>NC_141686.1:338187620-342987620 GCF_964263255.1 Lissotriton vulgaris
GCTTTTAGAATTGTTTATGGTTTTTTTTGTAAATCTTTAGCATGAGGTTGAGGGTGAGTGAGGGTGAGGGGTTGAGGGTGAGTGAGGGTGAGGCTGAGGTGTTGAGGGTGAGGGTGAGAGGGGTTGAGGGTGAGGGGTTGAGGGTGAGTGAGGGTGAGGGGTTGAGGGTGGGTGAGGGGTTGAGGGTGAGTGAGGGTGAGGGGTTGAGGGTGAGGGTGAGTGAGGGATTGAGGGTGAGGGATTGAGGGTGAGGGGTTGAGGGTGAGGGGTTGAGGGTGAGGGTGAGTGAGGGTGAGGGGTTGAGGGTGAGTGAGGGTGAGGGGTTGAGGGTGAGTGAGGGTGAGGGGTTGAGGGTGAGTGAGGGTGAGGGGTTGAGGGTGAGGGGTTGAGGGTGAGGGGTTGAGGGTGAGTGAGGGTGAAGGTGAGTGAGGGTGAGGGTGAGTGAGGCTGAGTGAGAGTGAGAGTGAGGGTGAGTGAGAGTGAGGGTGAGTGAGAGTGAGGGTGAGTGAGAGTGAGGGTGAGTGAGAGTGAGGGTGAGTGAGAGTGAGGGTGAGTGAGAGTGAGGGTGAGTGAGGGTGAGTGAGAGTGAGGGTGAGTGAGAGTGAGGGTGAGTGAGAGTGAGGGTGAGTGAGAGTGAGGGTGAGTGAGAGTGAGGGTGAGTGAGAGTGAGGGTGAGTGAGGGTGAGTGAGAGTGAGTGAGAGTGAGGGTGAGTGAGGGTGAGTGAGGGTGAGTGAGGGTGAGTGAGGTTGAGTGAGGGTGAGTGAGAGTGAGAGTGAGGGTGAGTGAGGGTGAGTGAGAGTGAGGGTGAGGGTGAGGGAGAGTGAGTGAGGGTGAGTGAGGGTGAGTGAGAGTGAGTGAGGGTGAGTGAGGGTGAGTGAGAGTGAGTGAGAGTGAGGGTGAGTGAGGGTGAGTGAGGGTGAGTGAGGGTGAGTGAGGGTGAGTGAGAGTGAGAGTGAGTGAGAGTGAGTGAGAGTGAGTGAGAGTGAGTGAGAGTGAGTGAGAGTGAGTGAGAGTGAGTGAGAGTGAGTGAGAGTGAGTGAGGGTGAGTGAGGGTGAGTGAGGGTGAGTGAGGGTGAGTGAGAGTGAGGGTGAGTGAGAGTGAGGGTGAGTGAGAGTGAGAGTGAGGGTGAGTGAGGAGTGAGAGTGAGGGTGAGTGAGAGTGAGGGTGAGTGAGAGTGAGTGAGGGTGAGTGAGGTTGAGGGTGAGGGGTTGAGGGTGAGTGAGGGTGAGTGAGTGAGGTGAGTGAGGGTGAGGGTGAGTGAGAGTGAGTGAGAGTGAGTGAGAGTGAGTGAGAGTGAGGGTGAGTGAGAGTGAGGGTGAGTGAGTGAGAGTGAGGGTGAGTGAGGGTGAGTGAGAGTGAGTGAGAGTGAGTGAGAGTGAGTGAGAGTGAGTGAGAGTGAGTGAGAGTGAGTGAGAGTGAGTGAGAGTGAGTGAGAGTGAGTGAGAGTGAGTGAGGGTGAGTGAGGGTGAGTGAGGGTGAGTGAGGGAGAGTGAGTGAGAGTGAGTGAGAGTGAGTGAGGGTGAGTGAGGGTGAGTGAGGGTGAGTGAGGTTGAGTGAGGGTGGTGAGGGTGAGTGAGAGTGAGTGAGAGTGAGTGAGAGTGAGTGAGAGTGAGGGTGAGTGAGGGTGAGTGAGGGTGAGTGAGGGTGAGTGAGTGAGGGTGAGTGAGGGTGAGTGAGAGTGAGGGTGAGTGAGGGTGAGTGAGGGTGAGTGAGGGTGAGTGAGTGAGGTTGAGTGAGGGTGAGAGTGAGTGAGAGTGAGTGAGAGTGAGTGAGTGAGAGTGAGGGTGAGTGAGAGTGAGGGTGAGTGAGGGTGAGTGAGGGTGAGTGAGGGTGAGTGAGTGAGGGTGAGTGAGGGTGAGTGAGAGTGAGGGTGAGTGAGGGTGAGTGAGGGTGAGTGAGGGTGAGTGAGTGAGGGTGAGGGGGTGAGTGAGAGTGAGTGTGAGTGAGTGAGAGTGAGTGAGAGTGAGGTGAGTGAGAGTGAGTGAGAGTGAGGGTGAGTGAGGGTGAGTGAGGGTGAGTGAGGGTGAGTGAGTGAGGGTGAGTGAGGGTGAGTGAGGGTGAGTGAGGGTGAGTGAGGGTGAGTGAGGTTGAGTGAGGGTGAGGGTGAGTGAGTGAGGTTGAGTGAGGGTGAGTGAGAGTGAGTGAGAGTGAGTGAGAGTGAGTGAGAGTGAGTGAGAGTGAGTGAGAGTGAGTGAGAGTGAGTGAGGGTGAGTGAGGGTGAGTGAGGGTGAGTGAGGGAGTGAGAGTGAGTGAGAGTGAGTGAGAGTGAGTGAGGGTGAGTGAGGGTGAGTGAGAGTGAGTGAGAGTGAGGGTGAGTGAGGGTGAGTGAGGGTGAGTGAGGGTGAGTGAGGTTGAGTGAGGGTGAGGGTGAGTGAGAGTGAGTGAGAGTGAGTGAGAGTGAGTGAGAGTGAGTGAGAGTGAGTGAGAGTGAGTGAGAGTGAGTGAGTGAGAGTGAGGGTGAGTGAGAGTGAGGGTGAGTGAGGGTGAGTGAGTGAGGGTGAGTGAGGGTGAGTGAGGGTGAGTGAGGTGAGGGTGAGGGGGTTGAGGGTGAGTGAGGGTGAGTGAGAGTGAGGGTGAGTGAGAGTGAGTGAGGGTGAGTGAGGTGAGGGTGAGGGGTTGAGGGTGAGTGAGGGTGAGTGAGTGAGGTTGAGTGAGGGTGAGGGTGAGTGAGAGTGAGTGAGATGAGAGTGAGTGAGGTGAGTGAGTGAGGTGAGTGAGAGTGAGGTGAGTGAGAGTGAGGGTGAGTGAGTGAGAGTGAGTGAGGGTGAGTGAGGGTGAGTGAGGTTGAGTGAGGTTGAGTGAGGGTGAGTGAGAGTGAGTGAGAGTGAGTGAGAGTGAGTGAGAGTGAGTGAGAGTGAGTGAGAGTGAGTGAGAGTGAGTGAGAGTGAGTGAGTGAGAGTGAGGGTGAGTGAGAGTGAGGGTGAGGGTGAGTGAGAGTGAGGGTGAGTGAGGTTGAGTGAGGGTGAGTGAGGGTGAGTGAGGGTGAGTGAGGGTGAGTGAGGGTGAGTGAGGGTGAGTGAGGTTGAGTGAGGGTGAGTGAGGGTGAGTGAGGGTGAGTGAGGGTGAGTGAGGGTGAGTGAGGGTGAGTGAGGGTGAGTGAGGGTGAGTGAGTGAGGGTGAGTGAGGGTGAGTGAGAGTGAGGGTGAGTGAGGGTGAGTGAGGGTGAGTGAGGGTGAGTGAGTGAGGTTGAGTGAGGGTGAGGGTGAGTGAGAGTGAGTGAGAGTGAGTGAGAGTGAGTGAGAGTGAGTGAGAGTGAGTGAGAGTGAGTGAGTGAGAGTGAGTGAGAGTGAGGGTGAGTGAGGGTGAGTGAGGGTGAGTGAGGGTGAGTGAGGGTGAGTGAGTGAGGGTGAGTGAGGGTGAGTGAGGGTGAGTGAGGGTGAGTGAGGTTGAGTGAGGGTGAGGGTGAGTGAGTGAGGGTGAGTGAGGGTGAGTGAGAGTGAGTGAGAGTGAGTGAGAGTGAGTGAGAGTGAGTGAGAGTGAGTGAGAGTGAGTGAGGTGAGTGAGGGTGAGTGAGGGTGAGTGAGGGTGAGTGAGGGTGAGTGAGGGTGAGAGTGAGTGAGAGTGAGTGAGAGTGAGTGAGAGTGAGTGAGGGTGAGTGAGGGTGAGTGAGGGTGAGTGAGGGTGAGTGAGTGAGAGTGAGGGTGAGGGTGAGTGAGGGTGAGTGAGGGTGAGTGAGGGTGAGTGAGGGTGAGTGAGGGTGAGTGAGGGTGAGTGAGGGTGAGTGAGGGTGAGTGAGGGTGAGTGAGGGTGAGTGAGGGTGAGTGAGGGTGAGTGAGGGTGAGTGAGGGTGAGTGAGGGTGAGTGAGGGTGAGTGAGGGTGAGTGAGGGTGAGTGAGGGTGAGTGAGGGTGAGTGTGAGTGAGGGTGAGTGAGAGTGAGTGTGAGTGAGAGTGAGTGTGAGTGAGTGAGTGAGAGTGAGTGAGAGTGAGTGAGAGTGAGTGAGAGTGAGTGAGAGTGAGTGAGAGTGAGTGAGAGTGAGTGAGTGAGTGAGAGTGAGAGTGAGTGAGAGTGAGTGAGAGTGAGTGAGAGTGAGTGAGAGTGAGAGTGAGAGTGAGTGAGTGAGAGTGAGTGAGTGAGTGAGTGAGTGAGAGTGAGTGAGTGAGAGTGAGTGAGAGTGAGTGAGAGTGAGTGAGAGAGAGTGAGAGTGAGAGTGAGTGAGAGAGAGTGAGAGTGAGAGTGAGTGAGAGTGAGAGTGAGTGAGAGTGAGTGAGAGTGAGAGTGAGTGAGAGTGAGTGAGAGAGTGAGTGAGAGTGAGTGAGAGTGAGTGAGAGTGAGTGAGAGTGAGTGAGAGTGAGTGAGAGTGAGAGTGAGTGTGAGTGAGAGTGAGAGTGAGTGAGTGAGAGTGAGTGAGAGTGAGTGAGAGTGAGTGTGAGTGAGTGAGAGTGAGTGAGAGTGAGTGAGTGTGAGTGAGAGTGAGTGAGTGTGAGTGAGAGTGAGAGTGAGGGTGAGTGAGGGTGAGTGAGGGTGAGTGAGGGTGAGGGTGAGTGAGAGTGAGTGAGAGTGAGTGAGAGTGAGTGAGAGTGAGTGAGAGTGAGTGAGAGTGAGTGAGAGTGAGTGAGAGTGAGTGAGAGTGAGTGAGAGTGAGTGAGAGTGAGTGAGAGTGAGGGTGAGTGAGTGAGGGTGAGTGAGAGTGAGTGAGAGTGAGTGAGAGTGAGTGAGAGTGAGTGAGAGTGAGGGTGAGTGAGGGTGAGTGAGGGTGAGTGAGGGTGAGGGTGAGGGTGAGTGAGGGTGAGGGTGAGTGAGAGTGAGGGTGAGGGTGAGTGAGAGTGAGTGAGAGTGAGTGAGTGTGAGTGAGAGTGAGGGTGAGTGAGGGTGAGTGAGGGTGAGTGAGGGTGAGTGAGTGAGAGTGAGGGTGAGGGTGAGTGAGGGTGAGTGAGGGTGAGTGAGGGTGAGTGAGGGTGAGTGAGGGTGAGTGAGGGTGAGTGAGGGTGAGTGAGGGTGAGTGAGGGTGAGTGAGGGTGAGTGAGGGTGAGTGAGGGTGAGTGAGGGTGAGTGAGGGTGAGTGAGGGTGAGTGAGGGTGAGTGAGGGTGAGTGAGGGTGAGTGAGGGTGAGTGAGGGTGAGTGAGGGTGAGTGAGGGTGAGTGAGGGTGAGTGAGGGTGAGTGAGGGTGAGTGAGGGTGAGTGTGAGTGAGGGTGAGTGAGAGTGAGTGTGAGTGAGAGTGAGTGTGAGTGAGTGAGTGAGAGTGAGTGAGAGTGAGTGAGAGTGAGTGAGAGTGAGTGAGAGTGAGTGAGAGTGAGTGAGAGTGAGTGAGTGAGTGAGTGAGAGTGAGAGTGAGTGAGTGTGAGTGAGAGTGAGAGTGAGTGAGTGTGAGTGAGAGTGAGAGTGAGTGAGGGTGAGTGAGTGAGAGTGAGTGAGAGTGAGGGTGAGTGAGTGAGGGTGAGTGAGAGTGAGTGAGAGTGAGTGAGAGTGAGTGAGAGTGAGTGAGAGTGAGTGAGAGTGAGTGAGAGTGAGGGTGAGTGAGTGAGGGTGAGTGAGAGTGAGTGAGAGTGAGTGAGAGTGAGTGAGAGTGAGTGAGAGTGAGTGAGAGTGAGTGAGAGTGAGGGTGAGTGAGTGAGGGTGAGTGAGAGTGAGTGAGAGTGAGTGAGAGTGAGTGAGAGTGAGTGAGGGTGAGTGAGAGTGAGTGAGAGTGAGTGAGAGTGAGTGAGAGTGAGTGAGAGTGAGTGAGAGTGAGTGAGAGTGAGTGAGAGTGAGTGAGAGTGAGTGAGAGTGAGTGAGAGTGAGAGTGAGAGTGAGTGAGTGAGAGTGAGTGAGTGAGTGAGAGTGAGTGAGTGAGAGTGAGTGAGAGTGAGTGAGAGTGAGTGAGAGAGAGTGAGAGTGAGAGTGAGTGAGAGAGAGTGAGAGTGAGAGTGAGTGAGAGTGAGAGTGAGTGAGAGTGAGTGAGAGTGAGAGTGAGTGAGAGTGAGTGAGAGAGTGAGTGAGAGTGAGTGAGAGTGAGTGAGAGTGAGTGAGAGTGAGTGAGAGTGAGTGAGAGTGAGAGTGAGTGTGAGTGAGAGTGAGAGTGAGTGAGTGAGAGTGAGTGAGAGTGAGTGAGAGTGAGTGTGAGTGAGTGAGAGTGAGTGAGAGTGAGTGAGTGTGAGTGAGAGTGAGTGAGTGTGAGTGAGAGTGAGAGTGAGGGTGAGTGAGGGTGAGTGAGGGTGAGTGAGGGTGAGGGTGAGTGAGAGTGAGTGAGAGTGAGTGAGAGTGAGTGAGAGTGAGTGAGAGTGAGTGAGAGTGAGTGAGAGTGAGTGAGAGTGAGTGAGAGTGAGTGAGAGTGAGTGAGAGTGAGTGAGAGTGAGTGAGAGTGAGTGAGAGTGAGGGTGAGTGAGTGAGGGTGAGTGAGAGTGAGTGAGAGTGAGTGAGAGTGAGTGAGAGTGAGTGAGAGTGAGGGTGAGTGAGGGTGAGTGAGGGTGAGTGAGGGTGAGGGTGAGGGTGAGTGAGGGTGAGGGTGAGTGAGAGTGAGGGTGAGGGTGAGTGAGAGTGAGTGAGAGTGAGTGAGGGTGAGTGAGAGTGAGGGTGAGTGAGGGTGAGTGAGGGTGAGTGAGGGTGAGTGAGGGTGAGTGAGGGTGAGTGAGGGTGAGTGAGGGTGAGTGAGGGTGAGTGAGGGTGAGTGAGGTTGAGTGAGGGTGAGGGTGAGTGAGTGAGGGTGAGTGAGGGTGAGTGAGGGTGAGTGAGGGTGAGTGAGGGTGAGTGAGGGTGAGTGAGGGTGAGTGAGGGTGAGTGAGGGTGAGGGTGAGTGAGGGTGAGTGAGAGTGAGGGTGAGGGTGAGTGAGAGTGAGGGTGAGTGAGGTTGAGTGAGGGTGAGTGAGGGTGAGTGAGGGTGAGTGAGGGTGAGTGAGGGTGAGTGAGGGTGAGTGAGGGTGAGTGAGGGTGAGTGAGGGTGAGTGAGGGTGAGTGAGGGTGAGTGAGGGTGAGTGAGGGTGAGTGAGGGTGAGTGAGGGTGAGTGAGGGTGAGTGAGGGTGAGTGAGGGTGAGTGAGGGTGAGTGAGGGTGAGTGAGAGTGAGTGAGAGTGAGGGTGAGTGAGGGTGAGTGAGGGTGAGTGAGGTTGAGTGAGGGTGAGGGTGAGTGAGAGTGAGTGAGAGTGAGTGAGAGTGAGTGAGAGTGAGTGAGAGTGAGTGAGAGTGAGTGAGAGTGAGTGAGAGTGAGTGAGAGTGAGTGAGAGTGAGAGTGAGTGAGTGTGAGTGAGAGTGAGAGTGAGTGAGGGTGAGTGAGAGTGAGTGAGGGTGAGTGAGGGTGAGTGAGGTTGAGTGAGGGTGAGGGTGAGTGAGAGTGAGTGAGAGTGAGTGAGAGTGAGTGAGAGTGAGTGAGAGTGAGTGAGAGTGAGTGAGAGTGAGTGAGAGTGAGTGAGAGTGAGTGAGAGTGAGTGAGAGTGAGTGAGAGTGAGTGAGAGTGAGTGAGAGTGAGGGTGAGTGAGTGAGGGTGAGTGAGAGTGAGTGAGAGTGAGGGTGAGTGAGAGTGAGGGTGAGGGTGAGTGAGAGTGAGGGTGAGTGAGGTTGAGTGAGGGTGAGTGAGGGTGAGTGAGGGTGAGTGAGGGTGAGTGAGGGTGAGTGAGGGTGAGTGAGGTTGAGTGAGGGTGAGTGAGTGAGAGTGAGTGAGAGTGAGGGTGAGTGAGAGTGAGGGTGAGGGTGAGTGAGAGTGAGGGTGAGTGAGGTTGAGTGAGGGTGAGTGAGGGTGAGTGAGGGTGAGTGAGGGTGAGTGAGGGTGAGTGAGGGTGAGTGAGGTTGAGTGAGGGTGAGTGAGGGTGAGTGAGGGTGAGTGAGGGTGAGTGAGGGTGAGTGAGGGTGAGTGAGGGTGAGTGAGAGTGAGTGAGAGTGAGAGTGAGAGTGAGGGTGAGTGAGGTTGAGTGAGGGTGAGGGTGAGTGAGGGTGAGTGAGGGTGAGGGTGAGTGAGTGAGAGTGAGTGAGAGTGAGGGTGAGTGAGTGAGGGTGAGTGAGAGTGAGTGAGAGTGAGGGTGAGTGAGAGTGAGTGAGAGTGAGAGTGAGAGTGAGGGTGAGTGAGGTTGAGTGAGGGTGAGGGTGAGTGAGGGTGAGTGAGGGTGAGGGTGAGTGAGGGTGAGTGAGGGTGAGTGAGGGTGAGTGAGAGTGAGTGAGAGTGAGTGAGAGTGAGTGAGTGAGAGTGAGTGAGAGTGAGTGAGAGTGAGAGTGAGAGTGAGGGTGAGTGAGAGTGAGGGTGAGTGAGGGTGAGTGAGGTTGAGTGAGGGTGAGGGTGAGTGAGGGTGAGTGAGGGTGAGTGAGGGTGAGTGAGGGTGAGTGAGGGTGAGTGAGGGTGAGTGAGGTTGAGTGAGGGTGAGTGAGGGTGAGTGAGAGTGAGTGAGAGTGAGTGAGAGTGAGTGAGAGTGAGTGAGTGAGAGTGAGTGAGTGAGAGTGAGTGAGAGTGAGTGAGTGAGTGAGAGTGAGTGAGAGTGAGAGTGAGGGTGAGTGAGGGTGAGTGAGGGTGAGGGTGAGTGAGGGTGAGTGAGGGTGAGTGAGGGTGAGTGAGGGTGAGTGAGGGTGAGTGAGTGAGGGGTTGAGGGTGAGTGAGTGAGGGGTTGAGGGTGAGTGAGGGTGAGGGGTTGAGGGTGAGTGCGGAAGCAGCACGGAGGGCAGGGAAGGGCGGAAGCAACAGGGAGGGCAGGGAAGGGCGGGAGGGCGGAAGCAACAGGGAGGGCAGGTAAGAGCGGAAACGTCTAATAATCTGTACCTTTAAAGGTCAAAGACTGTGAATATCCCTTTGGAGAGGCTGGAGGGTATAGCTGGTCCAATGATAGATAATATATCTATACACGCTGGTAAAGATGGAAACCTCTCTACATAAAAGAAACAGAACAGATGACGATGTGATTAGTATTCAAGAAGTGCCTGGCTGAAAACGGCAACTAAATCTGTGAATGCATGAGTGCCGATGGCGTTCAGGGAAGTATACTATGTATACAGATAGCCACCTGAATCCTGGTTTCTATTTGCGGAAACGTCTAATAATCTGTACCTTTAAAGGTCAAAGACTGTGAATATCCCTTTGGAGAGGCTGGAGGGTATAGCTGGTCCAATGATAGATAATATATCTATACACGCTGGTAAAGATGGAAACCTCTCTACATAAAAGAAACAGAACAGATGACGATGTGATTAGTATTCAAGAAGTGCCTGGCTGAAAACGGCAACTAAATCTGTGAATGCATGAGTGCCGATGGCGTTCAGGGAAGTATACTATGTATACAGATAGCCACCTGAATCCTGGGTTCTATTTACTGTCGGCCGGCTAGTTACGATGTTTAAGTGGAGAACAGAGATTACCGGCACCCAGGTATAGTGGATTGTTCTTACCTCCTAAAAGTAAAGCCGTAGCGCAAATCCGTCTGGCCCGTACTGCTGCAGCGAAACAGGGATGTATGTGGGATATTTAACCCGTTGTGGCGAGATTTTGCGCAATACTACAAAAAACGTCTCGTGATATTTGGGACACTCAGACAAAGAGTCAGAGGTGATAGTCCTCAACGTAAGGCAGGCGCCATTTTGGAGTGTAGCGTTAGTTCGCTAAACAGTCCCAAGTTCCAATGAATAGAAAAAAGGAAAAATAGGCGAAGCAAAAGAGTAAGTGATTACTTGCTGGGTTTTATCTATATATAAAGAGCCAAGAAAAACAAGATTGTTAATGTAGTATGTTCGTGCTTCTAATTTAAGTTACGTCATATACAACTATGTAAGGCACATCATTGCACTTGTATTAGATCAAAAGTGCGCTAAGCGCAAGATACGACGAAAGAAGGAGAAAAATGCTCCATTGTTAGGCAAAATGATTGAAATACCATAGTGAAGTGGCACGGAAGGAAGAGAGGGGAGGGGGAGGAGAAATGCGACACGGCGGGAGGGGGCGGAGCGGGTAAACAAAGACGGACGTGCACGCGCCCGTGACTTTTAAGGTCAATGCGCATGCGCATAAGCTTAATGCGCATGCGCATTGACCTTAAAAGTCACGGGCACTGCAAGGAATCGCCACGATTCCTTGCAGTGTAGAAAAGAGTGGATAACTCGCAATACTCTCGCCTTGCTCGATGCGCATGCGCATCGACAGGCGAGACCTAAAAAAGCGGAGCAGGGAGGGTGTTATTGTGGCTATCTGTTTGCCCGAGGGGAGGAGAAATGCAGGCCTGAGGCAGAGCACACGCTGAGAAGCTTGTGGGAGGGGGGCTGGGCTGCTTTTGATCTGGTAATGCGAGGCAGGCAGGCAGGCAGGCGGCTGGTGGCATTGTGCACGCGCTTTTTAGGGCTTGCGCTTGCGCAATGACCTAAAAAGCACATGCACTTGAAGAAATCGCCACTGGAATCGCCAGTGGTGGATCAACACTGGATAAGCCGTAATAGAGCTTCGCCAGCGATGCGCAGAAGCGCATCAGCAGGCGAGCCCTAAAAAGGGACCACCCCTTCACAAGTGATAAGGTCTCCCAGTTTCAGTATGCCGGCCTTATGCCAGTCTGAGAAGTAAGCCCTGCCGAAGATAGCAGGCAAGCTGCCATTGTTCAGCGTGGGAGTATAGAAGTTGAATCTGCTCAGCCCTTAGAATTTTCAGATACTGCGGAAGGTTTTAAAAGAGTTTAGTAGTGTCTTGAATCTCACCCTTTTATAGTATCCGTAGGTGGTTTCCCGAAGTAGACTGCCCCAGGACTGTTCTCCCAATAGTAGCTGGAAGGGCGTGGGAAGCCCTAAAGTCTGCGGGGATGGAGCCTCTTTTAACAATTCTGTGCTGAATTGTAAAACCGAAGCCCAATAGTAAAGAGTGATGTTTGGAAAGGACCAACCCCCTCGCTCTTTTGGTAGACAGAGCTCCCTTAAAGCCCTCCTGGTTTGGGAATATGACCAAATAAACTGTGTGAATATTTGTTGAAATTTTTGCAGGTTAGAATTACTGAATTCCAGAGGTATTGTGCGGAAAAAATGTAGGAGTTTGGGAAAATATGTCATTTTTATGACATTACATCTGCCAACAAGGGTTAGATGTAGATTCTTGATTTGTTTTAGAGCCCTTTTAGTATGTAATGCCAAGGGGGCTAGGTTGTCTGTGACAATTTCCTCCTGATTTGATGAGATAGAGACCCCCAGATATTTGGCTTTGGGAACTACTCTATAATCGGTCCAGGGTACTTGCCTATTGGTTATTTTTTGGGTTTTGTTTTGGTTCAGGGCATAGCCAGAAAGCCTCCCAAATTTTAGCGCCTCATTTTCAAGGGCCACTATGGTGTTTAAGGGATCAAGTGAAGTGATGGCCAGATCATCGGCGTAAGCCATGATCTTAGTACAGCTGCCTTGTAGGTTGACTGGGAGGATCTCATTATTTCTCTCTATTTGCTTGATAAAGGGGCCCAAATAGAGGGCGAACAGCAGAGGGGAGCATGGGCAGCCCTGTCTGGTGCCCCGGGAGATCTCAAACTGCCCGGTAAGTTGTCCATTAACGGAAACACAAGCTGTTGGTTTTACATAAAGGGCTTGTGCTGCATGCGTGATCCTTGGCCCGAATCCCATTCTCTTTATGACTGCCCACAGAAATTGCCAGGAGACCCGATCAAAGGCTTTCTCAGCGTCCAAGAGTGTAAGTGACATCGGTCTCCAGCAGCCTCTGCAGCATCAAAAAGAGTAATGGCCCTCCTAACATGCTCTGTGGTTCCTTTTTTCGGGATAAACCCATGCTGCCACTCTGAGACCACCGATTCGACCACTAAAGAGATTCTGTTGGCTAGCACTTTGGAAAAAAGCTTTGAATCACAGTTAATGAGCATTATCGGTCGATACAAACTCATCTCTGTTGGAGATTTATCCTTCTTTGGGAAAATAGCTATTCTGGCCATGGACCAGGATGCTGGTGGTAAAGTCCCATTGAAGATAGAGGTTATTACTTCTATGAAAATTGTCTTAATTTGTGGAGCGAAAATCTTATAGAACTCTACTGGGATTCCATCCAGCCCAGTAGCTTTCCCATCAGGCAGGCTATTTAGGGATTCCAGTATCTCATCTCATGTAGGAGTTATGTCTAGCATTTCCCTATCCTCTAAGGAAAGAGAACTGAGGTTGATCTCGCTAAGGTAGTTGGTGGTCTCATTAGCGATTAGGTAGTGGAACCATGGTTCTCCTCCTTATAGAGCTTGGAGTAGAAGTCCTGAAATCCCTTTCTTAAGTGATCTATGTCGTTAGTCTCTTCCCCTGATGGGAGTTTAATTGCACGTATCTCATTGCAAGAGACCTGTTGTGTGGTCCTAACAGCCGGATGATGCCCGATATTGTCACTGCACTCATAATTTTTCTCTTGGGTGCTTGCCCATTTTGCTGCAGTTTTTTTAAGCAAAAATTGCCCCAATTTCGGCTCTAACCAGCACTACCTCTTTCTGCACTGTCTCAATGTCTTGAATGCAGTGAGTCAATTTGGTTTTGGCCACCCTTAGCTTCCCCTGTAGGCTACTTATAACCGTTTTCTCTTTTCTATTTTTACGCACTGAGAATCCGAGAGTCTCACCCCTGATCCCAGCTTTTAAAGCGTCCCAGACTGTCATAAGAGGGGCAGAGCCAATATTAATCTCCAGGAATTCCTCTAGCCACCCTTGCATATGTGTTTCGTACAGCTGGTCCTGTAGTAAAGCTTTTTCAAAACTCCAGGAGGAGGCCTCTCTAGCTTTCCCCAGACCTTTAATGTTAATGATAAGGGGATTATGGTCGGACATAAAGCGTGGGGCCATTTCAATAGTGCAATCATTAATAATTGAGGATGAAAGGAAAAAGTAATCCAGCCTAACAAAGGTGTGATGCGGAGCAGAAAAAAAGTGTACCCTGGCTGGGAGGGGTTCAGTTTTGCCCAACAGTCTCTCAGACCATGCATCTGCGCAATATCTGTCAAGGCCTGATATACCAGGGGTTTCCTCCCCTTGTATTTCCAGTGGCTAACGCTATCCCAGTTGGAGGGTAAATGCAAATTCAAATCACCACAGAGGACAATAGGGGTGGGCAAGTGAGCTAGTTCCCCTGAAACCAAGTTGATGACTCCTGGGTCATCTACATTACTCCCGTAGATTGAGCAAAGTGTAAAAGGGAGATTATTAGAAACATGACACTCAGTAATCACCCATCTGCCTAAAGAATCAGCCTTGACCCGGGGTGAAGAGATAGAAAGTCTTTTCTCGGCCAATATCCCCACCCCCCTAGTTTTGGAACCCTGTGTAGTGGCCCCCAGGACTTGGAAACCCAAAGAATCTAATACCCAAAAAATGTAATACGTCTTTCTGGGAGCCCTCAATATGAGTTTCCTGTATGCAGTTGATATCCCCCCCAGAGAGTGAAGCCCAAGTGCCACGTTCTGCCTTTTGGAGTGATCGTTTAACCCGCAGATGTTCACAGAGACAATTTTTAAAGAGTTTAGCTTAGCCATTTAAAAAAAAAAAAAGAACCAAAGGATAATGTAATTGTAAATGTTTTTGTACTTATATAGCGCACAGCTACCCACAGTGGGTTTCCCGGCGCTTGTACGAATACCGCAAGGAACCCTTCCTGGCTTTCCCTGTGAAGTGTCCACTCCTGGGAACCCCCATGGTGCAGACCAGGCATCCCTCGCGTTGTGAGGGCCGTTGTGGAGACTAAGCAAACTATTGCCCAGAGTTGCAGCGTGGGACCCATGATCAGAATAGGCACTGAGGCGAGAATATCCGGTCAGGGGAATTAATGAGCTCGAGACCCACCAAGGCGGGAATCGAACCCTGGTCCCTGGCCAGAGCTCTGCATCGAGGTCTGCCTGCTCTAACCATTGAGCCACACTTCCATTGAGCCTCACTTCTCCAATAATTCATCAGACTCCTAATAACTTGTTTTGTACCAAGGCAAGTGTAACTTATATGTACATGTGTATGTGCAAGAAAGATGAACAAACTCGTGCTCAATTTTTCTGTGCAGATTTCTTCTCTTGAAGTGCCTTTCCCATCCCTCCCCCCCTTTTTCCGAGCAATCAGGCAGAGCCTAAGTGATGATAATCAACTTGAGCCCTGACTGCCAGCCACGCCGGATTGATAGAAACTTAAGCTCTAGTTCATCAGTTCGGCCGCATGCCCCCTTTTCTTGACTGTACTCAGTGATAAAGTGGAAAAGTAAAATAGTGTGATAATAACATAGAGTAATAAAAAAAGCCGCATAGCAGAAAATAGAGCGAATATCAAATACTGTCAAAAAGGTTCCACAGTCAGGGTCAAAGAGGGTTCGGCTTAGGTCTAGTTTAACTCATTGGACAGAGTGTACAAATGTTACTTCTTCCTGAGTTTCAGTTCCTCCAAATATTCGCCCGCTTTAATCTCAGAGAAAAACCTTGGTGCTTCCGTTTAGGATTACTTTGAGCCTTGAGGGGACCATAAGATACACTTCCGCCCCCAGCTTTTGGAAAGGGGAGATTAGCTGTCTCATTCGCCATCTCCTCTCGACAGTCTGATGGCAAACCTCTGGTTTCACAAAGAAAGTTACGCCATTTGCACCTTTTTTGGAGTTAAAGCGGCCCTGGTCATAAATCATCTGTCTAAAGAGGAAATTCCTAAAGTACACGAGAAATACCGTAGGTTGCCTTCCTGACGAGTTGCCACCGCTGTGTTGTCGCTTTTGATGAAAAGGGAACCGGTGCACCCTCTGAACTTCATGGTCCCAATCCCATGCCGATGGTCTGGAAAGGAATCCTTTAGTAATTCAACTATGAAGAGCCTGGGGTCGTCCCCCTCCTTCCCCTCAGGAATACCAAGTAGGCGGAGGTTGTTCTGGAGCTGATGGTTTTCCTGCTTCACAATTTTTGTCATCAGATCCATCATGCAGGCGGTATTAGACTCCCCCTGCTGTTTGGTAGCTAAGGCTTCAGTTTCCAAGTGTTCTGTTCGTGCCTCTACCATCGTGACCCGGTCACTAATGTCTGCACAGGTTTTGTTCAACCACCTCAGCCCACCCTGCAGCTTTTTGGCAGCATTTTTAGCAATGCGGTTATCCGCCCGGACTTCTTCGTGGAACTCCTTGATGGAAGTTAGAATGGCAGCTAGAGAAGGTTCAGAGGTGTTGGCTTGAAGGTTCCTGGTACTTCCCCATTGAGTAGAGTTTAAATCGTCTTCTTCTAAGGGGTATGATCCCTAAGAGTTGGAATAATCCCACTTTAGCTGACTGCCGCGTTTATTTTTGGTGGTGGGCTTTTTAGATCGCTGCACCATGTTTGTGTCTTGGAGTGAAACCTCGCTGTCCCCCTCGCTGGATTCCTCAGAGCCATCTTCGTTGGAAGAATTTGAAGTGCTGTCTGACATGGAGTAAAAGTCTTCCCCTCCTGCTTCGGGTGTCCAGGACATCTGGGAACCGGGGGGCACCGTTAGATTTTGGATCACTTTATTAGTCTCTGCTTCGCCAGAGTCAGGGATGAGCAGTGGGGCCTCCATACTATTCTCGCCAAGTTGTTATCTAGTGCCTGTGCCTGTGTCTGTTGGATAGGCTGTGGCAGAAGGGTTGTGGTATCTACAAGAGGGAGCGCTGACACCGGGACTAGGGAGGACCCAGCCTGCACCCCTGTAGGTTCTATTGATTCAGCTGAGTCATTGTCTGGTACAGTGGGTGGGGCAGCGCCATCCATTCCGCTCCCAGCGTGAAGTGCCCCTGCCTTTACGTTATCTGCTGGAAGGTGATTGATGCAAGAGGAGGGGGGCTTCATATTGGGATTTAGCAAATTTTTTTTGATTCCCAAAAAGATTTTTGCAGGGGGGGGCGGGGATTGAACAGTCTCAGTGTTTTTAGAATCTTTGGGCGTAGCCCCCCCCCCTGGTTTGCCCCACTGTTTTGCCAGCATCTTCTTATCCCCACTGACCTCGTTTTTAGGTTTAGGTGCTCCCTCAGTGGCAGATGCTGCATCTTTGGCAGTTTTGATGTCCTTGGGGTCCGAGGCGGTAATCGGAGTCCTTTGCTTTGAGCCTCTTCGAGCCCCTCGAGCACTCATGGTGGCCCTGCTGGATTCAAGCAGCTTCGCTCCACGGAGGTCTTTGAGAACAACAATCCAGAGGTCCAAAAGTTTGTTGACCTCATAAAAGACTACTCGGGTAGCAGAGAAAGCCGGGCAGAAGGTCGACTTTGTGGAGAAATGCAAAGCGTCCAGTGTTTTTATCACCAGCTTTTTGCGAGCAGTAAGGGCAGATAGATTACCCTTTGGCCGGCACGAGATCACCAGAGCAGAGCCCCTTTCGAAAAAAGCAGCCTCAGTGTTTGCAGCCAGGAGCAGAGCTGGCGTGCGTGATGATCTGGCGTCTCTGAAGGCGGCGCAGGGCAGCAAGCCGAGCATTACGCGACCGGCGTGAGCAGCCAAGCAGCGTGAGCTCAGGCGAATTCCATCTTTGCTCCAGATTGTCCAGAGGGTCTCTTAAGGAGGGGCATGACATCTGCCTGCTTTGAGTCATCAGGGAAAATGCAGGTTGCGAAGGTGGTGTTGATGGTGCAGTGTAGTTCCGGTGCTATGGCGGTGGCAGCTCTGTGGAAGATGTGAGGCAGGTGTGGGTCCATGGGGACTCCTGAGTGGGTGCTCTTCATGTTCGTGGTGGTATTTTCTGTGGGGACTGAGGCCCAGGCGGTGATGGTGGGCTGGCTGTCTTTGCTGGAGTGATGGTGGTTTCTGGAATCTGTTCACTGAAGTTGTCGTAGAGGGAGATTTCGTAGTGGCGGGAACACATGGAGGCCTGGAACGGCAAAGCGAGATTTTGGTCAACTCTGTAGATTGTGATTGAATCCGATGCCAGCAGGGTTTCGCCTGGGGAGTACAATGCAGCCCGATTTCCAACGGGGTCATTGATCTCAGGAGGAACTGTCCCTCCACATCAATTGCTTGGAGCTCCTAGTGGGATCCTCTGCTATTCTCAGTCTTCTCAGTCTTGTTATGGTATATTAAAAGTGCTTAAGCACGCGTTCACCAATCGGTTTCATGGCGCTGAGGACAAAAGGGGAGGCGGCATCGACAGGACATTGGCTTACGCGTAAGCTTGAGAAAACAACATGGTCTTGAATAGTTATCTAAACTGGGCATAAGAGGACGTAGACCTCAGTTCCATGGGAAGAGAGTTCCAGAACTGTGGGGCCAGGACCGCAAATCTGAGACCCCGTGCTTCTTGTGTTTAAAGGCTGGTGTGGCCAGTAGGTTCAGTTAGGAGGACTGCAGCTCCCGGGGAGGGGATATAACGCTGACTCCTCAAAGAAACAAAGGCTGGACCAATGCCAGCAAGGGCTTTAAAAATAGTGCAACCTAATTTGAAGGCACAGCGCCTGGCCACCAGGAGCCAATCAAGACCCTTCATTTGGGGGCTCACATGATGGTGTTTGGATGGACAGTAAATTAGCCTGGCCGCTTGGTTTTGTACCAGCTGCAGACGGTGTAATTGGTATGCTGGAATGCCTGGTTTGCATGACTACCTGGACGGAAGGACGTCTCCAATTACACTCCTTAAAGTTTTCAGTAATGTAATCCCTCTTGAAAGAGATGATTGCATTACTGAAAACTTTCAGGAGTGCAATTGGAGACGTCCTGTGAGTCACGCAGTCCAACCATTGAACTTGTCCTCTTACTCAGGAGGGTTTACTAATTAGCACCAACCACCAATCTAGTAATTGTTATAATTTATACACAAGGTGTGTGAAGTCCTTCTCCATTTGGACCGAACATATGCTGGAATGCCAACATACAACAAGTTGGTGTAATCGATTTGAGAGATTACCACGGCCAGAGTGATCAGGGTCCGGGCCTCAGTGGTCAAGAACCTGCTGATCTTTCGGATTCTGCGAAGATGGAAGAAGCAAGCAGATACCACCAAGCTGATTTCAGCTTACAAGGACAGGTCATTGCTGATGATGATTCCTAAGCTCCTGACGGAGTCAGCTGGGCGTAGGGGACTGCCCAGGAAAGGAGGCCAAACGTTGGAGTTCAATGGGTTGGCAGTTCCTCCGGTGAGAATCAACTCAGTTTTATCGGGGTTCAACTTCAGTTGGTTTGTATACATCCATTCGCTAATGAAGCTCATGATGGATTGAAAGTTGAGCACTGAGGAGGTGGAAGAATCGATGTTGAATAACAACTGGAGGTCATCTGCGTAATTAAAGGTTTCAACCATTTTGCTACGCTGAGACCAAATTAGAGGTAGTAGATACAAGTTAAAAAGAAGGGGTAATAGGGAGGAACCTTGGGGGACTCCACAGTTCAATTTAATTTTTTGGGCACAAAAGTTGGCAATTCGGTCGGCCTGGGATATGTTACTGAGGAAAGAGGAAATCCATTACAAGGCTAGGCCCTGAATCCAGTCACTACCGACACGGTTGATCAGCAGACAGATCCCAGGAGGACCAGGGCCTGGGTAAGGCCTTTATCGGTCCCCCTCCTAAGCTCAACCATGACTGTCAGTATGACTGACTCCGTAGAGTGTGTGGGTCTAAAACCTGACTGGTGAGGGTCGAGGAAATGGGACTGTTCGATGATTGAGCTAAGGCAGTTAGTGACATGAGCCTCCAGGATTTTACCTAGTTAGGCGAGGAGGGAGATGGGACGGTAGTTACCAAGGACCAGAGGGTCAGCATTGGGTTTCTTCAATATCGGGACAATTTCTGCACTTTTGAATACCTAGTTTAAGAGAGTTATTAAGGAAAGAGAGGGCCGGGTATGGACAGGTGAGGAAGGCTGCCTGCAGGATGTGAGGAGGGCAGCAGTCCATGGGGGGAGCCAGATCTGACTTTTTTAAGGAGCTTAAAAAAATCATCCCTAGAGATTGGGGGGGATTTGTTCAATGAGAGAGGAGGTTTTCCAACCGATGGGGGGGTCATAAGAAGAGCTGAGGGTAGGGATGCTAGCCTTAATGCCAGCAATGTTCGCGATAAAATAGGAATTAAGGGAATCACATAAGGATTGTGAGGGGACAGATTTCACCTTAACTCTGTCTGGCTGTGCAAGTTCACCAACAATGGAGAAGATATCCTTGGATTTATTGTCTGAGTTCGTGATTTTTGAGGAAAAATAAGCTACTTTGGTCTGAAGGATGGCGTTTTTATCATCTTTGAGCTGACTTATATAGATGGCCTTTTTTTCAGAAGAATGGTCACGTCTCCATCCGCGTTCAGCTTGCCTCACAGCTAGTTTCTTAGCCTTGAGGCACTGTCACTGGAGAGGTCAGATTGTTGCATAATTCTTAGTGTGGACAACGTTTTGGTGACTTCAGCCATTTTAGATGATTCTTTAAAAATGGAAAGGAATGTGCAATCAATTGACATGTTGTTATCATATAGTTGTAATTTTAATGTTACTTTGTGTTATGCAATTCTCTGTGGTTGTATGTGTCTTAACAACAGACTTTGTGTGACATTATGTCTTGGGCCATCTGTGCCAGTGGTGTTGTATTTTTAAATTATTTTAAATGTGTTTTACTATGTACATTTGTCACATTGTATGTATATTTATGTTCATCTCTTGTAACTGTTACAGCCCTGACGACGTTCCTGTGGCACTGGGGAACGAAACGCGTTGGCTGTGTGCTGGTGTTTTTTCAATAATTCATTAAAAAGAGGAATGTATGAAGTACTCAATTGTCACTGGTCCTGACTTCTATCAAGTGCACCTTCCTTTGGTTTGGACTTTTATTGTAAATAGGCATCTCTCAGCAGCGGATGTCGGAAGTTGTTGCACTTATTTTGACTTTTTGAAACTAAAAGAGTGGAGGTACTTGACCTTGGTCTGCTGTTGTGTTTGTACGTGTTTCAAACTAAGGAATGGCCTGCTGATTGATAAGAGAAAATGTTCAGATTTCTTGGCTTTTCGGAAACTAATAAAGACCTGGTGCCTCATTTATGAGACCTTGCGTCATGTCATGTCATGTCATGTCAGGCATTCTTATATAACGCTCGACTCACCGGGAGGCATCTCGGTGCTTCACTTAGAGTACTCTAATAAAGGGATCAACCCAGGGAAAAAGGGACCTAGTATAGGAAGGCTTTTAACATTTTCCTAAAGGTTAAATAGGACGGAATGCCTCGTAAATGAGCAGGGAGGCTGTTCCAATACTTGGGGGCCAAGAAGGAAAAGGCCATCCCCCAGTTCTCTGCAGCCTGATGCGGGGCACTTGGAGAAGTTGCAGTGAACAAGATCTCAAAGAGCGGTTCGGGGTATACTTTTTTAATTTCCTTTGCAGGTACAAGGGACCCAGTCCCTGGAGGGCACGATAAGTCAGGCAACAGATTTTTAAAAAAGCCCTCTGTTTAATAGGAAGCCAATGCAGCTTTCTCAACAAGGGACGGGACGGTGAACCTGATGGCATGTTCAGGACCATCCTGGCTGCCGTATTTTGAACAACCTGGAGCTTTTTTAGGGAAGTAACTCCAACTTCTGCTAGTAGAGCGTTTCCATAGTCCAAACGGCTTAGGACTAAGGCTTGTGTCAAGGTTTGGCGATATTCAGTTGGAACAAAAGGTAACATTTTCCTTAACATCCTGAGCCTGTAGTAACAGGATCCTGAGACTGAGGCCACATGGTCTTGCATGGATAAGGTGTGATTTAGTTTAATACCCAAATTGTTCACGCACTGTTTAGGTGTTGGAGGCTGGCCAAGTTGGAATGGCCACCAGTCCTGCGACCATACAGCTGCGGCTTTCCTGAGGAGCATAACTTCAGTTTTACCCGGATTTAGCTGGAGACGATTGTCGGTCATCCAGTTAGAGATTGTAATAATTCCTGAGACAAAACTAAGTCTATCTGCTTCTGGGTTTGGCTTGATGTTAAATAGCAGCTGCGTGTCATTAGCATACGAGATGACTTCGAACCCCAGAGCTTCCACTGCCTTCGCCAAAGGGGCCATATAGATATTAAACAGGGTGGGGCTAAGGCAGGAGCCCTGGGGAACGCCTTTGTCTAGTGATGTTTTTCCTGCTTGGTGGAGGCCCATGGTGACCGTTTGACAGTGATCTGTCAAGAAGTGTTGGAGCCATTTAAGGGCTAGACCACAGATGCCAAAGGATCTGAGCCTCTCCGCCAGCCTACTGTGAGAGATGGTATCAAAGGCGGCGGAGAGGTAGAGTAAGATTAAAATAGCTGATCCGCCCTTGTCCACCGTTGTTCTCAGTGAATCGGTCACTGCAAGGAGGGCTGTCTCTGTACTACTTCCTTGCCGGAAGCCCGACTGTGAGGGGTCCAGAATACTATTGGTCTCTAAGTAGTAATTTAGCTGCTTGTTGATTTGGGCTTCAAGAATCTTACTTAGCAAAGGAAGCAAAGATATCGGACGGTAGTTGGCCAGATCCGTAGGATCTGCTGTAGGTTTTTTTAATATTGGACGGACAAAGGCTTCTTTCCATAACAGGGGGATGGCTCCTTCCGAGATAGAGCAGTTGAAAATATTTAGTACCCATGGGGCTAAGGCGTGGGCCTGTAATGCTATGATCTTAGGGGGGCAGGGGTCTGCAGGAGAGCCTGATTTTGCTGATACTAAGGCCCTTTCCCTATCCGCTAGGGAGATGGGATCGAAATTTTCCAACAAGCACACAGTACTTGCTCTAGTGGGGGGTGGGGGGGGGTGGGGGGGGGGGGGGGGGGTCAATCCGACAAGGTGAGATTGCCTGATTCATTTGACGAAAATTGGCATAAATTTTCTCAATCTTCTCCTGGAAGAAACCAGCCAGTGAAATACACAGGTCTTTGGATTCAATTACCGCTTGCTTGCATACCTCTGGCTCGACGAAGCCTTTTACAATATTAAATAGAGCTTTGGCACAATTTTTTGAGCCCTTGATTTGATTGGCAATAAACAGGCAACGCGCCGCCTTGAGGTTTTGGTGGTAAGTCGTCAAGGCTGTTTTATAGATTTGTCTGGATTGGGGAGTTTTTAGTCATCTCCATTGTCTCTCCAGTTTTTTGCAGGACGACTTTTCCTGGCTTAGTTCAGATGTAAACCATTTGGCTGACGGCCTCTTTCGGTTTAGACAGGCTTTAGGTTTACTAGGGATAATAGAGTCCAATGCCTTCCTTACCCCTTCATTAAATCCTGCCAACATTGACTCTACCCCCTGTTCCTCTGACTGGAAAATGGGTTGGAAGACCGCCTCAAAGGCCTGTAGGGTGAGTTGTTCCATGGTCTCAGAGCCGTATTACGGCTAACAATAGCCCGGCTGTTAATGCCCTGTGGGGCCTGTGGGGAGGAGAACTTAATCAGGGAGTGGTCGGTCCATGTGAGGTGCAATGGTGGCTCAAAGAGGTGATGTTGGTGAAAATTAAATCTAAAGTGTGTCCCCCTATGTGGGTAGGGCCTTGGATTCTTTGTACTAGCCCAATCTGTTCCATGTCCGAAAGGAGTTTATTCACCTCCGCCGTGGCAGTCAGTTCACCATGAAAGTTAAAATCTCCTAGGACTAGGAATTTGTTGGTTGCCAGAGCCTTCGTAGCTATCAGGTCGTCTAACCTATCGGAAAAATCAGTTTTGGGGCCAGGCGGCCGATACACTAAAGCTCCTGACCAGCTTTCGGAAGCAGAGAAGGTTACTATAAAAACACCAATTTCCAACTCCTCCTCTGATATGGAGTTCAGCCACGAGATATTTATGTGGTGTTTACAGGCGATGGCTATTCCACCACCCACCTTACCTGCTGATTAGCGGGTTTTAACCAGGTTTCTGTCATAAAAATGATTTCAGGCGATTCCGACTTAATCATATCCCAAATTTCAAACTGATGTTTTACTAGAGACCTTACATTACACAACAAGTAAGTAGGGTGTTCTACACTCGCCTGGGAGTTCCAAAGGCCATCTGGTCTGGGAAGTTTAAATAAAGGATCACTCTGAAACAAGCATGTTCTAAGGCCACTGGGCACTCTAGATATGCGGGAAACAGTTTAGAGCTGCGTCCTGTGTGCTGACCCTAGTCCTCCCAATATGTCTGAGCGATGCAGCAGAATAAACCAGTCTATTTGCCTGCGCTGAGCCTAACTCAGATGGAAAAGAGGTTCCTGCCCCGTGCCCCGGCCTGTCGCGGACGCGCCCAAGGTGCGCCCGCTGCCCGCCTCCGCTGCGCGGAGGCATCTTCGTATCCTTTTGTACAGACGCCAATCGCGTCAGCTGACTGTGCACCGCCGCCCCGCCTTCAGGTGGGCGTGGGGTGTGTCAGCAGCTCGTAATGACGTGCGGTTTACCGCGCCTACTCGGCGGTGCCGCTTAGAAGTTTAGAAGGCTAATCCTGAATTGGTGAGTGTCAGTAACAACTATTCCATATCTAGAGACCAACAAACAGCTCAATTCCCCAATGATTAGCGTGCGGTGCAGGAAATGCGATTTAAAAGTACAGAAAGCAAACACGAAATACAAAGTGCAATTTTAAAATTTCTGAACAAGCTTTAAAATCCAAAACTCCCGGCTATCCGCCTACGGAGTGTCTAAGTTTTGTGCTTCCGACGCGTCACTTTTTGTGACACATCGGCGGCGTAAAACATGCCTCCAGTTGCGCACTATTTACAAAGTGATGCATCTAAGCAGATGCATCACTTTGTTAACCCCTGCGCTACATTATACTTGCATCAGGTATAATGTATGCAGGGGGGCGATTCCCCGCAAAAAGCCTTGTAGAAGTGACTCCGTGAAATCTATGAGATTTCACTGCGTCACTTCTAGGACGCCGTTGCGTCAAAATCTTGTGCCTGCCTCACAGCAGGCGTAAGACCTACGCAGGCCCTTTCACATGGGGCTTGCCCCATGGAAAAGGACGCATTGCTGGAGTTGCGTCACTTGTGTGACACACTCGAGCAATGCGTCACTTTTGCGCTTACAGAAATACTGACATATCTGTAACTCCTTGCGACATGATGCGTCATACATTAAATATGATGCATCAGGAATGTCGCAAGAAGGGCGCACTGAGAAGTGACGCATCGCTGCTTTCACGCAGCAATGTGTCATTTCTCATAAATGAGGCCCCTGGCATTTCACACAAAAGAAAGTTTAGTCAATTGCCCTCCCCTCTCCGTTTCTGAACAACAAGACAGCAACAGTGCCAAGATGCCTCCAGGCAGTCGAGCACTGTACAAAATTAAAATCAAAACATTAACTGTTTTTTGTATCTATGCAAAGAAAGAGGATGTTCTTATATTATGGGGGGATTATATAGGGCAGTGTCTCTATGGTTAGTCATGTGAGAGTAAGGTCTCATGGGAAATTCAATATTTTATATATGTATATGCCTATATATGTAAAGTTCATTCTGACTGGCTGCTGTAAAAAAGTAGTAAAGAAATGAGAAGCATAATCCTCACCTCTGTTTCCTTAATAAAATTGGAAAATTCTTGTCAGGAATGTTGGAAAATTTTGAATCGACATTCACACGATTTGGAATATTGCAATGGACTCGGGATAGACAGATTTTGTTGACCTGAGCAGTCCCATAATACAGCCTGATCACCTTGTTAGGCTCACAATGCTATATTTTTGGACCATTTTTCTTATGTGAATATCTTTTATGGGGTATAACAAGTGCCAGTTGCATTGTATTAGCTACAGAACCTCTTGTACACCATGGTCAAAGAAAGGCCTGTGTTTTCCTGTCGTTCAGCATGCATCGTGACACTGATGTTTTAGAGTTAACATTTACAAGACTTGGAATGTTGTTTGTGAGTACTAGGATCTTTGTAATCTCGGTTTTATGCATGTTTCAGCACCATAAAGGGCTCAGCCTACAAGGGATGGGAGATTCCCCTCATGCTGGCGACAAATTTACCTGCCCAGCGCCAATGCAGGGACCCTTGCGCCAGAGTGCAAGGGAGCTTGCATTGCAGGGAATGATTGTTCATACGGAGGAAGGTGTCCCTTTCTGCACATGAACAATCACCAACGGCACAAATGAGGAGAAGTTAATAATTTCTCCTTGTTGCGCTAGTTTAAGACAAGGTTTTCCCTGGTCTTATTTTTGGCCCTACCCCACACCTTGTAAATATGGGGCAGTGCCAAAAAGCAATGGGTGTTGCGGAGGAACATACATAAACAAAGTGGAATCCACTAAAGGGTTAATGTGGTCCCCACTGTGGTGGGGAGCACATGGTGTTGTTTTAGTACCCCTCGCACACCAAAAGGACCCTTGGTGTCATTCTACCATCATTGGGGTCTTTGCACCCCTCTACGGAGTGCGGCGTGCTGCGACGGATACGCGGGAGCACTTAAGTGTGGACTATGTGTGGGGCATGGAACGTGAGTGGTGGGATGGTGAGAGTGATAATTAAAAAATACCTGGCACGTGGGGAAAAAAACTTTAATTAAGCCCCCGGCTGGTATTGTTAAAAAGGGGATGCTCTGCGAGGCTACTACTGTAAAATTATGTACAGCTACCTCTTTAGTGCGTTGACATGGACATGTTTTGGACTATCCAACTCCTTCTTCAGGACGGGAAAGCAAAGAATTCCCACCTTACTCACATGTGTGTATATATTAAAGTGTATTATACAAAAATTAAAAAAGAACTATAGGTGTATGTGTACCTATCGTGTTGTTCTGCGCGAGGTCCTAGCGCCCAGTTGGCGGATAAATTAGACTTATTTCACAAGTTACAGTGCCTCATGAGCTTTGGCGCCAGATTGGGGAGTCCCATCACGCTAGATTCAGCTGTGGTTCTCAGGACAATGCTCCTCTAACTGCCCCTCAGCGCTGCTCGGATGGCGCTAGGATTTTGCTTTCATTTGATAACTCATATCCCATACACAGGACACTGAGATAGGCAATGTTTGATTTTTGAAATGTTACATTTATACCCAATTTCATAAAATCCCACCATAATGTGATCTACTGGATAATTATGTCCTAAAGTCATCGTCCGTCATCGACATTGGACACTGCTTCTGGATCAATTGCTTGTAGATTTGTTGTGACCCAGGCGGAGACTAAGCCCGGGCTGTTCCTGTGCACCTGAGGGAGTCAACAACATAATTCTTCTGCTTTCAGGCACTATGTTTCAGAACAAAATAAACAATAGCAATGTCTAATGTTGTTTTATATTTCTTTCATTCAATGTTGTTCATTATTACTGTGCTGTGTGACTTTTGTACTGCATATGTGCATCTGTGACTGTTTAATGTCTGTAGTCTAAATCTAAACAGTAGGAATGGTCCGGTTTCACTACTGGAAACACTGGGGCTTATGTATGAGTCCCGTGTCCCTCCGGAATGTCACTTTTTGTTATGTTTCGTGGCGCAGGAGCCTGTATGATATTTATCAGGCAACACTTAGCCTCTCTTTTTGGCTTAATGCTGCCTGCAGTATTCTCCAGTAAAGGGGCGTGCAATGGGTGTTTCCAGGCAGGTCGCTCCCCATGCCGCACAGCTCCACCTGACTGCGCCCGTGCTCCTGTGACCAGCTGCTGCTTCTGAGGGTATTCGAGGCCCACTTCCACCCGCAGGCTAACACCTGCACCTCATCCCTGGTGGTAGGCCTTAGGTTTACTCTGTGCCCGCTCGCTTTTTTCCTGTGACCGCTGCTTTTGTATTGCTTTTTTGCTTTGTGACTGTATTTGCCTTGTGCCACTTGTTCCCTTTGCCAGTGCTTGTTTCCTCCCCTGTGCCCGTTCCCTCGCCAATCCTGCTCCCCGCTGCTGCATCCCCTTCAGCCCCGCCCCCATTGCTCTGTGCCCGCTCGCTTTTTTCCTGTGACCGCTGTATTGGTATTGCTTTTTTGCTTTGTATTTGCCTTGTGCCACTTGTTCCCTGTGCCTGTGCTTGTTTCCTCCCCTGTGCCCATTCCCTCGCCGATCCCGCTCCCTGCCGCTGCATCCCCTGCGTTGCCCCCAGTGGTCCACTCCCCCCACCCAACTGCTCCTCCCTCCCACCTCCCCTTCTTATGGCGGCCGTTGCGCTGCCGCACAGCGGACGCCGGTAGCGGGCGTGCCGCTGGCGCGCCGAAGGCAAGCCCATCTGCTCCCATCCGCACCTGGATCGCGCCCAGTGCCAGAACCCCTGGACCCTGAAGACACCCGTGCATCCATCTGCACTACGACGCCAGCACCCTCCCCGCACTCCACCCCGGATGAGAACACGCCTGCTACCAGGCCACACCGAAGCGCACCCATGGGCCCTTCTCCTGCCGGAACTGCAGCCTCACCAGCATCCAGCCCGCCAAACCGTCAAGCAAAGATCCCAACCACCTCCAATGCATCCTCCTCAACACCCGCTCCACTCGCAAACACGCCATTGAACTCTGGGACCTCCTCGACTCAACCGCCCCGACGTCGCCTTCCTGACGGAGACCTGGCTGAACACCACCGCAGCACCAGACATCGCCATCCCAGAAGGCTACAAGATCTCCCGCAGAGACCGCACCAATGGAGTGGGAGGGGGAATCGCCATCGTCCACAAGAACACCATCAGAGTCTCGACCAACACCGACGACATCCTCAACACCGCCGAACACCTGCACTTCAGATACACACTGACCCCAACACCACCCTCAGAGGAACCCTCATCTATAGACCACCCGGACCCCGACCACAGTTCAGCGACTCCATCGCCGACCTCATCAGCACCCACGCCCTTGCCTCTACGGACTACATCCTCCTTGGGGACCTGAACTTCCACCTAGAGGACAACAATGATGCCAACACCACCGCCCTAATCACCAGCCTCGCACTCAGACAGCTCGTAACAATACCCACCCACGCCGCTGGACACACGCTTGACCCCATCTTCTCCGCAAGTCCCCAAGTCTCCTTCAACCACACCACCGAACCCCACTGGACCGACCACAGATGCGCCCACTTCACCTTCAGGAAACCCACCACGCACCACCGCACCCAACAGATGTCACGCCGCTGCTGGGGCAAGGTCACCGAAGACCAACTGACCACCACCCTCGCCCTGAGACCACCCCCTAACCCCACCGACCCCTACACTGCCGCCCTCAACCTCAAACAGTGGATCAACGACTGCGCCAAAACCCTCGCTCCATTCAGGACCCTGCCGCCAACCACCCCAACAAGAAAGCTACATGGTTCACCGAAGACCTCCAAGCCTCCAAGCACACCTGTCGAAAACTGGAAAAGAACTGGCTCCACGAATGAACACCAAAAAGCTACACGGCCCACAAGAACGCCACCCGCAGACACCACCAACTCATCAGAACCGCCAAGAGGACCGCATTCAAGGACCACTTAGACAACAACGCACACAACAGCAAAGAGCTTTTCAACATCGTGAAAGAACTCTCCAACCCCAGCTCCAACACTAACGACATTCCCCCCTCTCAAGACCTGTGCGACTCGCTGGCCAACTTCTTCTACCGCAAGATCGCCGACATCCACAACCGCTTCAACACCACGACCCCCACATCCCCGCCGAGCCCACCACCCCTGCGACCACTATGCGCACCAGCCTCCTGATCGCCTGGTCCAACGTCAGCGACGAAGACACCATCAAGACCATCAACTCCATCCACTCCGGATCCCCGTCTGACCCATGCCCACACCACATTTTCAACAAAGCCAGCACAGCCATCGCCCCCCATCTCCAGAAACGATCAACATCTCCTTCGAGACAGCAACCTTCCCGGAAAGATGGAAGCACGCCGAGATCAACACCTTACTGAAGAAACCCAAGGCGGACCCCAAGGACTTCAAGAATTTACGGCCCATCTCCCTGCTCCCGTTCCCAGCGAAAATCATAGAGAAAATTGTCAACAGACAACTGACCTGATGCCTCGACGACCACAACATCCTGGACCCATCCCAGTCCGGCTTCCGCAGCAACCACAGCACCGAAACCGCCCTCATTGCCGCCGCTGACAACATCAGGACCCTAATGGACAAAGGAGAAACAGCCGCCCTCATCCTTTTGGACCTTTCAGCCGCCTTCGACACGGTCTGCCACCGCACCATAACAGCGCGCCTTCACGACGCTGGAGTCCAAGAGGAGGCTCTGGCCTGGACCACATTCTTCCTCTCCGGCAGAACCCAGAGCGTCCGCCTCCCACCCTTCTGCTCCAATACCACCGAGATCATCTGCGGAGTACCGCAAGGATCGTCTCTCAGCCAACACAAACTCAACATCATCTTCTACGCCGAAAACACCCAGCTCATCCTCTCCCTCACCAAGGACCCGCACAACGCCAAAACCAACCTCCACGAGGGAATGAAGGCTATCGCCGACTGGATGCAGAACAGCCATCTGAAACTGAATTCGGACAAGACGGATGTATTCCTCCTCGGACCCACCCCCTCAGCCTGGGACGACTCCTGGTGGCCGACCACACTGGGAACAGCACCGACACCCACCGACCATCCACGCAACCTAGGATACATCCTCGACTCCTCCCTCTCCATGTCTGAACAGGTCAACACCGTCTCCTCCTCCTGCTACAATACCCTTTGCATGCTCCGCAGGATCTACAAGAGGATCCCGACCGAAACAAGAAGAATGGTGACACAGGCCCTCGTCAGCAGCAGACTGGACTATAGAAGCGCACTCTACGCAGGAATCCCAGCCAAACACCTACGACGACTACAACGCATCAAAAATGCCTCGGTCCGACTGATCGTCAACGTCCCCCGCCGCAGCCACATCACCACCCACCTGAGAGACCTACACTGGCTTCCTGTCGACAAGAGGATCACCTTCAAGCTCCTCACCCACGCACACAAAGCACTCCACAACACCGGACCAGCCTACCTGAACAGCAGACTCAACTTCTACACCCCAACCCGCCAGCTCCGCTCCGCCAGTCTCGCCCTCGCCGATGTCCCCCGCATCCAACGAACAGTCTCCGGCTGCAGATCCTTCTCCTACCTCGCCGCCAAGACCTGGCACACCCTCCCTACCCACCTACGTCAGAGCCAAGACCAACTCGCCTTCAGAAGAATCCTCAAGACCTGGTTCTTCGAGCAGTAGCGGCACCCCCTACCCTCAGCGCCTTGAGACTCTCACGGGTAAGTAGCACGCTTTACAGGTGTTCTGATTGATTGATTGATTGATTGATTGATTGATTGATTGCTACGGTGCCCTAGTCTGATTTCTGTAGTATGTGGTAGGGCACCTTCTAAACAATTTTGGTGTTCTTGTTATGTTAGTGGTATTTCTAGAGCTTTGTTAGCTGTGTAGTTGTTAGGAATTTCGGCACAAGTGTAAGTGTGAAAGAGCCTTGTGTAGTCATTTGCTGCTGGGAATTTAACATATTAGAATACCTCTTACCTAAATGCTTAGTGAGTCTCAACCACAAAGGTGATATCACCACCTGCAAGGGCCAGCCCACGTTGTAGCAGTATCTGAGTAACTGCATGTCTGCAATTTTCAGGTATGTTAAGTGCCTCGTCTTTGACCATAAGAATATGTGGCGCTCAGAGAGAGTACCACTATGGGTGATCCTTTAAAAGTTCATGCTTGAACAACCTATAGCCGATACATAGAAGTGCCCTACTCAGCTGATGAGGATTTTTTCCTAACACTACAGATGTCTCTGAATAAGAGATAAATAGGGGTCTTTGGGTACACAAGAGAAAACTACTCAGGCAATCCATTTAATAAGACCCCAAGCTAGAACGTTGGGCACCATGTCATCCAGCTTCTTCTTTCTCAGTAGAAACTGTGCATTTGTTGGATAACAAAATAAACATCAGACTGGTGCGAGTCTGAGTCTACCCATCCTTTCAGGATATGTTGGCCGTAAGCCCTGCTAAATCACACTGCACCATCTGTACCCTTAAACCTTCCAAGGTAACAAATGGAATGTGCAACCTCAGGACTTGACAGCACTGACTCCCCAAGGAAATCATGGTAACAGATCTAGAACCCTTTCGCTTGGTTACTCAATCTTCCCCATTGAGATACACAAGAAATACACAACATGGCGTTTCAATATTGATTAAGTCTGATGTAAAATACATGCATTGCGGTAATCCAAAGAAAGAGACAGAATAGTCTGATCAACGTTATGAGAATGGTGAAAAAGATGTATGTAAATGTAAATGTACAGGCATTTATATAGCGCACTACTTACCCGTAGGGTCCCAAGGCGCTTCGACCGCTGCGAAACCCTTCCTGGCTTCCCTGAGAGATGGTCCCTTAATGGGTATCTCCAGGGTGAGACCAGGCATCCCCGGCGGTCTGGTGGGGCCGTTAGTGAAGATGAGGCAAGCTAATGCCCAGAGTTGCCGAGTGTGATCGCTGATCAGAGTGGGCACCGAGGCGAGAGAATTATCGAGTCCGCTGACCCTGGTCCAGAAACCTGCTGCGCCGGGAATCGAACCCTGGTCCCGGGCCGTCCTCTGCTCTTGGGTCTGCTGCCTCTAACCAGTGAGCCACACTACTTCACAAAAAGATGAACAGTTCAAACATCTTGCAAAAACAGTGAACATTTGCTGGCATACAAGCACTATATGTATAGTGCACCCCTACTTAGTTCAACCTAACCTAGCATGTCTAAGATGGGTGGACAAACCAAAGCTGTGAAATCCCTGTAGGGTGATCTAGCTGCCCTGCGGGTAACATTCAACAGCGAGCTGCATCGCTCAAAGTGGTCAACAGGAATCAGCTGAGCTGTAATTCCGGCATGCGGGTGACCTCCCTCTGCCAGGGAAATTATCCTTTGGCTCAAATACGGAAGTGAAGGTGTGTATATATAATAAACATCATCCTGGGTGAAATGCAAGTGTTCTAGTCAAACTCTATTGTGATCACTCTCTCTCTGAGTGGAAGAAACAAAAAACATCTTGCATAATTAACTTAGCCCTTCTACAGAATGTTTAAGGTAATGATAATATGGCTTTAAAGTGAAGTGTTGCCATTTCAGAGATTATTAGCTTGCACAGGCACACAACGAAAATGTGTGTCAGAAGTCAAAGCACAGCATTCATGAAAAAGTTGTCAAGTTAAGATGAATGTGTTAAATGGTGGTTGTCTGCTCCGTCCTGAATCTAAGCACATGACACCACCACCTGGTGCATCTATCCCTCCAGCACCACCTTTGACATTTTAAGCTCCACCACCACCTCCCCCGCACCTGCAGAATATTTTCTGGCATCAATACCTGCTCCTGGTACCATGGTGCCAGTAGACTATTTGATGAAGAACAGACACATTGTAGAGCAGTATAGTAGTACTGCAACATACTGTCTTCTGCGCCATACTGTGATTTTTGCAGGAGAGGTCGGACAATACACTAGAAGTCTGCCATGACTCACGAGCATCCTCCCTAACAGCCTGTCCTCCTGTTTTCTGTTAAAACTGTTTTTATTTTTTGGTCATGTTTTTTATTTTTTTTAATAACTTTCGGATTTTTTCTTTAAAGAGTTATTTCCAGAATTACCCAAATATCTAAAGAATAAAAGAGCCAATATTAACCATATGTTTTTAAGTATCAGAAATACAACATTGTAATTAATTCTGAGCTAAATGGTAAGTGTAAGGTAAGTTAAGTGTGCCTTATTGTGGCTTCATACTTAATGGTAAGTTTATAATGCACTGTTAAAGTGGTATGTGGTTGTATTAGTGTGAAGTACACTGTTGTGGAGTGCAGTGTCATAGAGTGTAGTAGAGTATCAGAGTGCCATAGAGTGGAGTGGCAAAGAGTGTAGTAGAGTATCAGAGTGGTATAGAGTGGAGTGGCATTTAGTGGAGTAGTGTAAAGTGTCTTAGAGTGGAGTGCATAAAGAGGAGTAATGTAGTTGGAGTGGCGTCTCATATAGGGGAGTGTCAGTGAGGGGAGTGGCATGATGAACAGTGGAGCAGCATGTCATAGAGTGGAGTGGCATGGAGTGTCGCAGAGTGGAGTGGAGTGTTGTTGAGTCGACTGGTGTGTCGTAGAGTGCAGTGGCTTGTTGCAGAATAGAGTAGCATTCCGTAGAGTAGAGTGGAGTAGCATGTCATACAATGTCATAGAGTGGAGGGGCAGATAATGCACTAGGGTGTTGTAGAGTGGAGTTGCTTGGATAGGAGTGGGTGTTGTATAGTCATGTGGAGTGGCATGCCATAGAGTGGTGTGTTGGTGACATCTTAGAGTGGAGGGGCCTAGAGTGGAGTAGCTATGAGCGAAGTGACATCTCATGGAGTGGAGAAGCATGTTGTAGAGTGGGGTCATGTAGAGTGGAGTGGTATGTCACAAAGTGGAGTGGCATATCGTAGAGTGGAGTGGCGTGTCAAAGAGTATCGTAGAGTGGAGTAGACTGCTGTAGAGCGGAGGGGCACAGAGTGAATATATAAACAAAATCTAAAAAATAAAAGAGCTTATCCGAGTATTTACCATTTTATTTCAGGTATCAGAAATACAACATTATAATCAATACAGTGATAAATGGTAAGTGTAAGGTAAGTTAAACGTGTGCCTTACGGTGGTTTCATATGAAATGGTAAGTTTATAATATACTACTACATTGGTATGTGGTTAAATTTGCATTGTAATTCACTAGCATAGAGTGGAGTGGCATAGAGTGGATTAGAGTGTCATAGAGCAGAGGAGTGTAGAGTGCACTAGAACTCTTTGCCTGCAGAGCTCAGAGCTTCAACCTCATACCTGCTATTCCGGAAACAACTTAAGGCATACCTTTTCGCCAAATCCTTTAATTAATACTTTAGTTTCTCATTTTTCTCCTACCCCGGGTTTTCTGCTCTGACCTCTTTCAGTTTTTAGCGCCAAGAAACCGCTGGTGTACGTGCGCTGTATAAATAATTTTAAATAGAAATAGAAAATAGAAATAGAAATATCACAGAGGGGTTTAGACTGTCTTACAGGGTATACACCCTTTACAACGAAACTTTTACAACGCACTACCATTACAACGCAGGCATTATATCGCAAACCATTACAACGCATTGCGCTGGGGGGGCGCTGTAGGATAGGGAACAAGTTTAATTTTCTATCCAACACCTTCCCTAGTGTCCACGGGGACTGGAGTTGGAATAGAAAATTAAACTTTTCACTATCCAGCACCTCTAAGCGCTATGCGTTGTAATGGATTGCGATGTAAAAACCGCGTTGTAAAGGCATGCGTGGTAAAAGCATGCGTTGTAACGTCATACATCCGTCTTACAGTGGTATAGAATGGAGTAGAGTGTTATAGAGTGGAGTGGAGTAGAGTATCGTAGAATGGCGTAGAATTAAGTAGCATTGAGTGGAGTGGAGTGTAATAGAGTGGCCTGATGTAGAGTGGAGTGGTGTGTCGTAGACTGGAGTGGCAGAGTGAGTCATGGAGTGGAGTATCATAGAGTGGATGGGTAGTTTGTAGAGTGCAGTGGTTTGTCACAGAATGGAGTGGCATGTTCTAGAGTGGAATGATGTTGTATAGGGTTGTTGAGTAGTGTAGAGTGGAGGTGCATAGAGTGCAGTAGAGTGTTGTAGAGTAATATGTGGTAGGGTGGAGAGTCATGGAGTGGAGCAGCGTATCATAGAGTGGTGTGGAGTGGCATGCCTTAGAGGGAAGGGGCACAGAGTGTAGTAGAGTGTCATTAGAGTAGAGTGGTGTTTGTAATGCGCGTCATTTCATAGATCTCTCTAAGTTTAAAATGCAAATGTTATTTTAAAAAGATCGGTATGTGTATAATGTAAATATTTGGGAGCTCTCAGATTGTACAATGCACATGTTATTTCATAGAGCTCTGTGTGGTAGAATTCACACCCTTTTTCATTAACCCTTGTAAGTATACCAAGTGTGGATTATTTGGGGGGCGTGGCCAGCTGCATGGCTGAGTAGGATGTGCCTCGGCGTAGCTCCCGGCAAAACTGCACATGATCCGGCGATCTAACTATCTAATAGCCCGCAAAACTTCACGTAACTCGGCTGGGAAGGTGGAGGAAGGCGTGAGGCATCTGTACGGACCCTCGGCCCGGCCCTACAGTGTTGCTGAGGCGGAATACTCGACGGACTCTCCCCCGAGACCCGAGGCACCTAAGATGGCGGCGACCGATAACATCGAGATCCTCGGCTGAAGCGAGGGTGAGGCGCCTGGAGCGGCGGGTGGTGTGTTCCCCCACCCGCGCGTGAGCGGACGATCCTGTGCCTTCCTTTTTGCTGGGGGCCCCCCCCCGCTGCCCTGTCGGCCCTCGGAGGCTGTAGCGGACCGAGGCCTGTGAAGCCAGGGGCTGGATTTGCGGCTGCCTGCTGCTGAGTGTTGCTCTCGGCCTGTGAGACCGGTGAGGCGGCCACACCCTGGGCCCGACGTTGCTCCGCGGAGGTCGCAGAGGGGCTTGGACGTACTGGTTGACCTGACCCCCCACTAACGTACACGACGACAAGGGCACGCGGGACCCCGAGCGAGATCTGGGGCTGCCGGCTGGATAGCGGCCCGCCTTGGTGGCTTGCAGACCTTTGCCTGCTGCCTCCCCCCCCTCCCCCCCCCCCGAGGCGATCGGGGGACCATCGGAGGCCTTGCTTCGGAGGGGGACCCGGACTAGCGGTGCTCACCCTGTGGAGGGCCCGAAAGACGGGGCGTTGTGCCGAGGCGTCAGAGCGGAGGACGCGTGGCCGGCCCCAGGCCCTGTGCTGCCCCATCGCTCCTGCATCCTGACTGCAGGTATTGGAGACCCCCGAGTGGACAATATGGGCAAGAGAGATCCAGTGCCGCGGTCCTCCAGGCAGGAATCCATTGAGAACTTCACCACCACACGCACTCACAGAGATGCGACCGTAGGGGCCCGGGAACCACATGCGGATACCGCTATGCTCCTGGAGGCGATCCAGGCCTCAAGAACTGATATCCAAGACTCTAGAGCTGCCCTTGAAACCAAGATCGGAGAGGTGGGATCGGAAGTTCTCCTGCTCCGCCAAGATTTTAGGAACTTGTCGGACCGAGTGGGCGCAGCGGAGACCAGGATCTCAGAAACGGAGGAATCTGTCTCCTCCCTCAAAAAAGATATGGCGGAACTACAGGCCTCGCATAGGCAGCTGCTGTGGCGGGTAGACGATGCGGAGAACAGGGCTCGCGGAAACAACCTGCGCTTCGTGGGCCTGAGGGAAGGGATTGAGAAGAACGACACTGCGGCCTTCCTCCACTCGTGGCTCAGGACTATGTTCCCGCAGGCTCACTTCTCTAATTGCTTCGTGATTGAGAGAGCGCACAGGGCACTCCTGGCCAGGCCACCAGAAGGAGCGAGACCTCGCCCGATCATAGCGAGATTTCTGAATTACGCGGACAGAGACCTCATCCTGAGGGAAGCCCGGAAAATGGGAGAACTTAAGTTTGAGAACACTGTTGTCATGATTTTCCCTGACTATAGCCAGGATGTGCAAAAGCAAAGGCGCTCCTACGATACTGTGAAGGCTAAGCTACGAGCTCTGAATATATCATACATGCTACTTTTCCCTGCAAAACTAAAGGTCCTATACAAGGGCAAATCGCACTTCTTCACTCGCCCGGAGGAGGCCTGGCACTGGCTGGAGGAGCGACCCCTGTTGAGAGAGGCGGAGGAGGAGGGTCGTAGGATCCGAGATGAACTGGCGGCGGCCAACTTCAGGCGAAACCCGAGCAGGTCACAGCGATCACGACATCAAAGAGCAGACAGGCAATCACAACGGACTCCTTATCTGTCACACCAGGGCTCAACTGGAGAGGGCCGGGGCGGTGACGCAGCCGCTGCGGCGGGAGACCCCGATGGAGGATCGAGATTCCGGTGCCTGCTCCCTGGATCCGGTAACGGGACGGATCAGGAAGAGGACGCAACCGCGTCGGATATGGAAGAACGCACGGAGCCATCCCTTCACCCACTGGCTGTGGCCATCCGAGATCTGGAACAGGGTGAGCCGAGCACCACGGAAGGCACTGAACCTGAAACGCAAGACTCCCACTCCTGAGGGGCTATGGACCTGAGGCTCAATTTTAGCAGTTCTTTGCCGGGGACAGGCAAGTACAGTTTTCTTGTTTTGTGGGGTGGGAACACACCACTTCAGAACGTGACTCCGGACAACTAGGTATCTCCTAGGTGGGGCTGTTTGCAGGGTGGGCGACAGACCTTGCTCCCTGGTATTCTGAACCGTCGATGGTTGCACGGGCGGGATGGCCGGGTGGTGCAGGTGGGGTGGGGGTGGGGGGGTAGGGGTTGTTTGTGCTGTTTGGTTGTTTCTGGAGGGGAAGGCGGGGAAAGGGGAGATGCGGGGGTATTACAGTCATGAGGTTTGGAGTATTTTGTGGTTCTACTGTTGCGAGTGCTTGCCCGCCAGCCTAACCTCACGTCCTGGGGTGCACATGTCTTACTGTTGTAACCATGAACACTGAAACACTGAAGGTCCTGACGTGGAATGTGAACGGTCTGGGGAATAAGATTAAGCGTGGTTTGGTGAACAATTTTTTTAAGAGAGTAGGCCCAGACATCATCTTTCTGCAGGAGACGCATTTGAGAGGCACGGCCTGCGCATTCATAGCGAGAGGCAGATATAAGGTACTGGGCCATGCGGATTACACTACTGACTCCAGGGGTGTGGCGATTGTTGTCAAGAATACCTTCCCATTCCATATCACACGCACGTGGGGGGACCCATTGGGAACATGCGTGGGGGTACAGGGGACATGGCGCAGGCGCACCTACACTCTGGTATCAATCTATGCTCCGCCCAAACTTCAGGCAAATGCGCTAAAGCTGCTTGCGTCCATACTTTTAGACACCTCCGATACAATACAGTTAGTGGGGGGTGACTTCAACGACGTGATGGATAGGGTTATGGATAGATCCGGGGTAGCCGACAATCGAGGTACCCAGACTCCCCTGGCCCAAATGATGTCTGAGATGGGCCTGTCCGATATCTGGAGGCTGCTACACCCGCAGACTGTGGCCTACTCCTTTTACTCGGCAGCGCACAAAGTGTTCTCCAGACTGGACTATGTCTTTATGCCTCGACAGGCACTCGCCGCAGAGGACACGGCGGAATATTTGGCAAGGGGGCTGTCTGACCACTCGCCCCTATTACTATCAATGGGCCGGTCAGGGTGCAGGAGAGAGGCTACGTGGCGACTCGCCGCTTGGGACTTGGCGAACAAGACGATCCTTAAAGGTGTTAGGGCGTATACACGGGTCTACCTGGCAGAAAATGAAGGGTCGGTGGACTCGGCGGTGACCCTGTGGGAAGCGATGAAGCCGGTGCTGAGAGATAGGATAAGTGGCATATTGGGGGAGGAGCGGAAGAGACTAGTGGAAGAAGTGGGGACTGTAGAGTGCACTATAGTAGAGTTGGAGAAGGAACACCTACGTACTAAATGCACAACGACCTTGCGTAAGCTGTTGGATAATCAGAGGCGATACCGGGAATTGGTGTCGGATGAGGCGAGAACACAAAACCTGGCTACCCTACACCGTCTCTACGACGTGGGGGACAAATCCGGTAAACTCTTAGCCTGGCTTAGTCGAAGAGAGCGGTTGGCGAGGTGGGTGGATGAAGTCACTGATGAACAGGGGAGGATTGTGCGCTCAGATCCACATATTGCAGACACATTCGCAGCATACTATGAGCGCTTCTATAGGGCCAGACAATTAGGCTCATGTGAGGACTCACTCCTCTATATGTCACAGGTGGACCTCCCCAGAGTGGACGATGAGGCCCTACCTCAGCTAGAAGCCGAAATCTCTTTAGATGAAGTTAAAAATGCCATCGCCGGGCTAAAGCCGGGCAAGGTCCCGGGGCCGAGCGGCTTTCCCCCGGAATTTTTTTAATGCACGGCTGACATTGTGGCCCCACACTTGAGGAATCTCTTCCTTGAGGCCTACACAGAGGGGGATCTGCCTCCCGACCTCACCTTGGCAACCATCATCCCTATCCACAAAGAGGGTAAGCCACGGGGGACTGTGCCTCCTACCGTCCCATCTCCCTGCTGAACACGGATGTGAAGCTCCTTGCCACGATACTGGCGCGCCGCCTTAGGGCAGTTCTACCCGACCTGATACACCTGGACCAAACAGGCTTCCTGCCGGACAGGGCCACGAAATTCAACCTCCCTCGCACGCACAACTGGCTACAGGAGGTGAAGGATAGGGACCCGCCATGCTGGTTCCTTTCCTTAGATGCCGAAAAGGCCTTTGACTCCGTGCACTGGCCATTCCTTGAAGCCACCCTACAAAAATTCGGTTTTGGCCCCAAATTTTGCTCTTGGGTGCAGCTGCTATACACTAACCCGAGGGCCAAGGTAAGGGTGAACGGGAAACTCTCCCGAGAAATTTCAATCCAGAGAGGCACTAGACAAGGATGTCCCCTGTCGCCCCTTCTCTTCACCCTGACAATCGAGATACTGGCGGCCAGGATATGGCAAAATCAGAGGATCTCCGGCTTCCGGGTTACTCCCGCAGACGACACACAAGAAAAGCTGTCCCTCTATGCTGATGATGTCCTCCTCTATATTACTGACCCGCAGACCACTGTGCCCGAACTGTTCCGGGAGATAGACGGCTATGGTGGCTACTCCGGATACGCAATAAATTGGCACAAATCAGTCCTTTTCGACCCCAAAGGAGCCACGGGTGAGGGCGCCCTTCCAGATAGGTTGGTGGTGTCTACGGAGGGCTTCCAATATCTGGGGGTATTCATCACACTGGACAAGGAATTGTCCCACTCCAAGAACGTGGAAAGAATACTCTTGACCTCCGTGAGTGATATGTCACGATGGCACCAGCTTTCTTTGACCCTTTTGGGCAGGGCAGCGATGTATAAAATGGTGATACTGCCCAAATACTTGTACGCCCTGCAAAACGAATATTACCCGATTCCGGGCGACCTCTTGCACAAAATACATGCCGACCGTAGGTCTTTTATTTGGCTGGGCAAGCAGCCACGAGTGGCGCTCACCACCCTCCAACGTCACCAATACAGCGGTGGCATTTCCCTGCCGAACCTTGAGGCCTATTATTGGGCGGAGCACCTATCCCCCATTAATGACTGGCTCCATGCCCCGGCGAGCCACCCAACGTACGTGTTGGAACGCGCCAAATTATCCCCACATAATCTGCTCACATACCTATATGGGGGCCTGCAAAGGAAACCCCTACTCCCGGCCACGAATATCACGCTCCGGGCTTGGAGGTTGGCCACGAGACGCACGGGCTGGGAACGGAAGCCCACCCGGCAAACTCCACTTTGGCATTGCACGTGGCTCCACGAATTGCGTAAACTTATTGGCTTCAAGCAATGGGACGACATTGGGATCTCCACGGTGGGAGACGTAATCGCCAGGGGGGAGTTAAAATCGTTCGCTACCTTGAAAGCAGAGTATGGGCTCCATCGCTTGCAGTTTTTTAAATACATCCGACTGCGGCATGCGTGGAGGGCACAGGCTATACCCTTAGAGGGTCTCCCGGAATATGCACCACTGGAAGGCAGATTACTACAGGAGCAGATACCCAAAAAGGCTGTATCACTCACATACAAGACACTCATAAACAACATGCTAGGGGATCTGGCGAAGCTCAGGGCCATGTGGGAACAGGACGTGGGTACATTGGAGGAGATTGACTGGGACCTAATCCTTATGGAGGAATGGAGGAGAGGTTTAGACCTCTACATGGCGGCGGAGCGAGTGACCTATAAATCGAGGGGCTGCCCAAAAAAGTTTAAAAGGGTCTGGTCAAAGTGGAGACAATATCACGGGCTGGAGAGTGGGTCGGGGGGGGAGAACTGGGTGTGGGCCCAGAGCTCGGAGGAAGACCGGGATGAACAATGGGACACGTCAGGAGAGGGCCTTACTGTACCAGTCATGCACTATCTGTTTGAATTTTTTGGGCCAACTGACTACTGGGTGCGGTAGGGAGGGCTGGGGCTGACGGGAACTGCGTATACTACTATCATGACTATCCTGATAAATGTTGCATGCGAAGAGGTTTTTTCGATTTCCCTCGCATTGTTCTGTTGTGTTGTGGGGGGGAGGGGGGGGGTTTGAAAAAACAAAAGCAGATGCCCAGATGACTACCATGGACACCCCCTATGCTGAGGCGGGGCTCCGCCGAAACGAACTTTATGTGCAGATAAACTGACTGTTGCCTTGTGCACTGATGAGAACCAGGGGGTTTTATGTTCATGATCTTTATTTCTTTATGTACTTAATTCTTGCACGTATGACATTGCTAATGTGATCCTTCTTGTGTCTGTGTATCTGCAATAAAAATTATTTTTAAAAAAAAAAGTGTGCATTATTTGATAAACCTCTTTAGGGCTACCGTGAGAACCCTTTGTGGGTGTCCAATGCGCATGGCCCATTAATGAAGCTCTGCAAGTGTACTTGATTATAAGTCATCTCTGAAGCACACTGTGTGATTCTACTTTCCATAAACACTGTAAATGTACCATGTTTACATTCTTTCATGAACCTCTGTAAGTGTACTTCATTACAAGTCATCTCTGTAAGCACACCATGGGATTGCACTTTCCACAATCACTGTAAATGTATCATGTTTACATTAGTTCATGACCCTTTTCTAGTGTTCTGTGCGTGGTTTATTTCATGAGCCTCTGTTGGAGCACCGCAAGCGCTCTTCTGCAAATGTGCCATGTTTTTAGTTGAAAGAAGCTTTATTGAAATAATTCAGCACAAAGGTACTACCTTGAAAATCCGACTATTTAAGACAGCAAGAAAAATTACAAATGTATATATGCAAAAAATTAAAATTTAAATTACCTTAAAAATATAACATTATAACAGACAAACACTGTAATATAGCACAACAGATAAAAAGCAGTCAATAAAATGGTATCTTAATGAAACAGCATTTTGTGTTTTGTGATAAAAGGGAGGGGAAGAAAGAAAAGAAAGAAAGCTAAAAAACGGGTTGAGAAAGAGTAAGGGAAAAGAGAAAAATAAGCAAAAGAGGTAAGAAAATTAAGGAAAAAAGTAGTAGACAGCCTTATAAAATGCAATCATCATTAAATATCCAATTCAATATACAAGATGTATAATAGTAACAAATAGGCAATGATTAAGTAAACTTACTCTAAATAGTATAAGAGAAATAAACAATCAAATTAACAATAGTTGAAAAACGAAATTACTATCATGGGTCCCCATGAAGTGAGTCGACAAATAGTTAGTAAACAGTGACCAGACAGTGTCCTTCCGAAGAAACTATGAGTGGATGTGGCAGATGCTCTATCCAATCTCTGTTTATGACAAAGAAAGGTTCACACCAACTAGTAAAAGTGACTTTAGTGTCATCCTTCCAGTTCGATGTAATAATTTGGAAGGCGATAGCTATTGCTAGGTCTATGAACAGACCCCGTTTGTGAGCACAAACCAAATAGGGGAGGAACTACCCAGGAATAGCGATTTGATCTCAAATGGGAAATTGATAGAGCATATTGATGAAATTGTTTTGCATGTCCAAAAGAGTTAATAATTGGACAAGGGAAACATGAATGCAGCTATGTACCTTGTATATCGGAGCAAGTGCATCAAACCTGTGGTAAGCTGAGATTGTATTTACAAATAGAAACTGGAGTTAAAAACAACCTTTGATAAGAATAATATATGGTTTGAGTAGTGGTAGCATTACAGGACTTGTGATGTATTTTTGACGAAATGGAGTTCCAAGTTTGTATACAGAAATTGTGTTATAATTACCTTTCCTACATAAGTCCAATCTTACACTAGGGAGGGAATAATGAAGGTGTTTACATATATGAGAGGCCTTGGGGGAGGAAGAGGTGGATAATGGCGCCAAACTGGAATCTAGCAAAGGAGAAGGAGACTGTGACAGAGAAGATATATGTTGAGTGAGGACTGTTTGTAAGGATTCATATTTAAGGAGGGAAGCAATGGAGAGGCTACATTTGGCTTGTATTTAAGAAGGAGAAAAGAAGGTGCATCCCTTAAAGGAATTGTTTGCTCTGCATTATACCCTTAGCAACCCAATCTTTCTAAAAGATTAAACTATTTGATAGTTTAATAGTTGTATTGTGCTATATGGAGGAATCTAGAAAAACTTGTAATGGCAAAAGAGATTTAGCGAGAAACCGTTAAATGGCAGATATGGAATGTGTAATAATAGGTGATGTAAAGGAACACAAAGGATGAGAAAAATGACCCAGGTATGAAAATGAGAAAGGAAGAACTAAAGGGTTTTCCAATTTATGCAAATCCATTAAGGAAGTGTCAGTGGGGAACAAATTTGAGATAAATACTGCCAGAGTAGAAAGGAGGAATGATACTGTTGAATGTTTGGAAAATTAACTCCTCCCTTACCTTTGGGCGCACATAGAGAGAAATAGGCACTTTCTGTTGTTCCATAAGAATGTCCATAGTGAACTGTTAAGGGTTTTTAAAAAATTCTGAGGATTTTTAACTAGTAGCATGGACAGGTAAAAATTAATGACGGGGAACATGATAATTTTGAAAGCGTCCATCCTGCCCACCACGATTACTATAAGGGCAACCATTTCTCTGACATATGAGAACTTTTTAAAGGACATCTTCTAAGTTAAGCTGTATAGTTCTTGCAATAGGAGAGGAGTATTTGATCCTCAGACAGGTAATATGGTTAGGGTTCCATTAAAACCAGTATCTGCAAACATCTCTTTTAAACAATATTTATTTAATGGGAGGACTTCAGATTTTCTGAAATGTAATTTAAAGCAAGATACATTAGCATAAGTGGATAAGGGATTAGTAAAGGCAAGTATGGAAACTAGTGGATCTAAAGCATATAATATAATATTGTCAGCATAGGCTGTGAATTTAATTTCAGTGTTTCTATGAATAAAACCATGAAAATGGGTTAGTGGTGTAAAGTATGAAGCAAAGGTTCCAAAGATAATATAAAAAGTAAGGGTGATAGAGGACAGCCTTGTTGCGTACTCCTCTGATTGGTAAAATAAGAGGATTGGGTACTGTTAGTAAAAACATACATAATAGGAGAAGAATAAAGCCAACCGTGCATGGTCTTGCCACACAGGAAGACAACCGCCTGAAGTGCGAGCTCTGCCGTGGGATGCGTCCCTGACGAGGATAACTTTTTCACCTGCATCCGCAGGGCTTCCTTTTCTCCCCCAGGCACAAACCGGGGGCATACAGGCAAGTTTGGCCGGTTTTTCTGGCAGTCAACAACGCAAACCTCGAGACTTCAAGATTAGTGCGGAGCCCGCGCAGGCTCCGGGCGCCTCACGCCCCTCGCCTGACGCATTTCTCAGGGCCGCACTTCCTCTCACTGACAAGGCCGCACCCCTGACGCCGCTGAGGCCTTCCATATTATCTCCACCTGGGCCGCACCTTCTTGCGCTGTTGAGGCCGCTCCTCCCCCTATCTTTAAGGCTCCAACTCCTGCTGTAGAGGCTGCGCCTCTGACTATTTACTGGACCGCACCTCCCTCCATTCCTGAGGCCGTGCCTACTTCTGCTGACAAGGCCGCATCTCCTCATCTTTGCCGAGGTGGCACCTTCTACCACAACCAAAGCCCTCCTGTCATCACTGCGGCAGCACTTTTGTAAATTACAGAGTCCGCGTCTCTTGTTCCTTCTGAGACTTTGCCTTCTATTGCTGCATAACATCATTCCCCTTGGGAGTTAGAATCATAGCACATCACTTTCTTCTCAGCATTATTTGGAAAGCCAGTTTTTCAGCATTTTTCAGCATGTGTCAGCTTTGAACTCTCCTCCCTCATTTGGAACTCCCACACTTTTCCTAATGTAAATGCGTATACTGTAATATCAAGTCTGTGGCTGCAGGAGGAAGCAAGCAATGATGTGAGTAACTAATAAACGAATAATTTTCCTTCCCTTACTCACGCTCCCTCTGGGTATTGAAGCTTTGTTCTACTACCTTTTCCAGCGGTGATGACTTTACCGCATGTGAGTACCTGACATGAATCTCATCCACCTCCTGTTCAGTTCCTTAACTTTGAACTTACTTTCTTCACCTTACAATAAGTCCCACGCTTTTATTTATTTCATTAGTATTTATGATTTAATGCAGCGCTTGGGACTTTAGGAAGAGGTAAGCAACATTTAATTTAATCATTTCTTTATTAATTCCTCAAAATATATGCAATTCTTCTACCATTACTTATTTTTGAGGTGGGAGAGTTTTAATAACTTGATGATCTTACTCATGGAACCTTTTCTTCATTCACACGCCGGACTTTCAGAATGAATTGAGCCCAGACTGTTAATGTAAATGGCTTACTACTAATCTCATGTATAACTAGAGGTAAAAGGAGGTACTAAAGAACAGGTCGCCCTCCTAGGACGTCATCTGAAAAGTGTGAGCCCACATTCCTGGATACAAGGACCTGTCTTATGTTGCGGCTGTTCACAAAAATTAGAAGTGGAGCCAAAATAAATAAAGAAAACTTTCTTTCTTGAGTCCCCTCTCTCACCAGAGTTTCCTCACGGTGACATGCTTCATCATTGGGGCCATCCCAGTTCTCTACGAAAAGGGGCGTGCTGCGTCTTGCGAACTACGTAGGAGCACTTAGTTGTGAAGGAGTATGTGTGGTGCAAATAAGTGTAGTGGGGTGGAGTGGGTGAAAGTGAATTAAAAATACTGTGCTAGTGGGCCTCAATAATTTATTCTGTTCCTAGGTTGGTATATTTAAAATGGGGTTATAGTGTAATCCGACCAGTTATGAAGGTAGGGTCAGTATATGGACCAAATACTGACCCTACCTTCATAGTCCTTCACAACTAAGTGCTCCTACGTAGTTCGCTAGTCGCAGCACGCCCCTTTTCGTAGAGAACTGGGATAGCCCCAATGATGAAGCATGTCACCGTGAGGAAACTCCGGTGAGTGAGGGGACACTAGAAAGAAATTTTTCTTTCTTAATTTTGGCTCCACTTATAATTTTTGTGAACAGCCGCAACACAAGACAGGTCCTTGAACCACATTTGGCTCACACTTTTCTTACTACTAATCTCTGCACACATGGGTTATGTAGTCACCGGCTGCAGTATTATTACCAGAGTCTTCTTCATCTGATCAGTTACTTTTTAGGTCTTCGCTAGCATTGCAACGCTTTGTGAGGCAAGCGCTATACACTATAGTGTGGAAGCTTTGTGGAAGTTCCGCCCACTCTCCGGACCATCTTCTTTATTGGCTTAGGTTATAAATGCTGCCTTCCGATTGGTTTTAAGCATGTTGGGCCCTCCCCATGACATCCATGTCAGTCACTTGTATCCTTCCATGGCTACTGAGCCCTTCACAGCACAGACTACTTTCTTCCCGTGCCCCCCCTCTGCCACCACCCCTCATGGCTCGTCGCCCGCAGTCATTGCCATTTGCAATGCAATAGGTCTAGAGTAAACGCGAGTTCTAATGCAATGCCAATGTTTGTTCTTTTACCCTCTCCTCGCTTTTAAGCTCCTAGTGCCTCCCTCTCCAGAACACCTGCTCCCTGTCCTCACAGCTTCTTTTCTTAGCCCTCTGCTTGCCGGCGCATGCATGATGCTCATTTAACTTCATTGAATCTCCCCGTGCCTCCCATGCCCAACTACCACTCCCACGCCTCGCAGCTTCTTTTCTTTAGCCACTGTTAGCGAGCGCACATCGCTGTTTTCAGTTTACTGAATCTGCTGGTGCCCCCCACCCTCTCAACTCCTCCCTTCCCTTGCAGCTTCCTCCAATCTAACCCAAGAAATAAAACCTCCCTGACGCTCCTGGGGCTCTTGCCTCAGCCAAGCTGCACACCTAACAAGAAGCTGAGGCTTGTATACTCGATGCATGTTTAGTGAGATGCCCAAGAATTTTTCAAAAATGTTGTATAACTTCCCAACAATATATTTAAAATTGTTTATTTATAAATTGGCGACTTTCCACCTACATTACAGGAAAAAAACTGACTCAAGTTTAAAGTGGCCGCACCCTAGGATGAGCAGTCTACGCTCTGACGCGGGCGCACAACACCCATTGGGTTCACGGGGCTTCAGCCACTCCGTCGTGTGTGTCAGCCCAGGCTGACACAGCTTTGCGGGCTGCCGACCATCTAACTGCAGCCGCACCCGAGTACTTAACAGGTCTTTAAAAGATCATTTACTTGTAAATTAGGCTTTTGTTGTGTCTTCACCACTTCTTTCAGTCACTCTTTCTATGGTTGGAAGAATTAGCCCCCCCCCCGAAATATTTTTTAGCCCCCCTGAAATTTGTCTCTAGTTGCCCGCCTGCTCTGACGTCATTATGTTCATGACGTTCTCTCTCAGGCCTCTCCATCAGGTTGTGCACCTTGGTGTTGGAGAGGACCAACTAGTCAGAGCTGGAGGAGCATACCGCCTACGGGTAGATAATTCCTGCCATTTCCGCGCCTGCAGTCACCGGCACCGCTATTATGATTATGATAAGGAGTAACACCGGTCTCACTACCATTGCCGTTTTCCATGTCCACACTGGCACTGATGCAAGCTGCCACTTATAATGTTTGCTCTTTCTGAAAAATTAAGGGCGTCTTTGAGGGTTAGGCAACCGCTGCTAACCTCACTCCAATCTAAGCATTTACATTTACGCTTGTTTTTACGATTCCCACCTCCGGCGTGACGTTTATAGCCGTCATCTCCATCCCTTCCTCTCCCCTGCCTCCCGCCACCCCCTCACAACACTGAGCCCTCCCCACCTTCACTCTTCGCTCCAAAGTCGCTGCTCAGAGTTTTAAATTTAAGTCCCTTTTATTTACTTTGTGCACCATTCGTGCACATCACTTGGCTCCCGTCACATTGTCCCCGCGCATCCCACACCTCCCCCTCCCACAACACAGCAGTTTCTGAGCACAGATTTGTATTCATTTTCACTTAGTATCTCCCAAAGTACAGGGACAGCTGCATTTGTTGTCAGAAAGGTTTAGGGCGCCTTTTCTCTTCTGGGACAGAGTGGTTTTGTCATGTATAATTTTCACTTCTTGTTATTTGCTAAACATATATATGCATGCCACCTTCACACAGCTGCAGAGTTTAAGGTATTTTGCTATGTTTGCAAAAAAGACGGAAGACTTGCGATATCACTTTCACCGAGGCCAGACCTATTGGTTTTGCTTATGAGAACTATGATATGTTTGCATTTAACCAACACAATTGTGACTGACTGCAGCTCATTAATAAACTATTCCCTTCAGCAGCAAGTCTCATTTTAAAAAGGCCATAGATAATGGGATTATGTCATAAAAACATCATGATAGGACCATTTTTAATTAGCATTCACCTTCACACCAACAGATTTTCATTGAGAAATAACTCGATGCAGGATAATTTCAGGGAAACGACGGCATATACAATAACGTTTTACTTTAAGAAAACATGTTGATGGGGCATCATAATTCTTTGCAATGAGATATATTGCTTGTACATTTACACATGTGGGGAGGAAGGTATTTAGCACAAAACATGTGCTCTAGGCGCGCTGTGCAGTAGGTGATGAGAGCCATATTGAGAGGGACAAGCACTAATCACTGCTTCCATTCTCAAAGGCTCAAAAACACTGATAAATGGTGTTTATTACTTTGTTATCTGTAATTCCAAACATGCCCCAGCCCTGGTGCTTTCCACACAAAAGCCTCCGCCCTTCTTTCTCCAACTTGTTCACCTCCAACCCTCATCTCCTAATGTAGTTTCATGTACATTTTTTACGTAATGACTTGCTATTCTGTTACTTTAATCTTAGCTCACGTGCTTCTTCATTTCCATTTTCTGTCACTACAGCAGAGCTGCTCACGTTTTCATGAAAATACATGCAGTATGCTCTGGTACCTCCCTAATGAAAAATGTCGTTTGTCTACATTTTTTAATCTTACGAAATGCCACATGTTCTGCTGTGGCAATTATTCGCAACCTGATCACTTGTTTTTATTAATTTTATTATAAGATTTGTTAACATGACCCTGTGCGTGCCCCCTCAATCAAGCCAGGTCTCTCATACTTTAAACATAAAGTTCAAGTTCAAGTTTAACATTTGTATAGCGCACTACTCACCCAGAGGGTCTCAAGGCGCTTGAGGGAGGGGAGGTATATTACTTGTCGAATATCCAAGTTTTAAGTTGTTTTCTGAAGGAGAGGTGGTTCTGTGTGAGGCGGAGGTGGATAGGGAGAGAATTCCAGGTCTTGGCCGCTAAGTAGGAGAAGGATCTTCCTCCCATGGTGGATCTATGGATACACGGAATTGCAGCGAAGGCTTGATTGGACGATTGTAGTTGGCGGGTGGGGGTGTAAAATGACAGGCGCGTGTTGAGGCATTCAGGTCCTAGGTCGTAGAGGGCTTTGTGTGCGTGGGTGAGGAGGCGGAACGTTATTCTCTTGTTGACGGGGAGCCAGTGGAGGTCTTTCAGGTGACCAAAAATGTGAGCTTGGCGGGGGAAGTCTAGGATGAGTCTGGCTGAGGCGTTTTGGGTGCGTTGTGTTAGACCTGGCACCTTGGCGTGAGTTTCCCTTCCACTTTTTGCTGATGTGCCTCAGATGTTTTTGTTGGTGTCCGCCGCTCAGGGCACTGCGCCACGGCCAACCCGTGCCGCAGTGCAAGTGCTCCCTATGAAAAGTATAACTGTGATTGGTATACCTGATTGGTTCATTGGATTTACTGTCAGTCCCCAGTAAAGTGCACTAGGAGTGCCAGGGCTTGTGAATGCCAATACTGCTAGTGGGCCTGCAGCGCAAGCCAGTGCCAGATCGGGCAGGGATCAGTGGTGTACTTGGGACACCAAGTGGGGAGTGGCAAGGTGGCTCCCTTGCAACCCAAAATTGAGACCATCCTGGCTTGGGAACCCCCAAGACCCAGACTGCAGTGAGAGCCTTCCTGGGGCTCACTGGGTATTACAGGAGGTTTGTCAAGGGCTATGGCACTATTGTGACCCCCTTGACAGAGCTGACTTCTAAGAAGCAGCCCAGGAATGTGATTTGGACTGACACCTGTCAGAAGGCTTTTGACACCCTGAAAACTGCCATGTGCACGGCGCCCGTGCTCTTGGCCCCTGATTTCTCCAAAGCCAATAAAAAAATTACAGAAAAAAAAAAAAAGAATTTCTGGTGCAGACAGATGCTTCAGAGCATGGTGTAGGGGCTGTTCTCTCACAGATGACTGAGGAGGGCTGGGACCAACCTGTAGCCTTTATCAGTAGGATGTTACTTCCCCGGGAAAGTAGGTGGAGTGCAATAGAGCGAGAAGCGTTTGCTGTGGTCTGGGCGCTGAAGAAGCTAAGACCCTACTTGTTTGGGTCTCACTTCCGGGTTCAGACAGACCACAGGCCCCTCAGATGGTTGATGCAAATGAGGGGTGAGAACCCAAAACTGTTGAGGTGGTCCATCTCCCTACAGGGTATGGACTTCACAGTGGAACATCTCCCTGGCTCAGATCACGCCAACGCTGACGGTCTGTTCAGGTTTTTCCGCCTTAGTGATGAGGAACTCCCTGGGGAAGGGTAGTTCCCCCCACATTTCAGCTGGAGGGGACACGTGTTAGACCTGGCACCTTGGCGTGAGTTTCCCTTCCACTTTTTGCTGATGTGCCTCAGATGTTTTTGCTGGTGTCCGCCGCTCAGGGCACTGCGCCACGGCCAACCCGTGCCGCAGTGCAAGTGCTCCCTATGAAAAGTATAACTGTGATTGGTATACCTGATTGGTTCATTGGATTTACTGTCAGTCCCCAGTAAAGTGCACCAGGAGTGCCAGGGCTTGTGAATGCCAATACTGCTAGTGGGCCTGCAGCGCTGGTTGCGCCACCCACAGAAGCAGCCTTAAAATGTGTCTAGGGTGTGCCATTGCAGAACCTGTGTGCAGTCTGGTACTGTCATGCTGGCTGGGCAAGTGCACCCACTTGCCAGCCCCTAAACCTTCCCTTAAATTTCATATTAGTCACCCCTATGGTAGGCCCAAGGGCAGGGTGCATTGTAAGATTAAGGTAGGACATGCTCTGATGTATGTGGCATGTCCTAATAGTGAATTACAGCCAAATTCGTTTTTCACTATTGTAAGGCTACCTGTCCCCTTTAGGCCAGATGGGCTGCTGGAATTATTACACTCTATAATCCCAGCCGGCTCAGGGAACATGGTAGAAATTCATGTTTAGTATGCCTGAACTCAGAATAATAAAATACTTCTTTTAGTAAAGTTTATTTTAATATCCTGTGTTTGCAAATGCTACTTTTAGAAAGTTAGCATTTGCTTGCCTAACCATTTCATCCCGCCTCTGCTAGTTTGTGTATCTGACTGTCTGGGATATGTGAGTGACAGGGCTGGGGGATGACAGGTGGTGAATGCAAGGATTGCACCTTAGTGGGAGGTAGGAGTGCCCCATGACTCTTAATCAGGCTGTGCTCTGCCACCACAATGCTGGCTCCGCCCCCCTGGGGTGCGACTGATGACTCAGCCTGCACCTGGCCCAGGAAGGGCGAAGCACTGTCATCAAGATACTCCTGGCTGCCCCCTGTCCACACAATGCTGGCTCCACCTCCTGTGGAGCGTCTTATGTGCCTGCCCCTCACACTGAAAGAAGAGACCAGAGTACAACCAACAAGTACTCAGAGACTGAAAGCAGTTATGCAAAGCCCCCCCTGGCCTGAGAAGACAAAAGAAATGCTTTATAAATATAGGAGCCCTGCTCCTTGTAAATTAGATCCTGTTTGCGCTACAGAAGAAACTCTGCCCGAAGAGAAGGACCTGGAAAGACTACAAGGAGGAGTGCTATCTCTGGCCTGTGTCTGGTGCCTTGCTGCAGAAGGAGAGGAGAAGGAAAGACTGAAAGAGACTTTTGCTTTATTGAACTTTGTGCCAAACTCTCCTAAGAGATCTCCAAGGGCTTGATGTGGAACTTGCCCCTGAACTGCGCCCCAGGAACATTGGGCGCTACTTCCCCTGACAGAAGAACCGCTGTGAAACGCTGCTTTCCCCCTGCACGCTGATCCGGGAACAGCAGAGCGCGCTGTGACCATCGCGCTCTCCATCAAGCTCTGCGTATTGCCATCCCTCTAAACACCGTGACTGCCGCCTGCTAGGCCCAGAAGCATCGCAACGACCAGCCCCGCTGGCCTGAGCAGCGTGACTGAGTCCCGAGCCGCAGCTCGCAACGTGAAGAAAGGCTGTGCCCGGTGCTTGCTTGCACCCCTCCATGTCTTGTGCCCCTGAGACCACCTGCTGCTGTCCGAGAAACAGCTGCGGCGTGTGGCACGAGAACGCCGCCTGGATTGCCTGTGACGTGCCCGGCGGATCGCCGCCTTCAGCGAGTGCCCTTCTGTGAGAATCCCCGAGGCGCTCTTTCCCTGTGACCCGGCCCGCGCCGAAACGCCAACCTCCGAGCCCGAGCCGGAGCCGCCGCTCGCTCCAACTCGGGACGGAAGACACCGCGACGAGGATCACCGGGCCGACCTGTGACCCTGCTGCCTCGACCCCTGTTCAAGTTTCCAAAGGTACTGTGGTGGCCCCGCGGTGCGAGCATCCTGCCTGTTCCGCTCGCACCGCCCTCTGATCAGCGCAGCCCCCGGAGCTGTTGGTGAACACTCCTAGGGCCCCCGCTCTCTCTCCCCAGCGGTCGCGCACAGCCGTGCGACTCGCGCTGAGAGCCGGAATCGAACCAACCTGCCGCCACTCCCGCCAGAAGCGTGAGCCCGGGCCGGTCGGGCCTATTTCACCCGTCAGAGGTGCACCGAGGCCCCCGCAGCAACTCCCTTTGTGATAACATTGAACCTTGAACTTAAGAAGTCCCTAACAGCATCGTATTTGGGGACTAAGAGAATAAGTTGAATAAGATCTGTGGCATATTTACAAGTTGCTGGAACCTCGCATTGAAAGTAACAAGACTGTATTTACAAGCCTGCATACAAAATATCTAAAAAATATATTTTTACTAAAATAGTTTGGTGTCATTGTGTGGTGGGTTAGTGGCCATTGTGTGTGATGTTGCAAATGTTTAACCCTATGTACTCCAGAGTTTAGCCTAGACTGCTTGCGCCACACTACCTAGAGGGTGAGCAGGGGTTATTTCTGGGAGTAATCCTTTGCCCTGACGTAGAAGAGAGGGTCCCTGCTTGTCGCAAGTACATACCTGCGCCAACCAGAGACCCCCAATTCTAACATTGGACGCAGCGGTGAGGATCACGAATTTACATTTGCAGTGTCCATACATTAACTATTGACCATTGCACAGTGATTACCGTCCAGTAACTTAGCCACAGACTTTTTTTTCTTTTCACTTTTGCTAAAGAAGAAAATCCTTTGTGTTGAAATCATGCCTGGCACAAACAGCGCGGATAGGCCGGGTCCAAGTTCGTAAAGTGCTTTGTGTGCGTGGGTTAGAAGGCGGAATGTTATCCTCTTATTGATGGGGAGCCAGTGGAGGTTTTTTCAGGTGACCAGAAATGTGATCTTTACGCGGAATGTCTAGAATGAGTCTGGCTGATGCGTTCTGGATGCGTTGGAGTTTTTTCTGAAGTTTTGCGGTGGTACCGGCGTAAAGGGTGTTTCCGTAGTCCAGGCGGCTTGTAACTAGTGCATGGGTGACCGTTTTTCTAGTTTCAGTGGGGATTCAGCGAAATGTTTTTTTGAGCATGCGAAGAATATTGAAGCAAGATGATAAAACTGCGTTGACTTGTCTGGTCATCGAGAGTGAGGAATCCAGAATGACGCCCAGGTTACGTGCGTGGTCTGTTGGGATGGGTGCTTTTCCGAGGGATTCTGGCCACCACGAGTCGTCCCAGGCGGAGGGGGAGGTAACTAAGATAAGGACTTCTGTTTTGTCGGAATTCAGTTTCAGGCGGCTGTGCTTCATCCACTTGGCTACTTCTCCCATTCCTTTATGTAGGTTGGTTTTGGCGGTGTTAGGGTCTTTGGTGAGTGAGAGGATCAGTTGAGTGTCATCAGCGTAGGAGATGATGTTGAGGTTGTGTTGACGTGCGATGGCCGCGAGGGGGCTCATGTATACGTTGAAGAGGGTGGGGCTGAGTGAAGATCCTTGTGGCACGCCGCAAATGACTTCAGTGGCTTCTGATTTGAATGGTGGGAGGCGGACTCTCTGAGTTCTTCCAGCAAGGAACGAGGTGATCCAATCCAGTGCTTTTCCTTGAATTCCGATGTTTCTGAGGCGTTGTAACAGGGTGCTATGACAGACTGTGTCGAAGGCTGCGGAGAGGTCGAGGAGGATAAGGGCGACGGTGTCACCATTGTCCAGTAGAGATCGAATGTCGTCTGTTGCTGCGATGAGTGCGGTCTCAGTGCTGTGTTTGGCTCGGAAGCCGTACTGTGAGGAGTCAAGGGTTTTGTTGGTTTCGAGGAAGGCGGCGAGCTGGTTGTTGACATCTTTCTCGATGACTTTGGCCGGGAATGGAAGGAGTGATATGGGGCGGTAGTTTTTGAGTTTGGTGGGGTCAGCTGTGGGTTTCTTCAGAAGGGTGCTGAGTTTGGCGTGTTTCCAGCTATCTGGGAAGGTGGCGGAGGTGAGGGAGCAGTTGATGACATCTTGGAGGTGGGGTGCGATGATGGAATCTGCTTTGTTGAAGATGTGGTGAGGGCATGGGTCTGTGGGGGATCCTGAGTGGATGGAGTTCATCAGGCGGATGGTATCATCCGTGGAGATTGGGTTCCAGTCATTAAGGATGTTCAAGGGGGGTGAAGGTGTGGCAGAAGGTTGGGTGGGTTGGTCTCCGGGTTGGTTGTCGAAGCTGTTGTGGATGTCTGCGATTTTGTCGTGGAAGAACGAAGCTAGGGAGTCGCAGAGGTCTTGAGAGGGAGTGATGTCGTTGGAGTTGGCAGTGGGGTTGGTGAATTCTTTGACGATGTTGAATAATTCCTTGCTGTTGTGGGCGTTGTTGTCAAGTCGGTCTTTGAAAGCGGCTTTCTTGGCAGTTCGGATCAGTTGGTGGTGTATGCGGGTGGCGTTTTTGAAGGCGTCTCTGGTGCTGGTGTTTGGGTCTTTTTTCCAGGCCTTCTCTAGGGAGCGACAGAGTTTCTTGGATTTCTTAAGATCATCGTTGAACCGGGGGGCGTTTTTGCTGCCTAGTTTGATTTGACGTTTTTTCAGGGGTGCTAGGTTGTCGGCGCTGTTGGTTAGCCATTGAGTGAGGTTAATGGCTGCTTGGTTGGCGTTCGATGAGTGGGCAGGGGTGTTTTGAAGAAGCGATGAGGAGATCTGGTCGATGGTGATTTTGTTCCAGTTTCTTCGCAGAGTAAGTTGAGGATGGTTGTGGGTTGTGGTCTTTTTGTAGATCAAGTGAACACAGCTGTGGTCCGTCCAATGGAGAGCTGTGGTGTGACTGAAGGAGATATGTTTGCTGGAGGTGAAGATAGGGTCGAGTATGTGACCTGCGAGGTGAGTGGGTGTATTAACAAGTTGTTTGAGTCCGAGGTTGGCGAGATTGTCCAGAAGGGCGGTGGTGTTGCTGTCGTTACTTTTTTCCAGATGAAAATTGAGGTCTCCCAGTTGAATGTAGTCCTTGGAGGGGAGGGCGTGTGGGGTGATAAAGTCAGTGATGTCTTCACTAAATTGTGCTCGGGGTCCTGGTGGCCTGTAGAGGAGGGTGCCTCTGAGTGTGGTCTTGGGGTCGGTGTGGATCTGGAAGTGAAGGTGCTCGGCGCTAGCGAGGTTGATGTCTGAGCTGGTTGAGATGCGGATGGAATTCTTGTGGACAATAGCAATGCCTCCTCCTGTTTGCTTGTTGTGGTCTTTTCAGATGATCTTGTAGCCTTCCGGGATGGCAATGGTGATGTCTGGGGCGGAGGAGGCGTTCATCCATGTTTCAGTTAGGAAGGCGACGTCCCGGGAGATGGAGTCTAGTAAATTCCAGAGGTCGATGGTGTGTTTGTGGACCGAGCGGGTGTTGAGCAGGATGCATTTTAGGTGGTTGGTGTCAGGTCTCTGTTTGGTGTTAGTGGATGTGGGGTTGGTCTTGGTGCCGTCAAACTTGCAGGAGTTGCACGTGAAGGGTCCATGGGTGTATCCGGGGGCGGCTTGAGCGCAGTCGGAGAGTCGGCCGGTGTTAAGGGCTAGGAGGGTGGAGGCGGCGTATGTAATGCGGGTGGGGTGGTTGGGACGGGGGCCAGGGGGTCTGGCGCTGGGCGCGGTCCAGGCGCGGACGGGCGTAGACGGGCTTACCTTTTGCGCACCTTCGGAGCGGCCGCAGCGCGCGGCCGCAGCGCGTGGACGCTGCGCGTTGGGTCATTGGTCATAAATGGAGAGGGGGGGGGCGGAGCGTGGGAGGGGCAGCTGGGAGGCGGTAGCGAGGAGGGTAGGTGGGCCAGGGGAATGAACAACAGGGAAATGAGCCATCTTGGACCCTCCACGACCAGGCCTCGTGGCCTCGGGTCGACCTCAGCCTCCGGCCTGGCCCAGCCCGACATCGAGGCACCACCATCCACCCAGGGGGTAAAGAGACCACTTGGCAGGTCAATGGGAGAAGGAGTGTCGATGGCTCCCCTCCGCCAGGTTTCCATCGCCCCCAGCCTCCCTGGGCGCTGGCTCCGCCCCCCTGCTGGGTGTCTGGACTCCCTCATCCCGGAACTCCCGACCTCCGAGTGCGAGGGTCCGGACATCAAAGGGCACCAGACCTATAACTGGGGCAGCTTCAGAGCAGGAAGGCAGTTGTATCCTGGAGTCGAGAGACACCGAGACTAACTCATCCTTGGAGGACTGCTGGCGCTGCCGCGGCTCCTCTTCGTGAACGCTCTTGAAGGCCTGCTGGCGCTGCCGTGGCTCATCCTTTCGTGAACCATCTTGAAGGCCTGCTGGCGCTGCCGCGGCTCATCCTTTCGTGAACCATCCTGAAGGCCTGCTGGCGCTGCTGCGGCTCATCCTTTCGTGAACCATCTTGAAGGCCTGCTGGCGCTGCCGCGGCTCATCCTTTCGTGAACCATCCTGAAGGCCTGCTGCTGCCGTGGCTCATCCTTTCATGAACCATCTTGAAGGCCTGCTGGCGCTGCCGCGGCTCATCCTTTCGTGAACCATCTTGAAGGCCTGCTGGCGCTGCCGCGGCTCATCCTTTCGTGAACCCTCGTGAAGGCCTGCTGGCGCTGCCGCGGCTCATCCTTTCGTGTACCATCGTGAAGGCCTGCTGGCGCTGCCGCGGCTCATCCTTTCGTGAACCATCTCCAGGGCCTGCTGGCGCTGCCGCGGCCCCTACTTGCGAACCCACCAGCTCGAGGATTGTGAGCTCCACACCCGCTATCCCCGTACCTGTCCGCTACTGAGACTGTCCCGCTACCCTTTTCCCCAAAGAGACTAGAATTGACGGGATCCTCGTATCCTGGTCCTGCTGTATCGTCAGTCACCTTCCTAAAGATATATATAAAAGTGTGCAGAACTCATCTCTGTGTGGTGTCTATCTGTGGGGGGGAAGTTGCTCGTCCGTACGATTGAAGGAGAGGGCCCTCGCCAGGAGGCCTCTCCCCCCTTGCTCGGCCGACCCTCCGGGTCCCCGTCTAACATTGGTGGCCAGCGGCGCGAGCCGAGCCTACGCATAATCGTACAGAGAGTAACTCACCCCACGACACACAGCAGCAATGACGACAAAGGAGAGTGGAACAACCGCGAAATTTCAGATAGAACGGCTGGAAGAATACAGCCACAAAGAACTAAAGCAATCCTGCCTAGAGTTGGGCATCGCTACCACAGGACTAAGCACCAAAGATGACCTCAAGCACGCCATGGAGTCTTGGGTGGAGACAGAAGCGTCCCCACCCCGAAATGAAAACAGTGAGGCCACAGAAGCGCTGACCACCCCCGTAGAAGAACGAAGAGCGGGCCTCTCGTCCGAAGAGGCCAGAGAACGGGAGAAAAGCCGACTCCACGAGTTGGAGCTGGCTCAACTCCGCTTAGATGGAGAACTAAAACTGGCAGAACAAAAGATAACCCTCGAATACTTACGGCTCAGGGAAGAACGAGAAGAGAAAAAGAGCCAGAGGGAGCTGGAAGAAAAGAGACTAGCGTACGAACATGAGCGCAATTTAAAAGAACTGGAAATTCGACGACAAAACAAAGAACTCGGCGTCCCCGAGAACCAGAACTCCGCTCCCCCTGCGGACCCCAAGGTCCACATTCCCAAGGACGTCGTCCGAGAATACCATAGGAACGACTATATCCAACAATGGTTTAAGGCCTACGAGGTAGCCATGATCTCCCACCGAATACAGCGAAAAGACTGGGGAGCCGGGTTATGGGGAAGATTCGTCAACGAAGGAAGAGATGCCCTGCTACAGCTCCCCGACCACGAAATGACGTCTTACGATCACATGAAGGCCGCCCTTCTCACTCGCTATGGACTCACGCCCGAAATGTACCGGCAGCGATTTCGAGACTGTAAGAGAATCCCCGGTACCACCTGGGTGGAATACGTGAACTTTTTTAGCCGAGCCTTCGAGGGATGGATCAAAGGCAGCCAGGTCACTACTTTCGAACAATTATTTGACCTTATTGTGTGGGAGCACCTCTCCAATAATTGTTTCGTGGAACTAAGGCAGCATCTCCTCGATAGCAAAATTGACCGAACCCCGGAAACTTGCCATGTTATGTTATGTTAATAACTTTTATTCAGCGCACAGCTGCCCCAGCGAAGGGGCGTCCTGGCGCCTGATCAAGTACCACAACATAACAGATCGCCGCTGAGAAGAGGAGATTAGTTAACGGAGGTGAACAGATGGGTCTTAGTCGCCCGTCTGAAGAGAATCAGGCTATTCAGGGCACGGATATGGACAGGAAGGGAGTTCCATAATCCAGCCGCCATGACACGAAAAGAGCGACCTCCTATCCTACTCAGTCTAAATCTAGGCATGTTCGCTAGATAAAGGGATTCCGACCTGAGAGACCGCCTGGGGACATATGGGGAAACAAGGCCCATCAGGGCAGGAGGGGACGAGAGTTTCAAGATCTTAAATGTCAGACAGAGTGCCTTAAATTTGATTCTCTGTCTGACCGGCAGCCAGTGCAGGGAGGTCAAGACTGCCGATACAGAGCGCCGTCTCGGGAGGCCTACAATGGCCCGCGCAGCGGCATTCTGCACCCTCTGCAGTCTAGTCGCCTCGGCCTGATTAACGCCGAGCAACAGAGCACTCCCGTAGTCCAGCCGGGAAAGAATGGAGGCTTGGACCACCAGTTGCCGAGTAGGGGGGTCGAAGAATTTGAGGACAGGTCTCAGTCCTCGCAGAATCCCATAACAGGTGGCTGCGATCTTCTTAGTGTGGCTGGTAAAAGAAAGGTTGGAATCCAGCCAGACCCCCAAGTTCTTCACTTCGGCCGCTGCAATGGGAGTCACCCCCAATTCAGGAGGCCACCATTGATCTCCCCACAAATCCGCTTGCTTTCCTAAAATCAGGACTTCGGTTTTCTTGGCGTTTAACTGTAAACAGTTAATACGCATCCAGTCCGCCACGGCAAGAAGCCCTGCGCGAAACCTGGGGGCAGTCACCTCAGGGTCCCCACTGAGTGTCACCGCTAGCTGCGTGTCATCGGCGTAAGATCGATGGGAGAGAACACGGGTCCCTCGGAGTTGGCCAGGCGAACAGAACAGAGCCTCCCAAGGGCCCCACCGCCCACGGGGGGGAGGAGGAGGCCAGGGTCGGGGCCGGGACACCGTCACGGTGCCCCCCACTAGCAACACCCCGCCCCCGGCCGGAAGAGGAAACCCACCGACGCGACCAGGATTCCGCGCCAACGTTGTCTGCCACAAATGCCAACGACCCGGCCACTACGCCAATGATCCAACCTGCCCGAGAAACCAGAGTCCAGCGAACCGCCAGATCACCGCCGTCACCCTAGGAGAAGAGCAGGGCGACGAAGAACAAGAGGAGTGCGAACAATACCAGCCCGAGTGGGAACCTGCCGCCATGTCCCTGGTATGTCTAGGGGAAAGGGACATGGTCCCGCGGGCCCCCATCCCCGCCAACACGCAGAAATACAGCCAGTGGGTCACCATAAATGGACGCCGGGCAGAAGCCCTCTGTGACACAGGGGCCAGTGTGACCGCCGTCCGCTGCCATCTGGTGACCCCTGACCAAATCCTACCTAATGTACTCTGTCCCGTGCGGTCTGCGGACAACTCCGAAAGCCTGTGCCAGATGGCCCGCATCCCCTTCGAGTGGGGGGGGGTGTCAGGCATGCTGAAGGTGACCGTCCGAGACGATGCCCCCGTGGACTGCCTCCTGGGGAACGATCTCCAGAGCTCCCCCTGGGCAGCAGTTGAGTGAAGAGAGCACCTGGGGATGCTTGGCCTCCCTGAATGAGTCTGTGCAACGACCCGATCCATGGCTGCCCGCCCCATCCCCCTCACGGAGGAACCAGAGTGGCCCAAACCTCCTCCGCCGATCGTCGCAGAAGAAACCACACCTGAGCCTGGTCCTCAGGGGCTCAACAACGAAGAACCTGACCCACTCCAAGACCTCCCGGAGCTGGCCCAGTGGCGCCAAGAAGGTGGCCCCACGCAGGAACAGTATGGCTGAGATACCCGCCACCCCCTCTCAACACAATCCCCAAAGGAGGGAAACCGGAAACAGTTCTTGAAGTTTTTGGAAGTGGGAGGGAGTGACCCTCCCGGCCGTATTTATTAAAACAAAAAATTAGAAACATTTAAACATTAATGTACAATTTCATACCACATTGCGATGTTTGGCTAACCTTAACAGATTCTCTAATACAGAGGTTCTCCTAGCCGAACTAACATCCTACAAAACATTTACTTGAAATATTGAAATTGTACATCCTAACGTTTAAGGGCCAACGGCAAGGTCGTAACCGGTGTCAAGATCCCTAACCAGACATACCCCCCCCACTTGGGAGGGGCGACAGCACTGAGGCGTACTCAAGTGCAACTACTACCAATTTCCCTTGACTTGACGGGGGCACTTATCAACTCGACGCCAGTTAAAGGTCGTTCGAAGACTCGTGTGAGGTATCTAGAAGGTATCGTAGACCTCCCCCCAACCCCACACAACTTATCGCATCTGCCGTCGCAGATGTCACTGGCCCCGGGAAATTCCCCAGGAGGGGGCTGTAACCCCTCCTACACAGGAAGGGGCCTTGACCGCCTTTCCTCTTCTTTCAGCGACCCATCCTTAGAAGGGACCGCCTCCCCGTTGAGGGGCCAAAGGCCACCTCCCCCGAGCGCTCCCATCCGTGTTGGGTGACGCCCACTCATAGGGATCTTCCAATTAGTGCTCACCGATCATGACCTTACCGCCCGACCAAAATAAATACGACAAATGCTAACTAAACAAAACTACATTGGCCACTATGACCGAAAAGCCTGTTTATAAATGGACCTTACATCCGAAGTTCTTTAATCACAAACTTGTAAAATTAGACCAATCTTTATTACACATTCAACATCAACACAACACTACAATAACCTGTAAACGAAATAGAATAATTGATCAATTTTATTAAAACAACTGGCTGTCCTCAGGGGCTGGTGGGTGGGTCAAAATTGGCTCTTCGTTCCGTCTCGAGCTCACGTGCAGCGAGGAGGTGCAGCTTCAGAGCACAGGAACAAGAGGATGTCTTCTGGTCTTGCGTCCCTTTTTATCCATCTTCAGGGCGGGCGTAAACCCGCCCCTGCCTGCCCCGAGGGCGTGGCCGGCCGCGTCAGTGTCTAGGCCAGCCCACTCTAGGGCGGGAAAAAGCGCGCCCCGGCTACGCCGCTTCGGGCATACCAGCCGAGACGCGCCTCCCGCCCAAAATGGCTTCCCGGGGGGATCGAGGCACTCTGCCATACGTTCGGGGGGACCGAGTGGTCGCCCCTTTCCATATGGCTGAGATACCCGCCACCCCCTCTCAACACAATCCCCAAATGAGGGAAACCGGAAACAGTTCTTGAAGTTTTTGGAAGTGGGAGGGAGTGACCCTCCCGGCCGTATTTATTAAAACAAAAAATTAGAAACATTTAAACATTAATGTACAATTTCATACCACATTGCGATGTTTGGCTAACCTTAACAGATTCTCTAATACAGAGGTTCTCCTAGCCGAACTAACATCCTACAAAACATTTACTTGAAATATTGAAATTGTACATCCTAACGTTTAAGGGCCAACGGCAAGGTCGTAACCGGTGTCAAGATCCCTAACCAGACATACCCCCCCCCACTTGGGAGGGGCGACAGCACTGAGGCGTACTCAAGTGCAACTACTACCAATTTCCCTTGACTTGACGGGGGCACTTATCAACTCGACGCCAGTTAAAGGTCGTTCGAAGACTCGTGTGAGGTATCTAGAAGGTATCGTAGACCTCCCCCCAACCCCACACAACTTACCGCATCTGCCGTCGCAGATGTCACTGGCCCCGGGAAATTCCCCAGGAGGGGGCTGTAACCCCTCCTACACAGGAAGGGGCCTTGACCGCCTTTCCTCTTCTTTCGGCGACCCATCCTTAGAAGGGACCGCCTCCCCGTTGAGGGGCCAAAGGCCACCTCCCCCGAGCGCTCCCATCCGTGTTGGGTGACGCCCACTCATAGGGATCTTCCAATTAGTGCTCACCGATCATGACCTTACCGCCACAGGCCGGATAGTTGACCGGCTATCCGGACCCCCCACACAACTCCTACCTAAAGGTCATGTTTCAACGATTTTAACCATGCTAAGAAGTCTCCTAAGAGTAACTCATTCCCCACCCAAGACAAATGCACACCATCCCCCAAATACATACTGTCATCATTAATACAGCTATGAGAAATAGAATGCAATGTCCTGGAACGGAACAACCTACTCACTTTATTGTTAAGCTTTCTAACAGAATGGTTCAAAGCAGGAATAGAGATAGCCCCCCGCCACACCTTTCGTGGAATCAAATGGGACCATGCAATCGTGCACCCCGGAACTCTCCTCGCCAACCAACTTACAGTGGAAAGCATTGCCTCCAGGAGTAGTCGTCTACCGATGGTGACCAAATCATTGCCCCCAACATGCACTATAACTATAGACGGCGGTGACCTTGTCCGCCCTAACAAACCCTCGAAAAATGTTTGAAACTGGTCAATACAGAGACCGCCCCTTCCGTAGAAGGACATCCTGTACCCGTATTCCCCAGCTACGTGAATCATGTCACCTGCTTTGAATACGTCTGCGGCACGCCTCACGTATGAGTGGCCCACGACCCACACCTCCTTTTTCACAGCCGGTGATGTCTGACCGCTGGCCCGGTGTAGGGTCGACTGCATAGTCCGCCCCGCCTCGTAGGCTTGCGTAACTGAAAACCAAACAAAAACAAGAAGCGTGAGTACATTATTACAGCTTCACAACATGTGCAACCGCACGTATCTTTTATAACAATTGGAGGACCAACGCCCCACTCGTTTCACTTGCTCAACATTAAGACCCCTGGCTGTAGCTTCCGTAGCAGCCCCTATCCGAAAGGAATGGGTCCCAAATTCGCCCGGGTTCAAGCCCGCAGCGGCAATTGACATCGCGAGCACCCGCTGAAACTGAAATTTCGTCAGTGGGGTGGCGTCAGCGTGTCTTAACAAAGTCCCCCCCCCATGATGCCACCCTTCGTGCTAGGTAATCCTCTAAACACTTTACCGGACATATGGAGGACCCAGGAATCCTGCGTATGATGACGCAGTCACCCATCCCATCTTGATCAGTCTTGGACTTTACAAAGGAGACAGTCATTGTTTCTCCCCTGATCTGAACGTGTTCCTGGCACAAACCCCCTGCCACATCCAGTTTGTTCCTTGCAACTAGTTCGCTTACCCGCATTGCTCCGTGAAATGCTAGCGTAAAAGCGGCTCGGAACAGCACCGCCTCAAACTGAGATGAACATGTGGCCGGGAGTGTGGCCAACAACTGGGACAATTGGCTCTTCGTTCCGTCTCGAGCTCACGTGCAGCGAGGAGGTGCAGCTTCAGAGCACAGGAACAAGAGGATGTCTTCTGGTCTTGCGTCCCTTTTTATCCATCTTCAGGGCGGGCGTAAACCCGCCCCTGCCTGCCCCGAGGGCGTGGCCGGCCGCGTCAGTGTCTAGGCCAGCCCACTCTAGGGCGGGAAAAAGCGCGCCCCGGCTACGCCGCTTCGGGCATACCAGCCGAGACGCGCCTCCCGCCCAAAATGGCTTCCCGGGGGGATCGAGGCACTCTGCCATACGTTCGGGGGGACCGAGTGGTCGCCCCTTTCCATTCCGCAAAGAGCGTGTCCCTCCCTCGAGGGGCTCCGACAGCAAGCCATAGCCCAGAGCGCAGGGGATGCCTCGGGGGCACACTGGATCTACTGGGACAACGGGCTGCTCTACAGCGAGCAAAAGATTGCCGAACTGGGAGCCAGCCGGGTGCTGGTGGTCCCCCTCCGATTCAGAGACTTCCTCTTGAACCTGGCCCACGATGTGCCTCTTGCCGGGCACCTGGGGCAGGACAAGACGTACAGCCGCCTGGTGACCCATTTCTACTGGCCGAAAATGCGGAACGATGTAATGAACCACTGCCGGGCCTGCCCCACCTGCCAGGCCAGCGGGAAGAGCGGACGGAAACTGAAGGTCCCCCTGCAACCCTTTCCCATCATCACCACCCCCTTTGAGCGGCTGGGAATCGACATTGTGGGGCCCCTGGAGCCCCGGACAGCGCAAGTGCACCGATTCATACTTGTCCTGGTGGACCACGCCACCCGCTATCCCGAAGCTATCCCTCTCCGGACCGTGACAGCGCCCGTGGTGGGCCGAGCCTTGATGGGGATCTTCTCGCGGGTGGGCTTCCCCCGAGAGGTCGTCAGTGATCGGGGCACGAACTTTATCTCCAGGTACATGAAGTCCCTATGGCAACAGTGCGGGGTCACCTACAAATTTACGACCCCCTATCACCCGCAAGGAAACGGACTAGTAGAATGATTCAATCGCACCCTCAAGGGTATGATCATGGGCCTGGAGGAGACCCTACGCCGCCAATGGGATGTGCTGCTCCCATGCCTCCTGTTTGCCTACAGGGAGGTCCCCCAATAATCCCTTGGTTTCAGCCCTTTCGAGCTCCTGTATGGGCATCCCGTCCGGGGCCCCTACAGCCTGGTTAAAGAGGGGTGGGAAGTGACCCCCCAGAAGACTCCCCCAGATGTGTACAAATACCTCTTGACCCTCCGGAACCAGACCCGGCGGTTCAGGGAACTCGCCAAAGCAAACCTCGAAGCCAGCCAAGAAGACATGAAGCGCTGGTATGACCAAAAGCCTCATCCATTGAGTTCGAGCCAGGACAACAGGTCTGGGTGATGTCCCCGGTCGAACCCTGCACCCTCCAGGACAAATGGACGGGACCCTTCAAGGTGGTGGAGCGCAAGGGCCCCGTCACCTACCTGGTGGACCTGGAATCCCCCCAAAACCCTCTACGGGTTCTCCATGCCAATAGACTTAAGCCCCACTTTGCACGCTCTGAACTTAGCCTCCTGATGGCTACCGACAGTGGGGCTGAGGAGGACTCCGAGCCCCTTCCCGATCTCCTGAGGAACCTCGAAACAGACGGCTCCGTAGAAGGAGTCCACCTCTCCGCTGCCTTGTCCCCAGAGCAACTCCAAGACTGCCAAGACTTGCTTCAACAATTCGCAGACCTATTCTCCCTCATCCCTGGGGTCACCCCCTGGTGCCTCCACGATGTCGACACCGGAGATAGCCCCCCTATCCGGCACAGGGCGTACAGGGTACCTGATCGAGTACGCGCCTGCATCCAGTTGGAAGTCTCCAAGATGCTGGCTCTAGGAGTGATCGAGCCCTCCGACAGCCCCTGGGCCAGCCCAGTCGTGCTGGTCCCTAAGGCCGCCGCCCCTGGCGTCGCCCCAGAGCTCCGGTTTTGTGTGGACTATCGGGGTCTGAACGCCGTCACCAGGACAGACGCTCACCCCATTCCCCGAGCAGATGAACTAATCGACCGCCTGGGGGCCACCCGCTACCTGAGCATCTTTGATCTGACAGCAGGCTATTGGCAGATCGGCCTCACCCCCGGGGCCCAGGAGCGATCTGCCTTCTCCACCCCGGATGGCCACTACCACTTCAAGGTGATGCTCTTCGGAATGAAAAACGCACCTGCCACCTTCCAGAGGCTCGTAAACAAAGTCTTGGCGGGGCTGGAGGAGTTCAGCGCCGCCTATCTGGACGATATCGCCGTGTACAGCCGCCAATGGGCAGAACACCTCCAACACCTCCGGGAGGTCCTGAACGCCCTCCGGCAGGCAGGGCTAACAATCAAGGCCAGCAAGTGCCAAATCGGCCAAGGGTCCGTGACCTACCTGGGGCACCAGGTGGGGAGTGGCCTGGTGGCCCCTCTCCAACTCAAGATCGCCGCCATTCAGGCCTGGGAGCCACCGGTAATGCAAACCGAGGTCCGAGCCTTCCTGGGGCTCACCGGATACTACTGGCGCTTCGTGAAAGACTATGGCAGCATTGTGGGGCCCCTCACAGAACTCACATCCAAAAAAAACCCCACGAAAGTACACTGGACTCCTGAGTGTCAGGCTGCCTTTGAGAAACTCAAATCCGCCATGTGCTCTGCCCCCGTGCTCCAAGCTCCCGACTACAGCCGAGAATTCGTAGTGCAGACGGATGCTTCCGATCATGGCATTGGGGCTGTCCTCTCCCAACTCCACACCGAGGGAGTTGACCAGCCCTTGGCCTTCATCAGCCGCCGCCTGTTGGCCCGAGAACAGCGCTGGAGCACTATAGAGCGAGAGGCCTTCGCAGTGGTGTGGGCCCTCAAGAAGCTCTGGCCCTATCTCTTCGATACCCATTTCCGGGTGCAAACAGATCACCGACCACTGCAATGGCTGATGCAGATGCGGGGAGAGAATCCGAAGCTGTTACGTTGGTCCATCTCCCTGCAAGGGATGGATTTCTCTGTGGAGCATCGCCCCGGCCAAGACCACGCCAACGCAGACGGCCTGTCCCGCTTCTTCCGCCTCGGCGAGGAGATTACCCAAGAGGATGGGTGACTCTCCCTGCCTTCAGCTGGGGGGACGCATGTTGGACAGGCCTTGTGACATGCCCGACCCCTCTCTGCATGGCGGGTCGCGGACCCCGGCTACCCCTGTTCCCCGGACAGGAACAACACCTACAGGCCGCCGGGTCAACACCCCACTCTTCCCCGACGGAACAGTGTCTCCTAATCCTAACTCTCTCGGCTGGCCCGGGTTCCCTCCCGAACCACCGTCCCCGGCCCAGCCGCCATCTTGGACCCTCCACGACCAGGCCTCGTGGCCTCGGGTCGACCTCAGCCTCCGGCCTGGCCCAGCCCAACATCGAGGCACCACCATCCACCCAGGGGGTAAAGAGACCACTTGGCAGTTCAATGGGAGAAGGAGTGTCGATGGCTCCCCTCCGCCAGGTTTCGATCGCCCCCAGCCTCCCTGGGCGCTGGCTCCACCCCCCTGCTGGGTGTCTGGACTCCCTCATCCCGGACCTCCCGACCTCCAAGTGCGAGGGTCCGGACATCAAAGGGCACCAGACCTATAACTGGGGCTGCTTCAGAGCAGGAAGGCAGTTGTATCCTGGAGTCGAGAGACACCGAGACGAACTCATCCTTGGAGGCCTGCTGGCGCTGCCGCGGCTCCTCTTCATGAACGCTCTTGAAGGCCTGCTGGCGCTGCCGCGGCTCATCCTTTCGTGAACCATCTTGAAGGCCTGCTGGCGCTGCCGCGGCTCATCCTTTCGTGAACCATCCTGAAGGCCTGCTGGCGCTGCCGCGGCTCATCCTTTCGTGAACCATCTTGAAGGCTTGCTGGCGCTGCCGCGGCTCATCCTTTCGTGAACCATCCTGAAGGCCTGCTGGCGCTGCCGCGGCTCATCCTTTCGTGAACCATCTTGAAGGCCTGCTGGCGCTGCCGCAGCTCATCCTTTCGTGAACCATCTTGAAGGCCTGCTGGCGCTTCCGCGGCTCATCCTTTCGTGAACCCTCATGAAGGCCTGCTGGCGCTGCCGCGGCTCATCCTTTCGTGTACCATCGTGAAGGCCTGCTGGCGCTGCCGCGGCTCATCCTTTCGTGAACCATCTCAAAGGCCTGCTGGCGCTGCCGCGGCCCCTACTTGCGAACCCACCAGCTCGAGGATTGTGAGCTCCACACCCGCTATCCCCGTACCTGTCCGGTACTGAGACTGTCCCGCTACCCTTTTCCCCAAAGAGACTAGAATTGACGGGATCCTCGTATCCTGGTCCTGCTGTATCGTCAGTCACCTTGCCTAAAGATATATATAAAAGTGTGCAGAACTCATCTCTGTGTGGTGTCTATCTGTGGGGGAGAAGTTGCTCGTCCGTACGATTGAAGGAGAGGGCCCTCGCCAGGAGGCCTCTCCCCCCTTGCTCGGCCGACCCTCCGGGTCCCCGTCTAACATGGAGTATGTGACTTTTTTTTGCAGAGCCCTGGATGGTTGGGTGAAGGGTAATAAGGTGAATGATTTTCAAGGTCTCTTTGATTTAATTGCATGGGAGCACTTGTCCAGTAATTGTTTTCCTGAGCTACGCCAGCACCTGATTGATAGCAAGCTGTCCAACCCGAGGAAGCTTGCTGAGGAGGTGGACCGCTGGCTCAGCACCAGGGTCCACAAGGGTCCAGTGGGCGACTCCGCCAAGGGTGGGCAGGGTCCCCAGCAGAAGAGTGGGGGGGACAGGGGTAAACAGAAAGGGTTCCCTAAAGGCCCCCAAAGTAATCCCCAAGGGAACTAGCAGAAAGGTTCTCAGCCTCCCCCACCCCCGAAGCAGAACGGGGCCCCGACAGGTAGACCTGTTCCAAAGGGGCCCTTCAATTGTTACAGGTGTGGGGACCCGGGTCACATTGCCACTGACCCTAAGTGTCGCCTGTTTGGTAAATCAGCACCCACTGGTGCACCACCCCGGCAAGTAACTAGTGTTAATTTGGGGGAAGAAGTGGTAGTCCCTGGGGGTGGAGATCCTGTTCAGATGACCCTGGTCTCGCTAGGAGACAGCGAGATGGTCCCTGAGAACTACCTGCCCTCTAACACTAAGAAATATGGGCAGGTGGTGACCATCAATGGTTAGAAAGCAGAGGCTCCTAGAGATACAGGAGCCAGTGTGACTGCAGTGAGGCAGCACCTGGTGTCTCAAGAGCAGGTTGTACCCCATGCCTACCGTAGGGTTATCAATGCTGATAATTCAGAGAGTCAGTGTCCGATGGCTCAAGTTCCCTTCGAGGGGGGGGGTCTCTGGTACTCTGCAGGTTTGTGTGAGAACAGCCATGCCTGTAGACTGTTTGCTAGGGAATGACTTGGAGCACTCCCCTTGGGAAAAGGTGGAGAAGACGACTCATCTAAGGATGGTGGGTCTGCCTGACTGGGCGTGCGTGACCACCCGGTCAATGGCAGCCAGTAGGGGTGCTCAAGAGATCCTGGGGCCTGAAGGAGAGGCCCAGGAACCGGCCTTAGGGAGAAGGCGCAGGGGGCGCGGGAAACCGGCCCCTGGAGTTCCCACGGTCCAGGAGGAAGCAGACCTTGAGGGAGATGCCCTGGAGCCTACAGGGGAACAGATTGCTGAACTGGGGGACCTGCCTGAGCTGACCCATTGGCAGCAAGAAGGAGGCCCCTCCAGGGAGGAATTCTGCAGGGAGCAGAAAGAATGCCCTTCTCTCGTGGGTATGCGGCAGCAGGCTGCAGACCAGGCCAATGGTGTTCAGGCCAAAACACATTATGTGTACTGGGAGAATGACCTCCTGTATTCAGAGCCTGAGGCTGCTGAACCTGGGTCAGCCAGTGTGCTGGTGGTACCCCAGAAGTTCAGAGCCTTCCTACTGGGGCTGGCTCATGATGTGCCATTAGCAGGACATTTGGGGATGGACAAGACCTATGACAGGCTTGTCACCCACTTTTATTGGCCCCAAATGCACAAGAGCTCAGATGCTCGCTGTAGATCCTGTCAGACTTGCCAGGCAAGTGGTAAGAGTGGAGGGAAGCACAAGGCTCCTCTGCAGCCCTTCCCCATGGTCGGTACGCCATTCCAGCGAGTGGGTATTGACATTGTTGGGCCTCTGGACCCCAAGACAGCCATGGGCAATAGGTTCATCCTGGTCTTGGTGGACCATGCCACCCGGTACCCTGAAGCCATCCCTCTGAGGACAGTGACGGCCCCCGTGGTGGAACGGGCACTGATGGGAATTTTCTCACGAGTGGGATTCCCTCTAGAGGTGGTGAGCGACAGGGGCACCAATTTCATATCCAAGTATATGAAGTCCCTTTGGCAAGAGTGTGGTGTAACATACAAGTTCACCACCCCTTACCACCCCCAAGGAAATGGGTTGGTTGAGAGATTCAACCGAACCCTAAAAGGCATGATCATGGGCCTGGAAGGTCCAATGAGGCGTAAGTGGGACGTCCTCTTGTCATGCCTTCTCTTCGCCTACCGTGAGGTGCCACAGAAGTCCCTAGGGTTCAGCCCCTTTGAACTGCTGTACAGTCACCCAGTGAGAGGACCTCTGAGTTTGGTAAAGGAAGACTGGGAGCAATCTCCCAGAAAACCTCCCCAGAATGTATACAGTTACATGCTGGCCTTCAGAAACCAGACCAGGTGATTCAGGAAACTTGCTGAGGCAAACCTAGAATCCAGCCAGGAAGAGATGAAGCGGTGGTACGACCAGAATGCCACTCTGGTAGAGCTTCAGCCTGGACAAAAGGTGTGGGTCTTGGCCCCAGTGGAGCCTTGTGCACTTCAGGATAAGTGGACAGGTCCATTTGAGGTTGTGGAGCGCAAGAGTCCAGTAACCTACTTGGTGGACATGCAGTCTCCCAGGAACCCTTTGAATGTCCTACATGTTAACCGCCTTAAGCCCCACTTGGAGAGCTCCGAAGTGGGCATGTTGTTGGCAACTGATGATGGAATGGAGGAGGAGACTGAGCCTCTTCCTGACCTCTTGGTAGCCTCTGAGAAAGATGGGTCAGTGGATGGAGTTAACCTCTCACCCACCCTGACGCCTGAACAACAGGATGACTGCCGCCACTTGCTGAGGCAGTTTCCAGATCTGTTCTCCCCGATTCCTGGTGTCACAGATTGGTGCGTCCATGATGTGGACACAGGAGACAGCTTACCTGTGAGGCATAAGGCCTACAGAGTAACTGACAGGGTCAGAGCCTGCATAAAGGAGGAGGTCTCCAAAATGCTTGCTCTTGGGGTGGTTGAGTCGTCCAGCAGCCCTTGGTCCAGCCCCGTGGTCTTGGTCCCAAAGGCTGCTGCGCCGGGAGCCACACCTGAACTCCGGTTCTGTGTGGACTACAGAGGGCTCAATTCGGTCACCAAGACTGATGCGCACCCCATCCCCAGAGCTGATGAGCTCATTGATCGGCTAGGGGCTGCCCGGTTCCTCAGCACGTTCGATTTAACGTCTGGGTACTGGCAGATCGCCTTGACCGATGGGGCAAAAGAGAGGTCAGCGTTCTCCACACCAGATGGGCATTTCCAGTTCCGGGTTATGCCATTTGGGATAAAGAATGCCCCTGCCACCTTTCAGAGGTTGGTCAACGAGGTGTTGGATGGGCTGGATGAGTTCAGTACCGCCTACCTGGATGACATTGCAGTGTTCAGTGGCACCTGGCCAGAACACCTTTGCCACCTCTGGGAAGTGTTGATGGCCCTGCGCAGAGCAGGCCTCACAATCAAGGCCAGCAAGTGCCATATTGGGCAGGGATCAGTGGTGTACTTGGGACACCAAGTGGGGAGTGGCAAGGTGGCACCCTTGCAACCCAAAATTGAGACCATCCTGGCTTGGGAACCCCCCAAGACCCAGACTGCAATGAGAGCCTTCCTGGGGCTCACTGGGTATTACAGGAGGTTTGTCAAGGGCTATGGCACTATCGTGACCCCCTTGACAGAGCTGACTTCTAAGAAGCAGCCCAGGAATGTGATTTGGACTGACACCTGTCAGAAGGCTTTTGACACCCTGAAAACTGCCATGTGCACGGCGCCCGTGCTCTTGGCCCCTGATTTCTCCAAAGAATTTCTGGTGCAGACAGACGCTTCAGAGCATGGTGTAGGGGCTGTTCTCTCACAGATGACTGAGGAGGGCTGGGACCAACCTGTAGCCTTCATCAGTAGGAGGTTACCTCCCCGGGAAAGTAGGTGGAGTACAATAGAGCGAGAAGCGTTTGCTGTGGTCTGGGCACTGAAGAAGCTAAGACCCTACTTGTTTGGGTCTCACTTCCGGGTTCAGACAGACCACAGGCCCCTCAGATGGTTGATGCAAATGAGGGGTGAGAACCCAAAACTGTTGAGGTGGTCCATCTCCCTACAGGGTATGGACTACACGGTGGAACATCGCCCTGGCTCAGATCACGCCAATGCTGACGGTCTGTCCAGGTTTTTCCGCCTTAGTGATGAGGAACTCCCTGGGGAAGGGTAGTTCCCCCCCACATTTCAGCTGGAGGGGACACGTGTTAGACCTGGCACCTTGGCGTGAGTTTCCCTGCCACTTTTTGCTGATGTGCCTCAGATGTTTTTGCTGGTGTCCACCGCTCAGGGCACTGCGCCACGGCCAACCCGTGCCGCAGTGCAAGTGCTCCCTATGAAAAGTATAACTGTGAATGGTATACCTGATTGGTTCATTGGATTTACTGTCAGTCCCCAGTAAAGTGCACCAGGAGTGCCAGGGCTTGTGAATGCCAATACTGCTAGTGGGCCTGCAGCGCTGGTTTCGCCACCCACAGAAGCAGCCTTAAAATGTGTCTAAGGTCTGCCATTGCAGAACCTGTGTGCAGTCTGGTACTGTCATGCTGGCTGGGCAAGTGCACCCACTTGCCAGCCCCTAAACCTTCCCTTAAACTTCATATTAGTCACCCCTATGGTAGGCCCAAGGGCAGGGTGCATTGTAAGTGTAAGGTAGGACATGCTCTAATGTGTGTGGCATGTCCTAATAGTGAATTACAGCCAAATTCGTTTTTCACTATTGTAAGGCTACCTGTCCCCTTTAGGCTAGATGGGCTGCTGGAATTATTACACTCTATAATCCCAGCAGGCTCAGGGAACATGGTAGAAATTAATGTTTAGTATGCCTGAACTCAGAATAATAAAATACTTCTTTTAGTAACGTTTATTTTAATATCCTGTGTTTGCAAATGCTACTTTTAGAAAGTTAGCATTTGCTTGCCTAACCATTTCAGCCCGCCTCTGCTAGTTTGTGTATCTGACTGTCTGGGATATGTGAGTGACAGGGCTGGGGGATGACAGGTGGTGAATGCAAGGATTGCACCTTAGTGGGAGGTAGGAGTGCCCCATGACTCTTAATCAGGCTGTGCTCTGCCACCACAATGCTGGCTCCGCCCCCTGGGGAGCGACTGATGACTCAGCCTGCACCTGGCCCAGGAAGGGCGAAGCACTGTCATCAAGATACTCCTGGCTGCCCCCTGTCCACACAATGCTGGCTCCACCTCCTGTGGAGCGCCTGATGTGCCTGCCCCTCACACTGAAAGAAACAGCCAAGGACAGCCACTCAGAGTGCTCCACCACTGAAAGGGATTATGCAGAGGCCCCCTTGGTCTGAAAAGACAAAAGAAATGCCATATAAATATAGGAGCCCTGCTCCTTGTAAATTAGATCCTGTTTGCGCTACAGAAGAAACTCTGCCCGAAGAGAAGGACCTGGAAAGACTACAAGGAGGAGTGCTATCTCTGGCCTGTGTCTGGTGCCTTGCTGCAGAAGGAGAGGAGAAGGAAAGACTGAAAGAGACTTTTGCTTTATTGAACTTTGTGCCAAACTCTGCTAAGAGATCTCCAAGGGCTTGATGTGGAACTTGCCCCCTGTACTGCGCCCCAGGAACATTGGGCGCTACTTCCCCTGACAGAAGAACCGCTGTGAAACGCTGCTTTCCCCCTGCACGCTGATCCGGGAAAAGCAGAGCGCGCTGTGACCATCGCGCTCTCCATCAAGCTCTGGGTATTGCCATCCCTCTAAACACCGTGACTGCCGCCTGCTAGGCCCAGAAGCATCGCAACGACCAGCCCCGCTGGCCTGAGCACCGTGACTGAGTCCCGAGCCGCAGCTCGCAACGTGAAGAAAGGCTGTGCCCGGTGCTTGCTTGCACCCCTCCATGTCTTGTGCCCCTGAGACCACCTGCTGCTGTCCGAGAAACAGCTGCGGCGTGTGGCACGAGAACGCCGCCTGGATTGCCTGTGACGTGCCCGGCGGATCGCCGCCTTCAGCGAGTGCCCTTCTGTGAGAATCCCCGAGGCGCTCTTTCCCTGTGACCCGGCCCGCGCCGCAACGCCAACCTCCGAGCCGGAGCCGCCGCTCGCTCCAACCCAGGACGGAAGACACCGCGACGAGGATCACCGGGCCGACCTGTGACCCTGCTGCCTCGACCCCTGTTCAAGTTTCCAAAGGTACTGTGGTGGCCCCGCGGTGCGAGCATCCTGCCTGTTCCGCTCGCACCGCCCTCTGATCAGCGCAGCCCCCGGAGCCGTTGGTGAACACTCCTAGGGCCCCCGCTCTCTCCCCCAGTGGTCGCGCACAGCCGTGCGACTCGTGCTGAGAGCCGGAATCGAACCAACCTGCCGCCGCTCCCGCCAGAAGCGTGAGCCCGGGCCGGTCGGGCCTATTTCACCCGTCAGAGGTGCACCGAGACCCTCGCAGCAACTCCCTTTGTGATAACATTGACCCTTGAGCTTAAGAAGTCTCTAACAGCATCGTATTTGGGGACTAAGAGAATAAGTTGAATAAGATCTGTGGCATATTTACAAGTTGCTGGAACCTCGCATTGAAAGTAACAAGACTGTATTTACAAGCCTGCATACAAAATATCTAAAAAAGATATTTTTACTAAAATAGTTTGGTGTCATTGTGTGGTGGGTTAGTGGTCATTGTGTGTGATGTTGCAAATTTTTAACCCTATGTACTCCAGAGTTTATCCTAGACTGCTGGTGCCACACTACCTAGAGGGTGAGCAGGGGTTATTTCTGGGAGTAATCCTTTGCCCTGACGTAGAAGAGAGGGTCCCTGCTTGTCGCAAGTACATACCTGCGCCAACCAGAGACCCCCAATTCTAACACGTTGGAGTTTATTCTGTGGTTTGGCTGTGGTTCCGGCGGAGAGTGTGTTTCCGTAGACCAGTCGGCTTGTGACCAGTGCATGGGTGACCGTCCTTGTTTCGGTGGGGATCCAACGGAAGATTTTTTTGAGCATACGTAGGATGTTGAAGCATGATGATGAGGCGGCGTTGACTTGTCTGGTCATCGAGAGGGAGGAGTCCAGGATGAAGCCCAGGTTACGTGCGAGGTCCGTTGATGTGGGTGCGATTCCCAGGGCCGGTGGCCACCATGAGTCATCCCAAGCGGAGGGGGATGATCCTAAGATGAGGACTTCCGTTTTGTCCGAGTTAAGTTTTAAACGGCTGTTCTTCATCCATTCGGCTACTTCTTTCATCCCTTCGTGTAGGTTGGTTTTGGTGGTGTTTGAGTCTTTGGTGAGGGAGAGGATCAGCTGGATGTTGTCTGCGTAGGAGATGATGTTGAGGTTGTGTTGGCGCGCGATGGATGCGAGGGGACTCATGTAAACGTTGAAGAGGGTGGGGCTGAGTGATGATCCTTGTGGTACGCCGCAGATGACTTCGGTAGCCTCTGATCTAAAAGGGGGGAGGCGGACTATCTGTGTTCTTCCGGAGAGGAACAAGATGATCCAGTCCAAAGCTTTTCCTTGTATTCCGACTTTGCTGAGGCGTTGTATAAAGGTGCTATGACAGACTGTATTGAAGGCTACAGAGAGGTCAAGTAGGATGAGGGCAGCTGTTTCTCCGTTGTCCAGTAGAGTTTGAATGTCGTTTGTTGCTGCGATGAGGGCGGTCTCGGTGCTGTGTTTGGCTCGGAAGCCGGATTGCGAAGGGTCGAGGGATTTGTTGGATTCGAGGAAGGCGGCGAGTTGACTGTTGACGGCTTTCTCAATGACTATGGCAGGGAATGGGAGGAGCGAAATGGGGCGGTAGTTCTTGAGTTCAGTGGGGTCTGCTGTGGGTTTCTTCAGGAGGGGGCTGAGTTCGGCATGTTTCCAGCTTTCCGGGAAGGTAGCGGAGTTGAGGGAGCAGTTGATTACGTCTCGGAGAAGGGGTGCGATATTGGAGTCTGCTTTGTTGAAAATGTGGTGAGGTCATGGGTCGGTTGGCAATCCTGAGTGGATGGAGTTCATCAGGCGGATGGTGTCTTCAGTGGTGATTGGGTTCCAGTCGCAAAGGTTGTTGGAGGTGGGTTTAAGTTCGGAGGTGGGTGGGGTGGACTGGTCTCCGGGTTGGTCTCTAAAGCTGTTATGTATGTCAGCGATTTTGTTGTGGAAGAATGATGCTAAAGAGTCGCAGAGGTCTTGGGAGGGTGTGATGTCGTTGGTGCCGGCGGTGGGGTTGGTAAATTCTTTAACAATGTTGAATAGTTCCTTGCTGTTGTGGGCGTTGTTGTCGAGTCGATCCTTGAATGCTGATTTCTTGGTGGATCGGATCAGTTGGTGATGTTTTCGGGTGGCATTCTTGAAGGTAGCTAGGTTATCAGTGGTCTGGTGTTTTCGTCAGACTTTCTCGAGGGTGCGACGAGTCTTCTTGGATTTCTTACGGTCGTCATTGAACCAGGGGGCTTTTTTGCTACCTTGCTTGATTTGGTGGTTTTTCAAGGGTGCTAATTTGTCAGCGCTGTGGGTGATCCATAGTGTGAAGTTGGTGGCTGCTTGGTTTGGGCTTGATGGTTTGGCAGGAGGGTTTTGGTGAAGCGATGTGAAGAGTTGGTCGGTGGTGATTTTGTTCCAGTTTCTGCGGGGAATTGGTTAAGGGTCGTTGTGAGTCGTAGTCTTTTTGTAGTTGAAGTGAACGCAGCTGTGGTCCGTCCAATGGAGAGTTGTGGTGTGATTGAAGGAGATGTGCTTGCTGGAGGTGAAGATCGGGTTGAGCGTGTGTCCGGCATAGTGGGTGGGGGTGTCGACAAGTTGTTTGAGTCCGAGGTTTGCAAGGTTGTCCAGAAGGGAGGTGGTGTTGCTGTCGTTGTTCTTTTCCAGGTGGGAGTTGAGGTCTCCCAATAGAATGTAGTCCTCGGAGGTGAGGGCTTGTGGGCTGATGAAGTCAGTGATGTCTTCGCTGAATTGGGTGCGGGGTCCTGGTGGCCTGTAGATGAGGGTGCCTCTGAGTGTGGTCTTGGGGTCGGTGTGGATCTGGAAGTGAAGGTGTTCGGCGGCTGCGAGTTTATCGTCGGAACTGGTCGTGATGCAGATGGTGTTCTTATGGACGATGGTGATGCCTCCTCCTGTTTGGTTGACGCGGTCCTTTCGGATGATCTTGTAGCCGTCAGGGATGGCTATGGCAATGTCGGGCATTGATGGGGCGTTCATCCAGGTTTCTGTAAGAAAGGCGACGTCAGGTGATATGGTGTCGAGTAGGTTCCAGAGTTCAATGGCGTGACTGTGGACCGAGCGGGTGTTGAGCTCTGTTTGGAGTTAGTGGATTTGGTGTGCATCCTGATGCAGTCGAACTTGCAGGAGTGGCAGGTGAAGGGTCCATGGGTGTTTCCTGGGGCGGCTTGGCAGCAGTCTGGGAGACGGCCGGGGTTGAGGGCTGAGAGGGTTGCGGCGTCGTATGTTATGCGGGTGGAGTGGGTTTTGCGGGGGCCAGGGAGTTTGGCGCTGGGCGCGGTCCGGGCGTAGACAGGCTTACCTTTGGCGCGCAAGGGGTGCGTCCGCTGTGCGTGAACGCTGCGCGTAAGTGTGACTGTCATAAGTGGATAGTGGGGGGGGCGGAGCGAGGGAGGGGCAATTGGGAGGCTGGAGTGGGGTGGAGAGGACGGGCTCCGAGGCACAACAAACAAAAGGGCAGGAAAGCAATGCCGAGTAAGGCTGAGGCACAGAGTGAGATAACGCACCGGCAACAATCAGGCAGCGAGAATATTTAGTAATAAGCAATGCGAGCGCCACGGGACCAGCTGAGCAAACGAGCAAATGCAGAAATTACCAACACAGCGCAAAGAAGTCTAGGCAGCACAAAAAGCACTAAAGCGCTATGAAAATCAGGCGGCACAAATGGGCAATAGAGCGCTATGAGATCCTAGCAGGCACCAATTATTTAAAAGGGCAAAAAGCAATGCGAGCGAAGGCACAACGATACCCCAAGGAGACCAGGGAGACCAGGGAGCGTGGGAGCGACTGCTTCTGATGGAGTCAGGACTTTCTGCACTTTCTTTGGAGCTTCTACTGACATGTTGTGGCTTGTCAATCACAGCACAAGGCATCTATATGCAACACTATGTATACTATAACGTAACAATATGGTAGCTAATGGTAACGCTGCCGAGGTCACCCTTCATGTGAAGCCCCAGACCGGACCGTTTTAGTGAGTGGAACCTGCCTCTTAAATTGACTCTGCCTCAGCTTAGCAAGCCTTTCCGACCATCTAACATTGTGTGCATCTTTTAGTGTTCTCAGGCAAATCAATGTAACAAATGGTTGTACTTCTCAATCATCACTTTAAGAAATACTTTAAACAATAATAAAAAAGAGAATTTTATCTCATTAAAAAAAACCTTTACCCTCTTCTATTTCTGTGAATTTTAAGTAATGGATTGGTTTGACTGGCTGTTTACAAAGCTTTATGCATCAGGGTTGAGTAAATTATGCAGCAAGACAAGGAAAAATTCCAATATTGAAAGTACAATTAGTGGTGGCTCAGATGCTATGGTATATATTTAGCAACCACTCTCACTGCACACACAAATGACCGTAATTGTTTCATGAGAAGTACTTCTCAAAGCAGTGCTATTAGTGCCAACGTTTCCATTTGAAGAACAGTAGATGTGGCAGCACCCAGGAAAATGTGCTGCATGGCTAAATACTTATAAGGTCCCAAAGGTGAGACCGATTGCATTGCAAATGCTTATCTTTATATTTGTCTGCTACATACCAGATATACAGTGATTTATTTCAGCATCTAACAAACTATAAACAGAAAACTGCCATTTTAATTACTTTGGTTAGCACACCAATAACAAGTCTTTACAATTCACCCACCTCTCGTCTAGTGCATCTATTTTATCGCATCAATGTTACCATCAAGTTTATCAACTCCACCTCAGGATCATAAAATCGACTAAATACAACCACCTTATACCACAAAACGTCACCTTCACATTACCTCAGAGTTCTGATCAAATGCAACGGTCAAATGTTTACTAATAAACACAGAAATAAGACCCCATACAACTTCTCTTCACAGAAGTTCTCAAACAATCCAACATGCCAACAAAGGAAAATACTTCCTCTGTAACCAACTCGCTTCAGGTTCCACCTCCTACTACTGAACACATTCCAGCTGAGACCATGAAACGCATACTGTAGGAAATTTCTGGGGTCAGTCGTCGCCTGGTAGGTATGGATGCCACAATCACATCTTTGGCTGAGGAGACCATGTCAATTCGGGCTGACATTGCAGGCTTTCATACCAAAGTTGAAGGTCTTGACTCTCGAATCTTGATACTGGAAGATCGCCTTGACTCATTCCAAAGTAGAGACAAAGATCTTCTATTCCTTTGTAGTAAAATCGTCGATTTAGAAGACCGCAGCAGAAGAGACAACATCTGTTTCTTTGGGTTTCTGGAACACAGAGAAGGCCAAAATACCAAAGCATTTCTTTGTGATATTCTTCCAAAAATGGCTGGCATTTCTTTCACTCCACCTTTAGAAATCAAACGAGCTCACAGAATTGGTCCTCCACGTAAAACCCTACAGCAAATCCGTGACCGTTTATTGCCTATTTTCTCTGTCATGAACAAACAAAACAGTTACTGGCTGCAGCTCGTTCACAAGGCTCCTTTTTGTTTGAAGGCCATATCAACCACATGGCAGCTGATTTCTCGAAGGAAACAAATGAACGGCGAAATGCATTTCTCCATGCGTCCTAGACATCAAATATGGACTATTTAAACCTGCATACTTTTGCATTTCCAGAAACAGAGATTCTAAAGATTTTTATGACCCAGAAGACTTACAGAAATTCCTTCCCTGTATGAAACTTCAAGACATGGAAGTAAAGCATCTGCAACATGATCAACTTCAATCAACCTCTCCCTTCTCCCCACAATTACCGGATCACAGATGACGAAACCTTAGCAACTCCAGACACCGTGGTAGAGACTTGGAAAGACCTAACCGTTCTCAAGAAGACAAAATCTCAGCTTCGCAATCTGTTTCTACTTTTACACAAGAGCCACATAGAGACAAATCTAGGTCAAGTTCAAGTTCAAGTTCAAGTTCAGGTATTTGTATAGCGCACTGCCCACCCAGAGGGTCTCAAGGCGCTTGGGAAAGGGGATCATTATTTGTTGAATAGCCAGGTTTTAAGTTCTTTTCTGAAGGAGAGGTGGTTTTAAGTAAGGCGGAGATGAGTGGGGAGTGAGTTCCAGGTTTTGGCAGCAAGGAAGGAGAAGGATCTGCCACCCATGGTGGATTTTCACGATGCGCGGGACAATGGTGCGGGCTTGACTGGACACTCTTAGTTGGCGGGTGGGCTTGTAGAAGGATAGTCGAGTGTTGAGGCATTCGGGTCCTAGATTGTAGAGGGCCTTGTGTGCGTGGGTGAGAAGGCGGAATGTAATTCTTTTGTTGACGGGAAGCCAGTGGAGGTCTTTTAGGTGTCCAGTGATGTGATCTTGGCGAGGGATGTCTAATATGAGTCTCGCTGATGCATTTTGGATGCGTTGGAGTTTTTTCTGTAGTTTTGCTGAGATTCCGGCGTATAGTGTGTTACCGTAATCCAGTCGACTCGTGACCAGTGCGTGAGTGACAGTCTTTCTTGTCTCGAGGGGGATCCAACGGAAGATATTTTTGAGAATGCGAAGTACTTTGAAGCAGGAAGAGGAGACTGCGTTGACTTGTCTGGACATCGAGAGAGAGGAGTCTAGGATGAAGTCAAGGTTGCGTGCGTGGTCTGTGGGTGTGGGTGCTGTGCCCAGAGCAGAGGGCCACCACGAGTTGTCCCAGGCGGAGGGGGAGGATCCTAGGATGAGCACCTCCGTTTTGTCTGAGTTGAGTTTTAGGCGGCTGTGTTTCATCCAATCGGCTACTTCTTTCATGCCTTCGTGAAGATTTGTTTTGGCGGTGTTAGGGTCTTTGGTGAGGGAAAGGATAAGCTGGGTGTCGTCGGCGTATGAGATGATGTTGAGGCTGTGTTGACGCGCGATGGAGGCGAGTGAGCTCATGTAAACGTTGAAGAGGGTGGGACTGAGTGAAGATCCTTGTGGTACACCACAGATGACTTCAGTGGCTTCAGAGTTGTACGGGGGGAGTTGGACTCTTTGAGTTCTCCCAGCGAGGAATGAGGTGATCCAGTCCAAGGCTTTTCCTTGAATGCCGGTGTTGCTGAGGCTTTGTATAAGGGTGCTGTGGCAGACTGTGTCGAAAGCGGCGGAGAGGTCGAGTAGAATGAGGGCCACTGTTTCACCGTTGTCAAGTAGTGTTTGGATGTCGTCAGTTGCTGTAATGAGGGCGGTTTCGGTGCTGTGCTTGGCTCGAAACCCGGATTGAGATGGATCAAGGGAGTTGTTGGATTCAAGGAAGGCGGCGAGTTGTTTGTTGACGGCTTTCTCAATGACTTTGGCCGGGAATGGGAGGAGGGAAATGGGTCGGTAGTTTTTAAGTTCAGAGGGATCTGCTGTGGGTTTCTTCAGCAGGGCGCTGAGTTTGGCGTGTTTCCAGATTTCTGGAAAGGTGGCAGAGTTGAACGAGCAGTTGATGACATCACGGAGATGGGGTGCGATGATGGAGTCTGCTTTGTTGAAGATGTAGTGGGGGCAGGGGTCAGTTGGTGAGCCAGAGTGGATGGAGTTCATTAGGCGGATGGGGTCTTCAGTGGTGATTGGCTTCCAGGCGGTAAGGTTGTTAGTTGGCGGCGTACGATCTGGGAGGGGTGAGCGCTGGGAGTATTATGGAAGCTGTTGTGGATGTCGGCAATTTTGTTGTAGAAGAAGGAGGATAATGCATCGCAGAGGTTTTGGGAGGGAGTGATGTCGTTGGATGCAGCGGTGGGGTTGGTGAATTCTTTGACGATGTTGAAAAGTTCCTTGCTGTTGTGAGTGTTGTTATCAAGATGATCCTTGAATGCTGATTTCTTGGCGGATCGAATCAGTTGGTGGTGTTTGCGGGTGGCTGCTTTGAGGGTGGACATGTTGTCGGTGGTTGGGTTTTTTCGCCATGTTTTTTCCAGGGTGCGGCAAAGCTTCTTGGATTTTTTAAGGTCATCCTTGAACCAGGGAGCCTTTTTGCTGGTTGATTTGATCTGGTGTTTTTTCAGGGGTGCTAATTCGTCAGCACTGTGGGTGATCTATTGCTTGAGGTTGGTGGCCGCTTGGTTTGGGTCCAATGCGAGGGAGGGAGGATTTTTGTTGAGTGATGTGAGGAGTTGGTCGGAGGTGATTTTGTTCCAGTTTCTCAGAGGAATAGGTTGTGGGCGGTTGTGGGTCAGGGTGGTTTTATAGCTAAAGTGAACACAGCTGTGGTCCGTCCAATGGAGAGCTGTGGTGCGATCGAAGGAGATGTGCTTGCTGGAAGTGAAGATAGGGTCGAGCGTGTATCCGGCTACATGAGTGGGGGTGTCAACAAGTTGTTTGAGTCCGAGATTGGCTAAGTTGTCCAGAAGGGAGGTGGTGTTACTGTTGTGTTTGTTTTCAAGGTGGAAGTTGAAGTCTCCTAAAAGAATGTTTTCTCGGAAGCGAGGGCATGTGGGCTGACGAAGTCGGTGATGTCATCGCTGAATTGACTACGGGTACCTGGAGGTCTGTAGATGAGGGTGCCTCTAAGTGTGGTCCTAGGGTCAGTGTGGATCTGAAAGTGGAGATGTTCGGCGGTTGTAAGATTATCATCGGAGCTGGTCGTGATTTTGATGGTGTTTTTATGGATGATGGCGATGCCTCCTCCTGTATGCTTGGTGCGGTCTTTACGGGTGATCTTGTAGGCGTCTGGTATGGCTATGGCGATGTCGGGTGCTGATGATGTGTTCATCCATGTTTCTGTAAGGAAGGTGATGTCTGGTGACGCAGAGTCGAGTAGGTCCCAGAGTTCAGTGGCGTGTCTGTGGACCGAGCGGGTGTTGAGTAGGATGCACTTCAGGCGGTTAGAGTCGGGGCTGGGTGTAGAGGGAGGGGATTTGGTGAGGGTCCTGAAGCAGTTGAACTTGCAGGAGAGGCAGGTGAAAGGGCCGTCGTTGCGACCTGGGGTGGCTTGGCAGCATTGTGGAGCGCGTCCGGGGTTGAGGGCGAGGAGAGTTGCGGTATTATATGTGACTCTAGTGGGCTGGGAACGGTGGTGAACAGGGGGTCTGGCGCTGGGCGCGGTCCAGGCGCGGACGGGCATAGACGGGCTTACCTTTGGCGCACCTTCGGCGCGACTGGGGCGCTATCGCTGTGCGTGAACGCTGCGCGTAGGTCCTTCTGACATAAATGGAGAAGTGGAGGGGGGCGGAGCGTGGGAGGGGGAGCTGGGAGGCGGGAGCGTAGGGGGAGGGACGGGCTGCAGGCACAACAAAATGGACGAGGAGACAACAACAGGACCGGGTAATGCGAGCTGGCGGTGGACACGGGCACAATATCAATTAAAATAGAATGAAAGCAATGCGGAGCGTTCCTAAATGCAATATGCTAATCAGGCCAAGCAATGCGGAGATTTCACAGTTCAAGTAATCAAGCAAACAAAGTAATGCTGAGCGCTACGCAACAGAGCGGGTGCAGATCTAAGCATACAAAGTCATGCTGAGCGCTACGCAACAGAGCGGGTGCAGATCCAATTAAAATTAATTTCAATTATGGCAGTGGTGGGGGAGCAGCGCTACGATACCAGTAGCAGCGCTATGGATCCAGGAGGACACATTTTTGTCACTCAATCTGTTGTTTCTATGTTTAGTTGAAGTTAATGGAAGGCCCACACTAGTCTTTGGTATTCTCTCATTTATATCAATGATAGTACCAATTTGTTTGCTCTCACATGCAATGATGCTCAAATCCTGTTAGGTATATTATAGTAGCTTGTATCAATTTACTTAATATTTATGCAATTCTGTATTCTTAATGTTTTCTTCCCTCATGCCTGTTGCCTGCTATTTTCAATATGTTCTACTGTATTATGTTATTTAGGCTACAGTGTCTTATCTTAATCTACATTATTATATTTAATATTCATAATGTTAGTTAAAAATACGTTTCACAGCAGTTTTAGGCTCTTTTCTTCGTCAACATCTATACTATGAACAATCTGCATCCTATCACATGCCAATGATGTTCGATCCTTTTAGCCTGTCATTGTATATTGTATTATCATAAATTACATTTCTAATGTTTTATTCTAGTAAACCTTTTATCTGCTACTCTTAATATTATACGTTATATTATATTACACTACCATAGGCCATACTTTGCTGTATTTAACATTTAATTATTCAATTTTATATTTATAATGTTTTACCTATAATAACTTAATCTCACTTTATACCTATTTAGGTACATAATGTATATTCATTCAGATTAGCCTATGGAATTATTATCTCTCTTTTCTTAATGTGACATTTTCCATGTTTGCAATTCTTACTTTCACTCACCTGTATGTCATCTTATTTCTTTCTTTCTGAATTTGATTAATGTGTTATCATAGGCTTTTATCTTGCATCTCTACCCGCCATTCTACTTCCTTCTTTTCTCTGATGGGGCCCTCCCCCGCGGCGGTCCTCTAGTGAGCTCAGAACCACGGTCAACAGTTTAGGACCCCCAATCTTGTTCAATCTATACTCTCCCATTTCATTTTAACCTTGTCTAAACTATACTATTTGCCTAGATTATTTTTCCTCATCCTTGATTGTTCCTACATACCCACACACTGGTGTCTTTGTGTTGAGCCAGTGTACCTCTTTTCCATCTCTCCTTCTCTACTTATATTATATTCTTCCTAATCTTCTACTCTACTCATTTAGACAAAGACATTGAATATTGTTTTATTATTTTTTCCCAATGACATTACTTCAACGTAGCGAACTCCCACCCTCTATGTACAATTACATGGAATGTCCATGGTCTCACCCATTGCATTAAAAGGAAAAAAGTGGTTTCTTATCTTCAATCCAAACACGCGGACGTGGCCTTACTGCAAGAAACCCATCTAGACAAGCTACAATCTGATAAACTATGCAGAGATTGGGTAGGTAGGGTCATTCACAGTAGCATTCGAATCCACAGACTCTGGCCCTTTTCACAAATGTGGAGTTGCAATCCTTATCTGCAAATCACTTCCAATCATGATTTTCAAAGCATGGTCAGATCCTGATGGATGTTATGTGTTTGCTAAATTGCATATTGGAGATATTTGCATTTGTGTAGGATCAGTCTATGCTCCGCCAGGGATCAAAAAATCATTCTTCCACCAGTTGTCCCGTCTATTAACAGAAATAGATGCTTCACAATGCCTCATTGGTGGGGATTGGAATCTGAAGGGCGTAAACCCTGGCGGATGAACATCCAACAACATAGAACTCCTAAGGGTAAATCCCAATTACAATCACATCTCCAAGACTATCTTTCCATTATTCAGGGCTCTGTAACCTTCAAAAGGACTATTTGGGCTGCAGCTAAGCCACTATCAGGGGTCAGTTAATGCGTAATGCAGAACTTGTTAATAAACAGAACGCCCTGCGGCAAACAGGACTCGAACGCGACATTCAATATTACTCTTGCCTGTATATCCTAACTCCAATATAGCAGAATTGTAAACCACTTGAGCAAGCACGTACGGACTTAAATAGCCTGTTTACATCCAAAGCCGAAAATCCTCTGCAGAGACTGAAGGGGCGACACTACGAACAGGGGAAAATGCAGGACGATTATTAGCTGGCTGCACAATTACGCCAAAGAGAAGCACCTATGACTATTTGAACAATACGAGGTGACATGCTTACAAGACCTTAGGATATTGCCAACAAATTTGCCTCTTTCTTCCAATCTCTCTATAACCCAGGTAATCAGATAGATTTGGATAAGATGTCTAATTGTCTTACAAAAGTGGACCTTCCTCATCTCTCTGATGATGGTAGAGCCCTGCTTGAAGGTGAAATTACTAAAGACGAAATTTATCATGCCATTGTTACCCTACCTTACCATAAAGCTCCTGGGAAAGATAGATTCCCTGCTGAACACAATGTTATTGATACATTACATGCTGCATTCCAAGAAGCGGATAATGTATCTTCCTTGGGGCCTCTCTCTAACAAATCTGTTATCTCTGTCTAACCCAAAACTGCTGAAGATCCCCTGCTATGCAGTAGTTTTTGTCCCATCTCGTTATTAAATTATGGCATTAAAATGTTGGCCCGCATCCTAGTGTTCCGCCCCGTAAAGTATTACCTTCCTTGATACACCACACTCAAGTTGGCTTTGTCCTGGAGCATTCCTCTCAGAATCATCTCCGTACGTTAGCCCATACACTGTGTTCAGCTAAACACCTTCCAGATGATGCATTAGACCTTTCACTTGACACAGAAAAAGCATTTTATTGTATTGAATGGGGCTACCTTTTTTACAGTAATGGAGTGATTTGGGTTGGGTGACCAATTTATAACTAAGGTATGCTTACTATATGATAATCCTTCTCCTCAAGTGAATTGTGGAGGTTTTTAATCTGACACATTTCCAATTCGGATAGGAACGCGTCAGGGTTGCCCTTTATCCCCTCTTCTTTTCCTCTTAGCTATGGAACTATTAGCTGCTATCAGTCGCCAAACTGATGACATCACAGGTATTCCTCTCCCAATTGGACACTCTAAAATGTACTTATATGCCGATGATATCCTACATACCCTTACAAACCTCCCCCAATCTCTTCCATCCCTCCTTCAAATCATCAATGATTTCTCTTCCTTTTCAGGTTACAAAATTAATTGGGACAAGAGTGAGGCATTACCCAATCATGATGGAACTACAAACGCAGCTATATACAGATTCGCTTTTCATTACCAATCTTCGCGCCTTAAGTACCTAGGCATTCTAGTCAATAAATGTTTAGAAAACATGGTTATAGACAATCTAACTCCTCTGATTTCCCAAATGCAGCATGATTTTGACAAATGGAAGGATTTAGGGCTTTCTCTTTGGGGCAGAGTCCAAGCTATTAAAATGGTTACTCTTGCAGGTTTCATCTACATCTTAGGCATGCTTCCCCTCCACATCCGTTTGTTCACACTCCGATCTATAGATTCCAAGATTTTATCTGGAATTCGGCTAAGCCTCTTCTTGCCATGACAAAATTGAAAGTCCACCAACTATATGGAGCAATTGGCCTCCCATCCATTGAACAACATGCCCTTGCACTACGCATCTCCCAACTTTCTTATTTGTTACCAGGAATCACAGATGCTCCGCAAATGGATTCATATAGAACACCTTTTATCCAGAGATTCAGGTCTCTCTATTTTGTATGGTAGTAGTACTAGCCGTTCTAATCCCTAAACGCCGATTTTATCAGCAATTCATAAATCCTGGAAAAGGGGACATGCGCACTTGGCCTTATATGGTGACCGTGCGACGCAGGTGAGTGTGACCTAGTTGTAGGACACCCCTGCGCCGCACGGCCACCAGCTGCTGCGTGTGCCCCCTCTCCTTGTGCCTCGCTGCCCCGGCTCCGCCGCGTGACCACGCCCCCTGCCATCGAGCAGCGTGGTCTGTGCTAGCTTCCTTCCTTGTGTCACTGGCTCTGTGTATGTCATCTTGAATTGTTTTCCTTTCTGTAATATTGTATTTATTTCCCCCATTTGTGCCTTTTTACCTTCCTTTTCTGCCCGCCCCCGTCGCATCCCTCCCCGCTCCCCGATTCACGCCATCTCCGCTAACCACGCCCCTTTTCTTTCTGTACCCTCCCCGCTCCCGCCTCCCAGCTGCTCCGCCCACCCGCGCACTTCGCCTTATATGGCGACCATGCGAACGCGCAGCGGTCACGCGCAGCGGGCGCGCCGATTGTGCGCCGAAGGCGCGCCAAAGGTAAGCAAGTCTGCGCCCGTCCGCGACCGGACCGCGCCCAGCGCCAGGACCCCTGGCCCACGAGGACCCCGACCGACCCGCCTGACGTACACCGCCGCCAACCTCAGCGCACTCAACGCCGGTCGACTCCCAGGATGCTACCAAGCCACCCCGAGACGAACCCACGGACCCTTCAGCTGCCACGCCTGCAAGTTCACCTGCATCCGGACCTGCCTCACACCAGCACCCGCAAAGTCTAACACCAGCAGCACCCACCTCAAGTGCATCCTGCTCAACACCCGCTCCGTCCACAGACACGCCATCGAACTCTGGAACCTCCTCGACACCACAGCCCCGGACGTTGCCTTCCTCACGGAGACCTGGATGAACGCCTCTTCAGCTCCCGACATCGCCATCGCCATCCCAGAGGGCTACAAGATCACCCGGAGGGATCGCACCGCCAACCAGATGGGAGGAGGCATCGCCATCATCCACAGGAACACCATCCGTCTCACGACCAGCACCGACAACACCCTGACCACCGCCGAACACCTGCACTTCCAGATCCACACCGACCCAAAGACCACCCTCAGAGGCACCCTGATCTACCGACCTCCAGGACCACGCACCCAATTCAGTGAGGACATCGCCGACTTCGTCAGCCCGCATGCCCTCCCCTCCGCTGACTACATCCTCCTGGGGGACCTCAACTTCCACCTGGAGAACAACAACGACCGCAACACCAGCACCCTGCTCGACAACCTCGCCAATCTTGGACTCAAGCAGCTGGTGTCCACCCCCACCCACCTCGCCGGACACACACTCGACGCAGTCTTCTCAACCAGCACAGACATCGCCTTCAGCCACGCCACAGAGCTTCTATGGACGGACCACAGCTGCGTCCACTTCACCTTCAAAAGAACGACGGCCCACCACCACCAGCAACAGGCTGCCCGCAGAAGCTGGAACAAGATCACAGCCGACCAGCTCGCCACCTCCCTGAGCCAGAACCCTCCTGCCAGCTCAGCGAACCCCAGCCAGGCCGCCGACAACCTCACGAAGTGGATCAGCAACTGCTCGGACGAGCTCGCCCCGCTGAGGACCCCGCCCAGCAGACCCGGCAGCAAGAAAGCCCCAGGGTTCACCGACGAACTCAAGAGCTCCAAGAAGAACTGCCGAGACCTCGAGAAAGTCTGGAGAAGGGAACCAACACCGGACAACATGACCACCTTCAAGCTTGCCACCCGGAAGCACCACCAGCTGATCCGCGCCGCCAAGAAAACTGCATTCAAGGACCGGCTGGACAACAACGCACACAACTGCAAGGAACTCTTCAACATCGTGAAAGAGCTATCCAACCCCAGCGCAGGAAACAACGACATCACCCCATCGCAATACCTCTGCAACTCCCTCGCCTCATACTTCCACAACAAGATCGCGGACATACACAACAGCTTCAACAACCAACCAACGCACACCACGACCGAACAACCACCCCCCACCACCACCCTCCACGCCTGGACTCCGATCAGCACCGAAGACACCATCCGCACGATGAACTCCATCCACTCCGGATCTCCGACCGACCCCTGCCCTCACCACGTCTTCAACAAAGCCGACGCTGTCATCGCACCCCACCTGCGAGACATCATCAACACATCCTTCGACACCGCCTTATTCCCTGAGAGCTGGAAGCACGCCGAACTCAGCGCTCTACTCAAGAAACCCACAGCGGACCCCACCGAACTCAAGAATTACCGCCCCATCTCGCTCCTCCCGTTTCCAGCCAAAGTCATCGAGAAGACCGTCAACAAGCAGCTGGCCGCCTTCCTGGAGACGAATGGATCCCTCGACCCCTCACAGTCTGGCTTCCGAGCCAACCACAGCACCGAGACCGCCCTCATCGCCGCCACCGATGACATCCGAGCCCTGATGGACAACGGAGAAACAGCGGCCCTCATCCTCCTAGACCTCTCCGCGGCTTTCGACACTGTCTGCCACCGCACCCTAGTACAGCGCCTCTGCAACGTCGGAATCCAGGAGAAGGCTCTGGAATGGATCATCTCCTTCCTCGGTGGGAGAACACAGAGAGTCCGCCTACCACCGTACAAGTCAGAGGCCACCGAAGTCATCTGCGGCGTCCCTCAAGGATCCTCGCTGAGCCCCACCCTCTTCAACGTCTACATGAGCCCCCTCGCGGCCATCGCATGCCAACACAACCTCAGCATAATCTCCTACGCCGACGACACCCAGCTGATCCTCTCCCTGACCAACGACCCCGCCGCCGCCAGAGCCAACCTGCACGAAGGGATGAAAGAGGTAGCCGAGTGGATGACGACCAGCCGCCTTAAACTGAACTCAGACAAGACGGAGTTCCTCATCCTGGGCTCTTCACCCTCCGCCTGGGACGACTCCTGGTGGCCTCCCGCCCTGGGCACCGCACCCAAACCGACAGACCACGCACGCAACCTGGGCTTCATCCTGGACTCCTCCCTCTCCATGACCAGGCAAGTCAACAACGTCTCCTTGGCGTGCTTCAACATCCTACGCATGCTACGGAAGATCTTCTGGTGGATCCCCACTGAGACCAGGAAGACCGTCACCCAGGCCCTCGTCACCAGTCGACTGGACTACGGCAACGCCCTCTACGCCGGTACCACCGCCAAGCTCCAGAAGAGACTCCAGCGGATCCAGAACGCCTCAGCCAGACTCATCCTCGACATCCCATGAACCAGCCACATCTCCGGACATCTGAGAGACCTGCATTGGCTCCCCGTCAACAAAAGAATCACCTTCCGCCTCCTCACCCACGCACACAAAGTCCTACACGACCAAGGCCCGAGCTACCTCAACAACCGAATCAACTTCTACGCTCCCAAACGCCACCTCCGATCAGCCAACCATGCCCTCGCCGCCGTCCCCCGCATCCAAAGAGCGACTACAGGAGGAAGGTCCTTCTCCTACCTGGCCGCCAAGACCTGGAACTCCCTCCCGACCGACCAGCGCCTGACCCAAGACAACTTTTCCTTCAGGAAGAAGCTGAAGACCTGGCTGTTCGAGCAGTAGCGGCACCCCCCTCCCCCCAGCGCCTTGAGACCCTACGGGTAAGTAGTGCGCTCTATAAATGTCTTTGATTAATTGATTGATTGATAGATTCAAACCTGTGTATCCACAACAAGGCACCCCTCAGGAATAATTCAGGTTTCCATATTAATGGTCGGACTTTATCTTGGCCTTTGTGGCAAGCAGCGAGTATCCACTCTCCATATCAACTTTTTCACAATGGCGACTTCAAATCATTCTCACAATTTAGTGAGGTATGTAATATTCCCACGCAACATTCTTCCAAATACCTTCAACTCCAACAGAATTTGAAGAAACATTTGGCATCACCCCCTTGGTTGTTTCACATTTCTCCAATATTATCTTATTTAAATATGTTTGGTCTTTATAAAATCTTCATGTTTCACCTCTTTTCCCAACCCCTCTCTCATAATCTTCACCTTAAATGGCAATCCCGTTTATCAACCGCTTATACAGACATTGAGTGGGAACAGCTGTTGGAGAATCTGCATAAAGGAGCATGTGATGCAAGGCTTAAATTCTGTTTATTTATAATACTCCATGATTGGCACTGGTCACCAGTCAAATTGCATAAAGCTGGCTTACTTTCACACACTACTTGTTGGAGATGCTGCAATTCTGGCTGTGAAACAACTCACATTATCTGTGAATGTCCAATTATACAACCGTCTCTGGAATTATGTTGGTAAAATCTTGCATTCCAAATACCCTTACATCTACCACTTACACCAGCCAATATTCTACTACATGATCTACGTCATTGCCCAAAGCTCTCTAAATCACAACACCATCTTTTCCACACTGCATTGGCTAGAGCTAAAATATGTATTCTACGTCATTGGAAGTCATCATCCCCACCCTCGCTGGAAGAATGGTTAGTACCCATGATACAAACGCAAATAATTTATAACTGTCAGGATAAAACTGACATATTTCTCCAGACATGATCACCTTTCCTAAAAACAAAAGCTGATGATACTTCTAGATGTTCCGCTCCTCTCACTGCACCAGACTCAAGGGGATTAACCTATTGCTCTACATCTTTGTTTATTATGTCTTTCCTATTATAATTTGCTCTGTCTCTCTCACTCTTCCCATATTCTTTTTCTTATTACTCTCCCTCTCCTATTTTTCTCTCTCACCTCTCCGTACCCTGTCTCAACCCCTCCACATTGTTCCTCCTATTTTCTTCTCTTCTCCTTTTCTCTTACTTATATAATTCTCCGATTTTCTCCCCAATCTACTTTGTCTTAAACTTTTGCAAGGTGAGTATTTTCCTCTGATAACGCATTTCTTTATGATATTTATGTCATTTACATATTATTAATTACTAATCTTCTTGCACCCTTCTCCTCTCCTCTCCCTTTCCTTCTTTCTTCTTTTAGTTTGCTTTTTTACTATTTATCTATCTATTGATTTAATTATTTATTCACAAAATGCTTATTTATATATCTCATATTTATATTCTTTTACTCATCAACAAATGTCATGTATCTACTGGTACTTTTTATCTTTATAGAATTTTTTTATTTTTTATTTTATTTATTACCAATTTCTTACTGCCTCTTTATTTTTATTCTCATGGTGTATTTTCGTTGTAAAATTAGATAAAAAATTTCAACACAAAAAAAAAGAATGAAGCAAACCAATGAAGTTCAAAATCCCAGGACCGAAATCTTGCCACATAAGAGCCCGCATCATAAAAAGCCTATTCAAACCATCAAAGGTTTTCTCTGCATCTAGAGTAATGGCAGCTGTAAGAGAAGAGCTTTTAGACGTGGGATGTATGATGTTCAAGAAAGCTGTAGAATTGTCAGCCATAGATCTTCCCTTTAACAAACCCAGTTTGCTCAATTTCGATCAAATCAGGAATTATCTGATTAATACGGAGAGCTATTATTTTTGCGAAAATTTTACAATCGAAATTTACAAGAGAAATAGAGCAATAATTACCAAATGATGATGTTTGTCTTTCTTTAAAATAAGACAGAACATTGGTTCTAAAAGGTACCAGAAGATTCATTATTGAGAATAAAGTATTGATAAATAGAAAGGAAGAGCTGTAGTAGAATATACGTAAACAAAACTCAGCTGTTAAACGATCCAGGCCTGGGGTTTATCCTTGAGTAATTGGGCAAGAGCGGGCTTTCAATCTGATAGAGAAATATCCTTATCAAGAAAAGAAAATGTGCCATGTTTAGCCCATTTCCCTTCTAAGTGTCCCATGACTAGTGAAGTGTGCAGAGCTCTGGCACAGTCTGTGTTTGGAAAACTGCTGGGCCCCGGGGGAGATTGTGCTGATTCAGGGGGACCAGGATTACTGGAGCAGCTGTACTAAGCGCTCGAGAGAATAAATAACTCTGTACTAAGGGTCCAATCAGATTGCCTTTTTAAGTTGGGTGCAAAATTCACACTTGCAAGCCATGAGGTAAGCGGAAGTTGGCATGGTTGCCCTTTTGAAATATAACTTTAAAACAAGAAACAGATGAATAAATCAGGTACAAGTATTTGTGAGCTTGCTAAATAGTTTCTGATTAATTAGTAAAAAAAACAAAGGGAACTCTGCCAAGTTACAAGTGAACATTTTACACAAATCCTTTCCACCTGCCGTCTCTTGATGCTTCTGTGAATAGAAAACGTAAACTCTAGAGGCGCGCGACCGGCGATCCAAGATGGCCGCGCCTTAGGGAGCTCCGAGATGACGAGCGGCGCTCGTAAATGAAGGGCTGTTTTTCAGCAGCGGTTCCCGGACTACATTGCAGATTCCGATGTCAGGACCATCATGCCTTCCCTGGGTGCATTTTCACCCTTTAAAACGGCCTTTTGAGTGAGTTCTCGGCCATTTATCATTCCTCTCAAATTCTGGCCGCCATTTTGTTATTTCCTACGCAGCGTTTTTTTTTTCTCTTCTCTCCTCCGCATTGCTGTTTTTTTATGCCAGACTCTTGCTGCATGTCGTTTTTTCACCAAAACATTGCTGCTAATTTCTCTTTGGGCCTCATGGTGTTGGAACTTTATATGCTGACTAACTTTCTGCTATGATGCTGGCTGCCTATCCCAAGTACACTTCCTGACTGGAAATATTTCAGCTCTGCTTCTGGATGGTTACTTTAATTTTGAAGCCTGAATTCCACAGAGGAGTCAGAATAGCCTGCGCAAACAGTTCGGAGGCAGTGAGTGTCATGCAGCTGCGCAAACCTTTAACAAATAAAGTGCGATGTCGCCTCCGAAGAGATGTAATATTCTGCTGTTTTACATAGCGCACCTTCATTTTCCCTTCTGACTAACTCACCTAACTCCCTGTCCGCTTGAATTTTTGGTGAAGTGGATATATTAAAACTTCACTTTTGCTGGCAAAATTCATAGCTCCATTTGGGATGGCTAAACAGCAAGCAACGGACATTATGGCATAATTGAAATATGCGGCTGTATTACTACTATACTACACTCTAGCTCTCAAATCTGACCAGATTATAGAGGTACCCAGGAGAGAAATCTTTGGATTACATGCACAGTCATTGTTTGAAAGGTCGCTTCAATTTAAGAGACGTTAATACTGTCTTCGGACCTCCTCAAAGAGAATTGCATCTGTCGTCATCCTCTCTACTCTCTCTAAAATCCTCAATATTTTCAGATTTATACCCTGTAATCTGGCAAAGTGTTCAGAAGGACAATACTAAGAATACAATTGAAATTTTGAGAGATTGCCACGCTTCTATATTTCCTCAAGTTTGGATCTCTAACCAATGGTAGCTGCTTCTACCTTTACCTATCCTTTGCTATTACTGCTGGCCCCTTGGCAATTTTTTCATCAGTGTCAATTTTGACTGGTGTTGCTAATATTTGGCTCCTGTTGTTTATTTCTTACCATTACTTTGGGCTTCTTTATTCAAAATGGAATCCTCTCACAATACTAAAGCGCATAGCAATGCTTCTAGCTCCCGTAAAGACCCTGCAACTGGCAAGCGTCTTAAAAAGGACCCTCCATCTCCATCAAAATCTCCGCTCCCTGTTACATTAGAAGACATTATGGAGGAACTACGTCTTATTCGCCCTTTTTTGACAGACACAGCCACAACTCTTCAGAGGTTAGACAATAAATGGTCTAGTCAAGATATGAGGCTAACGGATGTGGAGCAAAGGGTCAGTGATGCTCAGGATGTTGTTGCCAAGCTTGCCAGTCTGACCAAAGAGGTTGATCAACTCAAGAAAACTTCAGAAGATTTGGAAAATCGAAACCGACGCAATAATCTCCAAATTTATGGTATTCCGGAAGATTCTGAAGGATCAGACATCATCCAATTTTTGAAATCTCAAGTCCTTCCTTTTACTGGTATTCCTAAGCACCTAGATGTTAATATTCAAAGAGCTCACCGTCTAGGTCCAAAGAACTCTTCTTCCACTTCAAAGCCCAGAGGGATCATTGTATATTTTCTTTTATATTCAGACCTCATGACCATCCTTCAGAATGCTAAACAACATAAGCAATTACTATGATCTGGACAAAAGGTGTTTTTCACTCAGGATGTTTCCAAAGCAACTGCTGCTCGACGGAAAGAATTCCTGGATTTGAGACCTACGCTTCGCTCAATGAATTCCCAATATGGTCTCATACACCCATGTTTCTTCAAAGTAACCTATACGGAACGCACTTTCAGCTTTGATGATCCAGCTGATCTTCGGAAATTCATCCACACTCATAAAGATGACCTTATGGAACTCAGCAAACCTTAGTTCTTCTGTAGTTTTATTTGTTGTTTGATTCTGTTCATATGTTGTTCTTTTTACTCCTTCTTATGTGGTAACAACTTTTTATTATCTTTTCATGTTATAGGTTCCCTATGTGAAATTGTAATGCGTAATTCTCTTCTTCGTGCTATCCTGCTGTCTGTAATGTCCAACCCAGCCCGCTACCATTCCTTCCTAATCATTGGTAAGTCTCCTTCACATGTTCTTCTTGGTCACAACTAGTCATTGGTCTTTTCTGCTTCTTACTATTTTTGTTTCTTTTCCCTCAACATGTCTATTGTGGCTTTTTGTTATGTTTGTCTCCTGCTCGTGCAGTAGTCTGGTCTTCGCCGCCCACCTCTTACTCCACTGTTTTTCACTTGCATGTCTTTTATGACTGAAGACATCTGGCTTTTTGTCATCCTTTTTTTGCTTTCATTTTTTGAGGGACTTCTTCCCTCTCCTCTTTTTTCTTTCTATGTCTATCCCTTTCCTCTTTTTCTACCTTCTCTTTTCTTTCTTCTCTTTATTCCTAGACTTTCTCTTCTCCCTCTTTATTACTTCCTCCTCTTCCCTTCTGGTACCTCTGCTACTATCCAATTATCTTTTGCTTCTTATGGTGCATATACAGATTGATTTTTTTTTCGCCACTTGCACCTCTTTTCTTCCTATACGCTCCTTAATCATTCTTTCCTGCTTTCTTATTCCTTATCTATTTTCCTTCTTATGCTCTCCTACTCCTTTGCTTACTCTCTCCCTATCTTTTTAAATGAATGGTCTTAGAATAATTTCTTGGAAAGTAAAAGGACTTCGAAATCCGATTAAAAAAACAACGTGTCCTTTCTCATTTAGCGAGATTGAAATGTCAAGTTGCTTTATTGCAAGAAACGCATTTATCTTAACAGGATTTGTCTTCATTGCGTAAACAATGGGTGGAAGCAGCTTTCTGCTCCCCAGCTGTTACGAACAAAAACGGTGTTATTATCCTATTTCATAAATCATTGACTGTTCAGTTGCTGAATGAGTTACAAGATACTGTAGGTTAATGGTTGTATTTGGATTGTACTGTTAACAATGTTAAGCTTTCCTTTTGCAATGTTTATGGCCCTAATGGTGTTGACTCCACCTTTTGGAATGATTTTTCTTCGCTTCTCTCCTCACATGCTACTGAAGAATTAATCTTGGGGGGTGATTGCAACCAGCTAATGGATCCCTTTTTGGACAGGAAATCATGATCCAAGTACATTCCTAACAAAATGCAAAAATCCTTTCATAAGGCAATTTCCTCTAGGGGCCTTATTGATTCATGGAGAATATCCCACCCTGACTCTCTTGAGTTCTCCTTTTTTTCTCCAGTTCACACCTCGCACTCACGTATTGACTAAATTTTTCTTACCCAACATGCTTTTCAAAATTCAAAAAGACCAAGGCAGCAGACCAGGTCAAGCACTCCAGATCCTATAGTTCTGAATTTAGGGTGGTGCAAACTACTTCCTACACCTGCTACCAATAGGTGTATGAATCAGAGATGAAAACATAAAATGGAAGGTGCACACAATTAAAGTCAAAAAAGGCAGTAAAGTATTAAATATCTTCTTCTTTATTTAGTGGTATTCATTGGACATAGGCACAGCCAACGCGTTTCGTTCCATTTGCCTTAAGGAACTTCGTCAGGGCAAAAAAAGTATAGTTCAGTGCTGTCAACAAGGTTAGACAAAGATGTGAGGATCAAAGGATTGGTTACCAATAGTGGGTCAAAGTAGTATGATCTGTAGAGACGGTGTCCTCACTGAGTGAGATAGGTCCAGTTGGAATCCTAAGGTAGAGGTACAGTTGAATTATAATTCGACGGGAGGTCTATTGGTTCCCGTGGGGAATATTACTATATTCCTCTTGACTCTGTATCCCGGGAAAGGCCGAATATAAAGGCGATACCGCAGCCAATCTGAACAGCAGTGCGGTGTTCGTGGCATTAACCACCGAGCACCTGTATTAGGGTGCTTGTCTTCCGCAATCCGCTTTCTCGTGGTGTCCCGGGAGTCAAGAGGAATATAGTAATATTCCCCACGGGAACCAATAGACCTCCCGTCGAATTATAATTCAACTGTACTCATCATCTGATCCTACACTCAATACCGGTCAGCTTTGGCGAACTTGGGAGTCTACCTTAGGATTCCAACTGGACCTATCTCACTCAGTGAGGACACCGTCTCTACAGATCATACTACTTTGACCCACTATTGGTAACCAATCCTTTGATCCTCACATCTTTGTCTAACCTTGTTGACAGCACTGAACTATACTTTTTTTGCCCTGACGAAGTTCCTTAAGGCAAATGGAACGAAACGCGTTGGCTGTGCCTATGTCCAATGAATACCACTAAATAAAGAAGAAGATATTTAATACTTTACTGCCTTTTTTGACTTTAATTGTGTGCACCTTCCATTTTATGTTTTCAACATGCTTTTCAGTTCATGACTAACTCAGAAATAGGTTCCATTCTCATTTCCGACCATGCTCCCATTATTTTAGACATGGGTTATCCTTCTCCTACTCCCACTTCCAGGCGCTGGCGCTTTAATAACTCTCTCCTTCTAGACCTTCTATTTGTTGAGCACTTTTCGTTGTTCATGGAAGAATTTTTTCATACTAACCTTCACGCCACCTCTGAATTTCATTTTATTTGGGACGTCTTTAAAGCTGCTGCTAGAGGCTGTATTATTGACTTTGTATCTCGTAAAAAGAAAAAAGCCATGGCTCACTCTACTCAAATTCTTAATGCCTTCTGTGCTGATGACGAGCCCAGGCTCGTCATGCAGCACGGTGTTCGTGTGCTGGTGACGAGCCTGAGCTCGTCATGAGCCGTGGAACGCTCACACGCGGGAATAATTCCCCCGCTGTGCTGAGCGTTCCATTGCGCGGGCGTGGTCATGACAAGCCCAGGCTCATCACCAGCACATGAGCACCGTGCTGCATGACGAGCCTGGGCTCGTCATGAGCACTGCGGTGCCGTGCGAGGCCCCCCTCCCCCTGCGCCACGGGGGAATTACCCCCGCGGCAAAGGGGTTAAACAAACTAAACACCTGGAACATCTCTATTTCACTACTAATTCCCCTAATACATTGTCTTCTCTTATTAAAGCTAGGATGCAGTATAACAAAAACTCCTGGGACTCTGCCTCCAATAATCTTCTTAAATTTAACGCTAAAATGTACGGTGGGCGTAATAAGGCAAGTAAATCACTTGCAAACTATCTCAAAATTAAAAAACAAAAAACTAAAATTGTATCTATTACCGACTCACACGGTATTCTGCAGTCCTCTGATGCCAAAATCCTTGATTGCTTTGTCCACTATTATTCCAATCTCTACACCCCAGAATCCAATCCCTCTTCAGCACAAATTGATTCTTTCTTTCAATCCATCCCTAATTCCTCTGACAATCGTGTAGATCTCTCCTCCCTAGATACTCCTATTTCAGAGAAAGAAATACTTAACGCCATTACTCTTTTACCCAAAGACAAAACGCCAGGCCCTGATGGCTTCACAATACGTTTTTATCTTCATTTTAAAAATGTTTTAATACCACATCTACTTTCTTTGAGTAACTCTTTTCTTGCCAAGGGAGAATCAAAAGGTTCTTTTACTGAAGCCATGCTCTGTCTCATTCCCAAAAAAGACAAAGATCCCTCCCTCTGTAAAAATTATCGGCCCATATCCCTTATTAATACCGACTGTAAAATATATGCAAAAATTTTAGCCTCACGAATTAGCCAAATTATTCCTGATCTCATAAACATATATCAGTCTGGATTTGTTAAAGGAAGATCTATTATGGACAATTCGAGAACTCTCCTTAATATTATACACCTTGCCTCTAAAATGGATTCCCCTATTGCAGCTATTACACTGGATGCCGAGAAGGCTTTTGATCGGGTTAATTGGGATTTTATGTTTGGAGCATTAAGATGGCATGGTTTCAGTCCTCCTATTATTCGTTACATTCAATTGCTTTATTCCGCTCCTTCTACTTCTATCTGGGTAAATGGTTCTCAATCTGATTATTTTTCCCTCCGTAGGGTTACAAGGCAGGGTTGCCCCCTCTCGCCCCTTCTTTTCGTTCTTGCTTTAGAACCGTTTTTAGAAAAAATACGTTGTTCTTCTTCTTACACTGGTTTTATTTATAAAAACGTTGAGATCAAATACACAGCCTATGCAGACAATATTTTGCTTTATATTTCTAATCCGCCCACTTCTTTACCTTCTCTCTTTTCTTTGCTACAGGATTATTATTCAGTCTCAGGTTTTAAATTGAACATAGATAAATCTGAAGTTTTACCACTCAATAAATTGTGTCTTTCTCATCTCTTTCAGGGATCTGGTTTTGAATGGAACCCTACTAGTATTAAATGTCTCGGTATTCTATATGCTGATACCATCAGAGAAACCATTAAAATTAACCACAAAGACGTACTTAAAAAAGTTTCTTCCCTTATCAATGGTTGGTCTCCTCTCTTTTTATCTTGGTGGGGAGACTTGCAACTATTAAAATGATGTTACTTCCTATTATTAATTTCTACCTTTCTATGCTTCCTATTTCTCTCCCCCATTATTTTTTTAAATCCATCAATAGTTTATTTACTAAATTCTTATGGAATAATCGTAAAGCTCGGTTATCTCTTTTTCGCCTTCAACAGCCCAAAAACTTGGGTGGAGTGAACCTCCCCAACATCTCTCGTTTTCACTCAGCCTTTACTCTTAAGCAAATATGGTCTTTTTTGGATGATACTGTCTCTTCCCCCATAACCGCATGGAGTCCTTTAGAACTTGAACAACTTGCCCCTTTTTCATTCCTTACTGCTACTCGTTTTACTCACCCTCCGACCCGTTTCCTTGCCCCCAATCTTAAATACTCTAAAGCACTTGCTCTATCTTTGTTTCGCTCTTTTCTCTCACAAGCTTATCTTCACTCTCTTACTCCCATCTGGTATAATAAATCCCTTACATTTAATAATAGAGCGCTTTTTTGGAAAGAATGGATTGATAAAGGCATTTCAACTTATACTCAACTACTTAATGATCACGTCCTGACAACTTTTTCTCACATTCCTGACACCTTCCACCTCTCCAACACACATTCTTCTCAATATCCTCTGCTCAAACATCTTCTAACTGACTTTATTTTACAACAAATTGTGTTGCCCACCTCTGCCCCAACTCTCCTTCATCCACCAGATTTTTCACTCCCTCTCAAAGCTGCTGCGATTTACAAAATACTCTCTCAACTGACATTACTAGGACTAAATCTAAACTTGAGTTACTCTGGGAACAAGACCTAGCTCAAAAATTTTCCTTGCAGTTGTGAGATAATATCTGGTCTAAAATACACACAGTTTCCCGATCAGCTAGTACTACACAGACTTGCTACTTTTTTTACAACAGACATGTTTTTTACTCCTTCTGACTTATATAGATTTAAGTTACTTGATTCTAAAAAATGTTGGTCTTGCTCTCATTCAAATGGTGACTTTTTACACATGTTTTTCTATTGTCCATTAGTCAAATCCCTTTGGTCGCGCATTTGGTTACAATTGAACAAAATCTTAGCTACTGATTTTTCCTTTTGAAATTGTACATATTTTCTTGGGTGGCTCTTCACCTATTATGAATGTTCACTGTAATGTTCGCAAGTTTATAGATCTTTTTATAGCAATTTCCTTTCAGGTATAACCACCAACTGGAAGGATACTTCCAAGATATCTTATAATGCCTGGTGGATTTTATTATGTCATCATCATAGACTTGACCGTGCCTTTGCCACCACAACGACTTTATTGATTAAGAGACCTAATATGGATGCTGTTAACTGACTTTCTTTCCAGAAGTGTCACATGATGTTTCTTTTTTTTTCTCTCAGTTTTCTCTTTTATATTATATTTTGCTGTTTTTTATTTTTTTATTTTTACTTTTATAAGTTTCTTTGGCACCTGCAGTTTTGTTTCTATATAGATAGAATTGTTTACATTTGCATTACCTTTTAATATGTGAGCTTGTTTCATAGGCTGTTCCCTTTTCTCTCCTTATTTCTTCTTAATTCTTTCTTTTCTCCTCTCTCTCTCTTCCCCCTCTATTTTCTCTCTTACAACAAAATCTCATTTAAAAGCTTTTTCCCTTAGTAAAGCTTATTTATCCCCCTCGGGGGTGTGTTTTCAGGTGTTCTACTTTAACAAATTGTACTTCTTTTTTCTGCCTTTTTCTTATGTACTGATGTTTTACATTGTCTGCTTTCTTTAATAAAGCTATTTAAAATCAAAAAAGAAAACGTAAACTCTACGAGTTCATTATTTCAACCTGATTTAAAGCTCTTTTACATCATTCCACTTCATTTCTATACATTGTGTGAGGTGTCAGAAGGAATCTTACACGGACAAAGAGTGATTTAAAAGCTTGCTCTCTACTGCAAAATGTTCATGAAAAATCTTTCAACATATATGTGTATGCCTAGCTTCATCCCCGCTACTCCCCCAATGGCTCCCCCCACTGCGGCTCCCACTGCAGCCCCCACAGCCATGCCCACAGGACCCCCGACAATCCCGATGGCTGTTCCAATGCCTGCTCCAATAAGGATTGATGCTCCGTGAATCATGGCTAGTAATTTAGATTCAACTTCTAGACGGATTCTTCGCCGATTGTAAAATTCATTTCTGCGCTTTACGTCTGCGTCATACTCCGCTTTCAGGCGCTTTTTTTCTTGTTCGGTTTTTGCACATTCCAAATCTTTCTTTAAATTGCTTTTTAATGCTTCTAGCGCTGCTTTTCTTTTCGGATCGTCTTTGATCCTGAGATTCTCCTCTTCTTTCTTAAGGTGCTGCTCCACCATCTGAGACGCCTTAGTAGTATAGCACTCCCCTCCATTCTCTTCCACCATTTTGTCTATCACGCTGAGGAGCTCAGAGACCTGCCCCTTCTGCTCTGCTCCAGTTGCTCTGTTGTTGAAGGTGCAGTAGCGCATGCCACATTTCTCTAACAAAGTTTTCAACTTTCCCTCCGCTTCGCTAACAAGCTCCTCGACTGTCCGCCCATCTGCCTCTACGTCATCTCTTCGTGTAAACAAAAGGATGATGTACTTTGCTGCTTGGTCCCCAAATACGTTTTGAATTATTGTTATTGCGTCTGCCTCCTCTTTGGTGAAACGTCCAGCCTGCAGCACCACAAGGATGGCGTGAGGGCCCGGGGAGGACAGGACCACACACTCGCTGACCTCCAGAACTGTGTCCAGAAGTGAGGTGTCTGGGTCCATAAGCCCTGGTGTGTCCACCACTGAAATCTCCCTCCCCTGCCTGACACATGTCTTTTTAATGCACACAGGTGTTTGTGCTTTTAGACTTGCTTGAGAAAGTAATTCTTTTGTTCCAAGGATGCTGTTCCCTGTTGCGCTTTTCCCTGTTCCTGTTTTCCCGACGAGGACAATTCTCAGGGATCTCTCTTCTTCCTTCTGTTCAGATCCTGGGAAGTAAACATTGAGAAGTGAGAATAGATCACATGCATGCATTAATGCCAGCAGTCTCTATGTCTGTAGACAGACCATCAGTTTCAGTGACAAATGTAGACATTTCACAGTAATTTTAATCTCACTTACATACATTAAAATATTTTACATCACAAAAGTGGGAGAGTCTGGAAAAAAACAGTCAGTGAATGTATTTTCAGCACTGCAGAGCCACTTTTACGAGTAAGACAGCTGAAATAAGCCTTTACTTGCTTCACAAATACGAATCTACTACCAGAATCAAGTGAACTGGCATGTGTATATATATACATATATATAAATTCACTGAAAAAACCATAGGTTTCACACATGTTATAGTTAGCTGGACATTTCACTCGTACAAAACCATTGAAACTCCTCCGTTATAGTTAGTTCAGCTAACTATAACTCGCGCACCCGCAATGCACTGCTGATGACGTCACATATTACATCACTCATGACATCACTGATGACATCTCAAATGACATCACTGAGGACCACTGATGACATCATCCAGTGAATGTGTGTTTTCTGAAAATTAAATATGTTTTATATATGTATATGTCAAGGTCGATGGAACAATAAGTAGGTATATAAGTGTCTAAATTGATGATTTTGTTTGTGTGAAACTGATTGTATAATTGACTGATTAAGTGTATCTTAGTAAATACATGGGTTAGTGAGTAATCTGTAAATGTGTAAATATCTGTATCAGTGTCTCACTTTGTCTATAAGTGGCTGCATGGGTTGATGAGTAGCTACATGAGTGTCTATATCGGTTATTAGTTGGTTTTTTGAGTATCAGTATGACTGTCTGAGTGTCTGTATGGTTCAGTGGGGGATATTACTTAGTGCATAGATGCATGAATGAGTGACTCACTGTTTGTATGTGTTGAAGACAGTACGTGTGCAGGACTGTATGGGTGGATGAGTGTGTGTATGGGTGTGTTGGTGAGTGAGTGAGTGAATGAATGTCTCAGTAGAGTCTTTATGAGTAACTACGTATGTTTTAAACTAGTATATGGGAGTATTGGTGTATGTAAGTGAGGATGAGTGAGAGATTGGAAGAGTTCTTGTATAAATAAGTATGTGTTTCTATAAGTGATTGTTTAAGAGAGTAAGTATGTGTACGTTTCTGTAGAAGTAAGTGTGGTGGTGTGTGTATAACTATATGCAAGTAAATGGATGTTTGATACTGTATTTGCATGTGTGAGTATGTGTGTGAGTAACTCTATGGATGAGTGTCGGTGTGTAACAGGATGTATAGGTGTATGAGTACATATGATGAGTGAGTACATGTATGAGTGACTGTATTGGAACTGCTGGTGAATGAATGGATGTGTGTGTAGATCTTGGAATTACTGAATATGTGGGTTGTAACTGGTATTGGTATCTCCATTGTTTTGAAAATGTTAGTTTGTATTTTAGAGTGAGTGTATCAAAGTTTATATTAGGGTGAGAGGAGGTCTGTCACTCTATCACAAGGATGATGTCATCAGTGATGTCATTTGAGATATCATCAGTGATGTCATGAGTGATGTCACTGACCATGTCATGAGTGATGTAATATGTGACGTCATCAGCAGTGCATTGCGGGCGTGGGAGTTATAGTTAGATGAACTAACTTTAACAGGGGAATTTCATTGTTTTTTTACGAATGAAATGTCAACTAACTGTAACGCCCCTGAAACCTATAGTATTTTCAGTGAATTTCAAAGGTTTTTTAAATGTTAATTTCTAACTATAACAAGCCTGAAACCTATGGTTTTTTCAGTGAAATTCAAGGTTTTTTAAATGCCCATTTCTAACAATAATGTGCCTGAAACATATGGATTTTTTAGTGAATTTCTAAGGTTTTTTTAAATGCTAGTTTCTAACTATGCCTACAGAGGTAGGATATGTGAAGAAAGAAGAAAAAACACGCAGAAAGAAGAAAGAAGTGAAGTAGTGTGGCTCACTCTTTAGAGGCGGCAGACCCGAGAGCAGAGGACGGCCCGGGACCAGGGTTCGATTCCCGGCGCGGCAGGTTTCTGGACCAGGGTCAGCGGACTCGATAATTCTCTCGCCTCGGTGCCCACTCTGATCAGCGATCACACTCGGCAACTCTGGGCATTAGCTTGCCTCATCTTCACTAACGGCCCCCCAGACCGCCGGGGATGCCTGGTCTCACCCTGGAGATACCCATTAAGGGATCATCTCTCAGGGAAGCCAGGAAGGGTTTCGCGGCGGTCGAAGCGCCAGGACGCCTACGGGTAGCAGTGCGCTATATAAATGCCTACACACACAAAAAGAAATGCAGAAATAAGCAACAGAAGTCCACAAAGAAGAAGAAAAGTGCAGGAAGAAGCAAGACATGTGCAGAAAGAACCAACAGAGGAGCAGAAAGAGGCCTTGTTACATAATCATCCTGTGCCCACAACTTTTTCAGGCGGTACTGGTGGTAACTGTCTCTGACTAACCAGGCCTTGAGCCAGTGCTATGCTAAAAGGCACTTAGAATACAGTGAAAACACCTACATACACTACCGAACACTATGCGTTGGGGTACCCCTGTGATTAGCATGACCTCCTCTATAAGGCCCTAGGACATAATAGGGAAGGGGGATTAAAACGACCTCTATGCCAGAGGTGCAGAAATATGCTACTTTAACTAGTAGTCGCATTTGCAGAGTGGTGGTGAAAGGGTGCTGGGCGTCCAACCAACACTCAGGAATTCTGGCGCGTAGGACTTACAGGAGGTACCAGCAGGGATTCTTGGCCCCCAAACTCCCTCAGGACTAAATTGGACTTCATCCCCCATCCCGTAGTCTGCCACGAGACACGTTTGCAGAGTGGTAAAGAAAGGGGGGCATGGCGTCCGAAGACGTCTTAGCAATCCCACTGTGTGGGACTTACTGGAGGTAACAAAAGGGGTAGTTGGCCCCCGAGGACATCCTTCATAGCCAACTTCCCAAACTATTACCTCCAGTCCATCCCACACAGCAGCATTGGTAAGTACTCGTACCAGGCCGCCACTCTACAAACACGCTCCCTGGTGCACTCTTGGGTGGGGATTGAAGTCCCCTTCACTGCTGGGGGTCCTTTAGGGGCCAACTAGCCTACCTTTTACCTCCAGTAAGCCCTACGCAGTGGGATTGGTGAGAGGTAGACAAAGGCCATGCCCCCTTTCTCCACCACTCTGAAAGCGCGCCCCGGGGCACGTTGTAAGTTGGGGGATTAAGTCCCCTTGAATCCTGAGGGTCCCTGGGGTCCAACTAGCCCACCAACTAGCCCACCAGGTACCTCCAGTAAGTGTCACAGAGCTGCATTGCGGAGAGGTGTAAAAAGGGGCGTGGCCTGGACATATACATATATATATATTTGGATTTGTTGTACAGCCTGGCTACGCACTCATGAGGGATTCTAGGCGCTGTCGATAGACATGGGGTGATTAAGTGATTTGCCCAGAATCACAGCATGTTGAGCCAATACCAAGGCTTGAACCTGGATCCTCAGTTCCGTAGTCGGCAGCTCTGGCCGTTACACCATATCCTGTCCTTTATGTTCTGCCTGTATGTGGCTTTACATAGGCTTAGCTGTCAGTTGCCCTAATCTATGGATTCCAAAGAATTACATTTACATAGAATGTGCTTTGGGTCAGTCCCTCGGGCCTGACCCACTTCTTGATTTGATGTCTTTGGTGTCTGTCTCAGCTATCGCCACTTGATTTGATGTCTTTGGTGTCTGTTTCAGCTTTCTCCTCTTCATTTGATGACTTTAGTGTCTGTCTCAGGTGCCTCCTCTTGATTTGATGGCTTTGGTGCCTGTCTCATCTATCTCCTCCTGATTTGATGACCTTGGTTTCTATCTCAGTTGTCTCCAATTGATTCAATGGCATTGGTGTCTGTCTCAGCTACCTCCTCTTGATTTCATGGCTTTGGTGTCTGTCTCAGCTGCCTCCTCCTGATTCGATAGCTTTGGTGTCTGTCTCAGGTACCTCCTCTTAGTTTGATGGCTTTGGTGTCTGTTTCAGCTGTCTCATCCAGATTTGCTTGCTTTGGTGTCAGTCTTAGCTATCCGCTCTTAATTAATGGATTTGGTGTCTATCTCAGCTGTCCCCTCTTGATGTGGGGGCTTTGACGTCGGTTTCCACTGTCTGCTCTTGATTTGATGGCTTTGGTGTCTGTCTCTGCTGTCTCCTCTTGATTTGATGGCTTTGGCTTCTGTCTCGGCTATCTGCTCTTGATTTGATGTCTTTAGTGTCTGTCTCAGCTGTCGCCACCTGATTTTACAGCCTTGGTTTCTAACTCGGCTATCTCCTCTTGATTAGATGGCTTTGGTGTCTGTCTCATCTTGATTTGATGACTTTGCTGTCTGTCTCAGCTGTCTCCTCTTGATTTGATGGCTTTGGTGTCTGTCTCTGCTACCTCCTCTTAATTTGATGGCTTCGGTGTCTGTCTCAGGAGCCCCCTCTTGATTTGATGGCTTTGGTGTCTGTCTCAGATGTCTGATCTTGATTTGATTGCTTTGGTGTCTGTCTTAGCTGTTTCCTCTTGATGTGGGGTCTTTGGTGTCTGTCTCCGCTGTCTCCTCTTGATTTGATGGCTTTGGTGTTTGTCTCAGATATCTGCTCTTGATTTGATGCTTTGGTGTCTATCTCAGCAGTTTCCTCCCGATTTCATGGCCTTCGTTTCGATCAGTTGTCTCCTCTTGATTCGATGTCTTTGGTGTTGTCTCATCTACCTCCTATTAATTTGATGGCTTTGTTGTCTGTCTCAGATACTTCCTCTTGATTTGATGGTCTTGGTGTCTATCTCAGTTGTCTCCTCTTGATTTGATGGCTTTGGTGTCTGTCTCAGCTATCTCCTCTTAATTTGATAGCTTTGTTGTCTGTCTCAGGTGCCTCCCCTTGATTTGATGGATTTGGTGTCCATCTCAGCTGTCTAATCTTGATTTGATTGCTTTGGTTTCTGTATTAGCTATCCACTCTTAATTAATGGCTTTGGTATCTGTCTCAGCTATATGCTCTTGATTTGATGGCTTTGGTGTTATCTGTCCATGCTATCTTCTCTTGATGTGGTGGTTTTGGTGTTTGCCTCAACTATATCCTCTTGATATGATGAATTTGGTGTCCGTCTCAGCTGCCTCCTCTTGATTTGATGTCTTTGGTGTCTGTCTCAGCTATCTCCTCTTGGCTTGATGGCTTTTGTGTCTGTCTCAGCTATCTGCTCAGGATTTGATGGTTTCGGTGTCTGTCTCAGCTGTCTCTTCTTGAGTTGATGACTTTGGTGCCTGTCTCAGCTATCTGCTCAGGATTTGATGGCTTTGTCGTCTGTCTCAGCTATCTCCTCTTGATTTGATAACTTTGGTGTCTGTCTCAGCTATCTCCTGCTGATATGATAGCGTTGGTGTCTGTCTCAACTGCTCCTCTTGATTTGATGTCTTTGGTGTCTGTCTCAGCTATCTCCTCTTGGCTTGATGGCTTTTGTGCCTGTCTCAGCTATCTGCTCAGGATTTGATGGCTTTGTCGTCTGTCTCAGCTAACTACTCTTGATTTGATGACATTGGTGTCTGTCTCAGCTGCCTCCTCTTGATTTGATGGCTTTGGTATCTGTCGCAGCTGTCTCCTCTTGATTTGATGACTTCGGTGTCTGTTTCAGCTATCTCCTCTTGATTTGATGTCTTTGGTGTCCGTCTCAGCTATCTCCTCTTGATTTGATGGCTTTGGTGCCAGTCTCAAGTACCTCCTCTTTATTTGATGGCTTTGGTGTCTGTGTCAGCTGTCCTCCCCTGATTTGACAGCCTTGGTTTATAGCTCAGCTATCTCCTCTTGATTTGATGGCTTTGGTGTCTGTGTCTTGATTTGATGGGTTTGCTGTATATCTCAGCTATCTCCTCTTTATTTGATGGCTTTAGTGTCTGTCTCAGCTATCAGCTCTTGGATTGATGGCTTTGGTGTCTGTCTCAGCTATCAGCTCTTGATTTGATAGCTTTGGTGTCTGATGCAGCTATCTCCTCTTGATTTGATGGATTTAACATCTGTCTCAGCTATCTGCTCTTGATTTGATGGCTTTGGTGTATGTCTCAGCTATCTCCTCTTGACTTGATGGCTTTGGTGTCTGTCTCTGCTGCCCCCTCTTGACTTGATGGCTTTGGTATCTGTCTCAGCTGTCACCTCTTTATTTGATGGCTTTGGTATCTGTCTTAGCTATCTGCTCTTCATTTGATGGCTTTGGTGTCTGTCTCAGGTGCTCCTCTTGATTTGACGGATGTGGTGTTTGTCTCAGCTGTCTAATCTTGATTTGATCGCTTTGGTGTCAGTATTTGCTATCCACTCTTGATTAATGACTTCGGTGTTTGTCTCAGCTGTCTCCTCTTGATGTGGGGGCTTTGGTGTCCGTCTCAGCTATCTCCTCTTGATTTGATGGCTTTGGTGTCTGTCTCACCTATCTTCTCCTGATGTGATGGCTTTGGTGCCTGTCTCAACTATATCATCTTGATTTGATGGCTTTGGTGTCTGTCTCAGCTATCTCCTCTTGACTTGATGGCTTTGGTGTCTGTCTCAGCTATCTGCTCAGGATTTGATGGCTTTGTTGTCTGTCTCAGCTATCTCCACCTGATGTGATGGCTTTGGTGTCTGTCTCGACTATATCCTACTGATTTCATGACGTTGGTGTCTGTCTCAGCTGCCTCCTCCTGAATTGATGGCTGTGGGATGTGTCGCAGCTGTCTCCTCTTGATTTGATGACTTTGGTGTCTGTTTCAGCTATCAGCTCTTGATTTGATGTCTTTGGTGTCCGTCTCATCTATCTCCTCTTGATTTGATGGCTTTGGTGTCTGCCTCAGCTATCTCCTCTTGATTTGATGTCTTTGGTGTTGGTCTCATCTATCTCCTCTTGGCTTGATGGCTTTAGTGCCAGTCTTAGCTATCTCCTCTTTATTTGATGACTTTGGTGTCTGTTTCAGCTATCAGCTCTTGATTTGATGTCTTTGGTGTCCGTCTCATCTATCTCCTCTTGATTTTATGGCTTTGGTGTCTGCCTTAGCTATCTCCTCTTGATTTGATGTCTTTGGTGTTCGTCTCATCTATCTCCTCTTGATTTGATGGCTTTGGTGTCTGTCTCAGCTGTCCCCACCTGATTTGACAGCCTTGGCTTATATCTCAGCTATCTCCTCTTTATTTGATGGTTTGGTGTCTGTCTCAGCTACCTCCTCTTGATGTGATGAATTTGGTGTCCGTCTCAGCTGTCTCCTCTTGATTTGATGGCTTTGGTGTCTGTCTCAGCTATCTTCTCTTGATGTGATGGCTTTGGTGCCTGTCTCAACTATATCCTCTTGATTTGATGAATTTGGGGTCCGTCTCAGCTGCCTCTTCTTGATTTGATGGCTTTGGTATCTGTCTCAGCTGTCTCCACTTTATTTGATGGCTTTTGTGTTTGTCTTAGCTATCTGCTCTTCATTTGATGGCTTTGGTATATGTCTCAGCTACCTGCTCTTCAATTGATGGCTTTGGTATATGTCTCAGCTGCCTCCTCTTGACTTAATGGCTTTGGTGTCTGCCTCAGCTGTCTCCTCTTGATTCGATGGCTTTGGTGTCTGTCTTTGCTACCTCCTCTTAATTTGATGGATTTGGTGTCTGTCTCAGGTGCCTCCTCTTGATTTGATGGCTTTAGTGTCTCTCTCAGATGTATCATCTTGATTTGCTTGCTTTGGTGTCTGTCTTAGCTATCCGCTCTTGATTACTGGCTTTGGTGTATGTCTCCGCTGTCTCCTCTTGATGTGGGGCTTTGGTGTCTGTCTCAGCTATCCGCTCTTGATTAATGGCTTTGGTGCCTGTCTCCGCTGTCTCCTCATGATTTGATGGCTTTGGTGTCTGTCTCAGCTGTCTCCTCTTGATTTGATGCCTTTGGTGTCCGTCTCAGCTATCTCCTCTTGATTTGATGACTTTGGTGTCTGTTTCAGCTGTCATCTTGAAATGATGGCTTTGGTGACTGTCTCAGCTATCAGCTCTTGATTTGATGGCTTTGGTGTCTGCCTCAACTATCTCCTCTTGATTTGATGCCTTTGGTGTCCGTCTCAGCTATCTCCTCTTGATTTGATGGCATTGGTGTCTATCTCAGTTGTCTCCTCTTGATTCGATGGCTTTGGTGCCCGTCTCAGCTATCTCCTCTTTATTTGATGGCTTTGGTGTCTGTCTCAGCTATCAGCTCTTGAATTGATGGCTTTGGTGTCTGTCTCAGCTATTAGCTCTTGATTTGATAGCTTTGGTGTCTGATGCAGCTATCTCCTCTTTATTTGATGGATTTAACATCTGTCTCAGCTATCTGCTCTTGATTTGATGGCTTTGGTGTATGTCTCAGCTATCTCCTCTTGACTTGATGGCTTTGGTGTCTGTCTCTGCTGCCTCCTCTTGACTTGATGGCTTTGGTCTCTGTCTCAGCTGTCACCTCTTTATTTGATGGCGTTGGTGTCTGTCTTAGCTATCTGCTCTTCATTTGATGGCTTTGGTGTATGTCTCCGCTATCTCCTATTGACTTGATGGCTTTGGTGTCTGTCTCAGGTGCCTTCTCCTGATTTGATGGCTTTGGTGTCTGTCTTAGCTATCTGCTCTTCATTTGATGGCTTTGGTGTATGTCTCAGCTATCTCCTCTTGACTTGATGGCTTTGGTGTCTGTCTCAGGTGCATCCCCTTAATTTGATGGCTTTGGTGTCTGTCTCCGGTGCTTCCTCTTGATTTGACGGATGTGGTGTCTGTCTCAGCTGTCTAATCTTGATTTGATTGCTTTGGTGTCTGTATTTGCTATCCCCTCTTGATTAATGGCTTTGGTGTTTGTCTCAGCTGTCTCTTCTTGATGTGGGGGCTTTGGTGTCTGTCTCAGCTACCTCCTCTTGATGTGATGAATTTGGTGTCCGTCTCAGCTGTCTCCTCTTGATTTGATGGCTTTGGTGTCTGTCTCAGCTATCTTCTCCTGATGTGATGGCTTTGGTGCCTGTCTCAACTATATCCTCTTGATTTGATGAATTTGGGGTCCGTCTCAGCTGCCTCATCTTGATTTGATGGCTTTGGTGTCTGTCTCAGCTATCTCCTCTTGACTTGATGGCTTTGGTGCCTGTCTCAACTATATCCTCTTGATTTGATGAATTTGGGGTCCGTCTCAGCTGCCTCATCTTGATTTGATGGCTTTGGTGTCTGTCTCAGCTATCTCCTCCTGATGTGATGGCTTTGGTGTCTGTCTCGACTATATCCTATTGATTTCATGACGTTGGTGTCTGTCTCAGCTGCCTCCTGATTTGATGGCTGTGGGATGTGTCGCAGCTGTCTCCTCTTGATTTGATGACTTTGGTGTCTGTTTCAGCTATCTCCTCTTGAAATGATGGCTTTGGTGTCTGTCTCAGCTATCAGCTCTTGATTTGATGTCTTTGGTGTCCGTCTCATCTATCTCCTCTTGGTTTGATGGCTTTAGTGCCAGTCTCAGCTATCTCCTCTTTATTTGATGGCTTTGGTGTCTGTCTCAGCTGTCCCCACCTGATTTGACAGCCTTGGTTTATATCTCAGCTATCTCCTCTTGATGTTAAGGCTTTGGTGTCTGTCTCTTGATTTGATGGGTTTGGTGTCTATCTCAGCTATCAGCTCATGATTTGATGGCTTTGGTGGCTGTTGCAGCTATCTCCTCTGGACATGATGGCGTTGGTGTCTGTCTCAGCTGCCTCTTCTTGATTTAATGGCTTTGGTATCCGTCTCAGCTGTCTCCAATTTATTTGATGGCTTTTGTGTTTGTCTTAGCTATCTGCTCTTCATTTGATGGCTTTGGTATATGGCTCAGCTACCTCCTCTTAATTTGATGGCTTTAAAGTCTGTCTCAGATGTATCATCTTGATTTGATTGCTTTGGTGTCTGTCTTAGCTATCCGCTCTTGATTACTGGCTTTGGTGTCTGTCTCAGCTGTCTCCTCTTGATGTGGGGGCTTTGGTGTCTGTCTCAGCTATCCGCACTTGATTAATGGCTTTGGTGCCTGTCTCCGCTGTCTCCTCATGATTTGATGGCTTTGATGTCTGTCTCAGCAGTCTTCTCCTGATTTGATGGCCTTGGTTTCTATCAGTTGTCTCCTCTTGATTCAATGTCTTTGGTGTTGTCTCAGCTACCTCCTATCAATTTGATGGCTTTGGTGTCTGTCTCAGCTACCTCCTCTTGATGTGATGGCTTTGGTGTCTGTCTTAGCTAGATACTCTTGATGTGATGGCTTTGGTGTCTTTCTCAGCTGTCCCCTCTTGATTTGATAGCTTTGGTGTCTGTCCCAGCTACCTCCTCTTGACTTGATGGCTTTAGTGTCTGTCTCAGCTGCCTCCTCTTGATTTGATGGCGTTGGTGTCTGTCTCAGCTACCTCAACTTCATTTGATGGCTTTGGAGTCTGTCTTAGTTACCTCCTCTTGATGTGATGGCTTTGGTGTCTGTCCCAGCTATCTCCTCTTGACTTGATGGCTTTAGTGTCTGTCTCAGCTGCCTCCTCTTGATTTGATGGCTTTGGTGTCTGTCTCAGGTGCCTCCTCTTGATTTGATGGCGTTGGTGTCTGTCTCAGCTACCTCAACTTCATTTGATGGCTTTGGAGTCTGTCTTAGTTACCTCCTCTTAATTTGATGGCTTTGGTGTCTGTCTCATGTGCATTCTATTGATTCGATGGCTTTGGTGCCTGTCTTAGTTACCTCCTCTTAATTTGATGGCTTTGGTGTCTGTCTCAGCTGTCTAATCTTGATTTGATTTCTTTGGTGTCTGTATTAGTTATCCACTCTTGATTAATGGCGTTGGTGTTTGTCTCAGCTGTCTCCTCTTGATGTGGGGCCTTTGGTGTCTGTCTCAGCTATCTCCTATCAGTTTGATGGCTTTGGTGTCTGTCTTAGCTAGATGCTCTTGATGTGATGGCTTTGGTGTCTTTCTCAGCTGTCCCCTCTTGATTTGATGGCTTTGGTGTCTGTCTCAGCTATCTACTCATGATTTGATGGCTTTCGTGTCTGTCTCAGCTATCTCCTCCTGATGTAATGGCTTTGGTGTCTGTCTCAACTATATCCTCTTGATTTGATGATATTGGTGTCTGTCTCAGCTGCCTCCTCTTGATTTGATGACTTTGGTGTCTGTCTCGGCTATCATCTCTTGTTTTGATTGCTTTGGTGCCCGTCTCAGCTATCTCCTCTTGATTTGATGGCTTTGGTGTCTGTCTCAGCTATCTCCTCTTGATTTGATAGCTTTAGTGTCTGTTGCAGCTATCTCCTCTTGATTTGATGGATTTAACATCTGTCTCAGCTATGTGCTCTTAATTTGATGGCTTTGGTGTATGTCCCAGCTATCTCCTCTTGACTTGATGGCTTTGGTATCTGTCTCAGCTGTCTCCTCTTTTGGCTTTGGTGTCTATTAGCTATCTGCTCTTCCTTTGATGTCTTTGGTGTATGTCTTAGCTACCTCCTCTTAATTTGATGGCTTTGTTGTCTGTCTCAGGTGCCTCCCCTTGATTTGATGGATTTGGTGTCCATCTCAGCTGTCTAATCTTGATTTGATTGTTTTGGTTTCTGTATTAGCAATCCACTCTTAATTAATGGCTTTGGTATCTGTCTCAGCTATATGCTCTTGATTTGATGGCTTTGGTGTTATCTGTCCATGCTATCTTCTCTTGATGTGGTGGTTTTGGTGTTTGCCTCAACTATATCCTCTTGATATGATGAATTTGGTGTCCGTCTCAGCTGCCTCCTCTTGATTTGATGTCTTTGGTGTCTGTCTCAGCTATCTCCTCTTGGGTTGATGGCTTTTGTGTCTGTCTCAGCTATCAGCTCTTGATTTGATGTCTTTGGTGTCCGTCTCATCTATCTCCTCTTGATTTGATGGCTTTGGTGTCTGCCTCAGCTATCTCCTCTTGATTTGATGGCTTTGGTGTCGGTCTCATCTATCTCCTCTTGGTTTGATGGCTTTAGTGCCAGTCTTAGATATCTCCTCTTTATTTGATGACTTTGGTGTCTGTTTCAGCTATCAGCTCTTGATTTGATGTCTTTGGTGTCCGTCTCATCTATCTCCTCTTGATTTGATGGCTTTGGTGTCTGCCTTAGCTATCTCCTCTTGATTTGATGTCTTTGGTGTTCGTCTCATCTATCTCCTCTTGGTTTGATGGCTTTGGTGTCTGTCTCAGCTGTCCCCACCTGATTTGACAGCCTTGGCTTATATCTCAGCTATCTCCTCTTGATTTGATGGCTTTGGTGTCTGTCTCTTGATTTGATGGGTTTGGTGTCTATCTCCGCTATCTCCTCTTTATTTGATGGTTTGGTGTCTGTCTCAGCTACCTCCTCTTGATGTGATGAATTTGGTGTCTGTCTCAGCTGTCTCCTCTTGATTTGATGGCTTTGGTGTCTGTCTCAGCTATCTTCTCCTGATGTGATGGCTTTGGTGCCTGTCTCAACTATATCCTCTTGATTTGATGAATTTGGGGTCCGTCTCAGCTGCCTCTTCTTGATTTGATGGCTTTGGTATCTGTCTCAGCTGTCTCCACTTTATTTGATGGCTTTTGTGTTTGTCTTAGCTATCTGCTCTTCATTTGATGGCTTTGGTATATGTCTCAGCTACCTGCTCTTCAATTGATGGATTTGGTATATGTCTCAGCTGCCTCCTCTTGACTTAATGGCTTTGGTGTCTGCCTCAGCTGTCTCCTCTTGATTCGATGGCTTTGGTGTCTGTTTCAGCTGTCTCATCTTGAAATGATGGCTTTGGTGACTGTCTCAGCTATCAGCTCTTGATTTGATGTCTTTGGTGTCCGTCTCATCTATCTCCTCTTAATTTGATGGCTTTGTTGTCTGTCTCAGGTGCCTCCCCTTGATTTGATGGATTTGGTGTCCATCTCAGCTGTCTAATCTTGATTTGATTGCTTTGGTTTCTGTATTAGCTATCCACTCTTAATTAATGGCTTTGGTATCTGTCTCAGCTATATGCTCTTGATTTGATGGCTTTGGTGTTATCTGTCCATGCTATCTTCTCTTGATGTAGTGGTTTTGGTGTTTGCCTCAACTATATCCTCTTGATATGATGAATTTGGTGTCCGTCTCAGCTGCCTCCTCTTGATTTGATGTCTTTGGTGTCTGTCTCAGCTATCTCCTCTTGGCTTGATGGCTTTTGTGTCTGTCTCAGCTATCTGCTCAGGATTTGATGGTTTCGGTGTCTGTCTCAGCTGTCTCTTCTTGAGTTGATGACTTTGGTGCCTGTCTCAGCTATCTGCTCAGGATTTTTTTTTTTTTTTTTTTTTTAAATGGTTTTTATTGATTTTTGTATAAAATCATAGAATACATAAATTTACACTGAGAGAGTTCACCAGAGCCCCCTAACCCTCCCCCCACCCCTTAGTCTGGCAGATTTCTATAGGAAAGGAGAAAATATAAAGAGAAAAAAAAAATATGAAATATATGGATACCACATTATGCATCGTTTAGCCCAGTATAATAACTGTGTGCTGTGCCCAGAAATCAATCACAGAGCTGGCATTTGAAAATAATAAATCAAGCTACATCAAACTAGACACATGTGTAATAAAAGCACAACATAAAACTAATCATCAAATAAGAATACAGAGGCCTTTGTCATTTGAACTACAAATACAAGAGCAATTATCAGTTCCTTTGTTCCTTACTACCTGGGTAAATAGTTAAATCCCACATATAGACTTCGATAAGAGTGACACCAATAAATCTAAATTAGGTTTGAATGAGTTGCCTATTATTATTGTTATTATTACCTTGATTATCGCACCATTCCTGTAGCGGAGCCCAGATTTTCAGGCCAGCAGTGCGTTTCTTTCTACCTTTCCCTTTATAGATTGCAATTTCCAACTTAAATGTGGCTAATAATCTGGCGAGCCATTGCTGAAATGAGGGTGCCAGTTCATCAAGCCAGGCCGATGCAATACACATTCTAAAAACAGCCATTGACATAAATATAAATTCCGCCCCTTGTCTATTCCAGTTTGGGTCACTCGCTCCTAAAAGCATTGTTTCAATAGTCAAGATAATGGGATTTTTCACCACCGCTGATATAAACCGCTCAATATCGAGTTTCAGTTGGGATAGGCCGTTGCAGGTAGCAAAAATATGTATACTGTCTGCATTCGGAAAGTGGCACCGGGGACAGTAAGTTCCTTTACCCGAGCCCCATTTTGCAATTTTGTCGGGAGTGTAATATAACATAAAGAGGGTTTTATAAAACTGTGTTTGTAGTTTGGTTGATAGCAAATAATTTTGAGACATTGCCATTGTACTTTCAATTTCAGCGCGGGATATGCCAATTTTGTTTTCCCATTTCGAGGCTATCTTTCCGATATCATCAGGTACAGAGTTGCTTAATAGGGTATATATTTCACTAATGGTGTTAACTTTACTGGACGACAGTGTCTCAAATATCTCACATTTTATACTGATGATTTCACAGAGAGTTCTTTTTGTTATGAAGTCCCGTATTTGTAGGTATTTGAAGAAGTCTCTGTTATTAATTTGAAATTTCGTTCTTAGTTCCTCAAATGTGTGAAACCCCGAAGGAGAACAGAGATTGCCGAAGTGTGTAATTCCGGCAGCTTCCCATTTCTTCATACAGCTATCCCTGAAAATGGCGGGCAGATCTAGATTATCTTTAAAAAGTGTATAGTGTGAGATTCGCCCAATATCCATTATTTTTCTTATTTTTTGCAATATTTTAAAAGAATGTAGAAGTGGCTTAAATTTTACTTTTTTGTGATAACTGTCGTGTAGATGACGCCATAAATAACCAGAATTTTTTTCACCTAACAATAGGTTATAAATAGAAGGTTGCCCACCCCGTGATGCTACATTTGTTAATTCAATTTGAAGAAGTTCTTGACTGTTAATCATGTTTGCTGCCCAATAATAGAGCCGCAGGTTAGGTAAACCTAAGCCCCCCCGTTCCTTTGGTAGAGTAAGGAATTTTAATGCGCGTCTTGGTTTAGAATATGACCAAATAAATTTTGAGAAGGTTTGTTCCATTGATTTTAAACAGGAGTCCGGGAATTCTAGGCATATTGCTCTAAATAGGTACAGCAATTTAGGGAAAAACGCCATTTTAATGGCGTTTACTCTACCAATCAGGGAAAGGTGCCGGTTATCTAGTCGGTGGAGATCCTTTTGTATTGTCTTTAAAACAGGTTTTACATTAATATCTACCAGAACTTCTAGTTTGGCGGTGATAGAAATACCCAAATATGTTGCGTTTGGAGTAACTCTGGGGTCGGCAAAAGCTAAATTATCATTAATCACAATTTGAGTTTTACCTTGATTAAGGGCGTATCCGGAAACAGCTCCAAATTTGGTGGCCTCATCAACGATAGCAAGCATAGATGGTGCGGGGTTCTTAGTGACGATTGCTATGTCATCAGCATAGGCTAATATTTTAGTGGAGAGATCGCGTGATATAATAGGCTCTATTACCAAATTCATTTCCAATCTTTGTAAAAAGGGATCTAAATAGAGGGCAAATAGCAGTGGCGAGCAGGGGCAGCCTTGTCTCGTCCCTCTTGATATCTTAAATGATTTGGTAAGATTGCCATTGACAGAAACCATAGCGGTCGGGTTGACATATAATTGTTGTATTGCCATGTTAAAGCTTGGGGGAATTCCAACTCTTTTTAAAACTGCCCAAAGGAATTTCCAGGAGACCCTATCAAATGCCTTTTCCGCATCTAAGAGTATGAGGGCCATAGGGTCTCCTGAAATTCGTGACTGATCAAAAAGTGTGATAACTCTATGGACGTGATCAGTAGTAGATCTTCCTGGGACAAAGCCATGTTGGTAATTGGCTATAACTAAATGAATAATTGGGGCCAGGCGATTTGCAAGTAGTTTGGAGTAAATTTTAGAATCCGCATTAATCAAGGTAATTGGTCTATATGAGCCTAATTGATCAGGTGGTTTGTTTTTTTTTGGAAATATTATAATTTTTGCACTGGACCAAGATTTAGGAGGGGTTCCCCCTCTGAAAATATAACCAAATAGAGTCACCATTATATGTTGAAGTTCGGTTAGGAAAGTTAAAAAAAATTCCGACGGAAGACTATCTAAGCCTGTCGCCTTTCCCTTTGGTAGATTCTTGATTATTAGTTGAATTTCCTCTAAGTTCGGATCATCCATTAATACCGATTGGTCTGTTTCACCAAAACTTGAGGTGTTTAGTAAGTTAAGATACTCATTTATCATATTTTCTATATTGTTATCCTCCCTTCCCTCAGTATATAATGAGCTATAAAACTGGAAAAAGGCTTCCTTAATGTCTTCGGGATCAGTAACTATACCTTTTATTGGATCAGATATCTCCTGAATAGTATTGGTCGTCTCTAATTGACGCAAACGGACCGCTAGTTGGTGACCAACAAGTTCATTTACCTCGTATACCATCTCTCGATTAGCAGTAGCTCTTTTTACCGCTTTAGCTGTAATATCATCAATAATTACTGCTCTAGCTATTGCTACTTGAGTTTGGTTTCTTTCGATTATTTCTGTCCCAGCATGCGCTTTGATGGCCTCAATTAGACCCTCTTCCGCCTGTCGAAGTTCTTCTTGTTGAGTCTGAGATTTAATGTGAGATAAACGGTTTGATCTTACAGAGTATTGTAAGGTTTCCCCCCGAATCCCCGCCTTTAATGCATCCCAGACCACATCTATTCCAGTGCTACCCAGATTCTCCTGTATAAAATTTGGGATCCACTCTCGCATATGTGAGCAATAGTTAGGGTCATGTAACAGGGTTTTTTCAAAGGTCCATGATCTTATTCTTTTTTCAATGGCGCCTATATTCACCATACACATTAAAGGATTATGATCGGAGAGTATTTTGGTTAGTTTATTAATTTTACTTATATTTTTTAAAGAGTTAGAAAAGAAAAAAAAATCAATTCTGGCATACGTATGATGTGGATATGAGTAGAATGTATACCCAGTATCGTGAGGAAGTTGTGTGGTGGATTGCCATCCGTCTACCAGTCCATGCATGCAGCAAAGATCTTTTACTGCCCTAAAGACCTTTGGTTTGCGGCCCTTATATACCCAGTGGTCCTTAGACGACCAATCATGGGGCAAATTTAAATTAAAGTCACCACACAGAATAACGGGTAATGGCCAGTGTGCTAGTTCATTAGAGATTTCGTTAATGCTTGAGGGGTCATCTTCATTGCTACCATAAAGAGTGCAGATCGTCGTTTTCCTCCCTTCAGTATCTTGTCGCATTGTGATTGCCCATCGCCCATTTTTGTCAACTTTGCTTTTCGGGAATGTGTGTCCCTGACCCTTGAACAAGATAGCAACCCCCTTAGTCCTAACACCTTGAGTGGTAGCGCATACAAGCCTAAATCCGAGTGATTTTAAAAGGTGGGTTTGAGCAGCCTCAATATGGGTTTCTTGTAGGCATATTATGTTTGCCCCAACTGATTGGAGCCAGATGGCTACATTTTGACGTTTATTTATGTCGTTCAAGCCACAAATGTTAACAGATAAAAATTTTAATGAAGACATCGTAAAGTCTTAGGTATAATTTTCAAGGTTTGTTCAATCATTGTAGCCAGCCGAGAACTTATCTTCTGTAAGAAGCATTTTGCCATGTGGTATCCTTTTTTTAACCCCACCAAAGTAATTAATATTAGCCAGACTGCCCCTTCTGCCCCTCCCCTTTGAGCCCCATCCCTCCGCAATCCCACCCTGTCAAAAGAATAGCCCTCCCCCCCCCTCCCACTCATAGAGGCGTCCTGGATCCGAGGGGATCCAGGTGTGGGCATCTGGGTGGTCAGATCGCCGACGACCACTCTCACAGCCTCCTATCCTGCCTGTTTGAAAAGAACAAGAATCAAAAAATAACTATCGAGAGCTATATTTCCATACCTATAAGAAGGCATAAGTACACACCTGCAGTAACTAGATTGAGCCCAAAACTAGTGTATGTAACAAAAAATATGCTATCACACATGTTAAGAGGGCATAGGCAGGTGTGCTATAAAACAAATAGCCGAGTAGCGACCATAGGTATATATTCCGTTAGTAGTATATAGTCTTTATCAGTTTGTCTTCCTGGCAACATCTGTTAGTTCTTGCAGGTAGCTTTCTGCTTGGATTTCACTGTAGAAGATACGCGTTGTTCCTCTAAAGATTACTTTCAGACGACAAGGGTTCTGCAGGTACACTGTCGCACCAATTTTTTCAAAGGGGGTATAAAGTTGTCGCATTCTCCACCTTCGTTCCACAGTGAGATGTGCAAAGTCTGGTCTGACAAAGAATAAAGATCCGTTATACTCCCGTTTGCTGGTAGGCCGTGCCAGGTCATAGATGGCCTCACGAAGCAGAAAGTTCCCAAAATAAACCAGGATAGCTCTTGGGTATTTAGGAGATTTCTCGGTGTATTTCCTTTGCATAAGGGGAAAGCGATGTGCTCGCTGAATTTCCTTGTCCATATCCCATTTTGTTAGTTCCGGGAAGGATTTTTTCAGGAGATTACTTATGTATCCTCTGACGTCATTATTCTCCACAGATTCTGGGATACCCAGAAAGCGGAGATTGTTTCTTCTTGATCGGTTCTCCTGATCCTCGACTTTAAACCTTAAGTCTCTAATGATTTCGTCTTGGGTTTTATCCTGTTTTTGTAGAAGAGCTACATCTTTCTCTAAATATTCCGTACGAGTTTCTAGCGAGGACATCCTTTCTGAAATCTCGATGCAGGTATTGCCAACTTTTTTGACCGCTCCCTCTAATTTCTGAATAGCAAGATGATTGCGTTGACTGTCCTTTTTTATGTCTTTATGAAGAGCTGATATGGTGGTTAAAATATCTCTCAGGGATGGTTCTGCCGTTGTACCTTTTCTAGTAATATCTCCATGGATTATATTAGTGTCAGTCTCATTTGAGTCTTCCCCCATGTGTTGATCTGCAGCTTCCTCTTCTGAATTTGAGTGGTCGAAGTTTTTTTCCTTCCCATTAGTTTTAATATTTTGTCCATAACTACTACCGGGGTCTGAGCTTTCCACAGCAGTCAGTTTTTTAAGCCGTCTATTCCTTGATCTTCTTTTCACATTTTTTTTCCCCTTTGGAGTGATGCTTAAGTCACATTCTTGAGATTTCCTGGGTTCCTCGCAGTCAGAGTCATCATGGGGTGATAGAAGGTTATCGTCGTTCATCACATCACTTAACCCACTTGAAGTTGAGACGCCAGTCTCGTAGATATCTGCATCTGATTCCTCTGTTGGATTTTCAATTTCAGATTGAAGCAGTTGTTTCTCCCCTTTGTAAGTGTTTTGTACATGGCCTGGAGTTCCAGTTAGGCCAAGATATGAATTACTAGTTTCTAATTTGTTGGCGTAGGTTGCCTTAGCACAGGGGGAGTTAGAGTAAAATTCTCCCATGTTGCAATTGAGGCCCCCAGGGGCCGACGCTTTAATTTGTGATGTGGTTGCCTCAAGCCCGGTGTTCTCTAGTGTGTCACAGACAAGATCTATATCTCTTGTGCCGTTATCCTCAAGCCTATGGGTTTGAATAGAAGTCGGATCTTTGTGAATTTTATCACCTCTTTCCTTGGGTATTGGGCTGAAGATAGTAGAGATACTGGGCTGCTGGGCAATTGCATGCTCGTTCGTTTTAGAGCTACCTTTCAGGTTTTTGATCGTTTGTAATCTTTTGGCCTTTTTTGCCATCAGCTCCACCTCATCATTTGAATCGATATCTTTCTCTTTCTCCTTCTCCTTGCGTTTACTTTTCTCATTATCCCCCGGGACTTTCTTATTCTGGTCATTTTTAGTGTCCCTTTCGTTGGTTTTGTCTTTCTCTTTGCCTTTATTTTTGTCCTTTTCTTTCTCTTTTGCTTTATCTTTTTCCTTATCCGAACCTTTACCCTTTGGTTTATCTTTGTCCTTCACTATTTCTTCATCTCGTGCTTTGTTTTTAGATTCCTTTGCTTTCGCGCCCCGGGTTTCAGGCCCTTTTATTTCAGGTCGTCGATGAGTGTGTGTGTCCATTACATGCATGATTTGCTCCCTTGAAGTTTTGGTTGCATAGTCGTGAAGAGTATCCACTGCATCCTCTGTAGTTTTGACTGATGATGATTGCTTGCAAAGATCCTTCAATCGATCTTTTGAAACATCTGCGCCGGTTAGATTCTGTTTTTCAGGTTCATTCAGCTCATTCAGCTCATTCAGTGACTTGTGAATTTTAGGCTCCCTGGCCTCCCTATGCTCCTTGGGTTCCGTGGATTCAGTATGTGTGTTCATCAGTGGAAGGCCAACTCTTGTCTCGAAGTCTTCCATAGCCTCCAATTCTGGCTTATCAACACGTGAGTCGCCTTGTCCAGAAGATTTATGCGGAGCACTGCACGATCGTATAGTCGTAGTACTGATGATCGTGCTGGTAATTTTCTTACTTAGGCCCTTCTTCTGCTCATTCTGCTGTATACTCAGTTGGGTGGATGTTTTATGCCCACGAGGTTTGCCAGTTGAGCGGGTAGTATCAGCTATACAGGTTAGATTACCTGCCCAACTTTTGTTCAAAAAAATAAAAACCTGAAGTTTTATTGTAGGTGTTTTCATTAGTGCTACATCTGTGTATCCAGTGATAGGGGGACTGTTCACTCCAGTTCACTCCTGTATACACTCCTATATACACTCTTGTAGATAGCTAGTCTTCTGGATATATCACCCTCAGCAGTTGAAGCATTGGCAAGAGTTATCAGTTATCAGTTATCAGCGTAGTTATCAGCGCAATACAGAATAAGCCCAGAGTAAGCGTCTCACAAAAAAGCGTAAGTAAGTAAGTAAACGTAAATAAACCATAGAGGTCACCTACATGCACTGTAGCAAGCACAGAGTAAGCAGTCACGCAGCCCAAGGAGCTCAAAATAAACTTAAGGACACTGTAAGTAGCCAGAGAGGTCTTGCTGTGCGCTGTTCACTGTCTCTCTGTCTCTCTGTCTTGCGTTCTCTCACATATAGTACCACAAAAGAGTCACAAAAGAGTCTCCAAAGAATAGCCAAAAGTATCACACAAGTTCAGTTATTGACTCTGTTCGAGTGACTACATCCGACCGCCGTAGGTTTGGGCTCACTTAAGTTAGTCTAAGTTGTTAAATTTTTTTTTTTTTTTTTTTTTTTTTTAAGACCGTTATTAATTGTTATTGTTATTGATTGTTATGGACTGTATTGGCTGTATGTTCTTTTCCTTTTTCTTGACTCTGTCACAGACTCCTAAAGGATGCAGCTCCGCCGAGGCAGCACTAGGCTCTGGGGTCTGAGCACACTATGGAGAATCCCCAAGACCTCAACAGCACGAGAAACACGAGAGAGCTGAATGAAGCAAAACAAACGTGGGACAAACGTGGGTCTGATGCGGACCGCTAGCAAGATTATTATTTCCTCCTCCTCACCTCAACAGTTTCGTGCTCGGTAGTTTGGATATCAAAGCTCAGCACAGCAAACCCTCAACATCAGTGTCAGCGACTGTATCAACATTGGTACATTGGTAAATCACCCAGTACACGGCAAGGCGATTCCATCGCCGAACACCGCCTCCATCCCGAAGTTGCTGAGCCTGGTCTACGGAAAGCTCCGAAGGCTCTGAGGCATCCCAGGGCTCTGAAGAGGTTCAGACTGTTTTCTCTGGAGACTCAGAGGCCGGCAGACAGCCCTGTGAAGGATGTCGGATACACATGCAGTCAGCAGCTGTCGGCAAAATCGGATAGAGTATCAGGAGACTATCAGCAAACTTCGATCACGATTTGCGAGCTTCACCACTGCCGTCGGAATCAATCCTGTTTTATAAACGCTTTCACTGCTGCCGCTGTCACTTCTCGCAGATACGGGCGGTTCATAAGCTGCTTTCTCTCTCCGGCTTCCTACCAGGGTTGATGGTTGATGGCGGCACCCCCAGAGATGAAGACAGCGGTAAGAAGTAGGAGATAAAGAACCTTGGGTAATCTTGGATATTTCTCCCGGCAACTGCTGCTCCTACTGCAAGTTGTATTAGGCTTCTAGGCTTTCTCATAGCTCCCGAAATCCATAGTGTAGGCAGGCTCTCAGAGAGAGTGAGAGTGACACAGCGGCTGCTCACTCACTCAAACGCCATCTTGCCTCACCTATCTGCTCAGGATTTGATGGCTTTGTCGTCTGTCTCAGCTATCTCCTCTTGATTTGATAACTTTGGTGTCTGTCTCAGCTATCTCCTCTTGGCTTGATGGCTTTTGTGCCTGTCTCAGCTATCTGCTCAGGATTTGATGGCTTTGTCGTCTGTCTCAGCTGCCTCCTCTTGATTTGATGGCTTTGGTATCTGTCGCAGCTGTCTCCTCTTGATTTGATGACTTCGGTGTCTGGTTCAGCTATCTCCTCTTGATTTGATGTCTTTGGTGTCCGTCTCAGCTATCTCCTCTTGATTTGATGGCTTTGGTGCCAGTCTCAAGTACCTCCTCTTTATTTGATGGCTTTGGTGTCTGTGTCAGCTGTCCTCCCCTGATTTGACAGCCTTGGTTTATAGCTCACCTATCTCCTCTTGATTTGATGGCTTTGGTGGCTGTGTCTTGATTTGATGGGTTTGGTGTATATCTCAGTTATCTCCTCTTTATTTGATGGCTTTGGTGTCTGTCTCAGCTATCAGCTCTTGGATTGATGACTTTGGTGTCTGTCTCAGCTATCAGCTCTTGCTTTAATAGCTTTGGTGTCTGATGCAGCTATCTCCTCTTGATTTGATGGATTTAACATCTGTCTCAGCTATCTGCTCTTGATTTGATGGCTTTGGTGTATGTCTCAGCTATCTCCTCTTGACTTGATGGCTTTGGTGTCTGTCTCTGCTGCCCCCTCTTGACTTGATGGCTTTGGTATCTGTCTCAGCTGTCACCTCTTTATTTGATGGCTTTGGTGTCTGTCTTAGCTATCTGCTCTTCATTTGATGGCTTTGGTGTATGTCTCAGCTATCTCCTATTGACTTGATGGCTTTGGTGTCTGTCTCAGGTGCCTTCTCCTGATTTGATGGCTTTGGTGTCTGTCTTAGCTATCTGCTCTTCATTTGATGGCTTTGGTGTATGTCTCAGCTATCTCCTCTTGACTTGATGGCTTTGGTGTCAGTCTCAGGTGCCTCCCCTTAATTTGATGGCTTTGGTGTCTGTCTCAGGTGCTCCTCTTGATTTGACGGATGTGGTGTTTGTCTCAGCTGTCTAATCTTGATTTGATCGCTTTGGTGTCTGTATTTGCTATCCACTCTTGATTAATGACTTTGGTGTTTGTCTCAGCTGTCTCCTCTTGATGTGGGGGCTTTGGTGTCTGTCTCAGCTACCTCCTCTTGATGTGAAGAATTTGGTGTCCGTCTCAGCTATCTCCTCTTGATTTGATGGCTTTGGTGTCTGTCTCACCTATCTTCTCCTGATGTGATGGCTTTGGTGCCTGTCTCAACTATATCCTCTTGATTTGATGAATTTGGGGTCTGTCTCGGCTGCCTCATCTTGAATTGATGGCTTTGGTGTCTGTCTCAGCTATCTCCTCTTGACTTGATGGCTTTGGTGTCTGTCTCAGCTATCTGCTCAGGATTTGATGGCTTTGTTGTCTGTCTCAGCTATCTCCTCTTGATTTGATGGCTTTGGTGTCTGTCTCAGATATCTCCTCCTGATGTGATGGCTTTGGTGTCTGTCTCGACTATATCCTACTGATTTCATGACGTTGGTGTCTGTCTCAGCTGCCTCCTCCTGAATTGATGGCTGTGGGATGTGTCGCAGCTGTCTCCTCTTGATTTGATGACTTTGGTGTCTGTTTCAGCTATCAGCTCTTGATTTGATGTCTTTGGTGTCCGTCTCATCTATCTCCTCTTGATTTGATGGCTTTGGTGTCTGCCTCAGCTCTCTCCTCTTGATTTGATGTCTTTGGTGTCGGTCTCATCTATCTCCTCTTGGTTTGATGGCTTTAGTGCCAGTCTTAGCTATCTCCTCTTTATTTGATGACTTTGGTGTCTGTCTCAGCTATCAGCTCTTGATTTGATGTCTTTGGTGTCCGTCTCATCTATCTCCTCTTGATTTGATGGCTTTGGTGTCTGCCTCAGCTATCTCCTCTTGATTTGATGTCTTTGGTGTCGGTCTCATCTATCTCCTCTTGGTTTGATGGCTTTAGTGCCAGTCTTAGCTATCTCCTCTTTATTTGATGACTTTGGTGTCTGTCTCAGGTGCATCCCCTTAATTTGATGGCTTTGGTGTCTGTCTCAGGTGCTCCTCTTGATTTGACGGATGTGGTGTTTGTCTCAGCTGTCTAATCTTGATTTGATCGCTTTGGTGTCAGTATTTGCTATCCACTCTTGATTAATGACTTCGGTGTTTGTCTCAGCTGTCTCCTCTTGATGTGGGGGCTTTGGTGTCTGTCTCAGCTACCTCCTCTTGATGTGATGAATTTGGTGTCCGTCTCAGCTGTCTCCTCTTGATTTGATGGCTTTGGTGTCTGTCTCACCTATCTTCTCCTGATGTGATGGCTTTGGTGCCTGTCTCAACTATATCCTCTTGATTTGATGAATTTGGGGTCCGTCTCAGCTGCCTCTTCTTGATTTGATGGCTTTGGTATCTGTCTCAGCTGTCTCCACTTTATTTGATGGCTTTTGTGTTTGTCTTAGCTATCTGCTCTTCATTTGATGGCTTTGGTATATGTCTCAGCTACCTGCTCTTCAATTGATGGCTTTGGTAAATGTCTCAGCTGCCTCCTCTTGACTTAATGGCTTTGGTGTCTGCCTCAGCTGTCTCCTCTTGATTCGATGGCTTTGGTGTCTGTCTTTGCTACCTCCTCTTAATTTGATGGATTTGGTGTCTGTCTCAGGTGCCTCCTCTTGATTTGATGGCTTTAGTGTCTCTCTCAGATGTATCATCTTGATTTGCTTGCTTTGGTGTCTGTCTTAGCTATCCGTTCTTGATTACTGGCTTTGGTGTATGTCTCCGCTGTCTCCTCTTGATGTGGGGCCTTGGTGTCTGTCTCAGCTATCCGCTCTTGATTAATGGCTTTGGTGCCTCTCTCCGCTGTCTCCTCATGATTTGATGGCTTTGGTGTCTGTCTCAGCTGTCTCCTCTTGATTTGATGACTTTGGTGTCTGTTTCAGCTGTCTCATCTTGAAATGATGGCTTTGGTGACTGTCTCAGCTATCAGCTCTTTATTTGATGGCTTTGGTGTCTGCCTCAACTATCTCCTCTTGATTTGATGCCTTTGGTGTCCGTCTCAGCTATCTCCTCTTGATTTGATGGCATTGGTGTCTATCTCAGTTGTCTCCTCTTGATTCGATGGCTTTGGTGCCCGTCTCAGCTATCTCCTCTTTATTTGATGGCTTTGGTGTCTGTCTCAGCTGTCCTCACCTGATTTGACAGCCTTGGTTCATATCTCAGCTATCCCCTCTTGATTTGATGGCTTTGGTGTCTGTCTCAGCTATCAGCTCTTGATTTGATGGCTTTGATGTCTGTCTCAGCTATCAGCTCTTGAATTGATGGCTTTGGTGTCTGTCTCAGCTATTAGCTCTTGATTTGATAGCTTTGGTGTCTGATGCAGCTATCTCCTCTTTATTTGATGGATTTAACATCTGTCTCAGCTATCTGCTCTTGATTTGATGGCTTTGGTGTATGTCTCAGCTATCTCCTCTTGACTTGATGGCTTTGGTGTCTGTCTCTGCTGCCTCCTCTTGACTTGATGGCTTTGGTCTCTGTCTCAGCTGTCACCTCTTTATTTGAGGGCGTTGTTGTCTGTCTTAGCTATCTGCTCTTCATTTGATGGCTTTGGTGTATGTCTCAGCTATCTCCTATTGACTTGATGGCTTTGGTGTCTGTCTCAGGTGCCTTCTCCTGATTTGATGGCTTTGGTGTCTGTCTTAGCTATCTGCTCTTCATTTGATGGCTTTGGTGTATGTCTCAGCTATCTCCTCTTGACTTGATGGCTTTGGTGTCTGTCTCAGGTGCCTCCCCTTAATTTGATGGCTTTGGTGTATGTCTCAGCTATCTCCTCTTGACTTGATGGCTTTGGTGTCTGTCTCAGGTGCCTTCTCCTGATTTGATTGCTTTGGTGTCTGTATTTGCTATCCCCTCTTGATTAATGGCTTTGGTGTTTGTCTCAGCTGTCTCTTCTTGATGTGGGGGCTTTGGTGTCTGTCTCAGCTACCTCCTCTTGATGTGATGAATTTGGTGTCCGTCTCAGCTGTCTCCTCTTGATTTGATGGCTTTGGTGTCTGTCTCAGCTATCTTCTCCTGATGTGATGGCTTTGGTGCCTGTCTCAACTATATCCTCTTGATTTGATGAATTTGGGGTCCGTCTCAGCTGCCTCATCTTGATTTGATGGCTTTGGTGTCTGTCTCAGCTATCTCCTCTTGACTTGATGGCTTTGGTGTCTGTCTCCGCTATCTGCTCAGGATTTGATATCTTCTGTGTCTGTCTCAGCTATCTCCTCTTGACTTGATGGCTTTGGTGTCTGTCTCAGCTATCTGCTCAGGATTTGATCGCTTTGTTGTCTGTCTCAGCTATCTCCTCTTGATTTGATGGCTTTGGTGTCTGTCTCAGCTATCTCCTCCTTATGTGATGGCTTTGGTGTCTGTCTCGACTATATCCTATTGATTTCATGACGTTGGTGTCTGTCTCAGCTGCCTCCTGATTTGATGGCTGTGGGATGTGTCGCAGCTTTCTCCTCTTGATTTGATGTCTTTGGTGTCCGTCTCATCTATCTCCTCTTGATTTGATGGCTTTGGTGTCTGCCTCAGCTATCTCCTCTTGATTTGATGTCTTTGGTGTCCGTCTCATCTATCTCCTCTTGATTTGATGGCTTTGGTGTCTGCCTCCGCTATCTCCTCTTGATTTGATGTCTTTGGTGTCCGTCTCATCTATCTCCTCTTGGTTTGATGGCTTTAGTGCCAGTCTCAGCTATCTCCTCTTTATTTGATGGCTTTGGTGTCTGTCTCAGCTGTCCCCACCTGATTTGATAGCCTTGGTTTATATCTCAGCTATCTCCTCTTGATTTTATGGCTTTGGTGTCTGTCTCTTGATTTGATGGGTTTGGTGTCTATCTCAGCTATCTCCTCTTTATTTGATGGTTTGGTGTCTGTCTCAGCTATCAGCTCATGATTTGATGGCTTTGGTGGCTGTTGCAGCTACCTCCTCTGGACTTGATGGCGTTGGTGTCTGTCTCAGCTGCCTCTTCTTGATTTAATGGCTTTGGTATCCGTCTCAGCTGTCTCCAATTTATTTGATGGCTTTTGTGTTTGTCTTAGCTATCTGCTCTTCATTTGATGGCTTTGGTGTATGTCTCAGCTATCTGCACTTGATTTGATGGCTTTGGTGTCTGTCTCAGGTGCCTCCTCTTGATTTGATGGCTTTAGTGTCTGTCTCAGATGTATCATCTTGATTTGATTGCTTTGGTGTCTGTCTTAGCTATCCGCTCTTGATTACTGGCTTTGGTTGTCTGTCTCAGCTGTCTCCTCTTGATGTGGGGGCTTTGGTGTCTGTCTCAGCTATCCGCACTTGATTAATGGCTTTGGTGCCTGTCTCCGCTGTCTCCTCATGATTTGATGGCTTTGGTGTCTGTCTCAGCAGTCTTCTCCTGATTTGATGGCCTTGGTTTCTATCAGTTGTCTCCTCTTGATTCAATGTCTTTGGTGTTGTCTCAGCTAACTCCTATCAATTTGATGGCGTTGGTGTCTGTCTCAGCTACCTCCTCTTGATGTGATGGCTTTGGCGTCTTTCTCAGCTGTCCCCTCTTGATTTGATAGCTTTGGTGTCTGTCCCAGCTACCTCCTCTTGACTTGATTGCTTTAGTGTCTGTCTCAGCTGCCTCCTCTTGATTTGATGGCTTTGGTGTCTGTCTCAGGTGCCTCCTCTTGATTTGATGGCGTTGGTGTCTGTCTCAGCTACCTCCTCTTCATTAGACGGCTTTGGAGTCTGTCTTAGTTACCTCCTCTTAATTTGATGGCTTTGGTGTCTGTCTCAGGTGCCTCCTCTTGATTTGATGGCGTTGGTGTCTGTCTCAGCTACCTCAACTTCATTTGATGGCTTTGGAGTCTGTCTTTGTTACCTCCTCTTAATTTGATGGCTTTGGTGTCTGTCTCATGTGCATTCTATTGATTCGATGGCTTTGGTGCCTGTCTTAGCTACCTCCTCTTAATTTGATGGCTTTGGTGTCTGTCTCAGCTGTCTAATCTTGATTTGATTTCTTTGGTGTCTGTATTAGTTATCCACTCTTGATTAATGGCGTTGGTGTTTGTCTCAGCTGTCTCCTCTTGATGTGGGGCCTTTGGTGTCTGTCTCAGCTATCTCCTATCAGTTTGATGGCTTTGGTGTCTGTCTTAGCTAGATGCTCTTGATGTGATGGCTTTGGTGTCTTTCTCAGCTGTCCCCTCTTGATTTGATGGCTTTGGTGTCTGTCTTAGCTATCCGCTCTTGATTACTGGCTTTGCTGTTTGTCTCCGCTGTCTCCTCTTGATGTGGGGCTTTGGTGTCTGTCTCAGCTATCCGCTCTTGATTAATGGCTTTGGTGCCTGTCTCCGCTGTCTCCTCATGATTTGATGGCTTTGGTGTCTGTCTCAGCTGTCTCCTCTTGATTTGATGACTTTGGTGTCTGTTTCAGCTGTCTCATCTTGAAATGATGGCTTTGGTGACTGTCTCAGCTATCAGCTCTTGATTTGATGTCTTTGGTGTCCGTCTCATCTATCTCCTCTTAATTTGATGGCTTTGTTGTCTGTCTCAGGTGCCTCCCCTTGATTTGATGGATTTGGTGTCCATCTCAGCTGTCTAATCTTGATTTGATTGCTTTGGTTTCTGTATTAGCTATCCACTCTTAATTAATGGCTTTGGTATCTGTCTCAGCTATATGCTCTTGATTTGATGGCTTTGGTGTTATCTGTCCATGCTATCTTCTCTTGATGTGGTGGTTTTGGTGTTTGCCTCAACTATATCCTCTTGATATGATGAATTTGGTGTCCGTCTCAGCTGCCTCCTCTTGATTTGATGTCTTTGGCGTCTGTCTCAGCTATCTCCTCTTGGCTTGATGGCTTTTGTGTCTGTCTCAGCTATCTGCTCAGGATTTGATGGTTTCGGTGTCTGTCTCAGCTGTCTCTTCTTGAGTTGATGACTTTGGTGCCTGTCTCAGCTATCTGCTCAGGATTTGATGGCTTTGTCGTCTGTCTCAGCTATCTCCTCTTGATTTGATAACTTTGGTGTCTGTCTCAGCTATCTCCTGCTGATATGATAGCGTTGGTGTCTGTCTCAACTGCTCCTCTTGATTTGATGTCTTTGGTGTCTGTCTCAGCTATCTCCTCTTGGCTTGATGGCTTTTGTGCCTGTCTCAGCTATCTGCTCAGGATTTGATAGCTTTGTCGTCTGTCTCAGCTATCTACTCTTGATTTGATGACATTGGTGTCTGTCTCAGCTGCCTCCTCTTGATTTGATGGCTTTGGTATCTGTCGCAGCTGTCTCCTCTTGATTTGATGACTTCGGTGTCTGTTTCAGCTATCTCCTCTTGATTTGATGTCTTTGGTGTCCGTCTCAGCTATCTCCTCTTGATTTGATGGCTTTGGTGCCAGTCTCAAGTACCTCCTCTTTATTTGATGGCTTTGGTGTCTGTGTCAGCTGTCCCCCCCTGATTTGACAGCCTTGGTTTATAGCTCAGCTATCTCCTCTTGATTTGATGGCTTTGGTGTCTGTGTCTTGATTTGATGGGTTTGGTGTATATCTCAGCTATCTCCTCTTTATTTGATGGCTTTGGTGTCTGTCTCAGCTATCAGCTCTTGGATTGATGGCTTTGGTGTCTGTCTCAGCTATCAGCTCTTGATTTGATAGCTTTGGTGTCTGATGCAGCTATCTCCTCTTGATTTGATGGATTTAACATCTGTCTCAGCTATCTGCTCTTGATTTGATGGCTTTGGTGTATGTCTCAGCTATCTCCTCTTGACTTGATGGCTTTGGTGTCTGTCTCTGCTGCCCCCTCTTGACTTGATGGCTTTGGTATCTGTCTCAGCTGTCACCTCTTTATTTGATGGCTTTGGTGTCTGTCTTAGCTATCTGCTCTTCATTTGATGGCTTTGGTGTATGTCTCAGCTATCTCCTATTGACTTGATGGCTTTGGTGTCTGTCTCAGGTGCCTTCTCCTGATTTGATGGCTTTGGTGTCTGTCTTAGCTATCTGCTCTTCATTTGATGGCTTTGGTGTATGTCTCAGCTATCTCCTCTTGACTTGATGGCTTTGGTGTCAGTCTCAGGTGCCTCCCCTTAATTTGATGGCTTTGGTGTCTGTCTCAGGTGCTCCTCTTGATTTGACGGATGTGGTGTTTGTCTCAGCTGTCTAATCTTGATTTGATCGCTTTGGTGTCTGTATTTGCTATCCACTCTTGATTAATGACTTTGGTGTTTGTCTCAGCTGTCTCCTCTTGATGTGGGGGCTTTGGTGTCTGTCTCAGCTACCTCCTCTTGATGTGATGAATTTGGTGTCCGTCTCAGCTATCTCCTCTTGATTTGATGGCTTTGGTGTCTGTCTCACCTATCTTCTCCTGATGTGATGGCTTTGGTGCCTGTCTCAACTATATCCTCTTGATTTGATGAATTTGGGGTCTGTCTCAGCTGCCTCATCTTGAGTTGATGGCTTTGGTGTCTGTCTCAGCTATCTCCTCTTGACTTGATGGCTTTGGTGTCTGTCTCAGCTATCTGCTCAGGATTTGATGGCTTTGTTGTCTGTCTCAGCTATCTCCTCTTGATTTGATGGCTTTGGTGTCTGTCTCAGATATCTCCTCCTGATGTGATGGCTTTGGTGTCTGTCTCGACTATATCCTACTGATTTCATGACGTTGGTGTCTGTCTCAGCTGCCTCCTCCTGAATTGATGGCTGTGGGATGTGTTGCAGCTGTCTCCTCTTGATTTGATGACTTTGGTGTCTGCCTCAGCTCTCTCCTCTTGATTTGATGTCTTTGGTGTCGGTCTCATCTATCTCCTCTTGGTTTGATGGCTTTAGTGCCAGTCTTAGCTATCTCCTCTTTATTTGATGACTTTGGTGTCTGTCTCAGCTACCAGCTCTTGATTTGATGTCTTTGGTGTCCGTCTCATCTATCTCCTCTTGATTTGATGGCTTTGGTGTCTGCCTCAGCTATCTCCTCTTGATTTGATGTCTTTGGTGTCGGTCTCATCTATCTCCTCTTGGTTTGATAGCTTTAGTGCCAGTCTTAGCTATCTCCTCTTTATTTGATGACTTTGGTGTCTGTTTCAGCTATCAGCTCTTGATTTGATGGCTTTGGTGTCTGCCTTAGCTATCTCCTCTTGATTTGATGTCTTTGGTGTTCGTCTCATCTATCTCCTCTTGGTTTGATGGCTTTGGTGTCTGTCTCAGCTGTCCCCACCTGATTTGACAGCCTTGGCTTATATCTCAGCTATCTCCTCTTGATTTGATGGCTTTGGTGTCTGTCTCTTGATTTGATGGGTTTGGTGTCTATCTCAGCTATCTCCTCTTTATTTGATGGTTTGGTGTCTGTCTCAGCTACCTCCTCTTGATGTGATGAATTTGGTGTCCGTCTCAGCTGTCTCCTCTTGATTTGATGGCTTTGGTGTCTGTCTCAGCTATCTTCTCCTGATGTGATGGCTTTGGTGCCTGTCTCAACTATATCCTCTTGATTTGATGAATTTGGGGTCCGTCTCAGCTGCCTCTTCTTGATTTGATGGCTTTGGTATCTGTCTCAGCTGTCTCCACTTTATTTGATGGCTTTTGTGTTTGTCTTAGCTATCTGCTCTTCATTTGATGGCTTTGGTATATGTCTCAGCTACCTGCTCTTCAATTGATGGCTTTGGTATATGTCTCAGCTGCCTCCTCTTGACTTAATGGCTTTGGTGTCTGCCTCAGCTGTCTCCTCTTGATTCGATGGCTTTGGTGTCTGTCTTTGCTACCTCCTCTTAATTTGATGGATTTGGTGTCTGTCTCAGGTGCCTCCTCTTGATTTGATGGCTTTAGTGTCTCTCTCAGATGTATCATCTTGATTTGCTTGCTTTGGTGTCTGTCTTAGCTATCCGCTCTTGATTACTGGCTTTGGTGTATGTCTCCGCTGTCTCCTCTTGATGTGGGGCTTTGGTGTCTGTCTCAGCTATCCGCTCTTGATTAATGGCTTTGGTGCCTCTCTCCGCTGTCTCCTCATGATTTGATGGCTTTGGTGTCTGTCTCAGCTGTCTCCTCTTGATTTGATGACTTTGGTGTCTGTTTCAGCTGTCTCATCTTGAAATGATGGCTTTGGTGACTGTCTCAGCTATCAGCTCTTGATTTGATGGCTTTGGTGTCTGCCTCAACTATCTCCTCTTGATTTGATGCCTTTGGTGTCCGTCTCAGCTATCTCCTCTTGATTTGATGGCATTGGTGTCTATCTCAGCTGTCCTCACTTGATTTGACAGCCTTGGTTCATATCTCAGCTATCCCCTCTTGATTTGATGGCTTTGGTGTCTGTCTCAGCTATCAGCTCTTGATTTGATGGCTTTGGTGTCTGTCTCAGCTATCAGCTCTTGAATTGATGGCTTTGGTGTCTGTCTCAGCTATTAGCTCTTGATTTGATAGCTTTGGTGTCTGATGCAGCTATCTCCTCTTTATTTGATGGATTTAACATCTGTCTCAGCTATCTGCTCTTGATTTGATGGCTTTGGTGTATGTCTCAGCTATCTCCTCTTGACTTGATGGCTTTGGTGTCTGTCTCTGCAGCCTCCTCTTGACTTGATGGCTTTGGTCTCTGTCTCAGCTGTCACCTCTTTATTTGATGGCGTTGGTGTCTGTCTTAGCTATCTGCTCTTCATTTGATGGCTTTGGTGTATGTCTCAGCTATCTCCTATTGACTTGATGGCTTTGGTGTCTGTCTCAGGTGCCTTCTCCTGATTTGATGGCTTTGGTGTCTGTCTTAGCTATCTGCTCTTCATTTGATGGCTTTGGTGTATGTCTCAGCTATCTCCTCTTGACTTGATGGCTTTGGTGTCTGTCTCAGGTGCCTCCCCTTAATTTGATGGCTTTGGTGTCTGTCTCCGGTGCTTCCTCTTGATTTGACGGATGTGGTGTCTGTCTCAGCTGTCTAATCTTGATTTGATTGCTTTGGTGTCTGTATTTGCTATCCCCTCTTGATTAATGGCTTTGGTGTTTGTCTCAGCTGTCTCTTCTTGATGTGGGGGCTTTGGTGTCTGTCTCAGCTACCTCCTCTTGATGTGATGAATTTGGTGTCCGTCTCAGCTGTCTCCTCTTCATTTGATGGCTTTGGTGTCTGTCTCAGCTATCTTCTCCTGATGTGATGGCTTTGGTGCCTGTCTCAACTATATCCTCTTGATTTGATGAATTTGGGGTCCGTCTCAGCTGCCTCATCTTGATTTGATGGCTTTGGTTTTTTGCTCAGCTATCTCCTCTTGACTTGATGGCTTTGGTGTCTGTCTCAGCTATCTGCTCAGGATTTGATATCTTCTGTGTCTGTCTCAGCTATCTCCTCTTGACTTGATGGCTTTGGTGTCTGTCTCAGCTATCTGCTCAGGATTTGATCGCTTTGTTGTCTGTCTCAGCTATCTCCTCTTGATTTGATGGCTTTGGTGTCTGTCTCAGCTATCTCCTCCTGATGTGATGGCTTTGGTGTCTGTCTCAGCTATCTCCTCCTGATGTGATGGCTTTGGTGTCTGTCTCGACTATATCCTATTGATTTCATGACGTTGGTGTCTGTCTCAGCTGCCTCCTGATTTGATGGCTGTGGGATGTGTCGCAGCTGTCTCCTCTTGATTTGATGACTTTGGTGTCTGTTTCAGCTATCTCCTCTTGAAATGATGGCTTTGGTGTCTGTCTCAGCTATCTGCTCAGGATTTGATCGCTTTGTTGTCTGTCTCAGCTATCTCCTCTTGATTTGATGGCTTTTGTGTCTGTCTCAGCTATCAGCTCTTGATTTGATGTCTTTGGTGTCCGTCTCATCTATCTCCTCTTGATTTGATGGCTTTGGTGTCTGCCTCAGCTATCTCCTCTTGATTTGATGTCTTTGGTGTCCGTCTCATCTATCTCCTCTTGGTTTGATGGCTTTAGTGCCAGTCTCAGCTATCTCCTCTTTATTTGATGGCTTTGGTGTCTGTCTCAGCTGTCCCCACCTGATTTGACAGCCTTGGTTTATATCTCAGCTATCTCCTCTTGATTTTATGGCTTTGGTGTCTGTCTCTTGATTTGATGGGTTTGGTGTCTATCTCAGCTATCTCCTCTTTATTTGATGGTTTGGTGTCTGTCTCAGCTATCAGCTCATGATTTGATGGCTTTGGTGGCTGTTGCAGCTATCTCCTCTGGACTTGATGGCGTTGGTGTCTGTCTCAGCTGCCTCTTCTTGATTTAATGGCTTTGGTATCCGTCTCAGCTGTCTCCAATTTATTTGATGGCTTTTGTGTTTGTCTTAGCTATCTGCTCTTCATTTGATGGCTTTGGTATATGTCTCAGCTACCTCCTCTTAATTTGATGGCTTTGGTGTGTGTCTCAGATGTATCATCTTGATTTGATTGCTTTGGTGTCTGTCTCAGCTATCCGCTCTTGATTACTGGCTTTGGTGCCTGCCTCCGCTGTCTCCTCATGATTTGATGGCTTTGGTGTCTGTCTCAGCAGTCTTCTCCTGATTTGATGTCCTTGGTTTCTATCAGTTGTCTCCTCTTGATTCAATGTCTTTGGTGTTGTCTCAGCTACCTCCTATCAATTTGATGGCTTTGGTGTCTGTCTCAGCTACCTCCTCTTGATGTGATGGCTTTGGTGTCTTTCTCAGCTGTCCCCTCTTGATTTGATAGCTTTGGTGTCTGTCCCAGCTACCTCCTCTTGACTTGATGGCTTTAGGAAAAATATGATTTTTTAATGTACCATATTTATTGTCCTTTTTAAACTTTGTATTCTAATCCCTTTTAATCATGATGTATTTACTGTTTTACCTTGTGCTTTCATGGTCATTCACTTGTACCGAATAAAGCTTCATGAACTGAACTGAACTGATGGCTTTAGTGTCTGTCTCAGCTGCCTCCTCTTGATTTGATGGCTTTGGTGTCTGTCTCAGCTATCTCCTCTTGACTTGATGACTTTAGTGTCTGTCTCAGCTGCCTCCTCTTGATTTGATGGCTTTGGTGTCTGTCTCAGGTGCCTCCTCTTGATTTGATGGCGTTGGTGTCTGTCTCAGCTACCTCCTCTTCATTAGACGGCTTTGGAGTCTGTCTTAGTTACCTCCTCTTAATTTGATGGCTTTGGTGTCTGTCTCAGGTGCCTCCTCTTGATTTGATGGCATTGGTGTCTGTCTCAGCTACCTCAACTTCATTTGATGGCTTTGGAGTCTGTCTTAGTTACCTCCTCTTAATTTGATGGCTTTGGTGTCTGTCTCATGTGCATTCTATTGATTCGATGGCTTTGGTGCCTGTCTTAGCTACCTCCTCTTAATTTGATGGCTTTGGTGTCTGTCTCAGCTGTCTAATCTTGATTTGATTTCTTTGGTGTCTGTATTAGTTATCCACTCTTGATTAATGGCGTTGGTGTTTGTCTCAGCTGTCTCCTCTTGATGTGGGGCCTTTGGTGTCTGTCTCAGCTATCTCCTATCAGTTTGATGGCTTTGGTGTCTGTCTTAGCTAGATGCTCTTGATGTGATGGCTTTGGTGTCTTTCTCAGCTGTCCCCTCTTGATTTGATGGCTTTGGTGTCTGTCTCAGCTATCTGTTCAGGATTTGATGGCTTTGTTGTCTGTCTCAGCTATCTACTCATGATTTGATGGCTTTCGTGTCTGTCTCAGCTATCTCCTCCTGATGTAATGGCTTTGGTGTCTGTCTCAACTATATCCTCTTGATTTGATGATATTGGTGTCTGTCTCAGCTGGCCCCTCTTGATTTGATGACTTTGGTGTCTGTCTCAGCTATCTCCTCTTGATTTGATAGCTTTAGTGTCTGTTGCAGCTATCTCCTCTTGATTTGATGGATTTAACATATGTCCCAGCTATCTCCTCTTGACTTGATGGCTTTGGTATCTGTCTCAGCTGTCTCCTCTTTTGGCTTTGGTGTCTATTAGCTATCTGCTCTTCCTTTGATGGCTTTGGTGTATGTCTCAGCTGTCTCCTCTTGATTCAATGGCTTTGTTGTCTGTCTTTGCTACCTCCTCCTAATTTGATGGATTTGGTGTCTGTCTCAGGTGCCTCCACTTAATTTGATGGATTAAACCCAGATCTTTTGACTGGGTGTGAGAGTTTGATTGATTCAGATGCTCCGTCCATCACCACCCCCTTTTGTTCCACTTGATTTGATGGCATTGATGTCTGAGTCAGGTGTTTAATCTTGATTTGATTGCTTTGGTGTCTGTATTAGCTATCCACTCTTGATTAATAGCTTTGGTGTCTGTCTCAGCTGTCTCCTCTTGATTTGATGGCTTTGGTGTCTGTCTCAGCAGTCTCCTCCAGATTTGATGGCCTTGGTTTCTATCAGTTCTCTCCTCTTGATTCAATGGCTTTGGTGCCTGTCTCAGCTACCTCCTCTTGATATGATGGATTTAGTATCTGTCTCATCTATCTCCTCTTGATTTGATGGCTTATGTGTCTGACTCAGCTATCGCCCCTTGATTTGATGTCTTTGGTGTCCGTCTCAGCTACCTCCTCTTAGTTTGATGGCTTTGGTGTTTGTCTCAAGTGCCTCCTCTTGATTTTATGGCTTTTGTGTCTGTCTCAGCTGTCTCATCTTTATTTGCTTGCTTTGGTGTCCGTCTTAGCTAACCGCTCTTGATTAATGGATTTGGTGTCTGTCTCAGCTGTCTCCTCTTGATGTGGGGGCTTTGGAGTCGGTCTCCACTGTCTCCTCTTGATTTGATGGCTTTGCTGTTTGTCTCCGCTATCTCCTCTTGATTTGATGGCCTTTGTTTCTATCTCAGCTATCTCCTCTTGATTTGATGGCTTTAGTGTCTGTCTCAGCTGTCTCCACCTGATTTGACGGCCTTTGTTTCTATCTCAGCTATCTCCTCTTGATTAGATGGCTTTGCTGTCTGTCTCATCTTGATTTGATGACTTTGCTGTCTGTCTCAGCTGTCTCATCTTGATTTGATTGCTTTGGTGTCTGTCTTAGCTATCCACTCTTGATTAATGGCTTTGGTGCCTGTCTCAGCTGTCTCCTCTTGATGTGGGGACTTTGGTTTCTCTCTCCGCAGTCTCTTCTTGATTTGATGGCTTTGGTGTTTGTCTCAGCTTTCTGCTCTTGATTTGATGGCTTTGGTGTCTATCTCAGCAGCCTCCTCCCGATTTGATGGCCTTGGTTTCTATCCGTTGTCTCCTCTTGATTCGATGGCTTTGGTGTTTGGTGTCTGTCTTAGCTATCCACTCTTGATTAATGGCTTTGGTGCCTGTCTCAGCTGTCTCCTCTTGATGTGGGGGCTTTGGTTTCTGTCTCCGCTGTCTCCTCTTGATTCGATGGCTTTGGTGTTGTCTCAGCTACCTCCTATTAATTTGATGGCTTTGTTGTCTGTCTCAGCTACTTCCACTTGATTGATGGCTTTGGTGTCTGTCTCAGGAGCCTCCTCTTGATTTGATGGCTTTGGTGTCTGTCTCAAGTGCTTCCTCTTAATTTAATAGATGTGGTGTCTGTATCAGCTGTCTAATCTTGATTTAATTGCTTTGATGTCTGTATTAGCTTCCCACTCTTGATTAATGGCTTTGATGATTGTCTCAGCTGTCTCTCCTTGATTAGGGGGTTTTGGTGTCTGTCTCAGCTATCTTCTCTTGAATTGATGGCTTAGGTGTCTGTCTCAACTATATCCTCTTGATTTGATGACTTTGGTGTCCGTCTCAGCTGCCTTCCCAGATTGGTTACTGGGTTACCCTTATGAGTCCCTAGTATACGGTCCCTTAGGTACTAAGTGCATAGATACCTCAGAGGCCTACCAGGAGCTGAAGCATGTATTATGCCACCCCTGGGAAGCCTTCCAAAATGGCACCACAGGTCTGCTACTGCAGCTTGGGTAAGGTGGTGCATGCACCCCTTACTAAGATATAGATTACCTATATCTACCTTTAATCACTGACACATATAAACCTATATGTCGCTCCTATGGCAGGCCTTATCAATCCTGAAGGCAGAGTGCTTGGTTTTGTGTGAGAGGGTGCCCATGCATGAGCAGGACCCCTCTGCAGTTTTCAGAATCTATTCTCTGATGCTGTTCTGTGATGCAGCCAGACATTATAACCTTGCGTTAAATGCTAACATTGGAATGGCTGTTTGGTGTCAAACACTTTGGAATCCTACCCCCCACCCCCGCCAGTCCTGGCAGTTGGGAAAGAATTCCACCCTTCTAGAGGGAGAAGACACGTACACACTAACCTAACCGGTAATAGTTTAAAAGAGCCCCAGCATCACAAAATGGATGCTACAGCCACAGACACGGGTCTGACCTCCTGCTGCTGGACGAAACTCCGGAAGGGGAGGCCTGGACATTAGGTTTCCTGTCACCTGCCACCTCCCAGACAGGCTTTAGTGTATTGGGGTTGGGTGGGTCTATTCAGTGAATACTTTTCAGACAGTGCCTGGGGCACACTTGGTGTCCCTGTGCATAGTCCAGTTCAACTCGGTTGCAGGGGCGCAACTGGACAAAGGGAAAGCGGTGTAACTACCTGTTGGACTTGGCCCTTCTGGCAGGTTCACCCCTAAAACTTTTTGCTTTTATTATGTGATTTGGAGGTAGTGATTTTTGGTTTCTGCGCACTTTCACTGTGTCCCAGTGGAAAGTGCGTGCGCACTCTGCGTGCGTGGAGGAAGGTTGGCCTTCCCTCCCATAGGAATGCATGGGGAATGTCTGTGTCCCTGGTAGTTCCTGATGCGTGAGGTGTGGAGAACCGCAGCCTTAAGGCCCGGCGGCGCAGGGTACGCCTAAATCCCCAGAGTTCACCTGCCTTATCAAATACAGAGACACGGACTCTTCGACTGGCGTAGAAGATGGTATTTATTAGCTGCAGCTAGTACAGTGGTCTTAGAAGTCGTCAGTGTAATGAGGTTCAAAAGAGACTGCCACTTAACTCCGTGGCGCACAGGTTTATATACAGTACAACACAATGCAAAAAGGCAATAACACACGAGCATGAGCTATAGGCAAACGTTAGAGACAATGTTTTAAGACTAAGGCAACTCAAATTCCCGGTCCCGTTTGTCACTCGACCTCTTAAGTAAATTACAAATGAATCCACATTATTCGGTTTACAAGCGAAGAAAAACACGGCTGTGTGTCGTAGGACAGTCGTGAAACAGGAGAATACAAGAGACATGTAGCGAAGGACAGCAGATAAGATAACCTAAAGGAAACAATGGTGTGAACCAACATGTAGTCCGGACGGGGATTAATCAGCTCAGACAGGAATTAGTGTACTCGGCCAGACCCTGACACTCACTAGTAACCATTAGCAGAGAAGCCACCTGACACGCAAGGGCAGAAATGACAAAAACATTGCGTTCGCCGAGCTGCCTGAGTGAGGGCAACACAAAATGGCGGCGATCACAAAATGGAGGCGGAGTACAAACAAATTCGTAATTTTCAGAACCTCAGACCCTCCTTTTGCCATTACTCAGGCAAAGACAAACCAACTCACGCTAATCTGAGTCAGAGTCGACACTGATGTTCATAAAGTCTTCGAGTTGTTGCTGCACCATCATTCGAATATTCTCTGTCTTCTGAGTAGCAGATTGTGGAACACATAAAGTAGCCAACAGGCCACAAACTGCAGGACCACATTGCACACATACACAACAAGAGAATATGACGGCTAAGATTGCTCCAAGGAACGTTAAGATCTTCCATCCCCAAGTTGACAATATTCCCCAAAACCATCCTATTAAAGACCAATCTCCTTCGTCCTGATGAATCGACTCGGAGATCGTGTGCAATTTGGAAATGGCTTGGTATACTGCCGGAGCGCCGTCTGGAATATAAATGCAGCAACTAGATCCGATCAATCTACAGACACCACCTCGGTCTGCTAGGATCACGTCTAATGCAATTCGATTTTGCAACGTCATGAGACGATCAGCCTGAAGCTCTGCTGTAATGTTACCTATCGCACCTGCAGTAACATTAATAGTGGTCTCAACCACTCGAACCAGTTGCCTAATATGTCTGCTGTTAATCATCGGGCCCCAAAAGGGAAGGAATCCTTTAAGGAAGTCTCCTCCCTCTTGCTCTGCCGTGTCTTTGGCATCAATTACACCTCTGCTATGTCTAACTTTGTGATGGTCTGACGGAGCCGTATATGTAGGGGGAAGGAAAAAAGCTATGTAGCAAATTCCATAGAAATTAGAAGGGAGCCAAGTATGAGCTCGGTCATTACAGACAAAATACGTTCCTTGTGACGGAACCAACGGAGGGAAATCAAGGGACAAAAAGAAGTATGTGTATGCACATTTCTGCTGCATGTCAGCTTTCTTGCTATTCATTTGGAGACAAAAATTATCTTGATGGGGCACAGTCCATACTGGAGAAGACTCACCCTTCTTAGTTTTGTCCCCAACAATAGAGACATAGTGGGTAACATTCCATCCATCGTAAGCTCTCTTCTCATCTAATGGAATCTTACTCTTCTCTACGATTTTAGCCATTATTACTATGCCTTTTATCAGAGAGCTATGACTAAAATCTAGTCCACTCCCAGAAGTTCTTACAGGGCTTCTAAGTCTGTTGTGGTATGCGGCTGAGAACATCGTCAGATAAGCCCAAGCTGAACCTTCATATGAGAAGGGAAGGACCAGGTATGGCATTCCCTTTTGCGCATTATGTGGCATAAGACCGCACACCCAACAGTCAGTCATATTAATAGCCAACTGATGTTGGTGCAACAATTGAACAAGCGTATTGTTCATATACTCGGCTCTCCTTATCTGCTCATGAGGGGGTAGAGTATGCATTTTATGTGAAAAGACAGAAAGACGAGAAGGCAAAGAAGATGTAGAATTAGCAACATTTCTAGTTTGCAAAACATGAACGATCCATCCTGTACCGGCTAATAGAATACACAAGACCATCAAAACACACAGTTACGCCAAAGCGACTACGCAATAATTTGCAATACTTGGTTCGCATTTCCTGCTTCCTATTTTCCCTACCTATGGTTGTTGCGCCATCCATCTTTGTCTAAAAAAAATGTCGCTCACGGCAATCTTCCTCAATCACTCAGCTACTTATTTCTGTATATCCTGAGGCACTAGCCACTTACTAAAAGATTAAAAACCAGGTTACAGTCTGAGACTCCTACCGTGACCCTGCGACGGAGACAGATGGCACATCTAAAACTAAAATTGTATCAAGAAGGAAGCAGAAAAGGTTAAAAAAGAAATGTCTTTAAATAGGAAAATGTTCACAAAAAAATTCAGTTCTTTTTATTAGTTCTTGGTCTTAAATTGTAACGTGTTTTGCTCGGCACGGTCTGGTCCCCAAATAGAGCTTCTGGATTTGTAGTATCTATCCGACGATGCAAAGGCACAGCAGCTTGAAGAATGTCATCATCCGCTTTTTCCGACTGAGTCCCATAGATTTGAGCGTCACTAAAGGGAACGAAGCAAGGAATAGCTGCAGTGTCTGATTCTCTCACACCACTACGAATCCACTGGTCAAAGGGCAACGGCAGTGACACTTTTTACAGTGCACGCCGTGGACCCAGCTTCTCTTTCCCACCACCTTAACAGCTGTGCGGGTGACGAGCAAAACTTGCGTAGGCGCAGACCAGCGATGCTCCAGATTCTTCGTCCGTTGAAAATTCTTCACACAGACCCAGTCTCCAGGTTGAATCATATGACCTGGGTCTGTAGAGGCCTCCGGCAAAACACTTTGCACCTGTTGGCGAATAACGCTCAATTTAGTAGTCAAATCGTGCAAATAATCAATCAACAAAGGATATGGTATGTCAGAATATATTTTGGGACGAGGGAAGCCCCAAACATTAGCCGGGCGTCCGAATACCACCTCATAGGGGCTAAGTCCCATACGAGAGTGCACAGTAGTTATGGTGGACAAAAGAGCTAGGGGCAAAGCATCAGGCCAAGCAAGGCCAGTGCTGGCTTGAATCTTGGATAGCTTCAGTTTGAGTGTACCATTGTATTATTATTATTTATTATTATTATTTAAAATTTTATATAGCGCGCAGTTACCCTTGGGCATCCCAGCGCTTATCCAGACACCATCAGATAGTAAAAACGGCCAGATTAATGCACTCAAGCAGGAAACAGATGGGTTTTAAGACATTTGCGAAACCGCCTCTTGACTCTGGGAACTAAAAGAAGATGTTTTTGGTCGGAGCGCAACGTTCTGCTCGCTTTATATGGGACCGCTAAATTCTTTAATATAGGGGGGCCTTTCCCCAGAAGAATTTTATGGGCTATACAGAGTGCTTTGAATATGACTCTCTCCCGCACTGGAAGCCAGTGCAGCGCCTTTAAGGCAGGTCTAGCTGATTGCGTCCTAGGAATGTCCATGAGCAGCCTTGTTGCCGCATTTTGGACCTGCTGGAGTTTCTTAAAAGTGGATTCAGAAGCGCCCAAAAAAATGGCATTACTGTAATCCAATCTGGATGTGATCAGGCCCTGAATCAACAGCTTCCTAGATGTTACAGGTAAGAGAGGGAAAATTTTACGGGCGGACCGTACCAGGGCGAAGCACACTCCTGCAGTTTTCTTAGCTTGGGTCCGAAGTGACAAGTCTTGCTCTAGCCAGACTCCCAAGCTCTTAATCGCCTCTTTAGGGTCCGGAGGGTCTCCCATACAACTCGGCCAGCTGGTCAAAGGGAGAAGAGGGATTTTGCTCCCTAACAGCATTATTTCAGTCTTCGAGCCGTTCAGCTTAAGGGCTGATTCTTCCATCCAGGTGTGAACGTCCGACAGGCAGGAGTGCAGTATGTCAGGATTCTCAGCCAGTTGGGATAGAGAGACCACCAACTGCGTGTCGTCCGCATAACTGACGATCTTGATGTCATACGGGGCGACTATGTCCTCCAGGGGGGCCATATAAACATTAAATAATGTCGGGCTGAGGGAGGAGCCCTGTGGCACTCCACACTGGAGGGAGATCGATTTAGATCGCTCACCGCCTTCCCAGACCTGGTATGTTCGTCCGGTAAGAAATGACCTCAGCCACTGCAGGGCGACCCCAGACACCCCTACCTCAGCCAGCCGCTGAATCAACACCTGATGGTTCACGGTGTCGAACGCCGCACTGAGGTCCAGGAGGATCACTGCCACTGACCCTCCTGAATCAAGAATGCGTCTGGTTTCGTCAATGACCGCCAAGAGGGCAGTGTCGGTACCCTGACCTGGACGGAAACCGGTTTGCGAAGCTCGAAGCAATCCGTTAGACTCCAAAAAGCCTGACAGTTGTTGGTTGACCAGCCGTTCAGCGATTTTGCTGAGTCCTGGCAACAAGGAGATGGGCCTAAAGTTAGCCAGGTCCGAAGAATCCAAATTAGGCTTCTTTAAAAGTGCCTTTACAACAGCTGTCTTCCAGGTTGGTGGCACCAGGCCCTGGGCAAATGAAGCGTTCATTAAGTCTGTAATAGGAGCCACGATGGAAGCTGCTACTTGTTTAAGGAACTTCATAGGGGCCGGGTCCATGGGGGAGCCGCTTTTCAGGGATGCTAAAGCTTTGGAAACTTCAGTCACTGATACTGGGCCAAAAGAATCTAGATGGATGGCTGTCTCACTAGCCTGTGTTCCTATGTTCAGTTTACCAATATCCTGAGGCGGTAAGAGCTGGGGCAGGGTGTATAAAATCTTCTCAATTTTAGTGTGGAAGAACTCTGCTAGCTCCGTACATTTCTGTTTGTCATAAGTGACTGCAGGCTCAGGAACTTTGAGAAGTTCTTTAACCACTTTAAAACTCTCTCTAGAGGAGCTAGAGGCAGATTTTATGCGCTCTTCAAAGAATTGGGCTTTTGCCTTTCTAAGAGCAGACTTATAGCCCCTCATCGCGACACGGTATTCATCTCTCCTGGATATCTCCCATTTCTTCCTCCACAACCTCTCCAGCTTTTTACATCCCTTCCTAAGGGCACGAAGCTCGACAGAGTACCATGGAGCAGATCCTACTCTTTTCTCCCTCTTTTGAACTCTCTTTTTCGGGATGAGGGCGTCTAAAGAGGCGGACAGCCAGTGGTTAATATTGGCATCTCCCTTAATTGGGTCCGACTCACAAGGAAGGGGCATGTCTTCCAACTTGGAGGTCCAGTCATTGATTGATAATCTGGACCAGGCTCTGTCCACCAGGAAAGCCTGCTTGGCACTTGTGGGCCGTGAGTTGACTTGCCAGAGTGCTGAAACCAAGAAATGGTCAGACCATGGGAGGGGATAGGCGGGCCTAGCCGTAAGATGTGGAATGTTGGAGAACATTGGGTCAAGAAGGTGTCCCTTTTCGTGCGTGGTCCCAGAGTTAATTAGGACCAGCTCGCATGCTTTCAAATCGCCCTGCAGATCTTGGGCTAGTAGATCCGCGGGGTCGTCAAAATGGAGATTGAGATCTCCCAGCACCATGAAATTAGCCGTGGATGAGGTCAAGATCGTCACTGATTCCGTTAGGGAACTCACAAAGTCACCCAAACCGCCCGGGGGTCAGTAAATCAGTAAACCTGATATCGAGACTGTAGGGGATATCCGCAAAGCGAAGTAGCAGCTCTCACAGTCCAAAATTGATCCAGTCTGAGCCCTACATACAAACGAGTCCCTATATAAAATAGCGAGGCCACCTCTTCGCCCCTCCGATCTATCCAGGTGATAGACAAGATAGCCCGGCGGAAGGGCTTGCACGATGTCAGCATCGGAACTAGGAGTTAACCACGTTTCCGTCAAAAACAAGATATCTAAGTCTGAATCTTGTAAAAGTAGGTTGACTTCTGCTGAGTGCCGTGGGAGAGATCTACAGTTCAATAGACCTACCAGCAAGGTGTTCTTACCTTTGTCGGAGAGAGTGGTCTCACTTAGCCTGGCAACTGTGGGAGGGGTAGGGCCTTTATAAGCTGGTTCACAGCCGACGATATTAGTGTGGCGTAATGCTAAAAGCGCATCTCGGTCATATATCTGCCTCAGAGCAGAGCTTTTGAGCTGACTGTGGATGGTTTGCCGCATGGAATTTTTGTCTAATACCAAGACCAGAACATACTTTCTGCATAATCTGGCCCACAAATTCACTTCCATTGTCACTCCAGACAATGCGCGGCAAACCAAATCTAGGGAAGAATTCTTTAATTAGTACTTTAGCAGTTGACAGAGCAGTATTATCTTTCAAGGGGTAGGCCTCTCCAACGGGAAAAGGCACATACCACCACCAGAACATACTTGAGGTTGTTGCAGCGATCCATATGAATGTAATCAATGTTGCAACACCTCAAAAGGATATGACGGGGAGCAAAATGACCTGCCGGAGTTGGGGTACCCTTTCCTGGGTTATGCATTAGACAAACAATGCAATGTTTAACCACATTTTCTGCACATTTCAGAATTCCTTCATTCTGCCATACCGGGGCCAAAAGTTTACATATGCCCTTTGCACTAATATGAGCTGGACCATGAGCCATAGTCACAACTGGTAACACATAAGCGTCCGGTAACAACCATCGCTGATGTTCCGACAATTCTGTCCAACAGCCCATCTGATCTAACATTTCCGTACTTTATTTCCACGTACTCAATTCCTTTTCAGTAGCCTCTCCCTGAATCGTTTTCACACTCAATCGTGTCTTCACACATTCCAATTTCCCTAACCCAATTTGCAGGGCCTGGCACATACATACGGCTAGCGGTGTTTCTGGCTGTTGCTTTCGCTACCTCATCTGCAAACGCATTTCCACGACCCACATCATCTGTAACTTTCTTATGTGCACTGCACTTTATAATCGCTATTTGTGTATGTAAGGTAAGTGACTCGAGAAGATCAGTCACTAACTGGCCATGCTGAATCTTCGTTTCATGGGAAGTAAAAAATCCTCTCTCCCTCCACAACTTGCCAAAACTATGTGCAACGCCAAAGGCGTACTGGCTATCCGTATACACATTCACTCTCTTTCCCTTTGACAACACACACGCTCTAGTCAAGGCTATTAATTCAGCTGCTTGGGCTGAATTATGTCCAATACGTGCCGTCTCAACAATAGTGCATAAAGTAGTGACAGCATAGGAAGAAGTGGTTTCTCCATTCGGAAGCTTAAAACAAGAACCGTCCACCCAGAGGATCCCATCCGGGTCCTTGAGCGGAGTGTCCTTCAGATCAATCCTACCCTTCGTTTCTTCTTCCGTTCGGAGAAAACAATCATGTTTCTCCTGATCATCTTTCTCATCTGATAGTGGCAACAACGTAGCTGGATTTAACGTGTTACATCTTTTAATGTGTACATGACTCGCTAAAAGTGTCAGCTCGTAACCAGACAAACGAGCACTCGTGAGATGCTGTGTCTTGGTTCTGTTCAGCAAAGTATCCATTGCATGTGGAACCATAACGATAAGTGTGTTATCTAATACTAATCCAGCAGACTGTCTAATAGAGATTGCGGCAGCTGCTGTAGCTCTGAGACAACTGGGCAAAGCTTTGGCTACTGGGTCTAATGTAGCGGAGAAATAGGCGCACGGCCTTTGCTTATCTCCGAATTGCTCTGTCAGAACTGACAATGCACAACCTTCTCTCTCGTGAACGTACAGTGTAAAGGACTTGCTATAATCTGGGGTACCCAACACCGGACCAGAACATAGAGCAGTACGTAAGTCAACAAAACTTCTCTGACATTCATCCGTCCAAGGGAGCGGATGGGGCGTGTCTTTCAACGTTAGTGCTACCAATGGTTTCGCCAAAAGGGAAAAATTGGGAATCCATTGTCTACAGTAGGAAGTGATACCCAAAAAGGCACGCACTTCTCTCTGCGTGGTAGGTACAGACATCTGTGAAATAGCATGAATGCGTTCTGGGGTCAATCGCCTTCCCTCCTTCGACAAGAGATTACCTAAATAGGTCACTTCTTGGCGGGCATATTGCAACTTAGAGGGTGACACCTTATGATTTAAAGTAGACAAATGACGCAACAAAGCAACAGTCGCACCCTTACACACATCTTCCGTATCAGCAGCCACCAGTAAATCATCCACATACTGAATAAGCGTAGCACCTGGAGGCAAAGAAAAAGCGTCAAGCTGGGACTTAAAAGCTTTACTGTAAATAGAAGGACTTTCACAATAGCCTTGAGGAGCTCTCTTAAAGCGGAAACTTCGGCCACCTAAAGAGAAACCAAAGATGTCCCTACTTTCTTCAGCAATAGGAATGCTAAAGAAAGCCTTCTTTAGGTCTATCACAGAGAACCAAGCTGCCGAGGCAGGGATCATCGTTAACAAAGCTGTAATGTCCGGAACAACAGGGAACTGTGGTACCACTATTTTATTGGCCTCCCTCAGGTCGATAACAAAGCGATAAACAGGAGGCTGTGAAGGATCCGTCCTCTTAAGGATCGGAAGAACAGGACTGTTGCAAACGTTGCCTCTCGTTTCTTCAACCACACCTTTCCGAATAAAGTCATCAACAATAGCCAATAATGCCCTTTCTCCATCACTTGAAATACAGTATTGGGGAATACGTGGCATCCTAACATTCTCTCTAACTGTAACAACATACGGCGGGATCGCAAAACGACCCACGTCATTCGGACCCGTGGCCCAAAGACTTTCCGGGAGGGAAAGCAACTCAGGTGGAAACTGATCTCGGGACAAGCACATCGGAGACATCAATTTCTTTCCCATCGTAAGATGCACACCAGAAGGAGAACAATACAATGTTGCATGTAACCTTTTTAACAAATCCAAACCCAGCAAATTCTCCCCACAACCAGTTGTCAAGATAAGGGAAGCTTCAAAATCATAAGGACCAATCGAGACAGGCAAGGGTCAAGAAACCGGATTACGGACTGGGGTGCCAGAAAAACCCACAGATGTATTCATAATGCCAGACAAAGGTGCCCCAGGGAGTTTAGAATGCATGATTGAACTTCTCATCGCACCAGTATCCAAAAGAAACAGTTCTAAAACGCCCATAGTATTGACAGTAACATATGGCCCATTTTGATCTACTGGAATCGACACAACTCCCTCACTTTGTCCATGGCTGTCCTATTCAATCTGAAAATCATCGACCCAATTTTCAACATGATAATCATCATTGTAATATTGTGTGGACGGGACTGCTTGTTAGTCAAAATAATTCGAAGTAGATGAAGGAAAAGATCGTTGCTCCTGAGAGGACGCACCCCGTCCTCTACCTCTAGATCCTGCCTGAAAATTACCACGACCTTGAGGAGCAGAAATCCCATTATTACGCTGTAATAGAACCGGACAACTATTCTTGAAATGCCCTTCTTCCCTACAATATGCACAATGATTAGGACCTAACGAAGGTCTTGGCGCATAATACTCTGGCTTTTGCAACAATCTCTGAAATTGTGGAGGCTGTTGAAACTGGGAAGACTGCTGATTCTGATTCGAGCGAGGCGGATACGCCTGCTGCAAAAGAACCTTTGTTTTCAAATCTCTATTTTTCTTCTCTAGTTTCTCCTTTTCTTCCTTATCTCTGTTCTCATAATACTGTGCAGTAGCCAATATTTTAGCAGGAGAAGAGATAGCCCATGCACTTTCAGAACTCTTTAATTTGTTTGATAACTCGGGAAGCAAATTATATACAAACTTATCCACAAATAACCGCTGACCACCCTCTATACTCAAATCCTGACCACTGTGGTCTATAAACGTCTCTTCAAAACGAGTGAAGAAATCCGAGACACTTTCATCTTTCTTTTGCTTGCACGCGGCCAGCTTATCCCAATTTACTCACACTGCAGGCATCATTGTCTTCATCAATTCAATTATTCTACCTGGAAGAACCGTAATCAAATCCTCGGGTTTCGCACCGCCCACCTGATTCGCATCCGCAGCTCTAAGAGCAGCCCAATCGCCACCTAATTCAGCTAAGTGATTTTCTTTACGAATCCGTGCCCATATACCTTGCGGAACCACATTTCCAAATAGCATATCAATGTCGGCTAAATTCATAATGCAGGCATCGACTGTTTGGGACAATTCTTTATAATATCCAGCAGGATTCTTACGGGGGTCCGGAAGATTGCTTTTAAGTGCCAAAACTTCAGACCTCTTCCAAGGTTCATGGACCCATATACGCTGGAAATGAGCGGGGACTGGAGGTGGACCAAGTACCGCTTCTCTCCATACAGGAGGAACCTCACGCATCGGATAATTCTTACTACCTTGTTTATTGGCGGGATTAACCTCGGAAACAGACAAGGACAAGAAAATAGTGCGGAATGCAATGAGTTTATTCACTGCCTCTTCAACCCCGTTTCCTACAATAATGCCTTTATTAAAGTCCGCCTGCAACTTCAGTAATTCCAAAGGAACTGTATCTGACTCCATATCGTCCCAACCTTTAATAAGAGTTTGACACATAACATTAAAAACATATCTCTGCGTAGGTTCTGACCACTGATAGAAGTTACTCATAATATCTGCGGTACTATATTCTAGTCCCTGCTCAATCCATCTACGAGCAAGAGTACCCAAGACTACTTTCTCGTCCGTAGGAGGAAGCTGACAACGAGATTGTCGTCTAGAGAAAGCTGGAGACAGATTGAAAGACCCAATGAGAGGGGAAAGGAAACTTGAACCATCATCCGCTATCCTCCTCTGTGAAGTAGGAGAATCCTTCAAAAGAATAGGAGATATGACAGATGTAGAAGGCAGCGGAGACTGAAGAGTAGGAGCAGGAGAAGGCGGAGGTTGAATCACAGACTGTGTGGATGGAGCAGAAGCAGGCAAAGAAGTATTAGCAGGCTGAGCTTGTTGCTGAACAATTGGCAACTGAGCAATCACTTGCTGAGCAACAAGAGGGGGTAACGGAGGTGCGGTAGCATTTTGAACATAGGGCAGAGGGGAATTCAGTAAGCAAGTCATTAGGGCATCATCTTCTAATTCCTTATTTTTATCTGAAGAGGAAGTAGGCAGCATCGGATAGCATCTATCTATCGCCATACGATGTTGTCTCTCTGATAACTCCTTTGCATCAACCACTTCATTATCCTTAAGCTGCTGGGCAGCTTGTAAAATCGACATGTCTTGTGCTTTCTTATCCTTTTTCGCTTGTTTAATTTCTTTCTGTTTGGCTTCTTTACGCCAAAGGCGAAAGGAGTCAAACGTAGCCGGCCGGGCTTTTCTTTTAAACAAAATTGTTACTAGATTGTCTAAGATAGTGGGATCAAAGCTACCATTCTGGGGCCATCTTAAAACTCCACTATTTTCGTATATCTGACCCATGTCTCGTTAAAGGTAATGGGACCAATACCATGTTTCGAATAGAGCTCATAAGTGGGAGTTCCAACTGGAGGGATCGGGCACGATTCCTCTAACTGGGAATCCCTCGTACAACCTAAACAACAAAATCTCTTAAACTTACCCAGGCATTGTCACTACTCTAGACTGATCACAAACAACAAGAGGTATAGATCAGTGTAATAGTACAATCGTACTCACCCCTTGGCTTCAGCTATTGCAATACCTGAATGTACCAAAGACAAAACAAAACAAAGGTCTGTGGGAGCGACCCACCAAATACTTAACTAAAGATCGTTCTACACCAGCGAAGGTCCGTCTATCGTCTTGCTCTACCAGACGTCATCAGAAAGGTCCAAGGCAGGGCGACAGTCAGGGCAGCAGTCGTCAGCAGCCGTCGGAGAGGAGTAGCTGCGCTGTCAAAGACCTTCGGTCCACTTCCGACATGCAGGAGTCGATCAGGTGGTGCCCCTCTTCCGAAATTTTCTTGCGGGGCTCCTCACGACCCTTGGGCTCAACCGCTACCGCAGAAGTCGCCCCACGTTGGGCGCCAGTTGAAGAACCGCAGCCTTAAGGCCCGGCGGCGCAGGGTACGCCTAAATCCCCGGAGTTCACCTGCCTTATCAAATACAGAGACACAGACTCTTCGTCTGGCGTAGAAGATGGTATTTATTAGCTGCAGCTAGTACAGTGGTCTTAGAAGTCGTCAGTGTAACCAGGTTCAAAAGAGATTGCCACTTAACTCTGTGGTGCACAGGTTTATATACAGTACAACACAATGCAAAAAGGAAATAACACACAAGCATAGAGCTATAGGCAAACGTTAGAAACAATGTTTTAAGACTAAGGCAACTCAAATTCCCGGTCCCGTTTGTCACTCGACCTCTTAAGTAAATTACAAATGAATCCACATTATTCGGTTTACAAGCGAAGAAAAACACAGCTGTGTGTCGTAGAAGGACAGTCGTGAAACAGGAGAATACAAGAGACATGTAGCGAAGGGCAGCAGATAAGATAACCTAAAGGAAACAATGGTGTGAACCAACATGTAGTCCGGACTGGGATTAATCAGCTCACACAGGAATTAGTGTACTCCGCCAGACCCTAACACTTACTAGTAAACATTAGCAGAGAAGCCACCTGACACGCAAGGGCAGAAACGACAAAAACATTGCGTTTGCCGAGCTGCCTGAGTGAGGCAACACAAAATGGCGGCGATCACAAAATGGAGGCTGAGTACGAACAAATTCGTAATTTTCAGAACCTCAGGTGTGCAGGCTCAAGTTTGGTATGTGCGGACTCGTGAGATTGAATGCTGCGCAATGATATGTGCGGCGTGTATGTGTCTAGTGTGGAAGTGCCACTTCTAGACATGGGTGTGCGTGTGCAGTGAGTGTGCTGGCACGTGATTGGCTGGAGCTGGCTGGGGTGCCAGGCTCCATGAGTCATGATGGTTCTGCCCGGTGTAGAGTGTGGAGATTAGCATGCAGATGGCTGGGGAGGAGTGCACCTCGGTCCTCAATAGGGCTGGGCTTTGCCCACACAATGCTGGCTCCGCCCCCTGTGGTGCGACTGATGACCCTAGCCCTGTCAGTGAATAGGGTGAGGGGCTGAGCACATCAAGAGTGCTCACAAACCAGCTGCGACTGGTTTTTCCCCTCACCCTGAGCTAAGACAAAGGGAAAAGGTGTATAAAAGAGGGGCTGTGACCCCATGAAAATGTTGTCTTCTGGAATCCTGTCTTGAGTGGGGCTGCTGCTGGGCACCAGGAGGACCACCACTGGGGATTGCCTCCCTGCCTAGGAGGACCCTGTGAGCTGGCTCTGGACCCAGCCTTGCCCCCCCACCGCCTGAAGGACTGGTTGTTACCCTTTGAGGCACCCTCGCGCTGGGGAGCGCTTTGCCCTGGCCCCTGGAACCTTGTAGCGCTGGGGAGCGCTGTAATTGTGCCTAGCGCCTGGGAGAGCTTGATTCTTCCTCTAAGCGCGTGGTAGCGCTTTTATTTTCCTTTCGCGGCTGCCCATGCCGCGTTCTGGCTGGGTGCCTGTCCTTTGTTGACCCCTGATGGGTGCCCACCCCGCCAGGGCCCTTTCCGGCATTAATATTTAATTAGCGAGGCAGCCCACCCCTCATTGTGGCCCCCGAGATCACCGCCGCAGCCCCGGGGCCACGGAGAAGCCGAGGGAGCCACCGCTGACGTCACCCGGGAGCTGCGCTGCCATTGGTTCAGGCTGCGGGAGGCTCACCGGGTGACCTGCGCGGTGATTGGCTGCCCAAGGATCTCTACACAGAGCAGGAAGCAGCGGGAGCCAACCCCGTGCTCCTGCACTGCCCGGAGTGCACACAGGGAGGTGCGACCGTGGGTGGCGAAAGAGGCAGCGTCGTCGTCCCCCTCCGGACCCCCAGGAGCGAGGGAGAGCCCCGCGACCAAAGACGAGACCCGCCGCTGAGGGGAGGAGCCGCCGCCATGCAAAGAGACGCACGACTCGCCAGCAGAAGTCCCGGTGAGTGGAGACCTGGGTTCTGGGAGGCGCATGGCCCCTCGCATCCCTCCCCGAGCGGCCCCGACTGGCAGTGGGCCGATCAGACGAGTCTCCCTAGTAGGGAGAGGGGGCAGTTGTTCCTTCTGAGTCCCTCGAGCGGGACTCCAACGGGCCGCACCAGAGTATTTAGAGCCCCGAGAGGCTCAAGGCGTCTCATTTGTGAATCCGAGCCCATGAGGCTCAGCAGGCATTGTCAGTATGAGCCGCAGAGGCTCTGGGGCACCAGTATATTTCGAGTCCCCCCACGAGGGACTCCACCGATGGCGCAGTTGGTCTGCAGAGCCCAGAGAAGCTCCAGGGCCCCACAGTTGTTTTAGAGCCCCGAGGCTCTTGAGTGCTTTGGCCCCAGTGTTGTTCTAGCGCCCAGAGAGGCTCCCTGCCCACATTGTGTTTGAACCACAAGAGGCACCTGGGGGGCCCAGTCATTTGTTCAGAGCCTGTGAGGCTCCCACGTAGCCCCCTCATTGTCTACACAGCTGCCCAGCACTTCATGGGCAGCTGCCACGTTTAGGCCCCTGACTTTGGGACACAGGGCGTCCTAGCCCTAGAGAGGGCAGTTGGCCTAGGGACTGTCACAGGTGGTGATTTATGTGAGTTTGGCGCAATTGTGTTTTCCTTCCTTACACCTCGGAATGTGTTGTTTATGCATCATGTGTTTTCCTTCCCTACACCTCTGAATGTGTTGTGATGCATCATGTGTAATGTGCTTATACCCCTACAGGTATTGTGATACTTAGGTGGTTGTTTTTCTCCTAGTACAGGTGGTGCTAGTGAGGTCCTGGTTCCCTGTGTGACCTGTTCCTAAGGTGGTTAGTGTTGCATAGTTGGTACTTACCTGTTACCAGTAGTTACTGGTCGTGTGCTCTATTTTCTATTTTGTGCTACAGTGATTTATATTCTATGTTCTAAGTCCTAATTCTACCCAGTGCTAAGTTCTAAAAGTGCATATTCCTGACAATGGTCCATGTGGCCCTGTCTTGTACATATCCCCTGTAAATTCTGCCGTGTCTGTTGGCACATTGTAAAGTGTGTGTTTTTATCTAATGTGTTTTGGTATAATACAAAGGCTATTTTTATACATAACCTTGTGTGGAGTTTCCTTTGTGGTGGGCCTTGGGTGTTGTTGCTGGGGTGCGTGCGCAAATACTTAACTCACATAGCCTCCAAGTTTAGCCTTGCTGCTCGCGCCACGTTACCTAGAGGGTGAGCAGGGGTTATCTTGGTGTGTAACTCCCTTGCCCTGACTTAGGAGTGGTGGTCTCTGACTGACTTTGGCGCAAGCCCTGGCTAGCCAGGGATCCCATTTCTAACATTGGTGGAAGCAGTGGGCTCCGTATTTGTGTTTGCGTTGTACCGCAGTGGCAACTGGCAGCACTACAAAACTCTGCATTTTAGATGACCACATTTTGGGGATTATTGTTTTTGTTGAAGTTCCATATTTCTTCTCCTAAAGGGATCATTGTTTAATTGTGTCCAGTACATTTGTTCCCCGCCCCGCGCCCAGAGTTTGGTATCTGTGTCACGTGTGGCCAGGTTGAGAAATCAGGGGTGGTAGAAACTGCCTTACCAGTCCGAGGGGGGGTTGTGTGTGGATGAATGGTGTGTGGCACTAGACAAGTGAGTGTGAGTTCCCTGGGATAGAGAGCTTGCTGAATCCTTTGTTAATTGGGTACTCCTGTTTAAGCTCAGGCCCCTAGGTTCCCTGTGTTAAACTTCCCCCAAGAACGTACGCCAAAATGGAGCCTACTTTTGACCTCTGTGATCTGTTTAGGTACAGTATGTTAGAGTTGGTAAGGTTCTGTGGTGAGAGAGACATAGAGGTGGGTGAGTCATACACCCCGCCCGAACTTAGGAGCAGCCTGATCCTATGGCAAAAGGGTCAATGGCATCTTGAGCGCAGTGAGTAGGGAGAAGATGACAGTGAATGGGCACCAGCAAATAGAGACGACCCCATAGATAGGGAGTCCCTTGCTGGGTCCAGCGTAGGAGGCAGCGCCTCATCCCTTCCCCTGTCCCCAGAGGCGAATAGGAGATTAGCCTTAGAGGAGACAATGGCGTTATGGGCTCATGAGTTGAGTCTTAGGACATTGGCCCTTGAGCAACAAAGGATAGAGACTGAGACGGTCTTAGCGCAGGAGAGGATAGACGAGGCTGAGAGGGCCTTCACCAGAGAGAAGTTAGCTCTGGAGGGTAGACTACCCCCCACGCGCAGTTTTAATTTTCTGGGCTCCCCAGGGAGAGTTGAGTCCAGTGGTGGCAGCTATATAGATTTCAGTGTAGGAAATCCCAGTCCCCCCAGTCTGGTACCTGTTTCCTGAGAGGAGGAGTTAAGGTTGAAATTCAGGGGCAGTAGGAAACTGTCTCACCAGTCTTGGGAAGAGTTTGAGGATGGATGTCATGGAGCACTGGTTGATCGGGTACAGGTTCACACGGAAGATGATTTTGACGTATTGTTCGGAATTATTGTCAAAGAACACCTGCTCAGTTGTTGTTTGCCAGGGTTGCACCAACACCTGTTAGAATGTGGGTTTACTGATCCAGAGATCCTTGCAGAGGAAGCGGAGCGCTGGGAAGGTGCTAGAGGTTCTCTAGAGTCATTGGTGGGTGACTCCAAAAGAAGTTGTTCAGGTATCTTCAAGCCCAGCGGGGTGGAAGAGGCTCAGTTTAGCCCAGCTAGGTCCCAGGATAGCGAGGAGGGTGTAGTGGGTTACTGCCTGGCTCAGTGGAGCAGGAGTGAGTGGGAGACCGAGGGTCCCCAGACGCACGAAGCCCTGCCTCAGGACTTGGATGGTTTCATGAGGGAACACCAGGTTGGGGACCTAGGCTGTCCTGTTAGTCCATTTGAGGAGGATCTCCTAGTGTCTAGGGAACCTGGAGCATCTGTAACTAGAGCTCCAGGGGTTCCAGTGTCCGGCAGTGCTACTCCAGTTGGGAGGGCACAGGAGTCCGAAGTGAGGAGTGATTGCGGGACGAGTTCCCCAGTGGAAGAACCAGTGGGTCAGGGACTACCCAGTTGGGCTAGGTTCCCGTGTAGTGACCAGGGTGACACCACTTCTGTTCTGGGGGGTCTTCGCGCACTGTCAGATGGACAGGGGATGGGAGATCTGCGCCAGACAGACAGTCACACAACACATTGGTCATGTGTCAGTCTCAGGGGGATGTTGTGTGAATCCCCAGAAGTCCTGGAGTGCCAGGCAATTATTCCACCAAAGGTTTTAGACCAGAAGTTGGGAGGCCAGGTTCAGGACGCGCCTGACCTGGAGGGAAGGACGACTGTAATAAGTGTCCTGACCGGTTCTTCTTCCAGGGGAACCCCTCCAGTTGGGAGGGTGCAGACCTCTGGAAGGGGGTGCAGAGGGTGGGAAAGCCCACCTCTGACCCCGGTGCAACCTGAGGGGTTAAACCCTGGGTTGGAATGGCGTTCTAGGTGTACCCCTCACCGGAGGAGGAGGAACCCTAGGAGAAGAGGTAGGGGGAGGAGAGCCTTCCCTGAGACTCCTGGTCCGCCTGAGGTTGTAGACCCTAGGCTGGAGAACCAGTGGCAGTCTAGTCCTGTCCTGCAGACAGGAAGAGTGGAAAATGGCTACTATGTGCCAGGAGCTACTACCCCCCACTCTGTGAATAGGCAGGGACCAGTGGCACCTGGGTGGCCCAGGGCCTGGTCCTGGCCGCGGACAGCTTGGGAGTACCAGTGGGGTAGTCCAGTTGGTCCAGACAGTGGTTTTAGAAGGAACCCCATGGGTTCACCGTGGCGTAGAACAGGAGGGTGTCCCTGCAGTTGCGGGCCGGCGTCCGTGTTCTATTGCCCCAAGCAGGGAAGTCCATCACGGTGGTGATTGGTCTACCCTGCATTTTGGCTGGAAGGGGGTTGTGTTGGACTTGGCCCTTCCGGCAGGTTCACCTCTAAAACCTTTTGCTTTTATTATGTGATTTGGAGGTAGTGATTTTTGGTTTCTGCGCACTTTCACTGTGTCTCAGTGGAAAGTGCGTGCGCGCTCTGCATGCGTGGAGGAAGGTTGACCTGCCCTCCCATAGGAATGCATGGGGAATGTCTGTGTCCCTGGTAGTTCCTGATCCGTGAGGTGTGCAGGCTCGAGTTTGGTATGTGCGGACTCGTGACATTGAATGCTGCGCAATGATATGTGCGGCGTGTATGTGTCTAGTGTGGAAGTGCCACTTCTAGACATGGGTGTGCGTGTGCAGTGAGTGTGCTGGCACGTGATTGGCTGGAGCTGGCTGGGGTGCCAGGCTCCATGAGTCATGATGGGTCTGCCCGGTGGTGAGTGTGGAGATTAGCATGCTGATGGCTGGGGAGGAGTGCACCTGGGTCCTGAATAGGGCTGGGCTTTCCCCACACAATGCTGGCTCCGCCCCCTGTGGTGCGACTGATGACCCTAGCCCTGCCAGTCAATAGAGTGAGGGATGGGGCACATCAAGAGTGCTCACAAACCAGCTGCGACTGGTTTTTCCCCTCACCCTGAGCTGAGACAAAGGGAAAAGGTGTATAAAAGAGGGGCTGTGACCCCATGAAAATGTTCTCTTCTGGAATCCTGTCTTGAGGGGGTCTGCTACTGGGCACCAGGAGGACCGCCACTGGGGATTGCCTCCCTGCCTAGGAGGACCCTGTGAGCTGGCTCTGGGCCCAGCCTTGCCCCCCCCACCTCTTGAAGCATTGGTTGTTACGCTTTGGGGCACCCTCACGCTGGGGAGCGTTTTGCCCTGGCCCCTGGAACCTTGTAGCTCTGGGGAGTGCTGTCATTGTGCCTAGCACCTGGGAGCACTTGATTCTACCTCTAAGCGCGTGGTAGCACTTTTATTTTACTTTCGCGACTGCCCACGCCGCGTTTTGGCCGGGTGCCTGCCCTTTGTTGACCCCTGACGGGTGCCGACCCCGCCAGGGCCCTTGCCGGCATTAATATTTAATTAGCGAGGGAGCCCACCCCTTGTTGTGGCCCCCGAGATCACCGCCGCAGCCCCGGGGCCGCGGAGAAACCGAGGAGAAGGTGAGGGAGCCACTGCTGACGCCACCTGGGAACCGCGCTGCCATTGGTTTAGGCTGAGGGAGGCTCGCCGGGCGACCTGCGCTGTGATTGGCTGCCCAATGGTCTCTACACAGAGCAGGAAGGAGCGGGAGCCAACCCCGTGCTCCTGCACTGCCAGGAGTGCACACAGGGAGGTGCGGCCGCGGGTGGCGAAAGAGGCAGCGTCGTCGCCCCCCTCCGGGCCCCCTGGAGCGAGGGAGAGCCCGTGGAGCGAGGTATTGTGTTTTTATCTAGGAACCTAAATCGATATTTCTATTTTATGCACTTGTACGGTTATAATAAATAATATCCCTATAAAGGCATAGGAATCATATCCATATTCAGTTGTAGCCCATGCAGTCACATTAAGCAAGGCTACTTCCCCGGACTCCTAGAAAGCACAAGGAGTTCTCTAAACAAACCAAACCTCCATGCAACCTGGGAAATCCCCATGGCTTTTGTTTTGATTTGTCATAGAACTCCTGTGAGCACTGTAAGAACGGCCAGTTCTTAGTGACATCTTTATTGACGCCTTATGTCCAACCTTACGTCAAACCTGGCACCTTTCAGGTATAAATATACCAACGTTGCCTTAAGCAAACACGCGGTGGTGGTTTTGGAGCCGAGCAGCTATCTACTTGCCCGAGAGCCCAGCTGATGCGAGACCCCACGGACGCTGCCCCTCCCTTTTGACGCACTGAGAGAGACGCTGTCTTTTCTCCTGCCGAGAAATCCAGCTCTGGTGTTCTCAGCCACCTTCGCGGGCTGCTGGGATATCAAGACCTGAAAGAGAGATACCAGACCTCCTGCATTCTATTACCCAGGTTCGGAGCTGTCTAAACCCTTAAAGAGAATTCTTGAGTCAGATTCTTGGCAAAACCAACTTAACTTAAACTGCTACTTACTTACTCCTTCCCACGTATTAGGCTTAGGTCAGGTACACCGGGGTAGGCGTATTTAGAAGCACCAGTTGAGTACGTTAGTCAATGTATATATGTATGTATATATTTTATCTATTTTAAAGTATCTTATGGCTAAGAAACCATATCCATGCTTTTACAGTATTATTTCATAATACTCCTTTTACTGTACGCACTTTACTTTACATTAAGTATTGCAATTATGGCAATTCATTTCTCTTGCATGAGAAAGAAGACTGCTCAATAAATTATACCTTTTATTGAAAACGCCCGTCTCTCTTTTCTCTGCACTCTAGTGAAACTAAGTACGCACGATTGACTGAGTGAAATAGCTGTCTATTGTTTTCACACGATTCTAGAGATACACTCTTATTCTGAGGGAGCAAAGTTGTCATGTTATATGGTTGTCAGAAGCTAATCCCTTCTTGTCTATCCAGGGAAGTTAAACTCCTCCTCGTTTATTCGAGAAAGTTTCTAGTGACCTCTGAGCTAGCTGGCAAACCTTAAGTCTAATATAGTCAGTAGAGACCTAGTCGACCTCAGTCCTACGTCTACACTGCTGAATATATTATTCCAATGCGCAGAGCCTATTGGGAATATAGGAACTACACTACATGGCGCCCAACGTTTGGTAAGGCGATAAATCTAACGCAAGACATTAGAGTAACTCAGTCTTGCTTTTTCACACAGACCCTTTTTCCCGTAAATACTCCAAAAGGCGCCTGGAGTGGGTAAGAGGTTAAAATCCACCGGAACTTAGTAGGAAGAGATTCCTATGTCTAGTTTTTGGTTTAGTCAACGTTGAAGGATACAGTGTTCCAAAATATTGTGCACCTAATCTATGTTTCCTTGAAACTTGATCTGCAACAAAAACCTTTCTGAAAGTGAAGACGAGAGAGAGCAAGCTAGAATAGCAGCTCGACTCCTAGAGGAGGACACGAGTCTCCTACAGAATGACCCGAATGCTATACTCATTCCGGTCAACATAAGAAAAACTATAACTCTTAAACTTATAGAAAACGGACTGACATCATGAGGTGGTACAGTCATATTCGTGGTAGAGGCCCATGAATATCGGCAGACAGAGGTATTCTATTCATGGATAAACTTTCCAGCAGCAAACGCTGTAACACACGAATTCCACTATTACAAAATAGAGGAACCTCCGGATGAATACACTCCTTTCGAGGAGGTTGAAATCCCATTAAAATACCAAGAGCACCTGCTCTGGTTTAAAGGCGCCCTAAAACATAATAATCACATCACCAGGCTCGGTCCACTAGGTAGACCAGGAGCAACGTGGCCGGTTCTAGCCAGCTGCACACCACATCCAGACATCGAAAAAATGTCAGACCGGGAACTTTTAGCCCAGCTAAAAGTACTAATTAAAATACATAGACAATTAGTCCAATATGTAATGCGGACTTCAACAGTCCAACCAGCTATTAACATTCCACAGCTGACCAGGGAAACACAAACCAAATTACACCACAGAACATACAATCATGTCTTGGTAAAACACCCGGAAAACGGGAACAAATTCCATTCTGGCTAGCACAAAAGATAACTCAAATAGAGGCAGTATTTCCGGATACTACCCCTAGTGAGAAACACAGAATTCTGACTATCTGCCTTCCAATGGGGATCGCACCGCATGTGGAGGATTGTGACACTTGGGGCACAGTCTTTGCTTCCATTTACACAAAAACACATGGTGTTCCGTCCAGACAGATTCAAAATGAATACGGTCCAGAACCCGCTTTAACTCTGGGTATGAAATTACTGAAAGACTTCAAGCAGGTCTCGGCTATATTATTAGCCAACATAAAAGGAGAAGCAGCATCTGTGGCCAATTGAACTTGCCAGAATCATAGAAAAATCCTATGAAGAACTAGGTAGAGATAGTTTGGGTGGGAAACCGGTAAAACCCCAACTAACTGAAAATCCTGAAAAGATATTTATTAAAAATAATCTAAACACTCCAAAAAAGAGCTGGGATGGAAATAAACAATCCACGCCCAAAGAACAAAGATTCCAGTCCAGAGGAAGGACTCCTCGGCGGAGAGAAAGATCTCCGGACCAAGGACATAAGTCTCCCCAGAGGGAGCCCTCTGAGAAAAGATACAACCTTAGAAATAGGGATAATTTGAAAAAGCCTGATAGATCTCAAGATATTAATACACGTCCCTCTCGATCTTTTCAGACTTCCTCGCAGAAATCGGAAAGAAGAGGACGGTCAGAACACTGGGAAGAGCACGTCAAGTCCAAAGACAAGGAACCTGCTCAAAGTAAAAAATTAAAATGTCCAAGAAAGAAGGTAGTTAGCCAGTATTAAAATAATCAAACATGCAGAGGATACTGAGGACACATCTGAAAAACGGAGAGTGGGCCCAGACAATGCTAGACAGCGCAGCAGAAGTGACAATAGCTCGCAAGATCCTGATGAATCATCTGGAGACAGTGGACCCGAATGAATACATTCAGGTGGAAACTGCAGATAGCAGAGTTAGCAAACCTCATAAAATATACAAAATACCATTGCGTATAGAGGGAGATAAGACTAGGAAAGTAAGGGGTCTGTTTTGGGATAACCTTTCAAAAGGCTATGACATCCTATTAGCTGAGAAAGACTGGCCACCAGAGTTTGTCAGGGAGTGCCCTCATGGCGAAGATATGATTATGCCTGCCTTCTCAAATCATATTCCAATTCATAGAAAATACACATATGCAAGAAAATGGGCAGTAGCCCAAGCTCCTGCATTATATAAAAATCATGTAGGATGGGATGAGGACTCTCCACCTCACAAAATCCAGTTAAAATGTCAACCCACTGCACAAAGGCAGTACCCGATTAAGCAAGAAGTTAAAAAACAAGTCAGGGAGATCTTAGATCAACTTGAATTCCAAGGGGTGATCGAAACATGCACCTCACAAATGAACAATCCTTTGTTTCCTGTCTCCAAGCCAGACGATTCATATCGTCTAGTCTTGGACTACAGACACCTTAACTCATGTTGCAAGACATTTGCAGTACAAAACTCACACAGTGCAGCACTAATGAATAACATCGTTCACAAAAAATACAAAACAACATTAGACATCTCTAATGGATTCTTTTGTCAAAACATTGCACCTGAAAGCAGGTATTTAACTGCTTTCTTAATAATGGGGTCACAGAAAAATTTCTGTCGACTCCCACAGGGATTCATTATCTTATGTCGATGACATCTATCTCACAGATGATGACCTGGATACTCACTTGAAAAGAGTGAACACCATAATACTTGGGTTCGCAGCAGAGGGTTACAAATTCAACTTTAAAAAGTCACGAATTGCCCACCTAACTGTCCTGTTTTTAGGATATGAATTATCAAGTGAAGGCAAAAGCCTAGCAGACAACTTCTTAGAGAAGTGTGCTGTACTCCAAGCACCAAAAACGCTGAAGAACTTACAATTAATACTAGGTTTCCTGAATTTCGGAAGAACTTACATTCTAAATTATGCAGAGAGGGTTAAACCTTTCTATGAATTAATAAAACCTGATTTTAAACCAATCAATTGGACTCGGAAACACACAGAAATTCTGAGATCATTGCAAACAGACATGTTAGCTAAAACAAAATTACAAACTCGCGACAACACACTTAACCTTGTAATCCGAGTCATCCCAGGAAGATGCGGATTCACGTACCTGACCTCTAATGAGGGAGAAACGGTACCAATAGCTTACAAATCACATTTGTACACACAAGCTGAAAAAACATTCAGTCTAACAGAAAATATTGTAAATGCGGTTCAAACTGCTGTAGCAAAAGAAAGAGCCCAAGCCCAAGGCAAAAGAATAACTGTTTATACAGCAGAATCAGCCCTTGAGGCGTTATTAAGCCCAGTTAATCTAAAAACGGTGGCATTAGATCCAAAATGGATACAGTGGGAAAATTATCTTGCTGCAGAAGACGTGAAATACTATTTTGACCCGAACATGAAAAAACGGAAAGATCTAAAATATGAAGAAGAATATCCTATGCCAATCGAAATTTTGCCTATCCAATAGTACTCTTGAGTAATCTATATGGACAGATTTGCACAACATTACGATGTGGATAATAAATCCTACAATGCAGCGTGCACGATTGTTAAAGGTCGCTGGCGCTGTGGTAAATTCAGACCAAAAATAACAAAAACTGAATCACTGAGAAACTGTTCGGCTCAGCGAGCTGAAATCCGATCTTTAAAGATGGCGCTTGAAAATGCTGATCGTGAATTCCCGACACTAATAGTGTGCGATTCACATTTCTTCATCAAATCTTACAATAATGACTTGCAGAACTGGGTTCAGAATTATTACAAAGATGACACAGGTGCCACAATAAAGCATAAGAAGCTTTGGGAACAGGTAGTTCTTTTGCAGAAAGAACTACGAAAGACTCACGTAATACATACACTGAGTCATCAACGTGATGGCGTTCACGTTGCAGGGAATTCATTGGCTAATACAGCCACAGCGGAAGCAGCTCAACCGGCTTCCGTAGCCACAAAAAGCGTTCAGAAAAATACATAGATGTGGAAACCATGCTGGCGGTAAAAACGTCTTCGAAAGGCGACTGTGCAGCACTACCCGTGAACTATCCACTCAATTATACATACATAATTGATGCAAACTCCGTTCCTTTTGCTCGAATCCCTGGAGTGGGGGATAGAGTAATTCCAAACACGAACAGGAGAATCTTCTTAATAGCGGACGCACACATGGGATTGGGTCTAAGGCACCAAGAGATCAAGGAATCTCTGAAAGAATTACAATCAGAATACTGGTGGCCGGGGATGAGCCTACAACATTACAAATTTGCAAAGAGCTGTCCAAACTGCAACAGAGACCGCAGTAGCGAACCGACCGGAGTATTGCCATGGCCCTTCTTGTAGTTAGCATAAGGCTATCTATACGTAAAATCCAACGTCCCATTAATTTCTTTTTAAGACTATATACACTTAAAAATACAGACTCCAGAGCTCGGCTGACGCCAGAACTGTTATAAAAGATTTGCGAGTCTTTATCGGCACATGCGCAATTGGCATGCTACATTCTGACGAGGGTCCTGCTTTTAGCTCTCGAGCTTATAAGGAGGCCATGACCAGCATGGGCATTGCATTGCAGTACTCTTGTCCCTTCCATCCTGAGGGAAATGGGATTGTGGAAAGAAAAAACCGGGACATAAAGCAATCTATAACGGCGAGGGTATTAGGTTCCGGTGATGGGTGGGTCCAACATTTAACAAGTGTTCAACGTAGGCTTATTAATCTGCCAAGAAATTCTCTAAAAGGTTTCAGTCCGTGCGAACTATTGTTCGGTACTAGAATGCATATTCAGGACTTAGATAGTCAGACTTCAGTGGTAGAAAAAAAATGCTTTGATATCAAAGATAGTTTGGCTGTTTTACAGGACTTAAATGAAACAAGAAAAGCCCTAAGCAACATAAAGTTAAAACAACAGCCAACAGCCACTGAAGATAAACCACCTGTCCCAGCAAGGCCTGTCTGGATTCCAAAGATTGGGGATCTGGTCTGAGAGAAGATCGCGGTGAAGAAGGAATTTGGGCCTTTTACAGAAAAGCAGTACCTGTCTTAGCTGTCAGCGGAACAAGATCAGTTGTACTACCGCCCCTTGCTGGTAAAAAGGAGAACAGAGTTGTATCCATCGACCTGGTAAAACCACAATCATGTGGCCAATAATAAGTGGTAGGCCCAGTGGACTCCCAAGAAATAGCAGAATACCAAAATTTGCTACAATCCAAGAGGTTCAAACTGAGAGACTAATCACATTTGATAAACCTGCAGTGAATAAAAAATGACTATGCAACAATGCCATGGAACTTGTGCCTCTTGAAACCCAAATTGCAACAGATCGTCAAGAAACACCTGTCTACAACGATGTAGCCTCAGACTATGCTAATGAAAGAAAAAATGAAAGAGCAAAGGAAAATTCGGAAGCGATTTCAACAATTGACAGAACTGCATCTGGTTACTTCATCAACTTCGACGACTTCTCTGAAGATCCAAGCGAACCTGAAGAAACGCCAACAACAAAGACGTTCAAAGACAAAGTAACTGAACTCTTTCATCAACTCAAAGAAACCTATCTGATTTCTCCATGGATTGAATTTTGGATTGTGTTAGGTGTACTTTCGCTCCTGCTTTGACTCATCATGGTACTTTGTTTGGGAAAATTCATTGAGGGAAAATACAGTACAATGGACACAGCAAGTCAAAACATCAACTTGGTCCTAAAGTCACACAAGTCATCTCACATCGAGAAAAGAGAACTATGATCAGTGAATGTCACAGCCATTCCAATACCCGGTGGGGTAGCATGGGACAAAACGGATTATGAAATCTATGGCCCGGTTGAACTCTTGAAATATCCACATCAGTTCAAGGTTTCATTAAGTGACTTTGTAAAACCAAGTACATTCTCTGATGATTGGGACTTTGAAAGCATAAATAATATGATGTCAGATTTAGTAATGTCAGCAAAATTTACAGAACATGATTACTTACAGGGTTCGTCGAATTATGAACAAATGTACTGTTACAATCACTTTGCACATCACTATTTACATAAATCTGCTCAACCTAGAAATGTTTTTAAGTATAATCAATGGGAACATTGTGCAACTCCACCTAAAAGCAGTTTGAAAACATTTTTATGAGAAATTCCCATACTTCTCAGGGTTTAACACAAGTGATGCAGAAACCTTTTATTTTAAACTGTTAAATAAGGCAGGGATAAAAACAATGTTGACAAATACTAAATTAATTTATTCTGAAACATTTTATGAAAAAATGATTACATTTGGTTTTGAATTCTGGAAACACAACATTGAAACGAAAACCATCTGGGGTACAAAAAATTGGCAGGTCCAAGGTTTAGAAGCATTATTTAGAGCCTGCATGATCCCAGAACAAATAATATTCTTGAATGACACCATTCAACAGACTACTTGTCTTGGCCTAGCTAAGATTAAAGACTTAAACAAACCGTCTATTCCAAAGCCAATACCTGATAGTAATACCACTACAGATGTTGAGATAGACGTATCCCATATTTTACACCAAAACAGAACACATCCTGATTGGAAAAAGTGGTTGATCTGGCCAACAGACACAAATAACTGTCAAGATAGATTCATGAACAAAATACACGGGTTCAAAATGACCAGACCAGACCCTAGATACTCCCAGAGACCACATCCAGGGATAGTAACAACATACAGTGTAGGGAAACTATGCCTTGAGTGGCTACAGAAATCCACACTGACTGAAATTAAGCAACACTTGACTTTACCTAAAGACGGTGCTGACTTGCGTGATTTCATAATGGGACCACGCAAACAGCGTCAAAAATGTTTCATAGCGGCCGGTATATACGCTGCATACAACGAAGCTTGGAAAGTAACTCAAATTGAGACAGCAGAAAAAAATACGAGAAATTGATCGTATTCATTTGGAAAAATCACTTTCTGTTGTGGACAAGGGGTTAATGACTCTGTCCTCCAGAATATATTCACTGGACAGTATTGTATCATCTGCTATCGATATAATAGATCAGGACTTACTAATGTTACAACACGGTCAGTCCCAATTACGTTCTATTGTACAGCTCAGCTGGACATTGCAAAATCTGCGTTCAGGCTACGTGCCATGGCGTTTGATAAACACAACGTCATTATTCTCTATCTTTAACCTTACTGATAAACAAATCAGTTTGGCACAAAAAGGAGCAGACTATACGATTCGGAGCATTGAAAAACATGAGAGATTACCATTGACAATGTCAGAAAAACCTGTCATTGAATGGATAATACACGGAATAATTACAATTCCGATAACAACTTTCCAATTTAAATACTGCCAAGAGTATATGTCAGTCAGTCAGTCAAACAAAACTTTATTTGATTTGTTAAAACCTTAAAAGTACATTCCACATTCCATGATAAGAGAAAGGACAACAGCAAAACATGGTAATATTCAACAGGAAAAAGAGCAGCAGCATAACAAGATAATATTAAAACCACAATTACACCTCAAGATACTTAAAAATTAACTTCTCTTGTTCCTTTTAAAACGGAGTATTATAACATTTATTTGTTAAAATCGCTAAAATTTCCTATATATACCTTCTTCAAAATGCAGTTTTTACTACTATTATCCCTTAGCATCTCTACCTTTATTCAGGGATAAGGGCTACACTATACATGTTCTTCTGCGCATTTGAGGAACCACCTAACTTTGTTCATATATTTCGCCAACGCGCAGGCTATATCTAAAGTCTCCATTTCCACCAAAAGAGTGGCAGCTTGCATTCTGTGCGTAATCTTATATTTTTTAAAAATCGGACATAAAAACTCCTTTCGAAAGTCTAAAAATATTGTACAATCTAATAAAATATGTAACATATCACAGGTGGTTCCTAAAGTGCAAGTGCATTTCCCATTACTTCCTATCATTAAATTTCGAACCCCGTTATTTGCATAGCATGGGTTTATGCCAATTCGCATTTTCAGGACTTCTCGCCTCAGACTATGGCTAGGTAACCGGTCCACGTAAGGGAAGTGTTGACTGCTCTCCCAAGCCACTTTCATGTGTGCTACCGAGGTCTTTTGAGCAAGGTATTCCCGGTCATAACTACGGGACATATTGACCCCCTGAGTCTTTAATTCTTTTTTCCCAAATATTATGGGGTCTTGCGGCAAACATACCTTCAAATCTAGCACCCCATAAGCCTTGCTTATTGAGGCTCTTACCTCTTTTGCCCAGGGGAGCTCACTATTGATAATTTCCTCCTTAGCCCATTGGGAGATTTTAGCAATTTCCCCTACTCCCAACCGCTGCCAGAAGCGTACAAGGCTCATACAAACTGTAATAGCCCAGGAGGTTATTCCCAGCTCCAGTCGTGCTGCCTGCACCATAGAGGATTTTGGCAGAGCGAATAAGCTTTTTAATATATTTCCCTCTTCACTATCCCAGGAGGTCTTACCACTGAGATAAATAACCTCGGCTCCATACAGAAATTGTGGGGGAACCATTGCTTGATAAGCTTTTAAGACCGGTCTATCTGACCTTTCACCATAGGTGTTATTAAAGCTTTTTAGGCCTTTGACCGACGCCAGTGCCCTTATTTTTAATGCTTGCAGGTGTGTATGCCATTTCAGGTTACTTGAGAACCACATTCCCAAATATCTATAGTTGGTCACCCTCTCAAGCAAGGTTGTGCCAAGATACCACGAGAACTTCACTTTCCTTCTCCCAAAACATACTATTTTGGTTTTATCCATATTTACCACTAGTTTTTTACTCGTACAGTAATCTTTAAACCTATTGAGTTTTCTCTGGAGGCCTATCTCCGTTTGATCCATAATTACTAGGTCATCGGCATAAAGGAGGCACGATATGTGCCTTCCTCCCAACTTCGGGTTCGCCCCTCTGACATCTCTTAATACTTGGGGTAGGTCAGCTAAAAACAGGGCGAACAGCAGGGGGGCTAGAACGCACCCCTGTCTTAAGCCGTTTCCAATAGGGATTCTCCTGGTCAGTCCTCCATCCGTGTCCAATATTATCTGTGCCCAATTTTCTGTATGTAATGCTTGGACAAGGGCCAGCAGGTCATCCTGTAATTCATACCCTATTAGTGTTGACCACAGCTGATCCCTGTCCACAAGATCAAAGGCTGCACGGAAGTCAACGAAACAACAGAATAGATTACTCCTCTGATCAATTGACTTCCGTGCGATGGACCACAGAGCAAAGCAATGGTCAATCGTTGAGTGGCCTTCTTTGAACCCCCCCTGCTCTGGGGGTATTATCTGTTTGTCTTCCACCCACTCCTTTAGAATCCCTAGGATTACCTTAGAAAAGACCTTTTCGCCTATATCCAAGAGGTTTATTAAGCGGTAATTTTTAGGGGTGTTTACATCACCTTTTTTATGGATTGGCCTAACAATAGCCCCTTTCCAGTTTGCAGGGAATTCACCTGAATTTAGGATCCATAAAAACATATTTGAAAGGAACTCTGCCCACCATTCTATGTTTGTTTTTATTATGACAGCTGGCAGGTTGTCAGGGCCGGCTGCCCGTGTTAGGTTTAGTCTAGATATTATGGTTCTAATTTGATCTGGGAGAAAATGGGTTTTTAATTCTTCACTTATTCCTGGCCAGGCATTTACCATCAAAAAATTGGCAGGTCCAAGGTTTAGAAGCATTATTTAGAGCCTGCATGATCCCAGAACAAATAATATTCTAGAATGACACCATTCAACAGACTACTTGTCTTGGCCTACCTAAGATTAAAGACTTAAACAAACCGTCTATTCCAAAGCCAATACCTGATAGTAATACCACTACAGATGTTGAGATAGACGTATCCCATATTTTACACCAAAACAGAACACATCCTGATTGGAAAAAGTGGTTGATCTGGCCAACAGACACAAATAACTGTCAAGATAGATTCCTGAACAAAATACAGGGGTTTAAAATGACCAGACCAGACCCTAGATACTCCCAGAGACAACATCCAGGGATAGTAACAACATACAGTGTAGGGAAACTATGCCTTGAGTGGCTACAGAAATCAACACTGACTGAAATTAAGCAACACTTGACTTTACCTAAAGACGGTGCTGACTTGCGTGATTTCATAATGGGACCACGCAAACAGCGTCAAAAATGTTTCATAGCGGCCGGTATATACGCTGCATACAACGAAGCTTGGAAAGTAACTCAAATTGAGACAGCAGAAAAAAATACAAGAAATTGATCGTATTCATTTGGAAAAATCACTTTCTGTTGTGGACAAGGGGTTAATGACTCTGTCCTCCAGAATATATTCACTGGACAGTATTGTATCATCTGCTATCGATATAATAGATCAGGACTTACTAATGTTACAACACGGTCAGTCCCAATTACGTTCTATTGTACAGCTCAGCTGGACATTGCAAAATCTGCGTTCAGGCTACGTGCCATGGCGTTTGATAAACACAACGTCATTATTCTCTATCTTTAACCTTACTGATAAACAAATCAGTTTGGCACAAAAAGGAGCAGACTATACGATTCGGAGCATTGAAAAACATGAGAGATTACCATTGACAATGTCAGAAAAACCTGTCATTGAATGGATAATACACGGAATAATTACAATTCCGATAACAACTTTCCAATTTAAATACTGCCAAGAGTATATACCAGCGGGCCAGTATGAAAGGTTGGGTAAAGGGTACATTAAGTCATCATGGAAATTGCCTTACACACACACATGTTATAGTGAAAAGAAACAGAATGTATTTCTCAGTGGTAAGAATTGTAAACAATCACTAAGCGGTATACTTCTGTGCCAAGGTATTAATTTGCATGGGGCCTGTGAGGGGACTTCAAATAACCTTTCATGTCACCAGCACGGCACACCTGCAACACAAATAGAGCCATTCTTTAGCTGGCTTTCTAACGGGAGCTATATTCTAATAGTGGACAGCTGTTGTGGCATGGTGCCAGGGGAAGCCTATCTCGTAAGCGTTAGTTCCATGGTCACTTGCTGTATGCAAGTATTGTATCCAAACAGCACTCCAGATACGGAGGCGACGATTTGGCCTTCTTTGAATATCTCTTCTATTCGAATTGATACTTTAAGCAGAATGAAGTCTGTTCTTTTACAGACAACCGTGCCTTTAACGTCATCAAAAGAAAAGTATGATCTTCTGGTTGCAAGGACAACGGCAGAGATACATACCCTTTTATCAACAAATTGCCCTGTGCATTTTGTAGAAATGCTAAGCCAAATCCTAAATATGTCTGATACCAGTGGTATCCCACATATATTTAAGACAATTTTTTCGGGACTGTTAACACCCTTCAAAACAGTTCTGGGCATTTTTCCCAATTTTGTCCATTCTGTCTTTGGCGGCCTACCACTACTTTTGGGACTCGTTCTGCTCCGATATGGCAAGCCAAGTCGCAGACAAGACTCCAGCAACGATGGAAGAAGCGATCCTAGCTATACGCTATCGGGACCGCATAACTAAAGTCCTTGGATTAGCCCGGCTAAGAGATCTGAATATGACCTGGTTTCTTTCATTCAGACCAATCTGGCAAAATTGCATCCTACCTGTGCTTCGATGTATGCTATGCGGAGAAGAATGCGTGTTGGACGTCTGTCTTACACTTCCATCAGCAGTACCATTGGATACAGATACTTTGCTAAGTCCTGTAACGGCTCATGCATCGTGTTGTCCCCAGCGGCTACCCATTCTGATGACGGCATTCGTTGAGACTTCACCACTACGATTAGGTGGCAGTGAAGTACGAGATGAGAGCAGCATCACCCAGGTACGACCTTCTGTGAGCATTGCTGATCCTGACATCGATGATAGCAATCATTCTCACGACTCCACTGTTGCGGCATTTTCAAACTTGGTCGAACTTTCACCTGATGTCGTAGACCAATTTTTTGCGAGTCTGTCTGAAATGATGTTCTCCCCTGAACAGAAAGAATAACTTTTTAAGGAACGAGCAACCAGCGTTCCCCTGAACTCTGAATTCGGCCTTCAGCTTTGATAAACAAGCTACTGAAAACATTTGGAACTATTTTCTCCCCTGAAAGCGAAATTATTTTTTTTCAACTTCCAAAATATTTACTTTTTTCTGGCACATGTACTCTGCTTAAAGTAGAACTATTCTTAAAGAACAGAGCTTCTATTTTTTGGAACTCTAGAGACAATATATTACCTCAGCCTCTAGCACATTTACAGCAACTGTATTTATATGTGATGGAATGGTCTCGACCTTCTTTTCTGTATTAAGAGCCATTTCATGTGTAATTTTCGCAAATCGTTCAGCTAATATATATAAGCATGTTTAACTGAATGATTACACTGCTTGAAAAGCGTACAGTACCAATAATCATTTTCGTGTATTTCGCATACACTATTTCGAATGCAAAAAATGTATTTTGGGGTGGGTTGGAATACACATGCACTTTTAAATGTTTACTATTGCTTAGTTTTAGTAATGATGGACATTAGATCGTGGCGTGGGTATTGTGTTTTTATCTAGGAACCTAAATCGATATTTCTATTTTATGCCCTTGTACGGTTATAATCAATAATATCCCTATAATGGCATAGGAATCATATCCATATTCAGTTGTACCCTATGCAGTCACATTAAGCAAGGCTACTTCCCCGGACTCCTAGAAAGCACAACGAGTTCTCTAAACAAACCAAACCTCCAGCAACCTAGGAAATCCCCATGGCTTTTGTTTTGATTTGTCATAGAACTCCTGTGAGCACTGTAAGAACGGCCAGTTCTTAGTGACATCTTTATTGACGTCTTATGTCCAACCTTACGTCAAACCCGGCACCTTTCAGGTATAAATATATCAACGTTGCCTTAAGCAAACACATGGTGGTGGTTTTGGAGCCGAGCAGCTATCTACTTGCCCGAGAGCCCAGCTGATGCGAGAGCCCAAGAACGCTGCCCCTCCCTTTTGACGCACTGAGAGAGACGCTGTCTTTTCTCCTGCCGAGAAATCCAGCTCCGGTGTTCTCAGCCGCCTTCGCGGGCTGCTGGGATATCGAGTCCTGAAAGAGAGATACCAGACCTCCTGCATTCTATTACCCAGGTACGGAGCTGACTAAACCCTTAAAGAGAATTCTTGAGTCAGATTCTTGGCAAAACCAACCTAACTTAAACTGCTACTTACTTATTCCTTCCCACGTATTAGGCTTAGGTCAGGTACACCGGGGTAGGCATATTTATAAGCACCAGTTGAATACGTTAGTCAATGTATATATGTATGTATATATTTTATCCATTTTAAAGTATCTTATGGCTAAGAAACCATATCAATGCTTTTACAGTATTATTTCATAATACTCCTTTTACTGTACGCACTTTACTTTACATTAAGTATTGCAATTATGGCAATTCATTTCTCTTGCATGAGAAAGAAGACTGCTCAATAAATTAAACCTTTTATTGAAAACGCCCGTCTCTCTTTTCTCTGCACTCTGGTGAAACTAAGTACGCACGATTGACTGAGTGAAATAGCTGTCTATTGTTTTCACAAGACTCTAGAGATACACTCTTATTCTGAGGAAGCAGAGTTGTCATGTTATATGGTTGTCAGAAGCTAATCCCTTCTTGTCTATCCAGGGAGGTTAAACTCCTCCTCGTTTATTCGAGAAAGTTTCTAGTGACCTCTGAGCTAGCTGGCAAACCTTAAGTCTAATATAATCAGTAGAGACCTAGTCGACCTCAGTCCTACGTCTACAATGCTGAATATATTATTCCAATGCGCAGAGCCTATTAGGAATATAGGAACTACTCTACAGAGGGAGAGCCCCGCGACCAAAGACGAGACCCGCCGCTGAGGGGAGGAGCCGCGCGGCTCGCCAGCAGAAGTCCCGGTGAGTGGAGACCTGGGTTCTGGGAGGCGCAGGGCCCCTCGCATCCCTCCCCGAGCGGCCCCGACTGGCAGTGGGCCGCTCCGAAGAGTCTCCCTAGTAGGGAGAGGGGGCAGTTGTTCCTTCTGAGTCACCCGAGCGGGACTCCAACGGGCCGCACCAGAGTATTTAGAGCCCCGAGAGGCTCAAGGCGTCACATTTGTTTATCGAGCCCCGAGAGGCTCACAGCGCCATTTGTGAATCCGAGCCCACGAGGCTCTTGAGTGCTTTGGCCCCAGTGTTGTTTTAGAGCCCAGAGAGGCTCCCTGCCCACATTGTGTTTGAACCACCAGAGGCACCTTGAGGGCCCAGTCATTTGTTCAGAACCTGTGAGGCTCCCACGTAGCCCCCTCATTGTCTACACAGCTGCCCAGCACTTCGTGGGCAGCTGCCACGTTTAGACCCCTGACTTTTGGACACAGGGCGTCCTAGCCCTAGAGAGGCCAGTTGGCCAAGGGACTGTCTCAGGTGGTGACTTATGTGAGTTTGGCGCAATTGTGTTTACCTTCTTTACACCTCTGAATGTGTTGTTTATGCATCATGTGTTTTCCTTCCCTACACCTCTGAATGTGTTGTGATGCATCATGTGTAATGTGCTTATGCCCCTACAGGTATTGTGATACTTAGGTGGTTGTTTTTCTCCTAGTACAGGTGGTGATAGTGAGGTCCTGGTTCCCTGCGTGACCTGTTCTTAAGGTGGTTAGGGTTGCGTAGGTGGTACTTACCTGTTACCAGTAGTTACTGGTTGTGTGCTCTATTTTCTATTTTGTGCTACAGTGATTTATATTCGATGTTCTAAGTGCTAATTCTACCCAGTGCTAAGTTCTAAAAGTGCATATTCCTGACAGTGGTCCATGTGGCCCTGTCTTGTACATATCCCCTGTAAATTCTGCCCGTGCCTGTTGGCACATTGTAAAGTGTGTGTTTTTATCTAATGTGTTTTGGTATAATACAAAGGCTATTTTTATATATAACCTTGTGTGGAGTTTCCTTTGTGGTGGGCCTTGGGTGTTGTTGCTAGGGTGCGTGCGCAAATACTTAACTCACATAGCCTTCAAGTGTAGCCTTGCTGCTCGCGCCACGTTACCTAGAGGGTGAGCAGGGGTTATCTTGGCGTGTAACTCCCTTGCCCTGACTTAGGAGTGGTGGTCTCTGACTGAATTTGGCGCAAGCCCTGGCCAGCCAGGGATCCCATTTCTAACACTGCTCTCTCCCTAGACCCTCCCATAAAATGAATGAATGAATACCCTCTTGTAAAGCGCATGGCTACTCTCGAGCATCCCAGCGCTGTAAGACCAGAGGACATAGAAAGACACTATTGGAACAAGAATGTCTTTAATCGCTTCCTGAAAGCTAGATGGTTGGATTCATGCCTGATGTTGTCTGGGAGTTTGTTCCATCCTTTGGCTGCTTGAACAGAGAGCCGACGGCCACCCATCCAAACCAGCTTCACCCTAGGTACTACCAGCAAATTACGCTGGTTAGATCTTAAAGATCTCACCGATTGATGGCGACGAAACAGGAGATCAAGAATGGACGGCCCAGCATTATGGATGGACTTATGCGCCAAACATAAGGTTTTAAACATAATCCTTTCCTGGATGGGTAGCCAATGAAGCGATCGAAGTGAGGCCTTAGCCGAACATCGTTTGGGGACTTTCATGAGCAGCCGAGCTGCACAATTCTGCACGGATTGCAGAATTTTTATGGTACCAACTGGGGCCCCCATGTAGACGGCATTTGCATAGTCCAGCCGCGACAAGATCAACGACTGGACCAGCATTCGTCTAGCTTCAAATGGAAGGAGATCTAGAACTTTTTTAAGACTCTCAGCAATCCATAACAGGTCGCAGCCACCTTCTTAGCCTGGTATTGGAATCCTAGCGAGGAGTCCAACCAGATCCCCAGGCTTTTTTTTTGGGTCTTAGGTACCGGAGGGGGTCCCAGACAATACGGCCACCAGGGGTCCAAGTTGATTGGGGCTTTATAGCCCAGAAGCATAATGTCCGTTTTGGCCCCATTTAACTTTAAAAAAGAAGAGGTCATCCATTCCAGGACTTTGGTGAGACACGGGGTCAAATTATTGATCCCCTGATCTAAAGCATCGTCCCTCACCAAAGAAACAACCAGCTGCGTGTCATCGGCGTAAGTGACAAGTTGGATTCCCCAGGGAAGTACCACCTCAGCCAAAGGTCTCATGTAAATATTAAACAGTGTGGGGCTGAGGGATGATCCCTGGGAAACGCCGTGATTCAATTGCAGCTGGTTTGATGACACCTCTCCCTCGAAAACTGAGAAGCATCTGTTCGATAGGAAGGAGTGGAGCCATTTGAAGGCCAGTCCGGAGACCCCTGTAAGATGCAGCCGGTGCAGCAAGAGAGAGTGGTTCACAGTATCGAAGGCTGTGCTGAGGTCCAACAGGACCACCGCAGCACAGCCTCCTGCATCCACAATACCTCTAACTGCCTCCTCTACTGCCACCAGAGCTGTCTCTGTTTCTTGCTTTGCTCTAAACCCTGTCTGGGTGGAATGTAGTGCACCAGTGGATTCAATAAAAGAAGAAAGAACCTGATTCACATGTTTTTCAGCTATTTTGCTGATACCCGGTAGTAACGAAATAGGCCTATAATTGGCCAGGTCTTCAGGGTCCAAACTAGGTTTTTTTTAGCAGGGCTCTGACCTTTGCCTTCTTCCAGTTGGGGGGCACTACACCCGAGGCCAGAGACGCATTAATGACCTGCATTATCACTGGGCATACCGTCCCTGATACCTGTTTAAGAACTGCCGGAGGTGCAGCATCCAGCGGAGAGCCCGATTTAAGGTTGCCAAGGAGACTATCCACACTAGCCAGATCTAATGGCGGGAAGGCTTTAAGACCTCCAGATAGGTTTAGGTCTGCTTCCTTAGCCCCCTCTTTTTCACTCTCCATATTGTCTGGAGTATATGCCATTGGCGCAAAGCTAGAGTAGATATTGGACACTTTGGATGCAAAAAAGGCAGCTAAGTCCTCACAGTGTTTCTGTGGGTTCAGAGCAGGACTGATAGCCCTGGGAGTAGTAACCAGAGATTGAAAGATTTTAAAAATGTCTCTGGGGGCAATAACTGCTTCCGCAATTTTACTCTGATAGTATGCGGCTTGTGACGTTTTTAATAATTTTTTGTACGATCTCAGGGATGACCTATATTCATTTTTCGTAGCAGGGGCATAGTCCTTTCTCCACTTCCTTTCCGCACGTTTACACAGTTGTTTATGCTCCTTAAGTTCCCCAGAGTACCATGGTTGTTTATTAGGGCCCTCTCGATGCCGTACCTCTTTTTTTTGGAAGGATGGTATCTAGGATGGAATTAATCCACTGGTCAAAGGCTTCATTGGCTACCACGGGGTCCTCATGGGGAGCAGGCGGGCAACTCTTCAGGGCTGCCTCCCAGTCCTCAGCTGGTAGTCTAGACCATACTCGACAAACTTTCTTTAAAATGGAAGCCCTATGGATCTGTGTTACTGGGGACCACACAAAGGAGAGTAGGGCATGGTCTGACCATGGCACGAAACTAGGCTGACCACACACAATATTTTCAAGGTTGGTGAAAAAGTGATCAAGTAAGTGCCCACCTATGTGAGTGGAGCTGGCCACGATTTGTTCCAAATGCACCACTCTTAGGGTATCCAGCAGACATTGCGATGACACGGCATCGACTTCATCCAGGGGAATATTAAGATCGCCCAGGATGGAAAAATTAGGGGCACTACTGATGGAAAGAGAGATCTTATCTAGAAGGTTGTTACAAAAATCATGGTAATCACCTGGAGGTCTGTAAACCAGGATCCCTGAAAAGGTGCAAGTGGGCGAAAAGGATATAGAGAAACCAAGACTCTCGCACTCTATAAGTGGACTCTCCGAAGTTCTGCACCTAAAATTTTTCTTATGAATAATCGCCACACCTCCTCCTCGCCCCGTCGGGCGATCCTGCCTAGTAATGGAGTAGTTAGGCGGTAGCGCCTGCACTATGTCGGGGTATAGGTGGGTCCCCAGAGTATGTCCCACTCCCTAACTTAGTATAAGTATGGGACCCCAGTCCTTAGGACTTTAGATTACACCTAGACAAAACTCTGCAACATATATCCTGGAACTTTGACATTTTATCTCAACTAGAAGACAGAAGGATCTCCCTTGGGGTCAAGGAGTGACTCCCCTGTTCAAACAGGTACCAAAGAAGCATCTTTCCGGTCTTCATTGGACCCCGAAGGATTTGTGACTCAGGACATGGACTTCCAGACTTCTCCGAGGCGAACACAAGATCCCAGCAAAGCTGAGACCTGCAGCCCTCATGAGTGACATGGAACCAAAGCTCCTGGACACTGTGCACATTTGCAAGTGCATCAACTTCCTGAGCATTTCTGAAGTTGTGCTTTGGGCTACTTGTACTCAGAACCCTGAACACCATCTGCTCCGAAGATTGTGGGCCTACACTCCACGAGTGTTCCCGGAGCCCGCTTCTAGCATTTCCGCTCAAGGCTCCTTTGCGATCCCTGGTCCGTTGACTGGTGGGTCCCCACGAAAGTAACTATTCTGTTTATTGGGCTTTCCTCGTTGCTCCAGACGTGCCCTGATTCCCCTCCAAAGGGTGAGTCCCTCAGACCTTGCTGGTCTGCACCAAAGCCAATCTTTGCTATCTGCATGAGTTGCTGTTGCCAAGGCTTGTTGGGTCCAATCCAGATACCGACACCGCAGCACATGACATCCTTTGTGGAACAGCTCGAATCCAGCACCTGGTTGTCATCGACGCCTCCTGGTCCTCGTGGCTGAAGAGTCAAGCTTCAGCTTCTTCATCTGAAAGCACCCGACATCGGTGGACATCTGCTCAACGCCTTCCTGGTCACTGGCTAGTGACCCAGACTCAGTTCCCTCTGCTTTTAGGTTCTTCAGATCTTCGATCACCCTTGGATCCACCCGGACACTTTCAACTTGGTTGCTAGCAGTACTTTTCAGCAGCTCGACACTGAAAACGACGACGAAACCCGACATCAAAAGACAACTTTGCACCCGTCTTCCCTGGGTGAGGGAACTCGAGTGCTCCGCTGCTCCCGTGGGTATTGACTTTAGAACTGCCTAGTTCTAAAGGGGTTTGCTCCAAGTCCTCTTCCAAGTGTCCTTAATCTGTAATTTTCCAACCGCGACTTTCCCTATAGAAGTTAATGGTGATTCACGGCTGTGTTTAGACACGGGACGCGTCCCCCTTGGGTCCTCTTTTTCAATACCTTGGGTGGTTCCTGGTGGCGTCAGCGGTTTTAAAGGCTCTAGGCCTTGTATCCATGTCAGTCGTGGTTCTTATACCACTTTTTAAATATATTTTTGGTACGCCACTAGGTCTCATCATATATTGTGCTAATTTACTGTGTGCTAAATAAGTTTACTGAGTGCACTTTTGCCTATAGCCTCATAAAGAGATTAGAGGGATGTGTTTAGAATAAATACATATATTTTATACATATATATCTGGTGTGGTTCTCCTTTCATTTGGTCATTCATGAGATTAAAGACTGGTAAAACAAGCTGCTTTACATTCCTTCAAGACTTAGCCTGAAGGCTGCTCTCCACAGCTACCATTAGGATAGCTTTCCATATAGGTTGTCTTTAAACCTACCATCAATAAGGGTCGATTAGACTGGTGCAAGGTGCCCACTAGAATAGTGGACAGCATATGCCAGGCCAACTTCTCACATTGATGGCTTTTGTGTCTTCTCAGCAATCTCTTATTGATTTGATGGCTTTGGTGTCAGTCTCAACTGTCTCTTATTGAATTGATGGCTTTGGTGTCTGTCTCAGCTATCTCCTCCTGATGTAGTGGCTTTGGTGTCTGTCTCAGCTGCCTCCTCTTGATTTGATGGCTTTGGTGGCTGTCTCAGCTGCCTCCACTTGATTTGATGGCTTTGGTATCTGTCGCCGCTGTCTCCTCTTGATTTGATGACTTTGGTGTCTTTTTCAGCTATATGCTCTTGATTGTAATGGCGTCGGTGTCTGTCTCATCTATCTCCTCTTGAAATGATTGTAGGAGAGTAGGGTCTGCTTCCTATGGTTACCCCCACTTTTTGCTGTGATTCTCTGGTTTATCAACTATAGTCTGGCTGTGGCCCTGCTAATCAGGCCCACAGCCCAGCTGTTCTCTCCCTAAATTGATACCATGTACTTTAGGTACATACCAGATTGGTTACTGGGTCACCCTTGTGAGACCCTGTATAGTGTACCCTAGGTACCCCGGACATAGGTACTCCCTAGGCCTACCAGGGGCTGCAGCATGTATTGTGCCACCCCTGGTTTGCCTTCCAAACTGACACCACAGGTCTGTTCACAAAGCCTGGGAAAGGTGGTATAAAACCCTTACTTAGATATAGTATATCTATATCTACCTTATATATAGACACATATTAGCCTATAAGTCACTCCTATGGAAGGCCTTAACAACCCTGAAGGCAGAGTGCTTGGTTTTATGTGAGAGGGTGCCCTAGCATGAGCTGAGCCCCTCTGCAGCTTTCGGACCCATCTCCTTATAGCCATATCATATACTCTTAAGTGCATTATAATCCTCGCGGTTAATGCTAACTTTGGTTTGGCTTTATCGAAACATGTAGTGTAAGGGGTAAAACACTTTGGAATACTACCCCCCCCCATTCCACCCTTCTAGAGGGAGAAGACATGTAGTTACTGGTACACCCGGTTAAAGTTAAACAGAGCTTCAGCATCACAAAATGGATGCTGCTGCCACAGACACGAGTCTGCCCTCCGGCTGCTGGATGAAACTCCGGCATGGGAGGCCCGGACAATAGGTTTCCTGCCCAGGGAGGTGCTACCACCTCCCCAGACAGGACTTTAGTGTATTGGGGCATGGAGGTCTGTATTCAGTAAATGCTTTCCAGACACTTCCTGGGGCACACAAGGTGCTCCATGCATTTCCCAGTTCAAACCGGTTGCTGGGGTGCACTGCCCCAGCTCTGGTGCGAAACTGGACAAAGGGGAAGGGGTGTAACCCACTTTTTGCTGTGATTCTCTGGTTTTTCAACTTTAGTCTGGCTGTGGCCCTGCTAATCAGGCCCACAACCTAGCTGTTCTCTCCCTAAATTGATACCATGTACTTTAGGTACATACCAGATTGGTTACTGGGTCACCCTTGTGAGACCCTGTATAGTGTACCCTAGGTACCCAGGGCATAGGTGCACCCTAGGCCTACCAGGGGCTGCAGCATGTATTGTGCCTCCCCTGGTTTGCCTTCCAAACTGACACCACAGGTCTGTTCACACAGCCTGGGAAAGGTGGTATAATCACCCCTTATTTAGATATAGTATATCTATATCTACCTTATATATAGATACATAGTAGCCTATAAGTCACTCCTATGGCAGGCCTTAACAATCAGGAAGGCAGAGTGCTTGGTTTTATGTGAGAGGGTGCCCTAGCATGAGCTAAGCCCCTCTGCAGCTTTCGGAACCATCTCCTTATAGCTGTTCTATGATATACACTAATCAAAGGAGAAAGGATCACTTGTCCTGTACAACCTTTAGGTCTGCAGGAGTCTGTTCGAGTTGCATCCCAATGTAAAAGACCCTCATGCACGTGATGGGTACGGTGGTATTCAAGCGGTATATCTTGATTCTCCGCTGTATATGTCACGTGTGTGCATAATCATTGGGTCAGTGAGTTATGCAGCCTCCACCTGGAGGATCTAACCCAAGGTTGTGCCAGTAGTGAGCCAGTGATAGGGAATCTAAAAAAACCCAGAAAACCAGATGGTTGACATTTATTAAGACTGGGTTCGGGTTCTGGTAAACTCTATAGGTGTGCACCTTATGGGGTATTATGCGTCACAGATGCACCCAGAGTTAAAGGTTAAAAACTAAGGTGTAAGGGGTGTAGGGAATGGTCAACATGTTTCTGCCCTGTTTGCCTTGGTTAGGACTTACAGGCATTCGTCAGGACCGTTGTGCGACTGGAGTGAGGGAAAAATTAATTATAAAGTGCTCTCAAATAAAGTGATCAGAAAATAGGATAAGTTAACCCGTTTTCCTTGCATAGAGGTCTCAATGTACCTGGAAATAAGTAACAAAAATACTTATGTAACATACAAGGGGAAGGGGAAACAATTACGAAGTGACACACATAAAGCAGGCTATCTCTTGTTAGACTGCATTCACAACTAAAAAATGGCAATACTTCATCAACCAACAGTATATCATGGCAAATGTCAACTCTCTCATCTCACACTCCACGCTAGTGCAGTGGTTTGTAGCATGCTCAGAGTTGGTGGATCATGCATGTCGTCTAAAATTCACTCGTGTTCAAATTAAACAAGGGTTCACTCACGTGGTGTTTGTGTAAGTGATACCCACATAGTGCTATATCGTATTTTTTATCCCTCACACATGATTTTCTTTGTGGTTAGATAACAAGGTCTTGCTAGCCAGTTTAATATAGTGCCAACAAACGTGTGATTTCTCGATCGTGAAAACAAACGTGGTAAATGTTTTTCGTTACCTCGAGCGTCTATAGTATGCGCTCCTATCGGGTTCAGGGCTCGGGAAGGACTGGTGTGGGAGAACGGAATCTTAAGTTAATATTTAGAAAAGCACCAGATTACTTGCGGTTATGCAGTTTGGCTCCGATTTCCCTCGGTACCTGTTGCGTCCATTCCTCGCGTCTATGTTGCAGACGCTGCTCGCTGTCACCCGGAAACAAAGGGTTCTGTTTCCGGGTGGTTCTTAGAGGCTTCCTTCAAGGGGCGTGGTCTGTACTTGGTGATTATGCCCGGTTGTTATGGAAACCCCGAGGCCGAGTTGGTGAACGGTCTCAGTTGAAAACATAGACGTTCCGTTTTGAAAAACAAGGTTGTTTTAATAAAATAACCATTAGTTAGTTTGGGGAATATCTCGTGGCACGAAACATTCCATTTATGGAGGGATATTGACATAGATTACCTTATGTACTCAAAATGCTGATTTGAAATCTGTGTTTCCTGGTACTAAATATATGGATTTTATACCCAGTTGCTTACTGTATTTGATTCAAACCAAGGATGGTCATTACTCATGTTTCATCTTCCTTCATTTTTCTTATCTTGTTCATGGAACATTGGGGAGGTGGTTTTGATGATTATATTGGATAGTCAGGCTATCTCATTTTCTGGATAAACTGAGCCGCGGAATGTTATCATTCAGTCCCTCGTGGTCAGTTCCCAATCTGTGCACCCATCTCTGCTCCTTTTCGAAGAGAATTCTCTCAGCATTGTTGTCTTTCCTTGATAGAGTTTCTAGGATAACCCAATTTAGATCAAATATTGTGTGACCTTTTTCTAAAAAATGGGTAGCCATTTTTGTGGTGCTCTTTTTACATTTTACATTACTTCTGTGTTCACACAGTCTCTGCTTGGCTTTTTGGCATGTCATGCCTATGTACCTCAGGTGGCATGGGCACGTGATCATGTAAATTACATGACTCGTATTGCAATTAGTATGGCTCCGTAGAGTCCATTTGAAGTTGGGCATTAGTTGCAGCTCTTTCGTCGGTTTCGTTAAGCTGCAGACAGAGCAAGAGCCACATGGGTAATGTCCTGTCACTTGAGGAATGCCCCACAAGTTTGTTGGTTCTTTAGTCATTCTTGGGGCAGGTTTGGTGTGGACCAGAATGTCTTTGAGATTTCGACTTCTTTTGTTCGCGAAGCGTGGTTTAGGCCATGTGAGATTTCCTGATGTTACAATAGACCAGTTCTTATTTATTATTTTCTTTACTTTGTTCGTCATCGCATTATACGTAGTAACACATGTCAGGATGTCATCTGGTGGAGGTTTTGGTACTGTTTCAAGAAGAGATTCTCTGTTCTGATTTTTAGCCCGCTTTTGACATTTGTTGATGATTTTCTCTGGATAATCACGGGCCGTCAATTTTTCATGTAAGTCACTAGCTTGTGCTTTGTATTCTTTGATATCACTGCAATTCCGCCTGAGTCTGAGGAATTGGCTGTATGCTAAGTTTTCCCTCAGTGGGCGGGGATGATAACTGTTGTATGAGAGAGAGCTATTTTTTGCAGTGGTTTTGAAAAAAGTGCGGGTTTTCAAAGTGTTGTTATCAGCGTAAATGGTTATGTCAAGGAAGTCAATGCTTCTCTGATCTGAACAGTCGGTGAAAGTCAAGCATTCATCTCTTTGGTTTAGCCATATGTGAAATTGTGATAGGCTGTTTTTATCTCCTTTCCAGATGACCAAAATGTCATCTATATACCGCTTCCAGAACAGTATATGATGACAATATGGATTACGAGTCTCATCCAAGATGTGTTTGTCCTCAAATGTGCTTACATATAATCCAGCCACACTGGGGGCAAAGGTACTGCCCATAGAAGTCCCATGGCGTTGTAAGTACAGTGTATCCTTATATTGGAAAAAAATTTCCATAAGTGCCAGGCGGCAACATTCTAGTACAAAATGTCTTGGGGTTTTGTACGTCCAGTTCGAATTGAAAAGAATGCTTTCAAGGGTATCCATGGTTTTTTCTTGGGGGAGGCTTGTATAGAGGCTCTCTACATCAAAACCTGCAAGAAGCATAGTATCAGGGCAGTATTCAAAATTGCATAGTTGATTAAGGAGGTCTCGAGTGTCCTTTAAATATGTGGGAGTCTTTTGGACTAATGGTCTAAGATATTGGTCTGCAAACTCCGAAAGGGGTTCTAATACGGACCCTATGCCTGACACGATAGGTCGTCCCGGAGGTGGTACACGGCCTTTGTGTATCTTTGGTAGGGAGTAAAAGTACGGAGTTCGAGGTGTTGTGGTCACTAGGTAATCTCCTTCTTTTTTTGTGATCCAATTGTTGGTCTCTCCTTCTTCTACCATCAACATGATGATTCTTTGTAGCCTTAGGGTTGGGTCTACATCTAGAATTTTGTAGAATTTCTCATCAGAGAGTAGACTCATGCATTGTAGGTCATAACCTTCCGCCGTAAGTAGAACTATTCCTCCGCCTTTGTCGGCAGGTTTTATGACTATACTTTGGTCCGATTTCAGGGCATCCAGTGCTTGTTGTTCTGCTCTTGTTATATTCTGAAAGGGTTTTGGTGGTCCATTTTTCAGATCATCAATAGCTTTGAAGGTTGCTGATTCAAAGGTTTGTATTTCAATAGGAACCTGAAAATTTAGTGGGCAGAACGATGACTTGTTTCTGAGACCGGTGTCTCCTTCATTGATTGGAGAAGATCCTTTGAAGAAAGCTTTCAGTTTAAGTTTTCGGCAGAATTCTGCCACTTCGCATTTTGTTTTAAACAGGTCTAGTTTTGGTGTGGGGACGTATCCTAGTCCTTTGTTTAGTACGTTTTCTTCATCTTTGGTTAAGATCTTATTTGACAAATTTACGATGAGGGATTCGTTGTTGCTCCGGATTTGGCTTTCGTCACGCTCCTCGTTTCTACCTGTCTGGTTTGGTCGGACCAAGTTACTCCTCTTCTTCGTGTTCTTTGTGTTACTGGGCCATTCCCTAAAAAAGGCACTCGTTGTTGGAAATTTTGACCGCCTTGATGTTGGATCTTATGATTCATCATTTGCGGGCCTTGAAAATACGGGTTCATCCAACCTTGAAATTGAGGGTTAAAGGCTTGGAAGGGTATTCCTTGATTATTCATTTGAAAGTATGGAGGGCGCCAAAAACCTCGACCACGTCGGTTTCCTCGTCTATTTTGATAGTGGTTTCTGTTGGGATTGTTTTGTTCTTCTTGATCTGAGCCAGTACTGGAGGCACCGCTAGATCCATAGTTGGAGGTGTTATCATCCATCTTATAGTCCTTACTGCTGTAGGGATGTATTTTCTCCATGGAGAATTTCTTGAGTTCTTTTGCCAACTTTTGTAGTTTCGTTTGTGTTAAATATTCTTGGGTCTCGCCCATTTCTTTGCTGATTTCTTCCAAACGAGTTTTATATATTGTGATGTTCACGGTATTATTGAGTTTGGTTTCTAAAATTTCAATTTTTACTGTTAACTCGTCAGTTAATCTTGTTGCTGTTTTTATAATCAGCACTAGATAGTCTCTAGTGCATTTCCAAGAAATGGCCGACCAATCTTTTCTAAAGGGTAGGTCTTTCAAAAATATCCTTGGTGCGTTGGTAACCCAGAGGCCTCTGGGAGCTGCATTAACCCTTAGGTACTCCGTCATTATAATGCCGTGTACTGCTGTTCTCACTTGTTCTTTTTTGACTTCGCTAAGTTCATCCCACTCTGCAGAGCTGGAGAGGGTCTGAGTGAGGTCACTGTTCATGAATAAACGTGGTTTCGCCAGAATTGCATCGATTTCTTCAATGGAATAACTTAATCCCAAGTTCTCCGCCATCATAAACTTTCTGTGTGCGGTTGACTGGCCACTGATGGTTTATGTGGTCAGTAGTGTCTCGAGAGGATACAGAGTCTGATTTTTGATTACTCCCACAGCTGTCCGCTGCTGAATATCTTCTAATCAGGAGGGGGGAGGTGGAAAAGTGGATCCTTTCAGTTTCCACAAGTAGTATACACTAATCAAAGGAGAAAGGATCACTTGTCCTGTACAACCTTTAGGTCTGCAGGAGTCTGTTAGAGTTGCATCCCAATGTAAAAGACCCTCATGCACGTGATGGGTACGGTGGTATTCAAGCGGTATATCTTGATTCTCCGCTGTATGTCACGTGTGTGCATAATCATTGGGTCAGTGAGTTATGCAGCCTCCACCTGGAGGATCTAACCCAAGGTTGTGCCAGTAGTGAGCCAGTGATAGGGAATCTAAAAAAACCCGGAAAACCAGATGGTTGACATTTATTAAGACTGGGTTCGGGTTCTGGTAAACTCTATAGGTGTGCACCTTATGGGGTATTATGCGTCACAGATGCACCCAGAGTTAAAGGTTAAAAACTAAGGTGTAAGGGGAGTAGGGAATGGTCAACATGTTTCTGCCCTGTTCGCCTTGGTTAGGACTTACAGGCATTCGTCAGGACCGTTGTGCGACTGGAGTGAGGGAAAAATGAATTATAAAGTGCTCTCAAATAAAGTGATCAGAAAATAGGATAAGTTAACCTGTTTTCCTTGCATAGAGGTCTCAATGTACCTGGAAATAAGTAACAAAAATACTTATGTAACATACAAGGGGAAGGGGAAACAATTACGAAGGGACACACATAAAGCAGGCTATCTCTTGTTAGACTGCATTCACAACTAAAAAATGGCAATACTTCATCAACCAACAGTATATCATGGCAAATGTCAACTCTCTCATCTCACACTCCACGCTAGTGCAGTGGTTTGTAGCATGCTCAGAGTTGGTGGATCATGCATGTCGTCTAAAATTCACTCGTGTTCAAATTAAACAAGGGTTCACTCACGTGGTGTTTGTGTAAGTGATACCCACATAGTGCTATATCGTATTTTTTATCCCTCACACATGATTTTCTTTGTGGTTAGATAACAAGGTCTTGCTAGCCAGTTTAATATAGTGCCAACAAACGTGTGATTTCTCGATCGTGAAAACAAACGTGGTAAATGTTTTTCGTTACCTCGAGCGTCTATAGTATGCGCTCCTATCGGGTTCAGGGCTCGGGAAGGACTGGTGTGGGAGAACGGAATCTTAAGTTAATATTTAGAAAAGCACCAGATTACTTGCGGTTATGCAGTTTGGCTCCGATTTCCCTCGGTACCTGTTGCGTCCATTCCTCGCGTCTACGTTGCAGACGCTGCTCGCTGTCACCCGGAAACAAAGGGTTCTGTTTCCGGGTGGTTCTTAGAGGCTTCCTTCAAGGGGCGTGGTCTGTACTTGGTGATTATGCCCGGTTGTTATGGAAACCACGAGGCCGAGTTGGTGAACGGTCTCAGTTGAAAACATAGACGTTCCGTTTTGAAAAACAAGGTTGTTTTAATAAAATAACCATTAGTTAGTTTGGGGAATATCTCGTGGCACGAAACATTCCATTTATGGAGGGATATTGACATAGATTACCTTATGTACTCAAAATGCTGATTTGAAATCTAATGTGTTTCCTGGTACTAAATATATGGATTTTATACCCAGTTGCTTACTGTATTTGATTCAAACCAAGGATGGTCATTACTCATGTTTCATCTTCCTTCATTTTTCTTATCTTGTTCATGGAACATTGGGGAGGTGGTTTTGATGATTATATTGGATAGTCAGGCTATCTCATTTTCTGGATAAACTGAGCCACGGAATGTTATCATTCAGTCCCTCGTGGTCAGTTCCCAATCTGTGCACCCATCTCTGCTCCTTTTCGAAGAGAATTCTCTCAGCATTGTTGTCTTTCCTTGATAGAGTTTCTAGGATAACCCAATTTAGATCAAATATTGTGTGACCTTTTTCTAAAAAATGGGTAGCCATTTTTGTGGTGCTCTTTTTACATTTTACATTACTTCTGTGTTCACACAGTCTCTGCTTGGCTTTTCGGCATGTCATGCCTATGTACCTCAGGTGGCATGGGCACGTGATCATGTAAATTACATGACTCGTATTGCAATTAGTATGGCTCCGTAGAGTCCATTTGAAGTTGGGCATTAGTTGCAGCTCTTTCGTCGGTTTCGTTAAGCTGCAGACAGAGCAAGAGCCACATGGGTAATGTCCTGTCACTTGAGGAATGCCCCACAAGTTTGTTGGTTCTTTAGTCATTCTTGGGGCAGGTTTGGTGTGGACCAGAATGTCTTTGAGATTTCGACTTCTTTTGTTCGCGAAGCGTGGTTTAGGCCATGTGAGATTTCCTGATGTTACAATAGACCAGTTCTTATTTATTATTTTCTTTACTTTGTTCGTCATCGCATTATACGTAGTAACACATGTCAGGATGTCATCTGGTGGAGGTTTTGGTACTGTTTCAAGAAGAGATTCTCTGTTCTGATTTTTAGCCCGCTTTTGACATTTGTTGATGATTTTCTCTGGATAATCACGGGCCGTCAATTTTTCATGTAAGTCACTAGCTTGTGCTTTGTATTCTTTGATATCACTGCAATTCCGCCTGAGTCTGAGGAATTGGCTGTATGGTAAGTTTTCCCTCAGTGGGCGGGGATGATAACTGTTGTATGAGAGAAAGCTATTTTTTGCAGTGGTTTTGAAAAAAGTGCGGGTTTTCAAAGTGTTGTTATCAGCGTAAATGGTTATGTCAAGGAAGTCAATGCTTCTCTGATCTGAACAGTAGGTGAAAGTCAAGCATTCATCTCTTTGGTTTAGCCATATGTGAAATTGTGATAGGCTGTTTTTATCTCCTTTCCAGATGACCAAAATGTCATCTATATACCGCTTCCAGAACAGTATATGATGACAATATGGATTACGAGTCTCATCCAAGATGTGTTTGTCCTCAAATGTGCTTACATATAATCCAGCCACACTGGGGGCAAAGGTACTGCCCATAGAAGTCCCATGGCGTTGTAAGTACAGTGTATCCTTATATTGGAAAAAAATTTCCATAAGTGCCAGGCGGCAACATTCTAGTACAAAATGTCTTGGGGTTTTGTACGTCCAGTTCAAATTGAAAAGAATGCTTTCAAGGGTATCCATGGTTTTTTCTTGGGGGAGGCTTGTATAGAGGCTCTCTACATCAAAACCTGCAAGAAGCATAGTATCAGGGCAGTATTCAAAATTGCATAGTTGATTAAGGAGGTCTCGAGTGTCCTTTAAATATGTGGGAGTCTTTTGGACTAATGGTCTAAGATATTGGTCTGCAAACTCCGAAAGGGGTTCTAATACGGACCCTATGCCTGACACGATAGGTCGTCCCGGAGGTGGTACACGGCCTTTGTGTATCTTTGGTAGGGAGTAAAAGTACGGAGTTCGAGGTGTTGTGGTCACTAGGTAATCTCCTTCTTTTTTTGTGATCCAATTGTTGGTCTCTCCTTCTTCTACCATCAACATGATGATTCTTTGTAGCCTTAGGGTTGGGTCTACATCTAGAATTTTGTAGAATTTCTCATCAGAGAGTAGACTCATGCATTGTAGGTCATAACCTTCCGCCGTAAGTAGAACTATTCCTCCGCCTTTGTCGGCAGGTTTTATGACTATACTTTGGTCCGATTTCAGGGCATCCAGTGCTTGTTGTTCTGCTCTTGTTATATTCTGAAAGGGTTTTGGTGGTCCATTTTTCAGATCATCAATAGCTTTGAAGGTTGCTGATTCAAAGGTTTGTATTTCAATAGGAACCTGAAAATTTAGTGGGCAGAACGATGACTTGTTTCTGAGACCGGTGTCTCCTTCATTGATTGGAGAAGATCCTATAGCCATATCATATACCCTTAAGTGCATTATAATCCTCGCGGTTAATGCTAACTTTGGTTTGGCTTTATCGAAATATGTCGTGTAAGTGTAGTGTAGTTCCTATTTTCCCAATAGGCTCTGCGCATTGAAATAACATAAACAGCAGTGTAGACATAGAACTGGAGTCATCTAGGTCTCTATTGACTATGGTAAACTTAATTTAGGTTTGCGCCAGCTAGCTCAGAGGTCGCTGGAAACTTTCTGGAATGAAGAGGGATGGACAACCTTCCCTGGCTCAGACAAGAAGGGATTCAGTTTCCGACAACCGCATAAACATGACAACTTTGCTCCCTCAGAATAAGAGTATATCTCTAGAGTTGTGCGAAAACAATAGACAGCTATTTCACTCAGTCAGCAGTGCAAACTTAGTTTCATCAGAATGCAGAGAAATAGAGAGACAGGCGTTTTCAATAAAAAGGTGGTATTTATTGAGCAGTCTTCCTTCTCATGCAAGAGAAATGAATTGCCACAATTGCAATACTTAAAGTAAAGTGCGTACAGTAAAAGTAGTATTGTGAAATAATACTGTAAAAGCATTGATACGGTTTCTTAGCCATATGATACTTTAAAATGGATAAAATATATACATACATAAATACATTGACTAAAAGGCTCAACTGGTGCTTCTAACTAAGCCTACCCCGGTGTACCTGACCTAAGCCTAATACGTGGGAAGGGATGAGCAAGTAGCAGTTTTAAGTTAAGTTGGTTAAGATAATTTTGCCAAAAATCTGCATCAAGAACTCTCTTAAGGGTTTAGTCAGCTCTGTACCTTGGTAATAGAATGTGAGAGGTCTGGTATCTCTTTCCTCAGGACTCGACATCCCAGCAACCCGCAAGGGTAGGCTGGAAACACCGGAGCTGGATTTTCTCAGCTGGAGAAAAAGACAGCGTCTCTCTCAGTGCGTCAAACAGGAGGGGCGGCTTCCGCGGGCACTCGCATCAGCTGGGCTCCCGGGCAAGTAGATGGCCGCTCTGCTCCAAACCACCATGCTTTTGCTTAAGGCAACTGTTGGTATTTTATACCTGAAAGGTGCCGGGTTTGACGTAAGGTTGGACATAAGACGTCAGCAAGAACTAACAGTTCTTGCAGGACTTCAGGAGTTCTTGTTCAAATCAAAACAAAAGCAGGGGGGTTTTCCCGGGCTGCTGGAGGCTTGGTTTGTTTAAAGAACGCGTTGTGCTTCATAGGAGTCGATGGGAGTAGCCGTGCTGTGCTTTGGATTGCATGGGCTATTACTGAATATGAATCTGATTCTTATGCCTTTGTCAGGACATTATTGATTATAACCTGACAAGGGCATAAATCGGGAATATCGAATTAGGGTCCTAGATATGAACACGACACCCACTCCACGAATTGATGTCCATCATTACTAAAACTAAGCAATAGTAAACATTCAATGATGCATGTGTTTTTTCCGACCCACCCCAAAATACATATTTCGCATTTAAAATGGTATGCGGTAAATACACGAAAAATGAGTATTTGTACTGTACGCTTTTCAAGCAGTGTTATCATTCAGATAAATGCATATATATATATCAGCTGAACGAATTGCAAAAATTACACATGAAATGGCTCTAAATACAGAAAAGAAGGTCGAGACCATTTCATCACATATTTATACAAAATGCTGTATATCTGCTAGAGGCTGAGGTAAAATATTGTCTCTAGTATCCTAAAATAGAAGCTCTATTCTCTAAGAATAGTTCTACTTTAAGTAGAGTACCATGTGCCAAAAAAAAGGTAAATATTTTGAAAATATGGGCAAAAATAATTTCGCTTTCAGGGGAGAAGTTCCAAATATTTTGTGTAGCTTTGTTTATCAAAAAAACTGAAGGCCGAATTCAGAGTTCAGGGAACGCTTTGTGCTCGTTGTTTTTATTTAAGAGTTATTCTCGTTGATTGGAGAGAACATTATTTCAGACAGACCCGCAAAAAATTGGTCTACCACATCAGGTGAAAGTTCGACCAAGTTCGAAAATACTGCAACTGTGCAGTTTTCTGCGTGATTGCTATCATCGATGGTTGGATCAGCAATGCTCACAGAAGGCTGTACCTGTTTGGTGCTGCTTTCCTCTCGTACTTCACTGCCACCTATTCGTAGTGGGGAAGTCTCAACGAATGCCGTCATCAGAATCGGTAGCCGCTGGGGACAACACGATGCATGAGTCGTTACAGGACCTAGCAAAGTATCGATAGCCATTGGTACTGCCGATTGTAGTGTAAGACAGATGTCCAACACGCATTCTTCTCCGCATAGCAGACATCGAAGCACAGGTATGATGCAATTTTGCCAGATCGGTCTGAATGAAAGAAACCAAGTTGTACTCAGATCTCTTAGCCGGGCCAATCCGAGGACCTTAGTGATACGATCTCGGTATCGTATTGCTAGGATCGTTTCTTCCATCGTTGCTAGAGTCTTGCCTGTGGATTGGCTTGCCATATCGGTGCAGAAGAAGCAAAAATAAAATTCCTGCCACGAGTCCCAAGATTAAGGGTAGGCCGCCAAAGACAGAATGGACAAAATTCGGGAAGATGCCCAGAACTGTTTCAATGGGTGTTAACAGTCCCGAAAAAATTGTCTTAAATACATGTGCGATGCCACTGGTATCAGACATGTTTAAGATTTGGCTCAACACTTCTACGACATGTACGGGGCAATTTGTTGATAAAAGGGTATGTATCTCTGCTGTTGTCCTTGCAACTTGCAGATCATATGTTTCTTTTGATGATGTTAGAGGCACAGTTGTTTGTAAAAGAATAGACTTCATTCTGCTTAAAGTATCAATTCGAATAGAAGAGATATTCAACCGAGGCCATAACGCAGCCCCCATATCTGGTTTGCTGTGTGGATACAATACTTGCATACAGCAAATGGCCCTGGAAGTTATTTAATTATTTTATTTGTAGGTTTGTAACACGCTATAATCGACTCCCGGAGGAGTATCTCTGCGCCTGTGACCTAAAGAACGCTGTCAGCAAGTCCAAAGGGGAAATGATTTATGACTGAAACAAAAAGGTCTTAAGTTGTTTCCTGAAACTCAGGTGTTCTGTGCATTTCCCAAGTGGCAGGGGTAATCCATTCCACAGGGTAGGACCGGCTACGGACAAAGCCCTACCACCCTGCCTTACTTTCTTGGCGGCTGGCACTGTTAGGAGCAGCTGGTTACTGGACCTGAGAGATCGCACCGGAGTATAAGGTACAAATTTGTCTATCCAGTATGTTGGCCCTAATCCATTTAGGCTCTTATGGATAAGGCAACAGGTCTTGAATCTCGCCATTTTCTGAACAGGGAGCCAGTGTAACTTATCCAAGAGTGGTTTGGATGACGTTCTTGTGGGGTCATTTAATACCAGCCTTGCTGCTGTATTCTGCACAAATTGGAGTTTGGCTTTAACTCCCTCGTTGGCTGACAGCAAGAGCCCATTGCAATAGGCTAATCGACTGAGAACCAGAGCCTGCACCAAGGTTTTTCTGGTGGCATCTGGTAGCAAGGGGAAAACTTTTCGAAGGAGGCCGATCACATGAAAGCAAGTGCCCACCACTGAGTTGCCATGCTGCTTCAGAGAAAGATCTCGATCCAGGGGTACCCACAGGTTTTTCACGACCAGTTTGGGTTCAGGCACTGGCCCAAGATCTTGCGGCCACCAGTCCGGGGTCCACAAGATGTTAGCTTCTCCAAGAAGCAGGACCTCTGTCTTCCCTATGTTGCATTGAAGGCAGTTTGATGACATCCATTTGGCTACTGCCTTCATGCCATTGGAAAAGGAGACCTTCACTTCGTCCGTAAGATGTCTAAGAGGATACAGTAGCTGGTTATCATCCGCGTAAGATACAGGGATGAAACCAAACTCTCTCAGGATATTTGCCAGGGGGGCCACATAGATGTTAAAAAGAGTCGGGCTCAAACAAGTGCCCTGTGGCACCCCCTTGGCAATCTCCATTTCAGCGGAACGAAATGTACCCATGCTAACCGTTTGGGTCCGGTTAGATAGAAAGCTTTTTAGCCAAGCTAGAGCTGTGTTCTTTAGCCCAATGTTTATTTATTTATTTATTTTTGGTATTTGTAAAGCGCATCATATACCCTCAGGCGTCTTGGCGCTAGTAAAACCTGTCAGCAGATCGTTCAAGTAGGATACTGTGAGAAACAGTATCGAACGCTGCTGACAGATCTAGCAGCACCAGAACAACGGAAAAGCCTCTATCTTGGTATCTATGAAGGTCATCTGTTACTGATAGTAACGCGGTCTCCGTACCATGTTTGTGCCTAAAGCCAAACTGAGAATGATCCAAGAAATTGGTCTGCTCAAGAAAGTTAGATAAGTGCCTATTCACGTACTTTTCCGCTAATTTTCCCATAAAAGGGAGTAGAGATATCGGTCTTAGATTAGACAGATCTGTCCATGGGATAGTAGGGTTTTCCTGATCGGTCTAACCGACGCTCTTTTCCATTCTCTAGGCACCTGACCATTTGCCAATGAGAGGTTCACTATTCTCTGAATCCCTGGGCCCAAGTTACAGTTGTCGGATAGGCTTTTCCTGGCAGCATGCCACAACAGCTGTGGTCACTTATGCAAATGTAACTACCGTTAGAAAGTGGTCTAAAAATGTCTCTATCTGTTTTGCAGGCGTGCCATGCAGGTGACATGAAAGGTTGTTTGAAGACCCTTCGCAGGCTCCATGCAAATTAATACCTTGACACAGAAGTGTACCGCTTAGTGATTTTTTACAATTTTTTCCACTAAGAAATACCTCCTTGTTTCCTTCACTATAACATCTGTGTGTATAAGGTAAATCCCAGGTTGATTTGATGTATTCTTTACCCAACCTTTCATACTGGCCTGCTGGTATATACTCTTGACAGTAATTAAACTGGAAAGTTGTTATCGGAATTGTAATCGTTCCATGTATTATCCATTCAATGACAGGTCTTTCTGACATTGTCAATGGTAATCTCTCGAGTTTTTCAATGCTCAGAATTGTATAATCTGCTCCTTTTTGTGCCAAACTGATTTGTTTAACAGTAAGGTTAAAGATACCGAATAATGACGTTGTGTTGATTAAACGCCATGGTACGTAGCCTGAACGCAGATTTTGCAACGTCCATCCAAGCTGTACAATAGAACGTAATTGAGACTGACCATGTTGTAACATTAGTAAGTCCTGCTCTATTATATCAAAGGCAGACGATACAATACTGTCCAGTGAATATATTCTGGAAGACAGAGTCGTTAACCCATTGTCCACAACAGAAAGTGATTTTTCCAAATTTATATTATCAATTTCCCGTATTTTTTCTGCTGTCTCAATTTGCATTATTTTCCATGCTTCGTTGTATGCAGCGTATATACCGGCCGCTATGAAAAGTTTTTGACGCTGTTTGCGTGGTCCCATTATGAAATCACGCAAGTCAGCACCGTCTTTAAGTAAAGTCAAGTGTTGCTTAATTTCAGCCAGTGTGGATTTCTGTAGCCACTCAAGGCATAGTTTCCCTACACTGTATGTTGTAACTATCCCTGGATGTGGTCTCTGGGAATATCTAGGGTCTGGTCTGGTCATTTTGAACCCCTGTGTTTTGTTCAGGAATCTATCTTGACAGTTATTCATGTCTGTTGGTCAGATCAACCACTTTTTCCAATCAGTATGTGTTCTGTTTTCGTATAAAATATTAGAAACGTCTATCTCCACATCAGTAGTGCTCTCACTATCAGGCATGGGTTTCGGAATAGACGGTGTATTCAAATCTTTTATCTTAGCTAGGCCAAGACAAGTAGTTTGTTGAATTGTGTCATTCAAGAATATAATTTGTTCTGGGATCATGCAAGCCCTAAACAGTGCTTCTAGGCCTTGTACTTGCCAATCTTTGGAACCCCAGATTGTTTTTGTTTCAATGGTGTTTTTCCAAATTTCGAAACCTAATGTAGACATTTTGTCATAAAATGTTTCTGAATAAATCAATTTAGTATTTGTCAACATTGTTTTCATTTCTGTTCTATTTGACATTTTAAAATAAAAAGTTCTTGGATTACTGTTATTAAGCCCTGAGAAGTATTGGAATTTATCAGAAAACTTTTTCGAACTGTCTTTTGGTGGAGTAGTGTATAAATAGGGGGGTTTACCCAAACATAGTCACTGGGACCTGGGTTCTCTAAGTACTGAGAGGAAGGGGTCCCAGCGTGAATGCGATATAATGTGAACAATTCAAAAAATTATATACACAGACAATGAATGCATCCACATTGTTTTATTCACAATGGGACTAGGTATACTGAATATACAGACAACTGTTCAATAAATTTAAACGGTTGTACAGTGCCCCAGGGGGGGGAGGAGGGGGTTTAGTGATAAGGTGAGGATATTGTGATGGAAAGGAATTAGTGACAGTAAAATTAGACAGTTAACAAAACTGTATTGGCGAGTTATATACAGAACAAAGGACCGTTAGTTCGAAGCTTAAGTCAACAAATATCATACTTCACAGAATACAATGAATGAAAAAATAGTGGCGTGAAGTTGACAATCAAACAGGTTGTTGTCGACGTTTCGACCCTCAGAAGTTCGCAGGGATTAGTCGTGCCCTTGCTGTGGGGTCTTCATCAGGACAAAATAGGGGGCAGGCAACCTAATTAATGTATATAAAATAGAGAGTTATATTTCATGGTGGTGGGATCTGCCTCATATTACGTAAGTAAGACCAATATAGGCACACATAGCTAAATCAGAGGGTATACCATTAAGGTTATAGCTCATGATGTGAATCATTGACTGGGCAAGCGTAACCATTTGGTACCGCCTGCAAGTGGAAGTTCTGAGATAGATAGGGTCCTACAGAGGCAGACGCAATTACCAAACTTTCTCGGATTCATCTTACAGCTCTGAGGGTGAACAAGAACAAGCGGGCCCGAGTAATCTCTACAACTATTCAGACTACGCCTACCAACAACACCAATACAACCCTTTTTTAGGACAGCGTCAAGGATCATGGCGCCCTCCCCGAGGCAGAGGCAACAACTGGCCAAGAGGCCAGCAACGTGGCCCCCAACAGAACCCGAACAACTGGGACGGAAGACGTGGACAACCCCAGAAACAAGTACACTTTCAACCGGAACAACATGGCGAGAGGGTAACCCGCAACAAAGCTTACCGATGGTAGTCACCACAGAGGCCCTCAGTCCGATTGTGAATATATCCCAACAAAAACTGAGTAATGATGAACTTAAAGTATTGAGCAAAGGGTTATCTTATGTTCCTACGCACAAACCTGATAATTTCATTGTCCGTACTAAACTCTTTAAATTCTTTTGTAAAATCCGGCTCAAATACTTCTTCCGCAATTCCGGACCACAACCCAATCCATCAATAACAGGTTTGAGAATACCTTCGACCTTTGTCCCCTATGCAAGTACAATGTCACACAAAATCTTGGCCTATGAAGCGGTGGTGTGGAGAGATGTGCAAGAACTTCTACATGATAAATCTTACATCAGGTACAATACTAGTAAAATGGAAAAGGCAGCACTGCAATCACTAGCCCGGAACACCAAAGTTGTGATTAAGCCCACGGACAAGGGCGGGGCAATTGTTGTCCAAGATGTATCCGCCTATGAATCTGAAATTCTCCGCCAACTGAACGACGATACGAGTTACCAACTACTGCGGTCTGATCCTTCTAAAGTCATTGCCCTTGAAATCTTGGAGTTAACACAAGCTGGCCTCGACCAAGGTTTCTTATCTGAGAATGAGTTTCATTTCCTAAATCAAAAACACCCTCGACTGGCCACGATTTACACCATACCGACAATCCACAAAAGTATGGTGGACCCACCAGGTCGCCCTATCGTGTCTGGATGTGGTTCCATTCTCGAGCCTCTTGGCAAATACATTGATTTTTTCCTCAAGCCCCTGGCTGAGTCAACTCCATCTTACCTACGTGATACCATGCATACAATTAGTCAGGGAACAGGTTTTTAAGTATTCAGGAAAAATGGCGCTCAGCTAGTCACGGTATGTCTTAGAGTCTCGTGATATAAAATTAGGTGCTTCTTGGCAGAGGAAAACCTTAACCTCTGTAAGAGAAGGGGTTCAGAAACCTCTCTCTAATGTAAATGGACAACAATCCAGAGCACACTTTGTGTATCAAATCAAGAATCAAACTTCAAGCGGTCAAAAGATAAAAGTGATGGGATAGATCATACTCGCATAAGTCTTTCAAAATTGTATTTTATTGTTTCAACAGTGTTCTTTCTTGAGAATCACTGTGTATGTCACTCTAGCCTACACGTGTTTCATCACAGCATGTGGCTGTGAATCTTCAGGGCTGATCTCAATGATCAAGGCGCGTTATCGGGAGACCGGTGATAATTCCGTCCCGGTCCTAATCGGGATGTTAGCGTGTGGTTGTAGGGCGGTACCGTAGGTAAACGGTTACCGTTTCGTCAAGATAGCATCCGGAAACAGGAGCTGCATTCGGCTCAACCCACGGGCTAATAGCCTTAAAATACCCACGCTGTGTGTTCGGTTACACACGATCCCCTATCTTGACGAAACGGTAACCGTTTACCTACGGTACCGCCCTACAACCACACGCTAACATCCCGATTAGGACCGGGACGGAATTATCACCGGTCTCCCGATAACGCGCCTTGATCATTGAGATCAGCCCTGAAGATTCACAGCCACATGCTGTGATGAAACACGTGTAGGCTAGAGTGACATACACAGTGATTCTCAAGAAAGAACACTGTTGAAACAATAAAATACAATTTTGAAAGACTTATGCGAGTATGATCTATCCCATCACTTTTATCTTTTGACCGCTTGAAGTTTGATTCTTGATTTGATACACAAAGTGTGCTCTGGATTGTTGACCATGCATACAATTAACATCATTGAAAATTCATCTTTTGACCCTCAACACCCAAGACTAGCTACATGCGACGTGGTATCATTATATACCTGCATCGCTCAACAAGAAGCTCTCATGGTGATAACACGATGTCTGCAACGACGACCGGCCCCGGTACAAGTCCCATCTGAATTCATTGTGGCCTTGTTAAGAATAGCCATGACCAAGAACTTTTTTCTATTTAAAAATAAATTCTATCTCCAAACATCCGGAGTAGCACTGGGGGCTCCATTTGCTCCTGATGTGGCGATACTTTACATGGCGGCCTTCGAGAAAGACACTGTCCTAAATCAAGTTAATCCATTCAGAGACCAATTGGGTCTCTGGATGCGATACATTGATGATATTCTTCTAATTTGGAATGACGATTTGGAGGAACTATCCTCGTTTTTCACATGGCTTAATCATCAATCTGCATATTTGAAATTCACGATCCAATCAGACAATCAGACCATAAACTTTCTGGACATTACCATCTATGAGCAATCAGGAATATTACTCACTACACTGTACCGAAAACCGGCTGAAAGAAACTCGTTGTTACAATACAACAGTCACCATCCACGAGCTCTCCACGACAATTTGCCTTTCGGGCAATTCCTACGAATTCAGAGGAATTGCTCTAACAAAGAACATTACTTCACTGAATCTGAGGATCTTGCCAACCGACTGCAACAACGAGGATATCCAAGACGCCTGGTCAAGAAATCACGGAAACGTGCCTGGTTCTACCCAAGAGAAGAATTACTCTCGCCCAAAGACAAAAGTGGCCAACAAGAAAATAGGATTGTCTGTGTAACCACCTTCAACACCAAAAGTAACAAGATCAAACGCATCATCAACCACCATTGGCAATTGATATCGGATGATGTCAACCAGTCTGAAACACCCTTACACGCTTTCAGAAAAGCCAAAAGCATCAAGAACTATGTGGTACGGTCACTCCTACCAACATCTGATGAGCCCACTATCACCTCATTGTGGGATTTGCCCCCTGTGGTCCGCCATTTTAAATGTGGCCACTGTAAGGCGTGTGACACTGCAATCCAAACTAAGGAATTTCAACATCGCCAACATAAAATTGGGTTAAAGACACACAGCAACTGTAACTCTTCCAATATTATCTACGCAATAATATGCCCGTGCCAAATGATCTATATTGGTCAAACGCAACAAAAAGCCAAAGCTAGAATTCTACAGCACATGAGCAGGATTAGATGCGAGGTCCAGGGTGCACCCTTAGTAGACCATTTTAAATTGGCAGCACACCCTCCAGAGAGCCTTAGATGGGTGGTGATAGAAAAAGCAGTTCTGGGACCCCGGGGAGGCAATATCACAAGTATCCCAAACACACGCGAATTGAAGTGGATGTACTTCTTTGACTCCATTGAGACAGGCCTCAACGAGCATGACAGCTCTTTTTCACAACTAGCCACCTTACCTTGAACCCCTCTCGCATTCAACACGCAATACACTGTGTTTAATTTGGCCTTTACCCTCATGTGAGAGGTACGCCAAATTATCTATGACTATGTAAAATACCAATATCACCATCAATTGAATTGGCCTATACCCCACTGTTAGAGGTACGTCTTGAAGATAGTCCAACATTTAATGTTGTTATATTTAACATCATGGAATACAACCACCCTAATTGTAGATATGGTTTGTTTTGGCTTCACCATATTTTACCATATTCTGATAGATATGCGGTATCTATGCTCCAACCACTCTTACATACAGTGCTCATGCTGACCAAAATCATATACTTTCTTTAATATCTGTGATTATTGTTTAATTGTGTACTAACATGATATTGCACATCGAGTATATTTCGAATATTCCAAGCTTACAATTATCAATGTCTATTAGACACTAATTGCAGTCTATTAATCATGCCTGCACGAATACCAACTTTAAGAATTCCAATGATAACAATCGAGAACAACGCAAGTCTGTTTTCCAGCTCTACACGCTTATCCTGAATCACGTGGTAAGGTTACCATAGTGATATTACAATCTGGAAACTTGGCTCGCCATTGCGAGTAAGAGCGGCGTCCTCGGCCAGATTCAATCGGCGTTCGTAAGTGTGGCCTTGAATTTGCAATCTTTTTCCTAACTTTCTAAAGTCAGGTCCCTTCTGACCACGGGCGTTACTAATGATCCCCCCGTATATTCTCCTACAGATACTACGGAGTTTCTATACCCGCTGACCCGAGTTCTGACACACCGCAACTCTGGGTAAGCCTTTGGCCGGATTTCACAATGCGGTGAATGTCCTGTTTTTCAGATATGACAGCATCTTAGAGTGATTAGGTCTCTTGTTCATTTCCAGATATAACGGCACAACCTTCTCTCAACTACATTATTGAACTCATGCCTAATTTATTCTTACTACTGGGTAAGCTCCCTCTATTTTTACACTTAATTGGTTACCATAGCCCAACTAGCTTTTATATCACTTACTCTTCGTGTTCTATTACAGACACGCACCACGCGAAGTGATCCTATGTGATGACAGTCCTTGACCTTGTGCTAATTTACTTATCAAGGTAAACCACAACTATTGACAAAGGTTAAGTATCTTGTTGTAGATATTGCCAGAGTTACCGCCCCCCCCCCCGGGCCAGCTCTCAGCTCCAAACACTCGATTTAACTTAATTGACTCATGCTTTATTTTCAATTGGAATAGAATGATCCACTCTTGAATTTAACTGTTCCTACCTACCTCAGAGTCCCTATCTATCTCAGAACTTCCACTTGCAGGCAGTACCAAATGGTTACGCTTGCCCAGTTAATGATTCACATCATGAGCTATAACCTTAATGGTATACCCTCTGATTTAGCTTTGTGTGCCTATATTGGTCTTACTTACGTAATATGAGGCAGATCCCACCACCATGAAATATAACTCTCTATTTTATATACATTAATTAGGTTGCCTGCCCCCTATTTTGTCCTGATGAAGACCCCACAGCAAGGGCACGACTAATCCCTGCGAACTTCTGAAGGTCGAAACGTCGACAACAACCTGTTTGATTGTCAACTTCACGCCACTATTTTTTCATTCATTGTATTCTGTGAAGTATGATATTTGTTGACTTAAGCTTCGAACTAACGTTCCTTTGTTCTGTATATAACTCGCCAATACGGTTTTGTTAACTGTCTGATTTTACTGTCACTAATTCCTTTCCATCACAATATCCTCACCTTATCACTAAACCCCCCCCTCCCCTCCTGGGGCACTGTACAACCGTTTAAAATTATTGAACAGTTGTCTGTATATTCAGTATACCTAGTCCCATTGTGAATAAAACATTGTGGGTGCATTCATTGTCTGTGTATATAATTTTTTGAATTGTTCACATTATATCACATTCGCGCTGGGACCCCTTCCTCTCAGTATTTTGGTGGAGTAGGACAGTGTTCCCACTGGTTAAAAGATAAAACATTTCTAGGCTGTGCACTTTTATGCAAATAGTGATCACCATAATGGTTGTAGCAGTAAAGCTCTTCATAATTGGATGAACCCTGCAAGTAATCTTGTTCTGTACATTTGGCTGACATTACTAAATCTGACATCATATTATTAATGTTTTCAATGTCCCAGTCATCAGAGAAGGTACTAGGTGTCACAAAATCACTTAATGAAATCTTGAGCTGGTGGGGATACTTTAAAAGCTCGACCGGGCCCAAAATGTCATAATCAGTTCTGTCCCATGCTACCCCACCGGGTATTGGAATGGCTGTGATGTTCACTGATGACAGTTCTCTTTTCTCTATGTGAGAAGATGTGTGTGGCTTTAGGACCAAGTTGATGTTCTGACTTGCTGTGTCCATTGTACTATATTTTCCTTCAATGAATCTTCCCAAACATATAACCATGATGATCCAAAGCAGGAGGAAAAGTACACCTAACACAATCCAAAATTCAATCCATGGTGAAATTAGATATGTCTTTTCTAATTGTTGGAAAAGTTCAATTACTTTGTTTTTAAAACTTTGTGTTGGAGGCGTTTCTTCATGTTCGCTTGGGTCTTCAGAGAAATTGTCGAAGTTGATGAAGTAGCCTGATGCAGTTCTGTCAATTATTGGAATTGCTTCCGGATTTTCATTTGCTTTTGCATTTTTCTTTGTTTCATTATAATAGCCTGAGGCTACATCATTGTAGATTGGTGTTTCTTGACGAACTGTAATTATTTGGGTTTCAAGAGGCACAAGTTCCATGGCATTATTGCACAGTCCTTTTTTTATTCATTGCTGATTTCTCCAATTTGATTAGTCTTTCAGCATGAGCCTCTTGGATTGTAGCAAACTTCGGTATTCTGCTATTTCTTGGGAGGCCTACTACTTATTATTGGCCACATGATTGTGGTTTTACCAGGTCGATGGATACAACTTGGTTCTCCTTTTTACCAGCAAGGGGCGGTAGTACTACTGATGTTGTTCCGTTGATAGCTAAGACAGGTACTGCTTTTCTGTACAAAGGCCCAAATTCCTTCTTTACCGCGATCTTTTCTCTGACCAGATCCCCAATCTTTGGAATCCAGACAGGTCTTGCTGGGACAGGTGGTTTTTCTTCAGTGGATGTCGACTGTTGTTTCAACTTTTTATGTTACTCAGGTTTTTTCTTTTTTCATTTAAATCCTTTAAAACAGCCAAACGATCTTTGATATCAAAGCTTTTTTCTTCTACCACTGAAGTGTGACTATCAAGGTCCTGAATAAGCATTCTAGTTCCGAACAATAGTTCGCATGGAGTGAGACCTTTTAGAGAGTTTCTTGGCAGATTATTAAGACTACTTTGGGCACTTGTTAAATGTTTGACCCACCCATCACCTGAACCTAATACCCTCGCCGTTATAGATTGCTTTATGTCCCGGTTTTTTCTTTCCACAACCGCATTTCCCTCAGGATGGAAGGGAGAAGAATACCGCAATGCGATGCCCATACTGTTCATGGCCTCTTTGTAAGCTCGAGAGCTAAACGCAGGACCCTGATAAGAATGTAGCATGCCAATTGCGTATGTGTCGATAAAGACTCGCAAATCTTTTATAACAGTTCTGGCGTCAGCCGAGTGTGGTGGTCTACATTTTTAAGTGAATTTTGTCTTAATTATTATGGGGACGCATTTCTCCTACTGGATTTCTGCGTTAAAGATAGCCTGAAGCTTTCTAATAAAAGGGTCCTGCCATTACTCTGGTCAGTTCACGACTGCGATCTCTGTTGCAGTCCGGACAATCCTTTGCAAATTTGAAGAATTGCAGGCTCATCCCCGGCCACCAGTATTCTGATTGTAATTCTTTTAGAGATATTGCTATCTCTTTGTGCCTTGGACCCAGTCCCATGTTTGCGTCTTCAATCAGGAAGACTCTCCTGTTCATGTTTGGAATTACCCTATCCCCCACTCCAGGGATTCGAGCAAACGGAACGGAGTTTGCATCAATTATGTATGTATTACTGAGTGGATAGTTGAGAGGTAATGCTGAATAATCGCCTTTTAATGAGGCTTTTACCGCTAGCATGTTTTCCCCAACTATGTGTTTTTCTGAACGCTTTTCAGTGGCTACGGAAGCCGTGCGAGCCGCTTCCGCTATGGCTGTGTTAGCCAATCAATTCCCTGCAACGTGAACGCCATCACGTCGATGACTCAATGCGTGTATCACGTGAGTCTTTCGTAGTTCTTTCTGTAAAAGAACTACCTGTTCCCAAAGCCTTTTATGCTTTATTGTGGCACCTGTGTCATCTTTGTAACCATTTTTGATCCATGTCTGCATGTCACTGTTATAGGATTTGACGCAGAAATACGAATCGCACACTATTAGTGTGGGGAATTCGCGATCAGCATTTTCAAGCGCCATCTTTAAGGTTCTTATTTCAGCCCGCTGAGCTGAACATTTCCTGAGGGATTCCGTTTTAGTAATCATTGGTTTGAATTTTCCAGAGTGCCAGCGACCTTTAACAATCGCGCACGCTGCATCATAGGATTCATTTTCTACATCAAAGTGTTGTGCGAATCTGTCCATATAGATTACGCAGGTATATTTTTCTAGAGGCAGGATTTCAGCTGGCAGAGGATATTCCCGTTCATATACTAGATCATCTATTTTTTTCAGTTTTGGGTCAAAATAGTATTTAACGTCTTCTGTAGCAATAGAAGTTTCCCATTCTATCCATTCTGGATCTAATACTCCTTTAACCAGGTTACGAGGACTTGTTAACGCCTCAAGGGCTGATTCTGCTAAAAAACAGATATTCTTCTGCCTTGGGCTAGGGCTCTTTCTTTAGCTACAGCAGTTCTAACCGTAGTTAGAATTTTCTCTGTGGAGCTTAATTTCATTTCAGCTTCAGTGTACAAATGTGATTTGTAAGCTATAGGTACTGTTTCTCCCTCATTAGAGGTCAGGTATGTGAATCCGCATCTTCCTGGGATGACTCGGATTGCAAGATTGCGTGTGTTTTCACGTGTTTGCAATTTTGTTTTAGTTAACATGTCTGTTTGTAGTGATCTCAAAATTTCTGTGTGTTTCTGAGTCCAATTGGTTTGTTTAAAATCTGGTTTTATTAATTCATAGAGAGGTTTAACCCTCTCCGCATAATTTAGAATGTAAGTTCTTCCGAAATTCAGGAAACCTAGTAGTGATTGTAAATTCTTCAGCGTTTTTGGTGCTTGGAGTACAGCACATTTCTCTAAGAAATTGTCTGCCAGGCTTTTGCCTTCACTTGATAATTCATAACCTAAAAATAGGACAGTTAGATGGGCAATTCGTGACTTTTTAAAGTTGAATTTGTAACCCTCTGAGGCGAGTCCAAGTATTATGGTGTTCACCCTTTTTAAGTGAGTCTCCAGGTCATCATCTGTGAGATAGATGTCATCGACATATGATAATGCTTCATCATCATATATTTGTAGTAACTCTGTTACCCTTGCTGAGAATAATCCTGGGCTATTCTTGAATCCCTGTGGGAGTCGGCAAAATTGTTTTTGCGATCCAAATATTGAGAAAGCGGTCAAATACCTGTTTTCTGGTGCAATGTTTTGACAGAAGAATCCATTAGAGATGTCTAATGTTATTTTATATTTTTTGCGCACAATGTTATTCATTAGTGCTGCACTATGTGAGTTTTGTACTGCAAATGTTTTACAGCAGGAGTTAAGGTGTCTGTAGTCCAAAACTAGACGATAAGAATCATCTGGCTTGGAGACAGGAAACAAAGGATTGTTCATTTGAGAGGTGCATGTTTCGATCACCCCTTGGTATTCAAGTTGATCTAAGATTTGCCTGACTTGTTTTTTAGCTTATTGTTTAACTGGGTACTGCCTTTGTGCAGTGGGCTGATTTTTTAACTGGATCTTGTGGTGAGGTGAGTCCTCAACCCATCCTACATGATTTTTATACAAAGCAGGAGCTTGGGCTACTGCCCATTTTCTTGCATAAGTGTTTTTTTTATGAATCGGGATATGATTCGAGAAGGCAGGCATAATCATTTCTTCGTTTTGAGGGCACTCCCTGACAAACTCTGGTGGCCAGTCTTTCTCAGCTAACAGAATGTCATAGCCTTTTGAAAGTTTTTCCCAAAACAGACTTTTAAGTTTCCTGGTTTTATCTCCCTCTATACATAATGTTATTTCATATAGCTTATGGGGCACACTAACTCGTTTGTCTGCAGTTTCCACTTGAATGTACTCATTTGTGTCCACTGTCTCCAGAAGATTCATCAGGGTCTTGTGAGCTATGGTCACTTCTGCTCCGCTGTCTAGCATTGTCTGTGCCCACTCTCCATTTTTCAGCTGTGTCCTAAGTATCCTTGGCATGTTTAATCTTAATACTTGCTACCTTCTTTCTGAGAAATTGTAATTTTTTACTTTGATGAGCAGGTTCCTTGTCTTTGGACTTGGCGTGCTCCTCTGTGTTCTGACCGTCCTCTTCTTTCTGATTTCTTTGAGGAAGATCGAGAAGGATTCAGTGAGAAGGATCTAGAGGGACGTGTATCAACATCTTTATCTGTCTGGTTTTCTTATTTTATCCCTATCTCTAAGGTTCTATCTTTTTTCAGAGGGTTCCCTTTGGGGAGACTTGTCTTCTCGGCCTGGAGATCTCTCTCTACGCTGAGGAGATCTTCCTCTGGACTGGAAACGTTTTTTCCTGGAAATGGTTTGTTTATTACCTTCCCAACTCTTTTTTGGAGTTTTTAAATTATTTTTAATAAATGTTTTTTCAGGATTTTCAGTTAGTTGGGGTTTTACCTGTTTCCCACCCAAACTATCTCTTCCTAGCTCTTCATAGGATTTTTCTATGATTCTGGAAAGTTCCAATGGTTGGGCTGCTATATCTGTTTCCTTTAATTTCTGGAGGTTCTTTATATCATCCCTTGCCAATTGAACTAATTCTCTATATGCCTTTGTTAATTCTTTTAGTTTAACTAGGAGTTGTTCGCTTGACATTATTTCGTAGTCTGGGTGTGTTGCATAGTTGCATAGGACCGGTCCCGTTTCTTCTGGTCTACCTAGTGGACCGAGCCTGGTGATGTGATTATTATGTTTTAGGGCGCCTTTAAACCAGTGCTCTTGGTATTTTAGTGGAATTTTAATCTCCTCTAAAGGAGTGTATTCATCCGGAGGTTCCTCTATTTTGTAATAGTGGAAGTCTTTTGTCGTAGCGTGTGCTGCTGGAAAATGTATCCATGAATAGAATACCTCTGTCTGCCGATATTCATGTGCCTCTATCACGAATATGACTGTACCACCTCGTGGTGTCAGTCCATTTTCTATACGTTTTAGAGTTATAGTTCTTCTTAGATTGACCGGAATGATTATAGCATTCGGTTCGGTTTCATGGAGACTTGTGTCTTCCTCTAAGAGTTGAGCTGCTAGTCTTATTCGCTCCCTTTCGTCGTCACTTTCTGACATTTTAACTGACTGAAAGTTTTCTGTTCCAGATCGAGTTTCAAGGAAACAAAGATTAGGTGCACAATATTTTGGAACACTGTATCCTTCAACGTTGATCAAACCAACAACTAATACATAGGATTCTCATCCTACTAAGTTCCGGCGGATATTAACCTTTCACCCACTCCAGACGCCTATTGGAGTTTTTACGGGAAAAAGGGGTTCTGTGTGAAAAAGCGAGACTGAGTTACTCTAGTGTCTTGCATTAGATTATCGCCTTACCAAACGTTGGGCGCCATATAGTGTAGTTCCTATTTTCCCAATAGGCTCTGCGCACTTAATTTAGGTTTGCGCCAGCTAGCTCAGATGTCACTGGAAACTTTCTGGAATGAAGAGGGATGGACAACCTTCCCTGGCTCAGACAAGAAGGGATTCAGTTTCCGACAACCGCATAAACATGACAACTTTGCTCCCTCAGAATAAGAGTATATCTCTAGAGTTGTGTGAAAACAATAGACCGCTATTTCACTCAGTCAGCAGTGCATACTTAGTTTCACCAGAATGCAGAGAAATAGAGAGACAGGCGTTTTCAATAAAAAGGTGTTATTTATTGAGCTGAGGAAAATTGAATTTTATATGGCCAAGTATGTCCCCTATCGTGTACCCCAACGTTCCATGTATGTGCATGACCTCCATGCATTTTCCCTCCATGGCCGAAAATGAAGACGCATATGCATTTGCGTCCAACGTTAACATGTCATCTACCAGATCCACCATGAATGAAACGATAATTCAGTCTTAAAACATGCCATGCCAACGTCTTTATATGGTATACGTTTTAACATCGAGAAACACACGTTTTCTGGCTCAGCCGAGCCAGGCCCTGATTTCTGACTCCGAACCACTTCTGCCTCTGAAAGCTGCAGTTTAGGTATGCATCCCTGACCTCTGCCTTACTTCCTGCTCAAGCAAAGCGGTGCCCGGCTCAGCCTGGCCTGCTTGCCAAGACAGTATTTTGCCTACAGTTATCTGTTCAGCCTCCTCGAAAACACATTCCAGTCTAGTGAAATAGGTAAACATATTCCCGGCTACAGAGCAAAGGGCCCGGCCTTCCTGTCTCCATGCAAGTAATTTACTTCTCCCGTTGCCATAGTAGGCCCATGGCCCCGCGCATTGCACCAAGACACGTATGCACCCACTAGCATTCAGTGATGAATAGCCTCTGCCCAATAGACCTTTTACTCTAGATAATACATCCTCCAAACACAAGATACCAGATATGTTATAGTGCAGGTTGTTCTGACATCCCAGACTTCAGTCTCCTCTACTAGTGCTAAAGTCAAGCCCCCAGTTCTCCCCAGTTACACGTCAATCTCACGTCATACTAGTTGCGCGCGCATCTGCGCATCTATGTTAAAGTTCCTGCTGACCCTGCAGATTTTCTCTATGCATCCACCCACCTATGACACTTCTGTGACGTCCACATCACACACCTCCGTGTACGCCTATTACACGCCTTCTTTCACGCCCATATGTTCTTATCTTCTTCTTTTCACTTGTTACGCCTACTGTATTCAAAGTAACTGTACAGTTTTACTATATATATTGTGTGATGTTAATAAAATGTTGAATATCCCTTCCTGAACCTTAGTGGTGATGGAACCTGATGTCCATTGGCTCGAGCCACTTAATTAAAGCCCGTATGACTCAGATACCACGGACTCTGCCTCTCATTTTATTGAGATTGAGCTATCCTTTATTGTCAGTTAATGTATAGAAAAATAGTCCCGGTAATTTTATTTACCACAGAGCAGTCTTCCTTCACATGCAAGAGAAATGAATTGCCACAATTGCAATACTTAAAGTAAAGTAAAATGCGTACAGTAAAAGTAGTATTATGAAATATTACTGTAAAAGCATTGATACGGTTTCTTAGCCATATGATACTTTAAAATGGATAAAATATATACATACATAAATACATTGACTAAAAGGCTTAACTGGTGCTTCTAACTAAGCCTACCCCGGTGTACCTGACCTAAGCCTAATACGTGGGAAGGGATGAGCAAGTAGCAGTTTTAAGTTAAGTTGGTTAAGATAATTTTTCCAAGAATCTGCATCAAGAATTCTCTTAAGGGTTTAGTCAGCTCCGTACCTTGGTAATAGAATGTGGGAGGTCTGGTATCTCTTTCCTCAGGACTCAATATCCCAGCAACCCGCAAGGGTAGGCTGGAAACACTGGAGCTGGATTTTCCCGGCTGGAGAAAAAGACAGCGTCTCTCTCAGTGCGTCAAACAGGAGGGGCGGCTTCCGCGGGAACTCGCATCAGCTGGGCTCTCGGGCAAGTAGATGGCCGCTCTGCTCCAAACCACTGTGCGTTTGCTTAAGGCAACTGTTGGTATTTCATACCTGAAAGGTGCCGGGTTTGACGTAAGGTTGGACATAAGACGTCACCAAGAACTAACAGTTCTTGCAGGACTTCAGGTGTTCTTGTTCAAATCAAAACAAAAGCAGGGGGGGGGGTTTCCCGGGCTCCTGGAGGCTTGGTTTGTTTAAAGAACGCATTGTGCTTTCTAGGAGTCGATGGGAGTAGCCGTGCTGTGCTTTGGATTGCATGGGCTATTACTGAATATGAATCTGATTCTTATGCCTTTGTCAGGACATTATTGATTATAACCTCACAAGGGCATAAATTGGGAATATCGAATTAGGGTCCTAGATATGAACACGACATAAGGGATCAAACACTTTGGAATACTACCCCCCCCCCCCGCCAGTCCTGGTGGCGGGGGTAGCATTCCACGCTTCTAGAGGGAGAAGACATGTAGTTACTGGTACACCCGGTTAAAGTTAAACAGAGCCTCAGCATCACAAAATGGATGCTGCTGCCACATACACGAGTCTGCCCTCCTGCTGTTGGATGAAACTCTGGCATGGGAGGCCTGGACAATAGGTTTCCTGCCCAGGGAGGTGCTACTACCTCCTGAGACAGGACTTTAGTGTATTGGGGCAGGGAAGGCTGCATTCAGTAAATGCTTTCCAGACACTTCCTGGGGCACACATGGCGCTCCATGCATTTCCCAGTTCAAACCGGTTGCTGGGGTGCACTGCCCCAGCTCTGGCGCGAAACTGGACAAAGGGGAAGGGGTGTAACCACCCCCTCCTCAGGTCCACCCATAGGAGGGAACTTAAACATAGTGCAGCCCCTAAACTTAGTATAAGTATAGGAACCCAGTCCCTAGGACTTTAGAATACCCTGGAGGAAAATCTGAAACATACATCCTGGACCTTCGACATTCCATTTCGACTGGAAGATGGAAGACATCTCCCTTGTGGTCAAGGAGTGACCACCCAGTGCAAACAGGCACCATCAGTAACTTTGCCGGTCTGCATTGTCGAGGCTCCCGCTGGATCCCGAAGACTCTGTGACTCAGGATATGAACTTCCAGACATCTCTAACACTGCTCGACGATCCCAGCAAAGCTGAGACCCATGGCGGACACAAGAGACGTGGAACCGGAACTCCTGGACATCCTGCATTTTGATAACTTCATTGACTCCTGAGGTAACTCGCAGTTGTGCATTGTGATATGAGAAGCCCCAGACCCTATCACTATTTGCAAAGAAGCTCAGGCCTCCACACTCCACGAGTGTCCTGTGGGGCCTGCTCCTGCATTTCAGCTCAACCCGTCTTCCTGGTTCCTAGTCTGTAGTTCGGGCTGGACTGTTCCCATGAGGCACAGGGTCAAGGCTGATTTGCATATAGCCATTGTCTGACCTAGGGTGGTGTGGAGTGCAAAAAAACGATGGATTTAGGCCCAGATCCTTGTACTGGGGTGAATGTAAGACATTGTTCTGCATTATGTCCATCAACTGTGTTCTTTGCAATTTTCACCCCGAGTGGGCTGGGTATGCTCAGACGTGAGTCCCAGGCTCTCCACATCACTGGAGTCAAGCTATCCAGGCTGAAGAAGGCTGATAGCCAGAAACCGGTCCTTGGATGCTTGATTCCGGTCTGGGAAAGACATGGCTTGGTAGTTCGGGCTGGACTGTTCCCATGAGGCACAGGGTCAAGGCTGATTTGCATATACCATTGTCTGACCTAGGGTGGTGTGGAGTGCAAAAAATGATTGATTTAGGCCCAGATCTTTGTACTGGGGTGAATGTAAGACATTGTTCTGCATTCTGTCCATCAACTGTGATTTTTGCAATTTTCACCCGGAGTGAGCTGGGTATGCTCAGACGTGAGTCCCAGGCTCTCCACATCACTGGAGTCAAGCTATCCAGGCTGAAGAAGGCTGATAGCCAGAAACCGGTCCTTGGATGCTTGATTCGGGTCTGGGAAAGACATGGCTTGGTAGTTCGGGCTGGACTGTTCCGATGAGGCACATGGTCAAGGCTGATTTGCATATAGCCATTGTCAGACCTAGGGTGGTGTGGAGTGCAAAAAAACGATGGATTTAGGCCCAGATCTTTGTACTGGGGTGAATGTAAGACATAGTTCTGCATTCTGTCCATCAACTGTGTTTTTTGCCTCTATTATATTAAAGCATGAGCCATCAACTTCTCTTGTTTGTTGTTTGAAGGATAAAGTCTCGTCAAATGTAATTCCTAAATTTCGTGCAGCCACGATGGTGTTTGGCGGGGCCTCTGCTTCTTTTGGCCAACAGGTCTGGGGGGAGTAAAGGTTGTTCTGACCAAACAGCAAAATTTCCGTTTTAGCAGAGTTGCATTTAAGGTGGTTATTGTTCATCCAGGCAAAAGTTGCAGTCAAACACTCCTTCAGGGTCTGTTCTGCAATAGCCGGGTCTTCATCCAGGGGATCTATGATGTTACAACGCGTTATTTTACAACGCAGGCTGTAACATCGCAACTTTTACAACGCAGGTTCCATTACATCGGATGCCATTACAACGCAGGACATTACATAGCAGATGCTATTACAACGCATACCATTACATCGTAAGTATAGGTAAGTATATCTTTTTAAAAAAAATGTAAATAAGTTAATTTAATTAATTTAATTTAACTAATATAATGAAATTAATTTTAAAATTGTAATTAATGTAATTTATTTAAATAAGTTTAATTTAATTAAAAATTGGAATTAATGTAATTTAATTAATGTAAAATAATTTTATTAATTTAATTTAATAAATTTTATAAAAGTAATTACTTTAATATAATTAATTTAATTTAATTAATATAATTGAATTAATCTTAAAATTGTAATTAATATATTTTAATAAATTTAATCAAATTTAATTAATTTAATTTAATTAAAGTCGTACTTTAAAAAAAATAAACCCTAAAAATACCCCTGTACCCCAAAACCCAAACCCAGCCCTAAACCCTAAATATACCCCTGTACCCCAAAACCCAAACCCAGCCCTAAAACCTAAAAATACCCCTATACCTCAAAACCCAAACCCAGCCCTAAAACCTAAAAATACCCCTGTACCCCAAAACCCAAACCCAGCCCTGAAACCTAAAAATACCCCTGTACCCCAAAACCCAAACCCAGCCCTAAAACCTAAAAATACCCCTGTACCCCAAAACCCAAACCCAGCCCTGAAACCTAAAAATACCCCTGTACCCCAAAACCCAAACCCAGCCCTAAAACCTAAAAATACCCCTGTACCCCAAAACCCAAACCCAGCCCTAAAACCTAAAAATACCCCTGTACCCCAAAACCTAAACCCAGCCCTAAAACCTAAAAATACCCCTGTACCCCAAAACCCAAACCCAGCCCTAAAACCTAAAAATACGCCTGTACCCCAAAACCCAAACCCAGCCCTAAAACCTAAAAATACCCCTGTACCTCAAAACCCAAACCCAGCCCTAAAACCTAAAAATACCCCTGTACCCCAAAACCCAAACCCAGCCCTGAAACCTTAAAATACCCCTGTACCCCAAAACCCAAACCCAGCCCTATAACCTAAAAATACCCCTGTACCCCAAAGCCCAAACCCAGCCCTAAAACCTAAAAATACCCCTGTACCTCAAAACCCAAACCCAGCCCTAAAACCTAAAAATACCCCTGTACCCCAAAACCCAAACCCAGCCCTAAAACCTAAAAATACCCAAACACCCCAAAACATATACCTCAGTACCCCAAAACATATACTCCTATACTCATACTTATTTTAAAAAATACTTAAATTAATATATTTAATTTATAATATTAAAAAACATAAATAAATATATTTATTTATAATTAATATTAATTAAATTAATTAAATAATATTAAATAAAATTAAAAAAAATTATATACTTACCAATACTTACGATGTAATGGTATGCGTTGTAAAAGCATCTGCTATGTAATATCCTGCGTTGTAATGGCATCCGATGTAATGGAACCAGCGTTGTAAAAGCTGCGTTGTAACAGCATTACGATGTAAAAGTTGCGATGTAACAGTAACATACCTCATCCAGGACAAGGACTAAATGCGTATCATCGGCGTACGCTATTGTGCTGATGTTAAAAGAGGAGAGGAGTTCAATCAGGGGGACCATATATAGATTAAATAAAATGGGGCTGAGACTAGAGCCCTGAGGCACCCTTGACTGCACCACCTTCTCCTCTGAGCGGAATTGGCCTAACATGGTGATCTGCCGTCTTTGCCTCTAGAAGTTTTTGAACCATTCAGATGCTTCTGAGTTGGGGGTAGGTGCTGTGCTTTCACAATGAATAAAGTTGGTCAAGACCAGCCAGTATCTTTTATTAGCAGAAGGCTGACCCCTAGAGTGAAACGTTGGTCAGCTATTGAGAGGGAGGCCTTTGCTGTGGTTTGGGCACTGAAGAGGCTGAGGCCAAACTTGTTTGGAACTCACTTCAAGGTTCAGACAGACCATAAGCCCCTCTTGTGGCTAAAACAGATGAAGGGTGAAAATCCCAAACTGCTCAGGTGGTCCATTTCCCTACAGGGTATGGACTTTACAGTGGACATAGCCCTGGGAGTAACCATGGCAATGCAGATAGACTCTCCAGATATTTCCACTTAGAACATGAAGACCCAACTGGTCAAGGTTAGTTTAATGTCCCTGTGTTTGGGGGGGGGGGGGGTGTAGAAGAGTAGGCTCTGCTTCCTTTGGTTACCCCCACTTTTTGCTGTGATTCTCTGGTTTTTCGACTTTAGTCTGGCTGTGACCCTGCTAATCAGGCCAACAGCCTAGCTGTTCTCTCCCTAAATTGATACCATGTACTTTAGGTACATACCAGATTGGTTACTGGGTCACCCTTGTGAGCCCCTGTATAGTGTACCCTAGGTACCCAGGGCATAGGTGCACCCTAGGCCTACCAGGGGCTGCAGAATGTATTGTGCCACCCCTGGTTTGCCTTCCAAACTGACACCACAGGTCTGTTCACACAGCCTGGGTAAGGTGGTGTAATCACCCCTTACTTAGATATAGAATATCTATATCTACCTTATATATAGACACATAGTAGTCTATAAGTCACTCCTATGGCAGGCCTTAACAATCCTGAAGGCAGAGTGCTTGGTTTTATGTGAGAGGGTGCTCTAGCATGAGCTGAGCCCCTCTGCAGCTTTCGGAACCATCTCCTTATAGCTGTTCAATGATATAGCCATACCATATACTCTTAAGTACATTATAATCCTCGTGGTTAATGCTAACTTTGGTTTGGCTTTATCAAAACATGTTGTGTAAGGTGTCAAACACTTTGGAATACTACCCCCACCCCCTCCGCCAGTACTGGTGGCGGGGGTAGCATTCCACTCTTATAGAGGGAGAAGACATGTAGTTACTGGTACACCCAGTCAAAGTTAAACAGAGCCTCAGCATCACAAAATGGATGCTGCTGCCATAGACACGAGTCTGCCCTCCTGCTGCTGGACGAAACTCTGGCATGGGAGGCCTGGACAATAGGTTTCCTGCCCAGGGAGGTGCTAGCACCTCCCTAGACAGGACTTTAGTGTATTGGGGCAGGGAGGGCTGCATTCAGTGAATGGTTTCCAGACACTGCCTGGGGCACACAAGGTGCTCCATGCATTTCCCAGTTCAAACCGGTTGCTGGGGCACACTGCTGCAGCTCTGGCACAAAACTAGACAAAGGGGAAGGGGTGTAACCACCCCCTCCTCGCGTCCCCCCATAGGAGGGACCTTAAATATAGTCCAGCCCCTAAACTTAGTATAAGTATAGGAACCCAGTCCCTAGAACTTTAGATTACCCTGGATGAAACTCTGAACCATACATCCTGGACCTTCGACATTCCATTTCGACTGGAAGATGGAAGACATCTCCCTTGTGTTCAATGAGTGAGCTTCCTGTGCAAACAGGCACCATCAGCAACTTTGCCACTAGGCATTGTCGAGGCTCCCGCCGGAACCCGAAGACTCTGCAACACAGGGCACAGACTTCTAGACATCTCTGATGCTGCTTGACGATTCCAGCAAAGCTGAGACCCATGGCGGACACGAGAGACGTGGGACCGGAACTCCTGGACATCCTGCATTTTGCTAACTGCATCGACTCCTGAGGTAACTCCCAGTTGGTCATTGGGGTACGAGAAGCCCCACACCCAAGCACCATTTGCACCGAAGCTCAGCCCTCCACACTCCACGAGTGTCCCATGGGGCCCGCTCCTGCATTTCAGCTCTAAGAATCTTCCTGGTTCCTAGTCTGTAGGCTAGTGAGCCCCCTGAAGACTTCCTTTTAAAGCTAATTTGCTTTCCTGCTTGCTTAAGGCTTGCTCCATGTACAAAGAAGCACCACAGACCTTGCTGGTCTGCACCGAAGCCAAGCTCATCATCTTGTGTGGGTTGCGTTTGCCAAGGCTTGTTGGGTCCAATCTGGATACCGACACTGCAGTCAACTAGATCCTTTGTGGAACAGCTCGAATCCAGCTCCTGGTCATCAACTACACCTCCTGGTCCTCGTGGCTGAAGAAACAAGCTTCACCTTTTTACCTGAAATCAACCAACATTGCCTGGTTCCTTCCTGGTTCCATCCTGGTCCCTGGCAAGTGACCCAGACTCTGTCCCTTCTGCTTTCAGGTTCTAGAGATCTTCGATCCACTCTTGGATCCACCCTGATACTTTTCCTCTGGTCGCCTGCAGCACTTCTTTGCAGATCTCCATTGAAATCGACAACGAAACCCGACACCAAAAGACACCTATGCACCCAGCTTCCGTGGGTGAGGTAACACGAGAACTCTGATAGTCTCGAGGGTATTGGCCCTCCTAGTGTCTAAGTCTAAAAGGATTCCATCGTAGTTCTATTAGAAGTGTCTTTTAATTGTAACTTTGTAACTTGTTGATTTCCCATAGAAAGCCAATGGTAACTCGCGGCTGTGTTTAGACACTGCACGCGTCTCCTGTGGGCCTCCTACTTCCTAACCTTTGGTTGTTCTTAGAAGCCCCAGCGATTCCCTAGGCCCTAGGCTTACTTTCTATCTCAGACGTGGTTCTTACACCACTATTTTAGTATATGGTTGGTGAGGCCCTTAGGGCAAAACTTTTACTGTGCAACTTATCGTATGCCAATTGAGTAACTGGTATTGTACTTTTACCTCTGACCTCAAGAAAAAGCATCAGACCCAGACATACATGGTAGCAGGGAGGGGGCCAACCATCCACAGAAGAGGATCCTAATGGGCCAGGCCCACTGGATTCTGAAGATGAGGAGGTTGCTGTAGTAGCTATCTCCTTTTGATTTGATGGCTGTGATGTTTGTCTCAGCTATCTCCTTTTAATTTGATGGCCTTTGTGTATTTCCCTTGAGTTGATGGCTTTGGTGTCTGTCTCAGTTATCGCCCCTTGGTTTGATGTCTTTGGGGTCTGTCTCAGCTATCTCCTCTTGATTTGATGGCCTTGGTGTCTGTCTCAGCTATCTTGTCTAGATTTGATGGCTTTGGTGTCTGTCTCGGCTATCTCCTCCTGATTTGATGGCTTTGGTGTCTGTCTTAGCTACCTCCTCCTAATTTGGTAGCTTTGGTGTCTGTCTCAGCTGCCGCCTCCTGATTTGATGGCTTTGGTGTCTATCATAGCTGTCTCATCTTGATTTGATTGCTTTGCTGTCTGTATTAGCTATCCGCTCTTGATTAATGGCTTTGGTGTCTGTCTCAGCTGTCTCCTCTTGATGTGGGTGCTTTCATGTCTGTCTCTGCTGTCTCCTCTTGATTTGATGGCATTGTTGTTTGTCTCATCTATTTCCTCTTGAGTTGATGGCTTTAGTGTCTGTCTCAGCTATATTCTCTTGATGTGGTGGCTTTGGTGTCTGTCTCAGCTATATCCTCTTAATTTGATGACCTTGGTGTCTGTCTCATCTGCCTCCTCTTGATTTGATGACTTTGGTGTCTGTCTCAGCTGCCTCCTCCTGATTTTAAGGATTTGGTGTCTATCTCAGCAGTCTTCTCTTAATTCAATGGCATTGGTGTCGGTCTCTTGATGTGATCACCCTGGTGTATGTCTAAACTACCTCCTCCAGATGTTAAAGCTTTGGTTTCTATCTCAGTTGTCTCCTCTTGATTTGAAGGCTTTGGTGTCTGTCTCAGCTAACTCCTCTTGATTTGATGGCCTTTGTGTCTGTCTCAACTGGCTCATCTTGATTTGATTGCCTTGGCGTCTGTCTTAGCTATCCGCTCTTGATTATTGGCTTTGGTGTATGTCTCAGCTGTCTCCTCTTAATGTGGGGGCTTTGGTGTCTGTCTCTGCTGTCTTCCCTTGATTCAATGGCTTTGGTGTTGTCTTAGCAGCCTCCTCTTGATGTGATGGCTTTGGTGTCTGTCTCAGCAGCCTCCTCTTGATGTGATGCCTTTGGTGTCTGTCTTGGCTATCTGCTTTTGATGTGATTGCTTTGGAGTCTGTCTCAGCTGTTCCCTCTTGACTCGATGGCTTTGGTGTCTGTCCTAGCTACCTCCACTTAATTGATGACTTTGGTGTCTGTCTCAGCTATCCCCTCTTGTTTTGATGGCTTAGGTGTCTATCTCAGCTGTCTCATCCTGATTTGATTGCTTTGCTGTCTGTATTAGTTATCCGCTCTCGATTTGATGGCATTGGTGTCTGTCTCAGCTATCTGCTCTTGATTGGATGGCTTTGGTGTCTGTCTCAGCTATCTCCTTTTGCGTTGATGGCTCTGGTGTCTGTCTCAGCTATATCCTCTTGATTTTATGACCTTGGTGTCTGTCTCAGCTATCTCCTCCTGATTTGATGGCTTTGGTGTCTATCTCAGCTGTCTTCTCTTAATTCGATGGCTTTGGTGTCGGTCTCTTGATGTGATCGCTCTGGTGTCTGTCTCAGCTACGTCCTCCAGATGTTATAGCTTTGGTGTCTGTTTCAGCAGCTATCTCCTCTCGATTTGAAGGCTTAGGTGTCTATCTGAGCTATCTACTCTTGATGGGTTTGGTTTCTATCTCAGCTATCTCCTCTTGATTTGATGTCTTTGGTGTCTTGTCTCAGCTATCTCCTCTTGATTTGATGGCTTTGGTGTCTGTCTCAGCTATCGCCCCTTGATTTGATGTCTTTGGTGTCTGTCTCTTGATTTGATGGGTTTGGTGTATATCTCCGCTATCTCCTCTTGATGTGATTGCTTTGGTATCTGTCTCAGCTATCTCCTCTTGATTTGATGGCTCTGGTGTCTGTCTCTTGATTTGATGGGTTTGGTGTCTATCTCTGCTATCTCCTCTTGATGTGATTGCTTTGGTATCAGTCTCAGCTATCTCCTCTTGATTTGATGCCTTTGGTGTCTGTCTCAGATATCGGCCCTTGATTTGAAGTCTTTGGTGTCTGTCTCAGCTATCTCCTCTTTATTTGATGTCTTTGGTGTCTGTCTCTTGATTTGATGGCTTAGGTGTCTATCTTAGCTATCTCCTTTTGATTTGATGGCTTGGGTGACTGACTCAGCTATCGCCCCTTGACTTGATGTCTTTAGTGTCTGCCTCAGCTATCTCCTTTTAATTTGATGGCCTTGGTGTATTTCCCTTGAGTTGATGGCTTTGGTGTCTGTCTCAGATATCTCCTCTTGGTTTGATGGCTTTGGTGTCTGTCTTAGCTACCTCCTCTTAATTTGATAGCTTTGGTTTCTGTCTCAGCTGTCTCATCTTGATTTGATTGCTTTGCTGTCTGTATTAGCTATCCGCTCTTGATTAATGGCTTTGGTGTCTGTCTCAGCTGTCTTCTCTTGATGTGGGTGCTTTCGTGTCTGTCTCTGCTGTCTCTTGATGTGATGGCATTGGTGTCTGTCTCATCTAATTCCTCTTGAGTTGATGGCTTTGGTGTCTGTCTCAGCTATATTCTCTTGATGTGGTGGCTTTGGTGTCTGTCTCAGCTATATCCTCTTAATTTGATTACCTTGGTGTCTGTCTCATCTTCCTCCTCTTGATTTGATGACTTTGGTGTCTGTCTCAGCTGCCTCCTCCTGATTTTATGGATTTGTTATGTTATGTTATGTTAAGCTAGTTTGTATAGCGCATGGCTACCCCAGCAACGGGGCGTCCCAGCGCTTGCAGACGTGCCAGATGGCGAAACATCAGAGCCAGTGAGAGTGTCTTAGATGGAGGAGAACAACCAGGCTTTAATTTGTTTTCGAAAGAGCATATGGTTGGTGGTGGCCCGTGCTCTTAGGGGGATCGAATTCCAGAGTTTCAGGGCCAGATGCATAAATGAGCGTCCTCCGGCTCTGCTCCTCCGGATCTTGATAGTACGAGCAAGAAAAAGGTCCGCCGAGCGGAGAGCGCGCGTAGGGGCATAGAAGGTACCGAGTCCTTGCAGGGTTTGAGGGCCAACGCAATGCAACATTTTGTGTGTTAGGCAGAGGGTTTTGAATTGAATGCGCTGTTTCACAGGCAGCCAGTGCAAGCGAAGAAGGAGCGGGGATGTATGGCAGTGTTTTGAAAGTGCGAACAGGATGCGGGCGGCGGCATTCTGGGCTCTTTGTAGCCTATTTATCACTGTCATGTTAGAGCAAAGCATGAGAGCATTGCAGTAGTCTAGATGGGATAGGACCAAGACCTGGACTATAATCTGACGAGTGGGAGGCTCAAAGAAGCCGAGGATGGGCTTAAGGGTATGTAGGCAGCCAAAGCAAGTGCCTGCCACTCTTTTTGCATTTGGTGTCTATCTCAGCGGTCTTCTCTTAATTCGATGGCGTTGGTGTCGGTCTCTTGATGTGATCACTCTGGTGTCTGTCTCAACTACCTCCTCCAGATGTTAAAGCTTTGGTGTCTGCCTCAGCTATCTCCTCTTGATTTGATGGCTTTGGTGTCTGCCTCAGCTATCTCCTCTTGATTTGATGGCCTTCTTGTCTGTCTCTTGATTTGAAGGCTTTGGTGTCTGTCTCAGCTATCTCCCCTTGGTTTTATGTCTTTGGTGTCTGTCTCAAATATCTCCTCTTGATTTGATGGCCTTGGTGTCTGTTCCTTGATTTTATGGCTTTGGTGCCTGTCTCAGCTATCTCCTCTTGATTTGATGGCATTGGGTTTTTGTCTCAGCTATCGCCCCCTGATTTGATGTGTTTGGTGTCTGTGTCAGCTATCCCATCTTGATCTGATGGCCTTGGTGTCTGTCTCTTAATTTGATGGCTTTGCTGTCTGTATTATCTATCCGCTCTTGATTAATGGCTTTGGTGTCTGTCTCAGCTGTCTCCTCTTGATGTGGAGGCTTTCGTGTCTGTCTCTGCTGTCTCTTCTTGATTTGGTGGCATTGGTGTCTTTCTCAGCAATCACCCCTTGATTTAATGTCTTTGGTGTCTGTCTCAGCTATCTCATCTTGATTTGATGGCCTTGGTGTCTGGCTCTTGATTTGATGGCTTTGCTGTCTGTATTAGCTATCCGCTCTTGATTAATGGCTTTTGGTGTCTGTCTCACCTGTCTCCTCTTGATGTGGGGGCTTTCGTGTCTGTCTCAGCTATCTCCTCTTGATTTGATGGCGTTGTGTCTGTCTCAGCTATCGCCCCTTGATTTGATGTCTTTGGTGTCTGTGTCGGCTATCTCATCTTGATTTGATGGGCTTGGTGTCGGTCTCTTGATTTGATGGCTTTGCTGTCTATATTAGCTATCCGCTCTTGATTAATGGCTTTGGTATCTGTCGCAGCTGTCTCCTCTTGATTTGATGACTTTGGTTTCTGTTTCAGCTATCTCCTCTTGATTTGATGTCTTTGGTGTCTGTCTCAGCTATCTCCTCTTGATTTGATGGCTTTGGTGCCAGTCTCAGCTACCTCTTCTTTATTTGATGGCTTTGGTGTCTGTCTCAGCTGTCCTCCCCTGATTTGACAGCCTTGGTTCATATCTCAGCTATCTCCTCTTGATTTGATGGCTTTGGTGTCTGTCTCTTGATTTGATGGGTTTGGTGTCTATCTCCGCTATCTCCTCTTTATTTGATGGTTTTGGTGTCTGTCTCAGCCATCAGCTCTTGATTTGATAGCTTTGGTGTCTGTCTCAGCTATCAGCTCTTGATTTGATAGCTTTGGTGTCTGATGCAGCTATCTCCTCTTGATTTTATGGATTTAACATCTGTCTCAGCTATCTGCTCATGATTTGATGGCTTTGGTGTATGTCTTAGCTATCTCTTTTTTTTTTTTTTTTTAAAGTTTCAAAACCTTTATTGGTAGTTGTCCATATGCACAGCCATTCGCTTACAATCATCTCTGGCCAGCGGCTTCAACAATTTAGCATTCTGTATATCAGCAGTGATGGATACATTTACATTGCAACACAGTAAGTCGCCTACAACCACTTCGGGCCGGCCGCGTTACACTACAGTTTAGTACACTTGTGCACAGGGAGTCTAATGCAAGTAGGGGAGTACTGCACAACACGCTGTCTCCAATGAGCCGTAGCGAGCAACATCAGATATGTCCCCGGAATCGATGCAGACACACACGTTCCTGCACACCAGTCGTAACCTCGTAGGTGTTAGAAACCAGCCAGGAATCATACAGCTGTGCACACACATACATCACGCATCCCTCTCCTGAACCGTTGATTGTAAATAACTGAGTAGTGGTGCCCATATGTCCCATGGTCTGGATGTGACAGGCAGTAGTTCGGCATACAGTGCAGATTGGTCCTGGCAGTGTGTTAAGTCATTGAGCCAATCCTTAAAATTTGGCGCTCCTCCCCTATCCCACCTACAGGCCACTCGCCTTTTCGCTATCAGAAAGGCTAGAGCAGTGTATTTTCGACAGGCAAGCGGTATATGTGCGACATTACTCAGCAAAGCGACCAATGGCGTGGCCTACATGTGTACCCCGGTCACTCGTCGCAAGGCCTCAAAAACTTGTTCCCAGAAATCCCGTATGACCGGGCAAGTCCAGGACAGATGCAAAAAATCAGCCTGTGGGGCGCGACATCGATCGCACCTATCATTGTCCTGAAGGTGAAACCTGTGCATACTGACCGGGATGTAGTACAATCTTTGGAGGTACTTGAAATGTATGATCCTCAACCTGCTGCTAGCCGAGATCCTCTCGGTCTGCGAGCAGCAATATTCCCATTGCTCGTCTGTTATAGGAGCGCCTAGTTCTGCTTCCGACTTGGAGCGGGATGGCGCGTCGTCCAAAGGTCGCTGGGTGCGCACTGTATGATAGAGTAAAGACACTAATCGTCTCGCCGATGGCTGTTGCAGAAGTATCTGCAGGGGGGTGAGTTGCGGAGGTTCTGTTGGGAAGTCTGAGTGGAGGGAGCGCACTCCCTGTTTAAGACAGATATATTAAAAAAACATCCAGTGGTGTGCACTGAGTGCCCTGAAATATGCTATCAGAAGTACGGAACATCCCATCCTCATACAAGTCTCCCCAAGTCCTAACGGACGTGCGTTGTTGTAGTTTATGAAAGATGGTTTCTTGCAAGAGCGGCAAGGCGGGGTGGTACATCAGGGGGGCATATAGCACCGGGATGTCTAATTGGCTCGCAATGCGCCGCCATGCCGTAACCGTGGCATTTACTGTTGTCTGAGTTCGTTCCCGAACATTTATATCCATATAGACGGCACATTCAATAGGTATGGGGTGGGCCAGCCAATGCTCTGTCGCCAACTGCGGCATGTATCTGCGCTGATTCACCCAAAAGTATAAATAATGAGCCTGAGCGCAGGTTTAATAACTCTCAAATTCAGGTATGTCGAAACCCCCCACCACGTAGGGTCTGGTCAGTATAGCCCACTGCAGCCGAGCCTGCTTACCCCCCCATACCAGCCAAATCATTTCCGACCTAAGGGCCCTAAAGAAATATTGTCCCGGAAAAAAAAGGGATATTCAAAAATAAATACAGGAGCTGGGGCAGGACCACCATCTTGATGAATGACGCCCTGCCTGCCATAGACAGTGGGAGTCTGATCCACCTAGTCACCTTGTCAGTGATGCGAGTAAGTGCCACACCATAATTGAGTTTCATCAAATCTTCCTTATTTCTAGTAATGCCTATACCTAAATAGCGGAGTTCATCCGTACACCACTCCAACGGGAAGTCCAGTGGGAACATGATTTCTCCCAATTAATCTGAACACCAGAGAGTTGCCCAAAAACTATAAACTCACGCAAGAGAGTGTTCAAGTTACTCTGCGGGTCTCGCACATAGAGAGTGATGTCATCTGCGTACATTGAGATGAGGATTTGACGCATGTTTGAAGAGCCATGGCGTTATGGTGTTGATGCAATCGGGCCGCTAGTGGTTCCGTGGCTAGTGAAACAATAATGGGGACAGGGGGCAACCCTGTCGTGTCCCTCTAGTGATTGGAAACCTCGGTGACATCCGGCCATTGATAAGTATCCTGGCGCCCGGTTGATGATACAAACGGCGGATCCAAGACAGAAAGAGCGGAGGAAACCCCATGCGAGCCATAATCGCGAATATATAGTGCCATTCAACAGAGTCGAAGGCTTTGGTTGCGTCCAAGAAAACCGCGGCCAGTGGCAATTCGCGGGCAACATTATTTATAAAGAGGGTTCTAAGGTTATGGGAGGTCGCTCTTCCTGGGACAAACCCAGATTGGTCCGGGAGAACAAGGTTTTCCAAGAGTAGTGACAAGTGGTTAGCAATGAGCTTCGCTAAGATTTTTGCATCACAATTAAGCAAAGAAAGCGGTCGATAAGAGCCGCATAGATGTGCTGGTTTGTCTGGTTTCAGCAGGGATATTATGAGGGCTTCCCTCATGGATGGGGGGAAAGAGCCCACCTCTAACGAATCCTCGTAGACCTCTTGAAGAACGGGTGCCATAATATCCACATAGGATTTATAAAATTCAACTGGGATACCATCCATCCCAGTGGCTTTGCCAGAATGTAACCCCATTATGGCATCCCGTACTTCATCCAGCTCGAAAGGTGCGCTCAGAAACCACCCAGGGCTACATCTCCCAAGTAGTCATCTAGTCGGACACTTGGGGCACCGGAGGTAGTTTATAACCCCTCATAATGTGCGGTAAATTCTGACAGGATACCCGTCGTATCACAGCAGCGTGTACCATCGGTCTTCTCCAATTCCATCACATAATTAGAATATCGGGGCTTACGGATAACATCAGCTAGCGTTTTCTCGGGGCGCTCCCCCTCCCCGTATATACGAGCCTGCCAGTGCTTGCCCCTGAAATGCATCTCCCTTTGCGCCTCTTCCGTGTACTCTGTGAGTGTGGCTCTAAATTTCTCCTGTGTTTCTAGGTCTGGGGCCCTCTGTAGTTGTTCCTCCAAAGCTTTACGGTCCCGCTCCAGTGTTCCGAGTCTAGTAATGATATCTGGAAGCACCCCTGTCCCCTTGGAAATGCAGTATCCCCTAAGTGTAACCTTAAAAGCCTCCCAGATGGTCTCCACAGCCTGCACCGTGCCCTTGTTGCGCTCGAAGAAATCTAAAATCTCGTCACGCAGTTCTCACTGAGAGGTTGCATCCATGAGCATTTTGGGGTTAAATCGCCATGCACTGCGCAGCGGTGGACTGAGGGCCTCGGAAGAAAGCTCTAATTTGACAGGGGCATGATCAGAGTAAGTGCGGGCTAGATGTTGTGCATTGCATATGGCAGGCCCAAGCCCCCTGGTGACGAGCCAATAGTCAAGTCACGCCCAAGAAGCTGCGTGAGCAGTGAGATGTGTGCCTTCCCTCTTCGCCGGGTGCATGTGTCTCCACGCGTATATGAGGCCATGCTCTGTAATGATGTCGCTAATCAGGATGCATGCTTTGGTGTAATGATGTGGGCTGGGGTGTGATCTGTCCACAGTGGGCGTATATGTAACATTGAAGTCCCCGCCCCAGACGACATGATTCGAACCGACCTTCCGCACCTCCTCCCACAAGGCACAGAATAAGTCAGGGTCGTCAACATTTGGTCCATAACAGCACACCAGCGTGATTGATTCATTGCCCAATCTCCCCCATAGTATGTTATATCGGCCTGCATCATCGGAGCGGGAGCCCTCTAGGGAAAAGGGCACTTGTTTCTTAATCAAAATGGCCGTGCCCCTCGCATAACTAGAGTATGAATGAATGAAATTGAATGAATGAATGAATGAATGAATGAATGAATGAATGAATGAAATTATTTGTAAAGCGCGCGATGGCCAAACGGCTTCCTGGCGCTGGGAGCTCTAAAGAACCGGACAGACAAGGCCAGGAGGATTAGCGGGGGTAGGCCTGGGCAAACAGGAAAGTTTTTAGCGCTTTACGAAAGTGAAAAAAGATAGGGATCGAACGCATAGAAAGAGGAAGGGAGTTCCAGAACCGGGGGGCAAGAACAGAAAAACGGGTTCCACCAGTGCGAGATTTGCGAAAGCGGGGAACAGTGAGGAGGGCAGAAGATGATGAACGGAGAGTGCGGGCAGGGGTGTGAAGGGAAATCAGAGAATTGATGAAAGCCGGTCCAGAGTGATCAAGGGCCCGATAAACAAGGCACCCTAATTTGAACAGGGATCTCTGCAAGATGGGCAACCAGTGAAGGGATTTAAGGACGGGAGTGATGTGATGGGTTTTGGGCAAGTGAAAGATGATTCTGGATAGCTTGTAAGCGGCGGGTTTCATAGGCAGGAATGCCAGCGAACAAGCTATTGCCGTAATCAAGGCGGGAGGTGATAAGGACAGAAATAATAATTTTAAGGGAGTCAAGAGAAAAGAAACGAGAGATTTTCCGGATCATCCGGAGGGAGAGAAAACAGGAGGACACCACGGCACTGACCTGGCCGTGCATGGACAGGTCCTGTCTGACCTTGATGCCCAAAGTTTTAACGGAGGGAACGGTGGTGGGGGAAGGGCCAAGAATGGGAGGCCAGAAAGCAGAGGACCAGGGGTTGGATGAGCCGCCAATCAGGACAAGCTCAGTCTTATCTGGATTGAGCTTGAGGTGGTTGGCGCTCATCCACCCAGAAATAAAAACCATGGTGGAATGAAAAAAGGATAAAGCGTGAGAAGAAGAGGAAAGGTCAAAGACGAGCTGGAGGTCGTCAGCGTAGTTATACACAGAGACCCCCAGCTCAAGAAGGGAAGAGATAAGAGGGTGAATGTAGAGATTGAAAAGAAGGGGAGAAAGGGAGGAACCTTGGGGGACCCCACAGGGCACCGGGAGGGGGGAAGCAGAAAAGCCGGGAAGGTGAACAGCTTGAGAACGGCCTGTCAGAAAAGAGGTGATCCAGGAGAGGACAGTGCCTCGTATGCCCGCTGCGCTGACACGGTCCAGAAGAATGTTATGGTCGACCGTGTCAAACGCAGCGGACAAGTCGAGGAGGATCAAAGCTTGGGGAGAGTTGACGTCGGCCTTGGCTTTAAGCTCGTCAAGGACGGCTAACACCACGGTTTCGGTCGAATGACCTGAACGGAAACCGGCTTGGTGAGAGGCCAAAAGCTGGTTCCGTTCAACATAAACAGAAAGACAGGAAGTAACATAAGATTCGAGAAATTTAGCAAGATAGGGAAGAAGAGAGATAGGTCTGAAGTTAGGGGGAAGAGAAGAATCGAGACCAGGTTTTTTAAGAATGGGAGAAACAATAGCAGATTTAAATGAAGAAGGGACCAATCCAGTGGAAAGAGAAGCATTAAGAAGAGAGAGGGGGGTATCAGGGCAGGAAGAAAAAAGGGTTTTGAGAATACGGGCAGGGGCACAGTCAGTGGGGGAGCCAGACTTGATTTTAGTGAGCAGAGCTAGAAAAGCGTCCAAGGAGAGGGGAGGGAAAGAAGAGAAAGAAGATTTAGGCGCAGAGGGGACAGAGTGAAGAGGAGTAAAAGGAGTGACCAGGATGTTAGATTTAATATTAACAATCTTCTCATTGAAGAAGTTGTTAAGAGAAGAGCAAAGGGCCTGGGAGGGAGTGAAGTGAGGGCAAGCACGATCAGAAGTGGCCAAGTTCTTAACCAAAGAGAAGATTTCTTTGGATTTATTAGCCGAGAGCGCCACTTGTTCGGAGAAGTATTTGGTCTTAGTGGTCAGGATGGCCTTCTTATACTCCCTAAGAAGTAATTTGTATTTGGCCTTGTGGTCAGGGCAGTAGCCACGGCGCCAAAGGCGCTCTGAGCGTCTAAGCTCCAATTTGAGAGTCTTAAGCTCCGGGCTAAACCAACGGTGAGCCTCATGAGGGCGAATGGACTTGACTAACTTAAGGGGGGCTACTAAATCGCATGCGGAGGAAAGCCAATTACCAACTGCAACGGCCTGAGAGTCAAGGGAAATGTCAGTGAGGTCTGGGGAAGAGGAAGCAAGGGAGTGAGAAAGGGAGGCCAAATCAACATGATTCCAACTACGGGTGAAGACATTCTTGGGACGAAGGGGCTTGTGAGGGGGGCCAGTAGTGATAGAAAAGGAAATGAGAGAGTGGTCGGACCATGTACATGGGAGGATGCTGGGAGAGGAAACTATGTCCTGAGATGACCACACTTGGTCCAGAATGTGTCCAAGATTGTGGGTAGGGACCAGAACATGGGACTTCAGGTTGAGGCAGAGGAGAGTGGCCGTGAAGTCCTTGGATGCTGAGTCCTCCCTCGGGTCGCCAGGCCAGTAGTTAAAATCCCCAAGCAGGAGAACAGAGGAGTTATTAACCACCAGCGTGGCGAGGAGTTCCTGCAGGGAGGCCACAAACAGGGGCATGTTCAGGGGAGGGCGATAAACAAGGACAACAGTGAGCGGTGCAGGCAGATTGGAGGAGCGAGCGACCAAGAAGTCCACTCCAGCGATGGGTGCTTGGGGGAGTAGCTGGAATTGAATAGAGGATCGGACAATCATGGCAACAGCCCCCCCCCGATCTTGTCCGCGGGGCGATCGGCCCGGAGGACATAATAAGAATGGGGAAGGATGGCAAGGATGTCGGGGAGGGAAGCCTCCGAAAACCATGTTTCCGTAAGAAACAGAAAATCTGGGGAGTCTGTGGTAAGAAGGTTAAACAGGTCAAGTTGGTGTTTGCCTGCCGAGCGAGTATTGAGAAGATAGGCAGAGGCAGTGTGAGGGGGAGATGAAGGACCAATGGGGAGGGAGTCGATGTCCGGCGTAGGCAAGGGAGTAATTGGATGTGGCAGCACAACACGGTCTGAATGGGGGACATAGATATCTAATGCAACAAGATGCTGCATAAGAGTATGGGGAAGAGGCACCTCAGTGGAGCAGGCGAGGAGTTGTGCAGGCGTATATGACAACAGAGGAACAAGGGGTGTGGCCCCTGGTCCCGGCCCGTCGTGGACGGGCGCAGACGGGCTTAACTTAGGCGCAACTTCGGCGCGCCTTCGTCGCGCCCGCTGCGCTCGTCCGCTGCGCGGCCGGGATAATAGTGCCATAAGTAAGGGACCGGAAACAATAGGGCGTGGCAGGGGGTGGAGGGACAGAGGAGCTGCCCCTCCAACCAGAGAGCAGCCCAAGATGTGAGACACGCCCGTCCCCGCCCTCGTGACCTGCCCGTCAGAGGGGGAGGGAACGCTGAGCGTGGGGCGCTCTGGTGGCGGCAAACAAGGAAGTCCCAGGAGGACAAGGGGTGCGCGGTGTCCTCCGCGCAGCCCCTGAACGAGGAGCAGGTAAGTAAAAAGTGTCCAATGCACAGATAAAAATGAACGCTGCGCCGCACCTCGGCAGCGTTGTTGCTCCCGGCGAAGCCTCGGGAGGTCTGGCGATTCAAGAGAGCTGGGGCGGGACTCGCCCGGCAGATAGAAATTGCCAGGGGGGGAGGGACAGAGGAGCTGCCCCGCCAACCAGAGAGCAGCCCAAGATGTGAGACACGCCCGTCCCCGCCCTCGTGACCTGCCCGTCAGAGGGGGAGGGAACGCTGAGCGTGGGGCGCTCTGGTGGCGGCAAACAAGGAAGTCCCAGGAGGACAAGGGGTGCGCGGTGTCCTCAGCGCAGCCCCTGAACGAGGAGCAGGTAAGTAAAAAGTGTCCAATGCACAGATAAAAATGAACGTTGCGCCGCACCTCGGCAGCGTTGTTGCTCCCGGCGAAGCCTCGGGAGGTCTGGCGATTCAAGAGTAAGAGGAGAAAACCCTGTGCTCAGCCCAACGTGATGCAAAGATAGTGGAATGTCCGGGTGCAAAGTGGGTTTCCTGAAGCATAGTTATGTGAATATTATGCCGGTCCAAATATGCAAGGACTTGTCGTCGTTTCCGAGGGTTCCCAAGTCCCCGAACATTCCAAGTAAGAACATTCAGGGTTGACCTAGTGTCCTGAGCCATACAGCCAGTAGTGTATTCTAGAGAACAGTGGTCCCTATTTTGGAAGGGAGAATAGAAACAGACGGTAATCATACGCTGAATAGTTAGTATGGGCCCGATTCACATAATGAACTTAAGACTCAATCCTAAACTTACTACTATTTTGGTATTCACAGAATGCACTTACTACTTTTGGCATTCACAGAATTAATTTACTACTTTTGGTATTCACAGAAGTTAGGATTTTGTCTTAAGTTTGTCTTAAGACAAACTTAAGACAGACTTAAGACAGACTTAAGACAAAATCCTAACTTCTGTGAATACCAAAAGTAGTAAGTTCATTCTGTGAATGCCAAAAGTAGTAAGTGCATTCTGTGAATACCAAAATAGTAGTACGTTTAGGATTGAGTCTTAAGTTCAATCTGTGAATCGGGCCCTATGTCTTTTGTCCAGTAGGACAAGAATTTATTTTCCATATATGTTCAGTTTCAAGGAGTTGTTGTTAAAAAACAGTTGATGACAAGTGGGCACAGCCGTGACCCACGGAACACAAGACAAACCAACGAAAACAGAATGGCCAAAGGCAGGGCAAAATACATCTGTACGCTTGTACTCAGTTTAACAGACTTAGATCAGTATTTTTACACCATTGCACATTACAATATTGCTTATTCATATTGCATATGGCGTTTAGGTGTCGACGACGTTTCGATGCCAACGTTACATAAAGGGCATCATCTTCAGGACAGTTAAATGAATCATTGTTGTCTTCAGAGAGTTAATTACACTATGCCTTTTTCGCATAACTGTACATACAATACATATAGGGAGAAAAGGGGAAAACATAGAACATATAATTGGTGAACATAGGGTCTGCTAGCCATATTAAATCATGATCAGTGACTTAAGTGAATTTAAAATTACGACAAGCGGTGTGAGTGGAGGGAGTCGTTCGAGTGCATAACCGGCGGGTGGTGTGTGGCGGCGCGGACCATGGGTGCTCACAGTGCTCCTATACCAACAATTGCACTGTCTGAAATTAGAGAGTGAAGGAAGACCGATGCCAGAATAGCTAGTGACACATTAATTGCAATTTCTGGGTGGACGCACTCAGTTACGAGACTCAGTGGTCCTCAGGTGAAAATGACGCCTCTGGAAAGGTGAAAAGGACTATAGGTGTGACGTTCGTAGTGTCTGGGTGAGTTAAAAATGCCACAGTGGTACGTCCGTGCGGTAGAACAGTTATGGCGGGTCATAGTGGTTATACGCTTTTATGCCAGAACCGGACCGCGGAGTGGTGAGGGGTACCGAGTCACGGAGAGCCATGGTTCCTTACGTTAAAGTTCCGAGACCGCAATGGGCGTGGTGGCTCACGTTCGGTGCAGTGGGGCGGCCAGCTAGTAGGACCTGGTCGGGAAGCAGGAGGGAATAGTTAGAGTTTCGGTGACTACGATCAGCACATGGAGTGCGGTAAATTAGATGGATGAAAATTACCGTAACTGTTGGGAAATCCGAATCAAGGGGAGTGCTGGCACATCCATGGAAGTGCACGATTGCACCGTCTGGAAAATAATGGGTTCGGGTTAGTGGTTGGTGACAGAGGTAGGGCAGCGGGGGTCTGTGTGGAACCTGGTTGGGACTTACTTGGAAGGCGGGAGCTCAGTGGCTAGTCCTGCTGCACAGTGGCGGTGAATGTGAGCGTGTTGGTAAGATCCAGGTTTGTGGCTGCCCGGCCGTGGAAAGCGAGGACGGACTCGTGTGCCTCAGGTGGAGTGGTTGGGGCAGGGAATGTGGCAGCCATATTGAGATGAGGTTCAGTGACCTGGTTACTGAAGGATTGTGCAATGGTGAGGTGGGTGAGAACGGCGGATGTGACTTAAAATTACCATACACAGGGGCAATACTGAGGCAGTGAGATGATAGTGTGGTTGGTGAGAACGGCGCATGTGACATAAATTTACAGTACATAGGAGCAGAGATGCCATACTCATTACATGAACATCATTAGAGCAGGGAGGTCCAGTCCTCAAGGCGGTTTAGACCACTTCGAATACTGTTAGTCCTTAGAATCCAGTGTAGTTCTTCTTTGTTTAGTAGCAGAGATACATCTGCTCCCCTGGGAGGGGGTTTGATCAATGTTATTATAGTCCAGACCAGATCCTTCTCACTATGTCCTTTTTCTGTGAAGTGATCCATGAGGTGGGCGTTGGCCGTTTTGCAGCGAATCCTGCTGCGGTGTTATCCAATCCGGAGTGTTATCTTCTGGCTGGTTTGACCTACATAAATCAGCATGCAGGGACAAAAAATAGCGTACACCACGTTTGACGAGTTGCAATTTGAGAAATATTTTCTATCAAATTTGATGGTGCCATATTCAAAACTTTTCCCTTCAATTGTTGAATCACAACAAACACAGCTACTACATTTGGCATGACCTGTGAGGGTGGTCAGGCCCCATGCATCAATCAGTACTACGAGTGGTAATAACGGACTCAGTTGTGTTCCCACGTATAGAAATGATTTGTTCCAGACAAAACTTGAATTATATAAATTTTTCCGAACACTGACACTAAAAAATTTCTTCTCTGAGAACACTACTAAAATCAATGATGGAATCACCGGATTGCGAAATCCTTCGACTTTCTACCCCAACAATTCATTGGTCAGAAAATAGGTAATCTCTTTTGAGAATGCGACAATGATAGATATCTAGTTTTAAAAGAAAATTCAATATAAATCCAACTTTCCTCGTAATCAACAAGCGGCTTTACAAAATCTCCAATCTTTGGAAAGTACTTTGATAAAGCCTGCTGACAAAGGGGCTGGTATTGTCTTATGGGAACGTGATAATTACAACAGAGAGATGCTAAAACAACTATCAGTACCCACACACTATAAAGAACTGTCAATTAATCCTACCAGTAGACTAACTAAAGAAATTGTAGCTCTCAGCAAGTCAGGTCTAGAGGGAGGATGGCTTAAATGAAAAAGAGGCGGCCTTTCTGATCAACAAAACCCCAACGGTTCCTGCCATCTACATGCTCCCGAAGGTGCATAAAGATCTAGCAAATCCCCCCGGACGGCCGATGGTCTCTGGCTGTAATTCGATTCTAAAACCCCTAGCACAATCCTCAGACTACTTTATTCGACCTTTTGCCATACATCAACCCTCATATATAAGAGACACTATGGCAGTTATAAATGTGATTGAGAACTATGAATTTGACCCAGTAAATGAATTTCTTGTTTCTATGGATATATAAAGTCTTTACACGAACATTCCTCAACAGGAAGTGTTCTCAATTCTCACTGAACTACTGGAAAGTAGACCGAGACCTCATGAGGTCCCCACTGAGTTTAATATTGAATGTGTGCGTATTTCCCTCTGCGAAAATTTCTTTCTTTTTTAAAATAAATTTTATCAACAACTCAAAGGAGTTGCTATGGGTGCCATTTGTGCCCGAGATATTGCAAACATTTATGTGTCTTGTTTCGAAAACCAACACATTTTCAATATATCCAACCCATTTTCCAACAACATCCGAAAATGGTTGCGATATATAGACGATGTTTTCATCGTCTGGCACGGAACAGACACTGAGTTACAAGATTTTCATGTCTGGTTAAATGCCAGGAGTCAACATCTTAAATTCACTCTGGAGCATAACACCAATGAAATTAACTTTCTAGATCAGGGGTTCCCAAACTTTTGACTCCTGAGGACCCCCATTGACTCACCACTGAAAGCCAGGGACCCCCAGCAATTTGAATGATTTAAATTTCGAACATTTAAAGAGTAATTCGAAATAAATAAACACACATGTGCACACAAAACAAACACTCGAATTACTAAGGATTTTAGCATTTTATATTGAAAGAGTTTGCAAAAAACTGAAACATTTAATGGGAAGGTTGGTGCGGCATCTCCGTGATTACCTTTTAAATGGTTAGTTTTATTTCGCAGTATAAGGCTCTTGCTCCTGCCAAGGCCAGAGTGGAAACCCAAAGCAGCCCTGGAAAATGTTTTCAGATCAGTCCCCATACAGTGCACACCAAGTGCAGTGAGTGAGCCTGATCACTACAGAGGGGGCTTTGGGAGGCTCTCCCCTCAAGCAAATGTAGGATGCAATGGTGCATTCTACAACATATGTATCATAATATATTGAATTGTATTAGCGTTTAAAAAATAGTAAATGATGACCTTATTATGCACCAGGATACAACAATCTTTGTTGGGGTTCTTTGATTATTCCGTTATTATCCCCCTTCAACAGTGCCTCTCATTGCTCCCTAGCACATCTGTCACATGTATTTCATTTATTTATAGCATCTCTCATACCATTGTAGGATGTCAGAGCACTTTACATCACACACATATAGAGACAATGAATCATACATGTAAATCAGTGTAGAGACAATTACATAAGGCAAAGGGGACTACAAGGTGTTGGAGTCGCACGTCATTCATACTGGTAGGCATTTTTAATAGTGCTTGGTCTGGAAAAGCAAAAACCCAGGATTCAAAACATAACACAGTGGTTAGCCTTGACTTTAATAATAAACATCTATTTCCACCCTAAACCCCTTTAGCAGCATCAGGATAATGAAAGACTGGGAAAAAACATAAGTTACTCACTTGTACCATGCAGTGTGTAAGCAGCTCTTTGATGGCAGTTTATAGGTCACTGTGCTAGATTATGATTGTCTCTTATGAGCTGCAGAGTAACACAAGAATATCTGTGACAAAAGCAGTAACCCACTGACCTATGCACATAAAATACTGTTTTTTTAAATGCATGGCACGCGTTCTTTGCAGCAGGCATATTAACCCCCTGTGCTGCATTAGATAAGTCATAAGCTTTTATTCGATTTGAGAAATACAAATCATACAAGCAAAACATCTAAAACAATTCATTGCATATGTAGTAAATCTGAACAAATTGATTCAAAATATACTCAGGGGTAGTACATAAAAAAGAAGGGAACATATACTGACATATACTGGACAACAATATATAATAGGAGATGAAAACAGGGCTAAAAAGATATGGAAGATGTCATACATGTACAGACAGGAATAAATATAATTATCACACCAAGTGCTTTTCCTGGCAGCTGTACATTTTAAAACGAAAGATTAAATATGGCACGGGCAAACACGGGGAGGTTAATTTGATATGAGAACAAAAAAGGACCATACATTTACATACTGTGGGCAAAATACGGGTTTAAGATACTATATACAACATGAAAAAAGGACATTTGTGTACAGACAGGAATATATGAAGTTATAGCAGCACTATGCTCTTCCTGGCAGCTGTACATTTCAAAATAAAAGTAGCAACAAAGAAACAAATATCCACTTTCTCTAGAGAGGATAATAGTACTAGAGCGCTCTTTGAAGATCGGATATTGTATTTTAAAAAGATGGGTTTTAGATACTTTACCCTTAAAAAGTGATAAAATTTACAAAAAAGTAAAAAATGACAGCAGCTCTGGCGTGAAGTGTTGTCACACGGGCAGGGAGTCTCAGATCTTGTTTTCTGATTTGGGAATGCAACAAGGTGGTGTACAATACCCAATCTGACTCGGGTTAGCACAAATTGATGGGAGGGACGAGACACATTCGCAAGGTAGGCTTGAAACCCCGGGGTTAAGTTCAGTTCCTTGTAGAACTTCACGGTGGCTAGCTTGCCATGCACCTTATCTCGCCCATTCTTTTTAAAATTTAAAAATGTTTGTTTGATTTCTTTTTTGGGGATTGCAACCGCCAATTCGGGGTCGAGCAGAACATCAATATCAAATAAGGTTTTGTACCAGAAATGAATGTATTTCAACCACTGTATGCGTAATGAGTGATCCAATCCTATACAGTCAAGAATTATCTCTTGAGTGAATCGAGTCTCTGGCTTAGTCCAAATAGAACGCCACAATAAGAGTGGCCGAACGGCTGCTAAGTCAGAGATAAACTTGATCCCTACCTCATCATGAATTAGATGTACAGAGGCAGAAGGAGGGACACATAGCAGTCTCTTTAAAAACTTGTTTTCGTCTTTTTGGAGCGAAGGGCCTTCAATATGACCCCACACGCCCGCCCCATAGAAAGCAGAAGAAACACAACGGATGTTATATATATTAATCATATCTGGGATACTTCTTGATCCAAGCTTGGATGCAAATCGGAATATACTACTGGTAACCCGCAACATTTTCAGTCTGATGTTGTCGAACTCAGATGTCCATGACCCGTCATTAGTGTAAGTAATTCCCAAATAACAAAATGATTTAACGTGTATCATCTTGTCGCTATCCAGGAAAAAGCTGTGCTTCAGTTTATTAGCAGACTGCCCGCACATCATTACATAAGTCTTGGATTTATTCACACGGAGCCTCCTGTTTTGGATAAACAGCATAAATCTATCAATTAGTCGCTGTAACCCAATCTGAGTGCGGGATAAAAGAACAGCGTCATCCGCATATAATAAGATTGGGACAGGTTTACCTCCGATCAGGGGAGCATCTGCTGGGATATCAGCCAGGTTGCAATCAATACAGTTAATGAAAAGGGAAAATAAAAGTGGGGCCAATACGCATCCCTGGCGTATTCCCCGTGAAACTTTGAGGAATGGCGTACATTCGCCTAGGATACCATAACGAACCTTACAGGAAAGTTTCTCGTAAAGCCTGGCCAGAAAGTGGACAATTTCCTTCGGTGCCCCTGACTCTAACAAAACCTCCCAAAGAATAGCGTGATCAACTAAATCAAACGCGCTGCTCAGGTCAGCAAAACATAAAAAGAGGTTGCCCTTTTTAGCTACAGTGTATTTATTAAAAATGAGGTCCAAATTTACACATTGCTCCAAAGTGCCCATGCCTTTCCTGAAGCCATATTGCACTTTTGTTAAAATATTCGAGTCTGTTGCCCAGGTTTCTAGTCTTCTGAGCAGGATTCTGCTCATGACCTTTACTGAGGCGTCCAGCAAAGAGATAGGACGATAATTGAAAACCTCAGATTTGCTACCTTTTTTGAAAAGGGGAATGATAACTGATTGTCCCCAGGAAGGAGGGATGTTACCTTCAGCCGCACAGTTAAAAGTCCTCACCAAAATAGGAGCCCACAAGTTTGGTTCTGCTTTTAATAAATCAATGGGGACCCCATCTGGGCCCGGGGCCTTCCCCCCCTTACTATTGGAGAGCCCTTCATGACCCTCCTCCAGGGTTATTCCTAGGGGTAGAGGTATCCATGAGGAGGCCTCGGTAGCTGATACAGTTAGGGGTGTCCCTTCAGGGTTAAAAATATTAGTAAAATGAATGATCCAGTCATTGCATGCAACGTAGGAAGTTATTTCCGGGATACCATCAGTATTTAGAAAGGAGCTGTTGATGGTTTCCCAATAAAGTTTACTGTTTTTGGTCTCAGCTGCTTCCTTTAGCTTATCCCAAGCTTCACTTTGTAAAACCTTTTTCCTATTGGAAATTGCCATTTTATAGTTAACCCTTAATTGTTTTATTCCAATGGTGTCTCGGGGCTTGATACCTAATGCCTTCTTCAGTTCCCGTAGGGCGGTTGTACAGGATTTATCAAACCATCCCCGCTTTATAGCTCTGTTAGATGGGGATTTCTTGGTGAAAATACCTTCAATAATGATGTTAATATTGATAAATTGTGACAATAGGAAGTCAGGGTTAATAACATTTTTTAAACAATAACTGAATTCCGTTTTACAACTAATTATGACCTCCCTCTGTTTGGCCATAGAATTTGTACCAGACCATCTGATCCTCAGACCATTTGGTCTGATAGGTACTAAATCATTAGATAAGTCAAACCTGCCACGGGACAAAACTCTCTACTCTCTCCAGCAGGTACATTAATCACTGGTGTTATCTTGACACTTTTATTGTTGCTCGAAAACTGCTAATTCTACAAGGAAATTTGCAGTGCTTTTAAAACTGCTGCCTGAGGACCCCCTAGGAATGTGCCACGGACCCCTGGGGGTCCACGGACTCCAGTTTGGGAAACACTGTTCTAGATATTACCATGAAAAATGATGTATCAAACCATCTATACACAACATTGTACACCAAGCCCACCTCCAGAAATACTTTATTAAATTACTACAGTCACCATCCTCAAGCCCTTAAAGACGGGCTTCCTTTTGGTCAATTTCTGCGTTTACGCAGAAATTGTACCTTTTAAGATGACTATTTCTGTGAAGCTAAAAAATTAAAGGTTAAGTTGGAGGCGAGAGGCTATCCTGCTAAGTTGCTTAAAAAGACCATGAAGCGGGCGTGGTACAATAATCGTGATGCCCTTCTAATGGTAAAAGATCGCCCCAAGAACGATTATTTGATATATGTTTCCACTTTTGGTACTCATACCAATGCAATTAAAAAAATTGTACTTAAACAATGGAACCTTCTAAGGGGGATACCAGAGTTTACACAAAAACCCATGTTTGCATTCAAAAGAGGGACCAATCTCCAGTATCGACTAGTTCATGCAAATGAAAACAAGACTGAAAAAAATACAGTTGATAACATGAGGCAATTGGCTCCTATAATAGGCCATTTCAAATGCAACACATGTCTTGCATGTAACACAACTGAAACAGTTAAGACTTGCAGAATTAATGATGCTAACTTTACTCTTAAGACATTTTCCAACTGCAATACCACGAATGTGGTTTACTGCATAAAATGCCCATGCAATCTGCATTATATTGGCAAAACTATTCAGTCTGTGAAAAAACGCATTTTGCAACACCAATCACGCATTAGATGCAAAAAAGAAAACGCTCCACTTGTTGAACACTTTCATCGTCTAGGCCATACCTGTAACCAGATGATTTGGTGGGTGATCGATGTCATTAAACCAACTTATAGACAAAATAATGTGGACAGAATTCTAACAATGAGGGAAGGCGAACTAATCTGTATTTCAGACACCATTGAAAGGGGCCTGAACAGCGCAATGGATTGGCACGCTTTAGCATGCCTGTAACCATCCTATGGCTCTATATGGTTGCTCAACTATTACTTCAGGATATGCATATAAGCATAAAGATACGCTAATTCGCTAGACTAAACCTTATTACGCTTGATTGTTACATCTATGCTTTTATATACAAAATATACTGCATATGTGAGATTGTATTTGCTTCAATGACTCCAAGACTCATTAACCGTATCCTTTTTTTAATACATTTCAATTCATTCAATATAATTGTTATCTGATATATGTTTCTAAATGCTTATGTGAATTTGATTATGTAACAAAGACTAAACCATGATTGCTAGATGAATGGATCAAATGTACAATGTACTGTGCCTATGAGAATTCAATTCCCCACAAGACTCGATGTATAAGTAATTCTAATAGCTATCGGATATAGGTCTGTCAGACATTTTTGTTAATTTCGTTTTTGAGCTCAGAGATTTAATAATTGTGATGTTTAGACAGCTTTTATACATTGTTATTATATCATTGTATATAGGTAACCATTCCTACTTAATGTTATGCAAAGCTGAAAAACACATCTAAATGTGACTAAACTTCCAGTGATCCATATAGAGTGGACATATTCTGACTTCTTTCCTTACTTCATTCAATGATGCTGCTCCCAAAGTAATCAAATGCGCTCTGGGTTTATAAGACCTTTGTCTTAATTTAATTGTCAAGTCTTTGCGTTAATAAGTCTAAAACGACACTTCTTCCCAAAAAAACTTTTTAATACAGAGACTAGAATTAGATAAATCGTTAACCTCGTTCAGTGTTTTGGCCAGTAATGTGCATCACGCAACAATCTTGTTGCTCGCACTTTAAGGACTGTGTCCTCAACTAATGTATTTGTCGTCTATTAAACCATACTTCAGTTAACTATGGCTGATGCCACACCAACGCTGTTGCAATTGCCGTATATTAATCAAATATGGCCGACACATTTCTCATTATACACAGTCGTCGCGTTTGATACTCAATATGGCCACCGCGAAGCATCCCAGTCGTCTTTCGCGCTCTAAACATTAATAACAAGCATTTGCAATGCAATAGGTCTCGCAGCATTAAAGTTTGAGATATTGGCATTGTGTATGACAATGCGTTGCATAAAGTTTTTAGCAAACTTTGAATTGATGAGCAGTGAGAGTGTGTGCAAGAGTATGCTGTTGCTCACAGCCGTTATTATTCACACAGCTCTGATGATGCACCTCACGCACGGGGCTGACGCACTTATTATTCACACAGCTCTGATGATGCACCTCCGGCACAGGCTCACAGCTGTTATTATTCACACAGCTCTGATGATGCACCTCACGCATGGGGCTGACGCAGTTCTTATTCACACAGCTCTGATGATGCACCTCAGCCTCGGGCTCACAGCTGTTATTATTCACACAGCTCTGATGATGCACCTCAGCACTGGGCTGACACAGTTATTATTCACACAGCTCTAATGATGCACCTAACGCACGGGCTCACAGCTGTTATTATTCACACAGCTCTGACACTGGGCTGACGCAGTTATTATTCACACAGCTCTGATGATGCACCTCAGGCACGGGCTCACAGCTGTTAATATTCATACAGCTCTGATGATGTACCTCACGCACGGGACTGACGCAGTTATTATTTACACAGCTCTGATGATGCACCTCAGGCATGGGCTCACAGCTGTAATTATTCACACAGCTCTGATGATGCACCTCATGGCGCACTGTCCCTTTGTACAGAGTTGAAATACACCTCTCCTGCTCTACTAACAAAGGGCCCCAAATGACTCGTACGTCACCGCTTTCGGCATCTTATCGAGTTTATCAATCATGGATATATCGGCCCGCCACTCCACATATGCATGTTACGAGCAGTCACTCCACACTGATCTCCGTCGCATTCTGCGAGGGGCAGCAGTGCACACTATTTCAGTAAGTGCGAACTGGAAGGATGCTGTTTGAAAGTGCGTGCACTGAATGTATTGTTTGGCGTTCTGTCGAATCAGCCGTAAAGTGTGACGTTGTGCGGGGGAGGGGGGGCTGCGCGCAGCTGTGCTACTATTGAGGCTTGCATAAAGAAGATGGGGCCACTGGGAAATACTGGGGGGAGGAGGGGGCTGTGTGAGTTTGTTGCACAGGTTAGGGATGCTGCTGTAAACACGTGTACAATATTGCCCTGTGGTGTTGCTTTTTTGCAGTAATAAAGAAAAACACTTTAGAATAACTTAGCTGTTGAAAACTTGAGACATGGCTGCTGGGTTTATTTTTTCACTCTTGTGCCATGCTCGTTTTTTCATGTTTCATGAAGTAGGGAGGCATGGTGAGGCTGTCATCCGGCGAGCATACTGATGGGTGGCAGGGTCACAGGTGACAGGGTGGTAGTCTGGGAAGTCTGTCAGTGATAGGGAGGTGTGAAGGTGGGGTTTGTCAGTGTGCAGTGACAGGGTCTAGTGGCTCAGTGTGTGGAGAGTGCGAGGGGGAAGTGTGTTGCCTGGGCTGTTAGTGCTGGTTGGGTGAGGGATACTATGGCAATGGTGTAGAAGTGTGGCCAGTCAGTGCATCAGAGTCTGTCAGTTCTACTCTGTGTGTAGGATGTAGTAGGGGGCGCCAGCGTGCAGGTTGCGGTGCCTGAGTGGAAGGGGGAAAGGTGCTTCCGTGTAGGTCGAGGTTATTGTTGAGAGTTGTGTAGGAGTGTCTGTGTGAAGGGTGGCATGGTTTTAAAGACAGCGTGGGTGTCGGTGTGCGGGTTTGATGGCATCGGATTGTAACTGCAGACCGTGACAGCACTGTGGGTGCTCGTGTGTGTGGGGCTGCGGAGGGGGGGGGGCCTGCCAGTGTTGTCAGGTATGTGGCTCCGCTCCCTCCCTCTTCCACGGTTCAGAGGCCGCATTCCTTCCCTTGGCCCTGGGGGATGAGCGCGCAGAGCAAGGTCTACCCCGGGGGCAGTACACAGGAGCCCCACCCAGGGGAACGAACGACTTATGGGGACTGGCGCATCCAGGGCCATCGAGAGGCGCAGCACTGATTTCCACCACCCGGCACAGGACAGCAGCCAGAGCTACTGCAGAGAGGCAGCAGCCCAGAGGCGCTACATGCATTCATGCCATCGCCAAGAAAACAAGTGTCCAGGAAGGGCCCCGTGCCCAGCTGCTCTCCCTGGGATCTCACCTGTCACAGCTCGGCCGCCTCCTCTACTTCCGGTCCGGCGCCGGTTGGTGACGTCACAACAATCCCAAAGCTCTAATGCGCCACGCCTTGCCAGACTCCGCCCCCACAGCCCCGCCCCGAAGTTATGACGTACGACGTGGACTGTGGCGCGCGAGGAGAGGGGATGCATAAACTGGTGTCCAGTGCAGCTTGTGCACGAGATGAGGGGAAAGACCGGACTGGCGGTAAGTGGGACGGGGGGCGGTGCGCTTGTGTGTGCGAGCGTGTGTGTGTGCGACGGAGGAGCGTGTGTGTGTGTGCGCGACGGGGGTCTCTGTATGTGTGCGTGCGTGTATGTGCGCTCGTGTGTGTCTCTGTGTGTGCGCATGCGTGCAGGGGGAAGTGTGCCTGTGTATGTATGCGCTTCCCAGGAGACAGACACGGCGAGCGCGTTCGCGCGCGCGTGGCCTGTGCCGATCGCCTTTTGCGAGATGCACGCGGTCAGGTGCTGTCTCCTAGGAAGCAGAGTCAGCAACAAAAGATCTCTGGCAAGACACAGCGCTTACGCGCGGTGTTTTCGCTACGAGACCTAAAAACGGAGGTCGGAAACGACCATGACTGTGACTGCTTGCTACGTTTGGGTCAGCAGAGGTCACGATTGGAAGTACTTGACTTAGGAAGGTAGGTCCACATCGTGTTGTTTAGCGCTTTTTAAGTAATGCGAAGTAAAGGTGAACTTTTCACTCAAATTGGACTTATACATATATATATTTTTTTTAACAGGCACAGAAATCGTTGACAATACTCAAGCTAAACGTGACGTCTTCGCGCTCACGAATTCAGGTGATTTCTTTTATGTTTACTTTTAAAACACTAAATGCACCCTTTTGATCATAATCCAAGAATATTTTCCTATTAAAATTAAATACGATGAACCTTTCATCAAAACAAGCTGAATCATCTGCGTCTCTAGTTTAACTATCTTGTGGGGTCTACACTAGTCGCCTAGTGAGTGTTACGATAAAATCTCAAACCTAGACACCCACGTTTCTAATCATAATTTGACACTTCTATATATATGTCCTGGGGTGACAGGGGGCTTGGGGACAAGAATAGCTTCTTCTACTTTAGGTGAGACCCTTGGGGACTGTTCAAACGAAGTAGAGCCAGAGAACTTAAATAAACTTTTCAAGGAAGGCTTTATTTGAGTATATGTCTTTCTCTGCCTGCTGGTAATGCGTTCTCTGGCGAACGCTGCTGGATCATAAGCCGGGGTACGGGGAGGATCCAGGGTGCCTCGGTCTCGGGTCCGGTCTTCCGGTGAACCAGGAATCGCCGTATGAAAGAAGAGACAAAGGATGTATTAGGACCAAGCAGGGACTATACGATGTAGGGCCGGGAGTGAGAGAAACCAGTGATTCAGTGTAATTTACAAAGAGCGGTTCGTGAGGGGGGTTGTGCTCGTGAATCTCAGGGTATCACGGGTGGAGCTTTACAAGGGTCTATACAGTTATTCTACGGGAGGCGGGTTTCGATTTCCCATCCAACCCGCCACACGGCCCCGTACCTGTTGGAGCCACACTCCTCCCGTGGGAGCGTGGCGGGGCGGCTCGTTGTTCCGTTGGCCTCCTGGCTTCTCTGTCTCCTCTCCGGTTCTCGCGTTGGTCTCCGGCTCTTCACGGCAACTGCTCACTCGCTCCTCAGCTTCTCTCCTCGCCTCCTGGGAAACGCTGTCCGTCGCTTCCTGCATCCGGGCCTCTTTTGACGCCGGCGCATCACTCCAAAGGGGCGGGGCTGCCAGTGCGGGCTCCAAGTCCTTAATGGCACAGGGTTTGATTCCGTCCGTGGTTGGCCACCAGTACTCCGAGTCTCCGGTTTTCCAGTCCTCATCCACGGTGCTTTCAGGCTGCTGCAGGGAGGGAACGGAGGCACGTGAAACAGCGGTGGTGGACCACCAGTCCATAGTCTGATCCCCCTCTAGGGGCTCAAGGGAACCCACCCCGTCACACACCTCCCCCCCTGGACTCTCCCGATCGGGGAGAGGAAACACCCGGGAAAGGAAGTCCGCATTCCCATTGTCTTTTCCCTTTTTGTTCTGAACTGAGAAGGAATAGGGTTGTAGAGGGAGAAACCACCGCAGGACACGGGGATTTTGACTACTGTTTTGGTGCATCCACCGTAGCGGGGCATGATCGGTATGGAGGACGAATGGCCTTCCCTCCAAATAATACTGTAACTTCTCTACAGCCCATTTGATTGCCAGGCACTCGCGCTCTATGGTGGAATACCTAGTCTCCCGGGGATACAACTTCCGACTTATATACATCCTGGGGTGCTCAAGACCATCGGGACCTCTCTGCGACAAGACCGCCCCCACCCCCACATTGGACGCGTCAGTGGCTAGTACAAAGGGTTTCTCAAAGTCAGGGGTTATCACCAATGGGGCAGATGTCATGGAGTGTTTGAGAAGAGAAAATGCCGCGAGAGCCTCCTGGGAGGGATGGTTTAGGTCTCGGGGTCTTACTTCCTTTCGCAACTGGTCGGTAAGGGGAGAGGCTGTTTTGGCGAAATTGGGGATAAAGCGCCGGTAGTAGCCTATGAGGCCTAAAAAGGCTCTCAACTCTTTTTTTGTAGTCGTAAAGGTGACGTCGTTGATGGCCTTCACTTTCTCTACTTGTGGGGCTATGTGGCCTTCCCCCAGTACGTACCCCAGATAGTTCACTTTAGAAAAAGCTGCTCTGGACTTTTTGGCATTGATATGTAGGCCGGCCTCCCGTAGCGCGGTCAAGATGATCTGGATGTGTTGTAGGTGTTCCTCCCAACTCTGGCTGAAGATCACTATATCGTCCAGGTACGCTGAACTGAAGGACAGATGTGGTCGTAGGACACTGTTCATGAGGCGCTGGAAGGTTGCCGGCGCCCCATGAAGGCCAAAAGGCAGCACAGTGAATTCATAGAGACCGTCATCCGTGACAAAGGCCGTTTTCTTCCTGTCTTCCTCACGAAGGGGTACCTGCCAGTATCCCTTCGTGAGGTCTAGGGTAGTTATGTATACTGCATCGCCGATCTTTTCTATTAGTTCATCCACCCTTGGGATAGGGTATGTGTCAAATGTGGATATCGCATTCAGAGCCCGAAAATCCATACAAAAACGCTTGGATCCTTCAGGGTTTGGGATCATCACGATCGGGGAGGACCAGTTGCTGTTCGAGGGCCTGATCACACCCAGGTCCAACATCTCCCGAACTTCCTTTTTCACTGCCTCACTTTGAGCTGCGGGGATCTGGTACGGTTTCTGTTTTACAATCATACCCTTGTTAGTATTGATGCGATGTTCAACGAGGCTAGTCTTTCCTGGGAGATCCGAGAAGATGTTTGAAAAGGGGAGAAGAACACGGTGCAGGGCTCCCTCCATCTTGGGGGTCAATTCGGGGTTCACCACTAGTTTCTTTACCGTGGAAGGAGGTATTGTCGCTGGAGACGCCACGTGCACCCCTCTAGGAGCTGGTCCCAACCACTCCTTCAACAGGTTGATGTGGTAACTCTAGGTTTTTCTTGCAGACAGGCGTAGCTTATACGTTGTATCCCCTATGGTTTCTACCACTTGGTAGGGCCCCTGCCATTCGCTCTTGTTTTCCCACTTATAGAGGGGAGTAACACTAGGGCCCACTTCCCAACGGAGAGACGCCTCAATCTCTTCCCCTTGTCGTAATTCTTCTTTTGTTCTCCTTGTTTCTGCTCCAAATTGGAGGAAGCATGGCTCCTCAGTTTGCCAAGCTTAGTCTTCAAATGCATCGTATAATCGAGGACGGATTTCTGTTCTTGTATCTCCTCCGACTCCCACAGGTCCTTGGTTATCTCCAATAATGACCTAGGGAGACATCCGTACAACAGCTCGAAGGAAGAGCACCCTAGACTGCATTGTTTTTGGGCTCGTAGAACTTATAGGGCCAGAGGCAGCAGCCGATCCCAGTCCGGTCCCTCTGACGTCATCATCTTCTTGAGAATGTTTTTCAGTGACTGGTTATACCTTTCAACCAGCCCGTCGGTCTGGGGGTGGTAGACAGAGGTTTTCAGATGCCTTATGTTCAGGGTCTTGCAGATCTCTTTCATCAGTTCCTTGGTCCGTCAACACTTCTTTGGGAAACCCCACTCTAGAAAACAGCTCCACGAACCGGTCTGCGATGGCCGCGGTAGTGGGGGCTCTTAAGGGAAATGCTTCTACGAATCTAGTGGCGTAATCCACGATCACCAATGCATACACATGCCCTTTCGCGGATTTAGGTAGAGGGCCTATTAAACCCATGCCGACTCGTTCAAAGGGGACTCCTATGATGGGCAAAGGATGTAATGGCGCGGCGCTAGGGCGATGTGTATTCCTTCTCTGGCACACCTCGCATTGGGCACAGTATTCTTGCACTTCTTTAAAGATGCCAGGCCTGAAGTGCGTATGGGCAAAGAAGAGCACCTGGTGTCTGAACGACCGTGGTACCAATAGCTGTGGCTGGCAGGTCTCCTGGGGTTGTCGATATAGCAGGCCGTTCTGTATGCGGAATAGAGGGTAGACCGGGGGATTGTGTTCCCTGCTGCGCATGAGCGCTTTCCCAGGCGTTGAACAGTGTTCGGTCTTTAGCCTGAGCATACCGGAAGCTGTGGTCTGTGGTCCAAGGCTCGGGCGTGAGGTAGTGGGGTATGGGACGGCCGTCTTTTTGCTGGGAGGGCCAGAGAGAGTTCCTGAACAGGGAAAGGAAGTAGGGATTATCCACCCCTAGAATGACGTCCCCAGGCAAGGAATCCACCACCCCTACAGGGACCCTTCTTCTTGGGGGGTGAGGGTGATAGAGGCCAGGGGGTAGGGCTTAACATCCCCATGGACGCATCTGATGTGTACTAGGGCCCCAGGGACATACTGGCTAGGCAAAACAAAGCGCTCTTGTACCACCGACTGCCTACACCCCGAGTCTAAAAGGGCCCTCACCTGATAGCCATTCATCCTCATACTTACGTAGAAAGACGCGCCCATTTCAGCGGAGTACAATACAGTCTTCGGAAGATACCCCACCTCCATCGGCTCTTCGGGGGGGGTCGTTTTCTGGGACACATCCGTGCAATGTGGCCCCATTCACCGCACTCAAAACATTGCGGCCCTCTTAACATGGGGGAGATCATTCCGGGGGGTTTGAAACGTACTGGCTCCACGCTGTGTTTGGATTTTCTATCCGTCTTTAACGGCAACGAATGTTTGGAAACGTTCTCGTTTTCCCAAGAGGGGTTCTTGGGCTGTGCTTGGGCGTAGTTGGCCGCCATAGGGGCTCAAGGGAACCCACCCCGTCACAATATATTTCCCATTTGGTGCATACTACTGTGAACAGCGACGATTAATACGACAAGCTGCTTCCCTAAAAACTTAAGGTGATTCGACTTTCCGAATTTTATTTATTGATTTAATTTCACTCGCTCTGTCTCCTTCAAACACTAGAGACATTGCGATGCAAAATTGCGAATCATTAATTAGCGTAATTCGCATTGTGGGCTATATGTCATTTGCTCCGATTGTATTACTCAAGAGCTTCCCGACTTTCCAAGTAAATGGTTATTTATTGATGCTACTCATAATGCCTTAAATGAATATAGATAATTCCACCAACAATTAGGGACGGTTAATAAATAAAGCCGATATTCTAACCATATTATAAAATAGGTCTAATTGAATATTTCTATCCATTAGAATCTTGCCCATTGTGATATTGTTTCAAGACAGTCAGCCCTACAATAATCAACACTGCTTCAAGTTTACTTTAAGGTGATTAAATAATGCATTACTATCCATGAAACTGAGCAATGATAGAAATGTTGTCATGATATTTGGGATCCGTATATCCCCATTTAGTGTTTAAACTTTGGCTAGAGATAAGCTCTGAACTAAGTGCCTTTGATTCTTCTTGAGAGTAGCATTATGTGAATACCTTTAGATTAATGGTTCACTCTCTTTGGCACTACCATTATAGGACCAACTGGATACTTTCTTCATCAGTTGGACACACGATTGACAGACTGCGACACATTGTAAAGGTATCAATACTTTATATAATTGTGACAATTTGAATCGCATCTTCTCTTGATTTATAGGAAAAGAGATCATGGTAATTGATTTGATATCCATTTACAGATCTAAAAGGACATTACATTTGAAATTAGTTATTGCACATAATGATGTATTGTTGCACATTAGGCCATTTGATTTCCATGATGTAATAATTTTGGAAATGTTGAAATCTGGCGTTATCTTGTTTGTTTTACAAAAAACACTTTTTTAAGATGGTGAGTTTTGGGTGATATGATTTTGAATGAATGTAAATAATGTACAGCTGTCTATGACTAGATAGAAGATAGAATAAACAGTAATTGACATTCTATGCTATTTTTAGGGGTCTTCCTGTATACCTTCGTTTTTGTCCTGAAGATGGTCTCGGCAATCAATTTACAGAGACCGAAACAATGCTTTTTCTTTTCAATCTACTGTTTTTACTACAACAAAGAAGAAAAGCGCACACAATTGCTACAATGAAGTTGTTTTATTTCTTTAATATGTACTTCTTGTAACATTGTTGATATACTTTTCAGTACCCTACTTTGACTAATAATACGTATAAAAATCTTTTTCTACAGACACCCGTTTCTTTTGCCTTTTCTGATTTGATCACATATCGTGACTGTTTTAATTTGAATGAATGATCACGATTGTCTAGTTCGTCTATAGACCATCATACCTTTGGGTCTAAAATTGAATTTACAAACTAGTGTTACAAATGCGGCAAGTAAAATCCCTCGAAGGTACCTCTACCCTACCAATTCTTTTGCCCGAGCCCTCAAGGGTATATTGGGTTGCTCACTTCTTATATAGCATTTACAATGCGGCACACCATGGGGCAAAAACGGCACAGATGCGTGACGCATCTGTGCCATAAAAGCGGTGCATTGCTGGAGTTGCGTCGCAAGCGTAACGCAGCTCCAGCAATGCCATGGGGGGCCCTATTCTTGCAATGCTGCGTCAATCCCTATGCCTGCTTCAAGCAGGCCCAGGATTTTGACGCTGCAATGGGCCCAAAAGTGGCTGAGTGAAATCTTGTAGATTTCACTTAGCCACTTTTAGGAAGCGTTCCTGCACCGGAATGCCCCCCCTGCACAGGAACACCTCCTTCTGGTGCAGGGCTTTACAACGTGACGCATCTCCCAGATGCATCACATTTTAAATACCCCGAGCATGGCGCATCTTTTGCCCCGCCGCTGCGTCACAAAACTAACACAACGGCGGCGTAAAAGGGGCGCAAGGGGCTTTTAAATCTGCCCCATGATTTTTATGGGCTGGACAAAGACCAAGAAGGGCCCTTCGATTTATGACTCTTCCTAGAGACAGGGGAGGGTGGACTGTCCCTAATTTTCAAATTTATTATTGGGCGATTACCTTGACACAGGTAGGAGATTTATTAAATGGGGGAATTCTGGACAATTCTGATATATAACATATATCAATGTATCAATTAATCTATGGGGCAGAGGCTAGGGGACTTCTTTTGCGTCATATCGATTTTGCTTATTTTAAAAGGGTCACATTTAAGGTTTTATTAAGTGCTTATAGGGTCTGGACCGCAGTTAGGAAAATGTTTGGAATAGGGCGACTACATGTTTACTCCCCTTTCGCAAAGATCACCCTTTTCCCAGAAATATTCCGAGATCTACAGTTTAAAAACTGGATGGATAAAGGGGTTCACTGTTTTGGGGATCTTATATCCGATACTGTAATAATGTCCTTTGAGGCAATAAAAGAGAGATGAGGTAGCGAATAAATATTTTTTTTAAATATTTACAGGTTAGGGACTTCCTAAGTAAAAGATCTGTGACTTGGCTGCATATCCCGTTATTGGATATGATTAACACGGGTCGGTTTACAATATCCTCTTTATATAAGTTGGTAAATGAGAAAAGGCGAGATGATTTAGCTAAACATTTTGACAGGTGACAAACGATTCTGCAAGCAGCGCAAGGAGAGTGTGAGGGCTCTATTTTATATAGTCAAACAACTTGTATTTCTGCAAAACTGCAGGTACAATGCTTTAAGACCTGGTGCGATTTATATATAACTCCAGCTCGTATTTATAGATGGGGGGACCTCTGGGATAAATTGTCCTCGCTGCGGATTGCTTGCTTCAGATAGATAGATAGACGGAAACAGTCTTTTGTAGGGGACATGCAGCTGGTCCTCCAACAGCGCCAATGGGAGCAAGCAAGGGGATTTCAGCCGCAAAACCAAAGAAAGTGAGGAAGAGGAAGGGCAAAATCAAGATCAAACAAGGCGAGGAAGAAGACGCGAGCGGCGAGGAAAGAGTGGGTACAATGACCCGGAGTATGAGGATGAAAAAGACATTCTAGGAATTGACAGTGATCAATCTATCATGTCGAGAAATAACGTATTCAGAAAATTCCTTTTTGAAGAAAGGCTTAAATTTCTGCCTGAGCATACATATGAATATAGCGCAAACACGAATAGATCTGTACAAATATGTCCGCAAAATTAAACTGAAAAACTTTTTCAAAGAAAAAGAAACAAAATGAGAAATCGTAAAAAATTGAAAACTACAGAAACATCAAGTTCAACTTTATTGGAAAAAGATTCTACCAGCTATGTGACACTATTGAATTTAGATGTTGAAGAGGAAAGAGATCACATAACCTTAGATGAGGCATATACCCAAGAAGGAGCAGGTTTAAGTCAAAAGAAACCGCAATCACTGTATTATCCACAAATACCACCGGGAAATAAAATTGACACATTTCACGATGCAGTGATACATGATATCTATAAATTAAAGAAACAGCATTATGTGGATAATTTGAAATCTGAAGAACGAATAGCTTTAACATTGCTGTGTAAAGATGAGACCATTGAAATAAAAATGGCCGATAAAGGTGCAAATGTTGTAATTTGGGACAAATTTGAATATGTAAATGTAGCGCATGAACAGCTCAAAGATGAAGAATTTTACAAACAGCTATCTTCGGATCCTACAATATCTATGAAATTGGAATTAGATAAGAAACTAAATGGATGGTTACATCTCGGATTAATAGATCATGATGAATTACGATACCTGACAGTGTAACAACCAGTGACTGCAACTATGTATTTTTTACCAAAAGTACATAAGAATCGAACCAGACCCCCGGGACGCCCAATCGTCTCCGCAAAAGGATCTTTATTTGAGCCCATAGCAAACTATCTGGATTTTTTCCTTCTACCTTACGTTTCAAAATTAACCTCATTCATCAAGGACACAACGAACATGCTGAAACAACTTGATGACATCCCTTGGATGTCCACTTACAAACTTATAACAATGGACGTCATTTCATTGTACACGAATATTGATCATCAAAAAGGTATTTTAGCCTGCAATTTCTTTTTACAGGAACAAAACATTCAGTATACAAGTCACAATCAAATGTTGGAGGAAATGATGCGAATGTGTTTGAATCAAAACGTTTTTTATTTTGGAGATGAGATTTTTGCCCAAATAAAAGGAACAGCGATGGGTTTTTCTTTTAGCCCCAGTTTTGCCTGCCTCACCATGGGATGATGAGAGCTGAAAATAGCCTGGCAATCGGAGAATGATGTTTTTGTGAACAAAACAATTTTGTGGTTGCGCTTTATTTGACGACCTCCTGTTAATATGGGATGGAACGGAAAATGAATTTAAGAACTATTTCGAAATCCTAAACAACACTTCTACAAACTTGAAATTCACATATGAAATGAGTGACAGAAGAGTAGTATTTCTTGATACTGAAATCTATATTGAGGCAAACCAGATCCATACAACTCTACACAGAAAAAAAACGGCAACAAATTCAACTTTACATGCCAGCAGTTTTCGTCAGGAATGTTTATTTGAGAATATTCCCTATGGTGAATTTTTAAGAGTGCGAAGAATTTGCTCAGAAGAATCCCAATGGGAAGAACAAAGTGCATTAATGGCAAAAAGATTTGTGAGAAGAGGATACTCAAAACATCACATCAAAAAAGGATGGGAAAAAGCTAAACAAAAAAGGAGAAGTAATCTTCTGCAGCCCACCACGACTGAGTAGAACAAAGATGTAACAGAACCAATCAGATTTATAACAACTTTATTAAAAGAGTCACCACAAATCAAAAATATTCTGAAGAAAAAATGGAAGATTCTCAAATTGGATACCACCATAGGACCAATAGTGGGTAATGCCCCTCAAATTACATATTGACGAGCTCCAAACTTAAAAGATCGTTTGACTCATAGCCACTTTTCTAAGGAGAAAAAGAAATCGTGGCTACAAAGCAACGGTTTCAAAAAGTGCTATAACTGCAAGGTATGCCAGATAGCCAAAAAAGTGCAGAATGTAATTATCGAATATGGAAAGATCTGGGATATCAAAGAACTGATCACCTGTAAGACCCAATTTGTAATGTATGTCATCGAGTGCCCATGTCATCTAAAATACGTGGGCAGTACAAAATGTGAATTAAAAAAAAGTATTCTAGAACACGTAAGGGCACCCATACATCAAGACAGAAGTAATGCTGTGGCTAAGCACATGGAAATGGACCATGACAGTAATTGGAAAAGTTTATCTTTCTATTGAATTGATACTGTGAGAAAATCAATTCGAGGAGAGGACAGAGAAAAATCATCGAGAATGAAAGAATCAAGGCACATTTTAAACTTTCGCACAATGAATCCACATGGACTGAATCAAAGTGAAGAAATGTACATACATTTGTAAATAGTATATATGAGTTGTGCAGATGAGATTCGAGGTTGATACTTGAGGGTAATTTCAACCCAAGTCTTTTTGATATCAAAGTGATTTTCCGGTTTTTAATTTACACACACATTTTTATAATTAATAATCCCAAACAAGTGAGGTCCAAATATAATATGACTATAATAATGGAATTGTTGAGTTGACCGCAAAGAATTGAATATGCCACTGGAGGCAAAAAACAAACGTCAACGCCACCGGAGGCGATAATGTTATGAAATCATATGAATTGATTTGAAAGAAATGATTTGTTAATCATTTTTTTGACCTTAAGTGAAAATTTCACTTTACTTAATTTTAATTTTGACTCAGTTTAGTTTGAAATTCATTCATTTTCCAATATAGTTTTGTTTTATTGAATGCTTTGGGATAATAATTAACTTTCACTGTTTTGTTTAACTACATGTACCATAATGCCGCAGTAACACAAACACAGGAAATTACATCATGTTGTGTTAAAAAGAGGAAGTGCCAGGGGGCGGCACCGTGAAAAAGTTCTAGGTTTAGAACGAAACACGTTGGTGTGTTTGTTTCGTAAATAAAATAACTTTGATTTAAACGAACCATTTTGCTGTGGTGCGACCCGGTTGCTTCTTGACAAGGAGTGTGGTGAATAATAATGGCGGGTGGCTCGCCCGCGCGGGTAACACACACCCAACAAAGCAGCGCCAGGACCGCGATTTGAGCAGAAGGTGAAGGATTGCTTCAGATAGTACGCATATGTTTGCCACCTGCCCCAGTTTGCTTCAACTGAAAGTTAAAATTGAACAGCGCTTAGGACATATTCTGGGATACCCAGTTGTATTGACCCCCAGTTTATTATGTTGGGGATTTCTAACCAAGTTATGGAGGAAGATAACAGAAAAATGGTCTTTGTCTCAATGGCTGGATTGTGGCTCTGTTTAGCCACGGATTGGCTTGAACCGATTCTCCCGTCGATACATGTCTGGTTTAGTAAATTATTATTTGTGTATCATTGGGAGATTTCTGTGTTTAAGAGAAGGGGTAGTAAGGCCAGAGGGAAAAGAGAAAAGATCTGGGGATCTTTAACTAAATGGCCGAGTCAGGATGCATTGTCAATATGATGAACTGTATGTATTTTTTATATGTTTCAATTTTTTTTTTCACTCTCTTTCTCAAGGGGATCCACAGGGGTGGGTGGAGGGAGGTGCCAATAATGTTAAAAATGTGGGTGTCGGATATAGTTTCTGTTTGTATTTCTGTTACAGAGGTGGCTGTAATATTGTCATTCTATGTCTGATGCCCTAATAAAAATGTAAAAAAATAATTTATTGTACTGTTGTTCTTCTCATGTAAAATTAGTGCGCTGCTACAACTGTAACACAGTAGCAGAGCTATAGAATCAGCAGTACAGTGAATGTAAAGGAATAGTATTGTTCAACCATTTTGCAATAGTCATGAACACATACATGATTATAAAATGCATTTATAAAATAAAGTGCATACTCCTAAAATACCTGACTAGATGTACCTAAGTGTACCTAGCATGTGAGTAGGTGCTACAGAGCCCAAGCCTAAGAGCCTATGAGCCAAGAATCCCGCTAGGATTTAGTCAAAAAAAAATAATAATCCGCCGACACTGCAAACCTGGCTGGCTAATCTGTTGAATGCATATAATATGGAGAAGAATATTTATGCACAAAAAGGGAAAAGGGGAAGGACATTAGGCTTAAGAATATGGCAACCCATAAGTAGGTAGAAGGAAGGACTTGGGCCGCAGGTAGACTCAAGAAGGGCTTAATGTTTAATGGTGGTAAAGTATGAAATATAAATAATGATTGTGGAAATGCGTAATGAAATGTTTGTATATCTTGAAATAGAGCTTATTTAGCTATGAAGCATGAAGTAATAATGCTGAACAATGTATAATCTGTAAAGTGTGTGCAACATGGAAAATAATAAATATAATTTAAAAAAAAATTTTTAAAAGGATTTAGTCGAACCCTATATCTGAATAGTGAGAGTGTGGGACATTGTCCTGGACTTGATCTGGACACCCGCAAGGGACCATCAGACCACTGTCAGCTGGAGCAATGGCATGCCAGAGCTGCAGCGTCTCTGGTCAGTGTGTTGGCCTTGAAGTCTCGGTTCCCTCCTGCCTTCTGATAGCAAGAGGTGCTGTATTTATACAGTCTATGTACGTGTGTTACCCATTGTTCGATATGAGGATGACGTTGGGGATTAAACCTTGTGCATCGATGGGAGAGGTGAAGTGTACCTCCTGGAGAGTGTACTCATCAATTATTCATATGTGCTAAGGATGATGTCTTAGCAATATCGATTGGGAAAAACCCACCCTCGGCATGAAACTAGATGAAAGGTTTATTCCATAAAAGGCTGCAGTCCTTATAAGGCGTTATGTCCCTATACAGCTTTCTGTCCTTATTTGGAGTTATGTCCTTATAAGGCGTGTTCATATGAAAAAACGGGAGATAATGTAGGAAAAGTGTACGATGTTCTCTGGACCTCTATTAGGGTACCAATATGAAATATAACATCCAATCTACCTTATACTTAACACTAATAATACACATTTTTTGAGATACACATTTATAACAGTGTCAGTGCATAAAATTATCAAGCATTCAAGTTCAAGTTCAAAAGACCTTTATTCGAATTTCATAAAATTCATAAAAGTACCGCAGTTAAAAACAACAAATCATTACAATATACATTCATACAGAGAATTTTTATAATTTAAAAATATCATAGTTTAAAATTCCATACAATTTAGCACCAGTAAGACTAATTTCTAATTTCAGGGATTTTCCATCATTTTGCGCACTCGTGTAATCAGTCTCAGAAAAATGCTGGTGCGGAAAATTAGTTCATCAGAATCCAGGGAAACCAACATTTTGTAGGACTCATTAAGTAAGAGTGGTCTATGTTTCTTAAAATAGGAAGTTAAAAACCATTTAATATATCTAAGATAAAATTTACAAAAGAATAGGAAGTGCAAATCATCCTGTGAACTGACACCATCACAGGGGCACAGATTAAAATCAATGCTATGTCGATGCCCCAATGGAAAAGACAACAAAAATTTCACTGTACCCGCTCTTAGGCGAAACAAAAGTGATCTCTCCCAGCTAGTCATAGGTAGGGAGAGATAGGGCGGGAGATGTTGTCTACACAGTTCATTCCCTAGATATTTTACAACAGTTGATTTCTGGGATTCTCTTCCTATCCGTTCAGTATTATAAAGTGCATACAGTGCATTTTTAACCTCAATATTATCCTTACGTTCAATTATGGAAGGATCAGTAAATAAATTGCCTCTGTCCACTGCACTCAGTGTTTTAAGAACTTCTGAGAGCCATGGAGTCGCCATCCCATGATCACAGTTTAAACAGTCTTTTATAATGTTTTGTGTAAGGACGGCAGCGTTATTCCTCCAGACTCTAATCCAGAAGAGTGCTGGTCTGGCTCGAATGAAGTCACTTATATATAGAATATTTAATTCGATATGGCAAATGTAATCAGAGGATGAGATCGGGGCGCCCAATATTTTCCTACAAAAACGGCTTTCCTCCCGTTGAATGCAGTGGCTGCTTCCCGACCCCCAGACCTCCGCTCCATATGAGGCAACAGGTGAGCACTGTAATCTAAAAAATTTTAAAATAGCTTTAGTGGCACCTATTTTCTTTGGGCGGGAAGACTCAAAACAGAATTGGTGGCTTTCGAGAACTTGCCCGTGGCGTGGGCCAAATGCCCACTCCACGAGCCGTTCGCAGCGAAAACCAATCCTAAATAAGGAAATATGGGAACAGATTCAAGTTTGTCTGTGCCTATCTGTATGGTATTGAGCTTCCTTTTGCTGGGACCGCAAGACATAATAAAAGATTTTTAAAAATCAACTCGCAAATCTAGACTCTCCATGAAATGAACGAAGCTGTGAACAAGTAGACGAAGAGCATTTGGTGTGCGGGCCATAAGCACCGCATCGTCTGCATATAAAAGCACTGGTAAGGGTTTCCCTAAGATTGTCGGAACATCCGTAGTGACTTTTTTCAGGCAATTGGATAGGCCATTGATATAAATAATGAACAACAGAGGTGCTAAAACGCACCCCTGTCTCACCCCCCTGCCTATGTCAATGGCTCCTGAGACTTCGCCACCCATCCCGATTCTGACCCGTGCTTTCAGGTCAGTGTGGAGATAGGCAAGGAACCTGACAAGAGTATCGTCTAAATCATTGTTTGATAGGATTGTCCAGAGTTTGGATCTGTGCACTAAATCAAATGCGGATGAAAGATCCATAAAAGCAAGGTAGGTAGGGGATGATCGAGCAATGCTGTACTTGTCAATTATTAGTTTCAAATTCAAGCATTGTTCCACTGTTCCTACGCCACTCCGGAACCCCATCTGACATGGATCCAGTAAGTCTGTGTCTTCAGTCCATTCAAGTAATCTATTATAGATTATGCGTCCCAAAATCTTTAGGGTGTTATCCAAAAGGGAGATTGGGCGGTAGTTAGCTGGTTCTGTCCTATCTCCCTTTTTAAAAATTGGGACGATAATACTGGTTGCCCATGTGGCCGGCATAGCCGCTGTTGGCAGGCTATTAAAAACATTAAGGAGAATTGGCACCCATAAACCAGAATTATATTTGATGATGTCTATGGGCAGACCGTCAGGACCAGGCGCCTTATTTCCAATGCTCTCTTTTATAGCTATTTCAACTTCATGGGCTTCGATCTGTAGGCTGCCCAATGGTCCTAAGTTAGAAGTGAGCGGCTCCTCTGGTGGGGCTGCGTAAATTTTGGAGAAGTGGGTTTACCATACACTGCTGGTTATATTGCAGCTAATTGGAGTGAGCTTCTTACCCATTTCTCTTGTTTTCCTAACAGCGGTCCAGAAAGGACCGCTGCCACCCAAATTTCCGCTGATCACCAGCGATTCCCACTGTTCAGAGAGCAGTGTTGCCTTTCTTTCTGCTATTTTAGTTTTATATTGTTTCCTGGCTGTCTGAATGGTCATTTTGCACCTAGGTTTAGTATTAAGTGCCTTTCTTAGTTCCTTATTAGCCAACGAACAGGCTGAGTCGAACCACCTTGGATCTTTACCTTCCTTAGGTAATGGGACTGACAAAAGAATTTTAATAGTAGAACACAGTACTTCAAAATTTGCGATTATCTTATCATGATTACCATTCATAGACAGGCAAGACTTTATAAAGTGCGGGTGTGAGGTTTGTACACTATCCAAAATTGCCCCACAGTCAACCCCCCTCCATTTTAGTCGTAAACCATCAATTGAGGGTGTAATGTCCCTTGCGCCATTCAGATTCATAAAAACAGGGCTGGGTGCAAGGTTCAGGGTTACTATCAATGGATTATGATCACTGAGTGATGTCACCGTCACTGTGGTCTTTACTATACAATCTATTAAATGGGGTGACATGAATATATAGTCGATAGTGGAGCTGCTATCCCTACTTATAAACGTGGGGGCATGGGGGGCACTAGGACTATAACCTATTCTCATAGCGTCATCAAGGGCGAATTCAGTTATTATATTAGCTAGTTCAGTGCCCCTGTGTTCCGCTTGATCTTGGTAAGTCCTATCCTCAGTCCCATGACTCTTTGTTAGTTTGGCATTAAAATCACCCCCCAATTAAAATTCCTGACTCTGTATCAAATGATAAACTACATTCCAATTTGCTTAGAACCTTTGACAATGCCAAAAAGTTCTTATTCAGTACATGATAAAAATCATTATTATAAAAATTAATTAAATAAATCCTGGTCTTTGACTTTAGCTTATATTCAAGGATTTGGATGTTCGGATTATCACTGGACTGGTCTCTAATTGAACCACCGGCCAAGATCTTAATCCCAGTGAACAAGCCACCCACAGCTCGACCAAAACTGGGTTTAGGTGATGTTATACTAAAACAGTGGTAACCCTCTATATATAAATTCCCAACAGCCCATGTCTCCTGGAACATAAGAATATCCATGCCGTCAATTATCTCAGCCCATGCGGGGTCTGAAAGCCTAGATTCCAGGCCTGCCACATTCCAGCTGAGGATTGATAACCCATGGATACTACGATGATTGGTGGGCTTACTCCCAACACTTCTCGGTATATCCTTAATAGTATTAACAACTACTAATGGGGCGCTATTAACATTCATATCATTCGCTGGATTATTCTGATTCATACATTCTTCAGCTGATGATAAGTGTCCCTCGTATCTGTTATTTGTAACTTGACTACTGGTATTACTATCGGCCGTTTTATCCAGTCAGTCCTGCTCATCTAAATTAGAAAAGTAATCAAACCGATTATGAGTGGGAATGTTAAATAGTGGCCTAGCTTCATTCATCGGTGTGTATTGATTAGAGGTAAATGCTGGATATGACCTTTCCCTGTGGTCATAGTGAGGCATAGTTGGGAATTGCGGATAGTGCAGAGGATGTGCTGGCATTAGATCTTGGTGACGCCAGGTAGGGCCATTCAGATGGTTAAAGTCTTGGTTCTGGGAAAAAAGTGGTGATTTAATCCTTGCTCCAAAATTCAAATCCTGATGTGGGATTGCGAAATTATTCGCCATAGTTTGTTTAGGGGAAATCAGATGTCTATAAAAATAGCCTAATGGAAGGAGGGTAGTATTAAATTCCCATGGTGAGGGTAATGGGGCACTAGCCAATGTTTTTTCCGCCCATTGTTTTTTTTTTTTAAAGTTTGTTATGCAATCCCCCTCAAACTTTTTTCTCAGTGGGCCTATCCAGCCCACTCTCTGGGTGTGGATGATCTCCCTTGCCCCTTCCATAGGAAAATTGCAGTTTGCAATTAGCCAATGTAAAGTTTTGTTTTTGAGGGATATAGGGGTTTCTTCTTGATCCTTCCTTAATTTTGAACCATTGACTAGGACCAACACGTATGCCCCGCACTCAGGCGGTAAGTTAATGCGTGATGGAATCTGCCTAGTAGTTTTCTGGGGAGGCTGAACCACAAGGGAATCATTTGAAGGGTTATGGGATTGACTCATAGAGATCCCCTTCAGTTGTACAGTATTTTGGTCCTTCCTTGGCTCTGATGCTACGTTGATAGTACTAGGGTTAACTGCTAACTGATTAACAGTAGTCCCTTTATCTAAGGCCTGCGGGGGTTTGGGTATTAAATTTATAGTTGACACTTGGGGGTTCTTAGATTTGGTGCATACAGATTTTAAGGAACTTGGTTTAGCTCCCACACCACTGGGGGCACCCTCTCTGGAAATATCCTTGATAGGGATACTTAATTCAGCTATTTGTTTTTCTATACGAGTGAGCCTGCTTTCTATAGGTGACAAATAGATGCTAAGTAGTTCACCCATTCTTTCCAGCAAGCGGTCGTTTGCAGTGTTGGAATCAAGTTTGCCATCAGTGCCTATCATCCCCCTTGGTGCTCCTCACTGTCTACCTCGATAGTCTCCTTTGTCCTGCTCGTGCTTGGGTGGGGGTTAAGATTAGCGCCTTTCCTAGTCTTTCGCTTAAGCAAACTATGTTTCCTAACCTTGGACGTACAGGGCTTTAATGCATGTTGTGCTTGTTTTTGAATAGCATCCTCCCGCCTACCTCTTAATTGCCTCGTGCTGTCTATGGATAATTCTTCTGGGGTAAGATTGATAGGTAAATTGGGAGTTTTCTCCAGATCCGTGCTTATGTCTGTCTCAGAATCTATCAATGGGATTGATGCTGATAGATTTACCTCATTTGGTATAGTGTGGATATCAGCACGTACATCAATTAAGGGTCTAATATTACTGGGTCTAGCCTGGGTGGGTGTAGTTGCCGAAGCAATAAGACCAAGAGATGATCTTTTAGCTTGGGCTAGATCATGCAAGACCCTGCGTTCCAAGAGTAAAATGCCCTGGTCTATGGCATCGTTAGCTCTAGTTATAAAGTTGTCTATAGGGCCAATCACTGGGGCTCCCCCGGCTGCGGTTTTACTGCGACTGCCCCTTGGAGACATAGTAAAGGAATACTAATATACTAATCAATTCACAAAGTAGGTTCCAATAACAATTCTATTCAGGCAGGACAGGTGACAACTAAAGCAGAGTAATGGTCCGTGCACCATATAATCCAATGAAGGTCAAGAAAAACAAGTCAATTGGATATAAGTCGGCGATTTGACCCTCTCAATGCATATGTGGGAAGGGGGTATAAGTATGCCTCAGTTCATCCACAAATGTCAAACAGTCAGAGGTAATTAAAATACCTTAGTTGATGATGTTAGAGGGGTGCCCCCGCCCGACCTCCTCTGGCCTCTGAGGGCCACAGAGGGCCCGCCCTTTGCCCGGGCTAAGCCCGGCGTCCCGCGAGACGGGGCTGACGTTGTATTTAAGCGCCTCCTGGCGCGAAACGCTCTCGTTGGATGCCGCTAGGGCTGCTGGGGTATGTAGTTTTGGATGGCCCGCCCACGCTCCACTCGGCGGCCCTACTCCGTGATGGCAAGAAGGAGTTAGGCGGCGGGAGGCGAGCAGGCGAAGACCCCAGGCGCAGCGCTTCCCCTTAACCCGGCTGAGTCCACGGGCAGGATGCAGGCAAACAAAGTTAGTGGCATGTGTTAGTCAAGCATTCATTTAAAATGTTTCAGTTTAGAAAATGAGGAAAGAATGTTCTCTGTTAAAGTTGTGACTTTTGCTGTAGAGTTCTGCAAATCACAGTTCTAAATGGGTTTGATCACACAAGTTGAACTACTGCTAGCATACTTATAAGGCCATGCTTTGAGATAGAAAGTGTCAATTTGAAAAAAGTTATTTTGAGAAAAAACTGAAAGGAAAGGAAAAAGTTCCATATTCGTTCCCAGCACACAGTGAGACAGATTTAGATTAAATGTCCTGGCTGGGAGACATAACATTATCACTGCCTTCTACAGCAGGAGACACACCCTGCAATACCTCGCATAGCACCTATCATCTTGCTCCACAGACTTTGCTGATATTTAGCGATTTTTAAAAATCACTTATACTGTTCTGACACCTGTGTGTATTTTAAAATCCCACTCTGCTCGTTCTGGATAGCATTTGAATTTGCCCTTCTATTTTTCTTTCACTCTTTTTAAAACAAACTTACCGATCTTTAATGACTAAGAGGGCTGAGACAGTCTGGTAACTTCCGTCCCCGCCTCGTTCCGCCGCGGCTTGTGCTGTTTGTTGCAGACCGGATGTACTTGCTGAGAACTTCCGGGTTGGGCAGCAGCTGTGCATGGAACGCCCGACTCACTGCTATTTAAGCAGCATTCCGGAGCGGACGCACTGCCGGCGCTAAAGGCGCACCAAAGGCAAGCTCATCTGCGCCCGTCCCGCATGGACTGGGCCCAGGGCCACCCCCCCTGTTTGTTCGTCGCCAAGTTTGGAACCTTTTCTAAAATATACAAGAGATACTCCTATAAATCTAAACCCCCAATTAAAGGAACCTTGTCCGCAACAGGATCCATTGAAAGAGCCTGTGGCTTGTCCTCTGTGCGACATGTAGTTTCTTTTCCCAAAAACCAGATGCAGTCTTAGAGCACAGCAGGCTTTTTATCCACATATAGTCGCACAAAAATCCCTGCGAGGCCTACTCCCTAATACACGCTCTCTGATCAAACATAACATTGTTTTTGCAGAATTACTGGAGGCTCACAATATAGATATGGCATTTGCTACAGAGACTTGGGCAGATGACATCTGATTTAGAGCTTTCAGTAGCTATTCACAAAGGATACCTACTAATCAGGAATGATAGACAGGAAAAACGGGGAGGGGGCGTAGCGATCATTGCTAAGGATGATCTAACAATAAAAAGCTCTACCTTAGGAAGTGGCCCTGAGTGCGTACTAATTTCATTCGGAATCACTATTAGTGAAAACTAGACATTCAATGGCGTATTGCTATATAGGCCACCAGGACCTAAGAAAAAGTTTGTAGAGACAATCTGCCATATCATTGAGGCTAGTGTCGACCATCAGGAGTTTTCCATCTTAGGCAACTTTAATTACCATCTTGAAAACACTAATGATCAACATACAAATTCCCTTTTAGAGCTGATGGCCAGTGCCTCGATGACACAATTGGTCAAACATCCTACTCACGAGGCTGGACACATCTTAGACGGTATATTTACATCTAACCCTCAATTGAAAGTGCAGGAGATTTTGCCAATCCTGTGGCCAGATCATAAGGCTATTCAGTTTCTACTCACTTCATCCCATCATCTCACTCACCCTCATTCCGCTTCTAGGTCCTTTACAAGGAAAAACTGGAAGGAAATTAGCTCACACCAATTGCAATCAACTTTAGCTGCCTCCAAACCGATACTAATGCCTGAAGAGAATACAGCCAGCAATATTTTTAATAATTGGATATTAACAGCAGTAGACACTTTGGCCCCTGAAAAAACATTTACCAGCAAACGGTCGAAGAAATCAGAACTTTGGTTCGATGATGCATTGCGCATTCAGAAACAAAAATGTAGATGGGCTGAGAGGCACTGGAGAAAATCTTATGCGGATGTGGAAAAAGTGAGCTATACACAGTCATTGACTATCTATAAAAAAATGATTCTGGAGAAAAAATTTAGTTATTTCTCTAAAAAAATTGAGGAGGCAGGTAAATCAAGCAAAACACTCTTTTCAGTATTAAAGGAATTAGTGATACTTCTGACCATTCCTTCATTGAATAGCAATGCTGCCTTCTGCAATCAATTGGCAGATTTCTTTAGGGATAAGGTGCTCTCTATTTATGAGACGTTCTGTGGAAATAACAATAAGGTTCAAGTGATCCAACCTTCTCTTTCTCTGAGACAGTTCGATAAGGACCTGGTAGCCTTTATCCCCCCAAAGAACAGGTTTTGCAAATAGTCAGATTGGTGAAATTAGGGGCTCCCTTTGACCCTTGTTCCCCAAAAATATTTCAATATGCTGCTGAGGAGATCAGCGAACAACTGTTTGGTTTTTAAAGAGATTTTCAATTCTGGCATTTTCCCAGAGGCATAGAAGAGGGTCTCTATTCTTCCCCTGTTGAAAAAACCTGGTCTGGATCCTGGTGAACATTGTAATTATCAACCTATAGCCAGGATCCTGTTTCCAGCTAAAGTGCTGGAAAAAATCATGAACCTCCAACTTACGTCCTTCATTGTCTCAGAGGACTTGCTGGATTCTACACATTATGGTTTTCGGCAGGGGCATGGCACGGAGACAGCCTTGGTCATGGCAGCAGAGGAGCTTCGCTCTTTGCTGGTTTACAGTGCAAAGGGTGCCTTGATCCTCTTGGATCTTTCGGCGGCCTTTGACACCGTTAACCATGATATTCTTGTTTTAAGGCTACGGAAGTTAGGAGTCTCAGGTTTGGCTTTAAGCTTGCTTAAATCCTATCTTAACAATAGGCGTCAGTTTGTTCAGATTAATGACTCATGTTCAAAGCAATTTTCACTCCTTTGTGGGGTCCCGCAGGGCTCATCTTTGAGCCCTACGTTGTTTAATTTGTATGTTACCCCCTTGGCAGATGTCATCAGGCAGTTTGGTTTCTCGTTAGTGTCCTACGCTGATGATACCCAGATCGTAGTCTCTATTTCTGGCAATCCAGATGAAACAGCGGCTCGCTTTAGTCGGTGTATGACCTGCACGGATCACTGGATGAGTACAAACTGCCTAAGGCTGAATGGAAGTAAAACTGAGGTGCTTCTCCTGGGCTCTGATCCCTCCATATGGTCTGAGAAATTGTGGCCTCAGACGATGGGAACACCTCCCACCCCAGTAAAAATGGCCAAAAATCTAGGAGTCATTTTTGATGCCGGTCTTACGTTTCAATCTCACATTAATAAGGTTGCCTCTCAGGTGCATTTAACCCTAAAACTAATTCAGAAGGTGAAACCTTATGTTCCGCCATCTACAGTTAAACCACTGGTAACATCCTTGGCATTTGGGTCTTCAAAAACAACACCTTCTCAAACTACAACTGGTTCAAAACTCCACTGCCAGGATGTTGTTGAATATCCTCAAGTTCCAGGCTGTGTCCCAGGGCCTTAAACAACTTCATTGGTTACCAGTGAAAAAGAGAGCAGAATTCAAGGCCTTATGTTGGATTTCAAGGATCTCCAGGGGACAGGACCTGAATACCTTAAACAACACCTGCTATGGTATCATCCATACAGGAGACTTCGTTCAGCCACGAGCAAACTTCTTCAGGTACCCAAATACAGGAGAATGCGCTTGGGAGGAAGCAGCTTTTTCTTCCACACTGTCAAATTGTGGAATACACTGCCGATATCCATAAAGAACAGTACAACTCTTCTTTCCTTCAGAAAGGTGTCAGAAATCTGGCTTTTCTTGCACTAATCTCTTTTCTCCTCTCTGGTATTTCTCCTCCACTGTTGGAGTTCTTGAACCCCCAGATAGCCCTTGGACTAGTCCAGTGGTCCTGGTACCAAAATCTCACACCCAGGGTACTAAGAAAGAAATGAGGTTTTATTTAGACTACAGGGGTCTCAATGCAGTTACTAGGACTGATGCCCATCCAATACCAAGAGCAGATTAACAGATGAGCTTATAGACATGTTGGCCTCAGCCACATTTCTGAGCACATTTGATCTTACAGCTGGCTACCGGCAGAACAGATTAGCTGATGATGCAAAGACAGCATTCTCAACCCCTAGTGGGTACTATCAATTGGTGGTATTGCCCTTTGGTCTGAAGAATGCACATGCCACTTTTCAAAGGTTGGTGAACAAAGTCCTAACAGGCCTGGAAGACTATAGTGCAGCATATCTAGATGATATTGTTGTCTTTAGCTCCACCTGGGAGGATCACCTGCTGCACCTGAGAAATGTTTTGGAGGCCCTGCAAAAGGCAGGCCTAACTATCAAGGCTACTAAGGAGTCAGGTTGTGTACCTGGGCCACCTTGTATGTGGAGGCCAGGTTCAACCTTTACAGAGCAAAATCCAGACCATAATGGAATTGGTTGCTCGAACTACCCAGACTCAGGTCAGAGCTTTCTTGGGCCTGACTGGGCACTGTAGAAGATGTGTCAAGGGGTATGGTTCACCCCTTAATACCCCTGAATGACTTCAGTGGGCAGTAAGCTGTCAAAAGGCATTTGATGACCTGAAGCAGGCCATGTGCACTGCACCGATTCTGCAAAGTCCTAACTACTCCAAATAATTAATTGTCCAAACAGATGCATCTGAGTTGGGGGATGGGGCTGTGCTGTCACAATTGAATGATGGAGGTCAGGACCAGCCAGTAGCTTTTATTAGCAGAAGGCTGACCCCTAGCGAGAAACGTTAGTCAGCTATTGAGAGGGAGGCCTTTGCTGTGGTTTGGGCTCTGAAGAAGCTAAGGCCATACTTGTTTGGCACTCACTTCACTGTTCAGACTGACCATAAGCCCCTCTTAAGTGAAAACCCCAAACTTTTGAGGTGGTCCATTTCCCTACAGGGGATGGACTATACAGTGGATCATAGACCTGGAAGTAACCATGCCAATGCAGATGGACTCTCCAGATATTTCCACTTAGAACATTAAGACGCAACTGGTCAAGGTTAGTTTAATATCCCTGCGTTGGGGCGGGGGGGGGGTTGTGTAGGAGAGTAGGATCTGCTTACTATGGATACCCCCACTTTTTGCTGGTGTTTCACTGTTTTTCTAATTTAGTCTGGTTGGGGCCCTGCTATCCAGGACCCCAGCCTAGCTGCTTCCTCTCTAAATTGATTGCATGTACTTTAGGTACACTCCAGATTGGTTACTGGGTTACCCTTGTGAGTCCCTAGTATATTGTACCTTAGGTACTAAGGGAATAGTTACCCCAGAGGCCTACCAGGGGCTAAAGCATGTATTATGCCCCCTTGAAAGCCTTCCAAAATGGCACCACAGGTCTGCTACTGCAGCCTGGGTAAGGTGGTGCAGGTACCCCTTACTGAGAGATAGGCTACCTATATCTACCTTTAATCAATGACACATATAAACCTATAAGACACTACTATGGCAGGCCTTATCAATCCTGAAGGCAAAGTGCTTGGTTTTGTGTGAGAGGGATGCCCTCTCCAGCTTTCGGAATCTATTCTCTGATACTGTTCTGTGATGCAGCCAGACCATAAACTCTTAAGTGCATTTTAACCTCGCGGCAAATGCTAACTTTGGAATGGCTGCATGGAAACATGTCGTGTTTGGTGTCAAACACTTTGGAATCCTACCCCCCTGCCTGGCGGCGGGGGTAGAATTCCACCCTTCTAGAGGGTGAAGACATGTACACTAACCTAACCGGTAATAGTTTAAAAGAGCTCCAGCATCACAAAATGAATGCTGCAGCTACAGACACGAGTCTGACCTCCTGCTGCTGGACGAAACTCCGGCAGGGGAGGCCTGGACAATAAGTTTCCTGTCACAGGGAGGTGTAACCACCTCCCAGGCAGGCTTTAGTGTATTGGGGCAGGGTGAGTGCATTCATGGAATGCTTTTCAGACAGTGCTGGGGGCACACTTGGTGTCCCTGTGCATAGTCCAGTTCAAACCGGTTGCAGGGGCACTCGGCTCCTGCTCTGGCATGAAACTGGAAAAAAGGGAGATGGGTGTAACTGCACCTCTCCCTAGACCCTCCTATTGGTGGGTCCCCAGAATATGTCCAACCCCCTAACTTAGTATAGGTATGTGGCCCCAGTCCTTATGACTTTGGATTACACGTGGAAGAAACTCTGCTACATATATCCTGGTACTTCGACATTCTATTTCGACTAGAAGATGGAAGAATCTCCCTTGGGGTCAAGGAGTGACTCCCCTGTTCAACCATGCACCATCAAAGCATTTGCCGGTCTGCATCTTCGAAGCTCCTGCCGGACTCTGAAGTACCTGCAGCCCAGGAAGAGGATTTCCAGTCTTCTCTAAGGCCGACAGGATTTCCCAGCAAAGCTGAGACCCGCAGCTCGAACGAGTGACGTGGAGCTGGAACTCCCAACACAATGCACATTTGCTAAGTGCATTGAGTTCCCGAGTTTTCCTGAAGTTGTGCTTTGGGTTACCTGTAGCCCAAGCCCCAAGAATCATCTGCACCGAAGATTGTGGGCCTACACTCCACGAGTGTTCCATGGGCTTGCTCTTTGCATTTCCCCCTTTGCGATCCCTGGTCCGTTGACTGGTGGGTCCACTCGAAGGTAACTCTACTTTTCCTTGGGCTTCCCTGGTTGCTCCAGATGTGCCCTGACTCCCTACCAAGTGGTGAGTCGCCCAGACTTTGCTGATCTGCACCGAGGCCTATCTCTACTTTCTGCGTGGGTTGCTGTTGCCAAGGCTTGTTGGGTCCAATCCGGGCACCAAGACCGCAGCACTCGACATCTTTTGTGGGACAGCTCAAATCCAGCTCCTGGTTGTCGTCTACATCTCTGGGACCTCGTGGCTGAAGAGTCAAGCTTCACCTTCTTCACCTGCAAGCACCCAACATCGGTGGGCATCCGCTCATTGCCTTCCTGGTCACTGGCTAGTGACCCAGACTCTGTCCCCTCTGCTTTCTGGTCCTTCCCATCTCTGAACCAGGCTTGGATCCCTCCAGACACTTTCCTCTTGGAAGCCAGCAGCACTTTGCAGCAGCAGATCGCCATTGAAATAGACGACGAAACCCAACACGAAAAGACACCTGTGCACCCGGCTTCCATGGTTGAGGTAAATCGAGTACTCCGGTGCTCCCGTGGGTTTTGACTCTAGAACCTCCTAGTTCTAAAGGGGTTGGCTCCAAGTCCTCTTTTAAGTGTCCTTTATCTTTAAAAATCCATCGCAACTTTCCCCATAGAAGTTAATGGTGATTCATGGCTGTGTTTAGACTCTGCACGCGTCCCCCTTTGGTCCCCTGTATCACTACCTTCGGTGGTTCCTAGTGGCCCCAGCGGTTCTAAAGGCTCTAGACCTTGTATCTAAGTCAGTCAGGGTTCTTATACCACTTACTTAATATATTGGCTCAAAGTATATTGTGCTAATTTACTGTGTGCTAAACAAGTTTACTGTGTGTACTTTTGCATCTAACATTATAAAGAAATTAAAGGGATGTGTTTAGAATAAATACATATATTTTATATATATACCTGGTGTGGTTCTCCTTTCATTTGGTCATTCACGATTATAGACTGGTAAAACAAGCTGCTTTACATTCCTCCAAGACTTAGCCTGAAGGCTGCTCTCCACAGCTACCACTAGGATAGCTTTCGATATAGGTTGTCTTTAAACCTACCATCAATAAGGGTCGTTTGGACTGGTGCAAGGTGCCCACTAGAATAGTGGACAGCATATGCCAGGCCAACTTCTCACATATGTTTAGCTCCCCTTTGTGCCATTTCTGTCTGTGTATCAGTTAGAATGTATTCTGAAAACAGAGACGTACTGTTTATAAAGCGCCAAGGCACAAGGCTTGCACGCAAAGATTGTAGCGTCCAGCTCAATAACATAATAGAATGTAACTGAGATTGGCCGTGTTATAAATAGGCTAAATCCTGTTCTAGTATGTCAAAAGCAGAAGATACAGTGTTGCCCAATGAATATACTCTGGAAGTCGAAGTTGTTAAACAATTATCCACCACAGCAATAGCTTTTCCTAAGTTTATGCGGTCTATTTCTCATATTCTCTCTGCAGCTTTTTGTTGGAAAATCTTCCAGATTTCATTATAGGCAGCATAAATGCCTGCATATATGAAATGTTTTTGACATTGATTCCTAGGTCCTAGTAAAAAGTCCCAAAGATCCATGTCTTGTGAGAGAAAAGATAAGTGTTGTTTCACTTCTGCAAGTGTTGAGCTTTCTAGCCATTCGAGGAACAACTTCCCGAACCCTATAGGATGTCACTACCCCTGGATGTTTGCTCTGCATATATCGTGGATATGTCCTATGCATACTGAGTCCCTTGGTGATGTTCAGGAACCGTTTATGACATGTGTTTGTTTCTAAGGGCCAAACCACCCACTCCTTCCAGTTTGGGTCTGATCTATTGTACTTTAGTATGTCATCAACCCAGTGTTGGTGTACGAAACTTTGGAGTGTTCAGGTCCTTTATCTTGGCTATTCGAATACAGGATGTCTGTTGCATAGTATCATTTAAAAAGATCATCTGCTGTGGAACGAGGCATGTTCCAAATAGTGCCTCTGTACCCTGGACTTGCCAGTCACTTGACCCCAAATCGATTTTGTGTCAATTTTGTCTTGCCATAAGTCGAATCCCTGTTCAGACAATTGGGCTAAAAAGGAAGCAGAGTAAATCTGTTTTGGGTTTGTCAACAGAATTTTCAAAGCTGATGTTGGAGCAACCTTATTGTAAAATGAGGCTGGATCTGTAGTGTTAAACCCTGAAAAGTATGCACATTTTTGTGCAAACATTTGAGAACTACATTTTGGTGGTGTTGGGCAATGTTCCCATCTATTGTATTCAAATACACTCCTACATGAAATGGATTTGTGCAGGAAATGATGATCATAATGTTGGTAACAGTACAATGTGTCATAATCTGAAGAACCCTCTAACATTTCATTATTAGAAAATGCAGCAGTTTTCTCTAAATCAGATAACCTATTATTTACGGTTTCAGTGACCCAATCATCTGAAAATGTACTGGAGGTAATGATATCACTTAATGAGATTTTTAATACATGATAAAGTTTTAAAAGTTTGGTTGATCCGAATATGTTGAAATCAACTTGTCCAATACTATACCATTGGGTATAGGAGCAGCTGTGATGTTCACTGATGAAAAGTTTCTTGTTCACGATGTGACGATGTGTGTGGCTTCAGAAGGATGTTGACCTTTTGGGCAGTGGAATAGTGTTGAAGATAATGTCCATTTATAAGCATACTAAAAGTCAATACTAAGCCTAGCCAGAAAAGAAAAAACATGATCTCAGAAATTACCCAGAGTTCAATTCAAGGTGATACCAGTTATGTTTTTTTAGGAAAAAGAACAAAGTTCTTTAATTCTTGCTTGAATGGTGTTTTGGCCGGCGTCGTTCCCGGCTCGCTTGGATCCGGAGAAAATGTATCAAAGTTAATAAAATAGCCAGAAGCAGTTCGATCAATTGTTGGAATTGCATCGGGATTAGTTGAAATGTCACTTTCCTCTTGATGAGGCATGTTGATGTAGACGTCTGTATTAGGTCTAATTGCAACTTGTGAATTATTCTGATTTTCATTTTGAATTTGAGAATTTGGTTCAAGTGGAACAAGTCCATAGCATTTCGGTTGTAATAGGGATTCCCGACTCGAGGATTCATGTCCGATTCCTCCGGTTGGAACTCCCACTTATGAGCTCTATTCTAAACATGGTGTTGGCCCTATTGCCTTTAATGAGGCATGGATCCGATACACGAAGAAAGATGGTGTCTTACAGTGGCCACAAAATGGTAGCTTTGAGCCTGATATATTAGACAATTTGGAAGCTATTTTGTTCAAAAGAAAAGCCCGGCTGGCAATGTTTGACTCTTTCCGCCTTTGGCATAAAGAAGCCAAACAGAGAGAAATTAAGCAGGCAAAAAGAGATAGAAAAATGAAGGATATGACGATTAGACAGGCTGCCCAGCAATTTAAAGATAATGAAGTTGATCAGGCAATTGAGGTCTCAGAAAGACAACATCGTATGGCGATAGATCGATGTTACCCTGTGTTGCCTACTTCTCCGCAGACTAAGGATCTTGACGAAGATCCCTTAATGTCTCATTTGTTGAGATTGCCTCCTCCCTATGTACCAGGAGCTAATGTACCCGTATTGGTGCCACCTGTCCAGCAACCTTGTTGTATTTCTATCTAGGACCCTAATTTGATATTCCCGATTCATGCCCTTATGTGGTTTTAATAAATAGTATCCTTATAAAGGCATAAGAATCATATCCATATTTAGTAATAGCCCATGCAGTCCAAAGCACGGCAAGGCTACTCCCATAGACTCCTAGAAAGCACAACGCGTTCTTTAAACAAACCAAGCCTCCAGCAGCCCGGGAATCCCCCCTGCTTCTGTTTTGATTTGCACAAGAACTACTGGAGTCCAGAAAGAACTGTTAGTTCTAAGTGATGTCTTATGTCCAACCTTACGTCAAACCCGGCACCTTTCAGGTATAAATATACCAACGTTGCCTTAAGCAAACACATGGTGGTGAGGAGCAGAGCGGCTGTATACTTATCCGAAGCCCAGCTGATGCGAGAGCGAAGGAAGCCGCCCCTCCCCTTTTTGACGCGCTGAAGAAGCTGCCTTTTCTCACGCCGAGAAATCCAGCTCCAGTGTTCCCAAGTCACCCTCGCGGGTTGCTTGGAGATCGAGTCCTGAGAAGCGAGATACAAGACCTCCTTCATTCTATAACCAAAGTACGGAGCTGAATAAAACCTTATAGAGAATTCTTGATTCCGATACTTGGCAAAACTTAACTTAACTTAAAAACTGCAAACTTACTTACTCCTTCCCACGTATTAGGCTTAGGTCAGGTACACTGGGGTAGGCGTATCTAGAAGCTCCAGTTGAGTTCGTTGAGTTCGTTAGTCAATGTTTTAATGTATGTATATATTTTATCCATGTTAAAGTATCATATGGCTAAGAAACCATATCCATGCTTTTACAGTATTATTTCATAATACTACTTTTACTGTACGCACTTTTCTTTACATTAAGTATTGCAATTGTGGCAATTCATTTCTCTTGCATGAGAAAGAAGACTGCTCAATAAAATAACACCTTTTATTGAAAACGCCCGTCTCTCTATTTCTCTGCACCCTGGTGAAATTAAGCATGCATGATTGACTGAGTGAAATAGCTGTCTATTGTTTTCACACGACTCTAGAGATATTCTCTTTATTCTGAGGGAGCAAAGTTGTCATGTTTATGCGGTTGTCAGAAACGAATCCCTTCTTGTCTAAATCAGGACGGTTAACCCTTTCCAGAACATTCGAGAAAGTTTCTAGTGACCTCTGAGCTAGCTAGCAAAAACTAATTAAGTCTAACATAGTCAGTAGAGACCTAGATGACCTCAGTCCTACGTCTACACTGCTGTTTGTTATTCCAATGCGTAGAGCCTATTGGGAATATAGGAACTAAACTACATGGCGCCCAATGTTTGGTAAGGCGATAATCTAACGCAAGACACTAGAGTAACTCAGTGGTGCTTTTCACACAGCCCAATTTCTCCCGTAAAAACTCCAGTAGACGTCTGGAGTGGGAGAAAGGTTAATATCTGCCGGAACTTAGTAGGATGAGAATCCTATGTATTAGTTTTTGGTTTAGTCAACGTTGAAGGATACAGTGTTCCAAAATATTGTGCACCTAATCTTTGTTTCCTTGAAACTTGATCTGCAACAAAACTTTCTGTCAGTAAAATGGGAGAAAGTGAAGACGAAAGGGAGCAAGCTAGAATAGCAGCTCAACTCATAGCGGATGACACAACCATCCAAGAAAATGACCTGAATGCTATAATCATTCCAGTCAATACAAGAAGAACTATGGGCCCGATGTAGGTCGGTCGGTAACGGACCGAAAATCGGTATTTTCGGTCGTTACCGATCGGTAAATAGGTGATTGGCATGTAGGGGGCATTATTTTACCGAATCATTAAAATTACCGATTCGGTAATTTTACCGATTCAGTAAAATAAAAATTCGGTAAATTTACCGAATCTGAGCCACCCATATGTAGGTGGGACTCTTCAGAGTCCCAGGAGCCTTACTGAATCGGTATTTTACCATCAAATCCAATTTGATGGTAAAATACCGATTCCGGTGTGCATGCACATGTGTGCATGCACACCTATGCCATGTGACAGGCAGACCTGCCCTTAGGGCATGTATGCCTGCCACATGGCACCCGAGCCTGTTTTGGGGGTGCCAGAGGGTGTCAAAGTGACACCCCCTGCACCCTTGTGAAATTTGGTATATACCGATTCGGTAAATACCGAATCGGTAATGCCCATTTATTCCTATGGGCTTCAAAGCCCATAGGAATGAATGGGCATTACCGATTCGCAATTTACCGAATCGGTAAATACCGAATTCATCCGATTTGGTATTCCAGCACATCTGGAATACCTACATGTCGACACCCTAGATTTACCGATTTTAAATTACCGAATCTGTAAAATTCGGTAATTTAAAATCGGTAAATCTAGTCTACCTACATCTAGCCCTATAACTCTTAAACTTATAGAAAACGGACTATCAGCAAGAGGTGGTACAGTCATATTCGTAATAGAGGCACATGAGTTTCGGCAGACAGAGGTATTCTATTCATGGATACATTTTCCAGCAGCACACGCTGTGACAAAGAATTTCCACTATTACAAAATAGTGGAACCTCCGGATATATATACGCCTTTCGAGGACATTGAAATCCCACTAACTTACCAAGAGCACCTGCTCTGGTTAAATGGCGCCCTAAAACATCAAAATCACATCACCAGGCACGGTCCACTAGGTAGACCAGGAGCCACGTGGCTGGTTCTAGCCAGCTACACACCACACCCAGACATTGAAACAATGTCAAGCGAAGAACTCCTAGTTAAACTAAAAGAATTAACAAAGGCATATAGAGAATTAGTTCAACTGGCAAGGGACAATATAAAATAGCTCGAGAAATTGAAGGAGACAGATATAACAGACCAATCATTTGAACTTGCCAGAATCATAGAAAAATCATATGAAGAGCTAGGAAGAGATAGTTTGGGTGGGAAACCAGTAAATCCCCAACTAACTGAAAATCCTGAAAAAACGTTTTTTAAAAATAATCTAAATACTCCAAAAAAGAGTTGGGATGGTAATAAACAATCCACTCCCAAGGAAAAACGGTTCCAGTCCAGAGGAAGGTCTCCTCAACGGATAGAAAGATCTCCTGACAGAGGAGGCAAGTCTCCCTAAAGGGACCCCTCTGAAAAGAGATATAATGTCAGAGATAGGGATAAATTGAGAAAACCTGATAGATATCAAGATATTGATACATGTCCCTCTCGATCCTTCTCATTCAATCTTTTTCGATCTTCCTCACAGAAATCGGAAAGAAGAGGACGGTCAGAACACAAGGAAGAGCACGTCAAGTCCAAAGACAAAGAACCTGCCCATCAAAGTAAAAAATCACAATTTCCCAGAAAGAAGGTGGCAAGTATTAAAATTAAACATGCCGAGGATTCTGAGGACACAACTGAAAAACGGAGAGTGGGCCCAGACAATGCTAGACGGCGCAGCAGAAGTGACCATAGCTCGCAAGATCCTGATGAATCTTCTGGAGACAGTGGACACAAATTAATACATTCAGGTGGAAACTGCAGACACGCGAGTTAGTGTACCCCATAAACTATATGAAATAACATTACGTATAGAGGGAGATAAAACTAGGAAAATGAAAGGTCTCTTTTGGGAAAATCTTTCTAAAGGCTATGACATCCTGTTAGCTGAAAAAGACTGGCCACCAGAATTTGTCAGGGAGTGCCCTCATGGCGAAGAAATGATTATGCCTGCCTTCTCAAATCATATTCCAATTCATAAAAAATACACATTCACAAGAAAATGGGCAGTGGCCCAAGCCCCTGCATTATACAAGAATCATGTAGGATGGGATGAGGACTCTCCTTCTCACAAAATCCAGTTAAAAAATCAACCCACTGCACAAAGGCAGTACCCAGTTAAACAAGAAGCTAAAAAGCAAGTCAGGGAGATTTTAGATCAACTTGAATATCAGGGGGTGAATAAAACATGCACCTCACAAATGAACAATCCTTTGTTTCCTGTCTCCAAGCCAGACGATTCATATCGCCTAGTTTTGGACTACAGACATTCAAACTCCTGCTGCAAAACTTTTGCAGTACAAAACTCACACAGTGCAGCACTAATAAATAACATTGTGCCCAAAAAATATAAAACAACATTAGATATCTCTAATGGATTCTTCTGTCGAAACATTGCACCTGAAAGCAGGTATTTGACCGCTTGTTATAAATGAGGAAGAGGCAGAAGATTCCGGTAAGTGAAGTTTATTCTTCAAGTAGATAACTCCACCCGTCATGGACGTCTTGTCTCCGTGAAGCCGGTGGTTACAATGGCAAACGGAAAGACTCAGCCGTCCATGCACGAGGAAAGTAGTTTGAATCACAACACAGTATGCACGGGCCGTGACTCGTGGATACACATTTCAAAATATAACAATATTAGCCCCAGGCTTTGGCTCGTGATATAGACGCGAGTCAAACCCACGAGCCAAACCCACGTCAAAGCGGCAACGCGAGCCAAGCCCAGCATTACACCACCTTCCCCCTTACAACAGTGAACAAAAATGAAAAGAGAAAAGCAAAAGAAATTAAAATGAACTTAAACACAAGAAAAACAAATGCCTAGAATTTAACGAATTCGTTATATCTCTCAGGAGCCCTGATGTGTCTGCCGAAAGAAGAAACTTTCATGTGAGTTGGGACATCCTGATTAATTATAATGCTTGGTGGATCCAGTAAACCCTCCCCAGGAAGCTGCGTGGAAGAATGAGAGGGTTGCGTGGAAGAATGATTAGGGACACCAGAAACAGAAGGCGCATCCATCCAAAAACTCCAATCCAAATTATCAGGGTTACCATTATACTTCCTGCCTTTGATAATTTCCGCTTGGTGATCAGAAACTTTCACTAACTGGCGTTTGTTCCACCAACCCTTTTTGCCCAGAAAGGCTGCACCTTTACTCACTTTAACTACCTGAACAGGTGCAAAAATTTTTGAACATCCTTTAATCACTCTACCTGGGTTCTTGATTAAAACCCAGTCACCAACCAGCAGGTCCACCAATTTACCATCTGAGGTACCATCAAAATGTAATTTCATCTGACTCTGTTTTTCGAGAACAGTTTTCTTGACAGAGTCCAAATCAATAGTTCTACCGGCAGAGCCCTGGTGCAACCAGGAAGGAAATAAAACAGAACGATTCTCTCTACCTCTCAGTAATGAAAATGGGGAGACCCCAGTCACGCAATGAGGGGAGGTATTATAGTGCCAAACTTTTTGTTTTACGAACTCATCTACACTGTAACCGCAAGAAATCGCCGTCTGGACACCCTCTTTGATTACTTTATTCCCCCTCTCGACAAGACCATTCGAAGCTGGAGAATAAAGAGACTTTGAGTTGTTTAATGTCCAATTGTTTCAAAAATTTGCACATTTTATCCGAGACAAAATGGGTCCCGTTATCTGTGACGATAAACTTGGGGGATCCCTCTAAATCAAAAACTTTCTTGAGAAAGGTTATGGTGGAATCTGAATCAGGAGATTTAACAAAATCAAAGTACATCCACTTTGAAAAATAATCCACCAAAAGAATAATGTACTTATTCTCCTGTTGAAGAATGGAATATGGCCCTGAAAAATCTACCCCAACTTTCTCCCAGGGAGAGTTAGGAAAATCCGTTGGGTGAAGGGGGACTTTCAATGTGCGCCAATGTTTGTCGGATAATAAACACTCCGGGCAAGAGTCAATCAAATTTTTAACCTGGACATCAATTGAAGGCCACCAATAGTGTTGCTTAATGCGCATAGAGGTTTTAGTTGTCCCCAAATGCCCTTGGTGAGCCTTATTAATAATAGACTCTCTCAGTTTAAAAGGAGGAACAAATTTCTCACCTCTTCGTACTACGCCGTTCTCAACAGACAGTTCCTCAGAAATTTGAGCAAAACTACGTAGATCGCCGTTCAAACCTCTTGGTTCAGGCCAACAACGGGTGGTAAACTCGATAACTTTTAACAACACATTGTCTAAGGTAGTGGCTTCCTTCCAATCACTCTCGGAAATCACTCTACCTGGGTTCTTGATTAAAACCCAGTCACCAACCAGCAGGTCCACCAATTTACCATCTGAGGTACCATCAAAATGTAATTTCATCTGACTCTGTTTTTCGAGAACAGTTTTCTTGACAGAGTCCAAATCAATAGTTCTACCGGCAGAGCCCTCCTCCACAAGAAAATCCTCCTCGTCATCCTTGTCCATAGCCATTCTAGATAGGCAATCAGCCCGAAAATTCTTGCCACCAACAATATGCTTAACAGAAAAGTTGAACTCTTGCAACTTTGAGACTAATCTCATCAGTCGTGCAGACATGGACGCTGAACTGGATTTATTAAAGATGTAAATTAGTGGCTTGTGATCAGTGACCAACTCGAATCTCCTACCCCAAATGCACATTTTAAACTTGTGAACCGCCCCTGCACAAGCCAGGGCTTCCCTCTCGATAGTACTATACCTCTGTTCGAATTCTTTAAGTGCCCTAGAAGCAAACGCCACAGTCTGCTCCTGACCATTAACCTTCTGTGTAAGCACTGCCCCTAGACCAGAAATACTTGCATCCACTGTGATAACGGAGATGGCATCCTCCCTGAAAGCATGTATGGCTTTTGCAGAAACAATCAACTTCTTAATCTCACAAAAAACCTTGTCCAACTCCTGTGTCCAAACAAAACTAGACCCTTTCCTCAAAAGTTTCCTTAAAGGTTCAACTAGTTGGGAGTATGACTGGACAAACCTTGCATAATACTCTGCTAGCCCAAGGAAGGATCGTAAGGCATCTTTATCAGGGGGAGGCTTTGCATCTTCAATGGCTCTAATGACTGAAAACTTGGGAGTGATACCTTGGTCAGAGACTGTATGTCCCAGGTAATCAATCTTGTTAACTGCAAATTTGCATTTATCTGAGCGAACAGTCATATTCCTAGACATCAAAATTGAAAGAACATTTCTGAGGATAATGTTATGTTCGTTTAACGTTTTGGCAAAAATCAAGATATCATCAAGGTATGCCTGCACACCCGCTATCCCTTGGAACAACACATCCATCAGCTTCTGGAAAACGCTTCCAGCAGACGCTAAACCAAAAGGGAGGCGAAGGAATTTGAAAGCTCCGAATGGAGTGATAAAAGAAGTAAGTTCTTGGGATTCCTTCGCCAAAGACACCTGATGGTACGCTGACCTCAGATCGATCAATGAAAACCACTTAGCATCGCCTATGTTAGCCAGAAGCTCGTGGATTCTTGGAAGCGGGTGACAGTCAACAATTATGTTCTTATTTAATGAGCGTAAATCCGCACATAATCTAATTTCTCCTGTCTTTTTACGGGCGACTACAATTGGTGCGACCCATTGTGAAGAATTGATAGAAGAAATGATACCCTGTTTACACAAATCATCTAACATTATTTTTAATTCTGACCTGACACTCAGTGGAACTGCTCTAACTTTGTGTGCTATTGGTTGAGCTCCAGGTATCAATCTAATCTTGTGTTCGAATCCCTTGACACTCCCTACCATTTCCTTGAACACCGGTTTAAATTCTGATATAATTTCTTGTACCTCTGCATTATGATTATCAACTACAGCAATGGGTAAATCAGTTTTAAAAGTAGGTAACTTCCCAACTTTGATGGGATTCTCATCACCGGGAACTAAATAAAGACCCATCCTGGCTAAGTCTTTCCAGCCCACGATGTCTTTACCTTTTTCTGCTACATAAATTTTAGTGACGGTCTCCCTCCCGAGACATTGGACCAATCCTTCGAAATACCCTAGCATGTTAATATTCTTCTCACCAAATGCTAGTGGATTAACATCAGATTCAATCAATTCGACTCTTTTGTCCCATTTTTCATAAAAGGTTGAATCTCTAAGAATAGTATACGGGGAGCCTGAATCTGCCATAACTTGAAGGTGAACATTGTCAATAATAGCTGCACATAGAGGACCCTTAATGGAATCAATATCACCATTAGAATCAAGAGTTACAATAATGTTCTTAAAAGACTCAGAACATGCATCAAAGTCTACCATATTAACATTGGGAGGCTTCTTCGCGAATCTGCAAACCCCTTGAAAGTGCCCAATTTTTTTACAAATAGAACAACGTTTCTTGAGAGCAGGGCAATTCGGAGCGTTTCCTATATGGTCTTTTGAACCGCACATATAACAGAAAAATGTCTTTTTCTTTTGAGTAAATTTTCTGGATTGAACTCTGTTTCTATTAGAAATGGCACACAGAGTTTCTCCTTCTTCAGAGTCATAACAGTCTATAGCATTGACCGCCTGTTTTGGTTGATCCATTACAACTTTACTGGTTAGAGTAGAGCGTTCAATGCTAAGGGCGAGGTCTATGACTTCAGTTAAAGATGGGTTCTTGCACCCAAGAATCCTCTGCTTAATCTTCCTTGAAACGCAATTAAATACGAATTGGTCTCTAATAAATTTATCTGGAGAAGGTTCGAAATTGCAAGTGATTGCTAATACTCTGAGTGCAGCGATGTATTCTTCCACCTTTTCATCCTCCTTTTGTTTCCTGGCATAGAAATTGTGTCGCTCTAGCATAATGTTAGGTTCATCACAAAATTGTTTTTTTAATCTTGCGATGGCTTCAATGTATACGTTCCAAGGATTATCCCCACTCTCATCTTGTGATATGGGAGGGGCTATAGGAACAATACTTTTAAAGATTCGTTGACCAGCTTGACCTAAACAACCAAAAAGAATAGCGAACTTTCTTTTGTCAGAATAATCAGCGGCATCAATAGCAACTAAATGATTCTCGAACAACCCAAACCACTCAGACCAAATTATGTCTGGAGTGCCTGGTTTGTTCAAGAAAGGTGGAGGTTGAGTAATCTGATGCCACTGGTTATTAGCCATATTCAATATCAATGCAGAAGTAAAGGGTTTATAAATATTAAAATCACAGTAATCTTAACACTACAAAGATGTCAGTTTTAAAATGAGCATATGCGATTTAAAATGCGGAAAATACTGTAATTATTGAATAATAATATGCTAGATAATATGCTAGAGGGTTTAAACAAGTTTCAAATGCTGTGATAATTGGAATATCAGTAGTTTAAGGATTCAAAAACGTCTATAACGTTGTAAATATGCTAATTCAAAATGAAAAGCGTGCGTATCGCTGCAGAGATACGCTGTGCACGACCCTGTGATTATCTGTTGGAAGCGTGCGTGCCGCTGAAATGACACGCAATGGTTAAATGTTGCTCCAACAACAACGTGCGTATCGTTGAGGATGACATGCAATGGTTAAATGTTGCTCCAACAACAACGTGCGTATCGTTAAGGATGCGCTTTTAAAGATAATTGTTTAAACATCAAGAGCGTTGTATGTCGAAAGCGTGCGTGTCGCTGAAGTGACACGCAATGTTTTCAATTACAACGTGCGCATCGTTGGAGGTGTGCTTAACAAAGGAACATTTATAATTAACACAGTACCTTGTCGTCGTGTCTTGAAAACAGATTTCACACGATACCTCAATAAAGTTGCACGAAGAGATACCCAATGAGGTTGATCGTGTTGCAGACGATTGTAACCGACCAATAAGAGTTGCCGGTTGAAGAAACTTGGAAAAGCAACTCCGCTGATTGGGAAAGCAAGAGCTTCATCCGTCCAATGAAATTACTCGTAAATTAAAGCGTTGACGAGGTGCTGAATCCGGAAAAAGACAGCGTGGGTGGGGTGGAGTCTCCCGATCGTCGCCAAAATATGTTATAAATGAGGAAGAGGCAGAAGATTCCGGTAAGTGAAGTTTATTCTTCAAGTAGATAACTCCACCCGTCATGGACGTCTGGTCTCCGTGAAGCCGGTGGTTACAATGGCAAACGGAAAGACTCAGCCGTCCATGCACGAGGAAAGTAGTTTGAATCACAACACAGTATGCACGGGCCGTGACTCGTGGATACACATTTCAAAAGATAACAATATTAGCCCCAGGCTTTGGCTCGTGATATAGACGCGAGTCAAACCCACGAGCCAAACCCACGTCAAAGCGGCAACGCGAGCCAAGCCCAGCATTACACCGCTTTCTCGATAATGGGGTCATAAAAACAATTTTGCCGACTCCCACAGGGATTCAAGAATAGCCCAGGATTATTCTCAGCAAGAGTAACAGAATTACTACAAATATATGATGATGAGGCATTATCATATGCCGATGACATCTATCTTACAGACAATGACCTGGAGACTCACTTAAAAAGAGTGAACACCATAATTCTTGGGTTCGCATCAGAGGGTTACAAATTCAACTTTAAAAAGTCAAGAATTGCCCATCTAACAGTCCTATTTTTAGGATATGAATTATCAAGTGAAGGCAAAAGCCTGGCAGACAACTTCCTAGAGAAGTGTGCAGTACTCCAAGCACCATAAACGCTGAAAAATTTACAATCAATACTAGGCTTCCTGAATTTCAGTAGAACATACATTCTAAATTATGCAGAGACGGTTAAACCTCTCTATGAATTGATAAAACCTGATTTCAAACCAATACATTGGACTCAGAATTACACAGAAATCTTAAGATCATTACAAACAGACATGTTAGCTAAAACAAAGTTGCAAACTCGCGGAAACGTACGCAAACTGGTAATCCGAGTCATCCCAGGAAGATGCGGATTCACATACCTGACCTCTAATGAGGGAGAAACGGTACCTATAGCTTACAAATCACATCTGTACACTCAAGCTGAAATGAAATTCAGTTCTACAGAAAAAATTCTAATAGCGGTTCAAACTGCTGTAGCAAGAGAAAGAGCCCTAGCCTAAGGCAAAAGAATAACTGTCTATACAGCAGAATCAGCCCTTGAGGCATTAACAAGTCCACGCAATCTGAATGCAGTGGCATTAGATGCAAAATGGATACAATGGAAAAATTCTCTTACTACAGAAGACTTGAAATACTATTTTGACCCGAAATTGAAAAAACTAGATGATCTAGAATACGAACAAGAGTATCCTCTGCCAATCGAAATCCTGCCTCTCGAACAATATACCTGTGTAATCTATATGGACAGATTTGCACACCATTACGATGTAGAGAAAAAATCCTACAATGCAGCGTGCGCGATTGTCAAAGGTCGCTGGCGCTCTGGTAAATTCAAACCGATGATTACTAAAACTGAATCACTCAGAAAAGGCTCAGCTCAGCGAGCTGAAATAAGATCTTTAAAGATGGCGCTTGAAAATGCCGATCGCGAATTCTCCACAGTAATAGTGTGCGATTCGCATTACTGCGTCAGGTCATACAACAGTGACATGCAGACATGGAGCAAAAACGGTTACAAAGATGACACAGGTGCCACAATAAAGCATAAAAAGCTTTGGGAACAAGTAGTTCTATTACAGAAAGAACTACAAAAGACTCACGTGATACACGCACTGAGTCATCGACGTGATGGCGTTCACGTTGCAGGGAATTCATTGGCTGATAGAGCCACAGCGGCGGCTGGTCAACCGGCTTCCGTAGCCACTAAAAAGCGTTCAGAAAAACAAATAGATGGAGAAACCATGCTGGCGGTAAAATCATCGTTGAAAGGCGATTATGCAGCATTACCTCTCAACTATCCACTCAGTAATACATACATAATTGATGCAAACTCCGTTCCGTTTGCTCGAATCCCTGGAGTGGGGGATAGAGTAATTCCAAACACGTACCGGAGAATCTTCTTGATACAAGAAGCACACATGGGATTGGGTCTCAGGCACCAAGAGATCCTGAAATCTCTGATAGAATTACAATCACAATACTGGTGGCCGGGGATGAGCGTAGAAATTTACAAATTTGCAATGAATTGTGAAGACTGCAACAGAGATCGCAGTTGTGAACCGGACCAGGCACCAGCCCAGACACCACTATTAGACAGCATCAGGCTATCTATACGCAGACGTCCGACCGGACAAATGCGGCCCAATAATTATTAAGACTAGATTCACTAAAGATGTGGCCCCAGCGCTCGGCTAACGCCAGATCTGTTATAAAAGATTTGCAAGTCTTTATCGGCAAATACGCAATTGGCATGCTACATTCTGACCAGGGTCCTGCGTTTCGCTCTCGAGCTTACAAAGAGGCCATGAACAGCATGGGCATTGCGGTACTCTTCTCCCTTCCATCCTGAGGGAAATGCGGTAGTGGAATGAAAAAACTGTGACATAAAGCAATCTATAACCACAAGGGTATTAGGTTCGGGTGATGGGTGGGTCAAAAATTTAGTAAGTGTCCAACGTAGTCTTAACAACATGCCAAGAAATTCTCTAGGAGGTATCAGTCCGTATGAACTTTTGTTTGGTACTAGAATGATTATCCAGGATCTTGATCGTCAAACTTCAGTGGTAGAAGAAAAAACTTTTGATATCAAAGATCGTTTGGCAGTTTTACAGGCCTTGAATGAAACAAGAAAGAGTCTAAGTAACATAAAGTTTAAGCCAACAACAACCACTGAAGAACAACCTGTCCCAGCAAGACCTGTCCGGATTCCAAAGATTGGGGATCTGGTCAGAGAAAAGATCGCGGTGAAAAAAGAATTTGGGCCTTCTTACAGAAAAGCAGTACTTGTCTTAGCTGTCAGCGGAACAAGATCAGTAGTACTACCGCCACTTGCTGGTAAAAAGGAAAACAGAATTGTTTCCATCGACCTGGTGAAACCACAATCATGTGGCCGATAATAAGTAGTAGGCCCAGTGGACTACCAAGAAATAGCAGAAGACCGAACTTTGCTACAATCCAAGAGGTTCAAACTGAGAGACTAATCACATTCGATAAACCTGCAGTTAATAAAAAAGGACTATGCAACAAAGCCATGGAACTTGTGCCTCTTGAAACCCAAATTGCAACTATTCATGATGATACACCAATCTACAACGATGTAGCATCAGAATGTACAAATGTAACAAAAGAAAATGCAAAGATGAATGGAAATCCGGAAGCAATCCCACCAATTGACAGAACTGCATCTGACTATTTTATCAACTTTGATGACTTTTCCGATGATCCGAGTGAACATGGAGACAAGTCAGCAACAAAAACTTTCAAAAAGAAAATTAAAGAACTTTTTCACCAACTAAAAGAAACATATCTGATTTCACCATGGATTGAATTTTGGACTGTGTTAGGTGTATTTTTCCTCCTGCTTTGGCTCATCATGGTTTTGTGCTTGGGTAAATTCATTGATGGAAAATATAGTACAATGGACACAGCAAGTCAGAACATCAACTTGGTCCTAACGTCTCAAAGATCCTCTCACATCGAGAAAAGAGAACTATCTTCAGTGAACATCACAGCCAATCCAATACCTGGGGGTATAGCATGGGACACAACTAACTATGATATTTATGGCCCGATTGAGCTCCTGAAGTATCCACACCAGTTTAAGGTTTCCTTAAGTGACTTTGTGATACCAAGTTCTTTTTCTGATGATTGGGACTTTATTTATTTATTTATTTATTAAGAAGCTTGTAAAGCGCGCAGCTACCCCCATAGGGGGTGTCCCGGCGCTACAGAGTACTTGTCAATCAGAGGGGAAGGGCCAAAGCAGGTAGGAACGGGAAGAGAGTTTAAGGGAGAGTGAACAACCAGGTCTTAAGTCTGCGACGGAACACTTGCTCTGAGTCGATAAACCTGAGGTCCAGTGGGAGGCAGTTCCAATATTTGGCAGCAGCCACTCCAAACGATCTGCCGCCACACCTGGCGCGTCGAAATCTGGGCACCACCAGGAGACGTAGGCTGTTAGATCTTAAAGTTCGGACAGAACGAGAAAGTTTGAGCCTTGTGCTCAGGTAGGCAGGGCCGGAGCCATTAATGACACGAAAGGCTAGAATCAGGATTTTAAATTGGATGCGTCTGGAGATGGGAAGCCAGTGCAGTTCTTTCCGATAGGCCGCAACAGAGTGGCGGTAGCGGATATTACCAATTAATCTGGCGGCTGCATTTTGGATAACTTGTAACCTTTCAACAAGGTAGAGAGGGGCGCCTGCATAGAGACTATTGGAATAGTCTAAATGCGACGTGATCAGGGCATGTACAACAGTCTTGCGAGAGTCTAGAGGGAGGAAAGGAAAAATCTTCCTGATCATACGCAGTTTGCCAAAGCAGGCGGATGTCACCTTGTTGATCTGGGCTTTAAAGGACAAAGTATTGTCAAAAAGGAAGCCCAGATTGCGGGCAGACTGAACTGGCGTAGGAGGTGGATTTAGAACAGCAGGCCACCATAGGGTGGAGGCGGGGGGGGATTTTTGGTTGAAAAATAAGACCTCCGTTTTGTCAGCATTTAGTACCAGATGGTTTGCAGCCATCCAGGAGCAAATATTGTCCAGGCAGTTGCGGAAGTTAGAGAAGTGGAGGTCAGAGTGGTCTCTAAAAGAAAAAATAAGCTGCGTATCATCAGCATAAGAGACCACCCTGACCCCCCACGACTCAACCACTCTGGCAAGAGGGCCTAAATAAACATTAAACAACAGAGGGCTCAAGGCCGAGCCCTGAGGCACACCACACAGGAGAGGTTTATCTTCTGATACAAAGGGCCGTAGAAGAACTCTCTGTGTCCTCCCAGTAAGGAATGACCTGATCCAGGTCAATACAGTGCCTCCAATACCTAGCTGCTGCAGGCGATCCAGTATTATATCATGAGACACCGTATCGAAAGCGGCGGACAGGTCGAGGAGGACCAGCATAGCCTCCTCTCCCCTGTCCACACACTCTCGAATTGTCTCCGATACCTCTAGCAAAGCAGTTTCTGTACTAAAGCCGGTTCTAAAGCCGGACTGGGAGTCATGCAGCAGCTGATTTGTTTCTAGGTAGTGAAACAATTGCCTCTGAACTACCTTTTCCAAAATTTTAGCCGGTTTGGGAAGGAGAGATATAGGTCGGTAATTTGAAAATAGTGAGGGATCTGCATCAGTCTTTTTTAAAATGGGGACCAGCATGGCCTGTTTCCACAATGTAGGGAACTGCCCTCTAATTAAAGAGGCGTTCCAAATAGAGAGGAGGGGATTAGTTAGGATCGGAGCAAGATTACCCATCACTTTAGCGGGGACTGGATCTAATGGTGATCCCGAGGTTACCTGGTGGAGTAATTTGACAGCTATATCGGGCATGATTTCATCAAAAGAATTCAGTGAACATTTGAATAGAAAATATGAATAGTATGATGTCAGATTTAGTAATGTCAGCTAAATTTACAGAACATGATTATTTACAGGGTTCATCAAATTATGAAGAATTATACTGTTACAATCACTATGGTCATCACTATTTGCATAAATCTGCACAACCTAGAAATGTTTTTACTTATAATCAATGGGAACATTGTCAAAATCCACCAAAAGAAAGTTCGAAGACATTTTTTGAGAAATTTCCATACTTCTCAGGGTTTAACAACAGTGATCCAGAAACGTTTTATTTTAAAATGTTAAATAAGACAGGAATGAAAACAATGTTAACAAATACTAAATTGATTCATTCTGAGAAATTTTATGACAAAATGTCTACATTTGGTTTTGAATTTTGGAAAAATAACATTGAAACGAAAACCATCTGGGGAACAAAAGACTGGCAGGTACAAGGTCTAAAATCATTATTTAGAGCCTGCATGATCCCAGAACAAATATTATTTCTGAATGAAACCATTCAACAAACTACTTGTCTTGGTTTAGCTAAGATAAAAGACTTAAATAAACTGCCTATTCCAAAGCCCATACATGAAAGTAATGGCACTAGTGATCTGGAAATAGACGTATCCCATATTTTCACCAAAACAGAACAAATCCTGATTGGAAAAAAGGGTTGATCTGGCCCACAGACACAAACAACTGTCAAGATAGATTCCTGAATAAAAGACAGGGGTTCAAAATGACCGGGCCAGACCCAAGATATTCCCAGAGACAACGTCCAGGGATAGTTACAATATACAGTGTAGGGAAATTATGCCTTGAGTGGCTACAGAAATCCACACTGGCTGAAATCAAGCAACACTTGGCTTTACTTAAAGAAGGTGCTGACTTGCGAGATTTCATAATGGGACCTCGCAAACAGCGTCAAAAACGTTTCATAGCGGCCGGTATATACGCTGCCTACAACGAAGCTTGGACAGTAATGCAAATTGAAACAGCAGAAAAAATACGAGAAATTGATCGTATAAATTTGGAAAAATCACATTCTGTTGTGGACAATGGATTAACGACTCTGTCTTCCAGAATATATTCACTGGACAGTGTTGTATCTTCTGCCTTTGATATAATAGAGCAAGACTTACTAATGTTACAACATGGTCAGTCCCAATTGCGTTCTATTGTACAGCTAGGCTGGACGTTGTAAAACCTACGTTCAGGCTACGTGCCATGGCGTCTGATCAACATAACGTCATTATTTTCTATCTTCAACCTTACTGATAAACAAATCAGTTTGGCACAAATAGGAGCAGACTATACGATTCTGAGCATTGAAAAACTTGAGAGATTACCATTGACAATGTCAGAGAGACATGTCATTGAATGGATAATACACGGAACAATTACAATTCCGATAACAACTTTCCAGTTTAAATATTGCCAAGAATATATACCAGCAGGCCAGTATGAAAGGTTGTGTAAAGGATACATCAAATCAACCTGGGATTTACCTTACACACACAAATGTTATAGTGAAGGGAAAAAGGAGGTATTCCTTAGTGGTAATAATTGTAAAAAATCACTAAGCGGTACACTTCTGTGTCAAGGTATTAACTTGCATGGAGCCTGCGAAGGGTCCTCAAATAACCTTTCATGTCATCTACAAGGGACTCCTGCAACACAGATAGAACCATTTTTCAGACCACTTTCTAACTGTAGCTACGTTTTAATAAATGCCCACAGCTGTTGTGGAATGGTGCTGGGAGAATGCTATCTCGTAACTGTTACTTCCAGGTTTGTTTGCTGTATGCAAGTATTGTATCCAAACAGCAATCCAGACATGGAGGCGGCAATATGGCCTTATGTGAATATCTCTTCTATTTGAATTGATACTTTAAGCAGAATGAAGTCTATTCTTTTACAGACGACTGTGCCTTTGACCTCATCCAAAGAAACGTATGATCTGCAAGCAGCAAAGACAGCCGCAGAGATACATACCCTTTTATCGAAAAATTGACCCGTACATTTCGTAGAAATGTTAAGCCAAATTTTAAACATGTCTGATACCAGTGGCATTGCACATGTATTTAAGACAATTTTTTCGGAACTGTTAGCACCGTTTGAAACAGTTCTGGCCATCTTCCCGAATTATGTCCATTCTGTCTTTGGCGGCCTACCTTAATTTTGGGACTCATGGCTGGAATTTTATTTTTGTTCCTTCTGCTCCGATATGGCAAGCCAATCCACAGACAAGACTCCAGCAACGATGGAAGAAACGATCTTAGCAATACGCTACCGAGACCGCATCACTAAGGTCCTCGGATTGGCCCAACTTAGAGATTTGAGTGCAACTTGGTTTCTTTCATTCAGACCAATCTGGCAAGATTGCATCTTACCTGTGCTTCGATGTCTGCTATGCGGAGAAGAATGCGTGTTGGACGTCTGTCTTACACTACCATCAGCAGTACCAATGGATATTGATACTTTGCTAGGTCCGGTAACGACTCATGCAACGTGTTGTCCCCAGCGGCTACCTATTCTGATGACGGCATTCGTTGAGACTTCACCATTACGAGTAGGTGGCGGTGAAGTACGAGAGGAAAGCAGCACCAAACAAGTACAACCTTCCGTGAGCATTGCTGATCCAAACATCGATGATAGCAATCACGCAGAGAACTGCACAGTTGCAGTGTTTTCAAACTTGGTCGAACTTTCACCTGATGTGGTAGACCAATTTTTTGCAAGCCTGTCTGATATGATGTTCTCCCCTGAACAACGAGAATAACTTTTAAAACAACAACAAGCACACAGCGTTCCCTGAACTCTGAATTTGGCCTTCAGTTCTGTTAAACAAAGCAACTGAAAACATTTGGAACTATTTTTTCCCCTGAAAGCAAAATTATTTTTCTTTCAAATCAAAAATATTTACCTTTTTTTTTTCCGGCACATGGTACTTTGCTTAAAGTAGAACTATTCTTAAAGAACAGAGCTTCTATTTTTAGAGACATTAGAGACAATATTTTACCTCAGCCTCTAGCACATGTACATTATCATATAAATAATATGTGATGAAATGGTCTCGACTTTCTCTTCTGTATACAGAGCCATTTTGTGTGTAATTTTCGCAATACGTTCAGCTGATATATATGCATATAACTGAATGATAACCTTGCTTGAAAAAACGTACAGTACCAATACTCATTTTTCGTGTATAAACCATACACCATTTCAAATGCAATTATGTATTTTGGGGTGGGTTGGAAAAACACACATGCATCATATGTTTAATATTTCTTATTTTTAGTAATGATGGACATTAATACGTGGAGTGGGTGTTGTATTTCTATCTAGGACACTAATTCGATATTCCCGATTCATGCCCTTATGTGGTTATAATAAATAGTATCCTTATAAAGGCATAAGAATCATATCCATATTTAGTAATAGCCCATGCAGTCCAAAGCACGGCAAGGCTACTCCCATAGACTCCTAGAAAGTACAACGCGTTCTTTAAACAAACCAAGCCTCCAGCAGCCCGGGAATCCCCCCTGCTTCTGTTTTGATTTGCACAAGAACTCCTGGAGTCCAGAAAGAACTGTTAGTTCTTAGTGACGTCTTATGTCCAACCTTACGTCAAACCCTGCACCTTTCAGGTATAAATATACCAACGTTTCCTTAAGCAAACACATGGTGGTGAGGAGCAGAGCGGCTGTCTACTTATCCAAAGCCCAGCTGATGCGATAGCGAAGGAAGCCGCCCCTCCCCTTTTTGACGCGCTGAAGAAGCTGCCTTTTCTCACGCCGAGAAATCCAGCTCCGGTGTTCCCAAGTCACCCTCGCTGGTTGCTGGGAGATCGAGTCCTGAGAAGCGAGATACAAGACCTCCTTCATTCTATAACCAAGGTACGGAGCTGATTAAAATCTTAGAGAGAATTCTTGATTCCCATACTTGGCAAAACTTAACTTAACTTAAAAACTGCAAACTTACTTACTCCTTCCCACGTATTAGGCTTAGGTGAGGTACACTGGGGTAGGCGTATCTAGAAGCACCAGTCGAGTTCTTTAGTCAATGTTTTTATGTATGTATATATTTTATCCTTTTTAAAGTATCATATGGCTAAGAAACCATATCAATGTTTTTTCAGTATTATTTCATAATACTACTTTTGCTGTACGCACTTTACTTCATGATAAGTATTGCAATTGTGGCAATTAACTTCTCTTGCATGAGAAAGAAGACTGCTCAATAAAATAACACCTTTTATTGAAAACGCCCGTCTCTCTATTTCTCTGCACCCTGGTGAAATTAAGCATGCACGATTGACTAAGTGAAATAGCTGTCTATTGTTTTCACACGACTCTAGAGATATACTCTTTATTCTGAGGGAGCAAAGTTGTCATGTTTATGCGGTTGTCAGAAACTAATCCCTTCTTGTCTAAATCAGGACGGTTAACCCTTTCCTGAACATTCGAGAAAGTTTCTAGTGACCTCTGAGCTAGCTAGCTAAGTCTAACATAGTCAGTAGAGACCTAGATGCCCTCAGTCCTACGTCTACACTGCTGTTTATGTTATTCCCATGCGCAGAACCTATTGAGAATATAGGAACTACACTACAACCTGTTGTTCAACCAGCTGGTTTGGTTCTTCCGCAATTGCCTCTTCCTGTATTGTCAGCTCCGCGTCGTTTGCCACCGACTTCTGTACCACAGTCCCCTTCATCTTCAGCTTCTCTTGTTGCAACTAGTCCTTCTATTCCTTTGCTCAATACCGCGTCCCCAATTCTATTGTCTGCTTCTTCCCCGACTCGCAATCGGTTGGTTGATACTGTTAATGGTCTTTTCTCTCCCCTCTTTGGGTCTTTTAATAGGAGTCCTGCCTTTTCTCAAAAGGCAATCCCGTAGTCAAATTCCAGAGTCTGACGAACGAGTTACGGTGGATTTCCTTGCTCATAAATGGATCATGAGTGGTCCATTGTATAGCATGCACGATATCATGAGCACCTTTTTGCAGTGGAATGCTCCCACACAGAGATATGTTTTAATGTTATGTGTGATATCCTCGTTAAAGGATGGGAGGAGATGGATTTGGATGATGCTCGTCAGGGTTTGTTAGATATACAAGCAAACTTTTGATAAAGGACTTATTGTGGGTCCTGAAGTTGAGGACGCTATAAAGACGCTTGCCACTTTTAGGTCTTTATTTTTCTCTCAGACTGTTCTTGAACATGATCCTGCAGTTAGACAGAAAATGAAACATTATCCCATGAGAGAAGTTCCTCCAGTATGGAGGGAAGCTGTTCCGCAAGCAGGTGCTGTTCAGGCTGTCCCTGCTCATTTCCAGCGTATATGGGTACATGTCCCTTGGAAACGAGCTGAAGTTTTGGCGGTTAAACAGTCCCTACCGGACCCTCGTAAGAATCCTGCTGGGTATTATAAAGAGCTGTCCCAAACCGTTGATGCGTGTATTATGAATTTGGCTGATATTGATATGTTAATGGGGAATGTAGTCGCTCAAGCATTGTGGGCTCGAATTCGTAAAGAGGACCACGACCAAGCTTTAGGTGGTAATTGGACTGCTATAACTGCCGCGGATGTAGCACAAGTGGGTGGTGCTAAGCCAGATGATTTGATTACACAATTGCCTGGTAGAATAATAGCTCTAATGAAGACAATGATGCCTGCTTTACGTGTTAATTGGGATAAGATAGCTGTGTGTAAGCAGAAGAAAGATGAGAGTCTCTCCAATTTCTTTACTCGTTTTGAGGAGACGTTTCTCGACCATAGTGGTCAGGATATGAGTACTGAAGGTGGACAGCGATTATTTGTGGATACATTTGTCTTTAATTTATTTCCAGAATTATCACATAAGCTGAAAGATTCATAGAGTTTGTGGGCTGTTTCTTCGTCTGCACAGACATTAGCTACTGCTCAGTATTACGAGAATAGGGATAAGGAAGAGAAGGATAAGATTGAGAAAAAGACTAAGGACTTAAAAACGAAGGTTCTTTTGCAACAGGCTTATCCCCCTCGTTCTGCTCAGCGCCAGTTTCAACAGCCTCCTCAGCTTCAGAGGTTGTTACAGAAACCTGAAGCCTTTGTTCCGCGACCTTTGCTACGTCCTAATCAATGTGCCTATTGTAAAGAAGAAGGCCATTTTAAGAATAGCTGTCCGGTTTTATTGCAGCGTAATGATGGATTTCCAAGGCCACGAGGCCGTGGTGATTTTCAATCCGTACCTAGAGGTAGAGGGCGAGGTGCGTTGCCTAAAGGACAGTGTTCCTTTCCCCCTCAGAATTCTGAAAATTATTTTGATCGGCAGAATACTCAGTCTGCGCAAGATTACAATGACGATTATGGTGTTGAGGATGAGGTTCAGGATTTTCACACTAGCTAGGACAGCCATGGACAAAGTAAGGGAGTCGTATCAGTTCCAGTGTATCAGAATGGGGCTTATGTTAATGTTGTGGCATTGGGCGTTTCAGAACCTTTCCTTTTGGATACTGGTGCAATGAGAAGTTCTATCATGCATTCCAAACTCCCTGGGGCACCTTTGTCTGGCTTAACTAACGTTTCTGTAGGATTTTCTGGCGCCCCAGTTACTAACCCGGTTTCTTGTCCTTTGCCGCTTTCAATTGGTCCCTAATATCTGGAGGCTCCGCTTATTTTAATGACTGGTTGCGGAGAGAATTTGTTGGGTTTGGACTTGTTGAAACAACTTCATGCAATGTTATATTGTTCCCCCTCTGGTGTGCATCTTACTTTAGGTAAGAAATTGTTTTCTCCTATGTATTTATCGAAAGACCAATTCCCACCTGAATTGCATTCTCTTCCTGCTTCGCTTTGGGCTACTGGTCTGAATGATGTTGGTCTGCTCCAGATTCCGCCTTACGTGGTTACTCTTAAGCCTAATGTTAAACTACCACGCATTCCTCAGTATAAAATTTCCGATGACGGTGAACGAGCTTTGTTGGCTATTTTCTATGATCTGGTTCAGAAGGGTGTGGTTGAAGAAACGAGAAGCAATGTTTGTAATAGTCCTGTTCTACCTGTCCTTAAACGCACTGATCCTTCTCAGCCTCCTGTATATCGCTTTGTGATTGATCTTCGGGAGGTCAACAAAATTGTTGTCCCCCAGTTTCCTGTTGTCCCAGATATTACCGCCTTGCTCACAATGATACCTGCTTCAGCTGCTTGGTTCTCTGTGATTGATCTCAAGAATGCTTTCTTCAGTATTCCTATTGCTGAGGAAAGTAGAGATATTTTTGGCTTCTCTCTCGGAGGCCAAAGTTTCCGATTTAAACGTGCACCTCAAGGTTATTGTGAGAGTCCCTCCATTTATAGTCAGGCTCCGAAATCTCAGCTTGATGGTTTCATGTTGCTTCCAGGCGCCACTCTGATTCAGTATGTGGACGATCTGTTAGACGCTGCTAATTCAGAGGATGTTTGCAAAAAGGTGACTGTTTCCCTGTTGCGTCACTTGTCTGACTTGCATCACAAGGTGTCCCCCTCTGAGTTGCAATATTGTCACCAAGAGGTTACCTATTTAGGTCATCTCTTGTCGAAGGAGGGAAGGCGATTGACCCCAGAACGAATGCAAGCAATCGCGCAAATGTCTGTACCATCCACACAAAGGGAGGTGCGTGCCTTTCTGGGCATTACCTCTTATTGCAGACAATGGATTCTGAATTTTTCCTTGCTGGTCAAACCTTTGTTGGCACTTACTTTGAAAGACACACCCCAACCCCTTCCATGGACTGATGAATGTCAGAAGAGCTTTTCTGACTTACGTACGGCTTTGTGTTCTGCACCTGTGTTAGGTACTCCAGATTACAGTAAACCTTTCACACTCTACGTCCATGAAAGAGAAGGTTGCGCGTTGTCAGTTTTAACGCAACAATTTGGAGACAAACAACGGCCAAGTGCCTATTTTTCGGCTACATTGGATCCGGTAGCCAAGGCATTGCCTAGTTGTCTCAGAGCTACAGCAGCGGCAGCAATTTCCATTCGTCAATCTGCTGGATTGGTGCTAGATAACACTCTTGTTGTTATGGTACCACATGCAGTGGATACTCTTTTAAACAGAACGAAAACACAACAACTCACGAGTGCTTGTTTGTCCGGATATGAGCCGACGCTTTTAGCTAGCCACATACACATCAAGCGGTGTAATACTTTGAATCCAGCAACATTGTTGCCCATTCCAGAAGGAAAAGACACTCGAGAGCAGCATGATTGTTTTCTCCGAACAGAGGAGGAAACGAAAGGCAGAATAGACTTAAAAGACACACCACTTGTGGACCCGGATGGGATCCTATGGGTGGATGGGTCTTGTTTTAAACTTCCAAATGGTGAGACGACTGCAGCTTATGCTGTTACCACTTTGTATACGGTAGTGGAGACAGCAGGCATTCCACACAATTCAGCCCAAGCAGTTGAACTGATTGCATTGACGAGAGCATATGTGTTGGCTAAGGGAAAGAGAGTGAATGTTTACACTGATAGCTAATACGCTTTTGGTGTGGCTCACAGCTTTGGTCTTTTTTGGAAGGAAAGAGGATTCTTTACTTCCCATGGGTTTAAGATACAGCATGGTCAGTTGGTGACTGACCTTCTTGAATCACTTGCTTTGCCTACCCAAATAGCAATAGTAAAGTGTAGTGCTCATAAGAAGATTACTGACGATGTGGGTCGTGGGAATGCTTTTGCAGACGAGGTAGCGAAAGAGACATCGAATGATGTTACAAGTCGCATGTATGTCGCGGGCCCTGCAAGATGGGTCCGAGAAAGTGGGATGTGTGAGGACACAGTAGAAAGTGTGAGAACGATTCAAGAAGAGGCTACTGAGAAAGAATTAAGTACGTGGAAGGAAAGTACGGGAATGTTGGATGCGACAGGGTGTTGGATGGAATTGTTGGAACATCAGCGCTGGATGTTACCAGACGCCTATGTACTACCTGTAGTTACTATGGCGCATGGTCCAGCCCATATCAGTGCGAAAGGCATATGCAAACTTCTGGCTCCAGTATGGCAGAATGAAGGAATTCCTAAATGTGCAGAGAATGTGGTGAAACATTGTATCGTCTGTTTAATGCATAATCCAGGAAAGGGAACCCCAACTCCAGCAGGTCATTTTGTTCCCCCTACTTACCCTTTTGAGGTATTACAAATTGATTATATTCATATGGATCATTGTAATAAACTCAAGTATGTTCTGGTGGTGGTGTGTGCCTTTTCCAGATGGATAGAGGCCTACCCCCTAAATGACAATACTGCTTTGTCTACTGCAAAAGTCCTCTTGAAGGAATTTTTCCCAAGGTTTGGTTTGCCGCGCATTGTCTGGTCTGACAATGGGACTGAATTTGTAGGCCAAATTTTGCAGAAAGTGTGCACAGGTCTTGGTATAAGGCAGAAATTCCATGCGGCAAACCACTCTCAGTCAGCAGGTTTGGTAGAATGCTATAATGGCACTCTTAAGCTTAAATTGGTGAAATTTCAGGCCAGTACGGGTCTTGCTTGGCCTGACGCCTTACCTTTGGCACTTCTATCCACGAGAACTACTGTGCATTCTCGTTTAGGCCTTAGTCCTTATGAGGTCGTCTTCGGGCGCCCAGCCAATGTCTGGGGAGTCGCTCGACCTAAAAAGTATTCCGACATTCAGTACCCAATGTTGATTGACTATTTGCATGACCTCACCACTAAATTACGTGTTCTTCATCAACAGGTTCAAAACACTTTGCCGGAGGCCTCTGCAGATCCAGGTCACTCCATCCAACCCGGTGACTGGGTCTGCGTGAAGAACTTTCACCTGAAAAATAATTTGGAGCCTCGTTGGGGCCCGCCGCAACAAGTTCTCTTGGTCACACGTACAGCAGTAAAGGTCGTTGGGAAGAAGAACTGGGTCCATGGCGTGCACTGTAAAAGGGTACCTTTGCCTTTTGATCAGCGGGTTCGTAAGGGTATGAATGATAGTGAAGGCGAAAGGGTCCCTCGATTTGTACCTTTCAGTAGTGCACGCCTGGACCGGACAAACTCTGAGAAATAAGATGACGACGTGTTGCAAAAAGCTGTACCATCACATCTGCGACTGAACACAGTGAATCCAGAAACATTATTTCAAGAACAAACAATTCCTAATAAGACTCGGTATAACCTGAGACCCAGGTTAATTAAAGACAATTGCATTTTTTTTTCCTTTTCATTTTCTGATTGCGTTTTTTAAGAGACAGTTTCTTTTTTTTCCACTATCCATCAAGTTGCAGGGTCACGGTAGGAGTCTTAAGCTATGACCTGAGTAGTAACATAGGTCTGCAGGACTTGCAGTGTCATAGGACGGCTAACAACCACAGCTAAGTGATCTAGGAAGATTGCCGTGAGCAACGCTTTAGAGTATGGATACGAGAGTGGAAAACAATGATAGGAATGTAAAAATGAAAGGAAATTGTAAAGAATTGTTGGTTATTCCATGTGGCATAACCTTATGTATTTTAATATGTTTTTGTATTCTATTAGCTTGTATAAGTTGGATTGTTTATATTACGCAGCAAGCACCTGTTCCGACTTCTGTTTCCATGTCTTTTCCTACTACTGCCTCCCCACATCAGTTTCATACAATTCCAGAACATGAGCAAATAAGGAGAACAGAATACTTCAATAATTCATTTATTCAGTTACTGCATCAACATCAATTGGTAATCAACACCACTGATTGTTGGGTCTGTGGGCTCATGCCCCATAACACAGAGAGAGGGATGCCATACTTAGTTCTTCCTTTCTCCTTTGAAGGTTCCGCTTGGGCTGATTTGGCCATGTTTTCTAATGCATACCAGAATCAACTTCGATATCCTCCTGGTAGTCCATATGCTGGTGGAGTAGATTTTAGTGCTGTGATAAAGGGAATAGTGACTATGGCCAAAATTGCTGAGATTAGTAAGATTTCCGTAGATGAGAAACGAGCATATGATGGCTGGAATGTGACTCGTTATGTTACTAGCCTTACAGATAAGGCTAGCGGAAGGAGATCCCCACCAATTTGGACTGTACCTCATCGAGGTAATTTCGGTCTGCAAATTAATGGTCAGAATGTTAAAAATCCACAGGAAAAGAGTGTCTGTTTCCATACGTATGTTTATTCACCCCAGATTTCCTCACCGTTAGTGCCATCACAAGGCACATATTTTGTCTGTCATGATAGAGCCTATACGTGGCTTCCTACCTATTTTTCAGGAACTTGCTATGTGGCTTTTCTCCTTCCTCCAACGTATACTGCTGCTTCAGGTCATCATAGAAAGAGATATGGTAGAGGAGTTATTGATTTCAGAGACACTGCAGGACAAGAAGGAGGTGACTTTATAAAAGGGTTGCTTCCTTTTTGGGGCCCAATGGCTAACAGCAGAGACATTAGACAGTTAGTTTGTGTTGTTGAGGCTACCATAAATGTAACCTCTGGAGCCTTGGGTAATATGACAGCTGAACTTCAGGCGGACCGCCTTATGACTTTGCAGAACCGGATGGTTCTAGACATTGTTCTTGCAGATCGTGGAAATTCATTGTGTCTAGTTGCTGCATTTACATTCCAGATAATGCCCCTACAGTATACCAAGCCATTTCCAAATTGCACGTAATTTCTGAGTCCATACATCAGGACACAGGAGATTGGTCTGTGATGGGATGGTTTTGGGGACTACTGTCCACATGGGGATGGAAGATACTAACATTTCTTGGAATGGTTATGGCCATCATTTTTTCGTGTTGTCTTTGTTTACAGTGTGGCCCTGCAATCTGCGGTCTTTGTGCCACCAAGTGTGTCCCAAATCCTGTGTCACAGAAAACAGAGAACATTAGAATGATGGTGCAGCAACAGCTCGATGACCTCATGGCCATAGACATTGACTCAGACTAACTTGAGTCCTTTGTGTTTTGCCTGAGTAATGGCAAAAGGAGGGTGTGAGGTTCTTCGGTTTTCGACTTCGTCCCGTATTTGGCCGCCATTTTGTGTCTCGTCGCCATTTTGTATTGCCCTCACTCAGGCAGCATGGCGAACGGAGTGTTTTTGCTTTTCTCAGCTGCTACGTGTCTCTCTTGTTAAAGAGTAACTCCCTGCCTTCGTTTACGAAACCGATGTCAGGGTCTGGTCGAGTTCGCTAATCTATGTCTGGGTTGACTGGTCCCTCTCTCGACAGACTATTTGGGTTTCCCTATTCTTTCTTTACATTATCTTATCCGACTGGCCTTCGCTATTCTCTCCTTGTGTTCGCTTGTTACACATCTATCCTTTGAGGCACACAAAATATGTCCTGCCACCTGCAAAGTGGATTGTTGGTACTAGTACTGATTAATTTGTTGGGAGGGGTAACACACGGGGTCTGAGAGAGGGGCGTATTTGGGACACCCGATAGCTTGTTTTCCAACTTTTCCTATTTGCCTGCTTTGTATGTTTATGGGTGTCAACTGTGTAAATATGTCAACTATAAGAGATTGTGCGCCACGGATTGAAGTGGCAGTCTCCTCAGAACCCACCTTGCGTGTAACTTCTGGGATAACTGTGCTTAGCTGCAGCTAATAAACCTGATTTTCTACGCCCAACAGAGTGTCTCGTGTCTCTGTTCGACAAGGCAGGTGAACTCGGGGATTAAGGCGTGCCCTGCGCCGCCAGGCCCATAAGGCCCGGTTCTCCAGATTGTAGCAAGAGGAGGACGTCTGCTGCAGCGGAGTCCACTAGGCCTACTGTTTAGCATCGGCCACATAGTGTGGTTTGATTAAGTCAATTGAGACAAATATTTTCTCCTTTGTTCCGGCAAAGGCGGGAGCAGCACAGTTCTTGTTCCGTGTACTGCAAGGACTGGTACAGGTTTTCTGTAAGAAGTTCTGAATTCCTTTTTGTCCGAAATGTTCTCTCTGACCAGACCCCCGACTTTGGGATCCAGACAGGTATTTGATATTTTGATATTTTTGGGTATTTGTAGAGCGCAGACATACGCTCCGGAAGGAGCATCTTGGCGCTAAGTTAGCAAGCAGCGGATACATAAGAGATGGTACGTGGTGAGGAGACTAAGGCTAGATAGCTGCCAATACAGAGGTATCTGATTGTTGGAAGACCCAGGTCTTTAGGAGTTTTCTGAAGGTGCTCTCCTTGTCGGTTAATCTAAGATTGACAGGAAGATTGTTCCATGCCCTAGCCGCCAGGACGGTAAAGGTCCTCCCGCCCCTGGTTTTGAGTTTGAATCTTGGAATGGTAATGAGATTTGTGCCAGATGATCTCAGATCTCGCGAGGGGTTGTAGTGTATGAAGCGCTTTGCAAAATAATGGGGCCCTGAGTTTTTCATAGTTTTAAAAACAGTAAGGAGAAGTTTAAAAAGAATCCTTTTGTGTAACGGTAGCCAATGGAGAGTGTTCAACGCCGTTGAAGCTGATGACCTTCTAGGAAGTCCCAACACCAATCTGGCGGCTGCATGTTGTATGCTCTGCAGCTTTTTAAGAGTGGACTTTTTTACTCCCGCCATTAAACCATTACAATAATCAAGTCGGGAGAGTATTAGAGCTACCGCAACTGATTTTCGGGCTGCAATGGGGAGGAAGTCAAAGAATTTTTTCAAAGACTTAATGAGTCCAAAACAGCGGCCAGCAGTGATCCTGACGTGGTCATCGAAAGAGAGGAATGAGTCGAATTGCACGCCCAGGTTCCGCGCTGAATGCACAGCGCTAGGTGGAGCCTCAGATCCTGTGGGCCACCAGTCAGTCGGGCAGAAGGATATGTCTTTGCTCAGCAGTATGATTTCGGTCTTGGCACTATTGCATCTTAGATGATTGTTGTTGAGCCACTGGAAGACATCGGAAAGACAATTTTGGAAGCGCGGATCTGCGCTCGTACACTTTTTATCGACCGTGACGACAAGTTGTGTGTCGTCAGCGTATGACGTGACGAGGATCCCATGGGATTCTATCACAGCGAGGAGGGGGGGCGATATAGATGTTAAAAAAGAGGGGACTTAATATGGACCCCTGGGGCACTCCTGATGTTATAGGTTTCTCGCTGGATAGATAGGGACCCAAGGACACAGTTTGGGACCTATTAGATAGGAAAGATTTAACCCATGCCAAAGCTGTGTCTGTCATGCCGATCTCTCGCAGTCTGTTGATCAGGATGACATGCGAGATAGTGTCGAACGCTGCTGTTAGGTCAAGCAGGATGAGGATGGCCTGCCTGCCCTCATCCTGCAGGAACTTGATAGAATCAGCTAGTTCGATCAGAGCTGTTTCTGTGGAGTGACCAGAACGAAATCCCGACTGCTGCGGATGCAGGATGTTACCAGTCTCTACAAAGGTTTTCAACTCTTCATATACCAGCTGTTCCGTGATTTTACCAAGGACAGGTAGTAGTGAGATGGGACGCATGTTGGTAAGATCAGTGGGGGATTTGTTTGGCTTCTTCATCAGAGGCTTCACAATAGCCTTCTTCCAGTCATTGGGCACCATCCCGGAGTCGAGAGATTCATTTATGATGGTGTTAATATAGGGATTCACTGTATCAATCAAATGGTGCAGGATGCAAGGTGGACAGGAGTCAGTGGGGGCTCCTGATTTACATGCCAAAATAGCCTTACGTGTTTGTTGAATGGAAACAGGTTTGAAACTAGAGAGCAGACAGTGGTTGTCTGTAACCTTGCATGAGGTGGTCAGGGGAAGAGGGAAGTCTTTCTGAATATTAACAATTTTCTCTACGAAAAAGTCAGCGATTTGATTGCACAAGGTTGCCGATGGGGGAATTTCCGGCGCGAGAGTTTTGGGGTGGGTGAAGGACTTAACTATAGTGAAAATAGTTTTTTGTTTTTGATGGGCATCATTTATGGCTTTAGTAAAATACTCCTTTTTGGCCTTTTTTATATTAGAGAGGTATGATTTCCTTTGTTGGACATAGAGCGCCCTTGCAGCCTCATTGTACGTTTTTCTCCATTTTCTTTCTAGTCTGCGACAGAGAAGATGGCTATCGGATAGGGCCTGGGTGAACCAAGGTGCGTTAGGTTTTCTTTTATGTTGATTCCCATGTTGATTTTTGGGTGCGGAATTCTCCAAAACAATTTGGTCAATCCAAGCATGGAAATTATGGGAGTCGACAATTACGTCTCCAGTTGGTATCGGGGGTTTAGGTGGGGGTTGAGAGGCCAATTTAATATGTTCCGACACTTTCCTCCAATTCACTGTAAAGGAGGGGGGGGGCGTTTCTTGTTAATCAAGGTGGGGGCTTGTGTCTTGATATTAAAAGGAATGAAAGAATGGTCAGTCCAAATTTGAGGTATCGGGAGAGACGTGGTCAGAGTTGTAAGGTTAGAGCAAATACCGTCAAGGGTATGACCCGCGATATGAGTGGCCGCAGTGACAAGTTGGGACAATCCAAAGATATTTAATGAATGTTGGAAAGAAATGTCATGGGGGTCTATACAAGACTCCAGATGCAAATTCATATCTCCTAATAAGGTAAAATTGGGATAGTGCAGTATAAGTGCTCCCAAGACCTCATCTAGTGACTCAAGAAAAGGGGTGGCATTCCCAGGAGGGCGGTATATGAGTCCCCCTGAAAAGGAGGTCACGGCATTAATTTTAATTGAAAAGCCTATGCCCTCACTTTCTTTGAGGTGGCCTAGATCAAATATATGGCAGGGGAAGGTTTTTTTAATAGCTAAAGCTACCCCACCGCCACGCCCAAGTGGTCTGTCCCGCCTAAAAATTGTGAAGTTAGGGGGAAGGGCAGTAGCCAGGTCGGGATTTGACGAGTCATTGAGCCAAGTTTCGGTAATAAAAAGAACATCTAAATCATGTCCTGTTATTAAATCAAGTATGTCTTGGCTGTGACAGGCTAGGGATCTAGCGTTAATGAGACCTCCCTTAAAGTAAGTGGGATTAGTCTTTAAAGGGGAAGGGGAGTCAAGTACTTCCGAGGTTAAGAGGGGGGGTACCCATTTGCAATGTGAACATAAGAAGGGGCTGGAGAGGGGATCAATAGGGGGGCAATCAGCGCAGTGAATGACTGTTTTAGGACGTAGGGCGAGTAAATTTCGGCTGTCGAACCTGATTGTAGGGGCTAGTTGGGCAGCAAGACCTGCGCCCGGCGCAGTCCGGTCGCGGACGGGCGCAGACGGGCTTGGCTTAGGCGCGGCTTCGGCGCGCGTCCGGCGCGCCCGCTGCGCCAGCCCGCTGAGCCGTCTGGCCGGCATGCACATATTATAGAAAGGGAAAATGGCGGGAGGACGGCGCGACTAGAGCGCTGTCCCCGCCTGACTCAAGATGGCGCCCACCGCTGCCGAGAGTCGGTAAAAGCGGTAGTGCCAAATGTGGGCGGTCAAAGCCTGCTGCAAGTGTCAAGGTGTCAGAGTGCCTCCCTAAAATAATTCCCCTTAACTTTTTGAAGCCCCCCAGAAAAAAGCGGATCAATGTGGTGCAAAGTAATCAAATTTTAAAAGCGTTCCAAATGCTCAATAGATAAAATACAATGACGAGTAAAACACCACGATATGCTGTGTGCGCTGCTCGCAGCCCCAGTTCCCCTCACCGGGGAGAGCATCTGAAGGGCGCGGAGCGCGCGGAAAAGATCACTTAAATAGTCAGATGGGCGGGAGGACGGCGCGACTAGAGCGCTGTCCCCGCCTGACTCAAGATGGCGCCCACCGCCGCCGAGAGTCGGTAAAAGCGGTAGTGCCAAATGTGGGCGGTCAAAGCCTGCTGCAAGTGTCAAGGTGTCAGAGTGCCTCCCTAAAATAATTCCCCTTAACTTTTTGAAGCCCCCCAGAAAAAAGCGGATCAATGTGGTGCAAAGTAATCAAATTTTAAAAGCGTTCCAAATGCTCAATAGATAAAATACAATGACGAGTAAAACACCACGATATGCTGTGTGCGCTGCTCGCAGCCCCAGTTCCCCTCACTGGGGAGAGCATCTGAAGGGTCTTGCCGTGACTACCTTGACTTCCTCAGTGGCGGTCTGCTATAGATGGACATTGATTTGTTTTGTCCTGGATTCTTTCAGATCCTTTAAAACAGCCAAACGATCATGGATATCAAATGTTTTTTCATCCCCCACTGTGTCTTCACACACATTTTTGTCCCAAACAGGACTTCATATGGAGTGATACCCCAAGAGAGCATATTGGCCAGTTGTTTAATGCCCGCTGAACCCCATAAAGGTGTGTGACCCAACTACTGCCCTTGTCTAATACCCTAGCTGTTAAAGATTGCTTAAAGTCCCATTTATTTCTCTCCACAACCGAATTTCCCTCAGGATGGTACGGAGATGAGAACGGCAATGCTACGCCCATTCCTTCAATGGCCTCTTGTAAGCTCAAGAGCACGACTGAGCTATTCAGATTGTACTGTTGAGTAAGTGCGCCATGTATATACTATGTTAGGCGCCATTTAGTGTAGTTCCAATAGTACCCTTTCATGAAGGACCTACTCTTTTTACGGATAACATATACTATGGGTCTGGTGGCAAACTGACTTCGTACACCCCCAGCGCATATGTTAGCCTATGTTTTTCATTAGCTAGCTCGCAGTGCCACTAACATCTCCTGTTATCAGAGAGATTTGTTTTTGGCAACCTCAGAACATAAAAACCTCGGACTCGTGTAAACAATATACTACTTTTCACCCAGTCACTCGTGCATGTTTGTTTTGCTCTCAGAGAGACACATAGAAGAAAACAGTTGAGCGTGTTTACAATAAGAATTTATTGTACTGTTGTTCTTCTCATGTAAAATAGGTGCGCTGCTACAACTGTAACACAGTAGCAGAGATATAGAACCAGCGGTACAGTGGATAAAAAGGAATTGTATTGTTCTACCATTTTGCAGTAGTCATGAACACATACATGATTATATAAAATGCATTTATAAAATAAAGTGCATACTCCTAAGATGCCTGACTAGATGTACCTAAGTGTACCTAGCATGTGAGTAGGTGCTACAGAGCATAAGCGTATGAGCCAAGAGTCCCACTAGGAATTATTCAAACCCCCTTACCTGAATAGTGAGAGTGTGGGACTTCATCCTGGACTTGAGCTGGACACCCCGTAATGGATGGTCAGACCACTGTCAGCTGGAGCGATGGCATGCCGGAGCTGCAGCTTCTCCGGTCAGTGTGGCGGCCTTAAAGTCTCGGTTCCCTCCTGCCTTCTGATAGCAAGAGGTGCGATATTTATACAGTCTATGTACGTGTGTTACCCATTGTTCAGTATGAGGATGACGTTGGGGATTAAGCCTTGTGCGTCGATGGGAGAGGTGAAGTATACCTCCTGGAGAATCTACTCATCAATTATTCATATGTGCTAAGGATGACATCGTAGCAATATCGATTGTGAAATAAACCACCCTCGGCATGGAACTAGGTGAAAGGTTTAGTCCATAAAAGGCTGCAGTCCTTATAAGACGTTAAGTCCCTATAAGGCATTCTGTCCTTATAAGGCGCGTTCATATGAAAGAACGGGAGATAATGTAGGAAAAGTGTTCAATGTTTTCTGGACCCCTATTAGGGTACAGTTGAATGGAGTCAAAGTCTTCTCCCGTTTTGACCTGAACAAGGATATCATCAACTCGAGCTGGAAGAGAACTGTGGGTATATTACTACTTTTTCGACTCATGTTGGTTTCCTCAGATACAAGGATTGAGTTTTGGAGTGTTGATGACAGCAGCAATAATTCAACCGATTATGCATGCTTTTAACTACAGTGGTAACATACTAGTATTTGGGATGATGACACAAAAGGAGTATGACAAGGCTCTTACACAAGTGACCCAGTTACTTGCTGATGCAAGTCTCAATCAATCAAGCAATCATAGGTTTGTTAAGCGCAGCTACTCACCCGAGGAGGTCTGAAGGCATGGGGGCGCAGATCCTTCGAGAACTTTGAGGTCCTTTGAGACCTTAGAGAGTATTGGCATCTCACTCTGAATGCAGCAAAATCTGAGTTTCAAAAAATCAAACTTAAGTTCTTTGTACTCATTCTCTGATGGGGGGTATGACTCCTGACCGAGATAAAGTGCAGGCACTGTCATCTAGTTGCCTCACACAAGATCCTCCTTATGCATGGCAAGGGTTTGCTCAAGGTACATTTGTGACTTTGCTACTGTGAGAGACTTGAAAAAACTAAACGTCTGCTTCCAGTGGTCTCCTGAATGTGAACAAAGTTTCAAAAGAATAAAACATGCGATAGAGAATGCATCCATGATGGCCTATTTTGATGCAAAGTTTCATACTGAGATCAGTCGACGAGAGCCCAGTGGGGCTGGGGATAATTCATGCTAAGCAAAATGGGCATCAGAGACACTTTGTGGCTTATGCCAGTCAAAGCCTTACTGACACAGAACATTTCTATTCTCAGTTGGACTAGGAGGTCCACAACTGGGTGTAGTGTCGGCCTTCGAAAATTTTCATGTGTTACTATATGGTTAACGATTCACTATCATTACAGACCACCAAGCGCTTCTCACTATTTTCGGAAACCCAAATTTCAAGATGTCACCGGCATTGAGAAGTGTGAGTTGCAAATGCAAGAGTACGAATATGTAATTGTAAGCAAGCCAGGTAAAGTTCAGAACCTTGCGGACTACTTTTCACGAGCATCATAATTCGACATCTAAAGCAGCTGAGGAGTCTATCAGCTTTATTGTGAGGTCCTGCACACCAGAAGCTCCATCTGTTGAACAGATTATTGCTGCTGATAAAGCAGATGAGAACATGCTTATTATTAAGGGCATCATTTCGATTCAATCATGGAAGAAGAGTACTCACCTCTATATTGACGATGTCGAATTTTAAATATTCAAAAATGTACAGGGTGAGCTTTCCATTACCAGTGAAATAATTGAGACACACACTTAAAAACAAAATCTGGGACCAATTTTTTAATAGGCAACGTTACAAGACATGCATTTAAAATGCATGCCATTACAACGCTGTCATTACAACGACTGTGTTGTTATATTGCGTACCATTACAACGCAGGTTGACTTGCTGTAGTGGGGGCAGTGGATTTTGGAATAGTATACTTTACTATTCCAACTTCAGTCTGTGCAACAATAGGGAAGATGTTGTATTTAAAATCCAACACGTTCTGCCCCCCTACAGCAAGCCATTGTAATGGTTTCCGTTGTAATGGCATGCGATGTAACAACTCGGTCGTTGTAATGAACGCGTTGTAATGGCAATGTTTACCGTTGTATTGAGAGGCTTGAGAATTGTAATACCTAAGAGTCTTCGGGCCCGATTCACAGAACTAACTTAAGACAAAATCCTAAACTTACTACCATTTTGGTATTCAAAGAAGGTACGACTCCTAACGTTAGGACTCCTAAATGCCTTCTGTGAATACCAAAAGTCTTAAAGTTAGGATTTTTCTCAGTTTAGGAGCAGTAAAGTTAGGACTTCTAACTTCTGTGAATACCGAAATGAGTAAGTGCCTTCTGCAAATACCAAAATGGTAGTAAGTTTCGGATTTTGTCTTAAGTTACTTCTGTGAATCAGGCCCAATGACAGCAAGTTATTGAGCTTGCCCATGAACCACATCGTGGCATTGTAGCCACCAAAAGAGCTTTCAGAGTCTGAGTGACTTAAATGACTAATTTATTTGTGTGATTAATAAAAACTAATCCAAACAGACAATCAATATAAAAAAGTTAGTTAAAATAGAATAATATTTCTTCAATTCTTAAAAAACGCCATTTGGTGTATTTTTGTTTTTTTAAACGCAGTTAATATAGTTCCTTTTAATGTGGCAAAGCGAAGTTTCAGTGGGGGCCAGTCTGTGTGGGACTCTTCACCAAATGGGTCCCGGCATGTGCCAAGGTTGGCCTGTCCATAAGGGCTTGGCGGGCGTGGTATATAAACTTAGCGAAGTTGGCCATATGCTTGACTGTGTCCAAACAAAATAACTGTTGAACAGCCTCATTTGCCGTCCGTGTCCCTAGTTGAAGCAGAATGGGCCTTAGGTAGTAGCGGCGGGCTAGCAGCAGGGCAGAGCAACATAGCTGAATGGGAGCCAGCGATTCCCGCTTGTAATGGCAGAGGCGACACTCCGTAATGGCTGACTTTACTTTCGCGGAGTGATACAGATATTTTAGGGGGAGCAAGTGTAGTCTAGCTGCTAGTATCCTATGTAGGGCGTGCCTCCCTACCAGCTGTGTGAGATGTGGTTTAAGGCCATGTGATGTATAAAGGGAGCTTTGGGTCTCATGAATGCCTCTAGCTGACAGAGCTTTGATGACCAGTATACGAGAGCATGATCTTACTTGCTTTTTTATTGATGTTTTAATTGTGGTGTACTTGATTATGTTGGGATCCCAATTATCAATGGCTACGTTCAGCAGTTCTTTGGCTGAGAGAAGGCCGGTATACCACAGGTTGCCCGGTTGTTGGAATTGTTTTTATAACACTCTTCTTTGAGTTTTCTGGGCCTGCGGTTGTTAAGTAAAAGTATTTTGCCAAACTCGCCAGTCCTTCAAGGGATTGTCGATTGAGGTTGAGTTCCAGCCGAATTAAAGTATTCCTAGTGCATACTGGAAGACTGAATAGTTTTTTATAGGCTGCGCAGTGGATCTTTTCAAGGTCCTGCGCAAAGTTGCCTGGGAACGCCTGTATCGCATAATTAAGGGAAGGTAATAATTTTGCCCTCAGGACTCGATGAATAGCCGTAGTTGTTGGGCTTTCTAAAACGGCATGAAGTTTGCAGATGGCAAAGGTGACCATTTTTCCTTTCTGCTTAAGCTTGTAGCGATGGACCTGTGAACGCCCAGTTTCGCTGAACCAAATTACAAGGTAGTTATATGTTTGTGCACTATGCACTGTTAATGGGCCCAAGCTCCATCTCATCCATTTCTTTTTCGGGTGGCGTCCAAAGATTACTATCTTGGATTTTTTGGGATTTGCAACCAGTTTGTTTTTAGCATTATAATGTGCGAGAGCTGTTAGAGCTTTTTGGAGGCCGACTTTGGTGTGATCCAAGAGCACCAAGTCGTCTGCATATTGCATCAGTTGGATCTTGGTTCTCGCAATCCTTGGCGTTGCTAAAGTGGCTCCGTGCAGAGCGCTACCCAAGTCCGCTGTGTATAAATTGAAGAGCAGCGGAGCAAGGACACAGCCCTGTTTTAGCCCATGATCTGTGTTGATTTTTGTGGTAGCAGATTCGCTTGAGAGTTTGACTCTTACCCAAGTTTGCGAGTACAATGATCTGACGCCCTGTAGCAGTTTTGGACAGATGTTCCTGCTGGCCAGTTTCTTCCATAATATGTTACTGTCTACCCCATTGAATGCTGCTGTGTAATCAATGAAGCAGGCAAAGAATGGTTGATTGCTATGAACCATCGTTTGGTGTATTAAGTATGAAAGGGCGATGATGTTATCTAGCGTGGAAGCTCTTGCTCGGAACCCAGTCTGGTAAAAAGGAAGCAGATCTTCCCTGCTAACCCAGTCTGTTAATTCGTTCAGGAGAGTGCTTGCGTAAGCCTTGCCCTCAATATCCAGTAAGGCTATCATACAATAGTTCCTGGGGCCAGTGCTTGACCCTTTTTTGTAGATTGGATGTAATAATGATCCTCTCCAGGAATCTTGGACATCTTCTAAGAGCCTACACTCTGCATACAACTGTGCCAAATTTTCAGCCCAAAAGTTAGTGTCCTCCCTAAAAAGTGAGCCGGGCAAACTATTTGGACCCGGGGCTCCGTTATGGCGTATTTTTTTTTAAATGGTTCTTATTGTCTGTGTTCCTGATGAGGTGTAATGGCCACAGTGTCTGTGGATTCATTTTACACTTCCCTTGGTTGATCCCCAAAGGTTTTTGGACTGTTATAATTGTCTTTGAATCATCGGTGTAAAGGGGTTTTACATGGGTTACCTAAGTGCTTGCGTCAAGTGGGTTCTCTCTGTTGTTGGTCCCATGAATTACTTTGTTTAAATATTGCCAGAATTCTTGAGATTTACTGGGTGCAAGCAACTCGATGATCTTCAGCCATTTTGCCTCTGTGAGTTCGCGTTTAACCTGCCAGACCAATGTTGTATGGCTCTTAGCTGCTAGTTTTAGTTCTTTTTTTGCAGATTCAGATCTAGTTGCTCGGAAGGCCCTGTGTTTGAAATTCAGTTGTCTGGAGGATTTTTTAATTGCTGGTTGATGTCCCAATTTATATGCGGAGTTACCTTGAGTTCTGTCAACATTGCTAGTAATGTTGCCCCCCCGAAGCAGAGATGCTAATTCATATGCTAGTGAGCCCCCATTCCCCAATGCGACCATTGTCGTTATGGCCTGTATGCCAGCCTTTCCATGTTGCTTTCCATGAGGCATACTTATAATTCGGGAGGGCCCCCCATGTTATTCTTCTAAGGACACTATATAGCTCTTCTCCCTTTGTGGCTCCAATGCAGCGAAAAGTGTGACGTCTTTTCCCAGCAATGGACAATTCTACGGTTAGAGCTGCATGGTTGCTTTCATTTCAAGGTTGAGCAGCTTAGTTTAGCATATGTTGCTGTAGGTTCTCGCTTAATAAAATATAATCTATTGTGGTCAGGTTATTGTCAGTGGGTGCTATTAGTGATGTTGGGTTGAATTTTATGATTAAAGAGTGTGACGTTACCAGGTTAAATACTCGCATTAGGGCGTTAAATCTTCTGGTGTTCCCATTGAGGTGTTTTTCCGGTGCGTTTAGCCCTACGTCGTGCGTGTTGAAGTCACCAAGAATGATGGAGTCCGTGCCTGTGTGCTGTAATAGCAGAGATTTGATTTAATTTAACAGCCGAGTAAGTTTATCTTTTAGACCCGACCCATGGCGGTTGAAGTAGACGTTGATCAAAAGTATAGCTGTTGGGCCGCCTGTCGTATTCAAGCCTTTCAAAGTGCCAACCAGGAGCATGTCTGATGAATTCTTTATTACAGAGAAGAGACTTTCAGTGCGTGCTTGATGTATATTGATATGCCACCTGATGGTCTCCCGAAAATGTTGGTTTTAGTTGCGGGTTTGAAATATTCAGTAAACTCCCCTAGTGGTGTTGATGAAATGGCCCATTTTTCTTGGGCGCAGATTATGTCTGCTCCTGCAAGGAATGTTATTACCCCTAGGCTTTGCAAGGCTTTACATATCCTTGCGACGGTCCAGGTCAATATGTGTATCGTTTGGTGGTTCTCAGTGGGGCTGCTATGCTGAGGACTGGCAGTATTTAAAACATAGGTGGTCTTTAATGGTATTTGTTGGTAACCTGATAACGGTCTAGGGTTAGGAGCTAGCGTTTAGAGCCAGTGGGAACCAGGACCAATCTTTGGTGCTGTTCCCCTTGGTTGAACATAAGCGATTCCCACCATCAACATATTTGGTGATTTGAATTGAGTTGTTGCTCCGCTGTGTTGCTTGTGGGCCACCTATGGAGCCATGTAAAATCGTTTCGGTGGTTGATGCAGTTAGATGTTTACTGTTCATCCACTTCTGTATGTTCAGATCTTGTTCTCCCAGTTGAGCGCAAGGTACTTCTCTGGATATTTGTTGAGAGGTGGGGGCTTGAGATGTATGCCCCAGTTGTCCAGTTGCATTTTATACCCTCTCAAAATGTTCGCCATGGTCGGGTTAGAAAAAGGTATCTCAGTTGTCTTGTTTAATTCGTTCGGCCCTGGGCAGAAGAAAGCCACCGACTCAATATCGGCTGTTTTGATGTTTGCCAGGCCTGGCATATTTTCGCAGAGTTTCAGGAGGTTTCCTTTATTGAGGATGTCCCAATTCCCCTGTGAAGTATATTAAGGATATAACAAAACTTTCGAATTTTCTCGGCCTGTAGCATGGGCCTCGGGGGGGGGGGGGGGTTGAGTAAATTGGATGAGATCTTAGTACTTACCAAGGGCTCTATTAGATTCCAAGTTGGGTTTTCACAGAGTGCAAATCCCCTCCCGGTCCAAACTGTGCTTGGAATGCAGAGTTGCGAATCACTCCCGAGGTTAACGATGCGGTCCAGGGTGGATGAACAATCAGTGAGACTTACTTGGGCGATTTTCCTCTCCCTTTGATCATTAATTTTATTTGCAGAATAGGGCTCATTATAAGCTATTGATTGGACAGCAGCAGGTTTGTATGTGGTTTCTTGGCGTTGCTCTTCGATCTGTGAGCCCTGTATGTTAGTCAACAACTGGTCACTGGACACAGGAGGTGTTATGGACTGAGTTTCAATTAAGGGCCCACTTAAAATGCCTGTGGAGCTCTGACTATATATTTCAGAGGTGGATGTATCGCTGATTTGTGAGCCACTATTTTGATCAGCGGTAATTGTTTTATGTATGGGGTCATAGCCATTTTGATCTTCCTTGCTATATTCTTTGTTTTCATGTTTTACTAGTACAAGCCAGTGCTTAATAGTCCCTTCAAGAATTCTTTTGTCGTTTTTTGTTTTATTTAATTTTCTCTGTTTTTTCTTGTTTTTCCTGGATAATGGTGGGGGTGCCAAGTCATTTAATTTTCCTGGGCCGGCATCAGTAATGAGGCATGTTTGTGATTTGAACTGCAGGTTTGGTGCCAAAGTCTGACTGTTGATACTCATTGGGCCTTTAAGGTTGCTACTGTCATTCCTGAAGGATCCCTGAGGTTGTTCTGAGCTGTCTTGGGTATCTTGTGGTCATTGATGTGCATCCTGCCTGGACTGCAAATCTCGTTCCTGTTTTGGTCGGTTCATCTCCCACAGGCCCTTGTAGGACGTTCGTAACTTTTGCTGTATTATTTTCTTTGTGGCTGGGCTTCGTATTTGGACTCTGAGATGTGTTACTGGTCCACCTGGTGGCCCCACTCTTGAGGTCCATAACTAGGGTGCTCATTATTTCTGGGAGTGTTTCCAAGGTCCGCAGTGTTGGGGAGCATTAGCAGTCATTTTGTATTACCTGTAAGTCTGTGTGTGCCTGAGCTCTGCGTACCAGGGAGTTTATCTGTTCCAGTTTCGAATCCACTCCAGAAATCAGGCTGACGACTAATTGTAGTATATTTATTTGAGTATCTAATTTGTCTGCGTGCATTATGGCAGCATTTGCCATCAAGATCAAAGCTTTGTTGATCAGAGCAAGATGGGTTTCTATGTTTTTTTTTGCGGCTCCGTACCGTTTTCCATTCCTGTTTTGGGCGAGGCGGGCCACCATAGGTCATTTATGCTTAGTCGGCTTAGGTCTGGGTCTCGGTCAGACCTCTCTTTTAATAGAAGGTCCCCTTCCCCAAGCTCAAAGGGCTTAAAAGGAAAAGCTAGTGGGTCCAGCTGGGGTTTCAAAGATGGACAGTTATCCGTGGTGACCGTGATGTGTCGAGCTGAAGAAGGAAGACCCTTACCTATGTCACTCTCCTCTTCCATGGGGCTACTGTCTAAATCTGTGGATCCCTATGTGCTGATTCCTGAATGGGCCCAGCTAAGATCAGTTGCATTTTCTTTTACTTGCGGTTGTGCGCTGTTGCCCTTAACTATAATAATCTCTGGTGAAAGCGGAGCGATCAGTGAAGGGCTTTGATTCACGTTATCATTTCTTTCAGTACCTACTGATGTATTAGCAATGATTTTGTTGATTTTGGTGCTAGTTGCATGGCACAAGGTTTCTGCTGTCTTTCCACAATTATTGGAGTTGCCTAATTTAGGCAATTGTTGGAAGTAGTTTCAGATGTCGTTGTTGCCTTTGGGGCTGTTTCTTCTGCTAGGTGCATTACTATTACTCTTGTTATTGTCTGTTACGGCGTACTTACTCAGATTTTGAGTTGTATGTATGTTTATATTTTTCATTAGTGGCAAAGGAGAATTTGATTGTTCTTCTCCCAATTGTTGCCCATCCTGTAAGGTCGATCCGTTTATTACACTAGCTTTGCCGGGGGATACAGCAATGCCTCTCACTCCTTCCCACCGCCCTCCAACCACTCTGACCACCACTGGCCCTGTGCCTCGCCGTCACACTCTGCCCCGCACCTTGCTGTCATGCAATAGTGCAGTGTAATGTCAGCCCCCAGGTCTCCCTGACAAGAGGGCCCCCCTTGATGTCTCAAGGCCTCTGTTGGAGAGTGTAGGAGTAGACGCTGCCTTGAGATCTTAGGAGGATCAGCCAACTTCGGCCACAGTCCCAATCACACAGTCACCGCTAAGTCTTTGCTTGACCAAATGGGCAGCCGGGCAGCGAGTGAGATGGATATGAGTGCCGGGAGAATGAGAGCAAGGAGCAGAGAGCAAAAAGGAGTGAGGGGGCGAGGGAGAGTAAACGAGCAATAACGCTGCCACCACACCGGCAGAACGCAGCTCTGCTTAACTCACCCCATGCTCCGGGCTCCAGGCTCAACCGTGCTCAATCAGTCTCGGACCCCTGGCTCAAGTTACAGGCTCGTTTCGGGCTCTAGGCACCAGGCGGCAAGCTACAGCGGCAGCAAACTCGGCGCCGGATTCTTGACCATGTCCAGGTCACGGTTCACTGGCCTGCAGACCAGACCGGCCAGCTCCACTCAGCTCAGCCTAGGACGGATCCTCTGCGAGGTCAAGAGAGGTGCGGCAGTTGGCAAGCTCTGCAGGGTTGGCTCCTCCTCCTCCAGCTTGTCGTTCTCATCATTTTTTCTTTTTTGGGGGGGCATCAATCTCAGTCCCAATTAGTGCAATTAATGCAATAGAGAAGTGTGGCTCAGCTCAATCGCCCCCCCTTTTAAAAACTCCCACGAACTCCTGCCGCCAGACCCGTTGAAGCCGTTAAAGCTATGTTGGATATACTCTAAGAGTCACATAGGAATGGTAGAGAGTACAAAGGTCTACTGCATATACTAGTGATTAGAGTTATCTCTATATACATAGGGAAGGGATACGGATGGATATACTCTAAGAGTCACATAGGAGTGGTAGAGAGTACAAAGGTCTACGCATATACTAGTGATTAGAGTTATCTCTATATACATAGGGAAGGGATACGAATGGATACACTCTAAGAGTCACATAGGAATTGTAGAGAGTACAAAGGTCTACTGAAAATACAAGTGATTAGAGTTATCTCTATATACATAGGGAAGGGATACGGATGGATATACTCTAAGGATGACATAGGAATGGTAGAGAATACAAAGGTTTACAGCATATACTAGTGATTAGAGTTATCTCTATATACATAGGGAAGGGATACGAATGGATATACTCTAAGAGTCACATAGGAATGGTAGAGAGTACAAAGGTCTACTGCACATACTAGTGATTAGAGTTATCTCTATATACATAGGGAAGGGATACGAATGGATATACTCTAAGAGTCACACAGGAATGGTAGAGAGTTCAAAGGTCTACAGCATACACTAGTGAGATATACTCATAGAGGACGCGTGTGGGCAGATAGGCGCTGGAATAGAAATAAAGAAAATGCAAACTATCTCTGTAGCAAGAGTAAATGTCTGAGGTGATAGTCACAGGACAAGATACGTAACCTTCACTGTTAGCGGTGTATTTGAGCCGAAAATAGCACTTTACAACGCAGTTCCATTACAACACAAGTCGTTACAACGACTTGCGCTAGATGGCGCGCGGTACTTAGGAATAGTATGATTTAGTATTCCAACTGCAGTGTGTTTAACAATAGGGAAGGTGTTATATCACTATTCCTTAGACTATAGCGCCATCCAGCGCAAATCGTTGTAACGACTTGCGTTGTAATAGCACTGTGTTGTAACAACGCGGTCGTTTTAATGATTGCGTTGTCAATGTATCGCCATCTACAATTCGCGTTGTAAAAGTTGTTTCCCGGCTCTATAGGCACTGCTAGATAAAAATGCTGAACAGAAACACAGGCATGTCTGGCAGTCATGGGCACAGCGTGGGAAGCACTTCTACCCACCTTTCTCTTTTAATACATCACACTGAATGGCCTCTTCCTCTTTTTCTGGCAGCAACATGTATTTTCTGTAAGAAAGAAAAAGCGAAATTTGAAAAGATCCATGCACATGCCTGCCTTCAGGAACAGCGGGAGGCAAAACACACACTCGTAAGACAACTGTCACACTCTCTGCTCTGAATGTTACTTTGTGTTCTCATGAGGATAATAACAATGATGAAGTGGTTTTATCTAACTTTTGATTCTGTAATTCCTATTTTAACTAGGGACAAAGAAACACAGACACAAAGCAATGCTCCATTGCATGGGATTGCAGTGAAAATCACTCAGCAATCTTCATTGAATTATTTAATTAAATCACAAGTGTGAGATATGGCAATCTACAAGTACACGAAATGATCAAACTTCAATAGTAAAATATCAGCCATATCTGAAACCGCCTCCCCATGTCCACCTGGACTGCCCCAACGCTGCCCCAATGCTGCCCCAAACGCTGCCCCAACGCTGCCCCAATTTAAAATAGCACTGCCCCAAACGCTGCCACAACGTTGCCCCAACGCTGCCCCAATTTAAAATAGCACCTGCGTCTAGTGTCGGATTTGAGGCACAGGCAGAATCCTTAAAGTGGTCACCAGATCAGCAAGCAACCTGACCATGTGAGTATCTATGGCCCCCTAGATGTAGGGAGTGACACCAACTGGTCCCAGGGCCCTATTAGCTCCAGGTTGTCTAATCACAGCAGTCTTTCTTCTTTAGTAACAGATGTCACCTAAGTGGTGCATCTGGCCTGGCTACTCCCATCTCTTCTTGTGTTTGACTATTCCCATTTATATATGTGCTGTAATACTGTTTAAAGGGTTTTGGTATGTTGCAATCTTCATTGAAAATGTCACCAATTGTATATTCCTGAACTTGTGTGTGTGTAACTTGTCCTGTTTAGTCCTTTGCACCACGGGTAAGAGACACACAGGTACATGCATCAAAGGATTTTGCGATCGCAAACGGTGCGAATCGAAAAAATCAGCCGTTTGCGATTGCAAAATCCTCATTTGGAATGCATGAAGGGTCAAGGCCCTCGCAATTTAAGAATTCGCAAATATTTGCGAATTCTCAAATTGCGATTGCATTTAAGGAATTGCATTTTGCGATTCCTTAAATGCAATGCATGACACTTTAAAAAATTGCGAATTCGCAATTAGGAGGAAAAAATTACCATGAGGTTAAACCTCATGGTAATTTGCGAATAATCTGAAAAATGCAATTTTGTGCATTTTTCAAACTGTCAAGTTGTGCACACACATGTCTGTCTATGGGTATTTTCCCCAGTAGCATCATGGCAGGTGTGATATCTATAGGTATTTTAATCACCAATGACAAAACTTTCCAATTTCTGCTATAAAACATTGAAGTTTAACACAGCTAAAAAAATATGTGTACTATCTGCGCCATCAGCCTTACAACGAAAACATGTACCCTCATTCCCTCCCCCCATTTTGCCATCCGAACGGGAGTATAATATAAATCAAACAGCGTCTTAAAAAATTGGGCTTTCAAATTTGCAGACATTAATGCCTCAGTAGACAGCAAAAGCAAATCTTCTACAACTATATCTGGTTCATCTAATGCACAAACCCACTTCAGCCTTACATTGTCAAGATCATCAGTTCTCCCCATAAGCAATATTTGATACAACATTCCTATTTTAATCTGTTTTCTAACCCCTTCAACTACTTTATTTTTTTGCAGTGCAATCTTGCCACGAAATAAGTAATCCCGTATTTGTAGAAATTTAAAGAAATAAGTTCTAGGGAAAGAAAATTGTTCCTTTAACTCATCAAATGACTTATGAGTCCCATCATCCATGTGTAAATCCCCAGCCATCTAACCCCCTTCCTCTGCCACTTTATTGCCATATCATCAGAAAATATCCCTGGAAGGTGCCTAGAGGCTTTAAAAGGAGTATAATAAGAGATTTCGCCAATTGCCGTTACTTTAGCAAGCCATTTCCAGACTTTAGCTGCACTGATCAATACCTTAAAACGAGTCCGTTTATAGTAACTTTCATCCGGCTCAATAAATAAGCATTGTTTTGCAACTGGGCGTAGCAACATTTCAAAAATGGAAGGAGCAGTAGCCGTATCCGCCACTGTTTCACCCGTAATCAATACTCTCATCTTCAATAAAAAACAAGTTACATAAAATAAGAAAAAATCAGGTACCGCCATCCCCCCCTAACTAGAGGTAAAATCATTTATTTCATTGCTCGTCTAGGTCGGCCTGGATTCCAAATAAATTTGCCACACATCGACTGTAAAGTCTGTATCGTATTTCTAGATATTTCTAAAGGTATTGACCTATACAGGTAAAGAACCTTTGGTAGTACATTCATTTTTATAATATTTGAGCGACCAATGATGGTAAGGTGTAATCGTTCCCATCTATCTAAAGAATTCTTAATTTTAGCCATCAATGAGCTCCAATTTCCATCGACCAATTCGGCCATATTCGCCTTTAGCTGTATCCCTAAATACATTGCCTCTTTAACTACCCTCTCGTCCTGCCAAACTAAAGTATCAGAGCACAAAAACTGCGTCTTGGATACGTTAAGCTTGTATCCCGATACATTACCAAACTCCTTCACCAATCTCTCTATCTCTACAATAGCTGTAGCTGGATTTGCTGTTGCCACAGCAATGTCGTCCGCGTGCGCGAAAACAGAAAAAGTATAACCCAATGCTCGATAAGGTGGAATCAGTCCGCTTCTAATCAATTGTTCAATAAAAGGGTTGATATATAGGGCAAACAAAAGGCGAGAGCACGGACAGCCTTGGCGAGTTCCACGAGTTATATTCAAAGAGTCCGAAAGTAATCCCATAGCAGAGATCTTAGCCATAGGGGTTAAATAAAGAGACTGTAAGGCAACAATAAATTTCTGCCCAAATCCCATTTTATCCATAAGTCTCCACATATAGCCCCAATGAACACGATCGAACGCTTTCTCAGCATCAAGTAAGATAAGCGCTAAATCGTTTTTCTTCGCTGCCGCAATATCAAAAAGCATAATTACTTTGTTGACATGATCTACAGTTCCCCTTTTCGGTATAAAGCCGTGCTGTTGTTGTGAGACTAAAGACGCCATAACTACTGATAATCGATTTGCCAAGATCTTGGAGTAGATTTTATTATCGGCATTTAATAAAGATATAGGACGATAAGATCCCACTAAATCAGGCTGCTTACCCGTCTTGCAAAACACAGCTATTGTGGCGTCTGACCATGATTTGGGAGGAAAGCCCAGCTGAGCCATCTGCATGAAAATTAACAGCTCGTCTTTAATAATATTATAAAACTGTCTATAAACCTCACAAGGTATTCTATCAGGGCCTGCAGCCTTACCAAACGTAAGACTTTTTACTGCTGTTTCCAATTCCAACCCCGATATTGGGGATTCCAATTCCTCTGCTAATGTAGGATCTAATACCTTTAAACCTTCTTCAAACATTTCTAACCAATCTGATCCCGTATCTAACACAGTTTGCCGTGCATATAATTCAGAATAAAACTGCTGGAAAATCTTCAGAATCTGCTGGGGTTCGGAATGCAGTACCCCAGTAGGATCTCTCAGTGCCTGAATATTTCTAGCAGACTCCTTCATACGTAGTTGGACAGCCAACCTTTTCCCAATTGTTTCACCATACTCATGTTTTTCCATTCTCGACGTTAAGTATTTTCTTGCGTTCTCAGCACACCAAAACCCCAAGACGTTGGCCCTATCTTTTGCCACCTCATTCTCTAAATGAGCTAGATCAGTCAGTCCACTAGCCACTCCGTTCGTCAATAAAATTTCAGACTGAGTCAAGCGTCCATATAGCGTAGCCAACTCTTGCTTACATTTCTTTTGCTGCCAGAATGAAAAACTCATACATTCACCACGGAAACCGGCCTTAAAAGTATCCCAAATTACCCCAACTGCGGCCGTCCCTTTGTTATTCTGAAAAAAAAATTGAATCCACCTATCAATGTGGACTTTAAACTCATTATTTAGCCCCAACTTTCGATCATATGTAAAATTTAAACATTTAGGTCTATTGGGGCATCCTTGTAGTTCAAATACAATAGGTGCGTGGTTCGATGTAATCCTGGGGTAAACACTTATTGTGGCACCAACCAGTAATGATACTGGTGCGAAGAAATAATCCAATCTGACCAACTTCTTGTGGGGGTAGGAATAAAATGTAAACCCACTATGCTGTACCCTCAAACTTCCCCAGACATCCACTAATCCTTCATCGCTAACTAGATTGTACAATGCCTTAAATACTTTTGGTTTTCGCCCCCTATACTTGTCATACCCATCCTGTATTGCTCTATTCAGCAAGTTTATATTAAAATCTCCACATACCACCACTGGTTGCAGCCAGGTAGCCAGTTCCTAATTTATTTCATTCAAAGCTTCTGGATCATCAAGATTAGCTCCATATATTGAGTTTCTGCATATTCCTATTGACCCTTTGGTGCACAGCAGACGGCTTTTCCACGGAGGGAATGACATCACTTGTGCGATGCATACTTAGAGAACTTGGACTGGCATGGGTCGTTGTATGGGGAGTCAGGAAAGCACAGAGCGCACAATCCACATCCTGGCCATTGGCCAATGCAATTCTGAGCACTTTGTTTAGTGTGCGCATGAACCGCTTTGCCTCCCTATTGGCTTGAGGCCACCTCTGTGTTATTTTCCTGTGAATAACTCCCCTGCATTGTAAATATTCAGTGATTTCCTGCCTTGAAAAGAAAGGGGGCCCATTGGCAATACGCAATTCTTTCAGCAGGCCATGAGTGAGGTATAAAAAAAATTGGTATGGTTTGACTAGTGGTGGTATACTTCATGAGCTCGACTTCAGGGTACTTAAAAAAATCATCCATAACCTTCATGTGCCGGCCAGGGGGAGATACCGAAATCAGCACTAGCTCTTTGACAGAGAAAAGGTGTGTTGTCTTTTGTAAGGACAGGCTCAGGTGAATCAGCAGGTCTGGTAGCCTGACACAGGGAGCACTGGCGCACAGTTCATTCCTTTAGGACATCTAGAACAGGAAACCAGACTATGCATCGCAGTCGAGACTTGGTCTTGACAATTCCTTGGTGGGCCAAATGGGCGAGGTCCACCACTCATTGAAGAGCTCTGGGAATCACCAGCCGGAAGCCTCTCATGAAACAGCCTTCGGGGGATGTCACCAATTCAGTGCAAACATTATACAAGGAACTGAATGTCAACTTTGTTTTGTGCAATAGGTAGACTTATTCCTCAAGATATCCCAGCTTCCAGATCTCATGGAAGATATGCCCAGTGGGATACACTCAACTGTTAAAGTAGCTTGGATGATCTCTTCCAACGAGATGGTTCGTGGTCAGGAGTGTTTAACGACCAGTCAAACGTATTTTTCCACTTCTTGCGCATCCCGCTCTTCGCTTTCAGTGGTCGGTCTGGCATACCGGGAGACATAATCTGCGAGGTTTTGAGCACCTGGGTGAAATTCAACTGTGAAATGATAGTCCTGCAGTTGTAAAATTCACTTCTTGATCTGGGGTGGGGGTTTGGTAGATGATACCAGGAGCAGAGGAATGATGGGTTTGAGGTCAGTGTAGACTGCAAACGGCTGGCCATATAGATACAGATGAAAATGACAGCATTCCCAGTGTACAGTGATGGCTTCCTTCTCTATGTAGGAATAGCATTGTTCAGTCTCAGTCATTGCTCCAATTGCATTGTCATGTGGCTGGTAGGGACATTATCGACATCACTAAGTTAGCATGTGCCTTTCAGCCATTATTCAACTTTGTGCACATATATGCTCCAATGCTACTAACATAGTAACACCTCCCCCGTCCACCCTTGTCTGGACTGACCACAAACTGGTGCCTTTAATATATACTATGAAAACGGACCCATAATAGGGCATGATATCACCACCCCGCCTGTCCGCAACTGGAAAAATCTGCTAGCTAGCCCCAACCTACTACAGTTAGCGGAATCCACTAAACCCACCCTTACAAATGATCCAGATAAGACAATAATCTGTTTAATAAATGGATGCTATCGATAGCTAACACGCTAGCACCATGGAAGAAGGGTAAGAACACTAAACGTAAGTCAGCTCCCTGGTTCACACCCCAATTAAAAACAATGAAAGATAAGTGTAGGACCCTAGAGAAAATATGGAGAATGCACTACAAAACAGAAGATTTGAAATCTTTTAGATTAAGACTAAATTCCTACCATCTACATATAAAGGTTGAAAAAAAGAAGTACTATACGCACCTTATTGAAATGGCAGATGACAACCAAAAGTCTATTTTTAAAATAGTCAAATCTTTCACCCACCCAGCTAGCTTAGACTCTGAAATACCCCCCTCACAAGAACTTTGTAATGATATCGAAGAGAACTTTGAAAATAAAATCAGTGAGTTAAAAAACAATTTCTCTGATTGGATAGCCCAAGACCCCCCAGCCCAAAACCCAGGTCCTACAATAGAACTCAAATGTTTAAAAAAAATTAGTTTAGATGAATCTAAGAAGGCTATTCTTTCATGTAAATCAGGATCCCCTTTCGATCCCTGCCCGCCAAAGATTCTCCACGCACTAATTGAGACTGTGAACCCGATCATAAATCAAATTATCAACTCTACCTTTGAAACAGCAAAAATCCCTGATCCGTGGAAAATAGCCCCGGTCAAACCTCTCCAAAAAAAGAAAATATCTGACCCCACCACTCTTTCCAACCTTCGACCCATTTCCCTTCTCCCATGTCTAAGTAAAATAGCGGAAAAATTGGTGAACACTCAGTTGAACGAGTTCTTGGAAAACTCCAATTGCCTTCACCCCAATCAATCAGGTTTCAGAGCAGGGCATTCAACAGAATCAGCACTGCTCCACACCACAGACACCCTGAAATGGGTACTAGATCAAGGCAAGGAGGCGGTGCTCATTCTGTTGGACCTCTCTGCGGCCTTTGATATGGTCTCTCATGACATTCTGATAAATAGACTGAAGCAAATTGGTTTAAACGACAAAGCCCACGAATGGTTAACCTCATTTCTTAGAAACAGGAACCAGGTCGTCACTTTGGGTAGATACAAGTCCACAGGAAAACAACTGTCCTCAGGCGTCCCACAGGGATCTTCCCTGAGTCCGACCCTTTTTAACTTATACATGTCCCCTCTGCTCACACTGATTGACTCCTTCCATATTGAAGCAATCAGCTACGCAGACGACACCCAATTGATTCTGACCCTGGATAAAAACTCCACCGCGGCAGAAGAAAGATTTCATCACTGCCTCACCTCAGTCATGAAATGGATGGAGTCAAACCATCTCAGGTGTAACAGCTCCAAGACAGAGATTATGCTGTTTGGGAAAGCTAACAACTTTAACCCAACCCTATGGTGGCCCATTAACTCAGATCCACCGCCTGCCACAGTGGACACAGCCAAAAACGTAGGTTTTAAATTCGACCCTTCGCTGTCCTTTCACAAACAGGCACTCACAGTTGCAGGTACTTGTTTTCAAATAATAAGAATGTTGAGGAAATTCTTTGATCTGCTTCGCCTGCACGCTAGAAAAACTGTGGCAGTGGCTCTAATTTTGTCTCGCCTTGACTATGGCAATGGGCTATATGCTGGAACAAAAAAATGGTGATAAAACGACTGCAAGTGATCCAAAATGCCGCTGCCAGGCTGGTACTGGGACTCCCCAAACGGTCATCTTCGACCGATGCCCTAAAAACCCTCCACTGGCTACCAATCCATAAAAGGATCTTGTTTAAGATCCTAACCATCACCTATAAAGCCACCATTGGAAGTGGGCCAATGTATCTTAGAAATCATCTTAGACCCTACAAAACTAAACAAACTCTGCGGTCTTCCAACCAGAACTTGCTTACCAGCCCCCATTTCAAAATGAAAACTCGAGGGGGGAAAACCCTGGCTACACTGGGAGCAAAAGCTTGGAATCTTCTGCCCACCCAATTAAGACACACCAACAACGAGTCCATGTTTAGAAAGTTATTAAAAACTCGGATCTTTAGCACTTCAGACCAGGAAATCCTGGCACTCATCTGATCCCCCTGCAACCATCCTTTTCTGCACCCTTTCCCCTCCCGTCTTCCCCTCAGTTTTCTATCATCTAGCACCAAGATGCTCCTTGGAGTGAACGCTGCGCTCTATAAAAACTAGTTTCATTCATTCATTCATACTAGCTGATTCTATTTTGCAAAGACCCTGTCTGTGCCTTTCACATGGGCAGGGGCGTAGCAAGAGCTTGTGGCGCCTGGGGCTATCCCTCAGATTGCCGCCCCTTGGGGTGGGGGGGGGGTCCTGGGGGAAAAGGAAGGTGAGCACTTGAAAGATGTCCGAGAGACAGGTGTTCCCTACCACTTGCGGGTGGTTTACCACCCAGGCATTCATTTACATTTGATGTCAAATGCAAGAGGGAGTGTGTTGCCACTTTGCTACATTATATGCATGGAATACTCAATGTCACCCATGGCGGTCATACATTTTCCAGAGTACTGCAGGCAACCCTTATGAATCCCTAAAAGGTCGTATATAAGATCCAAATGCGCCAGCACATTTCTGACCTTTAGTTCCAAGATGTTGGATCCTCTGCATGGCTTGAAAAAGCTGGGCAATGCTTCCCTCTTTACTCAATCTGGCCAGCCATATGTTTTCCTACAGTGAACTAAAAAATCTGTACAACAACTGAACGTGGTCAGGATTTACTGTGCTTTATCAGCAGAGCTAAACTTTGCTGGATAAACTCAAAACGTTCATCTCCACCTGACTGAGGACAGGCCCAGCCTCCTATTCCCAGGTTAAGAGATGAATGACAGGAGTCATTCAAATCACTGTTATTTTGCAATGTCATTGTTGGATTGTATCGTCATGCCAATGCAAATGTTGTCACTTTGTCAAAATTAATAAAGATCTTATAAAAAAAAGAGGTGAATGACAGGAGTGGTAGCAATTATAGTATATATAGGTTCAGGCATTTTTACATAAACAATGCCTAAAAGGACCTCTCCTGAACATGCCCATCTAGTCCAACAGAACTCACTCATCTATATTTGTGTGGAAAATGTGTAGGTAAGATTTGTGGTGCATGTTTTTGTACTTCACTGTATTGAGTAAATGGAAAGAAGATCGAGTACAGAGGCATATAACAGAAATAAAGATAAAAACAATAAAATGAATGGAGCTACAGTTGTGACCAATAACAATCCCAATATGGCGTCAAATCAGAGTAAAATTCCAGCGAACAATCAGAATGTAGGAAATCAGATAAAAAATATCCATCCAACTATAGATCAGGGTACTCAAGGAAAAGAAAAATGATTACCAGCTGAACAAGTTAGCAGAGATAACAAAGAGCCAATAACGGATTCTGTTAGACAGATCCCAGCTTCTATTAACCTACCACCGGAATGTGGTGCTTATGTTGCGGTACTTGTAAATGTCCCCAAATTAAAGAAGGGACAAGTGGAAACCTATGATGCACTCAAAAATAAAACTCTTTACTGGCTATCTAATAGCTGTAATTTTCCAGAGGCAGGGGCCAACCAGATTATATTAACCCAAAGGGTGGGATGGGTAGGCACCCTTAGGAAAAAGTTTGAGGGGGACTGTATAATGATACATTTTAGATCCCCCCACTGGGCAGAGAATACCCTCGCCTATGCGCCACCCCCATCAGCCTGGGAGTTCAATATGACCCTTCTCCCACTGGGATATTTTTACAGAAATTTACTGGACCCTAAACACTATACTAATAATAATCCCACCACAGGTAGAACAATAGCATTCCCCATGTCCTGTTCCTGCTATACAATTCCAACATATAACAGATTTCAGGCCTTCGATTCTTTAGAGGACAACGATTGACATACAATGTCCGAAGGTATAACTCAGGCTAAATCCCCCATTTGGTCCCAACAGAAAGATCCAGAGGAAGTAGGTAATGAGCTTACGGTAATCTATCCCCAGTCTGATACAGTAGTATCTGAATTGTGTAGACTTATCATCTATACTACTAATAAGGATGATTTATCTATTATAACAGAGAGGGCATCAGCCATCCCAATTCAAACAAATTTAGTAACGCCCATAAACCCTTTAGTAGAAACATTTGCTCTATCTAAAGATGATTCAGGCCTAGAATTGGGATATAGCCTAATTACTTGGAACATAGCAGGCCTTAAAAGAAAGCTGGATACACTATTCTGGAGGGATTTCATCATTGTAGGTTATGATATCATTTGCCTCCAGGAGACATGGTGTAAGGAGCCTATCTTTATAGAGGGATATACCTCAAACTGTTTAAATGCAGTTGGCTCTGCAGCTGGAAGAGCAAAAGGTGGTCTCCTTCTGCTGATATCAAACAAACTAGTTACCTGCAAAATCAAAAGCTACACTCCAGTAGATAATAATAGTCAGGTGTTACGATTAAAGTTCAATAAAGGTAAAGACCTAATACTGATCAATTTCTATAATAATATTTTTGATATCAACAGTGGGAAAATCCTTTACCCACTGGAGAATGAAATTAATAAGTCTCTTGCATTGTCCCGAAAACAGGCCATTATCCTCTGGGCAGGTGATTTTAACATCATACCCTGCCCATTGGTCATGAGCAATTCCTGTGGCCTTAGGAAAGAGACTGGTAACGGGGAGGGTGGTGATGATTTCCATTTTCCCCACTGTAATTACGGTACGGCCTTAAATAAATTATTAGCTAAATTCGACCTGGATTTGCTGAGCTGCACCAAGAACAAGGACAACATTAACTGCCCAACTTTTACAGGCAGGAATGCGAACACTAATATTGATCGCATCTTGCTCTCTAGCAATACTGTATACTCCAAACTTTGGGTTACAGAGCAGCCCCTGAGTGACCATAACAGTATATCCATATCATTATTGTGCTGGGGAAATAAGCAACCTAATGACAACAACTATATTAATAACGTTGTAGCCTCCAGACCAAATGGTATGAGGATTAAATGGGCTGGCATTGACCCCCAAAAAATGCAAATGGAGGTGGTGAAGAAATGTCGCACAGAGATAGAGTATTGCCTTAGGGATGAAGCTAATTCGACCATTCTGTTTGACAACTTTGTAAAGATAAATGAAACTATAGAAGGCCTACTCACTAAAAGAATCGTGGGAAAAGTTCTGCAAACTCAGGTTAGTTTGACAAAAACTGTACTTTGGCATTACATGAATTAAAACAAGCGTTGAGTATCAAACCCCGAAATAACATAATTATTAAAACATTACGCAATGAGTATAAAGTAGCCATTTTCAATAGGAAAAGAGATCTACAAGATGAGGCATGGACTAACCTTAACTTAGCGGCAGATACAAACAACAGCAAACTTTACTGGGAGACCATCAATAGCCCTTTTCTAAAGAATGATAAGGTGCCCGAAATAACTTCTTATGTAGAATGCAATGCATGGACCGAACATTTTATGAAGATTTTTAATCCAGATAGGTCTATTTTAGATTTACCTATGTGCAACGCCTCCATTTGGCTGCCAATATCACTGTCGATAAGCCTAGATGAGGTCTATGAGGGCTTAGTCAACAGTAAAGGAGGCAAAGCACCAGGCCCTGATGGGGTTCCTGTGGACCTATATAAAACAGAAATGAACCTTTGGGCCCCCATTTTAGCAAGGTTTTTTAACGTGGCGATGGAGGGTCGATTCTCGATAACTTGGGGTCAGTTGCTAATTATCCCTCTTTTTAAAAAAGGATCTAAATCTGAGGTGTGTAATTATCGCCCCATTTCCCTGCTAGACGCCTCAATCAAAATAATGAGCAGAATTATGTTAAAGAGGTTGGAAACATGGACAGAAGAGAATGATATTTTATCCAAAGCACAATATGGCTTCAGAAAAGGTTTAGGAACCTTAGCGCAGTGTGTTAATCTTGACCTCCTCATTAATAAATACACTGTTGCTAGGGAGGGAAGTTTGTTCCTCTGCTTCGCGGACTTGAGCAGCGCCTTCGGTCTCATAGACCACGCGTTATTGTGGTGTGTTTTACTTGAACTGGGTGCGCCCAAGAAAATAGTAAATTTTTAGCGAGGCTCTATGAGAGGTTATCTTGTAAGGTACGATATGGTTCATCTGGCGAGTGTACCTCATTTTTTAAGGTTACAAGAGGCATCCGCCCGGGTTGTGTCTTGGCACCTCTTTTATTTTCATTATTTATTAACCAAATAGACTCAACCCTAGGCCAGATTCCAGCGGATGTCCCGCTTATAGATGGGGAAGCGGTCCCAATTTTATTATATGCGGATGACGCTGTTTTATTATCTCCCTCCCAACTCAGATTGCAGCGACTCATCGATAACCACTAAATGTATAAAGGGTAGGAAACTTATAATTAACAAAACCAAGACCTTTGTGATGACATGTGGAAAGAAAGCCAAGTCGGCTAGTTCATTTTTTATAGAAAAAGACAAGATGCAATTAGTTAAAACTTTCTGTTATCTTGGGATAACATTTGCAGGGGATGGGAAATGGATAACTGAACATGATAATATAAGCCTGAAAATGAGCAGGAACACTAATAGTATTTTCAGTTTTTCGACCAAGTTGGGGTCCAGAAGAATAAAGGACATGATAGCTATATATAACGCTAGATGTGCTTCATCTGCGTTGCATGGGGCAGGAATCTGGGGCCACCATTGCGGAAAATCGGTACAACTCGATGAAAACAAGTTCCTCAAGAAATTATCGTGTGTCCCCTCCTCAGCATCAACAGAACTTGCACGCGAGGAAGTAGGGCTCAATTATATCTCGGATTTAGCCGCTCTACGCCCTTTGACACTCTGGCGATCTATGTGGTCGAAAACTGAAAAGCAATTCACACAAAAAATCATTAGAGACTGCTTGAGGCTTGAACACTTTTCCCATATCCCGTGGCTTAAATACATTCATTACTGGTACAACATCTCATTTGACTGTAATATCACCTCTGCACCTGAGTTTGCAGCATCAATCTCTAAGAAGCAGTTAAAAGAAAGGTTTTTATTTCACAAGAAGGAGGTTAGGGCAAGGTTGTCTAGGAAGCTACCTACTGTTGTATTTTATTTGGAATTAAATTTAAACAAAGGCTTCCAGGCATATCTTTCTATAGTCACACGTAACTCCCATCGATTTGTTTTAACCCGTCTAAGGCTTGGAATTGTGCATCATCTGGTGGCATTTCCACACATGAAAACTAGTTCAAACTCCGTATGTCCTTGTGACCATACCTCAAGACAAAGTTGCTGCAACTTTTTATTATTTTGCAAACGTTATCTTTTTTTAAGGAAATTTTATCTTAAACCTATCTTTTTAAAATATAATGCTCGTTCCACAAAATCAGCTATGAAATTAATATCATCTTTAGAAGGTCCAGATAATTGCTTTTCTGTCACATTGTATATAATGAAATGTATAGCCGTTAGGAAATCTATAATTCTTTGATGCAAACCCCCCACGATTAAATACAAAAAGTCATAAGCTGTGTCCCATTTTATCCTGTTTGTATATGTATAAATTTAGCAGTACTAAGCACTCCTTATGTAATTGCACTAGAGTCAACTTGTGTAGAATTTGTATAGCATCTATTCATTTGTTAACTTATTGCCCAAAATTGCACATAATTTATTTTTATTTTTATACCAGTTGGAAATGTTGCTTTAGCGGGAGAATCGTTTTAAATAATATCCTCTTTTGGAAGCACATTGCACTTTATTGTTATACATTTGCACCGAAACAAGATTTGCACAAAATATCTGCACCTGTTACTTTGTTACTTTATTGCGTAAATATGTATAATGTGATAAACCGAAAATATAATATTAACCCCTTTTAAAAAGGAGTATGGCATGGTACATATGTATAGTATCAAGGAGGGATGCATAGTACACCAAGGATAATTTTGTTGCATTATATAACGATGTCTCCACCCATGAGTTGTAACCAGATCTGTAACTTTGATGCTTTTTTTAACTATTAATGTTTTTTAACAAATATATGTTTTACTGTCTTGTATATGGATGTGTTTGACAAACCGAATAAAAGCAATTTGAACTGAACTGAACTGATTATGGTAATACTTTAAACAGACAACTTTTAATTAACAATCTGGAGATTACAAATTCACTGGATGCAAATCAAGTAAATTAGATACAACGTCTTCCTGGGCATACTCTTCTAAAGAGCAAAGTTCTCCCATGTCAATACCAAGTACTGGCCTTTTAGTGACCATCCATCCGTTTAGTTTTAAATGTAATGGACACACGGTAGAAACTGTAACAGAAGTAGAATGAACAAACCTTTAAAAAATGGTGTGGTATTGAAATGGTGCAAGATTTATACCTCCTTATTTACGTATACAGTAGTCACCAAGATGCACAAAAAATTTCCATTTGTTTAGACTCTGATCCCTCTAATATGTTAATTCCCTTGGCCTTTGAAAAGATTCTAGATGAAATTCATAGTAATTCTTCTCACTTGAGTACGCAGAGGCCCTGTAGAACGGTAGCTTGGTTCGATGGCGCCTGTACTCTGGTCATCCTACACCTATCACTAAGGCTCCACTGTTATTGAGCTTGTCTGAAATGAGACTTGCTCTGAAGCAGTGTAATACACGGAGGGCTTCTGGCCCCGAAGGGGTCCCTATGATTTCTTTTTTATCCAATCAGCATCTATGGCCCCACTACTTACCAATGTTTTTAAAGTTCTAACTTAAAAAGGAGGTCCTCTTTCTTGGAAGAAGACTTTAATCATCCCAAGATATCAAAAGGGGGTTATGGCCAATCCTAAGAATTATAGACCCATATCCAGCAAAATTAATGGGTTGTTTACTCTTGAAGAGGTTAGAAACTAGGGCCCAGGAAAGAAACACTCTATCTCCTGCTAAATATGGTTTTAGAAATGGAAGGGGCACAGTCGATCAAGCTTTAAACTTAAATGTGTTAATAGCCAAATACACTGTGGCAAAGAATGGTCATATTTACATAGCCTTTATGGACTTGTCAGCTGCCTTTGATTGAGTGGTCCACGCAAAATTATGGTTATTAATGGAACGCTTGGCTATTGATTAGTCCATAATTCATTTTATGTGTGAGATGTATTCTCCAGCTTCAGCCTGCGTCCGTAATGGGAGACAGAGTAAATGAATAAGTCACTTAGGGATCACCCGTGGTGAGAGGCAGGGATGTTTTCTCGCCCCGTTTTTATTTTCTTTAAATTCCAGCGCAGTAGAAGCAGACTTGTCCTAGCCTACACGAGATGTCCCTCTAGCTGGCACAACTCCCATCCCGATACTCCTTTATGCAGACAATGAGGTCCTATTGTCCTGGACTCGCAATACTTTACAAAGTCGAATAACTTCCTTTTCTAAGTTTATGAACAATCTGGGCCTTGACGTTAATGAATCTAAGTGTTATGTGCTGGTGGTAGGAGCTAGACAAAAGAAAAACCTAGATTGACTATTGAAGGGAGAACATTGGACGTGGTGGACACCTTTTCTTATCTGGGAATACTCTTTGACTTCAAAACTACATGGGTAAATATGGTGTTGAACAGAGCCCTTCTTATGGAAAGAAGCATAGGAGCCCTGTTCGGTTCTATAAAGAAGCTTTGCTCTAAGCCCATTGCAACAGTAAAAATGATCTAGGAGGCTAAATCAATCTCTGTTGCCACCTATGGGGCAGCTGTTTGGGGAATAGCCAATGCATCCATTTTACAAAGAGTCGAGAATAGTTTTTTTAAAAAGGTTAGCAGGTGGCCCCCAATCCTGCTCCACTTATATCTGTCATTCTGACCTGAATGTACCGTATATTTCAGATAAGATTATCTCTGCCCCGATTCTATTATGGCATTCTATTTGGAAAAGAGAATCACTAAAACTAACTCAGGATATTGATATTCTTTAAACCTAGATGGAATAGGTAAGATAAAATGGCTTCAATATGTAAAGAATATTTTATGTTCAATTGGCATGGGTGAAATATTTGATAGACCAGTCACATGTACTTCTGTGTCTAAGGCTGAATTGAATGAATTAATATTAGGAAAATGTATGAGAGATAGATGGGACCTTAATTGTACTAAGACTAGGGTAATACAATACAATTTAGCACCCACACTATATATTACTGACATCACCTACATTTCTTTTGTTACATGGGCCTATTCTAGGTATATTGTGCTGAGGTTTTGTTTAAAATGTATTCCTTTTATGTTGGGTTTTCCTCCTAATGTTTACTCCACTGATACGCTCTCAGCATGCCCCTGTGACAGAAGCTCCCATCAAGGAGAACTTCATTCATTATTCTTTTGCAGGTTTTATAGTGAGGAAAGGAAAAAATATATTTCTTTTCACCTATACGTTCCCTCAATTTTGGGCAATGTCATCCTGTTCTTTATTATTTACAATCATTACCTGATCCATTACCTTGTTATTGATTAGCCTCGTTTTTACATTGTGCTTTTAATGCAAAATAGGAACTTTTGTCATTTAAACTAGGATGCAAAAAACACAGTTGATGGACAGAATGCAGAACAATGTCTTACATTCACCCCAGTACAAAGATCTGGGCCTAAATCCATTGTTTATTTGCACTCCACACCACCCTAGGTCAGACAATGGATATATGCAAATCAGCCTTGACCCTGTGCCTCATGGGAACAGTCCAGCCCGAACTACCAAGCCATGTCTTTCCTAGACCGGAATCAAGCATCCAAGGACCGGTTTCTGGCTATCAGCCTTCTTCAGCCTGGATAGCTTGACTCCAGTGATGTGGAGAGCCTGGAACTCACGTCTGAGCATACCCAGCCCACTCGGGGTGAAAATTGCAAAAAACACAGTTGATGGACAGAATGCAGAACAATGTCTTAAATTCACCCCAGTACAAAGATCTGGGCCTAAATCCATCGTTTTTTGCACTCCACACCACCCTAGGTCAGACAATGGGTTTATGCAAATCAGCCTTGACCCTGTGCCTCATGGGAACAGTCCAGCCCGAACTACCAAGCCATGTCTTTCCTAGACCGGAATCAAGCATCTAAGGACCGGTTTCTGGCTATCAGGCTTCTTCAGCCTGGATAGCTTGACTCCAGTGATGTGGAGAGCCTGGGACTCACGTCTGAGCATACCCAGCCCACTCGGGGTGAAAATTGCAAAGAACACAGTTGATGGACAGAATGCAGAACAATGTCTTACATTCACCCCAGTACAAAGATCTTGGCCTACATCCATCGTTTATTTGCACTCCACACCACCCTAGGTCAGACAATCGGTTTATGCAAATCAGCCTTGACCCTGTGCCTCATGGGAACAGTCCAGCCCGAACTACCAAGCCATGTCTTTCCTAGACCGGAATCAAGCATCTAAGGACCGGTTTCTGGCTATCAGGCTTCTTCAGCCTGGATAGCTTGACTCCAGTGATGTGGAGAGCCCGGGACTCACGTATGAGCATACCCAGCCCACTCGGGGTGAAAATTGCAAAGAACACAGTTGATGGACAGAATGCAGAACAATGTTTTACATTCACCCCAGTACAAAGATCTGGGTCTAAATCCATCGTTTTTTTGCACTCCACACCACCCTAGGTCAAACAATGGCTATATGCAAATCAGCCTTGACCCTGTGCCTCATGGGAACAGTCCAGCCCGAACTACCAAGCCATGTCTTACCTAGACCGGAATCAAGCATCCAAGGACCGGTTTCTGGCTATCAGCCTTCTTAAGCCTGGATAGCTTGACTCCAGTGATGTGGAGAGCCTGGGACTCACGTCTGAGCATCCCCAGCACACTCGGGGTGAAAATTGCAAAAACACAGTTGATGGACAGAATGTAGAACAATGTCATACATTCACCCCAGTACAAAGATCTGGGCCTAAATCCATCGTTTTTTGCACTCCACACCACCCTAGGTCAGACAATGGGTTTATGCAAATCAGCCTTGACCCTGTGCCTCATGGGAACAGTCCAGCCCGAACTACCAAGCCATGTCTTTCCTAGACCGGAATCAAGCATCCAAGGACCGGTTTCTGGCTATCAGGCTTCTTCAGCCTGGATAGCTTGACTCCAGTGATGTGGAGAGCCTGGGACTCACGTCTGAGCATACCCAGCCCACTCGGGGTGAAAATTGCAAAGAACACAGTTGATGGACAGAATGCAGAACAATGTCTTACATTCACCCCAGTACAAACAGCTGGGCCTAAATCCATCGTTTTTTTGCACTCCACACCACCCTAGGTCAAACAATGGCTATATGCAAATCAGCCTTGACCCTGTGCCTCATGGGAACAGTCCAGCCCGAACTACCAAGCCATGTCTTACCTAGACCGGAATCAAGCATCCAAGGACCGGTTTCTGGCTATCAGCCTTCTTAAGCCTGGATAGCTTGACTCCATTGATGTGGAGAGCCTGGGACTCACGTCTGAGCATCCCCAGCACACTCGGGGTGAAAATTGCAAAAACACAGTTGATGGACAGAATGTAGAACAATGTCTTACATTCACCCCAGTACAAAGATCTGGGCCTAAATCGTTTGGAGAAGGCTGAGTACTTTGCTTCACATGAGAGAAAGCTGTTTTTCTGCATTTCTAAACTGCCTCGTTAGTTTTGTCTGTACAGGGAGCGGATCACTGACAGAATATCGAGGAGCAAAATATCGACCTGCCAAAATATCGTGGAGAAAATATAGAATGCCAGTCAAGGTTATCTTGGACACTGTGTCTGTTGTTCTAAATGATCAGCGCACATTCTATCGATAACACATATGCAGCTGTGGGCCACCTCTGATATTGGCGCGTTTAATAATGAACTGCCTAGGCATGATCACACACACTTGGAGAACATTCGTATGCTGAGACCTCGTGCAGAACCTATTGTTACCAGAGGTATGGGGCCACCTGTGAGAAGTTGGCCTGGTATATGATGTTCACTATTCTAGTGAGCACCTTGCACCAGTCCAAACAACCCTTATGGTGATGGTTGTAAAGTTAACCTAATAGACCAGCTATCCTAGGGTGGCATGGACAAAAGCAGTCTTAGGCTAAACTCAAGAGGGCATGTGAAGCCAGCTGTTTTACCAAATGAAAGCCTTTTAATACCAAAAGAAAGGACACCACACAGGTTATATATTCAAAATATATGTGTATGTATTACTAAATAAATCCCCTTAACTCCTTATGAGCACAGGAGCACAAGCGTATAACAAGAAACTTAATATAGCATTCATTTCATTTCATTTCAAAATTCTTTATTTCGGCTTTATTGCCATAAAAGAAACAATGCATGTACATTACAATTAAAGAAACACATTTCAGCATAGAATTTTAAAACCATTAACTAAAAATACATTACATGTTAAAAAAACAGTCGGAATACAAACAACATTAAGTTCTAGGGGGGACCCCCCATTAATTACTAAAAGCTGGTCCGATTCTGTCTCTACGGATGATCTCAATTACAGTTGATGCCCCATTTTTTTCCTTAGGAAAAAAATAGAATGTAAAAATCTACTAACACTAAATGTTATTGGTTGCGTTGTGTTAGTTATAAGTATTCTCAAAGCCTGTGTGCATAACCTCACGTCTAACAGTAGGCATATTGGTTTAATTCATCTTTTTTTAGCCTGTGCATTCGCAGGGCAAAAAAAGAGGATATGAAGCTCGTTTTCTATCTGGTGGCATTCGCACATAGGGCAGATTTCATCTGTTGCTATGGATGAGGTATTTGAGCTCCTGGCCCAACGTGCCAAGGTTGTCTTTATTAAAAGGTTCCCATATCTAAATTTGAGAAATAAAGTTTTGGCAAGAGGGGGCTCTATTTCGTCCATAAAAGTCTCAAATGATGGCTTGTCCTTAAAAGTCAGGAATTTTGTTGTTAAAGTCCCACCAGATGGGGCTCTTATGGTCCTATTAACAAGGAAGGTCCAAAAGGCCCTTTTGAAAGTTAATTTCGGGTTGGGTGGAAGTTGGTCGGGGTTCTCCCAAAAATGTTTCAGACCTATTTTACTGAGCCAATTTTTAACATGCTTAAACCATGGGATGGTCCGAGACCTATATATTTCAAACAAGCAATAAATCAAAACTTATCCAATTAAAAGGCGTATGTTATTTAAACAACCCTACTCAATCAATGATGAACGTAAAGAAAATAGGCAACAGCAACAGGCTCCAAATATATCTGCAATATTTTTAATCTATTGTCATAATGAAAGCGAATTCACAGTATTATGTACATGTTATATACATTGCCCCGTATTAAGAGCGTGCAGTAAAGCAAAAAGAGGTGTCAAAAAGAGCGTGAACGTGGTGAGATGAAAGGAAAAGAAATCACACAGAATTATGAAGATATTCTCAATGATTCAAAGAACACCAGCCAATGAAGACCGGAACAATATATCCTGGCCACTTCAATTAGTCAGCATACAATCCTAATATTATTCTAAGACATAAGATGTAAAGATGTCTGCACTATATCATAGAGGGAGATAACATTAGTGGTCCAGGTTTTTTAATGAGTGTCGACGTTTCGACTCGTCTTGCGGCCTTGAGGTTGATTATGCCTTGGCCATGCGAGTCTTCTTCAGGACAGATAGGATGGGGCAACACAGGGATCTCATTGATGACCCTATGAGAAATATAAAAAACCATGAGGGTTGGGGCTGTTGCCTAATCACTTAAAACAAGGGCAGAAATCCAAGAGTGCTTACCCTTCTCGGGATGTAGTGGTCGTAATTTCCACTCCAAAATGACTCAGTCCTTATGAATCTAGAAAAGGTATTGTCCAAATGTTCTGGAAAATCAATACGGAACCTATGTATAAGGGCATATATATTCCACAATGTTCACACCAGAGAAAAAGTATTAAATAATTACCTCTTCAATGTATTTAGGGTTTCCTATCCTAAGCGCAAGCACATGTACCACTACATGTCTTTAAAAGCCGGAGGCTTATATTCTGATTCCAATCGTAGGTATTGGGCAATTCCAATGTGAATTATTGGTCAGGCAACTCTTCACGGAATAATGACCCTGAGGAGTGAAGGACCAAAAGATAAGGAAAAACACCCAATATTATGGCGCTTCTAAACATGTGAATAATTAAACAGAACACAGGATGCCATTACCTGAATGGGTTAATTTTTGTAGCTTAGTTGATGTACTGAATGTTGATCACTTGCCGATTTTGAATAAGGCCATCAGGCAGCTGAAATTAAAACCCACTATGAGTGTCTGTCTCAAGTCTGAGGTGGTATGCTTAGCGGGTGGGCAAGGGTCTTGTATCGTGCTTACCGAAAAAGTTGGGAGAGAGTAGCTTAGATCGGACACGCGTCTGTAGGAAAACCCAGGACACCTGCTCGCGGGTGAACCGCGGCGTGGTCCAACACCCTGTATTTGTTTCGATCAGTCCACTTCCGAGTTGCGGAAAGGGAAGACGGACTACACCGATCTTTTGGTGAGCTCCGTTAGGCTAGCTCCGTTATGTGCCTCAAAACATAAAATACGGGCGGAGTGACTGAGTCCCTGTTTTGATGAGAGCGCTAGGGTTTTTTTTGGTTTGTTCGCCACCATTAATTAGTTATTATCGAGGTGCACTGTATGAGCCTTAGTAATTAAGCTATTGTAAACAAACTACTCCTGGCTAAATATATGTAGGCAAATTTATGCATATATGCCAGTTATACCCACTATTCACAAAGTAATATCTAACGGTGATAGAGAACATGGCGGCCATCTTGGTTTGGGAAGGCCATTGTCAAACCACAATTCCCATTGGTGTACACATGTTAAAAACGTATTTACAAGGACATTGCACAAAACACATTTCAGTATTTACAAATTACCACAAACAATATTACACAATATTTACAAATTACTTAACATGAAAAAACAAACAAACAATATCAGTGTTTCATATAGTCATTGACTTCAGCGCCTAAGAATAAGGTTAGAGGATTGCCACTTGTCTGTTAATCTCCTCCAATTCATTTAGACCCTTATGTGCCTTGTCTAGAAGGTATATCCAACGACATTCTCTTCTACTCAAAATGCTCTGGAGTTCACCTCCTCTAGGATTTACTTGTACATTCTCCACAACCCACCATTTGATGCTCTCAGGTGGATGTGCAAATGTCGTGAAATGCTGCACGAGTGGAGCTCCCACTGTTTTGCACCGTATCCGACTGACATGTTGGAGAATCCTGCACTTTACTCTCTGTATGGTTTGTCCCACGTACATAAAAGCACAGGGGCACAAGATGGCATAGATCACCCCTGTGGTGTTACAGTTACTATGTACTTTCAACGTGTATGTCTGATCGTTGTGTGAGAAGGTGGTGCATTCCACAGTCAAGGGGCATGCTTTACAATTCCCGCATTTTTTATGTCCAATTACGGGCGGTAAGCCCCATAATGTGGTTTGGGAGGGGGCTGACGTTACTGGAAGGAGTGATTTAATTAGGTGGTCCCTGATGCTCTTCCCTTTTCTGAAAGCATGTAAGGGTGTTGAAAGTCCACCCACTTCGTCTTGTACCAGGTGCCAATGTCGATTTATGGCTTTTTTAATCTGATTGCTTCTGGTATTATACGTTGTCACACAGACTAGCCTTTCTTCACTTTTATCCTTCTCTTGTACCATAAGCAATTGATCCCTGTGATTGTGCCAAGCTCGCTTACGTGCCTTCTTGAGTAGGCGTATGGGGTAACCCCTCTCGCTTAGTCTAGCAATCAATAGAGATGACTCATCAAAGAAATCCTCCTTCCTTGTACAATTCCTTCGGAGCCTCAGGAACTGCCCAAAGGGGAGGTTGTCCCTGAGGTTCCGAGGATGGTGACTCGAATACCTAAGGAGCGTATTACGCTCACTACTTTTCCTGTATAGAGTAGTATACAGGTATCCATGCTCGGACTTTATTTGTATGTCCAAAAAGCTGATCGTGTGGTTGTCGCACTCTAGGGTGAATTGGATATCGGCCAGTTGTTGGTTAAGCCAGTTGTGGAATTCAGTCAAGGATGATTTACTACCATTCCAGATAAGAAGGACATCATTTACCTTGGAATGTAAAGAAATTCTGTGTCATGGCTATATTTAAAAACTCAGTGGGAACCCTGTGTGGGGCCGGTCTGCGATTCAAAACAATTTCAATTAGATTGCATTGAAATTGTTTTGAATCGCAGACCGGCCCCACACAGGGTTCCCACTGAGTTTATCCTTAAACTCTTAAATATAGCCATGACACAGAATTTCTTTACATTCCAAGGTAAATTCTATATACAGACTAAGGGCGTGGCTATGGGGGCGAGCTTTGCACCCAATCTAGCTATTATATTCATGAACGAATACGAACACACGTTTGTGTTGAGCCATACAGACCCATACAGAGACCAAATCCAACTTTGGGCCAGGTACATCGATGATGTCCTTCTTATCTGGAATGGTAGTAAATCATCCTTGACTGAATTCCACAACTGGCTTAACCAACAACTGGCCGATATCCAATTCACCCTAGAGTGCGACAACCACACGATCAGCTTTTTGGACATACAAATAAAGTCCGAGCATGGATACCTGTATACTACTCTACACAGGAAAAGTAGTGAGCGTAATATGCTCCTTAGGTATTCGAGTCACCATCCTCGGAACCTCAGGGACAACCTCCCCTTTGGGCAGTTCCTGAGGCTCCGAAGGAATTGTACAAGGAAGGAGGATTTCTTTGATGAGTCATCTCTATTGATTGCTAGACTAAGCGAGAGGGGTTACCCCATACGCCTACTCAAGAAGGCACGTAAGCGAGCTTGGCACAATCACAGGGATCAATTGCTTATGGTACAAGAGAAGGATAAAAGTGAAGAAAGGCTAGTCTGTGTGACAACGTATAATACCAGAAGCAATCAGATTAAAAAGGCCATAAATTGACATTGGCACCTGGTACAAGACGAAGTGGGTGGACTTTCAACACCCTTACATGCTTTCAGAAAAGGGAAGAGCATCAGGGACCACCTAATTAAATCACTCCTTCCAGTAACGTCAGCCCCCTCCCAAACCACATTATGGGGCTTACCGCCCGTAATTGGACATAAAAAATGCGGGAATTGTAAAGCATGCCCCTTGACTGTGGAATGCACCACCTTCTCACACAACGATCAGACATACACGTTGAAAGTACATAGTAACTGTAACACCACAGGGGTGATCTATGCCATCTTGTGCCCCTGTGGTTTTATGTATGTGGGACAAACCATACAGAGAGTAAAGTGCAGGATTCTCCAACATGTCAGTCGGATACGGTGCAAAACAGTGGGAGCTCCACTCGTGCAGCATTTCACGACATTTGCACATCCACCTGAGAGCATCAAATGGTGGGTTGTGGAGAAGGTACAAGTAAATCCTGGAGGAGGTGAACTCCAGAGCATTTTGAGTAGAAGAGAATGTCGTTGGATATACCTTCTAGACACGGCACATAAGGGTCTAAATGAATTGGAGGAGATTAACAGACAAGTGGCAATCCTCTAACCTTATTCTTAGGCGCTGAAGTCAATGACTATATGAAACACTGATATTGTTTGTTTGTTTTTTCATGTTAAGTAATTTGTAAATATTGTGTAATATTGTTTGTGGTAATTTGTAAATACTGAAATGTATTTTGTGCAATGTCCTTGTAAATACGTTTTTAACATGTGTACACCAATGGGAATTGTGGTTTGACAATGGCCTTCCCAAACCAAGATGGCCGCCATGTTCTCTATCACCGTTAGATATTACTTTGTGAATAGTGGGTATAACTGGCATATATGCATACATTTGCCTACATATATTTAGCCAGGAGTAGTTTGTTTACAATACCTTAATTACTAAGGCTCATACAGTGCACCTCGATAATAACTAATTAATGGTGGCGAACAAACCAAAAAAAACCCTAGCGCTCTCATCAAAACAGGGACTCAGTCACTCCGCCCGTATTTTATGTTTTGAGGCACAGAACGGAGCTAGCCTAACGGAGCTCACCAAAAGATCGGTGTAGTCCGTCTTCCCTTTCCGCAACTCGGAAGTGGACTGATCGAAACAAATACAGGGTGTTGGACCACGCCGCGGTTCACCCGCGAGCAGTTGTCCTGGGTTTTCCTACAGACGCGTGTCAGATCTAAGCTACTCTCTCCCAACTTTTTCGGTAAGCACGATACAAGACCCTTGCCCACCCGCTAAGCATACCACCTCAGACTTGAGACAGACACTCATAGTGGGTTTTAATTTCAGCTGCCTGACGGCCTTATTCAAAATCGGCAAGTGATTAACATTCAGTACATCAACTAAGCTACAAAAATTAACCCATTCAGGTAATGGCATCCTGTGTTCTGTTTAATTATTCACATGTTTAGAAGCGCCATAATATTGGGTGTTTTTCCTTATCTTTTGGTCCTTCACTCCTCAGGGTCATTATTCCGTGAAGAGTTGCCTGACCAATAATTCACATTGGAATTGCCCAATACCTATGATTGGAATCAGAATATAAGCCTCCGGCTTTTAAAGACATGTAGTGGTGCATGTGCTTCCGCTTAGGATAGGAAACCCTAAATACATTGAAGAGGTAATTATTTAATACTTTTTCTCTGGTGTGAACATTGTGGAATATATATGCCCTTACACATAGGTTCCTTATTGATTTTCCGGAACATTTGGACAATACCTTTTCTTGATTCATAAGGACTGAGTCATTTTGGAGTGGAAATTACGACCACTACATCCCGAGAAGGGTAAGCACTCTTGGATTTCTGCCCTTGTTTTAAGTGATTAGGCAACAGCCCCAACCCTCATGGTTATTTATATATCTCATAGGGTCATCAATGAGATCCCTGTGTTGCCCCGTCCTATCTGTCCTGAAGAAGACTCGCATGGCCAAGGCATAATCAACCTCAAGGCCGCAAGACGAGTCGAAACGTCGACACTCATTAAAAAACCTGGACCACTAATGTTATCTCCCTCTATGATATAGTGCAGACATCTTTACATCTTATGTCTTAGAATAATATTAGGATTGTATGCTGACTAATTGAAGTGGCCAGGATATATTGTTCCGGTCTTCATTGGCTGGTGTTCTTTGAATCATTGAGAATATCTTCATAATTCTGTGTGATTTCTTTTCCTTTCATCTCACCACGTTCACGCTCTTTTTGACATCTCTTTTTGCTTTACTGCACGCTCTTAATACGGGGCAATGTATATAACATGTACATAATACTGTGAATTCGCTTTCATTATGACAATAGATTAAAAATATTGCAGATATATTAGGAGCCTGTATCTGTTGCCTATTTTCTTTACGTTCATCATTGATTGAGTAGGGTTGTTTAAATAACATACGCCTTTTAATTGGATAAGTTTTGATTTATTGCTTGTTTGAAATATATAGGTCTCGGACCATTGTTTGTTTATATTAGTATAATACCCAGGTCCAGTACCTTTTGGGTCACCCCATTGCTTTAATGGCTAAACCATGGTATAGCCTTTAAATTATCAAGCTCCATAATTTCTTTTAGCCCGTCTCTATAGTTTTGTAATTCAGGGACCCGCCATAGTCTAACCCATAACATCAATGGGCGGATTATAATGTGATGATCAGTTCTTTTGATGTTTAGGTCAAATTGAAGGGGCACTAAAGGAGTGCCTCTCGGGACCCTTACCAGGCTTCTCATGAAATTATTGTCCAGGACACTAAAAGTGTCCTTGGACTCAGGGCCCCAAATTTCTGCACCATATAGCACTGCTGGTTGGACTTTAAATTTGTAGAGTTCAATCGCCGGGGACACAGCTTTACTTGTGCTCAGGCTTTGTTCCCTAAGGATAGGTTTTACATTCTGGGAAAATGTCAACTTACTTTTTTCCATTTGAGCTCTCCAGGAAAAATTGGAGTCTAACGTCACCCCTAAGTATGAGAAATGGGGGACCGATTCTAATTTTGCTCCTTTCAAAGTTAGACAGACTTTATCGGATTTGGTTGGATTTAGGGCCATACATTTGGTCTTTTTCCCATTTATCTCCAGCCCCTTCTTGCTACAATATTCACTAAAGGAATTCAATAGTGCCTGGAGACCTTTTTTAGTTTTGAAAATCAGGATAGTGTCATCAGCAAATAATAAGGATGTTACCCTTTCTCCGTTCAGTTTTGGGGAATCGTTTTTACATCCCTCCTATAGCATTCAAAAGTTGCACAAATATGGATAGGCCCTGGTGTCCCCTAAAACCATATACTAAAATAGTGGTATAAGAACCACGTCATGAACAATGGTAAGGCCTAGGGCCTTGGCAATCGCTGGGGCTACACTGGACTAACAGCAGTTAGGACGTAGGAGGCTCACAGGATGCGGGTGCAGTGTCTAAATGCACACGCATGCACCAATAGAAGTCAATGGGTGCGTAAAGTTATCAATCTAGCTTCTCTTCTGTCCCCCACGGGGTGCCCCAGGGCTCCTCCATCAGCCCCATTCTTTTTAACGTGTACCTTAGACCTCTGATCACGTTGATAAAGGCACACAGGTTAAAAACAATCAACTATGCGGATGACACCCAGCTTATCCTATCTTGGGAGGGAGAAGACTCTACCCCCCTTGCAGCCTTTCACGACTGCTTAAGGGAGACGGCTGGGTGGCTACACAACAACTCGCTGCAATTTAATTCCTCCAAAACGGAGGTTCTGTATTGTGCAGGAAGTCGCATTCCTCAGCAATTCCCCTGCGACTTCTGGCCCCCGGAAACAGCAGATAAACCTCGGCCAGTTACTTCGGTTCGCAACCTTGGGGCCACACTGAATGATAAAATGAACACTGAAACCCAAGTTGCTAAAACGGTGGGAACGTGCACAGCACTCCTGCGCTCCCTGCGCAAAATTATGCCACTGCTACCCGCACAAGCTCGGGAGCAGATAGTCAGGTGCACCATCCTCAGTCGCCTGGACTATTGCAACGCACTGTTACTTGAGTCCCCAGTGGCCCTGCTTGACCGACTTCAAAGAGTTCAGTCGGCCGCAGCCAAATTAGTTCTGGGTTGGACTAGGAGATCTTCAGCATCAGCGGCCTTAGCTGAACTACACTGGCTTCCGCTTAAACAACGTGTGGCCTTTAAGTCCCTCTGCCTTGTTTTTAAAGCGCTCCATGGAGCTGGACCTAAGCCTCTGCAGGCCATGTTCACATGGTATACCCCTTCCAGAGCTCTTCGCTCAGCCTCAGCCCGTCTGGTGATTGTTCCTAAATATAACAAAGTCAGGACGGGGGGCAGATCTTTCAGAGTCGCAGCGGCTAAGCTGTGGAACAGTCTGCCTCCTGATATCCGTCAAATCTCACAGCTCCTCCCTTTCAGGAAACGCATCAAGACGTGGTTATTCCCTTAGAAACAACCCCTTCTTACCTTCTCCTCGCTTTCTGTTCCCCTGAGTTAAGAGTATTCACCAGCGCCAGGAAACCTGCAAGGTGTCAGCCGCGCTTTATAAATGTTTAAAAAAAAAAAAAAAAAAAAAAAAAACGTTGCAGATTTGGAAGTCTTCCGACAGGACTAGAACTTAACCACTTAAAACTAGGACACTAGGGATATAAACCTCTACAGGAGCACCGCAGTACTTGCGTTACCTCACCCACAGGAAGCGGATGCATAGGTGTCAAAGTGTGTCGGGTTTCGTCGTGGAGTTCTATGGAGCCTTTGAGAAAAGATGCTGCAGGCGCCCAGGAGAGAAGAGTCCGGTTGGATCCAAGGGTGGATCGAAGATGTAGAGTACCTTAAAGCAGAGGGGACAGAGTCTGGGTCACTAGCCAGTGACCAGGAAGGAACCAGGAAGGAACCAGGCGATGTCGGGTTGCGATCAGGTGATGTTGTGAAGATTGTCTCCGCTGCCACGTGGACCAGGAGGTGTCGACGATGACCAGGTGCTGGGCACAGACTGTCCCACAAAGGCTCTCGCTGTCGGCGGTGTTGGATCTCGATTCGGAGTCAACAAGCCTTCGCAAATGCAACCCACACAGGACTCAAAGATGGCTTCTGGATCAGACCAGCAAGGTCTGATGGGCTGCTCCTTTTCAGGGGAGCAAGGGCCAGTCTGGAGCAATCAGACCAGCATTGAAAATTCGAAGGTTCGCCATCACAGAGGCCACTAGCCAAAGGGCAAGTGACCGGACAGACGCCTCAAGCAGGAAAATGCAAAAGGGCCCCACGCAGCACTCATTGAGTGTGGAGAGGTGATCTTCGACGCAAATGATGCTCGGGGCTGGGGCTTCTCAATCCCCAATGCACAGCTTCGAGGGTGCTTCAGGAGCTGCACAGAAAGTACTTCGCTGGCTTTCCAAGATGGGCCGGTCCCACTTCTCACGTCGCATCCACGGGTCTCAGCTTTGCTGTGGATGTGGATCAGGCTGTTGGATCTCTGGAATTCCGGTTCTTGCCGGTCTCTGTCGTTCGAGCTCCGGCAGGAGCTACAACAAAGCAAACCTTTGAGCGCTTGATGGTGCCTGTTTGCACAGGGTGGTCATTCCTTGACCACAAGGGAGATTCTTCAGTCTTCTATGTCGAGTAGGATGTCGAAGGGTCCAGAATTCCATTTCAAAGTTTCAGTCAGGATTATCTAAAGTCTATGGACACAGCTCCTACCTTTATTCCAAATCAAGGGGCTGGATTACCTGCTAGGTCCCTGCTATTGGTGGGACCCAGGAAGGGGGTGGTTACACCCCTTTCCCTTTGTCCAGTTCCGTGCCAGAGCTGGGGCTGGAGTGCCCCAGCACCGGTTTGAACTGGGCTATGCATGGGACACCTTGTGTGCCCCAGGCAGTGTCTGGTTTCATTCAGCCCTCTCTGCCCCAATCCACTATCTCCTGTCTGGGGTGGTGCTAGCACCTCCCTGTGACAGGAGACCTATTGTCCAGGCCTCCCTTGTCTGAGTTTTGTCCAGCAGCAGGAGGCCAGACTTGTGTCTGTGGCAGCAGCATCCATTTTGTGATGCTGAGGCTCTGGTTAACTTTAACCGGGATTAAGGAAAGTAACATGTCTTCTCCCTCTAGAAGGGTGGAATGCTACCCCCGTCGCCAGAACTGGTGAGGGGATAGTATTCCAAAGTGTATGACACCTTACACAACATGTTTTGATAAAGCCAAACCAAAGTTAGCAATAACCGCGAGGATTAAAATGCACTTAAGAGTATATGGTATGGCAATATCCTAGAACAGCTATAAGGACATGGTTCCAAAAGCTGTAGACAGGCTCAGCTCATGCTAGAGCACCATCTCACATAAAACCAAGCACTCTGCCTTCAGGATTGTTAAGGCCTGCCATAGGAGTGACTTATAGGTGTATATGTGTCCAGATTTAAGGTTAGACATAGGTATACTATATCTAAGCAAGGGGGGATTACACGACCTTGCCCCAGCTGAGTGATTAGCCAGTTGTGTCAGTTTGGATGGTCAGCCAGGGGTGGCAAAAGATATGTTGCAGCCCCTGGTAGGCCTTGGATGCACCCTGGGTACCTATAGAGCACTATAAAGGGGCTGATAAGGTGACCCACTATCCAATTAGTTATGTACCTATGGTACATGGAGTTCATTTTACAGAGAGAGCAGATAGCCTGGGGCCCTGATTAGCAGGATCCCAGGCCAACTAAGTCGAAAACCAGCTAAACACTAGGCAAACAAATTGGGGTAACCATAGTCAGGTATCCACCTTCCTACACAACCCCCACACCCCAAACGAAAGGAGATAAGGCTATCCTTGACCAGGTAAGCCTATATTGCCTAAGTGGCCATATAAGGAAGTACTTGCACTAGCATGGTTACCCCCTGTCTCATGGTTCACTAAGCAATCCCTCACCCTAGGGGTGTCAGAGGGTCTCCACAATAGGGAATCTCTACCTGTGGTGTGTTTTGGCAAAGTAAAAGGCTGGTGTTGAGATGGAGTACTGAATTGAGGCTCCACGAATGTAGTGCTCAGCTTCCTCCAATCACTATCCACCATGTGTGCCTTTCTTTCCATGACTGAGTTGCACTGTGCTCTCAGGGTCAACCTCTGGCTGCCTATAGCTGGAGACTGGGTCCCTTTGGTTGGCTTACTGGAGGGACAGGCCAGGTTTAGGGCTTTTGAGTCCCATGTTTGGCTGTGCCCAACAGTGTCCATCTGGGGGAGGTTCCTAACTAAGTGTAAGGGAGATCCCTCAGGAGTTTCTGTAATTTTCACCTTGCTAGGGCTGCTATCTTTGGTGCCCCTAACCTGTTGATGGTTGTGTTCTGGTGGACAGGGGGCCCTTTGGGGTCCCCTGGCCTCCCTGTTCTCTACAACCCTGGGCTGACTGAGGCAGGGTAGAGAGGGGCAGGTTACCTGCTCCAGACTGGGTTCCACCTTGGAAGGGTCCACTGACATCAGGGGCTCTGCCAGGCTAGGCCTGACTACCTCTGGGGCAGTTCCTCCACAAGGGGTAGGGTCAGTTCCCTGAGGAGGCTGACTCTCACCTAATGTCTGGTGGGAGGAAGACTTTTCTTCCTCCCCAATGCTCTCTGTCTGAGTGGAGTGATCCATAGTTTCAGGCTTCACAACTCTGAAATCTGTCTGAGTTTGGGCTGTGGCCATCACAGCCCCACCAACCTTTTCAGGAAGGAACTCAGTCTGGGTTTGGGCTGTTACCATCACAGCCCTGTCAATCTGTCTAGGGAAAGAATCTGCTTAAGATTGGGCTGAGACTAGTACAGCCCTACCAACCTTTTCAGGGAGGATATCCTGAGCTGGGGCTGGGGCTGGGGCTGTGGCCATCACAGCCCCACTAACCTTTCCATGGAGATTTACCATTTTAGAATGGGTTTCTTGTTCTACCTCAGCCCAGGCTGAGATTTCCAGATCATTTCCCAGTAAACAATCTACAGGCAAGTTTGTAGACACTGCCACTCTCTTGGGGCCAGTGACACCTCCCCAGCTGAGATTAACTACTGCCATGGGATGATCTTTCTGTACTCCATCAATGTTGGTCACCTGGTATGTGGCTCCAGGTAAAAGTTGCCTTGAGGGGAATAGACTCTCAGTCACCATAGTGATGCTAGCCCCTGTGTCTCTATAGGTCTCATCTTTCTGACCATTGATGAGGCGCTCCTGTCTGTACTTGCCCAAAGTGTTGGGACAAACAGTGAAGTTGGCAAACCCCATGCCATTTTCACAGACAAGAGTAGCTGTAGTGGGGGACATGGTTAGACCAGATTCCACCTGAGTTCCAAAAGTAAACACAGCCAAATTCTTAGGGGGCACTCCCACCACCTGGGGGATTACTACTAGTTGTAACAGGAGGTGTTGGAGTCTTACTTGGAGGAATATTTTCCTTATTATTGTTCCTGGGGCAACTGCTATCAGTCTTCCAGTGGCCAGGCTGTTTGCAGACATGGCAATAAGGTTTCTAGACAGAGGAGGTGTTTTTGGACCCACCCCCACCATTGGAGTTTTGGGGCCCTGTGGAGGACTTGTCTTTTGATTTATCCCCACCCTTCTCTTGAGTCTTGGTATTATCCTTCTTTTGGTCACCACCCTGATTCTTAGGCCTAATCCTGGTTCTGACCCATTTGTCTGCCCTCTTACCCAATTCTTGTGGAGAGGTCAGATCTGAGTCCACCAGGTGCTGGTGTAAAAGCTGGTTTTGACAATTACTAAGGATCTGCTCCCTCATAATCAAATTATACAATCCTGTATAGTCATGTACTTTGCTGCCCAGTAACCAACCTTCCAGAGCCTTAGTGGCACAATCTACAAAATCAGTCTAGTCCTGAGTCCGAGCCTTTTGGGTATCCCTGAACAACAACCTGTATTGCTCAGTGGTTAAGCCAAACCCATCAATCAGAGCACTCTTCAGGACAGTGTAGTTTTTAGCATCCTCATGACTAACTGTGAGGAGCTTGTCTCTTCCTTTTTCTGAAAAGGAAAGCCACAAGATTGCTGCCCACTGACTCTGGGGAACCTGCTGTACCATGCAGGCCCTCTCCAAATAAGAAGTTATCCACTTGTGGATGTCATCCCCATCTTTGTAGGGGCACAATCTTACTCAGGTTTCTATGATCCTAGGACCTGTCTTTATCCTTGGGGATATTGCTGCCACCAGTGGAATCTAATCCACTTAACTTTTGCTCCCTTGCTAAAGCAAGTTTAGCTTGGACCAGGGCTGTTTCCTCCTTTTCTATCTGAGGTTGGACAGCTCTCATCCTAGCCTCATGTTCTCTTCTCTGGGGGGAAGTCATTCCCCTTGAGAACCCCTTGAGGCATTAGAGAGGAAAGACTCCTTAGAAGGAGACCTTTCCCTTCTATTGCCTGGGAGAAGTCTACTATTAGGTCTGGAAAGGTGAAACTCAACTCCATTCCCATGTAAACTTAGGTTAGCCTGGCTAAGCCTCCTGACTTGGACCTGGCTATCATCTCCATCTGAATCTTCCTCCACTTCCTCACCATCTTCTGGGTTTATGGAGTCATCTTCTGTGGAGGGACACCTTCACCTGTGTTATATAAGGAACCTTTAGAGACCTTCTCAAGATCACCTGCCTCTAGGACTTCTATCAGGTGTTGGATGGTAGGGTTGGAACCCTGTTTCAACTACCTGGAGCCACACAATGACCTCATCTCTCGGAAGTTGAGCATCTCATAACTGGAGGGTGCCTTGGGAAGGTCACTTACCACAGGTAGAGAACCAGAGGGTTCACCTGTGCCAGACATGACTAGTGAGGTGTGGTGTGTGCACCTACCTACACTGAGTGTTTACCTACTAGAACCTCTCTAGGAGTTGTGGTCAGGGTGTGCTAGGCCCTTTCCTCTACAACAACTAAGTTCAGTAGAACTTAAGTATTTTAAGCTTTGTTATATGTACCTATGGTATCTAATGTGATCTTCCAAATGATATTAAAGATTACAATTGGTAAAACAACAGCATGCTCAAATCCTAACCGCTGCACACCAATGTGAGAAGTTGGCCTGGTATATGATGTTGACTATTCTAGTGAGCACCTTGCACCAGTCCAAAAAACCCTTATGGTGATGGTTGTAAAGTCAACTTTATAGACCAGCTATCCTAGGGGTAGCATGGACAAAAGCAGTCTTAGGCTAAACTCAAGAGGGCATGTGAAGCCATCTGTTTTACCATATGCAAACCTTTTAATACCAAATGAAAGGACACCACACAGGTTATATATTCAAAATATATATGTATTTATTACTAAATAAATCGCCTTACCTCTTTACGAGCACAGGAGCACAAGCGTATAACAAGAAACTTTAATATAGCACACAAAATTTGCACAAATATGGATAGGCCCTGGTGGCCCGTAAAACCATATACTAAAATAGTGGTATAAGAACCACGTCATGAACAATGGTAAGGCCTAGGGCCTTGGGAATCGCTGGGGCTACACTGGACTAACAGCAGTTAGGACGTAGGAGGTCCATAGGATGCGGGTGCAGTGTCTAAATGCACACGCGTGCTCCAATAGAAGTCAATGGGTGCGTAAAGTTAGAAAGTTGCGGATTTGGAAGTCTTCCGACTGGACTAGTACTTAACCACTTAAAACTAGGACACTAGGGATGTAAACCTCTACAGGAGCACCGCAGTACTGGCGTTACCTCACCAACAGGAAGCGGGTGCATAGGTGTCAAAGTGTGTCGGGTTTCGTCGTGGAGTTCTATGGAGCCTTGGAGAAAAGATGCTGCTTTCGACCAGGAGAGAAGAGTCCGGTTGGATCCAAGGGTGGGTCAAAGATGTAGAGTACCTGAAAGCAGAGGGGACAGAGTCTGTGTCACTAGCCAGTGACCGGAAGGAACCAGGCGATGTCGGGTTGCGATCAGGTGATGTCATGAAGATTGTCTCCGCTGCCACGTGGACCAGGAAGTGTTGCCGACAACCAGGCGCCAGGCACAGACTGTCCCACGAAGGCTCTCACTGTCGGCGGTGTCGAACCTCGATTCGGAGTCAACAGGCCTTGGCAAATGCAACCCACCCAGGACTCAAAGATGGCTTCTGGATCAGACCAGTAAGGTCTGATGGGCTGCTCCTTTTCAGGGGAGCAAGGGCCAGTCTGGAGCAACCAGACCAGCATTGAAAATTTGAAGGTTCGTTGCCACAAAGGCCACTAGCCAACGGGCAAGTGACCGGACAGATGCGTCGAGCAGGAAAATGCAAAATGGCCCCACGCAGCACTCGGTTAGTGTGGAGAGGTGATCTTCAGTGCAAATGATGCTCGGGGCTGGGGCTTCTGAATCCCCAATGTACAGCTTCGAGGGTGCCTCAGGAGCTGCACAGAAAGCACTTTGCTGGCTTTCCAAGATGGCCGTTCCCACGTCTCACGTCGCCTCCACGGGTCTCAGCTTTGCTGTGGCTGTGGATCGCGCTGTTGGATATCTGGAAGTCCGGTTCTTGTTGATCTCTGTTGTTCGAGCTCCGGCGGGAGCAACAACAAAGCAAACCTTTGAGCGCCTGATGGTGCCTGTTTGCACAGGGTGGTCACTCCTTGACCACAAGGGAGATTCTTCAGTCTTCTACGTCGAGTAGGATGTCGAAGGGTCCAGAGTTCAGTTTCAAAGTTTCAGTCAGGATTGTCTAAAGTCTATGGACACAGCTCCTACCTTTATTCCAAATCAAGGGTCTGGATTACCTGCTAGGTCCCTCCTATGGGTGGGACCCAGGAAGGGGGTGGTTACACTCCTTTCCCTTTGTCCAGTTTCACTCCAGAGATGGGGCTGGAGTGCCCCAGCACCGGTTTGAACTGGGTTATGCCTGGGACACCTTGTGTGCCCCAGGCAGTGTCTGGTTTCCTTCAGCCCTCCCTGGCCCAATCCACTATCTCCTGTCTGGGGTGGTGCTAGCACCTCCCTGTGACAGGAAACCTATTGTCCAGGCCTCCTCTGCCGGAGTTTCAGCCAGCAGCAGGAGGCCAGACTTGTGTCTGTGGCAGCAGCATCCATTTTGTGATGCTGAGGCTCTGGTTAACTTTAACCGGGATTAAGGAAAGTAACATGTCTTCTCCCTCTAGAAGGGTGGAATGCTACCCCCGATGCCAGAACTGGCGAGGGGGTAGTATTCCAAAGCGTATGACACCTTACACAACATGTTTTGATAAAGCCAAACCCAAGTTAGCAATAACCGCGAGGATTATAATGCACTTAAGAGTATATGGCATGGCAATATCCTAGAACATCTATAAGGACATGGTTCCGAAAGCTGCAGACAGGCTCAGCTCATGCTAGAGCACCATCACACAAAAAACCAAGCACTCTGCCTTCAGGATTGTTAAGGCCTGCCATAGGAGTGACTTATAGATTTATATGTGTCCAGATTTAAGCTTAGACATAGGCATACTATATCTAAGCAAGGGGTGATTACACGACCTTGCCCCAGCTGAGTGATCAGCCAGTTTTGTCAGTTTGGATGGCCAGCCAGGGGTGGCTAAAGATATGTTGCAGCCCCTGGTAGGCCTTGGATGCACCTATGCCCTGGGTACCTATAGTACACTATACAGGGCAGCCCCTGTAAGGTGACCCACTATCCAATTAGTTATGTAACTAAGGTATATGGAGTCCATTTTACAGAGAGAGCCTGGGGCCCTAATTAGCAGGATCCCAGGCCAACTAAGTCGAAAACCAGCTAAACACAAGGCAAAAAATCTGGGGTAACCATAGTCAGGTATCCACCTTCCTACACCCCCTATGTAAGCCTATGGGACCTTCTATTAGTTATAAAAAAAACTAATAGCAAGGGAGGGTGAAATATAGGTGAATATTCAACCTGTTTCCATTTAGCATTGTAACATGCTTTTTCCTTTAAGTAACTATGCTGACAATATTGATTCTGATAATATGTCTGCTTGTATTTGCTAAGATGCTGCACCTGAGATCACGGCGTTAGAAATAAACATTTCAAACTTGCTCGTGTCTCTTTTACTCCCTGTTTTGGACTGACACAAGAGTGTAACGAAGAGTGTTCTTGTTTTCCACCTCACCTGATGTATCCTAAGTTTCATGTTCTCGGTTGACTAATCATTGGGGTTTTTGCTACAGGACGAAGAACCAATGAGTCACTGATGCTAGTCTGGTAGGGGATTTTATGTACTAAGGTGAGTTTTGGCACACCCTAATTCACTGATGCCCTAAGTCTCTATGCACAGTTCTGTGAAGGAACAGAATCCCTGCTACATGGCGCCCAACGTGGTTTGGTCGTATTTACAAGACCCTTGAGTAGTGCTTGTGTCAGCCCTAACCACCTCACTTTTGTTTCCGCTTAACAACAGTGACGGATAAGCCTACCTATAGTTATATAGGTCTTTTCAAGCTTGAATCTTTTCAAACAGTTTCCTTTTGAATTACTACCCAGTTGTGCTACAAAGTTTTGCATTGTACCACTTTCTTTCTGTGTCATTATGGGTGACGTAGATATACCGCAGCATAGTCGCATTACGGTTTGCAATCATTTGCAGCCTTATAACGTCGCCTTGGAGGGCATGGCAGTTATTGTCAAATTGTCACCCACTGGAAACCACGCTGCAGGAGCGACGATATTCCCCTCCCTCTGCCCCCGCACAGACTGCAGTCCGCAATATAGATACCACTGCACCCTACAGCCTGAGCCAGGAGAGAGGGAAGGGTAAAAATAACAAACCCGGGGAAGAAGAAGGCTTCAGAGAACCCAGTATGTCTCCAGCTCTCATTAATCTCGAGGGGTATAGAAAGGACCTCACACCCTGCAGAGGAGAGATAAAAAGAATGGACAATGATAATAATCTCCCTACCGGACTCTCTCTCTCTACGCACATACCATTACCAAAACCAACAACAACCCCTTCCCTTCCTTACCCGATGAGGGCTCTTCAGCAGTACTGTATCGGAGACTCTGTTCTTCTTGAACTGGACTGGAGCCTTCCAGGATAAACACCACCCTAGGAGAGTTTCCTCGTTTTGTTATAAACAGTAGGGGAAAAAGTCTTCTGACTGAAAAAACCCTGTTTCAAATGATGCGTGCAAAATAACATCCCACTTCCCAAACTACCCGAAAAATCAGTGGCCACAAAGGAAAAAAGAAGCAAAACGCCGACTTGCAGCTGGTTCGTAAAAGAACAGTAACTTCACACAAGGACGCCGATAGAAAAAACAACACCCGAAAATGAATGCTCCGGCGTGTTTCCAGTGTCTGCACGCAGCCGCGTACAGAAATCCAATGCAAATCCGGAGCAAGTTATAGAGTCACTTGCTATGCTCAGCGCTCCAACGTCCTTAATACAGATTCAAAATCCAAAAATGTTCTTCCTTTACAGAACGAAGCCTCGCTCTGTTATCCCAAATAGTCCCTGAGCGAAGACACGAACTCAGCAGACAATCCCACACAGCTCGGTCACAGGAAAGACAACGTGACCGGTTTCAAAACCAAGCAAGGAATGCCCGGCCCCGCTCCATTATATACGATCACATGGGTCAAGAGGTGAGGGGTGTGACCATTAGCATGTGCATAGAGAGAGGACTAGGGGGCAGCCTGATCTAAATCCCAACAGTTATCATGGTTGTGAGTGCTGAGATAGCTTACCCTTTTGAGATCTTTTACTCGTGGGTGACTTTTTCTGCTGTGAACGCAAATTCTGGTGTGTTTCACACTTACACTCACACAACCGGGCCCGCGGAATATGTGCCGTATAGGACGCAGGAAGTTCCAATTAATGCTTGGCAGCATCGTGTTTGGTTTAATTGCACCCTTACCTACTCTTTAACGATGACTAGATTAGGCCCTTTGTCCATTCCAGGCACTACATGGCCTGTTTTGGCTGGATTTACACCGCACCCTCAAGCAGGGGCAGTTCCCGTAGCTGATTTAAGGCGCCTACATACAACCACAAAAAACACATGTTGGTTGTTACCCGTATCCTGCCCTAGAAGCAGTGACGAAAGCCAGTGTACCAAATTCTAAAGCTTTGCACCCACGGTTGATACAATGGGCCACGTCTTTGATGTCTCCGGATGTCACATTCATTTTTGACGCCTCCCTGCAGTCACCGGAGTACTTACAGTATGAATTTGTTCATCCTGCTCCTTTGACTATGCGTCTGTTGGAGTAGTTCCATTGTATCCTTTACACTGATGGTTCAGTGCAAGTTGCGAATGGGTCTAAGCACGCTTATATCTCAGCCTGCGCAATTGTGGTCGGTTCTATGCTGAATAGAGAATTCAAGTCTGATGTCGTGCATACACAGACATTAGGGGACTGTTCCGCCCAATTGGCAGAGCTCCGTGCTCTATTGCTTGCATTGGAGTACGCAGATCCTGGTGTGACAACTCTAATTGTGAGTGACTCTTACTACTGTTTTCAATATTACAATGACAATCTGTTCTTTTGGACTCAAAATTAATATCAAGACTCCAAAGGTAGCACAATAAAACATAAAATGATCTGGGTCCGAGTGGCTGAACTTAAAGAGCGATTGCCACTCGAGTATGTAATTCATACTCTTGGTCATCAGCGAGTGGGAGTCCACGCTGTTGGCAATAGTTTGGCCGATGAGGCCGCTAAATCAGCAGTATCGACATATTTGGTTGCAGCAGTTACGCGTTCAAAACTAAAATAGATGATGACATCTTGGCAGCAATTGCCGCAACTGAGAAGGGAAGTATATATCCTACGGGATTTCCTTCGAAGTATTCTTATCACTTAAGTCCCGATAAAGTTCCTTATGTGAAAATACCCGACATTGGTGAAAGACTGATTCCCAACGTGGACCACAGGCCGCCACTGATTACAGCTGCACACAAAGGTGTTGCGTCCGCGCATGTGGGCGTTTCGGCTACTGTATCTCAGTTACAACAGCGTTTCTGGTGGCGGGGACTGTACAAACATACGTGTGATTATGTCCTTCAATGTGACATATGCCAGCAGATCAAGCCTTCATCTGCTACGCGTCCACCACAGACTCATTTGTACATATCTAATAAACCACTTGGGTGTGTTTACTTAGATCACTGCAGTCCTTTTTCTTCTGATACTGTGTATAAGAACATCTTAGTAGCAGTTGATTCTTGCACACGCTTTATTTGGGTGTGGCCACATCGCAGCGCTGATTCACGAACTGTCATAAGAGACTTGCGTGTCTTTGTGGGAATTTTTGCCTGTGGCACCTTCCATTCGGACCAGGGTCCAGCTTTCACCTCTAAGGCATACAAGGATGCCATGTGTTCGTTGGGGGTCCAAGTCAAATTTTCGTCTCCATACAGACCTGAGTATAATAATAGTGTTGTGGAGCGAATGAACCGTGATTTAAAGCAGTCTTTGACAGCCAGGGCTATAGATGCAGGCAGTAACTGGCTAGCCCACCTTAATAGCGTACAATGTGCACTAAATAATCTCCCTAGAAGGTCCCTGGGTGGGCGGACCCCATACGAAATACTCTTTGGTATCAAAATGTTCGTCCCAGACCTTGACGGTCTAGAACAGGCGGCGGCTGCTGCCCACTTTGACGTAGATGAACACTGTCATGTTTTACAGGATCTACAAAAGATGAGAGACAGTCTTGCAAAGGAACACTTGCCCTCCACATCTGATGCTGCGTTGCAGATTCCGGTAGTTGGCTGGCTACCCCAAGTCGGAGAACTGGTCTGAGAGAAGATCGAGAACAAGAAAGAATTTGGCCCCTCATATCGAGCTCCAGTTCCTGTGCTTGGCGTGCAGGGCACAAGAACAGTCATTTTACCACTACTTCCAGGTCATAAAGAAAAAAGGTACATCTCCATTGACAATGTCAAATTACACAGAGTGGCCGATTCTTCTTAGTATGACACCTGCTGTCTCCTGTCCGGCGCTACAGAGGAATTCTGTTCTGGTTCCGGCTCCTAGGAACAGGCCTGTGGATGTTGTTTTGGAAATGCCTGCAATTTCAAGTCCTTTATTAAACTCCCTACCCGATGCTCAACTTAATGAAACTGAGTACACTTACCTCACAGACTTATCGATGCCCGATTTACAGACATGTGTGGCCAATGAGTCCAGATTTTCTTTTGACACTAACTCTTCCACATCAAAGTGTCCTTCAAAAATCTCTGTTTTTGCTACATGGTTTAAAAAAAAATTTGATTCCCCCTTGGACTTACGTTTGGTTGGTACTTTTTTCGATTTTTTTGTTTATGTCACTTGGCATTGTGGTGTATTTTTTCCGTCTAGTTAACGGACACTACGTTAAGGAAAGAACTGCAATTCGTCCCATTAATGGAACTTTGGCACCGCACTCCTTGTCCCACAGGATTAAAAGAGACTTTGCTTTTGTGAATATTACTGCTTGGCCCGTCTTGGATGGAATTGTCTGGGATGCTGTAAAATTCCAGATACATGGTCCTACAGAGGTTGTAAATGTACCCAATGTCCTGAGAGTTTCTATGGGGGATATAATTAAACAGAACATTTGTTCTGATGTCTGGGATGTTCAAGCCGTAGAAGCTTTGTTTTCAGATTTGAAATACTATGCTGCTTTTGAAGCTGAAGATTTGTACTTGAATTCTGCTAACTATGGTGATTTGTTTTGTTATCAACACTTTGGCAATCACTACCTACATAAGGTTAACACCAGAAGGAACATAGTTATCTATACACAATGGGAACATTGTCCCGCTCCAGTATAAGGCAGCTCCAGTTCCTTTTTGAAGAAATTCACATATTTTACTGACTTCAACCAGTCTAGTCCTAATTCATTATATTTTAAGGTGACAGAAAAGTCCTCTTCCAAAGTTAGACTTACCCACACGAAATTATTGTATTCCAAGTCCTTTTTAGATCAATTAGCTGTTGGGGGCTATGAACTGTAGAAAGATACAATTGATCTTAAATCTGTTTGGGGATCTAAAAGTTGGCAAGTGCAAGGCACTGAGGCTTTGCATTGTGCATGTTTCATCCCAAACCATATGTTGTTTTTAAATTCGACTATTTCACAAACAACATGCTTTGGATTGGCTACTCCTAAAAAAATTAATGCTCCTTCTTTTCCAGAATTAGAGGAATACCCAGGATGGGGGAATAATACGAGCTTTTCCATAAAAGAATTACAAGCCCTGATGCTGAATTCTAGCTTTAATGTTTCCAGTTTGAACCCTGAGGGTTGGTTGTTGTGGCACAAAAGTGAAGATTCCTGCCAACATCGTTTTCTGGGTTTAGCCCCTAGTTACAAACAAGTTAGGGTTGGCCCATGTTTTGTGAGTGACCATTCTGTCACTACATCCGCAGTTGGCAAGCTATGTCAGAGTTGGCTCAAACACTCAACATTAGCGTCGGTTAAGTTACATTTGTCTAAACTGACTGACGATGTTGATCTAAACAATTTTGTCAAGGGCCCTGCTTCTGGCAGATCTAAGCGTAGGATATATGCAGCTTACAATGAATATAGGAAACTGTCGCATATTGAGGCTGCTTATTGTTTGAGAGCAATAGATCAGGCAAATTTAGAAAAAGTGCTTGCAGTTGTAGATAATAGCATTAACACCCTTTCTTCCCGCATTTATACTTTAGATAATATTATTTCATCTGTTGTTGATATTGTGCAAGAAGATGGTTTTTTGTTGGTTTTTTTTTATTCGTGCAGTGTGTCGTTGGGTGGCCGACACCGACGTGACTCAGCATTTAAACTGAGGCATCTGGGAACAACTCATTCTTGGATCTAAGGATCTGCATTAGATATATCGTAATTGGGATAAGAGACTCTACGTAAAAAGAAAATACTAAACTCATAAGCTAATAATTATATCTACCGGCCCCAAACCACACTGTGAGAGGAATATCCGCAAACTGATCTAGTTCCTCACTTCTAGATTTTTTTCGGGGTGTTTACAGTACCTCTTTGAATATCGATGGACTCCTTTGTTGTTTAACAACATAAAACTTAGTAGAATAAACTTGAATCCTATTGCATGATGTCCCCTAGGAATTGAAAGTGTTATATCTGGAAAGGTCCTGAGGAAGGTGGTTGTCCAACAGCTTCAACCCCACTGAAACGCGCTTCAACCTAGTGCCAAGTCTCATGCTTTGCATTTGAGATACCTTTTTCTGGCAGAGATTTTATTTTGTCAGAATTAAACTCTACCGTGTACAGATATTGCATGATTGTAGTCGCTGTGAGATTGGATGAAGTGGTATGATTGTAGTGTGAGTGGTTTTGTTTAATTCAATCCAGGGGTGTTTTACTAGATATGTTTGTTATGTAAGTGTATGTCATATTTTGATTTACAGTGATCATGGTTTAAAAAGAAATGCACCAATGATTGTATGTACTAAAGAATATTTAGGATGATGCTTTTACCAAAAGAAATAATATGACAAAAAGATAAAAAATATTTTTGATAAAAAATAAATGAAATGTTTTGATAAAATTAAAAAAACTATGAGATTATCTTTCCTTGTCACTGGTGTACTTTTGAAATGAACTAGAAATTATAGGAATTATGTCAAATGGAAAGGTATGATGGTCTATGAGGGAAATATTTATATTGTTGAATGTATTTTCTTCCCCTCTTTTCCCTGACCATAAAATCATTACAGAGGGGGTCCTCTTATTCTTGCTTCAAAATCAACTGCATTCCATCATGCAGTTTGCATGGACTTTACAGGCACTTAAGGCGGGTCGAGTGCCTTGGGAGTACATGAACATGTCCTCGCTGTTTGCTCCTTTTAATTTGACTGAAAAACAACAATTGATGTCAATGAAGGATGACACGTTTTCTATGTTACACATTGAAAAATTAGAACCTTTGCCATTTTTGGTGGCTGAAACAAATATATATATATTTTTTTGTAAGACCTTTATTAACACAATGCAGAGTACACAGCATGAGCCTACAACCCTGGGGCCGGCTCGCCACGTTGTTACGATCATCCAACAGATAACAGATGCGCTATGAAGAAGAGCGTATAATCTTTAGATGGAGCCACCCTACACACCTTCCGTAGGACACTTAGCTGACAATTGATGTGAGTCTCACATTTTATCATTTTGTAAAGAAAAAACAATGCAACATACCCCAACTTAAGACCTTACAGTGCCATCTCACACAACCTAGACATCAAATACGACAATAGTTCCGGTTCCCACCAAGGGCCTGCCGCCCACAGATATGAACTTGTGCACCAAACATCACACATGTCAGAATGAGACAGAAGATGAGCTAATCTTCCTCACTGTCCTGCAGTGAGTGAAGGTAGTCTGTTAAGAAACACCATATATCTTTTGGTCTTGACTTCGCTGGTAATTGCTCCTCATAGGTTTGCAGTTTGTCCCGGCAGACGGACATATCATGAAGCCATGTTTTCTTCGTCGGCACCTTATGGCTGTGCCAACATTGCGCCACCTGCCTTTTCGCCAACAGTAAAGCGATTGCACAGAACCTGCGCTTCAATGCTCTGAATTGGGGCACTATACCCAGTAAACAGACCTTGGGTGTGCACTGCACCTCTTCCTCCAACATGACAGCTAGTGTGGTAGTGACCTCCCCCCAGTACCTCGCCACCTTCGCGCAATCCCAGGCCAGATGTACAAAATCTGCACCCTCCCTGTTACACCTCTTGCACCTGTCTTCCTCCTGTAAGCCAAACTTAAGCAGTTTGGTCGGCGTGTAGTAGATTTGGTGAATAAATTTAAAGTGTATAATTCTTAAGTTGCCGTTTGGCGTCAGTATCTGTGTTAACGCGCAGGTGCTATGCCATTCCTCATCCGTTAACGGAGTGTCTAGTAGTGCATCCCACCACCCCTTAGCATTAAGTGTGTGTCCCGATATTTCCGATTGTGCAGCTGTGTACAGTCTGGACACCAGGTGGGAGGGGTCACTAGTAGTAATCAGTAGTTGCAGTGGTGCAAGGCATTCTGGTTCTGTCGGGAATGTCGGGTAATGATCCCTCAACGCTCTGGTCAATCTATAGTACGTGAAGCGAAACATGGGAGTCTGGTTCTGGATATGTCAATTGGTCAAGGCCTATGAACGTGCCTGCTTGGAACACATCCCCCAGCTTGTCAATACCAGCCCTACTCAGCAAGGACATTCCAACCTTTTCACTAGTGACGGACAACGCTTGATGATGTCGCAACGGCATGTCCGGTGCATATAGCGGGGTTTTGTGAGCCAACTGCCCAAGTCTGTGCCATGCCTTGACCGTGGTGTCTACAGTGTTTATGTCCTTTGCATGTAGTGGTGGCCTTGTGTGCGATATGATCGCAGAGAGGGGGACAGGATGAGCATCACTCTCTTCTATGGCCGCGTGCGTGAGATATGGGGCTGCGTGGTACCAATATGCCGCATATTGCGCCTGTGCACAGAGGTAGTAGAGGAGAAAATCAGGCACACTGAAGCCTCCCTGCGCAAACGGAAGTGTTAGCGTCTGTAAATCAATACGAGCCTGCTTGCCTGCCCATATCAAAGTCCGCACCAGTGATTTAATGCGGAAGAAGACTTCTCCTGTCGGCGTGACAGGTACGTTATTAAACAGGTATAATAATTTGGGTAACACGTTCATTTTGACGATTGCGATTCTGTCAGCTAGTGATAGCGGCAAGTGGATCCAACGTTGGACTTTGTCCTCAAGCTTAGAGAGTACCACCCCATAGTTTGCTCACAGGACCTCCTCTGGATCCCTGTGAAACATGACCCCTAGGTATCGAATCGGGTCCTGTTGCCACTCCAATGGAAAATCCACTTCAAAGGGCAATGTAGTGTCAGTTAGAGGTATTATGGAGGATTTGGACCAATTAATCGCCAACCCCGAATGTCCGCCAAAACGGATGTATTCCCTGAGCAGCGGGTTTAGATGGGTTTCAGGGTCACGGACGTATATTAACATATCGTCCGCGTAGAGCGATATGTGGAGTGGTCTGGATACGAATTGCAGTGCAGATTCTTTGTAGTTCTGCCGCACTATGCATGCTAGGGGCTCCAGCGCCAGCGCGAATAACAGGGGTGACAGTGGGCAGCCCTGTCGCGTGCCACGCTCAATGCTAAACGGATCCGAAACATAGCCATTGATCCGGACCCTGGCGCGTGGCTGTGTATAAAGCAGGGAGACCCATTGCACAAACCGTTTAGGGAACCCCATTCTGTTGAGGACGGTAATCATATATCTCCATTCGATGGAGTCGAATGCTTTCGCGGCGTCAAGCATGACAGCCACCGCTTTAACCGAGGGCCGCAGGTAATGCGAGAGTGCAAATAGGGATCTAGTGTTATGCAAGGTGGATCTGGTGGGAACAAACCCCGACTGATCCGGAAGGACCAGGCTGGTCATCAAGGGGGACAGCCGACCTGCTATAAGTTTCGCGAGGACTTTCAAGTCCACGTTAATCAAGGATAATGGTCTGTAGGAATCGCATTCCTCCGGATCTTTGGACGGCTTTAGAAGAGCAATGATCAGGGCTTCTCGCAGAGTGGGGGGAAGTAATGACTTCTCAAAGGAGGTGCCATACATGTCCACTAAATAGGGACCGATAATGTCCGCAAACTGCTTATAAAATTCAGAGGTGTACCCGTCAGGGCCCGGCGCCTTGCCATTTGGTAGTGAATTGATCACCTCAGTCACCTCCTCAACCGTGATGGGCCTAGCCAAGTACTCCCTGTGTGCATCCGATAGCCAGCCAATCGCCACGTCATGCAAATAGTCATACGTTTCTTCCGCTGGTGCCGTGGGTTGCGACTGATATAGCGAGCCAAATGAGTCCACAAAGCATTTCAGTATATCTGCAGAGTGTGTTTGTAATATACCCTCCTTAGATTTGACTCTGAGTATCGCCGTTTGTCCTCTTCCCTCACAAATTTTCCGTGCCAGGACACCCCCAGGCCTACCCCCTCACCAAAGGTTCTAGCCACATGTGTGCGGGCCAAGTACTTTATTTCGGACTCCAGAAAGTCCGCGTGCTCAGTATGCAGGTCGCGCAACCCAGGTAGCAGTGAAACATCCTGCGTCGCCTCATACAGCAATTCTAGTTCCCTCATTTGCTGCTCGCAGCGGCGAATTTGGCACCTGATGTCCTTGAGTACCCCTATGGTGGTGCCTATACAGACACCTCTAATCGTGGCCTTGAATGCCTCCCAGAGCAGGCACGGGTCATCCGTCGTCCGTGCATTAATATCAAAGTAGTCCTTTATCGCTTTTTTTTATAGTGTCAACATAGACTGTGTCTGAGAGAGCCCGGGAGTTAAATCGCCATTGGAAGGGGGGGGGCGTGTAACGCGGAAGCTCTATCTGCAACAGGACAGGGTTGTGGTCCGATAATGTGCGGGGCAGCACCTGCAACTTACGAACCCACAGAGCCATGTCCTTAGAACCCAGCCAGTAATCCAACCTGGACCAGCTATTGTGAGACGCTGTGATGTGTGTGGCGCCCGGCGCGTCAGTGTGTTGCAGCCTCCATAGATCCGCTAAGGCCAGGTCCTCCATCATGTGCCCCACCATTTGCCGCGATTGCTTGTGCTGCTCTAGCGAATGAGAGGAGCGGTCTAGCCCGTCCTGCAACGTCACATTCCAGTCCCCCCGCACAGTATGTGTGTGCTAGCATGTGTTTGCATGCGACCCAAGACTTCCCGGAAGAATTCCGGAGCGTCAGTGTTCGGTCCGTAGACGTTCAATAATGTCACTCGTTGGCCCCTCAGTGTACCTGACACCAGCACGTACCTGCCTGCGTAACGTGCTGTGCCTCAAAGCAGACCCCTTTCTTAATCAAAATAAGCACCCCACGGGAATAGGAAGAATATGAGGCCCTGTATGTGGACTCCCCCATCTCGACCCCAAGTGTGCGTGTGTGTGCGGTGCGAGGTGCGATTCCTGTATGAACGCTACATCAATGTTCCATCTGGTAAGACTAGCAAAAACCTATCTAATTTTCTGAGGCTTCGAGAACCCCCTTATGTTCCAAGTAAGAACGTTCAAGCACAATCTGCCCTCATTCCTAGAACCCATTGACATCAGATAATGCAAAACCTTCCATCCCTGTACATTCCAAAGCCACATGTGGTGCCCGCCCATCCTCTGTAGAAAGAACATACATACCAATGGCAGTCCATTGCAGTGGAGAACCTAAGATGACATACCTATGCAATGCTATCGGTCTTCGTAACCATTCAAACACCCCCCCTCCCTTTACCCCACCCACTCCAGCAACCCCAACCTGCCGAAGCCATAACCCCTCAGAGCACAAGTCCCCCAAACACAGAACCATCAACTCAGTGCCCATACTGAGAACTCGTGGTGGGTATTACCCTCACGGAGGACCGCCAGGAGCACAACCCTACACCCGGTGGACGGGTGCAGGCGATACTACACAAAACTGTACATATTCATAATACATGTGTCCATTGTCCCGCTGTCCCCTCCACTCTCCAATGACTCAGCAGTATTACACAAGTAGCAGCGGTGTTACAGGGGCAGCACAGCGACACCCCTACTCCACCTTACGTCCTTGGCCGGTCCCCTCCCCATACCGCCCAGCGTCCATATCGCCCCATCAACTAAGTACGTTGCTTTAAGGAGGCAGTTCATATGAGGAGCGCAGAGGTGGGCGCACATCTGCAAGGTTCCATACCACAAGGCCACGCAACACGTAGCGCGAAAGGCACTTCCGCTCCCAGTGCCCCAGTGCCCTCGACAGGATGGTGTACAAGCTTATTCAAGGGGAAGGACCTGGCCAGATGCCCCGCGTGCCAGAAACTGCACCTGATTGACTCGTGTTCATGAACAAATACACCGTGGGGAGGGCAAGTCCGCACGGGCCAGCCACAGGCAACGGACATAGTGAAAAGACAGAAGTGTACTTCAGCCCTCGCTGTCCCAATGAATAACAGGCCCTCTGATACACAGTGATTGCAGTAAAAGCGCCATAGTCTACATTCAGGAGTCCGGCACCAGGCGGAAATGCCCAGTGCAGCTAACAGCGGCCACGTGGCAATCCACGTTAGTCGACAGTACAACCGCTGTCCGACGAGGGATATCGTCGGTGGCTTCAGTCCGAATCCCCGTGTTGACCATTCTGCGAGTCCGCTCTCGACTCACGCTGTACCCTCTTAACAAATTCCTGGGCCGCCTTGGGTGTTGCCAGCACGACTGCCTTCTCCTTCCATACCACACGAAGTCGGGCTGGATACAACATTGAGTAGACAATGTTCAGATCATGCAGCTTGGCCTTCACGGTAGTGTATTCCTTACGCGCCTGTTGAACCGCGACTGTGTGATCCGGGTAGAACTCCAGGGAGTTGCCTTGATGGGTGATTTTGCCCTTTTCCCGTGCAAGCCGGAGGATTGTGTCTCTGTCCCGGTAATTGAGTATCCTCGCCACAATCGGCCTGGGTGTGGCGCCGGGTGGCGGTCGGGGGCTAACGATCTATGGGCCCGCTCCACTATGAAGATTGGCGATAAGGCCTTCGCGCCAAAGAGGTCTTTACACAGATTTTCGACGTAGTGCTCCATCCGCCCAGTGTTGGTCGTCTCCGGCAGGCCCGTGATTCTCACGTTATTGCGCCTCGAACGCGCTTCCAAATCCTCCTCCTTCGCTTTAATCACCTCCAGTAGTCGTTCCATTCCCGCGCACTTGGCGGTGGAGGTCCGCGCCTCATCTTCAACGGCAGATATTCGCGTCTCCGCCTCATCCAAACGTTCGCCATGCTTCTCCTGCCGAGCGGCCATGCCATCCATCCTGCATGTCAGGTTGTCTAGCTTACCGTTTATGTCCTGCAGATTCGATTGAATCGCCAATAGGATCTTTTCCATGTTGCTGTTCGGCATTGGTTCGGTAGAGCCGCCAGCCTCCACCACCTCCTCTGCAGGTTTTGTCGCCTTTCTGTTGTCAAAGGAGATCCTGGGTTGTTGTTTATCAGGTTTCCCCATGATGGTGGCCGGGGAAGTCGCCTTCCTGAACGCGGGCCCAGACGCCCTTGTGACTCTGCCCGCCGTCGCCGTGATGCACCGGCAAGGGTAGCAAGCAGCTGCACGTGGTATTGCCCCTGCAATCAGAGAAAACTAGCCCCCGGGTGCCCCTCACCAGGTCGCGTGGGCTATGCGGAGGGAAGTGGCCGGTCGACGCCAACAACAACGTGATCCAAATCGGCCAGGGAGCACCCGTGCCCCCAGTTGGGTCCCCTATGCAGTTCGCTGGATGTGAGATCACAGCCCTCCGTGTGAGACCCTCTGTCGCCGAAGTTGCCAGTGAGCTCGGCAGCCTCCCGCCGATTCGTTAGTGCAGGCGGCGCCGGTGCACCAGTAGAGAGCAGTCAGTGAGCGCCTTTCCCCAGCAGTGAGCCTTGCAATGGAGATCCCCGTGTAACCGCCAGGCGGTGAGCCCAACCCGGCCTGGTCCGTACTCACCGGCGCGAAGGCGATGTTATCTACACTCCGGCACCATGCGCCGCCATCTTGTCAGGCATATGGTTCAGGGACACGGCAGAATCAATTGGCCGTATACGGGGGTGAAAGGCAAAGCACAATGGTCCCGCGGGCCCGGGAAGCAGTTCCTCACCCCCGGGTTGCTGATGCTGGTTTAGGAGGCCGATCCCACGCCGAGGCCACAGCGCAAGTCAGAGGTCCGCCGATCAATGTCGGCCATGTTGTCAGGCGGGCGGCTGCACTGCACAATTTACACGGCAAAAGTCAAAAAGCCCGGAGCCGTGGACGAGCTCCCCCATGTCGGTTGATGCACCACATCTTCCCCCTCCCGTGGATGGCCTCGGAGAGTGGAGTAACGGGGTAGGAGCGGCAACGGATCACATAGTTGGTGATCGCCCGGCGGAGCTGCAGTTCAGGCAGCCATTCCGCTGTGCGCCCCCTAGCGCCTCCAACCGGCTGAAACAAATTTGGCTGTGTGGCTTATCCACGGCTTGATTTCGCTCCCTTTCTCGCTTTTCAAATTTGAATCTTGCATGAAACATTACGCCATAGGCAGGTATGAGCCTTTAGGCTCATCTCCATGGAGCTTGGTCTCTTCCTTTCCTTTTATAGATGTATAAGGGAGGGTAATGAGGTTTATTTAAACGGTGAAGACTGCACGACAACACCTGACCACTCATTAATTTGTAGGAATATACAATTACATGGCTCTTGCAATCAGAACGAGCCTAATTTGGCTTGTGTCTTGAAAGGTACTCCCACACCTGCTATCACATCTACATTCACATTACTGGCAAATGGTAGTTATTTACTTTTAAACAATGAAGATTGTTGTGGGATGGTAGCTGGAATTCCTTTCGTAGTAACTGTCTCACAGAGAGTAATTTGTTGCAAAAACGTGCTATTTCCTCCTACTCATAGGAAGCTGGATGTTTCCATCTGGCCGTCGATTCTGACCTTGAAAGCAGAGGTCAACAAAATGAGTCGAATAAGAGCTCTTTTGTCGCAGAAAGAAGTTGTCCTTACATCTGCTTGTGAAACATTTGTCCTTCACGTGGCAAACACCCGCACAGAAGTGCATGCGTTGTTAGACAAGGACCTCCCGTTACATTTTGGGGAGTTAATTCACACTATCTTTAACGCGCCCTCGACCACGGGCCTAGCTTTTTTTTTAAACTTGTTAGTAGTGGTCTTGTTACTTCATTCCAAACTATTTTTAGTGTGTTCCCAGCATTTTTTCAATCAATTTTTTCCAGCCTCTTGCGCAGTTCTCCTTAATGCTCACATTAGTGGCTGGAGTGCTACTGTTATTTAGTTTATTTCAAAATGGATGCACCTCCTGTGTTTCACGACAACGTGTCCAGGCTATTGCTGTTCCAGATTCCTCCAGAGACGGCCGCTCCCCCACGCAGCTCCCCACCCGCCTGCAGTGGTATCGTAGCGCTTGGGCTGCAGATTGATTTGTGCCTCGCTTTGCTCATTAGCTGTAACTGTGCTGCTTGTAGCGCTCTGGCATCGCAGCGCCTGCATTAATTTATTGTTTGTGCCTCGCATTGCTCATAAATTGTATCTGTGCCGCCTCTAGTGATCTGACACCGTAGCGCCTGCATCTTTAGTTTCTGCCTCGCATTGCTTTTAGTAGTACTGCCCAATCCAACCGTGTTACTCTGCTAGCAGCCATTTGCATCATCACGTTTGTTGTGGCGCCTCCTTGCTCGGACCTACACCCCGCCCTCGACCTCCCAGCTGTCCCTCCCCTGCACTGAGTGTACTGCCCCGACCCTCCGCCATCTCCTTTGTGACCGTCCGGATTCCTCCAGAGACGGCCGCTCCCCCACGCAGCTCCCCACCCGCCTGCAGTGGTATCGTAGCGCTTGGGCTGCAGATTGATTTGTGCCTCGCTTTGCTCATTAGCTGTAACTGTGCTGCTTGTAGCGCTCTGGCATCGCAGCGCCTGCATTAATTAATTGTTTGTGCCTCGCATTGCTCATAAATTGTATCTGTGCCGCCTCTAGTGATCTGACACCGTAGCGCCTGCATCTTTAGTTTCTGCCTCGCATTGCTTTTAGTAGTACTGCCCAATCCAACCTGGTTACTCTGCTAGCAGCCATTTGCATCGTCACGTTTGTTGTGGCGCCTCCTTGCTCGGACCTACACCCTGCCCTCGGCCTCCCAGCTGTCCCTCCCCCGCCCCTCCCCCTCCATCTTCCATTTAAGACTGATGTCCCAACGCGCAGCGTCCACGCGCTGCGGCCGCGCCAAAGGTGCGCCAAAGGTAAGCCCGTCTACGCCCGTCCGCTCCAAGACCGCGCCCAGCGCCAGACCCCCTGCCCCTCGTACCATCCACCCCACCCGCATTACATACGCCGCTTCCTCCCTCTTAGCCCTTAACCCCGGCCGACTCCCCAACTGCACCCTAGCCGCACCTGGACACACCCATGGACCCTTCACATGCAACTCCTGCAAGTTTGACAGCACCAAAACCAACTCCCCATACACGAACACCTAGCAGAGATCTGTCACCAACCACCTAAAATGCATCCTGCTCAACACCCGCTCGGTCCACAGACACGCCATCGACCTCTGGAATCTACTAGACACCATCTCCCCAGACATCGCCTTCCTAACAGAAACATGGATGAACGCCTCCTCAGCCCCAGACATCACCATCGCCATCCCGGAAGGCTACAAAATCATCCGAAAAGACCGCACCAAGCAAACAGGAGGAGGCATCGCTATCGTCCATAAGAATTCCATCCACATCTCAACCAGCTCTGACGTCAACCTTGCTAGCGCCGAACACCTTCACTTCCAGATCCACACCGACCCCAAGACCACACTCAGAGGCACCCTCCTCTACAGACCACCAGGACCCCGTGCACAATTCTGTGAAGACATCACTGACTGTATCAACCCACACGCCCTCCCCTCCGAGGACTACATTCTTTTGGGGGACCTCAATTTTCACCTGGAAAAGAGCATCGACAGCAACACCACCACCCTTCTGGACAATCTTGCCAACCTCGGACTCAAGCAACTTGTTATTACCCCCACCCACAATGCAGGTCACACACTTGACCCCATCTTCATCTCCAGCAAACATATCTCCTTCAGTCACACCACAGCTCTCCATTGGACGGACCACAGCTGCGTTCACTTTATCTACAAAAAGACCACAACCCACAACCACCCTCAACCTACTCTGCGAAGAAACTGGAACAAAATCACCATCCAGCGAGTGCAACAGTAGGGAAAGCGTTGGATAGCGTAGGTGTAAAAATTACTATTCCCACTCCAGAGAGTGCAACAGTAGGGAAAGCGTTGGACAGTGGGAGGTAAAAATTACTATTCCCACTCCAGTGAGGGCAACAGTAGGGAAAGCGTTGGATAGCGTAGGGGTAAAAATGTACTATTCCCACTCCAGAGAGTGCAACAGTAGAGAAAGCGTTGGATAGCGTAGGGGTAAAAATTAATATTCCCACTGCAGTGAGTCCAACAGTAGGGAAAGCGTTGGATAGCGTAGGGGTAAAAATTACTATTCCCACTCCAGAGAGTGCAACAGTAGGGAAAGTGTTGGATAGCGTAGGGGTAAAAATTACTATTCCCACTCCAGAGAGTGCAACAGTAGGGAATGCTTTGGATAGTGGGAGGGTAAAAATTACTATTCCCACTCCAGTGAGTGCAACAGTAGGGAAAGTAAATACTTCATATATAAATAAAAATTACATAAATATTAATACCAATTACAAATTAATTTAAATAATTAACATTTTTATATATTATATTATTTAATCAATTAAAAATACAAATACAAATGATTTTTTATTAATAATTACCTACTAATACAATGTATTTACCAATTAACAATAAATTAATTAACAATTTAAAAATAATTACAAATTAGATACAAATTTAACAATTTAAAAAATATATTACTTACAATTAAATTACTTCCCACCCTATTCCCCTATAAACCCACAACCCACTACAGAAAATAAATTAATTAAATTAACATAATTATCAATTAATCAATTATTTAAAATTAACTAACAATTATATTTTAATTAATTACCAATTAATAATTAATTAAAAATAAATACCAATAAATAAATTAACATACTTATTTAATTATAATTAGAACATTGGAATGTTGGGAGCTCCATTGAAAACAATGGAGTGCTCTGGGCTTATAATGGCTGGTATAAGCCTGGAGCTCCAACATTCCAATGTTTCTTTGTTCACTGCTCTGGCTGTGAACAAAGGCTTCAGGGAGCCTGAGGGGATTCCATTCCCCTCACGCTCCCAAAAGGCTTTGTTTTTTTTGTTAGAACATTCTGTTCTCTAGTGGCAGAATGTTCTAATAGCCTTATAGCCCTTCGTAGAGGGCTATACCGCTATTAAAGTCCCTCTCCCTTGTTAAAGGCCCTCGCCTTCGGCTCGGGGCCTTTAACGCTGGAGAGGGCCTTTAATAGCCGGTATAGCCCTCTACGGCGGGCTATAAGGCTATATTAAATTACTTCCCACCCTATTCCCCTCTAAACCCTCAACCCGCTACAAAAATAAATAACTACAATTAACATATTTATCAAATAATCAATTAAAATAAATTGCCAATTATATTTTAATTAATTACCAATTAATAATTAATTAGCAATTAATTCAAAATAAATACCAATAAATAATTTAACATATTTAATTAATTATAATTAAATTACTTTCCACCCTATTCCGCTATAAACCCACAACCCGCTACAGAAAATAAATTACAAAAAATAACATATTTATCAATTAATCAATTTAAAGTAATTACCAATTGTATTTTAATTAATTACCAATTAATTAACAATTAATTCAAAATATATACCAATAAATAAATTAACATATTTAATTAATTAAAATTAAATTCCTTCCCTCCCTATTCGCCTATAAACCCACAATCCGCTACAGAAAATAAATTACTAACATTAACATATTTACCAATTAATCAATAAAAAATAATTACAATTATATTTTGATTACCAATTAATAATTAATTAACAATTAATTCAAAATAAATACCAATAAATAAAATAACATATTTAATTAATTATAATTAAATTACTTCCCACCCTATTCCACTATAAACCCACAACCCGCTACAGAATTATATTACACAAAAATTTCAAATAATATTAACTTACTTACCTGTAATTCGATATTTTTGTTGTATATATTCTGTCCATTCGATATTTTGTCCATTCTATATTTTTGATTCGATATTAATGCTATTCTATTCGATATTAATACTATTCTATTCGATATTTTGGTAGTCTATATTCTGTCTAGTCGATATTATGTCTATTCTATAGTTTTTTACTCGATATTATTGCTACTCGATATTTAAAACTCAATATTATGACTGTACACCACAGTGAGCACCTAGACAGTCAAGGTTATCTTGGACACTGTGTCTGTTGTTCTAAATGATCAGTGCACGTTCTAGCCATAACACATACGCAGCTGTGGCCACCTCTGATATTGGCGCGTTTAATAATGCACTGCCTAGGCATGATAACACACACTTGGAGAACATTTGTGTGCTGAGAGCTCATGCAGAACTCAACGTGATCCATTTCTGCTAAGTACCAGAGGTATGGGGCCGCCTATGTAAGCCTATGAGACCTTCTATTAGTTATAAAATAACCTACTAGCAAGTAAGGGTGAAAAATAGATGTATATTCAACCTGTTTCCATTTAGCATTGTAACATGCTTTCTCTTTGTGTATTTTATGGAACAGTAACTAAGCTGACAATATTGATTCTGATAATATGTCTTCTTGTATTTGCTAAGATGCTGCACCTGAGATCACAGCGTTAGAAATAAACATTTCAAACTTACTCGTGTCTCTTTTACTCCCTGTTTTGGACTGATACAAGAGTGTAACAAAAGAGTGTTCTTGTTTTCCACATCACCTGAGGTATCCTTAGATTCATGTTCTGGGTTGACTAATCATTGGGGTTTTTGCTATAGGACGAAGAACCAATGAGTCACTTATGCTAGTCTGGTAGGGGATTTTGGGTACTAATTCACTGAGGTTCTCTATGCACAGTTCTGTGTAGGAACAGAATCCCTGCTACACCGGGCATTACTGGTAAGTAACCCGGACAATACTGGTGCGTAACCAGGCATTACTGGCAAGTAACCCAGGCATTACTGGTATGTAACTGGGCATTACTGGTAAGTAACCTGGGCATTACTGGTAAGTAGCCAGGCATTACTGGTAAATAACCGATCATTACTGGTAAGTAACCCGGGTATTACTGGTAAGTAACCAGGCATTGCTGGTAAGTCACCGAGAATTACTGATAAGTAACCAGGCATTACTGGTAAGTAACCGGACATTACAGGTAAGTAACCAGGCATTACTGGTAAGTAACTGGGCTGTACTGGTAATTAAGCAGTCTTTACTGGTAAGTAGTCCCGGGCATTACTAGTCAGTAAACAGGCTTTACTGGTAAGTAGCCGGGCATTATAGGTAAGTAAATGGGCATTACTGGTAAGTAACCGGGCTTTACCGGTAAGTAACCGGTCTTTACTGGTAAGTAACAGGGCATTACTGGTAAGTACCCAGGCATTACTGGGAAGTAACCGAGCATTACTGGTAAGTAACCAAGCATTACTGATAAGTAACCGGGCATTACGTGTATGTGTAAGGAATGGAATGGGAAGAGCTGGGCTTGGACTAATGAAGATTACAGGTAAGTAATAGGGCATTACTGCTAAGAAACCTTGGCATTACTGGTAAGTAACCCAGACATTACTGGTAAGTAACCGGGCATTACTAGTAAATAGCCCGGGCATCACTGGAAAGTAACCGGGCAACACTGGTAAGTAACAGGGCATTACTGGTAAGTAACCCAGGCATTACCTGTATGTGTAAGGAATGGAACAGGAAGACCTGAGCTTGGAGTAATGAAGGTTACGGGTAAGTAACCAAGCATTACTAGTAAGTAACCGGGCATTACTGGTCAGTAACCAGGCATTATTGGTAAGTAACCAGGAATTACTAGTAAGTAACCAGGCACTACTGGTAAGTAACCGGGCATTACTGCTAAGTAACCGGACATAACTGCTAAGTAAATGGGCATTACTGGTAAGTAACTGGGCATAACTGGTAAGTAACCGGGTATTGCTGGTAAGTAACCGGGCATTACAGATAAGTAACCCGGCATTACTACTAAGTTACCAAGCATTACTGCTAAGTAACTGGGCATAAATGCTAAGTAAATGGGCATTACTGCTAAGTAACGAGGCATTATTGGTAAGTAACTGGGCATTACTGGTGAGTAACTGGGCATTACCTGTATGTGTAAATAATGGAACGGGAAGACCTGGACTTGGAGTAATAAAGATTACAGGTAAGTAATTGGGCATTACTGGTAAGTAACGAGGCATTAAATACATGCGTATGGAATGAAACTGGAAGACCTGGGCTTGGAGTAATGAAGATTACCGGTAAGTAAATGGGCATTACTGGTAAGTAACCAGGCATTACTGGTAAGTAACCGGGCATTACTGGCAAGTAACCGGGCATTACTGGCAAGTAACCAGGCATTACTGCTAAGTGACCAGGCATTACTGGTAAGTAACTGGGCATTACTGGTAAGTAACCAAGCATTACGGATAAGTAACCAGGCATTACCTGTATGTGTAAGGAATGGAACGGGAATAGCTGGGCTTGGAGTAATGAAGATTACCGGTAAGTAAATGGGCATTACTGGTAAGTAACCAGGCATTACTGCTAAGTAACCTGGGCATTACTGGTAAGTAACCCAGGCATAACTGGTAAGTACCCGGGCATTACTGGTAAGTAACCCGGGCATCACTGTAAGTATTCGGGCATTACTGGTAAGTAGCGGGGCATTACTGGTAAGTAACACGGGTATTAGTGGTAAGTAACCCGGCATTACTGGTAAGTAACCGGGCATTACTGGTAAGTAACGGGGGTATTACTGGTAGGTAACCCAGGTATTAGTGCTAAGTAACCGGGCATTACTGGTAAGTAACTGGGCATTACTAGTTAGTAACTGGGCATTACTGGTAAGTAACTGGGCATTACTGGTAAGTAACCGGGCATTACTGGTAAGCAATACAGGCATTACTGGTAAGTAACCCAGGCATAACTGGTAAGTAACCGGGTATTACTGGTAAGTAACCGGGCATTACATGTAAGTTACCGGGTATTACTGCTAAGTAACCGGGCATTGCTGGTAAGTAACCCGGGCATTCCTGATAAGTAACCGGGCTGGTAAGTACTGGTAAGTAATGCAGGCATTACTGGTAAGTAACCCATGCATTACTGGTAAGTAACCGGGCATTACTGGTAAATAACCGGACATTACAGATAAGTAACCCGGCATTACTACTAAGTAACCAAGCATTACTGCTAAGTAACTGGGCATAACTGCTAAGTAAATGGGCATTACTGCTAAGTAACGAGGCATTACTGGTAAGTAACTGGGCATTACTGGTGGGTAACTGGGCATTACCTGTATGTGTAAAGAATGGAACGGGAAGACCTGGGCTTGGAGTAATAAAGATTAAAGGTAAGTAATTGGGCATTACTGGTAAGTAACGAGACATTAAATACATGCGTATGGAATGAAACTGGAAGACCTGGGCTTGGAGTAATGAAGATTACTGGTAAGTAAATGGGCATTACTGGTAAGTAACCAGGCATTACTGGTAAGTAACCAGGCATTACTGGTAAGTAACCGGGCATTACTGGCAAGTAACCAGGCATTACTGTTAACTGACCAGGCATTACTGGTAAGTAACCCGGGTATTAGTGGTAAGTAACCGGGCATTACTGGTAAGTAACCGGGCATTACTGGTAAGTAACAGGGTATTACTGGTAAGTAACCCAGGTATTACTGCTAAGTAACCGGGCATTACTGGTAAGTAACCGGGCATTGCAGGTAAGTAACCAGGCATTACTGCTAAGTAACCGGGCATTACTGCTAAGTAACAGGGCATTACAGATAAGTAACCAGGTATTACTGCTAAGTAACCGAGAATTGCTGGTAAGTAACCCGGGCATTACTGGTAAGTAGCCGGGCATTACTGGTAAGTAACAGGGGTATTACTGGTAGGTAACCCAGGTATTACTGCTAAGTAACCGGGCATCACTGGTAAATAATCGGGCATTACTAGTTAGTAACTGGGCATTACTGGTAAGTAACTGAGCATTACTGGTAAGTAACCGGGCATTACTGGTAAGCAATACAGGCATTACTGGTAAGTAACCCAGGCATAACTGGTAAGTAACCGGGTATTACTAGTAAGTAACCGGGCATTACATATAAGTAACCGGGTATTACTGCTAAGTAACCGGGCATTGCTGGTAAGTAACCCGGGCATTCCTGATAAGTAACCGGGCTGGTAAGTACTGGTAAGTAATGCAGGCATTACTGGTAAGTAACCCATGCATTACTGGTAAGTAAACGGGCATTACTGGTAAATAACCAGACATTACAGATAAGTAACCCGGCATTACTACTAAGTAACCAAGCATTACTGCTAAGTAACTGGGCATAACTGCTAAGTAAATGGGCATTACTGCTAAGTAACGAGGCATTACTGGTAAGTAACTGGGCATTACTGGTGAGTAACTGGGCATTACCTGTATGTGTAAAGAATGGAACGGGAAGACCTGGGCTTGGAGTAATAAAGATTACAGGTAAGTAATTGGGCATTACTGGTAAGTAACGAGACATTAAATACATGCGTATGGAATAAAACTGGAAGACCTGGGCTTGGAGTAATGAAGATTACCGGTAAGTAAATGGGCATTACTGGTAAGTAACCAGGCATTACTGGTAAGTAACCAGGCATTACTGGTAAGTAACCGGGCATTACTGGCAAGTAACCAGGCATTACTGTTAAGTGACCAGGCATTACTGGTAAGTAACCCGGGTATTAGTGGTAAGTAACCGGGCATTACTGGTAAGTAACCGGGCATTACTGGTAAGTAACGGGGTTATTACTGGTAAGTAACCCAGGTATTACTGCTAAGTAACCGGACATTACTGGTAAGTAACCGGGCATTGCAGGTAAGTAACCAGGCATTACTGCTAAGTAACCAGGCATAAATGATAAGTAAATGGGCATTACTGCTAAGTAACAGGGCATTACAGGTAAGTAACCAGGTATTGCTGCTAAGTAACCGGGAATTGCTGGTAAGTAACCCAGGCATTACTGGTATGTAACTGGGCATTATTGGTAAGTAACCTGGGCATTACTGGTAAGTAGCCAGGCATTACTGGTAAATAACCGATCATTACTGGTAAGTAACCTGGGCATTACTGGTAAGTAACCCGGGTATTACTGGTAAGTAACCAGGCATTGCTGGTAAGTCACCGAGAATTACTGATAAGTAACCAGGCATTACTGGTAAGTAACCGGGCATTACAGGTAAGTAACCAGGCATTACTGGTAAGTAACTGGGCTGTACTGGTAATTAAGCAGTCTTTACTGGTAAGTAGTCCCGGGCATTACTAGTCAGTAAACAGGCTTTACTGGTAAGTAGCCGGGCATTATAGGTAAGTAAATGGGCATTACTGGTAAGTAACCGGGCTTTACCGGTAAGTAACCGGTCTTTACTGGTAAGTAACAGGGCATTACTGGTAAGTACCCAGGCATTACTGGGAAGTAACCGAGCATTACTGGTAAGTAACCAAGCATTACTGATAAGTAACCGGGCATTACGTGTATGTGTAAGGAATGGAATGGGAAGAGCTGGGCTTGGACTAATGAAGATTACAGGTAAGTAATAGGGCATTACTGCTAAGAAACCTTGGCATTACTGGTAAGAAACCCAGACATTACTGGTAAGTAACCGGGCATTACTGGTAAATAGCCCGGGCATCACTGGAAAGTAACCGGGCAACACTGGTAAGTAACGGGGCATTACTGGTAAGTAACCCAGGCATTACCTGTATGTGTAAGGAATGGAACAGGAAGACCTGAGCTTGGAGTAATGAAGGTTACGGGTAAGTAACCAAGCATTACTAGTAAGTAGCCCGGCATTACTGGTCAGTAACCAGGCATTATTGGTAAGTAACCAGGAATTACTAGTAAGTAACTAGGCACTACTGGTAAGTAACCGGGCATTACTGCTAAGTAACCGGACATAACTGCTAAGTAAATGGGCATTACTGGTAAGTAACTGGGCATTACTGGTGAGTAACTGGGCATTACCCGTATGTGTAAATAATGGAACGGGAAGACCTGGACTTGGAGTAATAAAGATTACAGGTAAGTAATTGGGCATTACTGGTAAGTAATGAGGCATTAAATACACGCGTATGGAATGAAACTGGAAGACCTGGGTTTGGAGTAATGAAGATTACCGGTAAGTAAATGGGCATTACTGGTAAGTAACCAGGCATTACTGGTAAGTAACCGGGCATTACTGGCAAGTAACCGGGCATTACTGGCAAGTAACCAGGCATTACTGCTAAGTGACCAGGCATTACTGGTAAGTAACCGGGCATTACTGGTAAGTAACCAAGCATTACGGATAAGTAACCAGGCATTACCTGTATGTGTAAGGAATGGAACGGGAATAGCTGGGCTTGGAGTAATGAAGATTACCGGTAAGTAAATGGGCATTACTGGTAAGTAACCAGGCATTACTGCTAAGTAACCTGGGCATTACTGGTAAGTAGCCCAGGCATAACTGGTAAGTACCCGGGCATTACTGTAAGTATTCGGGCATTACTGGTAAGTAGCGGGGCATTACTGGTAAGTAACACGGGTATTAGTGGTAAGTAACCCGGCATTACTGGTAAGTAACCGGGCATTACTGGTAAGTAACGGGGGTATTACTGGTAGGTAACCCAGGTATTACTGCTAAGTAACCGGGCATTACTGGTAAGTAACTGGGCATTACTAGTTAGTAACTGGGCATTACTGGTAAGTAACTGGGCATTACTGGTAAGTAACCAGGCATTACTGGTAAGCAATACAGGCATTACTGGTAAGTAACCAGGCATAACTGGTAAGTAACCGGGTATTACTGGTAAGTAACTGGGCATTACCTGTATGTGTAAAGAATGGAACGGGAAGACCTGGGCTTGGAGTAATAAAGATTAAAGGTAAGTAATTGGGCATTACTGGTAAGTAACGAGACATTAAATACATGTGTATGGAATGAAACTGGAAGACCTGGGCTTGGAGTAATGAAGATTACTGGTAAGTAAATGGGCATTACTGGTAAGTAACCAGGCATTACTGGTAAGTAACCAGGCATTACTGGTAAGTAACCGGGCATTACTGGCAAGTAACCAGGCATTACTGTTAACTGACCAGGCATTACTGGTAAGTAACCCGGGTATTAGTGGTAAGTAACCGGGCATTACTGGTAAGTAACCGGGCATTACTGGTAAGTAACGGGGTATTACTGGTAAGTAACCCAGGTATTACTGCTAAGTAACCGGGCATTACTGCTAAGTAACCGGGCATAACTGATAAGTAAATGGGCATTACTGCTAAGTAACAGGGCATTACAGATAAGTAACCAGGTATTACTGCTAAGTAACCGAGAATTGCTGGTAAGTAACCCGGGCATTACTGCTAAGTAGCCGGGCATTACTGGTAAGTAACAGGGGTATTACTGGTAGGTAACCCAGGTATTACTGCTAAGTAAACGGGCATCACTGGTAAATAATCGGGCATTACTAGTTAGTAACTGGGCATTACTGGTAAGTAACTGAGCATTACTGGTAAGTAACCGGGCATTACTGGTAAGCAATACAGGCATTACTGGTAAGTAACCCAGGCATAACTGGTAAGTAACCGGGTATTACTAGTAAGTAACCGGGCATTACATATAAGTAACCGGGTATTACTGCTAAGTAACCGGGCATTGCTGGTAAGTAACCCTGGCATTCCTGATAAGTAACCGGGCTGGTAAGTACTGGTAAGTAATGCAGGCATTACTGGTAAGTAACCCATGCATTACTGGTAAGTAAACGGGCATTACTGGTAAATAACTGGACATTACAGATAAGTAACCCGGCATTACTACTAAGTAACCAAGCATTACTGCTAAGTAACTGGGCATAACTGCTAAGTAAATGGGCATTACTGCTAAGTAACGAGGCATTACTGGTAAGTAACTGGGCATTACTGGTGAGTAACTGGGCATTACCTGTATGTGTAAAGAATGGAACGGGAAGACCTGGGCTTGGAGTAATAAAGATTACAGGTAAGTAATTGGGCATTACTGGTAAGTAACGAGACATTAAATACATGCGTATGGAATGAAACTGGAAGACCTGGGCTTGGAGTAATGAAGATTACCGGTAAGTAAATGGGCATTACTGGTAAGTAACCAGGCATTACTGGTAAGTAACCAGGCATTACTGGTAAGTAACCGGGCATTACTGGCAAGTAACCAGGCATTACTGTTAAGTGACCAGGCATTACTGGTAAGTAACCCGGGTATTAGTGGTAAGTAAACGGGCATTACTGGTAAGTAACCGGGCATTACTGGTAAGTAACGGGGTTATTACTGGTAAGTAACCCAGGTATTACTGCTAAGTAACCGGACATTACTGGTAAGTAACCGGGCATTGCAGGTAAGTAACCAGGCATTACTGCTAAGTAACCGGGCATAAATGATAAGTAAATGGGCATTACTGCTAAGTAACAGGGCATTACAGGTAAGTAACCAGGTATTACTGCTAAGTAACCGGGAATTGCTGGTAAGTAACCCGGGCATTACTGGTAAGTAGCCGGGCATTACTGGTAAGTAACCCAGCCATTACCTGTAGGTAACCAGGCGTTACTGGTAAGTATCGCGGGCATTACTGGTAAATAACCCAGGCATTACTGGTAAGTAACAAGGCATTACTGGTAAGTAACTGGGCATTACTGGTAAGTAGCCCAGGCATTACTGGTAAGTAACTGGGCATTACTGGTAAGTAACCGGGCATTACAGGTAAGAAGCCGGGTATTACTGCTAAGTAACCGGGCATTGCTGGTAAGTAACCCGGGCATTACTGGTAAGTAACCGGGCATTACTGGTAAGTAACGCGGGCATCACTGGTAAGTAACCCAGGCATTACTGGTAAGTAACCAAGCATTACTGGTAAGTAACCAGGCATTACTGGTAAGTAACTGGGCATAACTGGTAAGTAACCGAACATTACTGGTAAGTAACCGGGCATTTCTGGTAAGTAACCGAGCATTAGTGGTAAGTAACCAGGCATAACTGGTAAGTAACCCAGCATTACTGGTAAGTAACCAGGCATTACTGGTAAGTAACCAGCCTTTACTGGTAAGTAACCTGGCATTACTGGTAAGTAACAGAGCATTACTGGTGAGTATCCCAGCATTACTGGTAAGTAACTGAGCATTACTGGTAAATAATCGGGCATTACTGTAAGTAACCGGGGGCATTACTAGTAAGTAACAGGGCATAACTGGTAAGTAACCTGGCATTACTGGTAAGTAACCAGGCATTACTGGTTAGAAACAGAGCATTACTGGTAAGTAACCCGGGATTAGTGGTAAGTAACCCTGCATTACTGGTAAGTAACCCTGCATTACTGGTAAGTAAGCGAGCATTACTGGTAAGTAACCGGGCATTACCTGTATGTGTAAGGAATGGAAGAGGAAGACCTGGGCTTGGAGTAATAAAGATTACCGGTAGGTAACTGGGCATTACTGGTAGGTAACCAGGCATAACTGGTAAGTAACTGGGCATAACCTTTACGTAACCGGGCTTTACTGGTAAGTAACCGGGTATTACTGGTAAGTAACCAAGCATTACTGGTAAGTAACAGGGCATTACTGGCACGTAACCGGAAATTACTGGTACGTAACAAGGAATTACTGGTAAGTGAGTGGGCTTACTGGTAAGTAACTGGGCATTACTGGTAAGTAGCCGGGAATTACAGGTAAGTAACCGAGCATTACTGGTAAGTAATCAGGCATTACTGGTACATAACTGGGTATTACTGGGAAGTAACCGGGCATTACTGGTAAGTAACCAGGTATAACAGGTAAGTAACCTGGCATTACTGGTAAGTAACCGGGCATTACTGGTAAGTAACTGAGCATTACTGGTAAGTAACCCGTAATTACTGGTAAGTAACCCGGCATTACTGGTAAGTAACCGAGCATTACTGGTAAGTAACTGGGCATTACTGGTAAGTAACCGGGCATTACCTGTATGTGTAAGTAATGGAAGAGGAAGACCTGGGCTTGTAGTAATAAAGATTACCGGTAGGTAACTGGGCATTACTGGTAAGTATTCCAGGCATTACTGGTAAGTAACCGGGCATTACTGGTAAGTAACCGGGTATTGCAGGTAAGTAACCAGGCATTACTGCTAAGTAACCGGGCATAACTGCTAAGTAAAAGGGAATTACAGGTAAGTAACCAGCCATTACTGGTAAGTAACCAGGCATTACTAATAAGTAACCAGGCACTTCTGGTAAGTAACTGGGTATTACTGGTAAGTAACCAGGCATTACTGGTAAGTTACCAAGCATTACTGATAAGTAACCGGGCATTACCTGTATATGTAAGGAATGGAACGGGAAGAGCTGGGCTTGGACTAATAAAGATTACAGGTAAGTAATTGGGCATTACTGCTAAGTAACCTGGACATTACTGGTAAGTAACCGGGCATTACTGGTAAGTAACAGGGCATTACTGGTAAGTAACCCAGGCATTACTGGTAAGTAACTGGGCATTACAGGTAAGTAACCACTCATTACCTGTATTTGTACGAATGGAACAGGAAGACCTGGGCTTGAAGTAATGAAGGTTAAGGGTAAGTAACCAAGCATTACTGGAAAGTAACCGGGCATTACTGGTTAAGTAACCAGGCATTACTAGTAAGTAACAAGGCACTACTGATAAATAACAGGGCATTACCTGTATGTGTAAGGAATGGAACAGGAAGACCTGGGCTTGGAGTAATGAAGATTACCAGTAAGTAACGGGGCATTACTGGTAAGTAACCTGGGCATTACTGGTAAGTAACCGGGCATTACTGGTAAGTAACGGGGGCATTACTGGTAAGTAACCCAGGCATTACCGGTAAGATACTGGGCATTACTGGTAAGTAACCAGGCATTACAGGTAAGTAACCAGGCATTACTGCTAAGTAACCAGGCATAACTGCTAAGTAAATGGGCATTACTACTAAGTAAGGGGCATTACAGGTAAGTAACCAGCCATTACTGGTAAGTAACCAGACATTACTAGTAAGTAACCAGGCACTACTGGTAAGTAACTGGGCGTTACTGGTAAGTAACCAGGAATTACTGGTAAGTTACCAAGCATTACTGATAAATAACTGGGTATTACCTGTATGTGTAAGGATTGGAACGGGAATAGCTGAGTTTGGACTAATGATGATTACAGGTAAGTAATTGGGCATTACTGCTAAGTAACCTGGGCATTACTGGTAAGTAACCCAGACATTACTGGTAAGTAACCGGGCATTACTGGTAAGAAACCCGGGCATAACTGGTAAGTAACGGGGCATTACTGGTAAGTAACGGGGCATTACTGGTAAGTAACCCAGGCATTACTGGTAAGTAACAGGGAATTACAGGTAAGTAACCGGGTATTACTGCTAAGTAACCGGGTGTAAGAACTGGGATCGCCAGCTCTCCTGGGGGTAGCATGGCTCGAGCAGGAAGGCAGCCAGGGGCTTGCGTGTAAAGCAGCTATTTAACACACTCATCCAATGAAACACACAGTGGCGCAATAATGGAGACCACACCAGTAGTTGTATTTGAAAGAAATCAAGATCTTTTATATAGGCTTTTAAATAGAGCGATGCATTGTTAATTCATTAGCATTTCGGGTAAGCATTTCATTAAGACATTTCATGAATCACGTTCAGGTTGCATTTACTATGAATGGGTGAACATTTCAGTAACAATAATAACCAGCTCACCTAGCCATGAAGCACTAACTAACCCCGCCTGTCGCATCAGACTCTTTGACAGGCAAAGGGGTAATTGTATAAACTTGGAGGATCCTACAAGAAGCGACTATAGTAATGCGTTTACGTAACACATCAAACCTCTTATGGACGCTTTTCCTAGCAGGTAATAAAACATATCAGCAAGTACTTATAAGTCTAACAAGGAACTCCAAAGAACACAGCCTTTAGTCATCTGTGACAAGCCTTTCTTCTCGTGAATCCAGGACAGCTTGCGACCTAGATCAGATCATCAGAATACTATGGAAGTCCACCTCTGCAAGAAAATTCAGTACAGTGAAGTGACTCTCCCTCTCATTCACAGGCTTGTAAATAGGGTATACTTTGAACATTTCAGGCTTGTAAATATGGTACACTTTGAACATTTCAGGCTTGTAAATATGGTACACTTTGAACATTTCAGGCTTGAAAATATGGAGGTAAAACGATATACTGAGGAAAGTGTCTGACCCTCCAGCCTCCAAATATTCGAGGCACATTCAGAAGGGGGCCAACAGGACCCAGTCTCAGCTAACCCCGGGCGAGGGGGACCTCGGGCCTCACTCGGCCTACCGCCCTCCTCCCCAGGGGGTTACCTTGTGTTCTTCGGCCCTCCAGGGCCCTTGCGAAGTGTCCACTTGGGGGGAATGGAGCTCCGGCCCTGTGCGACGCGGGAGCGGTTCTGGAGCCCCGGCGCCGGGGCGAAGCTAGACTCGCGTTTGAGGCGGCAAGCGGAGGGGGCTCTCAGGCTCAGCGGCCCCTCCGTAGTGAAGTGCTGCTCTCTTCGGCCGCCGGACCGTGTCAGCGGGGCCCGCGGTGACGGCCAATGAGGGAGCCGCGTGGGCCGGGCCGCGGGACCAATGGCGGCACAGGGAAACGGGGGCACGGCCAATGACGAGGCCGAACGCCCCCGTCACGTGATGGAGGCAGCGATTTGGCTTCAGGCCTAACGAGGCCTGACTGGACTACGCGGCGGCCTTCCTCAGGCTGCGAGGGCCGTGGTGGTGATTTGATGCCCTGAGCGACAGTGGCAGACAGCGACAGGCTATCGCAGCGCTCGGAGACAGCAGGTGAGCGCTTGGGGCAGATGCAGCGCCTCACTGACAGCATGATTCCTGAGGGGGAAAAGCGCTTTAGAATACCAGTGCCTCACAGGGGGGCTTCAGCGCTAGAGTCTTAAGGGCACAGTTAGCTCAGGGCAAGCAGGATGGGAGCAAATTATAGCGCTTGGCCCACAGTTCAGTCAGGGGTAGACAGGTAGGCCCAATTGTAGGCAGGGGATGCGCAGGGCAGCACAGTCCAGTACCTGGTCCCAGGAAGCAGTTTTCTTGGCGCTTGGATGGCCCTGCGCCCTTGGTTGCTTGTTTCTTGAAGTAGAGAAAAAAGGGGGGGTGATAAGTTGAAGGCTTGAGGAATTTCTCCTCAGTCACTGCAGATGGGCCCTGGGGTTCCCTACCACTGGGCCAGATCAGGGGGCTAGCTTTGGACACCTCACCCAGCTTAAGAGGCAGCACCTAAATCCTGTCACTCCCAGTAGCATAGGTTCCTCACTAGGCCCTCCCACCTAAAACTCCTGCGTGGGTTCCCCAGGTCAGTGATGCCCCAACTGACTAGAAAAAGTTCCCTCCCTTGCTTATATATGCCCAGGTCAGGTGACCACTCTCTAAGGCGGGAAAAGTCAGGTCCGCCTTTCTTCTGGAAGGTTCCAGGAGCTTCTCCACTCTAACTAGGGACAGGGGCTGGGTGGCTGGTGTTGCAACATTGTATGGGGACCCAGCCTGCTCCTGGCAACTGGGGTGCTACACTAAAAAGACCACGCTGCTGTAGCAGGGGCCAGTGGCAGCCATGTTGGAAGTAGAGAGCACCTGCACCCCAACACAGATTAGCTATGAAAAGGTGCCCGAAGACCTATGGGCCAACAAAAAGTAGGTGGGAAAAATGAGGCAAGGGCAAAAAATCACAGGGAAAGACCACCCTAGGGCTGACAGGTCTAACACCGGGAATTGCTGGTAAGTAACCCGGGCATTACTGGTAAGTAACCGGGCATTACTGGTAAGTAACCCAGCCATTACCGGTAGGTAACGGGCGTTACTGGTAAGTATCGCGGGCATTACTGGCAAATAACCCAGGCATTACTGGTAAGTAACAAGGCATTACTGGTAAGTAACCAGGCATTACTGGTAAGCAACACAAACATTACTGGTAAGTAACCCAGGCATTACTGGTAAGTAACTGGGCATTACTGGTAAGTTACGTGGGCATTACTGGTAAGTAACCCAGGCATTACTGGTAAGTAACCGGGAATTACTGCTAAGTAATCGGGCATTACTGGTAAGTAGCCTGGGAATTACTGGTAAGTAACCGGGCATTACTAGAAAGTAACCCAGGCATTACTGGTAAGTAACCCAAGCATTACCGGTAAGTTACCGGGCATTACTGGTAAGTAACCAGGCATTACAGGTAAGTAACCAGGCATTACTACTAAGTAACCAGGCATACGTGCTAAGTAAATGGTCATTACTGCTAAGTAAGGGGCATTACAGGTATGTAACCAGCCATTACTGGTTAAGTAACCAGGCATTACTAGTAAGTAACCAGGCACTACTGATAAATAACAGGGCATTACCGGTATGTGTAAGGAATGGAACAGGAAGACCTGGGCTTGGAGTAATGAAGATTACCAGTAAGTAACTGGTCATTACTGGTAGGTAACTGGTCATTACTGGTAGGTAACGGGGCATTAATAGTAAGTAACGCGGGCATTACTGATAAGTAACCCAGCCATTACTGGTAAGTAACCTGGGCATTACTTGTAAGTAACCGGGCATTACTGGTAAGTTACGTGGGCATTACTGGTAAGTAACCCAGGCATTACTGCTAAGTAGCCTGGGAATTACTGGTAAGTAACCGGGCATTACTAGTAAGTAACCGTGCACTACTGGTAAGTAACCGAGCATTAGAGGTAAGTAACCGGGCATTACTGCTAAGTAACTGGGCAATACTGCTAAGTAACAGGGCATAACTGCTAAGTTAATGGGCATTACTGCTAAGTAACAAGGCATTACTGGTAAGTAACTGGGCATTGCTGGTGAGTAACTGGGCATTAACTGTATGTGTTAGGAATGGAACTGGCAGACCTGGGCTTCGAGTAATGAAGATTACAGGGAAGTAACTGGGCATTACTGGTAAGTAACTGGGCATTTCTGGTAAGTAACCTGGCATTACTAATCTGTAACCGGGCATTACTGGTAAGTAACTGGGCATTACTGATACGTAAGTGAGCATTACTGGTAAGTAACCCGGGCATTAATGGTAAGTTACCGGGCATTACTGATACGTAACCGGGCATTACTGGTAAGTAACCGGGCCTTACTGGTAAGTAACCGGGCTTTACTGGTAAGTAACCCGGACATTACAAGTAAGTAACCGGTCGTTACTGGAATGTAACCCCGGCATTACTGGTAAGTAACCGGGCATTACCTGTATGTGTAAGGAATGGAACAGGAATGGAACAGAAAGAGCTGGGCTTGGACTAATGAAGATTGCAGGTAAGTAATTGGACATTTCTGGCAAGTAATTGGGCATTACTGGTAAGTAACCAGGCATTACTGATACGTAACAGGGCATTTCTGGTAAGTAACCGGGCATTACTGATACGTAACCGGGCATTACTGGTAAGTAACCAGGCATTACAGGTAAGTAACCACGTATTACTGGTAAGTAACCGAGCATTACTGGTAAGTAATCAGGTATTACTGGTAAGTAATTGAGCATTACTGGTACGTTACTGGGCATTACTCATAAGTAACCAGGCATTACTGGTAAGTTAATCAATCAATCAGTCATTTGTTAAGCATTGACCCGAGAGGGTCTCAAGGCGCTGGGGTGGAGGTGGGGGCTGCTACTGATCGAACAGCCAGATCTTTAGTATCCCCCTGAAGGTCAGCAGGTCTTGGGTCTGTCGTAGGCTCAGTGGAAGGGTGTCAATGTCTTGGCGGCGAGGTGGGAGAAGGATCTCCCGCCGGTGGTTATTCTTCGGATGTGCTGGACGGTGGCGAGTGAGAGGTCAGCGGAGCGTACCTTGCAGTTGTGGGTGTAGAAGGAGAGCTGTCTGTTGAGGTAGGCTAGGTCGGTCTTGTGGAGTGCTTTGTGGGCGTGGATGAGGAGCTTGAAGGATATCCTCTTGTTGACTGGTAAGTAACTGGGCATTACTGATACGTAACTGGGCATTACTGATAAGTAACCGGGCATTACTGGTAAGTAACTGGGCATTACTGGTAAGTAACTGGGTATTACTGGTAAGTAATCGGGCATTACTAGTACGTAACTGGGCATTACTGCTAAGTATTTGGGCATTACTGCTAAGTAACTGGGCATAACTGGTAAGTAACAAGGCATTACCAGTAAGTAACTAGGCATTACTGGTAAGTAACTGGGCATTACTGAAAAGTAACCGGGCATTACTGGTAAGTAACCCGGCATTACATGTAAGTATCCAAGCATTACTGGTAAGTAATCGGGCATAACTGGTATGTAACCGGACATTACTGGTAAGTAACTGGGCATTACTGGTAAGTAACCGGGCATAACTGGTAAGTAACAGGGCATTACTGGTAAGTAACCAGGCATTACTGGTAAGTAGCCGAGCATTATTGGTTAGTAACCCGGTATTACTGGTAAGTACCCCGGCATTACTAGTAAGTAATCAAGCATTACTGGTAAGTAACCGGGCATTACCTGTATGTGTAAGTAATGGAAGAGGAAGACCTGGGCCTGGAGTAATAAAGATTACTGGTAGGTAACCGGGCATTACTGGTAAGTAACCAGGCATTACAGATAAGTAACTGGGCATAATTGGTAAGTAACCGAGCATTACTGGTATGTAACCGGGCATTACTGGTAAGTGACCGAGCATTAGTGGTAAGTAACCAGACATAACTGGTAAGTAACCCGGTATTACTGGTAAGTAACCAGGCATTACTGGTAAGTAACCAGCCATTACTAGTAAGTAACCTGGGATTACTGGTAAGTAACAGGGCATTACTGGTAAGTAACCGGGCATTACTGGTGAGTATCCCAGCATTACTGGTAAGTAACTGAGCATTACTGATAAATAATCGGGCATTACTGTAATTAACCGGGGGCATTACTAGTAAGTAACAAGGCATAACTAGTAAGTAACCTGGCATTACTGGTAAGTAACCAGGCATTACTGGTTAGTAACAGAGCAATACTGGTAAGTAACCCGGGATTACTGGTAAGTAACCCTGCATTACTGGTAAGTAACCCTGCATTACTGGTAAGTAACCAAGCATTACTGGTAAGTAACCGTGCATTACCTTTAGGTGTAAGGAATGGAAGAGGAAGACCTTGGCTTGGAGTAATAAAGATTACCGGTAGGTAACCAGGCATAACTGGTAAGTAACTGGGCATAACTTTTAAGTAACCGGGCTTTACTGGTAAGTAACCGGGTATTACTGGTAAGTAACCAAGCATTACTGGTAAGTAACAGGGCATTACTGGCACGTAACCGGATATTACTGGTACGTAACAAGGAATTACTGGTAAGTGAGTGGGCTTACTGGTAAGTAACTGGGCATTACTGGTAAGTAGCCGAGAATTACAGGTAAGTAACCGAGCATTACTGGTAAGTAATCGGGCATTACTGGTACATGACTGGGTATTACTGGGAAGTAACCGGGCATTACTGGTAAGTAACCAGGCATAACTGGTAAGTAACCTGGCATTACTGGTAAGTAACCGGGCATTACTGGTAAGTAACCGAGCATTACTGGTAAGTAACCCGTAATTACTGGTAAGTAACCCGGTATTACTGGTAAGTAACCGAGCATTACTGGTAAGTAACTGGGCATTACTGGTAAGTAACCGGGCATTACCTGTATGTGTAAGGAATGGAAGAGGAAGACCTGGGCTTGGAGTAATAAAGATTACCGGTAGGTAACTGGGCATTACTGGGAAGTAACTGGGCATTACTGGTAAGTAACCGAGCATTACTGGTAAGTAACTGGGCATTACTGATATGTAATCGGGCATTACTAGTATGTTACTGGGCATTACTGGTAAGTAACTGAGCATTACTGGTAAGTAACTGGGCATTACTGATAAGTAATCGGGCATTACTGGTACGTAACCAGGCATTACTGGTAAATAACTGGATCAACGACACACATGCGCCTCTGAATTTCCAAACACCTATCACTGAGTTTAGCAAAATAGTAGAGATGCAGAATTTTAACAAACAAGCACAAGCAAAATGTCAACAGGTTTGGTTTTCATATGCTGGAGCTTGCAAACAAAGTCCAAGCCAGCCGAGTTATCTGCTGCATGACATCTCAAAGGTGGGCAACACAAAAGAGGGCACAGACAATGGAGGGTCAGAAAGAGGAAGGAGGCACAGAAACCCGAATTTGTCCATGCCCTCATCTGCATGAGTTCCCAAATTACAGCCACAGTTTGCTATTGAATAAGCGATATGTTGAAAGGGTGGTGAGCCTCTGTTGTGCACACAACCTGTTTTATGCGATTTATTCTCTACCCCCTCGTACAATGAAAGGTTTGCTGTGCCTCTGTTGTGCACACTACCTGTTTTATGCGATTTATTCTCTACTCCCTCGTACGTTGAAAGGATGGTGCACCTCTGTTGTGCACACAACCTGTTTTATGCGATTTATCCTCTACGCTCTCGTACGTTGAAAGGATGGTGCACCTCTGTTGTGCACACATGTTTTATGCCATTTATCCTCTACCCCATTTTATGTTGAAAGGATGGTGCACCTCTGTTGTGCACACAACATGTTTTATGCGCTTTATCCTCTACCCCCTGGTACGCTGAAAGGCTGGTGAGCTTCTGTTGTGCACACGACCGGTTTTATGCGATTTATTCCCTACTCCCTCGTAAGTTGAAAGGATGGTGCGCCTCTGTTGTGCACACAACATGTTTTATGCGATTTATTCTCCACTCCCTCGTACGTTGAAAGGATGGCTCGCCTCTGTTGTTTACACGACCTGTCTTATGCAATTTATCCTCTACCCTCTCGTACGTTGAAAGGATGGTGCGCCTCTGTTGTGCACACAACATGTTTTATGCGATTTATCATCTACGCTCTCAAACATTGAAAGGATGGTGCACCTCTGTTGTGCACATGACCTGTTTTATGCGATTTATCCTATACGCTCTCCTACGTTGAAAGGATGGTGCGCCTCTGTTGTTCACACGACCTGTCTTATGCGATTTATCCTCTACGCTCTCGTACGTTGAAAGGATGGTGCACCTCTGTTGTGCACACAACATGTTTTATGTGATTTATCCTCTACCCCCTCGTACGTTGAAAGGATGGTGCGCCTCTATGGGGACACAACATGTTTTATGCGATTTATTCTCCACTCCCTCGTACATTGAAAGGATGGTGCACCTCTGAAGTGCACACGACCTGTTTTATGCGATTTATCCTCTACGCTCTTGTACGTAGAAAGGATGGTGCTCCTCTGTTTTGCACACAACATGTTTTATGCGATTTATCCTCTACCCCCTCGTACGTTGAAAGGATGGCTCACCTCTGTTGTTCACACGACCTGTCTTATGCGATTTATCCTCTACCCCCTCGTATGTTAAAAGGAGAGCGCACCTGTTGTGCACACAACATGTGTCATGCGATTTATCCTCTACCCCCTCGTAGAGTGCACAAAGCTGCAGAAAGGAAAAAAGGACTCTGACGGGGTTACACGGCCGGCTTTAGCGCTGGCGGTACCCGATGCAACAATCACTTTCAGTGCCCCCACGTCCCATGACTGCCTCTTCGTATTCTCTCACTACCACCAGCAAAAGTGCCCCTCATCTCTCCTATCATGAGATATTGCAAAGCACAGCGTCCCCCTCGTACGTTGAAAGGATGGCGCACCTCTGTTGGGCACACGACCTGTTTTATGTGATTTATCCTCTACGCTCTCGTACGTTGAAAGGATGGTGCGCCTCTGTTGTGCACACAACATGTTTTATGCGATTTATTCTCTACTCCCTCATACATTGAAAGGATGGCTCGCCTCTGTTGTGCACACAACATGTTTTATGCGATTTATCCTCTACTCCTTCGTACTTTGAAAGGATGGCGGACCTCTGTTGTGCATACGACCTGTTTTATGCGATTTATCCTCTACGCTCTCGTACGTTGAAAGGATGGTGCGCCTCTGTTGTTCACACGACCTGTCTTATGCGATTTATCCTCTACTCCCTCGTACGTTGAAAGGATGGTGCGCCTTTGCTGTGCACACGACCTGTTTTATGCGATTTATCCTCTACCCCCTCGTACGTTGAAAGGATGGTGCGCCTTTGTTGTGCACACGACCTGTCTTATGCGATTTATCCTCTACCCCCTCGTATGTTGAAAGGATGGCTCGCCTCTGTTGTGCATACAACATGTGTCATGCGATGTATCCTCTACTCCCTCGTACGTTGAAAGGATGGCTCGCCTCTGTTGTTCACACGACCTGTCTTATGCGATTTATCCTCTACCCCCTCGTACGTTGAAAGGATGGCTCGCCTCTGTTGTGCACACAACCTGTCTTATGCGATTTATCCTCTACCCCCTCGTATGTTGAAAGGATGGCTCGCCTCTGTTGTTCACACGACCTGTCTTATGCGATTTATCCTCTACTCCCTCGTACGTTGAAAGGATGGTGCGCCTTTGTTGTGCACACGACCTGTTTTATGCGATTTATCCTCTACCCCCTCGTACGTTGAAAGGATGGTGCGCCTTTGTTGTGCACACGACCTGTCTTATGCGATTTATCCTCTACTCCCTCGTACGTTGAAAGGATGGTGCGGTGAGTCAGCCAATAAACTGAAGTCCAATTTTTATCTAGACAGTGATAAAATGTTACAAGTTAAAACATTTTGTTACCTAGGAATCACCTATGCTAATGATGGGTCCTGGAAATCAGAGCTTGACAATGCCAGGTCGAAAATGACTCGCTCCACCAGCAGCGTTTTTCGATTTGCTTCCAAGCTTGGTTCAAGAAGCATTCGAGACATGATTAATATCTATAATATTCGCTGTGTTCCCTCGGCATTGTATGGGGCAGGGGTGTGGGGCCACATAGATGGCACCTCTCTCCAAAAAGAGGAGAACAAGTTCCTAAGAAGAGTGCTATGTGTCCCCCACTCCGCTTCCATTCAACTAATTCACGACGAGGTTGGGGTTGAGTTTATCTCGGACTTAGCAGCCGTTCGTCCACTCTTATTGTGGCGTTCTATTTGGGCTAAGCCAGAAACTCGATTCACTCAAGAAATTATTCTTGATTGTATAGGCCTGGACTTTTCCTTACGTATTCTTTGGCTGAAATACATCCGTTTTTGGTTTAAAACTTTGTTTGATATCGATGTTCTTCTCGACCCCGAACTTGCGGTAGAAATACCCAAAAAAGAGATCAAACAAACTTTTCTAATGTATAAAAAGAAAGGGCGTGATGAGGCATATGGTAAGCTAGCTACTGTGAAGTTCTATAGAGAACTTAACTTACCATCGGGGTTCCAAGCCTATCTCCTATATGTCTGCCGCCCATCTCATCAATATGTTTTAACCCGCGTCAGATTGGGTATTGTACACCATTTAGTTGCGTTCCCAGTACAGAAACAGAAATCTGAAACCCCCTGCCCTTGTGACAACGTTTCATGCCAGAGTTGCTGCCATTTCTTACTTTTTTGTAAATTTTATCACTTTTTAAGATTAAGGTATTTAAAACCTATATTTATTAAACCTGTAATTCTCCTGAGGCGGAAGCCGGGAGACACCTTGCAATTTTAAACTTGTCTTCGTGAATTTTCACTGCGTGTACTATCTGTTTTTTAAAAATACCTCACTCACCCTTATCAGCACTAATCAGGCGACAGAAGCGCCAAACAGCGACCCTTCGCTGCAACGTAGGAACCGGCTCCTTAACTATTAAGACGCCATTGACGGCGAGGTAAACAGGCCACGCCCACCCAGAGGCCACGCCCACCCGCCCTCGCTCGATTGTATAAAAACGCTGCCTCCAGCTCACCTAAACAGAACCTGTAATTCTCCTGAGGCGGAAGCCGGGAGACACCTTGCAATTTTAAACTTGTTTTCGTGAATTTTCACTGCGTGTACTATCTGTTTTTTAAAAATACCTCACTCACCCTTATCAGCACTAATCAGGCGACAGAAGCGCCAAACAGCGACCCTTCGCTGCAACGTAGGAACCGGCTCCTTAACTATTAAGACGCCATTGACGGCGAGGTAAACAGGCCACGCCCACCCAGAGGCCACGCCCACCCGCCCTCGCTCGATTGTATAAAAACGCTGCCTCCAGCTCACCTAAACAGAACCTGTAATTCTCCTGAGGCGGAAGCCGGGAGACACCTTGCAATTTTAAACTTGTCTTCGTGAATTTTCACTGCGTGTACTATCTGTTTTTTAAAAATACCTCACTCACCCTTATCAGCACTAATCAGGCGACAGAAGCGCCAAACAGCGACCCTTCGCTGCAACGTAGGAACCGGCTCCTTAACTATTAAGACGCCATTGACGGCGAGGTAAACAGGCCACGCCCACCCAGAGGCCACGCCCACCCGCCCCTTTCCCCCTATAAAATCATGTGCAATTACCGGACGCGCAGCGGACGGGCGCAGCGGGCGCGCCGTCAGCGCGCCGAAGGCGCGCCAAAGGCATGCCCGTCTGGGCCCGTCTGGGCCAAGACGGCCTTAGGCCCAGCCACTATGCCCAATCTGCAAATTGGCATCACATACCCCAGAGACTCACTGCTTGCCTGGAACAGGGGAAAACTCCCCCAGTGTAAATACATCCACAAGGAGGACACACCCTATGTAGGATGCACCCTCTGTAACAACCCCGAGGAAATGGAACGCCACCCAGGTCTCCGGCTTGGTCTTCTGAATTGCAGATCCTTGGTAAAGCATGCCCATGAAATCAACATCCTTGTCCAGGACTCACGGCTAGATCTGCTATTTTTGACAGAAACTTGGCTAACCCCGCACAACGACTTCGATGTGGCCAATGCAACTCCCCCCGGCTACCAAATATGCTGCCTAAATAGGCCAATCGGTAGAGGCGGAGGCCTAGCCATACTTTTTAAAGATCACCTCAAATGCAGAATCGAGACCGGATCTGTTAAAGATTGTGAGAACTGCTATTTCACTATCCAGATCTCTCCTTCCACCTCCCTTTCCGGATTACTTGTGTACCGACCCCCAGGATCCCTAGGGGAATTTACCAGCACTCTGATGGACCATATCTTACTCAAGTCCATCTCGGTCTCTAATTTCCTCCTCCTAGGGGACTTTAATATTCATTTTTTGGACCCCACGAATAATACCGCAGCTAACCTGCTTGCAGATCTCACCACAGCTGACCTCCTCCTGCTAAATCCTAAAGCCACCCACGAGAAGGGTCAACTCCTAGACCCCATTTTCTCTAACATTGCGAACCTGTACGCCCAGGACCCCACCCCCCTGCCCTGGACAGACCACATGCTGATACCAATGCACTGGTCACTCGAGACATCACCAGGGCCCCCTCATAAAACCAGGGTACAAACCAGACGATGGCATAAATTAGTTCCAGAGGCATGGGAAGCCAAACTACGCAATACCATCCCCTCTTTATCCACGGACCCCAATACCGCGGACAGAGAACTCATGGATTGGCTAGTTCAACCCCTAGATAGCTTCATTCCACTAACCACCTCGCTAAAACACATGAAAAGAATCAGTCCCTCCCCCTGGTACACACCCGCCCTTGCCTCTCTCAAAAAACACTGCAAAAAGACAGAACGCCGATGGAGAAAATACAAATCAGCTGAGGAGAAAAGCGCCTACCTCTGCTCCATGAAAGCTTATAAACAAGCCCTACATGACGCTAAAAAGACTTATTTTGAAGAAAAGATAAAAAATTCTGCCTGCTCATCCAAGGAGACCTTCTCCATTTTTAAAGAACTCCTCCGTGTCCCTGCCCCCCCCCCAGAAACCCATGGACCCCAAAGAAGCAGAGGAAAAATGTGCCATGTTGGCCTCCTTCTTCGATGAAAAAATAAAAAAAATACTCTCCTCCCTCCCACCTGCCAACTCCAACATCTCAGAAAGAGCCAAGGAGCTGGCGCCTCTCGTAGACAAAGCGCCTCCCGTAGACAAACCCTTTCTAGAGTCGCTTGGCCCAGTCTCAGAAGAGGAAGTAAGAATCACATTTGCCTCAACCAAGAGCGGAGCCCCTAGCGACCCGGTCCCCATACGCTTCGCAAAAATCATTGTGCAGACTATAGTCCCTCAACTAACTGCCCTGATCAATATCTCACTGGAGCAAGGAGTGGTCCCTTCCACCTGGAAGGAAGCCGTAGTCAAAGCGCTTCTCAAGAAACCGTCGCTTGACCCTACCGACCTCTCCAACTACAGACCCATTTCACTTCTCCCCTGGATAGGCAAAGTCGCCGAAAAATTAGTTAACAAAAAGTTGTCACAATACCTCGAGTCAAACCATCTTCTCAATGACTCGCAGACTGGCTTCAGACCTGGCCAAGGCACAGACACTGCACTCCTTGTGGCAGTGGAAAGAACCAGGGAAATTATCGACTCAGGAGGATCAGTGGCAGTGGTCCTCCTAGACCTGAGTGCGGCCTTTGATACGGTCAGCCACCAGGTTCTAATCCACCGCCTCGGGACTGTCGGGGTCAAGGGCAAAGCCCTGATGTGGCTCTCGTCCTTTCTCTCCCGACGCTCCTATCAAGTATGGGAAGGCGAAAGCCGCTCATCTTCCATCCCCCTCCAGTGCGGTGTGCCACAGGGCTCCTCTCTGAGCCCTACGTTATTTAACGTTTATATGGCCCCACTGGAGGAACTTGTCTCACCCTTCGGAGTCACTATCGTCAGCTACGCCGACGACACACAACTGGTGGTTACACTCTCCCACCCCAAACTCGAGCCCTCCAACCTCCACGACTGCCTCTCCAGCGTATACCAGTGGATGAGCGACTCCGCCTTGAAGCTCAATGGCTCCAAGACAGAGATCCTGGTCCTTGGACAAAAAACCATCAACATCCCTTCCAACTTCTGGCCCGCCTGCATGGGCGATCCTCCCACTCCCAAAAAGGAGGTCAAGAGCCTCGGTGTGTGGCTGGAGACCGACCTTACCTTCCGGACCCAGGCCAGAAAGACTGCTGGAACCTGCTACGGGTTACTTAAATCCTGCAGGAAAGTAATCCCTCTCCTACCCCTCCAGTCGCGCCTTACGCTGATCCGGGGCTTAATCCTATCCAGGCTGGATTATAGCAACGCCATCTACCTGGGCGCCCCGGAATCCACCTTCCAAATTCTGCAAAAGGCCCAAAACGCCGCTGCCAGACTCCTAACAAGCACCCCGGCCAGATCTTCGGCCAAACCCGCTCTTAGGAAGCTACACTGGCTCCCGATCAAAGAAAGGGTCACGTTCAAGGCCCTCTGCCTGGCCCACAAGGCTCTCCATAACACCGGCCCCCCCATACTAAACAATTGGATCACCCCCTACAGACCCACGAGAGCGCTCCGCTCAGAGCACGGAAACCTTATCACGATCCCCAAGGTGAAAAAGGCCCGGATAGGGGGCCGCCGCTTCTCGGTAAACACCGGACTCAAGTGGAACGCACTCCCCCTGAACCTCAGAACAGAGCCTGATCTACTCCGGTTCAGAAAAACCCTCAAAACTCTCCTCTTCCCCTAAACCAGTCTCTTACCTACCCGCTCCCCCCCATGAGTTACAAGGTTCTAGCGCTGGGATACCCTCGTGGTGACTACGCGCTCTACAAAACTTAAAAATAAATAAATAAAAAATAATATACGGTCTTTTAAGAAAGCCCTTGTGTTACTATCAGCTTTAGAAAATGTGGACATTTGCTTTTTTGTTGCCATTTTCATTTTGAAATGTACAGCTGCCAGGAAAAGTATTGTATTGCTATGATTTTTATATTCCTGTCTGTACCTTCATAAAATGTACAGCTGCCAGGGCGAGCATCTTTTAGCAGTGATAACTTATCCTCAATCCTGTCTGTACATGTTTCTTTCTTTTGATCTTTTATATCTTCATGGTACAGCTGCCAGGAAATGTTTAGTGTTGTTATATTCCTATACTTTCCTGTCTGTACTTACATCTTAAACCAAAAAAATTTACATATCCCATGACTTAGGCAGGGGCTTGTTATTCAACGTACAGCTGCCAGTATAAGCATTTTGCGACAAATATATTTATTCCTGTCTGTACGATTTTAACTTCTGTACCATTTGGTCACCTTTATGTTTTAATTGTGATCCAATGTTTAAACGTATGTCAGTATGTGTCCTATTCCCTTATGAAATATCTTGATTCCCCTGTATAAATTTCGTATTTTATAACAATCTTTTAATGCAATGAACTGATCTCATGTTTTGCTTGTATGATTTGTTTACAAATCGAATAAAAGCTTTTGAAATTGAAATTGAAATTGAAATTGAAAGGATGGTGCGCCTTTGTTGTGCACACGACCTGTTTTATGCGATTTATCCTCTACCCCCTCGTACGTTGAAAGGATGGTGCGCCTTTGTTGTGCACACGACCTGTCTTATGCGATTTATCCTCTACTCCCTCGTACGTTGAAAGGATGGTGCGCCTTTGTTGTGCACACGACCTGTTTTATGCGATTTATCCTCTACCCCCTCGTACGTTGAAAGGATGGTGCGCCTTTGTTGTGCACACGACCTGTTTTATGCGATTTATCCTCTACCCCCTTGTACGTTGAAAGGATGGTGCGCCTTTGTTGTGCACACGACCTGTCTTATGCGATTTATCCTCTACCCCCTCGTACGTTGAAAGGATGGCTCGCCTCTGTTGTTCACACGACCTGTCTTATGCGATTTATCCTCTACTCCCTCGTACGTTGAAAGGATGGTGCGCCTTTGTTGTGCACACGACCTGTTTTATGCGATTTATCCTCTACCCCCTCGTACGTTGAAAGGATGGTGCGCCTTTGTTGTGCACACGACCTGTCTTATGCGATTTATCCTCTACCCCCTCGTACGTTGAAAGGATGGCTCGCCTCTGTTGTTCACACGACCTGTCGTATGCGATTGATACTCTACTCCCTCGTATGTTGAAAGGATAGCGCACCTGTTGTGCACACAACATGTGTCATGCGATTTATCCTCTACCCCCTCGTAGAGTGCACAAAGCTGCAGAAAGGAAAAAAAGGACTCTGGTTGGGTTAAAATGAATAAACTGCAGATTGTAGAAAAACAGATCTGTTGGCAGCACGGCTTAGCATCCGCTCAGGTTGATCCTCAGAGGTAACTGAAGCCAACAAGGTGGAATGTTGATGACAACAATCTATATGGAATGTTGAACCCCAAACAAAAGGACACAGAGCGCATGCTAATATAACATAAGGTGTGAACCTAATATAACACAGCATATATATTGACGGACTACATATAAACATAGAATGTAACAGACGGCACAGGTCTGTCATTCAACTTGCCATTTCATCTGTCTTAGAAGTGGCAGGTGGTCGTGTTAGAATTAGAAACACATCGTGTGCTCTTGTGCAAGTCATTGATCCTATGCCACTGCAGCGCGCGGAGGGTCGAAAGTACCCGGCGCCCTCTCTGCAGTGCCACGATCACACGGAGGTGACATAGTTCCTAGATGAAGCTAGCGCTCTTTGAAGCGCTACGAGTGTAGTTCATGATTGCATGAGTGCCCTCCATCGGGGGCTCCTGTTCCCTGGAGCCCCCCAGAAGCAGAGCGCGCGCCCCTTACCTCCCGGGCAGCAGCGCGAGTGCCAGGTGGTCGGACATCTCTCCTCTGATGCTGACAGGAGCCTCTGTCGGGGGAGCCTCGGTCGGGGGAGCCTTCGGTCGGTGAGGGGTCAGGGGTGTGCGCCGGTCGCACCTCTCACAGCTGCCCTCAGGCCGGCTCTCTGCACCTCGGTCCTTTCTGCTTCTGCAAAGAAGGAAGCAAGGGAGGGTATGAATGCCCCGCCTCAGACCAGCACATGGCACGGAGGGGCACCGACGGGGGTGAGGGGGAGGGAGGGCACAGGTGCCAGTGACATTCAAGCCTCACCTCCCGGGGTCTGCAGAGGGTCTGTGTCCCTGGCAGCTCCTGATTAGGCCTCTTCCTCCTTCAAAGACTGGGGCTCTGTCTCTTCACTTCCTCCTCGAGGCCCTTGCTAATATACACCTCGGCCTCCCATTGTCCAGCGCGCCCCGAGCACCTGACACCTGGTATGTTGTGTTTGCCTGGACTTCCTTCAACCCACTCGTTTCTTACAAATCACGTGGCTTTGTTGTAAGCTGGCGGCTCCTAGCAACGCTCTTCCCTCGCTAAGAAAAGGAAAACAGGTTCCCAGGGGTATTTGGCTCTTATTTCATTTCTTTCATAAAAGTGCCAGCAGCAAAGGGATCGGGAATGCTTCCAGAACGGTGTGTTCTTGTGGTTTGAGAGTCTGCCATTTATTGCAGTATTATCCTTCTACCTGTGTCTGGTACTCTTTTGTAACTTGCACACGCCACTTTTCTCTTGTAACACACTGTTTGCTCCTCTTACATTTTGTTTGCTTTTGATACTTGCACAAGCGCCATCGTTGCCCACGTAACGTTTGTTCTTGTGCCTGAGTGTCCTCCATGTATTGCAGTATTATACCTCTACTTGTACTTTGTACGCTTTTGTAACCTGCACGTGTCACTTTTTCCTCCTGTAATGCACCGTTTGCTCCTCTTGGATTTTGTTTGCTCACGATTGTCACTTTTACCTCATGTAACTTATCGTCTGCTTTTGTGTAATTTGTTCACTTGTAATTTCCTCCTCATGTATCATTACTGTTCCTATTGTGAAGCGCTCTGACAACTTCGGGTAAAGTCCGCGCTACATAAAAACGCATAAATAAATATTAAACGGCACTGAACCCCAGTACTTCCAACACACTGCAACCCCTAAGTGCTTGTCAGCCAGCACCAACCTTGTGTCCATCAAACATCCTGGTACACACCAAGCCAGGGGGCCCAAAGTCGTGGTAACCATGCATGTGTGCAGTGGGCCCCTGGGGGGAGGTCACAGAGTGGGTGGGAGTCGGTGGCGGCTTAGTGTCAGGATGTCTCTTTCCCTTCAATTACCAACCCCTGGGGCTGCTTGCTTAGTGAGTGTGTACTCAGGAGGGGAGGGTTGTAGGGATGGCGTTAGCCAGATCTTTTCATTTTACTAAAACTCTATACATATGCCATACCTACTTACTGGGGCTTTGAGCCACCCCGCCCACTTCATCCATTGGTCTCTTCTTGACTCCTTCAGATTTTCTTTTGTCCACTACAACATATAGTATGGGGCGGCTAACTATTATAATAAATAGATGCAAGCTAGCCTGGCTGATGAGGGGTGTAACCCCGAAACCGGTCCTAGGATGCTTGTTTCCGGTCCAGGGAAGGCATGACTTGGCAGTTCGGGCTGGACTGGTCCCATGAGGCACAGGGTCAGACTGATTAGCATATGGCCATGTCTGAACTGGGGTGGCATGGTGTAGGAAGGTGGGCCATACTCTCGATGCCATATTTTCTAACGTCGAAGGTCTACAAATAACTAATATCCTGCCCATGCCGTGGACAGACCATCACGTCATACTCGCTAAGCTTACCATCAACACCCTTCCTAATAATAAATTAGTCCCAAAAATCCTACTCGCTAAGCTTACCATCAACACCCTTCCTAATAATAAATTAGTCCCAAAAATCCTTTAAAGACTGGAAAAATATAAATCAGGACGACCTCAGAACAAACTTGGACCATACCCGCCCAATTGTGTCTACCGACCCCAATACGGCATTACAACAATTTCAGACCTGGTTGGGCCAGGCGACGAATCAATTGGCTCCTACCAAATTACTATCTAGAAACAGAGCTAAACCCACTGCCCTGTGGTACACAGAGGAATTAAGGCTACAAAAACAAACAAATAGGAACAAGGAAAGACATTGGAGGAAAACTTACGATACAGCTAGCAAAATATGCTACAAAGAGTCATTGGCACTTTATAAAGTTATGATTATAAAGGCAAAAAAAGCTTTTTATTCAGACCAAATCTACAAGGCTAAAAACTCAAGCAGACGACTGTATCAAATTACCAAATCATTGTCAGGCAACACTCCAGATCTTACTCCTCCCCCTTCACAAGCATTATGTGATTCTCTAGCCACCTTTTTCTTTACCAAGGTTGATGACATTTACCAAGCCTTCTCTGCCAAATCACCTTCAAGGAGAGCCAATTCCCCCACGCCACCGCCGGCAAACTTGTTTCCTAGCTTTCAAGCAGTCACAAGTGACTACATAAGAACAATTGTGTCAACAATTAAAACAGGATCGGCTCTGGACCCTTGTCCTTTTTCAGTCCTCCCGCCTGTAATGGAGTCCATTATCCCAGTAATCACACAAGTTTGTAATTCCATTCTGCTCTCAGGTACATATCCAGACCCGCTAAAAAACACTCTACTAAAACCCTTATTAAAAAAGCCTTCCCTTGACAAAAATGAACTGAAAAATTATAGGCCCATTGCGAGTCTCCCGTTCATAGCTAAAGTAATAGAAAAGGCTATGAATTCCCAGCTATCTGAATATATTGAATGGATGACACGCAATTCGGTTTTCGGAAATACCACGGGACCGAAACAGCCTTGATTAAGGCTGCTGACGATATATCAGGGTAATCAGGGATCAAGGGGGGACAGCGATCCTGGTAATGCTGGACCTATCCGCGGCCTTCGACACGGTCGACCATACCATCCTGGTCGCCAGAGACCTGCTTGCCTCCTTTCTGGCTAGAAGAACGCAGGCGGTCACCTTAGGACCTTTTCAATCGGCGCCACTTTTGTCACCATGTGGAGTTCCTCAAGGCTCATCCCTTAGTCCGACACTATTTAACATCTATGTGTCGGACCTTGCTAATGTCATCAAAGCACACGGGATGAGCCTAACCTCCTATGCTGACGACACCCAGTTGGTACTAGCCATTAAAGGTGATGGAGATCAAGTGGCAAAGAAATTCAAAAAGGGACTGCTCGACATAGGAGAATGGATGGCTACCAACTGTCTGAAATTGAACTCAGAAAAAACTGAGGTAGTCATCTTTGGGCCTCTTCTCCCAGCCTGGCCATCATGCTGGTGGCCAGAAGCTTTTGGCACTCCCCCGAGCCCGACAGCCAAGGTCAGGAATCTGGGAATCATTTTCGATGAAGGACTAAACTTCATGGACCATGCTAATAAAACAGTATCTACAGCCTATTACAAACTGAAGATGATTAGGAAGATTCGCCCCTTTCTCCCGGAGACAGCCATCAAAACCTTGGTTAGTTCCTTAGTTCTGTCAACTCTGGACTACTGCAATGGTTTATTCCTCAACGCACAATCCAGAGTCATAAGGAAACTACAATCCATTCAGAATGCGGCAGCACGCCTGCTCTCTGGAAAAACAAAGCACGAGCCCATATCAAAAATCATAAAGGAATACCATTGGCTCACAATCCGGAATAGAATACATTTTAAATCCTTATGTATAGTCTATAAGGCACTCAAAAATCAAGGACCACACTTTTTGAAAGAACAACTCCAACTCTATAAACCAAGTAGACTGCTACGATCAGCTACCCTCAACCAGCTAGTTATTCCACGCTCTAAAACAGTGTCCTGGGGCGATCGCCGCTTCTTAGTAGCAGCCCCGAAACTGTGGAATACTCTTCCCCAAAATATCAGGTTGAGTCCTTCCCTTCTTCACTTCCGTAAACTTTTAAAAACTTGGCTCTTTGACCAATGACCCCCATTACTTTCTTAGCTCTCCTCTTCACAAGTAAGTGCATTTCCAGCGCCGAGACACCTGCAGGTATTTGTTCGCGCTTTAGAAAAGTCAAAAATAAATAAATAAATAAATAAATAAATAGATATATGACTATGGTTACCCCCAAACTTTTTGCCTGGTGTTTAGCTGGTTTTTGACATAGTTGGCTTGGGATCCTGCTATTCAGGGCCCCAGGCTAATTGCTCTCTCCTTAAAATAGACTCCATGTACCTTAGGTGCATACACAATTGGAACTGGTTCACCTTATTGGCCCCTGTAACAGTGTACCCTAGATACCCAGGGCATAGGTGCTTCCAAGGCCTACCAGGGACTGCAGCATGTATTGTGCCACCCCTGGCCTGGCCTCCATATTTGACACAACTGGCTGATCACTCAGCTGGGGCAAGTTGGTGTAATCACCTCTTGATTAGGTATAGTATGCCTATATCAAACTTAAAATGGACACATATGTTCCTATCAGCCTCTCCTATGGAAGGCCTCATCAATCCTGAAGGCAGAGTGCTTGGAAATATGTGAGATGGTGCTCTACCATGAGCTGAGCCTGTCTGCAGCTTTCGGAACCACTTCCTGTAGCTGTTCCATGATACTGCCATACCATATACTCTTAAGTGCATTAAGACCCTCGTGGTACAATGCTATCTTTGGTTTGGCTTTATCAAAACATGTCGAGTAAGGTGTCATACGAATTGGGATACTACCCCCTCGCCAATTCTGGCAATGGGGGTAGCATTCCACCCTTCTAGAGGGACACGACATGTACCTAACCTGAACCCCGGTTAAAGTTAACACGAGCCTCAGCATCACAAAATGGACGCTGCCACCACAGACACAAGTCTGACCTCCTGCTGCTGGGATTCCTTCCAGCAAGGTAGGCTTGGACAAAGGGGTTCCTGCCTTGGGAGGTGCTAGCACCACCCCAGACAGGATTTTGTGTATTGGTAGGACAGGGCTGAATAGAATGAGACATGCCTGGGGCTCACAAGGTGACCCTGTGCATAAGCCAGTTCAAACCGGTGCTGGGGCTCACCAGCCCCAGCCCTGGTGCGAAGCTGGACAAAGGAAAGGGGGTGTAACCACCCCCCTTCCTGGTCCCACCCAGAGGAGGGACCTAGCCGGTAATCCGGCCCCTAGATTTTGGAGTAAGAGTAGGAGCTGTGTCCCAAGACTTCAGATCATCCTGAACTCGACTTGAAACTAAGAAGAATACTGGACTTCGACATTCTGCAGCACAGAAGACTGAAGAGAATCTCCCTTGTGGTCAAGGAGTGGCCACCCTGTGAACACAGGTACCAACCAGCAACTCGACGTCTGCTTTGCCGCCACCTCCCGCCGGAGCCCGAGCCCAGAGCCCGACAAGACCTGGATTCCCAGACATCTCCCAGCCCGATCCACAGTCCCTGACAAGAAGAGACCCGTGGAGGCAATGAGAGATGTGGGACCAGCCATCTTGAAAGACCCCCGAGAAGCTGAATGCGCAGCACCCGAGGCATCCTCAACACTGTGCTTTGGGGTTTAAGAAGCCCCACCACCGAGCAGCATCTGCACCAAAAATCTGCCCCCCAGCATCTCCACAATCTGCATGGGGCCCTTTTGCACTTTGCCACTTGACGCATCATCCTGGTCGCTAGCCCGTTGGCTGGTGGTCATCTTGGCGATGAAATCTACAATCTACACTGCTGGACTGGTTGCTCCAGACTGGCCCTCGCTCCTGTAAAAAGGAGCCGCACCTCTGACCTTGCTGGTCCGAGAAATAATCTTTCTTCACTTCCTGCGTGGCTTGCATTAGCCAAGGCCTGTTTGCTCCAATCAAGTTGCCGACACCGCCATCAGCTAGAGACTTTGTGGGACAGCTCGTGATTGACTCCTGGACGTCCTCAGCCTCTTCGTGTCCACGTGTCTGCAGAGACAAGCTGCACCTCTTCGCCTGTTTGCACCCGACATCGCCTGGTTCCTTCCTGGTTCCTCGCCAGTCACTGGCTAGTGACTTTTGAACATTGTCCCCTCTTCTTTCAGGTCTTCGCATCTTCGATCCACCCTTGGATCACACCGGACACTTCCCTCCTGGACGCCTGCAGCAACTTCATCTTCAGGCACCATCGAACTAAAGTTTGGTAATTCTAGTCCAGTCGGAAGACTCCTAAAACAGTAACTTTGTAACTTTTACGCACCATTGACTTTGCATTGGTACATGCGTGTGCTTTAAGCGCTGCACCTGAGTCCTGCGGGCCTTTCCCGACTTCTTCACTGTTAGTCCCGAACAGCTCCAGCGATTCCCCAGGCCCTAGGACTACTTCATTTTCCATTAGTGATACTTATACCACTATTTTAGTATATGGTTTGAGTGGCTCCCCGGCCTCATCCATATTGTGCAACTTTTGTGTATTTAAACTGTGTTTTGTTTTAACGCATTTGCTTCTGTGCTCATAAAGAGTATAGGGGATATTTGTAGTCAATAAATATATATATATTTTCAAAATATATCTGTGTGGTGTCCTTTCATTTGGTATTCAAGGGGATTGTATATGGTAAAACAGCTTGCTTCACATGCCTATACAGAGTTTAGCCTAAGACTGCTTTGTCCATGCTACCACTAGGATAGCTGGTCTATAAGGTTGACTTACAACCAATCATCATAAGGGTTGCTTGGCATGGTACAAGGTGATCACTAGAACTAGTGAGCATCATATACCAGGCCAACATCTCACATTGGTGAGCAGCGGGTGGGATTTGAGCTTGCTGTTGTTTTACCATTACAATCTTTGAAAGTATCATTTGAAAGATCATACAGGTACCTGCTAGGTACATATAAAACAAGACTAGTATACTTAAGTTCTACTGAACTTAGTTGTTGTAGAGGATAGGGAGTAGCACACCCTGATTACAACTACTAGATAGGTTTAGTAGGTAAACATCAGTGTAGGTAGATTGCAACATATCCACCCACACTAGAGCAATGTCTGGAGCAGAGGGGTCCACTGGACCTATCCCTGTTGAGAGTGACCCTCCAAGGGCACCATCCAAATTTGCTATGTTAAACTTTAAAGAATGGAGGCAGCTGTGTACCTTAAGAGGTCTCAAGACGGGTCCAACCCCTACCACAGACCACCTCAGAGAGCTTTTAGACCAGTCTGAAGCTCTAAAGACCTCCAAACCAGGCCCCACAGGGAATGTGGATGGAGGCTCTCCCACTGAAGATGATAACGCTGATGCCCCTGTCCCAACTGTCCAGATAGATGAGGAAGCCCAGAACACTGGAGATACTCAGCCTGATGATGAGGAAGATGAGGAGGAGGAAGAAAGTGATTCTGATGATGGTAGAAATAGTCAGGTGCTAGTCAGCAGGCTTAACCAGGCTAACTTAAGCCTATTTGGGACTGAAAGTGGGTCCAACCCATTCAGACCCCCAGGTGGACTTAACCAGGAGTCTGGGAGGAGAAGGAATCACTCAGGTGACTCCAACAACTCCCATGCTTCTAGAGGTTCTCATGGTCACTCCAGAAGGAGGATGACAACCCCTCAGAGGAGGGAACATGAGGCCAAAATGAGAGAGGCTGGGCTTAGGATCTAGAAGCAAGAATTAGAGGTTGCCCTGGCCCAAGAGAAGCTTGCTAGGGCAAGACAGCCTAGAGAGAGTGGGTTAAGACCCACTGGTGGCAGCATTATCCCAAAGGATAAAGACAGGTCTTTTGATAACAGAAACCTGAGTAAGAATGTGCCCCCTACAAAGCTGGGGATGATATTCACAAATGGATGACTGCACTTGAGAGAGCCTGCAGAGTACAGCAGATCCCTCAGGAGCAGTGGGCAGCAATCTTGTGGCTCTCCTTTGAAGGTAGAGGCCGAGACAGACTCCTCCCAGTTAGTGATGGGGATTCTAGAAACTACCTGGTCCTGAAGAGTGCTCTGATTGATGGGTTAGGCTTAACCACTGAACAGTACAGGTTAATGTTCAGAGACACCCAGAAGACACAGACTCAGGACTGGTCTGAATTTGTTGAGTGTGCCACTAAGGCTCTGGAGGGATGGTTGTTGGGAAGTAAGGTTACAGACTATACAGGATTGTATAATTTAATTATGAGAGAGCACATCTTAAATAATTGTCAAAACCAGCTTCTACATCAGTACCTGGTGGACTCTGATCTGACCTCTCCACAAGAATTGGGTAAGAGGGCAGACAAATGGGTCAGAACCAGGATCAGGCCTAAGAACCATTGTGGTGACCAAAAGAAAGAGACTACCAAGCCTCAAGAGAAAGGTGGGGATAAAACCAAAGAGAAGAATTCCCAAGGGCCCCAAAACTCCAAGAATGGGGGTGGGTCCCAAGACACTTCCTCTACACAGAAAAAGCCTTACTGCCATGCATGTAAACAGGTTGGCCATTGGAAAACAGACAGCTGTTGTCCAAAGAATAGTAATAAGGAAAATATACCTCCAGGTAAAGCTCCAACACCTCCTGTCACTGTTGCAGTGGTCCCCAGGTGGTGGGAGCACCCCCAAGAATTTGGGGGGTTTACTTTTGGAATACAAGTGGACTCTGGCCGAACCAGGTCCCCAACTGATCTTGTCTATGGAACTGGCATGGGGTTTGCCAATTTCACTGCTTGCCCAAACACTTTGAGCAAGTATAGACAGGAACCCCTCATCAATGGTTTGAAAGTTGAGGCCTATAGAGACACAGGGGCTAGTATCACCATGGTGAATGAGAATCTAGTCCCCTCTAGGCAACTTTTACCTGGTGCCACATACCAGGTGACAAACATTGATGGCGTTCAGAAAAATCATCCCATAGCAGTGGTAAATCTCAGCTGGGAAGGAGTTACTGGCCCAAAGAGAGTGGCAGTGACCCCAAACTTGCCTGTAGATTGTATACTGGGGTATGATTTGGAAATCTCAGCCTGGGCTGAGGTTGAACAAGGAATCCATTCAATTCAATTCAATTCAATTCAATAATCTTTATTTTGTTGCAATTGCATCATAAAAGATATACAATTAAAATACATTAAAATACAGGCCACAGACAATTAATTGTTAGAGTTAAGACAAGGCAATCGGGAATTGATTGCTTACCTAGCCCAGTTCAATAAGCTTGTGGTTGAGACAGATTGGCCTGAAAATAAGAGAGCGATGGTGTTCTACAGAGGTTTACTGGATGAATTAAAAGATGCCCTAATCATCCTACTGAATTCGCATTGCTAATTGATCTGGTCTTAGAAATAGATTTCCAGCAGAACTAACGGTAGGGCGAAAGAAGAAGAGAGTTCAGACCTAGTGTTCTGGAGTTCTGGACTTTTTGGTTCCGTCCAGAGGTGTCAGGGAACAACACCCGAAGACCCCGGAGTTCCACCTGCCTTGGTGCACAAATGAACAGAAACACAGGCTTCTCGATGGTGGCGTCAAAGACCAAAGGTTTATTACTGCAGGGACACAGAAGTCACAGAAACTACACACGGGCAGAATCTAGGAGCCTGTTCGATTTGTACAAAGAGGGTTGCTCCTTATATACTGAATTTTAAGCTGGGGGCAAATTCTTTACATGTAATACATTCCCAAAACCTTTGTGTCTAAAACAATAAATATTTGGCGTTACACAGGAACCGTCGATAATATCTGAGGCCAAACATTACGAAGAGGGGTTCTCACTAGTTCATCACAATCCCTTGTCAATATTGCATTCAAGAGTCGGACCGCCTCATCGTAAATTTCGTTACCTCCCCCTAATAAAGATTCAGAAAGAAAGGAACGGAGCCAGGTGTGGAAGATAGAAAAGTGGGATAAGGGATGCTTGTGGGTTGTAAATGGGCAAGGCTACCGGCTTCGGCCGCCTAATCATGATCGGGACAATGGACACGAGAACCAGTTCGGTAGGGCTGGCCTCGGGCAGAGGAGGCAGCCTTTGTCGAGTCATGCAGCTACAGCGTGTTCTGTTCCAAAGTGCACGTGTCACTTAAAGAGGTGAATCTCCGGCTAAGGCTACGTGTCCTTAATTGAAATGAAGTGATCAGAGGTTATTGCTTATGTGAGGGCAAGAAACACAAAATGGCTGCCATGATCTAAGATGGATGCCATGGGTAGATCAGAAATGTGTTTGTAACAGGAGTACTCTTGCTCGTAGCATAGCGAAAACACCAGGATATGCCAAATGGATCATTTGCGGTTCGCTGATACCAATATTATGCATTTCCGACAATATTGAAAACACGGGTTCAAATCGTCACGGAACCTCAGACCCTCCTTTTGCCCTTACATAGGCAATTACTCAGTCTATGTCAGAGTCTAATTCTATGCTCATCAGGTCAGTGACATGCTGTTGTATCATCATCCTTTCTCGTGCCTTTTCTCCAAACGCAGGTGGTTTCCTAAAACAGGTTGCAGCACAAAGACTACACAGAGCAGGACCACACTGGATAATCAGGCAGCATGAGAAGAGGAATACCAAGATGACACCAATGACCATCAGAACCTTCCATCCCCACGCTGATATCAGAGTCCAAAACCACTCCATGAAGGACCAGTTTCCCTTGTCTACCTGAATAGAGTCGGAAATCTTGTGTAGCTTCGAGATCGCCTCATAGACTGTTGGAGCATTATTAGGAATAAAGACACAGCAGCTCGATTGGATCATTCTGCATACCCCACCTCGATCTGCAAGTATTACGTCTAGAACCATACGGTTCTGCAACGTCATGAGTCTATCCGCCTGAAGCTCAGCTGTCAAATTGCTAAGGGCACCAGCAGTTTCGGTAATAGTAGATTCAACTACCCGTGTTAGCTGACGTATGTTTCTACTATTGGCCATAGGCCCCCAGAACGGAAGGAAGCCTTTGAAGAAGTCTCCAGCTTCCTGACCAGCAGTATCTTCCTTGCTGAAGACACCTCTCGCTATTCTGGTCCTGTGGTAGTCAGATGAAGCAGTGTATGTTGGAGGCAACAATCGAGCAATATAGCATGACCCTGAAAAGTCGGCAGGCAACCATGTATAAGCTCTGTCTCGACAGATGAAGTAGGTACCCCTAGCAGTAAGAAAAGCAGGGGAAGAGTTAGCCGGAAACACATAAGTCTCTACGCACTCACTCCTCCCTAGCTGAGCTCTCGGATTTCTCCCAATACCTTGCAAACAGACTTGACCTCGGTGAGGTACGACCCAGATTGGAGTTGAGCTTTTACGCTTGCTTTCTCCCAAACTAAGGCGATACTCTGAAGAATTCCAACTTAAATATACTCGCAATTCGTCTCTAGGGTAAGATGGAGTATTATTGACATCCTTGATCATGTCAATAATTCCCTGGACTAAAGCTTTGTTAGCAGAGTTATATTTAGTGGAACGTGGTGGACGTGGAGGATAGGTTTCAAGGGCATAAGCAAAGATGGTTTGAAGGGCCTGAAATGATCCATTGTAGCTGAAAGGCAAAACCAGATAGGGAATGCCTTTGTCCATAGTGTGGGGTATCAGGCCACACACCCAGCAGTCTGTAGTGTTAACTACCAGTTGGTGTTGGTGCAAGAGCTGTACAAAAGTGTTATTAATGAATTCTGAGCGTCGAGCTTGCTCATGTTCAGGAAACGAGTGAAAAGAGTGTATAGAAGAAACAGTAGAAGTAGCAGGATCAAGGGGAGGTACTGTGGTTACTGGCATAAAAATCAAACTCATACCAAAGACTATTCCACCCACCAACGTTATCAAAACAATCAAAAATGTAATGGCACATTGTATCAAAAAGCATTTGCTGTGAAGAATTTTGTAAAGTCTGTTTCTGCGAACATAAATCACATTTTCTCGTTGCAGCGCAGGAAGCTCCATCTTCTACAATCCGCTCGCGACCACTGATGATGTGTACGTAGATGAAAATGCCTCTATCAGCCCTGGGAGTTCCCAAAACCAACAGAAAGATGGACCTTGTGTCAGACCCCCGCAGATTCAACTAGGCACACAGCCACGACCCTACGGCTACCCAGACGGCAAGGCAATTTTAAAAACAATAAACAATAGCAAACTTCCTGGCTGAAGGCAAAAGTTCAAAATTTCAAAATATCACAATGGGCAGTTGCCTGCTTTATTTGTCCATATTACGAGGTCGTAAATTGTATCTTTGCTTTGCAGGTACTGTTTGATCGGCAAATAGCATATCACTAATAGTTGTTGCAGTGTTCAAGTTCGCAGATGACAGAGTTTTTTCTGATGCAGAGGACAAATGTTCAGAGTTCAAAGGAGTCTTTTCAGGAGGAGAGTCAGAGTTCGGAATGTCGGTAATCAATTCGGCATCGCTGAAAGGGATGAACTTTGGCGTTTTTTCAAATTCGGAGGCACCAATTCCCTTCTTCACCCAGTCGTCGTAAGGAAGTGGCAAAGGTACACGTTTGACATGAGACGCATGCACCCAATGCTTGCGACCAGCTACACGAACTGCGGTTCTCGTTGCAAGCAGGACCTGGAAGGGGCCTACAAACTTGGGTTGAAGGTTCTTTGTCCTCGCGAAGTTTCTGATCACGACTTGATCGCCGGGTTTCAGCTGATGCCCTGGACTCTCCGGAGGCTTTGGCAATGCATCGAAAACCTGTTGGTGAATAAGACTCAATTTAGCAGTCAAGTCGTAAAGGTAGTCGATCAACATAGGATATTCTAGAGAACAAAACTCCTTTGGCCTAGGCACACCCCACACATTTGCCGGGCGGCCAAAAACAATCTCATAGGGACTAAGCCCTACTCTAGAATGTACAGTTGCTCTCGTTGATAACAAAGCCAAGGGTAGTGCGTCTGGCCAGGACAAACCCGTGGATGCTTGAATTTTGGCTAGTTTTAGTTTGAGGGTGCCATTGTAACCCTCAACTAAACCAGCAGACTGGGGATGGTTCGCACTATGAAACTTCTGTTTTATGCTCAGACCGGCACACACACTCTGCATAACTTTCCCTATGAACTCACTTCCGTTATCTGACCATACAATCCGTGGCATACCATATCTAGGGAAATATTCTTTGAGAAGAATTTTGGCAGTTGATAGGGCAGTATTGTCCTTTAGTGGATATGCTTCGATCCATCTGGAAAAAGCACAGACTACCACCAGGACGTATTTCAAATTATTACACCGATCCATGTGAATGAAGTCTAACTGAATCACTTCAAAGGGGCAGGAAGGAGGAGCGAAGTGACCAGCAGGAGTTGGAGTTCCCTTACCAGGATTATGCATCAGACATACCATACAATTTTTCACCACTCTCTCTGCACATTTACTGATCCCATCATTCTTCCAGACTGGAGCCAACATCTTACAGATTCCTTTAGAACTTATATGTGCTACTCCATGCGCCATTGTCACCACTGCAAGCACATATGCATCAGGCAACATCCAACGCTGTTGTTCTGACAAATCAATCCAACACCCACTCGAATCCAACTTGCCCGTACTTTCTCTCCATACACGTTTTTCCTCCTCAGTTGCCTCTTTCTGAATCTCTTTCACACTTTCCATTGTATTCTCACACATTCCAGATTCAGCAATCCATCTTGCAGACGTAGCAACATACATTCTACTCATCATATCTCTAGCTGTCTGTTTAGCAGTTTCATCAGCAAAAGCATTCCCACGACCAACATCATCCGTGATTGCTTTATGAGCACTGCACTTTACAATCGCAACTTCAGTCGGCAAGGTTAGAGATTCCAACAGATCGTTAACTAGCTGACCATGTTGAATCTTAGTCCCATGGGACGTAATGAAACCTCTTTCTTTCCACAAACGGCCAAAACTATGGGCCACGCCAAATGCGTACTGACTATCTGTGAACACATTCACTCTCTTTCCCTTAGCTAAAACACACGCTCTTGTTAGAGCTATTAATTCTGCAGCTTGGGCAGAATTCTGACTCACTCTTGCAGTCTCCACAATCGTCTTCAAAGTCGTTACCGCATAAGCAGCAGTCACATCACCATTCTCCAATTTAAAACATGACCCATCCACATACAGCGTGCCATCTGGATCTGACAATGGTGTGTCCTTTAAATCAATACGTCCTTTTGTCTCTTCCTCCGTTCTAAAACAACAATCATGGGGCTCGGAATCACTCGACTCTTGATTAGCCGGCAACAACGTTGCTGGATTCAATACATTACATCTTTTGATCTGAATATGACTTGCTAATAATGTCAGCTCGTAACCAGATAATCTCGCACTGGTAAGGTGTTGTGTCTTAGTTCGATTCATGAGTGTGTCAACAGCATGAGGAACCATGACCACTAGCATGTTGTTCATCACCAAACCAGCAGATTGTCGAATGGAAGCCGCAGCTGCCGCTGTAGCTCTCAAACAACTAGGTAACGCTCTAGCTACCGGATCTAATGTTGATGAAAAATACGCACAAGGGCGTTGTTTATCACCAAATGTCTGTGTCAGAACACTCAACGCGCAACCTTCTCTCTCGTGAACGTAGAGCGTGAATGGCTTGCTGTAATCAGGTGTACCTAATACAGGAGCTGAACACAGTGCATTTCGTAACTCAGAAAAGCTCTCCTGACATTCATCAGACCATGGCACCGGACTCGGAACATTTTTCCCAGTCAAAGCTACCAACGGTTTTGCTAAAAGAGAAAAATTTGGGATCCACTGCCTACAGTAAGAGGTAATACCTAAAAAGGCACGCACTTCTCTCTGCGTGCGAGGAACACTCATCTGCGTAATTGCTTTTATTCTCTCTGGGGTCAACTTCCTTCCCTCCTTTGACAAGAGATGACCTAGGTAGGTCACTTCTTGGCAGCAGTATTGCATTTTCGAAGGAGACACCTTGTGATTCAAATTAGACAAATGATGCAATAACGAAATCGTAGCTGCTTTGCAAGTTTCCTTGTCATCGGCAGCCACTAGAAGATCGTCTACATACTGTACTAGAGCAGAGCCTGGAGGAAGGACAAAGGAATCTAACTGACTTTTTAATGCCTGACTGTAAATAGATGGGCTCTCACAATAGCCTTGTGGAGCGCGTTTAAATCTGAAACTTCGACCTCTGAGACAGAAGCCGAAAATATCTCTGCTTTCTTCGGCTATCGGAATGCTGAAAAAGGCATTCTTCAAGTCGATGACTGAAAACCATGTGGCTGTAGCAGGAATCAATGTTAACAAGGCAGTAATGTCTGGAACCACAGGAAACTGCGGAACTACAATCTTATTAACTTCTCTGAGGTTGATGACAAACCTATACACTGGAGGCTTTGTAGGATCAGTTCGTTTCAAAATCGGTAATACAGGACTGTTACAAACATTTCCTCTAGTTTCTTCAACCACACCTTTTTTAATCAAATCTTGTACAATCAATAAAAGTGCTCGTTCACCTTCACTAGATATTTTATATTGAGGAATTTGTGGAAATTTCACATTTGCTTTCAAAGTGACTACATATGGTGGTATTTCTAAAACGGCCTACATCGTTAGGACCAGTCGCCCAAAGAGAATCAGGGAGTGAACGCAGCTCTGGCGGGAGTGCATCCATTGACAAGTACATCGGAGAGGTGATTCTTTTGCCCAATGTAAGCTGTACTCCTTCCGGAGAACAGTACAATGTCGCATATAGTCGTTTTAACAAGTCTAAACCAAGCAGATTTTCATTACAACCCGTCGTCAAAATCAGGGGTGCTTTCAATTGACACGGTCCAACAGAAATAGACAAAGGACCAGATATGGGGTTGTAAACAGGGGCGCCTGAAAAACCTACAGAAACATTTGTTAAGCCGGACAAAGGTGCGCCAGGGAGTTTCGCATGAATGATAGAACTTTTTGCTGCACCAGTATCTAACAGAAACGGTTCGACTACACCTGATGTTGCTACTGCGACATAAGGCCCACTCTGATCCACTGGAACTGATACTACTCCCTCTCTCTGTCCATGGCTGTCCTAGTACCCATTTTGCTGAAATCCCTCATCCACTTCACAATAGTCTTCAACAAGATACTGTTGAGATCTATTTTGCTGAGCAGACTGTCCATTTCGTTGATCAAAGTGATTGGAAGGACGATCATTCGTCTGTGGAGGCATAGCACCTCGCCCTCGACCTCTAGAATTTTGCACAAAACCACCACGACCTCTCTGAGCTGCTGCTGCATTATTTTGCGCTAAGATCGGACACTCATTCTTGTAGTGACCCTCTTTCTTACAGTACGCACACTGATTCCACTGATATTGAGGTCTCGGTGAACTATAATCTGTCCTTTGATACAAACCCTGTTGGGTATTAGTCTGATTTGTGCGAGGCGGATACGCCTGTTGCAAGAGAACTTTAGTCTTTAAATCTTTCGTTTTCTTATCTGATTTCTCTTTTTCCTCTTTATCCCTATTTTCATAATACTGTGCAGTTGCAAGTATTTGCGCAGTTGTAGAAACAGCCCACGCACTCTCTGAATCCTTTAATTTATTGCATAATTCAGGTAACAAATTATGTACGAATTTATCCACAAACAGTCTCTGTCCCCCTTCTGTGCTCATATCCCGACCACTATGATCTACAAAAGTCTCTTCGAACCTCGTGAAAAAGTCGGAGACACTTTCGTCTTTCTTTTGCCTGCATGCGGACAACTTGTCCCAATTAACACGTAATGCGGGCATCAGTGTCTTCATTAAGTCGATTATCCTTCCTGGAAGATTAGCAATTAGAGGTTCGGGTTTTGCACCACCTATTTGCTGACCATCCGCTGCAATGATAGCTGCCCAATCACCACCTAGGGCAACTGGATGATTCTCTTTACGAATTTTAGCCCAAATTGGTTGCGGAACTACATTACCAAATAACATATCAATGTCCGCTAAGTTCATTATACAAGCCTCAACTGTCTGCGTTAGTTCTTTATAGTATCCAGCAGGATTCTTACGCGGGTCTGGCAAGGCCTGTTTCACTGCTAGCACTTCGGCTCGTTTCCATGGAATGTGTATCCACACTCTTTGAAATTGGGCCGGAGCGGCTACAATACCATTGACATTATCAGCTTGTACAGCTTCGCGCCAAATTGGAGGAACCTCTCTCATTGGATATTGGCGACTTAGTTTCGTCTTACTTTTCTCTAAATCTCTTGGTGAACGAAGTGATGGATCACTCCTATAACTTAAAATTAGTTCCATCGCTTCTTCTATATTTTCACCTACTATCATTCCTGCAGCAAACTCTTTCTGAACCTTAATTAAGTCTTCTAAATTTGATTCAACATCATCTTCTTCTATTTCCTCACGTAAAAGCGAGCACATCTCATCAAAGACATACCGTTGCGTTGGTTCCTTCCATTGCATAAATGTATCTAGCACATCTCTCGTACTGTATCTCCTACTCTTCGAAATCCATCTGAGAGCCGTGGAATCTAAAATTCCCCGTTCCTCAGTACTCGGAAGCTGACTACGTCTTTGAACAGAGTCAGAAGTAGGAGTCTTGATTAAAGTTTTATAGAAAGGAGACAGAATGCTAGAAACAGAATCAGTGATTCTTCGACGAACAGAAAGTGGAGTCAACACACTAGCAGACGCAGAGAATACAGTAGAGGTAGGAACAGATAGCGGGACAGTAGGAGTATCGAGGAAAATAGTTTGTGGAACAGTAGGTGTAAGCGAAACAGATACAGGTATAGAAGTCGGCAACCCAGGAAGAGGAGGAGCCGTAGGAATATTCACATTGACCACAGGAGGTACAGGAGCTTGATTCTGAGGGGCAGGAGCAGGAATACCAGGTTGTCCAGCAACCGGCAATTGAACATTCGGTAAAGGTGGAGCCGTAGCACCTTGTGCATACGGTGGAGGTGACCTTAACAAATAAGACAACAGAGGATCATTTTCGGGGTCCTCCAGTATCTTAGCTGTTTTCGATGGCAAGGCAGGATAGCACTTGTCGATCGCTAAATTATGCTCTCTAATGGCCACCTCTATGGCCTTCTCAGACTCGTTAACATGCAGCTGTTTAGCCGCTTGCTCTAGAGTCAACTCTTCTTGCTCTTTCTGTTCCTTCTTCAACCTTTTAATCTCTCTTTGTTTAGATTCTTTTCGCCAGTAACGGAAAGAATCAAACATTGCCGGCCGGGCTTTCTTCCTAAACAATTTCGCTTCTAAATTATCAAGGATTTCGGGTTCAAAACTACCATGCAGTGGCCAACTAAGGACACCGTCCTTTTTCGTATAACGGACCCACACCTCATTATAAGATATAGGACCCACACCATGTTTACAGTACAAGTCATATAGGGGAGTCCCAATCGGAGGAACCAGACATGAGTCCTCCAATCAGGAGTCACTGTTGCAACCAAAGCAAGACAACATACAATTTCTCCGACTTACCATTTTGCAATCCGGAACACAAAACAAACAAAACACGAAACAGATATGTGCACCTGAACCAAGAACTTAGGCCTACCAAAAGCGAACTGATGTATCGATACCCAAACTAAACCAAATAGATTATCGTAACCAGAACAACCAGTGATAATCTTAAGAAAACAAACCAAACCAAGAACCAAAAAGGATTTTTAACAACCCTTACGAAGTAACCAACTAGCAACCACTAAATACTTAACTGAGGCACTGAAGACGTCACCAAGGAGAAACCCGTCACGTTTCGCCGTACTAAGGACTGCACCTCGGGTCCAAGACAGGGCGACGGTCAAGGCAACGGCCCACTGCAGCCGTCCTGAACGGGAACCCTCGTGGAAGAGAACTTCGGGCCACTTTTGCGATATGCCGGGATCGATGAAGTGGGGCGCCTCCCTCAGGAATCTTCACACGAAGCTTCTCGAACTCTTCAGGCTTTTGGACCGGTACCGACTGACGTCGCCCCACGTTGGGCGCCAATTGGAGTTCTGGACTTTTTGGTTCCGTCCAGAGGTGTCAGGGAACAACACCCGAAGACCCCGGAGTTCCACCTGCCTTGGTGCACAAATGAACAGAAACACGGGCTTCTCGATGGTGGCGTCAAAGACCAAAGGTTTATTACTGCAGGGACACAGAAGTCACAGAAACTACACACGGGCAGAATCTAGGAGCCTGTTTGATTTGTACAAAGAGGGTTGCTCCTTATATACTGAATTTTAAGCTGGGGGCAAATTCTTTACATGTAATACATTCCCAAAACCTTTGTGTCTAAAACAATAAATATTTGGCGTTACACAGGAACCGTCGATAATATCTGAGGCCAAACATTACGAAGAGGGGTTCTCACTAGTTCATCACAATCCCTTGTCAATATTGCATTCAAGAGTCGGACCGCCTCATCGTAAATTTCGTTACCTCCCCCTAATAAAGATTCAGAAAGAAAGGAACGGAGCCAGGTGTGGAAGATAGAAAAGTGGGATAAGGGATGCTTGTGGGTTGTAAATGGGCAAGGCTACCGGCTTCGGCCGCCTAATCATGATCGGGACAATGGACACGAGAACCAGTTCGGTAGGGCTGGCCTCGGGCAGAGGAGGCAGCCTTTGTCGAGTCATGCAGCTACAGCGTGTTCTGTTCCAAAGTGCACGTGTCACTTAAAGAGGTGAATCTCCGGCTAAGGCTACGTGTCCTTAATTGAAATGAAGTGATCAGAGGTTATTGCTTATGTGAGGGCAAGAAACACAAAATGGCTGCCATGATCTAAGATGGATGCCATGGGTAGATCAGAAATGTGTTTGTAACAGGAGTACTCTTGCTCGTAGCATAGCGAAAACACCAGGATATGCTAAATGGATCATTTGCGGTTCGCTGATACCAATATTATGCATTTCCGACAATATTGAAAACACGGGTTCAAATCGTCACGGAACCTCAGTTCCCAGCTTTGACCGGAGTAAGTCTGGGACCTCATCAGCCGCGGAGTATTCCTTTGGAGTGGAACCCATGCAGATTGGTGCCATCCGAGGTCCTTTGTCCAAGGAAGAAAGAGAAAAAAGACGACAGAACAAGTTATGCATGTACTGCAGAGGCAGTGGACACTTCGTAAAAACATGTCTGAAAAGGTCCAGGACACCAGCAAAGGAGAAGCAAAACTTGCAGCACCACCAATAATTGGAGTTGGACTAGTGGATGCAAATGGAGAAACAACTCCAGTGAATCATCAATTAGCAAATACCTTGCAAGTCTGCTCACCTCATTTGACCTTGTCCGTAATGTTGAAATTCAGGAACGTAGTCATGGTTGACTCCAGGGCTACAGGCAATTTCTGCGACCAGAAATTTGCTAGTCACATTGGCCTGCAGGCTATTAGAAAAGAAAATAGTGAGAAGGTCAGAGCTGTGGATGGTACCGATTTAACTTCTGGACCTCAAACTAGACATACGGAATCAGTACGAATGATACTCACCGAAGGACACCAAGAGGTGCTACAATTCAATCTCATAGACGCCCCTCAATTTTCATTGATTCTAGGATTACCCTGGCTAACAGAGCACAATCCGTCCATTCATTGGAGTGCTCGGACCATTCAGCTGAATTCAGAATAATGCAAAAACCATTGCTTTGAAGAAACAGAAATTCAATCGGAACCCTGGGTTGTTGCTCGGCTTTGTGAGGATGGGGCATCAGTGCGTATGATTCAAACAACTGAGATTCCAGAATAATTCCAAGACTACGCAGATGTATTTGATAAGGTCAAGGCAAAGAGACTACCCCCTCATAGGTCCTATGATTTAAGATAGATCTATAATCTTGATGGTATTGATCCCAATGAAGTTGGTGGCATAAGCAGTTTTGGGTCAAAGGACGCTAATATTAAAGTCCTGTCCTGGAATTTGGCCTGACTGAGAAATAAATTATCGACTCCCGAGTGGGGTCAATTAATTGAAAAGCACGATATCTGCCTTATGCAGGAGACCTGGGTCCTAGAAGAGATCGCATGGGATGGTTTTGCCACTTATAGTATTCTGGCAACTTCCAGTGGTAGGGGGAGAACTTCGGGCGGTTTAGCAATATGGGTTGGCACGCATTTGGGGGCTAAGGCAGCCCACGTCCCAACAAATTCATCCGACATCCAATGTGTCCTCCTGACATTGCCCGATTCTACTCAGGTTGCCCTCCTTAATGTGTTTTCTAGACCGGTGAAGGGCGGGCAGGAATCTCCCACTATTGATATATTAGGCCGGTTTATCTCTTCACTTGACCCAAAAATAGCTTTATTAGTCGGAGGCGATTTCAATTGCCAGTATGAACCTCTTGCTGGCGTCGATATGGCCGATTTAGTGGATGAGGATGAATACTGGCACATCGTTGAACCACGAATAGCCCCAGTTAAAGCATGGACTCCACTGGTACTGCAAATTAAATCTTTATCCCTTACAACATCTCAGCGGGTGTGTAATGGGAGGGTGGATCCAGATAGACCGGGCTTACCAACTTTTAATAGACTGGGGCAAAATTCCAATATTGATTATATACTAGTTGAAGCCAGACATTGGAATTGGGTCTCTGACTTTAGGATTCACTACCGGAGTGATAGTGACCATAACGCTCTGGTGCTGTCTTTGAAACAAGGGAGTTTTGGTCTGTCCAGCACTCCGTCCGACCCCAATTCTGCCCAACCACCCTCCTCCTTTCTAATAATCGGTGGCAAATTAAATGGGCGAAAATCCAGGAATCGCCGACCAAATTGGCAGGGATCTATCAGATTGCACTACCGCAGCTCTTAGAAATGGGCATGGCAGGAGAAAAGGACCCTGACCCAGAGGCACGGACCAGGGCTGTAGATATCCACAAACAATTGATTGTAAATCTAGAGGATGTCTTTTTCACAGGTGGAAGTGGGAAGGATATCACTCACCAAAAGCACCTTTGGTATTACGCATCCTGCCGGAAGGCTAAAAGTGACCTCTAAGGACAGGGTTTGCATCAAGCAGTGCCGGTATAGGTACAAGCAGGTAGTTAACCTTGAGAAGAAGAACTGGGAGGAGAAAACGTGGGAGGATCTAAGAGTAGCCTCTTGACCAAAGATTCTAAATCATTTTGGTCTATTGTGAAGTTTGGGGGTAGAGCCCCAACTATAGCGAATATTGCACCGGCAGCATGGGAAGCCCACGTTGGGGCCTTATACACCGACATTGACGTACAGTCACCACCGCACGCCACCCATGGGAACTCCAATGAACAAAATTTGGAGGACCTGTTGGAGCAGACGACGGTTGTCGCAGCTGAAACTCCTCAGCCCCCTAGTCTAAGATCACTAAACGAGCAATCCTTGGTGGGGCCCCTTTCCGGTGCCCACCACACGGGTGGGGCTGAAGATATCTCACTTGTGGACGTTGAGACAGCTATAGTTAAACTCCTACCAAACAAGGCCGCCGGTCTGGATAAGCTACCCGGTGATCTATTTCGCACACAATCCAAAATCTGGGCTCCATATTTGGTTGTGCTATTTAATGCAATAGTCAAGGGTGGCCCCTTGCCGGAAACATGGCTTGGAGCGGAAATTGTCCCAATTTACAAAAAAGGCTGTCCATTAACCCCGTCTAACTATCGCCCCATCAGCCTGATAGACACCACTCAAAAGCTGATGGGCAGGAACATTTTAGATAGAATCCAGGGGTGGATAGAGGTAAAAGGGACTCTGTCTTTATTCCAAGCCGGGTTCCGGACGGGCGTTTCAACAATCGATCACATTTTTAGGCTCCAGGTATTATTCTGGAAAATGGTATGTGTGGAGGGTGGCAGCCTCTATGTCATATTCGAAGACCTGCGGGCCGCATTTGATCTAGTCCCGAGAGAAAAACTGTGGGCTGTATTGCTGGGTATGGGTCTTTTGCCTGAACTGTTAGACATCTTGATTAGACTCCATACCAATAATTATGCGCAAGTTAGGTGTGGACGGTATGGAGAACTGTTGGATTGCTTCCCTGTGAAGAAAGGGGTACGTCAGGGGTGTGTACTGGCCCCAACTCTATTTTGCCTTTACCTGAATGGCCTAGTTGACCACCTCCTGCATGTGAAAGATAATGATGCCCCTGGGCTGGTGACTGGGCGTGTCCCGCGTTGATGTTTGCAGATGACACTCTGCTGTTATCTAAAACATCAACAGGGATTCAGCGTACCTTGGAAGGTCGCTGTTTTTTGTAAACTGCGTGGGTTAGAGATCAACTTGGACAAGACCAAGTATATGATTTTTAACCCCCCGAAGAAAACCCGCCCGAACCCTCTGCTAAATGGTATACGCCTAGGAAGAGTTAAGACCATCGATTACTTGGGCATTACCTTGACGGAAAACTTTGACTGGGGGGTTCAGACAGCAAAGGCGGCCCTCAGGCTCTCCCAGGTGGTGGGGGGAATCAGGAAAGTCCAAAAGTCTTCAGTCTTCAAGCCTGCTGCGCCAGTCATAGAAATTTACAAACTTCAGGCCAGAGCAGCCTCTACGTATGGTGCAGAACTCTGGGGCCATAAACGAATACCGAACCTTGTGAGAGCAGAACATAGTTTCATGAGGAACATATTCGACCTACCAATCAGTACGTCAAGTCAAGTCAACACAAGCTTTATTCGATTAGTTAAAATCATAAAAGCAATTACATCACATATAAAATCAACAATTCATATGTTTAAAAACAGTTCTTGTAAAAACAATTCATATATTTACATAAAAATAGAGCATTTTCATAGTTAGACTAGCAAGTGGTAAAAATTTGGCAGATTTCAGGGACTATTTGATTTCAGATTTCTAGACTTAACTCGCATAACAGCAACCAAAAAACTTGCGACCCCAAATATTACTCTGATGCTACCCAGGAGTTGTAAATAGCGGAGAGCGGGACGAACTTGTCTGAACCCTGCTTCTCTCAAAATAGGTGTTAAAAACAATCTCCTACACTCGTCGTAATGGCCGCAAAACATTATAAAGTGCATCAGTGTCTGTTCGGAGAAATTATCACAGCTGCAGGGGATAGATGTATCAGATTTTCCCCATACTGGATAATTCCCCAAGGAGTACTGTATGATGTTAAGTCTAAATCTCACAAGGAGATTACGGTGGTAAGGTCGAGTAACAATGATCAAATAAGGCTCCACCTTAGGGGTGGTCTGGAGTATATAGTTAGCCCTAACCCCCAATTTTTAGACCTCTAGTTCTTCTCGTTCTATTGTCACTCGTTCTAGAAAAATTTTCTTAATCCAGAGAACATCACCCTTCTTGATGGAGCTCGGGGAAAGATATAATTCTGGCCTCCCCAACTTAGAAAAGGTGTTTTTAATGTAAACCAACCAAGGGATGTTATTGGCTTTATCCAACGACATACAGTGTGATTTAGACTGATGTCGGGATTCAGCCAGGTCTTGGCCCAGCAGATCAAAGGTGCCAGTTGCAGTTGGTCACTAATGTAGCCAAGACCTACCTCGGTGTGGATTGACAATACTGGGGTTGATTGGGGGACCACTAAAAGAGCTCTTAGGAACTTATTTTCTGCCACCTGGACTTTGTCTTGTGACAGGTAGCCCCATATAGAGGCACCATACTTGTTTATAGATAGGCTTTTTGACTTATAGACTGTCAATAGTGCTTCTATTGGACGTGAGCCCAAGCGTTTTGCAAAACTCAATAGAGCAGTATTGGTTCTAGTGACAGCTAGGCCTTTAGCATTCAGTTGCGGTTTCCAGGTGCCCTTTTCATCAAAAAGTACGCCCAGATAGGTAAAGACCGGGACTCTAGAGATTTCTTCACCATTACAAGGAAACTTTCGCAACTTTGCATATTTCGAGCGCTTCCCCGCAACCATGACGTGGGATTTTTTATTATTTACCTGCAGGTCCAAAGTAGACATAAATTCCCCAAAGTCGTCCACAAGTTTCTGCAGCCCTACCCCAGTACGGGCAAGCAGTACCGCGTCGTCCGCGTAGAGGAGTACTGGCACGAGTACTCCCCCACGCGTGGGACGTCAGTAGTGGACCCTTTCAGAGTTAATTCGAGGGAATTTATATATAGAGTGAATAGGAGGGGTGCCAAAATGCACCCCTGCCTTACCCCTCGTTTCGAGTTAAAAGGACTCGTAGATCTTCCCTCACTATTGGTTCTGATAGTGGCCCTCAAGTCTTGATGCAGAGCCGCTAAATAATTGACCAATGGAGGATCAAACCCTATGTTAATTAAAATAGCCCAAAGTTTACCACGATTACCAAGATCAAAGGCCGATGAAAGGTCCATAAAGGCCATATATAACAGACCCTCCTTGGCCAAGGTATATTTATTAACTAACATGTGGAGGTTAAGGCATTGGTCAAGAGTACCCCTTTTGGCCCTGAACCCATATTGTAATTCAGAGAGGACCCTCCTCTCTTCCAAATGTTGGCCCATTCTCTGCAAAATGACTCTGCCCAAGATTTTGACGGCAGAGTCAATCAGCGAGATGGGCCTATAACAGGCAGGGTCAGATCTTAAACCTTTTTTAAAGATTGGTATTATGGAGGATGTTGCCCAAGAGGGGGGAAACCCTGTAGTAATTGTGGAGTTGAAGACATTTGTAAGCAACTTAACCCAAAACTCCAACGGGGACCTATAAAGGTCTGCCGGCACCCCATCTGGCCCGGGGCCTTATTTTTTGTCATCTCTACAATAGCCTTTTGTACCTCCTTCTCCTCGAATCGCACAAGGGGTTCTAAACCAGGTTCTATCGGGTCCATCGCTATTATAGACTCATCAGCACTATCATATATTTTACTAAAATGAGCGACCCATGACTCATCAGGGATTACAGAGTCCATCGCTGAGTTATTTGAGCCAGAAAAGTAAGGATGGTTTATTACAGCCCAGAATTTTGAACTATCTTTTTGCACATCCGGTGACATGAGATTATCCCATGCCTCCTCCTTTATACATTTTTTACGGTTGGCCGTGGCAAGTTTATAATTTTTTCTAAGTACGGCCACCCTTTCCTTACTTCTCGGATTTTGTTTTAAAGCAAACAGTAGTTCTTTAAGGGCAAACCACCTTGGCTCATCTAGGCAATCCCTCCTCTTTTTACATTTTAGGTCGAGTCTCACTTGAGAGCAGATAGTGGTGAAAAAGTTTATGACCTGTTTCCCATCAGCCGAATTATCCAGACATATTACCATCTCCTCCTTAACTTTCTGCTCTAGATCCTTAAAACAAGTGTCTGGTACCACCTTTGCCCAGTTGAGCCTCCTCCCCTGATCTTTAGAAATGAGTTTATCAGAGTTACAGTCCTCTTTAGACTATTGGTTGTCTATATCCTCCCCCCTATATATAGTCATAATTAAAGGGTTACGGTCACTAAAGATCGAAATTGTGACCTCTATAGAAGAGCATGACTGTACCACACCAGGGGAAACGAAAATGTAATCGATTATAGTTTCTGCGTCCCGACCTACAAAGGTCGGAGCCCTTTCCTCCCCTCCGCTTCCCTCAACTTCATAAAGATTACTGTTTGCGAGGAGATCTTCTAACAACTCACCTTGGGGTGAGTGCTCAAAATGTGTGGAAATTGAGCCAGGTGGGCCTATATTATGTTTATCTAGACAATTCCAGACACAGGGGTGAATATTAAAATCTCCCATTAGGATTATATCGAATATGGCAGTTTGTGTCGACTTATAGTGTTCTAAATGAGAAGCCAGTGTATTTAGGTGCAAGTTTTGTATGACCTTCTCTGGCGCATTATAAAAATTTAAGAATAATATCTTAGGGTATTTGGGACGACTCCATTCTAATCCTTGTAAGTTTGCTGACAACCACCCCAAATTGCTAAATGAGCCTGGGAGTCTGAGTGAGGTTAGAATACATAAAACCCCTTTTGATCTACCTCCCTGTCCTGGGGTTGCCTTAACGTGAAAGCTACGATAGCCGTCTAAGTGAAAAAGATCACTTGTATCCCAAGTCTCTTGTAAGGCTATTATCTCGTGTTGTGTAACAAACTGTATCCATCTATCATCTTTTAATTTTTTACCAAGGCCAGCCACGTTCCAACTAATTATTTTACACGTGGAATTGGAAAGCAATGGATTATCCAGTGTGGTGGTAGGCGTTTTGTCTGGTTCTATATGTAGTTGTCAATCATTAGTGTCCAGACTTGAGAGTGCGGAAAATCTATTTGTGAGTACTAGGTCAATTTTATGGCCTGTGTCATTCCTATCTGTTATGACTGTATTTACTCCTCTCAGTGAAGCCTGTTTGGATTGGTAGGAATGGCACTTGGTGTTATTGTCTTTCAGAATAGAACAGTGAGATGTAGGGACTACAGGCTGACGTATTACAGGTGGTGGGAGGTTGGGTGGCGGATAGAAGTAACCCAGAGGAAGTGGTCTAATGCCCTGCCCATCTAGCTCTGACCCGTCCCAGAGCAGTGTGTCCACAATATTAGGTTTGTTGAAATTGACAACTACACAATCTCCTGGGATGGTCTTTTTCCGTTTCCCCACCCACTCAACTCTTCTGGCCGAAATCATGCTAGAGACAATGTCAGCACTCCCACTGCTGAATTGTGAACACCACCTTTTGGTTCTAGTCAGAAGATCATTATCAGATTCTACGGCTCCATTTTTAAGAGGTGGGATTCCTGTCAGGACTACCACTAATGGAGCAGCTTGTGGGGGGAGATGTAATGAAGATAATTTGGTGGGACGATGGTTTGTAGCATGTCCACTTTTATGGGGTGAGCTAAGATGTTTACCCTCGTCAGGTGACAAGTATTTATGTACCGCCAAGGTGGCGATTGGCCTCAACGCCTCCTGACTAGGAACTCCCGACTTAACCGGCATGATCTCCCCCAAGTGAGGCTCAGTGTCCATAGCCTGACTAGACATCCTAATTTGGTTAACTTCTGTATTTTTTGCCTCAGTAAGAACTGTGAGATGGGACTTAACATCCCTCAAAAATATATCAATACTTTCACATTTCTTAGCAACAACAAAGATTCAAGGAGTCCACAATTTCCTTGCCTATGCTCACGAGAATGGGCTCCAAGTGAGATTCAATTAATTCCTCCATTAGATCCGAAACGTTTGATGGGAGCCCATGGATCGATCTATTGGTCACATTCCCTGTAGACAAAGTGTGAGAAGTTGGCCTGATATGTAGTGTTTCCAATTCTGGAACCACTGGGTATCAGTCCAAACAAACCCCAAAGATGTCTGGTTGTAAGTCAACCTTGTTAGACAAGCTATCCTAGTGGTAGCATGGACTAAGCAGCCTTAAAGGCTTAACTTAAGAGGTCGTGTTAAGCGAGCTGTTTTACCACATACAATCCTGTAATCAAATGAAAGGACACCACACAAGTATATATTATAAAAATATATGTATTTATTTCTAAATTACTCCCCAGTACTCTTTATGAGGAAAGGGGCACAAGCGTTAAATCAAAAGCACAGTAAAAACATATAAAGTTGCACAATTATGGATGAGGGCGGGTGGCCACTCAGACCATATACTAAAAAAGTGGTATAAGGAACACTTATCGAACAGTGGTTAGGCCTAGGGCCTTGAGATTCGCTGGGAGCAGTCAGGACTAGCAATGCTGAAGTCAGGAGTAGCCCACAGGAGACGGGTGCAGCACGGAAAGTGGGCGCGCACCAATGCAATGTCAATGGTGCGTAAAAGTTAGATAAAGTGAATTAAAAGATACTTCGGCTGATCCTAGAGGAACAAAACTTTAGACACAGACCCTAGAGGTGTGTACCAGTGTATGTACACCGGCGTTGCAATGTTACCTCACCCACAGGCCGTGGGTGCACAGGGTCGAAGTGGCGTCGGGTCTTGACACGCAGGCTCTTGGTGCTTGGAGCTGTTGCAGCTGCAGGCGATGTGAAGCAGAAGTGTCCGGTGCGATCCAAGGGTGGATCAAAGTAGAAAAGTACCTGAAAGCAGAGGGGACAGAGTCTGGGTCACTCAGCAGTGACCAGGGTGGAACCAGGACGGAACCAGGCAATGTCGGGCGCAATCAGGTGGTTGTCGATAGGCTTCTCTCCACTGTCACGTGGGCTCTGGGGCATCTGCGACGTCCAGGAGCGGGTCACGATCTGTCCCACGTAGGCTCTCGCCGTCAGCACCGTCGGCTTCAAGATTGCAGCAAACAGCACTTGGCAAAAGCAATCCACGCGGAACCGGGAGATTGCTTATCACTCAAACCAGGAGGGTCAGAGTGGGGGCTCCTTTTCACAGGAGCTGGTGCAGATCTGGAGCAACCAGAAAAGCAAGTCGTATTTCAAGTTTCGTTGGCACAGGGGCCACAAGCCAGCTGGCAAGTGACCGGGCCAACGCGTCGAGCCAACACAAGCAGAAGGGCCCCACGCAGCACTCGTCGAGTGTGGAGGGGTGAGCTTTGGTGCAAGTGGAGCTCGGGGCTGGGGCTTCTCAAACCCCGGTGCACAGCTTCGAGGATCACTCATGGGCTGCACGGTCAGCGTCTCGTGGCCTTTTCAAGATGGCGTGCCCCACGCTTCCGGTCGCCTCCACTGGTCTCAGCTCTGCAGGGACTGTGGATCGGGCAGGTAGAAGGCAGGCAAGCTTGATCTCGTTGTTCTTTGTCGCTCGAGTTCCGGCGGGAACTGCAACAAAGCAAGGGTCGAGGGCTGGATGGTGCCTGTTTGCACAGGGTGGTCACTCCTTGACCACAAGGGAGATTCTTCAGTCTTCTAACGTCGTGTAGAAAGTCGAAGGGTCCAGAATTCGTTTCTTATGTTTCTTCAGGATGATCTGAGTTGCATTGGCACTGCTCCCACTCTTATTCGAATCTGGTGGGCTGGACATCCTGCTAGGTCCCCTCCTATGGGTGGGACCCAGGAAGGGGGTGGTTACACCCCTTTCCTTTGATCCAGGCCGCGCTGGGACAGGGGCTGGGAGGCCCCAGAACCGGTTTGGCCGGATTATGCAAGGGGCAGCCTTGTGCGCCCCAGGCAGTGTCTGGTTTCTTTGAAACCTCCCTACTACAATCCACTATCTCCTGTCTGGGGTGGTTTGGCACCGCCCTGCGACAGGAAACTCTTTGTCCAGGCCACCATATGCTGAGTTTCGGTCAGCAGCAGGAGGCCAGACCCGTGTCTGTGGCAGAGGCATCCATTTTGTGGATCTGAGGCTCATTTTAAATCAACCGTGTTTCAGTAAAGTAACATGTCTTCTCCCTCTAGAAGGGTGGAAGGCTACCCCCGTCGCCAGAACTGGCGAGGGGGTAGTATTCCAATTCGTATGACACCTTACACGACATGTTTTGATAAAGCCAAACCAAAGTTGCTATATAACCGCGAGGATTATAAGGCGCTTAAGAGTATATGGTATGGCATTATCCCGGATCAGCTTAGGGAGTTGTTCCCGACAGCTGCAGACAGGCTCAGCTCATGCCAGAGCTCCATCTCACATAAAACCACGCACTCTGCCTCCAGGATTGATGAGGCCTTCCATAGGAGTGGCTTACAGGCTATATATGTGTCCAGATATAGGTTTAGATATAGGTATACTATATCTAAGCAAGGGGTGATTACACCCACTTGCCCCAGCTGAGTGATCAGCCAGTTGTATCAATTTAAGAACCAGCCAGGGGTGGCAAAAGCTATGCTTCAGCCCCTGGTAGGCCTTGGTGGCACCTATGCCCTGAGCACCTATAGTGCATGGTACAGGGGCTGACAAGGAGTCCATTTCCAATTGTGGTATGTCCCTATAGCACATGTATTATAAATGTAGAGAGAGAACAGCAGGCTGGGGGTCTGATTAGCAGGCCCACAGCCTCAGTAAGTCGAAAACCAGTGAAGCAAAAAGCAAAAATTGGGGTGACCATAGGATAGCAGACCCTACTCTCCTACACAAAGGAACGATTTTCTTCCTTTTGGTACTTTTACGGATGGTTTCTGTGGTGCCTTTCTGTGTTCTAGTGTCCCTTGGGCTAGTTCTCTGGGAGGTATTTAAACAAGTTTGCTGATCCTGTACCCCTTGAATCGAATTGACCACAACAATGTCTGGTTCTAGTGGGATGGGGGGCGCCCCAGTGGGGGAAGGCAAAACATTTTGAGTGGGCAAAGTATGAGTATCAGTACGTGGGTCAAGTCCCAATTCCTTTTCAACAGTGGCAATTTGTTCATTTAGTGCTCCCACTGCGGAAGTCAAATATGAAATAATAGTTTCTGATTTTCGGGGCACCTTGGCCTTCTTACCTTCCCCTTCTTTAGTATGTAGTTTGCGCTTCTCCATATTGCAACCAAGAAGGGTGGCCCGACCCGGCCTCGTCCGACCCCGGATGGCCACAGACGGTCCCGCCCTTGTCCCGGGCTTAGCCCGGCGCACGCCCGCGCGCTTCCCGCGGGGCCGGAATAAGAACTTGTTTAAATCACCCTCGGTGTCAAGTGGGAGGGGCCGCTGCTCACAGGTGACCACTGCGCTCCCGGGTCCTGGTACTGCTGAAACGCTGCGTCTCCCGCGTCGCGGGAGGCGCGAGGTGCTCTTGAATGCCCCCGGTGTCAAGGGGGAGGGGCCGCTGCTCACAGGTGACCACTGCGCTCCCGGGTCCTGGTGCTGCTGAAACGCTGCGTCTCCCGCGTCGCGGGAGGCGCGAGGTGCTCTTGAATGCCCCCGGTGTCAAGGGGGAGGGGCCGCTGCTCACAGGTGACCACTGCGCTCCCGGGTCCTGGTGCTGCTGAAACGCTGCATCTCCCGCGTCGCGGGAGGCGCGAGGTGCTCTTGAATGCCCCCGGTGTCAAGGGGGAGGGGCCGCTGCTCACAGGTGACCACTGCGCTCCTGGGTCCTGGTGCTGCTGAAACTCTGTGTCTCCCGCGTCGCGGGAGGCGCGAGGTGCTCTTGAATGCCCCCGGTGTCAAGGGGGAGGGGCCGCTGCTCACAGGTGACCACTGCGCTCCCGGGTCCTGGTGCTGCTGAAACGCTGCGTCTCCTCAGTACACCATTAACTCTGTTGCGTATGGATTTGGGGCTAGAACCGATAGAGGAGGTAGCAGCTGCTCGGCCACTAATGTATTGGAAGAGGCTGTGGTCTGTCCCTGAACTAATATCCTATAAAGCGGAGTTTACTGAGGTATGGGCTACTTTAAAAACTAGGAATATCCCATGGCTTGCACATGTGAGGGTACTAAGCGAGCAAATTGGTTTACCCGAGTTGTGGGAGAATCCTGCAGATAGCTGCCAGAAGATATCGAAGGCTAAATTGCTGGGTTATGTTAGAAATTATAATTCTGCATCTTTACAGAGGTGCCCATCTTTGGGCAGACTGACATTGGAGTTCCTTTAAGTGAAGTTAGAACCGAGTTTAGAGAACTTCTTGGATTTAATCTAGCCCGCTCTTGCAAGGAAACTCTATATACAGCTAAGGTTCGGCAGCCTCCCACTTAGGGTTTTCACAGGTAAATGGGCCATTAACGAGACCATTGTTTGCCCAGCTTGTAATTACAAGCGAGAAGATACTCCCCATGTTCTGTTTTTCAGCACTGCCTATCAGGAGATAAGGAAGCGTTGGCTGATCCCACTTTTTAGGAACCTTGGTTTTACTCAATGTGCCCATGCCTGTAGGGTCCTTTGTTTTGATACACATCCTCCCATTGTCTTTGCTGTATCACAATACTTGTGGAGTATGTGGCATAGAAGGAGAAGTTTTTTATAATTGTCTATATATTTATTATACTGTACCGTTGATAACTTTTGGTTTAATCTATTTTTATCCATAAGGTTTTACTGTGTACGTAATTTATTGTTTTAACCTCCATTGAAATGTCTTGATTTTATGCACACTTTTATTGTTTATTTGACCGAAATAAAGTTATCCAAACGAAAACGATATTTCAGTAGCAGATTACGAACATACCAATAACTTACCTTTGTTTCTTGTGTCAAGAGCCATTCTTGGAAGACGTTCATTCTTACCTGCAAGGAAGAGAACTGAGTAAACAACTTCTCACTACATACAACACACTACAAGAGAAGAAAATAGAAGAGAGGCATAGCCCAAGATTATTCTGGTGAAATAAGTACTCTTATTTGAAAATACAGGGAGTATTGGAATTAAGGCTGATAGATAGTAATGTATGTTTTCGCAGCACTGTAGAAGAAAGAAGAAGTCAAAACAGAACAGGCAGATTACTACCGAGCTGTCTCTTATCTGTCCCAATCCCCTTTACCCCTTGGTACTTACCTGTGAAGGATTATTAACCTAGCAGGGACATCCCTAGAGGGGTATTGCCCCTTTTTCCCTCTTCCTTTGCTGAACAGCTGGCCAACCTCACCACTTCTTCCTCCCGTGTGGCCATCTTCGGGGACTTTAACTATTGGTTCCAACATAAGGATGCTGGCCCTCAGGCCACTGAGCTCTTCGAGGCCTTATCCTCCCTCAACTTAAAACAACACATAGACGTCCCCACACACACTGGAGGCCACATCCTTGATCACATTTGGACCCATGGGGTCAAGTTCTCTCACCCGGTGATCACTCCCTGCATCTGGTCCGACCATTCTTTGGCCGAGGCCACCCTCACCATTACTGGCCATATCAGGGTTCCTCCCTTAGAGGGCGGCATGGCGCGAAAATGGAGGGCTGTAGACACTCAGGGCTTTCTTGACCTCCTTTCGAAATCCCGCCCCCCCCTCACGCATGACCTCAGCACTGGCGAGCTAGCCAGTGACATTTCCCACTGGCTTGTATCGGCCAGTGATACCCTGGCCCCTCTAACTAAATTCCCTCGGTCCCGGCACAGTCATTCCCACAAGTGGTACAATTCTAATTTAAAACAGCAACACCTTGAACTTCGCCAATTGGAGCGCAGGTGGAGAAGGGACTATTGCACCACGAGTAGGGATACCTACCTGGCCGCGCGTAATAAATACAAGAAAGCCATCATCGCGGCCAAATCTGCACACATCACTGAAAGAATCCTCTCCGCACCCATTAAATCAAAGGAGATCTTTAAAGTCATTGGGGAACTCACCACTGACACCAGGACTCTTCCCACCCAGGCCCCCACCCAGGAATCTTGTAACGCCCTCAGTTCCTTCTTTGTGGACAAAATTGTTATGATCAAGGACTCCATCACTGCCTCCCTTCCTGACGCTGATACCACTCCTGCTCCCCACAATACTTCCTCACTCTCACACTTCCCTACCCTTGACTCAGCCACCCTAGCGAAACTAGTCACCCGGGTCAAGTCTGGTTCCCCGGATGATTGTTGTCCCCCTTCCATATTACGAGACATCTGCTTGACCCTCCCCGAATGCATCCTCCCTCTGCTGAATTCTTCTCTCTCCTCGGGTACGGTGCCCAGCTCTTTTAAGGAGGCCGTTCTTGTGCCTCTTTTGAAGAAGCCTGGGGCTGATCCTTCGGTCCCAGCTAATTACCGACCCATTTCCCTCCTCCCCTACCTCTTCAAAATTCTGGAAGCCCACGTCACTGCCAGCCTCTCACAGTTTGTCGAAAGCTCGAACTTCCTGGAGGCCAATCAGGCCGGCTTCAGACCCGGCCACTCCACGGAGGCAGTCATCCTGGCCGTGCTCGACACTCTTAGAGGCAATGCTGACAAGGGCATCCCCCAGGCCCTGGTACTGTTAGATCTGTCGGCCGCGTTCGACACGGTGGATCACGACATCCTTATCCGCCGTGTCGAACAAGCCGGCCTCCAGGGTCCGGCGCTGGCCTGGGTCCACTCCTTCCTGTCCGGCAGGTCTCAGTCGGTCAATTTGGGCACCTTCCGTGGACCCAAAGTACCTTCCCCTTGTGGTGTCCCTCAGGGTTCCTCTTTGTCCCCCCTCCTTTTCAACCTCTATCTTCGCCCCCTTCTTCTCTCTCTGAGGCAGTGGGACGTCACCGTCTTCAACTACGCTGACGACCTACAACTCATCTTCCCTCTCTCCACCCCCTCCGCTGTCTCCAACTTTCACGCTGTCATGTCCCACATTCTCCTCTGGATGAGCCAAAACCAGCTCAAATTGAACCCTGGAAAGACGGAGCTCCTTCTTCCAGGCAAGAGCTCCATCCATTGGGGTCCACACTTCTGGCTCACAGGGCTTGGCCCTCCCCCCGTCCCTGTGGCATCCGTAAAGAGTCTGGGAGTCATCATCGACTCCGAACTCTCACTCAAGGCCCAGGTGGGGGCGGTGGTCTCCTCCTGTATGTACCAGCTCCGCAGGATCAGGAAGGTCGCCTATCTCCTGTCCCCTGAAGTCTTGCTCTAAGCCATCCTGGCCTTGGTCCTCTCCCGCTTGGACTTCTCGAATTCCTTATATCATGGTCTGGCCAAAACCCTGCTCTATAGGCTGCAGATCGCTCAGAACCAAGCGGCGCGACTGGTCTTCAGGATCCCAAAATGGCAGTCGGCCAAGCCTCTCCTTGCCAAACTGCACTGGCTCCCAGTCAATCTTAGGGCAGCCTTTAAGATCGGCTGCTTAGTATTCAAGTCCCTTACTGGTCCCTCCCCTAGGTTTCTGAAATCCCTTATCACTCCTTACTGCCCCCGCGTAATCTCAGATCCTCCCATCTTCATCTCCTGGCCACCCCCTCCTTCAAACTCGCGAGGGTTGGAGGTCGGAGCTTCTCACATCTTGCCCCTACACTTTGGAACTCTTTTCCCCTTTCTCTCAAATCTGTCAACTCACTCATCCTTTTCCGCAAGTCTCTCAAAACTTGGCTTTTCCCCCAATCTGGTTAATCTTTAATCTGCTATCTCACTGAACCCCAATCAGCGCCAGGAAACTCACGGTGACAGTGCGCTTTAAAAGAACCTCCTAACATAACATAACATAACATTGGGAGTTTAGCGTTGTTCTGCTCCTGTGCGTTCAAGAATACTTGAACCTAGGTCTTGACAGAGTGAAGTGCCCACATTGGTACAAGCGCTCGAGCAGAATGGCTGAAGGTTTCGATTAAAAAAACTTAAGCAACATCTTGCGTAATATACAAAGAGATCTTGAGGCAGTTAGAGAAGAAAATAAAATTCTAAGACAGGAAATCATTAGTTGTAGAATGGGAGAGTCGGGTTCCGGGCCTGGTCAAAAAACCTCGACCCTTGCTTCCACACAAGTTATCCACTCATTGTCCCTTGTAATTTTCCTAGCTCCTCCGGAGCGATTTAATGGAGACCCACAGAAAGAACAAATTGTTTTGTTTCAATGCTCCCTGCATTTTCTGTGCCGCCCAACGGTTTTCCCCAATGCCCAGTCTCGCGTTGCATTTATCTTGTCCTACCTTAGTGGGAACGCTGCCTCTTGGTCTATGCCTCTAGTGACTAAGGATGATCCCATCCTCTACAACCTGGAAGACTTCAAGAAAGAGTTCCTCCAAATTTTTGATAGGAGAAAGGCTTTGCAGGCCACATACAATGAATTGTTAGAGTTAAGACAAGGCAATCGGGAATTGATTGCTTACCTAGCCCAGTTCAATAAGCTTGTGGTTGAGACAGATTGGCCTGAAAATAAGAGAGCGATGGTGTTCTACAGAGGTTTACTGGATGAATTAAAAGATGCCCTAATCATCCTACTGAATTCGCATTGCTAATTGATCTGGTCTTAGAAATTGATTTCCAGCAGAACTAACGGTAGGGCGAAAGAAGAAGAGAGTTCAGACCTAGTGTTCCCAGCTTTGACCGGAGTAAGTCTGGGACCTCATCAGCCGCGGAGTATTCCTTTGGAGTGGAACCCATGCAGATTGGTGCCATCCGAGGTCCTTTGTCCAAGGAAGAAAGAGAAAAAAGACGACAGAACAAGTTATGCATGTACTGCAGAGGCAGTGGACACTTTGTAAAAACATGTCTGAAAAGACCCAAGACACCAGCAAAGAAGAAGCAAAACTTGCAGCACCACCAATAATTGGAGTTGGACTAGTGGATGCAAATGGAGAAACAACTCCAGTGAATCATCAATTAGCAAATACCTTGCAAGTCTGCTCACCTCATTTGACCTTGCCCGTAATGTTGAAATTCAGGAACGTAGTCATGGTTGACTCCGGGGCTACAGGCAATTTCTGCAACCAGAAATTTGCTAGTCACATTGGTCTGCAGGCTATTAGAAAATAAAAGAGCGAGAAGGTCAGAGCTGTGGATGGTACCGAATTAACTTCTGGACCTTTAACTAGCCATACGGAATCAGTACGAATGATACTCACCGAAGGACACCAAGAGGTGCTACAATTCAATCTCATAGACGCCCTCAATTTTCATTGATTCTAGGATTACCCTGGCTAACAGAGCACAATCCGTCCATTCATTGGGGAGCTCGGACCATTCAGCTGAATTCAGAATAATGCAAAAACCATTGCTTTGAAGAAACAGAAATTCAGTCAGAACCCAGTGTTGTTGCTCGGCTTTGTGAGGATGGGGCATCAGTGTGTGTGATTCAAACAACTGAGATTCCAGAATAATTCCAAGACTACTGTAGCAATTAAAAAGTCCTTAAATCCAGAATATGAAAGTAGATCTCATTTATTAAAGATTAGTTTCAGGTCAAGTTGAAAATACAAAAATATGTAGGTCCAATTGTAACCCCACCAGGAGCAGCTGGACAGCTGCTCAGCCTCAAACATACACAACCAGCACTCTATGTGACATCATAGATGTATGCTGAGCTAGTTATAACAAACACTATAGAAGGACAGAAAGAAAGGAAAAGCAGGATGTAACAACCACACAAATGTATTTGATAAGGTCAAGGCAAAGAGACTACACCCTCATAGGTCCTATGATTTAAGATAGATCTAGAACCGGGGTCAAACCTGCCATGTAGTTGAGTTAACGTCTTGACAGAAAAAGAAAAATATACATTTAAAGGAATATTTAAAGGAAAATCTTGAAAACTGGTTCATTAGACCATCCCGATCCCCAATCTCTTCCCCTCATCTTCTTCGTGTCCAAGAAGGGGGGAGATCTCAGGACTTGTATAGACTACAGGGCAATCAATAGAATAACAGTAAAAAACTGTTACCCGTTGCCCCTTATTTCAGTACTAATTGATCAGGTGAAGGAGGCAAAGATCTACACTCGATTGGACTTGCGGGGTGCTTACCACTTGATTAGACTTCAGGAAGGTGATAAGTGGAAGATGGCCTTCAGAACCAAATACGGCCTTTATAAATATCTGGTGGTGCTGTATGGCCAATACAATGCGCCGGCCGCTTTCCAGTATTTAATCAATGATGTTTTGAGCGATTTCATTAATCAATGTGCCATAGTGTACATAGACGACTTTTTTATCTACTCGAATACGGAAGAAGAACATCGAAGCCAGGTCCGAGCTGTATTGCAACATTTAAGAGAAAACTCTCTTACCTGAAACTGGAGAAATGTTTATTCAATACCCATACTGTAGAATTCCTCGGTTTCATGTTGTCGCCCTCCAGAATAACGATGGATGAACAGAAGGGGAAGGCGGTAACAGAATGGGAAATTCCCTCAACCATCAAAGAGGTTCAAGGTTTCATCGGGTTCTCAAACTTCTGTAGACGATTTATCCACGAGTTCCCCCCAAAAATTCTACCTCTAACCCGTTTATTGAAGAATGGGGTACAATTAAAATGGTCTGAGGAAGCTGAAAGGGCTTTTAACCTGTTGAAAAAAAGGTTTCACCACAGCGCCAGTCTTAATACATGCAGACCCTTCCGAACCCTTTTACATGGAAATGGATGCTTCAGACTTGGGTAACTGGGGCCTACTTTGATCACGACATAAAGACACTGGGCAGTTGCATCCGTTAGCTTACCGTTTCTGTAAACTTATCCCGGCCGAGTGCAATTATACCATCACAGAGAAATAACTTTTAGTCATTAAGGATGCCTTTAAGGACTGGAGACACTATTTAATGGGTGCCAAACACACAATAACTGTGTTTACTGACCACCAAAATCTGAATTTTTTTCTGATGATCTGCCCACACCTTTACACCATGTCAACTTCGCTGGTCACTCTACTTTGCAGAGTTTAATTTTGGTATGACCTTCCGACCAGGTTCAAAGAATGGAAAGGCGAACACTCTAACCAAGTTAGACACGGAAAACCAAAAGACAGTCATTGCAAACCAACAGATAATTCCTGAAGATAAATTTTAGGAACCATTTCTCAAGTACCTCTTGAGGATCAAGTTCAAAATGTAATGTCTGATACAGATATGCAGAATTGGGCTATGGAAGAACCACAACGTCTTATTCAACATGGCCTACCTTATCAAGGAAACAATTTGTTTTTGCCCACAAGAGATCTCCAAAGGAAAGCTATTAGGAAAGTCATGACAATCCTTTGGCAAGCCATAAAAGAGTACAGAAAATGGAAAACTGAATCAAGCAACGATTCTGGTGGCCACACATGTGTCGAGACATCCGCCAGTATGTTTTGGGTTGTGAGATTTGTGCCCGGGGAAAACTAGACAGGCAGGCTCCCAAAAGTCTTTTACAACCATTGCCAACTCCCCCGTACCCTTGGCACACGGTTTCTCTAGACCTAATCATAGATTTACCCTCATCTCACGGTTTTGACACAATCCTTGTATGTGTAGACACCTTCAGCAAGATTACATATTTTTTTACTTTTCAGGGAACTCCCGCTGCAAGACAGCTTTCCCAACTTTTCAATCAAAACATAATCCATCTCCATGGTATTCCTGAGGTATGGATCACTGATAGAGGTTATCAGTTTTTGTCACGATTTTGGAAGGCCTACACTAAGGGTTTATGTATAGACCACTGATACTCTACTAGTGTCCACCCAGAAACTGATGGGCAGATCGAACGGACCAATCAAGAATTAGAACAATATCTCAGACTCTACTTATTGGATGAGGAAGGTGACTGGCCAGATTATTTATGGATGGCTGAGTATGCTCATAATAATGCCCACATTGTGTCTACTGGTTTCTCACCTTTCTTCAAAAATTCAGAAAGACACCCTAACTCTCAAGTAGAATTTGGAAGTGTAGAAGTCCCAGCTGTCCAGGAAATTGCCCGGCATATAGCTAGATTTAATCATTCAGCGACCCAGAACTTGTCGATAGCTAAAGACCACTATAAACACTTTGCTGATCTAAAAAGGAAAAAAGAACCTAAACTCTTTGTAGGGGATCAAGTCTGGCTCTGCACAAAAAATCTCAAGTTGAAGGGTACCCATACATTTCAGCCATGCTTTATAGGTCCATATCCTATTGAAAAAGTTATCAACCCAGTAACCTACAAAATAACCCTCCCGGACACTACCAAGGTTCATCCAGTTGTTCACATCTCCCTCCTCAAACAGGTTAACCAGATTTATGGAGAACTCTTCCTCCCGACCCTCAAGTTATTGATGGCGAGGTGGAATATGAAGTAAAAAGAATCTTAGATTCAAAAAAAGTGTGCAATTACCTTTTTTACATTATTGATTGGAAAGGTTATGGTCCAGATGAACGATCATGGGAGAAAAGTTCTAATGTTCATGCTCCCCGACTAATCAGAGCCTTCCACGATAAGTTTCCTACAAAACCACGATTGGAGGAAACCCCGATTGGAGGGGGTACTGTCAGGGCTTAAAGGAGGTTTCCTACTCGTAGTCCTGATGTGGCTATGATTTCTGCCCTTCAACCTCATCAACCTAATTTGGGACTCCGCTGTCCCATGACTTGGCGAGCATGCTGGTGGCACCGGATTTTGAAGATGGTCGCTAACATGCCGTTGTACAGCATGCCGCTGTACGGCGGTCTAGTTTCCACTAGTAATCACTGCTCTGGTGAAGCGTGCCTCAACGTTCTATGGCACACTTCACCAAAGTCTTCACCCGAGTAACTGTTACCTGAGAAGCGTTGTGTTTAGAAGTTAGTTAGGGGGCGTCGTAGAATTGTCTCGTCCTGTTTCTGCGGATTCGCTTCAATTTCTGATTCAGGTCAGTGAAATAAATTTGCGCATGTCCGAAAACTCGAACTCTAGTTAGCGCATGTCAAAAAGAATAGTGTTCAAATGTATTCTTCCTGAGTTGCCTAATGTGGTTGAGCATAACTCCTTCAACACATTGTATCTAGTGAGCAAACCTCTACACAAGCCCCGCAACAGTATTTGTGAATTCAGTGTTAATAGCAAAACTAGAGTTTAAGCAAACTTCTCGAGCCCTGGTAAATGCAAGAGTGTACTTCTCCTCAAACAGCATAATACCATAGGTTCAAGAGTTTTCCAGTAAATAGTAAGAAAGAAGACATTATCAAGTTTGTTACCTTGTGGAACCTGCCAATCTATCCTCCCTCAAAATGTCAGTTTGTTATAATTAAGCTTAGGTTAAGTTTAAGAATTACTTCAAAATTCAGAACTTAAGAAGCTCGATTCTCAGTGAATAAAAGTAAAAGAAGAGCTAGAGTATCCCAATAATTATTTCAGTAGCAGATTATGGACATACCAATAACTTACCTTTGTTTCTTGTGTCAAGAGCCACTCTTGGAAGACTTTCAGTCTTACCTGCAAGGAAGAGGACTGAGTACACATCTTCTCACTACATACAACACACTACAAGAGAAGAAAATAGAAGAGAGGCATAGCGCAAGAATATTCTGGTGAAATAAGTACTCTTAATTGAAAATACAGTGAGTATTGGAATTAAGGCTGATAGTTAATAATGTATGTTTTCGCAGCACTGTAGAAGAAAGAAGAAGACAAAACAGAACAGGCAGATTACTACCGAGCTGTCTCTTATCTGTCCCAATCCCCTTTCCCCCTTGGTACTTACCTGTGAAGGATTATTAACCTAGCAGGGACATCCCTAGAGGGGTATTGGGAGTTTAGCGTTTTTCTGCTCCTGTGCGTTCAAGAATACTAGAACCTAGGTCTTGACAGAGTGAAGTGCCCACATTGGTACAAGCGCTCGAGCAGAATGGCTTAAGGTTTTGATTAAAAAAACTTAAGCAACATCTTGCGTGATATACAAAGAGATCTTGAGGCAGTTAGAGAAGAGAATAAAATTCTAAGACAGGAAATCATTAGTTGTAGAATGGGAGAGTCAGGTTCCGGGCCTGGTCAAAAAACCTCGACCCTTGCTTCCACACAAGTTATCCACTCATTGTCCCTTGTCATTTCCCTAGCTCCTCCGGAGCGATTTAATGGAGACCCACAGAAAGAACAAATTGTCACTGGAACGGGTAAAAGAATTCGACTACTTGGGAATTAGAATTTCAGATAAATTAAAGTGGCAGCCTCACATTGATAAAATGGCATTAAACCATAAAAGGGTAGTTGGAGCATTAGGGTGAGAACATCGTACATCCATCTCTAAGCCCATTGCTCCTGCTTTGGATATTTACGCTGCAAAAGCTGTAGGCTGCGCCCTTTATGGCGCAGAGCTGTGGGGCTTTGAGTGTGTTGATGCCCTGGTCGCTTCAGAGATTAAGTTTTTTAGGGAGCTGGTATCGCTTCCGAGGGGTACTCCCATCAAACCACTATTGAGTGATCTGGGTCGCCGCTCTATTAAGGAACTAGCCAGGTTACGCCCTCTTTTATATTGGGCTCGGTTATGGCGGACCCCGGAGCTCTCAAGGTATTTAGATGGTTTGAGAGAAGTTATGAATCTCCATGGTGCCCACAAAATTAGCTGGATTCGCAACATAAAGAAGCTCCTGATCGAATCTGGCATGCCAACTGACTGGGAGCCTGGGGTCTCTTTATCCAAGGCTGAAACTAAGCGAGCCTACTGGACATGGGTTGATGATCAAGAACAAATGGACCCAAACCAAGGCAGGCTGACTGAGGCATTTAGACAACATAAATTAAAGCCTCGCTTGGAGTCCTACTTGGATTTCATTAAGAAACCAAGAGACAGATCCCTTTTCATCCAGTTTAAGCTGGGAACACTCCCCCTCCGCGATTACACCTGCAAGTGGAAGCCCCCGTACCAAAACTCTCCTGACTGCCCATTCTGTGAAGGTGTCACTGAAAACATCCCTCACGTCTTCTTTGTATGACCAGCCTACGCGGATGTATGACGTTAGCACGCATACTATTACCACGCATAACTTTACAACGCGGTATTTACAACGAATACCGTTACAACGCATAGCGCTTTGAGGTGCTGGATAGTGGTAAGTATAATTTTATATTCCAACTCCAGTCCCCGTGGACACTAGGGAAGGTGTTGGATATAAAATTAAACTTATTCCCTATCCTAGAGCGCCCCCCAGCGCAATGCGTTGTAATGGTATGCGTGGTAATGCCTGCGTTGTAAGGGTAGTGCGTGGTAAAAAATGCGTGCTAAACGTTGTATACCGCCTACGCAAAACCGAGGCAGAAATGGCTCAAACCTGTGTGTCTGTTGCTTGGAACCAGGGACCACTCCTCTGCACTCAGAATACTTAAGGCTGACACTAGTACAACCTTAGTGTGTGGGGTGGCCACATTTCTTAGTTGGGCCTGGCTGATTAGATTGAAGGCTACTAGATGACTATAGTTTTAGCTGAATCTTTTTAAATATTCACAAAGCTGTTAAAGTTTAATATGTTTTTTAAAATATTTATTGAAATATGAATGGTTTTTCATTATAATCCATTTTAAAAAATGTAATGCTAATGAATTGTGGTTTTATATTTTCATGTGCTTTTATGATATTCTGTATATCGAAATAAAGCTTTGATGATGATGACATCTCACTACATACAACACATTACAAGAGAAGTAAATAGAAGAGAGGCATAGCTCAAGATTATTCTGGTAAATAAGAACTCTTATTTGAAAATACAGTGAGTATTGGAATTAAGGCTGTTATTTAGTAATGTATGTTTTCGCAGCACTGTAAGAAGAAAGAAGAGGACCAAACAGAACAGGCAGTTTACTACTGAGCTGTATATTCTCTGTCCCAATATCCTTTCCCCCTTGGTACTTACCTGTGAAGGATTAGTAACCTAGCAGGGAAATTCCTATAGGGGTATTGGGAGTTTAGCGTTGTTCTGCTCCTGTGCGTTTAAGAGTACTAGAACCTAGGTCTTTGCACCGCCAAGTGACAAAACACACCCTGTATCTGGCAATGTGACAGTCCATTTGCATCGATGATTGATCAGATAAACTCCTACGAACATGTGTCACTGTCTTTGTATAGTGCGTCTGAGTTCTGTCCAGTAAGATAGAGTCTAGTCTTGTAAACGTGTGAGAGGGGCATGCATAGTACATGTAATTCCATATGAAAGGGATTTGTTCCCTCCAAACATCTAGAAGATTCAAATCCAACATCACTTGGCACAGTGAGGTGGCCATTTTTTCCTTGCACAAAATCCACATTGCTCCAACAGTCCCTCCCCTCTGCAACTTAATTACCTCCAGTTGCTTAATTTTCATGTCTGAAGTCAATCTTTTTGTGTCGGTCAACTATGTTGCCATAACTGTTGCAGTGATCTGCTGCTCCATTTGTGTGCCACAATTGGTGACTTTATGGAGGTCCTCCCTCACCAGGTTCAAATCTATCGCCACCGAGTCCACTTTCTATTTGAGTGAGGTCCTTGTTTCTTTGACCTTCCTTAACACGTCTGACAGAGTAGGAGCTGTTCCATTTTGCTCATCGTCCGCTCCAGGATTCTCCTGCGACAGTGAGCAGGCGCATGTGTCTATGTGGGTCTGGGCCGCCCTCTTTATGGACTTTGTCCTTTACCATATCCGTCAGGGTCAAGGATAACCTTGCACAAGTGCATTGCTTGCTGTAGAGAAGGGGTATCGCAAAATGGATAATTCTTAATAGTTCCTAGGCAGGGTGGGCATGAGTGTACTACAGGTGCACAGCCCACCACCTCAAAGCACAGTCAGCTGGCACTGTGTAGTATTCTCATGTTGTGATATTTCTCCCATGTTACCCTTTCCCTAGCTGCTCAGCCTGTGTGTATGTTCTGAGTGGAATGTTGGTGTGTGGGCCTGGGTGACTGGATGAAGAATGACAGTTGGCCAGAGGCACTGAGCAGCTAGCAGGCTGCTCCTGGTGACGCTGTGATTTACTGGTGTAAGAACAACAGCGGGCCTGGGTGACAGAATATGCAGATAGACTTTTCGCAGCAGCAGGGAAATCCACCACTTTCTCCACCTCGGCCGCTTCCTGTGTCACACTCTACCCTCACAGGCTTTCTCTCAAGATTGTCTCACTTTAGGTGGTCGTTCAGATGAATTTGAATAGGGATTTTCTGGTGAAGTTGGATTACTGTTCAGGACAATCATGACCAGTTTGCAGATCTTCCTCTCAGTCTCTCGTCGTCCCTCAGAGTCGTCACCAAGGTAACGGCTCCAGTAGTTTCCCATGGTCATTTTCCTGGTTTTCAAAAATGTCCATATTTGAATGACAGCTTAATCTTGCTCCATGTCTTTCCAAGGCAGAGGAGCAGAAGAAGGTGGATTGTGTAATCCTTGTGTCTTTGGGATTTGACCTCAACACATGCAAGTCTCCGCTTATTCCAACGTCTCAGAAAACCTTCACAGGAGCTCTTTATAACACAGAACAAGCTAGAGGTTTTCTCCCAGAACCAAGGAGATTGAACCTTCAATCCCAGTTACAGTAGCTTCTCCAATCTGCTGTACACTAGCATGGCTGTGGTTGAGGGTCCAAGATCTCGTGTCCTCTTGTATCACAGTCCTCCCTTGGGGTCGCCACTTTCTGATGCCTCTGGTGCCGCATGTCCTAACCCACTAGGCTCTGTCTTCCAAGAGCTACCAGTAAGCATGAGCGAATTTTGCGGATCTCGCGTTCGCGAATTTTGCGGATTTGCGGATTCGCAATCCGCAAAATCCGCGAATTCCCGCGAATTTGCGGATTTTTTTTTTTTGTGTTCGCCCGTGTTTCTGCCAGTTCGCGGGGGTTTTGTACACTTTCGCAAATTGCGAACTTACCTGTCGGGTCGCAAGTTTCGCGAACTTGTTGTTTCTACGTGTCCAGCCTGTTTGGGACACTCTTCTTCATCACTGCCACTCTCTGTCACCACTGCCACTCTCTGACTACTCATGCCACCCTCTGGCCCACCCATGCCACCCTCTGTTTCATCACCACACCCTCTGGTTGTCCAGTGTACATTATTTTCGGCAAAGCAAAGCACACCTTTCCTGCCTCAAGTGACCTGAATTAATTTGGGGCTGATTAATGTGTCACAGAATATTTTTTTAGCTGGCACCTGCTTCCTTAGTGCGCCCTGATTAGTGATCTTTTGCACTTGCTAAGTGCTTTCATTGTTGCAAAATTAGTTACAACACCTGCCCTGCCCCAACTGACAATAATGAATTAGGGGCTGATTAATGGATTTTAACTTCCAGCCTGGCTCCTGCTTGTCTCCCTTAGCTGTAATTCAGGACCTTTGTGGCATATGTGTAACTATTCTGAGGTTCAGAGCAGGGTCACATAATAGTTTCAACTGGCAACTGAACTCTGGAGGGGCCCCTCAGGAAGCACTACAGGAAATGGCTACTAATGATGAGCCTGAACTTTTGAACCTGGTAAGTAGTTACTTTCAGTTTTGCTAAGATCGTATTTCTGCAATTTTGCACTTATTCGCGGGGCGCGAACTCACGCGAACTCACGCGAACAGTGCGAGCAGTGCGAGCAAAATCCGCTGCTCGCGGATTTGCGGATTTTGCGGGAGATTCGCGAATCTCGCGGATTGCGGATTTCCCGAAAATCCGCAAAATCCGCGAGCGGAACGGATTTTCCGCCCATGCCTAGCTACCAGTCTCTGATATGAGTATGGGGGCTAGTCACAAAAACCCTAGAGAAGGACATTTCTTCTGATAGATCCTTTTCCTCAGGTCCTCACAATAGATGTGAGTCGGTGGTGTTGACGACAACATTAGGAGAGCGCACGATTCAGGGCAGATGGTCCATCAAAGAGCGGGACCACCTGAACTGAAAGGGCTATGATGAGAACTATCCTAGGTGTAACAAAGATTATGGTTATGTAATTTGTTTATTCTAAATTAAAATAATTTAGCCAGGGTAGAGTTCGTGGAGTTGCACTATGCTTCTACTTGAGCGGCAGCTTCCTCACCGCGAATGGAAGGTTTCTCAGCGCGAGCTGTAGTGACCATCCGCTACCACCCACATTAGGAAATCTCCCAATGAAGTTGTCTATCATTGGATTTTCCTCGCTCGTGGTCACCAACTTATCATTGGTGAGTGAGAAAAAAACTACGCTCTGCGTAACTCGGTGAGCTCTGCAGAGTGCGAAAACTCTGCAATGTCCATGAACGGAGTTCACTGCCCAGGCTTGAAACTAATCCCCTTAACTCAGACAGCACTACCAGCAAAACAATACTGGCCAAGAAGCAGAAAGTGTAACAGCAAACAAATGATGGACGGAATGCTGACAATGAAAACATTCACCCCCAGTGGATTAAATAATTTGTTTGCTCACCATGCCACCCAGGTTCAGACATGGCCATATGCTAATCAGTCTGACCCTGTACCTCAGGGGAGCAGTCCAGCCCGAACTGCCAAGTCATGCCTTCCCTGGACCGGAAACAAGCATCCTAGGACCGGTTTCGGGGTTACACCCCTCATCAGCCAGGCTAGCTTGCATCTATTTATTATAATAGTTAGCCGCCCCATACTATATGTTGTAGTGGACAAAAGAAAATCTGAAGGAGTCAAGAAGAGACCAATGGATGAAGTGGGCGGGGTGGCTCAAAGCCCCAGTAAGTAGGTATGGCATATGTATAGAGTTTTAGTAAAATGAAAAGATCTGGCTAACGCCATCCCTACAACCCTCCCCTCCTGAGTACACACTCACTAAGCAAGCAGCCCCAGGGGTTGGTAATTGAAGGGAAAGAGACATCCTGACACTAAGCCGCCACCGACTCCCACCCACTCTGTGACCTCCCCCCAGGGGCCCACTGCACACATGCATGGTTACCACGACTTTGGGCCCCCTGGCTTGGTGTGTACCAGGATGTTTGATGGACACAAGGTTGATGCTGGCTGACAAGCACTTAGGGGTTGCAGTGTGTTGGAAGTACTGGGGTTCAGTGCCGTTTAATATTTATTTATGCGTTTTTATGTAGCGCGGACTTTACCCGAAGTTGTCAGAGCGCTTCACAATAGGAACAGTAATGATACATGAGGAGGAAATTACAAGTGAACAAATTACACAAAAGCAGACGATAAGTTACATGAGGTAAAAGTGACAATCGTGAGCAAACAAAATCCAAGAGGAGCAAACGGTGCATTACAGGAGGAAAAAGTGACACGTGCAGGTTACAAAAGCGTACAAAGTACAAGTAGAGGTATAATACTGCAATACATGGAGGACACTCAGGCACAAGAACAAACGTTACGTGGGCAACGATGGCGCTTGTGCAAGTATCAAAAGCAAACAAAATGTAAGAGGAGCAAACAGTGTGTTACAAGAGAAAAGTGGCGTGTGCAAGTTACAAAAGAGTACCAGACACAGGTAGAAGGATAATACTGCAATAAATGGCAGACTCTCAAACCACAAGAACACACCGTTCTGGAAGCATTCCCGATCCCTTTGCTGCTGGCACTTTTATGAAAGAAATGAAATAAGAGCCAAATACCCCTGGGAACCTGTTTTCCTTTTCTTAGCGAGGGAAGAGCGTTGCTAGGAGCCGCCAGCTTACAACAAAGCCACGTGATTTGTAAGAAACGAGTGGGTTGAAGGAAGTCCAGGCAAACACAACATACCAGGTGTCAGGTGCTCGGGGCGCGCTGGACAATGGGAGGCCGAGGTGTATATTAGCAAGGGCCTCGAGGAGGAAGTGAAGAGACAGAGCCCCAGTCTTTGAAGGAGGAAGAGGCCTAATCAGGAGCTGCCAGGGACACAGACCCTCTGCAGACCCCGGGAGGTGAGGCTTGAATGTCACTGGCACCTGTGCCCTCCCTCCCCCTCACCCCCGTCGGTGCCCCTCCGTGCCATGTGCTGGTCTGAGGCGGGGCATTCATACCCTCCCTTGCTTCCTTCTTTGCAGAAGCAGAAAGGACCGAGGTGCAGAGAGCCGGCCTGAGGGCAGCTGTGAGAGGTGCGACCGGCGCACACCCCTGACCCCTCACCGACCGAAGGCTCCCCCGACCGAGGCTCCCCCGACAGAGGCTCCTGTCAGCATCAGAGGAGAGATGTCCGACCACCTGGCACTCGCGCTGCTGCCCGGGAGGTAAGGGGCGCGCGCTCTGCTTCTGGGGGGCTCCAGGGAACAGGAGCCCCCGATGGAGGGCACTCATGCAATCATGAACTACACTCGTAGCGCTTCAAAGAGCGCTAGCTTCATCTAGGAACTATGTCACCTCCGTGTGATCGTGGCACTGCAGAGAGGGCGCCGGGTACTTTCGACCCTCCGCGCGTTGCAGTGGCATAGGATCAATGACTTGCACAAGAGCACACGATGTGTTTCTAATTCTAACACGACCACCTGCCACTTCTAAGACAGATGAAATGGCAAGTTGAATGACAGACCTGTGCCGTCTGTTACATTCTATGTTTATATGTAGTCCGTCAATATATATGCTGTGTTATATTAGGTTCACACCTTATGTTATATTAGCATGCGCTCTGTGTCCTTTTGTTTGGGGTTCAACATTCCATATAGATTGTTGTCATCAACATTCCACCTTGTTGGCTTCAGTTACCTCTGAGGATCAACCTGAGCGGATGCTAAGCCGTGCTGCCAACAGATCTGTTTTTCTACAATCTGCAGTTTATTCATTTTAACCCAACCAGAGTCCTTTTTTTCCTTTCTGCAGCTTTGTGCACTCTACGAGGGGGTAGAGGATAAATCGCATGACACATGTTGTGTGCACAACAGGTGCGCTATCCTTTCAACATACGAGGGAGTAGAGTATCAATCGCATACGACAGGTCGTGTGAACAACAGAGGCGAGCCATCCTTTCAACGTACGAGGGGGTAGAGGATAAATCGCATAAGACAGGTCGTGTGCACAACAAAGGCGCACCATCCTTTCAACGTACGAGGGGGTAGAGGATAAATCGCATAAAACAGGTCGTGTGCACAACAAAGGCGCACCATCCTTTCAACGTACGAGGGAGTAGAGGATAAATCGCATAAGACAGGTTGTGTGAACAACAGAGGCGAGCCATCCTTTCAACATACGAGGGGGTAGAGGATAAATCGCATAAGACAAATTGTGTGCACAACAGAGGCGAGCCATCCTTTCAACGTACGAGGGGGTAGAGGATAAATCGCATAAGACAGATCGTGTGAACAACAGAGGCGAGCCATCCTTTCAACGTACGAGGGAGTAGAGGATACATCGCATGACACATGTTGTATGCACAACAGAGGCGAGCCATCCTTTCAACATACGAGGGGGTAGAGGATAAATCGCATAAGACAGGTCGTGTGCACAACAAAGGCGCACCATCCTTTCAACGTACGACGGGGTAGAGGATAAATCGCATAAAACAGGTCGTGTGCACAACAAAGGCGCACCATCCTTTCAACGTACGAGGGAGTAGAGGATAAATCGCATAAGACAGGTCGTGTAAACAACAGAGGCGAGCCATCCTTTCAACGTACGAGGGAGTAGAGGATAAATCGCATGACACATGTTGTGTGCACAACAGGTGCGCTATCCTTTCAACATACGAGGGGGTAGAGGATAAATCGCATAAAACAGGTCGTGTGCACAACAGAGGCGAGCCATCCTTTCAACGTACGAGGGAGTAGAGAATACATCGCATGACACATGTTGTGTGCACAACAGAGGCGAGCCATCCTTTCAACATACGAGGGGGTAGAGGATAAATCGCATAAAACAGGTCGTGTGCACAACAAAGGCGCACCATCCTTTCAACGTACGAGGGGGTAGAGGATAAATCGCATAAGACAGGTCGTGTGAACAACAGAGGCGAGCCATCCTTTCAACGTACGAGGGGGTAGAGGATAAATCGCATAAAACAGGTCGTGTGCACAACAAAGGCGCACCATCCTTTCAACGTACGAGGGAGTAGAGGATAAATCGCATAAGACAGATCGTGTGAACAACAGAGGCGAGCCATCCTTTCAACATACGAGGGGGTAGAGGATAAATCGCATAAGACAGGTTGTGTGCACAACAGAGGCGAGCCATCCTTTCAACGTACGAGGGGGTAGAGGATAAATCGCATAAGACAGGTTGTGTGAACAACAGAGGCGAGCCATCCTTTCAACGTACGAGGAAGTAGAGGATAAATCACATAAAACAGGTTGTGTGCACAACAAAGGTGCACCATCCTTTCAACGTACGAGGGAGTAGAGGATAAATCGCATAAAACATGTCGTGTGAACAACAGAGGCGAGCCATCCTTTCAACGTACGAGGGGGTAGAGGATAAATCGCATAAGACAGGTCGTGTGCACAACAAAGGCGCACCATCCTTTCAACGTACGAGGGAGTAGAGGATAAATCGCATAAGACAGGTTGTGTGAACAACAGAGGCGAGCCATCCTTTCAACGTACGAGGGAGTAGAGGATAAATCGCATAAAACAGGTTGTGTGCACAACAAAGGTACACCATCCTTTCAACGTACGAGAGCGTAGCGGATAAATCGCATAAAACATGTTGTGTGCATAACGGAGGCGCACCATCTTTTCAACGTACGAGGGGGTAGAGAATAAATCGCATAAAACATGTTGGGTGCACAACAGAGGCGCACCATCCTTTCAACGTACGAGAGCATAGAGGATAAATCGCATTAAACAGGTCGTGTGCACAACAGAGGTGCACCATCCTTTCAACGTACGAGAGCGTAGAGGATAAATTGCATAAAACAGGTTGTGCGCACAACAGAGGTGCGCCATCCTTTCAATGTACGAGGGGGCGCTGTGCTTTGCAATATCTCATGATAGGAGATGTGAGGGGCACTTTTGCGGGTGGTAGTGAGAGAATACGAAGAGGCAATCATGGGACGTTGGGGCATCGAAAGTGATTGTCGCACTGGGTGCCACCAGCGCTAAAGCCGGCTGTGTTACCCCGTCAGAGTCCTTTTTTTCCTTTCTGCAGCTTTGTGCACTCTACGAGGGGGTAGAGGATAAATCGCATGACACATGTTGTGTGCACAACAGGTGCGCTATACTTTCAACATACGAGGGGGTAGAGGATAAATCGCATAAGACTGGTCGTGTGAACAACAGAGGTGAGCCATCCTTTCAACGTACGAGGGAGTAGGGAATAAATTGCATAAAACCGGTCATGTGCACAACAGAGGCTCACCAGCCTTTCAATGTACGAGGGGGTACAGGATAAATTGCATACAACATGTAGTGTGCACAAAAGAGGCGCACCATCCTTCCAACGTACGAGGGAGTAAAGGATAAATCGCATGAGACAGGTAGTGTGAACAACAGAGGCGAGCCATTCTTTCAACGTATGAGGGAGTAGAGAATAAATCGCATAAAACATGTTGTATGTACAACAAAGGCGCACCATCCTTTCAACATGCGAGGGGGTAGAGGATACCATGTCGTGTTCACAACAGAGGTGCACCAGCCTTTCAATGTACGAGGGAGTAGTGGATAAATCGCATAAATCAGGTCGTGTGCCCAACAGAGGTGCACCATCCTTTCAACGTGCGAGGGGGCCCTTTGCTTTGCAATATCTCATGATAGGAGAGATGAGGGGCACTTTTGCGGGTGGTAGTGAGAGAATACGAAGAGGCAGTCATGGGACGTGGGGGTAGAGGATAAGTCGCACAAAACATGTTGTGTGCAAAACAGAGGCGCGCCTACCTTTCAACATATGAGGGGGTAGAGGATAAATCGCATAAGACAGGTTGTCTGCACAACAGAGGCGCACAATCCTTTCAACCTACGAGGGGGTTGAGGATAAAGCGCATAAAACAGGTCGTGTGCACAACAGAGGCTCACCACCCTTTCAACATATCGCTAATTCAATAGCGAACTGTGGCTGTAATGTGGGAACTCATGCAGATGAGGGCATGCACAAAGTCGGGTTTCTGTGCCCTCTTTTGTGTTGCCCACGTTTGTGATGTCATGCAGCAGGTAACTCAGCTGGCTTGGACTGTGTTTGCAAGCTCTATCATATGAAAGCCTAACCTGTTGACTTTGCTAGTGCTTGTTTGTTAAAATTCTGCATCTCTACTATTATGCCAATCTCAGTGATAGGTGTTTGGAAATTCAAAGGCATGTGTGTCATTGATCCAGTTACTTACCAGTAATGCCCAGTTACGTACCAGTGATGCCCGATTGCTTACCAGTAATGCCCGGTTACTTACCAGTAATGCCCGGTTATTTACCTATAATTCCTGGTTACTTACCAGTAATGCCCAGTTACTTACCAGCAATGCCCGGTTACGTACCAGTAATGCCTGGTTACTTACCAGTAATGCCCGGTTATATATCAGTAATGCCTGGTTACTTACCAGTAATGCCCGATCTGTATTTTAGAGTGGGTGTATCAAAGGTTTTATTAGGGTATGAGGAGGTTCATCAGATGATTCCGTGGATGATGTCATCAGTGATGTTATTTGAGATGTCATCAGTGATGTCATCAGTGATGTCACTGACCATTTCATGAATTATGTAATATGTGACGTCATCAGCAGTGCATTGCTGTGGCGCGAGTTATAGTTAGCTCAACTAACTATAACAGGGGAATTTCTACGGTTTTGTATGAGTGAAATGTCCAACTATCTATAACACTCATGAAACATATGTTTTTTTCAGTGAATTTCTAAGGTTTTTTAGATGCTATTTCTAACTATAACATGCCTGAAACCTATGGTTTTTTCAGTGAATTTCAATGGTTTTTTAAATGCTAATTTCTCACTATAACGTACCTGAAACCTATGGTTTTCTCGTTGAATTGCAAAGGTTTTTTAAATGCTAATTTCTAATTTTAATGTTCATTAAACTTATTTTTTTTCTGTGTTTTTAAATTATCATCCATTCTCAACCTGGTCAAAAGAAAACTGCAAATCTCACCACTTTTCCATCAATAACTTCCGCCCAAAAAATCTCCACAAACGAGAGCCACATCTAACAATAATGATATGCAAAGTAGGCGTTCCCGTGAAAAAAAAACGAAAACACCACTTCCCCATATTTTCAACGACCAGCCAAATCTGCACTGCGATCCAAAAAGAAGGCGAAAAGCCGAGTTAGCAGTAAGAAATTAACATCAACCTTTAGCTGGTGTAAGGAGGTTGACTATTTACAGCGTGAATTGGACCCATCTCACAGCCACATCAAAAGACCAAAACGTGATAGAGCTACTGCTCATGCAGCTCCGACACCCAACAAGGCCACAACACCCAGCGCCATCACCACCAGAACCCCCCCCCCGGACCACCCTCTACTACCACCTAGGCAGCGCAAAACAGGACAACGGACCCTCCCAAAACGCCATGGCCCCTCAGCCGCACAATAGCTGAATGTTGGAAGATGTGGCAAGCAAGTATGTGTGAAGGAGGCAAGTCACCCATCAATATTAATGCACACAATGACAAGTGTAGCGCTGATGTGCTGCACAGACCTCACTATGCAAAGTACAAACTTCTCCATGTGGACATATACTATTGATACTTGTAGTGTTGTGCACAGTGGAAGCAACCATGTTACCTCATGCAGTGGGAAAGATCTCGGTCATGTAGCTGTGCTGTCCCTCCCGGAAGCATAAGCGGAGGGGGCTGGTCCAACGTACGCCATTCCAGCGTAGGCCTATGAATAAATAAGCTGGGTCTCTGGGCGTGGTTCACTTGTGGGAAGGCCAACGAACCTGCCAGAGCGGTGGCCCTCACTCTGGCACGTGGCTTCTGCCATGACCACGGGCCTCCTCGACACAGGCCCCCTGCGAACCCAGCGGCACAGCTCTGCAGACTTTTGACTTTTGCCTGTATCGACTACTGCCTTTGATCCACACTGTGGACAGCAGGGCTCGCAATTCAGATGCAATGGCAATTGCAGATGAAGCAGTCCAGTACGCAAGACACGTTGCACCCAGTGCGGCCCGCACAGATCACGTATGATTGCAGGCTGCGCACACGCTGTGTACTTCAGATGCCACTAGCTCACTGCACCATAAGTCATCGCCAATTGGCCTTATCAAGGCAGAATTTATAAGACAAAAGACATTGCTCCCAGTGCGGCCCGCTGGGACCACATATCATCGCAGGGTGCGCACACGCTGAGTTTTCCAGGTGTAACTAACTGTGCAGCTCAACTCAATGCCACTTCCTGACCGCTGCCTCTGGTCTACACTGTGGTCAACAGGGCTCACAATTCAAGATTAGTGCAATGCAAATTGTGTCAGAGACTATAATGGGTTAAAAAGACCAAATGCTCCCAATCTGTGCAGTTTAAGTCAACGTCACATGGCTGTGGACCTTTGCTGACTGCTGCCAACGGCCCACACTATGGAAGACCGGCGACATGTGGTGCCACTGAACCTGCACTATGCAGGCCGGTGGGGCCACCAACGTATACACGTGGCTGTAGGCCTCTGGCCTACAGCAGGCCTCACAATTCAGATACAGTCCCAATTACACATGACGCAGTCCAGAAGGCAACCCACATTGCTCCCAGTGCGGCCCGTCCACACCAAACATCATCACAGGCCCATACAGTCTCAATGCTTCTGGTGCCACTAACCCTATTTAACACAAACCAATCCCACATGTGTAACAGTGTCCTGAGTCCTGAATGGCAGTGACCCCAACTTCGTCGCAGCAACCACAGCACCAGACTCCCTCCAGTTTTATTTGTTGTTGTTTTCTTTAAATAAAATGTTTTATTTGTAAATCTATACGTGACTAAGATTCTTCTTTGTCCAACCGCACAGGGACACTTCGGGCCCAAGAAGGCTGTTGGGGGTATGTTGGTAATGTGGGAAGAGGGTGCGTTACCTGTTGATGTTGGGAGAGGCAGCGTGAAAGGTGTATCTCTCACAGAAATGCCTCGGACAGATGTCAGCTGACGTACTGAATCACACAATGATTTTCCATTACTTATGTAGTGAGAGTTATGAACAGTTTGTACCCAGTCTCACAGAGGGACAGCTGCGGTCCCTGGGCTCGACTCGGGGTGGGAGAACTACGAGCCGTCTACTCCCAAAGAAACTGCAGCGTAGTGGCTCGCAGAGATAAAAGGCACACTAGCGTACTAACTCGCAAAGGTAGAGAGCTGTGAGCCGACGGACTGGCTTCCAATGGCATAGCTGCGAAGTGGTGATGTTGGGCAGATGGAGTGTGAAAGAGTTACCTCGCACAGACAGAGCTCCGCTATATTAAATTGCCCTCGAGACCTTTCTTTTATATTTTCACTTGATGCAAGAAAGCGCGCTTTCTGGACCAAGACCTTTCTCCCTGCCAAATTTGGCGTAATTCCCTTCAACAGTTTATCCAGTAGCCTTGTCTAAAGATTTCTATGGAAAATCCATTGGTTAAACACGTTTTCACAGCACCACATAGCTACCTGTCGCAGGCGTACTCGCTATTGGTGTGCAGGTCAGTGGTCTAGCTGTCAACATGTTACAGCCACTCCCTGAGGGCAGGTTTGCACAAACATAAATATTGTCACAAGAACAAACTCCCACCCGACCTCTATCGCTTTACCGTTGACTCTCAATACAATTCAAAGAGTCTAGGGCAATCTCCAAAGATTATCTCAACACATCAATTTCTTTAACTTTTTTTTTCTTTTCTTAATTTGTGTATATTTCTTACAAAAATACGTTTTTTCACATATGATTATTTATATACATATTTTCTTTACTCGATTCGCCAGCCAGTTTGGAATTTTCACTGGCTTCAGGCCCTGAAGAAGTCGTGGGAGTATTCTCCTAGATGAAACACGTGTTGCCCATTGTTTTGCTGGTTGCTTTTCCACGTGATTGAAATTAAAGAAACAAGAAACAACTCTTCTACGAACTTTATTGATATTGAATGTATTTCATGGACTTACACTACAGTGATCTTATATGTATATATTAATGTATGTGTGCCCAGGATCTGGCTATACAACTATGTTGTAGGACTTTTCCTACACGTATATAGGGGTTATAGGGGTCTCCCTTACCTGGTCAGCCCCGTACGCACTTGAGCTTCTCATTAACACATACGCAAATATAGCCGAGCGCCGGTTATATGGTTTAACAACTACTACTTTAACAACGAATTCCTGAACCACAAATTCTAAACCACAAGCATAGCCAAACCACTACATTCTTAACAACGACTTCCTAAACTACGAATATTATTCAATTGGCTCATTCCCCGAATATACCACTGTGTTCTTAAAAAACGAATGTTTGAAACGTGGAAAAACATGTAATTAAGTTAAACATGATTTTTATAATAAGCAATTTTAATTTAATAGTCTTTAAAGTAACAAATTATCAATTAGATATTCATGTTTTACAAAGACATTCGGATTACAATAAGACATTAATAAACGCTTAAAGCTACTGTGTTCTTGTTAAATACCAACACCGGTTTGCTATTCGAATCCACCCCCTGCTGATCAAAGAAGATGCTGGATTTGCGGCAACTACTGTAAGCAAAGTCAATGTGATTTCACTCGAACTAGATAGAGTCCCATGAAAATAAACTTTGAAAATTCAGCTCATGGTGGGGTAGACTGTGTGCAAAGTGATGAGGCATGAACATGAATAAGAAAACGAACTGTCTGAATCTGGATGTAATACACTCTGTTTCAAATTAAATACGCTATAAAATAAACATCTTCTGTGGTTTGGTGTATTAAAGAATGCCTATAATGCTCCCCATTCCTGAAAATGGAGAGACAGGTATTTGGAGCAGGAATATTCAACCTTACTGTTTTTAAAACACGAGTAGTTCTAATTTCGTTGCGTCAGGGGAATGTTTAAACTTTTAATCTTGTTGTAAATTGCATTGGGGCACTCAGTGTACTCTCAGGTCCACCGCAATCGCATTCGGCGATTGTTTGAGTGGAGAGAGGCCACTGTTAGTCTTTTTACACTTTCATTAGTCAGGCGGTTAGCATTCTAGTTGCCAGCACGCCTACCCCATAAATTCCACTTCCTGATCGAGCGCGCACTGAGAGATAGGTATTTGGAGCAGGAATATAGAGCCTTACTGTTTTTAAAACACAAGTAGTTCTAATTTTGTTGCGTCAGGGGAATGTTTAAACTTTTAATCTTGTTGTAAATTGCATTGGGGCACTCAGTGTACTCTCCGGTCCACCGCAATCGCATTCGGCGATTGTTTGAGTAGAGAGAGGCCACTGTTAGTCTTTTTTACACTTTCATTAGTCAGACGGTTAGCATTCTAGTTGCCAGCATGCCTACCCCATAAATTCCACTTCCTGATCGAGCACGCAGCGGGCCCGCTGAAGGGGCACCTAAGGCAAGCCCGTCTGCGCCCGTCTGTAGGAGAGTAGGGTCTGCTATCCTATGGTCACCCCATTTTTTTGCTTTTTGCTTCCACTGGTTTTCGACTTAATGTGGCTGTGGGCCTGCTAATCAGACTCACAGCCCTGCTGTTCTCTCTTTAAATTCACAACATGTGCTTTAGGTACATCACCAATTGGGATTGGGTCACCTTATGAGCCCCTGTACAGTGTACGAAGGTACCCAGGGCATAGGTGCATCCAAGCCCTACCAGGGGCTGCAGCATATCTTTTGCCAACCCTGGCTAGCCATCCAAACTGACACAACTGGCTGATCACTCAGCTGGGGCAAGGTCGTGTAATCACCCCTTGCTTAGATATAGTATTCCTATGTCTAAACCTATATCTGGACACATATACACCTACAAGTCAATCCTAAGGCAGGCCTTAACAATCCTGAAGGCAGAGTGCTTGGTTTTATGTGAGATGGTGCTCTAGCATGAGCTGAGCTTGTCTGCAGCTTTTGGAACCATGTCCTTATAGCTGTTCCAGGATATTGCCATACCATATACTCTTAAGTGCATTATGTACATAGCGGTCAGATGCTAACTTTGGTTTGGCTTTATCAAAACATGTCGTGTAAGGTGTCATACGCTTTGGAATACTACCCCCTCGCCAATTCTGGCAACGGGGGTAGCATTCCACCCTTCTAGGGGGAGAAGACATGTTACTTTCCTTAATCCCGGTTAAAGTTAACCAGAGCCTCAGCATCACAAAATGGATGCTGCTGCCACAGACACAAGTCTGGCCTCCTGCTGCTGGACGAAACTCCAGCAGGGGAGGCCTGGACAATAGGTTTCCTGTCACAGGGAGGTGCTAGCACCACCCCAGACAGGAGATAGTGGATTGGGGCAGGGAGGGCTGAATGAAACTAGACACTGCCTGGGGCACACAAGTTGTCCCATGCATAGGCCAGTTCAAACTGGTGCTGGGGCACTCCAGCCCCAGCTCTGGCACAAAAGTGGACAAAGGGAAAGGGGTGTAACCACCCCCTTCCTGGGTCCCACCCATAGGAGGGACCTAGCAGGTAATCCAGCCCCTTGATTTGGAATAAAGGTAGGAGCTGTGTCCTTAGACTTTAGATAATCCTGACTGAAACTCTAATACAAAACTCTGGACCCTTCGACATCCTACTCGACGTAGAAGACTGAAGAATCTCCGTTGTGGTCAAGGAGTGACCACCCTGTGCAAGCAGGCACCATCAAGCATTCAACGGTTTGCTTTGTTGTTGCTCCCACCAGAGCTCGAACAACAGAGACTGACAAGATCCAGACTTTCAGACATCAACAGCCCGATCCACAGCCACAGCAAAGCTGAGACCTGTGGAGGTGACGAGAGACGTGGGACCGGCCATCTTGGAAAGCCAGTGAAGTGTTTTCTGTGCAGCTCCTGAGGCACCCTCGAAGCTGTGCATTGGAGATTGAGAAGCCCCATCCCCGAGCATCCTTTGCACCAAAGATCACATCTCCACACTCCCCGAGTGCTGCGTGGGGCCCTTTTGCCTTTTCCTGCTCGACACGTCTGTCCGGTCACTTGCCCGTTGGCTAGTGACCTCTGTGACGATGAACCTTCACATTTTCAACACTGGTCTGGTTGCTCCAGACTGGCCCTTGCTTCCCTGAAAAGGAGCAGTCCATCAGACCTTGCTGGTCTGATCCAGAAGCCATCTTTGAGTCCTGCGTGGGTTGCATTTGCCAAGGCCTGTTGACTCCGAATCAAGATCCGACACCGCCGACAGCGAGAGCCTTTGTGGGACAGTTCGTGTCCAGCACCAGGTTGTCGTCAACCCCTCCTGGTCCACGTGGCAGCGGAGACAAGCTTCACAACATCACCTGATTGCAACCCAACATCGCCTGGTTCCTTCCTGGTAACTGGCTAGTGACCCAGACTCTGTCCCCTCTGTTTCAGGTACTCTACATCTTCGATCCACCCTTTGATCCAACCGGACTCTTCTCTCCTGGTCGCCTGCAGCATCTTTTCTCCAAGGCTCTATAGAACTCCAAGACAAAACCCGACACACTTTGACACCTATGCACCCGCTTCCTGTGGGTGAGGTAGCGTGAGTACTGCGGTGCTCCTGTAGAGATTTACATCCCTAGTGTCGTAGTTTTAAGTGGTTAAGTTCTAGTCCAGTCGGAAGACTTCCAAATCTACAACTTTCTAACTTTACGCACCCAATGACTTCTATTGGTGCACGCGTGTGCATTTAGACACTGCAGCCGCATCCTGTGGGCCTCCCACGTCCTAACTGTTGTTAGTCCAGTGTAGCCCCAGCGATTCCCAAGGCCCTAGGCCTTACCATTGTTCGTGACGTGGTTCTTATACCACTATTTTAGTATATGGTTTTACGGGCCACCAGGGCCTATCCATATTTGTGCAACTTTTGTATGTTATATTAAGTTACTTGTTATCTTTATGAGCACAGGAGCTTGTGCTCCTGTGCTCATAAAGATTTAAGGGGATTTATTTAGAACTAAATACATATATATATTGAATATATAACCTGTGTGGTGTCCTTTCATTTGGTATTAAAAGGTTTGCATATGGTAAAACAGCTGGCTTCACATGCCCTCTTGAGTTTAGCCTAAGACTGCTTTTGTCCATGCTACCACTAGGATAGCTGGTCTATAAGGTTGACTTTACAACCATCACCATAAGGGTTGTTTGGACTGGTGCAAGGTGCTCACTAGAATAGTGAACATCATATACCAGGCCAACCTCTCACATTGGTGTGCAGCGGTTGGGATTTGAGCTTGCTGTTGTTTTACCATTGTAATCTTTGATATCATTTGAAAGATCACACTAGGTACCATAGGTACATATAACAAAGCTTAAAATGCTTGAGTTCTACTGAACTTAGTTGTTGTAGAGGAAAGGGCCTAGCACACCCTGACTATAACTCCTAGAGAGGTTCTAGTAGGTAAACACTCAGTGTAGGTAGGTGCAACACCACACCTCACTAGACATGTCTGGCACAGGTGAACCCTCCAGCTCTCTACCTGTGGTAAGTGACCCTCCCAAGGCACCCTCCAGATATGATATGCTCAACTTTCGAGAGATGAGGTCATTGTGTACCTCAAGGAAGTTGAAACAGGGCTCCAACCCAACCATCCAACACCTGATAGAAGTCCTAGAGGCAGGTGATCTGGAGAGTATTTACAACAAGGGGTGGTGAGGGACAGAGTCTCTGAATTAAGCAGAAAGCTCTCACCCAGTCAAGAGATCAGGGCTAGATCCAACACCGTTTTTTAGCTCACTGCACCATCCCAGTTTCAGAACCTGGCTGTATGCAAATTAGTCTGTTCCTGTCCCAGTGCATGATGGGAACAGGGCAAACCAAACTACAAAAGCCAATTCTTACACTGGGAAGGAAACAAGCTCCCGGGGACCGGTTTCTGGCATTACAGCCGTCTTCGGCCCGGTTTGCTTGAATCCTGATGGTGCAATGAGCAAGGGTCTCACATCTGAGAATACCCTTCCAGGCTTAGGGTGGACAAAAATATTTACAACAAGGGGTGGTGAGGGACAGAGTCTCTGAATTAAGCAGAAAGCTCTCACCCAGTCAAGAGATCAGGGCTAGATCCAACACCGTTTTTTAGCTCACTGCACCATCCCAGTTTCAGAACCTGGCTGTATGCAAATTAGTCTGTTCCTGTCCCAGTGCATGATGGGAACAGGGCAAACCAAACTACAAAAGCCAATTCTTACACTGGGAAGGAAACAAGCTCCTGGGGACTGGTTTTTGGCATTACAGCCGTCTTCGGCCCGGTTTGCTTGAATCCTGATGGTGCAATGAGCAAGGGTCTCACATCTGAGAATACCCTTCCACGCTTAGGGTGGACAAAAATATTTACAACAAGGGGTGGTGAGGGACAGAGTCTCTGAATTAAGCAGAAAGCTCTCACCCAGTCAAGAGATCAGGGCTAGATCCAACACCGTTTTTTAGCTCACTGCACCATCCCAGTTTCAGAACCTGGCTGTATGCAAATTAGTCTGTTCCTGTCCCAGTGCATGATGGGAACAGGGCAAACCAAACTACAAAAGCCAATTCTTACACTGGGAAGGAAACAAGCTCCCGGGGACCGGTTTCTGGCATTACAGCCGTCTTCGGCCCAGTTTGCTTGAATCCTGATGGTGCAATGAGCAAGGGTCTCACATCTGAGAATACCCTTCCACGCTTAGGGTGGACAAAAATATTTACAACAAGGGGTGGTGAGGGACAGAGTCTCTGAATTAAGCAGAAAGCTCTCACCCAGTCAAGAGATCAGGGCTAGATCCAACACCGTTTTTTAGCTCACTGCACCATCCCAGTTTCAGAACCTGGCTGTATGCAAATTAGTCTGTTCCTGTCCCAGTGCATGATGGGAACAGGGCAAACCAAACTACAAAAGCCAATTCTTACACTGGGAAGGAAACAAGCTCCCGGGGACCGGTTTCTGGCATTACAGCCGTCTTCGGCCCGGTTTGCTTGAATCCTGATGGTGCAATGAGCAAGGGTCTCACATCTGAGAATACCCTTCCACGCTTAGGGTGGACAAAAATATTTACAACAAGGGGTGGTGAGGGACAGAGTCTCTGAATTAAGCAGAAAGCTCTCACCCAGTCAAGAGATCAGGGCTAGATCCAACACCGTTTTTTAGCTCACTGCACCATCCCAGTTTCAGAACCTGGCTGTATGCAAATTAGTCTGTTCCTGTCCCAGTGCATGATGGGAACAGGGCAAACCAAACTACAAAAGCCAATTCTTACACTGGGAAGGAAACAAGCTCCCGGGGACCGGTTTCTGGCATTACAGCCGTCTTCGGCCCGGTTTGCTTGAATCCTGATGGTGCAATGAGCAAGGGTCTCACATCTGAGAATACCCTTCCACGCTTAGGGTGGACAAAAATATTTACAACAAGGGGTGGTGAGGGACAGAGTCTCTGAATTAAGCAGAAAGCTCTCACCCAGTCAAGAGATCAGGGCTAGATCCAACACTGTTTTTTAGCTCACTGCACCATCCCAGTTTCAGAACCTGGCTGTATGCAAATTAGTCTGTTCCTGTCCCAGTGCATGATGGGAACAGGGCAAACCAAACTACAAAAGCCAATTCTTACACTGGGAAGGAAACAAGCTCCCGGGGACCGGTTTCTGGCATTACAGCCGTCTTCGGCCCGGTTTGCTTGAATCCAGATGGTGCAATGAGCAAGGGTCTCACATCTGAGAATACCCTTCCACGCTTAGGGTGGACAAAAATATTTACAACAAGGGGTGGTGAGGGACAGAGTCTCTGAATTAAGCAGAAAGCTCTCACCCAGTCTCCAGTTCTCTGGGTGATCTGGAGAGGGCCTCTAAACCAGGTCCCCCAGAGAACACAGGTTCAGGTGTCCCCTCCACAGAAGATTTATTTATTTTTTTGGAATTTTGTATAGCGCGTAGTTACCCTCGGGCATCCCAGCGCTTATCCAGACGCCAACAATTAACACAAGGCCGGTTCAGCACCATCAAGCAGGAAACAGATGAGTTTTGAGAAGTTTGCGAAACCGAAGAGTTCAGGTCTCTGAGCGCAACTTCAAGGGAAGCGCAGGATGGCTGTATTGACCAAAAATCTTCTCCCACCGGTACGGGCCCTTTTCGCTCTGTTAGCCTTGTAGGGCACAGCTAAATTGACCCTTTCCCGCACCGGGAGCCAGTGCAGCACATGTGGCATTTTCTTCAACAAAAGACAAAACAGTATCATCCACATCTGTTCCAAATTTGGGAGCGTCCTTAATCCATAACAGCATATGTATATGAGGAGCACCTCTTGCATGGTACTCCTTTCTCCAAAAGAAATCCACAACTTTTCCAAGAGGAGGATTTGTTTTATTGCACATAAAAGACATCATAGCCTCAAATCTATTATTGAAATACCTGCATACATTAACAGGATCCAAAGAGCACAATTCTCCAGGTGTCTTGTATTCATTCTTATAAGTCTACGTTTCATTTCATTTCTTGTATTCAATATTTTTTATATTGGAATTTACCTCTTGAAGAAATTCAAGCAAATCATTCCAAACGTACTCAGCACAGCTTAGGGTAAGGAACCATGTTGGAGTTCCTAAGTTCCGTAGCATGCATTTCAGTTCTCGATGACGGCGGTCCCAATATTCATTAGTGCCACGCTGGCATGCCATCAGATTAATGAGCTGAGATTCTAGATGATCATCTCTCTGGTGCACTTTATCCATAAAATCTTTTGCAGATACATTTTGCAGATGTATTCCAGTTTTTAAATGTGATTGACTGCATATGAAAGTCCAGACAAGTCACTTCCAAACAAAAGATGAAATATATAAGGGATACATTGTCAAAATCTTGGATCTTCTGCATATAATCTTGTTATCTGATATTCAGATGCAGGAATCTGCACAAGACGTTCATCATATCGTCCTCCTTTTCCAGTTGGAAACAACTGCGGAAAACAACAAGTTTCCAACTCTCTTCCCATACACTCATGGGACTTCCCTTTGCTTTTTTCATTTGGAACCACTCAATAGTGTTCCCCATCACTTCTTTTGAATGAAGTGGATGCACACTATAATGTTCGTAGATTTCTTCATGTCTTAACATGTCCACTTTTTCAATTTGTCCACTTAACGTTTCAGTATCTTCTGTTAAAACTATTTCCTCTTCTCCCATATAAACATTCTTATAGTATGTATTGTTTTTTAGCAAATACAATGTTGCCTTTTGCACTTTCCTAACATCCACTAACTCCTGCCAGATTTTCTTATTCTTAGTTGGCACACCATTAACAAGAATAACTAGAGGTTCACTTTCTACACTCTCTACATCAATCGTTTCAATATTTTTCTTTAAATCTAACAATAAATACACAACTTTTCCTTTGAATCCTCTTTGTAAATCTGAAGTAGGCAATATACCTGTTTTAGGCTCCATACGAACAATAGCCTGAAATGGATGCACACATTGGATAAGAATAGCCTCATAGGTGTTTAAATCTATCAATTCTGGAGGAATAGCAACTAACTCTAAATTATTATGCACAGCTCTAGCGGGCATTTTATTCTCATCTAATTTGTTGTAACAATATTTACAAATACACTGATTAGAACCCAAATCAAAATAATTCTCTACCAACAAATAAGTTGCAAATTCCTTCCACTTATCATTATTTTCTTTTTCACTTTTTAAATACAGATCAACACTCTTGGTCTGATTTTTATAGTGAATTCGCCGACAACAAATACAAGAAAAAATTGGTCTTTCACTTGAAATCACCTTATACTTTGTAATTTAATTTTCAAAATTTTTTGTACAACTATGTTCAACATTCTCTACAACATTTTCTTCTATTAATGTCTGAGTTTCTTTATTCTCTTCTTTAGGACCAAAGTAACAAAACTCAATATCATCACAAACCTTTTTCACATCTGATACTGACCCACGCAAAAGAGCATTGTTCAACTCATTTAACTTTAGTGCTGGACTTTTTGCATAATACAATCTTCTCACTTACTTCCGCATTTGAATATGATGTACTGCCAACATCCTGAAATGGTAAAAAACACTTTGACATACTTTCCTAGAAAGACAAGCCAGAGAATGACCATGCAAACCAGTATTTTTTCTCACTCTGCAAGGGTCTAGTCCTTCAAACACCTTAATCTTTTGTCCAACACTTTTTTTACAATATGCTTGTAAGAAAGTACGTAATTTATCAATAGGTTTCTTGTCGTACACTACAAATACTACTACAATTCCAAGTGTACACTGGGGCTTTAGGACGTCTGCCTAGAACTTTATCAGCTATCACTTCTTTTGCATTTCTAGGTACCATTTGCTCTTTGTCAATTGGACAACCATTTCTAACCTCATACGCTCGACCACTGGTGTCAACTGCATGCAACAAATTATTACTCTGTAAATAACTCTCTTCATTAAAAAAAGGTTCAGAACATAAACTGTGTTTCCATTGCCCTAAGAAAATATCACAAAAATTACTTTTGTTAATTACTCTTTTCCTCTTACTTTTGGCCTTCATTAAATGGATTGGTTTATCTAGTGATCTTATTCTCTTTAATACTAAAATAAATAGTTTCCTCTTTACTTCAAAAGCCTTTTCAACAATGGATTCGATATGCTTCTTCATTTTATAAAATACTGTTCTCTTTCTGTATTTCTTTGTATCTTTCATCAAATTATGGAGTATTCTGTTGTAAAATATTTTTGGGCGGATTTCTTTATATTGATTTTCTCTTCTTTTACTATAAGTTGTATCTTTTGTATGTACATTGCCTTTTTTCCTTTCCTATTCTTTGCACTTTTTTTTGTGTTTGGAACATTTTCACTACTTTACATTTCCATTTATTTTTCTGAATCTAGCAATATTTTTTATAAAGTCATTTGTGGTCTTACCAGACATTCTTTTGTTTTTAGACACATTATGTTGGTTTTCCAATACTTGTGGTTGAGTTTTTTTCAAGTAAGTATCCTTCTTCAGACCTTTCGTTCTTTTTTTCTCCATCAGATTTAACTTTTTTTTAATGATGATAAACAGTATCTGTAAAACATAATCATAAATAAGTATTTATTAATAACTTTAAAATTACACTTTTTTATTACTATACAAAGGCATTCCATATAAATTCTAACTAAGAAATTGTAGGCCTGAAGCACAACTGTGAACGTGGTAAGAGCAGTAAATACATAGTACATACCAGTTTGAAGTACTCCATAACACTAAAACCTGAAGCACTGTATCAGTACATGCATATTAACTAAATAATCACAATACTATAAGGAGAGACACTGAGTGAATTCATAATTGGTTCACTGTTACTTTAGTAAATAGATTACTACATGGTACATAAACAGTCACTATGGTTTACCAACAGTACAGATTTACAGTTTAGAGTAGTGTATTGGTGTTTATGTAGTGTAGGGGGTCATTGTGGGGTACTGTTGTAGGGTAGTGCAGTGGTTTTTGGGTAGTGTAGGAGGTTGTGCTGGGGTACATTTAAGGTTTAGGGTAGTGTAATGGTGTTTGAGTAGTGTAAGGGGTCATGCTGCTGTAGTATTTTAGGGTTTAGGGTAGTGAACTAATGAATGGGTAGTGTACATGGTCGTACTGGGGGTAGATTCAGGGTTTAGGGTAGTGTACTGTTCTTTGTGTAGGGTAGGGGGCCGTCTTGGGGTAGTGTTCTAGGATTGTACAGGGGTGTGTGGGTAGTGTATGAGGTTGTGCTGGGGTAGATTTAAGGTTTAGGGCAGTGCAATGGTGTTTTGGTGGTGTAGGGGGTTCTGCTGGGTAGTGTTTCAGTGTTTAAGGTACTACAGCAGTGTTTATGTAGTATAGGGGGTCTTACTAGGGGTTGTTTTAGAGTTTAGGATAGTACACTGGTGTTTGTGTAGTGTAGAGGGTCGTGCTGTGCTAGTGTTTTAGGGTAGTGCACTAGTGTTTAGGTAGTGTAGAGGATCATGCTGGGGTAGATTTAAGGTTTGGAGTATAGCAATGGTGTTTGGGTAGTGTAGTGGGTCGTGCTGGTATAGTGTTTTAGACGTTACGGTAGTGAAATGTTGAATGGGTACTGTAGGGGGGTCATGCTGGTGGTAGATTTAGAGTTCAGGGTAGTGCAGTGGTGTTTGTGTAGTGTAGGACATTGTGCTGGAGTAGATTTAAGGTTTAGAGTACTGTAATTGTGTTTGGATAGTGTAGGAGTTGTGCTGGGGTAGTGTTTTAGTGTTTACGGTAGTGCACTGGTGAATGGGTAATGTAGGTGGTCGTACTGGAGGTAGATTTAGGGTTTAGGGTAGAGCAGTGGTCTTTGTGTAGTGCAAGAGGTCGTGCTGCGGCAGTGTTCTAGGATAGTGCAGTGGTGTTTGGGTAGTGTAAGAGATCGTACTGGGGTAGATTTAAGGTTTAGGGTAGTGCAATGGTGTTTGGGTAGTGTAGGGGTCAAGCTGGGGTAGTGTTTTAGTGTTTAATATAGTACTGTAGTGTTTATGTAGTGTAGAGGGTCGTACTAGGAATAGATTTAGAGTTTAGGATAGTGCACTGGTGTTTGTGAGTGTGGAGGGTCGTGCTGTGCTACTGTTTTACGGTACTGCAGTAGTGTTTAAGCAGTGTAGGGGGTCATGCTGGGGTAGATTTAAGGTTTAGAGTAGTGCAATGGTGTTTGAGTAGTGTAGTGGGTCGTGCTGGTATAATGTTTTAAAGTTTAGGGTAGTGCAGTGTTGAATGGGTACTATAGGGGTCATGCTGGGGTAGATTTAGAGTTCAGGGTAGTACAGTGGTGTTTGTGTAGTATAGGAGGTCGTACTACAGTCGATTGAAGGTTTAGAGTACTGTAATGGTGTTTGGGTAGTGTAGCAGGTTTAAGGTTTAGGGTAGTACAGTGGTGAATGGGTAGTGTAGGGGGTCATGCTAGGGGTACATTTAGGATTTAGGGTTGTGCAGTGGTGTTTATGTAATGTAGGGGATCATGCTGAATTACTAATTAAGGGTAGTACAGTGGTGTTTGGGTAGTGTAAGGGGTCATGCTGGGGTAGGTTTAAGGTTTACGGTACTGCAATGGTATTTAGGTAGTGTAGGGGTCGTGTTGGGGTAGTCTTTTAGTGTTTAGGGTAATACAGAGGTGAATGGTTAGTGTAGAGGGTCGTGCTTCGAGTACATTTAGAGTTTAGGATAATGCAGTAGAGTTTGTGTAGTGTAGGTGGTCGTGCTAGAGTAGATTTAAGGTTTAGAGTACAAGAATGGTGTTTGGGTATTGTAGGGGGTCGTGCTGACATAGTGTTTTATGGTTTAGGGTACTGCAGTGATGAATGGGTACTGTAGGGAGTCATGCTGTAAGTATATTTAGAATGTAGGGTTCTGAACTGGTGTTCATGTAGTGCAGAGGATCCTGCTGAATTACTCTTTTAGGATAGTATAGTGGTCTTTGGATAATGTAGAGGATCTTGCTGAGGTACTGTTTTAGGGTTTAGGGTAGTGCAGTGGTGTTTGTGTAGTGTAGTGGGTCATGCTGTAATAGTGTTTAGGGTAGTGCAGTAGTGTTTGAGTACTGTACTGTGTCATGCTGGGGTAGATTTAAGGTTTACGGTACTGCAATAGTGTTTGGGTAGTGTAAGGGTCGAGCTGGGGTAATGTTTTAGGTTTTAGGGTAATGCAGTGGTATTTAGGTAGTGTAAGGGGTCATGCTGGAGGTAGTGTCACTGCAAGAATACAGGTACTTATATGTCTGCAAACATATCAACTATCCAAATTATTCTATCTCAATTTTCCCAAATGGACACTCTGATTCTAGACAAATAACAATATTTCTTATAAATGGAATATAAAGATACTAACTGGAGAAATGTAGACCTCAAACACAAGTGTGAAGGTGATTACACTACTATTTACATAGTGCATAGCAGTTTCAAGCACGGCATGCCAGAAAGCCTGGCTCACTGCAAAGTGCATGTACTTAAAAATATCTGCAAACACATCAACCAACCAAACCTTTCCCTCTCAATTTTCCCAAATCAGACCCCCCAGGATATAACGGCATGGATTTTCAAATTTAGCGGCACAAATATGGAAATATAGCGGCACAAATATGGAAATATAGCGGCACAAATATGGAAATATAGCTGCATTTTGGCGGCACTTTATTTTACTTATAATCATTCATTTTCAGCCTTAAATCAATGGAAACTGTTTTAGCAAAGTATTCCACTTTGAATAGGCAATCTGGAATATGAAACAGAGGAAGCAGACCACAGGTGAAGGCTGTTATCCCTTGGAAATGCAATTCTTCATTTGCTTTAGTATAGGTTGGTAGCCGTTATCACACCTTTTGACACATTGCGGGACTAGTGTTTGGCACATCCTTAACCCTTTTCTCACCTGAGAGTCTGAGGGTGGCTGGACACCGCTTTCGTGGACAGGCCATGGCCCGTTGAACAGGTCCGAGAAGGCCCACTGTGAGAAAAATAACTGACTTTGTTAGTATGCAAACCTTTTGAAATCCTACCTCTGCCCATTTATTTTAAAGCTCAAAATGATTCTGGTTTCTTCTTCCCACATCCTAAAGCTAACTTCCTGATTTGCAGAAGGGAAGAATATTTGTAAAAAATCCTCTCACGTTTGCCTCAATTTGTAACAATCTATTATACAGAATTTAGCACACAATCCCTGGTAACCTCTAGTTTTACTGCAGAATAATAAAAGACACAGGTTATCTCTGCCCAGGAATGATATTTCTATTAAGCAGAGGTGAGTGAGCCAATAAATTAACTACAAGCCGAGCTAAGGGTCAGTCTTCGCTTGAAGAGTCCATGCATGAACCAAGCCTTGAAAATGTTTGGCATGTAAGAATATATTCTCAATCAATCAAATATAGTTTGTTTTGGGACAAAGCCTATAAAACCATATCAGTAAAGTAAAAACAAATAAAACACACACATGCTAGCCCTAAATAAATATGGCATTTAAAAGTCGACCTCTAAATTAATGTTATATAAATAAATTAAGATTATAATTTTAACATCATGTCAAGGAAATAGGAAATAAGTAGGTACGGGGGCACTCCTAATATTATACTTGAAGGATGCACCATCCAGACATGTTGTCTGTCCCTTTGCTAGGCATGGATGCTCATTGAGAAGGAGTCATCACCTTTCACTCCAGCCTCAATTTACTCTGATATTGTCAAGAGTGAAGCAATGCTGGTGAATGTCAAGTAGAGTCTCGTCCCGCTTTACAGCAGTTGACTGGCATTTCCTAGATGTACAATTTGAAGTGGTGAAAAAGTGTTTTGGGTTGGAACTGCCAGGGAAAGAATAGTGTTATCATTGTGAAGGTATGGGGTGGGATTTATGCTTCTTACATGACTGCTGCCAGAATGCGAAAGTGCATAGTCAATTCCTAAGTTGTAGTCTAGTTGTTGACAAATCAAAAACAAAAATCCTTAATAAATTAGGAACTTCATGTAAATTCGGGTGTAGAGATATATGTATAAACCCTTCAAAACATTTTATACTAGTTAAATGACGCAGTCCATCAAAGTACTGCTGGACGTTAGCCTCTACTAACGTAAATCCCAGTCTACTGAACACAAACTCCAGCTATTAGCATTGCATTCTTTTTCCATGTATTTAGTGCGCCTTACCGTGGCGTAGATGTCTAGGCACTTTAAGCAGGCACACTATTTAATGCATTGAGACAGTTTGACAAGCACGTGCTCTTGACTGAGTAAACATCTGACTTAAATAGCCAGAGGCAGTCAGATTTATAGTCTTTTCAGAATTCTGCATTGTAATTCTGGACTACAATCCTGATACTACTTTATACTACTCGGTTTTGGGTTTCGCCTCTTATAAATCTCACTAGTCTGCTCGTGTCTTCGTCTTTGTTCTACTTCAAGGGTTGTCTCGTGAACTCACTCCCTCTGCTTGGATGCGTACATGACAAGAAGTCTAGTTAAGGAAGAGTGCTCTAGGGTGTGTCAAAGACATGCTGCGAAGAGATGTTTCTATAGGACATGCAATGGATTATAAGTGGTGTCCCAACAAATTAACTGCGCTTTGCTGTAGAGACGAACTAGGAATGTAGTGGTATGTTGAGACTGTCCCAACAGTTAAACTGTCCTATTCTGTAGAAATGAATTAGGAATGCAATACTGGTATAAACAAATGCCCAAAGTGAGTAATGATGCTGACTTTCAATGTTCAGTCAGTTTCTCATATTGGACAAAAGTGCCGATTTCGCGGCAAACCGCAAAATCCTGGAGGGTCTGCCAAATAGACATTGACTCACAGTGTGATTCTAGACAAATAACAGTATTTCTTATCAATGGAGTAATAGAGTAGTACAGTGGTGTTTGGGTAGAGTAGAATGTTGTGCTAGAATAGTGTTCTAGAGTAGTATAGTGGTGTTTGGGTAGTGTAAGAAGTCGTGCTGAGGTAGATTTAAGGTTTAGGGTACAGCAATGGTGTTTACTTACTGTACGTGGTCGTGCTGGGCTAGTGCATTGGTGATTATGTAGTGTAGAGGGTTATGCAAGGGATAGTGTTTTAGGGTTTAAGGCAGTGCAGTGGTGTTTGTATACTGTAGGGGGTAGTGCTGGGGTAATACGTTAGAATTTAGGTTAGTGCAGTGGTATTTGTACAGTGTAGGGGTCATGCTCTGACAGTGTTTTAGGGTAGTGCAGTAGTGTTTGAGTAGTGTACGGCGTCATGCTGCGTTAGATTTAAGGTTTAGGGTAGTTCAATGGTGTTTGAGTAGAGTAGGAGTTCATGCTGGAATAGTGTTCTAAGGTAGTACACTAGTGTTTGAGTAGTGTAGAGTGTCATGCTGCGGTAGATTTAAGGTTTAGGGTAGTGCAATGGTGTTTGAGTACTGTAGGGGATCGTGCTCGGGTACTGTTTTAGGGTTTAGAATAGTGCAGTAGTGTTTATGTAGTGTAGGGTGTCGTACTGGGGTAGATTTAGAGTTTAGGGCAGTCCACTGGTGTTTGTGTAGTGTAGGGGGTCGTACAGACCTACTCTGTTAGGGTAGTACAGTGGTCTTTGAGAAGTGCAAGGGATCATGTTAGGGTAGGTTTAAGGTTTAGGGTACTGCAATAGTATTTGAGTAGTGTAGGGGGTCGTGCTGGAGTAGATTTAAGGTTTACAGTACTGCAATGGTGTTTGGGTAGTGTAGGGAGTAGTGCTGAGGTAGTGTTTTAGGGTTTAGGGTAGTGTGGTGGTGAATGGTTAGTGTAGGGAGTTGTGCTAGAGTAGATTTAAGGGTTAGGGTAGTGCAGTGGTGTTTATGTAATGTGGGAAATAGTGCTAAAGTACTATTTTAGGGTAGTACAGTGGTGGTGTTTGGGTAATGTAACGGGTCGTGCTGGGGTAAGTTTAAGTTAGGGGTACTTCCAAATTACACATATTCCACTGACTTCCTCATCCTCGCTTCTACCGAGGCACAAAATGGCTGCCAACAGTTCCTGGTTCCGAATGTTGATAACCGCTTGACAGCCAATTAACATTCAGCGTGTGATCGGAAGGGTGCGCTTATTGTGCGATGACAATCCTTGCACACTCCGCGGATCCACTGCGCCCACAGATATATAAATGACTTTAACTGTAATTTTCTCAGGAACTACTGAACAGATTGACACCATTTAAGCAAAAGGCACAAGTCTGAACTGAGGACTACCTCTTTGCCAAATTTGTTGTAATTCTGGTACCATACTACCCGAGCACGTCCCCCTACACTACTCAAACACCATTACACTACCCTAAACCTTAAATCTATCGTAACATGGTAAGCAATCATTAAACATTTTGCCCCATGCAATTTCCCATAGGACCTTTAGCCACAGCTACAGCCCGAACGGCTGAACGAAATTACATAAAATTTGGCAAAGAGGTAGTCCTCAGTTCATAAATACATTTTTAATTAATTACATGTCAGAAAACACATGAAGTACCAAAATTCTCTCAAAGTGATTCCTAAATGCAAACAGACTCACTGTGTCATTCTACATAAACAACACTATCCCTACCAAAACACATTTACTAGTCTACAACACTTAAGGTGACTATACACATTGCACAACATTTTCTACTACACATTAGCATAGATTGCCTTTATCAGAACGATTCCTAAATGCACACAAGACTCACTGTGTGATTCCAGACAAACAACACTATCCCTTGCATTTTACCAAAACACATTTCGTAGTCTAGAATGAGTACTGCATTTTAGTGTAGAAACTTGACTCATTTGGCAAATACATAAAAAATGACTTGTTTCTAATTCTACCAAAACATGAAAATAACATAGTTATCTTTCTGCAAACACATGAAATACACAAATGCATATCTCAGAATGATTTCTAAATGCACACGCACTCACAATAAAATTCTATTGAAAAAAAGGAACTCCCTGCACTTTAACAGGAGAAACACATTAGTCTGATTAAAATCAAAATGCACCATATACATCCCCTCACATATAAATAACTCACGGTTCAAATTTTTTTAGACAATAATAAGTATGTCAGGCACACACCAGATTCTCATATACAGAATGTCTCTTCTATACACCTCCCACCAGAACCAAAGAATGGCAAAGTTTCCCTCCCATTTTGAACACATATACACCTGAACATCAAATCACATTGCTTCCTACATGAATTCAAAAGCAAACACAAATTGCTATTGGTTACACATTTCAACCCTTTCCAATTGTCATAAATTTGAACACTACCCCCAATCTGCCTTCTGCCTGTTACCATAGAAACAGTTCATGGAACACTTAACTGTGCACACAGGTCAAAAGTTCATCACTGTTGGACTTGGCCCGCAGGGCAGGTTCACCCCTAGACTTTTTGCCTTATTTGTGACCCTGTGTCAGTGATTTTTGGGTCTCTGCGCACTTTCCCCTGAGTCCCAGAGTGAAAGTGCGTGCGTGTAGTATGGCTGGCCTGCCCTCCCATAGGAATGCATGGGGAATGTGTGTGTCCCTAGTAGTTCCTGATGCGTGGGGAGTGCAGGCTCGAGTTTGGTATGCCTGAACTCGTGAGAGTGAATGCTGCAAGATGGTGTCTGCGGCATGTATGTGTCTAGTTGGGAAGTGCTACTTCTGGACATTGAGATATGTGTACAGTGAGGGTGCTGGAGCGTGATTGGCTGGAGCTGGCTGGCATGCCAGGCTCCAGGAAGTCTGGATGGGTCTGCCCGGTGGTGAGTGGGAGATTAGCATGAGTGATGTGTGGGAGGAGTGTACATGGGTCCTGGATGGGCTGGGTTTTCCCCACACAATGCTGGCTCCGCCCCCCTGTGGTGTGTCTAATGACCCTAGCCTCCCCAGTGAAAGGAATGGGTGGTTGGGCCATCAAGAGTGCTCCAGAACCAGCTGCGACTGGTTTTCCCCCCACCCTGCACATTGTAACAAAGGAATTTACAGTATAAGAAGGGGCTGTGTCCCCTTGGAAAATGTTCTACTTTGGAATCCTGCCAGAGGGGGCTTTTGCCGCTGCTGGGGCCAGAAGGACCGCCACTTGGGGAGTCTCCCTGCCTGGAGACCCAGTGTGCTGGCTCTGGCCCAGCCTTGCCCCCCCTGCCTGCCTCCAGCCCTGCTGGAGCCCTGTCCTGTCCTCCAGTGCTGGGGAGCACTGAGGACTTCTTTCCGGCAGCCTGAGAGCGCTGCTCTCTGCCCTTCAGCGCTGGGAGCGTGGAGATCGCCTGCCTAGCGCTTGGAGAGCGCTGAATTTTACCCCTAGCGCCTGGGAGCGCTTTTTGCTGCTGTTTAGCGCTTACGAGCGCTTATTTGTGCCAATCAGAGCGCGGCCCCGGGAGAAGGAACCGGAAGTCCCGCCTCCCTCGCCGAGCCGCGAGAGAGCCTGCCGAGGCTCCCCGAGAGGAAAGGAGAGCCCCGGGACCAGCGGGAGAGACCCGCCGCCGCTGGAGAGCCCAGCGCTAGACCGGTGAGTGCCTGCCTGCAGAGGAGGGGGGGGAGCGTCGGGACACATTGCCGGTGTCCGCCCCGCCCCCTCTCTGTAGCGCGACCTCGCGCCTGGGTGTTTTGAGCCTGAGGGCTCAGGGGGCATTTCTTTATTTCACGAGCCCTGAGAGGCTCTGAGCGCCCCACGTTCACTTCAAGTCCCCAGAGGGGGGACTCCCAAAGAGAAGCGCCTGTGTGTTTGGAGCCTGAGGGCTCAGGGAGCATCTCCGCGTTTTGGAGCCACGAGGTGCCCCGGGGGCACCAGTTGATTTAGAGCCCAGCGTGGCTCTTGGCGAACATCACTGCTTTGGGTCCCCAGAGCGAGGGACCCCCCAGCCCAGCGAGGCTGTACCTTTCTGTTGCTGGAGCCCTGAGAGGCTCAGCAGCCCCCCTTGCTAGTGAGAGAGCCTAAGAGAGGCTCACCAGTGCCACAGTGGTGGTTCTTTGAGCCCAGAGAGGCTCCAACGTTGCCCTAACTTTCCCTGCTCCAGTTGCCCAGCACTTTGTGGGCAACTGCCACGTTTAGGCCCTGACATTGGGACACCGGGACAGTCACAGGTGGTGACTGGTGAGTTTGGGGAAATTGTTATTGATTCTGCACCTCTGAATGTATTGATTATGCGTCATGTGCCTTTACACCTCTGAATGTTACGGCATCATGTGTTTTGCTTACACCTCTGAATGGGTAGATTATTCATCATGTGTTCTCTTTGTCCTTTTACACCTCTGAATGTTACGACATCATGTGTGTTGCTTTTGCACCCCTACAGGTAGTGTGACGTGTAGGTGGTTGTTTTCTCCCTAGTACAGGTGGTGCTAGAGAGGTCCTGTGACCAGTGGTTACTGGTTGTATGTTCTACCTGTATATTGTGTGCTAAAGTGCTATTACTGAAGGTATTGCTAAAGTGCTGAAAGTGTTGCTTACAAAGTGCTATTACCCGTGACAGTGGTCCAGGTGGTCCTGTCCTGTACAAATATCCCTTGTAAATTCCGCCCGTGCCTGTTGGCACCGTGTAATAAGATGTGTGTTTTATCTGATGTATATTTTTATAATACAAAGGCTATTTTTCCATAACCTTGTGTGGAGTGTTTCTTTGTGGTGGGCCTTGGGTGTTGTTGCTGGGGTGCGTGCGCAAATACTTAACTTACATCGCCTCCAAGTTTAGCCTTGACTGCTCGCGCCACGTTACCTAGAGGGCGAGTGGGGGTTGCCTTGGTGTGTGACTCCCTTGCCCTGACACTTAGAAGTGGCGATCCCTGACTGACCTCGACGCGAGTCTTGGCCGGCCAGGGTCCCGTCTCTAACATTGGCGGCAAGCGGTGAGGATAAGAATTTGTGTTTGCGTTGTACCACAGTAGCAACTGGCCACTACAAAGCTCTGCATTTTAGATGACCACATTTTAGGGGATTATTGTGCTTTTGGTGAAGTTCCGTTATTTTCTTCTCCTGAGGTATCAGTGTGCAATTGTGTCCAGTACATTTGTTCCCCTGCCCCGCGCCCAGAGTTTGGTACCTGTGTCACGTGTGGTCAGGTTGAGGAATCAGGGGTGGTAGAAACTGCCTTACCAGTCCGAGGGGGGGGTTGTGTGTGAATGAATGGTGTGTGGCACTAGGCAAGTGAGTGTGAGTTCTCTGGGAGAGGGAGCTTGCTGAACCTTAGTGAATTGTGTACTCCTGTGTTAAGCCCAGACCCCTAGGTTCCCTGTGTAATCTCTTCTCTAGAATGTCCGCCAGAATGGAGCCTGCTTTTGATTTCTGTGATCTGTTTGGATACAGTATGGGAGAGTTGGTAAGGTTCTGTGGAGAGAGAGGCATAGGAGTGGATGAGTCAGATACTCAGTCTGAACTTAGGAGCAGCCTGATCCTATGGCAAAAGGGTCAGTGGGATCTTGCGCGCAGTGAGGAAAGGGCCCGGGTCTCACACCATGAGGGTGGTGGGTCTGCGGGGAGCCCTGAAGATTCAGAAGAGGAGAAAGGAAATGATAGCGCAGGGACGCCAGCAGAGAGCGAGTACCCCCTAGATAGGGAGTCCCTTGCTGGGTCCCGTGTCAGATGTAGCACCCCATCCCTTTCCCTGTCCCCAGAGGAGTGGGTGGATAGGAGAGAAGAGAGGGAGCACCAGCTGGCCATGGAGAAGCTCAGGTTAGAGTATGCCTGGAAGATGGCGCAGCTGGGTGTGAATGAGCGGATTGCAGAGGCGGAGAGGGCCTTGGCCAGGGAGAAGATAGCCCTAGAGTGTAGGGTTTCCCCTGACTGCAGTCTTAATTTTCTGGATCCCCCAGGGAGGGTGGAGTCCAGTGGTGGCAGCTATGTAGAGCCCAGTGCGAGCAGTCCCACCCCCAGTTCCCCCAGTCTGGTACCTGTTTCCCCAGAGGAGGAGTTAAGGTTGAAATTCAGGGGCAGTAGGAAGCTGCCTCGCCAGTCGTGGGAGGAGTTTGAGGATGAATGTTGTGGGACACTGTTTGATTGGGTAAAGGTTCACACGGAAGATGATTTTGATGTCTTGTTTGATCTGATTGTCAAGGAGCACCTGCTCCGTTGTTGTTCTCCAGGGTTGCGCACACACCTGTTGGGGTGTGGATTGTCTGAGGCATGTGAGCTTGCAGAGGAAGCGGACCGCTGGGAGAATGCGAGAGGTTCTGTACAGTCATTAGAGAGTGAGTCCAACAGCAGTGGTACAGGGAGCTTCCAGCCCAGCGTGGTGGAAGAGGCTCAGTGTAGCCCAGCTAGGCCCCAGTATAGTGAGAAGGGTGAAGGGGCTGACTGCCTGGCTCAGTGGAGCAGGAGTCAGGGGGTGGCTGAGAGCACCCCGAGGCCCGAAGCCCTGTCTCAGAACTTGGGTGGTTTCTTGAGGGAACACCAGATAAGGGACCTAGGCTGTCCTGTTAGTACACTTGAGGAGGATCTCCTAGTGTCTAGGGAACCTGGAGTGTCTGTAACTAGAACTCCAGGGGTTCCAGTGTCCGGCAGTGTCGCTCCAGTTGGGAGGGCACAGAAGTCCGAAGCGAGGAGTGATTGGGGGACGAGTTCCCCAGTGGATGCACCAGTGGACCAGATACTAGCCAGTTGGGCTAGGTCTTGGGTGGACCCGGGGGGCGCCACTTCTGGTCTGGGGGATCTTTGCGCCCTGTCAGGTGGACAGGGGGCGGGAGATCTGCGCCAGACAGACCGTCACACGACACATGGGTCATGTGTCAGCCTCGGGGGGATTGCGTGTGAGTCCCCAGAAGTCCTGGAGTGCCAGGCGATTATTCCACCAAAGGTTTTAGACCGGAGGTTGGGAGGCCAGGTGCAGGTTCGGCCTGACCTGAAGGGTAGGACGACTGTAAGCAGTGTCCTGACCGGTTCTTCCAGGGGAACTTCTCCAGTTGGGAGAGGGCAGACCTCTGGAAGGGGGTGCAGAGGGTGGGAAAGCCCACCTCTGACCCCGGTGCAACCTGAGGGGTTAAACCCTGGGTTGGAGTGGCGTTGTAAGGGTACCCCTCGCAGGAGGAGGAGGAACCCTGGAAGACGAGGTAAGGGGAGGAGAGCCTTCCCTGAGACTCCTGGTCCGCCTGAGGTTGTAGACCAAAGGCTGGTGAACCAGTGGCAGTCTAGTCCTGTCTTGCAGACAGGGAGAGTGGAGAATGGACCCTATGTGCCAGGGGTTACTACCCCCCCGCTCTGCGAATTGGCAAGGACCGGTGGCACCTGGGTGGCCCAGGGCCGGGTCCTGGCCGCGGACAGCTGAGGAGTACCAGTGGGGTAGCCCAGTTGGTCCTTACAGGAGCTTTAGAAGGAACCCTAGGGGTTCACCGTGGCATAGAACAGGAGAGTGTCCCGGCAGTGGCGGGCCTGCGTCCGTGTTCTATCGCCCCAAGCAGGGAAGTCCATCACGGTGGTGATTGTTCTCCCCTGCGTTTTGGCTGGAAGGGGGTTGTGTTGGACTTGGCCCGCAGGGCAGGTTCACCCCTAGACTTTTTGCCTTATTTGTGACCCTGTGTCAGTGATTTTTGGGTCTCTGCGCACTTTCCCCTGAGTCCCAGAGTGAAAGTGCGTGCGTGTAGTATGGCTGGCCTGCCCTCCCATAGGAATGCATGGGGAATGTGTGTGTCCCTAGTAGTTCCTGATGCGTGGGGAGTGCAGGCTCGAGTTTGGTATGCCTGAACTCGTGAGAGTGAATGCTGCAAGATGGTGTCTGCGGCATGTATGTGTCTAGTTGGGAAGTGCTACTTCTGGACATTGAGATATGTGTACAGTGAGGGTGCTGGAGCGTGATTGGCTGGAGCTGGCTGGCATGCCAGGCTCCAGGAAGTCTGGATGGGTCTGCCCGGTGGTGAGTGGGAGATTAGCATGAGTGATGTGTGGGAGGAGTGTACATGGGTCCTGGATGGGCTGGGTTTTCCCCACACAATGCTGGCTCCGCCCCCCTGTGGTGTGTCTAATGACCCTAGCCTCCCCAGTGAAAGGAATGGGTGGTTGGGCCATCAAGAGTGCTCCAGAACCAGCTGCGACTGGTTTTCCCCCCACCCTGCACATTGTAACAAAGGAATTTACAGTATAAGAAGGGGCTGTGTCCCCTTGGAAAATGTTCTACTTTGGAATCCTGCCAGAGGGGGCTTTTGCCGCTGCTGGGGCCAGAAGGACCGCCACTTGGGGAGTCTCCCTGCCTGGAGACCCAGTGTGCTGGCTCTGGCCCAGCCTTGCCCCCCCTGCCTGCCTCCAGCCCTGCTGGAGCCCTGTCCTGTCCTCCAGTGCTGGGGAGCACTGAGGACTTCTTTCCGGCAGCCTGAGAGCGCTGCTCTCTGCCCTTCAGCGCTGGGAGCGTGGAGATCGCCTGCCTAGCGCTTGGAGAGCGCTGAATTTTACCCCTAGCGCCTGGGAGCGCTTTTTGCTGCTGTTTAGCGCTTACGAGCGCTTATTTGTGCCTGCAGCGCTTGGGAGCGCTGTGGTCTGCAGAGGCCGGTGCCCACCCGGCATCCGATCGCCCCGTGTGGCGAGTTGACAGCGCCGGTGCCACCCCGCTTATTGCTGTGGTGTTGTGCCGATTTATTGATCTACGAGGGAGCCCACTCCTCGGATCATCTGGGAGCCCGCCTGCCTGCCTAAAACGGGCCGCCGCGCTGCCCGCGACGACCCGTAAGTGTTCCGGCCCGCCGGCCAATCAGAGCGCGGCCCCGGGAGAAGGAACCGGAAGTCCCGCCTCCCTCGCCGAGCCGCGAGAGAGCCTGCCGAGGCTCCCCGAGAGGAAAGGAGAGCCCCGGGACCAGCGGGAGAGACCCGCCGCCGCTGGAGAGCCCAGCGCTAGACCGGTGAGTGCCTGCCTGCAGAGGAGGGGGGGGGAGCGTCGGGACACATTGCCGGTGTCCGCCCCCTCTCTGTAGCGCGACCTCGCGGCTGGGTGTTTTGAGCCTGAGGGCTCAGGGGGCATTTCTTTATTTCACGAGCCCTGAGAGGCTCTGAGCCCCCCACGTTCACTTCAAGTCCCCAGAGGGGGGACTCCCAAAGAGAAGCGCCCGTGTGTTTGGAGCCCGAGGGCTCAGGGAGCATCTCCGCGTTTTGGAGCCACGAGGTGCCCCGGGGGCACCAGTTGATTTAGAGCCCAGCGTGGCTCTTGGCGAACATCACTGCTTTGGGTCCCCAGAGCGAGGGACCCCCCAGCCCAGCGAGGCTGTACCTTTCTGTTGCTGGAGCCCTGAGAGGCTCAGCAGCCCCCCTTGCTAGTGAGAGAGCCTAAGAGAGGCTCACCAGTGCCACAGTGGTGGTTCTTTGAGCCCAGAGAGGCTCCAACGTTGCCCTAACTTTCCCTGCTCCAGTTGCCCAGCACTTTGTGGGCAACTGCCACGTTTAGGCCCTGACATTGGGACACCGGGACAGTCACAGGTGGTGACTGGTGAGTTTGGGGAAATTGTTATTGATTCTGCACCTCTGAATGTATTGATTATGCGTCATGTGCCTTTACACCTCTGAATGTTACGGCATCATGTGTTTTGCTTACACCTCTGAATGGGTAGATTATTCATCATGTGTTCTCTTTGTCCTTTTACACCTCTGAATGTTACGACATCATGTGTGTTGCTTTTGCACCCCTACAGGTAGTGTGACGTGTAGGTGGTTGTTTTCTCCCTAGTACAGGTGGTGCTAGAGAGGTCCTGTGACCAGTGGTTACTGGTTGTATGTTCTACCTGTATATTGTGTGCTAAAGTGCTATTACTGAAGGTATTGCTAAAGTGCTGAAAGTGTTGCTTACAAAGTGCTATTACCCGTGACAGTGGTCCAGGTGGTCCTGTCCTGTACAAATATCCCTTGTAAATTCCGCCCGTGCCTGTTGGCACCGTGTAATAAGATGTGTGTTTTATCTGATGTATATTTTTATAATACAAAGGCTATTTTTCCATAACCTTGTGTGGAGTGTTTCTTTGTGGTGGGCCTTGGGTGTTGTTGCTGGGGTGCGTGCGCAAATACTTAACTTACATCGCCTCCAAGTTTAGCCTTGACTGCTCGCGCCACGTTACCTAGAGGGCGAGTGGGGGTTGCCTTGGTGTGTGACTCCCTTGCCCTGACACTTAGAAGTGGCGATCCCTGACTGACCTCGACGCGAGTCTTGGCCGGCCAGGGTCCCGTCTCTAACAATCACACAATGTTGCTAATCAAAACAGCAAGTGTGCTTGACTTTTCAACATATCAGCTTATCCTATGTAAAGTTCTTTTCAATCAGATTTTGTTAACTAATAAGAAACATGCTTTTAAAAAACAGAAACATGCACCCTACCTCTCAGTGTAAAAAGTTGTCAAACAACCAATCATTTCTTTTCTTTTTTCAAAACTGCATCTTATCCACCATTTTAGAAGAATCTTAGTCTTCAAACTGTCATTTCATCATAAAATCTTTATTTCGGTAAAAAATACCATAAAAGCACAGATTTATAATTCACAACCAAAGATTCTCATAGCAATTAATTATCACATTTCTAATAAAGTTTAAAACAATGGATAAAAACATTTAAGAACGCGACAGAGATTGTAGATTGGTTGATTAAAAAAAGAAGAATACAACGCACAATGGATCATTAGGCATGCAGGCCAGGGTTAACCTTGGCCCATTAAAACTCTTCAAATGCGCCACATAGCAGCCAGAAAGTGCGAGACAGCAAATACAATTGGTTCCGCGGTATCAGTTTTCAGTACTCTGAGCGCGTGCTCACACTGCCGGAAGCCAATATTATTGCAGAGCGGCTTGAGCCAGTACTTCCTCGGATTTTGGTAGGCACGACAAAAAAAGAATACATGTGTCTCAGTTTCACTGCCATAATCACAAGAAGGGCAATTTGTCGGTGCTGACAATGTCCAGTTACATGTGAATGTCCTTAAAGATAAAACACCATGCCTCCATTGCACAAACAAATTTCTAGCTACAACAGGATAGATAATATCTAAAAAGCGTTAAAAGCAGTAAAAATCTTTGACCAGCACGAAGGTAGCAATTCTCGAGCCGTTATTGGGGTTAGTCAGAGCCATTTTTAGGTTATCAGCTCGGTATATTTTCGTGAGCATGTTGTCTGAGATCTGTTTACAGCCTTGCTCTGGGTCAGTCCATAGGACAGGAATTCCCAGCTTAATGCATTCCTCCTTAATATGAGTGAGCCATAGAAATTTGAATCTGCACGCGCGACTGAGTATTTCTCTGAGCTCCAGCCTATAATTGGCCAACTCTGGCGTAGCCCATAACCTGCGCCAATACCTTAATGGTTTCAGAGCTAGCTCCTCGTCAATTGTCGTGATCCCCCTATCAAATCTTAGTGGGAGGGCCAACAAGTGCCTCAGAAAGTTGTTCTCCACCCTGATGATATGTGTTTGATTACAATGTCCCCATAGCTCTCCACCATACATACTAGCGCCCCTGGCCTGGGATCTGTACACCTCCAGTGGCGGACCAAGAGGCAATTGCAATTCAAATTTGCATAAAAGCATAAAAATTCCATTGTGTTACAGAAAGGAAAAGACTAGTTAAAATTTGATGTACAAACAAATAATTTAAAAAACATAGTATAATTACATCATAAATTCTATATAAAATGCAGATACTCATTTAGTACATTATCTTACCAGATCAATGATAATTTACAAAGAAGACAGATTCAGTGATCGAGGAACTTCTGTCTAACAATCCATGCCCATCCTAAGTATTTGGCAGTAGCTATTGATATAGGGAGTAAAGTGCTAGTGCGTATGATTCTTAAGGCTTCAGTACTACTAGTAGTACCAAAAGACTTACACAGTGGAGTTAGCCAGATGCGTCTTGGTATTACATAGGCCGAACAAGCAAATAGAAAATGACCAGTTGTATCCTTATGTACTCCACATGCCGGACAATTGCTGGTAGACGGACCGCCCCACCTACCAGTCAGAGCTCTAAGGGGTAGGGCACCTGCTCTAAGTTGGAAGAGGAGCTTCCTGTCCCTTGGTATAGTTATAGCATCCCAATAGAGCTCTAAGCTAGGGTTAAGCTTTGCTTCTAAAAATCCTCCTGCCATAGTCGAGGAGCTGGTACCACTCCAGTTTTGGTAAGCCACCTTCTCCCAATAAGTATCTTTTAAGACTTTTTTGGATGGAAATAATGCTGTCTCTGGATGTTCCCACAGCATTTGGAAACCTAGAACAACCAACGTTTCTCTAAGTTCATTCAACAAACTAACTTTGTGGAAAACGTCAGACTTGATAATGTCTAGGAATCCAACCGCATAGTGTGAAAGTTCTGGAGCCTACGCCAATGTAAGATTGGACGAAGCCTAGCTGAATCTACAATAGCTTCCTGCCAAGATCGTACTTGAGTGGCAGCAGGGGAGTACTTGTGGGAAGACCAGTAATAGATCAGAAAAACTTGTTTTCTGAAATTTGCAGTGGCTGTAATTTCTCAAAACCCCACAGTTCAGCGCCGCACAGCACTGAGCTGAGGACTTTAGCCTCATAGACCTGGAGTGCTGACTTTATTGGTTTAGTTAAAGATTTTCTATGTTCTATACCAAGTGCTACTGCTGTTTGCCTATGCCTTTGTACAGCAGTGCAGACCAAGAGGCTTAATTGTTGACAGATTGGATTGTCTGAGGATCCCACCCGATAGTTGTGCAAGTTTTAATAGGGATTTAATTTGCTGTTGGCCCCACGACATGCTCTCATTAATCGTTACCCCTAGGTAAACAAAAGTGCTTACCCTTTCCAATCTTGCACTGCCTAGAGTGGGGTTAGGTGTTGTAATTCTAGGTGGGTTGAAGATCATGAATTCTGTTTTAGTTGAGTTGATCTCCAAACCCCGAATGGTACAGAAATCAACAAACCCATCCAGTATTCGCTGTATGCCCATTGGGGTTCTGGAGAGCAATAGTGTGTCGTCAGCAAACATTATCGCCGGAACCCTATTCCCTACCAGCTTGGGTGCATCATTGTTCTGGACACCATTCAGGTGCGCGATTGCCCCGTTGACGTAGAGGCAAAACAGGGTCGGTGCAAGCACACAACCCTGTCTTACGCCCGGTCAACGTGGAATCTGGATGTCAATTTGCCACTCCTCCCGCATATAACTTGAGCGAAGTTGGCCTCGTGGAGCCTCACCAGGACTGAAAGGAGATGGATGAGAACAGACAGCTGAAAAAGGACACTCCAGAGTTTGCCCCTGGGTACAAGATCGAATGCAGATCGGAGGTCGACGAACACCATGTAGAGGCTGCCTCCCTCAATATACACCGTTTTCCAGTGCAAAAGCAAAAAAAGAAAGATTTGGTCCACGGTGGAGGTGTTCTTTCTAAACCCCGCCTAAAAAGGGCTGAGTAATGCAAACTCCTCCATCCAGTCCTGTAACCGGTCCAACATAAGTCTCGCAAAGATGAGACTTATGGGTCTATAGTTGGATGGGAGCAGAGGTGATCCGTTTTTAAAGACAAGAACTATCTCTGCTCCCAGCCAAGTAGTGGTGAGAGCCATGCCACTCAAAATTGCATTAAGTAATACCTTAAGATACAGGCCCCATACTTCTGGTCGATTTTTAAAAAGGTCACCCGGGAGTTTATCCAGGCCCGGTGCTTTGTTTGTGGCCAGTTTGTTAATTGCAAGACACACCTCGGCCTCCGTGACCTCGCACTCCTCTTGTTGGGGAATAAACTGGGCTAAGGTAAAATGGTTGGTGTGTTCGTCAGTGGGGACCACGCTAGAATAGAGAGCTCGAAAGAGGTCTTCCCATACTTGTGGTGCTGGATTGGGTTCAAGTGCTGCTTTTGGTTGTCCCGTACCTGAGTGGATAATGGACCAAAATGTTTTATAATCCTTAGTATCTAAAGCAGAAGATAAACTTGCCCACTTATCCTGGTCCCACTCGGCCTTTGCGTTCGTGATTAGCCTTTTATAACAAGTCCTCCTTTCTTTTATTACTGCTCTATTATTATCCTTAATGGCCATCAACAACTCAGATTTGCCCCTCCTGCATGCCTTGTTATACCAGGAGGAGAAGGAGACCCTCTTGCCCGTCTTGGTCGCCCTGGGATTCAGTACCTCAGCTAGGCTAGTAACCAGATCCCCGTGGAGTACCTGGAGCTGTGATAAGGAATCCACAGAGGATGGCAGGTTGACACGGTCAGCAACCTCAGACAGAACTGGGAGTGCCAGATTATAAAGTTTCGCCATCTGCTCTGGGTTTTCCCTGAGGTTAGACCATCTGACTCTACGCCTATTGTTTGTCAGGGTGAGTTTGTTGTTATCGCCATCAACCATCATGGTAATTCTGCTCCCTCCGAGATTAGACAGGGCCATTTCTAGAGTTAAGGCATTTTGGTCACTGTCCATTTTGGGGATCACAGTGAAATCAATCACCTTTGGCCACAGCCTAGTTTCCAATAAGATTTAGTCGAGGTATGATGTCTGTCCCATTTTATTGTAAGTGCATTTAGCTGGGGTGTCCGAAGGGGTACGACCATTACAAGCACGTAATGAGTGAGTGATAGTAAGAGCCGTGACCTGTACGGCTAGTGGAGACCATGCCCTAGCAAACGGAGCTTGGGTCATAGGTATCGACCAATGGTCATTCTCAGCCATTGGAACACCTTTATTGAGGCCCTCTAAAGGCTCATAGTGACAGTTCAGATCGCCCCTACCACTGTATAGCAGTCTTTGGGAATGGTAGCTATAAAAGTGGAAAGATCATTGATAGTGCCGGACTCTCTGCCTACACTAACGGGACGTGAGTAGACGTTAATCCATGCTAATTTATAAGCATTTTGCCAGGTAAGAACCGCACATTGAATGTCTCCTGAATTAGTGTTGAGTACTGAGGCTTTACAAACCAGATGGATGCCCACCCATATTACAAGGCCTCCCGAAGGACGGCCTCTCCCTCCCCAGACTGCCGGGACAAAAAAGAAAGCAAAACCCACCCTGAATAGCTACTCTCTCGCCCAGGTCTCCTGGAAGACACATATCGTTTTCGTCCACAAAGGATCCCCAATCTGGACAGGAGAGTTTGTTGATTAGTCCTGCGGTTGTAAGGTCCCTCGTGCAAAGGCTGCAAACCCGTGGTACTCCGAGGCTTGTAGGACAAGGAGGCAGGAACTGACAAAGGCCCTAAGAGTAAAAGACCAACCAAGCATAGTCATAGCAAGAAAAATCTATTATCGGACGGTTGATACTGCCAAAAGTCTGTGGGAGGAAAAGCACTGGCAAGAATTAAAATCTGCTGCCCAGCTGAAAGACTCCACTAGATTCTGGGATCTAGCGTCAGAAAAGGGACAGATCCGATGGCAAACCACATAGCTTGGCGCCAATGGTTTGAGCACTTTTATGGCCTATATTCCAGTGAGGTTGGGAATGTACCTATGGAGCAAGCGATAGGGCCTACTCTCCCCGAGCCACATACCCAAGGGGAACCGTTTGGGTTAAGTGAGGTGCTATCGGCAATCGCAACAATTGCCCCGGGCAAAGCCGCCGACCCTGATGGTCTTCCTGGTGACCTTATGTTGTGCGATAAAAATCTTTGGGCACATTTTATACTTCAGATCCTTAACCTCGTCGTGAGCGGTCACCCAGTGCCCGATTCATGGAAGAGGCCTGAGGTGGTGACCATCTACAAAAAGGGGGACCGAGAGGACCCTGTCAACTACAGACCGATCAGCCTGATCGATGTAGCCCAGAAAGTGGTTGGCAGGATCCTACTGACTAGATTGAGGTCATGGATCGACGAGGAGGGCATCTTGTCACAATTCCAGGCGGGGTTCAGACAGGGGGTTGGCACGATGTACCAGGTCTTCAGATTTCTTGCTCTTTACTGGAAGTCTGTTACAATCAAGAAAAGCAGCCTTTATTTGGCTTTTATTGATTTAAGAACGGCCTTCGACCTGGTCCCTCGTGCCAAGGTATGGCAGACAATGCTTGACCTCGGTACTCCCCCTCCAATCTTGGACCTTATCAAACGACTCCATGAGTGGAATTATGCGAGAGTGAGGTGGGGTAACCAGAGTCAATTGACTGAGAGGATAGTGGTCAATCGTGGGGTCCGCCAGGGTTGTGTTATGGCCCGACCCTGTTCTCCCTATTTGTTAATGGGGTGGTGGACCATTTGAGGGAGGATGGGGCCAATGCCCCAACCCTGACCGGGAAAAAAATCCCCACGCTGCTTTTCCCGGATGACACCCTCCTGATTTCAAAAGCCCTATGGGGCTACAAAAACTACTTGACTGCTTCACCCAGTTTTGTGATGCGAGAGGTTTGATTATAAACACATCCAAAACAAAATTAATGGCCCTGGCACCATCCAAAAATTTCAAAAATAACATCAGATTGAATGACTCCCCCCTGTAACTCGTTGAAGCGTTTGACTATTTAGGAGTGAGGGTTAATAGCCGGATGAACTGGTCCTCGCACTTGGCTAAGATGCTCCTTAATCATAAACGAGTAGCGGGTGCCATTGCTTAACATCAGCGCCTCTCCTATAGTCGACCAGTGGGTCCTGCCATTAGGATCTATGAGGGAAAGGCCTTGCCCTCATCTCTATATGGAGCGGAACTGTGGGGTTTTGAGAAGATCGCAGACCTAGTAAGATCAGAGAACAAGTTCTTCAGAGACCTAGTTTCGCTTCCTCTATCGACCCCACTAGTTCCGCTCCGCTATGATTTGGGTCATGAGGTGGCAAGATTGCGCCCCTTATTGTTTTGGACACGCCTCAGAAGGTCCCCTGAGCTATGCCATTACGCTACTGCACTGACCGAATTGATAGAACTTGATACTGGCCACAAGATAGCTTGGCTTACCAATTTGAAACAGTTAGTGGGGGACATCGGTTTGGGAGAAGCGTGGGCGAGACAGGATCCACCACCCAAAGTAGTTGTAAGGGATTGGGTGGCGGCAGACGCATCTAGAAGCGAGAATTGTGGCACCCTGACAGAATCTTTTTTGAGTGCCAAGCCTGTGACTAAACTAGAATCCCTTTTGGACCCTTTTGAGTCCCCGAAAGATAGGGCCCTGTATCTGAAGTTCCGGTTTGGCACCCTTCCAGTGAACGATTTTAAAGCAGGCTGGAGGCACATGAGGGGGAATGATTTGGGGTGTCCAGGCTGTGCTTCCCCTACGGAATCGGTGGCCCATTTCCTCTTCGCCTGCCCAGCGTATGGCCAGGCAAGGAGGAAATGGCTGAAACCTGTCTGTTTCAATCTGGGCTGCAGAGACCATGGGGCAGCACTGCGTATTCTAGCATCAGAGACCTCGATCCCCAGTTTCATATGTGGGTTGGCCAAATACTTGAGTTGTGCCTGGTTGAGGAGGATGAAACTTTCCGGGAAGACCCAAACACTGGCTGTGGAACTGTAGATTGTCACCTTGTGATGTTGTACATTTTGTCCTTTTATGATATTTTATTTCTTTACCTGCCTAAATTAATATATGATTAACTTGTATCATAAACGTATGTATTACTTATCATGGATGGTCTTTGCTAAATATTATAGCTTTGTATATATTGTGCAATGTTTTTAAAATGTTTTTTATGCCTTTTTATACTTTTATGATATTGTATATCGAATAAAGTTATATATACGATTAGTCCTGCCAGGTTCCAGGATAATAATTTTATTGCCACTACATTAGGGCCCTGAGCTCCCCTCTTATTTAGATCGCTATTTAACACCTCAGGCAAACCTATTACACCCACAGGAATCGGCGAGAGCTTGCCCCTCCCAGTGGGAACTAGCACAGTCTCCCAGGCATATGAACATTTACTTGCAGGAGCTAAGGTCAATGTAACTGCCTCCCCACTTCCTCCGTTGTTTTCACCTGGTTCTTCCTGCAGCCCACAACCTCGAACAACCCCAACTTCCAACTCTGCCCCGAAGTCTGCATCTGTTGGTACCCCATTGTTATTTTCCGGTTGACTCGGTCTCAGTCAGTCCACCATGTCTAGGCAACTAAATCTGTTGTGTAGGGGACGAGCCTCAGTTGACTGTTGTTCTCTATGTCTTCCCTGACTAGAGCCTAGCCTAGAGCCGCATAGTAAGCAAAGCGGCGGTTGCCGCTTTTTAATCCCCGTGGAGGTTGCCTCGTTTTAATCCAGGCAGTGGGTGGTCATTTCATTTACAGAGACCATCTGAGTGCATCCAGACCTCCCTTCAAGATGCTTAGAGCATGGATTGCGGGACACAGCTATATTTTCTGGAGCCAAAGGTATGCAGAAAACAAAGGAATTCACGAAGACCTAGATTTACAAAATGTAGACATTACATGGATTGGACAGAGAGGGTTAAAGTGGCACCAATTGATGCCATTAGTTAAATCCTTTTTGCATCTCCAACACCCTGACCTCATAATTGTGCACTGTGGTGGCAATGACCTAGGCACTTTGACTGGGGTAGGTCTGGAAATGCTTATGAAGGACACCTTTGCAGAATTTATGTCACTTTTCCCCAAAACTACCTTTGTCTATTCTAACATATGTCAAAGGCAGAAATGGAACTGGTCCAATCAATTTTGTCTGCAGATTGAGAAAGCTAGGAAACATGTGAATAAATCTATTTCTACTTTTCTCCGAGACTATAGAATGGGGTCCATTTACCACAACAATCTCCGTTTCAATATGGATGACATCTATAGGAGAGATGGTGTACATTTTACAGATGAAGGTAACAGAGTCTTCCTCTTGAACTTTAAACTATGCATAGGTACTTAATTGTGGGTACCAAAATCTCTAAATAAACACAAGGGCTCTTTATAGAGCCACCTAAGAACTAAACAAATAAACTTGAAGGGCCCGATTCACAGAATGAACTTAAGACTCAATCCTAAACTTACTACTATTTTGGTATTCACAGAATGCACTTACTACTTTTGGGATTCACAGAATGAATTTACTACTTTTGGTATTCACAGAAGTTAGGATTTTGTCTTAAGTTTGTCTTAAGACAAACTTAAGACAGACTTAAGACAGACTTAAGACAGACACGGAGCAAACTGAAATCGTATATGATGAGGAGACATTTACATTATAGAAGAACGTAACGAGCGGGCCATTAGGTTGCAAGAACTAAGGTGTCTAACAGTTGCGGAATCGGTGGACGTACATTTTGTAATTAAATTACGACAGGGCCACTTACAAAAAAATCATCTAGATATACATTTGCGGGCAAGTACCATGGGTGACGTTAATTCGAACTTTCAATACTACAGTAATCAATAACACATCAGAACTTAATATCAATAGGGATGTCAAAATATTCAATCAATTCTCGTCCCCGCCCGCCATGAGCATCAAAACTGCATTCATATCTCGTGACATCAAAGTTGTTCAACCAGTACACAACAAGGAGTTACGAGTCCCATTTATACCGGCGCCATTTTGGGCGAGGCCGGGCAGGTCCAAGATATAGTCAAAATGTCTCCACCAACCATCGGCCAGACCAGAACCCATTTCGGCCCTTTATGCTACAAGATGGTTTCTTCCATTCAGAAAATATTGTTGGCAGCATTTTGAAAGGAAAGATAAACAGCCGTTCTCCTAGTGAGTCTCACATTGTTACATTTAGGAAGAATGTTGAAGAGTAGTATGTGGAAAATCTGAAGCCATTTTTCTACAAACTCTCAATCAGCCTTGGATGGAAAAAAAATCCTGAAGAATGTACAAACTGAAAACCAATTTTTGTCTGTATAGCATCAACAGCAACGCTTGAGTCAGCTTTGTGTGAAGCCGCCATTTTGATTCAATCAATAACGTCCCCCTGCACACATTCAGGGACCTGGTCGTGTCTTCAGTTGAAACGGATTGTGGGACAAGAAGCAAAAAGGAAAAGGAAAAAAGTTCCGCCGGACCTCGGGAGCCGGCCGCCTATGTCATGTGCGATCTTTGGCCACACCAGGGCAATAGTGAAGCTGCAGCAGGTGCAAATAAGCTTCAGACAGTCTTACAAGCACTGCTCAGAACTCTCAACTATGGCACTCAACATCCAGGACTTGCCATTCGGATCTTGGCGCCTTGTGCTGGTTCCGACCTATTCACACATCGGTCCACTACTGACATCACCTCATAAGCCAACGGGGCACCCCACGCCGACTTTCGGCGCAGCATTGTAGGATGGCCACACCAGTGCGGCAACTTGCTGGGCACCACCTCGGTGCCATCCGGATCTCGGCGCGTTCGAGTCACTGTACCGCAAGAGCGAGAGAAACTCAGCTGGACACGCCGTCTTTCGGCGCAGCATTGTAGGATGGCCACACCAGTGCGGCAATTTGCTGGACACCACCTCGGTGCCATCCGGATCCCTGCGCGTTCGAGTCACTGTACCGCAAGAGTGACCGCAACTCAGCTGGACATGCCGTCTTTCGGCGCAGCATTGTAGGATGGCAACACCAGTGCGGCAATTTGCTGGACACCACCTCGGTGCCATCCGGATCTCGGCGCGTTGTGCTGCCTTCGGCCTACTGTAGCCGCAAGTGCGGACGCAACTCAGTTGGACGGCGAGTGAAAAGATAAGGGGCGCTCCACTGCAGCCGAGGAGCCTCCATCTTGGGGGAGACGCACAGCCCCCACTGACTGACGCGACCTCACAGGCCAATGGGGCGCCACACGCCGACTTTCGGCGCAGCATTGTAGGATAGCCACACCAGTGCAGCAACTTGCTGGACACTAACTCGGTGCCATCTGGATCTCGGCGCGTTGTGCTGCCTTCGGCCTATTCGCACATCGGTCCGCTACTGACGCCGCCTCACGTGCCAACGGATTTTCTACGCTTTTTGTAGCCCTATGCCGCATAACAGGTCATGTGACTTGTTTATAAAACTTTTCATTGGTTCATTTTACTTTTGGTTTCCTAAAGATGGAAGGCTTGGTCATATGACCTAAAAATACCACTTTTCATTGGTTTAGAACATTTTTTTTTCCCAAACGATGAAAGCCCCACCTTGTTTCTGGATGTTTCAGACTGAAGCTGGCGTCAGCATGAGAGCACCACCATCTCGTGGCTCCGTCGTGGTCATTCCGCGAGCAATCATGGCAGCCGCTCCCCACCGGAAGCCTGCAGGAGTCGAGGGCCCCCAAGACTTTTGTAGAATCTTCACGGCTGAGGGGACGCTTTCGAGAATGGAGCCCAAGCCCTAGCAGGCAAGCGTCCGAGTTCCAAGGTGTCCCAGGGCCATTTTAGTGGACCAGGCCCAAAACCGAAGAGCCGTCCGCCATTTTAAGAGTCTTGTGGCAGCCGCCTATCGCTGCACTGCAAGAGTGGGCGGAAGTCAACTACATGGTGAGCGAGACGCTGTAGCCGCAAGAGCGGGCGCAACTCAGCTGGATGGCCGCCACCTGGGGAGGCCCGTTCACGCCGCCTCCCCCACGCCCCCCCCCCGGGCCGCCCCACGCCAATTTTCGGAGCAGCATTGTAGGATACCAAAACCAGTGCGGCAGTTTACTGGACATCACCTGGGTGCCATCCACATCTCAGCGCGTTCTGCTGCCTTGGGACTATTCGCACAACAAACCGCTACTGACGAGGCCTCCCCCCGCACCACCCGGGACGCCCCACGCTGTTTTTCTGAGCTGCATTGTAGGAAACCAAAAACCAGTGCGGCACCCAGGTGACATCACCTGGGTGCCGTCCAGAACTCAGCACGTTGTGCTGCCTTGGGACTATTCGCACAAAAGACAGCTTCTGACCATTGTTGCTTTTTTTTGTCAAAAAATGTTTAAATGTATTTACAGTTTTTGTTGCGTTCGTTATATTTAAAAGTTAATAAAGTTTTATAATCCTACTTTGTTGGAGTGCTATATATTTTTACAAAATCGGGTGAATGGGGCCTTGAATCGGGTTATTGTCATGTGTGGGCTTTGCAAGTGTACTGCTACAGGATCGGACATTTCAAACTCAAATGCACGTTCTTTTTCTTACCTTTCCGAAGCATGGAGCGCAATAGCAGGCAGAGAAAGGGTGATGCAAGTGTTGAACACTGCCTGGCCTGGCAAGTTGCTGGCAGTGCCCCCCCCCTGCCCGCTCCTGAAAGAGGACACACACACACCGCCGCCCCGAGTACTTCACAGATCTTTAAAAGACCATGCGCTTGTTCATGAGGCTTAAATGGTTTATCACCCCTTCTAGAACCCCTGCATCGACCCTCTGACGTTTCCTGGAAGAATTACCACGTAACACAATACCAAGCCCTGTCACCTGAAACCCCCGAGGAATCGTGGGGCATATTATCAAGGGGGTTTATCTCCGCTTTTTTGGCTTTAAAAGCCAAGAAAGCGGAGATAAAATTATCTCCCTATTACCAAGCTGTCGCTAACACCAGTTAGTGACAGCTAAAAGGAGATAGCGACCATCTTGGGCCCCGCTTTGCATGTCAGTGATATTTATCACTAATGACATGCAAAGTGGGCGTGCCAAGATGTTAGCGACTGGAAACAGTCCCTAACATCGCTATCTCCTATTACCAACTTTTGGAGATATTCGCGCTAAGCGCGAATATCTCCAAAAGCTAACACCTGCCCTGAGCAGTTCTTAGCCATGTTAGCCAATGGGAGGTGGATAACATGGCTAAGAGCATTTGCTCGATAATGCATGAATATCGCTGACTTTTCAGCAATATTCATGCATTGCGGCCGTTTTTTATCGCATTTGCGATAAACCTTGCTAATAGCAAGGTTTATCTGCGATAAAAATCGCCGATGTGCGGCGATAATTTTTGTCTCTAAACAAGTTAGAGACAAAAATTATCGCTAGTTGTTGGTAATATGCCCCCGGGTTTTTGCTTGCAGAAATCGGGAGGCGGGAGACTAGCACTGAAATCAGTAGTCTCACGCCTGAATCGGGAGGGTTGGCATGTCTGGATTCTCTACAGCTGGGGCCATAAACTACATCCGCAGGGCTAGGTGATAGCCTGGGACCGGCCTGGCATCTAAAATGGCTGCCGTGCACGACAAAATTGTGGCATTGGAAAAAAGGCAAGATGGCACAGACAATGTTTATCAATAAGGATTCATTTATAACAAAATATTTTATCGCACTGACAAATTGGCGGTCAACACTTCCTGATTTCCATCGAATCGAACGTTAACAGACGTCACGCAGCAAAAAAAAAAAAAAGCTCACGCACAGCCGCTGGAAGACATGTATCAACATATATGAGCCTCCTCAGCCACCCTCAGAAAACATAAGGGATCAGGATACGTCTCCCGCACCCCCTTATACCTAGTAATTTAATTAAAACAAAACACAAAATGGTGAATTCCCGTTTCGCTACCAGTTTGCGGCCCGGGAAGCGCTTCTACCGTGAAAAATCATTTTTTTTCCCCACGGGACCCTTTAATAACCCCAACATCATTCCTAGGGGGTCAAGAGGGGAATACCTTGCCCCCTTTCATTAAATTCCCCCTTCTTTTTTCACCTCTTCTTCTCTCTCGATCCTACCGAGAGACAAGATGGCGCACGCACAGCCGCTGGAAGACATATATCAACATATATGAGCCTCCTCAGCCACCCTCAGAAAACATAAGGGATTAGGATACGTCTCCCGCACCCCCTTATACCTAGTAATTTAATTAAAACGAAGCACAAAATGGCGAATTCCCGTTTCGCTACCAGTTTGCGGCCCAGTTCGCGGCCCGGGAAGCGCTTCTACCGTGAAAAATAATTTTTTTTTTATTTTCCCCACGGGACCCTTTAATAACCCCAACAACATTCCTAGGGGGTCAAGAGGGGTATACCTTGCCCCCTTTCATTAAATTCCCCCTTCGTTTTTCACCTCTTCTTCTCTCTCGATCCTACCGAGAGATAAGATGGCGGCCGCTCCGGACTGTTTAGAATGTTGACAGACACCGGGGAGCCAATCAGCTTCGCATCGCAAAGTTCCGTTTCGCGAAAAGTAAGCGGACCGGAGCGCAGCCCGGAGCGCTGTTACAGATATATATCTTGTTTTGAATGTTAATTTCTCAAAATCCACTGGAGCACATATATTGAGACCTAGCAAAGGCACATCGGGCTAACAGTCCCTCCAATTTTGCCAAGTTTCGTGCAAATCCATTCAGCCGTTCGAGCTAAAAGTGAGGCCAACCGCCCTATGGAAATTAACATGGGGAAAACGCGTTTTGGGACCCCCCTTTTTTCTCGGCCCCCCCTTGAGGAAACCCCCCCCAAATTCAGGGGCTGCTCAGAAACAAAATGTGCCATTTTCCTGAAAATTTCAGCCGATTCCGTCCACAAACGCCAAAGTTATTAGACATAGAATTTTCAAAAATCCCATAGGGAAAAAATCCTAACTATATATACCTACTGGCGACACACCAGTAGGTAATATATATATATATATATATATATATATATATATATATATATATATATATATATATATATATATTACCTACTGGCGGTCGCCAGTAGGTATATATAGTTAGGATTTTTTCTCTATGGGACTTTTGAAAATTCTATGCCTAATAACTTTGGCGTTTGTGGACGGAATTGGCTGAAATTTTCAGGAAAATGGCACATTTTGTTTCTGAGCAGCTCCTGGAAATTTGGGGGGGGTTCGTCAAGGGGGGGCCGAGAAAAAAGGGGGGTCCCAAAACGCGTTTTTCCCATGTTATTTTCCATAGGGCGGTTGGACTCACTTTTAGCCCGAACGGCTGAATGGATTTTCACGAAATTTGGCAAAATTGTAGGGACTGTTAGCCCGATGTGCCTTTGCTAGGTCTCAATATATGTGCTTCAATGGATTTTGAGAAATTAACGTTTAAATCAAGATATATATCTGTAACAGCGCTCCGGGCAGCTATCCGGTTAGCGAACCTTTCGCGTAACGGAACTTTGCGATGAGAAGCTGATTGGCCCTCCGGTGTCTGTCAACATTCTAAACAGTCCGGAGCGGCCGCCATCTTGTCTCTCGGTAGGATCGAGAGACAAGAGGAGGCCAAAACAAAGGGGGAAATTACCATAAGGGGGCATAGTAGATCCTCGTTGACCCCCTAGGTTTTATGTGGAGGTTTTAAAAGGGCCTAGAGGGTCCAAAAAAAAAAAATTTTTTTTTGCGTGGTAAGCGCCAAGTTCGCGAACCGGATAGCTTTCTGGGCAGCGAACTTTATGGATAAAAGAATGAAAGACTTTTCTAATACTGTATGTTAATTGTTTGTTGTTTTTCTTGTTTTTTTTTGTTTTCTTTGTTTATTTTTTTTTTATGATGTTTCATATTTTATTAAATTTTCTAACATTTCATTGTCAGAAATGTCATAATTTATTATAGGGTGTAATTGTTTTTCATTTTGAAGCAAGTTGTCTACTGCTTCAACACATTGTAGAAGTTCGTGGTCTCTACTGTCATCCATAAAGTCATCAAGTTTGTCTTGGCTGTTCTCCTTCAGTTCAATCGAAAATGAAACTTGTTGTTCGCCTTCCATTTTGCCTGAAATTTTGAATAAGAAAATATATATTAGTAGAGATAGGGCACTGTTGGGATTAATTTTAGATAGGCAGTTTTTATCAGTGAATTTATCTTTTGGCAGTGTATAGTATGAGAGTGGAAATAGGACTATAAAAAAGTGTATGTGATTTAACCAAGACAAGCCTTACTCCATTGATAACTATAACAGAGAAGTCTATCTAAATACATTACTACTACAGAGGGATAGTGTATATCTAGCAGAAAAAGTCTACTATATTAAGTCATAGTGCACAATATATTAAATTATAACTTACCTTCACAAAGAAGTTGAAGTTTTTTGAAGCTTTTGAAATAGGAGGTACAACAAGAAGTAGTAGTCAAAATGGCTGTGTTTCCTTCTCTCCCTTTATATATATACAGGTATGTAACCAATCAAATGTCAGGTAATAAAAGTAGAAAATGAAAGTAACATTTTCATTGGTTGTCAATTCCAACAATTCAGATGTGTTTTGTGAAGTAATTTACCTCACGGTACTTGGAGAGGTCTACAGGCTAAATGGCTAAATGGAATTTCAATGAAATTTGTGAGAATGGAAGGGATTGTTATGTAGTATGAGCTAATCTATATTTGATGAGAGTGTCTCTAGTCGTTTTTCTGTAAATTACTTTCCCGCCTTTTTTTAGGACCGCTTTCCGGGAAGCTGCCCGGTTAGCGAACCTTAAGCGTCACGGGAGTCCACCATTTTGTGTTTCGTTCGCATTAAGATACAAGATGGAGGGCAAATAATGTTTAGAATGGGTAGAAGGGGTCATGGTAGACTTATCTTGACCCCCTAGGTTTTCTGAGCGTGGCTGAGGAGGCTTATATGTGCGGGAAAAAAAAATTTTTTTAAAAAAATTCCGCGAGGTTAGCTTTCGGTTAGCGAACCGGGTAGCGCTCCGGGGAGCGAATTTTGTGGAAAATTAGTGAAAAAAGTTAGAGAAAAATAATAATTGTGAGTGATCAGATGTAGGGTAGCTCTGAGAAGAGCTTTTGGGTTTATGGTACATTTAGGTACTTATAAGTAGGTACCAATGCACAGTCTTAAATTCAGAATGAAAATTCTGTTGCCCTCATCTGAGAAGTGAACTCCATCTCCTCTGTAGATATCTTGCATGTAGTAACGCAAGTTGTTGTTGTACAGAGAGCCCATTCCATGGTCTCTCATGTAAGCTGAAACAGATTTGTTTACATGCTTCCTCGCTTTCTCAATTTGTGGACAAAATTGGTTGGACCACCTCCATTTCTGTCTTTGGCATATATTGGAATATACCAAGGCAGTTTGAGGAAAAAGTGCCATTAATTGCTCCAAGGTGTCCTTTAATAGCATTTCCAGACCTACCCCTGTCAAAGTGCCCAAATCATTACCTCCACAGTGCACTATTAACAGGTCAGGTTTTGGCAAATGCATAAAGGTTTTCACCAATGGAATCAATTGGTGACATTTTAATCCTCTTTGGCCCAACCAGTTAATTTCCACATCTTGTAAATTGAGGTTGTGTAAATTTCTGCTCTCAGCATACCTTTGAGCCCAGTGGATGTAACTATGTCCAACAATCCAGACGTTAAACATGGTGGAAGAAGGTTGTTCTGCAGTCAGATGAAGTGTGGTAATGAAAGGGCAGTTGAAACAGTAGGAGTTTCTAAAGAAAAAAAACTGTGGTTTTACTATGCTAATGATTCATTAGCAGTGATTGGTGCATTTCCATTTCTGAAAACAGAAAGTTAGGGTGCATGGATGTGTTCTTTGAAAGATGTAATTTGAATGGTCAAGGAAGAAACAATTAATGAAAGATTGCACTGGATACGCAGGTGCACTGAGAGTTCAGAGTTCAATTGAAACATTGTTTTGTGAATTTGGAAACATGAGAGGTCTTCCAGGAGGTGGTTGCTATGGAAACAAGGCAGACAGGGCAGAGGGGGGAAGGGTTTTGATTTGAAAAAAGTGAGGGAAGAGGTATGATTGGCTAATATGAGAGATATGTGAAAAGAATATCTGTATTTCTGTGCTTTCAATAGCTGCAGCCTTTGGAGTGCATCCTTTTTCTTCTGCTGAAGACAATTTGGTGTATTTCTGAGACTGTTTTCAAAACTCAAAAAATATTTGCTAAGGTGAGAAAAGATTTATTTAATTTAGATAGAGAATAGTATGATTTAAGGAGAAAATGATGAAGAAAGCTGTGTTTTTAAAATGTGGTTTTGTCTCTAGTGATATACTAATAGAATTAGTTTCATAGAGAAATTATAATTGCATATTTGGTGTAACATTCTGGCATGCAGTAACACAAGATATTGTAATACATGGAGGCCATTTCATGGTCTGTTATGTAAGCTGAAACAGATATGTTGCTTTTAAAAACGATTTAAGAAATCAATTACATTTCTGGATATGTACTGCTAGAGCTTTATAGGTTGTTTTGGGCCATATTTATAAGGTATTTGAGTGTCTAAGATGTTGTGTTCGCCTTTTAAAATGTAAAGTGTTCCTCATGGGACAAGTGTCTTGTAAATACGCTCCCACTTGTGCTTCGCAAATTTAGATTTTGATTATGGGAGTTACCTAGCCATGTTAATAGTGTCCCAAAAATGGTGCTAGGGCATTCCAGAAAACACTTTCATGTGTCTCAAGGATATTTTTAGTTATTTCTTCATGAATGCAGGTATACAATTGATTTATATGCTGTGTTTAAAAACGAATTTTGAAATGAATTAAATTTCAGGATATGTACTGTTAGAGCTTCATAGGTTGTTTGGGGTCATATTTAGAAGGCATTTTAGTGTCTTTGAAGTTATTTTTCCCTTTTTAAATGGAAAGCGTTCCTCATGGGGCCCTGAGCAGTTCTTAGCCATGTTATTTAATAGGAAGTGGATAACATGGCTAATAGCATTTGCTGGAAAATGCATGAATATCGCTGATTTTTCTGCTATATTCTTGCATTGTGGCCGTTTTTTTTCACATTGCTTCATAGGTTGTTTGGGTTCATATTTAGAAGGCATTTTAGTGTCTTTGATGTTATTTTTCCCTTTTTAAATGGAAAGCGTTCCTCATGGGGCCCTGAGCAGTTCTTAGCCATGTTATTTAATAGGAAGTGGATAACATGGCTAAGAGCATTTGCTGGAAAATGCATGAATATCGCTGATTTTTTTGCTATATTCATGCATTGTGGCCGTTTTTTTTCACATTGCTTCATAGGTTGTTTGGGTTCATATTTAGGAGGCATTTTAGTGTCTTTGATGTTATTTTTCCCTTTTTAAATGGAAAGCGTTCCTCATGGTGCCCTGAGCAGTTCTTAGCCATGTTATTTAATAGGAAGTGGATAACATGGCTAAGAGCATTTGCTGGAAAATGCATGAATGTCGCTGATTTTTCTGCTATATTCATGCATTGCGGCAGTTTTTTCCACATTGCTTCATAGGTTGTTTGGGTTCATATTTAGAAGGCATTTTAGTGTCTTTGATGTTATTTTTCCCTTTTTAAATGGAAAGCGTTCCTCATGGTGCCCTGAGCAGTTCTTAGCCATGTTATTTAATAGGAAGTGGATAACATGGCTAAGAGCATTTGCTGGAAAATGCATGAATATCGCTGATTTTTCTGCGATATTCATGCATTGCAGGCCTTTTTTTATCACATTTGCAAGCACTTCTTAGCCATGTTATCCAATGGGAGGTGGATAACATGGCTAAGAGCATTTGCTACAAAGGTTGTTTGGGGTTATATACCATTTTTGGGAAATTATTAACATGCCTATCTAACTCCCATAATCAAAATCTAAATTTGCCAACCGCAGGTGGGAGCGTATTTACAATAAATTTGCACCATGAAGAATGTAAAATAGCATACTAGATACTCAAATAACTTATAAATATGACCCAAAACATCTTATGAAGCACTAGTAGTGCATATTCCCAGAAATGTATTGGTTTTCATTTAATGATTTACTTCATTGGTAGGCCTTCACATGTTTTTTTACCTTGGTTTTTTTTCAGTGAAAATCTTATCTGCAACCATGTGTTGGCCTCACCTCAAATAAACAAAACAGGTGATGGACTGAATGTGGATCAATGACACACATTCACCCCAGTCCAAAGATCTGGGCCTAAACAAACCTTTAGATAGGCTACATCTTATCGTCATCCTGAATTAATGATTTAAAATATTAGGGAGTGATTTATGAGTGTTGTATGCCTGTTTTGTACCATTGAGTGTCATTTTTGTGATGCAGTGCTGGTGGAAAATATTTGCTATGTTAAATAATTAGTACGGCATTAAGTTTTAGATGACTGTTATTTATTTACTGTTTGGTAATAGTGGTTAATAACATTTTATATTATATTTTTTCACAGATTCAACTGCAGATTCTTTCATAGTTTGGAAAATGCCTTCCAGAAGTCGAATACGAAAGGCTAGAAAACGTCAAAGACAGCAGGATGATGTTTTATTGCAGCAGTCCTCTTCCCCAAATACTTGTCAAAACACCAAGAAAGGGCCGGGTAAGAGCACGAAATCATTCTTAAGAAATATTTGTAGTAAAAAAAATTTTGCACAAAAAAATGTGTCTGTTCACAAAAAAAAACGTAATTTAAATGGAAAGGAGAGACACATCACAAATGTTACTGGTAGAGGAAGAGATAACTCTGTGCATGATAGTAGAAGGAAACAACAGTTTAGGGACATTCGACAACGAATGTTCCGTAATAGGATATTAGTTAATTTATTGAAAAATATTAAAAAGAAAGGCCAACAGAAAGCGGCATTTTATAGGAAGAAGAAAAATGTAGAGAAAATTATTGATCATGCTTTTGAAATCAAGCGAAAGTTGTTTATTTTGGTAATTAATAGAATTAGGAAACTAAGCAAGGTAATTTCTGATTTCAAAACAAAAAGTAGATGGAAGAGAGTAGTAAATCGTACTAACTTTTGTGAAGTTTTTTCTGGAGAATGGATGCATAGTTCAAGTTCTGAGGCATTTTTTAATGAAGAGACTTATTTTCAGGATAATGATTTGGTGCATGCAGTTGACATCAATGGTCGAGCTTATGAAGTGAAGGATGGTTGTCCAGTTGAAAAAGAACAACTTGTGACAACAGAGACAGAAGAGGCGCTAAGTGATGAGGTTTTAGGAAGACGTCCTAAGGGTCCTGTGTACATTTGGAAGTGTAGTTCAGTTTGCAGTGTGCGACAGGTTTCCATCAATTTGCTTTGTGATTTTATACGGACATTTAATAAGAAAAGTTTGAAGCAGAAAATGAAGTTGTTGCAAAATTTAGATCCTTGCAGAGTGAGACAAATGACAGGTTTGCGTGGTCATTCACTGGCTTGTCTTTCCAGGAGAGTATGCCAGAGTGTTTTTCATCATTTCAGGATGCTAGCAGTGCATCATAATAAAGTGAGAAATTTAGTGAGAATGTTGTATTATGCTAAGAGTCCAGCAATTATGCTTAAACAGTTATGTGCTGCTCTTTTGCATGGTTCTGAAATAGATGTGAAGAATCTTTGTGAAGAAATTGAGTTTTGTTACTTTGGTAGTAAAGATGAGAATGTTCAAATTGACCCTGAAGTAGAGGGTAATGTGGAAGATAATGTACAGGTTTCCAGTACAGATAATTTTCAGAAGGAAATTGCCACGTTTCAGATGAAATCAAGTGAGAGGCCTAATTTCACTTGTGTATGTTGTCGACGCACTTATTATAAGAATCAGACTAAGGTAGTGGATTTATATGCAAAAAGTGAAAGGGAAAATAATAGTGAATGGAAGGATTTAGCCACATACTTGATGGTAGAAAATTATTTTGATTTGGGATCGGATCAACGTGTGTGTACTTATTGTTGTAATAAATTAAACCAAAACCAGATGCCTGCTAGGGCAGTTCATAATAATCTGGAATTGGTTGAGATTCCTTCTGAATTGAAGGATTTAAATACTTATGAATCTATTTTGATTCAAAGTATCCATCCCTTTCAGGCTATTGTAAGAATGGAGCCAAAGACAGGGAAGTTGCCTCCAGCAGATTTACAGAGAGGATTAAAGGGAAGAGTTGTTTATTTGCCTCTAGATTTGAACAAAAACATTAACACAATTGGAATAGAAAAAGTGGAAGAGGAACCTCTGGTTATCTTGGTTAATGGGGTTCCGACAAAGAATAAGAAAATATGGCAAGATTTAGTGGATGTTAGGAAAGTCAAAAAGGCAACAGTGTATTTGAAGAAAAATAATAAGTACTATAAGAATGTATATGTTGCAGAAGAGGAAGTAAGTGATGAAGAGGATAGCGATTTGTGTGCTGGCCAAATTGAGAAACTAGAGGCCTCTAAAAGTGAAGAAATATATGAACATTATAGTGTTCATCCTTTGCATTCCAAGGAAGTCATGGGGAATGCTATTGAGTTGTTTCAAATGAAACAAGCCAAAGGGAGTCCCATTAGTGTTTGGGAGGAAAGTTTGGAAGCTCGGTGTTTCCCACAGCTATTTCCCACAGGTCAAGGAGGAAGATATGATGAGCGACCTCGTGAAATTCCTGCGTCTGAATACCGGACTTTACGATTGTATGCAGAAGATCCTAGGTTTCGGCAATGCATTCCCTATTTGTTTCATCTCCTGTTTGAAAGCGATCTGTCTGGACTTTCATATGCAGTGAACCACATCTTAAAAAGTGGTATACAGATGCGAAACATCTCGGCAAGTGACTTTATGCATAAAGTCAATGTCCAAGACAGTATTTTGGATTCTCACTTAATTAATCTCATGGCGTGTCAGCGTGGTACTAATGAGTACTGGTACCGTCGTCATGGTGATTTAAAATGTATGCTGAGGAACTTAGGAACTCCGACATGGTTCCTCACTCTGAGCTGTGCTGAGTATGGCTGGGATGACTTACTTGAATTTCTACGAGAGGCAAATGGAAATATTGAAAACATTGAATTCAAGACACCTGGAGAACTGTGTTCTTTGGATCCTGTGAATGTATGCAGGTACTTCAATCATAGATTTGAAGCTATGATGTCTTTCATCACAAATAAAAAGAATCCACCTCTTGGAGAGGTGTTGGATTTCTTCTGGAGAAAGGAGTATCAAGCAAGAGGTGCCCCTCATATACATATGTTGCTGTGGATCAAGGATGCACCTAAATTTGGAACAGATCCGGATGACTTAGTGATGAATTTCATCGAACAGTATTCTACATGTGCTGTTCCAAACGCAACGGAGAAGAAAAGTCTAAGAGAACAAGTTCTACGTTTCCAAAGCCATCGTTGTGGGAAGTACTGTCGTCGTAAATTCAGAAACAAGGACAAGTTCTACACCAAATGTCGTTTCAACTTTCCACGACCGGTGATTTCTAAAGGAAGAGTGAACAGTTTGATGTCTTCGCTGCGACATAATGTGACGAGGAAATCACCCAAGAATACATACAATTTGAAAAGGAACGAAGAGTCCAAGTACATCAATGACTACAACCCAGTGATTTTGTCCATGTGGAATGCGAACATGGATATACAGTTTGTGGCTGACAACTGTATGGCAGTGGCTCGGTATGTGACATCTTACATCACCAAAAAAGAAAAGACCGAACTGAAGGATATGTGGGAGGACATTTCCCATGAAAAGAGCCTCAGCAAGAAGTTGTACAGTTTCAGTCTGAAGATGTTGTCGCATCGAGAAATCGGAGCTTACGAATGTTCTGATCGATTGTCTTCAGCAAGTCTCTATGCCAAATCCAGGAGTCTCGTTTGGGCGAGTCTTGGTCTTGCTGCAACGCGAAATCGAGTTCTAAAACCTGTTCGGGAAATTGAGTATTTGGCAGTAAAGGAACCAAACAGTACCGACATTTTGAAGACCAACATGTTGGATACATATTATCCAAATCGAAGCAGTCACCTTGAGAATGTTTGTCTATATGAGGTTCTCCAAAATTATATATTCAAGAGGAACATCAAAGAAGATATTGAGAAAGGAGTGTATGCTGTAATTGGAAGTGAGGGATGCCTGGTCAAGCAAAGAAAATGCCAATTAGTAAACCATCGAAAATTAAGTGGCGAATCTCCAGAAAAAAAGGAGTTTTTCTATTTAGCACTTTTGCAACTTTTCAAGCCTTGGCGTGCAGAAGAGGAACTGCTTGGAGATTTCCTCTGTTACGAAGACTCTTTCAATGCAGCCAAGGAGTCCATAGAATGTCCTGCTTTTTCTAAATATCAAGAAATGCTAACTTTGGAAATTGAGCAGGAAGCAACGATTGCAGCCGAGATTGCCAGAGACAGTTCTCAGGACAGTCAGAGTTCTGTTTCATTGAGTCAAGATCCACTTGGAGGACCTATTATCGAAAATGAAGCTGCCACTGCTATGAATGAAGTAGAAAGAGCCATGGCACATGCTCAGGAGGATTCAGTTAACTTACAAGACTTGGAAAAACAACTCAACGTTGAGCAGAGGAAAATATATGATGAAGTTACCAAGGAAATTGAGCACGGATTAAGTCATGAGAAGAAAGAGTGCTCGTGTACGTCGTTGAAGCCTGTCCGACTGTACGTGAGTGGAGAAGCGGGAACTGGAAAAAGTTTCCTCATTAAAGCAATCTCTTGTTATTTGCAGGAAAGGACTGAGTCATCGCTGTCTTGTGTTGTCACCGCTCCTACTGGACTGGCAGCACATAATATTAAAGGTATTACTTTGCATCGTCTATTGATGCTGCCGGTGGAGCATGACAACAAATTACAATACAACAAGTTATCTGGAGATGCTTGCTGTGAAGTTTCAAGAGTCTTGAGGAAAATGAAACTACTTATCATTGACGAAGTAAGCATGGTTTCCAATGTCATGCTTGCCTTTGTGCATTTGAGAATGCAAGAAGTACTTAAAACTGAATATGATGTCTTATTTGGTGGGAAACACATTATTGTTTTCGGAGATCTTCTACAGCTGACACCAGTAAAAGGTCAACCTGTGTTCAAAATACTCACGCATGAAGATACCAGGAAGTGCCTAGGGAGCATTGGCAACGTCAATATATGGTTAAACTTCAATTATGCAGAACTGCATCAAAATATGCGTCAGGCAAAGGATGAAGATTACAAGAATATTCTACAAGATATTAGAATTGGAAAAGTGACCGAGTATGGGAAAGAAGCTTTAAATGCACGGTTACTGTCAAATTTGTATCCCAAACAAGAGATTGTGCCTGAGAATATTTTTCAGAAAATTACTGAGAAGAAATCCGGGATATGTCTCATGCCAACTCTTGCAGAATGTGCCATCTTCAACAACAAAATGTTGAATTTAGAAAAGCAAGAGATTGTGAAACTTGAAGCTATCGACAAATTAGAGCATATGGGATCAACAATTATTTTGTCAGATAATTTGAAATCAAAATTGGATTCATTAGAGAAGACTATATCTAAGACAGCGGGTTTTGAAAAGACTCTGAATGTGTGTTTAAATTGCCGAATCATTTTGAGACGGAATTTACATGTAGAAAGAGGTCTGGTAAATGGATCAATGGGTAATGTTGTTGATTTTGAGAAATACAGAAATAGAGATGGAATAGAATTTTTAAGAATTAAATTTGATGGTATTGAGGAAGTACAGAAAATTGCTCGTTGTTCTGCTAGGTTTTTGCTTGTTAAAGACTTATATGTTCGCCGTAAACAGTTTCCTGTTTGCTTGGCATATGCGGTGACAATCCATAAATCGCAAGGTTTAAGTGTAGACTGTGCATTGGTGAATATTGGCAGTTCAGTGTTCAAGGAGGGTATGGCATATGTGGCATTGTCGCGAGTTAGAACTTTATCGGGATTGTACTTGATTGACTGTGATGTCACAAACATTTGTGCGGATCTAGATTGTGTTAAGGAATACAATAGGTTAAGAAGAGAGTATGCGCCACATTTGCCTCAATATCCTTTGTTTGAGAAACGTGTGGTAGGCCGGAAACGTAGAAATAGTAGTAATAGTAGGGAGGTTGTTGCAAAAAGACTAAAAGTCAATGAACCGAAAGTTGTTAGCAGAAATAAAGTGGATTCTGTTGAAGATGTTGTCGGTTTTCAATTTGAAAACAGTTCTGGTGTCAACTGCTATGCAAATGTAGTGGTTAATGTTCTCTTTTCACTAGAGAGTTTAAAAGAACAGATTCTGTTGAATTCTGAACAAATTTTATGCTGTTTGTTGAATTCTGTTTTCGAGAAATGTAGCACTGATCGAACAAAAGTAGAAAGTGTGTCTGAAGTTCGTTATCTGTTAGATGAATGTTCAGGTCAAACAGACTTCTCTGAAAATAATCAGCAAGATTGTCAGGAGTTTTTAATGTATATGCTTGATATATTGCAAGTTGAGGGTGTAGATGTAGATCACCTGTTTGGGCTTTCTTATCAATGGCAGCATGACTGCGAGAACTGTATGGTATCAAGTACTACTAGTGTAGACTTAGAAAGATTTATATATTTAACTTTGCCAGACAGTAAATCAGTCTCCTTTAATAAGCTAGTAAATGCAGCGGATCACAACATGGAGTGTAGTCAATGTAAATGTGATATGATGTCAACATTATTTATACGTAGATATGGCCAGTATGTCATTTTAATGATGCAACGATGTAGGCCTGATGGAACAAAATTGTCAACTTTAATAAAAAATTTTGTGGCTTCTCAGCTGTCAATATCAGGGAGGACTTTTGTTACTGTAGCAATTATCTATCACGATGGTTCATCAACTACATCAGGACATTATACAGCTTACTTAAAGTCTGGAAACGGCTGGTCATTCTGTAATGATTCTGTTGTAACGTTCAAAAAAAAATTGCCGTTTGACCTTAAAAATTCTTACCTGGTGTTTTTAAAACCAAAATTTTAAGTAGAGGGAATGTAAGTCTGCAATGCTGTCTCGATTAAAAATTCAACTATATAAACCTGATGCAAGTAAGTCTGCTTCATAGTAAGCAGTATCAGTGTCATAGGAAAAGGAGAACATGAGTGACAAAGAAGAGTAAGATATTAGTAGTCCAGGATTGTGAAAATAATCTCAAATATTTTATTTTTGAAAGTTGCGAAAATAGAAAATGTCGGGATTTGATTGGAAGAATTACAAGATTTGCGAATCGCGGCAACATGATTTGGCCTAGTGGAAACATGTGATATAATGAGAGAAGTTTTTTTTCTATGTAACATATTTCACGTATCGATGGAGGTTTTCTTTCAGAAAGTGGCGGGCTGAAAATATTTAAAGCACAACAGAGTGGATGCTGTTTATAGGAGATCCTTCGACGTCATTGAAAGTAAGTTAATTTTAAGAAGTTTTGAAATCAGATTTCTTAGGTTGTATGGGTTTTTTAAACACAGTCATTTTGATTGTGTTTTTTTTTCCCCGCTGTTACATGATGAATACCTTCAAGTCACTGATTTAAGTGAAATTTGATACATTCTGAGAACAGCAAAAATAAACCATTTAACATGTATAATTAATGTTATGCTTTTTGTCCTTATGATATACATTTAGAAATGTGTGGTACATATGGGTAAGCTGAGTTCTGTAAATATCAATTTTAATGCTTAGAGTGCTGTACTTCTGGGTAGTGTTTTTTTTTTTATAAAAAAAAGAGGCCTCACCTCAAAGAAAGCTCTTGAAAGCACACATCTTATTTGCATCCTAAAACAATCATTTACAATGTTAGACACAATTTTTTTATGGCTTTACATCTTTTTTGCGCTGCTATTGCATCACTATTGTGAGACATTAGCAGTGCAAGAAAAACATCATGTTCCAAAATAGGCCTCAGTTCAGCAACATCAAGATACAGTTTCTTTCGAATATATATCTTTAGGATTGTGTAGTGAACGTAGAGAAGCAGAGACTTCTGTAAATGTCAAAGTTGTTGAAAAACTGTTTGTTTTTGAACCTTTTCCCTTGTCTTTTCTAATTTTTAAATACATGTTTTAATATTTTTTGAAATGTTTGTTCTTTGTTTTACAGATTGAAAGTATGAAAAAATATTTAAAAAAGGTAACAAGAATTATAAGGTAAATGTTTTCCACTCTTTTTACCCGCAATGCACTGCTGATGATGTCATTGACACTATCTCTCATTTACTCTCTCTAGCTGTCTTTCTTTTTACATTATTCTCTGATTACTTCCCTTATACTAACTCTTCTTTTTTTTAAAAAAATATTTTTTTAGTTCGCTTAAAGTTCGCGAACCGGTCAGCGAACTTGAAGCGAACCAAAAGAAATAGAGCTTGCCAGAGTGATAAGCATTCTAGCAATTTTGTTTGAAAGGAGAGGTAGTTCTGAAAAGAACTGTTTTTTTTTGTTTTTGGTGTTTTATATTTTTTTTTTATTTTTTGAACATTTTTTGATTTTTTTGTATTTTTAGAACTGTTTTATGTTTTTTTTGTTTTTTTTATGGAGGGGAGACAACAAAAAACAGGCTTTCAAAACGGCTCAACTGGAGCAAAAAAAAGAAAATTACTTTTTGGGTGCATTAGGGCATTTATGATTTTCATATGCAATGTTCATGAGGTTGACACTCATGTTGCCATATGACAGCATTTCACCACAGTAAACACAAGATAACTTTATGTGCTGGAAGTTAGGTTGGATGTTTGGCACAGTCTCTTGTGCCTCTCTTCCCGTCAAAGACAATGTGGATGTAGATCTTGCCACAGGAGTTGCCGTCGGATTGTCTACAAGATCCCTTAACTCAGCCCGGCTGTAGTTCAAGGGATGCCACCTGCTCATGTGACGATGCATTGTATAGTTCCCCATACTGTACTTCTTTTCTGTGCCTCTCGACAATGTGTGATCACAGATGAGGCAGGTGGCATATTTTGCATTCACTTTCTTTGTTCCAGGAGGGATGGTGAAAAACTGCCATATGAAACTGGATTTTCGTTTGGAAACCCGGGGCAACTCATCAACAAATTGTTGTTCCTCTGTCTCCTCTTCTTCTTCTTCCTCATCTTCCTCCTCTCTGTTAGTCATAATTTGTCTAGGTGGTCCTCTCTTCTTATGAGGAGGTGGAGGTGGTGGTGGGGGTGCACCAGCTGCAGCAAGAATGGAAGCCATTGTGGATCTTCAGATAAATGGTCTTTCTCTCACCAAGATGAAAGTCAGAGTGAGGAAATAAGGAGGGGTTTACATGATTTGGGGAAAACAAAAGTTCTGAGCCAATGAAAAGTGTTATTTTTAGGTCACATGACCTAGTCATACATCATTTGGAAACCAAAAGTGAAATGAACCAATGAGAAGTTTGATAAACAAGTCACATGACCTGTTCCGCTTACGTTACGCGGCGCGCGCCGCGTCCCAGATCGCTTCTGGACCGCGGTCCGGAGCACTTCCGGGAGCGCTAACGCGACGCGTCATTAGACGCATTACGCGATAACGTGATATGTCGCGCTTCCGCGACGCGTCACTGTTCCGCTAACGTAACGTTGACCGGTTCGCGGACTAGATCGCGGCATCAAGATGAGCTAACGGAAAGCTTCCCGGTTCGCGAACTAGAAGCGAAGAAAAAAATATTTAAAAAAAATTATCAATAAATATCTATATATATTTTGGGATTTAAAGAATAATACATTTTACAGCTACAGATGTTAGCTTTTAAAAAACCAATGAAATTCACTGAAAAAACCATAGGTTATAGACCATATATAGTTAGAAATTTACATTTAAAAAACCATTGAAATTCAATGAAAAAACCATAGGTTATAGACCATATATAGTTAGGAATTCGCATTTACAAAACCTTATTTTACTCGCACAAAACCATTGAAATTCCATATATAGTTAGTTGCACTAACTATATATCGCGCACCCGCAATCCACTGCTGATGATGTCACATATTACATCATTCATGACATGGTCAGTGACATCACTGATGACATCACTGATGACATCACTGATGACATCTCAAATGACATGACTGATGACAACATCCAGTGACTGTATGTTTCTGTAAAGTTAAAATATCTCTTACATATTGAAGAATGAGTGGATGTATAAGTGTCTGGATGAAGGATTTAGTAGGTGCATGTCTGACTGTATGAGTGAGCTATTAAATGTGTCTCACTGAGTGCATGGGTTAGTGACTAAACTGTCTTAATTTGTGCATCATTATGTCTGTTGTTCTGTAAACTGTTGCATGTGTTGATAAGTAGCTAAATGAGTAACTATATGGGTTATTGATTGGTTGCCCAAGTATTTGTATGGGAGACTGTGTGTGTTTGTGGGTGGCTGGGAGGTGTATGACTCTGTGCATAGATGTGTGAGCAGTTGATTCACTAGATGTATGGTTTCAAAAGTGCATGTGGAAACAACTGTATGGGCGGTTGACTGTGTGCATGAGTGTATTGGTGAGTGAATGGATATCTCAGTGCTACATGTCAAAGTAAGTACATATGTAAAGCACAGTACATGTGAGAGTTGACATATATAAATAACTGTGCATAAGAGCCAGTGAATGTGTGAGTGGCTGTATGGATTATTGTGAACTTGTATCAGGGATTGTATAAGAGAGTAAATATGTGTTAGTATATGTTTGAATAAGTAAAGTTTGTCTAACTGTATAGTTGAGGAAATGGAGGTGTGATTGATTCTTTGCATGACTGACTAGGTGTGTGAGTAACTCCATGGATGAGTGACAGTCTATGAGTGTCTGTTTACACTGATTGTATCTAAGGTTATATTAGAGTCTGAAGAGGTTCATCGTATTATCACATGAATGATATCATCAGTGATATGATCAGTAATGTTAAATGAGATGTCATCAGTGATGTTATCAGTGATATCATTTGAGATGTCATCAGTGATGTCATCAGTGATGTCACTGACCATGTCATGAATGATGTAATATGTGACATCATCAGCAGTGGATTGCGGGTGCGCGATATATAGTTAGTGCAACTAACTATATATGGAATTTCAATGGTTTTGTGCGAGTAAAATAAGGTTTTGTAAATGCGAATTCCTAACTATATATGGTCTATAACCTATGGTTTTTTCATTGAATATATATATATATATATATATATATATATATATATATATATATATATAGATATATATATATATATATATATATATATATATATATATATATATATATATATATATATATATTATATTCACTGAAAAAACCATAGGTTTCACACCAGTTATAGTTAGGTGGAAATTTTACTCGCATAAAAACATTGAAATTCCCACGTTATAGTTAGTTGGACTCACTATAACTTGCGCGTGCAATGCACTGCTGATGACATCACATATTACATCACTCATGATATGGTCAGTGACATCACTCATGACATCACTGATGACATCTCAAATGACATCACTGATGATAACATCCTTGTGACAAAGTGGCAGACCTCCTATCAGCATAAAATAACCTTTGACACACACATTCAAAAATAGAAACTAACATTTTCCTAAAAAAGGAGAAACCAATACCAATTACAACAACTTATTAGGTAATTCTAACATCTGCATACACATCCACTCATTCACCAACAGTTCTATATAGTCACTCATGCATGTACTTACTCATCATATGTACTCATACACCTATACATCCTGTTACACACTAATACTCATCCATATAGTTACTCACACACAAATTCACACATGCAAATAATCAATCAAAAAACCATTTACTTGATTATACTGCTATATACACACCACTACACATACTTCTACAGAAACGGAAACATATTTACTCTCTTAAACAATCAATTATAAAAACACATACTCACTAACCCACCCATACACACAATCATCCACCCATACAGTCTTGCACACATGCTGTCTTCAAAATACATACAAATAGTGAGTCACTCATTGATGCATCTTTGCTCTAAGCAATATCCCCCACCGAACCATACAGACACTGATACTGATACTCAAACAAACAACTAATAACCCATATACACACTCATGTAGCTACTCACCAGCCCATGCAGCCACTTATACACAAAGTGAGACACAGATACAGATATTTAAACATTACTCGCTAATATATGTATTCACTAAGATACATTTAATAAGTCAGTTAACCAATCAATTTTACACAAAAAAAATCCATTTAGACATTTATTTACCCATTTATTCTTCCATCAACCTTTGGATATACATATATAAAAAATATTTATTTTTCAGAAAGATACACATTCACTGGATGATGTCATCAGTGATGTCATTTGAGATGTCATCAGTGATGTCATGAGTGATGTCACTGACCATGTCATGAGTGATGTAATATGTGACGTCATCAGCAGTGCATTGCACGCGCAAGTTATAGTGAGTCCAACTAACTATAACGTGGGAATTTCAATGGTTTTATGCGAGTAAAATTTCCACCTAACTATAACTGGTGTCAAACCTATGGTTTTTTCAGTGAATTTAATAGGTTTTTTAAATGCTAATTCCTAACTATAACTGGTGTGAAACCTATGGTTTTATCAGTGAATATTTATATATATATATATATATATATATTTTTACGGCACTCAGGTTCCACCAGCCTCCGCTCCACTCGAACACGGGTGCCTCTCTCGCACGGTGGAATGCGAAATGTATTTGCAAAACGCAAAAACCCCAGACTCTCGGGTTTGAGAAATGAGAGCACTCAAGGCCAATACGGCGTAGGTCAGCCAAGTCTTTTATTAATCAAAGATCTCCTCGGTAGTCAGTGTACAAGTTATGCCGCAGGTACCTACGAGTGTGAGTTTCACTTATAAATTTACGTGAAAATCACATCAGTTCACATGGTTACACGTTGCCAAAGTTGTGTTGCAGTTGATTATATACAATTTAGCCCTGGATGGGCGTTGGCATTATCAACAGTCTAGCCCTGAATGGGCTATTCAATTCATGAAAGACTGAATCTATTCTACTGCATTTTACATTCACCAAAATTATCGAAATGATACACAAAACATTAATGGTAACTTGTCAGACTGCTCTGCTTTAAAGAAAAACTATATACATGACTGCATTTCTGGTTCTGAGAAAAAGAGGAAAGGAAATGTAAGAGGAATGTTCAGATGTGAGTCCACATCTCTTCTTCATTATTCATCCCTCCCGGGGTCTTGGTCCGCAACTGGATAATAAATCTTGATTCTAATGTTCTCAGTTTTTTTACCCAATTGCCCCCTCTTTCTGTTCTGACCAATTGATCCAAGATGAAATAGGTTAATAAGTTGCTATTACTATCATGTTCCTGCTCAAAATGACGGGCTACTGGGTAGTTGGGGTCCTTTGACGAGATAGCCCTCATATGTTCAAGGACCCTGAGTTTCGTTTGTTTCACCGTACTCCCTACATACCTCTTCCCACAGGGACATGTTAGACAATAGACTGTGTAGTCAGAATTACAGTTCACCAATTTGGTTATTCTGCCTTTCTTCTTTTGACCAGGAATGTAGTATTCCTTGACTTTCTGGGAATTCTTACAGGCCTTGCACTTCATACAAGGGTAGAAGCCTGAAACAGATGATTTTCTCTTTCTTCTTTTTTCATAATGGCTATTTACAAGATGGTCTTTGAAAGATTTCCCCTTTCTGTAAGTAATCAGAGGATGGTCAGACAGTGACTTCCCGATTACAGAATCTGTTTTTAGAATCTTCCAGTTCTTCCGCATTATATTGAAGACCTCTGGAGATTTTTCGGAAAAGTCAGTAATTAGCCTGATCTTATTATCTCGGGGCCTAATTCTGTCAGTTAATAGGTCCTTTCTTTCAACCAAATCACTGCTCACATCTGCTTGTGTGATAATCCTTTTCCGATAGCCACTTTGAGAGAATCTTGTTTTAGACTGTTCCCTGGAGCTCACAAATTCCTTAGTGGTCGAGCAGTTGCGTTTCATTCGCAAAAACTCTCCCAAGGGGATGTTATTAATGACGCTACGGGGATGGTAACTGCGTGAGTGTAGTATAGTATTACCCGCCGTGGGTTTTCTATAGACAGCGGTTTGTATTTTGTTGTCTTCCACGAAGACCCGTAGGTCTAAGTAGAAAACCTCACTTTGACTCATATCACTGGCGAAGCTGAGATTTAGATTGTTCCTATTCAAATCAGAAATATATTCCTCAGCCTCATTCCGTGAACCCCGCCACACCAAAAATAAGTCGTCGATGTAGCGGGTCCAAAGAACAATGTTGTCCATCCACCGTTCGTTGTTCCCCGCCCAGGCCACGTGCTTCTCCCACCAGCCCACGAATAGATTCGCGTAGCTGGGGGCGAAGCACGTGCCCATCGCGGTCCCTTGCAGTTGTAAATACAGTTTTCCTGCAAATAGAAAAATGTTATTTCGGAGACAAAAGTCTGTGAGTTCCAATAACATCTTGTTATGGCTTCGGTACTTGATAGGTCTTAATTCAAGGAAGCTTTTCATTGCCATTAGGCCATCTTCGTGTTTGATGGATGTGTATAAGCTGGCAATGTCTAAAGTTATAAGAATCATGTCTTCTTCCCAGACCACATCCTGTATGATTCTCAAAAAGTCTTTCGTATCCTTAAGATACGAGCTGAGATCCTTCACGAAAGGGGCAATGAAGCTGTCGATATAGCTCGATGTTTTTTCTAGTAAACTGTCTTTGGCAGACACAATAGGTCTGCCTGGAGGCCAAATTTTGCTCTTATGCACCTTTGGCAGGTGATAGAATGTCGCTATTTGTGGGTAGTCACACTTCAAGTTTTTCCAGTCTTTAAAATCAAGGATGCCTTTATCCTTCCAATTGTTGATTAGGTCATTGAATGCTTTGATGCTTTCAGTATATTTCGTACGTTTTATCTCCACGTAGTGTTCCTTGTTATTTAATTGGGATAGGGCCTCATCCTCATATTGTCCTCGTTTCAGATTGACAATATTTCCCCCTTTATCACTGGGTTTGATGATTATATTGTCATCTTCTTTCAGGTTCTGAATTACTGCCCATTCCTCCTTGCTCAAATTTTTCTTGCTGGCATTGAAACCTTCCATTTGGAGATATTTTAATTCCTCAATGACCATTTCCTGGAAAGTGTCTATTCCGTCATGTGGTGTTCTCGGATTTGTTTAAGATTTGATAGTCATTCCACTTCTACAACCTTGTTGAATGATACCACAGTCCTCCAAAGTCTGTGTCGGTTGAATCTCCCAATCTTGGGAATGACTAGTTCCAACAAGTGTTTGTGCTACCACAATGGCCTCAAAATCTTTGCCTGTTATTATTGTTAGTGGATCTTCTCCTTCAATGTTGATTCCATCAGCTGTTTTCGGGTTAAGAGTATGAAGTTTATGAAGTTTGAGTTTTCTGATAAATCTAAAGAGATCTATCCTTGTTTGTGTGTAATTGAATGCAGGAGTCGGACAGAAGGTGAGTCCAAGTTTTAATAGTTCTTCCTCTTTAGAGGTCAGTATCCGGTCTGAAAGATTAATTATTGTATTTTCTGTCGTATTCATTGTGGTCCTTTCCAGGTCTTCCCTCGGGTGCTCCTTGTTACCACCGGAGTTGATCTTCCTTGGGCGGCCCGCCTCCCCCTCCTCGTTTTCCTTTTGGTGTTTTTGGAGGGTGTGTTGTTGCTGCGGGTCGCTCTCTGAGTCCTCTGATGACCTCGTACTCCTCGAAAAAAGGATTGTCTTCAATTAGGTCGTCTCTAGCTTCACCGCCCTCTGCACCTCTAGATTCCACGGTGCTTCTTGCTCTGACTGACTCGTCTTCTGAAATTTCAGACTCTTCAGTACTGGCTGGGGTTCTGTTCTTAAGTTAAACCCGAGAGTCTGGGGTTTTTGCGTTTTGCAATATATATATATATATATATATATATATATATATATATATATATATATATATATATATATATTACCTACTGGCTATCGCCAGTAGGTATATATAGTTAGGATTTATTCCCTATGGGATTTTTGAAAATTCTATGTCTAATAACTTTGGCGTTTGTGGACGGAATCGGCTGAAATTGTCAGGAAAATGGCACATTTTGTTTCTGAGCAGCCCTTGAAAATTTGGGGGGGTTTTGTCGAGGGGGGCCGAGAAAAAAGGGGGGTCCCAAAACGCGTTTTTCCCATGTTAATTTCCATAGGGCGGTTGGACTCACTTTTAGCTCGAACGGCTGAATGGATTTGCACGAAACTTGGCAAAATTGTAGGGACTGTTAGCCCAATGTGCCTTTGCTAGGTCTCAATATATGTGGTCCAGTAGTTTTTGAGAAATTAACGTTCAAAACAAGATATATATCTGTAACAGCGCTCCGGACTGCGCTCCGGTTCGCTTACTTTTCGCGAAACGTAACTTTGCGCGCAGAAAGCTGATTGGCTCTCCGGTGTCTGTCAACATTCTAAACAGTCCGGAGCGGCCGCCATCTTATCTCTCGGTAGGATCGAGAGAGAAGAAGAGGTGAAAGACGAAGGGGGAATTTAATGAAAGGGGGCAAGGTATACTCCTCTTGACCCCCTAGGAATGTTGTTGGGGTTATTAAAGGGTCCCGTGGGGAAAATAAAAAAAAAATGATTTTTCACGGTAGAAGCGCTTCACGGGCCGCGAACTGGGCCGCAAACTGGTAGCGAAACGGGAATTCGCCATTTTGTGCTTCGTTTTAATTAAATTACTAGGTATAAGGGGGTGCGGGAGACGTATCCTAATCCCCTATGTTTCCTGAGGGTGGCTGAGGAGGCTCATATATGTTGATACATCTCTTCCAGCGGCTGTGCGTGAGCTTTTTTTTTTTTTTTTTTTGCTGCATGACGTCTGTTAACGTTCGATTCGATGGAAATCAGGAAGTGTTGACCGCCAATTTGTCACTGCGATAAAATATTTTGTTATAAATGAATCCTTATTGATAAACATTGTCTGCGCCATCTTGCCTTTTTTCCAATGCCACAATTTTGTCGTGCACGGCAGCCATTTTAGATGCCAGTCTGGTCCCAGGCTATCACCTACCCCTGCGGATGTAGTTTATGGCCCCAGCTGTAGAGAATCCAGACATGCCAACCCTCCCGATTCAGGCGTGAGACTACTGATTTCAGTGCTAGTCTCCCGTCTCCCGATTTCTGCAAGCAAAAACCCGGGGGCATATTACCAACAACTAGCGATAATTTTTGTCTCTAAAACAGTGTGGGGCGTCCAGGGTGGTGCGGAGGGAGGCCTCGTCAGTAGCGGTCTGTTGTGCGAATAGTCCCAAGGCAGCAGAACGCGCTGAGATGTTGATGGCACCCAGGTGATGTCCAGTAAACTGCCGCACTGGTTTTGGTATCCTACAATGCTGCTCCGAAAATTGGCGTAGGGCGGCCGGGGGGGGGGGGGCGTGGGGGAGGCGGCGTGAACGGGCCTCCCCAGGTGGCGGCCATCCAGCTGAGTTGCGCCCGCTCTTGCGGCTACAGCGTCTCGCTCACCATGTTGTTGAGTTGCTCCCACTCTTGCAGTGCAGCGATAGGCGGCTGCCACATGACTCTTAAAATGGCGGACGGCTCTTTGGTTTTGGGCCTGGTCCACTAAAATGGCCCTGGGACACCTTGGAACTCGGACGCTTGCCTGCTAGGGCTTGGGCTCCATTCTCGAAAAGCGTCCCCTCAGCCGTGAAGATTCTACAAAAGTCTTGGGGGCCCTCGACTCCTGCAGGCTTCCGGTGGGGAGCGGCTGCCATGATTGCTCGCGGAATGACCACGACGGAGCCACGAGATGGTGGTGCTCTCATGCTGACGCCAGCTTCAGTCTGAATCATCCAGAAACAAGGTGGGGCTTTCATTGTTTGGGAAAAAAAAATGTTCTAAACCAATGAAAAGTGTTATTTTTAGGTCATATGACCAAGCCTTCCATCTTTAGGAAACCAAAAGTAAAATGAACCAATGAAAAGTTTTATAAACAAGTCACATGACCTGTTATGCGGCATAGGGCTACAAAAAGCGTAGAAAATCTGTTGGCAGGTGAGGCGGCGTCAGTAGCGGACCGATGTGCGAATAGGCCGAAGGCAGCACAACGCGCCGAGATCCGGATGGCACCGAGGTGGTGTCCAGCAAATTGCCACACTGGTGTGGCCATCCTACAATGCTGCGCCGAAAGACGGCGTGTCCAGCTGAGTTCCGGTCACTCTTGCGGTACAGTGACTCGAACGCGCCGAGATCCGGATGGCACCGAGGTGGTGTCCAGCAAATTGCCGCACTGGTGTGGCCATCCTACAATGCTGCGCCGAAAGACGGCGTGTCCAGCTGAGTTCCGGTCACTCTTCCGGTACAGTGACTCGAACGCGCCGAGATCCGGATGGCACCGAGGTGGTGTCCAGCAAGTTGCCGCACTGGTGTGGCCATCCTACAATGCTGCGCCGAAATTCGGCGTGGGGTGCCCCATTGGATTATGAGGTGATGTCAGTAGTGGACCGATGTGTGAATAGGTCGGAACCAGCACAAGGCGCCAAGATCCGAATGGCAAGTCCTGGATGTTGAGTGCCATAGTTGAGAGTTCTGAGCAGTGCTTGTAAGACTGTCTGAAGCTTATTTGCACCTGCTGCAGCTTCACTATTGCCCTGGTGTGGCCAAAGGTCGCACATGACATAGGCGGCCGGCTCCCGAGGTCCGGCGGAACTTTTTTCCTTTTCCTTTCTGCTTCTTGTCCTACAATCCGTTTCATCTGAAGACACGACCAGGTCCCTGAATGTGTGCAGGGGGACGCTATTGATTGAATGAAAATGGCGGCTTGACACAAAGCAGACTCAAGCGTTGCTGTTGATGCTATGCAGACAAAAATTGGTTTTCAGTTTGTACATTCTTCAGGATTTTTTTTTCCATCCAAGGCTGATTGAGAGTTTGTAGAAAAATGGCTTCAGATTTTCCACATACTACTCTTCAACATTCTTCCTAAATGTAACAATGTGAGGCTCACTAGGAGAACGGCTGTTTATGTTTCCTTTCAAAATGCTGCCAACAATATTTTCTGAATGGAAGACACCATCTTGTAGCATAAAGGGCCGAAAGGGGTTCTGGTCTGGCCGATGGTTGGTGGAGACATTTTGACTATATCTTGGACCTGCCTGGCCTCGCCCAAAATGGCGCCGGTATAAATGGGACTCGTAACTCATTGTTGTGTACTAGTTGAACAACCTTGATATCACGAGATATGAATGCAGTTTTGATGCTCATGGCGGGCGGGGACGAGAATTGATTGAATATTTCGACATCCCTATTGATATTAAGTTCTGATGTGTTATTGATTACTGTACTATTGAAAGTTCGAATTAACGTCACCCATGGTACTTGCACGCAAATGTATATCTAGATAACTTTTTTGTAAGTGGCCCTGTCGTATTTTAATTACAAAATGTACGTCCACCGATTCCGCAACTGTTAGACACCTTAGTTCTTGCAACCTAATGGCTCGTTCGTTACGTTCCTCTATAATGTAAATGTCTCCTCATCATATACGATTCCAGTTTGCTCCGTGGCCGGCCCACGTGGTTATAGGCCCGTATTTGTATACTGACATTTTCACAATAAAGGTTTTTAAAACAAAACATGGTAGTAGTATATACATTGGTAAAGTTTTTACTTTTAGTCACTGTTTTCGAATCAGTAAAAGGCAAGTGAAATAAAGTAGTCCAATTACATGACGGATAAAAGGTATAATATGTAGGAACGCAGTAAAGATAAATGGTCAAGGGCAGTTGTGTTTTCCACTTCTGCAACATAAAGTGATCGATAAGAATCTGATAATCAGGCGTATCGGCGACTAAGACAGCAGGCCGAGTCTCTTTTACTCAACGGCTCCGTCATGGAACGAAGAAACGCCCTTTTTCTCGAAAAAGGAATATATTTTACTTGCAGGACAGTTGTAAATTTTCCGGGAAAGTACATTAGCCTGGAATATTATAACATATATGTTTTTAAAAAAAAGTTCGAAATCAATAAAAAGCGTATTTTTTAGGTCATATGACCAAGCTTTTCATTATTAAAATAACAGAAGTAAAATGAACCAATAAAATTTTTTATTAACAAGTCACATGACCTGTTATGCTTACGTTGCGCGCTGCGCGCCGCGCCCCGGATTACTTCCGGGTGCGCTAACGCGGCGTGTCATATAACGCATTACGCGACAACGTAGGTCAAGAATATAGTCAAAATGTCTCCACCAACCAGCGTTCGGAACACAACCCCTTTCAGCAGTCCAAAAAGTTCTGTAAAATGACAACAGAGGGGACAGGCAACAAGAACCATCAGTCAAAGAGGGGAGGGCAAGTTCTTCTCTACCGGGTCATGTTGGGGCGCTACCGGAACTGATCGAATTGGTAGTCTGCAGTGTTTCTGGATGTTTCAGACTAAAGCTGGCGTCAGCATGAGAGCACTACCATCTCGTAGGTCCGTCGTGGCCATTCCACGAGCAAACATGGCAGCCGCTCCCCACCAGAAGCCTGCGGGAGTCGGGGGCCCCCAAGACTTTTGTAGAATCTTCACGGCTGAGGGGACGCTTTCGAGAATGGGACCCAAGCCCTATCAGGGAAGCGTCCGAGTTCCAAGGTGTCCCAGGGCAATTTTAGTGGACCACGCCCAAATCTGAAGAGCCGGCCGCCATTTTGAGAGTCCTGTGGCAGTCGCTTATCGTTGCATCGCAAGAGCGGGAGCAACTCAACTACATGGTGAGCGAGACGCTGTAGTCGCAAGAGCGGGCGGTAAACAGCTGAATGGCGGAAGAGGCACAGTGTAGCAAAAGCGAGCGGAATGGCAACTAAAACAGTAAAGGGGCGCCCCACTACAGCGTGTCTTCAGGTCAAACGGATTGTGGGACAAGGTCCAGAATAGAAGAGTCATCAAAAGGCAAAAAGTTCCGCCGGACCCCGGGAGCCGGCCGCCTATGTCGGGGGCGATCTCAGGCTACACCAGTGCTATAAGACTTGGGGAGGGGGTCGGAGCCAAGCGTCTTCTCCGAGTCCGTGCCATCACACCGCCCCTCGGGGGCCTCCGTCAAGCGGTTTAGGGAGGTACCATATAACATTGTTTTCAAATGCAGTCAGGTCCACAAACGACACTCACTTACTTTGAGAATAGTGATGCTGCAGTAGGTGGAAATAAGCTTCAGACAGTGTTACAAGCGCTGCTCAGAACTCTGAACTATGGCACCCAACATCCAGAACTTATGCCATTTGAGAATGGCAGTGACATTGAAGCAACTCAGGGACCAAAACCATTAACGTACTTTCACGTATGAAAATCTTACTTGGGGAGGGGGCAGGAGCGAAGCGCCCCCTCCCAGTCCGCGCCACCACACCGTATGTTGAAAATCTGAAGCCATCGTTCTACAAAGTCAACTAACCTTGGATGGAAAAATCTAGAAAAATGTACAAACTGAAAACCAGTTTTGGTCTGCATAGCATCAGTAGCAACGCTTGCTATCAGAGTGCATGAGTTTCATGCTCGATCGATTGAGCTAGCCGGATCGGGCAATAAAAAGTATAAAATAGTTATGTAAATAGTTATTTAATAAAATGTTTTACCCTGTTTCTTTGCTGGTGTGTTGTCTATATTTTTAATATTTGCATAGGGTTTGTCGTTATTTTGGGCGGGGTGGGTGACGGAGTCGAGCTGTCTTGCAGCCCTCATGGTGTGGAGCTCAGTTAATCTCACTATTTTCATATTTCTCATGAAGGGTTGTTCCTAATATTTCTATTTTAGCGAGGTCAAAAAGAGATCCAATTAGTGGCCTACTGATTTTGCTCGATTACTTTTATTTTTTTACACGATTTTTCACTATCTGCAAAGACTAAACAGAGTATTGCGACTTTGTGCTTGTTTGTAAATAGAGAATGATCCAAAGAGAACCAATTCTAAAACAGTAAATGCTTGGATAACAATCAATCAAATGGAGAGACAAGCAGGCACGACGGATTACAACGGGGGTAAAGGTCTGCGTTAACTACCGTTCACTATCTGCAAAGAGAGAGTACTACTAAGAGAAAAGAGGGGGGGGGGGGTGCAGCGTTCAAAGCACATCAGCGTGCATAAATACGAAAATGTTTTTATCTATCACGTACTTGACATTTTAAAGCTTTTCATATTTGCTATTAAAAAACCATTGAAATTCACTGAAAAAACCATAGGTTATAATCGATATAAAGTTAGGAATTTGCATTTACAAAACCTTGAAAATTCAATGAAAAAACCATTGGTTTTAGGCCATATATAGTTAGGGATTTGCATTTACAAAACCTTATTTTACTCGCATAAAACCATTGAAATTCCATATATAGTTAGATGCGCTAACTATATATCGCGCACCCGCAATCCACTGCTGATGATGTCACATATTACATCATTCATGACATGGTTAGTGACATCACTGATGACATCACTGATGACATCTCAAATGACATCACTGATAAAATCACTGATAACATCTCATTTGACATGACTGATCACATCACTGATGATATCATTCATGTGATAATACCATGAACCTCTTCAGACTCTAATATAACCTTATGCATTGATTAATTGTCGATCCCTCCCCCGTCATGCCAATGATATTTGGTCGACTCTTACTAATCATAGTTGGGATATACTATTCCTTACGGAATCATGGACTAAAGATACATCAAACCCGGATATCTTCTTAGCCACCCCCCCAGACTATCGCTTTCTGGGCATCAACCGGGAGGGAAAGACAGGAGGTGGATTGGCCATCTTGTTCAAAACCCACCTGAATATTACTATTAAGAAAATCACCAATATTGGTCTGATTGAAGCCATTTATTTCTCTGTTGCTGATTCTGCCGCAGTCTACCTTACCGGCATCCTAGTTTACAACGCCCCTAAAGCCTCTCCCTCTGCCCTATCACAACTGGTGCACGTCATCACGGACCTATCCCTTAAGCACCCCCACTTCATAGTTTTGGGTGATTTTAACCTCCACGTTGATGACCCCACCTGTACCCAAGCCGCACGTTTTCTCGACTCTCTTCAGAGCCTGAGTCTGACGCAACTTATCCATGGTCCGACGCATGTAGCGGGCCACACATTAGACCTTATTTTTTCCAACCTCCCAGGGACCATTACTCATCCTTCCCTCCTCCTTACATGGACCGATCACTTTTTGCTTGCGTTCGACATTCCTATTCCTCAGGCACCTATCCCGGTGGAACTGGGTTCAGACTATAGAAGAAAATGGCATAAGGTCACCTGCACTACCCTAGAGCCTATATTCAGCTGCCCTTTGGAGTCTTACTTAGGAAATATTGATGCCTGTGTCACTAAGTTTAACACGACCTTATCGGCTGCGATCGATGAAATTGCCCCTTGTACATCTATGTCATCTGCAAGATCCCGCCCATCTACTCCTTGGTTTTCAGATGCTCTACGTAAAGAAAAAAGCCATTGTAAAAAACTCGAACGCAAATGGAGACTTACGTATGACTCTGAGGCAAAAACTATCTACAGAACGGCCCTTAGAAAATTTACTAAATCAAAAAAACTGGCCATGAAAGAGTTTTTTGTCTCACAAATTAAAGACGCAGACAATTCGGTAAAAACACTGTTTAAAATTGTCAAGGATTTTGTAAAACCCCCTGCTATGACACCTAATAACCTTGCCAGTCAGTCTCTTTGCAATGGACTATCAGACTTCTTTCAAGAAAAAATTGACAAAATCGCATCCTCCTTCCCTCCAGCTGTAGCTCCTGACCTTTCCCTTTCCCCGGTTTCAACTAACCAGGACACTGCTCCTACATTAGTGGCCTTTAAGGATCTCACTCCTAATCTTGCACGTAAACTACTATTACAGTGCAAATCTGGTTCCCCTTTGGACCCGGTTCCCTCAAAAATTATGAGTGAGCTGTCTACCTTACTGTTAGAGCCACTCACTTCCATTTGGAACGCCTCTCTACAACTAGGCCAATTCCCCTCAGCCTGGAAGGAAGCTTTATAGGGACTGTTAGCCCGATGTGCCTTTGCTAGGTCTCAATATATGTGGTCCAGTAGTTTTTGAGAAATTAACGTTCAAAACAAGATATATATCTGTAACAGCGCTCCGGACTGCGCTCCGGTTCGCTTACTTTTCGCGAAACGTAACTTTGCGCGCAGAAAGCTGATTGGCTCTCCGGTGTCTGTCAACATTCTAAACAGTCCGGAGCGGCCGCCATCTTATCTCTCGGTAGGATCGAGAGAGAAGAAGAGGTGAAAAACGAAGGGGGAATTTAATGAAAGGGGGCAAGGTATACTCCTCTTGACCCCCTAGGAATGTTGTTGGGGTTATTAAAGGGTCCCGTGGGGAAAATAAAAAAAAAATGATTTTTCACGGTAGAAGCGCTTCACGGGCCGCGAACTGGGCCGCAAACTGGTAGCGAAACGGGAATTCGCCATTTTGTGCTTCGTTTTAATTAAATTACTAGGTATAAGGGGGTGCGGGAGACGTATCCTAATCCCCTATGTTTCCTGAGGGTGGCTGAGGAGGCTCATATATGTTGATACATCTCTTCCAGCGGCTGTGCGTGAGCTTTTTTTTTTTTTTTTTTGCTGCATGACGTCTGTTAACGTTCGATTCGATGGAAATCAGGAAGTGTTGACCGCCAATTTGTCACTGCGATAAAATATTTTGTTATAAATGAATCCTTATTGATAAACATTGTCTGCGCCATCTTGCCTTTTTTCCAATGCCACAATTTTGTCGTGCACGGCAGCCATTTTAGATGCCAGTCTGGTCCCAGGCTATCACCTACCCCTGCGGATGTAGTTTATGGCCCCAGCTGTAGAGAATCCAGACATGCCAACCCTCCCGATTCAGGCGTGAGACTACTGATTTCAGTGCTAGTCTCCCGTCTCCCGATTTCTGCAAGCAAAAACCCGGGGGCATATTACCAACAACTAGCGATAATTTTTGTCTCTAAAACAGCGTGGGGCGTCCAGGGTGGTGCGGAGGGAGGCCTCGTCAGTAGCGGTCTGTTGTGCGAATAGTCCCAAGGCAGCAGAACGCGCTGAGATGTTGATGGCACCCAGGTGATGTCCAGTAAACTGCCGCACTGGTTTTGGTATCCTACAATGCTGCTCCAAAAATTGGCGTAGGGCGGCCGGGGGGGGGGGCGTGGGGGAGGCGGCGTGAACGGGCCTCCCCAGGTGGCGGCCATCCAGCTGAGTTGCGCCCGCTCTTGCGGCTACAGCGTCTCGCTCACCATGTTGTTGAGTTGCTCCCACTCTTGCAGTGCAGCGATAGGCGGCTGCCACATGACTCTTAAAATGGCGGACGGCTCTTTGGTTTTGGGCCTGGTCCACTAAAATGGCCCTGGGACACCTTGGAACTCGGACGCTTGCCTGCTAGGGCTTGGGCTCCATTCTCGAAAAGCGTCCCCTCAGCCGTGAAGATTCTACAAAAGTCTTGGGGGCCCTCGACTCCTGCAGGCTTCCGGTGGGGAGCGGCTGCCATGATTGCTCGCGGAATGACCACGACGGAGCCACGAGATGGTGGTGCTCTCATGCTGACGCCAGCTTCAGTCTGAATCATCCAGAAACAAGGTGGGGCTTTCATCGTTTGGGAAAAAAAAATGTTCTAAACCAATGAAAAGTGTTATTTTTAGGTCATATGACCAAGCCTTCCATCTTTAGGAAACCAAAAGTAAAATGAACCAATGAAAAGTTTTATAAACAAGTCACATGACCTGTTATGCGGCATAGGGCTACAAAAAGCGTAGAAAATCTGTTGGCACGTGAGGCGGCGTCAGTAGCGGACCGATGTGCGAATAGGCCGAAGGCAGCACAACGCGCCGAGATCCGGATGGCACCGAGGTGGTGTCCAGCAAATTGCCACACTGGTGTGGCCATCCTACAATGCTGCGCCGAAAGACGGCGTGTTCAGCTGAGTTCCGGTCACTCTTGCGGTACAGTGACTCGAACGCGCCGAGATCCGGATGGCACCGAGGTGGTGTCCAGCAAATTGCCGCACTGGTGTGGCCATCCTACAATGCTGCGCCGAAAGACGGCGTGTCCAGCTGAGTTCCGGTCACTCTTCCGGTACAGTGACTCGAACGCGCTGAGATCCGGATGGCACCGAGGTGGTGTCCAGCAAGTTGCCGCACTGGTGTGGCCATCCTACAATGCTGCGCCGAAATTCGGCGTGGGGTGCCCCATTGGATTATGAGGTGATGTCAGTAGTGGACCGATGTGTGAATAGGTCGGAACCAGCACAAGGCGCCAAGATCCGAATGGCAAGTCCTGGATGTTGAGTGCCATAGTTGAGAGTTCTGAGCAGTGCTTGTAAGACTGTCTGAAGCTTATTTGCACCTGCTGCAGCTTCACTATTGCCCTGGTGTGGCCAAAGGTCGCACATGACATAGGCGGCCGGCTCCCGAGGTCCGGCGGAACTTTTTTCCTTTTCCTTTCTGCTTTTTGACCTACAATCCGTTTCATCTGAAGACACGACCAGGTCCCTGAATGTGTGCAGGGGGACGCTATTGATTGAATGAAAATGGCGGCTTGACACAAAGCAGACTCAAGCGTTGCTGTTGATGCTATGCAGACAAAAATTGGTTTTCAGTTTGTACATTCTTCAGGATTTTTTTTTCCATCCAAGGCTGATTGAGAGTTTGTAGAAAAATGGCTTCAGATTTTCCACATACTACTCTTCAACATTCTTCCTAAATGTAACAATGTGAGACTCACTAGGAGAACGGCTGTTTATGTTTCCTTTCAAAATGCTGCCAACAATATTTTCTGAATGGAAGACACCATCTTGTAGCATAAAGGGCCGAAAGGGGTTCTGGTCTGGCCGATGGTTGGTGGAGACATTTTGACTATATCTTGGACCTGCCTGGCCTCGCCCAAAATGGTGCCGGTATAAATGGGACTCGTAACTCATTGTTGTGTACTAGTTGAACAACCTTGATATCACGAGATATGAATGCAGTTTTGATGCTCATGGCGGGCGGGGACGAGAATTGATTGAATATTTCGACATCCCTATTGATATTAAGTTCTGATGTGTTATTGATTACTGTACTATTGAAAGTTCGAATTAACGTCACCCATGGTACTTGCACGCAAATGTATATCTAGATAACTTTTTTGTAAGTGGCCCTGTCGTATTTTAATTACAAAATGTACGTCCACCGATTCCGCAACTGTTAGACACCTTAGTTCTTGCAACCTAATGGCTCGTTCGTTACGTTCCTCTATAATGTAAATGTCTCCTCATCATATACGATTCCAGTTTGCTCCGTGGCCGGCCCACGTGGTTATAGGCCCGTATTTGTATACTGACATTTTCACAATAAAGGTTTTTAAAACAAAACATGGTAGTAGTATTTACATTGGTAAAGTTTTTACTTTTAGTCACTGTTTTCGAATCAGTAAAAGGCAAGTGAAATAAAGTAGTCCAATTACATGACGGATAAAAGGTATAATATGTAGGAACGCAGTAAAGATAAATGGTCAAGGGCAGTTGTGTTTTCCACTTCTGCAACATAAAGTGATCGATAAGAATCTGATAATCAGGCGTATCGGCGACTAAGACAGCAGGCCGAGTCTCTTTTACTCAACGGCTCCGTCATGGAACGAAGAAACGCCCTTTTTCTCGAAAAAGGAATATATTTTACTTGCAGGACAGTTGTAAATTTTCCGGGAAAGTACATTAGCCTGGAATATTATAACATATATGTTTTTAAAAAAAAGTTCGAAATCAATAAAAAGCGTATTTTTTAGGTCATATGACCAAGCTTTTCATTATTAAAATAACAGAAGTAAAATGAACCAATAACATTTTTTATTAACAAGTCACATGACCTGTTATGCTTACGTTGCGCGCTGCGCGCCGCGCCCCGGATTACTTCCGGGTGCGCTAACGCGGCGTGTCATATAACGCATTACGCGACAACGTAGGTCAAGAATATAGTCAAAATGTCTCCACCAACCAGCGTTCGGAACACAACCCCTTTCAGCAGTCCAAAAAGTTCTGTAAAATGACAACAGAGGGGACAGGCAACAAGAACCATCAGTCAAAGAGGGGAGGGCAAGTTCTTCTCAACCGGGTCATGTTGGGGCGCTACCGGAACTGATCGAATTGTTAGTCTGCAGTGTTTCTGGATGTTTCAGACTAAAGCTGGCGTCAGCATGAGAGCACTACCATCTCGTAGGTCCGTCGTGGCCATTCCACGAGCAAACATGGCAGCCGCTCCCCACCAGAAGCCTGCGGGAGTCGGGGGCCCCCAAGACTTTTGTAGAATCTTCACGGCTGAGGGGACGCTTTCGAGAATGGGACCCAAGCCCTATCAGGGAAGCGTCCGAGTTCCAAGGTGTCCCAGGGCAATTTTAGTGGACCACGCCCAAATCTGAAGAGCCGGCCGCCATTTTGAGAGTCCTGTGGCAGTCGCTTATCGTTGCATCGCAAGAGCGGGAGCAACTCAACTACATGGTGAGCGAGACGCTGTAGTCGCAAGAGCGGGCGGTAAACAGCTGAATGGCGGAAGAGGCACAGTGTAGCAAAAGCGAGCGGAATGGCAACTAAAACGGTAAAGGGGCGCCCCACTACAGCGTGTCTTCAGGTCAAACGGATTGTGGGACAAGGTCCAGAATAGAAGAGTCATCAAAAGGCAAAAAGTTCCGCCGGACCCCGGGAGCCGGCCGCCTATGTCGGGGGCGATCTCAGGCTACACCAGTGCTATAAGACTTGGGGAGGGGGTCGGAGCCAAGCGTCTTCTCCGAGTCCGTGCCATCACACCGCCCCTCGGGGGCCTCCGTCAAGCGGTTTAGGGAGGTACCATATAACATTGTTTTCAAATGCAGTCAGGTCCACAAACGACACTCACTTACTTTGAGAATAGTGATGCTGCAGTAGGTGGAAATAAGCTTCAGACAGTGTTACAAGCGCTGCTCAGAACTCTGAACTATGGCACCCAACATCCAGAACTTATGCCATTTGAGAATGGCAGTGACATTGAAGCAACTCAGGGACCAAAACCATTAACGTACTTTCACGTATGAAAATCTTACTTGGGGAGGGGGCAGGAGCGAAGCGCCCCCTCCCAGTCCGCGCCACCACACCGTATGTTGAAAATCTGAAGCCATCGTTCTACAAAGTCAACCAACCTTGGATGGAAAAATCTAGAAAAATGTACAAACTGAAAACCAGTTTTGGTCTGCATAGCATCAGTAGCAACGCTTGCTATCAGAGTGCATGAGTTTCATGCTCGATCGATTGAGCTAGCCGGATCGGGCAATAAAAAGTATAAAATAGTTATGTAAATAGTTATTTAATAAAATGTTTTACCCTGTTTCTTTGCTGGTGTGTTGTCTATATTTTTTATATTTGCATAGGGTTTGTCGTTATTTTGGGCGGGGTGGGTGACGGAGTCGAGCTGTCTTGCAGCCCTCATGGTGTGGAGCTCAGTTAATCTCACTATTTTCATATTTCTCATGAAGGGTTGTTCCTAATATTTCTATTTTAGCGAGGTCAAAAAGAGATCCAATTAGTGGCCTACTGATTTTGCTCGATTACTTTTATTTTTTTACACGATTTTTCACTATCTGCAAAGACTAAACAGAGTATTGCGACTTTGTGCTTGTTTGTAAATAGAGAATGATCCAAAGAGAACCAATTCTAAAACAGTAAATGCTTGGATAACAATCAATCAAATGGAGAGACAAGCAGGCACGACGGATTACAACGGGGGTAAAGGTCTGCGTTAACTACCGTTCACTATCTGCAAAGAGAGAGTACTACTAAGAGAAAAGAGGGGGGGGGGGGGTGCAGCGTTCAAAGCACATCAGCGTGCATAAATACGAAAATGTTTTTATCTATCACGTACTTGACATTTTAAAGCTTTTCATATTTGCTATTAAAAAACCATTGAAATTCACTGAAAAAACCATAGGTTATAATCGATATATAGTTAGGAATTTGCATTTACAAAACCTTGAAAATTCAATGAAAAAACCATTGGTTTTAGGCCATATATAGTTAGGGATTTGCATTTACAAAACCTTATTTTACTCGCATAAAACCATTGAAATTCCATATATAGTTAGATGCGCTAACTATATATCGCGCACCCGCAATCCACTGCTGATGATGTCACATATTACATCATTCATGACATGGTTAGTGACATCACTGATGACATCACTGATGACATCTCAAATGACATCACTGATAAAATCACTGATAACATCTCATTTGACATGACTGATCACATCACTGATGATATCATTCATGTGATAATACCATGAACCTCTTCAGACTCTAATATAACCTTATGCATTGATTAATTGTCGATCCCTCCCCCGTCATGCCAATGATATTTGGTCGACTCTTACTAATCATAGTTGGGATATACTATTCCTTACGGAATCATGGACTAAAGATACATCAAACCCGGATATCTTCTTAGCCACCCCCCCAGACTATCGCTTTCTGGGCATCAACCGGGAGGGAAAGACAGGAGGTGGATTGGCCATCTTGTTCAAAACCCACCTGAATATTACTATTAAGAAAATCACCAATATTGGTCTGATTGAAGCCATTTATTTCTCTGTTGCTGATTCTGCCGCAGTCTACCTTACCGGCATCCTAGTTTACAACGCCCCTAAAGCCTCTCCCTCTGCCCTATCACAACTGGTGCACGTCATCACGGACCTATCCCTTAAGCACCCCCACTTCATAGTTTTGGGTGATTTTAACCTCCACGTTGATGACCCCACCTGTACCCAAGCCGCACGTTTTCTCGACTCTCTTCAGAGCCTGAGTCTGACGCAACTTATCCATGGTCCGACGCATGTAGCGGGCCACACATTAGACCTTATTTTTTCCAACCTCCCAGGGACCATTACTCATCCTTCCCTCCTCCTTACATGGACCGATCACTTTTTGCTTGCGTTCGACATTCCTATTCCTCAGGCACCTATCCCGGTGGAACTGGGTTCAGACTATAGAAGAAAATGGCATAAGGTCACCTGCACTACCCTAGAGCCTATATTCAGCTGCCCTTTGGAGTCTTACTTAGGAAATATTGATGCCTGTGTCACTAAGTTTAACACGACCTTATCGGCTGCGATCGATGAAATTGCCCCTTGTACATCTATGTCATCTGCAAGATCCCGCCCATCTACTCCTTGGTTTTCAGATGCTCTACGTAAAGAAAAAAGCCATTGTAAAAAACTCGAACGCAAATGGAGACTTACGTATGACTCTGAGGCAAAAACTATCTACAGAACGGCCCTTAGAAAATTTACTAAATCAAAAAAACTGGCCATGAAAGAGTTTTTTGTCTCACAAATTAAAGACGCAGACAATTCGGTAAAAACACTGTTTAAAATTGTCAAGGATTTTGTAAAACCCCCTGCTATGACACCTAATAACCTTGCCAGTCAGTCTCTTTGCAATGGACTATCAGACTTCTTTCAAGAAAAAATTGACAAAATCGCATCCTCCTTCCCTCCAGCTGTAGCTCCTGACCTTTCCCTTTCCCCGGTTTCAACTAACCAGGACACTGCTCCTACATTAGTGGCCTTTAAGGATCTCACTCCTAATCTTGCACGTAAACTACTATTACAGTGCAAATCTGGTTCCCCTTTGGACCCGGTTCCCTCAAAAATTATGAGTGAGCTGTCTACCTTACTGTTAGAGCCACTCACTTCCATTTGGAACGCCTCTCTACAACTAGGCCAATTCCCCTCAGCCTGGAAGGAAGCTTTGCTTGTGCCCATCTTAAAGAAATCTGATGCCGACCCCACGCAATTCAGTAATTATCGGCCTATTTCTCTCCTTCCGAAACCCGCGAAGGTTTTGGAAAAGGCAGTCCAACTACAACTAGCAGAATACCTAGAGACCAATTCTCTTCTGCATGACTCCCAGTCCGGTTTCCGGACTGGAGTCAGTACTGAGACCGCACTGCTAGAAGTAGCAGAGACTGTGCGAGAGTGTGTGGACAAGGGCGAGGAGGCCATGCTGGTCCTCCTCGACCTATCCGCCGCTTTCGATACGGTGTCCCATAAAATCCTTCTTGACCGTATGGAGCAGATTGGATTGAGCGGCGTCGCCCTATCGTGGTTGGGTTCTTTCCTCCAAGGACGATCACAGAGGGTTCTTCTCAGACCTTTCGAATCAGAATGTAAACCTCTGGTACGTGGAGTCCCACAGGGCTCAGCGTTAAGTCCTTTGTTCTTCAACGTTTACCTAGCCCCGTTGGCCAAGGTAGTAGAGGCATGTGGAGTCAGAGTGATCTCTTATGCTGATGATACTCAGCTCATATTTTCTTTTAGCGATCACTCTGACTCCAGCCTCTCCAGTTTCCGCCACTGTCTTGGCGAAATCTGTTCTTGGATGTCCACGAACCACCTGCGACTTAACACTGACAAGACGGAGGTTCTGTTTTTCAACCAAAAAATGACCATCCCACCTACATTATGGTGGCCAACGATACTTAACCCCCCCCCCCCACCCCGGTTCACTCTGCCCGTAATCTGGGGTTTATATTTGATGATACGCTACCCTGCAGCTCTCAAATCAATAAGGTCACTTCGGTCTGCTTTGGTAAATTAAAAATGATGAGGAAGATCTTTCCTTTTTTGCCAATTGAGGCACGCAGAACTGTCACCCAGGCCTTAATTACCTCCCACCTGGATTATGCCAATAGTTTATATGCGGGGGCCCCTCTATACCAAATTGAACGTCTCCAGGTGGTGCAGAAAGCTGCCGCAAGATTGATTGGCAATATCCCTTACAGACATCCTATCTCAGCGTTTCGTAAAGTGCTTCATTGGCTGCCTATAGCCAACCGTATTAAGTTCAAAACGCTCATCCTCGCCTTTCGAGCTTTGAATGGAACTGGCCCAGATTATTTAAGAAAGAGACTGAGATTGTCCCACTCGGTTAGGGATCTTCGTTCCAACAATCTGCGCCTCATGACTGTGCCAAGATTCCGTCGCACAAGAATGGGTGGCAGAGCTTTTGCTGTTTTTGCAGCCAAATATTGGAACAGTTTACCGATTGATCTTAGATTTGCCCCTTCTGAAGCGCTTTTCCGTGGACGCCTGAAGACTTGGCTATTTTCATCTATTTAGATTACTTCCTCTTCTCCTGCTGACAGTTTTAGCGCCGGGACACCCCCGTTGGGGGTAGCCGTGCGCTTTACAAAATCCGTAAATAAATAAATAAATAAATAAATAAATAAACCTTAGATACAATCAGTGTAAACAGACAGTCACAGACTGTCACTCATCCATGGAGTTACTCACACACCTAGTCAGTTATGCCAAAAATCAATCACACCTCCATTTTCTCAACTATACAGTTATACACACCTTACTTCTTCAAACATATACTAACACATATTTACTTTACTCTCTTATACAATCCCTGATACATGTTCACAATGATCCATACAGCCACTCACACATTCACTGGCTCTTATGCACAGTTATTTATAGATGTCAACTCTCACATGTACTGTGTTTTACATATGTACTTACTTTGACATGTAGCACTGAGATATCCATTCACTCACCAATACACTCATGCACACAGTCAACTGCCCATACAGCTGTTTCCACATGCACTTTTGAAACCATACATCTAGTGAATCAATTGCTCACACATCTATGCACAGAGTCATACACCTCCCAGCCACCCACACACACACTCAGTCTCCCATACAAATACTTGGGCAACCAATCAATAACCCATATAGTTACTCATATAGCTACTTATCAACACATGCAACAGTTTACAGAACAACAGACATAATGATGCACAAATTAAGACAGTTTAGTCACTAACCCATGCACTCAGTGAGAGACATTTAATCACTCACTCATACAGTCAGTCATGCACCTACTAAATCCTTCATCCAGACACTTATACATCCACTCATTCTTCAATATGTAAGACATATTTTAACTATACAGAAACATACAGTCACTGGATGTTGTCATCAGTGATGTCATCAGTGATGTCACTGACCATGTCATGAATGATGTAATATGTGACATCATCAGCAGTGGATTGCAGGTGCGCGATATATAGTTAGTGCAACTAACTATGGGGGTCATTAGGATCGCGGACGGACTTGAGTCCGTCCGCGACCCCAGAGCATGAGGGAACGTCCGCATGGGCTGCGGCATTCCCTCTGTGCAGATTAGGATGTGACCGCCAGGGTGGCGGTCACATCCTCTATTTTTAACATTGCTGCGGGTGGAGCTTCAAGCTGCACCCGCAGCCAAAGTTATTCACAATAGAATGTTGAGATTTTGCATTGAAAATAATCCTAACTATAACTACCTACTGGCGACCGCCAGTAGGTAATGTATATATATATGTATATCTATACTACTGTTATAAAGAGAGAACTGGGAACCTTTGAGGCGGGTAAACTCGGGAACCACAGCGCCAATCCAAACACCCGATACATCATTGTAATTGTAAGTGTGGCAGGGTATGCTCAGACGTGAGTCCCTTGCTCACTTTGCCACTGGATTCAAGCAAGCCGGGCTGAAGAAGGCTGTAATGCCAGAAACCGGTCCTCGGAAGCTTGTTTCCGGTCCAAGGAAGGCATGGCTTGGCAGTTCGGGCTGGACTGTTCCCATGAGGCAGAGGGTCAGACTGATTTGCATATAGCCATGTCTGAACTGGGGTGGCAGAGTGGGCTAAAGAACGGTGATGGATTAAACCCAGATCTTTTGACTGGGTGTGAGTGTTTGATTGGTTCAGATGCTCCGTCCATCACCACCCCCTTTTGTACCGCTTTGGCCGCCATAAGTGTGGCAGGGTATGCTCAGACGTGAGTCCCTTGCTCACTTTGCCACTGGATTCAAGCAAGCCGGGCTGAAGAAGGCTGTAATGCCAGAAACCGGTCCTCGGAAGCTTGTTTCCGGTCCAGGGAAGGCATGGCTTAGCAGTTTGGGTTGGACTGTTCCCATGAGGCACGGGGTCAGACTGATTTGCATATAGCCATGTCTGAACTGGGGTGGCAGAGTGGGCTAAAGAACGGTGATGGATTAAACCCAGATCTTTAGACTGGGTGTGAGTGTTTCATTGGTTCAAATGCTCCGTCCATCACCACCCCCTTTTGTAGGGTCTGCAGATGCACATAGGCTATATAAAAAAAATATATATACGTTCTTTAAAAAATTTACGATAAAAAAATGTAGTCCCTTGGAAGTAGCGCCGGCCGCGACGTGCATGCTGACATCAGGAGCGCGGGGAGGAGCGGCGTACAGGAGCTCAAGGAGGAGCGGCGGACATGAGCGCGGGGAGGAGCGGCAGACAGGCAGGGAGGAGCGATGAGGAGCGGCGAGGAGCGGCGGACAGGCGGGGAGGAGCGGTGAACTCAGGAGCGTGGGGAGGAGCGGCGGCTGAGGTAGGTGAAGCAGCCGCAGGTGCGCTCCGGGGGACCCACGGACAACGTCGGGGCGGGCGGGGGCTCTGAAGTCTGATTGCACCCGGACAACGTCGGACGGGCTGCTAGTATATATATATATATATATATATATATATATATATATATATATAGTAATTTAATTTTACAAATTTTTATTTTTGAGATATTTTACTTAGTTATTGTCTGGCATTTGTAAATAACACCCCAATATAACATATTTAGGTTCAAAATGAAGCATTGGCATAACCAATAGGTCTCGCCTTTGGGGCCTTATAAGTGTTTAACCATGCAACAGTTAATGTTGTTGCACCAAGGATATTGTGCTGCGTAACTGAATACTTATAAGGACCCAAAAGCGAGACCTATTGGCTATGCCATTGCTTGTTTTTATAAAGTTTCCACATTTTCACTTGTCTCCAAATGTGTTGTGTCTTGATTTGTATGCCAATGTGTGTGTCACGCACTCTCTGGCTGCCTGCCATACGTGAATTGCTACCCCGTCCGAACATGTGGGTTTGTTCCTATGCGTTCTCATGTGCCTCTTTCGTGCTTACACTTATCCGCCACAGGCGAGTGCATTTGTGTCCTATGTTCAATTGTGCGAATGTTTGTGCTGGAAAACATTGTATTGCATGTTGGTGTCCTCTGCTTCCTATGTGTGTGTGCTGCATTGTGTGTGAGATGTCCCTTCATGTGAGCTTTTGTTTAAGCCTGGGCGTAGTTTGCACTGTGAAAAAATTGCAAATTAATTGCAAATGGCATCCTGTACAGTGCCAGTTATGATAAAATAAGATTCTCTATCTTTATATGCTAAAGTGCATATAGTACTTTCACAATTGTGAAACTGAAAAAGTAGCAAGCAGTGGGAGATGTGATGATTTTGGGATCTTCCCTAACCTAGGGGGAGTACCAAACAGATGCCTTGAAAACAAAAAAGCACATCTAATTGAACGAATTGGTGGTGGTCCCATCCTCTCATCTAGTAACAACTAGGTGAACTGCAGCTCTTTGAAGAATTATTTTGATATTGGATACTATAATATTCACTGCCCACTGCTAATCTCGTCCCATAATGCTTTGCAGGGCCTTTGGTTGGGATTGTTTTTTTACCAATAACTGTGCTTGGGGTGGTCCTAAGATGATGGGATCACCACTGAAGTTCAACAAAATGTGCTTTTTGTTTATGCTTTTTGTGTTCAAATCATCTTCTTGGTCCTCCCCCTAGGTTAGGGGGACCCCAAAATCATCAGCTCTCTCATTGCCCAATGTTTTCATTGTAAATGTTCAATTTTGTGAATTGGTTATATGCTTTTAAGCATGTAAAATTGCTTTTTCAAAGCATCTGAAGATATTGTTGATTTAGCTGCTACGCTACATGATTAAGCACAGTTTTGGTACTGTACGAATTAACTTTGCATGATCCGTTTGCGTAGCATAGTATTAAGCCCAGGGTTACTTTTGTTCACCCTTCTCCCTTTCAGGCAGTGTGGTTTTCACTTCTATGCTCGTTCAGTGGTGTGATGTTGGCTGGTTGTGTGACTTGTGCTCCTTGTTGGTTTGTTTTATTTTGGCCATGGTTTGTCTATAGTTGTGCTGTACTTAATTGTGCATGTGTGCCATTGTGCCCATCTACCCCCATCCACCCACTCCCTGCTTCTTCCTCTTCCTGGTGCTGCTGTGTCTGTAATTTCATTGTTCCATACATAAATACATGTAATGAACAAATTAAAATAGTTCCTTGATTCTTTTAGGTTTTAAAACATTCCTATTGTTTTTTTTAAATTTTCCATATAAACAGTTTTCTTAATATTCAAGGACACATAGAAGTCAGAAGTGCAACGTATTCTATCAACACACTTTCTAGAACATTCTACAAAACGTGCAGGTTAAAAGTGAATTTTTTTTTAAACCTAACGATATTTGTTTGCAACATTTTCTCGAACATTTAACGGCACGTGCAGGTTAAAAGTTCACAATTGTTTTAAGTTCGAACAGTGCCTTCCAAATGCAAGTAGCAAGTGTGGTTGAGTTGAGCACATTTTATCCTATCATATGTACTCCAAGTTTAAACTGCTTTTTCTTAACCAATCACAAAGATGCTTTTCGACAAAACAAATGTGCACCCTACTTTAAAAAAACAATGCTTTAAATCTCCCAATCATGTATCGTTTTGTATGGCAAAAAAAAATAGTTCCCTATCTTTATACAGTTCTCTTAATCTATGAACGGACTGCATGATCTACAGACATCTATCCATTCCTCCCAGCCATACCTTCAAAATGCTAGTGTGGATCATAGGACATAGCTAGTTTTCTGGTGCAAGAGGTATGCAGAACAGAGACGTATTGACTTAGACCTAGGTTTACAAAATGTGGACATTAAATGGTTTGGACGGAGAGGACTGAAGTGGCACCAATTGTTGCCTTTGGTTAAAGCCTGTTTTCATCTCCAACACCCTGACCTCATGATTGTGCACTGTGGTGGAAACGACCTAGCACATTGACTGGGGTAGGTTTGGAAATGCTAATGAAGGACACCTTTCAACAATTGATGTTGTTGCCTTTGCCTCAAACTGTCTCTTTATATTTCAATATATGCCAAAGACAGAAGTGGAAATGGTCAAACCAATTTTGTTCTCAGATTGAAAAATCTACGAAAAATGTCAACAAAGCTGTGTCTGCATACCTCAGAGACCATAGAATGGGGTCGATCTACAACAACAACATCGGTTTTGATATGGCTAATATCTACAGACGTGATGGAGTACACTACATAGATCAGGGAAGTCAAGTTCTTCTGAATAACCTGAAGCTGTGCATCCACACTTATATGTGGCTCCAACTAATAAACACAAGGGCTCTTTTTAGAGCCACCTTATATTCCCAATATCGGTTCGCAGAGTGACAGCTGCAATCCGGCTAGCGCAGGGCGACCTGAGGGCTGTCGAGCAGCCTCGTAGAAGGACACCTGCGGCCCGTCAACTCAGCTCGCACAGGGTGAGGTACGGGCCGTCAACTCACACAGTGTGAGCTACGGGCCGTCGGCTCGCAAACGCACACCAGCGTGCTAGTTCGCAGAGGGAGAGCTCAGCCCTAACTTGCAAAGGGAAAGCCCCTCCTACACCATTCACCCCCATACTTTCAATATAGGAGCTAATCACTAAAAGAGAAACTTTTTGTATAATTTCATAAAGATTCATCAAACGATGCCAACGTTACAAGCACATAGAAGACTCCACGAGGGGGGCCGTGCAACCCCCTCCCAACATAAGTGAAGCTCTGGGGCTGCTCGGACCCCAGCAAACCCCTGCAATCCCTGCGAGGCCCTGCTATTAATTTTTAAGAAATACTCCCGGAACCTAGCCCACCTAAGGGCCTCATTAAAATGAAACGCGAGAACCTGCGACCCCAGTGCGAATTTGTGCCGATTTTTTTTATTGATTTTTTGGGCCTTGGGGGTCCTACTAGGACCCCCTGAGCAGGCCTAGGGGGTCAGGGTGTTTCTACCCTGCCCCCCCTTGTTTTATACCTTTGTTTCTCCGTTTTTGGGTGACTCGCTTCTACCGAGCCAGAAGATGGCTGCCAACACTTCCTGGTTTGGAGTGCTAACAGCCATTCACAGTGAAGCTAGCGCACGCAACTTAGGCTCCGCCCAGATATTGAAACTTTTATTTTCCAATTTTTTAGCAACTTTCTGCCAAATTTGGAGTAATTCCGTTCAGTAGTTTCGCCTGCAGCCTTGCACAAAGTTTTCTATGGGAAAATGATTTTTTCACTCTTATTTTTTGAATTTCTCAAAAACTACATAACGGATCTCCACCATTTAAAGGAATTTCGCTTTCTGAAACAAACTCTACCTTCCTCACAAATTTGGGGTAAATCCGTCCAGCAGTTCGAGCTGTAGCTCGACGCAAAATTTCCTATGGAAAATAACATGGAGAAAACGACTTTTGGGACTCCCTTTTTTCTCAGCCCTCCTTGACGAATCACCCCGCGACTTTTAGGATTTTTAGGATAGGAGCTGACCTGGATAGACTTGTTTGGTGGAGAATTTGAGGGAGATTCGTCAAACGACGCCAAAGTTATTAGCAAATCAAAAAAAACTTTTCCTATGGAAACTAGGTTCTAGCTATAACTACCTACTAGGTAATATATAAGTATATAGTCATATATAGTATTAAATATCAGTGACATTTATTTAATTAACATTATATTAATAGGTATACAATAAAAAAAATACTACTACTTTTTCTCAATACTTTTGTACTTACCATTATAAGGATAGGGACACCTAGTTTTGTGAACAATATTTTTGACACAATATTTGTGTTACACAATATTGTTGATTCTAATATTGTGTCAGAGATCTGGCAGCCACAATATTTTTGTTCAGGTTGTGGCCTGCCAATCAGAGCACAACCACCCACTAGACTCATGTGATCCATTTACTCCTGCGAGGTGGACGATGGGGAACAATTTGCCCTCCTTCAATCTGATCCCTCTGTTATTTGAAGTTGCACTGTTGCAGGACTCTCACAGAAGTCTTGCAAACCCAACCATCGAGATATCTATAAATTTGAAAATTAATTCTCAAGAACTACTGCATGGATTTACAAAAAAGCACAATAAGCAAACATTCTGGGTAAAGATCTAGCCAAATTTGTTGTCATTCCGTTCAGCCATTTTGGCTTTAGCAATGCCCAAAATTTCCTATACAAATTTCATTTTGAGACCTCGCTTTTTTCTATGTCCCCACATGATGGATAACCCCAATACTTTCAAGGAAGGAGCTTGGGTAGATAGGCTTTTTTGGAGAAAGTTTTGTGAAGATTCATCAAACATAGCAAGTTCTTAGCAGACCAAAAAAATCAATTTCCTATGGTAACTGTGTCCCCTGGGTCCGAATGGAATGATAATGGGGAGGGGGCCATGCAACCCTCTCCCAAGCCTTCATAGGACCCAGTGACCCCATCCCTTGGGGATAATGTTGTTTAAAAGTGGCGGGGGATACGCAGCACACCCTCCCCAATCCTCATTTTATTTTATTTTTTTGTTCTTTTTTGCCATTGAGGCCCCCATCTCCCAGGGCTACATTGAACAAAAAAGGGAGGAAGCATGGTCCCATCCCTGAGCCTTCATAGGCCCCGGGGACTCCATCCCCTGGGGCCATACTTCATTGAAAAGGGGAGCGAGGTTAAGCGCCCCCTCCCTGAGTTTCAGTGCTACATATAATGAAACTTCTTATGATGTCACTTCCTGTGTTGTCAAATGTATGAGAATTCATACCTTATGATCAGTCCCTACTGGGGAAATTTGGAAGTTGGTTCTTCTGCCTGTAATTGGGGACATTCTGAAATCTAAGATTGACATCCTTCATCAGGTCTAGTGTCAGAGTCTACTCATCAGTGTTTATTCTGGCACGAAGGTCTCCTCTTAAGGTCGGGCGTCTTATGGATAGTTGCCTGTCTTTTGGTGAACAGCAAGGCTAAATCATAGAATAAAAATATACATAAACACCTTGGGACAATTAAATGTGTTATTTTCCTTGATGTTTATCTTTGGGAAGAATAAATGCACTTGCTGACTCTGTTGTTTGCTTGTGGAAGAGAAATGCGGCCTTGTAGATCGTGTCTGAATAGCCCTTATGTCTTTTATGATTTGTGCCATGCAATGTACTTATTGAAGTCTCAATGTAGTCTTTGGTAATTTCTCTGGTCTTTAATCACCTAGTAGTTCATGAGCAGTTACTTCACAACTTACCATACATTATATGTACCCATACTTTCTCACCACTCTATGAAAACACTTGCCTTTTTTGCTATGTTAGTATTGGCATGTAAGTAAATAACTAACATCTTGATTTTTCTATTGCAGGGTTGAACCGGATTTGCCGACCATGGATAAGGAATCTTCAGGTAGGTTCTGAAGTTCCTGAGACAGAAGACAAAGGACGCCACAGCTCAGGGTGTGTTTTCAGGAAGAACATACCCAAGATGGCTTCATATTATCACCAGATCATGTAATTTCGTTCCATTATCACACGCACACCAACAATAGCAGAGAAAACCATTGTAGACATCCAAGAGTTTATAGGAAATGTGGAGAATGTGGGGCATGAGAAGAGGCCATGAGTATGTTTTGGAAGGTTATCTGAGTATGCGTCGCCTACAGAAAGAGGGGTCAGTCAAAGTAGGCCATCTCTAGGGAAGCTTTATTGGTCTGAAAAGAGGACATAAGAACCCCACTTAAATTTATGAATGTAAATGTATTTGAGCTTGTATAGCGCACAGCTACCCGCAGTGGGTTTCCCGGCGCTTGCTTAGGGAACCTGTCCTGGTATTCCCCTGCGAGATAACCCATTTCTGGGCATCCCCAAGGTGAAAGCCAGGCATCCCGTCGCGAGGGGCCCTTGTGGAGATTAAGCAAGCTATTGCCCAGAGTTACAGAGTGGGACTCCATGATTGGAATAGGCACCAAGGCGAGAATTGTCAGGTCCGGGGAAATTTGAGCCCAAGACCCGCCGAGGCGGGGAATTGAACCCTGGTCCGGGCCAGACCTCTGCATCAGGGTCTGCCGCTCCAACCACTTGAGCCACACTTCTACACCTTGAGCCACACTTCTCCAATGATCATGGCTATAACAAGACCTGAGGCTCCATTATGACTGGACCTTCTTACTATAATCTCTAGCAGACAGTGGCAGCTGGTGAACTTTGAAAGGGGTGAGGCATGAGAGGAAATCCTCAATTTGCCTGTATGAGCCTAGTAGTGTGGAAGCACAACAGTGCCAGTGGGAATTTTTGAAGGGGGTTTTCCCCACAGAGAACATTTTGTTTAAAGGTGGTAAAATTGTGCAGTTTCTAATACATTGACCAAAAAGTGCTGTAGCTAACAGTGGCATATTGAAGCTTAGCTATTGCTGTGACGGTTATCATGTAGAAGTGTATGATGTAATATGCTCATAAAGTGTTGTCTTTCATTGTGCATTTCTGGTAAGCCAATTAAAAATGTGTCTTTCTGCTATGTTTTATGCCAGGCTGTGACCCTGTTTGGAGTACTGAAAACCAAGCTGTCCTGCAGTGCCATATTGATTTAAGAATAGTTTTGACAAGTTTCTCCTACCTATGTTAGTTCATTGGACCTCAGCTGACAGCTGATGTACTTTAATATGAGAATACATAGCCCAACCTTGAAAGTATAATAAAACATGTCCCTCCTGCTATGGAGTCAGACTGTGACTACTGTCTGAGCAGCTGCATGGAAAGATTGTGCCCAGGACGAACTAAGGTCCTCAGAGCTTATGATGGAAACAGATTTATTTATAATTAGAAAGACAAGTCAAGGAGGCAGAAGAGGTACAGACAGCAAGAAAAGGAGACACATATGGACAGAGGAGCATAAAGGGACACAGATTGGAACAGAGGTTCATAAAGATAGATAAGAGATGAAGATAGATTGACAGTGACAGATGTGGGCAGAAAAGTACATACATATTTATACACAGGTAGACAGAGAAAGAGCTAAACAGATGTAGATAGAGTCCAACACAGATAGAGTTGGGTAGCTAGATGTAGAGAGAGATAGTGACACGCACATGGGTATAGATTGGTAGACACAAATAAAATAGAATTAAAGGAAGACTCAGTTTAGGGTGGTCCTGCTGTCTCTTCCTCCCTGTCCTTTTTGGGTTTCTCTATTATCCCTTATTTGTCACTTTATATTTTCTCTTTTGCCATATTTCTATGTCTCTCCCTGTTTTTGTTTGTCACTCGCTGTCTTGTTTTAGCTCTCCCCTTGCCTTTGTCTCTCCTGTATCTCTATATCTGTCTCTCCCTGTCTTTTGCTTTCTGTCTCTCCAGTCTTTCAGTCTATTTCTCTTGGTGTTCCTTGCCCAGTGTCTATCTTACTCTGCCCCTTATATCTGTCTTTTTCTCACTCCCTGTCCCTATCTCTGTTGTATCTGCCTTTGAATGTATTGCTCTGACTTTGACTTCGGTCTATCCCGTTTTTCTTTCTCTCTCCATGAGTTCAACTCTCTCTCTTCTCCCATATCTCTCCTGTCGTGTCTTTTCCAGTAGGCACCAAGAGAATGGTAGTGGTTCAGTATGTGTTACTTCTCTTCTTCGTTCCAGTGCCCACATGCACGTCTGTCTCTGTGCCCTCTTGTCCATCGGAATCCCCTCCCCACACCCTGACCAGATGTGGTGTCCGGTTCATGCCCCCTCCCACAATTCGGGTGCAGGGTCCTAGTGCCCACTGACCCAGGTCAGTACATCTACCCCTTTGTGGAAAGAAAATGAAGAAAAGTTATAGAGAGAGAGAGAGAGAGAGAGAGAGAGAGAGAGAGAGAGAGAGTGAGAGAGATGATCCCCATTGTTACATTTCCTCAATCAGTCTTTTTGGCCTTTTGCGCACTCTTTATGGACATGCTCCTTCCATTTCCTTCTGTGATCCCTCTCCTTGTTTCTCATCATGGTGTGTCCTTCTTCCCTTGCTGTCCTCCTCTTTTTCATTAGTTTTGTTGTTCTTCGCTGTTGTGTCTCCTCCACCTTCATCCATTGACTTTAGTCCCTTGAAGTGAGAACTATTTCTGGTGATTCGGTAGAGACCTGACACAGCTGTTATCATTGGCCCCTTGATGTTTGTTATTGTCAGTGGTTCATCCGAGGATGGACTGTCTGATTTTCTTGACTGCCGTTGGCGCACCAATAATCCCTCCCCTTGCTTCAGGTGCGATGGAGTGGCATGTCTCCAGGTGTCCGCACGATCTTGAAATCATAATCCATCAGTCTTATTCCCCATCGTTCAATGCGTGACGGTATCTTTGCATTTGGATTGCCATATATTTTTAGTAGGGCCTGATGGTCTGTTACAATGGTGAATGGTTTCCCATAGATAACCATGTGGTAATGTTCACATGCCCATACCACTGCAAGGCTTTCCTTCTCTGGCTGGGAGTATGCCCTTTCGACGTCCAACAAACTTTTGCTTGCATATGCGATCATTTTTCTGGGCGAATCTCCTCCAGGCATGTGTTGTACTAGGACAGTTCCTAACCCAACCGGGCAGGCGTCCACAGTCAGCTCAGTGCATAGCGATGGGGCAAAGATGATGTATAGCCATTTCTGCGCGTCTAATGCCTCAAATGCCCTATTGCATTCCTGTGTCCAGAGAAACTTCTGACCCTGTTTTGTTAGATCCCAAAGGGTTGTGATCACTGTGGCAAAGTCTTTTATGTAGCAAGCACAGTAGTTTGCTAGAGCAAGAAATGACCTCACTTCCGCTACTTCTGTTGGAGGTCTTGCCTTTTCCAGTGTCTTTACTTTGCTGGGGTCTGGCCTCATTCCTTTTTAGGTCGAGCCTAGCGCAGCGCGCATGCGCTGCGCTATGGGGAGGCCTCTTGGAATCACTCCGGACTTCCCCAAAACCTTTCCGTGTGGTTTTTCAACTTCCACACATTCTATTGGCCTTAGTGTGTGACTTTCAAAAATGAAAGCACGCAATTGGCCAAAGGCGGGTGCATGTCCCACCTTTTCTCTAAATGTTCACTCCCACGGCCTCCAGCTGTCGGGAGCAAGCAGTGGCGTGCAGGCTGCCAGCTGCATTCCTCCCTTGTCGTGGACCATGTTACAAATTAAACATATCGCGGTCGGTTTCACTTTCGTACCGTACATGCTTGTCTTCCACACTTATCTGTGGTTCTTTTTCATGTTCACTCCTTTATTTGTTTCTCGCACTTTTTAATTTGTCACGCTATCTCCCATTGGTTTATTTGATTGCAAGCATGTTATTTAATTAAATGTCCTCGTCTAAAAAGGCATCACACGCCTGCAAGGCAGGCATAGTCATGTCAGCTTAGCAGACCTCTGTACTTCCGGAGCATTACTGGTGTGTATATCATGGCACACTACGCTTCCACTTCCAGAGCATTACTGGCACACTAGGCTTTTACTGCCAGAGCATTACCCATGTGTATACCATGGACACACAACCCTTCCACTTCCGAAGCATTACCAGTCTGTATACCATGGCATACTACGCTTCCACTTCTGGAGCATTAACAGTGTGTATACCATGGACACTACGCTTCCACTTCAGGAGCATTACCAGTGTGTATACCACCATGACATACTACGCTTCTACTTTTGGAGCATTAGTGGTGTGTTTACCATGGCACACTACGCTTCCACTTCCAAAGCATTACTCGTGTGTATACCATGACACACTAGGCTTCCACTTCAGAAGCACTACCAGTGTGTACACCATTGCACACTAGGCCTTTACTGCTGGAGCATTGCCCATGTGTATACCATGGCACACTTGTATTCCACTTTACCGGTGTGTATATCATGGCAAACTACATTTCCATTTTTGGAGCACTACCGTTGTGTTTATAATGGCACATTACATTTCCACTTCAAGAGCATTACCGGTGTGTTTATCATGGCACACTATGCTACTGAAGCATTGCCGGTGTACAAACCATAGCACACTCCGCTTCCACTTCCCATTACTGGAAATGCTCCACTTCCAGAGCATTACTGATGTGTTTACCATGGCACACTACGCTTCCAGTTCTGTGAGATACAACAAAAACTTGGCAGTAAGGGATTTAGATGTTGCACAACCAGCATATACACTAATGTACACAGTCTAAAGCAATGAAAATTGCCCACCTCCCTAGTCCACTGCCACAGGACTAAAATTAAATGAACACAAAACTAGCAAAAGGAGAGGCAACAAGAGCAATTATTAAATATGAGATATCAATGTTGATAAATTGAGACACATATCCTTCGTGAATGCGAAAAAATGTCCAAATTTTAATCAAGTAAGTCTTGAAACGGTGATAACAGCCAAGAAATCAGAACATGATGATCAGCAAAACAGCACAAGACAGAAGGTAAGGTGATCAGTGAAACAGCATAAAGACAACCAACGCGTTTCACCCGATAAGGGCTTCCTCAGGGCAGAACACATTCAGGTAGACTGAGATCCCGTTGAGAAGAAAAGCATACAGCTCATTTGATAAGTCAACCGCTAGGCTATTTTAAATACTGAAAGTGTGCAGTATTTCTTTGAAGATCAGAACAGATGACGACTCAAGGTGGAGTAACAATTCAAGAAATAGAATATCAATAAGGTATCTGTGACAGGCTCAATTCTCTATCATTCAGTTAAGGAGTAGAACATGGGGTACTCTGATAGGCACCGCACTTGGAAAGGTTCAGAATCAAAGGGTCGTCTCCATTCTAATCGGGAAGTCTTCCAAACGTAAAGACCTTCCAACCACGATTTTCACGCCAAAAAAGTCCAGTTCTGGAGCATTACAGGTGTGTATACCATGGCATACTGCGCTTCCACTTCTGGAGCATTACCGGTGTGTATACCATGGACACAATGCTTCCAATTCCGGAGCATTACCAGTGTATACCATGGTACACTAGACTTTTAATTCCATAGTACTACCAGTGTGTATACCATGGCAAACTACACTTCCACTTCTGGAGCATTACCAGTGTGTATACCATGGCACACTATGCTTCAACTTTTGGACCATAAGCAGTGTGTTTACCATGTCACACTATACTTCCACTACCGGAGAATTACCGTTTTTTACCATGGCACACTAGGCTTTTACTTCCGGAGTATTACCGGTGTGTTTCCCATGGCACACTATGTTTCCTATTCCGGAGCATTACTGGTGTATACCATGGTACACTAGGCTTTTACTTCCAGAGTATTACCGGTGTGATTACCATGGCATACTACGATTCCACTTCTGGAGAAATACCTGTGTGTATACGATGGCACACTACGATTCTACTTTTGGAGCATACCGGTGTGTTTTCCATAGCACACTACGCTTCCACTTCCGATTACTAAAAATGCCTCACTTCCTGAGCATTACCGGTGTGTATACCATGGACACCATGCTTCCAATTCAACAGCATTACTGGTGTATACCATGGTACAATAGGCTTTTACTTCCTGAGTATTACCGGTGTGTATACCATGACACACTATGCTTCCACTTCTGGAGCATTAACAGTGTGTATACCAAGGACACTACGCTTACAATTCCGGAGCATTACCTGTGTGTATACCATGGCACACTACACTTCCACTTCCGGAGCATTATCGGTGTGTATATCATTGACACTATGTTTCCACTTCCGGAGCATTACTGGTGTGTATACCATCGACACTATGCTTCCACTTACAGAGCATTACCGGTGTGTATGCCATGGCACACTACGCTTTCACTTATGGAGCATTACCGGTGTGTATACCATGGCACACTATGCTGCCACTTATGGAGCATTACCGGTGTGTATACCATGGCACACTACGCTTCCACTTCCGGAGCATTACCGATGTGTATAACATGGCACACTATGCTTCCACTTATGGAGCAGTACCGGTGTGTATACCATGGCACACTATGCTTCCACCTCCGGAGAATTACCGGTGTGTATACCATATACTCAAAGCCTGTGTCCTACTAAACCAGTACAATACACAACACAACAAGGGGGGCTCAGGCAAAGGTCTTAGTTTGTTACAGAATTATCGTAGTTTTTTAAACAAATCACAGTGTACACCTTTAAACTTTTCAAATACAATTTATTTCCATGTATAAGGTGTTTCAAAGTGTAGACGTTTCGATCCATGTGGTTAATGCGTGGATCATCATCAGGACTATGAATGAATGCCTGAATCAATAGTGCCTTACAAAACCTGGAATGATACCAGTTAAGGGAGGAAAGGAAAGGGGAGGAAAATCCAGACATAGACGAATTAGGAGAGGTTTCCTTCATAATACAGCGAGTTGCAGTCTGGCTAGTTTGTTGGTTACATATAGAGGTGGTGTGCAGTTTAAGGAGAGTGATTTGTCAATGGAGTAATATCGTGTGAACAGTGCATATTAGGAATAGGTGACTGTTCTTAAAAACACAAACGCGCTATGATACTGACTGAAATAGGGTGATTGTTCATAAAGTTATATCCTGTGCACAGTGCTTTTCAGAAATGAGTGACTATTCTTTCATTTCAAACGCACTAATGTACCGTTACGATTTAGATTAGGTCAGATCTGACTAGCGTGTTGGTACAAGATTGCTTTTCAGGTAAAAATTCATATTGGTATTGCCTTAGTAAAAAAGAATTCAGTGAGAAACTAAATAACCACGGTTGAGCGCAGTTGCGCACACACAAGGGGTACAGAGCATAATGCTTAACCGGCGCGTGGGGGGAAAATTCAATTCAGAAAAGACACAATAAACATAATTGGGCGCAGTTATAAACACATAGGGTATACAAGGCACATTGCTTAATCGGCGCGTGATATAAAGCAATTCAAATAGGTGACATGATAGAACCAGTAGTAATCACAAGAAAAAATCGGCGCATGGTGTAAGTGTGATGTGGACTGTTAAAATTAAGTGCCTGAATGGTTGAGGGAGCGGTTCTCAAATGAGGGCATGGCAGTGAAAGTTGAAGGCATGCGAGCCGCTGCTGCTCAAATCGGAGTGAGAATAATCACTGGAAGCGTGCACTATGAAATTAAACGGGCGCTTACCGGTAGCTTCCAATTCTGGAGCATTACTGGTGAGTATACCATGGACATTATGCTTCCACTTCTGGAACATTACTGGTGTGTATACCATGGCACACTAGGCTTTTACTTCTGGAGCATTACCCATATGTATACCATAGCACACTACGCTTCCACTTCTGCAGCATTACCAGTGTGCATACCATGGCATACTAGGCTTCCACTTCCGGAGCATTACCGGTGTGTATATCATGGCACCCTATGCTTCTACTTTTGTAGCATTACCGGTGTGTATATCATAGTCATTGCGCTTGCTCTTCGGGAACATTACCGGCACACTACATTTCCATTTCTGGAGCATTACCATTGTGATTATCGTGGCCCATTACGCATCCACTTCCGGAGCATTACCAGTGTGTTTACGATGGCACACTATGCTTCTGAAGCATTACCGGTGTGCATACCATAGCACGCTACGCTTCCACCTTCGATTACTGGAAATGCTCCACTTCCATAGCACACTATGCTTCCAGTTACGGAGCATTACTGGTGTGTATACCATGGCATACTACGCTTTCCCTTCCGGAGCATACCCATGTGTATACCATGGACACGACACTTCCACTTCCGGAGCATTACCCGTGTATACCATGGTACACTAGACTTTTAATTCCGGAGTACTACCGGGTTGTTTACCATGGCACACTATGCTTCCTATTCCGGAGTATTACCGGTGTATACCATGGTACACTAGGCTTTTACTTCCAGGGTATTACCGGTGTGTTTACCATGGCACACTACGCTTCCAATTCTGGAGCATTAAAGGTGTGTATACCATGGCACACTAGGTTTTTACTTCCGTAGCATTACTGGTTTGTATACCATGGCACACTACGCTACTACCTTTGGAGCATTACCGGTGTGTTTACCATAGCACACGATGCTTCCACTTCTGATTACTAAAAATGCCTCACTTCCGGAGCATTACTTGTTTGTTTACAATCCCACACTACGCTTCCAGTTTCTGAGCATTACCGGTGTATACCATGGTACAATAGGCTTTTACTTCCTGACTATTACCAGTGTGTATACAATGGAACATTACGCTTCTACTTCCAGAGCATTACCGTGTGTATACCGTGGCATATTACACTTCCACTTCCGGAGCATTACCGGTGTTTATACAATGGCACACTAGGCATTTACTTCCGGAGCATTACCCTTGTGTATTCCATGGCACATTATGCTTCCACTTCCAGAGCATTACCCATGTGTATACCATGGACACAACGCTTCCACTTCCGGAGCATCACTGGTGTGTATACCAATGCACACTAGGCTTTTACTTCCGGAGCATTACTGGTGTGTATACCATGGACATTACGCTTCCACTTCCGGAGCATTACCACTGTGTATTCCATGGCACACTAGGCTTTTACTTCTGGAGCATTACCCGTATGTATACCATAGCACATGGTGTGCATATCATGGATGTTGGACTTGGCCCTTATGGCAGGTTCACCCCTAATCTTTTTGCTTTTAATATATGATCTTTGTTGATGATTTGTGGTCTCTGCGCACTTTTTCCCTGTGTCCCAGAGTAAAGTGCGTGCGTGTAGTGGGGCTGGCCTGCCCTCCCATAGGAATGCATGGGGAATGTCTGTGTCCCTGGTAGTTCCTGATGCGTGGGGAGTGCAGGTTCGAATTTGGTATGTGCGAACTCGTGAGAGTGAATGCTTCGCCATGATGTATGTGGCATGATTGTGTCTTGTGTACAAGTGCCACTTTTAGGAGTTGGCATATTAGTGTAAAATATGCCTGGCGTGTGATTGGCTGGAGCTGGCTGGTGAGCCTGGCTCCAGGAAGGCTGGATGGGTCTGCCCGGTGGTGAGTGTGAGATTAGCATGTTGATGGCTGGGGAGGGCTGCACCTTGTTCCTGATGGGGCTGGGCTTTCCCCACACAATGCTGGCTCCGCCCCCTGTGGTGCGTCTAATGACCCTAGCCTCCCTAGTGAATGAAATGGGTAGTTGAGCCATCAAGGGTGCTCCAAAACCAGCTGCGACTGGTTTCTCCCCCACCCTGCACCTACAGACAAAGGAATTTACAGTATAAGAAGGGGCTGTGTCCCCTTACAATTTGTTCTCTGCCAGGATCTTATCTGAGGGGGCTGCTGCTGTTGCTGGGGCCAGGAGGACCGCCACTTGGATTGTCTCCCTGCCTGGAGACCCAGTGAGCTGGCTCTGGGCCCAGCCTTGCCCCCCTGCCTGCCTCCAAACCTTGCTGGAGCTGTTATTCACTTATAGCACTGAGAGCGCTGTTCTCTGGTCCTGCAGCACTGGGGAGCGCTGTGATTCCTTGCCTAGCGCTTGAGAACGCTTTATTTTGCCCATAGCGCTGTGAGCGCTTTATTCTGGCCCCTGGCGCCTGGGAGCGCTTGATTTTGCTTATAGCGCTTGGTAGCGCTTTCATTTTCCTTTTTTGGCTGCCCACGCCACTTCTTGCCGATTTTGAACTCCCCTGGCAGGTGCCCACCCTGCCCGGGACCGTGCGCTGTTTTGACTCCCTTCGAGTGCCCAACTCGAGTAGTTGGTTATTGTAAACGAGCTGGTGCCCACCCGGCATTACCCCGTGTTCTCACCGCCGCAGCCCAGGACAAAGAACCGCCGAGGAGAAGCCGAAGGAACCGCTAGCGTCATAGCCAGGCCGCGCTGGGATTGGCCCAGCCGGCCGAGCCTCCCGCCGCATCATCGGGGGAGGAGGAAGAAGCAGGAAGCAGCATGCATTTGCCGTCCCGAGGCTCCCGAGCGAAGGGAGAGCCCCGGGAAAAGAGAACCGTCCCGCCAGCGAGACAGCCGGTGAGTGAGGCGAAGGGAGGAGGGGGTCAGGGCACATTGCCGGTGCCCGCCCATCCCCTCCAGTACGAGTATCTTCGAGCCCCGAGAGGCTCAGCGCGCCTAGTTGTTTCGAGCCCAGAGAGGCTCGTGGGGCATTCGCATTTGTTCTGAGTCCCCCGTGAGGGACTCCAATGACCCCGCAGGTGTAATTAGAGCCCAGAGAGGCTCTGGGGGCATTTGCTTTAATTAGAGCCCGAGAGGCTCAGCAGTGCCGCTTCCTTGTCCTTTCGAGCCCCGAGGGGCTCCGGCGTGCCATTCTTCTGTGTTGAGTCCCCCGAGAGGGACTCCAACGTTCTGGGGCCATTTCCTTGCTTTGCGAGCCCAGAGAGGCTCGAGTGCCGGCACCATTGTTCAAGAGCCCAAGAGGCTCAAAGCCCATCATTGTTTTAGAGCGCAGAAGCTCTTAAGTGCCATATTTGTTTTAGGGCCTAGAGAGGCTCTTAGGGGGACACAGGCAGTTGGTTAGAGCCCCGTGGCTCCCACGCTGTGTTTCGCCCCACCGTTGTTCTTGAGCCCACAAGGCTCCAACGTTTGCCCATCATTATTTACAACTGTCCAGCACTTAATGGACAGTTGCTACGTTTAGGCTTGTGCTCTTGGCTGCCTCCCTGACATTTGGACTCAGGGCATTTCAGCCCTTGCGAGGCCAGTTGGCCTGGGGGACAGTTCTAGTGTTGTGCTACGTGCACCCTGCGCATTTATGGCTTACTTGCTTATGTGATTCCTGCGCCAATGTTCTACCTGCACCTCTGAATGTGTTTTAATGCCTCATGTGCAATGTGTTTTATGTTTTATCCCCTTTGCTAAAAGTGACCTGCTTAGAGGATTGTTGATGTCTTATTACCTTTGCTAAAAATGACCTGCTTAGGTGTTTGTTTATGTCATATAGGTCCTGATAATAAGGTCCTAGTTCCCTGCGTGATTTTCCTAAGGTGGTTAGGGTTGTGTAGGAGGTATTTACCCTTTACCAGTAATTCCTGGTTGTGTGCTACATTTACTATTTTAGTGCTACAGTCATTATATGTTTATGTGCTAAGTGTTATACCTACAAGTGCTAATTCTAAAAGTGCCTACCCCTGACAGTGGTCCATGTGGCCCTGTCCTCTACATAATCCCCTGTAAATTCTGCCCGTGCCTGTTGGCACATTGTAAAGTGTGTGTTGTTATCTACTGTGTTTTGCTATAATACAAAGGCTATTTTTTTATATAACCTTGTGTGGAGTTTCCTTTGTGGTGGGCCTTGGGTGTTGTTGCTGGGTGCGCGCGCAAACGCTTTACACATCGCCTCCAAGTTTAGCCTTGCTGCTCGCGCCACGTTACCTAGAGGGTGAGCAGGGGTTATCTTGGTGTGTAACTCCCTTGCCCTGACTTAGAAATGGTGATCTCTGACTGATTTTGGCGTGAGCCTTGGCCAGCCGGGGATCCCGTGTCTAACAATGGACATTACGCTTCCACTTCTGCAGCATTACCGGTGAGTATACAATGGCACACTAGGCTTCCACTTCCAGAGCATTACCGATGTATATATCATGGCACCCTAAGCTTCTACTTTTGTAGCATTACCGGTGTGTAACGCTTGCAGTTCAGGAACATTACCGGTGTGTTCACCATGGCACACTACATTTCCATTTCTGGAGCATTACCATTGTGTTTATCATGGCACATTACGGTTCCACTTCCAGAGCATTACCGGTGTGTTTACCATGGCACACTATGCTTCTGAATCATTACCATAGAACACTCTGCTCCGACTTCTGATTACTGGAAATACCATTGCCCACTATGCTTCCAGTTACGGAGCATTACCAGTGTGCATACCATGGCATACTATGCTTCCACTTCTGGAGCATTACCGGTGTGTATACCATGGACACTAGGCTTTTACTGCCGTAGCATTACCCATGTGTATAGCATGGTACACTAGACTTTTAATTCCGGAGTATTACCGGTGTGTTTACCATGGCACACTACGCTTCGAATTCTGGAGCATTACCGATGTGTATACCATGGCACACTAGGCTTTTACTTCCAAAGTATTACTGGTGTGTATACCATGGCATACTACGCTTCTACTTTTGGAGCATTACCGATGTGTATACCATGGCACACTAGGCTTTTACTTCCAAAGTATTACTGGTGTGTATACCATAGCACACTACGCTTCCACTTCCGATTACTAAAAATGCCTCACTTCCAGAGCATTACTGGTCTGTTTACCAAGGCACATTTTGCTTCCAGTTCTGGAGCATTACCAGTGTGTATACCATGGACACTCTGCTTCCAATTCCTGAGCATACCGGTGTATACCATGGTACCATAGGCTTTTACTTCCTGATATTACCAGTGTGTATACCTTGGCACACTACACTTCCACTTCTGGAGAATTACTGGTGTGTATACCATGGCACATTAGGAATTGCCAATATCCCTGGCTAAACACTTATAAGGTCCCAAAGGCGAGACCAATTGGCTATGCCAATGCTTATTTTGAAAAGATGTGACCAAAGAATACTAGCTCATTTCTCCCCAATTTGCACTTGTCTTCATTATCGTATTCCTTTTTACCGGCCTTATTACCTGCCTTATGATCTCTTGAAATACTCTCTGCTGATGATGATATTCCAAAACGTAGTCATTTGAAACGAAAGAGGCCCATGTGCGTGGAGAAGGTAGTGATGTACCGTGATTGCCTGTCAAGCTCCAGTTGATGGTATCCTTTGCACAATTCTAGTTTTGAAAATCGGCATGCACCAGTGAGACAGCTGATCATGTCATTTAGATGTGGTCCAGTGTGTCTTTCCCTCTCAATGGCCGTGTTTGGCACTCTCATGTCAACGCATAGGCGAATCTTTGAGGTGTTCTTCTTTGGGACTGCTACTATTGGAGACACCCAGGGAGTCGGTCCGTCGGCTGGCTCTATGATATCCTGTGCCAGTAGGCTCTGTATCTCTTCTTCTATGGTTGCAGATGTATGGGCACTCCTCAGTGATATTGAGCCACAGGTTTCATCGCTTCATTGATATGCAGATACATTTGTTTTTCTTTTAGTTTGCCCAGCCCTTGTAGTACGGATGGATGTTCTTTCAGAATGTTCTGTCTTTCTGACATGTTGTAGTCATTGCTAGTAGCCCCATCACCTGTGCGGTGACGTTGCTTAGCAGACAGGGTGCTAGAATGTCCCCTCGTAGTACATGTATTTACTCTTTGCTAGACCTTTCTTTGCAAGTTAATATCTCTGTGAACTTCCCCATGTTCAATACTGGTTTCCTCGAGCCCTAGGTAAATACATCAACAGTAGACGGTGATAGTGGCGGTTTCACCCTCATCTTCTCCTATTCTGACATGCACATGATGTTGCATGTAGCTCCACTATCTAATACGAAGCTTGTGCTGTGTTTTCCTACTTCAATGTTCACTGTTGCTGTTGTTTTGACCTAATGTTTTTCTGCGAGATGAATGTGTTCTGGCGTGCGGTCCTTCACTGGTTCATTCAACATCAGATACAGTCGCTCCACAGCCTCTGGCACGGTTGCTCCATCCGATTCAGCTGAGGGACTGCAATTTTCTATTTCCATATGCCTTCCGTATCTGCTTGTCACTGTCCGTGGTCTAGCTGGTCTTCCACGCTCACTTTTAAATTGTCCACTCATGCAGGTGCTTGCAAAGTGGTTTTCTCTGTTGCATTTTCTGTATCTGTGGCCCATTGCCGGTCACGAGCTGGTATGTGGAAATTCAAATCTGCATTGATACGACTTTCTTTTTTGCTTCCTACTTCGTGGCGGTGTATTGTCTCTCTTCTTGACACTTCCAGTTACGAGGTTCGCTTGTTCCACCCTGCTCGCCTTTCCCAGTTCCATCTGTCTTGCATGCATTGGTACTCTAGTCTCCGCTTGGGCCATGGTCAGTATTTTCTCACGCGAGGAAGGTTCATTCATAATTTGTGCACGGAATTCCACTGACTGGAATCCTTCAATGATGCGCAGTCGTATCGCTTGTTCCTTGTCAAACTTGTTAAATTTGCAATACGTTACTAGTTTACGCAGTCTGGTTGCAAAACTTTCCACGGGGGCATGATGGACCAGGGTAGTCTCCTGCTTTTGTTTCCTCGCGACAGGGGTGGACTCCTGACATTGCATCTCCGCTCCAGTAGTCGGCAGACCAGGGTGGGCTCCTGGCTTCGTTTCGATGTCGCCAGAGGCACGCGCTTCTGGTGGTTACTTCTAATCCCACCTCTTCATCGCCAGTTGTTGTGTCGTCGCCAGTAAGCATGCAGAGACTGGTAAGTGGTTTAGTATACTTCATTTCTCTTCTTCGTTCCAGTGCCCACATGCGCGTCTGTCTCTGTGCCCTCTTGTCCATAGGAATCTTCTCCCCACTCCCTGACCAGAAGTGATGTCCGGTTCATGCCCCCTCCCACAATTTGGGTGCAGGGTCCAATGGCCCTCTGACCCAGGTCACTACATCTCCCCACTCTTTCTATTACTGTTTCACTTGTTCTTAACCGTTCTCTCTCAACCTCTTCCTCACTATGTTTTGTTATCTTTTTCTGACTTTGTTTCTCCGTGTTTTTGAATATTTCCATATCTCCCTACCACAGGCCTTTCTTAGCGCCCTGGACAAAATGCAAATGTTTCTTTGGCTGTGTGCTCATAGAAACCAAGTTTCCCAGATTCATGCGTGAAGTGCTACTCCAGTCCTGCATTTATTTTCTTTGAATTCTGGGACTTGTAGTCCTGGTTTTATAATGGCATGGATATGACTAGAATTTCATAGCAAAAACCTGGACTGGAGCAGCACATTACACATAGACCTGTGAAAATTGGCTGTGATGAGTGCTGTATTTTTTATTCTTAAAAAAGCTTTAGTAATGGTACAGAAAATATTTGAGTCTTCATTAATTTAGGTTTTGCTTTTTACATGCAAACTAAAATGTTTGCTTTGAAAAGCCTTTGCAGTTCCAAATGGTTCCTTGCTCAGCCGGATTTGTGTGGGCACAAGCACTTCCTCTATGGCTGCCTTTCTCCCATCTGCATTGACTGTACACTAAGGACTTTAGAACATGCTACTAAATAAGGTAAATTAATGCGATATAAGGTTGTATCTCAGTTGGAACGATGCACAGACGGTCCTTTCTTCTTTTCAGGACTACATTTCTCAGCTTCTTGCAAGGTGTGAAATTGGCACGCAATGCTCGTCACGTGTCATGGCTGCCTAGTGTGTATTATATTCACTTTCTAAAGAGAGTGCCAGCTGCCTCTTGTCTTGACACATTCTGTGCTGGATCACACTGGAGTATTGTGGGTCAAGTGGACTCGCCCACTAATTTCAGGACCTGGTCGGGGTGGGGATGGTGGAGTGAACACATGGGTAACCGGAGCACGTTTTCCATGCCTATTCCATGGGCATCCAGGGATAATTCAGCCTGGCATTCAAAAAGGGCTGAATAAAAGCAGAGATTGTGTGCCAGGCGTGTCTTTAGTATTTGAGTATCAATGTCAGTGAATTAGTGCAGCGCATGTTGCACTAGCTCAGCTGATCTTTCCTCCAGTTGCTTGAGCGTTGTGATTGGGCAGTTGGCACAGTTCACCAGCCCAGCATAGGAACTCTGAGTGCTCCACTCTGAAGGTTTATCGCACCGTGCAGAGAACCCTGCAACAAACATTAAGAGCTGCCGAGTTTGTGGGATCTGTCACCTCTGAGCAGAGCACGGTCGCACGAGTAATAACACAACAGGTGTATTTGTAAAGCGCACGATTACCCAAAGGTGTCCTGGCACTGAATAACAGATGTTTATTGTTACCCAACTCAACGGTACTCGTTTTATCGACCCCAGAAGGATGAAAGGCTGATTGGACCCCGGGATTTGAACCTGTGACCATGAGGTCAAACATAGGCCGCTACAGTGGATGCATTAGTCCACTGAGCCACCAGACCTGGCCTTAAGTAATGGTCTGAGTTGCAGTTAAAGTAAGACCTGCTTTACTCCACGTAAACGTGTGTCTGTCATGTAGTGTCTGGTCGTGGAATTATTCAAATCGAATTGTTCCATTAAAAAAACAGTGTTTTCCCCCACAGCTGTGAGGCACAACATCTTCCGATACTTCTGCTGTCAAAGGATAAAAGGTTCCCCTTTTCCACTACATTTGTGATTTTTCTAATAGAACTCTAGATAAAAAATGTACCATTTAAAAACTCTTCGCCAACTTTAAGGTATCGGCCACTCTTCGTGGCATCCCAGTGACTGCTATGATAGAACAAGATGGGGTAAGCACAGCGAGCTTTGAACCTGATGATAAGTGTTAGGACAGAGCGGGTGACAGGGGGGTAAGCACGGCGAGCTTTGAAACTAATGATAAGTTTTAGTAAAGAGCGGGGGCAGAGGGGGTAAGCACGGCGAGCTTTGAACCTGATGATAAGTGTTAGTACAGAGCGAGGGGCAGGGGGGTAAGCACAGTAAGCTTTGAACCTGATGATCAGTTTTAGGACAGAGCGGGGGCAGGGGGCTAAACACGGCAAGCTTTGAACCTGATGATAAGTGTTAGGACAGAGCGGGGGCAGAGGGGTAAACACGGCGAGCTTTGAACCTGATGATAAGTGTTATGATGATAAGTGATAGGACAGAGCGGGGGGCAAAGGGACAGGCACAAGTAGTGAAAAATATGAGAATAACTGTTAGCACAGAGTGCGGGGCAGATGGCGAGACAAAAACATAAAATTAGGTGGCAGCAAAAATGAGGAGGGAGGGGAGAAGGAAGGGGGTAGTAAGAGCAGAGAGCAAGGGGGTGGAGGAGCATTATTCACTCGCTAAAAGGCTTAATGAGCCATTACAGAAAGGCAGATGGCCTGTGCACGTTCACGCGCGCCTGACCGCAAGCTTGAGGCCAGCAAAAGCGTTTGGTAGCACTTTGAAAACCCGCGTACTAAATGTCCTGCAGCGCATGCGCTGGCTCAGGCGAGACCTAAAAAACCGGTGTAGAAGCAAGAGAAAGTGCTCAGAAAATGGGGGGAGAGAAAGGAGAAAGCATTAAACAACGAGGCAAAAGCAGGATGAAGAGCTCAGAATGGTGTAAGGAAGGAGAAAGCAGTACAAATAAGGCAGAAGCGGGAGAAAGCCCTCAGAAAAACGGGTGGCAAGCTGAGGAGGAAGCATTGCGGTGCAGCAGAGTCGAAGAGCTGGGCCTAGAGCCTGCTCTCCAGTGCTTGTTGTTGTGTCTTTGTAGCACAACCTTTGGCTCAGACGAAGCCAACACCTCCCCTCTCTCCTGAAGTGTGTGCATGGCAGCCAGGTGCGGCATCTCCGACAACTGCAGCCATTTGAGCAATTATTTTGCACTTTGCAATTTGGCGTCAAATGTACAAATGTTTTGCTTTGCATTGCTCAAAGGGAAGAAAGCAGTGCAGTGCCAAGTTTACTAATAAACAAATCCACAGTTGCTCTATTGCATAGGGCTGGTGCAAATACAGGCTGCCTAGAGAAACACACAGACCTTGGCACCATGATGCATATTTTGTAATAAAGTTATACCATTCCTGTCCAAATACTATGCATAGGCAAAGTTTAAACCAATCCACGCATAGGGTGTTAGTATAGCATACATGCCATGATTGAAATTGCAGGACAAATAAAACAATCATTACCCACGTCAACAAAAATCGACTTTGGTTTCTGGTAATTTTGCCATATGCTTTTGGGAGTGCTCTGCAATGCTGTGCAGCATCAGCAAACAAAAAATTAAAAAAGGCACAATGGCGGTTGCGTTGGTCCACTAATGCACAAATGCTCCAGAATGCATTCACGAGCCAAGGAATGATGCAGGGGTAATTTGCTTGAATTTTCTATTTACAGATCCATGATGGCGGATGCAACTTGGATCAAGTATAACAAAGAATACGATATTTTAGCAGAAAAGTCACAATTAAATAAAAGAGACCACAGGTGTTGGAAAGGGTGGCAGTTATTGGAGGCTGGGTTGGGAAGCAGCGGTAAAGTAGCACATTGATGGCAAGAGTAGAAGCTCAAGAGGGAGAGAGCACCACACAACCACATACGTGAGCGAGAGCAGTAGGGCGGTTGTAAAGAAGCACACAACGAAAGAGAGCAGCACGGGGTAGAGAAGCACATGGAAGAGCAACATGGAGTGGGAGGAGGGAGAGAAGTATGTAAGACAGTCAGCTGTAAAACACATGCAGTCATGGAGAGGTTAAGATAATGAAAAGACAAAGTGCAGCGCAGACTAAGAAAAGCAGATGTACAAGAGTGAGCAACAAGGTATGGGAGGGGGAGAGAAGCACACAAGTGAGCAGTGGAAGGAAAGAAGCTATGCTCCAAGGGAGGGACCAAGACCAAATGGACAAGGTTCATCATTATGCGCCTGGATACCTTCTCGGGTGATTAGCCTGCTATACAAATCAAATCAGAAGCCACACAACAAGAATTATGAGCAGGACAAAATTAAGTGGCAGGGCTGACTAAATTATGCAAGAAAAGGCAAATTACGTGACTGTTACTTCAGGTAGGAAATAAGTCAGGAATCGTTATTTTTATTTCACTGTGTGTCTTTTATTTATCCAAACTTTTCCACCTGGAGTAATTTATCTTTACTCTTCTTTTTCTCTTGTCTTACAGACTCTTCTGCATCGCCAACCCTCAACAGAAAAGACATTGCAGGTAACTGTATCTAATATTTATATATTTCTCTATTTGTGTGGTGTTAGTTCTTGGTGTTTCACTTCCTCTCCTGTCTGCCATAGTGAGGTTTAGTAGGTCATTAAAGAAGACTGGAAAGGAAATAGAAAAAAAACTGAACTGCTGAAATAGGTAAAGCCTGCCAGGCTGTCTCCCTTTCCTAGGACCTCTGGGAAGGGACATGGTTTTTTGCCGTTCTTGTGAGTGTGCAGAAAGAGAAGGAAAATTAAGAACAGTTTCAACAACCAGTTAATGGTTCGATACATGCAGTGGAGTTCTGGACTTTTTGGTTCCGTCCAGAGGTGTCAGGGATAACACCCGAAGACCCCGGAGTTCCACCTGTCTCGGTGCACAAATAAACAGAAACACGGGCTTCTCGATGGTGGCGTCAAAGACCAAAGGTTTATTACTGCAGGGACACAGAAGTCACAGAAACTACACACGGGCAGTATCTAGGAGCCTGTTCGATTTGTACAAAGTGGGTTGCTCCTTAAATACTAATTTTTAGGCTTGAGGCAAATTCTTTACATGCTGGTACATTTCTAAACCTTTGTGTCCTAAACAATAAATATTTGGCGTTACACAGGAATCGTCAACAACATCTGATGTCAAAACATTACGAACGAGGGGTTCCCACTGTTCCATCATAATCCCATGTCATCTTTTCATTCAAGAGCCGGACCGCCTCATCGTAAATTTCGTTACCTCCCCCTAATAAAGGCCCAGAAGGAAAGGAGCAGAGCCAGGTGCAGAAGATAGAAAAGCAGGATAAGAGATGTTTGAGGGTCGTAAATGGGCAAGGCTACCAGCTTCGGCCGTCTAATCATGATCAGGCCAACGAACACGAGAACCAGTATAGCAGGACTGGCCTCAGGCAGAGGAGGCAGCTTCTGCCGAGTCATGCAGCCATGGCGATTTCTGTCCTAAGGTACACGTGTCACTAGCGAGGTGAATCGCCGGCTAAGGCTTACGTGTCCTTAAGTGAAAAGAGGTCACTGCGTGTTCATTGACTATGTGAGGGCAAGAAACACAAAATGGCTGCCGTAATCTAAGATGGATGCCATGGGTAGATCAGAAATGTGTTCATAACAGGAGTGCTCTTGCTCGTAGCATAGCGAAAACACCAGGATATGCTAAATGGATCATTTGCGGTTCACTGATACCAAAATTATATATTTACGACAATGTTGAAAACACGGGTTCAAATCGTCACGGAACCTCAGCAGCGGGATAAACTTAAATAAATCAGAGGCTTCTCCGGCCCCTTGATGTAAAGTATTCTATTTGTCTTTCCCTTTTAATTTCTCCTCTTCTCCAGACCCTCTTTTTCTCCTGTTCAGTAGCTGCCCACGGTTATATGACGTTACAACGCATGCTATTACCCAGCATGCCATTGCAACGCAAATCTTTACCACGACTTGCTGTCGGGGTGCGCTGGAAGTTGGAATAGTATCATTTACTAATCCAACTCCAGTCTACGCAATAGTAGGGAAGGTGTTGGATTTAAATCCAAAACATTCTACCTCCCGTTGCAAGGACATGCAGGGTAATGGCATGCATTGTAATGAACGCGTTGTAATAGTTGTTTCCCGCTGCCTACACACTCCTCCTGGATCGGTCTTGACAGCGGGGACTCCAAGGCCTTGGATTCCCCAGCATCCTGCTAGCTTCCGAGGGCTTACTTATGTCATCTTCGTCAAGTACAACCTTCTCATGAAGAAGTTCTCTCGTAGCCTTGTCCTGATTTTCGTGACTATGTGCGTTCTCAACCCTCATGAACCCTGTTAGTTCCACCTGGTCAGTTTCCTCTCGGTCTCCCTCCCTGGTGTGCCGGAACTCCGCTTCTTGTTGTTTTTTTCTATGCATGCTCTCTGGCGACCACGTCCTTTGCATCTTTGCCTCACTTCCTGTTTGCTTCCGGTCATCTTCCCCGTGCTGCAATATAAAAGGTGGGAATCTATGGTCTGATTGGGGTTGGGGCTGCAATCCTTCAAGACCTCGTCGTTTATTTCATGACAGTGACATAAAGTAGCACATTTTTTTACAGCATTACTTCATTATTTTGTCAATTTTACCCCCGGTAACATTGTCTAGGAAAATCTTCACCTCTTTAGGACCAATTTAGTACCCAAATCCGGCAAATGCAACTAAAAGATAACTAGTCAACAGTTGGGAAGGGCCTTCTAGTGTGCAGGAACACGTCAATATGAGTCACCAAGACTTTTGTAACTTTTGATCCGTTAGAGCTAGAAGCATTTTTTTTTGTTAGCCCTTTCAGTGACGTAATGGTTATGTCATCGGTTGTGGCGCCGGTGTGCCAAGGACGTAACCATTACGTCCTGGACACACCAGCCAGAAATCCCTCTGGTGTAAACAGCAGAGGGATTTCCTTTTTAGGTCATGCGCTGTGTGCAAAACCTGGTGTAAGCAGTATAGCGAGTGTAATCCCACCTGCTGCTTGCGATTGGTTAATTTATGAGTTACTCTAATTTCCGTGTTCCTCATTAGTTGGTTGTGAGAAGTTGGCCTGGTATATAATGCTCACTAATTCTAGTGATCACTTTGTACCATGCCAAGCAACCCTTATGATGATGGTTGTAATTCAACCTTGTAGACCAGTTATCCTAGTGGTAACGTGGACAAAGCAGTCTTAGGCTAAACTCTGAAAGGCATGTGAAGCCAGCTGTTATACCATACACAACCCCCTTGAATACCAAATGAAAGGGACACCACACAGATATATATTGAAAATATATATTGATTTATTAACTATAAAATCCCCTGGACTCTTTATGAGCACAGAAGCACAAGCGTAAAATCACAAGACAGTTTAAAATACACAAAAGTTGCACAATATGGATGAGCCCTAGGGGCCACCTAAACCATATACTAAATAAGTGGTATAAGAGATACCTAAAGGAAAGTGAAGAGGCCTAGGGCCTTGGGAATCGCTGGAGCTATTCGAGACTGGAGTTAACTAAGTCGGGAAAGGCCCACGGGACTCGGGTGCAGTGTTCAAAGTGCACGCACTTCTCAATACAAAGTCTATGGTGCGTAAAAAGCACAAAGTTAGAAAGTTAGGAACCTTCCGAGTGACCTACGGAGCTGAAACTTAAAACACAGGCCCTTGGGATGTGTACCAGTGCAGGAGCACCGGCGGAGCTGAGTTACCTCACCCACAGGAAGCGGGTGCACAGGGTCGAAGATGTGTCGGGTTTCGTCACGCTGGTCGATGGTGCTTGGAGCTAAAGATGCTGCAGGCGGCTCGATGAGAAGAGTTCCGGTGGATCCAAGGGTGGATCTGAAGAGTTGAAGACCTGAAAGCAGAGGGGACAGTGTTCAAAGTCACTAGCCAGTGACTGCCGTGGAACCAGAGTGGAACCAGGTGATGTCGGGTGCAAACAGGCGTTGTCGGGTAGCTTCTTTCTGCAGCCACGTGGATACCCGGGGTCGAGGACGTCCAGGAGTCGGTCACGAGCTGTCCCACGTAGGCTTCTCGCTGTTGGCGGTGTCGGCGACCTGATCGGAGCAAACAGGCCTTGGCAAATGCAAGCCACGCAGAAGTTGAAAGATGCTGTTCACTCGGACCAGCAAGGTCAGAGCGGGTGCTCCTTTTTACAGGAGCTTGGGTAGGTCTGGAGCAACCAGACCTGCTGTTTAAATCTTCGGGTTCGTCGCCAAGATGGCCGCTGGCCGCGTGGCTAGTGGCCGGGATGGCGCGTCGAGTGGCACAGTGCAAAAGGGCCCCACGCAGATCGTGGAGATGCTGGGGGGCTGATCTTCGGTGCAAGGGCTGCTCGGTGGTGGGGGTTCTCAATCCCCAAAGCACAACGTCGAGGATGCCTCAGAAGCTGCGCAGTCAGCTTGTCGGGTGTCTTTCAAGAGGTCCGGTCCCACGTCGCTCGGTGCCTCCACGGGTCCCTTCTTCGCAGGGACTGTGGATCGGGCTCTGAGAGGTCTGGGAGTCTGGTTCTTGTCGGGCTCTGGGCTCGGTCTCCGGCGGGAGGCGGCGGCAAAGCAGACGTCGAGTCGCTGGTTGGTACCTGTGTTCACAGGGTGGTCACTCCTTGGCCACAAGGGAGATTCTTCTTCAGTCTTCTGTGCAGCAGAATGTCGAAGTCCAGTCTTCTTCTTAGTTTTAAGTTGATTTCGGGATGATCTGCCGTGCAATGGCACTGCTCCCCCTCTTATTCCCAAACTGGGGGTGGATCACCTACTAGGTCCCTCCTCTGGGAGGAACCAGGAAGGGGGGCGGTTACACCCCCTTTCCTTTGTCCAGCTCCGCGCCAGGACTGGGGCTGGAAGGCCCCAGAACCGGTTTGGACTGGCCTATGCACGGGGACACCTTGTGTGCCCCGGGCATGTCTGATTCTTTTCAGCCCTGTCCTACCTAATACACAAAATCCTGTCTGGGGTGGTGCTCGCACCTCCCAAGGCAGGAAACCCTTTGTCCAGGCCACCATCTGCCGAGTTTCGGTCAGCAGCAGGAGGCCAGACTTGTGTCTGTGGTGGCAGCGTCCATTTTGTGAAGCTGAGGCTCTGTTTAACTTTAACCGGGGTTAAGGCTACACACATGTCGTGTCCCTCTAGAAGGGTGGAATGCTATCCCCGTCGCCAGAACTGGCGAGGGGATAGTATTCCAATTCGTATGACACCTTACTCGACATGTTTTGATAAAGCCAAACCAAAGATAGCATTTAACCGCGAGGATTATAATGCACTTAAGAGTATATGGTATGGCAATATCCCGGAACAGCTTAGGGAGTGGTTCCCGACAGCTGCAGACAGGCTCAGCTCATGCTAGAGCACCATCTCACATATTTCCAAGCACTCTGCCTCCAGGATTGATGAGGCCTTCCATAGGAGTGGCTGATAGGAACATATGTGTCCAGTTTAGGGTTAGGCACAGACATACTGTACCTAAGTAAGAGGTGATTACACCAACTTACCCCAGCTGAGTGATCAGCCAGTTGTGTCAAATATGGAGGCCAGGCCAGGGGTGGCACAATACATGCTGCAGCCCCTGGCAGGCCTTGGCTACACCTATGCCCTGGGTACCTATGGTACACTGTTACAGGGGCCTATAAGGTGAACCAATTCCAATTGTGTTATGCACCTAAGGTACATGGAGTCCATTTTAAGGAGAGAGCAATCAGCCTGGGGCCCTGAATAGCAGGATCCCAGGCCAACTAAGTCAAAAACCAGCTAAACACCAGGCAAAAAGTTTGGGGGTAACCATAGTCAGATATCCACCTTCCTACATAACCCCCCCCCAAACGAAAGGAGATAAGGCTATCCTTGACCAGGTAAGCCTATATTGCCTAAGTGGCCATATAAGGAAGTACCAGCTCTGGCTTGGTAACCCCCTGTCTCATGGTCCACTAAGCAATCCCTCACCCTAAGGGTATCTGAGGGTCTCCACCATAGGGAATCTCTACCTGTGGTGTGTCTTTGCAAAGTCAAAGGCTGGTGTTGGGATGGAGTACTGAAGTGAGTTTCCTCTGTAGGGCTCAGCTTCCTCCAATCACTCTCCACCATGTGTGCCTTTCTTTCTCTGACTGAGTTGCACTGTGCTCTCAGGGTCAACCTCTGGCTACCTAAAGCTGGAGGCTGGGTCCCTCTGTTTGGCTTACTGGAGGGACAGGTCAGGTTTGGGGCCTTTTGGTCCCAGGTTTGGCTGTGCCCAACAATATCCATCTGGGGGAGGTCCCTAACTACTTTTAAGGGGGATCCCTCAGGAGTTTTTAAAGTTTTCACCTCACTAGGGCTACTAGTTTCGGTGCCCCTAATCTGTTGATGGGGGTGCTTTATTTGACAGGGGGCCCTTTGGGTCTCACTGTCCTTCTTGTCCTCTGCAGCCCTGGGCTGAGTAAGGCAAGGTAGAGAGGGGCAGGTTACCTGCTCCAGACTGGGTCCCTCCTGAGAAGGGTCCACTGCCATCAGAGGCTCTGTCAGGCCAGGCCTAACAACCTCTGGGACAGTTCCTTCATCAGGGGTAAGATCAGTTCCCTGAGGAGGCTGATCCTTTCCTAAAGTCTGGTGGGAGGGAGATTTCTCTTCCTCCTCAATGCTCTCTGTTTGGGTGGAGTGATCCATCATTTCAGGCTTCACTACCCAGGTATTGGTTTGAGTTTGGGCTGTGGCCATCACAGCCCCACCAACCTTTTCAGGAGGAGACTCAGTTTGGGTATGGGCTGTTACTAGTACAGCCCTGCTACTCTTTCCAGGAGGGAAGTTATCTAAAGATGGGGCTGAGGTTTGCTCAGCCCTCCCAACCTTTTCAGGAAGGACATCTTGAATTGGGGCTGTAGCCATTACAGCCCCACTAACCTTTCCATGGAGATTTACCATTCTAGAATGGGTTTGCTGTTCAACCTCAGCCCAGGCTGAGATTTCCAAATCATTACCCAGTAGGCAATCTACAGGCAAGTTTGCTGACACTGCCACTCTCTTTGGGCCAGTGACACCTCCCCAGCTAAGATTGACTACTGCCATGGGATGATTGGATTCTATACCATCAATGTTTGTCACCTGATATTTGGCATCAGGTAAAAGTTGCCTTGAGGGGACTAGACATTCAGCCACCATGGTGACGCTAGCCCCTGTGTCTCTGAAGGCCTCAACTTTCAAGCCATTGATGAGGGGCTCCTGTCTATACTTGCTCAAAGTGTTTGGGCAAGCTGTGAAATTGGCAAACCCCATGCCAGTCTCATAGACAAGAGTATCTGAGTTAGGGGACCTGGATAGGCCAGAGTCCACCTGTCCTCCAAAAGTAAACCCACCCAAATTCTTGGGGGTGCTCCCACCACCTGGGGGACCACTGCTAACAGTGACAGGAGGTGTTGGAGCCTTACCTGGAGGTATATTCTCCTTATTGCCATTCTTGGGACAACAGCTATCTGTTTTGTAATGCCCCACCTGTTTACAGGTATGACAATAAGGCTTTTTCTGGGATGTAGAAGTGTCTTGGGACCCACCCCCATTCTTGGAGTTTTGGGGCCCTGGGGAAGTCTTTTCCTTACTTTTATCCCCACCCTTCTCTTGAGGCTTGGTAGTCTCTTTCTTTTGGTCACCACCCTGGTTCTTAGGCCTGATCCTGGTTCTGACCCATTTGTCTGCCCTCCTACCCAATTCTTGTGGGGAGGTCAGATCAGAGTCAACCAGGTGCTGATGTAGAAGCTGATTTTGACAATTACTTAAGATTTGCTCTCTCATAATTAAATTATACAATCCTGTATAGTCAGTAACCTTACTTCCCAGCAACCAGCCCTCCAGAGCCTTAGTGGCACATTCAACAAATTCAGACCAGTCCTGAGTCTGTGTCTTCTGGGTATCTCTGAACATTAACCTGTACTGTTCAGTGGTTAAGCCTAACCCATCAATCAGAGCACTCTTCAGGACCATGTAGTTTCTAGAATCCTCATCACTAACTGTGAGGAGTCTGTCTCTGCCTCTACCTTCAAAGGAGAGCCACAGGATTGCTGCCCACTGCTCCTGAGGGATCTGCTGTACCATGCAGGCTCTCTCAAGTGCAGTCATCCATTTGTGGATGTCATCCCCAGCTTTGTAGGGGGGCACAATCTTACTCAGGTTTCTTGTATCAAAGGACCTGTCTTTATCCTTCTGGATAGTGCTGCCACCAGTGGATCCTAATCCACTCTCTCTAGGCTGTCTTGCTCTAGCAAGTTTCTCCTTAGCCAGGGCAACCTCTAACTCTTGCCTCTGGATCCTAAGCTCAGCCTCTCTCATTTTGGCCTCATGTTCCCTTCTCTGAGGGCTAGTCATCTCCTTTCTGGAGTGACCATGAGAGCCTCTAGAGACATGGGAGGTATTGGATTCACCTGAGTGATGCCTTCTCCTCCTATGGCCCTGGTTAAGTCCACCTGGGGGTCTGAATGGGTTGTTACCTGATTCATTCCCAAGTTGACTTAAGTTAGCCTGGTTCAGTCTACTGACCAGCACCTGACTATCTCTGTCATCATCTGACTCACTGCTTTCCACCTCCTCCTCCTCTTCTTCTTCTTCCTCTTCATCTACCTGAGGAGCTCCAGTGGTGGAGGCTTCCTCATCTACTAGGATGATAGGGGCAGGGGTGTCTACAGTGTCATCCTCTGAAGGATGGCCTCCTTCAGCATCCCCTGTGGGGTTTGCTTTAGAGGTCTTTAGAGCCTCAGACTGATCCAAGAGCTCTCTTAGGTGGTCTGTAGTAGGGGAAGGCCCTGTCTTCAGACCCCTTAAGACACAAAGCTGTCTTAATTCCTTAAAGGGAAAAATAGCAAACTGGGATGGTGCCCTTTGAGGGTCACTCTCAACAGGAGTAAGTCCACTGGACCCCTCTGTTCCAGACATTGCTCTAGTGTGGGTGGATGTGTTGCAATCTACCTACACTGGTGTTTACCTACTAAACCTATCTAGTAGTTGTAGCTAGGGTGTGCTACTCCCTTTGCTCTACAACAACTAAGTTCAGTAGAACTTAAGTATACTAGTCTTGTTTTATATGTACCTAGCAGGTACCTGTATGATCTTTCAAATGATAATCTCAAAGATTGTAATGGTAAAACAACAGCAAGCTCAGATCCCAATCCGCTGCTCACCAATGTGAGAAGTTGGCCTGGTATATAATGCTCACTAATTCTAGTGATCACTTTGTACCATGCCAAGCAACCCTTATGATGATGGTTGTAATTCAACCTTGTAGACCAGTTATCCTAGTGGTAACGTGGACAAAGCAGTCTTAGGCTAAACTCTGAAAGGCATGTGAAGCCAGCTGTTATACCATACACAACCCCCTTGAATACCAAATGAAAGGGACACCACACAGATATATATTGAAAATATATATTGATTTATTAACTATAAAATCCCCTGGACTCTTTATGAGCACAGAAGCACAAGCGTAAAATCACAAGACAGTTTAAAATACACAAAAGTTGCACAATATGGATGAGCCCTAGGGGCCACCTAAACCATATACTAAATAAGTGGTATAAGAGATACCTAAAGGAAAGTGAAGAGGCCTAGGGCCTTGGGAATCGCTGGAGCTATTCGAGACTGGAGTTAACTAAGTCGGGAAAGGCCCACGGGACTCGGGTGCAGTGTTCAAAGTGCACGCACTTCTCAATACAAAGTCTATGGTGCGTAAAAAGCACAAAGTTAGAAAGTTAGGAACCTTCCGAGTGACCTACGGAGCTGAAACTTAAAACACAGGCCCTTGGGATGTGTACCAGTGCAGGAGCACCGGCGGAGCTGAGTTACCTCACCCACAGGAAGCGGGTGCACAGGGTCGAAGATGTGTCGGGTTTCGTCACGCTGGTCGATGGTGCTTGGAGCTAAAGATGCTGCAGGCGGCTCGATGAGAAGAGTTCCGGTGGATCCAAGGGTGGATCTGAAGAGTTGAAGACCTGAAAGCAGAGGGGACAGTGTTCAAAGTCACTAGCCAGTGACTGCCGTGGAACCAGAGTGGAACCAGGTGATGTCGGGTGCAAACAGGCGTTGTCGGGTAGCTTCTTTCTGCAGCCACGTGGATACCCGGGGTCGAGGACGTCCAGGAGTCGGTCACGAGCTGTCCCACGTAGGCTTCTCGCTGTTGGCGGTGTCGGCGACCTGATCGGAGCAAACAGGCCTTGGCAAATGCAAGCCACGCAGAAGTTGAAAGATGCTGTTCACTCGGACCAGCAAGGTCAGAGCGGGTGCTCCTTTTTACAGGAGCTTGGGTAGGTCTGGAGCAACCAGACCTGCTGTTTAAATCTTCGGGTTCGTCGCCAAGATGGCCGCTGGCCGCGTGGCTAGTGGCCGGGATGGCGCGTCGAGTGGCACAGTGCAAAAGGGCCCCACGCAGATCGTGGAGATGCTGGGGGGCTGATCTTCGGTGCAAGGGCTGCTCGGTGGTGGGGGTTCTCAATCCCCAAAGCACAACGTCGAGGATGCCTCAGAAGCTGCGCAGTCAGCTTGTCGGGTGTCTTTCAAGAGGTCCGGTCCCACGTCGCTCGGTGCCTCCACGGGTCCCTTCTTCGCAGGGACTGTGGATCGGGCTCTGAGAGGTCTGGGAGTCTGGTTCTTGTCGGGCTCTGGGCTCGGTCTCCGGCGGGAGGCGGCGGCAAAGCAGACGTCGAGTCGCTGGTTGGTACCTGTGTTCACAGGGTGGTCACTCCTTGGCCACAAGGGAGATTCTTCTTCAGTCTTCTGTGCAGCAGAATGTCGAAGTCCAGTCTTCTTCTTAGTTTTAAGTTGATTTCGGGATGATCTGCCGTGCAATGGCACTGCTCCCCCTCTTATTCCCAAACTGGGGGTGGATCACCTACTAGGTCCCTCCTCTGGGAGGAACCAGGAAGGGGGGCGGTTACACCCCCTTTCCTTTGTCCAGCTCCGCGCCAGGACTGGGGCTGGAAGGCCCCAGAACCGGTTTGGACTGGCCTATGCACGGGGACACCTTGTGTGCCCCGGGCATGTCTGATTCTTTTCAGCCCTGTCCTACCTAATACACAAAATCCTGTCTGGGGTGGTGCTCGCACCTCCCAAGGCAGGAAACCCTTTGTCCAGGCCACCATCTGCCGAGTTTCGGTCAGCAGCAGGAGGCCAGACTTGTGTCTGTGGTGGCAGCGTCCATTTTGTGAAGCTGAGGCTCTGTTTAACTTTAACCGGGGTTAAGGCTACACACATGTCGTGTCCCTCTAGAAGGGTGGAATGCTATCCCCGTCGCCAGAACTGGCGAGGGGATAGTATTCCAATTCGTATGACACCTTACTCGACATGTTTTGATAAAGCCAAACCAAAGATAGCATTTAACCGCGAGGATTATAATGCACTTAAGAGTATATGGTATGGCAATATCCCGGAACAGCTTAGGGAGTGGTTCCCGACAGCTGCAGACAGGCTCAGCTCATGCTAGAGCACCATCTCACATATTTCCAAGCACTCTGCCTCCAGGATTGATGAGGCCTTCCATAGGAGTGGCTGATAGGAACATATGTGTCCAGTTTAGGGTTAGGCACAGACATACTGTACCTAAGTAAGAGGTGATTACACCAACTTACCCCAGCTGAGTGATCAGCCAGTTGTGTCAAATATGGAGGCCAGGCCAGGGGTGGCACAATACATGCTGCAGCCCCTGGCAGGCCTTGGCTACACCTATGCCCTGGGTACCTATGGTACACTGTTACAGGGGCCTATAAGGTGAACCAATTCCAATTGTGTTATGCACCTAAGGTACATGGAGTCCATTTTAAGGAGAGAGCAATCAGCCTGGGGCCCTGAATAGCAGGATCCCAGGCCAACTAAGTCAAAAACCAGCTAAACACCAGGCAAAAAGTTTGGGGGTAACCATAGTCAGATATCCACCTTCCTACATTGGTGCTCCCAATACATCACTTCCGTTTTATCAGAAGCAGCACCGACCAACAACAGTTTTGTTACGCTGCAACTGTTTATATGTTGTGTTTAGGGACTACTTGTTTTTTTATACTGATAGTGTCACCACGGCACCTAGCATGGTGTCTGGCTTCATTATTTTTATCACCATTTTTGGGATCTTGATACCAGAATGTAGAATGTAGGATTGGAATGTTTTATTCGACGTGGTAGCGGCAGTTTGTGTGAGCCTGCTTCCCTGTTGGTCCATACTGAAGATACTCTTAAAAAAAACAAAATTGAAGAGACCTTACCTGACTCTTCATCTTCTTTATAACTGTCAAGAAGCAGTACCTGGAATTCCTGATTCCATGGAAGCGAATGACTGAAGATGCTCTACGTAGATAATTTCCCAGCTCCCCTACACCTCTAACCCAGAGGACTCAGGACTCAGAGATGAGGGGGAAAGGGGAGTCGAAAAAACAAACAAGAGAGACTGCCACACCAGCAACTTCACTGCTATTCTCCTGGAATGAGTGGGCTCACCTGAAACTATAAGCAAATGATTACAACAGTTCAAATTTCCAGACTTTTCTAAGTGTTCCCTTAAGCCTAAGCTTTACCTGCATGTTTGTGGTTTCTTGCCTCTTTCTGTGCTGTATTTGTGTGCTTTTCTGAATAAATCTTGTATCAGCAGAGTATTGAAATGACCAGCAATATTGATAGTTGTATGCTTTCTTTCTTTTGCAGATTCTCCAACTGAAACAGTAGGCTTCAAGGTGAACGGTGGTAAGTAAATATATATATATATATATATATTTCTATCTACTTGTTGACCAAGAACTGACAGAAGTTTAGAAAAGTACAGTCTCAGCAGCTCTGCGCAGTTAGGAGTTAGTGAGTGCAAAGAGCTGATTAGTGGCACATGCAAAGTGGAGTCTGAAGTGATGACGAAAAAAAAACATAAAATGTAAAACTGGCACCAAATAGGATAGCTCCTGAACTCAAATGTCTTGGAAAGTCTTTTCAGAAAGACGCTGCCCCTTTTAAGCGCCTACACAAACCCCTAGATAACTGCAGACTTTGTATTGTGGAGTTTCAATAATGCAGGCAATTGGGCTCAATCGCAATGAATGCGAACAAAACAAAAAGACAAACGCTTACCCGGCTCCAGCCTAAGCATGGGCGGAAAATCCGTTACGCTCGCGGATTTTGCGGATTTTCGGTAAATTCGCAATTCGCGAGATTCGCGAATTCCCCGCAAAATCCGCAAATCTGCGAGCAGCGGATTTTATGGCTTGCTCGCACTGTTCGCTTGAGTTCGCGGCTTCCCAGTTCAACTTCGCACCCCACGAATAAGCGCTAAATTGCAGAAATACGATCTTAGCAAAACTGAAACTACTTACCAGGTTCAAAAGTTCAAGCTCATCATTAGTAGCCATTTCCTGTAGTGCTTCCTGAGAGGCCCGTCCAGAGTTCAGTTGCCTACTTGCAACTATTATGTGACCCTGCTCTGACCCTCAGAATAGTTACACAAAGGTCCTGAATTACAGCTAAGGCAGACAAGCAGGAGCCAGGCTGGAAGTTCAAATACATTAATCAACCCCTAATTCATTATTGTCAGTTGGGACAGGGCAGGTGTTGTAACTAATTTTGCAACAATGAAAGCACTTAGCAAGTGCAAAAGATCACTAATCAGGAAGCACTAAGGAAGCAGGTGCCAGCTAAAAAAATATTCTGTGACACATTAATCAGCCCCAAATTAATTCAGGTCACTTGAGGCAGGGAAGGTGTGCTTTGCTTTGCCACAATAATGTACACTGGACAACCAGAGGGTGCTGTGATGAAACAGAGGGTGGCATGGGTGGGCCAGAGGGTGGCATGAGTAGTCAGAGAGTGGCAGTGGTGACAGAGAGTGGCAGTGATGAAGAAGAGTGTCCCAAACAGGCTGGACACGTAGAAACAACAAGTTCGCAAAACTTGCGACCCGACAGGTAAGTTCGCGTTTGCGAAATTGTACAAAACCCTCGCGAACTGGCAGAAACCCGCGCGAACACAAAAAAAAACCCGCAAATTTGCGATAATTCGCTGATTTTGCGGATTGCAAGTTCGCAAATCCGCAAAATTCGCGAACGCGAGATTCGGAAAATTCGCCCATGCTTACTCCAGCCCTGATCTTCAAGAAAACGGAGCTCCCGGAAATGATAAGGTCAAAAGGGTACGTACCTGACCGAAGTTTCCGAAATAACTGAACATCCAACTCGCAGAAGAAATAACTGAGATGCGAGACGGAATTCAGTCTTAAAACTGCAGAACTCTCCAAGCCTTCATAGAGATATCACGACTGAAGACAGACGCCCGCCTCTGGTAATTCTACAGTTGAAGTGCGGAACATTCTAAGTGCTCGCGCATGAAATGGCTGAGCGCGTAGGAAGGCATTGAAACACTAGAACGTTAATCTTCCAATACGCGCTCTCCCTATTGGTTGTGTTCTTCCAATACTGGACGGTGTAGAGTTTTGGCAACCCTTTGACTCCAACTAATGGGGGAATGAAATACAGAGTAACCCCTTTTAATTTTGTAGGTAGGAGCTAAGGATGGAACTTTACCCAAGGTCTTCTCAGTCCTGATAATAACCATGGCTCTGGCTTCACTGGACGCCACGCGCATAAGTTAAGTATGCATGATGCTCGCTTTCATTATTACTCTTTTTATGACCATGGCGCCTGTTTTATTGCTCACCATGCACACATTTTCAATATGCACAGTCGCCAAGCTTTACTTTTTGGTCTCGCCTAGCGTTGCAGCGCGAATGCGCGGCCATCGCTTTGCGAGGTATTCAGTATACACTATAGTGTTGAAGCTTTGTGGAAGCTCCGCTCACTCTCCGGACCATCTTCTTCATTGGCTTAGGTTCTAAATGCTGCCTTCCAATTGGTTTTAAGCTTGTTAGTCCCTCCCCATAACAGCCATGTCAGTCATTTGTGAACTTCCATGGCTACTGGCCCCTTCACAGCACAGACTACTTTCTCCCTTGCCCCCCTCCCGCAGTCCGATGCCTTCTCGCCGCCGCCCCCCTCGTGCCTCATCGCCCGCACGCATTGCTATTTGCAATGCAATAGGTCTTGCGTAAATGCAAGTCCTATTGCATTGCCAATGCTTGTTGGTATTACTCTAATCTGTTTTACGCAGTGCTTTAGGGTCACAACACTATATAACCTACCCTGAAGATGAGACAATATCCGCAGTTCAGCAATTAGATGAAAGAAAATGTATGCTCTCCGACTTTCCCTTATTCGCCACGCCATTGTCAGTGCCGACAGAGCCCACAAGAGAGCAGCAGAGCTCCAAACAAAATGACTTTGCAGCAATTTATTTTCAATACAGTCAAACTGTACGCTGCAGAATATGAAAATTCTCTATTTCCATGTGTAGGAGAGTAGGGTCTGCTATCCTATGGTCACCATACATTTTTGCTTTTTGCTTCACTGGTTTCTGACTTAATGTGGCTGTGGGCCTGCTAATCGGACCCACAGCCTGCTGTTCTCTCTCTAAATTAATGCCAATGCACTCTAGGTGCATTACCCATTGGAACTGGTTAACCTTATTGGTCCCTGTAACAGTGTACCCTAGGTACCCAGGGCATAGGTGTTTCCAAGGCCTACCAGGGGCTGCAGTATGTATTATGCCACCCCTGGCCTGGCCTCCATATTTGACACAACTGGCTGATCACTCAGCTGGGGTAAGTTGGTGTAATCACCTCTTACTTAGGTATAGTATGTCTATATCTAACTTAAAATGGGCACATATGTTCCTATCAGTCACTCCTATGGTAGGCCTCATCAATCCTGGAGGCAGAGTGCTTGGAAATATGTGAGATTGTGCTCTAGCATGAGCTGAGCCTGTCTGCAGCTTTCGGAACAACGTCCTTTAGCTGTTTCATGATATTGCCATACCATATACTCTTAAGTGCATTATGAACCTCGCAGTTAAATGCTATCTTTGGTTTGGCTTTATCAAAACATGTCCAGTAAGGTGTCATACGAATTGTAATACTACCCCCTCGCCAATTCTGGCGACAGGGGTAGCATTCCACCCTTCTAGAGGGGCACGACATGTACCTAACCTGAAACCCGGGTAAAGTTAAACATGAGCCTCAGCATCACAAAATGGATGCTGCCACCACAGACACAAGTCAGACCTCCTGCTGCTGGGAGTCCTTCCAGCTTGGGAGGCTTGGACAAAGGGTTTCCTGTCAGGGGAGGTGCTTGCACCACCCCAGACAGGATTTTGTGTAGTGGGTTAGGAAGGGCTGAATAGGATGAGACATGCCTGGGGCACACAAGGTGTCCCTGTGCATATGCCAGTTCAAACCGGTGCTGGGGCTCTCCAGCCCCAGTCCTGGTGCGAAACTGGACAAAGGAAAGGCGGTGTAACCACCCCCTTCCTGGTCCCACCTAGAGGAGGGGCCTAGCAGGTAATCCGGCCCCTAGATTTGGAATAAGAGTAGGAGCTGTGTCCTAAGACTTCAGATCATCCTGAACTCGACTTGAAACTAAGAAGAAAACTGGACTTCGACATTCTGCTGCACAGAAGACTGAAGAGCATCTCCTTTGTGGCCAAGGAGTGACCACCCTGTGAACACAGCGATACAAAAGGGGATGATGGACGGAGCGTTTGAGCAAATCAAACACTCACCCCCAGTCAACTGATCTGGGTTTAATCCATCACCATTCTTTAGCTCACTCAGCCACCCCAGTTCAGACATGGCCATATGCAAATCAGTCTGACCCTGTGCCTCATGGGAACAGTCCAGCCCGAACTGCCAAGCCATGTCTTCCCTGGACCAGAAACAAGCATCCTGGGACCGGTTTCGGATTCATAATCCTCATCAGCCAGGCTATCTTGAATCCAGTGGCCAAGTGAGCAAGGGACTCACGTCTGAGCATACCCTGCCAACTTAGGGCGAACAAAGCGATACAAAAGGGGATGATGGACGGAGCGTTTGAGCAAATCAAACACTCACCCCCAGTCAACTGATCTGGGTTTAATCCATCACCATTCTTTAGCTCACTCAGCCACCCCAGTTCAGACATGGCCATATGCAAATCAGTCTGACCCTGTGCCTCATGGGAACAGTCCAGCCCGACCTGCCAAGCCATGTCTTCCCTGGACCAGAAACAAGCATCCTGGGACCGGTTTCGGATTCATAATCCTCATCAGCCAGGCTATCTTGAATCCAGTGGCCAAGTGAGCAAGGGACTCACGTCTGAGCATACCCTGCCAACTTAGGGCGAACAAGGCGATACAAAAGGGGATGATGGACGGAGCGTTTGAGTAAATCAAACACTCACCCCCAGTCAACTGATCTGGGTTTAATCCATCACCATTCTTTAGCTCACTCAGCCACCCCAGTTCAGACATGGCCATATGCAAATCAGTCTGACCCTGTGCCTCATGGGAACAGTCCAGCCCGAACTGCCAAGCCATGTTTTCCCTGGACCAGAAACAAGCATCCTGGGACCGGTTTCGGATTCATAATCCTCATCAGCCAGGCTATCTTGAATCCAGTGGCCAAGTGAGCAAGGGACTCACGTCTGAGCATACCCTGCCAACTTAGGGCGAACAAAGCGATACAAAGGACTGGACTGTTCCCATGAGGCACAGGGTCAGAGCTGATTTGCATATAGCCAGTGTCTAACCCAGGGTGGTGTGGAGTGCAAAAAAACGATGGATTTAGGCCCAGATCCTTGTACTGGGGTGAATGTATGACATTGTTCTACATTCTGTCCATCAACTGTATTTTTTGCAATTTTCACCCAGAGTGTGCTGGGTATACTCAGACGTGAGTCCCAGGCTCTCCACACCACTGGAGTCAAGCTATCCAGGCTGATGAAGGCTGATAGCCAGAAACCGGTCCTTGGATGCTTGATTCCGGTCTGGGAAAGACATGGCTTGGTAGTTCGGACTGGACTGTTCCCATGAGGCACAGGGTCAGAGCTGATTTGCATATAGCCAGTGTCTAACCCAGGGTGGTGTGGAGTGCAAAAAAACGATGGATTTAGGCCCAGATCCTTGTACTGGGGTGAATGTATGACAATGTTCTACATTCTGTCCATCAACTGTGTTTTTTGCAATTTTCACCCCGAGTGTGCTGGGTATACTCGGACGTGAGTCCCAGGCTCTCCACACCACTGGAGTCAAGCTATCCAGGCTGATGAAGGCTGATAGCCAGAAACCGGTCCTTGGATGCTTGATTCCGGTCTGGGAAAGACATGGCTTGGTAGTTCGGACTGGACTGTTTCCATGAGGCACAGGGTCAGAGCTGATTTGCATATAGCCAGTGTCTAACCCAGGGTGGTGTGGAGTGCAATAAAACGATGGATTTAGGCCCAGATACTTGTACTGGGGTGAATGTATGACATTGTTCTACATTCTGTCCATCAACTGTGTTTTTTGCAATTTTCACCCTGTGAACACAGGCACCATCCAGCAACTCGACGTCTGCTTTGCCGCCACCTCCCACTGGAGCCCGAGCCCAGAGCCCAACAACACCTGGATTCCCAGACATCTCCAAGCCCGCACCACAGTCCATGAAAAGAAGAGACCCGTGGAGGCATCGAGAGACGTGGGACCGGCCATCTTGAAAGACCCCCGAGAAGCTGACTGCGCAGCACCCGAGGCATCCTCAATGCTGTGCTTTGGGGTTTGATTAGCCCCACTACCGAGCAGCATCTGCACCGAAGATCAGCCCCCCAGCATCTCCACGATCTGCGTGGGGCCCTTTTGCATTTTGCCACTTGACGCGTCATCCCGGTTACTGGCCCGTTGGCTAATGGCCATCTTGGCGATGAAATCTACAATCAACACTGCTGGTCTGGTTGCTCCAGACTGACCCTCGCTTCTGTAAAAAGGAGCAGCCCCTCTGACCTTGCTGGTCCGAGTAACAAGCTTTCTTCAACTTCTGCGTGACTTGCTTTTGCCAAGGCCTGTTTAATTCAATCAAGTTGCCGACACCGCCATCAGTGAGAGCCTGCGTGGGACAGCTCGTGATCGACTCCTGGACGTCACTGACCTCCTCGTGTCCACGTGGCTGCAGAGACAAGCTTCCTTTCTTCACCTGTTGGCACCAGACATCGCCTGGTTCCCTCCTGGTTCCACGGTAGTCACTGGCTAGTGACTTTGAACATTGTCCCCTCTGCTTTCAGGTCTTCAGATCTACCCTTGGATCCACCGGAACTCTTCTAGATCAACCGCCTGTAGCATCTTCATCCTCAGGCTCCATTGAACTACACGACGAAACCGACGCACTTTGAACCCTATGCACCCGCTTCCTGTGGGTGAGGTAACGCTGGCACTCTGGTGCTCTTGTTGAGAGAAACATCTCTAGTGTCTAGGTTTTAAGTTGTTAGGTTTTGGTCCATCCGGAAGGTTCCCTTTACAGTAACTTTGTAATTTTTACGCACCATTGACTTTGCATTGGTGCATGCGTGTGCTTTGAGCGCTGCACCCGAATCCCGCGGGCTACTCCCATCCTAACTGCTGTTAGTCCAGTGTAGTCCCAGCGATTCTGAAGGCCCTAGGCCTTACCACTGTTCGTATAGTGGTTCTTATACCACTATTTTAGTATTTGGGTTGAGTGGCCATCAGGGCCTATCCATATTGTGCAACTTTTGTATATTTTCAACACTGTTTTGTTTTAACGCATTTGCTTCTGTGCTCATAAAGAGTATAGGGGATATTTGTAGTAAATAAATATATATATATTTTCAATATATATCTGTGTGGTGTCCTTTCATTTGGTATTCAAGGAGAGTGTATATGGTAATACAGCTGGCTTCACATGCCTTTCAGAGTTTAGCCTAAGACTGCTCTGTCCATGCTACCCCTAGGATAACTGGTCTATAAGGTTGACTTACAACCAATCATCATAAGGGTTGCTTGTATGGTACAAAGTGATCACTAGAACTAGTGAGCATCACATACCAGGCCAACTTCTCACACCATACATGTGGGTTAAGTAAAATTCAGCAATCCAACACACTTAAGAATTGATTTCAGACATTTTCAATTGTGCGCCCCAGGGAGTATTGTCCTCTTGTTCCGATCACGATATTGCTTCAAGAGTAAAGGTTTATCCATTCGTTAAAAAGAGCGGCTTAAGTGTTTTTTACACTGGAAATTAAACATCCGGGATAAAAATAAAATCTGAGATTTAAGTACTGAAACATTCTTTGCTGAGTACAAACGTGTCCCCTACCTCTCTGGGCCAAGCCAGTCTCCTATATGTGACAATCTCTTGGGGCTCCCAGACATTTCCCAGGTTACAGCACTGGCAAGAAGATGTACAGGGTAAACCATGCGCAGCTCGTTCTAAAACCTACTGCATAGTAAATATGCAGTAAGTATGTTTTAAAAATGACTTAAAAGGTTTGGCTTTGCTACAGAGTACATGCAGTTCTCTTAGTTTATTGACTCGTTCAAGTAAGTGAATTGTGTAGCTGTGGTGCGCCAGACCCCTGGACTGCTCACTTCACTGGTGTTACATTTTGAAATAATACAGCCTGCTGTGATCGCTGTGTGTATCTCCCAGCCTCTCCTGAGGCTTGCCCAGCACCATGCTGTCATGACACTGATAATTGCGTCAGCCGGAGTCTGCGAGTCAGCTGACTCTATTTAATGTACGCTATAAGCCCCGAGGCAGCTGGGCTCTGTGTTAGGGCCTCTCACACCCTGTTAGGTGGTTCTGCAGCATAAACGCAAGTTCTTGCTCCTTTTATTCTTAATTCTTAGCAGAGCCATGTGACCTGGTTTCTAGCTGTCAGCTTTGTTTTTTCCTAGTGGTGACATCTAAGGCTAATAGTAGTAGTTACTTCACAAGTCTTACTTTCGCTTTCGCATTCGCTTATGAATAAGGTGCCCCTGCAGTGACAGCTTTACCGACCTAGTTCACCCCACTCCAAGTGAAAAACCTTTTCCCATCACATTAATTTTTCGCATTGCCTCGTCTTGGACAACAAACACCACCTGATAAAAGTGATTTGTTTTATTCTCCTTGTTTACCATGCTCCTTTTCTTTTCTTTTTGTCTAATTGGCATTGCTTCTGCCTTTTTATTCTTATTAGTCAATACATTATGCCAACCAAAATCCACAAGTTTATTATATGATCAGCATTGCTATTTTATTGCTTCTCTTGTACAATGCTGAAAATATCACACATGATTTACAAAAGGGGGTGGTGATGAACAGAGTGTCTGAATTAAGCAGACCACTCTTACCCAGTCCAAAGATCAGGGCTTGATCCATCACCGTTATTTATCTCACTGCCCCATCCCAGCTCAGAACCTGGCTATATGCAAATCAGTCTGTCCCTGGCCCAGTGCATCATGGGAACAGGGCAGACTAAACTACCAAGCCAATTCTTCACCAGAAAGGAGACAAGCTACCGGGGACCGGTTTCTGGCATTTCAGCCGTCTTCGGCCCGGCTTGCTTGAATCCTGATGGTGCAGTGGGAAAGGGACTCATGTCTGAGTATACCCTGCCACACCTATAGTGGCCAAAAACGATTCAGAAAAGGGGGTGGTGATGAACAGAGTGTCTGAGTTAAACAGACCACTCTTACCCAGTCCAAAGATCAGGGCTTGATCCATCACCTAAGCGTGGAAGGGTATACTCAGATGTGAGTCCCTTGCTCATTGCACCATCAGGATTCAAGCAAGCCGGGCCGAAGAGGCTGTAATGCCAGAAACCGGTCCCCGGTAGCTTGTTTCCTTCCCAGTGTAAGAATTGGCTTTTGTAGTTTGGTTTGCCCTGTTCCCATCATGCACTGGGACAGGAACAGACTAATTTGCATACAGCCAGGTTCTGAAACTGGGATGGTGCAGTGAGCTAAAAAACGGTGTTGGATCTAGCCCTGATCTCTTGACTGGGTGAGAGTATTCTGTTTAATTCAGAGACTCTGTCCCTCACCACCCCTTGTTGAAAATATCACACATAGCAATCTGAAACTTTGGCAGATATGAAAGAGGGTGAGCATCACTTCACATGACATAGCATTGAAGATCATGCTCATATTCTGTTCGTTGTATTTATGACTCAGCCACCTCATGAATTTGCAGTAGTTTATATTAGTATTATAATATAGTGATATTTATGTTTTCCTATTCTTTTATTGGTAGATTTTGCTGGCGTGAAAAGTGTCACTCATAGTGGTTCTAATGTCACTCATAATTACACAGAAATTATGAAAATGAACAAATAGCAATCTAAAATCTTGACAGCTTTGCTCTCGGATAATTTCCATGTTTCATGCCTCGTGCTTCAGCTGCTCGGTGTTTCTCCCACCGGGACACCGGAGCAGTAAACCCCTAGCCTAAATTTTTTTTTCAAATCTTGTATTTTCAGTGACATGGCCACCGAAAGCCCTGATTTTATATTAAAAACAGAGCTTTGGACTATACCATTTCCCGCTGAAAGGCAATATTTCTTTCCATGTGTTCCCATACCTGGCATGTCACACAGTATGGTGCTGACTTTCTCTCCATTTTAAAGAACAGTAGATGTTCAGCACCCAGTCTAATGTGCTGCATAGCTAAATACATAAAAGGTCCCAAAGGCGAGACCGATTGCATTGCAAATGCTTGTTAGCACAGCTCCTGCATACATCTGCAACCACTACACTCCTGTCCTGAAGCTTCATACTGAAGAGGAACAGCGTTTGGCCAAGAGGTTCTTCTCACCCCGTTTGCCAGGGATAAGCAGCCTAGAGGTGCCATTTTTCACTGCTTGACTTTCTCTTTCTACTGCGATATCTGCCCACAAGTTGTGAAAAGCAAATTTGATCACAATGTCCCATCTGCTCCCTCCCAGGGAGTGTGGCATCCGTGGCTGCCGCCTCCCTCGAGTTCCAGAAGTGGGGATCTCACTCACTCCACGTGGGAACCGCAAAAGGACACTGGTGCTTTCTGCTTTTGATCACCCCCACCCACCCAATGGTTTCACCACAATCTATGTGGTCAATGAAGTCAGTGGGTTTGTTGGACCCGGCCTCTTGGCGTGGTCACCCCTGAACCAGACAGCTTCCCCAGACCCTGAACCACCTGACCATTCCCGCCATGATACCCATCCCCGACCTGGGCTTCCTGGCCTCGTCCCCCATTTTCCTGACATCGGAGGCTGAGGCCCACGTCCTTGCACCTAAGATGGCCGCCCCAGCCGACCTCGGCCGATGGCGCCATCCCCAGCCAGGGGGTAGAGCGCTCCCTGTGAGCAAGAGAGGGAGGAGTAGCTTAGTCACACCTTCCACCTCCCCTCAAGAGATGAGTTTCGATCACCCATCCGGACTCCCCGAGGGCTGGCTCCAGGCCTGCTGAGTGTCTGGGATCCCTCCAGACCCAACTTGAAAGTATGAAAGGAGCCGCCGAGGCGAAACTCCCAACAACTAGCTCCCAGGTGCTAAGACCTCCGCCTGCGAATACTCCGGACATCAAAGGAAGGGAGTCCTATATCAGGCATGGCTCTGGAACGATCCGGCAGTTGTATCCTGGACTGCATGAGCCCTGCTGACCTGGCCGCGGCTTTCCTACTATCCTTAAGAAATCTTGAGCTCTGCTGATTCGTTCGTGGCTCCCTTGCAACCGAGGAGACCACCGAACCCTGCTGATGCTGTCGCGGCTCCATCGCTGACCTAGGAACTCTTGAGCCCTGCTGATTCGTTCGCGGCTCCCTTGCACCCGAGAAGACCACCGAGCCCTGCTGATTCGATCGCGGCTCGAGAGACTACTCTGGTCCGGCTGGACCCAAGATCACTCCGTAACCCCCAGCTCGAGGATTGAGAGCTGTGCGCCGGTTACCTTGAATTTTGAGACTGTCCCGCTACCCTATCCCTACCAAGACTCTTTGAGCCCCGGCTCACCTGTACTTAAGAATCTGCGGATCATAAAGATCCATTTTTATTCGAAGAGATAAAGAATACGTTCTCTTGAAATCTCCAGTGTGGTGTCTCTCTGTGAAGTGGTGCTAGCGCAGCGCGTACGATTCTAGATTTGAGATCCTCGACCTGAGGGTCTCCCGCCAGTGCTCGGCTGTATTCCCAAAAGGGGTCGGTCCCAGGGGGTCAGGTGCGAAATCTGTCCCCTCCTGAGATCGGACCTCTAACATTGGTGGCAGGCGAAGGGATCCGAGTCCGTAAATCTAGATATCGTGCAATAAGCGGCTGACGCACTACCGAACAGAGATGGCAGAGAAGAATACCAAGGGTGCCACTGAGAGTGATGCAAGCACAGCGTTCCTTCCGGAACGATTGGAAGATTACACGCACAGAGAATTGAAGGAATTTTGCAAGGAACGAGGAATCGCTACCACAGGCCTGAATACGAAAGAAGATATGCAAAAAGCTCTACAAACTTGGGTTGAGTCCGACGACAACCTTCCCCCGTCAGGAGGAAGAACAGAACAACCAATCGACCCCAAACCCAGCCCAAGAGGAGGCAGCAGCACTCCGGTACGGAGCAGCATCCCGGACGGGGGCCTCTCCCCTGGAGAACTAGCGGACGAGAAAGGACCCGCAATCATGAACTTGAGTTGGCCAAACTCAAAATGGAGTGTGAACTGAAGCTAGCAGAAAAGAGACTAGTGGTGGAACAACTACGAGTCCAAGGAGAATTGGGGGAAAAGAAGCTCCAACGAGAACATGAAGACAAGAGACTCCAGCTGGAGCACGAGCGCAGCCTGAAGGAGATCGAGCTCAAGGCCTGGAGCGAAGAGAATCGCACCTTATGGGGCCGGGAAACGGCCCCCCCGATAGAACCAAAAGTCCACATCCCCAAGGATGTGGTGAGGGAATACTATAAAAACGATGATATCCAGCAAAGGTTTAAAGCCTCGAAGTCGCCATGACTTCCCACCGAGTCCCGCAGAAAGATTGGGGAGCTGGGTTGTGGGGCCGGTTCCTGAGCGAGGGGAGAGACACCCTGCTCGACCTACCATCATCGATGCAGACTTCCTACAGCCATATGAAGGAGGCCCTCCTGACGAGATATGGCCTTACTCCAGAAATGTACCGCCAGCGGTTCCGGGACTGCAAGAAGATTCCTGGTACTACCTGGGTGGAGTACGTCAACTTTTTTAGCAGAGCATTCGACGGGTGGGTCAAGGGCAGCAAAGTGACCACCATGGAGGAGCTAACTTACCTCATGCTCTGGGAACATCTGTCCGTGAACTGTTTTGTGGAACTCCGCCAGCATCTGCTCGACAGCAAGCTGGCCAACCCTAGGAAGCTGGCAGTGGAGGCTGATCGCTGGGTGAATACCCGGGTCCCCCGGGGTCCCGTAGTAGAATCCCCCAAAACCAGTCAGGGATCTCCCCGCCAGAGGGGTGGGGGGAACCAAGGTAGACAGAGGGATTCCCCGTCAGGACCCCAGCGTAGCCCCCCCAGAGGCCAAACCCAGACCATACCAGCTCCCGCAACCACCACTTCCGCTCCCCTGGGCAACCGTGGGCAACGGGTCACGATTTCCTGTTACCGATGCCAACAAACCGGGCATTACGCCAGTGACCCCCTGTGTCCCATGGCCCCGCGACCCTCTGCAACAGCTCCCCCAGCCAGACAGGTAGCAAATGTAGCTCTAGGGGAGGAGATGGAGGACACAGAGGAGTGGGAACCCGCCGCCATGGCCCTAGTCTCCCTAGGAAACCGAGAGATGATCCATGGGGCCCCCTTACCCGATAATACCAAGAAGTACCGACAACTAGTGACGGTGAACGGCCACCGGGTGGAGGCCCTTCGGGACACCGGGGCAAGTATCACAGGTATCCTCAGTCACCTAGTCAGGGAGGACCAGATAATTCCGAATGTCCTGTGCCTCGTGTTGTCCGCTGACAACACTGAGAGCCTTTGCAAGATGGCCCTAGTACCGTTTGAATGGGGGGGAGTGACAGGAGAGTTACGAGTCGCTGTCAGGGCCTCCCAACCAGTAGACTGTCTCCTGGGCAACGACCTGGAAAGTTCACCATTGAGACAAGTCGAATGTAAGACACACCTGGGCATGATGGGCCTACCCGAGTGGGTATGCGCCACCACCCGCTCCATGTACGCCCGACTACCCCCCATCGGGGCGTCGACGCCGAGCCTCCCAACCACCCCCCTGTAGAAGAAGATAGGGAAGATCGAGCTGAACCCCCTGGCCTCTCCCCAGGGGGAGAGCCCGTCCCGAACAACGAGGCCTTGCAACCCGAGGCCGCCCATCTCCCTGAGATAGATGATCTGCCCGAGTTGGCGCAGTGGCGTCACGAAGGCGGCCCCTCCCGAGAGGAGTTCTGCCGGTAACAAGCCACTTGCCCGTCCCTGGTCGGACTCCGACGACAAGCCGCGGCCCAAGCTGCGGGCGACCAGACTGGGACTCATTCGCTGTACTGGAAGAATGGCCTCCTGTATAATGAACAGAAGTCTGCGGAGTTAGGATCGGGGCGGGTACTCGTGGTCCCCCTACGCTTCCGAGACCTCCTCCTGGGTCTGGCCCATGATGTACCCCAGGCAGGACACTTAGGCCAAGATAAGACCTATGATCGCCTAGTCACTCACTTTTATTGGCCCAAAATGAGAACGAATGTCGAAACCCACTGTAAGTCCTGCCCCACGTGCCAGGCTAGCGGAAAGAGTGGAGGCGCGCGCAAGGCTCCCCTCCAACCCTTCCCGGTCGTCAGCACCCCTTTTGAACGGGTCGGGATCGACATAGTGGGACCTCTGGACCCCAGGACCTCCCAAGGTCACCAATTTATCCTGGTCCTGGTGGACCACGCCGCCAGGTACCCCGAAGCCATTCCCCTCCGCACCGTGACGGCCCCCGTGGTGGGCCGGGCGCTGATGGGGATTTTCTCCCCAGTAGGCTTCCCCCGCGAGGTCGTGAGTGATCGCAGCACAAACTTCATCTCAAAATACATGATGTCCCTGTGGCAACAATGTGGAGTGTCCTACAAATTCACCACCCCGTATCATTCCCAGGGCAATGGCCTAGTGGAACGGTTTAACCGGACCTTGAAGGGGATGATCATGGGCCTAGAAGAACCCCTCCGGCGCAAATGGGATGTCCTCCTTCCCTGTCTCCTGTTCGCGTACCATGAGGTCCCCCAGAAGTCCCTGGGGTTTAGCCCATTTGAGCCGCTGTACGGGCATCCCGTTCGGGGGCCCCTTAGCCTGGTCATGGAGGGATGGGAAGCAGCCCCCCGGGAACCTCCCCCCGATGTGTTCCGCTACATTCTCACCCTCCAAAACCAAACACGGAAATTCCGAGCGCTGGCGGAAGCCAACCTCGAAGCAAGTCAGGAGGAAATGAAGCGCTGGTACGACCAGAATGCCACTCTGGTCGAGTTTCAACCGGGCCAGCAGGTCTGGGTGATGTCCCCGGTGAAACCCTGCGCCCTCCAAGACAAATGGACAGGCCCCTTTAAGGTGGTGGAGAGGAAGAGCCAAGTGACCTACTTGGTGGACGTCCAGTCGCCTCGGAACCCCCTTCGGGTCCTCCACGTGAATCGCCTCAAGCCCCACTTCGTGCAGACGGAATTGAGCTTGCTCTTGGCCACCGACGACGGAGCGGAAGAGGAAACGGAGCCTCCTCCTGACCTCCTGTGTACCAAGGAAAAAGATGGCTCCGTAGATGGAGTGAACCTCTCTACCTCCCTTACCCCTCAGCAGCGTGAGGACTGCCTCCAGCTCTTGGGGCAGTTCCCAGATTTGTTCTCCCTAGTCCCCAGAATCACCGACTGGTGTGTCCACGACTTGGACACCAGAGACAGCCCGCCGGTGCAGCACCGAACCTACCGAGTGCCTGATCGAGTCCGGACCTGCATCCAGGCCGAAGTCTCAAAGATGCTTGCCCTAGGAGTGGTCGAGCCCTCCGACAGCCCCTGGGCCAGTCCCGTGGTGCTAGTCCCAAAAGCCGCGGCCCCTGGAGCTGTCCCCGAACTTCGGTTCTGCGTGGACTACCGGGGGCTCAACACAGTCACCCAAGCCAACGCTCACCCCATTCCCCGCGCAGACGAGCTCATTGACCGCCTGGGGTCCGCTCGCTACCTGAGTACCTTTGACCTGACCTGCGGCTACTGGCAAATTGCGCTCACGGAGGGAGCCGAGGAGCGGTCCGCCTTCTCCACCCCAGATGGGCACTCTCGCTTCCGAGTGATGCCGTTCGGGATGAAAAACGCCCCGGCCACCTTCCAGAGACTGGTGAACCGAGTCCTGGCTGGGCTGGAAGAATTCAGCGCCGCATATCTGGACGATATTGCGGTATTCAGTTCTCAATGGAGTGATCACCTCCGACACCTCTGGAGGGTGTTGCTAGCCCTGCGCAAGGCGGGCTTGACGGTGAAAGCCAGCAAGTGCCAGATTGGGCAGGGGTCAGTGACCTACCTAGGCCACCAGGTCGGAAGCGGGCAGGTCGCCCCGCTCCAACCGAAGATCGACGCCATCTTGGCCTGGGAGCCCCCCACCACCCAAACCGAAGTCCGAGCCTTCCTGGGCCTCACCGGCTACTACCGGAGGTTCATAAAGAACTATGGCATCATAGTGGGTCCTCTCACAGAATTGACATCCAAAAGGCAGCCCAGGCAAGTGCACTGGACCCCCTCCTGCCAGAAGGCGTTCAACGCCTTGAAGACCGCAATGTGTACTGCCCCCATACTCCGAGCCCCGGACCACTCCAAGGAGTTTGTGGTTCAGACCGATGCCTCCAAACATGGCCTCGGGCCGTACTATCCCAGCTCAATGAGGAAGGCATAGATCAGCCCGTAGCATTCATCAGCAGAAGACTACTGCCCCGGGAACAGAGATGGAGCACCATCGAACGAGAAGCGTTCGCAGTAGTCTGGGCTCTCAAGAAACTCCGACCCTACCTATTCGGAACCCACTTCCGAGTGCAGACAGATCATCGACCCTTACGGTGGCTCATGCAGATGAGAGGGGAAAACCCCAAACTGCTGCGATGGTCGATCTCCCTCCAGGGAATGGACTTCACCGTAGAACACCGCCCTGGTAACGACCACGCCAACGCTGACGGCCTCTCCAGGTTCTTCCGCCTCAGCGAGGAGAATCCCCAAGAGGATGGGTAGTTCTCCCCGACCTTCAGCTGGGGGGGACGCGTGTTGGACCCGGCCTCGTGGCGTGGTCACCCCTGAACCAGACAACTTCCCCAGACCCTGAACCACCCGACCCTTCCCGCCATGATACCCATCCCCGACCTGGGCTTCCTGGCCTCGTCCCCCATTTTCCTGACATCGGAGGCCGAGGCCCACATCCTTGCAACTAAGATGGCCGCCCCGGCCCCCAGCCGACCTCGGCCGATGGCGCCATCCCCAGCCAGGGGGGAGAGCACTCCCTGTGAGCGAGAGAGGGAGGAGTAGCTTAGTCAGACCTTCCACCTCCCCTCGAGAGATGAGTTTCGATCACCCATCCGGCCTCCCCGAGGGCTGGCTCCAGGCCTGCTGAGTGTCTGGGATCCCTCCAGACCCAACTTGAAAGGATGAAAGGAGCCGCCGAGGCGAAACTCCCAACAACCAGGTCCCAGGTGCTAAGACCTCTGCCTGCGAATACTCCGGACATCAAAGAAAGGGAGTCCTATATCAGGCATGGCTCTGGAACGATCCAGCAGTTGTATCCTGGACTACGAGAGCCCTGCTGACCTGGTCGCGGCTTTCCTACTATCCTTAAGAACTCTTGAGCCCTGCTGATTCGTTCGCGGCACCCTTGCAACCGAGGAGACCACCGAGCCCTGCTGACGCTGTCGCGGCTCCATCGCTGACCTAAGAACTCTTGAGCCCTGCTGATTCGTTCGCGGCTCCCATGCACCCGAGAAGACCACCGAGCCCTTCTGATGCTGTCGCGGCTCCATCGCTGGCCTAAGAACTCTTGAGCCCTGCTGATTCGTTCGCGGCTCCCTTGCAACCGAGAAGACCACCGAGCCCTGCTGATTCGATCGCGGCTCGAGAGACTACTCTGGTCCGTCTGGACCCAAGATCACTCCGTAACCCCCAGCTCGAGGATTGAGAGCTGTGCGCCGGTTACCTTGAATTTTGAGACTGTCCCGCTACCCTATCCCTACCAAGACTCTTTGAGCCCCGGCTCACCTGTACTTAAGAATCTGCGGATCATAAAGATCCATTTTTATTCGAAGAGATAAAGAATACATTCTCTTGAAATCTCCAGTGTGATGTCTCTCTGTGAAGTGGTGCTAGCGCAGCGCGTACAATTCTAGATTCGAGATCCTCGACCTGAGGGTCTCCCGCCAGTGCTCGGCTGTATTCCCAAAAGGGGTGGGCCCCAGGGTGGTCAGGTGCGAAATCTGTCCCCTCCTGAGATCGGACCTCTAAAAGGGTTTGTCCCAGAATCTCTTGGAATGCATCAATGCTTTTATATATGGGAAGGGGTGAAGTCAACAAAATTTAAATGGTGTTAATATTTTTCTCGCATATAATAAAATATTGCGCTGGCTCTCACATGTGAACGGCAGCTCATCTGTTCTAAATCTACAAAATCTGGATTTTCTTTTGTCACAGTTCTGTGTGATTTCAAGCTTTTAATTTTTGTAAGTGTTAATTTGCATTTAACACAAACAGTTTGTCGCTTTATTATGATTTGATTCAGAAAAGGGGGTGGTGATGAACAGAGTGTCTGAATTAAGCAGACCACTCTTACCCAGTCCAAATATCAGGGCTTGATCCATCACCGTTATTTATCTCACTGCACCATCCTAGCTCAGAACCTGGCTATATGCAAATCAGTCTGTCCCTGGCCCAGTGCATCATGGGAACAGGGCAGACTAAACTACCAAGCCAATTCTTCACCAGAAAGGAGACAAGCTACCGGGGACCGGTTTCTGGCATTTCAGCCGTCTTCGGCCCGGCTTGCTTGAATCCTGATGGTGCAGTGGGAAAGGGACTCATGTCTGAGAATACCCTGCCACACCTATAGTGGCCAAAAACGATTCAGAAAAGGGGGTGGTGATGAACAGAGTGTCTGAATTAAGCAGACCACTCTTACCCAGTCCAAAGATCAGGGCTTGATCCATCACCGTTATTTATCTCACTGCACCATCCTAGCTCAGAACCTGGCTATATGCAAATCAGTCTGTCCCTGGCCCAGTGCATCATGGGAACAGGGCAGACTAAACTACCAAGCCAATTCTTCACCAGAAAGGAGACAAGCTACCGGGGACCGGTTTCTGGCATTTCAGCCGTCTTCGGCCCGGCTTGCTTGAATCCTGATGGTGCAGTGGGAAAGGGACTCATGTCTGAGTATACCCTGCCACACCTATAGTGGCCAAAAACGATTCAGAAAAGGGGGTGGTGATGAACAGAGTGTCTGAATTAAGCAGACCACTCTTACCCAGTCCAAAGATCAGGGCTTGATCCATCACCGTTATTTATCTCACTGCACCATCCTAGCTCAGAACCTGGCTATATGCAAATCAGTCTGTCCCTGGCCCAGTGCATCATGGGAACAGGGCAGACTAAACTACCAAGCCAATTCTTCACCAGAAAGGAGACAAGCTACCGGGGACCGGTTTCTGGCATTTCAGCCGTCTTCGGCCCGGCTTGCTTGAATCCTGATGGTGCAGTGGGAAAGGGACTCATGTCTGAGTATACCCTGCCACACCTATAGTGGCCAAAAACGATTCAGAAAAGGGGGTGGTGATGAACAGAGTGTCTGAATTAAGCAGACCACTCTTACCCAGTCCAAAGATCAGGGCTTGATCCATCACCGTTATTTATCTCACTGCACCATCCTAGCTCAGAACCTGGCTATATGCAAATCAGTCTGTCCCTGGCCCAGTGCATCATGGGAACAGGGCAGACTAAACTACCAAGCCAATTCTTCACCAGAAAGGAGACAAGCTACCGGGGACTAGGTTTGCCCTGTTCCCATCATGCACTGGGACAGGAACAGACTAATTTGCATGTAGCCAGGTTCTGAGCTGGGATGGTGCAGTGAGCTAAAAAACGGTGATGGATCAAGCCCTGATCTTTGGACTGGGTAAGAGTGGTCTGCTTAATTCAGACACTCTGTTCATCACCACCCCCTTTTTTGAATAATTTTGTCCACCACAAGCGTGGAAGGGTATACTCAGATGTGAGTCCCTTGCTCATTGCACCATCAGGATTCAAGCAAGCCGGGCCGACGACGGCTGAAATGCCAGAAACCGGTCCCCGGAAGCTTATTTCCTTCCCAGTATAAGAATTGGCTTGGTAGTTTGGTTTGCTCTGTTCCCATCATGCACTGGGACAGGAACAGACTAATTTGCATGTAGCCAGGTTCTGAGCTGGGATGGTGCCGTGAGCTAAATAACGGTGATGGATCAAGCCCTGATCTTTGGACTGGGTAAGAGTGGTCTGCTTAATTCAGACACTCTGTTCATCACCACCCCCTTTTCTGAATTATTATGATTTGAACTCGTTATTTTCTGATAGCTCAGCTTCTTTTGATACCTGTTCCTCTGAACTGCTAATGCAGAACCCAGGAGTCCAGACACTGCAACACTGGGCAGCTGCCGCCAACTTACAGTTCAACATACCATATTACTTTCAATCCATTTATTTACAAACAATTAATATCTGCTGTCTAAGCCATTATTTTGGCTTCGGGGGCCTAGATTAGTCTGGATTGGTGCAAACTACAGCAACCTCCTAATGAGGACAATAGCATTTATGTTTTTTTTTTTTTTAAATTAAGCCTCCTTCCTCAGTCATGGTCTGGTCTTACCATAGTTTCCTTAAACACACTACACACTGGAACGCTGGCAGCAAAGCCTGCGTGGAACATTTCTCTGACTGCCCACTGGCCTCAGGTTCACACACTCACTCAGTCTGTTTTATTGCAGTGTAAAAATGCATGCATGTGAACTTAGGCTGCCCACAGCGCCCACAGGACAGCCACCTTAGTGCCCCATTAATCACATCCCCGCGCTCCACTCTTAGGGACCCCCAGGGTGTCCCCGAAAATCCGCAGCCAGGGACGGGTCACTTCTGGCGCACAGTGGGTTGGGCGACGTATTTATATCTGCCCCTGTGCACTAGCCTTCCTCTTTGTCCCTCCTGGCCTCTCCATCTCCCTCCCTAGCGCATACCCAGTGTTCCGGGTGGAGGGCACAGAGGGCTAGGGAACATGTTGACTTGGTAATTTGTGTTGCAGGCGGAGTTACAGGGCGATCCGGAGGATACTGGTTCATAGGAGTACCCTCGTCAGGAGCACAATAAGGGTGGCTGATGTCAAACCCCAGGAGCCTTTATGGTAGGACCCTGGATAAACGTCAGTGCCCCGTTGGTCCTTCGAGTGGTTATAAGCCTGAGCAACCGGGGCTTCCCTTGCAAAGCTCCGCCCCTAAAAAAGCATGAGTAAAGTGATGGACTGGTGGTCCACGGTACTTAAGGGGGATAATCCTCACATAAATGGTAGCACCGCTTGGGTTGGCCATGGTGCAGTTTGGCTCACCACGTGGACAGGGCAGCATAGGTCAGTCACCGACCCTCCTTTGACAGCAGGTAACCTATAAACCTTCTGTTGACAATATTGAAATTTGGAAGGGATACTTTGTGGCCTTTGTTTGCCAAATGCTTTAATAATTTTACTGTGGCATCCCGACAATCCTCTTCGGAGGCTTTCAAAATATCATCGACACACTGCAATAATACATTACCTGGGGGAATTATTATTATTATTATTATTATTATTATTATTATTATTATTATTATTATTATTATTATTATTATTATTATTATTATTCTGAGTTTTATATAGCGCCTGGTTACCAATAGGCATCCCAGCGCTCACCAGAGAATGAAACTACAGAGTAATGCGGGGGTTAAGCAGAAAACAGAAAAGTTTTTAAAAGCTTGCGGAACCGAGAGAGAGAATCCAATTGACCTTTCAAAGCCTGGCTATAAATACTGGGACTTTCAGTATACCGCTGATGAGCTCAACAGAACTGGAAGCTATGACCAGTCAGAGCAAAACTAAAAAGATACCTACTATCTGGATGAATAGGAATACTAAAGAAAGCATTTTTCAAATCAAAAACAGAAAAAAATTTGGCTGTGGAAGAAATCATCGTCAAGAGAACAGTAATGTCCGGAACCACCGGGAACTGGGGGACCACTATTTTATTAATCACCCGCAGATCAATCACAAAGCGATAAACATCAGGATGTGTATCAGGGGAATCCAAAGGTGCCTTCTTAAGAACAGGGAGAATAGGGCTATTGCATACATTCGGTACTGTCTCCTCAATCACCCCCGACTTGATCAAGTCCTGTGTAATCTACTTCAAAGCCTGTTCTCCAGCCTGTGATATTTTGTACAGGGAAAACTAGGGAGCACAACGTTATCCTTGACCTTTATAGGACCTGGTGGTATCTGCAGCAACCCTACATCAGTATCCCCTGTAGCCCACAATGAGGACGGCACATCCTTAAATTCAACAGGGAGCAGCACATCTTTTGCCGGACACTCTTTTGCACCAACCATATTAGGTCCAAGAGTCATGTAAACACCACTGGGGAACAATAAATGATAGCATATAACTTCTTCAGCAAAACCAATCCTAATAAATTTTCCCCACAATTCGCTGTCAACAGTAAAAGGACCAACAGTCAAAGCAAGACGTTTTGGAAAAGGGGCTCACAACCGGTACGCCTGAAAAACCTACCAAAACATTATTAGTGCCAGACATTGATTCGGCCCTAAGGGTGCACCACTTCTTCCGGCACCCTGTGACCTCTGAGCTGGACCAGTGACTCATCCCCTCCCAGATCCCCTCGCAACCTGCTGTAGCAACACCCTCATTTTCAAATCCCTACTCTTTTTTTTCCACCTAGTCATTTTCCTCATTTTCTTGATTCTCATAGTACTGGGCTATACCCAGAATCACCGAAGGGGAGGAGGTAGTCCAAGTGCTCTCCGAAGCATGCAATCGAGCCGCAATCTCTGGAAGCAGGTCCGTGACAAACCTGTTAAAAAACAAATGAACACCACCTGCCCACTGAAATCCAAGAACACCCCTTCAAACCGAGTAAAGAAATCAGACACACCCTCCTCTTTCTTTTGACGACATACCATTGCCTTATCCCAATATATTCATCTGGGTGGGATAAGAGAGTGCATGTAGGGGATGATACAACTTGGTAAAGCCAGAATCTCAGCCCTAGGTTTCTCACCAGGCTTTCACTCCTTATCCCATGCCTTAATCTTATCCCATGTGCCACCATATTCCACCCTGTGATTCTGTGTATGCACTGGCCTCCATATATCTACTGGCACCAACAGCCAGAAAACATCTCTATATCTGCTAAGGTCATAACTGATGAGGAGGCAGCCTCTGTTAACTCTTTATAATACGCTGTAGGATTCTTCCTAGGATCCGGTAACTGACTCTTAAGAGCTAGTACCTCACTTCTCTTCCACGGGGTATAGACCCACTGTTCCTGTAAATGAGCCTCTACTCATTGCTGAACAACAACATTTAATGTATTAGGCTGCTCTGGAATCTCGGGGTGGTAAATGGGATGTATTTCCCTCATCGGAAACTTGGATACACTAGTCGGAGTACAGTGATGTAACTTTTCCCAATAACTGAGTAATGTCCCAACTTCCTAGGAACTTCTGTACGGGCCATACCAGCAAGATAAACACGATTTCGCATGTCATAAATAATTTGAGGAGCTGTGCCTCCAATACACTGTTCCCACAAACCAATCAATGTAGCTAACATATGCTGAAGGGCATGCTGTTGTTCAAACGGATCAAAATCTTTCATCACACTTAATATATCCTCCAAACTATAAATCGATTCTGAGCCCATTGTGCTGCATGATTTGGCACCAGCTCTTTATCCTCCTCACCCACATCAGATCAAATCAAAACCGTCTCTATTCAATCTTGTGCTGCTGCCCAATTCCCTCCTTCCGACCCTTGCACTGGTGTCCCAACACTACACAACACTGCGGATAAAATGTCCGGGGAAGACACAAGAGATACAGACACAGGTGACAGTGCCAGCATCGGCTTTGTGGTAAACACAGGAGGAGAAACATGAGCGGAAACAGCAGACACTGCGGGGGTGCCTGCAGTCACCACACTCGCAGGTTGCGAAACCGGAGGGGAGACAGATAGGGTTGGAGCCGAAGCTGTTGAGTCTGAAGAAAGACCAGAGGAAGGCAAAGGAGCAGTGGAGGACTGAGATGACGGAACAGCTGGATATATTCTTTGCGGGGCATAGGGAGGTGGGGGATGAGTTTCCAACAGATCCTGCACAAAAGGATCCTCATCCTCTCGAACAACATAGGACTTATTACATTGTAATCCTATCTGCACACTCAATACCCTTTTCTGTTTGTTCTCTGTCATAAGCTACCACTTTATGAACCATCATTTGCATTGCCTGCTTGCTAACCTCCTTCTCGGCTTGTATACGCCTCTTCTTTGCTTCCTTCTGCCATGCCTGCAGTGTATCTAACATTGACTGCCTACTTCTTTTTGTGAATAAATTACCCTTCTCGGCTTGTATACGCCTCTTCTTTGCTTCCTTCTGCCATGCCTGCAGTGTATCTAACATTGACTGCCTACTTCTTTTTGTGAATAATTTATCCTGTAAATTATTCAATTTTTGTTCATCAAAGGTACCATCCTAGGCCACTGAAGCTCAGCATTGTCTCCAGTGTATTTGGGCCTTAATGTACGAAACAAAAGGGCCAATACCGTGCTTCACATACATCTCAAAATTCGGAGTGCCTTCTGGAGACGAGGGCTGACCTTCCCCAAACACCACACTTTACTCCAACAAGGCATCCTAGTATCAGTCACATTCACTATCCACACAATCAACACACACAATAAAAACACACACAAGCAAAAGAGCTCTCAAAAGCAGACTTCAGACTGCACCAAGACAAGTCAGTCCTCAGATGCACCAAGACAAGAGGCTCTAGCCCCAGGCCTTTTCAAGAATAAACCAAATTCAACAAGTGGCCTGGTAGAATGTTCAAAAAAAGTTCTGTATCACAAAGGCCCACAGACCCACCAAGTTAATTAAGATGGTGCCGCTCTTATCAAGAATCAAGATCAACTCACCTAGTGCAGACAGGTCAAACCAGATAATTCTTCCCTGCCGACTCGTCAGACCAAACGTTCAGATCCAAGGGTTTCACCTTTTCAGGACCCCAGCCGGGCGACCACTAGACGAGGCACCGCCCGGTCAGACAGACGGAGTGATGAGGGGAAGACCCTTCTTGACGAAATCTGCCTCCATTGCAGTAAAGTGGGAGAAGATAATATGCCCCACCACTTTCAAAGATCACCAGTCTCCAATACTTTTCCTGCATTATCAAGGGAGTCTTGGGTACCGTAATGTTCAATCCAAAGACATTTGAGGCAGTATCAGGTAAAACAACATGCAGACCCAACAGAGAGAACATTACATTTGTTTGGCTCCATTTCTGTAACCTTGACTCAGCACAAACGTGCTTTATACAATAAACCGATGGTGCAGTTGCTTGGCTTCTGGCCTTGTATTAGGCATTTTTTTATTTTGCAGCATTTTTAAAGCAACCATTTAAATAAATGCACAGTTGAGTGACACAAACCGAGTTCACAATATGCAGAGTTGGCACAGTGTCATATCTCCTACACTTGTGTATTAATTCATATCAAGCGATCTGGCATTTTGTTGTGTTGTCTGTCAACAGATCACTGTGACATGTCTTGTCATATGGTCTAGTGTTTGTGTTAAAGTAGTAAGCTGTATGGCAGGTACTTGGACAAAGGGTACAGTCTTTTCTTTACCAGTACATGGATATGCATACATTTGCTTGCTAAGAAGCATGTGCCTTACTTTTTCAAATAGTTGCAAACTAAAGTCCATAACTCTGTCCATCCCAGACCCTGGCAATTACACTTCCTGCCATCCTGCCCCTGTCTGTTTTAGTTCGGTTCATCCAATTGATTTTTAGGAAACATGAGGCTTAAAAACACCCTAATATTGCTACCTATGCAGCATAGATGCCTAAGAAGCAGTTAGACATGTCTGGAAACACGGAGAAAGGAATAATACCATCCTGACACCCTTCTTCTCAAGCACACCCTGGCCCTAGAAGTTGGTGCGCTCTGTGTCGACCAAGTGTAGCACATACAGCAGGTGCTGCCCTGCAAGGGTCCATAGTGTCTATGTGCGTGTGTGTGTATGTCCATGTAAAAGTCTGTGTGCATATGTCTGTGTGAGCATGTCCATGTGAGAGTGTGTGTGTGTGTGTGTGTGAGAGCATGTCCATGTGAGAGTGTGTGGGTGAGTGAGCATGTCAATGTGAGAGTGTGTGCGTGAGTGAGCATGTCTCCATGTGAGTGTGTGTGTGTGTGTGAGCATGTCCATGTGAGTGTGTGTGTGAGTGAGCATGTCCATATGAGAGTGTGTGTGAGCATGTCCATGTGAGAGTGTGTGTGAGCATGTCCACGTGAGTGTGTGAGTGTGTGAGTATGAGTGAGCATGCCCATGTGAGAGTGTGTGTGTGAGTGAGCATGTCCATGTGAGAGTGTGTTTGTGAGTGAGCATGTCCATGTGAGAGTGTGTGTGTGAGTGAGCATGTCCATGTGAGAGTGTGTGTGTGTGTGTGAGTGAGCATGTCCACATGAGAGTGTGTGTGAGTGAGCATGCCCATGTGAGATTGTGTGTGTGAGTGAGCATGTCCATGTGAGAGTGTGTCTGTGAGTGAGCATGTCCATGTGAGTGTGTGTGTGTGAGTGAGCATGTCAATGTGAGAGTGTGTGTGTGAGTGAGCATGTCCATGTGAGAGTGTGTGGGTGAGTGAGCATGTCCATGTTAGAGTGTGTGTGAGCATGTCCATGTGAGAGTGTGTGTGTGAGTGAGTGTCAGACCCGGCCTCGTGGCGTGGGCCTACCTGACCTTTAGCGCCCCAACCCTGACCCTTGCACCTCCCAAGATCCCTGGTTGTCACTGCCCCTGTCCGACCCACTCCCTCCATGACCCCACAGCAAGGACGAGACCCCTCGTACCCGCCATCTATCCTTCCGGTGCCGTACGCCCCCACACCCCATCACACCTGAAGGCCTCTGGTAACCATTCCCCTGTACCTAAAATGGCCGACCCCGGCCCCAGCGAGACCTAGCCCCTAGACACGCCATGCCCGGCTGGGGTGTAGAGGACTCCCCGTGAGCAAGATAGGGAGGAGTAGTTTCAGTCACACCTCTGACCTCCTCTCAGGAGATGGGTTTCGATCGCCCCTCCGGCCTCCCTGAGGGCTGGCTCCACGTATGCTGGGTGTCTGGGATCCCTCCAGACCCATCTTCAAAGGATCAAGGGGCCGGGTGGCAGGAAACACCGACAAGCAGCCCCCAGCCTCTAAGACCCCTGCTTGCGTGGACTCTGGACTTCAAAGGAGAACAGGACTATAACAAGGGGTGCTCTGTAGCGATGAGTTGTTGAATCCTGGATGAAGAGAGCCCTGCTGACGTGGTTGCGGCTTGACGAAACACCGAAGAAGAACGCTACCTGAACTTTGGAATCTTGGCGAGCCCTCCTGACATCGTCGCGGCTCAAGCTTGACAGAGACGAACATCCCCCTGAACCATCCGAGCCATGCTGACATTGTCGCGGCTTAAGCTTGGCAGAGACGAACATCCCCCTGAACCATCCGAGCCCTGCTGACATCGTCGCGGCTCAAGCTTGGCAGAGAAGAACATCTGCCTGAACCATCTGAGCCCTGCTGGCGTGGTCGCGTCTCCCTTGAACAGTGAGAACACCTGAGCCCTGCTGATTGGATCGCGGCTCCCCAAAGACCGAAGGAACTCCTGTGCATTCCTGCTCGAGCCCTGCTGACTTGGTCGCTGCTCGGAGAATATCCTGGTCCGGCTAAACCCTTGATCTTACCGTATCCCCCCGGCTCGAGGATTAAGAGCTGTGCGCCGGGTACGCTTTTACATTGACCCTGGACATTGAGACTGTCCCACTACCCCTAACCTTACCGAGACGTTATGAACCTTTGTTCTGATTGTAAATACGCGACCTGCAGATCATAAAGATCCAGATACTTCTGATAGATTAAAGAACCTGTTCTTCGGAAACTCTACTGTGTGGTGTCCCTTTATCGAGTGGTGCGAGCTCAGCGCGTGCGATCCTAGATACGAGACCCTTCCCCTGAAGGGTCTCCCGCCAGTGCTCGGCAGTGTTCCTAGGAGAGTTGGGTCACGGGGTGGTCAGAAGCATATTCTGTGCCCCCTGGGATCGCCCCTTCTATCAGTGAGCATGTCCATGTGGAGAGTGTGTGTGAGTGAGCATGTCCATGTGAGAGTGTGTGTGTGAGTGAGCATGTCCATGTGAGAGTGTGTGTGTGTGTGAGCATGTCCATGTGAGAGTGTGTGTGTGAGTGAGTGAGCATGTCTATGTGAGTGCATGTGGGTGAGTGAGTATGTCCATGTGAGAGTATGTGTGTGAGTGAGCATGTCCATGTGAGAGTGTGTGTGTGTGAGCATGTCCATGTGAGAGTGTGTGTGTGAGTGAGCATGTCCATGTGAGAGTATGTGTGTGAGTGAGCACGTCCATGTGAGTGTGTGTGTGTGTGAGTGAGCATGTCCATGTGAGAGTGTGTGTGTGAGTGAGCATGTCCATGTGAGAGTGTGTGTGAGCATGTCCATGTGAGAGTGTGTGGGTGAGTGAGCATGTCCATGTGAGAGTGTGTGAGCCTGTCCATGTGAGAATATGTGTGTGATTGAGCATGTCCATGTGAGAGTGTGTGTGTGTGTGAGCATGTCCATGTGAGAGTGTGTGTGAGTGAGCATGTCCATGTGAGATTTAGTGTGTGAGTGAGCATGTCCATGTGAGAGTGTGTGTGTGTGTGTGAGAGCACGTCTGTTTGTGGGCGTGTGTGTGTGTGTGTGTGTGTGCGTGTGTGTGTGTGTTTATGGGTGAGTGTGTGTGTGTGAGTGAGCATGTCCATGTGAGAGGAGCAAGACCTCTGACCTCCTGGTCAGGGACCGCGCTCTCTGCCCCAGCCGCTCCTTTGTAGCGCCGCTGCCGATGACCCCTTCATCTCTGAGCAGGTAGGTGTTTGAGGCCCTCCTCCAGCCACAGGTTCCATCCTGCGCCTCATCCCTGGTGGTCCAGTGGGAGAGCCTTTCTCTTCTGCTCGTCTGCTGTTGTCTGTATTGTGTTTGTTCCCGTTTTCTGTCTTTTGTCTGTCTTTTGTTATTTGTGTCTTGTAATTGTAATTTTCATTCGTATTCTGTTATTTAGCCTGTTTTATGTACCTGTGCCGCTGTTGTGTCCTCCCTGCCCATTTTTCTGCCCTTGCCCGCTGCTGCTGCCCTGTGGACCCTCCCCCCTACTGGTTCCCGCTCCTGCCTCCCAGCTGCGCTTCCCTATTTAATGGTGGCCTTGCAGGGGAGCGCCACTTGCGTGACAAAGGCAAGCCTATCTGCTTCTGTCCGCGACCAGTGCCAGGAACCCTGGTTCTCCGACCACCCACTACTACGACTCTGCTGCCGTCCTCGCAATCAACCCAGGAAGGAACAACAGAAAGCTGTCTACGCTGAACATTCCCCACAGCCAGTTCTCCTGCCGACACTGCAGACAAACCTTCACCACCCTCTGCACCCCCATGGCCACCGCCCCGACGCCGGATGTCCCCACCCCTGATGCCCTGAGGTGCATCCTCCTCAACATGCGCTCCCAGCACAGACATGCTGCAGAGATCTGGGACCTCCTCAACATCCTTGCACCAGACATCGCCTTCTTCACGGAAACATAGTCCAACCCCACCTCAGCCCCCGGCATTGCCACCGCCATCCCCAATGGGTATAAGATCCAGAGGAAGGACTGCCCCAACAGCCTAGGAGGAATACTCGCCACTGAACACAAGAGCTCCCTCCGACTCACCACCTTCAGCACGAGTGACTCCCTGTCCACCACCGAACACCTCTATTTCCAGATCCAGACCAGCCCCATAACAACCTTATGAGGCACCCTCACCTACAGACCTCCCAGACCTCAGATCATTTTTACCACTATCATCACCGGCCTCATTGCGCCCCACGCCATCACCTCCATAGACTGAATACTTCCACCTCGACAACTTCAGCGACCCGAACTCCACCACCCTCCAGGACAACCTCAACAACCTCGGACAGACACAACTCATCACCACCCCTACCCACAAGGCAGGATACAGCCTCAACCCCATCTTCGCAGGATGCCCTCTGCGAAGGAACTGGAGCAAGGTCACCGAAAAGCACATAATTTTCACCCTTAACCAGGAAGCCCCCCACCTCCACAGACACGAACTCCGCAGCCAAAGAACTTCACAGATGAGACTAGCTTGCCCCCTTTGCAACCCCGACAGACAGCGCCCCAGGAAGGCCACCTAATTCACCACTGACCTCCAAGAAACCAGACGCATCTGCAGATGTCTCAAGAAGAACTGGAGAAACAGCAAAACTTCTGAGACCGCTCCACATACAAGAACGCCATGACAGAATACCACCAACTCATTACTTCCACCAAGGGGACCTTTAACCGAAACAAAATCCACGCCAATGCCAGCAACTCTAAAAAACTCTTTAACACCATTAAGGAATTCACCAAGCCACCCAGCGAAGCAAGAACGTCACACCTTCACAGGACCTCTGCAACAAACTCACCTCCTAATTCCACCTGAAAATAAGATCCCTCTAAAACAACTTAAACAGACCCTGGACACCAAACCCCATATGCCCTCCAGCAATGACAGTCAGCCTACCATCTCCTCCTGGACCCCAGTCACCGTCAAAGACTCGCATTCATTCAGGAGCCCTCACCGACCCCTGCCCTCTACACATCTTCCACAGAGCTGCCGCAGCCATTGGAGCTATGACGCACCATCAATCCCTCCTTTGAAGTCGGTACATTCCCCGACGACTGAAGTGCAGAAGTCAAGCCCCTCCTCAAGAAACCCTCAGCAGATCCGACAAACCTCAAGAACTACTGACCCATCTCTCTTCTCCCTTTAGTGCCAAAGTCACCGAAAAGATCGTCAATGTACAACTAACAAAATTCATGGAAGAGAACTCCATTCTTGACCCCTCCCAATCCGGATTCCACAGCAACCACAGCACCAAGACCACCCTACTCACTGCTACAGATGACATCCGCATGCTTCTTGAACAAGGACACACCGCGGCCTGATCCTGCTCAACCTCTCTGCAGCCTTCTACACTGTCTCCCACCATACTCGACTGGCTCCGCTCCTTCCTCACTGGCAGAACCCAAAGAATCAGACTTCCTGTCTTTCTCTCCGAACCCACAGAGATCAGTTGTGGATTACCCCAATGATCATCACTCAGCCCCACACTCTTCAACATCTACATGGCCCCCCTTGTCACCGTCGTCAGACAGCATAGATTCAATATAGTATCCTACGCCCATGACATCCAGCTCATCCTCTCCCTCACTAAGGACCACTTAACCACCAGACTCAGCTTCCAGGAAGGAATGAAGGACAACGCATCCTGGATGAGCAGCAGCTGCCAGAAGCTCAACTCGGAGACGACAGAAGGCCTCGTCCCCTGACCCTCTCCCTCTGCATTGGACAACACCTGGTGGCCCAGCCCCCTCGACAGCCCCCCACCACCACGGATAATGCCCAGAACCTTGCCATCAAACTCGGCTCCTCCCTCTCCATGACCCGACAGATTAACGCTGTCACCTCCACCTGCTTCAACACCCTCCACATCCTTCGTAAGACATACAAATGGATCCCCCCAGAATCAAGAAAGACCATCACCCACACACTCATAACCAGCAGACTGGACTACGGAAAAGCCCTCTACACCGGGATCAACAAACCTCTGCTCCATAATCTCCAGACCATACAGAACACCGCAGTCAGACTCATTCTCAGCATCCCTCGACATGAACACATCACCCCACACCTGCGAGACCTCCACTGGCTCCCCATGGAGAAGAGAGTAACCTTCAAGATACTCACCCACGCATACAAATGCCTCCACAACACCGGACCCGAATATCTCAATGAAAGAATCGCCTTCCATGTACCCAAGAGAAACCGCCGATCTGCTGACCTTGCCCTCGCCGAAACACTGATCATTTGCAGAGCCAGAACGGGTGGATGAGCCTTCTCCTACGTCACAGCAAAGAATTTGAATGAGCTCCCGATCAACATCAGATGCGCCCTCACTCTGCACATCTTTAGGAAGACCCTCAAGACCTGGCTCTTTGTCTGACCGGAGCTGCTCCCACTCCCCCCCCTCCCCCCCAGTGCCTTGAGACCCTCACGGTGATTAGCGTGCTTCACAATTCCCTGATTGATTAATTGATTGAGTGTGTGTGAGCATGTCCATATGAGAGTGAGAGTGTGAGTGTGTGTGAGCATATCCATGTGAAAGTGAGAGTGTGAGTGTGTGTGAGCATATCCATGTGAGAGTGTGTGTGTGTGTGTGTGTGTGTGTGTGTGTGTGTGTGTGTGGGTGTGTGTGTGTGTGTGTGTGTGTGTGCGTCTGCGAGCATGTCAATGTGAGAGTGAGAGTGTGAGCTGAGGGCCGACCTCCTTAGGTGCTGCCCCAACCCATATGAGAGTATGTGTGTGTGTATGAGCATGCCAATGTGAAAGAGAGGGTGTCTGTGAGCATGTCAGTGTGAGAGAAAGAGTGTGTGTGAGAGAGTATGTCCATATGAGAGTGTGTGTCCTTGCGTGTGTTCTGAGATAGACTGTTTACTTTTCTGATTAACTTCGGTGCAACTGAAAAGGTCAATTCTGCCAGTACTACACTTGTTAACATGATAAATATATACACACTTAGAGCTAAACATTACTTGTTCTTATTGCACAGTACATACAGATTAAATAATAGTAAAATGATGATGGAATGCTTTTGGCTTCTTTACAAAAGAATTTGCGTTCAAAAAGTCTTTAACCCTAATGTCTCATGCAAGGACAGTTCAAAGTTTGTCCTGAAAGCAGTTTAGTTCAGAGCTCTTTCCACAAATATCAGACTTTCAGACTATGGGCCCGATTCACAGAACTATCTTAAGACAAAATCCTAAACTTACTACTTTTGGTATTCACAGAAGTCAGGATTTTGTCTTAAGACCGACTTAAGACAGACTTAAGACAAAATCCTAACTTAAGTCTGTCTAAAGTCTGTTTTAAGACAAACTTAAGACAAAATCCTAACTTAAGTCTGTCTTAAGACAAATTTAAGACAAAATCCTAACTTAAGTCTGTCTTAAGTCTGTCTTAAGACAAACTTAAGACAAAATCCTAACTTAAGTCTGTCTCAAGTCTGTCTTAAGTCTGTCTTAAGTTTGTCTTAAGACAAACTTAAGACAAAACCCTAACTTCTGTGAATACCAAAAGTAGTAAGTTTAGGATTTTGTCTTAAGTTAGTTCTGTGAATCGGGCCCTATGTATTTTCACTCTGTAAAACATATTCCACCTGCATATCACTACTAGCTCACTTGATTGCAACCAGATGTTTCTTAATATCTTAAATATTTTTTCCTAGGTTCTAAAGATGAGACAGGAAACAGGCCAGGAGCCAGAAGGATCGTTCTTGTGGGTAAATCTGGAGTGGGAAAAAGTGCGACTGGGAACACCATCCTTGGGGACAAAGGGTTTTTGTCTAAAGCAAGTTTGACGTCAGTAACGCTCAATTGTGATAAAAAGATCTGCTGTCGGAACGAGAGAGAAGTTTCAGTGGTGGACACACCAGGGTTTTTTGACACCAAGTTGTCTGCTCCTGACACACTTAAGGAGGTGAGTAAGTGTGTGGTCCTGTCCGCCCCGGGCCCTCACGCCATCCTTGTGGTGCTGCAACCAGGACGTTTCACCAAAGAGGAGGCGGACGCAATGACGATCATTCAAGACTTATTTGGGGACCAAGCAGCAAAGTACATTGTCATTTTGTTTACACGAAGAGATGACCTAGAGGCGGACGGGCGGACAGTCGATGAGCTTGTTAAAGAGGCGGAGGGAAAGTTGAAAAACTTGTTACAAAAATGCGGGAAGCGCTACTGCGCCTTCAACAACAGAGCAACTGGAAAAGAGCAGGAGAGGCAGGTCTCAGAGCTCCTGGGCATGATAGACAAAATGGTGGAAGGGAATGGAGGGGAGTGCTACAGTACTAAGGCGTTCCAGATGGCAGAACAGCTACTGAAAGAAAAGGCGGAGAAACAACGGAAAAAATATGAGCAGAAAAAGGAGGACAAGTTAAAAAAATTAAGAAGTAAATATGAAACAGAAATGAACAGAATTAAAAAAGGAAATGCTGAAGACAAAGAGAATCAGAGACAGATCTGTACTGAGAATTACCAGATACAAACAAAAGAAATAGAAAACTATTACGAAGAACTAATAAAAGGCACCCGCGAAGAAGCTGAACACGCTGTTTTACATGACGTCTTACATTTCCTGAAAACAGCATCTGTTGGAGTGCTGGTTGGAGGGGCGGTGGGAACATGTGTTGGGGTTGTAGGCGGTCCTGTGGGCATGGCTGCGGGAGCAACAGTCGGGGCAACAGTGGGTGGAGCTCTGGGATCTCTCAGCACACATCACTCCCTGAGGGATATTTTCAATAGGATATGGAAAGAACAGGCTCCATCACTGCAAAAAATGTCCGTTTCTTGAAAAGAAGTGGATGTTTCTCCAGCCCCAAATATTCCATAACCTCCCCTATTTCTCCAGAACCTGGCCTAAAAATCCCTAGTCTCTGCTATTTCTCAGGAGCCAGCCCAATAATCTCTAGTCTCTCCTGTTTCTCCTGAAGCGGACCCGAAAATCCTTCGTCTCTGCTATTTATCCAGAAACATGCCAAATATTCCATAATCTCAGCTATTTCTTCAGAAGCCAGACCAATATTTCACAATCTCTGCTATTTAGCTGGCAACCCGCAAAATATCGGAAAACTTCACTATTCAGTAACACACTGGCTAAATAGTAGAAATTACATACTCTTTAACCAGCTGAACTTCACTTAGTTGGGCATGAACAAAAAAGGGACTCTGTGCAATGACCGAGTGGTGGCCATGTTATGATGGGGGTGCAGGAAAATAAGGGAAGCCTTAGAAAGTAAGGGACAGATGTACAAAATTCTAGTCAAGCAGTTACTAAATAGCGAATAATAAGAAATCAGTATGTAGGAAATTATATGTAGAAAAATAGTGATTTCCTAATAGCGATTTCTACAGAGTAAGAATCGCTTTGGGAAATTGCTATTTAAGGAAATACAAACAGATTCGTTCCTATGGACCCAAAGGCCCATAGGTATGAATGGTTTTGCATTTCAAAGCAAGTGTGACAATTGGCCTAAGACCTTCCCTTGATGCATCCCGAAAAAAGTGGTGCACATGTAAAGTGCACATAGTCCCTAGGGGCAGGGGTGTGCTTTATAGCACTTTAAAAGAAAAGCATTTTGGGGTACTTTTTAAAATTGTTTTGTAAATGCGCTGAGAAAATAGCAAAAACGAAATCCCCAAAAAATGCAAATGGAGATTTTTACTTTTTTATTCGCAAATGGCCTTTGTACATATGGAAAGGCCCTTTAGCATTTCTTAATGGCCGAAATAGCAAATTGGTCTGCACTAAGAGCTACCAATATTTAATGAAAATCATCCAAAACTATTATTATTGGTGTAGTAGTGACCAGCCATTCAAGATTATCAGCTGTGATCACACCAATGCATCCACAATGTCCTCAGAAAAAATGTTTTTTTCACCCATAGGAATAATGTGGGACCCTATTCACAAACTGCATTTTGTAGTATGTTTATTAGTAGTTCTCCGAAAGTACTACCCAATAGTATTCTCAAACCTAGGAGCATAAATCTCCAACTCCCCTAGCTTTTCTAAGTTTACTACTAAGTTTGCAACTTAGGAGTAAATGTGGAAGAGGATCAGTAGGGTGAGTTTAGAGAGGGGTAAGGTAGGTAAGGTAGGTTTAGGGAGGGGTATGTACCCACCCATGAAAGAGTAAGCCCAGCACTGTTAACAAACTGTACCTCTAAAGTTATTGCAGCTAAAAAGGGGCCAAGACAGCAGTAAATGACTTCAGCTCAGAACTGAAGTAAGCCCAGCATCACACATGGTCAACCACTGGTACTGTCGTGGTGAGCCTCAGGCAGGCCTACCAGTGCTAGGGGGTTCGCCCTTCTCTGCACAAGTCCTCAGACCAATAGAATAGAAGTTGACACGGAAACTGAAATATAAAACAAAGTACTTTTATTAACCTCAAGAGGTGGAACAACATTCACCCAACACCCTTTGTTAATGTATGAAGTAGCACACTGAACAGAAGGAACATGGTCCTTTTATACCCACACAGGGGCTCAGAAGAAGGCAGAACAAGTACAGAAGAGAAGGTTTACATACACAAAAGGTCTTACAGAAATGCACAGTCAACAGTAGGGCGGAGCTTATCAGTTTGCTAATTGCGGTAAAAATACCCTGACAGTTACAGACTGAGCCATATGTGAACAGTTGCAGTGCCTTTTGCGCAAGAGCAGAGTAGCAGAACCTAAATATAGTCTGTCCATAAACAGAGTACAAGAGTAAACGACAGCAAGGAAGGACAGAGCACATGGTGAGCACATGGCAGACAAGATGGCTGCTGAAAACAAGATGGCTTGAGCTAAATTCTAACCCCGATCTCTGCCAAATTACAACAGGCGACCCTGTTAGCATTAGCTGAAGACATTCGTTCATTTGGGGTAATCTGGATTCACATCTTGTACATTTATTTTCATCATTTCAGTAATCTCTTTATTGAGCATGTGTTGGACTTTTATTTCTGCAACATTTCACTTGGCAGGTGTACAGGCAGAAATGCAGACGGAGCAAAGCATTGGACCACATTGAATACATACACAGCATGTAAATAGTATCACTAGTATTACACAGGATGGGCAATAGCTTCCAGCCCAAGGCAACAATCAATGTCCAAAACCAGCTAGCAAAAGTCCAGGTGCCAGTCTCTGGGTGAATTTCAGCAACAATCTTATGCAGTTTAGAGATTGCATCAAACACTGAAGGAGAGTGATCCGGATTGTAGACGCAGCAACTACTACCGATGATGCGACATGCACCTCCTCAATCAGCCAGAACCACATCTAAAACCATACGATTTTAGAGTGCTACAATCCTCGCAACTTGCAGCTTTTCTGTAATGTTCCCAAGTGCCATAGCTGTTTGATTGGTAACAGCTTCCACAACACGAGTCAATCGTCTTACCTTTCTGCTGTTTAATGCAGCACCCACAAAGAAAAACAAGCACAAATTGAAATCAACGTATTGTTGCAAGGTGGTGTCAGTCTGGGCCACCTCATCAGTGCTTGTTGTCCTCTTATATCTGTTCTTAGAAATATATCATTGTACAGTTTGTCCTCCTTGTGATATGATGCAGGTGCCAGAAACACTGGGGGCAACAGAAAACACACGTAGCATACTCCAGACCATCCAACAGGTAGTTGGTAATATCCCTTGTTACCACAGACAAAGTAGGTATTATGTGAGAATATGAAACTACTGTTATTGGCACCTTTAATAGTCAGAACCACAGTACACTCACTTCTTCCTACTGGAATTCTCCTAGCACTGCCTATGCACAAGTCTGCTTTAGCTCTAGTAACAGAAATCACAAATGGTCCATTGTTCCTAATAGTTCTCATATTGGGGAAAACATATGGTGTGGAAATATTTTCAGGTCGATACTCCTCCCATTCCCATTTAGTCCCTTCAGCTCGAGGATAACCTTCTTCATCTGGATAACACACTTTATTGAGATGGTAATTAATCCGTCCTACGGTCATCCTTGAAATGTTAGCCTTTTCAGAGGCAAACAAAAGTGCAAACCAGGCTTGGCAAGAACCATTATGCAAGAATGGAAGAGGAATAAAAGGTGTTCCTCCCTTCTTCTGGTGAAAAGGTATCATCCCACATACCCAACATTAAGTAGTATTTGTGGCATTGTGAGTTTGATGTAACATTTTAATAAACGTGTTTTTCAGGTAGGATTGTCGATGCTTTTGCTCATGGTATGGAAGCGTAAAGTAATGATGCTCAGCCGGGACTGGAGTAGTGGCGATCAGAAGCTGCCAAGCAGGAGTCACTTTCTCAACAAACCAGGTTGTCACTGCTACAACTACCATAGCAACAACAAATCCTACAACACATATGACCTTTTTATTACAGATCTTAGCAACAGTTGATCTCCCTACAAACATGATCACTTTGTTGTTGAATCAATCGTTGGAGCTCTAAAGTCCTGGGCAGCCGTTGGTTTCTTCACTGAGGGTCAAGACGGGTGTCACTGTGTAGGCTTGATCCCCCCTTGCCACATCAGTCCTGGGTTTTACAAACCCAGGACTGTAGCTCAACCAGTCTTTTTCAACAATGCAGACTCTTTCCGTGGTCTCGGTTGGTATTACGATACTCCTGGGATAATGTGATCCGGGAAGACTTCCTCAGATTCATCAGGTGATATGGCGTGGCCTTTTTCTGTATCCAGAATCCCGCGATGGTCAGTCAGCACAGCAGGTTCAACCAAGGTAGGCAACACTCGCTTGCAGTGAGTGCTGTGGACCCAGTTCTTCCTGTTCGTCACTCGAACCGCTGTCCTCGTAGCTAGGAGCACCTGCTCCAGTCCTCGCCACCTGGGCTCCAAGCTGTTCGACCCCTCGAAGACCTTGATCATCACGTGGTCGCTGGGCCGGAGTTCATGGGCCCCACCTGTGGACCTGTCAGGAAGAGCTTCTCAAACCAGTTGATGAATAGAAATCAAACTGTCAGTCAACTGTGCTAAATAGTCACTCATCAAAACACATGGTATATCATGTATGGGGCGTGGCTTAGGAACTCCCCAAATGTGCATTGGTCTCCCAAATACCACCTCATATGGTGTAAGCCCAGATCGTGAATGTGGCACTGATCTAATAGACAACAATGCCAAGGGCAATGCATCAGGCCATTTCAAAGACGTGGAAGCCAGTATTTACGCTAATTTCAATTTCAAAGTAACGTTATACCTCTCCACCAATCCTACTGATTGTGGGTGGAAGACTGCATGAAACTTCTGTTTGATCCCTAATCCTTTCAGGACATACTCAACAACTTGTCCAATAAAATGAGGTCCGTTTTCACTCCACAAAAGTTTGCAAACAGCAAATCTAAGGAAGAATTCCTTTAAAAGCACCTTTGCTGTGGTAAGAGCAGTATTATCCTTTGTAGTGTATGCCTCTATCCATTTACTGAAGGCACATACCACCACTAGAATATACTTCAAGTTATTGCAATGTTCAAGTTGGATATAATCCATTTGCAAAACTTCAAAAGGTGTGGTTGGTGTAGCAAACCCTCCTGTAGGAGTCTGTGTCCCTTTACCAGGATTGTACTGCCAACAGATCAAACAGGACTGTACTACCCTTGTAGCTGTGCCGGCAGTTTCTGGATGCTCCAAAACTTGCGTAAGCAATTTCGTTATTGCAGAGGCTCCAACATGTGCCAACCCATGTTCCATCTGAACCATAGGCTGCAAATAGGCTATAGGCAGTTTCCACTTATCCATCTCTTTATTGCGCCAACAGCCTTCAGCATCCAGCATTCCCTCTTTAGACCATTGCTCAAGTTCTTCCACAGAAGCAGATCTCAGTATATCTAGCACTTCCTGTCTAGCATCATGCCAACGGTCAGCTTGTGACTTCATTACATACATCGATGTAGTGCTTCGCTGCATCGCAGTCTCACGGGCTGTGCGATCTGCAAAGGCATTGCCTTGTCCTGTCTTATCAGTTACTTTCTTGTGCGCACTACACTTAACAATAGCTATTTTCTACGGATATGTCAGTGCAGTCAAAAGATTATGCACTAGTTCTCCATGCATTATCTGCATCCTGTGGGATGTAAGAAAGCCTATTTCCTTCCAAAGTAGGCCAAAATCATGGGCCACTCCAAAAGCATAGCGGCTAACTGTATAGATGTTCACACGCAAGTCAGCGCTAGGTTCACATGCATGCTTGTGTCAAAGCTATTAGCTCAGCTGCTTGAGCTGACTTCTGTGGTATACAAGCTGTCTCCACTACTGTCTGAAGTATCATAATTGCATATGCGGCTGAGGTCATGCCATCTGGTTACTTCAAACAAGACCCATCAACCCATAGTTCCACATCTACATCTGAAAGAAGCGTGTCTTGCAAATTGACGCAACTCTTTGTCTGTTCCTCAGAAAGGAATATACAATCGTGAGACTCCTGTGACTGACTGAGTCTGAGTGGCTGGATATGGTAACAAAGTAGCTTGGTTCAAAGTTGCACATCTCTTCAGGGTAATGTGAGGGGCTAACAATGTCAATTCGTATCCTGTCAAGTGAGCACTAGTCAAGTGTTGCATCTTAGTCTGGTTCAAAAGGACATTGGCCGCATGGGGTACTAGCACCAACAATTTATGTGACAAAACTATCCCTTCACTCTGACATATGGACACAGCTGCTGCTGCAACTGAACTGAAGCACCCAGGCAATGTACAAGCAATGGGATCAAGCACAGCTGAAAAATATGCCCAGGGACGCTGCCTGTCACGGTGTGTCTGTACTAATACTAATAATGCTCACCCATCTTTCTCGTGTGCATAGAGTGTAAAAGCCTTTGTATAATCTGGAGTGCCTAACACTGGTGCAGAGCAAAGAGCTGGATGTAACTGACGAAAAGCATTCTGGCATTCAGTCGTCCATGGAAGTGGCATTGGAGTGTCTTTAGTCAAAAGCGCCAACAAGGGTTTAACAATGTGTGAATAACCTAATATTCACTGCCTACAAAAAGAAGTAAGACCAATGAATGCACAGACATCTTTCTGAGTAGAAGGCACTGATGTGCCTAAAATTGCTTGAATGTGATCTGGTGTAAGTGCACACCCCTCCTTAGACTAAAGGTGACCTAAGTAGGTAACCTTCGGTCTACAATATTGCAATTTCTTCCGTAACTCTTTGTGGTGGTGTGAAGCAGGAAAGGAAAGCAAGGACAAAGTACATTTTTCACACTGTTCAGGCATATCAGCTGCCAACAAGATGCCATCAACATATTGTATGAGAGCCACTCCTTCAGGCAAAGTGAAAGAATCAAGTTGTCTTTTCAATGCTTGACTGTAAATACCAGGACTCTCAGTATACCCCAGAGGAATTCTACAAAATCTGCACGATCGATTATTCAAAGTGAAGCCGAACAAATATTGGCTATTAGGATGAATAGGAATTGAAAAGAAGGCATTCTTCGGGACAATCACAGTCCATGTAGTTGCTGTCAGAGGAACTAAAGTAAGAAGTGTCGTTTTGTCAGAAACCACAGGGTATTGTGGTACTACAATCTTTTTAACTTCTCACAAATCAATGATGAATCTGTAAATCCTAGTGTCAGTGTCTTTTTTCAAAATGGGAAGAATAGGACTGTTGCAAATGTTATAAGAAACTTCTTCCACAACCCCCACTTCAATTAAATAATGGACAATGCGTACAAGTGCTTCTTCGCCTTCTTGAGAAATTTTGTATTGAAGCAAGCGTGGCAGTGAAGCGCCCTCCTTGACACTAATATGTACTGGTGGAATAACCATTTGCCCTACATCGGTGTCTGAAGTAGCCCACAAAGTACTAGGAAATTAAGCTAATGCAATGTCCTCTTTAACAAGACAAGATCTCTCAATCAGGGGGTAGATGTCATTCAGGATAACATGTGAACATGTGCCCCTTCTGGAGAACATCGTATCGTAGCCCTGAAATACTTGAGCATATCAAGACCCACAATATTGTCCGGTGTATTTGGAGAAAGCAAAAATGGACATGGAGAAGTACATTTGTCAACATAAAATGCAAGTGGTTGTGACAGTGGGCTAAGGGAAGGTGTTCCATCGAAACCTATCAATGTAATGGTTAAGCCAGACAGGGGAGCCCTTGGAACCAATTGTTTAGATAAGGGGCTACGAGTAGCTTCTCTATCAAACCTAGCACGATCATCCATGCTTCCTCTAGGCCCCGAATATCCTGAACGATTTCTCATGTGTCTCCGTCCACGTGGATACTGCTGAGCACTCAATACCGGACAATCGGCAGCCCAATGCCCAAATTTCTTACAGTACGCACACAAAGTCGGACGAGCATAAGGAGGAAAAGATGGACCATAAGGTACACGTCCACCCCTGTCACCACCTCTAGAAGGCGGACAATAAGCCTGAGCTAACATAACCTTCGTTTTTAACTCCTTAGTCTTCTTGTCCTCATTACCATTCGCTTCTAATTCCTGCTGTTCATAATACTGAGCCATAGTTAAAAGAGAAACCGGAGAAGAGGTACTCCATGAACTCTCACTGGCCTTTAGGCGACTAGCTATTCCTGGCAACAGGTCGGCAACATATATATCGACAAACAGATGCCTGCCCGTGTCATCTGTCAATGACTGGCCACTAAAATCGTGGAATGTCTCCTCAAACATGTAAAGAAGTCAGAAACCGATTCATCTGTCTTTTGCTTACAGGATGCTAATACGGTCCAGTCTATCTTTTTAGGGGGAACAATCATCTTTAACTTAACTAATATAGCTGCTGGAAGATCGAAAATTAGCTGACATGGTTTCTGTGTGGGTTCCCTTTCTGCGTCTATTTGTTCTAATTCTTTCCATAATGCCCCAAAAGTCGCACGATCATCAACTTTATGAACAGTTCTCCACATATCAGGGGGTAATAACAATCCGAAAAACATATCAATATCAGTTAGAGTCATGTACAAGAGCTAATCACATCCTCACCTTCCTCATAAAAAGCGTCTGGATTTTTCCGCGGTTCGGGCAATGCAGCTTTAAGAGCCATAACATCCGCTCTATTCCAAGGAGTGTAAACTCAATTATAAATAAAATAACCCTTTGCAGTGGAATCCTTATTATCATCTGTTCCTGTACCTCTAGGAGGAACATACAAAGGTGCGGCTTCCAGCATAGGTTTTGCATGAACTATCATCAATCAATCAATCAATCAGTCAAACAATTTATAGAGCGTGCTGCATACCCGCGAGGGTCCCAAGGTACTTGGGGGAGGGGGGCTGCAGCTAGTGGTCAAAGAACCAAGTCTTGAGTAGTCTCCTGAAAGTCTGCGAGTCTTCTGTCTGCCGAAGGTGGAGAGGGAGGGAGTTCCATGTCTTGGCGGCGCGGTAGGAGAAGGAACTGCCTCCGGAGGTGGTTCTGTGGATGTGTGGGACAACGGCCAGGGACAGGTCGGGGGAGCGGAGTCTCCTGTTGGGTGTGTAGAATGAAAGTCGGTTGTTGAGGTATGCCGGGCCGGTGTTGTGGAGTGCCTTGTGTGTGTGGGTAAGGAGCTTGAAGGTGATTCTTCTGTCGATGGGGAGCCAGTGCAGGTTTCTCAGGTGGGGGGGTGATGTGGTCTCGGCGGGGGACGTCGAGAATCAGGCGTGCAGAGGCGTTATGGATTCTTTGAAGTCTGCTGAGGAGTTTGGCTGGAGCTCCGGTGTAGAGGGCGTTGCCGTAGTCTAACCTGCTGTTGATGAGGGCGTGTGTGACGGGGTAAACAACCTTTACCACGAAGTTTTTACCACGCGGTACCTTTACCACGTGGCCGTTACAACGCAAGTCGTTACCACGACTTGCGCTGGAGGGCGCTGTGGGATAAGGAATTTTATAAATTTATATTCCAACACCTTCCCTACTGTTACGGGGACTGGTGTTGGAATATAAAATTATAAAAATCCTAAATCCGCGCCCTCCAATGCAAGTCGTGGTAACGACTTGCGTTGTAGCGGCCGCGTGGTAAAGGTATGCGTTGTTACAACCTGCGTTGTAACAACGTACATCCGTGTGACGGTCTTTCGTGTGTCGGTAGGGATCCATCTGTAGATCTTGCGGAGCATGCGTAGGGTGTAGAAGCAAGTTGTGGAGACTGCGTTAATCTGGTTGGTCATGGTGAGTTTCGAGTCGAGGATGACTCCCGGTTGAGTGCGTGGATGGTTGGTCTAGGGGCGATGCCCAGGGAAGTGGGCCACCAGGAGTCGTCCCAGCCTGAGGGGTTGGGTCCGAGGATGAGGATCTCTGTCTTGTCCATGTTAAGTTTGAGCCGGTTTTCTTCCATCCAGTCGGCGACCGCCTTCATGCCGCGGTGGAGGTTGGCTTTGGCGGTGCGGGGTTCGTTGGTGAGGGAGAGGATCAGCTGGATGTCGGCGTAGGAGATAATGTTAAGGTCGTGGAGTCTGGCGATGCGTGCGAGTGGGGCCATGTAGATGTTGAAGAGCATCGGGCTGAGGGATGATCTTTGCAGGACACCCGCAATGTTGAGATGTTTGTGCAGCTGCATCAGCTACCTTTTTCTCCTCTCGCATACGGACTGCGTCATCACGTAATTTAACCAAACGTCTGATTGAGCCAGCTACGTGAGAGAAGACAAAAAGACCATCACGCATTTGCTTACAATCATTTGCTATGTTATCTAATTCATAAGAATGTTTCCTAAACCATTTCATTTCTTTATTTTTCATTTCTAATGCTTTCGCATGAATACTTTTTTGTTGTTCTTTTTCGATCAAGGCTTGCTCTCGCTTCATTCGTTCATGCACTTCTTTCTCCCACATTCGCACACAGTCAAACATATCTTGCCTAAAACATACATTGTTCCACATACTAAATCTTTTGTAAATCAAATGACCCATGCATAGGTCAACGCAACTCAGGATCCTTACTAGTATATTTATTCCATAACGTGCTGTACATTACAGAAGAAATACCATATTTAATATACATATCACTATTAGGCGTCCCCTCCGGGGGGGGGGGGGCCGTTGTGTCTCATTGAGTCTTAAACTGGTACCACCAAAAAAACAACACATTCTACGAAGTATGCTAAAAGCAGGCATGCCAAAAATATTGCAATATATGCAGTATTATATGCAAAGTAGCACTTAAATCATGTTGTGCTGTTCAAATCTTATTCAAAGTAGAGAAAATTCTCCTCATTAATTGCAATTTATATATTCCCAAATCTCAAAATCCCGAAATTGGCCAATACAAATACCAAACCAAACAGCAAGCGTCGCATCGAACGACCTAATGAATCCCAAATGTCCAGATTCCAACTGCCAAGTTCTTGAATCGACCAAATGGTCTCTGCATGGCGAATCAACAGAAGAGATCTCAGTCGAGGACCGACACCACCTGGAGGATCAAATCAGAAAGAGAGGAAAAATGCTGTGGTTGCCAAGGCGCGGGTCTCCTCGGGCAGCGATTGTCCGCAGTGAGATTCCAATCCTTCGTTTTGACCACTCCTTTGGGCATCTGAGTCGCCAATGAGCCCCACTGGTTGGGCGCCAATTTGTCGTGGTGAGCCTCAGCCAGGCCTACCAGTCCTAGGGGTTCGAGCGTCTCTGCACAAGTTCTCAGACCAATAGAATAGAAGTTGGCACGGAAACTGAAATATAAAACAAAGTACTTTTATTAACCTCAAAAGGTGGAACTACTCTCACACAACAACCTTCGGTAATGTATGAAGTAGCACACTGAACAGAAGGAACATGGTCCTATTATACCCACACAGGGGCTCAGAAGAAGGCGGTAAAAGTACATAAGAGAAGGTTTACATACATAAAAGGTCTTATAGAAATGCACAGTCAAAAGAAGGGCGGAGCTTAACAATTTGCTAATTGCGGTAAAAATGCGTTGACAGTTACAGACTAAGACATATGTGAACAGTTGCAATGTTTTCTGTGCATGTGCAGAGTAGCAGATCCTAAATATAATCTGTCCATAAGCAGAGTACAAAAGTAAACGACAGCAAGGAAGGACAGAGCACATGGTGAGCACAAGGCAGACAAGATGGCTGCCAAAAACAAGATGGCTTCAGCTAAATGTTAACCCCGATCGCTGCCAAATTACAACAGTACTGCAACATAAAATCCCATTGGAAAAAATATTAAATTCAATTAAAATATAATAATTAGTTAAATTACCAAAAAATATAAATAGATTTAAATAGGTATAATTTAATGTCAAAGTAAAATAAATGACAAATAAATTATAACTATTATTGAATTATAAAATGTTTAAAATATGTTTTTTAATTTAAAATTGATGTCACATTCATGTTCAATAAAATAAAAATAAATTACTCCTAAATAACTATATACATCAGTTTTAATAACTACCAATACATAATATAAACAGTGCTTTTAACTTTAGGCAAGAATTGTTTACATAATTTAATTTAACAAATTTATTATTTAAAGATTTGATTCAAAATCAGGTTAATAGTCCTGTAACATTTTTTTCTTTTCTTCTATATTGAAAATAAATATATAAAATGAATTTACAAAAATATTGATTAACTTTTTTAATGATTAACAAACATAGATTCATACTTTAATTTAGTTTACCATTATTTACGATGGATTTTTATTTTAAGTTCCTATTTTCATTAGTTTCTATCGAAGGGTGTCGCTGTACAACTGGTTGACCATGTGTGCTGCTGGTCTCACTACTTTTTCTTATTGACACAGTAACTCACACTTTTAGATTTGGCTCCATCACCTTTTCCATGGTTGGTATGTGCGAGTCTACACTTCTGAGTAACTTTACCCTTGGGTTTTGTGAATTAGCCAAAGTAGTAAAGTTTCTCAAAAGTGTAAGAGTAAATTGCAGATATCAATTTGTAAGTTAACATTGCATTTTAATGTTCATGATCCTCCTTTTGATGGTTCTTGAGGGATGGGCTCATTTTGGGTTTCTTAGGGAGAGCATTGTGTTTGTTTCGACCTACTTTCCAGGAGAGATTGTGCTTGCTTTGTATCTCAGATCAGGCACCCAGATAGTCCTAGTTTGTTGCATTAGTAGCACTCTCAGGGCAGTTCAGGCTGTGATTGGCCCACATTACAATTTCACACAATGTCCAGCACTCTACAAATGTATGGAAACGATCTATTTCTTTATCGTTCTAGTAACTAACATTACACTGTCTGCCTTTGGCTGAGCCTCAGGTAGGCTCCAGCCTGAGAGCCAGGCTGTGATTGGTTGGTGGTAGCGTTGATAGCTGCTCTGCAGCATGGAGAGCTGAATGGCATTGATGACGTTTTTCAAATTAAGTAGAAGGAGTAGAAGCCAATGGCGCACAGACGTGGTTCAAGGCAGGAAAATGCATCTAACATTCCCAGTAAACTCATGAGTTCGATCTGTTATTCTTCTATTTGTTTGGCATATTATGCTCAATTATTGGACAAGGTCATAGTTATCACTGGGAACCAGTAACATTAAGTACAAACCTTTCCACTAAAAAGACTCAACGATGATCACATTTTGTGTGTTTACATACATTTTGGTTAATCTGCAATGTTATTCATCAAAGCAGAATTATTATTAGCTGAAGGGCTCACTTGTAAAAAATAGTAAATATCTTTTTATGTGTTGTGCAGTGATGTAAAACAAAACAATGCTCCTCCCCCCCGACCCCCCTGCAGAATGTGATAACGGGCTGCTAAGTCTCCCGAGACTCACAAGTATCCTTTGACCATATGCTGGATGAGGACCCATCAATCGACCCCCCACCCACGAGCGTTGTTGACACCCTGTGTCTCAGAGGCCTTTAATTTATATGCAGTAATAATTCATTAATTAAAGCGCTCCAATATAATGATGAGAAGAATCTGTTTCCCCACTGTACATTTATAATTCGTATCAACAATGCATTGTTTTTTTAACCTATAAAAGCAATATAGAATTTTGAAAACTTTGGCCAAGAATTTTTATAGGTTAAAAAACATTGCATTGTTTCACTCGGTGTGCACACTCCATAGGACCCTGGACACCCCTGCTGTAAAGACCCGAGAGAAAAGGGTTCGCCGCAATCATCCTAAACTTAACCAGGTTCCTGCTTAACTTGAAGCAGGAGCCGCCACTACTGCATATGACATACCTGCGAAGAAGTATTTCAGGACCTGTCGTTCTTGTGTAGTTTGTTGTGTTTCTTCATTTGTCCTTCCCTCTCCGTGGGAACCCCCACTTTTCTCTTTTCCTACGACACCAGACGGGTGTGGTGAGGGGTACACAAATGTATATACACACTTATAGGTCAGTGACTAACTGCCCCTTTCTCTCCCCATTTATGATCCTCTGGGGAAGATCAAAGAGGAGGCAAGAAGGACATTAATTAAAACCAACAACATTAAGAAATACATACAGCCTCCGCGTCTGTTTATCCGGCCCGCACTCCCACAGTCATTGTTCCTTTCACCTGCGTGAAAGTGACTGATCAGAAATGTTCCCCATTCTTGCTCAGAAAGGTTTGCACTGTTGAGCCCGCAGTTTCCATTGGTTTGTCTGTTCACCAGTGGCCAGAACTTCCTTGAGTTTTACTTGCACAATAGAGGTTGCACCCAAACTGCTGCAGACGATGTTGTTTTTTTATATAGCATGCATGTCTATAGATTTTGTGCTGTTTTGTAAGCTAGTGTTAACTCTCTGGTCTCGGGTGTCCTCCCGGCTTTTCTGAGGGCTCTGTTCAAAATTTTCTTTAATGCCATAGTGTGTATGGAAGTGTATGGCTAACTGGCGGTCAGAAGTTGAGTACAGAAATGTAGCCAGTCAGTGATAGGAATGGATATACTCTAAGAGTCACATAGCAATGGTAGAGAGTTCAAAGGTCTACTGCATATACTAGTGATTAGAGTTATCTCTATATATATAGGGAAGGGATACGACTGGATATACTCTAAGAGTCACATAGCAATGGTAGAGAGTTCAAAGGTCTACTCCGTGTACTAGTGATTAGAGGTATCTCTATATACATAAGGAAGGGATACACATGGATATACTCTAAGAGTCACATAGGAATGGTAGAGAGTACAGAGGTCTACTGCATATTCTAGTGATTAGAGTTATCTCTATATACATAGGGAAGGGATACGAATGGATATACTCTAAGAGTCACATAGGAATGGTAGAGAGCACAGCGGACTACTGCATATTCTAGTGATTAGAGTTATCTCTATATACATAGGGAAGGGATACACATGGATATACTCTAAGAGTCACATGGAATGGTAGAGAGTACAAAGGTCTACTGCATATACTAGTGATTAGAGTTATCTCTATATACATAGGGAAGGGATACGAGTGGATATACTCTAAGAGTCACATAGGAATGGTAGAGAGTACAACGGTCTACTGCATATACTAGTGATTAGAGTTATCTCTATATACATAGGGAAGGGATATGACTGGATATACTCTAAAAGTCACATAGGAATGGTAGAGTACAAAGGTCTACTGCATATACTAGTGATTAGAGTTATCTCTATATACATAGGAAAGGGATACGAATGGATATACTCTAAGAGTCACATGGAATGGTAGAGAGTACAAAGGTCTACTGCATATACCAGTGATTAGAGTTATCTCTATATACATAGGGAAGGGATACACATGGATATACTCTAAGAGTCACATGTAATGGTAGAGAGTACAAAGGTCTACTGCATGTACTAGTGATTAGAGTTATCTCTATATACATAGGGAAGGGATACGAGTGGATATACTCTAAGAGTCACATGGAATGGTAGAGAGTACAAAGGTCTACTGCATATACTAGTGATTAGAGTTATCTCTATATACATAGGGAAGGGATACGAGTGGATATACTCTAAGAGTCACATAGGAATGGTAGAGAGTACAACGGTCTACTGCATATACTAGTGATTAGAGTTATCTCTATATACATAGGGAAGGGATATGACTGGATATACTCTAAGAGTCACATAGGAATGGTAGAGTACAAAGGTCTACTGCATATACTAGTGATTAGAGTTATCTCTATATACATAGGAAAGGGATACGAATGGATATACTCTAAGAGTCACATGGAATGGTAGAGAGTACAAAGGTCTACTGCATATACCAGTGATTAGAGTTATCTCTATATACATAGGGAAGGGATACACATGGATATACTCTAAGAGTCACATGTAATGGTAGAGAGTACAAAGGTCTACTGCATGTACTAGTGATTAGAGTTATCTCTATATACATAAGGAAGGGATACGAATGGATATACTCTAAGAGTCACATAGGAATGGTAGAGAGTTCAAAGGTCTACTGCATATACTAGTGATTAGAGTTATCTATATATACATGGGGAAGGGATACAAATGGATATACTCTAAGAGTCACACAGGAATGGTAGAGAGTACAAAGGTATACTGCACATACTAGTGATTAGAGTTATCTCTATATACATGGGGAAGGGATACGAATGGATATACTCTAAGAGTCACATAGGAATGGTAGAGAGGTCTACTGCATATACTAGTGATTAGAGTTATCTCTATATATATACATACACATAGTAGATTTTCTCAGGTCAAGACCCAAAAAAAAAAAACAGAAGAGCAGAGTTCCATTAAGTGGGGTCAGAAGGGGACGCAGTCACAGCACCAAGGCAGGGTGGCAGGGATACAAGGGTATGGAGAAAAGGCAAATAAGAAAAGGAAGAAACATTTGAGGATCGTCAAGGGGGAAAAGGACGAGGGAATGGACAAGATGGCGGGTCGGGGTCCATAGAAAAGCAGCCGAGAGCAGCAGCAAAATGGCGGCCAGGACAAAAGAAAATGGAAAGAAGTCCATGAGAGTCCGTGGCGGGACTGGCCGCTCCGATGAAGAGGGTTCTCTGGGGGCCTGGGGTGGGTATGTTACGGATGGGGCTGCAGTATGCCAAGCAATATAGGTCGGGACTGGAGGGTAGGCATGTCCAGGGTTAAATCGCAGGACCGCCATCACTCACTGCAGGCACCCGGGCCCCCGACACCGAGTCCCTTGTTCCAAGTCTCCCGAGAGCAAACAATCTGCCTGTGGGAAGTCCCCAGCGACATCACATAGAAGTGAAATTAGTCGGCTTTGCCTAGCCCGCTTTGTTTGTGCCCTGGGATTGATATGATCATTGAGATTCAGCAAGGGGAGATGTTGTCTCCACGAATTGATGTTGATTCCAAGCAGCCAACTCTCTCGAAGAGATATTAGTTCAACAATGCATATCTAAATAAGCCCCCCTTTGGGCGTCCGGATTTGTGGTCTCGGACCGCCAGCTTCCAATGTTCGATGAATCCGGTTATAGGATGGCTTTGAGTGGCCCATGTAGAGCATTTAGAGGTTTTGATTGTGAACTATTGGTGTCCACTATAAGCATGCTTTCATCAATCAACTTCTGTCATTGTTCAAACATCTGCTTCAACATATATCTCGGCAACTAAAACTTCCGCAGCTTTAACAGATTTGAATAAAAACGTATGATGTGATAATATTTCGAGTTTGTAAGGGCACAAACAACAGAAGCTGCTGTTCCTGGGGTGGAAATCCATGATTTCTCAAGTTGATCCAAAGGAACAGAAAGGAGTCTTGCTTGTAATCACCGCTTCTCGGTTTGAATCTAGATATGTCTGTTCTGTTGCTCCCGCTGCTCCGTAATCTAAGTGCCAGGATACCCTTTGGGTGGTAACCGCGCTATACAAGTGTATCTTACATTGCATAACATATGGTTGCTTGGCACCCGGATATGAGCTGCAGAGTCTTCGTTGGGGCAATTCAATTTTATGCCAAGACATGCAAGTCAACATGTCCAAGCCTCGAAGATTATGGAGTATAATTACTTTATTAATATCCTCCAGATTTAGTGCACAATTGTTATACTTGTTTTGTTTGAATTCACCCTAAATCAATCCTTGTAACGTGCGCCACTTTGCAATACCACAATAACATATGTAATTCACTATATGAAGCTTCAGCAAGGGCGTATATTTAGCTATAATCTTATTTTGCAATGGGGGTCGAAGTTCAAAAGTTATTAAATACACAGTATTAGTATTGTCTGATTTAATATGAATGAAACATATAATAGGAGGGAAGTGAGTTTTGCTGTCAATCAATCAAAAACAACAGTATTCAATTTCATATTATGATAATCATAAAAACATACATAGTTAAATTCATTTATCAACGGACGTTCCAGCCATGCACGCAACCCTTAAATGCCGCTTTGACTCAGAGCAAGCAGCCTTCCCCGGTATCCAGAGAGGGATGACCCAGCGATTCTCCAGACACTGACCGTGTCTTCTAATCCACTTAGATCGGATCTGACCGGTTGTCTCTAGATCAGGCAGAGACCCTCCTCCTGACTTCCATACTGTCCACCCCCACCCCCCTTGTCTTGATAAAGACCCGACGCAACCACCAACTGGGGAGCATTAGGGTTGAAACGTCGACGCTCACCTATGGTCCAGAAACTCCAGGATCTTTGAAATGAATGGTATGATTCCTTGGATGTGAAATAAATTCTGGCCAATTATACCCCTGTACATAATTGTATATATGTATTTTTGGATCTCACTGCACATTGCTTCATGCACCAAGCACTGGTCACCAATTGTCACATTTTATTTCACTTATGCTTGATAGTCTTCTCAAGAGTATCTAATGTCATTATTGAATGTATCAATTCTAATGTAACATGATTGAATGGCAATATAAATTCATTGTAAACCACCCCTTGGCTTTAAGAAATTGATTTTGCTTGAGGATTCATTATCTCATTGCATATGTGTTTCAGAGAGTTTTCATACGTTTGTTTTGCATTAATCAGCATTTTCAAAGTGATTTGCCTTACCCAACAGAACCACCTTTGTATTTAACTAAATTCATTTATCAACATTGGTAAAATCATGAATAAAGAACAAAGATCTTAAATTAAAATTGTCTAAGTCCATTAGTATGGTATGTGGAAGAGGTAGAGCTAAAAAGAAAACATTTTTCATCAGGGACCAAAAATAAATAGAAGTAAGGAATGTTGCTTACGTGGGTGTACTTTTTCAAGCTCCGGCTCCTGGAATCCCCATTTAGAAGGAGCAAAATCCAAATTTGCTTGATCCATCAAGGCTTTGTTTAGGTTTGCCAGCAAAGTTGGCAACAAACCTACACAGCCACTCTTAGAGCAATTCCCTGAGGGAGGAGGAGGTAGAACATTCTGCAAACCCAGGAAAACCCCTTCCTGGCTAGGCTCATTGCTGTAGCGCACATAATACCTATTGTAATCACTCAAAGAGAGCCAAGTGTCATTTTCGTGGAGGATACAATTGACTTGAGTACAATAACTGAAGTAAATCAGGCATAAAAGTTTCAAGGGAAGCAATCGATGAATATCTTGCTCGTGATCATTGTAACAAAATCCCTCGGCTGGTTCATGTTAATAACGTAACATGCCCTGGAGAATTCCCATAGAAACCCATGTTCACACCATACATTTTTATTTTTTGTCTGACATCAGTACAGTATCATTTCAAACATAACCAGACAGAAATGCAAGGATTAATCACTTCAGTATAAGAACAGCAAAGATGCAGAAACTGGTCAAGGAGACCATCAAGAACAAAACAATACAATACATTAGATTTAAAGGACTCATGGGTCCATCTAATAAGAAATACATCCAAGAAAGGAAAGGAAGCGAAAAAAGACAAAAATAAAGAAAGAAAGGGAAAGACACAAAGGAAAAGGTTCCATTATAACATTTTAAGAGAGAGACACAAAGTTGCTTTACCACACACCTCATTTACAAATCATATTCGCCAACTTAAGTCAGCCTGGTCCCACTGCTATTAATTTCCATTAAGCTGCTGCCTTCCATCTTATAAGAGGAGCCCAAATTTGCTGACCCAACAATTTTGCTTTCTTTCCCTTTCTTTCATATATCGCTCTCTCCAACGTAAATGTAGCGAGCAATCGAGCTAACAACTGCTGAAATGTAGGGGGGAGAGGATGAAGCCAGCCGGAGGCAATGTTGATCCTTAGCACTGCCATAGATACAAAAAGAAAGCGATCAACAGTACGAGTCGCACTCATGCTACTTACCCCCAACAAAATTATTTCAGGGGTTAATACAACTTTTTCCCCAAGTGAGTGATCAAAGTATTCCATAATTGATTCCAGGATTCCCCGTAACCGCGGGCATGAAGCAAACATATGAACTAGATCCGCCTCTAGCCCACCACATCTGGGACACATGATCCCTGACACTCCACCCCATTGTGCAATTTTGGCCGGGGTATAGTATAGGGAGAAAGCTGTTCTAAAATGTTAGGCCTGAAGGCTAGAAGAACATAGCACCAACTGAGCTAACTCCAAAGATTTCGAAACTGTGTTGGAAGCAGCGCCCACACGCTCTGGGTATTTGACCTCATGTTTAAGCAAATCATCCGGTTTTACATTTATTAATTCTCCATATATTGCCTTGATGACCCCCTTAGTCCGGCCTCTGATGGTATCAATTATTATGCTTATAAACAACAAAAGGTACCAGAGGGTCTCAAAAGATGTGCCCAAAAGTAATGAAAAGCCAACCCATCCCTGCCCTCTAAGCGATGCGTCACAGAAGGCTCTCAACAGGATGAGGAAAATACCCATCAGTCACCATACGGATCCGCCCTTCATCATTTGGGATTTTATCCGTACCACCCGTCTGAGAAGATCGATTCCACAATCAGAGGTCAACCCGGTGGTAAGGGGGTTCCTCGAGAGGTGCAGGCAATGACAGTGTGGTCAACCACTCGATGTTATGAGTGGCTAAGAAAATGTGACTGGGGTGTGCAGTGCTGGAAAAAGTGAGGGAGTGAGAAAACCAAGGAGAAAGTGTATTAAAATTGGTTTAGAGAGAGCACTTAACAAAAATAATTTATTCTATGTGTGCCTAACATACCAATGTTAAAAATGAGTGCAACCTAAGGCTGTCTGGTTATGTAGACAGCCTCAGGTAAATGTGGTCAACTAGTTTCTGCAATCACTGGACTATTGCGTCCTTGCATTCATCAGGACCAAAATACAATAAAAACTACTGCACCAAGTGAACTAAATGAAGTGAAGGGTGACACCAGGGTAACAGAAACAAGTGCACGTAGTCACCTGAATGCTCCCGGTGCCCTTACAGTCTGTGTTGATCACTATGGGAAGAGAACAAGGGTTAAGTATGGCTATCATTATACAATGGGCTGTCATAAAAGTCCTTATCATGTGGATCAAACATCACATCATATTCAGAATATTGATATACAGGCACTTCACAATAGTATAGCCCGATTTTTTAAATCATTTGGAAAGAAATTTCATAAGCCAAATGTCTTTCAGTCCTTACCTCGATCTGTAAGGTAGACTAGCCTCACCCCACCTGGCAGTGGCTCAGGGGAAGATGAAGCACCGCTCTAGAAAACACGTAAATCACATTTCAAACACAGTATGCACAAACAGGGACAGCGCAAATCCAATTAATGATGACCGATCGTGAAAGGTAATGGTATCATGGAAAGACCGTGCCCAGCAGATAAAGCACCGCTCTGGAGAGCTTGTCTGACACAGTATGCACAGATAGGGACAATGTATTCCTTAGTAGCTGCTAGCTGGTAATGACCATGCCCAGCAGTCAAATCACCGCTTTAAAGAGCATGTCTGACACCTTATGCAGAGAAGGGGACAATGTATTCCTAAGTGGTTGCTAGCCGGTAATGAATAAAACCACCTAGTAGTGAATGGAGATAGGTTATTAAAATAACCGAGCCAAGCAGTGTCGGAGCCTGTACCCCGTTGCAGGAGAGAGAACTGCCGTGCGGAAAGCGCCGTGTTATGGAGTGCAGGGGGAGAGAGGAATCCCCTTACCTGTCCGTCGGTACTCCAATGCCGGCGTCCTGGCCGACTGGGGAGGTGCCGGTGGGTCAGAAGCGCGCTGTATATAAGCCGCGCTCTCATTGGTTGAAAAGTCACGTGGGGCGCTACACCGCCTCCTTTGATAGGTTCTTGATCCAAGGAACCTGCGTCCTCATTGGTTGTACGGCTCGAGACCGGAGAAGGTAATTGGTTAGCCGGTCTCTTAGTCGTCAGGGGAACGAAAATAAACACTTCCCTGAACCCAGTATAATAAGGCTGTAGAAATAAAAATCGGGCGAGGTCCCGTGAGCCTCAAAGTAGCTAACAAGGGAAAAAAACAATCTTTCGTCATGTTTCTCTTGTGTTGGCATCAGACGTGCAGGGTCTTTAATCAGTGTTGACTGGAAATAAAGAAAGGCAGAGGTAGAATTGCCCAAAGGATCTACAACTTGCCACACGTGGTAGCTATGCATAGACAGAGCGTCGTGCTGAGAGGTCTAAGTTTGAAAAAAAAAGGGGGGGGGGGTTTAAAAACCGGAACCCTAATGATACAGATTGGCTGTAATGAGTATCAAAAAGGAATATGTTGGAGGGGGAGAACCCTTAAGCAGTCAAGATGGACAAACCCTGAAAGGTGTTATTTCCCCGACCAGTGTGTTAAATGCCAGAGGAGGGGAGAGTGTCTCATAACAAGAACACAATAGTACCCTATTGTACACTCAATGTTGGTAGCTACTGAAAAGAATATATCAACTCTCACGGGTGTTTACAATGTAACCTTTTAGTAGATGTCAAAGAAAGGGCAGTTACAAAATGTTCTAGATCCTTCTGTTCGCTAGGGCTGAATCACAGAGTGGACCAGGGGATATCGTCATTCAAACCCACTTTGTGAGTCTTCAATTTGAGTACCCATCTTTGTTCTTTCGTCAGCAGGTACTTGATCACATCTGCTGTGTGTTTTGGAATAAAAGGTTGTTCCAAAATAGTCCAGTGGAATTCAGTGGCTAGATGTTTCGCCTCCAGAAAATGGGATGTTAATTTTGTGGCTTGTCTGGCACACCTAATGGTACTCTTGTGCTCAGATATCCGTATGCGGACCTTTTGTGTAGTCATGCCCACATACTTATAGCCACAAGGGCAGGTTATGAGATAGATCACATGATCGCTGTTGCAATTGGTGAATTTCAGTTGCTTCCATGGTCTTGTGGTGCCAATGTCGATCTCCAGTGATTTTGTTGTTTGTGCACAGACCTGGCTATTCCCACAAGGGTGGTGTCCCTGGACAGGGGGGAGATTCCACAGTGAACCTATCGCTCTTGGTGGGTCTTCACGTGGTCTGGTGTGCACCAGTCTGTCCCTCAAACTTGGGCACATCTTTTGAGACCCTCTGGTACCTTTTGTTGTTTATAAGCTTCTTTGGGGATTGTATCCAGAGCTTGGTCTTTAAACTTCCCCCAGGTCCCCCCTACCGTAGTGTTTTTGTTTTATCAATTATTATGCTACTGCCAAACCCACTTATCCCCCCATTTTTATTTCCCAAAAAGCTACGCAGCTGTAGGTGTTTGAAAAAGTTTGTCCTGTCTAGCCCACTCTCCATCTGTAGATCGCTAAATTGACGAAACCCTACCTCGTTAATTAGATCACCAATCTTTCGGATCCCCTTTCTGGTCCACCCTGCCATACTCTCATCTGAGAAGATTCCTGGAAGAGTAGGATTCCTATATAAAACCGTATAATGGTTGAGTCTCCCTAAACCAATCTTTCTTTTTACTCCCCCCCAAATTTTAAAGGGAGCAATCTGAGTCTTAAATCATGTCCTCTTGTAGTAACTTGGCTCTCTATACTTTAAAAAGCAATTCTCTGTGTTATCTCCCAATAACAATTTATAGACATCGGGAAGATCCATTTGACCTTCAATATCCATTTCTCCTGAGTTTGTTCCAACCGGTATCCCCATATATTGTAAGGCGGCTGCCCAATAATAGCTTTGAAGGTCAGGAACCGAAAAAAAACCTTTTTCCCGTGGTAGAGACATAAATCTAAGTGCCCGCCTAGTTTTCCCCTGTGCTCACATAAATCTATTAACTAAACCCTCCAAAGTAACACACCATGATCTGTGGAATTCTAATGGAATTGCCCTAAAAAGATACAATATCCTTGGTAAAAATAGCATATTCATGATGTTACATCTACCAACAAGAGACAGATGGAGGTTGTTCAATCTATCAAAATCCCCTCTTGCTTTCCTAACTACTGATTCAGAACTCATATCTACCAGTTTCTCCAGATCTGCTCTAATACTTATACCAAGATATACTGCCGAATCGACCACGCGTAAGTCTTCACAACTTATCCACTGGTTCTTTATTATTTGAGTCTTTAAGGTGTTTAATGCATAGCCTGAATACTTGCCATACTCTGTGGCGATAGACTCAACCGATTCCAGTGCCATAAGTGAATCGGCAGCGGTTATAGCCACGTCGTCCGCATAGGCAAGGACTTTTGTTTCCAGCCCCTGACTTATAACCGGACAAATTCCGATATTAGCCACCAGATGCCGTAAAAAGGGATCCATGTATATGGCAAATAACAGTGGGGAAGAAGGACATCCCTGCCTCGTCCCCCTCTGTATATTAAAAGAAAGTGTGTAGTTGCCGTTGACTTTTAATCGGGCATTGGGGACCCTATATAGGACTTGGATAGATTTAATAAATCCCTCCCCCAATACAAACCATCTCATTGTTCCCCAAAGGAAATCCCAGGAGGCCCTATCAAATGCTTTTTCAGTTTCTAATAGCAAAACAGACATAGGCTCTCCTGAGATCTCCATTGGGTCAAAAAGAGAAATCACCTGACGTATATGTTGAGTTGTGATTCGCCCAATAATAAACCTGTGCTGACTCGGGTGTATGGTTTTTTGTAAGATAGTATTTAAGCGGGTAGCTAAAATTTTGGAGAAAATTTTCACATCACTGTTCATAACGGTGATTGGGCGGTATGACCCTGGTTCTCTAGGTGGCTTATCTTTTTTTTAAAAACCACGATGTCGGCTCCCGCCCAAGAATTCAGAACAAATTCACCCTTTTGAGCTAGTGTCATTAGGTCAATGAGATCTGATTCAATAGAATCCTTGAAGATCTTGTAAAACTCTAATGGGATTTGGTCGGGTCACACAGCTTTTCCAGAGGGCAGGTCCTGTAAAAGCCTCTATGATCTCATCTTGCCAAAAAACCCTCGCAAGATCCTCCATATCTATACCGTCTATTTTTTTATTAAGTATCCTAATGAGATATTCACTAACCTCATTTGACGCTATAGCTAAGCCTGCAGCATATAGCTGTTGATAAAAGAGCCTAAATACTTCACGTATTTCTGATGCCTCTGTGATAACTTTCTTTCCAGCATCGTAAATTTCAGCTACCTTTTTTGCCTGGCTCTTACAGCCAAAGTATGCCCCACCCGCTCATTAAACTCGTAACAATGTTCCTTCTTTGATAAGTATATCTCAGCAGCTTTTTAGCAAGATGCTCCCCTGCCTCCCCCTTTTTTAGAGCCAGCTGCAATATTATCCTATCAACATGTTCCCCAGCCAAACAATCCTAGCTAATGTTTCCTCCATTTTATTTAATTCTTCTCTTACTTCTAGCTCCCGCATTCGCTCCTGCTTTTGACGACGTAAACTGTAACTTAAAGTCTCCCCTCTCACCCCCGCCTGAAAGGCATCCCAAACAATTCCCAACCCGGTGTTCCCCCGATTAAAATCCCAGAACTCCTTTATCCATCCCTTCATGAAAGTGATATAGTCAGGGTCATATAACAATCTACGGACAAACGTCCAGCCTACATTCCTTTTTTCCATTCCCAAAAAATGTACTGTTAGAAGTAACGGATTATGATCAGATATTACACATAGGTGCTGCTCAACACCTAAATTAGTCTTAATTCCATTTGATACAAAGAAATAATCCAAGCGGGAGACAACCTTGTGAGGTGCTGAGAAAAAGGCACTTCCTCCCTGAGAATGATTCAAGTAAGTCCAAACATCTAGCAGGCCATTATTATGAACTAAATTGGATAAGGCCAAACCCACCTTTTTTTTCTTCCCTAAGTATTTTCTTCCTGAAACACCCCATTGTACCCCTAAACCATTTATATTTAAATCTCCACACATAATTATCGGAGGAGACCAGATGGCTAAGCTGGAGTCTAGATATTCTATTAACTCTGGATCATCACACATTGAGCTGTACACTGAGCTAAGTGTAAACTTCTGATTATTTACCAAGCATTCAATCATACCCCAACACCCCCACTGATCCACTGATTTCTTGAGAACCCTGATATCGTTCCTCCGAGTAAAAATTGCCACCCCGATTGCGAGAACTCTGTGTTGTGAACGCCAAAAGTTTAAACCCAATTTGTTCCATATTACGCGCTCTACAGCCCTCTACATGCGTCTTCTGTATACACAAAAAGTTGAACCGGAGAGTTTTCAACCATATAGTCACCTTATTCCTTTTATGCTGGTCATTAAGCCCACATATGTTAACTGTTAAAATCCGCAAACTCATGTGACAAAGTTGCTAGTTTCCCTACGTTTAAGCCTATCTGATGTTAATGTACCTTCCCACAGTATTTCTCTTCTTGTCATAAAACAAAACAATATTGCATAAGCAAACAAATTTACCTTGAACCCACAAATATCTCATCCCCACCGATCCTGCATCCCAATGCACATCCTGTAGTACTGATGTCCTGCCTAACTCTCCCCCAAGCACTGTCTCACCCCCCCACCCTCACCCCCCCAACCTCCCATACAGGCAAGCAGGTCAATGATGACCTAGGTGTGTCCACTGACTTCGCTCCCCGTCAGCACCAATCTCCCCTCCCACATTGATTTCAGCAAATGTATAACATAGTTCCCCTTCCCCCAAAAAGACAAATAAAAAGGGCCTAACACCACACAACTAATTCCTGCATGAATTTAAACCTATAAAAAAGAAAAAAGTCTCTTACTCAACCATCTCAAACAGGGCCCCTAGACCCCAAATTGCAATAATTAATTAGAATAGGTTTTAGTTTTAGCTTGTAAAAAATGATACTTTAAAGTACAGTCCTTCTCTGTACTTCCTGCCCTTCCTATTTCCTTTGTCAGATCCAAGAGTCTTCCCCCTCGTGCTTCAATAATTTCTGTAAGGAAATCTTGAGCTTAAATTTCCGAAAAGAACATCCTGGCCTTTGCCTTTTTAAATGATCTTAAGTCTGGCAGGGAAAAGCAAAAAGGCTTCGCAGCCCTGGGTTTGAAAGGGATTTATCATCTGGCGCAGCCTCCACCTCCGCTCGACAGTTGCTTGGCAAAAATATGGCCGAGCGAAGAATGTGTGTCCCTCATAAAATCTTTTTGAATCAGGTCTGGCGCGATCCATGATTGCCTGCCTTAACAGGACATTTCCAACGAAGATCAGGATAGCTCTGGGTCTCCTCTCTTGATTTTTTGGCTGCGCTCTCTGCACCATCGGGAAGCTATGTGCCCATTGTATCTCTGTGTTCCAATCCCATTGGACTAAGTCTGGGAAGGAGCCCTTCAGTAGCGTCACTGCAAAGGAGAGAATATTATCCCCTTCCACTTTCTCTTCCAGACCGAGAAGACGATTATTATTGCTAATGTTGACGCTGAGTAGTCCCACTCCAACCGTCTGCTAGGAGAGTCCGACGATCTAGTCTTGGTCCTAAAGGGGCACCTGGGGGGTCTGGCTGGCTGTCATATTTCTTCTGCGTAACCGGGGATTCTTCCCCTGACTCATCTCCTGAGAAGCTCTCCAATGACATTTCACTTTCACTGGTCTGAGTGGTATCCGCCTCTTCATTTACAGAGAAGAATTTATCCGCATCAGGGGAGAGCAGAGGAACACTTGCCCACGTTAAAGTCTCTCCACCGTTGAGTGCATACAAGGTGCAGGGCCTGTATTGTCAGCTTCAAGCGCCCTATGTACCGCACTTAGATGGGTCAGAGGGGTCATATCCGACTGATCTAATATCTGCAAGGGTGTTTCCTCCTCACCAGCTTTTGTGGCATTTGTCGCCGCTTCTCCAGGGCAACCCGATAATCCAGAGACGTCCATATTTCGCCTTTCTGCCTCTTCCATAGAAGTAAACTGTGTGCTTTCCCTTCTTAATGCCATTTCTATATCAGCCACTGCATTATTTGTGGGGGCTGTCATGCCATTGGATTCAACCCCATCTTTTGCCAAAGATTCTGTTATGCTGCTTGGCTCCAGGCCCCATTTAGTAATTGCGGCGATTTGGGGCGACATCTCAGGAACGCGAATACCTGTCCCAGAATGCATCATGTTAGAAGCAGCAGATGTCAGGTTTCCTGGATTCCCAAGTGGCAGGATCTCACACACTCCAGCTACTCCGGCGTTTACAGTGGATATGGACTGTTCAGTGATTACAGCAGGCCCCCGGGCATGTATCCCCTCAGTGCTAATACCAGTCACCATCAAATTTGCATCGCTTTGTGGCGTCTTGGCAGAGTTTCCCCCACCAGCGCCTCCAAATGCCTCATTGACATCTGGCGCATCGTGCACTCACCTGCGGCAGCCGTTCTTAGACGTGTTCCACCGTCCACCCCTACTACTCCAACTTCGGGTGCCCGAGTCTCCTCACCTTTTTGTAGAAGCCCACGCCGCATCTGCCCAGTTTTCCTAGCAAGTTCAGACCCTACAGGGAGGTCTTTCTTTTCCTTTCTTTCTTTTCTCTCACGTTTTTCTCAGATTTTTTGAGCAGCCTCCGCAGCATCTCCTTGTGCATTAAACTCCACTGCAGCATACTCCAGGTTCTGGTCGTTCTGATCCTACGGCGCTTTGGTTATTTTGGGAGCCATACTTCACTTGGGCTACGAACACACGGCAAACCAGCGTAAGACGGGGAAGGAGCAAACCACTGAGAATCCCCCCCCAGTGACTGACCGTCGTTATGCTGACCCTGGAGGCGAGACCAGCTCACCCGTTGTTGGTGTCCACTGCCTGTATAGCCGCCCGCGTGGCTTTCCTGGGCGGAAATCGACAGTGAATGAGCGAAGTTGAACATAGGAGCATGGAGGTATGTCCGTGGAAAAGGCAATAATTCGATAGTTCAAATAGTTCAGCCGACAATTTCTCTCTCTCCAGACACTTAGTAGTTCACATAATCCGACATCGCAGCAATATTAGGAGCAACAGCAAGAACGGGGAAAAAATCATTTTTAAGCCTTGATCTGTTAATCTGTTCGCAGGAGAGGAAGGTCACTGGACTACTGCAATGCACTATATCTAGGCATTAACAACGGCCTGGTCCAACGCCTTCAGATCGTGCAAAATGCAGCGGCCCGGTTTGTCATGGATGCCCCTAAGTACTCTTCAGGTTCGGCCATCAGGAAGAACCTGCATTGGCTCCCCATGCAGGCTAGGATACATTTAAAGGCCCTCTGCCTTTCGCACCGTGCCCTGAACGGGACTGGGCCCGAAGACATCCGCTCACTTGTGTCCCACTATGTTCCCGGTAGGGCTCTTCACTCCTCCAACAAAAATCTGCTTGTTGTCCCCCGAGTATCCAAGATCAGATGGGGCGGAAGGGCTTTTCGATTTCTCACCCCCAGACTGTGGAACACTCTCCCTGAGGTCCTTAAGGGTCTCGCTTCCCATGCCCTTTTCCGCAAAGCACTCAAGACCTGGCGCTTTCAGGAAGCCTACTTGTAACCCATTCCCAGTCCTCTTTTGATCAAACAGTTGTACCACCTCTAAGCGCCTTGATGCCTACGGGTTTAGTTGCGCTCTACAAATTTAATTTCATTCATTCATTCAGTGCTGCCTGTGGTGAACTCAGTGAGCGGCAATCTTGCCAGGACCTGGGCTTCTATTGGAATTCACAAGGGCATATTATCAAGCCCATTATCGTCGCTTTAGCTGCAGTATTCTGCCACTAAAATGGCGATAGTTTTAACACCGTTTCTTGATAATATGCCCCTATGTTTGTCATGCTATGTCCCTCTTTATTTGGAGCACTATAACAGAAAGGAAAACCCATTTTTTGAATGACAAACTGGCTTATGAGTATGATTAGTTGTGTCAGTATTTATTTGGATTTTATTATTTATCTCATATATATTAGTTAGTACTGAGGGCTAGATGTAGGTAAATCTTATTTACCGGTTCATAAATACCGAATTTTACTGATTCGGTATTTATGATTCGGTAAATAAGATGTAGGTAAATATTCGGTATTTTTTACCAAATCGGTAAGATTCGGTATTTACCGATTCGGTAAATACTGAATCGGTATTTGCTATTGAATCCTATGGGCCTTGAAGCCCATAGGATTCAATAGCAAATACCGATTCGGTATTTACCGAATCTGTAAAAATACCGAATTGCAAAGGGGGACAGGGTGTCACTTTGACACCCTGTTGCACCCCTGTAACTGGCTTGTGCGCCATGTGGCACACATACATGATCTTAGGGCATGTCTGTGTGACACATGGCACAGGTGTACATGCACAGATGTGCATGTACACAGGGATTCGTTATTTACCATGCAATTGTATTACATGGTAAATACCGAATCCTGAAAGGCCTGTAGCACTGTTCAAAGTGCTACCTTCATCTGAAAATACAGATTCGGTAATTTTACCGGTTGATAATTTTACCGAATCGGTATAATTTACAGATTCGGTAAATTTACCGATTCTGTAATTTTACTGATTCGGTAAAATTACTGATTCTGTAAAATTACCGAATCTGTATGTTTTTTAAGCCCCTACATCTCCATAGCCCAATACCGGTCGGAAACGGACGAAAATCGGTATTTTCGGCCGTTTCCGACCGGTATTGGGCTACCTACATCTGGCCCTGAGTCTTTTATATTATAAATATTTTGGCTTTTTAAAACTTCTTTTTAACTTTGGATTTTAGTCATAATATTAGAAATGTTGATAAATGCATTTAACTATGTATTCTTTCATGATTATCGTAATATGAAATCGAATAAAGCTGATTTGGGGTTTTGCTGTCAAAGCTATCATGGATTGACCTATTGCTCCTCCTCCCTAAATCTTTGAGAATCTTCTCAAAGCTTTTGTAGTTTTGATCGTTTTTTGCTTCCTGATTTTCAGATGGTCCGACCTAGTATTGCGAAGTCGATAGCCGCACCCTTAAGATATAGCTGTCACTTTGGTCTGTAATAAATTTTCCCAGCTCCCAAACCAGTGGTTTTACCTTTTTTCCAAGTGTTCCAACTATTGTTTGGCAAAATTGTCATACAAGTAATTTTCTAAATTACGGCATTAAGCTCTACAGACTAGACAGACCATTGAAGCGGGGAGGCAGGTTCATAGTCCATAGAGCAGACGTCTTAGTAAAGTGTCTCCCTATCGCCTCTAAGTGCCACAAAGCAGTCTCTTTTAATATAGGGCTTTCCAAAACTCACTCTTTTAATGTCATGATCATTTACAGACCGCTTGGTCTTAGACAAATTTTCACTTACGAAATCTACAATGCTATGGAAGGCCACATTTTAACTATGGACTATACAGTTCTTGGGAACTTTAATTTTCAGCTGGAAGCCAGTCAAGGCATAGACACTGGAATCCTTCTGCAGACAATGACTGGACCGCTCCCAGATGGTAACATCTTCCACCCACCAGGCAGGACATGCCTTGAAAGGAATATTTACTAATGGCCCAGCTCTAATTAATGTTAGTACCCTACCTTCAGTCTGGTCAGACACACAACACTGTCTTGTTAGACATCTGGATAAATCAGCCTGCTCCCCCAAATAAAGTCCGCCCAACCATCTCCTCAAAACGCAACCAGACCCCCTTTCCAACACGTTATCTCGTTCACTTCTGAAACTTTCGGACAATGTTGATATTGCCGCCTCTAGATATACACAGTGGCTGGATAACGCCACCTCCTTATTGGCACCCAATAAACAGGTCAAAATGAAACAGTACAAAATCTCGGCCCCATGGTTTACTGCTGAGCTTAGGGCACAAAAACAATTCAGCAGGAGGCAGGAAAAGAAATGGAGAGCGGCCTACAGTGAGGCAGGAAAGGTTAGATGCAAACACGGTCTAACAGATTACAAGGTTCTAATTGTTGAGGAAAAAACATCCACCCAGGATAACAGATGAAGCCAAAAACTTTACTAAAGAATTGTTTAGGACAGTTACTAAACTAAAAACAGTCAAAAACACATAGTTGGAGACTAGGCAATCTTTTTGCGACACACTGTCCGATTTCTTCCTGCACAAAGTAGAAGCAATAAATACTAGATTTACCACAGTTACGTCTCTCTACTCCACCGAGCATGTCTCTCAGTCACTACCAGCACACTTGGAAACTCCCAGTGAGTCTACTCCACCTTGTAAGGAGGAGGTCGCTAACATCCTCTGGATCTCTCCATGATCCATGTCCACCCAGAGTTGATAAGCTCTCAGTGGGATTTTTCTATATTTTGGAGCTATTGCCCTACCATTATTTATAGCTGGGGGCATCTTCTGATGTTCTTTAGTTTGTCTTTCTCCCTGGTTGGATGCCCCTCTTTTGTTTATCTAGTAGTGAGCTCTCAGTGGACCCTCTTGTCTCAGTACTCCCATCTTCCAACTTATGTTTAGGTCTGGCATGTTTCTTACCTCATGTAATAAACCATTGATAGTCACTCTTTTGAAGAAAGCCACACCAGATCCTAAAGACCATAATAACTACCGCCCAATCTCGCCCCTTCCCCTCCCAGCAAAATTACCTAAAAAAATAATGAATTCTCGGCTTATGGAGTACGACCAACGTCATAACCTTCTTGATCCTAGCCGGTGGGAGCTTGGAGTCGGCCTGAATCAAGGTCACCATAGAGATCAGAATGGCAGTTGACCCTGGAGAGGGGCAGCCCGGTCCTGCTTGAACTCTCGTCGGCCTTCGATACCGTTAATCACGAATTTCTGTTGGACCGCCTCTCAAGTTTAGGGCTCACTGGTACGGCTAGGACACTACTGAAATCCTTTCTCCAGGACTCCAAGCGGTCGGTCAGTATGGAGCCCTTCTCCTCCTACCCTTTCTCGCTTCCATGCGGGGTTCCACAGGGATCTGCGTTCAGCCCAACGCTTTTTAATGTATATGTCTCCCAACTAGCTGACCTCATGAAACATCATGGATTCTCCCTAGCGACATATGCAGATGACACCCAGGTTGTCGCCTCTGGGGCTAATGATGGTAACAACACTTGCCCCGGGTTTAGCAGCTGCATGCAGGCCGTTAGACTGTGGATGAATGGATAGGAACTGTCTAAAGCTCAACTCTGCAAAGACAGAAGTCTTACTGTTTGGAGCTCAGACCTCCTTCTGGACCCCTCCGGCAGGCCACAAGAGTTGGGCCCCCTACCGTCCCCTGTAAAGAAGGTTCAAAATCTGAGGGTCGTGATAGATGACTGACTGTCCTTCTCAGATCACATTAATTCAGTGACCTCTTCTGCCTTTTTACCTTGAGGACCATTGAAAAGATACCACCTTTCGTTCCAATCTATCTCCAAAAACTCTCCTGACTTCTTTGATCATGACTGAATTAGATCACTTCAACGGACTACTCTTCTCTTCCAAACAATCTGTAAAAAACAGATTACAACCCTACAAAATGCAGCTGCTAGGCTTCTTTTCAAGTTTCCTAAATACCACTCAGCCTCAAAGGCTATAAGAAAATTGCACTAGCTCCCCATTAGACCTAGAGTAACCTTCAAAGTACTCTGCATCACCTATAAAGTGCTGCATGGCCAGGGGCCACTCTTTTCTCAAGTTTTAAAGGGTATACCCCAGGTAACTCTACAGCCAAACTTGTGGCGCCTTGCACGTTCAAGCAGGCAACCCAGAGAGGAAAGAGTTTTGTACTGAAAGCCACACAAGCCTGGAACACACTCCTGCTACGTATCAAGGAGGCCCCCAATGTACTAGTCTTCAGGAAGTTGATAAAAGCTTGGGGGTTTGTTATAAGCCCTTGCGTCACTTTTGCGCCGCCGGTGTGTCATGTTTTGTGACCAGGAGTAAAAAATTAACCATGTTGTGTCATATTTACAAAGTGACGCATATAGGACGATGCGTCACTTTGTAAACCCCTGCGCCATATTATACCTGCGCCAGGTGTAATATATGCAGGGTGGGAGTTCCAACGCAGGTAAGGGTCATAGAAGTGACGCAGTGAAATCAATGAGATTTCACTGCGTCACTTCCAGGACGCAAATGCGTCAATAGCTTATGTCTGCCTCATGGCAGGTGTAAGACTGACGCAGGCCCTTTCACATGGGGCTTGCGTCATGTGAAAGGACGCATTGCTGGAGTTGCGTCACTTTTGTGACACACTCCAGCAATGCGTCATTTTTCCGCCATACAGATACGTCAGAAATAGTGACGTATATGTACCTCCTTGTGACATGATGCGTCATACTGTAAATATGATGCATCACTGGTGTCGCAAGGAGGGCGCAGTGAAAAGTGACGCATCGCTGTTTTCACCCAGTGATGCGTCACTTTCTATAAATGAGGCCCCCTGGCAATTTAAGTCTCTGTAGCTTCTTTTTCTCTAGGTCCACACGCTACACTTGTAATCTTTAAGCCAGCGCCAAGACACCTCCAGGTATTTGAGCACTATAGAAACTATATAACATAACATGTAATTTAGCAGAGTTTCCCATCCAGATGCCACATCCAAGAGGTATCTCAGTTGACGCAAAAATCAGCTGTTTCATACAAGCTCTTGATACCACAGATGTTTTAATTTGGAGGAAGGGGCACGGTTGCCTTTCAGTTGGTTATTTATAGAAACAGAGGAATTGTTACTTATATTCTGCGCACGTTGTATTCCTGGTAATTTACTCTGGAGGTAAGATTACGAATGAGATGCACCGATAACATTTGGTATAGCGAAGAAAAGTGTCATCAGAATGCAGGAAACTGTTGGGCACTGAAACGTAAACTTTGCAGGCTGTTCTGTTTTGAATCTACCGTTTCAGGCTGCAACCTAAGTCATGGAGCAGACTGCAAGTACATGAAGTCTGAGAAGCAGCCCTGCTGTTCACAACGAGGGATTGCAGAGCGAAGAAGAGTCTAGCGGATGTCCTGCTGCAGGGGACTGCAAACCGGAAACAGACACAGATTAAAGGCACCTCTTAGTAGGATCAAGTGCTGGCATTGAACTTCAGAACCCCTTCTAGTAATAAATAAATACTGAAATGTATTTTTAGCAAAGCCGGAGGAAAATATATATTCACTAAGTTGGTTTCATAAGGATCTTCCAGTGGAACTGTCAAAATATAAGTTAACTTAACTTCAATCCTAGTTGAGTTAACAAGGAAATACCCATTAAACTGAACAGGCAAGCACTCTGGCGACCTGCAGTGTTGTTTCGTTGCTAGACTTTCGTAAAGATAGGGTTGCCAAGATTATTGGAAGCAAATTAGTTGGTAAGGTGAAAGAAACTCCAGCAGGATGTCCTGTGAAGTCCGAAGGTGTTGTTCCAAGCCAGCAATGTTCCATGAGCACATTGCAAAGGCTTGCTCTCGAGGTACTGTAAAGATACGAAGTGGTTGGGGATACTGAGGAGGGTTCAAGTTAACTTGTGACTTGTGAGTATTTCAAGGGAAAGTAACAAGACTGATCTGGTGGAAAAACGTGAGGGCATATTATCAACAAATAGCGATATTTATTGCTAAGTAGGGTTAGCAAAAAATGTTTTATCGCCGCGCATCACAGGATTTTATTGCTGAGATAACATGCTATTAGCAACGTTTATCTCAAAAGCGATAAAATTCCCGGCGATAGCAGCAAAATCTGTGAATATTGCTGAGAATACAGCGATATTCTTGCATTATCGCTAACAGGGTCTTAGCCATTATATCCACCTCCCATTGGATAACATGGCTCAGAACTGGTCTGAGCAGGTGTTAGGTTTTGGAGATATTCACGCTTAGCGCGAATATTTCTATCGCTTCGCCGGCATTGCTAATAGGCGATAGCGATGTTAGCGACTGTTTCCAGTCGCTAACATCTTGGCGCGCCCACTTTGCATGTCATTAGTGATAAATATCGCTGACATGCAAAGCGGGCCCCAAACCGCTCGCTATCGCCTACAAGCTGTCGCTAACTGCTGTTAGCGACAGCTTGCTAATAGGGCGATAGTATTATCGCCGCTTAGCGGCTGAAAACGGCCGCTAAAGCGGCGAAAATTGCTTATCGCCCCCTTGATTGGGAGATACAGAAAAAGTTACATAATCCTGCTTGAATCCAGGGCTTTTAAGAGGACACATTCTATTTCCAACTGGTGTCGGAGTAGCATAAGCCACATCCTTTGCTGATCACTCTACATTCTTGTCTACTGGGTCACTTGGAAGAGAATCCTTTGTGGCTATTGAGGTAAACATTCCAAGCAACAGCATGTTGACCTTCACAGTATTCAGAAACCTTCTCTCAAACCTCTCAAAAGGGACATCTCTTGCTCAGAAATCTCAGGAACCTTCTTTCTTCTTTTCCAAGCATCCATATTGCTGCCCAATGCAATGGGAGAGAATCTGACGCCTGAGGAGCAGACACGCTCTACAGCTCCTCCTATCAATATCAACTTCATTGGGCTCTCTGGTGAATGTTGCAACCCTTGTCAGCTGAGAGCCTTGCAGCAGCTTGTGCTTGTGAGGTTCAGCATCTCCTGCGCCAGTTTGTCCATGCTCGTTCAGACTGACACTGCTGAGATCACTGTAAATATATTCCAACGATCTCCTGAAGCCATTCAGATGACGCAACTCCAGGAATGGGTCATTACACATGAGCTAGCCGCATTTCAATGTGCCTGTCGAGACTGCTACCCCAGCTCCCTTGCTTCAGCAAAGAGCTCGACCAAGGCTGACTCCCACCCAACACTTGCGAGACCAAAGTGGGACCTGATTGGAAGAGCCTCTGCAGAAGGAAGTGTGTTGTGGAAGAGATAAGGCCTAGGATGTTCTCCATGTACAATGTGGTGGAGGAATTAGAAACAGAGGGGGATCTTTTGTTCAAGGGTGGGAAATGAGTTCCCTCCAAAGGGGTACACAGCATCATTTTCAGGTTAGCGCATAAAGGACATTCTGGTATGTCTCCTACGAAACGCTGTGTGTGTGTCCATGTTCGGTGGCCATTTCTTGTGTTTTGATTGGTTTGAAAATGCTAGTGGGAAGTGAACGCTTGTTTTAGTGATTTTTCATCTTTTTTGCATGTTTCAAACATATTTTTCTCATGTCCTAGAAATGATGCCTTAAAAGACATTTTTGTTCCACACTTGGTGAAAGAGCCGCCCCACTTCCTACATTTCTGGTCTTGTTGAAAGTCTTATGTTGTTGGCAGAGGTTGCCCCTCTCCCCCTCAGAAGAAGCAGGACCCTTTGCCTTGAGCTCAGTGGAATTGCCCATGCTGGGTCCTTTTCCCCAGAATAATCAACTCCTCAATGGACATGTTTGAGGCTGAAAATGGTTCTCTCTACCCCACAGCTGTGAAGAATAAAGGAAAGGAGCCAGGAAACTGAGGTACAGGAGGAGGGTGCCTCCATCTCCTAGACCTTCAGGCGCAGTGTAAAGGGGCAGAATGTAGAGCCATTCGATTGAGGGAAAATGATGAAAACATAAAAGATAGGTTCTAGGACAAGCAGAGGGGCTGTTGGACAAGAGCTGCGCAGGAGAGAAGACACCCTGAGAAGGGGTCGGTGTGAAATGGAAAACTCAAGAGGCGAGTTACCGATCCGAGTGACACAAACAAGGAGGCAATCAAGAGTTGTCTATCTCTCAAGAATAAATATGTGTCCAAAGCTTAAACACGTGAATATTTATCTTCAAGGGATAACTCTGCCTTCTTCAGGAAAAGAAAGCACACCCGTCATGTACTAAGACTGGGTGTTAGTGTCCGCGGAACAATGGAATCCTAGTCCATCTCCTTTCCGTATATGTCAACAAATACAAATAAAATGCCGTTCGGGAACCCTAATAAGTTTCTCTCCGAAGTACGATTGCAGTATCTCCTCCAAAAGGTTCTTGTTCTCCGTGCTGTGGCCACATTTTAACACCATCACAATAACACCATCAATAACACCATCAATAACACCATCACAATAACATCATCAATAAACAATCACAATAACACCATCAGTAAACCATCACAATAACACCACCAATAACACCATCAAAATAACACCATCAAAATAACATCATCAATAACTCTATCAAAATAACACCATCAAAATAACACCATCAATAACACCATCAATAACACCATCACAATAACACAATCACAATAACATCATCAATAAATCATCACAATGACACCATCAAAATAACACCATCAAAATAACACCATCAATAACACCATCAATAACACCATCACAATAACACAATCACAATAACACCATCAATAACTCTATCGAAATAACACCATCAAAATAACACCATCAATAACACCATCAATAACACCATCACAATAACACTATCACAATAACACCATCAATAACACCATCACAATAACACATCACAATAACACCATCAATTACACCATCAATAACACCATCTCAATAACACTATCACAATAACACCATCAATAACACCATCACAATAACACATCACAATAACACCATCAATTACACCATCAATAACACCATCTCAATAACACCATCACAATAAAATCTATACTAATATAATAAAGAGAGAGCCCAAACCTTTGAGGCGGGTAATCTCAGGAACCACAGCACCAATCACAACACCCAATACAGCGTTGGAAAGGGCAGTTGCAGCAGAAGGACATGGGCTATGCAGACGCCCACCATATACATTTAAAAGGTAAAAGAACCGTGCCAGCAAAGTAGTCCCTTGTGGGCATGTCTGTGTTGTGCTGTGGGCATGTGCTAGGGGCGTGACAAACAATTGCTATAGTCCATAATTCTCGTGTGATATGAAAAAATGACACATTGGAGTAACAAAGAAGTTTCTCTGCTTACTAAGTCTAGTAACATGAATTCAATGTATGTGACAAGTAGTTAATGATATTGATTTTAATTATTCATGCATCGTAATTACTGTTGATCTGCAGCATGTAGCGACTCAATGAATACTCACAGGCACTTAGCCCTTATTTGATAGCAGGGACACTCAGTCCACCACTGTACTTAAAATAAGATGAAATTGGCGCTATTAGGTGTGAGCAAACTTAGCCACATCATTAATAGTCCGAAGACTTTACTTAGCGCCATGGCTTCTCACCAATTAATTTAACTAAGTGAGCACTATTTGTGTCGTGAAAATGCTGGGATCCGGCTTTTACTTTGCATGATTTGGAATTACACTAATCCATAAAACTACTGTGCCCACAATGCACCTTAATTGCCAAGTGGTGACTACAGATATAAAATGTGGAAAGTAATGATGGACTAATGTTTGTACCGTGACCAGGGACAGATTGTTGTCCGAAACGCGTAGGTGGGGATCCTACAGAAAATAAACTCAAGAAATTAACCTATGGAGTAGTGTGCGGCGTGTTTCTTTACTGAAACGATCTTGCTGAGAGAGATATATATGTATATATATATATATATATATATATATATATATATATATATATATATATATATATATATATATATATATATATATATATATATATATATATATATTGAGTTCCACCTTTGCCGAAGCTTAGGATGCACATTTCCATCAGTCAATCTCCATCGATAAAGGCAACATCGCAGTCTGCAAATACACAAGAAAAGTATCTTAGCCTTACGCGTTTCAGACGATAGTACTGATAGAGCGCGCAGTTCACCCAGGTCACCGAGTTCACCAATTACTTACACGCACAGGGGCCCTGGCGTGCAAAAATTTAATACACCATTGACATTTGGGGTGAACTGGGTGATGGTTTCTGTTACACGCTTCTATGAGCAATTAAGGTTTGGTTTTACACCTCTGCTTACCATGTACCTGACTTACCCCAGGCACAAATACATATGACAGATCTGGAGCTATTAGGGAAAATAGTAGACAGGGATCCTAGGAAAAATACCCTTTGTACTTCAGTACATACTTATCCACAATTTTTCTTGTAAAATGGCCACAGACACCTGATAAAGTTAAAAGTTTTATATATGAATTCAAAAAGAATATGCCAAGGCAAAAAGCGATAAGCAGAATAACACGTCAAACATCAAAATCAAAAACACCAGATAACTATGCATTAAGACTAGGACCATTTGAGTATATGGGAAGACTAAAGGTATGAATTTTTAGATCAAAACTAGTCACTGTAATTTAATACTAGGACATAGGGTATGAATGGGACCTAAAACATATACTTAACCTAAAATCTTTAAACTATTCTTGCTAAGTTCACCGCAATCGTTCTAAAGGAAAGGGAAAAATAGGAACATACTAATAATTTGACAGTTCAGCAAAGTTCTAAAGGTAGGGAGAGAGGTGGAACAAGTCTAATAAGCAAAACATATATGGTTTGGCATTTCAAGAACGAATATCAAAAGTCAAGAATATTCCCTTTAAGAAGAAGGAAATGAGTTTAAGTGAGGAAAGACTATGAGAAAACGCAAACCCACCCCTTATATTTACCTAGATAGGAGTGAAGACTAACCCTGGCCACGGGTCAGTTCGGAAAGACGGGGACAGGACCCTCAAGGAATTGGAATACCAGGATGTGAGCAGGTACAGCCCACGGACAGATCAGGACAGGATACCCCTCAGGTTTCGGGTCAAAACTGGGCCTCCCAGGGTATGACCAACACCTACAGCTTCGGACAGCAACGCCTGCGTTACCCCCTCTCCTGCAAGTAATCCGCCAGTAACCCCGATTGGGTTTTCGAATTTCCCAGCAAAGTGCTTCGCCAGCACTTAGAAATATTTCCACCCCTTAGGAGTTTGTGGAAAGTATGGACAGAGTGCTCCGCAGCACTCTCAGATTGAGCACCTATAGAGTTCGTAGGGTCAGTGACAGGTCTGCTACTCGGACAAGTCGGACAATTTTCCTAAGCTAAACTAGGGCAGTTATACTGTTTTGGGGTACCTCAGACCACCCACTAATGTTGCAAGTGACAGTTTCCCACATTACGATTGGTCAGAAGAGTTGGTGCGGTCATTACCACCTCCTAGAATTCAGTGTTCCCATCATTATTATTCAATTTTGCACACCCACCCCTTGGGTTCACGTTCCCATCCATAGAACACAATAGAAAATACGAGTGTCCAAGGCATAGTAACAAAGTCTCTGGGTTTCAAGGTGAGTTTCATCATCTTGTGCTGGGTTCTCAGGCGCATTGGGCTTCAGGAGCCAGCTGGCTGATTTCAGCTTCTGCGCAGTAGAGTTTCTCCCAGGTCACATGGAAATACCCAGAGGAGCCTCATCATGGCGCCGGTTATGAATTTTCCAGCCCCCAGAGACGTGATACATGCAAAGTAAGCGAGAACAAATTAAAATCACACATAAAATGGTCACACTGTATACCATAATGAAATTCTAAACATCCCTTATTTTATAATAACTATAGCATTACTGTTTAGTGCGGAAAGACAGATAGGCTGAAGCGGCGGTAGCAAGCAGAGAGCGTGGTGAGAGACAAGCGGCCATTTTTGCATCAGTGCTCATGTGCAATACAATCCCTCCAGAATGCGAGTGCGTCACATCACATGGGTATGACCGACGCATGCGCAGACTGAATTTCAGCGAAGCAGCTGATTCTTTTAGTGCAAGCTTCGTTAGTATGGAAAAGACATACGGGCAAGCATCCTGGGGACACCCGCGTGTTTGGGGAAACGTATAATAAACGACGAACAACTGGGTTAATAAGATTATACATTAGGCGAGGTTCTTGTATGAGAGCAAGGCGCTTTACGTGCGAATCCTTGCTCCATCAATCCCCTCTTTGATGATAATTACTATCATCACCACATAAAGGAAACAGATGCCAACTTTTTCATTCATCCACATCACTCATTTGGATTTCAACAAACTTATTGTTGAGTTTTCTTTCAGCTTCTCTATGAGAGTGGTGATTTTTCACCTTTTTGTAGACTTCATTTCTTAATTCTTCTAATTCTAGTTCATCAATATTTCTCTTCACCCCCCTCTTACTTTCTAGAGACTTCTTTTTGAATTTCTGGCATTTGCAGCAGATGAAGATAATCAATACAACCACACCTATCACAACTATTGGCATCAGTATTTTCCACAAAATATTTCTACCTAAGTTAGAAAACCAACTACCTATAGAGGAGAGACCTCCAGTCAGTCTCGTCCAGGCACTGTCAACCTCCAATGGTTTGAGTTCTTTTTCCAAATTAGTTATGTTCTTCACATATTGTTTTAATTCGATACTTTTATCAGGAATGTAAGTGCAACAATGTTGCGCTTTCAGCATTCTACAGACTCCGCCCTCTTTTGCTAATAGGGTGTCAAGAGCAAGGCGGTTTTGCAAAACCATTGATCTTATCGCAACCATTTCAGTATTGACCATCAGGAATCCAGCAGCAGTGTCCGTTGATAACCGGTCCACTACTGTAGACAATTTGCAGATTCTATGAGTGTTCAGAACTACCCCCATTCCAGGTATCAGTGCACTAAAGATATCACCTATAATTTCACCTACACTTTCACGTCTACTACGCACTAAACCATTAGTTTCTTCATCGCTTCCAGCAGCATTATTCACATGGTATATTTTCGGGAAAACAATGCCAAAGTAGCAGCTTCCATACCAGTGATCCGGCAATTTGAAATAAGCCTTGTTCCCACATATATAATATATTCCGGGAAACACAGGTTCTGACCCATTTTTGAAACCCCAACCTCCAATTACCTTGTAATTATGTTCACACTCGCTGGAACCGATGAATACATTGTTATAGTACTCTGTCTTTTCCCTATGGATACAAAGTTTCCCCTTTCGTTCAAAATCCAACAACAAGGCAGGATTAGCTTCGCCTTGCGAGGTGTTATCCATGTGCTCAGCCCACTTAGGGACTCTATCCTTTTCGTCATTTGCCTTCTTTTGAAACTTTTCTCTCCTTCTGTCTGCCATCTTAATGAACATCTTTTCCTGCTCTTGCAGAGAACAGGTCAGATTAGCTTGTCTTGCTTCATCTAAATCTATGTTGCCTATAGTCAGAAAATATTCTCCCATATAACGGGTCACGTCACTTTTAGTATGTACAATGTTCAGGTGTCCTCTAATAGGAAGCTCAGAAAATACTACATCAGCATTTGAATAATAGTACTGTAAAGTGCTCCTATAAAACAAGCTAGCCAATATGCTACAGGAAATTCCATAGGTTAAAGGTAGATGGTGATATGTCACGCCTTCAGCCACTGAGGTTGGTAGCTTCATGCAGACATAACAGTCCTCTATTTCCATAGCTTCTACGTAATGCACTAACAAGTTAGCAAAAACATTTAAATGTGTCCTGTTTCTCATTTTGTGAAAGTGTAGTCCATCCTCATCTGATGCTTCTAAATTAGGTCGTGTGTGTGTGTCAGTCTTACTTGTTTGTCGCGTCTTTCTAAGCTTCGTGGTGTTTCTGCAGTCTGTACAGCCCCTACGTCTACTGCTTCTCGTTCAGTAGGAGACAAGTTAGGATTTTTACTTATCATAAAGGGTAGAAAAATTGTTAGTCCTATCCACATTACTATTAGCATTGCTATACTACACAAGCATATTTTACAGCAAGTTTTAAGACACCCACATTGGGACCTTCCAGAGACATTCGGATCAGGCATGTTTAGCTTACAGGTGGCTTTTGCTACCCCTCTTCGTTTCTTGGTACCAGTGGCTCACTTCGGGGCTTTCTCAAGGAGGGTCTTCGTCAGAACTCCGACCAGCTATGGACTCTTCGTCACTGTTGCCACTATGGTGGGGCTCGTCAATTTCTTCCAACACAAAATAAGTCCATTCAGGGCTCCGATACAGTCGGTTCTGTTTCTTTAATCTGTCGCTCTTTCTTAGCGACTTGCCTTGGGCTGCCTTTCTTTCACTTTCAGCCCTTTTTCGGTCTTTCAGTTTTTCTTCGACTGTCTTTAGTCTGAGCCTCAGTCTTTTGACGTATCGGGGTGCACTTCTGCCTCCGTGCCTCCCAGTAGTTGAGGAAACTTGGCCTTCCTCGTGCACTCTCTTTACTTTTTGTTGTGGCACTCCTGTTTCCCTACCTGTCTGACTCGTTCCAGGTCTTTCATCTATTTCTTCTGCCTGGTCCCTAGTCTGACCCTGCTCAGATTCAAATCGTACTTGCTTTTTATTTCTGGTTGCTTTTATTTCGGTTGTCTGAGCACGTTGATCTGTTTCTATCTGTTCCTGTTCATGCTCTTCGATCTCTTCGTTTTCTTCTGCATGAACGTCAGCCCTAATTACTATCTGTCCCTTTCCAGACTCCGGAGTTTCAGGAGGAGTCTCGATGTCTTGATCTGACCCTACTTGACCTATTTCCTGATCAGGTGTGATGTGATTCTCGTTGACCTGATCTTCCTCTTCTATTTCTAGCTCACCTTGACTATCCCACTCACTGTCTAAGTAGGAATATTTCCTGGTTCGTATTGGATCATGAACCTGGTCGTCGGCGGGGAACCATTCAACGTCTCGACTTGTGCTCGGCAGTTCGATGTCAGCTAGCTCCGGACTCTCCTCCTCGGGAGCCTCTTCAGCTGCGCTGCCTTCAGCTCCAGTCGCGTTTTCTCCAGTTACCCGCTTTGTGTGGCTGGCGTGGATCCACTTCGGTACACCAGCACACTTTACAGCAGTTGTAGTGACGAGGATCACTTGTCGTGGCTTTCCCCACCTTTGTTTCAGGCAACTGCTCCGGGTGTGTTTCTTTAACGCCACCCAATCTCCTGGTTGCAGTTTATGTGCTGGAGTCTTTGGCCACTCGTCAGCTGTCTCTCCAATCTGCTGAGAGAGAGAACGCACTTGGTCACCCAGCTGCTTGCAGTATTCTAGCACCATATCATCAGAAATGCTTAGCAGTTTGTGTCCGGGTACCCATGCCTGTCGCATCACTCTTCCCATTAACACTTCATGGGGACTTAGGCCAGTTTTTCTGTTCGGGATACTTCTCAAACTCATCAGCACAAGGGGTAAAGCCTTATCCAGTTCATTTTTGTGGAATCACACATCTTTGCCAATCTGGATTTCAGGGTGCCATTTATTTGCTCCACTACCCCAGAAGCCTCTGGACGGTAGGCACAATGCAGTCTTTGCTTCATTTTGAATTCTTTACAGAGTTCTTCTAGGACATCGTTGGCAAAATGCCCACCTTGGTCCGTTTCGATTGTCTCGGGAATTCCGTACCTAGGTATCAACTCCCTGAGCAACAATTTTGCAGTAGTTAGGGCATCATTTTTCTTAGCGGGATAGGCTTCCACCCACCGGGAGAATAGGCAAACTATGACTAAGATGTATCTATACCCTTTGCACCTAGGCATTGTTATAAAGTCTGCCTGCATTCTGACAAAGGGACCTACTGCCTTTCCAACAGTACTCGGTTCTACCACTGTCTTTTTTCCTGCATTGAACTGCTGACACACTAGACACCTCTGGCAAAGCCTCTCCGCCTGGTTCCTGAATTTTGAATTACAGAACACCTTGTCAAACACTCGACACATTGCGTCTCTTCCCATATGTGTTAGTTCATGTATCATTCTGATCATGAGGTCGATCAAGCTATCAGGCAGTACAGGCACCCCAGTCGAGTTTACCACCACACCATCATCTCTCAATTTGCATCCATCTGCTGCCCACCTGCCTTTTTCTTGCCTGTCTGTTGCCTGTTGCAAATCCTTTAATTCTTCCCACGTTGACACATTCTCAAACAACATAAGTTGGCAGCTCGTTCCACCCCACAACGCAATTTGGAGGGACATCTGGTATCGGGCACAAAACTGTGCAATTTGGTCAGCGTACCTATTACCGGCGGTCACATCATCATTCCCAGATTTGTGAGCCGCACACTTGACCACAGCCAATTCTTTGGGCAATTGGATAGCTTCCAGTAAGTTATGCACCACCTTTCCATTTCTGATAGGGGTGCCTGAGGAAGTCATGAATTCTCTTTGCAGCCATAATTGGCCGAAGTCATGAACAACCCCGAAACAATACTGGCTGTCGGTGTAAACAGTTATTCTCTTGTTCTTACCCCTCTTACATGCTCTGGTTAACGCGATGAGCTCTGCCACTTGTGCAGATTTCACCTCGCTCAGGTAAGATGCTTCTATTGTTTCCGTCAATGTGACCACAGCATAGGCAGCACACAGACTCCCCCTCTCATGTCTCAAACATGAGCCGTCCACGAACATTGTCTTATCCCCATCAAGTAATGCTATTTCACGGATGTCCGGACGGGGCTTTGTACTGAACTCAGTTAAATCGATGCAATTATGTTCCCCTTCCTCTTCCAGTTCTACCTCCAGAGGAACAGGTAGCAACGTCGCAGGGTTTAGGACATTGCACCGGGAAATGGTTACATTTTCAGCACCAATCAAGATTCTCTCATACTTAGTCAGCCGACTAGGTGTGAGGTACTGGGTCTTAGTTCTAGTCAGTAGGATTACAACAGAATGAGGAACATATACAGTGACGTGATGTCCCATGACAATGTTCTCACTCTGTTCCAGACTGACGCAGGTAGCAGCAACTGCTTTCAGACATCCAGGTAATCCAGCAGCCACCGGATCTAGGGTGGCCGAAAAATAGGCCACCGGACGTCTAACTAATCCGTGCTCCTGGGTCAAGACTGAAAGAGCACAATTTTCTCTAGTGTCACAGAATAGTTCAAATGACTTAGAGTAATCGGGCATACCCAATGCAGGAGCGGTACATAGACAGTTTCTCAATGTTACCCAAGCGTTCATGCTTTCACTGTCCCAGCTGACGGGGTCTTCTACTCCTTTCTTGGTCATTTTTATCAAGGGTCTTGCTAATGCTGCAAATCCTACAATCCATTGTCTACAGTAACCCACAACTCCTAGGAACATTCTCACCTCTTTCTGAGTTCTGGGCAGTTCCATTGCTTTAATTATTTTGATTCTTTCTGTAGTAACTTTCCTGATTCCTTTTTCTATCTGGTGCCCCAGATACTTCACTGAGTTCTTACAGAATTGCAACTTGTCAGGCGACACTTTATGTCCTCCCTTCCCTAGGTGATTCAGCAAGGCAATTGTGTCAGTGACACAGTCCGTTTGGGTTTTAGATGCCACCAATAGGTCATCTATGTACTGCACCAAAACAGACTCTCTCGGCAGCACTAGAGTTTCAAGGCACTTTTTTAGTATCTGGTTGAAAATCGAAGGACTTTCAGTGTACCCCTGGGGGACACGATTCCAGACATAGATATGACTGTCAAATTCAAAACTGAAAAGGAACTTGCTTTCTGGATGCAATGGGATGGAAAAGAACGCATGGCACAGATCGATGACGGTGAACCATTCTGCATTCCAGGGAATCTGATATAGAATCACTGCAGGGTTGGGCACAACCGGACAGCAAGGCACAACAATTTCGTTTACCTTGCGCAAATCTTGCACCACCCGGTACTTTCCACTAGGCTTTTTGATCCCAATGATAGGCGAATTACAGGGACTGCTCATCACTTCCTCTATTATTTCTGCTTCGAGCAGCCTGGTAATCTCAGTCGCGACTCCTGCTTTCACTTCTGCACTCATTTTGTACTGTCTGGTTTTGGGGTATACCGCATTCGTTTTTATTGTTATTTTAACTGGATCCACATTTGCCATTAAGCCTACATCCTTTCCTGTGAAATCCCACACTTCTGGTACCACTCTTAACTGGAACTCTTCAGGTAAACCCTCAACTGTTAAAGGTTTGATATCAGAATCTTGCCTGACCAACATCAGTTTGTACAGACCATCTTCATCAGGGGTCTGTATTTCGACGCCTTTTGGTGTGCAGTAGATGGTACAATGCATCTTGCACAACAAATCACGTCCTAACACGTTCACGGGACTGGAATCACAGACTACAAATCTGTGCATTTCCTTGAAATTTCCTATAGAAATTTCCATTGGTTCAGTTACTGGGGTACTTATTATTTGATTGGAGACGCCCACTACTTGGATCGCTTCTCCCGAGAGGGGTAGGTTAGGAACATCCACTGTTCTTACAGTAGATCTGGTAGCACCAGTGTCCAACAGAAAGGTGACGTCTTTTCCCTCAACCTTTCCTTCAATGTATGGTCCAGTCTGGTCTACCGGTAAGGAGGCGCCAAGCACGCACTCCTCGTCCTCCCCTCTCAGGCCCCGTCAATCTTGATTTTCATAGAGGAAGGTGTCATTTAACAAGTACTGTGGAATGACTGCATCTCTTTCATTCTCGACTTCCCATACTTCCGCCCTCTCATTCTGCTGACCCTGATTCTTAAAATTTTGTCTAGGAGCGCGAGGTACTGGAGGTAATTTTACCTGTTGCTGGTTCTTTCTTGTCCCCTCTTTCTGCACCTGTGGAGTTAAACCATTTACAGGGGCATTACCGGCCTGCAGGTGTGGACACTCGTCTCTCCAATGCCCTATCTGGCCGCACCCGTGGCACGGAAACTTCTTCATAGCCTCTTCTCGACTCATTTTAGTTCGGGGCTTCCCTCCTCCCCCAACAGTGGCACTCTGAGCATTATTATTAGTATTCAATTTGCTTAACTGTTTTTCCTGCTGTTCAGCTAATTTCACCTGTGCCCACATTACCTTTTCTTTGAGAGCCTTCTTTTTATTTTCTATTTCATCTTCGCAGTATTTTGCATACTTCAGAACATCATCTATGGGTTTTCCCTGCCAACTGATTTTATTATCTCGAATCCATTGTGATATTTCCGGTCTTAATCCTAACACAAATCTGTAACTGAAATGGGTCATGTCTTTCATGTCCATATTATCGATACCACTGTAAGTTTTGAATACTTGCAGTAATCTTTCATAAAAGGAATGGACCGTTTCATCACGTTCTTGGGTGGTTCTATCTATTCTGGTCCAATCTGTCTCCTTTGCGGGCACCTTTTTCTTGAGGTATTGTATGACTTGCTCATACTTCCTCATTACTTCAGGTGCGGGAGCCCCTGTTTTCTCATCTCTTGGAAATTCTTTACTGGGCCAATCAATTTCAATTTTGCAGTCGGTCCACAAATCTACAGGGACCACAATGTCGAAAAACCCATCCAGGTCTTTCAGAAGACATTTCTGAACTTTTATAAAGCGTTCAACCTGCCTGTACCAATCAACAGGTTTTTCCCGTAATTTCGGACAGTCATTTGTAAATGACACAATATCCTGTCGGGACCAAGGGACATGGACATACTTTCCTCCCGGGACCTCTCTCATGGGACACAATTTCTCTGCGGGAGTTACTTCTTTCAGCATATATTCTGACGCTTGTGATTTCGTTCTACCGTCTTCCTTTTTCTTTGCCCACCGGGTTCTCCATTTTCCCACATCCCCCCATTTCTGTAAGAGCTTTAATAATTCTTTTATCTGGATCTGTTTTCCCATCACATTCAAGCTTTCTAAGTCTTTGTCTGCAAAATCTACCCTGTAGGGTTTCTGAAGAATTTTGGAGCGACTGACATCTATTCCCATTTATGTGGCAGTGTCCATTAACCTTTTGTGGAGCAATCTAGCGTTTCGGGTAAGATTTTTACTGATGAACAGCAACTCTTCTTCACTGAAGGAGTTTAGGCGTTCCACTCCCACATTCCCAGCCATCATCTCTTCTATTTCTATTCTCAATTTGTATATTTCTAACGCTTTGGGTTGGGGAGTGGTCTCTTTCTCCAGCTCTTTGGTCCATCTGTCTAATTCTTCTGGAGATACTACTGTGGCACTCCTAACCCCAGATGCACCTTCGATCAACACCTCTTTTGGCCTACTCTGACTTCTTGCCCCCGACATGCTAGTCCTAGGTTCCCTAATGGGCAAATCCATCAGAACCACTGATTCACATTCACTCTCTTGATCGTCATCTATGAATACTTCCTTTCTTGAGGGTGGGATGTTAGGAGTAGGTACTATTGGGGAGATAACAGGAGGACGAGGACTGGCCATGTTATCCCTATACAGAGGAATAGCTGGACCAATAGTTACTGGAATAGTCAGGGAATCAGGATGGGGATGTATCTGGGCAATGGTTCGAACTAGATCCTCTCGCTGTCTAGCCAGGGCTTCTTTCTCCTTTTCTCGTAAAGCCTTTTCTGCAGAATTGTCATGCAATACCTGAGGTACCAAGGGAGGATAAATACTTGGAGCAGTCGGAGTGACCAATCGGGGTGGACCTTCTCCGAACGGTTGATAATTTGGGACCGTAGATTTAGGTCTACAAAACCCATCCCCGTCACTGACTTTACTGTCCGTACCCGTTCCATCTGTATCACTATCCCTCCTACATCTGGGATATTTGAAAAAGGGGTTTGGAGAATGCACACGTTCTGATTCTGCAACATAGGGAGGTGGGTTTTTCATTAACAAATCTTCTAGGTGCTCATCCTCTGAGTCCCCCACGGGCATTAAATGATGGGTCTTTTCTTTACTTTTTCCTTTCCTCTCTTCCAACACCCCCATCATTGGGAACAGTCCTTCAGTCATCATGGTTTGCCTCCACTGTTTCATTTTCTGCTCTTTGTTCTGTGCTTGAACCCTCGGATACCATTTACTTACTCCCTTGTCCATCCGGGGTCTATCTCGCTCTAGAGCCTCAATCTCCCATTCTTCCAGGGCTTCGTACTGGGTCAATCTAGGTCTAGGATGTAATTCATTCATGCGGGTCCTTAGGTTAAACAGGATCCGACCATTAAATGTGCCTTCAACAGGAAATGCTAGGACTCCGTCATCTGCAGTATACTTTGCCCAGTTTTCTAGCCATACACAGGTATAGTACCCTTTATCAAACATAATGAAGGAGGCAGGAGTATTTGGCGGGGTAATGAGCACACCTTCCCTCGTTCTAATGGGTTTATCAGTCTTGAAGAAATTCTTTATTTTATCAGTAAATGACATTTTCCTTTTTATTCCATACATCATGTGTGGTCTACCTCGTAAAATCTGATCCTTATGAAATCCTAGATACTTTGGATTTGGTATAAAATCTGGATACCACATATAAGTTTCCAGACACTCTTCTAACTCGGCCTGATTAATTTTGTTTACCTTTATGCTTCCAATGCTAGCGCGACTTTTATTTCGTAGTACCCAATCGACTTAGAGAATACAAAATCCTTAACCAATGGGTGCGCGGTCTTTTCGCAAGTCAGAGTCTCACTCTTCGGCACTCACCCCTCCTTCACAAATTCGGCTTCACTACACACCCGCTGTTTCGACCAATACCAGCGCGGCACGGAGTGACGCAGAGCAGTCTTCCGACCGACTCCCTCCTTCACAAGGTAACGGAAACTTTTTACTCTCTCTAAAGTGCGAATGCAAATTTTAGTCAACAACACGCAACGTCTGCCACTATGTCTGAGTGTTCTAAAGAGATAAAAGAATTTTCTTTCGCTGCTAGTAAACCACTTCTGTCTACTTTTCATTCACTCTAGGTAGACTTCTTTGCCTAACCTTTCACATACGTAAAATAGAACCTGTTATTCCCCTGACTTATCCACTTCTTCCTGGGATATATACCAAGTCAGGCTTTCACCAGCGGACTAATTTACTTACCATTCAAGCCTCGGAGACCCTACTACTCCTTCCGTATGCGACCCTTACTAGGTGATATCGCAATGAAAGTTTTATAAAGGACTCGTAGCTATCATTTACTCAGATGCAAACAAAGGTCCTAATTAGTGCTTCCAGTTATTCCTAACCCTGCACTAATGACTCAAACCAGTGACTTCAACAGCTAACCGGATTCTGCTCACCGTTAGCTAAATACTTCCCCGGGGATTCGGACTACACTGAACATTTACAAACAATTTTTCGGTTAATATAACATTTATAGCAGCAATGCAAAAATCATGTACATTTACATATAAATCCTTAAAACATTTCAAAATATTTGAACCAATACAGTAGAAAATCAGCAGCACATTTTATTTTCACGGTTTATTTATCAGCTATCCTGTCTACCTAATCTAACTAGTCCAAACCATCCTCTGCTACCAGAAAATTACTTATAGAGCGCGCAGTTCACCCAGGTCACCGAGTTCACCAATTACTTGAACGCACTGGGCCCTGGCGTGCAAAAATTTAATACACCATTGACATTTGGGGTGAACTGGTTGATGGTTTCTGTTACACGCTTCTATGAGCAATTAAGGTTTGGTTTTACACCTCTGCTTACCATGTACCTGACTTACCCCAGGCACAAATACATATGACAGATCTGGAGCTATTAGGGAAAATAGTAGACAGGGATCCTAGGAAAAATACCCTTTGTACTTCAGTACATACTTATCCACAATTTTTCTTGTAAAATGACCACAAACACCTGATAAAGTTAAAAGTTTTATATATGAATTCAAAAAGAATATGCCAAGGCAAAAAGCGATAAGCAGAATAACACGTCAAACATCAAAATCAAAAACACCAGATAACTATGCATTAAGACTAGGACCATTTGAGTATATGGGAAGACTAAAGGTAGGAATTTTTAGAACAAAACTAGTCACTGTAATTTAATACTAGGACATAGGGTATGAATGGGACCTAAAACATATACTTAACCTAAAATCTTTAAACTATTCTTGCTAAGTTCACCGCAATCGTTCTAAAGGAAAGGGAAAAATAGGAACATACTAATAATTTGACAGTTCAGCAAAGTTCTAAAGGTAGGGAGAGAGGTGGAACAAGTCTAATAAGCAAAACATATATGGTTTGGCATTTCAAGAACGAATATCAAAAGTCAAGAATATTCCCTTTAAGAAGAAGGAAATGAGTTTAAGTGAGGAAAGACTATGAGAAAACGCAAACCCACCCCTTATATTTACCTAGATAGGAGTGAAGACTAACCCTGGCCACGGGTCAGTTCGGAAAGACGGGGACAGGACCCTCAAGGAATTGGAATACCAGGATGTGAGCAGGTACCGCCCACGGACAGATCAGGACAGGATACCCCTCAGGTTTCGAGTCAAAACTGGGCCTCCCAGGGTATGACCAACACCTACAGCTTCGGACAGCAACGCCTGCGTTACCCCCTCTCCTGCAAGTAATCCGCCAGTAACCCCGATTGGGTTTTCGAATTTCCCAGCAAAGTGCTTCGCCAGCACTTAGGAATATTTCCACCCCTTAGGAGTTTGTGGAAAGTATGGACAGAGTGCTCCGCAGCACTCTCAGATTGAGCACCTATAGAGTTCGTAGGGTCAGTGACAGGTCTGCTACTCGGACAAGTCGGACAATTTTCCTAAGCTAAACTAGGGCAGTTATACTGTTTTGGGGTACCTCAGACCACCCACTAATGTTGCAAGTGACAGTTTCCCACATTACAATTGGTCAGGAGATGTGGTGCGGTCATTACCACCTCCTAGAATTCAGTGTTCCCATCATTATTATTCAATTTTGCACACCCACCCCTTGGGTTCACGTTCCCATCCATAGAACACAATAGAAAATACGAGTGTCCAAGGCATAGTAACAAAGTCTCTGGGTTTCAAGGTGAGTTTCATCATCTTGTGCTGGGTTCTCAGGCGCATTGGGCTTCAGGAGCCAGCTGGCTGATTTCAGCTTCTGTGCAGTAGAGTTTCTCCCAGGTCACATGGAAATACCCAGAGGAGCCTCATCATGGCGCCGGTTATGAATTTTCCAGCCCCCAGAGACGTGATACATGCAAAGTAAGCGAGAACAAATTAAAATCACACATAAAATGGTCACACTGTATACCATAATGAAATTCTAAACATCCCTTATTTTATAATAACTATAGCATTACTGTTTAGTGCGGAAAGACAGATAGGCTGAAGCGGCGGTAGCAAGCAGAGAGCGTGGTGAGAGACAAGCGGCCATTTTTGCATCAGTGCGCATGTGCAATACAATCCTTCCAGAATGCGAGTGCGTCACATCACATGGGTATGACCGACGCATGCGCAGACTGAATTTCAGCGAAGCAGCCGATTCTTTTAGTGCAAGCTTCGTTAGTATGGAAAAGACATACGGGCAAGCATCCTGGGGACACCCGCGTGTTTGGGGAAACGTATAATAAACGACGAACAACTGGGTTAATAAGATTATACATTAGGCGAGGTTCTTGTATGAGAGCAAGGCGCTTTACGTGCAAATCCTTGCTCCATCAGTACGTCCTTGATCACAGGCATAAATGGCAGCACAATAACTGGAAAAAGGCTTCTGGTATATTTTACAAGTACCATTTATTGCCCTCAGGTGCGGCAACACGTGAATGATCACGTAATGTCTTGAATTGCATTATGGGTACAGAAGTCTTTCAGTAAGCACCACAGTTCATCATAAAACTCAATGCTGCCAAATCCAATTGAAAATCACAAAATATAGCCATTAGTGGGCTCCCCATGTACGGCATTCTGCGTTGTAACAATGTAAATACACAAGAAAAGTATCTTAGCCTTACGCGTTTCAGACGATAGTACGTCCTTGACAATAACTGGAAAAAGGCTTCTGGTATATTTTACAAGTACCATTTATTGCCCTCAGGTACTTGTAAAATATACCAGGAGCCTTTTTCCAGTTATTGTGCTGCCATTTATGCCTGTGATCAAGGACGTACTATCGTCTGAAACGCGTAAGGCTAAGATACTTTTCTTGTGTATTTGCTGACTGCGATTTTGCCTTTATCAATGGAGATTGACTGATGGAAATGTGCATCCTAAGCTTTGGCAAAGGTGGAACTCAATAATTACGCGGCATGCCAGCCGTGGGGATTGCACTACCGCGGACGACAGCGGGCCGATGAGTGCTCCTTACTTGGGGGCCGATTCCGGTCCATCAGTTCGGCAATGAACATTGTTACAACGCAGAATGCCGTACATGGGGAGCACACTAATGGCTATATTTTGTGATTTTCAATTGGATTTGGGAGCATTGAGTTTCATGATGAACTGTGGTGCTTACTGAAAGACTTCTGTACCCATAATGCAATTCAAGACATTACGTGATCTTTCACATGTTGCCGCACCTGAGGGCAATAAATGGTACTTGTAAAATATACCAGAAGCCTTTTTCCAGTTATTGTGCTGCCATTCATGCCTGTGATCAAGGACGTACTATCGTCTGAAACACGTCAGGCTAAGATACTTTTCTTGTGTGTTTGCAGACTGCGATGTTGCCTTTATCGATGGAGATTGACTGATGGAAATGTGCATCCTAAGCTTTGGCAAAGGTGGAACTCAATATATATATATATACACACATTTTTAAAAATTTGATTAAAAAATTTAGGGCCAGATGTAGGAGCCCTAATACCGGTCGGTAACAGCCGAATTCAACCGTTACCGACCGGTATTAGGGTTTCCAGATGTAGGGGGCCTATATTTTACCGATTTTGTAAATGTACCGAATCGGTAAATTTACAGAATCGGTAAAATACCGAATCGGTATATTTACCGATTCGGAAAATCCACATGTAGGTGGCACTCCTAAGAGTGCCACAGGCCCTTAAGAATCGGTATTTTACCACCCAATCCTATTGGGTGGTAAAATACCGAATTCAGGTGTGCATGCACACTTGTGCAATGTGACATACAGACATGCCCTTAGGGCATGTCTGTGTGCCACATGGCACACAAGTCCGGAATTGGGGTGCTAGAGGGTGTCAAAGTGACACCCCCTGCACCCTTGCAGGATTCGGTATTTACAGATTCTGTAAATACCGAATCTGTATTTCCCATTGATTCCTATGGGCTTCAATGCCCATAGGAATCAATGGGCAATACAGATTCGGTATTTAGAGAATCGGTAAATACTGACTCTTACAGAATCGGTAATTTTTTACCTACATCTGCCTCCTTCCAATTTACCGACTCTTAAATACCGAATCGGTATGAGTCGGTATTTAAGAGTCGGTAAATCGGAATTACCTACATCTGGCCCTAATTCTTTTAAATTGCATTATTTATATTATTTTTATTTATTATTTTATTTTATTACCCTTTACACCCTAAAAACGAATCCCACCCTGCTCCCTTTAAATACCCCTGCACCCCATAATCATAACCCACCCTTACTCCTTAAAATACCCCAACACCCTTAAACACTAACCCATCTTAACCCTATAAATATACCCTGGACCCCAAAACCCAAACCTATCCCTAAACCCTAAAAATACCCCTGTTCCCCAAAACCCAAACCTAGCCCTGAACCCTATAAATACCCCTGTACCTCAAAACCCAAACCTGCCCCTGAACCATAAAAATACCCCTGTACCCCAAAACCCAAACCTAGCCCTGAACCCTATAAATACCCCTGTACCTCAAAACCCAAACCTGCCCCTGAACCATAAAAATACCCCTGTACCCCAAAACCCAAACCTACCCCTGAACCCTAAAATACCCCTGTACTCCAAAACCTAAAACTAGCCCTGAATCCTTAAAATAGCCCTGCACCCCAAAACCCAAACCTACCCCTGAACCCTAAAAATCACCCTTTACCTCAAATCCCAAACCTAGCCCTGAACCCTAAAAATACCCCTGTACCCCAAAACTCAAACCTAGCCCTGAACCCTTAAAATACACCTGTACCCCAAAACCCAAACCTACCCCTGAACCCTAAAAATACCCCTACACCCCAAAAAAATGCCCTGAACCCTAAAAATACCCCTGTACCCCAAAACCCATACCTATCCCTAAACCCTAAACTACCCCTGTACCCCATAACCCAAAACTATATCTGAACCCTCAAAATACCCAAACACCCTAAAACCTATACCTCAGTACCCCAAAACATATACCCCTATACCCATACTTACCTTATCCAAACATTAAAAAAACATGCTTTTACCATTCATGCATTTACAACAAATTTCTTTGTAAATGTATGCGTGGTAAAAGCATATAAAATGTAATGCCATGCGTTATAATGGCATTGCGGAGTCATGGTACTTTCGTAATGAAAGTATGCTGAGTGATGGTATGCGGAAAGAAAGTTGTGGAATAATGGGTGTTTACCCTCCCCGGTAAGTACATCGGTGGCACGGCGGCCCACATCTCCAGCAACATACTCATATTTTTTCACCACCCATTTGAAAAATGCACAGCACCGACATACACTTTTAGACACACCTCCCGCCACAAGTTCTAGAATTGCGAACTTTAGAGCTGGGGAGCTACGTTCGAATCTCGGCATCAGCTCAAAATCCTGTGATTCCAGACAAATCGCTTTGTCTCCCCGTGCCTTCCACAAATGAATGTGTTCTTCTGTAATGTAAATTGTGCTCATGCCATGTTGTTGAGTTCGCGCTATATAATATTGCAAGGAAAAATAAAGTAGGGAAACTCGAGTTCACACACTACTGAATGCGCACTGTTAAGTGCATCAGCAGTGCACTGGGAATCGGAGCGTTTCACAGGCCTGTCACAGATAAAAAATGCTATCAAAACGACATCCTACAAAACAATATACTACTGGCCGGCAGCAATTCATACCCGGACAACGTCAGGACGGGCTGCTAGTCATCAATAAACTATCACAATAAAACCATCACAATAACACCATCAAAATAACACCATCAAAATAACACCATCAGAATAACATCATCAATAAACCATCACAATAAAACCATCACAATAACACCATCACAATAACACCATCAATAACACCATCATAATAACACCATCACAATACCATCATCAATAAACCATCACAATAAAACCATCACAATAACACCATCAATAACACCATCAAAATAACACCATCAAAATAACACCACCAATAACTCCATCAATAACACCATCACAATAACATCATCAATAAATCATCACAATAACACCATCAATAACACCATCAAAATAACACCATCAATAACACCATCAAAATAACACCATCAGAATAACATCATCAATAAACCATCACAATAAAACCATCACAATAACACCATCACAATAACACCATCAATAACACCATCATAATAACACCATCATAATAACACCATCACAATAACATCATCAATAAACCATCACAATAAAACCATCCCAATAACACCATCAATAACTCCATCAATAACACCATCACAATAACATCATCAATAAATCATCACAATAACACCATCAATAACACCATCAAAATAACACCATCAATAACACCATCAAAATAACACCATCAGAATAACATCATCAATAAACCATCACAATAAAACCATCCCAATAACACCATCAATAACACCATCAATAACACCATCAAAATAACACCATCAAAATAACACCACCAATAACTCCATCAATAACACCATCACAATAACATCATCAATAAATCATCACAATAACACCATCAATAACACCATCAAAATAACACCATCAATAACACCATCAAAATAACACCATCAGAATAACATCATCAATAAACCATCACAATAAAACCATCAAAATAGCACCATCACAATAACACCATCAATAACACCATCATAATAACACCATCACAATAACATCATCAATAAACCATCACAATAAAACCATCACAATAACACCATCAATAACACCATCAAAATAACACCATCAAAATGACACCAGCAATAACACCATCAATAACACCATCATAATAACACCATCACAATAACATCATCAATAAACCATCACAATAACACCATCACAATAACACCATCAATAACACCATCATAATAACACCATCATAATAACACCATCACAATAACATCATCAATAAACCATCACAATAAAACCATCCCAATAACACCATCAATAACACCATCAATAACACCATCAAAATAACACCATCAAAATAACACCACCAATAACTCCATCAATAACACCATCACAATAACATCATCAATAAATCATCACAATAACACCATCAATAACACCATCAAAATAACACCATCAATAACACCATCAAAATAACACCATCAGAATAACATCATCAATAAACCATCACAATAAAACCATCAAAATAGCACCATCACAATAACACCATCAATAACACCATCATAATAACACCATCACAATAACATCATCAATAAACCATCACAATAAAACCATCACAATAACACCATCAATAACACCATCAAAATAACACCATCAAAATGACACCAGCAATAACACCATCAATAACACCTTCACAATAACACCTTCACAATAACATCATCAATAAATCATCACAATAACACCATCAACAACACCATCAACAACACCATCAAAATAACACCTTCAATAACACATCATAATAACACGTCACAATAACACCATCAATTACACCATCAATAACACCATCTCAATAATACCCTCACAATAACACAATCACTATAACACCATCACAATAACACCATCAATAACACCATCATCAATAAACCATCACATTAACAGCATCACAATAACATCATCAATAAACCATCACGATAAAACCATCACAATAACACCATCAATAACACTATCAAAATACCCATTAGTTTGGACCCAGCCATATAAGTCTTGAGCCTGGTTCCAGTGACACAGTGTGCACGGATTGCCAGTGGTTAGACAAATGGCAAGCTTTCCTCCATCTCCTTTTATGTGTTGCATGTTCCACCCTGATTGGTTGTTTGTCAGTATAGCTGTGCTTGATTGGCTGCTGTTCACAACGTTCGTTTTTAGTGTTGTTTTTACTTGTTTGGTGTTCATTGAGCTTGAGTCGATGTAAACATTGGTGGACTGTTTACAAAACTTAAAACTAAGATAGTGGATAAGCCTATATAGGGTCAGAGAAAGCCAATGGAAAGCATGTTAGCATTTGAAATGATCTCAGAGTTTGGGTATTATATGTGTGTTTGGATTCCCGAATGTAACAAATATACAACACACGGTGAAAAATTGCAGTTTTCTATTGAGAGTACATTTAATTTTGATAAATCAGATTTTCGAGACTGATCAGGTACGATATGCGGCTAATGGCTACAACTACTCAGTTCAAAGAACGCAATAAATGTGATCAAATGGCAACAGAGAGGAAGAATATTTTTATTAAGAAGTCCTCCAGGTGCTGGTTAGAGGCCAGGATAGATAATGAGGAGAAGGCATGGAGGTTGAGAAAAATGGAAAGTATTAAATCATTTCCTGCTATAATTACAGAACCAGAACAAGTTAAAAGAAACAAATTGAAAGAGAAGAAAGATGATGGGGAATCAGATGATGATGATGACATTCTTTAGTGAGTTGTTGATTTAGAAACCTCCTCCCACAGTCCAGAAGAAAATACCCAAACTACTGCTGGGGTTGGATGATGGGAGCCCCAGAAGCAGTGCAGCCTTCTACTGCAGTTGTATCAAGTGCTCCATTAGCAACTCCAGTCCCAATAGTGAGAGGTGTGGCATAGCGGCCGACTCCGGAGCTCAGGGCTTGCGGTTCGATCCCCAGCGTTGGAGGCAGATCACGTCATCATCATTTGACTCTGGGCAATATGGAAAATAATGGTCTATGGTATATTTTTAGGTTAAATGGCGCCAAACAGGAGAGTAGCACATGTATGTTAAAAGAAACCTTAATAATCTAAAGTGACGGTGCTGCAAGGTGAGGAGAACCACTGACCTCCCCAAACTAGTGGCCTAAGTCCACTAAATGCATAAACATTGACATCCTCAGCACACGTCAAGAATGTCTCAGATATTTTTCAAATATGAAGTGTAAGCACAAATCCAATACACGTAGGTGACTCCTTTTGTTGTTTCTTTTAATCTCAAGGTCTTCTAACAGCCGACACGTGTTTCGTCGCATACATGGGAAATCGTTCCGCGACTTTATCAAGGCTAGGTCTTCTGAAATATTTTCTTTTCTTTGTGGTGATAATTCCGACCCACAAGGGGTTCTGTATTTTATGATGTCTAAACGCAGCCGAGTATATAGCATGGGGATTCCTGTGGAAGTTTGGCTTACGATATGAACACTACCGGCGCCATCTTGTCACTCTTAGGCCTTTACAAGCGCATAAGCGGCAGCCATTTTAGACACTGTGACGATTTCGTAACGTTACTGATCGCCTGCACGTCTCCCCGACCTCGCAATCATCCCCCACGCACTGACAGCCCCCAAGCACACGTGCTGGAGTCATAAAGCATCCTCAGCACGACCCTGCCCCGGAGCCACTTCACGTGCCGGACCCACATACCCTTTCATCCCTTTCACACGAACAGTCCCTTTGATAACCCCTTCCCCTACACTTGATTGTTCGATTCGATCCCAGGCCATCACCTAGCCCTGTGGATACAGTTTATTGCCCCCATACTGTAGAATCTCGCCTCTCATCAAAGGAGCCGGGATTAATCAATGTCGTCACCCCATGAGATCCAACCGATTGCACACATTTTGGTTCCTGGCGGAATGTCCAGCTGTGAGATAGTCATCACCTGCTGATTGGGGTGGCGGACCTCTACTGTGAAAACGTGTGGGAACGGGTCTGAAGGGGGGATTCCAGGGATGTCTTACTGTACTTCAAAGTTAAGCATGGGCGAACTTTGCGAATCTCGCGTTCGCGAATTTTGCGGATTTGCGAACTCGCAATCCGCAAAATCCGCGAATTCTCGCGAATTTGCGGATTTTATTTTTTTGTGTTTGCCACTCTCTGTCACCACTGCCACTCTCTGACTACTCATGCCACCCTCTGGCCCACCCATGCCACCCTCTGTTTCATCACAGCACCCTCTGGTTGTCCAGTTTTACATTATTGTGGCAAAGCAAAGCACACCTTCCCTGCCTCAAGTGACCTGAATTAATTTTAGGGCTGATTAATGTGTCACAGAATATTTTTTTAGCTGGCACCTGCTTCCTTAGTGCTTCCTGATAAGTGATCTTTTGCACTTGCTAAGTGCTTTCATTGTTGCAAAATTAGTTACAACACCTGCCCTGCCCCAACTGACAATAATGAATTAGGGGCTGATTAATGGATTTGAACTTCCAGCCTGGCTCCTGCTTGTCTCCCTTAGCTGTAATTCAGGACCTTTGGGGCATATGTGTAACTATTCTGAGGTTCAGAGCAGGGTCACATAATAGTTGCAACTGGCAACTGAACTCTGGAGGGGCCCCTCAGGAAGCACTACAGGAAATGGCTACTAATGATGAGCCTGAACTTTTGAACCTGGTAAGTAGTTTCAGTTTTGCTAAGATCGTATTTCTGCAATTTAGCGCTTATTCGCGGGGCGCGAAGTTGTACTGGGAAGCCGCGAACTCACGCAAACAGTGCGACGCAAGCCATAAAATCCGCTGCTCACGGATTTGCGGATTTTGCGGGAGATTCGCGAATCTCGCGGATTGCGAATTTACCGAAAATCCGCAAAATCCGCGAGCGAAACGGATTTTCCGCCCATGCTTATTCAAAGTAATGTCAAGAATGTGCTACCATGTTATAAAGTAATAAACCACAGTATAACAGGCCAGGCCACAGAGATGCGGTTAGAGCACCTCGAGACGAGACCCTGTTTGTCCGATCTGACGTGCTTTGCTCTGGAGAAAATAAAACTTGTTTCCTGCTTTCCAGTTTCCAGTGCTCGCCTCTTTATTTGACAATTATCGAGTGGTTTAGAGGCGACTAACGCCAAAGCAGTGCTTAAGTATATTTAGATAAAAACTGCTTTTCCACAATTGGCATCCCAAACGTGGGGCCCATCAGCGGCACGAGGATCCGGTAGAGAGGTCCAGACGACGGGGTGAACATCTAAAACGATTGGAGTATACCTGCCTTGAGAGGACCCTCGTCTGGCTGCCGATCGAACGAACTTCATAGATTCTGAACGAACCTCTCTCTCTCGAGTGATCTACGGTCCTGACTGGGAGCCCTCAGGAGTGCCGCGGCAATAACGGAGAATAGAGGACGATCAGGCGCTGGAAGAGAAACTGTCCATACGGTCCGGGTAAGGTCGTGCAGCACGACTCTTTTTGTTTGATTGATTGATTGTACGATAATACTAGTATTACTAATTGATTGGTTCGTTTAGCTTTCATTGCTACTCGAGATATTTATTGGTTCTTTTTTAGATATTCTCTGTTTGCAAATAACGCAGAATAGAGATATTCTGTCTAGTCTTTGCAAGTAGTGAAGGATAGGCAGTGCGGACCTTTGTCCACCTTTATTTGAGATCTTCACTTGTCCGATATATGTCATGCCTATCTTCTCCCCACTGATTGGTAGTTGGTTTAGCCCGGATCGTTTATTAGAGGTAGATCATCCAGCTCCACTGGAAGGCACCCCTAATAAGGACATGTTTACGAAGTATGGACTACTCGCCGTAGCTTATAGTAAGTTATGGCATAAAAATACTAAAAAGGATCAAGAAAGTCAGTGGCCACTGATGGGATCTTTTGACCTTGATAAAATAGAAGCGCTAGAGATAGCCCTTCGCAAAAATAAAACCACGCAAACCATGCTTGACAGTCTCGGCATGTGGCGCAAAGAAGCAACGCAGGGTAAAAAGAGAAACAAAGCTAAGAATGAAAAGGAGCTAAGGAAAGCAGCTCACCTAGCCAGTAAAAAGCTAGAAGAAGAAATAAAGGAAAGAGAAAAAGCTAGAAAGGAACAAGAATCTAAAACCTCAGGCCAGTGCCCTGTTAGAACACCTTCAGTGCTTTACCCTGAACTACCATTGAAACAAAGAACAGATGATGATTTACTTTTAGGTCCCCCAATCATCTATATGCCTCCTCCTTATGCCCCCACTCATCCTTTAGTACAACACCTACAACCCCAGAGCTTAAATGAAGATAGTGCCAGGGCCTCGGTAACCACGGCCTCCGCACCGACCGAGCCTCTCGTACTAAACATTGTATCAAAAGAAGCCTCAGATGAACCCAAAACAAAAGGAAAAGAATCAGCAAGAATCCCCCGCAGGAACAAAAATGAACAAGTGGGTATTGATAAGATAATTAAAACACTAGTGGATCGAAAGGAAACGGAAGAATATATATCGGACATATGTAACTCGTATGCGGACAGCCATAGACAACATTTTATTGTACGCTTTTGCTACCATACTCCCACAGCATACGAAGAAAGGTATAGAGATAAAGGACCCGAACGCCTTGCCATTCTGATAGGAAGATAAATATCAGGTATGAGAGTGAGTGTGACGTGACGGAACTCTTCTCGTACACATTCGAAGTCTTCTGCCACCTCATAGAACAAGGACAACTAATCTAAGGCGCCACCCCTGTAACGGTCGAACCCCTGGCAGAAAAATTAGACACTATGATGCCTATAAAGGAAGCCACTCCCTACTGTATTCCCCCAAGAGATCAGGGAACTCATGACGATATAAACCACCAGGACGCTAAAGGAAGGGTATTGTACAAATGGGTATACCAACCCTGGGCCAGGCAAGATATCCTGACCTTCCGTAACTTGCGAAAGAACCCCACTGCCTTTTACACGGAGTTAGGCACCGCCTTAGGATCAACGATCATGACCCTAGCCGATATAGACTTGTTCTTTGGGCTATGTCTGCCAGCTGATGTGTGGAAGCAAATCCGGAAAGTTGACCATCTTGAGCTGTTCGGCCATACCTGGGGACAATTCGATATCATAGACAAACAACGAGACCCTGGACAGAAACCCCTGAAAGCTATACTAGACCTCCCAGATAAAATTGTGCAGAAAATAAAAACTCTAATCCCTGAGAAAAAGGTAGACTGGTCAATAGTAACAGCTTGTCGCCAGAAACCCCAGGAATATGTCTCCAAATATTTCTCTCGGTTTGAAACGGTGTTCTCCGATTACAGTGGCCAGGACATGACTACTGCAACTGGACATCACTTATTCGTGCAGAATTATGTTAAAGGTCTATTGCAAGAAGTTTCACAGAAACTACAGACTAGTGAGAGTAGTTGGGCGGCCTCAAAACCCGCGGCCATCCTTCAGATGGCCCAGTACTATGAACACCAAAAGAATGAAAACGATAGAGCCTCAGAGAAAAAGAAGAAAGACTTAAAGGAGCGAACCATGATAGCTCAGTTGCAAGGAGTGAATTTAGGGAAAGAACCATACAAGGGAAACTATCCACAAAATATCCCTAGAAACCCACCTCCCAGAAGCAATGCACCCACACCCTACGCTGGACGTAGAGATTTAGGCGAGAACCAATGCGCATTCTGCAAAGAGTATGGACATTTGAAGACTCAATGCTCAATCCTGTTAGAATTAAATAGAAACAAAGAGACAAGAGACTTAGCGAACGGACCAAGACATAGAGGACGCGGACGAGGGTACACAAACGGCACTAGTGCCGAAAGACCCGGTAGGATGAACACTTTTGACCGTCCCGACAGAACCAATACCAACAATCTGACTGCGACAACGCTTACGACTTCGCATAGGACTGCCGAGGGCAAGGGAGGGATCCAATCGAGCTCTATGTTGACCAGCAAGGCCCTTATGTTACCGCTAAGGTCCTAGGCACAAAGTCTCCATTTTTGGTAGACACAGGAGCAACACGTAGTGCATAATCCAAACAACTAATTCCAAGGGCACCCTTGTCTGGCTCACACGTAACATCAGTAGGTTTTGATGGTACGCCCTCCACCAACCCCTTATCCAAAACTATCCCTTTTGATCTGGAAAATAATATCACCGACACAACATTCCTCCTCTCCTCCAATACCCCTGATGCTATTATGGGTCTTGACTTGTTAAAGCATTTTCGAGCAACTATTAGATGCTCGCCTGATGGAGTCCGAATCATTCTATATGACAATCCCAACCTGCTCAGACCTTGCTTCTCACAACTAGGCGTGGGCGGAAAATCCGTTCCGCTCGCGGATTTTGCGGATTTTCGGGAAATCCGCAATCCGCGAGATTTGCGAATTTCCCGCAAAATCCGCAAATCCGCGAGCAGCGGATTTTGCTCGCACTGCTCGCACTGTTCGCGTGAGTTCGCGCCCCGCGAATAAGTGCAAAATTGCAGAAATACGATCTTAGCAAAACTGAAAGTAACTACTTACCAGGTTCAAAAGTTCAGGCTCATCATTAGTAGCCATTTCCTGGAGTGCTTCCTGAGGGGCCCCTCCAGAGTTCAGTTGCCAGTTGAAACTATTATGTGACCCTGCTCTGAACCTCAGAATAGTTACACATATGCCACAAAGGTCCTGAATTACAGCTAAGGGAGACAAGCAGGAGCCAGGCTGGAAGTTAAAATCCATTAATCAGCCCCTAATTCATTATTGTCAGTTGGGGCAGGGCAGGTGTTGTAACTAATTTTGCAACAATGAAAGCACTTAGCAAGTGCAAAAGATCACTAATCAGGGCGCACTAAGGAAGCAGGTGCCAGCTAAAAAAATATTCTGTGACACATGAATCAGCCCCAAATTAATTCAGGTCACTTGAGGCAGGGAAGGTGTGCTTTGCTTTGCCGAAAATAATGTACACTGGACAACCAGAGGGTGTGGTGATGAAACAGAGGGTGGCATGGGTGGGCCAGAGGGTGGCATGAGTAGTCAGAGAGTGGCAGTGGTGACAGAGAGTGGCAGTGATGAAGAAGAGTGTCCCAAACAGGCTGGACACGTAGAAACAACAAGTTCGCGAAACTTGCGACCCGACAGGTAAGTTCGCAATTTGCGAAAGTGTACAAAACCCTCGCGAACTGGCAGAAACACGGGCGAACACAAAAAAAAAAAAAATCCGCAAATTCGCGGGAATTCGCGGATTTTGCGGATTGCGAATCCGCAAATCCGCAAAATTCGCGAACGCGAGATCCGCAAAATTCGCTCATGCTTACTCACAACACATGTACTCCATTACTGAAGCTGACGTGTCCCTACTTGATACCTTACCGTCGCACTTGTGGGCAAAAGCCGACTCAGACGTAGGACGGATGATGATAGACCCAGTGCATGTGACTGTACGACAGGACGCGACACTACCGAAAATACTGCAGTACAAAATATCACCCGAGGGTGAGAAAGCATTGGTAGAAATTATCCAGTCCTTAGTGAATGCAGGAGTGGTAGATGAAACAGTCAGCAACATTTGCAGCAGCCCTATCCTACCGATTATCAAGAAGCAAGGAGAGGGAGATGAGAAAGCGTACCGCTTCATCATCGACCTGCGAGAAATCAACAAGATAGTTGTGCCACAGTACCCCGTAGTCTCTGACATCACCACCATTCTGACCCTGATCCCGTCCTCTGCCACCACATTTACTGTAATTGACCTCAAGAACGCCTTCTTCTCCATACCAATCCACCCAGACAGATGCTACCTCTTCGGATTTACCCTAAGATCCCGCTCATATAGATTCTGTAGAACACCCCAAGGGTACACTGAAAGCCCAAGCATCTATAGCCAGGCACTCAAGAGACAGTTAGATGCAGTTGAGTTGCCGGACGGAGTGGTGTTGATACAGTATGTAGATGACATTCTTTTAGCCGCCGACACCACTCCACTTGCAGTCACAGCCACCATCCAACTCCTACACTTCCTTGCGGAGAATGGTCACAAAGTATTCTGAAAGAAGCTACAGTTTTGTAAACCCCAAGTGACATACCTAGGACACCTCTTATCGAAGGAAGGAAGAAAACTGACACCAGACAGAATCCAGGCTATCCTAGATACCCCTGTCTCTAAGAGCCAGAAGCAAGTCCACTCTCTGGTAGGCCTCACCTCATTCTGTCGACAGTATTTGCCAAACTTCAGTCTCATTGTTAAACCCCTACTCTCCCTTCTAGCCAAAGATATTGTCAGGGCCCGACTAAGCGCCTGCATTACAGTGTTTAGTGGAAGATACGACTGTCATCTGAAGTCGGGCATGAAAAGACTACAATTCCCAGAAGCCTCGGCTGAGGCTATTTCAGACTTTGTGACACGCTTCCTGTTGCGTGTTATTCTGTGTTCTGGACTCGAGCAGGAGGAAGGAGGTCCTTCTCTGCTATATCGTATCTTCGTCAGGGACGCTGCCGTGGTGAACTTTCCGCATCAGGTATGAGCGGTCCCCCGCCCTTCTTTGACCGCCATTGAGCGGAGCGCTGTGGGGGCTCCCACGCGTTGCCGTGTCACGGAGCACACAGTGAAGGAACTGCTGCGCCTTGCATTTGTTTGGATTTCCATTTAGCGGAGCGTGTTGGTTTCCCTCTACTCGCTGCCGTTTTGTAAACTGTTAGCAAAGATTGATCTAAGGGTTAATTTTGTTTGGAATGAAGAGCGGAGCGTAGTGGTGAAGGGCACCACACACCGCCGTGTCTTCTTGCACTCCAACTGTCTTACTGTCGACAAACTATATTCCTTACTACCTTGAGTAGGTGGTGCACGGTGGCGGTCGCAGCTCCGTGTATCCAGTACAAGCGCTTGTTAAGGTTGGATCAAACGAGTATAGAAACGCTTGCGGAGCACGGTGGCGGTCGCAACTGCGTGTTGCCGTGTAAGCGTACTGTCAAGTCTTGAGGAGGTTGTGCTCGCTCCTCTCTGACGAGCCGAGTGGTCGCTCCCAGTGCCTCTGCTGAGACCTGGTATCGTAGCGCTGCATTGCCTCATGAGCTGCTTTTCACCTGCCTGCCTGTGCCCCCCCTCCGCCTCCATTTTGTTTATTTGTTGTGGTCGTCGTCCTCGTGTGCCCGCCCCGCCTCCCAGCTGAGACGCCCTCGCCCCTCCCCCTCCACTATCCATATATGACAGTAGTTCCCGTGCGCAGCGTCCACGCGCAGCGTTCGCGCCCAACCCGCGCCGAAGGTGTGCCAAAGGTAAGCCCGTCTACGCCCGTCCGCGCCTGGACCGCGCCCAGCGCCAGACCCCCTGTCCCCCGTCCCTCCCAGCCCCCCCGCATTACCTACGATGCCGCCACCCTCCTAGCCCTTAACCCCGGTCGCGCTCCCAACTGCGTCCTACCACCCCTGGCCAAACCCATGGACCTTTCTCCTGCTACTCCTGCAAATTCAGCGGCACCGACAACATCTCCGCCACGACCACACCACAGATTCCCGACCCCAACCACCTACAATGCATCCTTCTCAACACCCGATCAGTTCACAGGCACGCCATTGACCTATGGAATCTACTAGACACCATCTCTCCAGACGTCGCCTTCCTAACAGAAACATGGATGAACACTTCCTCCGCCCCAGACATCACCATTGCCATCCCGGAAGACTATAACATCACTCGCAAGGACCGTACCGGCCACACAGGAGGAGGAATCGCTATCGTCCATAAGAATTCCATCCGAATCTCTACCAGCTCTGACGCCAACCTCGCCAACTCCGAACACCTTCACTTCCAGATCCACATCGACCCCAAGACCACACTCAGAGGCACCCTCCTCTACAGACCACCAGGACCCCGCGCAAAATTCAGTGAAGACATCACGGACTTCATCACTCCTCACGCGCTCCCCTCCAAAGACTACATCCTTCTGGGAGACCTCAACTTTCACCTCGAAAAGATCAACGACCACAACACCGCCACCCTCGTGGACAACCTCGCCAACCTCGGACTTAAACAACTAGTCACTTCCCCCACCCACATCGCAGGTCACACACTCGACCCCATCTTCACATCCAGCAACCATGTCTCCTTCAGCCACACTACGGACCTCCTCTGGACCGACCACAGCTGCGTTCACTTCACCTACAACAAGCCGAAACCCATCAACCACCCCCAACCTACCCTGCAAAGAAACTGGAACAAAATCACCACGGACCAAATCTCCGCATCGCTCCTTCGAAACTCCCCAGCCCTCTCTTCTAACGCCAACGAAGCCACCACCAACCTCACCCTATGGTTATCCAACACCGCCGACACCTTAGCACCACTGAAAAAACGTCAAAGAAAACCTGGCAGCAAGAAAGCCTCATGGTTCAACGATGATCTCAAGAAGTCCAAGAAACTCTGCCGCTCCCTAGAAAAGACCTGGAAAAAAGACCCAACCACCAGCACCAAGGACGCCTTCAAAAGCGCCACCCGCACTCACCACCAACTGATCCGAAAAGCCAAGAAAACAGCATTCAAGGATCGACTTGACAACAACGCCCACAACAGCAAGGAACTTTTCAACATCGTCAAGGAATTCTCCAATCCCTCGGCCAACTCCAACAACATCACCCCCTCCCAAACCCTCTGTGACTCCCTAGCCTCTTTTTTCCACAACAAGATTGCAGACATCCACAACAGCTTTGACAACCTACCCGGAAACCAACCCACCCTACCATCTGCTGACCATCTTCCCCCCGTGAACACCCTTCACGCCTGGAATCCAATTTCCACTGAGGACACCATCCGACTGATGAACTCCATCCACTCAGGATCCCCCACAGACCCATGCCCTCACCACATCTTCAACAAAGCAGACTCCGTCATAGCACCGCACCTCCGAGACGTCATCAACTGCTCCTTCAACTCCGCTACCTTTCCAGAAAACTGGAAACACGCTGAACTCACCGCCCTTCTGAAAAAACCAACAGCGGACCCCACCGAACTCAAAAATTACCGCCCCATCTCGCTTCTTCCATTCCCGGCCAAAGTCATCGAGAAAGCCGTCATCAACCAGCTCGCCGCTTTCCTCGAAGCCAACAAATCCCTCGACCCCTCACAATCGAGATTCAGAGCAAAACACAGCACTGAGACCGCCCTCATCGCAGCAACTGACGACATTCGAACTCTACTGGACAATGGAGACACAGTCGCCCTCATCCTCCTCGACCTATCTGCTGCATTCGATACAGTCTGCCACAGCACCCTTCTTCAGCGCCTCAGAAACATCGGAATACAAGGAAAAGCACTTGATTGGATCACCTCCTTCCTCTCCGGAAGAACACAAAGAGTCCGCCTCCCACCATTCAAGTCCGAGGCCACTGAAGTCATCTGTGGCGTACCACAAGGATCCTCACTCAGTCCCACCCTCTTCAACGTATACATGAGCCCCCTCGCGGCCATCGCACGCCAACACAACCTCAACATCATCTCCTACGCGGATGACACCCAACTGATCCTATCACTCACCAAAGACCCCAACACCGCCAAAACTAACCTACACGAAGGAATGAAAGAAGTTGCCGAATGGATGAAACAAAGCCGTCTGAAACTGAACTCAGACAAAACAGAAGTCCTCATCTTAGGTACATCCCCCTCTGCTTGGGACGACTCCTGGTGGCCGGAAGCCCTCGGAAAAGCACCCATCCCGACAGACCACGCACGGAACCTAGGCGTTATCCTGGATTCTTCACTCTCAATGAACAGACAAGTCAACGCCGTATCCTCTTCCTGCTTCAACATTCTCCGCATGCTCAGAAAAACATTTCGCTGGATCCCCTCCGAAACAAGGAAAACAGTCACCCACGCTCTGGTCACGAGCCGACTGGACTACGGAAACACCCTCTACGCAGGTACCACCGCCAAACTCCAGAAGAAACTCCAACGAATCCAGAACGCCTCAGCCAGGATCATACTAGACATCCCACGCAACGAACACATCTCTGGTCACCTTAAAGACCTCCACTGGCTACCCGTCAATAAGAGGATCACCTTCCGACTGCTTACCCACGCACACAAATCACTCTACGACATCGGACCAGATTGCCTCAACTCTCGACTGTCCTTCTACACCCCCTCCCACCAACTACGTTCTTCCAGCCAAGCCCTCGCCACTGTACCTCCCATCAACAAGACCACCATGGGAGGCAGATCCTTTTCATACCTGGCTGCTAAAACATGGAACTCACTCCCCGCTTACCTTCGCCTCACCCAGAACCACCTAGCGTTCAGAAAGCAGCTTAAAACGTGGATATTTGACAAATAATCCTCCTCCCCTTCCTAAGCGCCTTGAAACCCTCTGGGTATGTAGTGCGCTATACAAATTTTTATGACTTGACTTGACTTGACTCTTATGGTATTAGCCATTCATAATACCGTTTAACAGCCTTCTGCTATTGTTTGTGGAACTTTATTATTTATCGTACCTGTGAATCATTGGGAGGCATTGTGTTCTATTACCAAGCAGAGCGGAGTGCTGTGGTTTTTGCTTCCCACGCATTACCGTAGTCTGTAATTCGACACAGCTGCTTCCATACTTTTCCCTCCTACGTTCAGTTAATCTTTTATGTTGGAAAACCACATCTTACTCAGGTATGAAGGAGGTGTCTTGTCTGGTTCATTTGTTTCGGTATTAGATAGGAGATTGGTCATAATCTATGTATATTCCTTATAGGGCTCAAGCATATATGATCAGAGGGGGCATCAGAGAACACCTTTTACCAAGTCCTGCATTTCTACACAGGTATCTAGTTTATTAGGGTAGTAAGTTAGATATTAACAGTGCTGGATGAACGGTGTTCTTATCTCTGTATGTTCTGTTGTTTCAGGTACTTCCCTTTCCCAGCTGACCCCTTCCTTCCCTTCCCTGTTTATTATTTTGCATTTACTCCTCACCTAATGGCTCAAATCCTCTGTTGACATTAATCAGAGTGTTTGTGACGTTTGGAGGTGGGCCTTATATTCATCATCCGGATCCTGTGGAGCGTATCCGACAGATATCCCCTTCCCACTACCCTGGACACCAGAATGCCAAACTTCTTTCAAAGAATTACGAGATGCCCATTGTTCAGCACCCGTTCTAGGAACTCCAGACTACTCCAAACCTTTCTCCCTCTTCACCCACGAAAAGGAGGGATGTGCATTATCTGTTCTAACGCAATCCATTGGCCCCAAACAACGCCCTTGTGCTTACTTCTCCGCCACTCTTGACCCCGGTCCAGAGCTTTACCATCTTGCCTACAAGCTGTAGCAGCAGCTGCTGTCTCAATACGACAGAGTGAGGGAATTGTACTTTCAAATCCCCTTACAGTGTTAGTACCTCATGCTGTCGACACCCTCCTGAACCAGACAAAGACTCAACACCTAACTAGCGCACGACTGACTGGGTTCGAACTGACTTTATTGGCACCCCACATTACCTTGAAGCGATGTACAACTTTGAACCCGGCTACCTTGTTACCACTACCTGGGAACGACCCCAATGTCACTCCCCTGCATGACTGTGTGACCCTTACGGACGAACAGACTAAGAGTAGGGTAGACCTCCGAGACACTGCCTTCCCAGAACCTGACGGAGAGCTATGGGTAGATGGCCCATGTATCAAACTCCCCGACGACACCACTTCAGCTGCATATGCCGTTACCACAGCCCAAACTGTTGTTGAAACAGCCCGCATTACCCAACGATCCGCACAGGCAGCGGAACTGATTGCCCTCACACGAGTGTGTATTTTAGCAGCAGGGACGACCGCAAACATATACACGGACAGTCAGTATGCCTTCGGGGTGGTTCACCATTTTGGGCTTCTATGGAGGGAAAGGGGATTCCTGACCTCACACGGCACACTGATCTTACATGGCGATCTAGTCTCCACCCTGATTGAAGCAGTCCTCCTCCCTAAACGACTGGCAGTAATCAAATGCCAAGCACATAAGAAAGTAACGTACATTGTAGGACAAGGGAATGCACTGGCCGACATCCCTGCCCGAGCTACAGCCGAAAACAGAGCGACAACACGAATGTACGTGACCAGGTCACAAGCAGAGAAATGGACAGACGCTAGGGAGACCATAAAAGACATCCAACTGACGAGTACATCACATGAACTAACTGAATGGGCACAGGTGGGACTAAAAGACGATGAAGGCTGCTGGAGGACGAAGGACACAAACAAATGGTTGCTGCCCAACGCTTATCTGATCCCCATACTGACCATAGCACACTCACCTGCACACATAGGATCCGCCCCCATGACTGAACTAATTACTAGAGTGTGGTACAACGACAAAATATTGTAAAAAAAAATTGTACTTGTATTCAGCGAAATGCTTAGTTCAACAGTGCATGATATGCCTGCAGCTTAACCCAAGGAAAGGGACAGTAGTTCCTCGGGAAGGGTTTGGGGTCCCTGACCATCCCTTCGAAATCCTCCAGATGGATTACATTCAGCTAGAAAGGTGCCATGGTCTAAAATACGTACTAGTCATTGTGAGTGAGTGCGTTTAGCAAATGGGTAGAAGCCTACCCCACTCAAGACGATACCGCTATCACTACTGCCAAGGTATCGTTGAATGAGTTCTTCCCACGCTATTGCCTTTGCAGGATTTTGTGGAGCGACAATGGCCCCCACTTGGTAGCCAAAGTTATCCAACTCATACTGAAAGGGTTGGGGGTAAAACAGAAATTTCACGCAGTTTTCCACCCCCAATCTGCAGGCCTGGTAGAACAACATAACGCCACACTAAAACTGAAACTAGCGAAGATAGTTGCCACCACAAGGCTGAAATGGCCTGACGCCCTCCCACTAGCATTGCTATCAATGCGCTCCACCCCGACCAAACACCACCTGACTCCGTACGAAGTTGTCTTTGGCCGGCCTATGAACATTTGGGCCGCGCCGAAGCCAGCATCCGTCCATGATGTCCCGGACATCCTAATGTCTGATTATCTGCACAATTTAACAAAAACACTAACTGTTATCCACCAACAGGTGCAACAAGCCATACCAGATGCGTCCAGGGGCCCCGGACACGACATCCAACCTGGGGACTACGTGCTGATCTGAAATTTCCAAAGAACGAAGAGCTTGGAACCCAGGTGGACAGGCCCCTGGCAAGTCTTGATCACCACCCGAACTGCACTTCAAGTGGAGGGAAAAAGAAATTGGCTGCATGCACACCATTGTAAATGGATACCCTCAACCCTGACGACGACCGAAAATGTGGACACCCAAAAAGAGATCCTGACAAAAGACCGACCAGCCCAGAGTTTTTACCCGGAAATAGAGACACTTGAATTGGCAGAATTTCCCAATCTCACTGTGCCATCCAGAAAAGGGTACAACTTGCGACAAAAGGAGGGTGCTTCGGCCAAGCAGACCACTAACTAAGTCAGAAATCTTAGAGCTGTAGCTAAACACTACAAAGGCTACCAGGAGAGACGTTAGACGAAGTATGTGGTCCTGCCAATCACCGAGCCTCTTGAAGGTGATGGAAGATCCCGGACGTCCGAAGGCCCACCGTAAAGACTCCAAGACTGCTAAACTGCATAGCAGAAAGACAATTGCACTTTTCATTGCATCCCTCTTCTGCCTCTTGCTCATGGTCACAGTCTGGACTATGGAAGAAAGTGCTCCCGCTCACAAGACAATGATACCAACTATGCAGCCCACCACCAAGAAAGAACATTATCTTATTTCACTTTCACCCCAACTCCGAGAACTACGCAAGGAATTCTGGAACAATTCATTTGTACAATTGCTACATCAACATAACCTTGCTGCCAATGCCACGAACTGCTGGATCTGTGGGCTGCTACCACATGCAACTGAACACTCTATCCCCTTCATTCCATCACCTTTCTCCGTTCATGAGTCCTGCCTTGCTTGGCTGATACTCCTACAAGGAAGCTACAAGGACAATGCAACGTCTGGTGATACAATTGCACAATTCTACAATGAGTTCTGGCTGAACAAAACAGGAAAAACCTCTGCTCCCTTTTGCCCTCTGACATCCAAAACCACTTTTCAAATGAACATCCGGAAAAAGAACGAATTGAAATGCAGGTGTTCAACAATCCAGCCAGACCCACCTTCTCCTACCTTCGGAAAAGGACTGCCACTACTCTGACTGTGGCCCTATCTATGGTGAACGTCTCAGGTCTTGTCTGCATTGAAGGCCATGGGACGAAAATCGCGGGCCACAGCTCCTGCCACATCACAAGGACTTTGAACACTGCCGATCCACCATCCTTTGTTGCTTCACCAAACATGTACTTCGTCTGTGTTACAAAAGCCTACACTTGGCTCCCAAAGGGCTGGGGGGGGACCCTGTTACATTGCCTTCGTCCTTCCCCCAACATATGTGGCACCAGCAACTCACCACAGGCAGAAACGAGCACAAGACATAGAACAAGCTGACTACACCACATCACAATTTCTTGACGCAGCAAAAGGACTCATTCCACTTTGGGGTCCGATGGCAAACAGTCGAGATCTGACCCAAGCAGTCAAAACAGCATTGAATATCACAGCTGGCATCCTCACGAACAACACAGTCGAGCTACAGGCGGTCCGCCTGGTGGCTCTTCAGAACCGACTTGTCTTAGATGTGGTACTAGCGGATCGTGGAGGAGCATGCCGTATCATCGGACTCAGCTGCTGTATCTTTGTACCGGATAACTCACCATCAGTTTACAAGGCAATTGAACACCTTCACAGACTTGCATCGGAGGTCCATCAGGAACAAGAAGGCTGGTCACTTGGGAGCTGGTTCTGGAGCACTTTGAAAGACTCGGGATGGAGATTATTGATGATAATATTGGTGCCATTCTTTATAATATGTGGTTGTTGCCTGGGGATACAATGCATACCGCCTCTGTGCTCTTTTCACAAACTCTATTTGCCCTAAGACTTTGGACTCTAAATCTGAACATATGAAAGCCTTATATGACCTATAAGTACAAAATATGATGAGCATTAATGTAGTTTGACAAGCTGGCTAAATGTGTGTTCAAAGGGAGGACTGTGGAAGATTGGATTACGATATGAACACTACCGGCGTCATCTTGTCCCTCTTAGGCCTTTACAAGCGCGCGAGCGGCAGCCATTTTAGACACTGTGACCATTTCCTAACGTTGCCGATCGCCTGCACGTTTCCCCGACCTCGAAATCATCCCCCGCGCGCTGGCAGCCCCCAAGCACACGTGCTGAAGTCATAAAGCATCCTCAGCACGACCCTGCCCCGCAGCCACTTCCCGTGCCGGACCCACTTACCCTTTCATCCCTTTCACACAGACAGTCCCTTTGATAACCCCTTCCCCTACACCTGATTTTTCGATCCGATCCCAGGCCATCACCTAGCCCTGCGGATACAGTTTATTGCCCCCATACTGTAGAATCTCGCCTCTCATCAAAGGAGCCAGGATTAATCAATGTCGTCACCCTATGAGATCCGACCGATTGCACACATTTCGGTTCCTGGCGGAATGTCCAGCTGTGCGATAGTCATCACCTGCTGATTGTTACTGTGAAAACGTGTGGGAACGGGTCTGAAGCGAGGATTCCGGGGATGTCTTACTGTACTTCAAAGTAATGTCAAGAATGTGCTACCATGTAATAAAGTAGTAAACCACAGTAAAAAAGGCCAGGCCACAGAGATGTGGTTAGAGCACCTCGAGACGATACCCTGTTTGTCCGATCTGACGTGCTTTGCTCTGGAGAAAATAAAACTTGTTTCCTGCTTTCCAGTTCCCAGCGCTCGCCTCTTCATTTGACAAGTATCGAGTGGTTTAGAGGCGACTAACGCCAAAGCAGTGCTTAAGTATATTTAGATAAAAACCTCTTTTCCACAATTCCAATATGTCCCTGAAGTCTCCAGCGAGAGTCTACGTACAGAAAACCTCAACATCGTTCCTCGATGTACACTACAGGAGGATTCACAGATCCTACTCCCATTTCAATTTTTAAGCAAAGTGCTTTGGTGGTTTAGAGTCGCACAAGGGTAAACAAAGAGTCCTTACATTTTTTCCAAATTCTTAGAAAGGATTTTGAAAATTTTAAATTGCCATGTAATTCAGTCCTAGTCCAGTATATAAATGGTCTTTTGTTAGCATCCAAAACAAAAGAAGAAGGCAAACTTGAAACAATTGCATTGTTGAATTATTTGACGGAAAATTGGCATTGTATCTCCCCGACAAAAATGTAGTATTTTGAGACGAACGTTATTTCATTTGAACACCATATTGAAAACGGGTTCCGAAAAGTCTCGAGAGAACACGTTTCTGTGATTCTAAATTGAATCCCTCAACCAAACAGAGAGAGTTTCTAATGTTTTTAGGGATCGTTGGTTATTGTCATATATGGATCCAAAATGGTTTGCAGATTGCAAAGCTTTTAGTGATGCTGATATGTAATGAGGTTCAAGTTCTGGTACCATTTGATGACGATTGTCTTGAATCATTTAAGAAACTGGAAGAGAGTTTCTGTTAGACACCCATACTAGGGTGGCTGACTACAATATGATTTTTTTTTGTTCTGCCATGAAAATGATGGATGTGCATTTTCAATACTTACCAAGAAACACGGCGCGTGTCCATTTGCTTATCTTACGGGAGTATTGGATCCAGTTGCTGTAAGTCTTCCAGGATGTCTAAAATCGGTTGCAGCAGTTTGTGTAGCGATTGAGCAAAGTGAAGCGATTGTGATGGCCCATCATTTACTTGCCTATGTTCCACACTCTGTTGAAATCCTTTTAACCAGAACAAAAACCGACACATTAGAAACAGCAGGTTGACATAATATGAACGGGTAATATATGGAGCAGAGAACATTTACATTCAAAGATTCTATATCTTAGACACAGCAATACCGCCTCCAATTTCAGAGAAAGGTAGGGAAAATATTGTTAATGATGTGTTAAAGCATGATTGCATCGATGGGACTGATGCTCAGGTGCTCCTATCGCAGCATGTACATGCCTGATTTGTTGGACGCTATTCAGCAACCAAAAGGAGTGGCAGTTGTAAAGTGTCAGGCCCATAAGCGTGGCAAGGATTCAGTCACGTTAGGGAACGCATATGCTGACCAAACAGCGAGGTGCTGTGGCTTATAGGAAGAGACCATCATTCACATGAAGATGAACATTTTGTAAATAATGATGCTACACAGAGATCAAACAATGCAAACTGTTATTTTATGGATTCATTGACGGAATTGACGGATGTGCAGGGAGATGCTCCTGATGATGAAAAATGAAAAAGCATAAGATTTGGTTCCAAACAAACGATCAGGATTTGTATGTAAATAAAGAACAGAAGTATAAACTACCCGTCTTATTTTTACAGTTCATGTGTAAATATATGCAGGATCAAGCTAATGCAGTGAAAGATAGTTAAAGAAGGCTTTTAAAAAAATATTGGGAAAATGCCGACATGTAGCTGAAGATGTACAGCAGGCGTCTATTTTGTAACCTAGACAATCAAGGCAAAAATACTATTACTGTTCACATTGGAAAATCTGGAAGCCCATTTACAAGATTGCTAGCAATCTTTATTGAGATGCCACTTTGCAATGGCCGCGGCAAGGACTCTGCTAGCTGTGCGGCACTTTGTCTTCAAAGGCGCTAGTTTTTGCTGCAGAAAATAATTGCTTTTAAAACTTTTAAAATATCAAAAACTGATTGTAACTCTGCATATTGATTCCTCCCCGCCACCTGAATCCCAATCCCCGGTCCGACGCGGCAAATGCCGTTTGTTCGGAGGGCTTCGGGAAAGGAGCACACTTCCGGTGAGGTTAGGGCACCAGCTCTCGCGCCCCACACCACTATTTAGACCACCACAGATGCGCACGCGCAGTGGACACCGAAAGGACGCTGCTAGCTGGGCGGCACTTTGTCTTCAAGGCGCTACTTTTTGCTGCAGAAAATAATTGCTTTTAAAACTTTTAAAATATCAAAAACTGTTTGTAACTCTGCATATTGATTCTTACCTGCCACCCGAATCCCAAACCTCGGTCTGACACGGCAAGTGCTGTTTGTTCGGAGGGCTTCTGGAAAGGAGCACACTTCCGGTGAGGTTAGGGCACCAGCTCTCGCGCCCCACACCACTATTTAGACCACCACAGATGCGCACGCGCAGCCTACGCATGCAGCGGGCACGCCGGCGGCACGCCAAAGGTAAGCCAGTCTGCGTCCATCTGCGCCAGACCGGGCCCTAGGCGCAGAACCCCTGCCCTTTTTTCCCACATTCCCCAGCAATATACTAGGGACACACTCCTCCAAATTCCCCCATCTCGTCAGAGGAAAGGCAACAAAAATGCCTCCACTGTTCGTTTGAGCTACCCTTAGAAGCGGAGACTCTACCAACAAATTCAGTTCTCATTGCAACTCCCAAATGACTCTTATACCGATAACAGCATAGCTAACATCAAATCCTGTTAGCAGTGGTCTAAATTTTGGAAATGTTCTACATTACCTAGTCTGTTGCCCAGTGGCTTTGCCCTTGAGAAAGTAGTGGAAGAGAACTATCAGAGCCTCTGCTTACAGATCTCGGAATCCTTAGATAAAGCGATTCCTCTAAGGAAAGTGAAGGATAGATCCAAACGTGCAGCCCCCTGGTACTCTAAAGAACTCTGCCAGCTGAAATTGCTTTGTAGACAAGCTGAGAGAACCTGGAGGAAGCACTATCTTGAGTCAGATAAAATCCTTCTAAAACAGCTGCTCCAGATTCATAAAGCGCAGATAAAAGGCGCTAAAGCTAAATTTGTAGAGGTTACGTTGGCACATTCGGCTAATAAGTCACAAACCCTCTTTAAAATCGTTTACAATTTGTCCAACCCTGCCTGCGCTACTAATAGTATTCCAGCTTCTCAGGCACTTTGTGACTCCTTGGCCTCTACTTTTGAGAACAAGATAACTGCCATTTTGAATGGACTGTCTGCCTCAAGTGCCTCTAACATCCAGACTACTATAGAATCGTATTGTCTACAGACTCCAGTTGACACTGGGGACTGTATTGCACATACGGTGTTATCAAGCTTTACCCCTCCATCTTTCGAGGACTTTTGTATATTGGCCAATAGTGTATCATCGGGCTCTCCGCTGGACCCATTGCCACATAAGTTTTGGAAGTTGTTCCAAACGGAGTTCTTCCCTTTCTTATACTCAATCTGCTGTCAGTCTCTTAGCACTGCCACTGTTCCTGAAAGTTGGAAACTGGCGGTGTAATCCCCTTTATTAAAGAAAGCCACACTGGATCCCCTCTGCACCGCGAACTACAGACCCATTTCTTTACTGACTTTCCCAATTAAGATCTTGGAAAAATATGTTACTAAGTCTCTTTCACGTTTTGTTGAGGCGAATGTTTGTCTAGATGTGGCCCAATTTGGCTTCCGGCCAGCCCACGGCACGGAATCAGCACTGGTGGTTGTCTTGGATGACCTACGTTCGCGTGTCGACAGTGGTCATGCAGCATTTTTGGTGCTGCTTGACATGTCAGCCGCGTTCAACACGGTGAACCACTCTACTCTGATCAGAAGGTTGGAAGACAATGGAGTGGTCGGTGCAGCGCAGGACTGGCTGGTCTCTTATCTCCACAATAGACATCAAGTAGTGAGTCTGCCTCCATTTAGGTCTGGTATTAGAATGGTAGGGCATGGCGTTCCTCAGGGGTCAGCAATCAGTCCCATTTTATTTAACCTTTACCTCTGCCCCCTGATTAGGTTGATTAAATACTTTGGTATTACTGTAATAAACTATGCCAATGACACGCAATTTATCTTCTCTTTTGAAGGTAAGGATGCTGTCTCTACAGAGACCTTTCATCCCTGTATGCTAGCCACTGCGGACTGGTTGAGGGAAAATTCCCTTCAGCTTAATGGATCAAAGACAGAGGTGCTGCATTGTTCACTAGACAAAATTCCACCCCCTATGCCGGTGGATTTCTGGCCTCCAGCTACCACGGCCTTTGTTGAATCAGCGGACGCTGCTCGTAATCTAGGTGTTATTTTTGGCCCACATCTGCAGCTGGGAGCTTTTGTGAATAAGACCATTTGCACTTGCATGATGCTGCTAAGAATGCTGCGCAAAATTCTCCCCATGTTACCTGTGTCGGCCAGACCTGAGGAAGTGCGTAGCATCATACTCAGTAGGCTTGACTATTGTAACGCACTGCTTCTTGGTGGCCCTAGTTCTCTGATTAGACAATTGCAGCAGATCCAGAACATGGCAGCCAAGCTGGCCCTTTCGCGGGCGCGTTCTGCCTCGTCATCTCTGGCACTCAGGGACCTTCATTGGCTGCCTATATATCAGCGGATCTGCTTCAAGGCTTCTTGCATTGTCTTCAGAGCACTTCATGGTATGGGGCCCACTGCCCTTCAGAATTGATTTAACTGGTATTCGGCAACCAGATTTTTACGCTCTTCTTCTGCATATCTGGTGGTTGTTCCCCGAATCTTGAGGACACGAATGGGAGGCCGTTCCTTTGGCTTCACTGCTGCTAAACTATTGAACTCTCTTCCACTCTCTTTACGGAATCTGAACAAATTGTCCCCTAGGGGCCCTGGACAATTCTGCAGCTCAATGCTTGAAGCAGTGGTAGACCTAGCCAATACCTCATCCAACTTTAATCTCCTAGGTGATTTTAATTTACACTTTGATATCCTCCAGGATACAACAGTCAATGACCTTACTCATGACTTTACAGCATATGAGATGCTTTTAAAAGTCCCTCAAGCCACTCACGCCAAAGGCCACCTCCTGTACCCGATATTTTCAAATAATCTAGAACATAAAGGAAAAAAGCCTGTCCCCCTCTGCTGGTCGGATCACTTCCTAATCCCTTTTGCGTGGCAGCCATCGTCCCCCCACATGATTGTACCACCCACACGCATTCAAGCCCGCCACTGGCCCAAATTAGGTATTGAGGAATGGACTAAGGAACTGCAATCCAACACACCCTCATACAACCCCGACCCAGTATTAGCTAGCGGTGAGTTCCACTCATGGATTGAGAATTAATTTGACTCAGTACTCCCAAGGAGATCCATATTAAAAAAAGCCAATTCAAACAATGCACCGTCGTTCACGCCCGAACTCCGAAAATTAAAGAGAGGATTCAAAAGATTAGAAAGAGAATGAAGGAAAGATTTCTCTAGGGAAAAAAAATCCAACTACAGGGCATCCATCAATTCCTATAAAGCCGCACTCAAAACTGCACAAGCAGACTTTTATGAAGAAAAAATATCATCCTCCTCCAATGCACCCAAAGAATTATGTAGGATCGTAAAATATCTCATGAAAGCTCCAGATCCCCTGTGGTCCCAGACTCCACTGGTTTGCGCTGCAAAGAGCTAGCAAACTCCTTCTCCACTAAAATTCAGCTTATACTTAAACTACTCCCACTGGCTAACAGTGAACTCCTTTCCACGCAGTTCAAAGCAGAACTTCAGAAAAAATTCCCCCAAGATTGAATCCTTCACCCCACTCACTGAGGAACTACTTCCTCCTATCCTTAATATGATTAAGAGTGGTTCTCCGACGGACCCGGCCCCCTTCAACATCCTGAAATCCGCCACGCCAGTCATTATTCCTTCCATTGTCAATCTAGTGAATTCTCCCCTTGAATCTGGCATAGTCCCCCAGGATTGGAAGATTGCAATGGTGAAAGCGCTCCTGAAAAAACCCACACTTGGATCCCAGAGAGATGTCCAACTATCGCCCTATCTCTCTTCTCCCGGGTATCAGTAAAGTTGCCGAAAGATTTGTGAACCCGCAACTCTCTGCATGTCTTGAAACCTTCAAACTACTTTACCACTCCGAGAAGGGCTTTCACCCAGGCCAGGGTACGGAGACTGCAGTAGTGGCGGTGGTGGAGGAGTCCAGAAAGATCCAGGACTCCGGAGGATCTGTGACCATGATCCTCCTAGACCCCAGTGCAGCCTTCGAAACAATGAATCACCATACTCTTTCACGGCGGCTCGAAAAACTGGGTGTAACAGGGAGGGCCCTTTCCTGGCTGGCATCATTCCTCAAAGGAAGATATTTTCAGGTGTTTGAAGATAACACCCATTCACGACCACTTCCTCTGCAGTGTGGGGTTCCTCAGGGCTCCTCCCTGAGTCCCACACTTTTTGACGTGTATATGTCTCCATTGGCTGAGATAGTTGCACCCTTCGGAATTCAACTGATCAGCTATGCAGACGACACACAACTCATTGTGGCACTAAACCAGTCAGAGCAGGCCTCAACAAACTTGAGCTCCTGTCTTAAAGAAGTCGCCTCTGGATGAGTCAGTCACACCTTAAACTCAATGGCGACAAGACAGAGCTCATGCGGTTAGGGAGTCAAGCAATCTGCAACCTACATACTTTGTGGCCGTCATGTATGGGACCCGCCCCAATCCCTAAAAATGAAATAAAAAGTGTGGGTGTTTGGCTTGACCATGATTTCACTTTCAGAGCCCAGGCAAGAAAAACAGCTGCCACCTGTTTCGGCCTTTTAAGGTCAACACAGAAAATACTTCCCTTCCTACCTGAGAATTCCCCAAAAATCCTAATTCAAGCCCTCATTTTATCAAGGCTGGATTACCGAAACACCCTTTATCTAGGGGCCCCCTCTTCAGTCATTTACAAACTACAGGTAGTCCAGAACTCAGCCGCAAAACTCCTTATTGGCAATAACCTTCGCTCCTCAGCTAAACCGGCCTTAAAATCCCTTCATTGGCTGCCGATAAAACAGCTAATACATTTCAAAGCTCTCTGTATTGCACACAAAAATCTACAGGGCACTAGCCCCCCATTTTCAATAATCTCATTAAACCGTACACCTCAACCAGAAACCTTTGCTCCAATGACCTTTTCCTAGCCGAGGTCCCCAGAATCAGGAGGGCCCGCATAGGAGGGCGTTGCTTCTCCTTCAATGCATCCGGGCTCTGGAACTCCTTGCCGCTTTCCATCCGCCACAAAACCAATCACATATCGTTCCACAGGGAAATAAAAATATGGCTCTTCCCGCAATAACTCCATCCCCTCCACACCGCATGTCCAAAGAGCTGGGATACATCCGGGTCACTGGCGTAGCTAGAGGGGGGCGGTCCGCCCCAGGTGGCACTATTTTCGGGGAGGGGGCATTTATAATTTATTTTGGGATACTGACAGAGTGTCCCCAAATAAATTATAAATGCCGCCATCATGGGCCCCGACAGTTGGCGATGTACAGTGCACACACTTGCAGCTGTAACTGTCACAAAAAACCGCGATACGGGAGCAGTCGGCTGATGCTGCTTACAGCTGCGGCCCCCGCGTAATGGAGAGCTGCGGCTCAGGCGGGAAACAGGGGATTGGCTGGCTGGGTGTGGCTGTCTGTGGTCGGGTTGCCGAGGCCGGATCATTGCAGCCTGACCTCGACGCAGGGGACGTCACATCCTGCTACTGGAGCGCGGAGTTTAAGAGAGGTAAAGGCGGCCGGCTACTTTATCCTGGCCGGAGGGAGGCCTGTTTTCATGGCCGGAGAGAGCGCACCATAATATTGTGGCCGGAGCACTTCAAATTATCATGGCCGCCCGGAGCGCTACAGATATCATGAAAGCACCCGGCCTTGATGCTCGCAGCTCTTCCTGAAACAGCTCGCATAGGCCTGGGCCGCCGTGTGCTCTCAGCTGATATCATTTCGCCCCCACCGCCCCCTGCTGAATGAAATATTTTATGGGAAGAGTCAACAAAGACTGGATGGCCCCGCCCGACTCACAGTGGTCAGGGCAGTACAGCGGCCTGGACGCTTTGCACTGCAGGCGGGCCTGGGGGCCAACTTGAATTACCAAGACCTGCGTGGCTCAGGCCTCACGCAGCCATCAGCCAGCTGTAGGCCCGCAGGCATCGCAGCCTGGAGGCCAACTTGAATTGCCACGACCCGCGGTGGCTACAGCCTGCCTTCAGCCATCTGTATACCAGAGTCTACCTGCAAATATACAGCACGAAACGCAAGAAATAGTTTAAGAACAGACTTAAGAGCCCGGAAGCAATCTACTGCTTCTGAGGGTGTACAGTGGACTCTTCAGCAGGCATTTGATGGTAAGATCATTTTTCTTAAGATGATATGGTGACGTGCATAGTAAGATGTGCTAACCTATTACTTTGCAAGGGAAAGGTTGCTGTTTTTCCAGAATAGAAATCCCAAATACGGTGACTGTTTCATAAATTCGTGTAAAGCAAGATCTGTATTACATTTTATTACCTCTTCCGCTTTTACATTCACAATCCTGAAGCACTATGGCATTGATAATCGTAACCTGCATTAGAGTTGTTTGACAATATAACTTGAAAGGTCATTCTTGCTAAATGCATGCACAAGAAACTATTTAAAACAAACAGTGCACATTATATTTTATTCCCCAGTATCAGTCCACAGACCTGCAGGTACCAAAACTACCTTTCTCTCGAGTGCTGCTCTCTTTGATACTCTCTCTGTGATTGGTCATGCTGACAGCTCTTACCTGTTTATGTGCTACAGTACATATATGATATGATTCCTGCATCTTCATTTCTGGATTTTGCGTGTGAGAAAGTGTCACTCAAAGTTGTTGAAATGTCACTCATATTTACACTGAAATTATAAAAATGTCACACATGCTAATCTAGAACCTTGGCAGCTATGCCGGTGAGGCATCCTGCTTGACAGTGGCAGCCTCAATGATGCCCCGGGCGGCCGCCATTACATTGCCGCAGTCGGCGTCCGAGTTGGTTTACGGCGGCCGGCCACCACCAGCAGGCTCTTGATGCAGCAACAATGTAGTGCCCAGCCTAGAGCTTGATCTGACACACAGGCACATTAGCCACATTCAGTAAAGACATGTACGCATTTATTGGTGTTAATATTAATAATGTGTTTAAGTTAAATTTGCGTAGCGCGGCCTATGGTGTATCCCAAATACTGCAACAATGTGACAAGCATTTGCCCAATGGCGAGAGAGGGCTTATGATAATAGGGCGGGCTGCCCACGCTGCGAGGGGGAATGTTATCAGTTTCTTTACATTTGGCTGGAGTGGAACTCGCCGCTGCTCGAACCGCAGGCCAGTATTGCCCTCTGCAGCTTCTCATCAAGGTGCCATTCGAATCCAGAATGGAGTTGGACCGCGGTTGCTGCAGTGCTGAAGACAGTTAGCTGGTGCCTGCAACTTTTCATAAAGATGCCGAGCGAGTCTAGACCCGAGACAGAAGGCGAAGTCTTGAGATCAGCCCGTTCTTCATCAGGCCTCGGGCTCTGTAAAAGCAATATGAGTAGGGCTAGCAACTCTGGTTCAAACGGCGTGACCCCAGATAGTGCACTGTGTGCTAGCCAGCCTGGACAGGGTCAGCGTCATTAACTGGCATCAGGGTGTTTTAATTTTAACTCAAAATCCTCCCGGCACGGCCCCCCAGGAAGTCATTACTGAATGAATCTAAAGAAAACAGCTGCTTGAGTCTTGTTGACAGGTGCTGCCCACAAGATCATTGGGGGCTCCGGGGCAAATATGTCCTTTTTTCTGCTGCCCCCCTTCCCCTCCCGCTATCGGCCATGGGCTGCAATCTGAGAGATAGCCCCGGGCGCCAGAAGCTCTAGCTACACCCTTGTTCCGGGTAGCCATGCGCTATATAAGAGCATATTCATATTGATATTCATATTCAATGACCTTAAGTATTTCTTGGTAGCATTCTGTTTATTCTCCAAATGGGCCAAGGCATATGCTGGTAGGAGAGCAGATACCCTTACAGAAGACAAATTGCTGTTGAGGGAGTTGATAACACGATTTGGCCTCCCGTTTTCTGTTGAGATTGACCATAGCACACACTTCAAAAATGAAGTTCTTTTGAGATCAAGCACAATCCTCTAGTGTGGTGGAGAGAACGAATGATACACTTAAGAACAAACTGGCAAAAGTTTGTGCTTACCAGGTCTGAAATGGCTTGGTGAACTTCCCCTTGGACCAACTTCCACAGATTCATGACAAGCATCGCCAAATGGATGAAGAAGTGCCTGAAGTTGAACACAGACATTACTGAAGTCCTAATCTTCAGCAGCACATGGAACGACACTCCTGATAGATATTTAATATAGGACCCACGGCTGACCACCACTCCAGGAACTTCAAAATCATCCTTGAAAACAAGGTAGGAGGCGAGGCTGCAACCACCTGCAAAACTCTTGAGTCCAGTGGTCCCTGCAAAGAGACACTGTGACAACTTCTGTCATGACTCCGGAGGGCCATGGCCCCAGGCAAGTACCAGTGTCCCAGGACTTTTCATTATGGAGGTGGTGGGAGGGAACAGTTTAAAACAGCACTTTAAAGCTTGCAAGAAATCACAAACATCAAACCCAGTCACCAGAGATCACAGGTGTGGTGACGGGACAGTAGTAGGGTAGGACACTGTATCATAACCCAGGCACTTACCCAGTGTTGTTTATGTTCCGAGGGGTAATATCTCTCACCTGAGGATCAAAAGAAGACCCCAAGCGTTGCTCATAGGAGGAAGTCCTGCCTCGAAAAGCTGAAATGAAAGATACCATTTTTTTGTGTTGTTTTCCCTTTTAAGAACAACTGAAACATATTAATATTAATTTCCACTCAGGACTGAACCACAAGAGTTTACCTTATCTTTGCATGACCACAGTGGTGTCAGAAGTGGGATTTTTTGTTCCCTAGTGCCATGACCCAACCCATTACTATGGTCACGCAACTGGCTGAGGGCCAGAGACATTTGCAGCGAGTTATAGAGCAAAGTAATCAAAATGCCCAAATGGAAAGAGAGGTGTTTCAAATGGCTTTAAAAGAACAGTTTGCTCTCTGAACTTCGAACCAACAGATCCAAGATACGGCCATCCTACGACTGACAGATTATAGTATCCAATATAAAAAATAATTCTATAAAGAGCTGCAGTTCAACTCATCGTTACTAGGTGTCCCTCATGAGTCAAATGCAAAACATTGAATCAAGCTGCAGTTCCACTAGTTGTAAGTAGATGTCCCTCACGAGTCAAATGCAAAAGCATTGAAACCCTTTCATAAAGCTGCAGTTCAGCTCTTTGTAGAATTTATAGTATTAGCTCTCAGCTCAGGGTTTCAATGCTTTTGCATTTGACTCGTGAGGGACACCTAGTAACGACAAGTTGAACTGCAGCTCTTTGTGGAATTATTTTGATATTGGGTAATATAATATTCACTGCCCACTGCACTGCTAGTCTTGTCCCATAATGCTCTGCAGGGCCTTTGGATGGGATTGTATTTTTGCCCATAATAACTGTGCTTGGGGTGGTCCTAAGAGGATGGGTCCATCACTGAATCGTTCAGCTAGATGTGCTCTTTGTTTTCAAGGCATCTGCTTGGTTCTCTCCCTAGGTCTCTGTTGGCGGAGCAAAGTTGCGGAATTCAAGTTTTGCATAGTAGTACTCTGCCAACTACGCCCACCCTTACAAACAACTTGTAGTTAAAGGGATTTTTTGGGAAAATCTGACTTCTTCATAGGACATTTTGTTGGCAGAGGCAGACTGTCCCCGCCTTTTGTTCTAGCCGCTCCGAGGGGGGAGGAAGTAATACTCCCTAGTTTTTTGCATAAGGTCTCCAAGGAGCAAGCACAGGTTTTTGCAGAACAGTGGGCTTTGGTGCTTGCACCAGCACTTTACCGTACTCAGTTGGACTGGGATAAGGATTCTCCCCCACATGAGATATTTATTTATTTATTTATAAGGTTTTATATAGCGCGAACGTGACCCACGAGGGTATCAGAGCGCTAGACAGTAGACAGTTATATAACATAAAGATATGAGGTAGTATAAGGCATTAGATGATAACATTGCGGTCTATGCCATAGCCACAACCCCAATATCCCCTCCGACAGGAGGCAAAGGCTCCCGTTTCTGAGATTCTAGATCAATTAGAGTATCAAGGAGTTATTGAAACTTGTGCATCACCGATGGATAACCCTCTTTTTACCATAGCCAAGCCTGATGGGTCGTACCGCATTGTATTGGATTACCGGCATTTGAACTCTTATTGTCGTACCTTTGCGGTTCAGAATACCCATAGTACTGCTCTTGTTAGACAGTCTTGTTAAAAAACTATCCTCAACATTTCAATTGGCTTTTTCAGTCACAATCTGTCCCCCATATCCAGTCAATGGACAGCATTTACCGCCGGCGGAAAACAAAAACAATTTCCGCTTCTAGCCATCGGCTATAAAAACTGCCCAGGAGTTTTTGCCGCCTGTGTTGTCTCTTTGTTAGACAACATAGACCCAGATGCGTACTCGTATGTTGATGATATTTATCTCATGGACAACAAATTATGGCTGCATCTTTGTCGCGTAGACTGCATCGTCATTTTGTTTGCAGACTACGGTCACAAATGTAACTTTGCAAAGTCACACATTGCAGAGTACACAGTGTTTTTCCTGGGCTACGAGCTCAACAATGAAGGTCGAGGTTTAGCACCTCACTTCTTGGAGAAATGCGCACATTTGTGACCCCCTACAACCCTGAAAATACTACAATATCTGCTGGGATTTTAAAATTTCGGTCGTACTTATATTTCTGAATATGCCCAGCGTATCAACCCAGTGTATGCTTTGATTCAACTGACTTTTTAAAAAGCCTGCTGGCTTTTGGAACATTCAGCTATCCTGCAATCTTTGCAGTCTGATCTTCTTGAATCTAAATACTTGTTGACACATGATAACCACACCAACCTGGTGATACAAATCGTGCCAGGTGCAGTTGGTTTCACTTACTTAACATTTATTGAAGGAGACACAGTACCTATTGCTTATAAGTCACATTTGTACACTTCGGCAGAACTGCGATTTTCCAATGTTGAAAAAGTCTTGACAGCTGTACAGATGGCGATCCTCAAGGAATGCGCACTGGCACAGGGGAAACTAATTTTGGTTGTAACACTGTAACCTGCTCTAGAAGCAGTGACGAAAGCGAGTGTACCAAACTGGATACAATGGGCTACTTCTTTGACCTCTCCGGATGTCACATTTATTTTTGACGCCTCACTGCAGACACAGGAGTTTTTGCAGTATGAATTTGTACATCCTGCTCCTATGTCGATGCGCCCACTTGAGGAGTACCATTGTATCATATATACTGACGTATCAGCACAACCGGCTACAGCATCAAAACATTCTTATTCGGTGATCTGTGCGATTGTAGCAGGTACCATAGTGAATGGAGAGTTCAAGTCCACGGTTGTTCACAAACAGGCACTGGGTGACTGTACCGCCCAGTTAGCCGAGCTGCGTGCATCAGTGCTTGCTCCGGAGTATGCCGATCCCAACGTGACTACTTTGATTGTAAGTGATTCTTGTTACTGTGTTCAGTCTTTCAATGGCAACTTATTCTTTTGCACACAAAATTACTATTGTGATTCCAGAGGCAGCACAATTAAGCATAACATGCATTGAGTTAAACTCGCAGATCTTAATGAACGTCTGCCACTCACACATGTAATTCATACTCTTTTGCACCAGCGCGTGGGAGCACACGCGGTCGCTTACAGTTTGGCTGATGGGGAAGCTAAATCGGCAGTAGCCACGTGTTTAGTAGCAGCAGTTACAAAATCCATGGATAAGATCCTAAATGATGACTAAATTCAACAGACCAAACACAGAAACACTCGATTAATAAAGCTGTGGCTACCTGCGCTGAGCCAAATGGATGAAAGCAGACCTGTTGGCAGACAAGGCCAGACAAGCTTGCAGGCCTAGGCTTCAAAATGGCCACCAGCTACATTGCCAGGCCAAACAACATCAGAAAGCCTACCCCCAAAATACACACTTCCCAACTCAATCCAGTGCCATCCATGCCCTAAAGGATGACTAAATTCAACAGACCACACAGAAACACTTGATTAATTAAGCTGTGGCTACCTGCTCTGAGCCTACTGGATGAAAGCAGGCCTGTTGGCAGACAAGGCCAGACAAGCTTGCAGGCCTAGGCTTCAAAATCAACACTAGCCACATGGCCTGGCCCAACAACATCAGAAAGCCCACCTCAAAAGAACAGACTACCGAACTCAACCCAGTGCCATCCATGCCCTAAATGATGTCTAAATTCAACAGACCACACACAGACAAACTTGATAAATAAAGCTGTGTCTACCTGCTCCGAGCTTACTGGATGAAAGCAGAACTGTTGACAGACATGGCCAGACAAGCTTGCTGGCCTAGACTTCAAAATGGACACCAGCCACATGGCCAGGCCCAACAACATCAGTAAGCCACCCCAAAAAAACACACTTCCCAACTCAATCCAGTGCCATCCATACCCTAAATGATGTCTAAATTCAAAAGGCCACACACAAAAACACTTGTTTAATAAAGCTGTGGCTACCTGCTCTGAGCCACCTGAATGAAAGCAGGCCTGTTGGCAGACAAGGCCAGACAAGCTTGCAGGCCTATGCTTCCAAATGTCCACCGGCCACATGGCCAGGCCCAACACATCAGAAAGCCCACCCCAATAAAACACACTTCCAACCTCAATACAGTGCCATCTATGCCCTAAATGATGTCTAAATTCAACAGACCAGTCACGGAAACACTTGATTATAAAGCTGTGGCTAACTGCTCTGAGCCTACTGGATGAAAGCAGAACTGTTGGCAGACAAGGCCAGACAAGCCAAGAACATCAGAAAGCCCACCCCCAAAAAACACACTTCCCAACTCAATCCAGTGCCATCCATGCCCTAAATGATGTCTAAATTCAACAGAGCACACACAAAAAAATTTGATTAATAAAGCTGCAGTTACCTGCTCTGAGCCTACTGGATGAAAGCAGGCCTGTTGGCAGACAAGGCCAGACAAGCTTGCAGGCCTAGGCTTTAAAATGGCCGCCAGCCACATGGCCACGCCCAAAAGCTTAAGAAAGCCCACCCCAAAAAAACACACTTCCCAACTCAATCAAGTGCCATCCATGGCCTAATTGATGTCTAAATTCAACAGACCACACACAGAAACACTTGATTAACAAAACTGTGGCTACCTGCTCTGGGCCTACTGGATGAAAGCAGGCCTGTTGGCAGACAAGGCCAGACAAGCTTGCAGGCCTAGGCTTCCAAATTTCCACCAGCCACTTGGCCAGGCCCAACAACATCAGAAAGCCCACCCCCAGAAAACACACTTGCCAACTCAATCCACTGCCAATCATGCCCTAAATGATGTATAATTTCAACAGACAACACACAGAAACAGTGTATTAATAAAGCTGTGGCTACCTGCTCTAAGCCTACTGCATGAAAGCAGGCCTGCTTGCAGACAAGGCCAGACAAGCTTGCAGGCCTAGACTTCCAAATGGCCAGCAGCCACATGGCCAGACCCAAGAACATTAGAAAGCTCACCCCAAAAGAACACACTTCCCAACTTTATCCATGGCCATCTACGCCCTAAATGATATCTAAATTCAATAGACCACACACAGACACATTTGATTAGTAAAGCGGTGGCTACCTGCTCTGAGCCTACTTCACGAAAGCAGCCCTTTTGGCAGACAAGACCATATAAGATTGCAGAACTAGGCTTCAAAATGGCCACCGGCCAGGCCCAACAACATCAGAAAGCCTACCCCAAAAAGAACACTTCCCATCTTAATCCAGTGCCATCCATGCCCTAAATGATGTCTAAATTCAACAGACCACACACAGAAACACTTGATTAACAAAACTGTGGCTACCTGCTCTGGGCCTACTGGATGAAAGCAGGCCTGTTGGCATACAAGGCCAGACAAGCTTCCTGGCCTAGGCTTCAAAATGGCCACCAGCCGCATGGGCAGGCCCAACAACATCAGAAAGCCCACCCCAAAAAACACACTTCCCAACTCAATCTAATACCATCCATGCCCTAAATGATGTCTACTGTGGCTACCTACTCTGAGCCTAATGGATGAAAGCAGGCCAGTTGGCAGACAAGACCAGACAAGCTTGCAGGCCTAGGCTTCAAAATGGCCACCAGCCATATTGCCAGGCCCAACAACATCAGATAGCCCACCCCAAAAAAATACACTTCCCACCTCAATCTAGTGAAAATCCATGCCCTAAATGAGGTCTAAATTCAACAGACCACACACAGAAACACTTGATTAATAAAGCTGTGTCTACCTGCTCTGAGCCTACTGGATGAAAGCAGAACTGTTGGCAGACAAGGCCAGACAAGCTTGCAGGCCTATGCTTTAAAATGGCCACAAGCCACATGGCCAGGCCCAGAAACACCAGAAAGCCCACCGCAAAAAAACACACTTCCCACCTTAAGCCAGTGCCATCCATGCCCTAAATGATGTCTAAATTCAACAGACTACACACAGAAACATTTGATTAATAAAGCTGTGGCTTCCAGCTCTGAGCCTACTGGATGAAAGCATGCCTGTTGGCAGACAATGTCGGACAAGCTTGCAGGCCTAGGCTTCAAAATGGCCACCAGCCACATGGCCACACCCAAAAGCTTAAGAAAGCCCACCCCAAAAAAACACACTTCCCAACTCAAAGTTCAAATTTCAAAAAGTACTTTATTCGGTTAAAAAACAATAACCATAAAAGCATCAACATGAAATTTACAATTTACACAGGACAATTGCGATTCTCCTATTAACATGACCAGAGAATCTGGATTTCATTAAAGACACGGAGGCTGACATTATGCATTTATCCTTTAATAGCAACTCACATAGCCGCACTACATCACAAAGGATAAAGTTCTAGAGTCATAACAAAGGATGTATCTAGGAGATGATCTGCCTCTTTTAAAAGAATCGCAGCAGGAAGAACTTCAAAAGGAACTGAGAGATCCGGTAACGGGAAACAACTTCATGAGATGAAACATCAAGGAAGGAACTTCAGCAAGTCAAAGGCCAGCCGGTTAAACGGAGTTGCCTGAAAGAAAGAAATGAGTAAGAACCAAGAGCCTGAAGAGTAAATTCATCACATGGTTATAGAAAAGATTAAAACCAATTGAAGCAATTCATAAAGTCATGCACAAATACAATACATCAAAGATGTAGATGTAATGAGTTAAACCCTCAAGATGTGAAAGGGAGGAGGGAGGGATAATGTCAGCCTCCGTGTCTTTAATGAAATCCAGATTCTCTGGTCATGTTAATAGGAGAATCGCAATTTCATTACAAGACCGGAGGCTACATTATGCATGTTCGTAGCCCCGAAGGACCACCTCAGACATATGCTCGATAGGCTTACAGTAATGACGAGCAAAGGTATTAGCATTTGACCAGTCAGCAGCTTTCAGAATATCATCCAACTTACCACCAGACCAGAAGGACTTACTGGCCATAGCTCCTCTGACAGAATGAGCTTGGAACTTAGAGAGGTCAACACCAGCGAGCTTCATGGTAGACTTAACCCATCTAGCAATCGAGGTGGAAGAAACAGGTTTGAAAGGTTTCACAAAGGAAACTAAGAGTTGATTTGCGCCATTGGGGCGCAGGAGAGACATCCTAGCGTCATATTCTTTCATGCAAGCAACCACACAAAGTTTAGGTAAGGTGTCAAAACGAGGATAGAAGATAAAATCTGACATCGTTTTGGTTCTTCTAAGTAATTCGAACTTGACACCAAACATATCATAACATCTATTAGAAATGTCTAAACTTCTGATGTCAGAAACCCTCCTACAGGAAATTAAGCACAAGAGTGTAGCAAGCTTAAAGGAGAGGAACTTTCTATTAAGGGAAGAATTATCTGGCCAGGAACAAAAAAGGTCTAAAATGCACTTGGCATCCCAAAGGGTCTGGTATTTAGGCCTAGGGGGTCTCCTAAGTCTTATACTCTTGAGGACCCTACAAATGATAGGATTTTTACCTACCGATTTACCGTTGATAGGAGCGTGACCAGCGGAGATTGCGGATCTGAAGCAGTTAATAGAGCGATAGGAAAGGCCTCTGTCAAATTGTTCGACTAGAAAATTAACGATATTCACGACAGGAGTCTCCACGGGATCCAGACTCCTTTCCAGGCACCAATGAAACCATTTCTTCCAAATGCTGTTGTATCTAAGGTGTGTCCCAGGTGCCCAAGATTCTACGAGGAGAGAGAGAGCTGTTGACGAAAGTCCAGACAGTTCGTTAGATTGCCTGACACTTTCCAGGCAAGAAGGTTCAAATTCCCCTCGAGAATAAGATGGTGATCTTCCCCGTCTGCGTTTGAGACCAGGCCTGGAGAGGCTGGGATCAGAAAGGAATGTCGCATGCTAGTTCCAGGGCTGTCGGGAACCAGGCTTGGGACGGCCAAAAGGGAGTTATCAGGATCAGGGAGCATTGCTCCAATCTGACCTTCTGAAGGACTCTCTGAATCATGGCGAAAGGAGGAAAGGCATAACCCAGGAAGTGGGACCAGGGTTGGAGAAACGCGTTCACAGCAAGAGCGCCCGGGTCTGGCATCCAACTGAAGTAGTTGGGAAGTTGGAAGGTGAGCCTGCTGGCGAATAGATCCACGTCTATGGGACCCCAAAAGTGGGAGAGGGAATTGAAGACGTTCACGTCGAGTTTCCAGTCCGAGAAGTCTATAAGGAATCTCGAATTCCAGTCTGCTGAAATGTTCGATTTCCCGGGGAGATATTCCGCCCTGAGGGAGATTTTGTGTTCCAGACAGAACATCCAAAGTCTCCTGGCAAGGTTGGAGAGATCCGCAGATCTCGTCCCTCCAAGGCGATTGATATAGGCCACAGCGGAGACGTTGTACATCTTCAGAACAACGGACCTCCCTTGGATGGAGTGTTTGAAGCTCATAAGAGCGTATAAGCCAGCCGTCAACTCCAGAAAATTTATGTGTCGGGAGGATTCCGATAGGGTCCAAACCCCACCGGTGTCCTGGTCTCCAAAACGAGCACCCCAGCCATGAAGACTGGCGTCTGATTCTAGGACAAAATCCAGGGATGAGCCAAAGATAGCTTTGCCGTTCCAGGCATCTAAGTTCTCTAGCCACCAAAAAAGCTCTGTTCTCGCATCCGGATCTAGAGAGACGAGGTCCCCATACCACAGACCTGAATTGAGGGCTTTCCTTTTTATTCTCTGAAGTGCGCGGTAGTTCAGAGGGCCGGGAAAAATGGCCTGGATGGACGAGGAAAGGAGCCCAAGTAGTCTGGCTAGTTCGCGGAGAGTTAAAGACTCTTGTTTCAGAACAGATCTGATCTCCTTCCGGATCTTGGCAATCTTCTTGGCCGGAAGAAGGAGGAGACATTTTGTGGTGTCTAGAGTGAAGCCGAGGAATTCTATAGTTCTGCAGGGAGAGAGTATGGATTTGTCTCTGTTGATGATGAAGCCAAGGCTCTCTATCAGGTTCATGGAGGTTTCTAGGTCTCTTAGGAGGTCTGAACGGGATTGGGACATGATAAGAATATCGTCCAAGTAAATGATGAGGCGGATACCCCTCTCTCTTAGAATTGTAACGACGCACTTCATGATCTTGGTAAAGCACCAAGGGGCAGAAGAGAGGCCGAAGGGAAGAGCTTGGAACTGGTAGAGATGTTCCTTCCAAGCAAATTGAAGGAAGGGTTGATGTTCCTTGTACATGGGAATCGTGAAGTAAGCGTCCTTCAGGTCTAACTTGGCCATCCAGTCCCCTTCCAGAAGGAGATCCCTCAGGAGGTGGATACCCTCCATTTTGAAATGGCGATAAACTAGGAATTTGTTGACTTCTCGAAGGTTTATTACGGGTCTCCAACCCTTGTCCTTTTTTTGAACGAGAAACAGAGTGCTTATGAACCTTGCATTGGACCAGGGAACCTCCACTATTGCATCTTTTTTGAGCATGGAAGCGATTTCTTCCTCCACGATCTTTTCTTGATCTTCTGAGAGGACAAAGGGGCGGGGTAAGTGTGACTGGACGGGAATCTGTAAGAAATCTATCTTGAAACCCATGACGGTCTCTAAAACCCATGGGTCTTGGGTAATTGAATCCCAAACATGATAAAACTGTTTTAGCCTGCCCCCTACTATGGGAGGGGTAGAAGAGGCGGTTTCTCTGGCCTCTTCCTCTCTGGGGAAAGAAGGGTTGTCTAGGGGGGTAGAAGCCCCTGCCTGTTCCTCTGAAGGATGAATAGGGTCGTTGGTTGCCTCGGCCGGAAGAGCGACCCCTTCTACCGGCCTGGCCAAAAAGGTTGTTGTTGAACACCCGCCTCAGGTTACTTTGGGCTCTGTCGAGGGCGGTGAAGGTGGAAACGTATTTGCCAATTTCTTTGATAATGTCCTCTCCGAAGAGGAGGCCCTTGGGGTTCTGAGAGGGCTCTTTTTCGGCCATATCACCTAATTTAGGGTCAATCTTGTTCAAAATGGACCTTCTTCGTTCAATATTTAAGCTCGAGTTGGCATTACCAAGGAGGACGATGGCCCTCTGGCTCCATCCTCGGACGAGATCAGTATTTAAGGGTGTGGAGGAGAGGTGGGATTGCTCGGCCATATCGAGGATCCTAACAAGGGGTCCCAAAACGTCCAGGAGGCGGTCTTGGCAGCCTTTAAGGGCTCTTTCTAATCCTTTTCTGGGGTCTCGCCCTAATTTAAACAAGAATTTGATAAGACTAGGATCTAGGTTGGGGGTTTGACAAACCCTCTCATCGATGGTAGGTCTGGGGGATTCAGACCTCATAGTATTCCTGGTGTTTCTGTCTAAAGGGTTTCTCAACCAACGAGAAACGAATTTAGAAACATGATCCTGTGGGAACCATTTAGAACTGTTGGGGTGAGAGATGTTCAGGGGAGAGAACATCTCCTCTCCGACAGGATTGAGAATAATATTCTTAGAGGAGGGTTCCGGGTCAGGTTGGGAGTTAAAGTCATGGTGGACCTCATCCAGGTCGAAGACGAATTCGTCTGAAAGGTCTTTGGAGGCATTATCATCAAAAGAGGATGAGGAGGAGTCGAGACCAACATTCTTTCTTTTTTCGTTAGCACTATCCCAAAGTGTGTCGCGAGGGACACCATACACATTTGTGCCGCCATGGGCACCGATCAGGGTAGTGTCCCGAGGGACATCAGGTTCAAGTGGGGCGCGATGGCCACCCATCCAAAGCGAGGTGCTAAGACCTCCTGTACTGTGAGAGGCGCTAGGGCCCGCAGTGCTTTCGCAATGTCTGGTCTTTTTGGGTCTCTTACCGTGTAGGGGAGGATCCTGAGGATCACACGGTCTTTTGGAAAGCATAACTTCTTTAAGAGAAGACATCATACATGCTTTAATTTCCTGTTGAAGGAATTTTTTGAGGGAGTTGTCAAGGGGGGCCGGTGAACTAGCCGTGGCGTCATCGGAATCCATGTCAGACATGGTGTAGTAGGGTCAGAAGAGGGTATTAGCAGGTAGAGTAAGCAACTTCTCCTCTTTATCTTTTCCTTCCTCTATCACCTCTTTTTTTTTTTTTTTGGGTTTGTGAGGGGAAAATCTATTTATAAGGGACGTGTAAATCTAATCAGGGAATATATCATAGGGTAAAAAGGGGGGGGGGTTTAAGCATGTCAATGCGGTTTAAGTATTGTTAATCCGGCTTTAGTATGGATTAAAAGAGCCTAGCACTAGCGCAATGTGGAAGTCTCTCCGGCGGCTGGAGTGGAGCAACTGGCAAATTGCCGAGGAGTGCTCGAGCTCAGCCGCCGGGGAGAGGAAAGTCGCTTGGGAGGAAAGGCACGCAACGCGCGCGTTGCTAAGGTGCTTTCCTCTAAAGCGGGAGCGGCAAAATGGGTCCGTTCTCAAGCGCACTGCTCCGTGATGGAAGCGGAGATTGAGCGAGGTCGTTGAAGGGCAGAACACAACGGTAGAAAAGCAGCGCGGTCGCGCGTTTGGCAAGGGAAAAAAAAGGGGGGACAACCATAAATTGGAAGTCATATGGGAGGGAGGGTGGGGTGGGGGAAGCCAACGCCACCTACAGATGAAAAGTGTGTTAAGGCACAGTGTTAGGAAATGAAAGAAACGGCATAAGGTCATTGATTATTGAGCAAAAAAGCAGGCATAAACTCAACACAAGATTGGTGAGAAGGCAAAGGCTAATAAAACAGGTATAAACTCAGTACAACATCGGTGAGAAGGTAAAAGCTAATAAAAGCTGCACAATATATTAAAGTCAGAACGACACAATTACATAGAAATTAATAGTACAAGTCTAAGGCTAAAAATGAAGGAGAGCAAGAAGTAGTGACTTATCTGCTGGCGAGCCGCTTTTAAAAGAGGCAGATCATCTCCTAGATACATCCTTTGTTATGACTCTAGAACTTTATCCTTTGTGATGTAGTGCGGCTGTGTGAGTTGCTATTAAAGGATAAATGCATAATGTAGCCTCCGGTCTTGTAATGAAATTTAAAAATATCAAGTCTATTATATTACATTAGCACCAATAGATTTCCGTAATTTAAATACATGTTTAAAAAAGCTTAAAAGTACAACAACGGTTAAAACTGTGTCCATTCTCTGACATTCTAGAAAAGCTGGGTGACATCTGTTTAAATTCATTTCTTTAAGGAATGGGATTATAAATTTCCTACGAGGCATGATATAAAATTTACAAAAAATTAAAATATGGATATCAGATTGGGGCGAGGAATCATCACACGGGCAAGTAGGTAAATTACGCGACCATGAATTCATTTCTGGGAAGGATAAGAGTCTAAAAACAATATTTAATCCAAAACGGGTCAAGAGGAATCGATCATAATTGGACATCAGCAGGGTTAAGTAAGGCTGTACTTTGACACCAGTTAATATTAAGTTGTGCGAGGTAACTGACTTTTTGCTCATTTCCACTCGCCTTCTCTTGTCTTCAAGGTATTCCAAACTCAGTTTTTTCAACAGTTTTCTGGGTATGTTTCCCATTGAAGGTGGGTCCTCGTAGTATTGTCGGCATCCAATTTCGATCATAAAACGTTTGACATAATCTAGCCAATCAAAACTACCCACATTTTCCATTTTTAGTACATCCGGTAACATAGCCCGATTCACTACACATTCATTAGTTGTCCATACCCTGTGCCACAAGAGGATGGGTTGTATTCTAATTAGATCTGAAATATGGGGTTGACCCAGTTCAGTGTGACAAATGTAAGTCAAAACACTCTGTGGTACTGCTAGGACATCCCTCAAGAATGTATTTTCGGCTATTTGTAATGGTTCTATATTAGAATACCCCCAAAGACCCGCACCGTACAAGGCTACCGATGTGCATGTGGCGTTGTATATAGTCAAGATTTCTCTTATTGGTTTGTTACCCAACTTTTTTTATAAAAGTCGTTATGGCCATTATTGTTTTTTGGAACAAAAGAGTTCTGGCCTTTACAGCACTTGTCCATCCCCCAGAATCATGGAACAAAATACCAAGGTAAGGGAAAGTGGTGGTGTTTTCCAGAGAACGTTGTTTATGAACATTCTTTTCATCTGTTTCCCAGATCTTGTGCCGCAGTTCATGGAGTAGGTTTTGCTACGATTGATTTTCAAATCTAAGCTCAACATGAACTTCTCAAAGGATATTAGCAATTTTTGTAGGGCCAAGGGAGTACGAGCCATTAAGACTGCATCGTCCGCATACAGGAGTGCAGGGATCGGCCTCTTACCAACCCTAGGCATATCCCTGCACTCCTGCAGGAGACGATGCTCAAGTCCATTTATGTAGAGGAGAAATAGAAAGGGGGCCAGAACACACCCCTGGCGTACTCCGCATCCCACTCCAAATTTCCTGGTACATTCTCCCCCTCTGCCATATCGGACTGAAGCTGTGGCTCCTGAGTATAATTCTCTCAGAAAGCGGATGATGGGATCTTCCACGGCCAGCCCTTTCAAAATTTCCCACAATTTAGTATGTGACACACAATCAAATGCCGACGAGAGGTCGACAAACGTAAGATATAACCGTTCACCTTTTACCCTAGTATACTTTTGCTGAACGATCATTAAATTTAAACATTGTTCAACAGTTCCCATACCCTTCTGGAATCCATACTGTAGGTCGCTCATTGTTTCATTTTCCTCCGCCCAATTCTGGAGTCTAGCCAGGATGATTCTTCCAACGATTTTTACGGATGAGTCAAGGAGGGAGATTGGCCTATAACAAGCACAGTTTTGTCTGTCTCCCTTCTTATATATTGGTACAATAACCGAGGTAAACCAGGATGGATTTAAACCCTTAGCAAGTGCGGCATTAAAAAGCTGCACCAGCATAGGGCCCCAGATCTCATTGTTTGCTTTATATAGATCTGCTGGGATCCCATCGGGGCCTGCGGCCTTGCCTCCCTTCGTAGCTTTCAGACCCATCATGACTTCCTCCAGAGTTATCACCAGTTTTTCATCCCCCAATCCACCATTACCCATTTTAAAAGCATCTGTAGTGTGAGAATAATCTTGGGACCTATAGAGATTTGAAAAATGTTCCACCCATTCATCCTCTGTAATCGCTATCTCCATGAGAGCCTTGAGATTATCAAAGAGGAAGGGGGTGTTAACGGCCCTCCAAAATGCAGATGCATCCTTCGACTGTGCAAAGGGCCTCTAGGGCCTAATTTTTTATAGCATTTTTTCTATTTTTTAAGGCCTCATTATACGTTTCCTCAACCCTCTTATTACTAGCGGTTCTCGTGGTGACCTGTGAATAGCGTGTTTCAGGTCAGTTAGTGCCCTTGTGCAAGCGTTATCGAACCAGCTTTTAGTGCCCTTAGTCCTTTTCTTTGCCTCCACCCACAGGCTGTTTTTAATTTCAGAAGCTATTCTGTTAAAATGCTCTAATATCTGGTCACAATGAGACGTCTCCCCTAGGCAAATAGCGAAACTATCTGAGCAAACATTCAGTAGCTTCGCGAGGAACATTTCTGGCGCGACCTTGCCACATTTAAGGGTATACCCGTTCTGCCTCCCCAGAGTCACATCAGGAACAGTACATGAAGAGAGCATGTCTTCATGATATTCAAAGAAAGGGTTTTCAACCTCTATTATTTGGGGCAGATGATCACTTAAGGGTAGCTCTAAAGTCTTTAACCTATTAATCCTGTGGCAATAACTATTTGAAGTAAGAATAAAATCAATAGTGGACGATGCACCTCTACCAATGAACGTAGGCCCAAAGGAAGTGGGTTTTTGAGCTATTTCATTTGCATAACCCAGGTCGTACATGAACACTAATTCATTAAGTAGGTCCCCGATCAAGGAGTGATCAAAGTGTGTTAGAATGATATCCTGTTCTAACATTAGGCCACAAATCCCCTGTTTGCCCTTTGAGCAGAGTGGACAGTTAAAATCCCCCCCCCCCCCATAAAATTATCAGTTCCCTGTTGTTCTTGTCTATTTCATGTTGTATATCTTCCCTGAGCATTTTTAAAGTATTGGGAATTTCATCTTTCAGAATATTATTAGAAAAATGTATAACAACAACTTTGATTCCCTTCTTAGTGCTTAGGGTTATTACTTGGTAGTAACTAGATTTAGGGATAAAATGTACTTTCTCATACTTAAGCTGGTTTGAGAGGAATATAATTAAGCCTCCCTTTGCACGTCCGTGTTGACCCCCCGCGGCCGGAGTAAAAAAGCTTCTATAACCGCTTATGTACACTGGGTCAGTAGACCAGGTTTCTTGGAGGGCCAGAATGTCCCGCCCATTTGTGACAGTTTCCCAGGATGGGTTATTAATTTTATTTCTTAATCCTGCCACGTTTCAAAATAGGAGTGTACAGGGTTTCCCTTTTTTCATTTACTTCAACATCTCCCAAGGAGATATTGCCCAATGCCTTTTTACATGAGGAGCTTACTCCTCCACGATTATCCCCCGCATTTAACTCTAGGGTGCTCGGGGTTTTACATCCTCTTCAATGTCACCATGGTTCATTTTTGGGACCAATTCTGGTTGCAAGGTAACCTTACGGCCCTCCCCTGGCGTATGTTCTTTTAGGTTCCCCTTGAAGTCAGTGTCATCCCCTGCTCGTAATATATTGGTCTGGCGAGTATCCTACTTGTGTCAATCGACATATTCAAGGCCTGAAAAGGCGTCAAATCGATTATGGGTTGGCCTATTATAAGCAGGTAAGGCAAAACCTCTATTGTCCCAAAAATAATTATTTACAAAATTCGGTCCAGGAGTTGATGGATAGAAATGCCTAGGAAGGAAATTAAGTGATCTCTGAGTTTGAAAAAAAGGGGTCGGACTGTGTCCATATTGGTTAAAGCCAGACCAATTTACAGGCTGCCTTACTTTGTCCCTATTTCTAGAGTGTTGCCCCAGGAAATAAGGATAGAAGTAGCTAAGATAATGAGTGGTAATAGAATCGCTACTTCTTGAATCATACCAATCCCCAATATGCCTGACAGCTCTATGATCTTTAAAATTTACAATAATTACGTCCCCTTTCTTATCTTTAGGTCGTGGGCCCACCCAGGTTGAACGCCTCACATTCAAAATGTACCCATTAATATGGGCAGGCAAGGGTCTATTGTTGCGTAGCCAAAGGGTCACTTTGTTTCTTAAAGCTCGGTGATCTTCCCTGGTGCCCATGGGGAGCTCAGGGACACCCGCCATGACTATTGCGTAAGGAGCTGCTTCTGGTGGTAAGTCAACTATTCTATGTAAGTGCCAATTTCTGTTATGAAAATTCCCTGTCCCGTTCTCCTTAATAGCCTTATCGTGCGAAGGCTCTGCCATTTCTTCCACGATCAAATTTCCCCCCCCCTTGGTCACCTGCTTTTTCTTATGGTTTGAATTTCAGGCACAGGCTTCTTTTTCAACAAAGGGGGTGGCAAAGCTTTTTTTCAAGGGAGGACCGGTTGCTTTTTTCCCACCTTGATCTGATTTTGTAGAGGGAGTGGGACATGGTGGGACTTGTTTGGTTGCTGTCATCGTTGTAGCAGATGAACCTCTAAATTTTATGATATTTACCCCCTTGGCCAGATCTACTAGTAAAAGTGTATTTTTTTCTACTTTTTTATCGATCTGGTCTAGTTGAGTGTTACACAGGTTAATTTTTTCTAACAGAGGCTGTATTAGTGATATTACCAAACTTTCAATGTTTGCTAAGAGGCCGCCCTCACTAGAGGAACAATGAGTTGTCATTTGAGGGACAATAGGAGGAGTCAGTGAAGTGACCACGTCAACCAATGCTAAAGTAGAGCTCCTCTTCTGTAATTTGGCTTCCCGGGTCTTCAATGGACAACCCTCTCTTTTTTTTGTAATTTTGGTGTTGAGTGGTGACGTGTGGTTTATATTAGGAGAAGATACAGCGGAGAATCTAGGGGAATTCGATAACCCTTCGTCATCATAGCTATTGTACGGACTCGAGAGGGATACTCGCGTACTAATAGGAGTACTCAGCAGGGAAACCTCAGTGCTAGAATATTCTGATGCTTCCCCTTTATCCTCCCTACCTCCAGTGTTTGATAGCCCGGTGTCTTCTACAATAGTATGTGTTTGGGTTAGCGTTGGTACTATCCCTATGTGCCCCAAAGAGGATCGTTTATCTATCATGGAGTCCAGAAAAGGACTCCTTTTGTTGTTAGATATATGTGCTTTTTGATTATGCTTCCCCCTTCGTCTTGGTTTTGCTTTTTTGAATATTCTAGCCGAACGTGTGGGAGAAGTAGGATGTTCTATTTCCACAATATCTGGCCGATCATCAAGTCTTTCAGCATGCACCTGGTCTATGGCCGTCACAACTTTCCCAGGGGCAATAGGGGGGTTGTTGGGCATGGGTGTATCCGCCACTACTAGTGACGCCTCATCCTGAATCAATGTGAGACTCCCCTGACCTAGGGAGGCCCTTCTATCACTATTGATCTGGGTTACTGTTAGACGGACCGGGAGGGTCGGCCGAGGATAAGGGGAGCGGTCTCCAGGGAGAGCCGACTCCAGTGACCGTACAGACAAGTAACTTCCCCCCCACAGACGGACACCACACAAGGGTAAGGTTCAACGAGATTTTATAGGCGATTCTTAAAGTACGATAAAATGGTACAAGGAGGTCTGGACTCAGGGGTCCCCTCGATTCTGGTCTCTGGTTTGGGGAAAGGGTAGCGGGACAGTCTTGGTTACCAAAAGATGGAAATAGCTCTCAATCCTCGAGCTCGGCGTTCTAGATGATCGGGCCGCGGCGGAGCCAGCAGGTCCCGAGATGGACGAAGGAAGCGACGGTCCGCGGCGGAGCCAGCAGGTCCCGATGAAGATGATGGTTGCAAACGGTCCGCGGCCACGCCAGCAGGTCCCGACGACGATGAAGGATTACGAAGGTTACGAAGGTTGCGGCAACCCCAGCAGGCAGGGCGATGGTGCACAAGGCAGAGCTACGGCAGCGCCAGTAGTCCGTCCAGGATGAGTTCTTCTTTACGTCTCTCGACTCCAAGATACAACTGCCTTCCTGCTCTGGAGCTGCCCCAGTTATAGGGCTGGTGTTCTTTGATGTCCGGACCCTCGCACTTGGAGGTCGGGAGGTCCGGGATGGGGGAGTCCAGACACCCAGCAGGGGGGTGGGGCCAGCGCCCGGGGAGGCGATGGGCGAGCGGCACTTGGCGGGGAGAGCCATCGACACCTCTTTCTCCCATTGACTTGCCAAGTAGCCCGCTCACCTCCTGGGTGGATGGTGGTGTCGGGATGTCTGAGGCCTGGCCAGGCCCAGGGTTGAGGTCGATCGGGGGCCAGGCGGCCTCGTGTTGGAGTGTCCAAGATGGCGCCCAGGATGGGCGCGCGGGCCAGCAGTGGAGCGGGCCCACGAGGTCGATATGTTCGAAGGCAGGGGTCCCTGAGGGGACGGAGGACGTGCAAGGGTGGTGTGTGGTACCTGTGTGACCGGGCTCGGGCCGGTTTGGGCCGGGGGAGAGCAGCCCTTCATGTGGCCTGTCCAACATGCGTCCCCCCCAGCTGAAGGCGGGGAGAGTTACCCATCCTCTTGGGGACTCTCCTCGTCGAGGCGGAAGAACCGGGACAGGCCATCTGCGTTGGCGTGATCCGGCCCAGGCCGGTGTTCAACTGTGAAGTCCATCCCTTGTAGGGAGATGGACCAACGTAGTAACTTCGGGTTTTCCCCCCGCATCTGCATCAGCCACTGCAGGGGTCGGTGATCGGTCTGCACCCGAAAGTGTGTGCCAAAGAGGTAGGGCCGGAGCTTCTTGAGGGCCCATACCACAGCGAAGGCCTCCCTCTCTATGGTGCTCCATCGTTGTTCCCGTGGTAGGAGGCGCCTGCTGATGAAGGCCACTGGCTGATCAAGGCCTTCGGTGTTCACTTGAGACAGGACTGCCCCAATGCCATGGTCGGAGGCATCCGTCTGGACGACGAACTCCCGGTTGTAGTCGGGGGCCTGGAGCACTGGGGCGGAGCACATGGCGGCTTTCAATTGTTCGAATGCTGTTTGGCACTCCGAGGTCCAGTTGACTTTTTTGGGTTGATTTTTTGACGTGAGTTCTGTGAGGGGCCCCACGATAGTACCATAGTCTTTCACGAACCTTCGGTAATAGCCCGTGAGGCCCAGGAAGGCTCGTACCTCGATCTGGGTGATGGGTGGCTGCCAGGACTGGATGGCGGCAATTTTGAGCTGCAGAGGGGCCACCCGGCCGCTTCCCACCTGGTGTCCGAGGTAGGTCACAGATCCTTGCCCAATTTGACATTTGCTGGCCTTGATCGTGAGGCCAGCTCGCTGAAGGGCTTGTAGCACTGCTCGGAGGTGGTGGAGGTGCTCGGACCAATGGTGGCTGTATACAGCGATGTCGTCTAGGTAGGCGGCACTGAACCCTTCGAGCCCCGCCAGGACCTGATTGACGAGCCGCTGAAATGTTGCTGGGGCATTTTTCATGCCGAAGGGCATGACCTTGAAATGGTAATGCCCATCGGGGGTGGAAAAGGCAGAACGTTCTTGGGCCCGGGGTGTGAGGCCGATTTGCCAGTAGCCCGCCGTTAGGTCGAAAATGCTGAGGTAGCGGGCAGCTCCCATGCGGTCGATTAGTTCATCCGCCCGGGGAATGGGATGTGCGTCTGTTCTGGTGACCGCATTCAAGCCCCGGTAGTCGACGCAGAACCGGAGTTCCGGTGGGGTGCCAGGGGCGGCCGCTTTGGGGACCAGTACTACAGGACTGGCCCAGGGGCTGTCTGAGGGCTCGATGACCCCGAGTGTGAGCATTTTGGCTACCTCTTCCTGGATGCAGGCCCGTACCCGATCTGGCACGCGGTAGGCCCGGTGGCGGATAGGGGGGCTGTCCCCCGTGTCCACATCGTGCACACACCAGGAAGTGACCCCGGGGGTGAGGGAGAACAGGTTGGCGAACTGTGACAGGAGGACTCGACACTCCTGGTGTTGCTCTCGGGTGAGGGCCTCCGAGAGTCGGACCCCATCCACGGAGCCGTCTTTCTCCTGAGTCCGTAGGAGGTCAGGGAGGGGCTCGGAGTCTTCTTCAACCCCATTGTCGGTGGCCATCAGGAGGCCGAGTTCGGAGCGCACAAAGTAGGGTTTCAGTCTGTTAGCGTGGAGGACCCGGAGGGGGTTCCGGGAAGATTCCATGTCGATGAGATAGGTGGCAGGACCCTTGCGCTCGACTACTTTGAAGGGCCCCGTCCACTTGTCTTGCAGGGCGCAGGGTTCGGTGGGGGACATCACCCATACCTGTTGCCCAGGTTCAAATTCGATGGAGGAGGCATTCCGGTCATACCACTTTTTCATGTCCTCTTGACTGGCCTCTAGGTTGGCTTTTGCCAGTTCTCTGAACCGCCGGGTCTGGTTGCGGAGTGTTAGGAGGTACCGGAAAACATCTGGTGGGTTCTTTAGAGGGGGCATCTCCCAGCCCTCTTTGACTAGGCTGAGCGGCCCCCGCACTGGATGTCCATATAGCAGTTCAAACGGGCTGAAGCCCAGGGACTTCTGGGGAACCTCTCGATATGCGAAGAGGAGGCACGGCAGCAGTACATCCCACTGGCGACGGAGGGGTTCTTCCAACCCCCCGATCATCCCTTTGAGCGTGCGGTTGAACCGCTCAACGAGTCCGTTTCCTTGAGGGTGATAGGGGGTCGTGAATCGATAGGTAACCCCGCACTGTTGCCAGAGGGACTTCATATATTTAGAAATAAAGTTCGTGCCTCTGTCGCTGACGACTTCTCGGGGGAAGCCCACACGGGAGAAGATCCCCATTAGAGCCCGGCCGACTACCGGGGCTGTCACAGTTCGCAGGGGAACAGCCTCGGGGTAGCGGGTGGCGTGGTCCACTAGCACCAGGATGAACCGATGACCTTGTTTTGTACGTGGGTCCAGGGGCCCCACGATGTCTATCCCGACCCTCTCGAACGGGGTGGTGACCACGGGAAAAGGTTGCAGGGGGGCTTTTAGTTTGCGGCCGCTCTTTCCACTGGCTTGGCACGTGGGGCAAGATCGGCAATGCTGGTGTACATCGTTCCTCATTTTGGGCCAGAAGAAGTGGGTCACCAGACGACTGTAGGTTTTATCTTGACCCAGGTGTCCCGCCAGGGGGACATCGTGGGCCAGGTTTAGCAGAAAGTCTCTAAAACGGAGCGGCACCACCAGTACTCGGCTGGCCCCCAGCTCCGCGATTCTTTGCTCACTGTACAGCAGGTCATTGTCCCAGTAGACCCAGTGAGTGCCGGAGGTATCCCCTGCGCCTTGGGCGAGCGCTTGCTGGCGGAGTCCCTCGAGGGAGGGACAGGTCTTCTGTTCTTGGCGAAATTGTTCTTGCGTGGGCCCCCCCTCTTGAGGCCACTGGTCGAGGTTAGTGAGGTCTGGAGGTTGAGCTTGTTCTGGGGGGACGTCACGGTCGGTGGTTTCGGCTGGGGCGACCGGAGGCGGTGGCGCCGGCCATTCGGGTTCCTCTGGGCGGGGGCTGGCACGGGCGGCCATGGACCGGGTGGTGACGCACGCCCAGTCCGGGACGCCTAACATCCCCAGGTGTTCTCTTCGTTCTACGGCGGCCCACGGGGAGCTTTCAAGGTCATTCCCCAGGAGGCAGTCTACGGGGGCATCGTCTCGGACCGTGACTTTCAACATGCCGGAGACCCCCCCCCATTCGAAGGGGACGCAGGCCATCCGACACAGACTTTCCGAGTTATCGGCTGATCGTACAGGGCAGAGAATGTTCGGTAGATACTGTTCCGGGGTCACCAGGTGACAGCGGACGGCTGTTACACTGGCCCCAGTGTCACGAAGGGCTTCAGCCCGGCGTCCATTGATACTCACCCATTGGCTGTACTTCTGGGTGTTAGCGGGTAGGGGGACCCGCGGGACCATGTCTTTCCCCCCTAAACAGGCTAGAGCCATGGCGGCTGGCTCCCATTCCTGATGCTCTTGCTCATATTCTTCTTGCTCCTCGGAGATCTGTTCTTCCCCCAGGGCAGCAGCAGCCACCTGGCGGGGTTTTGGGCTCTGGTACTGTGGGCAATTTGGATCGTTGGCATAGTGGCCGACTCGTTGGCATCGATGGCACGTAACATTGGCTCGGTATCCCGGTCGCGCCGGGGCGCTGCCCCGGTTGGCCGGGGGGGTGGTGCTGACCGCGGGGGCGACCGGAGCGTTGTCTCTTCCGCGTCCTTGGCCTCCTCCTCCTCCTCGGGGACGGTGCTGACCATTGTTGTTCAGGTTCTGTTCGTAGGACCCATTCCGGCCCACTCTGGTGATTTCCCATCGGTCAGCTTCGGCTGCGAGCTGCCGGGGATCGGTTAACTTGCTGTCGAGGAGGTGCTGGCGGAGTTCAATAAAGCAATTGTTCGATAGGTGCTCCCATACCATGAGATTGAACAGTTGTTCGTAGGTTGTAACCTTGCTTCCTTTGATCCAGCCCTCGAAGGCTCGGCTAAAGTAGGTTACATAGTCCACCCAAGTTGTACCCGGGATGCGGGTGCAGTCTCGGAACCTCTGACGGTACATTTCGGGTGTGAGGCCATAGCGGGTGAGGAGGGCAGCTTTCATATGGTCATAGGAGGTCATCTGGTGGTCCGGGAGCTGTAGCAGGGTGTCGCGGCCCTCATCGAGGAATCTCCCCCAAAGGCCGGCTCCCCAGTCGTTTCTATCGATCCGGTGTGCAGTCATAGCGATTTCGTAGGCTTTAAACCATTGCTGGATGTCGTCCTCTCGGAAGTATTCTCGAACGACATCCTTGGGGATGTGTACCTTTTTCTCCGTTGTCCCTGGGGTGTGGGGTTGCTCGAACACCCCTATTTCTTTATTCTGCTTGCGTAAATCAATCTCAGCTAGTCGTTGCTCGTGTTCATATGCCAGTTTCTTTTCCTCGAGCTCCCTTTGTCTCTGTTTCTCCTCTCTTTCTTCTCGGAGACGCAGGTGCTCTAAAGTTATTTTCTGTTCGGCCAACTTAAGTTCAACGTCCATTTTGAGCCGAGCCATTTCTAGCTCGTGTAGTCGGGTTCTTTCTCGTTCCTGGATCTCGTCTTGCGAGAGACCCGTTCTTTGCTCTTCAGGAGCCATGGTGGTTTTTGCTGCGATGCTTCGATCGGGGGTTCCGGCGACCCCAGTCTCTGCCCAAGACTCTAGGGCATGCTTGAAATCGTCTTTAACTTCCCCCCCACAGACGGACACCACACAAGGGTAAGGTTCAACGAGATTTTATAGGCGATTCTTAAAGTACGATAAAATGGTACAAGGAGGTCTGGACTCAGGGGTCCCCTCGATTCTGGTCTCTGGTTTGGGGAAAGGGTAGCGGGACAGTCTTGGTTACCAAAAGATGGAAATAGCTCTCAATCCTCGAGCTCGGCGTTCTAGATGATCGGGCCGCGGCGGAGCCAGCAGGTCCCGAGATGGACGAAGGAAGCGACGGTCCGCGGCGGAGCCAGCAGGTCCCGATGAAGATGATGGTTGCAAACGGTCCGCGGCCACGCCAGCAGGTCCCGACGACGATGAAGGATTACGAAGGTTACGAAGGTTGCGGCAACCCCAGCAGGCAGGGCGATGGTGCACAAGGCAGAGCTACGGCAGCGCCAGTAGTCCGTCCAGGATGAGTTCTTCTTTACGTCTCTCGACTCCAAGATACAACTGCCTTCCTGCTCTGGAGCTGCCCCAGTTATAGGGCTGGTGTTCTTTGATGTCCGGACCCTCGCACTTGGAGGTCGGGAGGTCCGGGATGGGGGAGTCCAGACACCCAGCAGGGGGGTGGGGCCAGCGCCCGGGGAGGCGATGGGCGAGCGGCACTTGGCGGGGAGAGCCATCGACACCTCTTTCTCCCATTGACTTGCCAAGTAGCCCGCTCACCTCCTGGGTGGATGGTGGTGCCGGGATGTCTGAGGCCTGGCCAGGCCCAGGGTTGAGGTCGATCGGGGGCCAGGCGGCCTCGTGGTGGAGTGTCCAAGATGGCGCCCAGGATGGGCGCGCGGGCCAGCAGTGGAGCGGGCCCACGAGGTCGATATGTTCAAAGGCAGGGGTCCCTGAGGGGACGGAGGACGTGCAAGGGTGGTGTGTGGTACCTGTGTGACCGGGCTCGGGCCGGTTTGGGCCGGGGGAGAGCAGCCCTTCATGTGGCCTGTCCAACAGTTACCTTCTTAATCAGATAATTATCCATGGGACCTAACCCAGGAGCAATTTTGTCGCTTTTGTCTATTTTCTCCTTAGACATCATACCAGCTTAGTTCCACACACAATCTAAAAAGGTTATTGAAAGAAAACAGGCCTGGAGCGATCAGCGCTCGTTACCTAAAACAAATATTTAGAATGGGAGCTCACAGTAAATACCTGCGTATACGTTTTCCCTTCAGGACCAAAGTCTATGGCCCAGTCCAGTCTCCTCAGGCCTCTGAGGGCCACAGAGGGCCCGCCCTTTGCCCGGGCTTAGCCCGGCGTCGCCCGCGCGCGTCCCGCGACACGGAGGAAGCCGCGATCTTTTGGCGCTTCAGGGCGCGGAAGTGAACGTCTGTGGGCGGAGAATCCCGCTAAGGATTCTGGGGGTTGTAGTCCCCCTGCTCTGCGGCCGCGGATGGTTGATAGCGGCGGCGGGGGGGACAACAACCACTGGCAGGCAGCGCTCGGCGGCAATAACAGGGGCTGCGTCGTGGGTCCAGGCACACCAAGGGATCCAAATGCAGGTGACTGCGAGTTTTCGATTATTCCCCGCTCTGCCGAGGAAGCTGTGATCTTTTGCCGCCTCCGGGCGCGGAAGTGAGCGTCTGTGGGCGGAGAATCCCGCTAAGGATTCTGGGGGTTGTAATCCCCCCGCTCTGCGGCCGTTGATGGCTGATAGCGGCGGCGGGGGGGACAACAACCACTGGCAGGCAGCGCTCGGCGGCAATAACAGGGCTGCGTCGTGGGTCCAGGCACACCGAGGGATCCAAATGCAGATGACTGCGAGTTTTCGATTATTCCCCGCTCTGCTGAGGAAGCCGCGATCTTTTGGCGCCTCCGGACACGGAAGTGAACGTCTGTGGGCGGAGAATCCCGCTAAGGATTCTGGGGGTTGTAGTCCCCCTGCTCTGCGGCCGCTGATGGCTGATAGCGGTGGCGGGGGGGACAACAACCACTGGCAGGCAGCGCTCGGCGGCAATAACAGGGGTTGCGTCGTGGGTCCTGGCACACCAAGGGATGCAAATGAAGGTGACTGCGAGTTTTCGATTATTCCCCCAACTCAATCCAGTGCCATCCATGCCCTAAATGATGACTAAATTCAACACACCACACACAGACGCACTTGATTAATAAAGCTGTGGCTACCGGCTCTGATCCTACTGGATGAAAGCAGGCTTGTTGGCAGACAAGGCCAAACAAGCTTGCAGTCCTAGGCTTCCAAATGGCCACCGGCCACATGGCCAGGCCCAACAACATCAGAAAGCCCACCCCAAAAAAACACACTTCCCACCTCAATCCAGTGCCATCCATGCCCTAATTGATGTCTAAATTCAACAGACCACACACAGAAACACTTGTGCACCCTTTTTCTTTTTTTTCTGCATTATTCCTCGCATACCACTCAGTGCTCCAGAAGCCACCCTGACAAATGATGACACACACCAGACTTAAAGTCCTTTCCCTTAATGTGAGAGGGTTCAATAACCCCATTAAGCACCGGGCAGTTCTGTCCCTACTAGAGCACTCTTCAGCCGACATTTGCTTCCTCCAAGAGACACACCTGTTGTCCAAAGACTAACACCAACTGAAATCCCGGGCTTTTCCCACACAACTCTTCTCATCTTCCCCCAAAAAGGTAGCAGGAGTGGCAATACTGGTATCCAAATCATTCACGGGCAAGGTTCTTCAATGAGAGGCGGAATTAAAGGGGCGACTGTTGGTATTCCGCTTCTTAATAGTAGGAATAACAATCCTACTTGGCTCGGTCTACGCTGCCAATGAGGGGCAGGAAACATTTCCCCAGACAGCACTAGCAGCAGCCACAGCCAACACCGAACGACATTTACTGATTGGGGTGACCTCAACTTAGATTTCCATAACACAGCAGACTGCTCCTGCCAAAGGGCAGGTCAGGTGGGGGCCCTCTCCAAGTCTGGACACGCATATCTCCAGGATCTAGGCCTCACCAACCTATGGAGACACCTCCACCCACGCAGTACTGCCTACACTTACCACTCTGGGGCCCATAAATGTTATGCCAAGCTAGACTACTTCCTCTGCGTGTCCCCACTGGTACTGCGAGCACAAGAAGTGGATATACTGCCAGCTTAGCTATCTGACCATTCTCCTTTGGTGGACACATTCCTCTTACCGGCAGCACCAACCCCACAACGTCACTGGTGCCTCAGGGAATCCCTTCTCCATACCCCCTCAACAGTAGAGCGGATTAAACCCACTATCACACAATTCCTGACCCACAACAACACCGACACCACACAGGCTACTCAATGGGCTGCCCTTAAAGCAGTCTTACGAGGCGAGTTTATATCTATATCCACGGCCAACAATAAAGACAGAGTGCAGAAAAGGACAGAAATCACACAACGGGTGTCGGAACTGGAGCAAATGCACCAGCGCATGGAGCGGCAGGGGCCTGGTGCCAATTGTGCGCCGAGAGGAAAATGCTAGCCGTGCTGGACCAAGAGTATGCGGCACTCCGTCTCCGGCGGGTGTATTACACAGGGGGGATCACTGCGGACGGCTACTGGCGAACAAGCTGCGTGAACAGCGCCAGAGGCAGGGGGTGCAGGCCATACAGACAGATGGGGGTGACCTGGTTTCAGACGACGCTGAAATAGCGGAGACCTTTGGGATGTTTTATCAGTCCCTCTATGCCGGCGACACCCTTGACCTGCAGGCGGATCAGACTTACCTTCAGGGGGTGCATCTCCAGTCCTTAAACCTGGCCCAAGCAGACTTCCTGGACAGGCCCATAGGCTTGGAGGAGGTGGTGTCAGCGATCTCCCGCTTGAAGCTTGGGAAATCCCCCGGCCCGATGGGTACCCAGCGATCTTTTACAAGACATTCTGCCATCAGGTGGGCCCTCTCCTGTGGGATCTTTTAACTCCTACGATCAGCCGGGCGCGATCCCCGCAGAGCTTCTGGAGGCATCTATATCGGTCATACCGAAGCCCGGCAGGGACACAACCCGCCGTGGTTCGAACTGACTGATCTCGCTATTGAATATTGACTTCAAGCTCTATACGGGCATTCTGGGATGCTGGCTCGCCCCTTACATGCAACAGCTGGTAGAACCAGACCAAGTGGGCTTTATACCCAGGCGACAGACCAGCGACAACTCCAGCTCATTGAGGCAGGGTCACGTACGCAACCAGACTGCATGCACCATTGACTCCGAAAAGGCATTCAATAGGGTACACTGGCCCTACCTAGAACAGGTCCTACGATTATTCGGCCTAGGATATGTTCTCTGTACCCGTACTTTAAACTGCTACAGACATCCCATCGCCACAGTGTGCATCAAAGGGCATTGCTTCCCGATTGGCAGGGGGACCAGCAGGGATGCCCCCTGTCACCTATCCTGTTTGCCCTCTACATGGAACCGCTGGCGCAGAGAATCAGGCAGCACGTTCTCATCAAAGGTATTCAGTTCGGAGGAGATACCCAAAAAATCAGCCTCTACCTGGTTGACATTTTGCTCTCCCTTACCGATCCTGTCCAATCGCTACGTGCACTTTTCATTGAACTCCATAGTTTTGCACTCGCCCTTGGGTTCAAAATAAATATGGATAAATCGGTTGCCCTTAACGTCTCTCTGTCGCCCGAGACTCTAGCCAAAGTGCGAGGGGAGAATAATATGCAATGGTCTGGCACCAGGGTCCGCTATCTGGGATTCCTCCTTGGCCCCACCATTCCAGCTACGGTGGAAGCGAATTATGCCAGACTTTGCACACAACTCTGCGAGGAACTCCAGAGATGGAAATGCCATTCCCTCTCCTGGCTGGGGAGGGTAGCAGCCACCAAAATGATCCTCCTACCACAGATCCTTTACCTGTTTCAGACCCTCCCCCTCCGTCCACCGCAAGGTTCTATCTAACAGACGCAGTCCGAATTGATACATTACATCTGGTAGGGTCGTTGATCGTGCTTTTAATAGGCCATTGCAGTCTTCCCGCCGGTTCACGGTGGAGTGGGAATACCGGACCTCCAACTCTATTTTTACGCGGCACAACTCTGGAGCCTGGTGGAGTGGCATCAGGTAGAATAGGGCAAGACTGGCTCTTCCAGGACCAGGCAGTAGCAGGCATGCCCCTACAGGGGATTCTCTTCCTCCCCAGCCGCCACCAGCCGCCTTACCTTTACGCATCCCAAATCACAGGTACGGTCATGGAGGTGTGGGACCGTGTCGCCACCAAATACGAACTGACATCCTTCCCCTCCCCCTCTGACACCGCTGTTCGCCAAGCGCGACTTCACCCCAGGCCTCGATCCGAAAGCATTTGCGAACTGGTGACAACCTACAAAGCGCTAGGGCATCTTTTTAATTTGGAAGGTATTCTTTCCTTTCAACAGATAAAGGAGGACTACGGCATTCTAGAGGAGGACAGGCTAGCCTATCTACAGGTGTGACACTGGGCGAGGTCTTATTGTTTTGTTCTTTGTGAAATCTCAATAAAAGATTTATAAGATGAAAAAGCTCTGCTGACTTGATTCTCTGGCTCTAGAACAGCTCTGCTGACCTGGTTCTTTGGCTCTAAAGCAGCTCTGCTGACCTGGTTCTATGGTTCCAAAGCAGCCTGCTGACCTGGTTTGCTGGCTCTAAAGCAGCTCTGCTGACCTGGTTCTCTGGCTCTAAAGCAGCTCTTCGTGCCTGTTTCTATGGCTCTAAAGCAGCTCTGCTGACATGGTTCTCTGGCTCTAGAGCAGCTCCGCTGACCTGATTCGCTCCCTCTAATGCAGCTCTGCTGACCTGGTTTCTTTGGTTCCATAGCTGGTCTATTGTCCTGGTGCTCTTGGTCTAGAGCAGCACTGCTAATCAGTTCTTAGGCTATTGAGCAGCTCTGCTGATCTGCTTCTCTGGCTCTAAATCAGCTCTGCTGACCAAGTTCTCTCCCACTAAAGCAGATCTGCTGATCTGGTTTCTACGGCTCTACAGTAGGTCTGCTGACCTGGTTCTCTGGCTCTAGAGCAGCTCTATCGACCTGGTTCTCTCCCTCTAAAGCAGCTCTAATGACTGTTTTCTCTGTCGCTGTAGCAGTTCTGCTGACCTGGTTCTCTGGCTCTAGAACAGCTCTGCTGACCTGGTTCTTAGGCTCTAGAGCACCTCTGCTGACCTGGTTTGCTGGCTCTAAAGCAGCTCTGCTGACCTTGTTCTATGGCTCTAAAGATGTTCTGCTGACTTTGTTCTCTGGCTCTAGTGCAGCTCTGCTGACCTGGTTCTCTGGCTCTAATGCATCTCTGCTGACCTGGTTCACTGGCTCTAAATCAGATTTGCTGACCTGGTTCTCTCCCACTAAAGAAGATATGCTGACGTGGTTTCTCTGGCTCTACAGCAGGTGTTCTGACCTGGTTCTCTGGCTCCAGTGCAGGTCTGCTGACCTAGTTCTTAGGCTCTAGAGCAGATCTGCGGACCGGGTTCTCTGGCTCTAAAGCAGCTCCTCTGACCTGGTATGAAGGCTCTAAAGCAGCTCTGCTGACCTGGTTCTCTGGCACTAGAGCAGCTCTGCTGACCTGGTTCTCGGCCACTAAAGCAGCTCTGCTGACGTGGTTCTCGGCCTCTAAAGAAGCTCTGCTGACCTGGTTCCCTCCCTCTAAATCACCTCTCTTGACCTGGTTCTCTGCCTCTAGAGCAGCTCTGCTGACCTGGGGCTATGGCGCTACAGCAGCTCTGCTAACCTGGTTCTCTGGCTCTAGAGCAGCTCTGCTTACCTTGTTTTCTGATTCTAGAGCTTCTCTGCTGACCTAGTTCTCTGGCTCTAATGCAGCTCTGCTGACCTGGTTCTATGGCCCTAAAGCAGCTCAACAGACCTGGTTCTCTGGCTCTAGATTAGCTCTGCTGACCTTGTTATCTGACTCTAAAGCAGCAATGCTGACCAATTTCTCTCCCACTAAAGCAGATCTGCTAATCTGGTTTCTATGGCTCCACAGTAGGTCTGCTGACCTGGTTCTCTGGCTCTAGAGCAGCTTTGCTTACCTAGTTCTCTCCCCTTAAGAACCTTGGGGTCTGGCTGGACCCTTCCCTTACGTTTGTGTGTCATACCAAACGCACGGCGGCCTGCTGCTTTGGCATCCTGCGTGGGCTCCGTCCAGTGCTTAAGTTCTTCGATGCCCCCACCAGGCAACTCATGATCCAAGCCACTGTCATCTCTAGGCTGGATTATGCGAGTTCTTTACTGGTTGGTCTGAATCAGGCAGAGATCGGGCGTCTACAACGGATTCAGAACGCCGCAGCAAGAGCGGTGGTAGGCCTCCCAAGATTCTGTCCTACCTCCAGTACCCTGTGGTCACTGCATTGGCTCCCGGTGGCCCAGCGGATCCAGTTTAAGGTCCTCTGTGTCGCCTATAAAATTCTGAAGGGGTCCCCAGCAATGATTCTTATGGCCCTCCTCGCTCATTACACCCCAGCTCGACTCTTAAGATCTGCGGACCTAGAACTGGCTGTCGTGCGCGCTTCAAGCGGAGTAGAGCTGGAGGACGTTCGTTTTGAGTGCGCGCGGCGGTCCTGTGGAACTCCCTGCCCCCGGCGATTCGTGCTATGAGGGATCTGCTTTCCTTTCGCCGTGCGGTGAAAACCTTTTTATTCCCTTAGTTTGTTTACACTGTTTATCTATTGTTTAGTTGTGTTGTGCAGCTGCCTTGTCGGGCGCCAGGACGCTCCTTAGCTGGAGCAGCTGTGCGCCAAATAAAAACGCATAACATAACATAACGTAACATAACATAAAGAATCTCTGCTGACACAGTTCTATGGCTCTAAAGCACTTCTGCCGACATGGTTCTCTGGCTCTAGAGCAGCTCTACTGACTGGTTTCTCTGTTTCTACAGCAGTTCTGCTGACCGGTTTCTCTAGCTGTAGAACAGTTCAGCTGACCTTGTTCTTGGGCTCTAGAGCACCTCTGCTGACCTGGTTTGCTGGCTTTAAAGCAGCTCTGCTGACCTTGTTCTATGGCTCTAAAGAAGTTCTGCTGACTTTGTTCTCTAGCTCTAGTGCAGCTCTGCTGACCTGGTTCTCTGGCTCTAATGCAGCTCTGCTGACCTGGTTCACTGGCTCTAAAGCAGCTCTTCTGACCTGGTACGAAGGCTCTAAAGAAGCTCTGCTGACCTGGTTCTCCGGCACTAGAGCAGCTCTGCCAACCTGGTTCTCGGCCTCTAAAGCAGCTCTGCTGACCTGGTTCTCTCCCTCTAAATCAGCTCTCTTGACCTGGTTCTCTCACACTAAAGAGGATCTGCTGACGTGGTTTCTCTGGCTGTACAGCAGGTGTGCTGACCTGGTTCTCTGGCTCCAGTGCAGCTCTGCTGACCTAGTTCTTAGTCTCTGGAGCAGATTTGCTGACCTGGTTCTCTGGCTCCTCAACAGCTCTGATAACCTGGTTATCTGGCTCTAAAGCAGTTCTGTTGACCTGGTTCTCTGGATCTAGAACAGCTTTTCTGACCTGGTTCTCAGGCTCTAGAGCAGCTCTGCTGACCTAGTTCTCTGGCTCTATAGCAGCTCTTCTGACCTGGTACGAAGGCTCTAAAGAAGCTCTGCTGACCTGGTTCTCCGGCACTAGAGCAGCTCTGCCAACCTGGTTCTCGGCCTCTAAAGCAGTCTGCTGACCTGGTTCTCTCCCTCTAAATCAGCTCTCTTGACCTGCTTCTCTGCCTCTAGAGCAGCTCTGCTGACCTAGCTCTCTGGCTCTAAAGCAGCTCTTCTGACCTGGTATGAAGGCTATAAAGCATGTCTGCTGACCTGGTTCTCGGCCTCTAAAGCAGCTCTGCTGACCTGGTTCTCGGCCTCTAAAGCAGCTCAGCTGCCCTGGTTCTCTTCCTCTAAATCAGCCCTATTGACGTGGTTCTCTGCCTCTAGAGCAGATCTACTGACCTGGTTCTCTGGCTCTCAAGTAGCTCTGCTGTCTTGGTTCTCCGGCTCTAAAGCAGGTCTGCTGATCTGGTTCTCTACCTCTAAAGCAGGCAGCTTGAAGGACTGGACTATTTTAAGGTCCAGCGGTGCCAGGGACAACACCTGAAACCTTTGTGGGATACCTGTTCCGGCGTACAAATTACAGAGACACGGGACACTTCCTTCGGCGTCAAAGATCAGCGTTTATTTACTGCAGGGATACAGAGATCTCAAGAAGTACACCACGTGTAGGTTCTGAGAGACTGTTTCAAATTGTACTAAGTGGGTCGCTCCTTTTATACACATTTTCGTCATTGCACAACATACGAACAAAAGGTTACAACTCAGTTCCCACAGTAAACGACAAAAGGGTCGCTTTCATGTTTCAGTAGCCCGGAACATAATTACAGTAGCATCGCCGGTTCCCAACTGTAAAAGCACATCATCCCATCATTAAGCACATTCCATTTAAGTTATAAACGGGTGAAGAGAAGAGACAGGAACAGGTGTAAGGAAAGACAGTCAATAGATTGAGAAGGGAGCGGAGGCAATATCGAAAGCATGATTGCAGGATCAAAGGACTCGTGTCTTATGTATGCACGGCTGAAACAATAGACCGGCACGGCAAGATGAGCCTCGAGCGGGGCCATCTGCCTTTGCTGTGTCATCCCCCTCGTCATAAAGACACCCTCAAAGGAACACGTGTCTTCCGCAAGAGCTTGGGAATCCCAGGGTCACGAAGCGGACAGTGTCCGTTCGCTGGCTACTTGAGGGCAAGAGACAAAATGGATGCCGTATCTAAGATGGAACCCGTGGGTTCAGATGAAGAAACCCACGAATAAGACGAACGGTACAAGGTAGTGTAGCGAAAATGCATACACCCACTAAACTCGTCATTTGCGGTTCACAGATACCAAACTCGTCCATATTCGAACAAGTCAAAAACGCCATTACGATTCTCACGGAACCTCAGACGCTCCTTTTGCCCTCATGTAGGCAAGCACTAGTCGAAATCAGAATCAATCTCGATATTCATCAGATCGTTCAGATGTTGCTGCAACATTATTCTATCCATCAATGCTTCCTTGGTAACAGATGGCCGCCTTATACACGTTGTAGCACAGAGGCCACATAAGGCAGGACCACACTGTACACAAAGACAACACGTGAATAGGAATGTCGCAACAACCCCATTGATCATCAGAATCTTCCAACCCCAAGTCGAAATCAGGCTCCAAAACCATCCTAGTAACGTCCAATCACCTTCGTCCACGTGTATGGACTCGGAAATCTTATGCAACTTCGAGATGGCTTGATATACAGTTGGAGCATTATCAGGAATGAAAATACAGCAGCTCGAATGGATCACCTTGCATACACCACCTCTATCTGCAAGTACAACATCTAAAACCATACGGTTCTGCAACGTCATAAGTCTATCCGCCTGAAGTTCAGCCATCAAATTACCAAGGGCACTTTCAGTTATATTAGCGGTCGATTCTACCACACGAGTCAGTTGTCTCAGGTTCCTACTATTAACCATAGGTCCCTAAAACGGCAGGAAACCCTTAAAGAAGTCTCCTGCTTCCTGACCGGCAGTGTCCTCTTTGCTAACAACACCTCTCACAACTCTAGTCTTGTGATAGTCCGAGGCAACTGTAAAAGTTGGTGGCAAAAGATTCGCAATATAACAGGTGCCCGAAAAGTCACGAGGCAACCATGTATATGCGCGATCATAACATACAAAGTACGTACCCTTGGCAGTTAGGAAAACAGGGGAAGAGAGCATTGGTAAAACATACGTTTCAATGCAAGCACTCTCCCCAAGCTGGGCTCGCGAATTTCGACCACGTCCTTGCAGGCAGAAATTACCGAGGTGGGGTACGATCCAGATCGGAGACGAGCTTTTAAGTTGTCTATCACCCACTGACATGCTATATTCAGCCTCACTCAAATCCTTGTATGCTCGCACCTCCTCCTCTGGAATAAGCGATGCATCAAAAATATCTCTATCTAAGTCTTCAATCGCTCTTACCAAAGGCTTGTGGTACGGGCCGGGACCAAGGTCTGCAGAGCGTGGCTCTCGATGGGGGTAGGAATCTAGTGAACTACGGAACATAGTTTGGAATGCTCGAGCTGACCCCTGGGAGCTGTAAGGAAGAACCAAATACGGAATACCCCTATCCATGGTATGTGGCATTAACCCACACACCCAACAATTAGTAGTATTCATCACCAACTGATGCTGATGTAGGAGTTGGACAAAGGAGTTGTTCATGAATTCCGCACGTCTAACCTGTTCATGTTGGGGCAGGAGATGAAAGGAATGTGGAGAAACAGTGGGAATAGATTTCGGTTCAGAAGAAAGGGTAGGTGAAACAGAAGGTAATAACGACTGTATTCCAAAATACACTCCACCCACTAGCAACATAGAAATAGTCAGGAATAGCAAGAATAACTGAAACAGAAAACATTTTGTTCTGATAACCTTATGAAGCTTAGATCTTGACGCCGACATCCTCTCTACTTCCGACAGCTTAGAGAACTCCATCCTCTAAAAGACCGTCCGTGACGTTCTTGACGCACTTCGTTCTGAGTAGCGATTATCAATTCCCAGGAGTTCCCAGGAATCGACAAAAGTAACCGACCTAATGTCAGGAACCTGCTAAACAGAAGGAAGTACCCGCACGGCCCTACGGTCAACCTGGATGAAAGGTTTTCTTAAACAAACATTCAAATTTTAATGCAAATCTCCCAGCTGTGGAAAAGGAATTCACATAAAAAGGAACTCAAGAATTAATAGAGGATGCAATTGTTCGTAATGTTCGTGAGAACAGTAAGGGGGTAATATGAATTCAAAAAGGAAAGGAAAACAACAAAAATGTTATTAGTCTTTGTTATGAAAGCGAAGAAAATATCGACTTCTTCCAGGTCTGGTCTGCTCTTCAAACAACTGTTCAGATTGCGAAACAACGTTAGATCGATCAGATGGCAGTTCAAGCCTCGAATTCTCCAATGCTGATGGTTCAACAGATGTATCTGACTGCAATGAAGTGTCTCCTACAGGTTGAGCATCACTAAACGGCACGTAGCGTAGAGGGATCTCTGTTTCCATTGCGGCAATTCCAGTCCTCACCCAAGAATCCGCTGGCAGGGGAATCGGAACCTTTTTGGTGTGGGTGGCATGCACCCAATTTTTCCTGCCTTCCAAACGAACTGCTGTCCTTGTGGCCAGGAGGACTTGGAACGGACCCACGAATCTCGGGTCCAAATTGCGCTTTCTGCCAAAATTGCGGGTGACAACCCAGTCACCCGGTTGGAGCCGATGTCCAGGACCCTCAGTCTGTGCCGGTAGAGCTTCAAAAACCTGTTGATGAATTAACCTCAGTTTAGCAGTCAGATCATGAAGATAATCAATTAACATCGGATATTCAAGACTATCGAAGGCCCTAGGCCTCGGGACTCCCCAAATGTTCGCAGGACGGCCGAACACAATCTCATATGGGCTAAGCCCTACTCGAGAGTGCACAGTCGCCCTGGTCGATAAAAGAGCTAGATGCAAGGCATCAGGCCATGACAGACCAGTTGTTGCTTGAATCTTAGCAAGTTTCAGTTTCAGGGTGCCATTATACCCTTCCACTAAACCTGCGGACTGGGGATGATTGGCGCTATGGAATTTTTGTCGAATTCCAAGGCCCTTACACACACTCTTCATCACACTCTCCACAAACTCACTTCCGTTATCTGACCATACAATCCGTGGCATTCCATTTTTTTTTTTTTTTTTTTTTTTTTTGAAGACGTTTATTATTGTGAGAAAAAAAAAGGTGCAGTACATATAGCTGAGCCTACAACCCTGCGGGCCGGCTGCAAGAAATCTGTGTATGGTAGGGACATAGTGTTACAGGGGAGGGCATTATGCATCTTCTCGCTCGTGGTCCGGCGTGCCTCTTCACTGGTGGAATATGTATACTCTTCACATTACGCACACAGTCAGTTCTAAAATTGACGTCTCATTTTTACATTTTTCTATAATTCAACCAGTAACTTTTTCAACATAAAACAGGGATGACCATATCAGTATTTCCCAGCGTGTCTGTGATGCCAGTGCCGCGCCACGTACCATCGGTGCGCACGGCACCAACGTCCCATCGACGTGTTAGGTATGCGCCGGTGGCGCATCAATGAAATGTGGGGTCAGTGGCTCGCTTATGTATGTAGCTGCAGAGCTGGTGCAGAACGGGTTCGGTGAGCGGTGGTGACCCCCCATCTGTCAAGTCAGTGTGCGGCGCGTGTGGCAGACGTATGCGTCGCCCCTGTTGTACCGTCGGTGGGTGTCACCCGCTCCCGTGTTCCCTGCCGAGTGTCCAGGCAGTGGTACTTGACCGCCGCTGTGTGGAGGTGGGTATTCACGCGGCTGGCATGGACAGGAGTGTGAAACTCTTAACTTGGGGTTGCGTGGGGGGGGTCGGACATGGGGGGGGAAGGGGGGGAAAGTGTACTCTAGGGGACTGGGTCAAGGCAGAGTTGCTAAGAGCAGTGTTCGATCTATTATGTGGTGGAGGGCCCTCGTGTGCGCGGCCGGTTGTTGGTCGTGGCATGTGTGTTGGGGGGGGTCAGTGCCGCGCACTCAGTTGGGGTGGCGGGGGTCATCGCGGCGTGTGGCCCCGTCTATGGTGTCGCCGCTCGCGGGGCTCCTGCCCTTCCCAGCTGTCTCTGCGTGAGTCCTCTGGCCTCGCCCTCCCCCCGCAGGGACCCCAGGATATCATCCCAGACGTGTGCGATCGGGAATTGCCTCAACCCCGCAATCTCCTCACCTCGCAGTGCCGTGCCCTCTGCTCTGGCCCAGTTGAGAAAGGATGTGTACCAGTGTGCGGGAGTCGGTGGATCTCTGCTTTTCCAGTGCCTGGTGAGTAGGCGCTTGGCCGTGATGAGGCCTAGGTCCCAGAACCGAGCCAGTGTTCTATTTTGTTTAGTCCTCTTGTATAGCCCAAGAACGCATGCCTCCCACGTGTTAGGTAGCCCCGGGCCTGTGCTGTGCGTCAGGAGCGATGTCACCTCCCCCCAGTATGTGGACAGAGTCGGGCAGCTCCAAAGCATATGCAGTACGTCGGCGTCTAGCAGGTCGCACCTGGGGCAGGCCGCTGTGTCTGTCGTGAAGTACTTATTTATTCTGTCTGGCGACAGGTATGCCTGATGCAGTATATACAGTTGTATAGTGCGGAATCGGGAGTTACGTGGGATGTTCACAGGGCTGGCTAGGACTAGCTTCCATTCTTTGTCTGTCCAATCCCTCCCCCGGTGGGCCGCCCACTTGTCTCTAATTGGTTGTGTGGACCGCTGAGTGTGTATGAGGAGCGCCTGCGCCAGCCAGTGTGTAATGTGTGATCCTCTGCCCATAACGTGTAGGTACTGGATCAAGTGATGGAGCGGTGGCTCCTCCTGGATGTCCCCCCAGGACTCCGTGTAGGCCCTCACCACTGACGCGTGGAGCAGGAATTGGCCTGGCGGCAGGCCAGTGCCCTCCGATAGTTCCGTAAAAGGAAGTAGGCCCCCATCCGTGTAGAGGTCTCCCATAGTCTCCACTCCGGCTGCGACCCAGGTTTCCATGCTGCGTGGCGACACCATCCCATTCCTCCGGGGGGTGCCCAGCAGGGGGAGGGCTGGAGCATACGGTTTGACGTTCCTTGTCAGCTTTAGGCAGCGAAGGAAACATTTGCGGGCTACGGCCATGTGCAGGGGCAGGGGTCGGGGACCTTTGGTCAGTGGGTGAAACAGGGCACACACCTGCGGGTGTGTCCATTGGTAGTCTGCGTTGGCGGTGTCGTCGAGGTGGGAGTCGCTAAGCCAGTATGTGACCCATTGCAGCTGTGCTGCCAGGTAATACAACTCCATATTGGGGACTGCCAGCCCCCCCTCTGCCGTCGGTGAGTACAGCTTCGCCAGGGCTACTCGCGGGCGCCCCGTGTTCCAGATCAGGCCTCGGAGCATCACCTCCAGGTCGCGGAAGATCCTTGTGGGGACATACAGTGGGATGTTTGCAAAGTGGTAGAGTAATCTCGGTAGCGCGATCATTTTGGACAGAGCGATCCGGCTAGGTACATTCAATGGCAAGGTCTTCCAGAAGTTCATCTGGGCCCTCAGCGAGGACACGGCACGCACCAGGTTGCCTTCCAGTATATTCTGCGGGTCTCGGTAAATGTGCAACCCGAGGTACTTGAACGTAGTCGGGTACCAGGTAAGCCGGGCGCCACCAAGGTGCACCTCGCATTCCTCCAGGTCCGGGCTGAAGGCGTATACTCCGGACTTGGTCCAATTGACTCTGAGGCCTGACACCTCTGCAAAGGTCTGGAATATGTCCGACAGTGTCGCTGGCACCGACGTGAGGTCACGCACATACAGTAATAGGTCATCCGCGTATAGCGAGACCGTGTGCACCCCGTCAGCCAGCGGGATCCCCCATTCCACTCCCTTGTCCCTCAGCAGAGCCGCCAGGGGTTCCATTGCCAGGGAGAAGAGAAGGGGCGACAGAGGACAGCCTTGTCTGGTGCCTCTGCGCACCCGCACCGTCTCCGACAGCAGCCTGCCCGTCCGTACTCGGACGCTAGGTCGTTGGTATAGTAGCCCGACCATGTCCATGAAGGCATCCCCGACCTCTAGTTTGTCTAGCACCGCTCCCAAGTACGGCCACTCCACCGAGTCGAAGGCCTTCTCCAGGTCCAGGACGAGGCAGCCCGACCTCGGCCAGTGTATTGCGGCCGCCTCCTGGACTCGGAAAAGACGTCTCAGGTTACGGGAAGTGCTCCTCGTCGGCATGAACCCGTTCTGGTCTGTATGTACCAGTGCCGGGACCTCCAGGGTCAGGCGGCGGGCCAGCAGGGAGGTGAACACTTTGTAGTCTGTATTCAACATGGCTAGAGGCCTGTAGGACCCCATGCACGTGCCATCCTTATCTGGCTTCAACAGCGAAACCAGGTTCGCCTCGTTTAGGGAGTGCGGGAGCGCCGAGTCCTCAATCGCATGTGTATATAGTTTGAGCATCTCCGGGACCAGTACGTCCGAGCAGGCCTTGAAGAACTCGGCAGGCAGGCCATCAGGGCCGGGAGACTTGCCGTTGGACATTGCGAAGATGGCTTCTCGCAATTCCTCTTGGGTGAATGGACCCCCCAAGTCTTCCTGCTGCGCGTTCGCCAGGGAGGGCAGTTGGATGTCCGCAAGGAAACCTTCAATGGTGGCCGTTGAGACCCTCAGCTGTGACTTGTATAGGGCCTGGTAGTGCCCCACGAATGCCTGGTGTATCTTACTTTGTGTGTATACGATCTCCCCTCCAGTTGTCCGAATAGCGGATACTGGTTCCGTGCGGGATTCCTGTTTGACCAGCCAAGCCAGCAATCTCCCCGGCTTGTCGCCATGTTGGTGGACCCGCGCCGAGTGGGCCGCGAAGTTGACGTGTTTCAGTCTCTCTAGTAGCGCAGTGTGTTCCTCTCGGGCCTCCCTCAGCCGGTCATCCGCGCCGATCACCGCCTCCCTTTCCCAGCGGAGCAGGTCCGCCTCCACCCTGCGTAGGTCCGCCTCTAACTGTTTTTGTATGCTCCCTTGTGTGCCCAGGCAGTGGCCCCTTATCACCACTTTGAATGCGTCCCACTCCACGCTTGGGGAGGACGCCGTGCCCGAGTTGTCGGTGAAGTACTGTGCCACTCGGGCCTGCAGGGCGTCTCTGAAGGGTGCGTCGAGCAGCAGGGCAGGCTGTAGCCGCCACGTGGGTATGGGCGGGTGTGGGCGCTCCCATGCTATTGCCATCGTGTGTGGGTTGTGATCTGAATGTGTCCGGCCGAGGTATTGCGACTCCGTAATGTGCGGCAGCATTTCCGTTGTCACCATGAATCTGTCCAGGCGGACATGTAGCGTGTGTGCCCCCGAGTAATATGAGTATATCCTGGTGTCTGGGTTGTGCGCGCGCCATGCATCCCTGAGGTCCCACTGTGTCGCCCACCTTGTGAACGCCTTTGCAGCCCCTAAAGATGCAGCATCTGGCCTGGGTGGGGTCGAGCGGTCCAGTACAGGGTCTAGCACTGTGTTGTAGTCACCTCCCAGTACCCAGGGGACTCCGTGCCAGGGTGCCAATCTTTCCGAAAGATGTGTCAGGAAGCTTCCCTGGTCTGTGTTTGGAGAGTAAATGGACGCCAGGACTACTGGCTGCCCGTCCATCCGGCCCTTCACCAGTACGTACCTCCCCTCCTGGTCCGTGATCACTTCAGACATTGTGAAGGGAGTGCCCGGCCTGACCCACAGTAGTGCCCCTCGGGCAAACGAGGAGTATTCTGTGGCGTACAGCTGACCCCTCCACCTGCGCCGCAGTGCAGCCACCTCCGCCCCACATAGGTGCGTCTCCTGCAGGAGCGCGATTTGTACCTGCTGTCTTTTCAGATAGGAAAATATCTGGTATCTGCGCGCGGGTGTGTGCATTCCCCTAATATTCCAGGTGCATATCTTAACCGAGGTCATACTAGCGGTGTGTACTCCTCCCCTTCTCTCGCACAAACAGCCGCTCCACCAGGGGCCCTCCCATCTCCACACTCAGCACCTCCATCCCCACTCCCCGTAGTACACTTTGCATTGTTCAGGTAAACATTAGGCGGGGAATAAACAATAACCAACATTAACCAACTGTGGGTGAGACCCACTGAAATACCAAAGGGGCAGTGGCGAAACGAGCCACCGTCCATAATCTCAAGTGAGAGGGACAACAGTTCCAGTCTAAGGGGCAGTGCGCATAAGCACGATCGAGGCTAAGAGGAAGTTAAGTCAGTTAAAGGGGTTCCAGTTCCAACCCCGAGCCTCAGGGTGCAGGCCATTCGCTGGCCACCGGCTGTTCACTGACACGCTACGTAGCTCTGGTCCCATGGGGGCCCGCCTGTGTGGACCCCGTCCTTTTGGGGCGAAGGGTCGCAGTCCTGCTCGAGCTCTCGGCCCCAGTCAGGGAGGGTACCCCCCCCCCAGGCCGCATCTGCAGGTGGTCAAGGATGAGCATGGGTCAAGGGGCAACCCCACCATCACCAGTCCCCTCAGCCTCCAACGCCACTTGGGCAGTACTCACTGTGTCCGTGGTCTGCTGTCCATCCGGCAGGCAGGGGGGGGGGCGGAACTCACTCCCGGCTGCACCTGGCGCTGGCCGCGCCTCAGCATCCCGTCGGCCATTGTCGCATCCCCCTCGCCTGGACGGTCACGTTCCAGACCGTTCTGTGGAGTTAGTGGACCAGGTCTGAGGTTTGCGGTGTGACCACCGGCAGTTCCACGGAGATCTGAGAGTTCGGGATCCCGTAGATGGCTTCGTCGTCGTCACTGGGCGCCGTCTGTTGGCCGTCCTCGGGTTGCGATTCCTGGGAGGGTGGGTTGCTGAGTTGGGAAACTTTCCGCAGCGCGTCGCGTTGTTCCTGGAGCATCTGATCCAACGGGGGGGAGTGTCGCGACCCTCCCTCTGCCCGCTGGGACTGTTGCGTGCCGTGCCTCCGGCGGTGTCGTGGGCCGCGTCGTTTGGGCCTTGTCTCGCCCCCACGATGGTTCTTGGGCGCCGCGTCCGTGCCTCCGTCAAGCCACTCGCTGACTTCCCCGGGGGTCCCGAAGAAGTATGTGTTGTCCCCTGCCACCACTCTCAGCTTTGCGGGGAAGAGCAGGGAGTATTTGAGGCCTGCAGTGCGCAACCTCCTCTTAACTTCCAGGAAGTCATGTCTCTGGCGTTGCACCTGGATGGTGTAGTCGGGGAAAAACATGATTGTCGCATTGTCGATGCGGATTTCACCCATCTTCCTGGCTTCCCGTAGCACTGTGTCGCGGTCCCTGTAATTCAGTATCCTGAAGAGCAGTGGCCTTGGGTTGGCGCCGGTCGTGTAGGGTCTGGTCGGCACCCGGTGTGCTCGTTCCACGACAAAGTGGGGCGAGAGCGTGCCTTCAGGCAACAGGGTCCGCAGCCAGTCTTCCACATGTTGTGCCGGGTGGTTCCCTTCCCATTTTTCCGGGACACCCACTAGCCTGATGTTGTTGCGTCTCGCCCTCCCTTCCGCATCTTCGGCCCTGTCTTCCAGGAACTCTACTCTGTTCAGGAGGTCCTGCACGTGCCTGTCCGTTTGGGTGACTTTGGGCTCTATCTCCTTCACTGCGCCTTCCAGGACCTTGGTTCGGTCGGACAGCTTCCTGTGGTCGTCTCTCAGGAGGGTTAGGTCCACGGCCACGCCGTCTATCTTGGTCTCTAGGGAGGTCCTGGTCTGCTGGAGCGATTGTTCCATCCGTTCGACGGCCGCCAGGACGCTGTCCAGCCTCGTGGCCAGCTGCTCGGCAGCCATTTTGTTGAGCTGTTTGTTCGTTTTCCCCTTCTGCAGGGCCCCACCAGTCCCGGTGCGGGTCCGCACCCCTCCTGACATGTGCCGTGGTGGACGACCAGTAGATTGATTGTCCCCGCTTCTCTGGTGGCACCTCTGGGGTCACCCCGGCCCGGGTTGGTGGTACGTTGGTGGTACGTTGGTCTGGGGTCCACTCCCGACTGCGGCAGGTCTTCGCTCCTCCGTGGCCCCGCTCCGCCACGCAGGCCCCGGTGTAGCGGGTGTCTCAAGGGTCCGGGCGTCTCGCGTGAGGCCGGTCCCTCCTTCCTCCCCGCACGTGTGCCTGTGCAGAGGGGGGGGGGGGGGGGGAGTCTGCAAATGTCCCTGCGCGTGCCTCCACTGCGGGGGGGGGGGTGTCCACTGTGCCGCCCGCCACCGATCCGTGGCGGCGTGATGAGTGTGGCTTCTCCGCCCCAGCCCCTCCGCGTGACTCACAATACGCGCTGCACAGCCCTCTCCGGCGCTCCGGAGGCAGCGTTACCGGGCTCGTGGCTGGGGCGTTGGGTGTTGGGGCTTCGTCTGGGCGGTAGTGGGTTGCTGGCGGCCCCCAGGGTGTACGGGCCGGGTGCGGTGGCAGATTGTGGGCGGCCTCTCCGCCCCGGTCCCTCCGTGGCAGTCCGTGAGCCTGTGTCTCTCCGGGCAGCGCCTGGCGGCGTGCGGCGTCCCGGGGGCCTCCCGACTCCCCCCTCCTCACCGGGTCAAGCTGCGCTGCAGCGCGGATGCTGGGCTGCCGTGGTTTGCCGGCCGGGGCAGTGGTGACGAGGGTGGTCGCTGCCGGTGTGCCGGGGGTCCGCCGGCGGCCCTCGAGGAGTGCAGGCCGGGGCCTTCACGCTGGGCCGAGGCCGGGGTCTCTCCTGGCTGCACTGCTGGCAAGGTGGCCTCCAAGTCCGCTGGAGAGCCGTAGGGCAGGCCGGGGTCCGGCCCGGCGGAGCCTCGGGACAAAAGTCGGCCAGTCCGTCGTGATGGTCTCCGCGGGTGTCCGCCTGCAATTTCTGGCGGCCTCGATGCAAATCGGCGGATAATTGGCTCGGGGAAGGGGAGCTTTTCACAGAGCTCTACCCGAGCACGTCCTCCGCCATTGCGTGCTTAGCCACGCCCCCACAATCCGTGGCATTCCATACCGAGGAAAGTATTCCTTCAGTAGGACTTTTGCTGTTGACAGGGCAGTATTATCTTTAAGAGGATAGGCCTCAATCCATCTGGAGAACGCGCAAACCACAACTAAAACATACTTCAAGTTATTGCATCTTTCCATATGTATGAAGTCCAGTTGGATAACCTCAAAGGGACATGTAGGAGGAGCAAAATGACCAGGTGGAGTGGGGGTGCCCTTACCAGGATTATACATCATACATACCATACAGTTCTTAACCAATCTTTCAGCATATTTAGCAATTCCATCATTCTTCCATACAGGGGACAACAATTTACATATACCTTTCGCGCTAATATGTGACAAGCCGTGAGCCATAGTCACAACAGCTAGCACATATGCATCCGGCAACATCCACCTCTGACATTCTGACAAATCAACCCAGCATCCATGCGCGTCCAACTTTCCCGTGCTTTCTTTCCACTTAGCCTTTTCAGCTTCAGTGGCCTCATTCTGAATCGCTTTCACACTCTCAACAGTGTCATCACACATACCAGTCTCCGCCGGCCACCTCACTGCACTCGTAACGTACATTCGGGTTGCAAGATCCTTTGCTGTTTCCTTAGCAATCTCATCCGCGAACGCATTACCACGACCAACATCATCCGTAACCTTTCGGTGCGCGCTGCATTTAATGATTGCCACTTGTTTAGGCAATGTAAGTGCATCCAAAAGATCGTTCACGAGCTGTCCGTGTTGGATCTTGGTACCATGCGATGTCATAAATCCTCTTTCTCTCCACAATCGACCAATGCTATGTGCAACGCCAAATGCATATTGGCTATCAGTAAACACGTTCACTCGCTCTCCTTCAGACAAAACACATGCTCTCGTTAATGCAATCAACTCCGCCGCTTGAGCCGAATTCTGACTCAATCTCGCAGTTTCCACAACCGTACTCAACGTCACTACAGCATATGCAGTCGTCACATCACCATTCGGCAACTTGAAACACGAACCATCAACATACAAAGTACCATCGGGATCTGCCAATGGAGTTTTTTTAGGTCAACACGACCCTTCGTTTCTTCTTCAGTTCTTAAATAACAATCATGTGGTGGTACATCATCTGGTTCCATATTAGTCGGTAACAATGTCGCCGGGTTCAGCACATTGCAACGCTTGATCTGTATATGACTTGCCAAAAGCGTCAACTCATAACCAGACAACCTTGCACTCGTCAGATGTTGAGTCTTTGTCCGATTCAAAAGAGTGTCAACTGCATGCGGAACCATCACCGTAAGCATCTTATCCATGACCAGTCCTGCGGATTGTCTGATGGACACCGCAGCTGCCGCTGTCGCTCTTAGACAACTCGGCAATGCTCTAGCTACTGGGTCCAAGGTCGAAGAAAAATATGCACATGGACGCTGTTTACCGCCAAATGGTTGCGTCAAAACACTCAACGCACACCCCTCTCTCTCGTGAACGTATAGTGTAAACGGCTTACTGTAGTCAGGAGTACCTAACACAGGAGCCGAGCACAACGCATCACGTAATTCAGAAAAACTTTTCTGACACTCTTCGGTCCATGGCAAAGGAGTCGGAACATCCTTGCACGTGAGGGCTACCAATGGCTTTGCTAGCAATGAAAAATTTGGAATCCATTGCCTGCAATATGACGTGATACCTAGAAAGGCACGTACATCTCTCTGAGTTGTTGGCACAATCATTCGGGCAATCGCTGCCATTCTTTCTGGGGTCAACCTTCTTCCCTCCTTTGACAATAAGTGACCTAAGTAGGTTACTTCTTGACAACAATATTGCAGTTTAGAAGGCGACACCTTGTGATGTAAGTCACAGAGATGTTGTAACAGCGATACTGTAGCAGTTTTGCAAATTTCTTTAGTGTCAGCAGCCACCAACAGATCATCAACGTACTGAATCAAGGCCACACCAGCCGGTAACACAAACGCGTCAAGTTGACTCTTAAGAGCTTGGCTGTAGATTGATGGACTCTCACAGTAGCCCTGAGGAGCGCGTTTAAACCTGAAGCTGCGACCACCTAATGAGAAGCCGAATAGATCTCTGCTTTCCTCAGCAATCGGAATGCTAAAGAAAGCATTCTTCAGGTCGATTACCGCGAACCAAGAAGCAGAGGCTGGAATCAGAGTCAGCAAAGCCATAATGTCAGGCACCACAGGAAATTGTGGAATCACAATTTTATTTACCTCTCGTAAATCAATAACGAAACGGTACACAGGGGGCTTGGATGGATCAGTTTGTTTCAGAATAGGTAACACAGGACTGTTACACACATTTCCCCGAGTTTCTTCGATCACATCCTTGTTTATTAAGTCGTAAATGATCGCTAATAGCGCTTGTTCACCTTCAAGTGAGATGCGATATTGGGGAATGCGTGGCAATCGCACATTCGATTTCAATTGGACGACATAAGGTGATATGTCCAACAGGCCCACGTCATTGGGACCTGTCGCCCACAAAGACTTAGGAAGAGAACTCAATTCCGGTGGGAGCTTATCCATTGACAGGTGTTAGACCTGACATCCTTGGCGTGGTTTTTCCCCATCTTTTTGCCTCTGACTCATGTATTTTTGATGCTGTGCTGGATTTTGTTTTTGCTGGTTTAGATGCTTTGGACCCTCTGCCACTGCTGATCAGTGTCAGAGGGTAAGTGCTCCCTCTGTAAATTGTCATATTGATTGGGTATACCTGATTGGCATATTTGTGTCACCATGAAGTCCCTAGTAAAGTGCACTGTGTGTGCCAGGGCTGGTGATGACAGATGCTACTAGTGGGCCTGCAGCGCAGATTGCGCCACCCACATGAGTAGCCCTAAAATGATGTCTCAGGCCTGCCAGCGCAGGGCCTGTGTGCAGTCAGTGGACTGCCATGTCCGCCTGGCCAGTGTCCCCACTGGCTGGGCCTAACCCTTCCCTGTCCGTGCACACCAGTCACCCCTATGGAAGGCTCAAGGTACCCCCCTGGGCAGGGTGCAGTGCATGGATAAGGTAGAGCATGTACTAGTGCAGGTAACATGCTCTGGTAGTGAGCAGCAGCCATTTTGTGTGCTCACTGCTGTAAGGCTATCTTGCTCCATAGAGTAACATGGGGTAGGCTGGTCCCATTGGATCCCAGCCTATCTTCCCATACGAACAAGATGGGACATAAGTGAAAGATATCCCTGAACTCAGAATTTAATAACACATCTTTTAGTAAAGGTTGTTTTTAAATTCTGTGTTTGAGAATGGCACTTTTAGAAAGTAGCTGTTCTCTTGTCTAAACCTTTCTGTGTGCCTGGGACTGTTTGTGGATTGACTGTCTGGGTTGAGGATGACAGGGTCTGCAGAGCCCCGGGGGGTTATCTGAGCCAGCCCCGTGGATGAAAGGCAGCATCTGCTGCCAGGGAAGTGGGAGGAGATAGCACCTGATAGTGAAGGGCTGTGCCTGCCTAACCACAAAGCTGGCTCCACCCCCTGCTGGGCGACTGTCACCTCTGTCCCTGGGACAGGGAGGAAGAAGGAAACCAGAAACACCCCAGACCCCCAGAACTGGTTTGGACCGGGCTCAGGGCCCCCTTTGCACAAAGACTTCAAAAGACTTCAAAGGACTTCAAAGCCTTTTTGGGGTATAAGAGAAGGACCCCTGACTACAGAAAATCAGATTCCACAATCAAGAGGAACCTCTGCCAGAAGAAGGACTGCTGAAGGAGATGATGGAAGATTGCCTTGCTGTGTGCTTTAAGGGCTGACCTATCCTGCTATCCAACTGAAGGAGAGGAGAAGAAAGGGACTTTGCTGTGAGCTGTGACCCTGCCTACTTGAAACTGCTAAGACTTTGCTGTGTGCTGTGTCTGCAACTTGAATCTCCAAGGGCCTGAGGAGAGCTGGCTCCCTGTCTGCAACCCAGGACTACAAAGGTTGCCCAAGCAAAGAAGCTGCTGTATTGCTCAAAATCTGCTGAGAGACCTGAAGCTACTGCGCCTCCTGAAGCTGCTGTGGGCTGGGAGGATCGTGAATAACCCTCTGCCCGTGAAGCGCGCTGGCTGCTCTCTGCACGGCCTGAGAGCGCCGCGCTGGGAAGCCCTGCTAGCGCTCTGCCGTGACCGGTGTTCGGCGTGCTCATCGGCACGTGTGGAGTGGAGGCGCGAAGTTATTGGTGGCCCCAGGGTTAAGCAATCCTATGCGCAAGTCCTGAAACAGCTATCCTGCCCTGTGACCCCGGGCGCTGTAAATCTCTGTGGCCAGACTTCACCACCGCAGCCTGGGGTCCGCGAAATCAACCGGCAGCTGCTCGGCACCTTGGCCGAGGCACGAAGGGGCCGCGACCGCATTGGTGGCTTTTCGGAGGCTCGTCGGCAGAGGCGCGCTCTCATTGGCCGCTGCAGTGGGCCTGTCCCCGTGAGCTGCGCCGCCGTTGGTTGGAGCCTCGCCGCGTCATCAGGATCTGCCCGGGAGCCGCGCTGTGAGTGGCTGACTCCGGGGGAACCCTCGACGTCAGCGGAGGCCAGTGGGAGCTGCGACGGGGGCCGTGCCTGCGAGGGTGAGTCTTCGGCCCAGAAGCTGAGGGAGATCGCCTTCCACCCCGCACCCGGTATTGACACCGGCTGAAGAGAGGAAGCGCTGGGGGCTGTGCGCTCGCTCGCGAAAGTGTCACGGACGTGCGCCTCGCCTCCCGAGTGCCCCGCATTGCGCGTGGGACCCGGGGATAACAGCCCAATACCCGATCTCCCTGATTTGAGGGGAGAAACCAGCTGAGGCATGAGCGCTGCTTCTACAAATGCAGAACAAAGATTAGGAAGCACGTTTTGAGTGCTAAGATCCTACCAATTTGCTACGTTCTATATTTTTTAAAGACTTGAGACAATTGATGACATAAGAACTTCCTGAAATTACTTGCAACCACTAATATTAAGTGCAACCTTTACCTGAAAAAGTGATTATCGTATTACTGCCTTTTACTGCCTGCAAACCAGATAAAAGTTATTTATATTTTTATAAAATACTTACCTGTGTGGTCTCAGTTTGTGGTGGATTGGGGATTATTGTTGTGTTGAGTGCAAATATTATACACATTGCCTTGGGGATAAGCCTGCCTGCTCGCGCCAAGCTACCTAGAGGGAGAGCGGGGGTTATCTACTGTGTGTATTCCTTCACCCTGACTAGAAGCAAGGGTCCCTACTTGGTCTAAGGTACTTACCTCTGCCAACTAGAGACCCCCAGATCTAACATTGGTGGACAGCGGTGCGGATTCTGAACTAATAATTGCACTTGACCTGCAGTGATCTCTTGCACATCACTAGTCTAGTTTAGCAGCACAGGTTGCGCAAGATTTTTTTTCTTTTTGGTGAAACCTTTTGTTGAAAAGGTTAGGAAGCATCATGTCTGTGAAAGCGGCAAGCGTGAGAGTAGAATTGGAAGTGGAATTCGAAATTCAGGAGCTGTACAACTACAGAAAGGATATCCTGAAACAATTCTGCAAACAGCTTGGATGCCCAGTGAAGGGCAGCGCAAACAAGGAAGAGCTACAGAAAGCTCTAAGGGCCTGGTGGGAGGCCAAACATGTCTCAGAAGAAGCTACTGAAGTGGAAGGCGCACCGGAGAATGTTTTTTTGCTCAGTGATTTGCCAGCGCGGTCAGCATCTAAGGCTGGCAGCAACCATTCCAGTAGGGTTATTTCTCCAGAGGAGCTGGAGGAAAATCAGAGAGCTAGGGCTCATGAGATTGAGATTTTTAAACTCAGAGCCCAAGCAGATGAAAGGAGAATGCGCCTTGAAAATGAGAAGGCGGCGGAGGAGAGAAGACATGCTCTCGCTTTGGAGGAGAAGAAACTCCAATTGGTTCATGAGAGGAACATGAGGGAGCTGGACATCAAAGAAAAGCAAGGGGGGTCCAGCTCTAATGGTGGCAGCGCACAACCAGTACAGGCGGGTAAGGTATACATACCAAAGGATCTGGTACAGAATTATCAGAGGGGTGAAGATATTTATGCGTGGTTTAGAGCGTATGAACTAGCCCTAAAGATGAATGAAGTGCCTGAGAAAAGTTGGGGGGCAGGTTTATGGAAGCACTTTGAGGCCTCTGGGAGGGATGTCTTGGCACCCTTAGAAGCAACAGGTACTTTAGCCTACCCCTCCATGAAGGAGGCTTTGTGCCTCAGGTATGGGCTCACTGCAGAACAGTACCGCCAGAAGTTTAGGAACTTCAAGAAGCTTGATTCAAGTACTTGGGTGGAGTGTGTGAGTATGTACACGCGTGCACTGGAAGGTTGGATAAAGGGCAGCAAAGTTACTGATTATGTGGGGTTGTGTCACTTGATTAGTTGGGAGCACTTAAGTAGTTTATGTGTTCCAGAGCTGCGCCAGCATCTTTTAGACAGCAAGTTAACTGATCCCAGTGAGCTTGCTAAAGAGGCGGACCGCTGGACTAGCACCAGGGTCCACAAGGGGGTGGTAAGTACCCCAGCCAAGGGTGGACAGGGTCCCCAGCAGAAGAGTGGGGGGGACACGGGTAATCAAAAGGAGTCTTCTAAAGGGCCCCAAAATAGTTCCCAGGAGAAAGAGTCTCAACCCCCCAAGTCTAAGAAGTCCTGGCCCCATAAGGGCAAGCAGGACAACAGGCCCCCACCTACTTGCTATGCCTGTAGGGAGGTGGGGCACATTGCCCCCAAATGTCCAAAGAAACCTCCAGCACCCACTGGTGCTCCAACACCGGCATTAGCTAGTGTAGCTTTGGGAGGGGATTTGATTTCTAGTGGGGAGGAGGGGTTAGCAGTGATGACCCTTGTCTCTTTAGGAGACCAAGAGATGGCCCAGGAAACCTTGCTGCCCTTAAACACTAAGAAATATGGGCAGAAGGTGACCATCAATGGAAAAGAGATAGAAGCTCTGAGAGACACAGGGGCCAGTGTGACATCTGTCAGGTGTCAATGGGTGTCTGAAGAGCAGATCATTCCCGATGTACTCCGTCCTGTGGTGGCAGCTGACAGTTCAGTGCGCCTCTGCAAGTTGGCACGTGTTCCATTTGAGTGGGGAGGAGTCTCCGGTACATTGGAAGTTGTTGTAAGTGATGCCTTGCCTGTAGATTGTCTATTAGGTAATGACCTGGAGAGCTCTCCATGGAAAGATGTAGAGCACAGGACTCACTTGGAAATGTTGGGCTTGCCTGCGTGGATCTGTGTGACCACACGTGCAATGGCAGCCAGTAAGGGTGGATTAGCAGAACTGGAGCCTGGAACAATGGCCCAGGGACCTGTCAAGAGAGGAAGGGGCAGAGGGCGCGGGAAACCAGCCCCCACTGTTCCCACGGTCCAGGAGGAAGCAGAACCTGAGGGGGATGCCCTGGAACCTACAGGGGAACAGGTGGCCGAACTAGGGGAATTGCCTGAGCTGTCCCAGTGGCAGCAAGATGGTGGTCCCTCCAGGGAGGAATTCTGCCAAGCTCAAAAGGAGTGCCCTTCCCTCATTGGTGTGCGGCAGCAGGCTGCAGACCAGGCAGCAGGCCTGGGGTCCAAGGAACATTTGATCTACTGGGAGGATGACTTACTTTATAGTGAGCCTAAGTTCGCTGAGCCCGGTGCAGCCCGTGTGCTGGTGGTACCCGAGTGCTTCAGGAACTTCCTACTGGGTCTGGCTCATGACGTGCCTCTCGCAGGACATCTGGGGCAAGACAAGACCTATTACAGGCTTGTCACCCACTTCTACTGGCCCCAGATGAAGAAGCACGTCGCTGCCTTTTGTAAGTCTTGCCAAACTTGTCAGGCCAGTGGCAAGAGCGGAGGGAAGTGCGTGGCACCCCTCCAACCCTTTCCTGTGGTGAGCACCCCTTTTGAGAGGGTGGGCATTGACATCGTGGGGCCCCTGGACCCTAAGACAGCCTTAGGCAACAGGTTTATCCTGGTCTTGGTGGACCATGCCACCCGATACCCTGAAGCAGTCCCTCTCAGGACAGTCACAGCCCCTGTGGTGGGCCGTGCCTTAATGGGGATCTTTTCCCGTGTGGGATTCCCCAGAGAGGTGGTTTCTGACAGGGGTACAAACTTCATCTCTAGGTACATGAAGTCTCTGTGGGAGGTGTGTGGAGTGACATATAAGTTCACCACACCTTACCATCCTCAAGGAAATGGGTTGGTTGAAAGATTCAACCGCACCCTGAAGGGCATGATTATGGGCCTAGAGGAGCCCATGAGGCGGAAGTGGGACGTCTTGTTACCATGCCTGTTATTTGCATACAGGGAGGTGCCTCAGAAATCCTTAGGGTTCAGCCCCTTTGAGTTGCTGTATGGCCACTCTGTCAGAGGACCTCTCACTCTGGTGAAGGAGGGGTGGGAGAAATCCCGTGGGAAAACCCCTCAGGATGTGTTCAGCTATGTGCTGGCCATCCGCAACCAGACCAAGCGCTTCAGGAAGCTCGCTCAAGAGAACCTGGAGGCTAGCCAGGAGGAAATGAAGAGATGGTATGATCAGAACACCTCTCTTGTGGAGTTCCAACCTGGGCAGAAAGTGTGGGTGATGGAGCCAGTGGAGCCTTGTGCGCTCCGTGACAAGTGGTCTGGGCCATATGAGGTGGTGGAGCGCAAGAGCGAGGTTACCTACTTGGTTAACCTGAAGACTCCCAGGCAGCCCCTGAGAGTGTTGCATGTAAACCGCCTCAAACCCCACTTTGAGAGGTCAGCAGTGACTTTGCTCATGGCTACAGATGCAGGAGGGGAGGAGGATAGTGATCCTCTCCCTGACCTCCTGGCAACCAAGGAGCAAGATGGGTCAGTTGATGGGGTGATACTCTCACCCACCCTGACCCCAGAGCAGCAACAGGACTGTCGCCAAGTCTTGGGTCAGTTCGCCCCCCTGTTTTCCCTGACCCCAGGTGTCACTGACTGGTGTGTCCACGATGTGGACACTGGTGACAACCTGCCTGTGAAACAGAAGTTTTACAGAGTGGCTGACAAGGTCAGGGCTAGCATCAAAGAAGAGGTTTCTAAGATGTTAGCGCTAGGGGTCATTGAGCCCTCCAGCAGCCCCTGGGCTAGCCCAGTGGTCTTAGTGCCTAAGAAAGCTGCTACCCCTGGTGGCCCCCAGGAACTCCGTTTCTGCGTGGACTACCGTGGGCTCAATGCGGTCACCAAGACTGACGCGCACCCCATCCCCCGAGCTGATGAGCTGGTGGATCGGTTGGGAGCTGCCCGGTACCTGAGCACCTTTGATTTGACTTCAGGTTACTGGCAGATTGCCTTAACTGAGGGGGCCAAGGAAAGATCAGCATTTTCAACACCAGAGGGGCACTTCCAGTTTCGTGTCATGCCCTTTGGGTTGAAAAATGCCCCTGCCACATTCCAGAGACTGGTCAACCAGGTATTAGCAGGGCTGGAGGAATTCAGCGCAGCATACCTGGATGACATTGCTGTGTTCAGCTCCACTTGGGAGGAACACTTGCAACACCTCTGCGCAGTGTTGAAGGCTCTGCAAAAGGCAGGCCTCACTATCAAGGCCAGTAAGTGCCAGATAGGGCAGGGATCTGTGGTGTACTTGGGACACCAGGTGGGGAGCGGCCAGGTGGCGCCCCTACAGGCAAAGATTGATACCATTCTGGCTTGGGAACCCCCCAAGACCCAGACTGAGGTGAGAGCCTTTTTAGGTCTCACCGGGTATTACAGACGGTTTGTCAAAGGTTATGGCACCATTGTAGCCCCTTTGACAGAACTGACATCTAGAAATCAGCCCAGGAAAGTGAATTGGACCGAGGCCTGTCAAACTGCTTTTGACACCCTCAAAACTGCCATGTGCACAGCACCGGTGCTTAAGGCACCTGACTTTTCAAGTGAGTTCATTGTGCAAACTGACGCTTCAGAGCAAGGCGTGGGAGCAGTACTCTCACAGATCAATGAGGAGGGTGAAGACCAACCGGTGGCTTTCATTAGTAGGAGGCTACTCCCCCGGGAACAGAGATGGAGTGCAATCGAAAGGGAAGCTTTCGCTGTGGTCTGGGCTCTGAAGAAGCTGAGGCCCTACCTGTTTGGGACTCACTTCCGTGTTCAGACCGACCACAGGCCCCTCAGATGGTTAATGCATATGAGGGGTGAGAATCCAAAACTGTTGAGGTGGTCCATTTCCCTACAGGGGATGGACTTCACGGTGGAGCACCGCCCTGGTACAGAACACGCCAATGCTGATGGTCTGTCCAGATTCTTCCGCCTTAGTGATGAGGACTCCCAAGAGGTTGGGTAGTTCTCCCCACTTTCAGCTGGAGGGGACACGTGTTAGACCTGACATCCTTGGCGTGGTTTTTCCCCATCTTTTTGCCTCTGACTCATGTATTTTTGATGCTGTGCTGGATTTCGTTTTTGCTGGTTTAGATGCTTTGGACCCTCTGCCACTGCTGATCAGTGTCAGAGGGTAAGTGCTCCCTCTGTAAATTGTCATATTGATTGGGTATACCTGATTGGCATATTTGTGTCACCATGAAGTCCCTAGTAAAGTGCACTGTGTGTGCCAGGGCTGGTGATGACAGATGCTACTAGTGGGCCTGCAGCGCAGATTGCGCCACCCACATGAGTAGCCCTAAAATGATGTCTCAGGCCTGCCAGCGCAGGGCCTGTGTGCAGTCAGTGGACTGCCATGTCCGCCTGGCCAGTATCCCCACTGGCTGGGCCTAACCCTTCCCTGTCCGTGCACACCAGTCACCCCTATGGAAGGCTCAAGGTACCCCCCTGGGCAGGGTGCAGTGCATGGATAAGGTAGAGCATGTACTAGTGCAGGTAACATGCTCTGGTAGTGAGCAGCAGCCATTTTGTGTGCTCACTGCTGTAAGGCTATCTTGCTCCATAGAGTAACATGGGGTAGGCTGGTCCCATTGGATCCCAGCCTATCTTCCCATAGGAACAAGATGGGACATAAGTGAAAGATATCCCTGAACTCAGAATTTAATAACACATCTTTTAGTAAAGGTTGTTTTTAAATTCTGTGTTTGAGAATGGCACTTTTAGAAAGTAGCTGTTCTCTTGTCTAAACCTTTCTGTGTGCCTGGGACTGTTTGTGGATTGACTGTCTGGGTTGAGGATGACAGGGTCTGCAGAGCCCCGGGGGGTTATCTGAGCCAGCCCCGTGGATGAAAGGCAGCATCTGCTGCCAGGGAAGTGGGAGGAGATAGCACCTGATAGTGAAGGGCTGTGCCTGCCTAACCACAAAGCTGGCTCCACCCCCTGCTGGGCGACTGTCACCTCTGTCCCTGGGACAGGGAGGAAGAAGGAACCCAGAAACACCCCAGACCCCCAGAACTGGTTTGGACCGGGCTCAGGGCCCCCTTTGCACAAAGACTTCAAAAGACTTCAAAGGACTTCAAAGCCTTTTTGGGGTATAAGAGAAGGACCCCTGACTACAGAAAATCAGATTCTACAATCAAGAGGGACCTCTGCCAGAAGAAGGACTGCTGAAGGAGCGGATGGAAGATTGCCTTGCTGTGTGCTTTAAGGGCTGACCTATCCTGCTATCCAACTGAAGGAGAGGAGAAGAAAGGGACTTTGCTGTGAGCTGTGACCCTGCCTGCTTGAAACTGCTAAGACTTTGCTGTGTGCTGTGTCTGCAACTTGAATCTCCAAGGGCCTGAGGAGAGCTGGCTCCCTGTCTGCAACCCAGGACTACAAAGGTTGCCCAAGTAAAGAAGCTGCTGTATTGCTCAAAATCTGCTGAGAGACCTGAAGCTACTGCGCCTCCTGAAGCTGCTGTGGGCTGGGAGGATCGTGAATAACCCTCTGCCCGTGAAGCGCGCTGGCTGCTCTCTGCACGGCCTGAGAGCGCCGCGCTGGGAAGCCCTGCTAGCGCTCTGCCGTGACCGGTGTTCGGCGTGCTCATCGGCACGTGTGGAGTGGAGGCGCGAAGTTATTGGTGGCCCCAGGGTTAAGCAATCCTATGCGCAAGTCCTGAAACAGCTATCCTGCCCTGTGACCCCGGGCGCTGTAAATCTCTGTGGCCAGACTTCACCGCCGCAGCCTGGGGTCCGCGAAATCAACCGGCAGCTGCTCGGCACCTTGGCCGAGGCACGAAGGGGCCGCGACCGCATTGGTGGCTTTTCGGAGGCTCGTCGGCAGAGGCGCGCTCTGATTGGCCGCTGCAGTGGGCCTGTCCCCGTGAGCTGCGCCGCCGTTGGTTGGAGCCTCGCCGCGTCATCAGGATCTGCCCGGGAGCCGCGCTGTGAGTGGCTGACTCCGGGGGAACCCTCGACGTCAGCGGAGGCCAGTGGGAGCTGCGACGGGGGCCGTGCCTGCGAGGGTGAGTCTTCGGCCCAGAAGCTGAGGGAGATCGCCTTCCACCCCGCACCCGGTATTGACACCGGCTGAAGAGAGGAAGCGCTGGGGGCTGTGCGCTCGCTCGCGAAAGTGTCACGGACGTGCGCCTCGCCTCCCGAGTGCCCCGCATTGCGCGTGGGACCCGGGGATAACAGCCCAATACCCGATCTCCCTGATTTGAGGGGAGAAACCAGCTGAGGCAGGAGCGCTGCTTCTACAAATGCAGAACAAAGATTAGGAAGCACGTTTTGAGTGCTAAGATCCTACCAATTTGCTACGTTCTATATTTTTTAAAGACTTGAGACAATTGATGACATAAGAACTTCCTGAAATTACTTGCAACCACTAAGATTAAGTGCAACCTTTACCTGAAAAAGTGATTATCGTATTACTGCCTTTTACTGCCTGCAAACCAGATAAAAGTTATTTATATTTTTATAAAATACTTACCTGTGTGGTCTCAGTTTGTGGTGGATTGGGGATTATTGTTGTGTTGAGTGCAAATATTATACACATTGCCTTGGGGATAAGCCTGCCTGCTCGCGCCTGTGAGAAGTTGGCCCGATATGCAACGTTCGCTATTCTAGCGACCGCTATGTATCGTTCCAACGACCCTTATGGTGTTTGGTTGTAAGTCAACCTATAGACCAGCTATCCTAGTAGCGTGGATACGAGCAGTCTAAGGCTAAAGACTCGAGAGGGCGTGTTAAGCCAGCTGTTATACCACATATACCCCTTGAACACCGAGTGAAAGGACACCACACAAGTGTTATGAAAATAAACAGTTATTTATTAAGAATCACAACAGCCCTGTACTCTTTATGAGGACAGGGTACTAAGCACAAACCAAATCTCTTAGGAAAATACTTCAAGTGCACAATTACAACAAGTGTCCGAGGACACGGAAAGTTTAGTGGTCTCGGGCGGACCCGATAAGGCAAGTCGGAAGCGAGGGACTCGGGACCCTAGAGTAAAGAGGCTATGCAGGCACCGAAATGCCGAGTTACCTAGCCACGAGGGCTGCGGCTGCACAAGTCTTACAGGCGTCGGGGTCTTCGCTGAGGAGCCGGAAGAAAAGGAGTTGCTGGCCGGCGACCAGTGATGAATAGTTCGTAGAGATCCAAGCCTGGATCAGAGATCGATGACACCTGAAAGCAGAGGGGACCAAGTTCGTACTACTAGCCAGTAGTCAGAGGGTACCAGGAGGGCACCGGTTGGCCGTCACCTCGGCTAGGTGAGTGGGCGACGCTAGGCTCTGCAGTCTCACGGACCAGGAGGCGTTGTCGGCGACCAGGATGGAGGTGCGAGCTGTCCCACGAAGGATGATGCTGTTGGCGTCGCTGGGCCCAAGATTGGGGCAACAAGCCTTGGCAGATCTCAGGGCCACGTGGTAGGCCTAAGATGGCGTCTTGAATGGACCAGGAGGGTCCGGGGTGCTCCTCTCGGAAAAGGGGGCAAGGGCCGGTCTGGAGCAACCAGACCAGCAGCGTTGATTGTCGGATGTCGTCACAGAAGGGCACAAGCCAGCGGCTAGTGACCAGACAACGTGCTGAGCAGCGAGCAGAAGGGCCCACACGCAGATCGTGGAGATGCTGGGAGACTGCACTTCGGTGCTGGAGCGGCTCAGGGTCGGGGCTTCTCGGACCCCAGAGCACTCACCAGAGAATGGCTTCGATGGTCGTGCTGGTTAAGAAAGCGTGCAGGTTTTGATGATGGCCGGTCCCTCGAGGTCTCGTCGCACCCACAGATCACAGCTGAGCTGATGACGTGGGTAGAGGTCAGAGGTGCCAGGGAAGCCGGTTCTCGTCGAGCTGGGCCGTCGGATCCTTGAGGAAGGACTTGCAGCAAACCGCAGAGTTCTTAGATGGTGCCCGCTGATGCAGGGTGACTACTCCTTAGTCACAAGGGAGAAATCTTGAGAAGAGTCTCGAATGTCCTTTCGTAGAAAGTAGTTCTTGATTCAAAGATGATCCAATTTGGAAGGGTCCCCGCTCCGGCCTTTATTCTAAAGAAAGGGGTGGGTACATGACTAGGTCCTGCCCTAAGGGTGGGACCAGGAAGGGGGGTAGTTACACCCCTCTCCCCTGCCGGACTTTCCCCAGGCCAGGGCTGGCGCCCCTGGAACTGGTTCTGACCGGCAGATGCGTAGTGAGCACCGGGGTGCCACTCCGCAGTCACCTTCTCGCAGAAGCCCTACCTACCCAGAATACACAAACCCTGTCTGGGACGGTGCGAACACCGCCCTCGACAGGAAACCCTTTGTCCAAGCGCCCCTCGCTGGAAGGACTCCCAGCAGCAGGAGGTCAGACGCGTGTCTGTGGTGGCAGCATCCATTTGGTGGAGCTGAGGCTTTAGTTAACTTTAACCGGGGTTCACAGTTACGTACATGTCGTGTCCCTCTAGAAGGGCGGAATGCTAACCTCGTCGCCAGAATTGGTGAGAGGGCAGCATCCCGATTCGTATGACACCTTACTCGACATGCCTTGATAACGCGATACCGAAGTTACCGATGTGGTACGCGTTATCATGGAACAGCCATTGGGTCTTGATTCCGCAAGCTGCAACCGGGCTCGGCTCGGGCCAGAACCTAGTTCACACGAGCCCACGCACTCTGCCTTCAGGATTGTCAAGGCCTGCCATAGGAGTGACTGATAGGAACTCGGGTGTCCATTGTATGGTTAGGTATAGAGCTACTATACCTACAGCAAAGGGTGCTTACACGACTTTGCCCCAGCTGTCATGCAGCCAGTTGTGTCAAATTTAGGAGGCCAACCAGGGGTGGCATAATACATGCTGCAGCCCCTGGCGGCCCTGGGTACACCTATGCCCTGCGTTACGGGGTCTGATAAGGTGGCCCAGTACCAATTGGTAAATGCACCTAGGGTACATGTTGCAATTTAGAAAGAGAACAGCCAGGCTGTGGGTCTGATTAGCAGGCCCACAGCCAGAGAAAGTCGTAAACCAGTGAAACAAAAGCAAAAAATCCGGGTGATCATGGGATTGCAGACCCTACTCTCCTACAGCGCCAAGCTACCTAGAGGGAGAGCGGGGGTTATCTACTGTGTGTATTCCTTCACCCTGACTAGAAGCAAGGGTCCCTACTTGGTCTAAGGTACTTACCTCTGCCAACTAGAGACCCCCAGATCTAACATTGGTGGACAGCGGTGCGGATTCTGAACTAATAATTGCACTTGACCTGCAGTGATCTCTTGTACATCACTAGTCTAGTTTAGCAGCACAGGTTGCGCAAGATTTTTTTTCTTTTTGGTGAAACCTTTTGTTGAAAAGGTTAGGAAGCATCATGTCTGTGAAAGCGGCAAGCGTGAGAGTAGAATTGGAAGTGGAATTCGAAATTCAGGAGCTGTACAACTACAGAAAGGATATCCTGAAACAATTCTGCAAACAGCTTGGATGCCCAGTGAAGGGCAGCGCAAACAAGGAAGAGCTACAGAAAGCTCTAAGGGCCTGGTGGGAGGCCAAACATGTCTCAGAAGAAGCTACTGAAGTGGAAGGCGCACCGGAGAATGTTTTTTTGCTCAGTGATTTGCCAGCGCGGTCAGCATCTAAGGCTGGCAGCAACCATTCCAGTAGGGTTATTTCTCCAGAGGAGCTGGAGGAAAATCAGAGAGCTAGGGCTCATGAGATTGAGATTTTTAAACTCAGAGCCCAAGCAGATGAAAGGAGAATGCGCCTTGAAAATGAGAAGGCGGCGGAGGAGAGAAGACATGCTCTCGCTTTGGAGGAGAAGAAACTCCAATTGGTTCATGAGAGGAACATGAGGGAGCTGGACATCAAAGAAAAGCAAGGGGGGTCCAGCTCTAATGGTGGCAGCGCACAACCAGTACAGGCGGGTAAGGTATACATACCAAAGGATCTGGTACAGAATTATCAGAGGGGTGAGGATATTTATGCGTGGTTTAGAGCGTATGAACTAGCCCTAAAGATGAATGAAGTGCCTGAGAAAAGTTGGGGGGCAGGTTTATGGAAGCACTTTGAGGCCTCTGGGAGGGATGTCTTGGCACCCTTAGAAGCAACAGGTACTTTAGCCTACCCCTCCATGAAGGAGGCTTTGTGCCTCAGGTATGGGCTCACTGCAGAACAGTACCGCCAGAAGTTTAGGAACTTCAAGAAGCTTGATTCAAGTACTTGGGTGGAGTGTGTGAGTATGTACACGCGTGCACTGGAAGGTTGGATAAAGGGCAGCAAAGTTACTGATTATGTGGGGTTGTGTCACTTGATTAGTTGGGAGCACTTAAGTAGTTTATGTGTTTCAGAGCTGCGCCAGCATCTTTTAGACAGCAAGTTAACTGATCCCAGTGAGCTTGCTAAAGAGGCGGACCGCTGGACTAGCACCAGGGTCCACAAGGGGGTGGTAAGTACCCCAGCCAAGGGTGGACAGGGTCCCCAGCAGAAGAGTGGGGGGGACACGGGTAATCAAAAGGAGTCTTCTAAAGGGCCCCAAAATAGTTCCCAGGAGAAAGAGTCTCAACCCCCCAAGTCTAAGAAGTCCTGGCCCCATAAGGGCAAGCAGGACAACAGGCCCCCACCTACTTGCTATGCCTGTAGGGAGGTGGGGCACATTGCCCCCAAATGTCCAAAGAAACCTCCAGCACCCACTGGTGCTCCAACACCGGCATTAGCTAGTGTAGCTTTGGGAGGGGATTTGATTTCTAGTGGGGAGGAGGGGTTAGCAGTGATGACCCTTGTCTCTTTAGGAGACCAAGAGATGGCCCAGGAAACCTTGCTGCCCTTAAACACTAAGAAATATGGGCAGAAGGTGACCATCAATGGAAAAGATATAGAAGCTCTGAGAGACACAGGGGCCAGTGTGACATCTGTCAGGTGTCAATGGGTGTCTGAAGAGCAGATCATTCCCGATTTACTCCGTCCTGTGGTGGCAGCTGACAGTTCAGTGCGCCTCTGCAAGTTGGCACGTGTTCCATTTGAGTGGGGAGGAGTCTCCGGTACATTGGAAGTTGTTGTAAGTGATGCCTTGCCTGTAGATTGTCTATTAGGTAATGACCTGGAGAGCTCTCCATGGAAAGATGTAGAGCACAGGACTCACTTGGAAATGTTGGGCTTGCCTGCGTGGATCTGTGTGACCACACGTGCAATGGCAGCCAGTAAGGGTGGATTAGCAGAACTGGAGCCTGGAACAATGGCCCAGGGACCTGTCAAGAGAGGAAGGGGCAGAGGGTGCGGGAAACCAGCCCCCACTGTTCCCACGGTCCAGGAGGAAGCAGAACCTGAGGGGGATGCCCTGGAACCTACAGGGGAACAGGTGGCCGAACTAGGGGAATTGCCTGAGCTGTCCCAGTGGCAGCAAGATGGTGGTCCCTCCAGGAAGGAATTCTGCCAAGCTCAAAAGGAGTGCCCTTCCCTCATTGGTGTGCGGCAGCAGGCTGCAGACCAGGCAGCAGGCCTGGGGTCCAAGGAACATTTGATCTACTGGGAGGATGACTTACTTTATAGTGAGCCTAAGTTCGCTGAGCCCGGTGCAGCCCGTGTGCTGGTGGTACCCGAGCGCTTCAGGAACTTCCTACTGGGTCTGGCTCATGACGTGCCTCTCGCAGGACATCTGGGGCAAGACAAGACCTATTACAGGCTTGTCACCCACTTCTACTGGCCCCAGATGAAGAAGCACGTCGCTGCCTTTTGTAAGTCTTGCCAAACTTGTCAGGCCAGTGGCAAGAGCGGAGGGAAGTGCGTGGCACCCCTCCAACCCTTTCCTGTGGTGAGCACCCCTTTTGAGAGGGTGGGCATTGACATCGTGGGGCCCCTGGACCCCAAGACAGCCTTAGGCAACAGGTTTATCCTGGTCTTGGTGGACCATGCCACCCGATACCCTGAAGCAGTCCCTCTCAGGACAGTCACAGCCCCTGTGGTGGGCCGTGCCTTAATGGGGATCTTTTCCCGTGTGGGATTCCCCAGAGAGGTGGTTTCTGACAGGGGTACAAACTTCATCTCTAGGTACATGAAGTCTCTGTGGGAGGTGTGTGGAGTGACATATAAGTTCACCACACCTTACCATCCTCAAGGAAATGGGTTGATTGAAAGATTCAACCGCACCCTGAAGGGCATGATTATGGGCCTAGAGGAGCCCATGAGGCGGAAGTGGGACGTCTTGTTACCATGCCTGTTATTTGCATACAGGGAGGTGCCTCAGAAATCCTTAGGGTTCAGCCCCTTTGAGTTGCTGTATGGCCACCCTGTCAGAGGACCTCTCACTCTGGTGAAGGAGGGGTGGGAGAAATCCCGTGGGAAAACCCCTCAGGATGTGTTCAGCTATGTGCTGGCCATCCGCAACCAGACCAAGCGCTTCAGGAAGCTCGCTCAAGAGAACCTGGAGGCTAGCCAGGAGGAAATGAAGAGATGGTATGATCAGAACACCTCTCTTGTGGAGTTCCAACCTGGGCAGAAAGTGTGGGTGATGGAGCCAGTGGAGCCTTGTGCGCTCCGTGACAAGTGGTCTGGGCCATATGAGGTGGTGGAGCGCAAGAGCGAGGTTACCTACTTGGTTAACCTGAAGACTCCCAGGCAGCCCCTGAGAGTGTTGCATGTAAACCGCCTCAAACCCCACTTTGAGAGGTCAGCAGTGACTTTGCTCATGGCTACAGATGCAGGAGGGGAGGAGGATAGTGATCCTCTCCCTGACCTCCTGGCAACCAAGGAGCAAGATGGGTCAGTTGATGGGGTGATACTCTCACCCACCCTGACCCCAGAGCAGCAACAGGACTGTCGCCAAGTCTTGGGTCAGTTCGCCCCCCTGTTTTCCCTGACCCCAGGTGTCACTGACTGGTGTGTCCACGATGTGGACACTGGTGACAACCTGCCTGTGAAACAGAAGTTTTACAGATTGGCTGACAAGGTCAGGGCTAGCATCAAAGAAGAGGTTTCTAATATGTTAGCGCTAGGGGTCATTGAGCCCTCCAGCAGCCCCTGGGCTAGCCCAGTGGTCTTAGTGCCTAAGAAAGCTGCTACCCCTGGTGGCCCCCAGGAACTCCGTTTCTGCGTGGACTACCGTGGGCTCAATGCGGTCACCAAGACTGACGCGCACCCCATCCCCCGAGCTGATGAGCTGGTGGATCGGTTGGGAGCTGCCCGGTACCTGAGCACCTTTGATTTGACTTCAGGTTACTGGCAGATTGCCTTAACTGAGGGGGCCAAGGAAAGATCAGCATTTTCAACACCAGAGGGGCACTTCCAGTTTCGTGTCATGCCCTTTGGGTTGAAAAATGCCCCTGCCACATTCCAGAGACTGGTCAACCAGGTATTAGCAGGGCTGGAGGAATTCAGCGCAGCATACCTGGATGACATTGCTGTGTTCAGCTCCACTTGGGAGGAACACTTGCAACACCTCTGCGCAGTGTTGAAGGCTCTGCAAAAGGCAGGCCTCACTATCAAGGCCAGTAAGTGCCAGATAGGGCAGGGATCTGTGGTGTACTTGGGACACCAGGTGGGGAGCGGCCAGGTGGCGCCCCTACAGGCAAAGATTGATACCATTCTGGCTTGGGAACCCCCCAAGACCCAGACTGAGGTGAGAGCCTTTTTAGGTCTCACCGGGTATTACAGACGGTTTGTCAAAGGTTATGGCACCATTGTAGCCCCTTTGACAGAACTGACATTTAGAAATCAGCCCAGGAAAGTGAATTGGACCGAGGCCTGTCAAACTGCTTTTGACACCCTCAAAACTGCCATGTGCACAGCACCGGTGCTTAAGGCACCTGACTTTTCAAGTGAGTTCATTGTGCAAACTGATGCTTCAGAGCAAGGCGTGGGAGCAGTACTCTCACAGATCAATGAGGAGGGTGAAGACCAACCGGTGGCTTTCATTAGTAGGAGGCTACTCCCCCGGGAACAGAGATGGAGTGCAATCGAAAGGGAAGCTTTCGCTGTGGTCTGGGCTCTGAAGAAGCTGAGGCCCTACCTGTTTGGGACTCACTTCCGTGTTCAGACCGACCACAGGCCCCTCAGATGGTTAATGCATATGAGGGGTGAGAATCCAAAACTGTTGAGGTGGTCCATTTCCCTACAGGGGATGGACTTCACGGTGGAGCACCGCCCTGGTACAGAACACGCCAATGCTGATGGTCTGTCCAGATTTTTCCGCCTTAGTGATGAGGACTCCCAAGAGGTTGGGTAGTTCTCCCCACTTTCAGCTGGAGGGGACACGTGTTAGACCTGACATCCTTGGCGTGGTTTTTCCCCATCTTTTTGCCTCTGACTCATGTATTTTTGATGCTGTGCTGGATTTCGTTTTTGCTGGTTTAGATGCTTTGGACCCTCTGCCACTGCTGATCAGTGTCAGAGGGTAAGTGCTCCCTCTGTAAATTGTCATATTGATTGGGTATACCTGATTGGCATATTTGTGTCACCATGAAGTCCCTAGTAAAGTGCGTGTGTGTGCCAGGGCTGGTGATGACAGATGCTACTAGTGGGCCTGCAGCGCAGATTGCGCCACCCACATGAGTAGCCCTAAAATGATGCCTCAGGCCTGCCAGCGCAGGGCCTGTGTGCAGTCAGTGGACTGCCATGTCCGCCTGGCCAGTGTCCCCACTGGCTGGGCCTAACCCTTCCCTGTCTGTGCACACCAGTCACCCCTATGGAAGGCTCAAGGTACCCCCCTGGGCAGGGTGCAGTGCATGGATAAGGTAGAGCATGTACTAGTGCAGGTAACATGCTCTGGTAGTGAGCAGCAGCCATTTTGTGTGCTCACTGCTGTAAGGCTATCTTGCTCCATAGAGTAACATGGGGTAGGCTGGTCCCATTGGATCCCAGCCTATCTTCCCATAGGAACAAGATGGGACATAAGTGAAAGATATCCCTGAACTCAGAATTTAATAACACATCTTTTAGTAAAGGTGGTTTTAAATTCTGTGTTTGAGAATGGCACTTTTAGAAAGTAGCTGTTCTCTTGTCTAAACCTTTCTGTGTGCCTGGGACTGTTTGTGGATTGACTGTCTGGGTTGAGGATGACAGGGTCTGCAGAGCCCCGGGGGGTTATCTGAGCCAGCCCCGTGGATGAAAGGCAGCATCTGCTGCCAGGGAAGTGGGAGGAGATAGCACCTGATAGTGAAGGGCTGTGCCTGCCTAACCACAAAGCTGGCTCCACCTCCTGCTGGGCGACTGTCACCTCTGTCCCTGGGACAGGGAGGAAGAAGGAAACCAGAAACACCCCAGACCCCCAGAACTGGTTTGGACCGGGCTCAGGGCCCCCTTTGCACAAAGACTTCAAAAGACTTCAAAGGACTTCAAAGCCTTTTTGGGGTATAAGAGAAGGACCCCTGACTACAGAAAATCAGATTCTACAATCAAGAGGAACCTCTGCCAGAAGAAGGACTGCTGAAGGAGCTGATGGAAGATTGCCTTGCTGTGTGCTTTAAGGGCTGACCTATCCTGCTATCCAACTGAAGGAGAGGAGAAGAAAGGGACTTTGCTGTGAGCTGTGACCCTGCCTGCTTGAAACTGCTAAGACTTTGCTGTGTGCTGTGTCTGCAACTTGAATCTCCAAGGGCCTGAGGAGAGCTGGCTCCCTGTCTGCAACCCAGGACTACAAAGGTTGCCCAAGCAAAGAAGCTGCTGTATTGCTCAAAATCTGCTGAGAGACCTGAAGCTACTGCGCCTCCTGAAGCTGCTGTGGGCTGGGAGGATCGTGAATAACCCTCTGCCCCTGAAGCGCGCTGGCTGCTCTCTGCACGGCCTGAGAGCGCCGCGCTGGGAAGCCCTGCTAGCGCTCTGCCGTGACCGGTGTTCGGCGTGCTCATCGGCACGTGTGGAGTGGAGGCGCGAAGTTATTGGTGGCCCCAGGGTTAAGCAATCCTATGCGCAAGTCCTGAAACAGCTATCCTGCCCTGTGACCCCGGGCGCTGTAAATCTCTGTGGCCAGACTTCACCGCCGCAGCCTGGGGTCCGCGAAATCAACCGGCAGCTGCTCGGCACCTTGGCCGAGGCACGAAGGGGCCGCGACCGCATTGGTGGCTTTTCGGAGGCTCGTCGGCAGAGGCGCGCTCTGATTGGCCGCTGCAGTGGGCCTGTCCCCGTGAGCTGCGCCGCCGTTGGTTGGAGCCTCGCCGCGTCATCAGGATCTGCCCGGGAGCCGCGCTGTGAGTGGCTGACTCCGGGGGAACCCTCGACGTCAGCGGAGGCCAGTGGGAGCTGCGACGGGGGCCGTGCCTGCGAGGGTGAGTCTTCGGCCCAGAAGCTGAGGGAGATCGCCTTCCACCCCGCACCCGGTATTGACACCGGCTGAAGAGAGGAAGCGCTGGGGGCTGTGCGCTCGCTCGCGAAAGTGTCACGGACGTGCGCCTCGCCTCCCGAGTGCCCCGCATTGCGCGTGGGACCCGGGGATAACAGCCCAATACCCGATCTCCCTGATTTGAGGGGAGAAACCAGCTGAGGCAGGAGCGCTGCTTCTACAAATGCAGAACAAAGATTAGGAAGCACGTTTTGAGTGCTAAGATCCTACCAATTTGCTACGTTCTATATTTTTTAAAGACTTGAGACAATTGATGACATAAGAACTTCCTGAAATTACTTGCAACCACTAAGATTAAGTGCAACCTTTACCTGAAAAAGTGATTATCGTATTACTGCCTTTTACTGCCTGCAAACCAGATAAAAGTTATTTATATTTTTATAAAATACTTACCTGTGTGGTCTCAGTTTGTGGTGGATTGGGGATTATTGTTGTGTTGAGTGCAAATATTATACACATTGCCTTGGGGATAAGCCTGCCTGCTCGCGCCTGTGAGAAGTTGGCCCGATATGCAACGTTCGCTATTCTAGCGACCGCTATGTATCGTTCCAACGACCCTTATGGTGTTTGGTTGTAAGTCAACCTATAGACCAGCTATCCTAGTAGCGTGGATACGAGCAGTCTAAGGCTAAAAACTCGAGAGGGCGTGTTAAGCCAGCTGTTATACCACATATACCCCTTGAACACCGAGTGAAAGGACACCACACAAGTGTTATGAAAATAAACAGTTATTTATTAAGAATCACAACAGCCCTGTACTCTTTATGAGGACAGGGTACTAAGCACAAACCAAATCTCTTAGGAAAATACTTCAAGTGCACAATTACAACAAGTGTCCGAGGACACGGAAAGTTTAGTGGTCTCGGGCGGACCCGATAAGGCAAGTCGGAAGCGAGGGACTCGGGACCCTAGAGTAAAGAGGCTATGCAGGCACCGAAATGCCGAGTTACCTAGCCACGAGGGCTGCGGCTGCACAAGTCTTACAGGCGTCGGGGTCTTCGCTGAGGAGCCGGAAGAAAAGGAGTTGCTGGCCGGCGACCAGTGATGAATAGTTCGTAGAGATCCAAGCCTGGATCAGAGATCGATGACACCTGAAAGCAGAGGGGACCAAGTTCGTACTACTAGCCAGTAGTCAGAGGGTACCAGGAGGGCACCGGTTGGCCGTCACCTCGGCTAGGTGAGTGGGCGACGCTAGGCTCTGCAGTCTCACGGACCAGGAGGCGTTGTCGGCGACCAGGATGGAGGTGCGAGCTGTCCCACGAAGGATGATGCTGTTGGCGTCGCTGGGCCCAAGATTGGGGCAACAAGCCTTGGCAGATCTCAGGGCCACGTGGTAGGCCTAAGATGGCGTCTTGAATGGACCAGGAGGGTCCGGGGTGCTCCTCTCGGAAAAGGGGGCAAGGGCCGGTCTGGAGCAACCAGACCAGCAGCGTTGATTGTCGGATGTCGTCACAGAAGGGCACAAGCCAGCGGCTAGTGACCAGACAACGTGCTGAGCAGCGAGCAGAAGGGCCCCACGCAGATCGTGGAGATGCTGGGAGACTGCACTTCGGTGCTGGAGCGGCTCAGGGTCGGGGCTTCTCGGACCCCAGAGCACTCACCAGAGAATGGCTTCGATGGTCGTGCTGGTTAAGAAAGCGTGCAGGTTTTGATGATGGCCGGTCCCTCGAGGTCTCGTCGCACCCACAGATCACAGCTGAGCTGATGACGTGGGTAGAGGTCAGAGGTGCCAGGGAAGCCGGTTCTCGTCGAGCTGGGCCGTCGGATCCTTGAGGAAGGACTTGCAGCAAACCGCAGAGTTCTTAGATGGTGCCCGCTGATGCAGGGTGACTACTCCTTAGTCACAAGGGAGAAATCTTGAGAAGAGTCTCGAATGTCCTTTCGTAGAAAGTAGTTCTTGATTCAAAGATGATCCAATTTGGAAGGGTCCCCGCTCCGGCCTTTATTCTAAAGAAAGGGGTGGGTACATGACTAGGTCCTGCCCTAAGGGTGGGACCAGGAAGGGGGGTAGTTACACCCCTCTCCCCTGCCGGACTTTCCCCAGGCCAGGGCTGGCGCCCCTGGAACTGGTTCTGACCGGCAGATGCGTAGTGAGCACCGGGGTGCCACTCCGCAGTCACCTTCTCGCAGAAGCCCTACCTACCCAGAATACACAAACCCTGTCTGGGACGGTGCGAACACCGCCCTCGACAGGAAACCCTTTGTCCAAGCGCCCCTCGCTGGAAGGACTCCCAGCAGCAGGAGGTCAGACTCGTGTCTGTGGTGGCAGCATCCATTTGGTGGAGCTGAGGCTTTAGTTAACTTTAACCGGGGTTCACAGTTACGTACATGTCGTGTCCCTCTAGAAGGGCGGAATGCTAACCTCGTCGCCAGAATTGGTGAGAGGGCAGCATCCCGATTCGTATGACACCTTACTCGACATGCCTTGATAACGCGATACCGAAGTTACCGATGTGGTACGCGTTATCATGGAACAGCCATTGGGTCTTGATTCCGCAAGCTGCAACCGGGCTCGGCTCGGGCCAGAACCTAGTTCACACGAGCCCACGCACTCTGCCTTCAGGATTGTCAAGGCCTGCCATAGGAGTGACTGATAGGAACTCGGGTGTCCATTGTATGGTTAGGTATAGAGCTACTATACCTACAGCAAAGGGTGCTTACACGACTTTGCCCCAGCTGTCATGCAGCCAGTTGTGTCAAATTTAGGAGGCCAACCAGGGGTGGCATAATACATGCTGCAGCCCCTGGCGGCCCTGGGTACACCTATGCCCTGCGTTACGGGGTCTGATAAGGTGGCCCAGTACCAATTGGTAAATGCACCTAGGGTACATGTTGCAATTTAGAAAGAGAACAGCCAGGCTGTGGGTCTGATTAGCAGGCCCACAGCCAGAGAAAGTCGTAAACCAGTGAAAAAAAAGCAAAAAATCCGGGTGATCATGGGATTGCAGACCCTACTCTCCTACAGCGCCAAGCTACCTAGAGGGAGAGCAGGGGTTATCTACTGTGTGTATTCCTTCACCCTGACTAGAAGCAAGGGTCCCTACTTGGTCTAAGGTACTTACCTCTGCCAACTAGAGACCCCCAGATCTAACATCTGTGGACAGCGGTGCGGATTCTGAACTAATAATTGCACTTGACCTGCAGTGATCTCTTGTACATCACTAGTCTAGTTTAGCAGCACAGGTTGCGCAAGATTTTTTTTCTTTTTGGTGAAACCTTTTGTTGAAAAGGTTAGGAAGCATCATGTCTGTGAAAGCGGCAAGCGTGAGAGTAGAATTGGAAGTGGAATTCGAAATTCAGGAGCTGTACAACTACAGAAAGGATATCCTGAAACAATTCTGCAAACAGCTTGGATGCCCAGTGAAGGGCAGCGCAAACAAGGAAGAGCTACAGAAAGCTCTAAGGGCCTGGTGGGAGGCCAAACATGTCTCAGAAGAAGCTACTGAAGTGGAAGGCGCACCGGAGAATGTTTTTTTGCTCAGTGATTTGCCAGCGCGGTCAGCATCTAAGGCTGGCAGCAACCATTCCAGTAGGGTTATATCTCCAGAGGAGCTGGAGGAAAATCAGAGAGCTAGGGCTCATGAGATTGAGATTTTTAAACTCAGAGCCCAAGCAGATGAAAGGAGAATGCGCCTTGAAAATGAGAAGGCGGCGGAGGAGAGAAGACATGCTCTCGCTTTGGAGGAGAAGAAACTCCAATTGGTTCATGAGAGGAACATGAGGGAGCTGGACATCAAAGAAAAGCAAGGGGGGTCCAGCTCTAATGGTGGCAGCGCACAACCAGTACAGGCGGGTAAGGTATACATACCAAAGGATCTGGTACAGAATTATCAGAGGGGTGAGGATATTTATGCGTGGTTTAGAGCGTATGAACTAGCCCTAAAGATGAATGAAGTGCCTGAGAAAAGTTGGGGGGCAGGTTTATGGAAGCACTTTGAGGCCTCTGGGAGGGATGTCTTGGCACCCTTAGAAGCAACAGGTACTTTAGCCTACCCCTCCATGAAGGAGGCTTTGTGCCTCAGGTATGGGCTCACTGCAGAACAGTACCGCCAGAAGTTTAGGAACTTCAAGAAGCTTGATTCAAGTACTTGGGTGGAGTGTGTGAGTATGTACACGCGTGCACTGGAAGGTTGGATAAAGGGCAGCAAAGTTACTGATTATGTGGGGTTGTGTCACTTGATTAGTTGGGAGCACTTAAGTAGTTTATGTGTTTCAGAGCTGCGCCAGCATCTTTTAGACAGCAAGTTAATTGATCCCAGTGAGCTTGCTAAAGAGGCGGACCGCTGGACTAGCACCAGGGTCCACAAGGGGGTGGTAAGTACCCCAGCCAAGGGTGGACAGGGTCCCCAGCAGAAGAGTGGGGGGGACACGGGTAATCAAAAGGAGTCTTCTAAAGGGCCCCAAAATAGTTCCCAGGAGAAAGAGTCTCAACCCCCCAAGTCTAAGAAGTCCTGGCCCCATAAGGGCAAGCAGGACAACAGGCCCCCACCTACTTGCTATGCCTGTAGGGAGGTGGGGCACATTGCCGCCAAATGTCCAAAGAAACCTCCAGCACCCACTGGTGCTCCAACACCGGCATTAGCTAGTGTAGCTTTGGGAGGGGATTTGATTTCTAGTGGGGAGGAGGGGTTAGCAGTGATGACCCTTGTCTCTTTAGGAGACCAAGAGATGGCCCAGGAAACCTTGCTGCCCTTAAACACTAAGAAATATGGGCAGAAGGTGACCATCAATGGAAAAGAGATAGAAGCTCTGAGAGACACAGGGGCCAGTGTGACATCTGTCAGGTGTCAATGGGTGTCTGAAGAGCAGATCATTCCCGATGTACTCCGTCCTGTGGTGGCAGCTGACAGTTCAGTGCGCCTCTGCAAGTTGGCACGTGTTCCATTTGAGTGGGGAGGAGTCTCCGGTACATTGGAAGTTGTTGTAAGTGATGCCTTGCCTGTAGATTGTCTATTAGGTAATGACCTGGAGAGCTCTCCATGGAAAGATGTAGAGCACAGGACTCACTTGGAAATGTTGGGCTTGCCTGCGTGGATTGTGTGACCACACGTGCAATGGCAGCCAGTAAGGGTGGATTAGCAGAACTGGAGCCTGGAACAATGGCCCAGGGACCTGTCAAGAGAGGAAGGGGCAGAGGGCGCGGGAAACCAGCCCCCACTGTTCCCACGGTCCAGGAGGAAGCAGAACCTGAGGGGGATGCCCTGGAACCTACAGGGGAACAGGTGGCCGAACTAGGGGAATTGCCTGAGCTGTCCCAGTGGCAGCAAGATGGTGGTCCCTCCAGGAAGGAATTCTGCCAAGCTCAAAAGGAGTGCCCTTCCCTCATTGGTGTGCGGCAGCAGGCTGCAGACCAGGCAGCAGGCCTGGGGTCCAAGGAACATTTGATCTACTGGGAGGATGACTTACTTTATAGTGAGCCTAAGTTCGCTGAGCCCGGTGCAGCCCGTGTGCTGGTGGTACCCGAGCGCTTCAGGAACTTCCTACTGGGTCTGGCTCATGACGTGCCTCTCGCAGGACATCTGGGGCAAGACAAGACCTATTACAGGCTTGTCACCCACTTCTACTGGCCCCAGATGAAGAAGCACGTCGCTGCCTTTTGTAAGTCTTGCCAAACTTGTCAGGCCAGTGGCAAGAGCGGAGGGAAGTGCGTGGCACCCCTCCAACCCTTTCCTGTGGTGAGCACCCCTTTTGAGAGGGTGGGCATTGACATCATGGGGCCCCTGGACCCCAAGACAGCCTTAGGCAACAGGTTTATCCTGGTCTTGGTGGACCATGCCACCCGATACCCTGAAGCAGTCCCTCTCAGGACAGTCACAGCCCCTGTGGTGGGCCGTGCCTTAATGGGGATCTTTTCCCGTGTGGGATTCCCCAGAGAGGTGGTTTCTGACAGGGGTACAAACTTCATCTCTAGGTACATGAAGTCTCTGTGGGAGGTGTGTGGAGTGACATATAAGTTCACCACACCTTACCATCCTCAAGGAAATGGGTTGATTGAAAGATTCAACCGCACCCTGAAGGGCATGATTATGGGCCTAGAGGAGCCCATGAGGCGGAAGTGGGACGTCTTGTTACCATGCCTGTTATTTGCATACAGGGAGGTGCCTCAGAAATCCTTAGGGTTCAGCCCCTTTGAGTTGCTGTATGGCCACCCTGTCAGAGGACCTCTCACTCTGGTGAAGGAGGGGTGGGAGAAATCCCGTGGGAAAACCCCTCAGGATGTGTTCAGCTATGTGCTGGCCATCCGCAACCAGACCAAGCGCTTCAGGAAGCTCGCTCAAGAGAACCTGGAGGCTAGCCAGGAGGAAATGAAGAGATGGTATGATCAGAACACCTCTCTTGTGGAGTTCCAACCTGGGCAGAAAGTGTGGGTGATGGAGCCAGTGGAGCCTTGTGCGCTCCGTGACAAGTGGTCTGGGCCATATGAGGTGGTGGAGCGCAAGAGCGAGGTTACCTACTTGGTTAACCTGAAGACTCCCAGGCAGCCCCTGAGAGTGTTGCATGTAAACCGCCTCAAACCCCACTTTGAGAGGTCAGCAGTGACTTTGCTCATGGCTACAGATGCAGGAGGGGAGGAGGATAGTGATCCTCTCCTTGACCTCCTGGCAACCAAGGAGCAAGATGGGTCAGTTGATGGGGTGATACTCTCACCCACCCTGACCCCAGAGCAGCAACAGGACTGTCGCCAAGTCTTGGGTCAGTTCGCCCCCCTGTTTTCCCTGACCCCAGGTGTCACTGACTGGTGTGTCCACGATGTGGACACTGGTGACAACCTGCCTGTGAAACAGAAGTTTTACAGATTGGCTGACAAGGTCAGGGCTAGCATCAAAGAAGAGGTTTCTAAGATGTTAGCGCTAGGGGTCATTGAGCCCTCCAGCAGCCCCTGGGCTAGCCCAGTGGTCTTAGTGCCTAAGAAAGCTGCTACCCCTGGTGGCCCCCAGGAACTCCGTTTCTGCGTGGACTACCGTGGGCTCAATGCGGTCACCAAGACTGACGCGCACCCCATCCCCCGAGCTGATGAGCTGGTGGATCGGTTGGGAGCTGCCCGGTACCTGAGCACCTTTGATTTGACTTCAGGTTACTGGCAGATTGCCTTAACTGAGGGGGCCAAGGAAAGATCAGCATTTTCAACACCAGAGGGGCACTTCCAGTTTCGTGTCATGCCCTTTGGGTTGAAAAATGCCCCTGCCACATTCCAGAGACTGGTCAACCAGGTATTAGCAGGGCTGGAGGAATTCAGCGCAGCATACCTGGATGACATTGCTGTGTTCAGCTCCACTTGGGAGGAACACTTGCAACACCTCTGCGCAGTGTTGAAGGCTCTGCAAAAGGCAGGCCTCACTATCAAGGCCAGTAAGTGCCAGATAGGGCAGGGATCTGTGGTGTACTTGGGACACCAGGTGGGGAGCGGCCAGGTGGCGCCCCTACAGGCAAAGATTGATACCATTCTGGCTTGGGAACCCCCCAAGACCCAGACTGAGGTGAGAGCCTTTTTAGGTCTCACCGGGTATTACAGACGGTTTGTCAAAGGTTATGGCACCATTGTAGCCCCTTTGACAGAACTGACATCTAGAAATCAGCCCAGGAAAGTGAATTGGACCGAGGCCTGTCAAACTGCTTTTGACACCCTCAAAACTGCCATGTGCACAGCACCGGTGCTTAAGGCACCTGACTTTTCAAGTGAGTTCATTGTGCAAACTGATGCTTCAGAGCAAGGCGTGGGAGCAGTACTCTCACAGATCAATGAGGAGGGTGAAGACCAACCGGTGGCTTTCATTAGTAGGAGGCTACTCCCCCGGGAAAAGAGATGGAGTGCAATCGAAAGGGAAGCTTTCGCTGTGGTCTGGGCTCTGAAGAAGCTGAGGCCCTACCTGTTTGGGACTCACTTCCGTGTTCAGACCGACCACAGGCCCCTCAGATGGTTAATGCATATGAGGGGTGAGAATCCAAAACTGTTGAGGTGGTCCATTTCCCTACAGGGGATGGACTTCACGGTGGAGCACCGCCCTGGTACAGAACACGCCAATGCTGATGGTCTGTCCAGATTTTTCCGCCTTAGTGATGAGGACTCCCAAGAGGTTGGGTAGTTCTCCCCACTTTCAGCTGGAGGGGACACGTGTTAGACCTGACATCCTTGGCGTGGTTTTTCCCCATCTTTTTGCCTCTGACTCATGTATTTTTGATGCTGTGCTGGATTTCGTTTTTGCTGGTTTAGATGCTTTGGACCCTCTGCCACTGCTGATCAGTGTCAGAGGGTAAGTGCTCCCTCTGTAAATTGTCATATTGATTGGGTATACCTGATTGGCATATTTGTGTCACCATGAAGTCCCTAGTAAAGTGCGTGTGTGTGCCAGGGCTGGTGATGACAGATGCTACTAGTGGGCCTGCAGCGCAGATTGCGCCACCCACATGAGTAGCCCTAAAATGATGTCTCAGGCCTGCCAGCGCAGGGCCTGTGTGCAGTCAGTGGACTGCCATGTCCGCCTGGCCAGTGTCCCCACTGGCTGGGCCTAACCCTTCCCTGTCTGTGCACACCAGTCACCCCTATGGAAGGCTCAAGGTACCCCCCTGGGCAGGGTGCAGTGCATGGATAAGGTAGAGCATGTACTAGTGCAGGTAACATGCTCTGGTAGTGAGCAGCAGCCATTTTGTGTGCTCACTGCTGTAAGGCTATCTTGCTCCATAGAGTAACATGGGGTAGGCTGGTCCCATTGGATCCCAGCCTATCTTCCCATAGGAACAAGATGGGACATAAGTGAAAGATATCCCTGAACTCAGAATTTAATAACACATCTTTTAGTAAAGGTTGTTTTTAAATTCTGTGTTTGAGAATGGCACTTTTAGAAAGTAGCTGTTCTCTTGTCTAAACCTTTCTGTGTGCCTGGGACTGTTTGTGGATTGACTGTCTGGGTTGAGGATGACAGGGTCTGCAGAGCCCCGGGGGGTTATCTGAGCCAGCCCCGTGGATGAAAGGCAGCATCTGCTGCCAGGGAAGTGGGAGGAGATAGCACCTGATAGTGAAGGGCTGTGCCTGCCTAACCACAAAGCTGGCTCCACCTCCTGCTGGGCGACTGTCACCTCTGTCCCTGGGACAGGGAGGAAGAAGGAAACCAGAAACACCCCAGACCCCCAGAACTGGTTTGGACCGGGCTCAGGGCCCCCTTTGCACAAAGACTTCAAAAGACTTCAAAGGACTTCAAAGCCTTTTTGGGGTATAAGAGAAGGACCCCTGACTACAGAAAATCAGATTCTACAATCAAGAGGAACCTCTGCCAGAAGAAGGACTGCTGAAGGAGCTGATGGAAGATTGCCTTGCTGTGTGCTTTAAGGGCTGACCTATCCTGCTATCCAACTGAAGGAGAGGAGAAGAAAGGGACTTTGCTGTGAGCTGTGACCCTGCCTGCTTGAAACTGCTAAGACTTTGCTGTGTGCTGTGTCTGCAACTTGAATCTCCAAGGGCCTGAGGAGAGCTGGCTCCCTGTCTGCAACCCAGGACTACAAAGGTTGCCCAAGCAAAGAAGCTGCTGTATTGCTCAAAATCTGCTGAGAGACCTGAAGCTACTGCGCCTCCTGAAGCTGCTGTGGGCTGGGAGGATCGTGAATAACCCTCTGCCCCTGAAGCGCGCTGGCTGCTCTCTGCACGGCCTGAGAGCGCCGCGCTGGGAAGCCCTGCTAGCGCTCTGCCGTGACCGGTGTTCGGCGTGCTCATCGGCACGTGTGGAGTGGAGGCGCGAAGTTATTGGTGGCCCCAGGGTTAAGCAATCCTATGCGCAAGTCCTGAAACAGCTATCCTGCCCTGTGACCCCGGGCGCTGTAAATCTCTGTGGCCAGACTTCACCGCCGCAGCCTGGGGTCCGCGAAATCAACCGGCAGCTGCTCGGCACCTTGGCCGAGGCACGAAGGGGCCGCGACCGCATTGGTGGCTTTTCGGAGGCTCGTCGGCAGAGGCGCGCTCTGATTGGCCGCTGCAGTGGGCCTGTCCCCGTGAGCTGCGCCGCCGTTGGTTGGAGCCTCGCCGCGTCATCAGGATCTGCCCGGGAGCCGCGCTGTGAGTGGCTGACTCCGGGGGAACCCTCGACGTCAGCGGAGGCCAGTGGGAGCTGCGACGGGGGCCGTGCCTGCGAGGGTGAGTCTTCGGCCCAGAAGCTGAGGGAGATCGCCTTCCACCCCGCACCCGGTATTGACACCGGCTGAAGAGAGGAAGCGCTGGGGGGCTGTGCGCTCGCTCGCGAAAGTGTCACGGACGTGCGCCTCGCCTCCCGAGTGCCCCGCATTGCGCGTGGGACCCGGGGATAACAGCCCAATACCCGATCTCCCTGATTTGAGGGGAGAAACCAGCTGAGGCAGGAGCACTGCTTCTACAAATGCAGAACAAAGATTAGGAAGCACGTTTTGAGTGCTAAGATCCTACCAATTTGCTACGTTCTATATTTTTATATAGTCTTTATATTTTTTAAAGACTTGAGACAATTGATGACATAAGAACTTCCTGAAATTACTTGCAACCACTAAGATTAAGTGCAACCTTTACCTGAAAAAGTGATTATCGTATTACTGCCTTTTACTGCCTGCAAACCAGATAAAAGTTATTTATATTTTTATAAAATACTTACCTGTGTGGTCTCAGTTTGTGGTGGATTGGGGATTATTGTTGTGTTGAGTGCAAATATTATACACATTGCCTTGGGGATAAGCCTGCCTGCTCGCGCCTGTGAGAAGTTGGCCCGATATGCAACGTTCGCTATTCTAGCGACCGCTATGTATCGTTCCAACGACCCTTATGGTGTTTGGACCTATAGACCAGCTATCCTAGTAGCGTGGATACGAGCAGTCTAAGGCTAAAGACTCGAGAGGGCGTGTTAAGCCAGCTGTTATACCACATATACCCCTTGAACACCGAGTGAAAGGACACCACACAAGTGTTATGAAAATAAACAGTTATTTATTAAGAATCACAACAGCCCTGTACTCTTTATGAGGACAGGGTACTAAGCACAAACCAAATCTCTTAGGAAAATACTTCAAGTGCACAATTACAACAAGTGTCCGAGGACACGGAAAGTTTAGTGGTCTCGGGCGGACCCGATAAGGCAAGTCGGAAGCGAGGGACTCGGGACCCTAGAGTAAAGAGGCTATGCAGGCACCGAAATGCCGAGTTACCTAGCCACGAGGGCTGCGGCTGCACAAGTCTTACAGGCGTCGGGGTCTTCGCTGACGAGCCAGGAGCCGGAAGAAAAGGAGTTGCTGGCCGGCGACCAGTGATGAATAGTTCGTAGAGATCCAAGCCTGGATCAGAGATCGATGACACCTGAAAGCAGAGGGGACCAAGTTCGTACTACTAGCCAGTAGTCAGAGGGTACCAGGAGGGCACCGGTTGGCCGTCACCTCGGCTAGGTGAGTGGGCGACGCTAGGCTCTGCAGTCTCACGGACCAGGAGGCGTTGTCGGCGACCAGGATGGAGGTGCGAGCTGTCCCACGAAGGATGATGCTGTTGGCGTCGCTGGGCCCAAGATTGGGGCAACAAGCCTTGGCAGATCTCAGGGCCACGTGGTAGGCCTAAGATGGCGTCTTGAATGGACCAGGAGGGTCCGGGGTGCTCCTCTCGGAAAAGGGGGCAAGGGCCGGTCTGGAGCAACCAGACCAGCAGCGTTGATTGTCGGATGTCGTCACAGAAGGGCACAAGCCAGCGGCTAGTGACCAGACAACGTGCTGAGCAGCGAGCAGAAGGGCCCCACGCAGATCGTGGAGATGCTGGGAGACTGCACTTCGGTGCTGGAGCGGCTCAGGGTCGGGGCTTCTCGGACCCCAGAGCACTCACCAGAGAATGGCTTCGATGGTCGTGCTGGTTAAGAAAGCGTGCAGGTTTTGATGATGGCCGGTCCCTCGAGGTCTCGTCGCACCCACAGATCACAGCTGAGCTGATGACGTGGGTAGAGGTCAGAGGTGCCAGGGAAGCCGGTTCTCGTCGAGCTGGGCCGTCGGATCCTTGAGGAAGGACTTGCAGCAAACCGCAGAGTTCTTAGATGGTGCCCGCTGATGCAGGGTGACTACTCCTTAGTCACAAGGGAGAAATCTTGAGAAGAGTCTCGAATGTCCTTTCGTAGAAAGTAGTTCTTGATTCAAAGATGATCCAATTTGGAAGGGTCCCCGCTCCGGCCTTTATTCTAAAGAAAGGGGTGGGTACATGACTAGGTCCTGCCCTAAGGGTGGGACCAGGAAGGGGGGTAGTTACACCCCTCTCCCCTGCCGGACTTTCCCCAGGCCAGGGCTGGCGCCCCTGGAACTGGTTCTGACCGGCAGATGCGTAGTGAGCACCGGGGTGCCACTCCGCAGTCACCTTCTCGCAGAAGCCCTACCTACCCAGAATACACAAACCCTGTCTGGGACGGTGCGAACACCGCCCTCGACAGGAAACCCTTTGTCCAAGCGCCCCTCGCTGGAAGGACTCCCAGCAGCAGGAGGTCAGACTCATGTCTGTGGTGGCAGCATCCATTTGGTGGAGCTGAGGCTTTAGTTAACTTTAACCGGGGTTCACAGTTACGTACATGTCGTGTCCCTCTAGAAGGGCGGAATGCTAACCTCGTCGCCAGAATTGGTGAGAGGGCAGCATCCCGATTCGTATGACACCTTACTCGACATGCCTTGATAACGCGATACCGAAGTTACCGATGTGGTACGCGTTATCATGGAACAGCCATTGGGTCTTGATTCCGCAAGCTGCAACCGGGCTCGGCTCGGGCCAGAACCTAGTTCACACGAGCCCACGCACTCTGCCTTCAGGATTGTCAAGGCCTGCCATAGGAGTGACTGATAGGAACTCGGGTGTCCATTGTATGGTTAGGTATAGAGCTACTATACCTACAGCAAAGGGTGCTTACACGACTTTGCCCCAGCTGTCATGCAGCCAGTTGTGTCAAATTTAGGAGGCCAACCAGGGGTGGCATAATACATGCTGCAGCCCCTGGCGGCCCTGGGTACACCTATGCCCTGCGTTACGGGGTCTGATAAGGTGGCCCAGTACCAATTGGTAAATGCACCTAGGGTACATGTTGCAATTTAGAAAGAGAACAGCCAGGCTGTGGGTCTGATTAGCAGGCCCACAGCCAGAGAAAGTCGTAAACCAGTGAAACAAAAGCAAAAAATCCGGGTGATCATGGGATTGCAGACCCTACTCTCCTACAGCGCCAAGCTACCTAGAGGGAGAGCGGGGGTTATCTACTGTGTGTATTCCTTCACCCTGACTAGAAGCAAGGGTCCCTACTTGGTCTAAGGTACTTACCTCTGCCAACTAGAGACCCCCAGATCTAACATTGGTGGACAGCGGTGCGGATTCTGAACTAATAATTGCACTTGACCTGCAGTGATCTCTTGTACATCACTAGTCTAGTTTAGCAGCACAGGTTGCGCAAGATTTTTTTTCTTTTTGGTGAAACCTTTTGTTGAAAAGGTTAGGAAGCATCATGTCTGTGAAAGCGGCAAGCGTGAGAGTAGAATTGGAAGTGGAATTCGAAATTCAGGAGCTGTACAACTACAGAAAGGATATCCTGAAACAATTCTGCAAACAGCTTGGATGCCCAGTGAAGGGCAGCGCAAACAAGGAAGAGCTACAGAAAGCTCTAAGGGCCTGGTGGGAGGCCAAACATGTCTCAGAAGAAGCTACTGAAGTGGAAGGCGCACCGGAGAATGTTTTTTTGCTCAGTGATTTGCCAGCGCGGTCAGCATCTAAGGCTGGCAGCAACCATTCCAGTAGGGTTATTTCTCCAGAGGAGCTGGAGGAAAATCAGATAGCTAGGGCTCATGAGATTGAGATTTTTAAACTCAGAGCCCAAGCAGATGAAAGGAGAATGCGCCTTGAAAAAGAGAAGGCGGCGGAGGAGAGAAGACATGCTCTCGCTTTGGAGGAGAAGAAACTCCAATTGGTTCATGAGAGGAACATGAGGGAGCTGGACATCAAAGAAAAGCAAGGGGGGTCCAGCTCTAATGGTGGCAGCGCACAACCAGTACAGGCGGGTAAGGTATACATACCAAAGGATCTGGTACAGAATTATCAGAGGGGTGAGGATATTTATGCGTGGTTTAGAGCGTATGAACTAGCCCTAAAGATGAATGAAGTGCCTGAGAAAAGTTGGGGGGCAGGTTTATGGAAGCACTTTGAGGCCTCTGGGAGGGATGTCTTGGCACCCTTAGAAGTAACAGGTACTTTAGCCTACCCCTCCATGAAGGAGGCTTTGTGCCTCAGGTATGGGCTCACTGCAGAACAGTACCGCCAGAAGTTTAGGAACTTCAAGAAGCTTGATTCAAGTACTTGGGTGGAGTGTGTGAGTATGTACACGCGTGCACTGGAAGGTTGGATAAAGGGCAGCAAAGTTACTGATTATGTGGGGTTGTGTCACTTGATTAGTTGGGAGCACTTAAGTAGTTTATGTGTTTCAGAGCTGCGCCAGCATCTTTTAGACAGCAAGTTAACTGATCCCAGTGAGCTTGCTAAAGAGGCGGACCGCTGGACTAGCACCAGGGTCCACAAGGGGGTGGTAAGTACCCCAGCCAAGGGTGGACAGGGTCCCCAGCAGAAGAGTGGGGGGGACACGGGTAATCAAAAGGAGTCTTCTAAAGGGCCCCAAAATAGTTCCCAGGAGAAAGAGTCTCAACCCCCCAAGTCTAAGAAGTCCTGGCCCCATAAGGGCAAGCAGGACAACAGGCCCCCACCTACTTGCTATGCCTGTAGGGAGGTGGGGCACATTGCCCCCAAATGTCCAAAGAAACCTCCAGCACCCACTGGTGCTCCAACACCGGCATTAGCTAGTGTAGCTTTGGGAGGGGATTTGATTTCTAGTGGGGAGGAGGGGTTAGCAGTGATGACCCTTGTCTCTTTAGGAGACCAAGAGATGGCCCAGGAAACCTTGCTGCCCTTAAACACTAAGAAATATGGGCAGAAGGTGACCATCAATGGAAAAGAGATAGAAGCTCTGAGAGACACAGGGGCCAGTGTGACATCTGTCAGGTGTCAATGGGTGTCTGAAGAGCAGATCATTCCCGATGTACTCCGTCCTGTGGTGGCAGCTGACAGTTCAGTGCGCCTCTGCAAGTTGGCACGTGTTCCATTTGAGTGGGGAGGAGTCTCCGGTACATTGGAAGTTGTTGTAAGTGATGCCTTGCCTGTAGATTGTCTATTAGGTAATGACCTGGAGAGCTCTCCATGGAAAGATGTAGAGCACAGGACTCACTTGGAAATGTTGGGCTTGCCTGCGTGGATCTGTGTGACCACACGTGCAATGGCAGCCAGTAAGGGTGGATTAGCAGAACTGGAGCCTGGAACAATGGCCCAGGGACCTGTCAAGAGAGGAAGGGGCAGAGGGCGCGGGAAACCAGCCCCCACTGTTCCCACGGTCCAGGAGGAAGCAGAACCTGAGGGGGATGCCCTGGAACCTACAGGGGAACAGGTGGCCGAACTAGGGGAATTGCCTGAGCTGTCCCAGTGGCAGCAAGATGGTGGTCCCTCCAGGAAGGAATTCTGCCAAGCTCAAAAGGAGTGCCCTTCCCTCATTGGTGTGCGGCAGCAGGCTGCAGACCAGGCAGCAGGCCTGGGGTCCAAGGAACATTTGATCTACTGGGAGGATGACTTACTTTATAGTGAGCCTAAGTTCGCTGAGCCCGGTGCAGCCCGTGTGCTGGTGGTACCCGAGCGCTTCAGGAACTTCCTACTGGGTCTGGCTCATGACGTGCCTCTCGCAGGACATCTGGGGCAAGACAAGACCTATTACAGGCTTGTCACCCACTTCTACTGGCCCCAGATGAAGAAGCACGTCGCTGCCTTTTGTAAGTCTTGCCAAACTTGTCAGGCCAGTGGCAAGAGCGGAGGGAAGTGCGTGGCACCCCTCCAACCCTTTCCTGTGGTGAGCACCACTTTTGAGAGGGTGGGCATTGACATCGTGGGGCCCCTGGACCCCAAGACAGCCTTAGGCAACAGGTTTATCCTGGTCTTGGTGGACCATGCCACCCGATACCCTGAAGCAGTCCCTCTCAGGACAGTCACAGCCCCTGTGGTGGGCCGTGCCTTAATGGGGATCTTTTCCCGTGTGGGATTCCCCAGAGAGGTGGTTTCTGACAGGGGTACAAACTTCATCTCTAGGTACATGAAGTCTCTGTGGGAGGTGTGTGGAGTGACATATAAGTTCACCACACCTTACCATCCTCAAGGAAATGGGTTGATTGAAAGATTCAACCGCACCCTGAAGGGCATGATTATGGGCCTAGAGGAGCCCATGAGGCGGAAGTGGGACGTCTTGTTACCATGCCTGTTATTTGCATACAGGGAGGTGCCTCAGAAATCCTTAGGGTTCAGCCCCTTTGAGTTGCTGTATGGCCACCCTGTCAGAGGACCTCTCACTCTGGTGAAGGAGGGGTGGGAGAAATCCCGTGGGAAAACCCCTCAGGATGTGTTCAGCTATGTGCTGGCCATCCGCAACCAGACCAAGCGCTTCAGGAAGCTCGCTCAAGAGAACCTGGAGGCTAGCCAGGAGGAAATGAAGAGATGGTATGATCAGAACACCTCTCTTGTGGAGTTCCAACCTGGGTAGAAAGTGTGGGTGATGGAGCCAGTGGAGCCTTGTGCGCTCCGTGACAAGTGGTCTGGGCCATATGAGGTGGTGGAGCGCAAGAGCGAGGTTACCTACTTGGTTAACCTGAAGACTCCCAGGCAGCCCCTGAGAGTGTTGCATGTAAACCGCCTCAAACCCCACTTTGAGAGGTCAGCAGTGACTTTGCTCATGGCTACAGATGCAGGAGGGGAGGAGGATAGTGATCCTCTCCCTGACCTCCTGGCAACCAAGGAGCAAGATGGGTCAGTTGATGGGGTGATACTCTCACCCACCCTGACCCCAGAGCAGCAACAGGACTGTCGCCAAGTCTTGGGTCAGTTCGCCCCCCTGTTTTCCCTGACCCCAGGTGTCACTGACTGGTGTGTCCACGATGTGGACACTGGTGACAACCTGCCTGTGAAACAGAAGTTTTACAGATTGGCTGACAAGGTCAGGGCTAGCATCAAAGAAGAGGTTTCTAAGATGTTAGCGCTAGGGGTCATTGAGCCCTCCAGCAGCCCCTGGGCTAGCCCAGTGGTCTTAGTGCCTAAGAAAGCTGCTACCCCTGGTGGCCCCCAGGAACTCCGTTTCTGCGTGGACTACCGTGGGCTCAATGCGGTCACCAAGACTGACGCGCACCCCATCCCCCGAGCTGATGAGCTGGTGGATCGGTTGGGAGCTGCCCGGTACCTGAGCACCTTTGATTTGACTTCAGGTTACTGGCAGATTGCCTTAACTGAGGGGGCCAAGGAAAGATCAGCATTTTCAACACCAGAGGGGCACTTCCAGTTTCGTGTCATGCCCTTTGGGTTGAAAAATGCCCCTGCCACATTCCAGAGACTGGTCAACCAGGTATTAGCAGGGCTGGAGGAATTCAGCGCAGCATACCTGGATGACATTGCTGTGTTCAGCTCCACTTGGGAGGAACACTTGCAACACCTCTGCGCAGTGTTGAAGGCTCTGCAAAAGGCAGGCCTCACTATCAAGGCCAGTAAGTGCCAGATAGGGCAGGGATCTGTGGTGTACTTGGGACACCAGGTGGGGAGCGGCCAGGTGGCGCCCCTACAGGCAAAGATTGATACCATTCTGGCTTGGGAACCCCCCAAGACCCAGACTGAGGTGAGAGCCTTTTTAGGTCTCACCGGGTATTACAGACGGTTTGTCAAAGGTTATGGCACCATTGTAGCCCCTTTGACAGAACTGACATCTAGAAATCAGCCCAGGAAAGTGAATTGGACCGAGGCCTGTCAAACTGCTTTTGACACCCTCAAAACTGCCATGTGCACAGCACCGGTGCTTAAGGCACCTGACTTTTCAAGTGAGTTCATTGTGCAAACTGATGCTTCAGAGCAAGGCGTGGGAGCAGTACTCTCACAAATCAATGAGGAGGGTGAAGACCAACCGGTGGCTTTCATTAGTAGGAGGCTACTCCCCCGGGAACAGAGATGGAGTGCAATCGAAAGGGAAGCTTTCGCTGTGGTCTGGGCTCTGAAGAAGCTGAGGCCCTACCTGTTTGGGACTCACTTCCGTGTTCAGACCGACCACAGGCCCCTCAGATGGTTAATGCATATGAGGGGTGAGAATCCAAAACTGTTGAGGTGGTCCATTTCCCTACAGGGGATGGACTTCACGGTGGAGCACCGCCCTGGTACAGAACACGCCAATGCTGATGGTCTGTCCAGATTTTTCCGCCTTAGTGATGAGGACTCCCAAGAGGTTGGGTAGTTCTCCCCACTTTCAGCTGGAGGGGACACGTGTTAGACCTGACATCCTTGGCGTGGTTTTTCCCCATCTTTTTGCCTCTGACTCATGTATTTTTGATGCTGTGCTGGATTTCGTTTTTGCTGGTTTAGATGCTTTGGACCCTCTGCCACTGCTGATCAGTGTCAGAGGGTAAGTGCTCCCTCTGTAAATTGTCATATTGATTGGGTATACCTGATTGGCATATTTGTGTCACCATGAAGTCCCTAGTAAAGTGCGTGTGTGTGCCAGGGCTGGTGATGACAGATGCTACTAGTGGGCCAGCAGCGCAGATTGCGCCACCCACATGAGTAGCCCTAAAATGATGTCTCAGGCCTGCCAGCGCAGGGCCTGTGTGCAGTCAGTGGACTGCCATGTCCGCCTGGCCAGTGTCCCCACTGGCTGGGCCTAACCCTTCCCTGTCTGTGCACACCAGTCACCCCTATGGAAGGCTCAAGGTACCCCCCTGGGCAGGGTGCAGTGCATGGATAAGGTAGAGCATGTACTAGTGCAGGTAACATGCTCTGGTAGTGAGCAGCAGCCATTTTGTGTGCTCACTGCTGTAAGGCTATCTTGCTCCATAGAGTAACATGGGGTAGGCTGGTCCCATTGGATCCCAGCCTATCTTCCCATAGGAACAAGATGGGACATAAGTGAAAGATATCCCTGAACTCAGAATTTAATAACACATCTTTTAGTAAAGGTTGTTTTTAAATTCTGTGTTTGAGAATGGCACTTTTAGAAAGTAGCTGTTCTCTTGTCTAAACCTTTCTGTGTGCCTGGGACTGTTTGTGGATTGACTGTCTGGGTTGAGGATGACAGGGTCTGCAGAGCCCCGGGGGGTTATCTGAGCCAGCCCCGTGGATGAAAGGCAGCATCTGCTGCCAGGGAAGTGGGAGGAGATAGCACCTGATAGTGAAGGGCTGTGCCTGCCTAACCACAAAGCTGGCTCCACCTCCTGCTGGGCGACTGTCACCTCTGTCCCTGGGACAGGGAGGAAGAAGGAAACCAGAAACACCCCAGACCCCCAGAACTGGTTTGGACCGGGCTCAGGGCCCCCTTTGCACAAAGACTTCAAAAGACTTCAAAGGACTTCAAAGCCTTTTTGGGGTATAAGAGAAGGACCCCTGACGGAAGCTTTGCCTTGCTGTGTGCTTTAAGGGCTGACCTATCCTGCTATCCAACTGAAGGAGAGGAGAAGAAAGGGACTTTGCTGTGAGCTGTGACCCTGCCTACTTGAAACTGCTAAGACTTTGCTGTGTGCTGTGTCTGCAACTTGAATCTCCAAGGGCCTGAGGAGAGCTGGCTCCCTGTCTGCAACCCAGGACTACAAAGGTTGCCCAAGCAAAGAAGCTGCTGTATTGCTCAAAATCTGCTGAGAGACCTGAAGCTACTGCGCCTCCTGAAGCTGCTGTGGGCTGGGAGGATCGTGAATAACCCTCTGCCCGTGAAGCGCGCTGGCTGCTCTCTGCACGGCCTGAGAGCGCCGCGCTGGGAAGCCCTGCTAGCGCTCTGCCGTGACCGGTGTTCGGCGTGCTCATCGGCACGTGTGGAGTGGAGGCGCGAAGTTATTGGTGGCCCCAGGGTTAAGCAATCCTATGCGCAAGTCCTGAAACAGCTATCCTGCCCTGTGACCCCGGGCGCTGTAGATCTCTGTGGCCAGACTTCACCGCCGCAGCCTGGGGTCCGCGAAATCAACCGGCAGCTGCTCGGCACCTTGGCCGAGGCACGAAGGGGCCGCGACCGCATTGGTGGCTTTTCGGAGGCTCGTCGGCAGAGGCGCGCTCTGATTGGCCGCTGCAGTGGGCCTGTCCCCGTGAGCTGCGCCGCCGTTGGTTGGAGCCTCGCCGCGTCATCAGGATCTGCCCGGGAGCCGCGCTGTGAGTGGCTGACTCCGGGGGAACCCTCGACGTCAGCGGAGGCCAGTGGGAGCTGCGACGGGGGCCGTGCCTGCGAGGGTGAGTCTTCGGCCCAGAAGCTGAGGGAGATCGCCTTCCACCCCGCACCCGGTATTGACACCGGCTGAAGAGAGGAAGCGCTGGGGGGCTGTGCGCTCGCTCGCGAAAGTGTCACGGACGTGCGCCTCGCCTCCCGAGTGCCCCGCATTGCGCGTGGGACCCGGGGATAACAGCCCAATACCCGATCTCCCTGATTTGAGGGGAGAAACCAGCTGAGGCAGGAGCGCTGCTTCTACAAATGCAGAACAAAGATTAGGAAGCACGTTTTGAGTGCTAAGATCCTACCAATTTGCTACGTTCTATATTTTTTAAAGACTTGAGACAATTGATGACATAAGAACTTCCTGAAATTACTTGCAACCACTAAGATTAAGTGCAACCTTTACCTGAAAAAGTGATTATCGTATTACTGCCTTTTACTGCCTGCAAACCAGATAAAAGTTATTTATATTTTTATAAAATACTTACCTGTGTGGACTCAGTTTGTGGTGGATTGGGGATTATTGTTGTGTTGAGTGCAAATATTATACACATTGCTTTGGGGATAAGCCTGCCTGCTCGCGCCAAGCTACCTAGAGGGAGAGCGGGGGTTATCTACTGTGTGTATTCCTTCACCCTGACTAGAAGCAAGGGTCCCTACTTGGTCTAAGGTACTTACCTCTGCCAACTAGAGACCCCCAGATCTAACAACAGGTACATAGGAGAGATCACTCTCTGACCCAATGTAAGCTCCACTCCCGCAGGAGAACAATACAGAGTCGCATATAATCGCTTCAACAAATCCAGGCCCAAAAGATTCTCACCACAACCAGTAGTCAAAATCAAAGGAGCTTCCAGCTCACGCGGCCCAATTGTAAGGGGCAAAGGGCTAGAAACTGGATTGCTAACGGGGGCGCCAGAGAATCCAGCGGAAACATTCGTTAAGCCAGACAAAGGTGCGCCAGGGAGTTTCGAATGCATGATGGAACTTTTTGCTGCACCAGTGCCCAACAGAAAAGGCTCAACTACGCCCGATGTGGCAACTGCGACATAAGGCCCTCTCTGATCAACCGGAACTGATACTACTCCCTCTCTTTGTCTATGGCAATCCTAGTAATTACCGTCAGCATCGATGTCATGCTCGACGTAATAGTCGTCTACGTGGTACTGTGCAGCTCTACCGGATGATGAATCGCGTTGATCAAAACAATTGTTCGAGTCCGACGAGGACGTAGAACGCTCGTTCTGATTTTGAGAAGTACCACGACCTCTCCCTCGAGATGCCTGCTGAGGACCACTACGACCGCCTCCGGCTGAAACACCGCTATATCGGTCACGCAAAGCAGGACAATTAAACTTTAAATGTCCCTCAAGCCTACAGTATGCACACTGATTATACCCAAGCATAGATCTTGGTGTAGAGAAATCAGTACGCGACTGCGTCCTAGAAGGCTGTGATTGCGATCAATTTTGCTGTTGCGAATCATTCTGATTCGAGCGCGGAGGATACGCTTGCTGCAACAAAACTTTAGTTTTAAGCTCTTTCGTTTTCTTATCTACACGATCACTTTCCTCTTTTTCTCTATTTTCATAATATTGATCCGTAGCCAATATTTGAGCAGTGGTAGAAACAGCCCATGAACTTTCGGAATTTTTTTATTTATTGCTGAGTTCAGGCAACAAATTCGATACAAATTTGTCAACGAACAATCGTCGACCTCCCTCAGTACTCATATCCTGACCACTATGATCGATAAATGCCTCCTCAAACCTGGTAAAGAAATCGGAGACACTCTCGTCTTTCTTTTGCTTCGTCAGTTTATCCCAGTTAACTCTCATTGCTGGCATGAACGTCTTCATAAGCGTAATAATTCTTTGGGGCAGAGCAGTAATTAACTGGTCGGGCTTAGCCTCACCAACTTGTAGTCCGTCAGCCGCTACAAGAGCAGCCCAATCACCGCCTAACTCAACTACGTGATTTTCTTGTCGAATTTTCGCCCAAATTGGTTGCGATACTACGTTACCAAACAACATGTCAATATCGGCAAGGTTCATAATAGTAGCATCCACTAACTGAGATAACTCCTTGTAATAACCTGCCGGATTTTTCTGCGGATCAGGCAAAGATTGCTTCACCTGTAAAACTTCGGATCGCTTCCATGGGAGGTGTATCCAAACTCTCTGGAAGTGTGGCGGAATAACAGGATTAGCCTGCGCATCACCTGGCATCCACACTGGGGGAACTTCTCGCATAGGATACTGACCAGGTGTTGCCATCCATTCCTCAGTATCGTCTTTGAACAGTGCTCGAGGTTGCACTATAGATCGAAAGGATAAGAGACGCTCTAAAGCACGTCGAACATTAGTACCCACAATCATACCGCTCGAAAACTGATTCTGGAGTTCAGTCATTTCAGACGGTACATTGTCTACCTCATCATTATCCCATTCTTCTCTTTGGGATTTACACATTTCCTCAAACACGAATCTCTGCGTGGGCTCATTAAATTGGGAGAACGTCTCACACACCATGCGCGGGGTGTATTTAACAGGATACCTAATCCATTTACGCGTCATTTTCACTAACGTATCACTCTCCCTACCACCAGGAATTTGACTTCGTCTTTGAGGGACATCAGAAACATCGGACCCAAGGATCGGTCCAAATGGAGAGTAAAGATTAGCCACTGCATTAGGTATGCGACTACGAATAGAAGGAGAAGAGGAGAGAAGTACAGGGGTAATAACATGGGGACTGAACGTAGGAGCAGTAGGAGTAGCCAAGGCAGCAGAAGTAGCAGAAACAACAGGCTGAGTAGGTACAGGCAGTGGAGCAGTAGGAAGATGGGCAGGTAAGGAAGCAGGGACAACTTGAGGAACAAGAGGATTCGGAAGGACAGAACCAACGGCAGGCTGACCAGCAGCTGCAGGAACAACAGGTTGAGGAACAGGAGGAACCACAGGGACTGTAGTATCCTGTGCATATGGAGGTGGTGATTTCAGTAGATAGGACAACAAAGGGTCCTCTACCGTTTCTTCTCCCTTCTTATCAGAACTTGACGGTAAAACCGGATAACATTTATACACCGCCATATGATGCAGTCTAGCGAAAACTTCCTTTTCTTTCTGTTCTTTATCTCGCTGAAACTGTTCAGCATTTCTCATTACCGTAATGATACCTTCCCTCTTATTTTTCTTAATCTGTTTGATTTCTTTCTGCTTGGCCTCCTTGCGCCATAACCGAAAGGAATCAAACATGGCCGGCCTAGCTTTCCTTTTAAACAATTTGGCCTCAAGATTATCTAAAATTGCAGTTTCGAAACTTCCATGAGGTGGCCAACTAAGAACACCATCGTTTTTTGTGTAACGGATCCAAAAATCATTATATACTATAGGGCCTACTCCGTGGCGACTATAAAGCTCATAGATTGGAGTTCCAACTGGAGGTCTCGGACATGAGTCCTCCAATCGGGAATCCGTTGCGCAACATTTAAAGAAACCAAACAAAGTACTACGGTCAGGCATCGTGCACACTAACCAAGTCTCCAAACTTCAAGGGTTATCGAATTACGATGTTCTCGCAAAAATGCAAGACCCTCGGTTTTTGGCAATTGCAATCGTCAAATAAAACTCAACAACTAAGAACCAACAACTAAGAACCACAAATGCAATGGAACCATGCATACAACCAAGTTTCAACAACAAAGCAAAGGTCCCATAAAGGAACCAACAACTAAGGACTGGGAGCGACCCACAAATACTTAACTGAAAGAACAATGGCGTCACCAGGAAGGCCCGTCTATCGTCTCGCTGTACAAAGGTCTACGCCAGGCGCCAAAACAGGTCGACAGTCAGGGCATCAGTCCGTCGCAGCCGTCAGGAGGCGGGAATCTTCGCGGGAAAAGTCTTCGGGCCACTTATTTCGACAACAGGATCGATGAAGCGGGGTGCACCTTCCCTCGGAGATTTCACACGAAGTTCCTCACGATCGTCGGGCTTTGGACCGGTACAGCTGATGTCGCCCCACGTTGGGCGCCAACTGAAGGACTGGACTATTTTAAGGTCCAGTGGTGCCAGGGACAACACCTGAAACCTTTGTGGGATACCTGTTCCGGCGTACAAATTACAGAGGCACGGGACACTTCCTTCGGCGTCAAAGATCAGCGTTTATTTACTGCAGGGATACAGAGATCGCAAGAAGTACACCACGTGTAGGTTCTGAGAGACTGTTTCAAATTGTACTAAGTGGGTCGCTCCTTTTATACACATTTTCGTCATTGCACAACATACGAATAAAAGGTTACAACTCAGTTCTCACAGTAAACGACAAAAGGGTCGCTTTCATGTTTCAGTAGCCCGGAACATAATTACAGTAGCATCGCCGGTTCCCAACTGTAAAAGCACATCATCCCATCATTAAGCACATTTCATTTAAGTTATAAACGGGTGAAGAGAAGAGACAGGAACAGGTGTAAGGAAAGACAGTCAATAGATTGAGAAGGGTGCGGAGGCAATATCGGAAGCATGATTGCAGGATCAAAGGACTCGTGTCTTATGTATGCACGGCTGAAACAATAGACCGGCACGGCAAGATGAGCCTCGAGCGGGGCCATCTGCCTTTGCTGTGTCATCCCCCTCGTCATAAAGACACCCTCAAAGGAACACGTGTCTTCCGCAAGAGCTTGAGAATCCCAGGGTCACGAAGCGGACAGTGTCCGTTCGCTGGCTACTTGAGGGCAAGAGACAAAATGGATGCCGTATCTAAGATGGAACCCGTGGGTTCAGATGAAGAAACCCACGAATAAGACGAACGGTACAAGGTAGTGTAGCGAAAATGCATACACCCACTAAACTCATCATTTGCGGTTCACAGATACCAAACTCGTCCATATTCGAACAAGTCAAAAACGCCATTACGATTCTCACGGAACCTCAAGCTCTGCTGACCTTGTTTTCTGATTCTAGAGCTTCTCTGCTGACCTGGTTTTCTGGCTCTAAAGCAGCTCTGCTGGCCTGGTTCTATGCCCCTAAAGCAGCTCAACAGATCTGGTTCTCTCACACTAAGGCAGCTCTGCTGACCTTGTTATCTGACTCTAAAGCAGCTCTGCTGCCCAAGTTCTCTCCCACTAAAGCAGATCTGCTAATCTGGTTTCTATGGCTCTACAGTAGGTCTGCTGACCTGGTTCTCTGGCTCGATAGCAGCTTTGCTGACCTAGTTCTCTCCCTTTAAAGCATCTCTGCTGACACAGTTCTATGGCTCTAAAGCACTGCTGCCAACATGCATCTCTGGCTCTAGTGCTGCTTTACTGACTGGTTTCTCTGTCGCTACAGCAGTTCTGCTGACCTGTTTCTCTGGCTGTAGAACAGCTCCGCTGACCTGGTTCTTAGGCTCTAGAGCACCTATGCTGACCTGGTTCGCTGGCTCTAAAGCAGCTCTGCTGACCTTGTTCTATGGCTCTAAAGAAGTTCTGCTGACTTTGTTCTCTAGCTCTAATGCAACTCTGCTGACCTGGTTCACTGGCTCTAAATCAGATTTGCTGATCTGGTTCTCTCCCACTAAAGAAGACCTGCTAATGTGGTTTCTCTGGCTCTACAGCAGGTGTGCTGACCTGGTTCTCTGGCTCCTCAACAGCTCTGCTGACCTGGTTTTCTGGCTCTAAAGCAGTTCTGGTTTCTGGTGACCTGGTTCTCTGGCTATAGGACAGCTTTGCTGACCTAGTTCTTAGGCTCTAGAGCAGCTCTGCTGACCTAGTTCCTAGGCTCTAAAGCAGCTCCTCGGACCTGGTACAAAGGCTCTAAAGAAGTTCTGCTGACCTGGTTGTCCGGCACTAAAGAAGCTCTGCCGACCTGGAACTCGGCCTCTAAAGCAGCTCTGCTGACCTGGTTCTCGGCCTCTAAAGCAGCTCAACTGCCCTGGTTATCTTCCTCTAAATCAGCTCTATTGAGGTGGTTCTCTGCCTCTAGAGCAGCTCTGCTGACCTGGTGCTATGGCGCTAAAGCAGCTCTTCTGATCTGGTTCTCCGGCTCTAAAGCAGGTTTGCTGATCTGGTGTTCTACCTATAAAGCAGCTCTGCTGACCTTTTTGTCTGATTCTAACGCTTCTCTGCTGACCTGGTTCTCTGGCTCTAAAGCAGCACTGCTGACCTGGTTCTATGGCCCCAAAGCAGCTCAACTGACCTGGTTCTCTGTCTCTAGAACAGCTCTGCTGATCTTGTTATCTGACTCTAAAGCAGCTCTGCTGAACTGGTTCTCTCCCTCTAAAACAGCTCTGCTGTCCTTCTTTCTCTGGCTCTACAGCAGCTCTGCTGACCTGGTTTTCATACTCCATAGCAGCTCTGCTGACCCAAGCCTCTGGCTCTACAACAGCTCTGCTGACCTGGTTCTCTGGCTCTAAAGCAGCTCTGCTGACCTTTTTTCCCTGGCTTTACAGTAGCTCTGCTGATCTGGTTTTATTGCTCTAAAGCATCTCTGCTGACCTGGTACTCTGGCTCTGGAGCAGCTCTGCTGACCTGGTCCCTTGGCTCTAAAGCAGCTCTGCTGACCTGGTTCTCTCCCTCTAAATTTTCTCTGCTTACCTGGTTCTCGTACATTAAAGCAGCTGTACTGACCTGGGTTCTCTGGCTGTACAGCATTTCTGCTGACAGGGCTCTCTGACTCTATAGCAGCTCTGCTGAGCTGGGTCTCTGGCTCTAATGCAGTTCTTCTGACCTGGTTCTCTGCCTCTAAAGCAGCTCTGCTGACCTGCTTCTATGGCTCTAAAGCAGCTCTGCTAACGTGGTTCTCTAGGACTAGAGGCGCTCTGCTGACCTGGTTCACTGGCTCTAAAGAACTTCTGCTTACCTGGTTCTTTGGCTTTAAAGCAGCTCTGCTGACTTGGTTCTGTGGCTCTAGAGCAGCTCTGCTGACCTGGTTCGCTGGCTCTAATGCAGCTCTGCTGAACTGGTTTGCTGGCTTTAAAGCAGCTCTGCTGGCCTAGTTCTCTTGCTCTGAAACATCTCTGCTGACCTGGTTCTCTCCCACTTAAAGCAGATCTCCTGACGTGGTTTCTCTGGCTCTACAGCAGGTATGCTGACCTAGTTCTTAGGCTTTAGAGCAGCTCTGCTGACCTGGGTCTCTGGCTCTACAACAGCTCTGCTGACCTGGTTCACTGCTTCTAGAGCAGCTCTGCTGTCCTGGTTCTATGGCCCTAAAACAGCTCTGCTGACCTGGTTCTATGGCTCTAAAGCAGCTCTGATGACTTGGTTCTCTCCCTCTAAAGCAGCTCTGCTGACCTGGTTCTCTGGCTCTAGAGCAGCTCTGCTGACCTGGTTCTCAGGATCTGAAGCAGCTCTGATGACTTGGTTCTCACCCTCTAAAGCAGCTCTGCTCTCCTGGTTTCTCTGCCTCTAGAGCATCTCTGATGACATGGTACTCTGGCTCTACAACAGCTCTGCTGAACTGGTTCTCTGGCTCTACTGCAGCTCTGCTGACCCACTTCTATGGCTCTTAAGCAGTTCTGCTGACCTTGTTCTCTGGCTCTAGAGCAGGTTTGCTGACCTCGTCCCTTAGCTCTAAAGCAGCTCTGCTCACCTGGTTCGCTGGCTCTAAAGCAGCTCTGCTGACCGGACCACAGCTTTTTCTGGCCTGGTTCGTTGCTAACGCCGTTTGCGAGCCGCTGCAGCTGAAGTGCATAAGAAAAATCCACGCGCCTCTGCCGCAGAGCGCTCGCAAATCAAAGATCATTGTATCACACGCTTGCGGGCCCCAAAGTGCTCGCTAACCTCAGAGATCATTGCATAGCACATTTGCAGGCATTTCGAAGGCTCGCTGACCCCGGATCATCACAGCATCTGCCATTTTCCTTGCAAAATAGAGAGACTGGTGTTTTCAATAAAAATATTTATTGAACAGTCTTCTTTCTCAAGCATAAGAAATGTACTGCTACAATCATAATACTGGTTATAAAGTATAATCCATATAGAATGAAGAGTATTATAAAATAATACTGTAAAAGCATGATATGGTCTCTAAGCCATAAAATACCCAAATTACATCAAATACGTACAGCGATAAATAATGACTAAAAGTACTTAACTGGTGCTTCTAAAATATGCCTACCCCTGTGTACCTAACCTATGTCTAGCACAAGGGAAGAAGTAAGTGAGGTGTAGCTTAAGTTTAGTATTCTATGCCAAGAATCTATTCCAAGAATTCTCTAAGGGTCTAATCAGCTCTGTTACTTGGTTTTAGAATGAAGGAGGTCTTGTATCTCTCTTTCAGGACTCGATTTCCCAGCAACCCGCAAGGGTAGCCTGGAAACACTGGAGATGGATTTCTCGGCAGGAGAAAAGACAGCGTCTCTCAGTGCGTCAGCTGGAGGGTTGGCTTCCTTTGGCACTTGCTGCTGCAGGGCGCGTTGGGCAAGTAGATAGTCGAACTGCTCCAAACTACAGTGTGTTTGTCTTGGCAAGTGTGGGCATATCTATACCTTGAAGGTGCCGAGTTTAACGTAAGGTTGGACATCATAATGTCATCAAAGACTCAGTTCTTCAAAAACTCCAGGAGTTCTTGGATAAATCAATATTCAAGCAGGGGGGAGTCCCTGACTGCTGAAGGCGGGTTTTTCCAAGAAATCGATGTGGATTCTCAGAACTAGTGGAAGTAGCCATGCCGTATTTGGACTGTATAGGCTAAGTCTAAATATGGTTATGATTTCTGTGCCTGTATAAGGATACAGTGAATTATACCAATATATACCAACCAATATATATTTTCGATCGAGCGATTGTAGCTACGGAAGCCGTTTGTACAGCTGCCGTCTCGGCTTCATCAGCCAATTAATTCCCTGCAATGTGAATGCAATCATGCTGATGACTCAGTGCATGGATCACGTGAGTCATTTGTAGTTCTTTCTGTAAAAGAACTATTTGTTCCCAAATCAAGTTATACTTGATTGTGCCACCTTTTGCGTTTTTGAAAACGTTTTGAACCCAGTTCTGCAAGTACTCGTTGTATGATTGGACGCAGTAATACAAATTGCACACTATGAGTATGGGGAATTCGCGATCAGTATTTTCAAGCGCCATCTTGAAAGCCTGTAGTTCAGCTCGCTGAGCTGTACAGTCTCCGAGAGATTGAGTTTTTGTGACCATAGGTCGGAATTTACCATCACACCAGCGACCTTTAACAATCGCACACGCTGCACTATAAGCTTGATTTCCCCCAATTGCGGGCTGTACTGATCCGTCTGTATAAATTATACATCCGCAATGTTTTAGAGATGAATCTCAGTGGGCAGAGGACACCCTTGTTCGTATTGTAGAAATTCTTGAGTTTTCAAGTAAGGGTCAAAAACGTATTCAACGTCTGTTGCAGCAAGAGAATTAGCCCATTGTATCCATCTAGAATGTAAAGCCTTTGCATTCAGAATGCTTGTTTTTGTCACTGCCTCTAAGGCAGGTACAGGAGTAACGACCTTTATGCGTTTTCAGTGTGCGAGAGCCCTCTCTTTTGCTACCGCTGTCAGAATTATTTCTGTTGAAGTGAGTTTCATTTCAGCTTTTGTGTACCAGTGTGTTTTATAAGCTATTGGTACCTTTTCAACTTCATTAAATGTTAGGTACGTGAATCCGCATCTGCCTGGGATGATTCGGATTACAAGGTTGCGTACGTTTACGCATGCCTGTAAATGGGTTGTTGCAAACATGTCTGTTTGCACTGAACGGAAAATTTCTGTGTGTTCTTGAGTCCAATTAGTAGGTTTGAAATCAGGTTTGATTAGTTTGTAGAGTGGTTTAACCCTTTCTACGTAGTTTAGAATATAAGTTCTTCCAAAATTCAGGAATCCTAGAACTGACAGTAAGTTTTTCAGCGTTTTTGGAGGTTGGAGCAGCACACATTTTTCTAAAAAGTTTGCTGCCAGGCTTTTGCCTTGACTTGAAAGTTTGTATCCTAAGAATAGGACGTTAAGGTGGGCAATTCTTGATTTCTTAAAATTGAATTGGTGCCCTTCAGAGGCGAAGCCAAGTATTATGGTGTTCACCCTGTTCAAGTGCCTGTCCAAATCATCGTCTGTAAGATAGATGTCATCGACATACGATAATGCCTCATCATCATACGTTTGCAGTAACTCTGTTACTCTGGCTGAAAATAACCCTGGACTATTCTTAAATCCCTGGGGGAGATGACAGAAGTGACACTGTGTCCCCATAATTGAGAAAGTGGTCAAATACCTGCTTTCAGGTGCGATTTTTGACAGAAGAAACCGTTTGAAATATCTAGTGTGCTTTTATATTTATTGGGCAAAATGTTATTCATCAGTGCTGCACTGTGTGCATTTTGTACAGCAAAGTTTTTGCAACAATAATTACGTCTGTAGTCCAAAACTAGACGATATGAATTGTCTGGTTTGGAGACAGGAAACAAAGGATTGTTCATGAACGAGGTGCATGTTTCAATCACCGCTTGGTATTCAAGTTGATCTAAGATTTCCCTGACCTGTTTTTTAGCTTCTTGCTTGACTGGATACTGCCTCTGAGCAGTTGGCTGATTTTTTAACTGAATCGTATGGTGAGGTGAGTCCTCATTCCATCCCACATGATTTTTATATTATGCTGGAGCCTGGGCTACAGCCCATTTTCTGGCATAGATGTTTTTTATATGAATAGGAATACGATTTGAGAAGGATGGCATAATGATCTCTTCGCCATGTGGGCACTCCCTGACAAATTCAGGTGGCCAGTCTTTTTCAGCCCGTAGGATGTCATAACCCTTAGATAGTTTTTCCCAAAAGAGTGCTCTTATTTTTCTAGTTATTTCCTCTTCCATCCGGAGTGTTACTTCATATAACTTGTGGGGTACACTAACCCTGGTATCGTCAGTTTCAACTTGAATGTATTTATTCAGGTCCACTGTCTCCAGATGATCCTTCAGGATCTTGTGAGCTTTGGTAACTTCTGCTGCGCTGTCCAGCATTGTTTGGGCCCACTTCCCCTTCCTGAGTTGTGTCCTCAAGATCCTCGGCATGTCTAATTTTTAGTCTTGCTACCTTATTTTTGGTGAATTGAGTTTTCTTATTTTTTGGAACATGTTGATCCTCTTTGGATTTCACATGTTCTTCCTTGTGTTCTGATCGTCCTCTTATTTCCGATTTCTGTGAGGAAGTCTGAAAGGTATTAGAGGAACGTTTATCAGTATCTTGATATCTATCAGAATTTCTCAAATTATACCTGTTTCTGAGGTTATACCTTTCAGAGGGCTCCTTTTGAGGAGACCTACTTCTGGATTGAGAACGCTTCTCTTTAGGAAGTGTCTGTTTAGCATTTTCCCACTTCTTTTTAGGAGTTGTGAGATTGTTTTTAATAAAACTTTCTCAGGATTTGCTGTTAGTTCGGGCTTTACTGGTTTCCCACCCAAACTATCTCTACCTAGTTCTTCATAGGATTTTTCTATTATTCTGGCCAGTTCATATGGTTGCTCAGTTACATCAAGTTCTTTTAGTTGTTGGTAGATTGCCACGGATGCTGCTTCACCTTTAATATTAGCTAATATTATAGCTGAGACGGGTTTGAAATCCTTCAGTAAGCAGCTTCTAGGTTAAGAGCTATTGATCAAGCTAATTTAGAAAAAGTGCTTGCAGTTGTAGATAATAGCATTAACACACTTTCTTCCCGAATTTACACATTAGATAATATTGTTTCTTCTGTCGTTGATATTGTGCAAGATGAAGTCTCAGTTTTGTACCATGGTGTAAATCAATTGCGTTCTATTATGCAGTTTGCATGGACTTTACAAAAAGTAAAGGCTCAGAAAGTGCCTTGGGATTACATGAACACTTCCTCACTATTTTTACCATTTAATCTGACTGTTAAACAACAATTTATGTCAATGAAAGATGCAACATTTTCATATTGCACATTGAAAAGTTAGAACCTTTAACATTTTCTGTGGCCGAATTCAATTCTAATATTTTGCTTAGCCATGCGTTAAAAACGTTACCTTTCCCACTGTTTAAGTTTGAAGCTTGCATGAAACATTGTGCCAAAGGGAGATATGAACCATTAGGTAGTGCATATCTCCATAAAGATTAGTCAATGCCCTTCACCTACAGGTGCTTAAGGGAAGGAAAAGAAGTTTATTTGAAAGGTGAACATTGCACTTCCACACCCGATCAATCATTGGTCTGTAGAAATTTGCCATTGCATGGCTAGTGCAATTCAGAAGCACCAAATTTGGCCTGTATTTTAAAAGGTACACCCACCCCAATTATTACACCTACAACAGCGAACAGTATTTAGTTATTATTAAATAATGAATATTGCTGTGGTATGCTGGCAGGGACATCGTACATAGTGACTCTCTCCCAATGTGTATTCTGTTGTAAGAAGGTACTGTTTCCTCCTCCGCATGGAAAGCTCGAAATATCCCTCTGGCCTTCCACTCCGACCATGATAGCTGAGTTCAACAAGATAAGTCGAATAAGGGGTCTTTTGTCTGAAAAAGAAGTCGCCCTTACATCTGCAAGTGAAACATTTGTCCTTCACGTGACTACTACTTGTACTGAGGTACATGCCTTGCTCAGCACAGATGTCCCCCTCCATTTTGAAGCATTGATTCACACTATCTTCAATGCCTCTTCGACCACAGGCTTGGCACACTTTTTTAAAGTAGTAAGTTCTGGCATTGTGACTTCATTCCAAACTATATTTGGTGTGATACCGGCATTTTTTCATTCTATTTTCTCCAGTGTCTTTGGCGGATTCCAGTTAATTCTCGCCTTGGCTGCGGGTGTACTGCTATTAATTTGTTTGCTACAAAATGGTTGCACATTATGTGCCCCACGATAAACTGCCCCGGCAGCTTCAACTTCGCCATTGGATGCTTGAATACTATGGATCGCTACCCCTGGCTACTTTGAGTGTGGCATATGGTTTATCTTTCCGGTTTCGTACTTTACATACTTGCAGCCAGTTTTCCACTGCCTGGATTGCAGTTGTGAATGGGCTCTGGATTTGTGTCACTGAAACACGGTGTCTCCTAACCCGGATTATGTACTACTAATGAGTCCCTTAGTTGCTCATGAACTAGACTGTTATGGTGTCGAGACTATGGGCTGCGCAGCAGCACATGGAGTCCGAGGCAATTGGTATATATATACTGCAGCCCATGACTTTCAACAGCTGCGGCTGTTGAGTTACATGTGTGTTCTTTTCTATTATTGAATTGGATAGCTGAAATGTTCACTGACAATAACAAGCGACTTCCTATCGGAGGCGGTTGCAACGTACTGAGCCTATACGCTGTTGGATTGCAGTTACAATTTTTTTTCTGTTTCATGGACACGTACTGGACTGATGAATTTTTTTATTCTTCTTTTTTTCCTTCATATTACATGCATTTTCACACTATACACCCCTGTTGGGTTTGACATTTTTATGGATATTATTCGGATTTTACTCCCAATTATCCAGTTTAGCTAAATTTTGAACTTGGTTCAGTCTCATTTGTACTTGAACTCTGTGTTCTAAAAATTACCCACACTTCTTGTGCATTCTCTGATCAAGGGAGGGTGTAATGAGGGCTGGGCCTTGTTATGCACATTGCTATGTTAGCATAGGCTAATTAGAAGTTTAAACAACATTTTACCTTTTTTGCTGCTTTTTACACGCAACATCACATATAGCTGTTTTAAGTTAGGCTGTGTGAAATGCTTCACATGAGAATGGCTTGTTTTTGGCATCACTGGACTTACATCACGACCCTAGTCTGCACAGTGAGTTCTAAAGCCTCCAAGGTGATCATAACAAGGTAGCTGTTGTTCGGGCTGATCGGCTTACGTTTTAGACATAACATACATGTAGCTTCAGCCAACGTGATTCTGGCGCCTTTAATATTGCACTCTAAGCATGATTGCGGGCACTTGGAAGAATGCCATTTTGACAGAGAGACAGAGAGCTTTTGCAGATCCTGATGTGATCCATTCCTGCTGATCTTGGAGGTATGGGGTCCCCCGCACAAGCCTAAGAGACCTTATAAAACACAGTTCCTATCTCCTGAGGGTGGTACACTAAGCACTATAAGACCTGTTTTCCCTATCATAGTAATATGATTTCTCCTTTTGTGTTTTATGGAATTATAGCAATGCTGATCATATTATTTCTAATCATATGTCTTCTGTTAACAAAGATACTGCATCTTAGAGCACGTCGCTAAAATAAATATTTCTAACCTTTCCCGTGTCTCTTTTTACTCCTGTTGTGGACTGGTATGAGAGTATAACAATAGAGTGTTCTTGCTTCCCACCACTCCTGAGTATAAAGTAAGTCGCATGTTCTTGGTTGTCTAATCATTGGTTCCTTTGCTATAGGATGAAGAGCTAATGTGATACTGATGCTGTGGTACTGAGAATTCTGGACCCGACCATGGTGTGGTACCGAAGCTCTACCCTCGTGCAGAAAATATCATCATACCATGACGATTTTGGTATTGGCAGACCGGTAATGATTGGGACATTATTACTGTGCATTTGCGTCACGATTGAGTGACGGGAACACCCCTAAATCGTGCTTCCTGTCTTGAAGCCTTGGGTTCCATGTTGTGAGCGGCATCCATCTTGTGATTGCCCTTACATAGTCAATTGACCAAGGCTGAATCTTAGCTGAAAGGACACGTACACCTTTCCTGACTCCTCTGTGACCTGGGCAAGCTGACTCCACTGCCTTAAGCCAAACCTGTTCAGGCAGTCCCCAACCCACTGGCCGGGCGAGATTAGTATCAAGGCACAACATACCACAAGCCTTTCATCGCACACAAACCATGTCTAATCTTACACACACCTGTCTCTGTTTCTGTCTTTATGATCTGCTTTACGATGGGGAGGTGCCCGTTTATATTAGGGGTCCGTCGATATCTGATGGAAACACTGGACCTTGCCGGATAGTTAATTATATACTGGACAAACTGAAGTATGGACTTGTCATCATAACTTTGCTTCTTCTTTGTGTTGGAAATATGTGAATTATTTACTGTAAAACAAAGAATGTTTGCCTAGGGCATAATATTTTGTATAAAAGGTCTGTGCGGAGGCCATGCAGGCAGACTACCTCATTCAGTTGCTTTAAATGTGACTGGGCGGCGTAGCCTCATAATTAATAAAGATGTCTTTTCATATTCCAGATTCTCTGTTGATTCCTTTGCTGCTTATGAATGAAGTACCTATTGGTAAGACCCCTGAGAAGAAGTATGATGGTTTTCAGTATGATGGATTTTAAGGTACTTCGGTTGTCGCCCAACGACGGCCTCATCAAGAAGTGACTATCTGGAGGAGTAATCTTGTCAGAGGACAGAAACCTACTGGGGAAGGCAAGACAGAAATCTACTAAAAGAGGTACTCTGTGCACGGAGGTTCTGGGGGATTCTCTGTCTTTGCGGCCTAGTATATTTTTGATTTTTCTGACTTAAATCTCTCCAAAAGATGTCACTCCTGACTGAGGAACCCGCTTTTTGGCGTAAGTGTTTTTAACAAAAAAGTCTGTTAGTGCAGTTAGAACTTGGCAGTTAGAATTTGGAAACTATTTGTTTGGTATAGCTTTGATAAGTTTGTATAGGTTTGTATATGCGAATTGCAATTTGCGTAGGTGTATATGCGAATTGCAATTTGTGTAGGCAGGTAATGACATTTGTTTTACTTGAAGTATAAGTTGGCTCGCTCCCAGTCCTCTGTTTTTGCTTGGTTTGTATTTGAGGATTGCAATTTTCAATAAGCGAGGGTTTGTATATTTGCAAATGTATCGATAGAGATAGCCCCTTGAAGTTTGAAGCTAGATTAGTGAGCTATAAGATGCCTGATCTTAGCAAATTTGGAGATTTGTGTTGGCCAACTTTGTATACGTTTGAATTAGCCGGTTTATCTAAATAGGTTAGATATACAAACATATTTCTTCCTTGGTGATTTTGTATCCCCAGGGAACTAAAATATGACATAATACAAAACAAGGATCCTTTACTCTGTGCACTTTTAAATGCAGAACGATTTTTGGTGTTCTGCCAGCTACAGCTAGTGAATTGAGTTTATTTTCGTTTTTCTGCACATACAGCTAGTGCTGTTCGGCTGCTTCTGCAAGTCTTTTGGAACTCTATTGAGAGGTGTTTCTTGTAAATATGACTTACAGCTACGTACAGTCTGGACTGTCCTGTTTTCGTCCTGAGTGTTGGTTTGTGGGTTTAAATATGTGTTTAAATGTGTGTTTAAAATGTGTGTTTAAATGTCTATTTTGTTTGTGGGTTTTGTTGTAAATTGCAACAGCGCTATTTACAAGAAATGGTTAGAGCGCGCTGTATTGTGTGTCCTAAATGTTTTCAACACTTTCTGTTTATGTCTGAAATGAGCTCAATGTGTGTGGGTCATATTTAATGGATATAAATAAGGCCCCAGACAAAAACGAAATTACATGTTTTTGCAAAAATAAATAAACTTACAGCATTTTCCCTTAAATGCACTGTGTTAGATGTTCACAGGCTAACCTTTTCAGCTGCAGTATATTTAATAAGAAGGTTCATTCAGCCAGCTCCTCTCTAGTTAAACACGGGTGGAATTTTGCATAACAGTTCTTTTAAGAAATCTGGCGCAGAAATCTGGCGCAGAAATGTGACGCAGAATTATGACGCATTTTAAGTTAGGCACATGCGCTTAGGTTTGTGAGTTAATGCATCTAAAATGAGAGGCAAGGGATGTAGCGGGCTCTTATATGTAGAACAATCACAAAAAGGAATAATTGGTTTTATTAAAAAAAAATTATTAATTATCAAAAATAATTATTAAAAATAGGTGCTACAAAAATCGTTTTTTAATATTTATAAAGCTTAACACTCATACTATGACCTCCTAGCATTTAAATTTTGATATAAATTATGTTGCATCACTAAAATGACAAGTATTCGTGTGTATAATTTGCCCTTGGCATAGGCGCAAACAAGCTCATTTTTATAAAGTATACGTTATTATTTTCAAATGCCTGACTCATAAATTAGGTAATAAAGATTCTGGTGATACATATTATGCAAGAAAATTGTAGGATATTCACCTTTTTGTGCCCAAAACACAAAAGTCGATTTTAAGGTAAAACACTGTTTAAACTGCATTTTGCTTTCTTTCAGAGTACTTTTTAAAGTGTCTCAGGCTTACGCAAAAGCATACATTTAGGTTTTGATATATATATATTTTGCAGGTTGTGCCTTCTTATGATTCAGTGGGTTAATATGCCAGTACACAGGCTTGTTTTAATATCAGAGTTAAAGGTTCTGGCTCCAGCTAGGCCTACAAAAAAGTTTGCTCATTTAAGGTTGATGAAAATGTGTACCATCGCATAGGATTGTAACAAGCTTTTATTCTAAACAAACTGGTATGTGTGTTGTGAATTATTGACAGTTACTATAGGTAAATAATCTGGGAACAGAAAGTAAATTTTTTAGCGCCTAAAAAGGGAAATTATTTTTTAAAATAGAGTGAATTATTGAATTAAGCCTTCTGGCTTTGTCAGCTTCACTGTGGCAGAGGCCGGGGGCCGGGAAAATTTGCAAAGGCTGGCTCAGCGCGCTCGCTGAGATGTTATCTTTTAAGTGTTTCCCCGTAAATAATGGAGAAGGCCCTCATGTGTTGACATTTACAACCTCTTAATTAGGACTTTGTTTCCAAGGAATGCAGAATGACCTCTCTGAACAGGCTGCTACGGGTGGGGTTTCTGGTTTCTTTGTGAAAACATCAATAGAATGAAAGAACTTAATATAGAAAAAAAAATAGGGGTTTCTCTGAAGGTCCCAAAGATTTTGTTAAATGCTTGGCAGAACTGATACATTGTGTTTCCACACTAAGGAAAATAATGTTTGAAAGCTACGTTTATTTTACAGAAAATGAAGTGTTGCCTTAAGTCTTAGATAGAAAATAACGTGCAGCCCTTTTCCAAATTTTGAAGGTTATAGGCTACAGGCTTACGTACAAAACAGATTTGCTCATTAGGTATTATTTTTTTCAGTGCACATTGTAGATACCAAATTAATATGGAGTGTCAGCATAACCATTTCTTTTGCAATGGTAAAATAAGATAGCTTGATGTTGCCAGGTGATCTAGCAGGAGAATAACAGGTAAGTAAAAAAAAAATAAAAAAACAGTTATTTTTGTATATGTTACAATGATTTTTGTGTTGTGTATTTTTCTGCTTTTGCCAACAGATTGTTTATGGATTGTTTCTAAAGAAGAGAAGACACGTGAGTTTGGCTAATTGAAAAAAGACGTGTTTTCGCGTAATTTGGCCCTGTCATGAAATATTTTAGTTGGTCCTGTATGTTACAAGAAGAGACAGTCTGTTTGACAGTAGACTCAAAACTGCGTTATGTTCTACTGTCAAAAGGGGGGTACAGGCCCAAATATTGGGTTTTTGGCTGCAGGTTTAAAGTGCATAAAATAAACATACCATGGTGCTGCATTTTTGTATGTTTTGTTTCATGTTGTCACTATTACAAGTTCTCCTGTGTTGTGAAGCGATCGTATGACGATATGTATCGTTGCACAATAATTGGATGGATTTGGTATAATGATAAATTTCACAGATATGGTTTGCATACTGTGAGGAAGACAGGCAGCATTTTTACCAGTGCATGCCTAAATCTGGCTATAATGATATTGAAGAAAACTAAAATATATAACAGGTTCAAAGTGTATCACCTGATGTCAGTCACTCACTGCACATTCCCTTAAAGGAATAGGCAGCCCTAAATTGTTATGTATCCTTGATTGGACCTAAGGATAAAATTATAGATCTGTGACTCAAGGTGACCTAATTTCTATATTGCATTACTTAATCATGTTTTGTTTCCCAAATAGCATATGGCTTTTTCCCTTGAAAGGAAACTAGGTTTCATTTCTCTCTCCCTGAAGAAGGAACTGGAACATTAGCTAAGATTACTGTATATGGTGGAATTAGAATGTGTGTACCTTTGGTCTTGTGTGTATCCCCCATACTCTTGGTGATGTGTCACATGCCTGAGGCACCCAAGCAAACTCTTGTTCTTCCTATTTCTATTGTTGCCCCCTCTCACCAATGTCGCATTATGCTTAGTTACTAGGGATTTTAATTGTGTCCTACTTCCATTTCACCTTCCCATGTTCCTTTCGCCAGTCAGCCCATTTATTATGGGTATATTGTTTATGCGCACACTTCTAGACTGTAGTGATGTGTTAGGGACCCCCATGTTATGTAAAATGTTTTTCCAGACTGACTGTCAGGGTAGTGATAGGCTGGTTAACTGACCCAATATTATAGTGAGACAAGTTTTCCATCTCAATAGGAGATATCTTAAGTTTACCCTTTTTAACATGACGAATTTTCAGATGCGTTCTAATCATGCAAATACCAGGACTTTCTAGTGCTTGTCCTTTGTCTACGCATTTGATCATTAGCCTTTGTATTGCATCGTGAACCTCATGCACATTTTTTAAAGGGGACTTTTCTTCATGTCCTTGATAATCTGAATCATGTTATTTCTCTATTTGAGATGTTCTAGATAAGGGATTTAGGAACATCTAGGCTTAGTCATTGAGGGAACACATGTATTTGCCCCATTAGACAATGCCACTGTGTGAGGAAATCCATTTGGATAGAATTCCTGTGTAGCTATAGATGACAGAGAATAATGAAAAGAACATAACTGAAGATGCTAAAGATACTGTTTTGCCCTTTTGCCTTTACTCTTGTATTTTATGCCAATGGCACATTGTCACTCCCTTGCTGATTTCAGGCCACCTGCTTGCAGCCCCCTTGTTAAAACCCATGAATTGTTTTTGAGCTTGATTTGGAGGAAACTAACAATTGTGTTACATATCCTACATCACTAGGCTCTGCTGGATCTTCCAGAGTCAAAGGAAGAGTGATTCCCTGCAGACCTGTGATCAACACTAAGCCCACTCCCCATCAGTGACCGCTACAGATTTCTTGGCTCTACAAATCCTGCAACAAGGAGGTCGCGAAGCTGGACATCGATCATCAGCGCGACATCAGTGGTACCTCCAAAGCAAGGCATTTGATTTGCGAAAGGTGTTGCAGAAGAAAGGAGGAGCTGATTCTTCATTCGTTGTTTGGGCTCTGTACCTGTTATGTGCTGGAAACCTCTGTCAGTGTGCTTTCCCTTGAGCCCTTGGCCCGAGTTTTGGCCATATTCACACCTCTTTTGCTTTGCACCAGCGGAACGGCAGTGCACCCAAGGATCCACGTTTGGAAAAAGGCACTACATTCTGGTGCCCATGAGAGAGCAGCTTGAGCGTCCTCTGACACTAAATGATGAGTGTTGGAATCTGAAAGTGCTGCTGATCTTGCTGGGTCGTTTCTCAGTAGTGCTTGGATCTGCACAAGATGCTTTGTGCCCTTGATTAATGAAGAGCGCATCATTTGTAGTGTCTGCCACAAAGAAGAGACACTGGTGCATTGTTTTGAGACATTGAGACTTTCGAGTGAGCTGTGAGTGTCTTGCCCGGAGGGCACTCCAACTAAACAGTATTGTTTTCTCATGAAAAACCCTGAATTGAAGAGGCCCAACGCGAAGAAGACACTGGAAGCGGATTTGATGGACAATAGAAGCCTGCAAGGAGAGGCTTTGGCGGACTCTGGGTATTTTCTGTGAGCTTGTATAGAATTGGAGTTTGGAAACTAATTCGTGCTGCTTTGCTGGCATTTGTTTTAAAGTACTATTCTGTTTAGTAAAAACAGAATAAAGTCTCTCTGTGGAAGAGTATCCCTTTTCATCTGAGAGCATTGATCAGGAACGCCACTGTTTCACTTGAACATATAATAAATTACTGAAATACATAGGAAGCTATATAAAATGTTATTAGATAATTCTAGGATTTGCTCTCTGCTTAGGATTGTGGAAAATTATGATTTCATTCGTAATAGTGGTCACTACTTCCTCCCGTGGTCTATATGTTCTCAACAACGTGTTTTCTAGTGTTATTCTAAAATGACATTGTCTTTTATGGGTACCATGGTTTTCTGTTAAATTTTTGATTGGTTACCATTTGCCAGTTGCAGGGTCACGTAGGAGTACCAACGGTTCAGTTGTGACCTGAGTAGTGGCAGTAGGTCTGCAGGACTTGCAGTGTCCCTATGACCTGCTAATAATCACAGCTGAAGTACTCTATCAAGATTGCGTGAGCGACATTAGAAAATGGAGATTGTATTGAGGAATGACGATGAAAAGCAAGAGATGAAAAACAATATTATAGAATGTTGTTCTTTAAGTGTGGTATAGCTTTATCCATTGTAATACTTTCATGCATTCTATTAGTTACTATATTCTGGTTTGTTTCTCCTACACAATTGACGTCTGCACCAACTTCTCAACCTACTCTTTCTTTACTATTTCTTCACATGAGTTTCATATTTTACCTGAACATAAATTGGTAAGGCCAGAGTTTACTGATGATTCCTTTTGTACAGCTTCTACGTCAACACCAGTTAGTAGTGAACATCACTAATTGTTGGGTGGGTGATCTTATACCACATACTACAGATAGAGGTATTCCCTATTTGGTCATGCCATATATGGCCTTTGTACCACTACGTGTGTAAGAAGACCTGTCCCGAGAGAGTTGCTAAGTAGTAAGATGGTACTACAGCAACCCCTTGATGATCTGATAAGTATAGACCTAGATTCAGACTGACATGGGTTTAGGTAATTGCCTATATAAGGGCAAAAGGAGCGTCTGTGGTACTGAGAATTCTGGACCCGACCATGGTGTTGTGCCGAAGATCTACCCTTGTGTAGAAAATATCATCATACCATGACGATTTTGGTATTGGCAGACCGGTAATGATTGGGACATTATTACTGTGCATTTGCGTCACGATTGAGTGACGGGAACACCCCTAAATCGTGCTTCCTGTCTTGAAGCCTTGGGTTCCATGTTGTGAGCGGCATCCATCTTGTGATTGCCCTTACATAGTCAATTGACCAAGGCTGAATCCAAGCTGAAAGGACACGTACACCTTTCCTGACTCCTCTGTGACCTGGGCAAGCTGACTCCACTGCCTTAAGCCAAACCTGTTCAGGCAGTCCCCAACCCACTGGCCGAGCGAGATTAGTATCAAGGCACAACATACCACAAGCCTTTCATCACACACAAACCATGTCTAATCTTACACACACCTGTCTCTGTTTCTGTCTTTATGATCTGCTTTACGATGGGGAGGTGCCCGTTTATATTAGGGGTCCGTCGATATCTGATGGAAACACTGGACCTTGCCGGATAGTTAATTATATACTGGACAAACTGAAGTATGGACTTGTCATCATAACTTTGCTTCTTCTTTGTGTTGGAAATATGTGAATTATTTACTGTAAAACAAAGAATGTTTGCCTAGGGCATAATATTTTGTATAAAAGGTCTGTGCGGAGGCCATGCAGGCAGACTACCTCATTCAGTTGCTTTAAATGTGACTGGGCGACGTAGCCTCATAATTAATAAAGATGTCTTTTCATATTCCAGATTCTCTGTTGATTCCTTTGCTGCTTATGAATGAAGTACCTATTGGTAAGACCCCTGAGAAGAAGTATGATGGTTTTCAGTATGATGGTTTTTAAGGTACTTCAATGCTAGCTGGTTAGGGTTTCTAGGTACTGAGTTGAGTTTTTTGTGTACACCACAATTCACTGAAGTCCTGGGTCTCTGTGCACAGTTCTGTGTATGAGCAGAACCCCTTTAGCGGATCTCATTAGGTGGTGGTTTCTGCGCGGTGGCATTCTTGTGTGCTGCGTAGCTGTCCGGTGTTCGTTCACAGAGTCAGTTCTTCTCCAGTTTTCATCAGGTTTGCTTGAAGGCCTGGAGGTCTTCAGTGAACCAGCTGGTTTTCTCTGGTATGGCTGTTGGAGGGTTTCTTGAGTGAGGCGAGGGTGTTGACCCAGTTGTTTATCCACAGTTTGAGGTTCCGGGCAGCAGTGTCGGGGTAGATGGGGTCGTCGGATGGGCTCTTGGCGAGGGTGGTGGTTAGCTTGTCTGGGGTGACTTTGCTCCAGTAGCGGCGAGGCATCTGTTGGGTGCGGTGGTGCGTGGTGGGTTTCCAGAAGGTAAAGTGAATGCAGCGATGGTCTGTCCAAAGGAGTTCAATGGTGTGGTTGAAGGAGACGTGTGACTGCGGAGAAGATGGGGTCAAGCGTGTGACTAGTGGAATGGGTGGGTGTTGTGAAGAGTTGTCTAAGTCAAAACAAAACAACAAGAAACAGTCGCCCTCATCCTCCTTGACCTCTCGGCAGCCTTCGACACAGTCTGCCATAACACCCTATTACATCGCCTCAGTAACATCGGAATCCAAGGAAAAGCACTGGAATGGATCACCTCGTTCCTCACCGGAAGAACTCAGAGAGTCCGGCTCCCTCCATTCAAATCAGAGGCCTCTGAAGTCATCTGCGGCGTGCCGCAAGGATCGTCACTCAGCCCCACCCTCTTCAACGTATACATGAGCCCCCTCGCAGCCATCGTTCGCCAACACAATCTCAAAATCATCTCCTACGCTGACGACACCCAACTGATCCTCTCACTCACCAAGAACCCCAACACCGCCAAAAACAACTTACACGAAGGAATGAAAGAAGTAGCCGAGTGGATGAAGCACAGCCGTCTGAAACTGAATTCAGACAAAACAGAAGTCCTTATCTTAGGTACCTCTCCCTCCGCCTGGGACGACTCTTGGTGGCCAGAGGCCCTTGGAAAAGCACCCATCCCGACGGACCACGCACGGAACCTTGGCGTCATCCTGGACTCCTCACTCTCGATGACCAGACAAGTCAACGCTGTCTCATCATCCTGCTTCAACATTCTTCGCATGCTCAAAAAAACTTTTCGCTGGATCTCCACCGAAACTAGAAAAACGGTCACTCACGCACTTGTCACGAGTCGCCTGGACTACGGAAACACCCTTTACGCCGGTTCCACTGCAAAACTCCAGAAAAAACTCCAACGCATCCAGAACGCCTCAGCCAGGCTCATACTTGATATCCCGCGTAAAGAACACATCTCTGGTCATCTGAAAAACCTCCACTGGCTTCCCGTAAATAAGAGAATTACCTTCCGCCTATTAACCCACGCACACAAAGCACTTTACGAAATTGGACCCGAATGCCTCAACACAAGACTGTCCTTCTACACCCCCTCCCGTCAACTACGATCCTCCAACCTAGCCCTGGCCACTGTTCCCCGCATCAACAAAGCCACCATGGGAGGTAGATCCTTCTCCTACCTGGCAGCCAAAACCTGGAACTCTCTTCCCACTCACCTTCGGCTTACTCAGAACCACCTAGCATTCAGAAAGCAACTTAAAACTTGGATATTCGACAAGTAATTCTCCCCCTTCCTCAAGCGCCTTGAGACCCTATGGGTATGTAGCGCGCTATATAAATTTCTGACTTGACTTGACTTAAGTCCGAAGTTGGCTAGGTTGTTGATCATGGTGGTGAAGTTGGTGTTGTTGTTGTTCTCGAGGTGGAAGATCAGGTCCCCGAGGAGGATGTAGTCCATAGAGGTGAGGGCATGTTTGCTAACGAAGTTGGCAATGGAGTCGTTTAACTGTGGTCTGGGTCCGGGGGTCTGTAGATGAGGGTTCCTCTGAGGGTGGTGTTGTGGTCAGTGTGGATCTGGAAGTGCAGGTATTCAGCTGTGCTGACGGTGTTGTCAGTGTTGGTCGAGACTCTGAGAGTTTTCCTGTGGATGATGGTGATTCCTCCTCCTACTCCGTTGGTCCGGTCCCTCGGGTGATCTTGTAGCCTTCCGGGATGGCTATGGTGATGTCGGGTGCTGAGGTGGGGTAGAGCCAGGTCTCCGTCAGGAAGGCGATTAACACTGAAAAAAGTCATCATGCCTACAAAAACTGAAAAGAGGAAAGAACGAAAGAAAGCAGTTTATTTAAAGAGAAGTTATCTACAAGAATTACCTGAACAAGAATGTGTTAATAAAAAGAAAAAAAGTCCTGATTGGAAAACTAAGACTTTTCTGCAAAAATTGTTAAACACTAAGAGTAGTGTGCACAAAGACAAACATAGTATTTCTCTATCTGCATCTAAGAGGAAACAGAAGAACCATTGAAAATCATCTGTTGAAAAAAACGTGCATAGCAAAAAAGGGAAAAACCAATTTAAGGAAATAAGGAAGAAGATGTACTATTATAGAGTATTGACTAATTTGACAAAAGTAGTAAAGAATTGTAAAAAAAAACCTGTATTTTATAAGAAAAAGAAATGTATTGAAAAAGTTGTTGAGAAAGCTTTTGAATTAAAAAAACGAACTTTTTGTTGTAGACATCAATAGAATTTGATCACTAGATACACCAATCCATTTAATAGCGGTCATGCTTATGAGGATAAAAATAGTTGTCCTATTGAGAAAGGGAAAATTGTTCCAAGAAATGTAGAAGAGATGACAGCTGATGAAATTTTAGGGAGACGTCCTAAAGATCCAGTGTACACTTGGAATTGCATTAGTATTTGTAGTGTACGGCAGGAATCTATTGATTTTTTACGCAATTTCTCACGTAACTATACTAAGAAAAGTGTTAAACAAAAGATTAAGATGTTGCAAGGAGTAGACCCTTGCAGAGTGAGAGAAAATACTGGTTTGCAAGGTCATTCTCTGGCTTGTCTTTCTAAAAAAGCATGTCAAAGTATTTTCACCATTTCAGGATGTTAGCAGTACATCATACTGAAATTAGGAAATTAGTGAGAACCTTGTATTATGCAAAAAGTCCAGCATTAATGTTAAAATATTTGAACAGTGTTCTTTTGCAAGGATCTGTATCAGATGTAAAGAACTTGCGTGATGAAATTCAGGTTAGTTACTTTGTTCCTGAAGAAGACAGTGCAGAAATAGATACGTTAATAGATTCAAATGTGGAAGAGAATGTACAACATTGTAGTACAGAAAAATTTGAGGAAGAAATTTCAAAGTTCAAGGTGATTTCAGGTGAAACACCAAATTATTCTTGTGTTTGTTGCTGACATACTCATTATAAAAATTAGACCAGGACTGTTGATCTGTATTTAAAATGTGAAAAGGAAAATAATACGGAGTGGATGGAATATGCAACTTATTTGTTGGTAGAGGATTGTTTTGATTCAGGTTCTGATCAGCGTATTTGTAAATATTGTTATAACAAATTAGACGAGGAAAAAATATCTGCTAGAGCTGTGCATAATAATTTGGAGTTGGTGAATATTCCTTCTGAACTGATGGATTTAAATATGTATTAGTCTACTCTTATTCAATGTGTGCATCCTTTTCAGGCTATTGTTAGTATGGAGCCTAAGACAGGGAAAATTGCCTCCTTCAGATTTACACAGAGGATTAAAGGGAAGAGTTGTATATTTGCTGCTAGATTTAAATAAAAATATTGAAACAATTGCTGTTGAAAATGTAGAAGATGAACCTTTAGTTATTCTTCTTAATGGCCTTCCTTCTAAGAGTAAGAAAATCTGGCAGGAATTAGTGGATGTTAGGAAAGTGAAAAAGGGAAAATTGTATCTGGTAAAAAATAATCAATATTATAAAAATGTGTTTGTGAGAGAAGAAGAAATAACTGTAGAAGAAGATAGTGATTTGCCATCTCAACAAATTGAAAAAGTGGATGTGTCCAGAACTGAAAAAATCTTTGAATATTACAGTGTTCATCCACTGCATTCTAAAGAAGTGATGGTGAATACTATAGAGTTATTCCAAATTAAAAAAGCAAAGGGAAGTCCCATTAGAGTATGGGAAAAAAGCTTGGAAGCTCGTTGTTTCCCTTAGTTGTTTCCCCAAGGAAAAGGAGGACGATATGATGAGCGACTTGTGCAGATTCCTGCATCTGAATACCAGACATTAAGATTGTATGCAGAAGATCCAAGATTTCGACAATGTATTCCGTATTTGTTTAATCTTTTCTTTGAGAGTGATTTGTCTGGATTTTCTTATGCAGCAAATCATGCATTGAAAACAGATGTACATCTGTAAAATGTTTCGGCAAAGGAATTTATGGATAAAGTATACCAGAATTATATTGTTTTGGAATCTCATCTAATTAATCTCATGGCATGTCAGCGTGGTACTAATGAGTACTGGTACCATCGTCATGGAGAACTGAGGTTCCGTGACTCTGAACCCATTCAAAAAAGGTCGTCGTATCAAGACGATTTTGGTGTCAGCGGACCGCAAATGGCGAGTGCGGTATGTACGTTTTTGTCATGATCAATTGATGGATACACTGTGTATTCAGGGATTTCGTTCGAACGTTCGGGTTCCATTTTGTGTACGGCAGCCATTTTGTGGTTGCACTCACATAGGCCGATGACTGCGGCCGAACGAGTCTTTGGGACACGTACACCTTTAGCTGACTTTTGTGTGACCTGAACGAACTGACTCCATTGCCCGAAGCTGACCTTGTTGAGCCAGTTCCTTGTTCAGCAGCTGGTCAGATAGAGATCAAAGAGCAGGACATTGCTGAGTTTATGGTACACGCACACACCCTTCTATCTTGCTTCTCATCTGTTTCTGTTTCTTCTTTTATGGCCTATTTATGGTTTGGGTTGAGGTCCTTTTATTATGGGTTTGTCCGGCCTGTCCGAGCAAGAATGTTGGATTTTGCCTTGTCATTTATGGTGGGCTGGACAACTGAAAGTGGGCTTGCCGTTATGCGATATCCTCTGAAATGTCACTGTGTGATTGGACAGTTCGTAAGTAATTGATGCTAGTCAGGAATGTGATTTTTGGCATAAAAGACGATGTCTCGCTCTACTAAATTGTACAGTCTCTGACGAACCACCTGTGTTATGCTTCGTAGACCTCTGTTCCTTGTTGCAGCAAATAAACTTAGTCTTTGACGTCACAGAGAAGTGTCCTGTGTCTCTGTTTGCCAAGACAGGTGAACTCGAAGACTTCGGGCGTTTCCCCTGGCGCCGCTGGGTTCTAAAACCGGTTCTTCAGAACTTAAATGTATGCTAAGGAACTTGGGAACTCCTACATGGTTCCTTACTCTAAGCTGGGCTGAATATGCTTCGGATGATTTACTTCAATTTCTTCGAGAGGCAAATCCAAATATACTAAATATAGAATACAAGACACCCAGAGAATTGTGCTCTTTAGATCCAGTTAATGTATGCAAATATTTCAATCATAGATTTGAAGCTATGATGTCTTTTATCACCAATAAAAGAAATCGTTCTCTTGGAGAGATTCTGGACTTCTTTTGGAGAAAGGAGTATCAAGCAAGAGGTGCTCCTCACATACATATGCTGATATGGATCAAAGATGCTCTGAAATTTGGAACAGACACAGATGATACTGTGTTGTCTTTTATTGAAGAATATGCTACATGTGATGTACCCGAAAGTACACAAGATAAGGACTTAAGACAAAAAGTCTTACTATTCCAGAGCCATCGTTGTAGGAAATACTGTAGTTGAAAGTACAAATCTAAGGACAAATTCTACACCAAATGCTGTTTTGCATTTCCACGACCTGTAATATCGAAAGGAAGAGTGAACAGTTTTATGTCTTCTTTGCGAAATACTATCACAAGAAAGTCTCTAAAAAATACCTACAACTTAAGAAGAAATTAAGAATCAAAATATATAACTGCCTATAACCCAGTCATTTTATCCATGTGGAATGCTAATATGGATATTCAATATGTTCCGGACAATTCCGTTGCTGTTGCTCAATATGTAACATCGTACATAACGAAATCAGAAAAGACAGAATTGAAGGAAATGTTGGAAGAGATTTCTCACGAGAAAAGTTTAAGTAAGAAAATATATACTTACATTTTGAAGATGTAATCTCATCGAGAAATAAGAGCGTATGAATGCTCGAATCGCTTATCATCTCGAAGAATCATTTGGGTGAGTCTAGGTCTTGCTGCCACTCGAATCCGAGTACTTAAATCTGTACAATAAATTGAATATTTAGCTGAAAAAGAGCCAGAAAGTACAGATATAGTGAAAACAAATATGTTGGATACATATTATCCAAATAGAAGTCATCCTCTTGAGAACGTTTGTCTCTATGAAGTTCTGCAAAACTATATTTTTAAACAAATTATTACAGAAAACATTAATAATGGTGTATGCTGTGATTTGTTCAGAAGGATGTTTGGTGAAACAAAGAAAAGGACATTTGATTAATCACCGTAAACTGAGTTGCGAAACACATGGCATAAGAGAATTTCACTATTTAGCTCTTTTGCAACTTTTCAAGCCATGGGGTTCAGAATTGGAATTACTCGGAGATTTCGAGAGCTATGAAGATTCTTTCAACGCATGTAAAGAAACTATAGAATGTCCTGTTTTTGCTAATTATGTGAAAATGTTGAACAACGAAATTGAGCAAGAAGCTACAATTGCAGCCGAGATTGCTAGAGACAGTTCTCAAGACAGTCAAACTTCTGCTCCGATGAGTCAGGATCCATTAGGAGAACCAATTGTTCAAAATGAAGTAGCAACTGCTATGGAAGAGGTGGAAACAGCAATATACAAGCTCAAGGAGATGCAACAAACTTAGGAAACATGGAAGAACAACTAAATGTTGAGCAGAAACAAATATACGAGCAAGTGAGAGAACAGATTCACCGTGGATTACTTCATAAATAAAAAGAGTGCTCTTGCTCATCATTTGAACCTAACCAAATGTACGTGAGTGGACAAGCAGGAACTTGGTAAAGTTTTTTAATTAAAGTAATTTCAACTTTTCTACACAAAACAACTGAGTCGCATTTGTCTTGTGTTGTCACTGCTCCAACTGGGTTGGCAGCACAATATTAAAGGAATTACTCTACATCGTTTATTAATGCTACCAGTAGAGCATGAAAACAAGTTGGAATACTACAAGCTATCTGGAGAAGCTTGTTGTGAAGTTTCAAGAGTGTTGTAGAAAATGAAACTTTTTATTATTGATGAGGTAAGCATGGTATCAAACTTAATGCTTGCCTTTGTGCATTTAAGAATGCAGCAAATTCTTAAAACAGATTATGACATATTATTTGGAGGAAAACACGTCATAGTTTTTGGAGATCTACTACAGCTTACTCCTGTAAAAAGACAACCAGTGTTTAAAACATTGACGCATGAAGATACCAGAAAGTCTTTGGGGAGCATTGGAAATGTTAACATTTGGTCATATCTTGAGTAGAAGGAACTTATTAAAAATATGCGACAGGCAAATGATGTTGATTATGGAACTATTCATCAGGATATAAGTATTGGAAAAGTGACAGAACATGGCAAACAAGCTTTACAGAGACAATTACTTACCAATTTGTTTCCAAATGAATATATTGTTCCTGAAAAAATATATATATGAGAATTGCAGAAAACAAGTCTGTAATCTGCTTAATGCCAATACTGCGTGAATGTTCTATATTCAATGAAGAAATGTTAAAGTTTGAAAATGAAGAAATAATGAAATTGGAAGCTATTGATAAAATAGAACATGAAGGAATCACTATTATTTTGAATGAAAAGTTGAAGAGGAAATTGGATTCTTTAGAGAAATCGATAAGTAAAACTGCTGGTTTAGAAAATAATTTGTATGCATGTGTACACTGTAGGGTAATTTTACGTCGCAATTTGCATGTGGAAAAAGGTTTAATAAATGGAGCAATGGGTAAAATTGTTGAATTTGTTAATTATGTAAATAGAGATGAGATTGAATTTTTGAAAATCATATTTGATGAAATTGCTGAAGTACAACAATTTAATTATTGTTCAGCTCGATTTTTGCTTGTAAAAGATTTGTATGTACGCAGGAAACAGTTTCCTATTTCTTTGGCATATGCGATGACTATTCATAAATCTCAAGGTTTAATGTGAGATAATGCATTAGTGAATATTGGAAGTACCGTGTTTAAAGAGGGTATGGCATATGCTGCTTTGTCTCGAGTGAGAACTCTTTCTGGATTGTACGTGATTGACTTTGATGAGACAAAGGTAAGTGCAGATGCAAATTGTGTGACAGAGTATAATAGGTTAAGAAAAAAATATGTACCCTATTTAGGTAATATCCAGTATTTGAAAAGCATATGGTAGGTAGAAAAAGAAGATTTGAGAATATCTGTACTGAAACTGTAGGGAAAGGAAAAAAACAAGATGAAGTTGTGACTGCAAGGAAAAAGAAAAAGGACAGTGTTGAAGAAAATATTGGTTATCGGTTTGAAAATAGTTGTGGTGTCAACTGCTATGCTAATGTAGTTGTTAATGTTGGTTTTATTCTTGAAAGTTTGCAACATCAAATTATTGAAAACCAGGACGAGAGATTCTGTTAATTGTTGTATTCTGTTTATGAGAAATGTAGTAGTGACAAAAGTAAAATACAAAGTGTTTCTGATATTCTAAATGTTTTGGACATGTGTTCTGGTTCTACTCAATTTAGGCAGAATATTCATCGAGATTGTCAGGATTTTTTAATGTTTATTCTTGGTGCATTGGAAGATGAAGGTATAGATATTGAAAACCTTTTTGGCCTTTCTTATAAATGGCAACATGACTGTGAACATTCTTTGTTTACATGTACCACTAACATAGACAATGAAAGATGCATATATTTGACTTTACCAGACTGTGAATCAGTGTCTTTTAACAATCTAGTTCGAGGAGCAAGTTATAACATGGAGTGTAGCCAATGTAAATCAGAAATGTCATCAACATCATTAATACAAAGATATGGACAGTATGTAATTGTAATGCTGCAATGTTGTTGAACTGATGGAAGAAAATTGGAAACTTTAATAAAAAAAATTGTAGCTACTCAAGTATCAATATCAGGAATAACTTTTGTAGCTGTTGCAATCATTTTTCATGATTGACCTTCTACAAAATCTGGACATTACACTGTTTATTTAAAATGTGTGAAAGGTTGGATACATTTTAAGGCTAGCCAAATAATTGTTAAGCAACGTTTGCCTAAACAGTTACCAAATTCTTACCTCATATTTATAAAGCCAAAATTCTAAGAACAAAATTTGTGGTTTCAGGATTACTGCTGTTAAGGTAGATTAATCTGGTGTTGTAGAGTATTTTGTAAGTGAGGGTGAGGCGCTTGAAGGTGATCCTCTTGTTGATGTTGAGGCAGTGTAAGTGTATCAGGTCATGGGTGATGTGGCTGCAGCATGAGACATTTTAGATCAGTCAGGTGGAGGTGTTTAGGATTTGTTGTAGTCGTTGTAGGTGTTTGGATGGAATTCTTGTGTAGAGTGTGTTGCCACAATGTAGTCTGCTGCTAATGAGGGCCTGTGTTACTGTTCTTCTTCTTTTGGATAGCATCTACTTCTAAATGTTGCAGAACATGTGGAGGGTGTAATAGCAGTATGAGGAAATGCTTTAGACTTGTTTAAACATGTAGAGGAAGGAGTTGAGGATGATACGTAGGTTGTGTACATGGTCAGTAGGTGTTGGTATGGTTCACAGAGTAGTTGGCCAGCAGAAGTCATCTGAAGCTGAGGGGGTGGATCTAACGATGAGTACCTTCATGTTGTGGGAGATCAGGTTTAGAGAGCTGCTCCTTATTAGGTTGGTGACGTCCTTAAATGCGTCGTGGAGGTTGTTTTTTGTGGTATGTGGCTCCTTGGTGAGGAAGAGGATGAGCTGGGTGTTGTCGGCGCAGTAGATGATGTTGAGGTTGTATTGTCTGGCCACTTATGTGAGGGTGGCCAAGGAGATGTTGAATAGCGTCGGGCTGAGGGATGAGCACTGGGGTAAGGTCAAATGATGTAGGTGGATTTGGATCAGAAGGCTGGAAGGCAGATGCTCAGGGTTACTATTGAACAACTTTCAAACCAAGAATTTCACACATATTATTTGGCCATGAGGGAAAGTATCTGAAACCATTAAGGACTTTTTGTTGTATATTTTGTCAGCATATATTTGTAAATAACATTCTTTATAATGGAAGAAAATTAATGATAGTGTTTGGTTATTTTAAGATTGTTTGACATACCTTATAGTTACATAAGAATTTGGTCTTAGAAAAAAACATTTAAGATATGTTTTATTTCTATTTTTTAGATTGTTATTGAGATTTTTGATTTTTTTTTAAGATAATTTTCTTGATTGTCTTTTTTTGCCAATAAATCTTCTACAGATGCTTATTTTATAATTTTTTATTTTTTGTATTTTTTATTTTGAAGGTAAGTATAAGTAACTGTTAAAAATCATCGTTGAGATGTACTTCTACAGAGCTGAAGTAAGATAACATGGATGGAGAACATAAGTATGTAAAGATGGTTTGTATCTTTTAAACAGCTTTGAAGACATTAACAAAATATATATTCTGAGTGTACCTATATTGTTTGCATTTTATTTCAACACATCTACTACTTTGGAACTGGTAAGGTGAATAGATATATTGTACTGCATTTTATTATCATAGCCTTAGTTTTTTCCTATAGTGAGAAGGAGTGACTGGTTTGAAAATGTAAGAGCATTTTATGACAAAAAATTCATATAAGCAATTTTATTGATATCATCTAAAATAGTTGAGAATGGTATTTGCATAATATTGTTAAAGGGAAAAATGGTTGATAAAGCTAGTTTTGTATTATGTAGTAGGAAAAATAATAAAATGAAGTGTTAATGTTTTTCTACAAGGAACAACAACATAAAAATATCATTTCGGAACAAGAACAGAACAATATAGCAGACAGTTTCGAAATTTCTAACACTCTCATAGAGGAGCTAAATAAACCTTTCATGGGTAGCAAGAATGGAGATGAAAATATTGATGCAGATATCAGCTGCGATTTTTTAGATGAAACATTGGATGATGATTTTATGCAAGCAATAGAGGATATAGAGTTTCATGATATGACTTTTGAAATTGATAATCAAGGAAGTGAAATATCAGATGAAATCACGTTAGAAGCTCTATTAAATTATGAAATGTTACAAGAATAAATTTATGATTAAGAATTAAAAATGGTTTGAGAGACTCTTGTTGCGGAATTGTAATCATTCAGCTAGTATCCAAGTACTCATGGTGCAAAGTGGGCCTTAGGGCATGGACTGCTTTAAACCTCTATAGATTATGTATGCACTCTTCTATGCATCAGCAAACTTGTCTTTTATAGCTTTTATTTCCAGGTCTATATCCTTTCACTTCCAGCAAAGTCTTTGTGATTGCTGATTCCATATTTTACTGAGCTATTCTGCAGAATGTACTTATCTATGCACTGTGCTATAAATGAACCTATTTTAAATTCCGTCAGGCATTCTCCTTGCAGTACTGTAATTATCCAGTCAGAACCCAAATAATCATGGAGGAAAGTAGGCCTTAGGCCATGGACTGCTTTAAACCTGTATAGACTATGCAAGCAGTCTTCTATTTACTTGAAAACTAGTCTGTTATACATTGAATTCCGTAGTCTGTATCCTTACACTTCCAGCAAACACTTTCAGAGTACTGTTTCAGTATTGTACTGAGCCATATAGCAATATATGCTTGTCTATACACTGTAGAAAAAGTGAAGCAGTTATAAATTCAGCTCTACACAAGTACAGAAGTGTATTCATTCTGCCACTACCCAAGTAGTCATGCAGCAAATTAGGCCTAAGGGTATGGACTGCTTCAAACACCTATATATATTAAGTGCACTATTCTAAACATCTGCAAACTTGGTTTTGAAACTTTGAATTGCCTAGTTTGTATCCTGACACTTCCTGCAAACATTCTGGTACTGCTTTTTTAGTGTTGTAGTGAGTCATACAGCAGTATGTTCTTTTGTATGCACTGTTCTAAAAGTGATGGTGCTACATATTCAGCTAGACAATTTCCTTGTCGAAGTGTAGGCATGGACTGCTTCAAATCCCTATAGACTGTGCATCCACTGTTCTATACAACAGCTAACTTGCCTTTTATACCTTCAATTCCCCAGTCTGTATCATTAGAGTTTCACCAAACAGTCTCTCACTACTGTTTCAGTATTATAGTGAACCATACAGCACTATGGGCTTATCTATACACTGTTCTAAAAGTAAAGTTGCTATACATTCAGCTCCACAATCTCCTTGCAGAATTCTAATCATTCAGGGTCTCATTTATGAGGCTCCTTGCTCTATTGGAACATCACTTTTTGTGATGTTCTTTGGTGCAGTTGTCTGCGTGATATTTATCAGGCAGCACTAAGGCACTTTTTTTGGCGTACTGCTGCCTGATAAATATCAGCCCCTTTAACACAGTGTTCTGCGTTAAAGGGGCATGCAATGGGTGTTGCTGGGGGCGTTCCCAGCAACACCCATGGCCTTTTGACACAGCCCCACATTTACAAGAAAACGTAAATCTGAGGTAGTGCCAAAAGCTTATGCCTCCCCTGGGGAGGCACAAGGACGGCGCAACGGGGAAAAATACTTTTCTTTCTTCTCGTTTTTTCTTTTTTTGCAGAATGCAGTACACATAGAAAAAGGAAAAGTCTTTTGTGATTATTTTTGTACAGAAAGGTTTCCCTTTCTGTACAAAAATAATCATACTTGCAACGCAGGCACCCTTGCACCATTGTGCAAAGGTGCCTGCATTGGTGCAGGCAGACCATTGTGAGCCAGCGCAAGGGAAAAGGACAGGAATGCGCCGTATCTTATAGATATGGAGCATTCCTGCCTTTTTCTTTTGCCATAGGGAAACGCAGCAGTAAGTTCTGTTGCACTTACCTACGGCAAAATCTCATAAATGAGGCCTATGTCAGTAGCCATGTACTCATTGTGCAAAGTGGGACTTAGGGCTTGGAGTGAGATGAAAGAGATGCACAAACCAAGGGGTGTATCCGTCCTTTTTGTCACTAATCAGGCAAAATACATGTATTTACTAGTGAGTATATTATTTCCTGAGTCAGACAATTGTTGTGCTACCTAACACCTAATACTGACAGTTATATTCACATATTGTATATTAAGGCATACACTACTACTGCCCATTGATCAAACTGAACATGCCAATTGTTAATGAATTCATACTGTTAGTCTCAACCAATCCTCTTTGGAATTAAGTCCCTATTCTATGGTGTTGAGGATGGAAATGTACCATTGTTACCTGTTTTTCCTTTTGACCTCAGTATTGCCACCCCTAATGTTACAAGTGATTTTTTTCAATTTAAACCACTCTATTTCTGTATGCTTATATCCAGCTGTTATGTAGTGCTTCACTAATGGTGCATTGATATTCTTGGTTTTAATAGCAGATCTGTGTTCTAGCATGCGTAATCTCTATTCTCTCCCTGTCTCTCCTATGTATGCCAACACACAGGGGCAACGCAAAAAGTAAACTACATAGCTGCTCCTACAATTATTTAGGTTTTTTGATGTCATAGTAAAATCATTATGAACTACCTGTTTTGTGACCATGCAGTCTTCGCAAACACTACATGTTCCACCCTTAAAGTTACCCAGTATTTTGGTCATCTGTAGATTGACTTTTATCTGGCTAGTTGGATCTGTAAGTATTTACTAAACCTTTCCTCATGTTGTCATTTTGCTTAAAAGCGAACAATGTATTAGCTAGTTTGATTTCTTGACCTTCATTTAGAATATTACAATTGGAGTTAACCACATTTTTCAATCTATTGCTGACACTTGAGTATGGTGTTTTCAAACACCAGATGCTTGTCAGATATTGTCTTCTTTTTGTTATTGCTGCCCTGATTTTGATCTATCATGCTTTCACAATTATAAAATCTTGCACATTTAAATGTGTGCTTTATCAGCTTTTTAGGATAGCCACGATCTAATAACTTGCTTTTCAATGTTTCCGAATGTTTATAGAAATCAACAAGAGTGGTACAGTGTCCGAAAGGTATATTATCCCTCTGTGCTCGGGGATGATAACTCCCATAGTGCAAGAGGGTATTCCTGTCTGTTGGTTTGGTAAACAATTCCACAGATAGGACTGCAGATGTATTTTTAATAGTGATGTCCAGTAAGTTCACTGCAGAGTTATCATATTGTGCAGTGAATCTGAGATTGGAGTCTCCCAAGTTTAACCATTACAAAAATTCCTTGAGGACATCCTCTTCACCTTCCCATATTAAGAAAATGTCATCTATGAAGGTGTGCCACATCAAGATGTTTTCATAGAAGGGCGCCGCTTCATTGTATTTATTTATTTATTTTATTTATTTATTTCCAAGGTGTTATATAGCGCTACTGGACCTGGGGGTATCATAGCGCTTTACATGATATGTAAGCAATTACAACAAAATAAGACAATGTGCATTAAAACATGAGTTACATAAAATAGGGTCATTGAGTGAGCTAGGGGGGGTAGGAAATGGAGATCAATTGCGGGGGTGTCATAGTTCAAAGGGAGAAGGGAGGGAAGAAAAGGGGAGAGGAAGAATGAGAGGCGGGGAAGGGGTTGAGGAGGAGGCGAGAATCAGGGAGGAAGGAGTGTAGAGAGTCAGACATTAGTGAGGTTACGTTCTGCAGTATTTGTTATGAAGGAGTATTTTCAGTCACTTTTTGAAGAGAGGGTAGGAGGGGATTGCATTGAAGAGCTTTTGGGAGAGAGTTCCAGATCGTGGGGGTGTTCCCAGAAAAAGCACGAGATTGGGTTTTTTTGTGCTTGAGTCTGGGAGGGATTAGGACAAGGGAGTTGGTGCTCCTCAGGGACCTGGAGCACCCCGCTTTTTGCAGTTTCTCAGCCAGGTAGGAGGTGGTGCTTAGGTGAAGGGCTTTGTGCGTGATACATGCAATCTTGTAGGTGGATCTGCCTCCTATTGGGAGCCAGTTGAGGTTTTTTAGGACCGGAGAGATGTGGTCGAATTTTTTACAATCGGAGATAAGTCTGGCGGCAAGGTTGAGGACCGATTTTAGCTGTGCTAGGTGGGCTTTAGAGGTGCCAGCGATTGTGGCGTTACCATAGTCGTCTGCTGGTATGAAAGGTTTAAGTTTTTTGAGGTGGTGGAGGCAGCATTTTTGATGTGTGGGATGAGATTCATTCTATGGTCAATGCTGATGCCTAGGAATTTGACAGTATCTGAGGGGGAGAGGGGGCAGTTGAGAGCTGTAATATCCTTGATCCAGAGGTGAATGGGGAGGGAGTTGTTTTTAGGAGTGAAAAGGATGACTTCAGTTTTTTGGGGGTTTAGTTTGAGATGATTTAGATGGAACCACGCTTGTATTTTAATCAGGGTCTCTTTGAGGTGAAGGATGTCATTGCGAGATTTAATCCTGTAGTATAGCTGGTGTCATCCGCATTGTAGTGTAGTTCCTATTTTCCCAATAGGCTCTGCGCATTGGAATAACATAAACAGCAGTGTAGACGAAGGACTGAGGTCATCTAGGTCTCTACTGACTATGTTAAACTTAATTTAGGTTTGCCACCTAGCTCAGAGGTCACTAGAAACTTTCTTGAATGAACAGGGAGGAGTAAACTTCCCTGATTAGAGAAGAAGGGATTCAGTTTCTGACAACCGCATAAACATGACAACTTTGCTCCCTCAGAATAAAGAGTGCATCTCTAGAGTTGTGTGAAAACAATAGGCAGCTATTTCACTCAGTCAATCGTGCATGCTTTAGTTTCACCAGAGTGCAGAGAAATAGAGAGACGGGCGTTTTCAATAAAAAGGTGTTATTTTATTGAGCAGTCTTCTTTCTCATGCAAGAGAAATGAATTGCCATAATTGCAATACTTATCATAAAGTAAAGTGCGTACAGTTAAAGTAGTATTATGAAATAATACTGTAAAAGCATTGACATGGTTTCTTAGCCATATGATACTTTAAAACGGATAAAATATATACATACATAAAAACATTGACTAAAAAACTCAACTGGTGCTTCAAAGATACCCCTACCCCAGTGTACCTGACCTAAGCCTAATACGTGGGAAGGAGTAAGTAAGTTGCAGTTTTTAAGTTAAGTTGGGTTTTTTGCCAAGTATAGGAATCAAGAATTCTCTCTAAGGTTCTAATCAGTTCCGTACCTTGGTTCTAGAATGAAGGATTTCTTGTATCTCGCGTTTCAGGACTCGATCTGCCAGCAACCCGCAAGGGCAACTTGGGAACCCTGGAGCTGGATTTTCTCGGCGTGAGAAAAGGCAGCTTCTCCAGCGCGTCAAAAGGGGAGGGGCAGTTTCCTTCGGCTCTCACATCAGCTGAGCTCCGGATAAGTAGATAACCGCTCTGCTCCACACCACTGTGTGTTTGCTTAAGGCAACGTTGGTATATTTATACCTGAAAGGTGCCGGGTTTGATGTAAGGTTGGACATAAGACGTCAATTAAAGATGTCACTAAGAACTGACTGTTCCTTTAGTGCTCGCAGGAGTTCAATGACAAATCAAATCAAAGACATGGGGAATTCCCAGGTTACTGAAGATTTGGTGTGTCGAAAGAACTCGTTGTGATCTCTAGGAATCTAAGGAAGTAGCTTTGTCGTGCTTTGGACTTCATGGGCTATTTACTAAATATGGATCTAATTCTGATGCCTTTATGAGGATACTATTTATTATAACCACACAAGGGCATGAATCGGGAATATCGAATTAGGGTCCTAGATAGAAATACAACACCCACTCCACAGATTAATGTCCATCATTACTAAAAGATAAGCAATAGTAAACATACGATGCCTGTGTGTTTTCCAACCCACCCCAAAATACATAATTGCATTTGAACTGGTGTATGGATTATACACGAAAAATGAGTATTGGTACTGTACGTCTTTTCAAGCAAGTTATCATTTAGTTAACTGTATATATTTCAGCTAAATGATTTGCGAAACTTTTTAGAAATGAAATTACACATGAAATGGCTCTTGTATACAGAAAAGAAGGTCAAGACCATTTCATCAAATATTATTATACTATAATATACACCTGCTAGAGTCTAAGGTAAACTATTGTCTCTAGTGTCTCTAGAAATAGAAGCTCTGGTCTTTAAGAATAGTTCTACTTTAAGCAAAGTACCATGTGCCGGAAAAAATGGTAAATATTTTGATTTGAAAGAAAAAATGATTTCGTTTTTCAGGGGAAAAATAGTTCCAAATGTTTTCAGTTGCTTTGTTTAACAGAACTGAAGGCCAAAATCAGAGTTCAGGGAACGCTGTGTTCTTGTTAAAAATGTAATTCTCGGTATTCAGGGGAGAACATCATTTCAGACAGACTCGCAAAAAATTGGTCTACAACATCAGGTGAAAGTTCGACCAAATTTGAAAATACTGCAACTGTGCAGTTCTCTGCGTGATTGCTATCATCGATGTTAGGATCAGCAATGCTCACAGGAAGTTGTATCTGTTTGGTGCTGCTTTCCTCTCGTACTTCCCCTCCACCTATTCGTAATGGTGAAGTCTCAACGAATGCCGTCATCAGAATGGGTAACCGCTGGGGACAACACGTTGCATAAGTCGTTACCGGACCTAGCAAAGTATCGATATCCATTGGTACTGCTGATGGTAGTGTAAGACAGATGTCCAACACGCATTCTTCTCCACATAGCAGACATCGAAGCACAGGTAAGATGCAATCCTGCCAGATTGGTCTAAATGAAAGAAACCAAGTTGTATTTAGATCTCTTAGCCAGGCCAATCCGAGGACCTTAGTGATACGGTCTCGGTATCGTATTGCTAGGATCATTTCTTCCATCGTTGCTGGAGTCTTGTCTGTGGCTTGGCTTGCCATATCGGAGCAGAAGGAATAAAAATAAAATTCCTGCTACAAGTCCCAAAATTAAAGGTAGGCCGCCAACGGCAGAATGGACAAAATTCGGGAAGATGCCCAGAACTGTTTCAAATGGTGTTAACAGTCCCGAAAAAAGTGTCTTAAATACATGTACGATGCCACTGGTATCAGACATGCTTAAAATTTGGCTTAACATTTCTGCGAAATGCATGGGGCAATTTGTCGATAAAAGGGTGTGTATCTCTGCAGCTGTCCTTGCAACTTGCAGGTCATACGTTTCCTTGGATGAGGTCAATGGCAGTCTGTAAAAGAATAGACTTCATTCTGCTTAAAGTATCAATTCGAATAGAAGAGATATTCACATGAGGCCATATTGCCGCCTCCATGTCTGGATTGCTGTTTGGATACAATACTTGCATTCAGCAAACGACCCTGGAAGTAACAGTTACGAGATAGCATTCTCCTGGCACCAATCCACAACAGCTGTGGTCAGTTATTATAATAACATAGCTACCATTAGAGAGTTGTCTGAAGAATGGTTCTATCTGTTTTGCAGGAGTGCCTTGCAGGTGACATGAAAGGTTATTTGAAGAACCTTCGCAGGCTCCATGCAAGTTAATACCTTGACACATAAGTGTACCGCTCAGTGATTTTTTACAATTATTACCACTAAGCAATACCTCCTTTTTCCTTTCAGCCTTACATTTGTGTGTGTAAGGTAAATCCCAGGTTGATTTGATGTATCCTTTACCCAACCTTTCATACTGGCCTGCTGGTATATATTCTTGGCAGAATTTGAACTGGAAAGTCGTTATCGGAATTGTAATTGTTTCATGTATTATCCATTCATTGACAGGTCTTTCTGACATTGTCAATGGTAATCTCTCAAGTTTTTCAATGCTCAGAATTGTATACTCTGCTCCTTTTTGTGCCAAACTGATTTGTTTATCAGTAAGGTTAAAGGTAGAGAATAATGACTTTACATTAATTAGACGCCATGGCACGTAGCCTGAACGTAGGTTTTGCAACGTCCAGCCAAGCTGTACAATAGAACGTAATTGGGACTGACCATAATGAGACATTAGTAAGTCTTGCTCTATTATATCAAAGGCAGAAGATACAATACTGTTCAGTGAATATATTCTGGAAGACAGAGTCGTTAACCCATTGTCCACAACAGAAAGTGATTTTTCCAAATTTATACGATCAATTTCTCATATTTTTTCTGCTGTTTCAATTTGCATTACTTTCCAAGCTTCATTGTATGCAGCGTATATACCGGCCGCTATGAAACGTTTTTGACGCTGTTTGCGAGGTCCCATTATGAAATCTCGCAAGTCAGAACCTTCTTTAAGTAAAGTCAAGTGTTGCTTAATTTCAGCCAGTGTGGATTTCTGTAGCCACTCTAGGCATGATTTCCCTACAATGTATGTTGTAACTATCCCTGGATGTTGTCTCTGAAAATATCTTGGGTCTGGCCTGGTCATTTTCAACCCCTGTTTTTTGTTCAGGAATCTATCTTGACAGTTGTTTGTGTCAGTGGGCCAGATCAACCATTTTTTCCAATAAGGATTCGTTCTGTTTTGGTGAAAAATTTGGGAGACGTCTATTTCCACATCTGTAGTGCTAATATAATCAGGTATGGGTTTCGGAATAGACGGTTTGTTTAAGTCTTTTATCTTAGCTAAACCAATACAAGTAGTTTGTTGAATGGTATCATACAGAAATATTATTTGTTCTGGGATCATGCAGGCTCTAAATAGTGATTCTAGACCTTGTACCTGCCAGTCTTTTGTTCCCCAGATGGTTTTTGTTTCAATATTATTTTTCCAAAATTCAAAACCAAATGTAGACATTTTGTCATAAAACTTTTCAGAATAAATCAGTTTAGTATTTGTCAGCATGTTTTTCATTCCTGTCTTATTTAACAATTTAAAATAAAACGTTTCTGCATCACTGATGTTAAACCCTGAGAAGTATGGAAATTTCTCGAAAAATGTTTTAGAACTTCCTTTAGGTGGGGTTGGGCAGTGTTCCCATTGATTATAAGTAAAAACATTTCTAGGTTGTGCAGATTTATGCAAATAGTGATGACCATAGTGGTTGTAACAGTACAATTCTTCATAATGTGATGAACCCTGTAAGTAATCATGTTCTGTAAATTTTGCTGACATTACTAAATCTGACATCATATTATTCATATTTTCAAAGTCCCAATCATCAGAAAATGAATTTGATATCAAAAAGTCACTTAAGAAAATCTTGAACTGGTGTGGATACTTCGGGAGCTCAATCAGGCCATAAATATCATAGTCAGTTCTGTCCCAAGCAATATCCCAGATATTGAGTTGGCTGTGATGTTCACTGGTGACAGTTCTCTTTTCTCAATGTGAGAGGATCTGTGGGACTTTAGGACCAAGTTGATATTCTGACTTGCTGTGTCTATTGTGCTATATTTTCCATCAATGAATCTACCCAAACATAAAACCATGATAAGCCAAAGCAGGAGGAAAAGTACACCTAACACAATCCAAAATTCAATCCATGGTGAGATCAGATATGTCTCTTTTAGTTGGTGAAACAGCTCGGTCATTTTCTCTTTGAAAGTTTTTGTTGCTGGCTTGTCTCCATGTTCACTTGGATCATCGGAAAATTCATCAACGTTGATAAAATAGCCAGATGCAGTTCTGTCAATTGGTGGCATCGCTTCCGGATTTCCATTGATCTTTGCATTTTCTTTTGTTACATTTGTACATTCTGAAGCTACATCGTTGTAGATTGGTGTACCTTCACGAATTGCTGTAATTTGGGTTTCAAGAGGCACAAGTTCCATTGCTTTGTTGCATAGTCCTTTTTTATTTACTGTTGGTTTATCAAATGTGATTAGTCTTTCAGTTTGAACCTCTTGGATTGTAGCAAAGTTTGGTCTTTTGCTATTACTTGGGAGTCCATTTGGCCTACTACCTATTATCGGCCACATGATTGTGGTTTCACCAGATCGATGGAAACAATTCTGTTTTCCTTTTTACCAGCAAGTGGCGGTAGTACTACTGATATTGTTCCACTGACAGCTAAGACAGGCACTGCTTTTCTGTAAGAAGGCCCAAATTCCTTCTTAACCGCAATCTTTTCTCTGACCAGATCCCCAATCTTTGGAATCCAGACAGGTCTTGCTGGGACAGGTGGTTCTTCAGTGGTCGTTGGCTTAAACTTTATGCTACTTAGACTTTTTCTTGTTTCATTCAAGTCCTGTAAAACAGCCAAACGATCTTTGATGTCAAAGGTTTTTTCTTCTACCACTGAAGTAAGACAATCCAAATCCTGAATTCTCATTCTAGTTCCAAACAAAAGTTCATACGGATGGAAACCTTTTAGAGAATTTCTTGGCATGTTGTTAAGACTACGTTGGACACTTATTAAATGTTTGACCCACCCATCACCCGAACCTAATACCCTCGCCGTTATAGATTGCTTTATGTCACGGTTTTTTCTTTCCAATACCGCATTTCCCTCAGGATGGAAGGGAGAAGAGTACCACTATGCAATGCCCATGCTGGTTATGGCTTCTTTGTAAGCTCGAGAGCTAAACGAAGGACCCTGGTCTGAATGTAGCATGCCAATTGCGTATGTGCCGATAAAGACTCGCAAATCTTTTATAACAGTTCTGGCGTCAGCCGAGCGCTGGGGCCACATTTTTAAGTGAATTCAGTCTTAATAATTATGAGGACGCATTTCTCCGGCTGGATTTCTGCGCTATAGATCGCCTAATACTCTCTAATAGTGGTACTTAGGCTGTTGTCTGGTCCAGTTCACAACTGCGTTCTCTGTTGCAGTCCTCACAATTTTTAGCAAAATTGTAGATATCTACGCTCATTCCCGGCCACCAGTAATTTGATTGTAATTCTATCAGAGATTTCAGGATCTCGTGGTGCCTCAGACCCAATCCCATGTGTGCGTCTTCAATCAAGAAAACTCTCCGGTTCGTGTTTGGAGTTACTCTGTCCCCCACTTCAGGGATTCGAGCAAAAGGAACGGAGTTTGCATCAATTATGTATGTATTATTGATTGGATAGTTGAGAGGTAATGCTGCATAATCGCCTTTTAATGACGCTTTTACCGCCAGCATGGTTTCTCCATCTATTTGTTTTTCTGAACACTTTTTAGTGGCTACGGAAGCCGGTTGAATGGCTCCCGCTGTGGCTCTGTTAGCCAATGAATTCCCTGCAAGGTGAACATCATCACGTTGATGACTCAGTGCGTGTATCATGTGAGTCTTTTGAAGTTCTTTCTGCAAAAGAACTACTTTTTCCCAAAGCTTTTTGTGCTTTATTGTGGCACCTGTGTCATCTTTGTAACCGTTTTTGTTCCATGTCTGCATGTCACTGTTATATAATTTGACGCAGTAATGCGAATCGCACACTATTAGTGTGGGGAATTTGCGATCGGCATTTTCAAGTGCCATCTTTGAAGATCTTATTTCAGCTCGCTGAGCTGAACAGTTTCTGAGTGATTCAGTTTTGGTAATCATTGGTTTGAATTTACCAGAGCACCAGCGACCTTTAAGAATCACGCACGCTGCATTGTAGGATTTTCCTCTACATTGTAATGGTGTGCAAATCTGTCCATATAGATCACACAGGTATATTGTTTGAGAGGCAGAATTCCGATTGGCAGAGGGTATTCTTGTTCATATTCTAGATCATCTAGTTTTTTCAGTTTCGGGTCAAAATAGTATTTCACGTCTTCTGTAGCAAGAGAATTCTCCCATTGCATCCATTTTGGATCTAATGCCACTGTTTTCAGGTTCGGTGGACTTGTTAATGCCTCAAGGGCTGATTCTGCTGTATAAACAGTTATTCTTTTGCCTTGGGCTAGGGCTCTTTCTTTTGCTAAAGTAGTATGAACCGCTGTCAGAATTTTTTTTGTAGAGCGGAATTTCATTTCAGGCTGTGTATACAAATGTGATTTGTAAGCTATTGGTACCGTTTCTTCCTCATTAGAGGTCAGGTACGTGAATCCGCATCTTAGTGACAGAAAGTTTTGTTGCAGATCAAGTTTCAAGAAAACAAAGATTAGGTGAATGGTATTTTGGAACACTATATCCTTCAACGTTGACTTAACCAAAAACTAATACATAGGATTCTCATCCTACTAAGTTCCGGCGGATATTAACCTTTCACCCACTCCAGACGTCTATTGTAGTTTTTACGGGAAAAAGGGGTCTGTGTGAAAAGCACGACTGAGTTACTCTTGTGTCTTGCGTTAGATTATTGCCTTACCAAACGTTGGGCGCCATGTAGTGTAGTTCTTATTTTCCCAATAGGCTCTGCGCATTGGAATAACATAAACAGCAGTGTAGCCGAAGGACTGAGGTCATCTAGGTCTCTACTGACTATGTTAAACTTAATTTAGGTTTGCCAACTAGCTCAGAGGTCACTAGAAACTTTCTTGAATGAAAAAATTTAAATAGCGCACTACACACCCGCAAGGGTCTCAAGGCGCTTGTACGAATACCGCTGTGGAACCCATCCTGGCTTTCCCTGTGAGGCGTCCACTCGTGGGCACCCCCAAGGTGGAGGCCAGGCATCCTTAGCGTTGTGGGGGCTGTTGTGGAGATTAAGCAAGCTATTGCCCAGAGTTGCAGAATGGGACTTCATGATTGGAATAGGCACAGAGGCGAGAATTATCAGGTCCGTGGAATTTTGAGTCCAAGACCTGCCGAGGTGGGGAATTGAACCCTTGTCCCAGGCTAGACCTCTGCATCAGGGTCTGCCGCTCTAATGTCTGTTGCGCCTAGACACCTCAGGGTAGTAGTGCGCATTAAAAATTCCATAAATAAATAAATCATTGAGCCACACTTCTCCACCGATGAACAGGGAGGAGTAAACTTCCCTGATTAGACAAGAAGGGATTCAGTTTCTGACAACCGCATAAACATGACAACTTTGCTCCCTCAGAATAAAGAGTGTATCTCTAGAGTTGTGTGAAAACAATAGGCAGCTATTTCACTCAGTCAATCGTGCATGCTTTAGTTTCACCAGAGTGCAGAGAAATAGAGAGACAGGCGTTTTCAATAAAAAGGTATTATATTATTAAGCAGTCTTCTTTCTCATGCAAGAGAAATGAATTGCCATAATTGCAATACTTATCATAAAGTAAAGTGCGTACAGTTAAAGTAGTATTATGAAATAATACTGTAAAAGCATTGACATGGTTTCTTAGCCATATGATACTTTAAAACGGATAAAATATATACATACATACAAACATTGACTAACAAACTCAACTGGTGCTTCTAAGATACACCTACCCCAGTGTACCTGACCTAAGCCTAATATATGGGAAGGAGTAAGTAAGTTGCAGTTTTTAAGTTAAGTTGGGTTTTTTGCCAAGTATAGGAATCAAGAATTCTCTCTAAGGTTCTAATCAGTTCCGTACCTTGGTTCTAGAATGAAGGAGGCCTTGTATCTCGCGTTTTCAGGACTCGATCTCCCAGCAACCCGCAAGGGCAACTTGGGAACCCTGGAGCTGGATTATCTCGGAGTGAGAAAAGGCAGCTTCTCCAGCGCGTCAAAAGGGGAGGGGCAGTTTCCTTCGGCTCTCGCATCAGCTGGGCTCTGGATAAGTAGATAACCGCTCTGCTCCACACCACCGTGTGTTTGCTTAAGGCAACGTTGGTATATTTATACCTGAAAGGTGCCGGGTTTGACATAAGGTTGGACATTAGACGTCAATAAAAGATGTCACTAAGAACTGACTGTTCCTTTAGTGCTTGCAGGAGTTCAATGACAAATCAAAACAAAGACATGGGGAATTCACAGGTTACTGAAAGTTTGGTGTGTGTCGAAAGAACTTCTTGTGCTCCCTAGGAATCTAAGGAAGTAGCTTTGCCGTGCTTTGGACTGCATGGGCTTTTCACTAAATATGGATCTGATTCTGATGCCTTTTTGAGGATACTATTTATTATAACCACACAGGGCATGAATCAGGAATATCGAATTAGGGTCCTAGATAGAAATACAACAGCATAGAGGTGGTGGCATATTTTAGCTTGTTAAAGGATGAGGGTGAGAGGTTCCATGAATAGGTTAATTAAGGTAGGGGAGAGAATGGAGCTTTGCGGAACTCCAAGTGAGATAGATTGGGGCTTGGAGAGTCAGTGGCTGAGCTTAATTTGTTGGGATCTATTTTGAAGGAATGAGGAGAACCATTTGAGAACGGTGCCCTCGAGACCGAAGCAAACTTTGAGGGTGTTAAGAAGGGTGGGATGATGGACAGTATCAAAGGCAGCCAAGAGGTCAAGGAGGATTAGTAGAGAGGATTCACCTTTGTCTAAGGAGCGATGGATGTCATCTGTAATATTGAGCATGGCCGTTTCAGTACTGCATCCTTTTCTAAAACCAGATTGGAATATGTCTAGGAGATTGAATGAGGCGATATGGTTATCTAGTTGGGTCAGGACACATTTTTCCAGGGCTTTAGAGAGGAAAGGTAGGTTGTTAAGATCGTTAGGGTCAGCCGAGTTGTTTTTGAGGATGGGTGAGATTTGGCCTAGCTGAAGGGAGGTGGGAACACATGATGATGTTGGTCCAGACTGAAGCAATGACATGTTTGAGTTCTTGGACCAGGTGTGCGGGAAGAGGATCTTTAGTGTGAGAGAAGGGTTTTAGCTTAGATATGAAATTGGTGACCGCGGATTCGGAAATGGGAGAATTCGCTCCAGGGGGCATGGTTTTTAGCCTGGTGGTGCGTGACAGTGGAGACATATTGGGGGCGACCTGTTAGGGAGTTAGGGGGACTTTGAGGTGGGAAGGAAGAGGATGGACTAGTGTTAGTGATGTTGTGGGGGGAGTTGATTGAGGGGAGGTTGGGGTGGAAGAGGGGTGGAGATGAAGGAGAGTTCAATCAAGTTGACTTTATTAGAGAAGAAGCAGGCGATTTATTTGCATTGTTCAACAGATGCTAGCATTTTGGGAAGGCCGGAGGATGTTTGTTTTTTAACAATGTTAAATAGTTCTCTGGGGCGGTTTCTGGCCTGGTCCAGTTGGGACCGGAGATAGGAGGCTTTTTCATGGAAGATGTGTTTTTTGTATAGGGCTCTGGACTTTCTGAGGAGGGCCAGATTGTCAGAGGAGGGATGGTTCCTACAGGTCCGTTCTGATTGTCTGAGGGCCCGTCTTTCGTCATTGAGGTCAGAATTGAACCATGATTTGGGCTGAAAGTTTTTTGTTGTTTGATTTTGATTGTGGCAATTTGGTCGAGGGCTTCAGTAATAGAATTATTATAATGGTCAGTAAGGTCATTGGTGCTGAGGGAGAGAGGGGCAAGGAGTAAGTGAGTTTTAATAGTGGATTCCAATTCGCCCGGTGGAAGAAGGTGAAGTTTACACCTTGCAGGTCAGGATCGCATCAAGGGTGGCATCAAGGGTGGCCCCTTTGGCATGTGTTGGGGATTTGAAGAGTTGAGTCAAATCAGTGATGGCCATGATGCAGTTGAATAAGGAGACTGCCGGGTCATCCTTTTTATTCCAGTGGATGTTGTAGTACCCAAGAAAGAGATTTTTTGAGTGGGAAAGCGATGCTTGGGTAATGAAATCAGATATCTCTTCAGTAAAGGTGATACAATTACCAAGAGGGTGGTAGATAGTGTGAAGCCTAATGGCGGAGGAGTCAGGAAAGTTAATCTCAGCGCATAGGACTCGTATGTGGAAGGGTCTTGCACGTGGACTGTTGAGAAATTAAGATCATCTTTAAAGATTAGGGCAAGGCCACCTCCTATTTGTTCGCTTCTATCTTTCTTAATGATGGAATAACCAGGGGTATCAGCAGGTTGAGGATAGGAGTGGAGTGAGGGTTGAGCCAGGTTTGGGTAAGGAATGCTAAGTCAATGTTATCGTGGAGAATGGTTTCCGCAATCTCAGTTGCATGGCAGGAGGCGGATCAGCAGTTAATCAGCATGCACAAGAGGGGGGTAGGGTTGGGCAGTTGGGATGGGAAGCAGAGGGTATAGGTCTGAGTAGTCGGGAGGGTCTAGGAGATGCCGGAAGTAGGGGAAGTCTGCGTGTACCAATGAGAACTGGGGTAGTGGACTGGTGGTTAAGAGGAGTGGAGGGAAAGGATGAAGATGGGCAGTTGAGAGAGCTTGTAAGAGAGTTAACTTCTTGGGCTGTTGTGCAGGTGTCAAGTTGTGAAGAGGGAGTGTGATGGCATAGAAGGGGGGATGATTTTTGTAATTTTGGCAGGTTCAGATGGGGTAGAGCAGTTCAAGGGAAGGGGTGGGCCGGGGGGAATGTCGATATTGGTATTGGAGGAGTGTAGGTGTTGGCAGCCATGCCATGTGGGCTGTTAGTAGGGGGGTTGAGGGGAGGGATGTTTGGAGTGTATGGAAGAGTATATAGAAGAGGGGATGGTGTATTGTGAGGGGATCGATGTGTGGGTATGAACCATCGAGTGGGCTTTAGTGAGTAGAGAGACATCAGTTCTAAGGGAGGTGAGTTCAATGACAAGGGATGATAGGAGAAGTTTAACATTAAGGAATGATTGGGTAAGAAGTGAGGAGTGAAGTGGCTCAATAGGGTTAAAGAAGTTAGAGGGGTAGTAGTAGTCTTAGGGTCTGCAATAGAATGGAGGATGGGGGATAGCCTGGGGGAGGGTTGTGATGAGGGGGAGGATCGTCGTTGGGTAGAGCAGGGGTAAAGGAGATAGACGTGAGAAGGACGGGGATGAGGCGTTCAGGTTGGTTGGTAGGATTGGAGAACATGACAGGTGGATCGAGGGGGGTGGCGTTTCTGGTGTCTTTTGTGATGCATGGCAGAACAGAGGGGTGTGGGAGGGAGGAATAGGAGGGGGGATGTGGGAAGTAAAAAGGGACTGAGGGGGGATGTTAAGCGGGGAGGGTGAGGGAGGAGTTAATCACAGGGTGGGGTGTGGTGGTATTCAGAGGGAGATGGGGGTGTAGAAGAAACTGCATTGTTGGTATGAGGGGAGAGTCAGTGGTAGGAGAGGAGGTTGGGCTCAAGATTGGGTGGGTTTGTGAGAGGGGAAAGTGGGGCTGGGGGGATTGGGTGTTAGGGGTAGCGGGGAACTTGGAAGCACTAGTGGACTGAAGAGGTTCGGAGTCAAGAATACAGATGGGGGTGTGGACGGTGAGACCGGGCGACGGGGAGGGGGTGAGAGAGATTATGGATGGAGATAGACCCTGGGGTTGGGGTGAGTTAGAGAGAGGAGACAGGGGGGCAGGACAAGAGGAGAGAGGTGAAAGATCGCAGGGTAGAGGGGGTGATAGTGGAGCGTTTGCGTGTTGTAAAAGGAGTTGAGAAAGTTCATGAAAGTGGAGTTCAAAGGTGTATAGGTAGAGTTCGGAAGCTTGGATGAGAATGTTTCCAGACTTGAAGATGGAAATATCTACTTCACCCATGAAGGCGGCAGATAGGGTGGTAGAGAGTTTGGGATCTTGCGGGAGGTGGTGATAGGGAGGTGTTGTAGAAATAGGCTTTTCCAATTAGAAGGGCGCTTGAGGAGGAAGATGTAGTTGGTGGAGATGGAGGAGTTGAGGCTGTTGTGGTGGTCTGCAAATAGGGTTTCAGGATGCTGACAGAGAAGTTTTCGTTTAAAGTTTTTCTTCCCGTGTTTGGAGAGGTGGGGAGGGTAGAGGATGGACCAAGAGTTGGGGCCTAGCTTCTGGATGGGTAGGGATATGATAGTGGGGGGGGCAGGTGAGGGGAGACATGACTGGGAGAGAAGGAAGTGGGGGTGTAAGCCAGGACCAGTTGGTTAATGTTAAGAGAGAGATTAGGTAAGGAGTAGAGGTCTGTTAAGGCGAGTGTAGTTTTGTTGCGGGAGGGCTAAGCAATGGGAAATTAGATAGGTGGGGGTAATTTGCTGCAACCGAGTAAACAGTATGATGTAGCTTATTTGATGCAGATGGAGCACAGCTAGTCACATGGAGCAAACTGCACACCACAAGCAATAGACAACGCGATACCTGCAAGGCGAAGGGCACATCACACTGCAATAATAAGCAAAAAGGGTGGGGGGTGGCTTGCAGGTGGTCAACAACAAGTGGACATGGAGCTAGAAGGGGTGGAGTCAGCAGGGGCAATAGGTAGGTGGGCGTATGCTGATGCAACATAGACAATGAAAAGCAGTATAGATGGTGGGGGTATAAGAATACGTCATATCATATGGTGCATACAAGCAGAGCATAAGCAATAGAGAATAAAATACATAATGCAGACATAAATGCACATAAACAGAATTACCATAGCAAGAATGACAACGTAATGCACATAAAAAGGGTAAAAGACATCTTACAGATGGTGGGGTTATAATACATCACATCACAAGACGCATCCGAGCAAAGCGAAAGCAATGGAAAATAAAATGCATAAAAAGCAAGATGTGGACATAATGTGCATAACCAGCATTAACATAGCAAGTATGGCAACACAATGCGCATAGAAAGGATAGCATAGCAAGTAGGAGGATGAGAGTGAGGAGGTAGTGGAAGAGATGTGTAACATATTATGGCGAGACACTGCCAATGTAAACAAAGTGAGTCAGCCAGGTTAACAAGCTGGGCGGGAGGGATGAGAGTTCAGAATAGTTGGCGGTAGAAGAGTGTCTTCTGGAGGAGAGCAGGATGTCATGTTGGCTGCATAGATAGCACAACTAACGGAAGTTAGTGTAATAAAATAAAACTCATGGTATGGTAGAATTGGTGAGGTAGTGGATAGGCGAGAAACGTGCACTAAATTGCATTATGGACTTGTAGGTATAGGGTAAGGTCAAGCGAGAGTGGGGTAAGGTTGGGAGGAGTAATAGCATATCGGGCACGGGTAAGTTAGGGGTCTCTAGTGGTTGGGACGGTTGTGTGGAAGGCCTGTGTAGGTTCAGGGAGAAAGATGCTAGGTGCACAGTGGCTAGGAGCAAACAGGAAAACATCTAGGACCCAAGCCTATTCCAAGATGGCCGTCCTATTTGCTTAAAGTTAAGGAGGGATGATATGTGAAGTGTTAAGTAGAGGAGGAAAGAGGAGATATGAGCAGAGACCAGGAGCAAACAGCAAAAAACGTATAGGGCCAAGCCCATTACAAGATGGCCTTCATATTACTATGGTATAGTGGCTTCATTTCTGATAGTCATATTTAATGATGAAGTCTTTATTTGCACCTCTGACAACCTCTGGTATCAGCAAGTCGCAGATAACTTTGACGGTGTCATCCTGCGGGTTACCAACCACTGCTTGTGATCACAGAAGGTGGTGCCCTCGACTATAGATATTATATGAGCAGAGTCCCTCACATAGGATTTCTGTTTTAATACCAGAGGTTTCGAAAAGGCATCAACGAATTGACCAAATGGCTCAAACAAAGAGCAACTGCCACTTACTATTGGTCGCATTGGGGAGAAGATGAATCTTTGTGGATCTTAGGAAGACCATAAATTGCTGGTGTCAAAGCATTGTCAGTCCTAAGAAATTTTAGCTCAGCATCACTCATCTAGTCGTTGATTTCTGCATCATGTAAGATTTAACAGACTTGATTTTTAAGGCCATCTAAACTTCAATGAGGGACTTTCAGATAATGATCTGCGACACTCAGTAGGGTCATCATCCGCCGATCATAGTCGCATGTGTTGAACACAATGACTCATCCACCCTTGTCCGCAGGTTTAACGGTAATATTCACATCTTCCTTTAGATTTTTAAGGGCACCTCTAAGAGCACCTGACAAGTTGTTTTTGCCTGGAAAAGTATTTCTAACTATCTCCTTAACCTTAGTCTCTATCACATGTTAAAAAAATCTACATTTCTACACACAGATCCGATAGGGGGGAATACATGTTGACTTCCCATTTAAACCTGAAATGTTATTTGGGGCTATATACTCCCTAATTTCAAAGAATCTGGTTAATCTTATCTTTCTAAAAAAACACTCTCAGGTCCTTTTCTAAGCTAAATTTATTAACTTTGGATGTGGGCGCAATGGTAAATCCTCTACCTAATACTTCAATCTCATCACTGGTTAACAATCTATCTGATAAATTTAAGATAGGGATGGCTTTGTTTATCTCGCATTCTGCCTCCAGTATTGTGTATTGCGAGTTTTTAAATATTCCTTAGGAGTAACCTGCTTAAACTCTTGCAGAGGTACTCTTTTGTAATCCTGGGGGGGATTTTGTTGGTATTGGCCCCTCCTATTCCCTTGATTCATCCTTGTCCCTCTCCTGTGGCATGGTTCTAAAAAATCACCAAAGTTGTTAAGATTAGAGTGATTGGTATGAGCTCCTTGATCAACCATAATTGGTCCATCTTCCTTGCTACTAAAGCTTGTATTTTAGAAGCACCAGTTGAGTATTTTAGTCTACTTTATTTATGTATGCATTTTAATATGGCTTACCAACCATACAATGCTCTTACAGTATTATTTCATATTTCTGTTTACGCTGTACGCATTCTACTTGCATTCTGCATAACAATTTTAGCAGTTCACCTCTCTTGCATGAGAAAGAAGACTGTTCAATAAACCTTTTTATTAAAAATGCCCGTCTCACTATTTCTCTGAAATTTTATAGAAACAAAGCATGCACCATTGACTGACTGAAATACTTATCTATTGTTTCCACAACTCTGAGAGGTATAATCTTATTCTTAGGAAACAAAGTTGTCATGTTTATGCGGTTGTCAGAAACGAATTCCTTCTTGTGAATTCAAGAACGTTTTTAGTGACCTCTGAGTTAGCTGGCACACACACAATTAAGTTTATTATATTCAATAGAGACCTATTGACTTAAGTCTTATGTCAAATCTATAGGATATATTATTCCAATGGGCAGAGCCTATTGGGAATATAGGAACTACACTGTAATGTGAAACCCTCTGAACCATTTTACCTGGAAACAGATGCTTCAGATCTGTCCATCAGAAGAATACTTTCACATCGGCACAAGGATACAGAAAAGTTAGATCCAGTGGCTTATCGTTCTTAAAAACTCAGCCCTGCTGAATGTAATTATACAATTACAGAGAAAGAACTTCTGGCCATCAAAGCTGCCTTCAAAGATTGGAGGCATTATCTGATGTGAGCTAAACACATGGTCACAGTGTTTACTGATCACCGCAATTTGAAATTTCTACGAACTGCTCTTACCCTTACTCCGCATCAGCTTCGTTGGTCGCTCTATTTTGCATAATTTTATGTTGTAATTACCATTCACCCAGGTTCTAAGAATGGAAAAGCTGATGTTATTTCCAGGCTAGTCACAGAAAATCAGGCTCCTGTCATTGATGATCTACAAATCATTCCTGAATATAAGATTGTTGATGTGATCTCTGTGGAACCTTTTGAGACTCGTATTCTGGAAGTTAGGACTGATCTAGACATGGAGAAATAAATTTCTAATGAAAATCTACATTGTTCTATTCAGAATGGTCTACACTATTGAGGAACCACCCTGTTTCTACCTACAAAGAAACTTCAACTGAAGATGATGCAAGAATGTCAAAAGGCTGGCCATAAGGGTATACTAAAGACTGAAGATTTACTCAAACAGTGTTTCTGGTGGCCACACGTTTGTAGAGATGTTTGTCAATATGTTTTAGGATTTGGACTTTGTGCAAGGGGAATACCGGACAGGCAGGCCCCTAAAGGTCTCTTACAACCCATGCCAACCCCTCCCTATCCTTGACATACTTTCTCTCTAGATTTAATTGTTGATTTGCCCTTCACTCATGGGTACAAAACCATCCTTGTCTGTATTGACCCTTTTAGTAAGATAGCACATTTTGCACCTTTCAAGGGCACACCCACTGCCAAACACCTGTTTATACTTTTCAATCAACATGTTATTCGTCTTCATGGTATTCCTAAAATCCTAATCTCAGATAGAGGCTCTCAGTATCTGTCGTGATTTTGGAAAGACTACATCAAAAGTCTTAACTTTGACCATTGCTATTCCACCAGTTTCCATCCAGAGACTAATGGTCAGATTGAGCGCATTAATTAGGTACTAGAACAACATCTTTGACTTTACTTGCTAGATAAAAAGGGTGATTGGCCTGACCATCTGTGGACTGCTGAATATGCTCATAATAACGCTATAAATGTGTCCACTGGTCATTCTCCTTTCTTTTTAAATTCAGGCAGACATCCTAATTTTGAGAATGTAGCATTTATTGCCGTTCAACACATTGCCCGACAGATAGCTAAAATCCACCAAACTACAACTCAGAATTTGTCGATTGCTACAGATCGTTACAAACTCTTTTTTGATTGGAAGAGTAAAAAAGAACCTCATTTTCAGATAAGGGAATTTATTTGGCTTTGTACAAAAAATGTCAGACTCAAAGGCTTCAGTAAATTCCAACCCCGTTCCATGGGCCCCTATCCAGTTGAGAAGGTTATTAACCCAGTAACTCTAAAAAGCTTTTGGATTGAATCTTTACACTTACCGACTATCACTGCCGGACACAACTAGGATTCATCACGCCTTTCACATCTCTCTCCTCTCCTTAAACCAATTCAACCAGGTTTGCGGTGTACTCCCCCTCCTGATACTTTGATTCTTGATGGAGAGGTGGAATATGAGGTGAAACGAATCTTAGATTAAAAAAAAAATCAAAACAATCTTTTCTACTTCATTGATTGGAAGGGTTATGGGCCTGATGAGCGTTCATGGGAAAAAGTACTAATGTTCCATGATTAATCAGAACCTTCCATGCTACATTCCCTGCCAAACCACGGTTGGGGGAATACCCATTGGGAGGGGGTACTGTCAGGACTAACGGTAGGTTTCCTCCTTATTTAACTCTAGCCATCATTTTCCCCTCAAAAAACCATCAAAAAGCATTTGATCCCGTGAGTTGGAGAGCAAGTTGGCATCATAGAAATTCCAACTTGGGCAGTCAGAGTTACTCAATTGTGATGATTAGCACACCATAAATCAAGGCTCTTTTCAAGGACATGTAGCTAATTAAAAAATACAATAACAAAGAAATCCCTTAAACAAATAACTTCCTACCAGAGTCATAGTTATTCATGGGTAAAAATTAGCGCTCCATAATCCAAGACTCTTTACAAGCACAGGAGAGCTTAATGGAAAATATATTTTAAAAAAACATATAACTGCAATTTATACTACAATGATAAAAAGCCTTTACTAAATTAGTGGAACAAGAAAGAAAGGTAGAGACATGAATTCCCAGAACCCCCTTTAATACGGCCAGTTCAGTACAACATACTGTATGTATGTATGTATGTATGTATAGGCATTTATATAGCGCACTACTTACCCGGAGGGTCCCAACGCGCTTCGACCGCTGCGAAACCCTTCCTGGCTTCCCTGAGAGATGGTCCCTTAATGGGTATCTCCAGGGTGAGACCAGGCATCCCCGGCGGTCTGGTGGGGCCGTTAGTGAAGATGAGGCAAGCTAATGCCCAGAGTTGCCGAGTGTGATCGCTGATCAGAGTGGGCACCGAGGCGAGAGAATTATCAAGTCCGCTGACCCTGGTCCAGAAACCTGCCGCGCCGGGATTCGAACCCTGGTCCCGGGCCGTCCTCTGCTCTGCCGCCTCTAACCAGTGAGCCACACTACCACACAGTAACCTAATAGAAATTGCTGGCACACCATTTCAGAATAAAATAAAATAAGCCTAGACTTACCTGTATCATTTCTTGTGAAGAAAGCTGAAGCAGGATAGGCACTGAAAAAGATGAAAGAAGATTACTGAACTGTACTTCTCTTCATAAATAAAGAAGAAAGTAAAAAAGAAGTAGGCTCCAAATCATATCCTTGTAAGACAAGCAACCCTGAATGTTCAGGAAAGTAAGTTATTATTAGATAAATGGAAAAGTAAAGTTACATTACTGATGTGTTTTAGCACTACAAGAACACTACGAAGAAGAACAGAAGATTTGCAGAACAAGCAGAGTGTTGGGAGTTGTCTCTTCTCTGTCCCATTCCCCTTTCCCCCGGGCACTTAGCTGCAATGGTTTATTGAGATGATAAGCCTGAGGTTCTGAGAGGGGCATTGGAAACTAGCGTTGTTCTGCTCCCTTGCCATTAGAACCTCAGTGCTAGTCTTGACACCAATTCTATAATAAGCGCTTGAACTGCTTCTTTGGAGTGGAGTATGTGCACAAAAAAGTCGTCAACATACATGGATACCACATGGTTCATGACCACCAATAGAATTCCCCATCCCTTCATTTTGATTCTCAGGGTACTGTTAAAGGTTCCACCACAATGGCAAACAGGAACAAGGACAAGGAGCACCTCTGTTGGGTACCTTTTCGTAATATGAAACTTTCAAAACCTTGCCTCGGAGGTGTACCTTCGCTGGCGGTCTGGTGTATAATATTTCCATCTATTTTTATAAATTGTCTTCCCAATGTCATCTTTCCAAGCACCGCCCAATTATAGTCCCATTCCACTGAATCGAAAGCCTGATGTACATCCAGCTCCCAGCTCTCCTTCTCTAAACGTGGCGCATGCCACACATGTGTCAGCTGCTGTAGATTATGTGTTGTATATTATTTAGGGATAAATCTAGCTTGGTCTGGGTGGCTCAGTTGCGGCATATATGGCAACAATCGGGATGTTAGAATTCCACTCAGTATTTTGGCATCTATATTTAATATAGAAATAGGCCTATAAGAATTCAGAAAAAGGGGGTTTTTGTCCGCCTTAGGGAGCACAGTCCCCACTGCCTCAAACATAGTTTTTGGTAACACTTCACTTTATGGGATTGGGCTTCATTAAACCCCTTTAAAAGGCGTTCAGCCAACAGCAGAGCAAATTTCTGATAAAGCTCTGCCGGAAGCCAGGATCACCTCTTGTGTCTGTACCGTGACTCCATTGTTATTTTGAAGTTGTGAAATAGGTATATGTTCTCTTTCAGTTTGCATTGCTCTCAAGCTTCCCAGGAGAGCCCAAACTCATTGTTGCTACATAACTACCCATTCTTATCCCTTCTCTGGATAATGTTCGTATAAATGTTCTCACTTATACTTTGCCCATATCATCATTAGCTGCATGCCTAAATAGCTCCACAACAGCGTGCACTTGCGTATACAGTCAATTATCTGTACGTCTGTTCTTTGAAATTCTGGGTGCCTTCATTCATGTCCGCTTCCCTGATCTCCAACAACAGTCTCTAGCTGAACGAGATTTCTGAGATCTTTAAAGGAAGTATATAAAACAATTTGCCTTTCTAGGCACTGATTCATTGGGACCTATCTTGAGCAAGATGATGTTTACCTACAATCGACTAAACATGTATTGTGTTTCTAAACGATTTCATATTATGCGACCTCATCAAACCAACCCTTTTCTAAAAGATTGAATTTTACTGTTTGCCCAGACAACAAAGTTTCAATAAAGTTTCTTTTAACGTCCATAACAATGTAAAGATACAGGGGCGCTTTAAATTCTCTCCATTGCGGGTCAGGTCTTCCGACCACGTGAGCGCGGCGAGAGCCAATTAATTACACGGGAAGGTGGAACAAGGAAGTACACTCCTCCGTTACTGTGAGAGGCGCACTTGAATCATAGCGAAGGTAACTATGGCTGTTTGTCGTCCTTTAACTTAAAATGCTTGCCTGCAGACCGCTTTATCTAAAACTTAGTTCATCTCGTTGCAGGGCGCAGAATACGAGATTCGTTTCATATATAAATAATTCATGGCTTTGATGTTTCCAGCACTGCTCCACGGTAAGGCCATACCATTAGTTTCTCTCCAGCCCTGGCTCCAACGTTTCGCACTGACTGTTTGATTTCTAAATGCTTTTCCCGTTTGCTCTTTTCTCAGAAAATGCCCACGAAAATAAATAGGTAAGCTTATAATGTTGCACGCTACGTCCTTAGATATTAGACCCATAAACAGTTATGCCTGTGTCAAATGCTGAGAATGTTTGTCATGTCGTTTTTTTGTCTATAGTGCCTCTTCAACTCAACATAACGTGCATTGGTGACTGTATTCTACATTAAGAAAGTAGGGTGCTTGGGCACCGACAGGTGGTGCATTTATCAGTTATTCGAGTTGCTCTCTTGAACAAGTAGTAAAACCAACGTTTTTATGTTTGTTTTTTAGAGACTGTGGGTCCTGAGGAGAACCCCGTAAATTGGGGGTTCGAAACGCGTCGACCCGGTGTTGGTCCCTTTTGTCAATCAAATTATATCGAGATTTATCTTCTTAGCAGGGCTCTGCTTTTAAATATGTCTCTGAACAAATGAAACTACGAGATGAATAATCATTTATGTGAATAGAAAAAATTCATTCTTTTGACATTAGGACCAAAATATATATGTGTATGAGTGAAGGATGAATGTATTGGCCATTGTGAGAGTTTGATGTGTTGGGAATTTGTAAATTGTATTGAATATAGCTATTTTTTGATGTAATGTTTTTTATGTGTACATGCAAAAATTCATGATTTGCTTATATAAAATGATATTCGACTAGTGAACTCATATAATAAAATAGTACCGAAAGTTAAAAATCGGACTGGTATGTTTTATTCATAAAGGTTGACATCATTATTCGAAAAATAACTTCCAGCACTGGCAGTTATGTTGTTTAATACGTATATTGAGCTTTGCCTAGTTGGTTTATAGCCATGACCCTGTGTCGTTTCTTCTTGACCAGATGTTCAGCATCATTGCCGAGACTCAAACCCAGTTCCCCAGATTCAAGGTTGACCACACTAGCTGTTATGTCAACTACTCTCTCTCTCTCTAGTAGTCTGGCCTCAATTGTTTGTAAAGATTTGATATAATTTATAACCCAATAACTCATTCCATTTAGTAGCCTGCGATGGAAAATCCTTCCTATTAATCCTTTAGTTTGATCTTACCTGGGTAGGAGTCGGACATCGCTTGTGAAGTTGTGATGCCTTCTCTGTTATTACTTCATCTATATTCAGGAAGGGCAACTATGGAATAATGTGAATTAGTTAAGTTAGTAAGTGACTAACTAACTGCTACTGCAAGTAATCATTTATCTAGGTTGTTTTAGACCAAATAAGTCATAGATTCGCAGCATCACCCTAATGGCAAGATAGTTACTGAGGTATAGCTACCTGTAACTAAGTGGTATACACTCCTGCAAGCAAATAGGCTTCGTAAATACTAAACGTAGCAGTGCAAAGTAAAAGTAAAACACACAAAAAACTACTTCAGGCATATTTTTTGATGAAGTCTAATAATTTTCCCCTATATTTATTTTCACAAACAAACCCACAAGAGGCCCACCCCTCTCCCCAAACAAACTGACCCAACCACTGAGGTTACAAAATGTACAACAGATACAAAAACCCGGTCCCAACTCCATTCCTACCCTCTCCACTCACAACAAGTACCTCCCTTTAAAACAAAAACATAAAAAAGGAGTAGAAGAGGGCATTGTCCATTTGGGTCCGGAGCTGGTCTAGGCTCTGCTCCATTCTGATGAGCAAGCTCTCCAGAGCATCGAGATGCTATAAGATGCACCGCAGCAATAGCCTGTTAGAGCAGGAGGGGCAGCAGCAGTTGTTGTCAGGGTCCCTGACAACTGGCACCAGCAATGAGGTGACCAAGAGTCTGGAGACTGAGGATGACCGGCAGCACTAGGGCCCGGCGAGGTGGCAGCTGTTTCCACCTCTTCCTCTTCTAGTGTCGTAAATTTATCAGCGACCAGGTTAGCATTCGCTGAAGCCAGTGAGTTTTCCGATGGTATTTTGCCTGGTTCTTGGAAGCCATTTTGTATTTCTGTCAGCCATTTTGTATGCCATGTGCTACCTCGTGTTTACCATGTGCTCTGTCCTACCTCTCTGTTAACTGCTTGTGTATTCTGCCTAGAAACAAGTTATATTTAGCTTCTGCCAATTATACGCATGCTCAGTCGAGCCACATCTGTTTTTGATCCATCACTGTCGAGAATGTGTTTACCCCAACTGGACAATTGTTGGCTCTTCCCACTTGTTGAATGCGTGCTCTTAAAATGTCCTTATATGTACATAAAACTCATTCAGTATGGGTACCGCCTTCTTTTAAGCCGCTGTGCCAGTATAAAAGGACCATGTGCCTTCCATTCGGTGTGCTACTTCATGCATTGCCTAAGGGTACTGTGTGACTGTAGTTCCACCTCATGAGGTCTTAATAAATGTATCTTTTCTATTCCAGTTTCCATGCCAACTTCACTTCTATGGTTTGAGGGCTTTAAAGCGGCACAATTAGGTCTTGCTGAGACTCCATACCACAAATTGGCACTTCCAACTTGGGTCTCATCGGCGACTCGGATGCCCGAAGGACTGGTCGAAACTAAGGATTGGAAACTCGCTTTAGATGTGATCACTGCCGGAGGAGACCCGATTCTTGGCATCTACTGCGTTTTTCCTTTCTTTCTAATCTGACCATCTTGCTGGTGCTGATCCTCGACTGAGATCTTTTCAGTTGATTTGCCGTGCAGAGACAGTTTGGTCGATTTGAGAACTTGGCAGTAGGAATCTGGACACTAACAGGATTAGTATGTAATGCCTTGGATTGGTAAGGTAGTTTAGCAACACTTACTGTGGCTCCTGGTATGCGTTAGCTAACATTTGATTTTGTTTGGAAAAAAACATATATAAATTGCAATTTATATAGGCAGGTAATGAGGAGATTTTGTTGTGTTTTATCTAGGACCCCGATCAATATTGTGACTTCATACCCCTAAAATGGCATAAACGATCAGAGCCATATTTCAGAAACTCGTCTCTGCAGCTCATTAAAGTACATGACACAGCAGAAGCCACTATCTTAGATTCCTAGATTGCACACCAAGTTCTTTCAACAGATAAAACCCCCAGCAACCTAGGAAAGCCCCGCTTGCTTTGTTTTTATTATTAATAGAACTCTAATGAGCACTGTAAGAGCGACCGGTTCTTAGTGACATCTTTATTGACGTCTTATGTCCAAAAACCTACGTCAAACAAGGCACCTTTCAGGTATAAATAATACCAACGTTGCCTTAAGCAAGTGCGATGGTGGTGGTGAATACAGAAGCAGAACAGCTGTCCTTTGCAGAGCCCAGCAGATGCGAGAAGCCCACGGACGCTGCCCCTCCTCCTCCTTGACGCGCTGAGTAGACGCTGTCTTTTCTCCTGCCGAGAAAATCCAGCTCCGGCGTTTCCAGCCTACCCTCGCGGGTAACTGGAATATCGAGTCCTGAGAGGAGATACCAAATCTCCAACATTCTATTCCAGAGGTACGGTGTTGACTAAACCCTTGGAGAGAATTCTTGAAGCAAACCCTTGGCAAAACCAACTTAACTTAAACTGCTACTCACTTACTCCCTCCCAGGTATTAGGCTTAGGTCAGGTACACCGGGGTAGGCGTAGTTAGAAGCACCAGTTGAGGACGTTAGCCAAATGTATATATGAATGTATATATTTTATTCATTTTAACTATCGTATGGCTAAGAAACCATATCAATGCTTTTACAGTATTATTTCGCAATACTCCTTTTACTGTACGCACTTTTTATAATAACAAGTCTTGCAATTGTGGCAATTCATTTCTCTTGCATGAGAAGAAAGACTGTTCAATAAATAATACCTTTTATTGAAAACGCCCGTCTCTCTATTCTCTGCATCCTGGTGAAAGTAATTCTTGCACAACTGACTGAGTGAAATAGCTGTCTATTGTTTCACACAACTCTAGAGATTGACTCTTATTCTGAGGAGCAAAGTTGTCATGTTAATGCGGTTGTTGGAAAGCTGAATCCTTTCTTGTCTGAGCCAGGGAAGCTGATCACTTCCTATTCAGTCAAGAAAGTTTCCAGTGACCTCTGAGCTAGTTGGTACAAACCCAATTAAGTCTAACATAGTCAGTAGAGACCTAGAAGACCGCACTTCTACATCTACACTGCTGTTTATGTTATTCCAATGCGCAGGGCCTATAGGGAAAATAGGAACTACACTACAATTTTTCTCTACCTTATATTTATTTGAACAGCGCAACTTTCGTAGATATTTTAAGCGCTACTTTGATTATAATATTGCATATTATGCATTATTTTTGGCATGCCTGTATTTAGCGCACTACGTAGGATGTGTTGCTTTTGTAGCAGTACCAGTTTGAAACTCGATGAAACTCAACGAGCTCCCCCAGAAGGGATGCCTAATAGGGATATGTATATAAAGTAGGGTCTTTCTTCCATAATGTACCGTACGTTATGGAATAAATACACTAAAAAGGATCCTGAGTTGCGTTGGTCTATGCATGGGTCATTTGATTTAAGAAAGATTCAGTATGTGGAGCAGTGTATGTTTCAGCGAAAATCTAGAAAAGATATGTTTGATTGTGTACGAATGTGGGAGAAAGAGGTGCGTGAGCGAATGAAGCGTGAGCAAGCCTTAATTGAAAAAGAACAGCGTAAAACCATTCACGCGAAAGCCTTAGAGTTAAAAGACAAGTAAACAAAAGAATTAAAAGAAAGAGAAGAAAGGGGGCGCAATTTACAGGTAACTGGCCAGTACGCTGTTAGGCAACCCCTTTAACCTATCCGTAATAAGCAACATGACGATTTCTTGTTATTAGATCGTTCTCCACTCCCGTATATTTTCCCTTCTGCTCCTGATAAGCCCGATCAGAAATCTCCTGAAGATCGGGATAAAGTGCAAGACACTCGTTCTATGATTCCTGCTGCACGCTCTGCTGACCCTAGATCTGCTGCTCATAAAGCCACTCTTAATACTGTCTCTGCCCCTAACTTCTTAGAGGATATGAAAATTTGGTCGGAGAAGGCTCAAGTATATATTACGGAAGCATTTGCTGGAGAATTTATTGTACGGTTTAGGAAATAGTCAGGAGAACTTGAGCCTGTCGATGTGACACAGGATTATAAGAACATGCGTGATGGTCTTTTTCTCTTTCCCTAGGTAGCTGACTCAATCAGGCGTTTGGATAAAATATGTGCTGAGGCAAATCGACTGCAGCTGGAGAAAAAGGCAGCGGACGCAGCTGCGCATACGTCTCAGACTGGCGCGGTTGAAGCCTCTATCTTCGGATCAGATAGGACTATGATAGTTCATGCGAAACCTATGCGGGAAGCCGCACATTTGTATATTCCTCCTAAAGGCGAGGGAACAGATGAGGATAAAACCTCTGCTGATTCAAAGGGTTATTTTGTGTATAATTGAGTTTATACTCTTTGGAAAAGAGCGGATGTTATGGCTCTTAAGACTGCATCGCCCGATCCGCGTAAAAATCGAGCAGCCTTTTATGAGGAAGCTGAGGGTGCTATTAGCTCTTGTACTATGACACTGCCTGATATTGATTTGTTTTTTGGATTGATCTTACCCCCTGATATGTGGAGAACTAGTTGTAAAGTTGATGATAATGTGACTTTCGGAGCATTATGGAAAGATATAGAATTAGCAGCAGATTCCGAAAGGGAGCCCGCACAGAAAGTAGGTCTGCTAATTCTAGATATTTCAGCAGCTATCTTAGTTAAAGTAAAAACGATTATTCCCTCTAAAAAAATTGATTGGACTATATTAGCATCGTACAAACAAAAAGGTAGATGAATCAGTGTCAGATTTCTTTACAAGTTTTGAGGAAGCATTTCATGATTTCAGTGGCCAGTCATTACCGGATGATACAGGCTGACATCTGTTTGTTGATAACTATGTCGCCAATTTGCGGCCAGAAATAGCCAGTCGCTTAAAAACTATTAAGAGTTTGTGGACTAACTCTTCTCCGGTTTCTCTTATAACTATGGCTCAGTATTACGAATGCCAGGAGCTTGAAACAAAGGGTAATGAGGATAAAAAGACTAAAGAATTGAAAACAAAAGTTATGATGGCTCAAGCTTATGGTCCGCCTTCTAGAGCAATGATAGAGGTAGACGTGGATCCTATGGTTCGTCTTTCACTCGTTCTAATCTATCAGTTGACCAGTGTGCGTGTTGCAAACAGTTTGGACACTGGCTTTCTAATTGTCTGGTATGACGTGCCCAGCAAATTCAATGAGGACGAGGACAAATGAGGAATCGTTCAGGATACTCAGGGCCTAGAGGGAGCATGAATGATCGTGCTAGGTTTGATTCTAATGAACGAAGACAGAATGGGTTTAACACCATTGATAGGTGAAACCAATATCAAATATATGATTGCACGCCATCTGATTTTCATGATTCTGCTTATGGATAGGATTGCCTAGGATGGGGTAAGTAATCGGTTGAAGTTCCAGTAGATCAGAGGGCTCCCTATATTACAGCACATGTTTTGGGTTCTACTGATCAGTTTCTGGTTGATACAGGAGCTACTCATTGCGCCTTGTCTAAACAATTGATTCCTAGGGTTCCCCTGTCTTGCTCAACCATTACATCGATAGGGTTCGATGGAATGCCCTCCCTTAGCCCATTGTCACAACCACTTGCATTGAATGTTGACAAGTTTACCGCTGCATGCCCATTTTTGCTTTCACCAAACACGCTAGACAATATTGTGGGTCTTATATGCTTAAGTATTTCATAGCTACAATACGCTGTGCTCCTGAAGGAGTGCGTGTTATTTTGAATGAGAATTACCCTGTGTCCGAAAGATCTTGTCTTCTTAAAGAGTATACTGCATTAGCTTCACTCCCGAGTTTTTTGTGGGCTACCTCGGATACTGATGTAGGGCAGATGATTATTCCACCAGTGCACATTAGTGTCAAGGAGGGTGCTTTATTACCACATTTGCCCCAGTATAACATTTCACAAGAGGGTGAAGAAGCACTCAAACACATTGTTCGTGATTTGATTGAAGTTGGGGTTGTGGAGGAAGTCCCTTATAATGTATTCAATAGTCCGATTCTTGCCATTTTGAAAAAAGATACTGATACTAGGATTCATAAATGTATTATTGATTTACGGGCAGTGAATAAGATTGTGGTACCACAATATCCTGTGGTTTCTGATATTACGACACTACTTACTTTGGTTTCCCCCACATCGACCACATTCTCTATGATAGACTTGAAGAATTCTTTCTTTTTGATCCCTATTCATCCTGATAGCCGATACTTGTTTTGTTTCACTTTGAATAATCGATCCTACAGATTTTGCAGAATTCCTCAAGGCTATACAGAGAGTCCAAGTATTTACAGTCAAGCATTGAAAAGACAGCTTGATTCTTTTGATTTACCGAAAGGAGTGGCTCTCATACAATATGTCGATGACATCCTGTTGGCAGCCGATACGCCTGAATTGTGTGAAGAAAGTACTTTGTCTTTGCTTTCTTTTCTTGCTACGCACCATCATAAAGTGTCACAAAAGAAATTAAAATATTGTAGACCGAAGGTGACCTACTTAGGACACCTTCTGTCTAAGGAGGGTTGTGCACTGACACCATATCATATTTAAGCAATTTTAGACACACCAGTACCTTCTGCTCAGAAAGATTTTTGTGCCTTTTTTTCATGGTTTGTCTTTATTCTGTAGACAGTGGATATTAGGACTTTCACACATCGTCAAACCCTTGTTAGTACTTTTGACTAAAAACACTCCCATGCCCCTCCCATGGACAGATGAATGTGAAAATGCTTTTGAGCAGTAAGGTCAAGCTCTTTGTTCTGCACCAGTGTTAGGTACTCCAGATTGTACGAAGGCTTTTACACTCTATGTGCACGAGAAAGATGGATGTGCATTGTCAGTTTTGGTCCAGACACACGGCGATAAGCAGTGTCCCTGTGCATAGTTTTCAGCGGTCCTTGATCCTGTTGCTCGAGGACTGCCCGGGTGATTTCATGCAGTAGCTGCAACAGATGTGTCTATACGTCAGAGTGAACGGATAGTTTTGTCACATAAACTGTTAGTATTAGTACCCCATGCAGTAGATGCTCTCCTGAATCAGATTAGGACACAACACTTAACTAGTGCCCGCTTGACAGGATATGAATTGACATTACTTGCGCCTCATATTACTTTTAAGAGGTGTGCCCCGTTAAATCCAGCCACTTTGTTGCATACCCTGCGTCTCTGTCCCAATCAAATGAGCCTCATGATTGAATTTTCCTTACTGAGGAACAGACAAAGGGTTGCATTGACTTGCAAGATATGCCCCTTCCAGATGTAGATGGGGAACTGTGGGTTGATGGGTCCTGTTTGAAGTTGCCAGTTGGCACGACCTCAGCCGCAATTGCAATTACAACACTTGAGACAGTAGTGGAGACAGCTCGCATACCACAAAAGTCGGCTCAGGTAGCTGAACTAATAGCGTTGACACGAGCGTGTGAACTTAGCACTCACTTATGTGTGAACATCTTCACGGATAGCCGTTATGCTTTTGGAGTGGCCCATGATTTTGGCCTACTCTGGAAGGAGAGAGGTTTTCGAACATCACACGGGATGCAGATCATGCATAGAGAATTAGTACACAATCTTTTAACTGCACTAACATACCCAAAGAAAATAGCGATTGTGAAGTGTAGCGCACACAAGAAAGTGACTGATAAAATAGGACAGGGTAATGCTTTTGCTGATTGCGTAGCTAGTGAGAATGCGATGCAGCAAAGCGCCACTTCCATGTACGTAGAAAAATCTCAAGCTGAGTGATGGCATGATGCTAGAGAGGGAGTACTAGATGTACAGAGATCTGCTTCGAAAGCAGAACTTGAGCAATGGTCCAAAGAAGGAGTATTGGACGATGAGGGTTGCTGGCGTGGCAAAGACATGGATAAGTGGAAATTACCTGAAACCTATTTACAACCTATGGTTTAAATGGCACATGGGCTGGCACATGTTGGAGCTCAAGCAATAACGAACTTGCGTACACGAGTTTGGGAGCATCCTGAGATTACCAGCACTGCTAAGAGTGTAGTACAGTCTTGCTTGATCTGTTTACAATATAATTCTGGTATAGGAACTGTGAGAAGTTGGCATGGTATATGATGCTCACTAGTTCTAGTGATCACCTTGTACCAAGCCAAGCAACCCATATGATGATCGGGACTAGCAGTGACTAAGTTGGGAAAGGCCCGCGGGATTCGGGTGCAGTGTTTAAAGTGCACGCACTCACCAATGCAATGTCTATGGTGCGTAAAAGTTATAAAGTTAGTTAGTTAGGAACCTTCCGAGTGACCTAGAAAGCTGAAACTTAAGACACAGACACTAGAGGTGTGTACCAGTGTGGGAACACCGGCGTTGCTGAGTTACCTCACCCACAGGACACGGGTGCATAGGGTCAAAGTAGTGTCGGGTTTCGTCACGCTGGTCGATGGTGCTTGGAGCTGAAGATGCTGCAGGCGGCTCGATGTGAAGAGTTCCGGTGGATCCAAGGGTGGATCTGAAGCTGTGAAGACCTGAAAGCAGAGGGGACAATGTTCAAAGTCACTAGCCAGTGACTACCGTGGGACCAGATAGGAACCAGGCAATGTCGGGTGCAAACAGGCGTTGAGGTGTAGCTTCTCTCTGCAGCCACGTGGACACGAAGAGGTCGAGGACGTCCAGGAGTCAATCACGAGCTGTCCCACGCAGGCTTATCGCTGTTGGCAGTATCGGCAACTTGATTGGAGCAAACAGGCCTTGGCTAATGCAAGCCAGGCAGGAATCGAAAAAGGCTTATCACTCAGACCAGCAAGGTCAGAGCGGCTGCTCCCTTTTACAGGAGCGAGGGCAAGTCTGGAGCAACCAGACCCGCAGTGTAGTTTGTAGGTTTCGTCGCCAAGATGGCCGCTGACCACGTGGCAATTGGCCGGGATGGCACGTCAAGTGGCATGATGCAAAAGGGGCCCACGCAGATCGTGGAGACACTGGGGGGCTGATCTTCGGTGCAAGGGCTGCTCGGTGATGTGGCTTCTCAGTCCCCAAAGCACAACGTCGAGGGTGCCTCGGATGCTGCGCAGTTAGCTTCTCGGGGGTCTTTCAAGAGGTCCGGTCCCACGTCTCTCGGTGTCTCCATGGGTCCCTTCTTTGCAGGGACTGTGGATCGGGCTGTGAGAAGTCTGGGAGTCTGGGTCTTGTCAGGCTCTGGGCCCCGGCGGGAGGCGGCAGCAAAGCAGACGTTGAGTTGCTGGATGGTGCCTGTGTTCACAGCATGGCCACTCTTAGGCCACAAGGGAGATGCTCTTCAGTCTTCTGTGCAGCAGAATGTCGAAGTCCCGTCGTCTTCTTAGTTTCAAGTTGATTCAGGATGATCTGAGGTGCTATGGCACTGCTCCCACTCTTATTCCCAATCTGAGGGGTGGATCACCTGCTAGGTCCCTCCTCTGGGTGGGACCAGGAAGGGGGGCGGTTACACCCCCTTTCCTTTGTCCAGCTCCTTGCCAGGCCTGGATCTGGAAAGTCCCACGACCGGTTTGGACTGGCTTATGCACGGGGACACCTTGTGTGCCCCGGGCATGTCTGATTCTATTCAGCCCTGTCCTACCCAATACACAAAATCCTGTCTGGGGTGGTGCTCGCACCTCCCAAGGCAGGAAGCCCTTTGTCCAAGCCTCCCTCGCTGGAAGGACTCCCAGCAGCAGGAGGTCAGACTTGTGTCTGTGGTGGCAGCATCCATTTTGTGATGCTGAGGCTCTGGTTAACTTTAACCGGGGTTAAGGCTGTGTGCATGTCGTGTCCCTCTAGAAGGGTGGAATGCTATCCCCGTCAACAGAACTGTCGAGGGGATAGTATTCCAAATCGTATGACACCTTACTCGACATGTTTTGATAAAGCCAAACCAAAGTTAGCATATAACCGCGAGGATTATAATGCACTTAAGAGTATATGGTATGGCAATATCCCGGAACAGCTAAGGGAGTTGTTCCCGACAGCTGCAGACAGGCTCAGCTCATGCTAGAGCACCATCTCACATGAAACCACGCACTCTGCCCCCAGGATTGCAGGGGCCTTCCATAGGAATGGCTTATAGGTTAACATGTGCCCAGTTAAGGTTAGATATAGGGATACTATATCTTAGTAAGAGGTGATTACACCAACTTACCCCAGCTGAGTGATCAGCCGGTTGTGTCAAAATATGGAGGCCAGACCAGGGGTGGCACAATACATGCTGCAGCCCCTGGTAGGCCTTGGATGCACCTATGCCCTGGGTACCTATGGTACACTGGTACAGGGGCATATAAGGTTAACCAGTTCCAATTGTGTATGCACCTAAGGTACATGGAGTCCATTTTAAGGAGAGAGCAATCAGCCTGGAGCCCTGAATAGCAGGATCCCAGGCCAACTATGTCAAAAACGAATGTCTGACTAAATATCGAAATCAAAAATATCGACATACAAAAATATCGGGACAAAAATATCGAAGTCAAAAATATCGGAATCCTATCCCTAACAAGGTAAGTACAAAAATATCGAAAAAATAATATCGTAGTACAAAAATATCGGAATTAAAAATATCGTTTTTTTAAATGTATTAATAATAATGTTAAAATAATTATAAAATACATATAATTTTACAAATATTAAATAAAAATATTAAAACATAATAAAAAAATTAAAACTAATACATGTACATTTAAAATAAATTAAAAACGTAATAATTTAATGTAATTTTATATTTTATAATTTCATTTAATTGATTTAATTTAAATTTATTTAATTTTTACCCTGTACGACTGTACCCCAAAAACCCAAAACTGACCCAGAACCCTAAAAATACCCCTTAACCCAAATACTGAAAACTGACACTGAACCCTAAAAATACCCCTTCACCCATGAACTGAAAACTGACCCAGAACCCTAAAAATACCCCTTTACCCATGAACTGAAAACTGACCCTGAACCCTAAAAATACCCCTTTACCCACAAACTGAAAACTGACCCTGAACCCTAAAAATACCCCTTTACCCACAAACTGAAAACTGACCCTGAACCCTAAAAATACCCCTTTACCCATGAACTGAAAACTGACCCAGAACCCTAAAAATACCCCTTTACCCATGAACTGAAAACTGACCCTGAACCCTAAAAATACTCCTTTACCCATGAACTGAAAACTGACCCTGAACCCTAAAAATACCCCTGTACCCATGAACTGAAAACTGACCCTGAACCCTAAAAATACCCCTTTACCCATGAACTGAAAACTGACCCTGAACCCTAAAAATAACCCTTTACCCAAAAACTGAAAACTGACCCTGAACCCTAAAAATACCCCTTTACCCATGAACTGAAAACTGACCCTGAACCCTAAAAATACCCCTTTACCCATGAACTGAAAACTGACCCTGAACCCTAAAAATACCCCTTTACCCATGAACTGAAAACTGACCCTGAACCCTAAAAATACCCCTTTACCCATGAACTGAAAACTGACCCTGAACCCTAAAAATACCCGTTTACCCATGAACTGAAAACTGACCCTGAACCCTAAAAATACCCCTGTACCCATCACCTGAAAACTGACCCTGAACCCTAAAAATACCCCTGTACCCACAATTAATTAATATTATTTAATTACCAATTAATTATTAATTAACAATAACAATAAAATAAATATATTAGCACATTTGCTGTAATTAATTTAATTTAATAATTAATATTATTTTGCACAATTAATTAATTAATAACAATAAATAATATATATAAAAATTACTTTAATTAATTTAATAAACTAATTAATAATAATTAATTACCAACTAATTAATAATTATAAATATGATAAAAAATTATAATAATTAATTAACTAATTAATAGAAATTAATTACCAATTAATTATTTAAAATATGTACAAACATATATCAATTAATTAATTATTATTAAATTACTTCCCACCCTATTCCCCTATAAACCCATAACCCGCTACAGAACATATTTATCAATTAATAAATTAATTAAAATAATTTAAAATTAATTCTCAATTAATTAATTAATAATTCCTAATAATTAATAATTAATTTAACATAATTAAATTACTTCCCACCCTATTCCCCTATAAACCCACAACCCGCTACAGTAGTAAAACACAATATTTAATAAAATAACATTAAAAAAAATATTAAAACATAATTAATACAATATAATATACACTAAATTTATTTAAAAATAGATATTAGTAACATCAAAGTTATTAATTTCGATATTATTAACATCGATATTTACAACTTCGATATTACTGATATCATACCAATATCGATATTTAGACTGTCGATATTACTTACCTTCGATATTTTTGTATATCGATATTAAAACTTCGATATTTTTGCTTATCGATATTAAAAAATCGATATTTTGTCTGTGTACCGTCAAAAACCAGCTAAACACCAGGCAAAAAGTTTGGGGGTAAGTTCACCTGCAACCGGACCTGCACTACACCAGCACCCAACAAGCCAAACACCAGCAGCAACCACCTGAAGTGCATCCTGATCAACACCCGCTCCGTCCACAGACACACCATCGAACTCTGGAACCTCCTCAACACCACATCTCCAGATGTTGCCTTCCTCACGGAAACCTGGATAAACGCCTCCTCAGCACCCGACATCGCCATCCCGGACGGATACAAGATCACCCTGAGGGACCGCGCCAACCAGATGGGAGGAGGCATCGCCATCATCCACAGGAACACCATCCGCATCACGACCAATACCGACGACACCCTCACAACCGCCGAACACCTGCACTTCCAGATCCACACCAACCCCAAGACCACCCTCAGAGGCACCCTCATCTACAGACCCCCGGGACCTCGCACACAATTCAGCGAAGACATCTCCGACTTCATCAGCCCGCACGCCCTCCCCTCCGCTGACTACATCCTCCTCGGGGACCTCAACTTCCACCTGGAGAACAACACCGACCGCAACACCACCACCCTGCTGGACAACCTCGCCAACCTCGGTCTCAAGCAGCTGGTGACCACCCCCACCCACTATGCCAGACACACACTTGACGCCGTCTTCTCATCCAGCAAGGACATCCTCTTCAGCCACGCCACTGGACGGACCACAGCTGCGTCCACTTCAGCTTCAGAAGAACCACAATCCACAACCACCTGCAACAGGTTGCACGCAGAAGCTGGAACAAGATCACAGCCGACCAGCTCGTCGCATCCCTGAGCCAGCGCACACCCACCAGCACAGCGAACCCTAGCCAGGCCGCCAACAACCTCACGAAGTGGATCAGCAACTGCGCAGATGACCTCGCCCCACTGAGGACCCCTCCCAGCAGACCCGGCAGCAAGAAAGCATCCTGGTTCACCGACGAACTCAAGAGCTCCAAGAAGAACTGCCGAGCCCTCGGAAAAGCATGGCGCATAGACCCAACACCAGACAACATGACCACCCTCAAGCTTGTCACCAGAAAACACCACCAACTGATCTACGCCACCAAGAAAACTGCATTCAAGGCACGACTGGACAACAACGCAAACAACAGCAAGGAACTCTTCAACATCGTCAAAGAGCTCTCCAACCCCAACGCCGGAAACAACGACATCACCCCATCTCAAGACCTCTGCAACTCCCTCGCCTCCTACTTCCACAACAAGATCGCAGACATACACAACAGCTTCAGCACACAACCGACGCACCCCACGACCGCACCAAAGCCCCCCACCTCCACCGTCCGTGCCTGGACCCCGATCACCACCGAAGACACCATCCGTACGATGAACTCCATCCACTCCGGATCTCCAACCGACCCCTGCCCTCACCACGTCTTCAACAAAGCCGACGCTGTCATCGCACCCCATCTGCGGGACATCATCAACACCTCCTTTGACACCGCCACCTTCACGGAGAGCTGGAAGCACGCCGAACTCAGCGCTCTACTGAAGAAACCATCAGCGGACCCCACCGAACTCAAAAACTACCGTCCCATCTCGCTCCTCCCGTTTCCGGCCAAAGTCATCAAGAAGACCGTCAACAAGCAGCTGGCCGCCTTTCTCGAGACGAACGGATCCCTCGACCTCTCGCAGTCTGGCTTCCGGGCCAACAACAGCACCGAGACTGCCCTCATCGCAGCCACGTTTGACATCCGAGCCCTGCTGGACAATGGGGCAACAGCGGCCCTCAACCTCCTGGACCTCTCCACGGCGTTCAACACTGTTTGCCACCGCACCCTAGCGCAGCGCCTCTGCAACGTCGGAATCCAGGAGAAGGCACTAGAATGGATCATCTCCTTCCTCGCCGGAAGGACACAGAGAGTCTGCCTACCCCCGTTCAGATCAGAAGCCACCGAAGTCATCTGCGGCGTTCCTCAAGGCTCCTCGCTCAGCCCCACCCTCTTCAATGTCTACATGAGCCCCCTTGCGGCCATCGCACGCCAACGCAACCTCAACATCATCTCCTACGCCGACGACACCCAGCTGATCCTCTCCCTCACCAACGACCCCGCCACCGCCAGAACCAACCTACACGAAGGGATGAAAGACGTAGCCGAGTGGATGATGAACAGCCGCCTGAAACTGAACTCAGACAAGACGGAAGTTCTCATCCTGGGCTCCTCGCCCTCCACCTGGGACGACTCCTGGTGGCCCCCCGCCCTAGGCAGCGCACCCAAACCAACAGACCACGCACACAACCTGGGCTTCATCCTGGACTCCTCCCTCACCATGACCAGACAAGTCAAGGCCGTCTCCTCGTCTTGCTTCAACATCCTACGCATGCTACGTAAGATCTTCCGGTGGATCCCCACCGAGACCAGGAAGACGGTCACCCAGGCCCTTGTCACCAGCCGACTGCACTACGGCAACGCCCTCTACGCCGGAACCACCGCCAAGCTCCAGAAGAGACTCCAGCGGATCCAGAGCGCCTCAGCAAGACTCATCCTCGACATCCCCCGACACAGCCAAATCTCCAAACACCTGAGAGACCTGCACTGGCTCCCGGTCAACAAGAGAATCACCTTCCGTCTCCTCACCCACGCACACAAAGCCCTACACAACCAAGGCCCAAGATACCTCAACAGTCGCCTCAACTTCTACACTCCCACTCGCCAGCTTCGATCGACCAGCCACGCCCTCGCCGCCATCCCCCGCATCCGAAGAGCCACCACAGGAGGAAGGTCCTTCTCCTACCTGGCCGCCAAGACCTGGAACACCCTCCCGACCCACCTCCGCCTGACCCAAGACCACCTCGCCTTCAGGAAGCAGCTCAAGACCTGGCTTTTCGAGCAGTAGCGGACCCCCCTCCCCCAAGCGCCTTGAGACCCTCCGGGTGAGTAGTGCGCTATATAAATGTTTTTGATTGATTGATTAACCATAGTCAGATATCCACCTTCCTACATAACCCCCCCAAACGAAAGGAGATAAGGCTATCCTTGTCCAGGTAAGCCTATATTGCCTAAGTGGCCATATAAGGAAGTACCAGCTCTGGCTTGGTTACCCCCTGTCTGATGGTCCACTAAGCAATCCCTCACCCTAAGGGTATCTGAGGGTCTCCACCATAGGGAATCTCTACCTGTGGTGTGTCTTTACAAAGTTAAAGGCTGGTGTTGGGACGGAGTACTGAAGTGAGATTCCTCTGTAGGACTCATCTTCCTCCAATCACTCTCCACCATGTGTGCCTTTCTTTCTTTGACTGAGTTGCACTGTGCTCTCAGGGTCAACCTCTGGCTACCTAAAGCTGGAGGCTGGGTCCCTCTTGTTGGCTTACTGGAGGGACAGTTCAGGTTTGGGCCTTTGGGGTCCCAGGTTTGGCTGTGCCCAACAGAATCCATCTGTGGGAGGTCCCTAACTACTTTTAAGGGGGCTCCCTCAGGAGTTTTTAAAGTTTTCACCTCACTAGGGCTACTAGTTTTGGTGCCCCTAATCTGTTGATGGGGGTGTTTTATTTGACAGGGGGCCCTTTGGGGCTCACTGTCCTTCTTGTCCTCTGCAGCCCTGGGCTGACTAAGGCAAGGTAGAGAGGGGCAGGTTACCTGCTCCAGACTGGGTCCCACCTGAGAAGGGTCCACTGCCATCAGAGGCTCTGTCAGGCCAGGCCTAACAACCTCTGGGACAGTTCCTTCATCAGGGGTAAGATCAGTTCCCTGAGGAGACTGATCCTGTCCTAATGTCTGGTGGGAGGGAGATTTCTCTTCCTCCTCAATGCTCTCAGTTTGGATGGAGTGATCCATCATTTCAGGCTTCACTACCCATGTATTAGTTTGAGTTTGGGCTGTGGCCATCACAGCCCCACCAACCTTTTCAGGAGGAGACTTAGTTTGGGTATGGGCTGTTACCATCACAGCCCTGCTAATCTTTTCAGGAGGGAAGTTAGCTAAAGATGGGGCTGAGGTTTGCTCAGCCCTCCCAACCTTTTCAGGAAGGACATCTTGGATTGGGGCTGTGGCCATCACAGCCCCACTAACCTTTCCATGGAGATTTACCATTCTAGAAGGGGTTTGCTGTTCAACCTCAGCCCAGGCTGAGATTTCCAAATCATTACCAAGTAGGCAAGCTACAGGCAAGTTTGCTGACACTGCCACTCTCTTTGGGCCAGTGACACCTCCCCAGCTAAGATTGACTACTGCCATGGGATGATTGGTTTCTATGCCATCAATGTTTGTCACCTAATATGTGGCATCAGGTAAAAGTTGCCTTGAGGGGACTAGACATTCAGCCACCATGGTGATGCTAGCCCCTGTGTCTCTGAAGGCCTCAACTTTCAAACCATTGATGAGGGGCTCCTGTCTATACTTGCTCAAAGTGTTTGGGCAAGCTGTGAAATTGGCAAACCCCATGCTAGTCTCATAGACAAGAGTATCTGGGTTAGGGGACCTGGTTAGGCCAGAATCCACCTGTGCTCCAAAAGTAAACCCACCCAAATTCTTGGGGGTGCTCCCACCCCCTGGGGGACCACTGCTGACAGTGACAGGAGGTGTTGGAGCCTTACCTGGAGGTATATTCTCCTTATTGCCATTCTTGGGACAACCGCTGTCTGTTTTCCAATGCCCAACCTGTTTACAGGCATGGCAGTAAGGGTTCTTTTCTGTAGAGGAAGTGTTGTGGGGCCCACCCTTTTCATTGGAGGTTTGGGGCCCTGGGGAAGTCTTCTCTTTGGATTTATCCCCACCTTTCTCTTGAGGCTTGGTAGTCTTTTTCTTTTGGTCACCACCCGGGTTCTTAGGCCTGATCCTGGTTCTGACCCATTTGTCTGCCCTCTTACCCAATTCCTGTGGAGAGGTCAGATCAGAGTCAACCAGGTGCTGATGTAGAAGCTGATTTTGACAATTACTTAAGATTTGCTCTCTCATAATTAAATTATACAATCCTGTATAGTCAGTAACCTTACTTCCCAGCAACCAGCCCTCCAGAGCCTTAGTGGCACATTCAATAAATTCAGACCAGTCCTGAGTCTGGGTCTTCTGGGTGTCTCTGAACATTAACCTGTACTGTTCAGTGGTTAAGCCTAACCCATCAATCAGAGCACTCTTCAGGACCAGGTAGTTTCTAGAATCCCCATCACTAACTGTGAGGAGTCTGTCTCGGCATCTACCTTCAAAGGAGAGCCACAAGATTGCTGCCCACTGCTCCTGAGGGATCTGCTGTACTCTGCAGGCTCTCTCAAGTGCAGTCATCCATTTGTGGATATCATCCCCAGCTTTGTAGGGGGGCACAATCTTACTCAGGTTTCTTGTATCAAAAGACCTGTCTTTATCCTTAGGGATAGTGCTGCCACCAGTGGGTACTAACCCACTCTCTCTAGGCTGTCTTGCTCTAGCAAGTTTTTCCTGGGCCAGGGCAACTTCTAATTCTTGTCTCTGGATCCTAAGCTCAGCCTCTCTCATTTTGGCCTCATGTTCCCTTCTCTGAGGGCTAGTCACCCCCCTTCTGGAGTGACCATGAGAACCTCTAGAAGCCTGGGAAGTATTGGAGTCACCTGAGTGATTCCTCCTCCTCCTACGCTCCTGGTTAAGTCCACCTGGGTGCCTGGGCAAAGTCATCCTTGCTTCAGTCCCAAATACACTTAAGTTAGCCTGGTTAAGCCGGCTGAAAAGCACCTGACTATTTCTGCCATCATCAGAATCACTGCTCCCCCCTTCTGTCTCCTCTTCTTCTTCCTCCTCCTCATCTACCTGAGGAGCTCCAGTGACTTGGTCATCCTCATCTACCTGGACTATAGGGACAGGGCATCAGTATTGTCATCTTCAGTGGGAGAGCCTCCTTCAGCATTCCCTGTGGGGTCTGCTTTAGAGGTCTTTAGAGTCTCAGACTGGTCTAAGAGCTCTCTAAGGTGGTCTGTAGTAGGGGATGGCCCTGTCTTCAGACCTCTTAAGGCACAAAACTGCCTTAGTTCCATAAAGGAGAATATAGCAAATTTGGATAGTGCCTTTGGAGGGTCACTCTCAACAGAGACATTCCCAGTGGAAACCTCTGCTCCAGACATTGCTCTAGTGTGGGTGGATATGTTGCAATCTACCTACACTGGTGTTTACGTACTAAGCCTATCTAGTAGTTGTAGTCAGGGTGTGCTACTCCCTATCCTCTACAACAACTAAGTTCAGTAGAACTTAAGTATACTAGTCTTGTTTTATATGTACCTAACAGGTACCTGTATGATCTTTCAAATGATAATCTCAAAGATTGTAATGGTAAAACAAACAGCAAGCTCAGATCCCAATCCTCTGCTCACCAATGTGAGAAGTTGGCCTGGTATATGATGCTCACTAGTTCTAGTGATCACCTTGTACCATGCCAAGCAACCCTTAAGATGATCGGGACTAGCAGTGACTAAGTCGGAAAAGGCCCGCGGGACTCGGGTGCAGTGTTTAAAGTGCACGCACTCACCAATGCAATGTCTAAGGTGCGTAAAAGTTATAAAGTTAGTTAGTTAGGAACCTTCAGAGTGACCTAGAAAGCTGAAACTTAAGACACAGACACTAGAGGTGTGTACCAGTGTGGGAACACCGGCGTTGCTGAGTTACCTCACCCACAGGACGCGGGTGCATAGGGTCGAAGTAGTGTCGGGTTTCGTCACGCTGGTCGATGGTGCTTGGAGCTGAAGATGCTGCAGGCGGCTCGATGTGAAGAGTTCCGGTGGATCCAAGGGTGGATCTGAAGTTGTGAAGACCTGAAAGCAGAGGGGACAATGTTCAAAGTCACTAGCCAGTGACTACTGTGGAACCAGATTGGAACCAGGCGATGTCGGGTGCCAGCAGGCGTTCAGGTGTAGCTTCTCTCTGCAGCCACGTGGACACGAAGAGGTCGAGGACGTCCAGGAGTCGATCACGAGCTGTGCCACGCAGGCTCTCGCTGTTGGCGGTGTCGGCAACTTGATTGGAGCAAACAGGCCTTGGCTAATGCAAGCCACCCAGGAATCGAAAAAGGCTTATCACTCGGACCAGCAAGGTCAGAGCGGGTGCTCCCTTCTACAGGAGCAAGGGCAAGTCTGGAGCAACCATACCCGCAGCGTAGTTTGTAGGTTTTGTCGCCAAGATGCCCACCGACCACGTGGCAAGTGGCCGGGATGGCGCGTCAAGTGGCACGATGCAAAAGGGCCCCACGCAGATCGTGGAGATGCTGGGGGGCTGTTCTTCGGTGTAAGGGCTGCTCGGTGGTGGGGCTCCTCAGTCCCCAAAGCACAACGTCGAGGGTGCCTCGGATGCTGCGCAGTCAGCTTCTCGGGGGTCTTTCAAGAGGTCCGGTCCCACGTCTCTCGGTGCCTCCACGGGTCCCTTCTTTGCAGGGACTGTGATCGGGCTGTGAGAAGTCTGGGAGTCTGGGTCTTGTCAGGCTCTGGGCTCAGGCTCTGGCGGGAGGCGGCGGCAAAGCAGACGTCGAGTTGCTGGATGGTGCCTGTGTTCACAGGGTGGCCACTCCTAGGCCACAAGGGAGATGCTCTTCAGTCTTCTGTGCAGCAGAATGTCGAAGTCCCTTCGTCTTCTTAGTTTTAAGTTGATTCAGGATGATCTGAGGTGCTATGGCACTGCTCCCACTCTTATTCCCAATCTGAGGGTTGGATCACCTGCTAGGTCCCTCCTCTGGGTGGGACCAGGAAGGGGGGCAATTACACCCCCTTTCCTTTGTCCAGCTCCTCGCCAGGCCTGGGTCTGGAAAGTCCCAGGACCGGTTTGGACTGGTTTATGCACGGGGACACCTTTTGTGCCCCGGGCATGTCTGATTCTATTCAGCCCTGTCCTACCCAATACACAAAATCCTGTCTGGGGTGGTGCTCGCACCTCCCAAGGCAGGAAAACCTTTGTCCAAGCCTCCCTCGCTGGAAGGACTCCCAGCAGCAGGAAGTCAGACTTGTGTCTGTGGTGGCAGCATCCATTTTGTGATGCTGAGGCTCTGGTTAACTTTAACCGGGGTTAAGGCTATGTACATGTCGTGTCCCTCTAGAAGGGTGGAATGCTATCCCCGTCGACAGAACTGTCGAGGGGATAGTATTCCAAATTGTATGACACCTTACTCGACATGTTTTGATAAAGCCAAACCAAAGTTAGCATATAACCGCGAGGATTATAATGCACTTAAGAGTATATGGTATGGCAATATCCCGGAACAGCTAAGGGAGTTGTTCCCGACAGCTGCAGACAGGCTCAGCTCATGCTAGAGCACCATCTCACATGAAACCACGCACTCTGCCCCCAGGATTGCAGGGGCCTTCCATAGGAATGGCTTATAGGTTAACATGTGTCCAGTTAAGGTTAGATATAGGGATACTATATCTTAGTAAGAGGTGATTACACCAACTTACCTAGCTGAGTGATCAGCCAGTTGTGTCAAAATATGGAGGCCAGGCCAGGGGTGGCACAATACATGCTGCAGCCCCTGGTAGGCCTTGGATGCACCTATGCCCTGGGTACCTATGGTACACTGGTACAGGGGCCTATAAGGTGAACCAGTTCCAATTGTGTATGTACCTAAGGTACATGGAGTCCATTTTAAGGAGAGAGCAATCAGCCTGGGGCCCTGAATAGCAGGATCCCAGGCCAACTATGTCAAAAACCAGCTAAACACCAGGCAAAAAGTTCGGGGGTAACCATAGTCAGATATCCACCTTCCCACAGGAACACAAACTCCTACAGGAGGGTTTGCTACACCGACTGCACCTTTTGAAGTTTTGCAGATGGATTACATCCAACTTCAAAGCTGCAACAATTTGAAGTATGTCCTAGTGGTGGTTTGTGCCTTTAGTAAATGGATAGAGGCATAGCCTATGAAGGATAATATAGCGCTAACTACAGCTAAGGTGCTGTTGAAGGAGTACTTCCTGAGATTTGGTGTTTGTAAACTTTAGTGGAGTGACAACGGACCCCATTTTATTGGGCAAGTTGTTGAGTATGTCCTGAAAGGATTAGGAATCAAACCGAAATTTCATGCAATCTTTCATCCACCATCAGCAGGATTGGTGGAGAGGTACAATGCTACTCTGAAGCTTAAGTTAGCAAAAATTGTGGCTTCCACATCTTTGAAGTGGCTGGATGCCTTACCTCTGGCATTGTTATCCAAAAGATCGGTGCCACATTCACAATCTGGGCTTGCACCTTTTGAAGTGGTATTTGGAAGGCCAATGAATATTTGGGGAGCTCTTAAGCCACGTCCTAAACATGATGTACCTTGTGTTTTGATGAATGACTATTTGGCACAATTAACAGACAGTTTACTTTCTATTCATCAACAGGTCTGAGAAGCTCTTCCCGACAGAGCTGCAGGTGAGGCTCAAGATCTTCGGCATGGGGACCAGGTTATGGTCCAAGTCTTTGAGAGGCCGAACAGCTTGAAGCTGAGGTGCGAAGGTCCAGAACAAGTGCTCTTGGCCACGAGGTCAGCAGTTCGGGTGACGAATGAAAAAAGGTGGATACACAACACCCCTTGTCAAATAGTGTCACCTGCCTTGGTGGAACCTGCTGTACTGATCGACCAACGATATATTCTGAATAAGGAGAAGAGCCCAGCAATCGCAATTGACGAATCTGAGGAGATCTTTCCGGACCACATAATTCCTGGAACATCACAATATCAACTGAGACCAAGAAAAGAATCTCTTTTGTCAAAGAAGACCGGTTGAGCTACCGCTCTGGGTAGTAAAACGGAATGCTGATATGGCAAGGGATGGGATCAGCCCTGCTTAGTGTAGTGACACCCGTTTTGACCTGCGGTGAAGAAATCAATGGCTGCCCAAGGGATAAGAGCTTCAATGATCATTTAAATAGGTTTTTAGAAAAGTTTGCTTATTACTGTTGCTGAAATGAGTAACAGAAGATTAATTTGTGCTGTAGGGTTTGTTGTTGCTATGGTGGTTATAGCAATAGCAGCTTGGTTTGTGGAGAAGGTGCGCCCTGTTCGACATCTTTTGCTTGCCACTACTCCAGCTCAAATTGAACATTTTCTTTTTACTCTTTCCTATCATGTACAAAAACGTCGACAATGTTATTTGAATAGCACTTTTATCCAGATGTTACACCATACGCACAATGCTACGAATACTACCAACTGTTGGGTGTGTGGGACGATGCATGCCCACCAGAAAAAGGGAGGAACACCTTTCATTCCTCTTCCGTTCTCCCACAATGGTTCTTGTCAAGCTTGTTATGCGCTTTTGTTTGCATCTAGAAAACCTTCGGTAGGTGGGATTAACTTTCATCTTAATAAAGTTTGTTAACAAGATAAGGATGGACACCCTCAAGCCAAAGGAACTAAATGTGAACGGGAAGAGTACCAACCATACAATGTTTCGACACCGTATGTCTTCACCAAAACAAGCATGTGGGGAGCGCGAAATTCACGCTCCACACCCAGACGCACTGCATTTTCAGGATGCTAGATCCAACAATTAGTAATCCATTTGTCCTGTGTTCATATTAATCCAACTTTCAATATTATGTTGATCATGCTCTCTCCTGTTCTTTTATTTGATCCACAATTTAAACCTGATGTATTTTGGGAAACTTCGCGTATTGACATGTGCCCATCCAGGCTTCCTCGAAAATACGATCCCAAGACATAAGGTAGTTCAGAGCAGCGTTACTTTATTCAAGACCCAATGCCTTTCGGGCAATTTCTAGCCCTTCATCAGGGGAAACTGAAAATCAACAATTACAGAAATTCTAAAAGTATTTATGCTTTTTTATCAATGCAATATTAATTTAACCAAACTCATTTGACATTTCCATAACATTCAACAGCTCCCATTACGTTCATAAAATTATACCAGCTTTATCATGTTTTACATCCCCACCCTCAGCTTAAATCATTCACATTCATGAACATGATCTAACGATTCACCAAAAGAAATATGTGTAAATGCAACTACTCTGTGACATCTGTGGCGAGGTGTGGCTCACTGGTTAGAGGCGGCAGACCCGGAGGCTGAGAACGGCCCGGGACCAGGGTTCGATTCCCGACGCGGCAGGGTCGAGGACCAGGGTCAGCGGACTGATAATTCTCGCCTCGGTGCCCACTTTGGGCAGTGATCACACTCGGTAACTCTGGGCATTAAGCTTGCCTCATCGCTACAACGGCCCCCCACAGACGCCGGGGATGCCTGGCTTCACCTTGGAGATACCCAGCATGGGACCATCTCACAGGGAAAGCCAGGACGGGTTCCCCAGCGGTCATTCGCGCCAGGATACTCCGGTAGTAATTGAGCGCGCTACAAAACACTTTACATTTACATTTACATCCGGCTTTCTGCCTGTCCCACATACATGTTTTTCTTTGACAGAAACTGCCATCCCTCAATTTTAATTCTTAAGCGCACTGACTCGTTCTCTTTGCTGTTCACATTTCAAAATCCACACTCCTCCTGCTTCTTGCTTATACCCAATTACCGCATTTCAAACCCTTCCCCCTAACGGGTGCATACCGCTGATCTCTACCTTCGCTAATTGAAATTGCCATAAATCTACATGTTTCAAGTTCTTCCTTAATCATTGGAATCACCCCAATCTGCGTGCGTACCTGCTCCTGTACTCTCTTACTCCTAGCGCGGAGTTCGCCTCAGGCTATTCTTTTTACGATATGACCATCCCGCGCTTTCAGCCTGATTTTTAAACCAATTAAACTCCACCCCCTCATGTGAAAAAAACTTAACTCAACTGCTATTACTCTCGAAACTACAACAACCATAGTGCAGCTCACCCCCTCCTAGCAAACACCATGTGCATAAAAAACATAAGTCTTCCTGTTTTGGTGAATGCATAAAATATCACACATTTCTACACTATGGGTGCAAAACCAACATGGAGCAATTAAATTTATACAATGAAAAAGGTGGAATGCACACCACATTTCTCATTATCATCCGTTTTTATCCATGTATATTTCAAAAAACTATGCCGCTTGCGTGCGTAACTGGGCTGTGCCTTGCCCTGCGTGCTCCTTAATTTAGTACAAACATGTGGGGAACGCGAAATTCACGCTCCACACCCAGACGCACTGCATTTTCAGGATGTCATAGAATGTTTCCCCTTCTAATGGACAACGAGATGAATAGACAACATTAGTTACACATTCAGTGTATTACAGAAATAAAACACTTATATATACTTTTCTCATCCAGGCCTTGCCCTTTCAGTTACCTCATCTACTAGCATTAATCTTAAAGTCTTTGATTATTTATTAAGTTTCTGGTTAAGGTCATTATTGTTAGAAATGGCAATTTCCGGTTGGCTAAGACTAAGAAACCACCATTCTAAGTCAGGGCAAGGAATTCACCTGCCAAGATAACCCCTGCTCACCCTCTTGGTAGCTTGGCATGAGCAATCAGGTCCATCTCAGAGGTGATGTGTAAAGCGTTTGCGCACGCACCCCAGCAACAACACCCAAGGCCCACCACAAAGGAAACTCCACACAAGGTTATATATGAAAATAGCCTTTGTATTATACCAAACACATTAGATAATAAACACACTCTTTACAATGTGCCAGAGGCATGGGCAGAATTTACAGGGGATTATGTACATGGGACAGGGCCACATGGACCACTGTCAGGAATAAGCACTTTTAGAACTAGCACTTGGTAGAATTAGCACTTGGTAGGAATAATGCTTGGCACATAGAACATATGATAACTGTAGCACCAAATAACAAATGTAGCACACAACCAGTAACCACTGGTAAAAGGTAAGTACCACCTATGCAATCCTAAACACCTCAGGCAAATATAACGAAAGTAACCATGAACTCAGTAGCATCACCTATACTAGGGACTACAACCTCCTAAGCATAAAAACACATTCAGAGGTATAGGCCAGAAGTTTTACACATGATGCATGAAAACACATTCAGAGGTATAGGCCGGTAATCACAAATTGCGCAAAGGAACAAGCCTAAACGGAGCAGCTGCCCACTAAATGCTGGACAGCTGGGGATAGGAATGTGGCCTGGGCTCTCAGTAGCCCTGTGAATCAATTGCGCCATGTTGGAGCCCTCTGGCTCGAGAAACAAGATGCCCCCTGGAGCCTTGTGGGCTCGAAATAACAAAGGCCACCACACTGGGGGGAGCGGCCAGATGCCAACCGGGGCCGGTCTACTTTCCCAAAAATGCCCCCGGAATGTAGGAGCCTCTCGAGGGAGTTAAATACAAAATGCCCCTTCGTCGTTGGAGTCCCTCTCTGGGGGACTTGACATCACAAACTGCCCGGTGGTCGTTGGACCCTCAACAGGCTCTAAATAGACAAAATCTCCGCTTGGAGCCTCAGGCTCCAAATTTCAACTGCCCCCGAGATGTTGGAGTCCCCCCTCTGGGGACTTGGGATATAAAATGGCCCCAAACTGCAGCAGCACCACTGGGGGGCGGGCACCATCAATGTGCCCTGACACCCCCCTTTCCCCAATTCAACACAATGGGCCCCCACTCACCAGGACCTGGGGCGGGGGCTCCTCTTTGGCGCTGCTCCTCTGCGGCGTCTCCCCGCTACCTGGATTCTTTCACTAGGCAAAGGTGGGGGTAGGCACGGCAATGTGCCTTGTGCCCCTCCCTCCGCTGGAACAGGCTGCAGGTTCCTCTGCTGGTCACCACAGGGCTCTCCCTCACTCTCGGGAGCCCCGTGGGAGACGCCGGCTTCTGCTTCTTCTCGCAGTGAAGGGCAGCGGGCGCGGGACTTCCCTCCTAAACCGGAAGTCCTGCCCGCCATCAGGCAATTCGGTGCCTGACTTCTTGTGCGGCAGCCTGGGCCAGGGCGGTTCAACACGGGGTGGGCACCCGTGTAAGGTAAATGTGTAAATGGGGCAAAGTCACAGGGTAGGCACCTGCCTAGGTTTAAGGTGGAAGATTAGCAGGGTGGGCACCCGCGATTTACATACATAATTATCAAAGGCTGCAGAAACGCAGCAACTTACTGGGGCAGGGCGGGGGTTCTACACGCTGCAGCTTCGCGCTGTGGCCACCAATGCTCTTGTAATGAAAAGTGAAGAGCCCTCTGGGTCAGCAAGGAATAGCGCTGCTCTAAATTACAAATCCAGCGCTACAAAGAAATAATAAGTAAAGCGCTCCCAGGCGCTGTAAATAAAGTGCTCCCCAGGCGCTTGGCAGGCAAAAGTTCTGGAGCAGTCCTTAGAAAGGCAGGGGGGGGCAAAGGCTGGGCCCAGTGCCCAGCTCACAGGGCCCTCCAGGCAGGGAGGCAGTCCACTAGTGGTGGTCCTCCTGGCGGCCAGCAGCAGCAGGCCTCCCCTTAAGGTAAGATCAGCGAGAGAACATTTTGCATGGGGACACAGCCCCTTTTTATACACCTAATTTCTTTGTCTCAGGGTTCAGGGTGGGGGGAGACCAGTCGCAGCTGGTTTTGGAGCACTCTGATGTGCTCAGCCTCTCTTCCCATTCACTGGCCAGGCTAGGGTCATCAGTCGAACCACAGGGGGTGGAGCCAGCATTATGTGGGGAAAGCCCCGCCCTATTCAGGTCCCAGGTGCACTCCTCCCTCACATCAATCATGCAGATCTCTCCACTCACCACCAGGGCAGACCCATCCTGTCTCCTGGAGCCAGGCTCAGCAGCCAGCTCCAGCCAATCACAAGCCAGAAAACCAATTCACATAAATTACACAGACATGCCAACTTGTAGAAGTGGCACTTCCACACTAGAAACAATAACGCTGCACACATCATCGTGCAGCATTAGATCACACAAGTCTGCACATACCAAACTCACACCTGCACTCCCCATGCATCAGGAACTACCAGGGACACATGCATTCCCCATGCATTCCTATGGGAGGGTAGGCCAACCTCACTATACCCTTAGGCGGACCAGGAGTCACAGGGAAGGCTCTCCTCCCCCTACCTCTCCTTCTAGGGTTCCTTCTCCTCCTGTGAGTGGTACCCTTAGAACACCTGTCTCCCAACCTAGGGTTTAACCCCTCAGGTTGTACCGGGGTCAAAGGCGGGCTCTCCCACCCTCTGCACTCCCTCCAGAGTTCTGCACCCTCCCAACTGGAGTGGTACCCCTGGAAGATGTACCGGTCAGGAAGCTGGTTACAGACGTCCTACCCTTCAGGTCAGGCGGATCCTGAACCTGGCCTCCCAGCTTCTGGTCTAAAACCTTTGGTGGAATACTTGCCTGGCACTGCAGGACTTATGGGGACTTATACACCATCCCCCTGAGGCTAACAAATGACTCATATATTGTGTGACTGGCTGCGTGGCACAGATCTCTCATCCCCTGTCCATCTGACACTGCGTGAAGACCCCCCAGAACAGAAGTGGTGTCACCTGGGTACCCCCAAGAGAATCTAGCCAAACTGGCTAGTCTGTGGTCAACTGGTTCTTCCACTGGGGACTCATCCCCCAATCACTCCTTACTTCTGATTCTTGTGCCCTCCCAACTGGAGTGGCACTGCTGGACACTAGAACCACTGGAGCTCTATTTACAGACGCTCCAGGTCCTCTAGACTCTAGGTGAACCTCCTCAAATGGACTAACAGGACAGCCTAGGTCCCCAACCTGGTGTTCCCTAAAGAAACCATCCAGGCTCTGAGACAGGGCTTCGGGCGGCTGGGGACTCTTGGTCACCAACTCACTCCCGTTCCACTGACACAGGTCATAAGGCCCTATACCCCATCACTATACTGGGACCTAGCTGGGCTACTCTGAAACTTTTCCACCATGCTGGGCTGGAAGATACCTGAAACACTACTTTTGGACTCAATCACCAATGACTCCTCAGAATCTCTAGCACTTTCCCAGCACTCTGCTCTTTGAGAAACATATTCACTACTCCGTCCCTCTCATCGTCCAGGTTAGCCACCAGCCAATCCTCCATTGCATCCGAACAGTCATCCACAAAATACACCCAATGCTGGTGAGGTGGTTTCCTATGGTTCCTAAACTTCAACCTGTTCTCCTCCTCTTGGGAACAAGGTCCATACTTTGGGAACTGGGAATGGGACTTCCTACACTGAAGTAAATATAGCTGCCACCACTGGACTCAACCCTCCCTGGGGATCCAGAAAATTATAACTGCGCTCAGGGGATAATCTACCCTCCAGAGCTAACTTCTCCCTGGTGAAGGCCTCCTCCATCATCCTCTTCTGCACACCCAGCTGCGCCATTTCCTTGGCATGCTCTAACCTGATCTTTTCCAAAGTCCGCTGGTGCTCCCTTTCTTCCCTCCTATCTACCCACTCCTATGGGGACAGGGACCGGGAAAGGGATGAGGCACTGCCTCCAGCATTGGACCCAACAAGGGACTACATCTTGGCAGGATGCTCACAGACACATGCAACACAGGGGACTTAACTGTCTGAGCTGAAGCAAGAGTACACAATCTGAAAATGACACTCTTAGGAGAAGAAATAATGGAACTTAAAAAAAACAATAATCCCCAAAAATGTAATTATCTAAAATGCAGAGTTTTTTGGTGCAGCCAGTTGCCGCTGTGGTACAGTGCAAACGAAAGTCCTTTTCCCACCGCTGACAACCAATGTTAGAAATAACGATTTCCGGTTGGCTTGGGCTTGCGCCAAAGCCAGGCAAAAACCACTATTCTAAGTCAGGGCAAGGATGTCACCCGAAAAGATAACCCCTGCTCACCCTCTTGGTAGCTTGGCACGAGCAGTCAGGCCTATCTCAGAGGTGATGTGTAAAGCGTTTGCGCACGCAGCCAGCAACAACACCCAAGGCCCACCACAAAGGAAACTCCACACAAGGTTATATATAAAAATAGCCTTTGTATTATACCAAACACATTAGATAATAAACACACACTTTACAATGTGCCATAGGCATGGGCAGAATTTACAGGGGATTATGTACATGGGACAGGGCCACGTGGACCACTGTCAGGAATAAGCACTTTTAGAACTAGCATGTTAGGATTAGGTCCCCAGTCCTCTCTCTCTGACCATGTCTAATAACATCACATGACACACCAGCAGCATAAAAAGGAGTCCTACCCTTATGTCTATGCTTGATATTGCTAACCTGTGGGTTCCTGCATCCTGGCTCCGGAGTTTCCTGTTGTTGGTTGCTGTCTTTTCACGGGCTCGTGGAAAGAAGAAGAGAATTCCCTATTCCCTTCATATTTGCCTTTTTTTCCAGTTTCCTGCTATTTTTTCCCTTGACCTGGTGCCTCGTTTTGGGGTTCATCCCTTATTGTTGTCCCTTCCCCTTGTCCCCGTTTGGGTTCCCTTGTAGCGAGAAGTTAGTTAGTGTCCCGGTTATTTTTGTCCCTCCCTTATTATTGTCTTTATTTCAAACAAAGCGCAAGTGGGATCTGTTTTCTGCCGTCAGGGGCTCCTGGTGGCAGAGCGCCGGTGCACGCCGCTCTCCTTTCACGGAGACGCGGAGAGAATTGGTAAACACTCGCGCCGTAGCGCGATCCCTTGCTGCATTTTCGCGTCCCGTCCACCTCGTTTTAGGTGGACGTGGCGTTTTGGGCCGTTCCGCAAGAGGAACCCGGCTGGGTTTCCTCTTTCCTTTTGCTCGCGCAATAACGCAGAAGAGGCTCTTCTCCTATCCATTTGTTGAGTGTCCTTTTCCCCGAACCTCACTATCAGGGTTTTTTTGTACACACCATTATTTTAGGTGTGTGTTTTTTCCCCTGTAATTCTATTACATGCCCACGCCCAAAAACACCCTTACTATTCATTTATCGACTCCTTGAAGCCAAGCCTGCTCACGCTTATGGTAAGTGGGTGTGATGTTATTTGTTGGATCTGGAGATATGCCTGAGGGGTAAGACAGGGGACTGATACATAACTGAGAGGTGTATTTGTTGTTTCTCTTTCTGCAGGAGCAGAAGAAGGAGGCGGGTGTTCCTTTTTTGATGCCAAGTTACATGGGTGGAAGGTGTGGTTGCCTTATGATTTTCCACCCCCTTTTCTGAGTCAGCAGCTTTCTCATCTGTGCCTGTCAGAGAGTGGCTGGTGAGTCGGAATAGTGGATTGGACATATCCTCGTTCCTGCAGTGTGTGGGTTGGGCAGGAGACCAACAGAATATCAAGCCCACGTTAAACTACACTTCCTGAACTTGGATGGACGAAAGCGGAGGGGCCATGGCTGGGGCGGAAGCCCCCTCCATGATTGACATAATGGGTGCCCTTGCTGCTTTACAGGCCCAAGTACAGGAATTGAGACAGGAGAATGTGGGATTGAGACAGGAGCTGGTTGCAGTAAGAGCACAGGCACAGTCCCAACCTAGAGCTCAAAATCCTGTAATACATCCGGCTACTTTCCAGTATGGGGGGGCGGGACAGAGCAACCCTGGAGGAAGTACCCCTGTAGCTATTACTGTAAATTCCCCCGTTCCTGTTCCCCTGGCTCCGCCTGAAAGGTTTTATGGGGACAGTGGGAAGTATGGGATGTTTATGAACCAGTGTCAGTTACACTTTATGTGTCGACTTGGTGCTTTCCCGGATGATGCCGCGAAGGTAGCCTTTACTCTTTCGTATCTGGCTGGTACGGCTGCCCAGTGGGCCATCCCCTTAGTGGAAGGGAATGATCAGGTACTAAGAGATTATAATGCATTCAAAGAACTGATGAGGGGATTGTTTGCCAAGCATGCTTTCATGCAAGCTAGTGATTCCGAATTACTGAAACTACGACAGGGTCGACAGGATCTTTTGACATATATAGCGCTTTTAATCGTCTGATTGCAGAGACACATTGGCCGGCCGATAAGCGGACATCCTTGTTTTACCAGGGTCTTAATGACGAATTGAAGGACGTGGTTTCACAAGTGGTGGACCCCCCTGAAGAGTGTGCCGCTTTTATAGATCTAGTTGTCAAATTGAATCACAGGCTATCAGAGCGCCGTGGGGATCGTGGTCGTTTTCAGGTTTCTAGAGGGAACTTTATAAAGCCTGAGGTAAAACAGCAACCTGGCGAAGCAAAGCCAGAACCTATGGAAATAGGAGGGATCAGGGGGCCCCTTACGCCTGAGGAAAGAAAGAGGCGGAGGGATCAGAACTTATGCCTCTATTGTGGACAAGGAGGTCATTTTGCAAGAGAGTGTCCCGTTAAACCGTCTGGATCTGGTTTTGGTAAAAAGGTGGCATATGTACAGGTGGAAAGGCTACCCCTAAAGGTGCATAGAAGAGAACAGTATGAGGTGTTGGGAGCAGTGGATATGGCGCCCCGACATTTTGTGATTTCGGCACAGTTGCTGTTGGCAGAAGGACAAAGGGTGCCTGTTTCGGTGTTGTTGGACTCAGGGGCCACTGGTAATTTCATTGACATCTCCCTAGCAGAGAAACTAGGTGTACCTTGCCAGTATAAGAAACAGCCAGAGCCGGTACGCGCGATAGACGGGACTGAGTTGTCGTCTGGGAGTATTACTAGACAAACTAGGCCGCTGCGGTTGTTATGTGACAATGGTCATTCGGAGTGCGTGGTGTTCGATCTGATAGACGCGCCTTCTTTTGGCTTGGTACTGGGGGTGCCTTGGCTCCAAGAACACAATCCCAGGATTGATTGGGTACTAAGGCTTGTCACGCTTGATTCGCATTATTGTTTGAAACACTGCTATAGCGAGGCCAGTGACAAGGTCCCTCCCTTGTACTGTGCGGCTACAGAGGAGAACGGGGTTCCAAAACAGTATCTGGAATACGCCGATGTGTTTGACAAAGGTCGTGCTCAGTGTTTGCCTCCTCATCGGTCTTTTGACTGTAGGATAGACTTAGTGGAGGGGATTCCTTTGCCTAGTAGTAGAGTGTATGCTCTGTCAGAACCAGAGGAAAGACATCTCAAAGAATATCTGGATGAGATGTTGGAGCTAGGTTTTATCCGTCCTTCGTCCTCCCCTGTTTCTTCAGCCATCTTTTTCATCCCAAAGAAGGAAGGCACTCTGAGGGCCTGTGTGGACTATCGGACATTAAATAAGGCCACTATTAAAAACCGGTACCCTCTTCCGCTCATCCCCGTGTTGCTGGATCAGCTCCGCAAGGCCACGGTATTCTCTAAATTGGACTTGCGTGGAGCATATCATCTGATCAGGGTGCGGCCCGGTGATGAGTGGAAGACGGCTTTTAAAACGAAATATGGGTTATTCGAATACTGTGTGATGCCGTTCGGCTTGTGTAACGCGCCGGCGGCGTTCCAGTATTTTATAAACGAGGTCCTGAGCGAACATCTGGATAAGACAGTAATAGTCTACTTGGATGACATCCTTATCTTCTCTGAGACCAATGATGACCATCATGCTCATGTCAAACAAGTGCTACAGAAACTGCGAGAACATCGGCTTTATGCCAAACTTGAGAAGTGTCAGTTTGACGCTAAGGAGGTGGAGTTTTTGGGTTTCCTCATCTCCTCTGAAGGGATACGAATGGATCCAAAAAAGATACAAGCTATATTAACCTGGCCGGTGCCTACAACGGTGAAGCACATACAGGTCCTTTTAGGGTTTGCCAATTTCTACCGGCGCTTTATCTCCCACTTTTGAGACATTGTGGCACCAATGACTCGCCTGTTGAGAAAAGGGATTCCATTCGAGTGGTCCCCAGAGGCCCAGAAGGCCTTTCGGTTATTGTTGGAAACCTTTACAACTGCTCCAGTACTGGCTCATCCAGATCCGGCGCTTCCCTTCTTTGTGGAAACGGATGCTTCCGCAAGTGCAGTAGGTGGTGTCTTGTCCCAGAGGGAGGGGGGCACGGGAGATATGCACCCTATTGCCTATTTCTCAAAAACATTGCTGCCGGCCGAATGTAATTACACGGTGGCTGAGAGGGAATTACTGGCAGTAAAATTGTCCTTCGAAGAATGGCGCCATTATCTGTGGGGGGCCCGGCATACAGTTACAATCTACACAGATCATAAGAATCTGGAGTTCTTTAGATCAGCCAGGGCCTTGACACCCAGACAAATGCGATGGGTCTTGTTTTTCAATGAATATGATTTTATTATCACTTACAGACCTGCCGCTCAACAGATTAAATCTGACGCCTTGTCCCGGATTCATGTTGATCCAGAGGAAGTAAAAGCAGGGAAGGAAAACAGGCCTATGCTGGATAGTAGGAGGATTGTGGGTGTTGTTTCGGTGGAGGAATTTGCTTCAACCATTAAAGATCTGTTGCGCAATATGGATGTGGCCCCTTGGTTACAATTGCCTCAGGTGGTTCTCAGAGACGGGTTGTTGTATCAGGGGGAGAGGTTGTTCGTTCCTCCCGAGTTGAGACAAAAGGTGGTGGAGTGGTGTCACTCATCCTCTTTAGTTGCGCATCCGGTTATCGGGAAAACCAAGGAGTTGTGTTTGAGGTGGTTTTGGTGGGAAACGGTGGCCCAGGATATCCATAAATATGTGACAGCTTGCCCTGTATGTGCCATCAATAAACCCTCACACAGTAAGCCATCGGGTCTGTTACAACCATTGGCAGTACCCCCTTCCCCTTGGCACACCATTAGCATGGATTTTGTCACAGACCTTCCCTTGGTTTCCGGTTTTACCGCTATAATGGTGGTTGTAGACTTATTTACAAAGATGGCTCACTTTCTGCCACTTCGAAACATTCCCACAGCAAAGGAAATGGCATGGGAGTTTTTGGTCTCAATAGTACGGTTACATGGGTTGCCCACAGCCGTCATATCAGACAGGGGGGCGCAGTTTGTGTCTCATTTCTGGAGGGAGCTCTGTCTGGTGCTCAAGATGGATATACGTTTGTCATCGGCGTACCATCCCCAGTCAGATGGGCAGACAGAGCGTACCAACCAGACGATGGAACAGTTTTTGAGATGCCTGACTACGTCCCTTTCGTGTGATTGGGTGAGGGCCTTGCCCATAGCGGAATTCGCATATAACAACAGTGTACACTCGGCCCTGGGCATGTCACCTTTCTTTTGCTCTATGGGATTTCATCCTAGAGCCCTCGCCATCCAACCCACTGGGCACGTGCCAGCCATTGATTAAGTCAGTAAACGGTTGGGAGACATCTGGGAGGTGGCTAGGAGCAGCTTACAGGACGCCAAGGCAGCTATGAAGGTACAGGCGGACCGACATAGAGTCCCAGCTCCGGAGTATAAAGTGGGTGACCAAGTATGGTTGGTGTCCCGTAATTTAAGACTACAGGGTTCCCGTAAGCTACAGCCCTGGTATGTAGGCCCTTTTCCAGTGGTTCAGGTCATCAACCCTGTGGCAATGAAGTTGTTATTACCCTCGGACTATAAAATCCATCCGGTGTTCCACACTTCTTTGCTGAAGCCCTTTATCCCATCTGATCAGGTCCTACCTCCTCCTGCACCCGTATTAGTGGATGGCGAAGAGGAGTATGAAGTGCAGGCCATTCTTGATTCTAGAAGAAGGAGGGGTAGGTTGTATTACCTGGTAGACTGGAAGGGGTATGCCCCGGAGGATAGGACCTGGGAACCGGCTGGAGGAGTGCATGCGCCTCGGCTGGTGCGAATATTCCACAGGCAGCATCCCCGAAAACCCCGACCGGTGGGGAGGGTTGTCGGGGGGGGGGTACTGTTAGGATTAGGTCCCCAGTCCTCTCTCTCTGACCATGTCTAATAACATCACATGACACACCAGCAGCATAAAAAGGAGTCCTACCCTTATGTCTATGCTTGATATTGCTAACCTGTGGGTTCCTGCATCCTGGCTCCGGAGTTTCCTGTTGTTGGTTGCTGTCTTTTCACGGGCTCGTGGAAAGAAGAAGAGAATTCCCTATTCCCTTCATATTTGCCTTTTTTTCCAGTTTCCTGCTATTTTTTCCCTTGACCTGGTGCCTCGTTTTGGGGTTCATCCCTTATTGTTGTCCCTTCCCCTTGTCCCCGTTTGGGTTCCCTTGTAGCGAGAAGTTAGTTAGTGTCCCGGTTATTTTTGTCCCGCCCTTATTATTGTCTTTATTTCAAACAAAGCGCAAGTGGGATCTGTTTTCTGCCGTCAGGGGCTCCTGGTGGCAGAGCGCCGGTGCACGCCGCTCTCCTTTCACGGAGACGCGGAGAGAATTGGTAAACACTCGCGCCGTAGCGCGATCCCTTGCTGCATTTTCGCGTCCCGTCCACCTCGTTTTAGGTGGACGTGACGTTTTGGGCCGTTCCGCAAGAGGAACCCGGCTGGGTTTCCTCTTTCCTTTTGCTCGCGCAATAACGCGGAAGAGGCTCTTCTCCTATCCATTTGTTGAGTGTCCTTTTCCCCGAACCTCACTATCAGGGGTTTTTTGTACACACCATTATTTTAGGTGTGTGTTTTTTCCCCTGTAATTCTATTACATGCCCACGCCCAAAAACACCCTTACTATTCATTTATCGACTCCTTGAAGCCAAGCCTGCTCACGCTTATGGTAAGTGGGTGTGATGTTATTTGTTGGATCTGGAGATATGCCTGAGGGGTAAGACAGGGGACTGATACATAACTGAGAGGTGTATTTGTTGTTTCTCTTTCTGCAGGAGCAGAAGAAGGAGGCGGGTGTTCCTTTTTTGATGCCAAGTTACATGGGTGGAAGGTGTGGTTGCCTTATGATTTTCCACCCCCTTTTCTGAGTCAGCAGCTTTCTCATCTGTGCCTGTCAGAGAGTGGCTGGTGAGTCGGAATAGTGGATTGGACATATCCTCGTTCCTGCAGTGTGTGGGTTGGGCAGGAGACCAACATAGCACTTGGTAGAATTAGCACTTGGTCGGAAAAATGCTTAGCACATAGAACATATGTTAACTGTAGCACCAAATAACAAATTTAGCACACAACCAGTAACCACTGGTAAAAGGTAAGTATCACCTACGCAATCCTAAACACATTAGGCAAATATCACACAGGGAACCATGAACTCACTAGCATCACCTATACTAGGAAGAACAACCTCCTAAGCATGAAAACACATTCAGAGGTATGGGCCAGAAGCTTCACATGTGATGCATAAAAACACATTCCGAGGTATAGGCCAGAAGTTTTACACATGATGAATGAAAAAACATTCAGAGGTATAGGCCAGAAGCTTCACACATGATGCATAAAAACACATTCAGATGTATAGGCCAGAAGCTTCATGCATGATGCATAAGAACACATTCAGAGGTCTAGGCCGGTAATCACAAATTGCGTAAAGGAACAGGCCTAAACGGAGCAGCTGCCCACTAAGTGCTGGGCAGCTGGGGATACGAATGTGGCCTGGGCTATCAGTAGACCTATGAATAAATAGTGCCACGTTGGAGCCCACTGGAGCCTCGTGGGCTCGAAATAACAAATGCCACCACACTGGGGGGAGCGGCCCCATGCCAACCGGGGCACTCTACCTTCCCAAAAATGCCCCCGGAATGTAGGAGCCTCTCGTGGGCGTTAAATACTAAATGCCCATTCGTCGTTGGAGTCCCTCTCTGGGGGACTCGAAATCAGAAAATGCCCCCGTGGTCGTTGGAGCCTCGACAGGCTCTAAATAAACAAAATGTCCCCTGGGATCTTTGGGGCTCCAAATTACAACTGCCCCTGAGACGTTGGAGTCCCCTCTCTAGGGACTCGGGATACAAAATGGCCCCAAAGAGCTGCAGCACCTCTGGGGCGGCGGGCACCGACAATGTTCCCCGACGCCCCCCTCTCCCCAAATCAACACAACGGGCCCCCACTCACCGGGACCTGGGGCAGGGGCTCCTCTTCGGCACCGCTCCTCGCTACCTGGATTCTTTCACTGAGGTGGAGGGTAGGCACCCGCACAGGTTTAAGGTGGAAGATTAGCGGGGTGGGCACCCGCGATTCACATACATATTCAGCAAAGGCTGCAGAAAAGCAGAAAATTACCGGGGCAGCGCGGGGGTTCCACAAGCTGCAGCTTCGCGCTGTGGCCACCAGTGCTCTTGTAATGAAAAGTGAAGAGCCCTCTGGGACAGCAAGGAATAGCGCTGCTCTAAATTACAAATCCAGTGCTACAAAGAAATAATAAGTAAAGTGCTCCCAGGCGCTGTAAATAAAGCGCTCCCCAGGCGCTTGGCAGGCAAACGTTCTGGAGCAGTCCTTAGAAAGGCAGGGGGGTCAAAGGCTGGGCCCAGGGCCCAGCTCACAGGGCCCTCCAGGCAGGGAGGCAGTCCCCTAGTGGCAGTCTTCCTGGCGCCCAGCAGCAGTAGGGCCCCCCTTAAGGTAAGATCAGGACGATACGCTTTTGCATGGGGACACAGCCCCTTTTTATACACCTAACTCCATTGTCTCAGGGTGCAGGGTGGGGGAAGAACAGTCGCAGCTGGTTTTGGAGCACTCTGAGGTGCTCAGCCCCTCTTCCCATTCACTGTCCAGGCTAGGGTCATCAGTCGCACCACAGGAGGTGGAGCCAGCATTGTGTGGGGAAAGCCCAACCCTATTCAGGTCCCAGGTGCACTTCTCCCTCACATCAATCATGCCGATCTCTCCACTCACCACTGTGGCAGACCCATCCTGACTCCTGGAGCCAGGCTCGCCAGCCAGCTCCAGCCAACCACAAGCCAGACAGCCAATTCACATAAATTACACAGACATGCCAACTTCTAGAAGTGGCACTTCCACACTAGACACAATAACACCACACACATCATCGCGCAGCATCTGATCACTCGAGTCTGCACATACCAAACTCACACCTGCACCCCCCATGCTTCAGGAACTACCATGGACACATATATTCCCCATGCATTCCTATGGGAGGGCAGGCCAACCTCACTACACGCACACACTTTACCCTGGGACACAGTGGTAAAGTGCGCAGAAGCCAAAAATCACTAATATCAAGTCACAATTAAAAGCAAAAAGTTCCAGTATGAACCTGCAAGAAGGGCCAAGTCCAACAATTATGCTCACAGCTCTTTCCAAATGCACTTTTCTAGCTAGTCTCTTGTCCTTTGTTGTACAACTGTCATTGGTGTGCGCACTAGCCTTTGTTTCCTTTTGCTGCACTGTAATGCAACTTACCGTTTATTTTTAACTTTCCTTTGTGGCAGACAGTTTGGAGGCGAGACGCCAGAAGACTCCTAGGATAAAGAGCAAAATCGCTCATGAGAGAGAAAGAGAGAGAGGAGAGAGAGCAGGTGATGTCCTCCCACCGGAAAGACCTAAAGCCACACACAGCTCTTACTGAAGGACACAGTAGTTATAATATCACACCAAAGATGACCGCCTATCCTGAGATCTCACTAGATGTAAGGAACTACAGACCTTTCTGGGATGGCTCTCCCCCAGCAAAGGGGACTCTTCATAACCAACATAAATTGTCTCCAAAATGGAGCAGCGAGCACGGTGTGGTATTGGGTTCCCAAGGCCTACATACTCCACAGAATACCCATTACACCGAAAGAACTGTTGGCACGGAAACTGAAAAGTACAAAAGACAAGTTTATTAAGACCCCATGGGGTGGTGGTACATTCCTACAGCACCCTTCGGCAATGCAAGAAGTATCACACCGAACATCGGTGCGAGTCCTTCTTTTATACAGTTTACAACCATAAAATTGGTAGGCGGTACATGGTTACAGAGTTTTAGGTACATAAATGGTCATTTTTGGAGCATAGCAAACTCATGGGAGGGGTTACAACACCACTGGTCAGTTTGGCAGAACATTCCTGAGTGATGACTGGTCAATCGAAACTGCGCATGTGCGGGCTTGACCGTTACTAAAAATAGCCTGTTGCTGGGCAAACTCGAGTGGTCAGTGGCACGGACAAAGGACTAAAGGGCACGCTGACCACGAGGCGGCTCGTTCTCTAAAATGGCCGCCGTAACATTCAAAATGGCGTTTTCGAATAAGGCCAAGTTAAGGGAAATAACGTGCAGCGAAGCTAAGCGCTAACCCAGCCATCGTCAAATTATGACAGACGACCCTTTTAGCGTTTAGCTGAAGCTACCTCATAATGGACATAGTCAGGATACTCATCTTCTATAACGATTGACATAATTTGGGCCACTTCTTTATGAAGCATCAATTCATTTTGGGCAAGAGCTCGCCTAGATGGAATACAAGCTGATAAACACATAGAACATAATGCAGGGCCACATTGTATACACAGACACAAGAAGAATAATATCCCAACCATGATACATAGGATTGTCAATAGCTTCCAGCCCCATGTACTAAGCATTGACCAGAACCACCCTGAAAAGGTCCATGTACCATTGTCCGGATGTATCTCAGCAGCAATTTTGTGAAGTTTAAATATGGCGTCATATACAGATGGTGAATTGTCTGGAACGTACACACAGCAGCTACTTCCGATAATTCTACATGCCCCCCCTCGATCGGCTAAAACTACATCTAGAACCATCCGGTTCTGGAGCGTGACAATTCTAGATATTTGAAGCTCTTCAGTTATATTCCCCAATGCAACAGCAGTATCATTAGCTACAGCCTCAACAACACGAGTCAGTCATCGTATCTTTCGACTGTTTAAAGCAGCTCCCACAAAGGAAAACAAACCCAGATTAAAATCCACATATTGTTGTAGTGTAGTATCGGTCTGATCAATGTCTTCCAGGACTACAGCACGTTTGACTCTATTTAACACAAAGTCATGGTATAAAATATAGTCATTATGGTACATTGGTGGGGCAATGAATACAGGGGGCAATACAAAAGAATGTACCTAACCATCCTAACGGGAGTTGATGATAACCTTTATTGCCACAGATGAAGTATGTATTTCGGGATGCTACGAATGAGATGCCATTTGGACTGTCAAAGGTAAGTGTAGTATTGCATTCACTTTTGCCAACCGGGATTGTACCTTTATTACGTATGCAAAGATCAGCCTTAGTATCTATGACATTAATAACATGAGAGCTGGACATATTGATGTTTCATTGATTACTGTAAATTCGAGGTGCAGTCACATTATCGGGCGGTACTCTTCCCATTCAAATCGAGTACCCTCAGCTTGGGGATAGCCGTTCCGATCATGATAACATATCTTGTTTAAACGGAAAAGCACCCCCCCTTTCGTTGGCCAGCGCAAAGTGAATAGAAGTGTGTACCAAGCATTACAGGAACCATTGTGGGAAAAAGGGAGTGGGATAAGTGGTGTACCTCCTTTCTTCTGGTGCCCAGGCAACATCCCACATACCCAACAATTAGAAGTGTTCGTCATATTGTGAGTATGATGCAAGATTTGAATGAAGCTATTGTTCAAATAAGTCTGTCGGTGCCGTTCTTCATGGTAGGGTAAGGTGAAATGAAAATGTTCAGATGGAGCCGGGGTAGTTGGTAGCAAATGTTCTCGTACAAGCACCACAAGTTCTACTACCCAGGCTATCACTGCTATCACCACAATTGTCAATACAAACAATATAGCACCAAGAATTCTTTTGTCTCGTGATGCAGAAGATGCCATAGTTCAAAGAGTTCACAATGTCTCAAATATACAACTTAAAAAAAATAAAAATGTGAGTGCTGAGCTCCGAGGTAGCCGTTGTTTTCTTCTCCGGGGTCAAGACGGGTGTCGCTACTCTTGGCAGAACTGATCCCCCCCCCTTGAGATTCCCGGTTTCCGTTTCACAAACCCCAGAGCGGTAACCAACCAGTCTCGCACCAAAAAAAAATCTTCTTCCTATCTTGGCCGCAGATTATAACGCTGTTGTCCAGAAACAGTGTGGTCCGGGAAGGCTCCCTCCAATTCGGACGATGTCACAGCTGGGCTCTTTTCCTCGTCCAAAATATCTCTGTAGTCAGACAGCACAGTAGGATTCACCAGGTCCGGAGAGACGCGATGGCAGTGAGTTGAATGCACCCACCGCTTCCTGTTGGTCACTCGCACAGCCGTTCGAGTCGCAAGCAGGACTTGCTCGGGGCCACGCCACCTCGGTTCCAAGCTGTTCGCTCTCTCAAACGATTTTATCATTACAAAATCGCCAGGACGAAGATTGTGTGCTTCTCCAGTGGAATTGTCAGGGAGCGCTTCTCGAACCTGTTGGTTAATAGAAAGCAAATCATTTGTTAATCGTGCCAAATAATCGTTCATCAATATACAAGGCACATCATGTAACAATCGCGGCTTAGGAACTCCCCATATATTCATTGGTCTTCCAAACACCACTTCATAAGGTGTGAGACCCGTTCGAGAATGGGGCACTGATCTAATAGAGAGTAATGCTAACGGCAAGGCATCCGGCCACTTCAAAGACGTGGACGCCACAATCTTAGCCAACTTTAATTTCAAAGTGGCATTGTACCGCTCGACAAGACCTGCTGACTGAGGGTGGAATACAGCATGAAACTTTTGCTGAATCCCCAATCCCTTCAGCACATATTCTACAATTTTCCCAACAAAATGAGGACCATTATCGCTCCAAAATAATTTGCAAACTCCATATCGAGGGAAGTACTCTTTGAGCAAAACCTTAGCCGTTGTCAAGGCCGTATTATCTTTCGTGGGGAAGGCCTCAACCCATTTGCTAAAAGCACACACCACCACTAAGACATACTTAAGGTTATTGCAACGCTCAAGCTGGATATAATCCATTTGAAGTACCTCGAATGGCGCAGAAGGTGGAACGAACCCTCCTTTCGGAGTATGCGTCCCTTTTGCAGGATTGTGCTGTAAACATATCAAACAGGTCTGCACTACTCTCTTGGCAGTGTTGGCAATCTCAGGATGCTCCCAAACTCGTGTTAACAACCAAGTGATTGCAAGAGCTCCAACATGTGCCAACCCATGTGTCATCTGGACCATCGCTTGTAAGTAAGCTGCAGGCAATTTCCATCGTTCCATATCCTTGCTCCTCCAACAACCCTCATCATCCAGCACCCCCTCTGCTGCCCAGGTTGCGAATTCTGCTTCAGTCGCTGATTTCTGGATGTCCAGTATTTCTGCTCTAGCATCATGCCATCGCTCGGCCTGCGACTTCACTATATACATAGGGGAGTCATTTCGTGACATAGCTGTTTGTCTTGCTATACTGTCTGCCAAAGCATTGCCTTGTCCCACTTTGTCGGTGACCTTTTATGTGCACTGCATTTGATTATCGCCACTTTCTTTGGACAAAGCAACGCGTTTAGGAGATCACGCACTAGTTCTCCGTGCATAATGTGTACTCCATGCGAAGTCAAAAACCCACGCTCTCTCCAGAGTAGGCCGAAGTCATGCGCTACTCCGAAGGCGTACCGGCTGTCTGTGTAGATGTTCACACATAAGCCAGCACTCAGTTCGCAGGCTCTTGTCAAAGCTATCAGCTCCGCTGCTTGGGCTGATTTCTGTGGTATTCGTGCTGTTTCTACCACTGTCTTAAGTGTTGTGATCGCATATGCTGCAGAAGTTGTACCATCTGGCAGCCTCAAACACGATCCATCAACCCACAGTTCCCCATCCACATCTGGAAGTGGCACATCCTGTAAGTCGACACGACCCTTTGTTTGTTCCGCGGTCAGGAAAACACAATCATGGTGTTTTTCCTCCTGACCCTCTTCGACCGGATATGGCAAAAAAATGTCAGGGTTCAGGGTAGCACATCTTTTCAGTGTGATATGCGGCGCCAGAAGTGTGAGCTCATATCCTGTTAAACGTGCGCTCGTGAGATACTGTGTTTTCGTTTGATTTAACAGGGCATCCACTGCATGGGGGACTAGCACCAACAATTTGTGAGACAAAACTAATCCCTCACTCTGCCGTATAGCTACTGCTGTTGCTGCAACTGCTCGGAAACACCCTGGTAACCCTCACGCTACAGGATCAAGAATGGCTGAGAAATACGCACATGGCCTCTGCTTATCCCTGTGTGCCTGCACTAACACTGATAACGCGCACCCATCTTTCTCGTGCACGTACAGCGTGAAAATCTTCGTGTAATCTGGTGTACCTAACACGGGTGCAGAGCAAAGGGCTTGTCTCAATTGATCAAAAGCATTTTGACATTCATCTGTCCATTCAAGGGGCATTGGTGTAGTTTTAGACAATAATGCTAACAAAGGTTTGATAATGTGTGAAAACCCCATGATCCATTGTCTACAAAAGGACATTAATCCTATAAAAGCGCGTACATCTCTCTGAGTGCGGGGAATTGGCGTATCTAAAATCGCTTGAATTCGATCTGATGTTAATGCACGCCCCTCCTTAGACAAAAGATGACCGAGGTAGGTCATCTTGGGTCTACAGTATTGTAACTTTTTCTTAGAGACTTTGTGATTGTTCGAGCCAAAAAGGAAAGCAAAGCAAGCGTACTCTCCTCACATTGTGCATAGGTGTGTGCAGCCAACAGGAGATCGTCAACATACTGTATAAGTGCTACTCCGGATTGCAATTCAAAGGAATCAAGCTGTCTTTTTAAAGCCTGGCTATAGATGCTAGGACTCTCTGTGTAACCTTGGGGAACACGACAAAATCTATACAATTTATTATTTAACGTGAAGCCAAATAGGTATCTGCTGTCAGGATGAATGGGAATGGAAAAGAACGCGTTCTTAAGGTCAATAACAGAAAAAGTCGTTGCAGTTGGGGGAACCAATGTAAGCAATGTCGTGATATCAGACACCACCGGGTATTGGGGAATGACAATTTTGTTAATTTCCCTCAAATCAATAATAAATCGATAGACTTTTTCGTCATTGTCTTTCTTAAGGATCGGAAGAATAGGGCTGTTACAGACATTGTAAGGAACTTCCTCCACTACTCCTGCAATGATTAAATCCTGAACGATGTACGTCAGGGCAATTTCACCTTCCCTAGAGATCTTATACTGTGGGACACGTGGCAAAGGTACTCCCTCCTTGACAGTGATTCGAATAGGCGGAATAAGCATCTGTCCCACATCCGTATCTGAGATCGCCCATAACGTGTGCGGGAGAGAGGCTAATGCTTCAATTTCCTTTATTGTACAAAATCTGTCTGAATCTGGGTAATTGTCGTTCAAAATAACCCGCACTCCTTCAGGAGTGCAGCGTATCGTTGCTCGAAAATATTTGAGCAAATCAATGCCCATAATGTTATCTGGAGTGTGTGGTGACAACAAAAATGGACAAAAACTGAAAAATTTGTCAATACAAAGTGCAAGTGGTTGTGATAATGGGCTAGGAGAGGGTGTGCCATCGAACCCTATACATGTTATCGTTTCGCCAGACAGGGGAGCCCTTGGAACCAAGTTTTTAGACAAGGCACTACGAGTAGCTCCTGTGTCAACTAAAAACTGATCAGTAGAACCCAAAATGCCCGCTGATACATATGGACCTCTTTGATCTACTGGCACTTCAACCGATTCCACACCCCATCCTACACAATCCTATGCATGCACATAATCCTGATGCTCCACATTCTCATTCTCCGATATCTGATACTGATTCCGTCTATCAAAAGTGTTTCGTTCATCCTGACCACGACCCCTCGCTTCAAACCTACCACGATCACTTCCGCCACCTCTCGCTCCCGAATAACTATTCCTCGACCTTCCACCTCCTCGACCACGCTGACTACGTTGCTCACGAAGCACCGGACAATCTTCAGCCCAATGCCCAAACTCTTTACAATATGCACATTGGTCCTCAGCAATGTCGGTACGACCGTACGACGCATTACTCCCTCCTCGCCTGCATCTATCATTTCCTCTAGATTGCGCACCTCGAACCTGCGTCAACATCACCTTCGTTTTCAATTCCTTCGCTTTCTTATCAACACTTTCTTTAGCCTCTACTTCCTGCCGCTCGTAATACTGAGCCATAGTTAACAAAGATGCAGGGGTCGCCGTGGTCCAGGAACTTTCACTTGTTTTCAACCGTTTTGCAATCTCCGGTAGGAGATTAGCCACATACTTATCAACAAACAGATGCCTACCCGTATCATCTGTTAATGATTGACCACTGTAATCATGAAACGCCTCTTCAAAACGTGTAAAGAAATCAGATACCGATTCGTCCGGCTTCTGTTTGCATGAAGCTAACATAGTCCAATCGATCTTTTTAGGGGGAACAAGCGTTTTCAATTTGTTCAAAATAGCCGCTGGAAGATCTAAAATTAAGTCACATGGTTTGCATGCGGGTTCCCTGTCTAAGTCAGCCTGGCCTATCTCCTTCCAAGTTGCCCCAAACGTCGTTTGATCATTAGCCTTACGAATCGATCTCCACATATCGGGGGGGAGTATTAATCCAAAGAAAAGATCTATATCAACAAGAGTCATAACACAAGAGGAAATGGCCCCCTCTACCCCTTCATAGAATGCTTCCGGATTCTTACAGAGATCAGGTAAAGCATTTTTCAATGCCATAACATCTGCTCTATTCCAAGGCGTATACACCCAATTATATATAAAATACCCCTTTGCATTTGCCGACATTTTATCTTCATGTGTACCGTCCCCTTTAGGGGGAACATACAGAGGTGCAGCTTCACGCATAGGCATAACATGCACTTTAGAACTCTTATCTGTTCCAAAGATAGAACACTCTTTGGACTGCTCCGTCGACCCCGGCACGGACTCTTTGTCTGTTTTTCGTGCTTCCCGCAATCTGGACGCCTCATCCCGTAGCTGGAGCAATCGTGTGAAAAACTCATCTGCATCTGCAAGAACAAATAAACCTTTACGCATATTCTCATGATGGACTGACATATCCTTAGGTTCTAAGTCCACTGAATTTTTACGGAATCGAGTAATAACTTCATCTGCAAAAGTAGTTAAAAAACACATCAATTCTCGTTCCGACCACTTATACTTTTCATCTATAACTTCTGACACAGTTATGTGGTTCAAATTCAATTTCCTGGCTAAACTACGTAAGTCCGCGGCTCTTTCAGCAGTTAACCTGGTACTTGACTTATCCCGACCTTCATCACCGGAATCCTCGGACGGGGCCGTAGGCTGAACATACGGAGGCGGAGATCGATCTAATAATGAAAAATCATCAACTTCATTATTAAGGACAGGATAAAGCGGACGACGAATAGGAAATTGACCGGTCGTTTGCAAATTACGTTCCCGTGCCTCCCTCTCTTTCTTCTCCTGCGCCTCCTTCTCCTCAAGCTGTAAACTTTATCTCGAGCAGCCTTGCGCTGCTCTTTGTCCGCCAAGGCAACCTCACGCTTCACACGTTCACGCACTGCTTTTTCCCACATTCGCACACAATCAAACATGTCCTGTCTAGACCTGCGCTGAAACAAACATTGCTCCACAAACGGAACCTTTCGTAAATCAAACGACCCATGTAGTGGTACCATTTCCAAGACAGCACATCCCTCGGAGTGGGCTTAAAACAGGCATGTTCAAACAGTACCACGAAAGCGTGATACCGAAAAAAATGGCACTTACAATATTTCACACAAAATGTGCCGCTCAAAGTACGAACAAAGTTAGAGAAACATCTCTACATGCCTGCCTATGTGAAGTGCACTACACATATATATTCAAATTCACAAAGTCAAAATGTTAGCTAACTCAAATCATAGTCACATTCATAGAACTTCAGTAAGCGTCCGCAGACTACCTTACCAATCACAAATCTTACCCAAATCTCAAATATCCAGATTCCAACTGCCAAGGTCTTTGATCGAATCAGCCAAACGGGAACTGTACAGCAACACAGACGAGCAGGATCTCAGTCGGAGACCGGCGCCACCTGGAAGGTCAGATCAGAAGGAAGGAAGAAAACACTGTGGGTGCCAAGACTCGGGTCACTCAGTGGCAGCGTACTCGTCCATGGCGAATTTCCAACCCTTCGTCACGACCTCTCCTTCGGGCATCCGAGTCGCCGATGAGTCCCTTCGTGTTCGCTAATTTGTGGTATTGGGTTCCCAAGGCCTACATCCTCCACAGAATACCCATTACACCGAAAGAACTGTTGGCACGGAAACTGAAAAGTACAAAAGACAAGTTTATTAAGACCCCCTGGGGTGGTGGTACATTCCTACAGCACCCTTCGGCAATGCAAGAAGTATCACACTGAACATCGGTGCGAGTCCTTCTTTTATACAGTTTACAACCATGAAATTGGTAGGCGGTACATGGTTACAGAGTTTTAGGTACATATATGGTCATTTTTGGAACACAGCCAACTCATGGGAGGGGTTACAACACCACTGGTCAGTTTGGCAAAACATTCCTGAGTGATGACTGGTCAATCGAAACTGCGCATGTGCGGGCTTGACCGTTACTAAAAATAGCCTGTTGCTGGGCAAACTCGAGTGGTCAGTGGCACGGACAAAGGACTAAAGGGCATGCTGACCACGAGGCGGCTCGTTCTCTAAAATGGCCGCCGTAACATTCAAAATGGCGTTTTCGAATAAGGCCAAGTTAAGGGAAATAACGTGTAGCGAAGCTAAGCGCTAACCCAGCCATCGTCAAATTACGACAACGGGACGGCTGAAACAAAGGAAATGTAAAGGACTGGGTATCACCTAGTAATCAGACCATAAGGGAAACTGACCATCAAGCAGGATTGCCACCAGCGATGCCCCCATCTTCGTTTACCCTGCAGGAGGGAAGGCAGTGCAAATGGCACAAAGGGGCTGGGCCTGACACTGCAATCCACCTTCCCTATCCTTCTAGCAGATGTCCTTTTAAAGCACACCCAATCCCTCTATTGTGTGACTGCCTAATAGGAATTCACAAAGTCTAACTGTCAGCTGCAGCCTGTCATGTGACCCTAGACAGGCTGCAGACACAAAGGTATTAGGCCAGAAAAATTCCAACTTTCTCAAAGTGGGGTTTTCAAAATTGTAATAAAAACACTTACTTTACCATTCAAGAGGGTTTATCATTACAATTTCATAGGTACAAAACATTGTATATCTACCTCTTTTTATTTAGTAATTTGAGATTATTAAGGTTAATCAGGAATCCCCAATATTATTCTATGGGAGCAGTAGGCCTCACAGTAGTGAAAAACGGATTTGGGAATTTTTCACTACCGGGGCATGTACAACTCAAAAGTACATGTCCAACCTTTTGATTACTCAGCACCATGCCAATGGTCTTCCTAGAGCCTACCTTATGGGAGTCATATATATATAATATAATGCAAGTATTAGGCTTGTGAAGGAGGCATACATGCCAAGTTGACATGGCAGTGGGACACTGCATTCAGGCTGCATGTTTTGGAGTGCTACTTAAGTGGATGCAACAATTATTGATTCAGGCTCAATATTAGCATTTAATTGAAATATCTTGGGTATATAGTATACCACTAATCAAGATGCTAAAAAAGATATATATATATGCCAGTTGGATGTAAGCCATTGGACCATGTTTTAGGGAGAGAGCACACGCACTTTAGCACTAGATAGCAGTGGTAAAGACCACAGGGTTACAAGGCCAACAAAAACAAATTCTTCAAAAATGGGAGGGAAAAAGGTGAAAGGTTGGGGGGTGGCCCAGAGAGAGGGCCTGTGCCAACAAAGAAAATGGCTAAAAATGTAATAAGTGTTATACTATGTAAGGTCATAAGTTATGTGTGGCAGGGCACAAGTTATAGTTACTCGAGGGCACAATTTAATAGCTATTTGAGACAGCTATAGATGGTGAATTTATGGTAAAACAAAATGTTTTGACTAACATTTCCACATATCTATAACATCCTTTCCTACCCTTTTTCAGTGAATTTCCAAGTTTTTTTTAAAAGTGTAAAATTGCATATTATTACAATCCTAAATATAATATACATTAACCTTTTTTAATGAATCTCAATGGTTTGTTTAACCTGAAGTTATATATTGATTGCTGTGCGCAACATGGGACTGGGCTCAGAGCCCGGCCCTTCACCCAACCCCAGCACTGGTACCCAACTCCCGAAGGCTGACTATTCGATGCTACAATATGAAGTGAGTGCTATTTAAGTAAGTCAAACTTACTGACTTTGTCAAAGAGTCAGCACATCAAAATATAAAATGTGGGCCTAGTGACTGTATCAAGTGAACAGCATATTACAAATAGATAGCAGGCCTATTGTTTTTGTTAAAAATCACCAATAATTATATTCAAATGTATATTTCAGTATTTCACACATTGTAATGTTTAATGAAAACAGAAAATTAAAACAATAATTAAAGATGTATTTAAAAACATCAACATCTTTGAGTCTTTATTTTAAAATTTTTAGCTGACAAAATTCCGCCATATAAAAGCACTACAGGGGGCGTGGCTTGGCTCTTCAAGATAGTAGTCACTCTCTGCTAGAGCTCCCCATCTATAGCCCCATATAACTTTGAAATCTCATTGCTGAGCTGAGCCAGCACAGAGATCCTGCCCTGCGGAGCCTTCTCAGACAGAGGGACTCATTGGCCTATCCCCTTGGAGCTAATAACACAGACACCCTGGGTAAGTGGGGGTGAGCACGACCTTCATCTGGGACCCGGGCTTGAGGAGAGTAAAGCCTAGCTTACCTGTTGCCTGAGGCCCCCTTGGGGATTGAAGTGGGCTACAACATGGCAGGACTTCGCCACACTTTCACCTGGGTCAGATGTTGCCCGTGATGGGGTAAGAAACTGGACGTGAAGATGCAGGGTAGAAAGGAATCCCTGCCCCAACATGCAGCTGACATTCAGAAGCTGACTGAGGCCTTTCAATGAGACCTGTACATGAAGAGGCTTGGCGTAGTGGCCCCTGCATCGTTGAGACATCCGGCTGTCTTCTTCTCTTGGACATTTAGAGACACCCGGTATGATGGACTGGTGAGGCATGCCTTCCACCATTTCCTCTTGGCCTCATAGCAGCTGCGGTTACGTGCATTGAACTGCAGAGGGCTGATAGGGGCAGGTAGGTGGGATTTTGAGGGACAATGCATCTGGAAAATTAAATAATCCATTTTCTGTCTGCATGGTCCTCAAAATACACCATTACCCAGCCCCACTGCCCCACTGTAGTTACCTATATGGACCGCAGCTGTCCCAAAGGCAAGCAGTGTGGACGAGCAGGGAAATTTGAGAAGGACAAACCTGTGGAGGTTGCTTTATGACTATGCTCAAACCAGCTGAGCATACAACAATGACGCCAACTCCTCCACGCTGATCGACAACCTTGCCAACCTCGGCCTCAGACAACTCGTCACCGCGCCGACCCACACCGCCGGCCACACGCTGGACGCCATCTTCTCCACAAGCACCCACGTCACTTTCGACCACACAACCGAACTCCACTGACCGACCAGCGCTGCATTCACTTCACCTTTAAAAAACCAACCATGCACCATCGCACCCAACATCTGTCTTGCCACTGCTTGAGCAAAGTCACCGAACGAGGCAGAGAACTCGGCTAGGGAACTGTTCAGCATATATAAAACTCTGGCCACCCCAATAACCTCTACGTTAGAAGAAGATCACTCAGTAGCAGCATGCAACCGCATTGCGAACTACTTTGGGGACAAAGTGTCCAAAATTTACTCTGCTTTTCCCCACATACCTCCTGCAGCGGAAATGCCAGCAGACTTATTGAGTGATGAAGCCGACCAAAATCTGCTACTTAATTTCACCACTCCTTCACCGCTGGATTTAATTAAAATCTGCAGATCTGTTAAATCTGGCTCCCCTCGGGATCCCGCCTCCCCTAAAAGGTTGGGAGACAGTCTGGAAACACTAGAACCCTATATCAGACACTTGTTAGATATCTCCTTCTTATCCAGCTCCATACCAGAGGACTGGAAACAGGCCGTGGTGCTCCCCCTACGTAAGAAGCCCAACATTAGCTTTGAGAAGTTAGATAACCTTCGTCCCATCTCCTTGCTGCCTTATTTCTCTAAGGTAGCGGAGAAGGTGGTAAATAAGCAGCTAATGAAGTTTGTGGAAGAAAACAACCTCCTTCATCCTACGCAATTCGGGTTTCGGCCTCGTCACTCTACGGAGTCTGCCCTTCTTAGGGCCACCGAAACCCTTAGGCAAGGTGCTGATGAGGGACAAACCATGGCCTTAATCCTCCTGGACCTAAGTGCGGCGTTCGACACTGTAGCACATTCCATCTTGCTACAGTGTCTGAGCAAAGGTGGGGTAAGAGGGGCAGCACTGAAATGGATTTATTCATTTCTTGCAGGCCGAGGCTTCCAAGTAAGGCAAGGTGATCAGTACTCTGAGCGCATCTCTTTGGATCAAGGGGTGCCGCAGGGCTCATCCCTGAGCCCAACCCTTTTTAATCTTTATGTTGCCCCGATCGCTACCTTAGTAGAGAGTTACGGCCTTCGAATGGTGTCATATGCGGACGACACGCAGTTGGTCATCTCCCTGTCACGTGCGCCCGGCCCCTCGGCGGACATCTTCAGAGCTTGCATGCAAGATCTAGCGGCCTGGATGTCCGCCAACTGCCTCAAGCTCAACGGAGGCAAGACCGAGGTGCTGGTGGTGGGGGGAGACCGATCGGCGTGGACGTCGGCGTGGTGGCCACCGTGTTTAGGTCCAGCACCCACCCCTTGCCAGAAAGCAAAGAACTTGGGTATCTGGTTTGACTCTGACCTTACCTTTGGCCCCCAGATCAATCAGGTGGTTGGATCATGCTTCGGGACCCTCAAAAGTCTCAGGAAGGTATTAAAATTCTTACCTATCAGAGCCCGCCAAACCCTGGTACATTCACTAGTCACGTCAAAGATGGATTACGGCAATCTCCTCTACTTAGGAACTCTGGAGAAGAATCTGAGCCGTCTACAGGTTCTCCAGAATGCCGCTGCCAGATTAGTGCTTAGACTACCCAGAAGAGCAGGATCCACAGCGGCCCTCCGGTCTCTGCACTGGCTCCCGATCCGAAGCAGGGTGGTATTCAAAGCCCTGTGCACGTGCCACCGGATCATCAACGGGAGATCTCCGCTCCCTTTGAAAGGACTGCTGACACCCTATGAGCCGTCTCGATCCTTGAGATCTTCCGGCTCAGGACTCCTGGCAATTCCTAAGGTGTCCAGAGCCCGGATGGGTGGAAGATCTTTTAGGTTCCTCGCAGCATCAAGATGGAACAAACTACCTATGGCCCTGCGATTAGAACCTTCAGAATCAATCTTTAGAGCCAAGCTGAAGACTGCTTTATTTACACAGTAGTTCTTTCCGCACTTGTAAGTTCCAGCAGGTATTAGCTCCTTAGCGCGGGGACACGCCGCTGTGCGTCACCAAGCGCTCTATAAAACCCCCTAAATAGAAATAAAATAGAAGATCAGCTGATCACCACCCTCTCCAAGAACCCACCCACCAACCTCACCAACCCAGACGCCGCAGCCCGCAACCTCAGACAGTGGATCAACGACTCTGCCAACACCCTCGCCCCACTGAAGAAACCCTCCAACAACCACGCCAGCAAGAGAGCCACCTGGTTCACCGATGAGCTCCTGGCCTCCAAGCGCGCACGCCGGAAACTGGAGAAGAAATAGCTCCGAGAATGCACACCGGACAACGACGCAGACCTCAAGGACACCACCCGCAGACACCACCACCTCATCAGATCAGCCAGAGATCCTCCTTCAAAGACCGCCTGGATAACAACACACACGACAGCAAAGAGCTCTTCCGCATTGTAAAAGAACTCTCCAACCCCAGCACCAACACCAATGACATCCCGCCCTCACAGGAACTGTGCGACTCACTGGCCATCTTCTTCCACCGCAAGATCGCCGATATCCACGAAAGCTTCAACACTCTGAACCACCCGACCACGCCAAACTCCCCCCTCTCCCGAACACCAACAGCACCAACCACCTGACCTCCTAGTCCAACGTCAGTGGCGTCGAGACACACAAGGTCATGAACTCCATCCTCTCAGGATCACCAACATACCTGTGCCCACACCACATATTTAATAGGGGAGACGCAGCCATCGCACCCCAACTACGGAAGATCATCAACATCTCCTTCGAAACAGCGACAAGCTGGAAGCACGCCGAAATCAACGCCCACCTCAAAAAGCCCAAGGCAGACACCAAGGACCTCAAGAACTTCCGGCCCATCTCCCTGCTCCCGTTCCCGGCGAAGAGAAAATCATCAACATGCAACTGACCCGCCACCTCGAAGACAACAACATCCTGGACCTGTCCCAATCCGGTTTCAGACGAAATCACAGCACCGAGACACCCCTCATCGCCGCCACAGACGACATCAGGCACCAATTAGACAATGGCAAAACATCTGCCCTCATCCTGCTGGACCTCTCGGCCGCCTTTGACACGGTCTGCCATCGCACTCTAAAAACACGCCTCCAAGAAGCCGGAATCCAGGAGAATGCCCTCGACTGGACCACATCCTTCCTCTCCGACAGATCTCAGAGCGTCCGCCTCCCACCTTTCCTATCCAAAGCCACCGATATCATCTGCGGCGTCCCCCAGGGCTCCTCCCTCAGCCTGACGCTGTTCAACATCTATATGGTCCCCCGCGGACAAGTGGCCCGCCACCACAACCTCAACGTCATCGCCTACGCTGACAACACTCAGCTCATCCTCTGCCTCACCAAGGACCCACGCACCGCCAAAACCAACATCCACAACGGAATGAAGGCCATCGCCGACTGGATGAGGAGCAGCCGTCTGAAACTAAACTCGGACAAGATGGAGTTCCTCATCCTCTGACCGAACCCATCAGCCTGGGACGATTCCTGCTGGCCAACCACTCTGGGGACAGCACCGACACCCACCGACCATGCACGCAATCTTGGATTCATACTCGACTCCTCCCTCTCCATGTCCAAACAGATCAACGCCGTCTCCTCCTCCTGCTACAACACCCTCTGCATGCTCCGCAGGATCTACAAGTGGATCCCGACAAAACAAGAAGAACGGTGACACAAGCCCTCTTCAGTAGCAGGCTGGACTATGGCAACGCACTCTACGCCGGAATCCCAGCCAAACACCTACGACGACTACAGCACATCCAAAATGCCTCCGCCCGACTGATCATCAACGTCCCCCACCGCAGACATGTCACCCCACCTGAGAAACCTATTGTAGTAATGTAAAAGAAGATCAGGTCACGTAGGTTCTTGTAGAAAGATGTATTTATTAGTTAAGTTGACATGAGGTGGTAGTTCAAGATAGTAAGAGTATTTCTAAGGTAAATCCCCACCAGGAGCTGTCACCAGTCAGCTCAATCCTCATCTCCCAACTGACTCTAGCATCAGAGCATAACATTCCAAACAGTCATCCTGTGTGGTAACATTCTATAAGATGACATAGGTAAAACAACTAGAAAGCCAACACTACACCTATACTGGCTCCCCATGGACAAAAGGATCACCTTCAAGCTCCTGACCCACGCACACAAAGCACTCCACAACGCCGGACCAGCCTACCTGAACAGCTGACTCAGCTTCCACACCCCTCGCCGTCAGCTCCACTCTGCCAGCCTCGCCCTCACCGCCGTCCCCCGCATCCAACGAACAACCTCAGGTGGCAGATCTTTTTCCTACCTCGCCGCTAAGGCCTGGAACACCCTTCCTACCCACCTACAGCAGACCGAAGACCTACTCACCTTCAAAAGACTCCTCAAGACCTGGCTCTTCGAACAGTAGCGAAGCTTCTACCCCCCCCCAGCGCCTTGAAATCCTCACGGGTAAATAGTGTGCTCTACAAATAGATTGCTTGATTGATTGATTGGGTCTCAGTTGATGTTTTAGAGATTTAGCGGGAGCCCTTGGGATGCTTAGGTACAACTTTAGAATCTCCCCCTTACACGACAAACCAGGCCTCGCCAAGCACAGCTCCAGTCTGAACCTTTTCTTTCCTCGCAGACCTCGGGATAAGAAGCACTGATTTATACGCCTTCGCTTTGGCTAAGTTTAAGGAGGCGTCCTGAGACCCAGGGAAGGCCAAGTGGCCATAACTGATTGCTGGGATAAGATTCGCTTTCAAAACTGTCAATGGGGATGTCTAGCGGATGGGCTGATCAGATTTACACTAAGTTGCTTTCACAAATATGTGACCTTGTTGGCTTTGGGTGAGTGCTGTTTCTGGCCGGTCTGGCAACCAGACCTCTTGGTAGTTATATCAGGCCACAGTGTTCATTTGAAAGTTGCCCATTGACCACTGTGCTTTCCTTTTCCTATGATAGCTCCCGAAAATGACGACCTTGCCTTTTCCTGGTTTACTACCAGATTATTTTCTTGATTGGAACGTTTATGGTTCTTTGTAGGCCCATCTTTGTGTGGTTCATTATAGTAGTGCTGTTGGCATATTTTAGCACTAGCAGCCTCATGACTCCTAGTCTTGGTGCTACTAAACAGGCTTCTTTTAGGGCATCTCCCAAGTCAGCAGTGTATAAGTTGAAGAGGATGGGGGCAAACACGCATCCTTGTTTCATCCCTTGTTTCTGCCCATTATTGGGCATTTCTTATTTTACCAGATTTCTGATACTGGATCTCCTTTAGAGCTCCATATCTTTTTGCAATAGGAAAGCCACAATGGACCACGCTAATGCAAGCTTCCCTGGCAGCTGACCTTACGACCATTGTGCTGGACAATTCAATGTCAGGGAGCTCGCATCGCCCCTCAATGCCCGCAGACGATAATCTGGACATGATCCTTGCAGTCCTAGAAAGTTCCTGGAACTCCATGGAGAACAAACTTGGCTCCTTGGTAATGGAGAAGGGTTTCTTAAGTGTAGATTATCAAAAACTCATGAACAGGGTAACAGATGGAGAGAAAACACTGACCAAACTTCAGCCACAAACCACAGCTAACAAACGCACATTCCAAGATGCTGAGGGACTATCCTGCAGAAGTAACATCTAAATTCTGCATCTGCGTGAGGGAATTTAGAGTTGCTGACCACTGAAATTTCTGGAGAACTGGTTCAAGTCCTTTTTTCCATATCAAACCTCGTACCATTCTTGCCACTAGAAAGAGCTCAGATACTCCTCCCATGGGCATTGCCTGCCCAATACTGGACAAGCTCCTCTACTTTAAGGAATTAAATGCCATCCTGAAAGCAGCTAGGGTGACCAGACATTTGAAACTTGTAGACAAAATATTTATGTTATTCCCAGACCACACTCAGGCAGTGCAGCGATAATGAGTTTCTTTCCTGGAGTTGAAGAATTGTCTATGACAGCTGGGCATCCAATCCTCACTGCTGTTCCTGACTCACCTCAAAGACAATAAATCCTTAAAGACAATATCCATCTTCTACATCGATACCACGGATGCTTGGGATTGGTCAGACAGCTATCACAATTATGCCTCTGCTGTGGCTATACGAGGGGCCCCAGGTCTCTCTCCAAAGGGGCAGCAAAGACATAGCTGACCCCGACTTGGTCCTTCCCGAAAATCCCCACCAACTAAGTCTCCATCTCTGGAACAAATCATCGAGGACTGCCGGTGGGCTATCTGTGCAGCAACGTCGCTGAGAGTTAGAGCTGTGGTCTTGGATGGTGAGAGGGGCCCATACAGATGAGAAGTCCACCATGATGGATGGCTCAAATCAGGGGCCTCAATCCCTGCCGCTGGTGACTCCCTAGCCTGCAGACAACATAATATAGTTTTGACCACCAGCAGATGAGCACAGGGGTCAGGTACGCAAAGCCCTCCCCTCAACTGCTGTTCAGCAACACCCAGACTGCCTACCATCCAGAGAAAGTGAAATCATGGACTACTATACAAGGGTCAGAATGCCCATGATTACCCACTTTCTCATAGCAGAGCTGAGCACGGCTCAGATGTTTAAATCCATGACTATTTCATACTTGGACATTGCTCCCAATTGCTTAGTCACCACCCCTTTGTACTCTGTGGTTCAAAACTCTATCCGTTTGGGCAAACATAATTTGTGGTAGGCTCCATGAGTTGTTGTTTCTATTTGTTAACATGTTTTTGCATTATCTTATCCAATGACTTAGCCAGGTAGGCATGCATCACTCATTTTGCCTCAAGCAGGAAACTGAACTGCGCTTTCTTGGGTGATTCCCTGAAGTATATTTCACTCTCAGAACAGTACCACATGACCTCAAATACCATGGTTAATAAAATTAAGATAAGTTCCTCAATCTGATCATGTGTGGCATGCAAACAGCAAGAAAGTGCTATTCTTCATACTCATCAAGGGCCAGCATGCACACATAGTATGCCTTCAGGGACCTCACATCACTGCAGTGGAATTTCAATGTATTTAAAAGAGTGATGGAGGTGGTCAGTATTTGGCACGACTTACTCAGTTTGTGCAGTGGAAAACTGGCCTGGTACTGAACAGGCAATTCAGCTTTTTATGGAGAGACAGGACTTTGGAATCCCGTTCGATGATGCGACACACCAAGTGTTCCTGTATGCAGACAATTTACTCTTATACCCACAGGATATCTGTTCTAACCTTTCCTCAATAAAGGTCACACTCTATGCAATTGCCCAAGCATTTGGTCTCTGAGTCAACTGAGCAACAATGCGAATATACCCGCAGAATTCTGGCATATCCCCACTAAAGGGGAGTACCTTGCTAAGCTGGAGGGGGGGGGGGGGGGGGCACAGTCTGATACCTTGTAGTTCACCTTTACCATTTACCGGCTACATGTACAATGGAAAAGAGCTCTGTTTACACTGAAGTCGCAAGTACAGTTTTGGAAAAATCTGACTTCAGACACAACAAGGAAAATAGCCATGTCAAAGAAAATATTTTCACCACTGATTCTCCAAATATTTTGCAAACCATCCCATTACCCTCCCCTCTGGTGTTTCTTCCAGTAACTAGACACCCAACTGGGAAAATCTTTCTGATGAGACACACATCGCCAAATTGCATTAAGAATTCTGCTACTACCAGTTGCCATTCTTTAAAGCGTATTTCTTAGTAGCACAGCTTCAATTGGTTTTAACCAATTTGGCGGGATGTAACATGGTGAAGAGGTGCTATTGTTCTGTCCCTTTTGCACCTTTTCATGATAAGACGCTTCCTGATCCCCAAAATTACTCCCACGTCCCATGGTCCCTGCTGATGTCAGTAGCCCACAAGTGCATGACCAAGGTTCATCTCCTCACAGGCCAAATTGCCCCAGATGCCTTGGCGTTCCCCTTGCAGGGCCTTACACAATTCCCTCAGTCCTACTCAACCACAGAACTAAGAAGCTGTCACAAGCATTCACTAGCCACGTTCTGTGAACTTTACACTGACGGCCAACTACTTAACCTTGACCAAAGTATCTCAGAGCACGTTATGCCAGTGGGACAGTTCTTACCTATGGACAAATACCCTACACCTGCCAAGTCCTCTGATCTACACGCCACTAGAAACCACAGACCCAAACTGTCATGCAGACCCTACTTCAAATGGGGGCGGGGTGGCACCTGAAAGCATTGATTTATAGGGTGATGGGATACCACACGGCTGGGCATATCATCAAGGGCAATATTGTCGATTTAGCAGCACTTTTTGCCGCTAAAGCTTCGATATTTTTATCGCCTTACTAGCAAGCTGTCGCTAACAGCTGTTAGCGTCAGTTTACTGGCAACAGCGCCCGTTTTCTTTGCCGCTTTGCTTGTCAGTGATATTTATCGCTAATTACATGTAAAGTAGGTATTCCTCACTAAAAGTAAAGGGAAACAGTCACAAACACAACTTCCCCCTATTTTCAATTGCCGCAAAGTGATACAAAAAGTCTTGCTAACTTCGATTATCGCTGTAAGCTAACGACTGAAAGAAATACAGACTTAGCCATACATGTAATCGGAGTTGGATTCTATGGCTGAATCTCCCTATCATCAAGGTTTTCCATATCACTGCAGGAATATTGCTGAATTTTCAGCAATGTACCTGCATTTCGCCATTATCGCTGGATTTTCTATCACCTTGGAGATAAGCGTTGATAATAACGCGCTATCTCGGCAATGAAATCCAGCGATAGACAGTGATAAAAGAAATGCTGCTAACCTAGGTTAGCGATAATCATCACCTCTTCTTGCTAATATGCTCCTCAGTTTCCACTGACTGCTCTAGGGGCCAAGTGGGAGGACAACATAGGGAAGGCACTACATGACACTGAATGGGATCAAGCCTTGGAATTCTCAAAATGTTCCATTTAAAGGCATACAGTTCTCTATCCTACACCAAGTCTCTCTGACCCTAGAGTAGCTCAACTGCTCTATTCTCACTGAGACATGTGAAAGTTCTATTTCTCTTTGGTCTTAACAATTCCCAAATGGCTGGCATGGTTGCTCTTCAGCAGCTGTTCCCACAGAGGAAGAATCAACTTACTGCCCCTCAGGAGAATACCGTCAACAAGAGACAATTCATCTTTAATTCATCTTTTATCTGCCAAAAGCTCTGCAGTTCCTCACTCCAATCTTTTTTTTCACACCACTTGCCCAAAACCATTTTCACCATCTTCTGCAACACTCCATCAATTCATTTTAAGATACAATACCATCAATATTGACACACACGTCAACTTCCTCTTCAAGTTCATCACCACCGAACCGTTCACCTTCACCAGGGAAAACATTTACTTCATGGACATCACCTAACCTAGATAGACAGTCAGCCAAAGTGCTACTGGCCCCTAGAAGGTAAGACACCATTAAATCAAACCCTTGCAGAGCTACTACCCACTTTTGAAAATGGTGAGAAAGAAAATCAGGGGCTTATTTATGAGCCCTTGGGTCACTTTTGCACCTCCAGTGCGTCACTTTTTTGTGACACAGCAGTGGCGTAAAAAATGCACCTTGTTGTGTCGTATTTACAACAAAACACATCTAGATAGATGTGTCACTTTGTAAACCCCTGCTCAGCATTATATCTGTGCCAGGTATAATGTATGCAAAGGGGGCGTTTTGACACAAGAAAGTGTCATAGAAGTGACGCAGTGAAATCTTATAGATTTCACTGCGCCATTTCTTGGATGCTAATGCATCAATATCTTACGTCTGCCTCATGGCAGACGTAAGACTGACGCAGGCACTATCAACATGGGACTTGCCCATGTAATAGGACACATTGCAGTTGTTCCGTACCCCCCAATGCGTCACTTTTGCACCTAAAGATACGTCAGAAATACTGACATATCTGTAACTCCTTGCGACAGTATGCGTCATACTCTAAATATGACGCATCAGTTGAGTCGCAGGGAGGGCGCAGTGAAAAGTGACACATCGCTGATTTCACACAGTGATGCGTCACTTTTCATAAATGAGGCTCTCAATGCCTTTCCTAAAAAAAACGTGTTCAGCGGTTTATGATCAGTTAAAATAGTGAACTTACAGCCCCACAGAAACTTACACAATTTGTGGATGGCCAAAAATATGGCGAGAGCTTTACTCTTGATGACCGAATAATTGCACTCCGCATCTTCCAAAGCCTAAGACAAAAACAAAATAATGTTCTCCTCACCACTAGATTTCTGAAGGAGAACTGCACCAAGACCCTTTGAACTTGTATCATTGATTAAATAAGAATCCTTATTTGGGTCAAAGCTGCCTAGATAAGGAGCTTTGCTCATACAAACGTTCAAGTTTGTAGATTCATCAATACTAGACTTGAACCATGCAAACTCACAATCTTTTTTTAGGAGATTTCATAAATTTCCCATAACTCCAGGAAAGTTGGGAATTATCTTATGATAGTACTTAGCTGTCCCCAAGAATTTCACAATTTCAACCTTATCTCAAGGAACCCTAAGATTGCAAGTTGTATCGAGCAAGGCAGGTTTAGGTTTAATGCTATTAGCCAACATCAAATGCCCTAAATAATTGATCTCTGCCATAGCAAAGCTGCTCTAATCAGGCCTCAAAGTCAGACCTGCATCGCATAATCTCCCTTAGACCACTCTCATCCTACTATCATGCTCTTTGGCTTACCAACCAAACAGAAGGATATCATCTTGGTAAATATTCAACCCATCCACACCCCTCAAGATGCACTCCATGACCCTCTGAAATACAGAGGTGGCAGAAATAAGATCAAAAGGCATTCTAAAAAGTGATAAAGTGCCAAACGATGGGAAGTAGCTTGACCTTATGGTAGGTGAAAGTTAAATCGAGGGATAAGAAATGTTTGGCCGTGCTTAGTGAGCACAGCATTTCACTGATGTTAGGCAGAGGCTAATGGTCAACGACCATCGCCTTGTTGAGCTCTCTCAAATCCACATAACGCATGGCCTTGCCATTAGCTTTGCATGCCATAATGATCGGAGAAAGCCATTCTGTGGCTTCGACTTCTTGTATAATACCATTGACAACTAACTTGTCCAGTTTGACTTTTATACTTTCCTTTTCCATGAGTGGTACACCCGAACTTTAGCTACTTTAGGTACAGAACTACGCTTAGTTATGATGTAATGCAAATAGTTCTTGAGACATCCACATTTACTGTCAAACATCTGGGGAAATTCCAAGACCCATGGTTTCCACCCATCACCAACTTGACAAACAGATGGGATCTCTTTCAAACATAAGGTGGGGACTCTCATTGGGATCTAAGAAACCATGCAAATCCCATTGATTCAACTAGCTTATGAGTGAATCACCGTTCATGGACACATGCACTTTCCCTGGGATGATCCTTCCCTTAAAGGCCATTGTTCCCCGAAATAATAATTAAAATAATTTCTAAACCATACCATACCCCCTTGGCTTTATATCTGGGTTGGACTTTTTGATTTTCTTTACAAGATATTGTTCAAAGAAGGACTTTGGAATTAATGTCACCCAAGCTCCAGACACCACCTCCATGGGACCGTCACTACCAGAAACTTTGATTTGGCAGATATGTATCTCCTCTAGTTCCACATCATCTTCATAAAGATCCACTTGCCTGATTTTCTTTTGATCTTTAGTTGATTTATAACACTTTGCAAAGTGACCTTTGTGCCCACACACAGTACACATAACTTGCCAAACAAGAGAAATCTTGAAATTTGCCATTTGTCCTCAATTGCCACATCTGATGCACTTGCCCATGAAAGACTTAGAGAATGAGGGATTGGTTTCTACTTTAAACAGAATTTTTGCTCTAACCACTTTTTCTTTATCAACCACTAATACATTATTCCCCTACTCGTGCTCCAAGGTTCATTCTTATGAATAGTTTCCACACAGGCTTTAGAGTTTTCATGAGTCTTGAGTATGGTGAGAACCTCATGTAGTGATGTATTGTCCTTCTGCCACAATTTATCCCTGGCTTTATCTATACAAATTGATCTCTGAGTCGGCCATCCAAAGAAGCTGTAAAAATCATGTAGAAGCAAGTTGGTGCAACTTACTAATGTACTGCTCCACAGACTCTTCTTGTCTCTGTATCCTTCTCCCAAAATGGTACCTCTCAGGAAGAGTACTGTCTTTTGACAGATAATGTAAATCCAGTTTTTTTAACAGAAAATTCGAATTTGTTTAAACCTGAGGCATCTCCATTGGAGAGTTCATGAAGATGTACGAAAACATCTTGTCCCTCCGAACCCAAATAGTGCATTAAAAGGCAGGTTTTCCTCTCTGCGCTGAGATATGTACCACAAACCCTCGCATAATGGGTAAAAACCTCTTCCACGTCTCCCAAGGAAGTACCGGCTCACAAGGAGGAAGATAAAAAGAAGGGAGGAGGAGGTACATTTTGCATTATGAGATGACTAAAACTTTGACAACACTGAAAGTGGTGAGTGCAACAATGTATAATCAGTAGCACCAAAAATTAATTGTGAGCTCAAATAGAATATAGAACTTAATGACGTCAGGCCCTACCAATACAGTAGATTAAATGAAACGAAGCAGCGCAGACTCCTTCATGCTAGAAGAGAAGGTGCATTTATCAATGGAATAGCTGTGTGCATCAGCGCAGACACATTCAAGTACTTTCAATGGCAGTCCAAAAAAATGTAATAAATAAAGATAGAAAACTGCCAGTAATTGCCTGCAAAATCAAACAAAGTACTATAACAGTATGTTGGTAAGCTGTGTGCGTCAGCAGGTGTTTGCACACACCATGTATCTTAAACACCTTGAAATTCTGTAACTGGCAGCCAAGAAGGTAACGATGAATACCTGTAAGTAAATGCGGCGCTCGTGACCAAGCAGTATCACTGCAATGACTCTACTCACGCACTGGAATGAGCCTCACCAGCAGCCGAAATCTTTAAGTATAAATAAAGACATTTTGAAGACTGATCTCCAACTTGGGATCTTGACACCGACGTTTTCTTCTTTCAACAAGATGAAGCAGGACCTGCTGGGAATGCTGCAACGTCTTCCAGCAGATGGTGCGTGGGGAGGCATGAAGGTAAGTGGGAATCTTCTTCTTGTCCTCCAGTCACTGCCAAATGTAGGATCTTACTGTGCAGGAACATAGGCAGAGAAAGCAGTTGAGCTGAAGAATTCTTCATTAGGCAACTAACTTCAGAGGCACCATCCAGCACCAGAGACTGGAAACTGTCAACTGACCAGCTCCACAGCCTTCCTTAGCAACCTGGGGTTCTACATTCCATGGTTGGTCATAAGGCAATGTAACAACAAATAAGACACTACACAAATCCACTCAAAACCAATGTGAAAACCCTCCAATTGCACAACATAAATTACCAAATTCTCCATTTACATAAATGTCTTTGGCGGCTTTTGTTTCTTATTTTCAACATTGCCCAAAAACACCCTTTCCATAGATACATTGCCCCCCTAAAACCATACCATTGCATTGTTGGAGTAACACGGGTTGACAGCAGTTGCTACATTCCTCTGGATTCCTCGGCAAGCCATTTGTGACTCCTTTATAATGACAGAATTGTTGCAGTCTTGATCACAACCTCTCTACTCAAAAGAAGCCTCTATTTTATGATGCAACTGCTTCCCTTTGGTGAAGCAAAACGCTGAGGTGACGCGCTTAAGGAAAACTTTCTCAACGGACTTTGCCAATGACAATATGTTTAAAGGTATGATTTTACATCAATTTTCAAGAGGCTTTTATTATTCTTTTTGGCAATTCTTGACATTTAAAAAAAATATACATCTTTCTTGCTCCTTATTAATTTTTCTTTTTGTTATGGTATCTTGAGCTGTATTGTTTTTCAGCTATCTCTACATGTGCTGTTAATATATCTTGCTGATTTTTCACGAGACATAGTGATACCTTTGAAAGCTTTTTTGTTCTGATGTTTGCAATATGGGAAGAGTAAAGTGATTTGATTCTTTTTTCCTGTCCTCGTAGAATACATTTGTTTAAAATTCAACAGTATTTATGAACTTTGCAGCCAAGGAAGCTTCTTTGGGTGTTTTGTCAAACAATGGCGCATCTACAAATATGGCTGCTGCACCGACAACTACTGGAAAGCTTCTATGAAATGATTAAAACTAAGACCTGCCTTCTCCCATGAAGTCACGAGGGACCTAATGCATGAATAAATCTGTGCTTTATGCCCTTTCATGGAGGAAACCAAGGTCACACTACAACACCTCACTGAAAGACGGTCTCAAAGAATTGAACGACTACTTGCAGTAGAGTAGAACATCTCTTATTAATGTCTTATTGAAAATAAAGTAAACTTTCTTCAATCTCAAGTTCTAAATCTCCTTTCTGCAAAAACAAATGGTAATTTTGCAAAACAGACGAAATTACTTGCGCATATATGTTTTACCAGAGAACACGGAAGGGTCGGATCTTCCAACTTTCTTCAAAGAATTACTTCCTGACTTGTTAAATTTGCCTGAAGGTATCTTTTTAAACATTCATCTTGCACACAGACTTGGGTGTAAACCAGTTACCACCTTTTCTTCTTCAAGTGTCCAAAAGGTGTAATACTGATTTCTTGGAATATACGGTTCTCCTTAAAGTTCTTTTAGCGTCTACATCAATAAATCGTATATCTTGGTCAGGACAAAGTCTGTGTTTTTCTCAAAATTATAACAAGAGAACAGCTGACAGATGCAGAGATTGTCTAATTAAGAAGCCCACACTTCACTCTCTGGGTACTCGTTATGATCTTTTCCAACCCTACCTCCTCATAGTTACTTACAGAAATAAAAAAGACTACCTATGACGATTCTGTTAAATTGAGTTGCTTCATTAACTCTTCAAGTAAGAAAATGTGGACACCTCTGGAACTAAAGCATCTCATTCTGGTTTAAAGTTCAGGGTTCCGTTGATAGTCAAAAATGTTTTTCTTTTTGAACATCATAGATGGTTATGTATTGCTCATTTGCATATTTCTGTCAAGCAATCAGTCAATCAGGGATTTGTAGTGTGTACTTTTTACCCGTTACAGGTCTGAAGGCGCTGGATGAGGTGGGTTTTGGACTGCTACAGTCATCTGACGAGCCAGGTCTTGAGACTCTCGATGAATGCTTCCAGTGTGATGCTTCATTCTCTATATCATTGTTATTTTTTTATAACTGCTTTTTTTTCTTCTGCTTCTCCTTTTCAGGCACTCTATTGTTTGTGCTTGTAGATGTCTAATATCTTGTTTATTGCAGCAATCCATCTGCTCCTTCCGCAGAGTCTAGTTGTACCATCTGTCAATGTGGTCACATCCCCCCTGTCTATTTGGGACTTTTCAGGTACGTGTTTTCCCTTTTATGTTTATACTCTCCTTCTTTCCCGTCTCTTTCCTTTTGAAACCCCCCCCCCTTCTTCTTGTCCATGTTACACTTTCCCTATCAGTAGTTTTTCCTATTTTCTTATCTCTATTTCACTTTTCTTCCATTCCTTCTTTTATCTGTTATTTTCAAGTTCATACTTGTGGTTACATGGTCTGCCTTGCACTATTCTAATAACATGGGTGGCTCAGTTTATCTCCTCTACATAATGAAACTTTTGTGTCATTGAAAGTTATTTCATTGAATGTACACAGTTTGAATTCCACTGTTAAAAGACAGGATGCTTTAACAGATATAGCTAGGTTGGGAGCTAACATAGCCTTATTACAAGAGACACATCCTACGGAAAAAAAATCATTAAAATTAAAAAGGGACTGGGTAGGTGAAGTTGATAATATTGCTATAAATCTCTTTGTGTTCGGCTAGTATCTCAGGAATTTGACGATGTGGATCACTGGCTGTGTACTGAGCAGTTGATTGAATTCCACTCTCTTTATTCAACATTTATGCACCAACTACAGGTGAGTCTACTTTTTTGGTCTAACTTTACAAAACAAAAAATCTTCTACAGTGTTCTCATGACAACCTCATTTAGCAGGTGATTATAAGCAGATTATAGATCTTTTTATTGATGACAACTCCTTCACACCAAATAATGCTCACAATTACCAAAACTATTGGATGCCTGGAGCCTCTGTAACCGCACCCTAGGGGAATTTAATTATTTTTCCCCAGTACACTATACCAAATCACGTACTGACTATTGTGTTGTATCTCATAATGTTTCTCAAACTCTACAATCTGCTGATATTGGTTCTATACTTCTATACTAATAGATGTTCATGCCCAGTTTCCATTTTGTTAGACTTATTCAATAAACCAAGTGTTGGCATTTTAATAATTTCTTACTCCTGGGCCCTACATTTACTTCTTCCTTTGCCTATTTTTTAATGAATATTTTCATTTTAACGAAACTCAGAATTTATCTTTTCATACCATTTGGGACATAATGCCAGAAATCTTACCACATAATTTTTGTAAAAATAATGAGACTGGATCATTCTTATGACACCACCAACTTGAAAGAATGCTTGTCTGAGCTTATAGCTACTAAATTTAAATTTAATACAGAATCAACGGACAATGCTTCATTTATTAAAGTCTAGCACAAACCTATTTGGGCCGAGGATAAATCAGGCAAATTGCTGTCAAATTATATTAAGGTTGTTAGATCTGGGGGTCACTAGATGACAATGGTACTCACCTTTGTCCAAATAGGGACCCTTACTTCTAAGTCAGGATAAGGGGATTACACTCCTAAATAATCTCTGCTCACCCCCTCGGTAGCTTGGCATGAGCAGACAAGCTTATCTCAGAGGCAGTGTGTTAAGCATTTCTGAATATACACATTAATACACTGAAGACACTGCAGATGGACACAACTCAGGTTTTATAAAAATAGGTATTCCTTATATAGACTTAACACAAGACCACAAACGACAAAATTGCCCAATATTATACTTAGATGAGTTAAAGATGATTAAAGTTGCTTAGATCAAGTTTGTGATAAGTGCGACAAAGTTCTCAACAAAGTACCTAGATGCTTATTGCAAAGTAAACAAAAGGCTCACAAAAGGGCAGATGTGTCGGGTCTGTGATCCGGGGGAGATGATGCGTCGTGCCTCAAAGATTGCACAGAGTAGGGGATGCATTGTGATTCTTACCAGTGTGGAGGTGATGCGTAGGTTCTCGGCCTGCGGGCCCATTGCATTGCGCAAAATGGCGCCTTGATGCGATGAGCCAGTTGCGATGCAAGAAGATGGCGCCCTTGACGCGGCGATGTGATGACGATGCGTAGACGCCCTGACCGCTGTGCGAATACTCTGTACTTTGGAGCCATGACAGGCCCTGTGACACAGTCTTCTCCAGTGATGCAAGGGCAACTCTCTCATTGGCATCACGCTTCTCCGGTGATGCGAAAGCAGACAGCTTTGATGAACAAACACTTCCAGGGAAAAGCGGCAAAGGCTCTCTTCTCCTGCGATGCGACGATTTCAGCTGCAGCTGTGAAAAACTTCCTCTCGATGCATTGCGCTTCCAGCTCCCAGCGACATGCAAATGTATGAAGTTGAGAATTCCCAGCAAGGAAATACAGCGAGGAGCTGGAGGTGAAGTCTTTTGTCCCTGAGAGTCCAGCAGGAGGCAAGTACAGTTCAAGCCCTTGGAAAATATTCTGTAAATGAAAGTCCTTAAAAAGTTCCTTCTCCTTTCCTTGGTAATGAAGCAACCACTGCAGGCCAACCTAGAAAACAGCACGCTGGCAGAGGGACAATAAAACTCCTGCAGCTTCCTTGGATCTTATCCTTGGCAAAAGGTTTCTTGTTCCAGAAGTGATCTAATGTCTTGGGAGCAGGGTCCCAATATTTATACCCCAAAATCCTTTGTTCTCTGAAGGCAGACAGTCTTCCTTCTTTCCTTTCACAGTGCGGGGCAGAGACATCAGACAAGCCACAGGAGGTGGAGCCAGCATTGTAGAGAGACGGCCCAGCCCTATTCAGGTCAAAGGTGCAACTCCTCCCTCCCATCTAGATGCATATCTCTCTATTCACCACCAGGCCTCCCCAGCCTGTGTCTTGGAATCCCTCAGCCCTGTCACTCACAAACCCAGATAAGGAATACACAACCTAGCAGAGGCAGGCCTGGAAAGTTAGGCAAGAAAATACCTACTTTCTAAAAGTGGTATTTTCAAACACAGTATATTTAATCCAACGTTACTAAAAGTTCAGGCATATTAAATTTGAATTTCTACCATGTTCCCTGAGTAAGTTAGGATTATAATTATGTAATATTCTAACTGCCCATTCTCGCCTATGGAGAATAGGTAGCCTTCAATATTGAAAAAACAAAAATGGCAGTAATTCACTATTAGGACATGCTACACACATCAGAGCATGTCATACCTTATACTTACAATGCACCCTGTCCTTGGGCCTACCATAGGGGTGTCTAATATGAAACAAAGGGAAGGTTTAGGGTCTGACATGTGGGTGCACTTGGCCAAGTTGACATGGCAGTGCTAGACTGCACATAGGTCTTACAATGGTAGGCCTGAGACACACTTTACAAGCTGCTTCTGTGGGTAGCACAACCAGTGCTGCAAGCCCTCCAGCAGGATTTGATTTACAAGCCATGGGCACCCATGGTGCAAAGTACTAGGGACTGACAGGTAAATCAAATATCCCAATCATGGAATCACCAATTAGTACATGAATTTAACATAGGGAGCATTTGCACGTTGGCACTGAATAGCAGTGGCACAGTGCCCAAAGCATATAACCAGCAAAAACATATCAAAACAGAGGAGGCAATCCGTCACGATGGAAGGAAGACTTACACCAATGATGCCAGGTCTAACAAAGGTCAAATACCATAGGCTGAACATAGAATCAATTATAGATGCTCAACAGAATTCCAAATATAAAGATTTATACCGCATAGAGAAATCTAACACATTTTACAAAGCTTTATATACACCGGAATCTTCACCTTCAGATACTGAGTTTACAGACTACCTTTCTACTATCAAAAAATCCTTCAAAACACAACTAACCCTGACCCGTTAGAGTTTGATGTTATACATGATGGATTTTGGACTGCATTACATACACTCAAAAAAGATTAGGCTCCGGATCAATATGGGTTTACTGTAGAATGCTTTGTACACTTTTCTCAGTTCCTTTTCACATACTGGTGAATCTTAAGGCTCCTTTTTGGATGCTTTGATATGGGTTATTCCCAAAGAAGAGAAGGACCTCTATATTGCCAAAACTATAGACCCATTTCTTTAGCTAATATTGACTATAAAAAAATTCCAAAGTTTGTCCTTGAGGTTGGAATTGTGTCTTTGATGCAAGGAACTATGTGGTTTTGTTAGCGGTCATTTCATCACAGAAAACACCTGTTTATTTCTTGACTCATTTATTTCTTGACATAATATCCACACCACCCATTATTCTAACTCTATTGCTGCAATTGCACTGGATACAGAGAAAGCATTTTATAGGGTTTATTGGCTTTTTCTATTTCAAACCCTTAAATGGTTCGGTGTTGGTCCAAAAATACAACCTTGATCCCTCTTCTTTACTCAAACCCTAAATCAGCATCTTTTGCTAATGGCCTTACCTTCTCATATTTTATTTTAAGCAGAGGTGTGAGACAAGGATTCACCTAACCCCTTTTTCTTTTAATCTAGCTTTGGAACCTTCTTTTTTTAACATACTTCAAAATACGGAAATTCATGGTTTTAAATCTAATAATTTACAAATTAAATTAGCAGCATTTGCAGATCATATTTTAGTATTTTTTTCACAATCCCAATCCTCCCTCCCTGCTTTTCTACAAGACGTAACTTCAAATTCCTCAGTTTCTGGTTATAGACCTAATAATGTAAATGTGAGATCTTAACCTTAACCAAATGTACGTTTTAATGATGATTTTCATGTGTCCAATTTTGTACAGAATCCTCAACTTATAAAATATTTGCCCCATCAATCAAGACATCAATTTCTATAAATGCTTACTGAAGTTGTCTGCTTTAACTGATAAATGGCATCCTCTCAATCTCTCTTGGTGGGGTCGTTTGGATACTATTAAGGTGCTGTTATCCCCCATCACACTGTATGCTATACCTTTTAAGTCTTTTAGGAAAATCCATTCTATACTGTCCTCTTTTCTCTGGAACAATAAAAAAAGCTTGCATGTCATTACTAAAACTTTTGCACCGGAAAATAGAAGGAGGGATACATTTCCTCGATTTCTTTAGGTACCATAATGCATTTCTGTGAAGCCAATCCTCTAAGTGGTTTTCAGATTCTTTATTAGATTCTCCACTTTGAGTCTCGCTTGAACAATCTTACCTCCTTCCTTTCTCTTTCCAAGAATATTTTTAATTCACTTATAAGCCTCAAAATGTATCCACTCCAAGTTTGAAGTATTCGAGTCAGCTATTAGAATCGGTTGTACCTTGTCTCCCTACAGATTCCAAAACCTTTCTTAAATCCACTATGTGGCTCAACACATTCATTCTGACTAGGGGTAAATCTTTTTATTGGAAAGCATGGACACAAAAATCTAATTTGGGTGAATCAATTACTCAATAATAATACTGTCATATCAATGTTCCATGCCCACGTTTTATTTGGCCTCTCCTCTTCTTGGAACAAATATCTATTGCTACAAAACACTTTATGCCTTGATTTTTCCCAGTTCAATTCATATCCTATCCCTACTCCTAGAACAGTCGGTCAAACATGTAATCCTAAGGCTTCACCATGTACTCTCATTTGAGAATGTCCAGTATCACCACAGATAAAACCAATGTTGAGTTAACCTGGGAACAAGATTTGAGTACTGATTGGTCCATTCACACTTGGAATAAAATCTGGACTAATATTAGGAAAACTTCTAGAGCAGCAAACTTAATACAGACAATATTTTTTTATATATAATAGGCTTCTTCTCCCTCCCACCACCTTGCATAAGATGAACAATGATGTATACGGATGTATGCTGGTCTTGCTATTTACTACTTGCTGACCTAAAACATGTCCTTTTGTTCATGACTTTTGGAAATATCTTTGGGATCAAATCAACTTAATAATTACAACAATGATTGCTGACATCTGCACATGACCTGATACATGGTCAATATTTTGATACATGGTCAATATTTTGACTCTTGTCAACAGCTGTGGTTGACATACATGTATGTGGCTTGCAAAGTAGTCTCAGGATGGAATTCTTGGACTGAGTCATAATTATCCAACTTTTATCATTGACAACAAACTGCACACCACATTTGGTCCAAAACATAACAGGTTGCTCAGGTGAAAAAAAGTATCAACCAGCTGATCATAGACATGCATTCTCCGACCTCTGTTATTTGCTTTGGCCATGTTGCACAGATTCAGAGCTAGCTAACTTACAAGAGGTATGTGTTAGCCATGACGTAAAGCTAGGGTGCGCAAAACACAATATGCTAATATGATCTTGCACACTATTTCAGGGGAGTACATCAGCATATCCTCTGTACTGTCAAGACATCTGAATCGCTACTTCAGAAGACCAAAAGAGCGCTCAGGTTCGTATGTGTGCCCTATTGTACCTATGCTGTGGTAGAGCGGTTGCACGCCTGTATGGAGTGAGGGGAAAGTGCATAACCAGCATCACCTGAGGAGGGAAGATAGGACAATTGGTTACATTTTCATCTTAAATTTTAACAGAACATGATCCCTACTTTGGTAGATGCAGTGTCTGTTGAGGCTGTTTATGTGGCATGATGATTCTTGTTAATATGAGATGGTATTCATACATTTCATTTACATATATATCCCACATGGTTTGTGCTTGGTACTCACCCAGTAGCCACATGTTGTCAAATTCTCTGGCAGCCATCTGCCGGGCAAGAAGTGACATGCGAAAAATAAAGCTGTCATGGGTACTGCCTGGAAACACTGCATGAACATAAATGAATCTACCACTGGCAACACAGACAGCCTACACATTGATGGAATGCCATTGTTGTCTGTTGAAGAAGATGTATGCAATGAGGCGGTGGGCTGAAGGGCCACATGGGTACAATCAATTGCACCCAGCACACATGAGAAGCAAGTAATGAGATAGAAATCCCTAGCAGCCCTTTGGCTCCTCTCCAATGTATAGGTCATCCATATGTGGAGGTGTGTTCTTGTATTGATACAGCTCAGTACCTGATGCAAGCACTGCAACTTGCTTGCCTGAAAGATGCCCACAAGATCATTGGAGTCCCTTTGGAACGACGCGTAGTGGGGAAATGGAGAGCAGAATGCATCTTGAGGTAGGCTGGGATGGCATGGGAATGAAAGGTCACAGAGTCAAGTTCCTGCTCCCAATCACATGCCATCTGGAGTGAAACGGTATCTGGCTCTGATTTCTTGGCTAACATAGCAAATAGGTTAATCTTTTGTCTGAATATCCTCTCTATCTTCCTACTCCTCCTTAAGTCTTCTTGCCGCATGGCAAGTAGCAGAGCAACAAACACATTCAGTGACATTTTGGTAGAATGGTGTATGTTATCTTTGAATGAATATGTGCTGTATGGTTGGGATTGTCTGTTGGGCTGCAGTGTTTCAGCTGGATCATGGTTGGGGATGGTAAGCACATGCACAGGTGTTTAGCACTGGAGACAATGATCACCCTGCCCAAGCCTGGAGATTCCAGCCAGGATGCAGTGATTCCTGCCTGGATGTGGAGATTTCAGCTCAGAGGTAGAGATTCCGACTCAGAGGCAGAATTTCCAGCACGGGTGCGGACGTAAAAATGAGAGTCGAAAATTACTTTTGTGAATAGCAAATGTCGTAAGTGACTTCTGTGAATACCAAAAATTGTAAAGTTAGACTTTGGCTCAGATTACCTTTGTGAATTGACCCCACTATTTTTACCACTTCCCCTGCCTTGATCCTATTTAAACTTGGTAAGATAGTATCAATTCAATTCAATGTTTATTAAGAATTTAGCTCTCTAATGAGGTCCACTTAAGGCATACATGAATAGACATGGTAAAAATACTAACAAAAGTTACAATGAAATCACTTTCAAAACAAAAAGAACAGAAGATTGAATCTTCATCACTATAACAGTTTTGTACAGATTAGTAGGCCTGGGCTTCTTCGCAAAGTTTTGCAACGTGAAACAACACGTTACCAAAAAATTCCACAAAGTTCTGCGAGTGGTGGAGTGCAGTGCAACTGCAGTTTGTGCTGGTATTCCTGCCGCTTCTACCTGAGCACCAGTTCACGCTCGCAAACTTACCATTTGCGATTGCGAACTTACCATTCACAATCCCGACCGGGGAAAAAACTCCACTGCACATCGCAAAGCGGAGTTTTCTGCACTTTGTGAAGTCCGCGGAGTGCAAAGTGCAGTAAACTCCTCAAACTCCATAAACAGAGCGAAGTTCACTGCCCAGGCCTGCAGATTCGTTTATCTTAAAGATATCAGAATTCTTCAAAGTCAACACTAGAGGCTCCTTTAGACAGCAGATGGAGACCCACAATATGGAAATACCAATAGTAGCACGGAGAAGCAGAATACATAATTGAATAATATAATTATTGTAACAAAGAGCAAAGTTTAGATAATTTGATTAATATTTTTATTTTTACCAGAGCAGAAGACGTAAATCAATAGGTATCCTACTATGGCAGCCTCACATTAAATCGAAAAATAAATAGGATCAGACAAGTGGCAGCAGTGAGGTTATAAGCCAGGTAAAAATTCTAAGAAACTAATCACCCACTTAACCAACTGCACATTTTCCAGGATGTCAAAGATTTAAACAAATTTGACAAGGACTATCAAGTAACATTCAACAAGTGAGTAAGACCGTTACCATAACAGATCAGTCAAAGTTAAAACATGAGCCATTTGAAAGAATAACAAAAAATAGCGGCTTTATATAGAATTCTTTTTTTAATAAAGTGCATCATGCAGCAGCAACACAATAGTAGTATCGTTAGAACCTATGATTCAGAAAAATAAAAGATCATATTAACATACAATCATACAAGTACAATTTAAAAAATCACATAACATACTATCATCATATTGAAAAATGTTTTGTATAAAGTGCATCATAAAGGCTTTTCCTTCAACAAAGTATATAAAACAGGTAAAAAGCCCAATTATGTGCAAAAAGCAATGTGATTTCAACAGTCACGAGTGCAAACTTTCCGCATGTGAGAAAAAAACTTGAATAACTAGGAAGAACATGAAAAATTTGGACTTTAGGGGCCATATTATATAAAAGCTGATAAATGCAGAGCCAACCATACCCTAGGAGAAATTATGAGAATTGTAAATTTGTTCATAAACTCCCAAAATATATTAAAATGTTTTGTACAATTTCATTTTTTAGAAAAAACAAAAATCCTCAAGCAGATGATACATTTTTAATGCCAATCTGTAAAAACATTGAACGAAGCCACCTGAATCGAAATGGAGACAACGCTGGGCATACAAACAAGATATTAAGATTCTGAGATTCTGGACGCCCTGGTTACAGACGTTACAGTTTCTTTCAATTTTAATATTGAGTGACCATTTTGCATTAAGTCATTTAAGGGTAAAGGATTAATACAATAAATAATAAGCCAACTTATTGTTGTGGTTTAGGGTCTAGGAAAGTTACTTCTGAGGAACTCTTAGGGAAGAAGCCTTGGCAATTGCCTCCAGTCTGACCCATGTTCTATAAAATTTGACATCTCTCTGGTATCTAACTTTGCCACTTGAAAACTTTAAGAAAGATTTTACGTCTGAGAGAAAACAACACCACTACATCCTCTTGCACACTGAAATAATTCACTGCCTAGTAAAAAAGTCCTACAAAGATTTCTTGGCACATAAAACTACTTAATGTGTAAGGCTCACTATTCTTTACTGATATCCCCAAATAATTACCCTAGCTAAACCTTGTATAAAACAAGTTACCAAGCCAATTTGAAGTCTATTTGCAGTTATTAGAACACAAATATTAAAATAGCATAGCTTGTTTAAAATCTGGTCTTCAATCTTAGCAAGAAAACTCAATTCTCTTACTGGAATAGTTTCTAAAGCATATAACAAGGTAGGAGGGATGTTACCTTCAAAAACTAAGAGCAAATGTGAGAAATGTGTTTAACCCATAGTGCAATAGAATATGCGTAGACCATCTGCGTGCAATGCTGCTTTGCAGGAGCTGTGTTCAGTATGGGGAATGATGTTTGTACTACTTGAAATTACTTTACCCAAGTAAAGGTAAGAATCAACAATCTCAAGTTTTTCGGAACCAATTCCCCAATTAAAATTACAAATTTTTCTGATTGTGCCTCGCTTCATAATCAGAACCTTTCTATTTGAAACATTTATCTTAAGAAATTGTGCAATGATTTATTTATGTAATAGTGACTATTTTTTTTCCAAACCAATAGGGGTCAGGTCAATTATTACGATATCATCTGCGAACATAGGGCACTGGAATGAACAGCCACCTTTCTTTGGAGCATATCCTTCCTTTGTGGAAAAACAAACTTGTAAATCTCTTACATGTAAAGAGAACAGACGAGGTGCTAATAGGCAACCTATCTTCAAACCATTTTCTGTATTAATTACTCATGAGAGTCCCTGAGTTCCCCTATCAGTTCCTGACACCATGTTTGTGAGTGTTGAGCTGTAATTAAGGATAACAAAGTTGAAGGTACCCCCATTTTCTGTAGCTTTTTCCAAAGAAGTGGCCTGTCTACCTTGTCAAAAGCAATAGAAAAGTCTATGAATGCCACATAGACATTTGTCCTGCAAAATACAGTATATTTCTCCTCTATTAGTTTCAACATACTAATGTTTTCTTGGGTGGAATGGTTTTTCCTGATCCCAGCTTGCTCTATGGGAAATAAATGTTCTCCTCTACAACCCAATCAGTGAGATTAGCTAGAATACTGCGAGCAAAAATCTTCTCCACTGCGTCTATTAAGGCTATTTGCTGGAATGATGTCTTTGGCTCTTTTTATACAGAGGGGTTAGGATACTACCCGACCATGACAAGGGGGTCAACACGAGCAAGTAACAATAGCCCATAATATTGGCTTCTTTTTAATAATTGGCATAGCTATTTCATCAGGACCCTTTGCCCCTGAAGCTCGAATTCTATAATGCATATTAGCAAGCCCATTATCGCCGTTTTAGTGGATGTTTCCTGCCACTAAATGGCGACATTTTAACAAGGTTCTTGATAATATGCCTCTAATTTTTTTAATGAGCCCAACGACTTCACCCTTTGAAGGGGAATTACTGCATTCAGAAATATGTGATGGGTTCATTAGAAAGAAGTCAGACCAAAACGAATTAGGATGTAAGGAAGAAAGTTGTAATAGGTGTGCTTTCCATTCTTCTTCATTTATTGTGATGGGGAGAGGTTTAATTGTAATACCACAACATTCTGCATTTATTTCCCTAAATCGCTTGGAGTTTTTTTTCAGAAGCAGCTTCTTTTCACTGGACTCAGTCATAGATTTCCACTTTTTGTTTTTAATAGCATGTTTTCTGTTGTCTTTTCCTCTTTAATAAACCTATTAGTGTATTTCATTCAGGAAAAAGCATCGCGAGCAGACGGAACAAGCAATTAAGGTGTTTGCGGAAATTTTGCATGCTCGCTGAGATTTTTTACCGTTTCATGCATAGTGCAGGCAATGTAAATTCAGCCCACCTCTAGACATAACCATAGTGTTTATACTATGGCTAAAGGAGTCCAACAGATTAGTTTGGGAGAGGTCTGGATCTTCTGATATTATGAGTTGCTGAGCTCCTATTAAACTTGTTAAGGACTCTTTAAGTTTTGAAACGGCCAGGGTATTCCAGTAAATTCTACCATTTGTTTTTGAAAGCTACCACTTTATTGTTGAAATTCCAAGAGCTCCCCCCAACCCAGGGCAACTCTATTTTTAAACTGATCACTAAATTGATTTTTTTTTAATTCCGATATTGGGTAACATAATAAAGGAATCTGCTGAGGCAATTACATACTTAATTATAGAGCCACCATTAGCTCCCTTTGGTGTAGTTTTAGCTGGTATATATTTTTCTGGTCTCCAATTAACAATTAGTAAATCCAGATATCTGAAACCTTTGAGTAAAATTGTTCCTCTTTTATCGGTACGACTGTGATTTGGAAATTGAGCATGCAGGATGTTTAGTGCTTCTTCCTTAGTGGTATTAGCAAAAAGCCCAATACTATGAGTGGAAACCTTAGTGTTAAGGTCCACAACCAACATTAAGTTCTTTTAGTAAATGAGAATTGGATTTTCTGGGTGGGATGTATGCATTTATAATTAGAAAGGACTAAGAATTATCATAATTTTCCTTGGTCTCTAGCTTAATTTCCTGAAATAAATTAGAGGCATGCAGAATTATTTTATATGTCCATCTGAGGCTTGATCTAAGCAGAATGGCAATGCCTCTTTTAGCATGTCCCCTGCTCACCAGGAGCGCAGGGCAGCTCAGCACTAGGGGTGGGCGTAATTTGCATAATTGTGTTACGTAAATCTCTGCAAAACGGTAAAAAATCTCAGCAAACACGCAGAAATTCCACGAACACGCAGAATTGCTTGTTCTCAGTGCTTTTTTCCTGTTCACAACCGCTGTTTGCGTGCTATCTCATGAACACACATTATTAGAATGTTAACAAGCAAAAAATTTCGCGAAGTCGCAGAACGCAGAATTTGGGCAATTTTGCGTCCTCCGCGGAACGCAAAATTGCCTAAGTTCCGCAAATGCCACGAGCGGAACGGAATTTGCAGCTCGGGCATACTCAGCACAAAGTAATCTTCAATGCACCAATTGTATACAAATTATATCGGTATTTAGTTCTTTCAAGAATAATAATTTGTTTTTATTTGAACATAAGGCAGCTGCATTCCAGGAGCTCAGTTTAAGGCCCTTGCTAGGAAGAGTTCCCAAATCTTAGACCAGCAGAGCTATTTGCCCTGAAAGCCCCTGCCACCGAACTCCATTTCTTGTTTTCCTCATCTACAGTTAATGCAAGACAATTTCTTTTTCAGGTTGGAAGGAGACTCTCCTTCATACCTTACTGAGGGATACCTATAATACCCTTTCTCTCTTTAAGACAAGAGAATCCAAAGATGAGAGATCTAATGGGGTGGTAAACTGCCTATTGACAGACTCTTGTTGAGGAGCTTTCTCCTCATAAGGGACCAGAGTGTCAATGCAACAACATCGTAATTTTTCAGAATTTGATATTATCAGAATGGAATAAACGACTGGTATCGAGAGCACGTAAAAGAGCATGGTACAGCCACAGGGAGCATCTCCTCTGCATTCAAACCAAACAACCCACGAGGCGAATTCCTTTCGTATCCAAATTCAATCCAAATAGCAACAAAGTGGCAAAAATAATCAAGAATTGGTCAATCTTACGAACCATTGAACCTTTCCAAGATGAACCTCTTTTTTCATATCAAAGAGGTGACAATCTGGCTAACCACCTGGTACGAGCTATCACCTGGCAGGAGAAAACCCCAGATCACCACACCATCACTGCAGCATGGGGCATGCCGCCAGTCTTGGGCCACTTCAAATGCCAGAGCTGCTCAGTATGCGAACTAACGACCAACACTAAAGTATTCCAATACAAGGATAAAATTCAAACCCTCAGAAGCCACACCAATTGCAGATCCACCAACGTTGTATATGCCATCGAATGCCCATGCAAACTTTTGTATATTGGCCAAACAACACAAATCATCAGAAACAGGATAGTGCAACACAAGAGCCGCATTAATTGCAAAGTGACCTCAGCACCCCTGGTCAACCATTATCTTGAAAAAAACCATAGAGACACCGATATGAAATGGCAAGTGATTGAACACCTGACACTGCCTACGAGAGGCGGCGACATACGTTCCCTCTTGAATAAGAGTGAATGTAAATGGATGACCTTGTGCGACTCTGTCAATAATGGACTCAACACCATTGATGAATGGAACAGTACCATTACCATTTAATTCATCTGTCTCCACCGTCTTGCCCTGCCCTGGATGTTCCCTGACTGTTGATATATAGGGAATATCACTCAGCCCCCCCATTCCCCCCCCTTCAGGTGACATAACCAGACCGAACCCTCTCCTTCTTCCCCCCCTTCCCTAAACCCCCCCTTTCCTTTTCTCTTCCTTCCCCCCCCCACCCCCTCCCGCCCCCCACCACTTCCTCTTCCCTCCATTTCTGAAAGTTTTTGAATTTGTGGAATGTTTATGTCAACACTGTAAATTAGATATCGGTTTGTTTATGGTATTCACTAAACTGATAATTTGTCATGAACCATGCCATGTGTCAATTCCTGCTACAATTTTTATTGTTTTGGGTAAATTGTGTAAGTAAACCCTGAGATGCCTACTCGGGTATAATAGTGAATATATGCATTAGATGCTCTCGTTGGTGTTGTTGTCACGACTCTCTTAAATGCCATCGGTCCACTGTGTAATTAGTTCTTAAGACAAATATAGTGCCGACACAGCTACTAGTATAACCAATGTGAATATATGCACCACATGCCTTCTATGATGTTAACATCTCTGTCTCAATACTATGCCACTCCGGTTATTGTACTACTATTCCAACACGCCCTCATACATGACGGCATTACCATCCCGTAAATACCAACAGGCACTTCCCTGAGGGCTCCACACATTGGTATTCCCGCCCCCCCTCGACCCACGGCACCTATCAGGATAGCCGTTTCTTTCCTAACCTGCCCCACGTCATCGGGCTAATCCACCCACCAATGGCTATGTTACTTGAAGCCTCCGGTTGCCATAGCAACGCTGGGACAGCGCTTCATTCGCCAACTTGGATTCACAGCGGAAGGTAATCCTTTGCGCCGTACTTCCCAAACTGCTTAACCCGACCCAATTCTCCTTGGTTTTAATCTCCGTTCCCTTTCCCACAGATTGATTCACCGCCCACTCCGTTTCCACGCCTAGATTCACTTCGGCCACTTCGAGAATTACCTCATTCATAAACTTGGTAGGTTCGCTTTTTGAGCCATGCACTTAATACGAATGTGGCCCGAGTACTTTGGTCTCCATCAGCTCCCCAATTGCTTTTCAAAACAGTTCTTATCCCCTTCTCCCAGACATCAAGGGAATCCAGGATGCTACCTGGCAAATTACCACCTACCAACACCTGATTGTCCCACTGATTCTTGCAACGTGGGCACAATCCAGCTGCCAGACGGTAAGCTTGTATTGGAAACACACACCCCCCCTCCCCTCGACACTCCTCTGATGTTATTCGTCCCAGCACGCCCCTCACTTTTCCTTCCTTTCCCCATACAGCACTGCGTCCAGCCCCACAGTCCTGATGATGATCCCAATTACTAGGGAACGAAACGCCGTCGACTTCCCAGCGATAATTTAGGCGCCCTTTACCCAGTGGCTGTCAGAAAACAGAAAATTTGGAAATTGAACTGTTTGAATTTTATGCTGTTTTCATGCACTGTATATAATTCTTCACATTTCACCTTGCGCCGTCCACGCTGTTTGTTCACTGTCACTTGCGTCGCCGTAGTGCCACCCACCTTTGCACTCGTGCACCTAGTACAACTTTGGGCTGTTATCTGTTATTGAATAATTGCAGTGCTGCTATTAACTGTAATTGTGTTTGTTCTCCATTCAAATCCTTTTTGATAAACTGATGTAAATGATGTTTTGAATACATATGATAACTTAATGGAGTCTCCTTGTTTCGTTTGGATAATACTGTATAGATATCCTAATTAATCGTCTATGAATAATACCAGTTGGGATATTGTTTTTTGTATACTCTAACCAGGGATCACACTCGGCAACTCTGGGCATTAGCTTGCCTCATCTCTACAACGGCCCCCCACAGACGCCGGGGATGCCTGGTTTCACCTTGGAGATACCCAGTAGGGACCATCTCACAGGGATAGCCAGGACGGGTTCCCCAGCGGTCTACAGCGCCACGACGCCTCAGGGCAGCAGTGCGCTTTTCAAGACACATACATTACATCCCTGGTCTTCTTGCAACAAGGCATTTTTTCAAGTCATTTGTTGTTCTCTGGCGCCCTCTGTGGAAAATGACTAAAATCGGTATACATAAGCGGCGTTCATTCATGTTCACCATAGCCACTGTTGAGCGTAATGTAAAAATCGTGAAACATTGGCCACACCATCATGTCCCTTTTAGGCCCCTTCGTGCGCGTAAGTGGCAGCCATTTTTGAGAACCATGACCCCTCTGCCCGTTGCCGGTAGCCAGCGCGTCTCTCTCTCTCTCTCTCTCTCAACCTCGCAAACATCCCCCGCGCACTGACAGCCCCCGCTCTCACATACCTGAACCATAAACCTCCCCTCCAGCACGATTCTGCCTCGGAAACGCATTCTGCTCCCGGCCAACACCTCCCCATCCTTTGATGAACCCCCTTTCCTCTGTGCCCAATTGTCCTGCCCGTTCCCAGGCTGCCACCTGGCCCTGTGGATAGCATTTATTGGCCCCTTACAGTAAGCAGCTGCCCCGATTCAAAGGATCTTCGACTGATCAAGGCCCCCACCCCATGAGATCCGATCAGACACACACATTCCGGGAATCGACGGAATGTCCTTCTGTGCGATAGCCATCACCTACTGTGACCGGGGTGGGGACATCTACTGTAAATGCGTGTGGGAACAGGCTTGAAGTGGGGATTCCGAGGATGCCTTTCCGTACATCAAAGTATTGACAAGAATGTGTTTCATGTAATAAAGCAATAAACCTGTGTATAAGAGGCCAGGCCGCAAGGATGCGTTTAGAGCACCTCGAGAAGATACCCTGTTGTCTGATTTGACGTGTTCTGTTCCGTCGGAATAAACTTCTGTTTCCTGCCTTCCAGTCTCCAGCGCCTGCCTCTTGGTTTGGTAATATTGAATGGTATGAGAGGCGGCTAACGCCGGGCAAATAATCGAAGGGTTCTTGGTCGAAATCGGCCCTACCCTTTCTACAATTGGCGTCCCAAACGTGGGGCCCATCAGAGACACGTGGATCCAGTGGGAGAGGTCCCAACGACAGAGTGAACGACTGCAACGATCCGGAAAGTGCACCTGCCCAATAGACCCTCGTCTGGCAGCCGATCATCCGAACTTCACTGGTTCCGAGCAGACCTCTCTCGAGTGATCTACGGTCCTGACTGGGAACCATCAGGAGTGCCACGACAGAAGATAGAGGACGATCGGGCGCTTGATTTGGAAGACAAGAAACTGTCCATGCGGTCCGGGTAAGGTCGTGTAACACGACAAACTGTGAAATATTTGATTGATTGATTGGAAAATACTAGTATTACTCTTCGAATTGTTGGTTCTCTTTGGAGGTTCTCTGTCTGCAAACGGAGAGGAATAGAAAGATTCTCTCTTCCTTTGCAGGTAGCGAAGGGTAGGTAACGCAGGCCTTTGCCCCCGTTGTAATCCGTCTTGCCTATTTTTCTCCCCCGCTGATTGATTGTTTGCCCGAACATTGTTTGTTGGAGGATTGTTTTCTCGAGAATTCTCTGTCTACAAATGGGGAAGGATAAAAGTATTCTGTCCTCCTTTGCAGATAGTGAAGAATAGGTAACGCAGACTTTTGCACCCGTTGTAACCCGTCGTGCCTATTTCTTTCTCGCCACTGATTGTTTGATTGAACGGACATTGATTGTTCGATATTGGTTCTTTGGAGGTATTCCCTGCTTACAAATAACGTGGAATAGAGATATTCTATCTAGTCTTTGTAAGCAGTGAAAAGATAGGTAGTGCAGACTTTTGTCCCCGTTGTAACCCGTCACGCCCATCTTCTCCCCACTGATTGGTTGTTGGTTCAGCCCGGACCGTTTATTAGAGGTAGATCATCCGGCTCCACCGGAGGACACCCCTAATAAAAAGGACATGTATATAAAAATGCGGATTAGCCGCTGTATCTCTCTAGCAAACTATGACGTAAAAATCGTTAGGAAAAACAAAAGGAATCGAGCAAAATCAGTAGGCCACTGATGGGATCTTCCTGACCCCGCTAAAATAGAAACATTAGGAACAACCCCTCATGAGAAATATGAAACTAGTGGGAGGAGCCGAGCTCGACGCCACGATGGCCGCAAGGCAGCTCGCCTCCGCCGCCCACTCCGCCCAAATAACGACAAACCCTATACAAATATTATAAATATATACAACACTCCAGCAAAGTAGCATGTTAAAACGTTTTATTAGACAAATATTTACATGGCAGCCTGCTGCAACATCAATCCCAATGCATTCGCCGTCTGCTTGACGCTGTCCCTGTCCCTCCTTCCTTAAAGTAGCAATGTTGGGCTACTTTTTGGTTGGCTTTGGGCTATAGAAAGCCTACAAAAGCCATCAGCCGGCGAGGTGACATCGGTGGCGGCCTGGGGTGGAGAACCGTTGGGCGAATAGGCCGGAGGCAACACAACGCGCCGAGGCCTGTCCCCGGACAGTCCACAGGTGGTGTCCAGCAAGTTGTGTGGGGGGGGATGCCTTGCTGACGGCCCTCCCCCTCTTTTGTTGCCTGGCCCGGCTAGCTCAATCGATCGAGCATGAGACTCTTAAACTCAGGGTCGTGGGTCCGGCCATTTTGTATACCTTCGCCAGGAGATGACGTGGGGCGCCCGCGCAGAGGCGGCGCGGACGGCTCTCTCTCTCTCTCTACACCCCCCCCCCAGGAGGAGGTTCATCTCCCGCACCAAGATTGCCATTAGCGTTCCACTCAGCGGGCCCCCGCGGTTGGCTGGCCGGGGGACCCGCTCCGGTGGCCGTGGTGAAGGGCAGCTGCGGAGAGGAGCTCTCAAGATGGCGGCCAGCTCCCCGGATTTGGGCCTGGTCCACTAGGATGGTTCTGGACTACTATGGAACTCGGATGCTTGCCTGCTCGGGCATGAGCCCCACTCGTGAAGACGTTCTCTCCGCTTTAAAGATTCTACGAGAGTCGTTGGCCCTTGACTCCCGCGGGCTTCCGGTGGGAGCAACCGCCACTGCTGCTCGACTATCCCCCATGGATATGCCGCTGCCCCGGGTGACCGCCGCCTTATCCACATCTGGTGCCGTGAGGGAGGCTGATCCAGTGCATCGACGGAGGGATACGCCTGCTGTCCCGCTCTCCGGAGTGGCCACAACGTCGTCACAAGATGGTGGTGCTCTCATGCTGACGCCAGTTTTTTGTCCGAATTGCTAAGAGACACTGTAGACTACCAACTCGATCAGCTCCGGTGGGACCTCGGCGGGACCCGGTAGGAAAGATTTTGCCTTCCTCACCTTCGAGTCACGGTTCATGCTGCCTGTTCTTTCTGTTGGCGCTAACGAACTTTTTTGGAACTGCCGAAAGGGATTCTGGTCCGGCCGCTAGTTATTGGAGGCATTTGAACTATACTCTGGACCTGCCTGGCCTCGACCAAAATGGCGCCAGTATGGGCGGGAATTGCAACTCCTTATGACGTTCTAGTTACTTAGCCTTGATGTTATGGGGGATGTATGCGGTCTTTGTGCACATGGCGGGCGGGGAAGTGTACTGACTGGGCATACGGACAACCCTATTGATGTCGTTTTTTTCATTTTTTGATTATTGTATTATTAAAGCTTCGAAGTAATGTTACTCATGATACTCGCCCATGGTGTGCGTATGGACGATTTTATTGTAACTGATCCTGTTATACTTTCGATTATAAAATCAACCTTCACTGATCCTGCAACCGTTTGTCACGTTTAGTTTTTTTCAAATTAAATGGCTCGCTTGTTACGTACTCCTATACTACAGTGTAATCTCTCCTTACCTCATGCGTTTCCCGTCTGCCCCGTGGCCGGCCTATATGGTTGGAGGCCTGTATTTGAATACTGACATTTTCACAATAAAGACTTAAACAATATATATATATGGAACTAGCATCATAACAGTCGCTTAGATTGGTAGGTTTTCAAATAAAGGCTACTATCTTCAAATAAATAAAAGGACAAGTAAAATGAAGCAATTCGATTATAAAAGGTTGAAAAAGACATAGCACACAGAGATAATGCGAAAGGATTAGTCAAGACCTGTTGTATTTCACATTCCTGCAGCATAAGCAATCGGTAAAGATCTTGATGTTTAAATATATCAATGAATAGGACAGTAGATCGAACCTCTTTCTTAGCAGCCCCCTCGTGGGTCAAAAGCGCCTCCCCCCCCCTTTTTCAAACCAGGAATCTCTAATTACACTACTGTTGTAAATTTCCCGGAAGTATGTAATGAACGGCCTATCATTGGTTATCTTTGCCGCACTACCAGTTCCTCTGGGCTTCAATGCCGAAATGCAAGGAACTGCCTCCCGGACAGATAGGTCAGGTACGTGGTAAGTAGAACATTTTCGTGTTTATATGCGCTGATGTGCTTTGAACGCTGCTCCCACCCCTCTTCTCTTTTTCTGCAGGTTACCTCGGGATTTCAGCTGAAGTATGGAGAAGACCTAAAAACGCACCGTGTTCCACGCGAAGAAAAATGGGCTAGCCCTGTGAGATGATACATTATATGCAGGAGCTATCTCTGGAGAGCGTGAAAAATTGTATGGTATGAATGTGCGCATAGTCCCTGATTTGTACGGTATGAATGCGTATGTGTGGCGCACGTCTGGGTCAATAAAAGAATGCTTTTTGTATGACTGAGGTGTTGATCGAACGGTTAATGGGATGAGAAAAATAAGCCCGAACATGGTACCTGCATGTGAACGACGAAAAAGAATATAGCACTTTCCTTACTTAGAAACGACTCTCTCTCTCTCTCTGGAGCTAGTGATTGGGAGAGAGGCCTACACCAGAAACTTGGAGGGTTATTGCAGTACAACGGACCCAACCCCAACCGATATCCCAAATGTACACCCAAAATAATGCGCACCAGTGAGTCAATTTATGTGCTGACTAAATAAGAGAAGTTAAGAGTACCCCGGGTTGGGGCTCATCCAAAACCCCCCCTCAACCCAGAAATTAGGGATATTGTCATGTTTTAGATTTACCCCTTCTTCTTCCATCCTCATAGAAAAATCAGAATAGTACCATTACACGTCCGACTGACACCCCTCCTTTACCTCAGCTTGGATCATCATTTGCTAGACGTTGGAAGACCCCACCGTGAGTATAAGCACGACTGGACTAGTGTCCGACCAACTAAGAGGGAGTAAGTATTCTTGAAACGAGGATTACCAACAAAGATTGTCTAACTATTAGGAAGGAAGGAGAGTAACGAGCTGGACCCCCCCCCCAATTGAATTAAATGGAATACTGAGAATACGCAACACGCCTGAAAAGGTCCCTTTCCCCAAAATAGCTCTGTGCTTTGTCTTAGGTTTTCGTACTTGATGTATGTACTGTCGCACCCTATCTGGTATCTGTACGTACGTAAGCTGTGAATTTATGTTTTCCCCCAGCTTGTGTTCTTATATGTAAAACCGGTCCGTACTGTTCTATGTGTGTGTGCACTGAATAGCCCATTATTATACACGTTTTCCTATCTCTCTTTATGTTGTACGTGTACTAATAGCCTATTTGGTGCGCACGACGCTCTCTCCCTCTGAGGGCTCCCTTGCTCCCTTTTGAATAAATGACGACACTGTACCTCGCCGCTACAGGTATAATTGGCTTTAGACACGACAGTGTTTGAACAAATTGACAGAAACAAAACGATCGTATTTTGCCATATTACTGCCTCTCCTTTCTGTAAAATGATGAACCTTAATTGGCTGAGAAAGAAAGGACAGGTAAGACGACTGATGTCCCCTAATCTGGCCCTTAAAAGGGAACTATATGTCAGTGGTTTTTGTTTTAATGCCTCAGTAACACCACCTTCATCATTTAGATTACCACCGCCCGTTGCACTAAAGTAGAATGTCCAAAACGTCCCTGTTTTTCCAGAATGGTCCCAGTTCTGTACCAGCCGTCCCAGAAAATCTTAAAAACCGTAGCTGATGACCTTGTTTTTAAAGATAAATTGCCTAAAACTGATAAAGGTTAGCCGTTGCTTCCAGACAAGGAAAATGCTTAACGTGTGCCCCTCCCCGAAAAAGGTACCTATAAGCCCATGATAATAGCACTTCACACTTTTTTATAAACTAGCAGACCCTGAAGAAAAAATATAGCTCAACCGGATTTGTTTTAGAAAGACGAGTCTCTACCGGAGGAGCCGGTTTGAATTTGATAGACTATGTAATTGATAGATACCAGACTTCTTGCCACGTTTACGAATGTAACAGGAATCAGCACCTAACAGACATGATTATGGAAATTCGTAGAATTGTTTGCAAACCCACACCATGGCAATGATTTATGAATCAACAGCATACCCCGATGTAAGGATAAATAAGCCTCCACCCTATTGTGACCGTAAACGTTTCCCCAACTACTTGGGGTTGGGAGAGAAATTAAAGTGTGTAAATGTCTTCCCCTGCCAGTTCTCTAAGACTTGTTTTTTATACTCATTTAAAGACAACGTGCAGTCGTCGGAGGAGAGGGGCCGGACGTGATGCACAGCCTGGCTGCAGATCGGGGAACATCTATGACCTCGACCAAGGCGGAGCCACAGAGCAAGGAGATGCGGGACGAAACACCATTCTCAACATGGAAAATGAAAGAAAGAAGGGCTGTCCAGAAGCCCCTGCATGTTGATGAGCTTGTGCCGAAAGTCCCAGCCCATTGTGCCCGATTGATGGGCCCACTTGCTTGAAATTTCTGCCCCCCTTGGTCCATTTCAGATCTGATCCCACTCCACCCTCTCTTCCCCCGGCCTTCCAAAGCACGCCCCCATCACCCCCTTTTTTCCATATGGAATTTTTGAACTTGACTTGAAGAAGAAACACAGCACAAAGATAGAATAGGGTTTGTCACGAAGGAAGAACGGAATACGGGTACCCCGCCTAAAGGTACCTATGGTAGATTAGTTAGGGAACAGGACAAACAGGACTGTGGTCCGAGAGCAAAGAGTGGCCACACCCTGCAACGCGAAATCTGAATTAGAGCTGGACGAAAGAAGAAGAACAATGAGAGCCTACCAGTGATGGCTCGCTGTAATAAGACACTGGAAAGACGAACCCTTTTTGAACATTGCCACCCCTTGACTGTCCCTTGTATTAAGTTGAATTCCTCTCCCAACCCCTTCGTATTGAATATCACCCAATTGAGCTTTCGAAACCTTACATCGGTCACTTTCAACTGTACATGAATAACTAAGAAGGCGTTAACTCTGTATCATGATAATCGTAGAACACCAGTTATGCGCATGAACATGCTGTCTAGTTTTAATCCCCATGGAGTCCAGACCTCAAGTGATAATAGCCTTTATTCTGCCAGAACATTTTTGTATGACATCATGTTTGCATTCGAACGAATTTCCTACATCATCTAAGTAATGTCCCCGTCTCCAAAGTCTAGCGTATGACGCAGCTAATGTAATTTTGTATGCACTGCCTCCCCGCCTATCACATTGACTACATATGGTTATGTTCGATTCTGTCGGCTTTTTAACAGGATTATTTCCATCTGCCCGTAATGCATATGGGCTACCAAAGACCTCAATGGACAGACCAGCCACATACTTCCCTCGTTAGTATAACTAATGCCAGCTTGTACATCCTCACCTCAGACACGAACAGAAATGAACTAACTTATGATAAAAACTGGGGACTGTGGAAAATGACTAAAATCGGTATACATAAGCGGCGTTCATTTATGTTCACCATAGCCACTGTTGAGCTAATGTGAAAATCGTGAAACATTGGCCACACCATCATGTCCCTTTTAGGCCCCTTCGTGCGCGTAAGTGGCAGCCATTTTTGAGAACCATGACCCCTCTGCCCATTGCCGGTAGCCTCTCTCTCTCTTTCTCTCTCTCTCTACCTCGCAAACATCCCCCGCGCACTGACAGCCCCCGCTCTCACATACCTGAACCATTAACCTCCCCTCCAGCACGACTCTGCCTCGGAAACGCATTCTGCTCCCGGCCAACACCTCCTCATCCTTTGATGAACCCCCTTTCCTCTGTGCCCAATTGTCCTGGCCGTTCCCAGGCTGCCACCTGGCCCTGCGGATACCATTTATTGGCTCCTTACAGTAAGCAGCTGCCCCGATTCAAAGGATCTTCGACTGATCAAGGCCCCCACCTCATGAGATCCGATCAGACACACACATTCCGGGAATCAACGGAATGTCCTACTGTGCAATAGCCATCACCTACTGTGACCGGGGTGGGGACTTCTACTGTAAATGCGTGTGGGAACAGGCTTGAAGTGGGGATTCCGAGGATGCCTTTCCGTACATCAAAGTATTGACAAGAATGTGTTTCATGTAATATAGCAATAAACCTGTGTATAAGAGGCCAGGCCGCAAGGATGCGTTTAGAGCACCTCGAGAAGATACCCTGTTGTCTGATTTGACGTGTTCTGCTCCGTCGGAATAAACTTCTGTTTCCTGCCTTCCAGTCTCCAGCGCCTGCCTCTTGGTTTGGTAATACTGAATGGTATGGGAGGCGGCTAACGCCGGGCAAATAATCGAAGGGTTCTTGGTCGAAATCGGCCCTACCCTTTCTACACCTCCTGTGGCCATTTGTAATGGCACAGTAAGGTATCTGCCTGCAACAGTCTTATCAGCAAGGCTTACAGGGGCAGCAAAGCAACAGCACTTCTAAGAAGGGCTGCTCTACTATATAAGGACAGTCAGACTACTATATAAGGACAGTCTCTGTAGGGCTGGAATAGGACAGTATAGATTGTTCCTGCTTTGCTGGCATTTCTCACCATTGCAACTCTTTTAACAGGACTACACACCAATTGCCAGTAGAGCTGGTATTTTTCTTGTAACAGATCCGTGACTTGTGCCTCACAGCGGCAAGGATGTCAGTTCATCAATGCTTATTCTCACCATTATCCCGACACTCTTAGCCAGCACTTTTCATGAGAACCATGTTTTTGACGAAATCGTGAACACCGCTTCTTTACCTCTATTAGGACAGCACTGCCACTTGTCAGCCGAATTGCTGCGAGATACCAAATGTATCCTTTCCTTGAGTGAATTCAAAATTTGCAAACATTCGTGACAAGAATTTTCAATTCTATTAAGGACTAGGAGGCGAGGATTATGCTTTCTCATTTCTTTAATGAAATGCTCAGCAGCCAATAAAAAACAACCAAAACTACATTTCCCATGAACACTAGGGAATGACCATAGAGACTATAGTATAAAAGGTCCCAACATTAGTCCTTCTTCCTCTTTCTTTGTGGAAACAGTTCCAGTCCAGAATGCAATCCCATGTATATCAACAATAACAGCTCCAAACACGCCGCAGAAATCCAAAGGATCTTGAAATAGAATTCGGTCCCATTATGTCAGACATATGCACCCGTTATACGAAAATCATTGTTACAGGAGACTTTAATTTACATTGGGATAAACCCCATTGGGATTCATCCATGCGCCAACTGGACACCCTGATGTCAACGCTAAATTTTAAACAACTTGTGAAGGCTCCTACACACATTAAAGGTCATGTCATTGACCTGGTATGGACTACAGACCCAAATGTGTCACTTAAAGAGATAACCCCATGTATATGGTCTGACCATTATCTAGTATCTTGTGAGATACGTATTAATAGCCAAATAAATAATCCACCACCGGAAGTCAGGATAATTCGTAAATGGGTAGAGGTTGACCTGATAAACTTGACTACGGTGCTCTCGCCAAAGGATTGGTCCCTGAGTCCAGACTTTAGCCTGGACCAGCAATACGCGGATCTAACGCGGAGCTTGACTCTAGCTATTGATCAGATAGCTCCAAAAAAAACAAAGCTGATAAAAGGACCTGGTAGGGAGGCCCCATGGTTTACGCCATCACTGAGGGACCACAAAAAGAAGCTCAGAGCTCTGGAAAGAGGTTGGAGGAAAAATCAGCAGGACTCAGCCAGAAACCTCTATCGAATCTCCCTCAAAGCATATAAAAAACAAATCTCACTGGCTAAAGCCGAATACTACGAATCCCGCCTAAATAAGGCAGCCAATGTACAGAAAGAGACTTTCAAGATTCTGTCGGAGTTGACAAAAAAACCCGACAGATCCCAGTCCCCCATAGACTGTAATACCTTTCAGGGATACTTTCTGGAGAAAGTAAGAACTATTATCCAGGAGATAAAAAGTGGTACATTAAAAGGGTTGGATACACCTACAGCCCCTCTTGAACCAATTGATTGCTCCATCGCACTGTTTCCAGAGATTGACACACGGAGTCTAGAACAGCTGATGGATAGAATCAAATCTGGATCTCCAGCGGACCCGTGCCCACCAAAAGTCTTTCAGACAGCCCGTCCCTTATTGGAGGAGCGCGTTATCTCCCTCCTAAACAGATCCTTGAAGACAGGGCAAATACCAGCAGTATTTAAAGAGGCGCGTGTAAGACCCCTACTGAAGAAGCCAGGCGCAGATCCTGCAATATTAAAGAACTACAGGCCGATCTCTCAGCTACCATTCCTTTCAAAAGTACTGAAACAACATGTACTAAAATCCCTGTCCAAGTACTTGGAGTCTCACCATCTACTCCATGAACGACAGGCAGGGTTTCGAGCACATCACAGCACCGAGTTGGTGATGCTCGCGGTGCTGGATGAATTGAGAAGCCTGGCTGACGGTAAGAATCCGAGCGCCCTGATTTTGTTAGATCTGTCAGCGGCGTTCGATACCGTCAGCCATGCTCTGCTCCTAGAAAGAATGAGTGATTTCGGTATCAATGGCCTGGCCTTCAAGTGGTTGCAATCCTTCCTGTTGGGTAGGACCCAAAGAATACAACTTGGGGAAGAAACATCTGTAGTGGGGGCGTTAGAATGTGGGGTACCTCAGGGCTCAGCCCTATCCCCACTTCTATTTAACCTATACCTGCAACCTTTGATTGCTTCCCTGGCGCGCATGGGCTGCACTGTATTTAATTATGCGGACGACACTCAGCTGTTGCTGAGTGTCGATAACACAAGTGCGCACAACTTCACACCCAGAACATCTTGAGGTACACGGTCCAATGGATGACTGAAAATCTTTTAAAAATTAACCCAGATAAGACTGAGGTATTGGTGATTCCATCTGCCACCTCACCATGGTGTGACCTTTACTGGCCCGCAGAGTTAGGCCGGGCCCCAAAACCAAGCCCAAATATAAAGAGCCTGGGGATTGAACTTGATTGTGACCTATCAATGGTCAATCAGATTTCCTCCGTGGTGGGTAGCTGTACCAACATTATTCGACAGCTACACAAGCTAGTACCTGTCATCTCCCAATCCATGCTACGTTCCATTGTCGCAGCTACCGTGATCTCGAGGATAGACTACGGTAATGCTCTTTACCTCGGCCTGCCAAAAACCCTGACTAACAGGTTACAGGTCATTATGAATGACGCTGCTCGTCTCATCTTTAGATTGCCAAGACGATCCAAAGCATCTCCCCTGCTACAGAGCCTCCACTGGCTCCCTATTAAGGAGCGAGTGGAATTCAAAAATCTGTGTATAGCTCACAAAGCAATCCACGGGCTGGCGCCTGCCTATATCAAAGACCGCATGGAGGTGTACAGCCCAATGAGAACCCTAAGATCTTCAGACTCTCAATTATTGGTTTGCCCCCGGTACAAACTTGTTACCAAGGGAGGAAGAGCCTTCTCTGTGCTAGTTCCTCAGCTATGGAATACATTACCTGAGTCGCTGCGCAGGGAAGAGAACCTCCTACGTTTTAGGAAGGGTTTTAAAACGCTATTGTTCAGGAGGTCCATGAATACTATCTAGTTTAGTGGATGCCGCTCTCTGTATTGTCAAGTTGTTGTTTGCATCATCGATTCCCAAGTGCCTAGAGGCCTGTAGGTGATTGGGCGCGCTATAAATCAAAAATAACAATAACAATAACAAGTCAGAAGAACACTGGGTCTGTAAACCAGGAGACAAAGGAAAACCAGGAGAAAGATGGACAACATCACTTCGGATCTGAACCTGAAAATGACACAAAGCCGTAACATCCAAATAATGGAAGATCATCAAAAGCAATCCAGGGGGGGGAAAAAACAAGGAGTAATATAATTGCAACAGCAGTTAAACATTGTACAGCACATAACAATGCAAATGAAGTACAAAGGTTGGGATAATCCTCGCCTCCTAGTCCTTAATAGAATTGAAAATTCTTGTCACGAATGTTTGCAAATTTTGAATTCTATGTCAGGACAGGAGGCTCCGATTATGCTTTTTTAAAGCTGATCCACCACTACAGAAGCAATATGATCAATTGGATTTTAATAAAATGTCTTGAAAACTGAATCAGAAGACCAATCTGCGGTCTTCATAATGTCAAAAAGCGTGACACCCATGGAAAAAGCCTTAGAAGCCATCGCCCCTCGTGCAGAATGTGCACCAAACACAGATACATCAATGCCCGCCTCGGACATGAGCCAACGCACCCAGCGCGCCAGAGTAGCGGGAGTGACAGGGCGAAATGGTTTTTGTAAGGCAATTAATAATTGACCCTGCATGTCTGATCGCAAAGAAGCAGTACTCACCTCATAATCCTTAAGGCACTGCACAACACAAAGGTTGGGATGAGTTGGAAAAGAAGCATACGTAATGGAAGCAGTATTAGACTTAGTCCACCTAGAAAGACGAAAAGTAACACCCTCAGGAGTGAAACAGCGACCCGCAAGATCTAGAGCGCGGACATCTGACACACGCTTGCAAGATACAAGGCATAACAACATTGTCAATTTAGCAGACAGCTGCTTACGGGACAACAAGAGATTGGAAGGCCAAGCTTCCAGGAACCTCAGAACAATGGAAACATCCCATAAAGAGACATATTTAGGAGTGGGAGGCTTCGAAAGACGAATACCTTTAAACAATTTGGAAATGAAAGGGTGCTCACCCGCAGGTTTGCCATCAATCTGGACATGGCCAGCGGAAATAGCGGAACGCAAACTATTGACCATCCTATAAGCCAGGCCTGAGGTAGCCAGGGACGCCAAAAAGTTAATGATCAAACTGATATCCGCAGAAACGGGATCAACTTCCCGTTGAGCACACCAATCACACCACCGCTCCAAGCACCTTTATATTGTTTGTGAGTATTGGGAGATCAGGCCTCACTAATGAATTTGGAAGCGTCGCTAGAAATGCCCGGGATCGTCCAGCGATCCCCGAGATTCGCCACGCCAGCAGTTGAAGAGAGCCAGACAGAATTAGGGGATGTGGATCTCTGATAGGATCCAGTAAAAGATTCTGCTTCTGGGGAAGAAGGAGAGGCGGCTCGCAACACATCTCCAGGAGAACCGGGAACCACGCCTGAGCCCTCCAGAGAGGAGCAATCAGAATCAGATCCGCTCGAAATCGTTTGGTGTAAGCCAGAACTCTCGGGAGCATCATGAATGGGGGAAACGCATAGCATAGAGTCGTCGGCCACCGTTGAAGAAAAGCATCCGTGGCCAGGGCTAGCGGATCCGGTCTCCAACTGTAAAACTGTGGGAGTTGCGTGTTGAGGCGAGAAGCAAACAGGTCTAGGTGACACTGGCCCCACCGCAGGAGAATGGCACGGAACACTCGAGGGTGCAACCTCCAGTCGCTGAAATCCCAAAGATGTCTGGAGTGCCAATCCGCAATCTGATTGTTGCGACCCGGAAGATACTCTGCAATAACAGTGATCTTCCGCTGCATGCAAAAGTGCCAAAAATCCTTGGCAATCTCCGCCAACACCTTGGACAGAGTCCCGCCCAGCTTGTTGACATAGCGGACTGCGGACACATTGTCCATTCGGAGAAGAATGCAGCAACTTGTCTGAAGGGGAGAGAAACACCTGATCGCAAACGAACCCGCTAGGAGTTCCAGACAGTTTATATGGAGAGACAACTCCTGAGGGGACCAACGACCCCCCGTCGATACCGGCCCGCAACGGGCTCCCCAGCCCCACCGACTTGCATCGGATTCGATCACTAATTCCGGCGACGTACCGAATAGGGCTCGACCATTCCAGGCCTCCATGTGGTCTAACCACCATTGCATCTCCCACCTCACTTCCTCCTTAAGGGGAATTTGGTCCGAATATCTGAGGCCTTTCCGGAGCAGCTGGATCTTGAGCCGTTGCATCGCTCTGTAATGAAGAGGGCCTGGAAAGATCGCCTGAATGGAAGATGCTAACAGACCTACTACACGTGCCAACGATCTCAATGACACAGTCTGTCTGGAAATAACAGATGTCAACTCCCTCTTGATGTAACGAATCTTCTGGCCGGGCAAAAGAAGCTGGCAAGCAACCGAGTCTATCTGGAAGCCCAGAAAATCTATAGATTGAGTCGGAGTCAAAACCGATTTCGGAATGTTGATCAGAAAACAGAGAGACTGCAAAAGTTCGATGGACCACTCCAGATGTTGCAGAAGCCTGAGGGCACAATCCGCCATAAGGAGAATACCGTCCAGATAAATAATCAATCTGACCCCCCGAGATCGCAGATGTTCCACAACTGGTCTCAGTAGTTTCGTGAAGCACCATGGTGCCGACGAAAGGCCGAACGGGAGAACCTGATATTCGTACCAACTCCCCTGCCACTGAAATTGGAGAAACCGACGATGGGGCTTGTAAATCGGGATCGACGGATACGCGTCCTTCAGATCCAGACGGACCATCCAGTCTCCTTCGCGAAGGAGATCCCGTAAGAGATGGATGCCTTCCATCTTGAAGTGTCGGTACACAACCCCGCCGTTGAAGTATTTCAGGTTGAGAACCAGGCGAGACCCGCCTCTTTTCTTCTCGACCAGAAAGACTGAGCTGGCAAAGCCCTTGGGATGACGGATGGTGGGAAGAATCGCCCCTTTCAGTAGCAGAACTTCGATTTCTTCTGAAAGACAAGTTTGGTCGTGAAGGGAAAAATGTAAAAGGGGGGGAGGATGGGTCTGATGCAGAGGGTGATAGAACTCTATCTTGAACCCTTGAACAGTTTCTAGCACCCATGCATCGCTGGAGATCATATGCCAGTTTTTTAGAAAACATTGCACCCTGCCCCCCAACATCACATCGCAAGCATGAATCAGGCTAGCCTGTAGCGCCGGAATCCTGGTAATGGCCTTGCTGCCCTCCAGATCGGCCTTTGCCATACTGTCCCTTTCCTTTGCGGGAGGGGTAGAAATTTGCTCGAGTGGAGTATCCGGTGTCATATCCTCCACCACGCTGCTGTAGGGCTCCACGCTGGGACTGTTGGTGCGCTCCACGGCCGAACGAGCGTCCACGTTGTCGTCCGGCCTTGGCAAAAAACAGACGCATCGCTCGGCGTAACGATGCCTGTGCTTTGTCGATGCCACTGAAGGTGGAGACAAACTTCGTAAGTTCTTTCAAAAAGGGTTGACCAAACAACAGGCCTTGCGCCTCAGGAACCGACTCCGAAGTCGACAGTTCCGCCAATTTCGGATCCAACTTCAGCAAGATGGACCGGCGCCTCTCTGAAGAAACTGCGCAATTAACGTTACCTAATTGGCAGATAGCTCTCTGCGCCCACTCAATGAGTTTGTCTGGGTCTACAAGAGCTGACGCTTCCTTCGCTTGAAAGCCAAGATCTAAAATCTTGGTAAGAGGTCCAAGCATGTCCAGTAATTTATCCTGACACGACCTCCAGGAACGGTCTAGGCCCTTTTTAGGGTCCTTAGAATATTTATTTAGGTAGGTGACCATCATAGGATCCACCTCCGGAGTGTCTGCCAGGTGGTCTGCAAGGTCTGGTCTCGGGCATTCAGAACAGAGCCTGGCCCGAACAGAAGCGTCAAATGGCTGACGAATGTGCGGTTCTATATAAGCCGCCACAGCTGGGGAGGGCAATCAAGATGACGAATTTGGGTGGACAATATCCGCCCGTTCAGAATTCAGCAGGGACGGACGCTCAGGTGCGTCAACAAAATGTTCTTTGCGGAGACGCTTCTTGGGCGGGGGAGAATCCTGACCAGAAGAAGTGTGAGCATTATCCGAGTCATCCGTGAACTGAGGCACAGAAGACTTTGAAGCCTCAGTTGCCAAAGTTTTTGCCAGCTTCTGGAAGTCAGATTTATGAGGATTTAGAGGTGACTGGAAGTTTTCTGCGAGGCAGGCAACCAGCCCTGCTGCTTAGCATATTGGTTAAGATGACGCTTCAGAGGGTTTATGGCACGAACAAGCGCCTTATTGACCGAGTGCTGGACACCCTTATCCAGCTCCTCCACCAAATTATATTCAAGAGAATCATTATCCTCATCCCCATAGTAGTAGTCATCTTCAGCGTCATAAAATTCCGCCATGGCACTGTAGTGCAACAATTCAAAGCCCACAAGATGACTGTGACAAATTCTGTAGTATCAAAGATACCAATCAGGGGGAGTGATAACCCCAAAGCAGGCTACACAGAGCAGGTAAAAAAAAGACTCAGAGACAGGTAAAATGTGGAGGGAGATAAGCCTGCCGAACAAAGTTCACTCTAGGCAGAGCCTATGCACAATAATAATACAACCGAAGCTCTTTCTTGAACTCCGGCGTCTACGGGGTCGAAAGTTCACAAGCTGTGGGTGTGAGCGCTCGATAGAACGTCCCTTCACTCAACCGGCGTGTGAAGAAATTCCCAAGCCGGAAATAATACAGTGCGCATGCGCGAACTGCTGCCCGTTGAACTCCGGCTCGAGAGCGCTCGCGCTCCCCTCGCGAGCCAGCAACCCCTACTCCCGCTCCACCAAAGGCAACCGGGCACCAGCGGCCAGGCGCAGGGAGGCGAACACACACTCCCAAGAAACACGCTGCCAACGAACGAAAAAACACAAGAACCGGCAAATATGAAATCGGAGCCGGAGTGCTCTAAGCATGCACGAGCATCGTGCTAGAAAGGCAAAGCAGCGGAACACAAGGCAAGTGCAATACCACAACAACAATGCATATAAACAGCTAAATTATGAGCATAAAGATAAAGAGACTTAACTGGCTGCGGAGCAGCAAAGAAAGAGGAAGAAGGACTAATGTTGGGACCTTTTATACTATAGTCTCTATGGTCATTCCCTAGTGTTCATGGGAAATGTAGTTTTGGTTGTTTTTTATTGGCTGCTGAGCATTTCATTAAAGAAATGAGAAAGCATAATCGGAGCCTCCTGTCCTGACATAGAATTTGCAACTTTTATACATGTATCTCTCCTGCTCCCTGTCCTCGCAGCTTCTTTTCTTAGCCCTCTGCTTGCCGGCGCATGCATGATGCTGATTTAACTTCATTGAATCTTCCCGTGCCTCCCATGCCCCACTACCACTCCCAAGCCTCGCAGCTTCTTTTCTTTAGCCACTGCTAGCGAGCGCACAGTGCTGTTTTCAGTTTGCTGAACCTGCTGGTGCCCCCCACCCTCTCAACTCCTCCCTTCCCTTGCAGCTTCCTCCAATCTAACCCAAGAAATAAAACCTCCCTGACGCTCCTGGCGCTTTTGCCTCAGCCGAGCTGCACACCTAACAACAAACTGAGGCGTGTATACTCGATGCATATTTAGTGAGATCCCCACCGCCTAAAGGTAGATAATCCCTGCCATTTCCGCGCCTGCTGTCACCGGCACCGATATAATGATTACGAGAAGGAGTAACACCGGACTCACTCCCATTAACACTGGATGGCTGTTTGCTCTATTTAAGGGCGTCTTTGAGGGTTTATAGCCGTCATCTCCATCCCTTTCTCTCCCCTGCCTCTCCCCACCCCCTTCACAACACTGAGCCCTCCCAACCTTCAATCTTCGCTGCAAAGTCGCTGCTTTGAGTTTTAAATTTAAGCCACTTTTATTTAATCTGTGCAGCATTCTCGCATCCCTTAGCTCCCGTCACATTGTCCCCGTGCAAACCACACCTCCCCCCTCCCACAACACAGCTTGCCCAACCTCCAGTTTCTGAGCACAGATTTGTATTCATTTTCACAGTTTTCACTTAGTATCTGCCAAAGTACAGGGAAATCTGCAATCGGTGTCAGAAAGGTTTAGGGCGCCTTTTCTTTTCTGGGACGGAGTGGTTTTGTCATGTATAATTTTCACTTCTTGTTATTTGCTAAACATATATAAGCATGCCACCTTCACACAGCTGCAGAGTTTAAGGTATTTTCCTATGTTTGCAACAAAGACGGAAGACTTGCGAAATCACTTTCACCGAGGCCAGACCTATTGGTTTTGCTTATGAGAACTATGATATGTTTGCATTTAACCAACACAATTGTGACTGACTGCAGCTCATTAATAAACCATTCCCTTGAGCAGCAAGTCTCATTTTAAAAAGGCCAGAGATAATGGGATTATGTCATAAAAACAGCATGATAGGAGCATTTTTAATTAGCATTCACCTTCACACCAACAGATTTTCATTGAGAAATAACTCAAACCTTTCTTGAACTCAAAAAAGATAAGAACATGTGCGCTATTTAGCCCATTTCCCTTCTGAGTGTCCCATGACTAGTGCAGTGTGCAGAGCTCGGGCACAGTCTGTGTTTGGAAAACTGCTGGGCCCCGGGGGAGATTGGGCTGATTCAGGGGACCAGGATTACTGGGGCAGCTGTACTAAGCGCTCGAGAGAATAAATAACTCTGTACTAAGAGTCCAATCAGATTGCCTGTTTAAGTTGGGTGCAAAGTTCACACGTGCAAGCCATGAGGTAAGCGGAAGTTGGCATGGTTGCCCTTTTGAAATATAACTTTAAAACAAGTAACAGGTGAAGAAATCAGTTACAAGTGTTTGTGAGCTCTCTAAATAGTTTTATGATTAATTAGTAAAAAAGCAAAGGGAACTCTGCCAAGTTACAAGTGAACATTTTACACAAATCATTTCCACCTGCCGTCTCTTGATGCTTCTGTGAATAGAAAACGAAAACTATACGAGTACATTATTTCACCCTGATCAGAGCCGGCTCTAGGCTCATGGTGGCCCTGGGCAAGGAGCGTATGTAGGGGGCCCGGAAGAGGTGGTCCGGGCGGGGCGGAGCGCGCAGGCCAGTAAAGAGGGGAGGGGTCAGGGTGTTTAGTAGTGCAACAGAGCCGGAGGCCGCCAAATCCCTGCCAGGGGCCACCACGCAAATATGTATCCACCCTCAGAGGAATAATATATTAAGGATATATATTGGCGTGGCGGCCCCTGGGGTTTGGTGGCCCTGTGCAGGTGCACAGCTTGCACATGCCTAGAGCCGGCCATGCCCTGATTTAAAGCTCTTTTACATCATTCCACTACATTTCTATACATTGCGCAATGACCGAATTAGGGAGAAGGTGCGAGGTGTCAGAAGGAATCTCACGCGGACAAAGAGTGATTTAAAAGCTTGCTCTGTACTGCAAAATGTTCATGAAATATGTTTCAACATATATGTGTATGCTTAGCTTCTTCCCCACTACTCCCCCAACGGCTCCCCCCACTGTGGCTCCCACTGCAGCCCCCACAGCCATGCCCACAGGACCCCCCACAATCCCGATGGCTGTTCCAATGCCTCCTCCAATAAAGGCCCCCATTGATAATCCGTCGATAATGTCTAGTAAGTTAGATTCAACTTCTGAACGGGTTCTTTCATTCTGATCGTATAATTGATTTATGCGCTTTACCGCCACGGCATACTGTGCTTTAAGGAGAGCCTTTTCGCTTTCGCTTTTCGCACATTCCAAATTTAGCTTCAACTTTTTTTCTAATGCTTCTAGCGCTTCCTGTCTTTCCTGCTGGTATTTGATCTTGAGTTTCTCCTGTTCTTTCTTAACGAACTGCTCCACTATCTGGTACGCCTTAGTAGTGTAGAACTTCCCTCCCTTCTCTTCCACCATTTTGTCTATCACGCTGAGGAGTTCTGAGAGCTGCCTCTCCTGCTCTTCTCCCGTTGCTCTGTTGTTGAAGGCGCAGTAGCGCATCCCGCAATTCTCCAACAACGTCTTCAACTTTCCCTCCTCCGCCTCTGCAACAAGCTCCCTGACTGTCCGCCCGTCCACCTCCAGGTCATCTCTTCGTGTAAACAAAACGACGAGGTACTTTGCTGCTTCGTCTCCAAAGATGTCTTGAATGATCGTTAATGCGTCCTCCTCCTCTCTGGTGAAACGTCCCGCCTGCAGCACCACAACGATGGCGTGAGGCCCCGGGGCGGACAGGACCACACACTTACTCACCTCCTTCACTGTGGCCAGAAGTTTGGTCTTTTGGTCCATAAACCCTGGGGTGTCCACCACTGCAATCTCCCTCCCCTGCCGGACACATGTCTTTTTACTGCACACACGTGTTTGTGCTTTTAGACTTGCTTTAGAATTGAATCCTTTTCTTCCAAGGATGCTGTTCCCTGCTGCGCTTTTCCCTGCTCCGGTTTTCCCGACAAGGACAATCCTCAGGGATTTTGCTTCTCCCTTCTGGTCACATCCTGGAAAGAAAACATTGAGAAGTGAGAATAGATCACATGCATGCATTAATGCCAGCAGTACCTATTTCTATGGACAGACCATCAAATTCAGTGTCAAATGTAGACGTTTCACAGTCATACATGTAAATATTTTAGATCAGGAAAGTGGGAGAGTTTGGAAAAAAACAGCCAGGGAATGTATTTTCACCACTGCAGAGGCACTTTTACAAGTAAGACAGCTGAAATAAGCTTTTACTTGCTTCAAAAATAGGGAGTCTTGCACCAGAATCAAGTGAACTGGAATGTATACATATATATATATATTACCTACTGGCGGTCACCAATAGATAGTTATAGTTAGGACCTAGTTTCAATAGGAAACTCATTTTTTCCCCATAACTTTGGCACCGGTTGACGAATCTTCGCAAAATTTTCAAAACTCGTGGAGCACTCCGGTCAGCTCCTATCTTGAAAGTTTCAGGGTGATGTCATTAGTATGAATGCCTTATGTTATGAAAAAGGATTAAGAGCGTTAAATGGGAGGACTTTAAGTGACAAAAATGGGTCTAGTACATTTGACAACGGGCACCATAAAAGCAGAATTGACTATGTCTTATGTAGCCTGAAATTATGGCTGCTGGTCTGCGACATGGAGGTTGTGTGGAGGAGTGAGAGCGACCACAACCCTGTGTGTACAGAGCATAAATGGTGGACTCCCACCAATGGGCCCATAGGCTCTAACGTCCTTATTCCTCCCTTAATTGTCCCTACAAATGACATGCGCAGGTTTAGGTGGGTAAATGTAGCGACCAACCAGCAGGCTATTGCCAAAATTAACTGTGAGGCAGATACTGCAATACTAGCTCTAGAACACATTAACTCCTCTAGTTCTGGGTCGAGTACTGTGGTTGAAATCCACGACACTCTCTTTTGTGTAATCAAAAACCACTTTCTGAAGCCCGTAAAAGTCACTAGAGCGAGAGCCCCCAAACATGCAAAATGGTTTAATGCCCACTGCGGGGATGCACGACTGGCCCTAGGCAGCCATAAAAGGGAGACAGCCCTTTGCTATTCGATTTGCTAGAAAGGAGTATAAGGCTAGTATAGTGAAGGCAAAGAAAGCCTGGGACGAGCATCATTGGTCTGAGTTGAAGGTAGCCTGCGATAGGAACGATTCTAGGTTATTCTGGAGCATTGTTAAGTGGGGTAGTGAGGGGCAACCGAGCCCCCAGGTAGGAATATGCTACTTACCAGTATGCATCTGTTCTTGGCATAGAGGGCTGCAGAGTGGTACATTATGAATAGATCGCCATCTGGTGTTGGGCTCAGATGATTGCACTTTGTTTTTCTCTTGGAGAGTCTTTTGTATCTTGGTGACTCCTCCCTTGGTTGGTAGTGCGCATGGGCATCGGCTCCATCCTTAGATTGTTTTGCCATAGTAGGGTTAGATGGAGTAGTATAGTAGAATACAGATAAGAGTGCCCATGTAAGTGTATCTAAATAAGATAATGTTGGAACAGACACAGGTTTCCGGGGAGGCTGGGAGGGCATGTACCACTCTGCAGCCCTCTATGCCAAGAACAGATGCATACTGGTAAGTAGCATATTCCGTTCGAGGCATATGGGCTGCAGATGGTACATTATGAATAGACTATACAGCAGTTCTCTCCCTAGTGGTGGTCGCCCGTGTCTGTTGCAACTGTCTGAAACAATGTTTTTAATACTGCTTGTCCCACTCTAGCTTGTTGTGTTGTGTGCACATCTACACAATAGTGTTTTGTGAAGGTGTGCGGTGTAACCCAGGTAGCCGCTTTGCATATGTCATCTAGTGGAATGTTTCCCAGAAATGCCATAGATGCTCCTAGTTTACGTGTAGAGTGAGCTCTAGGAGGAACAGTTAATGTTCTCTTTGCCTTTAAGTAGCATATTTGAATGCATTTTACAATCCATCTGGCAATGCCCGCTTTGGAGATGGGATTGCCTTTATGTGTGGGAGAAAACGCAACAAATAGCTGTTTTGTCTTTCTGAAAGTTTGTGTTCTTTCTATATAGTACAATATAGCTCTTCTAACATCCAGTGTATGTAGGGCTCTTTCAGCTACTGTTTGTGGTTTTGGAAAGAAAACCGGTAATTCCACTGACTGATTGATGTGGAATGCTGAAATAACCTTCGGTAAGAATTTTGGGTTTGTTCTAAGAACCACTTTATTTTGGTGTAGCTGCATAAATGGTTCTTGAATCGTAAAAGCCTGCAGTTCACTTACACTTCTAAGTGACGTGATAGCTATGAGGAAGGCCACCTTCCATGTGAGGAATTGTATTTCGCACCTATGCATAGGTTCAAAGGGTGGCCCCATTAGTCTGGTAAGCACTATGTTAAGATTCCAGACTGGGGAAGGTGGTCTTCTTGGTGGAATGACTCTTTTGAGTCCTTCCATGAAAGCTTTAATTGCTGGTACTTTAAACAGTGACAGATGTTGCCTGTTTTGTAGGTACGCCGCTATGGCTGCGAGATGGACTCTGATAGAGGTATATGCTAGGTTACATTGCTGTAAGTGTAGTAAATAGCAAATGATTTGTTTAGTGGATGCGTCCAGAGGGTTGATGTGCTTACTGTTACAGTGTATAGCAAACCTCTTCCATTTTGCTGCATAGCATGCTCTGGTGGTAGGACGTCTTGCTTGTTTAATGATTTCCATGCATTCTGGTGGTAAATCTAAATACCCAAACTCTATGACCTCAGGAGCCAGATCGCTAGGTTCAGTTGTTTGGGATCTGGGTGCATTATTTCTCCATGGTTCTGTGTAAGATGCATGGGTAATAACCTTAGCTTTTGATGTGGTACTTGTGAGAGTTGTAGCAGCGTGGTGAACCACGGCTGTCTTGCCCACGTGGGTGCCACTAGTATCATTGTCATTGAGTGTTGCTGCAGTTTCCGAACCAGTAATGGAATTAGTGGTAGAGGAGGGAACGCATAAGCAAATTTGTTGGACCAATTTATCCACAGTGCATTGCCCTGGGACCTTTGGTGTGGGTACCTGGATGCGAATTCTTTGCATTTTGCGTTCTGATGATTGGCAAACAGATCTATCTCTGGTTGCCCCCATTTTTGGAAGAATGGCTGTAGTATTTGGTCGTGCAGCTCCCATTCGTGTACTTGTTCTGACTGTCTGCTTAGGATGTCTGCTATTTGATTTTGAACTCCTGGTAGGTGTTCCGCTAACAGGTAGATCTTTTGAGGAATGGCCCATCTCCAAATGTCCTGTGCTAGTCTGGACAGTTGGAGAGAGTGTGTCCCCCCCTGTTTTTGAATATAATACATTGCAGTCATGTTGTCTGTTCTGATCAGGACTGCTTTGCTTGATATTTGCATTTGGAAAGCTTTTAGTGCTAGAAATATTGCTAATAGTTCTAGGTAGTTGATGTGCAGTTTCTTTTGCTGCACACTCCACTTCCCCTGTACTGTGTATCTGTCCATATGCGCTCCCCATCCGGAGAGCGATGCGTCCGCTGTTATTATTACTTGTGGAATTGGCTCTAGGAACGACCGTCCCTTGGAAATGTTTTCTGTGTTCCACCACTTCAGAGAGCGATACGTCCGGTCGTTTACCAACACCAGATCTGTAATCTGACCTTGAGCCTGATTCCACTGTGTCGCTAGACACTCTTGTAGTGGGCGCATTTGTAGTCTGGCATGTGGTATTAGCAGTATGCAGGAGGACATCATGCCTAATAGTTGCATAAACACTCGTGCTGGTAGTGAGTGTTGTGGTTGAAATCTTTGTATTAACCCGACCATTGTCTGTACTCTGATTGGGTTGGGGTATGCTATTGCCTTTTCTGTGTCTACTGTAGCCCCCAGGTATTGCTGAATCTGGTTTGGTTGCAGGTGTGATTTTTTGTAGTTCACCGTGAACCCTAGGTGGTGCAGCAATTGAATTGTCTTCTGTGTGTTGTGAAGACATTCTTCCTTTGATTTGGCCTTTATTAGCCAATCGTCCAAGTATGGGAAGACATGTATTTGTTGTCTTCTCAGGTGTGCTGCCACCACAGCTAGGCATTTTGTGAAAACTCTCGGTGCTGTTGTGACACCGAACGGAAGGACTTTGAACTGATAGTGTTGTCCTTCTAACACAAACCTTAGGTATTTTCTGTGGGCTTTGTGAATTGGGATATGAAAGTAAGCGTCTTTTAGATCCAGTGTAGAAAGAAAGTCCCCTTTCTTCAGTAAAGGGAGTACTTGTTGGAGCGTGACCATGTGGAAGTGCTCCGAATTTATGTAAGCATTGAGAGGTCTGAGGTCTAATATTGGTCTTAGGGACCCGTCCTTTTTGGGGATCAGGAAGTATAGAGAGTATACTCCTGTTCCTTGTTGATCTTTTGGGACCTTCTCTATTGCATGCTTTTGTAGAAGTGCTAGAACTTCTTCTCTTAACAATGTCAGATGATCTTGACTCATTGGACGCTGTTTGGGGGGGATGTTTGGTGGGGTAGCTGTGAGTTCTAGGCAATAACCATGTTGGATAATTTGTCTCACCCACTTGTCTGACGTGATGTTCTCCCAGACAGGTAGGAACTGTGATAGACGTCCCCCGACCGGTGTTATGTGGTCTGGGGGGAGTTCTATGAAGTCACTGTTTTGGTGTTGAGGCGTTGCGGTTGTTATTATTTCCGCGGCCTCTACCCTTATTGTTGTTACCTCTGTAACTGCCTCTTGAATTACCTCTGGGTGATGTTGGTGTGAAAGATGTGGATTGCTGATTCGTTCCTGTGTTCTTTGAGCCCCCTCTATAGGTGGATCTACGAAAGGAACCTCTGTGTGTTGGCTGTTGCAATCCTCCCATTGACTTAGCCGTTTCCGTATCTTTCTTCATTTTTTCTAATGTCTCGTCTGTGCTTGAACCAAACAATGTCTTCTGATCAAATGGTTTGTTCAGTAGGGCTGTTTGTACTTCTTGTTTGAATCCTGAGATTCTAAGCCATGCGTGCCTTCTTAGCATGACACTAGTGTTAATAGACCTTGCTGCAGTGTCTGCTGCGTCTAATGCACACTTAATGGAAGTATTGGTTATTATTTTACCTTCCTGTATTAATTGGTCTGCCTTCTTCTGATGTTCTTTTGGGAGATGTGTGAGAAGTTTTTCTAACTCATCGTAATGTGCCCTGTCGTAACGTGCGAGTAGTGCTTGTGTATTGGCTATACGCCAGCTATTCGCTGCCTGTGATGCTACTCTTTTGCCTGATGCATCTATTAACTTCGACTCTTTATCTGGTGGAGGAGCCTCTCCTGTAGATAATGAGTTTGCTCTTTTACGAGCGTTTGAGACCACCAGCGAGTCTAGAGGTACATGCCCTCTAATAAATATTGGGTCCTTTGGAGCCGCTTTGTATTTTTTATCAATTCTTGGGTTTAACACCCTGGCTCTCACTGGGGTTTCGAATATTTCCTCTGTGTGAGTAAGAAGACCCTTCAGCATAGGAAGAGTACCTGATGTTCTTTGTGCATTAGGTAGAGTCTCTAACAAGAAATCCTCTATTTGAGGTTCTGTATGCATATCTAGTTTGTGATATTTTGCTGCCCTATTAATGAGCTGCACAAAACCTGTGTTATCATCAGGTGGTGAAGGCTTTGAGGGATATAGCTCTGGGTCGTTGTCCTCATCTGACCCTACATCATAATTTTCCAATGGATCCTCCTCATCTGGGATAGTTTCGTCATCCCCTTGAGGTTCTCCCTCCCCTAGATCACTGTCTACATCTGACTGAGGTGTAGCTGGTCTTGGTGTGGAAGGTGTAGGAATATGTGGCCTATTGTGAGGAATAGGAGAAGAAGGTGTGACTCTAGGACGAGGAGAAGCAGGAGGAGTTATATTCGTCCCCATTGTTCTCTTTTTTGAAGGAAGAGGCTTATCTTCTGACTGTTCACTCTTTCTCTTCTTCGTGACCACTTTCCCAGTTTGTGGATCAATAAACAAGATCTTTTGTTTGGGATCTGTCTGTTGCTCCTGAATCGGTACCGAGGGTCCTGGTTCTGAGAGCTGTTTTTGTTTTCGATCGTCAGATCTTGTTGTTTTCGACACCGAATGTCTGCTCGATTCCGACTTTCTGGGTATCGAGTGTCTTTTGGGCGATAAATCATATTTATGTTTCGACATGGAATGTTTCGATACCGAGCTCTCCTTTGTATGTAGCCTCGGTGCCGAAGTCGATGTCGCCCTTTTCTCGGATCCGACATGGTGGGAGTCCGAGTGTTTCGGTTTCAGTTTCGGTTTCGTTGCCGGGCCCGAGGGCGGGGCGTCGGAAACTTTTTTCAGCGGTTTGACCGGGCCCGAGGGCGGGGTCGTTACCGCACGGGGTCGGTTTTTCGGTAAGGGGACGTCATCACTCACGGTTTGTTGCTCGAAGAGTTCTTCAACCTCCGACTGGTCCCCTTCCGACCCCGACTGGTCCTCTTCTTCCTCGATTTGTTCGTCTCCAAACAGCTCCGGGATCGCCTCCGCCTGCATTCTGGAAACCTCGTGTCTTCGAGCTCGGCGATTTCTAATCGTTAGCTTGGAGGAGAATGCTGCGCAGGCTTCGCAGTCCCTGGATTCGTGTTCAGGCGATAGACAGAGGTTGCACACCTCGTGTAGGTCCTTGTGTGGGAACTTAGCACCACACGTTGGACATTTTTTGAATGGAGTCCTTTCCATGGACTCCGGGCTTGACTGCGTCGAGAAAGGCCTCCTTTTCTTCGACGTAGATCCAAGTTTTTCTCTTCTATTTTGAATTTGTAACGCGTCGGAATGGAATTGAACGCGTTCGATAACAATACCGTCGAATTGGAAAGGGAATACGCGCCGAAAAATCACTTTCTTCTGAAGTTGATCTGGAGCGTCTCGATCTTCATCCGAACCCGATGGCGGAAAAAAACAATCTAAGGATGGAGCCGATGCCCATGCGCACTACCAACCAAGGGAGGAGTCACCAAGATACAAAAGACTCTCCAAGAGAAAAACAAAGTGCAATCATCCGAGCCCAACACCAGATGGCGATCTATTCATAATGTACCATCTGATTTGATTTGATTTGATTTGGACTTATAGAGCGCATGGCTGCCCTAGAGCGTCCCAGCGCTAATCCTAATCTGAACCAGGTGAACTCAAGCGAAAGCAAGATTAGAGGGTGGTAGGGAACAAAAAGGTTTTAAGTGCTCTTCTGAATTTCAGATGATCCGGTTCCATTCGGAGTTCTCTAGGGAGAGCATTCCATTTGTTTGACACATTCAGTGAGAACCGTCGGCCTCCTGTTCTAGCTTTCCTCACTCGTGGGACAATGGCAAGATTTTCTCCATCCGAGCGAAGGGCCCTGGGCGATTTGTAAGGTCGGATCAATCCTCTCAAGGCTGGAGGGCCTTTGCCTTGCAGGGTCTTATGTGCAATACAGAGAGATTTGAAAGAGACCCGCTCTTGGATGGGGAGCCAGTGCAGGGCTTTCAGCAATGGTTTGGCTGAGGCCCTTCTCGGCACCCCCATCAGCAGCCTGGCTGCGGCCCATATGCCTCGAACACAACGTTCCGGAAGAGGAGTGGGTAAAATACTTTAAGGCACAGTATGCTGATCCTAAACAGGTCCCCACAATGGCGGGTATAAGTTCATGCCACTTTAAAGATAAATCCTTTAGCCTGGAAGAGATCATGGCGGCCTTGAGCTCCGTGTCCAGTGGGCGTGCTCCCAGACTAGATGGAGTACCAGCGGACATTTTTATTAACGATAAGGAACGCTGGTGTAAGTACATCTACCTTCTTATTAACGCTATTGCACAGGGTGCAGAGGTACCGACATCCTGGCAGGGTGCAGTAATAATACCAGTGTTTAAGAAGGGTGACCGATCACAGCCTGGCAATTACAGGCCGATAAGCCTTACTGATACCATCCAAAAGGTAGTGGGGCGTGTGATTGTGAACATGCTGCTTGACTGGGCTGAGGAGAACAACGCTCTGTCACCCTTTCAAGCTGGATTCCGTAGGTCCACAAGCACGGTGGACCAGGTTTTCTGCTTTACCTTGTTGCAATGGAGGACCGTGGTACTGGGCGGGGGCAGTCTATACGCAGCCTTTGTTGACTTGCGGGCTGCCTTCGACCTAGTGCCACGGTCCAAGCTGTGGGCAGTCCTCAAGATTATGGGTGTTCCTACAGAATTATTGTCACTGATAATAAGACTCCATGAAACAAACTTTGCCAGGATTCAGTGGGGGGGGACATGGTAAGGTGATTGCGGACTTCCCGGTTGAGCGGGGTGTCCGGCAAGGTTGCTCCATGGCACCCACCCTCTTTACACTATTCATTAATGGTGTTGTAGCCCGTATGTTGTCTGCGAAGGTGGATGCTCCCTCATTATCCGGCATAAAAATGCCTATATTAATGTTCGCAGACAACACGCTCATCCTATCAAAGACTCCGAGTGGTCTCCAGAGAGCTTTGTCCATCTTTGATTTATTTTGTGGGGAACATGGCCTAGAGGTCAATGTGGCCAAAACAAAACTTATGGTCTTCAACCCCCACCGTAGCTTTAAATCTAAAATCATTATGAATGGCCGCCCCCTGGAGATGGTGAATGCTTTCACATATTTGGGGATTCACATATCGAGTAGGAACAGGTGGAGCCAGCATATAGAGCTTGCCACACTGAGACATAGACAACTGTCAGGTGCTATTAGCTCAGAGCATAGAAAATCCCTGACTAAACCTGTAAAGCCTGCTCTCCAGGTATATGAAGCAAAGGCTCTTGGCTCTGCACTTTATGGTGCTGAGCTATGGGGGTTTGAGAAGGTGGCTGCACTTCAATCCTCGGAAAACAAGTTTTTCCGGGCAATAACTGGTGTACCCAAAAGTACTCCCTTGCTGCCCCTGAGGTATGATTTGGGCAGAGAAGCGGTTACAGACTTGGTCAGGTTACGACCGATTCTGTATTGGCGAAGGCTCTGGACGACTCCCGAGCTTTCCCATTACGCCAAGGGGTTCCTAGACATTATTAAGGCAGATGTGTTTCACAAAATCGAGTGGCTCAAATCACTCAGAGCAATTTTAAATGAGCTTGATATGAGTTCACTTTGGGTAGATCCAGCGGGATCGCCTTTTCCGACTAAAAGAGTCTTAAAAGAAATTTATTGGGAGAAGGTAGCCTCTTGGGGCTGGGGTAGCTCGAGTACAGGATCTATGGCTGGAACATTCCTAGAAGCTAAACTTTATCCCTGCTTGGAACCCTTTTGGGACATCATAACAAGGCCTGGCGATAGAAAGCTCCTTTTCCAATTAAGAGCAGGCGCACTTTCCCGTAGAGCTTTGACAGCAAAATGGGACGGTGGAGCATGCGATAGTTGCCCTGCTTGTGGTACTGCCAAAGAAACAATTGGTCATTTTTTATTTTCTTGCACAGCCTACTCTGATCCACGGCGTACCTGGTTAACACCGATGTGTAAGAACTTGGGAACCACCAGTAGCACTGTTGCCTTGCGTATTATACGCACTAACAATCTGACATGGCTATTAATAGCTACTGCCAAGTATCTTGGATGGGCATGGTCGATCAGACAGAGACTGCTAGTCATTTGACTATTCTCTGTCCAACTAACTTGCCTGCATTTTATGCTTATGTTTTTACCCACAAAATTGTTTTAACCAGGCAAATTTTAACTTTTGTATATTTTTAACAAATTGCTTATTTTGCACTGCTTCCAATTCCTAAAATTAGAATTGTAACCCAAGTCAATAATTGCTTTAGTTTTTAATATAACTAACTGTAAATTTAATTGTATTTTTAAATTGTTGAATGTACTTGCTTTTATGAGTGAAACCTTGAATAAAGCATACTTTGACTTGACTTGACTTGCAAGGGTGTGCGACTTCCAGTCGCACTGGGTGCGCGACTCCCAGCAAAAAAACCTAAGATTTTTTTATTATAAACCGCAGTTATATGTTTGGATCTTGGGTGGTTCTAAAAAGAGCCCCTGTGTGATTGGGAGTTTTTGTAGCTACATGTAAGTGCAGAAACAGCTGTATTGACATTTCTTCTAGCTTTCTCAATCTGTGGACAGAAATGATTGGACCAGTTCCATTTCTGTCTTTGACATATGTTAGCGTACGCAAAGGCAGTTTGGGGGAAAAGCAACATCAATTGTGCAAAGGTGTCCTTCATTAGCATTTCCAGACCTACCCCAGTCAATGTGCCTAGGTCATTGCCACTGCAGTGCACAATCATGAGGTCAGGTGGTTGGAGATGCAAAAAGGATTTAACCAATAGCATCAATTGGTGCCATTCTAATCCTCTCTGCCCAATCCATTTAATGTCTACATTTTGCAAAGCTAGGTCTTTGTCAATACCTTGGCTTTCAGCATACCTTTTGCACCAGAAAACATAGCTGTGCCCAATAATCCACACAGAAAGCATCTTGAAGGGAATTCTGTAGGTAATCAGAAGACGTCTGTAGCTGAGGTCGACTACCTCCAGAGGTAGTCGACCCCAAAAAATCCGCCGTGGGAATCGAAAAGGTCAGCCAGAACTTGCTGAGCAACAACAAACATTAGTGATCAATATCTCTTCGAAGAAATTGAATAAACAACAATCACAACTACTTGAGAAAGGGACATCCTTTGTACCCACGTATCAAAGCAACAAATTTGAAACTGAGATTCGTTTTTTCAGATTCATGCGTACATTGAGATAACGCCATTTCTTCAACAATATTGTTCCAACTTTGCCTGAATTTTCACAACAGAGAGAAGAAAGTGATTACAAAGAATTTAAAGCTCCTAGCACCTACATGCCACCGATGTCTCACAAAATTCTGGACATATTTGAAGTATTGGTCAAACAAGATTTACAGAAATTGCATTGGCACCAACAAACTAGGAAAAACATTTATAAGCATGAACAGAACGTCATAAAAAATTTGGCTAAGGATACCACAATTACCATCCAAAAGGCAAATAAAGGAGGAGCATTGGTTATCATGGACACCGCTTTTTATAAGACCAAAGTCTGGGCACATGTTAATGATGAGACCACGTATTTGAAGCTCGCATACAATCCAGTTGCAGAGATTGCACACACATTGGAACTTATTTTAGACAAGGCCCTGGAAATGGAATGGATAAACGCAAGCACTAAAAACATTTTGACCACTCAGCATCCACGATGTCCAAAAGTATATATTTATTTATGCCTCCGAAGATTCATAAAAACATACAAGACCCTCCATTAAGACCAATTATAAGTGGATGCGGGTCCATTTTTGAGCCATTAGGCCAATACATTGATGAGTTTCTGCAAACGTTCGTGCAAGGATGGGTGACGTATGGGAGGGATACCGCACACTTTCTTCAACTTTTACAATCAGTAGATCTAGAACATCAGAATATATTTTTGTGTACCATCAACGTTACTGCACTGTATACATCTATCCCATTAGCAGAAGGATTGGAAGCATGTGAATGGACACTTCTAAACACACCTCAAATGGCTGCACACAAAGTGTTTATATTGGAGTTGTTACTATTTTGTCTACGTCACTCATATCTTAAATGGAAGGAAGACTACTTTCTGCAGATAAGTGGTACATCCCTGGGGTTTTCGGGAGCCTCAGCTTTTGCTAATACTTTAATGGCAACATTTGAGAATGATTATATCCTCACAGATGCAGTTTGAAATGAACATACAATCTTTTATAAAAGATTCATTGGTGATATTTTTTTGCTATGGAGAGGACCAGAGTCTTTATTAATCAACAAAATGTAAGAACTCAATACAACAAACATGAGAATTCAATATACATATAAAATTGATAATTCTAAAATTTCTTTTTTGGATGTTTTAGTGAGTGTCAGAGAGTGTCACTTGGAAACTGCGGTTTATCATAAACCTACAGATCGCAATAATGCTTTATTGTACAGTAGTTTCCATCCAAAGGCATTACTTCACAACTTGCCGTATTCTCAATTTTTGCGTATTAAACGCATTGCATCTACTGAGGAGGCATTCACAAAAGAGTTGGTAAGACAAAGACACAGGTTCTTAGCTCGTGAGTACCTATGTGACATTGCACAGTCAGCAGAAAAAAGAATGGAAACAGTACCAAGAGAAACACTAATACAAGTTAAATCGAAGACTAAACAGGAAAGGTTGGTTTTTGTCTCCAAATACTCCACAGAATCACAGCAAATAAAAAAAATGATTTCCCGTTGGGAACTACTACAACAAGAAGAAGATTTTCAAGGATTGTTTGTGAGAAAACCTTTATTTGCATATACAAGGAGTTAGAATCTAAAAGAGTTGGTGACTAATGCCACTACATCACAGATGACACAAAGTTTGAATCCAGGGATGAGAAAATGTTAAAATTGCATGCATTGCAATAACGTCATTGTGGGATCATTCATTCTACATCCACAAACTGGCAGAAAAGTTAAATCGAAATGTCAGACAGATTGTAATTCATCACATGTAATTTACAATATTAAATGTCCCTGTGGAAAACTTTACATAGACAAGACATAGCGCAAACTAAAGGTACGCATTACTGAACACAAAAGTAGAATTCGCAACAAGACTACAACGTCGAGTCTTGCTACTCATTGGACTGAAATAAATCACACCATTCCACAATTGCGGTTTCAGGTCTTGAAGCAAATCAAGTTGGAGCAAGATCGCGATAACGCCAAATGGCTATCAAAAGGGAGATCTGGTGGATTACATTTTTGGAGACCATGGTGCCGAAAGGCCTCAATGATAAACTGGACATGATTTGTTGTCTTTAATAGCAGCAATGCATAATAGCGTTAAACTAACCATGAAAGTTTATCGCAAGCGTCTATCACTTCATTAGTTGTATCCATAGGTTGAGGTGGTCTCAGTATAAAGTTCTGGATGAAATCGCTACGTGTGTTTTTAACAACAGATGCAGGCAGCAGCTGGAGTATAGAATTCATGTTCGGTTCTAAGATTCAATGAGCAGCCATTGTTTACCATCACTGTTAAAATGAGAATGTACTCTCAAGGGTTTGATTTCATGATTATTTGGCAATATTTCCATGATATATGGTTGATGTACTTGCAAGAAGAGTCATGCTTTTTACTGGAGGTTATTTCTGTAGCTCACAATGACTGGTGATTCTCTGTGTGTTCCTTTTATTCTTTTTATTCTCTTTTTTATTAACTGGAGTTCACATTTTATGTTCAAATTCACTCTTTTTTTTGTTCATTGCGACGACCGCATACGTTGTGTATCGTCTTATAATGCGTTTTTTCACATCATGAGCAACACTTCATATTGGCAATAGTGTGCGATAAAGTTTGTTGAGGGTTTACCATTCAAAGATGGCTGACGCTTTTCGAGGAAGCGTGAGGCATTAGTAGTCTGTCGTTGATGATTATCGTTCAATAGTTTAAATATCATGGAGGCGTGGAATGGCGTTGTGAAGCTTGGCTTACCGGGTTCATACGAGCAATTAAGCTGACTATTTGAGGTACATTCCATATGCAGACTGTCAAAACCAAAACATCAATATGCAGTGTGAATGGGTGACGATTGTGCAAAGTGCTTAAGTGGTGAACAATATATACAGTGAAAACATTTCTATATATATACAGGTGTTTAAATAGACCAGATATTAATTTAAGTCCAGGGATTCCTATCTATCCTAGTATAGAATCCTGGCGGCACTGGACCTAGGAGCGTCAACGTTTCGACCCTATTGTGCCCCCATCGGTGGTCATGACGGGTCTTCCTCAAGACAGAGGAGAGGCTGGGTGTGAACAGGATACTTTGAAGACAGTCCTAAATTGAAGGCTGGAAATTTCAACCTTAGACAGATGGGCACAATGGCCAGAATTCTACATGCCGGATAAGTCAGGGAAGGTCGGGGTCAAAAGATGGTCCGTGGTACCAAATGCCTCCTGCAGTTATGCCACCACTTAAGCACTTTACACAATCGTCACCCATTCACACTGCAAATTGATGTTTTGGTTTTGACAGTCTGCATATGGAATGTATATATCATCGATTGAAGTAATTCTGATATATAAAAAAAACATCATCATACATTCTTGATTTCATGTCTTATTCATTAAGTGCTAAAATTCCGTCCATTGTGTGTTAGAGAGCCGTTCTTTGATTGCAGTAAAAGCACCATAAATTAATCTTGCTCTACCCATAAGAACCACTTTTCTCTTAACCATCAAGATTATGAGCACAATCCACTCCGACTTCCCATCAGATTCATTCCGGCACCACATCTTCAACAAAGCCAGCAGCTCCATTTCACCCCACCAGCACAATGCCATCAATCTCTCCTTCAAGACTTCGATCTTCCCAGAGAGCTAGAAATATGCCGAGATCAACGCCCTACTCAAAAAACCCAAGGCGGACCCTAGAGACCTCAAGAACTTCCGGCCCATCTCCCTACTTCCGTTCCCAGCCAAGGTCATCGAGAAGATCGTCAACAGACAGCTAATCCGATACCTCGAAGCAAACAGCATCCTGGACCCATCCCAGTCTGGATTCCGTAGCAACCACAGCACAGAGACTGCCCTCATCGCCGCCACCAGGACCCTGCTGGACAACGGTGAGACCGCGACTCTCATCCTTCTGGACCTCTCCGCCGCCTTCGACGCTGTCTGCCACTGCACACTACGCACACGCCTCCTCGACGCAGGGATCCGAGATAAGGCACTGGAAGGGACTACCTCCTTCCTCTCCAGCAGAACCCAGAGCGTCCGCCTCCCCCCATTCCAATCCAAAGCCTCCAAGATCATCTGCGGCGTACTCAGGGATAATCCTTCAGCCCTACACTGTTCAACATCTACATGGCCCCGCTCGCACAAGTTGCCCGACAGCATGACCTCAACATAATCTCCTACACCGACGGGACTCAACTGATCCTCTCCCTCACCAAGGATCCCCTCATTGCCAAATCCAACCTCCACAAAAAAGGCCGTCGGCACCTGGATAAAGATCAGCTGACTGAAGCTGAACACAGACAAGACGGAGGTCCTCATCCTTAGCTCCAACCCTTTAGCCTGGGACAACTCCTGGTGGCCAACGGCACTGGGGGCAGCCCGACACCCACCGACCATGCAAGCAACCTGGGAGCCATCCTCGACGCAACACTCTCCATGACCAAGCAAGTCAACGTAGTCTCCTCCTCCTGCTTCAACACCCTCTGCATGCTCCGCAAGATCTACAGGTGGATCCCGACAAATACAAGAAGCACAGTCACCCAGGCCCTCGTCAGTAGCAGACTCAACTATGGAAACACCCTCTACGCGGGAGCCCTGGACAAGCTCATCAAACGACTGCAACGCATTCAAAACGTCTCTGCACGCCTGATCCTCGACGTACCACGCCACAGCCACATCACCCCCTACCTGAGAAACCTGCACTGGCTCCCCATCAACAAGAGGATTTCCTTCAAGCTCCCTACCCTGGAAGCATGCCAGCTAACTCAGTTAGTTAAAGGTCCTTCAAACCTGGAAGACCACCTGCTTGATCCGGTGTTCTCCAATATTGAGGGAATCAAAGTCCACGCTCCCCTTCCTCTTATCTGGACGGACCACTTCCTCATCCACATTTGCATCAGCACTTCAGCTACCTCACGGCAAACCTCTTCCCTCCCCCTCTGGAGGCGCCCTTGGCACAAACTAGACGCTCCCGGCCTCGAGTCCAGACTTCTAGCCTCCTGCCCAGATTGGCCCAGCAATCTGGAGGAAGCAAACAAAACCTATAGGGGGTGGATCAACAACTCACTAGACCACTTCATCCCCAAGAAAATGTCCCGGCCCAAACGCGAGCAGTCGCATCCATGGTACTCTGAGACACTAGCAGCAGAAAAAAAAACCTGCAAAATTCTAGAGCGCGTCTGGAGGCAATCCTACGACCCCCTAGCAAAGAACATTTATAGGTCAGCCACTAAAACATATCACAAAATCATAAAAAAAGAGAAAGCTGCATTTTATACTAACATGATTAACTCCAGTTTAAATCCATCCAAAACCATCTTTTCCCTGATAAAAGACATGACTAAAGCACCAGAGGGAACCAATAGTACAATAGTCTCCAACTCGCAATGCGAAGACCTGGCATGCTTCTTCATCAAGAAAGTAGAGGGGATCTAAAATTTGCTGAATACCGGCAGTTCTACCTTGACTCCTGTCCGTCCCGCCGACCTACCTGACCTACCTGATCCCCCACTCTCCCTTCATACCCTCCCACTCCTGGCCCAAAAAGATCTCGAACTCCTGGCCGTAAAGGTGAAGTCTAGGTCACCCGATTACCCGGTCAAACCTGAAAGCTTTATGCAATTCCAGGACTCCATCCTTCACGAGGGATGGGAATTGATCAACAAATCACTCCAGTCATCCACAGTCCCCACGTCTTGGAAACATGTCAAAGTCTTCCCCCTGCTGAAAAAGCCCATCCAGGATCCCTCCCTCCCAGAAAACTTCAGACTTATCTCCCTTTTGCCGTACCTAGCCAAGGTGATGGAAGCACATGTGAACTCCACCCTGACCAGATACTTGGAAACTAATGGGATCCTGGACGAGTCACAAAACGGCTTCCGGGCTAATCATAGCACGGAGTCCGCGCTCTTGGCAGTCACGGAGCAACTGATGGCCTCACAAGACCTAGGAAACACCTCAGCACTGATCCTGCTTGACCTAAGCGCAGCGTTCGACACGGTCTCCCACGAGATCCTGCTCAAACGTCTCGGGGAGATCGGGGTCAGCGGCGGGGCCCTGGCTTGGTTCGCGTAATTTCTATCTGATCGCTCCTTCCAGATTCATGCGCCACCCTATTCTTCGAGTAAATTCCCACTCAATTGCGGCATCCCCCAGGGCTCTGCCCTCAGCCCTACCCTGTTTAACGTGTCCCTGGTCCTATCCCACTTGGACTACTGTAACTGACTAATACTTGGAACTAACTTGACGGTCACGAAAAGACTTCAAAGGGCTCAGAACGCAGCTGCCCGCAGTCTCTTCACCCTACCTAAACGTTGTCACACCTCACACATCCTTCGCCGGCTGCACTGGCTGCCCGTGAAACAAAGAATTCAGTTTAAAACCCTTTGCCTAACCCACAAAATCCTACATGGCCAGGGCCCCTAACTACTGCAGGGACTCTGCTCTTTTTAGGTCCCCACACATGCCCTATGCTCAGCAGACCTCCACCTTGCTCGCACCATTAGGGTACGCAAGAACAGAGCAGGCAGGCAGTCCTTTAAGTCCAAGGCCCCTGCCCTATGGAATTCCATTGCCCTTGAGGCACGTGCCACAAAAGACCACTGGCTCTTCCGGAAACAAATCAAAACCGGGCTGTACGCCTCCATCTAGGACGACCTCCACTTCATACTGTCACTTCACTGTTTATCCTGCTACGCCGCCCTGACTTGCATGTCTGCAAGCGCTGGGACACCCTGTTGCTGGGGTAGCCATGCGCTATACAAACAAAGCTAACATAACATAACATTATCCACTCACACAAGGCACTCCACAAGACCGGCCCAGCCTACCTCAACAGACAACTTTTCTTCTACATCCCTAGCCGCCAGCTCCACTCTGCCGACCTCGCCCTCGCCCTCGCCACCATCCCTTGCATCCGAAGAACAATCATCAGCTGCAGATCCTTCTCCCATCTCTCCGCCAAGACCTGGAACACCCTCCCACTAAGCCTACGACAGACCCAGGACCTGCTGACCTTCAGGAGGCTACTCAAGACCTGGCTGTTCGACCAATTGCGCCCCCCCCCCACACTTTTTCCCCCAGCTGCATGAGACCCTCACAGGTAAATAGTGCGCTCTACAACTTGTTGATTGGAAACAGAAAGGATAAGGGAATGCTTTGCAAAAGCAACCATACTTGCTGTTGTAATTTGCAACATTCTGGGGTGAAATTTTGACCTGACAGTTCAGTTTACTGTTGCCTGAGCTGTTGCTATGGAAACTGGCATTAAGCACAAGGGGTGAAGATGTCAGTTGAAAAGTGTTATTATCTATGACCAATGGAAATTCGTTTTTCAATTTGAAAAAAACTCGGAAGCAATGCCATTTGTGGCTTATGTTTATATGTATGGAAAAATAGAGGGAAACGTTGCCAATATTGGTTTGACTTTGGAAAGTGTGACTGTGTGTTAAACAGAATCCTGTCTGAGTGTGTGATATTTTTCAGTCTACAGATTTATTTAAAAGGTGAGTTATATTTTTTGAGATTAAATTAATATAGATTTGATATTTTTATGAACTGAGCTGGTTTAATTAACTTATTAAATGTACAGATATATATTGGGATAATTTCTAATGTATTTTAAGTTTGTTTAAAAAATTGTATGTGCAGTAACATATATATTATTAAGTGTCTTGAAAGGTATAGTTGAATGATATCTCTTATTTATTATTAATTGGTTAAATATGCACTAAGAATGTATATTTGCAAAAATGTTAATATAAGGTGCATTTTATTATTAGGCATGATTATTTCTTCTCTGTAAAAAGGTATAGTTTAATAATATAGCATTCTTATAGATAGTTTGGTAAAATGTGTTGTTCGCAAGATGGTCATATAAGGTGTTAAAATTATGATTCTGTTATTAGTTGTTACATTTTGTGTGGTTTTAGAAATTCTCAGTTTGATGATGTTGCATATTTCTAGTTTTAATGGTCAATATGTAGCTCAAAAGAAAACAGTATATTTTATTCTTTTTAGTATGTAGTAGTTATCTACTTAAGAAGATAGTATGTCATGACTCATGTATTTGTTTAGATTGTTTTTTATAAATGTTGTATTTATATTTACTGAATTATTGAGAGGTACCTGACAGATTAGAGGAATGCAAAAGTAGTGAATATGTGTTTTTATAAGTGCATGAGAAGTGATTTACTGGTTCTATATTGTCTAACCTCGTAGTTAGTATTTAAGTACTATCCATGCATTTAAGGATTAAGTCATACAGTAACTTATGTAGTGGTAAAATCAGCAATACAGTATATATGCAGTTCAGGAATTCCTTTGTCACTCCCTGTGGACTCTTTCAATCATTCTGCCATGTCCTTATTTCATCACTGTGCCACAAAGCAAGCCCTTATAAACTCACCCTGCTGTCAAGTACCAGCACTCTAACTATCCAGTCACTGTCCATGCACTTCTTCAATGCTTTAGGCATTAAGACACACAGTGCAACAGTCACATGTTCACAATCTATGTGGTCCCCCAACCCACTGCAGACTACTGATTCACTTGTGCAAAAATACAGGTCATAGCCATGCAGTTCAGCAATCACAATATCACTCTCTGTCCACTCCTGCAATCATTCTGACAGAACCATGTCCTTATTTCATCACTGTGCAGAAACACAAGCACTTATAAACTCACCCTGCTGTCAAGTACCAGCACTCTAATTATCCATTCACTGTCCATGCACTTGTACAATGACTCGAACATTAAGACACGCAGTGCTACAGTCATATGTGCAAAATCTATGCGGCCCCCTAACCCCCTACAGATTTCTGATTCACTCCTGTAAAAATCCAGGTAGTAGCCATGCAGTTTAGCAATCATAGTGTCAGTCTCTGTCCATTCTTGTTATCATCCTGACAGAACCATGACCTTATCTAATCACTCTGACAAAACATAAGCACTTATAAACTTATCCTTCTGTCAACTACTAGCACTCTAACTATCCAGTCACTGTCCATGCACTTGTACAATGCCTCAGGCATTAAGACACAAAGTGCTACAGTCAAATGTGCACAATTAGTGGTCCCCTACCACCCTGCAGGCTACTGGTTCACTCCTGCGAAAACCCAGGTGTTACTCTCTGTCCACTCCTACAATTATCATGAGAGAACCATGACCTTTTCAAAACACTGTGCCGAAATACAAGCACTTATAAACTCGCCCTGCTGTCAAGTACCAGCACTCTAACTATCCAGTCACTGTCCATGCACCTGTATTATGCTTCAGGCATTAAGACACCTCCTCGCGAGGTAGCTGTTCGCGCTTTATAAATTTCAGTATTATTAAGACATGCAGTGCTACAGTCACATGTGCACAATGTATGCGGTTCCCTAACCCCCTGCAGACTACCGATTCACTCCTGCAAAAATTCAGGTAGTAGCTGTAGGAAGGTGGAATCTGACTACATGGTTGCCTCCACTTCTTTTCCTGGTGTTTTGATGGTTTTTGACTTAGTTTGGCTGGGGCCCTGCTATTCAGGTCCCCAGCCTAACTGTGTCCTCCTTAAATTGATTCCATGCACTATAGGTACACTCCAGTTTGGTTACTGGGGTACCCCTGTGAGTCCCTAGTATATGGTGCACTAGGTACTAAGGGCATAGACACCCCAGAGGCCTACCAGGGGGTGCAGCATGTATTATGCTACCCCTGGAAAGCCTTCCAAAATGACACCACAGGACTGCTACTGCAGCCTGGGTAAGGTGGTGCATGCACCCCTTACTAAGATATAGGTTACCTATATCTACCTTAAATCACTACACATAGAGACCTATCAGTCACCCCTATGGCAGGCCTTATCAATCCTGAAGGCTGGGTGCTTGGTTTTGAGTGAGAGGGTACCCATGCATGAGCAGAGCCCCTCTGCATCCTTCTGAACCCATTCTCTGGGGCTGTTCTATGATGCAGCCTGACCATATACTCTTAAGTGCATTATATCCTCGCTGTAAATGCTAACTTTGGCATGGTTGCTCTGAAACATGTTCTGTTTGGTGTCAAACACTTTGGAATACTCCCCCCCAGTCCTGGTGGCGGGGGTTATCAATCAATCAATCAATCAAGCATATTTGTATAGCGCGCTACTCACCCGCTAGGGTCTCAAGGCGCTGGGAGGGGGGGGGGGGGGGTCCGCTACTGCTCGCATAGCCAGGTCTTGAGTTGTTTCCTGAAGGAGAGATGGTCCTGGGTCAGCCGTAGGTAAGTGGGGAGGGAGTTCCACGTCTTGGCCGCCAGGTAGGAGAAGGATCTTCCTCCGCCGATGGCTCTGCGAATTTGTGGGATGGTGGTGAGGGTGGTGAACAGTTAGGCGCACTCACGGGGGGCCGCGCGCTGCGTGGAGTGACCGGCCCTATGAGCAGGGTCAGAGGTCACAGCTCACCACCTCGCGGTCCTCGCCATAAATGGCCAAGTGGGAGGGAGGAGCAGCTGGGAGGCGGGAGCGGGGCAGCGAATCAGAGGGGGGGAGAGGGCACAGAGGAAAAGAAGGGGCGGGCCACAGGGGAGCAGCGGCGGGGAGCTGGGGGGTCACAGAGCAGGAAAAAAAGACGGTTGCGAAGGGCGGCGAGGGGGCAGAGAATACAAAGCAGTGGCACAATTACACAATTACAGGGCACAGAAAGAAAAGCAAAATACAGTAGAAGTACTACAAACTTATCAAGGGAAGCGGCAAACTCGGGCTGCAGCGGTGAACAGTTGGGCGCACTCACGGGGGGGGGGGGGGGCGCGGTGCATGGAGTGTCCGGCCTTGCGAGCAGGGTCAGAGGTCAGGGTAGAATTCCACCCTTCTAGAGGGAGAGACATGTACACACCGGTCTGCCCGGTAACTTTTGAAAAGAACCCTGGCATCACAAAATGGATGCTGCACCCACAGACACGAGTCTGGCCTCCTGCTGCTGACCGAAACTCCGGCAGGCGAGGCCTGTTGCAGGGAGGTGTAACCACCTCCCAGACAGGCCTTAGTGGATTAGGGCTGGGTGGGTGCACTTTGAAGTCTGCACTGGGGACACATATTGTGTCCCTGTGCATAGCCCAGTTCAAATCGGTTGCAGGGGCTACCATCCACTGCTCTGTTGCGAATTTGGACAATGGAAATGGATGTAGCCACCCCTCTTTCCAGACCCTCAAATAGGTGGGTCCCCAGACTATGTACAACCCCTTTTCTTAGTATCAGTAAGGGACCCCTGGCAACAGGACTTTAGATTACACCTGGATGAAACTCTGAAACTGAATCCTGGAACTTCAACGCTCTACTAAAGACTAAAGGACGGAAGAATCTCCCTTGGGGTCAAGGAGTGACTCTCCTGCTCAAGCAGGCACCAACAAAGCATTTGCCGGTCTGCATTTCCAGAGCTCCCGCCGGACTGTGAAGTTCTTGCAGCCCAGGAAGAGGATTTCCAGACTTCTCAAAGGCCGACCTAGTCCCCAGCAAAGCCGAGACCCACAGCCCTCACGAGTGACGTGGAACCAGAACCTCTGGACACTGTGCACACTTGCCAGTGCATTGACGTCCTGATCTTTCTTGAAGTTGTCCTTTGGGTTACCTGTAGTCCAAGTCCCGAGCACCATCTGCACTGAAGATTGTGGGACTACACTCCACGAGTGTTCCGTGAGCCCGATTCTTGCCTTTCCGCTTGAGGCTCCTTTGCGATCTCTGGTCCATCAACTAGTGGGTCCCCACGAAGGCCATTCTGATTGTCCTTGGGCTTCCCTGGTTTCTCCAGATGTGCCCTGTGGTGAGTCCCTTGGACCTTGCTGGTCCACACCCAAGCATTTCTTTGATTCCTGCGTGTGTTGGTGTTGCCAAGGCTTGTTCGGTCCAACCTGGAAACCGATACTGCAGTACTCGACATCCTTTGTGGGACAGCTTGATTCCAGTTCCTGGTTATCATCGACGCCTCCTGGTCCTCGTGACTAGAGAGTCAAGCTTCACCTTCTTCACCTGAAATCACCCGACATCGGTGGGCATTCGCCTATCGTGCCCCTGGTCACTGGCAAGTGACCCAGACTCTGTCCCCTCTGCTTTCAGGTTCTTCTCATCTTCGATCCAGGCTTGGATCACACCGGAAACTTTCCTCTATGACGGCAGCAGCACTTTGCAGCAGATCGCCATTAAAAACGATGAAGAAACCTGACACAAAATGACACCTATGCACCCGCTTCCCTGGGTGAGGTAACTTGAGTACACCGGTGTTCCCATGGGTGTTGGCCCTAGAACCCCTTAAGTCTAAAGGGGTTTGCTCAAAGTCCTCTCCTAAGTGTCCTTTATCTTTATAATTCCAATCGCGACTTTTGCCATCGAAGTTAATGGTGATTTGCGGCTGTGTTCACACACTGCACGGGTCCCCTGTGTCACTACCTTGGGTGGTTCCCGTTGGCCCCAGTGGTTCTAAAGGCTCTAGGCCTTGTGTCTATGCAAGTTTTGGCTCTTATACCACTTTCTAAATATATGGTTTGGTACGCCCCTAGGGCTCAATGTATATTGCGCTAATTTACTGTGTGATATGAAGTTTACTGAATGTACTTTTGCCTCTAGCTTCGTAAAGGGAATAGAGGGATGTGTTTAGAATAAATACATATATTTTATATATATACCAGATGTGGTTCTCGTTTCATTTGTCCAAAAATAGGTGAGAGCAGAAATTCTACTTTCTGTTGGAGGTGTGCACATTTACACTTGGACCTAAATTGGTCCTGTTCACTAGTTCATCAAAGTTCAATAAAGTTTTCAACGAAAAAAAGTTTTTTCAAAATTTTCCAATGAAATATTTATTCCATGTTTTTCTTCATTAAATGTATCATTCAAATAGTTGCGAGATTCATTGCTTAAAGCATTTCGACAAAACCCAATGCATTTCGGGTCCAATCGGACCCTTCCTCAGGGGTCTCTAGGGAAAGAACAAACAAACATTTTTGAGCCCAAAGTTATGTTCGAGAATATTCATGATGATTATTTCATGATTAACAGCACAAAGTACTATAGCGAAAAACACTGACACTTATGTAACATTAGCATTTTCAAAAAAACGTAATTGCCAGTCAATTTCTGATTTAACCATACGGTAATCTCAACCCTGTTAGATTGTACTGAATCCGACTGACGTGAACCTGTTCTGAAATGTTATACCTCCATTCCAATGTTAAATCTTATTAACTGTCCCATCATAGTTAAACCGCTATGTCAAATGAAAACCACAACATTGTTTTAACTTCTATCCACTAAGTACTCTGTGACAGAAACGGCTCGCGTTTCTTGTCGGTTACTCACTGAAATGCTTCTGCACACTCGGCTTCCGGTTTCCACCAATGTCGGTGTAGCTTGGATAACCTGAATTACTCCTTTCTATTATCTTTATACTCATTGGATAAACATGCGATCACATGACCGCGATTTTACCGAAGTGTGAGAAATGTGTATTAACACATTAAAAGGTGAACTGAACTTTATATGAACTCCTGCACGGCTATACATTGCTCCTAATAGGTTTTCTGACCTAATTCAAAAAAGCGAACAATAAAAAATGGAATGTACTGAAATCTCGAACAAACCCAAAATATAAAAAAAACCACAATAAATGTACATCATACTGTAAGTAAACCCATCTTATTTGGATACCGTATTTGTAACCAATGTGGTTAATCAACAGGTAAACATTGCCATGATCATAGCGTGTCGGCCATTTTGTAATGGGATATAATCAGGGTTAAACAGGATAAACTAGTGTCAAGTCAGGAAAAACAGATACCTTCCTGATACTTATTTATAGAAAACATGATAGTTCCAGTCTGTCATTGAGCCCATGTGGCTGAAGACTCCCCATCTTTTTTTATCCATAAATATTCAGCTCTTAATCTCATCTTATGTGTGTCCATATCCAGACATGTTTCAATCACTTCCAATATTGTGAAACGTAGCTGAGAGATGTGTGTCCTGCTTCTATCCAATGTGCTGCCACTGTTGATTTCTGATTTTTTATATGTATATTACTTTTATGCTCCGTTATTCTTTTCTTTATTTTCCGTTCTGTTTGCCCGACATATAATTTTCCGCAGGGGCATTTAATACCATAAATCACCCCTTTGGTGTCACAGATGCTGGAATGTCGTAGTGGAATCTGTTGCCCAGTTCTTGGATGTGTGAAGGATGGCCCTATCATCACATTGTTACAGTGCGTACAGTTCTCGCATTTGCGCATTCCTTTGTGGGCATCCTCTCTCTGGGTCGTTTTTTTCTTCTTTAACAATTCTTTTACATTTTTGGATCTGTTATAAGCAAATGTTGTACCTTCTGCGAACAGTGGTTGTAGATCTGGTTCTTGGATAATGATAGACCAATGTTTTCTCATAATATTGGTGATCTGACGTGCTTGTACAGAATGTTTGAGAACACAAACTGTGAGTTTCTCGTTGGACTTATCCTTTTTTTTCAGTAAGGACTCTCTAGTCATTGCCATGACTTTAGTTTTTGATTCTTGAAGTAGTTTGGCTGGATATCCACGTTTTTCAAATTTTTTGATCTGTTTGTCGATAGTGGTTGAAATATCATTGGAATTCGATATTATCCTTTTGTGGCGGATAAATTGAGACAGTGATAAATTACTCTTGAGAGAAAAATGGTGGAAGCTGGTAAAGTGTAGTCCACTGTTTCGATCAGTTTCTTTTATGTGTACATTCGTGCATATTAGGCCCTGTTCTATGGAAATTTTTACATCCAGAAAAGATAATTGATATTGGTCAATCACATGTGTGAATTTGATCCTTTCATGTTGTAAATTTAACACATGGATATTCTCTTCCAATCTCTCTTTCTTGCCTCTCCAGATAATGAAAATATCGTCTATGTAACGTTTATAGACTAGCAGTCCTATTTTCCAATTTAAATTGTTGAGTATATGGTCACTCTCAAACTTAGCCATAAAAATGTTCGCATATGACGGTGCCCCAGCAAAACCCATGCTGGTGCCACTGCATTGTGCATAATATTCTTGTTCCCATTCCAGATAACTGTGAAAAAGCGCAAAATGTAGAATTTCCATCAAAAAAACGTTGTCCGGTCCTTCTATTTCATTCTGTAGTAAACACCACTCCATTGCTTCTAATCCCTCGTTGTGGGGGATCGAAGTGTACAGTGCAGTTACATCAATTGAACAAAGCCACGTCTCTTCGTTCTGTGGAATTTCATTTGTCTGTAAAATATTCAGAAATGCAGTAGTGTCTTTGATATGGGTAGACCAATTTTGAACTAATGGTTGTAAAAACCAATCTAGATATTGTCCGATTGGTTTTGAGAGTGAACCGCAAGCAGATACAATAGGTCTAAACGGTTGTCGTGTAGGGTGTTTATGCATTTTTGGCAACATGTAAAACTGTGGCCTCCGTGGATGTTTTATGTTGAGAAATTGATAAGTTTTATTGGTGATCCATTTCATCTTCAAAGCCTTATCTAATATCTCTTTGAGTGTAGCTGCAAAGATTTCCGTAGGGTCTTGATCAAGTTTGAGTTTGAGTTTGAGTTTGAGTTTGAGTTTGAAAGGATTTGTAGAGCGCTCGTACACCTAGCGGCTTCTTGGCGCTAACTGGCAACTGCTACTCAGGGGGCAGGAAGAGTGGGGGATGTGACCATTTAAGAAGGGAAGGCTTGGGTGAAGAGGAAGGTCTTGAGGCCTCTACGGAACAGAGGGTACTGAGTGCAAGTTCTTAGGGAAGTTGGGAGGGAATTCCAAAAAGCTGGGCCAGTGGTCGAAAACTTGGAGCCCCCCCAATTTCTCCGTTTGAAGCGAGGGACCACGAGAAGGTGGTGGGAAGAAGATCGGAGATCTCTCGAGGGAATATAGTTTTGAATGGCTGAATTAATGAAGGAAGGGGCAGAGCCTGTCCGGGCTTTGAAGATGGTGCAGCCAATCTTGAATAAGGCACGCTGCCGGACAGGGAGCCAATGCAGGGATATAAGGAGAGGAGTTACATGGTGTGATTTTGGTAAGTTAAAAACCAGCCGTGCAGCTTGGTTTTGAACCAGTTGAAGACGCCTCATGAGATAGTCGGGCATTCCATGATAGAGGGCATTGCCGTAATCTAGGCGAGATGTTACCATGGCCAGGAGTATTAGCTTGAGCGCATCGGAGGAGAAGAATCGTGAAACTCTGCGTATTGTCCTGAGGGAGAGGAAGGCTGAGGATACCACGGCAGAGACTTGAGAGTGTAGGGAGAGTTGATTGTTAATTTTGAACCCAAGAGTTTTAACGGAAGGTACAGGAGTGGGTGGGGAGCCAAAAGAAGGGGGCCAAAAAGAAGAGGACCAGGGACTGGAGCAACCACCTGTCAACATCAACTCCGTTTTATCGGGATTGAGTTTCAGGTGGTTGAAGTTCATTCAGTCCTGGATGAAAGTCATGATGGACTTAACATTAGACGTTGACTCCGGGGAAGAGGAAAGGGAAAAATGAGCTGGAGATCGTCTGCGTAGTTGTACACAGAGACCTCCAGTTGCTGTAAAGCAAAAATGAGAGGGGCGATGTAAAGGTTAAATAAAAGTAAATAAATATAAGTTTGTGGTAAATATTGGTGTCTTGCAGATGTGAACATACACTTTCCTTGTAAAATGTTGATTTCATTACCACCAGGGCTCCCCCTTGTCCGCTTTCTATATAGTTATTTCAGTCATTTCCGTCAAAGATTTAAGTGTGTTCCATTCTCTCATGGAAAAATTGCTCTTAGTGCCACTCTTGTAATTAATCTTCTTCATTTCTGTGGTAATCACTCGTTCATAAGCATCAATTGTTTTATGTGACATGGGCGCACAAAATGTGCTCTTGACTCTAAATTCTTTACATGTACTTTCAGGTTTTTCTGTGGGTGGGAGATTATTGAAGAAGTTTTTTAACCTCAGTGTGCGCAAGAATTTAAACATGGCTATTTCCGTCTCCTCCTGATTAGATTTGTACACCGGAACAAATGTAATACCTTTGTTTAATAGATTCATCTGAGCTTTAGATAAAGGTGTATCTGAGATATTGATCACAAGATCGTCTTCTTTTTCTTGGATATCAATTCCCGTTCTGCATCTGACTCTTTTGTTTTTTCTCTTTCCCCTCCTGATTTTGGGGGTTCGGTTATTGTGGACGTTGTTGGAACATTGTTGGCCGCTGGGTTTATCTCTAAAAAAGCTTTGTTTGATTGATCTTTGCGTCCTGCTTGTACATTTTTCTCCATTGGTTTTCTGTTTTGTTCTGTGTCTGACTCAGACACAACACTCTCCTGAGAGGAACTGATATTTATTGATGGTTTTTGCCATTTTCTTTGCTTATAAACCTCCGCCCAACTGTACACTTCCTCCAGTTTGTAATCCACAGTGTCTCTTCTGTATTTTTTTATTTTCCTGTCTTCTATTTTCCTTTTGCATATTTATCCAGTTTTGTCTTAATATCTTCTAGTAATATTGTTAAATCCTCGTGTTTGTTGAGCTCTCTTTTGATACCTTCTAATTCTTCCTCAACTTCTCTTAATTCCTTTGACAGTTCTTCCACTATCAGCAGAATCAGATCTAAACTGCACTTATTGAGTATTTGATACCATTTATTCAGGAAGGATTTGTTGTTCCTACATAACATCGGTTTAAGTGCGATCCTCAATCCTCTCGGTATATGCTTGTTTCGATGATAATGTATAAGTGTTGTTGCATGTAGCCGTTTATATATCTCACGTTTGCTCACATGTTCCAATTGTTTCAATAATTGGTTCACAGTATTTAATTGTGGGCTGAAGGCTCTGATTTCTTTGATCAGTCCGTAGATTTGTTCAGCTTCTTCTGAAGTGTATGCTAAGGTCTCTGCCTTATTGGTAGTTATCTGCGCAATATCTTCCAAATTCATCTTTCCTTAGGGTTGGTGCTAACTGTGGGGGGTAGACACAAACTGAATAAATCTTATACAAGTCCATCAGTTGCACTCTTGTTATCTTGATTTGTAACACTGTTTAGAACTTTTTTTTAAAGAAAGCTGTGCGACTCCCTCCTGAAGTGTTTTGTCTGGAAACACTGTCAGCATATATCCAAAAATAGGTGAGAGCAGAAATTCTACTTTCTGATGGAGGTGTGCACATTTACACTTGGACCTAAATTGGTCCTGTTCACTAGTTCATCAAAGTTCAATAAAGTTTTCAACGAAAAAAAGTTTTTTCAAAATCTTCCAATGAAATATTTATTCCATGTTTTTCTTCATTAAATGTATCATTCAAATAGTTGCGAGATTCATTGCTTAAAGCATTTCGGCAAAACCCAATGCATTTCGGGTCCAATTGGACCCTTCCTCAGGGGTCTCTAGGGAAAGAACAAACAAACATTTTTGAGCCCAAAGTTATGTTCGAGAATATTCATGATGATTATTTCATGATTAACAACACAAAGTACTATAGCGAAAAACATTGACACTTATGTAACATTAGCATTTTCAAAAAAATCTCAACCCTGTTAGATTGTACTGAATCCGACTGACGTGAACCAGTTCTGAAATGTTATACCTCCATTCCAATGTTAAATCTTATTAACTGTCCCATCATAGTTAAACCGCTATGTCAAATGAAAACCACAACATTGTTTTAACTTCTATCCACTAAGTACTCTGTGACAGAAACGGCTCGCGTTTCTTGTCGGTTACTCACTGAAATGCTTCTGCACACTCAGCTTCCGGTTTCCACCAATGTCGGTGTAGTTTGGAATACCTGAATTACTCCTTTCTATTATCTCTATACTCATTGGTTAAACACGCGATCACATGACCGTTATTCTTATCTTTATTTTCCGTTCTGTTTGCCCGACATATAATTTTCCGCAGGGGCATTTAATACCATAAATCACCCCTTTGGTGTCACAGATGCTGGAATGTCGTAGTGGAATCTGTTGCTCAGTTCTTGGATGTGTGAAGGATTGCCCTATCATCACATTGTTACAGTGCGTACAGTTCTCGCATTTGCGCATTCCTTTGTGGGCATCCTCTCTCTGGGTCGTTTTTTTTTTCTTCAACAATTCTTTAAAATTTTTGGATTGGACCCGAAATGCATTGGGTTTTGTCGAAATGCTTTAAGCAATGAATCTCGCAACTATTTCAATGATACATTTAATGAAGAAAAACATGGAATAAATATTTCATTGGAAGATTTTGAAAAAACTTTTTTTCGTTGAAAACGTTATTGAACTTTGATGAACTAGTGAACAGGACCAATTTAGGTCCAAGTGTAAATGTGCACACCTCCAACAGAAAGTAGAATTTCTGCTCTCACCTATTTTTGGATATATGCTGACAGTGTTTCCAGACAAAACACTTCAGGAGGGAGTCGCACAGCTTTCTTTAAAAAAAAGTTCTAAACAGTGTTACAAATTAAGATAACAAGAGTGCAACTGATGGACTTGTATAAGATTTATTCAGTTTGTGTCTACCCCCCACAGTTAGCACCAACCCTAAGGAAAGATGAATTTGGAAGATATTGCGCAGATAACTACCAATAAGGCGGAGACCTTAGAATACACTTCAGAAGAAGCTGAACAAATCTACGGACTGATCAAAGAAACCAGAGCCTTCAGCCCACAATTAAATACTGTGAACCAATTATTGAAACAATTGGAACATGTGAGCAAACGTGAGATAAATAAACGGCTACATGCAACAACACTTATACATTATCATCGAAACAAGCATATACCGAGAGGATTGAGGATCGCACTTAAACCGATGTAATGTAGGAACAACAAATCGTTCCTGAATAAATGGTATCAAATACTCAATAAGTGCAGTTTAGATCTGATTCTGCTGATAGTGGAAGAACTGTCAAAGGAATTAAGAGAAGTTGAGGAAGAATTAGACGGCATCAAAAGAGAGCTCAACAAACACGAGGATTTAACAATATTACTGGAAGATATTAACACAAAACTGGATAAATATGCAAAAGAAATAGAAGACAGGAAAATAAAAAAAATACAGAAGAGACACTGTGGATTTCAAACTGGAGGAAGTGTACAGTTGGGCGGAGGTTTATAACCAAAGAAAATGGCAAAAACCATCAACAAATATCAGTTCCTCTCAGGAGAGTGTTGTGTCTGAGTCAGACACAGCACAAAACAGAAAACCAATGGAGAAAAATGTACAAGCAGGACACAAAGATCAATCAAACAAAGCTTTTTTAGAGATAAACCCAGCGGCCAACAATGTTCCAACAACGTCCACAATAACCGAACCCCCAAAATCAGGAGGGGAAAGAGAAAAAACAAAAGAGTCAGATGCAGAATGGGAATTGAGATCCAAGAAAAAGAAGACGAACTTGTGATCAATATCTCAGATACACCTTTATCTAAAGCTCAGATGAATCTATTAAACAAAGGTATTACATTTGTTCCGGTGTACAAATCTAATCCAGAGGAGACGGAAATAGCCATGTTTAAATTCTTGCGCACACTGAGGTTAAAAAACTTCTTCAATAATCTCCCACCCAAAGAAAAACCCGAAAGTACATGTAAAGAATTTAGAGTCAAGAGCACATTTTGTGCGCCCATGTCACATAAAACAATTGATGCTTATGAACGAGTGATTACCACAGAAATGAAGAAGATTAATTACAAGAGTGGCACTAAGAGCAATTTTTCCATGAGAGAATGGAACACACTTAAATCTTTGACGGAAATGACTGAAATAACTATATAGAAAGCGGACAAGGGGGAGCCCTGGTGGTAATGAAATCAACATTTTACAAGGAAAGTGTATGTACACATCTGCAAGACACTAATATTTACCACAAACTTGATCAAGACCCTACGGAAATCTTTGCAGCTACGCTGAAGGAGATATTAGATAAGGCTTTGAAGATGAAATGGATCCCCAATAAAACCTATCAATTTCCCAACATAAAACATCCACGGAGGCCACAGTTTTACATGTTGCCAAAAATGCATAAACACCCTACACGACCACCATTTAGACCTATTGTATCTGCTTGCGGTTCACTCTCAGAACCAATCGGACAATATCTAGATTGGTTTTTACAACCATTAGTTCAAAATTGGTGTACCCATATCAAAGACACTACTGCATTTCTGAATATTTTACAGACAATTGAAATTCCACAAAATGAAGAGATGTGGCTTTGTTCAATTGATGTAACTGCACTGTACACTTCGATCCCCCACAACGAGGGATTAGAAGCAATGGAGTGGTGTTTACTACAGAATGAAATAGAAGGACCGGACAAAGTTTTTTTGATGGAAATTCTACATTTTGCGCTTTTTCACAGTTATCTGGAATGGGAACAAGAATATTATGCACAATGCAGTGGCACCAGCATGGGTTTTGCTGGGGCACCGTCATATGCGAACATTTTTATGGCTAAGTTTGAGAGTGACCATATACTCAATAATTTAAATTGGAAAATAGGACTGCTAGTCTATAAACGTTACATAGAGGATATTTTCATTATCTGGAGAGGCAAGAAAGAGAGATTGGAAGAGAATATCCATGTGTTAAATTTACAATATGAAAGGATCAAATTCACACATGTGATTGACCAATATCAATTATCTTTTCTGGATGTAAAAATTTCCATAGAACAGGGCCTAATATGCACGAATGTACACATAAAAGAAACTGATCGAAACAGTGGACTACACTTTACCAGCTTCCACCATTTTTCTCTCAAGAGTCATTTATCACTGTCTCAATTTATCTGCCACAAAAGGATAATATCGAATTCCAATGATGTTTCAACCACTATCGACAAACAGATCAAAAAATTTGAAAAACGTGGATATCCAGCCAAACTACTTCAAGAATCAAAAACTAAAGTCATGGCAATGACTAGAGAGTCCTTACTGAAAAAAAGGATAAGTCCAACGAGAAACTCACAGTTTGTGTTCTCAAACATTCTGTACAAGCACGTCAGATCACCAATATTATGAGAAAACATTGGTCTATCATTATCCAAGAACCAGATCTACAACCACTGTTCGCAGAACGTACAACATTTGCTTATAACAGATCCAAAAATTTAAAAGAATTGTTGAAGAAGAAAAAAACGACCCAGAGAGAGGATGCCCACAAAGGAATGCGCAAATGCGAGAACTGTACGCACTGTAACAATGTGATGATAGGGCCATCCTTCACACATCCAAGAACTGGGCAACAGATTCCACTACGACATTCCAGCATCTGTGACACCAAAAGGGTGATTTATGGTATTAAATGCCCCTGCGGAAAATTATATGTCGGGCAAACAGAACGGAAAATAAAGATTAGAATAACGGAGCATAAAAGTAATATACGTTTAAAAAATCAGAAATCAACAGTGGCAGCACATTGGATAGAAGCAGGACACAACATCTCTCAGCTACGTTTCACAATATTGGACACGTCTGGATATGGACACACATAAAATGAGATTAACAGCTGAATATTTCTGGATAAAAAAAGATGGGGAGTCTTCAGCCACATGGGCTCAATGACAGACTGGAACTATCATGTTTTCTATAAATGAGTATCAGGAAGGTATCTGTTTTTCCTGAATTGACACTAGTTTACCCTGTTTAACCCTGATTATATCCCATTACAAAATGGACGACACGCTATGATCATGGCAATGTTTACCTGTTGATTAACCACATTGGTTAGAAATACGGTATCCACATCCGATGGGTTTACTTACAGTATGATGTACATTTATTGTGTTTTTTTTATATTTTGGGTTTGTTCGAGATTTCAGTACATTCCGTTTTTTATTGTTCGCTTTTTTGAATTAGGTCAGAAAACCTATTAGGAGCAATGTATAGCCATGCAGGAGTTCATATAAAGTTCAGTTCACCATTTAATGTGTTAATACACATTTCTCACACTTCGGTAAAATCGCGGTCATGTGATAGCGTGTTTAACCAATGAGTATAAAGATAATAGAAAGGAGTAATTCAGGTTATCCAAGCTACACCGACATTGGTGGAAACCGGAAGCCGAGTGTGCAGAAGCATTTCAGTGAGTAACCGACAAGAAAAGCAAGCCGTTTCTGTCACAGAGTACTTAGTGGATAGAAGTTAAAACAATGTTGTGGTTTTCATTTGACATAACGGTTTAACTATGATGGGACAGTTAATAAGATTTAACATTGGAATGGAGGTATAACATTTCAGAACAGGTTCACGTCAGTCGGATTCAGTACAATCTAACAGGGTTGAGATTACCGTATGGTTAAATCAGAAATTGACTGGCAATTACGTTTTTTTGAAAATACTAATGTTACATAAGTGTCAGTGTTTTTCGCTATAGTACTTTGTGTTGTTAATCATGAAATAATCATCATGAATATTCTCGAACATAACTTTGGGCTCAAAAATGTTTGTTTGTTCTTTGCCTAGAGACCCCTGAGGAAGGGTCCGATTGGACCCGAAATGCATTGGGTTTTGTCGAAATGCTTTAAGCAATGAATCTCGCAACTATTTGAATGATACATTTAATGAAGAAAAACATGGAATAAATATTTCATTGGAAGATTTTGAAAAAACTTTTTTCGTTGAAAACTTTATTGAACTTTGATGAACTAGTGAACAGGACCAATTTAGGTCCAAGTGTAAATGTGCACACCTCCAACAGAAAGTAGAATTTCTGCTCTCACCTATTTTTGGATATATGCTGACAGTGTTTCCAGACAAAACACTTCAGGAGGGAGTCGCACAGCTTTCTTTAAAAAAAAGTTCTAAACAGTGTTACAAATCAAGATAACAAGAGTGCAACTGATGGACTTGCATAAGATTTATTCTCCTTTCATTTGGTCATTCACATATAGACTAGTAAAACAAGCTGCTTTGCATTCTTCCAAGACTTAGCCTGAAGGCTGCTCTCCACAGCTACCACTAGGATAGCTTTCTACAAAGGTTGTCTTTAACCTACCATCAATAAGGGTAATTTGGACTGGTGCAAGGTGCCTACTAGAATAGTGGACATCATATGCCAGGCCAACTTCTCACATTGGTGTGCAGCGTGTGGGATTCCAACTTGCTATTGTTTTACCAGATAATCTCAAGTGATTGATTAACTGAAAACCACTAAAGGTACCAGAGTTACATATAATACAAGCTTAAATACAGTAAGTTCTACTGAACTAAAGGTCGTGTGTCAAGGGCTTACCACACTCTTTCTACAACTCAAGAGAGTTTAGTAGGCCACACTAGAGTAGGTAGGTGCTTACACCACACTACACTAGTAATGTCTTCAAGGCCAGGAACCAGTGGGTCCCTACCAGATGTCAGTATGTTACAGGCATCCAAGTATGACACATTCCCATTCTTAGAATTGAGGGCCTTGTGTACTATGAGGAAATTGAAGACATGCAAAAGTCCCAACGCCTCATAGAGGTACTACTGCTAGATGATCTTAGAATGACTTCTGGGTCTGAAGGGTTAGGCAGTGGGGATGAAGCAGCAGATGAGGAAAGGCCCAATTGTGACCCTCACCAGGACACAGTCTCTGATTCTGACTAGGGATGTGACAATGACCTTGACCTGGACAGTGCAGCTCCTCCTGAGAATGAGGATGAAGGCCAGGAAGGTCCTATCTCTGTTCCACCAGGAAGGGTAGGAGGTACACCTAGAAGGCTCAGATCACCTTCTGTGGAGTCTGACCATTCTGGTGTATCTATAGTGACCTCTGTCTCTTCTCATAGGAGGGAATCCTCCCAGGAGAAGAGAGAAAGGCAGATGAAGTTTGAGGAAGCCCAGCTGAGAATTAGAAGACAGCAGGTAGCCTTAGAATGGGAGTCCCTAGAGCTTGAAAGAGCAAGAAAAAAGATGGGACTAGAGTCCCATGGTGGCAGCAACTTCCCTAGTGGTAGAGAAAGATCTCATGACCATACAGAATTTAAACAAGATTGTCCCTCCCTATCAGAGTGGGGATGACATCCACAAATGGATAACTGCACTGGAAAGGGCCTGTAAAGTTCAGAGGGTCCCCCGGGAGCAGTGGGCAGCAATTTTGTGGCTCTCCTTTGCAGACAAATGGAGAGACAAGCTCCTCACTGTTAGAGAAGAGGATGCTGATGATTATCAAGTCTTGAAGAGTGCACTGATTGAAGGGTGTGGCCTAACCAGTGAACAGTATAAAATAAAGTTCAGAGATACCCAAAAGGCACAGACTCAAGATTGGATGGACTTTGTAGGTTGTGCTACCAAGGCTCTGGAAGGTTGGATGCATGGCAGTAAAGTGTATGATTTCAAAGGATTGTACAACTTAATTATGAGGGGGCAGAGCCTTAGTAATTGTCAAAACCAGCTTTTACACCAGTACCTGGTGGACTCTGATCTGACCTACCCCCAAGAATTGGGAAAGAAGGCAGACAAATGGCTCAGAACCAGGGTAAGGCCTAAGAATCAAGGTGGTGACCAGAAGAAAGATTCTACCAAGTCCCAAGAGAAAGGTGGGGATAAATAAAAAGACAAGTCCCCTACAGGGCCCCAAAAATCCACTTCTGGGGGTGGGTCCCAAACTCCTTCATCTCCTGAAAATAAACCATATTGCCATGTTTGTAAAAAGCCTGGCCACTGGAAAACTGATCCCAGTTGCCCCAGAATTGGCAATAAATAAAATGTTCCTCCTGGTACTACTAGTAGTAATCCCACAGGCGCTAGTGTTATACCACGAGCCTGCTCCTCCTCCAACTTCACAATACTGGGAGATCTAAACCTACACTTTGATGACCCTCCGGACAAAGTGGTAGGGGACCTAACACTTGACCTGGCTTCCTACCACCTTCTCCTGAAAAACCACCTAGCCACACACATAATAGGCCATTTACTAGACCCCATCTTCTTAAAAATCATCGAACTAAAAACGAGTAAGCCCCTCCCCATCCCCTGGTCAGACCACTTCCTAGTACCATTCCACTGGCAAACCAACACTGAACCCCCTTGCTGGCTTCCACCCCGCTTCCCAGAACGCCCATGGCCAAAATTAGTCCCTGAGGACTGGAGACGCGATCTCGAAATCACCACCACCTCATTCGAACCTGACCCAGTCTTAGCAGGCGAGCAATTCTCCGCGTGGATAGAAAACTCATTAGATCAAGTACTGCCAAGAAAAATCTTACCTAAAAAAAACGGAACCTTCAAATCCCCTTGGTTCACCCCAGAACTCCGCGATCTGAAAAAACAATGCAAAAAACTTGAACGTAAATGGAGGAAGGACTGGGCCCATAACAAAAAAATAGAATAATAAGCAGCCATCAGGTCCTACTAAGCTAACCTAAAAACAACCCAGGTGGCCTTCTTTGAAGAAAAATCCAAGCTTCCGCCAACTCCTCTAGGGAAACATTTTGTATCGTCAGAAAACTCCTGAAAGTTTCAGATCCTCGACCCGTCACCAACCCCTCGGGTCGCAGATGTAACGAGCTAGCAGAGTTTTTCTCCACTAAAATTCTAAATATCCTAAAAACACTCCCTGTCCCCGACTGTTCACCAAAGTACCTCCCCCTAGCCCCCGCAATTAATGCCCCCCTCTTGGACTCCTTCTCCCCCCTGACAAGGGAGATTCTCCCCCATATCTTAAACTCAATTAAAAGTGGCTCCCCACTTGACCCCACACCTTTCAACATCTTGAAACTCGTGACACCCACCATCACCCCTCCCATCACTAACTTAATCAACACCTACCTAGAAATTAGCACTGTTCCCCCCAGTTGGAAAAGGGCTACAGTTTGAGCACTGTTAAAGAAATCCCATCTGGACCCCCTAGAGCTGGGCAACTACCGGCCCATATCCTTACTACCTGGAATCAGCAAGGTGGCGGAGAAATTCGTTAACCAACAGCTCTCCGCCTTCCTCGAATCCAACAGACTCCTACACCGCTCACAGACAGGCTTCCGGCCTGGCCAAGGCACAGACACTGCCATGATGGCAGTGGTTGAAGAGGCACGAATGATCCTGGACGCAGGTGGATTTGCAGCAGTGATACTCCTAGACCTAAGCGCTGCCTTCGACACGGTGGACCACTCTATCCTTGCCCATAGTCTAAGCAAGATAGGAGTCACAGGTTCAGCCCTATCCTGGCTCAAATCTTTTCTAGAACATTGAACCTTTCAGGTCGCCAAAGGCAACATCCGATCCAAAGCTGTGCCACTCCAATGTGGGGTGCCCCAGGGCTCATCCCTAAGCCCTACACTTTTAAACGTGTACATGTCTCCTCTGGAGGAAATTGTAGCCCCTTCCAGCATCAACCTGGTCACGTATGCCGACGACACCCAACTGTGGTCTCTCTAAACCAGACGGACCACTGCCAGGAAAATGTATGCTCCTGTCTCAAAGAAATCTCCAGATGGAGGAGCAAATCTCTCCTCAAACTAAACGGAGACAAATCAGAGATCCTAGTGCTAGGTAATCAATCTAAACTCACCACCAATCTTCTGTGGCCATCGAGCATGGGACCAGTTCCCGCTCCAAAAAAAAGAAATAAAAAGCCTGGGTGTCTGGCTCGATCAAGACCTCAACTTTCAAACACAAGCTAGAAAAAACGCGGGAACCTGCTTTGGTCTCCTACGAACCACACGTAAAATCCTTCCCCTTTTACCACCCCATTCCCCAAAACTCCTCATTAAGGGTCTCATCCTGTCCAGACAGGATTACGGTAACGCCCTATATCTTGGCACCCCAAAATCGGTCATAAATAAACTTCAACCAGAACTCGGCAGCTAGGCTGCTAACAGGCACAAAAAAAACGATGCTCTGCTAAGCTGGCCCTAAGCTCCCTACACTGGTTCCCAATCAATTTCAAATCCCTCTGTATCACACATACAATTCTACAGGACAAGGGCCCCCCAATCTTGAGATCCCTGATCAAACCATACAAAGCTAACAGGAAGCTAAGATCCGACCACCTCTTTCTGGCAAACGTTCCCAGAATCAGGAAAGCGCGGTCAGGAGGACGCCTATTCTCATACAATGCCCCCAAGCTCTGGAATTCCCTGCCCCTCAACATTCGCAGGGAAACCAACGTACTAAAATTCCTTAAGCTCTTGAAAACCTAGCTGTTCCCTTAGGTCTCTTCTGTTCCCTAGCCAATTCCTTGAGTCCAGCGCTGGGACGCCCCCGGGTAGCTACGCGCTTTACAGATCCACTTCAAATTCCAATTCCAATTCCAAGCCTCCTTAGTCTGTGATGGTGGCATGGGATTTGTCACTTTTACCATGGGTCCCAAAGCTTTGGGCAGGTACAGACATGAGCCCATAATCAATGGTTATAAAGCTGTGGCCTTCAGGGAAACAGGGGCTAGTGTCACCATGGTGACAGGGAAATAAGCCCCCCCCCCCATAACAGCTTTTACCTGAGTTTATGTACCAGGTAACCAACATTGATGGTGTCAAAAGAGATCACCCAATGGCCATAGCAAATCTCAGCTGGGGAGGGGTCACAGGCCCAAAAAGTGTGGCAGTGTCCCCAAACATGCCTGTAGATTGCCTACTGGGAAATGATTTAGAAATTTCAGCCTGGGCTGAAGTTGAACACCAAGCCCATCTGAGAATGCTGGACGTCCATGAGAGAGTTAGTGGGGCTGTGAGGGCCACATCCCAACCCCGGAACATTTTTGAGTGATGGAGCCTGAAAGAATGGCCCACTCTCCTCCACAAGAGAGCACAAGGGATTAATAACAGTCTTCTTCCCCCCCAGATTATAGGTAAGGGTCAGCCTCCTCAGGGAACTGATCCTACCCCTAGCGAAGGAACTGTCCCAGAGGTAATCAGGACTGTCCTGACAACCCCTCTGATGGCAGAGGACCCTTCCAAGGTGGTACTCAGTCTGGAGCAAGTATCCTGCCTCTCTCTACCCTCCCTCAGTCAGCCCAGGGCTGCAGAGGTGAGTGAGGTCAGTGTACCCCACAGAGCTCCCTGTCCAGAACCCCCCATCAGCAGATTAGGGGCATCCCGTCTAATAGCCCTAGCCCGGTGAACATTCCTTGACCCTCTGAGAGATCCATTTTGACATTAAATAGAGACCACCCCCAGATGGCCTCTGTTGAGCAAAGGCAAACCTGGGCCCCAGTGGTTCCAAACCTATCAGGTCCCTCCAGTGTTCTACCCAAAGGGACGCAACTCCCAGCTATAGGCAGCCAGAGGTTGACCCTTAGAGCAAAGTGCAACTCAGTCATGGAAAGAAAGGCAGCCATGGTGACCAGTGATCTGAGGAAGGTGAGACCAACCTTATTAGGGCCTCACTTCCCTCCTCAGACACCTCACCAGCCTTTTACTTTACCAAAACACACCACACATAGTGAGTCCCCATGGTGGAGGCCCTCTCATACCCTGAGGGCGAGGGATTGCTTAGTGGACCATAAGACAGGGGGTAACCATGCTAGTGCAGGTCCTTCAGTTTATGGCCATTTAGGCAATAAAGGCTCAAATGGGCAAGGTTAGCCTTATCTTCTTTTGTTTGGGGGGGGGGGTAATGTAGGAAGGTGGAATCTGACTACATGATTGCCCCCACTTTTTTCCTGGTGTTTTGATGGTTTTTGATTTAGTTTGGCTGGGGCCCTGCTATTCAGGTCCCCAGCCTAGCTGATTCCTCTCTAAATTGATTCCATGTACTGTAGGTACACTCCACTTTGGTTACTGGGGTACCCTTGTGAGTCCCTAGCATATAGTACACTAGGTACTAAGGGCACAGGTACCCCAGAGGCCTACCAGGGGCTGCAGCATGTATTATGCCACCCCTGGAAAGCCTCCCAAAATGACACCACAGGACTGCTACTGCAGCCTGGGTAAGGTGGTGCATGCACCCCTTACTTAGATATAGGTTTACCTATATCTACCTTAAATACCTACACATAGAGACCTATCAGTCACCCCTTAGGCAGGCATTATCAATCCTGAAGTCAGGGTGCTTGCTTCCGTGTGAGAGGGTGCCCATGCATGAGCAGAGCCTCTCTGCAGCCTTCGGAACCTATTCTCTGGGGCTGTTCTTTGATACAGCCTGACCATATACTCTTAAGTGCATTAAAACCTTGTGGTAAATGCTAACTTTGGGATGGCAGCACAGAAACATGTTGAGTTTGGTGTCAAACACTTTGCAATCCTACCCCCTGCCAGTCCTGGCAGCGGGGCTAGAATTCCACCCTTCTGGAGGAAGAGACATGTACACACCTGTCTGCCCGGTAACTGTTTAAAAGAACCCTGGCATCACAAAATTGATGCTGCAGCCACAGACATGAGTCTGGCCTCCTGCTGCTGACCGAAACTCCAGCAGGGGAGACCTGGACAATAGGTTTCCTGTCACAGGGAGGTGTAACCACCTCCCAGACAGGCCTTAGTGGATTAGGGCTGGGCGGGTGCACCCCAGGAGTGCTTTGAAGTCTGCACTGTGGGCACATTTGGTGTCCCTGTGCATAGCCCAGTTCAAACTGGTTGCAGGGGCTACTAGCCCCTGCTCTGGTGCGAATCTGGACAAAGGAAATGGCTGTAGCCACCCCTCTTTCCAAAACCCTCCCATAGGTGGGACCCCAGAGTATGTCCAACCCATTTTCTTACTATAAGTAAGGGACCCCTGGCAACAGGACTTTAGATTACACCTGGATGAAACTCTGAAACTGAATCCTGGAACTTTGACGCTCTACTAAAGACTAGAAGATGGTAGAATCTCCCTTGGGGTCAAGGAGTTACTCCCCTGCTCAAGCAGGCACCAACAAAGCATTTGCCGGTCTGCATCTCCAGAGCTCCGGCCGGACTCTGAAGTATTTGCAGCCCAGGAAGAGGATTTCCAGACCTCTCAAAGGCCGACCGAGTCCCCAGCAAAGCTGAGGCCAGCAGCCGTCATGAGTGAGGTGAAACCGGAACCCCTGGACAACGTGCACATTTGCTAGTGCATTGACTACCCGATCTTTCCTGAAGTTGTGCTTTGGGTTACTTGTGGCCAAGTCCAAGCACCATCTGCACTGAAGATTGTGGGCCTACACTCCACGAGTGTTCCATGAGCCTGCTTCTTGCATTTCCGCTGTAGGCTCCTTCACGATCCCTGATCCGTCGACTAGTGGGTCCCCACGAAGGCCATTCTGATTTTCCTTGGGCTTTACTTGTTGCTCCAGATGTGCCCCGAGTTCTTCGGACCTTGCTGGTCCACACCGAAGCATTTCTTTGATTCCTGCATGGGTTGCTGTTGCCAAGGCCTGTTGGGTCCAGCCCGGAAACCGACACCAAAGCACTAGACATCCTTTGTGGCACAGCTCAATTCCAGATCCTGGTTGTCATCAGTGCCTCCTGGTCCTCGTGGCTGAAGAGTCAATCTTCACCTTCTTCACCTGAAATCACCCGACATCGATGGGCATTCGACTATCGTGCCCCTGGTCACTGGCAAGTGACCCAGACTCTGTCCCCTCTGCTTTCAGGTTCTTCTCATCTTCGATCCAGTCCTGGATCATACCAGACACTTTCCTCTATGACGGCAGCAGCACTTTGCAGCAGATCGCCATTGAAAACGATGACGAAACCCGACACCAAAAGACACCTATGCACCTGGCTTCCCTGGGTGAGGTAACTCGAGTACTCCGGTGCTCCCATGGGCGTTGGGCGTAGAACCCCTTAAGTCTAAAGGGGTTTGCTCAAAGTCCTCTCCTAAGTGTCCTTTATCTTTAAAATTCCAACCCCAACTTTCCCCATAGAAGTTAATGGTGATTCGCCGCTGTGTTCACACACTGCACGCGTCCCCCGTGGGTCCCCTGTGTCACTACCTTGGGTAGTTCCTGGTGGGCCCAGCAGTTCTAAAGGCTCTAGTCCTTGTGCCTATGCAAGTCGTGGTTCTCATACCTCTTTATTTATATATGGTTTGGTACGCCCCTAGGGCTCAATGTATATTGCGCTAACTTACTGTGTGATATAAAGTTTACTGAATGTACTTTTGCCTCTAGCCTCGTAAAGGGAATAGAGGGATGTGTTTAGAATAAATAAATATATTTGATATATATATCTGGTGTGGTTCTTATTTCATTTGGTCATTCACTAGATTATAGACTGGTAAAACAAGCTGCTTTATATTCCTTCAAGACTTAGCCTGAAGGCTGCTCTCCACAGCTACCACTAGGATAGCTTTCAATAAGGTTGTCTTTAACCTACCATCATAAAGGGGTTGTTTGGGCTGGTGCAAGGTGCCCACTAGGATACTGGACAGCATATGCCAGGCCAACTTCTCACAATTACGGTACACAACATTTGCGCGGTGGAGGGCCCCGCATGACGTCATATGCGTGCTGGGGCTCGCTGGGTGCGCGACTCCCGTAAAAGTTTTTATATTCTGAAACCATATGTATGTAACTGTAATGGACATATCAGGGAAAAGATTATCTAAACTATTCATAAAAATAATATATTTCTACTTGTAATAAACTTATATTATTGTTAAAGCTGCTTTACATTCCTCCAAGACTTAGCCTGAAGGCTGCTCTCCACAGCTACCACTAGGATAGCTTTCTACAAAGGTTGTCTTTAACCTACCATCAATAAGGGTCGTTTGGACTGGTGAAAGGTGCCCACTAGAATAGTGGACAGCATATGCCAGGCCAACTTCTCACAGTAGCCATACAGTTCATAATCACAGTGCCACTCTCTGTCCACTCCTGCAATCATCCTGACATAACCATGACCTTATCTAATCACTGTGCCAACACACTCACCCTACTATATACTATATACTATATACCAGCACTCTAGTATCCAGTCACTGTCCATGCACTTGTACAATGACTCAGGCATTAAGACACACATTGCTATAGTCAAGTGTGCACAATCTATGCGGTCCCCCAACCCCCTGCAGACTACTGATTCACTCTTGCAAAAATCCAGGTAGTATTCATGCATTGCCCCAATAACATTGTCACTCTCTGTCTACTCCTGTAATCATCCTGACAGAACCATGTCCTTATCTAATCACGGTGCCAAAACACAAGCACTTATAAACTCACCATGCTGTCAAGTATCTATGTACTTGTATAATGACTGTGGCATTAAAATATGCAGTGCTGCAATGAAATGTGCTCTATCCATGCAGTTCCCTAACCACCTACGCAATACTGATTCACTCGTCCAATTACACAGGTAGTACCCATGAAGTTCAGGAATTACACTGTCACTCTCTGTGCAGTCTCTCAATTATCCAGGCAGTACCATGTCCTTATGTAATCACTGTGCAAACCCCAAACATTTATAATTTCTCAATTCTCTTTTGATGCAGTACTCTAACCATTCAGTCAGTACCTATTTACTCATGCACTGACCCAGGTAGTAATTATTCCAGTATTTCAATCATCTATCCAGTATTGATGCATTCCTCTAAACATGTAAACACTACTTATTCAGTCCAAAAATTATTCAATTAGTTCCTGTGTACTGCAGTAAATTGATTGTTATTTCAAAACAAAGTGTTTAAATGGTTTTTATGTAGAACATGTTTGTTTAGTAATACAATAGTATATTTTATAGATATATTTTATATATATATTTTATTAACAGATATTGTTCATCATCATTAAAATAAACTTATCATGGCTAGAAAAACAGAAAAGAGGAAACAACAAATAAAGGACTATTATTTGAAGAAAACACAACAGCAAGAATTAGAATAACAACATGTGGGGAAAAAGACAAAAGAAGATATTAAAAAACTTTCAAAGGCTAGAAACAGTGTGCACAATGTGGAAAGTAGAAAGAATACCTCAACAACAAAGAAGAATACAAAGAAAAAATTATTTTCAAGAATTAAAGTATGATAAAAGGAGAAAGAATCAGTTTGAAGAAATTAGAGAGAGAATGTTTTACAATAGAGTTGTCTTAAAAATGTTGAAAGATGTGAAGAAATATAAAAAAAGATCAGCATTTTATAAAAAGAAGAAACAAATTAAAACTATTGTTGAGAAGGCTTTTGATTTAAATAGGAAATTATTCATTTTAGTTTTTAAACAGAATTCGATCACTAGATAAGCCAATACATTTTAAGAAGGTCAAAAGTAAAAAGAAGAGTGTAATTAACAGAACTAACTTTTGTTATGTTTTTGGGGGTGAATGGAAACACAGTTCAAGTTCAGAGCCTTTTTTTAACGAAGAGAGTTATTTTCAAACCAATACATTATTGCTTGCAGTTGATACCAGTGGTCGTGCTTATGAGGTTAGAAATGGTTGACCAATTGAAAAAGAGAAAATGGTTCCCAGAAATGTTGAAGAAGTGTTAGCTGATAAAGTTCTAAGGAGACGTACTAAAGCCCCAGTGTATACTTGATTGTAGTAGAATGTGTAGTATACGACAGGAATCTATTGATATTTCATGCCCTTACAAGAGTATAGTAAAAAAAGTGTTAAACAAATGATTAAGATATTGCAAGGTCTAGATCCTTGCACAGTGAGAGAAAATGCTGGTTTGTAAGGTCATTCTCTGTCTTGTCTTTTTAGAAAAGTATGTCAAAGTGTTTTTCATCATTTTAGAATGTTAGCAGTACATCATTCTCAAATGCGGAAGTTAGTCAGAAGATTCCATTACGCAAAAAGTCCAGCAATATTTTTAAATGACTGAAACAGTGCTCTTTTGCATGGGTCAGTATCAGATGTAAAAGAGGTTTGTGATGAAATAGAGTTTCGTTACTTTGGTAACAGTCTAGCTGCATAGCTGCAAAAATTGGGATGTTTGCCCCGACGCGCAGGGGACGCATCGCTGGCGCACCTAAGGCGCACCTAAGGCAAACCCATCTGTGCCCATCCGCGCCTTGACCGGGCCCAGGGCCACGAGTCCTGGCTCAGTCATATCAGCTAAGCACTATCCGATGACAACCTACTCCATCTCCCAGCTAAAAAACATCCGCCATGCCTCCAAAATACAGACTTGCCCTGGTCCACACATATGCTCCTTAGCGGACAACTTAAAATTCAGCTGCACCAACTGCTCTTTTAAGTTTAATACCTACCACAAAGCAGGAGCCGAGCCGACCCAACCTCTGTGCACAAAGCAGGATCAGACTCAACTAGCACTCAGAAATGCCCGGTCACTCCCTAAACATAAATATGAAATAGCAGACTTTCTAACAGACCATAAGTTAGATATATTATTTATAACTAAAACCTGGGGAGACCCTGCATCTGGTCCTGATTTTTGCTCTGCAACCCCGGAAGGATTTTGTATTTTCAGACACAATAGAACCTTGAAAAAAAGAAGCGGACTAGCTATTATATATCATGAGAAATACTTAGTCAGGACAGAGATTATCCCCATCTCGACCTGCAAAGCTGTCATATTCTCCATAATACTCAACCACTCACAATCATTTAAAGGCACCCTCCTTTATCACCCCCCAGGCCCCTATGCGGAATTCCTATACGATTTGGGAAGCTTAATTGAACGTCTAGCAGGAGAAGCTGCCTTCACTATCTTGGGTGATTCCAACTTCCACCTAGAAACACGTGATGACCATGACACCTCCACTATCATTGTAAAATTGGAGGCTGCGAATCTACAACAACGGTTGACCAGCCCTACCCACAAAGCCGGGCACACGCTCGACTGGCTTTTCACTAGCAATAGGCAATTATCAATAGTAAAAACCATTCCCCTGGTATGGACCGATCATTGGGCAGTCTTCTTTGACATCCAGATGAAAACCACTCTGTCACTGATCACCCCTATCCCTCCCACTCAATTCAAAGCTTGGAGCTGCCTGGACCAGGAGCTCCTCAAAGCACACCTTTCCTACACCAACTATGACCCTTCTCCAGACCCCACACTGGCCTCATCCAACTACACTGAATGGCTCAATAATGCCTTCAAACCCTCAGTACGTCTGAAAAACATTAAAAAAAAATAGAACTATCCCATAGGCCCCCTAGTTTTCCGAAGCTCTTAGAACAGAAAAACAACACTGTAGGAATCTTGAGAGACGCTGGCGCAGAAATGATAAGTGCAGAGAGAAGAACTTTTACAAGGAAGCTATCTCCAAACATAAGCATCTCATTATTCTAGAGAAGAACAAATACTACCTTAGTCAGATAGAATCGGCTCAAGACTCTACTAAACAACTCTTTCAGGTTGTCACTAAATTATCAGGGTCAGTGACAAACCCTCCTCTAGCCCCCACCCAAGATCTCAGCACTGCGCTGGCCCGCTACTTCCTAGACAAAGTCAGTAATATTTACACCAATTTCGCTTCTCACACCAAAACAGATTATTTAGCCACATCCTCAGACAAAATCGAATCCAATCCCTCTCTCACGATTTTCTGCCAAGTCTTCACAAAACAGATCATGGACCTCATCCTTTCCACCAAGTCAGGCTCCCTGACCGGCCTCTATCTTGAAGCTGTTTCCTGACATATTAGCGCCAAATCTTACTGACATCTGTAATGCCATGTTCATTTCTGGCACCTACCCTAACACGTGGAAAAAGGTCATCACAAAATCGTTGCTGAAGAAGCAACATCTTGATCTACTAGAATCTAAAAATTACAGACCTATCACAAGCCTACCATTCACAGCAAAAATATTTGAGAAATTAATGAATCAGCAACTAGCCAAATACATTGAAGATAATAATCTTGTGGATGAGAAGCAATTTGGCTTCAGGAAATGCCATTGCACAGAAACTGCCCTCATTAAAGCAGCAAACGAAGTAAGGACCATCCTAGACAATGGGGGCACTGCAATACTGGTGGTGCTAGATGTATCAACAGCCTTTGACTCGGTTGATCACGCCACACTGAACGATCGTGTCTCAAACATAAGAAATTGGTTCTGTTGGGTGCAAACAAAACTTATTTTAAAAAGTGGTCTCGAAAACCAAGATCCAAATAATCTCTAGGCAACTGCACTATTGACTAACCCCCCTCTCTGAAGAAAACGAATGAGAATTCTTGCAATCAATGAAAGAAAACACCGTGTGCTTCTCTATATTTACTTTATATTAAATAAATCACAATTTTACAAAGCTAATTATATTCATACAAAGACTGTCAATATCTCCAGTAAGGTGCATATGAAAACAGTGATCAAAACACAAAAACACAATAATACAAGTGACAATATATACACAATCAATACATTCAATTACACAATCTGTACATGTATACACCAAATATACAATTCCTATTTTACAAAGGCCATCAGATGATGTCAACTTCTTGAACCCTTTTTGATTTCTTTTATTTCATCGGAGTTCAGGAGTTAAGGAGCCTGCAGGAAGTGTCGACGTTTCGACCCTATCAGCGCCAACTTGTTGGTCGCGGCGGGTCTTTATCAAGACGGTGTGATGCACGACAGTCCGAGAATGCAGGTGCAAGCGTGTCACCTGAGGTCATAATAGAGTCTTCTGTTCGGTAATGTCCGGGGCAATCACGGAGTCAGCACGGCGCTTTCTACTTCACTTGGAAACGTCCACGTCACTTTCCAACTATCGTGTCGGGAACTGCGAGCCGGACGTTTCCAAGTGAAGTAGAAAGCGCCGTGCTGACTCCGTGATTGCCTCGGACATTACACGCTTGCACCTGCATTCTAGCAGGATACGGCGTCGTCGTCGATGTCGATGTTGACGTTGCAAGAGTGAGCAGCGCTCACGGCGTCGAGAGGGCTCGGTGTCGAGGCGTCGGCAGCGGCTTCGCTACTAGCGGCGATCGGGCCCGGCGGCCGGCGGCGAAGAGGCGGGACACAGGAGCTGCATTCACGATGTCGAGCTGGATTCGGCGGCGTCCGTCGGCGTCGAGATTACTGGATTCTTCAGAGGTGCTGGACTTTCAGGTTCCAGCAACAAGCACTTTCAGCAAATGAAGTCCTTTAGCCCTGTGACTTCAACAGGAGGCTGGCACTCTTCCAGCCCTTGGAGATTTCCTTGGCAAAGCTTGAGAGTGCACACTCAGTTCCTCTCTCCTGGTTCCTTTAAAAAATAAAGAAGTATCTGCAGGATTCCCCCAACAAACCGCTCACTGGCAGAAGGCGTAGGCAAGTACTTGGATCAGCAGGTTTCCTTGTCAGAAGTGATCTAAAATCTTAGTTCAGGGGTCTTTCTCTTATACCCCTTTTCTGCTTTGATCCCTTTGTCCATGCAGGGGAATTTCCCCCCCATCCTGGGTTTGTTGTGGGTGTTGTCAGGCCGAGGCACCTGGCCTATTCACTGTGCAGGGCAGAGTCTTCAGCCGCCCAGCAGGAAGTGGAGCCAGCATTGTCACTGGCAGGGGCAGGGCCATCAGTCATCCGGTAGGAGGTGGGGCCAGGATCGTCCCTGGCAGGCACAGAGCCATCAGTCGCCTGGCAGGAGGTGGAGCCAGCATTGTGTCAGGCAGGGCAGGCTATCAGGAGCTACTCTTCCCCTACTCTCAATGCAAATGCCCCACTCACCCCACACTGACTCATTCAGATCTCTGGAGCCACCCAGCTCCTGTCACACACACACCAAACCAGCAGAAACCAGAAATAGTTAGACAAGAAAATAGCCACTTTCTAAAAGTGCTATTTTCAAACCCAGAGTCCAAAAACCATCCACCCAAACGGATGCGTTATTAAACTCTGAGTTCAGGGATACCAAACTCGACATTGCACCATGCTCCCCGAGCCCACTAGGATTATACCATTAATAATCCGGGCAGCCCATTCTAACTGAGGGAGAGCAGGTAGCCTTACAAGTAGGACATGCCAACCTCGTCAGGCTTGTCCTACCTTATACTTACAATGCACCCTGCCCTTGGGCCTACTATAGGGGTGACTAAAATGAAGTTAAGGGAAGGTTTAGGGGCTGGCAAGTAGGTGTACTTGCGCAGTCCGCGTGACAGTACCAGACTGCACGTAGGTCTAGCAATGGCAGACCTTTAGACATACTTTTACCCAGCCGCTTCTGTGGGTGGCACAACCAGTGCTGCAAGCCCACCAGCAGCATTTGTATTTACAAGCCCTGGCACTCCTGGTGCACTAGACTAGGGACTGATAGTAAACCAAATAAGCCAAACATGGAATCAAATTAATGTATCAATTTAACATAGGGAGCACGTGCACTGTGGCACTGGTCAGCAGTGGCACAGTGCCCAAAGCATATACCAGCAAAAACATCGCAAACAGAGGAGGCAAACAGAACAAAATGGAGGAGAGACTCAAGCCAATGATGTCAGGTCTAAAACGGAGGAAAAGTAAAAAAACTTCCAAACAACAGATTCAGGTCTCTGTTTTGGTGGTGCCTCCTCCAAGACTTCTTCATCTGAAGAAAGTTGTACTTGATGCTGCTGTCCAGATGCCATTGTGCTTTAAAGTTTTTAACAAACACCAAAAAAAAACAAAGAGGTTCTAGTAGGAGAAGAGATGTTTCTCATAAGCTGCTCCAACAAGAATGATTAAAATGGGTGAGGTCCTTCAATAGTTACAGTGGGAAATGTTATGAACCAATCAAATCTTTTTTTTTAAGGTCACATGGGAGTCGCATACCCACCGCGCCACAGAACGCACCCGATGCAACTTCGCGAAAATATATTTAACAATAATATAAGTTTATTACAAGTAGAAATATATTATTTGTATGAATAGTTTAGATAATCTCTTGCCCTGATATGTACATTAAAGTTACATACATATAGTTTTAGAATATAAAAACTTTTATGGGAGTCGCGCACCCAGCATGCCCCAGCACGTATATGACGTCGCGTGGGGCCCGCCACCACGCAAATGTTGTGTACCGTAATTGTGAGAAGGTGGCCTGGCATATGCTGTCCAGTATTCTAATGGGCACCATGCAACAGTCCAAATGACCTCTTATTGATGGTAGGTTAAAGACGTTATAGAAAGCTATCCTAGTGGTTGCTGTGGAGAGCAGCTTTCAGTCTAAGTCTTGGAGGAATACAAAGCAGCTTGTTTTACCAGTCTATAATCTCATGAATGACCAAATGAAAGGAGACCCTCACCAGGTATAAATAAAAAATATATGTATTTATTCTAAACACATCCCTCTAGTCTCTTTATGAAGCTAGAGGCAAAAGGACATACAGTAAACTTATTTAGCACACAGTAAATTAGCACAATATACGTTGAGCCCTAGGGGCGTACCAAACCATATATTAAGAAAGTGGTATAAGAACCACAACTGACATAGATGCAAGGCAAGAGCCTTTAGAACCGCTGGGGCCACCAGGAACCACCCAAGGTAGTGACACAGGGGACTCACGGGGGTCGCGTCCAGTGTCTAAACACACCCGCGAATCACCATTAACTTCTATGGGGAAAGTTGCAGTTAGAATTTCAAAGGTAAAGGACTTAGAAGAGGACTTGGAGCAAATCCCTTTAGAACTAGGAGGTTCTAGAGTAAACACCCATGGGAGCACCAGAGTACTCGAGGTAGCTCACCCAGGCAAGCCGGGTGCATAGGTGTCTTTTCGTGTCGGGTGTTGTCAATTTTAATGGAGAGCTGCTGCAAAGTGCTGCTGGCGTCAAAGTGGAAAGTGTCCGGAGAGATCCAAGGGTGGATTGGAGATCTGAAGAACCTGAAGGCAGAGAGGACAGAATCTGGGTCACTAGCCAGTGACCAGGAAGGCGATGAGCAGATGCCCACCGATGTCGGGTGATTTCAGGTGAAGAAGGTGACGCTTGACTCTTCAGCCACGAGGTCCCGGAGAGGTCAATGACAACCAGGAGCTGGATTCGAGCTGTCCAACAAAGGATGTTGAGTGTTTCGGTGTCGGTGCCCAGATTGGACCCAACAAGCCTTGGCAACAGCAACCCACGCAGAAAGCAGAGATTGGTTACGGTGTAGACCAACAAGCTCTGGGGACTCACCTCTTGGTAGGGAGTCAGGGCACGTCTGTAGCAATCGGAAAGCCCAAGAAAAAGTAGAGTTACCTTCGAGGGGACCCACCAGTCAACGAACTAGGGATCATGAAGGAGCCTCGAACGGAAATGCAACAAGCAGGCCCACGGAAGACTCGTGGAGTGTAGGCCCACAATCTTCGGATCATATGATGCTTGGGGCTTGGGCTACAAGTAACCTGAAGCACAACTTCAGGAAAGCTCGGGAAGTCAAGGCACTTAGCAAATGTGCACTGCGGCAGGAGTTCCGGTTCCACATCACTCATTCAGGCTGCGGGTCTCAGCTTTGCTGGGGACTCGGGTCAGCCTTAGAGAAGTCTGAAAATCCTCTTCCTGGGCTGCAGGTACTTCGGAGTCCAACGGGAGCTTCGAAGATGCAGACTGGAAATTGCTTTGTTGGTGCCTGTTTGAACATGGAAGTGTTTCCTTGACCCCAAGGGAGATCATTCCATCTTCTTGTCAAAATAGAATGTCAAAGTTCCAGGATATATGTTGCAGAGTTTCATCCAGGTATAATCTGAATTCCTAGGGACTGGGGTCCTATACTTATACTAAGTTAGGGGTTTTGACATACTCTGGGGACCCACCTATGGGAGGGTCTGGGGAAAGGGGTGGTTACACCCCTTTCCCTTTGTCCAGTTTTGCACCAGAGCAGGGGCTGAGTGCCCCTGTAACCGGTTTGAACTGGGGTATGCACAGGGACACCAAGTGTGCCCCCAGTACTGTCTGAAAAGCATTCTCTGAATGCACCCACCCAGCCCCAATAAACTAAAGCCTGTCTGGGAGGTGGTTACACCTCCCTGTGACAGGAAACCTATCGTCCAGGCCTCCCCTGCTGGAGTTTTGTCCAGCAGCAGGAGGTCAGACCCTTGTCTGTGGCTGAAGCATCCATTTTGTGATGCTAGGGCTCTTTTAAACTATTACCGGTTAGGTCAGTGTGCACATGTCTCACTCTCTAGAAGGGTGGAATTCTACCCCCGCCACCAGGACTGGCGGGGGGTAGGATTCCAAAGTGTTTGACACCAAACACAACATGTTTCCATACAGCTATTCCAAAGTTAGCATTAACCGCTAGGTTATAATGCACTTAAGAGCATATGGTCTGGCTGCATCACAGAACAGCCCCAGAGAATAGATTTCGAAAGCTGCAGAGGGCTCCTGCTCATGCATGGGCACCCTCTCACACAAAACAAAGCACTCTGCCTTCAGGATTGATAAGGCCTGCCATAGGAGTGACTGATGGGTTTACATGTGTCAGTGATTAAACGTAGATATAGGTAACCTATATATTAGTAAGGGGTGCATGCACCACCTTGCCCAGGCTGCAGTAGCAGTCCTGTGGTGCCATTTTGGAAGGCTTCCCAGGGGTGGCATAATACATGCTTCAGCCCCTGGTAGGCCTCTGGGGTTCTTATGCCCTTAGCACCTAAGGTACCATATACTAGGGACTCTCAAGGGTAACCCAGTAACCAATCTGGAGTGTACCTAAAGTACTTGCAATCTATTTAGAGAGGAAGCAGCTAGGCTGGGGTCCTGAATAGCAGGAGAAATAAGGAGAAATGTGAGGGCAACCATGCAGTCAGATTCTACCTTCCTACATAACCCCCCCAAACAAAAGGAGATGAGGCTAACATTGTCCAGGTGAGCCTTTATTGACTAAGTGGCCATATAAGGAAGTACCTGCACTAGCATGGTTACCCCCTGTTTTATGGTCCACTAAGCAATCCCTCATCCTAGGGGTATGGGAGGGTCTCCACCATGGGGCATTACTACCTGAGGTGTGTTTGGTGAAGTAAAAGGCTGGTGAGGGGTCTGAGTGGGGAAGTGAGGCCCTAATAGGGTTGGTCTCACCTTCCTCAGATCACTGGTCACCATGGGTGCATTTCTTTCCATGACTGAGTTATACTTGGCTCTAAGGGTCAACCTTTGGCTGCCTACAGCTTGAGGTTGGGTCTCTCTGGTTCTGACACTGGAGGGACATGCTACGTTCGGGGCTACTGGGTCCCAGGTTAGCATTTGCCCAACAGAGCCCATCTGTGGGAGGCTCCTACACAATGGTAATGGGGATCTCTCAGTGTGTTGAGGAATTTTCACCTGGCTAGGGCTACTAGACTGGGTGCCCCATATCTATTGATGGGGGTTTCTCTGGACAGGGAGCCCTGTGGGGTCCACTGACCTCCCTGACCTCTTCAGCCCTGGGCTGACTGAGGCAGGGTAGAGAGGGGCAGGTTACCTGCTCCAGACTGGGTAACACCTTGGAAGGGTCCACTGCCATCAGGGGTTCTGCCAGGCCTGCTCCTTCCAAAGGGGTAGGGTCAGTTCCCTGAGGAGGCTGTCCCTCACCTATAGTCTGGTGGGAGGGAGACTTTTCTTCCTCCCCAATGCTCTCTGTCTGAGTGGAGCGAGCCATAGTTTCAGGCTTCACAACACTAAAATCTGTCTGTCATTGGGATTTGACCCTCACAACCCCCCTAACCTTTTCAGGAAGGCCTAATATTTTGGAATGGGCCTCTTTTTCTACCTCAGCCGAGACTGAGATCTCTAGATCATTGCCTAATAAACAATCTACAGGCAAGTATGAGGAAACTGCCACTCTCTTTGGACCTGTGACGCCTCCCTAGCTGAGGAGATTTATTACAGCCATTGCATGATCTGTCCTTAATCCATCAATATTGGTCACCTGGTAGGTGAACCCAGGTAAAAGCTCTTCTGGGGTACTAGTCTCCCTGTCACTATGGTGACACTAGCCCCTGTGTCCCTATAGGCCACAGCTTTCTGACCATTGATGTGGGGGTCTTGTCTGTACCTACCCAAAGTATTGGTACAAGCAGTGAAATTGGCAAACCCCATGCAACCATCACAGACTAGAGTTGCTACAGTAGGGCACCTGGTTAGGCCGGAGTCCACCTCAGTTCACCAACAAAACCCAACCAAATTTCTGGGGGCACTCCCACCACCTGGGGGATTACTACTAGTAGTAACAGGAGGTGTTGGAGTATTACTTGGGGCAATAGTTTCCTTATTACTGGCTTTTGGCAACTGCTGTCAGTTTTCCAGTGGCCAGGTTTCTTACAAACATGGCAATAAGGTTTCTTGGTAGGAGAGAAAGGAGTTTGGGACCCACCCCCTTCAGAGGATTTTTGGGGCCCTGTTGTGGACTTATCTTTAGATTTATCCCCACCTTTTTCTTGGGACTTGGTAGAATCTTTCTTCTGGTCACCACCCTGATTGTTAGGCCTCACCCTGGTTCTGACCCATTTGTCTGCCTTTTTTCCCAATTCTTGGGGAGAGGTCAGATAGGAGTCCACCAGGTACTGGTGTAAACGCTGGTTTTGACTATTATCAAGGATATGCTCCCTCATAATCAAATTGTACAAATCTACAAAGTCATGCACTTTGCTGTCCAGTAACCAGCCCTCCAGCGCCTTAGTAGCACAATCAACAAAGTCCTTCCAGTCTTGAGTCTGAGCCTTTTGGGTGTCTCTCGACTTCAACCTATTCTGTGCAGTGTTTAGGCCAAACCCATCAATCAGAGCACTCTTCAAGACCTTGTAATTATCAGCATCCTCTTCTCTAACAGTGAAGAGCTTGTCTCTACCTTTGTCTGCAAAGGAGAGCCACAAGATTGCTGTCCACTGCTCCTGGGGGATCCTCTGAACTTTGCAGGCCCTTTCCAGTGCAGTTATCCATTTGTGGGTGTCATCCCCACTCTGGTAGGGAGGGACTATATTGTTTAAATTCTGTATGGTCAAGAGATCTTTCTCTACCACTAGGGAAGTTGCTGCCACCATGGGACTCTAGTCCCATCTTTTTTCTTGCTCTTTCAAGCTCTAGGGACTCCCTTTCTAAGGCTACTTTGTCTCCTTATCTTCAGTTGGGCTTCTTCAAACTTCAGATGATTCTCTCTCTTCTCCTGGGAGGTGTCCCTCCTATGAGGTCCCTACTGATGAGTCAGAATGGGTAGATTCCAGTGAAGGGTCCTGACCTTCTGGGCCCATCTCCAACTCTTCCTGGGGGGGACAAAGACAGGGCCACTTTGGCCTTCTTAATCTCCATTATGAGGGTCACTATCTAACGCTGCCATTACCTGCGGGGCTGGGGCTGGTGCTCTCAAATCCTTCCTTTTTGTGGCGGACTGTGGAGGACTGCATAGCTCCGTGTGAGCTCCGTGCATCCAGCACCCTGCACTCGGGCCGGTCTCCCCCCGCCGCCGCATGCCTCCTGACACCTGGCGCGGCCGCTGTGTGGGGGAGACTACAGGTCCCAGCAGAACTAGCGGCAGGAAGCCGCCGACACCATGTCCGCGCCCGGAGGCGCTCATAACCAGCGGGGTCCCTTGACAGAGCGGGTTCACTATCTAACGCTGCCATTACCTGCGGGGCTGGGGCTGGTGCTCTCAAATCCTTTCTTTTTGTGGCAGACTGTGGAGGACTGCATAGCTCCGTGTGAGCTCCGTGCATCCAGCACCCTGCACTCGGACCGGTCTCCACCCGCTGCCGCAAGCCTCCTGACACCTGGCGCGGCCGCTGTGTGGGGGGGACTACAGGTCCCAGCAGAACTAGCGGCAGGAAGCTGCCGATGCCCTGTCCGCGCCCGGAGGCGCTCATAACCAGCGGGGGCCCTTGACAGAGCGGGGTCACTATCTAACGCTGCCATTACCTGCGGGGCTGGGGCTGGTGCTCTCAAATCCTTCCTTTTTGTGGCGGACTGTGGAGGACTGCATAGCTCCGTGTGAGCTCCCTGCATCCAGCACCCTGCACTCGGGCCGGTCTCCCCCCGCCGCCGCAAGCCTCCTGACACCTGGCACGGCCGCTGTGTGGGGGGGACTACAGGTCCCAGCAGAACTAGCGGCAGGAAGCCGCCGACGCCCTGTCCGCGCCCGGAGGCGCTCATAACCAGCGGGGGCCCTTGACAGAGCGGGGTCACTATCTAACGCTGCCATTACCTGCGGGGCTGGGGCTGGTGCTCTCAAATCCTTCCTTTTTGTGGCGGACTGTGGAGGACTGCATAGCTCCGTGTGAGCTCCGTGCATCCAGCACCCTGCACTCGGGCCGGTCTCCCCCTGCCGCCGCAAGCCTCCTGACACCTGGCGCGGCCGCTGTGTGGGGGGGACTACAGGTCCCAGCAGAACTAGCGGCAGGAAGCTGCCGACGCCCTGTCCGCGCCCGGAGGCGCTCATAACCAGCGGGGGCCCTTGACAGAGGGGGTCACTATCTAACGCTGCCATTACCTGCGGGGCTGGGGCTGGTGCTCTCAAATCCTTCCTTTTTGTGGCGGACTGTGGAGGACTGCATAGCTCCGTGCATCCAGCACCCTGCACTCGGGCCGGTCTCCCCCCGACGCCGCAATCCTACTGACACCTGGCACCCCCGCTGTTTGGGGGGGACTACAAGTCCCAGCAGAACTAGCGGCAGGAAGCCGCCGACGCCCTGTCCGCGCCAGGAGGCGCTCATAACCAGCGGGGGACCTCGCATCGCGGGACGTGCGCCGGCGGTGCCGGGCAAAGGGCGGGCCGTCTGTGGCCCTCAGGGGCTGGCAAAGGCTGGGCTGCGCCACCCCCCTTGTCAGTCCGCGAAACCACGTCGTAAGCATCCTGATATACCTGGACTACCGTGAGTCTGTTATTTCTATTCTGGACACTTGTATCTTGTGGACAAGGACTATACTGTTGTCAAGTATCTAGGTAACATCTGCTAATAATATGGGGAAGAAAACACCTGCTGTATCAGGACCAAGGACTAGGAAGAACCTAACTACATCCAGCACTACCCCTCTCCCTGCCATAGATAGGATGTTGCAAAAGACAATAGGGTTGTGGCTACGGCCATTGAGAATACCGAGAGACGCTACTCGCTCCCCTCCAGTTTACCCACACTAATGCAACCAATCAACTCATCACCAGTCCTGGCAAATTCCCTTGACTCATTGCTCGCGGCCTCATATGTAGGGCTCCCTGGAGCAGAGAATCACGGGAACAGCCTTCTTGTGGACTCGGTGCCACTAGATCACTCCCGAATGGGTAGTAGGCTTTCATCCACCCCCAATATGAAGCCACAAACTATGAGTCAAGACCTTGCATCCTTGGGTATTGATGACTCTATAACAACAGAAGGTCCAGAAGGCTTAGATGCTGATCCAAACACTGAATCATCTAACCTGGACAGGGTAATTATTGATAGCCCACCAGCTCAAACAAGGGGGCAGAAAGCAAAGAAGAAATTAAAACATACCATCAGCGAGCAATATACAAGTAAACAAAAGGGTATAGGTAGTCATACAAATCGTAAGGGCTTGAAAAACCAAGTGGGGTTGAGAAACGACAAGGGTACTAGTCGTTCAAACGACATTGATGTATCACCACCTGAGGCTAATATAGTGGGGGGTAGTGCAGACTTTTGGGTGCGAATGGAGACTCTTGTCTCCACACTACTGAGCCCTATCTGTCTAAAGATAGTAAATATTGAAACAAAGATGTGCTCTCTACAAGAGCAGGTAGTGAAACTTGTAGGATGCCAAAAGACATCTGGTGTCCCACCACGTCTACCACCACAAACATCAACCCTTAAAGGGGCATTATCCAAGCCCACCCAAAAGAAAGTCGACACAAAGCTAAAAGAAAGAGTAGAAACAACACAACAGTGGTCTTCTAATGTCGCAATTATAAATAAAACCACAGTACCCGCAAATGACAATCTTAGTACTAAGGATAATGCGCAGATTAACAGAAAGGGCACCGTACAAGGGAAACAGTCTGTCCCACCCAAAGAGAAAAGGGCAAACACCCAGGAAGGGGAGGGGGTATCTGGAAAGACTAGGCCTGAACAGCCGAAGGCTACATGTCCCCCGGGAAATTCAAAGCGCTGTGACATACCACTGGTAATGAATTTACCACCTGAAAGTAGCCCTTATGTCACGGTTCTTTGTAATGTCCCCAAATTGCGGGAAGGACAAACGGAATCAACAGAAACCCTCAAGAACAAAATCCCCCATTGGTTGACTTATAATTGTAGTTACCCCAATACGGGTATGGAACAGATACTACTTACCCAAAGAGTGGGATGGATAAGCCCTGCACCGAAAACCTTCGATGGGGATTGTGTGATTATACATTTCAGGTCATCGAACTGGGCACACCCGACTTTACTCAATGCCCCCCCACCGTCACGTAGAGAATTTAACATGACACTATTGCCTTTGGGGTACTTTTACAGACAATTGGGGACCAATCCTCCAATACCCGGACATAGACTTTTTGCATCAAATACTATAAACTGTGTACCCCTCCCACGAGTTGTATACCCATCGCAGCCCTGCATCCCGCTATTTAACAGATATGAATGCCTATCCAGAATGGAGGAAAATGATTGACATACAATCACGGAAAAGGCATCATCTGATTTTGTGATAGACGAGATGCACACATTTGATAAGGGTCACGAAAATGTAACTAGACAAAATTTACAAACGGGTAATAGCATGGAGTACACAGTTGCTGGAACTAGTGAGAATAGCCCGACCTGCAAGTCAGTTTTGGTTACTGCTGCTGAGTCTTTGGCAAAGGAGGGTGCCCTCATAAATGCAAATATAAACCTAAACTCTCCTCAAAATTTAGAAGTGATTCAGGGTCCGGAAAGTGTAGAACAGGAGGGGTATACGCTAACCACCTGGAACATCGCAGGACTAAATAAAAAGCTAGACACCCCATTTTGGCAGGAGTTTATTACCTATGGCAGTGACTTTGTCTGTCTACAAGAGACATGGTGTACCAATGAGGTTACTGTAGAAGGATACACATCTTATTGTCTTAATGCTGACCCTCCCGAACATGAAGGGCCAAAGGGGGGCTGTTGTTACTTATATCTACTAAGCTAATTGGTTGTAAAGTGATAAGTTATACACCAATTGGTAACTACAGTCAAATCCTAAGACTAATGTTTGCGAAGGGTAGGGACTTGGTTTTAATAAATTTCTATAATAATATTTTTAATAAGGAAAGAGAATCACCATTAGTACCACTCGAGAAGGAGTTAGATAGAGTATTGAATCTCTCTAAGAAACTTGTGGTTATCTTGTGGGCGGGTGACTTCAATATTCGGGTATGCCCAGCGACTTTAACTAATTCATGTGGTTTGATGAAGACCCATAGTACCACTATGGTAAAAGATGAGTGCAACATACATTTCCCACATTGTAATTATGGTATGGCATTAAATACACTTTTGGCAAAATTTGATCTTGAGCGGTTAGATTGCTCAATGAAGAAAGGACATATTAAGTGCCCAACATTCACGGGGAGGACTGGGAACACTAATATAGATCACAATGCACTTTCGGGAAATAGTTTCTTTAAAGATCTCTGGATAGAGGAGCAGGCGGTCAGTGACCACAATAGCATCTCCATAGTATTACTAGATTGGGGTAGAAAAATACCCACTTCTGGAGACCGCCTTGTAGATATTATCCCTGTTCGGCCCAACGGGGTGAGAATTAAATGGGATGGTGTAGATCCCCCGACGATTCAAAAAGAGGTGGTCATCAGATGTAGGGATGCTATTAATTACTGCCTTAAAGAGGATGTTGTACCCGAGACTTTATTAAAAACTTTTCTGAAATAAATAATGTAATCACAAAACTGTTAACTAAAATCCCCAGAGCGAATAAACAGGGAGGTGCGAGGTGGTTTAACCCAAAGTGCACTAAGGCATTACACCAGCTTAAATTAGCGCTTGGGTCTAAGCTTCGTAACCAAGTGATTATTCTGGAGCTCAGAAAGGTTTATAAGGAAACCCTGCTGTCGCATAAAAAAGAACTGCAGCAAGATGCTTGGGATAAACTAAGCATGGCTGCTGACACTAAAAATAGCAAACTTTTTTGGGACACTGTTAACAGTCCTTTTTTAAAGGAAAATTGTACTCCCGAACTGAATTCCCATGTAAATTGCACTGAATGGATTCGCCATTTTTCTAAGATTTTTAATCCTGATAGGTTGGTTTTAACCCTATTCATAGATAATGATTTTACATGGCCAAGACTACCATTATTAATTACTGCCAAAGAGGTGAGGGAAGGGTTAATAAATAGCAAAGGGGGAAAAGCACCGGGCCCGGACGGCGTACCGATAGACTTGTACAAGGACTTAATGGACTTATGGGCCCCGATCCTGACAACAATTTTTAACACTGCAGCCCTGGGAAATTTCCCTGCCACATGGGCACAATCACTTATTGTTCCAAATTGGTTTTCCTGAGCACTCACAATCTATACAATCTAATACCAAAAAATGCAATAGTATTTCCAATATATCCACAGCAGTCCCAGGTGGGTAATCCAAAATGATATATCAAAAGTCCTTCAGATCATGAGTCTTTATTTTTACTTCTCTTCAAATATAACTTCTCCACATTCCATGTACAGATGTCATTGGATTTATTCAGCCAACACGTGTTTCGTCTCGTATATTATTCACACAACGACTTCCTCAGGGCTGAAATCATAATACAAATACAAATAAACAACTCTGTAATTCATTCAAACTGCATAATTTATACTAGTTCCTAGAGTCCCGTGATGAGCAGAAAGAAAGAACCCGGCAGGAAAAAATTCCAAGAAGATCATACACCCGATATGTGCACGTCCTCAGAAAACCACCACCAAATTATATACATAAGTTCCATGCTTTCAGTCCAAAATATCAATAGCGTGTAATATAAATCCTCATTATACTAAAGATACCATCAAATCAAATATGCCACGTTTGGGATCAACTATCCAGTGTCCCTCTATTATTAACGGACTGCCCAGTATTGGGTGATATCCGTGGTATTAAACTGACTATTTTCACATATTACCATCTCATGTAAAATCGAGTGATATAAACTCAAAGTCACCACATAATATCAAAAGTGACTCAAAAATTATTTATGTCAAATAAGATGTTTACCGTAATCTCAGTGTTTATGAAAGCTCGTAGTTTGAGATAGTCTCTCTCCTCCTTACTTAAAATGATGAAGTATGAGACCCTGCAATTCAAACAAGCCCAGGGACCTCAATTATAAATATCTTCGTTTTTAATTACCAACAGTCTATATTATCCATGGATCTATAATCCACTTTCCCTATTCCTTTAGAGAAATGTCCATAAACAGGAGTCTTCCTATATCTTCCAATACGTTCTGTTTATCAACGATCTAGAATAAAGATCGAGTAAATATTAGAGAATTCCCTCATTCCATTGTTCATTCGATATTATCTAATTCTGACTCCTAATGCAATGGTGCCTACCTTGGTTTCACTCCGTGTTCGTCTATCCACGAACGCGTTCCGACCGGCGTTCAGCACCAGCGCCATATTGGAATGGCTATTTATTTCTCTGATATTAAGCGCCATCTTGTAGTGGGCAAATAGGTCCAAGTACAAGTTATCTAACAAATTGTGAAAATTGCACGCGTCCCGGCGGTTTAACTAAGTTATTAAAACTACATCTGTTGACCGCTTTCTATTTTAAATCGGTCTGTACCCAAATTACTCACGTACTATTTTACATTCAAAACCGCACGTCCACAAAAACATCCCAAGTCATCCTCTACAGCTCTGAAGGGAAATTTTATCCTTTAGTAGAATCAGTATGTTAGATGTTCCGTTTTATTAAAAGAACACTCTCTATCTAATGTCAGCGTTCGATCTAAAGTATCAGCGCCATTTTGTAATGGTAAAATAGATCGGCACATGGACCTATTTACCTAATCAATATCCACTCAGACTCCTGAAGGCTCACTCCTTTCAGCACATATTCAGTTCTTTTAATTTAATTCCGAATTATAAGTGGTTTAGGGTAAATACTACACCTGGTGTTAAAAAGAACAATCTTTATCTAATGTCAGTGTTCGATCTAAAGTATCAGCGCCATCTTGTAGTGGCCAAATAGATCGGCACATGGACCTATTTATCTAATCAATATCCACTCAGACTCCTGAAAGCTCACTCCTTTCTGCACATATTCAGTTCATTTAGTTTAATTCCAGTTATAAGTGGTTTAGGGTGAATACTAAACCTAGTAATACAAGTGTCCCGGGTCTGTAAAGATCACACAGTCTCAAGCATTCCATAGCATAGTAATAGATGGAGACAAAAGGTCGGAGTTTAGGTGAAAGAGTAAGGCATCCTCAATTCCACATTTTCTGAAACATTTAGAACAAATCATCCTCATGTAAGTCAAAAAACATCCTCAGTATTACACTTAGTACAAGTCTAATAAAACAATTGTTAATAGAGCATCCTGTAATAAGCTCCATCCATTATCTGAATACAAATAGGTACACGAAAAGGAGATTCTCACATTAACAAAATTACAGCAAAGTATTTGCACGGACAATTCACTCTATACATTATTCATAATACTTGATTGTTTACCAAAACAAATCATATCATATCTTATTTTGTCTTATTCCTGATCAGTATTCAACATTAATCAATATCATCTTAAACAGCCAATATTCAGTCAGAAATATTGTCATAGTAATTAGCATATCACTCTTCTCCCAAATAGTACTGGAGCTCATGGTCATTATTCAAACCAAGTTCCAGTAAAATAGTACGTGAGTAATTTGGGTACAGACCGATTTAAAATAGAAAGCGGTCAACAGATGTAGTTTTAATAACTTAGTTAAACCGCCGGGACGCGTGCAATTTTCACAATTTGTTAGATAACTTGTACTTGGACCTATTTGCCCACTACAAGATGGCGCTTAATATCAGAGAATATAAATAGCCATTCCAATATGGCGCTGGTGCTGAACGCCGGTCGGAACGCGTTCGTGGATAGACGAACACGGAGTGAAACCAAGGTAGGCACCATTGCATTAGGAGTCAGAATGAGATAATATCGAATGAACAATGGAATTGAGGTCCCTGGGCTTGTTTGAATTGCAGGGTCTTATACTTCATCATTTGAAGTAAGGAGGAGAGAGACTATCTCAAACTACGAGCTTTCATAAACACTGAGATTACACTGAGATTACAGTAAACATCTTATTTGACATAAATAATTTTTGAGTCACTTTTGATATTATGTGGTGACTTTGAGTTTATATCACTCGATTTAACATGAGATGGTAATATGTGAAAATAGTCAGTTTAATACCACGGATATCACCCAATACTGGGCAGTCCGTTAATAATAGAGGGACACTGGATAGTTGATCCCAAACGTGGCATATTTGATTTTATGGTATCTTTAGTATAATGAGGATTTATATTACACGCTATTGATATTTTGGACTGAAAGCATGGAACTTATGTATATAATTTGGTGGTGGTTTTCTGAGGACGTGCACATATCGGGTGTATGATCTTCTTGGAATTTTTTCCTGCCGGGTTCTTTCTTTCTGCTCATCACGGGACTCTAGCAACTAGTATAAATTATGCAGTTTGAATGAATTACAGAGTTGTTTATTTGTATTTGTATTATGATTTCAGCCCTGAGGAAGTCGTTGTGTGAATAATATACGAGACGAAACACGTGTTGGCTGAATAAATCCAATGACATCTGTACATGGAATGTGGAGAAGTTATATTTGAAGAGAAGTAAAAATAAAGACTCACGATCTGAAGGACTTTTGATATATCATTTTGGATTACCCACCTGGGACTGCTGTGGATATATTGGAAATACTATTGCATTTTTTGGTATTAGATTGTATAGATTGTGAGTGCTCAGGAAAACCAATTTGTTTAGTAGACCTACTGGTAGGTTGTGTGGGGTGTTGGTGACCACACCCTTCCTTTGAGCACCGAGACGTATACTCGAGAACCTTACTTCACCCTTACTTGCAGAGCGCCCCTTTTTACCTGGGTTACCAAGTGTATGTTACACTTATTGTTCCACTCTACAAAAAGGATTCACGCTCGGAGGCCTGTAATTATCGACCCATCTCCTTGCTGGACTCCTCCATAAAAGTGATGAGCAGGGTCCTTTTAAAAAGACTGGAAACCTGGGCCGAAGAAAACGGGGCTCTAATACCAGTGCAATACGGATTCCGCAAGGGCATGGGAACAATCGAACAATACGTTAATTTAGATCTTCTCATCAACAAATACACAGTAGCCAAAGAGGGCAACTTGTTCATGTGTTTTGCTGATTTGAGTAGCGCGTTCGATTTAGTAGATCATTCCCTCCTGTGGAAAGTGTTGCTCGAATCTGGGGCCCCGGAGGAGATAGTATTTTTTCTGGCCAGAGTATACGAGAGGCTGTCATGCAGTGTAATATATGGGCATACAGGAGAACAAACTCCTTTTTTTCCAGTCAAAAGAGGTATAAGGCAGGGCTGTGTGCTGGCCACCCTTTTATTTTCCCTTTTCATAAATCAAATAGCTACAGTATTAAATAACATCCCAGCAGACTGAAGTACCGGGTTTTTATGGACCCGGCGGTGCCAGGGGACGCACCTGAAAACTTCGAGTTCTCCCTGTTTCGGACCACAGAAACAGGAGTCTTCTAGGTGAAGTCAAAGATTAGATTTTTATTGGCTGCAACCAAGTAACAAGCGTCCTAGAAGTACACCAGCACGGTGTGTATGTTCTCAAGAGACTGCTCAAAGATACAAAGCCAGTCTACTTATTTATACAAAATATTGTGCTTTAGGCTCAAATTCCCCATTTTACAATCGGTTATTCACATACTTTACTACAAAGAAAGAACAGTGTCATGATGACAAGCCCACATTCTGATAATTCCAACTCATGATTAATTACTCGGCGAGGTCCAGTATTTCCATCAGATATCGGCGGACCCCCAATAAAACAAGGAACCTCCTCGTCGTAAAGTAAGTCATAAAGCGAATAATAGGGACACGTGTGTGTAAGATTAGGCGTGATTTGTGTGCGATGAAAGGTTTCTGGTGTGTTGTGTCTTGATATGAATCTAGCTCGGCCACTGGGAAAGGACCTGGCCGAACAGGTTTGGCTCTGGGCAGTGGAGTCAGCTTTTGCCCAGGTCACGGAGAAGTCAGCTAAGGTGTACATGTCCTTTGGACTGGGTTTTGGCTTCTACTCATTTGGCTATGTGAGGGCAATCACAAGATGGATGCCATTTCACAAAATGGAACCCGAGGGTTCGGAACGGAAATGCTGATCTCGAGGTCATTTCGTCACTTGATCGTGACGGAAATGCTTGTGCATAGTTTTCTCGTCATTTCCGGTCTTTTGATACCAAAATCGTTTCGGTACGATGATATTTATGACATGGGTCCAGAATTTCAGTACCACAGACCCTCCTTTTGCCCTTACATAGGCAAAACAACCAATACTCATGCTAATCTGAGTCTAGGTCCATGTACACGAAATCATTGAGATGTTGCTGTAGCATCATCCTATTACTGAGCTTGTTTCTTGATACAGCGTTACAAAAAAGGGGGTTGAACCCATGCAGTCACGGGGACCTGGGCGCTATGTGGTACATATGTGAAGGGGTCCCCGTAAGGAAAGTGTATTGTGAATAACATACACTGGAATAAAATTAAGACAAACAGTAAAGCAAAAATTGGAAAAGACAATTTTTCAAATGGTATTTGTGATTTATTACCAAACACTGCGTGATTGCGGTTGGCAATATATGAGTTAAATTTGTAAATAGCAAGCCCCGAGGGGGGAGAAAAGGGAGGGAAGGGGGTAGTGCTCAAGGGAGTGTTTAGGACAAGGAAAATAACACAGTATCAAAAAGGTAACCGATATATTACAAAGTTAGTGACAGTATAAAATCAGTAATAGTACACATGCCAAAATACAAGGCAAAATTTGAAGCATTATCAATAAATCACATTCAACGGTCACATCTAAATACTAGATGAATCGGGGGTGTGCCGGAATATCAACAAAAAGAAAACAGTTGACGTTTCGACCCCTATCAGCAGGCTAATTAAAGTCCTTTCACGGGGTCTTCATCAGGACGTCACACAGGGAGAGGGAAGGGTCAATTCTGTATGAAAAAATAGAGCAAATGAACTTTAGTACATGTGTGGAAAATTAATACGGTTTGGTAAACATTATCTGCGCCATCTTGCCTTCTCTCCCGATGCCACACTTTTTGTCGTGCACACCCGCCATTTTAGGTACCTCGGTCAGAACCACCCTCTGCACGCCACTGACCCCCAGCACGGCTCTTCGCCCTCACAAGCACCCCCCACGCACTGGTCAGCCCCGCTCTCTCATGCATGGGCCATAAACCCTCCCCATCTGCGCGGCTCTGCCTCGGAATCCTATCCTGTTCCCAGCGCAACACCTCCCTTCATCCCTTTCATGGTCCCAGATCCTTTGATACAAACCCCTTTTCCTGTGTGCCCGTTTGTCTTCCTCGTTCCCAGACCGCCACCTGGCCCTGCGGATACTGTTTATTGCCCCCCCGTACAGTAGGAAGCTTCCCCCATTTAAGGACCCTCGAATTGATCAAAGTCCCCACCCTATGAGATCCGATCAACCCCACACATTCCGTGAATCGGCGGAATGTCCAGCTGCGCGATAATCATCACCTGTTGTGACCAGGGTGGGGACTTCAACTGTAAATGTGTGTGGGAATGGGCCTGAAGGGGAGATTCCGAGGATGTCCTTTCATACTTCAAAGCATTGCAAGAATGTGTTACATGCAATAAAGTTCATAAACTTGTGTATAAGAGGCCAGGCCTCAGAGATGCGGTTAGAGCACCTCGTGACGATACTTGCTGTCCGAACTGATGTGTTTCTCCTCCGGAGAGAATAAAACTTCTGTTTCCTGCCTTCCAGTCTCCAGCGCCTGCCTCTTTGTTTGGTAAACTTGAGTGGGTATAGAGGCGGCTAACGCCGGGCAACTTCTGAAAAGGTCTTCTGCCTGTACCTTTTTCAACAATTGGCGTCCCAAACGTGGGGCCCATCAGCGACACGTGGATCCAGTGGGAGAGGTCCTGACGACAGAGTGAACGACTGCAACGATCGGGAGAGCTCCTGCCCAATAGACCCTCGTCTGGCAGCCGATCATCCGAACTTCACTGGTTCCGAACAGACCTCTCTCGAGTGATCTACGGTCCTGACTGGGAACCATCAGGAGTGCCGCGAGGAATACGAAGAAAAGAGGACGATCGGGCGCTGGATTTGGAAGACAAGAAACTGACCATGCGGTCCGGGTAAGGTCGTGTAAACACGACAAATTGCGAAATGATTGTTTGGAAAATACTAGTATTACTCTTTGTTGATTTGTTTGGAGATTCGCTGTCTGCAAATGGAGAAACAACCGGCTCTCTCTTTGCAAGCAGTGAAGGATAGGTAACGCAGCCGTTGTGCCTATCCTTCTCCCCCACTGATTGATTGTTTGAACCCGAACTACGGTTCGTGGATTGTTTTCGGGAGATTTCCCTCTCCCACACTGATTAATTGATTGAACCCGAACTACTGTTCGCGGATTGTTTTCTGGAGATTCTCTGTCTGCAAACAGGAAAGAACAGATTCCCTCTTTGTAGATAGTGAAAGGGTAGGTGACGCAGACCTTTGCGGGCCTACTTATTCTCCCCACTGATTGTTTGATTGACCGAACATTGACTGTTTGATATTGGCTCATGAGGTATTCACTGCCTGCAAACAACGTAGAATAGAAATATTCTGTCTAGTCTTTGCACGCAGTGATAGGATAGGCAGTGCTGACTTTTGTCCCCATTGTGATCCGTCATGTCTATCTTCTCCTCACTGATTGGTAGCTGGTTCAACCCGGACCGTTTATTAGAGGTGGACCATCTAGCTCCGCTGGAAGGCACCCCTAATAAAGACATGTTCACAAAGTATGGATTAGTTACCATAGCTTATAGTAAGCTATGGCACAAGTATACCAAAGAAAATCAAGAGAAACAGTGGCCACTGATAGGATCCTTCGACCTTGATAAAATAGAAACGTTAGAAATAGCCCTTTGTAGTAGTAAGACAACGCCTTTTATGCTCGACAATCTCGGTATGTGGCGCAAAGAAGCAATGCAACGAAAAGAAAGAGACAAAGTCAGAGTAGGTAAAGAAACGCGACAGACAACCTTCCAAGCATCTGATAGGCCAAAGGAAGGGATAGCGGCGACACGGTTCCAAGGAGTAAACACAGGAAGGGAACGGTGTAAAGGGATGTACCGACAGGACAACCCCAAGACACGACGACCCGAACGTAATCCCCCGACATTACGCGCAGGACGAACAGACTTAGGACAAAATCAATGTGCTTTTTGTAAATATTCCGGGCACTGGAAAGCCCAATGCCCGACTTTACTGAACACGGGTAAGAGCAGAGGGCCGACAGAAATAACAGGTCGGCAGAAAGGGAAAAGGCGTGAGACAAAGATGAATCAGACTGACACGGACAGGCCAGATAGAACCACCACGTTTGATTACGCCCGATGGCACAGATTTCGCCAGACAGATTTCAGCGACATGTTTGAGTTCTCATAGGTCGAACAACGCTAAGACGGGAAACCCAGGCAAGCTCTAGGTCACCCGGTGACGAACCCCGTACTACCGCTACTGTTCCCGAACACAAAAGCCACCCATTCGGATAACATACAGGAACAACACACAGAGTAATTTCGGACATACATTCCATTATTAAACTCAAACTTCGAGTGCAATGGGACTGATTACTCTCCGTTGCCTCCCCCACTCTGTGGACAAAAGCAATTACCGGCCTGCATAGACAACCCCCCCGTTCAGGAAAACTGTTCTTGTAGGCACCCCCCATCACCCAGGCATGCCTGTCCCGCCCCCTACCACTCCCAATGAACAAAAAATAAAAAAATACCTACCCCCACTCCGGAAATTCCCGAAATGCAGCAGGTCACCGGTCACGCCCATCCGGAAGGTGAAACACACAGCACGTGTGGGCCGGGGTCCTGCTGACAGCCGTCGATCGAAGAGGTCGCCGGTGGGATGTCCAGGAGGCACCGCGGGCCCGGCATGAAATGGCCTTCCCCATCCTCTTCTTCCTGGGGCGGCGTCCCCGGGCCACGAGTGGGGAGGGGGCGAATGCAGATGACCCCCTCCCTCATATCTCCTGGTCCGGCCATCACAAATACCTCCGCTGAAAAATTGGTGCAGGGTGGGCTGGGAGAGGGAGGCGGCGCAAACGAGCCTCCCTCGCCTCCCCAGGTGGAGGTTTCCCAGCCCCGGCCCGGCGCCGACATCCTCCAGCTGGGCGGCGGACATACTTGCGCAGCACAGGACATAAAATGGTCAGCAACCCTACTTGCGCAGCACGAGACATAGGATGGCCGTCATGTATACCTGCGCAAAGGGACGGCGTGGGGTGCACTGGGAGAGGGAGGCGGCGCGAACGAGCCTCCCTCGCCTCCCCAGGTGGAGGCGCCACAGCTACACCCTAGAGCCCCGAGCCGAATGTCCTGCTCCTACGGCACGGTGTTCCATTTTTCGCCCCAAGAAGTCTCATCCACTCTTGCAGACACGACGAAGGGCGACTGCTGCGGAGTCTCAAAATGGCGTCTGGGCCCCCTGGAAGTCGAGTCTAGGCCGCTAGAATAACTTTGACCAGTAACGTAACTTGGATGCTTGCCCACCTGGGCACGAGCCCCCACCTCCGACAACATCCCCACAGCTTTGAAGATTCTACAAGAGTCCCAGGAGCCCTTGACCCCTGCAGGCTTCCGGTGGGGAACAACTGCCTTGATCACTCGAACAAGTTCTGGCTGAATCTCAACGTGACCCGGTAGGGGAGATTTTGCCTCCCTCCCCTTTTTGATTGACGGTCCACATTGCCTGCCCCTTCTGTTAGCACAAGTTTTGAACTGCCGAAAAGGACTCTGGTCCAACCGCCGGTTGTTGGAAACATTTTGTCCCTGATGCTACTTCCGGACTAACCCGGCCTCGCCCAAAACGGCGCCGGCGTCAACAGGGACTCACGACACCTCGTGGTGTTTTTAGTTAATAAGACTTGATGTTCTGAGATATGTGTATGATCCTTTGTACACTTGACGAAAAAGGGGGAGGGTTCACTTGGCGAACATGTAAAAGGATCCCGTTAAAATGTTGGTTTCAATGTACGATTTATTATGATATTATTGTAACTGATACATAACGTCGCTTATGACACACGCCCACGGTATGCATCTAGGAAATTTGATTGCAACTAGTCTAACTATGCTTCCAATTATGAAACAAATGTCCCCTGATCCCTCAACTATTAATAGACGTTTTTAGTTTCCTGCAAATAACAAAACAAACCCTTTTTAAATGTTTTTTTAATGCTGCAAAATAGCCCCCTACTGTACGTGCTTCAACCAACGCCGTGTCCGGCCAAATACGATTGCACTCTCATATTTACATGTTGATCAAATCGTGTAAATAAAGGTTTTTCAAACTATGAACAGGTATCGCATACTTTTGTAAATGTGGGATCAGCGGGAGGGTTTTTTCCTGTGCGATCTGTTTTGTTCTCTTTTTAAGGTTATTAGAAAATGGTCGCTCAGCCCCGGATTAATGATCGAATCTAAGGCACGATACGTTGCCTCCAAATGTGCGACTGACCCAGGAACGAACGCATGAAGAAGGACCTCGACTTCTGAGAACGGGTAAAGTGAAGCGGTGTATATGATAAAATGTTATAAAGGTATGGTACTCAAAGGTACTAGGGAACAAGGTTGGCCGAAGAGCCGATAGGCCTTAGGACATCACAGCATTGGGAATGATTTAAGGATCCCGATAGCTAGATACATCTACAAACTAGATACCTCGCACTAAGCGCCTCTGATTTTATTAACGTTTCCCTACACACGACCTATAATGCCACACTCGGACCGTCTCCCTCATGAACAACCTATCGCTTGCCATCCTTACCACACTGCCCGCCCCCTGGCTTCGGAAACCAAGACCTCAGGGATTATATCCCGAGGGGGGTAAGACGAGTAGGTGGTAAGTAAAGGACTTTCGTGCCCGTACATGTGATATGCTCGAATGTTGTCCCCCTCCCTTCCCCTCTTTTCCTCCCTCTACAGGTTACATTGGAATCATGACTGGAGTATAGTGAAGATCTGAAGCCACGCCATGTCTGATACATGAAGCGGACTAACGCTGCAAGGTGGCACCTAAAGACACCCACAAACTCGAGTCCAATATCCCTTTTTAAAAAAAAGTACAGTCCCGGACTTTAGGTAAACAATTACTTCATTTACCGCAGGTCTAACAGACATTCGAGCGGATGAATTCATTTTCCAATTCGAGTTAGATCTGTGAACTTCTCACTCCGCGCTCTGAACGTGACGGAGTTTGACTGAATGTCCTATGCAGACGGCGCTTTCCGCTCATTTTTCGTAAGTATCTGTCCCTCTGTAGCGAATATCTCAGACTAGGAGATTCGCTCGTCTAGCACATTTAGTATACAACTCTTCTCCTTTTTAGTTGATTACAGGAGACCAAAGCAGTCAATTCGTTTTCCTGCATTGTGCCAGACTCGTGGATCCTTGCAGGATCGACTTTCTACAACTTAGAGGTATAGTTTTAAATCTCCATATGGGCAGAGGTTTACTTTGTTCTGATTTATCCCTGAGTGTGGCGTGCTAATGTTGGTAACCATGTTTGGCCAACATTGTTTTTGCTTTATATTAAATCATCCACTACAGGGTGAATTTACTTTGGTTTGAATAGCCGTTTGATTCTTTTGAATCCCACCGATTCTTTTGAATCTCATCGATTGCTTGTCTCCTCTCCAGTTGAGGTTTCCACCTTATTTGATTGACCACAACCTCTTAGCGTGACGTCCCTTCCATGTACAGAGCCCGGCTGGGCCGTACCCCATGGTAATTTTTGTCTTTGGTCTATATATTAGATAGGATGAGTAATCGTCTCCCCTACCATGTACTAAAGTTCATTTGCTCTATGTTTTCATACAGAATTGCCCCTTCCCCCTCCCTGTGTGACGTCCTGATGAAGACCCCGTGAAAGGACTTTAATTAGCCTGCTGATAGGGGTCGAAACGTCGACTGTTTTCTTTTCGTTGATATTCCGGCACCCCCCCGATTCATCTAGTATTCAGATGTGACCGTTGAATGTGATTTATTGATAATGCTTCACATTTTGCCTTGTATTTTGGCATGTGTACTATTACTGTTTTTATACTGTCACTAACTTTGTAATATATCGGTTACCTTTTTGATACTGTGTTATTTTCCTTGTCCTAAACACTCCCTTGAGCACTACCCCCTTCCCTCCCTTTTCTCCCCCCTCGGGGCTTGCTATTTACAAATTTAACTCATATATTGCCAACGGCAATCACGCAGTGTTTGGTAATAAATCACAAATACCATTTGAAAAATTGTCTTTTCCAATTTTTGCTTTACTGTTTGTCTTAATTTTATTCCAGTGTATGTTATTCACAATACACTTTCCTTACGGGGACCCCTTCACAAATGTTTCTTGATACAGGCTTCCTTACACATGATGCGGCACAGTGGCCACATATTGCAGGAGCACCCTGTACACATAAGCAGAGCAGGAAAAGAATGGCTAAGGCCATCCCAATGACTATCAGGAGTTTCCATCCCCAGGCCGATATTAGTTCCCAGAACCGCCCCATCAGTGACCAGTCCCCCTTGTCCACATGAATTGATTCAGAGATTTTGTGCAGTTTGGAGATGGCCTGGTATACTGTCGGTGCGTTATCTGGGATAAAAATGCAGCAACTTGATTGGATCACTTTACATACCCCACCTCGGTCTGCAAGTATGACGTCCAACGCGACCCTGTTCTGAAGGGTCATAAGGCGGTCCGACTGGAGCTCTGCAGTTAAGTTACTAAGGGCATCGGTAGTTTCAATCATTCCAGATTCAACTACGCTCGTTAATTGGCGAATGTTCCTGCTGTTCACCATAGGCCCCCAAAACGGCAGAAAACCTTTTACGAAGTCGCCAAACTCTTGACCCGTAGTGTCGTCTTTACTCACGACACCTCTAACTATCCTTGTCCTATGCTAATCTGCCGCGGCCGTGTAGGTGGGTGGCAATAGGAATGAAACAAAACACGTGCCCGAGAAGTCAGGGGGCAACCAGGTGTATGCTCTATCATTGCAAACGAAATATGTACCCTTAGTTGCTAAGAACGGAGGAGAGGTCTGGGACGAGAGGACGTAAGTTTCAGTACAGACACTCTTCCCCAACTGAGCTCTGGGATTCTTGCCATTTCCCTGCAGACATAGGTGACCCTGATGGGGTACGATCCAGATCGGGGAGGATCCCTTCGCTAGCATGTTCTCACTCAAGGCCGCTCCATACCCCGATGTGGTCCATCTACTGTAAGCCTTCAACTCATCTCTCGGAATCATCCTATATGTATCAACATTTCTGCTCATGTTTGTGATTCCTACCACTAACGCCTTATTGCTTGAATTACTTCTCGTGGAACTTGGGGGATATGATTCGATGGCAAATAGGATCATTGTCTGAAATGCCCATAAAAAACCGTAGTAGCTGAATGGCAAGACAAAATATGGGATACCTTTATCTGTTGTATGTGGCATAAGACCACACACCCAACAATTTGTCGTGTTCATTATCAACTGGTGTTGGTGTAGGAGCTGAACGAATGAATTATTTACGAACTCCAACCTTCGGGCATATTCGTGCTCAGGCAGAGGGTGAAAGGAATGAGGTGAAACAAGAGGAGGAGAAGTGGGCTGCGTAGTGTGTGCAAATGATACTCGGAAAGTGAATAAAGCATAGCCTATTAAAAACATCATTATACTACACAACATAAAAATGCATATTATCACAAATCGTGTTTTTGCCATCACTTTGCACATTCTCGTTTCAAAGTTCATGGATTTGGCAGGTCTCTCCGCCTTGAAAAACTCCATCCTCTAGAATTGCTGCCCGCGGCGGGAGGGTGATTCTGCTAAGGAGTGCTTCTGTCAGTCCAGGGCAACTCCCTTAGACCAACCAGAACCGTTGACCTAATGTCTTCGGCTGCACCCCAAAGACTTTGGGCAGCCGCGACCCTTGCAGCAGAACCCGGATGGCGGTTCGAAAAACAAAAATAAGCAAGTTCCTCAGAGGGGAGAGAGAGCTGCACCTTCAAAAATAGAAAAGTAATACTTTATTTATTCATAGTCATAATTCTTGGCCCCAAATCGTAAGGAGTTAGAAAATAATTTTTTTTTTATTTGTTCATAGTCGTAGTCCTTGGCCTTAAATTGTAACGTGTTCCTCCAGGCGTCGTCTGGTCCTGGAACAGCAGTTCGGGCTCTGTAGTGTCCAATCCCATTGAGGGTGGCACAGATCCTTGTAGAATGTCGTCACTCTCGCGTGCAGAGTTTGTTCCTTTTATCCGTGCATCACTGAAGAGCAGGTAGCGAGGCAAGCTTTCAGTCTCAGAGTCAGCAATCCCCTCCTGGACCCATCTGTCATGTGGCAAAGGTAGCGGGACCCGTTTACAATGGACGCCGTGCACCCAACTCTTCTTGCCGTGCACTCGGACTGCGGTGCGGGTTGCCAGCAGCACCTGGTGGGGTCCCGTCCAGCGAGGCTGCTCGTTCTTGGTTCGCTGGAAGTTGCGCACCAGGACCCAGGTGCCAGGTTCAATAGCGTGGCCTGGATCGTCAGAAGCTGGTGGTAGGGAACTCTGAACCTGTTGGTGTAAAACACGCAATTTAGTCGTCAATTCGTACAAATAGTCAAGCAGCACAGGATGTTCTATCTCGCTGAACTTCGTGGGCCTTGGCACTCCCCATATGTTGGCCGGGCGGCCGAACACGATCTCGTAGGGACTAAGTCCCATTCGCGAATGTGCAGTCATTCGTGTTGATAGAAGTGCCAAGGGTAGAGTGTCAGGCCATTTAAGACCAGTGCTCTCTTGAATTTTGGCTAATTTTAGTTTCAGGGTGCCGTTATAGCATTCTATTAATCCAGCTGATTGGGGGTGATTTGCAGCGTGGAACTTTTGATGAATGCTTAGCCCTTCACATACTCTCTTCATCACTCGTCCCACGAATTCACTCCCATTATCACTCCAGACCATTCTCGGCATTCCAAATCTAGGGAAGAATTCTTTGACAAGGGCTTTAGCTCTCGATAAGGCACTATTGTCTTTCACGGGGTACGCTTCTATCCATCTAGAAAAGGCATAAACAACAACGAGTACATATTTCAGGTTGTTGCACCTTTCCATGTGATTGAAATCTAGCTGCAAAACCTCGAACGGGTACGTAGGAGGAGGAAAATGACCAGCTGGAGTTGGGCTTCCTCTACCAGGATTGTATTTCAGACACACCATACAGTTCTTGACTATATTCTCTGCATATTTAGGGATTCTAGGATTCTGCCAGACTGGAGCCAACAACTTGCAAATCCCTTTCGCACTGATGTGTGCCATTCCAAGCGCCATTGTAACCACCGCAGGCACATACGCATCGGGTAGCAACCAACGCTGATGTTCCGACAATTCAACCCAACAACCATTCGCATCCATTCTACCCGCTCTTTCTCTCCACGCCTTCAGTTCTTTCTCTGTGGCTTCATTTTGAATTGATTTCACACTTTCAATCGTACCTTCGCACATTCCTCTATCCGGAACCCATCTCGCCGGACCCATAACATACATTCGACTCATCACATCCCTTGCAGTTTCCTTCGCGACCTCATCCGCGAACGCATTTCCACGACCAACATCATCTACAATCCTTTTGTGTGCACTGCACTTCACGATTGCCACTTGTAACGGCAAGGTCAGTGATTCAAGGAGCTCATTCACCAATTGACTATGCTGGATCTTAGCACTGTGTGAAGTCATAAAACCACGTTCACGCCACAATCGTCCAAAACTATGAGCAACACCGAAGGCATACTGACTGTCGGTGTACACATTCACTCATTTTCCTTTCGCCAACACACATGCTCTCGTGAGTGCAATCCACTTTGCTGCTTGCGCAGAATTATGTGGGATACGTGCGGTCTCGACAATGGTATGCAAAGTCGTAACAGCATATGCCGCAGTCGTATCACCATTCGGCAACTTGAAACATGAACCATCAACCCACAAAGTACCATCACATTCTGTGAGAGGAGTGTCCCTAAGGTCCACTCTTCCTTTCGTTTCTTCTTCTGTCCTAAAGAAACAGTCGTGTTGCTTTTCAGCGTCCTCTGTCTCAACTGAGGTGGGCAACAACGTGGCTGGGTTCAGAGTAGTGCATCTTTTAATGTGGACATGACTTGCTAGCAAGGTTAACTCGTAACCTGACAGTCTAGCACTAGTTAAGTGCTGTGTCCTAGTTCTATTCAACAAAGTGTCTACCGCATGCGGAACCATCACAACTAGCATATTATTCATCACCAACCCAGCGGATTGTCGTATAGAAACTGCCGCGGCTGCTGTGGCTCTCAAACAACTTGGCAATGCCCTAGCTACCGGATCTAAGGTCGACGAGAAATACGCGCATGGACGTTAACTGTCTCCATAAGACTGTGTCAATACTGATAATGCACAACCTTCCTTCTCGTGGACATATAGTGTAAAGGGCTTACTGTAGTCGGGAGTACCCAACACAGGAGCCGAACACAATGCTTCACGTAATTCAGAAAAACTTTTCTGACACTCTTCAGACCATAGAATGGGATCTGGTGTATCTTTACGAGTCAATGCCACCAAAGGTTTAGCCAACAATGAGAAATTTGGTATCCATTGCCTACAATATGATGTAATGCCCAAGAAGGCACGCACTTCTCTTTGTGTCCTTGGCACACTCAATTTCGCAATTGCCTGAATTCTTTCTGGGGTCAGTTTCCTTCCCTCCTTCACTAAGAGATGACCTAAGTAGGTCACTTCTTGTTGACAATATTGTAGCTTGGAGAGAGACACTTTGTGATGCAGATCACACAAATGACGCAACAAAGACAACGTGGCTTCTTTGCAGCTTTCCTCAGAGTCTGCAGCAACAAGCAAGTCATCGACATACTGAATGAGACTAGCGCCTTCAGGTAAAACAATCGTATCAAGCTGTGTTTTTAGAGCTTGACTATATATTGATGGACTTTCACAGTAGCCCTGGGGAGCGCGTTTAAAGCGGAAGCTTCGTCCTCCTAAACTGAAGCCAAAAATATCCCTACTCTCCTCAGCAATCGGGATGCTGAAGAAAGCGTTCTTCAAGTCAATCACTGAAAACCATGTTGCAGAGGCTGGAATCATGGTCAATAGGGTAGTAATGTCAGGAACAACTGGGAATTGTGGCACAACTACCTTATTGACCTCTCTAAGATCAATCACAAATCTGTACACACGTGGCTGAGAGGGATCAGTTTGTTTCAAAACAGGCAGAACAGGACTATTGCAAACGTTGCCTCTTGTCTCTTCGATCACATCCTTTTCAATCAAATCGTAAATGATCGCTAACAACGCTTTTTCACCTTCACTAGAAATTTTGTATTGGGGAATTCGTGGCATCCTAACGTTAGCTTTCAATGTCACAACATATGGCGGTATTTCCAAGAGACCCACATCGTTAGGACCGGTAGCCCAAAGAATATCCGGAAGAGAAGACAATTCTGTCAGAATTTTATCCCTTGATAGGTACATTGGAGAGACCACTCTGTTACCTACTGTGAGTCGTACTCCTGAAGGAGAACAGTACACAGTCGCGTATAGTCTTTTTAACAGATCCAAACCCAACAAGTTTTCACCACAACCAGTTGTAAGAATGAGGGGTGCTTCTAATTCACAAGGTCCAACAGAAAGAGACATAGGACTAGAAATTGGATTCCTAACCGGGGCGCCAGAAAAACCTACTGAAACATTTATTTCGCCAGACAAAGGTGCGCCAGGGAGTTTCGAGTGCATAATAGAGCTTTTTGTAGCACCAGTATCCAACAGAAAAGGCTCTGACACACCTGATGTAATCACCTCAACATAAGGTCTCTTTGTCCATGGCTATCCTAGCAATCATTACCATCCATACCTTTGTCTTCTGCATAGTAGTCATTGGCATAGTACTGAGTCGTCCTACCGGACGCGTTACCTTGCTGATCGAAGCTATTCATGGAGTTTTGTGGCGGAAATGGACGTGTGTTCTGAGGAATATTTGCACGTCCTCTACCTCTAGTGGTTTGTTGAACACCTCGCCCTCTTGCACAAGAAACACCATTCATGCGTTGTAATAAAACAGGACAGTTATTCTTATAATGACCCTCTTCTTTGCAATACGCACACTGATTGGGACCATACGGTAAACGCTGTTGAGAAAACTCGTTTCCCTGCGAGTTCCTCAAATATTGCTGAGGTTGCTGATAATCGCGCTGACTATTAGTGCGGGGTGTGAAGTATTTCGGGGTTCCCAAGGCCTACACGCTCCAGAGATTACCCACTTACACACAAGAACTGTTGGCACGGAAACTGTAAAATGCAAAAAACAAGTTTATTAAGACCCCATGGGGTGGTGGTACACTCAAACAGCACCCTTCGGTAATGCAAGAGGTATCACACCGAACACCGGTGTGACCCCGTTTATATACAATTTTGGGGCAATAAAAGATAGGCGGCACAAGTTAAGACACAGTTTTAGAGACATATATGGTCATGTTTTGGAACACTGCCAGCTCATTGGAGGGTTTCAAACCCGCTGGTCAGTTAGCGGCACATTCCTGAGGGTTTACGGGTCAGTGAGAACTGCGCATGTGTGGCTTGACCAGTACTAAAAATAGCCTGTTGCTGGGCAGATGAGAGTGGTCAGTGGAACGGACAAAGGACTAAAGGACACGTCGGCCACGAGGCCGCTCATGGTTTAAGATGGCCGCTGCAACATTCAAAATGGCGTTTATCGTATATAGCCAAGTTAAGGAGGACAACGTGTAGGTTCAGCTAATCGCTAATCCAAGCGGGCCAATTACGACAGACGACCCTTTTAGCGTTTAGCTGAATCTACCTCATAATGAACATAGTCTGGATGTTCGTCCTCGATGTCTATTAACATAATTTGTGTCACCTCTTTGTGTAGCATTATTTTGTCATGGGCAAGAGCTCGCCTCGATGGTAAGCAAGCTGACAGACACATTGAACATAAGGCAGGGCCACATTGGATACACAAGCATATAAAGAACATTGCTCCCACAAGTATGCAGAGAATTGTCAACAGTTTCCAGCCCCAAGTTGCAATCATGGACCAGAACCATCCAGAAAGTGTCCAAGTTCCATTGTCCGGGTGTATTTCGGCAGCTATTTTATGCAACTTGGAAATCGCATCATACACAGATGGAGAATTATCAGGGACATAAACACAACAGCTGCTTCCGATGATTCTACATGCCCCCCCACGATCAGCCAAAACAACGTCCAGCACCATCCGGTTTTGGAGGGTGACAATTCTGGAAATCTGCAGTTCTTCGGTAATATTCCCCAGGGCAATAGCAGTGTCATTCGCAACAGCCTCGACAACGCGAGTCAGCCGTCTGATTTTCCGGCTGTTCAATGCAGCCCCCACAAAGGAGAATAGTCCCAGATTGAAATCCACATATTGTTGTAATGCAGTGTCCGTTTGATCAATGTCCTCTAAAGCAACAGTTCGCTTAACTCTGTTCAAAACAAAATCGTGGTACAGAGTATAGTCGTTGTGATACATCGGAGGGGCAATGAATACAGGAGGTAACACAAACGATACATAACATGTGCCCAACCACCCCACTGGAAGCTGATGGTACCCCTTCGTTCCACAGATGAAGTAGGTGTTTCGAGATGCAACAAATGAAATGCCATTCGGGCTATCAAACGTGAGAGTAATATTACATTCACTTTTCCCCACTGCAATCGTGCCTTTGTTTCTGATGCATAAATCGGCTTTGGTGGCAATGACATTTATGACATGAGCACTGGATACATTCACGTTTCGCTGATTGCTATATATTCGTGGGGCAGACACATTATCAGGCCTGTATTCTTCCCATTCAAAACGTGTACCCTCTGCCCGCGGAAACCCATCCTTGTCATGGGGACATTCTTTATTTAGGCGAAAAAGCACCCCCCCTTTTGTTGGCCATCTCAAAGTAAAGAGGAGAGTGCACCAGGCATTGCAAGACCCATTGTGCGAAAACGGGAGTGGAATAAGTGGGGTGCCCCCTCTCTTCTGGTGCCCAGGCAACATTCCACACACCCAGCAGTTAGAGGTATTGGTCATGTTATGCGTGTGGTGAAGAATCTGAATGAAGCTGTTATTTAAATACGTTTGGCGATGGCGTTCTTCATGGAAGGGCAATGTAAAATGGAAATGTTCAGACGGTGCCGGGGTAGTCGGCAGCAAATGTTCACGTACAGGCACCACAAGTTCGACTACCCAGGCTATAACAGCTATCACCACAATGGTTAGAACAAAAAGAAAGGCACCCAATAGTTTCTTGTCACGAGATGCCGTTGATGCCATAGTCCAAAGAAGTCTGTGCAAAGTCTCAAATGACACAAATTGTTCACAAGTTTTCACAAATAGTCTCAGATACACGTACGTGTATACCTAAAAAAAGGAAAAATGCGGTGCTGAACTCCGAGGTAGCCGTTGTTTTCTTCTCCGGGCCAAGACGGGTGTCGCTACTCTGGCAGAACTGATCCCCCCCCCTTGGAATTCCCGGTTTCCGTTTCACAAACCTGGAGCGGTTACCAACCAGTCTATAAAAAGGAACAAAAATTCTCTTTATCGCGGTCGTAGATTGTAGCGCTCTCTTCCAGCAGCAGATTGGTCCGGGAAGGCTCCCTCTACTTCGGCCGACGTCACAGCTGGGCTCTTTTCTTTCTCCAAGATCTCTTTATAATCAGTCAGCACAGCAGGAGTCACCAGATCCGGAGAGACTCGGCGACAATGTGTCGAATGCACCCACCGCTTCCTGTTGGTCACTCGTACGGCGGTGCGGGTCGCCAGAAGGACCTGCTCGGGGCCCTTCCACCTGGGCTCCAGACTGCTTGCTCTTTCAAACGAACGGATCATCACATGATCCCCAGGACGAAGATCGTGGCCCTCTCCAGCAGAGTTGTCAGGGAGCGCTTCTCGAACCTGTTGGTGAATAGAGAGCAAATCATTTGTTAATCGTGCCAAATAATCATTCATCATAACACAAGGCACATCATGTATTAATCGCGGCTTGGGCACCCCCCAGATATTCATTGGGCGGCCAAACACCACCTCATAGGGTGTAAGGCCAGTTCGTGAGTGGGGTACTGATCTAAGAGAGAGCAGTGCTAGCGGCAATGCATCTGGCCACTTCAACGATGTAGACGCCACGATTTTGGCCAGCTTAAGCTTCAAGGTGGCATTGTACCGCTCGACCAAACCTGCTGACTGAGGGTGGAATACAGCGTGGAACTTTTGCTGAATCCCTAACCCCTTCAGTACATATTCCACAATCTTTCCAACAAAATGGGGCCCATTATCGCTCCACAGAAATTTGCAAACTCCAAAGCGAGGAAAGAACTCCTTAAGCAACACCTTAGCTGTTGTCAAAGCTGTATTGTCTTTCGTGGGGTAGGCCTCAACCCATTTGCTAAAAGCACACACCACCACTAGGACGTACTTCAGGTTATTGCAGCGCTCGAGTTGGATGTAATCCATTTGAAGCACTTCAAACGGTGCTGAAGGTGGAACGAACCCTCCTTTCGGAGTATGGGTCCCCTTCCCAGGATTGTGTTGCAAGCATACTAGGCAGGTCTGCACTACTCTCTTTGCAGTATTCGCAATCTCAGAATGTTCCCAAACTCGTGTTAAAAGCCGGGTGATTGCAAGAGCTCCGACATGGGCCAGTCCATGAGTCATCTGGACCATCGCCTGTAAATAAGCCGCAGGCAATTTCCACTTCTCCATGTCTTTGCTTCTCCAACAACCTTCGTCATCTAGCACCCCCTCTGCTGCCCAAGCCGCAAGCTCAGATTCTGTAGCTGATTTTTGAATATCCCGTATCTCTGCTCTAGCATCACTCCATCTCTCGGCCTGTGATTGTACCACGTACATAGGGGAGCTAGTTCGGGACATAGCCGTCTGCCTTGCTATGCTGTCTGCAAAGGCATTTCCTTGACCCACTTTATCCGTGATCTTCTTATGGGCACTGCACTTCACTATCGCTACTTTCTTGGGACAAAGCAACGCGTTTAGGAGATCACGCACTAACTCTCCGTGCATAATGTGCTCCCCGTGTGATGTCAGAAACCCACGTTCCCTCCAGAGAAGTCCGAAGTCATGGGCCACTCCAAAGGCATACCGGCTGTCCGTGTATATGTTCACACATAGGCCAGCACTCAATTCGCAGGCTCTTGTTAAAGCTATTAGCTCTGCTGCCTGAGCCGATTTCTGTGGTATTCTAGCTGTTTCTACCACCGTCTTAAGAGTCGTGATCGCATATGCTGCGGAAGTCGTACCATCTGGCAGCCTCAAACACGATCCATCAACCCACAGTTCCCCATCCACATCTGGAAGTGGCACATCCTGTAAGTCAACACGACCCTTTGTCTGTTCCTCAGTCAGGAAAACACAATCATGATGTTTTTCTTCCTGACCCTCCTCGGCCGGATAGGGCAATAAAGTTGCGGGGTTCAAAGTAGCGCATCTTTTCAATGTTATGTGTGGCGCTAAAAGTGTCAGTTCATATCCTGTCAGTCGTGCACTCGTGAGGTATTGGGTCTTTGTTTGGTTTAACAGGGCATCTACTGCGTGAGGAACCAACACCAACAATTTGTGTGATAACACTATGCCCTCACTCTGCCGTATGGCTACTGCTGTTGCCGCTACTGCTCGAAAACACCCAGGCAGCCCTCGTGCTACAGGATCCAAAATGGCAGAGAAGTATGCACATGGTCTCTGCTTATCCCCGTGTAACTGCACTAACACTGACAACGCGCACCCATCATTCTCGTGCACGTACAATGTGAAAAGTTTCGTGTAGTCTGGTGTTCCTAACACGGGTGCAGAACAAAGGGCCTGTCTCAACTGTTCAAAGGCTTTCTGACATTCGTCTGTCCACTCAAGAGGCATCGGTGTAGTTTTGGACAATAATGCTAGCAGAGGTTTTATGATATGTGAGAAACCCATGATCCATTGTCTACAAAAAGATGTCAACCCTATAAAGGCACGCACATCTCTCTGCGTGCGGGGGACTGGTGTGTCTAAAATTGCTTGAATTCGATCAGATGTTAATGCCCTCCCCTCCTTAACAGTAATGTGTATTGGTGGAATACGCATCTCTCCCACATCCGTATCTGATGTCGCCCACAACGTGTGCGGCAGAGAGGCCAAAGCGGGAATATCTAAAATGACACAAAATCTGTCAGGTTCAGGGCAATCATCAGGGTCAGGGTAATTGTCATTCAGAATAACCCGCACTCCCTCTGGAGCGCAGCGTATTGTTGCTCGAAAATATTTAAGCAAGTCAATGCCCAAGATATTATCTGGGGTATGGGGCGATAACAAAAATTGGCCAAAACTAAAGTACTTGTCAATGCATAGTGCAAGGGGCTTGGACAATGGGCTGGGGGAGGGTGTGCCATCAAACCCTACACACGTAATCATTTCGCCAGACAGGGGAGCCCTCGGAACCAAGTTTTTCGACAGAGCGCTACGAGTAGCTCCTGTGTCGACTAGAAACTGATCAGTAGAACCCAAAATACCCGCTGTTACATATGGACCTTGCTGATCTACTGGCACTTCAACTGATTCCTTACCCCATCCTACGCAATCCTATGCATGCACATAATCCTGATGTTCCACATTCTCTCCTTCCAAAATCTGATATTGATTCCGTCTATCAAACGTATTTCGTTCGTCCTGGCCACGGCCCCTCTCCTCAACCTGTCTACGATCACCTCCGCCACCTCTCATTCCAGTATAACCTCCTCTTGACCTTCCACTACCTCGCCCACGCTGGCTACGCTGTTCACGAAGTACCGGACAATCGTCGGCCCAATGCCCAAACTCCTTACAATAAGCACACTGATCCTCCGCAATGTCCGTACGACCATACGATGCGTTACCTCCACCTCGTCTACCTCTCTCATTCCCTCTACCCTGTGTTCCCCGAACCTGCGCCAACATCACCTTCGTTTTCAATTCCTTCGTCTTTTTCTCTACACTTTCTTTAGCCTCCACCTCCTGCCGCTCATAATACTGAGCCATAGTTAACAAGGACGCAGGGGTCGCCGTGGCCCAGGAACTTTCACTCAATTTCAATCGCTTAGCAATCTCTGGTAGGAGATTAGCCACATACTTATCTACAAACAAATGCCGACCCGTATCGTCAGTTAAAGATTGACCACTGTAATCATGAAATGCCTCCTCGAAGCGTGTAAAGAAATCTGAGACTGTTTCATCTGGTTTCTGCTTGCACGACGTTAACATGGTCCAATCTATCTTTTTGGCAGGAGCGAGCGTTTTCAATTTATGCAAAATAGCTGCCGGAAGATCTAGAATTAGCTGACAAGGCTTACATGCTGGTTCTCTATCTAAATCTGCAGCATTTATCTCTTTCCAGGTCCCCCCCAAAATCGTTTCGTCATTAGTTTTACGAATTTGCCTCCACATATCAGGTGGTAAAATTAGCCCAAAAAACAAATCTATATCTACAAGAGTCATCACACAAGACGATATAGCCCCCTCTACCCCCTCATAGAATGCCGCTGGGTTCTTTCGGAGATCAGGTAAAGAGTTTTTCAGTGCCATAACATCTGCCCTATTCCATGGCGTATATACCCAATTGTACACAAAATACCCTTTCGCATCCTTCGACAACTTATCATCATCCGTACCTTCCCCTTTTGGTGGAACATACAAAGGCGCCGCTTCACGCATAGGCATAACATGCAACGCAGAGCTCTTATCTGAACCACGAAGAGAACACTCCTTAACCGCCTCATCATTTCCCGGCTCAGACTCCTTTTGCCTCCGTTTCCGTTCCTGTCGCAAATGGGTTGTCTCATCCCGCAGCGCGATCAAATGCTTGAACAGGTCATCAACATCTGTAAGATCAAAATCACCTTTAGCTAAATTCTCACGATACACCGACAAAACTTTAGGCTCTAACGTATCAGAAAACTCACGATATGCGCTTACAACTTCATCCGCTAGGCTGGACAAAAAATACATTAATTCAAGATCCGACCACCCCGTTTTCTCTGATATCAATTGATCCTGAGTAACACTATGCTTATTCACTTTGCGAGCCCAACTACGTAAATGAGCGGACCTCTCCGCGGTAAACCTGAGAGCCGATACACCCTTCTTGCCCAACTTATCCCGTCCGTCATCATCAGAATCCACAGCTGGAGCCGTCGGCGTAACGTACGGAGGCGGTGACCGATCTAACAAAGAGAAATCATCAATTTCATTATTAAGGACAGGATAAAGTGGTCGGCGAATAGGAAATTGACCAGTCGTTAGCAATTTACGCTCCCGTTCCTCCCTTTCTTTCTTCTCCTGAGCCTCCTTCTCCTCCAGCTGTAAAGCCTTATCCCGAGCAGCCTTGCGCTGCTCTTTGTCCGCCAAGGCAACCTCACGCTTCATTCGTTCACGCGCCGCTTTCTCCCACATTCGCACACAATCAAACATGTTTTGTCTAGACCTGCGTTGAAACATACATTGCTCTACAAATTGTATTTTACTCAAATCGTATGACCCGTGTAGGGGCCATTGCAATTCGGGATCGGCCTTAGTGTACTTATGCCATAATTTACTGTACATAATAGGGGGGAGGCCAAACTTAATATACATCTCCCTATTTGGTGTTCCCTCTGGGGGAGCCGGCTGTGATTCCGCTAACCTAATTGAGGTACCATCTCCTAAACAACACATTCCCCGGAGTGTGCTGAAAACAGGCATGTTCAAAGAGTATCACGAAAGCGTGACACCGGACCAAATGGCACTTACAGTTCTTCTCACGATTGTGCCGCTCAAAGGAAAAAAACAAAGTTAGAGAAACATCTCTACATGCCTGCCTATGTGAAGTGCACTACACATATAAGTTCAAAGATCACAAATTCAAAATGTTAGCTAACTCAAATCAAAGTTCATAGAATTCGGCAAGCGTCCTCACCGATCACAAAACACAGATTTTCAGTAAGCGTCCGAAGACTACCTTACCGAACACAATTCGTAGGACTTCAGTAAGCGTCCGAAGACTACCTTACCGAACACAACTCTTAGGACTTCAGTAAGCGTCCGAGGACTACCTTACCGAACACAAAGCTTACCAAATACTCAAATGTCCAGGTTCCAACTGCCAAGGTCTTGTAAGCCAAATCAGCCAAACGGCACTTTCTCAGCGATGCAGACACTTCGAAAACTCAGTCGGAGACCGGCGCCACCTGGAAGGTCAGATCGGAAGGAAAGGAAAAAACACCGTGGCAGCCAAGACTCGGGTCACTCGTGGCAGCGCGCGCCCATGGCGGATTTCCAAGCCTTCGTCACGACCTCTCCTTCGGGCATCCGAGTCGCCGATGAGTCCCTTCGTGGTCGCCAATTGAAGTATTTCGGGGTTCCCAAGGCCTACACGCTCCAGAGATTACCCACTTACACACAAGAACTGTTGGCACGGAAACTGTAAAATGCAAAAAACAAGTTTATTAAGACCCCATGGGGTGGTGGTACACTCAAACAGCACCCTTCGGTAATGCAAGAGGTATCACACCGAACACCGGTGTGACCCCGTTTATATACAATTTTGGGGCAATAAAAGATAGGCGGCACAAGTTAAGACACAGTTTTAGAGACATATATGGTCATGTTTTGGAACACTGCCAGCTCATTGGAGGGTTTCAAACCCGCTGGTCAGTTAGCGGCACATTCCTGAGGGTGTACGGGTCAGTGAGAACTGCGCATGTGTGGCTTGACCAGTACTAAAAATAGCCTGTTGCTGGGCAGATGAGAGTGGTCAGTGGAACGGACAAAGGACTAAAGGACACGTCGGCCACGAGGCCGATCATGGTTTAAGATGGCCGCTGCAACATTCAAAATGGCGTTTATCGTATATAGCCAAGTTAAGGAGGACAACGTGTAGGTTCAGCTAATCGCTAATCCAAGCGGGCCAATTACGACAGGTGGATAGGCTTGCTGTAACAGAACTTTAGTTTTAAGCTCTTTAGTCCTTTTATCTGCCCTCTCTAATTCATCTTTGCGCCTATTTTCATAGTACTGGGCTGTAGCTAAGATCTGTGCTGATGTTGAGACAGCCCAGGCACTTTCGGAATCCTTCAATTTAGCGCATAATTCCGGAAGTAAATTATGCACGAATTTATCGACGAACAACCTCTGGCCACCTTCAGTAGCCATATCCTGACCGCTATGATCTACAAACGTTTCTTCGAACCATGTGAAGAAATCGGATACCATTTTGTCTTTCTTCTGCTTACACGCAGACAACTTGTCCCAATTTACGCGCAACTCAGGCATTAACGTCTTCATGTAAGAAATTATTCTACCAGGGAGTTCTGCAATTAAAGGCTCAGGCTTAGCGCCACCAATTTGTCTGTTATCTACAGCGGCAATATTAGCCCATGTGTCACCTAACTCCTGATCATGGTCGGTGTGGCGAATCTTTCCCCATAGAGGCTGTGGAACCACGTTCCCAAACAACATGTCTATATCGGCCAAATTCATCATGCACGAGCTTGCTGTCTGTGACAATTCCTTATAATACCCTGCAGGATTTTTACGGGGATCAGGCAATGTCTGCTTCAGGGTCAAAACTTCAGATCTCTTCCACGGAACATGTACCCACACACACTGAAAATGCGGAGGTATGGCTGGATTGGCATTTGCGTCCCCTTCCCTCCAAACTGGTGGAACCTCCCTCATGAGGTACTGTCGCGCCTTTTTCCTACCGGGTGCGTCATACTGTGAAGTTGCCCCTTTACTCCGATACGACAACAATAACTCAATTGCTCTTTCAACATCGGGACCTACGATCATGCCTTCTGCAAAATTGAACCGTACACGACACAACTCAGGCGGATTGCATTCTAGATCGTTTCCCTCCAAATCTTCCCAGAGATGAATACACATTTGTTCAAAAACATATCTCTGCTTCGGTGCTTCCCACTGTCGGAAGACTTCCATGACAGACTGTACATCATACTTTGCAGTGTCGAGAACCCAGTTACGTGCTAACCTATCCAGTAATTCTCTTTCTCGACGGTCGGGCAGTTGACTCCGCGACTGTCTTCGTTCTATATTAGGGGTCGTATTAGGCGACCCGAAGAGAGGTGAGAGAATGTTAGCAACAGTGTTGACCATTCTCTGTCGAACAGACGGAGAAGCTGGTGGGAGAACAGTAGGAGAACTATATTGAGGAAAGGCTGGAGTAGAGGAAATAGCGGAGGAAGTGTTAGGAGAAATAGTTTGGATAGTAGGCAAAGTTGTGGAGATTGGTGGGCCTTGAGGAGGCTCCACCAGAGGAGTAGAAACCAGCGGAGAAGGAGCTGGTTGTTGTGAAAGAACTTGGGTCTGTGCGGCGGGCGTGGTATGACAAAGCGTTGCGGAGGTGCAGTAGCATTTTGTGCATAGGGTGGTGGCAAACTCAATAAGTGGGACATTAAGGGGTCCCTTTCAGGGTCTTTCTTTGCTCCCTGTTCCTTATGCGGCAAAACTGGGTAGCACTTATCTACCGCTAACTTCTTTATTCGCAGAATTTGTTGGCTCTCTTGGTCTTCCTCCTTATCACTAAACGCAACGGCAGCTTGTACCATTGACATACCTCTTTTATTTTTCTTTGCTAATTTTATTTCTTTCTGTTTGGCTTCTTTGCGCCATATGCGGAAAGAGTCAAACATTGCCGGCCAGGCTTTCTTCTTAAAAAGTTTAACCTCTAGATTATCTAATATTTCTGTGTCAAAGCTACCATATTGAGGCCATTTTAAAACACCGTCTTTCCTGGTATAACGTATCCATACTTCATTATATGCGATAGGACCTACGCTGTGTTTCACATATAGTTCATAAGTTGGAGTTCCAATCGGAGGAACCGGACACGAGTCCTCCAGTTGGGAGTCCCTATTATTACAACCAAGACAAAACAAATTTCAAGTCTGCTAAGACCAGGCATCTTCGCTCTTTAGTCTAGCTTCAAACTTCAAAGGATTATCGATTACGATATTCTCGTGAATACACGAGTCCTTCGGCTTTGGCGCTTGCAAGTTCCAAATCAAAAATAATCCCGAAGGATACCAAGAACTAAGAATTAAACTAAGGACTAGGAGACGCTCCACTTATACTTAACTGAGGTATTGATGGCTTCACCAGAAGACTCGTCTATTGTTTCGCTCTACCAATCATCAAGGGTCCAAAACAGGGCGATAGTCAGGGCAGCAGTCCTTTGTAGCCGTCGGGACGCGGGGAACCTCGCAGCAAAGACCTTCGGACCACGTCGACATACAGGGGTCGCTGAAGTGGCTGGCCGTCCTCCGGATTTTTCACACGAAGCTCCTCACGAACCTCTGGCTTGGACCGGTACCGCTGATACCGCCCCGAGTTGGGCGCCAAACTGAAGTAACGGGTTTTTATGGACACGGCGGTGCCAGGGGACGCACCTGAAAACTTCGAGGTCTCCCTGTTTCGGACCACAGAAACAGGAGTCTTCTAGGTGAAGTCAAAGATTAGATTTTTATTGGCTGCAACCAAGTAACAAGCGTCCTAGAAGTACACCAGCATGGTGTGTATGTTATCAGGAGACTGCTCAAAGATACAAAGCCAGTCTTCTTATTTATACAAAATATTGTGCTTTAGGCTCAAATTCCCCATTTTACAATCGGTTATTCACATACTTTACTACAAAGAAAGAACAGAGTCATGATGACAAGCCCACATTCTGATAATTCCAACCCATGATTAATTACTCGGCGAGGTCCAGTATTTCCATCAGATATCGACGGACCCCCAATAAAACAAGGAACCTCCTCGTCGTAAAGTAAGTCATAAAGCGAATAATAGGGACAGGTGTGTGTAAGATTAGGCGTGATTTGTGTGCGATGAAATGTTTATGATGTGTTGTGTCTTGATATGAATCTAGCTCGGCCACTGGGAAAGGACCTGGCCGAACAGGTTTGGCTTTAGGCAGTGGAGTCAGCTTTTGCCCAGGTCACGGAGAAGTCAGCTAAGGTGTACGTGTCCTTTGGACTGGGTTTTGGCTTCTAGTCATTTGGCTATGTGAGGGCAATCACAAGATGGATGCCGTTTCACAAAATGGAACCCGAGGGTTCGGAACGGAAATGCTGATCTCGAGGTCATTTCGTCACTTGATCGTGACGGAAATGCTTGTGCATAGTTTTCCCGTCATTTCCGGTCTTTTGATACCAAAATCGTTTCGGTACGATGATGTTTATGACACGGGTCCAGAATTTCAGTACCACAAGACGCCCCAATAATTGATGGTACAGTGGTGTCTGTCCTGCTATATGCAGATGATGCTGTTTTAACTTCCCGCACCCCTTTAGGTCTTCAGCGGCTTATTGATGAATTTGCACATTTTATAAAAGAAAGGAAACTTTTAATTAACAAATTAAAGACTTATACCATGGCCTGTGGGAAGACAAACAAGACATCAAGGCCTGTTTTTCTTGATGGTTGCAAAATACAAGCCGTTAAAACTTTTTGCTACCTAGGCATTACTTTTGAACAAAACAGTAAATGGGCAGGCGAGCAAGAAAATATTAAATTAAAAATGATAAGGAACACAAATGGGATTTTTCGTTTTGCAAGTAAATTAGGGGACCGGAGGATAAAAGACATGGTGACCATCTACAATGCCAGATGTGTCTCCTCAGCTCTGTATGGAGCTGGAATATGGGGTCATTCCTCCACAGTCGAGCTTCAAAAAACAAAAATTGTTTCCTAAAACAGCGTCGGCCTCAACCTACTTAATCCACCAAGAAACTGGCCTCAATTATATATCGGACTTAGGGGCACATGCATCATTGTAGGATTTTGCATTTCCTAAATAGCGAAAATTAAGGAATCGCTATTTAGGAAATGCAAAATGCTATGCATCATTTTTTTCGGTATTTCTTTGTGATTCGGTAAAAATCGCATTTTTTACCGAATCCCAAAGAAATACCGAATTCTTAAGTTACTTTTCGCAATTTCCATTGATTCCTATGGGCCAAAAGGCCCATAGGAGTCAATGCAAATTGCGAGTGGCACTTAGAAAATTTCATGGGTGCCGGGGGGGGTCCAAAGGACCCCCCCATGCACCCCTGAAATATATTTTTCGCATCATGTTGCACACACACATGTCCTAAGGACATGTGTGTCCGTAACATGAATGTTGAAAAAATAACATTTTAAGCATTTTAAACACTTTTTCCAAATTTACCGAGTGGTTCAACCACTCGGTAAATTTGGAACCCTAAGTGCGAATTTTCACTTGTCAAAAGTGATGATGCATTGCTTTTAAGAAGTCGCACATCTGCGACTTCTTAAAAGCACCCGCAATTTTAGAACTCGCAACAATGTTGCAAATTCTAAAATTGCTTCATGCATCCCAAAAAGCACTTTTGCATTCGCAAACGGCCGATTTTAAGGAATCGCACCGTTTGCGAATGAAAAAGTGCTTGATGCATGTGGGCCTAAGCAGCTCTACGCCCATTGCTATTATGGAGCTCGATCTGGGATAAGAAGGAGACTGAGTTCACACACAGAATAATTAGAGATTGTCTCAAATTAGATTTTTGTTCTTGCATCCCTTGGTTGAGCTACATTATTTACTGGTGTAGTATTCTATTTGATTTTAACATTCTAAAGGAGTCAGAATACACAATTCCCTTTACAAAGAAAGAAATCAAAGGCTCGTTCCTATTATATAAAAGGGAAGAGCGACTAAAACTAATTAGGCTCCAAAAAACTTTTATTTTTTATACACAACTCGGACTCAAAAATGGGTTCCAGGCATACCTAACGGAGGTGTCAAGACCCTCACACCGTTTTGTTTTGGTATGTCTGAGGTTGGGGACCGCCCATCACTTAGTATCCTTCCCAGAGATAGGAGAAAGGTCTTCTGTGAAATGTCCTTGTGACAATATTTCCAACCAGAGTTGTTGTCATTTTTTACTTTTTTGTAAATTTTATTCCTCTCTTAGAAAATGTTATCTGAAGCCTATCTTTTTAAAGTATAATGTACGTAAAACAGTGGATGCAATGAATTTATTGTGTACTCTTGAGAATACAGATATTTGTTTCCGGGTTGAACTATTTTTATTAAAATGCAGAGCAGCCAGGAAATCAATAGTATTATAACAATTTGCAACTGGTTTTCTGGGATAAGTACACGCTAGTTTACATCTATGTGTTTATAGTCGTGGTACTAAGTCGAGTCTTTGACTCCGACATTATAGTGAGTATCGGCTTTTTATTTACCCTAGCCACTTTGCATGAGAATATGAATACGCTCACTATGCATTGTACCGTTGCAAATATGAGATTTCTCTCTTTATGCACATGTCACTATAGTAAAAACCTTGATTATATTTTAGCAAGGACACTGTCTAAGTACAATGCTTTTAAGGAAAGTTTTTATACATATCGTCTTAGTTTATATGCGATAGTTGCCATTTATACTTTTTTAAATACTTATTAATAATGTTTCCCTTCAAGGGCTATTTATTGCTTGGAAATGAATGTAATGAATGATTAGATAAATATGCCATTTGTAAATAATAATAATCTTGTATTTTATGATCCTGTGTAATTGCATGCACATTTTTTGCTTCTGTCGCTTTTATGGTTGTATTATGCAAACCGAATAAAGCTTTCTGAACCTGAACCTGAACGAGGTGGATTGTCCAGGTCTGGGTCATTGTAACCTGCCTGGTCAACATCAAAGTCTGAGTCCTGGTGGTTTGTACCACTGGCCTCTTCCCCTTCTGTTGTTTCCACCCCACTGCCTACCCTTTCAGGCTATGTAGCCCTTCTTTGGTCATCCAGCAGTAACACTTCTCTGAGGTGTTGGGTGGTGTCATTCTTGCCTGTCTTCAATTTCCTCATAGTACATAGAGCCCTTAATTCTAAAGAAGGGAATGTGTCATAATTGGATGTCTGTAGCATACTGACATTTGGCAGGGATCCACTGAGTCAAGGCCTTGAAGGAATAACTAGTGAGGTGTGGTGTATGCACTACCTACTCTAGTTGTTTACCTACTGAACTCTCTTGAGTTGTAGAAAGGGTTCTCCTCTCGATTCAATGGTTTTGGTGTCTGTCTCTGCTACCTCCTCCTAATTTCATGGCTTTGGTGTCTGTCTCAGGTGCCCCTTCTTGATTCGATGGCTTTGGTGTTGTCTCAGCTACCTCCTATTAATTTGATGGTTTTAGTATCTGTCTCAGCTGTCTACTCTTGATTTGATGGCTTTGGTGTCTGTCTTAGCTATCTGCACTTGATTTGATGGCTTTGGTGTCTGTCTCAGTTGCCTCCTCTTGATTTGATGGCTTTGGTGTCTCTCTCCGCTGTCTCATCTTGGTTTGATTGCTTTGGTGTCTGTATTAGATATCCGCTCTTGATTAATGGCTTTGGTGTCTGTCTCAGCTGTCTACACTTGATGTGGGGTATTTTGTGTCTGTCTCCACTGTCTCCTCTTGATTTGATGGCTTGGGTGTCTGTCTCAACTATATCCTCTTGATTTGATGACTTTGGTGTCTGTCTCAGCTGCCTCCTCTTGATTTGATGGCTTTGGTGTTTGTCTCTTCATGTGATCACTCTGGTGTCTGTCTCAGCTACCCCCTCTTGATTTGATGGCTTCGGTGTCTGTCTCAGCTGTATTCTCCTGATGTGTTGGCTTTGGTGTCTGTCTCAGCTATATTCTCTTGATGTGGTGGCTTTGGTGTCTCTCTCTATTATATCCTATGCTTTGATGACTTTGGTGTCTGTCTCAGCTGCCTCTTCTTGATTTGATGACTTTGGTGTCTGTTTCAACTGTCTTCTCTTTATTTGATGGCCTTGGTGTCCGTCTCTTGATGTGATCGCTCTGGTGTATATCTCAGCTACCTCCTCCTGATTTTATGGCTTTGATGTCTTTCGCCACTATCTCCTCTTGATTTGAAGGCGTTGGTGTCTGTCTCAGGTATCTCCTCTTGATTTAATGGCTTTCGTGTCTATCTCAGCTATCTCCTCTTGATTTGATGGCCTTCATGTATGTCTCTTGATTTGATGGTTTTGGTGTCTGTCTCGGCTATCTCTCCTTGATTTGATGTCTTTGGTGTCCGTCTAAGCTATCTTCTCTTAATTTGATGGCCTTGGTGTCTGTCTCTCGATTTGATGCCTTTGGTGTCTGTCTCAGCTGTCTCCTCTTGATTTTATGGCTTTAGTATCTGTCTCAGCTACCTCCTCCTGATTTGATGTATTTGGTGTCTGTCTCAGCTATCTCCCCTTGATTTGATATCTTTGGTGTCTGTCTCTTTATTTGATGGGTTTGGTGTCTATCTCAGCAATAGCCTCTCGATTTGATGTCCTTGGTGTCTGTCTCAGCTATCTCCTCTTGATTTGATGGCTTTGGTGTCTGTCTCAGCTATCACCCCTTGGTTTGATGTCCTTGGTGTCTGTCTTTTGATTTGATGGCTTTGGTGTCCGTCTCAACTGTCTCCTCTTGATTTGATGGCTTTGGTATCTGTCTCAGCTGTCTCCTCTTGATTTGATGGCTTTGGTATCTGTCTTAGCTGTCTCCTCTTGATTTGAAGGCTTTGATGTCTGTCTCAGCTATCTGCTCTTGATTTGATGGCTTTGGTATCTGTCTCAGCTGTCTCCTCTTGATTTGATGGCTTTGATGTCTGTCTCAGCTATCTGCTCTTGATGTGATGGCTTTGGTGTCTGTCTCAGCAGTCTCTTCCTGATTTGATGACCTTGGTTTCAATCAGTTGGCTCCTCTTGATTCGGTGGCTTTGGTGTTGTCTCAGCTACCTCCTATTATTTTGATGACTTTGGTGTCTGTCTTTTGATTTGATGGATTTGGTGTCTGACAGAGATTCTGCTCAGACACAGAACTGTGCTTTTAGACCTAGGACCTCAGTGAATTAGGGTGTGCCAAAACTCACCTTAGTACCCAAAGTCCCTTACCAGACTAGCAATCAGTGTCACATTAGCTCTTAGTCCTATAGCAAAGAAACCAATGATTAGACAACCCAGAACATGCGACTTAGGACCATCTCAGGAATGGTGGGAAGTGAGAACACTCTTTGTTTATCCGTTCATACCAGTCCACAACAGGAGTAAGATAGAGACACGGTAAGGTTAAAATGTTTATTTTAACGACGTGATCTCAAGCGCAGTATTTTAATCAACATAAGCCTACATATGTTTAAGAATAATACGGTCAGCATGGTTACAATTCCATAAAATACTAAAGGAGGAATCATACATGCTACAACACCCTCCACATGCTCCGCAGGATCTACAAGTGGATCCCGACCGAAACCAGAAGAACGGTGACCCAAGCCCTCGTCAGCAGCAGGCTGGACTACGGCAACGCACTCTACGCAGGAATCCCGGCCAGACACCTACGACTACTGCAACACATCCAGAACACCTCCACCCACCTGATCCTCAACACCCCTCGACGCATCCACATCACCTCCCACCTCAGAGACCTGCACTTGCTCCCCGTCAACAAGAGGATCACCTTCAATCTCCTCACCCACGCACACAAAGCACTCCACAACACCGGACCAGCCTACTTGAACAACAGACTCAACTTCTACACGCCGGCCCGCCAGCTCCGCTCCGCCAGCCTCGCCCTCGCCACCGTCCCGCGCATCCAACGAACAACCTCCGGCGGCAGATCCTTCTCCTTCCTTGCCGCCAAGACCTGGAACACCCTCCGTACCCATGTGCGGCAGACCCAAGACCTGCACACTTTCAGAAGGCTCCTCAAAACCTGGCTCTTCGAGCAGTAGCAACACCCCCTCCCTTCAGCGCCTTGAGACCCTCACGGGTATGTAGTGCGCTTTACAAATTCACTGATTGATTGATTGATTATTACAATGATAGTGCAAACAGGTGATAAAAGCGCTATAAAAGTTTCATAAATAAATAAATAAATAAATAAATAAATATTTGAAGCACCCTCCTTATCTAGGAACTATATATTATAAAACTATAGAAGGTCTCTTGAAGTTTCTTAGGGGGGCCCCATTCATCTGTCCGCTCAGTAAGTGTAAATTACATCAGGATCGGTTAGTCTCTCTGCATGCCTGGAATCTTCCAAGTGTGTTCGAATTCTGGCAAGTGTTCTATGATAAAGGCGCCAGAATCCTACACGGCTTGCAGCTGCCAAGTTGTTGTGTCTAGAATGTGTTACAAGGACGTGCCGATAAACAGGCTTGCATGTTATGATAACCTTGGTGGCTCAGCACTCACTGTACAGACTGGGGGCACGATGTACGTCTAGAGATGTCGAAAAACAAACCTTTTCTCATGTATAGACCTTCGTGAAAGCTAACTCTGCAAAAACAGCTCAGCAGTGTTGTGTGCAAAAAAGCAGCAAAAGGGAAAATGGCGTTTAAACTGCTAATAAACCTTGCTAACTTAACATGCACGCAGAAAGAGGCCCATAAACGACACTACACTGTCTTTGGTGTCTGTCTCAGCTATCTCCTCTTGATTTGATGGCCTTGGTGTCTGTCTCTTGATTTGATGGCTAAGGTGTCTGTCTCAGCTATCTCCCCTTGATTTGATATCTTTGGTGTCTATCTCAGCTATCTCCCCTTGATTTGATGTCTTTTTTGTCATTCTCAGCTATCTCCTCTTTATTTGATGGCTTGGGTGCCTGTCTCAGCTATCGCCCCTTGAGTTGATGTCTTTGGTGTCTGTCTCAGCTGCCTCCTCTTGATTTTATGGTTTTAGTATCTGTCTCAGCTGTCTCCTCTTGTTGTGATGGCTTGGGTGTCTGTCTTAGCTATCTACTCTTGTTTTGATAGCTTTAGTGTATGTCTCAGCTGTCTCCTCTTGACTTGATGGCTTTGGTGTCTGTCTCAGCTGTCTCCTCTTGATTCAATGGCTTTGGTGTCTATCTCTGCTACCTCCTCTTAATTGTATGGCTTTGGTGTCTGTCTCAAATGTCTCGTCATGATTTGATTGCTTTGGTGTCTGTTTTAGCTATCCACTCCTGAGTAATGGCTTTGGTGTCTGTCTCCGCTGTCTCCTCCTGATTTGATGGCTTTGGTGTCTGTCTCAGCTATCTGCTCTTGATTTGATGGCGTTGGTGTCTGTCTCAGCAGCCTCCTATTAATTTGATGGCTTTGGTGTCTGTCTCAGATGCCTCCTCCTGATTTGATGGCCTTGGTTTCTATCAGTTGTCTCCTCTTGATTTGATGGCTTTGGTGTTGTCTTAGCTACCTCCTATTAATTTGATGGCTTTGGTGTCTGTCTCAGATGCCTCCTCTTGATGTAATGGCTTTGGTGTCTATCCCAGCTGTCTTCTCTTGATTTGATGGCTTTGGTGTCAGTCTCTTGATGTGATTACTCTGGTGTCTGTCTCAGCTACCCACTCTTGGTTTGATGGCTTTGGTGTCTGTCTCAGCTATTTTCTCTTGATGTGGTGGCTTTGGTGTCTGTCTCAGCTATATTCTTTTGATGTGGTGGCTTTGGTGTCTGTCTCAACTATATCCTCTTGATTTGATGATGTTGGTGTCTATCTCAGCTATCGCCCCTTGATGTGATGTATTTGGTGTCTGTCTCATCCATCTCCTCTTGATTTAATGGCCTTCATGTATGTCTCCTGATTTGAAGGCTTTGGTGTCTGTCTCAGTTTTCTCCTCTTGATTTGCTGGCTTTGGTGTCTGTCTCAGCTATCGCCCCTTGATGTGATGTATTTGGTGTCTGTCTCATCCATCTCCTCTTGATTTGATGGCCTTCTTGTCCGTCTCTTGATTTGAAGGCTTTGGTGTCTGTCTCAGCTATCTCCTCTATATTTGATGGCTTTGGTGTCTGTCCCTTGATTTGATGGCTTTGGTGCCAGTCTCAGCTATCTTCTCTTGATGGTATTGGTGTCTATCTCAGCTATCTCCTCTTGGTTTGATGTATTTGGTGTCTGTCTCAGCTATCTCCTCTTGATTTGATGGCTTTGGTGTCTGCCTCAGCTGTCTCCTCTTGATTTGATGTCTTTGGTATCTGTCTCAGCTATATACTTCTGAGTTGATGATTTTGGTGTCTGTCTCATCTATCTCCTCCTGGTATGATGGCGTTAATGTATTTCTCAGCTACCTCCTCTTGATTTGATGTCTTTGGTGTCTGTCTCAGCTATCTCCTTTTGATTTGATGGCTTTGGTGCCAGTCTCAGCTATCTCCTCTTGATGGTTTTGATGTCTATCTCAGCTATTGCCTCTTGATTTTATGCCTTTGGTGTCTGTCTCAGCTATTCCCTCTTGAGTTGATGGCTTTGGTGTCTGTCTCTTGATTTGATGGGTTTGGTGTCTGCCTCAGCGTCTCCTCTTCATTTCATGGCTTTCTTGTCTATCTGAGGTATCTCCTCTTGAGCACATCAGTGAATACCGTCAAGACTCAAGACTCGGGAAGAAGCGCACCCACTGATACCTACTACATCGACCATCATGCCTAAAATATGTGGCAAAAAATGTTGCAGCATAAATCAGCGCAACTCATGGAAGTTTTAAATCACCATTTTGCTATTTTAATACACACTGCTACTGTAGTCTCAACTCATTAATACCAGTTTATCACATGAATGCGGCAATCAGAAACCGTGGGTGACGAGTAAAAGTTTTCAAAGGGTCTGGCAATATTTAGCACCCCTCGAGGAACTTGAACTTGAAACACATTTTTTGTTGTTAAAATCTGCAAATTCTGCAGCACATAGAATATGTGGCAGAAGACAGTAAATCCATAGTTCTGCATAAATCGTTATGGCTGCGAAATTGCACTTTCTGCAGCCCTGCTCATTTAGCAGGCTAATGCCTCTGAATTGTTGAAAGGCTGAGCCTGTCTGTTACATGCGTGGCACCCATGAGCATCTTTTATCGGGTGACCCGACGAGGCAGCCACAATCCCTTGCTTATCCGTGGGTAGGGCGGGCACTGCTATCAGAGTTCATGTATGTTGTGGCATGAACAGATAACATCCCTGTAAGAGCCATGTACACTGTTGGACTTGGCCCTTTTTGCCGGGTCATCCCCAAACTGTTCGCCTTCCTCCTGTATTTTTTCTGACCTGTGTTGGTGGTTTTAGGACTCTGGGCACTTTACCACTGCTGATCAGTGCTAAAGTGCATATGCACTCTTTTGTAAATTGTTGTAATGTATTAGCGACTCCATGATTGGTTATTTGATTTACTTGTCAGACCCTAGTACAGTGCCCCATGTGTGTCCAGGGCCTGTAAATCAAATGCTGCTGGTAGGCTTGTAGCAGTGGTTGTGCCACCCACAGAAACAGCTTGTAAAATATGGCTCAGGCCTGCCATTGCAGAGCCTGTGTGCAGTCTGGGACTGCCATGGCGACTTGGCATGTGAACACACTTGCCAGTCCCTAAACCTTCCCTTTTTTGCATGTTAGTCACCCCTAAGGTAGGCCCAATGTGCCCCTGTGGGCAGGGTGCATGGTATGTGGAAGGTAGGACATGCTCTGATGTGTGTGGCTAGTCCTGATAGTGAAATACTGCCAATTTTGTTGTTCACTATTGCTAGGCTATCTGCTCCTATAGACCAGAATGGAGCAGTTTGCTTATAACATCTTAAAAACATAACTGACCCAGGGAACATGATAGGAAAATAAAGTTTAGTACGCCTGAACTCAGAATGTTAAAGTGCATCTTTTAGTGTGGGTGACTTTAACATTCTGTGTTTGAAAATACCACTTTTAGAAAGTAGGTATTTTCTTGCCTAACCATCCAGTGTGCCTCTGCTAGGTTTGTGTATTGCATGTTTAGCTTGTGAGTGACATGAGCTGGGAGAAGGCTGCAGCTCCAGCAGTCTGATGAGTCAGGGCTGGACTGAATGGAACCTGGGTTGAATTAAAAGTAGGGGAGGAGGTTTCCTTTCACCTGCCTGGGCCAGGTCAGCTATAAACAATGCTGTTTCCACCTTCTGCCAGGAAGCCGCACCAGAGAGGATAGAACTGGTTTTGGCTGGGTACAGACACTCTCTGCTTTCATAGACAAAGGATTTGTGTGTAGAAAAAGGGGGTCCCAGAACCCAGAACTTTAGATCACTTCTGGGAATCAAGACAGACCTTTGCCAAGGAGCGAAACCAAGAAAGCTGAATGAGGAGACTGCCCTGTGCTGTTTGCTGTGTGGGGTTGGCCTGCAGTGGTTACGTATTGCCAAGGAAAGGAGAAGAGGAAGTGTGTGTGTACTTTATCATCTTGAGAAAGATCTCCAAGGGCTTGAAGCTGACCTTTCCTCCTGTTCTGAAGTCTTAGGGACACAAACACTTCACCACCAGCTCCCCCTGAATTCCCTTGCTGGGATTTCTACCTGCAGAGAGGTGCCTGCTGCTGTTTTTTTGGCATCTAGAGACTGCGTATCGCTGGGAGATGGCAGCGTGATGCAATGAGGAAGAAGCATGTCGCCGCCACAGCTGTTGCTGTCGCATCACCGAAGAAGCGTGCCGCCGCCACAGCTGTTTGCCGGCACATCACTGAAAAAGTGTGTCTCATCGCCGGAGAAGTGTGTCGGCGCTGCAGAGGTTACCGTCGCATCACCGGAGAAGCATGTTGCAGGGCCTGTCACGGCTCAAGAGTCCACCAAGTTCGTTGCACGGTTGTCAGGGCTGCATACATCGCATCCAAGTTGCAGCATCACATCAAAGACGCCATTTTGTCGAATCCCACCGGTTGGTCGCATCGCATCGAGGCGTCATCTTGTCGCATTGTAACCAGAACGAAGTAAAAAACTGACATATACCCTCCTCTCTGGTAAGGAACTGACGCATTACCTCCCCTGCGTTGCAATAAGCAATCGACGCATCACCTCCCTCAAAGCAAAGAACTGACACATCACCTTCCCTACGACCCTTTTGTTTGTTTTGCGTTACGCATCCAAGGTACTTTGAGAGTAAAGTGTTGCATTTACCATCTTCATTGTACTATTTCCACCATTTTAAAGTCATATTCTTGATATTTTATTGTGGATTTTTGTCTTTAGGTCTTGTGTTAAGTCTAGATAAAGATTACTTATTTTTCTAAACCGGTGTGGTGTCCATTTAAAGTGTTTTCACTGTATTACTATATGTGTTCACAAATGCTTTACACACTGCCTCTGAGATAAGCCTGTCTGCTCATGCCAAGCTACCAAGGGGGTGAGCAGGGGTTATTTTAGGACTGAATCCCCCTTTCCCTGACTAGAAGCAAGGGTCCCTATTTGGACAAAGGTGCAAACCATTGCCAACTAGAGACCCCCATTTCTAACATTGGTGGTCATCGGTGAGGATTTGGACTTGCATTTGTGATTTACGTACAGTGATTGTTGTACACTACTAGTGAGTGCAGACAATTACACAACCACATACAGTTTTTTCTGTTTGCTGGTGTCCTCCTGGAAGTATTTTTTGATAATAGGACTCTGGTTAGTTGTTGCAAAATGGAACTTAACTTCTGGCACATGTTCATCTACACAATGAAGGAGCTACATGTGTTCTGCAAGGAAAGGGGGCTGTCTATGAAGAGAAGGTCCAGGGAGGATCTAGAGGCATCCCTATTTCAGTATGAGTTACCCCACTGGGGGTCAACACTACCAGTTGAGTCTGAGAAGTAGGAGTTCTCTGAAAGTGAGGAAGAAACAGAAAAAGTTGGCTGGCTTCTGGCTTGTAAGCAGAGGCTGAGAGTTTGAAGAGGAGCTCGAAAGGGCTGAGACAAAGAGGGCCTTAACCCAAGAAGAAGGAATGTGTGTATCTCAAGAAGTGAGATTAGCTGGGTTGGAGTTGGAGTCCAGCTCAGATGGTGGCAGCAACATTGTGTTATCTAGTGCTGAGGGAGCAGAACACACACCCAGAGATGTGGCGCCTGACTTGAAGGAGGGGGTTAGCATACACCAGGGGGTTCAATGATATGAGGTAGCTCCAGTGGTGTGCTTTGTCCCTGAATGGAACTGGCACAGGGGTTCATAGTCCGAGTGGAGGGAGGGACACTCTACTGACTCTAGATGAGAGGAACAGGGAGAGGGATGCCCCCATGGTCGAAGTCTTGGTGTGGGAGAGTGAAGACTGCCCAGAAGAGTGTGGGTTGAGTGACAGAGACAGGAGAGTGGTGTGGGGTACATGTGCGAGGCACTGGATGGTGAGGTGAAGGATAGTTTGGTTTACACCTGTGTGGGATTCAATTGTGGGAGAGCATACTGTAAGTCCCTGTTTTCCAGAGCTACGCCAACACCTCTTGGAGTATGAGTCTCTGACCCCAGAGAGCTCAACAGGGAAGCAGACCTTTTGGTGGATTCCAGAGTGTCTGAAGAGGCATTGGGGAGTGACCCTAAGAGGAGTGGCTCAGGTATTGCCCAGCCCAGAGTGGTGGGAGAGGTTCATAGTAGCCCAGCTGCAGTGTAGTTCCAATAGTACCCTTTCATACAGGATCTACACTGTTTATGGATAACATATACTGTGGGTCTAGTGGCAAACTGACTCCGTACACCCCACCGCATATGTTAGCCTATGTTTTGCATTAGCTAGCTCACAGTGCCACTAGAATCTCCTGTTATCAGAGAGATTCATTTTTGGCAACATCAGAACACAATAACCTCAGACTTGTGGAAATAATATACTACTTTTCACCCAGTCACTTGTGCATACTTGTTTTGCTCTCAGAGAGATGCACAGAACAAACAGTCAAGCATGTTCACAATAAGAATTTATTGTACGGTTGTTCTTCTCATGTAAAATAAGTGTGCTGCTACAACTGTAACACAGTAGCAGAGATATAGAACCAGCAGTACAGTGAATAAAAAGGAATAGTATTGTTCTACCATTTTGCAATAGTCATGAACACATACATGATTATAAAATGCGTTTATAAAATAAAGTGCGTACTCCTAAGATGCCTGACTAGATGTACCTAAGTGTACCTTGCATGTGAGTAGGTGTGCAAAGAGCCTACGCCTAAAAGTGTAAGAATCAAAGAGCCAAGGATCTAAGAGCCAATAATCTAAGAGCCAAGAATCCTGCTAGGAGTTAGTAGAAAGCCCCATACCTGAATAGTGAGAGTGTGAGACTTTGTCCTGGACTTGAGCTGGACACCCCGCAAGGAATCGTCAGGCCACTGTCAGCTGGAGCGATGGCATGCCAGAGCTGCAGCGTCTCTGGTCAGTGTGTTGGCCTTGAAGTCTCGGTTCCATCCTGACTTCTGATAGCAATGTTGTAAATTGGCAGCACTGGGTTAGCGTTAGCAGAAGCCATCTTGTGTTTAGAAGTTATCTTATCTGCTTTTTAGAAGCCATTTTTTGTTTCTGGCAGCCATCTTGTCTACCATGTGCTGCCATGTGCTCACCATGTGCTTTGTCCTACTTTCCTTTTAGCTGCGCCTGAAGTCTGCCCAGTAACAGGATATTTTTAGCCTCCTCCACTTTAACGCATGCTCAGAAATGCCCGGTAGGGTCTGCAGCTGTTATTGATTAGTTTCACATAGGAATGTGTTCACTACGTTCTGAAAACTGTTAGCTCCTCCCACTTGGTTGAACAAAGAGAACTTGTATGTCCATATTAGGTATTTTTGTGTGCTCACAGGAGCCAGGACTGCCCCTTGCATTTATGTTTTCTATGTAACTGAGAAACGTATATAATGCCCCAGGTTTCTGAATTCCTCAGACTGCCTCATTCAATTGCCATGGCTTCTGAGCGACGCAGCCTCAACTCATATGAGTGTAATAAAGTATGTTCTTTGATATTCCAGATTTCTGTGTCAACCTTCTTACTGCTTTTAAGGACTACGTATCAGTGAGACCCCTGAGAAGCAGATTTTGATTACTACAAATGACGCGCCAACGTGAGGCTCATCAGAGAGGTGACTATCTGGAGGAGTGATCATCTTTTCAGGAGACAGAAAACTACTGAGGAGCATGAGACGGGTTTCTGCAAAGAAGGTATGCTGTGCACGGCGCTTCTGATGATTCCTTGTGTCTGCCGCCCAGTGTGTTTCTGATCCTTCCTGATTTTGATCCTCCTTATGATGTCACCCCTGACTGAGAACATTTTTGGCGTGAGTATTAAAATGTAACATGAAAAGATAGACCGTTAGATCATTTAGAACTTGGCAGTTAGAATTTGGACGCTCTGTGATTGGTAAGAATCGTTCTACGATACTTGCTGCGAGCTTTTGATAGTCTTGATTGGCAAGGCAGTTTTATACGCTTGCTGAGACTAATTTGTTTGTTTGAGGTGACTAGTCATATGTTTGGTTTGAATTTGAACATGTGAGTTGCAACTCATGTAGGCAGGCGATGCATGGAGCTTTCTCCACATTTGATATGTATAGCGCAACATACTAAGAAAGTACCTTAAGCGCTCTTTACCTATATTAGTGTATATTTTGCACTATTTTTGAGCACGCTTGTTTGCCGCGCACATGGAAAGATGTATTGCTTGTTTGTGGTACCTGGTTCTGACTTGAGGAATTGCAGCCGGCTTCCCTTAGAAGGGATACCTGAATAGGTTTAGGTGTAAAACATATTTCTTCCTTGGTGATTTTGTATCCCCAGGGAATTAAAATATGACATAATACATGTAAGGATCCTTTGTTCTGTGCACTTTTATGAATGGAGAAATGCTGAGCGATTTTTGGTGCTCTGCCAGTCAAATTTAGTGAATTGCAGTCTTTTGAAACACTATTGCCAAGCGTTTCTTGTAAATATGACTTACAACTAGCATTTACAATGGTTTGGTTTAAGTTCAGTTTGTGGGTTGTATTTTGTTTCAGTCCTATGTGTTGATCTGTGTGTTCAATGTGTGTTTAAATGTGGGTTTTTTTTCAGTTAGTGTAACTTCTGTTCGTGAATAGCGTTGGCGCGAATTTATGAAACAAATGCCTTAATTATTGTGTGTCCTGAATGTTTGAAATGTTTCTGTTTCTGTCTGAAATGAGCTCAATGCGTGATTGTGGATTTCTTGATGTTTTCAGTCTGTTAAGTAAAATGTTGGATTAATTAATATAAGGTGGAAATTAAATGAGAATGCAGCAGTTTGACATGTCACATGCTAAAATCGCTATCTGTTGCTATTTAATTTATAGACTAAGCAATGGCACATATGTGCAAAATGTTAAATGCTTAAATTAGATACAGTTAAAATTTACATTCCCTAGGAATATGAAAGGCCTCAAAAATAAATTGGGTGTTTTGTAGGAAAACAAATTTGTAGCATTTTTTACTTACATGCATTGCCGTACATGTAAAATGCTAAAACTTCATCTAAAGTGAATCTTTGCTACGTTTAAATGCATCTTGTGGCACACGCATTTTTGAAAATGTCTGTTTTCAGTCAGACTGAAAGCGTGCTCATTGTGCAGGGCCCTTCCCGCCTAGGGCAGCAGATGTTGTTTTTCAAAGGCCATGAATAACATCGGACTGTTTATTCAGCCAGGGCTTAGCTGTTAGTTAATTACGGTTTGCATTTTGCATTTCAGGATAGTGTTTTAGAGGGTTACAAAAATAAGGTTCATTATTTTGTATCACAGGAAAACATTTACTTACGGTTTTCCTCTCTTTAATCATTTTTTTCAAAGTATATTCTTGGATTTGTTGCTCAATGTCCTTTTTTTAAAATTTGGCGCGAAAATCTGTCTTGTTTTCAGTTAGGCCTTTGTGCATAGGCTCTTACATGACTGTGTCTAAAATGATAGGCAAAGGATGCAGTTTGTTTTTATATGTGGATTTAGCACTTCAGATTGGGTTTAGAAAAAAATTATTAATCATGAAAAAATTATTTGAAAAAAAAATAAGTGCTTTTTAAAATCGTTTTTAGATATTTATAAAGCTTAATACTCATACTATGACCTCCTAAAATTAAAATTTGATTTAAGTAATGTGTGACTGCATAATTAGGACATTTGCATGTTGGTTTTCACTTGGCGCAGGCGTAAAAACTCATTTTTCTAAGGTATTACATGCAATCTGCCTAATGTCTGCTCTTTCCAATCTGTAAAGCACATTCTGAGGATGATTAATAAGTAATATACTTGTAGGATTTTTATTTTTTAGTGCCCCAGAGACCAAAGTCGAAATTGAGTTAAATAGCCTTTTAAAACAGCATTCTTGCCATTTACAATAGCTTTGCAGTGTTTCTGGCTTTCAGTAAAATGTATATTTGTGTATAATATAAACTTGTGGGTTGTTATTATTTGAGGTTGTTCTTCATAGCTTAGTGAGCCGCTGTGCCCGGTGCAGAGGTTTATGTTTAAAATAAGGGTTTAAGGTTCTAACTTTGACGGGGCCCATTTTGACTTTCATTCATGTAGGGTTGATAAATGTGTACCATTGCATAGGGTGGTAGCAAACATTTAATATAAAGCTGGTATGCTATGTTATTATGTTCTGCAAATTGTTCACAGTAAATGTTTTATGATATAGGACTAAATGAATTTTAACATCTAAAAAGAGTCATTTATATAACATGTGTTTTTCAACAGGGTTGATTTTTGTAGGTTTGTAAGAGTGGGGACGGCTTATTGCCTTTGTCAGCTCGAGTTAGGGAATAGGAAGGGGGGTCTGACGAGCGCGGAGTGCGCCAGGCTGAGTTTGACCTCAGGGTCAGTGAGATGGGGGTTTAGCAGTAAGTGAAAACAGATGGAGGAATGACTGCTTGGTAAAGCTTCTCTGACTAGCAGAAATCCATGCTTGCACATTAGATGGGCTGCGGGAGGCTGTTACGTCCACATCTGCAGCTCATTACATTAGGGCTTTGTCTCCGAGAAGTGCATTCCTGACCAGCCTTGAAGAGAGGACACAAAGGAGGGCCGCCAGGGCCTCCAGGGCCTCCAGGGCCTCCAGGGCCAAGGGTCACAAGGGCCTCAAGGATGGGCTGGTGCACGGGACGCAGTGCATCTGTGAATGAGCTTTATTTTTGGGCAGTCAATATTAAAGTGGGTTAGCATGTTTTAAAAAAGGATGGTTGGTTAACAGTTGAGATTTTGTTTATTATGCGCTGTGTTAGCAGTATGTTGAAAATAGATGGGTTTTGGATTATGACTTTTTTTTTAAAGAAATGTTTTATGTTTTTTTCATGATTTTGCATTTTCTCCTTTATAAATTGTTCCTGCTGGTCCGGTGTGTCAGAAGCGACACTGTAAGTTTTATTTGCCAGTTGATCCCCAGCGACTGGTGATCACCTGTCAAAAGCGGGGTGAGAGTAAATGAAAGCATAATTTTGGTGTAATTTTGATTTTGATTTTGATCCTGACAAATTAAGCAGGCCTGGATTTTGGGTTTTGGGTTGCATGAATGCATGCGCCACTGCTTATTTGCATGTGCCATTGTGATCTGTCTATGCTTTTTGTGCTTGATATACTGCATGTATATCTGATGGCTGGATATGTTGTTTTTGTTTCATGTTGCTGCTTTTTGATATTATTACAAGTTTGCCTGTGTTGTGAGGGGACATGTATGACGGTATGTGTCACTGAACACCACTTGGTTAATATTTGCGATGATACTAAATTTCACAGACATGATGTTTGCATGTTGTGCACAAGAACAGACGACACCTCACCAGTGTATGTCAAAATTTGGCCATAATAGTATTGAAGTAAAATAAAAGAGATATACAGGAAGTCACAATACTGCCCTTCTCCCTTAAGGAATAGGCAGGCCTACATTTATATACATATCCTTGATTGGACCTAAGGATGAAATTATAGATTTGTGGCTCTTGTTAAAGGAGACCTAAACTTTTCATTTTTTTCCCTTGAAGAAGGAACTGGACCATTAGCTGAGATTACCGTATATGGTGTAGCGGCCAGTGGTAGAGTTTAAATTTCTGCACTACTGTGACCTTTGTGTATTACCCATACTGTTGGTATTATGTCACAAACTTGACTATCACTTGAGTCATTGTTTTGTTCTCCCTATGGATTTTCCTTTGGCCGCTTCTCCCCTGATGTTGCATTGTGCCTAGTTTTGGGGATTTTAGCTGTGTCCTACTTCTATTTCTTTTTTCCATATTCCTTTTACCAGTCAACTCAATTTTTTATGATTGATGTATTGTTCAGGTTCACACCTCTAGACTGCATGGATATAACAGGGACCGCCATATTATGTATAATTCCCTTTTGTATGACCTGATCAGATTGTTTTCTCTCAAGACTTTTCTTTAGGCCTATATTTTTGATGCTTTCCAGTCTGACTGTCAGCTTAGTGATAGACTGGTTAACTGACTTAATAGTAGAGTAAGAAAAGTTTTCCATCTCAATAGGAGACACTTTATCTTTATTCTTAAATGTGACAAATTTAATGCCCATTCTAATTAGGTTCTCAGTTCCTTTTTCTGCTGTTTTAATATTTGATAGACCACATGTGTTTTAATGATGGAAACATTAGGAGTCTCTAGTTCTTGTTTTTCTGTTTCCACATTTTGATAAATTAGCCTTTGTCTGAATGTCCCTGATCATCTGTTTTATGTGATTTCACTTTTGAGGTGTTCTGGATGAGAGATTTAGGAACACTTAGACTTAATCATTGAGGAAAATGTTTACCCCATTAGGCAATGCCACTATGTGTAAGGACATCCATTTAGATAGAATTCTTATGTAATTCTCTACCCTTAGATGGCAGAGGATATGCTCTCATATGGAAACCCAATTGAAGAGGCTAGAGTCATTGTTTTGCCTTTTATGAGAATGATAATGCATTTTAGATCATGATAGTCCCATGGCGTATGACCACTCTCTTGAAGATTGCAGGCCAACTGTTTGCTGTCCCCTTGTTAAATATTGAATTGTTTTTGTGCTAAATTGAAGGAAATTAACAATTGTGTCACATTTCCTACATCACTAGGTTCTGCAGGATTTTCCAGAGTCAAAGGGAGAATGATACCCTGCAGAACGAATGACCGAGACGAATCCTAACTCCTATCCTTGACAGCCATAGATGAAAGCAGGAATTGGTCTATAGTCCCAACACCCAGAAAGTAGTAAGGAACAACACGGCTTCAATGATATTTCCAAGTTCTTTGTTTGCTTCACCGGACAACGTTGACCGACAGACAGAAAGGAGGATTTGGCTTGCAACAGAATTTGAGTTTCGGTAAAAGAGCAAAGCTACCTGTTATGTACTGGCAACCTCTGACAGTGCACAGTCTCTTGAGCCCCTTTGCCTGAGTTTTGGCCACACTTCCCTTTTTCCCCTTTGCTCCAACGGAAAAGCAGTGCACTGGAGAATCCAAGATTGGCAAGAGGCACTACATTATGGTGCCCATGAAAGAGCAGCCTGAGCGTCCTCTGATACTGAATAATAAGTGTTGGAGTTTGAGAATGTAGATCTGAATTTGCACGAGATGACCTGTGCTCATGATCAGTGAGGAGCATAATATCTGTAGTGTCTGCCGCAGATGAGAGACACTGGTGCACTGCCTTGAGACATTGAGACTTTCGCCTGAGCTGTGAGTGTTTGCCAGGAGGGCACTCCAACAGATACTGAGACACATTTCCATGGAAGGCCTGAAATGAAGAGGCCCATGCAGCGATGGAAGAGGTGATTCGATGAACAATAAAAGTCTGCCAGAGAGACTTGGGATGGACTCTGGGCATAAGTTGTGATCATACAAGCGATTCTTGTACAAATACATACTGGGTGTTGTGGAATTAATTTTTATTGTCTTGCTTGCAGTATTTTAGAGTAGTATTCTGTTTAGTAAAGGTAGAGTGAAGTTCATTCTTTGTGGAAGAGTATCCCTATTCAACATGAGAGCATTGAAGGATTGCTACTGTTTCACCTGAGTATATAGTGTTTTCTGAAAAATTTTAGGATTCGCTATTGCTTAGGGTTGTGAAAATGCAAATTTTCTCTGTAATAGTGGTCATTACTTTCTCCTACTGTTTGTATGTATGTTTATGACCTAATTTCCCGTTCTTTAGTATTCTTGGTCATACCCTTGATGAAACGTTTATAATGGAAAATGCTTATCTAGCAATGAATTAGGAAATTGATGAAATTATGAACATTAATGAGCACATGTTTTATATGTTCCTACTAGATCATACGAATGTCTTCAGCTAACACTAAAACAGACGTCTGTTGTAAATTGGCAGCACTGGGTTAGCGTTAGCAGAAGCCATCTTGTGTTTAGAAGTTATCTTATCTGCTTTTTAGAAGCCATTTTGTGTTTCTGGCAGCCATCTTGTCTACCATGTGCTGCCATGTGCTCACCATGTGCTTTGTCCTACTTTCCTTTTAGCTGCCCCTGAAGTCTGCCCAGTAACAGGATATTTTTAGCCTCCTCCACTTTAACGCATGCTCAGAAATGCCCGGTAGGGTCTGCAGCTGTTATTGATTAGTTTCACATAGGAATGTGTTCACTACGTTCTGAAAACTGTTAGCTCCTCCCACTTGGTTGAACAAAGAGAACTTGTATGTCCATATTAGGTATTTTTGTGTGCTCACAGGAGCCAGGACTGCCCCTTGCATTTATGTTTTCTATGTAACTATGAAACGTATATAATGCCCCAGGTTTCTGAATTCCTCAGACTGCCTCATTCAATTGCCATGGCTTCTGAGCGACGCAGCCTCAACTCATATGAGTGTAATAAAGTATGTTCTTTGATATTCCAGATTTCTGTGTCAACCTTCTTACTGCTTTTAAGGACTACGTATCAGTGAGACCCCTGAGAAGCAGATTTTGATTACTACAGCAAGAGGTGCTGTATTTCTACAGTCTATGTACGTGTGTTACCTATTGTTCAGTATGAGGATGACGTCGGTGATTAAAACTTGTGCATCGATGGGAGAGGTAAAATATACCTCCTGGAGAGTGTACTCATCAATTATTCATATGTGCTAAGGATGCCGTCTTAGCAATCTCTATTGGGAAAAACTCACCCTTTTTTAGTTTGAAAAAAGCAATCAAGTGTTACTGGGCAGTGCATCGATCCGCCTGGGCAGTAACAATTTCTTTGGAGAGGCGACAGGGCATTGAATGGGTTCCTGAAGCCGAGCAGCCAGAGACATCCTGATGCTGATGGGGCTGGTACCTATAATGTTGCACAAACATCAGTGTTGAAAATTATGTTGACAAACACAAACCAGATTTACTCTGCTTCCTTTTTAGCCCAATTGTCTGAACAGGGTTTCAACTTATGGCAGGACAAAATTGACACAAAATTGATTTGGGGTTCAAGGGACTGGCGAGTCCAGGGTACAGAGGCACTATCTAGAGCATGGCTCATTCCACAGCAGATGAACTTTTTAAATGATAGTGTATAACAGACATCCTGTCTTCGAATAGCCAAGATGAAGGAACTGAACACTCCAATGTTTCCTACACCAACACATGGGTGGCAGAATTCTTCTACAGAGGAAGGGGCAACAGTTGATGACACACTAAAGTACAATAGAACAGACCCCAATTGGAAGGAGTGGGCGGTTTGGCCCTTAGACACAAACACATGTCATAAACGGTTCCTGCGCATCACCAAGGGACTCAGCATGCATAGGCCAGACCCACATTATGTACAGAGAGAACATCAAGGGGTAGTGACATCCTACAGTGTTGGGAAGTTGTGCCTAGCTGGGAAGAGGTGTGGCGCCGCGGCCAGTGAGACTGACGATGGAATCTGGGGATCATGGTTCGATCCCCGGTGCGGGCGGCAGAATAACCTAGCACCATGTGGCTCTGGGCAATAGCTTGCTTAATCTTCCCGACGGCCCCAGCGCCTGTTGACCCTTACGGGTGATTGTTCGCTCTTTACAAATGTGAATTATTATTATTACGATGGCTAGAAACCTCAACACTTGCAGAAGTGAAACAACACTTATCTTTACTCTCACAAAACATGGATCTTAGGGACTTTTTACTAGGACCTATGAAACAACATCAAAAATGTTTCATATATGCAGGCATTTATACTGCCTATAATGAAAAGTGGAAGATTTCCCAACAAGAAGACGCAGAGGGAATAGGGGAAATAGACCATATTAACTTAGAAAAAGCTATTGCTGGGGTGGATAATGAGTTAACAACTTTGACAGTAAGTCTCTGTTTTCAGAATACAATCTAACTGATACACAGATAGAACTGGCACAAAGGGGAGCTAAATATACAATGCTGCAAATTGAAAAACTGGGCAGGCTACCATTTACAGTCGCTGAATTACCATCAACTGAGTGGTTAAACCACGGCCAAATCACTCTCACGGTCACTACATTTCAGTTTCACTATTGCCTTGAGCAACGGCAGGCAGGCAGATATGAAAAATTGGGAAAAAGAGTACATTAAGAAATCCCGGGATTTGCCCTATATATATTGATGCCAGAGTGGAGATCGAGAAGTGTTTCTTAGTGGTACCAACTGCAAGAACTCTTTAAGCGGTTCTCTCATATGCCAAGATATCATTTTGCACGGAGCCTGTAACGATTCAGTTTCAAATCTATCTTGCCACATGAAAGGTTCACCAGCTGCTGTGATAACAGCAGTGTTCAAGTTACTTTCAAATGGGAGTCACTTGATGCTGAATGATCAAGGTTGTTGTGGCATGCTTCCAGGCATTGCATATCTGGTCACCGTGAACGTCAGGGTTAATTGCTGTACACAACTATTGTTTCCTCCGAAAGATACACATCAGGGAGGCGCTAATATGGCCTTCACTGAATGTTTCATTGATACAGTTTGATGCTTTGAGCAGAATTAAAGCCATGCTTTTACAGCAAATCGTGCCATTAAACTCCGATCAAGAAACCTTTGAACTTCAAGTTGCAAGTAAGCATGGTTCCGCTCGCGGATTTTGCAGATTTTCGGTAAATTCGCAATCCGCGAACGTTCGCGAATTTACCGAAAATCCGCAAATTCGCACGCAGCGGATTTTTTTTTCTTGGTGATACAATTTTGCGGTGCGCGGCGTTCACTTACCGTCATTCAACGTTTGCCGAGTTGTTTTTCTCGATATTTTGCGAGTGCTGCGCCATTTTGGATCTTGCTGCGAGATCCCGCGGGAGTTTGGCGACCGCGATTATGTCATCGCGCCCGCAACCTTGCACAGCGAGAGTTTGTCAACGCGAGTACGCCCTGATCACGAGCAACCGAGCAATTGTGAACCCGTAGATGCGGCGGGCAGCAACAATCTTGCACTCGCGAAAATACAACATTTTCAATTCTGCACAAGAAATCCACCAGCAAGCAGCATAAACCTTCTGGAAATGATGATTTTTATCAGAATAACTTGTCAGGTTGACATTTGCCTGCACTTTTTTGGCAAGGATTCCATTTGGGGGGGGGGAAGGAAGTGCCCCACAGTCTCCAACTTCCAGTTCCTGTCCAGCAGGCTCCTCCCAGTGCTTTCTTCATGTGCTGGTCACTTTCATTCGGATTCTTCACCTGGAAGGATTACTTTTTGTGGATGCTGCTGGAAATTTCGATTTGAGGACTTTTTGACTTTCTTTGGAGCACTTTTGGATTAGAAATTTCACAAGTAAGTTTGTTTGGGGCATTAAAGTTGCTGCAACTACAATTTTGGAATTTTCGATTTTTGGGCTGTTGTTGGGGCCTTTTGCCCAGGGGTACTCAGTGGTGGGTGGACTGAGTCTTTCTGTGGGGTGTCTTGAATTTAAACATCATGGAGGGCCTGGATGGCTTGGGATTGTGCTGATTTTTCTGTGATTTTCATTTTTTTGGGCTGTTGTTGTGGCCTTTTCACCAGGGATAGTGAGTGGTGCATGGGCCTAGTCTTTCTGTGGGGTGTCTTGAATGTAAACATCATGGGGGCATGGATGGCATGGGATTTTGCAGATTTTTCGGTGTTTTTCGATTTTTTTGGGGTGTTCATGGGGACAGGCCATGTGGCTGGGGGCCATTTTGAGTGCTGCTACAGGCAGGCCCTGGCCATGTGCTGGGAGGCAGGGGGCCATTTTGAATGCAGGCAGTGTTCTTAGGTCTGCAACCATTTTGCCTAGCTTTCAACCTTTATGCCTAGGGGTAGTGAGTGTTGCATGGGCCTAGTCTTTCTGTGGGGTGTCTTGAATGTAAACATCATGGAGGGCATGGATGGCATGTGATTTTTCTGATTTTTCTGTGTTTTTCGATTTTTTGGGGTGTTCATGGGGACAGGCCATGTGGGTGGGGGCCATTTTGAGTGCTGCTACAGGCAGGCCCCGGCCATGTGCTGAGAGGCAGGGGGCCATTTTGAATGCAGGCAGTGTTCTTAGGTCTGCAACCATTTTGCCTAGCTTTCAACCTTTATGCCCAGGGGTAGTGAGTGTTGCATGGGCCTAGTCTTTCTGTGGGGTGTCTTGAATTTAAACATCATGGAGGGCCTAGATGGCTTGGGATTGTGCTGGTTTTTACTGTGATTTTCGTTTTTTTTCGGCTGTTGTTGTGGCCTTTTCACCAGGGGTAGTGAGTGGTGCATGGGCCTAGTCTTTTTGTGGGGTGTCTTGAATTTAAATATCATGGAGGGCCTGGATGGCTTGGGATTGTGCTGATTTTTCTTTGATTTTCGTTTTTTTGGGCTGTTGTTGTGGCCTTTTCACCAGGGGTAGTGAGTGGTGCATGGGCCTAGTCTTTCTGTGGGGTGTCTTGAATGTAAACATCATGGAGGGCCTGGATGGCATGGGATTGTGCTGATTTTTCTGTGTTTTTAGATTTTTTGGGCTGTTCATGGGGACAGGCCATGTGGGTGGGGGTCATTTTGAGTGCTGCTACAGGCAGGCCGTGGCCATGTGCTGGGAGGCAGGGGGCCATTTTGAATGCAGGCAGTGTTCTTAGGTCTACAACCATTTTGCCTAGCTTTCAACCTTTATGCCCAGGGGTAGTGAGTGTTGCATGGGCCTAGTCTTTCTGTGGGGTGTCTTGAATTTAAACATCATGGAGGGCCTGGATGGCTTGGGATTGTGCTGATTTTTCTGTGATTTTAGTTTTTTGGGCTGTTTTTGTGGCCTTTTCACCAGGGGTAGTGAGTGGTGCATGGGCCTAGTCTTTCTGTGGGGTGTCTTGAATTTAAACATCATGGAGGGCCTGGATGGCCTGGGATTGTGCTGGTTTTTACTGTGATTTTCGTTTTTTTGGGCTGTTGTTGTGGCCTTTTCACCAGGGGTAGTGAGTGGTGCATGGGCCTAGTCTTTTGGTGGGGTGTCTTGAATGTAAACATCATGGAGGGCCTGGATGGCTTGGGATTGTGGTGATTTTTCTGTGATTTTTGTTTTTTTGGGCTGTTGTTGTGGCCTTTTCACCAGGGGTAGTGAGTGGTGCATGGTCCTAGTCTTTCTGTGGGGTCTCTTGAATTTAAACATCATGGAGGGCCTGGATGGCATGGGATTATGCTGATTTTTCTGTGTTTTTCGATTTTTTGGGGTGTTCATGGGGACAGGCCATGTGGGTTTGGGCCATTTTGAGTGCTGCTACAGGCAGTCCATGTGCTGGGAGGCAGGGGGCCATTTTGAATGCAGGCAGTGTTCTTAGGTCTGCAACCATTTTGCCTAGCTTTCAGCCTTTATGCCCAGGGGTAGTGAGTGGTGCATGGGCCTAGTCTTTCTGTGGGGTGTCTTGAATTTAAACATCATGGATGGCATGGGATTGTGCTGATTTTTCTGTGTTTTTCGATTTTTTTGGGGTGTATAACTGAACTGATGTTCCTCTGTCTTCCATTGCTTTTAGGTGCACAAGACTCAAGAGAACCACCAGTGCCAGGAAGAAGTCTTGCAGCGGTGTGTGTGTGCAGCATAACGTCACGCGACGTCACGTCTGGCCACAGACAACTCTGCAACTCATGCAACTGCGGCCTGCTGTTCTGACCTGCTCTGAAGAAGATGGCCCCAAAAAAAGTTCCCGTAGCTCCTCTAGCAAGAAAGTTGCCAGTAAGGAGCAGAAGAAGCAAGTTACCAAGGAGACTGGTGTGCCGCCCGCCACATTTTTTGGGAGTAAAAAAAAAAGTACGCCTGCAGCAGCAGCGGGATCTGCTGGGGACCACGCTGGGAGCAGCACCCCCGCTCCATTGGGCTCAGTGCCACCACCACCACCACGCCAACTTAAGTCCAAGCCCTTGAGTGCTGCAGAGGCACTTAGTCTAGTTGTTCAATCACCATCGACCAGTGATGTTGGCTCATCGCAAGAAAGTAGCAGCAATGTCCCTCAATCAACACAGGTTGTTGTAACTCATCTGATGAGTGTTGAACAACCACAGCCGCAACAAAAACCACATGTGCAAGTACAAGCCCAAGTACATGTGGTAGGAGAGGCAGCGCAAGGAGATGCGCAAGCAGAGGTGAATGGAGGGTCACAAGTGCCCACAATAGTTGTTCCTCCCGAAGTAGGGGCACATCAGGAAATCGACAATCAAGGCGAGGTATCATTTGAGGAAGCCACTCCTCCTGATGATCATTCATTGTCTTCCACACCCCTAGCAAGGAAGAGATCAAGGGTGGTGTCTACATCTTCTTCAAGCACACCTCCTTCTGACGATATGGATCAAAATTGGGAACCAGCACCACTGCTGTCTGAGAGTGAGGCACACCATGATCTGACAAAGGTAGTTAAGCGTAAAAGGAAGCTCGTCCAAAGTCTCAGAGTTATGGAGTGTGATGAGGCTCAACAAGAAGTGGCAGATACTGCTGCTGATGAAGACTCTCACAACGACGACCCAGTCATCATAAAGGTCACTGCAGCCCCAGCGGGCATGCAGCAAACAGACATTTTAACCCTAGCCCGAAAAGCTGCTGAGCGTGATGATGATGTTGTCGACGAGGAGGCAGTGGAAACACCACAATCATTGGAGTTAACTAGTACACCAACACGTACCGCTTCCATATTTCTTCCTCGCCAGAAGGGACCTCCATCCACCTCGACCTCAATTAGTGGTGGTGAAAGTGCACAATGTACTAAAGTTCGGCAATCCACATCCTCCACTTCATGTGGCATTAGCAGCATGACCACCACCACCAGTATCACCGCCTCCTCCGTCCCCCACAGACAATTCAGGTCCCCAGTTTGGGACTTCTTTAGTGTTTGCCCAAAAAAGGAAAACTTCGCCATTTGTAGCATTTGTAAGCTTGCAGTTAGTCGTGGTAAGTTTGGTACCAACTATGGTACCGGAGGCCAGAGAGGTCATCTTAGGAGACAGCACACTGTCCAATGGTTTGCACACCTAAAGGAGATCAAGGAAGCCCGAATTGCAAGTCAAGAAAACGTTGATGTTTCATCTGATGATGACGAGGATGAAGACGTGTCAAACACTTCACTTACACCCAGTACCCCTGTCAGCAGCACACCCCATGTGAGCCGCACTAAGAGCGTGGGAGCGAGTGAGACCCCAATGCGAAAAAGTTCATCAGCGAACATAACTGGGTCAAAGAATTCATCATCATCCCATAAATGCTTGGTCCAGGGCAACATTAGAACCATGCGCCATATGAACGCAACCACCCACTGACGCGTCTGTATAACACTAAGCTGGCTAAAATGCTAGCTCTGGACCTTCTCCTTTTTTCTTTTGTAGAAGGGGTTGGTTTTCTAGAATTAGTGGCAGCGCTCTGCCCTAAATGGAAGGTTCCTAGCCGGTTTTATTTTGCAAGAGTTGCGGTTCCAGCACTACATGAATATGTGCTGGAGGTGATTGTGGCAGCTTTGCAGAAGAGTGCTGTTCACACTATACATCTGACAACAGACATGTGGACCAGTGGCGCAGGCGCTGGTTACATGTGCATCACTGCACACTGGGTCTCTTTTTCAGGTGTTAAAGCAAAGCTAAACGCAGGTGTTGACCCGGACCAAGTTTTTAAAGCTGCTCGGAAACATGCAACACTAGCCATTTTTGGCTTGGAGAAACGTCACACAGCACAAAACATTTTGGATGAGTTTAACACAAAGGTCTTTCACTGGCTGTCCCCAAAAAAACGCCAGATTGGTTATGTTTCCACGGATAATGGCGCCAATGTAGTTAAGGCGATGGAGCTGGGTGACTATTTCAGAGTGCCGTGTTTGGCGCACTGTATAAACCTGGTTGTTAAAAAATTCTTGAGTGATGAAGACAGTCCAGCGTGCAAGGTAATGACCACCTGCCGAAAAATGTGCAACCATTTCAGCCATTCTTTTAAGGCCCGGAAGCATCTGAGGAGCCTGCTACATGAACGTCGAATGCCAGTGAAAGCACTCATCCAGGAGGTGGCAACACGTTGAAACTCAACCTTCTACATGCTTGAGCGTCTGTATGAGCAGTATACGGTACTCGATCACTATTTCTTAAAACAGGGTACAGCTCAGAAGGACCTGAGGATGGATGCGGCGCAATGGGACCTAGTTAAAAGCCTGACAGACATGCTTCGTCCTTTTGAGGTCTTCACGCGTGCAGTCAGCAAGGAGGACTGTATTTTGAGAAAAGCTATCCCATTGTTGTGTATGCTGGAGCACCAACTGAAGGCGGTGTCTTCTGTGTTTCAAAAAGATGAAAAAAACCAAGACCCTTTTGTTTTGGCGGAGAAATTATTAGAGCGCCTATGTGGTGACGTCTTAAAGTGATCCACTCAGAACAGCATTACATTTGTGCTACTATTCTGGATCCACGCTACAAAAAGGCGCTGGCAGGCCAAGCATTCTTTACTTTTGCTGATGAAGATGTTACAAAGTACAAACGTTGGCTAGCCTTGTCAGCCAAGAGGTTTGAAAGAGAATGGCAGGATATTGAAGGAAAAGTCAGTACATCAGCATCAGCATCAGCAGGCCATCCCCAGTCAAAACAATCCACTTCTGCACCTGTGGCTGTGGCACAAGTGTCCTCTCAGCCGTTAAAGACACCGGCAACCGGATCATCTGCACCAGACACAACAGTAACATTGTATGCTGAAGAGGATTGGCTGACTTGGCTTGGGTTTGGTTCTCAAAAGGTCACAGCAAAAAGTAAGCAAAGTGGAGCAACCTTTGAGGACCTTGAGTCGATGGTGCAGGACTATCTGAATGACTCAACAGAGGTCTATGTTAATGCTGACCCATTGGTGTATTGGCATGGGAAAAAAGAATTGTGGCCACAGCTCTCCAACCTGGCTATAAACTACTTGTCTTGCCCACTCGCAAGCGTGTCTTCTGAATGTGTTTTCAGTGCTGCTGGTGGCATTGTAACTCCCAAACGGAGCCGCCTCTCGCCCACAAATGTGGAGAGGTTAACAATGATCAAGATGAATCAGCACCTCATACCACCAGATTACAAAGTACGAGAAAGCACGCCGCATGAAGACGAGGAGGACAGCAACGTAGATGAGGGAATTTGTTCTCTGTTCGGTGACACTGACCTCACCCTGCCTGAATTTGCAGAGTATGATGACAAACTCTTATTCTTATTCCCTGACACCGAGCCCTAAAAATGAGACAATGAATCCATAACTTTCTTTTTCGTCCTTATTCACTTTTATTCCTGTGTGTCTGTCTTTCTTTGTTTTGCACAGTTAATTTAATTCAAACTTTAATCACCTAATCACAAAAACAAGCCCATCAGCAGAACTGTCTTCACTTGTTTGTTTATTGATTTGAAGGTGCCGCAGTCTGCATTCCTCAGGTTCACAAGTTCAGAAGAACATGCTCCTCTATCCTCCTCCTCCAGACTCCTATTTCCCTCAAAGCAGAGGGCTGGATTACTCCCAATGAAGAAAGACTCAGCACTTGTGGGGGTGTTCTACTTCTTTGCAGGTGAGTTGACGGCTCTGGGGCCATTGCTAGGAAGCTCTAATACCGGATAAAAGTGGTTTGGACCAAATCTGAGGCGGAAATTTTTTGCCGTTTTTGCTGACTTGCTTGCCTTTGCGGTGCTCTTTGGCAGGGTTCCGGGTGTTTGTGGGTGAGGTTTGGGGTCTGGGAGCACTGCTGGGACAGTCTAATCTTGATTGTATTTGCTTTTCAGGAAATCCGTGGTGGAAAACGGGAGTTATGACCTAGCTGCAGAGCGCGTTTGGACCGAAGGCCGAGAAATATTGTAAGTATGAGATTTTCCTTTTTGGCTGTTTGGGGGTGTTGTGCTTTTTTGCGGGTGGCTTGGCGGGTCTTGGGGCATTCCTGGGAAGGTCTAATACCGGATAGAAGTGGTTTGGACAAAATCCATGCAGAATTTTTTTTTGCTATTTCTGACATTTTGCTCAATGTAGCGTATTCGGGGGCCTGTTTGGGGGGCTTCCTGGTGTTTGTGGGTGGGTTTCGGGGTCTGGGAGCACTGCTGGCTATGGATACTTTAGTTTGCAAGAGGTTTGAAGCAAATCCATGGTGGCAGAGGAGAGTTAGGGCCTAGCTGCAGAGCGCGCGCGGAGTGATTTTGGAAATTGGCAAGAAAATGACTGTGACCATTTTTGTACTTTTGCTTTTTGGCTGTTTGGGGGTCTTCTACTAGTTTTCTCCTGGGTTGACGGCTCTGGGGGCATTGCTGGGAAGCTCTAATACCGGATAAAAGTGGTTTGGACCAAATCAGAGGCGGAAATTTTTTGCCGTTTTTGCTGACTTGCTTGCCTTTGAGGTGCTCTTTGGCGGGGTTCCGGGTGTTTGTGGGTGAGTTTTGGGGTCTGGGAGCACTGCTGGGACAGTCTAATCTTGATTGCATTTGCTTTTCAGGAACTCCGTGGTGGAAAACGGGAGTTATGACCTAGCTGCACAGCGCGTTTGGACCGAAGGCCGAGAAATATTGTAAGTATGAGATTTTCCTTTTTGGCTGTTTGGGGGTGTTGTGCTTTTTTGTGGGTGGGTTGGCGGGTCTTGGGGCATTCCTGGGAAGGTCTAATACCGGATAGCAGTGGTTTGGACAAAATCCATAAGGAAAAGCCTTTTGGCACTTTTTGTAACTTAGGGTTCGTTAGGGTTAGCCCTAGCAGCAGGATTGCATGTGTTTCGGGGTGTTCTAGATTTTTGCAACTGAGTTCTGGGGTCTTAGAGCACTCGTGAGAATGTGTAATTTTAGTTGCAAGTCATGTGAAGAAAATCCATGGTGGGAAAGGGGGGATTTGGCATAGTTAAAGAAAGCCTTTGCCACTATTCTTAACTTAGGGCTCGTTAGGGTTAGCAGTATTTCTATTGCATGTGTTTGGGTGGGGGGGTTTTCGAGTCTTGGAGCGATGCTGGCTATGGATACTTTTGCTTGCTTGCAAGTGGTTTGAATACAATCCACGGTGGGTAAGGGGATATTTGGGCCTACTTTTACTTTCAAAGTACGTTTTGTCACCAGTTTTCTGCTAGGCCTCGTTTTTTGAGATCTGATTGGGGGTCTTCTACATTTTTTCGACTGGCTTTAGTAAGGGTCTGGGTGGGAGCACTGCTGGGAAGGTCTAAATTTGTTCTAAAACACAGTTTACAGTACACCTAGCTTGAGGGGAAAGATCCGCTAAATTAATTTGCCCGTACTTATTTATCCTTCAAAAGGTGACTCAGACAGAGTACGCACTTTCAAAAATATTGTACTGTCTATTAGGAAAATCAAAGTGTGACTTTTTGCACTACACAGCGTACATACCTTATATTTATTTATCAGTGGTGTTGTAATATCACTTCCTGTTTTTCGTTCAATAATTACAGGCCGGGTTTCAGTCTGTGCAATTGGGAAAAAAGGATGGAGTCAGGCTTCACATTAGCGAGCCGCAATTCAGCATCCGCCAGGCAGGCAGTGGACAGGGTGTCTTCTGGTCACCAACATTGATGGACGAAGCGTCAGCTGGAATGGAGGAGTGCCGCTAATAAGAGGAATTGTTTGCTGCATGCAACTTACTTACCAAATTCAACAGGACAACTACAACAACATACAGATACAGTATCCATTGTTTTCTTCTATGAGTGTGACTGCAATTCTTGGATCTCTCTCTGCTTCTAAATTGATCCCTACAGCCATTCTATAGGTTTTACTTCGGCTAATTTTTAAACCTAATTTAATGTAAGAAGTGTTTCTCTGGTGGCAGAGATAGGCAAGTGAAAACGCTGCAGCCCTGTACTGTCGCATTCTAGTACTACTTACTTTTCAGTAACAATGCATGCAGTAGGGCATGCACTTCCTTTATGTCACTTAAAAGATTTATGGTTAGCTTTGTACCCAAAGATTTCTTTATCTTCAATTATTGTTTGTCCATGCTGTGCTTTTTTTTTCTTCTCTCAACAAAACCTACCCAAAAAGAAACCCCCATTCCCATCCATTTTCCAAACCCTAACCCTCTTTCCCCGGGCTGTGTGGTTTTGCTTGATGTGTGACTAAATGACATCAATAATTCCACACACTTGCTGGGGAGGATAAGGTCATAGCAACAGGCTGGTGAAGGAATCCGAGGATATATTCTAGACTTACTCAGCTTCAGTACTATTTCTTGTAGTAGTAGCCAATGTCAAAGAAATTCAACGCAAGTACTAGTTATACTTTCAATACTTTACCATTTGTTAGGCTACATTGTGGCATGGTTCTAGTGTACTGTCACCTGCTATATTCTCTATCGTACCGTTGTAATGCTACAGTAAGGACAAACCAGGTTTCATTTTCTTTTTTTCCATAGGCATGCAACTGCCACTGTGTCACACCACTAGTACCACCACCGCAATGAGGACATTTCATCCGCCCAGGATTGCCAACCTTAATCGCCATTTCCCGTGGAGCCAGCCCTGGGCCTAGCCCTACTTTCAAACACAAATTACAGGTAAGATAAGCGTTTGGTTGGAGGTAGTATAATGGAGTATTAGGACTAGACGAGAGATTGACGGTAGTACTACTAAAGTCCTAGGACTCTTCAGGAAAACAAACTTACTGTTAAACCCCCACCCACCAGACTCAAAAGGAGATAAAAACAGGTATGGTCAGATAAAGTTTCAAAAAGTATATTTTTGTAGCCCTAACAAAATAATCTCCCGCAAGACCCTCCCTAACCCCAACGACTGTCCTTCAAAAGTCCCAAAAACAACCCAACTCCCAATTCCCACCCCCCAAAAGTCTCTAAAAAAGGGGCAAGGGACACTACGGCAGGGTGCTGTTGACTTTAGCTGCCAGGGCATCATACTCCTTGCGGAGGGTGGCATGGTCGAAGTGGAGGCCCTCCACCAAGTTCTTATAGGTATGCACCTCCTGCTCCAGGTAGGAGACTCTGAGGCATAAGCGGGGCTGGCGTGCCTTCCAACTCCTGTGGGGGGCAGCTGCTGTCTTTGCTGCTCGGCGGTGGCGGTTGGCTTTGGTAGCCCGGCTCCGTACTGCTGGAGCACTGCGCTGGCTGGCAGCCCGTGGGGGCACGGAGGAGGACGCAGCTGTCCCAGTGGATGTTGTACCGGTAGACTGCGTGTCCTCCTCCTCCAGGGCCACCAGCCGCCGATATTCGGCGACAGTGGCATCCAGCCTCCGTTGCCGGGCCATTCGAGCCAGCTCCCTCCTTGATGGTCTGTTTGATTTGGAAGGAGCAACTATATGAAGAAAGAAAGACATAGTCTGTAACCAATGCTCCTTAAGATTAACACAAAATGATTGAGCAGAAAGTTGTGTCACAGTACAAGTAGCAAATTGAAAGCACAGTACATAACTATTGAGGACAGTATCAATCTAACCTCCCACTTCTTCATCCTTGCTCTAACATTAGTGGGAGTTTAAGGAACAAATTGTACGAGCACTATGGACTTCCATTACAGTCGACTATGACAGTACACCAGTCTTATTCTTCTTCTTCTCTCTTGTTTAGGAAAATTGGTACGTTATCTTATGCATGCCGGCATAATGCCAGCGATGTGAACTTGCGCCCGAGAAAACAGATGCACACCATGATGAGTGAGACAGACTTGCGTTACTGTACCGGTCCAGTACATGTAGGTGGTGAAGCTCTTACTTTTCTATTACGGGTGGCACTGAGAATACTCTGTTAAAAGGGCTACTGCTTAATTAATTTAGCTTTCACCCTACAGTGCAAATGAGTACTAGAAAAGGAAAATGAAGAAGCGAAATAATCTGAATATCTATCACTTCACATGGGATGTATTTGATGACATATGGGATGACTTTAGGTGCTTTGCTTATTATTGAGTGAACAGTGATACACCCACACATGAATGACGTACTACTACTAAACTAAAGTTATTAAGAGAGGTAGGGAGTGTCCACCGTAATAACCGGATATATGCTGTGCTTGCAGTTGCAATACAAACTACTGCTACTATTCATGGTAGTATTTGGACAAAATTACAACTTCTTTTCCTTGCCTTTCCTACACTGGAACGGACGTGCAGGTGCGGTGTTACATGCTCTTCAAAGTAACACTTAGTTCATCCAGTGACCGTCTACTCTCTCTAGATACACATATGCTATCTAAGAGTCAGATAATACCATGATCCAAGCATCCATCCATTCAAAGTATATGCACACATACAGTTTCTGTTTCACCCACCCAGGCTGTTCTCCTTCCACCCATCCTTGCTTCATCATTCACCCAGCCATGCACCATACCATATTCTTTCCTTCCCAGCCACCTCGGGGACCAAGCAAACACATATCATTCTTCTTTGCCAGTCATTATTAAATTTCTCGTCCTTCCACACTTACTTACACCCTTCTTTCGCTTTTTGTTCATCCCATCCATCAAGTTCATCTCAGATCTGATTGGGATTCTTCTCGCCAAAAACTTCACAGCTAAGTCGAAGTACATTTAGAGGAGGCTACTACCTGGTTGATTTATAATACACCCGTGCAGAAAGCACACTCTGCAGTCTTCAATCTCAATAAGTAAGGAATATATAGCTTACCTCTGCCCGCCACCACAGTGTGAACCCTCACAGGCACGTCCGGCACTTGCACCGCCTCCTCCCCAGAGTTGTTCCCCTCGTCCAATACCACCACCTCCACGCTGGCCCCGCCACCAAATGTTCCACCTACAAAGTACATTTAAGAATGTTAGAATACACCACTCTCTACTATATAATATTTGGTCTAGGAGGAATAAAGAAATGTGAAAAAAACAGAATACAATGTAATAATTTGTGACTGTCTACTCTAAAGTAAAAATGTCCCTTTTTCCAGGGAAGGCTGTTGTCTTGCTGCACTTTTTGGCACAACTGATGAATGCTTGCTTTTTATTTTTAACACGCACCACTTTTTCTCCTAACAGACAGAAGCTTGACTTCTAAGAACACGAGCAGGATCAAGTTCAAACCAGGTGAGAGCTCGGCTCGACCACAAGAAATGTGTCCAATTAATCGTCAGCACTAAGCACTTTTCCATTTTCAGTTAAACGTTTAGTTTTATGACAAAGTTGATTTTAATAAATGTGTTTACTTTTAATAAAGGTTTTAAACTTAAATAGACTCTGTGGTTTTTGGTCCTCCAGACTAGAGTGGATGAGCTAAAGGTTTTGGAATTTTCGCAAGCATGAGTCCGTGCCTCTGACACTTCTTGACTCTGACTCCGTACTCTTGTCCTGCGTTGGATAATCTAATCATCATTGGGGATCAATCATCGGTGACTTTCGGAGCTAAATGACTCTGCCACACTATCTAGTCAGTAAGGAGATTGGGGGTTCAACTACAAAGTCTGTTATCACTGAGGTATGTGGAAAGTCTAACAGCACCTATTATAATTGATAAGCTAAGCAATGCATTATTTAGTGTCCATAGTTCTGTTTGTGCAGATTTGTCCCTGCAACAGTAGTAGAATGGATTGTCCTACTATCCAAACCAAAAGTAAAGTAGTATCTTATTCTTTCTTGGTGGTCATTCACCTTTTTATTGTTGGCAATCGTCAAAGCATAAACATTTAGAAGACTTGAAAAGACATTATGGACAATCCCAGAGGACTGCACTCAGTGCATAGAGCTATTGCTGACTAGAATGGGAGTCCAATTGAATTGCCAAATGTGCAATCTTAGTTAGCTACACAGACAGACTAATAAGAATAATCTAGTAATACTACAGGGAGTTATAGTCGAGGCAGGATAAGATTTTAGATCCAGTCTACAAGAAGATCAAAGACGATTTAGAAAAAATCGAATGAGGAACGCTAGGAAAAAATAGGTACTCTATATTAAAATTAAAACTTACTGGGGCCAGCAAAGGAGCCCTCGCCTGCCTGATCCTGGCCTGCATACTGAACAGCACCCTCCTCCTCCTCCTGTGTCCTCTTGCCCCTGGGGGGAGCTGATGTACAACATGAAAGAAAGAAAGACCAGAAAACATATATGAAATTTGTCAACCAAATCAAACATTTCAAAAGAATAACAATAACAAAATATTTTGGCGAATAGCAAATAGACAACTATTCTACGGTATATACTGACCGATCTCATGTGGTCTACTACGTTATTAGTATTGCTTGATTTGCGGACCGTCGACTTGGAAAGTTCTTATGTAACTCACTAAACAAAGTACTAAAAAGGTTTGCCTAGGATTGGCAGGCAGCAGTCCGCAGCACGCGAAGTGACAGACAAAGTCCAGTGATTGCAGATCAGTGACAACACTAAAGTTTCCTACTACATTAACCAGTCATTAAAATACTCAAACTATCAATCCACCACCACTATTTCTTCTTATCGCCATGCGTACAAAGGAAGGACTGGACTTGAGTCTGTAGGGGCTGATTTAGAAGCCCCTTGCGGCTCTTTTGCTCCATTGTTGCGTGACTTTTGTGACGCAGCGGCAGAACAAAAGAGGCGCAATGGTGCGGCGTATATTAACAACGTCACGCATATGGGAGATGCATAACGTTGTAAAGCCCTGCGCCATCAGGGGGCGTTCCGGCGCAAGGGAGGGCGTTCCTGCGCAGGAACGCATCCTAAAAGTGGCTGAGGGAAATCTACAAGATTTCAATCAGTCACTTTAAGGACAATGATGCGTGACTCAAACCCTGCGCCTGCTTGAAGCAGACGTATGGCTTGACGCAGCATTGGGGAGATAGGGCACCCCAGAGCATTGATGGAGCTGCGCCATCATTGTGACGCAACTCCAGCAATGCGCCGCCTTTACGGCACAGATGCGTACCGCTTTGGTGACGTTTTGGGACCATGGTGCGCCACATTGTAAATACGGCGCACCATGGGTGGTGGTGGCGTGGCGCACAATTACTGGCGCATCCCTGCTACTTTGCAGGATGCGCCGGTAATTAAAAATCTGAACCTTAGTGTCTAGCATTACGCAGTTCTTTAAACTACACTCATACATAATTTCACAGGCCAATGAAATGAACACAAAATCGAAAACAAATAAGCATAGTAGCAACACTACTGGGAAGGAGACCAGTGCACCTGAAATGCACAGAAGATTTTGAAATATAATTTACCTACAATGTAATCAGCAGCATTATTGCTCTTGGTAAAAAACACAAATTTGCAATATAATAACACACAGAGCAGGAGAAAACAGAGTAGCAAAGAAATAGCTACTACTACTCACCAAGCCCGGGGATCTCAAGGCCAAGCAGGTCGAGCAGATCGCGTTCACAGTCCAGGACATCCGTCCAGCGGTGGGTGGCCTGGTTGTAGGTGCGCCGGACCCGAGAGTGGTGGTACATGGCCCGGCACACCTTCTCCCACCGCTTCCGGCGCTCCCGGATCCCGTACCCGCTACCGATCTTGCCCCCTGCCATGATGGTCCTGGGGAGGCGGCGCTGAACATAAAAAATGAGTGCGCCCACCTCCTCCGGGCTGAAGATCTCCCGGGGTGCGACCTGCTCCCCCCTCAAACGCCCGCACGGGAGCCGGGCACGGGGTGCGGGACCCTTCACCTTCTCGGGATGCTTCCCGGCTCCCTTTACCATGGTCTGGGCGGAAAGGAAGCTAAATAATAAAGAAAATAGAATAGGGAAGAGAAGAAAAGAAAAGAGTTTAAAAAAGTAGTTTAAAATTAACCAAAAGTAGCAGAAAACACAAAAATATAGGGCTAGAAAAATAGAGGGATAGATAATAAGTAAAATAGATTAAAAAAAACTTCAAACAAGCAAAGGATGGCAGAGATTTAGAGAGGATACAAACAGCATGCCCAGAACCATAGCAATGAATGAGAAACAAGATGGCCGCGCCCGTTCACGACCGCGTGGGTAAGTTCGCGCGAGATTTTCCTCGCGATCTCATGCGAAATTGTACTAGCGAGCCGCACACTTTGCGAGATTACACATCGCGCCCGGAAACGGAAATACGTCATGCAAACAAGATGGCCGCGCCCGTGAACGACCGCAAGGGTAACTTCGCGCCGGTGCGCTACAAGCGGCTCGCTAAAACGCACAAAACCTTGCGAACTAACACGCCGCAAAAAAACAAATCGCATATTCGCACGAATTCGCTGCTTCGATCTCGCGCAAGTTCGCGCCCCGCGAATCCCGCGAAATTGCAGAAAAACGAGTTTTGCAAAACTGAAAGCAATCAGCAGGTGCAAAAAATCAAACTCATCATTAGTAACCATTCCCTGTAGTTCTTCCTGACTGGGGCCCCTCCAGAGTTCAGTTGCTAGTTGCAACAATTGTATGACCCTGCTCTGACCCTCACAGCAGGCTCATAGAATAGCTACAAGTAGGCCACAAAGGTCCTGGAAAAAAAAATTGCACTGCAAGATAAAGCAAATTACAGATAAGGAAGCAGGTGCCAGACTGGAATTTTAAAACAGTGACACATTAATAAACCAACCCCAAATGAATTCATGTCAGTTGAAGCAGGGCAGGTGTGCTTGCTTTTCCCCCCCATAATCTACAGTGATGATGAACCAGAGGGTGGCATTGATGTACCAGAGGGTGGCATGGGTGAAACAGAGGGTGGCAGTGGTGAAACAGAGGGTGCTGGGAACCTGTGATGATGAACCAGACGTAGAAACAACATAGTCGCGACCGTTGCGAGCCGACAAGTAAGTTCGCAATTGCGAACTGGTACAAAACACTCGCGAACTGGCAGAAACCCTTGCGAACCCAAAAAAAAAAGAATATCCGCAAATTAGCGAGAATTCGCGGATTTTGCGGATTGCGAGTTCGCAAATACCAAATTCGCGAACGCCAGATTCGCAAAATTCGCCCATGCTTAGTTACAAGGACCTCTACAGAAATACAGGCACTAATCCGCACCAACTGCCCCCTACATTTTGTAGAAATGGTGGGACGTTTCTTTAACATGTCTGATGCGAGTGGCATTATTGACCTATGTAACCTCTTGCATGCTGATGACAAGCTCAGCTTGTCATGCAGCAAGGTGGCCATGTGCTGATGACGAGCTGAGCTTGTCATGACTTCCGCGGAACGCCCACGCGGGGATACTTACCCCGCTGTGCTGGACATTCCATTGAGCGGTGAGGTTCTGTAGCGATGCGAACCCGTGTTTTCGGTATCGTAGTACTGACACGATTTTGGTACCAGTGAACCCTAAATGATCCATTTAGTATGTGGCAGTGTTTTCGCTGTGCTACAAGCACGGATTCACGGAGAAATAGGGCATTCTGTTGAAAACACACGGCATCCATTTTAGATACGGCGTCCATTTTGTTTCTTGCCCTCACATAGTCAATGGACGAACGTTGACCCCAGCTCAATCACCTTGTTAGGGACACGTAGGCTTTAGTTCAGGAAAGCTGATGCTGCGTGACTTGGCAGAAGCTGCCTCCCTTGCCTGAAGCCAGTCCTGTTATACTGGTTCTCGTGTTCGTTGGCCTGATCACGATTAGGAGGCCGAAGACAGTAGCCGTGCCCGTTTTATGACCCACAAGCATCTCTTATCCTGCTTTTCTATCTTCTACACCTGGCTCTGCTCCTTTCCTTCCGGACTTTTACTATGGGGAGGAAACATTTTTACGATGAGGCGGATCGATCTATGAATAGAAAACTGACATGAAGACTTGATCGAATACTGGAAACTTGCAAATAATTATCGTTTGGTATATGTTTATTGTTTTGTTTGGGATACCGGGCTAGGCATGGAAGATATTTTAACAATGTTGCCTAAAGTCATTTTCCATGTATATAAGGAGCGACCCACTTTGTACAATTCGAACAGTCTCCTAAAATCTGCCTTTGTGTGGTTCCTGTGACTTCTGTATCCCTGCAGTAAATAAATCTTGGTCTCTGACGCCACCATCGAGAAGCCCGTGTCTCTGTTTATTTGTGCACCGAGACAGGAAGGAACTCAGGGGTCTTTTGGGTGTTGTTTCCCTGACACCTCTGGACTCTAAAAAGTCCAGAACCTCATTTGGCCCCCAATGTGGGGCGACGTCAACTGGTACCGGTCCAAAGCCTGAAGATTTCGAGGAGCTTCGTGTGAAGATTCCGGAGGGAGGTACCCCGCTTCATCGATCCCTGCATGTCGTAAAAGTGGCCCGACGATCTCTTCCACGAGGGTTCCCGTTCCCAGACGGCTACAGAGGACCGCTGCCCTGACTGTCGCCCTGTCTTGGACCTCAGGTGCAGACCTTAGTACGGCGAGACGTAGACGGGTTCTCCTTGGTGACGTCTTCGACATTTCAGTTAAGTATTAAGTGGGTCACACCCAGTTTGGTTGCTCTTGGTTGCTCTTGGTTGCTCTTGTAAGGATTTATCATTGGTTGCTGTTGTACGGATAATCCTTTTGTTTTCTGGATACGCTTGTTTTGGATACTCTTGCTTGCTTTTGTAGATTATCACTGGTTGCTCTTGTCAAAGATAATCTTTGGTTTTTGGTATTGGTTCATTTGGATGCTCTTGGTAGGCCTAAGTTCTTTGCGCATTTGGTTAGAATTTTGTCCTTAGTTTGTAATGGCTAGTCGTAGTAATTGTTTCCTGTCCTGGTTAAGTTGCAACAGGGATTCCCGGTTGGAGGACTCGTGTCCGGTTCCTCCGATTGGAACTCCAACGTATGAGCTCTACTGTAAACATGGTGTGGGTCCTATCACTTATAATGAAGTGTGGGTCCGATACACCAGGAAAGATGGCGTCCTTAGTTGGCCACCACATGGTAGCTTCGAAACTGAAATTCTAGGTAACCTGGAAGTGAAATTATTTAAGAAGAAAGCCCGGCCGGAAATGTTTGATTCTTTTCGTTTTTGGCGTAAGGAAGCCAGACAGAGAGAGAAATAAGAAAAATGAAAAAGGAACAGAAAGAGAAAGGTTTGACTTTAATGCAGTCTGCTAGGCAGTTGCATGTCAACAAGACTGAAAAAGCAATAGAGGTAGCGAATAGAGAGCATAATTTGGCGATTGACAAGTGCTACCCTGCCTTGCCATCGTGTCCTGCTAAGCCAGCAGAGGACCCCGAAAAGGATCCCCTGTTGTCTTATCTTTTGAGATCACCTCCACCGTATGCACAGGGTGTTACGGCACCACAGTTGCCACCTGTTGTACAACCGGCTGTTGGTCAGCCTGGAATAGTTGTTCCTCCTCTTTTGATCCAAGCTCCTGTCCTTCCTGTGGTTAATGTTCCTCCGGCACCCCCTCTTCCTGGGTTGCCTATTCCGCCTGTGCCTGTTGTTTCGCAAACTACTTTGCCTACTACTCCTACCCTTACAATTTCATCTGCTCCAGCTTCCTTGTCCCCGACCTCTGTAAACATTCTGACTCCGCTTTCTGTTCGTCGGAAAATAACTGACTCTGTAACTAATATTTTAACCCCTTTTTACAGGTCTTTAATTAAGACCCCCGTTTCTGACTCTACACAGAGACGTAGTCAGCTTCCTGGTCCCCAGGAACGAGAAATGTTAGATTCGACAGCTCTTAGGTGGGTTTCAAAAACTGTGAAATACGATGCACAAAGAGTGTTGGATACGTTTATGCAATGGAATGAACCAACTCAGCGATACGTATTTGATGTGATGTGTTACCTTTTGCGTGAGGAATGGGATGATGATTACTTGGATTCAGTTCCCGCTGATTTGATACATACTCAGCAAAGATTAGCTGCAGGAATGATAGTGGGTCCGGACGTAAAGGAAGAGATAGAACGGATTTTAGCATACAGGTCTGATTCTCCTTTTTGATCACCAAGGGACTCAGATGGTTCTCCGATTACTAGGAAGAAGCGAGGTCAGTATCCGTTGAGGGAAGTTCCGCCGATATGGCGCGAAGCAGTTCAAGCTAATGCGAATCTTGGTATTCAAGCTGCTCCAGCACAGTTTCAGAGAGTGTGGATACACATTCCGTGGAAACGGGCTGAAGTTTTAGCAGTAAAACAGACATTGCCAGACCCGCGTAAGAATCCTGCTGGTTATTATAAAGAGTTGACCCAGACAGTTCAAGCTTGTGTCATGAATTTGGCAGACATTGAGATGCTTTTCGGCAATGTAGTGCCACAGCCTATTTGGGCCAAAATTCGCCATGAGGATCATCAAGTTGCCTTAGGAGGTGACAGGCCAGCTATTGTAGCGGCAGATGCACAACAAATTGGTGGTGCTAAACCTGAGCCCCTGATCGCTGCTTTGTCTGGCAGAATAATCAATCTGATGAAAACTCTGATGCCAGCGTTACGTGTCAACTGGGATAAATTATCAGCATGCAAGCAAAAGAAGGATGAAAGTGTCTCTGATTTCTTCACCAGATTTGAAGAGACTTTCGTAGACCACAGTGGTAAAGATATGAGTACTGAGGGAGGCCAGAGATTGTTTGTCGACAAGTTTGTGTTTAATTTATTGCCTGAATTAAGTAATAAGTTGAAGGATTCTGAGAGTGCATGGGCGGTATCGACGACAGCACAGATACTTGCAACTGCTCAGTATTACGAAAATAGAGAAAAAAGAAGAGAAGGAAAAGTCAGAGAAGAAGACGAAAGACTTGAAAACTAAAGTTCTTTTGCAACAGGCGTATCCGCCTCACTCGAATCAGTCAGATTCACAGCAGCGACCCCAGTTTCAGCAACAGCCACAGTTCCAGCAAGGAATGTCCCAAAGGTTTGATTATGGTATTCCACGACAACAGTTAGTATGGAATCAGTGTGCCTATTGTAAAAAGGAGGGTCATTATAAGAATGAGTGTCCAGTTCTGCATCCACAAACTAGTGGTGTCCCCACTCCGAGAGGCCGTGGTGGTTTCATGCAAGCTCCTAGAGGCAGAGGACGCGGTGCTGTGCCTCCACAGACTGATCGTTCCTCTAATTATTTTGATCAGCAGAATGTGCCATCGAGTTGATCTCAACAATACCATGTTGAAGATTATTATGAGGGTAATGGAGAAGTTCAGCAAAGTGAGTACTAGGACAACCATAGGCAAAGAGAGGGAGTAGTATCAGTTCCAGTCGATCAGAGTGGACCTTATGTCGCAGTAGCTACATCAGGTGTGATTGAACCGTTTCTGTTGGATACTGGTGCGGCAAAAAGTTCAATTATGCATGCGAAACTCCCTGGCGCAACTTTGTCTGGCTTAACAAACATTTCGGTAGGATTCTCAGGCGCCCCTGTTCACAACCCTGTTTCTGGCCCTTTGTCCATTTCCGTTGGACCATGTCATCTAGAAGCACCCCTTATTCTAACGACTGGTTGTAATGAGAATCTGCTTGGTCTAGATCTGTTAAAATGCCTGCATGCGACATTGTACTGCTCTCCTTCAGCAGTACAGCTCACGTTGGGTAAGAGAGTGATCTCTCCAATGTATTTGTCAATGGATAAGCTCCCACCGGAGCTGCGTTCTCTCCCTGATACTCTTTGGGGCAACTGGTCCTAACGATGTAGGTCTTTTGGGAATTCCTCCTTATGTGGTGAGTTTGAAGGCGAATGTTAGATTTCCACGAATCCCACAGTATCGGATTTCAAATGAAGGTGAATGTGCGCTTTTACTGATCGTGCAGGACTTGATACAGAAAGATGTGATAGAAGAAACTAGAGGAAATGTATGCAACAGTCCTGTTTTGGCGATTTTGAAACGCACTGATCCTTCCAAACCTCCAGTCTACAGATTAGTGATTGACCTTAGAGAGGTTAATAAAATTGTGGTTCCGCAATTTTCTGTGGTCCCGGATATCACTGCATTACTGACATTGATTCCTGCTTCAGCTACGTGGTTTTCAGTGATTGACTTGAAGAATGCCTTCTTCAGCATTCCGATAGCCGAAGAGAGTAGGGATATTTTTGGCTTCTCCTTAGGTGGTCGTAGCTTCAGATTCAAACGCGCTCCACAAGGCTATTGTGAGAGCCCTTCAATTTGCAGCCAAGCATTAAAAAGTCATTTAGATACTTTTGTACTTCCTCCTGGTACTGCTCTTATCCAATATGTAGACGATCTCTTAGTGGCTGCTGATGACGAGGAAACTTGCCAAACAGTTACAATTTCTTTGCTGCATCATTTATCAGACTTACATCACAAGGTGTCACCTTCTAAACTGCAATATTGTTGCCAAGAAGTGACCTATTTAGGTCATCTTTTGTCAAAAGAGGGAAGAAGGTTGACCCCAGAGAGAATTAAAGCAATTTCGCAGATGACTGTACCAAGCACACAGAGAGAAGTGCTTGCGTTTTTGGGTATTACGTCATATTGCAGACAATGGATCCCAAATTTTTCTCTTATGGCAAAACCATTGGTAGCTCTGACTGGAAAAGGTGTTCCGAGTCCTTTGCCATGGTCTGATGAATGTCAGCAGAGCTTCTCTGATTTGCGTGATGCGTTGTGTTCAGGTCCTGTGTTGGGTACTCCTGACTACAGTAAGCCGTTTACACTATATGTCCAGGAAAGAGAGGGTTGCGCGTTGAGTGTTTTGATGCAACAATTCGGTGACAAGCAACGACCTTGTGCGTATTTCTCATCGACATTAGATCCGGTAGCCAGAGCATTGCCAAGTTGTTTGAGAGCTACAGCAGCAGCTGCAGTGTCCATTCGACAGTCTGCTGGATTGGTCATGAACAATATGTTAGTAGTCATGGTTCCACATGCCGTGGATACACTCATGAATCGAACGAAAACTCAGCACCTCACCAGTGCTAGACTATCGGGCTATGAGCTGACGCTTTTGGCAAGTCACATTCAGATTAAGCAATGCAGCATATTGAATCCAGCAACACTGTTGCCAACTACTCAGGAGTCGAGTGATTTGGAACCCCATGATTGTTGTTTCAGAACTGAGGAAGAGACAAAAGGACGGATTGATTTAAAAGATACTCCATTACTAGATCCAGATGGTATTTTGTATGTGGACGGATCTTGTTTTAAACTCCAGAATGGTGATGTGACTAGTGCGTACGCAGTTACGACTTTGAGCACGATTGTTGAGACTGCAAGAGTGAGTCAGAATTATACCCAAGCTGCAGAATTAATTGCATTGACGAGAGCATGTGTTTTAGCTGAGGGAAAGAGAGTGAATGTGTTTACTGATAGTCAATATGCCTTCGGCGTAGCACACAGTTTCGGTCGTTTGTGGAAAGAAAGAGGTTTCTTTACGTCCCATGGGACTAAGATCCAAAATGGACAATTAGTCAATGACCTGTTGGAATCTCTGACCTTACCAAAGGAAGTTGCGATTGTGGAATGCAGTGCCCATCGAAAGGTTACGGATGACGTTGGTCGTGGGAATGCGTTCGCAGATGAGGTCGCTAAGGAGACGGCCAAGAATATGATGAGTCGAATGCATGTTGCAATGTCTGCAAGATGGATTGATGAATCAGGGAGGTGCGAGAATACGATTGAAAGTGTAAAGGCAATCCAGAATGAAGCTACTGAAAGTGAGAAGAATGCATGGAAGGAGAAAATGGGTAAATTGGATTCGAATGGATGTTGGATTGATTTGTCAGAGCATCAGCGATGGATGTTGCCTGATGCGTATGTACTTGCGGTGGTTACGATGGCTCATGGAATAGCGCACATCAGTACGAAAGGTATCAGTAAGATGTTAGCTCCCGTATGGAAGAATGATGGGATTGCTCAGTGTGCGGAGAGAGTGGTGAAAAATTGCATGGTATGCCTGATGCATAATCCTGGCAAGGGAACCCCAACCCCAGCTGGTAATTTTGCTAACCCCTTCTTGTCCCTTTGAAGTGATCCAGTTAGATTTTATCCACATGGACAGGTGTAACAACCTCAAATATGTCCTAGTGGTAGTCTGTGCATTTTCGAGATGGATTGAAGCTTATCCGTTAAAGGATAACACTGCCCTGTCCACTGCCAAAATCCTCCTCAAAGAGTATTTCCCTAGGTATGGCATGCCACGGATTGTATGGTCGGACAATGGAAGTAAGTTCATAGGGAAAGTTATGCAAAGTGTGTGTGCAGGTTTGGGAATTAAACAAAAATTCCACAGTGCGAATCATCCACAGTCAGCAGGTTTGGTTGAGGGGTACAATGGTACCTTGAAGCTGAAACTTGCTAAAATCCAAGCTTCCACTGGTTTATCTTGGCCAGATGCACTGCCTTTGGCCTTACTGTCTGCCAGAGCGACTGTACACTCTCGAGTAGGGTTTAGCCCATATGAGATTGTGTTTGGTCGCCCTGCTAATGTTTGGGGAGTTCCGAGGCCCAAGGACTTCAATCAGATCGAATATCCAATGTTGATTGATTACCTTTTTGACCTGACTGCTAAATTGAGTCTTATTCATCAACAGGTATTTGAAACCTTGCCTAAGCCGCCAGAGGGTCCAGGACACGCACTGAAACCCGGGGACTTTGTTCTCGTAAGGAATTTTGGACGAACCCGAAACCTTCAGCCAAGATTTGTTGGTCCTTTTGAAGTGCTCCTGGCCACAAAAACTGCTGTACGCCTAGCCGGCAGGAAAAATTGGGTGCACGCTACCCATTTGAAGCGTGTGCCTCTCCCACTTCCCTATGACAGTTGGGTTAGACAGGGAATTGGTGTTTCCGAGACCGAACCTGTTCCTAGGCTTGTCCCTTTCAGCGATGCAGAGTATATAACGGACAGACAAACTGAAACACAGAACTCTGACACCGCACCAGGAACTGTTTCTTAGAACCCTGAACAGAACACTGTACAAAGTGAACATTTGCCACCTGTGGATTTGAACATTGCTGCATCTTCAAATCCGTTGTTTCGAGATCAGACACAACCTGAAAAATTCTGTTACAACTTGCGTTCTCATTCTATGAACCAATAACATTGCATAAGTACTTTTCTATTTGAAAACTGATTGATCTTACCATATTCTTGTCAGTCAGGAAGTTTTGCTCATGAATTTTTTGTTTTCTTAACCTTGCCATCTGGGTTGCCGTAGGGTCGTAACGTGTGCCTAGTTTAACTTGCAGGGGGCCAGACACAATGTCGGTTTCTTCTGTTTATTTTGGGAACTCCCAGGGTAGACAGAGGCATTTTTAACAGGTACAAATCATCCGATTGGGAACAGTTGTAGAAGATGGAGCTTCCTGAACTGCGACGAGTTAACGTTATCAATACTCGCAAGACAAAATTGTACAAAATTCTGCATAGCAAATGTGTCATAATGCAATGTGCTCTGACATTTTTGACTGTTTTAATAACTTTGGTGGGCGGAATTGTTTTCGGTATCCAGTTAATTTTTGCACCGGTTACATCTACAGTACCTCCCAATGTTTCTGTTTCTCCGACTATTGTTTCTCTTCATTCTTTTCACCCTTTTCCTGCACATGAGAAAGCTCGACGCTCTGAGTTTATAAATAACACTTTCATTCAGCTCTTGCACCAACACCAACTGGTAGTAAATACAACGAACTGCTGGGTGTGCGGTCTGATACCACATACCATGGACAAGGGTATCCCCTATCTGGTTCTGCCCTTTAGTTATAATGGATCATTTTGGGCATTTCAGCCCATGTTCGTTTATGCTCTTGAGACCTATCCCCCGCGACCTCAGCGTTCCACTAGGTATAACTCTGCTAATAGAGCCTTGGTAAAGGGAATTACTGACATGGTTAGTGATGTCAATAACACTCTGTTTATTCCCAAGGATGAGTTGCAAGTTTATATGGGTTGGAATGCTACGGAGTATGGCATTAGTTTGTGTGAGAACAAGCGTAAGAGCTCGACTCCCATTTGGGTCGTACCCCACCAAGGTCAAGTCTGTTTGCAAGGGAATGGGAGGAACCCGAGAGCTCGGCTAGGGAAGAGTGACTGTACTGAAACGTACGTTTTTCCATCACAGTCTTCCCCTGCATTCTTAGCTGCTAAGGGTACCTATTTGGTCTGCCAAGACAGAGCATATACATGGCTGCCTGCTGACTTTTCAGGCTCCTGTTATATTGCCCGACTGTTACCTCCGACATACACTGCTGCACCGGATTATCACAAGACTAGAGTTGTGAGAGGTGTCTTCGACAAGGAAGATACTGCTGGCCAAGAAGCAGGAGATTTTTTTTAAGGGTTTCCTTCCGTTCTGGGGGCCCATGGCCAATAGTAGGAACTTGCATCAACTAACACGGGTAGTTGAATCCACTATTACTGAAACTGCCGGTGCCCTTAGTAACCTGACAGCTGAGCTCCAGGCGGATCGCCTCATGACGTTGCAGAACCGTATGGTTTTTGACGTAATACTTGCAGATCGAGGTGGAGTATGTAAGATGATCCAATCAAGTTGCTGTGTTTTTATTCCTAATAATGCTCCAACAGTGTACGAGGCCATTTCTAAGTTACACAAGATCGCTGACTCTATTCACGTAGAAAAAGGTGATTGGTCGCTGATGGGATGGCTTTGGAATCTGTTATCTGCATGGGGATGGAAGGTTCTGATGGTCATTGGTGTTGTGTTGGTGTTCCTATTCTCATGCTGTCTCGTTGTTCAATGTGGTCCTGCCTTATGTGGCCTCTGTGCCGTAACATGCGTTAGAAGGCCGCCTGTTTCGGGAGAGACGTTACGAGATAGAATGATGCTCCAGCACCATATCAGTGACTTGATGAATATAGAGATAGACTCTGACATAGAGTGAGTTATTGCCTATGTAAGGGCAAAAGAACGGTCTGAGGTTCTGTAGCGATCCGAACCTGTGTTTTCGGTATCGTAGTACTGACACGATTTTGGTACCAGTGAACCGTAAATGATCCATTTAGTAGACATTAAAAGAGAACAGATGGATTTGGACCGGAAAGACAGTGGAGTATGGTTTAAACCAATGTGTGGAGTGGCATAATTTGGCAACCCTATAAGGATGAAATGCTTGATTATCTGACCTTATCCTATGCAATTTATAGCAATAGTGAGATTTTAGCGAGCTGTAGGTTTTCTTTGACTGGTCCTGGTTGTGACATTCACATTTTTTGTTATTACGTTTTGTTATTTCTTTTAAGGACTTTAAGCCTTGTATTATTGTTCAATAGAATGTGTCATTTAGTGGTTATTGCACGGTATAGGGTGATTGAATCCCTTTTTACACGGGTATTTTAATATATTTCACTCCTTTCTAAGATGGCCGCCATATGTGGTGAATCGAGCGCTACCATGTGCGCATGCGCATTAACTCGAGAGTGTGTATTGACGCTCACGAGCGAGGAAAACAGACGCTGACGGAGACTTGAGTAATACGGTCGCGTCTGTGGAGAAAGCTTTCCAAGTAAGTCCCTTGCCCAGAGTGAGTCACGGACTTTAGAGTGGGCTTCCGACTAGTTGATGGGTTTAAGTGACCCGATATTTTACGTTTGTTTTCCCCCCGCAGTTTGTATGGTTGGCAGGCTATTCAAGAGCCGATGTTTGCCCTGGTGCACGTGATTAAAGTGAAATAAAAGAGTGTCAAGTGGAATTACGGTGGAGGTAAGCTCCATACCTGATACTGTGCAATACTATTGCCTGTGGGATAAGATTACAAACTAAATCTGTGCAATGTTTACCTAGGAGTGGTGTCATTAACCCTGAGAAGTAGTGGTGGATTGAGGCTTTGGAAGACACCTTGTCTAGTGAGTATAGAGGAACCTTACATGAGGTGTTAAGGAGTTAAGGGTTGTATATATGTATATATCTAGTAAGGTTTTTGGACACACTGGGTGTGGTGATGGTATTTTAATGTAAGCAGACGATCATATATTGGGCATAAGTGGTTGGATCCTTTATACTGATTGTGTATATATTGTATATGTTTTTGTAGATTCCATGTGCAACGCTTAGTCCTGAGGATGGTCTCGGTGAAAAGCATACAATAGAGACCGAAACGTCGACGCATATACACCGTTTGGTTCATAATTATCCAAGCAAGGATTTGTATATATTGTATTGATGGATTAGCTGACTGCATGTACAGGAGCACCCTATGTATATATCTGTATATTACATATTGTACCAACGGTGTACCACACTACAGGAAATGTACAGGAAATTGTAGTGTTGTTTTTGTTGCCTGTCATTTGAACTTCTAGAATCTGGTGAAAAATTTAAAAGATCATTTTCTAATCAATATAAAAAAAATGTTGGGAGATACCATGTTTCTTATGTTTTCCTTTGAAGTAAAGTACTTGTATAAGACTTAATAGAAATTGTTGAGACATTGGAAATAATTCCTCAAGGAGCCTTCTTCTATTTAATTTATGTTACCCAGTTCCTTGGGGACTATTGGGTTGTCCTGTTTCTATTGAAACCATTTAGTATGTGGCAGTGTTTTCGCTGTGCTACAAGCACGGATTCACTAAGAAATAGGGCATTCTGTTGAAAACACACGGCATCCATTTTAGATACGGCGTCCATTTTGTTTCTTGCCCTCACATAGTCAATGGACGAACGTTGACCCCAGCTGAATCACCTTGTTAGGGACACGTAGGCTTTAGTTCAGGAAAGCTGATGCTGCGTGACTTGGCAGAAGCTGCCTCCCTTGCCTGAAGCCAGTCCTGTTATACTGGTTCTCGTGTTTGTTGGCCTGATCACGATTAGGAGGCCGAAGACAGTAGCCGTGCCCGTTTTATGACCCACAAGCATCTCTTATCCTGCTTTTCTATCTTCTACACCTGGCTCTGCTCCTTTCCTTCTGGGCTTTTACTATGGGGAGTAAACATTTTTACGATGAGGCGGATCGATCTATGAATAGAAAACTGACATGAAGACTTGATCGAATACTGGAAACTTGCAAATAATTATCGTTTGGTATATGTTTATTGTTTTGTTTGGGATACCGGGCTAGGCATGGAAGATATTTTAACAATGTTGCCTGAAGTCATTTTCCATGTATATAAGGAGCGACCCACTTTGTACAATTCGAACAGTCTCCTAGAATCTGCCTTTGTGTGGTTCCTGTGACTTCTGTATCCCTGCAGTAAATAAATCTTGGTCTCTGACGCCACCATCGAGAAGCCCGTGTCTCTGTTTATTTGTGCACCGAGACAGGAAGGAACTCAGGAGTCTTTTGGGTGTTGTTTCCCTGACACCTCTGGACTCTAAAAAGTCCAGAACCTCAGCGGGTGTGGCCATGACGAGCTCAGCTCGTCATCAGCACAGCGCCACCGTGCTGCATGACGAGCCAAGCTCATCATCAGCACTGCTGCGCAGCGCGCGGCCCCCCTCGCCCCTACGCCACGGGGGAATTAGCCCCGCGGCGATGGGGTTAAGACTATAGGGTCCAGATTCCTTAGCACTTTCCAGATAATCCTCTGTGTTCTTCCTAACTTCATACACTCCATGTTTGGAAGCATTTTCGGGGGTCTACCTCTGATATTGCTTGCTGTAGCTGGAATCCTGATTATCGTCTACCTGCTGCGTAATGGACGGACCATCCGCAAGCAAGATTGCGAAAGCTCTCCTGGAAAAACCTTACAGTGAGCGCATGATACAGCATCTCAGTGCACCTTGCCTACGAGAACTTAGTGCTTCTTGGTTCTTATCCTTCAGACCAGTCTTTGAGGACTGCATCGTACCTGTGTTCTGATGCATGTTCTGTGGAGGCGAATGCGAGTTGGACATCTGTCTGACACCTGACTGAAACCCTTGTGGTCCCATGCACGACTCTGTCCCCAGCGTATTCCCATCTTAACGCATGCCTTCCTTGAGGAACCGCAGGTGCCTTTCATACTGAAATACATTTCAGCTCCAGCATTGACACTGAGGTATCGAATTCAGCACCGAATGCATACAGACCAGCTGTTGCCAACGAGGAGTTACATCTATGCACACTTGACGTGCCATGCAAGGTATTGCAGTGTTTGTCCCCTGCTGTAGCAGGCAGCGATAATGTTATTTCTCCCAGCCAGGACATTTAATCTAAATCTGGCTCACCGTGTGCTGGGAACGAATACAGAACCTTTTCTTTCACTTTCAGTTTTTTCTCAAAAGAACCTTTTTCAAATTGACACTTTCTATCTCAAAGCATGAATTTATAAGTACCCTTGCAGTAGTTCAACTTGTGTGATCAAACCCATTTAGAACTGTGATTTGCGGAACTCTACAACAAAAGTCAAAACTTTAACATAGAACATTCTTTCCTCATTTTCTGTTTTTAAATGATTTTTAATGTTTTTAAAACATTTTAAATGACTGCTTGATCATTTTATGCACTGACGCTGTTATAAATGTGTATCTCAAAAAATGTGTTTTATTAGTGTTAAGTATAAGGTGGAGTGGGTGTTATATTTCATATGGGTACCCTAATACAGGTCCAGGGAACATCGTAGACTTTCCCTACATTATCTCCCGTTCTTTCATATGAACGCACCTTTTAAGGACATAACTCCAAATAAGGACAGAATGCCTTAGGGACTAAGAGCCAGATGTAGGTAAATAGGATTTACCGATTCGAAAATACAGAATTTTACCGATTCGATATTTTCGAATCGGTAAATGCTATGTAGCAATGAATGTAGGAATGAATGTCAATTCCCTCTGGGCCGGTCACACCACCACGCACCGCGCACACTCCCCGTGGGTGTGCCCAGGCTGCCCCGCTCCCGCCGCTGCCCGCAGCTGTGCCCCTGACCACCAGGCGTGGTTTAAGCCTCTGTAGCGCAGCGCCGCCTCCTGCTGTCTGCTCGACTTTCTCCCCTGTTGCACGTTGTTTCCTGCCTCTGTTATTTCGTTTTGTTTCCTCTGTGTTGGTGCTGTTTCCCCTGCTGCCCTTCTGTGCCCAGCCTTTTTCTCTTTATTTGTTTGTTTCTTTATTTAGTCCGCCGTTTTTCCCGCAGTGCCCCCGCCGCGTTTCCCGCCACCTCCCCGCTCCCCGCCGCTGATCCCCTGCGGCCCCACCCCCTTCCACCTGGACCCTTCCCACTCGCTGCCCCGCTCCCGCCTCCCAGCTGCCCCTCCCTCCCACTGGACCTTATAGGGAGGAGTGCACGCAGTGGCGATCAGTGACCTCAGTCCCTCTGGGCCAGTCACACCACCACGCACCGCGCACACTCCCCGTGGGTGTGCCCAGGCTGCCCCGCTCCCGCCGCTGCCCGCAGCTGTGCCCATGACCACCAGGCGTGGTCTCAGCCTCTGTAGCGCAGCGCCGCCTCCTGCTGTCTGCTCGACTTTCTCCCCTGTTGCACGTTGTTTCCTGCCTCTGTTATTTCGTTTTGTTTCCTCTGTGTTGGTGCTGTTTCCCCTGCTGCCCTTCTGTGCCCAGCCTTTTTCTCTTTATTTGTTTGTTTCTTTATTTAGTCCGCCATTTTTCCCGCTGTGCCCCCGCCGCGTTTCCTGCCACCTCCCCGCTCACCGCCGCTGATCCCCTGCGGCCCCGCCCCCTTCCACCTGGACCCTTCCCACTCGCCGCCCTGCTCCCGCCTCCCAGCTGCCCCTCCCTCGCTCCACCCCCCCCCACTCTCCTCATATGGCAGAGTGGCAAACGCACAGCGTTGACGCGCCCTAAGCGCGCCGAAGGCGCGCCAAAGGTAAGCCCGTCTGCGCCCGTCCGCGCCTGGACCGTGCCCAGTGCCAGGACCCCTGGCCCCCACCGACAGAAGCCGACCCGACGGACCTACGACGCCACCGAACTCAACGCACTCAACACCAGCCGAACGCCAGGCTGCTACCGATCCATGCCGAGACGCACCCACGGACCCTTCAGCTGCCACTCTTGCAAGTTCTCCTGCAACTGGACCCACGCCACACCTGCACCCACCAAGCCGAACTCCAGCAGCACCCACCTGAAGTGCATCCTGCTCAACACCCGCTCTGTCCACAAACACACCATCGAGCTCTGGAACCTGCTCGACACCACAGCCCCAGACGTCGCCTTCCTCACGGAAACCTGGATGAACGACTCCTCAGCTCCCGACATCGCCATCGCCATCCCGGACGGCTACAAGATCATCCGGAGGGACCGCGTCAACCAGACCGGAGAAGGCATCGCCATCATCCACAGGGACACTATCCGCATCAGGACCAACACCACCGATACCCTCGCACCCGCCGAACACCTGCACTTCCAGATCCATGTCAACCCCAAGACCACCCTCAGAGGCACCCTTATCTACAGACCCCTGGGACCACGCACACAATTCAGCGAAGACATCACCGACTTCATCAGTCCGCACGCCCTCCTCTCCGCTGACTATATCCTCCTCGGGGACCTCAACTTCCACCTGGAGAACAACAACGACCGCAACACCACCACCCTGCTGGACAACCTCGCCAACCTCGGACTCAAGCAACTGGTGACCACCCCCACCCACTGCGCCGGACACACACTCGACCCGGTCTTCTCTTCCAGCAAGGACATCGCCTTCAGCCACGCCACGGGACTCCACTGGACGGACCACAGCTGCGTCCACTTCAGCTACAGAAAGAACACGATCCACCACCACCAGCAACAGGTTCCCCGAAGAAGCTGGAACAAGATCACTGCAGACCAGCTCGCTACTTCCCTGAACCAGCACCCTCCCACCTGCCCAGCGAACCCTAGCCAGGCCGCCAGCAACCTCACGAAATGGATCAGCGACTGCGCAGACAACCTCGCCCCTCTGAAGACCCCGCCGAGCAGACCAGGCAGCAAGAAAGCCCCATGGTTTAACAACGAACTCAAGAGCTCCAAGAAGAACTGCAGAGCACTCGAGAAAACCTGGCGCAGAGACCCAACACCGGACAACATGACTGCCCTCAAGCTCGCCACCCGAAAACACCACCAACTGATCCACACCACCAAGAAAACCGCATTCAAGGAACGACTGGACAACAACGCACACAACAGCAAGGAACTCTTCAACATCGTGAAAGAGCTCTCCAACCCCAACGCCGGAAACAACAACATCACCCCTTCGCAAGACCTCTGCAACTCCCTCGCCTCCTACTTCCACAACAAGATCGCGGACATACACAACAGCTTCAGCACTCAACCGACGCACGCCACAACCGAACCACCGCCCCCCACATCCACCCTCCGCGCCTGGACCCCGATCAGCACCGAAGACACCGTCCGCACGATGAACTCCATCCACTCCGGATCGCCGACAGACCCCTGCCCTCACCACGTCTTCAACAAGGCCGACGCTGTCATCGCACCCCACCTGCGGGACATCATCAACACCTCCTTCGACACCGCCACCTTCCCGGAGAGCTGGAAGCACGCCGAACTCAGCGCTCTACTTAAGAAACCATCAGCCGACCCCACCGACCTCAAGAACTACTGCCCCATCTCGCTGCTCCCGTTACCGGCAAAAGTCATCGAGAAGACCGTCAACAAGCAGCTGGCCGCCTTCCTCGAGACGAACGGATCCCTCGACCTCTTGCAGTCTGGCTTCCGGCCCAACCACAGTACCGAGACTGCCGTGATCGCAGCCACCGACGACATCCGAGCCCTGCTCGACAACCGAGAAACAGCGGCCCTCATCCTCCTTGACCTCACCGCGGCCTTCGACACTGTCTGCCACCGTACCCTAGTACAACGCCTCAGCAACGTCGGAATTCAGGAGAAGGCACTGGAGTGGATCATCTCCTTCCTCGCCGGAAGGACACAGAGAGTCCGCCTCCCCCCGTTCAGATCGGAGGCCACCGAAGTCATCTGCGGCGTTCCTCAAGGCTCCTCGCTCAGCCCAACACTCTTCAACGTCTACATGAGCCCCCTCGCAGCCATCGCACGCCAGCACAACCTCAACATCATCTCCTACGCCAACGACACCCAGCTGATCCTCTCCCTCACCAGCGACCCCGCCACCGCCAGAACCAACCTACACGAAGGGATGACAGACGTTGCCAAGTGGATGATGAACAGTCGCCTGAAACTGAACTCGGACAAGACGGAAGTCCTCATCCTGGGATCATCACCCTCCGCCTGGGACAACTCCTGGTGGCCCCCCGCCCTGGGCAGCGCACCCAAACCCACAGACCACGCACGCAACCTGGGCTTCATCCTGGACTCCTCCCTCTCCATGACCAGACAAGTCAACGCCGTCTCCTCGTCGTGCTTCAACATCCTGCGCATGCTACGTAAGATCTTCCGATGGATCCCCACCGAGACCAGGAAGACGATCACCCAGGCCCTCGTCACCAGCCATCTGGACTACGGCAACTCCCTCTACGCCGGAACCACCGCCAAACTCCAGAAAAGACTCCAGCGGATCCAGAACACTTCAGCACGACTCATCCTGGACATCCCCCGCCGCAGCCACATCTCCGGACACCTGAGAGACCTGCACTGGCTCCCGATCAACAAGAGAATCACCTTCCGGCTCCTCACCCACGCACACAAAGCCCTACACAACCAAGGCCCAGGATACCTCAACAGCCGCCTCAACTTCTACGCTCCCAAACGCCAGCTCCGATCGACCAGCCACGCCCTCGCCGCCGTCCCCCGCATCCGAAGAGCCACCACAGGAGGAAGGTCCTTCTCCTACCTGGCCGCCAAGACTTGGAACTCCCTTCCGACCCACCTCCGCCTGACCCAAGACCACCTCGCCTTCAGGAAGCAGCTCAAGACCTGGCTGTTCGAGCAGTAGCGGACCCCCTCCCCCCAGCGCCTTGAGACCCTCCGGGTGAGTAGTGCGCTATATAAATGCATTGATTGATTGATTGATTGATTGATTGATTGATTGATTGATTGAATGCCTCTTGGTGGCAAAACTGTGGAATTCCCTTCCGGCAAGCATCCGAGCCACCCCCAACCTTCTTGACGTTTCGAAAATCTTTGAAGACTTGGCTATTCCCCACTATTTGATATCTGCCGCTCGCTGTGTCTCCCTGTCTCCTGCTTGTTTTCTGGTTGCGCTGGGACGCCTCGTCGCTGAAGCAGCCATGCGCATTACAAATCTCTGAAATAAATAAATAAATAATGCATTGTAAAGGTAGTTTTTAGGTCTCGCCTACGCAGCGCACATGCGCTGCTTAGGAAAGAGACCTCTTGAGATCCCTTCAGCTTTCCAGGCAAAAACATGCACACGTTGCATTGCTTTCAATGCAATGCGTGCACTTTTTGGCGATTTCCTTGCGGGAGCGCGCGGCGCCATATGGTGGTGCCATGTGGTTGCACGCTCCCGCAACAGACACGCTGCCTGCTCTCGACAGCACCCCCCCACCCACTTGCACCGGGCGCGCAAAAACACAGAAGGTTGGCATTACTGGATCTCAGTTGTCGGGCCGGTAGATACCGCCTGAGTTTATTGCTCAGATAAACAGGTCCTTTCCCCTGTAATGATTTAAAGACGACAACAAGCATCATAAAAATAGCTTGTTTCTTCACCGGGAGCCAGTGAAGCTGCTTCAGTACGGGGGCGGACGGAGTCCGTGCTGGCTTATTTAAGGCCAGACGGGCTGCGGTGTTCTGCACCACCTGTAGGCACATTAATAGGTCCTCCCTAGCCCCCACCAGCAGCGCGTTGCCGTAGTCCAGCCGACTCACTACGAGTGACTGGACAAGAGTTTTCCTCACCGACAGAGGAATCCAGGGGAAGATTTTTCTTAGCATCCTCATAGTGCCGAAGCACATACCGGATACTATCTTAACCTGTTCCTCCATGGATAATTGATCATCTATCCTAACACCCTGATTCTTGGCCCAACTCCTGGGTGGAGGGGCCTCCCCTAACTCGGCCGGCCACCACTCGGGGGACTAGATTGTCTCCGCTTTTCCAAAAAGCAGGACTTCAGTTTTTGAGGAGTTCAGTTGTAAATAATTCCTCCTCATCCAGACAGCGATACTAGACATGCAGCTTCTAAATTTCCCTTGGGTTGACATGATATTCTCCTCAATGGGAACAATTAGCTGCGTGTCATCCGCATATGAGATGGTTTTAAACTCATAACTTCTGATGATATCTGCTAAGGGTGTCACATAGGCATTAAACAGGGTCGGGCTCAACACTGAGCCCTGCCGAACACCCCTGTCTACCCCTGCTGTCTGGAATACAAATGACCAATCAAAAGCTTTACCCTTCACCCCGATCCCCCTCAATCTGTCAGCAATAACCAATGGGAAATGGTGTCAAAAGCTGCTGACAGATCGAGGAGGACAAGGATCACTGGAGTCCCTCTGTCTAGTGTCATTCTGATGGAGTCTAAAACTTCCAGCAGTGCAGCTTCCGTGCTATGAGATGCACGGAAGCCAGACTGAGAGGGATCTAAGAGATGGTTTTGTTCCAGATACTGGGACAGCTGTTGGTTTACCAAAGTTTCCAGAACCTTCGCACAACAGGGGAGGAGTGAGATGGGTCTATAATTCTGTAATTCAGACGGGTCCGCCGTCACCTTCTTTAGGAGAGGCTTGACCCACGCTCTTTTCCACACATCTGGTAATATGGCTATCTCCAGCGAGATGTTATACATTTTGGAGAGTGCATCAGCTAGGATGGGGCTAAGTGTTGACATCACTGTCGGTGGTACAGGATCAAAAGGCGATCCCGACTTTACCTGACTTAATAGGATTCTTCCTTGCTCTCTGGTTATGGGAACAAAACAATCCAACCCACAAGGAGAGTCCTCTACCAGCCAGGGTTCTTTAGGAACATCTCCCTCTCCCTGTTCCTCCCTGGTTGTATCAAAAGACTGATGGATCAGGTCGATTTTATTGGTAAAGTGCCTAGCTAGATCATCACATAGTTCCTGTGTGGGGGGAGGTGCTGCGTTATTCGCCTTTGGATTAGAGAATTCCTTCAATAACTTATACAGGTCTCTAGAGGAATTCTTGGCCTCCGTAATGCGTGCACCCATATGGAACCTCCTTGCTGAGTTACAGCTATTTAAATAATCTCTATGTGCTTTCCAGTATAGCAGTTCAACTTGGTTCCTCTTTGATTTTCTCCATTTCCTCTCCAGAGTTCTACACCTGGACTTCTCCTTCCTAAGTGTATCCGAATACCAGGGAGCCGGAGCTACCCTCTTCTGGATGAAGGCTTCTTTTAATGGAGCTATAATGTCTATGGCTGCCTGAATTGCTCCCTCCAATCCTTTCCAGGCCAAGTTAGGGTCCGCATCCACATTAAGCGGGGCATCTCTATAGATTTGACTGAAAGCAGCGGTGATTACTCTCGACCAAGGCCTTCGAAAACTCTGCTGACCTTGTCCCCGCTGCACTAAGTGGGCAGACGGTATCGAGAAGCTTAGTGCCATTTGATCTGTCCAATCAAGTACCTGTGGAGTTTCAGTACTCAGGGCCGGTATATTGGAAAAAATGGCGTCCAGGGTTTGGCCTGCACTATGGCTGGGGCCAATAGTTCTAAGGGATAGCCCCAGAGAGTCCATCATGGCAACTAGATTAGCAGAATCTAAGTTGGAAGGCATCTCTAAATGATGGTTAAAGTCCCCTACGAGTAAAAAAAATTTTGTAGTCAGGACATGGGGAGCCAGTCTCTCCAGAAGAGCTATACTAAACTAGTATTTTAAGTAGATTAACGTCAGTTGATTTCACAGCTCAAAATTACTCTTATGGTGTTCCTCTTCTTCTCTGTACTGAAGAATGTTGTTTCTTATTGAGCAAAACATTGGCCTGTTTTTACAAAAGAAAAAGTTTTTGTCAGCAAATTATCATCCAGGCGGCAACAATGTGGGACTGGTACTCCCAACCATCGAGTTGTTCGTTCTGTGGACCATTCAAAAAGATACAGCAAAGAGGCCACAAAATGAATGTTCTTTCACTGTACTTCCTAGGCTACGGATTTCTGGTTTTAGCAGATGTCCTAAAGGGGTATAATTTGTTGTTTACCAGCCACACAGTACTGTGTTGAACCACATTCACAGAGAAAAATATTTATCATTATTGCAGAAAGCCTCTGTTCGTTGTCAAGTGACACTTGGTCAGATTTGTTTGTGTCTGCGCTTTACATAAACACCAGTTACATTACAGAAGGACGCATTCATTAGGTCTCACCTAGCATTGCAGCGCATACACAAAAACATTAAGCAACAAATGTTTGTTTAAAAATATGATGTAGTGTCATGCGATGTAATGGAATACGTTGTGGTGGAGGTTGCGATGTAAAAACCGCGTTGTAAGTGCATGTGTTGTAAATGTATGCGTTGTAACATCATACATTCATAAAAAGATGTTCAGACGCTTTGATTCACATTAATTCTATATGCATGGAAAATGGACTACGGGCTGTTAATGTCCGTACATTATCTAACAAAATCGGGGCTAATAGATTTGACAATGGCTATACTATCAGTAGTATAGACTATGTACTGGTCAGCTTAGCACTTTGGTATACAGTGAAGGACATGAGGATTCAAGTTAGACTAGAAAGTGACCATAACCCATTATGTGTGGACTTGAACCTTTCACACCTTAAAGTCCCTCACGATATGCTAGATTGTTATATCACCGCTGACGTTGTTCCATCGAACGATTTGAGGCAAATAAAATGGGCTACGGTAAAAGAATTACTGTTAATACTTGCTAGCATTATTAAAGATTTATATCAGGCCATTAGTGATTTACAGACCAGTGTAAATAATCCGATACATTTAAAGTGACCATTTGCATGCATAATTAATTTTTTGGACCATTGCGTATGCATTTTAGTAAAAGGCGTAAATCGAAAAAGGTAGCAATTCCCAAAATACAGGATGATGTAGCTTAGAATGCAGAAAGGCTCTTGCAGACCTAGGGGTAGCTATAAAACAAAGGGTCCTGCAGCGGTACGAGTTGCAAGGGCCACATACTGGAGGGTGAAAATCAAGGCGAAAAGGGAATGGGACCGTAAAAGGTGGGATGAGCTGCGGGAGGCTTGTGTTAGCAGGAATCCCAAGCAGTTCTGGAATGTACACAAATGGGATAGAGGAGGGCAGGCCTCCCAGCCCCAAAATCATGTTGTAGTGTTTTTAGGGCTCGGCCTATGCCCCCTGCGTCAGCAGAAGAGGCGGAGCTCCGAGCTCCTTTTGTTAAGGGCTTTTGAATTCTGCTCGAAAAATTCCTCAGTGCGCGAGTTTTTTGAGTGGTTTAGTTTACGATGTGAATGGTAATTGGTTGTCGCGGTGCTCTATTTTTAGTAGCCTGCACGTAATAGGCCATATGTTTTTCTGCTTGAGCACTTCCGCCATATTGTGAGTAGTTACACGCACGGCAGTGCAATGAACTAACAATTAGAGCTGTCAGGGCACTGCGGTAATGGAATCCAGATGGTCTGGGCGCGTTCACCAGTCTGCCCAGAGTTTAGCGTGCGTGCGTCCCTTTGCCTCCTTTCATGTGTAAGCGTTGGCCTTTTGCCAGATGCCGGCTCCCAGAGGCGTCTGATATTCGCTTTCCCTGCCTGCTCCTCACTGCAGCCCCCACTACTGGAAACGACAGGCTGGGAGTTCACAGAAGCCGGGATCTCACAGAAGCCTGTGAAATCGCCTTCCTAGCCTGCTCACAGCTCCCATCGCTGGAATTGATATTAAAAGCATGCTTTTGATATACATAGATATGCTCTGTAGCTGCTGTTTGTGTAAGGTGCAAGCTTCTCACACTCACAAGGAGACCACAGGCAGCAAAGGTGCAAGCTTCTCACACTCGCAAGAAGGAGATCACAAGCAGCAGTGGTGCAAGCTTCTCACACTCACAAGGAGACCACAGGCAGCAGAGGTGCAAGCTTCTCACACTCACAAGGAGACCACAGGCAGCAGAGGTGCAAGCTTCTCACACTCACAAGGAGACCACAGGCAGCAGAGGTGCAAGCTTCTCACACTCGCAAGAAGGAAATCACAAGCAGCAGTTGTGCAAGCTTCCCTCACACACTCACAGCAGGTACTGCGTCAAGGCAGCAGCAGCAACAGAGCAAGAGTCCCTTACAAAGAACAGGCACAGCACAGAGATGTACAATGCAATCTTCTCATACTCACAGGCAGCAGGGGTGCAAGCTTCTCACACTCACAAGGAGACCACAGGCAGCAAAGGTGCAAGCTTCTCACACTCGCAAGAAGGAGATCACAAGCAGCAGTGGTGCAAGCTTCTCACACTCACAAGGAGACCACAGGCAGCAGAGGTGCAAGCTTCTCACACTCACAAGGAGACCACAGGCAGCAGAGGTGCAAGCTTCTCACACTCACAAGGAGACCACAGGCAGCAGAGGTGCAAGCTTCTCACACTCGCAAGAAGGAAATCACAAGCAGCAGTTGTGCAAGCTTCCCTCACACACTCACAGCAGGTACTGCGTCAAGGCAGCAGCAGCAACACAGCAAGAGTCCCTTACAAAGAACAGGCACAGCACAGAGATGTACAATGCAATCTTCTCATACTCACAGGCAGCAGGGGTGCAAGCTTCTCACACTCACAAGGAGACCACAGGCAGCAGAGGTGCAAGCTTCTCACACTCACAAGAAGGAGATCACAAGCAGCAGTTGTGCAAGCTTCCCTCACACACTCACAGCAGGTACTGCGTCAAGGCAGCAGCAGCAACACAGCAAGAGTCCCTTACAAAGAACAGGCACAGCACAGAGATGTACAATGCAATCTTCTCATATTCACAAGCAGCAGCGGTGCAAGCTTCTCACACTCACAAGGAGACCACAGGCAGCAGAGGTGCAAGCTTCTCACACTCACAAGAAGGAGATCACAAGCAGCAGTTGTGCAAGCTTCCCTCACACACTCACAGCAGGTACTGCGTCAAGGCAGCAGCAGCAACAGAGCAAGAGTCCCTTACAAAGAACAGGCACAGCACAGAGATGTACAATGCAATCTTCTCATATTCACAAGCAGCAGCGGTGCAAGCTTCTCACACTCACAAGGAGACCACAGGCAGCAGAGGTGCAAGCTTCTCACACTCGCAAGAAGGAAATCACAAGCAGCAGTTGTGCAAGCTTCCCTCACACACTCACAGCAGGTACTGCGTCAAGGCAGCAGCAGCAACACAGCAAGAGTCCCTTACAAAGAACAGGCACAGCACAGAGATGTACAATGCAATCTTCTCATACTCACAGGCAGCAGCGGTGCAAGCTTCTCACACTCACAAGGAGACCACAGGCAGCAGAGGTGCAAGCTTCTCACACTCACAAGAAGGAGATCACAAGCAGCAGTTGTGCAAGCTTCCCTCACACACTCACAGCAGGTACTGCGTCAAGGCAGCAGCAGCAACACAGCAAGAGTCCCTTACAAAGAACAGGCACAGCACAGAGATGTACAATGCAATCTTCTCATACTCACAGGCAGCAGCGGTGCAAGCTTCTCACACTCACAAGGAGACCACAGGCAGCAGAGGTGCAAGCTTCCCTCACACACAAGAAGGAGATCACAAGCAGCAGTTGTGCAAGCTTCCCTCACACACTCACAGCAGGTACTGCGTCAAGGCAGCAGCAGCAACAGAGCAAGAGTCCCTTACAAAGAACAGGCACAGCACAGAGATGTACAATGCAATCTTCTCATATTCACAAGCAGCAGCGGTGCAAGCTTCTCACACTCACAAGGAGACCACAGGCAGCAGAGGTGCAAGCTTCTCACACTCGCAAGAAGGAAATCACAAGCAGCAGTTGTGCAAGCTTCCCTCACACACTCACAGCAGGTACTGCGTCAAGGCAGCAGCAGCAACACAGCAAGAGTCCCTTACAAAGAACAGGCACAGCACAGAGATGTACAATGCAATCTTCTCATACTCACAGGCAGCAGCGGTGCAAGCTTCTCACACTCACAAGGAGACCACAGGCAGCAGAGGTGCAAGCTTCTCACACTCACAAGAAGGAGATCACAAGCAGCAGTTGTGCAAGCTTCCCTCACACACTCACAGCAGGTACTGCGTCAAGGCAGCAGCAGCAACACAGCAAGAGTCCCTTACAAAGAACAGGCACAGCACAGAGATGTACAATGCAATCTTCTCATACTCACAGGCAGCAGGGGTGCAAGCTTCTCACACTCACAAGGAGACCACAGGCAGCAAAGGTGCAAGCTTCTCACACTCGCAAGAAGGAGGTCACAAGCAGCAGTGGTGCAAGCTTCTCACACTCACAAGGAGACCACAGGCAGCAGAGGTGCAAGCTTCTCACACTCACAAGGAGACCACAGGCAGCAGAGGTGCAAGCTTCTCACACTCACAAGGAGACCACAGGCAGCAGTGGTGCAAGCTTCTCACACTCGCAAGAAGGAAATCACAAGCAGCAGTTGTGCAAGCTTCCCTCACACACTCACAGCAGGTACTGCGTCAAGGCAGCAGCAGCAACAGAGCAAGAGTCCCTTACAAAGAACAGGCACAGCACAGAGATGTACAATGCAATCTTCTCATACTCACAGGCAGCAGGGGTGCAAGCTTCTCACACTCACAAGGAGACCACAGGCAGCAAAGGTGCAAGCTTCTCACACTCGCAAGAAGGAGATCACAAGCAGCAGTGGTGCAAGCTTCTCACACTCACAAGGAGACCACAGGCAGCAGAGGTGCAAGCTTCTCACACTCACAAGGAGACCACAGGCAGCAGAGGTGCAAGCTTCTCACACTCACAAGGAGACCACAGGCAGCAGAGGTGCAAGCTTCTCACACTCGCAAGAAGGAAATCACAAGCAGCAGTTGTGCAAGCTTCCCTCACACACTCACAGCAGGTACTGCGTCAAGGCAGCAGCAGCAACACAGCAAGAGTCCCTTACAAAGAACAGGCACAGCACAGAGATGTACAATGCAATCTTCTCATACTCACAGGCAGCAGGGGTGCAAGCTTCTCACACTCACAAGGAGACCACAGGCAGCAAAGGTGCAAGCTTCTCACACTCGCAAGAAGGAGATCACAAGCAGCAGTGGTGCAAGCTTCTCACATTAACAAGGAGACCACAGGCAGCAGAGGTGCAAGCTTCTCACACTCACAAGGAGACCACAGGCAGCAGAGGTGCAAGCTTCTCACACTCACAAGGAGACCACAGGCAGCAGAGGTGCAAGCTTCTCACACTCGCAAGAAGGAAATCACAAGCAGCAGTTGTGCAAGCTTCCCTCACACACTCACAGCAGGTACTGTGCCAAGGCAGCAGCAGCAACAGAGCAAGAGTCCCTTACAAAGAACAGGCACAGCACAGAGATGTACAATGCAATCTTCTCATACTCACAGGCAGCAGCGGTGCAAGCTTCTCACACTCACAAGGAGACCACAGGCAGCAGAGGTGCAAGCTTCTCACACTCACAAGAAGGAGATCACAAGCAGCAGTTGTGCAAGCTTCCCTCACACACTCACAGCAGGTACTGCGTCAAGGCAGCAGCAGCAACACAGCAAGAGTCCCTTACAAAGAACAGGCACAGCACAGAGATGTACAATGCAATCTTCTCATACTCACAGGCAGCAGCGGTGCAATCTTCTCACACTCACAAGGAGACCACAGGCAGCAGAGGTGCAAGCTTCCCTCACACACAAGAAGGAGATCACAAGCAGCAGTTGTGCAAGCTTCCCTCACACACTCACAGCAGGTACTGTGCCAAGGCAGCAGCAGCAACAGAGCAAGAGTCCCTTACAAAGAACAGGCACAGCACAGAGATGTACAATGCAATCTTCTCATATTCACAAGCAGCAGCGGTGCAAGCTTCTCACACTCACAAGGAGACCACAGGCAGCAGAGGTGCAAGCTTCTCACACTCACAAGAAGGAGATCACAAGCAGCAGTTGTACAAGCTTCCCTTACACACTCACAGCAGGTACTGTGCCAAGGCAGCAGCAGCAACAGAGCAAGAGTCCCTTACAAAGAACAGGCACAGCACAGAGATGTACAATGCAATCTTCTCATACTCACAGGCAGCAGCGGTGCAAGCTTCTCACACTCACAAGGAGACCACAGGCAGCAAAGGTGCAAGCTTCTCACACTCGCAAGAAGGAGATCACAAGCAGCAGTTGTGCAAGCTTCCCTCACACACTCACAGCAGGTACTGCGTCAAGGCAGCAGCAGCAACACAGCAAGAGTCCCTTACAAAGAACAGGCACAGCACAGAGATGTACAATGCAATCTTCTCATACTCACAGGCAGCAGCGGTGCAAGCTTCCCTCACACACAAGAAGGAGATCACAAGCAGCAGTTGTGCAAGCTTCCCTCACACACTCACAGCAGGTACTGCGTCAAGGCAGCAGCAGCAACACAGCAAGAGTCCCTTACAAAGAACAGGCACAGCACAGAGATGTACAATGCAATCTTCTCATACTCACAGGCAGCAGCGGTGCAAGCTTCCCTCACACACAAGAAGGAGATCACAAGCAGCAGTTGTGCAAGCTTCCCTCACACACTCACAGCAGGTACTGTGCCAAGGCAGCAGCAGCAACAGAGCAAGAGTCCCTTACAAAGAACAGGCACAGCACAGAGATGTACAATGCAATCTTCTCATATTCACAAGCAGCAGCGGTGCAAGCTTCTCACACTCACAAGGAGACCACAGGCAGCAGAGGTGCAAGCTTCTCACACTCGCAAGGAGACCACAGGCAGCAGAGGTGCAAGCTTCTCACACTCACAAGGAGACCACAGGCAGCAGAGGTGCAAGCTTCTCACACTCGCAAGGAGACCACAGGCAGCAGAGGTGCAAGCTTCTCACACTCGCAAGAAGGAAATCACAAGCAGCAGCGGTACAAGCTTCCCTTACACACTCACAGCAGGTACTGTGCCAAGGCAGCAGCAGCAACAGAGCAAGAGTCCCTTACAAAGAACAGGCACAGCACAGAGATGTACAATGCAATCTTCTCATATTCACAAGCAGCAGCGGTGCAAGCTTCTCACACTCACAAGGAGACCACAGGCAGCAGAGGTGCAAGCTTCTCACACTCGCAAGGAGACCACAGGCAGCAGAGGTGCAAGCTTCTCACACTCACAAGGAGACCACAGGCAGCAGAGGTGCAAGCTTCTCACACTCGCAAGGAGACCACAGGCAGCAGAGGTGCAAGCTTCTCACACTCGCAAGAAGGAAATCACAAGCAGCAGCGGTACAAGCTTCCCTTACACACTCACAGCAGGTACTGTGCCAAGGCAGCAGCAGCAACAGAGCAAGAGTCCCTTACAAAGAACAGGCACAGCACAGAGATGTACAATGCAATCTTCTCATACTCACAGGCAGCAGCGGTGCAAGCTTCTCACACTCCCAAGAAGGACATCACAGGCAGCAGCGCTGCAAGCTTCTCACACTCGCAAGAAGGAAATCACAGGCAGCAGTGGTGCAAGCTTCCTACACTCCCAAGAAGGACATCACAAGCACCATCCATCAATGCACACCAATTGATAACGCATCCACAAATTTAAATTGTACCTATTGCACTATGCTGCAGTATATCTTTTAAAGATAATGCGCTAAAGTGCAGCATGCCACCATTGATAACATTCCAATCCATATTGAACTACTGCTTATCCTGTACACTCCTATACTGCAGCATGGAAACATAAATACTGCTTATATTACACAAAGTAATAATCCACGGTCTAAGAAGTCTGCGCTATGTGAAAGACCTAGAAACTCACTCGGTATCCTACTTCCCACACGTTCATCATGCATTCGTTTTGTTACATAGAGGGGCGCTGAGCTGGGGCACTGTGACTTTCTTTTTAATACATAGTTCTTGCAAAACAGAGGGGCTTCTGTAGGACAGGGTCAATCTGCTTGTAGGGGAGATTTTTTGCGATGTAAATCAGAGCTCAACTGCGGCACTGTTACTGTTCGTCAAGGCTTTGGGTCTTGACACAATCTCAGTATTAAGAACATTTCCTTAGAAAATGCTTGTTGTTAATGTAGAAATAGAGCTCTCTGTAACAGCTTCTCTGATTCATTATTTGACATATTTAGCTATTGATGAAATGGGAGTGCCAGAGTAAAAGGCTCCACTCCAAAGGATAGAGCACTACAAGTGCGAGACACAAAACATGTGTCATAATGTGTTTTTCAAAGGTGATTACAAATATCCTTCATATGTGTGAATGTGGTATAATTTATTTTCATTTAAGTTCGCAGTATAGAAGTTACAAGCATCACATAATGTGAAACATTACATGTTGCGAATATGTTGCAGGTATTCTTACATTTCCTATTAAACAAAAACTTTGAAGGGACTTATGTTTTAGAGAGTATGCTGGTTTTTTTTTTTTTTATCCTTTCCTTAGTGGGAGAACAAAGCATCCAATCTATTGGGCCCCTCTCTTTCAAGCATGAGGCCAGAGAGAAGCGTAGGAATGTGACACTACTGTGACAAGATGAGATAAGAAGTGATTAACACTAAACAGATGTTCCCTTCAGTTTTATGAGGGCAGGAGGTCTTTTGTTTCTGGCAACATACTTTCGTCTCTGCATTTCAGTTACTAACCTCACATACTTTGAAAAGTAAACATTTGTTGTCTTATGACTTATCTAAAATGTTAAACAAACATTACGTCGCCTATCCTGGGGTAAACATAATCTTGCCAGCTGCCTTGAAACTTTTTACATTTTTATGTAACACCTGCAAGCAGGGCTGAAACCTATAGACAGAATCTGCCACGGAGTAATAGAAACGCTTGATACAGTTGTGTTATCACAACACATGAGACTAATGGTGATTTATGAAAGATTATGCTGACCATTGTTAGTCATAATACTTTATAGTAAAAATGCATGTCTAAGTTTAGTATTTTAAGAACCAGTTTTAGCTCACCCCCACAGACTCACCATCACACACTCACCACTACACACACAACCACATACACAACAACACACCACCAGCCATCAGTGCACGCTATCACCAGGGCCAAACACCATCAGCCATCAATGCAGACTTTCACAAACAACAAACACCACCAGGCGTACAACACCAGCCATCTGTGCATCCTTTTACAAGGCGCACTCACCAGCAACCATCAGTGCACCCTTTCACCAAACACACACACCATCAGGCATCAGTGCCCGCTTTTACTAACTACACACCAACCAGCCGTCAGTGCACCCTTCCACAAGGCACACACACCTCCAGCTGGCAGTGTGGGACTTTACCATGCACATACACCACCAGCCATCAGTGCACAATTTCTACAGGCAGTCACGGCCATCAGTACATGCATCGATTGTTACACATCCACAATTAAGTATTGTAGCAATCTCAGTATGGTACACTTTAGTTTTAAACATATTCATGTAAAAACACAGCATGCCACCATTGCTACAATTCCAATCTAACACACATAATTCCACTACACACCACATTAACACACTCCATAACACTTATCAAAAATACATTACCATTTACAATGCCATTAGCTCAAACTCAAATAAATCCGAGCCCGATTGCATTTCTAATGCTTGTTTTCCTTTCCTTGTGAAGATTTCTCCCAGCCTTCACGAGGAATAGGAAGAATGCAAAGAATGCTTTTATTTAAATGTTTAAGCATGCGCAGGACAGTGTACAGTTCATATTTGTTTAATGCAGTTGACTTACAGTGACAGTTGCTGGAGTTACTAAAGAGTCAGTTAATGCTTGGATTTTCTCCTGATGGCTGTTCTGTCATCATCTGGTCATGTATGAAATAAATCTTCATTTCTACTTATCATTGTGTGTGTCCTCACTACACATGTCTCATAAATGGAGTGGGTAAACCATTTCAAACCACGATATGCAGCAAGTGAGCACGAAATAGAGGGCAGTATTGCTAAGCAATTTTTTAAGGAGGCAGTCTTCAGTAAGGCAGATGTCGAGGTGGCCCTGAAATCAGTTATGGCTGAGAAGCCTCAGGGTTTAGATGGGATACCGGGGGGATATATTCCTCTATGATAAAGTGAGATGGAGTAAGTACATTCATTTACTATCAAATGCTATTGCCCAGAGCGCGCCGGTTCCAGAATCCTGGAAATGGGCAGAGATTATTCCTGATTTTAAGAAAGGGGACAAATCATGCCCAGGGAATTATAGGCCAATCAGCCTCATTGACTCTCAACAAAAGGTGATGGGTATATTGGTGCTCAATAGAGTGCGAATTCAGCATCCTATCGCTCTTTCAAGCAGGGTTCCGTGCTCTTACTAGCACAAGTTCACCAAGGGCCCGATTCACAGAACTAACTTAAGACAAAATCCTAAACTTGCTACTTTTGGTATTCACAGAAGTTAGGATTTTGTCTTAAGTTTGTCTTAAGACAGACTTAAGACAAAATCCTAACTTAAGTCTGTCTTAAGTCTGTCTTAAGACAAAATCCTAACTTCTGTGAATACCAAAAGTAGTAAGCTTAGGATTTTGTCTTAAGTTAGTTCTGTGAATCGAGCCCCAAGTGTTTAGGTTTATTTTACTGTGTTGAAAACAGTAAACTTGGGGGAGGGAAGTTTGTACGCCGTCTTTGTTGACCTTAGGTCAGCATTTGACCTCGTACTGCGAGACAAACTCTGGCAATCGTTACAAGAAATGGAGCTACCACTCGACTAATTGACACTTATCATCACGTTACATGAGGATAACAAGGCTAAGATCTGATGGGGTAAGCAGGGTGATATCACTGAATATTTCCCAGTAGAGAAGGGAGTCCAGCAAGGATGTGTACTGGCCCGACCCTATTCTCCTTGTACATCAATGGGATAGTGAACTGTATGAGGTTAACCCCCACAGACGCACCGATACTGGCAGGCGAAAAAGTCTCCATACTAATGTTTGCGGATGACACATTGATCCTTTTCAAAAAACCAAGTGGGCTCCAGAGAGCACTAACAATCTTCCAAAAGTTCTGTGCTAGTCGAGGAATGGAGGTCAATGTGTCCAAAACAAAACTGATGGCCTTTAATCCACACAGGCCCTTTAAGAGAGGGGTATCATGTTGAATACCACCGTGCTTGATCAGGTTTTTTTTTTTTTAACTCTTTATTCAAGACCGATCAAACTATTGTATATCATTTACAAAATAACGTAAGCATCTATCAGTCCGTTTTTACATTTTCTCTAGCAACTGTCCTGGTTAACATTAATGTGAACTTCATTTCCACCATCAACAATTCTCTGCAGTCTCGTCATATAATACAACAAAAGACAAACATTTCCCCCTCTCACCCATCCTCAACATCCCACCCTCATTCCCTACCCTCCCGTCTCCTGGTCGCATTAGGGATCCTCTGTGTGCTGTCTCCCAGCTGTTATTGTAAAGACATATACTGTTGTGTGATCAAGTCAAGTTGTGCGTGCAGTGTTTTTTAGGCTCTCGTGTTGCCCAGCCATGCTACCACTCACTCTGTCCAGACCCTACCTTCGATTATCCTGCGATGGCACCAGGTCCATCCCCTCCAGGGCCGTCAACATAACCTCCCACTCCTGCGCTATAGGGTACTTCCTCTGACCTTTCTCCTCCTCCCTTCTCAGCGTCGTTCCTTCTGCTCTACCCCACTTTACCAGTTCCGTCTGCCATACAGCCACCCCAGGTGGTCTGGTGGATTTCCACCTCATTGTCAGAGCCCTGACTGCTAACAAAAGGGCCAGATCCAAGAATCTCAATTTGACCTTTAGCGCCTTGGACCTTTTACAGAACCCCACCAGGCAGTATAGAATCTCTTCAGGTACAGGCAGGTTAGTCGTATTTCTCAGTACCTGGCATATCCCCGCCCAATATCCTCGTAGACGTGGACTGGACCAGAGCTTGTGCAGGAACCCAGCCTCTCCCCTCCGCAACGAGGACAGCAATGGGGGGAGTCCGGAAACATTCTGTGTAGCCTCTGAGGGGTCAGGTACGCCCTATATAGTTAGTGATGTGTGCTGACAAGCTTGACAGTAAACCCAACCGCACTCCTTTGGGAGATGTAATAATCTTCACAAGATTTTTAAATCAGAAGTATACCCAAGAAAAAATGAACTTTCACTCTGGTTTATTCATGTGGCGTAAACTTCTCTCTGAATTGCGCTGTTACATCACAGCTTCATATTTAGAGTCTCATGATTAATCCATTGGTTTCAGGATATATAAACAATCCAATCAATAATCAAAAGTGTCTTCCAAGCACCCAATGCATTTCGTGCAAACCGCAAACCAGGAGTGGCAAGGGCTCAAAGAGAACAAGTCTCCTCGATAGCCCAATCGACACGCAGCAAAACAACCTAATTATCAATATTTCAAAGTGAGACTTTATCCAAAAATCAACTTACAACCCTACAACGAGGTTTATCATTTGTACCGACATATAGGTCCAACGAATTGGAAATGGAGGTGAGCATCTTTAAATTCATGAGAACTCTTTGTTTAAGACACTTTTTCACCAACATTGTCACGGAACCAGCGGTACAAACGGAGGACACCTTACTAGGATTGAGATGTAAAAGTACCTTTTTGGCACCAGTGAGCCATAAGATTCTTGACTCATATGAAACAATCACGATGAATGAAATCAAAGACTTGTACAAAAAAACCACCATCTAAGCGATCCAATTTTTCCATCAAGTGGTCCTGAGCCATCAACCAAATTATCGACAACCACAACATCAAATGCTGCAAAACAGATAAAGGTGGGGCATTAGTTGTACTGGACTCTGATTATTATCTTGAGAGTGTGAAAAATCATATACATGACAAGGACATCTACATGCCACTACCAAATGATCCAACTGCCCTGTTCACTGACACTTTGAAAATCATTATCAACAAAGCAGTAGAGATGGGTACTATCACAGATAAAGATAAAACATTCTTACTACAAGATCATCCCTTTGAGCCCGAGCATTCACATGCTGCCAAAAATACACAAGAATTTGATGAAACCACCCTTTAGACCGATAGTGTCGACAAGGGGTTCTATTCATGAACCCACAGGAAAATATTTGGATCGACACTTACAACCGCTAGTGAAAAAAATGTCTACATACCTACGTGACACTACGGATTTTCTTACCAAACTGAACGACACTACACTAGACGTGACCACGGAATATACTCTTTGTACAATAGACGTATGTTCTCTCTATACGTCCATTCCACACAACAGGGGCCTCGAAGCCACAGAATCCTTTTTAATCTACCATGACATAAAACAAGATCTAAAAGTGTTCCTTCTAGAACTTCTACACTTCACTTTGTATCACAGTTATTTTTCTTGGAATGGTGAATACTTTCAACAATTAGCTGGAACATCTATGGGGAATTTTGGTGCCCCCAGCTATGCGAACCTTTTAATGCACCGCCTGGAACTTGACAACATCCTTGACAACCCCAGATGGCAGAACAAGATCCACAGATATTGGCGATACATAGACGATATTTTTCTGATATGGAAAGGACCATCCACAGAAATTGAAGACTTCATTAAATATATCAAGACCATTGATGACCACATTCAGTTTACACACTCAATTAACACCGGATCCATCCCATACCTGGATGTCTTAGTATGCCTTGAGAACAATTGTTTTTTCACTGATGTACACACCAAAAGCACAGACAGGAATAACACTTTGATTTTCGATAGTTGTCACCCTATGTCTCTGAAACGTCACTTACCATATTCTCAACTGTTAAGATTGAAAAGAATATCATCGGACGATCAAACTTACAAATCCAATGAAATTCAGATGATTGCAAAATTCAGAGAACGTAAATATCCAGAAAACTTTCTAAGAACACAAACTATCACTAAATCAGAACTACTAAAGGTACACTCCAAAGACATTAACCAAAACAGACCAGTATTTGTATCTAAATTTTCAACTAGAAGTGAACAGATAAAAAAAATCATCCTCAGGAATTGGCAAATGATTGAAAATTAACCTGACTTTAAAGGAATCTTTACGAAGCCTTTGTTTGCCTACCAAAGATTGAGAAACCTTAAAGATCTACTTCAATCTAAACCACGGGAACGGAATACCATATACACTGGGACTATTCCATGTATGAATTGCAGACACTGTAATAATATCATTTGAGGCAACACCATCAATCATCCCACCACGGGAAGAACCATTAAACTATTCACCAATGCCACCTGCGATTCTAAAAATGTGGTGTACGTGTTAAAATGCCCGTGTAGTTTTCCATACGTAGGAAAAACAGAGAGGAAAATAAAAACTTGTATGACAGAACACAAAAGCACGATAAGGAACAAGACTATGAAAGCTCCGGTAGCTGCACACTTTATTACTAGCAGCCATAACATCAGTCAAATCAGATTCATGGTCTTGGAGAGAAAAAAAAGACTGCTCCAACGTGAAATATTTTGGATCAAGAAATTGAATTCATGCAACCCGACGGGGTTAAATGAACGACTAGAATACAGTTGCTTCCTATAATCTGCTTTATTTGAGCATCAAGACATTCACAGAACATTTCCTGAGATACTTGTTATCGGTTGATTCAATGTATTAGTGTTATATGTACATATTCATACCCACAATGTTTCTTTACCCACCTTGCATCCTTCTCATTATTTTACCCTCTTGAGATTCCAATTTCAACCTAACTTTTGCTTATACATTGCACCCTTACAATATGGCTGCCAACTGTACACCTCATCCACCTCTATCTGCGGTCTGAAGTTCATCACGTTTTATTTGCTTTTAATTTTTGTTTCACTCTCTGTTCCATTAGCCCGTCGCACACTCATTCCTCACCACACTTTCACATACCATGACACTGTGTTAACATGTACACCCTTACAACATGGCCGCCAACCTTACACTCGATTTATCACATCCAGCATTACGAAGTTTTACCACGTTTGGCATTTAATATTTTATCTTTATTCTTGTCTCAAACACTGCTCTATATGCCCGATGCATATATAATTTAACCATGTTCCAATACAATACTACACTCCACAAGTATTTTTTTGACCTGTAATCGTACTTCCGGGTCGCGGTAGTGAACTTCGATAACCACGCAGTAAGCGCATGCGCAGCGTTTCCCGACTGAATACAGCCATGTAGAGCCATAGCGGGTACCTCGTCTCGACCAACACCGGTAAGCGTAACGCAGACCTGTTTTAAGACTTCGGACAGTCGTTCACCTTTACCCTACGCCACTTGGTGTTAATTTCACTTTGCAACACCATCCCTAGAACTTAATCGAGCACATCGTACTCGGAGCACTACATCCTAGACATAGATGTATTACCTCACTGTAACGTTCACAACACTCAGGTGATCACGCTTTCACTTAGCAATCCACTATGACACGCAGCACGATCTTCCTGCCATCTATTTACTAAGTTCCTAGACAGAGTGTTCACGTGACCATTACTCGCCCTTTTATTCTTTAACCATATAATCCTGCTACTCATGTCCTGTAACATTTCCTATTATTCTACTAACATTCATGTAGGTCTCCTTCCCTCTCCTTGACACATGTCTTATTTTCATTTTTCCATAGATTCAAATGTATTTCCCCTGATGAAGTGCGGTTCGCACGAAATGCATTGGGTGCTTGGAAGACACTTTTGATTATTGATTGGATTGTTTATATATCCTGAAACCAATGGATTAATCATGAGACTCTAAATATGAAGCTGTGATGTAACAGCGCAATTCAGAGAGAAGTTTACGCCACATGAATAAACCAGAGTGAAAGTTAATTTTTTCTTGGGTATACTTCTGATACACTTTCATCTACCTTGATTTAAAAATCTTGTGAAGATTATTACATCTCCCAAAGGAGTGCGGTTGGGTTTACTGTCAAGCTTGACAGCACACATCACTAGCTTATTCGACAACTCCCCACGGGTCGGAGGGAGCAAACCCACCAGCACCTAAACAGCTAAACAAAGATTCACGACAATAAGATTACCTGGAATAATAGATTAACCTCAGAGTGCCACACAACCCCACTTGTTTGACGCCCTATATAGTACCATCGTTTGTATAAATCTGAATTTCACATTCTGCGATACCCTCCTGGGATGCTCCCTAATAATCTGCCATGCCTTGTCCGTGAGTATTATGTCTGCGTCCTGAGCCCAAGTATCCCGAAGCATATCCAGCGGGATCGCTGCGTGTGCCCTGACCCCTGTATACAACCAACTTACTAAGTGTCCCCCGCCCCCATATAATAAAGCAAGTAGACCATTTCATGTTGCGCAGGTTGGGTTTGTTGTGGTGCCCAGGTGTTTCGAATGTAGTGCGAGACCGTGGCATGTAGCAAATACAATCAGGGGGGAGCGCCTGTAATTTGTAAAAAGGACTCATGATCTAGCAGATTATCATCACCAAAAAGGCTTCTACCTCCACGACCCCCGCCTCTGTCCAGGGGCGCAGAACATCTCGTGTTAGCCTGCTCTGATGCGTCATGATACCTAATAAGGGAATGTTCGCCGCATATGGCTTTACCGATGAGGTGCAGGACAATGCTCGTCTCCAGTACAATAAGGCCGTGTGTAGGAGCGGGTGACAATCCGGAGGAAGCCGCCTCTGTGGTAGCAACAGGGAGTGCAGCTTACCCCATGCCAGTGGCTCAGGTGTGTAATTGATCTCATGGAGGTTCCTACCGACCACCCAATGTGAGAGCCACTGGAGTTGACTGGCATAGTAATAGCCCCAAAAATCTGGGACTCCCAGGCCTCCGGAGTCAGTCCCCAGCTGAAGCTTGCGAAGGCTAATGCGTCTCTGACCATTACCCCAGATCAGAGTAGTTAGAATGGTGTTTAGTGTGGTAAACACTTGTTGGGGACGGTCACAGGTAAGTTTCAAAATAATACAAGAGAGCATAACCATCTTAGAGATTGCGACGCGGCCCATAACGGACAGGGGCAGGGAGATACAAAAGCCCACGCTGCCCCGGAGCTGGGTAATGGCACATTTCATATTACCATTAATTTGTTCGTCTGGTGATCTATATACCTGGATCCCCAGATATTTGAACGTGGTCTGTGCGACCGGTATCTCGTGCGTCCCGAAGCGGAGGGAGGCGGGATGTAGTGCCTCCTTGAAATAAAAGCCCGTCGATTTTGCTGGGTTGATGGCTAGGCCCGATACTTCCTCAAAGCAGCAAAAAATATCATAGAGATCAGTGTGATCCGCTTCTAAGTCCCTGAAGTACAACAAGATGTCATCCGCGTATATGGATATTAAATTATGCGTACCCCTGATCGATATACCCATCTGGGCTTCATGAGCTCGCGGTTCCAATGCCAGGACAAATAAAATCGGGGACAGGGGGCATCCCTGTCAGGTGCCCCTGTGCACCGAGTACCTATCCGACACGTAGCTACCCGTACGTGCCCTGGCCGAGGGGTCTGTGTACAACAGTCTAATCCACCTCAGGAGGGAATCAGGGAGGCCAAAGCGCCTCAGGGCTTCAAACATAAACGTCCATGACAGGGAGTCGAACGCCTGTTTTAGATCCAACGCTATACAGCCTGCCCGGGGATATTCCTGTGGCGTGCTTGTCATGAGGGCATGCAGTCTCCAAGTGTTCAGGGACGTGCTCCGTCCCGGGAGGAACCCACACTGATCCCGATGCACCAGCGCAGTTAGGTGTGATTGTAAACACAGGGCTATGGCCTTACTCAGGATCTTATACTCCGTGGAGAGCATCAATAATGACCTATAATTATCCATGTCCAAGATATCCCTTCCAGGCTTAGGTATTGATATAACCAGAGATGGCATCGTCGTTACCGGTAGATGGCCCTCTGCAAACGCTGCCCTGAACACCTTATCCAGTACAGGCGCCAGGGTGTCTATGTCACATAGAACTCCACTGGGAGTCCATCTATGCCCGGTGTCTTATTGCGGTTAAGGGACCTAATTTCAACCCGTATTTCATGTTGCGTGATGGGCCCGTCCAATTCTCTCTGTGCATCCTCCGACAGGGCCAGGAACGCGAGATCCTGCAGGAGCGCAGACACACATTCCAGGTCCTCCCAGTCAAAGGGAGCGTATAGCACTCTCAGGTGGCGTGCGGACCAAACCGCCGGACATGTCACGCATCTGTGCTATCACCGGGGAGTCTGGTCGGTCCCGTACTAGACGGGCCAATAGTGTACCTGATCTATCAGCCTCAGCGTGCTGACGGCATAAAATTTCTTTATGGTCAATATTTCTCAACGTCTCCAATACTTCCGGGTGATCTATATTCCCTTTCTGCAGTTCCTCCTTCTTCTCCGGATCTACACTTGCCTCCCTTTCCAATGTCTTAAGGCGATTCTCCACCTCACAGAGTTTACTGAGGAGAAGTGTGGCTCAGGGGTTAGAGGCGGCAGACCCGGAAGCTGAGATCGGTCCTGGACCAGGGTTCAATTCCCCGCCTCGGCGGGTCTTGGGCTAAAAATTCCACGGACTCGATAATTCTCGCTCCGGTGCCTTCTCGACTCACGGGTTCACACTCTGCGACTCTGGGCAATAGCTTGCTTAATCTCCACAACGGCCCCTCGCGGCGGGATGCCTGACTTTCACCTTGTGGATACCCGCTGGGGCTATCACACAGGGGAATATCAGGACGGGTTCCCTAAGCAAGCGCCGGGACACCCACTGCGGGTAGCTGTGCGCTATATAAGCTCAACTACATTTACATTTACTGTTAATTTCCTGTCTAGCTCCCACTAACTGGCCTATGGCAGCTCCCCGTACCATAACCTTCATGGCATCCCATACTACGAAATTAGAAGAGACAGAGTCCCAATTTTCTTTAAAGTAATTAGACAATGTGTCAGAAAGCGTTGGGCGGAAGGGGCCATCCTCCAGAAGGAGCGGGTTGAGTCTCCAGGTAGGTTCCGGGGTAGGCACTCTTCCCCAATGCAGGCTGAGCGACAGGGGTCTATGATCTGAGAAAGTTTTGGCTAGGTACTCTGGGCTCCCAATCCCAGAAATCAGTGACCGTGAGCACATTAAGCGATCTATCCGAGTGTGGAGGTTGTGTACGGGGGAATAGAATGAGTGTTCCTTGTAATCTGGGTTCAAGGCACCCCATGCCTCCATTAAGCCCCAGCCCTCCGCCCAATTTAGAAGTACTTCAGACAGTCGTGAAGCCCCAGTCATTTGGAGGGGGGGTGAGATCTATCCAGATCCAGGCTCAGGACCATGTTCCAGTCTCTGCCCAATACCCAAGGGGATATTTGCTCAGTCCGAGAGTGCCAAACCAACTGTGTGTAGAAATATATCCTGCTCAAAATTTGGGGCATATATACTGCCGAGTACAATTAATTTGCCATCTAAGGTACCTTTCACCAGGCTAAATCTACCCTGCTCATCTGCTTTCCTCTCTATCTCCTTAAACGGCGTCCCATGTCTGACCCAGATAGTCGCCCCCCTGGAGAAGCTTGATCAGGTTAAGGAGTTTACATATCTAGGAGTCAACATTCAGGAGGGGTTAAATTGGTCACAATAGGTTGATATAGCATTCCTAAAACACCAACAACTGGCTGGGGTGCTACAAAAAGAATATAATACTTCTTTTACTAAGATAATTAGCCCTGCTATGGAGACCAACATAGTGAGAAGTTGTGAGTCCTCTTCCCTTACGGGGATTTTTCTGGATTGTAAACCTGCACCGAGGATAGAGCAATATTGGAATTTTATTACAAAACCCTATGAGCGGAAATTATACTTTCAGTTTAGGGTTGGTAACCTGCCACTAAGAATTTTTACTAGCAAACAGTCCACACCTAGAAATGATTTGTGTCCGGTGTAGCCCATGTATTGTTTGAATGCACTGGCTATAAAGCTTCACGTCGTGCCTAGTTGACTCCAGTTTGCAGTCTCTTGGGAACAAGAAGGGCGCATGAAGCAGAAAGAATCCTAAGAAGTGATACTACTGAAGCGTTTGTTATAGCCATGGCTAAATATTTTGGGTGGGTGTGGGCAATTAGACCGAGGTCCCTCGACAAGGCATCTGTCCTTTAGCACTTTTCCTAGGCTGTAATCAATTCCCCTTTTTTTAACTAAGTGGTATCAATTGTAGTATGTATTGTAGTGTATTCACAAAGTTTGTAGCATATTAATTTTTAACAACATTTTAGACTTGTATATAGAGTTTTAGGATTTAATATTTTCTCCAACCATGGGGGAATGTATCGATTTTGACTTGAGCATATATGAATTGCTTGTAGATGCTTTGTGAATGGACCTAAATGTAAGTTTGTGCTTTTATGGCCTAATACGTTGAATATAGCTTTTTGGTACTGGGTACTGGGTTAACAGAGACTTCATTCCGAAACAACCCATTCTAAAGTAGTAAGGTTAGTGGCCATCTTACAGCAGTATACTTTCTAAAACCCTACATGCCCCACGCAGTCGCAGGCGCAGACGAAGAATGAAAATATCACTAATTTAAACTAGAAAGCGGACCTTGAAGCTGGGGATCAGTGTTGAGTCTAAGTGGGGGGCTCATCATCCTTTGATTCTGGGAACACCTTTCCATGCTGAATGCGATGTTTGCAATGGAACTGTTGCACGTGCAAAGCGGTCTGCTCCACAAGGGAATACATGAATAAAAAATGTAGATTACTCGCTGCATTCATCAGCCAGGCTAGCTTGAATCCAGTGGCAAAGTGAGCATGAGTCCCACGACTGGGCATACCCATCTCACTTAGGGTTACAGACGCAAAAATAACAGATGATGGATGGTATAAGAGAGTAGGATCTGCTTACTATTATTACTCCCACTGTTTGCTGGTGTTTCACTGTTTCTCAACTTTAGTCTGGCTGGGGCCCTGCTACTGAGGACCCCAGCCTAGCTGCTTCCGCTCTAAATTGATTCCATGTACTATAGGTACACTCCAGTTTGGTTACTGGGGTACCCTTGTGAGTCCCTAGTATGTGGTACACTAGGTACTAAGGGCATAGGTACCCCAGAGGCCAACCAGGGGTTGAAGCATGTATTATGGCACCCCTGGGAAGCCTTCCAAAATGACACCACAGGACTGCTACTGCAGCCTGGGTAAGGTGGTGCATGCAACCTTTACTAAGATATAGGTTACCTATATCTACCTTTAATCACTGACACATATAAACCTATCAGTCACCCCTTTGGCAGGCCTTATCAATCCTGAAGGCAGGGTGCTTGGTTTCGTGTGAGAGGGTGCCCATGCATGAGCAGAGCCCCAACTGCAGCCTTCGGAATCTATTCTCTGGGGCTGTTCTTTGATGCAGCCAGACCATTTACTCTTAAGTGCATTAGAACCTCGACGTAAATGCTAACTTTGGAATGGCTGCATGGAAACATGTAGTGTTTGGTGTCAAACACTTTGGAATCCTACCCCTGTCAGTCCTGGCGGTGGGGGTAGAATTCCACTCTTCTCGAGGGAGAGACATGTACACCAGGTACCAGTTTAAAAGAGCCCTGGCATCACAAAATGGATGCTGCAGCCACAGACACAAGTCTGGTCTCCTGCTGCTGACCGAAACTCCGGCAGGGGAGGCTAGGACAATAGATTTCCTGTCACAGGGAGATGTAACCACCTCTCAGACAGGCTTTAGTGTGTTGGGGCTAGGTGGGTGCACTCTGAGAGTGCTTTGATGTCTGCACTGGGGGAACATTTGGTGTCCCTGTGCATAGTCCAGTACTAACCGGTTGCACGGACACTCAGCCCCTGCTCTGGCGCGCAACTGGACAAAGGAAATGGGTGTAGCCACCCCTCTTTCCTGACCCTCCCAAAGGTGGGTCCCCAGAGTATGTCCAACCCCATTCGTCAGTATAAATAAGGGACCCCTGGCAACAGGATTTTAGAGTACACCTGGAGGAAACCCTGAAACTGAATCCTGGAACTTCAACTCTCTACTAAAGACTAGAGGATAGAAGAATCTCCCTTGGGGTCAAGCAGTGACTCTCCTGCTCAAGCAGGCACCAACAAAGCATTTGCCGGTCTGCATCTCCGAAGCTCCCGCCGGACTCCGAAGTAATTGCAGCCCAGGAAAAGGATTTCCAGACTTCACGAAGGCTGACAAGAGTCCCCAGCAAAGCTGAGACCTGCAGCCCTCAAGAGTGACGTGGAACCGGATCTCCTGGACACTATGCACATTTGCTAGTGCATTGACTTCTCAACAACCCTTGAAGTTGTGCTTTGGGATACTTGTAGCCCAAGCCCCGTGCACCATCTGAACTGAAGACTGTGGGCCTACACTCCACGAGTGTTCAGTGGTCCCGCTACTTGCATTTCAGCTCGAGGCTCCTTCGTGATCCCTGGTCAGTCGACTGGTCGGTCTCTGTGAAGGCAACTCTAATTTTCCTTGAGTTTCCCTGGTTGCTCCAGACGTGCCTTGACTCCTTACTAAGTGGTGAGTCCCTCGGACCTTGTTGGTCTGCACCAAAAGCTTTCTCTGCTTTTTGAATGGGTTGCTGATGCCAAGGTTTGTTGGGTCCAATACGGGCCCGGCACTGCAGCACTCGCCATCCTTTGTGGGACAGCTCGATTCCAGATCCTGGTTGTCATTGACACCTCCTGATCCTCGTGGCTTAAGAGTCAAGCTTCACCTTCTTTACCTGAAATCACCCAACATCGTTGGGCATCCACCTATCGTGCTCCTGGTCACTGGCTAGTGACCCTGACTCTGTCCCCTCTGCTTTCAGGTTCTTCTCATCCTTGATCCAGGCTTGCATCACTCCGAACACTTTCCTCTTCGACGGCAGCAGCACTTTGAAGCAGATCGCCATTGGAAACGATGACGATTCCTGACACCAAAAGACACCTATGCACCCGGCTTCCCTGGGTGAGGTAACTCGAGTACTCAGGTGCTCCCGGGGGTGTTGGTTCTAGAACCCCTTAATTCTCAAGGGGTTTGCTCCAAGTCCTCCTCAAAGTGTTCCTTTTCTTTAAATTTCCAACCGCGACTTTCCTCATGGAAGTTAATGGTAACACGTGGCTGTGTTTAGACACTGCACGCGCTCCCTGTGGGTCCCCTGTGTCACTACCTTGGGTGGTTCCTTGTGACCCCAGCACTTCTACAGGTTCTAGGCCTTGTGTCTAACGAAGTTGTGGTTCTTATACCACTTTATTGATATATGGTTTGGTATGCCCCTAGGGCTCAACATATATTGTGCTAATTTACTGTGTGCTGTTGAGTTTACTGTATGTACTTTTGTCTCTAGCCTCATAAAGGTACTAGAGGGATGTGTTTAGAATAATTGCATATATTTTATATATATACCTGGTGTGGTTCTCCTTTCATTTGGTCATTCAAGAGAATATAGGCTGGTAAAACAAGCTGCTTTACATTCCTCCAAGACTTAGCCTGAAGGCTGCCCTCCACAGCTACCACTAGGATAGCTTTCTATAAAGGTTGTCTTTAACCTACCATCAATAAGGGTTGTTTGGACTGGTGCAAGTGCCCACTAGAATAGTGGACAGCATATGCCAGGCCAACCTCTCACATTGCTGTGCAGCGCGTGGGATTCCAGCGTGCCATCATTTTATCAGATAATCTCAAGTGATTGACTAACTGAAAACCACTAAAGGTACCAGAGGTACATATAATACAAGCTTAAATACACTAAGTTCTACTGATCTTAGAGTTGTGTGTCAAGAGCTTAGCACACTCTTTCTAAAACTCAAGAGAGTTTTTTAGGCCACACTAGAGTAAGTAGGTGCATACACCACACCACACTAGTAATGTCTTCAAGGCCAGGAACCAGTGGGTCCCTGCCAGATGTCAGTACTTTACAGACATCCAAGTAGGACACATTCCCATTCTTAGAATTAAGGGCATTGTGTACTATGAGGAAATTGAACACAGGCTAAAGTGCCAACACCCAATGCCTCAAGGAGGTACTACTGCTAGATGATCTTAGTAAGGCTTCAGAGTTTTAAAGGGTATGCAGTGGAGGTGGTGGAGCAGCAGATGAGGAAGAGGCCAGGGGTACAAACCACTAGGACTCAGACTCTGATGCTGGCCAGGAAGGTGACCATGACCTTGACCTTGACCTGGACTATGCAGCTCCTCTTGGAAATGAGGATGAAGGCCAGGAGGGCCATCTCTTTGTTCCCCCAGGAGGAGTTGGGGGTACACCTAGAAGGCCCAGATCTCCTTCTATGGAGTCTGGCCATTCTGATGTATCTGTAGAGACCTCTGTCTCTTCTCATAGGTGGGAATCCTCCCAGGAGAAAGACAGATGAGACTTGAAGAAGCCCAGCTGAGAATAAGGAGACAGCAGGTAGCATTAGAAAGGTAGTTCCTAGAGCTTGAAAAAGCAAGAAAAAATATGGGACTAGAGTCCCATCGTGGCAGCAACTTCCCTAGTGGTAGAGAAAGATCTCCTGATCATAGGAATTTAAACAAGACTGTCCCTCCCTATCAGAGTGGGGATGACATGTGAAAGTTGAAGAAATTGATGTACATAGACAGCATTCATTCCCCTTCTTCTCCCACTCCTCTCCCTGTGAGCACCATGAATACCGTAGACCATTGACCGTATCACCCTGCCAGTAAGAGCCCATACCCCTATGCATATGTACAGCCATTCTAGGCACCATGGCCTTTTACCCATTGGAACCCCCGGCTTCCCTCCTGCGCATATCCTAAACCCCCCCCCCCCTCTTATGCGTAGGCCATGAAACCCTCTCCCCCTGTGCGACCCTGCTGCGAAAGGCGACTCTCCTGCTTGACCCGCACAAAACCCCCCCCATTCCCCCTTGAAGAAGCATCTTTCGCCTTGGCTGACGTAGCCCTCCCCAGCTGCACCTGACTGCCCCCGCTCTCTCATGTACTGGTCATCGGATCTCTCTCTCTCTCTCTCTCTGTGTGACTCTGTCCCTGTGTCCACCCTGGCTACCCCTCCCTTCTCCTCACATGGGCAAGTCATAAACCCTCTTCTTCTGCAAGGCCCTGTCCTTGAGAGTCACGGCCGCGCCTGACCAACACCTCCTTCCCTTCCATGAATGCCCCTCTGTTGACAAGCCTTCCCTCCGCGCTCGATTGTCCGCGCGGCATGAATACCACTCCTTTGATGACCCCTTCCCCCGAGCCCGGCTGACCACACATGTCCAAGGCCATCGCCTAAACCAGGAGATACCATTTACTGCCCTTATTGTGTGGAGTCACTCCTCTTCAAAGGATCCACTATTGGTCCTAGCCACCCCACCCCCTGGGCTATGATCAGGCGTACACATCCTACAAACACTCAGCTGCGTGATTGCCCTCCCCTCTTATCAGCAGGTCAAGGGTCCCCATTGTGAACGTATGTGGGGTAGGATCAGCACGAGGATTATAGGGACGTCTTTCTTTTGCGTCATACTGTCCTGATTGTACTTTCAAGTGTTTTGTAAGATATAAAAGCAAGAGTCTCAGCTCACTTGTTAGAGCACCTCCCGAAAGACACTGTGTTTCGTGTCCGAAATGACTGGCTCTCCTCATGAGAATTAAACTCTGTTCTTGATTCCTGCTTCCAGCGCCCGTCTCTTTATTTGGTAATTATTTCAACATGGGAGCTAAGAGGCGGTTTGCGCCAGCGGCCTGGGCATCGATAGGATTATGGTTTCGTTTTCCACAATTGGCGTCCCAACGCGGGGCCCATCAGTGACATAAGGTTCGGTAAGGGAGATCCAGACGAAGAAGTGAACATCTAAATGATCGGGGTATGCCTGCCTTGAGAGGGCCCTCGCCCGGCTGCCGATCGACAGAACTTCACCAATTCTGAACGGACCTCTCTTGAGTGACCTATTGTCCTGACTGGAATCCCACAGGAATGCTACATGGAGTAAGAGAACGATCGGGCGCTGGAGGAGGAAGTCGAAGAACTGTCCGTATGGTCCGGTCCGGGTAAGATTAAGTAGGGTGTTTTTACGCCTGATTGGTAGGGTGGCTCTATCCACCTGATTGATTGATTGTTTGTATTGAAAGTCGGTATTTGTATACTGGCATTGTTGGTATTGGTTCATTTAGCTTTGAAGGCTACTTGACATATTGGTTCTCTTGTTGAGAACGAGACATTCTCTGTTTGCAAACAGCGGCGAATAGGAACGTCGTCCCTCTTTGCAGATAGGGAAGGGTAGGTAATGCAGACTTTTTGTCCCCATTGTAATTCGTCATGCCTACTTTTCTCCCCACTGAATTGTTTGAAGTCGATTAATAATCGATTGTTGCTCTTTGAGATCTTCCCTGTCTACAAACTGAGACGAGTAGAAATATTCTGTCTTCCTTTTTGGATAGCGAAGGGCAGGTAATGCAGACATTTGTCCCCGTTGTAATCCGTCATGCCTGTTTTTCTCCCCACTGATTGGTTGAAAACCTGGACATTGTTGTTCCAGGAATTGTTTCGTTTGAGGTATTTTCTGCCTGCAAACAACGTGGAATAGAAATATTCTATCTAGTCTTTGCAAGTAGTAAAGGGTAGGTTATGCCCCTTTGTGAATTCGTCAGTCCTACCCACTCCCCACTGTTTGGTTATTTGGGGGGTAGCTCGCATGGTCCGCCCAGGAGACTACCCTTATGGAGGACATATGCTCCCCGCTCATGGGCCATTTAGTAGAAGTAGACCATCTGGTCCGTCCAGGAGGCTACCCTAGTAAGTGGAAGTACATCGCTCGGTCTGTCCAGGATGATACCCTAATGAAGGAATATATGTTCCCCTTTTGATCGATAATCTCGTTCCACCCCGGACCATTTATTGGAGGGAACTCGTCTGGTCCGTCCAGAAGTACCCCCTAGTGAAAAGGACACATAAAAATATGAAGTGATCACCGTTCCCTACTAACAGAAAGCTTTAGCTCGAAACACGCTAAGGAAGAGAAAGAAAAATAAAAAGAAATCAGGCTAAGTCAGTAACCCCCTGATGAGCTTTTGACTTCACTAAAAATAAGAAACATTAGAAATAGTTCGTAATAAGAAATATAAAATGGCGAAAAGTTTGGTAGCAAAAATAGCCACGAGGTAGCTAGGCTTTACTGCCTATTCCTGCTCCCAACATGTCTGCCTCATTTCCCACCACGCCCAAAATAACGGTCACATGAAATAGAAAGCAATCCAATAGGTACCTACCCCCATTCCGGAAGCTCCCGAAATGCAACAGGTTCGCGGTCACGCCCATCCGGAAGGTGAGGCCTCGAGGCACGAGGGGCTCACCTGGCCACGGTCGGGAGGAGATGATGTTGGGCAGGCAGTCCAAAGAATGACAAGGACCTCTCCATCTCTTCTCTTCTGCCGCCCTGCGGGCCGCGGGGAGAGAGGGGGCTGTCTTGCCTCGGCCACCGACCACCCCTCTCTCTCTCCCGATCCGGCTTTCGTCGAAGGCCGAAGCCAAGGCGAGGACGACGGCATTTCTTTCCGCTATAATGGCTGCAACTACACCCAGCGCCTGACAGTTGCAAGTAGTCCCGCCACATGCCATCGCCTGCATAGTGACAAGTAGTCCCGCCACATGTCCACCTCTGGACAATTCCAGGTAGTCCCGCCACATGTCAAGAGAAAAGGGGGGGCTGTCTTGCCTCAGCCGCCGACCACCCCCCCCCCCCATCTTCAATGGCTGGCACGGCCAATATCGAAGCGACGGTGCCGAGGAACGGCGCGGGGTCGCTGGAAGGGGGAGGTGACGCGAACGAGCCTCCCCCACCTCCCTCCAGGTGGAGGCTTCCAGCGACACCCCAATGCTCTTACTTAAAGAGGGTCAACATCAAAAAGCGGTCTTCTGCCCAGGACGGGCACACGCTCCATGCCTTCTCTCCTCAACCTTGAAGATTCTATAAGAGCCGGGGGGCACCCCGATCCCTCCGCATGGGCGCCCCCGCCCCCTCACGGGGAACCACGACATCGGTGCAACTCCTGCCGGCACCAGCCTCGGATTGGAAATGGCTAAAATGCAGCCACGGCACAGACTTGTTCAGTTCCGGAGGAACACCAGGATGACCCGGTAGGAAAATTGTTGCCGCCCTTCCCACTCTTTGACTCATGGTCCATATTGTTAGACTGTTAACCTTATAGCACAAAACTTTTTGAATTCCCAACGGAAGGTTCTGGTCCAACCATGCGAAACTAGAGACATTCTGACTGTGCTGGAACTCGCCTGACCCCACCCAAAATGGCGCCGACACAAAATGGGACGTTTTGAATGAACTTTGTTGCACCCTGATTGCGCAAGTTTTTGCCCCAAGATATATATATATGACGTTTTGGATAATGAAAGTAGATATGAAGGATATTGAGTATGTGCTTGGACAATGTATTGACTTAGGGTGGGTACTGATTATGAGTTGGAAAATGAATTGGTGTAATTTAGATAAAGAATGAGTATTGGATAACGAATTTATGAATTAATTAAAAATGAATTACTGACATGCATCATGCTTGCTCTGAAGGAAAATTTTGATACGATTTTATTGCACTGCTGCACTTTATGCAATGAACTGCCACCAACTCCGTTCTTCTTATGTACAGTTTCAATCTGCTTCATAGCCGGCCCACCGAGTTGTAGGCCTGTATTTGTACCCCGACACCTTTTTATTAAAAGTATTTTGAAAAAGAAAGCATGGTTGTAGCAGTTGCATTAATGAGTTTTGGATGCCTTACTACTGTGAGCGAAGAATAAGTATGATGAAGGATGTAGATCAAAAGGGGGTCAGGTATTTAGCAGCTACATTATGTATCGCAGGCAGCCAAGAAAAGTGCTTTAGACACCCTTAAAACGACACCACAGAAATGCCACCTGGCCGTCACCCTTGCACCCGACAGAGAGGGTTACGACCGAGTAACTCATGTAGATATGCAGATCGTCAATGATTATCTATCTGACATTACTGGTCCCTCTAGGCTTAAACGCCGAGATGGTAAAGAAATGCAGTACGTGGAGATAGGTCGAGTATGTGGTAGGTAAAAACATTTTCGGACTACTACATGCTGATGTACTTTGAATGCTGCCCCCCCCCACCCCTTCTTTTCCCTCCCTTCTGCAGGTCACGTCAGAACGTCGGCTGAAGTGTGGAAGAGCGACGGTCGGACCACCGACGAAAAAGGAAAAGAGGGAATATGTGTGTAGTCGTTATAACGATACATTTTTAAAGAAAAGACGTAGGCTTAACATGACTGATTCCTCCTTAGGACATAACGACTGAGAGGATGGACTGACATAGAAACTGGACAGGTACTGAACGACGAAAAAAAAAATTGACGAAAAATTGACTAGAAATGACGTGTTAAATAATGTAACTGGACGTTTGACTAGGTAGGGAAAGGACAAAGAAAATTGTACGGGTAAGGGTTGTCACGGCACCACCCGCCTGGAAGTTAGAAATGTTGCTGATGTTCAAAATGCACTACCCCCTTTCTCACACTCTTGTAGATATAGCCAAGCTGTCCGACTGTTCTCCCGATCAATACTTGCCGTTGCCTCAGCCTGGAGAACTTCCCACCAAAGGAGGGAACTGAAAAATGGTTTAAGATCCAACCATGGGTAACTAGCACGACCAGGTTAATTTCTGATCGACCAACCGAGGTGTGAGTATTGGCAATTGGGAACGCTCGCAGGTGTGACAAGCAAGAAGAGAAAGGAGGGAAGGGTAGAAAGAGCTAAGCACGTAGATAAATAGGATAGTAAAGATACGTAGAATATATAAAACAGATTTTGTTGGCTAACAATTGTTTCCTGTCTTGTCGTGAATGTCTTGTATATGTGTAATATGTGTGCCGTCTTCCCTGTCTGAGTTTGTGTGCGTGTAACGTACGAATTTATGTCTCCCCTCTGTCTGTATCTGCATGTTACCTGACCTTTGCTGTTCCGTGTTGTGAGCGCGCTAAATGACCTATCTTCGTGCACGTCTCTCTCTCTCTCTCTCTCTCTCTTTTTCTCTCTCTCTCTCTCTCTCTCTCTCTACATGTCATACGTGTACAGAATGGCTCGTTTAGATTGCGGACGACTCTCACTCTCTATGAGAGTCTCCCTATTTTCTCTCCCTCTCTTGGTAAAATTGTGCCTCACCGGCACCAGTCTGATTTGATACATATTGAACGCGAAGGTGTTCAGCGAAATTGACCAAACCTAAAATGACTGTATCTCGCCATATTACTGCCTCTCCTTTCTGCAAAATGAATGAACTTGAATTGGCTGAGAAGGAAAGGACAGGTAAGACGACTAAAGTCCCCCAAATCTGGCCATTTATAGGGGAACTGTATGTCAATGGCACCTTATGTCTGTGCTTCAGAGACGAACGCCAAAACGTCTAGACTGACCCCCAATGCCCGGATTACCCCCCCCCTTTTTTTTTTTTTTTTGCACCCAAGCGTAAGCGCCCGAAGCATCCCCGCCCCATTTTGATAGACCCCAGTTGCTGTCCCGGATATAAAGATGATGACCATGAGTAGCTGTTGACCCTCGAGAAAAATCTTGTTTTACCTGACTGTCGATGATGGCACCCCCGCCCTGTCTGAAAATGTTAGCCAGTCCTGAAGGGAAATGCTATGTAATGTTGAATATGACGTAATGCACAGTTGATGGGAATCTCATTTACCCTGACTTGAGCTATAAACAGGACAATGAATAAACCTGCCATAAACTCAGTAGGAATGCTGACACATGCACTGCTTGGTAATAGGACCTCTGACTGTGACCAATGGGCGTATCTCCCAAAATGCGCAGAGTTGAGGGAGGAATTCACATGCGTAGATATCTTCTTCTGCCATTTCTCTAAAACCTTGTCTTGTACCTATTCAAAGATTCACGATCACCGAAGGAGATGGGTCAGATGCGACATACAGCCTGACTGCAGATCTTGGGACATGTGTGACCTCGACCAAAGGTGGAGCCGCAGAGCAACAGGATACGGGACGAGACCGCAATTTCAATGTGGAAAAAGAAAAATGACGGACCGCCTTGAAGCCCTCCGTCTGCTAACCCACGTGTGCCTGGAGTCTCCGTCCCCCTTCTTTGGGCCCGATTGATGGGCCTGCCTGCTTGTTATCCTTTGCTCCCTTGGTCCCTTTTGTACGTCCCAGGAACTCTGACCCAACTCCGCCCTTTCACCTATCGACTATTTGAACCACACCCACCCTCTTTTCCACGTGACTTTTTGCCAAGGGAAAGAACCACATTCCACTGGGAATAGGGTGCTGCCACAGAACTATGGGTGCCGAGCATAAGGCGCCACCAACCGGATTGTTTAGGGAACAGGACTGTGGTCTAACAGCAGAGGACTGACGGCACCCTGCAACGCGAAAGGATAGAATTGAGCTGGACCCATAGCTCCACCGCCGGTGCTCAACAGCGCCAACGAAAGGACACGGACTAGAGCCTACCAGTGATGGCTCACTGATAAAAAGACACTGTGACGAAGAAGTATGGTGTATTGAACTGAATTCCGCTCTCAACTGCCTGGTCAAAACTGTTCATTGGTCACATTTTTAAGTTAGAAAGATTTATGCTATGTAGTGCGTTTAATTGTCAGGAACACAACGAAAATGCAATTTCCTATGTGCTGCATTCTGCCCATCACCTCGACTGTCTATGATTGTACGCCAAATGTTAGTATCGACAAAATGCTAATTCATCAACGATGCCTGTCTACCTGTAAACCCATTAATTGCAAAAATGACTGCTGTTATGTAAAAAGGGGCGACTGTGAAAGTTGAAGAAATTGATGTACATAGACAGCATTCATTCCCCTTCTTCTCCCACTCCTCTCCCTGTGAGCACCATGAATACCGTAGACCATTGACCGTATCACCCTGCCAGTAAGAGCCCATACCCCTATGCATATGTACAGCCATTCTAGGCACCATGGCCTTTTACCCATTGGAACCCCCGGCTTCCCTCCTGCGCATATCCTAAACCCCCCCCCTCTTATGCGTAGGCCATGAAACCCTCTCCCCCTGTGCGACCCTGCTGCGAAAGGCGACTCTCCTGCTTGACCCGCACAAAACCCCCCCCATTCCCCCTTGAAGAAGCATCTTTCGCCTTGGCTGACGTAGCCCTCCCCAGCTGCACCTGACTGCCCCCGCTCTCTCATGTACTGGTCATCGGATCTCTCTCTCTCTCTCTCTCTGTGTGACTCTGTCCCTGTGTCCACCCTGGCTACCCCTCCCTTCTCCTCACATGGGCAAGTCATAAACCCTCTTCTTCTGCAAGGCCCTGTCCTTGAGAGTCACGGCCGCGCCTGACCAACACCTCCTTCCCTTCCATGAATGCCCCTCTGTTGACAAGCCTTCCCTCCGCGCTCGATTGTCCGCGCGGCATGAATACCACTCCTTTGATGACCCCTTCCCCCGAGCCCGGCTGACCACACATGTCCGAGGCCATCGCCTAAACCAGGAGATACCATTTACTGCCCTTATTGTGTGGAGTCACTCCTCTTCAAAGGATCCACTATTGGTCCTAGCCACCCCACCCCCTGGGCTATGATCAGGCGTACACATCCTACAAACACTCAGCTGCGTGATTGCCCTCCCCTCTTATCAGCAGGTCAAGGGTCCCCATTGTGAACGTATGTGGGGTAGGATCAGCACGAGGATTATAGGGACGTCTTTCTTTTGCGTCATACTGTCCTGATTGTACTTTCAAGTGTTTTGTAAGATATAAAAGCAAGAGTCTCAGCTCACTTGTTAGAGCACCTCCCGAAAGACACTGTGTTTCGTGTCCGAAATGACTGGCTCTCCTCATGAGAATTAAACTCTGTTCTTGATTCCTGCTTCCAGCGCCCGTCTCTTTATTTGGTAATTATTTCAACATGGGAGCTAAGAGGCGGTTTGCGCCAGCGGCCTGGGCATCGATAGGATTATGGTTTCGTTTTCCACAGACATTCACAAAAGGATAACTGCACAGGAAAGGACCTGAAAAGTTCAGAAGGTCCCCAGGAGCAGTGGGCAGCTATCTTGTGGCTCTCCTTTGCAGACAAAGCTAGAGACAAGCTCCTCACTGTTAGAGAAGAGGATGCTGATGATTATACAGTTTGAAGAGTGCTCTGATTGAAGTGTTTGGCCTAACCACTGACCAATACAGGATAAAGTTCTGAGACACCCAAAAGGTTCAGACTCAGGACTGGGTTGACTTTCTTGATTGTGCTACTAAGGCTCTGGAGGGCTGGTTACTGGGCAGTAAGGTGTGTGATTATACAGGATTGTACACTTTTATTATGAGGGAGCAGATCCTTAATAACTGTCAAAATCAGCTAGCACCTGGTAGATTCTGATCTGACCTCTCCCCAAGAATTGAGACAGAAGGCAGACAAATAGGTCAGAACCAGGGTGAAGCAGAAGGTACTGAACCAAGGTGGTGACCAGAAGAAGCCATATTCTAATAAGGGTGGGGAGAAGGATAAATACCAGAAGTCTTCACAAGGTCCCCAAAAGTCTTCAACTGGTGGGGAATCCCAGTCATTCAAGAAGAAAGGCCAAAAGAAAACATGGTGTAAAGTCTGTAAACAGACCAGCCATTGGACTAGTGATTGTAATAGGTCCAAAGACTTACCTCCAGCCACCTCTAAGGCAACTGTTCCCCCTAATTCAGCTCCAAGTGGTGGTACTCACAATAAGGGTATAGTAGGGTTAACCCTGTGTTCTGGGATGGACTCTGACCTAGTCAGAGTTCTAACTCAGGCTGTCCTGATCTGTGATGGAGGTATGGATATGTCCTCCTTTGTGAGTCCCAGTAATCTGGGCAAATACAGACAACAGCCTTTGATAAATGGAAAAGAGGCCTTGGCATACAGGGAAACGTTGGCAGGTGTCACAATGAGCAGCTCATACTTGGTGAGACTTACCAAGTGACCAATGCTAGCAATGTCAGGACCAACCATGCCCTGGCAGTTGTTAGTTTCTCCTGGGGAGGGGTAACTGGCCTTAAGAAGGTTGTGGTAAGTGCAGACCTCCCTGTTGAATACTTTCTTAGCAATGATTTGGAACCTTCAGCCTGGGCTGAAGTGGAGCTCAGGACCAATGCAGAAATGTTAGGTATCTCTGCACATGAGTTTGCTGTGACTAGGTCACAGGTTAAAATGTCTAAAGCTGAACAGGCCCAGGATTCTGGAAGAATGGACCAGGTGCCTTCCAAGAAAATGAGCAGTAGGGTTAAGGCAGTGCTTTGCCCCCTGACTCAGAAGGAAGATCAGTCTCTCGAGTGAGATGATCTCAGTCCTGAAGAAAGAACTGTCCCAGATGAGCTTGAGCCTGATCAGGTTGAGTTCTTGGGGACAGGGGGCCCTTCCAGGGCAAATCTGAGCCAGGAGCAGCTGAGCTGCCCTTCTCTTGAACCCCTCAGACAAAACAAGCTGCTGCTGAGCTTGCTGTGGATGCTAAAGGCCCCCATAAGATATTTTGGGATTATGGACTTCTGTACTCATAGAGTAGAGACCCCAAGCCGGGTGCAGCCAGGAGGTTGGTTATACCACTGAAGTTCAGGGGCTTATTGTTGACAACCCCGTAATATTCCCGTAACAGGTCATCTGGGCCAAAACAAGACTTAGGACAGAATCGTCCCCCACTTTCATTGGCCCCATATGTCTGAATACACCAAGGAGTGTTGTCGCTCCTGTGTCACCTGTCAAGTCAGTGGTAAGGCAACTGATACTACATAGGCCCCCCTGATACCACTACCTGTGGTGGGGGTTCGCTTTGAGAGGGTTGGGATTGATATTGTTGGTCCCATTGTGGTAAATAAAGTATTACCCTGTCATAATTCCTATACTTAAACAAAGGGTCATGCATATAATGAGAGGCAGAGTCCGTGGTGTCCGATTCAAAAGGGCTTTATTTCAGTAACTCGAGTTAAGGGAGAAGTGGGTTCCATCACCACTAAGGTTCAGGAAGGGTCTTCTAAACTTTATTTACAGAGTACAATATTTATATATTCAATCTCGTACAAAGGGAGGAGCGCTCCAGGCAGAGCAAGAGAAAGAGAGATAAGAGCATGTGGGCGTGCATGTGGGCGTACATGTGGGCGTTCACTTGAGGAGTCATAGGTGAGTCATAGGTGGGTGGATACATGGAGGGGGTCTGCATGGCCAGCCGGAACCTTTGCCCTACTTGTGTGCGCAACTTGATCATGACGTGCAATTGACGTGTAACTGGGGGGGAGCTGACTTTCGGTCTAGTAGAGAGGCCTTCAGTGTCAGAACAACCTGCACGTCTGGTATTATCTGATATCTTAGGTCCGGGGATGTATTATCTGAAGCAAAAGGTCGCTCAAGCAAAAGTTGCTCATCACCAAGAGCCAGTGTGGGCATATATTTCTTCGTTCATTGCGTGGGGGCTTTGGGCTTTCTATGGATGCAAGCTCTGCAAATCACTGAAACAGAGACAGAAAGGCTAGGCCCTATCTCTGCAGACGGGTTCTGTTTACCTTCTTCACCAGGCAGGAATGTGATTCTGTAGAGCAAGCCGATAACTGTTTTGCAAAATACTGTCTTGGCACCCCGGGCTGGGCCTCTCTCAGCTGAGCCAGAAGTATGCGAGGGGTCAGGGATACGTAGCTGCAGCTTTCAGAGTGTCTGGAGGCATGAAAACCTTAATTAGGAGACTGGCTCTGGCTGAGCCACAAAATGGGTTCCTCTCGATCTATTAAACGTGCACAATGCAAACACATGGGCAACATGGGCCTCAGTGCAGAATTAACGTTTCTTTCATGGAAGACTTGGTGACTGACATTCTAATGTGGGACGTAAATGTAGAGGCCTCATTATTCAGGCCACAAAGGGAAAATGCATGGGCGACATGCACATACACTAAGCGTGGGGTACACGCAGGGGACACATTGGCCATGTAAAATTTATTTTTCCTCATTCCCTCCTTGTCCCCTACTGTACCCTTCAGGACACATCTATATTCATGAGACCGTATATTTGATCATACAGCATCATTTGTTCATCTTTGATCCTTTGGATACGTGGATGTGGAACACAGGCAGTGGCACACAGGCCGCAAATCGCCGGGCCACACTGCAGACAGAGACAGCAGCCGAATATCATAAGCAGTATCATTCCTAGGAACAACAACATTTCCATCCCCAAGCCGATATTACACTCCAGAGCCAACTGGACCAAGTCCATGTGCCTGGGTCTTGATGTATATCATGAGCAATTTTGTGGAGCTTTGTTATTGCTGCGTACACAGATGGCGCATTATTTGGAATGAAAACGCAGCAACTGGAGCCAATCACTCTACAAGCCCCGCCCCTATCCACCAGGATGACGTCAAGAACAAGGCGGTTCTGAAGAACAACAAGTCTCATGGCAGACTGCTCCTGGGTCAAGTTCGCCAGGGCAGATGCAGTCTCATTTACTACTGCTTCCAGAGTTCTTGTTAACCTGCGTATGAGTTTACTGTTTTGGACGGGACCTATGAAGAAAAAGAATCCTCTATTGAAATCTGTATATTGCTCCCAAGCTGTCTCGGTCTGATCAATCTCGGAGGAATCGCTCTCTCTCCGGTGTCTAACATGCTCTAGTCGTGAATCTCGATGATAATGGGATGGGGCCAGAAAGACGGGTGGCAGCAGGAATGCTATATAACATGTCCCACCCCAGTCTAAGGGCAGATGTACATAGGCTGTTTGACCGCAAATGAAATAGGTATGGCGTGATGCTTTGAAAGAAGACTTTCCTTTATCAATGAACTCGACGACAGCATTACATTCGCTGTGTCCCATATGTACTTATCCTTTCTTTCTAACGCACAAATCACCTTTTGCTGGTAGGACTGTAATAGATCGTGGACCTGCATTTTGCTTGGGCTGAACATTCAGAATCATAAAGCTAAGGGAAGCATTTCCTTGCGCGTACTCTTCATTTTCTAGATCGGTTCCCTTCCTTTGGGGAAGTCCGTCATTGTCTGGAAAACATGCCTCATTCATTACTTTATTCAAATTACCATATATCCAGTTCCTTCCATTCTTTTATGACCTCAAGAGAGTTAAGTATTAATAACTCTAAATCTTACATAATGAAGGTCGGACAGGGATATAAAAAAGCAAACTGCCTAAATGTAAATGGAGTACGCATCCCTACTACACATACATTTTCCTATCTCGGGGTCCTCTTTGACAGCCAATTAAATTGGGGACCCGTGATTGAAAAAAAGAAGGGAGAGGTTACTAGGGTAAACGCGGCAATAATGGACTTTTCCAGGAAAGTGGGCAATAGCCCAGTTGCCGCCCTACTCCAACTTTACCAGGCCAAAAGTGTTTCCACAGCGTGCTACGGCAGTGAAATCTGGGGTTATGTTCCCCTGGAACCCCTACAGACTGTCGAAAACAATTTTTTGAAACAAGTACTAAGGGTTCCCAGGGGTACGGCTAACTTCTCTGTGCATGAGGAACTGGGGGTTTCCTTCGTAAGTGACAAGATTGCTGTCAATCCCATGTTATGCTGGATGAACTGTTGGTTAAATGACAATATTCCACTTACCCAGCATATTTTAAGAGAAACACTCACATGGGATAACAGGATGAAGGTTCCCTGGTTAAAGTATCTTTATAAGTGCTTTGTTGATTTAGGTCGCCCTGAACTCTTTTTATCCCCTGAATCGATCACTAAACAGGATGTTATAACGGTCAAGAAAGCTTTTATTGATTTTAGATTCCAAGATAGGGAAACACGTGAACTAAAAAAAGAAAGTGTCCGTAATCATGTATTAGTTAAAAGCACCCTGCTCATGGAACCCTATCTATCCTGGCAATTGCCCAGTTATGACCGTTTTCTATTGATCAGGTTCAGGTTTAACTTGTTTCATTTTTTGTTGGCTGTACCTAGGGGATCTCATCGTGGACAAGTGTTGCCGGCTTGCGGCTGCGACGATAAGTCTCCGCAAGACCTGGCACACTTTCTTTTCTTTTGTCCCTTTTATGCTGTACCGAGGCAACTATATTTAAAACCCTGTCTGAAAAAACTAAATTTTATACAATTTCGCCCTGCACTGCATTTTCTTCAGTTGCTAAGCTGTGAATACACCATGTATATATGTAGTTTTTTAAAATTGGCAGTAAAATTTAGAAATAGTATGGAAGGATAAAAATATTAATATATGAATTGCTATTACCTCTTTTTTTTAACGGACTCCGCAAAATGCTTTGAATGCTTGTTGTATATTTGTCTTGTCTTCGCCTACATCACAACTGTATTTTTTCTTTATTGTATAAATGTGTTCTTTTTCATAGTGTAAATGCTTTTATGGTTGTCAATTCGAACAACCGAATAAAGTTTATTGACTTGACTTGACTTGACATATATCCAGTCACCCTGGTAAACTATGGACTTTCTGTCTAGTGATGTCATTAAGGCAAACCATGCTCCGCACGAACCATTGTGGGAGAACGGTAAAGGGAAGGAGGGCAGAACTCCCTTCGTCTTCTGATAAGGTGGCAGTCGGCCACATACCCAGCAATCTGTTGCATTGCTGGTCTGATGAGAACGGTGCAACATCCGAATAAAAGTATTGTTGCGCAGGGCCAGTCGATATGACAGTTCATGGGGTGGCAGATCACTAAATGTATGCTCTATGGTGTCATTAATGGAAGAGTGTATACGTGAGGCAATAGGAGGAAAGAAAACATGTAGTATTAAGCTGATACAGATTATAGTGATGCACAGAAGAGACAGAAAAATCAGAGTTACTATACATCTACTGCGTAATATCTTGCAGTATTTTTCTTTCATTTTGCTCTTTTTACTATTCTGGTCCGCGATCCTATACATGTCAGAAATCCTGTCTAACCGATTCACCACCTAGTGGACTTAAACAATTAAACGCTGTTTGACTTTCTAGATCGTAATTTGGACCTGTACTCTTGCTGTGGAGTCTTTTCTAGCAAAGGGGGCTCAAAGTCTGTAATGTCATTGTTCTTTATCAAAGTTCCAGAATCTCCAAAGTACTTTTTACAATGATGGGCATGAAGCCATCCTTTTCTTCCTTCGACCTTGATGGCTGTCCTCGTGGTCAGTAATGCTAATTTCGGAGTCTTCCAGCGCGGCTCAAGGGGGCTTGATCGATCAAAATTCCGCACGAAGACGAAATCACCAGGGACTATGGCGTGCTCCTTGACCTGGGTGTTGTCAGGGAAGGCGGCGGCAACCTGTGAACGACAAGAGAGTAGTGCAGACATCAAGGAAGCCAGGTAATCTGTCAGCATGTTACTGTCAACATCAGTTATTTTCTTAGGCATAGGTGTACCCCACATATTCGGCGGTCTACCAAAAACCACTTCATACGGAGATAGGCCTGTTCTGGAATGGGCTACCATACGCATGTAAAAGAGGGCAACCGGCAAGGCTACCATCCAATCCACGCGTTTTTCTGCACAGATCTTTGCTAATTTCGTCTTTATCGTCTGATTATGCCTTTCTACAAGGCCTGCTGCTTCAGGGTGTCGTACACAATGAAACTTCCAACTATATCCTAACAGAAGGGACACTTGTTTCATTAATTCAGAAGAAAAAGGCTGACCATTGTCTGAGTACACGACACGGGGCAATCCCTATCTAGGGAAGAATTCACGCACCAATTGCCTGGCTGTTGTCACAGCAGTATAAACTGGGACCGGATACGCTTCTGTCCATCTATTCAGTGCACACACAACTACCAGGACATACTTGTAACCTCTACATCTGTCCATTTGGATATAATCCATCTGAAGGACCTCAAAAGGATGGTCAGGAGGATGAAATCCGCCTTGTTCCACCGGAATGCCTTTACCTGGATTGAACTGGCAACATATCATACATGTTCGTACTTTCTGTTTCGCTGCTACACGCAGGTGCTTGTTAAACCAGATATTCTGTAAGCTGTCTAGCATTGCCTTCTCTCCCAAGTGTGCTGGACTATGTGCTGTGTTTATGATTACTTGTACCATGGAGTCTGGAAGAAACCATGTAGCTTTGCCCTTAGTCATCCAACCTTGGTCAGTCTGGACCCCTCCTTGTTCAGTCCATTTCTTTATTTCATCTGAAGTGGCATGTGTCTGTATGTCGAGTACATCTTGAGAAGGATCCCTGACTGTCATGCTTTTTGTCAGTAACGGTACCTCTGTCCTTGTCGTGTCTGTTGGTGTCTGGGCTGTAAGTTTAACAGTTCGGTCTGCCAGGTCATTACCCTGGGAAATGTGTCTGTAACTTTGGTGTGTGCTTTGCATTTCAGGATAGCTATGGCTGCAGGTAAATGTATTGCTTCCAGCAGGGCCTGAATAAGCGGGCCGTGCTGAATTTTGGCCCCATGAGAGGTCAAGAAACCTCTCTCCCTCCACAGTACTCCGAAATCATGAACTACGCCAAAAGCATATTGTGAGTCTGTATAAATGTTCACTTTCAAGGGCTTAGCTCTTATGCAGGCTTGTGTCAGAGCGATGAGCTCTGCTGCTTGTGCTGACAGTATGTCTATTCTTTGTGTCTCTATGACTTCAGTAGCAGTGGTCACGGCATATGCGGCCACTAACTCTCCTGCACTCGTTCTCATGCATGATCCATCTACATAGAGTGTCAGGTCAGGGTCTGGAAGTGCCACATCTGTCAGGTCTTGTCTTGGTTTCGTCACTATATTCATTACTTCCACACAGTCATGTGGTGCAGTGTCTACTGTACTTGAGGGCAAAAGTGTAGCAGGGTTAAGAATGTTACATCGTCTGATCTCTATGTGTGGCTGAAATAACGTCAGTTCATATCCTGTCAGTCTTGCTACGGTCAAGTGTTGTGTCTGTGTCCTGTTCAAGAGAACTTCCACTGCATGTGGTACCTGTACTATCAGGGGGGGTCCCAGCACTATCGAGTCACTTTGTCTTATGGCTAGGGCTGTTGCTGCAACTGATTTCAGGCACGCAGGCAGAGCCTGGGCCACTGGGTCCAGTGTACTAGAAAAATAAGCACAAGGCTTGTGTTTACCTGTTTGATCTTGTGTGAGGACAGATAGTGCTGTTCCATCTCGTTCAGTCACGAAAAGCATAAAAGGTTTGCTGTAACTAGGAGTCGCTAGAACTGGCGCTTGCCATAATGCTCTTTTTAATTCTTCAAATGCCAGGGTATGTTCTTGTGTCCAAGGGAGGACAGTCGAAGACGCTGCCTCCTGTGTTGTCAATTGTATGAGTGGTTTGGCTAGATAGGCATACTGGGGAATCCATTGTCTGCAGTATGAAGTGAGGCCAATGAAGGCCCGTACTTCCTTTTGTGTCTTGGGCTGTGAAAGGTTAACAATTAACTGAATACGTTCTTGTGTCAGCTGTCTACCCCTCTTGGACAGCAAGTGTCCAAGGTACACCACTTGCTGTGTACAGAATTGTAACTTCGAAGGGGACACTTTGTGCCACTTGTCTGCCAGAAAGTGTAAAACTGTCAGTGATGCATTTTCGCAGTCTGGTTCTGATCGTGCTGTAATTAGGATGTCGTCTACGTACTGGAGCAGTGCAGTGTTGGTAGGCATGCTAATACTGTCCAACTGTCTTTTTAATGCTTGACTGTAAATGCTAGGACTCTCTGTAAAACCTTGGGGAGCTCTCGTAAATTTAAAGCTGCGTCCATTTAAACTGAATCCGAAAAGATACTGGCTATCTGGATGAATGGGAACAGTAAAGAAAGCATTCTTCAAGTCAATGACAGTAAAGAACGTTGCCTCAGAATCAATAGCAGTCAGTAATGAAGAAAGGTCTGGGACCACTGGGTATTGAGGGACTACACATTTGTTCAATTCTCGAAGGTCAACAACTAGTCGATAAACTGATGGTGCATTAGGGTCTGATCGTTTAAGGATAGGAATGACAGGTGAATTACATACATTCGAGTCAGTCTCCACCACCACCCCTTGTGCAATGAGTTCGTCAATAATTTTCAATAAGGCCACTACGGCATCAGGTGGTAACTTGTAATGTCGTATACGTGGTAGTACTACTCCTGCTTTGAGAGTGACACGGTGTGGTGTTATGTCCATGTAACCTACGTCAGTCGGACCTTGTGCCCATAGGTGCTGTGGTACATTCTGGAGTCTGTGGTCAAATTCTTTCAACACATAATGTCCCTTAAAATCACGTAAGAACAACCGTACTCCTTCCGGAGAACAACAGATAACTGCTCCTAGTTCTTTTAATGTCTTTATACCAAGTAAGTTTTCTGGACATGATTTAGTAAGTAGCAAGTCTGTGGTACGTGACAATGGACCAACTCGTAGGGAGACTGGTTTCGATACTTCATTAACAATAGGCTTTCCTGAAAATCTCAGGGAAACATTCTGTGAGCCCGAGAGAGGTGCCCCTGGAACCTCGTCATGGCTGATGGTAGTTCTGCTCGCCCCTGTGTCAATCAGAAACTTTCTGTCTTGTCCCAGTACACAACTATGTACATAAGGACCCTCTTGATCTACAGGAACCTCAATAAGGGGCAAGCCAACTTCCCTCTCTATGCTGTTTCATGAGAACGATTGATATTCTGGATAGTCTGACTGTGTGTACTGATACATTTGCTGTGTGGCATGAACAGGCGGTGGTGGGGGTGGAAAAGTCGCTACTGTCTGTTGTGTGCTCTGTTGGGTGCTATTTTGCGTACCATTCTGCCTAGGAATGTGTGGTCGTTCTTTTGTCTTGCCTGTAGCTATATTGTGTTTCAGGAAGGCACAATCCTTTACAAAGTGACCTTGTTGTTTGCAATAATTACAGTTCCCCTTGACAGGTATCGTGCCATTTTTGTTCGTGTTTGCCGGTACCGTTTGGGCAACCAGCACCTTCATTTTTGTCTCTTTCATGCGTCTCTTTTCCTGATCCTGTTCTTCTCTAATCATATTCTGGTGATATTGTAGCATTTGCAACATTTGTGAGGGGCTGTTTGCTTGCCAAGTACTCTCAACCTTCAGTACTCTATTCTTGATCTGGGGTAGGGAATTCTCTACTAATTTGCTCACGAAAAGATGAGGGTATGATTCGCTACTGGGCTTAAGGCCACTATTAACAGCAAAGCATTTCTCGAATCTAGAATAGAAATCACTTGTGTCCTCGTCTTGTTTTTGTTTACAGGCTGAAATAGCATCCCAATCTTCCTTTTTAGTAATCAATAATCTCGGCAAAACCTGTATTAGGAGTTCAGGTAGTTCTTTAGCTTTGTCCCCAAGACCAACCCCCGGAAGCCTGGCTTTATCCTCTGTTTCCAATACTGTCCAACTTAACTTTTTCTCTCCCACCTCCCAATCTTTTTCCTTAAGCTTTTCGTAAATACCTGCAGGCAACAGTACTTTCAATAGTTTCAGAATGTCAGCGTACGTATAATCTCCGATGCGGAGAATGTCTTTTAATTCTCGGTGAAACCCCCCCGGGTCTTTATCATGGCAGGGCAACATCCTTTTCATTTCCAGTATTTCTAATTTCGTCAAGGGGGTGTAAACATACACTCGTTGAAGCTCACCGTTTGCATTTTTGACAGGATGTACCTCTCGCAGGGGGTTCTGTCTGTCTATGTATAGGCGCTTTCTGTCGTGGTGTGGGGCGGGAAGCATGCATGTGGTCACAGAATCCAAGTACTTATGTCGTTGATCCAAGATAACATTAATTAAGTCAGTAACCAGGCCTGTCCATCTTTCTAGTAGTATGTCGTCCAGTAATTTATACAAGTGACTGGGATCAGAATATTGACTCTCATACAACGTTATCAAATGTTGGACCATGTAAATACCAGCCAAACGCTGTTCGTTCGGCGGAAGGCTCAAGAAAGTCTGGGCTACTATATCATTACTATATATATTGGAATTGGACACCCACTGGGTGGCTGACCGGGCCAACTCCTTTTCGTGTGGGGTGTGAGATCGCTCGCTCCCTATCCGTCGTTTCAGGGCTTTTTCAGTAGCTTGGAACAGATTTTCAAGGGAATATCTTTCTTTTATAGCTGGCCCCTGTTTACGGTAGTCGAGGCATTTGGGCCTGTCAAACTGTCGTGCCTTGCCTACATAATTCATTTTGTCCTTTGCCTTGTTTTCTAACTCTACCTTTTCCGTTGATGACTCACTCTTCTCGTCAGACCCTACTCTGTGTATTGCTAATATTTCCTTTTTGTATTTTCTTGTACATGCTATCTGTCTGTCCCTGTTTATCATGCCGACCGGCATCTATGTTATCACTCCATTCTATCAAACCATCCTTTACATCCCCGTCTCCTTTGTCTTGTTCCCTGATCAGGCAGTTAATCATAAAACGTAGGATGTAGTTCTTAACCCCCACCTTTCTGTGTTCCATGGCCTGTTCTATACTCTCGGGTCCCTCCCCCGTCCTGATGAAATGGTATATTTTATCTAGGTGCTATTTCATGTCTGGTAGTGTGTCCAAATAATCGACGGCCTTTCGTAGTCTTAGTGAAATCACGAGCATTGAGCCCTTTCCTGGTACTGGATCGTATATACAGTGAGGGATTGCTACATTTACAGTAAACTTATATGGCGTTGATGGCGTTGACGTTGGCGTTGGCCCCCCTCCCCCTACTGCCCCTGGCCCTACGTCGTCTTTCACGACCTGCTGAAGCTGTTGGAGCTGATCCGCTGATGGGGGCGGAGGGAAATCTGCGTTTATGTAGTCCGGTGCGGGCTCTTCTAGATAGGAGGAAATAAAAGCCTCTGATGCTGTCAGCTTCTTTCTACGTACTCTAAAGGGTACAGGTGGTGGCGTTCGCGACCTACGGGGTGTTTCTGAGGGGGTCACTCTAGCTAGTTCTTCTGAGAGGATGGGATAAATACCAGTAACAACGGCATTTCTTTCTCTATCAGCCTGTTCTTCCTTGACCCGTTCCCCTCCTCCCGCAGTTCTTTTTCTTTGGCTTTTTCCGCTGCTTGTTTACTTCTCTCTGCTTGGTGGAATTCTTTCTCTGCTCTCCTATGTGACTCTTTGCGCCATAACTCAATAGCATCTTTCTGTGAGGGTCTTGATTTCTTTTTCCATAGCGCTTCCTCTACTCTCATAATGCATTCAGAATCCCATGTTCCCGAGATAGGCCATCTGTGCTTCTCCTCTAAATTCTTCGTGTAATCTACCCATAAGTCTAAAAACAATATGGCGTGTAGCCCGTACTTATTATACATAAAATGACCAGGTGTGTCTCTAGGCGGGATGTTAACTGACTCTTCTAATATGCCTTTCCTAGTCCCTATCTGACGTAACTTTGAAAACAGTGGCATGTTGAAACCAACACAATGAAAACACAATACACACAAAATAGACTGACTGAAACAATCATTCACACTACAACACTAAAACACTAAAACAGATACAGTCTAACCTGATACATGGAATAAAACATGTACTTGAAAACAGTTAACTTTATGCACTGGAATACAGTACAACCATACCGGTCTCAGAAAGAGACACGTCTTTACCGTGCCCACGTTTACCGTGGACCCGTCTTTACCGTGTTCATGTGGACGGACACGTCTTTATCGAGTTCAAATAAATGTACCCGTCTTGAACTTTATGCGTTCCCAATAGTGGTACTCACCGGGAAGCAGAACTTGAAGGCCTCGGAAACTTGATACTGCGCATGCGCCTCGGAACAGGTGGGCCTTCGGAAACCTCGGACCTTGCTCTCTCACGGGTTGGGCTCTGGTTGGGATGATCCGCAATCCTCACCGCCTCGTGTGGATGCCTGGTCGCAGTCCGTCTCCTCCGTGGGCCTGAGGGAGTAAGCAGGAAGTCCCGCTGGCGTGTACACTTTGAAGTCCGTCACAGCTGTAGAAGGGGGCAAGGGCTGGACCTACATCTCCGGCGCGTGGGGAAGGGGATTTGTCCCTGTTCGGGCGCCAGATTTATGTGGTAAATAAAGTATTACCCTGTCATAATTTCTATACTTAAACAAAGGGTCATGCATATAATGAGAGGCAGAGTCCGTGGTGTCCGATTCAAAAGGGCTTTATTTCAGTAACTCGAGTTAAGGGAGAAGTGGGTTCCATCACCACTAAGGTTCAGGAAGGGTCTTCTAAACTTTATTTACAGAGTACAATATCTATACATTCAATCTCGTACATAGGGAGGAGCGCTCCAGGCAGAGCAAGAGAAAGAGAGATAAGAGCATGTGGGCGTGCATGTGGGCGTACATGTGGGCGTTCACTTGAGGAGTCATAGGTGAGTCACAGGTGGGTGGATACATGGAGGGGGTCTGCATGGCCAGCTGGAACCTTTGCCCTATTTGTGTGCGCAACTTGATCATGACGTGCAATTGACGTGTAACTGGGGGGGAGCTGACTTTCGGTCTAGTAGAGAGGCCTTCAGTGTCAGAACAACCTGCACGTCTGGTATTATCTGATATCTTAGGTCCGGGGATGTATTATCTGAAGCAAAAGGTCGCTCAAGCAAAAGTTGCTCATCACCAAGAGCCAGTGTGGGCATATGTTTCTTCGTTCATTGCGTGGGGGCTTTGGGCTTTCTATGGATGCAAGCTCTGTAAATCACTGAAACAGAGACAGAAAGGCTAGGCCCTATCTCTGCAGACGGGTTCTGTTTACCTTCTTCACCAGGCAGGAATGTGATTCTGTAGAGCAAGCCGATAACTGTTTTGCAAAATACTGTCTTGGCACCCCGGGCTGGGCCTCTCTCAGCTGAGCCAGAAGTATGCGAGAGGTCAGGGATACGTAGCTGCAGCTTTCAGAGTGTCTGGAGGCATGAAAACCTTAATTAGGAGACTGGCTCTGGCTGAGCCACAAAATGGGTTCATCTCGATCTATTAAACGTGCACAATGCAAACACATGGGCAACATGGGCCTCAGTGCAGAATTAACGTTTCTTTCATGGAAGACTTGGTGACTGACATTCTAATGTGGGACGTAAATGTAGAGGCCTCATTATTCAGGCCACAAAGGGAAAATGCATGGGCGACATGCACATACACTAAACGTGGGGTACACGCAGGGGACACATTGGCCAGGTAAAATTTCTTTTTCCTCACCATGGATCCTCAGACAGCATCTGGGCACAGATTTATCCTGGTGGTGGTGGACCATGCCATCGGGTACCCAGAAGCCCTTCCTCTTAGGACCCCTACAGCACCTGTGGTGGCAAGAGCCCTCTTTGGAGTGTTCTCAAGAGTGGGCTTCCCTAAGGAGGTAGTTTCAGACAGAGATGCAAACGTCATGTCTAGTTACTTGACTGCAAGGTGGAAAGAGTGTAGAGTGAATTACAAATTCACCACACCTTATCACCCACAATGCAATGGTTTAGTTGAAAGGTTCAGGAAAACCTTAAAGGGCATGATCAAGGGTCTCCCAGAAAAGGCGTATATGGGACATCCTACTGCCTTGCCTTTTGTTTGCATACAGAGAGGTTCCTCAGAAGGGGGTTGGTTACAGCCCTTTTGAACTTCTGTTTGGGCATCCTGTGAGAGGTCCTTTGTGTCTAATGAAGGATGAATGCGAGTTACCTCTCAAACCCCCTAAACAGGACATAGTGGACTATGTACTTGGCCTCCGCTCCAGGATGGCTGAGTATATGAAATAGGCAACCAAAAACCTTGAGACTAGCCAGGAATTGCAAAAGGCCTGGCATGACCAAAAGGCTGTGCTGACTGTTTACCAGCCAGGACAAAAAGTGTGGGTGTTGGAGCCTGTGGCCCCAGCAGCTCTCCAAGACAAGTGGAGTGGGCCCCATACTATTGTTGAACAGAAGGGAGAGGTTAACTACTTGTTAGACCTTGGAACTCCCAGGAGCCCCCATAGGGCGCTTCATGTCAACAGACTGAAACCTTATGTTGACAGGGCAGACATGGGCTTGCTCATGGCTACAGATGAGGGACAGGAGGAGGAGAGTGGCTCAGAACTCTGATGATGGGTCAGTTGATGGTGCAGCCTTGGCAGGCAGCCTCACTGGCCAGCAGCAAGCTGATTGCAGACAGGTGCTCAATCAGTATAGGAACATGTTCTCACTGACTCCAAGTCAGGATACCTGGTGCACTCATGAAGTGGACACTGGGGATAGTCTGCCTGTTAAAAATAAGATTTACATGCAACCTGACCATGTCACGGACTGTATCAGGACTGAAGTCCAGAAGATGTTGGATTTGGGAGTTATTGAACCCTCATAAAGCTCTTGGGCTAGTCCAGTGGTCTCTGTACCAAAACCTCATACCCAGGGTGGTAAGAGAGAGATGAGTTTGTGTGTTGACTACAGGGGTCTCAGTGCAGTCATTAGGACTGATGCCCATCCAATCCCAAGAGCAGATGAGCTCATAGATACTTTGGCCTCAGCCACGTTTCTGAGCACATTTGATCTTACAGCTGGCTACTGGCAGATCAGATTAGCTGATGATGCAAAGCCAACACAGCATTTTCTACTCCTGGTGGGCACTACCAATTTGTGGTGATGCCCTTTGATTTGAAAAATGCTCCTGCCACTTTTCAAAGGTTGGTGAACAAAGTCCTAACAGGCCTGGAAGAGTATATTGCAGCATATCTAGATGATATTGATGTCTTTAGCTCCACCTGGGAGGATCACCTGGTCCACCTGAAAAATGTTTTGGAGGCCCTGCAGAAGGCAGGCCTAACTATCAAGGCTACCAAGTGCCAGAAAGGGCAGAGTCAGGTTGTGTACCTGGGTCACATTGTGGGTGGAGGCCAGGTTCAACCATTACAGAGCAAATTCCAGACCAACATGGACTGGGTTGCTCCAACCACCCAGACTCAGGTCATAGCTTTCTTTGGCCTCACTGGGAATTAGAGAAGATTTGTCAAGGGGTACGGGTCCTTTGTGACACCCCTGAATGACTTAACTTCAAAAAGAATTCCTAAGAAAGTTCAGTGGACAGTCAGCTGTCAAAAGGCATTTGATGACCTGAAGCAGGCCATGCGCATTGCACAATTTCTGCAAAGTCCAGACTACTCCAAAGAATTCATTGTCAAAACGGATGCATCTGAGTTGGGGGTAGGGGCTGTGCTGTCACAATTGAATGATGAAGGTCAGGACCAGCCAGTAGCTATTATTAGCAGAAGGCTGACCCCTAGAGAGAAACGTTTGTACTGTAGTTCCTATTTCCCTTCTAGGCTCTGCGCATTGGAATAATATACACTATCGTTGTGGCACAAGACTGAGGTCAGTATGCCTCTATCGAGTACATTAAACTTAATTACTTGTGTGTGCCAGCTAACTCACAGGTCACTAGAAACTTCTCGAATGAACAAGAAGGGATTAGTTTCTGACAACTGCATAAACATGACAACTTTGTTTCCCTTTAGAATCGGAACAGTTCTCAGAATTGTGGAAACAATAGATAACAGTTTCATCCAATCAATCGTGCATGTTTCCTTTCTGCAGAGTTACACAGAAATAGATAGAAGGGCGTTTCAATAAAAAGGGTTTATTAAACAGTCTTATTTCCCGTGCAAGAGATATGAATTGGTACAATCGTAAGATAGAATGCAAAATAGAATATGTACACCGTTAGCAGTAAGATTAGATAATACTGCAATAACATGGTTTGTAGCTATGACATATATTCATAAAATACATACATAAATAACACAGGCTAGAATGTGAATACTCGTCTGGTGCTTCTAGCTAGTTCTACCTCAGTGTACTAACCTGAGTGTAGTACGAGGTAAGAAGTAGGTACTGTTGTTCTATAGTCTAGTTTAGCTATAGTTAGTATTACCAAGAGTCCCTCTAGGGTATAGTCTGCTCCATACCTTAGAATGAGAGCGGTTGCAATCTCTTTCCGGGTCTCGATCTGTAACATCCCGCGAAGGGAGTCAGAAACACTGGGGCTGGATTCTCTGTGAGGAGGATGACAGCGTCTGGTCAGTACGTCAGTCGGGTACTCAAATTCCTTCCAAACCTGCCGTGGCGAGCCATATTGAGCTGTGCAGCCTTGCTGTGGTTTGCCAGGGCAAGTGCAGGAATATTTATACCTTGAAGGTGTTTAGGAATGCCAGTATTGACGTAAAAGTCGGGCAGAGGAATGTCATGAATGAACCCCTAAGAAATAGATGTTCAAGTATAATAAATGAGTTCTTGGAAAAATCAATAATCCAAGCAGGAGAAGTCCTAAAGACTTAAGAGTCTGGTTTTCCAAGACCTTGTTGTGACGCGGGATGGACGGATGTAGGTGACCATGGCTGTATTTGGTTTGCATGGGCAATGCCTAAATAAGGACTGGATTTCTATGCCTAAAGAAGGGCAAATGAGAGTTGTGCATATATAAGGGCATGATTCGGGAAACCTACGTACTGGTATCTAAATCGAAACACAACATGTTGGTCGGCTATTGAGAGGGAGGCCTTTGCTGTGGTTTGGGCTCTAAAGAAGCTAAGGCTATACTTGTTTGGCACTCACTTCACTGTTCAGACTGACCATAAGCCACTCTTGTGGCTAAAACAGATGAAGGGTGAAACCCCCAAACTTTTGAGGTGGTCCATTTCCCTACAGGGGATGGACTATACAGTGGAACATAGACCTGGGAGTAACCATGCCAACACAGATGGACTCCCCAGATACTTCCACTTGGAACATGAAGTCTCAACTGGTTATGGTTAGTTTAATATTCCTGTGTTTGGGGGGGGGGTTGTGTAGGAGAGTAGGGTCTGCTTACTATTGTTACTCCCACTTTTTGCTGGTGTTTCACTGTTTTTTTACTTTAGTGTGGCTGGGGCCCTGCTATCCAGGACCCCGGCCTAGCTGCTCCCTCTCAAAATTGATTCCATGTACTATAGGTACACTCCAGTTTGGTTACTGGGGTACCGTTGTGAGTCCCTAGTATATACACTAGGTACTAAGGGATAGGTACCCCAGAGGCCTACCAGGGTCTGCAGCATGTATTATGCCACCCCTGGGAAGTCTTCCAAAATGACACCACAGAACTGCTACTGCAGCCTGGGTATGGTGGTGCATGCACCCCTTACTGAGCTAAAGGTTACCCATATCTACCTTAAATCACTGCACATAGAAACCTATCAGTCACCCCTATGGCAGGCCTTATCAATCCTGAAGGCAGGGTGCTTGGTTTTGTGTGAGAGGGTGCCCATGCATGAGCAGAGCCCCTCTGCAGCCTTCGGAATCCATTCTCTGGGGTTGTTCTGTGATGCAGCCAGACCATTTACTCTTAAGTGCATTAGAACATCGCAGTAAATGCTAACTTTGGAATGGCTGCATGGAAACATGTCGTGTTTGGTGTCAAACACTTTGGAATCTTACCCCCGCCAGTCCTGGCAGAAGGCGTAGAATTCCACCCTGCTAGAGGGAGAGACATGTATACACCAGTACATCAGGAACTTCATCAGGGCTGAAACAATTGAGTCAGCCCTGATGAAGTTCCTCTGATAGGAACGAAACGCGTTGCCTGATGCCTAATCTCTTTTTTTATGAAGAAGAATAAAGAAATTTAAAGGACTCGCTTAAAAGACTTTGACTCCTTTCCTGGGGCACCTTTCATGATCAAAAAGCTGTTCTTGTCTGGATTCCAGTGGAGTTCAACTGCGGCGGGTTCCAGAGGCACTTTGCACAGGACTCTTTTAATTGTGAAATAGGGATTGATGTGCTGAACCTGTGGTCAGCTGCTATTTAGAGTATTTTTGCATGTTATGTCATGTCATGGTATGGTATGTCATGTCATGGTATGGTATGGTATGGTATGGTATGTCATGTCATGGTATGGTATGTCATGTCATGTCATGGTATGGTATGGTATGGCATGGTATGTCATGTCATGGTATGGTATGTCATATCATGTCGATTTATAAAGAGCATAGCTGCCCCAAGAACAATGTTTCCCAGCGCTGGACTTCGAAGACTGAAACGCTGTAGTTAATGTTATGGTTGCGACACTGTTCTCTCTTTCTTGTCCTGCTTCCTCTTTACAGTTCTGGATCCTGAGGCTGTCACCCCTAGGGGTTGGAGATAGAAGGCGCTGCAAAGAAGAGGTGCTTCTATTATCCAGCCCAACAACCGTCAATCAATCGACATGAGGGAGATAAAGAATGAGTTGGATGCACTGAGTTATAGCTCGAGATCTGTCGCTCAAACTAGGTTTAATCAAGCTCTGGCAATGACAACAGCCTGTGCTTGGTCGCAGAAATATTGGCTTTCCAGTGCCTATTTCTATTGCACGATTCCATGATAGTTAATGTGTAGACTCCCTGGAATGGTAAACTAATGAAAAACCATAGCAAAGAAAGCAATTATTGCTAAAGTCAGCAACTCTGTGGCTAAGGCCACGCCTATTGGCTTTGTCAATGCTTGTATCCTTTTCAGCTAGTCAGATAGGCCACTTGAGCTGAAAATAGCATTATAAAACGAAGTTCCGTTGCAACGCAAGTCGTTACAACGACTTGAGGTAGATGACGAGCTGGACTTAGGAAAAGTATGATTTACTATTCCAACTCCAGTGTGTGCAGCAGTAGGGGAGGTGTTAAATCATACTGGGGCATATTACCAAGGACAGGCGATACATTATCGCCGTTTTTATCGGCAGGAAAATGCCGATAAAGCGGTGATAATGGCCTTGATAATATGCTCTATGAATTCCAATCGAAGCCCATGTTAGAAGCGCATCTAACATGGGCTTCGATTGGAATTCATAGAGCATAATATCAAGGCCATTATCACCGCTTTATCGGCATTTTCCTGCCGATAAAAACGGCGATAATGTATCGCCTGTCCTTGATAATATGCCCCAGTATTCCTTAGTCTATACCGCCATCCAGCGCAAGTCGCTGTAATGACTTGAGTTGTAATGGCACTGCGTTGTAGCAACGCAGTCGTTGTAATGATCGTGTTGTCAATGTATCGCCATCTAAAATCCGCGTTGTAAAAGTTGTTTCCCGGCTCTATAGGCACTGCTGGATAAAATTGCTGAGCAGAAACACAGGCATGTCTGGCAGTCATGGGCACAGCGTGGGAAGCACTTCTACCCACCTTTCTCTTTTAATACATCACACTGATTGGCCTCTTCCTCTACTTCTGGCAGCAACATGTATTTTCTGTAAGAAAGAAAAAGCGACATTTGAAAAGATCCATGCACATGCCTGCCTTCAGGAACAGCGGGAGGCAAAACACACACTCGTAAGACAACTGTCACACTCTCTGCTCTGAATGTTACTTTGTGTTCTCATGAGGATAATAACAATGATGAAGTGGTTTTATCTCACTTTTGATTCTGTAATTCCTATTTTAACTAGGGACAAAGAAACACAGACACAAAGCAATGCTCCATTGCATGGGATTGCAGTGAAAATCACTCAGTAATCTTCATTGGATTATTTAATTACATCACAAGTGTGACATATGGCAATTTACAAGTACACAAAATGATCAAACTTCAATAGTAAAATATCAGCCAGATCTGAAACCGCCTCCCCATGCCCACCTGGACTGCCCTAAACGCTGCGCCAACGCTGCCCCAACGTTCCCCAACGTTGCCCCAATTTAAAATAGCACCTGTGTCTAGTGTCGGATTTGAGGCACAGGCAGAATCCTTAAAGTGGTCACGAGATCAGCAAGCAACCTGACCATGTGGTTCTGAAAATTCCGGACCCCGCCATAATGGTGTACCAAGGCCTAAACACTCGTGCGGAAAATATCATCATACCACGACGAATTTGGTATCAATAGACCGGTAATGATCAGGACATTATGCCTGTGTATTTGCGTCACGATCGAATGATGCTATCACCCTTAAATCACTGTTCTTGTCCTGAGCCCACGGCATCCATCTTGTGTCTTGCCCTCATATAGTCAATTGATTAAAGGCTGAATATTGATCCAAAGGACACGTCCACCTTTCTCTGACTTCTCCATGACCTGAACAGGCTGAATCTGCCTACGTGATGTTGGCCTCACCAAACCAGTCCATGCCCTCTAGTCAATCTATATTAAAGATCTGAGCAACTTGTTGTGTACATTGGCCTGAGCAAGATTAGAAGGCCGAATACAGTAGCCATGCCTGTTTATGACCCACAAGCATCCCTTATCCTACATTTCTATCTTCCACACCTGGCTCTGTTTCTCTGCTTCTGGGCTTTTACAATGGGGAGGTGACTGTTTATATGATGGGGAGGAAACCAGTTCTATTGTGAGCTTCTCCGGCCTGCACAGGAAAATATGTGAAGTTTGACATATGTTCATGATGGAAGATGGGTTGGACAGTTTGGGCAAGTAGAATGGAATTCATAATTATAGCCTGCTTTGTTATGGTACCATGGGAGCGACCTACAATGATGTGTGTCACAGCAAGAATGTGAGCCTAGGGGCAAACTTTTTGTATAAAAGGCCTGCCTGAGAAAGCTCAGGCAGGCTCCCTCTTTCAATTGTAAAACTACGGTTGGACGACGAAGCCTCATAATTAATTATAATAAAGATGTCTTTTGATTTTACAGATTGGCTGTCAATTCCTATTCTGCTTTATTATGCAAACTGCTGGATAGATCCCTGGTGGGGAGAGTGAGTCATTTTCCACTTTTCTTCAACCATGTGAGTATCTATGGCCCTCTAGATGTGGGGAGTGACACCATCTGGTCCCAGGGCCCTATTAGGTTGTCTCTTTCTTCTTTAGTGTCAGATGCAGACAGCTGTCACCTAAGTGGAGCATCTGGCCTGGCTACTCCCACCTGTTCTTGAATTTGACTATTCCCATTTATGTATGCTGGTAATACTGCTTGAAGAGTTTTGGTATGCTGGAATCTTCAATAAACATGTCACCATTTGAATATTCCTGAATTTGTGTGTGTAACTTGTCCTGTTTAGTCATTTGCACCACGGGTAAGAGACACAGAGCTTGCTTGCCCCTTTCAATGTGTCTTGTTGTTCAGTAACATACTGAGGGACAGATGTACAATGGAAGTAGCAGAGTGAGTCGATAACCATCATGACTTAACGCCTCACTCCGCCACTTCAGAAATGCAGGGCTGCCCCATATTTACAACAGTATGGTGCAGCTGTGCGCTTACCCCAGCGCTGGCGCTACACTTAGCGCTATGGTGCAAGGGTATCTGCGTGCAGGGGAAGATTGCTAATGTACGGGAAGGTCCCTCTTCCTGCACATAAACAATCTTTAAATGCCATTTTGTCACTTCTATGGAAGTAACACATAGGCTTTTTTTTAAAGATTAAAGATTGTTTATGAACAGGAATAGGGACCTTCTTGTATATACACAATCCAATACAAGAAGAAATAATGCATTTCTCCTCATTTTGCCTGTTTAAGACCAGGTTTCCCTGGTCTTAATTCTAGCGCTGGCTCCTATTTACGCCTCTCTTGTAAATATGCGGCAGTGTCAAAATCAATGGGTGTTGCGGTAGAACATCCACTGCAACACCCACTGCCCTCCCCTTTCACACTAAGCATAGTGTGAAAGGGGGCCTTATTTACAAAGAAGCGTTAAGCCACGTTAAGGGGCTTTAAACTGCCTTGTAAATAAGGTGCAGCCCCTATCGCCACCTCGACGTGGGTAAAAGTGATGTTCTGGTGGCGGAAGGGTCTTGTACATATGCTCCTGAGTTTCTATCTGATTAGTAGCCTTCATTAGTAGTAACAAAATGATACGTTCAATCAGTCTTAAAAGTGACAGCTGGCAAGCCGTGGAAGTGACGCAAATTCCAAACATAGGAATTCTGGGACACAGTGTGTGGCCCCCAGATTGGCGTGACATGCTGCTCACATGAACTGAAATGACATCACTTCCATGGTGTGTGAAAGCCAAACAGGATGTGACGTCAACTATCAGTCTGACCCCAGAAGGCCATGTGAGCAGCATATGACCTCAATGAAGAAACCTGACCTGGAAGGCCATCTGACCAGCATAGGACGTTCTGGTCAGCATAAGGCCATCTGACCAGAACATAAAGTCCTCCAAGAACTCTGGCCTGGAAGACCATCTGACCAGAATGTAAGGTCACCCATGAACTCTGACATGGAAGGCCATCTGACCAGAACGTGAAGTCGCCCAAGAACCCTGACCTGGAAGGATATCTGACCAGAAAGTAAGGTCACCCACTAACCCTGACATGGAATGCCATCTGACCAGAACGTAAAGTCACCCAAGAACCCTGGCCTGGAAGGCCATCTGACCAGAACGTAAGGTCACCCACTAACCCTGACATGAAGGCCATCTGACCACAACGTGAGGTCGCCCACGAACCCTGACCTGGAAGGCCATCTGACCAGAACGTGAGGTAACCCACTAACCCTGACCTGGAAGGCCATCTGACCAGAATGTGAGGCCGCCCATGAACCCTGAACTGGAAGGCCATCTGACCAGAACGTAAGGTCACCCATGAACTCTGACTTTCGAAGGCCATGTGACCAGAACGTGAGGTCGTCCACGAACTCTGACCTGGAAGGCCATCTGACCAGAACATGAGACCACCCACGAACCCTGACCTGGAAGGGCATCTGACCAGAACGTGAGGTCGTCCACGAACCCTGACCTGGAAGGCCATCTGGAAGGCCATCTGACCAGAATGTGAGGTCACGCACTAACCCTAACATGGAAGGCCATCTGACCGAATGTCTGACAAAATATCGAAATCAAAAATATCGAAATACAAAAATATCGGAACAAAAATATCGAAGTCAAAAATATAGGAATCCTATCCCTAACAAGGTAAGTACAAAAATATCGAAAAAATAATATCGTAGTACAAAGTTAAATGTATTAATAATAATGTAAAAATATTAATAAAATACATATAATGTTACAAATATTAAATAAAAATATTAAAACATAATTAAAAAATTAAAACTAATACATATACATTTAAAATAAATTAAAAACTTAATAATTTAATGTAATTTTATATTTTTTAATTTCATTTAATTGATTTAATTTACATTTATTTTATTTTTACCCTGTACGACTGTACCCCAAAAACCCAAAACTGACCCTGAACCCTAAAAATACCCCTTTACCCAAAAACCCAAAACTGACCCTGAACCCTAAAAATATCCCTGTACCCTAAAAACCCAAAACTGACCCTAAACCCTAAAAATACCCCTTTACCCAAAAACTGAAAACTGACCCTGAACCCTAAAAATACCCCTTTACCCAAAAACTGAAAACTGACCCTAAACCCTAAAAATACCCCTTTTCCCAAAAACTGAAAACTGACCCTGAACCCTAAAAATACCCCTTTACCCATGAACTGAAAACTGACCCTGAACCCTAAAAATACCCCTTTACGAATGAACTGAAAACTGACCCTGAACCCTAAAAATACCCCTTTTCCCAAAAACTGAAAACTGACCCTGAACCCTAAAAATACCCCTTTACCCATGAACTGAAAACTGACCCTGAACCCTAAAAATACCCCTTTACCCAAAAACTGAAAACTGGCCCTGAACCCTAAAAATACCCCTTTACCCATGAACTGAAAACTGACCCTGAACCCTAAAAATACCCCTGTACCCATGAACTGAAAACTGACCCTGAACCCTAAAAATACCCCTGTACCCAAAATTAATTAATATTATTTAATTACCAATTAATTATTAATTAACAATAACAATAAAGTAAATATATTAGCACATTTGCTGTAATTAATTTAATTTAATAATTAATATTATTTTGCCCAATTAATTAATTAAGAATAACAATAAATTATATATAAAAAAATACTATAATTCATGTAATAAAATAATTAATAATAATTAATTACCAACTAATTAATAATTATAAATATGTACAAAATTATAATAATTAATTAACTAATTAATAGAAATTAATTACCAATTAATTATTAATTAAAATATGTACAAACATATATCAATTAATTAATTATTATTAAATTACTTCCCACCCTATTCCCCTATAAACCCATAACCCGCTACAGAACATATTTATCAATTAATCAATTAATTAAAAATAATTAAAAATTAATTCTCAATTAATTAATTAATAATTCCTACTAATTAATAATTAATTTAACATAATTAAATTACTTCCCACCCTATTCCCCTATAAACCCACAACCCGCTACAGTAGTAAAAGACAATATTTAATTAAATTACATTAAAAATAAATAATAAAACATAATAAATACAATATAATATACACTAAATTTATTTAAAAATTGATATTAGTAACATCAAAGTTATTAATTTCGATATAGTTAACATCGATATTTACAACTTCGATATTACTGATATCATACCAATATCGATAATTAGACTGTCGATATTACTTACCTTCGATATTTTTGTATATCGATATTTAAACTTCGATATTTTGGTATATCGATATTTAAAACTCGATATTTTATCTGTGTACCCATCTGACCATAGCGTGAGGTCACCCACTAACCCTGATATGGAAGTCCATCTGACCAGAATGTAAGGTCACCAATGAACTCTGACTTGGAAGGCCATCTAACCAGAATGTGAGGTTGCCCACGAACCCTGACCTGGAAGGCCATCTGACCAGAACGTGAGGTCACCCACTAACCCTGGCATGGAAGGCCATCTGACCAGAACGTGAGGTCACCCACTAACCCTGGCATGGAAGGCCATCTGACCAGAACATGAGGTCACCCTCTAACCCTGACATGGAAGGTCATCTGACCACAGTGTGAGGTCACCCACTAACCCTGACATGGAAGGCAATCTGACCAGGACGTGAAGTCGCCCATGAACCCTGACCTGAAAGGCCATCTGACCAGAAAGTGAGGTCACTCATGAACCCTGACTTGGAAGGTCATCTGACCGGAGCGTGAAGTCACACACTAACCCGGACCTGGAAGGTCATCTGATCAATATGTGAGGTCACCCACGAACCCTGACCTGGAAGGCCATCTGACCAGAACGTGAGGTCACCCGCGAAGGTCATCTGTCCAAGATGTTACAACAATAGGCCAGAAGCAGCCCGAGCATCGCTTTACACTTCCATTCATAGAATTCGAGGTACAAACTGCAGAGCTTTACACCAGCCCTACATTACACAGCTAGGAGACTGCAGAAATAAAGCACCCCTAAGTCCCAGAGCACCACTTGCCACCGCAGCCATAGCATCTGGGCCCTTGTAGGGTATGCTATGTACGGCTTTATACTAGCCTGGCATTGCATGGTACATCAAGCGTTGTGGAGAAAGTTCAAGTTTCACATGTTTTTAAATATGCATGTGGGTGTCAAAATGACCAGACAGTATGCAATTTTCATTCTGACGTGTGGGTTTGTGACGTTTAGCAAATGTGAGAAGTTAGCCTGGCATATGATGTCCACAAGTTCTAGTGGGCACCTTGCACCAGTCTAATCGACCCTTTTTGATGGCGGTTATAAAGTCAACCTTATAGAGAGCTATCCTAGGGGTAGCATGAACCAGCAGTCTTCAGGCTAAGACTTCAGTAGGCGAGTTAGGTAAATTGTTTTACCATATATAATCCCTTGAATACCAAATGAAAGGACACCACACAAGGTATATATCAAATATATATGTATTTAAATCTAAACACAACCCCTCTGCACTTTTTATGAGGTCAGAGGTAAAAATACAATACAAGTCACACAGTTAATACACAATAGGTTGCACAGTATACGTTGTGCCCTAGGGGCCTCACTAACCATATACTAAGAAAGTGGTATAAAAGTACCACGTGAGAGTTAGAAAGCAGGCCTAGAGCCTGTAGAATCGCTGGGGCTACTCTAAACAACCAGTTGTTAGGAAGTAGGAGACCCAAGGGAGCAGCGTGCAGTGTCTAAACACAGGCGCGGGTTCCCATTGACTTTCTATAGAGTTCGTAAAAGTTACAAAGTTACAGATTAAGGACACTTCCGGATGGACTTGGATGGAACCCTTTTAAACTAGGACACTTCGAGAGTCAAGACCCACGGGAGCACGGGAGTACTCAAGTTACCTCACCCAGGGAAGCCGGGTGCATAGGTGTCTTTTCGTGTCGGGTTTCGTCGTTGTTTTCTATGGAGAGCTACAAAGAAGTGCTGCAGGCGACCAGAGTAAAAGTGTCCGGGTAGATCCAAGGGTGGATTGGAGGTGAGAAGAACCTGAAAGCAGAGGGGACAGAGTCTGGGTCAATAGCCAGTGACCAGGAAGGAACCAGGAAGGAACCAGGCGATGTCGGGTGCTTTAAGGTGAAGAAGGTGAGCTTGACTCTTCAGCCACGAGGTCCAGGAGGCATCGACGATGACCAGGAGCTGGATTTGAGCGGTCCCACGATGGATCTAAATGACTGCAGTGTCGGTATCCAGATTGGACCCAACAAGCCTTGGCAACCGCAACCCACGTAGGAAGTTGAGATTGGCTCTGTTGCAAACCAGCAATGTCTGTGGCGTTTCTCCTTTTGAGGGAAGCTGGAGCAAGCCTGGAGCAACCAGGATGGCAAAGTAAATTCAAGATGGCATCTTCAGGAGGCTCACTAGCCAATGGGCAGAGAACCAGGAAGATGCATCAAGCACAAATGTGAAGGCGGGGGCCACGGGACACTTGCGGAGTGTGGGGGCCTGGGCTTCAGTACACATGATGCTCGGGCTGGGTCTTCTCGTACCCCAATGCACAACTTACTGAGGCTTCAGGAAAGGAGTACAGTCAGCAAAATGCAGGATGTCCAAGATGTCCGGTCCCACGTCTCTCGTGTCCGCCACGGGTTTCAGCTTTGCTGTGGATGTGGGTTGGGTCAAAGATGTCTGGAAGTCCAGTAGACGCTGTCCAGTGACACTGCAGGCACTGCAAGGGTACCTGTAGACGCGGTCCAGTAACACTGCAGGCACCAGAAGGGTACCTGTAGAGGCTGTCTGGTGACACTGCAGGCACCACAAGGGTACCTGTAGATGCTGTTCAGTGACACTGAAGGCACCACAAGGGTACCTGTAGACCCTGTCCAGTGACACTGCAGGCACCACAAGGGTACCTGTAGACGCTGTCCAGTGTCACTGCAGGCACCGCAAGGGTACCTGTAGATGCTGTCCGGTGTCACTGCAGGCACTGCCAGGGTACCTGTAGACGCTGTCCAGTGACACTTCAGGCACCACAAGGGTACCTGTAGATGCTGTCCAGTGTCACTGCAGGCACCGCAAGGGTACCTGTAGACGCTGTCCAGTGTCACTGCAGGCACCGCAAGGGTACCTGTAGATGCTGTCCGGTGTCACTGCAGGCACTGCCAGGGTACCTGTAGACGCTGTCCAGTGACACTTCAGGCACCACAAGGGTACCTGTAGATGCTGTCCGGTGTCACTGCAGGCACCGCAAGTGTATCTGTAGACGCTGTCCAGTGTCACTGCAGGCACCGCCTGGGTACCTGTGTATGCTGTCCAGTGTCATTGCAGGCACCGCCAGGGTACCTGTAGACGCTGTCCAGTGTCACTGCAGGCACCGCAAGGGTGCCTGTAGACGCTGTCCAGTGACACTGCTGGCACAGCAAGGGTGCCTGTAGATGCTGTCCAGTGTCACTGCAGGCACCACAAGGGTGCCTGTAGACGCTGTCCAGTGACACTTCAGGCACCACAAGGGTACCTGTAGACGTGGTCCAGTGACACTGCAGGCACCGCCACGGTACCTGTAGACGCTGTCCAGTGTCACTGCAGGCACCACCAGGGTACCTGTAGACGCTATCCAGTGACACTGCAGGCACCACAAGGGTACCTGTAGACGCTGTCCGGTGACACTGCAGCACCACAAGGGTACCTGTAGACGCTGTCCAGTGACAGTTCAGGCACCACAAGGGTCCCTGTAGATGCGGTCCAGTGACACTTCAGGCACCACAAGGGTACCTGTAGACGCTGTCCAGTGTCACTACAGGCACCGCAAGGGTACCTGTAGATGCTGTCCAGTGTCACTGCAGGCACCGCAAGGGTACCTGTAGATGCTGTCCAGTGTCACTGCAGGCACCACAAGGGTACCTGTAGACGCCATCCAGTGACACTTCAGGCACCACAAGGGTACCTGTAGACGCTGTCCAGTGTCACTACAGGCACCGCCAGGGTACCTGTAGACGCTGTCCAGTGTCACTGCAGGTACCGCCAGGGTACCTGTAGACGCTGTCCAGTGTCACTACAGGCACCGCCAGGGTACCTGCAGAGACTTACTTGCTGACTGCGCGCTGCGTGACCCGCTACTGCTTTTTGTTTGGCCTGATTTTAAAAACTCTTTTAACAATATAATTTGCATTTTACTATTATCGCGCTGCGCGAGTACAGGATGCAGGCGCTTTAGCTTTGTAGCTCAATTGGAGAACATTAGGCAGAGCTTACCTGCACTCTAATTCTTTGGCACCCGCACTTTGCGGGACAGAGGGACACCGGGGGCTCACTTGGTACGCTTTGCGCCGTGTTTTGGCCGCCATATTGGGCTGGGCATCGAGGGGGTGATCATTCCTAGGCGCCATCTTGGGTGAGGGGCCAGCGGCTTGCCCTCACAGGACTCTCGCGATCCAGGTACTTAAGATGGACGCCGCCCCAGCGCGCAGCGCGGGTGCGCAGAGGGCGCATCGCAGGCACGCCGGAGGTGCGCCAGAGGTAAGCCCGTTTGCGCCCTTTCGCGCACAGGTCGCGCCGGGAACGCTGCCTCTCTTACGTCTCACCGCTCGGTCTATTCTAGTTTAGAATTTAGGCAGCTCAGGCCGGACCAATCGCTCTGTGGACAGCAGGACATTGCTGTCCGCAGGTCGGAGGTGCTTGCTGCGGCCTACTTAACGTGCGGTCTCTTTGTAAGCATCTTACTGAGATAGTCTATCTTATTGAGTCTCTTGGGCTGGACGTGCTCTTCCTTACGGAGATTTGGACCCGGGCAGATAGCAATGTAGAACTGAGACTGGCATGTCCTTCCGGGTACAAAATTAGGCACACTCCTCGCCTTAAGAACAGAGGTGGAGGAATAGGTTTTATTTTTAGAGAGACCTTAGCCCTTACTCAGTTGGAGATTAAGGAGGTGCAGGGCTTTGAATTGATGGGCTTCTCCTTTAAAGGACAGAAAGGAGTACTACAATCTTGGGTGCTTTGTTACAGACCACCGGGTAACACAGTATCTACCCTGCCTGAACTGATCGATCTCATCTATGATCTCTCTAATTCTCATACTAGGTTATTAATCTTGGGAGATTTTAATCTGTGGCCGAATGGCCCTCTACATACTGCCTATAGTGATCTATGTCAGGCCTGCAGCAATATTCAGCTGCAACAGTTGGTACTTTCCACAACTCATCTGAGGGGCCATATTTTGGATCTAGTCTTTGCGGATACCATGCAGGTGTCGGTGAAGGACATAATCCCCCAATGTTGGATGGACCATGCACTTGTCTCCTTCTCTCTTCAATTACCGGCGGACTCTTCGAATGTTGTAGGGTCTCAGCCTACCAAAATGGGCAGACCATGGTCTAAACTTTTAGAAACTTCGGCTCTGCCAACTCTACTTCCCGACGAGTACGTGTTGGGGGCTAATGCTGAAGTAAGCTTCTCCAGTCTGTGTCAGCAAATCTCGAATTCTTTGGACAAGGTGGCTCCATTCTGTAGGTCAAGGGACAGACAGAGACGAGCCAAGCCTTGATATTCTAACGATCTCTGGCAATTGAAGCAGCGATGCAAGCGGGCAGAAAGGGCTTGGAGGAAGCAATATTTAGACCCGGCAAAAACCATCTTTAAGCTCGCTTTGACGGAATATAAAACACAAATAAAGTGTGCGAAGGCTATCTATCTTGATGAAACACTGAATCAAGAGACTAACAAGTCACAGATTTGTTTTGTTTAGGCCTGCATGTGCCACAATTAACATCCCGGCCTCTCAGGCTTTATGCGACTCTTTGGCAGTCGCATTTGAAGACAAGATAGCTACCATCTTGAGCGGTCTTACCATGTCTGACTCTCAGCCCTTGATGCCCCCGGCTTTTTCATCTATTCCGGGTGACCCGGAAGATCTATCTGTCTGGCCTCAGCTGAGCTGCTTCTCTTTCCCGCATTTCGATGATTTTTGTAGACTGGCACAGACTGTGTCTTCGGGCTCCCCTATGGACCCCCTCCCTCACAAGTTCTGGAAAGTCTTCCATAAGGAACTCTTTCGCCCACTGTATTCCATCTGTCTCCAGTCCTTTGAAACCGCGATGGTTCCAGAGTGCTGGAAGCTAGCAGTGGTGTCCCCCCTTTTGAAGAAGCCCACATTAGACCCCACCTGCTCGGCGAACTACAGGCCTATTTCATTGCTCCCTTTCCCGGTCAAAATCATGGAGAAGTTGGTTACCCAGTCTCTGTCCAGACACCTGGAAGATAACATCTGTTTGGATGTGGCCCAGTTCTGTTTCCAGCCAGCACATGGCACGGAGTCGGCACTGGTGGTCGTGTTAGACAAACTTCGTTCGCGGGTCGACGCTGGTCGAGCAGCCTTTTTAGTGCTGCTCGACATGTCGGCTGCGTTCGACCCTCATCAGGAGACTGGAGGAGGTTGGGGTAATGGGGCTGGCACGGGACTGGTTAGTCTCGTACCTTCACAATTGGCATTGCCGCCTTTTAGATCAGGTGTTCGGAAGGTAGGGCAGGGAGTGCCCCAGGGCTCAGCCATCAGCCCAATACTTTTCAACCTATATCTCCGCCCCCTAATTCAATTGATAAGTTCCTTTGGTATCTCGGTATTCAACTATGCCGACGATACTCAATTAGTTTTCTCCTTGAAAGGTAAAGATGCCGTTTCCTTAGAGACCTTTCACCGCTGCATGACAGCTACGGCGGACTGGTTGTGCTCCAACTCACTCCAGTTTAATGGGTCTAAAACGGAGGTGCTGTACTGTTCCAACGACCGTGTCCCACGTTCCCTGCCAGAGGGTTTCTGGCCCTTCTCCTTTTCAGGGGCAGTGATGGCAGCAGAGTCTGCCCGTGACTTGGGGGTTATGTTTGGCCCAAATCTACAACTGGATGCCTTTGCCAATAAGACCATAGCCACATGTATGCTGCTGCTTCTTATGCTACGCAAAGTCCTTCCTATGCTCCCAGCACAGGCAAGACCTGAAGTCGTGCGGGCTATTATTTTAAGCAAGTTGGACTATTGCAACTCACTGCTTCTAGGAGCTCCTAAAACCTTGGTGGGCAAGCTTCAACGTATACAAAACATGGCAGCCAAGTTGTCTCTCTCTCGTCCGCGCACGGCCTCTTCCACTTCAGCCCTGTGTGATCTTCATTGGCTGCCTGTCCAGCAACGGATTCTTTTTAAGGCATCGTGTTTAGTTTTTAAAGCTTTGCATGGACAGGGACCTGTTCTGCTGCAGAATCTCTTCACCTGGTACGTCACTCCCCGAACCTTGCGCTCTTCTTCTGCATACCTGGTCACGGTTCCCAGGTTTCAAAGGTAAAGGATGGGAGGTCGCACTTTCAGCTTTGCCGCGGCCAGGCTTCGGAAATCTCTCCAGCTTCCATTGAGGAGCCAAGGTGCATTTTCATCTTTTAAGAGAAATCTGAAAACTTACCTATTTCCAAGAGGAGTGTGATCTCTGTGAGTGCGTGTCAGTTATGGTTTGTCAAAGCGCCAGGATACCCTTTGGGTGACAGTGTTGCGCTATATAAGATTGCAATACATACATACACACATACACCTGTAGACGCTGTCCATTGTCACTGCATGCACCGCCAGGTTACCTGTAAACGATGTCCAGTGTCACTGCAGGCACCGCAAGGGTACCTGTAGATGCTGTCCATTGTCACTGCATGCACCGCCAGGTTACCTGTAAACGATGTCCAGTGTCACTGCAGGCACCGCAAGTGTACCTGTAGATGCTATCCAGTGTCACTGCAGGCACCGCAAGGGTACCTGTAGATGCTGTCCAGTGTCACTGCAGGCACCACAAGGGTACCTGTAGACGCTGTCCGGTGACACTTCAGGCACCAGAAGGGTACCTGTAGACGCTGTCCAGTGACAGTTCAGGCACCACAAGGGTACAGGTACCCTTGTGGTGCCTGCAGTGACACAGGACAGCGTCTACAGGTACCCTAGTGGTGCCTGAAGTGTCACAGGACAGCGTCTACAGGTACCCTGGCGGTGCCTGCAGTGACACTGGACAGCATCTACAGGTAGCTGTCCAGTGACACTTCAGGCACCACAAGGGTACCTGTAGACGCGGTCCAGTGACACTTCAGGCACCACAAGGGTACCTGTAGACGCTGTCCAGTGTCACTGCAGGCACCGCCAGGGTACCTGTAGACGCTGTCCAGTGTCACTGCAGGCACTACCAGGGTACCTGAAGACGCTGTCCAGTGTCACTGCAGGCATCGCCAGGGTACCTCTAGACGCTGTCCAATGTCACTGCAGACACCACCAGGGTACCTGTAGACGCTGTCCAGTGACACTTCAGGCACCACAAGGGCACCTGTAGATGCTGTCCAGTGTTACTGCAGGTACCGCCAGGGTACCTGTAGACGCTGCCCAGTGTCACTGCAGGCACTGCCAGGGTACCTGTAGACGCTGTCCAGTGTTACTGCAGGTACCGCCAGGGTACCTGTAGACGCTGCCCAGTGTCACTGCAGGCACTGCCAGGGTACCTGTAGACGCTGTCCAGTGTCACTGAAGGGATCGCCAGGGTACCTGTAGACGCTGTCCAGTAACATTCGGGCACCACAAGGGTACCTGTAAACGCTGTCCAGTGACACTGCAGGCACCAACAGGGTACCTGTAGACGCTGTCCAGTGACACTTCAGGCACCACAAGGGTACCTGTAGATGCTGTCCAGTGTCACTGCAGGCACCGCTAGGGTACCTGTAGACGTTGTCCAGTGTATATGCAGGTACCGCCATGGTACCTGTAGATGCTTTCCAGTGTCACCGCAGGCACCACCAGGGTACCTGTAGATGCTGTCCAGTTTCACTGCAACGATTTAGAAAAGGGGGTGGTGATGAACAGAGTGTCTGAGTTAAACAGACCACTCTTACCCAGTCCAAAGATCAGGGCTTGATCCATCACCGTTATTTATCTCACTGCCCCATCCCAGCTCAGAACCTGGCTATATGCAAATCAGTCTGTCCCTGGCCCAGTGCATCATGGGAACAGGGCAGACTAAACTACCAAGCCAATTCTTCACCAGAAAGGAGACAAGCTACCGGGGACCGGTTTCTGGTATTTCAGCCTTCTTCGGCCCGGCTTGCTTGAATCCTGATGGAGCAGTGAGAAAGGGACTCATGTCTGAGTATACCCTGCCACACCTATAGTGGCCAAAAACGATTTAGAAAAGGGGGTGGTGATGAACAGAGTGTCTGAGTTAAACAGACCACTCTTACCCAGTCCAAAGATCAGGGCTTGATCCATCACCGTTATTTATCTCACTGCCCCATCCCAGCTCAGAACCTGGCTATATGCAAATCAGTCTGTCCCTGGCCCAGTGCATCATGGGAACAAGGCAGACTAAACTACCAAGCCAATTCTTCACCAGAAAGGAGACAAGCTACCGGGGACCGGTTTCTGGCATTTCAGCCTTCTTCGGCCCGGCTTGCTTGAATCCTGATGGAGCAGTGAGAAAGGGACTCATGTCTGAGTATACCCTGCCACACCTATAGTGGCCAAAAACGATTTAGAAAAGGGGGTGGTGATGAACAGAGTGTCTGAGTTAAACAGACCACTCTTACCCAGTCCAAAGATCAGGGCTTGATCCATCACCGTTATTTATCTCACTGCCCCATCCCAGCTCAGAACCTGGCTATATGCAAATCAGCCTGTCCCTGGCCCAGTGCATCATGGGAACAGGGCAGACTAAACTACCAAGCCAATTCTTCACCAGAAAGGAGACAAGCTACCGGGGACCGGTTTCTGGCATTTCAGCCTTCTTCGGCCCGGCTTGCTTGAATCCTGATGGAGCAGTGAGAAAGGGACTCATGTCTGAGTATACCCTGCCACACCTATAGTGGCCAAAAACGATTTAGAAAAGGGGGTGGTGATGAACAGAGTGTCTGAGTTAAACAGACCACTCTTACCCAGTCCAAAGATCAGGGCTTGATCCATCACCGTTATTTATCTCACTGCCCCATCCCAGCTCAGAACCCGGCTATATGCAAATCAGTCTGTCCCTGGCCCAGTGCATCATGGGAACAGGGCAGACTAAACTACCAAGCCAATTCTTCACCAGAAAGGAGACAAGCTACCGGGGACCGGTTTCTGGCATTTCAGCCTTCTTCGGCCCGGCTTGCTTGAATCCTGATGGAGCAGTGAGAAAGGGACTCATGTCTGAGTATACCCTGCCACACCTATAGTGGCCAAAAACGATTTAGAAAAGGGGGTGGTGATGAACAGAGTGTCTGAGTTAAACAGACCACTCTTACCCAGTCCAAAGATCAGGGCTTGATCCATCACCGTTATTTATCTCACTGCCCCATCCCAGCTCAGAACCTGGCTATATGCAAATCAGTCTGTCCCTGGCCCAGTGCATCATGGGAACAGGGCAGACTAAACTACCAAGCCAATTCTTCACCAGAAAGGAGACAAGCTACCGGGGACCGGTTTCTGGCATTTCAGCCTTCTTCGGCCCGGCTTGCTTGAATCCTGATGGAGCAGTGAGAAAGGGACTCATGTCTGAGTATACCCTGCCACACCTATAGTGGCCAAAAACGATTTAGAAAAGGGGGTGGTGATGAACAGAGTGTCTGAATTGAGCAGACCACTCTTACCCAGTCCAAAGATCAGGGCTTGATCCATCACCGTTATTTATCTCACTGCCCCATCCCAGCTCAGAACCTGGCTATATGCAAATCACTGCAGGCACCGCCAGGGTACCTGTAGACGCTGTCCCGTGACCCTTCAGGCACCACAAGGGTACCTGTAGACGCGGTCCAGTGACACTTCAGGCACCACAAGGGTATCTGTAGACGCTGTCCAGTGACACTTCAGGCACCACTAGGGTACCTGTAGACGCTGTCCAGTGACACTTCAGGCACCACAAGGGTACGTGTAGACACTGTCCTGTGTCACTGCAGGCACCACAAGGGTACCTGTAGATGCTGTCCAGTGTCACTGCAGGCACCGCCAGGGTACCTGTATATGCTGTCCAGTGTCACTGCAGGCACCGCCAGGGTACCTGTAGATGCTGTCCAGTGTCACTGCAGGCACTGCCAGGGTACCTGTAGACGCTGTCCAGTGACACTTCAGGCACCACAAGGGTACGTGTAGACGCTGTCCTGTGTCACTGCAGGCACCACAAGGGTACCTGTAAATGCTGTCCAGTGTCACTGCAGGCACCGCCAGGGTACCTGTAGATGCTGTCAAGTGTCACTACAGGCACCGCCAGGGTACCTGTAGACGCTGTTCAGTGTCACTGCAGGCACCGCCAGGGTACCTGTAGATGCTGTCCAGTGTCACTTCAGGTACCGCCAGGGTACCTGTAGACGCTGTCCAGTGTCACTGCATGTACCGCCAGGGTACCTGTAGACACTGTCCAGTGACACTTCTGGTACCACAGGGGAACCTGTAGACGCTGTCCAGTGTCACTGTAGGTACCGTCAGAGTACCTGTAGACGCCATGTAGTGATACTTCAGGCACCACAACGGTACCTGTAGACGCTGCCCAGTGTCACTGCAGGTACCGCCAGGGTGCCTGTAGACGCTGTCCAGTGTCACTGCAGGTACCGCCAGGTACCTGTAGACGCTGTCCAGTAACATTCGGGCACCACAAGGGTACCTGTAAAGGCTGTCCAGTGACACTTCAGGCACCACAAGGGTTCCTGTAGACAGGGTCCAGTGACACTTCAGGCGCCACAAGGGTACCTGCAGACACTGTCCAGTGTCACTGCAGGCACCAACAGGGTACCTGTAGACGCTGTCCAGTGACACTTCAGGCACCACAAGGGTACCTGTAGATGCTGTCTAGTGTCACTGCAGGCACCGACCGGGTACCTGTAGACGCTGTCCAGTGTCACTGCAGGCACCGCTAGGGTACCTGTAGACGTGTCCAGTGTATATGCAGGTACCGCCATGGTACCTGTAGATGCTTTCCAGTGTCACCGCAGGCACCACCAGGGTACCTGTAGATGCTGTCCAGTTTCACTGCAGGCACCGCCAGGGTACCTGTAGACGCTGTCCCGTGACCCTTCAGGCACCACAAGGGTACCTGTAGACGCGGTCCAGTGACACTTCAGGCACCACAAGGGTATCTGTAGACGCTGTCCAGTGTCACTGCAGGTACCGCCAGGGTACCTGTAGATGCTGTCCAGTGTCACTGCAGGCACCGTCAGGGTACCTGTAGATAACGTCCCGTGTCACTGCAGGCACCACCAGGGTACCTGTAGACGCTGTCCAGTGACACTTCAGGCACCACAATGGTACCTGTAGACGCTGTCCAATGTCACTGCAGGCACCTCCAGGGTACCTGTAGACGCTGTCCGTGACACTGCAGGCACTGCCAGGGTACCTGTAGATGCTGTCCAGTGTCACTGCAGGTACCTCCAGGGTACCTGTAGACGCTGTCCGGTGACACTGCAGGCACTGCCAGGGTACCTGTAGACGCTGTCCAGTGTCACTGCAGGTACCTCCAGGGTACCTGTAGACACTGTCCAGTGTCACTGCAGGCACCTCCAGGGTACCTGTAGACGCTGTCCGGTGACACTGCAGGCACCGCCAGGGTACCTGTAGATGCTGTCCAGTGTCAATGCAGGCACTGCAAGGGTACCTGTAGACGCTGTCCAGTGTCACTGCAGGCACCGCTAGGGTACCTGTAGATGCTGTCCAGTGTCACTGCAGGCACCTCCAGGGTACCTGTAGACGCTGTCCAGTGTCACGGCAGGCACCTCCAGGGTACCTGTAGACGCTGTCCAGTGTCACTGCAGGCACCTACAGGGTACCTGTAGACGCTGTCCGGTGACACTGCAGGCACTGCCAAGGTACCTGTAGGCGCTGTCCGTTGTCACTGCAGGCACCTCCAGGGTACCTGTAGACGCTGTATAGTGTCACTGCAGGCACCGCCAGGGTACCTGTAGACGCTGTCCAGTGTCACTGTAGGTACCTCCAGGGTACCTGTAGATGCTGTCCGGTGACACTGCAGGTACCTCTAGGGTACCTGTAGACACTGTCCAGTGTCATTGCAGGCACCGCCAGGGTACCTGTATACGCTGTCCACTGTCACTGCAGGCACCTCCAGGGTACCTGTAGACTCTGTCCAGTGACTCTGCAGGCACTGCCAGGGTACCTGTAGACTCTGTCCAGTGACACTTCAGGCACCACAAGGGTACCTGTAGACGCGGTCCAGTGACAATTCAGGCACCACAACGGTACTTGTAGACGCTGTCCATTGTCACTGCAGGCACCGCCAGGGTACCTGTAGACGCTGTGCAGTGACACTTCAGGCACCACAAGTGTACCTGTAGATGCTGTAGACGCTGTCTAGTGTCACTGTAGGCACCGACCGGGTACCTGTAGACGCTGTCCAGTGTCACTGCAGGCACCGCCAGGGTACCTGTAGACGCTGTCCAGTGTCACTGCAGGTACCGCCAGGGTACCTGTAGATACTTTCCAGTGTCACTGAAGGCACTGCCAGGGTACCTGTAGATGCTGTCCAGTTTCACTGCAGGCACCACCAGGGTACCTGTAGACGCTGTCCTGTGACACTTCAGGCACCACAAGGGTACCTGTGGACGCGGTCCAGTGACACTTTAGGCACCACAAGGGTATCTGTAGACGCTGTCCAGTGTCACTGCAGGTACCGCCAGGGTACCTGTAGATGCTTTCCAGTGTCACTGCAGACACCGCCAGGGTACCTGTAGATGCTGTCCAGTGTCACTGCAGGCATCACTAGGGTACCTGTAGACGCTGTCCAGTGACACTTCAGGCACCACAAGGGTACCTGTAGACGCTGTCCGTGTCACTGCAGGCACCGACAGGGTACCTGTAGTTGCTGTCCAGTGTCACTGCAGGCACCGCCAGGGTACCTGTAGATGCTGCCCAGTGTCACTACAGGCACCTCCGGGGTACCTGTAGACGCTGACCAGTGTCACTGCAGGCACCGCCAGGGTACCTGTAGACGCTGTCCAGTGTCACTGCAGGCACCGCCAGGGTACCTGTAGACGCTGTCCAGTGTCACTGCTGGCACCTCCAGGGTACCTGTAGACGCTGTCCAGTGTCACTGCAGGCACCTCCAGGGTACCTGTAGACGCTGCCCAGTGTCACTGCTGGCACCTCCAGGGTACCTGTAGACGCTGTCCGGTGACACTGCAGGCACTGCCAAGGTACCTGTAGGCGCTGTCCGGTGTCACTGCAGGCACCTCCAGGGTACCTGTAGACGCTGTCCAGTGTCACTGCAGGCACCGTAAGGGTACCTGTAGACGCTGTCCAGTGTTACTGCAGGCACCTTCAGGGTACCTGTAGACGCTGTCCGGTGACACTGCAGGTACCTCTAGGGTACCTGTAGACGATGTCCAGTGTCATTGCAGGCACCGCCAGGGTACCTGTATACGCTGTCCACTGTCACTGCAGGCACCTCCAGGGTACCTGTAGACGCTGTCCAGTGTTACTGCAGGCACCTTCAGGGTACCTGTAGACGCTGTCCGGTGACACTGCAGGCACCTTCAGGGTACCTGTAGACGCTGTCCAGTGACTCTGCAGGCACCGCCAGGGTACCTGTAGACTCTGTCCAGTGACTCTTCAGGCACCACAAGGGTACCTGTAGACGCGGTCCAGTGACAATTCAGGCACCACAACAGTACTTGTAGACGCTGTCCATTGTCACTGCAGGCACCGCCAGGGTACCTGTAGACGCTGTCCAGTGACACTTCAGGCACCACAAGTGTACCTGTAGACGCTGTCTAGTGTCACTGCAGGCACCGACCAGGTACCTGTAGACGCTGTCCAGTGTCACTGCAGGCACCACAAGGGTACCTGTAGATGCTGTCCAGTGTTACTGCAGGCACCACCAGGGTACCTGTAGATGCTGACCAGTGTCACTGCAGGCACCTCCAGGGTACCTGTAGACGCTGTCCAGTGTCACTGCAGGCACCGCCAGGGTACCTGTAGATGCTGTCCAGTGTTACTGCAGGCACCACCAGGGAACCTGTAGATGCTGACCAGTGTCACTGCAGGCACCGCCAGGGTACCTGTAGACGCTGTCCAGTGTCACTGCAGGCACCGCCAGGGTACCTGTAGATGCTGTCCAGTGTCACTTCAGGTACCGCCAGGGTACCTGTAGACGCTGTCCAGTGACACTTCAGGCACGACAAGGGTACCTGTAGACGCTGTCTAGTGTCACTGCATGTACCGCCAGGGTACCTGTAGACACTGTCCAGTGACACTTCTGGTACCACAGGGGAACCTGTAGACGCTGTCCAGTGTCACTGCAGGTACCGTCAGAGTACCTGTAGACGCTGTCCAGTGTTACTGCAGGTACCGCCAGGGTACCTGTAGACGCTGCCCAGTGTCACTGCAGGCACTGCCAGGGTACCTGTAGACGCTGTCCAGTGTCACTGCAGGGATCGCCAGGGTACCTGTAGACGCTGTCCAGTAACATTCGGGCACAACAAGGGTACCTGTAAACGCTGTCCAGTGACACTTCAGGCACCACAAGGGTTCCTGTAGACAGGGTCCAGTGACACTTCAGGCGCCACAAGGGTACCTGCAGACACTGTCCAGTGTCACTGCAGGCACCAACAGGGTACCTGTAGACGCTGTCCAGTGAAACTTCAGGCACCACAAGGGTACCTGTAGATGCTGTCTAGTGTCACTGCTGGCACCGACCGGGTACCTGTAGACGCTGTCCAGTGTCACTGCAGGCACCGCTAGGGTACCTGTAGACGTTGTCCAGTGTATATGCAGGTACCGCCATGGTACCTGTAGATGCTTTCCAGTGTCACCGCAGGCACCACCAGGGTACCTGTAGATGCTGTCCAGTTTCACTGCAACGATTTAGAAAAGGGGGTGGTGATGAACAGAGTGTCTGAGTTAAACAGACCACTCTTACCCAGTTCAAAGATCAGGGCTTGATCCATCACCGTTATTTATCTCACTGCCCCATCCCAGCTCAGAACCTGGCTATATGCAAATCAGTCTGTCCCTGGCCCAGTGCATCATGGGAACAGGGCAGACTAAACTACCAAGCCAATTCTTCACCAGAAAGGAGACAAGCTACCGGGGACCGGTTTCTGGTATTTCAGCCTTCTTCGGCCCGGCTTGCTTGAATCCTGATGGAGCAGTGAGAAAGGGACTCATGTCTGAGTATACCCTGCCACACCTATAGTGGCCAAAAACGATTTAGAAAAGGGGGTGGTGATGAACAGAGTGTCTGAGTTAAACAGACCACTCTTACCCAGTCCAAAGATCAGGGCTTGATCCATCACCGTTATTTATCTCACTGCCCCATCCCAGCTCAGAACCTGGCTATATGCAAATCAGTCTGTCCCTGGCCCAGTGCATCATGGGAACAGGGCAGACTAAACTACCAAGCCAATTCTTCACCAGAAAGGAGACAAGCTACCGGGGACCGGTTTCTGGCATTTCAGCCTTCTTCGGCCCGGCTTGCTTGAATCCTGATGGAGCAGTGAGAAAGGGACTCATGTCTGAGTATACCCTGCCACACCTATAGTGGCCAAAAACGATTTAGAAAAGGGGGTGGTGATGAACAGAGTGTCTGAGTTAAACAGACCACTCTTACCCAGTCCAAAGATCAGGGCTTGATCCATCACCGTTATTTATCTCACTGCCCCATCCCAGCTCAGAACCTGGCTATATGCAAATCAGTCTGTCCCCGGCCCAGTGCATCATGGGAACAGGGCAGACTAAACTACCAAGCCAATTCTTCACCAGAAAGGAGACAAGCTACCGGAGACCGGTTTCTGGCATTTCAGCCTTCTTCGGCCCGGCTTGCTTGAATCCTGATGGAGCAGTGAGAAAGGGACTCATGTCTGAGTATACCCTGCCACACCTATAGTGGCCAAAAACGATTTAGAAAAGGGGGTGGTGATGAACAGAGTGTCTGAGTTAAACAGACCACTCTTACCCAGTCCAAAGATCAGGGCTTGATCCATCACCGTTATTTATCTCACTGCCCCATCCCAGCTCAGAACCTGGCTATATGCAAATCACTGCAGGCACCGCCAGGATACCTGTAGACGCTGTCCCGTGACCCTTCAGGCACCACAAGGGTACCTGTAGACGCGGTCCAGTGACACTTCAGGCACCACAAGGGTATCTGTAGACGCTGTCCAGTGACACTTCAGGCACCACTAGGGTACCTGTAGACGCTGTCCAGTGACACTTCAGGCACCACAAGGGTACGTGTAGACGCTGTCCTGTGTCACTGCAGGCACCACAAGGGTACCTGTAGATGCTGTCCAGTGTCACTGCAGGCACCGCCAGGGTACCTGTATATGCTGTCCAGTGTCACTGCAGGCACCGCCAGGGTACCTGTAGATGCTGTCCAGTGTCACTGCAGGCACTGCCAGGGTACCTGTAGACGCTGTCCAGTGACACTTCAGGCACCACAAGGGTACGTGTAGACGCTGTCCTGTGTCACTGCAGGCACCACAAGGGTACCTGTAGATGCTGTCCAGTGTCACTGCAGGCACCGCCAGGGTACCTGTAGATGCTGTCCAGTGTCACTACAGGCACCGCCAGGGTACCTGTAGACGCTGTTCAGTGTCACTGCAGGCACCGCCAGGGTACCTGTAGATGCTGTCCAGTGTCACTTCAGGTACCGCCAGGGTACCTGTAGACGCTGTCCAGTGTCACTGCATGTACCGCCAGGGTACCTGTAGACACTGTCCAGTGACACTTCTGGTACCACAGGGGAACCTGTAGACGCTGTCCAGTGTCACTGTAGGTACCGTCAGAGTACCTGTAGACGCCATGTAGTGATACTTCAGGCACCACAACGGTACCTGTAGACGCTGCCCAGTGTCACTGCAGGTACCGCCAGGGTGCCTGTAGACGCTGTCCAGTGTCACTGCAGGTACCGCCAGGTACCTGTAGACGCTGTCCAGTAACATTCGGGCACCACAAGGGTACCTGTAAACGCTGTCCAGTGACACTTCAGGCACCACAAGGGTTCCTGTAGACAGGGTCCAGTGACACTTCAGGCGCCACAAGGGTACCTGCAGACACTGTCCAGTGTCACTGCAGGCACCAACAGGGTACCTGTAGACGCTGTCCAGTGACACTTCAGGCACCACAAGGGTACCTGTAGATGCTGTCTAGTGTCACTGCAGGCACCGACCGGGTACCTGTAGACGCTGTCCAGTGTCACTGCAGGCACCGCTAGGGTACCTGTAGACGTTGTCCAGTGTATATGCAGGTACCGCCAAGGTACCTGTAGATATTTTCCAGTGTCACCGCAGGCACCACCAGGGTACCTGTAGATGCTGTCCAGTTTCACTGCAGGCATCGCCAGGGTACCTGTAGACGCTGTCCCGTGACCCTTCAGGCACCACAAGGGTACCTGTAGACGCGGTCCAGTGACACTTCAGGCACCACAAGGGTATCTGTAGACGCTGTCCAGTGTCACTGCAGGCACCTCCAGGGTACCTGTAGACGCTGTCCGTGACACTGCAGGCACTGCCAGGGTACCTGTAGATGCTGTCCAGTGTCACTGCAGGTACCTCCAGGGTACCTGTAGACGCTGTACGGTGACACTGCAGGCACTGCCAGGGTACCTGTAGACGCTGTCCAGTGTCACTGCAGGTACCTCCAGGGTACCTGTAGACGCTGTCCGGTGACACTGCAGGCACTGCCAGGGTACCTGTAGACGCTGTCCAGTGTCACTGCAGGTACCTCCAGGGTACCTGTAGACACTGTCCAGTGTCACTGCAGGCACCTCCAGGGTACCTGTAGACGCTGTCCGGTGACACTGCAGGCACCGCCAGGGTACCTGTAGATGCTGTCCAGTGTCAATGCAGGCACTGCAAGGGTACCTGTAGACGCTGTCCAGTGTCACTGCAGGCACCGCTAGGGTACCTGTAGATGCTGTCCAGTGTCACTGCAGGCACCTCCAGGGTACCTGTAGACGCTGTCCAGTGTCACGGCAGGCACCTCCAGGGTACCTGTAGACGCTGTCCAGTGTCACTGCAGGCACCTACAGGGTACCTGTAGACGCTGTCCGGTGACACTGCAGGCACTGCCAAGGTACCTGTAGGCGCTGTCCGTTGTCACTGCAGGCACCTCCAGGGTACCTGTAGACGCTGTATAGTGTCACTGCAGGCACCGCCAGGGTACCTGTAGACGCTGTCCAGTGTCACTGTAGGTACCTCCAGGGTACCTGTAGATGCTGTCCGGTGACACTGCAGGTACCTCTAGGGTACCTGTAGACACTGTCCAGTGTCATTGCAGGCACCGCCAGGGTACCTGTATACGCTGTCCACTGTCACTGCAGGCACCTCCAGGGTACCTGTAGACTCTGTCCAGTGACTCTGCAGGCACTGCCAGGGTACCTGTAGACTCTGTCCAGTGACACTTCAGGCACCACAAGGGTACCTGTAGACGCGGTCCAGTGACAATTCAGGCACCACAACGGTACTTGTAGACGCTGTCCATTGTCACTGCAGGCACCGCCAGGGTACCTGTAGACGCTGTGCAGTGACACTTCAGGCACCACAAGTGTACCTGTAGATGCTGTAGACGCTGTCTAGTGTCACTGTAGGCACCGACCGGGTACCTGTAGACGCTGTCCAGTGTCACTGCAGGCACCGCCAGGGTACCTGTAGACGCTGTCCAGTGTCACTGCAGGTACCGCCAGGGTACCTGTAGATACTTTCCAGTGTCACTGAAGGCACTGCCAGGGTACCTGTAGATGCTGTCCAGTTTCACTGCAGGCACCACCAGGGTACCTGTAGACGCTGTCCTGTGACACTTCAGGCACCACAAGGGTACCTGTGGACGCGGTCCAGTGACACTTTAGGCACCACAAGGGTATCTGTAGACGCTGTCCAGTGTCACTGCAGGTACCGCCAGGGTACCTGTAGATGCTTTCCAGTGTCACTGCAGACACCGCCAGGGTACCTGTAGATGCTGTCCAGTGTCACTGCAGGCATCACTAGGGTACCTGTAGACGCTGTCCAGTGACACTTCAGGCACCACAAGGGTACCTGTAGACGCTGTCCGTGTCACTGCAGGCACCGACAGGGTACCTGTAGTTGCTGTCCAGTGTCACTGCAGGCACCGCCAGGGTACCTGTAGATGCTGCCCAGTGTCACTACAGGCACCTCCGGGGTACCTGTAGACGCTGACCAGTGTCACTGCAGGCACCGCCAGGGTACCTGTAGACGCTGTCCAGTGTCACTGCAGGCACCGCCAGGGTACCTGTAGACGCTGTCCAGTGTCACTGCTGGCACCTCCAGGGTACCTGTAGACGCTGTCCAGTGTCACTGCAGGCACCTCCAGGGTACCTGTAGACGCTGCCCAGTGTCACTGCTGGCACCTCCAGGGTACCTGTAGACGCTGTCCGGTGACACTGCAGGCACTGCCAAGGTACCTGTAGGCGCTGTCCGGTGTCACTGCAGGCACCTCCAGGGTACCTGTAGACGCTGTCCAGTGTCACTGCAGGCACCGTAAGGGTACCTGTAGACGCTGTCCAGTGTTACTGCAGGCACCTTCAGGGTACCTGTAGACGCTGTCCGGTGACACTGCAGGTACCTCTAGGGTACCTGTAGACGATGTCCAGTGTCATTGCAGGCACCGCCAGGGTACCTGTATACGCTGTCCACTGTCACTGCAGGCACCTCCAGGGTACCTGTAGACGCTGTCCAGTGACTCTGCAGGCACCGCCAGGGTACCTGTAGACTCTGTCCAGTGACTCTTCAGGCACCACAAGGGTACCTGTAGACGCGGTCCAGTGACAATTCAGGCACCACAACAGTACTTGTAGACGCTGTCCATTGTCACTGCAGGCACCGCCAGGGTACCTGTAGACGCTGTCCAGTGACACTTCAGGCACCACAAGTGTACCTGTAGACGCTGTCTAGTGTCACTGCAGGCACCGACCAGGTACCTGTAGACGCTGTCCAGTGTCACTGCAGGCACCACAAGGGTACCTGTAGATGCTGTCCAGTGTTACTGCAGGCACCACCAGGGTACCTGTAGATGCTGACCAGTGTCACTGCAGGCACCTCCAGGGTACCTGTAGACGCTGTCCAGTGTCACTGCAGGCACCGCCAGGGTACCTGTAGATGCTGTCCAGTGTTACTGCAGGCACCACCAGGGAACCTGTAGATGCTGACCAGTGTCACTGCAGGCACCGCCAGGGTACCTGTAGACGCTGTCCAGTGTCACTGCAGGCACCGCCAGGGTACCTGTAGATGCTGTCCAGTGTCACTTCAGGTACCGCCAGGGTACCTGTAGACGCTGTCCAGTGACACTTCAGGCACGACAAGGGTACCTGTAGACGCTGTCTAGTGTCACTGCATGTACCGCCAGGGTACCTGTAGACACTGTCCAGTGACACTTCTGGTACCACAGGGGAACCTGTAGACGCTGTCCAGTGTCACTGCAGGTACCGTCAGAGTACCTGTAGACGCTGTCCAGTGTTACTGCAGGTACCGCCAGGGTACCTGTAGACGCTGCCCAGTGTCACTGCAGGCACTGCCAGGGTACCTGTAGACGCTGTCCAGTGTCACTGCAGGGATCGCCAGGGTACCTGTAGACGCTGTCCAGTAACATTCGGGCACAACAAGGGTACCTGTAAACGCTGTCCAGTGACACTTCAGGCACCACAAGGGTTCCTGTAGACAGGGTCCAGTTACACTTCAGGCGCCACAAGGGTACCTGCAGACACTGTCCAGTGTCACTGCAGGCACCAACAGGGTACCTGTAGACGCTGTCCAGTGAAACTTCAGGCACCACAAGGGTACCTGTAGATGCTGTCTAGTGTCACTGCTGGCACCGACCGGGTACCTGTAGACGCTGTCCAGTGTCACTGCAGGCACCGCTAGGGTACCTGTAGACGTTGTCCAGTGTATATGCAGGTACCGCCATGGTACCTGTAGATGCTTTCCAGTGTCACCGCAGGCACCACCAGGGTACCTGTAGATGCTGTCCAGTTTCACTGCAACGATTTAGAAAAGGGGGTGGTGATGAACAGAGTGTCTGAGTTAAACAGACCACTCTTACCCAGTTCAAAGATCAGGGCTTGATCCATCACCGTTATTTATCTCACTGCCCCATCCCAGCTCAGAACCTGGCTATATGCAAATCAGTCTGTCCCTGGCCCAGTGCATCATGGGAACAGGGCAGACTAAACTACCAAGCCAATTCTTCACCAGAAAGGAGACAAGCTACCGGGGACCGGTTTCTGGTATTTCAGCCTTCTTCGGCCCGGCTTGCTTGAATCCTGATGGAGCAGTGAGAAAGGGACTCATGTCTGAGTATACCCTGCCACACCTATAGTGGCCAAAAACGATTTAGAAAAGGGGGTGGTGATGAACAGAGTGTCTGAGTTAAACAGACCACTCTTACCCAGTCCAAAGATCAGGGCTTGATCCATCACCGTTATTTATCTCACTGCCCCATCCCAGCTCAGAACCTGGCTATATGCAAATCAGTCTGTCCCTGGCCCAGTGCATCATGGGAACAGGGCAGACTAAACTACCAAGCCAATTCTTCACCAGAAAGGAGACAAGCTACCGGGGACCGGTTTCTGGCATTTCAGCCTTCTTCGGCCCGGCTTGCTTGAATCCTGATGGAGCAGTGAGAAAGGGACTCATGTCTGAGTATACCCTGCCACACCTATAGTGGCCAAAAACGATTTAGAAAAGGGGGTGGTGATGAACAGAGTGTCTGAGTTAAACAGACCACTCTTACCCAGTCCAAAGATCAGGGCTTGATCCATCACCGTTATTTATCTCACTGCCCCATCCCAGCTCAGAACCTGGCTATATGCAAATCAGTCTGTCCCCGGCCCAGTGCATCATGGGAACAGGGCAGACTAAACTACCAAGCCAATTCTTCACCAGAAAGGAGACAAGCTACCGGAGACCGGTTTCTGGCATTTCAGCCTTCTTCGGCCCGGCTTGCTTGAATCCTGATGGAGCAGTGAGAAAGGGACTCATGTCTGAGTATACCCTGCCACACCTATAGTGGCCAAAAACGATTTAGAAAAGGGGGTGGTGATGAACAGAGTGTCTGAGTTAAACAGACCACTCTTACCCAGTCCAAAGATCAGGGCTTGATCCATCACCGTTATTTATCTCACTGCCCCATCCCAGCTCAGAACCTGGCTATATGCAAATCACTGCAGGCACCGCCAGGATACCTGTAGACGCTGTCCCGTGACCCTTCAGGCACCACAAGGGTACCTGTAGACGCGGTCCAGTGACACTTCAGGCACCACAAGGGTATCTGTAGACGCTGTCCAGTGACACTTCAGGCACCACTAGGGTACCTGTAGACGCTGTCCAGTGACACTTCAGGCACCACAAGGGTACGTGTAGACGCTGTCCTGTGTCACTGCAGGCACCACAAGGGTACCTGTAGATGCTGTCCAGTGTCACTGCAGGCACCGCCAGGGTACCTGTATATGCTGTCCAGTGTCACTGCAGGCACCGCCAGGGTACCTGTAGATGCTGTCCAGTGTCACTGCAGGCACTGCCAGGGTACCTGTAGACGCTGTCCAGTGACACTTCAGGCACCACAAGGGTACGTGTAGACGCTGTCCTGTGTCACTGCAGGCACCACAAGGGTACCTGTAGATGCTGTCCAGTGTCACTGCAGGCACCGCCAGGGTACCTGTAGATGCTGTCCAGTGTCACTACAGGCACCGCCAGGGTACCTGTAGACGCTGTTCAGTGTCACTGCAGGCACCGCCAGGGTACCTGTAGATGCTGTCCAGTGTCACTTCAGGTACCGCCAGGGTACCTGTAGACGCTGTCCAGTGTCACTGCATGTACCGCCAGGGTACCTGTAGACACTGTCCAGTGACACTTCTGGTACCACAGGGGAACCTGTAGACGCTGTCCAGTGTCACTGTAGGTACCGTCAGAGTACCTGTAGACGCCATGTAGTGATACTTCAGGCACCACAACGGTACCTGTAGACGCTGCCCAGTGTCACTGCAGGTACCGCCAGGGTGCCTGTAGACGCTGTCCAGTGTCACTGCAGGTACCGCCAGGTACCTGTAGACGCTGTCCAGTAACATTCGGGCACCACAAGGGTACCTGTAAACGCTGTCCAGTGACACTTCAGGCACCACAAGGGTTCCTGTAGACAGGGTCCAGTGACACTTCAGGCGCCACAAGGGTACCTGCAGACACTGTCCAGTGTCACTGCAGGCACCAACAGGGTACCTGTAGACGCTGTCCAGTGACACTTCAGGCACCACAAGGGTACCTGTAGATGCTGTCTAGTGTCACTGCAGGCACCGACCGGGTACCTGTAGACGCTGTCCAGTGTCACTGCAGGCACCGCTAGGGTACCTGTAGACGTTGTCCAGTGTATATGCAGGTACCGCCAAGGTACCTGTAGATATTTTCCAGTGTCACCGCAGGCACCACCAGGGTACCTGTAGATGCTGTCCAGTTTCACTGCAGGCATCGCCAGGGTACCTGTAGACGCTGTCCCGTGACCCTTCAGGCACCACAAGGGTACCTGTAGACGCGGTCCAGTGACACTTCAGGCACCACAAGGGTATCTGTAGACGCTGTCCAGTGTCACTGCAGGCACCTCCAGGGTACCTGTAGACGCTGTCCGTGACACTGCAGGCACTGCCAGGGTACCTGTAGATGCTGTCCAGTGTCACTGCAGGTACCTCCAGGGTACCTGTAGACGCTGTCCGGTGACACTGCAGGCACTGCCAGGGTACCTGTAGACGCTGTCCAGTGTCACTGCAGGTACCTCCAGGGTACCTGTAGACACTGTCCAGTGTCACTGCAGGCACCTCCAGGGTACCTGTAGACGCTGTCCGGTGACACTGCAGGCACCGCCAGGGTACCTGTAGATGCTGTCCAGTGTCAATGCAGGCACTGCAAGGGTACCTGTAGACGCTGTCCAGTGTCACTGCAGGCACCGCTAGGGTACCTGTAGATGCTGTCCAGTGTCACTGCAGGCACCTCCAGGGTAACTGTAGACGCTGTCCAGTGTCACGGCAGGCACCTCCAGGGTACCTGTAGACGCTGTCCAGTGTCACTGCAGGCACCTACAGGGTACCTGTAGACGCTGTCCGGTGACACTGCAGGCACTGACAAGGTACCTGTAGGCGCTGTCCGTTGTCACTGCAGGCACCTCCAGGGTACCTGTAGACGCTGTATAGTGTCACTGCAGGCACCGCCAGGGTACCTGTAGACGCTGTCCAGTGTCACTGTAGGTACCTCCAGGGTACCTGTAGATGCTGTCCGGTGACACTGCAGGTACCTCTAGGGTACCTGTAGACACTGTCCAGTGTCATTGCAGGCACCGCCAGGGTACCTGTATACGCTGTCCACTGTCACTGCAGGCACCTCCAGGGTACCTGTAGACTCTGTCCAGTGACTCTGCAGGCACTGCCAGGGTACCTGTAGATTCTGTCCAGTGACACTTCAGGCACCACAAGGGTACCTGTAGACGCGGTCCAGTGACAATTCAGGCACCACAACGGTACTTGTAGACGCTGTCCATTGTCACTGCAGGCACCGCCAGGGTACCTGTAGACGCTGTGCAGTGACACTTCAGGCACCACAAGTGTACCTGTAGATGCTGTAGACGCTGTCTAGTGTCACTGTAGGCACCGACCGGGTACCTGTAGACGCTGTCCAGTGTCACTGCAGGCACCGCCAGGGTACCTGTAGACGCTGTCCAGTGTCACTGCAGGTACCGCCAGGGTACCTGTAGATGCTTTCCAGTGTCACTGAAGGCACTGCCAGGGTACCTGTAGATGCTGTCCAGTTTCACTGCAGGCACCACCAGGGTACCTGTAGACGCTGTCCTGTGTCACTGCAGGCACCACAAGGGTACCTGTAGATGCTGTCCAGTGTCACTGCAGGCACCGCCAGGGTACCTGTAGATGCTGTCCAGTGTCACTACAGGCACCGCCAGGGTACCTGTAGACGCTGTTCAGTGTCACTGCAGGCACCGCCAGGGTACCTGTAGATGCTGTCCAGTGTCACTTCAGGTACCGCCAGGGTACCTGTAGACGCTGTCCAGTGTCACTGCATGTACCGCCAGGGTACCTGTAGACACTGTCCAGTGACACTTCTGGTACCACAGGGGAACCTGTAGACGCTGTCCAGTGTCACTGTAGGTACCGTCAGAGTACCTGTAGACGCCATGTAGTGATACTTCAGGCACCACAACGGTACCTGTAGACGCTGCCCAGTGTCACTGCAGGTACCGCCAGGGTGCCTGTAGACGCTGTCCAGTGTCACTGCAGGTACCGCCAGGTACCTGTAGACGCTGTCCAGTAACATTCGGGCACCACAAGGGTACCTGTAAACGCTGTCCAGTGACACTTCAGGCACCACAAGGGTTCCTGTAGACAGGGTCCAGTGACACTTCAGGCGCCACAAGGGTACCTGCAGACACTGTCCAGTGTCACTGCAGGCACCAACAGGGTACCTGTAGACGCTGTCCAGTGACACTTCAGGCACCACAAGGGTACCTGTAGATGCTGTCTAGTGTCACTGCAGGCACCGACCGGGTACCTGTAGACGCTGTCCAGTGTCACTGCAGGCACCGCTAGGGTACCTGTAGACGTTGTCCAGTGTATATGCAGGTACCGCCAAGGTACCTGTAGATATTTTCCAGTGTCACCGCAGGCACCACCAGGGTACCTGTAGATGCTGTCCAGTTTCACTGCAGGCATCGCCAGGGTACCTGTAGACGCTGTCCCGTGACCCTTCAGGCACCACAAGGGTACCTGTAGACGCGGTCCAGTGACACTTCAGGCACCACAAGGGTATCTGTAGACGCTGTCCAGTGTCACTGCAGGCACCTCCAGGGTACCTGTAGACGCTGTCCGTGACACTGCAGGCACTGCCAGGGTACCTGTAGATGCTGTCCAGTGTCACTGCAGGTACCTCCAGGGTACCTGTAGACGCTGTCCGGTGACACTGCAGGCACTGCCAGGGTACCTGTAGACGCTGTCCAGTGTCACTGCAGGTACCTCCAGGGTACCTGTAGACACTGTCCAGTGTCACTGCAGGCACCTCCAGGGTACCTGTAGACGCTGTCCGGTGACACTGCAGGCACCGCCAGGGTACCTGTAGATGCTGTCCAGTGTCAATGCAGGCACTGCAAGGGTACCTGTAGACGCTGTCCAGTGTCACTGCAGGCACCGCTAGGGTACCTGTAGATGCTGTCCAGTGTCACTGCAGGCACCTCCAGGGTAACTGTAGACGCTGTCCAGTGTCACGGCAGGCACCTCCAGGGTACCTGTAGACGCTGTCCAGTGTCACTGCAGGCACCTACAGGGTACCTGTAGACGCTGTCCGGTGACACTGCAGGCACTGACAAGGTACCTGTAGGCGCTGTCCGTTGTCACTGCAGGCACCTCCAGGGTACCTGTAGACGCTGTATAGTGTCACTGCAGGCACCGCCAGGGTACCTGTAGACGCTGTCCAGTGTCACTGTAGGTACCTCCAGGGTACCTGTAGATGCTGTCCGGTGACACTGCAGGTACCTCTAGGGTACCTGTAGACACTGTCCAGTGTCATTGCAGGCACCGCCAGGGTACCTGTATACGCTGTCCACTGTCACTGCAGGCACCTCCAGGGTACCTGTAGACTCTGTCCAGTGACTCTGCAGGCACTGCCAGGGTACCTGTAGATTCTGTCCAGTGACACTTCAGGCACCACAAGGGTACCTGTAGACGCGGTCCAGTGACAATTCAGGCACCACAACGGTACTTGTAGACGCTGTCCATTGTCACTGCAGGCACCGCCAGGGTACCTGTAGACGCTGTGCAGTGACACTTCAGGCACCACAAGTGTACCTGTAGATGCTGTAGACGCTGTCTAGTGTCACTGTAGGCACCGACCGGGTACCTGTAGACGCTGTCCAGTGTCACTGCAGGCACCGCCAGGGTACCTGTAGACGCTGTCCAGTGTCACTGCAGGTACCGCCAGGGTACCTGTAGATGCTTTCCAGTGTCACTGAAGGCACTGCCAGGGTACCTGTAGATGCTGTCCAGTTTCACTGCAGGCACCACCAGGGTACCTGTAGACGCTGTCCTGTGACACTTCAGGCACCACAAGGGTACCTGTGGACGCGGTCCAGTGACACTTTAGGCACCACAAGGGTATCTGTAGACGCTGTCCTTTGTCACTGCAGGTACCGCCAGGGTACCTGTAGATGCTTTCCAGTGTCACTGCAGACACCGCCAGGGTACCTGTAGATGCTGTCCAGTGTCACTGCAGGCATCACTAGGGTACCTGTAGACGCTGTCCAGTGACACTTCAGGCACCACAAGGGTACCTGTAGACGCTGTCCGTGTCACTGCAGGCACCGACAGGGTACCTGTAGTTGCTGTCCAGTGTCACTGCAGGCACCGCCAGGGTACCTGTAGATGCTGCCCAGTGTCACTACAGGCACCTCCGGGGTACCTGTAGACGCTGACCAGTGTCACTGCAGGCACCGCCAGGGTACCTGTAGACGCTGTCCAGTGTCACTGCAGGCACCGCCAGGGTACCTGTAGACGCTGTCCAGTGTCACTGCTGGCACCTCCAGGGTACCTGTAGACGCTGTCCAGTGTCACTGCAGGCACCTCCAGGGTACCTGTAGACGCTGCCCAGTGTCACTGCTGGCACCTCCAGGGTACCTGTAGACGCTGTCCGGGGACACTGCAGGCACTGCCAAGGTACCTGTAGGCGCTGTCCGGTGTCACTGCAGGCACCTCCAGGGTACCTGTAGACGCTGTCCAGTGTCACTGCAGGCACCGCAAGGGTACCTGTAGACGCTGTCCGGTGACACTGCAGGTACCTCTAGGGTACCTGTAGACGATGTCCAGTGTCATTGCAGGCACCGCCAGGGTACCTGTATACGCTGTCCACTGTCACTGCAGGCACCTCCAGGGTACCTGTAGACGCTGTCCAGTGACTCTGCAGGCACCGCCAGGGTACCTGTAGACTCTGTCCAGTGACTCTTCAGGCACCACAAGGGTACCTGTAGACGCGGTCCAGTGACAATTCAGGCACCACAACAGTACTTGTAGACGTTGTCCATTGTCACTGCAGGCACCGCCAGGGTACCTGTAGACGCTGTCCAGTGACACTTCAGGCACCACAAGTGTACCTGTAGACGCTGTCTAGTGTCACTGCAGGCACCGACCAGGTACCTGTAGACGCTGTCCAGTGTCACTGCAGGCACCGCCAGGTTACCTGTAGACGCTGTCCAGTGTCACTGCAGGCACCACAAGGGTACCTGTAGATGCTGTCCAGTGTTACTGCAGGCACCACCAGGGTACCTGTAGATGCTGACCAGTGTCACTGCAGGCACCTCCAGGGTACCTGTAGACGCTGTCCAGTGTCACTGCAGGCACCGCCAGGGTACCTGTAGATGCTGTCCAGTGTTACTGCAGGCACCACCAGGGAACCTGTAGATGCTGACCAGTGTCTCTGCAGGCACCGCCAGGGTACCTGTAGACGCTGTCCAGTGTCACTGCAGGCACCGCCAGGGTACCTGTAGATGCTGTCCAGTGTCACTTCAGGTACCGCCAGGGTATCTGTAGACGCTGTCCAGTGACACTTCAGGCACGACAAGGGTACCTGTAGACGCTGTCTAGTGTCACTGCATGTACCGCCAGGGTACCTGTAGACACTGTCCAGTGACACTTCTGGTACCACAGGGGAACCTGTAGACGCTGTCCAGTGTCACTGCAGGTACCGTCAGAGTACCTGTAGACGCCATGTAGTGATACTTCAGGCACAACAACGGTACCTGTAGACGCTGCCCAGTGTCACTGCAGGTACCACCAGGGTACCTGTAGACGCTGTCCAGTGTCACTGCAGGTACCGCCAGGTACCTGTAGACGCTGTCCAGTGACACTTCGGGCACCACAAGGGTACCTGAAAACGCTGTCCAGTGACTCTTCAGGCACCACAAGGGTTCCTGTAGACAGGGTCCAGTGACACTTCAGGTGCCACAAGGGTACCTGTAGACGCTGTCCAGTGTCACTGCAGGCACCACCAGGGTACCTGTAGACGCTGTCCAGTGACACTTCAGGCACCACAAGGGTACCTGTAGACGCTGTCCAGTGTCACTGCAGGCACCACCAGGGTACCTGTAGACGCTGTCCAGTGACACTTCAGGCACCGCCATGGTACCTGTAGACGCTGTCCAGTGACTCTGCAGGCACCGCCAGGGTACCTGTAGACTCTGTCCAGTGTCACTTCAGGCACCACAAGGGTACCTGTAGATGCTGTCTAGTGTCACTGCAGGCACCCACCGGGTACCTGTAGACGCTGTCCAGTGTCACCGCAGGCACCACCAGGGTACCTGTAGATGCTGTCCAGTTTCACTGCAGGCACTGCCAGGGTACCTGTAGACGGTGTCCCGTGACACTTCAGGCACCCCAAGGGTACCTGTAGACGCGGTCCAGTGACACTTCAGGCACCACAAGGGTATCTGTAGACGCTGTCCAGTGTCACTGCAGGTACCGCCAGGGTACCTGTAGATGCTGTCCAGTGTCACTGCAGGCACCGCCAGGGTACCTGTAGATAACATCCAGTGTCACTGCAGGCACCACCAGGGTACCTGTAGACGCTGTCCAGTGACACTTCAGGCACCACAATGGTACCTGTAGACGCTGTCCAATGTCACTGCAGGCACCTCCAGGGTACCTGTAGACGCTGTCCGTGACACTGCAGGCACTGCCAGGGTACCTGTAGACGCTGTCCAGTGTCACTGCAGGTACCTCCAGGGTACCTGTAGACGCTGTCCGGTGACACTGCAGGCACTGCCAGGGTACTGGTAGACGCTGTCCAGTGTCAATGCAGGCACTGCAAGGGTACCTGTAGACGCTGTCCAGTGTCACTGCAGGCACCGCTAGGGTACCTGTAGATGCTGTCCAGTGTCACTGCAGGCACCTCCAGGGTACCTGTAGACGCTGTCCAGTGTCACTGCAGGCACCTCCAGGGTACCTGTAGACACTGTCCAGTGTCACTGCAGGCACCTCCAGGGTACCTATAGACGCTGTCCGGTGACACTGCAGGCACTGCCAAGGTACCTGTAGGCGCTGTCCGGTGTCACTGCAGGCACCTCCAGGGTACCTGTAGACGCTGTCCAGTGTCACTGCAGGCACCGCCAGGGTACCTGTAGAGGCTGTCCAGTGTCACTGTAGGCACCTCCAGGGTACCTGTAGATGCTGTCCGGTGACACTGCAGGTACCTCTAGGGTACCTGTAGACGCTGTCCAGTGTCATTGCAGGCACCGCCAGGGTACCTGTATACGCTGTCCAGTGTCACTGCAGGCACCTCCAGGGTACCTGTAGACGCTGTCCAGTGTCACTGTAGGCACCTCCAGGGTACCTGTAGATGCTGTCCGGTGACACTGCAGGTACCTCTAGGGTACCTGTAGACGCTGTCCAGTGTCATTGCAGGCACCGCCAGGGTACCTGTAGACGCTGTCCAGTGACTCTGCAGGCACCGCCAGGGTACCTGTAGACGCTGTCTAGTGACTCTGCAGGCACCGCCAGGGTACCTGTAGACGCTGTCCAGTGACTCTGCAGGCACCGCCAGGGTACCTGTAGACTCTGTCCAGTGACACTTCAGGCACCACAAGGGTACCTGTAGACGCGGTCCAGTGACAATTCAGGCACCACAACGGTACTTGTAGACGCTGTCCATTGTCACTGCAGGCACCGCCAGGGTACCTGTAGACGCTGTCCAGTGAAACTTCAGGCACCACAAGTGTACCTGTAGACGCTGTAGACGCTGTCTAGTGTCACTGCAGGCACCGACCGGGTACCTGTAGACGCTGTCCAGTGTCACTGCAGGCACCGCCAGGGTACCTGTAGACGCTGTCCAGTGTCACTGCAGGTACCGCCAGGGTACCTGTAGATTGTAGATGCTTTCCAGTGTCACTGAAGGCACTGCCAGGGTACCTGTAGATGCTGTCCAGTTTCACTGCAGGCACCACCAGGGTACCTGTAGACGCTGTCCTGTGACACTTCAGGCACCACAAGGGTACCTGTAGACGCTGTCCAGTGACACTTCAGGCACCACAAGGGTATCTGTAGACGCTGTCCAGTGTCACTGCAGGTACCGCCAGGGTACCTGTAGATGCTGTCCAGTGTCACTGCAGACACCGCCAGGGTACCTGTAGATGCTGTCCAGTGTCACTGCAGGCACTACCAGGGTACCTGTAGTTGCTGTTCTGTGTCACTGCAGGCACCGCCAGGGTACCTGTAGATGCTGCCCAGTGTCACTGCAGGCACCTCCATGGTACCTGTAGACGCTGTCCAGTGTCACTGCAGGCACCGCCAGGGTACCTGTAGACGCTGACCGGTGACACTGCAGGCACCGCCAGGGTACCTGTAGACGCTGTCCAGTGTCACTGCAGGCACCGCCAGGGTACCTGTAGATGCTGTCCAGTGTCACTGCAGGCACCTCCAGGGTACCTGTAGACGCTGTCCAGTGTCACTGCAGGCACCTCTAGGGTACCTGTAGACGCTGTCCAGTGTCATTGCAGTCACCGCCAGGGTACCTGTATACGCTGTCCACTGTCACTGCAGGCACCTCCAGGGTATCTGTAGACGCTGTCCGCTGTCACTGTAGGCACCTCCAGGAGACCTGTAGATGCTGTCCGGTGACACTGCAGGTACCCCTAGGGTACCTGTAGGCGCTGTCCAGTGTCATTGCAGGCACCGCCAGGGTACCTGTATATGCTGTCCAGTGACTCTGCAGGCACCTCCAGGGTACCTGTAGACGCTGTCCAGTGACTCTGCAGGCACCGCCAGGGTACCTGTAGACTCTGTCCAGTGACACTTCAGGCACCACAAGGGTACCTGTAGACGCGGTCCAGTGACAATTCAGGCACCACAACGGTACTTGTAGACGCTGTCCATTGTCACTGCAGGCACCGCCAGGGTACCTGTAGACGCTGTCCAGTGACACTTCAGGCACCACAAGTGTACCTGTAGACGCTGTAGACGCTGTCTAGTGTCACTGCAGGCACCGACCGGGTACCTGTAGACGCTGTCCAGTGTCACTGCAGGTACCACCAGGGTACCTGTAGATGCTTTCCAGTGTCACTGAAGGAACTGCCAGGGTACCTGTAGATGCTGTCCAGTTTCACTGCAGGCACCACCAGGGTACCTGTAGACGCTGTCCTGTGACACTTCAGGCACCACAAGGGTACCTGTAGACGCGGTCCAGTGACACTTCAGGCACCACAAGGGTATCTGTAGACGCTGTCCAGTGTCACTGCAGGTACCGCCAGGGTACCTGTAGATGCTGTCCAGTGTCACTGCAGACACCGCCAGGGTACCTGTAGATGCTGTCCAGTGTCACTGCAGGCACCACCAGGGTACCTGTAGACGCTGTCCAGTGACACTTCAGGCACCACAAGGGTACCTGTAGACGCTGTCCAATGTCACTGCAGGCACCTCCAGGGTACCTGTAGACGCTGTCCGTGACACTGCAGGCACTGCCAGGGTACCTGTAGACGCTGTCCAGTGTCACTGCAGGTACCTCCAGGGTACCTGTAGACGCTGTCCGGTGACACTGCAGGCACTGCCAGGGTACTGGTAGACGCTGTCCAGTGTCAATGCAGGCACTGCAAGGGTACCTGTAGACGCTGTCCAGTGTCACTGCAGGCACCGCTAGGGTACCTGTAGATGCTGTCCAGTGTCACTGCAGGCACCTCCAGGGTACCTGTAGACGCTGTCCAGTGTCACTGCAGGCACCTCCAGGGTACCTGTAGACACTGTCCAGTGTCACTGCAGGCACCTCCAGGGTACCTATAGACGCTGTCCGGTGACACTGCAGGCACTGCCAAGGTACCTGTAGGCGCTGTCCGGTGTCACTGCAGGCACCTCCAGGGTACCTGTAGACGCTGTCCAGTGTCACTGCAGGCACCGCCAGGGTAACTGTAGAGGCTGTCCAGTGTCACTGTAGGCACCTCCAGGGTACCTGTAGATGCTGTCCGGTGACACTGCAGGTACCTCTAGGGTACCTGTAGACGCTGTCCAGTGTCATTGCAGGCACCGCCAGGGTACCTGTATACGCTGTCCAGTGTCACTGCAGGCACCTCCAGGGTACCTGTAGACGCTGTCCAGTGTCACTGTAGGCACCTCCAGGGTACCTGTAGATGCTGTCCGGTGACACTGCAGGTACCTCTAGGGTACCTGTAGACGCTGTCCAGTGTCATTGCAGGCACCGCCAGGGTACCTGTAGACGCTGTCCAGTGACTCTGCAGGCACCGCCAGGGTACCTGTAGACGCTGTCTAGTGACTCTGCAGGCACCGCCAGGGTACCTGTAGACGCTGTCCAGTGACTCTGCAGGCACCGCCAGGGTACCTGTAGACTCTGTCCAGTGACACTTCAGGCACCACAAGGGTACCTGTAGACGCGGTCCAGTGACAATTCAGGCACCACAACGGTACTTGTAGACGCTGTCCATTGTCACTGCAGGCACCGCCAGGGTACCTGTAGACGCTGTCCAGTGAAACTTCAGGCACCACAAGTGTACCTGTAGACGCTGTAGACGCTGTCTAGTGTCACTGCAGGCACCGACCGGGTACCTGTAGACGCTGTCCAGTGTCACTGCAGGCACCGCCAGGGTACCTGTAGACGCTGTCCAGTGTCACTGCAGGTACCGCCAGGGTACCTGTAGATTGTAGATGCTTTCCAGTGTCACTGAAGGCACTGCCAGGGTACCTGTAGATGCTGTCCAGTTTCACTGCAGGCACCACCAGGGTACCTGTAGACGCTGTCCTGTGACACTTCAGGCACCACAAGGGTACCTGTAGACGCTGTCCAGTGACACTTCAGGCACCACAAGGGTATCTGTAGACGCTGTCCAGTGTCACTGCAGGTACCGCCAGGGTACCTGTAGATGCTGTCCAGTGTCACTGCAGACACCGCCAGGGTACCTGTAGATGCTGTCCAGTGTCACTGCAGGCACTACCAGGGTACCTGTAGTTGCTGTTCTGTGTCACTGCAGGCACCGCCAGGGTACCTGTAGATGCTGCCCAGTGTCACTGCAGGCACCTCCATGGTACCTGTAGACGCTGTCCAGTGTCACTGCAGGCACCGCCAGGGTACCTGTAGACGCTGACCGGTGACACTGCAGGCACCGCCAGGGTACCTGTAGACGCTGTCCAGTGTCACTGCAGGCACCGCCAGGGTACCTGTATATGCTGTCCAGTGACTCTGCAGGCACCTCCAGGGTACCTGTAGACGCTGTCCAGTGACTCTGCAGGCACCGCCAGGGTACCTGTAGACTCTGTCCAGTGACACTTCAGGCACCACAAGGGTACCTGTAGACGCGGTCCAGTGACAATTCAGGCACCACAACGGTACTTGTAGACGCTGTCCATTGTCACTGCAGGCACCGCCAGGGTACCTGTAGACGCTGTCCAGTGACACTTCAGGCACCACAAGTGTACCTGTAGACGCTGTAGACGCTGTCTAGTGTCACTGCAGGCACCGACCGGGTACCTGTAGACGCTGTCCAGTGTCACTGCAGGTACCACCAGGGTACCTGTAGATGCTTTCCAGTGTCACTGAAGGAACTGCCAGGGTACCTGTAGATGCTGTCCAGTTTCACTGCAGGCACCACCAGGGTACCTGTAGACGCTGTCCTGTGACACTTCAGGCACCACAAGGGTACCTGTAGACGCGGTCCAGTGACACTTCAGGCACCACAAGGGTATCTGTAGACGCTGTCCAGTGTCCCTGCAGGTACCGCCAGGGTACCTGTAGATGCTGTCCAGTGTCACTGCAGACACCGCCAGGGTACCTGTAGATGCTGTCCAGTGTCACTGCAGGCACCACCAGGGTACCTGTAGACGCTGTCCAGTGACACTTCAGGCACCACAAGGGTACCTGTAGATACTGTCCGTGTCACTGCAGGCACCAAGAGGGTACCTGTAGTTGCTGTCCAGTGTCACTGCAGGCACCGCCAGGGTACCTGTAGATGCTGCCCAGTGTCACTGCAGGCACCTCCAGGGTACCTGTAGAGGCTGTCCAGTGTCACTGCAGGCACCGCCAGGGTACCTGTAGATGCTGACCGGTGACACTGCAGGCACCACCAGGGTACCTGTAGACGCTGTCCAGTTTCACTGCAGGCACCACCAGGGTACCTGTAGATGCTGTCCAGTGTCACTGCAGGCACCTCCAGGGTACCTGTAGACGCTGTCCAGTGTCACTGCAGGCACCTCTAGGGTACCTGTAGACGCTGTCCAGTGTCACTGCTGGCACCTCCAGGGTACCTGTAGACGCTGTCCGGTGACACTGCAGGCACTGCCAAGGTACCTGTAGGCGCTGTCCGGTGTCACTGCAGGCACCGCCAGGGTACCTATAGACGCTGTCCAGTGTCACTGCAGGCACCTCCAGGGTACCTGTAGACGCTGTCCAGTGACACTGCAGGTACCTCTAGAGTACCTGTAGACGCTGTCCAGTGTCATTGCAGGCACCACCAGGGTACCTGTGTACGCTGTCCACTGTCACTGCAGGCACCTCCAGGGTACCTGTAGACGCTGTCCAGTGACTCTGCAGGCACTGCCAGGGTACCTGTAGACTCTGTCCAGTGACTCTTCAGGCACCACAAGGGTACCTGTAGACGCGGTCCAGTGACAATTCAGGCACCACAACAGTACTTGTAGACGCTGTCCATGGTCACTGAAGGCACCGCCAGGGTACCTGTAGACGCTGTCCAGTGACACTTCAGGCACCACAAGTGTACCTGTAGACGCTGTCTAGTGTCACTGCAGGCACCGACCGGGTACCTGTAGATGCTGTCCAGTGTCACTGCAGGCACCGCCAGGTTACCTGTAGACGCTGTCCAGTGTCACTGCAGGTACCGCCAGGGTACCTGTAGATGCTTTCCAGTGTCACTGCAGGCACTGCCAGGGTACCTGTAGATGCTGTCCAGTTTCACTGCAGGCACCACCAGGGTACCTGTAGACGCTGTCCTGTGACACTTCAGGCACCACAAGGGTACCTGTAGACGCGGTCCAGTGTCACTGCAGGCACCACAAGGGTACCTGTAGATGCTGTCCAGTGTTACTGCAGGCACCACCAGGGTACCTGTAGATGCTGACCAGTATCACTGCAGGCACCTCCAGGGTACCTGTAGACGCTGTCCAGTGTCGCTGCAGGCACCGCCAGGGTACATGTAGATGCTGTTCAGTGTTACTGCAGGCACAACCAGGGTACCTGTAGATGCTGACCAGTGTCACTGCAGGCACCGCCAGGGTACCTGTAGACGCTGTCCAGTGACACGGCAGGCACCTCCAGGGTACCTGTAGACGCTGTCCGGTGACACTGCAGGTACCTCTAGAGTACCTGTAGACGCTGTCCAGTGTCATTGCAGGCACCGTCAGGGTACCTGTATACGCTGTCCACTGTCACTGCAGGCACCTCCAGGGTACCTGTAGACGCTGTCCAGTGACTCTGCAGGCACCGCCAGGGTAACTGTAGACTCTGTCCAGTGACTCTTCATGCACCACAAGTGTACCTGTAGACGCGGTCCAGTGACAATTCAGGCACCACAACAGTACTTGTAGACGCTGTCCATTGTCACTGAAGGCACCGCCAGGGTACCTGTAGACGCTGTCCAGTGACACTTCAGGCACCACAAGTGTACCTGTAGACGCTGACTAGTGTCACTGCAGGCACCGACCGGGTACCTGTAGACGCTGTCCAGTGTCACTGCAGGCACCGCCAGGTTACCTGTAGATGCTGTCCAGTGTCACTGCAGGTACCACCAGGGTACCTGTAGATGCTTTCCAGTGTCACTGCAGGCACTGCCAGGGTACCTGTAGATGCTGTCCAGTTTCACTGCAGGCACCACCAGGGTACCTGTAGACGCTGTCCTGTGACACTTCAGGCACCACAAGGGTACCTGTAGACGCGGTCCAGTGTCACTGCAGGCACCACAAGGGTATCTGTAGATGCTGTCCAGTGTTACTGCAGGCACCACCAGGGTACCTGTACATGCTGACCAGTGTCACTGCAGGCACCTCCAGGGTACCTGTAGACGCTGTCCAGTGTCACTGCAGGCACCGCCAGGGTACCTGTAGATGCTGTCCAGTGTTACTGCAGGCACCACCAGGGTACCTGTAGATGCTGACCAGTGTCACTGCAGGCACCGCCAGGGTACCTGTAGACGCTGTCCAGTGTCACTGCAGGCACCGCCAGGGTACCTGTAGATGCTGTCCAGTGTCACTTCAGGTACCGCCAGGGTACCTGTAGACGCTGTCCAGTGACACTTCAGGCACGACAAGGGTACCTGTAGACGCTGTCTAGTGTAACTGCATGTACCGCCAGGGTACCTGTAGACACTGTCCAGTGACACTTCTGGTACCACAGGGGAACCTGTAGACGCTGTCCAGTGTCACTGCAGGTACCGTCAGAGTACCTGTAGACGCCATGTAGTGATACTTCAGGCACCACAACGGTACCTGTAGACGCTGCCCAGTGTCACTGCAGGTACCGCCAGGGTACCTGTAGACGCTGTCCAGTGTCACTGCAGGTACCGCCAGGTACCTGTAGACGCTGTCCAGTGACACTTCGGGCACCCCAAGGGTACCTGTAAACGCTGTCCAGTGACACTTCAGGCACCACAAGGGTTCCTGTAGACAGGGTCCAGTGACACTTCAGGTGCCACAAGGGTACCTGTAGACGCTGTCCAGTGTCACTGCAGGCACCACCAGGGTAGCTGTAGACGCTGTCCAGTGACACTTCAGGCACCACAAGGGTACCTGTAGATGCTGTCCAGTGTCACTGCAGTCACCGCCAGGGTACCTGTAGACGCTGTCCAGTGACTCTGCAGGCACCGTCAGGGTACCTGTAGACTCTGTCCAGTGTCATTTCAGGCACCACAAGGGTACCTGTAGACGCTGTCCAGTGTCACCGCAGGCACCACCAGGGTACCTGTAGATGCTGTCCAGTTTCACTGCAGGCACCTCCAGGGTACCTGTAGACGCTGTCCAGTGTCACTGCAGGCACCTCTCTAGGGTACCTGTAGACGCTGTCCAGTGTCATTGCAGGCACCGCCAGGGTACCTGTATACGCTGTCCACTGTCACTGCAGGCACCTCAGGGGTACCTGTAGACGCTGTCCAGTGTCACTGTAGGCACCTCCAGGGTACCTGTAGATGCTGTCCGGTGACACTGCAGGTACCCCTAGGGTACCTGTAGACGCTGTCCAGTGTCATTGCAGGCACCGCCAGGGTACCTGTAGACGCTGTCCAGTGACTCTGCAGGCACCGCCAGGGTACCTGTAGACTCTGTCCAGTGACACTTCAGGCACCAGAAGGGTACCTGTAGACGCGGTCCAGTGACAATTCAGGCACCACAACGGTACTTGTAGACGCTGTCCATTGTCACTGCAGGCACCGCCAGGGTACCTGTAGACGCTGTCCAGTGACACTTCAGGCACCACAAGTGTACCTGTAGACGCTGTAGACGCTGTCTAGTGTCACTGCAGGCACCGACTGGGTACCTGTAGACGCTGTCCAGTGTCACTGCAGGCACCGCCAGGGTACCTGTAGACGCTGTCCAGTGTCACTGCAGGTACCACCAGTGTACCTGTAGATGCTTTCCAGTGTCACTGAAGGAACTGCCAGGGTACCTGTAGATGCTGTCCAGTTTCACTGCAGGCACCACCAGGGTACCTGTAGACGCTGTCCTGTGACACTTCAGGCACCACAAGGGTACCTGTAGACGCGGTCCAGTGACATTTCAGGCACCACAAGGGTATCTGTAGACGCTGTCCAGTGTCACTGCAGGTACCGCCAGGGTACCTGTAGATGCTGTCCAGTGTCACTGCAGACACCGCCAGGGTACCTGTAGATGCTGTCCAGTGTCACTGCAGGCACCACCAGGGTACCTGTAGACGCTGTCCAGTGACACTTCAGGCACCACAAGGGTACCTGTAGATACTGTCCGTGTCACTGCAGGCACCGACAGGGTACCTGTAGTTGCTGTCCAGTGTCACTGCAGGCACCGCCAGGGTACCTGTAGATGCTGCCCAGTGTCACTGCAGGCACCTCCAGGGTACCTGTAGACGCTGTCCAGTGTCACTGCAGGCACCGCCAGGGTACCTGTAGACGCTGACCGGTGACACTGCAGGCACCACCAGGGTACCTGTAGACGCTGTCCAGTTTCACTGCAGGCACCACCAGGGTACCTGTAGATGCTGTCCAGTGTCACTGCAGGCACCTCCAGGGTACCTGTAGACGCTGTCCAGTGTCACTGCAGGCACCTCTAGGGTACCTGTAGACGCTGTCCAGTGTCACTGCTGGCACCTCCAGGGTACCTGTCGACGCTGTCCGGTGACACTACAGGCACTGCCAAGGTACCTTTAGGCGCTGTCCGGTGTCACTGCAGGCACCTCCAGGGTACCTGTAGACGCTGTCCAGTGTCACTGCAGGCACCGCCAGGGTACCTGTAGACGCTGTCCAGTGTCACTGCAGGCACCTCCAGGGTACCTGTAGACGCTGTCCGGTGACACTGCAGGTACCTCTAGAGTACCTGTAGACGCTGTCCAGTGTCATTGCAGGCACCGCCAGGGTACCTGTATACGCTGTCCACTGTCACTGCAGGAACCTCCAGGGTACCTGTAGACGCTGTCCAGTGTCATTGCAGGCACCGCCAGGGTACCTGTAGACGCTGTCCAGTGACACTTCAGGCACCACAAGGGTACCTGTAGACGCTGTCCAGTGACTCTGCAGGCACCGCCAGGGTACCTGTAGACTCTGTCCAGTGACTCTTCAGGCACCACAAGGGTACCTGTAGACGCGGTCCAGTGACAATTCAGGCACCACAACAGTACTTGTAGACGCTGTCCATTGTCAAAGCAGGCACCGCCAGGGCACCTGTAGACGCTGTCCAGTGACACTTCAGGCACCACAAGTGTACCTGTAGACGCTGTCTAGTGTCACTGCAGGCACCGCCAGGTTACCTGTAGACGCTGTCCAGTGTCACTGCAGGTACCGCCAGGGTACCTGTAGATGCTGTCCAGTGTCACTGCAGGCACCACCAGGGTACCTGTAGATGCTGTCCAGTGTCACTGCAGGCACCACCAGGGTACCTGTAGACGCTGTCCAGCGACACTTCAGGCCCCACAAGGGTACCTGTAGACGCTGTCCAGTGTCACTGCAGGCACCGACAGGGTACCTGTAGTTGCTGTCCAGTGTCACTGCAGGCACCGCCAGGGTACCTGTAGACGCTGTCCAGTGTCACTGCAGGTACCGCCAGGGTACCTGTAGACACTGTCCTGTGACACTTCAGGCACCACAAGGGTACCTGTAGATGCTGTCCAGTGTCACTGCAGGCACCACCAGGGTACCTGTAGATGCTGTCCAGTGTCACTGCAGGCACCACCAGGGTACCTGTAGACGCTGTCCAGTGACACTTCAGGCACCACAAGGGTACCTGTAGACGCTGTCCAGTGTCACTGCAGGCACCGACAGGGTACCTGTAGTTGCTGTCCAGTGTCACTGCAGGCACCGCCAGGGTACCTGTAGACGCTGTCCAGTGTCACTGCAGGTACCGCTAGGGTACCTGTAGATGCTGCCCAGTGTCACTGCAGGCACCTCCAGGGTACCTGTAGACGCTCTCCAGTGTCACTGCAGGCACCGCCAGGGTACCTGTAGACGCTGTCCAGTGTCACTGCAGGCACCTCCAGGGTACCTGTAGACGCTGTCCAGTGTCACTGCAGGCACCTCTAGGGTACCTGTAGACGCTGTCCAGTGTCACTGCTGGCACCTCCAGGGTACCTGTAGACGCTGTCCGGTGACACTGCAGGCACTGCCAAGGTACCTGTAGGCGCTGTCCGGTGTCACTGCAGGCACCTCCAGGGTACCTGTAGACGCTGTCCAGTGTCACTGCAGGCACCACCAGGGTACCTGTAGACGCTGTCCAGTGTCACTGCAGGCACCGCCAGGGTACCTGTAGACGCTGTCCCGTGACACTTCAGGCACCACAAGGGTGCCTGTAGACGCGGTCCAGTGACACTTCAGGTACCACAAGGGTATCTGTAGACGCTGTCCAGTGTCACTGCAGGTACCGCCAGGGTACCTGTAGATGCTGTCCAGTGTCACTGCAGGCACCGCCAGGGTACCTGTAGATAACGTCCAGTGTCACTGCAGGCACCACCAGGGTACCTGTAGACGCTGTCCAGTGACACTTCAGGCACCACAATGGTACCGGTAGACGCTGTCCAATGTCACTGCAGGCACCTCCAGGGTACTTGTAGACGCTGTCCGTGACACTGCAGGCACTGCCAGGGTACCTGTAGACGCTGTCCAGTGTCACTGCAGGTACCTCCAGGGTACCTGTAGACGCTGTCCGGTGACACTGCAGGCACTGCCAGGGTACCTGTAGACGCTGTCCAGTGTCACTGCAGGTACCTCCAGGGTACCTGTAGACACTGTCCAGTGTCACTGCAGGCACCTCCAGGGTACCTGTAGATGATGTCCGGTGACACTGCAGGCACCGCCAGGGTACCTGTAGATGCTGTCCAGTGTCAATGCAGGCACTGCAAGGGTACCTGTAGACGCTGTCCAGTGTCACTGCAGGCACCGCTAGGGTACCTGTAGATGCTGTCCAGTGTCACTGCAGGCACCTCCAGGGTACCTGTAGACGCTGTCCAGTGTCACTGCAGGCACCTCCAGGGTACCTGTAGACGCTGTCCAGTGTCACTGCAGGCACCTCCAGGGTACCTATAGACGCTGTCCGGTGACACTGCAGGCACTGCCAAGGTACCTGTAGGCGCTGTCCGGTGTCACTGCACGCACCTCCAGGGTACCTGTAGACGCTGTCCAGTGTCACTGCAGGCACCGCCAGGGTACCTGTAGACGCTGTCCAGTGTCACTGTAGGCACCTCCAGGGTACCTGTAGCTGCTGTTCGGTGACACTGCAGGTACCTCTAGGGTACCTGTAGACGCTGTCCAGTGTCATTGCAGGCACCGCCAGGGTACCTGTATACGCTGTCCACTGTCACTGCAGGCACCTCCAGGGTACCTGTAGACGCTGTCCAGTGTCACTGTAGGCACCTCCAGGGTACCTGTAGATGCTGTCCGGTGACACTGCAGGTACCTCTAGGGTACCTGTAGACGCTGTCCAGTGTCATTGCAGGCACCGCCAGGGTACCTGTATACGCTGTCCAGTGACTCTGCAGGCACCTCCAGGGTACCTGTAGACGCTGTCCAGTGACTCTGCAGGCACCGCCAGGGCACCTGTAGACTCTGTCCAGTGACACTTCAGGCACCACAAGGGTACCTGTAGACGCGGTCCAGTGACAATTCAGGCACCACAACTGTTGGACCTGGGCCTCTTGGCAGGGTCATCCCTAAACTTTTTGCCTTCCTGCAATACTCTCTCTGACCTGTTTTTGTTGGTTTAATGACTCTGGGCACTTTACCACTGCTGACCAGTGCTAAAGTGCATATGCTCTCCCTGTATAAAGTATAACGGTGATTGGTATACCTGATTGGTTCATTGGATTTACTGTCAGTCCCCAGTAAAGTGCACCAGGAGTGCCAGGGCTTGTAAGTGCCAATACTGCTAGTGGGCCTGCAGCGCTGGTTGCGCCACCCACAGAAGCAGCCTTAAAATGTGTCTAGGGTCTGCCATTGCAGAACCTGCGTGCAGTCTGGTACTGTCATGCTGGCTGGGCAAGTGCACACACTTGCCAGCCCCTAAACCTTCCCTTAACTTCATATTAGTCACCCCTATGGTAGGCCCTAGGGCAGGGTGCATTGTGAGTGTAAGGTAGGACATGCCCTGATGTGTGTGGCCTGTCCTAATAGTGAATTACAGCCAAATTCGTTTTTCACTATTGAAAGGCTACCTGCTCCCTTTAGGCCAGATGGGCTGCTGGAATTATTACACCCTATAATCCCAGCAGGCTCAGGGAACATGGTAGAAATTAATGTTTAGTATGCCTGAACTCAGAATAATAAAATATTTCTTTTAGTAAAGTTTATTTTAATATCCTGGGTTTGCAAATGCTACTTTTAGAAAGTTAGCATTTGCTTGTCTAACCATTTCAGCCCGCCTCTGCTCTTGTGTGTATCTGACTGTCTGGGTGTGTGAGTGACAGGGCTGGGAGTTGACAGGTAGTGAATAGCCAGATGACACCTTAGTGGGTGGTGGGAGTTTCCCCTGAACGATGCATCAGGCTGTGCTCTGCCACCACAATGCTGGCTCCGCCCTCCTGGGGAGCGACTGATGACTCAGCCTGCACCTGGCCCAGGAAAGACCGAAGTTTGTCAACAGAGTGCTCAGGCTGCCCCTGTCTTCACAATGCCGGCTCCGCCCCCCTGGGGAGCGGCTGATGTGCCTGCCCTCACACTGAATGCAGAAGCAGAAGTACCCACCACAAGTGCTCAGGAGCTGAGAGCAGTTATGCAGAGGCCCCCCTGGCCAGTGAGAACAAAAGAAACTGTGTATAAAAGTAGGAGCCCTGCTCCTTGTAAATTAGAATCCTGTTTTACCACGAAGGACCTCTGCCCGCCTAGAAGGAGAAGAGACGCTGGGAGAACTGGCCTGCTGCTTGCCTTGCTGAGAAAGGAGAGGAAAAGACTTGATAAGAAAAGACTTTGCTGCTTTGTGCTTAAACATTCTCCAAGGGCTTGACTGAGCTTGCCCCCTGACCTGAGCCACAGGACCATCTGGCTCAACCTGCCTCTGCTCGTCTGCCGGTAATTAACCGGGATATCTACTACTGCCGGAGCTGTGACCTTGATGCCCCCCAGCCCCTCCCTGAGGCCGTGACCGACTGTGTCTCCTCGTCCCCGCCGAGGAAGAGCTCCGCTCCGTTGAGCCGCTCTCCCCCCGCTGAGGAGATCGCTGTGTTGACCGCCTGGAAGGCTCGCTGCTGTGGTGCCCCCCAGCCCCTCCCTGAGGCCGTGACCGACTGTGTCTCCTCGTCCCCGCCGAGGAAGAGCTCCGCTCCGTTGAGCCGCTCTTCCCCCGCTGAGGGGATCGCTGTGTCGACCGCCTAAGAGGGCCCGCTGCGGTGCCTCACCCTCCCGCCAGAAATCCCCACCGGACGCAAACAGACCCAGGGGACAGACCTCCGACTTGGACGGACGCCTCGGGTGCCAGCCTCGCTCTGCCTGAGCTGCTGGGCACCTCGCCTTTGTCCCCGGAGGAAAGCCGCCACCGAGACCGCCAACGGGCTCGGGGCCCGCAACGTTTGTTTTTGCCCTTTTTGTTGTGCCAGCCGCCCTGCCTACGAGTGCCCCCGGCCTCCAGATCAGCTGTGGTGCGAGCCGCCTTTCGCAGCTGACTCGCACCGCTCTCTGTGTGCCTGCTCGCGGCGCCGCTCCGCTCTGTGCGAGCGCTCCAGCCCCTCCCGCTGGAATCCGATCCAGGCGGGCGAGGGAAATCACAGGCTGCATCCAGCGCCCCGGCCACAGTGACAGGAGCGGCCCCAGGTCCTTTGGCCCTTGCCTTCCGTGGGCCGCTCTGAGGCCAGCACTAACCCCCGCCTGAGTCCCCCAGACCCGTGGGGGCCGTGCGCATCACCAGCCCCGGCAGGGCCGAACGCGTCCCACGCGGGAAGCGTGAGCTTTGGGCGGTCGGGCCCCGATCTCGGCCCGGAACGGGCAGAAAGCATCCCGGAGCCCCTGGGCTGGCTGCAACAAGTTGGGAAGGAGCAGTGTGACCCTCTATACCCCCCAGGAACTAAGAGAGCCATCCTGAAAGGCACACTGCAGGAAAACATCCGTTGATAAAGACTGAAAGTACATTTTGAACTACAACAAAGAAAGCTTGCCTATTTACAACCTGTGGGCACCCCAAAAACGTTATTTGATCTTGTGATAAGTCTGACCTAAGAGATATATATATTTTACATAAAGAAGCGTATTTTTATATACTCACAGCCTGGTGTCCATTTGTGGGGGGATTGGTATGTTTTACTGTGTGTGTGTCTACAAATGCTTAACTGACTAACGCCTGGAGAATCGCCATGGCTGCTCACGCCACGCACCTAGAGGGTGAGCAAGGGTCATTCTAAGGGGTCATCCTTCGCCCTGACTTAGAGGAGAGGGTCCCTGCTTGTCACAAGTGCATACTTGCGCCAACCAGAGACCCCCAATTCTAACAACAACGATACTTGTAGACGCTGTCCATTGTCACTGCAGGCACCACCAGGGTACCTGTAGACGCTGTAGACGCTGTCTAGTGTCACTGCAGGCACCGACCGGGTACCTGTAGACGCTGTCCAGTGTCACTGCAGGCACCGCCAGGGTACCTGTAGACGCTGTCCAGTGTCACTGCAGGTACCGCCAGGGTACCTGTAGATGCTTTCCAGTGTCACTGAAGGCACTGCCAGGGTACCTGTAGATGCTGTCCAGTTTCACTGCAGGCACCACCAGGGTACCTGTAGACGCTGTCCTGTGACACTTCAGGCACCACAAGGGTACCTGTAGACGCGGTCCAGTGACACTTCAGGCACCACAACGATACTTGTAGACGCTGTCCATTGTCACTGAATGCACCGCCAGGGTACCTGTAGACGCTGTCCAGTGACACTTCAGGCACCACAAGTGTACCTGTAGACGCTGTCTAGTGTCACTGCAGGCACCGACCTGGTACCTATAGACGCTGTCCAGTGTCACTGCAGGCATTGCCAGGTTACCTGTAGACCCTGTCCAGTGTCACTGCAGGTACCGCCAGGGTACCTGTAGATGCTTTCCAGTGTCACTGCAGGCACTGCCAGGGTACCTGTAGATGCTGTCCAGTTTCACTGCAGGCACCACCAGGGTACCTGTAGACGCTGTCCTGTGACACTTCAGGCACCACAAGGGTACCTGTAGACGCGGTCCAGTGTCACTGCAGGCACCACAAGGGTACCTGTAGATGCTGTCCAGTGTTACTGCAGGCACCACCAGGGTACCTGTAGATGCTGACCAGTGTCATTGCAGGCACGCACCTCCAGGGTACCTGTAGACGCTGTCCAGTGTCACTGCAGGCACCTCCAGGGTACCTGTAGATGCTGTCCAGTGTTACTGCAGGCACCACCAGGGTACCTGTAGATGCTGACCAGTGTCACTGCAGGCACCGCCAGGGTACCTGTAGACGCTGTGCAGTGTCACTGCAGGCACCGCCAGGGTACCTGTAGATGCTGTCCAGTGTCACTTCAGGTACCGCCAGGGTACCTGTAGACGCTGTCCAGTGACACTTCAGGCACAACAAGGGTACCTGTAGATGCTGTCTAGTGTCACTGCATGTACCGCCAGGGTACCTGTAGACACTGTCCAGTGACACTTCTGGTACCACAGGGGAACCTGTAGACGCTGTCCAGTGTCGCTGCAGGTACCGTCAGAGTACCTGTAGACGCCATGTAGTGATACTTCAGGCACCACAACGGTACCTGTAGACGCTGCCCAGTGTCACTGCAGGTACCGCCAGGGTACCTGTAGACGCTGTCCAGTGTCACTGCAGGTACCGCCAGGTACCTGTAGACGCTGTCCAGTGACACTTCGGGCACCACAAGGGAACCTGTAAACGCTGTCCAGTGACACTTCAGGCACCACAAGGGTTCCTGTAGACAGGGTCCAGTGACACTTCAGGTGCCACAAGGGTACCTGTAGATGCTGTCCAGTGTCACTGCAGGCACCACCAGGGTACCTGTAGACGCTGTCCAGTGACACTTCAGGCACCACAAGGGTACCTGTAGATGCTGTACAGTGTCACTGCAGTCACCGCCAGGGTACCTGTAGACGCTGCCCAGTGTCACTGCAGGTACCGCCAGGGTACCTGTAGACGCTGTCCAGTGTCACTGCAGGTACCGCCAGGTACCTGTAGACGCTGTCCAGTGACACTTCGGGCACCACAAGGGAACCTGTAAACGCTGTCCAGTGACACTTCAGGCACCACAAGGGTTCCTGTAGACAGGGTCCAGTGACACTTCAGGTGCCACAAGGGTACCTGTAGATGCTGTCCAGTGTCACTGCAGGCACCACCAGGGTACCTGTAGACGCTGTCCAGTGACACTTCAGGCACCACAAGGGTACCTGTAGATGCTGTACAGTGTCACTGCAGTCACCGCCAGGGTACCTGTAGACGCTGTCCAGTGACTCTGCAGGCACCGCCAGGGTACCTGTAGACTCTGTCCAGTGTCACTTCAGGCACCACAAGGGTACCTGTAGATGCTCTCTAGTGTCACTGCAGGCACCGACCGGGTACCTGTACACGCTGTCCAGTGTCACCGCAGGCACCACCAGGGTACCTGTAGATGCTGTCCAGTTTCACTGCAGGCACCGCCAGGGTACCTGTAGACGCAGTCCAGTGACACTTCAGGTACCACAAGGGTATCTGTAGACGCTTTCCAGTGTCACTGCAGGCACCGCCAGGGTACCTGTAGATAACGTCCAGTGTCAATGCAGGCACCACCAGGGTACCTGTAGACGCTGTCCAGTGACACTTCAGGCACCACAATGGTACCTGTAGACGCTGTCCAATGTCACTGCAGGCACCTCCAGGGTACCTGTAGACGCTGTCCGTGACACTGCAGGCACTGCCAGGGTACCTGTAGACGCTGTCCAGTGTCACTGCAGGTACCTCCAGGGTACCTGTAAACGCTGTCCGGTGACACTGCAGGCACTGCCAGGGTACCTGTAGACGTTGTCAAGTGTCACTGCAGGTACCTCCAGGGTACCTGTAGACACTGTCCAGTGTCACAGCAGGCACCTCCAGGGTACCTGTAGATGATGTCCGGTGACACTGCAGGCACCGCCAGGGTACCTGTAGATGCTGTCCAGTGTCAATGCAGGCACTGCAAGGGTACCTGTAGACGCTGTCCAGTGTCACTGCAGGCACCGCTAGGGTACCTGTAGATGCTGTCCAGTGTCACTGCAGGCACCTCCAGGGTACCTGTAGACGCTGTCCAGTGTCACTGCAGGCACCTCCAGGGTACCTGTAGACGCTGTCCAGTGTCACTGCAGGCACCTCCAGGGTACCTGTAGACGCTGTCCAGTGTCACTGCAGGCACCTCCAGGGTACCTATAGACGATGTCCGGTGACACTGCAGGCACTGCCAAGGTACCTGTAGGCGCTGTCCGGTGTCACTGCAGGCACCTCCAGGGTACCTGTAGACGCTGTCCAGTGTCACTGTAGGCACCGCCAGGGTACCTGTAGACGCTGTCCAGTGTCAATGCAGGTACCTCTAGGGTACCTGTAGACGCTGTCCAGTGTCACTGCAGGCACCTCCAGGGTACCTGTAGATGCTGTCCGGTGACACTGCAGGTACCTCTAGGGTACCTGTAGACGCTGTCCAGTGTCATTGCAGGCACCGCCAGGGTACCTGTATACGCTGTCCACTGTCACTGCAGGCACCTCCAGACTACCTGTAGACGCTGTCCAGTGTCACTGTAGGCACCTCCAGGGTACCTGTAGATGCTGTCCGGTGACACTGCAGGTACCTCTAGGGTACCTGTAGACGCTGTCCAGTGTCATTGCAGGCACCGCCAGGGTACCTGTATACGCTGTCCAGTGACTCTGCAGGCACCGCCAGGGTACCTGTAGACTCTGTCCAGTGTCACTTCAGGCACCACAAGTGTACCTGTAGATGCTGTCTAGTGTCACTGCAGGCACCGACCGGGTACCTGTAGACGCTGTCCAGTGTCACCGCAGGCACCACCAGGGTACCTGTAGATGCTGTCCAGTGTCAATGCAGGCACTGCAAGGGTACCTGTAGACGCTGTCCAGTGTCACTGCAGGCACCGCTAGGGTACCTGTAGACGCTGTCCCATGACACTTCAGGCACCACAAGGGTACCTGTAGACGCGGTCCAGTGACACTTCAGGTACCACAAGGGTATCTGTAGACGCTGTCCAGTGTCACTGCAGGTACCGCCAGGGTACCTGTAGATGCTGTCCAGTGTCACTGCAGGCACCACCAGGGTACCTGTAGATAACGTCCAGTGTCAATGCAGGCACCACCAGGGTACCTGTAGACGCTGTCCAGTGACACTTCAGGCACCACAATGGTACCTGTAGACGCTGTCCAATGTCACTGCAGGCACCTCCAGGGTACCTGTAGACGCTGTCCGTGACACTGCAGGCACTGCCAGGGTACATGAAGACGCTGTCCAGTGTCACTGCAGGTACCTCCAGGGTACCTGTAGACGCTGTCCGGTGACACTGCAGGCACTGCCAGGGTACCTGTAGACGCTGTCCAGTGTCACTGCAGGTACCTCCAGGGTACCTGTAGACACTGTCCAGTGTCACTGCAGGCACCTCCAGGGTACCTATAGATGATGTCCGGTGACACTGCAGGCACCGCCAGGGTACCTGTAGATGCTGTCCAGTGTCAATGCAGGCACTGCAAGGGTACCTGTAGATGCTGTCCAGTGTCAATGCAGGCACTGCAAGGGTACCTGTAGACGCTGTCCAGTGTCACTGCAGGCACCGCTAGGGTACCTGTAGATGCTGTCCAGTGTCACTGCAGGCACCTCCAGGGTACCTGTAGACGCTGTCCAGTGTCACTGCAGGCACCTCCAGGGTACCTCTAGACGCTGTCCAGTGTCACTGCAGGCACCTCCAGGGTACCTATAGACGCTGTCCGGTGACACTGCAGGCACTGCCAAGGTACCTGTAGGCGCTGTCCGGTGTCACTGCAGGCACCTCCAGGGTACCTGTAGACGCTGTCCAGTGTCACTGCAGGCACCGCCAGGGTACCTGTAGACGCTGTCCAGTGTCACTGTAGGCACCTCCAGGGTACCTGTAGATGCTGTCCGGTGACACTGCAGGTACCTCTAGGGTACCTGTAGACGCTGTCCAGTGTCATTGCAGGCACCGCCAGGGTACCTGTATACGCTGTCCACTGTCACTGCAGGCACCTCCAGAGTACCTGTAGACGCTGTCCAGTGTCACTGTAGGCACCTCCAGGGTACCTGTAGATGCTGTCCGGTGACACTGCAGGTACCTCTAGGGTACCTGTAGACGCTGTCCAGTGTCATTGCAGGTACCGCCAGGGTACCTGTAGATGCTTTCCAGTGTCACTGAAGGCACTGCCAGGGTACCTGTAGATGCTGTCCAGTTTCACTGCAGGCACCACCAGGGTACCTGTAGACGCTGTCCTGTGACACTTCAGGCACCACAAGGGTACCTGTAGACACGGTCCAGTGACACTTCAGGCACCACAAGGGTATCTGTAGACGCTGTCCGTGACACTGCAGGCACTGCCAGGGTACCTGTAGACGCTGTCCAGTGTCACTGCAGGTACCTCCAGGGTACCTGTAAACGCTGTCCGGTGACACTGCAGGCACTGCCAGGGTACCTGTAGACGTTGTCAAGTGTCACTGCAGGTACCTCCAGGGTACCTGTAGACACTGTCCAGTGTCACTGCAGGCACCTCCAGGGTACCTGTAGATGATGTCCGGTGACACTGCAGGCACCGCCAGGGTACCTGTAGATGCTGTCCAGTGTCAATGCAGGCACTGCAAGGGTACCTGTAGACGCTGTCCAGTGTCACTGCAGGCACCGCTAGGGTACCTGTAGATGCTGTCCAGTGTCACTGCAGGCACCTCCAGGGTACCTGTAGACGCTGTCCAGTGTCACTGCAGGCACCTCCAGGGTACCTGTAGACGCTGTCCAGTGTCACTGCAGGCACCTCCAGGGTACCTGTAGACGCTGTCCAGTGTCACTGCAGGCACCTCCAGGGTACCTATAGACGATGTCCGGTGACACTGCAGGCACTGCCAAGGTACCTGTAGGCGCTGTCCGGTGTCACTGCAGGCACCTCCAGGGTACCTGTAGACGCTGTCCAGTGTCACTGCAGGCACCGCCAGGGTACCTGTAGACGCTGTCCAGTGTCAATGCAGGTACCTCTAGGGTACCTGTAGACGCTGTCCAGTGTCACTGCAGGCACCTCCAGGGTACCTGTAGATGCTGTCCGGTGACACTGCAGGTACCTCTAGGGTACCTGTAGACGCTGTCCAGTGTCATTGCAGGCACCGCCAGGGTACCTGTATACGCTGTCCACTGTCACTGCAGGCACCTCCAGACTACCTGTAGACGCTGTCCAGTGTCACTGTAGGCACCTCCAGGGTACCTGTAGATGCTGTCCGGTGACACTGCAGGTACCTCTAGGGTACCTGTAGACGCTGTCCAGTGTCATTGCAGGCACCGCCAGGGTACCTGTATACGCTGTCCAGTGACTCTGCAGGCACCGCCAGGGTACCTGTAGACTCTGTCCAGTGTCACTTCAGGCACCACAAGTGTACCTGTAGATGCTGTCTAGTGTCACTGCAGGCACCGACCGGGTACCTGTAGACGCTGTCCAGTGTCACCGCAGGCACCACCAGGGTACCTGTAGATGCTGTCCAGTGTCAATGCAGGCACTGCAAGGGTACCTGTAGACGCTGTCCAGTGTCACTGCAGGCACCGCTAGGGTACCTGTAGACGCTGTCCCATGACACTTCAGGCACCACAAGGGTACCTGTAGACGCGGTCCAGTGACACTTCAGGTACCACAAGGGTATCTGTAGACGCTGTCCAGTGTCACTGCAGGTACCGCCAGGGTACCTGTAGATGCTGTCCAGTGTCACTGCAGGCACCACCAGGGTACCTGTAGATAACGTCCAGTGTCAATGCAGGCACCACCAGGGTACCTGTAGACGCTGTCCAGTGACACTTCAGGCACCACAATGGTACCTGTAGACGCTGTCCAATGTCACTGCAGGCACCTCCAGGGTACCTGTAGACGCTGTCCGTGACACTGCAGGCACTGCCAGGGTACATGAAGACGCTGTCCAGTGTCACTGCAGGTACCTCCAGGGTACCTGTAGACGCTGTCCGGTGACACTGCAGGCACTGCCAGGGTACCTGTAGACGCTGTCCAGTGTCACTGCAGGTACCTCCAGGGTACCTGTAGACACTGTCCAGTGTCACTGCAGGCACCTCCAGGGTACCTATAGATGATGTCCGGTGACACTGCAGGCACCGCCAGGGTACCTGTAGATGCTGTCCAGTGTCAATGCAGGCACTGCAAGGGTACCTGTAGATGCTGTCCAGTGTCAATGCAGGCACTGCAAGGGTACCTGTAGACGCTGTCCAGTGTCACTGCAGGCACCGCTAGGGTACCTGTAGATGCTGTCCAGTGTCACTGCAGGCACCTCCAGGGTACCTGTAGACGCTGTCCAGTGTCACTGCAGGCACCTCCAGGGTACCTGTAGACGCTGTCCAATGTCACTGCAGGCACCTCCAGGGTACCTATAGACGCTGTCCGGTGACACTGCAGGCACTGCCAAGGTACCTGTAGGCGCTGTCCGGTGTCACTGCAGGCACCTCCAGGGTACCTGTAGACGCTGTCCAGTGTCACTGCAGGCACCGCCAGGGTACCTGTAGACGCTGTCCAGTGTCACTGTAGGCACCTCCAGGGTACCTGTAGATGCTGTCCGGTGACACTGCAGGTACCTCTAGGGTACCTGTAGACGCTGTCCAGTGTCATTGCAGGCACCGCCAGGGTACCTGTATACGCTGTCCACTGTCACTGCAGGCACCTCCAGAGTACCTGTAGACGCTGTCCAGTGTCACTGTAGGCACCTCCAGGGTACCTGTAGATGCTGTCCGGTGACACTGCAGGTACCTCTAGGGTACCTGTAGACGCTGTCCAGTGTCATTGCAGGTACCGCCAGGGTACCTGTAGATGCTTTCCAGTGTCACTGAAGGCACTGCCAGGGTACCTGTAGATGCTGTCCAGTTTCACTGCAGGCACCACCAGGGTACCTGTAGACGCTGTCCTGTGACACTTCAGGCACCACAAGGGTACCTGTAGACACGGTCCAGTGACACTTCAGGCACCACAAGGGTATCTGTAGACGCTGTCCAGTGTCACTGCAGGTACCGCCAGGGTACCTGTAGATGCTGTCCAGTGTCACTGCAGACACCGCCAGGGTACCTGTAGATGCTATCCAGTGTCACTGCAGGCACCACCAGGGTACCTGTAGACGCTGTCCAGTGACACTTCAGGCACCACAAGGGTACCTGTAGACGCTGTCCGTGTCACTGCAGGCACCGCCAGGGTACCTGTAGATGCTGCCCAGTGTCACTGCAGGCACCTCCAGGGTACCTGTAGACGCTGTCCAGTGTCACTGCAGGCACCGCCAGGGTACCTGTAGACGCTGACCGGTGACACTGCAGGCACCGCCAGGGTACCTGTAGACGCTGTCCAGTGTCACTGCAGGCACCGCCAGGGTACCTGTAGACGCTGTCCAGTGTCACTGCAGGCACCTCCAGGGTACCTGTAGACGCTGTCCAGTGTCACTGCAGGCACCTCTAGGGTACCTGTAGACGCTGTCCAGTGTCACTGCTGGCACCTCCAGGGTACCTGTAGACGCTGTCCGGTGACACTACAGGCACTGCCAAGGTACCTGTAGGCGCTGTCCGGTGTCACTGCAGGCACCTCCAGGGTACCTGTAGACGCTGTCCAGTGTCACTGCAGGCACCGCCAGGGTACCTGTAGACGCTGTCTAGTGTCACTGCAGGCACCTCCAGGGTACCTGTAGACGCTGTCCGGTGACACTGCAGGTACCTCTAGAGTACCTGTAGACGCTGTCCAGTGTCATTGCAGGCACCGCCAGGGTACCTGTATACGCTGTCCACTGTCACTGCAGGCACCTCCAGGGTACCTGTAGAAGCTGTCCAGTGTCATTGCAGGCACCGCCAGGCTACCTGTAGACGCTGTCCAGTGACACTTCAGGCACCACAAGGGTACCTGTAGACGCTGTCCAGTGACTCTGCAGGCACCGCCAGGGTACCTGTAGACTCTGTCCAGTGACTCTTCAGGCACCACAAGGGTACCTGTAGACGCGGTCCAGTGACAATTCAGGCACCACAACAGTACTTGTAGACGCTGTCCATTGTCACTGCAGGCACCGCCAGGGCACCTGTAGACGCTGTCCAGTGACACTTCAGGCACCACAAGTGTACCTGTAGACGCTGTCTAGTGTCACTGCAGGCACCGACCGGGTACCTGTAGACGCTGTCCAGTGTCACTGCAGGCACCGCCAGGTTACCTGTAGACGCTGTCCAGTGTCACTGCAGGTACCGCCAGGGTACCTGTAGATGCTTTCCAGTGTCACTGCAGGAACTGCCAGGGTACCTGTAGATGCTGTCCAGTTTCACTGCAGGCAACACCAGGGTACCTGTAGACGCTGTCCCGTGACACTTCAGGCACCACAAGGGTGCCTGTAGACGCGGTCCAGTGACACTTCAGGTACCACAAGGGTATCTGTAGACGCTGTCCAGTGTCACTGCAGGCACCGCCAGGGTACCTGTAGACGCTGTCCAGTGTCACTGCAGGTACCGCCAGGGTACCTGTAGACACTGTCCTGTGACACTTCAGGCACCACAAGGGTACCTGTAGATGCTGTCCAGTGTCACTGCAGGCACCACCAGGGTACCTGTAGATGCTGTCCAGTGTCACTGCAGGCACTACCAGGGTACCTGTAGACGCTGTCCAGTGACACTTCAGGCACCACAAGGGTACCTGTAGACGCTGTCCAGTGTCACTGCAGGCACCGACAGGGTACCTGTAGTTGCTGTCCAGTGTCACTGCAGGCACCGCCAGGGTACCTGTAGACGCTGTCCAGTGTCACTGCAGGTACCGCTAGGGTACCTGTAGATGCTGCCCAGTGTCACTGCAGGCACCTCCAGGGTACCTGTAGACGCTCTCCAGTGTCACTGCAGGCACCGCCAGGGTACCTGTAGACGCTGTCCAGTGTCACTGCAGGCACCTCCAGGGTACCTGTAGACGCTGTCCAGTGTCACTGCAGGCACCTCTAGGGTACCTGTAGACGCTGTCCAGTGTCACTGCTGGCACCTCCAGGGTACCTGTAGACGCTGTCCGGTGACACTGCAGGCACTGCCAAGGTACCTGTAGGCGCTGTCCGGTGTCACTGCAGGCACCTCCAGGGTACCTGTAGACGCTGTCCAGTGTCACTGCAGGCACCACCAGGGTACCTGTAGACGCTGTCCAGTGTCACTGCAGGCACCGCCAGGGTACCTGTAGACGCTGTCCAGTGTCACTGCAGGCACCGCCAGGGTACCTGTAGACGCTGTCCAGTGTCACTGCAGGCACCTCCAGGGTACCTGTAGACGCTGTCCAGTGTCACTGCAGGCACCTCTAGGGTACCTGTAGATGCTGTCCAGTGTCACTGCTGGCACCTCCAGGGTACCTGTAGACGCTGTCCGGTGACACTGCAGGCACTGCCAAGGTACCTGTAGGCGCTGTCCGGTGTCACTGCAGGCACCTCCAGGGTACCTGTAGACGCTGTCCAGTGTCACTGCAGGCACCACCAGGGTACCTGTAGACGCTGTCCAGTGTCACTGCAGGCACCTCCAGGGTACCTGTAGACGCTGTCCGGTGACACTGCAGGTACCTCTAGAGTACCTGTAGACGCTGTCCAGTGTCATTGCAGGCACCGCCAGGGTACCTGTATACGCTGTCCACTGTCACTGCAGGCACCTCCAGGGTACCTGTAGACGCTGTCCAGTGACTCTGCAGGCACCGCCAGGGTACCTGTAGACTCTGTCCAGTGACTCTTCAGGCACCACAAGGGTACCTGTAGACGCGGTCCATTGACAATTCAGGCACCACAACAGTACTTGTAGACGCTGTCCATTGTCACTGCAGGCACCGCCAGGGCACCTGTAGACGCTGTCCAGTGACACTTCAGGCACCACAAGTGTACCTGTAGACGCTGTCTAGTGTCACTGCAGGCACCGACCGGGTACCTGTAGACGCTGTCCAGTGTCACTGCAGGCACCGCCAAGTTACCTGTAGACGCTGTCCAGTGTCACTGCAGGTACCGCCAGGGTACCTGTAGATGCTTTCCAGTGTCACTGCAGGCACTGCCAGGGTACCTGTAGATGCTGTCCAGTTTCACTGCAGGCAACACCAGGGTACCTGTAGACGCTGTCCTGTGACACTTCAGGCACCACAAGGGTACCTGTAGACGCGGTCCAGTGACACTTCAGGCACCACAAGGGTATCTGTAGACGCTGTCCAGTGTCACTGCAGGCACCGCCAGGTTACCTGTAGACGCTGTCCAGTGTCACTGCAGGTACCGCCAGGGTACCTGTAGATGCTGTCCAGTGTCACTGCAGGCACCACCAGGGTACCTGTAGATGCTGTCCAGCGTCACTGCAGGCACCACCAGGGTACCTGTAGACGCTGTCCAGCGACACTTCAGGCACCACAAGGGTACCTGTAGACGCTGTCCAGTGTCACTGCAGGCACCGACAGGGTACCTGTAGTTGCTGTCCAGTGTCACTGCAGGCACCGCCAGGGTACCTGTAGACGCTGTCCAGTGTCACTGCAGGTACCGCCAGGGTACCTGTAGACACTGTCCTGTGACACTTCAGGCACCACAAGGGTACCTGTAGATGCTGTCCAGTGTCACTGCAGGCACCACCAGGGTACCTGTAGATGCTGTCCAGTGTCACTGCAGGCACCACCAGGGTACCTGTAGACGCTGTCCAGTGACACTTCAGGCACCACAAGGGTACCTGTAGACGCTGTCCAGTGTCACTGCAGGCACCGACAGGGTACATGTAGTTGCTGTCCAGTGTCACTGCAGGCACCGCCAGGGTACCTGTAGACGCTGTCCAGTGTCACTGCAGGTACCGCTAGGGTACCTGTAGATGCTGCCCAATGTCACTGCAGGCACCTCCAGGGTACCTGTAGACGCTGTCCAGTGTCACTGCAGGCGCCGCCAGGGTACCTGTAGACGCTGATCGGTGACACTGCAGGCACCACCAGGGTACCTGTAGACGCTGTCCAGTGTCACTGCAGGCACCGCCAGGGTACCTGTAGACGCTGTCCAGTGTCACTGCAGGCACTGCCAGGGTACCTGTAGACGCTGTCTGGTGACACTGCAGAGACAGTTCATGTGACACTACAGGAACCGCAAGTGTGGCACTGCAGAGACTCCACGGACAGCACTGATGGAGCTGTCCGGTGACACTGCAGGTACCGCTAGAGTACCTGTAGACGCTGTCCAGTGTCACTGCAGGGATCGCCAGGGTACCTGTAGACGCTGTCCAGTGACACTTCAGGCACCACTAGGGTACCTGTGGACGCTGTCCTGTGTCACTGCAGGCACCACAAGGGTACCTGTAGATGCTGTCCAGTGTCACTGCAGGCACCGCCAGGGTACCTGTAGACGCTGTCTGGTGACACTGCAATCAATCAATCAATCAGTGACACTTATAAAGCGCGCTACATACCCGTAGGGTCTCAAGGCGCTGGGGAGGGGGGGGTGCCGCTACTGCTCGAACAGCCAGGTCTTCAGCTTCTTCCTGAAGGAGAGGTGGTCTTGGGTCAGGCGCAGGTCGGACGGGAGGGAGTTCCAGGTCTTGGCGGCCAGGTAGGAGAAGGACCTTCCTCCTGTGGTCGCTCTTCGGATGCGGGGGACGGCGGCGAGGGCGTGGTTGGCTGATCGGAGGTGGCGTTTGGGAGCGTAGAAGTTGACTCGGCTGTTGAGGTAGCTCGGGCCTTGGTCGTGTAGGGCTTTGTGTGCGTGGGTGAGGAGGCGGAAGGTGATTCTCTTGTTGATGGGGAGCCAGTGAAGGTCTCTCAGATGTCCGGAGATGTGGCTGGATCGTGGGATGTCGAGGATGAGTCTGGCTGAGGCGTTTTGGATCCGCTGGAGTCTCTTCTGGAGCTTGGCGGTGGTCCCGGCGTAGAGGGCGTTGCCGTAGTCCAGTCGGCTGGTGACGAGGGCCTGGGTGACGGTCTTCCTGGTCTCTGTGGGGATCCACCAGAAGATCTTCCGTAGCATGCGTAGGACGTTGAAGCACGCCGAGGAGACGCTGTTGGCTTGCCTGGTCATGGAGAGGGAGGAGTCCAGGATGAAGCCCAGGTTTCGTGCATGGTCTGTCGGTTTGGGTGCGGTGCCCAGGGCGGGAGGCCACCAGGAGTCGTCCCAGGCGGAGGGTGAAGAGCCCAGGATGAGGACCTCCGTCTTGTCCGAGTTCAGTTTCAGGCGGCTGGTCGTCATCCACTCGGCTACCTCTTTCATCCCTTCGTGCAGGTTGGCTCTGGCGGCGGCGGGGTTGTTGGTCAGGGAGAGGATCAGCTGGGTGTCGTCGGCGTAGGAGATGATGCTGAGGTGGTGTTTGCGTACGATGGCCGCGAGGGGGCTCATGTAGACGTTGAAGAGGGTGGGGCTCAGTGACGATCCTTGGGGGACGCCGCAGATGACTTCGGAGGCCTCTGACTTGTGCGGTGGTAGGCGGACTCGCTGTGTTCTTCCGTCGAGGAAGGAGATGATCCATTCCAGCGCCTTGTCCTGGATTCCTATGTTGCTGAGGCGCCGTATTAGGGTGCGGTGGCAGACCGTGTCGAATGCCGCGGAGAGGTCTAGGAGGATGAGGGCCGCTGTTTCTCCATTGTCCATCAGGGCTCGGATGTCATCGGTGGCGGCGATGAGGGCGGTCTCGGTGCTGTGTTTGGCTCGGAAGCCGGACTGTGAGGGGTCGAGGGATCCGTTCGTCTCGAGGAAGGCGGCCATCTGCTTGTTGACGGTCTTCTCGATGACTTTGGCTGGAAACGGGAGAAGCGAGATGGGGCGGTAGTTCTTGAGGTCGGTGGGGTCCGCTGTTGGTTTCTTGAGTAGAGCGCTGAGTTCGGCGTGTTTCCAGCTTTCGGGGAAGGTGGCGGTGTCGAAGGATGTGTTGATGATGTCTCGCAGGTGGGGTGCGATGACAACGTCGGCCTTGTTGAAGACGTGGTGAGGGCAGGGGTCGGTTGGTGATCCGGAGTGGATGGAGTTCATCGTGCGGATGGTGTCTTCTGTGCTGATCGGGGTCCAGGCGTGGAGGGTGGTGGTGGGGGGGGTGGCTGGTCGGTCGTGGTGTGCGTTGGTTGGTTGTTGAAACTGCTGTGTATGTCCGTGATCTTGTTGTGGAAGTATGAGGCGAGGGAGTTGCAGAGGTCTTGCGATGGGGTGATGTCGTTGTTTCCTGCGCTGGGGTTGGAAAGCTCTTTCACGATGTTGAAGAGTTCCTTGCTGTTGTGTGCGTTGTTGTCCAACCGGTCCTTGAATGCTGTTCTCTTGGCGGCGCGGATCAGCTGGTGGTGTTTCCGGGTGGCCAGTTTGTAGGAGGTCCTGTTGTCCGGTGTCGGGTCCCTTTTCCAGACTTTCTCGAGGGCTCGGCAGTTCTTCTTGGAGCTCTTGAGTTCGTCGGTGAACCATGGGGCCTTCTTGCTGCCGGGTCTGTTGGGCGGGGTCCTCAGCGGGGCGAGCTCGTCCGCGCAGTTGCTGATCCACTTCGTGATGTTATCGGCGGCCTGGCTGGGGTTCGCTGAGCTGGCAGGAGGGTGTTGGCTCAGGGAGGTGGCGAGCTGGTCTGCTGTGATCTTGTTCCAGCTTCTGCGGGCGGTGTGTTGCTGGTGTTGGTGGGTCGTCGTTCTCTTGAAGGTGAAGTGGACGCAGCTGTGGTCCGTCCATTGAAGCTCTGTGGCGTGGCTGAAGTTGATGTCTGTGCTGGATGAGAAGACGGCGTCGAGTGTGTGTCCGGCGAGGTGGGTGGGGGTGGACACCAGTTGCTTGAGGCACTGCAGAGACAGTTCATGTGACACTACAGGAACCGCAAGTGTGGCACTGCAGAGACTCCACGGACAGCACTGATGGAGCTGTCCGGTGACACTGCAGGTACCGCTAGAGTACCTGTAGATGCTGTCAAGTGGCACTGCAGGCACCTCTAGGGTACCTGTAGACGCTGTCCAGTGTCACTGCAGGCACCGCCAGGGTACCTGTAGACGCTGTCCGGTGACACTGCAGGCACCGCCAGGGTACCTGTAGACTCTGTCCGGTGACACTGCAGGCTCCGCCAGTGTACCTGTAGACGCTGTCCAGTGTCACTGCAGGCACCTCCAGGGTACCTGTAGACGCTGTCCGGTGACACTGCAGGCACCGCCAGGGTACCTGTAGACGCTGTCCAGTGTCACTGCAGGCACTGCCAGTGTACCTGTAGGCGCTGTCCGGAGACACTGCAGGCACTGCACAGGGGACACTGCAAACTCTACGGGGTGTAACTGCGTGCACGGCACGGACGACGCAGGTTACGCCCTCCATCGCTCCAACAAAGCATCAGGAATTCAAAATATAATCGCCCAATCTGGCTGTCTTTACAAATTGTTCACTTGAATATTTGTCGGGGCCCTTTAAAGCCGCGCGCGGCTGAAGTTCGATTAGAATGGGTCCCGACCTGAAAGGTCAATACGTACAAAACGGGTCGCTTCTACTAGTGCTTTAGATTGTGACCTCAGCAAACCGAGAGAATTCTGGTGTTTGTGACGATTCCCCGATTATCCCTTTTTTCCTGGACGGCTCCTTTCAGTTGATTAAATTATGCTTTACTTTAAGCCAGTAACATTTTTCAAACCCTTGAAGTTGCTCACCGAGAAAATATAACCAGCATTGGCATAGCCAATTGGTCTCGCCTTTGGGACCTTATAAGTATTTAGTTATGCTAAAAAATATCCTGGGTGCATCAACATCAAGTGTTGCATGGGTAAACACGGATATGGTCCCAAAGGCGAGATCTATTGGCTAGGCCAATGCTTGTTTTCTTTTTTTTCTTTTAAACTTCCATATTTCTTAAAGTATTTCACATGTGCATTTGAACCCATCCATTGTTTTTTGTTTAATGTCTTTTCAGCTGTCTTATGTTGTATCTTATATCTTCCTGCTGCTCAGCTAGAATGCATGTGATGTGGAATGTTGGATGAATGGAATTTTAGAGGTCTGTGAATGTCAGTTGGGTGAGGGCCGAGCAGCATTACAGCTGCTCCTGATGGGGTTTTCTATCTTTTAACTTAACATCTTAACTTAAATAAAGTAACTTGAATAATCTATCTTGAAGTATCCATCTCCTTTCTGAATACATCATTTGGCGATGTTTTGAAGAAGAATCCATGCGTGCAACCTTAAAGAAGCAGATTAGCCAACGTAAAAAGGACTGATACTGAGTAGAGAAGTCCAAGCGGTGAGACTGGAAGCAGACAAGTATAAAAAAAGAGAAGAAAAGAAGTACGGAGGTAAATGACATTTAAAGATTTACAAGAGTATTTGGTAATGAACGCTGACTGGCATTTAAACCCCATCAGTGACCATACCATCGGTCGCCTTGAAACCCAAATGTGCCAAAACTTCAGCGTAAATTAAGGGCTTAACAACAGCCAATTTAGATTTTGGGTCGTTGTCCGGTGTATAATGCAGCATAACTGCCAGCTGCTGTGTGGTTAGTTTTTGGTCGGAGGCATTAATCGAGCCTCGGAGAGGTAGCACTTGATTACCAGCAGCTGCGTGGGTTGGTTGTGTTCGGAGGTGAAAAACGAGTCTCGGAGAGGCTGGTACATGAATAAAAGCCGCTGAGTGGTACCGATGTAAAATCGAGCCAAAGAGAGGGACGTACGAGATTACCAACTGCCGCCTGGTTTGGTTACGATCGGAGGCGAAAATCGAGCCTCGGAGAGGCAGGTACATGAATTCCAGCCATAGGGTGGTGCTGATGCGTTATTTTTCCTCTGCGACTAACTATAGTTGAATCTGAGGTGCGAGGATATATGAGACTAAGGTGGGGTTAGCTGTTGAGACAGTGTTGTCGTGTTTGGAAAGATACCAGAAATGGGAAACCAATAGGAAAATATGGAAAATATTTACTTTTGACTTTCTAGGGTTTGACTGTTGATTTCTGTGGAGAGAGATAACGGTTGCTGTTTTATTTTAAAAACTGCACAAGACAGGTTCCTCTTACCAGTGAGCTTCGACGTCATCTTCTGTGACGAATTTACAACTGGCACAATTTGTCCTTGTGCGTGCCGTGAACCACCCGACTTTACGTGGTTGTGCGTGCCGCCATTTTGATTATGGCAAAACAAGGATTACATCGTAATGAAAAGATGTTGTCAAGGGTGCATTCGGAAGGTTGGTTACGAGAACCAGGTACTGTCATCATTTCATATCTGCATATGTTGAAAACTGAAATTTTGAAAGTTAAGCAATGGAAAAAAAATAGAATAGCTTGGTGCATGGAAGAAAGCTATTTTGAAGAGTTTTTCGTTATCCTAGCCGTTCTTTGAGCACAGTGGTTATGTACGTCACAATATTGGAAACTGGTTTCAGAGCCAAGCAGTAACAGTAATTGCTCGAAGATGTCAAGAATAGAAGCGGGTCAGCGTAATCAGAGGAAACTGTTGAAAATCATAGGTCGCAGAAAGAAGACGATGGTTCCTGTATTAGTGGCGGGTGTGAGAGACCATGTTGGGGGGCAATATCCAGGGACAATAAATGCTATGGAAGCATGAAGACGGGGACAATGAGACAACGTCGGCAACATAGGTCCCAGAACTTGAGCACAACAGGGTGTAGCATTCCTAAGTGTTGTTTTTTTTTAGCGGAGTCAGGTCGTTATTCCACTCTTGTTTGTGTTATGTATGAGGTGACTGCTGTATGGTCAGGTCTCATTATTAGTGAAGTGTTGTAAGTTTGGGTGTAGGTGTTTAATTCAACAAGAGCTGTCCCACAACAGGTGTTGTGTATGAGTGGTGTCAAGGGGTTTGTGGGTCATGAACCCTGTATTGTTTATTTTTTTTGCTTTTCCCTCGCACATCAGGGTTGCGTTGGGAATGTCTGTTGCCTCACACGTCAAGGTTGCATTGGCAGTGTCCCTCGAAGTCAGGGTTGCGATGGGAATGTCTTTTGCCTTGCACGTCAGGGTTGCGTTGGCAGTGTCCCTCGCACGTCAGGGTTGTGTTGGGAATGTGCTTTGCCGAGATAGCTATGTTGTTTGTGGTCGATCATTATTAGGTATTGTGTTGTGTTGAGTGGCGCATGAATGAGTTTTGTGAATGTTTGTTCATTCGTCGGAGGTGTACACGTTGTTTCCTGATATATAGGTGTGTTCCTGTGTTTGTTGCTCGTTGTACTGGTCTGGCCAACTGGTATGTTTTGTGGCATATGGGTTTGTTGGTGTAAGATGTAGGATAGTGGTTTATTTCAGGTGGTTATGTGATGCTCTGCTCAGATTATAGTGTGGTGTGTAATCCCTAGCATAGTTGTGTGCGAGAGGAGATGTTATATATGGTCTCAGGATGTATCTTCTTTGTCAGTTTGATGAGTTGTAGTATGGTGTGTGACAGAACATATCTTCTATGTCAGTTTGTGGATGGTTGGGTTGTGAGGTGTGTGTGGAATTGTATTGCATATTTATTTATTGCATATTTATTATTTGTGCTGTATCTGTAATGGAGAAGTGTGGCTCACTGGTTAGAGCAGGCAGACCCGGAAGCAGAGGTCAGACCCGGGACCAGGTTTCAATTCCCGACGCGGCGGGGTCTTGAGCTCAAATGTCCATGGACTCGATAATTCTCGCTTCGGTGCCTGACCTAATCATAGGTTCACACTCTGCAACTCTGGGCATTAACAGCCTGATTCATGTACAGGCCGTTTTGCGTGGCCCTAATAGCGAATCATAGCGACTCGCTATTGAGGACACGCAAAACGGCATTCATGTAGGAATTGCTAATAAAATAGCGATTCCTACATGTTCTTTATTTGCGAGTAGCACATTGCTACTCGCAAAAACTCCCCATTCATTCCTATGGGCCAAGAGGCCCATAGGAATGAATGGGGAGTATCCCTTATTTGCGAGTAGCAATTTGCTACTCGCAAATAAGATAGCGATTTTAAGGGTGCCAGGGGTGTCCAAAGGACGCCCTGTAGCACCCCTAAAATGCACATTTGAACAGGTGTTGCGCACACACATGTCCAAAGGACATGTGTGTGTGCAACATGCAACTTAGAAAAATGCTTTTAAAAGCATTTTTCTGAGTTTTTGCTATTTACCGACAGGTCTGACCTCTCGGTAAATAGCGGCCCCAAAAGTGCAAAATCGCAATTTCTTGATGTGTCATGAATAGCATTTGAGGAATCTCTATTAGAGATTCCTTAAATGCCATTCCTCGCAAATATGCGATTTCTTAAATAGCGATTTTTGCATTTGGGATTGTGAATACCAAATGCAAAAATCGCACTCGCAAAGGGCCAGATTCTCAGAATCTGGCCCTTTTGCGAGCGCTATTGCCTACATGAATCAGGCTGTTAGCTTGCTTAATCTCCACAACGGCCCCCCGCGGCGGGATGCCTGGCTTTCACCTTGGGGATGCCCAGTAGGGGCTATCTCACAGGGAAAAACCAGGACGGGTTCTCAAGGCAAGCACGGAGATACCCCTTTGGGGGTCGATTCTGGAGCGATATAAGAAATAATAATAATAATAATATCTAAAATTCATTGAGTGTATTGTTTTCAACTTATTGACTATATGTACTATCCATATTGTCATTATCTCAATTGTTTCATCAATTGTATTTCATAATGCAATTGTTCCCCAACGAAGGGAGATATGTTGTATCTTATATCTTCCTGCTGCTCAGCTAGAATGCATGTGATGTGGAATGTTGGATGAATGGAATGTTAGGGGTTTGTGAATGTCAGTTGGGTGAGGGCTGAGCAGCAGGACAGCTGCTCCTGATGGGGTTTTCTATCTTTTAACTTAACATCTTAACTTAAATAAAGTAACTTGAATAATCTATCTTGAAGTATCCATCTCCTTTCTGAATACATCATCTTACTGCCTTCAGACATGGGTTGCCATGGGCACAAGTACTGAAGCTATTATTGACCACATCATCTTTGTTTGCGGGCTCTTCATGGTCCACCTCAAGTTTATCTTCCTCGACATTGAGCAGCATTGTCTCTGGAGAAGATGAAAGCTTAATCCAAGGAGGCAAAGCTTCCATGCTTGCCTCCCTTGCACGATTGAATTTCCCGGAATCGTTGAAACAGTGGGACCATTGCAGAATGCCCTGTGTTTATTAGAGGTTGTTGGGTCTCTTAAGTGTAGCCCTGGCATCAGTTGCTTCGAAAGTACCTCGAGCCACCTGCTTCTCAACATACAAATGGCGCTCGGTCTTCTCAGAGCGTTGCCTTGTTAAGACATTCCAAAGTGGTAACCGTAACAGGTGTGTATGCAGCAGGTAATCAATCCATCAATCATCGCATTTATATAGCGCACTACTTACCCAGTGGGTCTCAAGGCGCTGGGGGAGGGGGGTCCGCTACTGCTCGAACAACCAGGTCTTGAGTTGCTTCCTGAAGGCGAGGTGGTCCTGGGTCAGGCGGAGGTGGGTGGGGAGGGAGTTCCATGTCTTGGCGGCGAGGTAGGAGAAGGACCGTCCCCCTGTGGTGGCTCTACGGATGCGGGGGACGGCGGCGAGGGCGTGGCTGGTCGATCGAAGCTGGCATTTGGGAGCGTAGAAGTTGAGGCGGCTGTTGAGGTATCCTGGGCCTTGGCTGTGTAGGGCTTTGTGTGCGTGGGTGAGGAGACGGAAGGTGATTCTCTTGTTGACCGGGAGCCAGTGCAGGTCTCTCAGGTGTCCGGAGATGTGGCTGCGGCGGGGGATGTCCAGGATGAGTCGTGCTGAGGCGTTCTGGATCCGCTGGAGTCTCTTCTGGATTTTGGCGGTGGTTCCGGCGTAGAGGGTGTTGCCGTAGTCCAGACAGCTGGGGACGAGGGCCTGGGTGACCGTCTTCCTGGTCTCGGTGGGGATCCACCGGAAGATCCTATGTAGCATGCGCAGGATGTTGAAGCACGACGAGGAGACGGCGTTGACTTGTCTGGCCATGGAGAGGGAGGAGTCCAGGATGAAGCCCAGGTTGCGTGCGTGGTCTGTTGGTTTGGGTGCGCTGCCTAGGGCGGGGGGCCACCAGGAGTCGTCCCAAGCGGCGGGTGAGGATCCCAGGATGAGGACTTCCGTTTTATCTGAGTTCAGTTTCAGGCGGCTGTTCTTCATCCATTCGGCTACCTCTTTCATCCCTTCGTGAAGGTTGGCTCTGGCGGTGGTGGGGTCGTTGGTAAGGGAGAGGATCAGCTGGGTGTCGTCGGCGTAGGAGATGATGTTGAGGTTGTGCTGGCGTGCGATGTCTGCGAGGGGGCTCATGTAGATGTTGAAGAGGGTTGGACTGAGCGAGGAGCCTTGAGGGACGCCTCAGATGACTTCGGTGGCTTCAGATTTGAACGGAGGGAGGCGGACTCTCTGTGTCCTTCCGGCGAGGAAGGAGATGTTCCACTCCAGTGCCTTCTCCTGGACTCCGACGTTGCTGAGGCGTTGTACTAGGGTACGATGGCAGACAGTGTCGAAGGCCGCGGAGAGGTCGAGGAGGATGAGGGCCGCTGTTTCTCCGTTGTCGAGCAGCGCTCGGATGTCATCGGTGACTGCGATCAGGGCGGTCTCGGTGCTGTGGTTGGCCCGGAAGCCAGACTGCGAGAGGTCGAGGGATCCGTTCGTCTCGAGGAAGGCGGCCACTGCTTGTTGACGGTCTTCTCGATTACTTTTGCAGGGAACGGGAGCAGCGAGATGGGGCGGTAGTTTTTGAGGTCGGTGGGGTCAGCCGATGGCTTCTTGAGTAGAGCGCTGAGTTCGGCGTGCTTACAGCTCTCCGGGAAGGAAGCGGTGTCGAAGGATGTGTTGATGATGTCCCGCAGGTGGGGTGCGATGACAGCGTCGGCCTTGTTGAAGATGTGATGTGGGCAGGGGTCGGTCGGAGATCCGCAGTGGATGGAGTTCATCGTGCGGACGGTGTCTTCGGTGCTGATCGGAGTCCAGGCGCGGAGGGTGGTGGTGGGGGGCGGTGGTTCGGTCGTGGTGTTCGTCAGTTGAGTGCTGAAGCTGTTGTGTATGTCCGCGATCTTGTTGTGGAAGTAGGAGGCGAGGGAGTTGCAGAGGTCTTGCGAAGGGGTGATGTTGTTGTTTCCGGCGTTGGGGTTGGAGAGCTCTTTGATGATGTTGAAGAGTTCTTTGCTGTTGTGTGCGTTGTTGTCCAGTCGTTCCTTGAATGCAGTTTTCTTGGTGGCGCGGATGAGTTGGTGGTGTTTTCGGGTGGCGAGCTTGAGGGCAGTCATGTTGTCCGGTGTTGGGTCTCTGCGCCAGGTTCTCTCGAGGGCTCGGCCGTTCTTCTTGGAGCTCTTGAGTTCGTCGGTGAACCATGGGGCTTTCTTGCTACCGGGTCTGCTGGGCGGGGTCCTCAGGGGGGCGAGCTCGTCTGCGCAGTCGCTGATCCACTTCGTGAGGTTGGTGGCCGCCTGGCTAGGGTTCGTTGTGCTGGTGGGAGGGTTCATGCTCAGGGAGGACGCGAGCTGGTCGGCTGTGATCTTGTTCCAGCTCCTGCGTGCAGCCTGTTGCTGGTGGTGGTGGATCGTGGTCCTTGCGAAGCTGAAGTGGACGCAGCTGTGGTCCGTCCAGTGGAGTCGGGTGGCGTGGCTGAAGGCGTTGTCCTTGCTGGATGAGAAGACGGGGTCGAGTGTGTGTCCGGCATAGTGGGTGGGGGTGGTCCCTTTTTGATATTTAAGGCAGAGCAACAATTGCTTTACCCAGATAATTCATTGGGAATAAAGTAATGCTTTTGTTGATAGCCTCGCCAATTATTTATATTTTTTGAAAGAGAATAAACCCTGTGTGCCTCATTTAAGAAAAGTGACGCATCGCTGCGTGAAAGCAGCGATGCATCACTTTTCACTGCGCCCTCCTTGCAACACCAACGATGCGTCATATTTACAGTATGACGCATCAGTGTGCAAGAGTTACAGATACGTCAGTATTTCTGACGTATCTGTAGGCGCAAAAGTGACGCATTGCTGGAGTGTATCACAAAAGTGACGCAACTCCAGCAATGTGTCCTTTCACATGGGGCAAGCCCCATGTGAAAGGGCCTGCGTTAGTCTTACGCCTGCTGTGAGGCAGGCGTAAGAAATTGACGCATTTGCGTCCTAGAAGTGGCGCAGTGAAATCTCATCGATTTCACTGCGCCACTTCCATGACCCTTTCTTGCGTCAGAACACCCCCCCCCCCCTGCATATATTATACCTGGCGCAGGTATAATGTGGCGCAGGGGTTTACAAAGTGACGCATCGACCTAGATGCGTCACTTTGTAAATATGGTGCAACAAGGCGCATTTTTTACGCCACTGGTGCGTCACAAAAAGTGACGCACCGACGGCGTAAAAGTGACGCACGGCCTCATAAATGAGGCCCTGTACAGTTTGGGCGATCAATAGCCTGATCACGTGATGTCAGATGGTTGTGTGAATCTCTTAGATTATGTCTACCTGATCTGTTGCCTTACGCCCAACGTGTAAGCCAGAATGTTAGGATCTTAGGCCCAGTAGCTCTCAATGTTTGGTCAATAGTCTTTTGCTTGATATTCTTCTACATAATCACACATTGATCCGTCCCACATAGCTGATCAGCATGTGCTGACGCACTGTCAGACTTTCAATGTTGCCTGATTAGACTAAGATGCAACCTGTGCTGACAATATGTGGGTGTCTCAGGATCCATCCCAGCCACCCATGACCCCCCGGAGACATAGTTTTGATGGGATTTTCATGGGTTGACCCAACACCCCTGCCAGCCCTCAGCCTATTTCCAGCCAATATGGTGTATTACAGCCCAAAGCCACGTGGATCCAGTTTCCTTCCTCCGCTCCATATTGTTCATAGGATGGGAAACACAAAATCCCCATTTTGCACTGTCTGCGGGGGTATAATTGCACCTGTAGAGAAATCTGATTTGGGTGATGCACAGGTGTGCTGGGGTGCAGAGTTCATGGGGTGTGCCATCCTAGCATCCTTATCTGCTAAGGATTCGTGGTAACATTCACAAAGGGTCCTCAGCCATAGATGGCTGGTGCATTTATAGTCCATGAAGATAGGCCCAAGCCCACCCAGTGGTTCTATGGTCATTCCTAGCTTTGAGGAGGTTACATTCAGGAAGAGATACCAATGAATTCTGGTACTAGCCCAACGCATGATTTAGTTGTAACTCTGAAAACTGCAGCAGGGTCTCTCGGGTTATGTTTTCTGCCCCAACCAATCTATCTTAAGGTCAGCGAGTCAGGTCTGCGTTAATAGGTTCTAGAAAGACATCCGAAAAACTCCCCATATAAGCAATTTAACAATGACCTCTTACATTGAATTTCCTTTGGATTCTTGGGCTGTCTTTGAAGAGCCAGTCATTTTTCACAAGTAAATGTGAGGCGCTGTAATATACAACATTTCCAGCCTTTCCTGGACCACCCTTGCTCACGGATTGGTTGCATTAATCCCTTGCTATTTTGTGGGCTCCCCCCCCCCCCCCCCCCCAATAACGTTGGGGGACATCAATTTAATGGCATTCAGTAGTTGGTCCGGAATCGGATTAGGGTAGTTCTGGATCATGTCACCCAGTATGGGAAGAATGACCACTTTTAGAAAAATGACGAACCCAAGAGTGTTTATAAGAAGCGCTTTCACGACTAGACCCCCCCCCACACTCCTGCCCCCCCAGATTGGACAGGACATGAGCTGTGTTAAGTTCCCAGCTTAACCCCCTGTCTGGTGAAATGTGGCTCTGGCATAGCCCCCTCAGTTCCGGTGCCCACACTTCCACAGGGTCGCTTTCACTATCACTTTTCCCAGTTCACTGCTAAGCCTGGAACTACTGTGTACAGAGCTGGGAGTCTATGGCAGCCTCGCCCCAGTCCTCTCAGGGTAACGGGGGAACAGTGACATGTCACCGGCACAGAACACGAGCTGCGCCTCCCACGCGCCCTCGAAGTAAGACACCAGCGCTAGACTTCGTTGCATGATCTAGGTCATCAACAGCTCGATTACCAGTATGAACAAGCATTGGCATAGCCAAGAGGTCTCGCCTTTGGGACCATATATGTGCTTAGCCATGCAACACTTGTTGTTGTTGCAGTAGGATATTGTGCTGGATAACCAAACACTTGTAAGGTCCCAAAGGCGAGACCTTATGGCTATGCCAATGCTTGTTTTAAGCGCTACTCACCATCGGGGATCCTGTTCCCTGGAGCCCCCCCCCAGAAGCAGGGCGCGCGCCTCTTACCTACTGGGCAGTGACGAGGGTGCAAGGTGGTCGGACATCTCTCCTCTGATGCTGGCAGGAGCCTCGGTCGGGGGAGCCTCGGTGGGTGACGGGTCGGTGAGGGGTCAGGCCGGCTCTCTGCACCTCGGTCCTTTCTGCTTCTGCAAAGAAGGGGGGAAGGGAGGGTATGAATGCCCAGCCTCAGCACATGGCACGGAGAGGCACCGGCGGGGAGGGGAGCGCGTGGGGGGTGAGGGCACAGGTGGCAGTGACACACAAGCCTCACCTCCCGGGGTCTGCAGAGGGTCTGTGTCCCTGGCAGCTGCTGCTCTACCCTCTGCCTCCTTCAAAGACTGGGATGTTGTGCCCCTTTACTTCCCCCTCGAGGCCAGTGCCAATACACCCCTCGGCTTCCCACTGTGTGAGCCGCGCCCAGATGTTTCTTATAAGCCACCTGACTTTCTTGAGGCTGGCAGGCTCCTGGCAACGCCCAGCCCTCTCTAAGGAAACCAGGCTCCCAGGGGCATGGGGCTCTTATGTCATTTCTTTCAGGAAACTGCCAGCAGCAAAGGAATACGGAATGCTTTCAGAACGAAACTGAACCCCAGGGCTTGCCTGCCCTAACCTTGTGCCCATCAAACATCTTCATACACAGCAAGCCAGGGGGTCGTGGTAGCCTTGCACGTGTGCAGTGGGCCCCTGGGGGCGGAGGTCACAGAGTGGGTAGGGGTCGGTGGCGGCTTAGGGGCAGGACGTCTCTTTCCTGATAGCCATGGCTGCTTGGTTAGAGATTGTGTACTCAGGAGATGCGAGTGGTAGGTATGGTGTTAGCCACAACTTTTCACTTTACTAAAACTCTATACATATACCATACCTACTTACTGGGGCTTTTCAGCCACCCCGCCCACTTCATCCATTGGTCTCTTCTTGACTCCTTCACATTTTCTTTTGTCCACTACAGCATGTAGTTTGGGGCGCGGCGCCGGCTCACTTTGGATAACTATTGTAATAGATAGATCAGGGCCGGCCTTAGGCATGTGCAAGCTGTGCACCTGCACAGGGCCACCAAACCCCAGGGGCCACCACACCAATATATATCCTTAGTATAATAATCCTCTGAGGATGGATACATATTTGCGTGGGGGCCCCTGGCAGGGATTTGGCGGCCTCCGGCTCTGTTCCACTTCCAAACACCTTCCTGAGCTCAGGGTGGGGGGGTGGGGGGGCACCGCCCCACCCAGACCCCCTCTTCCGGGGCTCCCTTCCTATGCTCCCTGCCCAGGGCCACCATGAGCCTAGAGCCGCCCCTGGATAGATTCAAGCTTTCCTGGCTGAAGAAGGGTGACATACCCTGAAACCGGTCCTCGGAAGCTTGTTTCCGGTCCAGGGCGGAGCTGGCTTGGCAGTTCGGGCTGGACTGTTCCCATGAGGCACAGGGTCAAGACTGATTTGCATGTGGCTGGGTCTAAACTGGGGTGGCGTGGTGAGCAAAAGAAAGATGGATTTAACCCAGATCTCTTGACTGGGGGTGAATGTTTGCATGTTTAGCATTCCGTCAATCATTTCTTTACTGTAAGACTGTCTGTTTCTTGGCCAGTATTGCTTTCCTGGCAGTGCTGTCTAGTTAAGTGGAATATTTTCAAGCCTGGGCAGTTAACTCCGTTTGTGTAGATTGCAGAGTTTTCGCACTCCGCAGAGCTCAACGAGTTCCGCGGAGCGTACTTTTTTCCTCACTCACCAATGATAAGTTGGTGAGCACGAGCGGGGAAAATCTAATGATAGAGCACTTCCTTGGGAGATTTCCCAACGTGGGTGGTCGCCGAAGGTCACTACCGCTTGCGTTGAGAAACCTTCGGTACGCGTTGAGGAAGCCGCTCCTCGAGTCAAAGCATAGTGGAACTCCGCAAACTCTACCCTGGCTAAATTATGTTAATATAGAATAAACAAATTACTTAACAATACTCTTCATTTCACCTAGGATAGTTCTCATCATAGCCCTTTCAGTTCAGGTGCTCCCCGCTCTTTGATGGACCATCTCCCCTATATCTCGTAATCTCCCAATGATGCCACCAACACCACCGACTGGCATCTATTGTGAGGACCTGGGGAAGAAATCTGTCAGAGAAATGTCCTTCTCTAGGGTTTTTGTGACTAGCCCCCATACTCGTATCAGAGACTGGTAGCTCTTGGAAAACAGACCCTAGTGGGTTAGGACATGCGGCACCAGAGGCATCAGAAAGTGGCGACCCCAAGGGAGGACTGTGATACAAGAGGACACGAGATCTTGGACCCTCAACGGCAGCCAAGCTAGTGTGTTCAGCTCGATTGGAGAAGCTGCTGTAACTGGGATTGAAGGTTCAATCTCCTTGGTTCTGGGAGAAAACCTCTAGCTTGTTCTGTGTTATAAAGAGCTACTGTGAAGGTTTTCTGTGTTGAGGTCAAATCCCAAAGACACAAGGATTACACAATCCACCTTCTTCTGCTCCTCTGCCTTGGAAAGAGATGGAGCGAGAATACGCCTTACTCTCCCTTTGACCCTCCATCTTGTTGTGTGTTCCCTGGCCCGCCCCTCCTCCCTGCTACCGCCTCCCAGCTGCTGCCCCTCCCACGCTCCGCCCCATCCTCTCTCCATTTATGGCAGATGTCCGCACGCGCAGCGTCCACGCGCTACGGCCACGCCGAAGGTGCGCCAAAGGTAAGCCCGTCTACGCCCGTCCGCGCCTGGACCGCGCCCAGCGCCAGAGCCCCTGGTCCTCGTAAAGTCCACCCCTCCCGCATTACTTACGATGCCACCACCCTCCTAGCCCTCAACCCTGGCCGATCCCTCACCTGCGTCCAAGCTGCTCCTGGCCACACCCATGGACCCTTTTCCTGCAACTCCTGCAAGTTCGACGCCACCAAGAACTACTCCTCATCTACGAACACACAACAGATATCCGACCCCAACCACCTACAATGCATCCTGCTCAACACCCGATCGGTCCACAGGCACGCCATTGACCTCTGGAATCTACTCGACACCATCTCTCCGGACGTCGCCTTCCTAACAGAAACATGGATGAACGCCACTTCTGCCCCAGACATCACCATTGCCATCCCGAAAGGCTATAAGATCATTCGCAAGGACCGCACCGGCCACACAGGAGGAGGCATCGCTATCGTCCACAAGAAATCCATCCGCATCTCAACCAGCTCAGACATCAATCTCGCCAACTCTGAACACCTTCACTTCCAGATCCACACCGACCCCAAGACCATACTCAGAGGCACCCTCCTCTACAGGCCACCAGGTCCCCGCGCACAATTTAGTGAAGACATCACGGACTTCATCACTCCACACGCGCTCCCCTCCGAGGACTACATCCTTTTGGGAGACCTCAACTTTCACCTTGAAAAGAACAACGACCGCAACACCTCCACCCTTTTGGACAACCTCGCAAACCTCGGACTTAAACAACTTGTCACTACCTCCACCCACATCGCAGGTCACACACTCGACCCTATCTTCACCTCCAGCAAACATGTTTCCTTCAGCCACACCACAGCTCTCCTTTGGACTGACCACAGCTGCGTTCACTTCACCTACAACAAGCCCACATCCAACAACCACCCTCAACCCACTCTGCAAAGAAACTGGAACAAAATCACCATCGACCAGATCTCCTCATCGCTTCTTCAAAAGCCCCCCGCCCATTCCTCAAACCCAGACCAAGCAGCCACCAACCTCACCCAATGGTTATCCAACAGCGCCGACATCCTAGCACCACTGAAAAAACGACAAATCAAACTAGGCAGCAAGAAGGCCTCCTGGTTCAACGATGACCTTAAGAAATCCAAGAAACTCTGTTGCTCCCTCGAAAAGGCCTGGAAAAAAGACCCAACCACCAGCACCAAGGACGCCTTCAAAAACGCCACCCGCATACACCACCAACTAATCCGAAATGCCAAGAAAGCAGCCTTCAAGGACCGTCTAGATAATAACGCCCACAACAGCAAGGAATTATTCAACATCATCAAGGAATTTACCAACCCCTCAGCCAACTCCAAAAACATCACCCCCTCCCAAGCCCTCTGCGACTCCCTAGCCTCATTCTTCCACAACAAAATTGCAGACATCCACAACAGCTTCGACAACCAACCCGGAGACCAACCCTCCCAATCGCCTGCAGAAACCCCACCCCCCCTGAACATCCTCAATGACTGGAAGCCAATCTCCACTGAGGACACCATCCGTCTGATGAACTCTATCCACTCAGGATCCCCCACTGACCCTTGCCCCCACCACATCTTTAACAAAGCAGACTCCATTATTGCACCGCACCTCCGAGACGTCATCAACTGCTCCCTCAACTCCGCAACCTTCCCGGAAAGCTGGAAACATGCCGAACTCAGCGCCCTCCTGAAGAAACCCACAGCTGACCCCACCGAACTCAAAAACTATCGCCCTATCTCACTCCTTCCATTCCCAGCCAAAGTCATCGAGAAAGCTGTCAACAACCAGCTCGCCGCATTCCTCGAAACCAACAAATCCCTCGACTCCTCACAGTCCGGCTTCCGAGCCAAGCACAGCACCGAAACCGCCCTCATCGCAGCAACAGACGACATTCGAACTCTACTGGACAATGGAGACACAGTCGCCCTCATCCTCCTCGACCTCTCCGCAGCCTTCGACACAGTCTGCCATAGCACCCTTCTACAGCGCCTCAAAAACATCGGAATCCAAGGAAAAGCACTGGAATGGATCACCTCGTTCCTCTCCGGAAGAACGCAGAGAGTCCGCCTTCCACCATTCAAGTCAGAGGCCACTGAAGTCATCTGCGGCGTACCTCAAGGGTCCTCACTCAGTCCCACCCTCTTCAACGTCTACATGAGCCCCCTCGCGGCCATCGCACGCCAACATAACCGCAACATCATCTCCTACGCCGACGACACTCAACTGATCCTATCACTCACCAGAGACCCTAACACGGCCAAAACCAACCTACACGAAGGAATGAAAGAAGTAGCCGAATGGATGAAGAACAGCCGTCTGAAACTGAACTCAGACAAAACAGAAGTCCTCATCTTAGGTTCCTCCCCCTCCGCCTGGGACGACTCTTGGTGGCCAGAGGCCCTTGGAAAAGCACCCATCCCGACGGACCACGCACGGAACCTGGGCGTCATCCTGGATTCCTCACTCTCGATGAACAGACAAGTCAATGCCGTTTCTTCATCTTGCTTCAACATTCTTCGCATGCTCAAAAAAACATTTCGCTGGATCCCTACCGAAACTAGAAAAACAGTCACCCACGCTCTGGTCACGAGCCGACTGGACTACGGAAACACCCTCTACGCCGGCACCACCGCAAAACTCCAGAAAAAACTACAACGCATCCAGAACGCCTCAGCCAGGCTCATATTAGACATCCCACGTAAAGAACACATCTCTGATCACCTGAAAAACCTCCACTGGCTCCCCGTCAATGAGAGGATCACTTTCCGGCTCCTAACCCACGCACACAAAGCACTCTACGAAATTGGACCCGAATGCCTCAACACACGACTATCCTTCTACACCCCCTCCCGCCAGCTACGATCCTCCAACCAAGCCCTTGCCACTGTACCCCGCATCAACAAAACCACCATGGTAGGTAGATCCTTCTCCTACCTAGCAGCTAAAACTTGGAACTCACTTCCCACTGACCTTCGCCTTACTCAGAACCACCTAGCATTCAGAAAACAACTCAAAACGTGGATATTCGACAAGTAACTCCCCACCCTTCTTCAAGCGCCTTGAGACCCTCTGGGTATGTAGCGCGCTATATAAATCTTTGACTTGACTTGACTTGACTTGTCATTCAAAAATGGAAATTTCGGAAAAACAGAAAAATGACCATGGGAAACTACTGGAGCTGTTACCTTGGCGAAGACTCTGAGGGACGACAAGAGACTGAGAGGAAGATCTGCAAACTAGTCATGATTGTCCTGAACAGTAATCCAACTTCACCAGAAAATCCCTATTCAAATTCATCTGAACGACCACCTAAAGTGAGACAATCTTGAGAGAAAGCCTGTGAGGGTAGAGTGTGACACAGGAAGCGGCCGAGGTGGAGAAAGTGGTGGATTTCCCTGCTGCTGTGAAAAGTCTATCTGCATATTCGGTCACCCAGGCCCGCTGTTGTTCTTACACCAGTAAATCACAGCCCCACCAGGAGCAGCCTGCTAGCTGCTCGGCGCCTCTGACCAACTGTCATTCTTCGTCCAGTCACCCGGGCATTCTACACCAGGCCCACACACCAACATTCCACTCAGAACATACACACAGGCTGAGCAGCTAGGGAAAGGGTAACATGGGAGAAATATCACGACATGAGAATACTATACAGTGCCAGCTGACTGTGCTTTGAGGTGGTGGGCTGTGCACCTGTAGTACACTCATGCCCACCCTGCCTAGGGACAATTAGGAATTATCAATTTTGCGATACCCCTTCTCTACAGCAAGCAATGCACTTGCACAAGGTTATCCTTGACCCTGACGGATATGGTAAAGGACAAAGTCCATAAAGAGGGCGGCCCAGACCCACATAGACACATGCGCCTGCTCACTGTCGCAGGAGAATCCTGGAGCGGACGATGAGCAAAATGGAACAGCTCCTACTCTGTCAGACGTGTTAAGGAAGGTCAAAGAAACAAGGACCTCACTCAAATAGAAAGTGGACTCGGTGGCGATAGATTTGAACCTGGTGAGGGAGGACCTCCATAAAGTCACCAATTGTGGCACACAAATGGAGCAGCAGATCACTGCAACAGTTACGGCAACATAGTTGACCGACACAAAAAGATTGACTTTAGACATGCAGCACAAAATGAAGCAACTGGAGGAAATTAAGTTGCAGAGGGGAGATCCTGTAGGATTTTTGAAAGCAAAAAATGGCCACCTTCTTCTGCTCCTGCCCCTATGAATGAGATGGAGCAACATTTAGCCGTCATCCAAATGTGGAACCACCTTGAATGAAAGGTGTAAGTTCTGGTTCTGTCACTGCGGTTGAGTGCTGATGTGTTCAGTGATAGGGTTGCTTTCTCTGGCTGTGGAGTGGCCAGCGAGCGGTGTATGGTGCACCCGTTGCGGACTGTGTTCTACGCGGGTAGAGTGCGACACAGGAAACGGCCCCTGTTGAAGGATTGGTGGATCCCCCGGATGCTGTGAAGCATCGAGCAGCCCATTCTGTCTCCCGGTGCTGCTGTTGAGCGGAGCATTGGCAGCCCTCTGATGAGACACGAGTAGCAGACACTGCTGCAGGTGGGGTGCGGCCTGCAACTCGATGATCCTGGTTGGGGACTAAGCGGAGCAGAGTAGGAGAGTTGGGCCCGTGGTGTGTACTGACCTGTGGCTATGGTCCTTGGTCTGGCGTGCTAGGTGTGTGCCTCACTTCTTCCCTCCTAGTGGGGGTAAACTGTGGTCCCTTTGAGGATCATGCTAAGAGACCCTGACATGTGTGACCACCATCCTCAGGTGGTGGCGGTGCAGGTGCTGGGGCAGGGAGGACTGCCTGGAGAGAGGTCCTGCTCTGAAGCCGGTCACGTCTACTGCATCGAGTGGTGGTCTGGGAGGACCTCGCCTGCTACAATGGGGCCTAGCCTGGGTTACCCCCAAGGTAAGAAGCCCCCAATTGGTGAGGATGAGACCAACGCTCCCCACCTGACCAACCGCCCTTTCTTACAACAGAATGCAGCCTCCGTCATGATACCTGACTGTTGTTTTTCTGGATTCTTGGGCAATGCAGTCTTGACAAAATAAGGTTCAGCAGGAGGTGAGAGGAACTCAGTGGAATCTTCACCGCTTCGGTAACCTTATTTTGTCAATACTTCATTGCCCAAGAATCCAGTAAAACAACAGTCTGTGATTCAGATGATTCAAGCCTTATGATTTTTTTAAACTTTAATTTAGCTTAGAATTTTAAAGCAGTGCATAGACAGTACAGAGACACAGGTTGTATGTGAACAACAGAGTACATACATTAGCTGGAGACTGTTTTCACGATATGGCGAATGGGCAACTAAATTAGCTACTACCATGGACATCCTTCCTTTGTTTGCATAATATAATAATAGACCGACTTGTGTAAGTGGGTAAGTAGACATAATATCGAACTTTGAATATTAATTTACCTAAATATCGAGTTTAGTATATCAATAGTATTAAATATCGATGTTAAAAATATCAATTGTAAGTATTGCAAACAATAGCGAAGTTTGTAATATCAACTGTAAAAATATTGTTTTGTTAAAATATCGTTATTGTACTACATTTTCATGAAATTGGAGTTTGTTTGGAGTGTAATAATAGTTAGTTAATGTTATGAAAAATAAAATTTGTATAATACATTTTAAGGAGCGGGATGTCGAGTTTATAGGGCATAAGGATGGGGAGTGTTTTAAAATAATTTTTTTAAATTCATAATAAATTCGAAATTTTAAAATATAATTTCCAAAATATAATTTCGAATTTAGAAAAAAAAATTAGGAGAGGGATGTTGGGTTTATAGGGGATAAAGATGGGAGTGTTTTAAAATGACTTATATTAATTTATAATAAATTCAAAATGTAAAATTATTATTTTGAAAATATATTTTCAAATTTAGAAAAAAAAAAATTAGGAGCACGATGTTGGGTTCATAGGGGATAAGGGAGGGGAGTGTTTTAAAATAATATAATTACATTTCAAAATATTAGAAATTTTAAATGATAATTTAGAACATATATTTTTGAATGTAAAAAATATTGTTTTAATTTCATTTGATTTGATTGATTAATTTGTAAAGCGCATGAATGCCCCAGGGCATCTTGGCGCTAGAGTCAGTAGGACAGAGGGATGCTGGTACGGAATACAAGCTGCCCTCCCTGGGATTTCTTTAGACGACCCCTTGAGCATTTGGCAGGGGGGCTTCTGCTGCGGGTTCAGAGGCGTCTGGGGACTCACCCCTCTCTATGGCCGCAGGGGAGGTGGGGGAACTGCCATCCTCAATCAATCAATCAATAATGACATTTGTATAGCGCGCTACTCACCCGGAACGGTCTCAAGGCGCTGGGGGGAGAGGGGTCTGTTACTGCTCGAAAAGCCAGGTCTTGAGTTGCTTCCTGAAGGAGAGATGGTCCTGGGTTCGCCGGAGGTGGATGGGGAGGGAGTTCCATGTCTTGGCTGCCAGGTAGGAGTAGGATCTTCCACCGGCGGTGGCTCTGCGGATGCGTGGAACGGCGGCGAGGGCGAGGCTGGTCGACCGTAGCTGGCGGGTGGGCGTGTAGAAGGTCAGGCGGTTGTTGAGGTACTTGGGGCCCAGGTCATGGAGAGCCTTGTGTGCGTGGGTGAGGAGTCTGATTGTGATCCTCTTGCTGACGGGGAGCCAGTGCAGGTCTCTCAGGTGGCCAGATATGTGGCTGTGTCGGGGGATGTCCAGGACGAGTCGTGCTGAGGAAAATTAAATTTTTGGTCATGTTATGTTCCCTAGCGCGCACCCCACCGACTCCATGTACCGGCTTAAAGTGCATGTAACTTCCCTCCTGTGCAAGCTATGAAGACGCAAATACATTTGCGTCCAACGTTAACTTGTCCTCTTTCAGATCCACCCCGAATGGATTGTATAGTCCGTTCCTAAGTATGCTATGCCACTGTCTTTTTGTAGTACACTTTACATGTTTTCCTGCTCCTAGCAGAGTAGGCCCTGAATTCCTGCCATTGAGCCTCTTTTCTGGCTTTCGACTCTGACAGCTCCTGCCCAGCCTACCTCTGTCCCCGTGAACTCTGACTTACTTTCAGCGCGGCCCCTCGCGCTCAGCTCAGCCTGCTTTCTGCCAAGACTGACTATAACCTTCGAGTTATCTGTTCCGCTCCTCGAAAATGCATTCCTGCCTACTAGATCCTGTAAACATCCTCTCCAGCTGCAGAGCCAAAGGGCCGACCTGTCTCAATGCAAGTAATTCATAGCCTCTGTTGCCATGCTTCAATGGAAGGCCCCGAGCCCCCACGCTTCACATACAGACACTTAGGCGCTTGTACACGCATCCACAGTTAGCATAGAATAGCTTCTGCCCTAGAGACCTTTCCGCCCAGATAGTATGGTTCCTAAACATCAGATATCAGATATGATAAGTAGTACAAGTTGATCTGACATGCCAGACTTCTGTCTCTTTCCGTTAGTGTAAATGTCAAATCCCCTGCACCCCCTTCAATCACACGTCATGCAGCTGCGCGCGCATCCAAGCTTCCGATTTCTGCTGACATTGCAACAATTCTGTTAGCACCACCCCTTGGTGCCACCCACTTGCGTCACCTATCAGTGACGTTTCTAGCACACACCTCTGGTTCACGCCTAGTTTACGCCTCTTGATCACGTACTAGTACCACGTGTATACTGTTATCTTGTCTTCTCTCAGCTGTTACGCCTCTTACATTATTACTTATGATGTGAATTAAGTATATAAGCTATGGAATATCAATAAAGTTTGCTCTATCCCTTCTGACACCCCTGTGGTGGTCAGAACATGATATCCTGGTCGAGACCATTCCTTTATGAGGAATAAAACCCTTAGAAACTCTAACACCACGGACTCTGTCTTTTTTCATTCCGATTGAGTTATTATTGATTAAGTACTTACCTTCTTAGAAATTAAGAGAGTAAATTAATTATTTACGTCATTTTGGCGCCCGAATAGGGACCCCTCCCCCACCTCACGCGCCGGTTGGTGCGTTGCAAGCTCTGTCCCCTGCCATCAGTTGGAAGGAACATACGCGTACTGGCAGGATTTCCTGCATCTCCCTCTGACCCACGGAGGTGACGAAGACTGCGATCAGTGCCCAGACGAGGCGGTGAGGAGCGCGGAGGATCCCGACCAGAGCCTAGCCGAAAGAAGCAAGGTCCGAGGTGTCAAGAGGCCCACCAGGTTTCCGAAGTTTTCCGAAGTTTTCCGAAGTTTTCCGAAGTACCGAGTCGAGTCCAGTCGAGTTTTCCGAGGCCTTCTGTTTCCGTGCTTCCCGGTGAGTACCATTGCTGGGTCGTATCTAGACGGGTTTGGGTACGCAAGTCCGGTCTGCACTGTTTTTAGGCAGTGTATCTGTACTATTTAGCAGTATATCTAGTATTCCGAATTTCTGCACTGTTACACCAGTGTATCTGTACTGTTGAGCAGTACATCCAGTATAGGGGGGTAGTCATCTATGTTTTAAAATGTCTTCTTATGTGATTAATGTTGTGGTATGAATGTGACTGTTTAAATGTGTATTATTGTGTGTCTCGTATAACCTAGCTGTCAAGAGTATTAAGGAATAAGGATTGAACATTCAGTAATAAGTAAGCGAAAATGCCGTTTTTCAACAAGTTAAAGCAGATAGGAACTAGGAAAGGGATGCTGGAGGAAGAAATTCCTATTCCCCCTAGGGACACTCCCGGCAATTTTATGTACCACAAGCATGGCATAGATGCCATATTATATCTAGATTTATGGGCCGATTACACCAAACACCTAGACGAAAGACACAGATGGCCTGTTACCGGAACATGGGATGCCGAGTGCATCATGAAGGTAGAAGAAGCATTGTGGAAAAAGAAAGCTAGACAATCTCAGAAAGACGCCATAGAATTTTGGCGTAAGGAATCACATAAGCGTGCTGAGAAAGCACTCCGTAGAGAAGACAGACTTAAAGAATCAGAAAAGGCTCAAGAAAACGAATTAGTTATCGAAGGAATCCGAGTAAAAACAGAACAGATAGAGCGCGCCCGAAATAATCTTGTAAACGGTATGTATCTTGCAGCAGATGGCACATCTGAAGCCCTATCAGAAATACCGAAAAACTTACCGACACCATTAGTTCCAACTAAAGTAATGCATAAAACTACTAAAGACATATTCCTAAATTCATATTTAGAGGATGTAGCACCAGCTTACACCAATCTGCCTGTTCGTGCCCTGCCTACTGACAGGGATGGGGGTGGCACTACGCCCCCAGATCATGTCCCGCCGGTACCGCGACAGACCTCCCCTGTTCCGCCAGCTCCGCCACTTCCCGCACTCAAGATTGACCTACCGAAACCAGTCCTACCTGATCCTACTAAACGACAAATTCCAGTTCAGATCCAGACTCCGCGGAGAGATAATGCCCAAGCATCCGCCTCAGGAGGTGCGATTGCGGGTCCTCAGACCCCGCCATTAACACACAGATTCAATTTAAGGGACACGCAGAATCCTTTCCAGTCTCCCCACTTGACGCGTCTTGACGCATTAAAGGAAAACATGTCAGTTTGCAGATATGATCCAGTACCCGGAAAAAACGATCTAATGATATTGGCATCCCTACGGTTAAGGTCTGCCACTGATAGCTTGCTATGCTATGTAGGAATGAAGGAACGTCTCGACAGACTATATGAGTTTATACAGACAGGGAAAGACCCTGACAGTGTCAAAGATGCCATGCATAAACAGAAAGTTGACATTCAAGCACAGATATTACGATTTTTCATAAATTGTCTAATAAGAGAACGAGACAGGCCCGAGACAGATCAAAGTGAATTAGACGGACTAAACAAGTGGGGTCAAAATATAGCCGAAGGAAAACATGATAGGGGGGCTTGCATAGCCAGTATGTCCCAGAAAATTAGAAAGGCAGTATTAACTGCACACCAGGAAGGGAATGATAAAGCTTCCTCCGAGGAGGAAGAAGAACATGAAGCACCAGGAAGGTCTACAGATACTATAGCGTATGTAGGTAAGGGAAACTACCTTAGGAAAGGTATTCGTCCGGAAAACAAGAGAGTTCTTTTCTCTGCTTTAACAAACCCGAATTCTTCTGAACATCAGTTCCAGGAAACTGATAAAAGGCTTCGAGACCGAATTGGGTACCATGTACTCAATTCTATGGATGAACAGGAACTAGCCCGGTCAGCCGTGTTATGGGCCGAAAACCCAGACATATATAATGATGATACGTTAGTGCAGACATTCTTGAACCTTTCCCCAGAAGAACAGAAAATAGCAGGTGTATACATGATTCAGCACCTCCTCATCAAGTTCAGAAACCATCATTCCGATCCAGGTCCCTTACACGAAACATTAGAAGCACTACTCATGGATAGATGGAGAGGTTTCAGTACCAAATTAATACAAATAATTCTAGAACAACGACGTAAATATAACACCTTCATAAGTTCTGAATATGTTCCCGCCCCGCCTCCAGAAAGAAAAACGTACCACATGCAATGCCTGAGTGGCATTGAAAGTCAGAACCCCTTACGAGAAGTACACCCAGTTATGGGTACGGATCAAGTTTTGAAGCGTGCGTATGTTCACACACCACTGACTAAGTTAGAACTGTTAGAAATGAAGAAATTAGTCCCGTGTCACGATAAAGACCCTGCAGGTTTTCACAGAGAGCTCAAAGACATGTTACTCATGGGGGATTACACGTATGATGATATTATGAAAATGTTAAAAGTACTGTTGCCCACGGGCATTTACGAGAAATTAAAGGAAAAAGATTGGGAGGTGGGGGAGGCAAAGATAGCATGGGCAGAAATAGAAGACGAAGAAAGTAAACGAATCCCAGGGTTAGGCCTTGGGGATAAGACTAAAGCATTACCAGGTTTAATAGTACAGGTTTTGCCAAGATTATTGACAACTAGAAAGGAAGATTGGGACGCAATCTCGTCCTGTAAACAGAAACAAGATGAAGATACTAGTGACTTCTATTCCAGATTCGAGAAATGTTTCATTATAAATAGCGGCCTACAACCTAGTAGCGAGTCATATCCACACCTTTTTGTATCAAAATTAGTCGAGAATTCCCTACCATTAGTCAAAAATAGAGTGTACAAAGTTGAAAGTACTTGGCAGGCAAATACGCCATCCCAGATGTTACAAATGTTACAATATCACCAGAACAGAATTAGGGAAGAACAAGATCAGGAACAGAAACGTATGAAAGACACGAAAATGAAAATGTTAGTAGCTCAGACGGTCCCAGCCGACGGTCAAAGAAAAGGTGGGGCCCAGACCAATCATTCTGCAGCTCCCGTTAAAGGGACATGCAATTACTGCAAGCAGCCAGGTCATTACGTACATGAATGTCCAGTCCTGAAACATACCATCGCGACAGGTAAAACTAAAGAAAGACCGCATCCGCCTAGACATGAACATGGTCATCAACAGACCTCACAGAACGAACAGCCAATGCAGAATATGCAGCATACGCATGCTCCATCCCACACAGCACAGACCGTAGCAGTACCGCAGCCACAGCCCATTGCCGCGACTCAGCAAGTCTCACAACAGATGTACCAGTATGCCCAATCTGCATATCCAGATTACCCCCGATATACATGAAACAGCCTAGAGAGGGAAGGTGATTTGCCTCTTATTGAAATTCCTGTAGATCAAGAAGGTCCTTATGTACACAGTCACGTATTGGGAAAAGACAGAAAGTTTTTAATTGACACAGGGGCAAGTCGCACTACGATCAGTCATAATGAAGTCCCAGGGGCACCCCTCTCAGGCTCACAGAATGTTTCCCTTGGTTTTTCAGGACAGCCTATTGTAAATGAAGTATCGGAACCAGTACCATTAGCTGTGGGTCCATTATCCAGAGTTACAGATTTGTTACTTACGAAATCATGTCCAGAAAATCTGTTAGGAATTAAAACACTGAAGGCTCTAGGAGCTATAATATGCTGTTCCCCGGAGGGAGTCAGACTCTTTCTACGGGATTTCAAGGGTCATTATGTTTTACGTGATTTTGATGTCAGACTGAAAAATGTACCAGATCACTTATGGGCAAAAGGCCCAGCTGATGTAGGTTGTATGCATATCACTCCATACCGTGTTACACTCAAGACAGGAGTTGTTCTACCCAGAATCAGACAATACAAGTTACCACCCGATGCTGTAGTGGCTTTACTGAAAATAATTGAAGAGCTTATTGCCCAGGGGGTGGTCGTAGAGACCGACTCCAATATCTGTAATTCACCCATCATTCCAATTCTTAAACGTACAGACCCCAATGCACCGCCAGTATATCGGCTGGTGATTGATCTTCGAGAGCTGAACAAATGCATTGTACCACAGTATCCTGTGGTCCCCGATATCTCCTCCCTGTTAACTGCTATTGATTCAGAAGCAACGTTCTTTACTGTAATTGATCTCAAGAACGCTTTCTTCAGTGTACCTATTGATCCGGAGAGCCAATATCTCTTCGGATTCAGTTTAAATGGACGAAGTTTCAAATTTTCCCGCGCACCTCAAGGATTTACAGAAAGCCCCAGCATCTATAGTCAAGCACTGAAAAGACAACTAGATTGTATTCAAATGCCAGTTAATACCGCTTTACTGCAATACGTCGATGATCTACTGATCACCGCACGAAGTGAGCCCGAATGTGAACAAGCATCATTAACAGTTTTGCATTTCCTGGCCGACAAGGGACACAAGGTGTCTCCTTCGAAGCTACAATTCTGTGTTCAGCAAGTTGTGTACTTGGGTCACTTGCTGTCCAAAGTGGGGAGACAGCTCACTCCCGATCGCATTCAGTTAATTGTAAATATGCCACGACCCCAGACACAAAAGGAAGTGCGGGCCTTCATAGGCCTCACCTCGTACTGCAGACAATGGATTCCTCAATATGCATTTCTAGCTAAACCACTCATCCAGTTAACGACGCAGGAGGTAGCAACTTCCATTGCCCTCCCTTGGACTCAGGAACACACACAAGCCTTTGAGGAATTAAAGAAAGCATTATGCCAAGCACCAGTTTTAGCGACACCATGTTACAGCAAACCGTTTACACTTTTTGTTACAGAACGTGACGGTACAGCATTGTCTGTCCTCACTCAAGATCAAGCAGGTTCACATAAGCCTTGCGCTTATTTTTCAAGTACATTGGATTCAGTAGCCCAGGCACTCCCTGCGTGCTTAAAGTCAGTAGCAGCAACAGCGTTAGCAATCAGACAAAGCGATTCAATTGTTCTAGGTCATCAGTTAACAGTACAAGTCCCACATTCTGTAGAGGTTCTGTTAAACAGAACCCAGACTCAACACTTGACTATAGCACGACTGACAGGTTACGAATTGACACTATTCCAGCCACACATAGAAATCAGACGCTGCAGTATCCTGAACCCAGCAACACTGTTACCTACAGTTATGACAGATCCAGCTCCGCATGATTGCATAGAGATCATTAATGCAGTAACAAAGCCCCGACGAGATTTAACAGATATTCCATTGACAAACCCAGACCTGACACTTTATGTAGATGGTTCATGCATGAGAACAAGTACAGGAGAATTAGTGGCCGCGTATGCAGTGACCACTGAAACTGAAGTTAAAGAGACACATCGTATTGATACACTGTCTGCTCAAGCAGCAGAGCTCACCGCTCTGACCCGAGCCTGTATTCTAGCCAAGAACAGAAATGTCAACATATACACTGATTCCCGTTATGCATTCGGAGTTGTTCACGACTTCGGAGTACTCTGGCAGGAACGAGGTTTCCTGACCTCTCATGGTGCCAAGATACAGCATGGTCCTCTCATTCAAGCACTGTTAGAAGCAATACATCTGCCTTCAGCCATATCCGTCATGAAGTGTAAAGCACATACTAAAGTCACAGATTCTGTTTCCCAGGGTAACGACCTGGCAGATCAGACAGCAAAACATACAGCACTGACTCACACTCAGACAACTGATACGACAAAGACAACAGATCCGACAAACTGTATGACAGTCAGGGATCCCACACTAGATGTTATCGACATTCAGACACATGCTACTCCAGAAGAAATAAAGAAATGGATTGAACTAGGAGGGATCCAGACAGATCAAGGTTGGATGACGAAGGGAAAATCTACATGGTTTCTCCCTGACTCTATGGTTCAAGTCATGATAAATACAGCACATAGTCCTGCACATCTAGGAGAGAAAGCAATGTTAGACAGTTTGCAAAATCTCTGGAACAATAAACACTTACGAGCAGCCGCAAAACAGAAAGTGCGTACTTGCATGATCTGTTGTCAGTTCAATCCAGGTAAAAGCGTCCCTGTAGAGCAAGGTGGATTTCATCCTCCCGATCACCCTTTTGAAGTCCTCCAGATGGATTATATCCAGATGGACCGTTGTCGAGGATTTAAATATGTTCTCGTAGTTGTCTGTGCTCTGTCCCGCTGGACCGAAGCATACCCAGTCTCAGATTACACTGCTCCGACCACTGCCAAGCAGCTGGTTCGTGAATTCTTCCCACGATACGGCTTGCCTCGTGTCGTGTACTCAGATAACGGTCAGCCATTCTCATCTGCATTAATGAAGGAAGTTTCTTTATTACTGGGATACCAGTGGAAGTTCCATTGTGTCCGACACCCAGAAGCCGCAGGCCTTGTTGAGAGGCATAACCAGACACTAAAGATCCGCCTTGCCAAAATATGTCAGGAAAAAGGGGTCGACTGGATAGTCGCCCTGCCAGTGGCACTATTCTACATGAGGATGGTCGCCCATTCGAGATCAGGGCTATCCCCGTACGAGGTGGTCTTTGGAAGACCACCGAATATGTGGGGGACGCCCATTCCGAAAAAGATTACTGATGTTGATTGTAACATGTTGACAGATTACCTTGCCTCCTTGATGTCTGCACTCCAATCATGTCGTTCACAGGTTGCCGCAGCCTTTCCTGACAACACTGATGTAAAGCCACACGACGTCCGTCCTGGTGATACTGTGCTCGTCCGCAATTTCGACAGAAAAAGTCCGCTGGAGCCCCGCTGGAAGTCTCCGAAGACCGTACTTCTTACAACAAGGACGGCCGTGAAAATCGAAGGAAGAAAGGGGTGGGTTCGCACGAGTCATATAAAAAAATTCTCTGGACTGAAACCTGACCGAGACTCGTCCACCCCCACCAAAGACTGTGTTGAACAAAAAGACTTTACAGAATCTGAACGAGAAAAAACTCCTCAAGAAAATTATCGCATGAAATTACGATCTAGCAAGTCAGACAGTTTAATTGTTTAAGTCCTCCCCTAGGTGAATCGGTTAAATAGTTTCTGACATGTATCCCCTAGATCGAGATAGAGAGAGAGAGAGAGAAGCAAAGAAACGTACATATTGTAAATCACTTCGTAGTCACTGCATAGTGACACTAATAATAATGTTTATTCTCAGTATTTTAATTATCATTACTAGCATCCTCTTGCCTATCTATTACCCTATTTTCAAGCGTGAACAATCTGCCTATAATGTCTCTGCTGAACACACTTTTAGTGAGTTACCTCCACACGAGCTTTCCTACAGACTTGCGCTGCGCAACAACACATTCATTAGTATGTTACATCATTCTCATCAAACTAACAATGCTACAAATTGCTGGATATGTGGCCGACTCCCTCCCTATCAGAATTACAAGGGAGCTCTGCCCCTCTTTCCGTACCCGTTCACTCACAACGGCTCCTGCGGAGCATGGTTTAAAATAATTAATTCTTTAGATCCTGATATTGCTGTTTTCGATGGGGGTTGGGTTTGGGGAAACTTGAACTTGGTCCTGCTCGACGTCTGTTACCCAGATAAGGAGGGACTTCCCACTAGAATAGGAACTGATCTAGAAAATGAAGTATATGGATTAGGTAATTATACAATTAGCCTTATGATTCTCACTGTCGAATCCGAAGCCACACCAGTTCTACCCATTATGTCAGTATTGCCAGTCACTGGTGAATTATGTATCAAGAAGAAAGGTTCAGTACACTTAGGTCATAGTAAATGCACTACTGTGGTCGAATTCAGTGATCATGGAAAATCGTCCTTTAAAGCTATCAGTCATTCTTACTTTGTTTGTGGTCATACCGCATACATACGTCTACCTCCAGATTGGGATGGTACCTGTTACATTGCATTCCTTCTGCCACCTGTTTTTCTAGCTCCTCCTGATTACCATAGAAATACCAATCTAGTAAAGAATAGACCCAGAAGAGATATCCCACTTGTCGACTACACAGAAACGGCATGGGAACAGTACACTGATTTTAATAAAGGATTCTTTTTCTTTTTAGGACCTGTCCAGAATAGTAAATTAATACGCAGATTAACTAGAACACTTGAAGCAGTAGTAAATGAAACTGCCTCCGCCTTAGGTAACTTAACAGAAGAGCAGTCCGCCATGCGGGTTGTTGTCCTTCAGAACCGTCTTGTAATTGACGTCATCTTGGCAGATAGAGGTGGAGCCTGTAAGGTCATCGGGTCAAGTTGCTGTGTTTTCATACCACAAAACGCACCATCTGTATATCAAGCTATCACCCGTCTTCATAAAATTGCAAATCAGATACATCAGAATCCAGGCACCTGGACTTGGTCCGGTTGGTTCTGGACAACGTTAACAGCTTGGGGATGGAAGATCCTATCCTTCCTAGGCATTGGCCTAGTCCTAGTATTCAGTTGCTGCCTGTGCCTGCAGTGTGGGCCAGCGATTTGTGGACTGTGTGCCACCTCCTGTATTGAACACTCCAGTTTTCTCTCAAAACGTAAACGAAAGAAAGAAGAACAAATGATGTTGCAAGAACAGACTGATCGATTCATGAGGATCGATATTTCATGAAGGGTCCGTAGGGAACAAGGAGGGAATGAGGAAAATTAAATTTTTGGTCAAGTTATGTTCCCTAGCGCGCACCCCACCGACTCCATGTACCGGCTTAAAGTGCATGTAACTTCCCTCCTGTGCAAGCTATGAAGACGCAAATACATTTGCGTCCAACGTTAACTTGTCCTCTTTCAGATCCACCCCGAATGGATTGTATAGTCCGTTCCTAAGTATGCTATGCCACTGTCTTTTTGTAGTACACTTTACATGTTTTCCTGCTCCTAGCAGAGTAGGCCCTGAATTCCTGCCATTGAGCCTCTTTTCTGGCTTTCGACTCTGACAGCTCCTGCCCAGCCTACCTCTGTCCCCGTGAACTCTGACTTACTTTCAGCGCGGCCCCTCGCGCTCAGCTCAGCCTGCTTTCTGCCAAGACTGACTATAACCTTCGAGTTATCTGTTCCGCTCCTCGAAAATGCATTCCTGCCTACTAGATCCTGTAAACATCCTCTCCAGCTGCAGAGCCAAAGGGCCGACCTGTCTCAATGCAAGTAATTCATAGCCTCTGTTGCCATGCTTCAATGGAAGGCCCCGAGCCCCCACGCTTCACATACAGACACTTAGGCGCTTGTACACGCATCCACAGTTAGCATAGAATAGCTTCTGCCCTAGAGACCTTTCCGCCCAGATAGTATGGTTCCTAAACATCAGATATCAGATATGATAAGTAGTACAAGTTGATCTGACATGCCAGACTTCTGTCTCTTTCCGTTAGTGTAAATGTCAAATCCCCTGCACCCCCTTCAATCACACGTCATGCAGCTGCGCGCGCATCCAAGCTTCCGATTTCTGCTGACATTGCAACAATTCTGTTAGCACCACCCCTTGGTGCCACCCACTTGCGTCACCTATCAGTGACGTTTCTAGCACACACCTCTGGTTCACGCCTAGTTTACGCCTCTTGATCACGTACTAGTACCACGTGTATACTGTTATCTTGTCTTCTCTCAGCTGTTACGCCTCTTACATTATTACTTATGATGTGAATTAAGTATATAAGCTATGGAATATCAATAAAGTTTGCTCTATCCCTTCTGACACCCCTGTGGTGGTCAGAACATGATATCCTGGTCGAGACCATTCCTTTATGAGGAATAAAACCCTTAGAAACTCTAACACCACGGACTCTGTCTTTTTTCATTCCGATTGAGTTATTATTGATTAAGTACTTACCTGCATAGAAATTAAGAGAGTAAATTAATTATTTACGTCAGTGCGGAGGCGTTTTGGATGCGCTGGAGTCTTTTCTGTAGTTTGGCTGTGGTTCCGGCGTAGAGGGTGTTTCCGTAGTCCAGTCGGCTGGTTACGAGTGCCTGGGTGATCGTCTGCCTGGTTTCGGTGGGGATCCATCGGAAGATCTTTCGGAGCATGCGCAGGGTGTTGAAGCACGATGATGAGACGGCGTTGACTTGACTGGTCATCGAGAGGGAGGAGTCCAGGACGAAGCCCAGGTTACGTGCATGGTCCATTGGCTTGGGAGTGGTGCCCAGGGCAGGGGGCCACCAGGAGTTGTCCCAGGCGGAGGGAGATGATCCCAGGATGAGGACTTCTGTCTTGTCTGAGTTCAGTTTCAGACGGCTGTTCTTCATTCACTCGGTGACGTCTTTCATCCCTTCGTGTAGGCTGGTTCTGGCGGTGGCTGGGTCGTTGGTGAGGGAGAGGATCAGCTGGGTGTCGTCGGCGTAGGAGATGATGTTGAGGTTGTGTTGGCGTGCGATGGCTGCAAGGGGGCTCATGCAGACGTTGAAGAGGGTTGGGCTGAGCGATAATCCCTGTGGTACGCCGCAGATGACTTCGGTGGCCTCGGATCTGAACAGGGGGAGGCGGACTCTCTGGGTTCTTCCGGTGAGGAACGAGATGATCCACTCCAGTGCCTTCTCTTGGATTCCGATGTTGCTGAGGCGCTGCACTAGGGTGCGGTGGCAGACAGTGTTGAACCCTGCGGAGAGGTCCAGGAGGATGAGGGTTGCTGTTTCCCCATTGTCGAGCAGGGATCTGATGTCGTCAGTGGCTGCGATGAGGGTGGTTTTGGTGCTGTGGTTGGCTCGGAAACCGGACTGTGGGTGGTCGAGGGATCCGTTCATCTCGAGGAAGGCGGCAAGCTGTCTGTTGACGGTCTTCTCGATGACTTTGGCAGGAAAAGGGAGGAGCGAGATGGGGCGGAAGTTCTTGAGGTCGGTGGGGTCCGCTGTTGGTTTCTTAGGAGGGCGCTGAGCTTGGCGTGCTTCCAGCTTTCCGGGAAGGTGGCGGTGTTGAAGGAGGCGTTGATGATGTCCTGGAGTTGGGGTGCGATGATGGAGTCGGCCTTGTTGAAGACCTTGGTGGGGGCAGGGGTCGGTTGGGGATCCGGAGTGGATGGTGTTCATCGTGCGGGTGATGTCTTCGGTGCTGACCGGGGTCCATGTGCAGAGGGTGGTGGTGGTGTGGCGCTGGTTCGGTGGTTGGGTGCGTGGTTGGTGCGCCGAAGCTGTTGTGTATTTCGGAGATCTTGCGGTGGAAGAACGAGGCGACTGAGTTGCAGAGGTCTTGCGAGGGAGTGATGTCGTTGTTTCCGGCGCTGGGGTTAGAGAGCTCTTTGACGATGCTGAAGAGTTCCTTGCTGTTGTAGGCATTTTTGTCCAGTCGTTCTTTGAATGCTGTCTTCTTGGTGGTGCGGATCAGCTGGTGGTGTTTGCGGGCGGCGTGATTGAGGGCAGTCATGTTGTCTGTGGTCTGGTCATTGCGCCAGGCTTTCTCGAGGGTGCAGCAGTTCTTCTTGGAGTTCTTAAGTTCGTTGGTGAACCAAGAGGCTTTCTTGCTGCTGTGTCTGCTGGGGTGGGGGTGTCTTCAGTGGTGCGAGGTCGCCGGCGCAGTTGGTGATCCACTGTGTGAGGTTGCTGGCTGCTTCGTTGGGGTCCGTTGTGCTGGTGGGAGGGTTCTGGCTGAGGGAGGTGGTGAGCTGGTCGGCGGTGATCTTGTTCCAGTTAATGCGAGGAACCTGTTGCGGGTGGTGGTGGGTCATGGTTCTTCTGAAGCTGAAGTGGACGCAGCTGTGGTCAGTCCAATGAAGTCCAGTGGAGTGGCTGAAGGAGATGTACTTGCTGGAGGAGAAGACAGGGTCAAGCGTGTGGCCGGCGTAGTGTGTGGGGGTGTTCACCAGTTGCTTGAGACCGAGGTTGGCGAGGTTGTCCAGCAGGGTGGTGGTGTTGCTGTCCTTGTTGTTCTCTAGGTGGAAGTTGAGGTCCCCTAGGAGGATGTAGTCAGCAGAGGGGAGGGCGTGCGGGCTGATGAAGTCTGTGATGTCTTCGCTGAATTGTGTGCATGGTCCCGGGGGTCTGTAGATGAAGGTGCCTCTGAGTGTGGTCTTGGGGTCGGTGTGTATCTGGAAGTGGAGGTGTTCGGCGGTGGTGAAGGTGTCATCGGAGCTGGTCGTGATGCAGATGGTGTTCTTCTGTATGATGGCGATGCCTCCTCCGGTCTGGTTGACGCGGCCTGTCCGGGTGATCTTGCATCCGTCCGGGATGGCGATGGCGATGTCGGGCGCTGAGGAGGCGTTCATCCAGGTTTCCTGAGGAAGGCGACGTCTGGTGATGTTGTGTCGAGCAGGTTCCAGAGTTCGACGGCGTGTCTGTGGACGGAGCGGGTGTTGAGCAGGATGCACTTGAGGTGGTTGCTGCTGGTGCTCGGCTTGGCGGGTGCAGTGCCGGTCCGAAGGCAGGTGTATTTGCAGGCTTGGCAGGTGAAGGGTCCGTGGGTGCGCCTCGGGGTGGCTCGATAGCAGGCGGGGGTTCAGCCGGAGTTGAGTGCGTTGAGGGTGGCGGCGTCGTAGGTCCATCGTGTGGTCTGGCGTCGGTGGGGGCCAGGGGTCCTGTCGCTGGGCACGGTCCAGGCGCGGACAGGCGTAGACTGGAGGGAGGTGGAACTGGTGTTTGGGCTGCAGGCCTGTCTCTCAGAACGCCCACAAGCTCGCCCAAGAGGTACATGATTTGGCCCATGTGGGTGTCTATGGGCCTCAGCAGCAGGCGGAGCTCACGGGAACCTTCAAGAGCCTGGCCCGTGTGTCCCTGGGCTAGTTAATAGGCCCCAAGGACTCTGGCGATATTGGCCATTGCTGCGGTCCCAGTGTCCGGTTGGGTTTGATGCCCACTTGCCCTCCCACCTGCCCTGCTGTTCCAGACCTGTGGCGTCACCACCCTACGCACCCACGTACTCTCCCAGCCCTCCTCAGATTGTGGGGTGGTCATCCTCTGAGGCAGAGAGAGTGTTGCAGGCAGCACTGGTTGTGGTAATAATAATGTTCGGTAGATACTTTTCAAAAGGCTGCAATGTGCTTCATGTTCAATGCGAGGGGGCTTAGAGAGTTCTACTGAATTTTTCAATGGTTTCTCTCCTGGCTGGATACCTGCTCTGGTTCCCTCCAGACCGCATACTGAGTAACATTATTATATGTTGTATGTATGTTTTTCAACTAATGCTTATTAATCAGCATTTTTAATCAATATTTATATTGCACATTTGGAGTGGTACAGACAGGGCTGGTCCCTTTGGCGTCCTGAGGAAGAGCTTAGGGGTAAGCTCGAAACATGTTGGCCCTCTACTAGGACTCCTGACTCATTGCAAACCAGTTTGACCTAGAGACCCACCCCACTTTCAATATATCAACTAGGAGCAAGAATAAAAGTAATTCCGCCCACTATTTTGGTATTTTTAAATCACTCCACTCCACTCCACATACAGCACTGCCCTACACATAGTTCCTCACTAAAGTGCTCCTACATATCTTCGCAAGTCGCAGCACGCCTCAGCCCGCAGCGGGTTGAGATGGCCCCTATCATGAAGCATGTCACTGCAGGGAAACCCTAGTGAGTGAGGGGACTCAAGAAAGGACATTTTCCCTTTCCAGATTACATCAAACACATTGAAGATGATCCACCTTTACAGCTAGGTTCTTTATCCGTGATTTTGGATTTTTTGTTTTTACTACTAGAACAGTAGGGTGAACCTAGTGTATCCCTCTGCCTCCCCCCCTTTTTTTGAACTACTCTGTCCCAAAAACATTAGCAGCCAGCTCAGAGCCAACAACAGGCAGCAGTCAAAAAGCTCACCAGCCCTTTTCAGCAGACAATGCCACCGTTGTACGTTTTCACTCACCTTCAAGGGAAGTAGCGGTTGATGAGCTGTTGACGCAGGTCAACACCTTCCTCCTCTCCACTATCCTCGTCACTGGACATTTGTGGCTTTGCAGGCGGTGGCATTGGATGCTCATCATCATCCAGGAGCAGGGGGATCTTATTGCGCACGGCCAGGTTGTGGAGCATGCAGCATACAACTACGATCTGACACACCTTTTGGGGAGAGTACATCAGTGCACCTCCGGTCTTGTCCAGGCTGCGGAATCGTGACTTCAGGAGACTGAAAGTACGCTCCACCACACAACAGGTCTTTCCATGGGCATCATTGTAGCGGAATTCACCCGGGGTCCTGGGATTCCTCAGTGGGCTTAGCAACAAAGGCCGGTTGGGGAATATACGATGTTTAATCGTTGTCTTCACATGGCGATACCTTTACAACGAAGGTATTACAATGCAAGTCGTTGCAACGATTTGTGCTGGATGGCGCTGGACTTAGGGATAGTATGATTTACTATTCGAACTCCAGCCTACGTTACAGTAGGGAAGGTGTTGGAATTGTAAATAATACTATTCCATAGCTTAGAGCGCCATCCAGCACAAGTCATTGTAATGACTTGCCTTGTAGTGCCCGCTTTGTTAAGGTATTACGGTGTGGAGACCGCAATGTAACTGATGTTTCCCCTGGTTGGTATATGCAGTTACCAAGAAGTGAGATACACAAAATCAATTTTGTAGGATAAACAGTATCTGAGAGCAGCCTGTCACACATACAGCACACTACTTGACTCTGCATACTCACCCACACTCCACGCACGCTCGAGATGCAGATTTGCCATCAGCTGTCGTACAATGCTGTTACGCAGGATGTAGGAGTCATGGGCTGATCCTGGCAATTTGGCACAGAAATGTGAGATTATCATATCCACCTGTAATACCACTTGCACATCTTTGGAATGGAAAGGCTTCCTGTTCCTGTAAATGTGCTCACGTGCCTGTGGCCAACAAGTGTACAGTCAATGGCACCAACAATATTAGGGATGTGGCCAAGGACATAAAAATCACCCTTCACAGCTGCCAATTCATGCCTCCTGGGAAAATGGATATGTCCTTGTAGGTCAGCATAGCGGACAGGACATCATGTAGAACCATGCTGTACATAGGTTGCGACATCCCACCTTTGGTGGACACCATATGCTGGAATGAACCAGTTGCAAAGAAATGCAGGGCCACCATCACCTTAAATGCTGGTGTTAAAGCAGTTGGATAGGTTCTGCTAGGCCTCAGATGGGGCTCCAACTGACCACATAGGTCTTGAAGGGTAGGTCGATCTAGATGGAATTTCTGTATGATGTCCTCATCCTCCATGTCCGCCAGCACTGTGAATGGACGATGCACATTGGGTCGCTTCCTAGGCCAGATGAATGGGGATACATGTCAATTCAAGCCCCCTATGTGATGTGTCCAACATCTAACGTGTTGACTGAGACAGTGCCAACAATGACTGGCAAAAACGCTTCAGTTTACAGCACAACTCACATATAGGGACACCTTGACCTAAACTAGTCACACACTTATCCAGTATTCACACTGAGATTTCCCCCAAAACAGATTCAGACTATGTGAATTTAAAAAGGTACATTCCAACATCTTGTGCCACCAGCCCTGAGTAGCACATGTGAGACAGCAACACTGCTAGTTTCTACTTAGCTGCTGTACCTGCCGCATCTTCTTGTGTAACTCGGACTGGGCACACATTAACAACACAATGTGTACAGAGTGTGCACAATGATCAAGTATTAACATGAGTTCAGAAATCCCCACAGTAAAATGGGCACAATATGTGGTCAGACCTTCATTACTGTGTGTCGCTTAAACATCTCACCCATTGAAATGTGTACACATGTGAGAGTTCATCACACCACAGATCTGTGTACATGCACAACAATTTCATAAGTGACATGTGAGTGAGTATGTGCCTGTGCATGTAATCCTGTGCACTGACATGGCATGTGTAGTCATCAATGGGCTAAATATCACACTAGCATTGTTTAGCACTATCTGGTGGCATGATTCATGTGTCTACTGTACAATGTTGAGAACTTGCCATTGACACTGCCACAGCATGGTGTGTCCATAGGTGGTATAAGCGTGCACCGCTACCACAATTATGAAAATCGGCACCAATATCAGGCGTTCAAGTCATGGTAGCGACCGCCTGGCCCCTGCGGCGTGTCACCGCCAATGCCCACCGCAACCGCGGTAGTGATATACACATTGGAAAATGGCATTTAGTGTGCTGCACACCAAAATCACAGCCATGGGCACCAATATCAGGCATCCAAATCACGGTAGCAACCGCATGGCCCCTGCGGTTGTCACCGCCAATGCCCACGCAATTGCAGTACTGATATACACATTGGAAAATGTTCTACGCCACCACAATCATGGCCATGGGCAGCAATATCAGGCAGCCAAATCATGGTAGCGACCGCCTGGCCCCTGTGGTGTGCCACCGCCTATGCCCATGCCCTTACAGCCAATGGGAGCAAAAGACACACAATTGATGAATGTAATGCAGAACAAATCAAAACATTCACCCCATCAAGAGATCTTGGTTAAATCCATCATTCTTTTGCTCATCATGCTACCCCTGTTTAGACTTGGGCATATGCAAATTAGTCTTGACCCTGTGCCTCATGGGAACAGTCCAGCCGGAACTGCCATGCCAGGTCCTCCATGGACTGGAAACAAGCATCCTAGGACCGGTTTTGGGGTTTCACCCCTCTTCAGCCAGGATAGCTTGATTCCAGTGGCACAGTAAGCCCAGGACCCACATCTGGGCAAACCTGGCGCACTTAGGGCGAGAAAGTAAAAGACACACAATTGATGGAAGGAATGCAGATCTGGTTTAAATCCATCATTCTTTTGCTCACACTGCCATTCCAGTTTAGACCTGGCCATATGCAAAGCAGTCTTGACCCTGTGCCTCACGGGAACAGTTCTGCCCGAACTGCCAAGCCAGGTCCTCCCTGGACTGGAAACAAGCATCCTAGGACCGGTTTCGGGGTTTCACCCCTGATATCCAAAATCCGACGCGGCGGTCGGAAACACAGCGGAAAATCTACAACACGTCGCAAGCATAGCGGAGACACCGCACGGGAAATTAGGATATCCCTGATGGTCCCGCGGTATGATCTGCTGTTTCTGACCGCCGCGGTCACACACTGGAGTGAATGGGAGAGCCAGCGGAAGAGCTGCAGCATAGACACTGCAGCGGACGTACCATACAAAACATAGCGGACGATGCAAAAACACCACAATAATGCCAAACATTCAACAGATCAAAGTAGCCATGCCGTCCAAATACACAAAACATATCCCAATGAAACAAATAAATGCCAAACAGAAACATACAATTCCCAGTACAACACCCACAACACACCTGACAGCAACACCCCATTTGGACACACCCACATAGCTGAGTATAAAACCAGCCCCTTCACTGACCACAATCTTTTGAAACACTCCTGAAGAGAAGGGCTATCACCAGATCTGAGAGGAGAGGCAAAAGAACACAGCACACACACTACCACCACCATCACCATCACACCAGCACCAACAATCACACAGCACATAACACACCTCACACACTAGCACAAAACCCACAACCCACACCCCTGCACCCAAAACACTTTGCACACCACACATCATGTCCACACAAAAAATACCCTAATTCACAGAGAGTGAGTTGAGAGCCATAGTAAATGAGATAGTCAGAGTGGAACCACAACTGGTCATAGCCTGGTCCAACAGACACCATTAGCCACAAGGACTCAAATGTGGGAAAGGATAGTACAAAGGGTCAATGCAGTAGTGTCATGGAGATGGGCCATGCCTTTTCACTGTGCTAAGTTAGCATGAGCTTATTAGAAGTTTAAACACCATTTTTCCTCTCTGCTGCTTTTGCACATGGCACATGATATTATAAATGTTTAGAGTCTAGCAGACTGTTTTGCTTCACACAAGAATAATATGTTTTCCTATAGTAGCAGCCTTGCTTGGTAAACTCTGTCTGAACAGTGAGTGCCGAGGCCTTCAAGGTTATTTCAACACAGTGGTTGTTGTTCGGTCTGATCAGCGCACGTTCTAGACATAAGACATATGCAGCTGTGGCCAACTCTGATTTTGGCGCGTTTAATAATGCACTGCGCAGGCATGCTCACACACTTTAGAGAACATTTGCATGCAGAGAGCTGGTATAGAAAATTATGTGATCCATTTCTACTAGGACCAGAGGGATGTGGCCGCAGTTTTAATCCCAAGAGACCTTCTGTAGATATAAAAATAACCTACTAGCAAGGGAGGGTGAGATCTAGGTGTAATCTAGCCTCTTTCCATTTAGCATTTTTGCATGATTTCTCCCTTTGTATTTTATGGAATAGTAACTATGCTGATAATCTTGTTGCTCATAATATGTCTGCTTGTATTAGCTAAAATACTGTGCTTGAGAACACGGAATTAAAATAAATATTTCAAACTTGCATGTGTCTTCATTTACTCCCCATTTTGGGCTGGCATGAGAGTATAACGAAAGAGTGTTCATGTGTTCCACATTGCCTGAGGTATTCTAAGTTCCATGTTCTGGGTTGTCTAATCATTGGAGGTATGGAAGAACCAATGAGACACTGATTGCTAGTCTGGTAGGGGATTTTGGATACTAAGGTGAGTTTTGGTACACCCTAATTCACTGAGGTTCCAAGTCTCTATGCACAGTTCTGTGTAGGAGCAGAATCCCTGCTACAGTAATGAACACCCCGCAATCTAAGAAGGACATCATGAAGCTGTGGCATGATCTCAAGAGGGTTGTCAAAGAGAGGAGAAGCAAGAACTGGGAGCTGGCTAACCGGACAGGCAGTGGCCCTCCCATCCCACCGAAAACATATACACCATGGGATGAGAAGGTGCTTGCCATACTGCATCCAGAGAGTCTCACAGGAGTATCCGGGGGAGTGGAGGCTGGTAAGTACAAACAAATGTCAACCAACACACTGATAAGTACTGTCTTGCACAACCAAAAACACACACTACCCCAGACAAATCCCATCCATCTGCACCACACACCCACAAAAACCTGTCTCACAGATCCAACAGTCACTCACTCCCATTTACCCTAAACGTAGCTAGCAATATTACCATGGGAGCATGTGCAAAGGCAGCCTGCACTACTACTCCCACCAGCTCCCTGTCCCACACCTGAGCAGGATGGAGCACCACCCCAACCACAAGCACTTAGAAGCCATCGCAGTACACCAAATGACCAAACAGGTAGGCAGACATCTTGCCTGGGAGGCCTGTTTGGGGGACTCCCACCATGCCCCCTGTCCCACACATGAGCAGGATGGAGCACTTCCCCACCCAGGAGCAGTTGGAAGCCATTGTATCACCACAAACAAACTCACATGTAGGTAGGATCTTCCCTGGGAGAGCTGTTTAGGGGAAGGAGGTCTGTAGCACTACTCCCACTATGCCCCCTGTCTCACAGCCTACCATGAGGGATCCCTCCCCCCACACCACCCAGCAGAAGTTTGAAGTCATTGCATTGTTCACCAAACAAACTAACAGGTAGGTAGCCATCTTGCCTGGGAGGATTGTTTGGGGGAAGGAGGTCTGTGGCGCTACTCCCACCTCCCACCGGCAGACCATTTAAAACGAAATGGATATCTTACAAGTGCTGGCTTCAGAACAAGGAATGCACTTTATCATATGTCACGGTAAGCGAAATTATTAGCCAAACAATTTAAAGGGCAAGCAAATGTATGTTAACATATGATAGAAAAATAGTGTTGGTTGACCCCACAAAGGTCTATTGAGTACGTATAACTTTTGTCAACGGATAAAATTCTAGCTAATTAGTATGGGTGTTTCAGTTAGAAAAGTGTCTTAAAAAAATGGACTAGAGTGTGTTATCTTTATGTAGTGCTCTGACTCAGACTTGTAATTTTGCTTCGAACTTTGATTTTAGCCTCTAGTGTTGAGAAAAATGGAAGTAATTTGGCTGCTAGTAGCATTGGAATTATAATGATAACGCAGACAGTAAAATTATCACTATTGTTTATCTTTTTTATTGTAGATTCCCCTGACGAAGGGATTTTTAATCCCGAAATGCATAGGGTTATTTTTAATAACAATGTGACATGTGTAACTTCTTGGTGCTCCTGTGTTTGTGTGAATACCATCGTAAAACCTTGGAATGAATGAAACAAATTGAATAAACGTGGAAAAAGGATTAAAAGTAAAAAGAAGAAAAAACATGGATAAATAAAGGATTAAACTATTTGAATTTAATTCATTCAGTCACGAGGCTGTGCAACTTGGTGGAATCAGACAGGTTCCCCTCGTGTTTTGTTGGCCCATCTTGTGTGCAGGGGAGCAACAGGTCCCAGGACCCCAGCCTCCCCACCACCACGTCTGTTGCAACACCAACTGCACAGCAGACCCCTGCTGTTACAGCCTGTGCGTCCACCTCCACCTCCACCACCACCACCACCACCTCCACCAATGCCACCAGCAACACCCTCCCTGTCCCAGGGGATGACCACCCCACACCAACAACTGTGGACGGCAAGTAGAGTGTGCGGGGACCCACAGTGGCGAGGCGACAGGTCCGTGACAGCAGGGCAGGTGGGAGGGCCAGGGTCACCCCCAGACAACAGGAGGCTGGGACCCCATCCCTGGAACACTTTACCAGAGTCATTGGGGCATACGAACAGGTCCAGGGACAAAGTGACCGGTTGGATGAACTTTTACAAGAGCTCATCCTGCTGATGAGGTCCATCGACACCCGCATTGGACAAATGGTGGACCTCATGGGCCAGCAAGTGGCGTTACTGAGGGACAGGCCTGCGTCCCAACCAACACCGACAGACTCCTGACATTAGTGCGTGGAACACGGATCGGGCTGCCTGAAGGGGACAGTCCCAACAATGTCAGGGCACGCATCTACTCCGGCCTCCTCCTCGGGGGTATTAAGGAGCCAACACTCTTTTAGGGCCTTGCCTGACCTTAAGATGGCGGCCGTCAGGCAAGAATTCTCCGGAGCAGTCTTTTGCTGGGCACTGGGGACTCTCAGATGGTCTTAGGGGGCAATGAGGAACGGCCCCTACACAAACTTTTTTCTGCCTGAAGGGAGACGAGATAGCGCCACAGGGTCATTCAGCTGACCCCCTGAGGACGCCTGACCTTAACATGGCCGATACCTAAACTGCTCCAGGTCCGGCAACTGACGCCCGAGCAGACCCCCGTGGCAGGACAAGACGCAAAGGACTGGATCACTGCTGCTTCACCCGAGTCCCTACATCTTTGGGGTGTTGGTCGCAGCGCATATGCCGCCCAAAGAAAAACACTAATCAAAGTTTCGTGCTACTTCCCGGCAGGTGATAAAGATCCCCCACTTCAGGATTCCCCCTCAATGCAGAGCATGGCGCTTACGTGGGAAGAGTTGGTGGCAACACTGCGAGACTTTAAAGCTGACCTCTGCACAGAGATCAAACAAGATCTGTGGACCTCTATAGATCAGCTCAAGGCGGACCTCTCCGAGAAGATGGTTTCTCTGCACCAAGACGTTGATGCGGTGGGCACCAGAGTACTAGAAGTGGAGGAGCAGACACAGGATCTGGCGACCAGAACCACCACACTACTTGACACCCAATGAGATCTAAGGGCTCAACTCCACCAAGCCCTACTCAAAGTGGAGGACTTGGAGAATAGATCGCGGTGGGAGAATGTACGCATCCATGACCTGGAGGAGGGCGCAGAAGGGTCATATTTGGAAGCATTAATAACTGGCCTCTTCGAGGAGATCTTATCACCCCACCAGCTAAAGATTAAAATCGATCAAGACCACTGAGTGGGGACTGCACAGCCGGGGGATCGAAGACGACCATGAGACATCCTGGTCAAGCTGCATGCCTTCAAGACAAAAGAGGCCATTCTGAGTGCAGCGAGGAAGAAGGTGGACATCTCCTTCCAGAACTTCAAGTGCTCCATATTCCAATTTCTGGCGCCTGCCACCCTCGCACGACGAAAACTCCTGAGGCCCATCACCGCTAAGCTGAGAGATAAATACATCTGCTATCGTTGGTCGTTCCCCTTCGGCTTGGCCTTTGAATACAAGAGTAAAATGACCAAAGAGGCAGCAATGGAGCTAAGGTGAACAAGGGGTGGTAGTGACCACTATCTAATCAAAACACAATGACAATCTCTGAGCATACTCCTGATCCCCATCCTGACAGCGGAGTCTGAGCACTATGTCTGACGCTCGGTGGAGTTGCTCTGTTCAGCTATTGAGGAGATCGACCTTGGTTCATTCCCTGACCATCACCTACCCAGCCGGACTTTGGGCACAGTTTTTCTCCCCATCTCCCTGTCTTGCCCACCCCCATCATATTTCTGTTACTCTGCTTTTTCCTTGTCTCCTATCTATCTGTTCCTATTCAGCATTCTTTCATTCTTTGTCTACTTCCTTGCTCCTATCCCCTCTCACCTGAATCTTTCTCCTTGCTCGCCTCACTGCCTAGCCCCCTGTCCTTTTGTGCCCTTTGACTAAGCACTCCTTCTCCTCTTTTTGGGGAAAGATCCAAGATATATACGCTGGAGTCTCAGCATACCCGCTGAGAGAGTCCACAGCTCCAAGGGAGCCACTCACAATTGAGGTATTGTATGGCACCCCTTGCCAAAGCACTCGCTCTCCCCTTTTTGGGAAAGATCCCATAAAGTAGGCCTTGGAGTGTCAGAGACTCCTCCGAGAGAGTCCACTGCACTCAGGGAGCCTCTCACAACAGAGATAGGGAATTGATACCACTCCCCCTGGGATCACAGTTTACTGGACTTCGGGCGCAGCTTTGAATCGCCTACCAGTTTGTGTCCCCGTAACCCTCCCCCTCCTCTAGCCTTGCCGTGTCTCTAAACCTCCCCTCCTCTTTCCCTCCTCCACTCTCTGTCTATTTGCCCTGCTCCTACCCCCCCCCCCACTCCCCGGAATATCTCCCCTTGCCTGCTTTCACCACCAAGCCCCCTGTCCTTTTGTGACCTTTGACTAAGCACTCCTTCTCCCCTTTTTGGGGAAAGGTCCAAGTTATATACGCTGGAGTCTCAGCATACGCATTGTGAGAGTCCACAGAGCCAAGGGAGCCACTCACAATTGAGGTATAATATGGCACCCCTTGCCAAAGCACTCCCTCTCCGCTTTTTGGGGCAGGATCCAGTAAATAGGTCTTGGAGTCTCAGAGACCCCTCTGAGAGAGTCCACTGCGCTTACGGAGCCTTTCGCAACAGAGATGGGGAAATGATACCACTCCCCCTGGGATCACAGCTTCTGGACTTTGGGCGCAGCTTTGACTCACCTACCAGTTTCTGTCCCTGTCACCTTCCCCGTCCTCTTGCCTTGCCGTGTCTCTAACCCTCCCTTTCTCTTTCCCTCCTCCACTCTCTGTCTACGTCCCTTGCTCCTACCCCCCACTCCCCGGAATATCTCCCCTTGCCTGCTTTCACCACCTAGCCCCCTGTCCTTTTGTGCCCTTTGAATAAGCACTCCTTCTCCCCTTCTTGTGGAAAGATCGAAGTTATATACGCTGGAGTCTAAGCATACCCGCTGAGAGAGTCCACAGCGCCAAGGGAGCCAATCACAGCTGAGGTATGGTATGGCACCCCTTGCCAAAGCACTCCCTCTCCCCTTTTTGAGGAAGGATCCAGTAAATAGGCCTTGGAGCCTCAGAGACCCCTCTGAGAGAGTCCACTGCGCTTAGGGAGCCTCTCGCAACAGAGATGTGGAAATGATACCACTCCCCCTGGGATCACAACTTCTGGACTTTGGGCGCAGCTTTGACTTGCCTAACGGTTTGTATCCCTGTCACCCTCCCACTCCTCTTGCCATGCCGTGTCTCTCACCCTCCCCTCCTCTTTCCCTCCTCCACTCTCTGTCTACTTCCCCTGCTCTTACCCCCCCAACTCACTGGAATATCTCCCCTTGCCAGCTTTTCCCCCTACCTATATGTTCCTTTTTGTTTGTCTCAACCTTACTTGTAACTAAAATTGCCATGCTCTAATAACTGTGTAACCTTTGTAAAGCTGTAACCTGCAATTTATTGTCTGATACCCATGTAAAGCGCTCTGATACCTCCGGGTCTAGCCAGCGCTATATAAAACCTTTTAAATAATTTTTTTTTTAAACCCCTTCCCCTATGTTGTGCCGCAGGATGACAGTTCACCATCCTCCCCTGTGGCTACAGAGAGGGGTGAGTCCTCAGACACCGCTGGCACCACAGCAGGGCCCCCCCAACCAAGCGACCAAGGGGCCGTCCGAAGAAGAGCCTGGGAGTCTCTGAAGGCAAAGAACCAGCCAAACGCCAGTCACGGAGCCAGCCCTGATGGCAACCCTCTTCCCCACTGCATTGACTGTTTGGACTGTCCTTCCCCACACTGTCTTGTGAATGGCACCTGTCTGTTGGACTGGGTCACCACATCAAAATGGTGTCTACTCTTTCATCTCATTTACCATGACTGTCAACTCACTGCTCCATCACCACCTCTATGTAAATCTGCCCACACCCCTCACATGTCAACGTTGTAAATATAATACCTTACACACTTTTATTGTGTCAGCTTTGTCTTTAGGGCAAGATTTACAGTCTGCAAAATGTCCATAATGTATCCGAAGTATGTACTGTATGTAGGCATGGATAATTTTGAGGCACGTAGGAAAACACAACAGAACAACATTCACTGGTGTGAGTGTGGCATCACAGACATTACACTACACCAACCATCTACATAAGCCAGCATGCAGACAACACAATGGGCAACAAGTGTAAACAAACACGTCCCGTATACGTTCACAGATGACATGTCACTGTCACATATCCACACACAGGTGACTTTACATCTGGCTGTCTGTCTGGCTGTCGCACATAGCCCTTCACAACAACAACAATCTCACCAGACAATGTACATGTTTTATTTCATCACCCTCCTTCAAGTGAAGTAGCGGGTGATGAGCTGTTGGCGCATGTCTCCACCTTCTCCTATCCACTGTCCTCATCCCTGGACTCAGGTTCTTGTGCAGGCGGGGGCCTTGAGTCCTAATCATCATCCAGGAGCAGGAGAATCTCCTTGTGAAAAGCCAGGTTGTGGAGCATGCAGCATGCCATTACGATCTTACACACCTTCCCAGGCGAGTATGCCAGTGCACCGCCGGTTTTGTCAAGGCAGCGGAAACGTGACTTGAGCAGACCAAAAGTACGCTCCACCACACGACGTGTCCTGCCATGGGCCTCATTGTATCTGCTATCAGCCGGGGTCCTGGGATTCCGTAATGAGCTCAGCAGCCATGGACGGCTGGGATATGCAGTGTCACCTAGGAATGACAAATACACGTTGCAATGTTGCACAGGCAGAGGGCAGCAGGCCAAATACCCAGCACGCCATACGACTAGGCATACTCACCCACAATTCATGCACGCTCTGGAAGCAGTTTAGCCATCAGCCAGGGCACAATGCTATTCCTCAGGACGTAGGAGTCGTTGGCTGAGCCGGAACATCTGGCACACACATGCGAGATGGTCATATCTGCCAGGCACACCACCTGCACATTGATGAAGTGGTAATGTTTTCGATTACAAAAAATGTGCTCACTTGCCTGTGGAGGCACAAGACCGACATGTATGTAATCTATGGCACCAACAACATGGGGGATGTGCCCAGGGGGATAGTAGTCTCCCTTCACAGCTGCCAATTCAGCACCCCTTGGAAATGTATATATCTGTCCTTGTAGATCATGATGGCAGACAGAACATCCCGCAGCACCATGCTGAACATGGGTTGAGAGATCCCACCGGTCTCCTGGAACGATCCAGTGGCAGAAGATGGAGGGCTGCCATCACTTTATAAGTTGGGGTGAAAGCTGTTGGATATGTTTGGCGAGGCTACAGGTGGGGCTCCAACAGATCATAAAGGGTCTTCAGGGTGGGTCTATCTAGACAGAATTTGCGAATGATTGCCACATCCTCCACGTCCTCCAGCAGTGTCAAGTGGCTTATCAGATTAGGCCTCCTCCTAGATGAGATGAAAGTGGACACATATCAATGACATCCATCATGAGATGGCCACAGTATATCCCGTTCAGGATAACACAGTGTTGGACTTGACCCCTTTTCCCTGAATTTTTTTCGCTTTTGTGGGAATCAACATGTCATGTGGATGTATTTCAAATGTAAATGTTAAATGCTGCAGTGATACATACTGCGCAATGGCGTGCGTAGAGTCCTTTTCACCATTGTAGAAATGCACCTTTGTAAAATGTCACTTTTAAAATGGACACCATTTCTGTCGCTTGTGCCGCCTGACTGAGGTGGGTTAGCGGTCAAGTGTTTGAAGTGACAAGCTGATCTATACTCCCCACAGTGACAGTGAGGCTGGAACTGCCAGGGACCTTCTAGAATCTCCCAGCTTTTCTGGTATTTGTAGAGCAGTATAGATGCCATGTGCTCAGTCAGAGCGTAGACTTGAGAGTGAGGGGACCTGCTGCCAGGGAGTGCCGCCCCATGGGCCTGTGTGCTGGCCCCTGAGCCCATCTGTACCCCTCCCCTGTCCACAGGGCCAGTGAGAGCCCGCTGCTAGAGTACAGGCTGCTGTACCAGGAGGAGTGCCACGTTACAGGGGATGATGGTTCCGAGAAGCTGCTGTCCTGTTCTGATGAGTACCCGCTGACCTGGCCTAGCACTGCCTGCCTGCTATCCTGCCCTAGCACCTCGTGAGCACTACACCTGGGCCCTGCCTGCTCCCTTGCGCCTGGAAAAGAAGAGCGCTTTCTCTGACTGCCAAGGAGCACCTTTGACTGTGCCCAGAAGGAGGTGAGGAGCGCTACCTGAAGCCCCTGGTGGGTACTGAGCACATCGCAAGCGTTATATTCAGGGTGCCAGGGGAAGAGGAGCTGAGGCCCACAGCGCTGTTCTGCCGAAGCGCTATATTGAGAGAACTGCCCCCCCCACCCCCTGCGCTGGGCTACTGAAGCGCTGGGTAGCCTCTAAGCGCTGCCTGCCCAGGACTGGGAAGAATTGCAAGGGATTCGACCTTCTCTGCATAGAGTCCTCAGACCAATAGGAAGAAGTTGGCACAAAAACTGGAACAGAAAGTACAGAGTTTATTAAACCTTATTCGGTGGAACCACATTCACACAACACCCTTCGATAGTGTATGACGTAGCACACTGAATGGAAGGAGCTTGGTCCTTTTATACCCACACAGGGGCTCAAATGAAGGCGGTACAAGTACAGAATGCTGGTTTTAGGTACATATAAGGTCATACAGAAAATGTACAGGCAACAAGTGGGAGGGGCTAACAGTTAGCTAATTTTGGTGGACACATCCTGACAGTTACAGACTATAGCAGCTGCAAACTCAACTGAGCATGTGCAAAGGTGGAAGATGCTAAATATATCTCATCTCTAGGCAGATTTCAATATCAGTTAACAGGAAGGTAGGACAAAGCACATGGCGAGCACAAGGCAAACAAAATGGCTGACAGAAATACAAAATGGATTCCGCAAAACGGACAAGATAGTCTCAAATGCAGGATGTCTTCTGCTAATGCTTAACCTGATTGCTGCCAAATTACAATACTTAAGCTGTGCTCCTAAGGCGCTACTTTGCCCAGGACTTCTAACAGACTGCGGCTGCAAAAACTGTGCTGCCCCTTGCGCCTGTGTAACTTCACAGCCGCCCTGTCTGTCAGTGGGAAGCTGCACCATTGGGCACTATTAAGTGTCAGAGGTCCACAAGGGGCCCAGTATATCCCCCTTGAGTCCCTGAGGAAGAGGGGGGGGGGAGCTCCAGCCGGTGATAAACAGAGGAGCCCCTAGAAGTGGCATGGTGGTTGGGGGTGAGTCGGGGAACATTGTCCGTGCCCGCACCCGGTGCTGAGTACCCAGCTGGCCCCATCTGACAGTGGCAGCTGCACCGTGTTTGGGCCTTCGTGAGTATAGAGGCCCCTTTGAGACTGCGCAGTGCGCCAGAACCTCATCTGCAGTGTAGGGGGCCACGATTGTAGGGGTTGATGCAAGCTGACTGCGGTTATGTTCATGCTAACGGTATATGCCCCATGAGGAAGGTGTCCATGCCAGGGAAGGTTTGTAGGCCCTGTGTTTTTGCCTACACTATTGTGCCTGATATTTTCCCCTAAGGGTGATGCCCACTGTTAATGAGATTCATGCCTAATGTTTTTGTTGTATGCTGGATGCCTGGCACGACTGGAAGGCCTAATGGTCCCAGTGAGGAGGGGTCCAAGGTACTGGTGTGGGTATAAGGTATGATGTACTTATCTGCATAAGTTTATGCCCAAGTTGTTTATGCCATTTTTATGCCCTATGTGTCTCTTGCCAAATGTGTTATGCCAAAGGTTAATGCTTATGGTTTAATTGCACGATTGACACTGATGGACTTACCTTTTCCTTCCTTTTCCTTTGCCCTGTACGTAATCCCCCTTGTATATATTGCCCTGGCGCCAGTTGGCGCAGCATTGTGACTACTGTGTTTACTATTGCATATTTGGTACAATACAAAAGTTATTCTTTTCACCAAAACTGGTGTTGTGTCTCTCTTTGTGGTGTGCCTTGTGTGTCGCCTGTGTGTACTGCGTGGATGCTTCACACATGTCCTGAGGAGTGTGGCCTGCCCACTCTGCACCATGCTACCCCGTGGAATTGGCTACCCCATTTCTAACGTTGTTGGAGAGCAGTGGGATAGGACTTGTGTTTGCGCAGTACCGCAGCGGCAACGGGTTACACTGCAAATAGAGCATTGAAAAGTAATCACAGGTTTTTTTGTGGGGATTATTGTTTTTACTGATTGTACTTTCCTCCTAAAAGTGTTTTTTTAATTGTGTTTCCCTGTTGCACTGTGGGTGGTGTCTCCCGAGTGTACCTTGCCAGGGTGGGGTTAATCTACAATGAGTATTTCCTTATGGAGTACACCGAGCATTAAGTGATAGATTTCTACAGGGGGAGAGGGATACCCCCAGTAGGCAACACTCGCAGGAAGTTATTTCTCTATGAGGCCCTCAAGAGGGGGGAACCCTTAGAGCCCTGTGGGGACTTTTCTGATTACCCCTCCGCCTATTTAAAGGGTGGATTTGGTAGAGACCAGAGGGAGGGCTCCCAGTCCATAACCCTGGAGGGTGGAGACTCTGAGGAGGAGGAAGAAGAAGTTGATAGGGTGGAGACGCCAGTAGCGAATGAGGACACCATAGTTAGGGAGTCCCGCGCTGGGTCCAGTCCCGGGGGCACTGCCCCATCCCTTTCCCTGTCCCCAGAAGAGTGGGTAGATAGGAGGCAAGAAAAGGAACATCAGCTGGAGCTGGAGAAGCTCAGGCATGCCAAAGAGTTAGCGCAGCTGAGGGTGGAAGAGAAGAGGCTAGAGACTGAAAAGGTCCTAGCTCACTAGAGGATGGCTGAGGCAGAGAGGGCCTTTGCCAGGGAGAAACTAGCTCAGGTGGGTAGGTTGTCCCCTGAGAGTAGTTTTTGTGGTCTGGATTCACCAGTGAGGGTGGTATCCAGTGGTGGCAGCGAGAGTGGTTCCAGTGCAGGGAGTCCAACTCGCATAGCCCAGGAGATGGTGCCTGAACCCGAGGAAGAGGGGGACGGATTGGAGTTCAGGGGCAGGGGAAAACTGTCCCACCAGTCCTGGGGGGAGTTTGCGGAGGAGTGTTGAACTGCATTGGAGGATTGGGTGGTGAGTAGCGCATTGGAGGATTGGGAAGGGCTGTGCCATGTAGTTATCAAGGAGCACATGCTAAGGAATTGTTTACCAAGGTTGCGCCACCACCTGTTGCAGTGTGGGTTCTCAGACCCTAGGGAACTTGCACGGGAGGCAGACCTTTGGGTAAGTGTCAGAGAGTCTGAGAGGGCATTGAGGAGTGATCCTGAAGAGAGTGGTGCAGGGATCTCGCAAGGCGGGAGAGTTGCGGAATAGCCCAGCTAGGTCCCAGGGAAGTGAGAGGGTTGTAGGGCCTTACATCCTATCTACAGGAAGGAGTGAGATGGGGAGGTGTCCCGAGGTGCCCCAACCGCAGTCTCAGGGCCTGTAGAGTTACAGAAGGGAACCCCAGGTTGGGAGCCTAGGCTGTCCTGATGTGCCATCCAGTGAAAGGATCCCCTCATGTCAGGAGAACCCGTAGCATCTGAAATCAGATCTCCAGAGGTTCGGGGTCTGCTCAGCTGCTGGGTTTAGATCCTGGGCTGGGGTGCCAGGTTCAGGGGTTGCCTGACCTGGAAGGAGGGGTACTCGTACTCAAGTTCCCTACTGGTTTGACTTCCAGGGGTACTTCTCCTGGTGGGAGGGTGCGGAACTCTGGGAGGGGGTGCAGAGGGCGGAAGGTCTCTCCTCTGGCACCGGCTCAGTTTCAGGGTTTAGATCCTGGGTTGGAATGCCAGGTTCAGGAGTTGCCTGACCTGGCGGGTGGGACATCTGTGAACAGTTTCCCCCTGGAATTGTCTTCCAGGGGTACTACTCCAGGTAGGAGGGTGTGGAACTCTGGGAGGGGATGCAGGGGGAGGAAGGACTCGCCCCTGGCACCAGTTCAACCTAAGCGTTTAGACTCTAGGTTGGGGAATCAGTTGCAGGGTCAAGGCCCTGGACTGGGGAGAGAGTGACGTTCTGAGAGTGTCCCGCATAGGAGGAGAGGGCGGAACCCCAGAAGGAGAGGTAGGGGGAGGAGAGCCTCGCCCCTGGTGGCTGGTCAGACTGAGGGTGCGGACCCCAGGTGGGAGGACCAGTGGCAGTTTGGTAGGAGAGTGGTAAACGGGTACTACAGGCCTGGGGCTAAAGCCCCCCACTCTGTGAGGTAGCAAGGGCCAGAAACATCTGGATGGCCTAGGGGCCGGTCCTGGGCACAACCAGCTGGAGAGCACCAGTGGGGTGGCTTAGTTGGTCAAGGGGGGTTGGAGAGAGGGAGCCATTGGGTTCCAGAATGGTGGAGAACCTGCAGGTGCCCCTGCAGTTGCGGGCCTGCGTCCACGTTTTCTCACCCCAAGCAGGGAAGCCCATCAAGGCAATGATCGGTCTACCCTGGCTTTTGGCTGGGGAGGAGTTGTGTTGGACTTGGCCCTTTTTCCCTGATTTTTTTCGCTTTTGTGGCAATCAACATGTCATGTGGATGTATTTCAAATGCAAATGTTAAATACTGTGCAATGGTGTAGGCACCTATATCTTCCCTGTGGTAGAGGAATGAATAGACCTTGTGTGGTGCGAGATGAAGTGACACATGCTGCGCAATGGCGTGCGGAGAGTCATTTTCACCATTGTAGAAATGCACCTTTGTAAAATGTAACTTTTAAAATGGACGCCATTTCTGTCTGCTTGTGCCGCCTGATTGAGGTGGGTTAGCGGTCTAGTGTTTGAAGTGACAAGGTGCTCTATACTCCCCACAGTGACAGTGAGGCTGGAACTGCCAGGGACCTTCTAGAATCTTCCAGCCTTTCTGGTATTTGTAGAGCAGTAGAGATGCCATGTGCATAATCAGAGCGTGGACTTGAGAGTGAGGGGACCTGCTGCCAGGGAGTGCCGCCCCATGGGCCTGTGTGCTGGCCCCTGAGCCCATCTGCACCCCTCCCCTGTCCACAGGGCCAGTGAGAGCCTGCTGCTGGAGGTCAGGCTGCTGTACCAGGAGGAGTGCCACGTTACAGGGGATGATGGTTCCGAGGAGCTGCTGTCCTGTACTGATGAGTACAAGCTGACCTGGCCTAGCACTGCCTGCCTGCTCTCCTACCCTAGCACCTCGTGAGCCCTATACCTGGGCCCTGCCTGCTCCCTAGCGCCTGGAAAAGAAAAGTGCTTTCTCTGACTGCCAAGGAGCACCTTTGACTGTGCCCAGAAGGAGGTGAGGAGCGCTACCTGTCGTCCCTGAAGCCTCTGAGGGGGACTGAGCACATCACAAGCATTATATTCAGGGTGCCAGGGGAAGAGGAGCTGAGGCCTACAGCACTGTTCTACCTAAGTGCTATATTAAGAGAACTGGGCCATCCCCTGCGCTGGGCTACTGAAGCGCTGGGTAGCCTGTAAGTGCTGCCTGCCCAGGACTGGGAAGAATTGTTGCCTGCTAAGTACCCTGTGGTAGAGACTGTGAATCAGCGCTGTACCACCTGGGCACTTACTGATAGGACTGTGCTGCTGGTGCTGTATCCCTGAAGCGCTGTGCTCCTAAGGTGCTACTTTGCCCAGGACTTAACCCAGACTGCTTCTGCAAAAACTGTGCTGCTCCTTGCGCCTGTGTAACTTCACAGCTGCCCCGTCTGTCAGTGGGCAGCTGCACCGTTGGGCACTATTAAGTGTTAGAGGTCCACAAGGGGCCCAGTATATCTCTCTTGAGTCCCCGAGGAATAGGGTGGAGAGCTCCAGCCGATGATAAACTCTCCCGAGCGGTCCCGCAGGGGGGAAGGCTGGCCACACTAGTAGTGGGATCACATTTTGAGTAAAGAGAGGAGCCCCTGGAAGTGGCATGGTGGCTGGGGGTGAGTCGGGGCACATTGTCGGTGCCCGCACCCAGTGCTGAGTACCCAGCTGGCCCCATCTGACAGTGGCAGCTGCATCGTGTTTGGGCCTTCGTGAGTATAGAGGCCCCTTTGAGACTGCGCAGTGCGCCAGAACCTCATCCGAAGTGTAGGGGGCCACGATTGTAGGGGTTGATGCAAGCTGACTGCGGTTATGTTCATGCTAACTGTATATGCCCCATGTGGAAGGTGTCCATGCCAGGGAAGGTTTTTAGGCCCTGTGTTTTTGCCTACACTATTGTGCCTGATATTTTCCCCTAAGGGTGATGCCCACTGTTAATGAGATTCATGCCTAATGTTTTTGTTGTATGCTGGATGCCTGGCACGACTGGAAGGCCTAATGGTCCCAGTGAGGAGGGGCCCAAGGTACTGGTGTGGGTATAAGGTATGATGTACTTATCTGCATAAGTTTATGCCCAAGGTGTTTATGCCATTTTTATGCCCTATGTGTCTCTTGCCAAATGTGTTATGCCAAGGGTTATTGCTTACGGTTTAATTGCACGATTGACACTGATGGATTTACCTTTTCCTTCCTTTGCCTTTGCCCTGTACGTAATCCCCCTTGTATATATTGCCCTGGCGCCAGTTGGCGCAGCATTGTGACTACTGTGTTTACTATTGCATATTTGGTACAAAACAAAAGTTATTCTTTTTCACCAAAACTGGTGTTGTGTCTCTCTTTGTGGTGTGCCTTGTGTGTCGCCTGTGTGGATGCTTCACACATGTCCTCAGGAGTTTGGCCTGCCCGCTTTGCACCATGCTACCCCCGTGGAATTGGCTACCCCATTTCTAACACACTGAAAAAGCAAAGACTGACTTGATAAATGAGTGACACACCAGGTTACATGGGTGGACGCTTGAGCCACACAGAGGGCATACCTCTCTTTTTACAATACACAAGTGCCTCAAACACCACATAGGTCAATGTGAATGCACATATTTTTATGGCCACATTTCACATGTGCACGTCTGGGAGCATGGCATACAGCCAATGTGTGACAAATCAACACCACTGTCTCATACTCATCTGCTGTACCTGTCACACCTTAATGCATCATTCCAACTTGGCACACATCCACCACACAATGACCACAGCTGGCGGTGAACTGACAATTGCGTGTATGAGCAGACAGAAATGCAAAAGTAAGTAACTACATCATAGAGTGAGACAAGCCTTGCCGAGGTCATCACTGCCCCACAACACAACAATATGTGTACACATTGTATAGTTCACTACAACACTGTCCTGCCTCATCAACCATGTAATGCATTCGTGACATGTTAGGGACTACAGACCAATGTATTAAACACATACACAACCATGGCACGTCTAGGCACCTCTGGAGTCAATGGAACATTGGCATTGTGTGCCCAATTATGTGCCCTTCACCATGTGGCCACTGTGCACTGTTGAAGTGTTCCCGATGGACATTGCCATTGTATGTGCCCCAAATCGCGGTAGCTACCGCCTGGCCACGGCATTGTGTCACCGGCACCTCCCTTGACACAGGTGCAGTAGTCATTGGCATGGAGACATGCCCAAATGGTGGTTGGCATGCTCTGCCGCAAAAATTGCGGTACCTCATGTCATTGTATGTGCCCCAAATTGCGGTAGCTTCCGCTTGGCCACAGTGGTGTGTCACCGGCACCCCCCCCAGACACAGGTGCAGTAGTCATTAACATGGAGACATGCCCAAATGGCGGTTGGCATGCTCCGCTGCCGAAATCACGGTGTCTGTCATTGTATGTTCCCCAAATCGCAGTAGCTACCGCCTGGCCACAGCAGTGTGTCACCGGCTTCCCCCCTGACACAGGTGCGGTAGTCATTTGCTTGGAGACATGCCCAAATGGCGGTTGGCATGCTCCGCCACCAAAATCGCGGTGCCTCATGTCATTGTATGTCCCCCAAATCGCAGTAGCGCACCCCGGGTCCCAGCGGTGCATCACTGCCATGGAGCATGCCCTAGAGCCAATGGGAATGATGTTTGTGCTGGCATGATGCAATTTAGAAAATTGCGGTAGGCGTGCTCCGCCACCACGTAGGCGGACATTGGATGCTTTTGAAAGATGCATCATTGCGGTAGCGCAACCCGGGCCCCTGCGGTGCATCACTGCCATGGAACATACCCTAGAGCCAATGGGAACAATGTTTGCGGTGTCATGATGCAATTTTGAAAATCGCGGTAGGCCTGCTCCGCCACCACGTTGGCAGACATTGTATGCTTTTGAAAGATGCACCATCACGGTAGCGCACCCCTGGCCCCTGTGGTGCATCACCGCCATGGAGCATGCCCTAGAGCCAATGGAAATGATGTTTGCGGTGGCATGATGCAATTTTGAAAATCGCGGTAGGCCTGCTCCGCCACTGCGGAGGTGGCCATTGGATGCTTTTGAATGAGGCAGACCAGGACAACCAATTGTTGCAGCTTTGCAGCTTTGAAACAACCACAGGGGGCTATATATGTGTGGGAGTGAGCCTCACATTTCCACTGCTCACAGAGCCTGCTGCCAGAGACCTCTGACCTGCTGCTGCTGCTGCCTCCAGGGACTGCTGCCTGAGACCCCTCACCTGCTGCTTCCTCTAGGGACTGCTGCCTGAGACCCCTCATCTGCTGCTGCCTCCAGGGACTGCTGCCTGAGACCCCTCATCTGCTGCTGCCTCCAGGGACTGCTGCCTGTGAACCCTCACCTGCTGTTGCCTCCAGGGACTGCTGCCTGAGACCCCTGAACACCCAATTCCACCACAGGTGTTCCATGTCCACAGGGATGGCAAGGACAGAGAAGATCGTGCCAGCCCATTCACACGCGAGGAGCTGGAGGTCCTGGTGGACAAGGTGCTCACACAGTACCCAAGGCTGTATGTGTAGGAGAGTAGGGTCTGCAATCCTATGATCACCCAGATTTTTTGCTTTTGTTTCACTGGTTTACGACTTTCTCTGGCTGTGGGCCTGCTAATCAGACCCACAGCCTGGCTGTTCTTTTTCTAAATTACGATATGTACCCTAGGTGCATTTACCAATTGGTACTGGGCCACCTTATCAGACCCCGTAACGCAGGGCATAGGTGTACCCAGGGCCGCCAGGGGCTGCAGCATGTATTATGCCACCCCTGGCTGGCCTCCTAAATTTGACACAACTGGCTGCACGACAGCTGGGGCGAAGTCGTGTAATCACCCTTCGTTTTAGGTATAGTAGTTCTATATCTAACCAGACAATGGACACCCGAGTCCCTATCAGTCACTCCTATGGCAGGCCTTAACAATCCTGAAGGCAGAGTGCGTGGGCTCGTGTGAGCTAGGTTCAGGCCCGAGCCGAGCCCGGTTGCAGCTTGCGGAATCAAGACCCAATGGCTGTTCCATGATAACGCGTACCACATCGGTAACTTCGGTGTCGCGTTATCAAGACATGTCGAGTAAGGTGTCATACGAATCGGGGTGCTGCCCTCTCACCAATTCTGGTGATGAGGTTAGCATTCCACCCTTCTAGAGGGACACGACATGTACGTAACTGTGAACCCCGGTTAAAGTTAACTAAAGCCTCAGCTCCACAAAATGGATGCTGCCACCACAGACACGAGTCTGACCTCCTGCTGCTGGGAGTCCTTCCAGCGAGGAGCGCTCGGACAAAGGGTTTCCTGTCGAGGGCGGTGTTCGCACCGTCCCAGACAGGGTTTGTGTATTCTGGGTAGGTAGGGCTTTTGCGAGAAGGTGACTGCGGAGTGGCACCCCGGTGCTCACTACGCATCTGCCGGTTAGAACCAGTTCCAGGGGCGACAGCCCTGGCCTGGGGAAAGTCCGGCAGGGGAGAGGGGTGTAACTACCCCCCTTCCTGGTCCCACCCTTAGGGCAGGACCTAGTCATGTACCCACCCCTTTCTTTAGAATAAAGGCCGGAGCGGGGACCCTTCCAAATCAGATCATCTTTGAATCAAGAACTACTTTCTACGAAAGGACACTCAAGACTCTTCTCAAGATTTCTCCCTTGTGACTAAGGAGTAGTCACCCTGCATCAGCGGGCACCATCTAAGAACTCTGCGGTTTGCTGTAAGTCCTTCCTCCAGGAATCCGACGGCCCAGCTCGACGAGAACCGGCTTCCCTGGCACCTCTGACCTCTACCCACGTCATCAGCTCAGCTGTGATCTGTGGGTGCGACGAGACCTCGAGGGACCGGCCATCATCAGAACCTGCACGCTCTTACCCAGCACGACCATCAAGGTAACTCTCTGGTGAGTGCTCTGGGGTCTGAGAAACCCCGACCCTGAGCCGCTCCAGCTCCGAAGTGCAGTCTCCCAGCATCTCCACGATCTGCGTGGGGCCCTTCTGCTCGCTGCTCAGCACGTTGTCTGGTCACTGGCCGCTGGCTTGTGCCCTTCCTTGACGACGACCGACGAACAACTCTGCTGGTCTGGTTGCTCCAGACTGGCCCTTGCTTCCATCCTTGCGAGAAGCACCCCGAACCCTCCTGGTCCCTTCAAGACGCCATCTTAGGCCCACCCCGTGGCCCTGAGATTTGCCAAGGCTTGTTGCCCCATCCTGGGCCCAGCGACGCCGACAGCATCATCCTTCGTGGGACAGCTCGCACCTCCACCGTGGTCGCCGACAACGCCTCCTGGTCCGTGAGACTGCAGAGCCTAGCGTCGCCCACTCACCTAGTCGACGTGACGGCCAACCGGTGCCCTCCTGGTACCCTCTGACTACTGGCTAGTAGTACGAACTTGGTCCCCTCTGCTTTCAGGTATCATCAATCTCCGATCCAGGCTTGGATCTCTACGAACTATTCATCACTGGTCGCCGGCCAGCAACTCCTTTGTCTTCCGGCTCCTGGCTCGTCAGCGAAGACCCCGACGCCTGTAAGACTTGTGCAGCCGCAGCCCTCGTGGCTAGGTAACTCGGCATTTCGGTGCCTGCATAGCCTCTTTACTCTAGGGTCCCGAGTCCCTCGCTTCCGACTTGCCTTATCGGGTTCGCCCGAGACCTTAACCTTTCCGTGTCCTCGGACACTTGTTTTAATTGTGCACTTGAAGTATTTGCTAAAGAGATTTGGTTTGTGCTTAGTACCCTGTCCTCATAAAGAGTACAGGGCTGTTGTGATTCTTAATAAATACACTGTTTATTTTCATAACACTTGTGTGGTGTCCTTTCACTGGGTGTTCAAGGGGTACATGTGTGGTAAACAGCTGGCTTAACGCGCCCTCTCGAGTCTTTAGCCTTAGACTGCTCGTATCCACGCTACTAGGATAGCTGGTCTATAGGTTGACTTACAACCAAACACCATAAGGGTCATTGGAACGATACATAGCGGTCGCTAGAATAGCGAACGTTGCATATCGGGCCAACTTCTCACATTGGTGAGCAGCGGTTGGGATTTGAGCTTGCTGTTGTTTTACCACACGTATCCTAAGAATATCTTGTTGAAAGATCGCACAAGTACTGTTAGTACATATAACTAAAGCTTAGAATACTCTGAGTTCTACTGAACCAGCTGTTGTAGCTCCCCAAGGCTTAGCACACCTTGGCTACAACTCTTAGCGAGGGAACAGTAGGTAAACACATAGTGTAGGTAGGTGCATCACTTACACCACACTAGAAACAGTATGTCGGACAAAGGAGGAAACTCTGGGTCTCCCCTTGTGTCAGTTGACCCTCCACAGGTCATCCCTTCAGGATATACTGTGCTGAGCTTCAAGGAGTTAAGACAGCTGTGTCACTCCAGGAAGATCAAGCAGGGGTCTAACCCCACAACGTCCTTTCTGATTGGTCTCTTGGAGACTTATGATGCCAGAAGGGCTGAGAAACTTCTTAGCTCTTCTAATCCAGAAGGAGACATGCCTCCCCTCGAGGGAACCAGAGACGATCCTGACCTCATCCACCTCGCAACTGAGAACGAAGATGTGGAGGATGATGAGGATGAGGATCCCTCTGGGGATGAGGCAGGTAAGGGACAGGTAGAAGTCGTTAGACTAAGCAGGTCCAACTTAAGCAAACATGATAGTGGTACTGGGGGACCCCCGGCGCTACTGTCAGGTCCGCTTAACATTGAGAATGGACGAGCCCGATCTCTGTCAAGAGACTCTGGCAGATCCCTTCAAACCAATGGCTCTCACAACTCTTCTCAAAGAGGGATGACGTCCCCTCAGAGGAGAGTGTACGAAGCTAAGGAAAGGGCAGCTAATCTGAGGATCGAAAGGGAAGAACTTGCCCTGGCCAAAGAAAGGCTTGCCTTTGCGAGAGAGCAACAGTTAAGTGGGGTAGTCCCCACTGGTGGCAGCAATGTACCTAGTAATAGGGAAAAGAGTTTCGATGCGAAACACCTTGGTAAGATAGTGCCCCCCTTTAAACAAGGGGACGACATCCACAAATGGATTACTGCTTTGGAGAGGGCCTGCACTGTGCAAGGCGTACCCCAGAGTCAGTGGGCAGCTATCTTGCGGCTCTCCTTTGAAGGAAAAGGAAGAGACAAGCTCCTCACCACAAGGGTGGAGGATGCGAACAATTACCAAGTCTTGAAAAATACACTCGTTGAAGGGTTCGGCCTAACCACTGAGCAGTACAGGGTGCTGTTCAGGGATACCCAGAAAACGCAGTCTCAAGATTGGTCTGATTTTGTCGATTGTGCCACTAAGGCTTTTGAGGGCTGGTTGCTGGGCAGTAAGGTTACTGATTACAAAGGATTGTATAATTTGATGATGAGAGAACAAATTTTAAACAATTGTCAGAACCAGTTGTTGCATCAGCATCTTGTCGACTCGGATCTGACCTCTCCCCAAGAATTGGGAAAGAAGGCAGACAGATGGGTTCGTACGAGAGTTAAAAAGAACCAGGGCCAGAATCAAGGTGGTCAGAAGAAAGCAGACCAGAAGGGTAAAGATTCTAAGGGGGAACAAAATGACCAGAAGTCTTCGACAGGTCCCCAACAACCCAAAGAGGGTGGGGGTCAGGCTCCCCAAAAGAAGAAAGAAGGCCAATCCAAAAGATGGTGCCAGTACTGTAAAAGTAAATCTCACTGGTTTAGTGAGTGCACCAAGAAAGGAGGAGGGCAGACTCCTGCCACTGCAGCCCCTAAGGCACCTGTGCCCCCTAGTACAGTCAGCAGTGGTAGTGCGCCTCCCAAGGGTTTAGTAGGGTTAACCCTGGGTTCTGAGGGGCGTGACAACTTAGTTGGCACACTCACTCAGGCTGTCCTTGTCAGTACAGGGGACGTGGACGTGTCCCCTGACGTAAGCCCCAATACCTTGGGCAAATACCGACAGACGCCTTTCATAAATGGAAAGATGGCTCAGGCCTATAGGGACACTTGTGCCAGCGTCACCATGGTGACGCCTAACTTCGTGGACCCTGGACAGATCATGCCAGGTACAGAATTCCTGGTGACCAATGCAAGCAATGTCACTACCAATCACAGTATGGCAATTGTAGCTTTCTCCTGGGGAGGGGTAACTGGCCAAAAGAAGGTTGTAGTTAGTCCAGACCTCCCAGTGGATTGTTTGTTGGGCAATGATTTGGAGTCATCACAATGGTCAGAAGTGGAGCACCGGACTCACATGGAAATGTTAGGTTTGCCAGCACATGTGTTCGCTGTGACTAGGTCACAGGTCAGGAAATGCCCCACTGAACAGGTGCTGGATCCTGGAACAACGGACCAGACACCTCCCAAGAAAAAGAGCGGTAGGGTTAAGGCTGCGCCTTCCCCCTTGCCCCAGGTCGTGGATCAAGTCTCAGAGGAGGCTGACCTACAGGAATTGAGGGAAACTGAGCCTAGGGAATTCGAACTTGATCAAGTTGAATTCTTGGGTTCAGGGGGACCCTCAAGGGAGGACCTGGGGAAGGACCAGTTAGACTGCCCTTCTCTTGAACGCCTCAGACAGCAGGCTGCTGCTGAGGCTGCTGGGAACGCCACAGGTACCCACAAGGTATACTGGGAAGATGGACTCCTGTACACTGAGTCAAGAGACCCCAAGCCTGGCATGACCAGGAGGCTGGTCGTACCCTTGTCTCAGCGTGGTTTCCTACTTACCTTGGCCCACGAGATTCCCTTAGCAGGTCACTTAGGCCAGACGAAAACGTGGGACAGGCTTGTCTCACACTTTCACTGGCCTCACATGAACGAAGATACCAAGGAGTTTTGCCGCTCCTGTGTCACTTGCCAAGCCAGTGGTAAGTCAGGTGGCACGACAAAGGCCCCCCTTATACCAATGCCTGTGGTGGGGGTGCCCTTTGAACGGGTGGGGATCGACATCGTCGGTCCCATGGAACCACTAACAGCATCAGGGCACAAGTTTATACTGGTGGTAGTGGATCATGCCACCAGGTATCCTGAAGCTATTCCCCTTAGGACCACTACAGCACCTGTTGTGGCAAGAGCCCTAGTTGGAGTGTTCTCCAGAGTGGGCTTCCCTAAGGAGGTCGTCTCCGACAGAGGTGCAAACTTTATGTCGAGCTACTTAACTGCTATGTGGAAGGAATGTGGTGTTAACTACAAGTTCACTACACCCTATCATCCACAATGCACTGGGCTTGTTGAGAGATTCAACAGGACCCTGAAAGGGATGATTCATGGACTACCGGAAAAGCTTCGGCGTAGATGGGACGTCCTGATCCCCTGCCTCTTGTTCGCCTACAGAGAAGTCCCACAGAAGGGGGTTGGCTACAGCCCTTTTGAACTTTTGTACGGGCATCCTGTAAGAGGACCCCTGTGTTTGGTGAAGGAAGGATGGGAGAGACCTCTCAAAAAGCCTGCAGCCAACATAGTGGACTATGTGCTTGGCCTCCGCTCGCGGATGGCTGAATACATGGAAAAGGCATCTGAAAACCTTAAGGCCAGCCAAGAACTCCAAAAAGCTTGGCATGACCAAAAGGCTGTCTTGACTGTTTACCAGCCCGGACAGAAGGTGTGGGTGTTGGAGCCAGTGGCCCCAGCAGCACTCAAGGACAAATGGTCCGGGCCCTACACCATCCTGGAGAAAAAGGGAGAGGTCACCTACCTGGTCGACCTGGGAACTCCCCGGAGCCCCCACAGGGTGCTTCATGTCAACAGGCTAAAAGCATATGTCGACAGGAAGGACATGAGTTTGCTCATGGCCCTAGATGAGGGACAGGAAGAAGAGAGTGACCCTCTCCCCGACCTGCTCACTCAGAATCCTGACGATGGATCGGTAGATGGTGTTGTCTTTTGTGGCAGCCTCTCCGAACATCAACAGAGCGACTGTAAACAGGTTCTTCAGTCGTTCAGACATATGTTTTCTCTAACACCCAGTCAGACCGATTGGTGCACCCATGAGGTTGACACTGGTGACAGCTTGCCCGTCAAGAGTAAAATCTACAGGCAGCCTGATCACGTTAGAGACTGCATCAAGAGTGAAGTGCAGAAAATGTTGGAGCTGGGAGTCATTGAACCCTCGGATAGCCCTTGGGCTAGTCCCGTAGTTCTAGTGCCGAAACCTCACACCCAGGGTGGTAAGAGAGAGATGAGGTTTTGCGTAGACTACAGGGGTCTCAATGCAGTCACTAAGACTGACGCCCACCCAATACCAAGGGCAGACGAGCTTATCGATAGATTGGCTTCGGCCAACTACTTAAGTACGTTTGACCTGACAGCTGGGTATTGGCAAATCAGGTTAGCTGAGGACGCCAAGCCTAAAACCGCATTTTCAACCCCTGGTGGGCATTATCAGTTCGTGGTGATGCCCTTTGGTCTGAAAAATGCACCTGCCACCTTCCAAAGGTTGGTGAATCAAGTCCTTACTGGGCTGGATGACTTCTGTGCGGCGTATCTTGACGATATTGCTGTCTTTAGCTCCACCTGGGAGGATCACCTGGTCCACCTGCGGAAGACGTTAGAGGCGCTGCAAGCAGCAGGTCTCACTATCAAGGCCACCAAGTGCCAGATAGGGCAGACACAGGTTGTATACCTGGGCCACCTTGTAGGTGGAGGCCAGGTTCAGCCACTGGAGAGCAAAATACAGTCAATCAGGGACTGGGCTCCTCCAACCACCCAGACTCAGGTTCGAGCTTTCTTGGGCCTGACTGGTTGCTATAGGAAGTTTGTCAGGAACTATGGTTCAATTGTGACACCATTAAACGAACTGACAAGTAAGAAAATGCCAAAGAAGGTTCAGTGGACAGCGAGCTGTCAAAAAGCATTCGATGACCTAAAGCAGGCCATGTGCACGGCGCCTATCCTCAAGAGTCCGGACTACTCCAAACCATTCATTGTCCAAACAGATGCTTCTGAGTTGGGTGTGGGAGCTGTTCTTTCTCAACTGAATTTTGATGGTCAAGACCAGCCCATTGCTTTTATAAGCAGAAGGCTGACCCCTAGAGAGAAGAATTGGTCAGCTATTGAGAGGGAGGCCTTTGCTGTGGTCTGGGCCCTGAAGAAGCTGAGGCCATACTTGTTTGGCACTCACTTCAAGATTCAGACCGACCATAAGCCCCTCTTGTGGCTAAATCAGATGAAGGGTGAAAACCCCAAACTGCTTAGGTGGTCCATTTCCCTACAGGGGATGGACTTTACAGTGGAACATAGACCTGGTACTGATCATGGCAATGCCGATGGGCTCTCCAGATATTTCCACTTAGAACAAGAAGACTCACCTGGTCAAGGTTAGCTTATTGTTCCGACGTTTGGGGGGGGGGTCATGTAGGAGAGTAGGGTCTGCAATCCTATGATCACCCAGATTTTTTGCTTTTGTTTCACTGGTTTACGACTTTCTCTGGCTGTGGGCCTGCTAATCAGACCCACAGCCTGGCTGTTCTCTTTCTAAATTACGATATGTACCCTAGGTGCATTTACCAATTGGTACTGGGCCACCTTATCAGACCCCGTAACGCAGGGCATAGGTGTACCCAGGGCCGCCAGGGGCTGCAGCATGTATTATGCCACCCCTGGCTGGCCTCCTAAATTTGACACAACTGGCTGCACGACAGCTGGGGCGAAGTCGTGTAATCACCCTTCGTTTTAGGTATAGTAGTTCTATATCTAACCAGACAATGGACACCCGAGTCCCTATCAGTCACTCCTATGGCAGGCCTTAACAATCCTGAAGGCAGAGTGCGTGGGCTCGTGTGAGCTAGGTTCAGGCCCGAGCCGAGCCCGGTTGCAGCTTGCGGAATCAAGACCCAATGGCTGTTCCATGATAACGCGTACCACATCGGTAACTTCGGTGTCGCGTTATCAAGACATGTCGAGTAAGGTGTCATACGAATCGGGGTGCTGCCCTCTCACCAATTCTGGCGATGAGGTTAGCATTCCACCCTTCTAGAGGGACACGACATGTACGTAACTGTGAACCCCGGTTAAAGTTAACTAAAGCCTCAGCTCCACAAAATGGATGCTGCCACCACAGACACGAGTCTGACCTCCTGCTGCTGGGAGTCCTTCCAGCGAGGAGCGCTCGGACAAAGGGTTTCCTGTCGAGGGCGGTGTTCGCACCGTCCCAGACAGGGTTTTTTGTATTCTGGGTAGGTAGGGCTTTTGCGAGAAGGTGACTGCGGAGTGGCACCCCGGTGCTCACTACGCATCTGCCGGTTAGAACCAGTTCCAGGGGCGACAGCCCTGGCCTGGGGAAAGTCCGGCAGGGGAGAGGGGTGTAACTACCCCCCTTCCTGGTCCCACCCTTAGGGCAGGACCTAGTCATGTACCCACCCCTTTCTTTAGAATAAAGGCCGGAGCGGGGACCCTTCCAAATCAGATCATCTTTGAATCAAGAACTACTTTCTACGAAAGGACACTCAAGACTCTTCTCAAGATTTCTCCCTTGTGACTAAGGAGTAGTCACCCTGCATCAGCGGGCACCATCTAAGAACTCTGCGGTTTGCTGTAAGTCCTTCCTCCAGGAATCCGACGGCCCAGCTCGACGAGAACCGGCTTCCCTGGCACCTCTGACCTCTACCCACGTCATCAGCTCAGCTGTGATCTGTGGGTGCGACGAGACCTCGAGGGACCGGCCATCATCAGAACCTGCACGCTCTTACCCAGCACGACCATCGAGGTAACTCTCTGGTGAGTGCTCTGGGGTCTGAGAAACCCCGACCCTGAGCCGCTCCAGCTCCGAAGTGCAGTCTCCCAGCATCTCCACGATCTGCGTGGGGCCCTTCTGCTCGCTGCTCAGCACGTTGTCTGGTCACTGGCCGCTGGCTTGTGCCCTTCCTTGACGACGACCGACGAACAACTCTGCTGGTCTGGTTGCTCCAGACTGGCCCTTGCTTCCATCCTTGCGAGAAGCACCCCGGACCCTCCTGGTCCCTTCAAGACGCCATCTTAGGCCCACCCCGTGGCCCTGAGATTTGCCAAGGCTTGTTGCCCCATCCTGGGCCCAGCGACGCCGACAGCATCATCCTTCGTGGGACAGCTCGCACCTCCACCGTGGTCGCCGACAACGCCTCCTGGTCCGTGAGACTGCAGAGCCTAGCGTCGCCCACTCACCTAGTCGAGGTGACGGCCAACCGGTGCCCTCCTGGTACCCTCTGACTACTGGCTAGTAGTACGAACTTGGTCCCCTCTGCTTTCAGGTATCATCAATCTCCGATCCAGGCTTGGATCTCTACGAACTATTCATCACTGGTCGCCGGCCAGCAACTCCTTTGTCTTCCGGCTCCTGGCTCGTCAGCGAAGACCCCGACGCCTGTAAGACTTGTGCAGCCGCAGCCCTCGTGGCTAGGTAACTCGGCATTTCGGTGCCTGCATAGCCTCTTTACTCTAGGGTCCCGAGTCCCTCGCTTCCGACTTGCCTTATCGGGTCCGCCCGAGACCTTAAACTTTCCGTGTCCTCGGACACTTGTTTTAATTGTGCACTTGAAGTATTTGCTAAAGAGATTTGGTTTGTGCTTAGTACCCTGTCCTCATAAAGAGTACAGGGCTGTTGTGATTCTTAATAAATACACTGTTTATTTTCATAACACTTGTGTGGTGTCCTTTCACTGGGTGTTCAAGGGGTACATGTGTGGTAAACAGCTGGCTTAACGCGCCCTCTCGAGTCTTTAGCCTTAGACTGCTCGTATCCACGCTACTAGGATAGCTGGTCTATAGGTTGACTTACAACCAAACACCATAAGGGTCGTTGGAACGATACATAGCGGTCGCTAGAATAGCGAACGTTGCATATCGGGCCAACTTCTCACAGTATGGTGCCCCCAATGTCGTGGTAAGTCATCAAAAGCGGAGGTGTAGGGCAGGGGGGACACACATGTAGTTGGTGCAGTATATGCCTGAGGATGTGGGGTTGTGTCATGCACTGCCAAACGTGCTATCTCCAGGGGGAAGGAGTGTGTGCCCCAATGTCACAGGTTTCTCTGCCTGCAGTTGTAGGTCTGAGTGAAGAGTGTTGCATTTTCAGCCATACAGTGACACAGTATGTTGGCCATGCAGGTGCCAGGACAGTGATTGCTTGGCTGAATGACTATGTGTGCCCCTGTTGTTCATCTCAGTGTGAGCCCAGATGCTCTGCACAGTGCCCGCCCACCAAGCCGAGATCACTTCACTGCATTTACAGTGTCCTTGCTATTGTTTTTCACAGTAAAATCCAACTAAGCACCATCTCATCCCTGTATATTTGCACACTTGTGTGGATCTATATTTTGTTTGTGAGTCCATGTCCCTCAATGCCACCCACATGGGTCGATATGTGATGTATGTTGTGCCCAGACATGCATAGAACTGGAGATGTGTGCAAGCCAAATAGGGGGTTCAGTGCTGTCATCCTGCATGTGTGTGAGAGGTGCATGGACTCGTAAATGCATGCAATCACATCAGCTTAGCCCATGCAGAGTGCCCATGTGAGATGTACCCCAGGGTGGGATGGACAGATATTAGATTTGGTAATGAGTTTGTATCTTGCTACTGTACTGATAGATGTTGGTGCATGACACTGTGTCACTGATCATTTTCCCCTCTTGTCTCCCATGCCTGCAGCTCAAGGTACACCAGCGTAAGGCCGTGTGGAGGGCCATTGCAGCAAAGGTGCGGGCTCTGGGTATATCTAACCGATGGCGCACCCACTGCCACAAGACGTGGAACGACATCAGCCGGCTGGCAAAGAATGTGGCAGAGAGGACCTTGGAGCTGGTTCCTCGCACTGGGCGGTTGGCACGGCGCAGCATGACACCACTGATGGGCCACATCTTGGCAGTGACTCATCCTGAACTGGATGCACGTCTGAAGGAGCATCAGCAGCAAGGCAGGGGTGAGTATTTGAGGAGCGTGACTTTGGCTGGGAACAAATGCACGTGTACAGCGCCTGTGCCAGCGGTGGCCTATGTGATGTTTGTGGAGTGGTGCACTGCAGTGCCATTTACGTGGCTTCTGGGCTGGGTGCCAGTGTCATGCATTTTCCCAGACTGTTCTTACAAAGATGATCCTCCCTGCTGTGCATTCTCATTGCAGTCTGAGTTGTGCTCTTCAGGTTTCCTCAGCATTGGGGTAGTCTGGGGAATCGAATTGAGAGTGAACAGCAGTGTTCCCAATCTGAGTGTGACTTCATATATGCGTACATTGCATGCACCTTGAATGTTGAGGCCTACACATCTGACAACAGGGTGCACTAGTCTTTGGGCCCCAGAGTACAACATGGTGGTTTGGCATGGGCTATTTGCCATTGTGAACTGTCATGTCGTAATAGGTGTCTGTGTTGCCCCCTCCTGTTCCCTCCAGGTCTGTCTGTGGCAACAAGTGGTGTGCCCAGCAGAGGTAGTTGTGTGTCTGGTAGACTTCCGCCACAGGCCGGGTGTTGTGCTGTGTGGCCATAACATGGCTCAGTCAAGACAGATAATCAGGGTTACATCCACTTTTGGGGTCTATGTAGTGAATGTCTGCTATTCGATTGCTGAGTGTGGTGTGCAACATGTCGATTTGGTCCTCTTTTGTACTGCATTGATTGCATAGGTTTGTTCTGTTGCTGCCACTAACCTGACCCTGCATCTCTCTCTCATGCAGATTCACCAGTGGTCCCGGAGGGACAGACGCTGGACACCAGTGGTGGTGAGACTAGCACTACAGCTGCACATGAGTCCAGTGACACAGATGTCACCCGCGCCTCAGAGGGTGACCGGAGACTGCAGGAGGAATCCCAGCCTGAGACACAAAGTACCACATCATCTGATGCCAGCGATGATGCATCCATGTTGGCAGGCACAGGGAATGGGGACTCTGCATCATCTTCTACCACACAGCGGCCAGTGCCCACCCTCCCATCCACTTCCTTTGGTGCTGCCTGTGTCTGTGTCAGTAAGAGGGGACGAGTTTCAACCCAAGAGCACAATCTCATGTAGGCCAAGGGACCAGGATGACGGGCCATCACAAGATGACCATATACATACACAGCTGGGCACACAGAAAGGAATTACCTGGCACCGCTGCCCCTGCACCTGCCCTCAATGCAGAGTAGGTTGCGCTTTTGAGCTAGCTTTGTGTGGGCCAGACAGCTCTCCTCAATGCCTTCAGTGACCATGACAAGAAATTAGCCCAGGTGGTTGCTTACATGGAGGGCATACATTCCGACGTGGGTCGGCTGCACCGTACTGTCCAGGCCTTGTCCTCCACAGTGACGTCTGCCCTTCAACAGGCACATATTCCCATTCCTGCTCCAGGGCCTTTGTCCACCTCCTAGGAAGTGGCCACATCTGATGATTGTGACCACGGATCACATACATCACAGTCACAATACAGCACACGGAGCACACAGCAAAAACATCCAAAGCGGTCCTGCCCGCAGACACCATCCCCACAAAAGAGTAAAGTCAGCCCAGAATGCAAAGACAAAAGCCCGTCAGTCAAAACCAAGGCCCAAAAAGCAAAGAAGCAGACCTCAGGATCACATGCCTCAGAGGCATCCCCAGCTAAGGACTCTCCTGTCCCTAAAGTATCTCGCAATGATAGGCATGCAGTTTCTGTGTCCACTGAGGAGTTTGTGCATGGCAAGGGTACACCTAGGAATGGCTGAGGCACATTCCCCCACCATCTCGACTCCCATTCCAAGCCCTGTGAAGCTGGGGAAGGAGGGCACTGTAGGGGGTACACTGGGAAAACAGGGGAAGGAGGGCCAGAGGTGAAGCCAGACGAAGCGTTCCGAAGGATCCAGCACATCACCAGAGGGAATGCCAGTGTCTGCACCTGATGTGGCTCCGTTGGTGTGTGTGCCTGTTGTGTTCACACGACTTCCTATTAATCCCAGTACAGGGAAACCATTTCAAATCCCCAAGAAGTGGAAAGGCACCCCATAAACATCTCCCACCCACACTGCCTCACAGGTCTGCATGACTCCACCTACTCGTGCACTACACCACCTGGTCCAAACAGTCCTCCAGCTTGCCAAGCCACTGATAGCTCTACCTCACCTGGGCTTCTCTCGCCCTAGTCAAGTGCTCCTGCTGTCCCCGACACACAGCCAGCTCTCTGTCCGCCTGACAGCCATGTGTGAGTGGTAGTCCCCCTCAAACACCTGTCTCTCACACAGGCGGGCCTATACTGCACATTGTTACCCCCTGACTGTGTTGCTGCCCATGGAAGGGTGCAGTCACACACACTTCCTGTGCAGCTTCTCATGTCCTAACTCTGCACTTTGCCCTGGACACGGCCTTGTCATGCACAGCTGTTCTGGCCTTGGCTGCGCAGCCTCTCATGTTCTTTCTCTGCTCTCTGCCATGTACACTGGCCTTGCTGTTTTGCCCTTGCCTGTGCAGATTCTCATGGATATGCTCTGCATCTTGTGCCTTGCTGTTCTCTACTGTTGGAGCCTATCTATGCAACCTGTGAATAATGACAGTTACTCCTGTTGTCTGTTTTTTCAGTGTCCTTACTGAATAAAGTTATTTTGGCGTGTGCATATGTTTTCTGTGGCCCATGCTCTATGTGGCACTTCAACATTGCCAAGGTCTTTGCTCGCCTTCTCTTTTTTCACAGGGGTGACAGGGACTTCAGTTCTTTCTGACACTAATACTTGTGGTAACTGTGGTGCCAATGTAACCTGTGATGCAGGTCCCATTTTAACGGTTTTCAATTGTTGGCTACATTGTTCACATGTCAGGTTGGGGGACCCTGCTAGCACAGAGTGTGAATCTGTGCACAGGCTTGCATGCAGGCTAGCCAATGTCATCATGTATGCGCCAGGATGCCTGTTAGGTTACAGTGCGCTTTACAAATTTAATAAATAAATAAATAATTACTTTCTGTGTGCCCAGCTGTGTATGTATATGGTCATCTTGTGATGGCCCGTCATCCTGGTCCCTTGGCCTACATGAGATTGTGCTCTTGGGTTGTCAAGAGGTGTGCAGTGTGTTGGTATGTCCATGCTGTTCTGTGTGACTCCTACTTGTTGTTTTAGTCACTTGTGAGTGTGCAGAGTGTGTGACTCGCACATCAGTGTCGTCTTTGTTTGATCATCCGTGTGTCTTGATTTTGTTTGTGTAGACTGTGCAGACCTGCTGCTCCACACTGCCATTGTGATTGTGTTTCTCATGCATTGCAGGCACATGCTGCCTTTTATCCTCCTGCATGGCATGGTATGTGTGGTGTAATGCCATACCCTATGTGTGCTTCTTGTGCCTACTCTTTGTTGGCCAGGACTCCCTCTGATTGTGTTTTGTGCATTCCTGCCATGCCCACTATTGACGTGCAGTACACTTCAGTTGGATGTCCGCTGTCCCCTTGGTTTGTGTGTGTGTGTGTCTGCCTCCTCATCACTTCTTTTGTGACATTGTGCTGTGTGGTGCATTTCTTTGGGCTGTGGCTATGTACCAGTCAGGTTCTTTCCCTATTTGTTCCTTTGTGGTGTTCTTGTGCTGTTTGGCAGTCATGGTTGCTCATCTGCTGTTCAGCTGTGTGTGCTGGCCAGTGCTATGTTCAGGTTGATTCCACCATTGTGTCCCAAATCTGCGCATCTGTTGTGGTTGTGTTGGATGTATGTGTGTTGGCTGTGTTGTTGCTTCCATTCCTGGGTGTGGTGTTGTGTTTGTGCTGTGCTGATTTGTGTTGTATGGGTTGGTGTTGTGTCACTCATGTCTGTGTGTGACTGGTATGCTTGGTGTGCACACACTGCTTGTTGTGCGTACAGTGCTGTTTGTATGTGGCCTTGACATTGCCTGATGTGCATCCCCTGATGTCCTGCAGTGTTTGTTCAGTTTTTTGGCCTGTGCATCTGTAGTTGGTTTGATGTGGCTGTGTTGTTCTGTGATGGTGCACTTCTTGTGTGATTTGTGGTATGTTGTGTGTGCTTTGTTCCTGAGTGATGATGTTGTGCAATCCTGTTGTGTCTGTGCTCCCATTGCCTTGTGACGGGTGTGTCTGTTTTTATTGTGGTTCTGTGTGTGTTCCATTTGGGTTAAGTGTTTGTGTGATGTTTTTATGCAGACATTTGCTGTGGAATCCCTGTGTGTGATGTTTGTGTGTATGGACTGGCAATTATTGGCAGCCTTCAGTGTGTGTGGCACTGGTGTTGTGTGCTGATGTTGTGAGGGGGGGTATGTGTGTACATTCTTCCTGGTGTTTGTCAGTAATGGAGTATGTATATGTGCCCTGTGTGTTGTGCTGCAGGTGTACTCCTGTGAGTGGTTGTATGCACGTGTGGCTATTCCCAGTTAGACTTCCAGGCCTTCCTTTGTTCCTTGTGCCTTTACCTGGTATGTCTTGCTGTCTCCCTGTGTTGTTGCACTGTGGTGCTAGTGGTTTAACTTCACCAACTGCATAAGCCATGTGTGGTTTGATGGTCAGAGGGGGGGGGGGGTGTTCTGTGTTCCTTTTCTTGCATGTGATGTGCACATGCTTGTTGTGTGTCTCCATGGCCTTCCATTTGTGTACATCCCACTTTGGCTTGCTGATTTGTTGTGCTCCATTGCTGTTGGCATTTTGGGTGTCTGTGTGTCAGTGTTTGATATGTATGTGTGACTATGCAGGCTGCATGTATGTATGTATGTATAGGCATTTATATAGCGCACTACTTACCCGGAGGGTCCCAAGGCGCTTCAACCGCTGCGAAACCCTTCCTGGCTTCCCTGAGAGATGGTCCCTTAATGGGTATCTCCAGGGTGAGACCAGGCATCCCCGGCGGTCTGGTGGGGCCGTTAATGAATATGAGGCAAGCTAATGCCCAGAGTTGCCGAGTGTGATCGCTGATCAGAGTGGGCACCGAAGCGAGAGAATTATCGAGCCCGCTGACCCTGGTCCAGAAACCTGCCGCGCCGGGAATCGAACCCTGGTCCCGGGCCGTCCTCTGCTCTCGGGTCTGCCGCCTCTAACCAGTGAGCCACACTACTTCACTGTTGTGTGTCCATTTGTATGTTTGTTCATTGTATGTGTTCATTTGGTGCTTGGCCTCATGTTTGTTTCTGTGTGTATGGTGGTGTTGTGGTGTGTGTGTTTCCCTGGCACTGTGCTGTGTGCTGTGTGTTCCTGTGCAGCCACTCCTGCAGTGACTGTCTCCCTGGTTGTTTGTGTGTGGTGCAGGGTATGGATTGGCCTGGCTTGTTGTTGTGCATCGGAGTGCACAGGATGAGCACATGACCTGTGCCTTCATGGGGTGTGCTTATGTGTGGTGGGAGGAGGTGTGTCCCTGGGGTCTTTGTGCCCTTTGGGCTGGCCCTGCCTTGCATTGTGCGCATGTATTCACCGCTGCGGTGACGTGACCGGGACTTGCTGCAAGTTTGCGGTAGATGTGTGTCCAGGATGCAGAGGGATGACTTGGTGACAGGTGGGTCATGTGTGGGTGCCCTTGTGGATGTGTTACTGCCCACAGCAGGGAGTCTGCAGTGGATTTGGACCTTGTGTCAGCCTGTGTGTTGTATTTGTGTCGTTGCGTACCTGCTGCGGCGTCCGCGGCGGCCTATGAATTGAAAGTGATGTAGCAGGTACAGCACCAGAAACACGTGTAGTGCAGGGTCCATGGCGGTCATGACCGGGTGGAAGGGACCGGAACTCTGGTTTTGCGCTCCACTGTTGAGCTTTCGCCGACTGTGATTGTGCGTTGTCGCCGCTGTGGTGCATCTGCTTGTTTGGGGCATCCTAATTTGTGCAGCAGGGCGGACGTCATTCCGTACGGCGGTGAGTCTCCATTGGCTCACAAAGCGCGGTGGCGGGCACACTTTGATGGCGGTGCGTGCCACACCACAGCGAACAGGAATTAACCTATGTTTGGCAATGCTAAAATGGCAGACGTGTTTCCCGCTGCTCGTGGGCGGTGATATGCGTTTTTCCGGACAGCCAGCACTGCGGTGGTGCCACCGCTCGACATCCTAATGGACCCCTAGTGTTTTCAATATTGTAGCACAACAGCAGCTATGAGTAAAACACCAGCCTTTCTAGTGCAATGATGTCAAGGCTTTGGTGTAGTAATGGGGACTTCATTAATCTTGAACTATTATAATATTTATTTATTTGAAAAGGTTTATAAAGGGCGAACAAGACCCAGAAAGGGTATCAGACCGCTGTACAAAGAGGACAATTAGCGTTGCCGTGAGGGGACAGTAAAAGTACAATACAAAAAAGGTAGCTAGGAGGAACCCGGCAAAGGCCCTTCTAGACGAGGCTGTGCAGTTTAAGCAGCACACTACGCCCTGAGAACGATACAGTACATTTCGAATCGAGTATATAATTCAGACCATATAGAGAGACGATTGTCAGGCATACCTTTCAATACACAAAGCAAAAATGATTGTCAAGCACTCGAGGGAAGTGATTATCACATGACATAGAAGCTATTGCTGCTGAAGTTCTTCTAAAAGCAGCCATTTGACTTGTTCCTTGAATGAGGCAGTCGAGGGGTTGGCCCTGATTTCCGTCTGTAGGGCATTCCAGATTCTTGGAGCCAGCCCTGAGAAGGTGCGATTGTAGGTTCTTTTTGTTGTTAAATTTAGGTGGTTTCAGGAGTAAAGTATTGGAGCTTCTGAAGTATCGACTGGAACCAGAGAGCTTGAGTTTCTTTGGCAGGTAAACAGGGCTATTGCGGTGTATAGCTTAATGTGTCAGACAAGCTATCTTGAAGTGGATCCTTGCTTCAATAGGAAGCCAGTTAAGTTGAATAAAGTCAGGTGTGATATGATCATGCTTTCTGGAGCCTGGGATTAGTCTGGCAGAGGCATTCAGAGTAGCTCTTATCGGAGCTAACCTTGCTGTAGGAAGCCCTACTAGGCTTATCAAGCCATATTTACTCACGAGATACCAAGGGATTGGACTGCTGACTGGATGTCCTCGGGAGGTAGGAAAGGTTTGATTTTCCTGAGAGTGTTGAGCTGATGGTTTGCACTCTCAGTAGTGGCCCGATGTGTCATTGCATGTTTAGAAATGTATCCAGAGTGACACATAAAGAGCAAGCGGAGTCCACCACGTGCGGGGAGCAGTTGAGTGCAAAAAGATTTTTGATCCATGTTGCGTTGGGGACACCTGGTTGCGGGTGTAATCAGGAGAAATTCTGTTTTGGGGGAATTTAGTAACAGATGGTTAATGTGTTAGCCACTGTTGAGTTCTGTGGAGCGCTCCATTAAGAGTTTTAATGTCATCTGGTGTGGAGATCTTCAGATACAGTTGAGTATCATCCACGTACATATGGTACTGAATGTTTGACCCATTCAGAATAACAGTTAGCGGTTCCATGAAGAGATTGAAGAGTGTGGGCGAGAGTACATTTCTTCGAGGCACCCCAATAGTGACTGTGGAGCTGTCAGCCAAAGATTGGTTGACTTTGATTATCTGCATTCGATTGTGCAGGAAGGAGGAGAATCAATGTTGGACTGGACCAGATAACCTTATCCTATATTGCAGAAGGTTAATCAAGTTATCATGTTTAATAGTGTCAATAGCAGAGGACAAGGAAATTAGAAGACAAGGTGAGTGTTGGTCCAGAGCTCTCAAGGCATCATCCACAATGTGAGTTAGCGCTGTTTCTGTACTTTGACCTGGTCTAAAGTCTGACTGATGTCTGTCTGGAAGCTGAAATTTCTCTCAGTGGTCACAGAGCGGTGTGTGAACGCAATTTCTCGAGAAACTTTGCTAAAGACATGATGCTGGTGATCAGCCGGTAGTTATTGGGGTCAGTTAGGTCTGCATTGGTCTTCTTGGGGATAGGTGTGACTTGCCCCATTTTAAGGCAGTCGGGAATCCTCCCCTGTAAGAGAGATTGTTGGATGATCTTGGACCAGAGAGGCAGAATGGCCGGGTTGAGGTCTTTGAGCAGCATAGCGGGGAGTGGATCACTGAACTGGTTGGATGGTTTAAGAGATGCCAAGGGATGTGATAACTCCTCCTAGTCCGGGAGTATGAAGGTGTTCCAGCAGGAATTGTTTTTGAGTGTGTACTCTGTGGGGTAAGGCAGAACACTCACTGCTGCAGGTACTGTCAAACCCAGGGAGCTCAACGTCAGCAGCTTAGTGGCAGCACATTGTAGTTCCCGATCAATACTCCTAGACTTTTCCGAAAAGTGCGCTGAGAAGTCTTCTTCACTGGGACCAGCGGTTTTGATTGTAGGAGTAGGATTAGCCTGTTGTTTGATGATATCAAACAGTTTTTTGGGATGGTTTTTAGCGCTGTCAAGCTGAGCTCTTAAACTATCTGATTTAGCAATGTGAATGTGTTTGTTATAAAAGCTTCTCTTCTTCCTTAACTGTTTGAGACTAAAGGTGGAGGGGGGATTTCTCCAACATCTCTCAGAGAGCCTTAAATTGCGTCTTTCATCATTAAGGGCACCACTGAACCAAGGTTTGGATTGTTTGCAAGGGATCCTTTTGAGTTGCTTCGGGGCTGCTGAGTCGAGAATATTTGTCATAGCGTTGATGTAGTGGTCTGTCAACTCTTCCAAATTATTCATGTTATTGGGAGGTTCTAGAAGATTCTTGCTCAAGTAGGTGAGGTTAGGGATGTTGATGTCTCTCTAGTTACAAGGCAGTTGCTTGTTTTTGAGCAGTCGGCCGTGTCTGAGCAATACCTTTTCCTGGATGAAGTAGATTTGGTGATGATCTGACCAATCGCATTATACTATGTCAGCCAGTTGAATGATGTGATTTCTGGCTATAATAAGATTGAGGGTGGCGCCCTTGGAGTGAGTGGGTCCATTGTAAGCCTGTATATAGTTGAGGTCGGAGAGGAACGACTTAAGAGAGCTAACTAGTGTATCATTCGTGTCATTCCAGTGAAGGTTGAAGTCACCTAGGAAGATATGGTTGGGGTAGAGGGCTGAGCTAGCAGAGGTGGTAGACCAATTAAAGAACTTGCACAAATATACCAGGCGAAGTGTGTGTCCACAGCCACCTATGGGGCGGGACTTTGGGGCATCGAGAAGGATCAAACGTTGCAGAGCTGTGAGAATCAATTCATCAGCTACCTTCTGGGTGTCCCAAAGTCCTCATCCTCATTTATGACACACATAGAGGCCGGAGTCAAGCATATGGGGGACACAATTAGGATGGCCCCAATTCTCCTATGGCACAAGGTATGGACAACCAGGGAGGCCAGTTTTAACAGGGACCTCCTGGAGGATTGCTTGGCCCTAGATGGGGTTGCAAATCTCCGCTGGCTGTCGTACGTAAGATCTGTACTTGGTGAGATGGGCCACCTAGATTATTACGCAAATCCTGGTTCCTTGGAGGGCGTATCCAGATCAGTTCTTAAAAAAACACTAACCTCTCATCTGGAAACTTTGAGATGGAATGTTGAAAAGACCAAACAATCCATCTTAATTTTTCAAGAAATCACCCCCAAGGAAGGTATGCAAAGGTATCTAAAAGTGGACCCCAGCCCATATCATAGAATGCTTTTAACTCGCCTCCGTCTTGGGATTTTCTTTCGTATGGTTTCTGTACCAAAGATCAACAACTGGTCTCCACTGAATTTAATATGTCAGTGTGATAATACTGCATTCCAATCCAACTTGCATTTAATGTTCTTTTGCTCCTTCTATACTACCCCCAGAAAACTTTATTTAAAACCTCTGTTAAAGCGTTGGGGGGTAAGAAATTGCAGACCTGCTTTTTTAAGACTGTTGAAACTCGAAGATGAGCATGTGATTTTTGCGGTATCCTGTTTTTTAAGATCTGCCATGTTGTTGCGGAAAACCATGTTGTAAAACAATCCCGCTTGGGTCTCCCTATTGTGTTGATCAGCACTAATTTCAATCCATTCTGTACTGTATTTTGAATGTCTTTTTAAAGATTGAGTATTACAATTGTCGTTTTTAATTGCTAAATTTTATATTCAAACATATCATTTGTGATGTTTTTATATGGATGTATTGTGCTTTTATGATTTCGAAGAAAATCGAATAAAGCTTATATTACTTAATTACTTACAACATCGGGCCCACTCATCGTTTAGTTTTGACCAAAGTGCATCCACTGCTCCTTCTTGTTTCCGTCTTAAAACATTAGACAATGCGACAATGCAGTATTTCAAAAGCAGATGTAACTACAAAGAGCAAATTTTGATAATACATTTTTATTAGTCGACAATAGCAATCTTAAGAGGCATTGCATAGCTTCATACACACTGTGACCCCAATTCCATCACAGTCTCTCTCTCTCTCTCTCTCTCTCTCTTAGTCAGTCTCTCTCTCTCAGTCAGTCAGTCTCTCTCTCTCTGTCATTCAGTCTCTCTCAGTCAGTCAGTCAGTCTCTCTCTCTGTCAGTCAGTCGGTGTCTCTCTCTCTGTCAGTCTCTCTATCTATCTCTCTCTCTCTCTTTCTGTCAGTCTGTCAGTCTCTCTCTCTGTCAGTCAGTCGGTGTCTCTCTCTCTGTCAGTCTCTCTATCTCTCTCTCTCTTTATGTCAGTCAGTCAGTCTCTCATTCTCCGTCAGTCAGTCTCTCTCTCTCTCTCTCTCTCTCAGTCAGTTTCTCAGCCAGTCAGTCTCTCGGTCAGTCAGTATTCAGTCTCTAAGTCAGTCAGTCTCTACTCTCTCTCCACTCTATCTCTCTCTCTCCATTCTCTCTCTCAACTCTGTCCACTCTATCTCCACTGTCTCTCTCTCTCCACTCTCTCTCCACTGTCTCTCCACTGTCTCGCTCTCCACTGTCTATCTCTCCACTTTCTCTCTCTTTACTCTCTCTCCACTCTCTCACTCTCTATCTCTTTCTCTCCCTCCACTTTCTCCCTCCACTCTCTCTCCACTCTATCTCTCCCTTCTCTCTCTACTCTCTCCCCACTCTCTCTCTCCACTCTCTTTCCACTCTCTCTTCTCTCTCTCTCCACTCTCTCCTATCTCTCTCTATCTCCTCTCTCTCTCCACTCTCTCTACTCTCTCCACTCTCTCTCCACTCTCTCTCTCCACTCTCTCTCTCTCTCTATTCTCTCTCTCCACTCTCTCACTCCACTCTCTCACTCACTCCACTCTCTCTCCACTCTCTGCCACTCTCTTTCACAAAGTAGTGTGGGTTGCCGTGGGCGTCCGCAGAAATGTTTCTGGGGGGGCACATTTTTAACTTCATCACCATCCCCCTTGCACCCTTCTCCCCTCTGCCTTGCACCCTTCTTGCGCTCCCCCTTGCACCCTTCTCCCCCTCCGCCTTGCACCCTTTTCTACCTTGCACCGTTCCCCCCTCTGCCTTGCACCATTCTCCCCTCTGCCTTGCACCCTTCTCCCCTCTACCTTGCACCCTTCTCCCCTCCACCTTGCACCCTTCTCCTCTCTGCCTTTGTTGGATTTACTGTCAGTCCCCAGTAAAGTGCACCAGGAGTGCCAGGGTTTGTAAATACCGATGCGGCTCGTGGGCCTGCAGCGCGGGTTGCGCCCCCCACAGAAGCCGCCTTGTAAAATGTGTCTAAGATCTGCCATTGCAGAACCTGCCTGCAGTCTGGTACTGTCATGCTGGCTGGGCAAGTGCCCCCACTTACCAGCCTCTAACCCTTCCCTTTACTTCATATCAGTCACCCCTTTGGTAAGCCCACTGGCAGGGTGCAGTGTAAGCATAAGATAGGACAAGCCCTGATGTGCGTGGCATGTCCTAATAGTGAATTACAGCCATTCTCGTTTTTAGGTCGAGCCTAGACAAAAGCAAATGCGAAGCATTTGCTGTCTGGGTCGACACCTATAGTCAGCCGTCTCGTGGGAATGTGAGACAGGGGCCAGGCACGAGCGTCGACTTCATCTCGTGGGCGCACACGCCCAGGCCGGCACCGTGCCCGTCCCCTGGCTCAGATTCCCCACAAACACACACGCACGCAGGCACGCACACAGACACACACACGCAGGCAGGCATACACACACACAGACAGGCAGGCAGGCACGCACACACACACACGCACACACGCACGCACCCTCCTCCCCCACCACCAGCACCACCACCACCACTCACGGGCTCACGCGCACACATACGCGCGCACACACAGATGCACACAGACACACATATCCCCCTTCACTCACCGTGCTCTTTTGTCGCGTCGCCTCGCTGCGCTCCTTTTCTCCGGCGCATCTCCACACGCGGGGCACTTCTCTGGATTTTCACGCTACCGTGGGTCTCTCCCTCCATGATGGGAGCCCCGCATCAACTAGAAACACCGGCCTCTTCCGTCTGCGTCACAGGCCCCGCCCATGTCACGGGCAAGGATGCCTGACTTCCTGGTTTCACCCCCGCCGGCAACACTGCTTCTTCAGCGTAAAGCTCACGCGCGCGGCTCTTAGGTTTCGTTTTGACTTGTTTCTCATAATGACGGTGATTCCCCGTTACGAGCCTCCGTTAAAGCCAACGGGGCTATAAAAACTGTGGTATTGGGTTCTCCACGCCTACATATTCCCCAAAACCCGCTACACCATAAAAGAGACGTTGGCACGAAAACTAGAAAATGCAAAAGACAAGTTTATTAAGACCCCATGGGGTGGTGGTACATTCCTACAGCACCCTTCGGTAATGCAAGAAGTATCACACCGAACATCGGTGCGAGACGTCTTTTATACAGTTTACAGTAATAAAAAGAGTAGGCGGAACACACTTGCTCAGTTTAGGTACATATATGGTCATTTTTGGAACACAGCCAACTCTTGGGAGGAGTTACAACATCACTGGTCAGTTTGGAGGGACATTCCTAAGTGATGACTGTCCACTAGTACAGAAGGTCTGACTACGCATGTGCAAGCTTGACCAGTACTAAAAATAGCCTGTTGCTGGGCAAACTCGAGTGGTCAGTGGTACAAAGGAAGGACAAAAGAGCATGCTGACCACGAGGCAGCACATTCTCTAAAATGGCTGCCAGTGTATTAAAAAATGGCTTCCAAACATTATAGCCAAGTTAAGGGAAGATGCGTGTAGCAAAGCTTAACGCGAACCCGATCATCGTCAAAATACGACAGACGACCCTTTTAGCGTACAGCTGAAGCTACCTCATAATGGACATAGTCAGGATATTCATCTTCAATATCAATAGACATAATTTTCACTACTTCTCTATGAATCATTTGTTCATTCTTGACAACAGCTCGTTTAGATGGAATACAAGCAGAAAGGCACATGGAACATAACATAGGGCCACATTGAAAACAGAGACATAGAAAAAACAGTATTCCAATTATTACACATAAAATTGTCAGCAGCTTCCAACCCCACGTACTAAGTAACGTTCAAAACCACCCCGAAAACGTCCAAGTACCGTTATCAGGATGTATCTCAGCAGCTATCTTGTGTAACTTAGAAATTGCATCATATACAGAGGGTGAATTATCTGGCACGTACACACAGCAACTACTTCCGATAATGCGACATGCACCCCCACGATCAGCTAGTACTACATCTAGAACCATTCGGTTCTGGAGCGTTACAATCCTGGTAATCTGAAGTTCCTCAGTTAAGTTTCCTAAAGCAAAAACTGTCTCATTAGCAACAGCTTCTACAACACGTGTCAATTGTCTTATTTTCCGGCTATTTAAGGCAGCCCCAACAAATGAAAACAGACCTAAATTAAAATCAACATACTGTTGCGGAGAAGTGTCAGTCTGATCAATATCTTCGAGGGCTAATGTTCTCTTAACTCTATTCAATATAAAATCATGGTATAACACGAAATTGTTATGGTACATAGGTGGGGCAATGAACACAGGATGTAATACAAAGGATACATAGCACGTTCCTAACCATCCTATAGGGAGACGGTGATAACCTTTATTTCCACAGATAAAGTAAGTGTTTCATGAGGCCACAAAGGTGATACCATTTGGAGTGTCAAAGGTGAGAGTAGTGTTACATTCACTTCTTCCTACTGGGATTGTACCTTTATTACGAACACATAAATCAGCTTTCGTATCAATAACAGTAATCACGTACAGACTAGACATATTTACAGTTCTTTGGTTATTATAAATTCGTGGCGAGGATACATTGTCTGGGCGGTACTCTTCCCATTCAAACTTAGTTCCTTCAGCTTGTGGATAGCCATCTCGATCATTAAAACATACTTTATTGAGTCGGAAAAGTAGTCCACCTTTCGTTGGCCATCGTAAAGTGAACAAAAGAGTATACCAAGCATTGCAGGAACCATTATGGGAAAATGGGAGTGGGATAAGTGGAGTGCCTCCTTTCTTTTGATGTCCAGGCAACATCCCACATACCCAGCAGTTCGAAGTATTCGTCATATTATGAGTATGATGCAGAATCTGAATGAAACTGTTGTTCAAATAAGTCTGTCTGTGCCGCTCCTCATGATAAGGCAGAGTAAAATGAAAATGTTCAGATGGAATTGGCGTAGGTGGCAATAAATGTTCTCTTGCTGGCACCAGCAACTCTACCACCCAAGCTATAACTGCAATCGCCACAATTGTTACAACAAAAAGCACTGCACCAAGAATTCTCTTATTTCGCATTGCAGTAGATGCCATAATTCAATGTTCAAAATGTCTTTCAAAAAGAAAAAAAAACACAACTAAAAAATAAAAATATGAGTGCTGAGCTCCGAGGTAGCCGTTGGTCTCTTCTCCGAGATTCAAGACGGGTGTCGCTACACTTGGCAGAACAGATCCCCCCCCCCCTTGATATTCCCGGCTTCCGTTTCACAAACCTGGAGCGGTAACTCAACCAAAACAGATGCTTTCCTTGATCGCAGATTGTATCTTTCTTTACCAGAGACAGTGTGGTCCGGGAAGGCTCCCTCCGATTCAGTAGACGTAACAGCTGGGCTCTTCTCCTCGTCCAAGATGTCTCGATAATCAGACAGCACAGTTGGGCTCACCAGATCCGGAGAGACACGGCGGCAGTGAGTGGAATGCACCCAACGCTTCCTGTTGGTAACTCGCACAGCCGTTCGGGTTGCAAGTAGCACTTGCTCAGGGCCACGCCACCTCGGCTCCAAGCTGCTTGTTCTCTCAAAGGATCTGACCATTACATGGTCACCAGGACGAAGATTGTGAGCCTCTCCAATGGAATTGTCGGGGAGCGCTTCTCGAACCTGTTGGTGAATGGAAAGTAAATCATTTGTTAATCGTGCCAAATAATCGTTCATCATTATACAAGGCACATCATGTAACAATCGAGGCTTAGGAACTCCCCATATATTCATCGGCCTTCCAAACACCACTTCATAGGGTGTGAGGCCAGTTCGGGAATGGGGCACTGATCTGATAGATAACAATGCCAGAGGCAGAGCATCCGGCCATTTCAAAGACGTGGATGCCACGATCTTTACTAACTTCAATTTCAGAGTAGCATTATACCTTTCCACAAGACCTGCTGACTATGGATGGAATACAGCATGGAATTTCTGCTGAATTCCCAATCCCTTCATCACATATTCCACAACTTTCCCAACAAAATGAGGACCATTATCATTCCACAAAAATTTACAAACACCATAGCGCGGGAAGTACTCCTTGAGCAAAACCTTAGCTGTTGTCAGAGCTGTATTATCCTTCGTGGGGTACGCCTCAATCCATTTACTGAAGGCACATACCACTACTAGGACATATTTAAGGTTATTGCAACGCTCAAGCTGAATATAATCCATTTGTAGTACCTCAAATGGTGCAGTAGGTGGAACAAAACCTCCTTTCGGAGTATGGGTCCCCTTAGCAGGATTGTGTTGCAAGCATATCAAACAGGTCTGCACTACTCTTTTGGCCGTATTGGCAATCTCAGGATGCTCCCACACTCGCGTTAACAATCGAGTAATTGCAAGAGCTCCAACATGTGCCAATCCATGTGTCATTTGAACCATTGCTTGCAAGTAAGCTGCAGGCAATTTCCATCTCTCCATATCTTTGCTTCTCCAACAACCCTCATCGTCCAACACTCCCTCCGCTGCCCAGGTTGCGAGTTCTGTTTCAGACGCTGATTTCTGAATGTCTAGTATCTCCTCTCTAGCATCATGCCATCGCTCAGCCTGTGATTTCACTACATACATTGGCGAGGCACTTCGTGACATAGCAGTTTCCCTCGCTACACAATCTGCGAAGGCGTTTCCCTGTCCTACTTTGTCTGTCACCTTCTTATGCGCACTACATTTGATAATAGCCACTTTCTTTGGACAAAGTAGCGCATTCAAAAGATCACGCACTAATTCTCCGTGCATGATGTGCACTCCGTGTGAAGTCAAAAACCCTTGCTCTCTCCAGAGTAGGCCAAAATCATGCGCTACTCCAAAGGCATACCGGCTATCAGTGTAGATGTTCACACACAAGCCAGCGCTCAATTCACATGCTCTTGTTAAAGCTATCAGTTCCGCTGCCTGGGCCGATTTCTGTGGTATTCGTGCTGTTTCTACCACTGTCTTAAGTGTCGTGATCGAATATGCTGCGGATGTTGTACCATCTGGCAGCCTTAAACACGATCCATCGACCCACAGTTCCCCATCCGCATCTGGAAATGGCGTATCCTGTAAGTCAACGAGACCCTTTGTTTGTTCTTCAGTCAGGAAAACACAATCATGATGTTCTTCCTCCTGGCCCTCAGCAACTGGATACGGCAATAAAGTAGGTTCAGGGTAGCACATCTCTTTAGTGTGATGTGCGGCGCCAACAGTGTGAGCTCATATCCTGTTAAACGTGCGCTCGTGAGATACTGGGTCTTTGTTTGGTTTAACAGAGCATCTACCGCATGGGGAACTAACACTAGCAATTTATGTGACAAAACTATTCCCTCACTCTGCCGTATAGCTACTGCTGTTGCTGCGACTGCTCGAAAGCACCCAGGTAATCCTCGTGCTACAGGGTCAAGTATTGCCGAAAAATACGCGCAGGGCCTCTGTTTATCTCCGTGTGTCTGCACTAGGACTGACAATGCACACCCATCCTTCTCGTGTACGTACAATGTGAAAATCTTCGTGTAGTCTGGTGTACCTAACACTGGTGCAGAACAAAGGGCTTGTCTCAATTGTTCGAACGCATTCTGACACTCATCTGTCCATTCAAGGGGCACTGGTGTAGTTTTAGACAATAACGCTAACAAAGGTTTTATAATATGTGAAAACCCCATTATCCACTGTCTACAAAAAGACGTTAGGCCTATGAAAGCACGCACATCTCTCTGGGTGCGGGGGACTGGTGTGTCTAAAATCGCTTGAATTCGGTCAGATGTCAATGCACGTCCCTCCTTAGACAAAAGATGACCGAGGTAGGTCACCTTTGGTCTACAGTATTGAAGTTTCCTCCTAGATACTTTATGATTATGCTGAGCAAGAAAGGAGAGCAGAGCAAGAGTACTCTCCTCACACTGTGCATGCGTGTCTGCAGCTAGTAGGATGTCATCGACATATTGGATGAGAGCCACCCCAGACTGCAGATCAAAAGAATCGAGCTGTCTTTTTAAGGCCTGGCTGTAAATGCTAGGACTTTCTGTATAACCTTGAGGAACTCGACAAAATCTATACGACTTATTATTTAATGTGAAGCCAAATAGATATCTGCTATCGGGATGGATGGGAATGGAGAAGAAAGCATTTTTCAAATCCACCACGGTAAACGTGGTGGCAGTGGGCGGAACCAGTGTAAGTAAAGTGGTAATATCAGACACCACCGGGTACTGGGGCACTACAATCTTATTAATTTCTCTCAAATCAATAATAAATCGATAGACTTTGTCATCAGTATCTTTCTTTAAGATCGGAAGAATCGGGCTGTTACAGATATTATAGGGAACTTCCTCCACTACTTCTGCAATAATCAAATCGTGTACAATGTGCGTTAAGGCAATTTCACCTTCCCTAGATATTTTGTATTGTGGCACACGCGGCAAAGACACTCCCTCCTTAACAGTTATTCGAATAGGAGGAATAAGCATCTGTCCCACATCCGTATCCGAAGTAGCCCATAACGTTTGTGGGAGGGATGCCAGCGCTTCAATTTCTTGCATAGTGTACACTCTCTCTACATCTGGGTAATTATCATTCAAAATAACCCGCACTCCTTCAGGAGCGCAGCGTATTGTTGCTCGGAAGTATTTAAGCAAATCTATTCCCATAATGTTATCTGGAGTGTTTGGTGACAATAAGAACGGGCACGGACCAAAGAACTTGTCAATGTAAAATGTAAGGGGTTGTGACAGTGGGCTAACAGAGGGTGTTCCATCGAACCCTATGGATGTAATCGTTTCGCCAGACAGGGGAGCCCTTGGAACCAAGTTTTTAGACAGAGCGCTACGAGTAGCTCTTGTATCAACCAAGAACTGATCAGTAGAACCCAAAACGCCCGCTGATACATATGGACCTCTTTGATCTACTGGTACTTCAACCGATTCCACACCCCATCCTACGCAATCCTATGCATGCACATAGTCCTGGAACTCCACATTCTCACCCTCCGATATCTGATACTGATTCCGTCGATCAAAAGTATTACGATCATCCTGACCACGACCCCTCGCTTCAAACTTACCACGATCACTTGCTCCGCCTCTCGCTCCTGAATAACTATTCCGTGTCCTTCCACCTCCTCGACCACGCTGATTACGTTGTTCACGGAGCACCGGACAATCTGAGGCCCAATGTCTAAACTCTTTACAGTATGCACACTGATCCTCAGCAATGTCGGTACGACCAGAAGACGCACTATACGCTCCACGCCTGCCTCTATCGTTCCCTCTCGGCTGCGTAGCGCGAACCTGAGCCAACATCACTTTCGTCTTCAATTCTTTCGCTTTCTTATCAGTACTTTCCTTGGCCTCCAATTCCTGTCCTTCATAATACTGAGCCATAGTCAATAAAGACGCAGGGGTCGCCGTGGTCTAGGAACTTTCACTAGTCTTTAAACGTTTTGCAATCTCCGGCAGGAGATTAGCCACGTACTTGTCGACGAACAAATGCCTACCCGTGTCATCTGTTAATAATTGCCCACTGTAATCATGAAATGCTTCCTTAAAACGCGAAAAGAAGTCAGAAACCGATTCATCTTGTTTCTGTTTGCAAGAAGCTAACATATTCCAATCAATTTTTTTAGGGGGGACAAGCGTTTTTAATTTATTTAAGATAGCCGTTGGGAGATCTAAGATTAATTGACATGGCTTACATGCAGGCTCCCTATCTAAATCAACTTGGCCTAAAGTTTTCCAATCCGCTCCCAAGGTAGCCTGATCGTCGAACTTACGAATCGCTCTCCACATATCAGGGGGCAATATCATCCCAAAAAAGAGATCAATATCAACTAACGTCATAACACACGAAGAAATAGCCCCTTCTACTCCTTCATAAAAAGCTGCCGGATTCTTACGGGGATCAGGCAAAGCAGTTTTTAGCGCCATAACATCTGCTCTATTCCAGGGTGTACAAACCCAATTATATATAAAATAACCTTTTGCATCCCCGGACGATTTGTCGTCACTGGTACCTTGCCCTTTAGGAGGGACATACAAAGGTGCAGCTTCGCGCATAGGCATAACATGCATGGTAGAACTCTTATCTGCCCCAAAGATAGAACACTCTCTGGATTGCTCCGTCGATCCCGGCGTAGGCGCCTCTGATGCCTTCCTCGCTTCCCGTAATCTCGACGCTTCATGCCGTAGCTGGACCAAACAATGGAAGAACTCGTCCGCATCTGTAATAACAAAAAGACCTTTACGCATATTCTCCATATTGACCGATATATCCTTAGGCTCTAGATCAGTCGAATTTTTCCTAAATCGTTCTACAACTTCATCTCCCAAGGAGCTCAGAAAATACAACCGTTCTCGGTCAGACCATCTACTCATTTGATCATTAATTTCCGATAGCGTTATTTTATTCAAATTAAGTTTCCGGGCAAAGCTACGTAGTTCCGCAGTTGCACTAGCACTTAACCTCACACGACTACCCCTTTGATCATCTCCGTCCGAATCCTCGTCCGGGGCCGTAGGTGGAACATACGGAGGCAGGCAACGATCTAATAATGAAAAATCATCAACTTCATTAGTAAGGACAGGATAAAGGGGACGCCGAATAGGGAATTGGCCATTCATTTGTAAATTACGTTCCCGTGCCTCCCTCTCCGTCTTTTCCTGCAACTCCTTCTCCTCCAGCTGTAAAGCCTTATCCCGAGCAGCCTTCCGCTGCTCTTTGTCCGCCAAGGCTATTTCACGCTTCATTCGTTCACGCACCGCTTTCTCCCACATTCGTGCACAATCAAACATATCTTGTCTAGACCTACGCTGAAACAAACATTGCTCATAATACTGAACCTTTCGCAAATCAAACGACCCATGTAGTGGCCATTGCAATTCAGGGTCGGTTTTTGTGTATTTATGCCATAATTTACTGTATAAAATAGGGGGAAGGCCAAACTTTATATACATTTCTCGATTAGGAGTCCCCACTGGGGGAGCCGGCTGAGATTCATTTAATCGATAATTGGTACAGTTTCCAAAACAGCACATTCTTCGGAGTGTGCTTAAAACAGGCATGTCAAAAATATCACAGAAACGTGATATCACAAAATGGCACTTAATATACTCCACACAAATGTGCCGTTCAAACAAAAACAATTTTTAGAGAAATATCTCTACATGCCCGCCTATGTGAAGTGCACTGCACATATAGTTCAAATCATAGAACCAAACGTTAGCTAACTCAAAACATATTCAACAAGCCACAGTAAGCGTCCGTAGACAATCTTACCAAGCACAAGCTTACCAAATCCTCAAATATCCAGGTTCCAACTGCCAAGGTCTTTAATCGAATCAGCCAAATCGGCACTGTACGACAACTCGAACGAGCAGGATCTCAGTCGGGGACCGGCGCCACCTGGAAGATCAGATCAGAAGGAAAGGAAGAAAACACCGTGGGTGCCAAGACTCGGGTCACTCAGTGGCAGCGTACGCGTCCATGGCGAGTTTCCAATCCTTCGTCACGACATCTCCTTCGGGCATCCGAGTCGCCGATGAGTCCCTTCGTGGTCGCCAATTTGTGGTATTGGGTTCTCCAGGCCTACATATTCCGCAAAACCCGCTACACCATAAAAGAGACGTTGGCACGAAAACTAGAAAATGCAAAAGACAAGTTTATTAAGACCCCATGGGGTGGTGGTACATTCCTACAGCACCCTTCGGTAATGCAAGAAGTATCACACCGAACATCGGTGCGAGACGTCTTTTATACAGTTTACAGTAATAAAAAGAGTAGGCGGAACACACTTGCTCAGTTTAGGTACATATATGGTCATTTTTGGAACACAGCCAACTCATGGGAGGAGTTACAACATCACTGGTCAGTTTGGAGGGAAATTCCTAAGTGATGACTGTCCACTAGTACAGAAGGTCTGACTACGCATGTGCAAGCTTGACCAGTACTAAAAATAGCCTGTTGCTGGGCAAACTCGAGTGGTCAGTGGTACAAAGTAAGGACAAAAGAGCATGCTGACCACGAGGCAGCACATTCTCTAAAATGGCTGCCAGTGTATTCAAAAATGGCTTCCAAACATTATAGCCAAGTTAAGGGAAGATGCGTGTAGCAAAGCTTAACGCTAACCCGATCATGGTCAAAATACGACAAAACGACTAATGTTCCAAGCGTGTGACACTTGGGTGAAACAATCGATGCAGACCATGGTGTGTACTTCAAGGCTGTTCCCAGGGTGAGCCTCCAATGGAACCAATAAGTTTATTCGGATTCGCGTCATTTGTGCGCAAAGCTGTGAGGCACAGTTCAGTCAGTGGTGCTGTCCGAGTGACATTGTGTTCGCACTCGCCATGTCCCATGTCGGGAGTGACTGGTTCTTGTAGCTCAGAGTTCTCAAGCGGGCCCTTCTAAAGTATTCTTTTCTCACCCGTGCTGCAATTTTAGTTCCACTTTTTTCACACAACACACCCCAACCCTCAATGCGACCCCTACTCCTTTTTTTATATTACTGTTGGAACCGGCCTCGTGGCGTGGTCCTTCTCCCCCCGCCTGGCGGGCCCTGGACGACATCGACCCTGTCCCCCGGGCTGAAGATACTCCCTCCGACCTTCATGAGAGCCGCCACTCCTGGCCACCCCAGCTCTCCGCCCTCCAGAACATGGCAACCCCTACTCGCCCCACGCTGTTGGCCCGATACCCATCCCGGGCCACCCTCGCAGGCCCTGACTCCATCTTGGGCCTCCATCCCCCCGGCCCCGTGGCCTCGGCCCGACCTCGGCCGCGGCCCCAACACCGCCCCGACATCGAGGCACCAAGATCCAACCAGGTGGTAAACCGGCCACTTGGCACATCAGGGGGAATGGGAGTTTCGATGGCCCTCCAACTGCCCCCGGACGCCGAGTTTCGATCGCCCTCCTGCCTCCCGGGGCGCTGGCTCTACCCTCCTGTGGAGTGTCTGGCTGCTCTCATCCCGGCCACCCTGGCCCCCAGGTGCGAGGGTCCGGACATCAAAGACCTACAGACCTATATCTGGGGCAGCCCTGGAACGGGTCAGCAGTTGTATCCTGGAGTCGAGAGACCCGAGACGAACTCACCCCTTTCAACCTCGCTGAGGCTGCCGCAGCCCAACCTCGCTGAAACCATCTTTGGAGCCCTGCTGGCGCTGCCGCGGCCCAACCTCGCTGAAACCATCTTTGGAGCCCTGCTGGCGCTGCCGCGGCCCAACCTCGCTGAAACCATCTTTGGAGCCCTGCTGACGCTGCCGCAGCCCAACCTCGCTGAAACCATCTTTGGAGCCCTGCTGGCGCTGCCGCGGCCCCAGCCCTGAGGAACCCCCCAGCTCGAGGATTGAGAGCTGAGCGAAGGGTATCCCTGTACCAGACTAGTACCGAGACTGTCCCGCTACCCCCTTCCCGCAGTTACTAAAGACCGTAAGGATCCCTCGATCCATTTGTGCTGTATCACTGAGATAACCTGCCTTATTATTGATAAAGACGTTAAGAATCTATCCTTGTGTGGTGTCCATCTGTAGTGGTGTGATTGCTCGACCTGTACGATTCGAAGAGAGGAACCTCACCAGGAGGTCTCTCCACCTCGCTCGGCCAGTTCTCGAAGGAGAGGTGGGTCTTGGGGTGGTCTGTCAGACAGCCCCTACCTCCCCCCTAAGACCGCCTGTCTAACATTGGTGGCAGGCGGTGCGATCCGATCCGACGCAGATCGTACAGAGAGTGACTCACCCACTACTAACAGAAACACACGACCATGACTACAAAGGAAACCAGACCGACCGCAGAGTTCCAGATGGAACGGCTGGAAGACTACAACCACAAAGAATTGAAACAATTCTGCAAGGACCTGGGCATCGCTACCACTGGGGTCAACACTAAGGACGATTTCAAGCAGGCCCTGCAAACATGGGAAGACACAGGAGTGATACCACCTCAGAACGAGGATATCACAATCCCAGATATGCAACTGGAAGCCGTCACAACCCCAGCGGAGGAAAGAAATGCCAACCTAAACGCGGGCCTCTCCCACGAAGACGCCAGAGAGCGGGAAAACAGCCGGCTCCACGAATTGGAACTGGCCCGACTCCGCCTGGATGGAGAACTACAGCTGGCCGAGAAAAAGATAGCCGTGGAACAATTACGGCTGCAAGGGGATCTGGAGGAGAAAAGAAGACAGAGGGACCTCGAAGAGAAGAGGCTCGCGTACGAGCACGAGCGGGGTTTGAAAGAACTCGAGATTAAGGCCAAAAACAGGGAGGCCGGCGCCTCCGGGAACCGGAGCCCACCTCCTCCTACGGACACCAAGGTCCACATCCCCAAGGATGTCATCAGAGAATACTATAAAAACGACGACATGCAACAATGGTTTAAAGCCTACGAAGTAGCCATGACCTCGCACCGGATACCGCAAAAAGACTGGGGTGCCGGGTTGTGGGGAAGGTTCGTCAACGAAGGGAGAGACGCCCTGCTACAGCTACCCGACGCCGAAATGAACTCTTACGAGCAAATGAAAGCCGCCCTCCTGACTCGCTATGGGCTCACCCCCGAGATGTACCGGCAGCGATTCAGAGACTGTAAGAGAATCCCCGGTACTACCTGGGTGGAATATGTGAACTTCTATAGTAGAGCCTTAGAGGGGTGCATCAAAGGCAGCCAAGTCACCACCTACGAGCAGCTGTTCAACCTCATTGTGTGGGAGCACCTCTCCAACAACTGTTTTGTCGAACTCAGGCAGCATCTCCTCGACAGCAAACTGACCGAGCCCCGTAAACTCGCCATCAAAGCTGATCGATGGGAGAGCACCCGGGTCTTCCGGAACCCGATGGGAGACCAAGGACGACCCCCCCAGGGGTCTCACCGCCCGTGAGGCGGCGGGGCCGGCCAGACCAGGAACCGGGACGCCCCTGCGGTGCCGTCCCCGACCAACGTGTCACCCTCCCTGGCCAGGGGAGGGGCCCCCCCAGCCCGGCCAGGGCCCCGAACGTCATCTACCACAAATGCCAGCGACCCGGTCATTATGCCAATGACACCAACTGCCCAATGAACCAGCGACCCAGCACTACCGGTCCGCCAAACCGCCAATTCGCCGCCGCCGCACTGGGAGAGGAGAGGGGCGAAGAAGAAGAGGACTATGGCCCCCACCAGACCGAGTGGGAGCCCGCCGCCTTGTCCCTGGTATGTCTGGGCGAAAGAGACATGGTCCCCCGGGCCCCGATTCCGGCCAACACTCAGAAGTACAGCCAGTGGGTCACCATCAATGGTCACTGGGCCGAAGCCCTCCGCGACACGGGAGCCAGCGTGACGGCCGTCCGTAGCCACCTGGTGACCCCCGACCAGATCCTGCCCAATGTACTGTGCCCAGTACGGTCAGCGGACAATTCCGAAAGCCTGTGTCAGATGGCCCGCATCCCCTTTAAGTGGGGGGGAGTGTCGGGCATGCTGAAAGTGACCATCCGGGACGACGCCCCCGTAGACTGCCTCCTCGGGAACGATCTGGAAAGTTCCCCCTGGGCCGCCGTCGAGAGAAGAGAGCATCTGGGAATGCTAGGCCTCCCTGAGTGGGCCTGTGCGACCACCCGATCCATGACCGCCCGGGCCACCACCCCAACTGAAGAGCCGGAGTGGCCCGAGCCCCCGCAACCCGTCGTCTCCGAAGACTCCGACCCTGAGCCCGGTCCCCTCCCGTAACTGGCCCAATGGCACCAAGAAGGGGGCCCCACACGAGAACAGTTCCGACAAGAACAGAAAACCTGTCTCTCCCTCAAGGGGATCCGACAACAAGCTGCCGCTCAAAGCACCGGAGACCCCTCGGGGTCCCACTGGGTCTATTGGGGCAACGATCTCCTCTACAGTGAGCAGAAGATTGCCGAGATGGGGTCCAGGCGAGTACTGGTGGTTCCCCTCCGGTTCAGAGACTTCCTCCTGAATCTGGCACACAATGTGCCCCTCGCCGGGCACCTGGGGCAGGACAAGATGTACAGCCGCCTGGTGACCCATTTCTACTGGCCCAAGATGAGGAACGATGTAAGCAATCACTGCCGGACTTGCCCCACCTGCCAAGCCAGCGGGAAGAGCGGCGGAAAGCTAAAGGCCCCCCTGCAACCGTTCCCCGTCGTCAACACTCCCTTCGAGCGAGTGGGAATCGACATCGTGGGACCCCTGGAACCCAGGACAGCCCAAGGTCACTGGTTCATCCTCGTCCTGGTGGACTATGCCACCCGTTACCCCGAAGCCATCCCTCTCCGGACCGTGACGGCTCCCGTCGTTGGCCGGGCGCTGATGGGGATCTTCTCCCGGGTGAGCTTCCCCCGAGAGGTCGTCAGTGACCGGGGTACGAACTTCATTTCCCGCTACATGAAGTCCTTGTGGCAGCAATGCGGGGTCACGTACAAATTTACAACCCCTTATCAGCCCCAAGGGAACGGACTGGTGGAACGCTTCAATCGAACCCTCAAGGGGATGATCATGGGCCTGGAAGAGCCCTTACGGCGCAAATGGGACGTGTTGCTGCCATGCCTTCTCTTCACATATCGGGAAGTCCCTCAGAAGTCCCTGAGATTCAGCCCCTTCGAACTATTGTACGGGTACCCCGTCCGGGGTCCCCTAAGCCTGGTCAAAGAAGGCTGGGAGGTGGCCGCCCAAGATACTCCCCCCGACGTATACAAGTACCTCCTGACTCTACGAAACCAGACTCGGCGGTTCCGGGAACTGGCCAAAACCAACCTCGAGGCCAGCCAAGAAGACATGAGGCGCTGGTATGATCAAAATGCCTCTTCCATTGAGTTCGAGCCGGGCCAACAAGTATGGGTCATGTCCCCGGTCGAACCCTGTGCCCTCCAGGACAAATGGACTGGGCCCTTCCAGGTGGTGGAGCGCAAGGCCCCTGTCACATACCTGGTGGACATGGAGTCCCCTAGGTACCCCCTCCGGGTCCTCCACACCAACAGGCTCAAGCCTCACTTTGTCAGATCGGAACTCAGCCTCCTGATGGCTACAGATAGGGGGGCCGAAGACGACTCCGAGCCCCTCCCGGACCTCCTGAGCTCCTCCGAGAGAGACGGCTCCATGGAGGGAGTCAATCTCTCCTCCGCCCTGACCCCAGATCAACGCCAAGACTGTCAAGAGCTGTTGGGACAATTTGCAGACTTGTTCTCTCTCACCCCCGGAGTCACCCCGTGGTGCGTCCACGACGTCGACACCGGAGACAGCCCGCCTGTACGGCACCGGGCCTACTGAGTCCCTGAACGAGTTCGGACTTGCATCCAATCAGAAGTGTCCAAGATGCTGGCGCTGGGAGTGATCGAACCCTCGGACAGTCCGTGGGCCAGTCCTGTCGTCCTGGTCCCCAAGGCAGCCGCCCCTGGCGTTGCTCCCGAGCTAAGATTTTGTGTGGACTACCTGAGGTAATATGAATTTTTATGGTCAATTGTGTCCCCTATCGTAGACCCCAACGGCTCCATGTACATGCTTCTAGTACATGTAAGTTCCCTCCACAACCAGCTATGAAGACGCAAATACATTTGCGTCCAACGTTAAAATGTCCTCTTTCAGATCCACCATGAATGGGTCCGATATTCAGTTCCTAAGTGTGCCTTGCCAACGTCTTTACATGGTGCACTTTCACGTTTTTCTGGCCCTGGCGAGTTGGGCCTTGTTTTCTGCCATTCAAGCTTTCTCCTGCCTTCTGTCTCTGGAAGCTGCAGCCTGGACCTGCATCTGTATCCATGACCTTTCACTCACTCCCTGCGCGGCTAGCGGTGCCTGGCTCAGCCTGCCGGCCTGCCAAGACTGTATTCAGCCTTCGAGTTATCTGCTCCGCTCCTCGAAAAATACATTCCTGTCTAGTAGTTTAGGTAAACATCCTTTCCAGCTGCAGAGCAAAGGGCCCGGCCTTTCTGTCTCCATGCAAGTAATTCATAGCTTCCGTTACCATGGTAGGCCCATGGCCCTCTTACTTTACACATAGACACGCAGTCGCATATGCACGCATTAGCAGTCAGTATAGAATAGCCTCTGCCCAAGAGACCTTTCCTTCTAGATAATACAGTTCCTCAAACACAAGATATTAGATATGATTTGGGATTAGGTTGTTCTGACACTCCAGACTTCTGTCTCCACATGTAGGGCTAAATGTCAAGTCCCCTTCACCCTCCAGTTACACGTCAATCACATGTCATGCTGCTGCGCGCGCATCTCTGCCACATGTTCTTGCTGACTCTGCAGGATCCTTCTAGGGATCCACCCACTTATGACACCTTTATGTGACGTTTCTTGCACACACCTCCGTGTACGCCCTAGTGCACGCCTCCTGTTACGTATTTCTGCTCTTATCTCGTTTCTCTCAGCTGTTACGCCTTCTGCATTCAATGTTACTGTATGAAATGACTATATATATGATTACCTGTTAATAAATCATTGTACATGTCCATTGCAATTCCTACCCTGAACCCTCGTGGCGATGGGTCATGCTACCATTGGTTCGAACCAATTCCTTTTTAAGGAATAAAACCCCTTTTAAACATCAGATACCACGGATTCTGCCTCTTCATTTTGACTGAGTTATTCTTATTGAACTTTACCGCATAAATTCCGTATAGGTAATTAAAATTTACCACATAATTTGGCGCCCGAACAGGTACCCCTCCCCCACCCCACGCACCGGCGGTGCGTTGCAGGCCCGGTCCCCTGCCACAGCGCTGACGGACAACTACGCGTACCCGCAGGATTTCCTGTATCTCCCTCAGGCCAACGGAGGTGACTGAGGCTGCGATTGACACCCAGACGAGGCGGTGAGGAGTGCGGAGGATCCCAACCAGAGCCTAGCTGAGAGAGCAAAGTCCGAGGTATCCGGAGGCCCACCAGTTCCGAAGTTCCGAAGTGCTTACGTCACGAGTCGAGTCCAGTCGAGTCCGGTCCAGTGTCGAGTTTCCGAGGCCTTCTGTTCCGTGCTTCCCAGTGAGTACCGTTGCTGGGGACGCATCTAGACGAGCGCATTAATTTGTGCCGGTCAAGACGGGTTTGGGTACGCAGACCCGGTCTGCACTGTTTAGCGGTGTATCTGTACTGTTTAGCAGTATATCCAGTATGAAATTAACTAGTTTTATTCTAATCATTATTGTTCGCTCTGAAATGTTTTAGTATGTTTTAATGTTGTGGTATGAGTGATTGTTCGATCTGCATTATTGTGTTTACTGTATTAGTTGTGTCCAAGTTCGAGTAAGTATCAAGCCCAGAGTAGTACGACTGAAACATGCCGCTGTTCTCCAAACTAAGACAGATAGGAACTAGAAAAGGGATTCTAGAAGAAGCAGTGCCTGTTCCACCTAGGGACACTCCTGGGCACTTTATGTACCACAAACACGGCCTAGATGCTGTATTATATCTCGATTTGTGGGTAGACTATACTAAAGAATTAGCAGAGAATCAAAGATGGCCCGCTACAGGGACATGGGATGCCGAGTGCATCATGAGAGTAGAGGAAGCGTTATGGAAAAAGAAAGCCAGACAGTCACAGAAAGACGCCATTGAACTATGGCGTAAAGAATCGCACAGACGCACAGAGAAAGCACTCAGAAAAGCAGAGAAACATAAAGAGGATTCAGACAAAGCCCAAGAAAACGTATTAGTTGAGGAGGGGATACGAGTAAAAGCAGAACAAGTAGACCGACAACGAAACACTCTTATGAATGGTATGTATCCTTTGCTGGCCGAGTGTTGGACAGGCCACATGAAGGGCTTGCTCCCTCCCCGCACGACCAGGCCCAAGCCCGGCTCCTCAGGTGTTACACGCAACCACTACCCGTTTCCCGTCTCCTATGGGACCCCTGCCCCTGAACATCTCCACCTCATGGGCCCGATTCCCTACCGGCCCTCTCGCCCGGCCTGGGCGCCATCTTGGACACAGCACCACGAGGCTGCGTGGCCTCCGATCGACCCTAACCCTGGGCCTGGCCAGGCCCCGACATCCCGGCACCACCATCCACCCAGGAGGTGAGCGGACTACTTGGCAGGTCAATGGGAGAGAGAGGTGTCGATGGCTCTCCCCCGCCAAGTGCCGATCGCCCCCAGCTCCCCCAGGCGCTGGCTCCACCCCCCTGCTGGGTGTCTGGACTCCCTCATCCCGGACCTCCCGACCTCCAATTGCGAGGGTCCGGACATCAAAGGGCGCCAGACCTATAACTGGGGCAGCTCCAGAGCAGGAAGGCAGTTGTATCCTGGAGTCGAGAGACGCAGTGAAGAACTCATCCTTGACGGACTACTGGCGCTGCCGTAGCCCTGCCTTCCGAACTATCGTCCTGCCTGCTGGCGCTGCCGCAACCTTCTGAAACTTTCATCATCGTCCTGCCTGCTGGCGCTGCCGCAACCTTCTGAAGCCTTCATCGTCGTCGGGACCTGCTGGCGTGGCCGCGGACCGTTTGTAACCTCCATCTTCATCGGGACCTGCTGGCTCCGCCGCGGCCCGATCATCTAGAACGCCGAGCTCGAGGATTGTGAGCTATTTCATCTACCACCATCTCCACCAGATTGGTAACGAGACTGTCCCGCTACCCCCTTACCCAACCAAGAGACTAAACTAGAGGGGACCCCGGAGTCCAGACCTCCTTGTACCATTTCACCGTACTTAAAGAATTGCCTATAAAGTAACGTTGAACCTTATCCTTGTGTGGTGTACGTCTGTGGGGGGGAAGTTACTTGTCTGTACGATCGCTGGAGACGGTTCTCCCCGGAGACCTCTCCCTCTCTCCTCGGCCGACCCTCCCGGTCCGTCTAACATTGGTGGCCAGCGGCGCGATCCGAATCACCGCATAATCGTACAGAGAGTAGCTCACCCCACGACGAAATCACAATGACAACCAAAGAAAGCGGATCCACCGAGAAATTCCAGATAGAGAAATTGGAAGAATACAGCCATCGTGAGTTGAAACAATTCTGCATTGAACTAGGTATCGCTACCACCGGTCTAAGTACTAAAGACGATTTCAAGCACGCCATTGAGTCTTGGGCAGAAACCGGGGCCGTCAGACCCCCGGACCAAAATGTCGCAGCAGCAGAAAAAGACACCGCGGCTCCCGAGGAGCGAAGAACGGGTCTCTCGCAAGACGAGATCCAAGAACGAGAAAGAACCCGACTACATGAACTAGAAATGGCCCGGCTCAAAATGGATGGCGAACTCAAGTTAGCCGAACAAAAACTGAACCTGGAACATCTGCGGCTCCGAGAAGAACGGGAAGAGAAACAGAGACAAAGAGAGCTCGAGGAGAAGAGACTGGCGTATGAACATGAGCGCAAACTAGCTGAGATAGACTTACGCAAGCAGACCAAAGAATTAGGGGTGCCCGAGCAACCGCGCACCCCAGGGGCAACAGAAAAAAAGGTGCACATCCCCAAGGATGTCATTCGAGAATATTTTCGAGAGGACGACATACAGCAATGGTTCAAGGCCTACGAGATCGCTATGACCTCCCACCGGATCGATCGAAGCGACTGGGGAGCCGGTCTATGGGGGAGATTCCTCAATGAGGGCCGCGATGCCCTGCTACAGCTCCCAGACCATCTGATGACCTCCTATGACCACATGAAAGCTGCCCTCCTCACCCGCTATGGGCTCACACCCGAAATGTACCGCCAGAGGTTCCGAGACTGCACCCGGATCCCGGGTACGACTTGGGTGGAATACGTGAACTATTTCAGCCGGGCCTTCGAGGGTTGGATCAAGGGAAGCAACGTAACGACTTACGAACAACTCTTCAATCTCATGGTATGGGAGCATCTATCAAACAACTGCTTCATCGAGCTCAGGCAACACCTCCTAGATAGTAAACTGACTGATCCACGGCAGCTCGCCGCCGAGGCTGACCGGTGGGAAATCACCCGAGTGGGCCGAAATGGGTCCTATGAACAGAACCGGAACCACCACGGTCAGCACCGTCCCCGAGGTGGAGGTGGGGGCCAAGGACGAGGAAGAGACAACGCTCCGGCCGCCCCCGCTACCAGCACCCCACCCCCGGCCAACCGGGGCAACACCCCGGCGCGGCCGGGATACAGAGCCAATGTCACGTGTCACCGATGCCAGCGAGTCGGCCACTACGCAAACGACCCAAATTGTCCACAGAGCCAGACTCCGAGACCCCGCCAGATGGCTGCCGCCGCCCTGGGGGAAGAACAAATCTCCGAAGAACATGAGGAATATGAGCAAGAACACCAAGAATGGGAACCAGCCGCCATGGTTCTAGCATGCCTAGGGGGAAGAGACATGGTCCCGCGGGTCCCCCTACCCGCCAACACCCGGAAGTACAGTCAATGGGTGAACATTAATGGACGCCGGGCTGAAGCCCTACGTGACACCGGGGCCAGTGTAACAGCCGTCCGCTGTCACCTGGTGACCCCGGAACAGATCCTGCCGAACATTCTCTGCCCTGTCCGTTCAGCCGACAATTCGGAGAGTCTATGTCGGATGGCCTGCGTCCCCTTCGAGTGGGGAGGAGTCTGCGGCATGTTGAAAGTGACGGTCCGAGATGACGCCCCCGTAGACTGTCTCCTGGGGAATGACCTTGAGAGTTCCCCGTGGGCCGCCGTAGAAAGGAGAGAGCACCTGGGGATGTTGGGCATCCCGGACTGGGCGTGCGTAACCACCCGGTCCATGGCCGCCCGTGCCATCCCCCGACCCGAAGAACCTGAATGGCCGGCACCTCCTCCCCCGGTCGCTCCAGTGGAAGACACCGACCGGGCCGTCCCCCCAGAACAAACTCCCGAGGGCCTCGTTCAGCCTCAGGACCTTCCCGGCCTGGATCCGTGGCGTCAAGAAGGGGGGCCCACCCAGGAACAGTTTCGCCAAGAACAGAAGACCTGTCCCTCCCTCGAGGGACTCCGCCAACAAGCCCTCGCTCAGAGCGCAGGGGATACTTCCGGAACCCATTGGGTCTATTGGGACAATGACCTGTTGTACAGCGAACAGAGAATCGCAGAGTTAGGGGCCAGTCGAGTGCTAGTGGTGCCCCTCCGCTTTAGAGACTTCTTGCTAAACCTGGCCCATGATGTCCCCCTGGCTGGCCACCTGGGTCAGGATAAAACCTACAGTCGCCTGGTCACCCACTTTTTCTGGCCCAAGATGAGGAACGATGTACTCCAGCACTGCCGATCTTGCCCCACGTGCCAAGCCAGTGGGAAGAGCGGCCGCAAGCTGAAAGCCCCCCTGCAACCTTTTCCAGTGGTCACCACCCCGTTCGAGAGGGTGGGAATAGACATTGTGGGGCCCCTAGACCCCCGTACAGCACAAGGACATTGGTTCATCCTGGTACTGGTGGACCACGCCACCCGCTACCCTGAGGCTGTCCCCCTGCGAACTGTGACAGCCCCGGTAGTCGGTCGGGCCCTGATGGGGATCTTCTCCCGTGTGGGCTTCCCCCGGGAAGTCGTCAGCGACCGAGGCACAAACTTTATTTCAAAATACATGAAGTCCCTCTGGCAACAGTGTGGGGTCACCTACCGATTCACGACCCCCTATCACCCTCAAGGAAACGGACTCGTTGAGCGGTTCAACCGCACACTCAAAGGGATGATTGGGGGGTTGGAAGAGCCCCTCCGTCGCCAGTGGGATGTGCTACTGCCGTGCCTCCTCTTTGCCTACCGAGAAGTTCCCCAGAAGTCCCTCGGCTTCAGCCCGTTTGAACTCTTGTATGGGCACCCGGTTCGCGGGCCGCTCAGCCTAGTCAAAGAAGGCTGGGAGATGCCCCCACTAAAGAACCCTCCAGATGCTTTCAAGTACCTCCTAACCCTCCGCAACCAGACCCGACGATTCAGAGAGATGGCAAAGGCGAACTTGGAGGCCAGTCAGGAAGACATGAAAAGGTGGTACGATCAAAATGCCTCCTCCATCGAATTTGAACCCGGACAGCAGGTGTGGGTAATGTCCCCCACCGAGCCATGCGCCCTGCAAGACAAGTGGACGGGGCCCTTCAAAGTAATTGAGCGCAAGAGCCCTGTCACCTATCTCATTGATATGGAATCTTCACGGAACCCTCTCCGGGTCCTCCACGCTAACAGGCTGAAACCCCATTTTGTGCGTTCAGAACTCAGCCTCCTGATGGCAACAGACAATGGAACCGAGGAGGACTCCGAACCCCTCCCTGACCTCCTACGGACTCGGGAGAAGGACGGCTCCGTGGACGGGGTCCGACTCTCGGAGGCCCTCACCCTGGAACAGCGCCAAGGATGCCGAGACCTCCTGCTACAGTTCGCCACCCTGTTCTCCCTCACCCCAGGGGTCACCCCCTGGTGCGTACACGATGTGGACACTGGGGACAGTCCCCCTATCCGCCACCGGGCCTACCGCGTACCAGATCGGGTACGGGCCTGCATCCAAGAGGAGGTGGCCAGGATGCTCACGCTAGGGGTCATCGAGCCCTCCGACAGCCCCTGGGCCAGCCCAGTAGTACTGGTCCCCAAAGCGGCCGCCCCCGGCGCCACGCCGGAACTCCGGTTCTGCGTCGACTACCGGGGCTTGAATGCGGTCACCAGAACCGACGCACATCCCATCCCCCGGGCAGATGAACTAATCGACCGCATGGGAGCTGCCCGCTACCTCAGTATCTTCGACCTGACAGCGGGCTACTGGCAGATCGGTCTCACACCCCGGGCCCAAGAACGATCTGCATTCTCCACCCCTGATGGCCACTATCACTTCAAGGTCATGCCATTCGGCATGAAGAATGCCCCAGCAACGTTTCAGCGGCTAGTTAACCAGGTCCTGGCGGGGCTTGAAGAATTCAGCGCCGCCTACCTGGACGATATCGCTGTGTACAGCCACCACTGGTCCGACCACCTCCACCACCTCCGAGAGGTGCTACAGGCCCTCCAACGAGCTGGCCTCACGATCAAGGCCAGCAAATGCCAAATTGGCCAGGGGTCCGTGACCTATCTCGGGCACCAGGTGGGAAGCGGTTTGGTGGCCCCTCTGCAACTCAAGATCGCTGCCATCCAGTCTTGGCAGCCCCCCATCACCCAGACCGAGGTCCGCGCCTTTTTGGGACTCACAGGCTACTACCGGCGGTTCGTGCGAGACTATGGCAGCATTGTGGGGCCCCTCACGGAACTCACATCCAAAAACCAACCAAAGAAGGTCAACTGGACCCCAGACTGTCAAGCGGCCTTCGAGAAGCTGAAGGCCGCCATGTGCTCCGCCCCTGTGCTCCAGGCCCCCGACTACAGTCGGGAATTTATCGTCCAGCCGGATGCCTCCGACCATGGCATTGGGGCAGTCCTTTCCCAGTTGAACCCCGAAGGACTTGACCAGCCAGTGGCTTTCATCAGTAGGCGACTCCTGGCCCGAGAACAACGCTGGAGCACCATTGAGAGGGAGGCCTTCGCCGTGGTGTGGGCCCTCAAAAAGCTCCGGCCCTATCTCTTCGGCACCCACTTTCGGGTACAGACCGATCACCGGCCCCTGCAGTGGCTAATGCAGATGCGGGGGGAAAACCCGAAGCTACTACGTTGGTCCATCTCCCTGCAGGGGATGGACTTCACCGTGGAACATCGGCCTGGGCAAGACCACGCCAACGCAGATGGCCTGTCACGCTTTTTCCACCTTGACGAGGAGAGTCCCCAAGAGGATGGGTGACTCTCCCCGCCTTCAGCTGGGGGGGACGCATGTTGGACAGGCCACATGAAGGGCTTGCTCCCTCCCCGCACGACCAGGCCCAAGCCCGGCTCCTCAGGTGTTACACGCAACCACTACCCGTTTCCCGTCTCCTATGGGACCCCTGCCCCTGAACATCTCCACCTCATGGGCCCGATTCCCTACCGGCCCTCTCGCCCGGCCTGGGCGCCATCTTGGACACAGCACCACGAGGCCGCGTGGCCTCCGATCGACCCTAACCCTGGGCCTGGCCAGGCCCCGACATCCCGGCACCACCATCCACCCAGGAGGTGAGCGGACTACTTGGCAGGTCAATGGGAGAGAGAGGTGTCGATGGCTCTCCCCCGCCAAGTGCCGATCGCCCCCAGCTCCCCCAGGCGCTGGCTCCACCCCCCTGCTGGGTGTCTGGACTCCCTCATCCCGGACCTCCCGACCTCCAAGTGCGAGGGTCCGGACATCAAAGGGCGCCAGACCTATAACTGGGGCAGCTCCAGAGCAGGAAGGCAGTTGTATCCTGGAGTCGAGAGACGCAGTGAAGAACTCATCCTTGACGGACTACTGGCGCTGCCGTAGCCCTGCCTTCCGAACTATCGTCCTGCCTGCTGGCGCTGCCGCAACCTTCTGAAACTTTCATCATCGTCCTGCCTGCTGGCGCTGCCGCAACCTTCTGAAGCCTTCATCGTCGTCGGGACCTGCTGGCATGGCCGCGGACCGTTTGTAACCTCCATCTTCATCGGGACCTGCTGGCTCCGCCGCGGCCCGATCATCTAGAACGCCGAGCTCGAGGATTGTGAGCTATTTCATCTACCACCATCTCCACCAGATTGGTAACGAGACTGTCCCGCTACCCCCTTACCCAACCAAGAGACTAAACTAGAGGGGACCCCGGAGTCCAGACCTCCTTGTACCATTTCACCGTACTTAAAGAATTGCCTATAAAGTAACGTTGAACCTTATCCTTGTGTGGTGTACGTCTGTGTGGGGGGAAGTTACTTGTCTGTACGATCGCTGGAGACGGTTCTCCCCGGAGACCTCTCCCTCTCTCCTCGGCCGACCCTCCCGGTCCGTCTAACACCGAGGGTTTACCTAAGGCCACTCCGGAAATACCGAAGGATCTGCCCCCTCCCATGCTCCCGACTAAAGTACATCACAAGACCACAAAGGACATATTCCTTTCTTCCTATCTAGACGACGTAGCTCCCGCATATACAAATCCACATGCTCAACCACTACCCGCTGATGGTACTCCACCCCGAAATCATCTACTCCCACCTCCGCAACGAACTCCTTCTCCCGTTCCACCCCCTGCACCTATTCCCCCAACCCTACCTGCACCTATTCTTCCGATCATTAACCCATTAAATCCTTTTGGTCCTGGCACCTCGGGAGGTGCGACAGTTTTTCAAACACCGCCACCAGCACACCGATTGACTTATAGGGATTTAGCGCAACAACGTACACCTAAATCAGCCGATTATGACATATTCAAAGAACGTCTCTCGGACTGTAGATATGATCCAGTACCCGGTAAGGACGACAGAATGATGCTTGCATCAGTACGATTACAACGAGTTTCAAACTTTTTATTGTTACTACCAGGAATGGTTGATCATCTAGACAGAATATATCATTTTGTTCAAACGGGGGAAGGCCCTGAAAGTATTGGCGAGGCCATGGCTTACCAGAAAGTTGACACTCAAGGCAAGATATTACGGTTTTTTATAAACTGCCTAATAAGAGAACAAGATAGGCCTGGTGTAGACCAGGAAGAAATGAAAGCACTCAATAAATGGGGTCAGAATATAGCCGATGGAAAACATGATAAACAGAGTTGCATAGAAAATATGTATCGAAGGATCCGGAAGACAGTAGAACAGATACACGAAAGAAGACAGTCAGCACCAGAAATAGATTCAGATAAGAATGAATTTTCGGAGGAGGAGGAACAGCCAGAAACAGCAACAGGACAATCACAATTACCAGTTAGAGAAATGATAGCATATGTAGGTAAAGGAAGACCCTATAATAATTCAATGCGTCCGGTACGTCCGGAAAGTAAAAGAATCTTGCAAGCTGCCATGTCAAATCCAAGGACCCCCGAACATCTATTCCAGGCTACCGATAGAATACTTCAAGAACGCATGGGGTACCATGTACTCAATTCCATGGATGAACAAGAACTGGCCAGGTCAGCCGTACAATGGACTGACGATCCTGATAAATATAGTGATGATGGTTTAGTGCAGACCTTTTTAAACCTTTCCCCTGATGAACAGAAATTAGCTGGCATATATATGGTTCAGCATCTCATTACATTATTCAAAGGCCAACATTCTGATCCAGGTCCCTTACCTGATATTTTAATAGAACTACTCTCGCCACAATGGAGAGGTCTAGGTACTGACTTGATTAAAGTAATTCTAGAACATCGACACAGGTATAATACTTTCCTGAATACACGGTTTGTTCCAGCTCCACCCGTAGACAGAAAAATGTATTACATAGACAGATAGAACCCCTTGCGAGAAGTGCATCCAGTCCAGAATGCTGATAATACCCTTAGACGCGTGTTTGTGTACACGCCCATAACGAAGATGGAACTGTTAGAAATGAAGAAATTAGTGCCCAGTCACGATAAAGACCCAGCAGGTTTCCACCGCGAAATCAAAGACATGTTACTCATGGGGGATTATACCTACCCCGACATTATGAAAATATTGAAAGTGTTAATGCCTGCCGGTATTTACGAGAAACTCAAAGAAAAAGATTGGGAGGTAGGAGACCAAAAGATTGATTGGGCTGCATTAGAAGACGAAGAAAAGACTCGTACCCCAGGAACAGGTCTTGGGGACAAATCTAAAGCATTACCAGGATTGTTAGTGCAAGTATTGCCACGTTTATTAGCAACTAAAAAGGAGGACTGGGATGCAATCTCAGCCTGTAAACAGAAACCCGATGAAGACACTAGCGATTTTTATTCCCGATTTGAGAAATGTTTTGGTATTAATAGTGGCCTGAAAGCAAGTAGCGAGTCATATCCACATCTTTTCGTAACAAAGCTAGTCGAAAATTCCCTGCCCCAAGTTAAGAATCGTGTACAGAAAGTCGAGAGCACATGGCAAGCAAATACACCTTCACAAATGTTACAAATGTTACAGTACCACCAGAATAGAATTAGAGAGGAACATGAACACGAACAGAGACGCATGAAAGACACGAAAATGAAAATGTTAGTTGCTCAGTCAGTTTCAGCTGACGGTCAGAAAAAGGGCACGACACAGTCAAATAATTCAACAGCTCCTGTTAAAGGGACATGCAACTATTGTAAACAGCCAGGTCACTATATAAACGATTGTGCAGTTTTGAAACATAATATACTTACTGGAAAAACTAAAGAGAGACCGCGTCCTCCTAGACAGGACCAGGTCCAACAACAAGTACCACAGAATATCCAGCCTATGCAAGCCTCACAACAGACAGTACAGACAGTAGCGGTGCCACAGCCCCAACCGATTGCTGCAACTCAACATGCATCACAGCAGATGTACCAGTATGCCCAGACTGATTATCCCGATTATCAGCGATACACATGAAACAGCCTAGAGAGGGAAGTTGGTTTGCCTCTTATTGAGGTTCCTGTAGATCAAGAGGGTCCTTATGTACACAGTCAAGTATTAGGGAAAGACAGAAAGTTTTTAATTGATACAGGGTGTTAGACAGGCCACCTGAAGGGCCGCTCTCCCCCGGCCCAACCTGGCCTGGGTCCCGTCACGCAAGTACCACACACCACCATTGCACGTCCTCCGCCCTCTCAAGGCCCCTGCCCTCGAGCACGTTAACCTCATGGGTCCGATCCACTGCCGGCCCACGCGCCCAGCCTGGGCCGCCATCTTGGACACTTCACCACGAGGCCGCCTGGCCCCCGATCGACCTCAACCCTGGGCCTAGCCCGGCCTCAGACATTCCGGCACCACCCTCCACCCAGGAGGTGAGCGGGCTACTTGGCAAGTCAATGGGAGAAAGAGGTGCCGATGGCTCTCCCCCGCCAAGTGCCGCTCGCCCATCGCCTCCCCGGGCGCTGGCTCCACCCCCCTGCTGGGTGTCTGGACTCCCTCATCCCGAACCTCCCGACCTCCAAGTGCGAGGGTCCGGACATCAAAGCACGCCAGCCCTATAACTGGGGCAGCTCCAGAGCAGGAAGGCAGTTGTATCTTGGAGTCGAGAGACGTAAAGAGGAACTCATCCTTGACGGACTACTGGCGCTGCCGTAGCCCTGTCTTGTGCACCATCGTCCTGCCTGTGGGCGCTGCCACAGCCTTCGTAACCTTCATCACCTTCATCGTCGTCGGGACCTGCTGGCGTGGCCGCGGACCGTTGTAACCGCCATCTTCACCGGGACCTGCAGGCTCCGCCGCGGACCGTCGTTTTCCTTCATCCATCTCGGGACCTGCCTGGCTCCGCCGCGGCCCGATCATCCAGAACGCCGAGCTCGAGGATTGAGAGCTATTTTCCACTCATTGGTAACAAAGACTGTCCCGCTACCCCTTCCCTAAGCCAGAAACTAGAACCGAGGGGACCCCTGAGTCCAGACCTCCTTGTATCCATCATCGTAACCTAAGAATTGCATATAAAGTCTCGTTAACCTTTAAACTTGTGTGGTGTCCGTCTGTGGGGGGGAAGTTACTTGTCTGTACAGTCGTTGGAGACGGCTCTCCCTGGAGACCTCTCCCCGTAACCTCGGCCGACCCTCCCGGTCCGTCTAACATTGGTGGCCAGCGGCGCGATCCGAATCACCGCATAAACGTACAGAGAGTAGCTCACCCCACGACGAAATCACAATGACCACTAAAGAAAGCGGATCAACCGAGAAATTCCAAATGGAGAAATTGGAGGAGTACAACCATCGTGAACTAAAACAATTCTGCATCGAACTGGGTATCGCTACCACCGGACTAAGTACCAAGGACGATTTTAAGCATGCCCTAGAATCTTGGGCAGAGACCGGGGCTGCCGGAACCCCCGATCAAAGCACCGCAGAAAAAACGACCACGGCCCCTGAAGGACAAAGAACGGGTCTCTCGCAAGACGAGATCCAGGAAAGAGAAAGAACCCGACTACACGAGCTGGAAATGGCCCGACTCAAAATGGACGTTGAACTGAAGTTGGCCGAACAAAAAATCAACTTAGAGCACCTGCGTCTCCGAGAAGAAAGAGAGGAGAAACAGAGACAAAGGGAGCTCGAAGAAAAGAAACTAGCGTACGAACACGAACGGAACCTAGCCGAGATCAACCTGCGCAAGCAGAATAAAGAAGCAGGGGTGACCGAGCGACCCCCCACCTCAGGGGCCACAGAGAAAAAGGTACACATCCCCAAGGATGTTGTCCGAGAATATTTCCGAGAAGACGACATCCAGCAATGGTTTAAGGCCTATGAAATCGCTATGACTGCACACCGGATCGATAGAAGCGACTGGGGAGCCGGTCTATGGGGAAGATTCCTCAATGAGGGCCGCGACACCCTGCTACAGCTCCCGGACCACCAGATGACCTCCTACGACCATATGAAAGCGGCACTCCTCACCCGCTATGGCCTCACACCCGAGATGTACCGTCAGAGGTTCCGAGACTGCACCCGCATCCCGGGTACAACTTGGGTGGACTATGTAACATACTTTAGCCGAGCCTTCGAGGGCTGGATCAGAGGAAGCAACGTCACGACCTACGAGCAACTGTTTAATCTGATGGTATGGGAGCATCTGTCGAACAATTGCTTCATTGAACTCCGCCAGCACCTCCTCGACAGCAAGTTAACGGATCCCCGGCAGCTCGCAGCCGAAGCTGACCGGTGGGAGATCACCAGAGTGGGCCGGAATGGGTCCTACGAACAGAACCGGAACAACAATGGTCAGCACCGACCCAGAGGAGGAGGAGGGGGCCAAGGGCGAGGAAGAGACAACGCCCCGGTCGCCCCCGCTACCAGCACCACCCCCCCGGCCAACCGGGGCAGCACCCCAGCGCGACCGGGGTACAGAGCCAATGTCACGTGTCACCGATGTCAACGAGTCGGCCACTATGCGAACGACCCAAACTGCCCGCAGTACCAGAGCCCAAGACCCCGCCAAGTGGCCGCTGCAGCCCTAGGGGAAGAACAGATCTCCGAGGAGCAGGAAGAATACGAACAAGAGCATCAGGAGTGGGAGCCAGCCGCCATGGCTCTAGCATGCTTAGGGGGGAAAGACATGGTCCCGCGGGTCCCCCTACCCGCTAACACCCAGAAGTACAGCCAATGGGTGAGCATCAATGGACGCCAGGCCGAAGCCCTTCGTGACACCGGGGCCAGTGTAACAGCCGTCCGCTGTCACCTGGTGGCCCCAGAACAGTATCTACCGAACATTCTCTGCCCTGTACGATCAGCCGATAACTCGGAAAGTTTGTGTCGGATGGCCTGCGTCCCCTTCGAATGGGGAGGGGTCTCCGGCATGTTGAAAGTAACAGTCCGAGACGACGCCCCCGTAGACTGCCTCCTTGGAAATGACCTTGAAAGCTCCCCGTGGGCAGCCGTGGAGCGAAAAGAACACCTGGGGATGTTAGGCGTCCCAGACTGGGCGTGCGTCACCACCCGGTCCATGGCCGCCCGTGCCAACCACCGCCCAGAAGAACCCGAATGGCCGGCGCCACCGCCTCCGGTCGCCCCAGCCGAAACCACCGACCTTGACATCCCCTCCGAACCAGCTCAACCCTCCGACCTCGCTAACCTCGACCAGTGGCCTCAAGAGGGGGGGCCCACGCAAGAACAATTTCGCCAAGAACAGAAGACCTGTCCCTCCCTCGAGGAACTCCGCCAGCAAGCGCTCGCCCAGAGCGCAGGGGATACCTCCGGAACTCATTGGGTCTACTGGGACAATGATCTGCTGTACAGCGAGCAAAGAATCGCCGAGCTGGGGGCCAACAGAGTATTAGTGGTGCCCCTCCGCTTTAGAGACTTTCTGCTAAACCTGGCCCACGATGTCCCCCTGGCAGGGCACCTGGGACAAGATAAAACTTACAGTCGCCTAGTGACCCACTTCTTCTGGCCAAAAATGAGGAACGATGTGCACCAGCATTGCCGATCTTGCCCCACGTGCCAAGCCAGTGGAAAGAGCGGCCGCAAACTAAAGGCCCCCCTGCAACCTTTCCCTGTGGTCACTACCCCATTTGAGAGGGTCGGAATAGACATTGTGGGGCCCCTGGGCCCGCGCACAAAACAAGGCCATCGATTCATCCTGGTGCTAGTGGACCACGCCACCCGCTACCCTGAGGCTGTTCCTCTGCGGACGGTGACAGCCCCGGTAGTCGGCCGGGCTCTGATGGGGATCTTCTCCCGTGTGGGCTTCCCCCGAGAAGTCGTCAGCGACAGAGGCACGAACTTTATCTCTAAATACATGAAATCCCTCTGGCAACAGTGCGGGGTCACCTACCGATTCACGACCCCCTATCACCCCCAAGGGAACGGACTTGTTGAGCGGTTCAACCGCACGCTAAAGGGGATGATCGGGGGGTTGGAAGAGCCCCTCCGTCGCCAGTGGGATGTGCTGCTGCCGTGCCTCCTCTTCACCTACCGAGAGGTCCCTCAGAAATCCCTAGGCTTCAGCCCATTTGAACTGCTATATGGACACCCAGTGCGGGGGCCGCTCAGCCTAGTCAAAGAGGGCTGGGAGATGCCTCCGTTAAAAAACCCTCCAGATGTCTTCCGGTACCTCCTCACCCTCCGCAACCAGACCCGGCGGTTCAGAGAACTAGCGAAAGCCAACCTAGAGGCCAGTCAGGAGGACATGAAAAAATGGTATGACCAGAATGCCTCATCCATTGAATTCGAACCTGGCCAACAGGTATGGGTAATGTCCCCCACGGAGCCATGCGCTCTACAGGACAAATGGACGGGGCCCTTCAAAGTAATCGAGCGCAAGGGTCCTGCCACCTATCTCATCGACATGGAATCCTCCCGGAACCCTCTCCGGATCCTCCACGCTAACAGACTAAAGCCCCACTTTGTACGAACAGAGCTCAGCCTCCTGATGGCCACAGACAATGGGGTTGAAGAAGACTCCGAGCCTCTCCCTGACCTCCTACGGACTCAGGAGCAAGACGGCTCCGTGGATGGGGTCCGACTCTCGGAGACCCTCACCAGAGAACAACGCCAAGAGTGTCAAGCCCTCTTGTCACAGTTCGCCAGCCTGTTCTCCCTCACCCCAGGTGTCACTTCCTGGTGTGTGCACGATGTGGACACCGGGGACAGCCCCCCTATCCGCCACCGGGCCTACCGCGTGCCAGATCGGGTACGGGCCTGCATCCAGGCAGAAGTAGCCAAGATGCTCACGCTCGGGGTCATCGAGCCCTCAGACAGTCCCTGGGCCAGCCCTGTCGTACTGGTCCCCAAAGCAGCTGCCCCCGGCACCACACCGGAACTCCGGTTCTGCGTCGACTACCGGGGCTTGAATGCGGTCACCAGAACAGATGCACATCCCATCCCCCGGGCAGATGAACTGGTCGACCGAATGGGAGCTGCCCGCTACCTCAGCATCTTCGACCTGACAGCAGGCTATTGGCAGATCGGCCTCACACCCCGAGCGCAAGAACGTTCTGCCTTCTCCACCCCCGATGGCCATTACCATTTCACGGTCATGCCCTTCGGCATGAAGAATGCCCCAGCAACATTCCAACGGCTCGTCAATCAAGTCCTGGCGGGGCTCGAAGGATTCAGCGCCGCCTACCTAGACGACATCGCTGTATACAGCCACCATTGGACCGAGCACCTCCACCACCTCCGAGCAGTGCTGCAAGCCCTTCAGCGAGCTGGCCTCACGATCAAGGCCAGCAAGTGTCAAATTGGGCAAGGGTCTGTAACCTACCTCGGACACCAGGTGGGAAGCGGCCTAGTGGCCCCTCTACAGCTGAAAATTGCCGCCATCCAGGACTGGCAGCCCCCCATCACCCAAACCGAGGTACGAGCCTTCCTGGGCCTCACGGGCTATTACCGAAGGTTCGTGAAAGACTATGGTACCATAGTGGGGCCCCTCACAGAACTCACGTCAAAGAAGCAGCCCAAGAAAGTCAACTGGACCCCAGAGTGTCAAACTGCATTCGAACAATTGAAGGCCGCCATGTGTTCCGCTCCTGTGCTCCAGGCCCCAGACTACAGCCGGGAGTTCGTCGTCCAGACGGACGCCTCCGACCAGGGCATTGGGGCGGTCCTGTCTCAAGTGAACACCGAAGGCCTTGATCAACCGGTGGCCTTCATCAGCCGGAGACTCCTACCACGGGAGCAACGCTGGAGCACCATAGAGAGGGAAGCCTTCGCTGTGGTATGGGCTCTCAAGAAGCTCCGGCCCTACCTTTTTGGCACCCACTTTCGGGTGCAGACCGACCACCGACCCCTGCAGTGGCTGATGCATATGCGGGGGGAAAACCCAAAGTTGCTACGCTGGTCCATCTCCTTGCAAGGTATGGACTTCACAGTCGAACACCGGCCTGGGCCAGATCACGCCAACGCGGATGGCCTGTCCCGGTTTTTCCGCCTCGACGAGGAGAGTCCCCAAGAGGATGGGTAACTCTCCCCGCCTTCAGCTGGGGGGGACGCATGTTAGACAGGCCACCTGAAGGGCCGCTCTCCCCCGGCCCAACCTGGCCTGGGTCCCGTCACGCAAGTACCACACACCACCATTGCACGTCCTCCGCCCTCTCAAGGCCCCTGCCCTCGAGCACGTTAACCTCATGGGTCCGATCCACTGCCGGCCCACGCGCCCAGCCTGGGCCGCCATCTTGGACACTTCACCACGAGGCCGCCTGGCCCCCGATCGACCTCAACCCTGGGCCTAGCCCGGCCTCAGACATTCCGGCACCACCCTCCACCCAGGAGGTGAGCGGGCTACTTGGCAAGTCAATGGGAGAAAGAGGTGCCGATGGCTCTCCCCCGCCAAGTGCCGCTCGCCCATCGCCTCCCCGGGCGCTGGCTCCACCCCCCTGCTGGGTGTCTGGACTCCCTCATCCCGAACCTCCCGACCTCCAAGTGCGAGGGTCCGGACATCAAAGCACGCCAGCCCTATAACTGGGGCAGCTCCAGAGCAGGAAGGCAGTTGTATCTTGGAGTCGAGAGACGTAAAGAGGAACTCATCCTTGACGGACTACTGGCGCTGCCGTAGCCCTGTCTTGTGCACCATCGTCCTGCCTGTGGGCGCTGCCACAGCCTTCGTAACCTTCATCACCTTCATCGTCGTCGGGACCTGCTGGCGTGGCCGCGGACCGTTGTAACCGCCATCTTCACCGGGACCTGCAGGCTCCGCCGCGGACCGTCGTTTTCCTTCATCCATCTCGGGACCTGCCTGGCTCCGCCGCGGCCCGATCATCCAGAACGCCGAGCTCGAGGATTGAGAGCTATTTTCCACTCATTGGTAACAAAGACTGTCCCGCTACCCCTTCCCTAAGCCAGAAACTAGAACCGAGGGGACCCCTGAGTCCAGACCTCCTTGTATCCATCATCGTAACCTAAGAATTGCATATAAAGTCTCGTTAACCTTTAAACTTGTGTGGTGTCCGTCTGTGGGGGGGAAGTTACTTGTCTGTACAGTCGTTGGAGACGGCTCTCCCTGGAGACCTCTCCCCGTAACCTCGGCCGACCCTCCCGGTCCGTCTAACACAGGGGCAAGCCGAACAACGATAAGTCATGACGAGGTCCTAGGGGCACCCCTCTCAGGCTCACAGAATGTTTCCCTTGGTTTTTCAGGCAAGCCTATTATTAATGAAGTATCGCAACCACTTCCCCTTGCAGTTGGTCCTTTAACACGTACTACAGATTTACTGCTCACAAAGTCATGTCCAGAAAACTTGTTAGGTATCAAGACTCTGAAAGCTCTAGGAGCTGTTATTTGCTGTTCTCCGGAAGGAGTACGGTTGTTTCTACGTGACTTTAAAGGTCACTATGTGTTGAGAGATATTGATCCCCGATTACAGAATGTACCTGCACATTTATGGGCGCAAGGCCCCACTGATGTAGGTTGTATGCACATTACACCGTATCGAGTCACACTCAAGCCAGGTGTTGTTTTACCACGAATTCGACAATACAAGTTACCACCCGATGCTGTAGTGGCTTTACTGAAAATCATTGAAGAGCTCATTGCACAAGGAGTGGTTGTAGAAACCAACTCGAATTTATGTAATTCTCCTATCATTCCAATTCTTAAACGTACAGATCCCAATGCACCACCAGTTTACCGATTAGTTATTGATTTGCGCGAATTGAATAAATGCATTGTACCGCAGTACCCTGTGGTCCCAGATATCTCATCTCTATTGACAGCTATTGATTCTGAAGCAACGTTCTTTACTGTTATTGATCTTAAATGGACGAAGCTTCAAATTTGCACGCGCACCTCAAGGATTCACAGAAAGCCCCAGCATCTATAGCCAAGCACTGAAAAGACAACTCGACAGTATACACATGCCTGAAAACACTGCCCTACTACAGTATGTCGATGATCTACTGATCACCGCCCGAAGCGAACCTGAGTGTGAACTAGCGTCACTGACGGATTTACATTTCCTGGCTGACAAGGGGCACAAGGTATCCCCTTCGAAGCTGCAATTCTGTGTTCAGCAAGTTGTTTACTTAGGTCACTTGCTGTCCAAATGGGGGAGACAGCTAACGCCCGATCGCATCCAGTTAATTGCAGGTATGTTGCCACCCAGGACACAAAAGGAGGTGCGGGCTTTTATAGGCCTCACTTCTTACTGCAGACAATGGATCCCTCAGTATGCATTTCTAGCAAAGCCACTCATTCAGTTAACAACTCAGGAGGCAGCGTCTTCGACTGTCCTCCCTTGGACTCAGGAACATACACAAGCTTTTGACGACTTAAAGAAAGCCTTATGTCAAGCACCAGTTTTAGCGACACCATGCTACAGTAAGCCTTTTACACTTTTTGTCACAGAACGTGAAGGTACTGCATTGTCGGTACTCACGCAGGATCAAGCAGGTTCACACAAACCTTGTGCTTACTTCTCTAGTACATTGGATCCAGTAGCCCAGGCTCTGCCTGCGTGCTTGAAATCAGTTGCAGCAACAGCTCTAGCAATCAGACAAAGCGATTCAATAGTGTTAGGACATCCATTGACAGTACCAGTTCCACACTCCGTGGAAGTTCTTTTAAATCGAACACAGACTCAACACTTGACTATAGCAAGATTGACAGGTTATGAATTGACATTATTTCAGCCACACATAGAAATTAGACGTTGTAATACATTGAATCCTGCTACACTTTTGCCATTAACTGAAACAGACCCATTGGCACATGATTGCATTGAAGTCATTACTATCACGACGAAACCCAGACAAGACTTGACAGACACTCCATTACCAGATCCAGACCTGACACTTTACGTGGATGGTTCATGCATGAGAACAAGTACAGGAGAATTAGTGGCCGCCTACGCAGTCACAACAGAAACTGAAGTCATAGAAACAAATTGTATTTACATCCTGTCAGCACAAGCAGCAGAGCTCATCGCTCTGACACAAGCCTGTATTCAAGCCAAAAACAAGAGAGTTAACATATACACAGATTCCCGTTATGCATTCGGAGTTGTCCACGACTTCGGTGTCCTCTGGCGAGAGAGAGGTTTTTTGACTTCTCACGGTGCCAAAATTCAACACGGTCCCCTCATTCAAACTCTATTAGATGCAATACATCTGCCTACAGCAATATCCATCATGAAGTGCAAGGCACATACAAAAGTCACAGATACCATTTCCCAGGGTAATGACCTGGCAGACCGAACCGCAAAACATACAGCTAAAAATCAGATTCACGCCACGGACCCGACAAAGACAATAGTCGCGACACCGACACATTGCATGACAGTTAAAGATCCCGCCCTAGATGTAATTGACATACAGACACATGCTACACCAGATGAAATCAAGAAATGGATTGAACTAGGAGGGACCCAGACAGATCAAGGATGGATGACGAAGGGAAAATCCACATGGTTTCTCCCCGACTCTATGGTTCAAGTTATCATTAATACCGTACACAGTCCAGCACATTTAGGAGAAAAAGCCATGTTAGACAGTATTCAACATCTCTGGTTCAATAAACACTTACGAGCAGCAGCCAAACAGAAAGTGCGTACTTGCATGATTTGTTGTCAGTTCAACCCAGGTAAAGGCGTTCCCGTAGAGCAAGGTGGTTTTCATCCTCCCGATCACCCTTTTGAAGTCCTCCAGATGGATTATATTCAGATGGAACGTTGTCGAGGTTTCAAATATGTCCTCGTAGTTGTATGTGCACTTTCCCGTTGGACAGAAGCATATCCAGTCCCAGATTACACTGCTCCGACCACTGCCAAGCAGCTGGTTCGTGAATTCTTCCCTCGATATGGTTTGCCCCGTGTCGTATACTCAGACAACGGTCAGCCATTCTCGTCCGAGCTTATGAAGCAGGTATCACTCCTGCTAGGCTACCAATGGAAGTTCCACTGTGTCCGACATCCTGAAGCAGCAGGTCTCGTAGAGAGACACAATCAGACCCTGAAAACTCGTCTTGCAAAAATCTGTAAGGAGAAGGGTGTCGACTGGATCGTAGCTTTGCCGGTCGCCCTTTTTTACATGAGAATGGTCGCCCACTCCAGAACAGGGCTATCCCCGTATGAGGTGGTCTTTGGTAGACCGACGAATATGTGGGGGACGCCTTTGCCTAGAAAAATAACTGATGTCGATTGTAATATGTTGACAGATTACCTTGCCTCCTTGATGTCTGCACTACAATCATGTCGTTCACAGGTCGCTGCAGCCTTTCCCGACAACACCGAGGTGAAGCCGCATGATGTTGTTCCAGGAGACATCGTACTTGTGAGAAATTTCGACAGGAAAAGTCCGCTGGAGCCCCGGTGGCAGGCGCCGAAGTTGGTACTTCTCACCACGAGGACTGCAATCAAGGTCGAGGGCCGCAAAGGGTGGCTCCACTCGAGTCACGTGAAAAAATTTCGTGCTTTGCCAGAGACTGACTCACCCTCCCCCTCTAAGGACTGTCCAGATTCTAGTGACTCTAAACCTCCCCTGATAGAGAAAACTCCACAGCAGGAGTATAAAGAAAAATTGAGGTCTAGCAAGTCAGACAGTTTAATTGTTTAAGTAATGACTTCAATGCAATCATGTGCCAATGGGTCTGTTTCAGTTAATGGCAAAAGTGTAGCAGGATTCAATGTATTACAACGTCTAATTTCTATGTGTGGCTGAAATAATGTCAATTCATAACCTGTCAATCTTGCTATAGTCAAGTGTTGAGTCTGTGTTCGATTTAAAAGAACTTCCACGGAGTGTGGAACTTGTACTGTCAATGGATGTCCTAACACTATTGAATCGCTTTGTCTGATTGCTAGAGCTGTTGCTGCAACTGATTTCAAGCACGCAGGCAGAGCCTGGGCTACTGGATCCAATGTACTAGAGAAGTAAGCACACGGTTTGTGTGAACCTGCTTGATCCTGCGTGAGTACCGACAATGCAGTACCTTCACGTTCTGTGACAAAAAGTGTAAAAGGCTTACTGTAGCATGGTGTCGCTAAAACTGGTGCTTGACATAAGGCTTTCTTTAAGTCGTCAAAAGCTTGTGTATGTTCCTGAGTCCAAGGGAGGACAGTCGAAGACGCTGCCTCCTGAGTTGTTAACTGAATGAGTGGCTTTGCTAGAAATGCATACTGAGGGATCCATTGTCTGCAGTAAGAAGTGAGGCCTATTCACGCCACGGTAAATTTTAATTACCTATACGGAATTTATGCGGTAAAGTTCAATAAGAATAACTCAGTCAAAATGAAGAGGCAGAATCCGTGGTATCTGAGGTTTAAAAGGGGTTTTATTCCTTAAAAAGGAATTGGTTCGAACCAATGGTAGCATGACCCATCGCCACGAGGGTTCAGGGTAGGAATTGCAATGGACATGTACAATGATTTATTAACAGGTAATCATATATATAGTCATTTCATACAGTAACATTGAATGCAGAAGGCGTAACAGCTGAGAGAAACGAGATAAGAGCAGAAATACGTAACAGGAGGCGTGCACTAGGGCGTACACGGAGGTGTGTGCAAGAAACGTCACATAAAGGTGTCATAAGTGGGTGGATCCCTAGAAGGATCCTGCAGAGTCAGCAAGAACATGTGGCAGAGATGCGCGCGCAGCAGCATGACGTGTGATTGACGTGTAACTGGAGGGTGAAGGGGACTTGACATTTAGCCCTACATGTGGAGACAGAAGTCTGGAGTGTCAGAACAACCTAATCCCAAATCATATCTAATATCTTGTGTTTGAGGAACTGTATTATCTAGAAGGAAAGGTCTCTTGGGCAGAGGCTATTCTATACTGACTGCTAATGCGTGCATATGCGACTGCGTGTCTATGTGTAAAGTAAGAGGGCCATGGGCCTACCATGGTAACGGAAGCTATGAATTACTTGCATGGAGACAGAAAGGCCGGGCCCTTTGCTCTGCAGCTGGAAAGGATGTTTACCTAAACTACTAGACAGGAATGTATTTTTCGAGGAGCGGAGCAGATAACTCGAAGGCTGAATACAGTCTTGGCAGGCCGGCAGGCTGAGCCAGGCACCGCTAGCCGCGCAGGGAGTGAGTGAAAGGTCATGGATACAGATGCAGGTCCAGGCTGCAGCTTCCAGAGACAGAAGGCTGGAGAAAGCTTGAATGGCAGAAAACAAGGCCCAACTCGCCAGGGCCAGAAAAACGTGAAAGTGCACCATGTAAAGACGTTGGCAAGGCACACTTAGGAACTCAATATCGGACCCATTCATGGTGGATCTGAAAGAGGACATGTTAACGTTGGACGCAAATGTATTTGCGTCTTCATAGCTGGTTGTGGAGGGAACTTACATGTACTAGAAGCATGTACATGGAGCCGTTGGGGTCTACGATAGGGGACACAATTGACCATAAAAATTCATATTACCTCATTCCCTCCTTGTCCCCTACGGACCCTTCATGATATATCAATCCTCATTAATCTATCAATCTGTTCATGTAACATCATTTGCTCTTCTTTCTTCTTATGGCGTTTTGAATGAGGACTTGAATGAGGAATACATGAGGTGGCGCACAAGCCGCAAATCGCTGGCCCACATTGCAGACATAAGCAACAACTAAATACTATGAGAAGGCCAATACCTAGGAAGGATAGAACTTTCCATCCCCAGGCTGACAACGTTGTCCAGAACCAACCGGACCAAGTCCAGGTGCCTGGATTCTGGTGTATTAGACTTGCAATCTTATGAAGACGAGTTATGGCTCTATATACTGATGGCGCGTTTTCTGGAATGAAAACACAGCAGCTCGACCCGATGACCTTACAGGCTCCACCCCTATCGGCCAGGATGACGTCAAGGACGAGACGATTTTGAAGAACAACAATCCGCATCGCAGACTGCTGCTCTGTTAAGTTGCCCAGGGCGGAAGTAGTTTCATTCACTACAGCTTCAAGGGTTCTAGTTAATTTTCGTATCAGTTTACTATTAAAGACAGCACCTAGGTAGGGAAAGAAACCTTTATTGAAGTCTGTATATTGTTCCCATGCCGTTTCAGTGTAGTCGACAATCGGGAGATCTCTCTGGGGTCTATTATGTACTAGATGGGTGTTTCTATGATAATCAGGAGGGGCTAGAAAAACAGGTGGCAGAAGGAATGCAATGTAACAGGTGCCATCCCAGTCTAGAGGTAAGCGTATATATGCGGTATGACCACAAATGAAGTAGGAATGACGTGAAGCTTTAAAGGTAGACTTGCCCTTAACACTGAATTCGATCACAGTAGTACATCTACTATGACCCAGGTGTACTGAACCATTCTTTCTGACACATAATTCACCCTTGACTGGAGGTACGGACATGGCGGGCAGGACTGGTTCTGTTTGGGATTCAACACTGAGAATCATGAGGTTAAGTGTAAAGTTACCTAATCCATATACTTCATTTTCTAGATCAGTTCCTGTCCTTTTGGGGAGACCCTCCTTGTCAGGGAAACAGACTTTATGCAAAACGATGTTCAGGTTTCCCCATTGTTCTGAGCCAATACTTCACTATTACATTTAAATCATGGAGTGATAATATACTATCTCTTTCGCTGTAATAACCTATTTAGGTTAACTACATTTTGCACACACTATGTCAATATTTATATACATCCGAGAGCTTAGTTCTACTTCACAGCATGGTCACATGCAGCGTCATGAATGACTAGGTTTGCCTTGAATCTAACATCAAACACAAAGGAATTATATTCTTCAAGGTGGATATGCTGGTAATACATAACCCCTGTTCTATTCGAGTAATCTCGGGGCCATGAAATCTGAGCGTAGCTCGCAATGGTTAATATCTTTAATAATAAATATACGATATTTTCAAATCGCGCAACAATGCGTATACCAATAGACACCCGAATTTTACTTAGCCATTGCTTCACTATTTCATTTAAATTATGGCGTGATAACATTGGATTTCTCTCGCTGTAATTATTTATTTATTTTGACCACATTCGGCACATTACTTCAATATTTATATGCAATTTAGAACTTAGTCCCACTTTTGTAACACCGTCACATGCAGCGTCCGAAAAGGTAAACAAACGACGTAACCGGGTGACGTGACGCCACGTGACAGTGCGGCGACCAATCAGGGCGATTAACTCTTACCGCCCAATAAGATTACACTTAACATAAATAGGGACTCCCCCTGCCAGCAAAGATACTTTCGCTTACACCACAACGAGAAGATTAACGGCGACGGGAGTAGGAGCAGGGAGGCCGAACATAAAGCTCGAGGTAAGATAATCCAGCCCGCACGCTTGCAACCCGCTTTTCGTTTATGCTAAACGCTTGTGATAGTAAGACCTTCAAGGTAAAACCGCGCTAATCTAACTCTGATTCACTTTTTAAGCGAGGTGTGTCTCAGTATAGACAAGGGGTGGACTATTTACTCAGTATTTGGTTCCATAACTGTTGGACCTCGATAAATTCTTCATTTATTAAACAACATTAAAACAATTTATAATATATGTCTTAGAAAGTTGCAAGACATTCAATATCACAGGGGGCTTGTTCTGTTTGCCTTAAAACAAGCATTGGCAAGTTTCTTAAATAATATGGACGACCACATTCTTTAGACAGATGCGTGTAGTACATGCCCTATACATAAAGGAAACAATACAATTATAAATTACCGATACATAGTTAGATCAGACTATCGAAAACGCATTTCTGATAAAACTAGACACCTGAAGTCTGCCTATTGAAATCTATTTGATAAAGCTGTTGTTTTTTTAAAAACTTGAACCAAGATGGGAATCCTAAAATAGACAATTTATCTTATCCTTTTCTCAAAGAACCAGTGGCAGGACAATGCCCACCACGAATTGAATGCTAAATAGCTGTTACACCAGCATAGTGAAAAGCAAGTGCATCACCCGCTACTGCCAGTAATTTAAACCTGGGTAAGTATAAACATGGGGTGAATTTATTTTAGTAGACAAGTGGATCATTGGTTATCACTCCCCACTTGCAATAAACTAATAGAAGCTCTTATTTTCAGCGATACAGGAAATATTTATCGGTGGCTCCTACTACCCGCATAAGATTTATCCCCATAAAATCTTAAGGTAGTTTTCTTCTATTTCTATTTTTTATATAAATTTCCTAAACACCTATAGCTCAAACTTAAAATACAACCTTACTGCTATCCACAGATACCGTGAGGAACTATAGAATTACAAGAGGAATTACTTTCAGTTCCCATACCGGATTATACAACCGCCAAAGTGCCCTCCTGGATTGTGTTGGAGGCTACTAAAACCATTAAGGTAATTTCTGAAGTGGGTGGTACAATTTTATTAAAATCTATCGCTTTGCATAATGGCAACCCACTAGTAAGTGCCCTATATGAGTATCTAGGCACTCCCATTAATACCTCCTATGCATAGCAATTTTAGAGTGGGCTATATGAGTCCCACCGACCCACATAAGGGCCCCTTTTTTTCACTATGATAATCAACATAGTGACCCACGAAATGGTAATAGTACAAATGCGCTATACATCTTAGCAATACCTCACTAAAAACCACCTTTTTTAGGAATCTTTATGCATAAAATCCAGCAGCACTTGTTGTCAAATGCTATAGCGGAAGAAAATGTATTGTTTTAGAAAATAATTCTGTAAAAATTGGGTTTTGATATGTTTAGTAATTATATGTTTCCTTCTAGAACTTGGTCCTGAAGAAGGTTGTCTATCTCACTGTAACCGAAACGCCGCGTCGACCCCTGTTCTTTTGAACTTTTTAACCTGAATGCTTATGAGTTGTCTTTTTAAAAAAAATTTTAATAAATGTAACAACATGCAATTTGTATGTTTTTTAATGATTTGTTATAATTATGTTTGATAATGTATTTTTGTGAATAACTTGACAAATATATATATATTTTTCTAAAACATTATTCCTCGATTTGTCTTTTTACATTTGATGCTTTGTGTGCATGTATGCAATTACACTTACAGTTTCTGGTGGTATAATAGGTATAAGTTTGAACGTATACTTTGTGTTCGATGTCCTGACAACTAATAGAAGTATATTACAGGTATTGCTAGGTATTGCAAAGCGCATTGCAGTTTACTACTCCATTTCCTACCTATTTTGCGGTAACCCTGTGGGACGTTCTCAAGTTTCCTACGCTATCTCCCCTGTCCCAAAGTTGACAGTTAAGGGGGCCTCCTTTACTTTATTGACAGGTTTCCCCATACCCAGTTACCCTGGTAGACTACGGAGTCTGAATTCAAGGAATTAATCAAACTAAACCATGCACAACAGGACCCATTATGTGTGAACGGGTACGGAAAAAGAGGCAGAACTCCTTTGTATTTCTGATAGGGAGGGAGTCGGCCACATATCCAACAATTAGTAGCATTGCTGGTCTGATGGGAATGATGTAACATACTAATGAATGTATTGTTGCGCAGCGCAAGTCTATAAGAGAGTTCATGTGGGGGTAGTTCGCTAAAAGAATGCTCGGCAGTGACGTTGAAGGGAGAAAATTCACGCTTGAATATAGGATAGTATATGTGTAGAAGCACACTTGCAGCAATAATCATAAGGCTCAGAAAAAACATAATCAATAAAGTCACAATGCAGTGGCTGCGAAGAGATTTGCAATATTCACGTTTCTTGAGCTGTTTCTGTCTATCTCTCTCTCTGTTGGGGTCTAGGGGATACATGTCAGAAAACACGTCTAACCGATTCACCTAGGGGAGGACTTAAACAATTAAACTGTCTGACTTGCTAGACCTCAATTTTTCTTTATACTCCTGCTGTGGAGTTTTCTCTATCAGGGGAAGTTTAGAGTCACTAGAATCTGGACAGTCCTTAGAGGGGGAGGGTGAGTCAGTCTCTGGCAAAGCACAAAATTTTTTCACGTGACTCGAGTGGAGCCACCCTTTGCGGCCCTCGACCTTGATTGCAGTCCTCGTGGTGAGAAGTACCAACTTCGGCGCCTGCCACCGGGGCTCCAGCGGACTTTTCCTGTCGAAATTTCTCACAAGTACGATGTCTCCTGGAACAACATCATGCGGCTTCACCTCGGTGTTGTCGGGAAAGGCTGCAGCGACCTGTGAACGACATGATTGTAGTGCAGACATCAAGGAGGCAAGGTAATCTGTCAACATATTACAATCGACATCAGTTATTTTTCTAGGCAAAGGCGTCCCCCACATATTCGGCGGTCTACCAAAGACCACCTCATACGGGGATAGCCCTGTTCTGGAGTGGGCGACCATTCTCATGTAAAAAAGGGCGACCGGCAAAGCTACGATCCAGTCGACACCCTTCTCCTTACAGATTTTTGCAAGACGAGTTTTCAGGGTCTGATTGTGTCTCTCTACGAGACCTGCTGCTTCAGGATGTCGGACACAGTGGAACTTCCATTGGTAGCCTAGCAGGAGTGATACCTGCTTCATAAGCTCGGACGAGAATGGCTGACCGTTGTCTGAGTATACGACACGGGGCAAACCATATCGAGGGAAGAATTCACGAACCAGCTGCTTGGCAGTGGTCGGAGCAGTGTAATCTGGGACTGGATATGCTTCTGTCCAACGGGAAAGTGCACATACAACTACGAGGACATATTTGAAACCTCGACAACGTTCCATCTGAATATAATCCATCTGGAGGACTTCAAAAGGGTGATCGGGAGGATGAAAACCACCTTGCTCTACGGGAACGCCTTTACCTGGGTTGAACTGACAACAAATCATGCAAGTACGCACTTTCTGTTTGGCTGCTGCTCGTAAGTGTTTATTGAACCAGAGATGTTGAATACTGTCTAACATGGCTTTTTCTCCTAAATGTGCTGGACTGTGTACGGTATTAATGATAACTTGAACCATAGAGTCGGGGAGAAACCATGTGGATTTTCCCTTCGTCATCCATCCTTGATCTGTCTGGGTCCCTCCTAGTTCAATCCATTTCTTGATTTCATCTGGTGTAGCATGTGTCTGTATGTCAATTACATCTAGGGCGGGATCCTTAACTGTCATGCAATGTGTCGGTGTCGCGGTGTCGCGACTATTGTCTTTGTCGGGTCCGTGGCGATTGAACGCCGTCACCCGGACTGACGCCCACCCAATTCCCTGGGCTGATGAACTGATCGACCGCCTGGGGGCGGCCCGCTACCTAAGCACCTTCGACCTAACCTCTGTCTACTGGTAAATCGGACTCACACCAGGCGCCCAAGAGCGCTTCGCTTTTTCGACCCCTGATGGCCACTACCACTTCAGGGTGATGCCCTTCGGGATGAAAAACGCCCCCGCAACGTTCCAGAGACTGGTAAATAAGGTGTTGGCAGGACTAGAAGAGTTCAGCACCGCCTATCTGGACGATATTGCGGTGTACAGCCTCCACTGGGCTGGGCACCTTCAACACCTCCAAGAGGTCCTGGCAGCCCTCCGCCAGGCCGGATTGACCATAAAATCAAGCAAATGCCAGATTGGCCAAGGTTCCGTAACCTATCTGGGACACAAAGTAGGGAGCGGCCAGGTGGCCCCTCTCCAACCCAAGATCGACGCCATCCTGGCCTGGGAGCCCCCGGTCACCCAGACAGCGGTTCGAGCCTTTCTCGGGCTCACTGGATACTACTGGCGCTTTGTAAAGGATTATGGCAGCATTGTGGGCCCCCTCACGGAACTCACTTCCAAAAAGCAACCCCAGAAGGTACACTGGGCTCCCGAGTGTCAGGCCGCCTTTGAGACCCTAAAGGCAGCGATGTGTACCGCCCCCGTGCTCCAAGCCCCCGATTACAGCCGGGAATTTGTGGTCAAAACAGATGCCTCCGAGCATGGTGTCGGGGCGGTCCTGTCCCAAATCAACAGTGAAGGAATTGATCAGCCGGTGGCCTTCATCTGCCGGCGTCTGCTGGCCCGAGAGCAGCCCTGGAGCACCATTGAGCAAGAGGCCTCCGCCGTGGTGTGGGCCCTCAAGAAACTCCGACCTTACCTCTTCGGCACGCATTTCCGGGTGCAAACTGACCACCGGCCCCTGCGGTGGCTGATGCAGATGCGAGGGGAGAACCCGAAGTTGCTTTGTTGGTCCAAGGGATGGACTTCAGTGTGGAACATCGCCCCGGCAGCGACCACACCAATGCTGACGGCCTGTCCCGCTTCTTCCGCCTCGGCGAGGAGGACCCCCAAGAAGATGGGTGACTCTCCCTGCCTTCGGCTGAGGGGGACGTGTGTTGGAACAGGCCTCGTGGCGTGGTCCTTCTCCCCCCGCCTGGCGGGCCCTGGACGACATCGACCCTGTCCCCCGGGCTGAAGATACTCCCTCCGACCTTCATGAGAGCCTGCCACTCCTGGCGACCCCAGCTCTCCGCCCTCCAGAACATGGCGACCCCTACTCGCCCCACGCTGTTGGCCCGATACCCATCCCGGGCCACCCTCGCAGGCCCCAACTCCATCTTGGGCCTCCCTCGCCCCGGCCCGTGACACCGCCCAGACATCGAGGCACCAAGATCCGACCAGGAGGTAAATCGGCCACTTGGCACATCAGGGGGAATGGGAGTTTCGATGGCCCTCCAACCGCCCCCGGACGCCGAGTTTCGATCGCCCTCCTGCCTCCCGGGGCGCTGGCTCCACCCTCCTGTGGAGTGTCTGGCCGCTCTCATCCCAGCCCCCCTGGCCCCCAGGTGCGAGGGTCCGGACATCAAAGACCTACAGACCTATATCTGGGACAGCCCTGGAACGGGTCAGCAGTTGTAGCCTGGAGTCGAGAGACCCGAGACGAACTCACCCCTTTCAACCTCGCTGAAACCATCTTTGGAGCCCTGCTGGCGCTGCCGCGGCACAACCTCGCTGAAACCATCTTTGGAGCCCTGCTGGCGCTGCCGCGGCCCAACCTCGCTGAAACCATCTTTGGAGCCCTGCTGGCACTGCCGCTGCCCAACCTCGCTGAAACCATCTTTGGAGCCATGCTGGCGCTGCCGCGGCCCAACCTCGCTGAAACCATCTTTAGAGCCCTGCTGGCGCTGCCGCGGCCCAACCTCGCTGAAACCATCTTTGGAGCCCTGCTGGCGCTGCCGCGGCCCAACCTCGCTGAAACCATCTTTGGAGCCCTGCTGGCGCTGCCGCGGGCCAACCTCGCTGAAACCATCTTTGGAGCCCTGCTGGCGCTGCCGCGGCCCCAGCCCTGAGGAAACCCCCAGCTCGAGGATTGAGAGCTGAGCGAAGGGTATCCCTGTACCAAACTAGTACCGAGACTGTCCCGCTACCCACTTCCCGCAGTTACTAAAGACCGTAAGGATCCCTCAATCCATTTGTGCTGTATCGCTGAGATAATCTGCCTTATTATTGATAAAGACGTTAAGAATCTATCCTTGTGTGGTGTCCATCTGTAGTGGTGTGATTGCTCGACCTGTACGATTCGAAGAGAGGAACCTCACCAGGAGGTCTCTCGACCTCGCTCGGCCAGTTCTCGAAGGAGAGGTGGGTCTTGGGGTGGTCGGTCAGACAGCCCCTACCTCCCCCCTAAGACCGCCTTTCTAACAATTACTATGGCATTTGCTCCATTACCACGGGCACCGTGCTTTGATTCAGCATTGCGCCCCTTTCATCTTCACAAAACAGACGCTGCACTTTCAGCACAGAGCCGGTATTCTGTTGACAAACCCAATAACTGCAAGGCTGGGCTGCAGACTTGCAGCTATTAGCTTTGTCAACAGTATACCGGGCGCCCGCTTTATAATTATGACGGTAGGCACTGGGCTGATACAATGTGATTTTTTTTTCTACAACTCACTAGGTTTGTCCCATTTGTTGCCTCCTTACTCGCTCACACTCCTCCCTTCTTCTTTTGTTCCTGCTCCTTCAACATGCCTTCAGCTTCACACAGCAAGCCTGCAAGCAGCAAAGTGTGTTGTGAGGAACACATGATGGGGGTGCTGGGTATTAAAAGACCAGATTGTGTTGCTTTTGTTAACTTTGTTTACACCGTGTGTAAGCTTGCTGTGTTTTCTAAGTTACTCAAAAGTAGATTTTGATTTGGGCGTCGTTTACATGTTGTTAGAGCCAACCCTGCTTGCTCCACTTGCATTTTCATACCAGGTTTCTAATGCAATTAGGAAACTTAGTCAGGCGTTTTTTAATAGAATTAACACATTTCCAGACCAACTCTCGGTTACAAAACATCATTCTTTCCGCTGCCCTGCTTTCTTCCCGTTTCGAATTATGGAGACGTGTAAAATGCACAGGAAGTGTACTTAATGACTGGTTTCCTACTTTGAACAAGTATTTGCAATGCAATTGGTCTCGCATTTACGTGAGTTCAAACTATTGGCATTGTAAATGGCAATGCGTTTCATTTATGGTTCAAAAACCAAAACATAAATATAAGGCATTGTCATTTACAATGCCAGTAGCTCAAACTCGTGTAAATGCGAGACCTGTTGCATTGCAAATGCTTGTTCACTATTGCAAGGCTACCTGTTCTCGTAGGCCAGAATGGCTGCTGGATTATTACACTCTATAATCCCAGTAGACTCAGGGAACATGGTAGGAAGTCAAGTTTAGTATGCCTGAACTCAGAATAATAAAATACTTCTTTTAGTAAAGTTTATTTTAATATCCTGTGTTTGCAAATGCTACTTTTAGAAAGTTGATTTACAAAAGGGGGTGGTGATGAACAGAGTGTCTGAATAGAGCAGACCACTCTTACCCAGTCCAAAGATCAGGGCTTGATCCATCACCGTTATTTATCTCACTGCCCCATCCCAGCTCAGAACCTGGCTATATGCAAATCAGTCTGTCCCTGGCCCAGTGCATCATGGGAACAGGGACAGCTTTCTGCTTAATTCAGAGACTCTGTCCCTCACCACCCCTTGTTGTAAATACTTTTAGAAAGTTAGCATTTGCTTACCAAACCATCTCAGCCCGCCTCTGCTAGGATGTGTATCTGCTGTCTGGTTTGTGTGAGTGACAGGGCTGGGGGAAGACAGGTGGTGAATAGAAAGATTACGCCAGGATGGGTGGGGGAGTGCACCTTGACTCTGAATAGGCCTATGCTCTGCCACCTCAATGCCGGCTCCGCCCCCTGGGGAGCGGCTGACGACTCTGCCCTACACTTTGTAAGAAGAGAGGGGAAGACCGTCAACAGAGTACTCCTGGACTGTGCTTGTCTTCACAATGCTGGCTCCACCTCCTGCGGAGCGTCTGCGGGGCCTGCCCTGCTCACTGAAAGGAAAAACCAGACTTCGCAAAACAAAGTACTCAAGAGCTGAAATGGACTATGCAAAGGCCCCCCTGGCATGGAAAAACAAAAGAAACGGTGTATAAAAAGAGGAGCTCTGCTCCTACCAAATCAGATCCTGTTTTGACCACGACGAACCTCTGCCTGACTAGAAGGACCAAGAGAAGCTGAAAGAAGGAAACCTGTCCCTGACATTGGGGACTGGCCTGCAGTAGTTCCTTGCTGAGAACGGAGAGGAAAAGACCAGAGAGGACTTTGAAGACTTGTGCCTGAAACGATCTCCAAGGGATTGATCTGGAGCTTGCCCCCTGAACTGAACCCCAGGACCAGTGGGTTCAATTCTGCCTGTGCCCGTCTGCTGCTGGGCCCTTAAGTTCTCTTCCCTCGCCGGAGTTGTGACTCGGGTGCCTTCGCCCTTCTAAGGTCGTGACAGCTCGGAGCCTGGTCGCCCCGCTGCAGAGAGCCCCACTCAAGCTTGAGTCGCTCTCCGCATCAGTGCCTGGCCGCCCCCTCTCCTGACACCTCGCCTTCTACGGAGCGCGTTGTGCACCTCTCATCCTCTCCCTCCGGAATCTGCACGGAGCGCAGCTGATAGCCCCGGACGGTCCATACGTCGATACGTACACGACTGTCTCGCTTTGCTTTCCTGCATACTAAGGCCCGTGCTGCACCTCAAGAAGGGCTTCCGTACGTTGGTACCAAAGACCCGGAGCTGCACCTGTCTGCCCGATAACGCGACGACCCACACAGATCCACAGGTACGACCCGGCGTACTAAGAATAAGTACGTTCCGCAGGCCTGAACGGCGCCTCGCCCCGTGAGTTGCTCCAGACCCCGGATCGCCGCAACCCTCCACCGTCCCGCTCACCGGCCTCGCACCTCGAGGGGGCTTCGAGCCGGATAAATCCTCGGAGAATGGCCGGCCTCGTCCCGGGTCCACCCTGACCTGAGGCTGATCCCAAGTTCACATCGGATCCAGAGTCCGCAATGTTTGTTTCCCTGTCGTCCATCATTCACCCACAGGTCGCTTCACCAGCGCGAAGCGCGCATCAACCCTCAGCATACCTTGCTGACAAAGAACACTTAAGAACTATTGCCTATTTAAATCTGTTGGCCTTAATCGCTAAACGTTATATGGTCTTGTAATAATCCTGCATATGAAGTATATCTTTTACATAAAGTCTACGTATTTTTGATACAAACTTACGACTGGTGTCCGTCTGTGGTGAGTCAGTGGGTTTACTGTATGTGATCATAAATGCTTAACTAACTATCGCCCTGAAGATTAGCCTTGTCTGCTCGCGCCACACTACCTAGAGGGTGAGCAAGGGTTATTTCTAAGGAGTAGTTCTCTTACCCTGACTAGAGGGGAGGGTCCCTGTTCGTCACAAGTGCATACCTGTGCCAACCGTAGACCCCCGAGTCTAACATTGGTGGCAGCGGTGAGGATTTCGAATTTGCATTCGTGATTTATGTACAGTGAATTATTGACCACCACATAGTGAGAGCAGACCTATAACGAAGCCACAGATTTATTGTCTTTTAATTCTTGTTGAGAGATCTCGTATTGTCAAATCATGCCTGGTTCACTCCCCGTCAGAGCCGCCTCTATCATCTCTGGACTAGATGATGTCGATTGGGAAGGACTTGAAAACTACAGAGTGGAGAAGCTAAAAGGTTTCTGCCTGAAGTTCCGAGTCGCCCAAACAGGGTGCAAAAATAAAGCCCAACTCATCAAGGCACTGAGAGCCTGGAAAGAATCGAGAGAACCAGAGAATCAGCTGGTGGTGGATCCACCAGATAGCCTTGTCCATGTGCACGGAGTCCTGTCACCAGAGGAGCTGGCAGACAGGGCCGCAACCAGAGCGCATGAAGTGGAGATGGCAAGATTGAATGGACAGATGGAGATGGAAAAGCAAAGATTGGCGATGGAGGAAAAGAAACTACAACTGGATCACGATATGAGATTGAAGGAGTTGGAGCTGAAAGCCAAAAGTTTGGGCCCAACTCCCTCTGGTGGCAGCGCAACACCGGTGCAGGCAGAGTCAAGGGTGTAAATGCCTAAGGATGCAGTCAAGGAATACTTTAAGGGGGATGACATAGGGAAGTGGTTCCGGGCTTACGAAGTAGCCATGTCCTCCCACCGGGTCCCTGAGAGAGATTGGGGAGCGGGGTTGTCGGGGAAGTTCCTTAGCGAGGGACGGGACAGACTGCTAGATCTACCCTCTGAAGTCTACAATTCTTATACCCACATGAAAGAGGCCTTAATTACCAGGTTTGGGTTGACTCCTGAGATGTATCGACAGAGGTTCAGGGGTTGTACTAAGATTCCTGGGGGTACCTATGTGGAGTATGTATCCTTTTTTCTGCAGAGCACTGGATGGTTGGGTAAAGGGTACCAAAGTGAATGATTTTCAAGGGCTTCTTGATTTAATGGCATGGGAGCACTTGTCCAGTAATTGTTTTCCTGGGCTATGCCAGCACCTGATTGATAGCAAGCTGTCCAACCCGAGGAAGCTTGCTGAGGAGGCGGACCGCTGGCTCAGCACCAGGGTCCACAAAGGTCACGTGGGAGACTCAGCCAAAGGTGGGCAGGGTCCCCAGCAGAAGAGTGGGGGGACAAGGGAAAACAGAAAGGGTTCCAACAAGGCCCACCAAAGTAATCCCCAAGGGAACCAAGGGAAAGGTTCTCAGCCTCCCCCACCCCCGAAGCAGAACGGGGTCCCGACAGGTAAACCTGTTCAGAGAGGGCCCATCACCTGTTACAGGTGTGGCGACCAGGGTCACTTTGCCACTGATCCTAAGTGTCGCCTGTTTGGAAAACCCGCACCCACTGGTGATCCACCCCGGCAAATAGCTAGTGTTAATTTTGGGGAGGAAGTAGCCGTCCAAGGTGGGGGGGAGTCCTTTTCAGATGACCCTAGTCACGCTAGGAGACAGCGAGATGGTCCCCGAAAACTACTTACCCTCTAACACTAAGAAATATGGGCAAGTAGTGACCATCAATGGAAAGAAACTCGAAGCTCTTAGAGACACAGGAGCCAGTGTGACTGCAGTCCGGCAGCAACTGGTGTCTCAAGAGCAGGTTGTACCCCAGGTCCTGGAGCCAGAGGGAGAGGCCCAGGAACCGGCCTTAGAGGAAGGGCGCAGGAGGCGCCGGAGACCGGCCACTGAAGTTCCCACGGCCCAGGAAGTAGCAGACCTCAAGGGGGATGCCCTGAAGCCTACCGGGGAACAGATCGCCGAACTGACCCATTGGCAGCGGGACGGAGGCCCCTCCAGGGAGGAATTCTGCTGGGAGCAGAAAGAGTGCCCTTCGCTCATCGGTATGCGGCAGCAGGCTGCAGACCAGGCCAATGGCAGTCAGTCCGGGACACACTTTGTTTACTGGGAGAACGACCTCCTGTATTCAGAGCCTAAGGTTGCTGAACCTGGGTCAGCCCGTGCGCTGGAAGTACCCAAGAAGTTCAGAGCCTTCCTACTGGGGCTGGCTCACGATGTACCCTTAGCAGGACATTTGGGGATGGACAAGACCTATGACAGGCTTGTCACCCACTTTTATTGGCCCCAAATGCACAGAAACTCCGATGCTCACTATAGATCATGTCAAACTTGCCAGGAAAGTGGGAAGAGTGGGAGGAAGCAGAAGGCTCCACTCCAGCCCTTCCTGGTGGTCAGTACCCCATTCCAGCAAGTGGGAATTGACATTGTTGGGCCTCTGGACCCCAAGACAGCCATGGGCAGCAGGTTCATCCTGGTCTTGGTGGACCATGCCACCCGGTACCCTGAAGTCTTCCCTCTGAGCACAGTGAAGCCCCCCGTGGTGGGACGAGCACTGATGGGAATTTTCTCCAGAGTAGGATTCCCTCTAGAGGTGGTGTCTGACAGGGGCACCAATTTCATTTCCAAGTACATAATCACCACTGCGTCCCTTAGACTTCAAGGGCGGCCCTCTGGGCGCAACTAAAGAATAAGCTCGCTGCTGCGATGCTTTAAAGAAGTTATACTTTTAAATCTAGTCTTTGTATTCCATAAAACTACACCATCTGGTATCAGTTGCAAATGGTATATTTATTCCATCTTCTTGAACTTCAAATCAATATGTTGTATATCACATTCAATTTGTATCCATGAATTCAAATCTCACAAGGTCCCAATGCATTTCGTGCCATCAGGCACTTCATCAGGGGAATCTGTAAATTGATATATATGATGAGGACCCACACTTGAACATTATATGTAACAAGAGCTAGAACAACTCATTTAAGTAATCATAAATATCTTTCTCTCAAGCATATTTACAAAAAAACATGTCATCGATATATGGTATGTTTTTAACCAACCAACGAGGTACTAGTAAACCATTTCAAATGAATACAATTTATCTACATGCTGAAATCTTAAATGAAAATCTGATTCGTGAATCGTCAAGCCATCTTCAAAATCAGGTGTGTAATGCATAGTCGACAAGAATGATAATGCTTTCTAATTACTGAACCCCGGTAATGTTTCAGAAAAAACAAAATTAATATTTTCATAAAACGGGTACTTTCCGTACATACCATGTTATTCTGAACAAAAATAAATATCGTAGTGTCACATACGTCTTATTTTCTCAAATCATTCCTAGGTTTCATAACGAAACCACAGACACGTATAACGCTTACTGATAAAGCAGCAAGTCTGCCGCGTAAGTACCAAAAGCATCTAGGAACGCCGTGGCGTGGTGCTATTTTCTCAAATCATACCAAGGTTTCATAACGAAACCACAAGAACGCTTAAACCTTACCAATAAAGCTGCAAGTCTGCCGCATAAATGCCAAAAAGCTTCTTGGAACGCCGAAGCGTGATGTTGACTTTCCGCCATTATAAGTGTTTGATCTTAAAAATTAGAAATAGACGATGTCATACTAAACATTATGAAAGTGTGTAGCGGCCATATTGAAAGGTTAAAGGAACAGAGTGTTAATATATAAAATCAATTCATCAACAAAAAGTGAATGAATAATCATGTGAATCAAGTACCTCATTATAAAAATAGTCATGAATAAATGACATATGTAGATAACTATACATTATTTAACTGGGTAAGAAAATACATGTAACTTAAGTTGGAATATTTCACGATTCATCTTACAATGTTTACTATTATTAATGGTTATTAGATGGTAACTGCATATCACAAATAGCAGGAGAATTCCGTGCGGTCATTTAGCCCATAGGGCTTTAAAGCATCCAGTTTGAAAATCCAATCATTTTCTTTCTGCAATAGTTTACGATTCAGATCAAAATGTACATCTTTATCAAGTGTCTCTAACACTAAGAATTTCAATTGTGAGACATTATGTCTCCGTTCGTTGAAGTGTAATGCCACTACTGATTTTTCATCATTCCTTCTGATACTACTCTTATGTTCGAATAGTCTGGTTTTGATCTTTCTAGTAGTTTTCCCAACATAGACTAAGCCACATGGGCACTTCAACAAATAGACTAAGTTTTTGGAGTCACAAGTGGCTGTCACTTTCAGATCTATGGCTTTCCCACTCCGTGGGTGATTTATTTTTGTTCCTTTGATAATGGCATTACAATTGTTGCAGTTCAAACAAGGCTGTGTGCCTTTGTATTGGATAATAGGTTCAATCATGTTTGGATTCTTTAGAAGATCTAGAATGTTTCTGCTTCTGGTAAAAGCAAATCTGGGATTCTCTTCAAAAATGCCTTTGAAGTCTGGCTCATTCGCCAGAATCTGCCAATGTTTCAATATTGTTTTTTTGTACACATGACTCCTTGTAGAATATTTTGAGACCACAACCATCCTTTTGGAATCCACTTTATGAGCAGGTTGTAGGAGATCACTCCGCGTTTTAGTAGCACATTTGGCTTCTGCTTTTTGTAGAATTTCAGGAGGGTACCCTCGGTCATGGAATCTTTCCAACATCATCTTTACTTGTCAGTCTGATTCTGCTGAATCTGAAACAATCCTTTTGGTCCTATATATTTGTGAAATAGGAAGGTTATTTTTCAAAGATGATTGGTGGAAGCTTCGATAGTGTAGCAGATTATTGCGATCCGTGGCCTTCTTGTACAATGTGGTGGTGATTTCATTCTGTTCAATCTTCAATAGAACATCCAGATAAGCTATTGTTGTTTTATCAGCCTGATAAGTGAATTGTATCTGATCATTGATTTTATTAAGATTATTCAATTCTTGTATCAAAACATCATAAGGGCCCTGCCATAGTACGAAAATATCATCGATAAATCGTAGATAAATCCGTGCGTGTTTTTTCCACTGTTCTCCATTCAGTATGTGATTGGTCTCAAAGTTACTCATAAAAATATTAGCATAGCTAGGAGCCATACAATTTCCCATTGAAGTACCGCTGAGCTGTAAATAGTACTCTTCTTTCCATTTAAAGTAACTCTGGTATAATGAAAAATTCAATAATTGTATCAAAAACACTTGAAGATCATGGTCAATGTCAGATTGCAATAGCATAGATTCCACTGCTTCAATGCCTAAGTCGTGTGGAATGGACGTATAAAGGGTTTTCACGTCTATGGTACATAGCCATACTTCTTGACCTTCCAGGAGCGTGATTTGAGCCATTTTTTTCAAAGAATCCGTAGTGTCCTTTATATACGATGTAGCTTTGATTACAAAGTCTTTTGAATGGAAGTCTAAAAACTGTCCTATAGGTTCATGTATACTCTCTCTGGTGTTAACAATGGGGCGAAGAGGTGGATGTAACACATTTTTATGAACTTTGGGAAGCATGCAAATTGTAGGTGTTCTAGGAAAGGTTACTGTCAGAATTTTTTTTGTTTTCTCTGTGATGGCGCCATCATTATATGCTTTCTCCAAAATTGACTGCAGGAACTCCTGAAATTTTGTTGTGGGATTAAACCCTAAAGGAGCTTATGTAGATTGATCCATAACATGTGCGTCTACTTCAGTAGTATAGAAATCAGTGTCCATCAATACAATTGCGCCTCCTTTATCGGCCCTCTGAACTGTGATTTTAGAATTATTAGCAATATTCTTAAGGACATTCAGTTCTTTCTTAGTCAAGTTGTGAAATTTAGTTCCTTGTTTGTAATCAATTCGGTTAATTTCCTGTTTAACCAAAGTCTCAAATGTATCGATTGACTTATGGCTTGTAGGTGCCTGGCAAGTACTTTTAGGTCTCAAATGTTTCAATTGAATGTCAAGTTCTCTCTCAGTATTAGGTGTGAGCACATTTTCAAAGAAATGTCGCAGTTTCAAGTTGCGTGTCAATTTGAAAAGACTGATGTGTAGTTCCAATTTATTCACGTTGTGTATAGGAACAAAAGATGTTCCTTTCTGCAATACTTGTTTCTCCTGTTTAGTGAGCTGATATGTAGAAATATTGATCACCAGGTCGTTCTCTTCCATTACCTGTTCTTTCGTTTGGGCTTGGTTGTCGGTTCCTTTGTCACAGATGTTGAAGGTTCGTCTCCTTTTGCCCCGCCTGGGTCTGCGGTGTCTTTTTGGCCTGATTCTAAAAAAGACTCGGTTGTAGGAGTTTGGGTAGTCAAGCGTGTGGCTGATGTTGCCATGGTTGATCTTGGTTGGGTTTGACGTACATCGCCTTCAGATGATGACGTTTTTTTCTCAGAGGTATTCGTTTGAGGTTTATTTTGGCGTCTCCTAGCATATACGTCAGCCCATGAGTAGACCTCCCCCAGTTTGTAGTCTATCATATCTCTTTTATATTTCCGAACCTTGCGTTCATTTATTTCATCTCTATATTTGTCCAATTGTGACTTTATATCAAGCATCACTTGATTCCAATCTTCCATTTCCAATGATTCTTGTAAGTCATTCTTTGCTTGTGTTATTTCCTTGTTGAGCTCTTCTAAAACCTTCGAAAGTTCTTCAATAATAAGTCAAATTAAATCTAACGAACATTTATCAAGTATGGCACACCACCGTTCGACGAATTTCTGATTGTTTTTACATAGGAGAGGCTTTAGTGGTACTCTTAGGCCCCTGGGTATCCTCTGTGCTTTGTGATATCTTATGAGAGTGCTTGCATGCAAGCGTTGATTGATCTCGTGTTTTGTCAAATATAATAGTTGTTTGATATTATTCTCTTTGCTTTTCTTATTCTGAATGGGTGTGGTGTCTTCATCAGTTAAAGCATAAATTTTTGTAACATCCTCTGCAGCAAATGCAAACATGTCTGCATGTGCTTCTGTAATCCTTGTAATGTCATCGTATGTCGAAATCTTTAGTTCTCAAGTCTTCTTATTTTATTCAGGCTGTGCTGCAGTCAGTGCAGGCCGACTTTGTCGAAATCATATATATTAATTTACAGATTCCCCTGATGAAGTGCCTGATGGCACGAAATGCATTGGGACCTTGTGAGATTTGAATTCATGGATACAAATTGAATGTGATGTACAACATATTGATTTGAAGTTCAAGAAGATGGAATAAATATACCATTTGCAACTGATACCGGATGGTGTAGTTTTATGGAATACAAAGACTTGATTTAAAAGTATAACTTCTTTAAAGCATCGCAGCAGCGAGCTTATTCTTTAGTTGCGCCCAGAGGGCCGCCCCTGAATTCTAAGGGATGCAGTGGTGATTGTTTATATTTAACACCTCAAGGACGATGAGGTGATACCTCCGTGGCACGCTACACTATATTTAATTGAAATCAACCCTTGTGCGCGGTCAAAAGAGTTTTTTTGATTTTGATTTCCAAGTACAAGAAATCCCTTTGGCACGAGTGTGGTGTAACCTACAAGTTCACCACCCCTTACCATCCACAAGGAAATGGGTTGGTTGAGAGATTCAACCGAACCCTGAAAGGCATGATTATGGGTCTGGAAGAACCTTTGAGGCGTAAGTGGGACGTCCTCTTGCTGTGCCTTCTCTTTGCATACCGCGAGGTACCTAAGAAGTCTCTAGGGTTCAGCCCCTTTGAGCTTCTGTACGGTCACCCCGTGAGAGGACCTCTGAGTCTGGTAAAGGAAGGCTGGGAGCAATCTCCCAGGAAACCTCCCCAGAATGTATACAGTTACAGGCTGGCCTTCAGAAAACAGACCAGGCAATTCAGGCAACTTGCTGAGGCAAATCTGGAAGCCAGCCAGGAAGAGATGAAGCGGTGGTACGACCAGAATACCAGTCTGGTAGAGCTTCAGTCTGGACAAAAGGTGTGGGTCTTGGCACCAGAGGAGCCTTGTGCACTTCAGGATAAGTGGACAGGTCCATTCGAGGTTGTGGAGCGCAAGAGTCCTGTCAGCTACTTGGTGGACTTGCAGTCTCCCAGGAACCCTTTGAGGGTCCTACATGTTAACCGCCTTAAGACCCACTTGGAGAGGTCCGAAGTGGGCATGCCCTTGGCAATTGATGATGGGATGGAGGAAGAGACCGAGCCTCTTCCTGACCTCTTGGTAGCCTCAGAGCGAGATGGGTCAGTGGATGGAGTTAACCTCTCACCCACACTGACACCTGAACAATAGGATGACTGCCGCCAATTGCTGGGGCAGTTTCCAGATCTGTTCTCCCTGGTTCCTGGTATCACAGATTGGTGCGTTCATGATGTGGATACAGGAGACAGCTTACCGATTAAGCATAAGGCTTACCGAGTAACTGACAGGGTCAGGGCCTGCATCAAAGAGGAAGTCTCGAAGATGCTTGCTCTTGGGGTGGTTGAGTCCTCCAGCAGTCCTTGGACCAGCCCAGTGGTCTTGGTCCCAAAGGCTGCAGCGCCAGGAGCCACACCCGAACTCCGGTTCTGTGTGGACTACCGAGGACTCAATTCAGTAACCAAGACTGACGCGCACCCCATCCCCAGAGCTGATGAGCTCATCGATCAGTTAGGGGCTGCTCAGTTCCTCAGCACGTTGGATTTGACGTCTGGGTACTGGCAGATCGCCTTGACTGATGGGGCCAAAGAGAGGTCAGCATTCTCCACAACAGATGGGCATTTCCAGTTCCGGGTTATGCCATTTGGGATGAAGAATGCCTCTGCCACCTTCCAGAGATTGGTCAACCAGGTGTTAGCTGGGCTTGCCGGGTTCAGCGCCGCCTACCTGGATGACATTGCAGTGTTCAGTAGTACCTGGAAAGAACACTTGCAACACCTGGGGGAAGTGTTGACGGCACTGCGCAAGGCAGGCCTTACGATCAAGGCAAGCAAGTGTCAGATCGGGCAGGGTTCAGTGGTGTACTTGGGACACCAAGTAGGGAGCGGCAAGGTGGCGCCCCTGCAACCCAAGATCGAAACCATCCTGGCTTGGGAACCCCCCAAGACCCAAACGGAAGTGAGGGCCTTCCTAGGACTCACCGGGTACTACAGGAGGTTTGTCAAGGGGTATGGCAGCATCGTTGCCCCCTTGACAGAACTGACTTCGAAGAAGCAGCCCCAGAAAGTGATCTGGACTGACACCTGTCAGGAAGCATTTGACAACCTGAAGACTGCCATGTGCACGGCGCCCGTGCTCCTGATTTCTCCAAAGAGTTCTTAGTGCAAACAGAAGCTTCAGAGCATGGTATAGGGGCTGTTCTCTCACAGATGACTGAGGAGGGCTGGGAGTCGGACCAACCCGTAGCCTTCATCAGTAGGAGGTTACTTCCACGGGAACAAAAGTGGAGCGCAATCGAGCGAGAAGCATTTGCTGTGGTCTGGGCCTTGAAGAAGCTAAGACCCTACTTGTTTGGGTCTCACTTCCGCGTTTAGACAGACCACAGGCCCCTCAGATGGTTGCTGCAAATGAGGGGTGAGAATCCAAAGCTGTTGAGGTGGTCCATTTCCCTACAGGGTATGGACTTCACGGTGGAACATCGCCCTGGCACAGATCACGCCAACGCTGACGGTCTGTCCAGGTTTTTCCGCCTTAGTGAGGAGGAACTCCCTGGGGTAGGGTAGTTCTCCCGACATTTCAGCTGGAGGGGACACGTGTTAGACCTGGCACCTTGGCGTGAGTCTCCCTTCCACTTTTTGCTGATGTGCCTCAGATGTTTTGCTGGTGTTCGCTGCTCAGGGCACTGCGCCATGGTCAATCCATGCCACAGTGTAAGTGCTCCCAATGTAAAGTGTATACGTGTAATTGATTTCCATGATTGGCTTATTGGATTTACTGTCAGTCCCCAGTAAAGTGCACCAGGAGTGCCAGGGCTTGTAAATACCAATGCGGCTCATGGGCCTGCAGCGCGGGTTGCGCCACCCACAGAAGCCGCCTTGTAAAATGTGTCTAAGGTCTGCCATTGCAGAACCTGCGTGCAGTCTGGTACTGTCATGCTGGCTGGGTAAGTGCTCCCACTTACCAGCCTCTAACCCTTCCCTTTACTTCATTTCAGTCACCCCTTTGGTCGGCCCACGGGCAGGGTGCATTGTAAGCATAAGGTAGGACAAGCCCTGATGTGCGTGGCATGTCCTAATAGTGAATTACAGCCATTCTCGTTTTTCACTATTGCAAGGCTACCTGTTCTCGTAGGCCAGAATGGGCTGCTGGATTATTACACTCTATAATCCCAGTAGACTCAGGGAACATTGTAGGAAGTCAAGTTTAGTATGCCTGAACTCAGAATAATAAAATACTTCTTTTAGTAAAGTTTATTTTAATATCCTGTGTTTGCAAATGCTACTTTTAGAAAGTTAGCATTTGCTTGCCAAACCATCTCGGCCCGCCTCTGCTCTTATGTTTATTTGCTGTCTGGGACGTGTGAGTGACAAGGCTGGGGGAAGACAGGTGGTGAATAGAAAGATTACACCAGGATGGGTCGGGGGAGTGCCCCTTGACTCTGAATAGATCTGTGCTCTGCCACCTCAATGCCGGCTCCGCCCCTTGGGGAGCGGCTGATGACTCTGCCCTACACTTTGTAAGAAAAGAGGGGAAGACTATTAACAGAGTATTCCTGGACTGTACTTGTCTTCACAATCCACCTTCTGCGGAGCGTCTGCGGGGCCTGCCCTGCTCACTGAAAGGAAAAATCAGACTTCGCAAAACAAAGTACTCAAGAGCTGAGATGGACTATGCAAAGGCCCCCCTGGCCGGGAAAGACAAAAGAAACGGTGTATAAAAAGAGGAGCTCTGCTCCTACCAAATCAGATCCTGTTTTGACCACAACGAACCTCTGCCTGACTAGAAGGACCAAGAGAAGCTGAAAGAAGGAAACCTGTCCCTGACCTTGGGGACTGGCCTGCAGTGGTGCCTTGCTGAGAACGGAGAGGAAAAGACCAGAGAGGACTTTGAAGACTTGTGCCTGAAACGATCTCCAAGGGCTTGATCTGGAGCTTGCCCCCTGAACTGAACCCCAGGACCAGTGGGTTCAATTCTGCCTGTGCCCGTCTGCTGCTGGGCCCTTAAGTTCTCTTCCCTCGCTGGAGTTGTGACTCGGGTGCCTTCGCCCTCCTAAGGTCGTGACAGCTCGGAGCCTGGTCGCCCCGCTGTAGAGAGCCCCGCTCAAGCTTGAGTCGCTCTCTACATCAGTGCCGGGCCACCCACTCTCCTGACACCTCGCCTGCTACGGAGCGCGTTGTGCGCCTCTCAACTTCTCCCGCCGGAATCTGCACGGAGCGCAGTTGATAGCCCGGCGGTCAGTACGTCGATACGTAGACAACTGTCGCGTTTTGCCCTCCTGCATACTAAGGCCCGTGCCGCACCTCAAGAAGACCTTCTGTATGTTGGTACCGGAGGCCCGGTGCTGCACCTCTCTGCCTGAGAACGCGACGACCCACATAGATCCACAGTGAGTTGCTCCAGACCCCGGATCGCCGCAACCCTCCACCGTAACACTCACCCACCTCGCACCTCGAGGGGGCTTCGAGCCGAATAAATCCCCGAAGAACCGCCGGCCTCGTCCCCGGTCCGCCCTCACCTGAGGCCGCGCCTGAAACGCCTCGGACACCCGCAACAAGGTACACTTCAGCTCGATCCCAAGTTCACATCGGATCCAGGGTCCCCAACTTTTGTTTTCCCTGTCGTCCATCATTCACCCACAGGTCGCTTCACCAGCGCGCATCGACCCTAACAAAGAACACTTAAGAAATATTTCCTATTTAAATCTGGTGGCCTCAATCGCTAAATGTTATATGGTCTTGTAATAATCCTGCATATGAAGTATATCTTTTACATAAAGTCTATGTATTTTAAATACAACCTTACGACTGGTGTCTGTCTGTGGTGGGTCAGTGGGTTTACTGTATGTGATCATAAATGCTTAACTAACTATCGCCCTGAAGATTAGCCTTGTCTGCTCGCACCACACTACCTAGAGGGTGAGCAAGTAATATTTCTAAGAAGTATTACTCGTACCCTGACTCGAGGAGAGGGTCCCTGTTTGTCACAAGTGCATACCTGTGCCAACCAAAGACCCCTGAGTCTAACAGCCTTGCACCCTTCTCCTCTCTGCCTTGCACCCTTCTCCTCTCTACCTTGCACGCTTCTCCCCTCTGCCTTGTACCCATCTCCCCTCCGCCTTGCACCCTTCTCCTCTCTGCATTGCACCCATCTCCTCTCTGCCTTGTACCCTTCTCCCCTCCACCTTGTACCCTTCTCCCCTCTGTCTTGCACCCTTCTCCACTCCCCCTTGCACCCTTCTCCCCTCTGCCTTCCACCCTTCTCCTCTCTACCTTGCACCCTTCTCCCCTCCCCCTTGCACCTTTCTCTCCTCTACCTTCCACCCTTCTTCTCTCTACCTTGCAGCCTTCTCCTCTCTGCCTTGCACCCTTCTCCCCTCTGCCTTGCAACATTCTCCCCTCCCCCTTGCACTTTTCTCCCCTCTGCCTTGCACCCTTCTCCTCTCTACCTTGCATCCTTCTCCTCTCTGCCCTGCACCCTTCCCGCTCTGCCTTGCACCCTTCTCCCCTCTCCCTTGCACTCTCCTCCCCTCCGCCTTGCGACCTTCTCCTCTCTACCTTGCACCCTTCTCTCCTCTGCCTTGCACCCTTCTCCCCTCTCCCTTGCACTCTCCTCCCCTCCGCCTTGCGACCTTCTCCTCTCCACCTTTCACCCTTCTCCCCTCTGCCTTGCACCCTTCTCCTCTCTGCCTTGCACCCTTCTGTCCTCCGCCTTGCACCCTTCTCCCCTCTGCCTTGCACCCTTCTCCTCTCTGCTTTGCACCCTTCTCCCCTCTGTCTTGCACACTTTTCCCTTCCCCCTTGCACTCTTCTCCCCTCTGCCTTGCAGCCTTCTCCCTTCCGCCTTGCACCCTTCTCCCCTCTACCTTGCACCCTTCTCCCCTCTGCCTTGCACCCTTCTCCTCTCTACCTTGCACCCTTCTCTCCTCTGCCTTGCACCCTTCTCCCCTCCACCTTGCACCCTTCTCCTCTCTACCTTGCCCTGCCTTGCACCCTTCTCCCCTACCCCTTGCACTCTTCTCCCCTCCGCCTTGCACCCTTCTCTCCTCTGCCTTGCACCCTTCACTCCTCTGCCTTGCACCCTTCTCCCCTCTGCCTTGCACCCTTCGCCCCTCCGCATTGCACCCATCTCCTCTCCGCCTTGCACCCATCTCCTCCCTGCCTTGCACCTATCTCCTCTCTGCCTTGCACCCTTCTCCCCTCTGCCTTGCACCTTTCTCCTCTCTACCTTGCACCATTCTCCTCTCTACCTTGCACCCTACTCCTCTCTAACTTGCACCCTTCTCTCCCCTGCCTTGCACCATTCTCCCCACTGCCTTGCAACCTTCTCACCTCCGCCTAGCACCCTTCTCCACTCCGCCTTGCACCCTTCTCCCCTCTGCCTTGCACCCTTCTCTTCTCTGCCTTGTACCCTCCTCCTCTCTACCTTGCACCCTTCTCCCCTCTGCCTTGCACCCTTCTCCCCTCTGCCTTGCACCCTTCTCCTCTCTGCCTTGCACCCTTTTCTCATCTGCCTTGCACCATTCTCCTCTCTGCCTTGCCCCCTTCTGCCCTCTGCCTTGCACCCTTCTCCTCTCTACCTTGCACCCTTCTCCCTTCTACATTGCACCCTTCTCCCCTCCGCCTGCACCCTTCTCCTCTCTGCCTTGCAACCTTCTCCCCTCCCCCTTGCACCTTTCTCTCCTCTGCCTTGCACTCTTCTCCTCTCTACCTTGCAGCCTTCTCCTCTCTGCCTTGCACCTTTATCTCCTCTGCCTTGCACCCTTCTCCTCTCTACCTTGCAGCCTTCTCCTCTCTGTCTTGCACCCTTCTCCCCTCTGCCTTGCAACCTTCTCCCCTCCCCCTTGCAAACTTCTACCCTCTGCCTCGCACCCTTCTCCGCTTTACCTTGCACCCTTCTACTCTCTGCCTTGCACCCTTATCCCTTCTGCCTTGCAATCTTCTCACCTCCCCATTGCACTTTTCTCCCCTCTGCCTTGCACCCTTCTCCTCTCTACCTTGCATCCTTCTCCTCTCTGCCTTGCACCCTTCCCGCTCTGCCTTGCACCCTTCTCCCCTCCGCCTTGCACCCTTCTCCCCTCTGCCTTGCACCCTTCTATTCTCTGCCTTGTACCCTCCTCCTCTCTACCTTGCACCCTTCTCCCCTCTGCCTTTCACCCTTCTCCCCTCTGCCTTGCACCCTTCTCCTCTCTGCCTTGCACCCTTCTCTCATCTGCCTTGCACCATTCTCCTCTCTGCCTTGCCCCCTTCTCCCCTCTGCCTTGCACCCTTCTCCTCTCTACCTTGCACTCTCCTCCCCTCTGCCTTGCGACCTTCTCCTCTCTACCTTTCACCCTTCTCCCCTCTGCCTTGCACCCTTCTCCTCTCTGCCTTGCACCCTTCTGTCCTCCGCCTTGCACCCTTCTCCCTTCTGCCTTGCAACCTTTTCGCCTCCCCCTTGCACTTTTCTCCCCTCTGCCTTGCACCCTTCTCCTCTCTACCTTGCATTCTTCTCCTCTCTGCCTTTCACCGTTCCCCCCTCTGCCTTGCACCCTTCTCCCCTCTCCCTTGCACTCTCCTCCCCTCCGCCTTGCACCCTTCTCCTCTCTACCTTCCACCTTTCTCCCCTCTGCCTTGCACCCTTCTCCTCTCCACCTTACACCCTTCTGTCCTCCGCCTTGCACCTTTCTCCCCTCCGCCTTGCACCCTTCTCCTCTCTGCCTTGCACCTGTTGGACAGGCCCCATAAAGGGCCGCTCTCCCCCGGCCCAACCAGGCCCGAGTCCGGGCCCGCAAGTACCACACACCACCATTGCACGTCCTCTGTCCCCTCAGAGACCCCTGCCCTCGAGCGTGTCAACCTCGTGGGCCCGATCCACTGCCGGCCCTCGCGCCCATCCTGGGGCGCCATCTTGGACACTCCACCACGAGGCCGCCTGGCCCCCGATCGACCTCAACCCTGGGCCTGGCCGGGCCTCAGACATCCCGGCACCACCATCCACCCAGGAGGTGAGCGGGCTACTTGGCAAGTCAATGGGAGAAAGAGGTGTCGATGGCTCTCCCCCACCAAGTGCCGCTCGCCCATCGCCTCCCCGGGCGCCGGCTCCACCCCCCTGCTGGGTGTCTGGACTCACTCATCCCGGACCTCCCGACCTCCAAGTGCGAGGGTCCGGACATCAAAGCACACCAGCCCTATAACTGGGGCAGCTTCAGAGCAGGAAGGCAGTTGTATCTTGGAGTCGAGAGACGTAAAGAAGAACTCATCCTTGACGGACTACTGGCGCTGCCGTAGCTCTGTCTTGTGCACCATCGTCCTGCCTGTTGGCGCTGCCACAGCCTTCGCAACCTTCATATCCTTCATCGTCGTCGGGACCTGCTGGCGTGGCCGCGGACCGTTGTAACCGTCATCTTCACCGGGACCTGCAGGCTCCGCCGCGGACCGTCGTTTTCCTTCATCCATCTCGGGACCTGCCTGGCTCCGCCGCGGCCCGATCATCTAGAACGCCGAGCTCGAGGATTGAGAGCTATTTTCCACTCATTGGTAACAAAGACTGTCCCGCTACCCCTTTCCTAAGCCAGAGACTAGAACCGAGGGGACCCCTGAGTCCAGACCTCCTTGTATCCTATCATCGTAACCTAAGAATTGCATATAAAGTCTCGTTAATCTTCAACCTTGTGTGGTGTCCGTCTGTGGGGGGGAAGTTACTTGTCTGTACAGTCGTTGGAGACGGCTCTCCCTGGAGACCTCTCCCCGTAATCTCGGCCGACCCTCCCGGTCCGTCTAACATTGGTGGCCAGCGGCGCGATCCGAATCACCGCATAACGTACAGAGAGTAGCTCACCCCACGACGAAATCACAATGACAACCAAAGAAAGCGGATCAACCGAGAAGTTCCAAATGGAGAAACTGGAGGAATACAGCCATCGTGAACTAAAACAATTCTGCATCGAACTGGGTATCGCTACCACCGGACTAAGCACCAAAGACGATTTTAAGCATGCCCTAGAATCTTGGGCAGAGACCGGGGCTGCCGAAACCCCCGAGCAAAGCACCGCAGAAAAAACCACCACGGTCCCTGAAGGGCAAAGAACGGGTCTCTCGCAAGACGAGATTCAAGAAAGAGAAAGAACCCGACTACACGAGCTAGAAATGGCCCGACTCAAGATGGACGTTGAACTCAAGTTGGCCGAACAAAAAATTAACTTAGAGCACCTGCGTCTCCGAGAAGAAAGAGAGGAGAAACAGAGACAAAGGGAGCTCGAGGAAAAGAAACTGGCGTACGAACACGAACGGAACCTAGCCGAGATCAACCTGCGCAAGCAGAATAAAGAAGCAGGGGTGCCCGAGCGACCCCACACCTCAGGAACCACAGACAAAAAGGTACACATCCCCAAGGATGTTGTCCGAGAATATTTCCGAGAGGACGACATCCAGCAATGGTTTAAGGCCTATGAAATCGCTATGACTGCACACCGAATCGATAGAAGCGATTGGGGAGCCGGTCTATGGGGGAGATTCCTCAATGAGGGCCGCGATACCCTGCTACAGCTCCCGGACCACCAGATGACCTCCTATGACCATATGAAAGCGGCACTCCTCACCCGCTATGGCCTCACACCCGAGATGTACCGTCAGAGGTTCCGAGACTGCACCCGCATCCCGGGTACAACTTGGGTGGACTATGTAACGTACTTTAGCCGAGCTTTCGAGGGCTGGATCAGAGGAAGCAACGTCACGACCTACGAACAGCTGTTCAATCTGATGGTATGGGAGCATCTGTCGAACAATTGCTTCATTGAGCTCCGCCAGCACCTCCTCGACAGTAAGTTAACGGATCCCCGGCAGCTCGCAGCCGAAGCTGACCGGTGGGAGATCACCAGAGTGGGCCGGAATGGGTCCTACGACCAGAACCGGAACAACAATGGTCAGCACCGACCAAGAGGAGGAGGAGGGGGCCAAGGGCGAGGAAGAGACAACGCTCCGGTCGCCCCCGCTACCAGCACCACCCCCCCGGCCAACCGGGGCGGCACCCCGGCGCGACCGGGGTACAGAGCCAATGTCACGTGTCACCGATGCCAACGAGTAGGCCACTATGCAAACGACCCAAACTGCCCGCAGTACCAGAGCCCAAGACCCCGCCAAGTGGCCGCTGCGGCCCTGGGGGAAGAACAGATCTCCGAGGAGCAGGAGGAATACGAACAAGAGCATCAAGAGTGGGAGCCAGCCGCCATGGCTCTAGCATGCTTAGGGGGGAAAGACATGGTCCCGCGGGTCCCCCTACCCGCTAACACCCAGAAGTACAGCCAATGGGTGAGCATCAATGGACGCCGGGCCGAAGCCCTTCGTGACACCGGGGCCAGTGTAACAGCCGTCCGCTGTCACCTGGTGACCCCAGAACAGTATCTACCGAACATTCTCTGCCCTGTACGATCAGCCGATAACTCGGAAAGTCTGTGTCGGATGGCCTGCGTCCCTTTCGAATGGGGAGGGGTCTCCGGCATGTTGAAAGTAACGGTCCGAGACGATGCCCCAGTAGACTGCCTCCTTGGAAATGACCTTGAAAGCTCTCCGTGGGCAGCCGTGGAGCGAAGAGAACACCTGGGGATGTTAGGCGTCCCGGACTGGGCGTGCGTCACCACCCGGTCCATGGCCGCCCGTGCCAACCACCGCCCAGAAGAACCCGAATGGCCGGCGCCACCGCCTCCGGTCGCCCCAGCCGAAACCACCGACCATGACATCCCCCCCGAACCAGCTCAACCTTCCGACCTCGCTAACCTCGACCAGTGGCCTCAAGAGGGGGGGCCCACGCAAGAACAATTTCGCCAAGAACAGAAGACCTGTCCCTCCCTCGAGGGACTCCGCCAGCAAGCGCTTGCCCAAAGCGCAGGGGATACCGCCGGAACTCTTTGGGTCTACTGGGACAATGATCTGCTGTACAGCGAGCAAAGAATCGCCGAGCTGGGGGCCAACCGAGTATTAGTGGTGCCCCTCCGTTTTAGAGACTTTCTGCTAAACCTGGCCCACGATGTCCCCCTAGCAGGACACCTGGGACAAGATAAAACCTACAGTCGCCTAGTGACCCACTTCTTCTGGCCCAAAATGAGGAACGATGTGCACCAGCATTGCCGATCTTGCCCCACGTGCCAAGCCAGTGGGAAGAGCGGCCGCAAACTAAAGGCCCCCCTGCAACCCTTTCCTGTGGTCACTACCCCATTTGAGAGGGTCGGAATAGACATTGTGGGGCCCCTGGACCCGCGCACAAAACAAGGCCATCGATTCATCTTGGTGCTAGTGGACCACGCCACCCGCTACCCTGAGGCTGTTCCTCTACGGACTGTGACAGCCCCGGTAGTCGGCCGGGCTCTGATGGGGATCTTCTCCCGTGTGGGCTTCCCCCGAGAAGTCGTCAGCGACCGAGGCACGAACTTTATTTCTAAGTACATGAAATCCCTCTGGCAACAGTGCGGGGTCACCTATCGATTCACGACCCCCTATCACCCTCAAGGGAACGGACTTGTTGAGCGGTTCAACCGCACGCTAAAGGGGATGATCGGGGGTTTGGAAGAGCCCCTCCGTCGCCAGTGGGATGTGCTGCTGCCGTGCCTCCTCTTCGCCTACCGAGGGGTCCCTCAGAAATCCCTGGGCTTCAGCCCATTTGAACTGCTATATGGACACCCAGTACGAGGGCCCCTCAGCCTAGTCAAAGAAGGCTGGGAGATGCCTCCGTTAAAGAACCCTCCAGATGTCTTCCGGTACCTCCTAACCCTCCGCAACCAGACCCGGCGGTTCAGGGAACTGGCAAAAGCCAACCTAGAGGCCAGTCAAGAGGACATGAAAAAATGGTATGACCAGAATGCCTCATCCATTGAATTCGAACCTGGCCAACAGGTATGGGTGATGTCCCCCACTGAGCCATGCGCCCTGCAAGACAAATGGACGGGGCCCTTCAAGGTAGTCGAGCGCAAGGGCCCTGCCACCTATCTCATCGACATGGAATCCTCCCGGAACCCTCTCCGGGTCCTCCACGCTAACAGACTAAAGCCCCACTTTGTGCGAACAGAGCTCAGCCTCCTGATGGCCACAGACAATGGGGCTGAAGAAGACTCCGAGCCTCTCCCTGACCTCCTACGGACTCAGGAGCAAGACGGCTCCGTGGATGGGGTCCGACTCTCGGAGGCCCTCACCAGAGAACAACGCCAAGAGTGTCAAGCCCTTCTATCACAGTTCGCCAGCCTGTTTTCCCTCACCCCCGGTGTCACTCCCTGGTGTGTGCACGATGTGGACACGGGGGACAGCCCCCCTATCCGCCACCGGGCCTACCGCGTGCCAGATCGGGTACGGGCCTGCATCCAGGAAGAGGTGGCCAAGATGCTCACACTCGGGGTCATCGAGCCCTCCGACAGTCCCTGGGCCAGCCCTGTAGTACTGGTCCCCAAAGCAGCTGCACCCGGCACCACACCAGAACTCCGGTTCTGCGTCGATGTTGGACAGGCCACATGAAGGGCCGCTCTCCCCCGGCCCAACCAGGCCTGAGCCCAGTCCCGCAAGTACCACACACCACCATTGCACGTCCTCCGTCCCCTCAGGGACCCCTGCCCTCGAGCCTGCCGACCTCGTGGGTCCGATCCACTGCCGGCCCACGCGCCCAGCCTGGGGCGCCATCTTGGACACTCCACCACGAGGCCGCCTGGCCCCCGATCGACCTCAACCCTGGGCCTGGCCCGGCCTCAGACATTCCGGCACCACCCTCCACCCAGGAGGTGAGCGGGCTACTTGGCAAGTCAATGGGAGAAAGAGGTGCCGATGGCTCTCCCCCACCAAGTGCCGCTCGCCCATCGCCTCCCCGGGCGCTGGCTCCACCCCCCTGCTGGGTGTCTGGACTCCCCCATCCCGGACCTCCCGACCTCCAAGTGCGAGGGTCCGGACATCAAAGCACGCCAGCCCTATAACTGGGGCAGCTCCAGAGCAGGAGGGCAGTTGTATCTTGGAGTCGAGAGACGTAAAGAGGAACTCATCCGGGACGGACTACTGGCGCTGCCATAGCTCTGTCCTGTGCACCATCGTCCTGCCTGTTGGCGCTGCCACAGCCGTCGTAACCTTCATCCTTCATCGTCGTCGGGATCTGCTGGCGTGGCCGCGGACCGTTGTAACCGTCATCTTCTACCGGGACCTGCAGGCTCCGCCGCGGACCGTCGTCCTTCCTTCATCCATCTCGGGACCTGCTTGGCTCCTCCACGGCCCGATCATCTAGAACGCCGAGCTCGAGGATTGAGAGCTATTTTGTACTCATTGGTAACTAAGACTGTCCCGCTACCCCTTTCCTAAACCAGAGACTAGAACCGAGGGGACCCCTGAGTCCAGACCTCCTTGTATCCATCATCGTAACCTAAGAATTGCATATAAAGTCTCGTTAACCTTCAACCTTGTGTGGTGTCCGTCTGTGGGGGGGAAGTTACTTATCTGTACAGTCGTTGGAGACGGCTCTCCCTGGAGACCTCTCCCCGTAACCTCGGCCGACCCTCCCGGTCCGTCTAACATTGGTGGCCAGCGGCGCGATCCGAATCACCGCATAAACGTACAGAGAGTAGCTCACCCCACGACGAAGTCACAATGACCACGAAAGAGAGCGGATCAACCGAGAAATTCCAAATGGAGAAATTGGAGGAGTACAACCATCGTGAACTTAAACAATTCTGCATCGAACTGGGTATCGCTACCACCGGACTGAGTACCAAGGACGATTTTAAGCATGCCCTAGAATCTTGGGCAGAAACCGAGGCTGCCGGAACCCCTGATCAAAGCACCGTAGAAAAAACGACCACGGCCCCGGAAGGGCAAAGAACGGGTCTCTCGCAAGACGAGATCCAGGAAAGAGAAAGGACCCGACTACACGAACTAGAAATGGCCCGACTTAAAATGGACGTTGAACTTAAGTTGGCCGAACAAAAAATCAACTTAGAGCACCTGCGTCTCCGAGAAGAAAGAGAGGAGAAACAGAGACAAAGGGAGCTCGAGGAAAAGAAACTAGCGTACGAACACGAACGAAACCTAGCCGAGATCAACCTACGCAAGCAGGATAAAGAAGCAGGGGTGCCCGAGCGACCCCCCACCTCAGGGGCCACAGACAAAAAGGTACACATCCCCAAGGATGTTGTCCGAGAATACTTCAGAGAGGACGACATCCAGCAATGGTTTAAAGCCTATGAAATCGCTATGACTGCACACCGGATCGATAGAAGCGACTGGGGAGCCGGTCTCTGGGGAAGATTCCTCAATGAGGGCCGCGACACCCTACTACAGCTCCCGGACCACCAGATGACCTCCTACGACCATATGAAAGCGGCCCTCCTCACCCGCTATGGTCTCACACCCGAGATGTACCGTCAGAGGTTCCGAGACTGCACCCGCATCCCGGGTACAACTTGGGTGGACTATGTAACATACTTTAGCCGAGCCTTCGAGGGCTGGATCCGAGGAAGCAACGTCACGACCTACGAGCAACTATTTAACCTGATGGTATGGGAGCATCTGTCGAACAATTGCTTCATTGAACTCCGCCAACACCTCCTCGACAGCAAGTTAACGGATCCCCGGCAGCTCGCAGCCGAAGCTGACCGGTGGGAGATCACCAGAGTGGGCCGGAATGGGTCCTACGAACAGAACCGGAACAACAATGGTCAGCACCGACCCAGAGGAGGAGGAGGGGGCCAAGGGCGAGGAAGAGACAACGCCCCGGTCGCCCCCGCTACCAACACCACCCCCCCGGCCAACCGGGGCAGCACCCCAGCGCGACCGGGGTACAGAGCCAATGTCACGTGTCACCGATGTCAACGAGTCGGCCACTATGCGAACGACCCAAACTGCCCGCAGTACCAGAGCCCAAGACCCCGCCAAGTGGCCGCTGCAGCCCTAGGGGAAGAACAGATCTCCGAGGAACAGGAAGAGTACGAACAAGAGCATCAAGAGTGGGAGCCAGCCGCCATGACTCTAGCCTGCTTAGGGGGGAAAGACATAGTCCCGCGGGTCCCCCTACCCGCTAACACCCAGAAGTACAGCCAATGGGTGAGCATCAATGGACACCAGGCCGAAGCCCTTCGTGACACCGGGGCCAGTGTAACAGCCGTCCGCTGTCACCTGGTGGCCCCAGAACAGTATCTACCGAACATTCTCTGCCCTGTACGATCAGCCGATAACTCGGAGAGCCTGTGTCGGATGGCCTGCGTCCCCTTCGAATGGGGGGGGGTCTCCGGCATGTTGAAAGTGACGGTCCGAGACGATGCCCCCGTAGACTGCCTCCTGGGCAATGACCTGGAAAGCTCTCCGTGGGCCGCCGTGGAGCGAAAGGAACACCTGGGGATGTTGGGCGTCCCAGACTGGGCGTGCGTCACCACCCGTTCCATGGCCGCCCGTGCCAACCACCAGCCAGAAGAACCCGAATGGCCGGCGCCACCGCCTCCGGTCGCCCCGGCCGAAAACACCGACCGTAACATTCCCGCCGAACCAGCTCAACCTACCGACCTCGCTAACCTCGACCAGTGGCCTCAAGAAGGGGGGCCCACGCAAGAACAATTTCGCAAAGAACAGAAGACGTGTCCCTCCCTCGAGGGACTCCGCCAGCAAGCGCTCGCCCAAAGCGCAGGGGATACCCCCGGAACTCATTGGGTCTACTGGGACAATGATCTGCTGTACAGCGAGCAAAGAATCGCCGAGCTGGGGAGCAACCGAGTACTAGTGGTACCCCTCCGTTTCAGAGACTTCCTGTTAAACCTGGCCCACGATGTCCCCCTGGCAGGACATCTGGGACAAGATAAAACCTACAGTCGCCTAGTGACCCACTTCTTCTGGCCCAAAATGAGAAACGATGTGCACCAGCATTGCCGATCTTGCCCCACGTGCCAAGCCAGTGGGAAGAGCGGCCGCAAACTAAAGGCTCCCCTGCAACCTTTTCCCGTGGTCACTACCCCGTTTGAGAGAGTCGGAATAGACATTGTGGGGCCCTTGGACCCACGCACAAAACAAGGCCATCGATTCATCCTGGTGCTAGTGGACCACGCCACCCGCTACCCTGAGGCTGTTCCTCTGCGAACTGTGACAGCCCCGGTGGTCGGCCGGGCCCTGATGGGGATCTTCTCCCGTGTGGGCTTCCCCCGAGAAGTCGTCAGCGACAGAGGCACGAACTTTATTTCCAAATACATGAAGTCCCTCTGGCAACAGTGCGGGGTCACCTACAGATTCACAACCCCCTATCACCCTCAAGGGAACGGACTCGTTGAGCGGTTCAACCGCACGCTAAAGGGAATGATCGGGGGGTTGGAAGAGCCCCTCCGTCGCCAGTGGGATGTGCTGCTGCCGTGCCTCCTCTTCGCGTATCGAGAAGTCCCCCAGAAATCCCTGGGCTTCAGCCCATTTGAACTGCTATATGGACACCCAGTGCGAGGGCCGCTCAGTCTCGTCAAAGAAGGCTGGGAGATGCCTCCGCTAAAGAACCCTCCAGATGTCTTCCGGTACCTCCTCACCCTCCGCAACCAGACCCGGCGGTTCAGAGAACTAGCGAAGGCCAACCTAGAGGCCAGTCAAGAGGACATGAAAAAATGGTATGACCAGAATGCCTCATCCATTGAATTCGAACCTGGCCAACAGGTATGGGTGATGTCCCCCACTGAGCCATGCGCCCTGCAAGACAAATGGACGGGGCCCTTCAAAGTAATAGAGCGCAAGGGTCCTGCCACTTATCTCATCGACATGGAATCCTCCCGGAACCCTCTCCGGGTCCTCCACGCTAACAGACTAAAGCCCCACTTTGTGCGAACAGAGCTCAGCCTCCTGATGGCCACAGACACTGGGGTTGAAGAAGACTCCGAGCCTCTCCCTGACCTCCTACGGACTCAAGAGCAAGACGGCTCCGTGGATGGGGTCCGGCTCTCAGAGGCCCTCACCAGAGAACAACGCCAGGAGTGTCAAGCCCTCCTATCACAGTTCGCCAGCCTGTTCTCCCTCACCCCGGGTGTCACTTCCTGGTGTGTGCACGATGTGGATACCGGGGACAGCCCCCCTATCCGCCACCGGGCCTACCGCGTGCCAGACCGGGTACGGGCCTGCATCCAGGAAGAAATAGCCAAGATGCTCACGATCGGGGTCATCGAGCCCTCAGACAGTCCCTGGGCCAGCCCTGTCGTACTGGTCCCCAAGGCAGCGGCCCCCGGCACCACCCCAGAACTCCGGTTCTGCGTCGACTACCGGGGCTTGAATGCGGTCACCAGAACAGACGCGCATCCCATCCCCCGGGCAGATGAACTAGTCGACCGAATGGGAGCTGCCCGCTACCTCAGCATCTTCGACCTGACAGCCGGCTATTGGCAGATCGGCCTCACACCCCGGGCGCAAGAACGTTCTGCCTTCTCCACCCCCGATGGCCATTACCATTTCACGGTCATGCCCTTCGGCATGAAGAATGCCCCAGCAACATTCCAACGGCTCGTCAATCAGGTCCTGGCGGGGCTCGAAGGATTCAGCGCCGCCTACCTAGACGACATCGCTGTATACAGCCACCATTGGACCGAGCACCTCCACCACCTCCGAGCAGTGCTGCAAGCCCTTCAGCGAGCTGGCCTCACGATCAAGGCCAGCAAGTGTCAAATTGGGCAAGGGTCTGTAACCTACCTCGGACACCAGGTGGGAAGCGGCCTAGTGGCCCCGCTACAGCTGAAAATTGCCGCCATCCAGGCCTGGCAGCCCCCCATCACCCAAACCGAGGTACGAGCCTTCCTGGGCCTCACGGGCTACTACCGAAGGTTCGTAAAAGACTATGGTACCATAGTGGGGCCCCTCACAGAACTCACGTCAAAGAACCAGCCCAAGAAAGTCACCTGGACCCCAGAGTGTCAAACTGCATTTGAACAATTAAAGGCCGCCATGTGTTCCGCCCCTGTGCTCCAGGCCCCAGACTACAGCCGGGAGTTCGTCGTCCAGACGGACGCCTCCGACCAGGGCATTGGGGCAGTCCTGTCTCAAGTGAACACCGAAGGCCTTGATCAACCGGTGGCCTTCATCAGCCGGAGACTCCTACCACGGGAGCAACGCTGGAGCACCATAGAGAGGGAAGCCTTCGCTGTGGTATGGGCCCTCAAGAAGCTCCGGCCCTACCTTTTCGGCACCCACTTTCGGGTGCAGACCGACCACCGACCCCTGCAATGGCTGATGCATATGCGGGGGGAGAACCCAAAGTTGCTACGCTGGTCCATCTCCTTGCAAGGTATGGACTTCACAGTCGAACACCGGCCTGGGCCAGATCACGCCAACGCGGATGGCCTGTCCCGGTTTTTCCGCCTCGACGAGGAGAGTCCCCAAGAGGATGGGTAACTCTCCCCGCCTTCAGCTGGGGGGGACGCATGTTGGACAGGCCACATGAAGGGCCGCTCTCCCCCGGCCCAACCAGGCCTGAGCCCAGTCCCGCAAGTACCACACACCACCATTGCACGTCCTCCGTCCCCTCAGGGACCCCTGCCCTCGAGCCTGCCGACCTCGTGGGTCCGATCCACTGCCGGCCCACGCGCCCAGCCTGGGGCGCCATCTTGGACACTCCACCACGAGGCCGCCTGGCCCCCGATCGACCTCAACCCTGGGCCTGGCCCGGCCTCAGACATTCCGGCACCACCCTCCACCCAGGAGGTGAGCGGGCTACTTGGCAAGTCAATGGGAGAAAGAGGTGCCGATGGCTCTCCCCCACCAAGTGCCGCTCGCCCATCGCCTCCCCGGGCGCTGGCTCCACCCCCCTGCTGGGTGTCTGGACTCCCCCATCCCGGACCTCCCGACCTCCAAGTGCGAGGGTCCGGACATCAAAGCACGCCAGCCCTATAACTGGGGCAGCTCCAGAGCAGGAGGGCAGTTGTATCTTGGAGTCGAGAGACGTAAAGAGGAACTCATCCGGGACGGACTACTGGCGCTGCCATAGCTCTGTCCTGTGCACCATCGTCCTGCCTGTTGGCGCTGCCACAGCCGTCGTAACCTTCATCCTTCATCGTCGTCGGGATCTGCTGGCGTGGCCGCGGACCGTTGTAACCGTCATCTTCTACCGGGACCTGCAGGCTCCGCCGCGGACCGTCGTCCTTCCTTCATCCATCTCGGGACCTGCTTGGCTCCTCCACGGCCCGATCATCTAGAACGCCGAGCTCGAGGATTGAGAGCTATTTTGTACTCATTGGTAACTAAGACTGTCCCGCTACCCCTTTCCTAAACCAGAGACTAGAACCGAGGGGACCCCTGAGTCCAGACCTCCTTGTATCCATCATCGTAACCTAAGAATTGCATATAAAGTCTCGTTAACCTTCAACCTTGTGTGGTGTCCGTCTGTGGGGGGGAAGTTACTTATCTGTACAGTCGTTGGAGACGGCTCTCCCTGGAGACCTCTCCCCGTAACCTCGGCCGACCCTCCCGGTCCGTCTAACAGTCGACTACCGGGGCTTGAATGCGGTCACCAGAACCGACGCGCATCCCATACCCCGGGCAGATGAACTAATCGACCGCATGGGAGCTGCCCGCTATCTCAGTATCTTCGATCTGACGGCGGGCTACTGGCAAATCGGCCTCACACCCCGGGCGCAGGAACGTTCTGCCTTTTCCACCCCCGATGGCCATTACCATTTCACCGTCATGCCCTTCGGTATGAAGAATGCCCCGGCAACATTCCAACGGCTCGTCAATCAGGTCCTGGCGGGGCTCGAAGGATTCAGCGCCGCCTACCTAGACGACATCGCTGTATACAGCCACCATTGGCCCGAGCACCTCCACCACCTCCGAGCAGTGCTGCAAGCCCTTCAGCGAGCTGGCCTCACGATCAAGGCCAGCAAGTGTCAAATTGGGCAAGGGTCCGTAACCTACCTCGGGCACCAGGTGGGAAGCGGCCTGGTGGCCCCTCTGCAGCTAAAAATTGCCGCCATCCAGTCTTGGCAGCCCCCCATCACTCAGACCGAGGTACGAGCCTTCCTGGGCCTCACAGGATATTATCGAAGGTTCGTGAAGGACTACGGTACCATAGTAGGGCCCCTCACAGAACTCACGTCAAAAAACCAGCCCAAGAACGTCAACTGGACCCCAGAGTGCCAAGCTGCATTTGAACAACTAAAAGCCGCCATGTGTTCTGCCCCGGTGCTCCAGGCCCCCGACTACAGCCGGGAGTTCGTTGTCCAGACGGATGCCTCCGACCATGGCATTGGGGCAGTCCTGTCCCAAGTAAACACCGAAGGCCTTGATCAACCGGTGGCCTTCATCAGCCGGCGACTCCTACCACGGGAACAACGCTGGAGCACCATAGAGAGAGAGGCCTTCGCGGTGGTATGGGCCCTCAAGAAACTCCGGCCCTACCTTTTTGGCACCCACTTTCGGGTGCAGACTGACCACCGACCCCTGCAGTGGCTGATGCAGATGCGGGGGGAAAACCCGAAGTTATTACGCTGGTCCATCTCACTGCAGGGTATGGACTTCACAGTTGAACACCGTCCTGGGCCAGATCACGCCAACGCGGATGGCCTGTCCCGCTTCTTCCGCCTCGACGAGGAGAGTCCCCAAGAGGATGGGTGACTCTCCCCGCCTTCAGCTGGGGGGGACGCATGTTGGACAGGCCCCATAAAGGGCCGCTCTCCCCCGGCCCAACCAGGCCCGAGTCCGGGCCCGCAAGTACCACACACCACCATTGCACGTCCTCTGTCCCCTCAGAGACCCCTGCCCTCGAGCGTGTCAACCTCGTGGGCCCGATCCACTGCCGGCCCTCGCGCCCATCCTGGGGCTCCATCTTGGACACTCCACCACGAGGCCGCCTGGCCCCCGATCGACCTCAACCCTGGGCCTGGCCGGGCCTCAGACATCCCGGCACCACCATCCACCCAGGAGGTGAGCGGGCTACTTGGCAAGTCAATGGGAGAAAGAGGTGTCGATGGCTCTCCCCCACCAAGTGCCGCTCGCCCATCGCCTCCCCGGGCGCCGGCTCCACCCCCCTGCTGGGTGTCTGGACTCACTCATCCCGGACCTCCCGACCTCCAAGTGCGAGGGTCCGGACATCAAAGCACACCAGCCCTATAACTGGGGCAGCTTCAGAGCAGGAAGGCAGTTGTATCTTGGAGTCGAGAGACGTAAAGAAGAACTCATCCTTGACGGACTACTGGCGCTGCCGTAGCTCTGTCTTGTGCACCATCGTCCTGCCTGTTGGCGCTGCCACAGCCTTCGCAACCTTCATATCCTTCATCGTCGTCGGGACCTGCTGGCGTGGCCGCGGACCGTTGTAACCGTCATCTTCACCAGGACCTGCAGGCTCCGCCGCGGACCGTCGTTTTCCTTCATCCATCTCGGGACCTGCCTGGCTCCGCCGCGGCCCGATCATCTAGAACGCCGAGCTCGAGGATTGAGAGCTATTTTCCACTCATTGGTAACAAAGACTGTCCCGCTACCCCTTTCCTAAGCCAGAGACTAGAACCGAGGGGACCCCTGAGTCCAGACCTCCTTGTATCCTATCATCGTAACCTAAGAATTGCATATAAAGTCTCGTTAATCTTCAACCTTGTGTGGTGTCCGTCTGTGGGGGGGAAGTTACTTGTCTGTACAGTCGTTGGAGACGGCTCTCCCTGGAGACCTCTCCCCGTAATCTCGGCCGACCCTCCCGGTCCGTCTAACAGCACCCTTCTCCCCTCTGCCTTGCACCCTTTTCCCCTCCCCCTTGCACTCTTCTCCCCTCTGCCTTGCACCCTTCTCCCTTCCGCCTTGCACCTTTCTCCCCTCTACCTTGCACCCTTCTCCCCTCTGCCTTGCCCCCTTCTCCGCTCTACTTGCACCCTTCTCTCCTCTGCCTTGCACACTTCTCCCTTCCGCCTTGCACCCTTCTTCTCTCTACCTTGCACCCTTCTCCCCTCTGCCTTGCACCCTACTCTCCTACCCCTTGCACTCTTCTCCCCTCCGCATTGCACCCTTCTCTCCTCTGCCTTACAACCTTCTCCCCTATGCCTTGCACACTTCTCTCCTCTGCCTTGCACCCTTCTCCTCTCTACCTTGCACCCTTCTCTCCTCTGCCTTGCACCCTTCTCCCCTCCACCTTGCACCCTTCTCCTCTCTACCTTGCACCCATCTCCTCTCTACCTTGCACCCTTCTCCCCTCTGCATTGCACCCTTCTCCCCTCTGCCTTGCACCCTTCTCCCCTCTGCCTTGCACCCTTCTCCTCTCTGCCTTGCACCCTTCTCTCATCTGCCTTGCACCATTCTCCTCTCTGCCTTGCCCCCTTCTCCCCTCTGCCTTGCACCCTTCTCCTCTCTACCTTGCACCCTTCTCCCTTCTACATTGCACCCTTCGCCCCTCCGCCTGCACCCTTCTCCTCTCTGCCTTGCAACCTTCTCCCCTCCCCCTTGCACCTTTCTCTCCTCTGCCTTGCACTCTTCTCATCTCTACCTTGCAGCCTTCTCCTCTCTGCCTTGCACCTTTATCTCCTCTGCCTTGCACCCTTCTCCTCTCTACCTTGCAGCCTTCTCCTCTCTGTCTTGCACCCTTCTCCCCTCTGCCTTGCAACCTTCTCCCCTCCCCCTTGCAAACTTCTACCCTCTGCCTTGCACCCTTCTCCGCTCTACCTTGCACCCTTCTACTCTCTGCCTTGCACCCTTATCCCTTCTGCCTTGCAATCTTCTCACCTCCCCCTTGCACTTTTCTCCCCTCTGCCTTGCACCCTTCTCCTCTCTACCTTGCATCCTTCTCCTCTCTGCCTTGCACCCTTCCCGCTCTGCCTTGCACCCTTCTCCCCTCCGCCTTGCACCCTTCACCCCTCTGCCTTGCACCCTTCTCTTCTCTGCCTTGTACCCTCCTCCTCTCTACCTTGCACCCTTCTCCCCTCTGCCTTTCACCCTTCTCCCCTCTGCCTTGCACCCTTCTCTCATCTGCCTTGCACCATTCTCCTCTCTGCCTTGCCCCCTTCTCCCCTCTGCCTTGCACCCTTCTCCTCTCTACCTTGCACTCTCCTCCCCTCTGCCTTGCGACCTTCTCCTCTCTACCTTTCACCCTTCTCCCCTCTGCCTTGCACCCTTCTCCTCTCTGCCTTGCACCCTTCTGTCCTCCGCCTTGCACCCTTCTCCCTTCTGCCTTGCAACCTTCTCGCCTCCTCCTTGCACTTTTCTCCCCTCTGCCTTGCACCCTTCTCCTCTCTACCTTGCATCCTTCTCCTCTCTGCCTTTCACCCTTCCCTCCTCTGCCTTGCACCCTTCTCCCCTCTCCCTTGCACTCTCCTCTCCTCCGCCTTGCACCCTTCTCCTCTCTACCTTTCACCTTTCTCCCCTCTGCCTTGCACCCTTCTCCTCTCCACCTTACACCCTTCTGTCCTCCGCCTTGCACCTTTCTCGCCTCCGCCTTGCACCCTTCTCCTCTCTGCCTTGCACCCTTCTCCCCTCTGCCTTGCACCCTTTTCCCCTCCCCCTTGCGCTCTTCTCCCCTCTGCCTTGCACCCTTCTCCCTTCCGCCTTGTACCTTTCTCCCCTCTACCTTGCACCCTTCTCCCCTCTGCCTTGCCCCCTTCTCCGCTCTACTTGCACCCTTCTCTCCTCTGCCTTGCACCCTTCTCCCTTCTGCCTTGCACCCTTCTTCTCTCTACCTTGCACCCTTCTCCCCTCTGCCTTGCACCCTACTCTCCTACCCCTTGCACTCTTCTCCCCTCTGCATTGCACCCTTCTCTCCACTGACTTACACCCTTCTCCCCTATGCCTTGCACCCTTCTCTCCTCTGCCTTGCACCCTTCTCCTCTCTACCTTGCACCCTTCTCTCCTCTGCCTTGCACCCTTCTCCCCTCCACCTTGCACCCTTCTCCTCTCTACCTTGCACCCATCTCCTCTCTGCCTTGCACCCATCTCCTCTCTGCCTTGCACCCTTCTCCCCTCTGCCTTACACCTTTCTCCTCTTTACCGTGCACCCTTCCCACCCCTACCTTGCACCCTTCTCCTCTCTACCCTGCACCCTTCTCTCCTCTGCCTTTCACCCTTCTCCCCTCCGCCTTGCACCCTTCTCCCCGCTGCCTTGCACCCTTCTCCTTTATACCTTGCACCCTTCTCCCCTCTGCCTTGCACCCTTCTCTCCTCTGCCTTGCACCCGTCTCCTCTCTGCCTTGCACCCTTCTCTCCTCTGCCTTGCCCCCTTCTCCCCTCTGCCTTGCACCCTTCTCCTCTCTCCTCCGCCTGCACCCTTCTCCTCTCTGCCTTGCACCCTTCTCCTCTCTGCCTTGCACCCTTCTCCCCTCCATCTTGCACCCTTCTCCCCTCTGTCTTGCACCCTTCTCCCCTACCCCTTGCACCCTTCTCCCCTCTGCCTTCCACCCTTCCACCCTTCTCCTCTCTACCTTGCACCCTTCTCCCCTCCCCGTTACACCTTTCTCTCCTCTGCCTGCCTTGCACTCTTCTCCTCTCTTCCTTGCAGCCTTCTCCTCTCTGCCTTGCACCTTTCTCTCCTCTGCCTTGCATCCTTCTCCTCTCTACCTTGCGTCCTTCTACTCTCTGCCTTGCAACCTTCTCCCCTCTGCCTTGCAAACTTCTACCCTCTGCCATGCACCCTTCTCCGCTCTACCTTGCACCCTTCTACTCTCTGCCTTGCACCCTTCTCCCCTCTGCCTTGCACCCTTCTCCTCTCTACTTGCACCCTTCTCTCCTCTGCCTTGCACCCTTCTCCTTTCCGCCTTGCACCCTTCTCCTCTCTACCTTGCACCCTTCTCCCCTCTGCCTTGCACTCTACTCCCCTAACCCTTGCACTCTTCTCTCCTCCGCCTTGCACCCTTCTCTCCTCTGCCTTGCACCCTTCTCCCCTATGCCTTGCACCCTTCTCTCCTCTGCCGCGCACCCTTCTCCACTCCGCCTTGCACCCTTCTCCTCTCTGCCTTGCACCCTTCTCCCCTCTGCCGCACACCCTTCTCCTCTCTACTTGCACCCTTCTCTCCTCTGCCTTGCACCCTTCCCCCTTCCTCCTTGCACCCTTCTCCTCTCTACCTTGCACCCTTCTCCCCTCTGCCTTGCACTCTACTCCCCTACACCTTGCACTCTTCTCTCCTCCGCCTTGCACCCTTCTCCCCTCTGCCTTGCACCCTTCTCCCCTATGCCTTGCACCCTTCTCTCCTCTGCCTTGCACCCTTCTCCCCTCCGCCTTGCACCCTTCTCCTCTCTGCCTTGCACCCTTCTCCCCTCTGCCGTGCACCCTTCTCTCCTCTACCTTGTACCCTTCTCCTCTCTACCTTGCACCCTTCTCCTCTCTACCTTGCACCCATCTCCTCTCTGCCTTGCACCCATCTCCTCTCTGCCTTGCACCCTTCTCCCCTCTGCCTTACACCTTTCTCATCTTTATCTTGCACCCTTCTCTTCTCTACCTTGCACCCTTCTCCTCTCTACCTTGCACCCTTCTCTCCTCTGCCTTGCACCCTTCTCCCCTCTGCTTTGCACCCTTCTCCCCTCCGCCTTGCACCCTTCTCCCCTCCGCCTTGCACCCTTCTCCCCGCTGCCTTGCACCCTTCTCTCCTCTGCCTTGCACCCTTCTCCTTTCTACCTTGCACCCTTCTCCCCTCGGCCTTGCACCCTTCTCCCCTCTGCCTTGCACCCTTCTCCTCTCTGCCTTGCACCCTTCTCTCCTCTGCCTTGCCCCCTTCTCCCCTCTGCCTTGCACCCTTCTCCTCTCTACCTTGCACCCTTCTCCCTTCTACATTGCACCCTTCTCCCCTCCGCCTGCACCCTTCTCTCTGCCTTGCACCCTTCTGCTCTCTACCTTGTACCCTTCTCCCCTCCACCTTGCACCCTTCTCCCCTCTGTCTTGCACCCTTCTCACCTCCCCCTTGCACCTTTCTCCCCTCTGCCTTCCACCCTTCTCCTCTCTACCTTGCACCCTTCTCCCCTCCCCGTTGCACCTTTCTCTCCTCTGCCTTGCACTCTTCTCCTCTCTACCTTGCAGCCTTCTCCTCTCTGCCTTGCACCCTTCTCCCCTCTGCCTTGCACCTTTCTCCGCTCTACCTTGCACCCTTCTACTCTCTGCCTTGCACCCTTCTCCCTTCTGCCTTGCAACCTTCTCGCCTCCCCCTTTCACTTTTCTCCCCTCTGCATTGCACTCTTCTCCTCTCTACCTTGCATCCTTCTCCTCTCTGCCTTGCACCCTTCCCCCCTCTGCCTTGCACCCTTCTCCCATCTCCCTGGCACTCTCCTCCCCTCCGCCTTGCACCCTTCTCCTCTCTACCTTTCACCTTTCTCCTCTCTGCCTTGCACCCTTCTCCTCTCTACCTTGCACCCTTCTATCCTCAGCCTTGCACCCTTCTCCACCTCCGCCTTGCACCCTTCTCCTCTCTGCCTTGCACCCTTCTCCCATCTGCCTTGCCGCTTTTCCCCTCCCCTTGCACTCTTCTCCCCTCTGCTTGCACCCTTCTCCCTTCCGCCTTGCACCTTTCTTCCCTCTACCTTGCACCCTTCTCCCCTCTGCCTTGCACCCTTCTCCTCTCTACCTTGCACCCTTCTCTCCTCTGCCTTGCACCCTTCCCCCTTCCACCTTGCACCCTTCTCCTCTTTACCTTGCACCCTTCTCCCCTCTGCCTTGCACTCTACTCCCCTACCCCTTGCACTCTTCTCCCCTCCGCCTTGCACCCTTCTCTCCTCTGCCTTGCACCCTTCTCCCCTATGCCTTGCACCCTTCTCTCCTCTGCCTTGCCCCCTTCTCCCCTCTGACTTGCACCCTTTTCCCCTCCCCCTTGCACTCTTCTCCCCTCTGCCTTGCACCCTTCTCCCTTCCGCCTTGTACCCTTCTCCTCTCTACCTTGCACCCTTCTCCCCTCTGCCTTGCGCCCTTCTCCTCTCTACCGTGCACCCTTTTCCACTCTGCCTTGCACCCTTCTCCCCTTCGCCTTGCACCCTTCTCCCCTCTGCCTTGCACCCTTCTCCCCTACCCCTTGCACTCTTCTCCCCTCATCCTTGCACCCTTCTCTCCTCTGCCTTGCACCCTTCTCCCATCCGCCTTGCACCCTTCTCTCCTCTCTGCCTGGCACCCTTCTCCCCTCTGCCTTGCACCCTTCTCCTCTCTACCTTGCTCCCTTCTCCCCTCTGCCTTGCACCCTTCTCCCCTCCGCCTTGCACCCTTCTCCCCTCCGCCTTGCACCCATCTCCTCTCTGCCTTGCACCCTTCCCCCTCTGGCTTGCACCCTTCTCCCCTCTGCCTTGCACCCTTCTCCCCTCTACCTTGCACCCTTCTCCCCTCCGCCTTGCACCCGTCTCCTCTCCGCCCTGGAAACCATCTCCTCTCCGCCTTGCACCCATCACCTCTCTGCCTCGCACCTTTCTCCTCTCTACCTTGCACCCTTCTCCCCTGCGCATTGCACCCTTCTCCCCTCTGTCTTGCACCCTTCTCCCCTCTACCTTGCACCCTTGTCCTCTCTGCCTTGCACCCTTCTCCCCTCCGCCTGGGACCCATCTCCTCTCCGCCTTGCACCCATCTCCTCTCTGTAGTTTGGTTTGCCCTGTTCCCATGTGTTAGACAGGGACCTGGAGGGTCGGCCGAGGACAGGGGGAGAGGCCTCCGGTGAGGGCCGTCTCCAGCGATCGTACAGACAAGTAACTTCCCCCCCACAGATGGACACCACACAAGGATAAGGTTGACGTTCTTTATATGCAGGTCTTAAAGTACGGTAGTACGGTACAGTGCGATCAGGACGCGAGGGTCCTCTCAATTCTAGTCTCTGGAAGGGGAAGGGGGTAGCAGGACAGTCTTGTTACCAATCTGGTATTCAGATGAGACGGTGGGTAGCTCACAATCCTCGAGCTCGGCGTTCGGGAAGGTCGGGCCGCGGCAGCACCAGCAGGTCCCGAGGAGGTCGTAGGTAGCAACGGGCCGCGGCAGCGCCAGCAGGTCCCGACAACGAAGGTGGTAGCAAGAGGCCGCGGCAGCGCCAGCAGGTCCCCAGGAGGATGAAGGTTACAACGGGCCGCGGCAGCGCCAGCAGGTCCCATGAGGATGAAGGTTGCAGAAGGCCGCGGCAGCGCCAGCAGGCAGGACGACAGTTCACAAGGCAGGGCTGCGGCAGCGCCAGCAGTCCGTCAAGGATGAGTTCTTCACGGTGTCTCTCGACTCCAGGATACAACTGCCTTCCTGCTCTGGAGCTGCCTCAGTTATAGGTCTGGCGCCCTGTTAGACGGACCGGGAGGGTCGGCCGAGGTTACGGGGAGAGGTCTCCAGGGAGAGCCGTCTCCAACGACTGTACAGACAAGTAACTTCCCCCCCACAGACGGACACCACACAAGTTTGAAGGTTAACGAGACTTTATATGCAATTCTTAGGTTACGATGATAGGATACAAGGAGGTCTGGACTCAGGGGTCCCCTCGGTTCTAGTCTCTGGCTTAGGAAAGGGGTAGCGGGACAGTCTTTGTTACCAATGAGTGGAAAATAGCTCTCAATCCTCGAGCTCGGCGTTCTAGATGATCGGGCCGCGGCGGAGCCAGGCAGGTCCCGAGATGGACGAAGGAAAACGACGGTCCGCGGCGGAGCCTGCAGGTCCCGGTGAAGATGACGGTTACAACGGTCCGCGGCCACGCCAGCAGGTCCCGACGACGATGATGATATGAAGGTTGCGAAGGCTGTGGCAGCGCCAACAGGCAGGACGATGGTGCACAAGACAGAGCTACGGCAGCGCCAGTAGTCCGTCAAGGATGAGTTCCTCTTTACGTCTCTCGACTCCAAGATACAACTGCCTTCCTTCTCTGGAGCTGCCCCAGTTATAGGGCTGGCGGGCTTTGATGTCCGGACCTTCGCACTTGGAGGTCGGGAGGTCCGGGATGAGAGAGTCCAGACACCCAGCAGGGGGGTGGAGCCAGCGCCCGGGGAGGCGATGGGCGAGCGGCACTTGGCGGGGGAGAGCCATTGGCACCTCTTTCTCCCATTGACTTGCCAAGTAGCCCGCTCACCTCCTGGGTGGAGGGTGGTGCCGGAATGTCTGAGGCCGGCCAGGCCCAGGGTTGAGGTCGATCGGGGGCCAGGCGGCCTCGTGGTGGAGTGTCCAAGATGGCGCCCCAGGCTGGGCGCGTGGGCCGGCAGTGGATCGGACCCACGAGGTCAATATGCTCGAGGGCAGGGGTCCCTGAGGGGACGGAGGACGTGCAATGGTGGTGTGTGGTACTTGCGTGACTGGACTCAGGCCTGGTGGGCCGGGGGAGAGCGGCCCTTCATGTGGCCTGTCCAACATGCGTCCCCCCCAGCTGAAGGCGGGGAGAGTTACCCATCCTCTTGGGGACTCTCCTCGTCGAGGCGGAAAAACCGGGACAGGCCATCCGCGTTGGCGTGATCTGACCCAGGCCGGTGTTCGACCGTGAAGTCCATACTTTGCAAGGAGATGGACCAGCGTAGCAACTTTGGGTTTTCCCCCCGCATATGCATCAGCCACTGCAGGGGTCGGTGGTCGGTCTGCACCCGAAAGTGGGTGCCAAAAAGGTAGGGCCGGAGCTTCTTGAGGGCCCATACTACAGCGAAGGCTTCCCTCTCTATGGTGCTCCAGCGTTGCTCCCGTGGCAGGAGTCTCCGGCTGATGAAGGCCACCGGTTGATCAAGGCCTTCGGTGTTCACTTGAGACAGGACTGCCCCAATGCCCTGGTCGGAGGCGTCTGTCTGGACGACGAACTCCCGGCTGTAGTCTGGGGCCTGGAGCACAGGGGCGGAACACATGGCGGCCTTCAATTGTTCAAATGCAGTCTGACACTCTGGGGTCCAGTTGACTTTCTTGGGCTGGTTCTTTGACGTGAGTTCTGTGAGGGGCCCCACTATGGTACCATAGTCTTTCACGAACCTTCGGTAATAGCCCGTGAGGCCCAGGAAGGCTCGTACCTCGGTTTGGGTGATGGGGGGCTGCCAGGCCTGGATGGCGGCAATTTTCAGCTGCAGAGGGGCCACTAGGCCGCTTCCCACCTGGTGTCCGAGGTAGGTTACAGACCCTTGCCCAATTTGGCACTTGCTGGCCTTGATCGTGAGGCCAGCTCGCTGAAGGGCTTGCAGTACTGCTCGGAGGTGGTGGAGGTGCTCGGTCCAATGGTGGCTGTATACAGCGATGTCGTCTAGGTAGGCGGCGCTGAATCCTTCGAGCCCCGCCAGGACCTGATTGACGAGTCGTTGGAATGTTGCTGGGGCATTCTTCATGCCGAAGGGCATGACCGTGAAATGGTAATGGCCATCGGGGGTGGAGAAGGCAGAACGTTCTTGCGCTCGGGGTGTGAGGCCGATCTGCCAATAGCCTGCTGTCAGGTCGAAGATGCTGAGGTAGCGGGCAGCTCCCATTCGGTCGACTAGTTCATCTGCCCGGGGGATGGGATGTGCGTCTGTTCTGGTGACCGCATTCAAGCCCCGGTAGTCTACGCAGAACCGGAGTTCTGGGGTGGTGCCGGGGGCAGCTGCTTTGGGGACCAGTACGACAGGGCTGGCCCAGGGACTGTCTGAGGGCTCGATGACCCCGAGCGTGAGCATCTTGGCTACTTCCTCCTGGATGCAGGCCCGTACCCGATCTGGCACGCGGTAGGCCCGGTGGCGGATAGGGGGGCTGTCCCCGGTGTCCACATCGTGCACACACCAGGAAGTGACCCCTGGGGTGAGGGAGAACAGGCTGGCGAACTGTGACAGGAGGGCTTGACACTCTTGGCGTTGTTCTCTGGTGAGGGCCTCCGAGAGCCGGACCCCATCCACGGAGCCGTCTTGCTCCTGAGTCCGTAGGAGGTCAGGGAGAGGCTCGGAGTCTTCTTCAACCCCATTGTCTGTGGCCATCAGGAGGCTAAGCTCCGTTCGCACAAAGTGGGGCTTTAGTCTGTTAGCGTGGAGGACCCGGAGAGGGTTCCGGGAGGATTCCATGTCGATGAGATAGGTGGCAGGACCCTTGCGCTCGATTACTTTGAAGGGCCCCGTCCATTTGTCTTGTAGGGCGCATGGCTCAGTGGGGGACATCACCCATACCTGTTGGCCAGGTTCGAATTCAATGGAGGAGGCATTCTGGTCATACCATTTTTTCATGTCCTCTTGACTGGCCTCTAGGTTGGCTTTCGCTAGTTCTCTGAACCGCCGGGTCTGGTTGCGGAGGGTGAGGAGGTACCGGAAGACATCTGGAGGGTTCTTTAACAGAGGCATCTCCCAGCCCTCTTTGACTAGGCTGAGCGGCCCCCGCACTGGGTGTCCATATAGCAGTTCAAATGGGCTGAAGCCTAGGGATTTCTGAGGGACCTCTCGGTAGGCGAAGAGGAGGCACGGCAGCAGCACATCCCACTGGCGACGGAGGGGCTCTTCCAACCCCCCGATCATCCCCTTTAGCGTGCGGTTGAACCGCTCAACAAGTCCGTTCCCTTGGGGGTGATAGGGGGTCGTGAATCGGTAGGTGACCCCGCACTGTTGCCAGAGGGATTTCATGTATTTAGAGATAAAGTTCGTGCCTCTGTCGCTGACGACTTCTCGGGGGAAGCCCACACGGGAGAAGATCCCCATCAGAGCCCGGCCGACTACCGGGGCTGTCACAGTTCGCAGAGGAACAGCCTCAGGGTAGCGGGTGGCGTGGTCCACTAGCACCAAGATGAATCGATGGCCTTGTTTTGTGCGCGGGTCCAGGGGCCCCACAATGTCTATTCCGACCCTCTCAAATGGGGTAGTGACCACAGGGAAAGGTTGCAGGGGGGCCTTTAGTTTGCGGCCGCTCTTTCCACTGGCTTGGCACGTGGGGCAAGATCGGCAATGCTGGTGCACATCGTTCCTCATTTTGGGCCAGAAGAAGTGGGTCACTAGGCGACTGTAGGTTTTATCCTGTCCCAGGTGTCCTGCCAGGGGGACATCGTGGGCCAGGTTTAGCAGAAAGTCTCTAAAACGGAGGGGCACCACTAATACTCTGTTGGCCCCCAGCTCGGCGATTCTTTGCTCGCTGTACAGCAGATCATTGTCCCAGTAGACCCAATGAGTTCCGGGGGTATCCCCTGCGCTTTGGGCGAGCGCTTGCTGGCGGAGTCCCTCGAGGGAGGGACAGGTCTTCTGTTCTTGGCGAAATTGTTCTTGCGTGGGCCCTCCTTCTTGAGGCCACTGTTCGAGGTTAGCGAGGTCGGAGGGTTGAGCTGGTTCGAGGGGGATGTCATGGTCGGTGATTTCGGCTGGGGCGACCGGAGGTGGTGGCGCCGGCCATTCGGGTTCTTCTGGGCGGTGGTTGGCACGGGCGGCCATGGACCGGGTGGTGACGCACGCCCAGTCTGGGACGCCTAACATCCCCAGGTGTTCTCTTCGCTCCACGGCTGCCCACGGAGAGCTTTCAAGGTCATTTCCAAGGAGGCAGTCTACGGGGGCGTCGTCTCGGACTGTTACTTTCAACATGCCGGAGACCCCTCCCCATTCGAAAGGGACGCAGGCCATCCGACACAAACTTTCCGAGTTATCGGCTGATCGTACAGGGCAGAGAATGTTCGGTAGATACTGTTCTGGGGTCACCAGGTGACAGCGGACGGCTGTTACACTGGCCCCGGTGTCACGAAGGGCTTCGGCCCGGCGTCCATTGATGCTCACCCATTGGCTGTACTTCTGGGTGTTAGCGGGTAGGGGGACCCGCGGGACCATGTCTTTTCCCCCTAAGCATGCTAGAGCCATGGCGGCTGGCTCCCACTCCTGATGCTCTTGTTCGTATTCTTCCTGCTCCTCGGAGATCTGTTCTTCCCCTAGGGCCGCGGCGGCCACTTGGCGGGGTCTTGGGCTCTGGTACTGCGGGCAGTTTGGGTCGTTTGCGTAGTGGCCGACTCGTTGGCATCGGTGACACGTGACATTGGCTCTGTACCCCGGTCGCGCCGGGGTGCTGCCCCGGTTGGCCGGGGGGGTGGTGCTGGTTGCGGGGGCGGTCGGAGCGTTGTCTTTTCCTCGCCCTTGGCCCCCTCCTCCTCCTCTGGGTCGGTGCTGACCATTGTTGTTCCGGTTCTGTTCGTAGAACCCATTCCGGCCTACTCTGGTGATCTCCCACCGGTCAGCTTCTGCTGCGAGCTGCCGGGGATCTGTTAACTTGCTGTCGAGGAGGTGCTGGCGGAGTTCAATGAAGCAATTGTTCGACAGATGCTCCTACACCATCAGATTGAACAGTTGTTCGTAGGTCGTGACGTTGCTTCCTTTGATCCAGCCCTCGAAGGCTCGGCTGAAGTAGGTTACATAGTCCACCCAAGTTGTACCCGGGATGCGGGTGCAGTCTCGGAACCTCTGACGGTACATCTCGGGTGTGAGGCCATAGCGGGTGAGGAGTGCCGCTTTCATATGGTCATAGGAGGTCATCTGGTGGTCCGGGAGCTGTAGCAGGGTATCGCGGCCCTCATTGAGGAATCTCCCCCATAGACCGGCTCCCCAATCGCTTCTATCGATCCGGTGTGCAGTCATCGCGATTTCATAGGCCTTAAACCATTGCTGGATGTCGTCCTCTCGGAAATATTCTCGGACAACATCCTTGGGGATGTGTACCTTTTTCTCTGTGGCCCCTGAGGTGGGGGGTCGCTCGGGCACCCCTGCTTCTTTATTCTGCTTGCGCAGGTTGATCTCGGCTAGGTTCCGTTCGTGTTCGTACGCCAGTTTCTTTTCCTCGAGCTCCCTTTGCCTCTGTTTCTCCTCTCTTTCTTCTCGGAGACGCAGGTGCTCTAAGTTGATTTTTTGTTCGGCCAGCTTGAGTTCAATGTCCATCTTGAGTCGGGCCATTTCCAGCTCGTGTAGTCGGGTTCTTTCTCTTTCCTGGATCTCGTCTTGCGAGAGACCCGTTCTTTGCCCTTCAGGGGCCGTGGTGGTTTTTTCTGCGGTGCTTTGATCGGGGGTTCCGGCAGCCCCGGTCTCTGCCCAAGATTCTAGGGCATGCTTAAAATCGTCTTTGGTGCTTAGTCCGGTGGTAGCGATACCCAGTTCGATGCAGAATTGTTTTAGTTCACGATGGCTGTATTCCTCCAGTTTCTCCATTTGGAACTTCTCGGTTGATCCGCTTTCTTTGGTTGTCATTGTGATTTCGTCGTGGGGTGAGCTACTCTCTGTACGTTATGCGGTGATTCGGATCGCGCCGCTGGCCACCAATGTTAGACGGACCGGGAGGGTCGGCCGAGGTTACGGGGAGAGGTCTCCAGGGAGAGCCGTCTCCAACGACTGTACAGACAAGTAACTTCCCCCCCACAGACGGACACCACACAAGTTTGAAGGTTAACGAGACTTTATATGCAATTCTTAGGTTACGATGATAGGATACAAGGAGGTCTGGACTCAGGGGTCCCCTCGGTTCTAGTCTCTGGCTTAGGAAAGGGGTAGCGGGACAGTCTTTGTTACCAATGAGTGGAAAATAGCTCTCAATCCTCGAGCTCGGCGTTCTAGATGATCGGGCCGCGGCGGAGCCAGGCAGGTCCCGAGATGGACGAAGGAAAACGACGGTCCGCGGCGGAGCCTGCAGGTCCCGGTGAAGATGACGGTTACAACGGTCCGCGGCCACGCCAGCAGGTCCCGACGACGATGATGATATGAAGGTTGCGAAGGCTGTGGCAGCGCCAACAGGCAGGACGATGGTGCACAAGACAGAGCTACGGCAGCGCCAGTAGTCCGTCAAGGATGAGTTCCTCTTTACGTCTCTCGACTCCAAGATACAACTGCCTTCCTTCTCTGGAGCTGCCCCAGTTATAGGGCTGGCGGGCTTTGATGTCCGGACCTTCGCACTTGGAGGTCGGGAGGTCCGGGATGAGAGAGTCCAGACACCCAGCAGGGGGGTGGAGCCAGCGCCCGGGGAGGCGATGGGCGAGCGGCACTTGGCGGGGGAGAGCCATCGGCACCTCTTTCTCCCATTGACTTGCCAAGTAGCCCGCTCACCTCCTGGGTGGAGGGTGGTGCCGGAATGTCTGAGGCCGGCCAGGCCCAGGGTTGAGGTCGATCGGGGGCCAGGCGGCCTCGTGGTGGAGTGTCCAAGATGGCGCCCCAGGCTGGGCGCGTGGGCCGGCAGTGGATCGGACCCACGAGGTCAATATGCTCGAGGGCAGGGGTCCCTGAGGGGACGGAGGACGTGCAATGGTGGTGTGTGGTACTTGCGTGACTGGACTCAGGCCTGGTGGGCCGGGGGAGAGCGGCCCTTCATGTGGCCTGTCCAACATGCCCTTTGATGTCCGGGCCCTCGCACTTGGAGGTCGGGAGGTCCGGGATGAGGGAGTCCAGACACCCAGCAGCGGGGTGGAGCCAGCGCCCGGGGAGGCTGGGGGCGATCGGCACCTGGCGGGGGAGAGCCATCGACACTTCTTCCTCCCATTGACCTGCCAAGTGGTCTGTTCACCTCCTGGATGGATGGTGGTGCCGGGATGTCGGGGCCTGGCCAGGCCCAGGGTTGGGGTCGAGCTGAGGCCACGTGGCCTCGTGGTGCAGTGTCCAAGATGGCGGCTGGGCCGGGCAATGGTGCTGACGGTGGCCCGGGCCAGTGATACAGAGATATCCGGGAGCAGGCGTCCCGTAGGGGACGGGTTGCGGGTTGCTTCTGTGGGTAGCACCTGGAAGGCCGGTGTCTGGGCCCTGTCATGCGGGGAGGGAGCGAGCCCTTCATGGGGCCTGTCCAACATGCGTCCCCCCCAGCTGAAGGCGGGGAGAGTCACCCATCCTCTTGGGGACTCTCCTCGTCGAGGCAGAAAAAGCGGGACAGGCCATCCGCGTTGGCGTGGTCTTGACCAGGGCGATGCTCCACAGTGAAGTCCATCCCCTGCAGGGAGATGGACCGTCGCAATAGTTTAGGATTCTCCCCCCGCATCTGCATCAACCATTGCAGGGGGCGATGATCTGTTTGCACCCGGAAGTGGGTACCGAAGAGGTAGGGCCGGAGCTTCTTAAGGGCCCATACTACTGCAAAGGCCTCCCGCTCGATGGTGCTCCAGCGCTGTTCTCGGGCCAGCAGGCGTCTGCTGATGAAGGCCACTGGTTGGTCGACTCCCTCGGGGTTCAGGTGGGAGAGGACGGCCCCAATGCCATGGTCTGAGGCATCAGTCTGGACTATGAACTCGCGGCTGTAGTCGGGGGCCTGGAGCACAGGGGCGGTGCACATGGCGGCCTTCAGCTTCTCGAAGGCCGCTTGACAGTCAGGAGTCCAGTTGACTGTTTTTGGGTGGTTCTTGGATGTGAGTTCCGTGAGGGGCCCCACAATGCTGCCATAGTCCTTCACAAACCGCCGGTTGTATCCGGTGAGCCCCAAGAAGGCTCGGACCTCGGTCTGGGTGACGGGGGGCTGCCAGGACTGGATGGCAGCGATCTTGAGCTGGAGGGGGGCCACCAGACCGCTTCCCACTTGGTGTCCGAGGTAGGTCACGGACCCCTGGCCAATTTGGCCCTTGCCGGCCTTGATTGTGAGGCCGGCCTGTTGGAGGGCCTGCAGGACCTCTCGGAGGTGGCGGAGGTGGTCTGACCAGTGGCGGCTATAGGTAGGCAGCGCTGAACTATTAGAGGCCAGCCAATACCTGGTTCACAAGGCGTTGAAAAGTGGCTGGAGCGTTTTTCATGCCGAATGGCATCACTTTGAAATGGTAGTGTCCATCCGGGGTGGAGAAAGCGGATCGTTCTTGGGCTCTGGGGGTGAGGCCGATCTGCCAGTAGCCCGCTGTCAGGTCGAAGATGCTTAGATAGCGGGCAGCCCCCATGCGGTCGACCAGTTCATCTGCTCGGGGGATGGGGTGAGCGTCGGTTCGGGTGACAGCGTTCAGACCCCGATAGTCGACGCAGAATCGGAGCTCGGGTGTGGTGCCCGGGGCAGCAGCTTTGGGGACCAGTACGACTGGGCTGGCCCAGGGGCTGTCCGAGGGTTCGATGACACCGAGGGCGAGCATCTTGGAGACTTCTTCCTGGATGCAGGTGCGCACCCGATCTGGTACACGGTACGCCCGGTGTTGGATAGGGGGACTGTCCCCAGTGTCCACGTCATGCAGGCACCAGGGGGTGACCCCGGGGGTGAGGGAAAATAGGTTTGTAAATTGCAGCAGGAGGGCCCGACAGTCTTGACGCTGCTCCGGGGTCAGGGCATTGGAGAGTCGGACCCCGTCCACCGAACCGTCTTTTTCACGGGTCCTCAGTAGGTCAGGGAGGGGCTCGGAGTCCTCTTCCGCTCCACTGTCTGTAGCCATCAGCAGACTGAGCTCCGAGCGCACGAAGAGTGGCTTGAGTCTGTTGGCGTGGAGGACCCGGAGGGGGTTCCGGGGGGATTCCATGTCGATGAGATAGGTGACAGGGCTCTTGCGCTCGACCACCTTGAAGGGCCCCGTCCATTTGTCCTGCAAGGCACACGGTTCGATGGGGGACATCACCCATACCTGCTGACCGGGCTCGAATTCGATGGAGGAGGCATGTTGATCGTACCATTTCTTCATGTCCTCCTGACTGGCCTCAAGATTGGCTTTGGCGATCTCTCTGAATCGCCTGGTCTGATTGCGGAGGGTCAGGAGGTACTTGTAGACGTCTGGAGGGGTCTTCAGGGGGGCCATTTCCCATTCTTCTTTAACGAGGCTGAGGGGCCCTCGAACGGGGTGTCCGTACAGGAGTTCGAAGGGGCTGAAGCCGAGTGACTTCTGGGGGACTTCTCGGTAGGCGAAGAGGTGGCACGGGAGTAGCACGTCCCACTGGCGGCGTAGGGGTTCTTCCAGCCCCATGATCATCCCCTTGAGAGTGCGGTTGAACCGCTCCGCCAGTAATAATAATAATAATATGAAACTTGTAACGCGCTCAGCTTACCCGGGGGCATCCCGGCGTGAACAGACCAGAAGGAGAGACTCAACTAATCACTACTGTGGAAACAGATAGGTCTTAAGAAGTTTCCTAAATGGTAGGATCTTGGGCTCTGAGCGAATCTTGAGGGGCAAAGAGTTCCAAAGAGTCGCCACCTGCACAGAGAAACGCCTGCCCCCAGAGCGAGCTCTCCTTACCCTCGCTGACTGCAGAAGATGTTTTTGGTCCGAGCGCAAAAGGCGTGGGGGCTTATAGGGACGGGCCATGTTAGCAAGGATGGGGGGGCCTTTGCCATGCTGAATTTTGTGGGCCGTGCATAGCGCTTTAAATTTCACTCGCTCCTTCACGGGGAGCCAGTGAAGCGTTTTGAGGGCCGGGGCGGCAGACTGCCTTCTGGGAACATCCATAAGGACTCTCGCAGCTGCGTTTTGCACCTGTTGGAGGTTTTTAAAGGTCGCTTCGGGAGCACCGAGAAACAGCGCATTCCCATAGTCGAGCCTCGATAGGATTAAACCACGTATCAAAAGCTTCTTTGCTGGATCAGGAAGCAGTGGTAACACCTTTCGGGCTGACCTCAGCAGACCAAAGCAAACCCCCGCGGTCTTCCTGGCGTGGGTCCTGAAGGACAGATCTTCCTCCAACCATACTTCCAAGGACTTGATCTCCTTCTTGGTAGATGGTGGATCACCAAGAGACCGGGGCCAACAGCTAGCAATAATGGAGGGACTGGAATTACCCAGGAGCATCAGCTCGGTCTTTCCTCCATTAAGCTTCAGGGCAGAGTTCGACATCCAACGATAGACATTGGCGAGGCAGTCGTGTAACACCTCAGGTTGTTCCGCCAACTGAGTGAGGCCCACCACCAGCTGAGTATCATCAGCATAGCTGATGATCTTCACCCCTGAAGGGGCGACCACTCTTTCAAGTGGAGTCATGTATATATTAAATAAGGTAGGGCTCAGCGATGAGCCCTGTGGGACTCCACATTGAAGAGGGAATAGGGCAGACTGCTCTGCTCCTTCCCAGACTTGGTAGAAACGGTTGGAGAGAAAAGATCCCAACCATTTCAGGGCCGTCCCTGAGACACCTACCTCTGACAGACATCGGAGGAGCACCTGATGACTCACGGTGTCAAAGGCAGCACTCAAGTCCAGGAGGATCACTGCCACTGACCCTCCTGTATCTAGAGTGCTCCTTGCTTCCTCCACTACTGCCAGCAAGGCTGTGTCCGTTCCCTGGCCGGGGCGGAAACCAGTCTGGGAGTCTCCCAACAGGTGGTTGGACTCTAGATGGTAAGAGAGCTGACGGTTAACCAGCTTCTCTGCAACTTTTGAGAACCCAGGCAGAAGTGAAATTGGCCTGAAGTTGGTCAAGTTGGATGGATCCAATCCTGGTTTTTTCAATAAGTCCGTTTCCTTGTGGATGATAGGGGGTTGTGAATCGGTAGGTGACTCCGCACTGCTGCCAGAGGGATTTCATATATTTTGAAATAAAGTTTGTGCCCCTGTCGCTGACGACCTCCCGGGGGAAGCCCACTCGAGAGAAGATCCCCATCAAGGCTCGGCCTACCACTGGGGCGGTTACTGTTCGAAGGGGAACGGCCTCGGGATAGCGGGTGGCGTGGTCTACCAGGACCAGGATGAATCGATGCCCTTGTGCTGTTCGGGGGTCCAGGGGCCCCACAATGTCTATCCCCACCCTTTCGAACGGGGTGGTAACAACGGGGAATGGTTGCAGGGGGGCTTTGAGTTTGCGGCTGCTCTTCCCGCTGGCCTGGCAGGTGGGGCAGGACCGGCAGTGGTTGGAGACGTCATTTCTCATTTTTGGCCAGTAAAAATGGGTTACCAGGCGGTGGTAGGTTTTGTCTTGCCCCAAGTGTCCAGTCAGGGGGACATCATGTGCCAAGTTCAAAAGGAAGTCTCTGAAGCGGAGGGGCACCACCAGCACTCGACTGGCCCCCAACTCCGCGATTCTTTGTTCGCTGTACAGTAGGCCATTGTCCCAATAGATCCAGTGGGCCCCTGCAGTGTCTCCCGCGCTCTGGGCGAGCGCTTGCTGTCGCAGTCCCTCGAGGGAGGGGCAGGTCTTTTGCTCTTGCCGGAATTGCTCCTGGGTGGGTCCCCCTTCTTGACGCCACTGAGCCAGGTCTGGGAGGTCTTGGGGCTGAGCGGGCCCTTCTTGGGTTTGTTCCGGGGGGTCGGTATGGATGGTGTCTTCTTCTGGAGCGATTGGGGGAGGAGGTGCTGGCCATTCGGGTTCTTCAGGTCTGGGGATGGTGCGGGCTGCCATGGACCGGGTTGTTACGCACGCCCAGTCCGGGAGGCCCAACATCCCCAGGTGCTCTCTTCTTTCAACGGCCGCCCACGGGGAACTCTCGAGATCGTTTCCCAGGAGGCAGTCCACGGGGGCATCATCGCGGACAGTCACTTTTAACATACCGGACACTCCTCCCCATTCGAAGGGGACGCAGGCCATCCGACACAGGCTCTCAGAATTGTCGGCCGATCGGACGGGGCAAAGAACGTTTGGCAGGATCTGTTCTGGGGTCACCAGGTGACAGCGGACTGCCGTCACACTGGCCCCCGTGTCACGTAGGGCTTCGGCCTTACGCCCATTTATGTTCACCCACTGGCTGTACTTTCTGGTGTTGGCGGGAAGGGGAGCCCGCGGGATCATGTCTCTTCCCCCTAGGCAAGCCAGGACCATGGCGGCAGGTTCCCACTCAGGCTGCTCCTGCTCGTACTCTTCATGTTCTTCGGAGATTTGCTCTTCTCCTGGCGGGGCCCGGGAGTCTGGTTCTTTGGGCAGTTCGGGTCACTGGCATAGTGGCCGATTCGCTGGCATCGGTGACAAGTAACATTGGCTTGGAACCCCGGGCGCATCGGGGGGTTGCCCCTGCCGGCCGGGGGCGGTGTGTTGTTAGCGGGAGCGGCCGGGACGGCGTCTCTGCCCCGGCCCTGGCCTCCTCCTCCTCCTCGGGGACGATGAGGACCTTGGTTGGTTCTGTTCTGCTCGTTTGGCCCACTCCGGGCCACTCGGGTGCTTTCCCATCGGTCAGCCTCAGCGGCGAGCTGCCGTGGTTCAGTCAATTTACTGTCTAGGAGGTGCTGCCTGAGCTCGACGAAGCAGTTGTTGGAGAGGTGCTCCCACACAATGAGGTTGAAGAGCTGCTCGTAGGTTGTTACGTGGCTACCCTTGATCCATCCCTCGAAGGCTCGGCTAAAATAGTTCACATATTCTACCCAAGTTGTACCCGGGATCCGGGTGCAGTCGCGGAACCTCTGGCGGTACATCTCGGGCGTAAGCCCATATCGAGTGAGGAGGGCGGCCTTCATGTGGTCATAGGACGTCATTTGATGGTCCGGGAGCTGCAGCAGGGCATCGCGGCCTTCATTGACGAACCTCCCCCATAGACCGGCTCCCCAGTCACTTCGTTCGATCCGGTGGGAGGTCATGGCGATCTCGTAGGCCTTGAACCACTGCTGTATATCGTCGTTCCGATAATATTCACGGACCACATCTTTGGGGATGTGGACCTTTGGTTCGGTAGCGCCTGGGGTGCGTGGTTGCTCGGGCACCCCTAGTTCTTTGTTCTGTTTCCGCATTTCGATCTCTGCTAGCTTGCACTCGTGTTCGTACGCCAGTCTTTTTTCTTCGAGTTCTCTCTGTCTTTGCTTTTCTTCCCATTCTTCTCGGAGCCGTAAGTGTTCCAAGTTTATCTTTTGTTCCACCAGTTTCAGCTCTCCGTCCAACTTGAGCCGTGCCAACTCTAATTCGTGTAGTCTCCTTTTTTCTCGTTCTTGGATCTCTTCCCGGGAGAGACCCGTTCTCCTTTCTTCCATCAGAGTGGTGTTTGTCTCTGGTGCTTCGATGTTTTGGTCCCGGGGTCCGGCGGCATTTGTTTCTGCCCAGGATTCTAGGGCGTGTTTGAAGTCGTCTTTCGTGCTCAGACCGGTGGTAGCAATGCCCAGTTCTATACAAAATTGTTTTAGCTCTCGGTGGCTGTAGTCTTCTATCTTTTCCATCTGGAATTTCTCTGTAGATCCGCTCTCTTTGGTCGTCATTGTGGTTTAGTCGTAGGGTGAGTTACTCTCTGTATGATTACGCGTTGGTTCGGATCGCGCCGCTGGCCACCAATGTTAGACAGGGACCTGGAGGGTCGGCCGAGGACAGGGGGAGAGGCCTCCGGTGAGGGCCGTCTCCAGCGATCGTACAGACAAGTAACTTCCCCCCCACAGATGGACACCACACAAGGATAAGGTTGACGTTCTTTATATGCAGGTATTAAAGTACGGTAGTACGGTACAGTGCGATCAGGACGCGAGGGTCCTCTCAATTCTAGTCTCTGGAAGGGGAAGGGGGTAGCGGGACAGTCTTGTTACCAATCTGGTATTCAGATGAGACGGTGGGTAGCTCACAATCCTCGAGCTCGGCGTTCGGGAAGGTCGGGCCGCGGCAGCGCCAGCAGGTCCCGAGGAGGTCGTAGGTAGCAACGGGCCGCGGCAGCGCCAGCAGGTCCCGACGACGAAGGTGGTAGCAAGAGGCCGCGGCAGCGCCAGCAGGTCCCCACGAGGATGAAGGTTACAACGGGCCGCGGCAGCGCCAGCAGGTCCCACGAGGATGAAGGTTGCAGAAGGCCGCGGCAGCGCCAGCAGGCAGGACGACAGTTCACAAGGCAGGGCTGCAGCAGCGCCAGCAGTCCGTCAAGGATGAGTTCTTCACGGTGTCTCTCGACTCCAGGATACAACTGCCTTCCTGCTCTGGAGCTGCCTCAGTTATAGGTCTGGCGCCCTTTGATGTCCGGGCCCTCGCACTTGGAGGTCGGGAGGTCCGGGATGAGGGAGTCCAGACACCCAGCAGGGGGGTGGAGCCAGCGCCCGGGGAGGCTGGGGGCGATCGGCACCTGGCGGGGGAGAGCCATCGACACTTCTTCCTCCCATTGACCTGCCAAGTGGTCTGTTCACCTCCTGGATGGATGGTGGTGCCGGGATGTCGGGGCATGGCCAGGCCCAGGGTTGGGGTCGAGCTGAGGCCACGCGGCCTCGTGGTGCAGTGTCCAAGATGGCGGCTGGGCCGGGCAATGGTGCTGACGGTGGCCCGGGCCAGTGATACAGAGATATCCGGGAGCAGGCGTCCCGTAGGGGACGGGTTGCGGGTTGCTTCTGTGGGTAGCACCTGGAGGGCCGGTGTCTGGGCCCTGTCATGCGGGGAGGGAGCGAGCCCTTCATGGGGCCTGTCCAACACCATGATGCACTGGGACAGGGACAGACTAATTTGCATGTAGCCAGGTTCTGAGCTGGGATGGTGCAGTGAGCTAAAAAACAGTGATGGATTAAACCCTGATCTCTTGACTGGGTAGGAGTATTCTGCATCAATCAGAAACTCTGTCCATCACCTTTTCCAAAATTGATTTTATCCGCACTAAGTGTGGGAGGGTATACTCAGACGTGAGTCCCTAGCTCATTGCACCATCAGGATTCAAGCAAGCCGGGCCGACGAAGGCTGTGATGCCAGAAACCGGTCCCCGGAAGCTTGTGTCCTTCCCAGTATAAGAATTGGCTTGGTAGTTTGGTTTGCCCTGTTCCCATGATGCACTGGGACAGGGACAGACTAATTTGCATGTAGCCAGGTTCTGAGCTGGGATGGTGCAGTGAGCTAAAAAACGGTGATGGATTAAACCCTGATCTCTTGACTGGGTAGGAGTATTCTGCATCAATCAGAAACTCTGTCCATCACCTTTTCCAAAATTGATTTTATCCGCACTAAGTGTCGGAGGGTATACTCAGACGTGAGTCCCTAGCTCATTGCACCATCAGGATTCAAGCAAGCCGGGCCGACGAAGGCTGTGATGCCAGAAACCGGTCCCCGGAAGCTTGTGTCCTTCCCAGTATAAGAATTGGCTTGGTAGTTTGGTTTGCCCTGTTCCCATGATGCACTGGGACAGGGACAGACTAATTTGCATGTAGCCAGGTTCTGAGCTGGGATGGTGCAGTGAGCTAAAAAATGGTGATGGATTAAACCCTGATCTCTTGACTGGGTAGGAGTATTCTGCATCAATCAGAAACTCTGTCCATCACCTTTTCCAAAATTGATTTTATCCGCACTAAGTGTGGGAGGGTATACTCAGACGTGAGTCCCTAGCTCATTGCACCATCAGGATTCAAGCAAGCCGGGCCGACGAAGGCTGTGATGCCAGAAACCGGTCCCCGGAAGCTTGTGTCCTTCCCAGTATAAGAATTGGCTTGGTAGTTTGGTTTGCCCTGTTCCCATGATGCACTGGGACAGGGACAGACTAATTTGCATGTAGCCAGGTTCTGAGCTGGGATGTTGCAGTGAGCTAAAAAACGGTGATGGATTAAACCCTGATCTCTTGACTGGGTAGGAGTATTCTGCATAAATCAGAAACTCTGTCCATCACCTTTTCCAAAATTTACCCTTCTCCCCTCTGCCTTGCACCCATCTCCTCTCTGCCTTGCACCCTTCCCCCTCTGGCTTGCACCCTTCTCCCCTCTGCCTTGCACCCTTCTCCCCTCTACCTTGCACCCTTCTCCCCTCTACCTTGCACCCTTCTCCCCTCCGCCTTGCACCCGTCTCAACTCCGCCTTGGAACCCATCTCCTCTCCGCCTTGCACCCATCACCTCTCTGCCTCGCACCTTTCTCCTCTCTACCTTGCACCCTTCTCCCCTGCGCATTGCACCCTTCTCCCCTCTGCCTTGCACCCTTCTCTCCTCTACCTTGCACCCTTGTCCTCTCTGCCTTGCACTCTTCTCCCCTCTACCTTGCACCCATCCCCTCTCCGTCTTGCAGCCATCTCCTCTCTGCCTTGCACCCATCTCCTCTCTGCCTTGCACCCTTCTCCTCTCTATCTTGTACCCTTCTCCCCTCTGCCTTGCACCCTTCTCCTCTCTTCCTTGCACCCTTCTGTCCTCTGCCTTGCACCCTTCTCCCCTCCGCCTTGCACCCTTCTCCTCTCTGCCTTGCACCCTTCTCCCCTCTGCCTTGCACCCTTCTCTCCTCTGCCTTGCACCCTTCTCCCCTCCGCCTTGCATTCTTCTCCCCTCTGCCTTGCACCCTTCTCTCCTCTGCCTTGCAACCTTCTCCTCTCTGCCTTGCATCCTTCTCCTCTCTACCTTGCACCCTTCTCCCCTCTGCCTTTCACCCTTCTCCCCTCCGCCTTTCACTGTTGGACAGGCCACATGAAGGGCCGCTCTCCCCCGGCCCAACCCGGTCCGAGCCCGGTCACACAGGTACCACACACCACCATTGCACGTCCTCCGTCCCCTCAGGGACCCCTGCCTTCGAACATATCGACCTCGTGGGCCCGATCCACTGCTGGCCCGCGCACCCATCCTGGGCGCCATCTTGGACACTCCACCACGAGGCCGCCTGGCCCCCGATCGACCTCAACCCTGGGCCTGGCCAGGCCTCAGACATCCCGGCACCACCATCCACCCAGGAGGTGAGCGGGCTACTTGGCAAGTCAATGGGAGAAAGAGGTGTCGATGGCTCTCCCCGCCAAGTGCCGCTCGCCCATCGCCTCCCCGGGCGCTGGCCCCACCCCCCTGCTGGGTGTCTGGACTCCCCCATCCCGGACCTCCCGACCTCCAAGTGCGAGGGTCCGGACATCAAAGAACACTAGCCCTATAACTGGGGCAGCTCCAGAGCAGGAAGGCAGTTGTATCTTGGAGTCGAGAGACGTAAAGAAGAACTCATCCTTGACGGACTACTGGCGCTGCCGTAGCTCTGCCTTGTGCACCATCGCCCTGCCTGCTGGTGCTGCCGCAACCTTCGTAACCTTCGTAATCCTTCATCGTCGTCGGGACCTGCTGGCGTGGCCGCGGACCGTTTGCAACCATCATCTTCTTCGGGACCTGCAGGCTCCGCCGCGGACCGTCGCTTCCTTCGTCCATCTCGGGACCTGCTGGCTCCGCCGCGGCCCGATCATCTAGAACGCCGAGCTCGAGGATTGAGAGCTATTTCCATCTTTTGGTAACCAAGACTGTCCCGCTACCCTTTCCCCAAACCAGAGACCAGAATCGAGGGGACCCCTGAGTCCAGACCTCCTTGTACCATTTTATCGTACTTTAAGAATCGCCTATAAAATCTCGTTGAACCTTACCCTTGTGTGGTGTCCGTCTGTGGGGGGGGAAGTTACTTGTCTGTACGGTCACTGGAGTCGGCTCTCCCTGGAGACCGCTCCCCTTATCCTCGGCCGACCCTCCCGGTCCGTCTAACATTGGTGGCCAGCGGCGCGATCCGAATCACCGCATAATCGTACAGACAGTAGCTCACCCCACGACGAAATCAAGATGACAACTAAAGAAAGCGGATCCACCGAGAAATTCCAGATGGAGAAATTGGACGAGTACAACCATCGTGAACTAAAACAATTCTGCATCGAACTAGGTATCGCTACCACCGGACTAAGTACCAAAGACGATTTCAAGCATGCCCTAGAGTCTTGGGCAGAGAGAGACCGGGGTCGCCGGAACCCCCGATCGAAGCATCGCAGCAAAAACCACCATGGCTCCGGAAGAACAAAGAACGGGTCTCTCGCAAGACGAGATCCATGAACGAGAAAAAACCCGACTACACGAGCTAGAAATGGCTCGGCTCAAAATGGACGTTGAACTTAAGTTGGCCGAACAGAAAATAAACTTAGAGCACCTGCGTCTCCGAGAAGAAAGAGAGGAGAAACAGAGACAAAGGGAGCTCGAGGAAAAGAAACTGGCATATGAACACGAGCGACGACTAGCTGAGATTGATTTGCGCAAGCAGAATAAAGAAATAGGGGTGTTCGAGCAACCCCACACCCCAGGGACAACGGAGAAAAAGGTACACATCCCCAAGGATGTCGTTCGAGAATACTTCCGAGAGGACGACATCCAGCAATGGTTTAAAGCCTACGAAATCGCTATGACTGCACACCGGATCGATAGAAACGACTGGGGAGCCGGCCTATGGGGGAGATTCCTCAATGAGGGCCGCGACACCCTGCTACAGCTCCCGGACCACCAGATGACCTCCTATGACCATATGAAAGCTGCCCTCCTCACCCGCTATGGCCTCACACCCGAAATGTACCGTCAGAGGTTCCGAGACTGTACCCGCATCCCGGGTACAACTTGGGTGGACTATGTAACCTATTTTAGCCGAGCCTTCGAGGGCTGGATCAAAGGAAGCAAGGTTACAACCTACGAACAACTGTTCAATCTCATGGTATGGGAGCACCTATCGAACAATTGCTTTATTGAACTCCGCCAGCACCTCCTCGACAGCAAGTTAACCGATCCCCGGCAGCTCGCAGCCGAAGCTGACCGATGGGAAATCACCAGAGTGGGCCGGAATGGGTCCTACGAACAGAACCGGAACAACAATGGTCAGCACCGTCCCCGAGGAGGAGGAGGAGGCCAAGGACGCGGAAGAGACAACGCTCCGGTCGCCCCCGCGGTCAGCACCACCCCCCCGGCCAACCGGGGCAGCGCCCCGGCGCGACCGGGATACCGAGCCAATGTTACGTGCCATCGATGCCAACGAGTCGGCCACTATGCCAACGATCCAAATTGCCCACAGTACCAGAGCTCAAGACCCCGCCAGGTGGCTGCTGCTGCCCTGGGGGAAGAACAGATCGCCGAGGAGCAAGAAGAATATGAGCAAGAGCATCAGGAATGGGAGCCAGCCGCCATGGCTCTAGCCTGCTTAGGGGGGAAAGACATGGTCCCGCGGGTCCCCCTACCCGCTAACACCCAGAAGTACAGCCAATGGGTGAGCATCAATGGACGCCGGGCTGAAGCCCTTCGTGACACTGGGGCCAGTGTAACAGCCGTCCGCTGTCACCTGGTGACCCCGGAACAGTATCTACCGAACATTCTCTGCCCTGTACGTTCAGCCGATAACTCGGAAAGTCTGTGTCGGATGGCCTGCGTCCCTTTCGAATGGGGGGGGGTCTCCGGCATGTTGAAAGTCACGGTCCGAGACGATGCCCCCGTAGACTGCCTCCTGGGGAATGACCTTGAAAGCTCCCCGTGGGCCGCCGTAGAACGAAGAGAACACCTGGGGATGTTAGGCGTCCCGGACTGGGCGTGCGTCACCACCCGGTCCATGGCCGCCCGTGCCAGCCCCCGCCCAGAGGAACCCGAATGGCCGGCGCAACCGCCTCCGGTCGCCCCAGCCGAAACCACCGACCGTGACGTCCCCCCAGAACAAGCTCAACCTCCAGACCTCACTAACCTCGACCAGTGGCCTCAAGAGGGGGGGGCCACGCAAGAACAATTTCGCCAAGAACAGAAAACCTGTCCCTCCCTCGAGGGACTCCGCCAGCAAGCGCTTGCCCAAGGCGCAGGGGATACCTCCGGCACTCACTGGGTCTACTGGGACAATGACCTGCTGTACAGTGAGCAAAGAATCGCGGAGCTGGGGGCCAGCCGAGTACTGGTGGTGCCCCTCCGTTTTAGAGACTTTCTGCTAAACCTGGCCCACGATGTCCCCCTGGCGGGACACCTGGGTCAAGATAAAACCTACAGTCGTCTGGTGACCCACTTCTTCTGGCCCAAAATGAGGAACGATGTACACCAGCATTGCCGATCTTGCCCCACGTGCCAAGCCAGTGGAAAGAGCGGCCGCAAACTAAAAGCCCCCCTGCAACCTTTTCCCGTGGTCACCACCCCGTTCGAGAGGGTCGGGATAGACATCGTGGGGCCCCTGGACCCGCGCACAAAACAAGGTCATCGGTTCATCCTGGTGCTAGTGGACCACGCCACCCGCTACCCCGAGGCTGTTCCCCTGCGAACTGTGACAGCCCCGGTAGTCGGCCGGGCTCTAATGGGGATCTTCTCCCGTGTGGGCTTCCCCCGAGAAGTCGTCAGCGACAGAGGCACGAACTTTATTTCTAAATATATGAAGTCCCTCTGGCAACAGTGCGGGGTTACCTACCGATTCACGACCCCCTATCACCCTCAAGGAAACGGACTCGTTGAGCGGTTCAACCGCACGCTCAAAGGGATGATCGGGGGGTTGGAAGAACCGCTCCGTCGCCAGTGGGATGTACTGCTGCCGTGCCTCCTCTTCGCATATCGAGAGGTTCCCCAGAAGTCCCTGGGCTTCAGCCCGTTTGAACTGCTATATGGACATCCAGTGCGGGGGCCGCTCAGCCTAGTCAAAGAGGGCTGGGAGATGCCCCCTCTAAAGAACCCACCAGATGTCTTCCGGTACCTCCTAACACTCCGCAACCAGACCCGGCGGTTCAGAGAGCTGGCAAAAGCCAACCTAGAGGCCAGTCAAGAGGACATGAAAAAGTGGTATGACCGGAATGCCTCCTCCATCGAATTTGAACCGGGGCAACAGGTATGGGTGATGTCCCCCACCGAACCCTGCGCCCTGCAAGACAAGTGGACGGGGCCCTTCAAAGTAGTCGAGCGCAAGGGTCCTGCCACCTATCTCATCGACATGGAATCTTCCCGGAACCCCCTCCGGGTCCTCCACGCTAACAGACTGAAACCCCACTTTGTACGCTCCGAACTCGGCCTCCTGATGGCCACCGACAATGGGGTTGAAGAGGACTCCGAGCCCCTCCCTGACCTCCTACGGACTCAGGAGAAAGACGGCTCCGTGGATGGGGTCCGACTCTCGGAGGCCCTCACCCGAGAGCAACACCAGGAGTGTCGAGTCCTCCTGTCACAGTTCGCCAACCTGTTCTCCCTCACCCCAGGGGTCACTTCCTGGTGTGTGCACGATGTGGACACGGGGGACAGCCCCCCTATCCGCCACCGGGCCTACCGCGTGCCAGATCGGGTACGGGCCTGCATCCAGGAAGAGGTAGCCAAAATGCTCACACTCGGGGTCATCGAGCCCTCAGACAGCCCCTGGGCCAGCCCTGTAGTACTGGTCCCCAAAGCGGCCGCCCCTGGCACCCCACCGGAACTCCGGTTCTGCGTCGACTACCGGGGCTTGAATGCGGTCACCAGAACAGACGCACATCCCATCCCCCGGGCGGATGAACTAATCGACCGCATGGGAGCTGCCCGCTACCTCAGCATTTTCGACCTGACGGCGGGCTACTGGCAAATCGGCCTCACACCCCGGGCCCAAGAACGTTCTGCCTTTTCCACCCCCGATGGGCATTACCATTTCAAGGTCATGCCCTTCGGCATGAAAAATGCCCCAGCAACATTTCAGCGGCTCGTCAATCAGGTCCTGGCGGGGCTCGAAGGGTGCAGTGCCGCCTACCTAGACGACATCGCTGTATACAGCCACCATTGGTCCGAGCACCTCCACCACCTCCGAGCAGTGCTACAAGCCCTTCAGCGAGCTGGCCTCACGATCAAGGCCAGCAAATGTCAAATTGGGCAAGGATCTGTGACCTACCTCGGGCACCAGGTGGGAAGCGGCCTGGTGGCCCCTCTGCAGCTCAAAATTGCCGCCATCCAGTCCTGGCAGCCACCCATCACCCAGACCGAGGTACGAGCCTTCCTGGGCCTCACGGGCTATTACCGAAGGTTCGTGAAAGACTATGGTACTATCGTGGGGCCCCTCACAGAACTCACGTCAAAAAATCAACCCAAAAAAGTCAACTGGACCCCGGAGTGCCAAACAGCGTTCGAACAATTGAAAGCCGCCATGTGTACCGCCCCGGTGCTCCAGGCCCCCGACTACAACCGGGAGTTCGTCGTCCAGACGGATGCCTCCGACCATGGCATTGGGGCAGTCCTGTCTCAAGTGAACACCGAAGGCCTTGATCAGCCAGTGGCCTTCATCAGCAGGCGCCTCCTACCACGGGAACAACGCTGGAGCACCATAGAGAGGGAGGCCTTCGCTGTAGTATGGGCCCTCAAGAAGCTCCGGCCCTACCTCTTTGGCACACACTTTCGGGTGCAGACCGATCACCGACCCCTGCAGTGGCTGATGCAGATGCGGGGGGAAAACCCGAAGTTACTACGTTGGTCCATCTCCCTACAAGGGATGGACTTCACAGTTGAACACCGGCCTGGGCTGGATCACGCCAACGCAGATGGCCTGTCCCGGTTCTTCCGCCTCGACGAGGAGAGTCCCCAAGAGGATGGGTAACTCTCCCCGCCTTCAGCTGGGGGGGACGCATGTTGGACAGGCCACATGAAGGGCCGCTCTCCCCCAGCCCAACCCGGTCCGAGCCCGGTCACACAGGTACCACACACCACCATTGCACGTCCTCCGTCCCCTCAGGGACCCCTGCCTTCGAACATATCGACCTCGTGGGCCCGATCCACTGCTGGCCTGCGCGCCCATCCTGGGCGCCATCTTGGACACTCCACCACGAGGCCGCCTGGCCCCCGATCGACCTCAACCCTGGGCCTGGCCAGGCCTCAGACATCCCGGCACCACCATCCACCCAGGAGGTGAGCGGGCTACTTGGCAAGTCAATGGGAGAAAGAGGTGTCGATGGCTCTCCCCGCCAAGTGCCGCTCGCCCATCGCCTCCCCGGGCGCTGGCCCCACCCCCCTGCTGGGTGTCTGGACTCCCCCATCCCGGACCTCCCGACCTCCAAGTGCGAGGGTCCGGACATCAAAGAACACCAGCCCTATAACTGGGGCAGCTCCAGAGCAGGAAGGCAGTTGTATCTTGGAGTCGAGAGACGTAAAGAAGAACTCATCCTTGACGGACTACTGGTGCTGCCGTAGCTCTGCCTTGTGCACCATCGCCCTGCCTGCTGGTGCTGCCGCAACCTTCGTAACCTTCGTAATCCTTCATCGTCGTCGGGACCTGCTGGCGTGGCCGCGGACCGTTTGCAACCATCATCTTCTTCGGGACCTGCAGGCTCCGCCGCGGACCGTCGCTTCCTTCGTCCATCTCGGGACCTGCTGGCTCCGCCGCGGCCCGATCATCTAGAACGCCGAGCTCGAGGATTGAGAGCTATTTCCATCTTTTGGTAACCAAGACTGTCCCGCTACCCTTTCCCCAAACCAGAGACCAGAATCGAGGGGACCCCTGAGTCCAGACCTCCTTGTACCATTTTATCGTACTTTAAGAATCGCCTATAAAATCTCGTTGAACCTTACCCTTGTGTGGTGTCCGTCTGTGGGGGGGGAAGTTACTTGTCTGTACGGTCACTGGAGTCGGCTCTCCCTGGAGACCGCTCCCCTTATCCTCGGCCGACCCTCCCGGTCCGTCTAACATTTACCCTTCTCCCCTCCGCCTTTCACCCTTCTCCTCTCTACCTTGCACACTTCTCCCCTCTGCCTTGCAGCCTTCTCTCCTATGCCTTGCACCCTTCTCCCCTCTGCCTTGCACCCTTCTCCCCTCCGCCTTGCACCCTTCTGCCTTCCGACTTGCACCCATCTCCTCTCTGCCTTGCACCCTTCCCCCCTCTGGCTTGCACCCTTCTCCCCTTTGCCTTGCACCCTTCTCCCCTCTACCTTGCACCCATCTCCCCTCCGCCTTGCACCCTTCTCCCCTCCGCCTGGGACCCATCTCCTCTCCGCCTTGCACCCATCTCCTCTCTGCCTTGCACCTTTCTCCTCTCTACCTTGCACCCTTCTCCCCTCTGCCTTGCACCCATCTCCTCTCTGCCTTGCACCCTTCCCCCCTCTTGCTTGCACCCTTCTCCCCTCTGCCTTGCACCCTTCTCCCCTCTACCTTGCACCCATCTCCCCTCCGCCTTGCACCCTTCTCCCCCTCCGCCTGGGACCCATCTCCTCTCAGCCTTGCACCCATCTCCTCTCTGCCTTGCACCTTTCTCCTCTCTACCTTGCACCCTTCTCCCCTCTACCTTGCACGCTTCTCTCCTCTGCCTTGCACCCTTCTTCCCTCTGCCTTGCACCCTTCTCCCCTCCGCTTTGCACCCTTCTCCCCTCCGCCTTGCACCCATCTCCTCTCTGCCTTGCACCCTTCCCCCCTCTGGCTTGCACCCTTCTCCCCTCTGCCTTGCACCCTTCTCCTCTCTTCCTTGCACCCTTCTGTCCTCCGCCTTGCACCCTTCTCCCCTCCGCCTTGCACCCTTCTCCTCTCTGCCTTGCACCCATCTCCCACTGACTTGCATCCTTTTCCCCTCCCCCTTGCACTCTTCTCCCCTCTGCCTTGTACCCTTCTCCCTTCTGCCTTGCACCCTTCTCCTCTCTACCTTGCACCCTTCTCCTCTCTGCCTTGCACCCTTCTCCTCTCTGCCTTGCACCCTTCTCCTCTGCCTTGCACCCTTCTCTCCTCTGCCTTGCACCCTTCTCCCCTCCACCTTGCACCCTTCTCCTCTCTACCTTGCACCCTTCTCCCCTCTGCCTTGCACCCTTCTCCCCTCTGCCTTGCACCCTTCTCCCCTACCCCTTGCACTCTTCTCCCCACCGCCTTGCACCCTTCTCTCCTCTGCCTTGTACCCTTCTCCCCTCCGCCTTGCACCCTTCTCTCCTCTGCCTTGCACCCTTCTCCCCTCCACCTTGCACCCTTCTCCTCTCTGCCTTGCTCCCTTCTCCCCTCTGCCTTGCACCCTTCTCTCCTCTGCCTTGCACCCTTCTCCCCTCCGCTTTGCACCCTTCTCCCCTCTGCCTTGCACCCTTCTCTCCTCTGCCTTGCACCCTTCTCCTCTCTGCCTTGCATCCTTCTCCTCTCTACCTTGCACCCTTCTCCACTCTGCCTTGCACCCTTCTCCCCTCCGCCTTGCATCCTTCTCCTCTCTACCATGCACACTTTCCCCCTCTGCCTTGCACCCTTCTCCCCTCCGCCTTGCACCCATCTCCTCTCCGCCTTGCACCCCTCTCCTCTCTGCCTTGCACCCATATCCCCTCTGCCTTGCACCTTTCTCCTCTCTACCTTGCACCCTTCTCCTCTCTACCTTGCACCCTTCTCCTCTCTACCTTGCACCCTTCTCTCCTCTGCCTTGCACCCTTCTTCCCTCTGCCTTGCACCCTTCTTCCCTCTGCCTTGCACCCTTCTCCCATCCGCTTTGCACCCTTCTCCCCTCCGCCTTCCACCCATCTCCTCTCTGCCTTGCACCCTTCCCCCCTCTGGCTTGCACCCTTCTCCCCTCTGCCTTGCACCCTTCTCCCCTCTACCTTGCACTCTTCTCCCCTCCGCCTTGCACCCTTCTCCCCTCCGCCCTGGAACCCATCTCCTCTCCTCCTTGCACCCATCTCCTCTCTGCCTTGCACCTTTCTCCTCTCTACCTTGTACCCTTCTCCCCTCCACCTTGCACCCCTCCGCCTTGCACCCATCTCCTATCTGCCTTGCACCCATCTCCCCTCTACCTTGTACCCTTCTCCCCTCTGCCTTGCACCTTTCTCCTCTCTACCTTGCACCCTTCTCCTTTCTACGTTGCACCCTTCTCCTCTCTACCTTGCACCCTTCTCTCCTCTTCCTTGCACCCTTCTTCCCTCTGCCTTGCACCCTTCTCCCCTCCGCCTTGCACCCTTCTCCCCTCCGCCTTGCACCCATCTCTTCTCTGCCTTGCATCCTTCCCCCCTCTGGCTTGCACGCTTCTCCCCTCTGCCTTGCACCCTTCTCCCCTCTACCTTGCACCCTTCTCCCCTCCGCCTTGCACCCTTCTCCCCTCCGCCCTGGAACCCATCTCCTCTCCGCCTTGCACCCATCTCCTCTTTGCCTTGCATCTTTCTCCTCTCTACCTTGCACCCTTCTCCCGTCCACCTTGCACCCTTCTCTCCTCTGCCTTGCACCCTTCTCCCCTCCACCTTGCACCCTTGTCCTCTCTGCCTTGCACCCCTCTCCTCTCTGCCTTGCACCCATCTCCTCTCCGTCTTGCACCCATCTCCTCTCTGCCTTGCACCCATCTCCTCTCTGCCTTGCACCCTTCTCCTCTCTCCCTTGCACCCTTCTCCCCTCCGCCTTGCACCCTTCTCTCCTCCGCCTTGCACCCTTCTCCCCTCCGCTTTGCACCCTTCTCCCCTCTGCCTTGCACCCTTCTCCCCTACCCCTTGCACTCTTCCCCCCTCTGGCTTGCACCTTTCTCCCATCTGCCTTGCACCCTTCTCCTCTCTTCCTTGCACCCTTCTGTCCTCCGCCTTGCACCCTTCTCCCCTCCGCCTTTCACCCTTCTCCTCTCTACCTTGCACACTTCTCCCCTCTGCCTTGCAGCCTTCTCTCCTATGCCTTGCACCCTTCTCCCCTCTGCCTTGCACCCTTCTCCCCTCCGCCTTGCACCCTTCTCCCTTCCGACTTGCACCCATCTCCTCTCTGCCTTGCACCCTTCCCCCCTCTGGCTGGCACCCTTCTCCCCTTTGCCTTGCACCCTTCTCCCCTCTACCTTGCACCCATCTCCCCTCCGCCTTGCACCCTTCTCCCCTCCGCCTGGGACCCATCTCCTCTCCGCCTTGCACCCATCTCCTCTCTGCCTTGCACCTTTCTCCTCTCTACCTTGCACCCTTCTCCCCTCTGCCTTGCACCCATCTCCTCTCTGCCTTGCACCCTTCCCCCCTCTTGCTTGCACCCTTCTCCCCTCTGCCTTGCACCCTTCTCCCCTCTACCTTGCACCCATCTCCCCTCCGCCTTGCACCCTTCTCCCCTCCGCCTGGGACCCATCTCCTCTCGGCCTTGCACCCATCTCCTCTCTGCCTTGCACCTTTCTCCTCTCTACCTTGCACCCTTCTCCCCTCTACCTTGCACGCTTCTCGCCTCTGCCTTGCACCCTATTTCCCTCTGCCTTGCACCCTTCTCCCCTCCGCTTTGCACCCTTCTCCCCTCCGCCTTGCACCCATCTCCTCTCTGCCTTGCACCCTTCCCCCCTCTGGCTTGCACCCTTCTCCCCTCTGCCTTGCACCCTTCTCCTCTCTTCCTTGCACCCTTCTGTCCTCCGCCTTGCACCCTTCTCCCCTCCGCCTTGCACCCTTCTCCTCTCTGCCTTGCACCCATCTCCCACTGAATTGCATCCTTTTCCCCTCCCCCTTGCACTCTTCTCCCCTCTGCCTTGTACCCTTCTCCCTTCTGCCTTGCACCCTTCTCCTCTCTACCTTGCACCCTTCTCCTCTCTGCCTTGCACCCTTCTCCTCTCTGCCTTGCACCCTTCTCCTCTGCCTTGCACCCTTCTCTCCTCTGCCTTGCACCCTTCTCCCCTCCACCTTGCACCCTTCTCCTCTCTACCTTGCACCCTTCTCCCCTCTGCCTTGCACCCTTCTCCCCTCTGCCTTGCACCCTTCTCCCCTACCCCTTACACTCTTCTCCCCACCGCCTTGCACCCTTCTCTCCTCTGCCTTGCACCCTTCTCCCCTCCGCCTTGCACCCTTCTCTCCTCTGCCTTGCACCCTTCTCCCCTCCACCTTGCACCCTTCTCCTCTCTGCCTTGCTCCCTTCTCCCCTCTGCCTTGCACCCTTCTCTCCTCTGCCTTGCACCCTTCTCCCCTCCGCCTTGCACCCTTCTCCCCTCTGCCTTGCACCCTTCTCTCCTCTGCCTTGCACCCTTCTCCTCTCTGCCTTGCATCCTTCTCCTCTCTACCTTGCACCCTTCTCCCCTCTGCCTTGCACCCTTCTCCCCTCCGCCTTGCATCCTTCTCCTCTCTACCATGCACACTTTCCCCCTCTGCCTTGCACCCTTCTCCCCTCCGCCTTGCACCCATCTCCTCTCCGCCTTGCACCCCTCTCCTCTCTGCCTTGCACCCATATCCCCTCTGCCTTGCACCTTTCTCCTCTCTACCTTGCACCCTTCTCCTCTCTACCTTGCACCCTTCTCCTCTCTACCTTGCACCCTTCTCTCCTCTGCCTTGCACCCTTCTTCCCTCTGCCTTGCACCCTTCTTCCCTCTGCCTTGCACCCTTCTCCCATCCGCTTTGCACCCTTCTCCCCTCCGCCTTCCACCCATCTCCTCTCTGCCTTGCACCCTTCCCCCCTCTGGCTTGCACCCTTCTCCCCTCTGCCTTGCACCCTTCTCCCCTCTACCTTGCACTCTTCTCCCCTCCGCCTTGCACCCTTCTCCCCTCCGCCCTGGAACCCATCTCCTCTCCTCCTTGCACCCATCTCCTCTCTGCCTTGCACCTTTCTCCTCTCTACCTTGTACCCTTCTCCCCTCCACCTTGCACCCCTCCGCCTTGCACCCATCTCCTATCTGCCTTGCACCCATCTCCCCTCTACCTTGTACCCTTCTCCCCTCTGCCTTGCACCTTTCTCCTCTCTACCTTGCACCCTTCTCCTCTCTACCTTGCACCCTTCTCCTCTCTACCTTGCACCCTTCTCTCCTCTTCCTTGCACCCTTCTTCCCTCTGCCTTGCACCCTTCTCCCCTCCGCCTTGCACCCTTCTCCCCTCCGCCTTGCACCCATCTCTTCTCTGCCTTGCACCCTTCCCCCCTCTGGCTTGCATGCTTCTCCCCTCTGCCTTGCACCCTTCTCCCCTCTACCTTGCACCCTTCTCCCCTCCGCCTTGCACCTTTCTCCCCTCCGCCCTGGAACCCATCTCCTCTCCGCCTTGCACCCATCTCCTCTTTGCCTTGCATCTTTCTCCTCTCTACCTTGCACCCTTCTCCCGTCCACCTTGCACCCTTCTCCCCTCCGCCTTGCACCCTTCTCTCCTCTGCCTTGCACCCTTCTCCCCTCCACCTTGCACCCTTGTCCTCTCTGCCTTGCACCCCTCTCCTCTCTGCCTTGCACCCATCTCCTCTCCGTCTTGCACCCATCTCCTCTCTGCCTTGCACCCATCTCCTCTCTGCCTTGCACCCTTCTCCTCTCTACCTTGCACCCTTCTCCCCTCCGCCTTGCACCCTTCTCTCCTCCGCCTTGCACCCTTCTCCCCTCCGCTTTGCACCCTTCTCCCCTCTGCCTTGCACCCTTCTCCCCTACCCCTTGCACTCTTCCCCCCTCTGGCTTGCACCTTTCTCCCATCTGCCTTGCACCCTTCTCCTCTCTTCCTTGCACCCTTCTGTCCTCCGCCTTGCACACTTCTCCCCTCCGCCTTGCACCCTTCTCCTCTCTGCCTTGCACCCTTCTCCTCTCTGACTTGCATCCTTTTCCCCTCCCCCTTGCACCCTTCTCCCTTCTGCCTTGCACCCTTCTCCTCTCTACCTTGAACCCTTCTCCTCACTGCCTTGCACCCTTCTCCTCTCTGCCTTGCACCCTTCTCCTCTGCGTTGCACCCTTCTCTCCTCTGCCTTGCACCCTTCTCCCCTCCACTTTGCACCCTTCTCCTCTCTACCTTGCACCCTTCTCCCCTCTGCCTTGCACCCTTCTCCCCTCTGCCTTGCACCCTTCGCCCCTGCCCCTTGCACTCTTCTCCCCACCGCCTTGCACCCTTCTCTCCTCTGCCTTGCACCCTTCTCCCCTCCGCCTTGCACCCTTCTCTCCTCTGCCTTGCACCCTTCTCCCCTCCGCCTTGCACCCTTCTCCTCTCTACCTTGCACCCTTCTCCCCTCCGCCTTGCACCCTTCTCTCCTCCGCCTTGCACTCTTCTCCCCTCCGCTTTGCACCCTTCTCCCCTCTGCCTTGCACCCTTCTCCCCTACCCCTTGCACTCTTCCCCCCTCTGGCTTGCACCTTTCTCCCATCTGCCTTGCACCCTTCTCCTCTCTTCCTTGCACCCTTCTGTCCTCCGCCTTGCACCCTTCTCCCCTCCGCCTTGCACCCTTCTCCTCTCTGCCTTGCACCCTTCTCCCCTCTGACTTGCATCCTTTTCCCCTCCCCCTTGCACCCTTCTCCCTTCTGCCTTGCACCCTTCTCCTCTCTACCTTGCACCCTTCTCCTCTCTGCCTTGCACCCTTCTCCTCTCTGCCTTGCACCCTTCTCCTCTGCGTTGCACCCTTCTCTCCTCTGCCTTGCACCCTTCTCCCCTCCACTTTGCACCCTTCTCCTCTCTACCTTGCACCCTTCTCCCCTCTGCCTTGCACCCTTCTCCCCTCTGCCTTGCACCCTTCTCCCCTACCCCTTGCACTCTTCTCCCCACCGCCTTGCACCCTTCTCTCCTCTGCCTTGCACCCTTCTCCCCTCCGCCTTGCACCCTTCTCTCCTCTGCCTTGCACCCTTCTCCCCTCCGCCTTGCACCCTTCTCCCCTCCACCTTGCACCCTTCTCCTCTCTGCCTTGCTCCCTTCTCCCCTCTGCCTTGCACCCTTCTCTCCTCTGCCTTGCACCCTTCTCCTCTCTGCCTTGCATCCTTCTCCTCTCTACCTTGCACCCTTCTGTCCTCCGCCTTGCACCCTTCTCCCCTCCGCCTTGCACCCTCCAGGTTCTGAGCTGGGATGGTGCAGTGAGCTAAAAAACGGTGATGGATTAAACCCTGATCTCTTGACTGGGTAGGAGTATTCTGCATCAATCAGAAACTCTGTCCATCACCTTTTCCAAAATTGTTTTTATCCGCACTAAGTGTGGGAGGGTATACTCAGACGTGAGTCCCTAGCTCATTGCACCATCAGGATTCAAGCAAGCCGGGCCGACGAAGGCTGTGATGCCAGAAACCAGTCCCCGGAAGCTTGTGTCCTTCCCAGTATAAGAATTGGCTTGGTAGTTTGGTTTGCCCTGTTCCCATGATGCACTGGGACATGGACAGACTAATTTGCATGTAGCCAGGTTCTGAGCTGGGATGGTGCAGTGAGCTAAAAAACGGTGATGGATTAAACCCTGATCTCTTGACTGGGTAGGAGTATTCTGCATCAATCAGAAACTCTGTCCATCACCTTTTCCAAAATTGATTTTATCCGCACTAGGGGCCCGATGTAGGTAGGGCTTTACCGATCGGTATCGGCCGAAAATACCGATTTTTGGCCCTTACCGATCGGTAAACAGCCATCGAGATGTAGGGAACCAAAAACAGAACGAATCGGATAGAAAACCGATTCGGAATGAGTACCGAATGGGAAAGAATCCGATACGTACATACCGAAAATCGGATATGTAACGAATCGGAAAAACACCGAATCGGTTACAAGGACCGATTCGGTCCTTGTACCGATTCGTTAGTGACACCGAATCGGAAAATCACCGATTCGGTCCAAGAACCGAATCGTTAGTGACACCGAATCGGAAAATCACCGATTCGGTCCATGTACCGAATCGTTAGTGACACCGAATCGGAAAATCACCGATTCGGTCCAAGAACCGAATCGTTAGTGACACCGAATCGGTAAATCACCGATTCGGTCCATGTACCGAATCGGAAAAAATACCGAATCGGACATGAGCCGAATCGGAAAACATGCCGATTCGTATGAATCTCCGATCGGGAAATTCCCCGATTCCGACAGTTGGGGAGATGTAGGGAGGCACAGAAACACCGAAATCGGCTCAAAATCGGTAGAATTCACTCGGTATTTACCATGGATTGCAATCAGGTGGTAACCAACTCCAACCCATATAAACAGTCCCAAAATGCATTGCAACTTGCAGGATGGCAGCTTTCTATGTCATTGCGAGGCGGCTACGGCTACAGCAGGAAGGACAGAGGGAATGGCTAATGTTAGACGGACCGGGAGGGTCGGCCGAGGATAAGGGGAGAGGTCTCCGGGGAGAGCCGTCTCCAGCGATCGTACAGACAAGTAACTTCCCCCCCACAGACGGACACCACACAAGGTTAAAGTTCAACGAGACTTTATAGGCAATTCTTTAAGTTACGATGGAATGGTACAAGGAGGTCTGGACTCAGGGGTCCCCTCGATTCTGGTCTCTAGTTTGGGAAAAGGGTAGCGGGACAGTCTTGTTACCAAAAAGATGGAAATAGCTCTCAATCCTCGAGCTCGGCGTTCTCGATGATCGGGCCGCGGCGGAGCCAGCAGGTCCCGAGATGGACGAAGGAAACGACGGTCCGCGGCGGAGCCAGCAGGTCCCGATGAAGATGATGGTTACAAACGGTCCGCGGCCACGCCAGCAGGTCCCGACGACGATGAAGGATATGAAGGTTACGAAGGTTGCGGCAGCGCCAGCAGGCAAGACGATGGTGCACAAGACAGAGCTACGGCAAAGCCAGTAGTCCGTCAAGGATGAGTTCTTCTTTGCGTCTCTCGACTCCAAGATACAACTGGCTTCCTGCTCTGGAGCTGCCCCAGTTATAGGGCTGGTGTTCTTTGATGTCCGGACCCTCGCACTTGGAGGTCGGGAGGTCCGGGATGAGGGAGTCCAGACACCCAGCAGGGGGGTGGAGCCAGCGCCCGGGGAGGCGATGGGCGAGCGGCACTTGGCGGGGGAGAGCCATCGACACCTCTTTCTCCCATTGACTTGCCAAGTAGCCCGCTCACCTCCTGGGTGGATGGTGGTGCCGGGATGTCTGAGGCCTGGCCAGGCCCAGGGTTGAGGTCGATCGGGGGCCAGGCGGCCTCGTGGTGGAGTGTCCAAGATGGCGCCCAGGATGGGCGCGCAGGCCTGCAGTGGATCGGGCCCACGAGGTCGACATGTTCGAGGGCAGGGGTCCCTGAGGGGACGGAGGACGTGTAATGGTGGTGTGTGGTACCTGCGGGACCGGGCTCGGGCCTGGTCGGGCCGGGGGAGAGCGGCCCTTCATGTGGCCTGTCCAACATGCGTCCCCCCCAGCTGAAGGCGGGGAGAGTTACCCATCCTCTTGGGGACTCTCCTCGTCGAGGCGGAAGAACCGGGACAGGCCATCCGCGTTGGCGTGATCTGGCCCAGGCCGGTGTTCAACCGTGAAGTCCATCCCTTGAAGGGAGATGGACCAACGTAGTAACTTCGGGTTTTCCCCCCGCATCTGCATCAGCCACTGCAGGGGTCGGTGGTCGGTCTGCACCCGAAAGTGTGTGCCAAAGAGGTAGGGCCGGAGCTTCTTGAGGGCCCACACCACAGCGAAGGCCTCCCTCTCTATAGTGCTCCAGCGTTGTTCTCGTGGTAGGAGTCGCCTGCTGATGAAGGCCACTGGCTGATCAAGGCCTTCGGTGTTCACTTGAGACAGGACTGCCCCAATGCCATGGTCGGAGGCATCCGTCTGGACAACGAACTCCCGGCTGTAGTCGGGGGCCTGGAGCACAGGGGCGGAACACATGGCGGCTTTCAATTGCTCGAACGCTGTTTGACACTCTGGGGTCCAGTTGACTTTCTTGGGTTGATTTTTTGACGTGAGTTCTGTGAGGGGCCCCACTATAGTACCATAGTCTTTCACGAACCTTCGGTAATAGCCCGTGAGGCCCAGGAAGGCTCGTACCTCGGTCTGGGTGATGGGGGGCTGCCATGACTGGATGGCGGCAATTTTGAGCTGCAGAGGGGCCACCAGGCCGCTTCCCACCTGGTGCCCGAGGTAGGTTACAGACCCTTGACCAATTTGACATTTGCTGGCCTTGATCGTGAGGCCAGCTCGCTGAAGGGCTTGTAGCACTGCTCGGAGGTGGTGGAGGTGCTCGGACCAATGGTGGCTGTATACAGCGATGTCGTCGAGGTAGGCGGCGCTGAACCCTTCGAGCCCCGCCAGGACCTGATTGACGAGCCGCTGAAATGTTGCTGGGGCATTCTTCATGCCGAAGGGCATGACCTTGAAATGGTAATGGCCATCGGGGGTGGAAAAGGCAGAACGTTCTTGGGCCCGGGGTGTGAGGCCGATTTGCCAGTAGCCCGCTGTCAGGTCGAAAATACTGAGGTAGCGGGCAGCTCCCATGCGGTCGATTAGTTCATCTGCCCGGGGGATGGGATGTGCGTCTGTTCTGGTGACCGCATTCAAGCCCCGGTAGTCGACGCAGAACCGGAGTTCCGGTGTGGTGCCAGGGGCGGCCGCTTTGGGGACCAGTACTACAGGGCTGGCCCAGGGGCTGTCTGAGGGCTCGATGACCCCGAGCGTGAGCATCTTTGCTACCTCTTCCTGGATGCAGGCCCGTACCCGATCTGGCACGCGGTAGGCCCGGTGGCGGATAGGGGGGCTGTCCCCCGTGTCCACATCGTGCACACACCAGGAAGTGACACCTGGGGCGAGGGAGAACAGGCTGGCGAACTGTGACAGGAGGACTCGACACTCCTGGCGTTGCTCTCGGGGGAGGGCCTCCGAGAGTCGGACCCCATCCACGGAGCCGTCTTTCTTCCGGGTCCGTAGGAGGTCAGGGAGGGGCTCGGAGTCCTCTTCAGCCCCATTGTCTGTGGCCATCAGGAGGCTGAGTTCTGAACGCACAAAGTGGGGTTTCAGTCTGTTAGCGTGGAGGACCCGGAGGGGGTTCCGGGAAGATTCCATGTCGATGAGATAGGTGGCAGGACCCTTGCGCTCGACTACTTTGAAGGGCCCCGTCCACTTGTCTTGCAGGGCGCAGGGTTCGGTGGGGGACATCACCCATACCTGTTGCCCAGGTTCAAATTCGATGGAGGAGGCATTCCGGTCATACCACTTTTTCATGTCCTCTTGACTGGCCTCTAGGTTGGCTTTTGCCAGCTCTCTGAACCGCCGGGTCTGGTTGCGGAGGGTTAGGAGGTACCGGAAGACATCTGGTGGGTTCTTTAGAGGGGGCATCTCCCAGCCTTCCTTGACTAGGCTGAGCGGCCCCCGCACTGGGTGTCCATATAGCAGTTCAAACGGGCTGAAGCCCAGGGACTTCTGGGGAACCTCTCGATATGCGAAGAGGAGGCACGGCAGCAGCACGTCCCACTGGCGACGGAGGGGCTCTTCCAACCCCCCGATCATCCCTTTGAGCGTGCGGTTGAACCGCTCAACGAGTCCGTTCCCTTGAGGGTGATAGGGGGTCGTGAATCGGTAGGTAACCCCGCACTGTTGCCAGAGGGACTTCATATATTTAGAAATAAAGTTCGTGCCTCTGTCGCTGACGACTTCTCGGGGGAAGCCCACACGGGAGAAGATCCCCATTAGAGCCCGGCCGACTACCGGGGCTGTCACAGTTCGCAGGGGAACAGCCTCGGGGTAGCGGGTGGCGTGGTCCACTAGCACCAGGATGAATCGATGGCCTTGTTTTGTGCGCGGGTCCAGGGGCCCCACGATGTCTATCCCGACCCTCTCGAACGGGGTGGTGACCACGGGAAAAGGTTGCAGGGGGGCTTTTAGTTTGCGGCCGCTCTTTCCACTGGCTTGGCACGTGGGGCAAGATCGGCAATGCTGGTGTACATCGTTCCTCATTTTGGGCCAGAAGAAGTGGGTCACCAGACGACTGTAGGTTTTATCTTGACCCAGGTGTCCCGCCAGGGGGACATCGTGGGCCAGGTTTAGCAGAAAGTCCCTAAAACGGAGGGGCACCACTAGTACTCGGCTGGCCCCCAGCTCCGCGATTCTTTGCTCACTGTACAGCAGATCATTGTCCCAGTAGACCCAGTGAGTTCCGGAGGTATCCCCTGCGCTTTGGGCGAGCGCTTGCTGGCGGAGTCCCTCGAGGGAGGGACAGGTCTTCTGTTCTTGGCGAAATTGTTCTTGCGTGGGCCCCCCCTCTTGAGGCCACTGGTCGAGGTTAGCGAGGTCTGGAGGTTGAGCTGGTTCTGGGGGGACGTCACGGTCGGTGGTTTCGGCTGGGGCGACCGGAGGCGGCGGCGCCGGCCATTCGGGTTCCTCTGGGCGGGGGTTGGCACGGGCGGCCATGGACCGGGTGGTGACGCACGCCCAGTCCGGGACGCCTAACATCCCCAGGTGTTCTCTTCGTTCTACGGCTGCCCACGGAGAGCTTTCAAGGTCATTCCCCAGGAGGCAGTCTACGGGGGCATCGTCTCGGACCGTTACCTTCAACATGCCGGAGACCCCTCCCCATTCGAAGGGGACGCAGGCCATCCGACACAGACTTTCCGAGTTATCGGCTGAACGTACCGGGCAGAGAATGTTCGGTAGATATTGTTCTGGGGTCACCAGGTGACAGCGGACGGCTGTTACACTGGCCCCGGTGTCACGAAGGGCTTCGGCCCGGCGTCCATTGATGCTCACCCATTGGCTGTACTTCTGGGTGTTAGCGGGTAGGGGGACCCGCGGGACCAAGTCTCTCCCCCCTAAGCAGGCTAGAGCCATGGCGGCTGGCTCCCATTCTTGGTGTTCCTGTTCATATTCCTCTTGTTCCTCTGAGATCTGTTCCTCCCCCAGAGCAGCAGTGGCTACTTGGCGGGGTCTTGGGCTCTGGTACTGGGGGCAGCTTGGGTCGTTTGCATAGTGGCCGACTCATTGGCATCGATGGCACGTAACATTGGCTCGGTATCCCGGTCGCGCCGGGGTGCTGCCCCGGTTGGCCGGGGGGGTGGTGCTGGTAGCGGGGGCGACCGGAGCGTTGTCTCTTCCGCGTCCTTGGCCTCCTCCTCCTCCTCGGGGACGGTGCTGACCATTGTTGTTCCGGTTCTGTTCGTAGGACCCATTTCGGCCCACTCTGGTGATTTCCCACCGGTCAGCTTCGGCTGCGAGCTGCCGGGGATCCGTTAACTTGCTGTCGAGGAGGTGCTGGCGGAGTTCAATGAAGCAATTGTTTGACAGATGCTCCCATACCATAAGATTGAACAGTTGTTCATAGGTTGTGACCTTGCTTCCTTTGATCCAGCCCTCGAAGGCTCGGCTAAAGTAATTTACATAGTCCACCCAAGTTGTACCCGGGATGCGGGTGCAGTCTCGGAACCTCTGACGGTACATCTCGGGTGTGAGGCCATAGCGGGTGAGGAGTGCAGCTTTCATATGGTCATAGGAGGTCATCTGGTGGTCCGGGAGTTGCAGCAGGGCGTCGCGGCCCTCGTTGAGGAATCTCCCCCATAGACCGGCTCCCCAATCGCTTCTATCGATCCGGTGTGCAGTCATAGCGATTTCATAGGCTTTAAACCATTGCTGGATGTCGTCCTCTCGGAAGTATTCTCGAACGACATCCTTGGGGATGTGTACCTTTTTCTCTGTTGCCCCTGGGGTGTGGGGTTGCTCGGACACCCCTACTTCTTTATTCTGCTTGCGTAGGTCGATCTCAGCTAGTTTCCGCTCATGTTCATATGCCAGTTTCTTTTCCTCGAGCTCCCTTTGTCTCTGTTTCTCCTCTCTTTCTTCTCGGAGACGCAGGTGCTCTAAGTTGATTTTTTGTTCGGCCAACTTAAGTTCAACGTCCATTTTGAGCCGGGCCATTTCCAGCTCGTGTAGTCGGGTTTTTTCTCGTTCCTGGATCTCGTCTTGCGAGAGACCCGTTCTTCGCTCTTCAGGGGCCGTGGTGGTTTTTGCTGCGATGCTTTGATCGGGGGTTCCGGCAGCCCCGGTTTCTGCCCAAGATTCTAGGGCATGCTTAAAATCGTCTTTGGTACTTAGTCCGGTGGTAGCGATACCTAGTTTGATGCAGAACTGCTTTAGTTCACGATGGCTGTACTCGTCCAATTTCTCCATCTGGAATTTCTCGGTTGCTCCGCTTTCTTTAGTTGTCATCGTGATTTCGTCGTGGGGTGAGCTACTCTCTGTACGATTATGCGGTGATTCGGATCGCGCCGCTGGCCACCAATGTTAGACGGACCGGGAGGGTCGGCCGAGGATAAGGGGAGAGGTCTCCGGGGAGAGCAGTCTCCAGCGATCGTACAGACAAGTAACTTCCCCCCCACAGACGGACACCACACAAGGTTAAAGTTCAACGAGACTTTATAGGCAATTCTTTAAGTTACGATGGAATGGTACAAGGAGGTCTGGACTCAGGGGTCCCCTCGATTCTGGTCTCTAGTTTGGGAAAAGGGTAGCGGGACAGTCTTGTTACCAAAAAGATGGAAATAGCTCTCAATCCTCGAGCTCGGCGTTCTCGATGATCGGGCCGCGGCGGAGCCAGCAGGTCCCGAGATGGACGAAGGAAACGACGGTCCGCGGCGGAGCCAGCAGGTCCCGATGAAGATGATGGTTACAAACGGTCCGCGGCCACGCCAGCAGGTCCCGACGACGATGAAGGATATGAAGGTTACGAAGGTTGCGGCAGCGCCAGCAGGCAAGACGATGGTGCACAAGACAGAGCTACGGCAGCGGCAGTAGTCCGTCAAGGATGAGTTCTTCTTTGCGTCTCTCGACTCCAAGATACAACTGGCTTCCTGCTCTGGAGCTGCCCCAGTTATAGGGCTGGTGTTCTTTGATGTCCGGACCCTCGCACTTGGAGGTCGGGAGGTCCGGGATGAGGGAGTCCAGACACCCAGCAGGGGGGTGGAGCCAGCGCCCGGGGAGGCGATGGGCGAGCGGCACTTGGCGGGGGAGAGCCATCGACACCTCTTTCTCCCATTGACTTGCCAAGTAGCCCGCTCACCTCCTGGGTGGATGGTGGTGCCGGGATGTCTGAGGCCTGGCCAGGCCCAGGGTTGAGGTCGATCGGGGGCCAGGCGGCCTCGTGGTGGAGTGTCCAAGATGGCGCCCAGGATGGGCGCGCAGGCCTGCAGTGGATCGGGCCCACGAGGTCGACATGTTCGAGGGCAGGGGTCCCTGAGGGGACGGAGGACGTGTAATGGTGGTGTGTGGTACCTGCGGGACCGGGCTCGGGCCTGGTCGGGCCGGGGGAGAGCGGCCCTTCATGTGGCCTGTCCAACAGCTAAGAAATGAACAGGTCTACAGACAGAGGATAACCCTGTTCATGCTCACTGAGGCTGAGATCCTACAGAGATACAGGCTGGACTCTGACACCATACTTGAGCTCATCAGGGACCTTAAGCCATACTTGGACCACCACACCCCAAGGGCACACGCCATCCCTGCGCACGTCCAGGTGCTATGCAGCCTACACCTGGTAGCGTCTGGCAGCTATCAAAGTGGAGTAGCAGCAGCAGGAGGGGTGAGCCAGAGCAGCCTGTCAAGGTTCTTCCACATATTCCTTGACGCCATGATAGACAGGATGGACCAATACATCTCATTCCCTGCAACCCACGCAGAACTGCTACAAACCAAAGCAGACTTCTACCAGATGGCACAATTTCCCCAAATCATCGGTTGCATAGATGGCACGCATATTCCGATTTGCCCACCAGCGGACACCGAATACATATACCGCAATCGGAAATCTACACACACCATCAACGTGCAGGTGATCTGCAATGCCAAGTGCACCATCACAGACCTGGTAGCAAAATTTCCAGGAAGTACCCATGACTCCTATATATTCCAACAGAGCGGCATATATGCACGGCTGATGGCTGGCGATTTTGGAGAAGGATACCTCCTAGGTGAGCCACATCATCAGACCCCCATAACACATAGTAGGTAGGTGTAATACATGTATGCATGTGTCTAATGTGACCCCTTTCTCTTCCAGGCGACAGTGCATATGCCCTCCGCTCATTCATACTCACCCCCTACCTCAACCCCTCCACACCCAGCCAAAGGAGGTATAACCGGGCCCACATACGCACCAGGAATGTTGTTGAACGGACCTTTGGCATCTGGAAAAGTAGATTCAGATGCCTGCACAAGAGTGGAGGTGCAAGGCAGTATACCCCCATCACCTGCTGCAAGATCATAGCTGTATGTGCAATGTTACACAACCTTGCGGTCAAGAAGGGCACTGAGGTGGAGTTGTCTGACTACGAGGACTATGACGACGACGAAGCTGTGCCACTGACACAGCCAGCTGGGGTGTGTACGCCAAGTGATGGCAGATACAGACGTGAGGAGATCACTGAGAACTATTTCTGACTGAGTACAGATGCAAAGACAGCTAAATGTTGCTTTGAAAAAAAAAATTTTAATAGTGATGCACCACAGTTACAGCACTGATGTGCATCAAAAAATGGAGATTGTAAACTCAAATAAAGTCCAGGGTTCTGGTTTGCTCATCCCCCCTTGCCAGGCTATTTTTTGGCCCGCTTTCCAGACCCACTGGGGTGTCCCTCGGCCCCCTCCGAATGGCCAGCAGCATCAGCGGATCGCCTGGTGCTCCTCCTTGGCTCTGATGCAGCGCTGGCCGGGCTGCTGCGGCTGCTGCTGTCTCCAGCATCACCCAGGTCCAGGGCAGGATTGGAGGCGGCGTTTGATATTAACATGGCCTCCATGGCCGTGGTGATCCTGGCCATCCCCCTAGTCAGCTCAGCCGTATGCTGACTGAGCACCGATTCTTGATTTGAGCTGCGATGGCACAGCTGTGCGGTCGCCGCTGCAAGGCGGGCCATGGCCCGGTTGAGCACCCGGGCATCCCTCCTGCGCGCAACCTCATGCTCCTCCTGCCTGGCAGATGAGTGGGTGATGGCAGTGGTCAGCCTGCCCAACCCTGCTGCCACCTCCTTGTTGCTGTCCACAACAGCCTGGAAACCCTTCACCAACTCCCCCATCTGCATGTTGTGCTGCAGGAGCTGGCGTTGGCAGGCCATGGTGGATCTGGCCTGTTGGCGCTGGATTTTGACCATCTGGCCCTCCAGGCCCAGGAACACACTGCCCTCCCGTGCTGGTGCAGCAGTGGTGGTGGTGGTGGCACGGCGTCTGGCACTGCTGGCTCCGGCCTGCTGAGTGGGCAGGGGTGCCACTGGTGGGGGTGTGGTGCTGGCCGGTCCCGGAGCCCCTGCTCCCAGGACAGGTAGGACGGGTGGTAAGGCCACGGTTGTGGCAGGAGCTGGTGTCGGCGGAATGGTCTGCCTTGTAGGGGAGTTTTCCGGTGAAAATTGCAAGGGGGGTGTGCTGGCCAGTACTGGGGAGTGCACTGCTTGGTAATCAATCACCAGGACTCCCTCCATTCCAAGCCCTGGGGTGTCTCCTTCCTCATCCTCATCCTCATCCTCCTGGGCAGCCTGGCTGGTGCTCGGCCCTGCGACTGCAGTGTCTGACGTTGATGCTCCCTCTGCTGTCACAGTGTTGCCGCCTGATGGTGCCCCTAGGTACAAAGAAGCATTTGTAAACTGAGTGCCGATGTATTACAGTCAGTACAATTATGGCATTCCACATGTCCTTGCATCTCCTTACACCGTGTCACACTGTTTCCTGTCTTGTGATTCTGCACTGACATATTTGGCTAACTTCTGCTGACTACATGTACCATGATGCTTGTCTCTTGTATGTTGGTGACAGTACAGTGCTGGTGTTTGCCTATGCATTGTGTCTAATGGGGAGGTGTCTGGTAGGGTGTGTCATGATGCGCATGCTTCTTACCTGTAGCTGTGGCTCTCGCAGTGCTGTCCAGGGTCCCGATCCCTACAATGCTCTCCCTCTCGATGGTGCTGGAGACAATTTCCTCCAGCTCGGTGAGGGGTGGCGCCGGGTTCTTGCCTCCTCCGGTGTGTCCAGCCTGCCTTTGAAGGTCAGCCAGCTTCCTCTTCGTGAGGCTGCGGAGGTCGTAAAACCTTTTCTTCAGTTCCTCAATGGACCTGGGGGTGACACCAGCAGCATTGACCTTCTGGGCGATGTCGGCCCACAATCTCCTCTTGGTGCTGTCTGGCACGTTGAGGGACAGCTTGCCAAAGAGCTGGCGGTGCACCCTCACCACCTCCTCAACCAGCACCTGAAGTTCGGTGGTGGTGAACTTGGGCTTCCTCTTTTGGGAGGACTTCTGGCTTCCTGCCTGATCTGCCATTTTCTCCTGCTCAGTTTGCAACCTCCTTCTCCCACTGCTGCTAACTGTGTGTGTTGGGCTCAGGCAGGCTTTCCAGAAACTTCTAGAAACTTCTTAATTAGCTGCACCTGCCAGGGTTGCCACTCCCTGTTTGGGTGGGGGAGGGGGAGCCACCTCATTGGCTGAATCGCCTATTGCCGAATCGGCTTTTACCGATTTGGTAATTTCCGAATCGGTAAAATCCGATTCGGTATTATCCGATTCGGTAAAAGCCGAATCGGGTCATGCAATGCATTCCTATGGCCTTTTTCGCCATGGGTCTACGATTGCCGATTCGGTTTTGACCGAATCGGCTTTTACCGAATCGGTATTCGCCGAATCGGAAATATCCGATTCGGTGGTAGCCGATTCGGTGATTTCCGATTCGTTGTTGGCCGATTCGGTAATTTCCGATTCGGACCGAGCAGAATCGGAACGTACCGAATCTCATTACCGATGCCGACCGAATCGGTATTCATTCGGTATTTTTTTCCTACATCTCGTTTTCCGATTTCAGAATACCGATTCGGCCCGCCTCGGTATTTTGAAATCGGAAAATCGCGTTTACCTACATCGGGCCCTAAGTGTGGGAGGGTATACTCAGACGTGAGTCCCTAGCTCATTGCACCATCAGGATTCAAGCAAGCCGGGCCGACGAAGGCTGTGATGCCAGAAACCAGTCCCCGGAAGCTTGTGTCCTTCCCAGTATAAGAATTGGCTTGGTAGTTTGGTTTGCCCTGTTCCCATGATGCACTGGGACAGGGACAGACTAATTTGCATGTAGCCAGGTTCTGAGCTGGGATGTTGCAGTGAGCTAAAAAACGGTGATGGATTAAACCCTGATCTCTTGACTGGGTAGGAGTATTCTGCATCAATCAGAAACTCTGTCCATCACCTTTTCCAAAATTTACCCTTCTCCCCTCTGCCTTGCACCCATCTCCTCTCTGCCTTGCACCCTTCCCCCTCTGGCTTGCACCCTTCTCCCCTCTGCCTTGCACCCTTCTCCCCTCTACCTTGCACCCTTCTCCCCTCCGCCTTGCACCCGTCTCCTCTCCGCCTTGGAACCCATCTCCTCTCCGCCTTGCACCCATCACCTCTCTGCCTCGCACCTTTCTCCTCTCTACCTTGCACCCTTCTCCCCTGCACATTGCACCCTTCTCCCCTCTGCCTTGCACCCTTCTCCCCTCTACCTTGCACCCTTGTCCTCACTGCCTTGCACTCTTCTCCCCTCTACCTTGCACCCATCCCCTCTCCGTCTTGCAGCCATCTCCTCTCTGCCTTGCACCCATCTCCTCTCTGCCTTGCACCCTTCTCCTCTCTATCTTGTACCCTTCTCCCCTCTGCCTTGCACCCTTCTCCTCTTTTCCTTGCACCCTTCTGTCCTCTGCCTTGCACCCTTCTCCCCTCCGCCTTGCACCCTTCTCCTCTCTGCCTTGCACCCTTCTCCCCTCTGCCTTGCACCCTTCTCTCCTCTGCCTTGCACCCTTCTACCCTCCGCCTTGCATTCTTCTCCCATCTGCCTTGCACCCTTCTCTCCTTCTCCTCTCTGCCTTGCACCCTTCTCCCCTCTGCCTTGCACCCTTCTCTCCTCTGCCTTGCACCCTTCTCCTCTCTGCCTTGCATCCTTCTCCTCTCTACCTTGCACCCTTCTCCCCTCTGCCTTGCACCCTTCTCCCCTCCGCCTTTCACCCTTCTCCTCTCTACCTTGCACACTTCTCCCCTCTGCCTTGCAGCCTTCTCTCCTATGCCTTGCACCCTTCTCCCCTCTGCCTTGCACCCTTCTCCCCTCCGCCTTGCACCCTTCTCCCTTCCGACTTGCACCCATCTCCTCTCTGCCTTGCACCCTTCCCCCCTCTGGCTTGCACCCTTCTCCCCTTTGCCTTGCACCCTTCTCCCCTCTACCTTGCACCCATCTCCCCTCCGCCTTGCACCCTTCTCCCCTCCGCCTGGGACCCATCTCCTCTCCGCCTTGCACCCATCTCCTCTCTGCCTTGCACCTTTCTCCTCTCTACCTTGCACCCTTCTCCCCTCTGCCTTGCACCCATCTCCTCTCTGCCTTGCACCCTTCCCCCCTCTTGCTTGCACCCTTCTCCCCTCTGCCTTGCACCCTTCTCCCCTCTACCTTGCACCCATCTCCCCTCCGCCTTGCACCCTTCTCCCCTCCGCCTGGGACCCATCTCCTCTCGGCCTTGCACCCATCTCCTCTCTACCTTGCACCTTTCTCCTCTCTACCTTGCACCCTTCTCCCCTCTACCTTGCACCCTTCTCTCCTCTGCCTTGCACCCTTCTTCCCTCTGCCTTGCACCCTTCTCCCCTCCGCTTTGCACCCTTCTCCCCTCCGCCTTGCACCCATCTCCTCTCTGCCTTGCACCCTTCCCCCCTCTGGCTTGCACCCTTCTCCCCTCTGCCTTGCACCCTTCTCCTCTCTTCCTTGCACCCTTCTGTCCTCCGCCTTGCACCCTTCTCCCCTCCGCTGTTAGACGGACCGGGAGGGTCGGCCGAGGATAAGGGGAGAGGTCTCCGGGGAGAGCCGTCTCCGACGATCGTACAGACAAGTAACTTCCCCCCCACAGACGGACACCACACAAGGGCAAAGTTCAACGATACTTTATAGGCAATTCTTTAGGTACGATGAATGGTACAAGGAGGTCTGGACTCAGGGGTCCCCTCGATTCTGGTCTCTGGATTGGGAAAAGGGTAGCGGGACAGTCTTGTTACCAATAGATGAAATAGCTCTCAATCCTCGAGCTCGGCGTTCTAGATGATCGGGCCGTGGCGGAGCCAGCAGGTCCCGAGATGGACGAAGGAAGCGACGGTCCGCGGCGGAGCCAGCAGGTCCCGATGAAGATGGTAGTTACAAACGGTCCGCGGCCACGCCAGCAGGTCCCGACGACGATGAAGGTTTACGAAGGTTACGAAGGTTGCGGCAGCGCCAGCAGGCAGGACGATGATGCGCAAGGCAGAGCTACGGCAGCGCCAGTAGTCCGTCAAGGATGAGTTCTTCTCTGCGTCTCTCGACTCCAGGATACAACTGCCTTCCTGCTCTGGAGCTGCCCCAGTTATAGGGCTGGTGCCCTTTGATGTCCGGACCCTCGCACTTGGAGGTCGGGAGGTCCGGGATGAGGGAGTCCAGACACCCAGCAGGGGGGTGGAGCCAGCGCCCGGGGAGGCTGTGGGCGAGAGGCACCTGGCGGGGGAGAACCATCGACACCTCTTTCTCCCATTGACCTGCCAAGTAGCCCGCTCACCTCCTGGATGGATGGTGGTGCCGGGATGTCTGAGGCCTGGCCAGGCCCAGGGTTGAGGTCGATCGGGGGCCAGGCGGCCTCGTGGCGGAGTGTCCAAGATGGCGCCCAGGCTGGGCGCGCGGGCCAGTAGTGGATCGGGCCCACGAGGTCGATATGTTCAGAGGCAAGGGTCCCGGAGGGGACGGAAAACGTGAAGTGGTGGTGTGTGGTACTGGTGTGACCGGGCTCGGGCCTGGTCGGGCCGAGGGGGAGCGGCCCTTCACGTGGCCTGTCCAACATGCGTCCCCCCCAGCTGAAGGCGGGGAGAGTCACCCATCCTCTTGGGGACTCTCCTCGTCGAGGCGGAAAAAGCGGGACAGGCCATCCGCGTTGGCGTGATCTGGCCCAGGCCGGTGCTCAACAGTGAAGTCCATCCCTTGTAGGGAGATGGACCAACGTAGTAGTTTCGGGTTTTCCCCCCGCATCTGCATCAGCCACTGCAGGGGTCGATGGTCGGTCTGCACCCGAAAGTGTGTGCCAAAGAGGTAGGGCCGGAGCTTTTTGAGGGCCCATACCACAGCGAAGGCCTCCCTCTCGATGGTGCTCCAGCATTGTTCTCGAGGTAGGAGTCGCCTGCTGATGAAGGCCACTGGCTGATCAAGGCCTTCGGTGTTCACTTGAGACAGGACCGCCCCAATGCCATGGTCGGAGGCATCCGTCTGGACGACGAATTCCCGGCTGTAGTCGGGGGCCTGGAGCACAGGGGCGGAGCACATGGCGGCCTTCAGTTGTTCGAAGGCTGTTTGGCAATCTGGGGTCCAGTTGACTTTCTTGGGTTGATTTCTGGACGTGAGTTCTGTGAGGGGCCCCACTATGGTACCATAGTCTTTCACGAACCTTCGGTAATAGCCCGTGAGGCCCAGGAAGGCGCGTACCTCGGTCTGGGTGATGGGGGGCTGCCAGGACTGGATGGCGGCAATCTTGAGCTGCAGAGGGGCCACCAGACCGCTTCCCACCTGGTGTCCGAGGTAGGTTACGGACCCCTGACCAATTTGGCATTTGCTGGCCTTAATCGTGAGGCCAGCCCGCTGGAGGGCCTGTAGCACCGCTCGGAGGTGGTGAAGGTGCTCGGGCCAATGGTGGCTGTATACAGCGATGTCGTCTAGGTAGGCGGCGCTGAATCCTTTGAGCCCTGCCAGGACCTGGTTGACGAGCCGCTGAAATGTTGCTGGAGCATTCTTCATGCCAAAGGGCATGACCTTGAAATGGTAATGGCCATCAGGGGTGGAAAAGGCAGAACGTTTTTGGGCCCTGGGTGTGAGGCCGATCTGCCAGTAGCCCGCCGTCAGGTCGAAAATACTGAGGTAGCGGGCAGCTCCCATGCGGTCGATTAGTTCGTCTGCCCGGGGGATGGGATGTGCGTCTGTTCTGGTGACCGCATTCAAGCCCCGGTAGTCGACGCAGAACCGGAGTTCTGGGGTGGTGCCGGGAGCGGCTGCTTTGGGGACCAGTACTACAGGGCTGGCCCAGGGGCTGTCTGAGGGCTCGATGACCCCGAGCGTGAGCATTTTGGTTACTTCTTCCTGGATGCAGGCCCGTACCCGATCTGGCACGCGGTAGGCCCGGTGGCGGATAGGGGGGTTGTCCCCCGTGTCCACGTCGTGCACACACCAGGAAGTGACACCTGGGGTGAGGGAAAACAGGCTGGCGAACTGCAACAGAAGGTCTCGACACTCCTTGCGTTGTTCCCGGGTGAGGGCCTCCGAGAGTCGGACCCCATCCACGGAGCCGTCTTTCTCCCGAGTCCGTAGGAGGTCAGGGAGGGGCTCGGAGTCTTCTTCGGCCCCATTGTCTGTGGCCATCAGGAGGCTGAGTTCTGAACGCACAAAGTGGGGTTTCAGTCTATTAGTGTGGAGGACCCGGAGGGGGTTCCGGGCAGATTCCATGTCGATGAGATAGGTGGCAGGGCCCTTGCGCTCGACTACTTTGAAGGGCCCCGTCCATTTGTCTTGCAGGGCGCAGGGTTCGGTGGGGGACATCACCCATACCTGTTGCCCAGGTTCAAATTCGATGGAGGAGGCATTCCGGTCATACCACTTTTTCATGTCCTCTTGACTGGCCTCTAGGTTGGCTTTTGCCAGCTCTCGGAACTGCCGGGTCTGGTTGCGGAGGGTTAGGAGGTATCGGAAGACATCTGGGGGGTTCTTTAGAGGGGGCATCTCCCAGCCTTCCTTGACTAGGCTGAGCGGCCCCCGTACTGGATGTCCATACAGCAGTTCAAACGGGCTGAAGCCGAGGGACTTCTGGGGGACCTCCCGATATGCGAAGAGGAGGCACGGCAGCAGCACATCCCACTGGCGACGGAGGGGCTCTTCCAACCCCCCAATCATCCCTTTTAGCATGCGGTTGAACCGCTCAACGAGTCCGTTTCCTTGAGGGTGATAGGGGGTCGTGAATCGGTAGGTAACCCCACACTGTTGCCAGAGGGACTTCATATATTTGGAAATAAAGTTCGTGCCTCTGTCGCTGACGACTTCTCGGGGGAAGCCCACACGGGAGAAGATTCCCATCAGAGCCCGGCCTACTACCGGGGCTGTCACAGTCCGCAGGGGAACAGCCTCGGGGTAGCGGGTGGCGTGGTCCACTAGCACCAGGATGAACCAATGGCCTTGTTTTGTACGTGGGTCCAGGGGCCCCACAATGTCTATCCCGACCCTCTCGAACGGGGTGGTGACCACGGGAAAAGGTTGCAGGGGGGCTTTTAGTTTGCGGCCGCTCTTTCCACTGGCTTGGCACGTGGGGCAAGATCGGCAATGCTGGTGTACATCGTCCCTCATTTTGGGCCAGAAGAAGTGGGTCACCAGGCGGCTGTAGGTTTTATCTTGACCCAGGTGTCCAGCCAGGGGGACATCGTGGGCCAGGTTTAGCAGAAAGTCTCTAAAACGGAGGGGCACCACTAGCACTCGGCTGGCCCCCAACTCCGCGATTCGTTGTTCACTGTATAGCAGATCATTGTCCCAGTAGATCCAATGTGTTCCGGAGGTATCCCCTGCGCTTTGGGCGAGGGCTTGTTGGCGGAGTCCCTCGAGGGAGGGACAGGTCTTCTGTTCTTGGCGAAACTGTTCTTGCGTGGGCCCCCCCTCTTGAGGCCACTGGTCGAGGTTAGCGAGGTCTGGAGGTTGAGCTGGTTCTGGGGGGACGTCACGGTCGGTGGTTTCGGCTGGGGCGACCGGAGGCGGAGGCGCCGGCCATTCGGGTTCCTCGGGTCGGGGTTTGGCACGGGCGGCCATGGACCGGGTAGTGACGCATGCCCAGTCCGGGATGCCTAACATCCCCAGGTGTTCTCGTCGTTCTACGGTTGCCCACGGAGAGCTTTCAAGGTCATTCCCCAGGAGGCAGTCTACGGGGGCATCGTCTCGGACCGTTACTTTCAACATGCCGGAGACCCCTCCCCATTCGAAAGGGACGCAGGCCATCCGACACAGACTCTCTGAGTTATCGGCTGAACGGACAGGGCAGAGAATGTTTGGTAGGAACTGTTCTGGGGCCACCAGGTGACAGCGGACGGCTGTCACACTGGCCCCGGTGTCACGGAGGGCTTCGGCCCGGCGTCCATTGATGCTCACCCATTGGCTGTACTTCTGGGTGTTAGCGGGTAGGGGGACCCGCGGGACCATGTCTTTCCCCCCTAAGCAGGCTAGAGCCATGGCGGCTGGCTCCCATTCTTGATGCTCTTGCTCATATTCTTCTTGTTCCTCTGAGATCTGTTCCTCCCCCAGAGCAGCAGCGGCTACTTGGCGGGGTCTTGGGCTCTGATACTGGGGGCAGTTTGGGTCGTTTGCATAGTGGCCGACTCGTTGGCATCGATGGCACGTAACATTGGCTCGATATCCCGGTCGCGCCGGGGTGCTGCCCCGGTTGGCCGGGGGGGTGGTGCTGGTAGCGGGGGCGACCGGAGCGTTGTCTCTTCCGCGTCCTTGGCCTCCTCCTCCTCCTCGGGGACGGTGCTGACCGTTGTTGTTCCGGCTCTGTTCATAGGACCCATTCCGGCCCACTCTGGTGATTTCCCACCGGTCAGCTTCGGCTGCGAGCTGCCGGGGATCGGTCAATTTGCTGTCGAGGAGGTGCTGGCGGAGCTCAATGAAGCAATTGTTCGATAGATGTTCCCATACCATGAGATTGAAGAGTTGTTCGTAAGTTGTGACCTTGCTTCCTTTGATCCAGCCCTCGAAGGCTCGGCTAAAATAGTTTACATAGTCCACCCAAGTTGTACCCGGGATGCGGGTGCAGTCTCGGAACCTCTGACGGTACATCTCGGGTGTGAGGCCATAGCGGGTGAGGAGTGCAGCTTTCATATGGTCATAGGAGGTCATCTGGTGGTCCGGGAGCTGTAGCAGGGCGTCGCGGCCCTCATTGAGGAATCTCCCCCATAGACCGGCTCCCCAGTCGCTTCTATCGATCCGGTGGGCGGTCATAGCGATTTCGTAGGCCTTAAACCATTGCTGGATGTCGTCCTCTCGGAAGTATTCTCGAAAGACATCCTTGGGGATGTGTACCTTTTTCTCTGTTGCCCCTGGGGTGTGGGGTTGCTCGGGCACCCCTCCTTCTTTATTCTGCTTGCGTAGGTCGATCTCAGCTAATTTTCGCTCGTGTTCATATGCCAATTTCTTCTCCTCGAGCTCCCTTTGTCTCTGTTTTTCCTCTCTTTCTTCTCGGAGACGCAGGTGCTCTAAGTTTATTTTTTGTTCGGCCAACTTAAGTTCAACATCCATTTTGAGCCGGGCCATTTCCAGCTCGTGTAGTCGGGTTTTTTCTCGTTCCTGGATCTCGTCTTGCGAGAGACCCGTTCTTCGCTCCTCAGGGGCCGTGGTGTTTTTTTCTATTGCTGCGATGTTTTGATCGGGGGTTCCGGCAGCCCCGGTTTCTGCCCAAGACTCTAGGGCATGCTTGAAATCGTCTTTGGTACTTAGACCGGTGGTAGCGATACCTAGTTCGATGCAGAATTGTTTTAATTCACGATGGCTGTACTCGTCCAATTTCTCCATCTGAAATTTCTCGGTGGATCCGCTTTCTTTGTTTGACATCGTGATTTGGTCGTGGGGTGAGCTACTCTCTGTACGATTATGCGGTGATTCGGATCGCGCCGCTGGCCACCAATGTTAGACGGACCGGGAGGGTCGGCCGAGGATAAGGGGAGAGGTCTCCGGGGAGAGCCGTCTCCGACGATCGTACAGACAAGTAACTTCCCCCCCACAGACGGACACCACACAAGGGCAAAGTTCAACGATACTTTATAGGCAATTCTTTAGGTACGATGAATGGTACAAGGAGGTCTGGACTCAGGGGTCCCCTCGATTCTGGTCTCTGGATTGGGAAAAGGGTAGCGGGACATTCTTGTTACCAATAGATGAAATAGCTCTCAATCCTCGAGCTCGGCGTTCTAGATGATCGGGCCGCGGCGGAGCCAGCAGGTCCCGAGATGGACGAAGGAAGCGACGGTCCGCGGCGGAGCCAGCAGGTCCCGATGAAGATGGTAGTTACAAACGGTCCGCGGCCACGCCAGCAGGTCCCGACGACGATGAAGGTTTACGAAGGTTACGAAGGTTGCGGCAGCGCCAGCAGGCAGGACGATGATGCGCAAGGCAGAGCTACGGCAGCGCCAGTAGTCCGTCAAGGATGAGTTCTTCTCTGCGTCTCTCGACTCCAGGATACAACTGCCTTCCTGCTCTGGAGCTGCCCCAGTTATAGGGCTGGTGCCCTTTGATGTCCGGACCCTCGCACTTGGAGGTCGGGAGGTCCGGGATGAGGGAGTCCAGACACCCAGCAGGGGGGTGGAGCCAGCGCCCGGGGAGGCTGTGGGCGAGCGGCACCTGGCGGGGGAGAACCATCGACACCTCTTTCTCCCATTGACCTGCCAAGTAGCCCGCTCACCTCCTGGGTGGATGGTGGTGCCGGGATGTCTGAGGCCTGGCCAGGCCCAGGGTTGAGGTCGATCGGGTGCCAGGCGGCCTCGTGGCGGAGTGTCCAAGATGGCGCCCAGGCTGGGCGCGCGGGCCAGTAGTGGATCGGTCCCACGAGGTCGATATGTTCAGAGGCAAGGGTCCCGGAGGGGACGGAAAACGTGAAGTGGTGGTGTGTGGTACTGGTGTGACCGGGCTCGGGCCTGGTCGGGCCGAGGGGGAGCGGCCCTTCACGTGGCCTGTCCAACATGCGTCCCCCCCAGCTGAAGGCGGGGAGAGTCACCCATCCTCTTGGGGACTCTCCTCGTCGAGGCGGAAAAAGCGGGACAGGCCATCCGCGTTGTCGTGATCTGGCCCAGGCCGGTGCTCAACAGTGAAGTCCATCCCTTGTAGGGAGATGGACCAACGTAGTAGTTTCGGGTTTTCCCCCCGCATCTGCATCAGCCACTGCAGGGGTCGATGGTCGGTCTGCACCCGAAAGTGTGTGCCAAAGAGGTAGGGCCGGAGCTTTTTGAGGGCCCATACCACAGCGAAGGCCTCCCTCTCGATGGTGCTCCAGCGTTGTTCTCGAGGTAGGAGTCGCCTGCTGATGAAGGCCACTGGCTGATCAAGGCCTTCGGTGTTCACTTGAGACAGGACCGCCCCAATGCCATGGTCGGAGGCATCCGTCTGGACGACGAATTCCCGGCTGTAGTCGGGGGCCTGGAGCACAGGGGCGGAGCACATGGCGGCCTTCAGTTGTTCGAAGGCTGTTTGGCAATCTGGGGTCCAGTTGACTTTCTTGGGTTGATTTCTGGACGTGAGTTCTGTGAGGGGCCCCACTATGGTACCATAGTCTTTCACGAACCTTCGGTAATAGCCCGTGAGGCCCAGGAAGGCGCGTACCTCGGTCTGGGTGATGGGGGGCTGCCAGGACTGGATGGCGGCAATCTTGAGCTGCAGAGGGGCCACCAGACCGCTTCCCACCTGGTGTCCGAGGTAGGTTACGGACCCCTGACCAATTTGGCATTTGCTGGCCTTAATCGTGAGGCCAGCCCGCTGGAGGGCCTGTAGCACCGCTCGGAGGTGGTGAAGGTGCTCGGGCCAATGGTGGCTGTATACAGCGATGTCGTCTAGGTAGGCGGCGCTGAATCCTTTGAGCCCTGCCAGGACCTGGTTGACGAGCCGCTGAAATGTTGCTGGAGCATTCTTCATGCCAAATGGCATGACCTTGAAATGGTAATGGCCATCAGGGGTGGAAAAGGCAGAACGTTCTTGGGCCCTGGGTGTGAGGCCGATCTGCCAGTAGCCCGCCGTCAGGTCGAAAATACTGAGGTAGCGGGCAGCTCCCATGCGGTCGATTAGTTCGTCTGCCCGGGGGATGGGATGTGCGTCTGTTCTGGTGACCGCATTCAAGCCCCGGTAGTCGACGCAGAACCGGAGTTCTGGGGTGGTGCCGGGAGCGGCTGCTTTGGGGACCAGTACTACAGGGCTGGCCCAGGGGCTGTCTGAGGGCTCGATGACCCCGAGCGTTAGCATTTTGGTTACTTCTTCCTGGATGCAGGCCCGTACCCGATCTGGCACGCGGTAGGCCCGGTGGCGGATAGGGGGGTTGTCCCCCGTGTCCACGTCGTGCACACACCAGGAAGTGACACCTGGGGTGAGGGAAAACAGGCTGGCGAACTGCAACAGAAGGTCTCGACACTCCTTGCGTTGTTCCCGGGTGAGGGCCTCCGAGAGTCGGACCCCATCCACGGAGCCGTCTTTCTCCCGAGTCCGTAGGAGGTCAGGGAGGGGCTCGGAGTCTTCTTCGGCCCCATTGTCTGTGGCCATCAGGAGGCTGAGTTCTGAACGCACAAAGTGGGGTTTCAGTCTATTAGTGTGGAGGACCCGGAGGGGGTTCCGGGCAGATTCCATGTCGATGAGATAGGTGGCAGGGCCCTTGCGCTCGACTACTTTGAAGGGCCCCGTCCATTTGTCTTGCAGGGCGCAGGGTTCGGTGGGGGACATCACCCATACCTGTTGCCCAGGTTCAAATTCGATGGAGGAGGCATTCCGGTCATACCACTTTTTCATGTCCTCTTGACTGGCCTCTAGGTTGGCTTTTGCCAGCTCTCGGAACCGCCGGGTCTGGTTGCGGAGGGTTAGGAGGTATCGGAAGACATCTGGGGGGTTCTTTAGAGGGGGCATCTCCCAGCCTTCCTTGACTAGGCTGAGCGGCCCCCGTACTGGATGTCCATACAGCAGTTCAAACGGGCTGAAGCCGAGGGACTTCTGGGGGACCTCCCGATATGCGAAGAGGAGGCACGGCAGCAGCACATCCCACTGGCGACGGAGGGGCTCTTCCAACCCCCCAATCATCCCTTTTAGCGTGCGGTTGAACCGCTCAACGAGTCCGTTTCCTTGAGGGTGATAGGGGGTCGTGAATCGGTAGGTAACCCCACACTGTTGCCAGAGGGACTTCATATATTTGGAAATAAAGTTCGTGCCTCTGTCGCTGACGACTTCTCGGGGGAAGCCCACACGGGAGAAGATTCCCATCAGAGCCCGGCCTACTACCGGGGCTGTCACAGTCCGCAGGGGAACAGCCTCGGGGTAGCGGGTGGCGTGGTCCACTAGCACCAGGATGAACCGATGGCCTTGTTTTGTACGTGGGTCCAGGGGCCCCACAATGTCTATCCCGACCCTCTCGAACGGGGTGGTGACCACGGGAAAAGGTTGCAGGGGGGCTTTTAGTTTGCGGCCGCTCTTTCCACTGGCTTGGCACGTGGGGCAAGATCGGCAATGCTGGTGTACATCGTCCCTCATTTTGGGCCAGAAGAAGTGGGTCACCAGGCGGCTGTAGGTTTTATCTTGACCCAGGTGTCCAGCCAGGGGGACATCGTGGGCCAGGTTTAGCAGAAAGTCTCTAAAACGGAGGGGCACCACTAGCACTCGGCTGGCCCCCAACTCCGCGATTCGTTGTTCACTGTATAGCAGATCATTGTCCCAGTAGATCCAATGTGTTCCGGAGGTATCCCCTGCGCTTTGGGCGAGGGCTTGTTGGCGGAGTCCCTCGAGGGAGGGACAGGTCTTCTGTTCTTGGCGAAACTGTTCTTGCGTGGGCCCCCCCTCTTGAGGCCACTGGTCGAGGTTAGCGAGGTCTGGAGGTTGAGCTGGTTCTGGGGGGACGTCACGGTCGGTGGTTTCGGCTGGGGCGACCGGAGGCGGAGGCGCCGGCCATTCGGGTTCCTCGGGTCGGGGTTTGGCACGGGCGGCCATGGACCGGGTAGTGACGCATGCCCAGTCCGGGATGCCTAACATCCCCAGGTGTTCTCGTCGTTCTACGGCTGCCCACGGAGAGCTTTCAAGGTCATTCCCCAGGAGGCAGTCTACGGGGGCATCGTCTCGGACCGTTACTTTCAACATGCCGGAGACCCCTCCCCATTCGAAAGGGACGCAGGCCATCCGACACAGACTCTCTGAGTTATCGGCTGAACGGACAGGGCAGAGAATGTTTGGTAGGAACTGTTCTGGGGCCACCAGGTGACAGCGGACGGCTGTCACACTGGCCCCGGTGTCACGGAGGGCTTCGGCCCGGCGTCCATTGATGCTCACCCATTGGCTGTACTTCTGGGTGTTAGCGGGTAGGGGGACCCGCGGGACCATGTCTTTCCCCCCTAAGCAGGCTAGAGCCATGGCGGCTGGCTCCCATTCTTGATGCTCTTGCTCATATTCTTCTTGTTCCTCTGAGATCTGTTCCTCCCCCAGAGCAGCAGCGGCTACTTGGCGGGGTCTTGGGCTCTGATACTGGGGGCAGTTTGGGTCGTTTGCATAGTGGCCGACTCGTTGGCATCGATGGCACGTAACATTGGCTCGATATCCCGGTCGCGCCGGGGTGCTGCCCCGGTTGGCCGGGGGGGTGGTGCTGGTAGCGGGGGCGACCGGAGCGTTGTCTCTTCCGCGTCCTTGGCCTCCTCCTCCTCCTCGGGGACGGTGCTGACCGTTGTTGTTCCGGCTCTGTTCATAGGACCCATTCCGGCCCACTCTGGTGATTTCCCACCGGTCAGCTTCGGCTGCGAGCTGCCGGGGATCGGTCAATTTGCTGTCGAGGAGGTGCTGGCGGAGCTCAATGAAGCAATTGTTCGATAGATGTTCCCATACCATGAGATTGAAGAGTTGTTCGTAAGTTGTGACCTTGCTTCCTTTGATCCAGCCCTCGAAGGCTCGGCTAAAATAGTTTACATAGTCCACCCAAGTTGTACCCGGGATGCGGGTGCAGTCTCGGAACCTCTGACGGTACATCTCGGGTGTGAGGCCATAGCGGGTGAGGAGTGCAGCTTTCATATGGTCATAGGAGGTCATCTGGTGGTCCGGGAGCTGTAGCAGGGCGTCGCGGCCCTCATTGAGGAATCTCCCCCATAGACCAGCTCCCCAGTCGCTTCTATCGATCCGGTGGGCGGTCATAGCGATTTCGTAGGCCTTAAACCATTGCTGGATGTCGTCCTCTCGGAAGTATTCTCGAACGACATCCTTGGGGATGTGTACCTTTTTCTCTGTTGCCCCTGGGGTGTGGGGTTGCTCGGGCACCCCTCCTTCTTTATTCTGCTTGCGTAGGTCGATCTCAGCTAATTTTCGCTCGTGTTCATATGCCAATTTCTTCTCCTCGAGCTCCCTTTGTCTCTGTTTTTCCTCTCTTTCTTCTCGGAGACTCAGGTGCTCTAAGTTTATTTTTTGTTCGGCCAACTTAAGTTCAACATCCATTTTGAGCCGGGCCATTTCCAGCTCGTGTAGTCGGGTTTTTTCTCGTTCCTGGATCTCGTCTTGCGAGAGACCCGTTCTTCGCTCCTCAGGGGCCGTGGTGTTTTTTTCTATTGCTGCGATGTTTTGATCGGGGGTTCCGGCAGCCCCGGTTTCTGCCCAAGACTCTAGGGCATGCTTGAAATCGTCTTTGGTACTTAGACCGGTGGTAGCGATACCTAGTTCGATGCAGAATTGTTTTAATTCACGATGGCTGTACTCGTCCAATTTCTCCATCTGAAATTTCTCGGTGGATCCGCTTTCTTTGTTTGACATCGTGATTTGGTCGTGGGGTGAGCTACTCTCTGTACGATTATGCGGTGATTCGGATCGCGCCGCTGGCCACCAATGTTAGACGGACCGGGAGGGTCGGCCGAGGATAAGGGGAGAGGTCTCCGGGGAGAGCCGTCTCCGACGATCGTACAGACAAGTAACTTCCCCCCCACAGACGGACACCACACAAGGGCAAAGTTCAACGATACTTTATAGGCAATTCTTTAGGTACGATGAATGGTACAAGGAGGTCTGGACTCAGGGGTCCCCTCGATTCTGGTCTCTGGATTGGGAAAAGGGTAGCGGGACAGTCTTGTTACCAATAGATGAAATAGCTCTCAATCCTCGAGCTCGGCGTTCTAGATGATCGGGCCGCGGCGGAGCCAGCAGGTCCCGAGATGGACGAAGGAAGCGACGGTCCGCGGCGGAGCCAGCAGGTCCCGATGAAGATGGTAGTTACAAACGGTCCGCGGCCACGCCAGCAGGTCCCGACGACGATGAAGGTTTACGAAGGTTACGAAGGTTGCGGCAGCGCCAGCAGGCAGGACGATGATGCGCAAGGCAGAGCTACGGCAGCGCCAGTAGTCCGTCAAGGATGAGTTCTTCTCTGCGTCTCTCGACTCCAGGATTCAACTGCCTTCCTGCTCTGGAGCTGCCCCAGTTATAGGGCTGGTGCCCTTTGATGTCCGGACCCTCGCACTTGGAGGTCGGGAGGTCCGGGATGAGGGAGTCCAGACACCCAGCAGGGGGGTGGAGCCAGCGCCCGGGGAGGCTGTGGGCGAGCGGCACCTGGCGGGGGAGAACCATCGACACCTCTTTCTCCCATTGACCTGCCAAGTAGCCCGCTCACCTCCTGGGTGGATGGTGGTGCCGGGATGTCTGAGGCCTGGCCAGGCCCAGGGTTGAGGTCGATCGGGGGCCAGGCGGCCTCGTGGCGGAGTGTCCAAGATGGCGCCCAGGCTGGGCGCGCGGGCCAGTAGTGGATCGGGCCCACGAGGTCGATATGTTCAGAGGCAAGGGTCCCGGAGGGGACGGAAAACGTGAAGTGGTGGTGTGTGGTACTGGTGTGACCGGACTCGGGCCTGGTCGGGCCGAGGGGGAGCGGCCCTTCACGTGGCCTGTCCAACATCCGCCTTGCACCCTTCTCCTCTCTGCCTTGCACCCATCTCCCCTCTGACTTGCATCCTTTTCCCCTCCCCCTTGCACTCTTCTCCCCTCTGCCTTGTACCCTTCTCCCTTCTGCCTTGCACCCTTCTCCTCTCTACCTTGCACCCTTCTCCTCTCTGCCTTGCACCCTTCTCCTCTCTGCCTTGCACCCTTCTCCTCTGCCTTGCACCCTTCTCTCCTCAGCCTTGCACCCTTCTCCCCTCCACCTTGCACCCTTCTTCTCTCTACCTTGCACCCTTCTCCCCTCTGCCTTGCACCCTTCTCCCCTCTGCCTTGCACCCTTCTCCCCTACCCCTTGCACTCTTCTCCCCACCGCCTTGCACCCTTCTCTCCTCTGCCTTGCACCCTTCTCCCCTCCGCCTTGCACCCTTCTCTCCTCTGCCTTGCACCCTTCTCCCCTCCACCTTGCACCCTTCTCCTCTCTGCCTTGCTCCCTTCTCCCCTCTGCCTTGCACCCTTCTCTCCTCTGCCTTGCACCCTTCTCCCCTCCGCCTTGCACCCTTCTCCCCTCTGCCTTGCACCCTTCTCTCCTCTGCCTTGCACCCTTCTCCTCTCTGCCTTGCATCCTTCTCCTCTCTACCTTGCACCCTTCTCCCCTCTGCCTTGCACCCTTCTCCCCTCCGCCTTGCATCCTTCTCCTCTCTACCATGCACACTTTCCCCCTCTGCCTTGCACCCTTCTCCCCTCCGCCTTCCACCCATCTCCTCTCCGCCTTGCACCCCTCTCCTCTCTGCCTTGCACCCATATCCCCTCTGCCTTGCACCTTTCTCCTCTCTACCTTGCACCCTTCTCCTCTCTACCTTGCACCCTTCTCCTCTCTACCTTGCACCCTTCTCTCCTCTGCCTTGCACCCTTCTTCCCTCTGCCTTGCACCCTTCTTCCCTCTGCCTTGCACCCTTCTCCCCTCCGCTTTGCACCCTTCTCCCCTCCGCCTTCCACCCATCTCCTCTCTGCCTTGCACCCTTCCCCCCTCTGGCTTGCACCCTTCTCCCCTCTGCCTTGCACCCTTCTCCCCTCTACCTTGCACTCTTCTCCCCTCCACCTTGCACCCTTCTCCCCTCCGCCCTGGAACCCGTTTCCTCTCCTCCTTGCACCCATCTCCTCTATGCCTTGCACCTTTCTCCTCTCTACCTTGTACCCTTCTCCCCTCCACCTTGCACCCCTCCGCCTTGCACCCATCTCCTCTCTGCCTTGCACCCATCTCCCCTCTACCTTGTACCCTTCTCCCCTCTGCCTTGCACCTTTCTCCTCTCTACCTTGCACCCTTCTCCTCTCTACCTTGCACCCTTCTCCTCTCTACCTTGCACCCTTCTCTCCTCTTCCTTGCACCCTTCTTCCCTCTGCCTTGCACCCTTCTCCCCTCCGCCTTGCACCCTTCTCCCCTCCGCTTTGCACCCATCTCTTCTCTGCCTTGCACCCTTCCCCCCTCTGCCTTGCACCCTTCCCCCCTCTGGCTTGCACCCTTCTCCCCTCTGCATTGCACCCTTCTCCCCTCTACCTTGCACCCTTCTCCCCTCCGCCTTGCACCCTTCTCCCCTCCGCCCTGGAACCCATCTCCTCTCCGCCTTGCACCCATCTCCTCTTTGCCTTGCACCTTTCTCCTCTCTACCTTGCACCCTTCTCCCGTCCGCCTTGCACCCTTCTCCCCTCCGCCTTGCACCCTTCTCTCCTCTGCCTTAATTGCAAGTTTATGAAGCGCTAGGATCGACTCCCGGTGGAGTATCTCCGCGCTTCGACCACTGCGAAACCCTTCCTGGCTTCCCTGTGAGATGGTACCTTAATGGGTATCTCCAGGGTGAGACCAGGCATCCCCGGCGGTCTGGTGGGGCCGTTAGTGAAGATGAGGCAAGCTTATGCCCAGAGTTGCCGAGTGTGATCACTGATCAGAGTGGGCACCGAGGCGAGAGAATTATCGAGTCCGCTGACCCTGGTCCAGAAACCTGCCGCGTCGGGAATCGAACCCTGGTCCCGGGCCGTCCTCTGCTCTCGGGTCTGCCGCCTCTAACCAGTTAGCCACACTAACCAGTGAGCTACACCTTGCACCCTTCTCCCCTCCACCTTGCACCCTTGTCCTCTCTGCCTTGCACCCCTCTCCTCTCTGCCTTGCACCCATCTCCTCTCCGTCTTGCACCCATCTCCTCTCTGCCTTGCACCCATCTCCTCTCTGCCTTGCACCCTTCTCCTCTCTACCTTGCACCCTTCTCCCCTCCGCCTTGCACCCTTCTCTCCTCCGCCTTGCACCCTTCTCCCCTCCGCTTTGCACCCTTCTCCCCTCTGCCTTGCACCCATCTCCTCTCTGCCTTGCACCCTTCCCCCCTCTGGCTTGCACCTTTCTCCCATCTGCCTTGCACCCTTCTCCTCTCTTCGTTGCACCCTTCTGTCCTCCGCCTTGCACCCTTCTCCCCTCCGCCTTGCACCCTTCTCCTCTCTACCTTGCACCCTTCTCCTCTCTGCCTTGCACCCTTCTCCTCTCTGCCTTGCACCCTTCTCCTCTGCGTTGCACCCTTCTCTCCTCTGCCTTGCACCCTTCTCCCCTCCACTTTGCACCCTTCTCCTCTCTACCTTGCACCCTTCTCCCCTCTGCCTTGCACCCTTCTCCCCTCTGCCTTGCACCCTTCTCCCCTACCCCTTGCACTCTTCTCCCCACCGCCTTGCACCCTTCTCTCCTCTGCCTTACACGCTTCTCCCCTCCGCCTTGCACCCTTCTCTCCTCTGCCTTGCACCCTTCTCCCCTCCGCCTTGCACCTTCTCCCCTCCACCTTGCACCCTTCTCCTCTCTGCCTTGCTCCCTTCTCCCCTCTGCCTTGCACCCTTCTCTCCTCTGCCATGCACCCTTCTCCCCTCCGCCTTGCACCCTTCTCCCCTCTGCCTTCCACCCTTCTCTCCTCTGCCTTGCACCCTTCTCCTCTCTGCCTTGCATCCTTCTCCTCTCTACCTTGCACCCTTCTCCCCTCTGCCTTGCACCCTTCTCCCCTCCGCCTTGCATCCTTCTCTCTACCATGCACACTTTTCCCCTCTGCCTTGCACCCTTCTCCCCTCCGCCTTGCACCCATCTCCTCTCCGCCTTGCACCCCTCTCCTCTCTGCCTTGCACCCATATCCCCTCTGCCTTGCACCTTTCTCCTCTCTACCTTGCACCCTTCTCCTCTCTACCTTGCACCCTTCTCCTCTCTACCTTGCACCCTTCTCTCCTCTGCCTTGCACCCTTCTTCCCTCTGCCTTGCACCCTTCTTCCCTCTGCCTTGAACCCTTCTCCCCTCCGCTTTGCACCCTTCTCCCCTCCGCCTTCCACCCATCTCCTCTCTGCCTTGCACCCTTCCCCCCTCTGGCTTGCACCCTTCTCCCCTCTGCCTTGCACCCTTCTCCCCTCTACCTTGCACTCTTCTCCCCTCCGCCTTGCACCCTTCTCCCCTCCGCCCTGGAACCCATCTCCTCTCCTCTTTGCACCCATCTCCTCTCTGCCCTGCACCTTTCTCCACTCTACCTTGTACCCTTCTCCCCTCCACCTTGCACCCTTCTCCCCTCCGCCTTGCACCCATATCCTCTCTGCCTTGCACCCATCTCCCCTCTACCTTGTACCCTTCTCCCCTCTGCCTTGCACCTTTCTCCTCTCTACCTTGCACCCTTCTCCTCTCTACCTTGCACCCTTCTCCTCTCTACCTTGCACCCTTCTCTCCTCTTCCTTGCACCCTTCTTCCCTCTGCCTTGCACCCTTCTCCCCTCCGCCTTGCACCCTTCTCCCCTCCGCCTTGCACCCATCTCTTCTCTGCCTTGCACCCTTCCCCCCTCTGGATTGCACCCTTCTCCCCTCTGCCTTGCACCCTTCTCCCCTCTACCTTGCACCCTTCTCCCCTCCGCCTTGCACCCTTCTCTCCTCCGCCCTGGAACCCATCTCCTCTCCGCCTTGCACCCATCTCCTCTTTGCCTTGCACCTTTCTCCTCTCTACCTTGCACCCTTCTCCCGTCCACCTTACACCCTTCTCCCCTCGGCCTTGCACCCTTCTCTCCTCTGCCTTGCACCCTTCTCCCCTCCACCTTGCACCCTTGTCCTCTCTGCCTTGCACCCCTCTCCTCTCTGCCTTGCACCCATCTCCTCTCCGTCTTGCACCCATCTCCTCTCTGCCTTGCACCCATCTCCTCTCTGCCTTGCACCCTTCTCCTCTCTACCTTGCACCGTTCTCCACTCCGCCTTGCCCCCTTCTCTCCTCCGCCCTGGAACCCATCTCCTCTCCGCCTTGCACCCATCTCCTCTCTGCCTTGCACCTTTCTCCTCTCTACCTTGCACCCTTCTCCCCTCCGCCTTTCACCCTTCTCCCTTCCGCCTTGCACCCTTCTCCCCTCTACCTTGCACCCATCTCCCCTCCGCCTTACACCCTTCTCCCCTCCGCCTGGGACCCATCTCCTCTCCGCCTTGCACCCATCTCCTCTCTGCCTCGCACCTTTCTCCTCTCTACCTTGCACCCTTCTCCCCTCTGCCTTGCACCCTTCTCTTCTCTTCCTTGCACCCTTCTGTCCACCGCCTTGCACCCATCTCCCCTCCGCCTTGCACCCTTCTCCTCTCTGCCTTGCACCCTTCTCCCCTCTGAATTGCACCCTTTTCCCCTCCCCCTTGCACTCTTCTCCCCTCTGCCTTGCACCCTTCTCCCTTCTGCCTTGCACTCTTCTCCTCTCTACCTTGCACCCTTCTCCCCTCTGCCTTGCACCCTTCTCCTCTCTACCTTGCACCCTTCTCTCCTCTGCCTTGCACCCTTCTCCCCACCACCTTGCACCCTTCTCCTCTCTACCTTGCACCCTTCTCCCCTCTGCCTTGCACCCGTCTCCCCTCTGCCTTGCACCCTTCTCCCCTACCCCTTGCACTCTTCTCCCCACTGCCTTGCACCCTTCTCTCCTCTGCCTTGCACCCTTCTCCCCTCTGCCTTGCACCCTTCTCCCCTCTGCCGTGCACCCTTCTCCCCTCCACCTTGCACCCTTCTCCTCTCTGCCTTGCTCCCTTCTACCCTCTGCCTTGCACCCTTCTCTCCTCTGCCTTGCACCCTTCTCCCCTCCGCCTTGCACCCTTCTCCCCTCTGCCTTGCACCCTTCTCTCCTCTGCCTTGCACCCTTCTCCTCTCTGCCTTGCATCCTTCTCCTCTCTACCTTGCACCCTTCTCCCCTTTGCCATGCACCCTTCTCCCCTCTGCCTTGCACCCTTCTCCTCTCTACCATGCACACTTTTCTCCTCTGCCTTGCACCCTTCTCCCCTCCGCCTTGCACCCATCTCCTCTCCGCCTTGCATCCATCTCCTCTCTGCCTTGCACCCATATCCCCTCTGCCTTGCACCTTTCTCCTCTCTACCTTGCACCCTTCTCCTCTCTACCTTGCACCCTTCTCCTTTCTACCTTGCACCCTTCTCTCCTCTGCCTTGCACCCTTCTCCCCTCCGCCTTGCACCCATCTCCTCTCTGCCTTGCACCCTTCCCCCCTCTGGCTTGCACCCTTCTCCCCTCTGCCTTGCACCCTTCTCCACTCTACCTTGCACTCTTCTCCCCTCCGCCTTGCACCCTTCTCCCCTCCGCCCTGGAACCCATCTCCTCTCCTCCTTGCACCCATCTCCTCTCTGCCTTGCACCTTTCTCCTCTCTACCTTGCACCCTTCTCCCCTCCACCTTGCACCCTTCTCCCCTCTGCCTTGCACCCATCTCCTCTCTGCCTTGCACCCATCTCCCCTCTACCTTGTACCCTTCTCCCCTCTGCCTTGCACCTTTCTCCTCTCTACCTTGCACCCTTCTCCTCTCTACCTTGCACCCTTCTCCTCTCTACCTTGCACCCTTCTCTCCTCTTCCTTGCACCCTTCTTCCCTCTGCCTTGCACCCTTCTCCCCTCCGCCTTGCATCCTTCTCCCGTCCGCCTTGCACCCATCTCCTCTCTGCCTTGCACCCTTCCCCCCTCTGGCTTGCACCCTTCTCCCCTCTGCCTTGCACCCTTCTCCCCTCTACCTTGCACCCTTCTCCCCTCCGCCTTGCACCCTTCTCCCCTCCGCCTTGCACCCATCTCTTCTCTGCCTTGCACCCTTCCCCCCTCTGGCTTGCACCCTTCTCCCCTCTGCCTTGCACCCTTCTCCCCTCTACCTTGCACCCTTCTCCCCTCCGCCTTGCATCCTTCTCCCCTCCGCCCTGGAACCCATCTCCTCTCCGCCTTGCACCCATCTCCTCTTTGCCTTGCACCTTTCTCCTCTCTACCTTGAACCCTTCTCCCGTCCGCCTTGCACCCTTCTCCCCTCCGCCTTGCACCCTTCTCTCCTCTGCCTTGCACCCTTCTCCCCTCCACGTTGCACCCTTGTCCTCTCTGCCTTGCACCCCTCTCCTCTCTGCCTTGCACCCATCTCCTCTCCGTCTTGCACCCATCTCCTCTCTGCCTTGCACCCATCTCCTCTCTGCCTTGCACCCTTCTCCTCTCTACCTTACACCCTTCTCCCCTCTGCCTTGCACCCTTCTCTCCTCTGCCTTGCAACCTTCTCCTCTCTGCCTTGCATCCTTCTCCTCTCTACCTTGCACCCTTCTCCCCTCTGCCTTGCACCCTTCTCCCCTCCGCCTTTCACCCTTCTCCTCTCTACCTTGCACACTTCTCCCCTCTGCCTTGCAGACTTCTCTCCTATGCCTTGCACCCTTCTCCCCTCTGCCTTGCACCCTTTTCCCCTCCGCCTTGCACCCTTCTCCCTTCCGACTTGCACCCATCTCCTCTCTGCCTTGCACCCTTCCCCCCTCTGGCTTGCACCCTTCTTCCCTCTGCCTTGCACCCTTCTCCCCTCCGCTTTGCACCCTTCTCCCCTCCGCCTTGCACCCATCTCCTCTCTGCCTTGCACCCTTCCCCCCTCTGGCTTGCACCCTTCTCCCCTCCTCCTTGCACCCTTCTTCTCTCTGCCTTGCTCCCTTCTACCCTCTGCCTTGTACCCTTCTCTCCTCTGCCTTGCACCCTTCTCCCCTCCGCCTTGCACCCTTCTCCCCTCTGCCTTGCACCCTTCTCTCCTCTGCCTTGCACCCTTCTCCTCTCTGCCTTGCATCCTTCTCCTCTCTACCTTGCACCCTTCTCCCCTTTGCCTTGCACCCTTCTCCCCTCCGCCTTGCACCCTTCTCCTCTCTACCATGCACACTTTTCCCCTCTGCCTTGCACCCTTCTCCCCTCCGCCTTGCACCCATCTCCTCTCCGCCTTGCATCCATCTCCTCTCTGCCTTGCACCCATATCCCCTCTGCCTTGCACCTTTCTCCTCTCTACCTTGCACCCTTCTCCTCTCTACCTTGCACCCTTCTCCTTTCTACCTTGCACCCTTCTCTCCTCTGCCTTGCACCCTTCTTCCCTCTGCCTTGCACCCTTCTCCCCTCCGCCTTGCACCCTTCTCCCCTCCGCCTTGCACCCATCTCCTCTCTGCCTTGCACCCTTCCCCCCTCTGGCTTGCACCCTTCTCCCCTCTGCCTTGCACCCTTCTCCACTCTACCTTGCACTCTTCTCCCCTCCGCCTTGCACCCTTCTCCCCTCCGCCCTGGAACCCATCTCCTCTCCTCCTTGCACCCATCTCCTCTCTGCCTTGCACCTTTCTCCTCTCTACCTTGCACCCTTCTCCCCTCCACCTTGCACCCTTCTCCCCTCTGCCTTGCACCCATCTCCTCTCTGCCTTGCACCCATCTCCCCTCTACCTTGTACCCTTCTCCCCTCTGCCTTGCACCTTTCTCCTCTCTACCTTGCACCCTTCTCCTCTCTACCTTGCACCCTTCTCCTCTCTACCTTGCACCCTTCTCTCCTCTTCCTTGCACCCTTCTTCCCTCTGCCTTGCACCCTTCTCCCCTCCGCCTTGCATCCTTCTCCCCTCCGCCTTGCACCCATCTCCTCTCTGCCTTGCACCCTTCCCCCCTCTGGCTTGCACCCTTCTCCCCTCTGCCTTGCACCCTTCTCCCCTCTACCTTGCACCCTTCTCCCCTCCGCCTTGCACCCTTCTCCCCTCCGCCTTGCACCCATCTCTTCTCTGCCTTGCACCCTTCCCCCCTCTGGCTTGCACCCTTCTCCCCTCTGCCTTGCACCCTTCTCCCCTCTACCTTGCACCCTTCTCCCCTCCGCCTTGCACCCTTCTCCCCTCCGCCCTGGAACCCATCTCCTCTCCGCCTTGCACCCATCTCCTCTTTGCCTTGCACCTTTCTCCTCTCTACCTTGCACCCTTCTCCCGTCCGCCTTGCACCCTTCTCCCCTCCGCCTTGCACCCTTCTCTCCTCTGCCTTGCACCCTTCTCTCCTCCATGTTGCACCCTTGTCCTCTCTGCCTTGCACCCCTCTCCTCTCTGCCTTGCACCCATCTCCTCTCCATCTTGCACCCATCTCCTCTCAGCCTTGCACCCATCTCCTCTCTGCCTTGCACCCTTCTCCTCTCTACCTTGCACCCTTCTCCCCTCTGCCTTGCACCCTTCTCTCCTCTGCCTTGCAACCTTCTCCTCTCTGCCTTGCATCCTTCTCCTCTCTACCTTGCACCCTTCTCCCCTCTGCCTTGCACCCTTCTCCCCTCCGCCTTTCACCCTTCTCCTCTCTACCTTACACACTTCTCCCCTCTGCCTTGCAGCCTTCTCTCCTATGCCTTGCACCCTTCTCCCCTCTGCCTTGCACCCTTCTCCCCTCCGCCTTGCACCCTTCTCCCTTCCGACTTGTACCCATCTCCTCTCTGCCTTGCACCCTTCCCCCCTCTGGCTTGCACCCTTCTCCCCTCTGCCTTGCACCCTTCTCCCCTCCGCCTGGGACCCATCTCCTCTCCGCCTTGCACCCATCTCCTCTCTGCCTTGCACCTTTCTCCTCTCTACCTTGCACCCTTCTCCCCTCTGCCTTGCACCCATCTCCTCTCTGCCTTGCACCCTTCCCCCCTCTGGCTTGCACCCTTCTCCCCTCTGCCTTGCACCCTTCTCCCCTCTACCTTGCACCCATCTTCCCTCCGCTTTGCACCCTTCTTCCCTCCGCCTGGGACCCATCTCCTCTCTGCCTTGCACCCATCTCCTCTCTGCCTTGCACCTTTCCCCTCTCTACCTTGCACCCTTCTCCCCTCTACCTTGCACGCTTCTCTCCTCTGCCTTGCACCCTTCTTCCCTCTGCCTTGCACCCTTCTCCCCTCCGCTTTGCACCCTTCTCCCCTCCGCCTTGCACCCATCTCCTCTTTGCCTTGCACCCTTCCCCCCTCTGGCTTGCACCCTTCTCCCCTCTGCCTTGCATCCTTCTCCTCTCTTCCTTGCACCCTTCTGTCCTCCGCCTTGCACCCTTCTCTCCTCCGCCATGCACCCTTCTCCTCTCTGCCTTGCACCCTTCTCCCCTCTGACTAGCATCCTTTTCCCCTCCCCCTTGCACTCTTCTCCCCTCTGCCTTGCACCCTTCTCCCTTCTGCCTTGCACCCTTCTCCTCTCTACCTTGCACCCTTCTCCTCTCTGCCTGCCACCCTTCTCCTCTCTGCCTTGCACGTTTCTCCTCTGCCTTGCACCCTTCTCTCCTCTGCCTTGCACCCTTCTCCCCTCCACCTTGCACCCTTCTCCTCTCTACCTTGCACCCTTCTCCCCTCTGCCTTGCACCATTCTCCCCTCTGCCTTGCACCCTTCTTCCCTACCCCTTGCACTCTTCTCCCCACCGCCTTGCACCCTTCTCTCCTCTGCCTTGCACCCTTCTCCCCTCCCCCTTGCACCCTTCTCTCCTCTGCCCTGCACCCTTCTCCCCTCCACCTTGCACCCTTCTCCTCTCTGCCTTGCTCCCTTCTCCCCTCTGCCTTGCACCCTTCTCTCCTCTGCCTTGCACCCTTCTCCCCTCCGCCTTGCACCCTTCTCCCCTCTGCCTTGCACCCTTCTCTCCTCTGCCTTGCACCCTTCTCCTCTCTGCCTTGCATCCTTCTCCTCTGTACCTTGCACCCTTCTCCCCTCTGCCTTGCACCCTTCTCCCCTCCGCCTTGCATCCTTCTCCTCTCTACCATGCACACTTTTCCCCTCTGCCTTGCACCCTTCTCCCCTCTGCCTTGCACCCATCTCCTCTCTGCCTTGCACCCCTCTCCTCTCTGCCTTGCACCCATATCCCCTCTGCCTTGCACCTTTCTACTCTCTACCTTGCACCCTTCTCCTCTCTACCTTGCACCCTTCTCCTCTCTACCTTGCACCCTTCTCTCCTCTGCCTTGCACCCTTCTTCCCTCTGCCTTGCACCCTTCTTCCCTCTGCCTTGCACCCTTCTCACCTCCGCTTTGCACCCTTCTCCCCTCCGCCTTCCACCCATCTCCTCTCTGCCTTGCACCCTTCCCCCCTCTGGCTTGCACCCTTCTCCCCTCTGCCTTGCACCCTTCTCCCCTCTACCTTGCACTCTTCTCCCCTCCGCCTTGCACCCTTCTCCCCTCCGCCCTGGAACCCATCTCCTCTCCTCCTTGCACCCATCTCCTCTCTGCCTTGCACCTTTCTCCTCTCTACCTTGCACCCTTCTCCCGTCCGCCTTGCACCCTTCTCCCCTCCGCCTTGCACCCTTCTCTCCTCTGCCTTGCACCCTTCTCCCCTCCACCTTGCACCCTTGTCCTCTCTGCCTTGCACCCCTCTCCTCTCTGCCTTGCACCCATCTCCTCTCCGTCTTGCAACCATCTCCTCTCTGCCTTGCACCCATCTCCTCTGTGCCTTGCACCCTTCTCCTCTCTACCTTGCACCCTTCTCCCCTCCGCCTTGCACCCTTCTCTCCTCCGCCCTGGAACCCATCTCCTCTCCACCTTGTACCCATCTCCTCTCTGCCTTGCACCTTTCTCCTCTCTACCTTGCACCCTTCTCCCCTCCGCCTTTCACCCTTCGCCTCTCTACCTAGCACACTTCTCCCCTCTGCCTTGCACCCTTCTCCCCTCCGCCTTGCACCCATCTCCTCTCCGCCTTGCACCCGTCTCCTCTCTGCCTTGCACCCATCTCCTCTCTGCCTTGCACCCTTCTCCCTCTGCCTTGCACCTTTCTCCTTTCTACCTTGCAGCCTTCTCTCCAATGCCTTTGAGGAAATATAAATTTTATGGTCAAGAAATGTTCCCTAACGTGTACCCCACCGTCTCCATGTACAAGCTTAAAGTGCATGTAATTCCCCTCCTGTGCCAGCTATGAAGACGCAAATACCTTTGCGTCCAACGTTAACATGTCCTCTTTCAGATCCACCCTGAACGGGTTGAATACTCCGTTTCTTAGTATGCCGTGCCAACGTCTTTATGTAGTGTACTTTACACGTTTTTCCAGCTCTGGCGAAGTAGGCCCCTGAATTCTGCCATTGAGCCTTTTCCTGCCTTCTGACTCTGAAAGCCTCAGCCTGGGCTGCCTCTGTACCCGTGACCTCTACCTTACTCCCTGTGCGGCTAACTGTATTCAACCTTCGAATTATCTGCTCCGCTCCTCAAACATACATTCCTGCCTACTAGTTCAAGTAAACATCCTTCCAGCTGCAGAGCAAAGGGCCCGGCCTCACTGTCTCCGTGCAAGTAATTCATAGCTTCTGTTACCATGGTAGGCCCATGCCCCCTCGCATCTCATGCAGACACGTAGACGCTTATACACGCACTCACAGTCAGTATAGAATAGCCTCTGCCCAAGAGACCTTTCCCTCTAGATAATATGGTTCCCAAACATCAGATATCAGATATGATATGATATAGGTACGAGTTGATCTGACATGCCAGACTTCTGTCTCTTTCCGCTAGTGTAAATGTCAAGTCCCCTGTACCCTCCAGCTCCACGTCAATCACACATCATGCAGCTGCGCGCGCATCCAGACCTCAGATTTCTGCTGACATTTCCAGATTCTGCTATGTACCCACCTACTTGTGACACTTTCATGTGACGTTTCTAGCACACACCCCTATGTTCACGCCTAGTTCACGCCTTCTGATTACGTATTGCTAACACGTGTGTGTTTTTATCTTGTTTCTCTCAGCTGTTACGCCTACTGTATTGGTATCCATTATATGATTTAAGTATAAAAGTTATGTCTTGTCAATAAAGTATGCTCTATCCCTTCCTGAACCCCAGTGGTGTCAGGAACACGATATCCGGTTCAAGAACCATTCCTTTTTAAGGAATAAAACCCCTAAGAACTCTAACACCACGGACTCTGTGTCTTTCTTTCCGATTGAGTTATTCTATTTTTAGTACTTACCTGCATAGAAATTAAGACGGTAATTAAATATTTACCACATTATTTTGGCGCCCGAACAGGGACCCCTCCCCCACCTTACGCGCCGGTTGGTGCGTTGCAACCTTTGCCCCCTGCCATAAGTCAAGAAGGACAATTACGCGTACCCGCAGGATTTCCTGTATCTCCCTCAGGCCTACGGAGGTGACGGAGACTGCGATCAGCACCCAGACGAGGCGGTGAGGAGTGCGGAGGATCCCGACCAGAGCCTAGCCGAAAGAAGCAAGGTCCGAGGTGTCAAGAGGCCCACCAGTTCCGAAGTATTCACGTATCGAGCCGAGTCGAGTCCAGTCCGGTCCAGTCCAGTCGAGTTTTCTGAGGCCTTCTGTTCCGTGCTTCCCGGTGAGTACCATTGCTGGGGACGCATCTAGACGGGTGCATTATTATGTAGCCGGTAAAGACGGGTTTGGGTACACAAACACGGTCTGCACTGTTTTAGACAGTGTATCTGTACTGTTTAGCAGTACATCAGTTATTCAAGTTCTTGCACTGTTCTCGACAGTGTATCTGTGCTGTTTAGCAGTACATCTAGTATCAAGGGTAGTCATATGTGTCCAAAATGTTTTCATGTGATTAATGTCGTGGTATGAGTGATTGTTTGATGTACATTACTGTGTTTTTGTGTAACTAGCTGTGTTCAGAGTAAGTAACAAGTATCGAGTATCCAGTACTAAGTAACAAGATGCCGTTGTTCAATAAATTAAGACAGATAGGAACTAGGAAAGGGATACTAGAGGAAGAAATTCCTATCCCCCCTAGGGACACTCCTGGAAATTTTATGTATCATAAGCATGGCTTAGATGCCATACTGTATCTAGATTTATGGGCCGATTATACCAAGCACCTAGACGAGAGACACAGATGGCCCGTTACAGGAACATGGGATGCCGAGTGCATCATGAAGGTAGAAGAAGCGTTATGGAAAAAGAAAGCCAGACAATCTCAGAAAGACGCCATAGAATTTTGGCGCAAAGAATCACATAAACGTGCCGAAAAAGCACTCCGTAAAGAAGACAGACATAGAGAAGAGTCGGATAGAGTCCGAGAAAACGAATTAGTTAATGAAGGGATCCGAGTAAAAGCAGAACAAGTAGACCGCATGCGAAACAATCTTGTAAATGGCATGTACTTAGTGGCCGAGGGTTTGCCTGAAGCCACTTCAGAAATACCGAAAGATCTGCCGCCACCATTGGTTCCGCCTAAAGTAAGTCACAGGACCACCAAAGATATATTCCTTGCTTCCTATCTAGACGATGTAGCACCCGCTTACACCAATCCGCGTGCCCACGTACCGCCTACTGACGGTGACGGAGGTGGCAATCTGCTCCAAGACAATATCCAGCCATTACCGCAACAAGGTTCACCCGTTCGACAGCCTGCTCCACCTGCTCCTCCACCTCCACCACTTCCCACATCTAAGATTGACACACGAGATCCGTTTGCGCCTGATCCTAGTAAGAGACAAGTTCAGGTACAGATACCGACTCCACAGACATACAATTTTCAAGCCCCCGCTACAGGAGGTGCGACAGGAGGTCTCCAGACCCCGCCAGCAACACACAGATTAAACCTTAGGGACATGTTGAAGCAACGTACACCCCAATCACCCCGTCTCGACATGCTTAAAGAACCCCTTCCATTTTGCAGATATGATCCAGTACCCGGTAAAGACGATAGAATGTTGTTAGCATCACTACGCTTACGAAAAGTTGCAGATTACCTAGTGTTATTTCCAAGAATGACTGAACACCTAGATAGAATATATCACTTTATCCAGACTGGGGAAAATCCTGAAAGTATTCAGGAGGCCCTGGCTCACCAGAAAGTTGACACTCAAGGTTGTATATTACGTTTCTTCATAAATTGCTTAATAAGAGAACGAGACAGGCCTGGAGTAGACCAGGAAGAAATGGAAGTACTAAACAGGTGGGGTCAAAATATAGCCGACGGAAACCATGATAAACTGAATTGTATAGCAAGTATGTACAAGAAAATTAGAAAAACAGTAATAGAAATACACGAAAAAGAAAAAGAAAAAGAAAGTGACAGGAATGACTCCTCCGAGGAGGAAGGACCTGAAGAACCAGACACGGTTAAAGAAATGATAGCGTATGTAGGTAAGGGAAATTATCTTAGGAAAGGCATTCGCCCAGAAAGCAAGAGAGTTTTTCTCTCTAGCATATCAAAACCGAGTTCTCCTGAATATCTGTTTCAGGTTACTGATAAAATTCTTCAAGAACAAATGGGGTACCATGTACTCAATTCTATGGATGAACAAGAACTAGCCCGGTCAGCAGTGTTATGGGCTGACAATCCTAGCACATACAATGATGATACAGTAGCACAGACATTTCTGAACCTTTCCCCAGACGAGCAGAAATTAGCTGGTGTATACATGATTCAGCATCTCATCACGTTATACAGACAACAACATTCTGATCCGGGTCCCTTACCTGATACATTAGAAGCGCTACTTATGAATAGATGGAGAGGCCTAAGTACCAGATTAATTCAAATAATTCTAGAACAACGACGCAAATATAACGCTTTCTTAGGCCCACAATATGTTTCAGCTCCGCCCCCAGAAAGAAAAATGTTTCATTTTGACAGGCAGAATCCTTTACGAGAAGTACACCCAGTTATGAATGCCAATAACGCCTTGGAACGTGTGTTTGTGTACACACCTTTAACAAAGTTAGAATTGCTAGAAATGAAGAAACTAGTACCCTGTCACGATAAAGACCCTGCAGGTTTTCACCGAGAACTTAAAGACATGTTACTCATGGGAGATTACACATATACAGATATTATGAAATTGTTAAAAGTACTGCTGCCCACCGGCATTTACGAGAAACTCAAGGAAAAGGAATGGGAGGTGGGAGATAAAAAGATTATCTGGACTGAAATAGAAGACGAGGAAAAAGGCCGTACCCCAGGGCTAGGCCTTGGGGACAAAGCTAAAGCATTACCAGGTTTAATAGTACAGGTCTTGCCAAGATTATTGACAACTAAAAAGGAAGACTGGGACGCAATCTCAGCCTGTAAACAGAAACACGATGAAGATACTAGTGACTTCTATTCAAGATTCGAGAAATGTTTCATTATTAATAGTGGCCTAAAACCAGGTAGCGAGTCGTACCCACATCTTTTTGTAACAAAATTAGTTGAGAATTCCCTGACACAAGTTAAGAACCGTGTATATAAAGTTGAAAGTACATGGCAAGCAAATACGCCATCCCAGATGTTACAAATGTTACAATACCACCAGAACAGAATTAGAGAAGAACAGGATCACGAACAGAGACGTATGAAAGACACGAAAATGAAAATGTTAGTGGCCCAGTCGGTTCCAGCCGACGGTCAGATAAAGGGTGCGACCCAGACAGGTAATTCGGCAGCTCCCGTTAAAGGGACATGTAACTATTGCAAACAGCCAGGTCACTACGTACATGAATGTCCAGTCCTGAAACACAATATAGCAACAGGTAAAACTAAAGAAAGACCGCATCCGCCTAGACAAGACCAGGTCCAGCAACAGACTTCACAGAATTCACAGCCTATGCATGCTCCACCACATACAGCACAGACCGCAGCGGTATAACAGCCACAGCCACAGCCCATTGCCGCGACGCAGCAAGTTTCACGGCAGATGAACCAGTATGCCCAATCTGATTATCCCGATTATCAGCGATACACATGAAACAGCCTAGAGAGGGAGGTTGGCTTGCCTCTTATTGAGATTCCTGTAGATCAAGAGGGTCCTTATGTTGACGTAAATAATTAATTTACTCTCTTAATTTCTATGCAGGTAAGTACTTAATCAATAGCAACTCAATCGGAATGAAAAAAGACAGAGTCCGTGGTGTTAGAGTTTCTAAGGGTTTTATTCCTCATGAAGGAATGGTCTAGACCAGGATATCATGTTCTGACCACCACAGGGGTGTCAGAAGGGATAGAGCGCTCCCGTTTATTAACAATACATAGCTTATATACTTGATTTATACCATAAGAAGTAATGTAAGAGGCGTAACAGCTGAGAGAAGACAAGATAACAGTATACACGTGTTACTAGTACGTAATCAAGAGGCGTAAACTAGGCGTGAATCAGAGGTGTGTGCTAGAAACGTCACTGATAGGTGACGTAAGTGGGTGGCACCAAGGGGTGGTGCTAACAGAATTGTTGCAGTGTCAGCAGAAATCGGAAGCTTGGATGCGCGCGCAGCTGCATGACGTGTGATTGACGGGGTGCAGGGGACTTGACATTTACACTGACGGAAAGAGACAGAAGTCTGGCATGTCAGATCAACTTGTACTTCTATCATATCTGATATCTGATGTTTAGGAACTATACTATCTGGGCGGAAAGGTCTCTAGGGCAGAAGTTGTTCTATGCTAACTGTGGATGCGTGTATAAGCGCCTAAGTGTCTGCATGAGAAGCGTGGGGGCACGGGGCCTTCCATGGAAGCATGGTAACAGAGGCTATGAATTACTTGCATTGAGACAGGTCGGCCCTTTGGCTCTGCAGCTGGGGAGGATGTTTACTGGAGCTAGTAGGCAGGAATGCATCCTCGAGGAGCGGAACAGATAACTCGAAGGTTATAGTCAGTCTTGGCAGAAAGCAGGCTGAGCTGAGCGCGAGGGGCCGCGCTGAAAGTAAGTCAGAGTTCACGGGTACAGAGGTAGCCTGGGCAGAGGCTGTCAGAGTCAGGAAGCCAAAAGAGGCTCGATGGCAGGAATCAGGGCCTACTCTGCCAGAGCAGGAAAACATGTGAAGTGTACTACAAAAAGACGGTGGCATAGCATACTTGGGAACGGACTATATAATCCATTCAGGGTGGATCTGAAAGAGGACATGTTAACGGTGGACGCAAATGTATTTGCGTCTTCATAGCTGGCACAGGAGGGAAGTTACATGCACTTTAAGCTGGTACATGGAGTCGGTGGGGTACGCGCTAGGGAACATAACATGACCAGAAATTTAATTTTCCTCATTCCCTCCTTGTTCCCTACGGACCCTTCATGATATATCGATCCTCATGAATCGATCAGTTTGTTCGTGTAGCATCATTTGTTCTTCTTTCTTTCGTTTACGTTTTGAGAGAAAACTGGAGTGTTCAATACAAGAGGTGGCACACAGTCCACAAATCGCTGGCCCACACTGCAGGCACAGGCAGCAACTGAACACTAGGACTAGGCCAATGCCTAGGAAGGATAGGATCTTCCATCCCCAAGCTGTTAACGTTGTCCAGAACCAACCGGACCAAGTCCAGGTGCCTGGATTCTGATGTATCTGATTTGCAATTTTATGGAGACGGGTGATAGCTTGATATACAGATGGTGCGTTTTGTGGTATGAAAACACAGCAACTTGACCCGATGACCTTACAGGCTCCACCTCTATCTGCCAAGATGACGTCAATAACAAGACGATTCTGAAGGACAACAACCCGCATGGCGGACTGCTCTTCTGTTAAGTTACCTAAGGCGGAGGCAGTTTCATTCACTACTGCTTCAAGTGTTCTAGTTAATCTGCGTATTAATTTACTATTCTGGACAGGGCCTAAAAAGAAAAAGAATCCTTTATTAAAGTCGGTGTACTGTTCCCATGCCGTTTCTGTGTAGTCGACAAGTGGGATGTCTCTTCTGGGTCTATTCTTTACTAGATTGGTATTTCTATGGTAATCAGGAGGAGCTAGAAAAACAGGTGGCAGAAGGAATGCAATGTAACAGGTACCATCCCAATCTGGAGGTAGACGAATGTATGCGGTATGACCACAAACAAAGTAAGAGTGACTGATAGCTTTAAAGGACGATTTTCCATGATCACTGAATTCGACCACAGTGGTGCATTTACTATGACCTAAGTGTACTGAACCTTTCTTCTTGATGCATAATTCACCAGTGACTGGCAATACTGACATAACGGGTAGAACGGGTGTGGCTTCGGATTCGACAGTGAGAATCATAAGGCTAATTGTATAATTACCTAATCCATACACTTCATTTTCTAGGTCAGTTCCTATTCTGGTGGGGAGTCCCTCCTTATCTGGGTAACAGACGTCTAGTAGGACCAAGTTCAGATTTCCCCAAACCCAACCCCCATCGAAAACAGCAATATCAGGATCTAAGGAGTTAATTATTTTAAACCATGCTCCGCAAGAGCCATTGTGAGTGAACGGGTACGGAAAGAGGGGCAGGGCTCCCTTGTAATTCTGGTAGGGAGGGAGTCGGCCACATATCCAGCAATTTGTAGCATTGTTAGTTTGATGAGAATGATGTAGCATACTAATGAATGTATTGTTGCGCAGCGCAAGTCTGTAGGAAAGCTCGTGTGGAGGTAACTCACTAAAAGTGTGTTCAGCAGAAACATTGTAAGCAGAATGTTCATGCTTGAAAATAGGATAATAGATAGGCAAAACGATACTGACAACAATAATTAGAATACTAAGAATAAACATGATTAATAGTGTCACTATACAGTGACTACGAAGTGATTTGCAGTATGTACGTTTCTTTGCTTCTCTCTCTCTCTCTCTATCTCGATCTAGGGGATACATGTCAGAAACTATTTAACCGATTCACCTAGGGGAGGACTTAAACAATTAAACTGTCTGACTTGCTAGATCGTAATTTCATGCGATAATTTTCTTGAGGAGTTTTTTCTCGTTCAGATTCTGTAAAGTCTTTTTGTTCGACACAGTCTTTGGTGGGGGTGGACGAGTCTCGGTCAGGTTTCAGTCCCAAGAATTTTTTTATATGACTCGTGTGGACCCACCCCTTTCTTCCTTCGATTTTCACGGCCGTCCTTGTTGTAAGAAGTACGGTCTTCGGAGACTTCCAGCGGGGCTCCAGCGGACTTTTTCTGTCAAAGTTGCGGACGAACACAAGGTCACCAGGACGGACGTCGTGTGGCTTTACATCAGTGTTGTCAGGGAAGGCTGCGGCAACCTGTGAACGACATGATTGGAGTGCAGACATCAAGGAGGCAAGGTAATCTGTCAACATGTTACAATCAACATCAGTAATCTTTTTTGGAATGGGCGTCCCCCACATATTCGGTGGTCTGCCAAAGACCACCTCGTACGGGGATAGCCCTGATCTCGAATGGGCGACCATCCTCATGTAGAATAGTGCCACTGGCAGGGCGACTATCCAGTCGACCCCTTTCTCCTGACATATTTTGGCAAGGCGGATCTTTAGTGTCTGGTTATGCCTTTCTACAAGGCCTGCGGCTTCGGGGTGTCGGACACAATGGAACTTCCACTGGTATCCCAGTAATAAGGAAACTTCCTTCATTAATGCAGATGAGAATGGCTGACCGTTATCTGAGTACACGACACGAGGCAGGCCGTATCGTGGGAAGAATTCACGAACCAACTGCTTGGCAGTGGTCGGAGCAGTGTAATCTGGGACTGGGTATGCTTCGGTCCAGCGGGACAGAGCACAGACAACTACGAGAACATATTTAAATCCTCGACAACGGTCCATCTGGATATAATCCATCTGGAGGACTTCAAAAGGGTGATCGGGAGGATGAAATCCACCTTGCTCTACAGGGACGCTTTTTCCTGGATTGAACTGACAACAGATCATGCAAGTACGCACTTTCTGTTTTGCTGCTGCTCGTAAGTGTTTATTGTTCCAGAGATTTTGTAAACTGTCTAACATCGCTTTCTCTCCTAGATGTGCAGGACTATGTGCTGTATTTATCATAACTTGAACCATAGAGTCAGGGAGAAACCATGTAGATTTTCCCTTCGTCATCCAACCTTGATCTGTCTGGATCCCTCCTAGTTCGATCCATTTCTTTATTTCTTCTGGAGTAGCATGTGTCTGAATGTCGACAACATCTAGTGTGGGATCCCTGACTGTCATACAGTTTGTCGGATCTGTTGTCATTGTCGTATCAGTTATCTGAGTGTGGGTCAGTGCTGTATGTTTTGCTGTCTGGTCTGCCAGGTCGTTACCCTGGGAAACAGAATCTGTGACTTTAGTATGTGCTTTACACTTCATGACGGATATGGCTGAAGGCAGATGTATTGCTTCTAACAGTGCTTGAATGAGAGGACCGTGTTGGATTTTGGCACCATGAGAGGTCAGAAAACCTCGTTCTTGCCACAGCATGCCGAAGTCGTGTACGACTCCGAACGCATAACGGGAATCAGTGTATATGTTGACATTTCTGTTCTTGGCTAGAATACAGGCTCGGGTCAGAGCGATGAGCTCTGCCGCTTGAGCAGACAGTGTATCAATACGATGTGTTTCCTTAACTTCAGTTTCAGTGGTCACGGCATACGCGGCCACTAACTCTCCTGTACTTGTTCTCATGCATGAACCGTCCACATAAAGTGTCAGGTCTGGGTTTGTCAATGGAATATCTGTTAAATCTCGTCGGGGCTTTGTTACTGCATTAATGATCTCTATGCAATCATGCGGAGCTGGATCTGTCATAACTGTAGGTAACAGTGTTGCTGGGTTCAGGATACTGCAACGTCTGATTTCTATGTGTGGCTGGAATAATGTCAACTCGTAACCTGTCAGTCGTGCTATAGTCAAGTGTTGAGTTTGGGTTCTGTTTAAAAGAACCTCTACAGAATGTGGAACTTGTACTGTTAACTGGTGACCTAGAACAATTGAGTCGCTCTGTCTGATTGCTAACGCTGTTGCTGCTACTGACTTTAAGCACGCAGGGAGTGCCTGGGCTACTGAATCCAATGTACTTGAAAAATAAGCGCAAGGCTTATGTGAACCTGCTTGATCTTGAGTGAGGACAGATAATGCTGTACCGTCACGTTCTGTAACAAAAAGTGTAAACGGTTTGCTGTAACATGGTGTCGCTAAAACTGGTGCTTGGCATAATGCTTTCTTTAATTCCTCAAAGGCTTGTGTGTGTTCCTGAGTCCAAGGGAGGGCAATGGAAGTTGCTACCTCCTGCGTCGTTAACTGGATGAGTGGTTTAGCTAGAAATGCATATTGAGGAATCCATTGTCTGCAGTACGAGGTGAGGCCTATGAAGGCCCGCACTTCCTTTTGTGTCTGGGGTCGTGGCATATTTACAATTAACTGAATGCGATCGGGAGTGAGCTGTCTCCCCACTTTGGACAGCAAGTGACCCAAGTACACAACTTGCTGAACACAGAATTGTAGCTTCGAAGGAGACACCTTGTGTCCCTTGTCGGCCAGGAAATGCAAAACTGTCAATGATGCTTGTTCACATTCGGGCTCACTTCGTGCGGTGATCAGTAGATCATCGACGTATTGCAGTAAAGCGGTATTAACTGGCATTTGAATACAATCTAGTTGTCTTTTCAGTGCTTGACTATAGATGCTGGGGCTTTCTGTAAATCCTTGAGGTGCGCGGGAAAATTTGAAACTTCGTCCATTTAAACTGAATCCGAAGAGATATTGGCTCTCCGGATCAATAGGTACACTGAAGAAAGCGTTCTTGAGATCAATTACAGTAAAGAACGCTGCTTCTGAATCAATAGCAGTTAACAGGGAGGAGATATCGGGGACCACAGGATACTGTGGTACAATGCATTTGTTCAGCTCTCGAAGATCAATCACCAGCCGATATACTGGCGGTGCATTGGGGTCTGTACGTTTAAGAATTGGAATGATGGGTGAATTACAGATATTGGAGTTGGTCTCTACGACCACCCCCTGGGCAATAAGCTCTTCAATTATTTTCAGTAAAGCCACTACAGCATCGGGTGGTAACTTGTATTGTCTGATTCTGGGTAGAACAACTCCTGTCTTGAGTGTAACACGATATGGAGTGATATGCATACAACCTACATCGGCTGGGCCTTTTGCCCATAAGTGATCTGGTACATTTTTCAATCTGACATCAAAATCTCTTAAAACATAATGACCCTTGAAATCCCGTAGAAAGAGTCTGACTCCCTCCGGGGAACAGCATATTATGGCTCCTAGAGCCTTCAGTGTTTTAATTCCTAACAGATTTTCTGGGCATGATTTAGTGAGTAACAAATCTGTAACTCAGGATAATGGACCCACAGCTAATGGTACTGGTTCCGATACTTCATTTACAATAGGCTGTCCTGAAAAACCAAGGGATACATTCTGTGAGCCTGAGAGGGGTGCCCCTGGGACTTCATTTTGACTGATTGTAGTGCGACTTGCCCCTGTGTCGATTAAAAACTTTCTGTCTTTTCCCAATACGTGACTGTGTACATAAGGACCTTCTTGATCTACGGGAATTTCAATAAGAGGCAAACCACCTTCCCTCTCTAGGCTGTTTCATGTGTATCGGGGGTAATCTGGATATGCAGATTGGGCATACTGGTACATCTGTTGTGAAACTTGCTGAGTCGCGGCAATGGGCTGTGGCTGCGGTACTGCTACTGTCTGTGCTGTGTGTGATGGAGCATGCATAGGCTGTGTATTCTGCATTGGCTGTACATTTTGTGAGGTCTGTTGCTGAACCTGATCGTGTCTAGGCGGATGCGGTCTTTCTTTAGTTTTACCTGTTGAGATGTTGTGTTTCAGGACTGGGCATTCATGTACATAGTGACCTGGCTGTTTGCAGTAGTTACATGTCCCTTTAACGGGAGCTGTATTGTGATTGGTCTGGGCCCCACCTTTTCTTTGACCGTCGGCTGGGACCGTCTGAGCTACTAACATTTTCATTTTTGTGTCTTTCATACGTTTCTGTTCCTGATCTTGTTCTTCCCTAATTCTGTTCTGATGATATTGTAACATTTGTAACATCTGGGATGGCGTATTTGCCTGCCAAGTACTTTCAACTTTGTACACTCTATTTTTAACTAATGGTAGGGAATTCTCTACTAATTTTGATACAAAAAGGTGTGGATATGACTCGCTACTAGGTTGTAGGCCACTATTTATAATGAAACATTTCTCGAATCTGGAATAGAAGTCACTAGTATCTTCATCTTGTTTCTGTTTACAGGACGAGATGGCGTCCCAATCTTCCTTTCTAGTTGTCAATAATCTTGGCAAAACCTGTACTATTAATCCGGGTAATGCTTTTGTCCTATCCCCAAGGCCTAACCCTGGGATTCGTTTACCTTCTTCGTCTTCTATTTCTGCCCATGCTATCTTAGACTCTCCCACCTCCCAATCCTTTTCCTTTAATTTCTCGTAAATGCCCGTGGGCAACAGTACTTTTAACATTTTCATAATATCATCATACGTGTAATCCCCCATCAGTAACATGTCTTTAAGCTCTCTGTGAAAACCTGCAGGGTCTTTATCATGACACGGGACTAGTTTCTTCATTTCTAACAGTTCTAACTTGGTCAGTGGTGTGTGAACATACACACGCTTCATGACGTGATCCGTACCCATAACTGGGTGTACTTCTCGTAAGGGGTTCTGACTTTCAATGCCACTCAGGCATTGCACGTGGTACGTTTTTCTTTCTGGAGGCGGGGCGGGGACATATTCAGAGCTTATGAAGGTGTTATATTTACGTCGTTGTTCTAGAATTATTTGTATTAATTTGGTACTGAAACCTCTCCATCTATCCATTAGTAGTGCTTCTAATGTTTCGTGTAAGGGACCTGGATCGGAATGATGGTTTCTGAACTTGATGAGGAGGTGCTGAATCATGTATACACCTGCTATTCTCTGCTCTTCTGGGGAAAGGTTCAAGAATGTCTGCACTAACGTATCATCATTATATATGTCTGGGTTTTCGGCCCATAACACGGCTGACCGGGCTAATTCCTGTTCATCCATAGAATTGAGTACATGGTACCCCATTCGGTCTCGAAGCCTTTTATCAGTTTCCTGGAACTGATGTTCAGAAGAATTCGGATTTGTTAAAGCAGAGAAAAGAACTCTCTTGCTTTCCGGACGAATACCTTTCCTAAGGTAGTTTCCCTTACCTACATACGCTATAGTATCTGTAGACCTTCCTGGTGCTTCATGTTCTTCTTCCTCCTCGGAGGAAGCTTTATCATTCTCTTCCCGGTGTGCAGTTAATACTGCCTTTCTAATTTTCTGGGACATACTGGCTATGCAAGCCCCCCTATCATGTTTTCCTTCGGCTATATTTTGACCCCACTTATTTAGTCCGTCTAATTCACTTTGATCTGTCTCGGGCCTGTCTCGTTCTCTTATTAGACAATTTATGAAAAATCGTAATATCTGGGCTTGAATGTCAACTTTCTGTTTATGCATGGCATCTTTGACACTGTCAGGGTCTTTCCCTGTCTGTATAAACTCATATAGTCTGTCGAGACGTTCCTTCATTCCTACATAGCATAGCAAGCTATCGGTGGCAGATCTTAATCGTAGTGATGCCAATATCATTAGATCGTTTTTTCCGGGGACTGGATCATATCTGCAAACTGACATGTTTTCTTTTAATGCGTCAAGACGCGTCGAGTGGGGAGACTGGAAAGGATTCTGCGTGTCCCTTAAATGGAATCTGTGTGTTAATGGCGGGGTCTGCGGACCCGCAGTCGCACCTCCTGAGCCGGATGCTTGGGCATTATCTCTCCGCGGAGTCTGTATCTGAACTTGAATTTGTCATTTAGTAGGATCAGGTAGGACTGGTTTCGGTAGGTCAGTCTTGAGTGCGGGAAGTGGCGGAGCGGGCGGAACAGGGGAGGTCTGTCGCGGTACCGGCGGGACATGATCTGGGGGCGTAGTGCCACCCCCATCCCTGTCAGTAGGCAGGGTACGAACAGGCAGATTGGTGTAAGCTGGTGCTACATCCTCTAAATATGAATTTAGGAATATGTCTTTAGTAGTTTTATGCATTACTTTAGTTGGAACTAAAGGTGTCGGTAAGTTTTTCGGTATTTCTGATAGGGCTTCAGATGTGCCATCTGCTGCAAGATACATACCGTTTACAAGATTATTTCGGGCGCGGTCTATCTGTTCTGTCTTTACTCGGATTCCTTCGATAACTAATTCGTTTTCTTGAGCCTTTTCTGATTCTTTAAGTCTGTCTTCTCTACGGAGTGCTTTCTCAGCACGCTTATGTGATTCCTTACGCCAAAATTCTATGGCGTCTTTCTGAGATTGTCTAGCTTTCTTTTTCCACAATGCTTCTTCTACCTTCATGATGCACTCGGCATCCCATGTTCCGGTGACAGGCCATCTGTGTCTTTCGTCTAGGTGTTTGGTGTAATCGGCCCATAAATCTAGATATAATATGGCATATATGCCATGCTTGTTGTACATAAAATTGCCGGGAGTGTCCCTAGGGGGAATAGGAATTTCTTCCTCCAGTATCCCTTTCCTAGTTCCTATCTGCTTTAACTTGTTGAAAAACGGCATTTTGCTTACTTATTACTGAATGCTCAATCCTTATTCCTTAATACTCTTGACAGCTAGGTTATACGAGAAACACAATAATACACATTTAAACAGTCACATTCATACCACAACATTAATCACATAAGAACATTGAAGACATAGATGACTACCCCCCTATACTGGATGTACTGCTAAACAGTACAGATACACTGGTGTAACAGTGCAGAAATTCGGAATACTAGATATACTGCTAAACAGTACAGATACACTGCCTAAAAACAGTGCAGACCGGACTTGCGTACCCAAACCCGTCTAGATACGACCCAGCAATGGTACTCACCGGGAAGCACGGAAACAGAAGGCCTCGGAAAACTCGACTGGACTCGACTCGGTACTTCGGAAAACTTCGGAAAACTTCGGAAAACCTCGGAAAACTTCGGAAAACCTCGGTGGGCCTCTTGACACCTCGGACCTTGCTTCTTTCGGCTAGGCTCTGGTCGGGATCCTCCGCACTCCTCACCGCCTCGTCTGGGCACTGATCGCAGTCTTCGTCACCTCCGTGGGTCAGAGGGAGATGCAGGAAATCCTGCCAGTACGCGTATGTTCCATCTAACTGATGGCAGGGGACAGAGCTTGCAATGGGCCAACCGGCGCGTGAGGTGGGGGAGGGGTCCCTATTCGGGCGCCAAAATGACGTAAATAATTAATTTACTCTCTTAATTTCTATGCAGGTAAGTACTTAATCAATAGCAACTCAATCGGAATGAAAAAAGACAGAGTCCGTGGTGTTAGAGTTTCTAAGGGTTTTATTCCTCATGAAGGAATGGTCTAGACCAGGATATCATGTTCTGACCACCACAGGGGTGTCAGAAGGGATAGAGCGCTCCCGTTTATTAACAATACATAGCTTATATACTTGATTTATACCATAAGAAGTAATGTAAGAGGCGTAACAGCTGAGAGAAGACAAGATAACAGTATACACGTGTTACTAGTACGTAATCAAGAGGCGTAAACTAGGCGTGAATCAGAGGTGTGTGCTAGAAACGTCACTGATAGGTGACGTAAGTGGGTGGCACCAAGGGGTGGTGCTAACAGAATTGTTGCAGTGTCAGCAGAAATCGGAAGCTTGGATGCGCGCGCAGCTGCATGACGTGTGATTGACGGGGTGCAGGGGACTTGACATTTACACTGACGGAAAGAGACAGAAGTCTGGCATGTCAGATCAACTTGTACTTCTATCATATCTGATATCTGATGTTTAGGAACTATACTATCTGGGCGGAAAGGTCTCTAGGGCAGAAGTTGTTCTATGCTAACTGTGGATGCGTGTATAAGCGCCTAAGTGTCTGCATGAGAAGCGTGGGGGCACGGGGCCTTCCATGGAAGCATGGTAACAGAGGCTATGAATTACTTGCATTGAGACAGGTCGGCCCTTTGGCTCTGCAGCTGGGGAGGATGTTTACTGGAGCTAGTAGGCAGGAATGCATCCTCGAGGAGCGGAACAGATAACTCGAAGGTTATAGTCAGTCTTGGCAGAAAGCAGGCTGAGCTGAGCGCGAGGGGCCGCGCTGAAAGTAAGTCAGAGTTCACGGGTACAGAGGTAGCCTGGGCAGAGGCTGTCAGAGTCAGGAAGCCAAAAGAGGCTCAATGGCAGGAATCAGGGCCTACTCTGCCAGAGCAGGAAAACATGTGAAGTGTACTACAAAAAGACGGTGGCATAGCATACTTGGGAACGGACTATATAATCCATTCAGGGTGGATCTGAAAGAGGACATGTTAACGGTGGACGCAAATGTATTTGCGTCTTCATAGCTGGCACAGGAGGGAAGTTACATGCACTTTAAGCTGGTACATGGAGTCGGTGGGGTACGCGCTAGGGAACATAACATGACCAGAAATTTAATTTTCCTCAATGTACACAGTCAAGTATTGGGAAAAGACAGAAAGTTTTTAATTGACACAGGGGCAAGCCGCACAACGATCAGCCATAATGAAGTCCCAGGGGCACTCCTCTCAGGCTCACAGAATGTTTCCCTTGGTTTTTCAGGACAGCCTATTGTAAATGAAGTATCGAAACCGGTCCCTCTAGCTGTAGGGCCATTATCACGCGTTATAGACCTGTTACTCACGAAATCATGTCCAGAAAACTTGTTAGGTATCAAAACATTGAAGGCTCTAGGAGCTGTGAAATGTTGTTCTCCGGAAGGAGTTAGACTTTTCCTGCATGACTTTAAGGGTCACTATGTATTACGAGAGTTTGATGTCAGATTGAAAAATGTACCGAGACACCTGTGGGCACAAGGCCCAACCGATGTAGGTTGCATGCACATCACACCATACCGTGTTACACTCAAACCAGGAGTCGTTTTACCGCGAATCAGACAATACAAGTTACCACCCGATGCTGTAGTGGCTTTACTGGAAATCATTGAAGAGCTCATTGCCCAAGGAGTGGTCGTAGAAACCGACTCCAATACCTGTAATTCCCCTATCATTCCGATTCTTAAACGTACTGATCCCAATGCACCGCCAGTATATCGGCTGGTGATTGATTTACGAGAACTAAATAAATGCATTGTCCCATAGTATCCTGTGGTTCCCGACATCTCATCCTTATTGACTGCTATTGATTCAGAAGCGACGTTCTTTACTGTAATTGACCTCAAGAACGCCTTCTTCAGTGTCCCCATTGATCCAGAGAGCCAATACCTCTTCGGATTCAGTTTAAATGGACGAAGTTTCAAATTTTCCCGCGCCCCTCAAGGATTCACAGAAAGCCCCAGCATCTATAGCCAAGCACTGAAAAGACAACTTGATTGTATCCAAATGCCAGTTAATACTGCCTTACTACAGTACGTCGATGATCTGCTGATCACCGCACGAAGTGAACCCGAATGTGAACAAGCATCACTGACAGTTTTACATTTTCTGGCCGACAAGGGACACAAGGTGTCTCCTTCGAAGCTACAATTCTGTGTTCAGCAAGTTGTGTACTTGGGTCACTTGCTGTCCAAAGTGGGGAGACAGCTCACTCCTGATCGCATCCAGTTAATTGTAAACATGCCACAACCCCAGACACAAAAGGAAGTGCGGGCCTTTATAGGCCTCACCTCGTACTGCAGACAATGGATTCCCCGATATGCATTTCTAGCTAAACCACTCATTCAGTTGACAACACAGGAGGCAGCGACTTCGACTGCCCTCCCTTGGACTCAGGAACATACACAGGCCTTTGAGGAATTAAAGAAAGCTTTATGTCAAGCACCAGTTTTAGCGACACCATGTTACAGCAAACCTTTTACGCTTTTTGTTACAGAACGTGATGGTACAGCGTTGTCTGTCCTCACTCAAGATCAAGCAGGTTCACATAAGCCTTGTGCTTATTTTTCAAGTACATTGGATTCAGTAGCCCAGGCACTCCCTGCGTGCTTAAAATCAGTTGCAGCGACAGCCCTAGCAATAAGACAGAGTGACTCAATTGTATTAGGACATCCATTGACAGTACAAGTTCCACATTCTGTAGAGGTTCTTTTAAACCGAACCCAGACTCAACACTTGACTATAGCACGACTGACAGGTTATGAATTGACGTTATTCCAGCCACACATAGAAATCAGACGCTGTAACATTCTAAATCCTGCAACATTGTTACCTTCAATTACGACAGATTCAGCCCCGCATGATTGTATAGAAATCATTAATGCAGTAACAAAGCCCCGACGAGACTTAACAGATGTTCCACTGACAAATCCAGACCTGACACTTTACGTGGACGGTTCATGTATGAGAACAAGCACAGGAGAATTAGTGGCCGCGTATGCAGTGACCACTGAAACTGAAGTTAAAGAAACACATCGTATTGATACACTGTCCGCTCAAGCAGCAGAGCTTATCGCTCTGACCCAAGCCTGTATACTAGCCAAGAACAGAAATGTTAACATATACACAGATTCACGTTATGCTTTCGGAGTCGTACACGACTTCGGAGTGTTATGGCAAGAACAAGGTTTCTTGAGCTCTCACGGTGCCAAGATCCAACACGGTCCCCTTATTCAAGTACTGTTAGAAGCAATACATCTGCCTTCAGGCATTTCCATCATGAAGTGTAAAGCACATACTAAAGTTACAGACTCTATTTCCCAGGGTAACGACCTGGCAGATCAAACAGCAAAACATACAGCATTGACTCACACCCAGACAACTGATGTAACAAAGATCATAGTGCCGACACACTGTATGACAGTTAGGGATCCCACACTAGATGTAATCGATATTCAGACACATGCTACTCCAGATGAAATCAAGAAATGGACTGAACTAGGAGGGATCCAGACAGATCAGGGATGGATGACGAAGGGAAAATCTACATGGTTTCTCCCCGATTCTATGGTTCAAGTCATAATAAATACAGCACATAGTCCAGCACACCTAGGGGAAAAAGCTATGTTAGACAGTTTACAGAATCTCTGGTACAACAAACATTTACGAGCAACAGCAAAACAGAAAGTGCGTACTTGCATGATCTGTTGTCAGTTCAATCCAGGTAAAAGCGTCCCTGTAGAGCAAGGTGGATTTCATCCTCCCGATCACCCTTTTGAAGTCCTCCAGATGGATTATATCCAGATGGACCGTTGTCGAGGATTCAAGTACGTCCTCGTAGTTGTTTGTGCACTTTCCCGTTGGACCGAAGCATATCCAGTCCCAGATTACACTGCCCGACCACTGCCAAGCAGCTTGTTCGTGAATTCTTCCCACGGTACGGCTTGCCTCGTATCGTGTACTCAGATAACCGACAGCCATTCTCGTCCGAGCTCATGAAGCAGGTTTCACTCCTGCTAGGATATCAGTGGAAATTCCATTGCGTCCGACATCCCGAGGCAGCTGGCCTTGTAGAAAGACACAATCAGACACTGAAAACACGTCTCGCCAAAATATGTAAAGAGAAAGGGGTCGACTGGATAGTCGCCCTGCCAGTTGCACTGTTCTATATGAGAATGGTCCCCCATTCGAGATCAGGACTATCCCCGTATGAGGTGGTCTTTGGCCGACCACCAAATATGTGGGGGACGCCCATGCCTAAGAAAATAACCGATGTTGATTGTAATATGCTGACAGATTACCTTGCCTCCTTGATGTCTGCACTCCAATCATGTCGTTCACAGGTTGCCGCAGCCTTTCCCGACCACACTGATGTGAAGCCACACTGTTAGACGGACCGGGAGGGTCGGCCGAGACTACGGGGAGAGGTCTCCGGGGAGAGCCGTCTCCAACGACTGTACAGACGAGTAACTTCCCCCCCACAGACGGACACCACACAAGGTTGAAGGTTAACGAGACTTTATATGCAATTCTTAGGTTACGATGATATGATACAAGGAGGTCTGGACTCAGGGGTCCCCTCGATTCTAGTCTCTGGTTTGGGGAAAGGGTAGCGGGACAGTCTTGTTACCAATGAGTGACAAATAGCTCTCAATCCTCGAGCTCGGCGTTCTAGATGATCGGGCCGCGGCGGAGCCAGGCAGGTCCCGAGATGGACGAAGGAAAACGACGGTCCGCGGCGGAGCCTGCAGGTCCCGGTGAAGATGACGGTTACAACGGTCCGCGGCCACGCCAGCAGGTCCCGACGACGATGAAGGTGATGAAGGTTGCGAAGGTTGTGGCAGCGCCAACAGGCAGGACGATGGTGCACAGGACAGAGCTATGGCAGCGCCAGTAGTCTGTCTAGGATGAGTTCCTCTTTACGTCTCTCGACTCCAAGATACAACTGCCTTCCTGCTCTGGAGCTGCCCCAGTTATAGGGCTGGAGTGCTTTGATGTCCGGACCTTCGCACTTGGAGGTCGGGAGGTCCGGGATGAGGGGGTCCAGACACCCAGCAGGGGGGTGGAGCCAGTGCCCGGGGAGGTGATGGGCGAGCGGCACTTGGCGGGGGAGAGCCATCGACACCTCTTTCTCCCATTGACTTGCCAAGTAGCCCGCTCACCTCCTGGGTGGATGGTGGTGCCGGGATGTCTGAGGCCTGGCCAGGCCCAGGGTTGAGGTCGGCCGGGGGCCAGGTGGCCACGTGGTGGAGTGTCCAAGATGGCGCCCCAGGATGGGCGCGTAGGCTGGCAGTGGATCGGACCCACGAGGTTGACATGCTCGAGGGCAGGGGTCCCTGAGGGGACGGAGGGCGTGCAAGGGTGGTGTGTGGTACCTGCGGGACCGGGCTCAGGCCGGGTCGGGCCGGGGGAGAGCGGCCTTTCATGTGGCCTGTCCAACATGCGTCCCCCCCAGCTGAAGGCGGGGAGAGTTACCCATCCTCTTGGGGACTCTCCTCGTCGAGGCGGAAGAACCGGGACAGGCCATCCGCGTTGGCGTGATCTGGCCCAGGCCGGTGTTCGACTGTGAAGTCCATACCTTGTAGGGAGATGGACCAGCGTAGTAACTTCGGGTTTTCCCCCCGCATCTGCATCAGCCACTGCAGGGGTCGGTGATCGGTCTGTACCCGAAAGTGTGTGCCAAAAAGGTAGGGCCGGAGCTTCTTGAGGGCCCATACCACAGCGAAGGCCTCCCGCTCTATGGTGCTCCAGCGCTGTTCTCGTGGTAGGAGTCGTCTGCTAATGAAGGCCACCGGTTGGTCAAGGCCTTCGGTGTTCACTTGAGACAGGACTGCCCCAATGCCATGGTCGGAGGCATCCGTCTGGACGACAAACTCCCGGCTGTAGTCGGGGGCCTGGAGCACAGGGGCGGAACACATGGCGGCTTTCAATTGTTCAAAGGCAGCTTGACACTCTGGGGTCCAGTTGACTTTCTTGGGCTGGTTTTTCGACGTGAGTTCTGTGAGGGGTCCCACTATAGTACCATAGTCTTTCACGAACCTTCGGTAGTAGCCTGTGAGGCCCAGGAAGGCTCGTACCTCAGTCTGTGTGATGGGGGGCTGCCAGGACTGGATGGCGGCAATTTTTAGCTGCAGAGGGGCCACCAGGCCGCTTCCCACCTGGTGCCCGAGGTAGGTTACAGACCCTTGTCCAATTTGACATTTGCTGGCCTTGATTGTGAGGCCAGCCCGCTGTAGGGCTTGCAGCACTGCTCGGAGGTGGTGGAGGTGCTCGGACCAATGGTGGCTGTACACAGCGATGTCGTCTAGGTAGGCGGCGCTGAATCCTTCGAGCCCCGCCAGGACCTGATTGACGAGCCGTTGGAATGTTGCTGGGGCGTTCTTCATGCCGAAGGGCATGACTGTGAAATGGTAATGGCCATCGGGTGTGGAAAAGGCAGAACGTTCTTGCGCCCGGGGTGTGAGGCCGATCTGCCAGTAGCCCGCCGTCAGGTCGAAGATACTGAGGTAGCGGGCAGCTCCCATGCGGTCGATCAGTTCATCTGCCCGAGGGATGGGATGTGCGTCTGTTCGGGTGACCGCGTTCAAGCCCCGGTAGTCGACGCAGAACCGAAGATCTGGGGTGGTGCCGGGGGCAGCTGCTTTGGGGACCAGTACTACCGGGCTGGCCCAGGGGCTGTCTGAAGCCTCGATGACCCCGAGTGTGAGCATCTTGGCTACTTCTTCCTGGATGCAGGCCCGTACCCGATCTGGCACGCGGTAGGCCCGGTGGCGGATAGGGGGGCTGTCCCCTGTGTCTACATCGTGCACACACCAGGAAGTGACACCTGGGGTGAGGGAGAACAGGCTGGCGAACTGTGATAGGAGAGCTTGACATTCCTGACGTTGCTCTCCGGTGAGGGTCTCCGAGAGTCGGACCCCATCCATGGAGCCGTCTTGCTCCCGAGTCCGTAGGAGGTCAGGGAGGGGCTCGGAGTCTTCTTCAGCCCCAGTGTCTGTGGCCATCAGGAGGCTGAGTTCTGTACGCACAAAGTGGGGCTTTAGTCTGTTAGCGTGGAGGACCCGGAGTGGGTTCCGGGAGGATTCCATGTCGATGAGATAGGTGGCAGGGCCCTTGCGCTCGATTACTTTGAAGGGCCCCGTCCATTTGTCTTGTAGGGCGCATGGCTCGGTGGGGGACATCACCCATACCTGTTGTCCAGGTTCAAATTCAATGGATGAGGCATTTCGGTCATACCACTTTTTCATGTCCTCTTGACTGGCCTCTAGGTTGGCTTTTGCCAGTTCCCGGAACCGCCGGGTCTGGTTGCGGAGGGTTAAGAGATACCGGAAGACATCTGGAGGGTTCTTTAACGGAGGCATCTCCCAGCCTTCTTTGACTAGGCTGAGCGGCCCTCGCACTGGGTGTCCATATAGCAGTTCAAATGGGCTGAAGCCCAGGGACTTCTGGGGGACCTCTCGATAAGCGAAGAGGAGGCACGGCAGCAGCACATCCCACTGGCGACGGAGGGGCTCTTCCAACCCCCCGATCATCCCCTTTAGCGTGCGGTTGAACCGCTCAACGAGTCCGTTCCCTTGAGGGTGATAGGGGGTCGTGAATTGGTAGGTGACCCCGCACTGTTGCCAGAGGGATTTCATGTATTTAGAAATAAAGTTCGTGCCTCTGTCGCTGACGACTTCTCGGGGGAAGCCCACACGGGAGAAGATCCCCATCAGAGCCCGGCCGACTACCGGGGCGGTCACAGTCCGCAGAGGGACAGCCTCAGGGTAGCGGGTGGCGTGGTCCACCAGCACCAAGATGAATCGATGGCCTTGTTTTGTACGCGGGTCCAGGGGCCCCACAATGTCTATTCCGACCCTCTCAAACGGGGTAGTGACCACGGGAAAAGGTTGTAGGGGAGCTTTTAGTTTGCGGCCGCTCTTTCCACTGGCTTGGCACGTGGGGCAAGATCGGCAATGCTGGTGCACATCGTTCCTCATTTTGGGCCAGAAGAAGTGGGTCACCAGGCGACTGTAGGTTTTATCTTGTCCCAGGTGTCCTGCCAGGGGGACATCGTGGGCCAGGTTTAACAGAAAGTCTCTAAAACGGAGGGGCACCACTAATACTCGGTTGCTCCCCAGCTCGGCGATTCTTTGCTCGCTGTACAGCAGATCATTGTCCCAGTAGACCCAATGAGTTCCGGAGGTATCCCCTGCGCTTTGGGCGAGCGCTTGCTGGCGGAGTCCCTCGAGGGAGGGACAGGTCTTCTGTTCTTGGCGAAATTGTTCTTGCGTGGGCCCCCCCTCTTGAGGCCACTGGTCGAGGTTAGCGAGGTCGGAAGGTTGAGCTGGTTCGGGGGGGATGTCACGGTCGGTGTTTTCGGCTGGGGCGACCGGAGGCGGTGGCGCCGGCCATTCGGGTTCTTCTGGGCGGTGGTTGGCACGGGCGGCCATGGACCGGGTGGTGACGCACGCCCAGTCCGGGACGCCTAACATCCCCAGGTGTTCTCTTCGCTCCACGGCTGCCCACGGAGAGCTTTCAAGGTCATTTCCCAGGAGGCAGTCTACGGGGGCATCGTCTCGGACCGTTACTTTCAACATGCCGGAGACCCCTCCCCATTCGAAAGGGACGCAGGCCATCCGACACAGACTTTCCGAGTTATCGGCTGATCGTACAGGGCAGAGAATGTTCGGTAGATACTGTTCTGGGGTCACCAGGTGACAGCGGACGGCTGTTACACTGGCCCCGGTGTCACGAAGGGCTTCGGCCCGGCGTCCATTGATGCTCACCCACTGGCTGTACTTCTGGGTGTTAGCGGGTAGGGGGACCCGCGGGACCATGTCTTTCCCCCCTAAGCATGCTAGAGCCATGGCGGCTGGCTCCCACTCTTGTTGCTCTTGTTCGTATTCTTCCTGCTCCTCGGAGATCTGTTCTTCCCCTAGGGCTGCAGCGGCCACTTGGCGGGGTCTTGGGCTCTGGTACTGCGGGCAGTTTGGGTCGTTGGCATAGTGGCCGACTCGTTGACATCGGTGACACGTGACATTGGCTCTGTACCCCGGTCGCGCCGGGGTGCTGCCCCGGTTGGCCGGGGGGGTGGTGCTGGTAGCGGGGGTGACCGGAGCGTTGTCTCTTCCTCGTCCTTGGCCCCCTCCTCCTCCTCTGGGTCGGTGCTGACCATTGTTGTTCCGGTTCTGTTCGTAGGACCCATTCCGGCCCACTCTGGTGATCTCCCACCGGTCAGCTTCGGCTGCGAGCTGCCGGGGATCCGTTAACTTGCTGTCGAGGAGGTGCTGGCGGAGTTCAATAAAGCAATTGTTCGACAGGTGCTCCCATACTATCAGATTGAACAGTTGTTCGTAGGTCGTGACGTTGCTTCCTCTGATCCAGCCCTCGAAGGCTCGGCTAAAGTATGTTACATAGTCCACCCAAGTTGTACCCGGGATGCGGGTGCAGTCTCGGAACCTCTGACGGTACATCTCGGGTGTGAGGCCATAGCGGGTGAGGAGTGCCGCTTTCATATGGTCATAGGAGGTCATCTGGTGGTCCGGGAGCTGTAGCAGGGTGTCGCGGCCCTCATTGAGGAATCTCCCCCATAGACCGGCTCCCCAGTCGCTTCTATCGATCCGGTGTGCAGTCATAGCAATTTCATAGGCCTTAAACCATTGCTGGATGTCGTCCTCTCGGAAATATTCTCGGACCACATCCTTGGGGATGTGTACCTTTTTCTCTGTGGTCCCGGAGGTGTGGGGTCGCTCGGGCACCCCTGCTTCTTTATTCTGCTTGCGCAGGTTGATCTCGGCTAGGTTCCGTTCGTGTTCGTACGCCAGTTTTTTTTCCTCGAGCTCCCTTTGTCTTTGTTTCTCCTCTCTTTCTTCTCGGAGACGCAGGTGCTCTAAGTTGATTTTTTGTTCGGCCAACTTAAGTTCAACGTCCATTTTGAGTCGGGCCATTTCCAGCTCGTGTAGTCGGGTTCTTTCTCTTTCCTGGATCTCGTCTTGCGAGAGACCCGTTCCTTGCCCTTCAGGGGCCGTGGTGGTTTTTTCTGCGGTGCTTTGATCGGGGGTTCCGGCAGCCCCAGTCTCTGCCCAAGATTCTAGGGCATGCTTAAAATCGTCCTTGGTGCTTAGTCCGGTGGTAGCGATACCTAGTTCGATGCAGAATTGTTTTAGTTCACGATGGCTGTACTCCTCCAATTTCTCCATTTGGAATTTCTCGGTTGATCCGCCTTCTTTAGTTGTCATTGTGATTTCGTCGTGGGGTGAGCTACTCTCTGTACGTTTACGCGGTGATTCGGATCGCGCCGCTGGCCACCAATGTTAGACGGACCGGGAGGGTCGGCCGAGACTACGGGGAGAGGTCTCCGGGGAGAGCCGTCTCCAACGACTGTACAGACGAGTAACTTCCCCCCCACAGACGGACACCACACAAGGTTGAAGGTTAACGAGACTTTATATGCAATTCTTAGGTTACGATGATATGATACAAGGAGGTCTGGACTCAGGGGTCCCCTCGATTCTAGTCTCTGGTTTGGGGAAAGGGTAGCGGGACAGTCTTGTTACCAATGAGTGACAAATAGCTCTCAATCCTCGAGCTCGGCGTTCTAGATGATCGGGCCGCGGCGGAGCCAGGCAGGTCCCGAGATGGACGAAGGAAAACGACGGTCCGCGGCGGAGCCTGCAGGTCCCGGTGAAGATGACGGTTACAACGGTCCGCGGCCACGCCAGCAGGTCCCGACGACGATGAAGGTGATGAAGGTTGCGAAGGTTGTGGCAGCGCCAACAGGCAGGACGATGGTGCACAGGACAGAGCTATGGCAGCGCCAGTAGTCTGTCTAGGATGAGTTCCTCTTTACGTCTCTCGACTCCAAGATACAACTGCCTTCCTGCTCTGGAGCTGCCCCAGTTATAGGGCTGGAGTGCTTTGATGTCCGGACCTTCGCACTTGGAGGTCGGGAGGTCCGGGATGAGGGGGTCCAGACACCCAGCAGGGGGGTGGAGCCAGTGCCCGGGGAGGTGATGGGCGAGCGGCACTTGGCGGGGGAGAGCCATCGACACCTCTTTCTCCCATTGACTTGCCAAGTAGCCCGCTCACCTCCTGGGTGGATGGTGGTGCCGGGATGTCTGAGGCCTGGCCAGGCCCAGGGTTGAGGTCGGCCGGGGGCCAGGTGGCCACGTGGTGGAGTGTCCAAGATGGCGCCCCAGGATGGGCGCGTAGGCTGGCAGTGGATCGGACCCACGAGGTTGACATGCTCGAGGGCAGGGGTCCCTGAGGGGACGGAGGGCGTGCAAGGGTGGTGTGTGGTACCTGCGGGACCGGGCTCAGGCCGGGTCGGGCCGGGGGAGAGCGGCCTTTCATGTGGCCTGTCCAACACACACGATGTCCGTCCTGGTGATACAGTCTCAATACGAAATTTCGACAGGAGGAGTCCGCTGGAGCCCCGCTGGCAGGAGCCGAAGCTCGTCCTTCTGACCACGAGGACTGCAATAAAAGTTGAGGGCCGAAAAGGGTGGATCCATACGAGTCATATTAAAAAATGTAATGAACTGTTGCCAGAAACTGACTCCTCCACCCCCTCAAAGGACTGCCCCGATTTTAGTGACTTTAAAGTTCCCAAGAGAGAGAAAACTCCACAAGAGGAGTATAAAACAAAATTGCGGTCTAGCAAGTCAGACAGTTTAATTGTTTAAGTCCTCCCCTAGGTGAATCGGTTAAATTAGTTTCTGACATGTATCCCCTAGACCGAGATAGAGAGAGAGAGAGACAACTCAAGAAACGTGCATATTGTAAATCACTTCGTAGTCACTGTATAGTGACATTATTGGTTATGTTTTTTCTAAGCCTTCTGACGATTGTTGCCAGTATATTGCTGCATATATATTACCCTATCTTCAAGCATACCCAATCTGCTTACAATGTCACTGCCGAACATTCTTTTAGCGAATTACCCCCTCATGAGTTATCTTACAGACTTGCGCTGCGCAACAACACATTCATTAGTATGTTACATCACTCCCACCAGACTAATAATGCTATAAACTGCTGGATATGTGGCCGACTCCCTCCCTATCAGAAATACAAGGGAGTTCTGCCCCTTTTTCCATATCCGTTCACTCACAATGGCTCATGTGGAGCATGGTTTAGATTAATTAATTCTTTAGATTCTTATATTGCTGTTTTCGAAGGAAATTGGGTTCGGGGAAACCTGAACTTAGTTCTGCTTAACGCCTGTTTCCCTGACAAGAAGGGACTTCCCACTAGGACAGGAACTGATCTAGAAAATGAAGTATATGGATTAGGTAATTACACAATTAACCTCATGATTCTTACTGTTGAGTCCGAAGCCGCACCAGTTCTCCCTGCTATGTCAGTATTACCAGTCACTGGTGATTTATGTGTCAGAAAGAAGGGTTCAGTACACTTAGGTCATAGTAAATGTACTACTGTGGTCGAATTCAGTGATCAAGGCAAGTCTTCATTCAGAGCTACTCGTCATTCCTACTTTGTTTGTGGCCATACCGCATACATACGCTTACCTCCAGATTGGGATGGTACCTGTTACATTGCATTCCTTCTGCCACCTGTTTTCCTAGCCCCTCCTGATTATCACAGAAATACAAATCTAGTAAAGAATAGACTCCGAAGAGATCTCCCGATTGTCGACTATACTGAAACGGCATGGGAGCAATACACAGACTTCAATAAAGGTTTCTTCCCCTACTTAGGTACTGTCTTTAATAGTAAACTGATACGAAAATTAACTAGAACACTCGAAGCAGTAGTGAATGAAACTACTTCCGCTCTAGGCAACTTAACAGAGGAGCAATCTGCCATGCGGGTTGTTGTTCTTCAAAATCGTCTTGTTATTGACGTCATCCTAGCAGATAGGGGCGGAGCCTGTAAGGTCATCGGGTCAAGTTGCTGTGTTTTCATTCCAGAAAACGCGCCAACAGTATATAAAGCTATCACACGTCTTCATAAAATTGCAAGTTTGATACATCAGAATCCAGGCACCTGGACTTGGTCCGGTTGGTTCTGGACAACGTTGACCGCTTGGGGATGGAAGATCCTATCCTTCCTAGGCATTGCCCTTGTCATAGTATTCAGTTGCTGCCTGTGCCTACAGTGTGGGCCAGCGATTTGTGGTCTGTGCGCCACATCATGTATTCCGCATTCAAGTTTCCACTCAAAACGCGAAAAGAAGAAAGAAGAGCAAATGATGTTACATGAACAGACTGATCGGTTCATGAGGATCGATATATCATGAAGGGTCCGTAGGGAACAAGGAGGGAATGAGGAAATATAAATTTTATGGTCAAGAAATGTTCCCTAACGTGTACCCCACCGTCTCCATGTACAAGCTTAAAGTGCATGTAATTCCCCTCCTGTGCCAGCTATGAAGACGCAAATACCTTTGCGTCCAACGTTAACATGTCCTCTTTCAGATCCACCCTGAACGGGTTGAATACTCCGTTTCTAAGTATGCCGTGCCAACGTCTTTATGTAGTGTACTTTACACGTTTTTCCAGCTCTGGCGAAGTAGGCCCCTGAATTCTGCCATCGAGCCTTTTCCTGCCTTCTGACTCTGAAAGCCTCAGCCTGGGCTGCCTCTGTACCCGTGACCTCTACCTTACTCCCTGTGCGGCTAACGGCGCTTAGCTCAGCCTGCTGCCTGCCAAGACTGTATTCAACCTTCGAATTATCTGCTCCGCTCCTCAAACATACATTCCTGCCTACTAGTTCAAGTAAACATCCTTCCAGCTGCAGAGCAAAGGGCCCGGCCTCACTGTCTCCGTGCAAGTAATTCATAGCTTCTGTTACCATGGTAGGCCCATGCCCCCTCGCATCTCATGCAGACACGTAGACGCTTATACACGCACTCACAGTCAGTATAGAATAGCCTCTGCCCAAGAGACCTTTCCCTCTAGATAATATGGTTCCCAAACATCAGATATCAGATATGATATAGGTACGAGTTGATCTGACATGCCAGACTTCTGTCTCTTTCCGCTAGTGTAAATGTCAAGTCCCCTGCACCCTCCAGCTCCACGTCAATCACACGTCATGCAGCTGCGCGCGCATCCAGACCTCAGATTTCTGCTGACATTGCCAGATTCTGCTATGTACCCACCTACTTGTGACACTTTCATGTGACGTTTCTAGCACACACCCCTATGTTCACGCCTAGTTCACGCCTTCTGATTACGTATTGCTAACACGTGTGTGTTTTTATCTTGTTTCTCTCAGCTGTTACGCCTACTGTATTGGTATCCATTAGATGATTTAAGTATAAAAGTTATGTCTTGTCAATAAAGTATGCTCTATCCCTTCCTGAACCCCAGTGGTGTCAGGAACACGATATCCGGTTCAAGAACCATTCCTTTTTAAGGAATAAAACCCCTAAGAACTCTAATACCACAGACTCTGCGTCTTTCTTTCCGATTGAGTTATTCTATTTTTAGTACTTACCTGCATAGAAATTAAGACGGTAATTAAATATTTACCACACCTTGCACCCTTCTCCCCTCTGCCTTGCACCCTTCTCCCCTCCGCCTTGCACCCTTCTCCCTTCCGCCTTGCACCCATCTCCTCTCTGCCTTGCACCCTCCACCCCTCTGGCTTGCACCCTTCTCCCCTCTGCCTTGCACCCTTCTCCCCTCTACCTTGCACCCATTTCCCCTCTGCCTTGCACCCTTCTCCTCTCTTCCTTGCACCCTTCTGTCCACCGCCTTGCACCCTTCTCCCCTCCACCCTGGAACCCATCTCCTCTCCTCCTTGCACCCATCTCCTCTCTGCCTTGCACCTTTCTCCTCTCTACCTTGAACCCTTCTCCCCTGCACCTTGCACCCTTCTCCCCTCTGCCTTGCACCCATCTCCTCTCTGCCTTGCACCCATCTCGCCTCTACCTTGTACCCTTCTCCCCTCTGCCTTGCACCTTTCTCCTCTCTACCTTGCACCCTTCTCCTCTCTACCTTGCACCCTTCTCCTCTCTACCTTGCACCCTTCTCTCCTTTTCCTTGCACCCTTCTTCCCTCTGCCTTGCACCCATCTCCCCTCCGCCTTGCATCCTTCTCCCCTCCGCCTTGCACCCATCTCCTCTCTGCCTTGCACCCTTCCCCCCTCTGCCTTGCACCCTTCTCCCCTCTGCCTTGCACCCTTCTCCCCTCTACCTTGCACCCTTCTCCCCTCCGCCTTGCACCCTTCTCCCCTCCGCCTTGCACCCATCTCTTCTCTGCCTTGCACCCTTCCCCCCTCTGGCTTGCACCCTTCTCCCCTCTGCCTTGCACCCTTCTCCCCTCTACCTTGCACCCTTCTCCCCTCCGCCTTGCACCCTTCTCCCCTCCGCCCTGGAACCCATCTCCTCTCCGCCTTGCACCCATCTCCTCTTTGCCTTGCACCTTTCTCCTCTCTACATTGCACCCTTCTCCCGTCCGCCTTGCACCCTTCTCCCCTCCGCCTTGCACCCTTCTCTCCTCTGCCTTGCACCCTTCTCCCCTCCACGTTGCACCCTTGTCCTCTCTGCCTTGCAGCCCTCTCCTCTCTGCCTTGCACCCATCTCCTCTCCGTCTTGCACCCATCTCCTCTCTGCCTTGCACCCGTCTCCTCTCTGCCTTGCACCCTTCTACTCTCTACCTTGCACCCTTCTCCCCTCTGCCTTGCACCCTTCTCTCCTCTGCCTTGCAACCTTCTCCTCTCTGCCTTGCATCCTTCTCCTCTCTACCTTGCACCCTTCTCCCCTCTGCCTTGCACCCTTCTCCCCTCCGCCTTTCACCCTTCTCCTCTCTACCTTACACACTTCTCCCCTCTGCCTTGCAGCCTTCTCTCCTATGCCTTGCACCCTTCTCCCCTCTGCCTTGCACCCGTCTCCCCTCCGCCTTGCACCCTTCTCCCTTCCGACTTGCACCCATCTCCTCTCTGCCTTGCACCCTTCCCCCCTCTGGCTTGCACCCTTCTCCCCTCTGCCTTGCACCCTTCTCCCCTCCGCCTGGGACCCATCTCCTCTCCGCCTTGCACCCATCTCCTCTCTGCCTTGCACCTTTCTCCTCTCTACCTTGCACCCTTCTCCCCTCTGCCTTGCACCCATCTCCTCTCTGCCTTGCACCCTTCCCCCCTCTGGCTTGCACCCTTCTCCCCTCTGCCTTGCACCCTTCTACCGTCTACCTTGCACCCATCTCCCCTCCGCCTTGCACCCTTCTCCCCTCCGCCTGGGACCCATCTCCTCTCCGCCTTGCACCCATCTCCTCTCTGCCTTGCACCTTTCTCCTCTCTACCTTGCACCCTTCTCCCCTCTACCTTGCATGCTTCTCTCCTCTGCCTTGCACCCTTCTTCCCTCTGCCTTGCACCCTTCTCCCCTCAGCTTTGCACCCTTCTCCCCTCCGCCTTGCACCCATCTCCTCTCTGCCTTGCACCCTTCCCCCCTCTGGCTTGCACCCTTCTCCCCTCTGCCTTGCACCCTTCTCCTCTCTTCCTTGCACCCTTCTGTCCTCCGCCTTGCACCCTTCTCTCCTCCCCCTTGCACTCTTCTCCCCTCTGCCTTGCACCCTTCTCCCTTCTGCCTTGCACCCTTCTCCTCTCTACCTTGCACCCTTCTCCTCTCTGCCTGCCACCCTTCTCCTCTCTGCCTTGCACGTTTCTCCTCTGCCTTGCACCCTTCTCTCCTCTGCCTTGCACCCTTCTCCCCTCCACCTTGCACCCTTCTCCTCTCTACCTTGCACCCTTCTCCCCTCTGCCGTGCACCCTTCTCCCCTCTGCCTTGCACCCTTCTCCCCTACCCCTTGCACTCTTCTCCCCACCGCCTTGCACCCTTCTCTCCTCTGCCTTGCACCCTTCTCCCCTCCCCCTTGCACCCTTCTCTCCTCTGCCCTGCACCCTTCTCCCCTCCACCTTGCACCCTTCTCCTCTCTGCCTTGCTCCCTTCTCCCCTTTGCCTTGCACCCTTCTCTCCTCTGCCTTGCACCCTTCTCCCCTCCGCCTTGCACCCTTCCCCCCTCTGCCTTGCACCCTTCTCTCCTCTGCCTTGCACCCTTCTCCTCTCTGCCTTGCATCCTTCTCCTCTGTACCTTGCACCCTTCTCCCCTCTGCCTTGCACCCTTCTCCCCTCCGCCTTGCATCCTTCTCCTCTCTACCATGCACACTTTTCCCCTCTGCCTTGCACCCTTCTCCCCTCTGCCTTGCACCCATCTCCTCTCCGCCTTGCACCCCTCTCCTCTCTGCCTTGCACCCATATCCCCTCTGCCTTGCACCTTTCTCCTCTCTACCTTGCACCCTTCTCCTCTCTACCTTGCACCCTTCTCCTCTCTACCTTGCACCCTTCTCTCCTCTGCCTTGCACCCTTCTTCCCTCTGGCTTGCACCCTTCTCCCCTCCGCCTTCCACCCATCTCCTCTCTGCCTTGCACCCTTCCCCCCTCTGGCTTGCACCCTTCTCCCCTCTGCCTTGCACCCTTCTCCCCTCTACCTTGCACTCTTCTCCCCTCCGCCTTGCACCCTTCTTCCCTCCGCCCTGGAACCCATCTCCTCTCCTCCTTGCACCCATCTCCTCTCTGCCTTGCACCTTTCTCCTCTCTACCTTGCACCCTTCTCCCGTCCGCCTTGCACCCTTCTCCCCTCCGCCTTGCACCCTTCTCTCCTCTGCCTTGCACCCTTCTCCCCTCCACCTTGCACCCTTGTCCTCTCTGCCTTGCACCCCTCTCCTCTCTGCCTTGCACCCATCTCCTCTCCGTCTTGCACCCATCTCCTCTCTGCCTTGCACCCATCTCCTCTCTGCCTTGCACCCTTCTCCTCTCTACCTTGCACCCTTCTCCCCTCCGCCTTGCACCCTTCTCTCCTCCGCCCTGGAACCCATCTCCTCTCCACCTTGCACCCATCTCCTCTCTGCCTTGCACCTTTCTCCTCTCTACCTTGCACCCTTCTCCCCTCTGCCTTTCACCCTTCTCCTCTCTACCTAGCACACTTCTCCCCTCTGCCTTGCACCCTTCTCCCCTCCGCCTTGCACCCATCTCCTCTCCGCCTTGCACCCGTCTCCTCTCTGCCTTGCACCCATCTCCTCTCTGCCTTGCACCCTTCTCCCTCTGCCTTGCACCTTTCTCCTTTCTACCTTGCAGCCTTCTCTCCAATGCCTTGCACCCTTCTCCCCTCTGCCTTGCACCCTTCTCCCCTCCGCCTTGCACCCTTCTCCCTTCCGCCTTGCACCCATCTCCTCTCTGCCTTGCACCCTCCACCCCTCTGGCTTGCACCCTTCTCCCCTCTGCCTTGCACCCTTCTCCCCTCTACCTTGCACCCATCTCCCCTCTGTCTTGCACCCTTCTCCTCTCATCCTTGCACCCTTCTGTCCACCGCCTTGCACCCTTCTCCCCTCCGCCCTGGAACCCATCTCCTCTCCTCCTTGCACCCATCTCCTCTCTGCCTTGCACCTTTCTCCTCTCTACCTTGCACCCTTCTCCCCTCCACCTTGCACCCTTCTCCCCTCTGCCTTGCACCCATCTCCTCTCTGCCTTGCACCCATCTCCCCTCTACCTTGTACCCTTCTCCCCTCTGCCTTGCACCTTTCTCCTCTCTACCTTGCACCCTTCTCCTCTCTACCTTGCACCCTTCTCCTCTCTACCTTGCACCCTTCTCTCCTCTTCCTTGCACCCTTCTCCCCTCCGCCTTGCATCCTTCTCCCCTCCGCCTTGCATCCTTCTCCCCTCCGCCTTGCACCCATCTCCTCTCTGCCTTGCACCCTTCCCCCCTCTGGCTTGCACCCTTCTCCCCTCTGCCTTGCACCCTTCTCCCCTCTACCTTGCACCCTTCTCCCCTCCGCCTTGCACCCTTCTCCCCTCTGCCTTGCACCCATCTCTTCTCTGCCTTGCACCCTTCCCCCCTCTGGCTTGCACCCTTCTCCCCTCTGCCTTGCACCCTTCTCCCCTCTACCTTGCACCCTTCTCCCCTCCGCCTTGCACCCTTCTCCCCTCCGCCCTGGAACCCATCTCCTCTCCGCCTTGCACCCATCTCCTCTTTGCCTTGCACCTTTCTCCTCTCTACCTTGCACCCTTCTCCCGTCCGCCTTGCACCCTTCTCCCCTCCGCCTTGCACCCTTCTCTCCTCTGCCTTGCACCCTTCTCCCCTCCACGTTGCACCCTTGTCCTCTCTGCCTTGCACCCCTCTCCTCTCTGCCATGCACCCATCTCCTCTCCGTCTTGCACCCATCTCCTCTCTGCCTTGCACCCATCTCCTCTCTGCCTTGCACCCATCTCCTCTCTGCCTTGCACCCTTCTCCTCTCCACCTTGCACCCTTCTCCCCTCTGCCTTGCACCCTTCTCTCCTCTGCCTTGCAACCTTCTCCTCTCTGCCTTGCACCCTTCTCCTCTCTGCCTTGCACCCTTCCCCCCTCTGGCTTGCACCCTTCTCCCCTCTGCCTTGCACCCTTCTCCCCTCCGCCTGGGACCCATCTCCTCTCCGCCTTGCACCCATCTCCTCTCTGCCTTGCACCTTTCTCCTCTCTACCTTGCACCCTTCTCCCCTCTGCCTTGCACCCATCTCCTCTCTGCCTTGCACCCTTCCCCCCTCTGGCTTGCACCCTTCTCCCCTCTGCCTTGCACCCTTCTCCCCTCTACCTTGCACCCATCTCCCCTCCGCCTTGCACCCTTCTCCCCTCCGCCTGGGACCCATCTCCTCTCCGCCTTGCACCCATCTCCTCTCTGCCTTGCACATTTCTCCTCTCTACCTTTCTCCCTTCTCCCCTCTACCTTGCACGCTTCTCTCCTCTGCCTTGCACCCTTCTTCCCTCTGCCTTGCACCCTTCTCCCCTCAGCTTTGCACCCTTCTCCCCTCCGCCTTGCACCCATCTCCTCTCTGCCTTGCACCCTTCCCCCCTCTGGCTTGCACCCTTCTCCCCTCTGCCTTGCACCCTTCTCCTCTCTTCCTTGCACCCTTCTGTCCTCCGCCTTGCACCCTTCTCTCCTCCGCCTTGCACCCTTCTCCTCTCTGCCTTGCACCCTTCTCCCCTCTGACTTGCATCCTTTTCCCCTCCCCCTTGCACTCTTCTCCCCTCTGCCTTGCACCCTTCTCTCCTCCGCCTTGCACCCTTCTCCTCTCTGCCTTGCACCCTTCTCCCCTCTGACTTGCATCCTTTTCCCCTCCCCCTTGCACTCTTCTCCTCTCCGCCTTGCACCCATCTCCTCTTTGCCTTGCACCTTTCTCCTCTCTACCTTGCACCCTTCTCCCGTCCGCCTTGCACCCTTCTCCCCTCTGCCTTGCACCCTTCTCTCCTCTGCCTTGCACCCTTCTCCCCTCCACGTTGCACCCTTGTCCTCTCTGCCTTGCACCCCTCTCCTCTCTGCCTTGCACCCATCTCCTCTCCGTCTTGCACCCATCTCCTCTCTGCCTTGCACCCATCTCCTCTCTGCCTTGCACCCTTCTCCTCTCTACCTTGCACCCTTCTCCCCTCTGCCTTGCACCCTTCTCTCCTCTGCCTTGCAACCTTCTCCTCTCCCCCTTGCACCCTTCTCTCCTCTGCCCTGCACCCTTCTCCCCTCCACCTTGCACCCTTCTCCTCTCTGCCTTGCTCCCTTCTCCCCTTTGCCTTGCACCCTTCTCTCCTCTGCCTTGCACCCTTCTCCCCTCCGCCTTGCACCCTTCCCCCCTCTGCCTTGCACCCTTCTCTCCTCTGCCTTGCACCCTTCTCCTCTCTGCCTTGCATCCTTCTCCTCTGTACCTTGCACCCTTCTCCCCTCTGCCTTGCACCCTTCTCCCCTCCGCCTTGCATCCTTCTCCTCTCTACCATGCACACTTTTCCCCTCTGCCTTGCACCCTTCTCCCCTCTGCCTTGCACCCATCTCCTCTCCGCCTTGCACCCCTCTCCTCTCTGCCTTGCACCCATATCCCCTCTGCCTTGCACCTTTCTCCTCTCTACCTTGCACCCTTCTCCTCTCTACCTTGCACCCTTCTCCTCTCTACCTTGCACCCTTCTCTCCTCTGCCTTGCACCCTTCTTCCCTCTGGCTTGCACCCTTCTCCCCTCCGCCTTCCACCCATCTCCTCTCTGCCTTGCACCCTTCCCCCCTCTGGCTTGCACCCTTCTCCCCTCTGCCTTGCACCCTTCTCCCCTCTACCTTGCACTCTTCTGCCCTCCGCCTTGCACCCTTCTTCCCTCCGCCCTGGAACCCATCTCCTCTCCTCCTTGCACCCATCTCCTCTCTGCCTTGCACCTTTCTCCTCTCTACCTTGCACCCTTCTCCCGTCCGCCTTGCACCCTTCTCCCCTCCGCCTTGCACCCTTCTCTCCTCTGCCTTGCACCCTTCTCCCCTCCACCTTGCACCCTTGTCCTCTCTGCCTTGCACCCCTCTCCTCTCTGCCTTGCACCCATCTCCTCTCCGTCTTGCACCCATCTCCTCTCTGCCTTGCACCCATCTCCTCTCTGCCTTGCACCCTTCTCCTCTCTACCTTGCACCCTTCTCCCCTCCGCCTTGCACCCTTCTCTCCTCCGCCCTGGAACCCATCTCCTCTCCACCTTGCACCCATCTCCTCTCTGCCTTGCACCTTTCTCCTCTCTACCTTGCACCCTTCTCCCCTCTGCCTTTCACCCTTCTCCTCTCTACCTAGCACACTTCTCCCCTCTGCGTTGCACCCTTCTCCCCTCCGCCTTGCACCCATCTCCTCTCCGCCTTGCACCCGTCTCCTCTCTGCCTTGCACCCATCTCCTCTCTGCCTTGCACCCTTCTCCCTCTGCCTTGCACCTTTCTCCTTTCTACCTTGCAGCCTTCTCTCCAATGCCTTGCACCCTTCTCCCCTCTGCCTTGCACCCTTCTCCCCTCCGCCTTGCACCCTTCTCCCTTCCGCCTTGCACCCATCTCCTCTCTGCCTTGCACCCTCCACCCCTCTGGCTTGCACCCTTCTCCCCTCTGCCTTGCACCCTTCTCCCCTCTACCTTGCACCCATCTCCCCTCTGTCTTGCACCCTTCTCCTCTCTTCCTTGCACCCTTCTGTCCACCGCCTTGCACCCTTCTCCCCTCCGCCCTGGAACCCATCTCCTCTCCTCCTTGCACCCATCTCCGCTCTGCCTTGCACCTTTCTCCTCTCTACCTTGCACCCTTGTTGGACAGGCCACATGAAAGGCCGCTCTCCCCCGGCCCGACCCGGCCTGAGCCCGGTCCCGCAGGTACCACACACCACCCTTGCACGTCCTCCGTCCCCTCAGGGACCCCTGCCCTCGAGCCTGTCAACCTCGTGGGTCCGATCCACTGCCAGCCTACGCGCCCATCCTGGGGCGCCATCTTGGACACTCCACCACGTGGCCACCTGGCCCCCGGCCGACCTCAACCCTGGGCCTGGCCAGGCCTCAGACATCCCGGCACCACCATCCACCCAGGAGGTGAGCGGGCTACTTGGCAAGTCAATGGGAGAAAGAGGTGTCGATGGCTCTCCCCCGCCAAGTGCCGCTCGCCCATCGCCTCCCCGGGCACTGGCTCCACCCCCCTGCTGGGTGTCTGGACCCCCTCATCCCGGACCTCCCGACCTGCAAGTGCGAAGGTCCGGACATCAAAGCACTCCAGCCCTATAACTGGGGCAGCTCCAGAGCAGGAAGGCAGTTGTATCTTGGAGTCGAGAGACGTAAAGAGGAACTCATCCTAGACGGACTACTGGCGCTGCCATAGCTCTGTCCTGTGCACCATCGTCCTGCCTGTTGGCGCTGCCACAGCCTTCGCAACCTTCATCACCTTCATCGTCGTCGGGACCTGCTGGCGTGGCCGCGGACCGTTGTAACCGTCATCTTCACCGGGACCTGCAGGCTCCGCCGTGGACCGTCGTCTTCCTTCGTCCATCTCGGGACCTGCCTGGCTCCGCCGCGGCCCGATCATCTAGAACGCCGAGCTCGAGGATTGAGAGCTATTTTTCACTCATTGGTAACAAGACTGTCCCGCTACCCTTTCCCCAAACCAGAGACTAGAATCGAGGGGACCCCTGAGTCCAGACCTCCTTGTATCATATCATCGTAACCTAAGAATTGCATATAAAGTCTCGTTAACCTTCAACCTTGTGTGGTGTCCGTCTGTGGGGGGGAAGTTACTCGTCTGTACAGTCGTTGGAGACGGCTCTCCCCGGAGACCTCTCCCCGTAGTCTCGGCCGACCCTCCCGGTCCGTCTAACATTGGTGGCCAGCGGCGCGATCCGAATCACCGCGTAAACGTACAGAGAGTAGCTCACCCCACGACGAAATCACAATGACAACTAAAGAAAGCGGATCAACCGAGAAATTCCAAATGGAGAAATTGGAGGAGTACAGCCATCGTGAACTAAAACAATTCTGCATCGAACTAGGTATCGCTACCACCGGACTAAGCACCAAGGACGATTTTAAGCATGCCCTAGAATCTTGGGCAGAGACTGGGGCTGCCGGAACCCCCGATCAAAGCACCGCAGAAAAAACCACCACGGCCCCTGAAGGGCAAAGAACGGGTCTCTCGCAAGACGAGATCCAGGAAAGAGAAAGAACCCGACTACACGAGCTGGAAATGGCCCGACTCAAAATGGACGTTGAACTTAAGTTGGCCGAACAAAAAATCAACTTAGAGCACCTGCGTCTCCGAGAAGAAAGAGAGGAGAAACAAAGACAAAGGGAGCTCGAGGAAAAAAAACTGGCGTACGAACACGAACGGAACCTAGCCGAAATCAACCTGCGCAAGCAGAATAAAGAAGCAGGGGTGCCCGAGCGACCCCACACCTCAGGGACCACAGAGAAAAAGGTACACATCCCCAAGGATGTGGTCCGAGAATATTTCCGAGAGGACGACATCCAGCAATGGTTTAAGGCCTATGAAATCGCTATGACTGCACACCGGATCGATAGAAGCGACTGGGGAGCCGGTCTATGGGGGAGATTCCTCAACGAGGGCCGCGACACCCTGCTACAGCTCCCGGACCACCAGATGACCTCCTATGACCATATGAAAGCGGCACTCCTCACCCGCTATGGCCTCACACCCGAGATGTACCGTCAGAGGTTCCGAGACTGCACCCGCATCCCGGGTACAACTTGGGTGGACTATGTAACATACTTTAGCCGAGCCTTCGAGGGCTGGATCAGAGGAAGCAACGTCACGACCTACGAACAACTGTTCAATCTGATAGTATGGGAGCACCTGTCGAACAATTGCTTTATTGAACTCCGCCAGCACCTCCTCGACAGCAAGTTAACGGATCCCCGGCAGCTCGCAGCCGAAGCTGACCGGTGGGAGATCACCAGAGTGGGCCGGAATGGGTCCTACGAACAGAACCGGAACAACAATGGTCAGCACCGACCCAGAGGAGGAGGAGGGGGCCAAGGACGAGGAAGAGACAACGCTCCGGTCACCCCCGCTACCAGCACCACCCCCCCGGCCAACCGGGGCAGCACCCCGGCGCGACCGGGGTACAGAGCCAATGTCACGTGTCACCGATGTCAACGAGTCGGCCACTATGCCAACGACCCAAACTGCCCGCAGTACCAGAGCCCAAGACCCCGCCAAGTGGCCGCTGCAGCCCTAGGGGAAGAACAGATCTCCGAGGAGCAGGAAGAATACGAACAAGAGCAACAAGAGTGGGAGCCAGCCGCCATGGCTCTAGCATGCTTAGGGGGGAAAGACATGGTCCCGCGGGTCCCCCTACCCGCTAACACCCAGAAGTACAGCCAGTGGGTGAGCATCAATGGACGCCGGGCCGAAGCCCTTCGTGACACCGGGGCCAGTGTAACAGCCGTCCGCTGTCACCTGGTGACCCCAGAACAGTATCTACCGAACATTCTCTGCCCTGTACGATCAGCCGATAACTCGGAAAGTCTGTGTCGGATGGCCTGCGTCCCTTTCGAATGGGGAGGGGTCTCCGGCATGTTGAAAGTAACGGTCCGAGACGATGCCCCCGTAGACTGCCTCCTGGGAAATGACCTTGAAAGCTCTCCGTGGGCAGCCGTGGAGCGAAGAGAACACCTGGGGATGTTAGGCGTCCCGGACTGGGCGTGCGTCACCACCCGGTCCATGGCCGCCCGTGCCAACCACCGCCCAGAAGAACCCGAATGGCCGGCGCCACCGCCTCCGGTCGCCCCAGCCGAAAACACCGACCGTGACATCCCCCCCGAACCAGCTCAACCTTCCGACCTCGCTAACCTCGACCAGTGGCCTCAAGAGGGGGGGCCCACGCAAGAACAATTTCGCCAAGAACAGAAGACCTGTCCCTCCCTCGAGGGACTCCGCCAGCAAGCGCTCGCCCAAAGCGCAGGGGATACCTCCGGAACTCATTGGGTCTACTGGGACAATGATCTGCTGTACAGCGAGCAAAGAATCGCCGAGCTGGGGAGCAACCGAGTATTAGTGGTGCCCCTCCGTTTTAGAGACTTTCTGTTAAACCTGGCCCACGATGTCCCCCTGGCAGGACACCTGGGACAAGATAAAACCTACAGTCGCCTAGTGACCCACTTCTTCTGGCCCAAAATGCGGAACGATGTGCACCAGCATTGCCGATCTTGCCCCACGTGCCAAGCCAGTGGAAAGAGCGGCCGCAAACTAAAAGCTCCCCTACAACCTTTTCCCGTGGTCACTACCCCGTTTGAGAGGGTCGGAATAGACATTGTGGGGCCCCTGGACCCGCGCACAAAACAAGGCCATCGATTCATCTTGGTGCTGGTGGACCACGCCACCCGCTACCCTGAGGCTGTCCCTCTGCGGACTGTGACCGCCCCGGTAGTCGGCCGGGCTCTGATGGGGATCTTCTCCCGTGTGGGCTTCCCCCGAGAAGTCGTCAGCGACAGAGGCACGAACTTTATTTCTAAATACATGAAATCCCTCTGGCAACAGTGCGGGGTCACCTACCGATTCACGACCCCCTATCACCCTCAAGGGAACGGACTCGTTGAGCGGTTCAACCGCACGCTAAAGGGGATGATCGGGGGGTTGGAAGAGCCCCTCCGTCGCCAGTGGGATGTGCTGCTGCCGTGCCTCCTCTTCGCTTATCGAGAGGTCCCCCAGAAGTCCCTGGGCTTCAGCCCATTTGAACTGCTATATGGACACCCAGTGCGAGGGCCGCTCAGCCTAGTCAAAGAAGGCTGGGAGATGCCTCCGTTAAAGAACCCTCCAGATGTCTTCCGGTATCTCTTAACCCTCCGCAACCAGACCCGGCGGTTCCGGGAACTGGCAAAAGCCAACCTAGAGGCCAGTCAAGAGGACATGAAAAAGTGGTATGACCGAAATGCCTCATCCATTGAATTTGAACCTGGACAACAGGTATGGGTGATGTCCCCCACCGAGCCATGCGCCCTACAAGACAAATGGACGGGGCCCTTCAAAGTAATCGAGCGCAAGGGCCCTGCCACCTATCTCATCGACATGGAATCCTCCCGGAACCCACTCCGGGTCCTCCACGCTAACAGACTAAAGCCCCACTTTGTGCGTACAGAACTCAGCCTCCTGATGGCCACAGACACTGGGGCTGAAGAAGACTCCGAGCCCCTCCCTGACCTCCTACGGACTCGGGAGCAAGACGGCTCCGTGGATGGGGTCCGACTCTCGGAGACCCTCACCGGAGAGCAACGTCAGGAATGTCAAGCTCTCCTATCACAGTTCGCCAGCCTGTTCTCCCTCACCCCAGGTGTCACTTCCTGGTGTGTGCACGATGTAGACACGGGGGACAGCCCCCCTATCCGCCACCGGGCCTACCGCGTGCCAGATCGGGTACGGGCCTGCATCCAGGAAGAAGTAGCCAAGATGCTCACACTCGGGGTCATCGAGGCTTCAGACAGCCCCTGGGCCAGCCCGGTAGTACTGGTCCCCAAAGCAGCTGCCCCCGGCACCACCCCAGATCTTCGGTTCTGCGTCGACTACCGGGGCTTGAACGCGGTCACCCGAACAGACGCACATCCCATCCCTCGGGCAGATGAACTGATCGACCGCATGGGAGCTGCCCGCTACCTCAGTATCTTCGACCTGACGGCGGGCTACTGGCAGATCGGCCTCACACCCCGGGCGCAAGAACGTTCTGCCTTTTCCACACCCGATGGCCATTACCATTTCACAGTCATGCCCTTCGGCATGAAGAACGCCCCAGCGACATTCCAACGGCTCGTCAATCAGGTCCTGGCGGGGCTCGAAGGATTCAGCGCCGCCTACCTAGACGACATCGCTGTGTACAGCCACCATTGGTCCGAGCACCTCCACCACCTCCGAGCAGTGCTGCAAGCCCTACAGCGGGCTGGCCTCACGATCAAGGCCCGCAAATGTCAAATTGGACAAGGGTCTGTAACCTACCTCGGGCACCAGGTGGGAAGCGGCCTGGTGGCCCCTCTGCAGCTAAAAATTGCCGCCATCCAGTCCTGGCAGCCCCCCATCACACAGACTGAGGTACGAGCCTTCCTGGGCCTCACAGGCTACTACCGAAGGTTCGTGAAAGACTATGGTACTATAGTGGGACCCCTCACAGAACTCACGTCGAAAAACCAGCCCAAGAAAGTCAACTGGACCCCAGAGTGTCAAGCTGCCTTTGAACAATTGAAAGCCGCCATGTGTTCCGCCCCTGTGCTCCAGGCCCCCGACTACAGCCGGGAGTTTGTCGTCCAGACGGATGCCTCCGACCATGGCATTGGGGCAGTCCTGTCTCAAGTGAACACCGAAGGCCTTGATCAACCGGTGGCCTTCATTAGCAGACGACTCCTACCACGAGAACAGCGCTGGAGCACCATAGAGCGGGAGGCCTTCGCTGTGGTATGGGCCCTCAAGAAGCTCCGGCCCTACCTTTTTGGCACACACTTTCGGGTACAGACCGATCACCGACCCCTGCAGTGGCTGATGCAGATGCGGGGGGAAAACCCGAAGTTACTACGCTGGTCCATCTCCCTACAAGGTATGGACTTCACAGTCGAACACCGGCCTGGGCCAGATCACGCCAACGCGGATGGCCTGTCCCGGTTCTTCCGCCTCGACGAGGAGAGTCCCCAAGAGGATGGGTAACTCTCCCCGCCTTCAGCTGGGGGGGACGCATGTTGGACAGGCCACATGAAAGGCCGCTCTCCCCCGGCCCGACCCGGCCTGAGCCCGGTCCCGCAGGTACCACACACCACCCTTGCACGTCCTCCGTCCCCTCAGGGACCCCTGCCCTCGAGCCTGTCAACCTCGTGGGTCCGATCCACTGCCAGCCTACGCGCCCATCCTGGGGCGCCATCTTGGACACTCCACCACGTGGCCACCTGGCCCCCGGCCGACCTCAACCCTGGGCCTGGCCAGGCCTCAGACATCCCGGCACCACCATCCACCCAGGAGGTGAGCGGGCTACTTGGCAAGTCAATGGGAGAAAGAGGTGTCGATGGCTCTCCCCCGCCAAGTGCCGCTCGCCCATCGCCTCCCCGGGCACTGGCTCCACCCCCCTGCTGGGTGTCTGGACCCCCTCATCCCGGACCTCCCGACCTCCAAGTGCGAAGGTCCGGACATCAAAGCACTCCAGCCCTATAACTGGGGCAGCTCCAGAGCAGGAAGGCAGTTGTATCTTGGAGTCGAGAGACGTAAAGAGGAACTCATCCTAGACGGACTACTGGCGCTGCCATAGCTCTGTCCTGTGCACCATCGTCCTGCCTGTTGGCGCTGCCACAGCCTTCGCAACCTTCATCACCTTCATCGTCGTCGGGACCTGCTGGCGTGGCCGCGGACCGTTGTAACCGTCATCTTCACCGGGACCTGCAGGCTCCGCCGCGGACCGTCGTCTTCCTTCGTCCATCTCGGGACCTGCCTGGCTCCGCCGCGGCCCGATCATCTAGAACGCCGAGCTCGAGGATTGAGAGCTATTTTTCACTCATTGGTAACAAGACTGTCCCGCTACCCTTTCCCCAAACCAGAGACTAGAATCGAGGGGACCCCTGAGTCCAGACCTCCTTGTATCATATCATCGTAACCTAAGAATTGCATATAAAGTCTCGTTAACCTTCAACCTTGTGTGGTGTCCGTCTGTGGGGGGGAAGTTACTCGTCTGTACAGTCGTTGGAGACGGCTCTCCCCGGAGACCTCTCCCCGTAGTCTCGGCCGACCCTCCCGGTCCGTCTAACAACCCTTCTCCCCTCCACCTTGCACCCTTCTCCCCTCTGCCTTGCACCCATCTCCTCTCTGCCTTGCACCCATCTCCCCTCTACCTTGTACCCTTCTCCCCTCTGCCTTGCACCTTTCTCCTCTCTACCTTGCACCCTTCTCCTCTCTACCTTGCACCCTTCTCCTCTCTACCTTGCACCCTTCTCTCCTCTTCCTTGCACCCTTCTCCCCTCCGCCTTGCATCCTTCTCCCCTCCGCCTTGCACCCATCTCCTCTCTGCCTTGCACCCTTCCCCCCTCTGGCTTGCACCCTTCTCCCCTCTGCCTTGCACCCTTCTCCCCTCTACCTTGCACCCTTCTCCCCTCCGCCTTGCACCCTTCTCCCCTCTGCCTTGCACCCATCTCTTCTCTGCCTTGCACCCTTCCCCCCTCTGGCTTGCACCCTTCTCCCCTCCGCCCTGGAACCCATCTCCTCTCCGCCTTGCACCCATCTCCTCTTTGCCTTGCACCTTTCTCCTCTCTACCTTGCACCCTTCTCCCGTCCGCCTTGCACCCTTCTCCCCTCCGCCTTGCACCCTTCTCTCCTCTGCCTTGCACCCTTCTCCCCTCCACGTTGCACCCTTGTCCTCTCTGCCTTGCACCCCTCTCCTCTCTGCCATGCACCCATCTCCTCTCCGTCTTGCACCCATCTCCTCTCTGCCTTGCACCCATCTCCTCTCTGCCTTGCACCCATCTCCTCTCTGCCTTGCACCCTTCTCCTCTCCACCTTGCACCCTTCTCCCCTCTGCCTTGCACCCTTCTCTCCTCTGCCTTGCAACCTTCTCCTCTCTGCCTTGCACCCTTCTCCTCTCTGCCTTGCACCCTTCTCCCCTCTGCCTTGCACCCTTCTCCCCTCCGCCTGGGACCCATCTCCTCTCCGCCTTGCACCCATCTCCTCTCTGCCTTGCACCTTTCTCCTCTCTACCTTGCACCCTTCTCCCCTCTGCCTTGCACCCATCTCCTCTCTGCCTTGCACCCTTCCCCCCTCTGGCTTGCACCCTTCTCCCCTCTGCCTTGCACCCTTCTCCCCTCTACCTTGCACCCATCTCCCCTCCGCCTTGCACCCTTCTCCCCTCCGCCTGGGACCCATCTCCTCTCCGCCTTGCACCCATCTCCTCTCTGCCTTGCACATTTCTCCTCTCTACCTTGCTCCCTTCTCCCCTCTACCTTGCACGCTTCTCTCCTCTGCCTTGCACCCTTCTTCCCTCTGCCTTGCACCCTTCTCCCCTCAGCTTTGCACCCTTCTCCCCTCCGCCTTGCACCCATCTCCTCTCTGCCTTGCACCCTTCCCCCCTCTGGCTTGCACCCTTCTCCCCTCTGCCTTGCACCCTTCTCCTCTCTTCCTTGCACCCTTCTGTCCTCCGCCTTGCACCCTTCTCTCCTCCGCCTTGCACCCTTCTCCTCTCTGCCTTGCACCCTTCTCCCCTCTGACTTGCATCCTTTTCCCCTCCCCCTTGCACTCTTCTCCCCTCTGCCTTGCACCCTTCTCTCCTCCGCCTTGCACCCTTCTCCTCTCTGCCTTGCACCCTTCTCCCCTCTGACTTGCATCCTTTTCCCCTCCCCCTTGCACTCTTCTCCTCTCCGCCTTGCACCCATCTCCTCTTTGCCTTGCACCTTTCTCCTCTCTACCTTGCACCCTTCTCCCGTCCGCCTTGCACCCTTCTCCCCTCTGCCTTGCACCCTTCTCTCCTCTGCCTTGCACCCTTCTCCCCTCCACGTTGCACCCTTGTCCTCTCTGCCTTGCACCCCTCTCCTCTCTGCCTTGCACCCATCTCCTCTCCGTCTTGCACCCATCTCCTCTCTGCCTTGCACCCATCTCCTCTCTGCCTTGCACCCTTCTCCTCTCTACCTTGCACCCTTCTCCCCTCTGCCTTGCACCCTTCTCTCCTCTGCCTTGCAACCTTCTCATCTCTGCCTTGCACCCTTCTCCTCTCTACCTTGCACCCTCCTCCCCTCTGCCTTGCACCCTTCTCCCCTCCGCCTTTCACCCTTCTCCTCTCTACCTTACACACTTCTCCCCTCTGCCTTGCAGCCTTCTCTCCTATGCCTTGCACCCTTCTCCCCTCTGCCTTGCACCCGTCTCCCCTCCGCCTTGCACCCTTCTCCCTACCGACTTGCACCCATCTCCTCTCTGCCTTTCACCCTTCCCCCCTCTGGCTTGCACCCTTCTCCCCTCTGCCTTGCACCCTTCTCCCCTCCGCCTGGGACCCATCTCCTCTCCGCCTTGCACCCATCTCCTCTCTGCCTTGCACCTTTCTCCTCTCTGCCTTGCACCCATCTCCTCTCTGCCTTGCACTGTTAGACGGACCGGGAGGGTCGGCCGAGGATAAGGGGAGAGGTCTCCGGGGAGAGCCGTCTCCAGCGATCGTACAGACAAGTAACTTCCCCCCCACAGACGGACACCACACAAGGTTAAAGTTCAACGAGACTTTATAGGCAATTCTTTAAGTTTACGATGGAATGGTACAAGGAGGTCTGGACTCAGGGGTCCCCTCGATTCTAGTCTCTGGTTTGGGAAAAGGGTAGCGGGACAGTCTTGTTACCAAAAAGATGAAAATAGCTCTCAATCCTCGAGCTCGGCGTTCTAGATGATCGGGCCGCGGCGGAGCCAGCAGGTCCCGAGATGGACGAAGGAAAACGACGGTCCGCGGCGGAGCCTGCAGGTCCCGATGAAGATGATGGTTACAAACGGTCCGCGGCCACGCCAGCAGGTCCCGACGACGATGAAGGATATGAAGGTTACGAAGGTTGCGGCAGCACCAGCAGGCCAGACGATGGTGCACAAGACAGAGCTACGGCAGCGCCAGTAGTCCGTCAAGGATGAGTTCTTCTTTGCGTCTCTCGACTCCAAGATACAACTGCCTTCCTGCTCTGGAGCTGCCCCAGTTATAGGGCTGGTGTGCTTTGATGTCCGGACCCTCGCACTTGGAGGTCGGGAGGTCCGGGATGAGGGAGTCCAGACACCCAGCAGGGGGGTGGAGCCGGCGCCCGGGGAGGCGATGGGCGAGCGGCACTTGGCGGGGGAGAGCCATCGACACCTCTTTCTCCCATTGACTTGCCAAGTAGCCCGCTCACCTCCTGGGTGGATGGTGGTGCCGGGATGTCTGAGGCCTGGCCAGGCCCAGGGTTGAGGTCGATCGGGGGCCAGGCGGCCTCGTGGTGGAGTGTCCAAGATGGCGCCCCAGGATGGGCGCGAGGGCCGGCAGTGGATCGGACCCACGAGGTTGACATGCTCGAGGGCAGGGGTCCCGGAGGGGACAGAGGACGTGCAATGGTGGTGTGTGGTACTTGTGGGCCTGGACTCGGGCCTGGTTGGGCCGGGGGAGAGCGGCCCTTCATGTGGCCTGTCCAACATGCGTCCCCCCCAGCTGAAGGCGGGGAGAGTTACCCATCCTCTTGGGGACTCTCCTCGTCGAGGCGGAAGAATCGGGACAGGCCATCCGCGTTGGCGTGATCTGGCCCAGGCCGGTGTTCAACTGTGAAGTCCATACCCTGCAGGGAGATGGACCAGCGTAGTAACTTCGGGTTTTCCCCCCGCATCTGCATCAGCCACTGCAGGGGTCGGTGGTCGGTCTGCACCCGGAAGTGGGTGCCAAAAAGGTAGGGCCGGAGTTTCTTGAGGGCCCAGACTACAGCGAAGGCCTCCCTCTCTATGGTGCTCCAGCGTTGTTCCCGTGGTAGGAGTCGCCGGCTGATGAAGGCCACCGGTTGATCAAGGCCTTCGGTGTTCACTTGAGACAGGACTGCCCCAATGCCATGGTCGGAGGCATCCGTCTGGACGACGAACTCCCGGCTGTAGTCGGGGGCCTGGAGCACAGGGGCGGAACACATGGCGGCTTTCAATTGTTCAAATGCAGCTTGACACTCGGGGGTCCAGTTGACTTTCTTGGGCTGATTCTTTGACGTGAGTTCTGTGAGGGGCCCCACCATCGTACCATAGTCTTTCACGAACCTTCGGTAATAGCCCGTGAGGCCCAGGAAGGCTCGTACTTCGGTCTGGGTGATGGGGGGCTGCCAGGATTGGATGGCGGCAATTTTTAGTTGCAGAGGGGCCACCAGGCCGCTTCCCACCTGGTGCCCGAGGTAGGTTACAGACCCTTGCCCAATTTGACACTTGCTGGCCTTGATCGTGAGGCCAGCTCGCTGAAGGGCTTGCAGCACTGCTCGGAGGTGGTGGAGGTGTTCGGACCAATGGTGGCTGTATACAGCGATGTCGTCTAGGTAGGCGGCGCTGAATTCTTCGAGCCCCGCCAGGACCTGATTGACGAGCCGTTGGAATGTTGCTGGGGCATTCTTCATGCCGAAGGGCATGACTGTGAAATGGTAATGGCCATCGGGGGTGGAAAAGGCAGAGCGTTCTTGCGCCCGGGGTGTGAGGCCGATTTGCCAGTAGCCCGCCGTCAGGTCGAAGATACTGAGGTAGCGGGCAGCTCCCATGCGGTCGATTAGTTCATCTGCCCGGGGGATGGGATGTGCATCTGTTCTGGTGACCGCATTCAAGCCCCGGTAGTCAACGCAGAACCGGAGTTCTGGTGTGGTGCCGGGGGCAGCTGCTTTGGGGACCAGTACTACAGGGCTGGCCCAGGGGCTGTCTGAGGGCTCGATGACCCCGAGCGCGAGCATCTTGGCTATTTCTTCCTGGATGCAGGCCCGTACCCGATCTGGCACGCGGTAGGCCCGGTGGCGGATAGGGGGGCTGTCCCCCGTGTCCACATCGTGCACACACCAGGAAGTGACACCTGGGGTGAGGGAGAACAGGCTGGCGAACTGTGACAGGAGGACTCGACACTCCTGGTGTTGCTCTCTGGTGAGGGCCTCCGAGAGTCGGACCCCATCCACGGAGCCGTCTTGCTCCCGAGTCCGTAGGAGGTCAGGGAGGGGCTCGGAGTCTTCTTCAGCCCCATTGTCTGTGGCCATCAGGAGGCTGAGTTCTGTACGCACAAAGTGGGGCTTCAGTCTGTTAGCGTGGAGGACCCGGAGGGGGTTCCGGGGCGATTCCATGTCGATGAGATAGGTGGCAGGGCCCTTGCGCTCGACTACTTTGAAGGGCCCCGTCCATTTGTCTTGCAGGGCGCATGGCTCGGTGGGGGACATCACCCATACCTGTTGGCCAGGTTCAAATTCAATGGAAGAGGCATTCCGGTCATACCACTTTTTCATGTCCTCTTGGCTGGCCTCTAGGTTAGCTTTCGCCAGCTCCCTGAACCGCCGGGTCTGGTTGCGGAGGGTTAGGAGGTACCGGAAGACATCTGGAGGGTTCTTTAGCGGGGGCATCTCCCAGCCTTCTTTGACTAGGCTGAGTGGCCCCCGCACTGGGTGTCCATATAGCAGTTCAAACGGGCTGAAGCCCAGGGATTTCTGAGGGACCTCCCGATAGGCGAAGAGGAGGCACGGTAGCAGCACATCCCACTGGCGACGGAGGGGTTCTTCCAACCCCCCGATCATCCCTTTTAGCGTGCGGTTGAACCGCTCAACGAGTCCGTTCCCTTGAGGGTGATAGGGGGTCGTGAATCGGTAGGTAACCCCGCACTGTTGCCAGAGGGATTTCATATATTTAGAAATAAAGTTCGTGCCTCTGTCGCTGACGACTTCTCGGGGGAAGCCCACCCGGGAGAAGATCCCCATCAGAGCCCGGCCGACTACCGGGGCTGTCACGGTCCGCAGGGGAACAGCCTCAGGGTAGCGGGTGGCGTGGTCCACTAGCACCAAGATGAATCGATGGCCTTGTTTGGTACGCGGGTCCAGGGGTCCCACGATGTCTATCCCGACCCTCTCGAACGGGGTGGTGACCACGGGAAAAGGTTGCAGGGGGGCCTTTAGTTTGCGGCCGCTCTTTCCACTGGCTTGGCACGTGGGGCAAGATCGGCAGTGCTGGTGTACATCGTTTCTCATTTTGGGCCAGAAGAAGTGGGTCACTAGGCGACTGTAGGTTTTATCTTGTCCCAGGTGTCCTGCTAGGGGGACATCGTGGGCCAGGTTTAGCAGAAAGTCTCAAATACGGAGCGGCACCACTAGTACTCGGCTGGCCCCCAGCTCTGCGATTCTTTGCTCACTGTACAGCAGATCATTGTCCCAGTAGACCCAGTGAGTTCCGGAGGTATCCCCTGCGCTTTGGGCGAGCGCTTGCTGGCGGAGTCCCTCGAGGGAGGGACAGGTCTTCTGTTCCTGGCGAAATTGCTCTTGCGTAGGCCCCCCCTCTTGAGGCCACTGGTCGAGGTGAGCGAGGTCGGAAGGTTGAGCTGGTTCGGGGGGGACGTCATGGTCGGTGGTTTCGGCTGGGGCGACCGGAGGCGGTGGCGCCGGCCATTCGGGTTCTTCTGGGCGGTGGTTGGCACGGGCGGCCATGGACCGGGTGGTAACACACGCCCAGTCTGGGACGCCTAACATCCCCAGGTGTTCTCTTCGTTCTACGGCTGCCCACGGAGAGCTTTCAAGGTCATTCCCCAGGAGGCAGTCTACGGGGGCATCGTCTCGGACCGTTACCTTCAACATGCCGGAGACCCCTCCCCATTCGAAAGGGACGCAGGCCATCCGACACAGACTTTCTGAGTTATCGGCTGAACGTACCGGGCAGAGAATGTTCGGTAGATATTGTTCTGGGGTCACCAGGTGACAGCGGACGGCTGTTACACTGGCCCCGGTGTCACGAAGGGCTTCGGCCCGGCGTCCATTGATGCTCACCCATTGGCTGTACTTCTGGGTGTTAGCGGGTAGGGGTACCCGCGGGACCATGTCTCTCCCCCCTAAGCAGGCTAGGGCCATGGCGGCTGGCTCCCATTCTTGATGCTCTTGTTCATATTCCTCTTGTTCCTCTGCGATCTGTTCCTCCCCTAGGGCAGCAGCAGCTACCTGGCGGGGCCTTGGGCTCTGGTACTGGGGGCAGTTTGGGTCGTTCGCATAGTGGCCGACTCGTTGGCATCGATGGCACGTAACATTGGCTCGGTAACCCGGTCGCGCCGGGGTGCTGCCCCGGTTGGCCGGGGGGGTGGTGCTGGTAGCGGGGGCGACCGGGGCGTTGTCTCTTCCTCGTCCTTGGCCCCCTCCTCCCCCTCGGGGACGGTGCTGACCATTGTTGTTCCGGTTCTGTTCGTAGGACCCATTCCGGCCCACTCTGGTGATCTCCCACCGGTCAGCTTCGGCTGCGAGCTGCCGGGGATCCGTTAACTTGCTGTCGAGGAGGTGCTGGCGGAGTTCAATGAAGCAATTGTTCGACTTGATGCTCCCATACCATAAGATTAAACAGTTGTTCGTAGGTTGTGACGTTGCTTCCTTTGATCCAGCCCTCGAAGGCTCGGCTAAAGTAGTTTACATAGTCCACCCAAGTTGTACCCGGGATGCGGGTGCAGTCTCGGAACCTCTGACGGTACATTTCGGGTGTGAGGCCATAGCGGGTGAGGAGTGCAGCTTTCATATGGTCATAGGAGGTCATCTGGTGGTCCGGGAGCTGTAGCAGGGCATCGCGGCCCTCATTGAGGAATCTCCCCCATAGACCGGCTCCCCAATCGCTTCTATCGATCCGGTGTGCAGTCATAGCGATTTCATAGGCCTTAAACCATTGCTGGATGTCGTCCTCTCGGAAGTATTCTCGAACGACATCTTTGGGGATGTGTACCTTTTTCTCTGTTGCCCCTGGGGAGTGGGGTTGCTCGGGCACCCCTACTCCTTTATTCTGCTTGCGTAGGTTGATCTCAGCTAGGTTCCGCTCGTGTTCGTACGCTAGTTTCTTTTCCTCGAGCTCCCTTTGTCTCTGTTTCTCCTCTCTTTCTTCTCGGAGACGCAGGTGCTCTAAGTTGATTTTTTGTTCGGCCAACTTAAGCTCAATGTCCATTTTGAGTCGGGCCATTTCCAGCTCGTGTAGTCGGGTTTTTTCTCTTTCCTGGATCTCGTCTTGCGAGAGACCCGTTCTTTGCTCTTCAGGGGCCGTGGTGGTTTTTGCTGCGGTGCTCTGATCGGGGGTTCCGGCGGCCCCGGTTTCTGCCCAAGACTCTAGGGCATGCTTAAAATCGTCTTTGGTACTTAGTCTGGTGGTAGCGATACCTAGTTCGATGCAGAATTGTTTTAGTTCACGATGGCTGTACTCATCCAATTTCTCCATCTGGAACTTCTCGGTTGATCCGCTTTCTTTAGTTGTCATTGTGATTTCGTCGTGGGGTGAGCTACTCTCTGTACGTTTATGCGGTGATTCGGATCGCGCCGCTGGCCACCAATGTTAGACGGACCGGGAGGGTCGGCCGAGGATAAGGGGAGAGGTCTCCGGGGAGAGCCGTCTCCAGCGATTGTACAGACAAGTAACTTCCCCCCCACAGACGGACACCACACAAGGTTAAAGTTCAACGAGACTTTATAGGCAATTCTTTAAGGTTACGATGGAATGGTACAAGGAGGTCTGGACTCAGGGGTCCCCTCGATTCTAGTCTCTGGTTTGGGAAAAGGGTAGCGGGACAGTCTTGTTACCAAAAAGAAGAAAATAGCTCTCAATCCTCGAGCTCGGCGTTCTAGATGATCGGGCCGCGGCGGAGCCAGCAGGTCCCGAGATGGACGAAGGAAAACGACGGTCCGCGGCGGAGCCTGCAGGTCCCGATGAAGATGATGGTTACAAACGGTCCGCGGCCACGCCAGCAGGTCCCGACGACGATGAAGGATATGAAGGTTACGAAGGTTGCGGCAGCACCAGCAGGCCAGACGATGGTGCACAAGACAGAGCTACGGCAGCGCCAGTAGTCCGTCAAGGATGAGTTCTTCTTTGCGTCTCTCGACTCCAAGATACAACTGCCTTCCTGCTCTGGAGCTGCCCCAGTTATAGGGCTGGTGTGCTTTGATGTCCGGACCCTCGCACTTGGAGGTCGGGAGGTCCGGGATGAGGGAGTCCAGACACCCAGCAGGGGGGTGGAGCCGGCGCCCGGGGAGGCGATGGGCGAGCGGCACTTGGCGGGGGAGAGCCATCGACACCTCTTTCTCCCATTGACTTGCCAAGTAGCCCGCTCACCTCCTGGGTGGATGGTGGTGCCGGGATGTCTGAGGCCTGGCCAGGCCCAGGGTTGAGGTCGATCGGGGGCCAGGCGGCCTCGTGGTGGAGTGTCCAAGATGGCGCCCCAGGATGGGCGCGAGGGCCGGCAGTGGATCGGACCCACGAGGTTGACATGCTCGAGGGCAGGGGTCCCGGAGGGGACAGAGGACGTGCAATGGTGGTGTGTGGTACTTGTGGGCCTGGACTCGGGCCTGGTTGGGCCGGGGGAGAGCGGCCCTTCATGTGGCCTGTCCAACATGCACCCTTCCCCCCTCTGGCTTGCACCCTTCTCCCCTCTGCCTTGCACCCTTCTCCCCTCTGCCTTGCACCCATCTCCTCTCTGCCTTGCACCCTTCCCCCCTCTGGCTTGCACCCTTCTCCCCTCTGCCTTGCACCCTTCTCCCCTCTACCTTGCACCCATCTCCCCTCCGCCTTGCACCCTTCTCCCCTCCGCCTGGGACCCATCTCCTCTCCGCCTTGCACCCATCTCCTCTCTACCTTGCACCCTTCTCCCCTCTACCTTGCACGCTTCTCTCCTCTGCCTTGCACCCTTCTTCCCTCTGCCTTGCACCCTTCTCCCCTCAGCTTTGCACCCTTCTCCCCTCCGCCTTGCACCCATCTCCTCTCTGCCTTGCACCCTTCCCCCCTCTGGCTTGCACCCTTCTCCCCTCTGCCTTGCACCCTTCTCCTCTCTAACTTGCACCCTTCTGTCCTCCGCCTTGCACCCTTCTCTCCTCCGCCTTTGCCCCCTTCTCCTCTCTGCCTTGCACCCTTCTCCCCTCTCACTTGCATCCTTTTCCCCTCCCCCTTGCACTCTTCTCCCCTCTGCCTTGCACCCTTCTCCCTTCTGCCTTGCACCCTTCTCCTCTCTACCTTGCACCCTTCTCCTCTCTGCCTGCCACCCTTCTCCTCTCTGCCTTGCACGTTTCTCCTCTGCCTTGCACCCTTCTCTCCTCTGCCTTGCACCCTTCTCCCCTCCACCTTGCACCCTTCTCCTCTCTACCTTGCACCCTTCTCCCCTCTGCCTTGCACCCTTCTCCCCTCTGCCTTGCACCCTTCTCCCCTACCCCTTGCACTCTTCTCCCCACCGCCTTGCACCCTTCTCTCCTCTGCCTTGCACCCTTCTCCCCTCCCCCTTGCACCCTTCTCTCCTCTGCCCTGCACCCTTCTCCCCTCCACCTTGCACCCTTCTCCTCTCTGCCTTGCTCCCTTCTCCCCTCTGCCTTGCACCCTTCTCTCCTCTGCCTTGCACCCTTCTCCCCTCCGCCTTGCACCCTTCTCACCTCTGCCTTGCACCCTTCTCTCCTCTGCCTTGCACCCTTCTCCTCTCTGCCTTGCATCCTTCTCCTCTGTACCTTGCACCCTTCTCCCCTCTGCCTTGCACCCTTCTCCCCTCCGCCTTGCATCCTTCTGCTGTCTACCATGCACACTTTTCCCCTCTGCCTTGCACCCTTCTCCCCTCCGCCTTGCACCCATCTCCTCTCCGCCTTGCACCCCTCTCCTCTCTGCCTTGCACCCATATCCCCTCTGCCTTGCACCTTTCTCCTCTCTACCTTGCACCCTTCTCCTCTCTACCTTGCACCCTTCTCCTCTCTACCTTGCACCCTTCTCTCCTCTGCCTTGCACCCTGCTACCCTCTGCCTTGCACCCTTCTTCCCTCTGCCTTGCACCCTTCTCACCTCCGCTTTGCACCCTTCTCCCCTCCGCCTTCCACCCATCTCCTCTCTGCCTTGCACCCTTCCCCCCTCTGGCTTGCACCCTTCTCCCCTCTGCCTTGCACCCTTCTCCCCTCTACCTTGCACTCTTCTCCCCTCCGCCTTGCACCCTTCTCCCCTTCGCCCTGGAACCCATCTCCTCTCCTCCTTGCACCCATCTCCTCTCTGCCTTGCACCTTTCTCCTCTCTACCTTGCACCCTTCTCCCGTCCGCCTTGCACCCTTCTCCCCTCCGCCTTTGTTGGACAGGCCACATGAAAGGCCGCTCTCCCCCGGCCCGACCCGGCCTGAGCCCGGTCCCGCAGGTACCACACACCACCCTTGCACGTCCTCCGTCCCCTCAGGGACCCCTGCCCTCGAGCCTGTCAACCTCGTGGGTCCGATCCACTGCCAGCCTACGCGCCCATCCTGGGGCGCCATCTTGGACACTCCACCACGTGGCCACCTGGCCCCCGGCCGACCTCAACCCTGGGCCTGGCCAGGCCTCAGACATCCCGGCACCACCATCCACCCAGGAGGTGAGCGGGCTACTTGGCAAGTCAATGGGAGAAAGAGGTGTCGATGGCTCTCCCCCGCCAAGTGCCGCTCGCCCATCGCCTCCCCGGGCACTGGCTCCACCCCCCTGCTGGGTGTCTGGACCCCCTCATCCCGGACCTCCCGACCTCCAAGTGCGAAGGTCCGGACATCAAAGCACTCCAGCCCTATAACTGGGGCAGCTCCAGAGCAGGAAGGCAGTTGTATCTTGGAGTCGAGAGACGTAAAGAGGAACTCATCCTAGACGGACTACTGGCGCTGCCATAGCTCTGTCCTGTGCACCATCGTCCTGCCTGTTGGCGCTGCCACAGCCTTCGCAACCTTCATCACCTTCATCGTCGTCGGGACCTGCTGGCGTGGCCGCGGACCGTTGTAACCGTCATCTTCACCGGGACCTGCAGGCTCCGCCGCGGACCGTCGTTTTCCTTCGTCCATCTCGGGACCTGCCTGGCTCCGCCGCGGCCCGATCATCTAGAACGCCGAGCTCGAGGATTGAGAGCTATTTTTCACTCATTGGTAACAAGACTGTCCCGCTACCCTTTCCCCAAACCAGAGACTAGAATCGAGGGGACCCCTGAGTCCAGACCTCCTTGTATCATATCATCGTAACCTAAGAATTGCATATAAAGTCTCGTTAACCTTCAACCTTGTGTGGTGTCCGTCTGTGGGGGGGAAGTTACTCGTCTGTAAAGTCGTTGGAGACGGCTCTCCCCGGAGACCTCTCCCCGTAGTCTCGGCCGACCCTCCCGGTCCGTCTAACATTGGTGGCCAGCGGCGCGATCCGAATCACCGCGTAAACGTACAGAGAGTAGCTCACCCCACGACGAAATCACAATGACAACTAAAGAAAGCGGATCAACCGAGAAATTCCAAATGGAGAAATTGGAGGAGTACAGCCATCGTGAACTAAAACAATTCTGCATCGAACTAGGTATCGCTACCACCGGACTAAGCACCAAGGACGATTTTAAGCATGCCCTAGAATCTTGGGCAGAGACTGGGGCTGCCGGAACCCCCGATCAAAGCACCGCAGAAAAAACCACCACGGCCCCTGAAGGGCAAAGAACGGGTCTCTCGCAAGACGAGATCCAGGAAAGAGAAAGAACCCGACTACACGAGCTGGAAATGGCCCGACTCAAAATGGACGTTGAACTTAAGTTGGCCGAACAAAAAATCAACTTAGAGCACCTGCGTCTCCGAGAAGAAAGAGAGGAGAAACAAAGACAAAGGGAGCTCGAGGAAAAAAAACTGGCGTACGAACACGAACGGAACCTAGCCGAAATCAACCTGCGCAAGCAGAATAAAGAAGCAGGGGTGCCCGAGCGACCCCACACCTCAGGGACCACAGAGAAAAAGGTACACATCCCCAAGGATGTGGTCCGAGAATATTTCCGAGAGGACGACATCCAGCAATGGTTTAAGGCCTATGAAATCGCTATAACTGCACACCGGATCGATAGAAGCGACTGGGGAGCCGGTCTATGGGGGAGATTCCTCAACGAGGGCCGCGACACCCTGCTACAGCTCCCGGACCACCAGATGACCTCCTATGACCATATGAAAGCGGCACTCCTCACCCGCTATGGCCTCACACCCGAGATGTACCGTCAGAGGTTCCGAGACTGCACCCGCATCCCGGGTACAACTTGGGTGGACTATGTAACATACTTTAGCCGAGCCTTCGAGGGCTGGATCAGAGGAAGCAACGTCACGACCTACGAACAACTGTTCAATCTGATAGTATGGGAGCACCTGTCGAACAATTGCTTTATTGAACTCCGCCAGCACCTCCTCGACAGCAAGTTAACGGATCCCCGGCAGCTCGCAGCCGAAGCTGACCGGTGGGAGATCACCAGAGTGGGCCGGAATGGGTCCTACGAACAGAACCGGAACAACAATGGTCAGCACCGACCCAGAGGAGGAGGAGGGGGCCAAGGACGAGGAAGAGACAACGCTCCGGTCACCCCCGCTACCAGCACCACCCCCCCGGCCAACCGGGGCAGCACCCCGGCGCGACCGGGGTACAGAGCCAATGTCACGTGTCACCGATGTCAACGAGTCGGCCACTATGCCAACGACCCAAACTGCCCGCAGTACCAGAGCCCAAGACCCCGCCAAGTGGCCGCTGCAGCCCTAGGGGAAGAACAGATCTCCGAGGAGCAGGAAGAATACGAACAAGAGCAACAAGAGTGGGAGCCAGCCGCCATGGCTCTAGCATGCTTAGGGGGGAAAGACATGGTCCCGCGGGTCCCCCTACCCGCTAACACCCAGAAGTACAGCCAGTGGGTGAGCATCAATGGACGCCGGGCCGAAGCCCTTCGTGACACCAGGGCCAGTGTAACAGCCGTCCGCTGTCACCTGGTGACCCCAGAACAGTATCTACCGAACATTCTCTGCCCTGTACGATCAGCCGATAACTCGGAAAGTCTGTGTCGGATGGCCTGCGTCCCTTTCGAATGGGGAGGGGTCTCCGGCATGTTGAAAGTAACGGTCCGAGACGATGCCCCCGTAGACTGCCTCCTGGGAAATGACCTTGAAAGCTCTCCGTGGGCAGCCGTGGAGCGAAGAGAACACCTGGGGATGTTAGGCGTCCCGGACTGGGCGTGCGTCACCACCCGGTCCATGGCCGCCCGTGCCAACCACCGCCCAGAAGAACCCGAATGGCCGGCGCCACCGCCTCCGGTCGCCCCAGCCGAAAACACCGACCGTGACATCCCCCCCGAACCAGCTCAACCTTCCGACCTCGCTAACCTCGACCAGTGGCCTCAAGAGGGGGGGCCCACGCAAGAACAATTTCGCCAAGAACAGAAGACCTGTCCCTCCCTCGAGGGACTCCGCCAGCAAGCGCTCGCCCAAAGCGCAGGGGATACCTCCGGAACTCATTGGGTCTACTGGGACAATGATCTGCTGTACAGCGAGCAAAGAATCGCCGAGCTGGGGAGCAACCGAGTATTAGTGGTGCCCCTCCGTTTTGGAGACTTTCTGTTAAACCTGGCCCACGATGTCCCCCTGGCAGGACACCTGGGACAAGATAAAACCTACAGTCGCCTAGTGACCCACTTCTTCTGGCCCAAAATGCGGAACGATGTGCACCAGCATTGCCGATCTTGCCCCACGTGCCAAGCCAGTGGAAAGAGCGGCCGCAAACTAAAAGCTCCCCTACAACCTTTTCCCGTGGTCACTACCCCGTTTGAGAGGGTCGGAATAGACATTGTGGGGCCCCTGGACCCGCGCACAAAACAAGGCCATCGATTCATCTTGGTGCTGGTGGACCACGCCACCCGCTACCCTGAGGCTGTCCCTCTGCGGACTGTGACCGCCCCGGTAGTCGGCCGGGCTCTGATGGGGATCTTCTCCCGTGTGGGCTTCCCCCGAGAAGTCGTCAGCGACAGAGGCACGAACTTTATTTCTAAATACATGAAATCCCTCTGGCAACAGTGCGGGGTCACCTACCGATTCACGACCCCCTATCACCCTCAAGGGAACGGACTCGTTGAGCGGTTCAACCGCACGCTAAAGGGGATGATCGGGGGGTTGGAAGAGCCCCTCCGTCGCCAGTGGGATGTGCTGCTGCCGTGCCTCCTCTTCGCTTATCGAGAGGTCCCCCAGAAGTCCCTGGGCTTCAGCCCATTTGAACTGCTATATGGACACCCAGTGCGAGGGCCGCTCAGCCTAGTCAAAGAAGGCTGGGAGATGCCTCCGTTAAAGAACCCTCCAGATGTCTTCCGGTATCTCTTAACCCTCCGCAACCAGACCCGGCGGTTCCGGGAACTGGCAAAAGCCAACCTAGAGGCCAGTCAAGAGGACATGAAAAAGTGGTATGACCGAAATGCCTCATCCATTGAATTTGAACCTGGACAACAGGTATGGGTGATGTCCCCCACCGAGCCATGCGCCCTACAAGACAAATGGACGGGGCCCTTCAAAGTAATCGAGCGCAAGGGCCCTGCCACCTATCTCATCGACATGGAATCCTCCCGGAACCCACTCCGGGTCCTCCACGCTAACAGACTAAAGCCCCACTTTGTGCGTACAGAACTCAGCCTCCTGATGGCCACAGACACTGGGGCTGAAGAAGACTCCGAGCCCCTCCCTGACCTCCTACGGACTCGGGAGCAAGACGGCTCCGTGGATGGGGTCCGACTCTCGGAGACCCTCACCGGAGAGCAACGTCAGGAATGTCAAGCTCTCCTATCACAGTTCGCCAGCCTGTTCTCCCTCACCCCAGGTGTCACTTCCTGGTGTGTGCACGATGTAGACACGGGGGACAGCCCCCCTATCCGCCACCGGGCCTACCGCGTGCCAGATCGGGTACGGGCCTGCATCCAGGAAGAAGTAGCCAAGATGCTCACACTCGGGGTCATCGAGGCTTCAGACAGCCCCTGGGCCAGCCCGGTAGTACTGGTCCCCAAAGCAGCTGCCCCCGGCACCACCCCAGATCTTCGGTTCTGCGTCGACTACCGGGGCTTGAACGCGGTCACCCGAACAGACGCACATCCCATCCCTCGGGCAGATGAACTGATCGACCGCATGGGAGCTGCCCGCTACCTCAGTATCTTCGACCTGACGGCGGGCTACTGGCAGATCGGCCTCACACCCCGGGCGCAAGAACGTTCTGCCTTTTCCACACCCGATGGCCATTACCATTTCACAGTCATGCCCTTCGGCATGAAGAACGCCCCAGCGACATTCCAACGGCTCGTCAATCAGGTCCTGGCGGGGCTCGAAGGATTCAGCGCCGCCTACCTAGACGACATCGCTGTGTACAGCCACCATTGGTCCGAGCACCTCCACCACCTCCGAGCAGTGCTGCAAGCCCTACAGCGGGCTGGCCTCACGATCAAGGCCAGCAAATGTCAAATTGGACAAGGGTCTGTAACCTACCTCGGGCACCAGGTGGGAAGCGGCCTGGTGGCCCCTCTGCAGCTAAAAATTGCCGCCATCCAGTCCTGGCAGCCCCCCATCACACAGACTGAGGTACGAGCCTTCCTGGGCCTCACAGGCTACTACCGAAGGTTCGTGAAAGACTATGGTACTATAGTGGGACCCCTCACAGAACTCACGTCGAAAAACCAGCCCAAGAAAGTCAACTGGACCCCAGAGTGTCAAGCTGCCTTTGAACAATTGAAAGCCGCCATGTGTTCCGCCCCTGTGCTCCAGGCCCCCGACTACAGCCGGGAGTTTGTCGTCCAGACGGATGCCTCCGACCATGGCATTGGGGCAGTCCTGTCTCAAGTGAACACCGAAGGCCTTGATCAACCGGTGGCCTTCATTAGCAGACGACTCCTACCACGAGAACAGCGCTGGAGCACCATAGAGCGGGAGGCCTTCGCTGTGGTATGGGCCCTCAAGAAGCTCCGGCCCTACCTTTTTGGCACACACTTTCGGGTACAGACCGATCACCGACCCCTGCAGTGGCTGATGCAGATGCGGGGGGAAAACCCGAAGTTACTACGCTGGTCCATCTCCCTACAAGGTATGGACTTCACAGTCGAACACCGGCCTGGGCCAGATCACGCCAACGCGGATGGCCTGTCCCGGTTCTTCCGCCTCGACGAGGAGAGTCCCCAAGAGGATGGGTAACTCTCCCCGCCTTCAGCTGGGGGGGACGCATGTTGGACAGGCCACATGAAAGGCCGCTCTCCCCCGGCCCGACCCGGCCTGAGCCCGGTCCCGCAGGTACCACACACCACCCTTGCACGTCCTCCGTCCCCTCAGGGACCCCTGCCCTCGAGCCTGTCAACCTCGTGGGTCCGATCCACTGCCAGCCTACGCGCCCATCCTGGGGCGCCATCTTGGACACTCCACCACGTGGCCACCTGGCCCCCGGCCGACCTCAACCCTGGGCCTGGCCAGGCCTCAGACATCCCGGCACCACCATTGTTAGACGGACCGGGAGGGTCGGCCGAGATTACGGGGAGAGGTCTCCAGGGAGAGCCGTCTCCAACGACTGTACAGATAAGTAACTTCCCCCCCCACAGACGGACACCACACAAGATTGAAGGTTAACGAGACTTTATAGGCAATTCTTAGGTTACGTTGATATGATACAAGGAGGTCTGGACTCAGGGGTCCCCTCGGTTCTGATCTCTGGTTGAGGAAAAAGGGGTAGCGGGACAGTCTTAGTTGCCAATGAGTTAAATAGCTCCCAATCCTCGAGCTCGGTGTGTTTGCTGATCGGGCCGTGGAGGAGCCAAGCCGGTCCCGAGATGGACGAAGGATGATCGACGGGCCGTGGAGAAGCCAAGCAGGTCCCGGGATGGATGACGGATGGTCGACGGGCCGTGGAGAAGCCAAGCAGGTCCCGATGCAGATGACGGTTACAACGGTCCGCGGCCTCGCCAGCAGATCCGGACGACGATGAAGGATGAAGGTTACGACGGCTGTGGCAGCGCCAACAGGCAGGACGATGGTGCACAGGACAGAGCTACGGCAGCGCCAGTAGTCCGTCCAGGGTGAGTTCCTCTTTACGTCTCTCGACTCCAAGATACAACTGCCTTCCTGCTCTGGAGCTGCCCCAGTTATAGGGCTGGCGGGCTTTGATGTCCGGACCCTCGCACTTGGAGGTCGGGAGGTCCGGGATGAGGGAGTCCAGACACCCAGCGGGGGGGTGGAGCCAGCGCCCGGGGAGGCGATGGGCGAGCGGCACTGGCCGGGGGAGAGCCATCGACACCTCTTTCTCCCATTTACCTGCCAAGTAGCTCGCTCACCTCCTGGGTGGAGGGTGGTGCCGGAATGTCTGAGGCCGGGCTAGGCCCAGGGTTGAGGTCGATCGGGGGCCAGGCGGCCTCGTGATGAAGTGTCCAAGATGGCGGCCCAGGCTGAGCGCATGGGTCGGCAGTGGATCGGGCCCATGAGGTGATCATGTTCGAGGGCAGGTGTCCCTGAGGGGACGTAGGACGTACAATGGTGGTGTGTGGTGCTTGTATGACTGGGCTCGGGCCTGGTCGAGCCGGGGGAGAGCGGCCCGTCATGTGGCCTGTCCAACATGCGTCCCCCCCAGCTGAAGGCGGGGAGAGTTACCCATCCTCTTGGGGACTCTCTTCGTCGAGGCGGAAAAACCGGGACAGGCCATCCGCGTTGGCGTGGTCGGACCCAGGCCGGTGTTCAACCGTGAAGTCCATACCTTGCAAGGAGATGGACCAGCGTAGCAGTTTTGGGTTTTCCCCCCGCATATGCATCAACCACTGCAGGGGTCGGTGGTCAGTCTGTACCCGAAAGTGGGTGCCAAAAAGGTAGGGCCGGAGCTTCTTGAGGGCCCATACCACAGCGAAGGCTTCCCTTTCTATGGTGCTCCAGCGTTGTTCCCGGGGTAGGAGTCTCCGGCTGATGAAGGCCACCGGTTGATCAAGGCCTTCGGTGTTCACTTGGGACAGGACTGCCCCAATGCCCTGGTCGGAGGCGTCCGTCTGGACGATGAACTCCCGGCTGTAGTCTGGGGCCTGGAGCACAGGAGCGGAACACATGGCGGCCTTTAACTGTTCGAATGCCGCTTGACACTCTGGGGTCCAATTCACTTTCTTGGGCTGATTTTTTGATGTGAGTTCGGTGAGAGGCCCCACGATGGTACCATAGTCTTTCACGAACCTTCGGTAGTAGCCCGTGAGGCCCAGGAAGGCTCGCACCTCAGTTTGAGTGATAGGGGGTTGCCAGTTCTGGATGGCGGCAATCTTCAGCTGTAGAGGGGCCACTAGGCCGCTTCCCACCTGGTGTCCGAGGTAGGTCACCGACCCTTGTCCAATTTGACATTTGCTGGCCTTGATCGTGAGGCCAGCTCGCTGAAGGGCTTGTAGTACTGCTTGGAGGTGGTGGAGGTGCTCGGTCCAATGGTGGCTGTACACAGCGATGTCGTCCAGGTAGGCGGCGCTGAACTCTTCGAGCCCCGCCAGGACCTGGTTGACGAGCCGTTGGAAAGTCGCTGGGGCATTTTTCATGCCGAAGGGCATGACCTTAAAATGATAGTGGCCATCGGGGGTGGAGAAGGCAGAACGTTCTTGTGCTCGGGATGTGAGGCCGATCTGCCAATAACCTGCCGTCAGGTCGAAGATGCTGAGGTAGCGGGCAGCGCCCATTCGGTCGACCAGTTCATCTGCCCGGGGGATGGGGTGTGCGTCCGTTCTGGTGACGTCATTCAGGCCCCGGTAGTCGACACAGAACCGGAGTTCTGGTGTGGTTCCGGGGGCGGCCGCTTTGGGGACCAGTACGACCGGGCTGGCCCATGGACTGTCTGAGGGCTCGATGACCCCGAGCGTGAGCATCTTAGCTACTTCCGCCTGGATGCAGGCCCGTACCCGATCAGGTACGCGGTAGGCCCGGTGGCGGATAGGAGGGTTGTCTCCGGTGTCCACATCGTGCACACACCAGGAAGTGACACCTGGGGTGAGGGAGAACAGACTGGCAAATCGTGATAGGAGGGCTTGGCACTCGTGGCGTTGTTCTCTGGTGAGGGACTCCGAGAGTCGGACCCCATCCACGGAGCCGTCTTGCTCCTGGGTCCGCAAGAGGTCAGGGAGAGGTTCGGAGTCGTCTTCAACCCCATTGTCTGTGGCCATCAAGAGACTGAGTTCTGTTCGCGCAAAGTGGGGTTTCAGTCTGTTGGTGTGGAGGACTCGGAGCGGATTCCGGGCGGACTCCATATCGATCAGATAGGTGGCAGGACCCTTGCGCTCGATTACCTTGAAGGGTCCCGTCCATTTGTCTTGGAGAGCGCACGGTTCTGTGGGGGACATTACCCAGACCTGTTGCCCCGGCTCGAATTCAATAGATGAGGCGTTCTGGTCATACCATTTCTTCATGTCCTCTTGACTTGTCTCTAGGTTGGCTTTTGCTAGGTCTCTGAACCTTCGGGACTGGTTGCGGAGGGTGAGGAGGTACCGGAAGACATCGGGCGGACTCTTGGCCGGAGGCATCTCCCAGCCTTCTTTGATCAGGCTGAGTGGCCCCCGTACTGGGTGCCCATAGAGCAGCTCGAATGGGCTGAAGCCTAGGGACTTCTGTGGGACCTCCCGGTAGGCGAAGAGGAGGCACGGCAGCAGCACATCCCACTGGCGACGGAGGGGCTCTTCCAATCCCCCGATCATCCCTTTTAGCGTGCGATTGAACCGCTCAACAAGTCCGTTTCCTTGGGGGTGATAGGGGGTCGTGAAGCGGTAGGTGACCCCACACTGTTGCCAGAGGGACTTCATATATTTGGAAATAAAGTTTGTGCCTCTGTCACTGACGACTTCTCGGGGGAACCCCACACGGGAGAAGATCCCCATCAGGGCCCGGCCGACCACTGGGGCTGTCACGGTCCGGAGAGGAATAGCCTCAGGGTAGCGGGTGGCGTGGTCCACTAGTACCAGGATGAAGCGATGGCCTTGTCTTGTACGCGGGTCTAGGGGTCCCACAATGTCTATTCCGACCCTCTCAAATGGGGTCGTGACTACTGGAAAGGGTTGCAGGGGGGCCTTTAATTTGCGGCCGCTCTTCCCACTGGCTTGGCACGTGGGGCAAGATCGGCAATGCTGGTGCACATCGTTTCTCATTTTTGGCCAGAAGAAGTGGGTCACTAGGCGGCTGTAGGTTTTATCTTGTCCCAGGTGCCCTGCCAGGGGGACATCGTGGGCCAGATTTAGCAGGAAGTCTCTAAAGCGGAGGGGCACCACTAGTACTCGGTTGGCCCCTAGCTCGGCGATTCGTTGCTCGCTGTACAATAGGTCATTGTCCCAGTAGACCCAATGAGTTCCGGAGGTATCCCCTGCGCTTTGGGCGAGCGCTTGTTGTCGGAGTCCCTCAAGGGAGGGACAAGTCTCCTGCTCCTGACGAAATTGTTCTTGTGTGGGTCCCCCTTCTCGAGCCCACTGGTCAAGATTAGCAAGGTCGGAAGGTTGGGCAAGTTCGAGGGGGATACCATGGTCGGGGGTCTCGGCGGGGGCGACCGGGGGCGGTGGCGCCGGCCATTCTGGTTCTTCGGGGTGAGGGTTGGCACGGGCGGCCATGGACCGGGTGGTGACGCACGCCCAGTCTGGGACGCCCAACATCCCCAAGTGTTCTTTTCGCTCCACGGCTGCCCACGGGGAGCTTTCCAGGTCATTTCCGAGGAGGCAGTCCACGGGGGCGTCGTTTCGGACCGTTACCTTCAGCATGCCGGAGACCCCTCCCCACTCAAAGGGGACGCAGGCCATCCGACACAGACTCTCTGAGTTGTCGGCGGATCGTACAGGGCAGAGAATGTTCGGTAGATATTGTTCTGGGGTCACCAGATGACAGCGGACGGCTGTCACACTGGCCCCGGTGTCTCGAAGGGCTTCGGCCCGTTGTCCATTGATGCTCACCCATTGGCTGTACTTCTGGGTGTTAGCGGGTAGGGGGACCCGCGGGACCATGTCTCTTCCCCCTAAGCACGCGAGAGTCATGGCGGCTGGCTCCCACTCTTGATACTCTTGCTCGTCTGTTTCTTGTTCCTCGGAGATCTGTTCTTCCCCTAGTGCCGCGGCGGCCACCTGGCGGGGTCTTGGACTCTGATACTGCGGGCAGCTTGGGTCGTTTGCATAGTGGCCGACTCGTTGGCATCGGTGACATGTAACATTGGCTCTGTATCCCGGTCGCGCCGGGGTGCTGCCCCGGTTGGCCGGGGGGGTGGTGCTGGTAGTGGGGGCGGCCGGAGTGTTGTCTCTTCCTCGTCCTTGGCCCCCTCCTCCTCCTCTGGGTCGGGGGTGACCATTGTTGTTCCTGTTCTGCTCGTAGGACCCATTCCGGCCCACTCTGGTGATCTCCCACCGGTCAGCTTCGGCTGCGAGCTGCCGGGGATCGGTTAACTTGCTGTCGAGGAGGTGTTGGCGTAGTTCAATGAAGCAATTGTTGGACAGATGCTCCCATACCATCAGATTGAACAGCTGCTCGTAGGTCGTGACGTTGTTCCCTCTGATCCAGCCTTCGAAGGCTCTGCTAAAGTACGTTACATAGTCCACCCAAGTTGTACCTGGAATGCGTGTGCAGTCTCGGAACCGCTGACGGTACATCTCGGGCGTGAGGCCATAGCGGGTGAGGAGGGCCGCTTTCATATGGTCGTAGGAGGTCATCTGGTGGTCTGGGAGCTGTAACAGAGTATCGCGGCCCTCATTAAGGAATTTGCCCCATAGGCCGGCTCCCCAGTCGGCTCTATCGATCCGGTGCGCAGTCATCGCGATTTCATAGGCCTTAAACCATTGCTGGATGTCGTCTTCTCGAAAATATTCTCGGACCACATCCTTGGGGATGTGCACTTTTTTCTCCGTGGTCCCTGGGGTGGACGGTCGGTCAGGCACCCCTAACTCTTTATTCTGTTTGCGCAGGTTGATCTCGGCTAGGTTCCGCTCGTGCTCGTACGTTAGTCTTTTTTCCTCGAGCTCCCTTTGCCTCTGTTTCTCCTCTCTTTCTTCTCGGAGGCGAAGGTGCTCTAAGTTTATTTTTTGCTCGGCCAATTTGAGTTCTATGTCCATCTTGAGTCGGGCCATTTCGAGTTCGTGTAGTCGGGCTTTTTCTCTTTCTTGGATCTCGTCTCGCGAGAGACTGGTTCTTTGCCCCTCAGGGCCCGTGCTGGTATTTTTCGCGGTGCTTTGCTCAGGGGCTTCGACATCCCCGGTCTCTGCCCAAGATTCTAGGGCATGCTTGAAATCGTCCTTGGTACTTAGTCCGGTGGTAGCGATACCTAGTTCGATGCAGAACTGCTTTAGTTCACGATGGCTGTATTCCTCGAGTTTTTCCATTTGGAACTTCTCAGTTGATCCGCTCTCTTTAGTTGACATTGTTGTTCGTTGTGGGGTGAGCTACTCTCTGTACGTTATGCGGTGATTCGGATCGCGCCGCTGGCCACCAATGTTAGACGGACCGGGAGGGTCGGCCGAGATTACGGGGAGAGGTCTCCAGGGAGAGCCGTCTCCAACGACTGTACAGATAAGTAACTTCCCCCCCCACAGACGGACACCACACAAGATTGAAGGTTAACGAGACTTTATAGGCAATTCTTAGGTTACGTTGATATGATACAAGGAGGTCTGGACTCAGGGGTCCCCTCGGTTCTGATCTCTGGTTGAGGAAAAAGGGGTAGCGGGACAGTCTTAGTTGCCAATGAGTTAAATAGCTCCCAATCCTCGAGCTCGGTGTGTTTGCTGATCGGGCCGTGGAGGAGCCAAGCCGGTCCCGAGATGGACGAAGGATGATCGACGGGCCGTGGAGAAGCCAAGCAGGTCCCGGGATGGATGACGGATGGTCGACGGGCCGTGGAGAAGCCAAGCAGGTCCCGATGCAGATGACGGTTACAACGGTCCGCGGCCTCGCCAGCAGATCCGGACGACGATGAAGGATGAAGGTTACGACGGCTGTGGCAGCGCCAACAGGCAGGACGATGGTGCACAGGACAGAGCTACGGCAGCGCCAGTAGTCCGTCCAGGGTGAGTTCCTCTTTACGTCTCTCGACTCCAAGATACAACTGCCTTCCTGCTCTGGAGCTGCCCCAGTTATAGGGCTGGCGGGCTTTGATGTCCGGACCCTCGCACTTGGAGGTCGGGAGGTCCGGGATGAGGGAGTCCAGACACCCAGCGGGGGGGTGGAGCCAGCGCCCGGGGAGGCGATGGGCGAGCGGCACTGGCCGGGGGAGAGCCATCGACACCTCTTTCTCCCATTGACCTGCCAAGTAGCTCGCTCACCTCCTGGGTGGAGGGTGGTGCCGGAATGTCTGAGGCCGGGCTAGGCCCAGGGTTGAGGTCGATCGGGGGCCAGGCGGCCTCGTGATGAAGTGTCCAAGATGGCGGCCCAGGCTGAGCGCATGGGTCGGCAGTGGATCGGGCCCATGAGGTGATCATGTTCGAGGGCAGGTGTCCCTGAGGGGACGTAGGACGTACAATGGTGGTGTGTGGTGCTTGTATGACTGGGCTCGGGCCTGGTCGAGCCGGGGGAGAGCGGCCCGTCATGTGGCCTGTCCAACAACCATCCACCCAGGAGGTGAGCGGGCTACTTGGCAAGTCAATGGGAGAAAGAGGTGTCGATGGCTCTCCCCCGCCAAGTGCCGCTCGCCCATCGCCTCCCCGGGCACTGGCTCCACCCCCCTGCTGGGTGTCTGGACCCCCTCATCCCGGACCTCCCGACCTCCAAGTGCGAAGGTCCGGACATCAAAGCACTCCAGCCCTATAACTGGGGCAGCTCCAGAGCAGGAAGGCAGTTGTATCTTGGAGTCGAGAGACGTAAAGAGGAACTCATCCTAGACGGACTACTGGCGCTGCCATAGCTCTGTCCTGTGCACCATCGTCCTGCCTGTTGGCGCTGCCACAGCCTTCGCAACCTTCATCACCTTCATCGTCGTCGGGACCTGCTGGCGTGGCCGCGGACCGTTGTAACCGTCATCTTCACCGGGACCTGCAGGCTCCGCCGCGGACCGTCGTTTTCCTTCGTCCATCTCGGGACCTGCCTGGCTCCGCCGCGGCCCGATCATCTAGAACGCCGAGCTCGAGGATTGAGAGCTATTTTTCACTCATTGGTAACAAGACTGTCCCGCTACCCTTTCCCCAAACCAGAGACTAGAATCGAGGGGACCCCTGAGTCCAGACCTCCTTGTATCATATCATCGTAACCTAAGAATTGCATATAAAGTCTCGTTAACCTTCAACCTTGTGTGGTGTCCGTCTGTGGGGGGGAAGTTACTCGTCTGTACAGTCGTTGGAGACGGCTCTCCCCGGAGACCTCTCCCCGTAGTCTCGGCCGACCCTCCCGGTCCGTCTAACAGCCTTGCACCCTTCTCTCCTCTGCCTTGCACCCTTCTCCCCTCCACCTTGCACCCTTGTCCTCTCTGCCTTGCACCCCTCTCCTCTCTGCCTTGCACCCATCTCCTCTCCGTCTTGCACCCATCTCCTCTCTGCCTTGCACCCATCTCCTCTCTGCCTTGCACCCTTCTCCTCTCTACCTTGCACGCTTCTCCCCTCCGCCTTGCCCCCTTCTCTCCTCCGCCCTGGAACCCATCTCCTCTCCACCTTGCACCCATCTCGTCTCTGCCTTGCACCTTTCTCCTCTCTACCTTGCACTCTTCTCCCCTCCGCCTTTCACCCTTCTCCTCTCTACCTAGCACACTTCTCCCCTCTGCCTTGCACCCTTCTCCCCTCCGCCTTGCACCCATCTCCTCTCCGCCTTGCACCCGTCTCCTCTCTGCCTTGCACCCATCTCCTCTCTGCCTTGCACCCTTCTTCCTCTGCCTTGCACCTTTCTCCTTTCTACCTTGCAGCCTTCTCTCCAATGCCTTGCACCCTTCTCCCCTCTGCCTTGCACTCTTCTCCCCTCCGCCTTGCACGCTTCTCCCTTCCGCCTTGCACCCATCTCCTCTCTGCCTTGCACCCTCCACCCCTCTGGCTTGCACCCTTCTCCCCTCTGCCTTGCACCCTTCTCCCCTCTACCTTGCACCCATCTCCCCTCTGCCTTGCACCCTTCTCCTCTCTTCCTTGCACCCTTCTGTCCACCGCCTTGCACCCTTCTCCCCTCCGCCCTGGAACCCATCTCCTCTCCTCCTTGCACCCATCTCCTCTCTGCCTTGCACCTTTCTCTTCTCTACCTTGCACGCTTCTCCCCTCCACCTTGCACCCTTCTCCCCTCTGCCTTGCACCCATCTCCTCTCTGCCTTGCACCCATCTCCCCTCTACCTTGTACCCTTCTCCCCTCTGCCTTGCACCTTTCTCCTCTCTACCTTGCACCCTTCTCCTCTCTACCTTGCACCCTTCTCCTCTCTACCTTGCACCCTTCTCTCCTCTTCCTTGCACCCTTCTTCCCTCTGCCTTGCACCCTTCTCCCCTCCGCCTTGCATCCTTCTCCCCTCCGCCTTGCACCCATCTCCTCTCTGCCTTGCACCCTTCCCCCCTCTGGCTTGCACCCTTCTCCCCTCTGCCTTGCACCCTTCTCCCCTCTACCTTGCACCCTTCTCCCCTCCGCCTTGCACCCTTCTCCCCTCCGCCTTGCACCCATCTCTTCTCTGCCTTGCACCCTTCCCCCCTCTGGCTTGCACCCTTCTCCCCTCTGCCTTGCACCCTTCTCCCCTCTACCTTGCACCCTTCTCCCCTCCGCCTTGCACCCTTCTCCCCTCCGCCCTGGAACCCATCTCCTCTCCGCCTTGCACCCATCTCCTCTTTGCCTTGCACCTTTCTCCTCTCTACCTTGCACCCTTCTCCCGTCCGCCTTGCACCCTTCTCCCCTCCGCCTTGCACCCTTCTCTCCTCTGCCTTGCACCCTTCTCCCCTCCACGTTGCACCCTTGTCCTCTCTGCCTTGCACCCCTCTCCTCTCAGCCTTGCACCCATCTCCTCTCCGTCTTGCACCCATCTCCTCTCTGCCTTGCACCCATCTCCTTTCTGCCTTGCACCCTTCTCCTCTCTACCTTGCACCCTTCTCCCCTCTGCCTTGCACCCTTCTCTCCTCTGCCTTGCAACCTTCTCCTCTCTGCCTTGCATCCTTCTCCTCTCTGCCTTGCACCCTTCCCCCCTCTGGCTTGCACCCTTCTCCCCTCTGCCTTGCACCCTTCTCCCCTCCGCCTGGGACCCATCTCCTCTCCGCCTTGCACCCATCTCCTCTCTGCCTTGCACCTTTCTCCTCTCTACCTTGCACCCTTCTCCCCTCTGCCTTGCACCCATCTCCTCTCTGCCTTGCACCCTTCCCCCCTCTGGCTTGCACCCTTCTCCCCTCTGCCTTGCACCCTTCTCCCCTCTACCTTGCACCCATCTCCCCTCCGCCTTGCACCCTTCTCCCCTCCGCCTGGGACCCATCTCCTCTCCGCCTTGCACCCATCTCCTCTCTGCCTTGCACATTTCTCCTCTTTACCTTGCACCCTTCTCCCCTCTACCTTGCACGCTTCTCTCCTCTGCCTTGCACCCTTCTCCCCTTCGCCTTGCACCCATCTCCTCTCTGCCTTGCACCCTTCCCCCCTCTGGCTTGCACCCTTCTCCCCTCTGCCTTGCACCCTTCTCCTCTCTTCCTTGCACCCTTCTGTCCTCCGCCTTGCACCCTTCTCTCCTCCGCCTTGCACCCTTCTCCTCTCTGCCTTGCACCCTTCTCCCCTCTGCCTTGCACCCTTCTCTCCTCTGCCTTGCACCCTTCTCCTCTCTGCCTTGCATCCTTCTCCTCTGTACCTTGCACCCTTCTCCCCTCTGCCTTGCACCCTTCTCCCCTCCACCTTGCATCCTTCTCCTCTCTACCATGCACACTTTTCCCCTCTGCCTTGCACCCTTCTCCCCTCCGCCTTGCACCCATCTCCTCTCCGCCTTGCACCCCTCTCCTCTCTGCCTTGCACCCATATCCCCTCTGCCTTGCACCTTTCTCCTCTCTACCTTGCACCCTTACCCTCTCTACCTTGCACCCTTCTCCTCTCTACCTTGCACCCTTCTCTCCTCTGCCTTGCACACTTCTTCCCTCTGCCTTGCACCCTTCTTCCCTCTGCCTTGCACCCTTCTCACCTCCGCTTTGCACCCTTCTCCCCTCCGCCTTCCACCCATCTCCTCTCTGCCTTGCACCCTTCCCCCCTCTGGCTTGCACCCTTCTCCCCTCTGCCTTGCACCCTTCTCCCCTCTACCTTGCACTCTTCTCCCCTCCGCCTTGCACCCTTCTCCCCTCCGCCCTGGAACCCATCTCCTCTCCTCCTTGCACCCATCTCCTCTCTGCCTTGCACCTTTCTCCTCTCTACCTTGCACCCTTCTCCTGTCCGCCTTGCACCCTTCTCCCCTCCGCCTTGCACCCTTCTCTCCTCTGCCTTGCACCCTTCTCCCCTCCACCTTGCACCCTTGTCCTCTCTGCCTTTCACCCCTCTCCTCTCTGCCTTGCACCCATCTCCTCTCCGTCTTGCACCCATCTCCTCTCTGCCTTGCACCCATCTCCTCTCTGCCTTGCACCCTTCTCCTCTCTACCTTGCACCCTTCTCCCCTCCGCCTTGCACCCTTCTCTCCTCCGCCCTGGAACCCATCTCCTCTCCACCTTGCACCCATCTCCTCTCTGCCTTGCACCTTTCTCCTCTCAACCTTGCACCCTTCTCCCCTCCGCCTTTCACCCTTCTCCTCTCTACCTAGCACACTTCTTCCCTCTGCCTTGCACCCTTCTCCCCTCTGCCCTGCACCCATCTCCTCTCCGCCTTGCACCCGTCTCCTCTCTGCCTTGCACCCATCTACTCTCTGCCTTGCACCCTTCTCCCTCTGCCTTGCACCTTTCTCCTTTCTACCTTGCAGCCTTCTCTCCAATGCCTTGCACCCTTCTCCCCTCTGCCTTGCACCCTTCTCCCCTCCGCCTTGCACCCTTCTCCCTTCCGCCTTGCACCCATCTCCTCTCTGCCTTGCACCCTCCACCCCTCTGGCTTTCACCCTTCTCCCCTCTGCCTTGCACCCTTCTCCCCTCTACCTTGCACGCATCTCCCCTCTGCCTTGCACCCTTCTCCTCTCTTCCTTGCACCCTTCTGTCCACCGTCTTGCACCCTTCTCCCCTCCGCCCTGGAACCCATCTCCTCTCCTCCTTGCACCCATCTCCTCTCTGCCTTGCACCTTTCTCCTCTCTACCTTGCACCCTTCTCCCCTCCACCTTGCACCCTTCTCCCCTCTGCCTTGCACCCATCTCCTCTCTGCCTTGCACCCATCTCCCCTCTACCTTGTACCCTTCTCCCCTCTGCCTTGCACCTTTCTCCTCTCTACCTTGCACCCTTCTCCTCTCTACCTTGCACCCTTCTCCTCTCTACCTTGCACCCTTCTCTCCTCTTCCTTGCACCCATCTCCTCTCTGCCTTGCACCCATCTCCTCTCTGCCTTGCACCCTTCTCCTCTCTACCTTGCACCCTTCTCCCCTCCGCCTTGCACCCTTCTCTCCTCCGCCCTGGAACCCATCTCCTCTCCACCTTGCACCCATCTCCTCTCTGCCTTGCACCTTTCTCCTCTCAACCTTGCACCCTTCTCCCCTCCGCCTTTCACCCTTCTCCTCTCTACCTAGCACACTTCTTCCCTCTGCCTTGCACCCTTCTCCCCTCTGCCCTGCACCCATCTCCTCTCCGCCTTGCACCCGTCTCCTCTCTGCCTTGCACCCATCTACTCTCTGCCTTGCACCCTTCTCCCTCTGCCTTGCACCTTTCTCCTTTCTACCTTGCAGCCTTCTCTCCAATGCCTTGCACCCTTCTCCCCTCTGCCTTGCACCCTTCTCCCCTCCGCCTTGCACCCTTCTCCCTTCCGCCTTGCACCCATCTCCTCTCTGCCTTGCACCCTCCACCCCTCTGGCTTTCACCCTTCTCCCCTCTGCCTTGCACCCTTCTCCCCTCTACCTTGCACGCATCTCCCCTCTGCCTTGCACCCTTCTCCTCTCTTCCTTGCACCCTTCTGTCCACCGTCTTGCACCCTTCTCCCCTCCGCCCTGGAACCCATCTCCTCTCCTCCTTGCACCCATCTCCTCTCTGCCTTGCACCTTTCTCCTCTCTACCTTGCACCCTTCTCCCCTCCACCTTGCACCCTTCTCCCCTCTGCCTTGCACCCATCTCCTCTCTGCCTTGCACCCATCTCCCCTCTACCTTGTACCCTTCTCCCCTCTGCCTTGCACCTTTCTCCTCTCTACCTTGCACCCTTCTCCTCTCTACCTTGCACCCTTCTCCTCTCTACCTTGCACCCTTCTCTCCTCTTCCTTGCACCCTTCTTCCCTCTGCCTTGCACCCTTCTCCCCTCCGCCTTGCATCATTCTCCCCTCCGCCTTGCACCCATCTCCTCTCTGCCTTGCACCCTTCCCCCCTCTGGCTTGCACCCTTCTCCCCTCCGCCTTGCACCCATCTCCTCTCTGCCTTGCACCCTTCCCCCCTCTGGCTTGCACCCTTCTCCCCTCTGCCTTGCACCCTTCTCCCCTCTACCTTGCACCCTTCTCCCCTCCGCCTTGCACCCTTCTCCCCTCCGCCTTGCACCCATCTCCTCTCTGTCTTGCACCCTTCCCCCCTCTGGCTTGCACCCTTCTCCCCTCTGCCTTGCACCCTTCTCCCCTCTGCCTTGCACCCTTCTCCCCTCTACCTTGCACCCTTCTCCCCTCCGCCTTGCACCCTTCTCCCCTCCGCCCTGGAACCCATCTCCTCTCCGCCTTGCACCCATCTCCTCTTTGCCTCGCACCTTTCTCCTCTCTACCTTGCACCCTTCTCCCGTCCGCCTTGCACCCTTCTCCCCTCCGCCTTGCACCCTTCTCTCCTCTGCCTTGCACCCTTCTCCCCTCCACGTTGCACCCTTGTCCTCTCTGCCTTGCACCCCTTCTCCTCTCTGCCTTGCACCCATCTCCTCTCCGTCTTGCACCCATCTCCTCTCTGCCTTGCACCCATCTCCTCTCTGCCTTGCACCCTTCTCCTCTCTACCTTGCACCCTTCTCCCCTCTGCCTTGCACCCTTCTCTCCTCTGCCTTGCAACCTTCTCCTCTCTGCCTTGCATCCTTCTCCTCTCTGCCTTGCACCCTTCCCCCCTCTAGCTTGCACCCTTCTCCCCTCTGCCTTGCACCCTTCTCCCCTCCGCCTGGGACCCATCTCCTCTCCGCCTTGCACCCATCTCCTCTCTGCCTTGCACCTTTCTCCTCTCTACCTTGCACCCTTCTCCCCTCTGCCTTGCACCCATCTCCTCTCTGCCTTGCACCCTTCCCCCCTCTGGCTTGCACCCTTCTCCCCTCTGCCTTGCACCCTTCTCCCCTCTACCTTGCACCCATCTCCCCTCCGCCTTGCACCCTTCTCCCCTCCGCCTGGGACCCATCTCCTCTCCGCCTTGCACCCATCTCCTCTCTGCCTTGCACATTTCTCCTCTCTACCTTGCACCCTTCTCCCCTCTACCTTGCACGCTTCTCTCCTCTGCCTTGCACCCTTCTTCCCTCTGCCTTGCACCCTTCTCCCCTCAGCTTTGCACCCTTCTCCCCTCCGCCTTGCACCCATCTCCTCTCTGCCTTGCACCCTTCCCCCCTCTGGCTTGCACCCTTCTCCCCTCTGCCTTGCACCCTTCTCCTCTCTTCCTTGCACCCTTCTGTCCTCCGCCTTGCACCCTTCTCTCCTCCACCTTGCACCCTTCTCCTCTCTGCCTTGCACCCTTCTCCCCTCTGACTTGCATCCTTTCCCCCTCCCCCTTGCACTCTTCTCCCCTCTGCCTTGCACCCTTCTCTCCTCCGCCTTGCACCCTTCTCCTCTCTGCCTTGCACCCTTCTCCCCTCTGACTTGCATCCTTTTCCCCTTCCCCTTGCACTCTTCTCCTCTCCGCCTTGCACCCATCTCCGCTTTGCCTTGCACCTTTCTCCTCTCTACCTTGCACCCTTCTCCCGTCCGCCTTGCACCCTTCTCCCCTCCGCCTTGCACCCTTCTCTCCTCTGCCTTGCACCCTTCTCCCCTCCACGTTGCACCCTTGTCCTCTCTGCCTTGCACCCCTCTCCTCTCTGCCTTGCACCCATCTCCTCTCCGTCTTGCACCCATCTCCTCTCTGCCTTGCACCCATCTCCTCTCTGCCTTGCACCCTTCTCCTCTCTACCTTGCACCCTTCTCCCCTCTGCCTTGCACCCTTCTCTCCTCTGCCTTGCAACCTTCTCCTCTCTGCCTTGCATCCTTCTCCTCTCTACCTTGCACCCTTCTCCCCTCTGCCTTGCACCCTTCTCCCCTCCGCCTTTCACCCTTCTTCTCTCTACCTTACACACTTCTCCCCTCTGCCTTGCAGCCTTCTCTCCTATGCCTTGCACCCTTCTCCCCTCTGCCTTGCACCCGTCTCCCCTCCGCCTTGCACCCTTCTCCCTTCCGACTTGCACCCATCTCCTCTCTGCCTTGCACCCTTCCCCCCTCTGGCTTGCACCCTTCTCCCCTCTGCCTTGCACCCTTCTCCCCTCCGCCTGGGACCCATCTCCTCTCCGCCTTGCACCCATCTCCTCTCTGCCTTGCACCTTTCTCCTCTCTGCCTTGCACCCTTCTCCCCTCTGCCTTGCACCCATCTCCTCTCTGCCTTGCACCCTTCCCCCCTCTGGCTTGCACCCTTCTCCCCTCTGCCTTGCACCCTTCTCCCCTCTACCTTGCACCCATCTCCCCTCCGCCTTGCACCCTTCTCCCCTCCGCCTGGGACCCATCTCCTCTCCGCCTTGCACCCATCCCCTCTCTGCCTTGCACCTTTCTCCTCTCTACCTTGCACCCTTCTCCCCTCTACCTTGCACGCTTCTCTCCTCTGCCTTGCACCCTTCTTCCCTCTGCCTTGCACCCTTCTCCCCTCAGCTTTGCACCCTTCTCCCCTCCGCCTTGCACCCATCTCCTCTCTGCCTTGCACCCTTCCCCCCTCTGGCTTGCACCCTTCTCCCCTCTGCCTTGCACCCTTCTCCTCTCTTCCTTGCACCCTTCTGTCCTCCGCCTTGCACCCTTCTTTCCTCCGCCTTGCACCATTCTCCTCTCTGCCTTGCACCCTTCTCCCCTCTGACTTGCATCCTTTTCCCCTCCCCCTTGCACTCTTCTCCCCTCTGCCTTGCACCCTTCCCCCTTCTGCCTTGCACCCTTCTCCTCTCTACCTTGCACCCTTCTCCTCTCTGCCTGCCACCCTTCTCCTCTCTGCCTTGCAAGTTTCTCCTCTGCCTTGCACCCTTCTCTCCTCTGCCTTGCACCCTTCTCCCCTCCACCTTGCACCCTTCTCCTCTCTACCTTGCACCCTTCTCCCCTCTGCCTTGCACTCTTCTCCCCTCTGCCTTGCACCCTTCTCCCCTACCCCTTGCACTCTTCTCCCCACCGCCTTGCACCCTTCTCTCCTCTGCCTTGCACCCTTCTCCCCTCCCCCTTGCACCCTTCTCTCCTCTGCCCTGCACCCTTCTCCGCTCCACCTTGCACCCTTCTCCCCTCTACCTTGCACCCATCTCCCCTCCGCCTTGCACCCTTCTCCCCTCCGCCTGGGACCCATCTCCTCTCCGCCTTGCACCCATCTCCTCTCTGCCTTGCACATTTCTCCTCTCTACCTTGCACCCTTCTCCCCTCTACCTTGCACGCTTCTCTCCTCTGCCTTGCACCCTTCTTCCCTCTGCCTTGCACCCTTCTCCCCTCAGCTTTGCACCCTTCTCCCCTCCGCCTTGCACCCATCTCCTCTCTGCCTTGCACCCTTCCCCCCTCTGGCTTGCACCCTTCTCCCCTCTGCCTTGCACCCTTCTCCTCTCTTCCTTGCACCCTTCTGTCCTCCGCCTTGCACCCTTCTCTCCTCCACCTTGCACCCTTCTCCTCTCTGCCTTGCACCCTTCTCCCCTCTGACTTGCATCCTTTCCCCCTCCCCCTTGCACTCTTCTCCCCTCTGCCTTGCACCCTTCTCTCCTCCGCCTTGCACCCTTCTCCTCTCTGCCTTGCACCCTTCTCCCCTCTGACTTGCATCCTTTTCCCCTTCCCCTTGCACTCTTCTCCTCTCCGCCTTGCACCCATCTCCGCTTTGCCTTGCACCTTTCTCCTCTCTACCTTGCACCCTTCTCCCGTCCGCCTTGCACCCTTCTCCCCTCCGCCTTGCACCCTTCTCTCCTCTGCCTTGCACCCTTCTCCCCTCCACGTTGCACCCTTGTCCTCTCTGCCTTGCACCCCTCTCCTCTCTGCCTTGCACCCATCTCCTCTCCGTCTTGCACCCATCTCCTCTCTGCCTTGCACCCATCTCCTCTCTGCCTTGCACCCTTCTCCTCTCTACCTTGCACCCTTCTCCCCTCTGCCTTGCACCCTTCTCTCCTCTGCCTTGCAACCTTCTCCTCTCTGCCTTGCATCCTTCTCCTCTCTACCTTGCACCCTTCTCCCCTCTGCCTTGCACCCTTCTCCCCTCCGCCTTTCACCCTTCTTCTCTCTACCTTACACACTTCTCCCCTCTGCCTTGCAGCCTTCTCTCCTATGCCTTGCACCCTTCTCCCCTCTGCCTTGCACCCGTCTCCCCTCCGCCTTGCACCCTTCTCCCTTCCGACTTGCACCCATCTCCTCTCTGCCTTGCACCCTTCCCCCCTCTGGCTTGCACCCTTCTCCCCTCTGCCTTGCACCCTTCTCCCCTCCGCCTGGGACCCATCTCCTCTCCGCCTTGCACCCATCTCCTCTCTGCCTTGCACCTTTCTCCTCTCTGCCTTGCACCCTTCTCCCCTCTGCCTTGCACCCATCTCCTCTCTGCCTTGCACCCTTCCCCCCTCTGGCTTGCACCCTTCTCCCCTCTGCCTTGCACCCTTCTCCCCTCTACCTTGCACCCATCTCCCCTCCGCCTTGCACCCTTCTCCCCTCCGCCTGGGACCCATCTCCTCTCCGCCTTGCACCCATCCCCTCTCTGCCTTGCACCTTTCTCCTCTCTACCTTGCACCCTTCTCCCCTCTACCTTGCACGCTTCTCTCCTCTGCCTTGCACCCTTCTTCCCTCTGCCTTGCACCCTTCTCCCCTCAGCTTTGCACCCTTCTCCCCTCCGCCTTGCACCCATCTCCTCTCTGCCTTGCACCCTTCCCCCCTCTGGCTTGCACCCTTCTCCCCTCTGCCTTGCACCCTTCTCCTCTCTTCCTTGCACCCTTCTGTCCTCCGCCTTGCACCCTTCTTTCCTCCGCCTTGCACCCTTCTCCTCTCTGCCTTGCACCCTTCTCCCCTCTGACTTGCATCCTTTTCCCCTCCCCCTTGCACTCTTCTCCCCTCTGCCTTGCACCCTTCCCCCTTCTGCCTTGCACCCTTCTCCTCTCTACCTTGCACCCTTCTCCTCTCTGCCTGCCACCCTTCTCCTCTCTGCCTTGCAAGTTGCTTCATTGAACTCCGCCAGCACCTCCTCGACAGCAGGTTAACGGATCCCCGGCAGCTCGCAGCCGAAGCTGACCGGTGGGAAATCACCAGAGTGGGCCGAAATGGGTCCTACGAACAGAACCGGAACAACAATGGTCAGCACCGTCCCCGAGGAGGAGGAGGAGGCCAAGGACGCGGAAGAGACAACGCTCCGGTCGCCCCCGCTACCAGCACCACCCCCCCGGCCAACCGGGGCAGCACCCCGGCGCGACCGGGATACCGAGCCAATGTTACGTGCCATCGATGCCAACGAGTCGGCCACTATGCAAACGACCCAAGCTGCCCCCAGTACCAGAGCCCAAGACCCCGCCAAGTAGCCGCTGCTGCTCTGGGGGAGGAACAGATCTCAGAGGAACAAGAGGAATATGAACAGGAACACCAAGAATGGGAGCCAGCCGCCATGGCTCTAGCCTGCTTAGGGGGGAGAGACATGGTCCCGCGGGTCCTCCTACCCGCTAACACCCAGAAGTACAACCAATGGGTGAGCATCAATGGACGCCGGGCCGAAGCCCTTCGTGACACCGGGGCCAGTGTAACAGCCGTCCGCTGTCACCTGGTGACCCCGGAACAATATCTGCCAAACATTCTCTGCCCTGTACGTTCAGCCGATAACTCGGAAAGTCTGTGTCGGATGGCCTGCGTCCCCTTCGAATGGGGAGGGGTCTCCGGCATGTTGAAGGTAACGGTCCGAGACGATGCCCCCGTAGACTGCCTCCTGGGGAATGACCTTGAAAGCTCTCCGTGGGCAGCCGTAGAACGAAGAGAACACCTGGGGATGTTAGGCGTCCCGGACTGGGCGTGCGTCACCACCCGGTCCATGACCGCCCGTGCCAACCCCCGCCCAGAGGAACCCGAATGGCCGGCGCCACCGCCTCCGGTCGCCCCAGCCGAAACCACCGACCGTGACGTCCCCCCAGAACCAGCTCAACCTCCAGACCTCGCTAACCTCGACCAGTGGCCTCAAGAGGGGGGGCCCACGCAAGAACAATTTCGCCAAGAACAGAAGACCTGTCCCTCCCTCGAGGGACTCCGCCAGCAAGCGCTCGCCCAAAGCGCAGGGGATACCTCCGGAACTCACTGGGTCTACTGGGACAATGATCTGCTGTACAGTGAGCAAAGAATCGCGGAGCTGGGGGCCAGCCGAGTACTAGTGGTGCCCCTCCGTTTTAGAGACTTTCTACTAAACCTGGCCCACGATGTCCCCCTGGCGGGACACCTGGGTCAAGATAAAACCTACAGTCGCCTGGTGACCCATTTCTTCTGGCCCAAGATGAGGAACGATGTACACCAGCATTGCCGATCTTGCCCCACGTGCCAAGCCAGTGGAAAGAGCGGCCGCAAACTAAAAGCCCCCCTGCAACCTTTTCCCGTGGTCACCACCCCGTTCGAGAGGGTCGGGATAGACATCGTGGGGCCCCTGGACCCGCGCACAAAACAAGGCCATCGATTAATCCTGGTGCTAGTGGACCACGCCACCCGCTACCGCGAGGCTGTTCCCCTGCGAACTGTGACAGCCCCGGTAGTCGGCCGGGCTCTAATGGGGATCTTCTCCCGTGTGGGCTTCCCCCGAGAAGTCGTCAGCGACAGAGGCACGAACTTTATTTCTAAATATATGAAGTCCCTCTGGCAACAGTGCGGGGTTACCTACCGATTCACGACCCCCTATCACCCTCAAGGAAACGGACTCGTTGAGCGGTTCAACCGCACGCTCAAAGGGATGATCGGGGGGTTGGAAGAGCCCCTCCGTCGCCAGTGGGACGTGCTGCTGCCGTGCCTCCTCTTCGCATATCGAGAGGTTCCCCAGAAGTCCCTGGGCTTCAGCCCGTTTGAACTGCTATATGGACACCCAGTGCGGGGGCCGCTCAGCCTAGTCAAGGAAGGCTGGGAGATGCCCCCTCTAAAGAACCCACCAGATGTCTTCCGGTACCTCCTAACCCTCCGCAACCAGACCCGGCGGTTCAGAGAGCTGGCAAAAGCCAACCTAGAGGCCAGTCAAGAGGACATGAAAAAGTGGTATGACCGGAATGCCTCCTCCATCGAGTTTGAACCTGGGCAACAGGTATGGGTGATGTCCCCCACCGAACCCTGCGCCCTGCAAGACAAGTGGACGGGGCCCTTCAAAGTAGTCGAGCGCAAGGGTCCTGCCACCTATCTCATCGACATGGAATCTTCACGGAACCCCCTCCGGGTCCTCCACGCTAACAGACTGAAACCCCACTTTGTGCGTTCAGAACTCAGCCTCCTGATGGCCACAGACAATGGGGCTGAAGAGGACTCCGAGCCCCTCCCTGACCTCCTACGGACTCGGGAGAAAGACGGCTCCGTGGATGGGGTCCGACTCTCGGAGGCCCTCACCCGAGAGCAACGCCAGGAGTGTCGAGTCCTCCTGTCACAGTTCGCCAGCCTGTTCTCCCTCGCCCCAGGTGTCACTTCCTGGTGTGTGCACGATGTGGACACCGGGGACAGTCCCCCTATCCGCCACCGGGCCTACCGCGTGCCAGATCGGGTACGGGCCTGCATCCAGGACGAGGTAGCAAAAATGCTCACGCTCGGGGTCATCGAGCCCTCAGACAGCCCCTGGGCCAGCCCTGTAGTACTGGTCCCCAAAGCGGCCGCCCCTGGCACCACACCGGAACTCCGGTTCTGCGTCGACTACCGGGGCTTGAATGCGGTCACCAGAACAGACGCACATCCCATCCCCCGGGCAGATGAACTAATCGACCGCATGGGAGCTGCCCGCTACCTCAGTATTTTCGACCTGACGGCGGGCTATTGGCAAATCGGCCTCACACCCCGGGCCCAAGAACGTTCTGCCTTTTCCACCCCCGATGGCCATTACCATTTCAAGGTCATGCCCTTCGGCATGAAGAATGCCCCAGCAACATTTCAGCGGCTCGTCAATCAGGTCCTGGCGGGGCTCGAAGGGTTCAGCGCCGCCTACCTAGACGACATCGCTGTATACAGCCACCATTGGTCCGAGCACCTCCACCACCTCCGAGCAGTGCTACAAGCCCTTCAGCGAGCTGGCCTCACGATCAAGGCCAGCAAATGTCAAATTGGTCAAGGGTCTGTAACCTACCTCGGGCACCAGGTGGGAAGCGGCCTGGTGGCCCCTCTGCAGCTCAAAATTGCCGCCATCCAGTCCTGGCAGCCCCCCATCACCCTGACCGAGGTACGAGCCTTCCTGGGCCTCACGGGCTACTACCGAAGGTTCGTGAAAGACTATGGTACTATAGTGGGGCCCCTCACAGAACTCACGTCAAAAAATCAACCCAAGAAAGTCAACTGGACCCCAGAGTGTCAAACAGCATTCGAACAATTGAAAGCCGCCATGTGTTCCGCCCCTGTGCTCCAGGCCCCCGACTACAGCCGGGAGTTCGTCGTCCAGACGGATGCCTCCGACCATGGCATTGGGGCAGTCCTGTCTCAAGTGAACACCGAAGGCCTTGATCAGCCAGTGGCCTTCATCAGCAGGCGACTCCTACCACGAGAACAACGCTGGAGCACCATAGAGAGGGAGGCCTTCGCTGTGGTATGGGCCCTCAAGAAGCTCCGGCCCTACCTCTTTGGCACACACTTTCGGGTGCAGACCGACCACCGACCCCTGCAGTGGCTGATGCAGATGCGGGGGGAAAACCCGAAGTTACTACGTTGGTCCATCTCCCTTCAAGGGATGGACTTCACGGTTGAACACCGGCCTGGGCCAGATCACGCCAACGCGGATGGCCTGTCCCGGTTCTTCCGCCTCGACGAGGAGAGTCCCCAAGAGGATGGGTAACTCTCCCCCCCTTCAGCTGGGGGGGACGCATGTTGGACAGGCCACATGGAGGGCCGCTCTCCCCCGGCCCGACCAGGCCCGAGCCCGGTCCCGCAGGTACCACACACCACCATTACACGTCCTCCGTCCCCTCAGGGACCCCTGCCCTCGAACATGTCGACCTCGTGGGCCCGATCCACTGCCGGCCTGCGCGCCCATCCTGGGCGCCATCTTGGACACTCCACCACGAGGCCGCCTGGCCCCCGATCGACCTCAACCCTGGGCCTGGCCAGGCCTCAGACATCCCGGCACCACCATCCACCCAGGAGGTGAGCGGGCTACTTGGCAAGTCAATGGGAGAAAGAGGTGTCGATGGCTCTCCCCCGCCAAGTGCCGCTCGCCCATCGCCTCCCCGGGCGCTGGCTCCACCCCCCTGCTGGGTGTCTGGACTCCCTCATCCCGACCTCCAAGTGCGAGGGTCCGGACATCAAAGAACACCAGCCCTATAACTGGGGCAGCTCCAGAGCAGGAAGGCAGTTGTATCTTGGAGTCGAGAGACGCAAAGAAGAACTCATCCTTGACGGACTACTGGCGCTGCCGTAGCTCTGTCTTGTGCACCATCGTCTTGCCTGCTGGCGCTGCCGCAACCTTCGTAACCTTCATATCCTTCATCGTCGTCGGGACCTGCTGGCGTGGCCGCGGACCGTTTGTAACCATCATCTTCATCGGGACCTGCTGGCTCCGCCGCGGACCGTCGTTTCCTTCGTCCATCTCGGGACCTGCTGGCTCCGCCGCGGCCCGATCATCCAGAAGGCCGAGCTCGAGGATTGAGAGCTATTTCCATCTTTTTGGTAACAAGACTGTCCCGCTACCCTTTTCCCGAACCAGAGACCAGATTCGAGGGGACCCCTGAGTCCAGACCTCCTTGTACCATTCCATCGTAACTTAAAGAATTGCCTATAAAGTCTCGTTGAACTTTAACCTTGTGTGGTGTCCGTCTGTGGGGGGGAAGTTACTTGTCTGTACGATCGCTGGAGACGGCTCTCCCCGGAGACCTCTCCCCTTATCCTCGGCCGACCCTCCCGGTCCGTCTAACAAAATGGAATTGCCAACTGGAGCTAGAATCTAGGAAGTTAGCCCTGGAAGAAATGAAAATGGAGCTTGCGCATGACTTAAGAATGAGGAAACTTGACTTGGAGCTCGAGGGGCTTGAGGCCAGGAGGGCTTCAGCCCAGCAACAAGAAATATGTGTAGCTCAGAGATTGAGCTTTGCTGAGTTGGAGGTGGAGTCCAGCTCAGATGGTGGCAGCAACATTAAGGTATCTAGTGCTGACAGCATAGTGCGCGCACCTAGAGATAAGGCACCTGGCTTGGAGGGGGTTAACTTACACCAGGAGGTTCAAGGGCATGAGGTAGCTCCAGTAGTGCGCAGCGACCCTGAAGGGAATAGGGTGGCTGGCGTAGGAGTTCATGGTCCTAGTGGTGGGAGGGATTCCCCCATGGTTGAGGTCCTGGTGGGTGAGTGTAAGGACCGCCCAGAAGAGTGTGGGTTGTGTGACAGAGACAGTCCGCTCCTGTCTGGCCAGTCTCAGAAGGATGGTGTGGAGTATGTGTGTGAGGCGCTGGATGGTGAGGTGAAGGATAGTTTGGTTAACCCTGCTAGGGGGCTGTGTAATCCAATTGTGGGAGAGCATACTTTAAGTCCCAGTTTTCCAGAGCTATGCCAACACCTGTTTGAGAGTGAGTTCTCTGACCCCAGGGAGCTCACGTTGGAGGCAGACCTTGTGGTGGATTCCAGAGGGTCTGGAGAGGCATTGGGGTGTGATCCTGTGGGGAGTGGCTCAGGTATCTTCCAGCCCAGAGTGGTGGAAGTGGCGCAGAGTAGCCCAGCTAGGTCCTGTGGTAGTGAGAGGGGTGTAGGGCCTCACGTCCTGTCCTTGAGGGGAAGGAGTGAGAATGGGTTTTGTCCTGGTAGTGCCCAACCTCAGTCTCAGAGCCTGGATGGTTCTTTAAGGGAACACCAGGTGGGGAGCCTAGGCTGTCCGGATGAGTCACCCGCTGAGGGTGATCCCCCAGTGGCTAGAGAACGTGGAGGCTCTGTAAACAGAGCTCCAGTAGTTCTGGTGTCTGGCAGTACCACTCCAGTTGGGAGGGTGCAGAAGTCCAGAAGGAGGGGCGAGAGGGGGAAACAGTCCCCAGTGGAAGAACCAGTGGGTCAGGGGCCAGCCAGCAGGGCTGCGTCCCCAGTGAATGACCATGGGGACACCACTTCTGTCCTGGGGGATCTTCCCGCACTGTCAGATGGACAGGGGTTGGGAGATCTGCGCCAGGCAGACTGTCGCACGGCACATGAGCTATGTGCCACCCTCAGGGGGGGCATGCGTGCTCCCCGGGAAGTCCTGGTGCGCCAGGCAAGAGTTCAACTGCAGGGTTGGGTCCCTGAGTTGGAGAGCCAGGTTCAGGTGTTGTCTGATCTGGAGGGCAGGACCACTGTAATCAGTGTCCTGACCCATGTCACTTCTAGGGGTACCACTCCAGTTGGGAGTGGGCAGTACTCTGGAAGGGGGTGCAGAGGGAGGAAGTCATCGCCTCTGACCCCGGTTCAACTAGAGGGTCTAGACCCTAGGTTTAAGGGCCAGGTGCAGGGTGTCCCCCCTGACCTGGTGCCCCAGTTGCAGGATAGCACCCCTGAACTGGTGGGCGGATTGTGCAGGTCACCTGCCACAGGTGCCCTGACAATTCTGGAAGGGGGTACCACTCCAGGTGGGAGGGTACAGAGCCCCAAGGAGGAGGACCGGGTGTGGGGGAGGCTACCCCAGTCTTGGGTCCAGCTGCCAGGTAGAGACCTGGAGCTGGTGGGTCAGTGCCAGGATGTCATACCTGACCTGACAGGAGAGAGAGTGGACAAAGGGTGCCAAGCACCTGGGGCTACTGCCCCCCGCTCTTTAAGGCCACAGAGGTTTGAGAGCCCTGAGAGGCATAAGGCCTGGGTCTCATTCCTGACTACTGTCAGTGGCCACTGTGATTTGATGACTGTCTGTTGGGACACACCTGGGAGCGAATTAAGACTAGGTGCTGCCAAGGTGGTGTCCACAGAGGAAGAGAAGGGTGCCCCATGGAGTAGCTGGGTGGACCCTGAGAGTATGTACAGAGGATTTAAAATAGGTTCTGATTGGCGTGGCACTGGAATGTGCCCCTGCAGTTGCGGGCCAGGTCCATGTTCTATCGCCCCAAGCAGGGAAGCCCATCACAGTGGTGATTGGTCTGCCCTGCGTTTTGGCTGGAAGGGGGTTGTGTTGGACCTGGGCCTCTTGGCAGGGTCATCCCTAAACTTTTTGCCTTCCTCCAATACTCTCTCTGACCTATTTTGTTTGGTTTAATGACTCTGGGCACTTTACCACTGCTGACCAGTGCTAAAGTGCATATGCTCTCCCTACTGAAAATTGTACATGTGATTGATGTCCATGATTGGTTCATTGGATTTACTGTTAGTCCCTAGTAAAGTGCACCAGGAGTGCCAGGGCTTGTAAATGCCAATACTGCTAGTGGGCCTGCAGCGCTGGTTGCGCCACCCACAGAAGCAGCCTTAAAATGTGTCTAGGGTCTGCCATTGCAGAACCTGCGTGCAGTCTGGTACTGTCATGCTGGCTGGGCAAGTGCACCCACTTGCCAGCCCCTAAACCTTCCCTTAACTTCATATTAGTCACCCCTATGGTAGGCCCTAGGGCAGGGTGCATTGTAAGTGTAAGGTAGGACATGCCCTGATGTGTGTGGCATGTTCTAATAGTGAATTACTGCCAAATTCGTTTTTCACTATTGCAAGGCTACCTGCTCCCCTTAGGCCAGAATGGGCTGCTGGAATTATTACACTCTATAATCCCAGCAGGCTCAGGGAACATGGTAGAGAGTCATGTTTAGTATGCCTGAACTCAGAATAATAAAATACTTCTTTTAGTAAAGTTTATTTTAATATCCTGGGTTTGCAAATGCTACTTTTAGAAAGCTAGCATTTGCTTGTCCAATCATTTCAGCCCGCCTCTGCTCTTGTGTGTATCTGACTGTCTGAGTGTGTGAGTGACAGGGCTGGGAGTTGACAGGTTGTGAATAGCAGGATGACACCTTAGTGGGTGGTGGGAGTTTCCCCTGAATGATGCATCAGGCTGTGCTCTGCCTCCACAATGCTGGCTCCGCCCTCCTGGGGAGCGACTGATGACTCAGCCTGCACCTGGACCAGGAAGGACCGAAGCTTGTCAACAAAGTGCTCAAGCTGCCCCTGTCTTCACAATGCCGGCTCCGCCCCCCTGGGGAGCGGCTGATGTGCCTGCCCTCACACTGAATGCAGAAGCAGAAGTACCCACCACAAGTGCTCAGGGACTGAGAGCAGTTAGGCAAAGGCCCCCCTGGCCTGTCAGAACAAAAGAAACTGGGTATAAAAGTAGGAGCCCTGCTCCTTGTAAATCAGATCCAGTTTGCGCAAAGAAGAAGCTCTGCCTGAAGAGAAGGACCCTGGAAGCTGCAAGGAGAAGTACTGACTCTGACCCCAAGAGACTGGCCTGTGGTGGGTGCCTTGCTGCTGAAGGAGAGCAGGAGAAGAAAGACTGAAAGACTTTGCTTTTATTCAACTTGTGCCAAACTTTTACCAAGATCTCCAAGGGCTTGCTGTGAGCTTGCCCCCTGACCTGCGCCCCAGGAACAGTGGGCGCTACCCCCCCTGGAAAGAGAAGCTGCCGTGAGAGCTGCACCTGCCTGGTAAATCCTCCTGAGGAAAAAGCGGAGCGCTGTGAAGGAATCACTGTGCCCTCTGAGAGGCCCTTGGCACCCCCGTCCCGTCGAGCAACGCATCTGCTTCCTGGCAGGCCCCAGCTGACATCGCCAGGACCAGCCTCGCTGGCCCCAGCACCGTGCCTGTCGCCTGCCTAACTGCGGACTGCACCGCAAGACCGGACTCTGCCTTTGCCCGCCTGCTCCTGAAGGAGAGAGTGCCTTGAAGCCCCAGCCGCCGCCGTTCGTGTGCAGCAGCGGCGTGGGGAGAGAAGGAGCACTCCCTGTGCTTTGCCAAGGCTTGTTTTGTGCCTCACTTTGCTGCCCGGGGCGTCACCCCCTCTTTCCAGGACTCGAGGCGCTTTGTCTCTCTGGCCCGGCCCGCGCCGCAACGCCAACCTTCAAGCCCGAGCCGAGCCGCCGCTCTGACTGGCCCAGGAAGGAAGACACCGCGACGCAGGACACCGAGCCGACCTCGACCTTGCCGCCTCGACGCTCTTCTCATGACTCAAGGTACTGTGTGCCCCCGCGGTGCGAGCATCTTGCACTTTGCAGCTCGCACCGCCCTCTGTGACCTTGTGTGCCCGGGAGCCCCCAGCTGAAGTCTGCACCTGGCACGAGCCTCCCCTCTCCAGAGAGGCTCGCACCGCTCCTGGCTCCCCGAGGCCCCCCTGACATTCCCTGTGGCCGGCGCCGCCCTCTACAGCGAGGCCCACACAGCCTGTGACTCATCCTGAGAGCTTTGACAGGCCGGGCCGATTTTCAAGCAGGAGGTGCACAGAGGCGCTGGGAAGCACACAGAAGCGCTAGAAAGCACTATACTTGGCAGGAGCTGGGCAAAAGGCCCCAAAGAACACCTTTGAGAGACTAGAGGAAGCAGAATAAGAACTGTGGCCTATTAACAAATAGCTGGAACCATTTTTTTGTACCAAGACCGTATTTACAAGCCTGCGTTAAAATATATATAAAGAAGATATTTTTACAAAAATACAGTCTAGTGTCATTGTGTGGTGGGTTGGTGGTGTTTGGTGTGATACTGCAAATGTTTAACCCTATGTGCCCCAGAGATTAGCCTAGACTGCTTGTGCCACACTACCTAGAGGGTAAGCAGAGGTTGTTCTTGGAGGTAACCCTCAGCCCTGACGAGGAAGAGAGAGTCCCTGCTTGTCGCCAGTGCTGCACTGCGCCAACTAGAGGCTCCCCCTTCCTACATCTCCCCTCTGCCTTGCACCCTTCTCCCTTCTGCCTTGCACCATTCTCCTCTCTACCTTGCACCCTTCTCCTCTCTGCCTGCCACCCTTCTCCTCTCTGCCTTGCACGTTTCTCCTCTGCCTTGCACCCTTCTCTCCTCTGCCTTGCACCCTTCTCCCCTCCACCTTGCACCCTTCTCCCCTCTGCCTTGCACCCTTCTCTCCTACCCCTTGCACTCTTCTCTCCACCGCCTTGCACCCTTCTCTCCTCTGCCTTGCACCCTTCTCCCCTCCCCCTTGCACCCTTCTCTCCTCTGAGCTGCACCCTTCTCCCCTCCACCTTGCACCCTTCTCCTCTCTGCCTTGCTCCCTTCTCCCCTCTGCCTTGCACCCTTCTCTCCTCTGCCTTGCACCCTTCTCCCCTCCGCCTTGCACCCTTCTCCCCTCTGCCTTGCACCCTTCTCTCCTCTGCCTTGCACCCTTCTCCTTTCTGCCTTGCATCCTTCTCCTCTGTACCTTGCACCCTTCTCCCCTCTGCCTTGCACCCTTCTCCCCTCCGCCTTGCATCCTTCTCCTCTCTACCATGCACACTTTTCCCCTCTGCCTTGCACCCTTCTCCCCTCCGCCTTGCACCCATCTCCTCTCCGCCTTGCACCCCTCTCCTCTCTGCCTTGCACCCATATCCCCTCTGCCTTGCACCTTTCTCCTCTCTACCTTGCACCCTTCTCCTCTCTACCTTGCACCCATCTCCTCTCTACCTTGCACCCTTCTCTCCTCTGCCTTGCACCCTTCTTCCCTCTGCCTTGCACCCTTCTTCCCTCTGCCTTGCACCCTTCTCACCTCCGCTTTGCACCCTTCTCCCCTCCGCCTTCCACCCATCTCCTCTCTGCCTTGCACCCTTCCCCCCTCTGGCTTGCACCCTTCTCCCCTCTGCCTTGCACCCTTCTCCCCTCTACCTTGCACTCTTCTCCCCTCCGCCTTGCACCCTTCTCCCCTCCGCCCTGGAACCCATCTCCTCTCCTCCTTGCACCCATCTCCTCTCTGCCTTGCACCTTTCTCCTCTCTACCTTGCACCCTTCTCCCGTCCGCCTTGCACCCTTCTCCCCTCCGCCTTGCACCCTTCTCTCCTCTGCCTTGCACCCTTCTCCCCTCCACCTTGCACCCTTGTCCTCTCTGCCTTGCACCCCTCTCCTCTCTGCCTTGCACCCATCTCCTCTCTGCCTTGCACCCTTCTCCTCTCTACCTTGCACCCTTCTCCCCTCCGCCTTGCACCCTTCTCTCCTCCGCCCTGGAACCCATCTCCTCTCCACCTTGCACCCATCTCCTCTCTGCCTTGCACCTTTCTCCTCTCTACCTTGCACCCTTCTCCCCTCCGCCTTTCACCCTTCTCCTCTCTACCTAGCACACTTCTCCCCTCTGCCTTGCACCCTTCTCCCCTCCGCCTTGTACCCATCTCCTCTCCGCCTTGTACCCGTCTCCTCTCTGCCTTGCACCCATCTCCTCTCTGCCTTGCACCCTTCTCCCTCTGCCTTGCACCTTTCTCCTTTCTACCTTGCAGCCTTCTCTCCAATGCCTTGCACCCTTCTCCCCTCTGCCTTGCACCCTTCTCCCCTCCACCTTGCACCCTTCTCCCTTCCGCCTTGCACCCATCTCCTCTCTGCCTTGCACCCTCCACCCCTCTGGCTTGCACCCTTCTCCCCTCTGCCTTGCACCCTTCTCCCCTCTACCTTGCACCCATCTCCCCTCTGCCTTGCACCCTTCTCCTCTCTTCCTTGCACCCTTCTGTCCACCGCCTTGCACCCTTCTCCCCTCCGCCCTGGAACCCATCTCCTCTCCTCCTTGCACCCATCTCCTCTCTGCCTTGCACCTTTCTCCTCTCTACCTTGCACCCTCCTCCCCTCCACCTTGCACCCTTCTCCCCTCTGCCTTGCACCCATCTCCTCTCTGCCTTGCACCCATCTCCCCTCTACCTTGTACCCTTCTCCCCTCTGCCTTGCACCTTTCTCCTCTCTACCTTGCACCCTTCTCCTCTCTACCTTGCACCCTTCTCCTCTCTACCTTGCACCCTTCTCTCCTTTTCCTTGCACCCTTCTTCCCTCTGCCTTGCACCCTTCTCCCCTCCGCGTTGCATCCTTCTCCCCTCCGCCTTGCACCCATCTCCTCTCTGCCTTGCACCCTTCCCCCTCTGGCTTGCACCCTTCTCCCCTCTGCCTTGCACCCTTCTCTCCTCTACCTTGCACCCTTCTCCCCTCCGCCTTGCACCCATCTCTTCTCTGCCTTGCACCCTTCCCCCCTCTGGCTTGCACCCTTCTCCCCTCTGCCTTGCACCCTTCTCCCCTCTACCTTGCACCCTTCTCCCCTCCGCCTTGCACCCTTCTCCCCTCCGCCCTGGAACCCATCTCCTCTCCGCCTTGCACCCATCTCCTCTTTGCCTTGCACCTTTCTCCTCTCTACCTTGCACCCTTCTCCTGTCCGCCTTGCACCCTTCTCCACTCCGCCTTGCACCCTTCTCTCCTCTGCCTTGCACCCTTCTCCCCTCCACGTTGCACCCTTGTCCTCTCTGCCTTGCACCCCTCTCCTCTCTGCCTTGCACCCATCTCCTCTCCGTCTTGCACCCATCTCCTCTCTGCCTTGCACCCATCTCCTCTCTGCCTTGCACCCTTCTCCTCTCTATCTTGCACCCTTCTCCCCTCTGCCTTGCACCCTTCTCTCCTCTGCCTTGCAACCTTCTCCTCTCTGCCTTGCATCCTTCTCCTCTCTACCTTGCACCCTTCTCCCCTCTGCCTTGCACCCTTCTCCCCTCCGCCTTTCACCCTTCTCCTCTCTACCTTACACACTTCTCCCCTCTGCCTTGCAGCCTTCTCTCCTATGCCTTGCACCCTTCTCCCCTCTGCCTTGCACCCTTCTCCTCTCCGCCTTGCACCCTTCTCCCTTCCGACTTGCACCCATCTCCTCTCTGCCTTGCACCCTTCCCCCCTCTGGCTTACACCCTTCTCCCCTCTTCCTTGCACCCTTCTCCCCTCCGCCTGGGACCCATCTCCTCTCCGCCTTGCACCCATCTCCTCTCTGCCTTGCACCTTTCTCCTCTCTACCTTGCACCCTTCTCCCCTCTGCCTTGCACCCATCTCCTCTCTGCCTTGCACCCTTCCCCCCTCTGGCTTGCACCCTTCTCCCCTCTGCCTTGCACCCTTCTCCCCTCTACCTTGCACCCATCTCCCCTCCGCCTTGCACCCTTCTCCCCTCTGCCTGGGACCCATCTCCTCTCCGCCTTGCACCCATCTCCTCTCTGCCTTGCACCTTTCTCCTCTCTACCTTGCACCCTTCTCCCCTCTACCTTGCACGCTTCTCTCCTCTGCCTTGCACCCTTCTTCCCTCTGCCTTGCACCCTTCTCCCCTCCGCTTTGCACCCTTCTCCCCTCCGCCTTGCACCCATCTCCTCTCTGCCTTGCACCCTTCCCCCCTCTGGCTTGCACCCTTCTCCCCTCTGCCTTGCACCCTTCTCCTCTCTTCCTTGCACCCTTCTGTCCTCCGCCATGCACCCTTCTCTCCTCCGCCTTGCACCCTTCTCCTCTCTGCCTTGCACCCTTCTCCCCTCTGACTTGCATCCTTTTCCCCTCCCCCTTGCACTCTTCTCCCCTCTGCCTTGCACCCTTCTCCCTTCTGCCTTGCACACTTCTCCTCTCTACCTTGCACCCTTCTCCTCTCTGCCTGCCACCCTTCTCCTCTCTGCCTTGCACGTTTCTCCTCTGCCTTGCACCCTTCTCTCCTCTGCCTTGCACCCTTCTCCCCTCCACCTTGCACCCTTCTCCTCTCTACCTTGCACCCTTCTCCCCTCTGCCTTGCACCCTTCTCCCCTCTGCCTTGCACCCTTCTCCCCTACCCCTTGCACTCTTCTCCCCACCGCCTTGCACCCTTCTCTCCTCTGCCTTGCACCCTTCTCCCCTCCCCCTTGCACCCTTCTCTCCTCTGCCCTGCACCCTTCTCCCCTCCACCTTGCACCCTTCTCCTCTCTGCCTTGCTCCCTTCTCCCCTCTGCCTTGCACCCTTCTCTCCTCTGCCTTGCACCCTTCTCCCCTCCGCCTTGCACCCTTCTCCCCTCTGCCTTGCACCCTTCTTTCCTCTGCCTTGCACCCTTCTCCTCTCTGCCTTGCATCCTTCTCCTCTGTACCTTGCACCCTTCTCCCCTCTGCCTTGCACCCTTCTCCCCTCCGCCTTGCATCCTTCTCCTCTCTACCATGCACACTTTTCCCCTCTGCCTTGCACCCTTCTCCCCTCCGCCTTGCACCCATCTCCTCTCTGCCTTGCCCCCCTCTCCTCTCTGCCTTGCACCCATATCCCCTCTGCCTTGCACCTTTCTCCTCTCTACCTTGCACCCTTCTCCTCTCTACCTTGCACCATTCTCCTCTCTACCTTGCACCCTTCTCTCCTCTGCCTTGCACCCTTCTTCCCTCTGCCTTGCACCCTTCTTCCCTCTGCCTTGCACCCTTCTCACCTCCGCTTTGCACCCTTCTCCCCTCCGCCTTCCACCCATCTCCTCTCTGCCTTGCACCCTTCCCCCCTCTGGCTTGCACACTTCTCCCCTCTGCCTTGCACCCTTCTCCCCTCTACCTTGCACTCTTCTCCCCTCCGCCTTGCACCCTTCTCCCCTCCGCCCTGGAACCCATCTCCTCTCCTCCTTGCACCCATCTCCTCTCTGCCTTGCACCTTTCTCCTCTCTACCTTGCACCCTTCTCCCGTCCGCCTTGCACCCTTCTCCCCTCCGCCTTGCACCCTTCTCTCCTCTGCCTTGCACCCTTCTCCCCTCCACCTTGCACCCTTGTCCTCTCTGCCTTGCACCCCTCTCCTCTCTGCCTTGCACCCATCTCCTCTCCGTCTTGCACCCATCTCCTCTCTGCCTTGCACCCATCTCCTCTCTGCCTTGCACCCTTCTCCTCTCTACCTTGCACCCTTCTCCCCTCCGCCTTGCACCCTTCTCTCCTCCGCCCTGGAACCCATCTCCTCTCCACCTTGCACCCATCTCCTCTCTGCCTTGCACCTTTCTCCTCTCTACCTTGCACCCTTCTCCCCTCCGCCTTTCACCCTTCTCCTCTCTACCTAGCACACTTCTCCCCTCTGCCTTGCACCCTTCTCCCCTCCGCCTTGCACCCATCTCCTCTCCGCCTTGCACCCGTCTCCTCTCTGCCTTGCACCCATCTCCTCTCTGCCTTGCACCCTTCTCCCTCTGCCTTGCACCTTTCTCCTCTCTACCTTGCAGCCTTCTCTCCAATGCCTTGCACCCTTCTCCCCTCCGCCTTGCACCCTTCTCCCTTCCGCCTTGCACCCATCTCCTCTCTGCCTTGCGCCCTCCATCCCTCTGGCTTGCACCCTTCTCCCCTCTGCCTTGCACCCTTCTCCCCTCTACCTTGCACCCATCTCCCCTGTGCCTTGCACCCTTCTCCTCTCTTCCTTGCATCCTTCTATCCACCGCCTTGCACCCTTCTCCCCTCCGCCTTGCACCCTTCTCCTCTCTGCCTTGCACCCTTCTCCCCTCTGACTTGCACCCTTTTCCCCTCCCCCTTGCACTCTTCTCCCCTCTGCCTTGCACCCTTCTCCCTTCTGCCTTGCACCCTTCTCCTCTCTACCTTGCACCCTTCTCCCCTCTGCCTTGCACCCTTCTCCTCTCTACCTTGCACCCTTCTCTCCTCTGCCTTGCACCCTTCTCCCCACCTTCTTGCACCCTTCTCCTCTCTACCTTGCACCCTTCTCCCCTCTGCCTTGCACCCTTCTCCCCTCTGCCTTGCACCCTTCTCCCCTACCCCTTGCACTCTTCTCCCCACCGCCTTGCACCCTTCTCTCCTCTGCCTTGCACCCTTCTCCCCTCCGCCTTGCACCCTTCTCTCCTCTGCCTTGCACCCTTCTCCCCTCCACCTTGCACCCTTCTCCTCTCTGCCTTGCTCTGTTCTCCCCTCTGCCTTTCACCCTTCTCTCCTCTGCCTTGCACCCTTCTCCCCTCCGCCTTGCACCCTTCTCCCCTCTGCCTTGCACCCTTCTCTCCTCTGCCTTGCACCCTTCTCCTCTCTGCCTTGCATCCTTCTCCTCTCTACCTTGCACCCTTCTCCCCTCTGCCTTGCACCCTTCTCCCCTCCGCCTTGCACCCTTCTCCTCTCTACCATGCACACTTTTCCCCCCTGCCTTGCACCCTTCTCCCCTCCGCCTTGCACCCATCTCCTCTCCGCCTTGCACCCATCTCCTCTCTGCCTTGCACCCATATCCCCTCTGCCTTGCACCCTTCTCTCCTCTGCCTTGCACCCTTCTCCTCTCTACCTTGCACCCTTCTCCTCTCTACCTTGCACCCTTCTCTCCTCTGCCTTGCACCCTTCTTCCCTCTGCCTTGCACCCTTCTCCCCTCTGCCTTGCACCCTTCTCCCCTCCGCCTTGCACCCATCTCCTCTCTGCCTTGCAACCTTCCCCCCTCTGGCTTGCACCCTTCTCCCCTCTGCCTTGCACCCTTCTCCCCTCTACCTTGCACTCTTCTCCCCTCCGCCTTGCACCCTTCTCCCCTCCGCCCTGGAACCCATCTCCTCTCCTCCTTGCACCCATCTCCTCTCTGCCTTGCACCTTTCTCCTCTCTACCTTGCACCCTTCTCCCCTCCACCTAGCACCCTTCTCCCCTCTGCCTTGCACCCATCTCCTCTCTGCCTTGCACCCATCTCCCCTCTACCTTGTACCCTTCTTCCCTCTGCCTTGCACCTTTCTCCTCTCTACCTTGCACCCTTCTCCTCTCTACCTTGCACCCTTCTCCTCTCTACCTTGCACCCTTCTCTCCTCTTCCTTGCACCCTTCTTCCCTCTGCCTTGCACCCTTCTCCCCTCCGCCTTGCATCCTTCTCCCCTCCGCCTTGCACCCATCTCCTCTCTGCCTTGCACCCTTCCCCCCTCTGGCTTGCACCCTTCTCCCCTCTGCCTTGCACCCTTCTCCCCTCTACCTTGCACCCTTCTCCCCTCCGCCTTGCACCCTTCTCCCCTCCGCCCTGGAACCCATCTCCTCTCCGCCTTCCACCCATCTCCTCTTTGCCAGGCACCTTTCTCCTCTCTACCTTGCACCCTTCTCCCGTCCGCCTTGCACCCTTCTCCCCTCCGCCTTGCACCCTTCTCTCCTCTGCCTTGCACCCTTCTCCCCTCCACCTTGCACCCTTGTCCTCTATGCCTTGCACCCCTCTCCTCTCTGCCTTGCACCCATCTCCTCTCCGTCTTGCACCCATCTCCTCTCTGCCTTGCACCCATCTCCTCTCTGCCTTGCACCCTTCTCCTCTCTACCTTGCACCCTTCTCCCCTCCGCCTTGCACCCTTCTCTCCTCCGCCCTGGAACCCATCTCCTCTCCGCCTTGCACCCATCTCCTCTCTGCCTTGCACCTTTCTCCTCTCTACCTTGCACCCTTCTCCTCTCCGCCTTGCACCCTTCTCCCCTCCGCCTTGCACCTTCTCCCCTCTGCCCTGCACCCTTGTCCCCTCTACCTTGCACCCTTCTCCCCTTCGCCTTGCACCCTTCTCCCCTCCGCCTTGCAACCTTCTCCCCTCTACCTTGTACCCTTCTCCCCTCTGCCTTGCACCTTCCTCCTTTCTACCTTGCACCCTTCTCCTTTCTACCTTGCACCCTTCTCCCCTCCGCCTTGCACCCTTCTCCCCTATGCCTTGCACCCTTCTCCGTTCCACCTTGCACCCTTGTCCCCTCTACCTTGCACCCTTCTCCCCTCCGCCTTGCACCCTTCTCCCCTCCGCCTTGCACCCTTCTCCCCTCTACCTTGTACCCTTCTCCCCTCTGACTTGCACCCTTTTCCCCTCCCCCTTGCACTCTTCTCCCCTCTGCCTTGCACCCTTCTCCCTTCTGCCTTGCACCCTTCTCCTCTCTACCTTGCACCCTTCTCCCCTCTGCCTTGCACCCTTCTACTCTCTACCTTGCACCCTTCTCTCCTCTGCCTTGCACCCTTCTCCCCACCTTCTTGCACCCTTCTCCTCTCTACCTTGCACCCTTCTCCCCTCTGCCTTGCACCCTTCTCCCCTCTGCCTTGCACCCTTCTCCCCTACCCCTTGCACTCTTCTCCCCACCGCCTTGCACCCTTCTCTCCTCTGCCTTGCACCCTTCTCCCCTCCGCCTTGCACCCTTCTCTCCTCTGCCTTGCACCCTTCTCCCCTCCACCTTGCACCCTTCTCCTCTCTGCCTTGCTCTCTTCTCCCCTCTGCCTTTCACCCTTCTCTCCTCTGCCTTGCACCCTTCTCCCCTCCGCCTTGCACCCTTCTCCCCTCTGCCTTGCACCCTTCTCTTCTCTGCCTTGCACCCTTCTCCTCTCTGCCTTGCATCCTTCTCCTCTCTACCTTGCACCCTTCTCCCCTCTGCCTTGCACCCTTCTCCCCTCCGCCTTGCACCCTTCTCCTCTCTACCATGCACACTTTTCCCCCCTGCCTTGCACCCTTCTCCCCTCCGCCTTGCACCCATCTCCTCTCCGCCTTGCACCCATCTCCTCTCTGCCTTGCACCCATATCCCCTCTGCCTTGCACCCTTCTCTCCTCTGCCTTGCACCCTTCTCCTCTCTACCTTGCACCGTTCTCCTCTCTACCTTGCACCCTTCTCTCCTCTGCCTTGCACCCTTCTTCCCTCTGCCTTGCACCCTTCTCCCCTCCGCCTTGCACCCTTCTCCCCTCCGCCTTGCACCCATCTCCTCTCTGCCTTGCACCCTTCCCCCCTCTGGCTTGCACCCTTCTCCCCTCTGCCTTGCACCCTTCTCCCCTCTACCTTGCACTCTTCTCCCCTCCGCCTTGCACCCTTCTCCCCTCCGCCCTGGAACCCATCTCCTCTCCTCCTTGCACCCATCTCCTCTCTGCCTTGCACCTTTCTCCTCTCTACCTTGCACCCTTCTCCCCTCCACCTAGCACCCTTCTCCCCTCTGCCTTGCACCCATCTCCTCTCTGCCTTGCACCCATCTCCCCTCTACCTTGTACCCTTCTTCCCTCTGCCTTGCACCTTTCTCCTCTCTACCTTGCACCCTTCTCCCCTCTGCCTTGCACCCATCTCCTCTCTGCCTTGCACCCATCTCCCCTCTACCTTGCACCCTTCTTCCCTCTGCCTTGCACCCTTCTCCCCTCCGCCTTGCATCCTTCTCCCCTCCGCCTTGCACCCATCTCCTCTCTGCCTTGCACCCTTCCCCCCTCTGGCTTGCACCCTTCTCCCCTCTGCCTTGCACCCTTCTCCCCTCTACCTTGCACCCTTCTCCCCTCCGCCTTGCACCCTTCTCCCCTCCGCCCTGGAACCCATCTCCTCTCCGCCTTCCACCCATCTCCTCTTTGCCATGCACCTTTCTCCTCTCTACCTTTGTTGGACAGGCCACATGAAGGGCCGCTCCCCCTCGGCCCGACCAGGCCAGAGCCCGGTCACGCAAGTGCCACACACCACCACTGCACGTCTTCCGTCCCCTCCGGGACCCCTGCTCCTGAACATATCGACCTCGTGGGCCCGACCCACTACTGGCCCGCGCACCCAGCCTGGGCGCCATCTTAGACACTCCACCACGAGGCCGCCTGGCCCCCGATCGACCTCAACCTTGGGCCTAGCCAGGCCTCAGACATCCCGGCACCACCATCCACTCAGGAGGTGAGCGGGCTACTTGGCAAGTCAATGGGAGAAAGAGGTATCGATGGCTCTCCCCCGCCAAGTGCCGCTCGCCCATCGCCTCCCCGGGCGCTGGCTCCACCCCCCTGCTGGGTGTCTGGACTCCCTCATCCCGGACCTCCCGACCTCCAAGTGCGAGGGTCCGGACATCAAAGGGCACCAGCCCTATAACTGGGGCAGCTCCAGAGCAGGACGGCAGTTGTATCCTGGAGTCGAGAGACGCAGAGAAGAACTCATCCTTGACGGACTACTGGCGCTGCCGTAGCTCTGCCTTGCGCATCATCGTCCTGCCTGCTGGCGCTGCCGCAACCTTCGTAACCTTCGTAATCCTTCATCGTCGTCGGGACCTGCTGGCGTGGCCGCGGACCGTTTGTAACTACCATCTTCATCGGGACCTGCTGGCTCCGCCGCGGACCGTCGCTTCCTTCGTCCATCTCGGGACCTGCTGGCTCCGCCGCGGCCCGATCATCTAGAACGCCGAGCTCGAGGATTGAGAGCTATTTCCATCTTTTGGTAACAAGACTGTCCCGCTACCCTTTTCCCAAACCAGAGACCAGAATCGAGGGGACCCCTGAGTCCAGACCTCCTTGTACCATTCTATCGTACTTAAAGAATTGCCTATAAAGTATCGTTGAACTTTACCCTTGTGTGGTGTCCGTCTGTGGGGGGGAAGTTACTTGTCTGTACGTTCGCTGGAGACGGCTCTCCCCGGAGACCTCTCCCCTTATCCTCGGCCGACCCTCCCGGTCCGTCTAACATTGGTGGCCAGCGGCGCGATCCGAATCACCGCATAATCGTACAGAAAGTAGCTCACCCCACGACGAACGATGTCAAACAAAGAAAGCGGATCCACCGAGAAATTTCAGATGGAGAAATTGGACGAGTACAGCCATCGTGAATTAAAACAATTCTGCATCGAACTAGGTATCGCTACCACCGGTCTAAGTACCAAAGACGATTTCAAGCATGCCCTAGAGTCTTGGGCAGAAACCGGGGCTGCCGGAACCCCCGACCAAAACATCGCAGCAATAGAAAAAAACACCACGGCCCCTGAGGAGCGAAGAACGGGTCTCTCGCAAGACGAGATCCAGGAACGAGAAAAAACCCGACTATACGAGCTAGAAATGGCCCGGCTCAAAATGGATGTTGAACTTAAGTTGGCCGAACTAAAAATAAACTTAGAGCACCTGCGTCTCCGAGAAGAAAGAGAGGAAAAACAGAGACAAAGGGAGCTCGAGGAAAAGAAACTGGCATATGAACACGAGCGAAAATTAGCTGAGATCGACCTACGCAAGCAGAATAAAGAAGTAGGGGTGCCCGAGCAACCCCACACCCCAGGGGCAACAGAGAAAAAGGTACACATCCCCAAGGATGTCGTTCGAGAATACTTCCGAGAGGACGACATCCAGCAATGGTTTAAGGCCTACGAAATCGCTATGACCGCCCACCGGATCGATAGAAGCGACTGGGGAGCCGGTCTATGGGGGAGATTCCTCAATGAGGGCCGCGACGCCCTGCTACAGCTCCCGGACCACCAGATGACCTCCTATGACCATATGAAAGCTGCACTCCTCACCCGCTATGGCCTCACACCCGAGATGTACCGTCAGAGGTTCCGAGACTGCACCCGCATCCCGGGTACAACTTGGGTGGACTATGTAGACTATTTTAGCCGAGCCTTCGAGGGCTGGATCAAAGGAAGCAAGGTCACAACTTACGAACAACTCTTCAATCTCATGGTATGGGAGCATCTATCGAACAATTGCTTCATTGAGCTCCGCCAGCACCTCCTCGACAGCAAATTGACCGATCCCCGGCAGCTCGCAGCCGAGGCTGACCGGTGGGAAATCACCAGAGTGGGCCGAATGGGTCCTATGAACAGAGCCGGAACAACAACGGTCAGCACCGTCCCCGAGGAGGAGGAGGAGGCCAAGGACGCGGAAGAGACAACGCTCCGGTCGCCCCCGCTGCCAGCACCACCCCCCCGGCCAACCGGGGCAGCACCCCGGCGCGACCGGGATACCGAGCCAATGTTACGTGCCATCGATGCCAACGAGTCGGCCACTATGCAAACGACCCAAACTGCCCCCAGTACCAGAGCCCAAGACCCCGCCAAGTAGCCGCTGCTGCTCTGGGGGAGGAACAGATCTCAGAGGAACAAGAAGAATATGAGCAAGAGCATCAGGAATGGGAGCCAGCCGCCATGGCTCTAGCATGCTTAGGGGGGAAAGACATGGTCCCGCGGGTCCCCCTACCCGCTAACACCCAGAAGTACAGCCAATGGGTGAGCATCAATGGACGCCGGGCCGAAGCCCTCCGTGACACCGGGGCCAGTGTGACAGCCGTCCGCTGTCACCTGGTGGCCCCAGAACAGTTCCTACCAAACATTCTCTGCCCTGTCCGTTCAGCCGATAACTCGGAAAGTCTGTGTCGGATGGCCTGCGTCCCTTTCGAATGGGGAGGGGTCTCCGGCATGTTGAAAGTAACGGTCCGGGACGATGCCCCCGTAGACTGCCTCCTGGGGAATGACCTTGAAAGCTCTCCGTGGGCAGCCGTAGAACGAAGAGAACACCTGGGGATGTTAGGCATCCCGGACTGGGCGTGCGTCACCACCCGGTCCATGGCCGCCCGTGCCAAACTCCGACCCGAGGAACCCGAATGGCCGGCGCCGCCGCCTCCGGTCGCACCAGTCGAAACCACCGACCGTGACGTCCCCCCAGAACCAGCTCAACCTCCAGACCTCGCTAACCTCGACCAGTGGCCTCAAGAGGGGGGGCCCACGCAAGAACAGTTTCGCCAAGAACAGAAGACCTGTCCCTCCCTCGAGGGACTCCGCCAACAAGCCCTCGCCCAAAGCGCAGGGGATACCTCCGGAACACATTGGATCTACTGGGACAATGATCTGCTGTACAGTGAACAAAGAATCGCGGAGTTGGGGGCCAGCCGAGTGCTAGTGGTGCCCCTCCGCTTTAGAGACTTTCTGCTAAACCTGGCCCACGATGTCCCCCTGGCTGGACACCTGGGTCAAGATAAAACCTACAGCCGCCTGGTGACCCACTTCTTCTGGCCCAAAATGAGGAACGATGTACACCAGCATTGCCGATCTTGCCCCACGTGCCAAGCCAGTGGAAAGAGCGGCCGCAAACTAAAAGCCCCCCTGCAACCTTTTCCCGTGGTCACCACCCCGTTTGAGAGGGTCGGGATAGACATTGTGGGGCCCCTGGACCCGCGTACAAAACAAGGCCATCGGTTCATCCTGGTGCTAGTGGACCACGCCACCCGCTACCCCGAGGCTGTTCCCCTGCGGACTGTGACAGCCCCGGTAGTCGGCCGGGCTCTGATGGGAATCTTCTCCCGTGTGGGCTTCCCCCGAGAAGTCGTCAGCGACAGAGGCACGAACTTTATTTCCAAATATATGAAGTCCCTCTGGCAACAGTGTGGGGTTACCTACCGGTTCACGACCCCCTATCACCCTCAAGGAAACGGACTCGTTGAGCGGTTCAACCGCACGCTCAAAGGGATGATTGGGGGGTTGGAAGAGCCCCTCCGTCGCCAGTGGGATGTGCTGCTGCCGTGCCTCCTCTTCGCATATCGAGAGGTCCCCCAGAAGTCCCTCGGCTTCAGCCCGTTTGAACTGCTGTATGGACATCCAGTACGGGGGCCGCTCAGCCTAGTCAAGGAAGGCTGGGAGATGCCCCCTCTAAAGAACCCCCCAGATGTCTTCAGGTACCTCCTACGGACTCGGGAGAAAGACGGCTCCGTGGATGGGGTCCGACTCTCGGAGGCCCTCACCCAGGAACAACGCCAGGAGTGTCGAGACCTTCTGTTACAGTTCGCCAGCCTGTTTTCCCTCACCCCAGGTGTCACTTCCTGGTGTGTGCACGACGTGGACATGGGGGACAGCCCCCCTATCCGCCACCGGGCCTACCGCGTGCCAGATCGGGTACGGGCCTGCATCCAGGAAGAAGTCACAAAAATGCTCACGCTCGGGGTCATCGAGCCCTCAGACAGCCCCTGGGCCAGCCCTGTAGTGCTGGTCCCCAAAGCAGCCGCTCCCGGCGCCACACCAGAACTCCGGTTCTGCGTCGACTACCGGGGCTTGAATGCGGTCACCAGAACAGACGCACATCCCATCCCCCGGGCAGACGAACTAATCGACCGCATGGGAGCTGCCCGCTACCTCAGTATTTTCGACCTGACGGCGGGCTACTGGCAGATCGGCCTCACACCCCGGGCCCAAGAACGTTCTGCCTTTTCCACCCCTGATGGCCATTACCATTTCAAGGTCATGCCCTTCGGCATGAAGAATGCTCCAGCAACGTTTCAGCGGCTCGTCAATCAGGTCCTGGCAGGGCTCGAAGGATTCAGCGCCGCCTACCTAGACGACATCGCTGTATACAGCCACCATTGGCCCGAGCACCTCCACCACCTCCGAGCGGTGCTACAGGCCCTTCAGCGGGCTGGCCTCACGATCAAGGCCAGCAAATGCCAAATTGGTCAGGGGTCCGTAACCTACCTCGGACACCAGGTGGGAAGCGGCCTGGTGGCCCCTCTGCAGCTCAAGATTGCCGCCATCCAGTCCTGGCAGCCCCCCATCACCCAGACCGAGGTACGCGCCTTCCTGGGCCTCACGGGCTATTACCGAAGGTTCGTGAAAGACTATGGTACCATAGTGGGGCCCCTCACAGAACTCACGTCCAAAAATCAACCCAAGAAAGTCAACTGGACCCCAGATTGTCAAACAGCCTTCGAACAATTGAAGGCCGCCATGTGCTCCGCCCCTGTGCTCCAGGCCCCCGACTACAGCCGGGAGTTCGTCGTCCAGACGGATGCCTCCGACCATGGCATTGGGGCAGTCCTGTCTCAAGTGAACACCGAAGGCCTTGATCAGCCAGTGGCCTTCATCAGCAGGCGACTCCTACCCCGAGAACAACGCTGGAGCACCATCGAGAGGGAGGCCTTCGCTGTGGTATGGGCCCTCAAAAAGCTCCGGCCCAACCTCTTTGGAACACACTTTCGGGTGCAGACCGACCATCGACCCCTGCAGTGGCTGATGCAGATGCGGGGGGAAAACCCGAAACTACTACGTTGGTCCATCTCCCTACAAGGGATGGACTTCACTGTTGAGCACCGGCCTGGGCCAGATCACGCCAACGCGGATGGCCTGTCCCGGTTTTTCCGCCTTGACGAGGAGAGTCCCCAAGAGGATGGGTGACTCTCCCCGCCTTCAGCTGGGGGGGACGCATGTTGGACAGGCCACATGAAGGGCCGCTCCCCCTCGGCCCGACCAGGCCCGAGCCCGGTCACGCAAGTGCCACACACCACCACTGCACGTCTTCCGTCCCCTCCGGGACCCCTGCTCCTGAACATATCGACCTCGTGGGCCCGACCCACTACTGGCCCGCGCACCCAGCCTGGGCGCCATCTTGGACACTCCACCACGAGGCCGCCTGGCCCCCGATCGACCTCAACCCTGGGCCTAGCCAGGCCTCAGACATCCCGGCACCACCATCCACCCAGGAGGTGAGCGGGCTACTTGGCAATTCAATGGGAGAAAGAGGTATCGATGGCTCTCCCCCGCCAAGTGCCGCTCGCCCATCGCCTCCCCGGGCGCTGGCTCCACCCCCCTGCTGGGTGTCTGGACTCCCTCATCCCGGACCTCCCGACCTCCAAGTGCGAGGGTCCGGACATCAAAGGGCACCAGCCCTATAACTGGGGCAGCTCCAGAGCAGGACGGCAGTTGTATCCTGGAGTCGAGAGACGCAGAGAAGAACTCATCCTTGACGGACTACTGGCGCTGCCATAGCTCTGCCTTGCGCATCATCGTCCTGCCTGCTGGCGCTGCCGCAACCTTCGTAACCTTCGTAATCCTTCATCGTCGTCGGGACCTGCTGGCGTGGCCGCGGACCGTTTGTAACTACCATCTTCATCGGGACCTGCTGGCTCCGCCGCGGACCGTCGCTTCCTTCGTCCATCTCGGGACCTGCTGGCTCCGCCGCGGCCCGATCATCTAGAACGCCGAGCTCGAGGATTGAGAGCTATTTCCATCTTTTGGTAACAAGACTGTCCCGCTACCCTTTTCCCAAACCAGAGACCAGAATCGAGGGGACCCCTGAGTCCAGACCTCCTTGTACCATTCTATCGTACTTAAAGAATTGCCTATAAAGTATCGTTGAACTTTACCCTTGTGTGGTGTCCGTCTGTGGGGGGGAAGTTACTTGTCTGTACGTTCGCTGGAGACGGCTCTCCCCGGAGACCTCTCCCCTTATCCTCGGCCGACCCTCCCGGTCCGTCTAACAACCTTGCACCCTTCTCCCGTCCGCCTTGCACCCTTCTCCCCTCCGCCTTGCACCCTTCTCTCCTCTGCCTTGCACCCTTCTCCCCTCCACCTTGCACCCTTGTCCTCTATGCCTTGCACCCCTCTCCTCTCTGCCTTGCACCCATCTCCTCTCCGTCTTGCAGCCATCTCCTCTCTGCCTTGCACCCATCTCCTCTCTGCCTTGCACCCTTCTCCCCTCCGCCTTGCACCCTTCTCTCCTCCGCCCTGGAACCCATCTCCTCTCCGCCTTGCACCCATCTCCTCTCTGCCTTGCACCTTTCTCCTCTCTACCTTGCACCCTTCTCCTCTCCGCCTTGCACCCTTCTCCCCTCCGCCTTGCACCTTCTCCCCTCTGCCTTGCACCCTTGTCCCCTCTACCTTGCACCCTTCTCCCCTTCGCCTTGCACCCTTCTCCCCTCCGCCTTGCACCCTTCTCCCCTCTACCTTGTACCCTTCTCCCCTCTGCCTTGCACCTTCCTCCTTTCTACCTTGCACCCTTCTCCTTTCTACCTTGCACCCTTCTCCCATCCGCCTTGCACCCTTCTCCCCTATGCCTTGCACCCTTCTCCCCTCCACCTTGCACCCTTGTCCCCTCTACCTTGCACCCTTCTCCCCTCCGCCTTGCACCCTTCTCCCCTCCGCCTTGCACCCTTCTCCCCTCTACCTTGTACCCTTCTCCCCTCTGCCTTGCACCTTCCTCCTCTCTACCTTGCACCCTTCTCCTCTCTACCTTGCACCCTTCTCCCCTCCACCTTGTACCCTTCTTCCCTCTGCCTTGCACCTTTCTCCTTTCTACCTTGCACCCTTCTCCTCTCTACCTTGCACCCTTCTCCTCTCTACCTTGCACCCTTCTCTCCTCTTCCTTGCACCCTTCTTCCCTCTGCCTTGCACCCTTCTCCCCTCCGCCTTGCATCCTTCTCACCTCCGCCATGCACACATCTCCTCTCTGCCTTGCACCCTTCCCCCCTCTGGCTTGCACCCTTCTCCCCTCTGCCTTGCACCCTTCTCCCCTCTACCTTGCACCCTTCTCCCCTCCGCCTTGCACCCTTCTCCCCTCCGCCCTGGAACCCATCTCCTCTCCGCCTTCCACCCATCTCCTCTTTGCCATGCACCTTTCTCCTCTCTACCTTGCACCCTTCTCCCGTCCGCCTTGCACCCTTCTCCCCTCCGCCTTGCACCCTTCTCTCCTCTGCCTTGCACCCTTCTCCCCTCCACCTTGCACCCTTGTCCTCTATGCCTTGCACCCCTCTCCTCTCTGCCTTGCACCCATCTCCTCGCCGTCTTGCACCCATCTCCTCTCTGCCTTGCACCCATCTCCTCTCTGCCTTGCACCCTTCTCCTCTCTACCTTGCACCCTTCTCCCCTCCACCTAGCACCCTTCTCCCCTCTGCCTTGCACCCATCTCCTCTCTGCCTTGCACCCATCTCCCCTCTACCTTGTACCCTTCTTCCCTCTGCCTTGCACCTTTCTCCTCTCTACCTTGCACCCTTCTCCTCTCTACCTTGCACCCTTCTCCTCTCTACCTTGCACCCTTCTCTCCTCTTCCTTGCACCCTTCTTCCCTCTGCCTTGCACCCTTCTCCCCTCCGCCTTGCATCCTTCTCCCCTCCGCCTTGCACCCATATCCTCTCTGCCTTGCACCCTTCCCCCCTCTGGCTTGCACCCTTCTCCCCTCTGCCTTGCACCCTTCTCCCCTCTACCTTGCACCCTTCTCCCCTCCGCCTTGCACCCTTCTCCCCTCCGCCCTGGAACCCATCTCCTCTCCGCCTTCCACCCATCTCCTCTTTGCCATGCACCTTTCTCCTCTCTACCTTGCACCCTTCTCCCGTCCGCCTTGCACCCTTCTCCCCTCTGCCTTGCACCCTTCTCTCCTCTGCCTTGCACCCTTCTCCCCTCCACCTTGCACCCTTGTCCTCTATGCCTTGCACCCCTCTCCTCTCTGCCTTGCACCCATCTCCTCTCCGTCTTGCACCCATCTCCTCTCTGCCTTGCACCCATCTCCTCTCTGCCTTGCACCCTTCTCCTCTCTACCTTGCACCCTTCTCCCCTCCGCCTTGCACCCTTCTCTCCTCCGCCCTGGAACCCATCTCCTCTCTGCCTTGCACCCATCTCCTCTCTGCCTTGCACCTTTCTCCTCTCTACCTTGCACCCTTCTCCTCTCCGCCTTGCACCCTTCTCCCCTCCGCCTTGCACCTTCTCCCCTCTGCCTTGCACCCTTGTCCCCTCTACCTTGCACCCTTCTCCCCTTCGCCTTGCACCCTTCTCCCCTCCGCCTTGCAACCTTCTCCCCTCTACCTTGTACCCTTCTCCCCTCTGCCTTGCACCTTCCTCCTTTCTACCTTGCACCCTTCTCCTTTCTACCTTGCACCCTTCTCCCCTCCGCCTTGCACCCTTCTCCCCTATGCCTTGCACCCTTCTCCGTTCCACCTTGCACCCTTGTCCCCTCTACCTTGCACCCTTCTCCCCTCCGCCTTGCACCCTTCTCCCCTCCGCCTTGCACCCTTCTCCCCTCTACCTTGTACCCTTCTCCCCTCTGACTTGCACCCTTTTCCCCTCCCCCTTGCACTCTTCTCCCCTCTGCCTTGCACCCTTCTCCCTTCTGCCTTGCACCCTTCTCCTCTCTACCTTGCACCCTTCTCCCCTCTGCCTTGCACCCTTCTACTCTCTACCTTGCACCCTTCTCTCCTCTGCCTTGCACCCTTCTCCCCACCTTCTTGCACCCTTCTCCTCTCTACCTTGCACCCTTCTCCCCTCTGCCTTGCACCCTTCTCCCCTCTGCCTTGCACCCTTCTCTCCACCGCCTTGCACTCTTCTCCCCACCGCCTTGCACCCTTCTCTCCTCTGCCTTGCACCCTTCTCCCCTCCGCCTTGCACCCTTCTCTCCTCTGCCTTGCACCCTTCTCCCCTCCACCTTGCACCCTTCTCCTCTCTGCCTTGCTCTCTTCTCCCCTCTGCCTTTCACCCTTCTCTCCTCTGCCTTGCACCCTTCTCCCCTCCGCCTTGCACCCTTCTCCCCTCTGCCTTGCACCCTTCTCTCCTCTGCCTTGCACCCTTCTCCTCTCTGCCTTGCATCCTTCTCCTCTCTACCTTGCACCCTTCTCCCCTCTGCCTTGCACCCTTCTCCCCTCCACCTTGCACCCTTCTCCTCTCTACCATGCACACTTTTCCCCCCTGCCTTGCACCCTTCTCCCCTCCGCCTTGCACCCATCTCCTCTCCGCCTTGCACCCATCTCCTCTCTGCCTTGCACCCATATCCCCTCTGCCTTGCACCCTTCTCTCCTCTGCCTTGCACCCTTCTCCTCTCTACCTTGCACCCTTCTCCTCTCTACCTTGCACCCTTCTCTCCTCTGCCTTGCACCCTTCTTCCCTCTGCCTTGCACCCTTCTCCCCTCCGCCTTGCACCCTTCTCCCCTCCGCCTTGCACCCATCTCCTCTCTGCCTTGCACCCTTCCCCCCTCTGGCTTGCACCCTTCTCCCCTCTGCCTTGCACCCTTCTCCCCTCTACCTTGCACTCTTCTCCCCTCCGCCTTGCACCCTTCTCCCCTCCGCCCTGGAACCCATCTCCTCTCCTCCTTGCACCCATCTCCTCTCTGCCTTGCACCTTTCTCCTCTCTACCTTGCACCCTTCTCCCCTCCACCTAGCACCCTTCTCCCCTCTGCCTTGCACCCATCTCCTCTCTGCCTTGCACCCATCTCCCCTCTACCTTGTACCCTTCTTCCCTCTGCCTTGCACCTTTCTCCTCTCTACCTTGCACCCTTCTCCCCTCTGCCTTGCACCCATCTCCTCTCTGCCTTGCACCCATCTCCCCTCTACCTTGCACCCTTCTTCCCTCTGCCTTGCACCCTTCTCCCCTCCGCCTTGCATCCTTCTCCCCTCCGCCTTGCACCCATCTCCTCTCTGCCTTGCACCCTTCCCCCCTCTGGCTTGCACCCTTCTCCCCTCTGCCTTGCACCCTTCTCCCCTCTACCTTGCACCCTTCTCCCCTCCGCCTTGCACCCTTCTCCCCTCCGCCCTGGAACCCATCTCCTCTCCACCTTCCACCCATCTCCTCTTTGCCATGCACCTTTCTCCTCTCTACCTTGCACCCTTCTCCCGTCCGCCTTGCACCCTTCTCCCCTCCGCCTTGCACCCTTCTCTCCTCTGCCTTGCACCCTTCTCTCCTCTGCCTTGCACCCTTGTCCTCTATGCCTTGCACCCCTCTCCTCTCTGCCTTGCACCCATCTCCTCTCCGTCTTGCACCCATCTCCTCTCTGCCTTGCACCCATCTCCTCTCTGCCTTGCACCCTTCTCCTCTCTACCTTGCACCCTTCTCCCCTCCGCCTTGCACCCTTCTCTCCTCCGCCCTGGAACCCATCTCCTCTCCGCCTTGCACCCATCTCCTCTCTGCCTTGCACCTTTCTCCTCTCTACCTTGCACCCTTCTCCTCTCCGCCTTGCACCTTCTCCCCTCTGCCTTGCACCCTTGTCCCCTCTACCTTGCACCCTTCTCCCCTTCGCCTTGCACCCTTCTCCCCTCCGCCTTGCACCCTTCTCCCCTCTACCTTGTACCCTTCTCCCCTCTGCCTTGCACCTTCCTCCTTTCTACCTTGCACCCTTCTCCTTTCTACCTTGCACCCTTCTCCCATCCGCCTTGCACCCTTCTCCCCTATGCCTTGCACCCTTCTCCCCTCCACCTTGCACCCTTGTCCCCTCTACCTTGCACCCTTCTCCCCTCCGCCTTGCACCCTTCTCCCCTCCGCCTTGCACCCTTCTCCCCTCTACCTTGTACCCTTCTCCCCTCTGCCTTGCACCTTCCTCCTCTCTACCTTGCACCCTTCTCCTCTCTACCTTGCACCCTTCTCCCCTCCACCTTGTACCCTTCTTCCCTCTGCCTTGCACCTTTCTCCTTTCTACCTTGCACCCTTCTCCTCTCTACCTTGCACCCTTCTCCTCTCTACCTTGCACCCTTCTCTCCTCTTCCTTGCACCCTTCTTCCCTCTGCCTTGCACCCTTCTCCCCTCCGCCTTGCATCCTTCTCACCTCCGCCATGCACACATCTCCTCTCTGCCTTGCACCCTTCCCCCCTCTGGCTTGCACCCTTCTCCCCTCTGCCTTGCACCCTTCTCCCCTCTACCTTGCACCCTTCTCCCCTCCGCCTTGCACCCTTCTCCCCTCCGCCCTGGAACCCATCTCCTCTCCGCCTTCCACCCATCTCCTCTTTGCCATGCACCTTTCTCCTCTCTACCTTGCACCCTTCTCCCGTCCGCCTTGCACCCTTCTCCCCTCCGCCTTGCACCCTTCTCTCCTCTGCCTTGCACCCTTCTCCCCTCCACCTTGCACCCTTGTCCTCTATGCCTTGCACCCCTCTCCTCTCTGCCTTGCACCCATCTCCTCGCCGTCTTGCACCCATCTCCTCTCTGCCTTGCACCCATCTCCTCTCTGCCTTGCACCCTTCTCCTCTCTACCTTGCACCCTTCTCCCCTTCGCCTTGCACCCTTCTCTCCTCCGCCCTGGAACCCATCTCCTCTCCGCCTTGCACCCATCTCCTCTCTGCCTTGCACCTTTCTCCTCTCTACCTTGCACCCTTCTCCTCTCCGCCTTGCACCCTTCTCCCCTCCGCCTTGCACCTTCTCCCCTCTGCCTTGCACCCTTGTCCCCTCTACCTTGCACTCTTCTCCCCTCCGCCTTGCACCCTTCTCCCCTCCGCCTTGCACCCTTCTCCCCTCTACCTTGTACCCTTCTCCCCTCTGCCTTGCACCTTCCTCCTCTCTACCTTGCACCCTTCTCCTCTCTACCTTGCACCCTTCTCCCCTCCGCCTTGCACCCTTCTCCCCTCTGCCTTGCACCCTTCTGCCCTCCACCTTGCACCCTTGTCCTCTCTGCCTTGCACCCTTCTCCTCTCTGCCTTGCACCCATCTCCTCTCCGTCTTGCACCAATCTCCTCTCTGCCTTGCACCCATCTCCTCTCTGCCTTGCACCCTTCTCCTCTCTACCTTGCACCCTTCTCCCCTCTGCCTTGCACCCTTCTCGGCCCCCCTATCCCCCCCTGCTGACACCCACATGGTGCGTTCTAACAAGAGTGCTTACCTGAGGGCACCATTTTGCTGCCTCATCCCTTCTCATATGAGCTTTGCCCTGGAGAATGCTCTCTCTGGGGGCCCTCACTACCACCCTTGTCAGGGTCCTGAGCAGTGCTCTGTGCTGCCTCCTGCTCTCTGGGTCCTCCACCCCATCCTCTTTCCGCCCTTGATTACACTTGATACATTGTTTCACTTCAGTCAGCGTGAGGGGTATGCACCTGTTACAACGCATTTTTTACTCCGCACTACCATTGCAAAGCGACTTTTACAACGCATACCATTACAACGCATTGCGCTGGGGGGCGCTCTAGGATAGGGAATAAGTATAATTTACTATCCAACACCTTCCCTAGGGTCCACGGGGACTGGAGTTAGAATAGTAAATTATACTTACCACTATCCAGCACCCCAAAGCGCTATGCGTTGTAATGGTATGCGGTGTAATGGTCGCGTTGTAATGGTAGGTAGTTGTAACGGTATGCGGAGTAACGTCATACATCCGCGTGAGGGGCTCAAAGCAGGCTGCAGACTGCCTGCACCTGCTTCAGCAGCAAGCCTCTCTCACAGCTCTTAGGGGGGCCCCTTCATTTACTGAAGAGAGTGGGGCCCCCCGCACTGCGGGTGCTGCAGGGCGTTTGTTACGCCCCTGTTCTCTATCTGGATCAGAAGTGATAGTAGGTATGATGCTATTAGGGTCCTCAAAGTCATCGTATGAAAGTGAGAGAGTGAGTGTGTCTTCCACAGACATCTCAGTTTGGAATCTAAGGGGTCTAGCATGGAGGTTGGGAAAAGGGTGAGAGGGCCAGCGTACGTTACAAAGATAAGTCTCAGTGGCCCTTTCCAATCCACCACTGAGAGTGGATGCTGGGGCTTAGGAATATCAGTTCCCGGGTGAGGATAGGGTTTGCATAACTTCTCATTGTTCAATGAGCAGTGTAAGAGGGTCTGGAGATTATCCTTGTTAGACGGACCGGGAGGGTCGGCCGAGGTTACGGGGAGAGGTCTCCAGGGAGAGCCGTCTCCAACGACTGTACAGATAAGTAACTTCCCCCCCACAGACGGACACCACACAAGGTTGAAGGTTAACGAGACTTTATATGCAATTCTTAGGTTACGAGGATGGATACAAGGAGGTCTGGACTCAGGGGTCCCCTCGGTTCTAGTCTCTGGTTTAGGAAAGGGGTAGCGGGACAGTCTTAGTTACCAATGAGTACAAAATAGCTCTCAATCCTCGAGCTCGGCGTTCTAGATGATCGGGCCGTGGAGGAGCCAAGCAGGTCCCGAGATGGATGAAGGAAGGACGACGGTCCGCGGCGGAGCCTGCAGGTCCCGGTGGAAGATGACGGTTACAACGGTCCGCGGCCACGCCAGCAGATCCCGACGACGATGAAGGATGAAGGTTACGACGGCTGTGGCAGCGCCAACAGGCAGGACGATGGTGCACAGGACAGAGCTATGGCAGCGCCAGTAGTCCGTCCAGGATGAGTTCCTCTTTACGTCTCTCGACTCCAAGATACAACTGCCTTCCTGCTCTGGAGCTGCCCCAGTTATAGGGCTGGCGTGCTTTGATGTCCGGACCCTCGCACTTGGAGGTCGGGAGGTCCGGGATGGGGGAGTCCAGACACCCAGCAGGGGGGTGGAGCCAGCGCCCGGGGAGGCGATGGGCGAGCGGCACTTGGTGGGGGAGAGCCATCGGCACCTCTTTCTCCCATTGACTTGCCAAGTAGCCCGCTCACCTCCTGGGTGGAGGGTGGTGCCGGAATGTCTGAGGCCGGGCCAGGCCCAGGGTTGAGGTCGATCGGGGGCCAGGCGGCCTCGTGGTGGAGTGTCCAAGATGGCGCCCCAGGCTGGGCGCGTGGGCCGGCAGTGGATCGGACCCTCGAGGTCGGCAGGCTCGAGGGCAGGGGTCCCTGAGGGGACGGAGGACGTGCAATGGTGGTGTGTGGTACTTGCGGGACTGGGCTCAGGCCTGGTTGGGCCGGGGGAGAGCGGCCCTTCATGTGGCCTGTCCAACATGCGTCCCCCCCAGCTGAAGGCGGGGAGAGTTACCCATCCTCTTGGGGACTCTCCTCGTCGAGGCGGAAAAACCGGGACAGGCCATCCGCGTTGGCGTGATCTGGCCCAGGCCGGTGTTCGACTGTGAAGTCCATACCTTGCAAGGAGATGGACCAGCGTAGCAACTTTGGGTTCTCCCCCCGCATATGCATCAGCCATTGCAGGGGTCGGTGGTCGGTCTGCACCCGAAAGTGGGTGCCGAAAAGGTAGGGCCGGAGCTTCTTGAGGGCCCATACCACAGCGAAGGCTTCCCTCTCTATGGTGCTCCAGCGTTGCTCCCGTGGTAGGAGTCTCCGGCTGATGAAGGCCACCGGTTGATCAAGGCCTTCGGTGTTCACTTGAGACAGGACTGCCCCAATGCCCTGGTCGGAGGCGTCCGTCTGGACGACGAACTCCCGGCTGTAGTCTGGGGCCTGGAGCACAGGGGCGGAACACATGGCGGCCTTTAATTGTTCAAATGCAGTTTGACACTCTGGGGTCCAGGTGACTTTCTTGGGCTGGTTCTTTGACGTGAGTTCTGTGAGGGGCCCCACTATGGTACCATAGTCTTTTACGAACCTTCGGTAGTAGCCCGTGAGGCCCAGGAAGGCTCGTACCTCGGTTTGGGTGATGGGGGGCTGCCAGGCCTGGATGGCGGCAATTTTCAGCTGTAGCGGGGCCACTAGGCCGCTTCCCACCTGGTGTCCGAGGTAGGTTACAGACCCTTGCCCAATTTGACACTTGCTGGCCTTGATCGTGAGGCCAGCTCGCTGAAGGGCTTGCAGCACTGCTCGGAGGTGGTGGAGGTGCTCGGTCCAATGGTGGCTGTATACAGCGATGTCGTCTAGGTAGGCGGCGCTGAATCCTTCGAGCCCCGCCAGGACCTGATTGACGAGCCGTTGGAATGTTGCTGGGGCATTCTTCATGCCGAAGGGCATGACCGTGAAATGGTAATGGCCATCGGGGGTGGAGAAGGCAGAACGTTCTTGCGCCCGGGGTGTGAGGCCGATCTGCCAATAGCCTGCTGTCAAGTCGAAGATGCTGAGGTAGTGGGCAGCTCCCATTCGGTCGACTAGTTCATCTGCCCGGGGGATGGGGTGCGCGTCTGTTCTGGTGACCGCATTCAAGCCCCGGTAGTCGACGCAGAACCGGAGTTCGGGTGTGGTGCCGGGGGCAGCTGCTTTGGGGACCAGTACGACAGGGCTGGCCCAGGGACTGTCTGAGGGCTCGATGACCCCGATCGTGAGCATCTTGGCTATTTCTTCCTGGATGCAGGCCCGTACCCGGTCTGGCACGCGGTAGGCCCGGTGGCGGATAGGGGGGCTGTCCCCGGTATCCACATCGTGCACACACCAGGAAGTGACACCCGGGGTGAGGGAGAACAGGCTGGCGAACTGTGATAGGAGGGCTTGACACTCCTGGCGTTGTTCTCTGGTGAGGGCCTCTGAGAGCCGGACCCCATCCACGGAGCCGTCTTGCTCTTGAGTCCGGAGGAGGTCAGGGAGAGGCTCGGAGTCTTCTTCAACCCCAGTGTCTGTGGCCATCAGGAGGCTGAGCTCTGTTCGCACAAAGTGGGGCTTTAGTCTGTTAGCGTGGAGGACCCGGAGAGGGTTCCGGGAGGATTCCATGTCGATGAGATAAGTGGCAGGACCCTTGCGCTCTATTACTTTGAAGGGCCCCGTCCATTTGTCTTGCAGGGCGCATGGCTCAGTGGGGGACATCACCCATACCTGTTGGCCAGGTTCGAATTCAATGGATGAGGCATTCTGGTCATACCATTTTTTCATGTCCTCTTGACTGGCCTCTAGGTTGGCCTTCGCTAGTTCTCTGAACCGCCGGGTCTGGTTGCGGAGGGTGAGGAGGTACCGGAAGACATCTGGAGGGTTCTTTAGCGGAGGCATCTCCCAGCCTTCTTTGACGAGACTGAGCGGCCCTCGCACTGGGTGTCCATATAGCAGTTCAAATGGGCTGAAGCCCAGGGATTTCTGGGGGACTTCTCGATATGCGAAGAGGAGGCACGGCAGCAGCACATCCCACTGGCGACGGAGGGGCTCTTCCAACCCCCCGATCATTCCCTTTAGCGTGCGGTTGAACCGCTCAACGAGTCCGTTCCCTTGAGGGTGATAGGGGGTTGTGAATCTGTAGGTGACCCCGCACTGTTGCCAGAGGGACTTCATGTATTTGGAAATAAAGTTCGTGCCTCTGTCGCTGACGACTTCTCGGGGGAAGCCCACACGGGAGAAGATCCCCATCAGGGCCCGGCCGACCACCGGGGCTGTCACAGTTCGCAGAGGAACAGCCTCAGGGTAGCGGGTGGCGTGGTCCACTAGCACCAGGATGAATCGATGGCCTTGTTTTGTGCGTGGGTCCAAGGGCCCCACAATGTCTATTCCGACTCTCTCAAACGGGGTAGTGACCACGGGAAAAGGTTGCAGGGGAGCCTTTAGTTTGCGGCCGCTCTTCCCACTGGCTTGGCACGTGGGGCAAGATCGGCAATGCTGGTGCACATCGTTTCTCATTTTGGGCCAGAAGAAGTGGGTCACTAGGCGACTGTAGGTTTTATCTTGTCCCAGATGTCCTGCCAGGGGGACATCGTGGGCCAGGTTTAACAGGAAGTCTCTGAAACGGAGGGGTACCACTAGTACTCGGTTGCTCCCCAGCTCGGCGATTCTTTGCTCGCTGTACAGCAGATCATTGTCCCAGTAGACCCAATGAGTTCCGGGGGTATCCCCTGCGCTTTGGGCGAGCGCTTGCTGGCGGAGTCCCTCGAGGGAGGGACAGGTCTTCTGTTCTTTGCGAAATTGTTCTTGCGTGGGCCCCCCTTCTTGAGGCCACTGGTCGAGGTTAGCGAGGTCGGTAGGTTGAGCTGGTTCGGCGGGAATGTTACGGTCGGTGTTTTCGGCCGGGGCGACCGGAGGCGGTGGCGCCGGCCATTCGGGTTCTTCTGGCTGGTGGTTGGCACGGGCGGCCATGGAACGGGTGGTGACGCACGCCCAGTCTGGGACGCCCAACATCCCCAGGTGTTCCTTTCGCTCCACGGCGGCCCACGGAGAGCTTTCCAGGTCATTGCCCAGGAGGCAGTCTACGGGGGCATCGTCTCGGACCGTCACTTTCAACATGCCGGAGACCCCCCCCCATTCGAAGGGGACGCAGGCCATCCGACACAGGCTCTCCGAGTTATCGGCTGATCGTACAGGGCAGAGAATGTTCGGTAGATACTGTTCTGGGGCCACCAGGTGACAGCGGACGGCGGTTACACTGGCCCCGGTGTCACGAAGGGCTTCGGCCTGGTGCCCATTGATGCTCACCCATTGGCTGTACTTCTGGGTGTTAGCGGGTAGGGGGACCCGCAGGACCATGTCTTTCCCCCCTAAGCAGGCTAGAGTCATGGCGGCTGGCTCCCACTCTTGATGCTCTTGTTCGTACTCTTCCTGTTCCTCGGAGATCTGTTCTTCCCCTAGGGCTGCAGCGGCCACTTGGCGGGGTCTTGGGCTCTGGTACTGCGGGCAGTTTGGGTCGTTCGCATAGTGGCCGACTCGTTGACATCGGTGACACGTGACATTGGCTCTGTACCCCGGTCGCGCTGGGGTGCTGCCCCGGTTGGCCGGGGGGGTGGTGTTGGTAGCGGGGGCGACCGGGGCGTTGTCTCTTCCTCGCCCTTGGCCCCCTCCTCCTCCTCTGGGTCGGTGCTGACCATTGTTGTTCCGGTTCTGTTCGTAGGACCCATTCCGGCCCACTCTGGTGATCTCCCACCGGTCAGCTTCGGCTGCGAGCTGCCGGGGATCCGTTAACTTGCTGTCGAGGAGGTGTTGGCGGAGTTCAATGAAGCAATTGTTCGACAGATGCTCCCATACCATCAGGTTAAATAGTTGCTCGTATGTCGTGACGTTGCTTCCTCGGATCCAGCCCTCGAAGGCTCGGCTAAAGTATGTTACATAGTCCACCCAAGTTGTACCCGGGATGCGGGTGCAGTCTCGGAACCTCTGACGGTACATCTCGGGTGTGAGACCATAGCGGGTGAGGAGGGCCGCTTTCATATGGTCGTAGGAGGTCATCTGGTGGTCCGGGAGCTGTAGTAGGGTGTCGCGGCCCTCATTGAGGAATCTTCCCCAGAGACCGGCTCCCCAGTCGCTTCTATCGATCCGGTGTGCAGTCATAGCGATTTCATAGGCTTTAAACCATTGCTGGATGTCGTCCTCTCTGAAGTATTCTCGGACAACATCCTTGGGGATGTGTACCTTTTTGTCTGTGGCCCCTGAGGTGGGGGGTCGCTCGGGTACCCCTGCTTCTTTATTCTGCTTGCGTAGGTTGATCTCGGCTAGGTTTCGTTCGTGTTCGTACGCTAGTTTTTTTTCCTCGAGCTCCCTTTGTCTCTGTTTCTCCTCTCTTTCTTCTCGGAGACGCAGGTGCTCTAAGTTGATTTTTTGTTCGGCCAACTTAAGTTCAACGTCCATTTTAAGTCGGGCCATTTCTAGTTCGTGTAGTCGGGTCCTTTCTCTTTCCTGGATCTCGCCTTGCGAGAGACCCGTTCTTTGCCCTTCCGGGGCCGTGGTCGTTTTTTCTACGGTGCTTTGATCAGGGGTTCCGGCAGCCCCGGTTTCTGCCCAAGATTCTAGGGCATGCTTAAAATCGTCCTTGGTACTCAGTCCGGTGGTAGCGATACCCAGTTCGATGCAGAATTGTTTAAGTTCACGATGGTTGTACTCCTCCAATTTCTCCATTTGGAATTTCTCGGTTGATCCGCTCTCTTTCGTGGTCATTGTGACTTCGTCGTGGGGTGAGCTACTCTCTGTACGTTTATGCGGTGATTCGGATCGCGCCGCTGGCCACCAATGTTAGACGGACCGGGAGGGTCGGCCGAGGTTACGGGGAGAGGTCTCCAGGGAGAGCCGTCTCCAACGACTGTACAGATAAGTAACTTCCCCCCCACAGACGGACACCACACAAGGTTGAAGGTTAACGAGACTTTATATGCAATTCTTAGGTTACGAGGATGGATACAAGGAGGTCTGGACTCAGGGGTCCCCTCGGTTCTAGTCTCTGGTTTAGGAAAGGGGTAGCGGGACAGTCTTAGTTACCAATGAGTACAAAATAGCTCTCAATCCTCGAGCTCGGCGTTCTAGATGATCGGGCCGTGGAGGAGCCAAGCAGGTCCCGAGATGGATGAAGGAAGGACGACGGTCCGCGGCGGAGCCTGCAGGTCCCGGTGGAAGATGACGGTTACAACGGTCCTCGGCCACGCCAGCAGATCCCGACGACGATGAAGGATGAAGGTTACGACGGCTGTGGCAGCGCCAACAGGCAGGACGATGGTGCACAGGACAGAGCTATGGCAGCGCCAGTAGTCCGTCCAGGATGAGTTCCTCTTTACGTCTCTCGACTCCAAGATACAACTGCCTTCCTGCTCTGGAGCTGCCCCAGTTATAGGGCTGGCGTGCTTTGATGTCCGGACCCTCGCACTTGGAGGTCGGGAGGTCCGGGATGGGGGAGTCCAGACACCCAGCAGGGGGGTGGAGCCAGCGCCCGGGGAGGCGATGGGCGAGCGGCACTTGGTGGGGGAGAGCCATCGGCACCTCTTTCTCCCATTGACTTGCCAAGTAGCCCGCTCACCTCCTGGGTGGAGGGTGGTGCCGGAATGTCTGAGGCCGGGCCAGGCCCAGGGTTGAGGTCGATCGGGGGCCAGGCGGCCTCGTGGTGGAGTGTCCAAGATGGCGCCCCAGGCTGGGCGCGTGGGCCGGCAGTGGATCGGACCCTCGAGGTCGGCAGGCTCGAGGGCAGGGGTCCCTGAGGGGACGGAGGACGTGCAATGGTGGTGTGTGGTACTTGCGGGACTGGGCTCAGGCCTGGTTGGGCCGGGGGAGAGCGGCCCTTCATGTGGCCTGTCCAACAATCCTTTACAGTAAGGAGGTCCAGCTTCAGTTCAGCTAGTTTTTCGTCAATCCGGCGCAGGCTGAATAAGATGAAGGGAGAGGGCCATTCTCCTCACAGTGCTTGCACGGGGAGATGGACGCCTGTTTGTGCTAATTTATGGGCTCCAAGTGTGGGGTAGTATTGGCATGGCAGGTGTTAGGTATCTGAGCAGGGGGTTGCGGAGAACACCTTTGAGTGTGCAAGTGATGGGGCTCAGTGGACACATCCTGTGCTAAGGAGGTAGGGATATATAATGCGTGAGTTCGAGGAGGGTTCATAGTAAGGTCAGGCCCTGATGTAGTGTCCAGTGTGAAGAGGGAGAAGAGGCGGGTGGACGTACAGGGTTCAAAGGAAGGGTGCTCAGAGTTAAAGTTGTGTGCAGGGCAGGAGAGGCAATCCGATTAGAGTTACTGGTATTAGGAGACGTAATATCTATATGGAACTAGGAGATGTAGTAATATTCTTGCCATTCAAGTACTTGTACTGAAGCATGGCCTGCTGGAATTCGAGGGTTTGTAGTTTGGTACAGAACATTGCTCTTACTTTCAAATAGCCCTCCAATCAATCTGTTGTATTATGGTGACTGTTTGCAAGTAGATATGATGTAATCTAGAGCTTGTAGGCTACCTCCAGAAGCGACAAATTGGGCCCGCAGTGGCCCACCCGAATGCACCCTTGGCCAACCCAAATAAAAATTCCTGGAGCCAGGCCTGTGTGCCTCCAGTGGCACTCCCACAGTGCCAGCAGTGCTCCCGACATTTAGTGGGAAGGAATGCAAAGAGGCCAGAGAGGGGCAAGAGCGGGCCATGGCATGACAGGTGGTCCCAATTATAATATTTTGCAGTTTAATAGAATGCGAACTTGACCCGAACAGGCCGAGTGCCGAAGCACACTAAGCCCAAACACACATGCACAACAGCTAACACCCTGAGTAGAACAACGACAAGATAAAGGCACAAGCAGCATGCACGTCTCTGCTTGCTGCTGTGTTAAAACTCCATGGAGCTGGGGCAGGGCTGTGCGTCTGAAGCGGAGTTGATTGGTATCAGCGCCCCAAAAGTGCATTCAGGCATAAACAATCAAGAAGATACAGGCACCCAAGTAGTGTGCGCAGTGCTGCTCATTTCAGAGCCAATACTCTGTGGGAGTTAACTTTCAAGAAAAATGTGAGGCATGCACCAACCATTAGCCAATTGCAGGCTATGATTTTGGAATGGCACATATATAAGCCAGTCCAAACTGGTGGGATGAGTCAGAACCCACAAAGTACATAGAATACATCATGTGACAGCTCCACTGTCTAGGCTCGACCTAAAAATCATCTTTAATAAAAGACGTATTTTTAAATTCTGAGTACAGGCATAATAAGCGTATGTTGGTTTGTTTCGCTATAAGCAACTGATTTTTGGTGTATCCTCTGCTACTGAACTGTCCCAAGACATCATCCAATGTCACATACTGCCTGTGGTAAAGGCATTTAAATATAGTGATGTATTATTGGTTTTGGAGCCACACAGAAAGAGCACAACAAGGCTCTAATGCAAGTGTGTCATCTGCTGAATGATGCAGGCTTAACATTGAATGCTGACACGTGAATTCCACAAGAAAAGCCTGAAGTTCCTTGGACATGTATTTTCGAATGATGGCTTCAAGCAAAAGTGCAAGCATTGCCTACTGTAAGTCCCCCACAAGACATTTTTATGTTGTGATCATTGATAAAAAAAAATGTGTCTTTTCATTGATCTTGAGAATGTAAAAAAAAAGCTTTAAAAAGATCAAACAAACCATTGAGAGTGCCACTGAGATGGCCTACTTCAATCCCAAACTTCACACAGAGGTTGTAGTTGACGCAAGCCCTGTCAAGTTGGGTGCCATAATTGCACAGCACAATGGACAGACAAATGCCAGAAGACATATAGTGGCATATGCCAGAAAGTGCCTTCCACAAATGGAACTTGTTTACTCGCAACCAGAATAAGAAAGTTTGACAATGGTCTGTGCTTGTGAAAACGTCCATGTGTTTTTAAACGGAAAGCCTTTAACAGTAGTGACCAATCATCAAGCACTGTTGACAATATATATCCTAAAGCTAAGATGCCTCCTACTATTGAACATTGGGAAATAAGGTAACAAGAGCACAATGATATGATTTGTCATTGTCCAGGGAAAGATCAGAGCCCTGCTGATTATTTTTCAAGAGAGCCATTGCAGTACGAAGGGATGAAAGACGTCGCCGAGTGGATGAACATCAGCCGCCTGAAGTTGAACACGGACAAGACAGAAGTCCTCATCCTGGGACCGTCGCCCTCTGCATGGGACGACTCCTGGTGGCCCCCGGCCCTAGGCACCGCACCCAAGCCAATGTACCACGCACGCAACTTGGGCGTCATCCTAGACTCCTCTCTTTCGATGACTAGACAAGTCAACGCCGTCTCCTCATCCTGCTTCCACAACCTCCGCATGCTCCGCAAGATCTTCCGATGGATCCTGACCAAGACCAGGAAGACTGTCACCCAGGCCCTCGTCACCAGCAGACTAGACTACGGAAACACCCTCTATGCCGGTACAACAGCCAAGCTACAGAAAAGACTTCAGCGTATCCAGAACGCCTCCGCCCGACTCATCCTGGACGTCCCCCGTCGCAGCCACATCTCGAGCCACCTGAGAGACCTGCACTGGCTCCCTGTCAACAAGAGGATCACGTTCAGACTCCTCACCCACGCACACAAATCCCTCCACGACCTAGGCCCAAAGTACCTCAACGATTGCCTGACCTTCTACACGCCCACCTGCCTGCTACGATCCGCGAACCTCGCCCTCGCCGTCGTCCCTCGCATCCAGAGAGCCACCGCCGGAGGAAGATCCTTCTCCTACCTGGCGGCTAAGACATGGAACTCCCTGCCCGTCCGCCTGCGGCTAACCCAGGACCACCTCGCCTTCAGGAAACAGCTCAAGACCTGGCTGTTCGAGCAGTAGCAGACCCCCTCCCCCTAGCGCCTTGAGACCCTTCCGGGTGAGTAGTGCGCGACATAAATTCCATGATTGATTGATTGATTGATTGATTACCCTCGTACCCCATCTAAGACAGCGGAGGCCAACATAAATTTTATTGTGGAACAAATTGCCACTACCACGAGCCAAGATAGTGACATGTTAAAGTTAAAGGACATTATTGCTCATCAATCTTGGAACCAGAACTCCAGACCTCTCATTAGTGACAGAGAGTAGTTTAAGTTCAAGAATATAAAAGACAAACTTTCAGTAACACAATAAGGCCTCATTCTATGAGCTACACAAATTGTCATTCCTGCGAGACTATGACAAAAAGTGATTGATGTCACCCATGAGGGACATCGAGGAATAGTTGCCACTAAGAGAGCTCTTCCAAATCTCGCCGAAAGGGTCTAAAAAGAGTTACTGACTTGTTACATATGCAACTGTCTTTCATCTCAGGTCGTTCAGCACCCAGTGAACATATCAGAATTGCCACATCATGGAAGAGAATTGCTATTGATTTGTTTGGACTCCTGAGAATGGACTTCAAGTCTCGTCTTTGTTGATGAATACCCCTGTTTGCCCCAAGTTGAAGATCTTTCATCCACTACACATGACAAGGTCATTGAAAAACTAGATGGCATCTTTGCGACATGGTGTGTACCTGTGATCCTGAAATCTGACAATGGGCCTCCTTTTAATAGTTGAGAATGTAAAGACTTTCTGAGTCACCTCAAAATAAAACATCAAAAAAAAGAACTCCTCTTTGGTAGAAGGGTGCAAGGTAGAGAGGAGAAGGGTGCATTGGAGAAGCTTGATCTCAAAGCTGCGTTAAACATTACTCTTAAAGCCTATTGTGAAGTGTAGTTCCTATATTCCCAATAGGCTCTGCGCATTGGAATAATATACATTATAGATTTGACATAGGACTGAGGTCAGTATGTCTCTATCAAGTATATTAAACTTAATTAAGTGTGCCGACTAACTCAGAGGTCACTAGAACCTTTCTCAAATAAACAAGAAGGGATTAGTTTCTAACAACCACATAAACATGACAACTTTTGTTTCCCTAGGACTGGAACAAATATCTTCAGAGTCGTGGAAACAATACATAACTATTTTACTTAGTCAATCGTGCATGCTTAGTTTCTACAGAGTTGCAGAGAAATAGTGAGATGGGCTATTTCAATAAAAGGATTTATTGAACAGTCTTCTTTCTCATGCAAGAGAGGTGAACTGTTACAATCGTTTATGTTTATGTTTATGGGATTTGTAAAGCGTGTGACTACCCTTGGGCATCTCAGCACTGCGGGACAGAGAAGAGCAGGAGGGAGAGAATGCAAAGTATAATGCGTACAGCGTAAACATTAATATGAAATAATACTGTAATAACATTGTCTGGTTGCTATGTCATATAAAAATACATACATAAATAACACAGGCTAAAATACTCAACAGGTTCTTCTAAAATACGCCTACCCCAGTGTACCTAACCTAGGTCTAGTACGAGGGAAGAAGTAGGTGCTGTCTTTTTAGCTAAGTTTAGTTTTGCCAAGAATTGCCAAAGGTTTCTGTAGGTTCTAATCAGCTCCATACCTTAGAATGCAGGAGGTTGGTATCTCTGTCTCGGACTCGACTTCCCAACACCCCGCAAGGGGAGTCAGAAACACTGGAGCTGGATTTCTCGGCAGAGGGGGACAGATTCTTATCAGTGCATCAGCTGGAGAGTTGGCTTCCTTCGTCACTTGCTGTAGCAAGCTGCATCATGCAAGTAGGTAGACGAACTGCACCGAACCACACCCTGCTTAGCCATAGCAAGTGAAGGTTTATTTATACCTTGAAAGTGTTTAGGAATGCCAGCTTTGAAAGTCGTAAAATGTGAAATAGAGAGTGCACACCTTCTCTTCTTAAGAAGAGGTGTGCACTCGCTATTTCACATTTACTTGCATCGTAAATTAACGTCCAAACGCGAAGCTGCACCTCAGAAGAGTACACATGGATGAATTGAAGTATTTTCAACAAAAGACCACTTTGGAGACAGCACGATATCATAACATCACAGGCGGATTGTTGGCAGTGTCATTCAGTCTGGACTTCATGAATTTATTACACATTATGGACTTTTTGTTGTAATAAAATGGGACTGATTTAGTTATTACAAGCAATTTTATGATCGCTGATGGTTTCATTTATGTTCATTACGATTTTTTGCTTTTTAATGTTCAGACATATGCGTTTTATTTCAGAGGTGTACACTGATTTTATTTATAAGGGTGGTGCATTATGGGAATGTTAGGCACCAGTTGATTTTTCTAGAAACTACGACACATGGTTGGTCATGGGATTAGTTTAATTGGGCACTGATAGGGAAAACGTATGAAGGGAGGTTTTAAGATCCGTTAGGATGGTTGGAGAGTAGTAGTTGCTATGAAGACAGAGGAAGACAAGCACAGAAATAACTGCCGGTTTTGGCGTGACGAGGTAAAGGGATTCAGGTTACTCAGACAGGTTCAGTGAATGGGTGGCAGCACGTTTGAATTTTTTGAATTTAAGACAGCCAGCATCAGTTTTCACTTGGGGAATGGCTGTTAAGAAAGGGTTGGGGAGGAAATGTTTTCCAATGAGCTTTTCGTTTTTGAAGCACACACAAAAAAAAGGGAATTTAGTTGGGGGGTTTAGGGATGATAAGTTGATGCGGTTTCAGTTGCTGTGATTTAACATATGCATTAAAGGCAGGATATTGTTTGTTCATGTAGCTTTTTCTGATTTACTTTCCGTACCCCTGACGAAGAACTTTGTTTGAAATGCATTGGGTTGTTTTGACAATACGGCTTATGGAATGTTGCAAGCACGTGTCTTTGTTTAAGCTTGGATGGCAGCAAAATACATCTGAAAATGCGAAATAAAACTAAAACATTCTAAGTCATTATAGCTGTCTCCGGAGTGATTACAACAAAGATGGATGAACTATTGACTAATGTTGTGGATCAATATAGATTACTGTGGATTGCTTGGTTAAAAGTGGTGAATTAGGTTTACTTTGAGAGGGCAGCATCCTCACTAATAGCAGTGCAACAGCAGGGGGTGCAGAGGTCACCCGTTTTGGCGATATCTTTGAAAGTCGGGCATATGAACTCATTGGATAAACCCCTAAGGAATAGTTGTTCATGAATAATAAATGAGTACTTTTTAATTTTTATATTAATGATCTCGACAGCGTTTTGCAGAAGGTTCAGGCTGACTGTCCTAGAGTCAGCAGGCGGGGAATTCCAGTACTTTTATATGCAGATGATGCAGTTTTAATATCTAGAATAGAAAGGGGCCTTCTAGCTTTATTAAATGCTTTTAAATCGTTCATGACAGATAGAGATCTTTTGATTAATAATTCGAAATCATTTGTCATGCAAGTAGGCCAACATCTAAGAAGGAACTTTTCATTCAAAATTGATGAAGCTGTAATCCCGATATCAAAAACGTTCTCCTATCTTGGGGTTCTTTTTGATACTAAACTAAATTGGGGTCTGCATCTTGCTAAAAAGAAAGGAGAATTGGTCAGGGTGAATGCCTCCATTTTTAACTCTGCTTCGAAATTGGGGAAAAAACCTACCAGTCCAATGTTGAAACTCTATGTTGGACAGGCCCCATGAAGGGCCGCTCTCCCCCGGCCCAACCAGGCCCGAGTCCGGGCCCGCAAGTACCACACACCACCATTGCACGTCCTCTGTCCCCTCAGAGACCCCTGCCCTCGAGCATGTCAACCTCGTGGGTCCGATCCGCTGCCGGCCCTCGCGCCCATCCTGGGGCGCCATCTTGGACACTCCACCACGAGGCCGCCTGGCCCCCGATCGACCTCAACCCTGGGCCTGGCCAGGCCTCAGACTTCCCGGCACCACCATCCACCCAGGAGGTGAGCGGGCTACTTGGCAAGTCAATGGGAGAAAGAGGTGTCGATGGCTCTCCCCCGCCAAGTGCCGCTCGCCCATCGCCTCCCCGGGCGCCGGCTCCACCCCCCTGCTGGGTGTCTGGACTCACTCATCCCGGACCTCCCGACCTCCAAGTGCGAGGGTCCGGACATCAAAGCACACCAGCCCTATAACTGGGGCAGCTCCAGAGCAGGAAGGCAGTTGTATCTTGGAGTCGAGAGACGTAAAGAGGAACTCATCCTGGACGGACTACTGGCGCTGCCGTAGCTCTGTCTTGTGCACCATCGTCCTGCCTGTTGGCGCTGCCACAGCCTTCGCAACCTTCATATCCTTCATCGTCGTCGGGACCTGCTGGCGTGGCCGCGGACCGTTGTAACCGTCATCTTCACCGGGACCTGCAGGCTCCGCCGCGGACCGTCGTTTTCCTTCGTCCATCTCGGGACCTGCCTGGCTCCGCCGCGGCCCGATCATCTAGAACGCCGAGCTCGAGGATTGAGAGCTATTTTCCACTCATTGGTAACAAAGACTGTCCCGCTACCCCGTCCCTAAGCCAGAGACTAGAACCGAGGGGACCCCTGAGTCCAGACCTCCTTGTATCCTATCATCGTAACCTAAGAATTGCATATAAAGTCTCGTTAACCTTCAGTCTTGTGTGGTGTCCGTCTGTGGGGGGGAAGTTACTTGTCTGTACAGTCGTTGGAGACGGCTCTCCCCGGAGACCTCTCCCCGTAGTCTCGGCCGACCCTCCCGGTCCGTCTAACATTGGTGGCCAGCGGCGCGATCCGAATCACCGCATAACGTACAGAGAGTAGCTCACCCCACGACGAAAATCACAATGACAACCAAAGAAAGCGGATCAACCGAGAAGTTCCAAATGGAGAAACTGGAGGAATACAGCCATCGTGAACTAAAACAATTCTGCATCGAACTGGGTATCGCTACCACCGGACTAAGCACCAAAGACGATTTTAAGCATGCCCTAGAATCTTGGGCAGAGACCGGGGCTGCCGGAAACCCCGATCAAAGCACCGCAGAAAAAACCACCACGGCCCCTGAAGGGCAAAGAACGGGTCTCTCGCAAGACGAGATCCAGGAAAGAGAAAGAACCCGACTACACGAGCTAGAAATGGCCCGACTCAAGATGGACGTTGAACTCAAGTTGGCCGAACAAAAAATCAACTTAGAGCACCTGCGTCTCCGAGAAGAAAGAGAGGAGAAACAGAGACAAAGGGAGCTCGAGGAAAAGAAACTGGCGTACGAACACGAACGGAACCTAGCCGAGATCAACCTGCGCAAGCAGAATAAAGAAGCAGGGGTGCCCGAGCGACCCCACACCTCAGGGACCACAGACAAAAAGGTACACATCCCCAAGGATGTTGTCCGAGAATATTTCCGAGAGGACGACATCCAGCAATGGTTTAAGGCCTATGAAATCGCTATGACTGCACACCGGATCGATAGAAGCGATTGGGGAGCCGGTCTATGGGGGAGATTCCTCAATGAGGGCCGCGATACCCTGCTACAGCTCCCGGACCACCAGATGACCTCCTATGACCATATGAAAGCGGCACTCCTCACCCGCTATGGCCTCACACCCGAGATGTACCGTCAGAGGTTCCGAGACTGTACCCGCATCCAGGGTACAACTTGGGTGGACTATGTAACGTACTTTAGCCGAGCTTTCGAGGGCTGGATCAGAGGAAGCAACGTCACGACCTACGAACAACTGTTCAATCTGATGGTATGGGAGCATCTGTCGAACAATTGCTTCATTGAGCTCCGCCAGCACCTCCTCGACAGCAAGTTAACCGATCCCCGGCAGCTCGCAGCCGAAGCTGACCGATGGGAAATCACCAGAGTGGGCCGGAATGGGTCCTACGAACAGAACCGGAACAACAATGGTCAGCACCGACCAAGAGGAGGAGGAGGGGGCCAAGGACGAGGAAGAGACAACGCTCCGGTCGCCCCCGCTACCAGCACCACCCCCCCGGCCAACCGGGGCGGCACCCCGGCGCGACCGGGGTACAGAGCCAATGTCACGTGTCACCGATGCCAACGAGTAGGCCACTATGCAAACGACCCAAACTGCCCGCAGTACCAGAGCCCAAGACCCCGCCAAGTGGCCGCTGCGGCCCTAGGGGAAGAACAGATCTCCGAGGAGCAGGAAGAATACGAACAAGAGCATCAAGAGTGGGAGCCAGCCGCCATGGCTCTAGCATGCTTAGGGGGGAAAGACATGGTCCCGCGGGTCCCCCTACCCGCTAACACCCAGAAGTACAGCCAATGGGTGAGCATCAATGGACGCCGGGCCGAAGCCCTTCGGGACACCGGGGCCAGTGTAACAGCCGTCCGCTGTCACCTGGTGACCCCAGAACAGTATCTACCGAACATTCTCTGCCCTGTACGATCAGCCGATAACTCGGAAAGTCTGTGTCGGATGGCCTGCGTCCCTTTCGAATGGGGAGGGGTCTCCGGCATGTTGAAAGTAACGGTCCGAGACGACGCCCCCGTAGACTGCCTCCTTGGAAATGACCTTGAAAGCTCTCCGTGGGCAGCCGTGGAGCGAAGAGAACACCTGGGGATGTTGGGCGTCCCGGACTGGGCGTGCGTCACCACCCGGTCCATGGCCGCCCGTGCCAACCACCGCCCAGAAGAACCCGAATGGCCGGCGCCACCGCCTCCGGTCGCCCCAGCCGAAACCACCGACCATGACATCCCCCCCGAACCAGCTCAACCTTCCGACCTCGCTAACCTCGACCAGTGGCCTCAAGAGGGGGGGCCCACGCAAGAACAATTTCGCCAAGAACAGAAGGCCTGTCCCTCCCTCGAGGGACTCCGCCAGCAAGCGCTTGCCCAAAGCGCAGGGGATACCTCCGGAACTCATTGGGTCTACTGGGACAATGATCTGCTGTACAGCGAGCAAAGAATCGCCGAGCTGGGGGCCAACCGAGTATTAGTGGTGCCCCTCCGTTTTAGAGACTTTCTGCTAAACCTGGCCCACGATGTCCCCCTAGCGGGACACCTGGGACAAGATAAAACCTACAATCGCCTAGTGACCCACTTCTTCTGGCCCAAAATGAGGAACGATGTGCACCAGCATTGCCGATCTTGCCCCACGTGCCAAGCCAGTGGGAAGAGCGGCCGCAAACTAAAGGCCCCCCTGCAACCTTTTCCTGTGGTCACTACCCCATTTGAGAGGGTCGGAATAGACATTGTGGGGCCCCTGGACCCGCGCACAAAACAAGGCCATCGATTCATCTTGGTGCTAGTGGACCACGCCACCCGCTACCCTGAGGCTGTTCCTCTGCGGACTGTGACAGCCCCGGTAGTCGGCCGGGCTCTGATGGGGATCTTCTCCCGTGTGGGCTTCCCCCGAGAAGTCGTCAGCGACAGAGGCACGAACTTTATTTCTAAATACATGAAATCCCTCTGGCAACAGTGCGGGGTCACCTACCGATTCACGACCCCCTATCACCCTCAAGGGAACGGACTTGTTGAGCGGTTCAACCGCACGCTAAAGGGGATGATTGGGGGGTTGGAAGAGCCCCTCCGTCGCCAGTGGGATGTGCTGCTGCCGTGCCTCCTCTTCGCCTACCGAGAGGTCCCTCAGAAATCCCTGGGCTTCAGCCCATTTGAACTGCTATATGGACACCCAGTGCGGGGGCCGCTCAGCCTAGTCAAAGAAGGCTGGGAGATGCCTCCGTTAAAGAACCCTCCAGATGTCTTCCGGTACCTCCTAACCCTCCGCAACCAGACCCGGCGGTTCAGGGAACTGGCAAAAGCCAACCTAGAGGCCAGTCAAGAGGACATGAAAAAATGGTATGACCAGAATGCCTCATCCATTGAATTCGAACCTGGCCAACAGGTATGGGTGATGTCTCCCACTGAGCCATGCGCCCTGCAAGACAAATGGACGGGGCCCTTCAAAGTAGTCGAGCGCAAGGGCCCTGCCACCTATCTCATCGACATGGAATCCTCCCGGAACCCTCTCCGGGTCCTCCACGCTAACAGACTAAAGCCCCACTTTGTGCGAACAGAGCTCAGCCTCCTGATGGCCACAGACAATGGGATTGAAGAAGACTCCGAGCCTCTCCCTGACCTCCTACGGACTCAGGAGCAAGACGGCTCCGTGGATGGGGTCCGACTCTCTGAGGCCCTCACCAGAGAACAACGCCAAGAGTGTCAAGCCCTTCTATCACAGTTCGCCAGCCTGTTCTCCCTCACCCCCGGTGTCACTCCCTGGTGTGTGCACGATGTGGACACGGGGGACAGCCCCCCTATCCGCCACCGGGCCTACCGCGTGCCAGATCGGGTACGGGCCTGCATCCAGGAAGAGGTGGCCAAGATGCTCACACTCGGGGTCATCGAGCCCTCAGACAGTCCCTGGGCCAGCCCTGTAGTACTGGTCCCCAAAGCAGCTGCACCCGGCACCACACCAGAACTCCGGTTCTGCGTCGACTACCGGGGCTTGAATGCGGTCACCAGAACAGACGCGCATCCCATACCCCGGGCAGATGAACTAATCGACCGCATGGGAGCTGCCCGCTATCTCAGTATCTTCGATCTGACGGCGGGCTACTGGCAAATCGGCCTCACACCCCGGGCGCAGGAACGTTCTGCCTTTTCCACCCCCGATGGCCATTACCATTTCACCGTCATGCCCTTCGGCATGAAGAATGCCCCGGCAACATTCCAACGGCTCGTCAATCAGGTCCTGGCGGGGCTCGAAGGATTCAGCGCCGCCTACCTAGACGACATCGCTGTATACAGCCACCATTGGCCCGAGCACCTCCACCACCTCCGAGCAGTGCTGCAAGCCCTTCAGCGAGCTGGCCTCACGATCAAGGCCAGCAAGTGTCAAATTGGGCAAGGGTCTGTAACCTACCTCGGGCACCAGGTAGGAAGCGGCCTGGTGGCCCCTCTGCAGCTAAAAATTGCCGCCATCCAGTCTTGGCAGCCCCCCATCACTCAGACCGAGGTACGAGCCTTCCTGGGCCTCACAGGATATTATCGAAGGTTCGTGAAGGACTACGGTACCATAGTAGGGCCCCTCACCGAACTCACGTCAAAAAACCAGCCCAAGAACGTCAACTGGACCCCAGAGTGCCAAGCTGCATTTGAACAACTAAAAGCCGCCATGTGTTCTGCCCCTGTGCTCCAGGCCCCCGACTACAGCCGGGAGTTCGTTGTCCAGACGGATGCCTCCGACCATGGCATTGGGGCAGTCCTGTCCCAAGTAAACACCGAAGGCCTTGATCAACCGGTGGCCTTTATCAGCCGGCGACTCCTACCACGGGAACAACGCTGGAGCACCATAGAGAGGGAGGCCTTCGCGGTGGTATGGGCCCTCAAGAAACTCCGGCCCTACCTTTTTGGCACCCACTTTCGGGTGCAGACGGACCACCGACCCCTGCAGTGGCTGATGCAGATGCGGGGGGAAAACCCGAAGTTATTACGCTGGTCCATCTCCCTGCAGGGTATGGACTTCACAGTTGAACACCGTCCTGGGCAGATGAACTAATCGACCGCATGGGAGCTGCCCGCTATCTCAGTATCTTCGATCTGACGGCGGGCTACTGGCAAATTTTCCACCCCCGATGGCCATTACCATTTCACCGTCATGCCCTTCGGCATGAAGAATGCCCCGGCAACATTCCAACGGCTCGTCAATCAGGTCCTGGCGGGGCTCGAAGGATTCAGCGCCGCCTACCTAGACGACATCGCTGTATACAGCCACCATTGGCCCGAGCACCTCCACCACCTCCGAGCAGTGCTGCAAGCCCTTCAGCGAGCTGGCCTCACGATCAAGGCCAGCAAGTGTCAAATTGGGCAAGGGTCTGTAACCTACCTCGGGCACCAGGTAGGAAGCGGCCTGGTGGCCCCTCTGCAGCTAAAAATTGCCGCCATCCAGTCTTGGCAGCCCCCCATCACTCAGACCGAGGTACGAGCCTTCCTGGGCCTCACAGGATATTATCGAAGGTTCGTGAAGGACTACGGTACCATAGTAGGGCCCCTCACCGAACTCACGTCAAAAAACCAGCCCAAGAACGTCAACTGGACCCCAGAGTGCCAAGCTGCATTTGAACAACTAAAAGCCGCCATGTGTTCTGCCCCTGTGCTCCAGGCCCCCGACTACAGCCGGGAGTTCGTTGTCCAGACGGATGCCTCCGACCATGGCATTGGGGCAGTCCTGTCCCAAGTAAACACCGAAGGCCTTGATCAACCGGTGGCCTTTATCAGCCGGCGACTCCTACCACGGGAACAACGCTGGAGCACCATAGAGAGGGAGGCCTTCGCGGTGGTATGGGCCCTCAAGAAACTCCGGCCCTACCTTTTTGGCACCCACTTTCGGGTGCAGACGGACCACCGACCCCTGCAGTGGCTGATGCAGATGCGGGGGGAAAACCCGAAGTTATTACGCTGGTCCATCTCCCTGCAGGGTATGGACTTCACAGTTGAACACCGTCCTGGGCCAGATCACGCCAACGCGGATGGCCTGTCCCGCTTCTTCCGCCTCGACGAGGAGAGTCCCCAAGAGGATGGGTGACTCTCCCCGCCTTCAGCTGGGGGGGACGCATGTTGGACAGGCCCCATGAAGGGCCGCTCTCCCCCGGCCCAACCAGGCCCGAGTCCGGGCCCGCAAGTACCACACACCACCATTGCACGTCCTCTGTCCCCTCAGAGACCCCTGCCCTCGAGCATGTCAACCTCGTGGGTCCGATCCGCTGCCGGCCCTCGCGCCCATCCTGGGGCGCCATCTTGGACACTCCACCACGAGGCCGCCTGGCCCCCGATCGACCTCAACCCTGGGCCTGGCCAGGCCTCAGACTTCCCGGCACCACCATCCACCCAGGAGGTGAGCGGGCTACTTGGCAAGTCAATGGGAGAAAGAGGTGTCGATGGCTCTCCCCCGCCAAGTGCCGCTCGCCCATCGCCTCCCCGGGCGCCGGCTCCACCCCCCTGCTGGGTGTCTGGACTCACTCATCCCGGACCTCCCGACCTCCAAGTGCGAGGGTCCGGACATCAAAGCACACCAGCCCTATAACTGGGGCAGCTCCAGAGCAGGAAGGCAGTTGTATCTTGGAGTCGAGAGACGTAAAGAGGAACTCATCCTGGACGGACTACTGGCGCTGCCGTAGCTCTGTCTTGTGCACCATCGTCCTGCCTGTTGGCGCTGCCACAGCCTTCGCAACCTTCATATCCTTCATCGTCGTCGGGACCTGCTGGCGTGGCCGCGGACCGTTGTAACCGTCATCTTCACCGGGACCTGCAGGCTCCGCCGCGGACCGTCGTTTTCCTTCGTCCATCTCGGGACCTGCCTGGCTCCGCCGCGGCCCGATCATCTAGAACGCCGAGCTCGAGGATTGAGAGCTATTTTCCACTCATTGGTAACAAAGACTGTCCCGCTACCCCGTCCCTAAGCCAGAGACTAGAACCGAGGGGACCCCTGAGTCCAGACCTCCTTGTATCCTATCATCGTAACCTAAGAATTGCATATAAAGTCTCGTTAACCTTCAGTCTTGTGTGGTGTCCGTCTGTGGGGGGGAAGTTACTTGTCTGTACAGTCGTTGGAGACGGCTCTCCCCGGAGACCTCTCCCCGTAGTCTCGGCCGACCCTCCCGGTCCGTCTAACACTCTATAACGCTAAATCCGTGGCAATTGCCACATATGGTAGTGAAATATGGGGGTATGTTGGCGGTGAGCAGCTGCAGATTGCTGAAATTTTTTTATGAAGCGTCTCCTGTGCGTTCCCGAAGGTACGTCCAATCTTGCAGTACACGAAGAACTGGGGACTCAATACTTATGTGACATTTTCTCCTTACGCCCGTTGACTTGCTGGATAAAACTGTGGTTGAATCCGGACATACCATTGACACACTTGATTGTGAGGGACTGTTTCTCCCAGGATAAGGCATTGGGTACCTCATGGATAAAATACCTGAAATCCAGCTTTGCTAGGCTTGGGCGTCTTGACCTGTTTGAACACCCAAGCTGGATTGTCAAGGGGGATCTGGAGGTAATTAAACTGGCCTTCCTTATGGACAGGAAGATCCAGAGGGAAGGAGTGGAGCTCCAGAAACAAAGTGTGAGAACATTTGTCATGTTGAAAAAGTGTGAAACCACCGAGCTATATTTATTGGGCTCACTGACCTCGCATGAAAAGTTCCTGTTAACAAGGTTCAGGTTGAATTTCTTTCATCATCTGCTGATTAGGCCAAAAACTGTTAATTTTAATAGTGCTGCAGTAGCCTGCGGCTGCGACGGAAAGTCTCCGCAGGATATGCTGCATTTTATATTTTTATGTAGGTTTTATGATTACCCCCGCAAGCGCTATTTGGTGATTCTCTTAAAAAAACTTAATTTTACCCAGATCAGACCTGCTTTAATGTATTTACAACTTTCGCACAGTGACAGTATTCTCCAAATTACTGAATCTTTTAATTGACTCTTAAATTGAGAAATTGTATGGATCAGTAGTGGACTCTTGCGATGAATTTATTAACTTTTTCTGATTCCATTGTAATGAAGATAGCACATCCTTGCACTCTTTGACATGTGTTTTCAACCAATGAATTTCGAATTGTGTCATCACTGTATATGTACTTTTATGGTTTGAACAAAAACCGAAATAAAGTTTTATTGATTGATTGATTGAGTACTTGGAAAAAATCAATATTCAAGCAGGGGGATTTCCCTAACGGCTTAAGAGTGTGGTTTTCCAAGAAATTGTTGTGACGTTGACGAATGAATGGAAGTAGCCATGCCTGTATTTGGCAGGCATGGGCTATGCCTAAATAAGGTCTGGATTTCTATCTCTATATTAGGGCAAAGTGAATTGTACCTATATATGGGCATGAATCTGGAAAATTCATACGGAATCTAAAACGACATACAACATCCACTTCACTTTCTTATGTATGACTTCTTCTAGATACTAAGTCCTAAACATGTTGAAACATATCTAAAATACATCTACACAACAACGGCCAGATGTAGGACCTCTAATACCGGTCGGTAACGGCCGAATTCGGCTGTTACCGACCGGTATTAGGGTTTTCTAATGTAGGGGGCCTATATTTTACCGATTCTGTAAATTTACCAAATCGGTAAATTTACAGAATCGGTAAAATACCGAATCGGTATATTTACCGATTCAGTAAATCCAGATGTAGCTGGCACTTCAAAGAGTGCCACAGGCCCTTTAGGAGTCGGTATTTACCACCCAATCCTATTGGGTGGTAAAATACCGAATTCAGGTGTACATGCACATCTGTGCATGTACACCTGTGCCATGTGACACACAGACATGCCCTTAGGTCATGTATATGTGCCACATGGCACACAAGCCTGGAATTAGGGTGCTACAGGGTGTCAAAGTGACACCCCGTTCCCCCTTGCAGGATTCGGTATTTACCGATTCGGTAAATACCGGATCGGTATTTCACATTGATTCCTATGGGCTTCAAGGCCCATAGGAATCAATGGGAAATACCGATTTGGTATTTACCGAATCGGTAAATACCGAATCTTACAGATTCAGTAATTGGAAAATAAAAATTAACTACATCTGCCTCCTTCCTATGTACCTACTCTTAAATGCCGAATCGGTAAAATTCGGTATTTAAGAGTAGGTACATCGGTATTACCTACATCTAGCCCCAAGTGTTTAAAACCCTCCCGAAATACATAGAAATGCATTTGGAACTGGTTTGTACACATAAAAGCATTGGTGCATATAATTTGACATTTGATGCTAACTGAATGAATCACAAAAAGATACATTCATGAAACGGCTCATAAATACAGAATAAAAAAGGGTCCGAACCCATTTCATGGCAGAATACATAAAACTGTTTGTTTGTGGACAAAGGTCATATATTGTCTCTGGAAGTATTCAAGGATTTCTGTTCTCTATAAATAGTTACTCTCCAAGCAGATTACTTGTGCCAAAACATGAAAAATAGATATTTGGGAAAACATATATGAATCATAGAAAAAAGAGTTCCAAAGTTAGTTCATTGTTTCGAAAAAAAAGAAGGTCGAATTCTGAGTCTCTCCAAACACTGTGTGCCAAATTCAAGAGTCAGTGTCAGGGCTTGGAGAAAACAACATTTCTTCTAAGTCTGAAAAAATGTGTCCACCATTGTAGGTGAAAGTTGGATTACCTCACTAAGAAGATCAACCACACATAGATGTGAAGCATCGCCGTCAGCGTTGGTTGCGTTAGCAATGTTCGAATCGGATGGTACCTGTGCGCCTGTTTCTCGTACCTCAGCAGGTGCAATTTGCGACGTGAGATCTCAATGAATGCTGTCATCAGAATTGGTAGCTGCTGGGGACAACACAGTGCATGGGCCGTTACTGATTCAAGCAAAGTATCAACATCCTTTGGCATGACTGATGGGAGCGTGAGACATGTGTCTAACATGCATTCTTCTCCGCATAGCAGGCAGCGCAGAACAGGTAACATGCAATCTTGCCAAATTGGTCTAAATGACAGAAACCATGTGGTATTTAATACTCTTAAATGAGGTAGTCCCAGAATTTGGACGATGCGCTCACGATACTTCATCGCCAGTAGAGTGTTCTCCATGGTGAAATGGGTGTCGCTGGTAAATTGGCTTGCCATATCGCAGCAGTAGGCACAAAAATAGTATCCCTGCGGCAAGACCCAAAAGGAGGGGCAATCCACTAAACACAGAGTGCACGAAGTTTGGAACGATTCCTAGGACTGTCGAAAAAGGTGCTAACAGTCTAGAAAAGGCGGTCTTAAATACATGTACAATACCACTAGTATCAGACATGTTTAAGATACAACTTAACATTTCTGAGAAATGTATAGGGCTTTTTATCCCGAAGCCGGCCCAATAATCCCTAGTCTCTGCTATTTCTCCAGAGGATGGACCAAAAATCCCTAGTCTCTGCTATTTCTCCAGAGGCCGGACCAAAAATCCCTAGTCTCTGCTATTTCTCCAGAGGCCGGACCAAAAATCCCTAGTCTCTGCGATTTCTTCAGAGGCCGGCCCAAAAATCCCTAGTCTCTGCTATTTCTCCAGAGGCCGGACCAAAAATCCCTAGTCTCTGCGACTTCTTCAGAGGCCGGCCCAAAAATCCCTAGTCTCTGCTATTTCTCAGAAGCCAGCCCAATAATCTCTAGTCTCTGCTGTTTCTCCTGAAGCGGGCCCAAAAATCCCTAGTCTCTGTTATTTCTCCAGAAGCCAGCCCAAAAATACCTAGTCTCTGCTATTTCTCCAGAAGCCAGACCAAAAATACCTAGTCTCTGCTATTTCTCCAGAAGCCGGCCCAAAAATCCTGAGTCTCCCCTATTTCTGCAGAAGCTGGTCTAAAAATCCTGAATCTCTGCTATTTCTCCAGAAGCCGGACCAAAAATACCTAGTCTCTGCTATTTCTCCAGAAGCCAGACCAAAAATACCTAGTCTCTGCTATTTCTCCAGAAGCCGGCTCAATAATCCTGAGTCTCCCCTATTTCTGCAGAAGCTGGTCTAAAAATCCCGAGTCTCTGCTATTTCTCCAGAAGCCGGACCAAAAATACCTAGTGTCTGCTATTTCTCAGAAGCCAGCCCAATAATCTCTAGTCTCTGCTGTTTCTCCTGAAGCGGGCCCAAAAATCCCTAGCTCTGCTATTTCTCCAGAGACCGGACCAAAAATCCCTAGTCGCTGCTATTTATCCAGAAGCCGGCACAATAATCCCTAGTCTCTGCTATTTCTCCAGAGGCCGGACCAAAAATCCCTAGTCTCTGCTATTTCTCCAGAAGCCGGACCAAAAATACCTAGTCTCTGCTATTTCTCCAGAAGCCAGACCAAAAATACCTAGTCTCTGCTATTTCTCCAGAAGCCGGCTCAATAATCCTGAGTCTCCCCTATTTCTGCAGAAGCTGGTCTAAAAATCCCGAGTCTCTGCTATTTCTCCAGAAGCCGGACCAAAAATACCTAGTGTCTGCTATTTCTCAGAAGCCAGCCCAATAATCTCTAGTCTCTGCTGTTTCTCCTGAAGCGGGCCCAAAAATCCCTAGCTCTGCTATTTCTCCAGAGACCGGACCAAAAATCCCTAGTCGCTGCTATTTATCCAGAAGCCGGCACAATAATCCCTAGTCTCTGCTATTTCTCCAGAGGCCGGACCAAAAATCCCTAGTCTCTGCTATTTCTCCAGAGGCCGGACCAAAAATCCCTAGTCTCTGCTATTTCTCCAGAGGCCGGACCAAAAATCCCTAGTCTCTGCGATTTCTTCAGAGGTCAGCCCAAAAATCCCTAGTCTCTGCTATTTCTCCAGAGGCCGGACCAAAAATCCCTAGTCTCTGCGATTTCTCAGAAGCCAGCCCAATAATCTCTAGTCTCTGCTGTTTCTCCTGAAGCGGGCCCAAAAATCCCTAGTCTCTGTTACTTCTCCAGAAGCCAGACCAAAAATACCTAGTCTCTGCTATTTCTCCAGAAGCCAGACCAAAAATACCTAGTCTCTGCTATTTCTCTAGAAGCCGGCCCAAAAATCCTGAGTCTCCCCTATTTCTGCAGAAGCTGGTCTAAAAATCCCGAATCTCTGCTATTTCTCCAGAAGCCGGACCAAAAATACCTAGTCTCTGCTATTTCTCCAGAAGCCAGACCAAAAATACCTAGTCTCTGCTATTTCTCCAGAAGCCGGCTCAATAATCCTGAGTCTCCCCTATTTCTGCAGAAGCTGGTCTAAAAATCCAGAGTCTCTGCTATTTCTCCAGAAGCCGGACCAAAAATACCTAGTGTCTGCTATTTCTCAGAAGCCAGCCCAATAATCTCTAGTCTCTGCTGTTTCTCCTGAAGCGGGCCCAAAAATCCCTAGCTCTGCTATTTCTCCAGAGGCCGGACCAAAAATCCCTAGCTCTGCTATTTCTCCAGAGGCCGGACCAAAAATCCCTAGTCTCTGCTATTTCTGAGAAGCCAGCCCAATAATCTCTAGTCTCTGCTGTTTCTCCTGAAGCGGGCCCAAAAATCCCTAGCTCTGCTATTTCTCCAGAGGCCGGACCAAAAATCCCTAGTCGCTGCTATTTATCCAGAAGCCGGCCCAATAATCCCTAGCCTCTGCTATTTCTCCAGAGGACGGACCAAAAATCCCTAGTCTCTGCTATTTCTCAGAAGCCAGCCCAATAATCTCTAGTCTCTGCTGTTTCTCCTGAAGCGGGCCCAAAAATCCCTAGTCTCTGCTATTTCTCCAGAAGCCAGACCAAAAATACCTAGTCTCTGCTATTTCTCCAGAAGCCGGACCAAAAATCCCTAGTCGCTGCTATTTATCTAGAAGCCAGCCCAATAATCCCTAGTCTCTGCTATTTCTCCAGAGGACGGACCAAAAATCCCTAGTCTCTGCTATTTCTCAGAAGCCAGCCCAATAATCTCTAGTCTCTGCTGTTTCTCCTGAAGCGGGCCCAAAAATCCCTAGTCTCTGCTATTTCTCCAGAAGCCAGACCAAAAATACCTAGTCTCTGCTATTTCTCCAGAAGCCAGACCAAAAATACCTAGTCTCTGCTATTTCTCCAGAAGCCGGCTCAATAATCCTGAGTCTCCCCTATTTCTGCAGAAGCTGGTCTAAAAATCCTGAGTCTCTGCTATTTCTCCAGAAGCCGGACAAAAAATACCTAGTGTCTGCTATTTCTCAGAAGCCAGCCCAATAATCTCTAGTCTCTGCTGTTTCTCCTGAAGCGGGCCCAAAAATCCCTAGTCTCTGTTATTTCTCCAGAAGCCAGACCAAAAATACCTAGTCTCTGCTATTTCTCCAGAAGCCGGCCCAAAAATCCTGAGTCTTCCCTATTTCTGCAGAAGCTGGTCTAAAAATCCAGAATCTCTGCTATTTCTCCAGAAGCCGGACCAAAAATACCTAGTCTCTGCTATTTCTCCAGAAGCCAGACCAAAAATACCTAGTCTCTGCTATTTCTCCAGAAGCCGGCTCAATAATCCTGAGTCTCCCCTATTTCTGCAGAAGCTGGTCTAAAAATCCCGAGTCTCTGCTATTTCTCCAGAAGCCGGACCAAAAATACCTAGTGTCTGCTATTTCTCAGAAGCCAGCCCAATAATCTCTAGTCTCTGCTGTTTCTCCTGAAGCGGGCCCAAAAATCCCTAGCTCTGCTATTTCTCCAGACGCCGGACCAAAAATCCCTAGCTCTGCTATTTCTCCTGAGGCCGGACCAAAAATCCCTACTCTCTGCTATTTCTCAGAAGCCAGCCCAATAATCTCTAGTCTCTGCTGTTTCTCCTGAAGCGGGCCCAAAAATCCCTAGCTCTGCTATTTCTCCAGAGGCCGGACCAAAAATCCCTAGTCGCTGCTATTTATTCAGAAGCCGGCCCAATATTCCCTAGTCTCTGCTATTTCTCCAGAGGACGGACCAAAAGTCCCTAGTCTCTGCTATTTCTCAGAAGCCAGCCCAATAATCTCTAGTCTCTGCTGTTTCTCCTGAAGCGGGCCCAAAAATCCCTAGTCTCTGCTATTTCTCCAGAAGCCGGACCAAAAATACCTAGTGTCTGCTATTTCTCAGAAGCCAGCCCAATAATCTCTAGTCTCTGCTGTTTCTCCTGAAGCGGGCCCAAAAATCCCTAGCTCTGCTATTTCTCCAGAGGCCGGACCAAAAATCCCTAGTCGCTGCTATTTATCCAGAAGCCGGCAGAATAATCCCTAGTCTCTGCTATTTCTCCAGAGGCCGGACCAAAAATCCCTAGTCTCTGCTATTTCTCCAGAGGCCGGACCAAAAATCCCTAGTCTCTGCTATTTCTCCAGAGGCCGGACCAAAAATCTCTAGTCTCTGCAATTTCTTCAGAGGCCGGCCCAAAAATCCCTAGTCTCTGCTATTTCTCCAGAGGCCGGACCAAAAATCCCTAGTCTCTGCGATTTCTTCAGAGGCCGGCCCAAAAATCCCTAGTCTCTGCTATTTCTCAGAAGCCGGCCCAATAATCTCTATTCTCTGCTGTTTCTCCTGAAGCGGGCCCAAAAATCCCTAGTCTCTGTTATTTTTCCAGAAGCCAGACCAAAAATACCTTGTCTCTGCTATTTCTCCAGAAGCCAGACCAAAAATACCTAGTCTCTGCTATTTCTCCAGAAGCCGGCCCAAAAATCCTGAGTCTCCCCTATTTCTGCAGAAGCTGGTCTAAAAATCCAGAATCTCTGCTATTTCTCCAGAAGCCGGACCAAAAATACCTAGTCTCTGCTATTTCTCCAGAAGCCAGACCAGAAATACCTAGTCTCTGCTATTTCTCCAGAAGCCGGCTCAATAATCCTGAGTCTCCCCTATTTCTGCAGAAGCTGGTCTAAAAATCCAGAGTCTCTGCTATTTCTCCAGAAGCCGGACCAAAAATACCTAGTGTCTGCTATTTCTCAGAAGCCAGGCCAATAATCTCTAGTCTCTGCTGTTTCTCCTGAAGCGGGCCCAAAAATCCCTAGCTCTGCTATTTCTCCAGAGGCCGGACCAAAAATCCCTAGCTCTGCTATTTCTCCAGAGGCCGGACCAAAAATCCCTAGTCTCTGCTATTTCTCAGAAGCCAGCCCAATAAACTCTAGTCTCTGCTGTTTCTCCTGAAGTGGGCCCAAAAATCCCTAGCTCTGCTATTTCTCCAGAGGCCGGACCAAAAATCCCTAGACGCTGCTATTTATCCAGAAGCCGGCCCAATAATCCCTAGTCTCTGCTATTTCTCCAGAGGACAGACCAAAAATCCCTAGTCTCTGCTATTTCTCAGAAGCCAGCCCAATAATCTCTAGTCTCTGCTGTTTCTCCTGAAGCGGGCCCAAAAATCCCTAGTCTCTGCTATTTCTCCAGAAGCCAGACCAAAAATACCTAGTCTCCGCTATTTCTCCAGAAGCCGGACCAAAAATCCCTAGTCGCTGCTATTTATCCAGAAGCCGGCCCAATAATCCCTAGTCTCTGCTATTTCTCCAGAGGACGGACCAAAAATCCCTAGTCTCTGCTATTTCTCAGAAGCCAGCCCAATAATCTCTAGTCTCTGCTGTTTCTCCTGAAGCGGGCCCAAAAATCCCTAGTCTCTGCTATTTCTCCAGAAGCCAGACCAAAAATACCTAGTCTATGCTATTTCTCCAGAAGCCAGACCAAAAATACCTAGTCTCTGCTATTTCTCCAGAAGCCGGCTCAATAATCCTGAGTCTCCCCTATTTCTGCAGAAGCTGGTCTAAAAATCCAGAGTCTCTGCTATTTCTCCAGAAGCCGGACCAAAAATACCTAGTGTCTGCTATTTCTCAGAAGCCAGCCCAATAATCTCTAGTCTCTGCTGTTTCTCCTGAAGCGGGCCCAAAAATCCCTAGCTCTGCTATTTCTCCAGAGACCGGACCAAAAATCCCTAGTCGCTGCTATTTATCCAGAAGCCGGCACAATAATCCCTAGTCTCTGCTATTTCTCCAGAGGCCGGACCAAAAATCCCTAGTCTCTGCTATTTCTCCAGAGGCCGGACCAAAAATCCCTAGTCTCTGCTATTTCTCCAGAGGCCGGACCAAAAATCCCTAGTCTCTGCTATTTCTCCAGAGGCCGGACCAAAAATCCCTAGTCTCTGCAATTTCTTCAGAGGCCGGCCCAAAAATCCCTAGTCTCTGCTATTTCTCAGAAGCCAGCCCAATAATCTCTAGTCTCTGCTGTTTCTCCTGAAGCGGGCCCAAAAATCCCTAGTCTCTGTTATTTCTCCAGAAGCCAGACCAAAAATACCTAGTCTCTGCTATTTCTCCAGAAGTCAGACCAAAAATACCTAGTCTCTGCTATTTCTCCAGAAGCCGGCCCAAAAATCCTGAGTCTCCCCTATTTCTGCAGAAGCTGGTCTAAAAATCCCGAATCTCTGCTATTTCTCCAGAAGCCAGACCAAAAATACCTAGTCTCTGCTATTTCTCCAGAAGCCAGACCAAAAATACCTAGTCTCTGCTATTTCTCCAGAAGCGGGCCCAGAAATCCCTAGCTCTGCTATTTCTCCAGAGGCCGGACCAAAAATCCCTAGCTCTGCTATTTCTCCAGAGGCCGGACCAAAAATCCCTAGTCTCTGCTATTTCTCAGAAGCCAGCCCAATAATCTCTAGTCTCTGCTGTTTCTCCTGAAGCGGGCCCAAAAATCCCTAGCTCTGCTATTTCTCCAGAGGCCGGACCAAAAATCCCTAGTCGCTGCTTTTTATCCAGAAGCCGGCCCAATAATCCCTAGTCTCTGCTATTTCTCCAGAGGACGGACCAAAAATCCCTATTCTCTGCTATTTCTCAGAAGCCAGCCCAATAATCTCTAGTCTCTGCTGTTTCTCCTGAAGCGGGCCCAAAAATCCCTAGTCTCTGCTATTTCTCCAGAAGCCAGACCAAAAATACCTAGTCTCTGCTATTTCTCCAGAAGCCGGACCAAAAATCCCTAGCTCCGCTATTTCTCCAAAGACCGGACCAAAAATCCCTAGTCGCTGCTATTTATCCAGAAGCCGGCACAATAATCCCTAGTCTCTGCTATTTCTCCAGAGGCCGGACCAAAAATCCCTAGTCTCTGCTATTTCTCCAGAGGCCGGACCAAAAATCCAGAGTCTCTGCTATTTCTCCAGAGGCCGGACCAAAAATCCCTAGTCTCTGCTATTTCTCAGAAGCCAGCCCAATAATCTCTAGTCTCTGCTGTTTCTCCTGAAGCGGGCCCAGAAATCCCTAGCTCTGCTATTTCTCCAGAGGCCGGACCAAAAATCCCTAGCTCTGCTATTTCTCCAGAGGCCGGACCAAAAATCCCTAGTCTCTGCTATTTCTCAGAAGCCAGCCCAATAATCTCTAGTCTCTGCTGTTTCTCCTGAAGCGGGCCCAAAAATCCCTAGCTCTGCTATTTCTCCAGAGGCCGGACCAAAAATCCCTAGTCGCTGCTTTTTATCCAGAAGCCGGCCCAATAATCCCTAGTCTCTGCTATTTCTCCAGAGGACGGACCAAAAATCCCTATTCTCTGCTATTTCTCAGAAGCCAGCCCAATAATCTCTAGTCTCTGCTGTTTCTCCTGAAGCGGGCCCAAAAATCCCTAGTCTCTGCTATTTCTCCAGAAGCCAGACCAAAAATACCTAGTCTCTGCTATTTCTCCAGAAGCCGGACCAAAAATCCCTAGCTCCGCTATTTCTCCAAAGACCGGACCAAAAATCCCTAGTCGCTGCTATTTATCCAGAAGCCGGCACAATAATCCCTAGTCTCTGCTATTTCTCCAGAGGCCGGACCAAAAATCCCTAGTCTCTGCTATTTCTCCAGAGGCCGGACCAAAAATCCCTAGTCTCTGCTATTTCTCCAGAGGCCGGACCAAAAATCCCTAGTCTCTGCGACTTCTTCAGAGGCCGGCCCAAAAATCCCAAGTCTCTGCTATTTCTCAGAAGCCAGCCCAATAATCTCTAGTCTCTGCTGTTTCTCCTGAAGCTGAATCCTGAGTCTCCCCTATTTCTGCAGAAGCTGGTCTAAAAATCCTGAGTCTCTGCTATTTCTCCAGAAGCCGGACCAAAAATACCTAGTGTCTACTATTTCTCAGAAGCCAGCCCAAAAATCCCTAGCTCTGCTATTTCTCCAGAGACCGGACCAAAAATCCCTAGTCGCTGCTATTTATCCAGAAGCCGGCACAATAATCCCTAGTCTCTGTTATTTCTCCAGAAGCCAGCCCAAAAATACCTAGTCTCTGCTATTTCTCCAGAAGCCGGCCCAAAAATCCTGAGTCTCCTCTATTTCTGCAGAAGCTGGTCTAAAAATCCCGAATCTCTGCTATTTCTCCAGAAGCCGGACCAAAAATACCTAGTCTCTGCTATTTCTCCAGAAGCCAGACCAAAAATACCTAGTCTCTGCTATTTCTCCAGAAGCCGGCTCAATAATCCTGAGTCTCCCCTATTTCTGCAGAAGCTGGTCTAAAAATCCTGAGTCTCTGCTATTTCTCCAGAAGCCGGACCAAAAAAACCTAGTGTCTGCTATTTCTCAGAAGCCAGCCCAATAATCTCTAGTCTCTGCTGTTTCTCCTGAAGCGGGCCCAAAAATCCCTAGCTCTGCTATTTCTCCAGAGACCGGACCAAAAATCCGTAGTCGCTGCTATTTATCCAGAAGCCGGCACAATAATCCCTAGTCTCTGCTATTTCTCCAGAGGCCGGACCAAAAATCCCTAGACGCTGCTATTTATCCAGAAGCCGGCCCAATAATCCCTAGTCTCTGCTATTTCTCCAGAGGACAGACCAAAAATCCCTAGTCTCTGCTATTTCTCAGAAGCCAGCCCAATAATCTCTAGTCTCTGCTGTTTCTCCTGAAGCGGGCCCAAAAATCCCTAGTCTCTGCTATTTCTCCAGAAGCCAGACCAAAAATACCTAGTCTCTGCTATTTCTCCAGAAGCCGGACCAAAAATCCCTAGTCGCTGCTATTTATCCAGAAGCCGGCCCAATAATCCCTAGTCTCTGCTATTTCTCCAGAGGACGGACCAAAAATCCCTAGTCTCTGCTATTTCTCAGAAGCCAGCCCAATAATCTCTAGTCTCTGCTGTTTCTCCTGAAGCGGGCCCAAAAATCCCTAGTCTCTGCTATTTCTCCAGAAGCCAGACCAAAAATACCTAGTCTATGCTATTTCTCCAGAAGCCAGACCAAAAATACCTAGTCTCTGCTATTTCTCCAGAAGCCGGCTCAATAATCCTGAGTCTCCCCTATTTCTGCAGAAGCTGGTCTAAAAATCCCGAGTCTCTGCTATTTCTCCAGAAGCCGGACCAAAAATACCTAGTGTCTGCTATTTCTCAGAAGCCAGCCCAATAATCTCTAGTCTCTGCTGTTTCTCCTGAAGCGGGCCCAAAAATCCCTAGCTCTGCTATTTCTCCAGAGACCGGACCAAAAATCCCTAGTCGCTGCTATTTATCCAGAAGCCGGCACAATAATCCCTAGTCTCTGCTATTTCTCCAGAGGCCGGACCAAAAATCCCTAGTCTCTGCTATTTCTCCAGAGGCCGGACCAAAAATCCCTAGTCTCTGCTATTTCTCCAGAGGCCGGACCAAAAATCCCTAGTCTCTGCTATTTCTCCAGAGGCCGGACCAAAAATCCCTAGTCTCTGCAATTTCTTCAGAGGCCGGCCCAAAAATCCCTAGTCTCTGCTATTTCTCAGAAGCCAGCCCAATAATCTCTAGTCTCTGCTGTTTCTCCTGAAGCGGGCCCAAAAATCCCTAGTCTCTGTTATTTCTCCATGAGCCAGACCAAAAATACCTAGTCTCTGCTATTTCTCCAGAAGTCAGACCAAAAATACCTAGTCTCTGCTATTTCTCCAGAAGCCGGCCCAAAAATCCTGAGTCTCCCCTATTTCTGCAGAAGCTGGTCTAAAAATCCCGAATCTCTGCTATTTCTCCAGAAGCCAGACCAAAAATACCTAGTCTCTGCTATTTCTCCAGAAGCCAGACCAAAAATAACTAGTCTCTGCTATTTCTCCAGAAGCCGGCTCAATAATCCTGAGTCTCCCCTATTTCTGCAGAAGCTGGTCTAAAAATCCAGAGTCTCTGCTATTTCTCCAGAAGCCGGACCAAAAATACCTAGTGTCTGCTATTTCTCAGAAGCCAGCCCAATAATCTCTAGTCTCTGCTGTTTCTCCTGAAGCGGGCCCAGAAATCCCTAGCTCTGCTATTTCTCCAGAGGCCGGACCAAAAATCCCTAGCTCTGCTATTTCTCCAGAGGCCGGACCAAAAATCCCTAGTCTCTGCTATTTCTCAGAAGCCAGCCCAATAATCTCTAGTCTCTGCTGTTTCTCCTGAAGCGGGCCCAAAAATCCCTAGCTCTGCTATTTCTCCAGAGGCCGGACCAAAAATCCCTAGTCGCTGCTTTTTATCCAGAAGCCGGCCCAATAATCCCTAGTCTCTGCTATTTCTCCAGAGGACGGACCAAAAATCCCTATTCTCTGCTATTTCTCAGAAGCCAGCCCAATAATCTCTAGTCTCTGCTGTTTCTCCTGAAGCGGGCCCAAAAATCCCTAGTCTCTGCTATTTCTCCAGAAGCCAGACCAAAAATACCTAGTCTCTGCTATTTCTCCAGAAGCCGGACCAAAAATCCCTAGCTCCGCTATTTCTCCAAAGACCGGACCAAAAATCCCTAGTCGCTGCTATTTATCCAGAAGCCGGCACAATAATCCCTAGTCTCTGCTATTTCTCCAGAGGCCGGACCAAAAATCCCTAGTCTCTGCTATTTCTCCAGAGGCCGGACCAAAAATCCAGAGTCTCTGCTATTTCTCCAGAGGCCGGACCAAAAATCCCTAGTCTCTGCTATTTCTCAGAAGCCAGCCCAATAATCTCTAGTCTCTGCTGTTTCTCCTGAAGCGGGCCCAGAAATCCCTAGCTCTGCTATTTCTCCAGAGGCCGGACCAAAAATCCCTAGCTCTGCTATTTCTCCAGAGGCCGGACCAAAAATCCCTAGTCTCTGCTATTTCTCAGAAGCCAGCCCAATAATCTCTAGTCTCTGCTGTTTCTCCTGAAGCGGGCCCAAAAATCCCTAGCTCTGCTATTTCTCCAGAGGCCGGACCAAAAATCCCTAGTCGCTGCTTTTTATCCAGAAGCCGGCCCAATAATCCCTAGTCTCTGCTATTTCTCCAGAGGACGGACCAAAAATCCCTATTCTCTGCTATTTCTCAGAAGCCAGCCCAATAATCTCTAATCTCTGCTGTTTCTCCTGAAGCGGGCCCAAAAATCCCTAGTCTCTGCTATTTCTCCAGAAGCCAGACCAAAAATACCTAGTCTCTGCTATTTCTCCAGAAGCCGGACCAAAAATCCCTAGCTCCGCTATTTCTCCAAAGACCGGACCAAAAATCCCTAGTCGCTGCTATTTATCCAGAAGCCGGCACAATAATCCCTAGTCTCTGCTATTTCTCCAGAGGCCGGACCAAAAATCCCTAGTCTCTGCTATTTCTCCAGAGGCCGGACCAAAAATCCCTAGTCTCTGCTATTTCTCCAGAGGCCGGACCAAAAATCCCTAGTCTCTGCGACTTCTTCAGAGGCCGGCCCAAAAATCCCAAGTCTCTGCTATTTCTCAGAAGCCAGCCCAATAATCTCTAGTCTCTGCTGTTTCTCCTGAAGCTGAATCCTGAGTCTCCCCTATTTCTGCAGAAGCTGGTCTAAAAATCCTGAGTCTCTGCTATTTCTCCAGAAGCCGGACCAAAAATACCTAGTGTCTACTATTTCTCAGAAGCCAGCCCAAAAATCCCTAGCTCTGCTATTTCTCCAGAGACCGGACCAAAAATCCCTAGTCGCTGCTATTTATCCAGAAGCCGGCACAATAATCCCTAGTCTCTGTTATTTCTCCAGAAGCCAGCCCAAAAATACCTAGTCTCTGCTATTTCTCCAGAAGCCGGCCCAAAAATCCTGAGTCTCCTCTATTTCTGCAGAAGCTGGTCTAAAAATCCCGAATCTCTGCTATTTCTCCAGAAGCCGGACCAAAAATACCTAGTCTCTGCTATTTCTCCAGAAGCCAGACCAAAAATACCTAGTCTCTGCTATTTCTCCAGAAGCCGGCTCAATAATCCTGAGTCTCCCCTATTTCTGCAGAAGCTGGTCTAAAAATCCTGAGTCTCTGCTATTTCTCCAGAAGCCGGACCAAAAAAACCTAGTGTCTGCTATTTCTCAGAAGCCAGCCCAATAATCTCTAGTCTCTGCTGTTTCTCCTGAAGCGGGCCCAAAAATCCCTAGCTCTGCTATTTCTCCAGAGACCGGACCAAAAATCCGTAGTCGCTGCTATTTCTCCAGAAGCCGGCACAATAATCCCTAGTCTCTGCTATTTCTCCAGAGGCCGGACCAAAAATCCCTAGTCTCTGCTATTTCTCCAGAGGCCGGACCAAAAATCCCTAGTCTCTGCTATTTCTCCAGAGGCCGGACCAAAAATCCCTAGTCTCTGCGATTTCTTCAGAGGTCGGCCCAAAAATCCCTAGTCTCTGCTATTTCTCCAGAGGCCGGACCAAAAATCCCTAGTCTCTGCGATTTCTCAGAAGCCAGCCCAATAATCTCTAGTCTCTGCTGTTTCTCCTGAAGCGGGCCCAAAAATCCCTAGTCTCTGTTACTTCTCCAGAAGCCAGACCAAAAATACCTAGTCTCTGCTATTTCTCCAGAAGCCAGACCAAAAATACCTAGTCTCTGCTATTTCTCTAGAAGCCGGCCCAAAAATCCTGAGTCTCCCCTATTTCTGCAGAAGCTGGTCTAAAAATCCCGAATCTCTGCTATTTCTCCAGAAGCCGGACCAAAAATACCTAGTCTCTGCTAATTCGCCAGAAGCCAGACCAAAAATACCTAGTCTCTGCTATTTCTCCAGAAGCCGGCTCAATAATCCTGAGTCTCCCCTATTTCTGCAGAAGCTGGTCTAAAAATCCAGAGTCTCTGCTATTTCTCCAGAAGCCGGACCAAAAATACCTAGTGTCTGCTATTTCTCAGAAGCCAGCCCAATAATCTCTAGTCTCTGCTGTTTCTCCTGAAGCGGGCCCAAAAATCCCTAGCTCTGCTATTTCTCCAGAGGCCGGACCAAAAATCCCTAGCTCTGCTATTTCTCCAGAGGCCGGACCAAAAATCCCTAGTCGCTGCTATTTATCCAGAAGCCGGCCCAATAATCCCTAGCCTCTGCTATTTCTCCAGAGGACGGACCAAAAATCCCTAGTCTCTGCTATTTCTCAGAAGCCAGACCAAAAATACCTAGTCTCTGCTATTTCTCCTGAAGCGGGCCCAAAAATCCCTAGTCTCTGCTATTTCTCCAGAAGCCAGACCAAAAATCCCTAGCTCTGCTATTTCTCCAGAGGCCGGACCAAAAATCCCTAGTCGCTGCTATTTATCCAGAAGCCGGCCCAATAATCCCTAGCCTCTGCTATTTCTCCAGAGGACGGACCAAAAATCCCTAGTCTCTGCTATTTCTCAGAAGCCAGCCCAATAATCTCTAGTCTCTGCTGTTTCTCCTGAAGCGGGCCCAAAAATCCCTAGTCTCTGCTATTTCTCCAGAAGCCAGACCAAAAATACCTAGTCTCTGCTATTTCTCCAGAAGCCAGACCAAAAATACCTAGTCTCTGCTATTTCTCCAGAAGCCGGCTCAATAATCCTGAGTCTCCCCAATTTCTGCAGAAGCTGGTCTAAAAATCCCGAGTCTCTGCTATTTCTCCAGAAGCCGGACCAAAAATACCTAGTGTCTGCTATTTCTCAGAAGCCAGCCCAATAATCTCTAGTCTCTGCTGTTTCTCCTGAAGCGGGCCCAAAAATCCTTAGCTCTGCTATTTCTCCAGAGACCGGACCAAAAATGCCTAGTCGCTGCTATTTATCCAGAAGACGGCACAATAATCCCTAGTCTCTGCTATTTCTCCAGAGGCCGGACCAAAAATCCCTAGTCTCTGCTATTTCTCCAGAGGCCGGACCAAAAATCCCTAGTCTCTGCTATTTCTCCAGAGGCCGGACCAAAAATCTCTAGTCTCTGCAATTTCTCCAGAGACCGGACCAAAAATCCCTAGTCGCTGCTATTTATCCAGAAGCCGGCAGAATAATCCCTAGTCTCTGCTATTTCTCCCGAGGCCGGACCAAAAATCCCTAGTCCCTGCTATTTCTCCAGAGGCCGGACCAAAAATCCCTAGTCTCTGCTATTTCTCCAGAGGCCGGACCAAAAATCTCTAGTCTCTGCAATTTCTTCAGAGGCCGGCCCAAAAATCCCTAGTCTCTGCTATTTCTCCAGAGGCCGGACCAAAAATCCCTAGTCTCTGCGATTTCTTCAGAGGCCGGCCCAAAAATCCCTAGTCTCTGCTATTTCTCAGAAGCCGGCCCAATAATCTCTATTCTCTGCTGTTTCTCCTGAAGCGGGCCCAAAAATCCCTAGTCTCTGTTATTTCTCCAGAAGCCAGACCAAAAATACCTAGTCTCTGCTATTTCTCCAGAAGCCAGACCAAAAATACCTAGTCTCTGCTATTTCTCCAGAAGCCGGCCCAAAAATCCTGAGTCTCCCCTATTTCTGCAGAAGCTGGTCTAAAAATCCAGAATCTCTGCTATTTCTCCAGAAGCCGGACCAAAAATACCTAGTCTCTGCTATTTCTCCAGAAGCCAGACCAGAAATACCTAGTCTCTGCTATTTCTCCAAAAGCCGGCTCAATAATCCTGAGTCTCCCCTATTTCTGCAGAAGCTGGTCTAAAAATCCAGAGTCTCTGCTATTTCTCCAGAAGCCGGACCAAAAATACCTAGTGTCTGCTATTTCTCAGAAGCCAGCCCAATAATCTCTAGTCTCTGTTGTTTCTCCTGAAGCGGGCCCAAAAATCCCTAGCTCTGCTATTTATCCAGAAGCCGGCCAAATAATCCCTAGTCTCTGCTATTTCTCCAGAGGACAGACCAAAAATCCCTAGTCTCTGCTATTTCTCAGAAGCCAGCCCAATAATCTCTAGTCTCTGCTGTTTCTCCTGAAGCGGGCCCAAAAATCCCTAGTCTCTGCTATTTCTCCAGAAGCCAGACCAAAAATACCTAGTCTATCCTATTTCTCCAGAGGCCAGACCAAAAATACCTAGTCTCTGCTATTTCTCCAGAAGCCGGCTCAATAATCCTGAGTCTCCCCTATTTCTGCAGAAGCTGGTCTAAAAATCCCGAGTCTCTGCTATTTCTCCAGAAGCCGGACCAAAAATACCTAGTGTCTACTATTTCTCAGAAGCCAGCCCAATAATCTCTAGTCTCTGCTGTTTCTCCTGAAGCGGGCCCAAAAACCCCTAGCTCTGCTATTTCTCCAGAGACCGGACCAAAAATCCCTAGTCGCTGCTATTTATCCAGAAGCCGGCACAATAATCCCTAGTCTCTGCTATTTCTCCAGAAGCCAGACCAAAAATACCTAGTCTCTGCTATTTCTCCAGAGGCCGGCCCAAAAATCCTGAGTCTCCCCTATTTCTGCAGAAGCTGGTCTAAAAATCCCGAATCTCTGCTATTTCTCCAGAAGCCGGACCAAAAATACCTAGTCTCTGCTATTTCTCCAGAAGCCAGACCAAAAATACCTAGTCTCTGCTATTTCTCCAGAAGCCGGCTCAATAATCCTGAGTCTCCCCTATTTCTGCAGAAGCAGGTCTAAAAATCCTGAGTCTCTGCTATTTCTCCAGAAGCCGGACCAAAAAAACCTAGTGTCTGCTATTTCTCAGAAGCCAGCCCAATAATCTCTAGTCTCTGCTGTTTCTCCTGAAGCCGGCTCAATAATCCTGAGTCTCCCCTATTTCTGCAGAAGCTGGTCTAAAAATCCAGAGTCTCTGCTATTTCTCCAGAAGCCGGACCAAAAATACCTAGTGTCTGCTATTTCTCAGAAGCCAGCCCAATAATCTCTAGTCTCTGCTGTTTCTCCTGAAGCGGGCCCGAAAATCCCTAGCTCTGCTATTTCTCCAGAGGCCGGACCAAAAATCCCTAGCTCTGCTATTTCTCCAGAGGCCGGACCAAAAATCCCTAGTCTCTGCTATTTCTCAGAAGCCAGCCCAATAATCTCTAGTCTCTGCTGTTTCTCCTGAAGCGGGCCCAAAAATCCCTAGCTCTGCTATTTCTCCAGAGGCCGGACCAAAAATCCCTAGTCGCTGCTTTTTATCCAGTAGCCGGCCCAATAATCCCTAGTCTCTGCTATTTCTCCAGAGGACGGACCAAAAATCCCTATTCTCTGCTATTTCTCAGAAGCCAACCCAATAATCTCTAGTCTCTGCTGTTTCTCCTGAAGCGGGCCCAAAAATCCCTAGTCTCTGCTATTTCTCCAGAAGCCAGACCAAAAATACCTAGTCTCTGCTATTTCTCCAGAAGCCGGACCAAAAATCCCTAGTCGCTGCTTTTTATCCAGTAGCCGGCCCAATAATCCCTAGTCTCTGCTATTTCTCCAGAGGACGGACCAAAAATCCCTATTCTCTGCTATTTCTCAGAAGCCAGCCCAATAATCTCTAGTCTCTGCTGTTTCTCCTGAAGCGGGCCCAAAAATCCCTAGCTTTGCTATTTCTCCAGAGGCCGGACCAAAAATCCCTAGTCGCTGCTTTTTATCCAGTAGCCGGCCCAATAATCCCTAGTCTCTGCTATTTCTCCAGAGGACGGACCAAAAATCCCTATTCTCTGCTATTTCTCAGAAGCCAGCCCAATAATCTCTAGTCTCTGCTGTTTCTCCTGAAGCGGGCCCAAAAATCCCGAGTCTCTGCTATTTCTCCAGAAGCCGGACCAAAAATACCTAGTGTCTGCTATTTCTCAGAAGCCAGCCCAATAATCTCTAGTCTCTGCTGTTTCTCCTGAAGCGGGCCCAAAAATCCCTAGCTCTGCTATTTCTCCAGAGACCGGACCAAAAATCCCTAGTCGCTGCTATTTATCCAGAAGCCGGCACAATAATCCCTAGTCTTTGCTATTTCTCCAGAGGCCGGACCAAAAATCCTTAGTCTCTGCTATTTCTCCAGAGGCCGGACCAAAAATCCCTAGTCTCTGCTATTTCTCCAGAGGCCGGACCAAAAATCCCTAGTCTCTGCGATTTCTTCAGAGGTCGGCCCAAAAATCCCTAGTCTCTGCTATTTCTCCAGAGGCCGGACCAAAAATCCCTAGTCTCTGCGATTTCTCAGAAGCCAGCCCAATAATCTCTAGTCTCTGCTGTTTCTCCTGAAGCGGGCCCAAAAATCCCTAGTCTCTGTTACTTCTCCAGAAGCCAGACCAAAAATACCTAGTCTCTGCTTTTTCTCCAGAAGCCAGACCAAAAATACCTAGTCTCTGCTATTTCTCTAGAAGCCGGCCCAAAAATCCTGAGTCTCCCCTATTTCTGCAGAAGCTGGTCTAAAAATCCCGAATCTCTGCTATTTCTCCAGAAGCCGGACCAAAAATACCTAGTCTCTGCTATTTCTCTAGAAGCCAGACCAAAAATACCTAGTCTCTGCTATTTCTCCAGAAGCCGGCTCAATAATCCTGAGTCTCCCCTATTTCTGCAGAAGCTGGTCTAAAAATCCAGAGTCTCTGCTATTTCTCCAGAAGCCGGACCAAAAATACCTAGTGTCTGCTATTTCTCAGAAGCCAGCCCAATAATCTCTAGTCTCTGCTGTTTCTCCTGAAGCGGGCCCAAAAATCCCTAGCTCTGCTATTTCTCCAGAGGCCGGACCAAAAATCCATAGCTCTGCTATTTCTCCAGAGGCCGGACCAAAAATCCCTAGTCTCTGCTATTTCTCAGAAGCCAGCCCAATAATCTCTAGTCTCTGCTGTTTCTCCTGAAGCGGGCCCAAAAATCCCTAGCTCTGCTATTTCTCCAGAGGCCGGACCAAAAATCCCTAGTCGCTGCTATTTATCCAGAAGCCGGCCCAATAATCCCTAGCCTCTGCTATTTCTCCAGAGGACGGACCAAAAATCCCTAGTCTCTGCTATTTCTCAGAAGCCAGCCCAATAATCTCTAGTCTCTGCTGTTTCTCCTGAAGCAGGCCCAAAAATCCCTAGTCTCTGCTATTTCTCCAGAGGACGGACCAAAAATCCCTAGTCTCTGCTATTTCTCAGAAGCCAGCCCAATAATCTCTAGTCTCTGCTGTTTCTCCTGAAGCGGGCCCAAAAATCCCTAGCTCTGCTATTTCTCCAGAGGCCGGACCAAAAATCCCTAGCTCTGCTATTTCTCCAGAGGCCGGACCAAAAATCCCTAGTCTCTGCTATTTCTCAGAAGCCAGCCCAATAATCTCTAGTCTCTGCTGTTTCTCCTGAAGCGGGCCCAAAAATCCCTAGCTCTGCTATTTCTCCAGAGGCCGGACCAAAAATCCCTAGTCGCTGCTTTTTATCCAGTAGCCGGCCCAATAATCCCTAGTCTCTGCTATTTCTCCAGAGGACGGACCAAAAATCCCTATTCTCTGCTATTTCTCAGAAGCCAGCCCAATAATCTCTAGTCTCTGCTGTTTCTCCTGAAGCGGGCCCAAAAATCCCTAGTCTCTGCTATTTCTCCAGAAGCCAGACCAAAAATACCTAGTCTCTGCTATTTCTCCAGAAGCCGGACCAAAAATCCCTAGCTCCGCTATTTCTCCAGGGACCGGACCAAAAATCCCTAGTCGCTGCTATTTATCCAGAAGCCGGCACAATAATCCCTAGTCTCTGCTATTTCTCCAGAGGCCGGACCAAAAATCCCTAGTCTCTGCTATTTCTCCAGAGGCCGGACCAAAAATCCCTAGTCTCTGCTATTTCTCCAGAGGCCGGACCAAAAATCCCTAGTCTCTGCTATTTCTCCAGAAGCCAGACCAAAAATACCTAGTCTCTGCTATTTCTCCAGAAGCCGGCTCAATAATCCTGAGTCTCCCCTATTTCTGCAGAAGCTGGTCTAAAAATCCCGAGTCTCTGCTATTTCTCCAGAAGCCGGACCAAAAATACCTAGTGTCTGCTATTTCTCAGAAGCCAGCCCAATAATCTCTAGTCTCCGCTGTTTCTCCTGAAGCGGGCCCAAAAATCCCTAGCTCTGCTATTTCTCCAGAGACCGGACCAAAAATCCCTAGTCGCTGCTATTTATCCAGAAGCTGGCACAATAATCCCTAGTCTTTGCTATTTCTCCAGAGGCCGGACCAAAAATCCTTAGTCTCTGCTATTTCTCCAGAGGCCGGACCAAAAATCCCTAGTCTCTGCTATTTCTCCAGAGGCCGGACCAAAAATCCCTAGTCTCTGCGATTTCTTCAGAGGTCGGCCCAAAAATCCCTAGTCTCTGCTATTTCTCCAGAGGCCGGACCAAAAATCCCTAGTCTCTGCGATTTCTCAGAAGCCAGCCCAATAATCTCTAGTCTCTGCTGTTTCTCCTGAAGCGGGCCCAAAAATCCCTAGTCTCTGTTACTTCTCCAGAAGCCAGACCAAAAATACCTAGTCTCTGCTTTTTCTCCAGAAGCCAGACCAAAAATACCTAGTCTCTGCTATTTCTCTAGAAGCCGGCCCAAAAATCCTGAGTCTCCCCTATTTCTGCAGAAGCTGGTCTAAAAATCCTGAATCTCTGCTATTTCTCCAGAAGCCGGACCAAAAATACCTAGTCTCTGCTATTTCTCCAGAAGCCAGACCAAAAATACCTAGTCTCTGCTATTTCTCCAGAAGCCGGCTCAATAATCCTGAGTCTCCCCTATTTCTGCAGAAGCTGGTCTAAAAATCCAGAGTCTCTGCTATTTCTCCAGAAGCCGGACCAAAAATACCTAGTGTCTGCTATTTCTCAGAAGCCAGCCCAATAATCTCTAGTCTCTGCTGTTTCTCCTGAAGCGGGCCCAAAAATCCCTAGCTCTGCTATTTCTCCAGAGGCCGGACCAAAAATCCATAGCTCTGCTATTTCTCCAGAGGCCGGACCAAAAATCCCTAGTCTCTGCTATTTCTCAGAAGCCAGCCCAATAATCTCTAGTCTCTGCTGTTTCTCCTGAAGCGGGCCCAAAAATCCCTAGCTCTGCTATTTCTCCAGAGGCCGGACCAAAAATCCCTAGTCGCTGCTATTTATCCAGAAGCCGGCCCAATAATCCCTAGCCTCTGCTATTTCTCCAGAGGACGGACCAAAAATCCCTAGTCTCTGCTATTTCTCAGAAGCCAGCCCAATAATCTCTAGTCTCTGCTGTTTCTCCTGAAGCGGGCCCAAAAATCCCTAGTCTCTGCTATTTCTCCAGAGGACGGACCAAAAATCCCTAGTCTCTGCTATTTCTCAGAAGCCAGCCCAATAATCTCTAGTCTCTGCTGTTTCTCCTGAAGCGGGCCCAAAAATCCCTAGTCTCTGCTATTTCTCCAGAAGCCAGACCAAAAATACCTAGTCTCTGCTATTTCTCCAGAAGCCAGACCAAAAATACCTAGTCTCTGCTATTTCTCCAGAAGCCGGCTCAATAATCCTGAGTCTCCCCTATTTCTGCAGAAGCTGGTCTAAAAATCCCGAGTCTCTGCTATTTCTCCAGAAGCCGGACCAAAAATACCTAGTGTCTGCTATTTCTCAGAAGCCAGCCCAATAATCTCTAGTCTCTGCTGTTTCTCCTGAAGCGGGCCCAAAAATCCCTAGCTCTGCTATTTCTCCAGAGACCGGACCAAAAATGCCTAGTCGCTGCTATTTATCCAGAAGCCGGCACAATAATCCCTAGTCTCTGCTATTTCTCCAGAGGCCGGACCAAAAATCCCTAGTCTCTGCTATTTCTCCAGAGGCCGGACCAAAAATCCCTAGTCTCTGCTATTTCTCCAGAGGCCCGACCAAAAATCCCTAGTCTCTGCGATTTCTTCAGAGGCCGGCCCAAAAATCCCTAGTCTCTGCTATTTCTCCAGAGGCCGGACCAAAAATCCCTAGTCTCTGCGATTTCTTCAGAGGCCGGCCCAAAAATCCCTAGTCTCTGCTATTTCTCAGAAGCCAGCCCAATAATCTCTAGTCTCTGCTGTTTCTCCTGAAGCGGGCCCAAAAATCCCTAGTCTCTGCTATTTCTCCAGAAGCCAGACCAAAAATACCTAGTCTCTGCTATTTCTCCAGAAGCCAGACCAAAAATACCTAGTATCTGCTATTTCTCCAGAAGCCGGCCCAAAAATCCTGAGTCTCCCCTATTTCTGCAGAAGCTGGTCTAAAAATCCCGAGTCTCTGCTATTTCTCCAGAAGCCGGACCAAAAATACCTAGTCTCTGCTATTTCTCCAGAAGCCAGACCAAAAATACCTAGTCTCTGCTATTTCTCCAGAAGCCGGCTCAATAATCCTGAGTCTCCCCTATTTCTGCAGAAGCTGGTCTAAAAATCCAGAGTCTCTGCTATTTCTCCAGAAGCCGGACCAAAAATACCTAGTGTCTGCTATTTCTCAGAAGCCAGCCCAATAATCTCTAGTCTCTGCTGTTTCTCCTGAAGCGGGCCCAAAAATCCCTAGCTCTGCTATTTCTCCAGAGGCCGGACCAAAAATCCCTAGCTCTGCTATTTCTCCAGAGGCCGGACCAAAAATCCCTAGTCGCTGCTATTTATCCAGAAGCCGGCACAATAATCCCTAGTCTCTGCTATTTCTCCAGAGGCCGGACCAAAAATCCCTAGTCTTTGCTATTTCTCCAGAGGCCGGACCAAAAATCCCTAGTCTCTGCTATTTATCCAGAAACATGCCCAATATTCCATAATCTCAGCTATTTCTTCAGAAGCCAGCCCAATATTCCATAATCTCAGCTATTTCTTCAGAAGCCAGCCCAATATTTCAAAATCTTTGCTATTTAGCTGGCAAACCGCAAAATATCCGAAAACTTCACTATTCAGAAATTCACTGGCTAAATAGTAGAGATTGCGTACTCTTTAACCAGCAGATCTTCACTTAGTTGTGTATGAACAAAAAAGGGACTCTGTGCAATAACTGGGTGGTGGCCATGTTGTGATGGGGGTGCAGGAAAATGTGGGAAGTCTTAGAAAGTAAGGGACAGATGTACAAAATTCTAGTTAAGCAGTTACTAAATAGCGAATCATGAGAAATTGGTATTTAGGAAATTATGGAGCCATATGTATGAAGACCATTTGCGCTCGCAAATGCTGAAATTCGCGATTACTTATTTTTCTATTTCATCTAAGGAATCGCAAATGCAGGAAGCACCCAAGTTGTGCAAATTTTGGCTTAAGGAATGGCAAAATACCACCAACGTCAGGTTGGTGGTATTTTGCCATTTCTTTGAAAAATGCACTTTGAAAAATGCACTTTTTGGCATTTTTCAAAGTGCCATGTGGGTCACATACATGACCTTAAGGCATGTGCACCCATGTTAATTTCAGGGGTGAAAAAGGGTGTCCTATTGACACCCTTAGAACCCTGAAATTGCATTCTCAATTTGCGATTCTCTAATTGAGAATCGCAAATTGAGAATGTCTTCCCATTCATTCCTATGGGCCTTCCAGCCCATAGGAATGAATGAGAAGGTATTCCTTATTTGCGAATCTAAATTTGCGAATTCGCAAATAAGTAATAAGTGCGATTCGCTAAAAAGTTTGCAAATCCTACCTACATTTCGTTTTGTGATTCTCTAATTGCGATTCCCTAAAAATCGCAATTTGAGAATCGCAAAACGAAAATTACCTACATATGCCCCTATATGTACAAAAATAGTGATTTCCTAATAGCGATTTCTACAGAGCCAGAATCGCTTTAGTAAATTGCTATTTAAGGAAATACAAACCGATTTTTTCCTATTGACCCAAAGACCCATAGGTATGAATGATTTTGCATTTCAAAGCAAGGATGACTATTGGCCTAAGACCCTCCCTTGATGCATCCCGAAAAAAGTGGTGCACATGTAAAGTGCACATATTCCCTAGGGGCATGTGTGTGCTTTATAGCACTTAAAAAAAAGCATTTTGAGGTTCTTTTTTAAATTGTTTTGTAAATGCGCCGAGAAAATAGCAAAAAGGAAATCCCCCAAAAATGCAAAAGGAGGTTTCCACTGGGTAGAAATCATATTTTGCGATTCACAAATGGCCTTTGTACATATGGAAAGGCCCTTTAGCATTTGTGAACGGCCCGAAATAGCAAATTGGTCCGCACTAAGAGCTACCTATATTTAATGAAAATCATCCAAAACTACTATTATTGGTGCAGTAGTGAGCAGCCATCCAAGATTATCAGCAGTGATCATGCCAGTGCATCAGCAATGTCCCCAGAAGTAAAATAAAAACTGTTATCAATTTGGAAAGCCTGGGCATGGCTATTACATATAAGCCATCGGTCCCGTGCCCCCGGCACTAAGGTGATGAGAAATAAGTCTTTCTAACGCTACATAATTTATCACTCAAATAATACCTTCAAGTACATTTTGAAAATTCATCTATTTGTCTTCATACGGCTTATGTGTTCTGAAAATTCACCCATTTTCGTATTGTGTACACATTTTCAAATTTTTGGTATACATATATTAATTCAACCAAGCAAAAGATTCTATATTAATAGTCTGGGCTGCTTATAGGAGAGCTACTTACAGGTAGCTTATGAGCTACTCGTTGGAGACGTCTGCTATCGTACATCTGTGCAAAAGTAAATAAATGCATGACTCAAACTAAGTTGTTTAGGAAAGAAAGTTAAATCAATTTGCAATAAATACTTTTATGTGACTATCAAATGAATATAATGTAGGAATCATAATTGTGCTTCAGGAATTCAGGTTATGTCATAAAGATTTAATATACTGCAGTCTGGAAGAATTTGGCGGTCTGCATCTCACTCTTTAAAGTTAAGTATGCAGGCAAGGTGTATGCTTCTGATGCATGTTACAAAAATGTTTTCTTCACCCATGGGAATAATGTGGGCCCTATTCACAAACTGCATTTTGTAGTATGTTTATTAGTACTACAGTAGTTCTACAAAAGTACTACCCAATAGTATCCTCAAACCTAGGAGCATAAATCTCCAACTCCCCTAGCTTTAGTTTATTACTAAGTTCGCTACTTAGGAGCAAATGTGGAAGAGGATCAGGAGGGTGAGTTTAGAGAGGGGTAAGGTAGGTAAGGTAGTTTTAGGGAGGGGTATGTACCCACCCATGAAAGAGTAAGCCCAGCACTGTTAACAAACGGTACCTCTAAAGTTATTGCAGCTAAAAAGGAGCCCAAGACAGCAGTAAATGACTCCCGCTCAGAACTGAAGTAAGCCCAGCATCACACATGGCCAACCACTGGTACTGCAACATAAAACCCCATTGGAAATAATATTAAATTCAATTAAATTATAATTAGTTAAATTACCCAAAAATATAAATAGATTTAAATAGATATAATTTAATGTTAAAGTAAAATAAATGACAAATAAATTATAAGTATTATTGAATTATAAAATGTTTAAAATATCTTTTTTAATTTAAAATTGATGTAACATTCATGTTCATTAAAATAAAAATAAATCACTCTTAAATAACTTTATACATCCATTTTAATAAATACCAATGCATAATATAAACAGTGCTTTTTACTTTAGGCAAGAATTGTTTACTTAATTTAATTTAATACATTTAAATTTATTAATTAAAGATTTGATTCAAAATCAGGTTAATAGTGCTGTAACATTTTTTCCTTTCCTTCTATATTGAAAATAAATATATAAAATTAATTTACAAAAATATTTATTAACTTTTTTAATGATTAATAAACATAGATTAAGACTTTAATTCAGTTTACTATTATTTACGATGGAGTTTTATTTTAAGTTCCTATTTTCATTAGTTTCTGCGGAACGGTGTCGCGGTACAACTGGTTGACCATGTGTGCTGCTGGACTCACTACTCTTTCTTATTGACACAGTAACTCACACTTTTAGATTTGGCTCCATCACCTTTTCCATGGTTGGTATGTGCGAGTCTACACTTCTGAGTAACTTTACCCTTGGATTTTGTGAATAACCCAAAGTAGTAAAGCTTCTCAAAAGTGTAGGAGAAAATTACACATATCAATTTGTAAGTTAACCTTGTGAATAGTGCCCATTGCATTTTATTGTTCATGATCCTCCTTTTGATGGTTTGTGGGGGATGGGCTCATTTTGGGTTTCTTAGGGAGAGCATTGTGTTTGTTTGGATCTTCTTTCCAGGGGAGATTGTGCTTGCTTTGTATCGCACCTCAGGCAACCAAGATATTCCTAGTTTGTTGCATCAGTAGCACTCTCAGGGCAGTTCAGGCTGTGATTGGCCCACATTACACCGTCTGTCATTGGCAGAGCCTCAGGTAGGCTCTAGCCTGGGATCCAAGCTGTGATTGGTTGGAATGGTGGCAGTGTTGATAGCTGCTCTGCAGCATGGAGAGCTGAATGACATTGATGTCGTTTTTCAAATTAAGTAGGATTAGAAGCCAATGGCGCACAGACGTGGTTCAAGACAGGAAAATGCATCAACATTCCCAGTAAACTCATGAGTTTGAGCTGTTATTCTTCTATTTGTTGGGCATATTATGCTCAATTATTGGACAAGGTCATAGCTGTCTCTGGGAACCAGTAACATTAAATACAAACCTTTGTGTATTTCCACTAAAAAGACTCAACGATCATCACATTTTGTGTGTTTACTTAAGTTTGGTTAATGTGCAATGATATTCATTAAAGCAGGATTATTATTAGCTGAAGGGCTCACTTGTATAAAATAGCAAACATCTTTTTATGTGTTGTACAGTGATGATGTAACACAAAACAATGCCCCCCCCGTAGAATGTGATAAAGGGCCACTAAGTCTCCCGAGACTCACAAATATTCATTGACCGGAGGCTGGTTGAGGACCCCCCGGATGAATCCCGCCCCCACTAAGCGTTGTCGACACCCTGTGCCACAGAGGCCTGCATTACTCTTCTGGAGCTGGTTTATTCTACATGGTCAGCGACTGGCTGCCGCCCCGCCCCCCCCCCCCAAATGACCACACCAACCCCCGGAAACATGAACATGAAACAGGGTTATCTTTGGAAGGCGGGGGGTCGCAAAACCCCCCGGCCGTTTTTATTAAGATATGAAAATTATAAAATTTTAATAGCATGATAAACAATTTATACAAAAAACAGCAGGACATTAGATACAATATTGTCAACAAGTTTGAGAGACTAACCTTAACAGAAACTCTAATACAGATTGTTTCCTAACCGAATCTAACATCCTCATCTAGATTTTTGTATACTACATTTCTGGCCATATGGCAAGGTCGCTAACCGGTGTCAGGTCCTACTAGCTGCGCCTCACCTAGAGATGTGCGCATGCGCAGCCGGGCCTGGTAATTACCCGGTCCACGCCGTGAACTCCATTTACCCACTAAAGGAGGGCCCTTACTCTGCGCCATCCGGTGACGTCATGAGTATGCGCGCGCGGGGTGGCTACCAGCCTAAAGAAAGCGTGACTACTCCAACTAGCGCCCCTCTGAAACACCAATTACCTTGCCCCTGAAGTTCTAGGAGGTGCCAGTGGCCCCTCCCCTTGGGCGGGAACCTCCATGGGATGATGCCCGCCCCCTCAGACCTTAAAAATAGCTGCTCACCGGTCATGACCTTACCGCATGCCCCATACCTAATAAATACGACGACCTATGGGAAAAAAGGCTAAAGGACAACTACTCTAACTAAATTACATCACGTATCAACGTATCGCTACAAAGGGAGAAAAAGGCCTAACACAATCGGAACAACAAAACATATTTCAGCACATTTCACTACATTCCACCACTCTCATGTTATCCGACCAGAACACCACTGATTGGTTACATAGGTGTTCTGGCCAGACCTTCAATGCCACCCACACTGGGAAAAGTTCCAGGAAGCCAATGTTGGTGGTCAGACCCCACGCTCTCCATTCTTCCGGCCACCGCTGGGCGACCCATTTGTTCCCGAGGATGGCACCAAAGCCCACACTACCAGCAGCGTCTGTCCACAGACCTAACTCTGCTGATGTAGCTGGGGGACCTGACCACACTACCCTGCCATTAAAGTCCTCCAAGAATGCCATCCATATATGCATATCCTGGCGAACCTCAGATGACAGCCTAGTGCGGTGATGTTTCTCTCGCAATCCCTTCATAGCCTGGGCAATAGAGCGTGAGAATGGGCGGGCCATTGGGATGACCCGCAGTGCAAAGTTCAGTTGCCCGACCACTTCCTGCAGCTGCTGCAAGGAAACCTTGTTTTCACATAGGCATTGATGCAGAGCTGCCCTAAACTTAGACACCTTGTCCCTGGGTAACCTGAAGCATCCCTCAACTGAGTCAATTTCGATACCAAGGAATTCCAGGCAAGTGGCTGGGCCAACCGTCTTCCCTGGTGCCAGCGGGACCCCAAAAGCCCACATGAGCACGCAAAATTCCTGCAATGCCCAAGCACACTCCTGAGAGTCTGCCGCACCTAAGAAAAGGAAATCGTCCAAGTAATGCATGACCTGTTGGTGGCCCGTCGCCTGTCTCATAGCCCATTCTAAGAATGAGCTAAATGTCTCAAAGTATGCACATGATATGGAACAGCCCATGGGCATACATTTGTCCATGTAAAACCTGCCCTCAAAAGTGAAACCTAAGAGGTGGTGATCCATCGGATGTACTGGGAGAAGACGGAAAGCAGATTCAATGTCAGACTTTGCCATTAATGCTCCTGTTCCCAGAGCACGCAATAAATCAACCACCTGGTCAAATGAGGCATACTTCACACTACAAATCCCCTCATCAATTGCATCGTTCAAGGATGCCCCCCTCGGGGCCGATAGGTTGTGGATCAGTCTAAATTGGCCTTTCTCTTTTTTGGGTACTACCCCAAGAGGTGAACACACAAAATTGTGGACAGGCACCTCCTGGAAGGGGCCAGCTATCCTGCCTAGCGACAGTTCTTTGGAAATCTTAGCGGCCACCACCTCCGGGTTCTGTGTTACTGACAGTTGATTCTTGCAGTGTGGGCTACCTGTGTAACCCATCGCCGGGATCCTAAAACCTTGTGAAAAACCTTCCTGAAGTAGAGTGGCCGCTGTGCGATCAGGGTATCTATTCAACCACGGGATCATTGCAAAAACGTCTATTGGCATAGGGGGGGGCGGCTTGTCTGAATTACTCTGGCTTCCCCCTTCCCCTGTGACCGTGGTTACCTTGCTTGTTCCTGCACGTTGTCTCGGGGTGGGACGGGTGACCACAGATTGCACACGCATGTCTAAATCTACAGGTGCCCTGGGCCCTTGTGCAGGATCGCTTATTAAAGTCCCAACATACCCCTTTCCTCTCTGACCCCCCCCCCTATTCTTCCCCGGTACCTCACTCCCTTGATTTGACCGAAAGGGTTGTTGGGGTCTGGCGGAGAACACCCTGACTGCACTGGTAGCCTGTGTAGGGGCTGTGTCCCCTGAGAACTGCTTGTGCCAGGACATAGAATCCACCACGTCCCACGTTAATGATGTATTAAATTCTTTGGCCTTCCTGAAATTAACATCATACTCCCTCCAGACATCCCCAGTATATTGGTCGCTCCACCCCACAATCCTACTCATGTAGCAAGACATTGCTGCCTGCACATTGGGGGGGCGTTCGGCCGTGATAGCCGAAAGGACGGAAAAAGCCCTGATCCAATTCTTTAAAGTCTCCTCTACCTTGAACCTGGAGCACTGTGCCCTCCATTCACTTGGATGCATCCATTCCTTTAGTAACTTAGCTTGTTCCATCTCCCTATTGTCTAATAACAAAGAAAAAATGTATACATACTTTCCCGCCCAAATCAACTTTTTCACTGCCTGGGACACATGTTGGTCCAAGTTCTCACTCCTGGATGGCACTACGCCGTCCCCCAAGAGGGGCAGCGCCACCTCCTTACCATTTACGGGCGCCTGGGCCGGTAGCACACTATCTCCATTCGGCTGGGCGGGACTGGAACCTGTAAGTGAAGAAGATACGGGCACCGCAGTACTGTCAGCCGCCGTAGCAGCCTTAATCTTCTCTACCAATTTCACCGCTTCTGCCGCATGATCAGATGAGGCAAGACACACACCCCCTTTTCGCAGCCAAGGCAATAAGGCCGCTATCTGAGATACCAACTCAACCGGGACCGGGTCCGGGTTACCAGCTGGCACATCTGGGACCCCAGGGGGAATGTCTGACGGCCCTGGCGCATCAGGCAAAGGGGCGAGTGTCGGTGGCCCACTCGGGACTGGTATCGGCCCCACGGGCGCCGGGGGGGTAGGTGCTGCAGGGGGGGCCGGTGCTGCAGGGGGGACCGGTGCTACGGGCGCTGGAATTGCCGGTGGAGGCGCAAGAGGAATTGGTATTGCAGGTACCGGCACATCAGGGACTGGTACTAGGGGTACAGGGGCCGGGGCACTGTACCTTGGCTTTTTGGCCTTGGATTTCTTAGGTGGGGTAACAAAATCCCCCCTCGGCAAGGGTGCCGTTCTCTCCCGCACTGGCCTGCCTGATGGGCCTGGGGGATCAGAAAACCTCTCATTTATGCGGGCCTCTAATTCATCAACCTTCCCCAACTTCTTGTTAATTTGAGCCATTTCACGCATCATTGCATGCATCATCGCATCCATGCTAGACCCCATTTTACCACCCCTTGGCCCCGGCATGGTTCGCACGCCACTGCCCTACACTCCTAATGTTAGCTGACCGTGCGCTTTGTACCTTCACCAGCTGGAGGATGTACAGGGGGCTGTAAGCACCATGCAACGGCAACCGCAACGCCCCGGCTTATCCGGTTTGTCAGGGGTGAGTAAACTCTACGTAGACTCACCCGGCGGCAACCAGAAGCTATGAAATGCTTGCCCCCCGCTCTCCTCTTACCGATCAAATCCTGCGCACTCCCCGCCGGTATCGGATCTGCAACCACGTCTTATGTTCACCTCCTTGAGCTCACCACGTGAAATGTCGCAAATATTGTCGTAAATTGCGTGGAATAAAAGATTGTATCAATACTTGGCAATATGAACTAGGAACACTTGATGAAATAGAATTCTGTAACAAAGTGGCGAACTTATTGGAGGCTTGAACCCCCCAGGTAACCACCCCCCAAAGCTGTCCTTGGCTGTTAAGATCACCTAACTAAGTACAGTCGCAACCTTAATAAAAAACAACCCCTTGTTCTGTATTTAGATCCCAAAATCAGCACAACATCCACTAAGGGTCTCCCATCCAGGTCCTACCCTGGTCGACCCTGCTTCGCTTCACCTTAAACTATGTGCCCGATAGCTAGTGCAGGCTGGAGGCGCCGGAAACACACCACAAGCAGTTAATTACACTCAGCAGGGCGGGGAGAAAAACGAAATGCCCCGATGTAATCGTGTGCACAACAAGCAGTCAATTAAAGCGGGCAGGGCGGCGGAGAACAAAGAAATGGCCCGATGCTACCGTGTCTCTGGGGATCGGCTCCTTTACACCCCGATCAGCTGACACGAAGGCAAGTCCCGCCCCCGAAAAATACCTCACACAGCTCCGCACACCGCCTCCTGTGACCTGTGGCCAGCTCCCCCCGCCGCACGAAACTCCCTCGCGATGCTCGAAGGTCCGACAGCAAACCCCTTCAGTAGCACCGCTGCAGTCCGGATTAAAAGCGGGAAAAACACTCTCAACAGCAATCCTGGAGGCTCCTACGGGTCCGAACCTGAAAGAAAAAAGAGACATAAAATTAATAAAACAAGAAGCCCCGAGCGCGGGGCACGACACGCTGTGGGGGAGCGTCCAGAGAACAAGAGGGTCTCCTGGGCGCTCCCCGCTTCTTTATCCACAAGGGGCCAGGTGGTGGGGGGGGGGGGGGGGTTAGGCCCCCACCCAGCCCCTCCTGCGGCCCGCCCCCCCCTGACCCAGAAGTCCTACAATGACGTCCGGGTCAGGGAGGGCGCCAACCAATCGGCGGTGAGGCGCGCCCGGAAGGGCACGCCCCACCACCGGGAGGCATGGAGGGGGGAGGCGGTCGCCGCGCCGCCATGCGGGCGGGGGGGCCAAGAGCCCCCCCTTTTCAAATGCAGGAATGATTTATTAATTAAAGCAGTTCTATATAATGATGAGAAGAGTCTGTTTCCCTACTGTACATTTATAATTTGTGTAAACAATGGATTGTTTTTTTAACCTATAAAAGCAATATAGAATGTTGACAACTTTGGGCCAGAATTGCTTTCATAGGTTAAAAAACAATGCATTGTTTCACTCAGTGTGCACACTCCACGGGTCCCTAGACACCCCTGCGGTAAAGACCCGAGAGAAAAGGGGTCGCCGCAATCGTCCTAAACGTAACCAAAGACCTGCTGAACTTGAAGCAGGAGCCGCCACTACTGCATATGACATACCTGCGAAGAAGTATTCCAGGGCCTGTCTTTCTTCTGTAGTTTGTTTTATTTCTTCATGTGTCCTTCCCTCTCCGTGGGAACCCCCACTTTTCTCTTTTCCTACGACACCAGACGGGTGTGGTGAGGGGTACACAAATGTATATACACACTTATAGGTCAGTGACTGACTGCTCCTTTCTCTCCCCATTTTTGATTAGGGTTCCCAGTTTCATGGTATTTATTATTTGCCCATTTCTGTCTGTATTTATCTATATTTATTTTTGGGCCATTTTATCTGTATTTATCCATATTTATTTTCTGTTTTGAGTATAAATGAAGTTGTAAAACTGTACATTTCCACATCTATTTAACTGATAGACGCGCACTCATACTGTGATGTCAGTTGAGTTTTAGCTATTTAAGCTGCCAAATATTACATACCAACACATCCACTGGTAAAAACTAGCACTATACCATGAATGTATGTTGACAAATGCCTTTATTTAAAGAAATTCCATCCTGCTTTTTAATTTCCAATGCTGTCCACCTGCTAAACTGCTGGCCTATCATTTATGAAAAACAGCATGAGAGTCACTTAAAAGAAGCAACATTTTCTGTATTTATCCACTTTTAAAAATAAATTCAGACAGAAAACACATTGTTTTCTGTCTGTATTTATCTGTAAAAATCCGTAAAAATGGAAAAAAGGGAGCCTTACTAGAGAAGGCAAGAAGGAGGATGCAAGACCATCAGAGAAAGGGAAGGCAACTCTGAAGAGCACAGAAATATCCCGCCTACACCTGACTACTTTTGTCACACTAATAAAAACCGACAACATTAAGAAATACATACAGCCTCCGCGTCTGTTTATCCGGCCCGCGCTCCCACAGTCATCGTTCCTTTCACCTGCGTGGAAGTCACTGATCAGACATGTTACCCATTCTTGCTCAGAAAGGTTTGCACTGGTGAGCCCGCAGTTTCCATTAATTTGTCTGTGCACCATTGGCCAGAACTTCCTTGAGTTTTACTTGCACAATACAGGGTGCACCAAAACTGCTGTAGACGATGTTGTTTTTTTTACATAGCATGCCTGTCTATAGTTTCTTGTGCTGTTTTGTAAGCTAGTGTTAACTCTCCGCTCTCGGGTGTCCTCCCGGCTTTTCTGAGGGCTCTGTTCCAAATTTTCTTTAAAGCCATAGTGTGTATGGAAGTAGTGCATTGTTTTACTCCAGCACCAACCTGTTGTCTAACTGGCTGTCAGAAGTGGCGTACGGAAATGTAGCCAGTCAGTTCAGTTCTTTGAGAGCAGCTGGTTATTGGGTTATAATGTGACATGAGCTCACTCCTTCATGATAGTAGGAATAATGGCATTGTTCCATTTTAATTGCTTAAAATTTTCCGAATGAGCACCTTGATGTGTAACTTTGATGGTTTGTGGTGTGCTAAGGTTAGGGCAAGGGTGGTAATCTGCGGGCGATGATCCCTCTCAGAGCATGTTATGGTACTGTAATTTTCTATACATGGAAGCAACTAGCTGTTACAGATGGTGTAGTCTCAGTAACCTATTGATGTAATGGTTAAGCCAGACAGGGGTGCACTTGGAACCAATTGTTTAAATAAGGGGCTACGAGTAACTCCTGTAGCAACCAGAAACTGCTCAGTAGAACCCAAAACATGTGCTGTAACATAGGGACCCGTCTGATCTACCGGAACCTCGACTGATACCTTACCCCATGCTAGGCAGTCCTATGCATAAGCACAAACTTTCAAATCAGACGGCAAATAGTCAGACATTTGATATTGATTACGTCTATCGTGTCTCCCTCCTGAAATAGCCTCTGCTTCAAAAGACGTTTTTAAAAATGAATTAAATAATTTAAATTGTGCAAATTGCTTGGGGGTTCCAGGCTTCCAGTAGTGATTCAGTGGGGGTCCTCAGGAGTCAAAAGTTTGGGAACCACTGGACTAAGACATATGTGAACAGTTATAGTGTCTTCTGCGCAAGTGCAGAGTAGCAGAACCTAAATATAGTCTGTCCATAAGCGTAAACGACAGCAAGGAAGGACAGAGCATATGGTGAGCACAAGGCAGACAAGATGGCTGCCGAAAACAAGATGGCTTATTATTATTATACTTATTATTATTATTAATATTATTATGTAGTTTTATAAAGCGAATGGTTACGCGCCCCGGCGTGTCCCCGCGCTGAGAGCGAAGTGTGGAGTATTCAGATCAAGAGCTTACAGCAGTGCTAGGCGGAAGAGGTAGGTTTTTAGGGCTCTGCGGAACTTGGCCTCAGAAGGTTCGAGGCGAAGTTCTGTTGGAAGCAAGTTCCAGTTCTTGACTGTGAGGAGCCTGAAAGATCTGCCCCCCATGCGAGCTTTATGGATTTTGGGGACAACTGCCAGACCGGTGCCAGAGGATCTAAGCATCCGCTCTGGTCTGTAGGGGGTAATGAGGGGGGGCGGGCGCCCTGCCTCCAATGATGCGATGACACATGAATAGTGCTTTGAAGGTAATCCTTTCTCTGATCGGAAGCCAGTGAAGGGACTTCAGAGCAGCTTTAGAGGACGTTTTCCTAGGAAGCCTCAGCACCAGCCGGGCTGTGGCATTTTGAAGTACCTGGAGATGGTTGAGGCTCCTTGCTGTTATGGCCAGATATAGAAGGTTAGCATAATCGAGCCTAGATGTGACCAAGGGTTGCACAAGAGTCTGCCTGGCACCAACAGGAAGTAGGTCCAGGACCTTACGTAAGCTCTTGAGTATACCGAAGCACATTCCGACCACCGATTAACCTGGGGAGCAAATGACAAATCGGAGTCAAATAATACCCCGAGATTTTTGGCCTGTTGACAAGGCACTGGAGTAGAGCCCAGGCAGTCTAGCCACCAAGCCGAGGACCACACAGTCGGACCACCTCCCACCACGAGCCCTTCAGTTTTGGACCCATTCAGCTTCAGGCAGTTGTTAGACATCCAGGATGCAAGCTCCTGCATGCAAGCACTGAAGCTGGATGCCGCGACATCAGGTGCCCGTGACAGCGAGATGACCAGCTGTGTGTCATCGGCATATGACACTAGTTGGATGCCATGAGTTTCCACAATGGTGGCTACAGGGGAAGCGTATAGGTTGAACAAGGTAGGGCTCAGAGCAGAGCCCTGAGGGACCCCTTGATCGAGGTTGAACACGCAGGAGTAGTGTTCTCCCTGTCTGACCTGAAAGCCCCTATCAGTCAGGAAAGATTGGATCCATCTCAGCGCTGCCCCATTTACTCCACCTTTGTTAAGACACTGTAGCAAGGTGAAGTGTGCCACAGTGTCAAAGGCGGCACTCAAGTCAAGTAGGATGAGAGCCATGGTATGCCCCTCATCTACCCCTTGCCTGATGGTCTCAGTGGCCATGAGCAGCGCGGACTCCGTGGAGTGGCGTGAGCGAAAGCCAAACTGAGTAGGATGGAGAAGGTTGGCTTTCTCCACAAGTGCCATAAGTTGAAGATTTGCCACCTTTTCTGCCACTTTGGCCAGGTAGGGGAGGAGGGAGATGGGACGGAGATTGTCCAGCCTGTCCCAACTGAGATTCGTTTTTTTTTTAAAGCGGGAGCACTATTGCTTGCTTCCACCTTGTGGGTACGGTGCCGGACCCAAAAGAAAGATCCAGAACATCCCTAATATAAGGTTCAAGGATTTCAATACTCTCTCCAAGAAGTTTCGGTGATGCCGGATCACGGGGGGATCCTGACTTAATGGAGCGGCATATCTGCTGAAGCTCATTAGGGGATGGGGTGACAAAGTTGCCCAGCCTATTAGCACCTACATCCACCAATATATTCTCACTGAACTCTGTTACCTTTTCTTTTCGGGAGAATTTCTGGATCCGTTTCCTATCCACGATGGCCCCCTCGGGGCTCAATGATCGCATCGAATTTTTGTGTTATTTATGATCTGTTTACCTCATGATTATTTTCTTTTGTGTCACGTTTCATATTCACCTTTGCCTGCTTTATCCTTCATTTGCACCTTTCAAAATGGCGCTCACACTGCCTCCCTCCGGGTCGTTCAGTCCTACGCTTATGTCTAGTTTCTCTATTTCTGTGCTCTATCTCCACCCTTTGGTTGTTTACCCTCACGGAACTCCGCGGAGTCCCCGCGTAGTCATCACAGATGTAAGTACCCTTTCCAGGGACTCGCCTATGCTTTTCTCGCTTGGCGGTCACATCTTTTAATCTCGGGGCTAACATGGTGCGTCTTACCTTCACGAGGCTTCTATCTTGTCTTATGGCTATAACGGTTACTTTTTTCACTTGTCTGTCCCGCTTCTCTAGCTTTTTGGATATCACGCTAAGTTTCAATTTTTATAAGAACACTTGAGTACTATATTTTCGCTTTTCCACCACCGCTTTAGCACGTTTAATATACTTTCCTCATGGTGATTGACTCTCACAGTTAGATTGCAGGCTATTTTGGGTTATCAGTATACATTGTGATTACAACTGGTTTTTCTGTTTTTGTTCGTAGAGTAATCCCTTGACGATGGGCTATGCCCGAAATGCATTGGGTTGTGTGATGGGATAACATGCCTGAATTGTTGCACAGTGATTTGGATTACAACTGCTGATATGCATTACTAACCATGATACATCAGTATTGAACTTGAATAAATTTGGAAATGTGAAAGTTTTCCGATATGAACACAATTCATTGAACAATTGTTTATTGAATCAGACCTTTTTGGTCCTCTTGAATAGTTGTGCGCAGGGATGTTCTCTCCCTAGGCGGGAGAGCTTCTTCCAGACCTTTTCTTTTCCCCCTGAAAAAGCGGAGTAGATAGTGGCCACTTTATCAGAGAAAAAAGCAGCAATGCGGTTGCAGGATTCCTCTGAGACCGAGGATGGGTCAACAGATGAGCCGCAGAGAGATTTCCTTATAAATTTTAAATCGCTCCTTGGTTGAGTTTTGAGCTTTTCCTATCCTACCCGAAAATTAATTCGTTTTGGCACGCCTGATCAAGCTATGATATTCTCTGCGTTTGCCTATATATCTCAGCAGTTTTGCTTGATCAAGGTAGGCCACCCTCCACTGTCTTTCTAGTTGTTTACATTCTGCTTTAGCTAGGCGAAGTTCTTCGCTAAACCAGGGGGTGGATTTATGGGTCTACTACAGGGTTTTTTGTGACAAAGAGGGGCTGTGTCATCCAAAGCATTAGTAATGTGACCATCTAATCTATCTGATACAGTAACAGCATCCTCACCTCCTGGTCTGCCGCCTTTGGTCAGAGCAGTATCGAACTTAGCTTTGGAAAACGCAGTCCATTTGCGACTCAAGTATTTAGTGTTGGAATGCTTTTCGGTATTACTAGCAGGGATAGTTATTATAAAAGGTACTAAGAAGTGGTCTGACCAGGGGACAGGGACGGGGGACTTAACTTCTATATCTTCCCAGTTGGCAAAGATGGGATCCAACAAGTGGCCTTTTTGGTGGGTCGGGGCCTTAGATCTAATATATAGTTGGAGGGGCTGATAAAAGTCAGTAGCTCCTTTGTCTGATAGATCGTCCAGATGGATGTTCAAGTCACCCAAGAGCATAAACTTGTCCCTACGCAGAGCGTCATCCGTTATGCCTTCGGTAAGGCTGGTGGTGAAGTGGGTAGAATGACCAGGAGTGCGATAAATCAAGAAGCCCTTCAGCGTGTTCCCAGCGTTAACCTTAATGGAAAAGGCTCCTGTCTCACTATCAGCGATAGCAAGAGGTTCAAGTTGACAACACAGTGGCTGTTTAGATATAATAGCTATCACCCCACCTCTGCCTTCAGATCTATCCAGGCGTACAAAGGTGTAGCCAGCAGGAAGAGAAGCAACTATATCCGGCTCTGAGTTGGAATCAATCCAAGTCTCAGTAAGAAACAGGAGATCAAGTTTTATCTATGAGCAGGTCGAATATATCAAAATTATGTTTCCGCATGGATCTGGTATTAAGTAGACCACATGTAAGCCTAATGTTCTCAGCCCGAGTCGTAGGTCTGTTGTGCCAATTATACTGACACTCTTTGCAGTTATTGGTGTCTTCCGCATTGAGACTGTGGAGGCAGGCTTTGGCAAAAACAGGACAGAGGGTGCGGAGTTGTTGTACGCTCCAGCATATCATCGGCCCATTTTGGCCAGGGGTCGTGGCCCCTGTCCTCGGCCGGCCGCGGACGGGCGCAGACGGGCTCGCCTTTGGCGAGCCTTCGGCACGCCGCCGGCGTGCCTGCTGCGCTCGTCCGCTGCGCTTCCTAGGTGGGGGTGCCATTTTATGTCGGAAGGGGCGGGAGGAGCGGAGCACTAGTCTGCTCGGCCGCCTCCTCACCCAAGATGGCGGGACCCACGGGAGAAGAGTCTCCAATGAATGGTGAGACTAAGTGCAAAGAGCAATAAAGTTTAAAATAATGGGCAGCAAGGACGTTAATTTTTAAAAAACAGCAACAATTTGTCAACACTCGAAAAAGTCACTGGCAAGGTCCCGGCTTCCGCCTCAGGACGATCAACACATCACACACGCTCGCAATCAGCGGGATGCGTCAGCACTCGGGTTTTTTGTCGGAAGGGGTGGGAGGAGCGGAGCACTAGTCTGCTCGGCCGCCTCCTCACCCAAGATGGCGGGACCCACGGGGGGAGAGTCTCCAATGAATGGTGAGACTAAGTGCAAAGAGCAATAAAGTTTAAAATAATGGGCAGCAAGGACGTTAATTTTAAAAACACAGCAACAATTTGTCAACACTCGAAAAAGTCACTGGCAAGGTCCCGGCTTCCGCCTCAGGACGATCAACACATCACACACGCTCGCAATCAGCGGGATGCGTCAGCACTCGGGTTTTTATGGCGGAAGGGGCGGGAGGAGCGGAGCACTAGTCTGCTCGGCCGCCTCCTCACCCAAGATGGCGGGACCCACGGGGGGAGAGTCTCCAATGAATGGTGAGACTAAGTGCAAAGAGCAATAAAGTTTAAAATAATGGGTAGCAAGGACGTTAATTTAAAAAACACAGCAACAATTTGTCAACACTCGAAAAAGTCACTGGCAAGGTCCCGGCTTCCGCCTCAGGACGATCAACACATCACACACGCTCGCTTCAGCTAAATGCTAACCCCGATCGCTGCCAATTGCAACAGTACTGCGAAATAAAATCACATCGGAAAAAATATTAAATTCAAGTAAAATATAATAACTAGTTAAATTACCAAAAAATATAAATAGATTTAAATAGATATAAGCAACTAGCCATTACAGAGGGTGTAATCTCAGTAGGAACACTTGTAACCATTTGTCGACATGCGGGGTACCAAGTGGGAACCTACTGTCCATTACAATGAAGCCCACACTGTAAAGCTGTAAAACCAGGAGTTCACCTAAGTTTATTATATTTATTTTATTTAATGCAGCTTTATATAGCGCAAACTTTACCCGAAGGTTTCAGAGTACTTTACATACAAACCAGTTGCAAAACATAAGGATTTATGATTACATGCGTTACATAAAAGATATAAACAGAAAAATTTGCAAATTTACAAGATGTAAAGTCACACAAGGAGGAGATACAAACAGAAAGGAAAATTGCAAATGTACAAGTAGTAAAGCAGGGTCTTGAGCTCAAATGTCCACGGACTCGATAATTCTCGCTTCGGTGCCTGCTCTAATCATGGGTTCTCACTCTGCAACTCTGGGCATTAAGCTTGCTTAATCTCCACAACGGCCCCCTGCGGCGGGATGCCTGGCTTTCACCTTGGGGATGCCCTGTAGGGGCTATCTCACAGGGAAAAGCCAGGACGGGTTCCCAAGGCAAGCGCCGGGAAACCTCCGGGTAGCTGTGCGCTCAATAAATGCAATAATAATAATAATAACATAAGGATTTATGATTACATGCGTTACATAAAAGATATAAACAGAAAAAATTGCAAATTTACAAGATGTAAAGTCACACAAGGAGGAGATACAAACAGAAAGGAAAATTGCAAATGTACAAGTAGTAAAGTCAATCAAGGAAGGTATACGAATGAATATACTCAAGAGTCACGTAGGAATGGTAGAGAGTACATAGGTCTACTGCATATACTAGTGATTAGAGTTATCTCTATATACATAGGGAAGGGATACGGATGGATATACTCTAAGAGTCACATAGGAAAGGTAGAGAGTACAAAGGTCTACTGCATATACTAGTGATTGGAGTTATCTCTATATACATAGGGAAGGGATACGGATGGATATACTCTAAGAGTCACATAGGAATGGTAGAGAGTACAAAGGTCTACTGCATATAATAGTGATTAGAGTTATCTCTACATACATATATATATATATATATATATATATATATATATATATATATATATATATATATATACACATAGCAAATTTTCTCAGGTCAAGACCCCAAAACAAAACAATAGAACAGAGTTCCATTAAGTGGGGTCAGAGGGGGGACGCAGTCACAGCACCAAGGGAGGGTGGGAGGGATATAAGGGTATGGAGAAAAGGCAAATCAGAAAAGGGAAGAAACATTTGAGGATCGTCAAGGGGGAAATGAGGGAAAAGGGTAAAGGACAAGGGAATGGACAACATGGCAGGTCGGGGTCCAGAGAAAAGCAGCCGAGAGCAGCAGCAAAATGGCGGCCAGGACAAAACAAAAAGTAAAGAAGTCCATGAGAGTCCATGGCGGGACAGGCTGCACCGATGAAGAGTGTTCTCTGGGGGCCTGGGGTGGGTATGTTATGGAAGGGGCTGCAGTGTGCCAAGCATTATGGGAAACATCCTGTTGTGTTCTATCTAGGACCCCGATCAATATCATGACCTCATAGCCCTATATGGCTATAATCAATAGATATCCCTATAATGGCATAAACGATCAGAGCCATATTTCAGAACCTCGCCTCTGCAGCTCATTACAGTACATGACACAGCAGAAGCCACTTCCTTAGATTTCTAGATAACACACCAAGTTCTTTCGACATCTCAAACCCCCCAGCAACCTGGGAAAGCCCCGCTTGATTTGTTTTGATTAGTAATAGAACTCCTGCGAGCACTGTAAGAACGACCAGCTCTTAGTGACATCTTTGTTGACGTCTTATGTCCCAAAACTTACGTCAAACTCGGCACCTTTCAGGTATAAATAATACCAACGTTGCCTTAAGCAAACACGGTGGTGGTGAATACTGGAGCAGAACAGCTGTCCCTTGCAGAGAGCCCAGCAGATGCGAGAAGCCCACGGACGCTGCCCCTCCTCCTTGACGCGCTGAGAAAGACGCTGTCTTTTCTCCTGCCGAGAAAATCCAGTCCCGGCGTTTCCAGCCTACCCTTGCGGGTGACTCGGATATCGAATCTTGAGAGGAGAAACCAGACCTCCTACATCCTATTCCAGAGGTACGGTGCTGACTAAACCCTTAGAGAGAATTCTTGAAGCAAACCCTTGGCAAAACCAAACTTAACTTAAACTGCTACTTACTTACTCTCTCCCACGTATTAGGCTTAGGTCAGGTACACTGGGGTAGGCGTAGTTAGAAGCACCAGTTGAGTACGTTAGCCAAATGTATATATGAATGTATATATTTTATTAATTTTAATCATCTTATGGCTAAGAAACCATATCAATGCTTTTACAGTATTATTTCGTAATACTAATCTTACTGTACGCACTTTTTATAATAACAAGTCTTGCAATTGTGGCAATTCATTTCTCTTGCATGAGAAGAAAGACTGTTCAATAAATAATACCTTTTATTGAAAACGCCCGTCTCTCTATTCTCTGCATAACTGGTGAAAGTAATTCTGCACAACTGACTGAGTGAAATAGCTGTCTATTGTTTCACACAACTCTAGAGATTGATTCTTATTCTGAGGAGCAAAGTTGTCATGTTTATGCGGTTGTCGGAAGCTGAATCCTTTCTTGTCTGAGCCAAAGAAGCTGATCACTTCCTATTCAGTCAAGAAAGTTTCCAGTGACCTCTGAGCTAGCTGGTACAAACCCAATTAAGTCTAACATAGACAGTAGAGACCGAGGAGACCGCACTCCTATGTCTACACTGCTGTTTATGTTATTCCAATGCGCAGGGCCTATAGGGAAAATAGGAACTACACTACAATCCTTTACAACGTAACTTTTACCACGCAGTGCTTTTACATCGCAACTTTTACAACGCAAACCATTACAATGCATTGCGCTGGGGGGCGCTCTAGGATAGGGAATAGATTTAATTTACTATCCAACACCTTCCCTACTATCCACAGGGACTGGAGTTGGAATAGTAAATTAAACTATTCACTATCTAGCACCCCTCAACACTATGCGTTGTAAAGGCATGCTTTGTAAAAGTTGCGATGTAAAAGCATGCGTGGTAAAAGCATGCGTTGTAATGTCATACAGCCAGCATTATAGGCCGGGACTGGAGGGTAGGCATGTCCAGGGTTAAATCGCAGGACTGCCATCACTCACTGCAGGCACCTGGGCCCCTGACACCGACTTCGTTGTTCCGGGCTCTGGGTCCTCAGGGGCCCCTTAAAAAAGGTTGGTGTTAAAGTCTCCCGTGAGCAAACAATCTGCCTGTGGGAAGTCCCCAGCGACGTCACTTAGAAGTAATATTAGTCGGCTTTGCCTAGCCCGCTTTGTTTGTGCCCTGGGATTGATATGATCATTGAGAATCAGCAAGGGGAGATGTTGTCTCCACAAATTGATGTTGATTCCAAGCAGCCAACTCTCTCGAAGAGATATTGGTTCAACAATGTTCTTTAGGCTACATGAAGCATATCTAGATAAACCCCCCTTTGGGTGTCCGGATTTGTGGTCTCGGACCGCCAGCTTCCAATGTTCGATGAATCCGGTTATAGGATGGCTTTGAGTGGCCCATGTAGAGCATTTAGAGGTTTTGATTGTGAACTATTGGTGTCCACTATAAGCATGCTTTCATCAATCAACTTCTGTCATTGTTCAAACATCTGCTTCAACATATATCTCGGCAACTAAAACTTCCGCAGCTCTAACAGATTTGAATAAATACGTATGATGTGATAATATTTCGAGTTTGTAAGGGCACAGACAACAGAAGCTGCTGTTCCTGGGGTGGAAATCCATGATTTCTCAAGTTGATCCAAAGGAACAGAAAGGAGTCTTGCTTGTAATCACCGCTTCTCGGTTTGAATCTAGATATGTCTGTTCTGTTGCTCCCGCTGCTCCGTAATCTAAGCGCCAGGATACCCTTTGGGTGATAGCCGCACTACACAAGTATATACCTTACATTACATTACATTACATATGGTTGCTTGGCACCCGGATATGAGCTGCAGAGTCTTCGGTGGAGCAATTCAATTTTATGTCAAGACATGCGAGTCAACATTTCCAAGTCTCGAAGATCATGGAGTATAATTACTTTATTAATATCCTCCAGATTTAGTGGACAATTGTTATACTTGTTTTGTTTCAATTCCCCCAAAATCAATCCTTGTAACGTGCGCCAGTTTGCAATACCACAATCACATGTGTAATTCACTATATGAAGCTTCAGCAAGGGCGTATATTTAGCTATCGTCTTATTTTGCAATGGGGGTCGAAGTTCAAAAGTTGTGAAATACACAGTATTAGTATTGTCTGATTGAATATGAATGAAACATATAATAAGAGGGAAGTGAGTTTTGCTGTCAATCAAGCAAAATCAGCAGTATTCGTTTTCATATTATGATAATCATAAAAGCATACATATTTAAAATAATTTATCATAATTTTTAAAATCATGAATAAAGAACAAAGATCTTAAATTAAAATTGTCTAAGTCCATTAGTATGGTATGTGGAAGAGGTAGAGTCTAAAAAGAAAACATTTTTCGTCAGGGACCAGAAACTAATAGAAGTAAGGAATGTTGCTTAGGTGGGTGTACTTTTTCAACCTCCGGCTCCTGGAATCCCCATTTAGAATTTGCAAAATCCAAATTTGCTTGACCCATCAAGGCTTTGTTTAGGTTTGCAAGCAAAGTTGGCAACAAACCTATTTTCATGAAATGGTAGAACTGTGTATGAGTAAATGCATCCCAACAGCCATATGGGGCATATTATCAAGAACGGCGTTAAAATTATCGCCGTTTTAGCGACAGAAAACTGCAGCTAAAATGGCGATAATGGGCTTGATAATAAGCCGTAGAGAATTCCAATAGAAGCCCAGGTTGACACCAGAACATGGGCTTTCATTGGAATTCTCAATGGGCATATTATCATGCCCATTATCGCCGCTTTAGTGGCAGTTTTCTGCCGCTAAAATGGCAATAATTTTAAAGCTGTTTCTTGATAATATGCCCCTATGTTTGTCATGCTATGTTCCTCTTTATTTGAAGTGCTATAACAGAAAGACAAATTGGCATATGAGTATGATTAGTTGTGTCAGAATTTATTTGGATTTTAGTATTTATCTCATATATATTAGATAGTAGTGAGTCTTTTATATTATAAATATTTTGGCTTTTTAAAACATCTTCTTAACTTTGGATTTTATTCATGATATTAGAAATGTTGATAAACGCATTTAACTATGTATTCTTTCATGATTATCGTAGTATGAAATCGAATAAAGCTGATTTTGGCTTTTGCTGTCAAAGCTATCATGGATTGAGTTATTGTTCATCCTCCATAAATCTTTGAGAATCTTCTCAAAGCTTTTGTAGTTTTGATCGTTTTTTGCTTCCTGATTTTCAGATGGTCCAACCTAGTATTGAGAAGTCGATAGCCGCACCCTGATATATATATAGCTGTCAGTTTGCTCTGTAATAACATTTCTCAGCTCCCAAACCGGTGGTTTTACCTTTTTTGCAAGTGTTCCAACTATTGTTTTGCAAAATTGACATACAACTAATTTTCTAAATTATGGCATTAAGCTCTAGAGCTGAATACTCAGGGCTTTTGCAGTTTGTGAGAGCAGGACAATGTCACCAGTAAATGCCAAATGAGGGCTTTGCCATATACAGACTAGACAGACCATTGAAGCGGGGAGGCAGGTTCATAGTCCATAGAGCAGACCTCTTAGTACAGTGTCTCCCTATCGCCTCTAAGTGCCGCAAAGCAGTCTCTTTTAATATAGGGCTTTCCAAAACTCACTCTTTTAATGTCATGATCATTTACAGACCGCTTGGTCCTAGACAAATTTTCACTCTAGAAATCTACAATGTTATGGAAGGTCACTTTTTAACTATGGAATATACAGTTCTTGGGAACTTTAATTTTCGGCTGGAAGTCAGTCAAGGCATAGACACTGGAATCCTTCTGCAGACAATGACTGGACCATTCCCAGACGGTAACATCCTCCACCCACCAGGCAGGACATGCCTTGAAAGGAATATTTACTTATGGCACAGCTCTCATTAATGTTAGTACCCTACCTTCAGCCTGGTCAGACACACAACACTGTCTTGTTAGACATCCGGATAAATCAGCCTGCTCCCCCAAGTAAAGTCCGCCCAACCATCTCCTCAAAACGCAACCAGACCCCCTTTCCAACAATGTTATCTCGTTCACTTCTGAAACTTCCAGACAATGTTGATATTGCCGTCTCTAGATATACACAGTGGCTGGATAACGCCACCTCCTTATTGGCACCCGATAAGCAGGTCAAAATGAAACAGTACAACATCTCAGCCCCATGCTTTACTGCTGAGCTTAGGGCACAAAAACAATTCAGCAGGAGGCAGGAAAAGAAATGTTGAGCGGCCTACAGTGAGGCAGGAAAGGTTAGAAGCAAACACTGTCTAACAGATTACAAGGTTGTAGGATCCAGGTTTCTTAGAAGAAAGCAGCAGACACTGGATTAAGCCAGAGAGTGAAGGATGCTACAAAGGTTCTAATTGTTTAGGAAAAGACATCCATCCAGGATAACAGATAAAGCCAAAAACGTTACTAAAGTATTGTTTAGGACTGTTACTAAACTAAAAACAGTCAAATAAATACTAGATTTACCACAGTTACGTCTCTCTTCTCCACCGAGCATGTCTCTCAGTCGCTACCAGCACACATGGAAACTCCAAGTGAGTTTACTCCACCTTGTAAGGAGGAGGTCGCTAACATCCTCTGGATCTCCCTATGATACGTGTCCACCCAGAGTTGCTAAGCTCTCAGTGGAATTTTTCTATATTACATCAGAAAATGTCCCCAGCTATTATTAATATTGATGTTCTTTAGTTTGTCTTTCTTCCTTGTTTTTTGTCAGGGTCCTTCTTTTGTTTACCTAGTAGTGAGCTGTCAGTGGACCTTATTGCCTCAGTACACCCATCTTCCAACTTATGTTTAGTTCTAGCATATTTCTTACCTCATGTAATAAAGCATTGCTAGTCACTCTTTTGAAGAAAGCCACATCAGATCCTAAATACCATAATAACTACCTCCCAATCTCGCCCCTTCCCCTTCCAGCAAAAATAACTGAAAAAATAATAAATTCTCGGCTTATGGAGTACATCCAACGTCATAACCTTCTTGATCCCACTCACTTTGGTTTTCATGCCAGGGACAGCTTGGAGTCGGCCTGAATCAAGGTCACCATAGAGATCAGAATGGCAGTTGACCCTGGAGAGGGGCAGCCCGGTCCTGCTTGATCTCTCGTCGGCCTTCGATACCGTTAATCACGAATTGCTGTTGGACCGCCTCTCAAGTTTAGGGCTCACTGGTACGGCTAGGACACTACTGAAATCCTTTCTCCAGGACTATGAGCAGTCGGTCAGTATGGAGCCCTTCTCCTCCTACCCTTTGTCGCTTCCATGCGGGTTTCCACAGGGATCTGCGTTCAGCCCAACGCTTTTTAATGTATATGTCTCCCCACTAGCTGACCTCATAAAACATCTTGGATTCTCCCTAACGACGTCTACAGATGACACCCAGGTTGTTGCCCCTATGGCTAATGATGATAACGACACTTGCCCCGGGCTTAGCAGCTGCATGCAGGCCATTAGACTATGGATGAATGGATAGGAACTGTCTAAAGCTCAACTCTGCAAAGACGGAAGTCTTACTGTTTGGAGCTCAGACCTCCTTCTGGACCCCTCCGGCGGGCCACAAGAGTTGGGCCCTCTACCGTCCCCTGTAAAGAAGGTTCAAAATCTGAGGGTCGTGATAGATGACCGACTGTCCTTCTCAGATCACATTAATTCAGTGACCTCTTCTGCCTTTTTACCTTGAGGACCATTGAAAAGATACTACCTTTCATTCCAATTTATCTCCAAAAACTCTTCTGACCTCTTCGATCATGATTGAATTGGATAACTACAACAGTCTACTCTTCTCTGCCAACCAATCTGTAAAAAAAAGCTTACAAACCATACAAAATGCAGCTGCTAAGCTTCTTTTCAATTTCCCCAAAAGTCTCTCAGCCTGCAATGCTATAAGACAATTGCAGTAGCTCCACTTTAGACCTAGACTAACCTTCAAAGTACTCTGCATCACATATAAAGTGCTGCATGGCCAGGGACCACTCTTTTTTCAACATATTTTATACTGTATACTCCACGTAACACTACAGCCAAACTTGCACATTCAAGCAGGCAACCCAGGGAGGAAAGAGTTTTGTACTGAAAGCCACACAAGCCTGGAACACACTCTTGCTACATATGAAGGAGACCCCCAATGTACTAGTCTTCAGGAGGTTGATAAATATCTGGCAATTTAAGTCTCTGTAGCTTCTTTTTCTCTAGGTCCACACGCTGCACTAGTAATCTTTAAGCCAGCACCAAGACACCTCTAGGTATTTGATAACCGTGGTAGATTTAGTAAATATGTAATTTATTGAAAACACAGAAACTCCGCTACAGAGTGGAGTTAGATACTACACCCACAACCCTTTGATAAACAACTTTACCTTTACATGCTAAAAAAACATATTACCAATTCAAAAAAGTGAACTTTGAAAAATACTAGGCTGTTAGACCCGGAAGGTCCATTGACTGCGATGCAGTAACTTGGCGCCAGGCGGGAAGGCACTCCAGAGGCTATGTGTTAAGTAGTTGAGCAGTACAGACTCGCACTGACCCAGTAACGCACATGCAATAAAAAGACACCACTTCCAGTGCATTTGTCAAAAACTAATATCTTTATCTATTTCTGGTTAAGGTAGGTAACACAAGGTTCTCGCTTTAGACAGGTCTCCACAGGTAACACTTCCATCACACATGTTTCCCACAAGTAACATTTCTTACATCTCTGGCCAACATAGGCAACATTTCTTATGCAGGAGCTCCTTGAAAATAAAGGGGTTAATACAGAGCACACTTCTTATGTGGCTATACACTTCAGAACACAATTTTCAGGGAGATTAGCCCTACAGTCTACAACTTTTGGGTAGGGATTAAACGGCAATACTGGGCTCCTCATTGTAGGTGGTCATTTTAATGTCAAGCTCTAGCGGGGGCCAGAGCTGTCAGGTATAACTTGGCGCCCTCGCAGGGATCATGGGGGCAGCGAAACGGGCTAATCTGGCCAGCAGGGCAAGAGTTAGAGCCTTGGCGGGGGATAGGCCCTGTGGTAAATATTTGATTTACCGTCCTAATTTCTATGCAGGTAAGTACTTAAACAAAAATAACTCAATCGGAAAGAAAGACGCAGAGTCCGTGGTGTTAGAGTTCTTAGGGGTTTTATTCCTTAAAAAGGAATGGTTCTTGAACCGGATATCGGATTCCTGACACCACTGGGGTGCAGGAAGGGATAGAGCATACTTTATTGACAAGACATAACTTTTATACTTAAACCATATAATGAATACCAATACAGTAGGCGTAACAGCTGAGAGAAACAAGATAAAAACACACACGTGTTAGCAATACGTAATCAAAAGGCGTGAACTGGGCGTGAACATAGAGGTGTGTGCTAGAAACGTCACATAAAAGTGTCACAAGTGGGTGGATACATAGCAGAATCTTGCAGTGTCAGCAGAAATCTGAGGTCTGGATGCGCGCGCAGCTGCATGACGTGTGATTGACGTGGAGCTGGAGGGTGCAGGGGACTTGACATTTACACTAGCGGAAAGAGACAGAAGTCTGGCATGTCAGATCAACTCGTACCTATATCATATCTGATATCTGATGTTTGGGAACCATATTATCTAGAGGGAAAGGTCTCTTGGGCAGAGGCTATTCTATACTGACTGTGAGTGCGCGTATAAGCGTCTACGTGTCTACATGAGATGCGAGGGGGCATGGGCCTACCATGGTAACAGAAGCTATGAATTACTTGCACGGAGACAGTGAGGCCGGGCCCTTTGCTCTGCAGCTGGAAGGATGTTTACTTGAACTAGTAGGCAGGAATGTATGTTTGAGGAGCGGAGCAGATAATTCGAAGGTTGAATACAGTCTTGGCAGGCAGCAGGCTGAGCTAAGCGCCGTTAGCCGCGCAGGGAGTAAGGCAGAGGTCACGGGTACAGAGGCAGCCCGGGCTGAGGCGTTCAGAGTCAGAAGGCAGGAAAAAGCTCGATGGCAGAATTCAGGGGCCTACTTCGCCAGAGCTGAAAAACGTGTAAAGTACACCACAAAAAGACGTTGGCATGGCATACTTGGGAACGGAATATTCAACCCGTTCGGGGTAGATCTGAAAGAGGACATGTTAACGTTGGACGCAAATGTATTTGCGTCTTCATAGCTGGTACAGGAGGGAAGTTACATGCACTTTAAGCTTGTACATGGAGACGGTGGGGTACACGGTAGGGAACATTTCTTGACCATAAAATTTATATTTCCTCATTCCCTCCTTGTTCCCTACGGACCCTTCATGATATATCGATCCTCATAAATCGATCAGTCTGTTCTTGTAACATCATTTGCTCTTCTCTCTTCTTTTCGCGTTTTGAGTGAAAACTGGAATGTGGAATACATGATGTGGCGCACAGACCACAAATCGCTGGCCCACACTGTAGGCACAGGCAGCAACTGAATACTATGACAAGGGCAATGCCTAGGAAGGATAGGATCTTCCATCCCCAAGCGGTCAACGTTGTCCAGAACCAACCGGACCAAGTCCAGGTGCCTGGATTCTGATGTATCAAGCTTGCAATTTTATGAAGACGTGTGATAGCTTTATATACTGTTGGCGCGTTTTCTGGAATGAAAACACAGCAACTTGACCCGATGACCTTACAAGCTCCGCCCCTATCTGCTAGGATGACGTCAATAACAAGACGATTTTGAAGAACAACAACCCGCATGGCAGATTGCTCCTCTGTTAAGTTGCCTAGAGCGGAGGTAGTTTCATTCACTACTGCTTTGAGGGTTCTAGTTAATTTTCGTATCAGTTTACTATTAAAGACAGTACCTAAGTAGGGGAAGAAACCTTTATTGAAGTCTGTGTATTGTTCCCATGCCGTTTCAGTATAGTCGACAATCGGGAGATCTCTTCTGAGTCTATTCTTTACTAGATTTGTATTTCTGTGATAATCAGGAGGGGCTAGGAAAACAGGTGGCAGAAGGAATGCAATGTAACAGGTACCATCCCAATCTGGAGGTAAGCGTATGTATGCGGTATGGCCACAAACAAAGTAGGAATGACGAGTAGCTCTAAATGAAGACTTGCCTTGATCACTGAATTCGACCACAGTAGTACATTTACTATGACCTAAGTGTACTGAACCCTTCTTTCTGACACATAAATCACCAGTGACTGGTAATACTGACATAGCAGGGAGAACTGGTGCAGCTTCGGATTCAACAGTAAGAATCATGAGGTTAATTGTATAATTACCTAATCCATATACTTCATTTTCTAGATCAGTTCCTATTCTAGTGGGAAGTCCCTTCTTGTCAGGATAACAGGCGTTAAGCAGAACTAAGTTCAGGTTTCCCCAAACCCAATTTCCTTCGAAAACAGCAATATCAGGATCTAAGGAATTAATTATTCTAAACCATGCTCCACATGAGCCATTGTGAGTGAACGGGTATGGAAAAAGAGGCAGAACTCCCTTGTATTTCTGATAGGGAGGGAGTCGGCCACATATCCAACAGTTTGTGGCATTATTTGTCTGATGGGAGTTATGTAACATACTAATGAATGTGTTGTTGCGCAGCGCAAGTCTGTAAGATAACTCATGAGGGGGTAATTCGCTAAAAGAATGTTCGGCAGTGACATTGTAAGCAGATTGTTCACGCTTGAAGATAGGATAATATATATGCAGCAATATACTGGCAACAATCGTCAGAAGGCTTAGAAAAAACATAACCAATAATGTCACTATACAGTGACTACGAAGTGATTTACAATATTCACGTTTCTTGAGCTGTTTCTGTCTATCTCTCTCTCTATCGGGGTCTAGCGGGAACATGTCAGAATCAGGTTTAACCGATTCACCTGAGGAGGACTTAAACAATTAAACTGTCTGACTTACTAGACCGCAATTTGGATTAATTTTACTGATGCGGAGTTTTTCTAGAAAAGGGGATTTTGAGTCACTGGTTTCAAGGCAGTCTTTTGGGTGTTATCAAAGATTTGGGCAAAGAGAAAGTTCCAAATTGTCCATAGAATTTCCTTTTCGTCCTTCGAGCCGGATAGCAGTCCTCGTGGTGTGTAGCACAGGCTTCGGCGTCCTCCAATGCGGCTTAAGGGGGCTTGATCGGTCCAAAGTTCCGCTCATAGATAACATCTCCAGGGACTATGGCAGGCTCCTGGACTTGGGTGTTGTCAGGGAAGGCGGTGGCAACCTGTGAATGAAGAGAGAGTAGTGCAGACATCAAGGAAGCCAGGTAATCTGTCAGCATGTTATGGTCAACATCAGATATTATCTTGGCATAGGAGATAGGCCTGTTCTGGAATGGGCTGTTCTGGAATGGTCTGATTATGGCTTTCTACAAGGCTTGCTGTAGTATAATCTGGGACTGGGTACGCTTCTGTCCATCTGGTTAGTGCACACACTACTAAAACATACTTATAACCTTTACATCTGTCCATTTGGATATAATCCATCTGGAGGACTTCAAAAGGATGGTCAGGAGGATGAAATCCACCTTGCTCTACGGGAATGCCTTTACCTGGGTTGAACTGACAACAGATCATGCAAGTACGCACTTTCTGTTTTGCTGCTGCTCGTAAATGTTTATTGAACCAAAGGTTTTGAATACTGTCTAACATGGCTTTTTCTCCTAAATGTGCAGGACTATGTGCTGTGTTAATGATAACTTGAACCATAGAGTCGGGGAGAAACCATGTGGCTTTTCCCTTCGTCATCCATCCCTGATCTGTCTGGATCCCTCCTAGTTCAGTCCATTTCTTGATTTCATCTGGAGTAGCATGTGTCTGAATATCGATTACATCTAGTGTGGGATCCCTAACTGTCATACAATGTGTCGGCACTATTGTCTTTGTCACATCAGTTGTCTGGGTGTGAGTCAATGCTGTATGTTTTGCTGTTTGGTCTGCCAGGTCGTTACCCTGGGAAATGGAGTCTGTAACTTTAGTATGTGCTTTACACTTCATGATGGATATGCCTGAAGGCAGATGTATTGCTTCTAATAGTGCTTGAATGAGGGGACCGTGTTGGATCTTGACACCGTGAGAGGCCAAGAAACCTCGTTCTTGCCATAACACTCCGAAGTCGTGTACGACTCCGAAAGCATAACGTGAATCTGTGTATATGTTAACATTTCTGTTCTTGGCTAGTATACAGGCTCGGGTCAGAGCGATGAGCTCTGCTGCTTGAGCGGACAGTGTATCAATACGATGTGTTTCTTTAACTTCAGTTTCAGTGGTCACTGCATACGCGGCCACTAATTCTCCCGTGTTTGTTCTCATACATGAACCGTCCACGTAAAGTGTCAGGTCTGGATTTGTCAGTGGAACATCTGTTAAGTCTCGTCGGGGCTTTGTTACTGCATTAATGATTTCTATACAATCATGCGGGGCTGAATCTGTCATAATCGAAGGTAACAATGTTGCAGGATTCAGAATGTTACAGCGTCTTATTTCTATGTGTGGCTGGAATAGCGTCAATTCATAACCTGTCAGTCGTGCTATAGTCAAGTGTTGAGTCTGGGTTCGGTTTAGAAGAACCTCTACAGAATGTGGAACTTGTACTGTCAATGGATGTCCTAATACAATTGAGTCGCTCTGTCTGATTGCTAGGGCTGTCGCTGCGACTGACTTTAAGCACGCAGGGAGTGCCTGGGCTACTGAATCCAATGTACTTGAAAAATAAGCACAAGGCTTATGTGAACCTGCTTGATCTTGAGTGAGGACAGACAACGCCGTACCATCACGTTCAGTAACAAAAAGTGTAAAAGGTTTGCTGTAACATGGTGTCGCTAAAACTGGTGCTTGACATAAAGCTTTCTTTAATTCCTCAAAGGCCTGTGTATGTTCCTGAGTCCAAGGAAGGGCAGTCGAAGTCGCTGCCTCCTGTGTTGTCAACTGAATGAGTGGTTTAGCTAGAAATGCATATTGAGGAATCCATTGTCTGCAGTACGAGGTGAGGCCTATAAAGGCCCGCACTTCCTTTTGTGTCTGAGGTTGTGGCATGTTTACAATTAACTGGATGCGGTCAGGAGTGAGCTGTCTCCCCACTTTGGACAGCAAGTGACCCAAGTACACAACTTGCTGAACACAGAATTGTAGCTTCGAAGGAGACACCTTGTGTCCCTTGTCGGCCAGAAAATGTAAAACTGTCAGTGATGCTTGTTCACATTCGGGTTCACTTCGTGCGGTGATCAGCAGATCATCGACGTACTGTAGTAAGGCGGTATTAACTGGCATTTGGATACAATCAAGTTGTCTTTTCAGTGCTTGACTATAGATGCTGGGGCTTTCTGTGAATCCTTGAGGTGCGCGTGAAAATTTGAAACTTCGTCCATTTAAACTGAATCCGAAGAGGTATTGGCTCTCTGGATCAATGGACACACTGAAGAAGGCGTTCTTGAGGTCAATTACAGTAAAGAACGTCGCTTCTGAATCAATAGCAGTCAATAAGGATGAGATGTCGGGAACCACAGGATACTGTGGGACAATGCATTTATTGAGTTCTCGTAAATCAATCACCAGCCGATATACTGGCGGTGCATTGGGATCAGTACGTTTAAGAATCGGAATGATAGGGGAATTACAGATATTGGAGTCGGTCTCTACGACCACTCCTTGGGCAATGAGCTCTTCAATGATTTCCAGTAAAGCCACTACAGCATCGGGTGGTAACTTGTATTGTCTGATTCGTGGTAAAACGACTCCTGGTTTGAGTGTAACACGGTATGGTGTGATGTGCATGCAACCTACATCGGTTGGGCCTTGTGCCCACAGGTGTTTCGGTACATTTTTCAATCTGACATCAAACTCTCGTAATACATAGTGACCCTTATAGTCACGCAGGAAAAGTCTAACTCCTTCCGGAGAACAACATATCACAGCTCCTAGAGCCTTCAAGGTTTTGATACCTAACAAGTTTTCTGGACTTGATTTCGTGAGTAACAAGTCTGTAACGCGTGATAATGGACCCACAGCTAGGGGGACTGGTTTCGATACTTCATTTACAATAGGCTGTCCTGAAAAACCAAGGGAAACATTCTGTGAGCCTGAGAGGGGTGCCCCTGGGACTTCATTATGGCTGATTGTTGTGCGGCTTGCCCCTGTGTCAATTAAAAACTTTCTGTCTTTTCCCAATACTTGACTGTGTACATAAGGACCCTCTTGATCTACAGGAATCTCAATAAGAGGCAAGCCAACCTCCCTCTCTAGGCTGTTTCATGTGTATCGCTGATAATCGGGATAATCAGATTGGGCATACTGGTTCATCTGCCGTGAAACTTGCTGCGTCGCGGCAATGGGCTGTGGCTGTGGCTGTGATACCGCTGCGGTCTGTGCTGTATGTGGTGAAGCATGCATAGGTTGTGAATTCTGTGTAGTCTGTTGCTGGACCTGGTCTTGTCTCGGCGGATGCGGTCTTTCTTTAGTTTTACCTGTTGCTATATTGTGTTTCAGCACTGGACATTCATGTACGTAGTGACCTGGCTGTTTGCAATAGTTGCATGTCCCTTTAACGGGAGTTGCTGCATTACCTGTCTGGGTCGTACCCTTTCTCTGACCGTCGGTTGGAACCGACTGGGCCACTAACATTTTCATTTTCGTGTCTTTCATACGTTTCTGTTCCTGATCCTGTTCTTCTCTAATTCTGTTCTGGTGGTATTGTAACATTTGTAACATCTGGGATGGCGTATTTGCTTGCCATGTACTTTCAACTTTATATACACGGTTCTTAACTGATGTCAGGGAATTCACGACTAATTTTGTTACAAAAAGATGCGGGTACGACTCGCTACCTGGTTTTAGGCCACTATTAATAATGAAACATTTCTCGAATCTTGAATAGAAGTCACTAGTATCTTCATCGTGTTTCTGTTTACATGCTGAGATTGCGTCCCAGTCTTCCTTTTTAGTTGTCAATAATCTTGGCAAGACCTGTACTATTAAACCTGGTAATGCTTTAGCTTTGTCCCCAAGGCCTAGCCCTGGGGTACGACCTTTTTCCTCGTCTTCTATTTCAGTCCATATAATCTTTTTATCTCCCACCTCCCATTCTTTTTCCTTGAGTTTTTCGTAAATGCCGGTGGGCAGCAGTACTTTTAACAATTTCATAATATCTGTATACGTGTAATCTCCCATGAGTAACATGTCTTTAAGTTCTCGGTGAAAACCTGCAGGGTTTTTATCATGACAGGGTACTAGTTTCTTCATTTCTAACAATTCTAACTTTGTTAAAGGTGTGTACACAAACACACGTTCCAAGGCATGATTGGCATTCATAACTGGGTGTACTTCTCGTAAAGGATTCTGCCTGTCAAAATGCTCAAAATGACACATTTTTCTTTCTGGAGGCGGAGCTGAAACATATTGTGGGCCTAAGAAAGTGTTATATTTACGTCGTTGTTCTAGAATTATTTGAATTAATCTGGTACTTAGGCCTCTCCATCTATTCATAAGTAGCGCTTCTAATGTATCCGGTAAGGGACCTGGATCAGAATGTTGTTGTCTGTATAACGTGATGAGATGCTGAATCATGTATACACCAGCTAATTTCTGCTCGTCTGGGGAAAGGTTCAGAAATGTCTGTGCTACTGTATCATCATTGTACGTGTTAGGATTGTCAGCCCATAGCACTGCTGACCGGGCTAGTTCTTGTTCATCCATAGAATTGAGTACATGGTACCCCATTTGTTCTTGAAGAATTTTATCGGTAACCTGAAACAGATATTCAGGAGAACTTGGTTTTGATATGCCAGAGAGAAAAACTCTCTTGCTTTCTGGACGAATGCCTTTCCTAAGGTAATTTCCCTTACCTACATACGCTATCATTTCTTTAGTCGTATCTGGTTCTTCAGGTCCTTCCTCCTCGGAGGAGTCATTCCTGCCACTTTCTTTTTCTTTTTCTTTTTCGTGTATTTCTATTACTGCTTTTCTAATTTTCTTGTACATACTTGCTATACAATTCAGTTTATCATGGTTTCCGTCGGCTATATTTTGACCCCACTTGTTTAGTGCTTCCATCTCTTCCTGGTCTACTCCAGGCCTGTCTCGTTCTCTTATTAAGCAATTTATGAAGAAACGTAATATACAACCTTGAGTGTCAACTTTCTGGTGAGCCAGGGCCTCTTTAATACTTTCAGGATCTTCCCCAGTCTGGACAAAATGATATATTCTATCTAGGTGTTCGGTCATTCCTGGAATTAACACTAGGTAATCTGCAACTTTTCGTAAGCGTAGTGATGCTAACAACATTCTATCGTCTTTACCGGGTACTGGATCATATCTGCAAAATAGAAGGGGTTCTTTAAGCATGTCGAGACGGGGTGATTGGGGTGTACGTTGCTTCATTATGTCCCTAAAGTTCAATCTGTGTGTTGCTGGCGGGGTCTGGAGACCTCCTGTCGCACCTCCTGTAGCGGGGGCTTGAAAATTGTATGTCTGTGGAGTCAGTATCTGTACCTGAACTTGTCTCTTATTAGGATCAGGCGCAATCGGATTTGGTATATTAATCTTAGGTGTGGGAAGTGGTGGAGGTGGAGGAGGGGGCGGAGCAGGCTGTCGAACGGGTGAACCTTGTTGCGGCAATGGCGGGATAAGGTCTTGAGGCGGGTTGCCACCTCCGTCACCGTCACCGTCAGTAGGCGGGACGCGGGCACGTGGATTGGTGTAAGCGGGTGCTACATCGTCTAGATAGGAAGCAAGGAATATGTCTTTGGTGGTCCTGTGACTTACTTTAGTCGGAACCAATGGCGGCGGCAGATTTTTTGGTATTTCTGAAGTGGCTTCAGGCAAACCCTCGGCCACAAAGTACATGCCATTTACAAGATTGTTTCGCATACGGTCTACTTGTTCTGCTTTTACTCGGATCCCTTCATTAACTAATTCGTTTTCTCGGACTCTATCCGACTCTTCTCTATGTCTGTCTTCTTTGCGGAGTGCTTTTTCGGCACGTTTATGTGATTCTTTACGCCAAAATTCTATGGCGTCTTTCTGAGATTGTCTGGCTTTCTTTTTCCATAGCGCTTCTTCTACCTTCATGATGCACTCGGCATCCCATGTTCCTGTAACGGGCCATCTGTGTCTCTCGTCTAGGTGCTTGGTATAATCGGCCCATAAATCTAGATACAGTATGGCATCTAAGCCATGCTTATGGTACATAAAATTTCCAGGAGTGTCCCTAGGGGGGATAGGAATTTCTTCCTCTAGTATCCCTTTCCTAGTTCCTATCTGTCTTAATTTATTGAAAAACGGCAATCTTGTTACTTAGTACTGGATACTTGATACTTGTTACTTACTCTGAACACAGCTAGTTACACAAAAACACAGTAATGTACATCAAACGGTCACTCATACCACGACATTAATCACATGAAAAACATTTTGAACATATATGACTACCTTGATACTAGATGTGCCGCTAAACAGCACAGATACACTGTCGAGAACAGTGCAAGAACTTGAATGCTTGATATACTGCTAAACAGTACAGATACACTGTCTAAAACAGCGCAGACCGCGTTTGTGTACCCAAACCCATCTTTACCGGATACATAATAATGCACCCGTCTAGATACGTCCCAGCAATGGTACTCACCGGGAAGCACGGAACAGAAGGCCTCGGAAAACTCGACTGGACTGGACCGGACCGGACTCGGCTCGACTCGACTCGACACGTGGATACTTCGGAAACTGGTGGGCCTCTTGACACCTCGGACCTTGCTTCTTTCGGCTAGGCTCTGGTCGGGATCCTCCGCACTCCTCACCGCCTCGTCTGGGTGCTGATCGCAGTCTCCGTCACCTCCGTGGGCCAGAGGGAGATACAGGAAATCCTGCGGGTACGCGTAATTGTCCGTCTTGACTTATGGCAGGGGGCAAAGGTTGCAACGCACCAACCGGCGCGTAAGGTGGGGGAGGGGTCCCTATTCGGGCGCCAAAATAATGTGGTAAATATTTGATTTACCGTCCTAATTTCTATGCAGGTAAGTACTTAAACAAAAATAACTCAATCGGAAAGAAAGACGCAGAGTCCGTGGTGTTAGAGTTCTTAGGGGTTTTATTCCTTAAAAAGGAATGGTTCTTGAACCGGATATCGGATTCCTGACACCACTGGGGTGCAGGAAGGGATAGAGCATACTTTATTGACAAGACATAACTTTTATACTTAAACCATATAATGAATACCAATACAGTAGGCGTAACAGCTGAGAGAAACAAGATAAAAACACACACGTGTTAGCAATACGTAATCAAAAGGCGTGAACTGGGCGTGAACATAGAGGTGTTTGCTAGAAACGTCACATAAAAGTGTCACAAGTGGGTGGATACATAGCAGAATCTTGCAGTGTCAGCAGAAATCTGAGGTCTGGATGCGCGCGCAGCTGCATGACGTGTGATTGACGTGGAGCTGGAGGGTGCAGGGGACTTGACATTTACACTAGCGGAAAGAGAGAGAAGTCTGGCATGTCAGATCAACTCGTACCTATATCATATCTGATATCTGATGTTTGGGAACCATATTATCTAGAGGGAAAGGTCTCTTGGGCAGAGGCTATTCTATACTGACTGTGAGTGCGCGTATAAGCGTCTACGTGTCTACATGAGATGCGAGGGGGCATGGGCCTACCATGGTAACAGAAGCTATGAATTACTTGCACGGAGACAGTGAGGCCGGGCCCTTTGCTCTGCAGCTGGAAGGATGTTTACTTGAACTAGTAGGCAGGAATGTATGTTTGAGGAGCGGAGCAGATAATTCGAAGGTTGAATACAGTCTTGGCAGGCAGCAGGCTGAGCTAAGCGCCGTTAGCCGCGCAGGGAGTAAGGCAGAGGTCACGGGTACAGAGGCAGTCCGGGCTGAGGCGTTCAGAGTCAGAAGGCAGGAAAAAGCTCGATGGCAGAATTCAGGGGCCTACTTCGCCAGAGCTGAAAAACGTGTAAAGTACACCACAAAAAGACGTTGGCATGGCATACTTGGGAACGGAATATTCAACCCGTTCGGGGTGGATCTGAAAGAGGACATGTTAACGTTGGACGCAAATGTATTTGCGTCTTCATAGCTGGTACAGGAGGGAAGTTACATGCACTTTAAGCTTGTACATGGAGACGGTGGGGTACACGGTAGGGAACATTTCTTGACCATAAAATTTATATTTCCTCAGCCCCAACTCCCCCATTCTCGCACTCACCGGATTGATGGAGAGGGGCGGTGCCGCAGAAGCCAGGCAGCTCCAGGCCTCGTTTACTGGGAGACACCCCCTCTCCAGGCAGGCCACTGTTGCAGTTTCTCTGGGCTCTCTCCTGGAGGGGCAGTGAGATTCTCAAGATTCCCGGGGCTCTCTACAGCTGGGGAGCTGGTGTGGGAGCTCCCACAGGCAGCGAAGCCCCTTGGTGTAGTCCGGGATCGGCCCCGGACCTCTATCGGCCTCGAGGTCCAGGAGCCAACCCCACAGCAGAGGCACCCCCCACATGGTCGCACCACCCGAATCCAAATAACTTCAGACCACACAAGTTTCTGTTTATGGAAGAATTGAGGGCGCAGTTTATTAGGCATTTCCAACTTACAAGCGATCCTTTACACACCATTATTTTTGTCTGGCGAGCCTGTGTCCTTACCCCATCAACTCTGCACGGTGCCCTACATCCAGTGCAGCTATCTTCGCCAAGGTGACCTCTCACCGTCCTTATCCCCCTTTGCTCTGCACTGTGCCCTACATTCAGTGCAGCTATCTTTGCCCAGGTAACCCATCCCCTGTGGACGCACCCTTTCCTTTCCCTCCGGGCAAGCTTCTGCTTCCAGTCCGACCGGATAACCTTTTACCTTCGGTTGCCAAGCAATACTTGGGTAAGCGTCTGCTTTAACCCAACCGGACGGCCCTTTTGATTCCGGTGTCCCCTCACTCCCGGGTAACCATCGGGTTCCCACCCGGCCGGATGACCTTTAACTTCCAGTGTTCACACATTTCCTTCCGGGGAAGCGTTTGTTCCCAACTCCGCCCGGTTCCTCTTCACTTCCGGTGTGTACCCTCTTTGTTACCTGGGCAAGCCGATCTGCTTTCCGCCGGTCAAACCTGATTTCCTGTTCCCCCACCCATCTCTGCGAGGTGACCCGGTAACCGGTATCCCCACTTCCTCCATGCCACAGGCTCTGCCCTCTGTTGCGTAAGTAATCATTTACTTCCGGTTCACCTGAACCCATGGGGGCTCGGGGAGCTTGTCAGTGACCCCCTGGGTCCTGACTGCCCCGTTTGTGGTCTGTGCCCGCTTCGTAACCTGCTTTTGTATTTTTCTTTGATCGCTTTGTAAGTACCGCTTGATGTCCCTTCTACCGCCCAAAGGACCTCTTGCAAGTACACTGTGCCTCTGCGACAAATCTAACTCTCTTGCCCAGCCCCCCCCTGAAATCTTGTTCCTCCGTGGGTGGGTGGGCGGGACTTCTCCTGACACAATTCCCCAGGGAAAGAGGGCCTTGTGCCCGGTGCCCACCTTTAAATACCCTTACCCCCTGTCACATTCCTAACCCTAGATTTACAGCTGCGCTGGCCAGCCCCATTCTCTGGTGGGCCAGCTCTTTCTCCTCCCTTTTCTGCAGCCAATCCCTATTGGTGCCCAGGTTCCACTTCCAGGGGGAGGCCTCCACTGAGACTGTTAAAATCTAGTTTGCGACATCAACATTATCGGCGCCATCTTGTCCCTTTTTTTAGGCCCATTCGTGCGCGTAAGCGGCAGCCATTTTTGATGGCATGGCCTCTCTGCCCACTGCCGATAGCCAGCGCGCCTCTCTCTCACACTCCTAACCTCGCAGGCATCCCCGCGTGCTGACAGCCCCCACTCTCACATGCTTGGGCCATAAACCCCTCTCCAGCGCAAACCTGCCTCGGAACCCCATCCTGTTCCCAGCTCAACACCTCCCTCCATTCCTTTCATGATCCCGTATCCTTTGATAAAACCCCCTTTTCTCTGTGCCCGATTGTCCTGCTTGTTCCCAGGCCGCCACCTGGCCCTGCGGATGCTGTTTATTGCCCCCATACAGTAGGAAGCTCCCCCATCAAAGGATCCACAACTGATCAAAGCCCCCACCCCATGAGATCCGATCAACCACATGCATTCCGGGAATCGGCGGAATGCCCAGCTGCGTGACAATCATCACCGGTTGTGACCGGGGTGGGGACTTCTACTGTAAATGTGTGTAGGAACGGGCTTGAAGCGGGGATTCCGAGGATGTCTTTCCGTACATCAAAGTGTTGACAGAGATGTGTTTTATGCAATAAAGCAATAAACTTGTGTATAAGAGGCCAGGCCTCAGAGATGCTGTTAGAGCACCTCGAGAAGATACCCTGTTGTCTGAGTTGACATGTTCTGCTCCGTCGGAATAAAAAAACATCTGTTTCCTGCCTTCCAGTCTCCAGCGCCTGCCTCTTTGTTTGATAGATTCGAGTGGTATGAGAGGCGGTTAGCGCCGGGCAACACTGAAAAAGGTTCTCGATCGACATCGGCCCTACCTTTTTCCACAATTGGCGTCCCAAACGTGGGGCCCATCAGTGACACGTGGATCCAGTGGGAGAGGTCCTGACGACAGAGTGAACGACTGCAACGATCGGGAGAGCTCCTGTCCGATAGACCCTCGTCTGACAGCCGATCATCCGAACTTCATTGGTTCCGAACAGACCTCTCTCGAGTGATCTACGGTCCTGACTGGGAACCATCAGGAGTGTTGCGACAGTCACGGAGATTAGAGGACAATTGGGCGCTGGATTCGGAAGACAAGAAACTGTCCATGCGGTCCGGGTAAGGTCGTGTAACACGACAAATTGCGAAATGATTGTTTGATTGTTTGGAAAATACTAGTATTACTCTTTGAATTGTTGGTTCTTTTTGGAGATTCTCTGTCTGCAAACGAAGAAGAATAGATTCTCTCTTCCTTTCCAGGTAGTGAAGGGTAGGTAACGCAGACTTTTGTCCCCGTTGTAAACCGTCGTGCCTATCTTTCTCCCCCACTGATTGATTGTTTGCCCGAACATTGTTTGTTCGAGGATTGTTCTCTTGAGATTCTCTCTGTCTGCAAACGAGGAAGAATAGAAATATTCTCTCTTCCTTTGCAGGTAGTGAGGGGTAGGTAACGCAGACTTTTGTACCCGTTGTAATCCGTCGTGCCTATTCTTTCTCCCCACTGATTGTTTGATTGTCCGAACATTGACTGTTCGATATTGGTTCTTTTGAGGTATTCTCTGCTTGCAAATAACGTAGAATATAAATATTCTGTCTAGTCTTTGCAAGTAGTGAAAGGATAGGTAGTGGGGACCTTTGTCCCCCGTTGTAATCTGTCATGCCTATCCTCTCCCCACTGATTGGTAGTTGGTTCAGCCCGGACTGCTTATTAGAGATGAACCATCCAGCTCCACTGGAAGGCACCCCTAATAAGGACATGTTCATGAAGCATGGATTAATCGCCATAGCCTATAGCAAACTATGGCATAAATATACGAAAAAGGATCAGAAAAGTCAGTGGCCACTGATAGGATCCTTCGATGAAGATAAGATAAGCGCCCTAGAAACAGCCCTTTGTAACAATAAGACAACGCCCACTATGCTTGATAGTCTCGGCATGTGGCGCAAAGAAGCGGAACAACGTAAAAAGATAAACGAAATTAGATTAGAGAAAGAGCTACAAAAGGCAGCCCACCTAGCTGCTAGAAAATTAGAAGAGGAGATAAAGGAGAGAGAGGAAGCCAAGCGGAAGCAAGAATCCGAAACATCGAGTCAGTGTCCTGTTAGAACACCCTCTACGCTCTACCCTGAATTACCCTCAAAGCAGCGAGCCAACGATGATCTTTTATTAGGTCCTCCGATCATCTACATGCCCCCTCCATATGCCCCTTCCCAACCTTTAGCGCAGCACCCGCTGCCCCCAAGCACAGGCGAAAGTAGTACCAGCGCCTCGGTCCCCATGGCCTCCGCGCCGACCGAACCCCTTGTACTAGATACAGCACAAGCAGCGGTGTTAGATGACCCTGAGGCCCGAAAGACAGATTCCACAAGAATGAACGGGTTAAGCAAAGATGAGCGAGCAGGGATTGACAAGGTAGTAAGGACACTAGTAGAACGAAAGGAGAGTGAGGAACACATCGTGGATATGTTCAACTCAAATGCTGGGAGCCACAGACGGCACTTTGTTGTACTATTATGTTATCATGCCCTAAATGCGTATGAGGACCGATACCGAGACAAAGGTCCCGAGAGCCTAACGGCTCTGTATAGAAAGGTCGATATCGGGGATGAGGGCGAGTGTGACGTGACGGACCTCCTTGCGCGTACGCTTGAGGTTTTCCGCCACCTCACTGAACAAGGGTTGGAAGCTAAACCTACGACTTCTGTAGCAACCGAACCACGAATAGAGCAAGCTGGCGCCATGATGCCAATAAGAGAGGCTGCCCCCTACTGGGTTCCCCCATGAGGTCAGGGAACACACGATGACGTCAACCTATTGGCAATACTCCCCCCATCTTATTATGCTATCCGAGCCGATCGTCCTTCTGGAAAGCCAGGTGGAGGGGTTGCCCTGATTGCCCGCAAAGAACTCACGTTTCAATCTTTAGCTTTCTCCTCCCTGGGTTCATCAGACTGTTTAGTTGCCCGTTCACTTTCCCTGACCCCCCACTCACGTGTGTCCTTATTTACCGACCCCCGTCTTCCTCGCAAACGTTTCTCTCAAGTTTCCAAGACCTGATGGCTACCTTGGTAGTCAACCACTCCTCCATCGTTGTCCTTGGAGACTTCTACTTTTGGCCCTCTGACCCCGCGGAATGTGCAACTTCCAAGGAGTTTTCAGACTCACTCCGCTCGCTCAATTTCCCTTCTGCTGTCCATGCCCCTACGCACAGGCTGGGACATATCCTTGACCAAATCTGGTACCGAGACTGTCCGGTCACCTCACTTTCCATTTCTCTCTGTGTTTGGTCAGATCACTTTCTGATCACCTCTTCTTTATCCCTCCTTTCACTCCCCAAGTCCCTCCCCGCCAAAACGTCTGGGCACGATCATGGAACTGCGTCGACGTAGCGGCCCTGTCTGCCACACTCTCCTCATCCAGCCCCGACCTCTCAGGGCTGCCATCTTCTGGACAAGCCGAATCTATCAACAGCTGGCTGCGGGCTGGCTGCGACTCCATCGCCCCTTTGAAGCGCATCTCGTCCAAACGCCCCAAAGATGCTAACCGATGGTTTTCCAACGACTTGAAGACTCAAAAACTTAACCTCCGCCAAGCGGAACGCCTTTGGAGACGGGATTACTGCCCTACTTCTAGAATCCGATATACTACCCTCCTAGCCCAATACAAGAAATCCATCCTGGAAACCAAGAAGGCTCACTTTTCATCTAAAATTCAACTCACGGAGAACCGGCCTAGAGAAATATTTTCCATCGTTCAAGACCTTGCCTATTCTGATAGAGCCTCACTTAAACCCTCTCCTTCTCAACCACTTTGCAACTCTCTTAACTCCTTTTTTCTCGACAAAATTAGCACGATCAAGGCTAAGATTCCTCCCCAATCCTCCTCCTTCACCGACCCTTGCTGTCCTCCAGCTGAAGCACGTCTTGACTCGATTCCCCTCCTCACGACTGATTCTCTCTCCTCCATTCTCCCGCTGGTCAAATCCGGCTCCCCCCTGGATCCCTGCCCTGCCTACATCCTGAAGCAGATCTATTCCTATTGCCCTTCACCACCCCTCACGTTTCTTAACAGCTCGTTATCACGGGGCATTGTTACCCCATCACTTAAATCGGCGGTGATTGTACCTATTTTAAAAAAACCTGGTGCGGATTCCTCGGACTCAGCCAACTACCGCCCCATCTCTCTCCTGCCTTTCTTGGCAAAGGTACTGGAACGCCATGTTGTCAGAACCTTGAGACTATTTGTGGAAAGAAACAGTGTCTTGGCTCCCAGGCAGGCTGGATTTCGCCCTGCACACTCAACTGAGTCAGTAATTATATCTGTCCTGGACAATCTCCGAGAAGGCATGGATACTAGTCAGCCCCAGGCCCTGGTCCTCCTTGATCTCTCCGCCTAAATCGACACGGTGGACCATGCCATCTTACTTTCACGTGTCGAGGCGGCGGGAATCGGAGGGACTGCCCTGCTATGGCTATCCTCCTTCTTGAGTGATCGCACTCAAGCGGTCCGCCTGGGTGAGTACTCAGCTGACTTTCGTCCAGTCCAGTGCGGGGTCCCCCAAGGATCCTCTTTGTCCCCTCTGTTATTCAACCTTTACATTGCCCCCCTTATTTTTGCTTTACAGCAGCTGGAGGTCTCTGTTTACAACTATGCAGACGATTTCCAGCTTATTTTTTCTCTTTCTTCCTCCCCTGAGTCAATATCTAATTTTCAGTTCATCATGACTTTTATCCAGGACTGGATGAACTTCAACCACCTGAAACTCAATCCCGACAAAACGGAATTGGTGCTGACGGGTGGTTGCTCCAGTCCTTGGTCCTCTTCCTTCTGGCCCCCCTATTTAGGTTCCCCACCCACTCCAGTTCCCTCCGTCAAGACTCTTGGGTTCAAAATCAATAATCAACTTTCCCTCCACTCTCAAGTCAGTGCTGTCGTTTCTTCAGCCTTCCTCTCCCTCAGGACAATCCGTAAAGTTTCAAGATTTTTCTCTCCATCCGCCCTCAAACTAATACTCCTGGCCATGGTGACGTCTTGCTTGGACTACGGCAACGCCCTCTACCATGGAATGCCTGCGTACCTCGTGAGGCGTCTCCAACTAGTTCAAAACCAGGCGGCCCGTCTGGTTTTTAATCTACCCAAATCACAACATGTCACACCCCTTCTCAAATTCCTTCACTGGCTCTCTGTCCGGCAACGCGCCCTATTCAAGCTTGGCTGTATCATCTTCAAAGCCTGGTCCGGCTCTGCCCCGTCTTTTATTAGCACAGCCATTCAAGACTATATCCCACCTAGAGAACTGCGCTCTACTACCCATCAACTTCTTGTGGTCCCTCGCTTCAAACGGAAAAAGTGGGGAGGTTCCAAATTCTCTACCACGGCTCCCGCCTTTTGGAATTCTCTCCCACTCCATCTGAGATCCTGCTCTCAGTATCCCTTATTCCGTAAAGGCCTCAAAACCTTTCTCTTTACCCAAGCCTTCCCCTCTTAAACCTTCCTTATCCCTCAGCCTTCTGCCCCCTGAGTAGTAGTATTCACACAGCGCCAAGAAACCGCCTGGTGTATGCGTGCTCTACAAATTCCTTAAACTCAAACTCAAACTCAAACCACCAAGATGCAAGAGGGAGGGTAGTGTATAACTGGGTCTACCAACCATGGGATCGGCAAGATATTCTGACGTTCCGGAAATCTCTGCCCGATTTACGTAAAAACCCCACTGCCTTCTATACCGAACTAGGTACAGCCCTAGGTTCAACGATTATGACTCTAGCTGACATCGATTTGTTTTTCGGCTTATGTCAACCAGCTGATGTGTGGAAGCAAATCCGGAAAGTCGACCACCTTGAGCTGTTTGGACATACCTGGTCACAACTCGATGGCATAGATAGACAGCGAGAGCCTGGACAGAAGCCTTTGAAATCTATTTTAGAACTCCCAGACAAAATTGTGCAGAAACTGAAAACCCTGATCCCAGAAAAGAAAGTGGACTGGTCGATAGTGACGGCCTATCGTCAGAAACCCCAGGAAGATGCATCAGAATGCTTCTCCCGGTTTGAAACGGTGTTCTCCGATTACAGCGGCCAAGACATGACCACTGCAACCGGACACCATCTGTTTGTCCAGAATTATGTCAAAGGTCTGTCGCAGGAGGTCTCTCAGAAACTGCAGGCCAGCGAGAGTAGTTGGGCAGCCTCTAAATCCGCGGCTATCCTCCAGACGGCCCAATATTATGAACACCAGAAAAACGAAAATGATAGGGCGACTGAGAAAAAGAAAAAGGATTTGAAGGAGAGGGTGATGATTGCACAGTTGCAAGGGGTGACCATAGGATGAGAACAGTACAAGTGAAATTACCAGACGAATGCCCCTAGGAATCCACCCCCTAAAGACCGTACTCCCGCACCCTATATTGGACGTAAAGATATTAGCGAAGACCAGTGTGCATTCTGCAAGGGATTCGGCCATTGGAAATTCCAGTGTCCGGTTCTGTTGGAGATGAATAAGAATAGGGACCCCAAAGACGTAGCTGGTGGACCGAGAAATAGAGGACAGGGACGAGGGTCCACGAATGATGCGAATAATGACAGATCAGGCAGACCGAATACATTTGACCGTCCCCGACAGAACCAGTACCAACAGTCTGACTGTGACGACACCCACGACTTCGCATAGGACTGCCTAGGGCAAGGGAGGGATCCAGTCGAGCTCTATGTTGACCAGAAAGGTCCTTATGTCACCGCTAAGGTCCTGGGTACGAAGTCTCCATTTCTGGTAGACACTGGCGCGACACGTAGTGCGTTATCTAAACGACTGATTCCAAGGGCACCCTTGTCTGGCTCACTTGTAACATCGATAGGTTTGGATGGGACGCCCTCCACTAACCCCTTGTCCTCACCGATCTCCTTTGACTTAGAGAATAACATCACTGACACAACGTTTTTGCTCTCTTCAAATACCCCTGACGCCATTATGGGACTTGACTTGCTGAAACATTTCCGAGCCACTATTAGGTGTTCGCAAGATGGAGTTCGGGTCTTCCTGTACGACAACCCGGCTCTGCTCAGACTTTGTCCTTCCTGACGCATGTTCTCCATCACTGACGCTGACTCATCCCTACTTGACACTCTACCTCCGTATCTGTGGGCCAAAACTGACTCGGACGTAGGACGCATGATGATTGACCCAGTGCACATAACCGTTCGACAGGACGCAATACTCCCAAAACTTCCACAATATCGGATATCGCCCGAGGGCGAGAAGGCATTGGTAAAGATTATTCAGTCCATGATAGACGCAGGAGTGGTAGAGGAAGTAGTTAGCAATGTTTGCAACAGCCCTATCCTACCCATCATAAAGAAGCAAGAAGAGGGAGATGAGAAAGCGTACTGCTTCATCATCGACCTACGAGAGGTCAACAAAGTAGTTGTACCTCAGTACCCCGTTGTCTCAGACATCACCACTATTCTGACCCTGATTCCTTCCACTGCCACCACCTTCACTGTCATTGATCTAAAGAACGCTTTCTTCTCTATACCCATCCACCCAGACAGCCGATACCGCTTTGGCTTCACCCTAAAAGCCCGCTCACACAGATTCTGTCGAGCACCCCAAGGCTACACTGAAAGCCCCAGCATCTACAGTCAGGCCCTCAAGAGACAACTGGACGCAGTCCAGTTACCGGATGGAGTGGTGTTGATACAGTACGTCGATGACATCCTTTTGGCGGCCGATACCACTCCACTTGCAGTCACAGCGACCATTCAACTCCTGCACTTCCTCGCGGAAAATGGCCACAAGGTCTCCAAAAAGAAGTTGCAATTCTGCCAACCTCAGGTCACTTACCCAGGCCACATCTTGTCCAAAGACGGAAGGAAACTCACTCCCGACCGAATCCAGACCATTCTAGAGACCCCTGTCCCTAAGAACCAGAAACAAGTCTGCTCCCTGCTAGGCCTCACTTCCTTCTGCCGACAGTGGTTGCCAAATTTCAGCCTCATTGTGAAACCACTGCTTTCTCTGCTGGCTAAAAATGTCCCCTGCCCACTCCCTTGGACCCCTGAGTGCCAATCCTCCTTCATAGAACTACGAGATGCCCTCTGCTCGGCCCCTGTCCTAGGAACCCCCGATTACGTGAAGCCCTTCTCCCTCTACAGTCATGAAAGGGAGGGATGTGATTTGTCTGTCTTGACCCAGTCCATTGGCCCAAAGCAACGACCATGCGCTTACTTCTCTGCCACTCTTGACCCTGTAGCCAGAGCTTTGCCTGCCTGCCTTCGAGCTGTAGCTGCCGCTGCTATCTCTATCTGACAAAGTGAGGGGATCGTGCTCTCGAACTCCCTCACGTTGCTAGTATCCCATGCGGTTGACACCCTCCTGAACCAGACTAAGACACAACATCTGACGAGCGCACGACTGACTGGATACGAGTTGACTTTGCTTGCACCGCACATCACCCTGAAGAGATGCACCACACTGAACCCAGCGACTTTGTTACCCCTACCAGAGAACGATCCCAATGTGTCCCCTGTACATGACTGCCTAACCCTCATGGATGAACAGACTAGGAGTAGGGTTGACCTCAGAGACACAGCCTTCCCAGACCCTGACGGAGAGCTATGGGTGGACGGCTCTTGCATCAAACTCCCTGATGGCACCACCTCAGCTGCTTATGCAGTTACCACAGCCCGAACTATAGTAGAGACAGCCTGCATCGCACAACGATCTGCACAGGCAGCAGAACTGATTGCCCTCACACGAGCATGTATCCTGGCAGCAGGAACCACAGCAAACATTTACACCGACAGCCAGTACGCCTTCGGGGTGGTTCACCATTTTGGGCTCCTTTGGAAGGAGAGGGGATTCCTGACCTCACATGGCACCCCCATCTTACACGAGATCTAGTCCCCGCCCTAACTGAAGCTGTCCTTCTTCCCAAACAACTTGCAGTCATAAAATGCCAAGCACACAAAAAGGTGACAGACATCGTTGGGCAGGGGAATGCCCTGGCCGACATCACTGCCCGAACCACAGCTGAGAATAGGACGACGACACGCATGTACGTGACCAGGTCACAAGCAGAGAAATGGACGGACGCTAGGGAAACTATTAAGGACATCCAAATGGCCAGCTCACAACACGAATTGACTGAATGGGCACGGGTGGGACTGAAAGACGATGAAGGCTGCTGGCGAACAAAAGACACGAACAAATGGTTGCTACCTGACTCATACCTGATTCCCATACTGACCATGGCACACTCCCCTGCACACATAGGATCAGCCCCTATGACCGAGCTTGTCTCCAAGGTTTGGCACAATGACAAGTTCGCAGACTCCGCCAAACGTCTGGTCCAACAATGCCTGATATGCCTACAACACAACCCTGGGAAAGGAACTATAGTACCCCGGGGAGGGTTTGGGGTCCCCAATCACCCGTTTGAAGTCCTGCAGATGGACTACATCCAGCTAGAAAGATGCCAAGGCCTGAAGTATGTACTTGTTGTGGTGTGACAACACTGCCATGGCCACTGCAAAGGTACTACTAAAGGAATTCTTCCCTCGTTACGGCCTTTGTCGAATTTTGTGGAGCGACAATGGCCCCCACTTCGTAGCCGAAGTTATCCAACTCATCTTGAGGGGGTTGGGTGTAAAACAAAAGTTCCAGGCAGTCTTCCACCCCCAATCTGCTGGACTAGTTGAACGACATAACGCCACCTTGAAACTAAAGTTAGCTAAAATAGTGGCTACCACAGGACTGAAATTGCCAGACGCTCTCCCACTGGCATTGCTCTCAATGCGCTCCACCCCCACCAAACACCCTGTGACACCTTACGTTTTTGGCCGGCCCATGAGCGTCTGGTCTGCACCAAAACCGACATCCATTCATGACGTCCTGGACGTCCTAATGTCTGATTACTTGTACCAGTTGACTAAAACACTGTCTGTTATCCACCAACAGGTGCTGCATGCCATTCCCGATGCTTCCAGGGGTCCCGGGCACACCATCCAACCTGGGGATTTCGTGCTGATCCGGAACTTCCAGCGTGCAAAGAGTCTGGAACCTCGGTGGACGGGCCCCTGGCAAATCTTAATCACCACCCGAACAGCTCTTCGAGTGGAAGGGAAGCCCAATTGGGTGCATGCACACCACTGCAAGAAGATCTCCTCGACTCTGACGACGACCGAAGACGTGGCCACCCAAGAAGAGCTCCTGAACATAGATCGACCATCCCTGAGCTGCTATCCTGATACAGAGACACTCGAATTAGAAAAATTTCCCGATCCCACTGTGCCATCCAGAGAAGGGTATAACCTGCGACGAAAGGAGGGAGCTTCGGCTAAGCAGACCACTGACTAAGTCATAATTCTCAGAGCGGTGGCCTAACACTACTAAGGCTGTCAGGAGAGAAGCCAGACGAAGTTTGTGGTTCTGCCCGCTACCGAGCCCCCTTGAAGATGATGGAAGCGCCCGATAAGAAGATGATGGAAGCACCCGACAAGAAGATGATGGAAGCAACCGGACATCCGAAGATTCACCACAGAAATCCAAAGACTGACAAAATCCACAGTTCAAAGACTATTGCACTTTTTATCGCCCTTCTCTTTTGCCTCCTTCTCATGACTACCCTCTGGATTGTGGAAGAGAGCGCACCAGACATTCCTGACCACTGCACAGCCTACCACAATGAAAGAACATTATCTGATTTCTCTTTCACCCCAACTCCGAGAAAGGCGAAAGGAGTTTTGGAATAATTCCTTTGTGCAACTGCTGCACCAGCACAATCTTGCTACCAATGCCACCAACTGCTGGATCTGTGGGTTGCTACCCCACGCCACTGGACATTCTATACCCTTCATCCCTTCACCCTTCTCAACTCACGGCTCCTGCCTTGCTTGGCTGATCATCTTGCAAGAAAGCTACAGGGATAATGCCAACTCCAGCAGAACTATGACACATTTCTTTCACGAGGTCTGGCAGAACAAAACGAAGAAAACTGCTGCACACTTCTGCCCACAGACCTCCAACGATTCTATCCACATGGACATCCCCGTCAAAGAACGGATTGAAATGCAGGTGTTTAACAATCCGACCAGACCCACCTTCTCGTACCTCCGGAAACAAACAGCTGCCACCCTGACTGTGGCCCTATCCGTCATCAACGTCACAGGCCTTATGTGCATCGAAGGGCTTGGGACACAGCTGGTAGGCCGCAGCGCTTGCCGCATCATCAGAACTTTGGACTCCATTGATCCACCCTCTTTTGTCTCCTCTCCAAACATGTACTTTGTTTGTGTTACAAAGGCTTACACCTGGCTCCCCAAAGGCTGGGGGGGCACCTGTTACATTGCCTTCATCCTTCCTCCGACCTATGTAGCTCCAGCGAATCATCACAGACAAAAACGAGCCAAGGACATTGAGCAAGCCGACTCCACCGGAGCACAGTTCCTCGATGCAATGAAGGGACTTGTTCCACTCTGGGGCCCGATGGCGAACAGCCGTGCCATCCGACATTTGGCCCAGGCAGTTGAAACAACGATGAACATTATAGCTGGCATCCTCACGAACAATACAGCCGAGCTTCAAGCGGTCCGCCTGGTGGCTCTCCAGAACCGCCTTGTTCTAGATGTGGTTCTAGCGGATCGTGGAGGAGCTTGCCGTATCATTGTGTCCAGCAGCTGCACCTAAATACCGGACAATTCACCCTCAGTGTACAAAGCCATCGAACATCTCCATAGACTCTCCTCAGAAGTTGACCAGGAACAAGAAGAATGGTCGCTTGGTGGATGGTTCTGGAGTACTGTAAAGAACTGGGGGTGGAGGTTATTTACAATTATACTGATACCTGTTGTTGTGTTATGTGGGTTCTGCCTAGGAATCCAATGCCTGCCACCTCTGTGTTCACTATGTGCGAATTGTATCTGCCCTAAGACTCTGGACTTTGAAAAAGAACGCATGAGAGCATTATACGATGTCGAGGTTAGGAATTTGATGAAGATAGATATCGATTAGACAATCTGGCTAGATATGTTGAAAAAGGAGGACTGTTAAAATCTAGTTTGCGACATCAACATTATCGGCGCCATCTTTTCCTTTTTTTAGGCTCATTCGTGCGCGTAAGCGGCAGCCATTTTTGATGGAATGGTCTCTCTGCCCACTGCCGATAGCCAGCGCGTCTCTCTCTCTCACTCTCCTAACCTCGGCAGGCATCCCCCGCGCGCTGACAGCCCCCACTCTCACATGCTTGGACCATAAACCCCTCTCCAGCGCAACCCTGCCTCGGAACCCCATCCTGTTCCCAGCTCAACACCTCCCTCCATTCCTTTCATGATCCCGTATCCTTTGATAAAACCCCCTTTTCTCTGTGCCCGATTGTCCTGCTTGTTCCCAGGCCGCCACCTGGCCCTGCGGATGCTGTTTATTGCCCCCATACAGTAGGAAGCTCCCCCATCAAAGGATCCACAACTGATCAAAGCCCCCACCCCATGAGATCCGATCAACCACATGCATTCCGGCAATCGGCGGAATGCCCAGCTGCGTGACAATCATCACCTGTTGTGACCGGAGTGGGGACTTCTACTGTAAATGTGTGTGGGAACGGGCTTGAAGCGGGGATTCCGAGGATGTCTTTCCGTACATCAAAGTGTTGACAGAGATGTGTTTTATGCAATAAAGCAATAAACTTGTGTATAAGAGGCCAGGCCTCAGAGATGCGGTTAGAGCACCTCGAGAAGATACCCTGTTGTCTGAGTTGACGTGTTCTGCTCCGTCGGAATAAAAAAACCTCTGTTTCCTGCCTTCCAGTCTCCAGCGCCTGCCTCTTTGTTTGATAGAATCGAGTGGTATGAGAGGCGGTTAGCGCCGGGCAACACTGAAAAAGGTTCTCGATCGACATCGGCCCTACCTTTTTCCACAAGACCCCCGGTCCAGCCACTGTCCCCCTCCCCTTGGGGAGTGAGGGACTGAACCAAGGGGCACAGCAGAGGCACCCCCCACATGGTCGCTGTAGGAGAGTAGGGTCTGCAATCCTATGATCACCCAGATTTTTTGCTTTTGTTTCACTGGTTTACGACTTTCTCTGGCTGTGGGCCTGCCAATCAGACCCACAGCCTGGCTGTTCTCTTTCTAAATTACGATATGTACCCTAGGTGCATTTACCAATTGGTACTGGGCCACCTTATCAGACCCTGTAACTCAGGGCATAGGTGTACCCAGGGCCGCCAGGGGCTGCAGCATGTATTATGCCACCCCTGGCTGGCCTCCTAAATTTGACACAACTGGCTGCATGACAGCTGGGGCGAAGTCGTGTAATCACCCTTTGCTTTAGATATAGTAGCTCTATATCTAACCATACAATGGACACCCGAGTCCCTATCAGTCACTCCTATGGCAGGCCTTGACAATCCTGAAGGCAGAGTGCATGGGCTCGCGTGAACTGTGTTCTGGCCCGAGCCGAGCCGGTTGCAGCTTGCGGAGAAAAGACCCAATGGCTGTTCCATGATAACGCGTACCACATCGGTAACTTCGGTGTCGCGTTATCAAGACATGTCGAGTAAGGTGTCATACGAATCGGGATGCTGCCCTCTCACCAACTCTGGCGACGAGGTTAGCATTCCGCCCTTCTAGAGGGACACGACATGTACGTAACTGTGAACCCCGGTTAAAGTTAACGAAAGCCTCAGCTCCACAAAATGGATGCTGCCACCACAGACACGAGTCTGACCTCCTGCTGCTGGGAGTCCTTCCAGCGAGGAGCGCTTGGACAAAGGGTTTCCTGTCGAGGGCGGTGTTCGCACCGTCCCAGACAGGGTTTGTGTATTCTGGGTAGGTAGGGCTTTTGCGAGAAGGTGACTGCGGAGTGGCACCCCGGTGCTCACTACGCATCTGCCGGTTAGAACCAGTTCCAGGGGCGACAGCCCTGGCCTGGGGAAAGTCCGGCAGGGGAGAGGGGTGTAACTACCCCCCTTCCTGGTCCCACCCTTAGGGCAGGACCTAGTCATGTACCCACCCCTTTCTTTAGGATAAAGGCCGGAGCGGGGACCCTTCCAAATTAGATCATCTTTGAATCAAGAATACTTTCTACGAAAGGACTTCAAGACTCTTCTCAAGATTTCTCCCTTGTGGCTAAGGAGTAGTCACCCTGCATCAGCGGGCACCATCTAAGAACTCTGCGGTTTGCTGTAAGTCCTTCCTCAAGGAATCCGACGGCCCAGCTCGACGAGAACCGGCTTCCCTGGCACCTCTGACCTCTACCCCCGTCATCAGCTCAGCTGTGATCTGTGGGTGCGACGAGACCTCGAGGGACCGGCCATCATCAGAACCTGCACGCTCTTAAAAACCAGCACGACCATCGAGGTAACTCTCTGGTGAGTGCTCTGGGGTCCGAGAAGCCCCGACCCTGAGCCGCTCCAGCACCGAAGTGCAGTCTCCCAGCATCTCCACGATCTGCGTGGGGCCCTTCTGCTCGCTGCTCAGCACGTTGTCTGGTCACTAGCCGCTGGCTTGTGTCCTTCTGTGACGACATCCGAGAATCATCACTGCCGGTCTGGTTGCTCCAGACTGGCCCTTGCTTCCATCTTTTCGAGAAGCACCCCGGACCCTCCTGGTCCACTCAAGACGCCATCTTAGGCCCACCACGTGGCCCTGAGAACTGCCAAGGCTTGTTGCCCCATCCTGGGCCCAGCGACGCCGACAGCATCATCCTTCGTGGGACAGCTCGCACCTCCACCGTGGTCGCCGACAACGCCTCCTGGTCCGTGAGACTGCAGAGCCTAGCGTCGCCCACTCACCTGGTCGAGGTGACGGCCAACCGGTGCCTTCCTGGTACCCTCTGACTACTGGCTAGTAGTACGAACTTGGTCCCCTCTGCTTTCAGGTTTCTTCAATCTCTGATCCAGGCTTGGATCTCTACGAACTATTCAGCACTGGTCGCCGGCCAGCAACTCCTTTTCTTCCGGCTCCTGGCTCGTCAGCGAAGACCCCGACGCCTGTAAGACTTGTGCAGCCGCAGCCCTCGTGGCTAGGTAACTCGGCATTTCAGTGCCTGCATAGCCTCCTTACTCTAGGGTCCCGAGTCCCTCGCTTCCGACTTGCCTTAACCTTTCCGTGTCCTCGGACACTTGTTTTTAAATTGTGCACTTAAAGTATTTGCTAAAGAGATTTGGTTTGTGCTAAGTACCCTGTCCTCATAAAGAGTACAGGGCTGTTGTGATTCTTAATAAATATACTGTTTATTTTCATAACACTTGTGTGGTGTCCTTTCACTGGGTGTTCAAGGGGTACATGTGTGGTAAACAGCTGGCTTAACGCGCCCTCTCGAGTCTTTAGCCTTAGACTGCTCTTATCCACGCTACTAGGATAGCTGGTCTATAGGTTGACTTACAACCAAACACCATAAGGGTCGTTGGAACGATACATAGCGGTCGCTAGAATAGCGAACGTTGCATATCGGGCCAACTTCTCACATTGGTGAGCAGCGGTTGGGATTTGAGCTTGCTGTTGTTTTACCACACGTATCCTAAGAATATCTTGTTGAAAGATCGCACAAGTACTGTTAGTACATATAACTAAAGCTTAGAATACTCTGAGTTCTACTGAACCAGCTGTTGTAGCTCCTCAAGGCTTAGCACACCTTGGCTACAACTCTTAGCAAGGGATCAGTAGGAAAACACGTAGTGTAGGTAGGTGCATCACTTACACCACACTAGAAACAGTATGTCGGGCCAAGGAGGAAACTCTGAGTCTCCCCTTGTGTCAGTTGACCCTCCACAGGTCATCCCTTCAGGATATACTGTGCTGAGCTTCAAGGAGTTAAGACGACTGTGTCACTCCCGGAAGATTCAGCAGGGGTCTAACCCCACAACGTCCTTTCTGATTGGTCTCTTGGAGACTTATGATGCCAGGAGAGCTGAGAAACTTCGTAGCTCTTCTAATCCAGAAGGAGACATGCCTCCCCTCGAGGGAACCCGGGACGATCCTGACCTCATACACCTCGCAACTGAGAACGAAGATGGCGAGGAGGATGAGGATGAGGATCTCTCTGGGGACGAGGCAGATAAGGGACAGGTAGAAGTCGTCAGACTAACACGGTCCAACTTAAGCAGACACGATAGTGGTACTGGGGGAACCCCGGCGCTACTGTCGGTTCCGCTTAACCTGGGGAATGGACGAGCCCGATCTCTGTCAAGAGACTCTGGCAGATCCCTTCATACCAACGGCTCTCACAACTCTTCTCAAAGAGGGATGACGTCCCCTCAGAGGAGAGTGTACGAAGCGAAGGAAAGGGCAGCTAATCTAAGGATCGAAAGGGAAGAACTTGCCCTGGCCAAGGAAAAGCTTGCTTTCGCTAGAGAGCAACAGTTGAGTGGGGCAATCCCCACTGGTGGCAGCAATGTACCTAGTAATAGGGAAAAGAGTTTCGATACGAAACACCTTGGGAAGATAGTGCCCCCCTTTAAACAAGGGGACGACATCCACAAATGGATTACTGCTTTGGAGAGGGCCTGCACTGTGCAAGGCGTTCCCCAGAGTCAGTGGGCAGCTATCTTGTGGCTCTCCTTTGAAGGAAAAGGAAGAGACAAGCTCCTCACCACAAGGGTAGAGGACGCTAATAATGACCAAGTCTTGAAGAATACACTCGTTGAAGGGTTCGGCCTAACCACTGAGCAGTACAGGGTGCTGTTCAGGGATACCCAGAAAACGCAGGCTCAAGACTGGTCTGATTTTGTCGATTGTGCCACTAAGGCTTTTGAGGGCTGGTTGCTGGGCAGTAAGGTTACTGATTACGCAGGATTGTATAATTTGATGATGAGAGAACAAATTTTAAACAATTGTCAGAACCAGTTGTTGCATCAGCATCTTGTCGACTCGGATCTGACCTCTCCCCAAGAATTGGGAAAGAAGGCAGACAGATGGGTTCGTACGAGAGTTAAACAGAACCAGGGCCAGAATCAAGGTGGTCAGAAGAAAGCAGACCAAAAGGGTAAAGATTCTAAGGGGGAACAAAATGACCAGAAGTCTTCGACAGGTCCCCAACAACCCAAAGAGGGTGGGGGTCAGGCTCCCCAAAAGAAGAAAGAAGGCCAATCCAAAAGATGGTGCCAGTACTGTAAAAGTAAATCTCACTGGTTTAGTGAGTGCACCAAGAAAGGAGGAGGGCAGACTCCTGCCACTGCAGCCCCTAAGGCACCTGTGCCCCCTAGTACAGTCAGCAGTGGTAGTGCGCCTCCCAAGGGTTTAGTAGGGTTAACCCTGGGTTCTGAGGGGCGTGACAACTTAGTTGGCACACTCACTCAGGCTGTCCTTGTCAGTACGGGGGACGCGGACGTGTCCCCTGACATAAGTCCCAATACGCTGGGCAAATACCGACAGACGCCTTTCATAAATGGAAAGATGGCTCAGGCCTATAGGGACACTTGTGCCAGCGTCACCATGGTGACGCCTAACTTTGTGGACCCTGGACAGATCATGCCAGGTACAGAATTCCTGGTGACCAATGCAAGCAATGTCACTACCAATCACAGTATGGCAATTGTAGCTTTCTCCTGGGGAGGGGTAACTGGCCAAAAGAAGGTTGTAGTTAGTCCAGCCCTCCCAGTGGATTGTTTGTTGGGCAATGATTTGGAGTCGTCACAATGGTCAGAAGTGGAGCACCGGACTCACATGGAAATGTTAGGTTTGCCAGCACATGTGTTCGCTGTGACTAGGTCACAGGTCAGGAAATGCCCCACTGAACAGGTGCTGGATCCTGGAACAACGGACCAGACACCTCCCAAGAAAAAGAGCAGTAGGGTTAAGGCTGCGCCTTCCCCCTTGCCCCAGGTCGAGGATCAAGTCTCAGAGGAGGCTGACCTACAGGAATTGAGGGAAACTGAGCCACGGGAGTTCGAACTTGATCAAGTTGAATTCTTGGGCTCAGGGGGACCCTCAAGGGAAGACCTGGGGAAGGACCAGTTAGACTGCCCTTCTCTTGAACCCCTCAGACAGCAGGCTGCTGCTGAGGCTGCTGGGAACGCCACAGGTACCCACAAGGTATACTGGGAAGATGGACTCCTGTACACTGAGTCAAGAGACCCCAAGCCTGGCATGACCAGGAGGCTGGTCGTCCCCTTGTCTCAGCGTGGTTTCCTACTTACCTTGGCCCACGAGATTCCCTTAGCAGGTCACTTAGGCCAGACGAAAACGTGGGACAGGCTTGTCTCGCACTTTCACTGGCCTCACATGAATGAAGATACCAAGGAGTTTTGCCGCTCCTGTGTCACTTGCCAAGCCAGTGGTAAGTCAGGTGGCACGACAAAGGCCCCCCTTATACCAATGCCTGTGGTGGGGGTGCCCTTTGAACGGGTGGGGATCGACATCGTCGGTCCCATGGAACCACCAACAGCATCAGGGCACAAGTTTATACTGGTGGTAGTGGATCATGCCACCAGGTACCCTGAAGCTATTCCCCTTAGGACCACTACAGCACCTGTTGTGGCAAGAGCCCTGGTTGGAGTATTCTCCAGAGTGGGCTTCCCTAAGGAGGTCGTCTCCGACAGAGGTGCAAACTTTATGTCGAGCTACTTAACTGCTATGTGGAAGGAATGTGGTGTCAACTACAAGTTCACTACACCCTATCATCCACAATGCAATGGGCTTGTTGAGAGATTCAACAGGACCCTAAAAGGGATGATTCATGGACTACCGGAAAAGCTTCGGCGTAGATGGGACGTCCTGATCCCCTGCCTCTTGTTCGCCTACAGAGAAGTCCCACAGAAGGGGGTTGGCTACAGCCCTTTTGAACTTTTGTACGGGCATCCTGTAAGAGGACCCCTGTGTTTGGTGAAGGAAGGATGGGAGAGACCTCTCAAAAAGCCGGCAACCAACATAGTGGACTATGTGCTCGGCCTCCGCTCGCGGATGGCTGAATACATGGAGAAGGCATCCGAAAACCTTAAGGCCAGCCAAGAACTCCAAAAAGCTTGGCATGACCAAAAGGCTGTCTTGACTGTTTACCAGCCCGGACAGAAGGTGTGGGTGTTGGAGCCAGTGGCCCCAGCAGCACTCAAGGACAAATGGTCCGGGCCCCACACCATCCTGGAGAAGAAGGGAGAGGTCACCTACCTGGTCGACCTGGGAACTCCCCGGAGCCCCCACAGGGTGCTTCATGTCAACAGGCTAAAAGCATATGTCGACAGGAAGGACATGAGTTTGCTCATGGCCCTAGATGAGGGACAGGAAGAGGAGAGTGACCCTCTCCCCGACCTGCTCACTCAGAATCCTGACGATGGCTCGGTAGATGGTGTTGTCTTTTGTGGCAGCCTCTCCGAACATCAACAGAGCGACTGTAAACAGGTTCTTCAGTCGTTCCGACATCTGTTTTCTCTGACACCCAGTCAGACCGATTGGTGCACCCATGAGGTCGACACTGGTGACAGCCTGCCCGTAAAGAGTAAAATCTACAGGCAGCCTGATCACGTTAGAGACTGCATCAAAAGTGAAGTGCAGAAAATGTTGGAGCTGGGAGTCATTGAACCCTCGGATAGCCCTTGGGCTAGTCCCGTAGTTCTAGTGCCGAAACCTCACACCCAGGGTGGTAAGAGAGAGATGAGGTTCTGCGTAGACTACAGGGGTCTCAATGCAGTCACTAAGACTGACGCCCACCCAATACCAAGGGCAGACGAGCTTATTGATAGGCTGGCTTCGGCCAACTACTTAAGTACGTTTGACCTGACAGCTGGGTATTGGCAAATCAGGTTAGCTGAGGACGCCAAGCCTAAAACAGCATTTTCAACCCCTGGTGGGCATTATCAGTTCGTGGTGATGCCCTTTGGTCTGAAAAATGCACCTGCCACCTTCCAACGGTTGGTGAATCACGTCCTTACTGGGCTGGATGACTTCTGTGCGGCGTATCTTGACGATATTGCTGTCTTTAGCTCCACCTGGGAGGATCACCTGGTCCACCTGCGGAAGACGTTAGAGGCGCTGCAAGCAGCAGGCCTCACTATCAAGGCCACCAAGTGCCAGATAGGGCAGACACAGGTTGTATACCTGGGCCACCTTGTAGGTGGGGGTCAGGTTCAGTCACTGGAGAGCAAGATACAGTCAATCAGGGACTGGGCTCCTCCAACCACCCAGACTCAGGTTCGAGCTTTCTTGGGCCTGACTGGTTACTATAGGAAGTTTGTCAGGAACTATGGTTCCATCGTGACACCATTAAATGAACTGACAAGTAAGAAAATGCCAAAAAAGGTTCAGTGGACAGCGAGCTGTCAAAAAGCATTCGATGACCTAAAGCAGGCCATGTGCACGGCGCCTATCCTCAAGAGTCCGGACTACTCCAAACCATTCATTGTCCAAACAGATGCTTCTGAGTTGGGTGTGGGAGCTGTTCTTTCTCAACTGAATTTTGATGGTCAAGACCAGCCCATTGCTTTTATAAGCAGAAGGCTGACCCCTAGAGAGAAGAATTGGTCAGCTATCGAGAGGGAGGCCTTTGCTGTGGTTTGGGCCCTGAAGAAGCTGAGGCCATACTTGTTTGGCACTCACTTCAAGATTCAGACCGACCATAAGCCCCTCTTGTGGCTAAATCAGATGAAGGGTGAAAACCCCAAACTGCTTAGGTGGTCCATTTCCCTACAGGGGATGGACTTCACAGTGGAACATAGACCTGGTACTGATCATGGCAATGCCGATGGGCTCTCCAGATATTTCCACTTAGAACAAGAAGACTTACCTGGTCAAGGTTAGCTAGTTGTTCCGACGTTTGGGGGGGGGTCATGTAGGAGAGTAGGGTCTGCAATCCTATGATCACCCAGATTTTTTGCTTTTGTTTCACTGGTTTACGACTTTCTCTGGCTGTGGGCCTGCCAATCAGACCCACAGCCTGGCTGTTCTCTTTCTAAATTACGATATGTACCCTAGGTGCATTTACCAATTGGTACTGGGCCACCTTATCAGACCCTGTAACTCAGGGCATAGGTGTACCCAGGGCCGCCAGGGGCTGCAGCATGTATTATGCCACCCCTGGCTTGCCTCCTAAATTTGACACAACTGGCTGCATGACAGCTGGGGCGAAGTCGTGTAATCACCCTTTGCTTTAGATATAGTAGCTCTATATCTAACCATACAATGGACACCCGAGTCCCTATCAGTCACTCCTATGGCAGGCCTTGACAATCCTGAAGGCAGAGTGCATGGGCTCGCGTGAACTGTGTTCTGGCCCGAGCCGAGCCGGTTGCAGCTTGCGGAGAAAAGACCCAATGGCTGTTCCATGATAACGCGTACCACATCGGTAACTTCGGTGTCGCGTTATCAAGACATGTCGAGTAAGGTGTCATACGAATCGGGATGCTGCCCTCTCACCAACTCTGGCGACGAGGTTAGCATTCCGCCCTTCTAGAGGGACACGACATGTACGTAACTGTGAACCCCGGTTAAAGTTAACGAAAGCCTCAGCTCCACAAAATGGATGCTGCCACCACAGACACGAGTCTGACCTCCTGCTGCTGGGAGTCCTTCCAGCGAGGAGCGCTTGGACAAAGGGTTTCCTGTCGAGGGCGGTGTTCGCACCGTCCCAGACAGGGTTTGTGTATTCTGGGTAGGTAGGGCTTTTGCGAGAAGGTGACTGCGGAGTGGCACCCCGGTGCTCACTACGCATCTGCCGGTTAGAACCAGTTCCAGGGGCGACAGCCCTGGCCTGGGGAAAGTCCGGCAGGGGAGAGGGGTGTAACTACCCCCCTTCCTGGTCCCACCCTTAGGGCAGGACCTAGTCATGTACCCACCCCTTTCTTTAGGATAAAGGCCGGAGCGGGGACCCTTCCAAATTAGATCATCTTTGAATCAAGAATACTTTCTACGAAAGGACTTCAAGACTCTTCTCAAGATTTCTCCCTTGTGGCTAAGGAGTAGTCACCCTGCATCAGCGGGCACCATCTAAGAACTCTGCGGTTTGCTGTAAGTCCTTCCTCAAGGAATCCGACGGCCCAGCTCGACGAGAACCGGCTTCCCTGGCACCTCTGACCTCTACCCCCGTCATCAGCTCAGCTGTGATCTGTGGGTGCGACGAGACCTCGAGGGACCGGCCATCATCAGAACCTGCACGCTCTTAAAAACCAGCACGACCATCAAGGTAACTCTCTGGTGAGTGCTCTGGGGTCCGAGAAGCCCCGACCCTGAGCCGCTCCAGCACCGAAGTGCAGTCTCCCAGCATCTCCACGATCTGCGTGGGGCCCTTCTGCTCGCTGCTCAGCACGTTGTCTGGTCACTAGCCGCTGGCTTGTGTCCTTCTGTGACGACATCCGAGAATCATCACTGCCGGTCTGGTTGCTCCAGACTGGCCCTTGCTTCCATCTTTTCGAGAAGCACCCCGGACCCTCCTGGTCCACTCAAGACGCCATCTTAGGCCCACCACGTGGCCCTGAGAACTGCCAAGGCTTGTTGCCCCATCCTGGGCCCAGCGACGCCGACAGCATCATCCTTCGTGGGACAGCTCGCACCTCCACCGTGGTCACCGACAACGCCTCCTGGTCCGTGAGACTGCAGAGCCTAGCGTCGCCCACTCACCTGGTCGAGGTGACGGCCAACCGGTGCCTTCCTGGTACCCTCTGACTACTGGCTAGTAGTACGAACTTGGTCCCCTCTGCTTTCAGGTTTCTTCAATCTCCGATCCAGGCTTGGATCTCTACGAACTATTCAGCACTGGTCGCCGGCCAGCAACTCCTTTTCTTCCGGCTCCTGGCTCGTCAGCGAAGACCCCGACGCCTGTAAGACTTGTGCAGCCGCAGCCCTCGTGGCTAGGTAACTCGGCATTTCAGTGCCTGCATAGCCTCCTTACTCTAGGGTCCCGAGTCCCTCGCTTCCGACTTGCCTTAACCTTTCCGTGTCCTCGGACACTTGTTTTTAAATTGTGCACTTAAAGTATTTGCTAAAGAGATTTGGTTTGTGCTAAGTACCCTGTCCTCATAAAGAGTACAGGGCTGTTGTGATTCTTAATAAATATACTGTTTATTTTCATAACACTTGTGTGGTGTCCTTTCACTGGGTGTTCAAGGGGTACATGTGTGGTAAACAGCTGGCTTAACGCGCCCTCTCGAGTCTTTAGCCTTAGACTGCTCGTATCCACGCTACTAGGATAGCTGGTCTATAGGTTGACTTACAACCAAACACCATAAGGGTCGTTGGAACGATACATAGCGGTCGCTAGAATAGCGAACGTTGCATATCGGGCCAACTTCTCACAGTCGCACAACCCAAATCCCAATAGCTTTTTATGGAAGAATTGAGGCAGCAGTTTATTAGGCATTTCCAACTTACAAGCGATCCTTTACACACCATTGTTTGGTCTGGCGAGCCTGTGTCCTTACCCTATCCGCTCTGCACTGTGCCCTATGGCCCTTTTGCTTCCAGTGTCCACTCACTCCCGGGTAACAATCGGGTTCCCACCCGGCCGGGTGACCTTTAACTTCCAGTGTCCACACATTTCCTTCCGGGTAATCGTTTGTTCCCAACTCCGCCCGGTTCCTCTTCACTTCCGGTGTGTACCCTCTTTGTTACCTGGGCAAGCCGATCTGCTTCCCGCCCGTCAAACCTGATTTCCTGTTCCCCCACCCATCTCTGCGAGGTGACCCGGTAACTGGTATCCCAACTTCCTCCATGCCACAGCCTCTGCCCTCTGTTGTTTAATTAATCGTTTACTTCCAGTTCACCTGAACCCAGGGGGCTCAGGGAGCTTGCCAGTGACCCCCTGGGTCCTGACTGCTACGTTTGCAGTCTGTGCCCACTTCGCAACCTGCTTTGTATTCCTCTTGGATCGCTTTGTAAGTACCACCATGCCTCGCTGGGAGCTATCGCTGCCAGAGAGGGCCCCCCCATGCCCTTACTGCGGCCCCATTTTTGCAAACTACCAACAGCCCCTTGCATTCAATGCTGCTAGCATATTCCATAGCAGGACATCTGTTCCAGTGTCCGATAAGTACACCCCATCTGCTCTGTATTAGTGCGGCTGCCGCAAGTTAATCAAGGTGTGCCTGATGCTACCTAAACCTCCCCCGATTAAAAATGTGGCCATGAGGCTATTAAGCCTCTTCCTTGACAACTCCATGCCGTTTTGGGAGTGCGCACCAGCCCATACCCTCCTAGGAATTATTTCGAACCATACAACTTCCGTGGTGTGCATGCTCCTGGCTAAATTAATGATATCCCTCTTTAACATGTGAAATATTTTTCCCCTGCCACATCACTGGAAGGTCATTTCCCCCTAGATGAATTACTAAAACACTCGGGTCCTTTGCACAGGTGCGGAAGTCTTCAAAGACGCTCCCCAATTCTCTCCAGTGCAACCCTGGCTTTCCAAACCATCGCACCCTTGTCCGTTGAAACGGGAACGTTGCATTCCACCCAATGCTGTGGGCCCTGTTAGCGGCCATTGACACGTAAGAGTGCCCGATGACCCACACTGTTTTGTATTCTGTGGAGTAGAACAGAAGCACAGAAATGTTGGGTATCAGTCTTCCATCAGCCTTTTATTTATACATGTAAACTGCTGTACATAAGTTTAGTCAAGACCCCTACACTGAATCGCCGCAACCTATGTCTTCATCTATTCTCTACCCGTCGGATTTTCAGCGAATGTACACCCGAAACCTGTCTGAATTCCCATCTTCCTACTTGTTTTATTGCATTTGCCGAAATGCCTTCCTGGAAGGCTGTGGTGGCTGCCCCAATGCGGAAGGAATGTGTAGTGTAATGACACCCTTGGAGCCCAGCTATTTGGACTGTTGCTGCTAAAACCCTTTTAAACTGATACAATGTTACCAGGGACCCATCTTTGTGGGTGAGAAGGTAGTTGTCGCCATTAACACCTTCCCGTTCCTGGATGTACCCTGCCAAGAGCGTAACTGGTCAATACGAGCTGTGCTCTTCCATCCTATTCAGTGTAATGAACTGTCCCCTTCCCACTTAATCTGTCTTAGAGTGCCGCACCCATAGGGATACTTGGTGTCCTTAACCAACAGGGCCCTGCTGCTTTTATCCCCTTTTGCTCTGGTTACGAGTTCGCTAATGCGAAATGCCCCGAAGAAGGCCAGGGAAAATGTTACTCTAAACAGCGTACTTTCAAACTCCGAGTACCACACCAAAGGGACGTGGTCCATTAGAATCTTTAGTGTTTTAAAATCAATTGGGGACCTGTGATCCTGCTTTTTACTTTCCTCTTTTGCCCACCCTTTCAAGACTGCTCTAAGAACAAAGCCTTTAGTAGGATCGTCAAAACCCTTCAGCTTTGAATGGTATGCTATTCCTGCTAGGTGCTCTCCAACCCATGACCTAGATTTGCCGGCCCCCCTGACCCACACCACAAACTGTTTGACCCGCATCCCCAGTTGCTGAACATTGTTTGGAAGCTCGGAATCATCTGCTGTAAAGTTCTGAAAAGTGTCCACACAACGTCGATACCGGTGCCTTGTCCCCACCGCTAGCGGATCCTCAGCCATATTCTGTAGTAGACCTTCTAATGCATCAATCTCCAATATTCCTCTTTGAAGGGCGTCATTTCCTGCTGCGCCTCTGGCCATTCTGCCCGGAATCTTTCCCACTGCAAGCGAGGAAGAGCATCAGCTGCCTTGTTCTGAACCCCTGGCACATGCTTGGCTGTTATCTGGATATTATACTCGAGACACCTGCTCACCAAATGCCTTAATAAGCCTAATTCTACGGGACACGCGCCGCCTGATTATTTATTGCATGGCTGCCATGTTGTCGGACCGGATGACCAAACTCTTGTTAGCCAAGGTGTCCCACCATATTGACAATGCCAACAGAATAGGGAAGAGTTCTTTCGCTGTGATATTTTTGGTGAGGCCACCTTGTCGCCAGGCAGGTGGCCACCCTTTGGCACACCACGCAAAACCCAATATTGCACCAAAACCCCCTTGCATGGAGGCAACTGTGTACAGTTGCGACCTATCATCAGCTGTCCATAGTGACAGCTATATTCTAACCCCATTGAACCCTTGGAGAAAAGACAACCACATCTGCAAGTCTTGCTTCAGCCCCTTCTTCAACCTGATAAAGTGATGTTTCTGAGTCATGCCTGCTGTAGCACCTGCCAGCCTTCTAGAAAAAACTCTCCCCACCTGAATGACCCTGGATGCAAAAGTGAGCTTGCCCATTAACTCCTGGACGTCTTTTAAAGTTGCCTTCTCTTTTGCCAATACCTTTTTAATAGCTGCTGCAAAGTCCTTTACTTTCTCCACCGGGAGGCGTGACTCCACTTCCTCTGAGTCCGACTCTATCTCCCAAAAAGTTAACTTAGTTGTGGGGCATTCCATTTTTTCCTCTGCCAATGAAACTCCCAAGCCCTCCGACACGACCGTGAAGGCTGCCAATGCCTGGGCACACTCGGGGGAGTTAGCCTCGCCTACAAAAAAGAAGTCATACAGATTATGAATCTTTCCACCAACTGGCTGGACCTTGTTCGTTGCCCACTCCAAAAAGGAACTGAATGCCTCAAAATAAGCGCAGGAAACGGAACAACCCATGGGCATACACATGTTATAGTACAGTTTATCTCTGAACTGGAACCCCAGCAAATGAAAGCTGTCGGGATGCACTGGTAACAGCCTGAAAGCTGACTCTATATCAGCTTTTGCCATGAGCGCTCCTGTCCCCGCCAGCCTGACAAACTCAATGGCTTCATCAAATGTTGCATAGGAGACTTTGCAAATATCCTGGCTTAGCCAGTCATTCACTGAGTTGCCTCTGGGATAAGAGAGGTGGTGGGTCATTCGGTATTTGCCTGCCTCCTTTTTTGGAACAATACCTAGCGGAGAAATAATAAAGTTGCTTAAAGGGGCGTTATCAAATGGGCCTGCTATCCTTCCTAGCTGAAACTCCTTTTGTATCTTCTCTGCAACTATTTCCGGGAGTTCCTCCACTGACCGAAGGTTACTAGATGACCTGCCTGCTAAAGGACCACAGTAAGGTATTTTAAACTCTTCCTTGAAACCCCAAAAAGTAGTTCCATCTCCTCTTTCTTCGGGAAATCATTCAAAAGTGTTGCTAGCAATTCAAAGTTTATTGGGGATGGGTCTTTTGTTATCCAGCCCAGTCTATGGCTGACCAATGAACGTGGCGCCAGGTGCAATTCTAACGAGGGTTTTGCATGCCAAAGCGGGATGGTGCCCGCTACAGTGGGAGCACCCATGCCGAAATCTGCATTGCACCCCCCCAGGTGGAATTGCCTGCATTGAACAGGCGACAGGTACTGTCCCTCTGTTTACACTGCACCAGCTGCTTGTACCCGTCCGCCACCTTTGGTGCTCGAAATGCCTGCTGCTGCTCTTGGAGCGCTGCTGGTGCCTCCCCATTATCTGCCCCTGGCCTAGCACTGACCCTGGGGGACTTTGTGTTGTAACCATGCCGCCCTGACCGTGTTCCCTTTGCTGCCCTGCTGTTAACTGCCCCACGCCAGCTGGATACTACACCGCCGTCGAGGGCTGCTGCCCGCTGCCCCGTTGATTTGCCCATTTGTTAGCCCATCGTTGCCCTGTGGTAGCTTCCCCCAGGCTGTATGGTGCCAATTGGAAAACCTGTGCCTGCCTGCTGGCTAGGCCCCGCCTGTGTGAACTGTGATCCTACCAACCCCAATTGCTGTTGCAGCATTTTTCCTCCACCTGTCTGTGGCTGCCTGGGATCCGTCCACGTATGTTGCTGCCCCCGCCGCTGCTGACAGGGGCCCATTCCAGCACCTGACTGCTGGAACCCCTCCATTGTTCCATTCCCCGCATAGGTAATCCAGTGTTGAACCTGCACCTGTCCCACTTGATGCTGTGGGAAGATTGTCACTATTTGTTGACCCAATCCGTATTGAGAATTCGCCAAGGAATGTGCCTGTGTGTTGTTTGCCTGCCAACCCTGCCCTGATGCTGGTGCTGTCCACTGCTGTGACTCACCCCCGCCCCCCTATCCCTAACCCATAACCTGCTTTGGGCCCCATCTGTTCCATCCACTCCTTCTCCTCTCTTTGATCCCACGACATCGAGGGTGACTCTTCCATGCGTTGGCGGAAATTTAGATCGTATTTCAACCACCCCATGCCTCCATGGCGCCTGAACCTGTCCAGGATAGCTTGGTTGTATCTACTCAATGCTGGACCTTGTTCCGGGAACTTCTCTAACATTATTGCTGCTAATAATGCAAAAGCGTCCAACCAGTTATTAATATTCTCCTCGGGCCTCATCCTCTTCCTATCCTTGCTTTCTCTGCAGGGCCCAGCTACCCGTAATGCGTCTACCCCCTGCGCAAATGCTCCAGTAGAGTGAAAATATCAATGAATTCCCTCTTCCAAACTTTTTCCTTAACCTCCCGTGGGATATGCCATGCTTCTGACCACGTCCCGTTTGGCCCCTCTAACCCTACCTTATATGACGGTGTGTTTTTCTCATCGCTATCTTGGGATGCATTTGACACGGCACCTTTCCCCAGGGTAATGGTGCTACTTTTAACAGACTGAGCCGACACTTTCTTTCCCACCCCCCCTTCGCCCCCATGTTTCCTACTCCCCCCTCCCAGACTTGTATTGGGGACCCATCCCCTGCTCTGCCTGCCGTGATCCCCACCTCAACCACAACCGCCTCCCCATTCTTTTTGCTCCTGAGCTCATGCCAATTAGTGACAACTTTTTTAATTATTTCCGACAACTCACCTAAGGAACCACTTTCCGTTGTTAATGCCCCTTCTTTACTTGAGTTGTCTTTGTCCTCTCCCAAATGCCTATTTGGCGCAAATGCCCGCAGAATTGCCGCTGCCTGTGAGTCCTCCCCCATTATTGCCTTTGTTGTTACGTCCTCTGTAGGCATCCTTGCCTTTTTGGCTCCTGCGACAGAGCTGCCCCGCCCCCTCGCCTTCTTTTCCATACCCCGCTGTTAGACGGGGACCCAGAGGGTCGGCCGAGCACAGGGGGAGAGGCCTCCGGCGAGGGCCCTCTCCGGTAATCGTACAGACAGGTAACTTCCCCCCCCCACAGATAGACACCACACAGAGATGAGTTCTGTACACTTTTATATAAATCTTTAGGCAAGGTGATGAGCGGTACAGTGGGACCAGGATACGAGGATCCCGTCAATTCTAGTCTCTTTGGGGAAAAGGGTAGCGGGATGGTCTGAATACCAGTCTGATACAGAAGCAGCAAAAGGTGGAGCTCACAATCCTCGAGCTGGAGGGTTTGCAAGGATGGGCCGCGGCAGCGCCAGCAGGCCTGGTAGATGGTTCGCGATGAGGAGGGCCGCGGCAGCGCCAGCAGGCTTCGAAGATGGTTCACGATGAGGAGGGCCGCGGCAGCGCCAGCAGGCCTTGAAGATGGTTCACGAAGAGGAGGGCCGCGGCAGTGCCAGCAGGCTTCGAGGATGGTTCACGACGAGGAGGGCCGCGGCAGCGCCAGCAGGCCTTGAAGATGGTTCACGAAGAGGAGGGCCGCGGCAGCGCCAGCAGGCTTCGAAGATGGTTTACGACGAGGAGGGCCGCGGCAGCGCCAACAGGCCTTGAAGATGGTTCACGAAGAGGAGCCGCGGCAGCGCCAGCAGGCCTCCAAGGATGAGTTCGTCTCGGTGTCTCTCGACTCCAGGATACAACTGCCTTCCTGCTCTGGAGCTGCCCCAGTTATAGGTCTGGCGCCCTTTGATGTCCGGACCCTCGCACTTGGAGGTCGGGAGGTCCGGGATGAGGGAGTCCAGACACCCAGCAGGGGGGTGGAGCCAGCGCCCGGGGAGGCTGGGGGCGATGGACACCTGGCGGAGGGGAGCCATCGACACTCCTTCTCCCATTGAACTGCCAAGTGGTCTCTTCACCCCCTGGGTGGATGATGGTGCCTCGATGTCGGGGCCTGGCCGGGCCCGAGGCCGAGGTCGACCCGAGGCCACACGGCCTGGTCGTGTAGTGTCCAAAATGGCGGCTGGGCCAGGGACAGTGGTTCTGGAAGCAGCCCGGGGCAGCCGATACTGGGGTGTTCAGGAGCTGGGGTTCCGTCGGGGAAGGGCCGTGGGTTGCCCCGGCTGGTTGCAGGGGTTGTTCTTGTCCGGGACACAGGAGGAGCAGGGGTCCGTGACCCGCCATGCAGGGAGGGATCGGGCCTTTCATGGGGCCTGTCCAACATGCGTCCCCCCCAGCTGAAGGCAGGGAGAGTCATCCATCCTCTTGGGTACTCTCCTCGCCGAGGCGGAAGAAGTGGGACAGGCCGTCTGCGTTGGCGTGGTCCTGGCCGGGGCGATGCTCCACAGTGAAATCCATCCCTTGCAGGGAGATGGACCAAAGCAACAGCTTTGGGTTTTCTCCCCGCATCTGCATCAGCCATTGCAGGGGTCGGTGATCTGTTTTCACCCGGAAGTGGGTACCGAAGAGATAGGGCCTGAGCTTCTTGAGGGCCCACACTACGGCGAAGGCCTCCCGCTCGATGGTGCTCCAGCGCTGCTCTCGGGCCAGCAGGCGTCGGCTGATGAAGGCCACTGGCTGATCGACTCCCTCTGTGTTGAGTTGGGAGAGGACGGCCCCAACGCCATGATCTGAGGCGTCTGTCTGTACAATGAATTCCCGGCTGTAGTCGGGGGCCTGGAGCACGGGGGCGGTGCACATAGCGGACTTCAAGTTTTCAAAGGCCGCCTGACATTCAGGAGTCCAGTTGACTTTCTTGGGGTTCTTTTTGGACGTGAGTTCTGTGAGGGGCCCCACAATGCTGCCATAGTCTTTTACGAACCGCCGGTAGTACCCGGTGAGCCCCAGGAAGGCTCGGACCTCTGTCTGGGTGACCGGGGGCTCCCAGGCCTGGATGGCGCCAATCTTGAGCTGGAGGGGGGCCACCAGGCCACTTCCCACTTGGTGTCCCAGGTAGGTCACGGACCCTTGGCCGATCTGGCACTTGCTGGCCTTGATGGTGAGTCCAGCCTGCCGGAGGGCGTTCAGGACCTCCCGGAGATGGTGGAGGTGTTCTGCCCAGTGGCAGCTGTACACAGCAATATCGTCCAGATAGGTGGCGCTGAATTCCTCGAGCCCCGCCAGCACCTTGTTCACGAGTCTCTGGAAGGTGGCGGGGGCGTTTTTCATTCCGAATGGCATCACCCTGAAGTGGTAGTGGCCATCCGGGGTAGAGAAGGCGGATCGCTCCTGGGCCCCTGGGGTGAGGCCGATCTGCCAATAGCCCGCTGTCAAGTCGAAGATGCTCAGGTAGCGGGCGGCCCCCATGCGGTCAATCGGCTCATCTGCCCGGGGAATGGGATGAGCGTCGGTCCTGGTGACAGCGTTCAGACCTCGATAGTCCACACAGAACCTGAGCTCGGGGGCGACGCCCGGGGTGGCGGTCTTGGGGACCAGCACGACCGGGCTGGCCCAGGGGCTGTCGGACGGCTCGATCACTCCCAGAGCTAGCATTTTGGAGACTTCCGACTGGATGCAGGCGCGTACTCGATCAGGCACCCGGTACGCCCTGTGACGGATAGGGGGGCTATCCCCGGTGTCAACGTCGTGGAGGCACCAGGGGGTGACCCCAGGGATGAGGGAGAACAAGTCGGCAAATTGGAGTAGCAGTTCTTGGCAGTCTTGGCGTTTCGCTGGGGACAGGGCATCGGAGAGGTGGACTCCCTCCACGGAGCCGTCTTTCTCGAGCGTTTTCAGAAGATCAGGGAGGGTCTCGGAGTCTTCTTCAGCCCCACTGTCGGTAGCTATCAGGAGGCTAAGTTCAGAGCGCACAAAGTGGGGCTTGAGTCTGTTGGCGTGGAGGACACCTAGGGGGTTTCGGGGTGACTCCATGTCTACCAGGTAGGTGACGGGTACCTTGCGCTCAACCACTTTGAAGGGTCCCATCCATTTGTCCTGGAGGGTGCAAGGTTCAACCAGGGACATCACCCAGACCTGTTGTCCCGGTTCGAACTCGATGGATGAGGCATGCTGATCATACCAGCGCTTCATGTCTTCTTGGCTGGCTTCGAGGTTGGCCTTGGCAAGTTCCCTGAACCGCCGGGTCTGGTTACGGAGGGTCAAGAGGTACTTGTATACATCAGGGGGAGTCTTCTGAGGGGCCACCTCCCACCCTTCTTTGACCAGGCTGAGGGGGCCCCGGTCGTGGTGTCCATACAATAGTTCGAACGGACTGAAGCCCAGGGATTTCTGGGGGACCTCCCTGTAAGCGAACAGAAGGCACGGGAGCAGCACGTCCCATTGGCGACGAAAGGGTTCTTCCTTTCACGATTCGCGTCGCCTCAGGATCAGGGTGATGCTGAAAGTGGTCCACCTCCTGATTTCCCCTCACTCTGACTGAACAGAAAACACAGAGCGTAGAGGTAATCAAGCGAGGGATAAATCAGGGAAGGTAAGGAAAGGGACTGGAATGGATGGGACAGCTGAAATGACAAGAAGAGAGAATTATCACAACAGTTCTAACTACTCTCATTCAATTCTCACTATTGAAACAATACATACCAAATAAATCAGGAGGGGACCTCTGTCTCTCTATACCATAGATACTTCTCTATAGACCAGTGCAGCCTGCAAGAAAACCACTGATTACCAATAGTTCGAACACAAATTAGTATTCATCAATGATGTTCTCATACCACACACATACCCATCTTAAGCTTCCCTTTGATTGATAAAAGTTCTCTCCAGTAACCCAGCAAAGTAATATGTAGGAAGGGAAACTTCAGTCCCGAAACAATAAAGGGAAATGGCTTCTAGATAGTCTTGTAAACTGACCAAGTTCCTCATGAACAAAATGTAGCACACGAAAAAGTATTCCTAGTTGGGCCCAACTATATAGGGAACACTAACAAAAATAGAAACGAACAAAAAGATTCCTCCGTAGAGTCCCACCAGTTCGTAACCGATATAGACACCAGTCAGGTTTCTTTGGTTGATAATCCTCCAATGGCCGTTCTTCCTCGCGATGATTGCTCGTGGAAAGAAACAAACCCTAACCAGTTTCTTCCGTTCTAATCCCCAGGTACTCAAATCCAATCGGTTCCTGGAAACAAAGCTCCAACCACGATACAGCTTCCCTCACGGCAGCCGCACGCGAACGGGTAAGGCAGGACAAGGAAACGCCCTCCGCAGTCCTCGCTCACAAAACCAAGTTCTTTGCCGCTCCTCGATTCCGTTTCCGTGGCAGCCGCTCGCGGAAAGATAACGGCAAACTCCAAATGTTCCAAAGTCTTTGATCCTGGATAGTAGTTCCCAAAACGTAGAACTCGACACCAACACTCACAGGTTCAAAAGAGTAATCACTTACAAAGCCCCCTAGTGGACATCCTGAATATATAGAATCAGTTCTCCACCCATTTAGCATTATGGGAGTTGTAGTTCTGTAGGCGCAATTACGCAAATCCTGACAGTATGCCCTCCTTAACGGCGCCTTCTAGCCTCAGGCTTCCCCGGATTCTGGGCATGGAACCGTCGAACCGCAAGAGGGGCATGCACTTCTGTACACGGTTCCCAGGAGTCATCCTCCGAAGTGTATCCCTTCCACGAGATTAAATACCACAGCTTCCCTTTTTGGTATTTGGAATCCAGGATACGACGCACCTCAAACTCCAGCTGGCCGTCTCTCATCACCGGAGGGACCTCTTGACGTCGTCCCGTTTTGGCTGGTTTCAATAAACTGCAATGAAATACCGGATGTATCCGTAAGGAGGCTGGCAGCTTCAGCTTGGATGCCACTGGATTCACCTCCCGCAGTATTTCATATGGTCCGATGAATCGAGGGTGGAAGATGCTGCGGTAGCGAAAACGAATGTTCTTTGTCGACAGCCACACCTTATCCCCCACCTGGTATACTGGACCCTCCTGACGACGCCGATCTTCCCTCTTCTTGTACGTGTCTTTCGCCCTTTCCAAGTGCAGTTGTACCCGGCGATGGATCTTCAACAATGCCTTCATCCGGGCAGCAACGGTAGGATGGTTTTGCACATCGCTAGGGATAGTAACAGGCAAGGTGTCAGCATGATAACCCGTGTTGGCCCGAAACGGAGATTCTCCCGTAGAACTATGCCAGGCATTGTTGTAGGACAATTCTGCCAGCCACAACAAGGATACCCATGAGTCCTTAGCCTCTTCTGCGTAGCATCTCAGGTATTTTTTAAGAGTTTGGTTCAGCCTCTCCGTTTGGCCATCGGACTGTGGATGGAAACTCGTAGACAAGGCATCCGTCACTTGTAGCGCCTTACACCATGTATGCCAGAACCTTGCGACAAACTGCGGCCCACGATCCGAAATGATGACTTTGGGGATTCCGTGCAACCGTACCACTTGGGTCAACAACAACTGCGCTGTTTGAGCAGCTGTAGGGAGATTTCGACATGGAATGAAATGTCCCATTTTGGTCAGGCTATCCACCACTACCAAGATGGCATCACAACCTTTATCCATCAGTAGTCCCAGCACGAAATCCATGCTTAACACTTGCCAGGGCCTAGAGGGGGTAGGTAGTGGCATCAGCAAACCCTTACTCCTGGTTTGTTCGCTCTTAACTCTTGCACATGTCTCACGCTGATCAATCCAATTTTTTACGTCTTTCATCATTCCCTTCAACCAGAACTGTCTTTGTAACGCCTGGATGGTCTTCTGATGTCCCGGATGACCAGCAACCATGGCGTTATGACACCAATTAAAGGCCATCAAACACAATTCATGCGTGGGAAGAAACAAGGCGTTATTCCGCATCGGCAATCCATGTTTCAGAGTGCGTTGCATTTCTTTCCCAGCCCACACCTGCCATTGAGATACAGAGCGTTGTTTCCGTACTGCTTCAATAAACAGCTCAACTGTAGTGGCACACACCACCCTCTCGGGAGGTAGAATCGACAACTGCTCTCCCTTTGACGATGCTTCGGAATCCATTTGACAGGACAACGAGTCTGCTTTCTTGTTGTCTGCCCCGGGACGAAAAGTAATAGTAAAATCGTACTCCACGAAGAATAACATCCAACGCATTTGCCGTTGTGAAAGGTGCCTAGCAGTCTTCATAAATTGCAGGTTTCGGTGGTCAGAGAACACTGTGACAGGATGTTGTCCCCCCCACAAGTAAGGCCTCCACTCCTGAAAAGCCCTCTTCACGGCCAGTAGTTCTTTTTCCGCCACCGTATAATTCACCTCTGCAGGATTCAGTTTTTTAGACAAAAAGGAAACAGGGTGCAGCTGACCGGTGAGTTTGTCTCTTTGCGACAGAACCGCACTATAACCGGGACCCCCATGTGCGCCCCGCACTTGGGCGCGAACTGACCATGTGTGACCCCCCTCTTCTCTCCACAGCCCCCGCATTCCTCGAGATGGACCGGACAGGAAAAGTATAGCTGTGACGAAGAGGAGGATGGGCCCTTTAACTGGACCGAAGGTCTGATGGAGGAGGAGGAGTCGGGACCTAGGATAAAAGGCGGATCCGATAAGCACCAGGTGTGTTACTACACCGGAGGAGCGGTCAGTGAGGAGCATAGTGGAGTGGCGGGAAGCAGCGAGGACGAGTGGAGAAGCGGAGGACGGGAGAACGGCAAGGACGAGTGGAGAAGCGGAGGATGGGAGAACAGCGAGGACGAGTGGAGCAGCGGAGGACGAGGAGTCGGGAGGAAGGAGTGGAGCGACAGCGGACGGTGGATTAGCGAAGTCAGCCTAGCGGAGGAGGAAGAACCACCGACCCCGGACAGGAGAGTGGAGCCGAATGCTGGGGAAGCCTCTGATACCTAGGAGCAGTCGGGAGGACAAGCCGAGAGAGCAGAGGACGAAGAGGACACGCCCGGAGGCCAACACCGCGATTCGCCCAGCCGTACGCCAGGAGGGGTACGGCTCACAGAGGTGCGTAACCGCTTCCTGGGCTGGTTTAAAAAGAGAGCACGACGCATAACTTAGTCAGTGATTTACTCCAGTGTATAAACCCGGGTTACCAGCACAACACATATCCTCCGTGTTTCTTTAAGGTTGAGTCCCCACCTTGTATGTAATTGCACTGGGTGTTTCCCCCACGGCCCCTACCTTGTGAAAGTGTTGGAATCTACTCCTGTCAACTAATACCCGCCTCTCTTCTGTTTTCCCCTTTGTGGTGTCGTCGAGGGTGGACAGCACGGAGCCTCCGGAGCCCCGAAGAAGGAGGAGCCCCGTCCGGAGAAGGGAGGAGGGAGTGCTCAGAAAGACCCGAAGAGAGCGTAGCAGATCACCCCGAAGAGGAGCAGCACGTAAAACATGTACAGATTCCTTGTATGAGCAAATAAACCCTGGCATAACAAAGACACGACTCTTGCCTATTCCTGGTCCTGCCGTTACACGCACCTATGGCGATGTCCGAAGCATCAGCTTCCACTACAAATGGAACATCAGATTGTGGGTGTCTCAAAATAGTTGCAGAACAGAAAGCCTTTTTGAGCTGTTCAAATGCTTCTCCCGCTTCCGAGGTCCAGCAGAAGGTAACACCCTTCCTCAACAACCGGGTTACTGGAGAGGCTAGCTGCGAGAAATGGGCAATAAATCTCTGATAGTAATTGGAGAACCCTAGGAAGCATTGCACATCCTTCACACACCTCGGAATGGGCCATTCCTGCACTGCCTTTACTTTCCTATCTGCCATCCGAAAACCCTGGGGATTCAAGATCACACCCAAAAACTCCACTTCAGTCACTCCGAACTCACACTTGCTGAGTTTACAAATCAAGCAGTGTTCCTGTAGTCTTTGGAGGATCAACATGACCTGACTAACGTGCTGAGATGGGGTTTCTGAATAAATCAGGATATCATCGATATAGATGACAACAAAGCGGTCGATGTACTCCTTCATGATATCATTAAGAAAGAATTGGAACGCCGCAGGGGCGTTACAAAGCCCGAACGGCATCACCAAATACTCAAACAACCCGAAGCGCGTCTTAAACGCCGTCTTCCACTCATCTCCGGCCTGAATCCGCACCAAGTGATAAGCCCCTCGCAGGTCCAACCGGGTGTAGATGTTGGCCTCTTTCACCTGGTCTAGCAGGACGGGTATGAGTGGAAGAGGATAACGTTTTTTAATTGCGATCTTATTCAGCTGCCTGAAATCAATGCAAGCACGCAGCTCACCGTTGGCTTTGGAGATAAAGAAAAGAGGCGATGCCGCCGGGGAACGCGATGGTCTTATGAACCCCAACGAGCACAGATGTTCTAGATACTCTTTTAAATATCTCGTCTCAGAATCAGACAGCGCATAAACCCTGCAAGTAGATATCTTGGAGCCTTCCACCAAATCTATTCGACAGTCATAGTCGCGATGAGGTGGAAGTTTTTCAGCCTCCACTTTACTGAAAACCGCTCGGTACTGATGGTATTCAACAGGCAACGCCACCTCTTTTTCTGCTGCAGTCGCCACCTGAAACACCTGTGCCAAGGATAACTTATGTGAGGCCCCGTCCTCCTGCAAACATTCGGACACACAATGCTCCGATGTGAACTGGATGGTTTTTAACTTCCAATCCATCAAAGGATTGTGATGCCACAACCACGGCATCCCTAGAAATATTTCGTACTGTGGAGCCTCAATCATATTCAGCACAATGTATTCTACATGATCCCATGGCTGTCCACAAAGAGTCAATTCTAACACTTCTGTGTGTTCTACAATGGGGCCTGATTTTAGTGGAGTCCCATCCACCGCCAACACCAGCTCCGGTATGTGAGTGGGAACTTTCTTTAAGCCTAACTTCATCACCAAACCATAGTCGATAAAGTTCCCCGTAGCCCCGGAATCCACCATAGTTTTCACGGGAACTTTGTGTTGTCCTGAACCTAGATACATGGGCAAGATTACATGAGACACTGCTTCCATACTATCCACTACTCCCAAGGACGGTATCCTCCACTCCTTAGGGGGTGTTGGCATACTCTCAGCCCCCTCGCCTGCCTCCTGTATTTCATAATTATCTTCCGCTACCACTGCCACCATCTTCTTAGCAGGAAAAAACAAACTCATTTTCTGGGGTTTCATAGTACAGTCCCGCACATAGTGCCCTTTTTTACCGCAATACATGCATAATCCTTGGGCACGTCTGCTCTCTCGTTCGGCTTTGGTTAAAGGAGGACGAACAGCCCCTATTTCCATAGCCTCAGGTCCTGAATCTTTCTTTTGGGGGGTGCTCTCTACCTCATACCCACTCCCTGATCGACCACCTCGTTTACGCTCGCCTCCCCTCTCAGAGAGACGGTGGTCCAACCGCAAGGTAAGATTGATCAACCCTAAACAACTCGTGGGTTGGGGGTCGATTTGTGCCAGGACGTCTTTCATGTCATCATTCAACCCCTGATAGTATAGTGCCATTCTTTTCTCTTCGGGCCAGGCAGTTTCCCCTACCAATCTGTTGAATGTCATCATATAAGTTATCAAATCCTTTCTTCCTTGGCGTAGCCCCAGTAAATCGCGGTCTGCACTAAGGGTGGTAGCCCTTCTATCAAATACCCTCTCAAATTCTCTTCGGAAGGCCACCCGATCTGTTAACAAAGGATCATCTTTGCGCACTAAAGGGACTGCCCAGTCTGCTGCCTCTCCCGTCAAATATGATATCGCAAAAGCCACCCTAGAGTGATTGGTAGGGAAGGAAGCTGGCCTACACGAAAAATGCAAGGTGATCTGAGTCAAAAACGTCTGTATTTTAAGAGGGTCCCCTGCATATCTCTCAGGACTAGCCAGTGGTATCGGCGGGGGCACAGTGACCTGTATCTTGGGGACTCCTGCCGAAGCATCAAAGGGTTTTCGGGCTTGCCTATAAAATCTTTCTTTAAGAGCAGTGGTTTCAGCACGAGAATTCACTAATTCCTGCTGTACAATAACTAAGGCCTGCATCACTTCTTCGAGTGTAGTCATCTTTCAGCACACACTGACCGGGAGGTTCTATATTTTCTTGGGTAAGTGATTCTGTCACGATTCGCGTCGCCTCAGGATCAGGGTGATGCTGAAAGGGGTCCACCTCCTGATTTCCCCACACTCTGACTGAACAGAAAACACAGAGCGTAGAGGTAATCAAGCGAGGGATAAATCAGGGAAGGTAAGGAAAGGGACTGGAACGGATGGGACAGGTGAAATGACAAGAAGAGAGAATTATCACAACAGTTCTAACTACTCTCATTCAATTCTCACTATTGAAACAATACATACCAAATAAATCAGGAGGGGACCTCTGTCTCTCTATACCATAGATACTTCTCTATAGACCAGTGCCGCCTGCAAGAAAACCACTGATTACCAATAGTTCGAACACACATTAGTATTCATCAATGATGTTCTCATACCACACACATACCCATCTTAAGCTTCCCTTTGATTGATAAAAGTTCTCTCCAGTAACCCAGCAAAGTAATATGTAGTAAGGGAAACTTCAGTCCCGAAACAATAAAGGGAAATGGCTTCTAGATAGTCTTGTAAACTGACCAAGTTCCTCATGAACAAAATGTAGCACACGAAAAAGTATTCCTAGTTGGGCCCAACTATATAGGGAACACTAACAAAAATAGAAACGAACAAAAAGATTCCTCCGTAGAGGCCTACCAGTTCGTAACCGATATAGACACCAGTCAGGGTTCTTTGGTTGATAATCCTCCAATGGCCGTTCTTCCTCGCGATGATTGCTCGTGGAAAGAAACAAACCCTAACCAGTTTCTTCCGTTCTAATCCCCAGGTACTCAAATCCAATCGGTTCCTGGAAACAAAGCTCCAACCACGATACACCTTCCCTCGCGGCAGACGCACGCGAACGGGTAAGGCAGGACAAGGAAACGCCCTCCGCAGTCCTCGCTCACAAAACCAAGTTCTTTGCCGCTCCTCGATTTTGTTTCCGCGGCAGCCGCTCGCGGAAATATAACGGCAAACTCCAAATGTTCCAAAGTCTTTGATCCTGGATAGTAGTTCCCAAAACGTAGAACTCGACACCAACACTCACAGGTTCAAAAGAGTAATCACTTACGAAGCCCCCTAGTGGACTTCCTGAATATATAGAATCAGTTCTCCACCCATTTAGCATTATGGGAGTTGTAGTTCTGTAGGCGCAATTACGCAAATCCTGACACTTCCAGGCCCATGATCATCCCCTTGAGAGTGCGGTTAAATCGTTCTACTAGTCCGTTCCCTTGCGGGTGATAGGGGGTCGTGAATTTGTAGGTGACCCCCGCATTGTTGCCATAGGGACTTCATGTACTTGGAGATAAAGTTCGTGCCCCTGTCGCTGACGACTTCTCGGGGGAAGCCCACCCGCGAGAAGATCCCCATCAGGGCTTGGCCCACCACAGGCGCCGTCACGGTCCGGAGAGGTATGGCCTCGGGATAGCGGGTGGCATGGTCCACCAGGACAAGTATGAATCGGTGTCCCTGTGCTGTCCGGGGCTCTAGGGGCCCCACGATGTCGATTCCCACCCACTAAAAGGGGGTGGTGACGATGGGAAAGGGTTGCAGGGGGACTTTAAGTTTTCGGCCGCTCTTCCCGCTGGCCTGGCAGGTGGGGCAGGCCCGGCAGTGGTTTGCTACATCGTTCCGCATCTTCGGCCAGTAGAAGTGGGTCACCAGGCGGCTGTACGTCTTTTCCTGCCCCAGGTGCCCGGCAAGAGGCACATCGTGTGCCAAGTTCAATAGGAAGTCTCTGAATCGGAGGGGGACCACCAGCACCCGGCTGGCTCCCAGCTCGGCAATCTTTTGCTCACTGTAGAGCAGCTCGTTATCCCAGTAGATCCAGTGGGCCCCCGAGGTATCCCCTGCGCTCTGGGCTTTGGCTTGTTGTCGGAGTCCCTCGAGGGAGGGACACGCTCTTTGTTCCTGGCGGAATTGTTCCTGAGTGGGGCCACCTTCTTGACGCCACTGGGCCAGCTCTGGGAGGTCTCGGAGAGGACGGGAGAACGGCAAGGACGAGTGGAGAAGCAGAGGATGGGAGAACAGCGAGGACGAGTGGAGCAGCAGAGGACGAGGAGTCGGGAGGAAGGAGTGGAGCGACAGCGGACGGTGGATTAGCGAAGTCAGCCTAGCGGAGGAGGAAGAACCACCGACCCCGGACAGGAGAGTGGAGCCGAATGCTGGGGAAGCCTCTGATACCTAGGAGCAGTCGGGAGGACAAGCCGAGAGAGCAGAGGACGAAGAGGACACGCCCGGAGGCCAACACCGCGATTCGCCCAGCCGTACGCCAGGAGGGGTACGGCTCACAGAGGTGCGTAACCGCTTCCTGGGCTGGTTTAAAAAGAGAGCACAACGCATAACTTAGTCAGTGATTTACTCCAGTGTATAAACCCGGGTTACCAGCACAACACATATCCTCCGTGTTTCTTTAAGGTTGAGTCCCCACCTTGTATGTAATTGCACTGGGTGTTTCCCCCACGGCCCCTACCTTGTGAAAGTGTTGGAATCTACTCCTGTCAACTAATACCCGCCTCTCTTCTGTTTTCCCCTTTGTGGTGTCGGCGAGGGTGGACAGCACGGAGCCTCCGGAGCCCCGAAGAAGGAGGAGCCCCGTCCGGAGAAGGGAGGAGGGAGTGCTCAGAAAGACCCGAAGAGAGCGTAGCAGATCACCCCGAAGAGGAGCAGCACGTAAAACATGTACAGATTCCTTGTATGAGCAAATAAACCCTGGCATAACAAAGACACGACTCTTGCCTATTCCTGGTCCTGCCGTTACACGCACCTATGGCGATGTCCGAAGCATCAGCTTCCACTACAAATGGAACATCAGATTGTGGGTGTCTCAAAATAGTTGCAGAACAGAAAGCCTTTTTGAGCTGTTCAAATGCTTCTCCCGCTTCCGAGGTCCAGCAGAAGGTAACACCCTTCCTCAACAACCGGGTTACTGGAGAGGCTAGCTGCGAGAAATGGGCAATAAATCTCTGATAGTAATTGGAGAACCCTAGGAAGCATTGCACATCCTTCACACACCTCGGAATGGGCCATTCCTGCACTGCCTTTACTTTCCTATCTGCCATCCGAAAACCCTGGGGATTCAAGATCACACCCAAAAACTCCACTTCAGTCACTCCGAACTCACACTTGCTGAGTTTACAAATCAAGCAGTGTTCCTGTAGTCTTTGGAGGATCAACATGACCTGACTAACGTGCTGAGATGGGGTTTCTGAATAAATCAGGATATCATCGATATAGATGACAACAAAGCGGTCGATGTACTCCTTCATGATATCATTAAGAAAGAATTGGAACGCCGCAGGGGCGTTACAAAGCCCGAACGGCATCACCAAATACTCAAACAACCCGAAGCGCGTCTTAAACGCCGTCTTCCACTCATCTCCGGCCTGAATCCGCACCAAGTGATAAGCCCCTCGCAGGTCCAACCGGGTGTAGATGTTGGCCTCTTTCACCTGGTCTAGCAGGACGGGTATGAGTGGAAGAGGATAACGTTTTTTAATTGTGATCTTATTCAGCTGCCTGAAATCAATGCAAGCACGCAGCTCACCGTTGGCTTTGGAGATAAAGAAAAGAGGCGATGCCGCCGGGGAACGCGATGGTCTTATGAACCCCAACGAGCACAGATGTTCTAGATACTCTTTTAAATATCTCGTCTCAGAATCAGACAGCGCATAAACCCTGCAAGTAGATATCTTGGAGCCTTCCACCAAATCTATTCGACAGTCATAGTCGCGATGAGGTGGAAGTTTTTCAGCCTCCACTTTACTGAAAACCGCTCGGTACTGATGGTATTCAACAGGCAACGCCACCTCTTTTTCTGCTGCAGTCGCCACCTGAAACACCTGTGCCAAGGATAACTTATGTGAGGCCCCGTCCTCCTGCAAACATTCGGACACACAATGCTCCGATGTGAACTGGATGGTTTTTAACTTCCAATCCATCAAAGGATTGTGATGCCACAACCACGGCATCCCTAGAAATATTTCGTACTGTGGAGCCTCAATCATATTCAGCACAATGTATTCTACATGATCCCATGGCTGTCCACAAAGAGTCAATTCTAACACTTCTGTGTGTTCTACAATGGGGCCTGATTTTAGTGGAGTCCCATCCACCGCCAACACCAGCTCTGGTATGTGAGTGGGAACTTTCTTTAAGCCTAACTTCTTCACCAAACCATAGTCGATAAAGTTCCCCGTAGCCCCGGAATCCACCATAGTTTTCACGGGAACTTTGTGTTGTCCTGAACCTAGATACATGGGCAAGATTACATGAGACACTGCTTCCATACTATCCACTACTCCCAAGGACGGTATCCTCCACTCCTTAGGGGGTGTTGGCATACTCTCAGCCCCCTCGCCTGCCTCCTGTATTTCATAATTATCTTCCGCTACCACTGCCACCATCTTCTTAGCAGGAAAAAACAAACTCATTTTCTGGGGTTTCATAGTACAGTCCCGCACATAGTGCCCTTTTTTACCGCAATACATGCATAATCCTTGGGCACGTCTGCTCTCTCGTTCGGCTTTGGTTAAAGGAGGACGAACAGCCCCTATTTCCATAGCCTCAGGTCCTGAATCTTTCTTTTGGGGGGTGCTCTCTACCTCATACCCACTCCCTGATCGACCACCTCGTTTACGCTCGCCTCCCCTCTCAGAGAGACGGTGGTCCAACCGCAAGGTAAGATTGATCAACCCTAAACAACTCGTGGGTTGGGGGTCGATTTGTGCCAGGACGTCTTTCATGTCATCATTCAACCCCTGATAGTATAGTGCCATTCTTTTCTCTTCGGGCCAGGCAGTTTCCCCTACCAATCTGTTGAATGTCATCATATAAGTTATCAAATCCTTTCTTCCTTGGCGTAGCCCCAGTAAATCGCGGTCTGCACTAAGGGTGGTAGCCCTTCTATCAAATACCCTCTCAAATTCTCTTCGGAAGGCCACCCGATCTGTTAACAAAGGATCATCTTTGCGCACTAAAGGGACTGCCCAGTCTGCTGCCTCTCCCGTCAAATATGATATCGCAAAAGCCACCCTAGAGTGATTGGTAGGGAAGGAAGCTGGCCTACACGAAAAATGCAAGGTGATCTGAGTCAAAAACGTCTGTATTTTAAGAGGGTCCCCTGCATATCTCTCAGGACTAGCCAGTGGTATCGGCGGGGGCACAGTGACCTGTATCTTGGGGACTCCTGCCGAAGCATCAAAGGGTTTTCGGGCTTGCCTATAAAATCTTTCTTTAAGAGCAGTGGTTTCAGCACGAGAATTCACTAATTCCTGCTGTACAATAACTAAGGCCTGCATCACTTCTTCGAGTGTAGTCATCTTTCAGCACACACTGACCGGGAGGTTCTATATTTTCTTGGGTAAGTGATTCTGTCACGATTCGCGTCGCCTCAGGATCAGGGTGATGCTGAAAGGGGTCCACCTCCTGATTTCCCCACACTCTGACTGAACAGAAAACACAGAGCGTAGAGGTAATCAAGCGAGGGATAAATCAGGGAAGGTAAGGAAAGGGACTGGAACGGATGGGACAGGTGAAATGACAAGAAGAGAGAATTATCACAACAGTTCTAACTACTCTCATTCAATTCTCACTATTGAAACAATACATACCAAATAAATCAGGAGGGGACCTCTGTCTCTCTATACCATAGATACTTCTCTATAGACCAGTGCCGCCTGCAAGAAAACCACTGATTACCAATAGTTCGAACACACATTAGTATTCATCAATGATGTTCTCATACCACACACATACCCATCTTAAGCTTCCCTTTGATTGATAAAAGTTCTCTCCAGTAACCCAGCAAAGTAATATGTAGTAAGGGAAACTTCAGTCCCGAAACAATAAAGGGAAATGGCTTCTAGATAGTCTTGTAAACTGACCAAGTTCCTCATGAACAAAATGTAGCACACGAAAAAGTATTCCTAGTTGGGCCCAACTATATAGGGAACACTAACAAAAATAGAAACGAACAAAAAGATTCCTCCGTAGAGGCCTACCAGTTCGTAACCGATATAGACACCAGTCAGGGTTCTTTGGTTGATAATCCTCCAATGGCCGTTCTTCCTCGCGATGATTGCTCGTGGAAAGAAACAAACCCTAACCAGTTTCTTCCGTTCTAATCCCCAGGTACTCAAATCCAATCGGTTCCTGGAAACAAAGCTCCAACCACGATACACCTTCCCTCGCGGCAGCCGCACGCGAACGGGTAAGGCAGGACAAGGAAACGCCCTCCGCAGTCCTCGCTCACAAAACCAAGTTCTTTGCCGCTCCTCGATTTCGTTTCCGCGGCAGCCGCTCGCGGAAAGATAACGGCAAACTCCAAATGTTCCAAAGTCTTTGATCCTGGATAGTAGTTCCCAAAACGTAGAACTCGACACCATCACTCACAGGTTCAAAAGAGTAATCACTTACGAAGCCCCCTAGTGGACATCCTGAATATATAGAATCAGTTCTCCACCCATTTAGCATTATGGGAGTTGTAGTTCTGTAGGCGCAATTACGCAAATCCTGACACTTCCAGGCCCATGATCATCCCCTTGAGAGTGCGGTTAAATCGTTCTACTAGTCCGTTCCCTTGCGGGTGATAGGGGGTCGTGAATTTGTAGGTGACCCCCGCATTGTTGCCATAGGGACTTCATGTACTTGGAGATAAAGTTCGTGCCCCTGTCGCTGACGACTTCTCGGGGGAAGCCCACCCGCGAGAAGATCCCCATCAGGGCTTGGCCCACCACAGGCGCCGTCACGGTCCGGAGAGGTATGGCCTCGGGATAGCGGGTGGCATGGTCCACCAGGACAAGTATGAATCGGTGTCCCTGTGCTGTCCGGGGCTCTAGGGGCCCCACGATGTCGATTCCCACCCGCTAAAAGGGGGTGGTGACGATGGGAAAGGGTTGCAGGGGGACTTTAAGTTTTCGGCCGCTCTTCCCGCTGGCCTGGCAGGTGGGGCAGGCCCGGCAGTGGTTTGCTACATCGTTCCGCATCTTCGGCCAGTAGAAGTGGGTCACCAGGCGGCTGTACGTCTTTTCCTGCCCCAGGTGCCCGGCAAGAGGCACATCGTGTGCCAAGTTCAATAGGAAGTCTCTGAATCGGAGGGGGACCACCAGCACCCGGCTGGCTCCCAGCTCGGCAATCTTTTGCTCACTGTAGAGCAGCTCGTTATCCCAGTAGATCCAGTGGGCCCCCGAGGTATCCCCTGCGCTCTGGGCTTTGGCTTGTTGTCGGAGTCCCTCGAGGGAGGGACACGCTCTTTGTTCCTGGCGGAATTGTTCCTGAGTGGGGCCACCTTCTTGACGCCACTGGGCCAGCTCTGGGAGGTCTCGGAGAGGACGGGAGAACGGCAAGGACGAGTGGAGAAGCGGAGGATGGGAGAACAGCGAGGACGAGTGGAGCAGCGGAGGACGAGGAGTCGGGAGGAAGGAGTGGAGCGACAGCGGACGGTGGATTAGCGAAGTCAGCCTAGCGGAGGAGGAAGAACCACCGACCCCGGACAGGAGAGTGGAGCCGAATGCTGGGGAAGCCTCTGATACCTAGGAGCAGTCGGGAGGACAAGCCGAGAGAGCAGAGGACGAAGAGGACACGCCCGGAGGCCAACACCGCGATTCGCCCAGCCGTACGCCAGGAGGGGTACGGCTCACAGAGGTGCGTAACCGCTTCCTGGGCTGGTTTAAAAAGAGAGCACGACGCATAACTTAGTCAGTGATTTACTCCAGTGTATAAACCCGGGTTACCAGCACAACACATATCCTCCGTGTTTCTTTAAGGTTGAGTCCCCACCTTGTATGTAATTGCACTGGGTGTTTCCCCCACGGCCCCTACCTTGTGAAAGTGTTGGAATCTACTCCTGTCAACTAATACCCGCCTCTCTTCTGTTTTCCCCTTTGTGGTGTCGGCGAGGGTGGACAGCACGGAGCCTCCGGAGCCCCGAAGAAGGAGGAGCCCCGTCCGGAGAAGGGAGGAGGGAGTGCTCAGAAAGACCCGAAGAGAGCGTAGCAGATCACCCCGAAGAGGAGCAGCACGTAAAACATGTACAGATTCCTTGTATGAGCAAATAAACCCTGGCATAACAAAGACACGACTCTTGCCTATTCCTGGTCCTGCCGTTACACGCACCTATGGCGATGTCCGAAGCATCAGCTTCCACTACAAATGGAACATCAGATTGTGGGTGTCTCAAAATAGTTGCAGAACAGAAAGCCTTTTTGAGCTGTTCAAATGCTTCTCCCGCTTCCGAGGTCCAGCAGAAGGTAACACCCTTCCTCAACAACCGGGTTACTGGAGAGGCTAGCTGCGAGAAATGGGCAATAAATCTCTGATAGTAATTGGAGAACCCTAGGAAGCATTGCACATCCTTCACACACCTCGGAATGGGCCATTCCTGCACTGCCTTTACTTTCCTATCTGCCATCCGAAAACCCTGGGGATTCAAGATCACACCCAAAAACTCCACTTCAGTCACTCCGAACTCACACTTGCTGAGTTTACAAATCAAGCAGTGTTCCTGTAGTCTTTGGAGGATCAACATGACCTGACTAACGTGCTGAGATGGGGTTTCTGAATAAATCAGGATATCATCGATATAGATGACAACAAAGCGGTCGATGTACTCCTTCATGATATCATTAAGAAAGAATTGGAACGCCGCAGGGGCGTTACAAAGCCCGAACGGCATCACCAAATACTCAAACAACCCGAAGCGCGTCTTAAACGCCGTCTTCCACTCATCTCCGGCCTGAATCCGCACCAAGTGATAAGCCCCTCGCAGGTCCAACCGGGTGTAGATGTTGGCCTCTTTCACCTGGTCTAGCAGGACGGGTATGAGTGGAAGAGGATAACGTTTTTTAATTGCGATCTTATTCAGCTGCCTGAAATCAATGCAAGCACGCAGCTCACCGTTGGCTTTGGAGATAAAGAAAAGAGGCGATGCCGCCGGGGAACGCGATGGTCTTATGAACCCCAACGAGCACAGATGTTCTAGATACTCTTTTAAATATCTCGTCTCAGAATCAGACAGCGCATAAACCCTGCAAGTAGATATCTTGGAGCCTTCCACCAAATCTATTCGACAGTCATAGTCGCGATGAGGTGGAAGTTTTTCAGCCTCCACTTTACTGAAAACCGCTCGGTACTGATGGTATTCAACAGGCAACGCCACCTCTTTTTCTGCTGCAGTCGCCACCTGAAACACCTGTGCCAAGGATAACTTATGTGAGGCCCCGTCCTCCTGCAAACATTCGGACACACAATGCTCCGATGTGAACTGGATGGTTTTTAACTTCCAATCCATCAAAGGATTGTGATGCCACAACCACGGCATCCCTAGAAATATTTCGTACTGTGGAGCCTCAATCATATTCAGCACAATGTATTCTACATGATCCCATGGCTGTCCACAAAGAGTCAATTCTAACACTTCTGTGTGTTCTACAATGGGGCCTGATTTTAGTGGAGTCCCATCCACCGCCAACACCAGCTCTGGTATGTGAGTGGGAACTTTCTTTAAGCCTAACTTCTTCACCAAACCATAGTCGATAAAGTTCCCCGTAGCCCCGGAATCCACCATAGTTTTCACGGGAACTTTGTGTTGTCCTGAACCTAGATACATGGGCAAGATTACATGAGACACTGCTTCCATACTATCCACTACTCCCAAGGACGGTATCCTCCACTCCTTAGGGGGTGTTGGCATACTCTCAGCCCCCTCGCCTGCCTCCTGTATTTCATAATTATCTTCCGCTACCACTGCCACCATCTTCTTAGCAGGAAAAAACAAACTCATTTTCTGGGGTTTCATAGTACAGTCCCGCACATAGTGCCCTTTTTTACCGCAATACATGCATAATCCTTGGGCACGTCTGCTCTCTCGTTCGGCTTTGGTTAAAGGAGGACGAACAGCCCCTATTTCCATAGCCTCAGGTCCTGAATCTTTCTTTTGGGGGGTGCTCTCTACCTCATACCCACTCCCTGATCGACCACCTCGTTTACGCTCGCCTCCCCTCTCAGAGAGACGGTGGTCCAACCGCAAGGTAAGATTGATCAACCCTAAACAACTCGTGGGTTGGGGGTCGATTTGTGCCAGGACGTCTTTCATGTCATCATTCAACCCCTGATAGTATAGTGCCATTCTTTTCTCTTCGGGCCAGGCAGTTTCCCCTACCAATCTGTTGAATGTCATCATATAAGTTATCAAATCCTTTCTTCCTTGGCGTAGCCCCAGTAAATCGCGGTCTGCACTAAGGGTGGTAGCCCTTCTATCAAATACCCTCTCAAATTCTCTTCGGAAGGCCACCCGATCTGTTAACAAAGGATCATCTTTGCGCACTAAAGGGACTGCCCAGTCTGCTGCCTCTCCCGTCAAATATGATATCGCAAAAGCCACCCTAGAGTGATTGGTAGGGAAGGAAGCTGGCCTACACGAAAAATGCAAGGTGATCTGAGTCAAAAACGTCTGTATTTTAAGAGGGTCCCCTGCATATCTCTCAGGACTAGCCAGTGGTATCGGCGGGGGCACAGTGACCTGTATCTTGGGGACTCCTGCCGAAGCATCAAAGGGTTTTCGGGCTTGCCTATAAAATCTTTCTTTAAGAGCAGTGGTTTCAGCACGAGAATTCACTAATTCCTGCTGTACAATAACTAAGGCCTGCATCACTTCTTCGAGTGTAGTCATCTTTCAGCACACACTGACCGGGAGGTTCTATATTTTCTTGGGTAAGTGATTCTGTCACGATTCGCGTCGCCTCAGGATCAGGGTGATGCTGAAAGGGGTCCACCTCCTGATTTCCCCACACTCTGACTGAACAGAAAACACAGAGCGTAGAGGTAATCAAGCGAGGGATAAATCAGGGAAGGTAAGGAAAGGGACTGGAACGGATGGGACAGGTGAAATGACAAGAAGAGAGAATTATCACAACAGTTCTAACTACTCTCATTCAATTCTCACTATTGAAACAATACATACCAAATAAATCAGGAGGGGACCTCTGTCTCTCTATACCATAGATACTTCTCTATAGACCAGTGCCGCCTGCAAGAAAACCACTGATTACCAATAGTTCGAACACACATTAGTATTCATCAATGATGTTCTCATACCACACACATACCCATCTTAAGCTTCCCTTTGATTGATAAAAGTTCTCTCCAGTAACCCAGCAAAGTAATATGTAGTAAGGGAAACTTCAGTCCCGAAACAATAAAGGGAAATGGCTTCTAGATAGTCTTGTAAACTGACCAAGTTCCTCATGAACAAAATGTAGCACACGAAAAAGTATTCCTAGTTGGGCCCAACTATATAGGGAACACTAACAAAAATAGAAACGAACAAAAAGATTCCTCCGTAGAGGCCTACCAGTTCGTAACCGATATAGACACCAGTCAGGGTTCTTTGGTTGATAATCCTCCAATGGCCGTTCTTCCTCGCGATGATTGCTCGTGGAAAGAAACAAACCCTAACCAGTTTCTTCCGTTCTAATCCCCAGGTACTCAAATCCAATCGGTTCCTGGAAACAAAGCTCCAACCACGATACACCTTCCCTCGCGGCAGCCGCACGCGAACGGGTAAGGCAGGACAAGGAAACGCCCTCCGCAGTCCTCGCTCACAAAACCAAGTTCTTTGCCGCTCCTCGATTTCGTTTCCGCGGCAGCCGCTCGCGGAAAGATAACGGCAAACTCCAAATGTTCCAAAGTCTTTGATCCTGGATAGTAGTTCCCAAAACGTAGAACTCGACACCAACACTCACAGGTTCAAAAGAGTAATCACTTACGAAGCCCCCTAGTGGACATCCTGAATATATAGAATCAGTTCTCCACCCATTTAGCATTATGGGAGTTGTAGTTCTGTAGGCGCAATTACGCAAATCCTGACACTTCCAGGCCCATGATCATCCCCTTGAGAGTGCGGTTAAATCGTTCTACTAGTCCGTTCCCTTGCGGGTGATAGGGGGTCGTGAATTTGTAGGTGACCCCCGCATTGTTGCCATAGGGACTTCATGTACTTGGAGATAAAGTTCGTGCCCCTGTCGCTGACGACTTCTCGGGGGAAGCCCACCCGCGAGAAGATCCCCATCAGGGCTTGGCCCACCACAGGCGCCGTCACGGTCCGGAGAGGTATGGCCTCGGGATAGCGGGTGGCATGGTCCACCAGGACAAGTATGAATCGGTGTCCCTGTGCTGTCCGGGGCTCTAGGGGCCCCACGATGTCGATTCCCACCCGCTAAAAGGGGGTGGTGACGATGGGAAAGGGTTGCAGGGGGACTTTAAGTTTTCGGCCGCTCTTCCCGCTGGCCTGGCAGGTGGGGCAGGCCCGGCAGTGGTTTGCTACATCGTTCCGCATCTTCGGCCAGTAGAAGTGGGTCACCAGGCGGCTGTACGTCTTTTCCTGCCCCAGGTGCCCGGCAAGAGGCACATCGTGTGCCAAGTTCAATAGGAAGTCTCTGAATCGGAGGGGGACCACCAGCACCCGGCTGGCTCCCAGCTCGGCAATCTTTTGCTCACTGTAGAGCAGCTCGTTATCCCAGTAGATCCAGTGGGCCCCCGAGGTATCCCCTGCGCTCTGGGCTTTGGCTTGTTGTCGGAGTCCCTCGAGGGAGGGACACGCTCTTTGTTCCTGGCGGAATTGTTCCTGAGTGGGGCCACCTTCTTGACGCCACTGGGCCAGCTCTGGGAGGTCTCGGAGTTGATCAGGTTCTTCGTGGCCGGATCCCGGAGGACCAGACTCATGGGTGGTTTCTTCTGTGATGATCAGCGGAGGAGGTTCAGGCCACTCCGGTTCCTCTGGGCTGGAGATGGCGCGGGCAGCCATGGATCGGGTCGTCACACAGACCCATTCAGGGAGACCAGGCAATCCCCAGGTGCTCCCTCCGCTCAACGGCTGACCAGGGGGAGCTCTCGAGGTCGTTCCTCAGAAGGCAGTCCACCGGGGCATTGTCGCGGACAGTCACTTTTAGCATGCCGGACACCCCTCCCCACTCGAAGGGGATGCAGGCCATCTGGCACAGGCTTTCGGAGTTGTCGGCCGACTGCACTGGACAAAGTACATTGGGTAGGATCTGGTCAGGGGTCACCAGATGGCAGCGGACTGCGGTCACACTGGCCCCTGTGTCAGGGAGGGCTTCAGCCCGGCGTCCATTGATGGTGACCCACTGGCTGTATTTCTGCGTGTTGGCGGGGATGGGTGCCCGCGGGACCATGTCTCTCTCCCCTAGACAGACCAGGGACATGGCGGCGGGTTCCCACTTGGGCTGGTACGGCTCGTACTCTTCGGCGTCTTCTTGGGCCGGCTCTTCTCCTAGGGCGGCGGCGGCGATCTGGCGGTTCATGGGGCTCTGATTTTTCGGGCAGTTGGGGTCATTGGCGAAGTGGCCGGGTCGCTGGCATCTGTGGCAGGTAACGTTGGAGCGGAACCCTGGTCGCGTTGGAGGGCTTCCTCTTCCGGCCGGGGACGGGGGGTTGCTAGTGGAGGGCACCGTGACGGTGTCCCTGCCCCGACCCTGGCCTCCTCCTCCCCCCGTGGGCGGTGGGGCCCTTGGGAAGCTCTGTTCTGTTCGCTGGGCCCGCTCCGAGGGACTAGGGTGCTCTCCCATCGGTCTGCTTCGATGGCGAGTTTCCGAGGTTCAGTCAGCTTACTATCAAGGAGGTGCATTCTTAGTTCGACGAAGCAATTATTGGAGAGGTGCTTCCATACAATAAGGTCGAACAATTGCTCGTAGGTGGTGACCTGGCTGCCCTTGATCCATCCCTCGAAGGCTCGGCTAAAAAAGTTCACGTACTCCACCCAGGTTGTACCCGGGATTCGTTTGCAGTCTCGAAACCTCTGTCGGTACATCTCGGGCGTGAGCCCATAGCGAGTGAGGAGGGCGGCCTTCATGTGTTCGTAGGATGTCATCTGGTGGTCGGGGAGTTGCAGCAGGGCGTCTCGTCTTTCGTTGACGAATTTCCCCCATAACCCGGCTCCCCAGTCGCTCCGCGGGATTCGGTGAGAGGTCATTGCTACCTCGTAGGCTTTAAACCATTGCTGGATATCATCGTTCCGGTAGTATTCCCGGACGACATCCTTGGGGATGTGGACCTTGGGGTCCGTAGGGGCAGTGGGGCTCTGGTGCCCGGAGACTCCGAGGTCTTTGTTCTGCCGCCGAATCTCTAGCTCCTTCAAGTTGCGCTCATGCTCGTAGGCTAGTCTTTTCTCTTCCAGCTCCCTCTGGCTCTTTTTCTCTTCTCGTTCTTCCCTGAGCCGTAAGTGTTCGAGGGTTATTTTTTGTTCTGCCAATTTGAGTTCTCCATCTAAGCGGAGTCGAGCCAGCTCCAATTCGTGGAGCCGGCTTTTCTCCCGTTCTCGGGCCTCTTCGGACGAGAGGCCCGACCTTCTTTCGTCCGTAGGGGTGGTACTGGTTTCGGTGGTCTCGAGGCTTTGATCTTGGGGTGGGGATGTTTCCGTCTCCACCCACGACTCTAAGGCGTGTTTGAGGTCATCTTTCGTGCTCAGTCCCGTGGTAGCAATGCCCAGCTCTATGCAGAATTGCTTTAGTTCTTTGTGGCTGTACTCTTCCAGCTTTTCCATCTGAAATTTTTCTGTTGTTCCACTCTCCTTTGTTGTCATGGTGGCGGTGTGTCGTGGGGTGAGTTACTCTCTGTACGATTATGCGTCGGCTCGGATCGTACCGCTGGCCACCAATGTTAGACGGGGACCCGGAGGGTCGGCCGAGCACAGGGGGAGAGGCCTCCGGCGAGGGCCCTCTCCGGTAATCGTACAGACAGGTAACTTCCCCCCCCCACAGATAGACACCACACAGAGATGAGTTCTGTACACTTTTATATAAATCTTTAGGCAAGGTGATGAGCGGTACAGTGGGACCAGGATACGAGGATCCCGTCAATTCTAGTCTCTTTGGGGAAAAGGGTAGCGGGATAGTCTGAATACCAGTCTGATACAGAAGCAGCAAAAGGTGGAGCTCACAATCCTCGAGCTGGAGGGTTCGCAAGGATGGGCCGCGGCAGCGCCAGCAGGCCTCGTAGATGGTTCGCGATGAGGAGGGCCGCGGCAGCATCAGTAGGCTTCGAAGATGGTTCACGATGAGGAGGGCCGCGGCAGTGCCAGCAGGCCTTGAAGATGGTTCACGAAGAGGAGGGCCGCGGCAGCGCCAGCAGGCTTCGAGGATGGTTCACGACGAGGAGGGCCGCGGCAGCGCCAGCAGGCTTCGAGGATGGTTCACGACGAGGAGGGCCGCGGCAGCGCCAGCAGGCCTTGAAGATGGTTCACGAAGAGGAGGGCCGCGGCAGCGCCAGCAGGCTTCGAAGATGGTTTACGACGAGGAGGGCTGCGGCAGCGCCAACAGGCCTTGAAGATGGTTCACGAAGAGGAGCCGCGGCAGCGCCAGCAGGCCTCCAAGGATGAGTTTGTCTCGGTGTCTCTCAGCTCCAGGATACAACTGCCTTCCTGCTCTGGAGCTGCCCCAGTTATAAGTCTGGCGCCCTTTGATGTCCGGACCCTCGCACTTGGAGGTCGGGAGGTCCGGGATGAGGGAGTCCAGACACCCAGCAGGGGGGTGGAGCCAGCGCCCGGGGAGGCTGGGGGCGATGGACACCTGGCGGAGGGGAGCCATCGACACTCCTTCTCCCATTGAACTGCCAAGTGGTCTCTTCACCCCCTGGGTGGATGGTGGTGCCTCGATGTCGGGGCCTGGCCGGGCCCGAGGCCGAGGTCGACCCGAGGCCACGCGGCCTGGTCGTGTAGTGTCCAAAATGGCGGCTGGCCCAGGGACAGTGGTTCTGGAAGGGGCCCGGGCCAGCCGATACTGGGGTGTTCAGGAGCTGGGGTTCCGTCAGGGAAGGGCCGTGGGTTGCCCCGGCGGGTTGCAGGGGTTGTTCTTGTCCGGGACACAGGAGGAGCAGGGGTCCGTGACCCGCCATGCGGGGAGGGATCGGGCCTTTCATGAGGCCTGTCCAACACCCGCTCTTCCCCTCGTGTCGCTGCATAGGTATGGCCGTTAACAGGAAAAATTTCCCCTTGCCACTCATGGCATTTTTCGCCATTGCCAGCTCCCAACCTTCCCAATTCTTTGCCTTTGCCGTCGCTGCAAAGCTGGCCCACAGCTGCTGTGCATCCTGGCCACCATGGTACTCCAGTCCTGAGGACACCCCGCTAGGTCCAGCCTCTTCGTTAGTGCTAGCTCCAGTGCACCGCTGTGAAACAGTCCCTCGTCTGCAATCCTGTCTCCCTCCGTGTCCAGCAGGCCTGACCAGACTCGCAAACTTCAACACATGGCTCGCATCACCCTCCGCCCCCTTCATGTCCTTGAGCCCCCAGCCCCGGGCGCACCTCAGCCCCAACCCGCCCCGTGGAGGAGCACACCCTCTATTTCTGGTAACCCTGGCCACTATCCCTCTGTGCCCTTTCTTATTTCCTTCACTGTCTTGTTAGGCAATTGCCTGCGCGGCACCCCCGCTACCAACCCATATAAACAGAGACCAAGTCGTATGCCTGCCTCTCCCGCATATCCATTTTAATCCCTTTAAAGAGCACTGTTCATCTAAAAGTGGACCCCCACCCCACCGTGACTTTCTTCCACCATTACGTGCCCGACCCCCTGCCACATTCCTTCCCTATCCTTGAACCACCCAGCAGTCCGGGACACCCTCAGCCGAATTAGCACCTATCGACACATCGCCTGCAATCCTCTCTCCCTCCCTCCGTGTCCAGCATGCCCAACCTGAACTGTAAACTTTCATCCACCTGGCCAGCATCACCCTCCACCCCTAATAATAAAGTAGCTTATAAAGCGCCTGGTGACGCCATCCCAGCGTGTCCCTGCGCTGTGGAGAGAAAGAAACCGTAGGAGCATTAGCACCTCAAACCGCCCATACCTAAGCTTACAGGTTGTACAGGTGGGTTTTAAGACGCCTTCTAAATATGGCCTCCGATCTTTCGAGTCTGAGGCACATCAGGAGTTTATTCCAGCTTGTCGCCGCTGCTACTCCAAAGGATCGACCTCCCATTTTAGCTCTTTTTACGCTGGGAATCGTCAGCTGGCCCGTCCCTTCTGAGCGTAAGGCTCTACTCGGCTCGTACCTTTGTATCAGGTCATGGAGATAACATGGGGCTTTATGCCATAAAATCTGATGGCATATTAGGAGAGATTTATACAAGATCCTCTTTTTGACTGGAAACCAGTGCAAGGCTGCAAGGGCAAGCTTAGAGGTTGCTCTTTTTGGGAGTCTCAAAACAAATCAGGCGGCCGCATTTTGAAGAATTTGCATACGTCCCAGACTTTTGTTTGTAGCACTCAAAAACAAGACATTCCCGTAATCCATACGGGACGTCACAAGTGCCTGGATCATGGTACGTCTAGCTTCAAGAGGAAGTAGATCTAAGGTGTGATTGAGTGTTTTTAGCACCCCAAAGCACTTTCCCACTAGGCGACAAATGTGGCCCTCGTAGGATAGTGTGGGATCAACCCATATCCCCAGATTCTTTGCCTCCTTACAGGGAGTGGGACCCAAGCATGGTGGCCACCAATCCGCTGTCCAGCTGAGGTTAACCCCACCAACCACCAGCATCTCGGTCTTTGCACCATTTAACTTCAAACAGTGCGAGTTCATCCATGAGGCCAAGACCTGCATGCAGGCCTTAAAGTTGGAAGCCTCAGTTGGAGGTGCTTGAGACAGGGAGATCAGCAGTTGGGTGTCATCGGTGTAGGATACTAACTCCACTCCATACGCTTGCACCACTTCGGCCGAGGGGGCCAAGTATAGATAAAATAAAGTTGGACTTAAGGCAGAGCCCTGGGGCACCCCCTGTTCCAACGATACCTCTGTAGATCGAAAAGAGCCTCGTTTAAGCTGAAAGCTTCGGCCCCTGAGGAAGGATTTCAGCCACCCCAGTGCAGGACCTGTGACACCACCACTGTTTAGACACTGCAGCAAGACCTAGCCCCCTCATGTCCTTGAGCCCCTAACCCCGGGCGTGACCACAACCCAACCAGCTCTGTGGAAGAGCACACCCTCTACTCCTGGTCCCCCCTGGCCACGATCCCTCCGTGCCGTTACTTTCTTCCCTTTATTGTTGAGGACAATTGTCCACCCGGCACCCCCGCACCCATCACCCTTGCGTTGCCGCTTCGCACAAAAGCCACCACCTGACCCCTCGAACAACACCCCCACTGTCCTGCCAAGCCACACTCTGTGCATCCGCAACCCTCCCCTGAGCCCCCAACAATTTGACACCAAGCACCCTTTCCTGAGCGCCCCTCCCTGCGCCCAAGTCCTCCCGTAAGCCCGCCTATCCCAGACTTCGCACCTAACGGCCTTGTGCTCGGCCCCTCCCCCCTGCTGCTATTAGCTATTAGCACCATGGCAACCCTGCCTCATTCAGACGCACACCACTGTCCCGCAATCGTCCTTCACTCTGTATGAGCACTCTGGCACAATTAATTGCGAGCCCCCCCATCCATCCGGGCAAAGCTGGGAGTGGAGCTCCATCGTGCAGCTCTGCGATGTCCTTGCCCGTGTGCGGCACGTGACCTCTTGCCCCTCAGACAGCATCGCAATTCCCGCCGCAAAAGTTTTGCATTTGCCCACATACCTCCCCCTGCCCCTAGGCCGCCCAGAACCAACCCCCACCCTGGCCCATGCCTGCCTCCCACCGACCCGTGCCAGCAAAGGCAGCAAACCAAGGACCCCCGCCGCTCCCCCCCCCCTCCGCTGAAGCCCCCTTGCGCCGTCAATGGTTGGCTGATATTGCAGGGGGGTGACAAAACAACTTTCCTTTCCCTTCCGCCTATGCCCTGCTCAGTGCTTGCTATGCCACCCACTCTTTTAACATTTACTTGCATTGCCCACTCTACGTGCATCCCGTTCCTCTCAACTGTCACCAGGCAGAACCCATACTGATCCCAAGAGGATCATCCCTCTTCAAATGCGCCACACTCCCCGCACTCCCAGCCCCAGCAGCCCCCCCACCTGCTGCCCTATGCCTCTCCCCCACCGTAATCTCCTGTACCCACTACACTGCAGACCACCCCAGACCCACACCCTCCCTCCACCTCACCTCACACTCTGTTGCCGCCGCACCTCTTCTTCTGACACAATTCCCCGGAGAAAGAGGGCCTTGTGCCCGGTGCCCACCTTTAAATACCCCTACCCCCTGCCACATTCCTAACCCTAGATTTACAGCTGAGCTGGCCCAGCCCCATTCTCTGGTGAGCCCGCTCTTTCTCCCTCCTTATCTCCAGCCAATCCCTATTGGTGCCCGGGCTCCGCTTCCAGGGGGAGGCCTCCACTGAGACCCCCAGTCCAGCCACTGTCCCACTCCCCTTGGGGAGTGGGGGCTGAACCAAGGGGCAGCGCGGCTCTAAGGGGGCACGGCCGATGACGCAGCCGGCGCCCTGGTTGCTGGGCAATGCACTCTTGTGCGCTTCAGACACCGCGGTGGCCCTCACTAAGCTTCGAGGGCTGCGGCGGAGATCCTCATCACCGCCTCCTCCTCCCTCAATGCAGCGCTGACAGCGCGGTTCCCCGACATCACGGGAGAAGCCCATGCAGCTCCACCCACGTCTCCCGGGCCGGCGGTGGTGATCCTGGGCCCAGAGCAATGGTTCTTCCTACGCCCCACGGGCAGCGTTGGGTTTGGGGCAGGTAGCGCTTAGATGACACAGCGCAGAAGTGGGGCACAGCCTGAGGACGCAAGGTGAGTGACAGATTCGGGCAATTTAGAGCGTGTTGGGCACAGGCCCGGCTCCAGGAATTTTTATTTGGGTGGGCCAAGGGTACATTCGGGTGGGCCACTACCGTCCCAATTTGTCGCTTCTGGAGGTAGACTACAAGCCATAGATTACATCATATCTACTTGTCAACAGTCACTATGATACAAGGATTGCTTCTGTGTGTATACAGAACATGTGGAGAGTTATTTATTGGTGCCCCACCACTGACCTCTTTCTCTGTAGATACCTTTACTACAAACCTCCAACAGTGCACTCCATCTCGTCGTAACCCCTCTCCCTCATGACCTCCTCCTCAGAATCCCTCACTACCACCCTCCACCAGTACCCCTCATCTCTCTGTATCTCCCACCCTCCCCCCATGACCTACTCCTCGGATTCCCTCACTGCCACCCTCCAACAGTGCCCATCATCTCTCCGTAGCCCCTCTCTCATATTCGATTTCATTTGTTGTATTGCGCTACTCATAGTGTAGGGTTTCACAGTACTTTATATAATTCACACATTATGCAGAGACAATGAATCATACAAATATGTAAATCAGCCTATAGGTAATGTCACATACGCCAATGAGGATTACCAGGTGTAGGATTCACATGTCAGCCATACTGGTGGGCAATATGTTTTAAGAGGGTTTGGTCTGGAGAAGCACAAACTCAGGATTTAAAGCATACCCCAATGTTTGTGGGGTTGGCTTTACTGATTAAAATGTATATCTGCCAAAACAACCTCTTTATAGCAACATTAGAGTAATGAAAGAGTAGGGAAATTCTAACTATATTGAAACACACAAAAAAAGTTCTAAGTATACCATTCAGGTTTGTATGCAGCTCTTTTATGTCAGTTTATAGATCATTGTCCTATTTTAGGATTATAACTTCTGTACTGTAAGTAACCCATTGAGCTATCCACATAAAATACAGTTTATCTGCATTTAAAAATTATAAACAGACAAAATATAACTTATTAGTAGTTGTCTTGCATCCGTCACGATAACGATACAACAATATATATTAAATATACACGAAGTAAGTGTCTTGCTGGGCCCTCACAGACTTTTAGAATATGAACTAATATACACACATTCTCGAAACATACACAAAGTATATAGCTGGGCCTTCGCAGATTTAAAAAAAATGAGCAATAGCCACACGTGCTCTTACCTGCTCTGTTCAAATTCTGTGCCACAGCCGGATCTGATGAACAGCTGAAGGGGTCAGCCAGACGTCACTGCGAGGGCCAAGGTTCATGTTTGGGTGGGCCAGGCTCATGTTTGGGTGGGCCTGGCCCACCCGGCCCACCCTCTAGAACCGGGCCTGGTTGGGCACAGCACTTGAGGAAAGTGGAAACTTCAGCACTTAAGCGCTTCCCAGATAGAGTGCCTGTTCCTAAGGCACACGCCAGTCCTGGGCCCACAGCAGTGCCCCATCAGGCAGCAGCAGTTCCTTGGGAGACAGCGCGGGCAGCAGGTGACAGAGTCTTGAAAGGCAGTGCTTAGATGACACAGCGCTGGCTGGAGGTGACAGAAGTTGGCAATCGAGCTTTTGACAGGACACAGCACTTTACCTGGTGTTTCTCAGCAGCAGCAGCGCTCACAGGTTCCTCGGTGCTAGTTGGGGAGATCCAGGGGATAGGCAGCCAGTGCTTCTTTCCTCAGCACTGGCAGTAGATGACAGACCTTAGTGGCAGAAGACAGCAGCAGTGGTTGGGAGGATGGAAGGCTTGAGCAGGCACACTGGAGTTGACCCCTTGGACAACTACTGCTACTTAATGCATTAATTTCATCCGTACTTCATCCACACCAGCATCAAATGTCAGAAATTCACATAAGTATACATATCAAAAAATTATCATCAAATACAATCTTTAAAAGTGCAAATACAATTTATTAATCAATCAAATTTCAAAAATGCTTTATTCGGTATGTATGAATACAACCATATAGCAACAAACATAAAAATAAAGATAAATACAGCATACATTTGTATCAATTTTGGTTTGCCAAATGCCTTAATTACTTGATTACGATATACATTTAATACCACATATCCGCCAGTCTTTAAAGTGCTTTTTTAGTGCATTTGTCTAATAATGTATGTGCAAATTTAGCATATTAAAGTGCAAAATTAATTATATCATCCTTACAGATGTACAGCTTACATTAGAGCAAACTTATACTAATACATGTGCAAAGTGGCAAGATAAAGTGCGAAGCAGCAATACTGTTCTTATAGCAGCAATTTCTGGCGTTTAAGGTGCCTATTTAATGCATACGTTTGGTAGTAAATGTGCAAACTAGCATATTAAAGAGCAGCAGGTATCCGGATGCACTAGGAATGTTTCTCACTACATTCAACTAAGCATGTGCAAATTCGCAGTATAAAGTGCTGTAAGTGATATAAGTGACATAAGTGGTGGAGGTATTCGATTTCTACAAAGGCTAAACTGTCATAAAAGTACATCATTGGTTGAGTTCATACAATAATTGATTTCCGTTCAAATATACATTTTAAAATATAAGTGGCCACATAGAAACATACATCTGGGGTCTCTAAATTAAACATCAATTGCATCGCTGTTTTTGTACTACGCATATTATATTTTAAAAAGATGGGTTTCAGATAAAATGTCCTAAAAGGGGTATAAAAGTTACAAAGTAACAAAAAGTGACAAGTGCTCTGTTTGGATTTGCCATCACAGGGACAAAAACATGTACCAGGTTTCTTAATTGTAGGGAAGGCCACAAGGTGGTGCACAATTCCCAACCGTAAACGGCTTAGTACAAAACGGTGGGAACTGATACTAACAACAGTAAGGTAAGTTTGGAAGCCGTCATTGATGTTATATTCCAGATATAGATTAAACGTACTTTGTTTTACATATTTTTCCAATCTAATCCCATCTGCATGTTTAAGGAATAAAACTTTAAGGTCCCGCTTCGACAACACGGACGCCGTTGTTAAATCTTTAAAGATGTTGTGACCATACAGTGTCTTATACCAGTGTTGTATGTGACATAACCAGGGGATATTTGAGCGGAGATCGAGCTTTAGACACAATCAGAAATTACATCCTGAGTAAATTTTCTCTCTTCCTTTGCCCAGATTGAGCGCCATAGGTACAGAGGTCGTAAAGCAACTAAATCATTAACATAATTCATGCCAAGTTCCCTATGTACTATCTCAGTTGAGGCCGTTGCCGGGGCACAAATTAATCGTTTTAAAAACACATTTTCCTCGCGCTGAATCAGGTTAGCACTCTGGGCATTATATCCCCATATCCCGGCCCCGTATATGGCTGATGTTATACATCTTGAATTATATATTGACAACATTTCATGTATTCTACGACCCCCTAGTTTAGCAGCAAATCTAAAAATGCAGCTTGTGTTCCTAACCATTTTAAAAAGGACACTTTCTTGTTCACTAGCGCATCTCCCATCTCCTGAAAAAGTGATGCCTAGGTAGCAAAAACTCCTAACGGATTCTAATCTCTCCCCTTCTAAAAGAAAGGACCTACATTTTCTTGGTTTCTTGCCACATATCATTGTGACGGTCTTTCCTTTATTAATTTTCAGCTTCCTACTTTCAATAAATATGTGGAACCTATTAATCAGATGTTGTAATCCATTTTGGGTCCTGGAGAGAAGGACCGCATCATCCGCATATAAGAGGATTGGGTTTGGGTTTCCATTAATGATAGGTGCATCTGCATTAGTTTGTCTTAAAATTTGATCTACTTGATTTATAAAAAGGGAGAACAGGAGTGGGGCAAGTACGCATCCCTGTCGGATTCCTCGCTTGATTTTAAAAAAGGGGGTGCACTCTCCATCTGTTCCAAATCTGACTTTGCATGACAAGTTGTCATACAGCCTGGCAAGGAGATGGATGATTTCAGTAGGGGCACCCATTGCCAGCAAGATAGGCCAGAGCAGTGCGTGTTCCACCAGATCGAATGCTGAACTCAAGTCAGCAAAGCACAGGAAAAGATTACCGTCTTTAGCTTTAGTGTACTTGCTGACTATTAGTTACAGGTTCACGCACTGCTCCATTGTTCCCATCCCCTTGCGGAACCCATACTGCACTGGGGATAAAATGTCATTTTCCTCAGCCCAGGCTTCCAATCTCACTAAGAGAACACGACTAAGGATTTTAACTGTTGAGTCTAAAAGTGAAATGGGGCGGTAGTTTCGTGCTTCAGACCTGGAGCCTTTTTTATTAAGCGGCACAATGATTGACTGCCCCCATGTTGTTGGTAGACTATCTTCCACGGCCGCGTTAAAGTAACGTGTCAATATTGGTGCCCATGGAGTCATTTTGTGTTTATAAAAGTCCATGGGTACCCCGTCAGGCCCAGGTGCTTTGCCACCCTTACTATTTTTGATTGCCTCTGTAACTTCATTTAAAGTTAAAAATAACTGCATTTTCTGCCACTTTGGGCATGGCACTGTATCAACACTTAAAATAGACCCATCTGGATTAAAATCAGAATAAAAAATCCCAGTAAAATGGGCAATCCATGCGTGGCAACTAACACGCGAACTGATTTCTGGGATATTATCATTCTTTAAAAAGGGACCATTTACAATTTCCCAGAATAATTTATGGTCTTTTGTTTCTGCAGCCATATCCAATTTTAGCCATGCTTCATTTTGCAACTCTTTTTTTCTAGATGCTAAGGCAGTGCGGGGAATGACATTTTAATACCTTTTCTGATCACTTTGATACCTATCTCATTCGTCAAATTTGGATCGATTATTTTCTGTCATTGAGTAAAAGACAAACCCCGCATAGGTTAGATAAACCCCATAGACTGACGCAACTCTGAAGAACCACTTACAACTGATAAAGTTTAAAAGGTTTAATGTAAAATCAAGAAAAGTTGCAAATACAATCCTCTCAGGATAAGATTCAACAAATATACAGGAACTAGAAGGAACATATACTCCCTAAAGAACCTTAGTCTACAAACGAATACAATCTAAATCAGTTCCAGAATCAACAAATTAAAAAGCATAGATACAATGTGGTTCCGTTGCGTCATCTAAAGAAAGAGAAAATAAACAAGTTAAATCTGTCCCTACTCTATGCTAGGTGACATCCCTACTTCGCAAGTTCCTTACCTAAAAAAGGTGTCAGCAGTTTGACTTCCAAAGAAGTTCAAACTCTCTTAGCCTCTAATGGTAACTTATATTGAGAAGCAGTACCCTCTCTGCCTACCCATCCGCTCTCTAAGGGTCCTCGGCCTACTGCTCTCTTGCGCTCTGATCTCTCTCAGCGCATCTGCTCAAGTCATCTGTTCTTCGCCCTGAGCTCTTCGCTTCGCTGTTCCTAACTTCTCCCCAGGGTGCTGTCCCTAAATACACAATCACAGTATGGGTGGAACGCCCCTTTGACGCCCACCACGTACTTTCACATGAGGTCATTTCTAGCTCTTTCCATAGCTTCATCTCTTTGCGTCGTCCGTTAAGTTGACCCCTCTTCTTCGGCGCCATCTTCGTCTTCTTGCTGGTGACTTCATTGACATTTCATCTGACACTTTCGGAGCAAAAGTCTATCACCTCAGCAGAACTCTACTCTTTACGACTATGTTCTTAACCTTCTTTGGTCCTGTGAATGGTCATTTCAAAACAAGACTCAAATTCCAAGCGTCTCTTATCACGTTTAGGCCATAAACTTCGTTCAGCATTGTCACCTTAAATCTAACAAGACCTTAGACTCTTGGCTCGCACGTTCAGATCAAGGCTATTCACGACTCCTGTGAGCCCACTAAATTACATACAGCGGACTACACTCTTGCGAACCCTTGGTCAGTCAGGTTAAAATCACACATGACCAAACTTTTCTAACATTCCTACAACTTCTTCTACACAGTATAACCTTTAACACACATTTATATATAATCGCATTTAGCAAATCGTTTGCTTATAAGTGAATACATTTACATAGAATATAACTTTATATTCTCGTTCGTTACATCGTCTATATATGCTCTGCACATTTCTTCATTTTACATTTCTCGCCGCTTTCTCCATTTAAAATTACACACGTACATGAATTCTGCTTTGCACGTTCTTCTGTTCGTAAGCATTTCTACACATTACTACATTAGCCCACTATGTATACGGGCCTTCTAAATCCTAATACATTCTAACGTGAATACATAATACATTTCCTATATTACTTTGGTTACATCTGCTAACTTCATACTATAAGTGTTAACTTCACGTTATAGATTCTACGTTTGCGTTATATGCTTGTGAATATGGTATGGATATACTTTTTATTCAAATTGCGCTCTCTCAGTTCCCCCCTTTGATGACCTCTAGGGGTCATCACTAAATGCAATTTGAATAACACCTTACACAGAACTAGTTACAATATTCCCTCTTTTTATCGTTTCGAGAGCTCTTAAACTTTTATACTGTTGGTCTTGTAAAGCAGCTAATCTCCTTTCTTGTTCTCTCATGGACCTTTGTAACCGGTTCGACCTATACCATTTGTACAGTTTCACTAACCCTAACAATGTGATTATGCAAATTAATATTATCAATACAGGTTTTACTATGTACCACACAATGCTTTTACCAAGATTGGCAAACCAACTTCCAACCTTTCCTACTCCATGACCTACCTTTTCCCAAACATTTATTTTTGTTAAATCTTCGATTTCTTGGTGTATCTCTGTAATGTTCCTTATGACTTTCTCAAGTGGTTTTGAATTATCAGGAATATAGGTACAACATTCCTGGACCTTCAAAGCCTTGCAGACTCCGCCTTCTTTTGCTAGCAGAACATCTAAAGCAAGACGGTTCTGAAGAACCATTGCTCTAATCGACTGCATCTCTCCTTCTACTAGCATCAATGACCTTGCAGTACTTGCAGATAATCTATCTACAACTGTAGCTAGTCTCCTGATCTTAACATCGTTAAGTATTAACCCTAACATAGGAAACATCGCTCCAAATATGTCTCCAACTACTTCTGCATCTCCTACTTCTCTTTTCGCTCTTGTCGAAGCCTTTCCTTCTATGATCGCTAAATCCTTTGCATGATATATTTTGGGGAAGACAATTGCCAAGTAACACGAACCATACCAATTGTCAGGCAGTTTTACATAGGCATTTCTTCCACATACAAAATATACATTAGGAATAGCTTGCATCCCTTTCATAAAATCTTTCGTGTAGTACTCTAACCTAAAAGCATGTTCGCAATTTACTTCACCTACAAATACACCCTCATAATATGTCTTGCTTCGAGTTAAACATAACTTTCCTTTCTGCGTTCTATCCAAAGCTATTGGACCATTGCTACCCTTCTTTTTATGTGCCTTTTCTTCTTCGGTCCAATCTGTTTTCCACTGTCCTGACATTTTTAGAATCTTCTGCCTTCTGTATCGGTCATCTACTTGTCCTATGAACTTTTTCTCAACCTCTGACACTTTGCAAGTCAGATTATTTCTGCGTGCATATGATGTATCTAGTGTATCCCAAGGAAGAAAGAATTTGGCCAATCTATCCTCCTTTTTATAATAGTCCCACTTATTCATTTGTTTATAATTCGGGACTTCAGGCAGTACCGAATCATAATTTGAAAAGTAGTACTCGAACCCTTCTCTACCATAAAATATACTGAGCAATAAACTACATGTTATCTCATAAGTCAGTGGGAGATGATGATATCTGATGCCTTCATCTACAGAAGCCGGCAATTGCATACAAACATAGCAATCTTTGGCCTCCATGGCATCGATATACTCGTACAATAGCTTGGCATATGCATTTGATCTAAAGTTTCCCTGTGACTCATCTACGTGTAACCTACGAGCTTCATCTGCCAGTAACGCCTTTTCACGGATAACATTTCTCTCCTCCTTCTTCCCAACAAGAGCAGGTTTCAAAGTCGTTACAGGCTTTACATCTGTTGTTTCTTTTTCACTCGCATGTCCTACAATGTACGATATGGTAACTACTGTAATAATGAGAAAAATTACTACTGCTATTAGTGTACCTATTATGCATTTAGCTTTTCGGTTTGGGTTGCCGTTCTCCATGTTATCAAACTGCGTAGCTCTTTCTTTTTCGAAGAAGAGTTTTCTTTTCAGTCTTTATTTGCTTTTTACTCGATTTCTCAGTCTGTAAAGTGCTCTTTATCAACAAAGTCTCTTTTTCGCACCAATGTCTTTTTATCTTCAGCAACAGACAACCCTAACCCTTCTCCGTCCTCTAAATGCAATCCCTAATTTTATTCTTCTTTCCACTCGGCGCTAGGTTATCTTCTTCTTTATCGCTTAAACACAAAAGTCTTTATGCATCTACAATTATTCTCGTACCTGCAGCTTTAATAACATGTTCCAATAACTCTAAACGAATGACTTTTTCTTCTTGTTCTGGTATTTGATGACCAAAAGTCGGAAACTGTAATCGATTTAGCACTAGATCTTTGATCCGACTTAGGTAAGGGGGTATGGGAAGTGTGAAAGTCAGTAACCCCTCAGTCTCGAGTCCAGGCGTCAACATCCATATCTCCACTGCCACAAATGGATCGAGATCGATCACTTTCACTTCTCTCACTCTCCCAGATTTCTGTCCCCAAGACATCTGCTAGATAAGTCCACTCTGGGGTGGCGTATCTTCGGCAGGGCACACGTACCCTTTTTGATCTTCTCGGACTCTGAGCCTGAATCCGTAGTTTCTTCTTCTTGATCCGACTCTTCAGAGATCGGGACAAGGGTTTTCTCTTGATTTGCTTTTAAGCTTGGCCTTCTCCTTCTCTCCGGCAAACTAGCTTCGTCACTCCTTGTCCTCCTGCTCCTTGTTCTTGGACTGGTCTCTTGATCACTCACAGCTTGTTCGGTATCTGACTCGAACTCCCAGGTACTCTCTTCTCCCGAGGCGACTTCGGTTCCACTGGTGTCCTGACCGTCGTCAACCTGTTCCGACACAGGCTCAGCCTCTTCGATCACCTCTACAGCTTGACTTTCCCCCTCTGTGGCTTCTCCGCTTTCCGCTGGATTCTCATCCGAGAGAGGAGCTGTTTCTTCTAGAGGTGTTGGCACTCTTCGGGTGTGTGAAGCGTGTATCCAGTTGGGCAAGCCTCCACACTTTACTGCAGTGTTCGTAACTAGTATGACTTGAAACGGTCCTCGCCAGCGCACGTCTAGGCAGTTCTTCCTGACATGTTTCTTCACCAGGACCCAGTCCCCCGGACACAGGTCATGGCACAAGTCTTGTGCTGATGGAACCTCTGCAGCCTGGACCTGGAGGGACACAGAATTAATGGCATCAGATAGTACCTTGCAGTAGTCCAAGATCAAATCGTCTGTGATGTTCAATAACGCTGCAGTCGGAACCGATGGCAATCTCATAGCTATCCCCATTAGCACCTCGTGTGGAGAGAGACCTGTTTTTCTATCTGGTGTGCTACGTATGCTCATAAGAACCAATGGAAGTGCGTCTGGCCAACTCAGGGATGTCGATGAACAAACTTTGGCAAGTCTGGACTTGATTGTACTGTTGATTTGCTCTACAATCCCTGAAGCTTCTGGTCGATAGCTGCAATGGAGCTTCTGATCAATACTCAAAGCTGAACATAGCATCTTCACTATTTCGCTGTTAAAATGAGTTCCTCTGTCCGATTCCAAAGAGGATGGCACCCCAAACCTCGGTATCAACTCTCTAAGCAACAATTTCGCTACTGTAAGTGTATCGCACCTACGTGTAGGGTAAGCTTCAACCCATCTAGAAAATATACAGACAATCACTAAAACGTATCTGAGTCTATTACATTTAGGCATTTCGATGAAGTCCAGCTGCATTCTATTGAAAGGCCCCCCAGACCTTCCTATGTGACTCAACGTGACTGGTGTTCTCTTTCCTACGTTTAGTTGCTGACAGATCGCACAACGCTGACATACTGCTTCTGCCGCTACTCTAAATTTCGGATTAAACCATGTTTGTCTGAATACTCTCACCATAGCATCTCTACCTATGTGTGCTGATCCATGCAATTTCCTTGCCATTGGACTAACAAGTTCGTTTGGTAAAACTGCTCTCCCATCTGCAGAGATCCAAAAGTTCATTTCACTTTTAGTACATCCAGCTGTTTCCCAGCCCTTTTTCTCATCATCTGGTGCATTTTCCTGAACACATTTTAATTCGTCCCACGTATCTACAGTGTCTAACAACATTGTTAACTCAGTTCTTTCTTGTATTCCCCCCACTTCTACGTTGGTGTGAGAATATCCCTGTTCTGCGCAGTATCGTGCTACTTCATCTGCGTAACGGTTGCCTTGCGACACAAAATCTACATTCTTCGTGTGCGCGGCACATTTGACAACCGCTATGGCTGTCGGACCTTGCAATGCTTCTAACAATAATCTCACGAATTCTCCATTCCTAATGGGAGAACCAGAGGAGGTCATGTAACCTCTTTGAGACCATAACTGCCCGTAATCGTGAACTACCCCGAAACCATACTGGCTATCGGTGTATATGGTGACTCGAATTTTGTTACCTGCTAAACAGGCACGGGTCAAAGCAATAATTTCAGCTTCCTGAGCGGAATGTACTCCTTCCAGGCAGGCAGCTTCCACAACTCTGGTAATTGTACAAACTGCATAAGCTGCTCTCAGCAGACCGATATCGTCTCTTACGCATGAACCATCAACAAAGAATATTTCATCGGGGTCAATCAATGGCTCATCTACGATATCAGGTCTCGGTTTGGTGCATAGTTCAATCACATCAAGGCAGTCATGATCTGTACAAATTTCATCATCAATCTCATTTGGAAGTGGCATCAAAGTAGCAGGATTCAAGACAGAGCATCTCTTTAGGGTCACATTCTCGGCAGCCAATATGACTTGCTCGTAGCGTGTGAGCCTGCTATTCGTCAGATGCTGAGTCTTAGTCCTGGTCATTAACAATTCCACAGAATGCGGTACGTACACCACTAACTGATGTCCCATTACCACACTTTCACATCGTTCAATGCTGACACCCGTTGCAGCTACGGATTTAAGACATCCGGGCAACGCTGCGGCTACTGGGTCTAATGTAGCCGAAAAATAAGCAATTGGCCTACGCGCATCTCCGTGTATCTGGGCCAAAACTGCTAAAGCGCATCCCTCTCTTTCGCAGCAGTAAAGCAAGAATGGTTTTCCGTAATCAGGCATTCCTAAAGCCGGGGCACGACATAAGTCCTCCCTCAGCTGCAAAAACGCCATCAAACAATCTTTGTCCCATGGTACCGGATCACTCACTCCTTTGTGCGTCAGTTGTAGTAACGGTTTTGCCTTCAGTGAAAAGTTGGCTATCCACTGCCGACAATAACCGACCATGCCTAGAAACATCCTGACTTCTCTTTGTGTTTTAGGCGCGTTCATTTTCATGATCGCCTCTATTCTGTCTGGAGACACCTTCCGCTTTCCCTTTTCAATCCTGTGGCCCAAGTATTGCACTTCAGTCAGACAATATTGCAATTTACTTGGAGACACCTTGTGTCCGTTCTCGGCCAAGTGATTTAGTAAGGTGATGGTGTCTACCTTGCAAGCTTCCTCAGTTTCTGACGCAACTAGGAGGTCGTCTATGTACTGGACCAGAACCGAATTCTTGGGCAGTACTAGACTTTCAAGATTTTTCTTCAACAGCTGGTTAAAAATCGATGGGCTTTCTGTATACCCCTGGGGAATACGACACCATGTTAAAACGCGATTTTCCAGCTTAAAAGCGAACAAATACTGGCTCTCCTCATCTAAAGGAATCGAAAAGAAAGCCTGGCACAAGTCTATCACTGTGAACCATTCAGCTTGGAACGGTATCTGAAACAATATCACTGATGGATTCGGAACCACTGGACAACATGAAACAACTATATTATTAATCTTTCGAAGGTCCTGCACTATCCTGTATTTCCCACTAGGCTTCTGCAAACCCATAGTCGGGGAGTTACATGGACTTCCCACGATCTCCTTCAGTATTCCCTGTTTAATCATGGATTCGATCACAGGCTTTATTCCTGCAATCGTCTCCGGTGTCAACTTATATTGTGGTGTTCTTGGATACTCGGCATTGGGTCTTACCATGATCTTTACCGGTTCTACCCCTTTGATCAATCCTATTTCTTCTCCAGTAAAGTCCCACACCTCAGCTGACACTTTCTCCCTCAAATCCTGTGGAAGCCCCTCCACTGTTAAGGTAGGGTATAGTTCCACGCATCCTTGCGAGTTTACAACCTTAAAATCAGCATCATCATCGTTAGTCTGCACTTCTACTCCTTCAGGTGTGCAATATATGGTGCAATTCAGTTTACACAACAGATCTCTTCCTAGCAAACACACAGGGCTAGAATCACAGATCACAAACTGATGTTCGTCACTGTAATTCCCTATCTTCACTGACACTGGTTCGGTCAGAGGATTCGTCATTCTCCTATTTGCGACTCCTACCACCTGAATCGTTTCTCCCGACATTGGCAGACCTGGGACTACCGCTGATCGCAAAGTGGATCGAGTGGCCCCCGTATCCACCAAAAAGGTCGTAGGACATCCAGCCACTTCAGCCTCTACGTATGGTCCTCTCTGATCTACCTCCAGGGCTGCTCCTAGAGTACAGTCTTCTTCCCTATTCACTCGTTGTCCTGTAAGAGGATCAACGTAGTAGCATTCTTCTCCTCCTACGAACAATGGCATTTGTCTGTAGGTTTTCCCTCCATTTGTAATGCGAGGCGGTTGAGGAAACGGGGCTCGAGGAGTCTGAGTCCCCCCTTTGACAAACTTTCCCTTCGGGACTGCTGCTCCCTTTACCACGTTGTTCTGAACCTCATCCTCCTCCTGTTCTAATTCCCCTGTCTCAACATTATAAGGACACTCGCGTCTCCAATGTCCCACCTCGTTACACTGATGGCACCTTGTTGTCTTTTTCAGTGTCGCGATATCTACCCTCGGTCTCGGTCTTTCTTCCTCATCTCTGCTTTGCTTATTCTGTTTCTTTCCTGGCGTTCCTGTTCCCTGTTGCCGCTGTCCACCCTTTCCAGCTGATTGCATCTGCACCAACATCAGCTTTTCCTTAAGTTTCTTTGCCTTCGAATCTATTTCGTCGCTACAGTACCTCGCATACCTCAGAATCTCATCTAGAGGTTTGTTCTGCCAACAAATCAGATGCTGTTGAATCATCAGGCTTATGTCTGGTCTCAAACCTAAGACAAACTTCGACACAAACTGTCCTATGTCTTTAGGATCCATTACGTCTAACCCACTGTACTGTTTGAATGCTTTCAGTAATCTCTCATAGAACTCGTGAACGGTCTCTTTAGGTTCCTGAGTTGTTCGATCTATCTTAACCCAGTCTATGTCCTGCACCGGCACTTTCTCTTTTAACCATGCAATTACCCTCTCGTATTTTTCCATGACTCTATCTGATGGACCGTTTGTCCGGGCATCTCTCTGAGGCTCACAAGCGGGCCATTCAATACTAAGTTTACATGCCGTCCACAAATCTCCGGGTACTACGATATCGAACAAGGTGTTTAAATCGATCCACAGCACCTTAGAGATCTTCACGAATCTCTCTACCTGCTTATACCACTCGACGGGGTTCTCTCTTAACTTGGGGAAAGAATAAGTAAATGCAGCTAAATCCCCCCTACTCCAGGGCACATGGACGTAGTTTCCATTTGCGATTTCTCGCAAAGGGAAAGCTTCCATTCGCATTAGCTCTCCATCCTGGGACCTCACAAGTGTACTCCTTCTGACGGATCCCCTCTTAGACCATCTTTCCTCCCATTTATCCAAATCCCTCCACACTCTGATACTCAGGATCAGTTCCTTTATGTGTGCTTTCAGCCCAATCGTCCTACGCTCATCTAGATCCTGATCCGTGCAATTTAGCCTATGGTTACCCTGTAGAGCTTTAGTTCGTGATATGTCTATCATATACCTGTCTGCCAATTCAGATCATTTTTCATGAGCTGACCTTGCTTTCCGAGTAACATCCTTAGATATAAACAGTATTTCATCTGGTTCATACAGCTCTAACCTTTCCATTGCCACTGTGCCGTCTATGATTTCATCCAAGTCTGATTTCAAACTCATTACATCAAGCCGTTTTGCTTTTATTTCAGCTCTCAGTACGTCAGTCCTAGGTTGTTCGCTTACATCCCTCTCACCCCCACTACGCGCCCTACGTCTAGGTACAGGTGAGTTGTGAGGAGTTCTTCTTGCATCTCTTTGTTCCCACCTCTCTAGATCCCAAGCTTTTCCATCTTCCCTTGGGGTGTGGTGGAACAATGATCTATTCCCCATCACTACATTCTGTTTTTTCGGCTCGGTCTCTTTGGGTACAATATAGGATCCTCCGTTCTGTTCTGTATCGCTGCAAATCCCTTGCTGTCTGGTGTCGCTCAATAAACGATAATGTCCTTCACGGTCCTCCATGTTCCCGCGATCTCGTTCGTGATCACCGGATGCATGGCGAGACGTTTCGCGACTCCCTATATTCCCCTGACTTCGTCCATGATCACCGGATGTATGGCGAGACCCTTCACGACTCTCCATGTTCCCGTGATTCCAATGTCGCACATTTTCGTCCGGGGTATGGTGAGTGCACCTGAAACTCTCTCGGTACTCCTGCGTCCTTCGTTCTCCCTCACTAAGGATGATGCGAGGCACTCCCCCACACCCTGCACTCCTGTCGTCGCACATTTGCCTACTGCCACTGGTAGTATGGCAAGTATCTCCCTTGCTTCCTTGACTCCCTCTCTCCCACTCTGGGCTGCTTTCGCCAGCTCCGCAATGAGAGAGGATCCTGTTATCCTGATCTCTCCATTCTGCTTCGGTTTCTAATCTTTTATTCTGAGTCTCTTCGGCAGCATCCCATTCTCTCAAATATTCCCTTAATTCCTTATAGGATTTCGGTTTCGGTCCCCTCAAATCCATCTGTCCTCTTTGACCCCCTTGTTCTATCCAGGGACCCGTTGCGGAATCTAATGGGGTACTCCTACTCATTGGTCCTAGCAACTGCCTCTGAGGATTTATCGTATTATTCCTATTCTCCATCTCTGCCCTTTCCCTGTCCCATCGTGCCTGTTCCTCCTGCTGGACCCCCTCTGGGTTGTAGATTGACACTATAGGGCCTATGGTAACAGGTACTTGTAGAGCATCTGGCATTTGATACGACCTTGCATGCTGCGTTTCTGGCACCTTCTGGACCACGAATCTTCCTACTACTCTCTGTTCGGGACTAGATTGAGGTACTTCCTCACCTTTCTTGGAATCCCACTCGGTTACTGGGAGCGGTTTACATTCCCCCCATCTAGCTCCGTCCTCTTGCTGTAGTACGGGACTTTCGGCTTCTCTGTTATACGGAGGTGGTCTATCCATTAATAGCCTCTCTATCAGATCCTCATCTGGCTCGCTATCCTCATCTTCTTCTAGAGGTTTCTTTTCTCCCGTAGCTTCTAGCATTGTGAACAGTTTGTCCGCTTCTATCTTTTGCACCCTCCATTTTTTTGCTTCATCATCCCATTTAGCATCCTGCACTGCTTTTACCGATCGTCTCACTCTTTCTTGACGTCTACTCACACTCTTTTCGTGTGCTGCTCTAAACCATGCACTAAGGGCTTCGAACTGTGTTGGCCTCGGTAGAGGTCTCGTTGCGAGCATTACCGCTTTCAGTTGGTTCAATACTTCTAGCTTAAACGTTCCGTATCTCGGAAACGTCAGTTCCTTATTCCCTTCAGTTAGCTTATTCCACTCAGAGATCCATAGTATTGAGTGTAAGCCTACATTCACTGCCATATGATAAGCTGGTGTGCCTTCTGGTGGAGCTTCTTCTCCTGCATATAAGTTTCTTCTATCTCTCTTAAAGATTGCCCTTAAACGTTTAAAACACTTCATTTTCGAGAAGCTACGATTTTCCTTTTAATTCTCTTCCTTATTTACGTCCCGATGACAAACCACCAATCCCTGTGCGACTCTCGCTAATCGGCCTATCCCAGCGCGGTTCTACACCAACCGGCCAATCTCAGTGCGGCTCTACGCTGACGTCACTCGTCCCCTCTGCAGCAGTTCCCCTCCTTTCTCAGCTCGTCTCGCGGTCTTGCATGCGTTTCATTCATACACTGAAAAATGACTACTTCCGTCCAAGCGATCACTTTTCTCTGACTGTACGTCCACAGTCTAACTGTAATTGTCACCTCAACTGGCGAGACGTCTTCCTCTCACTTCAGACGCTCACCTTAACTGATAGGTTACTTACACACAGTAAACGTACGACCAGCGTCCGTTCTCATACACTCACTCTTACGCTCCCCCTATCATCGGTCCGACGGGCGATCAATGGTACCTCATGACCCCCTTTAAAATGGTAGACAATTACTCTGGGTGTTCGATACACCCGAACCACTTAAGCTCTCCTTGAACTTAAGATTTTTATCCGGTTGCGCGCGCTCACAACCTTCCCTCAATCACACTACAGGCATTCAACTCCGCTTGACATTACAACACAAGTACGACATAAAACACCGCAATCTTACAACGCATGACCCTTATACTCACTCTCGACCGACTCTGCTGCTTTTCTCTTGACGCACCGTCAGCACCTTCTTCCGCAGGGATTCTTCTTCTGGTCGTCGATGACTAGGGACCTTGGGGTAATCTAGACCTGACCTAGGTTGCCTTCCTCAAGAAGAAAACCATCCTCTGCTACCAACTGCGGGGAATGAGATTTTAATACCTTTTCTGATCACTTTGATACCTATCTCATTCGTCAAATTTGGATCGATTATTTTCTGTCATTGAGTAAAAGACAAACCCCGCATAGGTTAGATCAACCCCATAGACTGACGCAACTCTGAAGAACCACTTACAACTGATAAAGTTTAAAAGGTTTAATATAAAATCAAGAAAAGTTGCAAATACAATCCTCTCAGGATAAGATTCAATAAGTATACAGGAACTAGAAGGAACATATATTCCCTAAAGAACCTCAGTCTACAAACGAATACAATCAAAATCAGTTCCAGAATCAACAGATTAAAAAGCATAGATACAATGTGGTTCCGTTGCGTCATCTAAAGAAAGAGAAAATAAACAAGTTAAATCTGTCCCTACTCTATGCTAGGTGACATCCCTACTTCGCAAGTTCCTTACCTAAAAAAGGTGTCAGCAGTTTGACTTCCAAAGAAGTTCAAACTCTCTTAGCCTCTAATGGTAACTTATGTTAAGAAGCAGTACCCTCTCTGCCTACCCATCCGCTCTCTAAGGGTCCTCGGCCTACTGCTCTCTTGCGCTCTGATCTCTCTCTCTGGCCATCTGCTCATGCCATCTGCGCTATCTTTTCCCCGGGGTGCTGTCCCTAAAATACACAATCACAGTATGGGTGGAACGCCCCTTTGACGCCCACCACGTACTTTCACATGAGGTCATTTCTAGCTCTTTCCATAGCTTCATCTCTTTGCGTCATCCGTTAAGTTGACCCCTCTTCTTCGGCGCCATCTTCGTCTTCTTGCTGGTGACTTCATTGACATTTCATCTGACACTTTCAGAGCAAAAGTCTATCACCTCAGCAGAACTCTACTCTTTACGACTATGTTCTTAACCTTCTTTGGTCCTGTGAATGGTCATTTCAAAACAAGACTCAAATTCCAAGCGTCTCTTATCACGTTTAGGCCATAAACTTCGTTCAGCATTGTCACCTTAAATCTAACAAGACCTTAGACTCTTGGCTCGCACGTTCAGATCAAGGCTATTCACGACTCCTGTGAGCCCACTAAATTACATACAGCGGACTACACTCTTGCGAACCCTTGGTCAGTCAGGTTAAAATCACACATGACCAAACTTTTCTAACATTCCTACAACTTCTTCTACACAGTATAACCTTTAACACACATTTATATATAATCGCATTTAGCAAATCGTTTGCTTATAAGTGAATACATTTACATAGAATATAACTTTATATTCTCGTTCGTTACATCGTCTATATATGCTCTGCACATTTCTTCATTTTACATTTCTCGCCGCTTTCTCCATTTAAAATTACACACGTACATGAATTCTGCTTTGCACGTTCTTCTGTTCGTAAGCATTTCTACACATTACTACATTAGCCCACTATGTATACGGGCCTTCTAAATCCTAATACATTCTAACGTGAATACATAATACATTTCCTATATTACTTTGGTTACATCTGCTAACTTCATACTATAAGTGTTAACTTCACGTTATAGATTCTACGTTTGCGTTATATGCTTGTGAATATGGTATGGATATACTTTTTATTCAAATTGCGCTCTCTCAGCAGTCTTATAGTTAAGTTGCTCTTCTCTGATTTTATCTTTATCTCTCGGCTTAACATCAAGCGCTGTTTTTAGCTTTTTTAGTGACTGGGCACAGTGCTTATCAAACCATGCAGCTTTATTTCTCTTAGACTTTCTATTTCTTACTACCAGGGAATTCTCAATAGTATTAGTAATTTGCAAAAAATTAGAAAGTAAAGTGGACGCGATCACATTAGGTGCTAAGCAATAGCCTACCTCTCTATTACATTTGCGGATAATATCTACCATTAATTTGTTGGGGTCTAATTTGATCCACTTGATCCTCATGCCATTTGGTCTCTCAGCCACAATCCCTTGGACGGGTCTACCATACACATTTGTTTTTGGGCCCATCCCATTAATTCCATTGATATACTGTTGTGATCACTCACTGGCTGTTCTATTACCCAGACATTGGAATAGACAGAACCATTGGACACCAAGATATGATCAATGTTTGAGTGGGCATCTCTCCCTCTAAATGTTGGGCACTTCTCATTATTTTTATTCTTTGTACATTCTAGTAGTTCCAGATCTAATTTTGCTACCAGATTGTTCAACGCACTTCCGTAATTATTGTGAGGGAAATGATTAAAGATAATACTATCACCACCTGGGTGCTCCTCTCAATGTCCACAGATCCCTGTCTGAGCGTGACTACATGCTCGGGTATTGAAATCTCCTGCCCAGAGTATTACAGGGCCTTTGCTTGATAATGCAAGTGTTTCTTCTATTGCCCGCTCAACGTCCAATACAATCATACCCCGGTTGGGCCCCACAATGTTATTATAAAAATTCACAAAAACTAAATCCCTACTTTCACTATGTGTCAATCGCAGAACTGATGCATGCTGACCCACCTCCACATATCCACCGGTACTGAATTCCGTTAATTTAGTGGATACCAAAGTCAATAAGCCGCCCTTTGCTCTACCTGCCTTAGATGCTACTGCTGTCACACTGTAGGTGGTATATCCTTCGACTTGTATTTGATGTCTATGCCACGTCTCTTGCAGACATATTATGTCGTAGCCCTGTAAGATGAAATTATCCCAGAACGGAGTAGTAATTTTAGCAGCAATTCCCGCTATATTCCAAGTAGTGACCTTTAGAAAGTCAACAGGGTTGCCTTGTGTAACATCAGGATACTCGATCAGTGTCGATGTATCTAGACTCACGTTCACGTTTATATCTGTAAGGGTGGTTACATTTGGCACAATTGCATCGATATTTTTACATTGTTCAGTGCTAATCGTATTTAACACAGTTACATCATCTACCCCTATTTTACCCCCTTGTTCAATTATAGCTATTTCACCAGATACAATAGATTCACAATGTGGGATCGTAGATGGTATATTCAGTCAGTCGTTCTCCTCTAGTGAGTTAAACACCTGGAATCTGTTGCAGATCGGAATTGTAAAATTGTCATGTACATTATACAGTGGTGCTGGCATAGAGGGTACATTGGGGTAGTTAAGATGTACAGCTCTCGGGTGCTTAAAAGTCTGCGTTGTAATTTGTCTTCCTAACTGGTTCCTATAGAAGTAGTCAAGTGGGAACAACTGGTGTTATATTCAATCAAATAAGCAATAAAAACACAAAAGGATTACAATTATTTCCTAGACATATATCAAATGCTGAAAGATCATAAATAAAAACATTTAAAACAAAAGAAACAAAGATATAAAGTACATCAATTAAGAAACATCCTACGTAATTAATCCGATTGGAATCTATACAATGTGTCAGGCTCATATCAACAATGACACCCTAATAGTTCCTCGAATTGAATTTTTATCTATTTGCGTCGACGCGTTTCGGTTATGGCTTGGTGCGCTCCACCTTTCTTAAGACAGAAATGATAATTTGTCTCTTTTATCCAAGTTAAAAATGACTCCCTCAAGGGGTCTTAATGGGTCCAATCTATAAATACGATTTTTCTAATAACAGTCCCAATGTTGATGTCTGTAGGCTGTTGTTAAAGCATATCAATTAATGCTATTTTCAAATCTTCAGGAAAACTCTCAAATTTCATGAGGGGAAAAGTGTCCTGCGTCCCACCCGTCGGTTTAATGTTGGGATTTTTCATAAAATCTCCTCAAGCGTACTGAAATGACAAGGGCTTTTCACCGTAAAATTGGGCAGATCCCACCAAGTTGAAAAGGGTAGTCAGTCGGGACTGTGTTAGACCGGAACGTGGTACGGTAAAGTCTTTACATTGCAGGAACCCAGATACAGAGAACCTAGTATTTTGCAGCCCTGTTCTCCTCGTCACAAATACACCATCACAATTAATCCATCAATAACATCATTAATAACATCATCTCAATAACACCATCAAAATAACACCATCAATAACACCATCACAATAACACAGTCACAGTAACACCATCACAAAAACATCATTACAATAACACCATCACTGCAACACCATCAATAACACCATTATAATGACACCATCACAAACACACCATCAAAATAACACCATCAATAACACCATCACAATGACACCATCACAGAAACACCATCACAATAACACCATCGCTGCAACACCATCACTGCAACACCATCACAGTAACACCATCACAAATACATCATCAAAATAACACCATCAATATAACACCATCACAATGACACTGTCACAGTAACACCATCACAATAACAGCATCACAATAACACCATCACTGGAACACCATCACTGCAACACCATTACAGTAACACCATCACAAATACACCATCACAAATACACCATCAAAATAACACCATCAATAACACCATCACAATAACATCATCACAATAACACCATTACTGCAACACCATCAATAACACCATCACAATGACACCATCACAGTAACACCATCACAAATACACCATCACAATAGGGTTGCAGACACTCACGACACAGACACCCATGACACAGGCACTCATGACACAGGCACTCATGACACAGGCACTCATGACACAGACACTCATAACACAGGCACTCAGTGTCATGAGTGTCTGTGTCATGAGTGTCTGTGTCATGAATGTCTGTGTCATGAATGTCTGTGTCATGAGTGCCTGTCTCATGAGTGTCTGTGTGCTATCCTCCCTTTCTCACCTCCCCTGCCCACTCCCCTACTTTCCTCCCTCCTTTCTCTCTTCTCCTAATGTTTTCCCTATTTTTTGATGTATTGTGTAATTGTTGATCTTTTTCTGTTACATTGTTTATTCTCATGTAAAGCGCTCTGATACCTTCGGGTCTAGCCAGTGCTATATAAAACTGTTTAAATAAATACAGGCATTCACACAGTTTAGTCACAAATGATTGCATTCAATAAGACACGTTTAATCAGTGACTTACACAATCAGTCACACACTTCGTAAAGCCTTCATCCAGACACGTATACACCCACAAATTCTGCAATATAACTTGCCATATATATCAAACATATTTAAACTTTACAGAAACACACAGTCACTGGATGATTTTATCAGTGATGTCATTTGAGATGTCATCAGTGATGTCATCAGTGATGTCACTGACCATGCCATGAATGATTTAATATGTGGGGTCAAGAGCAGTGCATTGCTGGGGCGCGAGTCTAACTATAACGTGGAATTTCTATGGTTTTGTATGAGTGAAATGTCCAGCTAACTGTAACACCCCTGAAACCTATAGTTTTTTCAGTGAAATTCTAAGGTTTTTTAAATGCTAATTTCTAACTATAACAGGCCTAAAAACCTATGGTTTTTTCTGTGAAAAAAAAAGAATATATATATATATAAGTGACTTCAACTATTCAAAGACCAGAATAGATGTCTTTCGATATATACGCAAACTTAAACTGCGCAAGTTCTTCAATATCAAGGATGGTCTCAATGAAATGGAACTAACCAATATCGAACTGAATCCTACTACGCTGTTAGCTCATGACACCAGAGCATTACTTACCGTGCACCAAATGGGAGATACTAATGACAGTACAAACTTCAATCCATCGACCCAACAAGAGCTCAGAGACACCAACATCAACCAAATAGGAGCAGGTAGCAGTTTATTTAAACCTGCCTCCAATTTCATACCGACCATACCCCGAGACGCCATCGACTCATTTCATGAGGTGGTGACAGTAGATCTCAAAAAATTATATCACCAAATCAAACATCGCAAAAAACAAAAAAAATAATAGGGAAAAACTATACTGGGCACTTATGACCAAATTGAAAACTGATTATAAAAACATAATCATGGGTTCTCACTCTGCAACTCTGGGCATTAAGCTTGCTTAATCTCCACAACGGCCCCCTGCGACGGGATGCCGGGCTTTCACCTTGGGGATGCCCTGTAGGGGCTATCTCACAGGGAAAAGCCAGGACGGGTTCCCAAGGCAAGCGCCGGGAAACCTCCGGGTAGCTGTGCGCTATATAAATGCAATAATAATAATAATAATAATTGTCTGTAGTTCAGATAAAGGAGGTAACATCGTGATTTGGCCGCAAAAAGATTATATCAACGAGGCGACCAGACATCTCTCAGATATCACATGTTATCAGAAAGCCAGTGTAAAAGAATATGACAAAGCAAGACACACTCTTAAAAAAATGCTTTACAAATACAAGAGAGAGGGCCTAATTTCCATGCAGGAGTTCAAGTTCCTCGATGTAGAGCATCCAGTCATGCCCAGGTTATACTTAATCCCTTAAATCCACAAGGAAATTCTACCAGTTCCAGGAAGACCGATTATATCGGCAATTGACAGTATGGTGGAACACATTGCTATTTATGTGGATTATTTTTTGCAGAGTTTGGTAAAAGATTTGCCCACCTATGTGAAGGATACGGGAGACTTTCTGTGCAAGATAAAGAATACTCCTTGGACATCGGAGTCTGCATTTATTGCCCTGGACATAGAGTCCTTATATACTAGTATTGAACATAGCACAGGACTGAGGGCACTTGAATCTTTCCTAGGGACTCGACCCTTAAATTGTTACAACCATAACAAGATGATTACCGAGCTTGTCACATTATACAATAACTACTTTGTCTTTGGAAAAGAGATTTATCTGCAGAAAAGGGGTGTGGCTATGGGGGCCTGCTTCTCTCCCAGCTATGCGTGCTTGCACGTGGGCTGGTGGGAGAAGCAGGTCCTCATGGGAAAACATCATGACACTTACTCTGAACACATAGTACAGTGGATACGGTTTATTGACGATGTATTTATGATTTGGAGGGGTGATGAAATCAGTGCCATCGATTTTATTGAACAGCTCAACATTAACCAAGAAAATCTGAAATTTACATATAAAATGAGCAAACAAACTAGATTTCTTAGATGTCAGAGTATTTGTTAAAAATGGAAAAATTGCAACCACCTTATTTAGAAAAACACGGCGGGAAACTCTGTTCTCCACGCCAGCAGCGCACACCCTCGCCATGTCATTGACAAAAAGGATTTGTAGTACAGAGGAAGAATTAGCAGTTTGCACCACTCAAGCCCTCAAGAGATTCAAAGACAGGGGATATAGTGACAGAGTGCTTAAAATGGCTACTGATAAGTTGAAGGAAAGATCCAGGGAATCCCTGTTGAGCCCCTCAGTGGTCCCCACTCCGGAAACTACTAATATCAAAGATGACCCAAGTCTGAGGTTTGTGACAACATACAACTGTCAGGAACACCGCATCAGAGCCATTTTAACAAAAAGTTGGCCCATACTTATGACCGATGGTGTCCTAGCACCCCAACTAACGTGCGGACCTAACATCGCCTATGGGAAGGGCCCTTCCATGTGCACACATGTCTCTAATTCATTCCCTGAACTCATGAAAACAGAATCTTGGTTATAACCCCGGCCGGGGTTTACTAAATGTTCTAGTTGTAGGGCATGCAAGCCGTCATAAGCACAGCGCAACTGACGCTGGTGACGAAGCAGTTCCGTCACCAGCATGCGCCCGCTGCTCTTCCGCCCCAACCCCTTAGCACTGCGGCGGAATAGCCGCCGCAGTGAAGGGGTTAAAACATATGTAGTTACTCCTAAAGATATGATTGAGACAGTCATTCGCTCACTAACACACCCATACACACACTCCTCCACCCATAAAGTCCTGCACACATGCTGTCTTCAAAACATATACAAACAGTAAGCCACTCATTCATTCATCTATGCACAAAGTAATACTCCCACCAAACCATCCAGACACTCATACTAATAGTCAAAAAACAATAATATGTGACGTCATTAGCAGTGCATTGCGGGCCCGCCAGTTATAGTGAGTACAACTAACTATAACGTGGGAATTTCAATGGTTTTGTATGAGTAAATTGTCCGGCTAACTATAACTGATATGAAACCTATGGTTTTTTAAATGAATTTGCAAAGTTCTTTAAATGCTAATTCCTAACTATAACGTGTGTGAAACCTATGTTTTTTCAGTGAATTTGCAAGGTTTTTTAAATGCTAATTCCTAACTATAACATGTGTGAAACCTATGGTTTTCTTAGTGAATTTGTAAGTTTTTTTTAAATGCTAACCCCTAAATAAAATTTGTGTGAAAATCTATGTTTTTTATTATGAATATAAATACAACATCAAAACACTCAAACTAGTTTTTTTTCAATTTTTTTTTATGCACGAGCAACGTGCGCGCACCCAGTTTGAAAAAACACAAAATGGCAGCTGAAGGGTGCGTCGGGGGTGCGTGCACCGTTCGCGCACCTCGCGTTTTTTTTTTAATGGGTTTTTGGGCCGTTGAGGTCTTTAAGGGACCCCCTAAGGAAACCTAGGGGGTCAGGGAGTCTGTTCCTTGCCTCCTTTGTGTGTTTTGAAACTTTTATAATATTCAAGTAATACGTCATTTTTGTGCGCCGTGCTCGCACGTGAAATCATGTGACTCAAAAACAACACTTTTCATTGGTTAATAGTAGTTTCTATTCTGGAATCTTCAAAAACCCCATCCACTACCCTTACTATTTGATTTATTCTCCTGGAAGAAGGACCCTTTTTGGAGCTGGAAGCAGAAAAATCAACAGGATGGCAGAAAGACAGGAAACAACATCTTCTTCTTCTGACTCCCACCTAGAATATTGCCAGCGAGCCAAGAAGGGGAAATCTTCTTTTATTTGGAAGTTTTTTACTTTTCCTGAGGGACTAAAAAAGGTAAATGCCCCTAAAGTAACGTGTACCCTTTGTGGTACTGTTCTTTCAAGGGGAAACCCTCTCAAAAAATATTCCTTTTCAATCCATACTATGATCAGACATGTAAAAAATGTGCACCCCATGCAATATGCCCAAGCAGCCCCAAGTGCTCTGGCCCAGCAGATTCCACCAGGTGTGGCCATCTACAGCTCCACCTCCATCACCAGCAACAGCAGAAATAGACCTTAGGCCATATTTGGCGCATGTGCATATGCGGTGCAACAAATGCTTTGATATTATTGTTTATGGAGAACAGAGCCTGAATCTAATTGAACGCAGCATTCAGAACCATAAATGCTCTGAAAGGAGATAATGTTTTTTTTTCTTTTTTTTTGTTCTTGTTGAACAGTTTCCATGTTGCAGTTTCTGAATTTTCTTCAAAAAAACAAAAAAAATATAAAACTTAAAAAAATATATAAAACAACAACAAAAGAAAAAAAAAAGTTCTTTTCAGAACTCATTCATTTCTCTAAAAAGAGTTGTATTCCTAACACACTGTGTCGTTCATTAATAATATATTTTTTTTAGACTTGGGCGACCGGGTGCGCGCACCTGACGATTTTTTTTTTAAAAAAAGGGTTTTTTTTGCAAGTTGGGGTTCTTTTGGGACCTCCTGAGAAGCTCTAGGGGGTCAGGGAGTGTCTACTTTGCCTCCTTTTCACGGTTTGAAACTTTTATGTAAATCGGGTAAAACCCATTTTGAAGCGACGTGCGCGACCGGGTGCGGGCACCTCATGATTTTTTTTTTAAAAGGGGTTTTTTTTGCCCGTCGGGGTTCTTTTGGGACCCCCTGAGAAGCTCTAGGGGGTCAGGGAGTGTCTACTTTGCCTCCTTTTCACGTTTTGAAACTTTTATGTAAATCAGGTAAAACGCCATTTTGAAGCGACGTGCGCGACCGGGTGCGCGCACCACCTGCGCGCACCCGAGCGCGCATGTCAAGTCATGTGACTCGAAAACAACACTTTTCATTGGTTCATAGTAGTTTCTGTCCTAGAATCTTCAAAAACCCCACCCACTTCCCTTACTATCTGTTTCACTCTCGTGGGAGAAGGAGCTTTTCCAGTTTCCAGAGAATTTTCAGAAATGGCAGAAAAACAGCATTCATCTTCTGATTCTGAGGAAGAATATCGCCTTCCTCCAAGAAAAGGGAAGGAATCATTCATTTGGAAATGTTTTACTATACCAGAAGGGCTCAAAAAAGTGAATGCACCGAAAGTCACATGTACTATATGTGGCACTGTTCTCTCAAGGGGAAACCCTTCAAAAAAATACTCCTTCTCAATACACACGATGATAAGGCATATTAGACAAGTGCACCCTGTGCAATTTGCACAGGTATCAACAAGAGCCCTGGTCACACAAATGCCACCAGCTGTGGCCAGCACATCATCGGCTCAGCCACCTGCATCTCCATCCACAGCAGAAATGGACTTAAGACCATTCTTAACCACATCAATGCTTAGGAGATTCATTGTCAATGCTGACATTTCTTGATTCCCATTGTTCATGACGAGCTCAGCTCATCATGAGTGTATGGAGGTGTACATCATGACGAGCTGAGCTCGTCATGAGCGTCCAAGGGGTTAAGAAAAGTGCACATGAGATACAACAAGTCGTTTGAAATTATTGTGTATGGGGAGCAGAGCCTCACTCTGATCGAGCGGAGAATTAATGAACACCAATGCTCCCAGAGAAGATGATTTTTTTCAAAGTTTGGATTTATTTTGTTCCTGTTGAACAGTTTTGCAGTTGAAGATTCCTGTTCACCTTTGAAAGAAAACAAAAATATATAAACTTTCAAAAAAGAAAAAAAATATATAAAACAACAAAACAAAAAAAAGTTCTTTTCAGAACTAACTCACTTCTCCAAAAAGAGCTGTATTTCTAACACAATGTGTCATTATTTGTTTGAATGAATGTATAGTGAATAAATGAATGACTGAAATGACTGACTGTAGGGGAGGAAGAGACTGAGGGAATGAGTGAAGAATGGAGAGTATGGTGAGAAAGGAAAGGTGAGTCAAAGAGTGACTAAAAATAAGGGACTAAGGCTAGGGGAGTGAGTTAAGGGGAGTTAAAAAGTAAGGGAAGGGCACTAAGAAAAAGAGAGTAAGGGAGGGGGAGTGAAAGAAGGAGAGCGGGGCGGAGACAGGGAAGGAGTGTAAGGGACGGAGAGAGGGAAATAGAGTAGGGTAAGGGGAATGATGGGGAGGAAAAGGGTATGAGGATGATAAAGGGAGGTAAATGAAAGTGAGAAGTGGGGAGTGAGGGAGACAGAAATTGAGTGAGGGAATGGAGGGACTGTGGAAAGCGTAGTGAGGGAATGTGACTGAGGATTTAAATAAGTGAAGGAGAGTGAGGGAGAGTGAGGAAAAGAGAGCAGAAAAGACAACAGGGGTGACATCGAGACAGGAGGAAAGGTAGTAGGGGTAGGGGAATGATGGTGAATAAAGGGCGGTGACAGTTACAGAAAGGGTATGAGGGTGAGGGAAGGAGAATAAGGGAGAAAGAGAAGGAGAGCAAGTGAGTGAGAGGGAGTGAGGCGGTTAGCCTGAGTGACACAGACGAAGAGAGGGAGAGTTAAATGGAGTGAAGGGGAGTGGGGGACTAAACGAATGGGATTTAGCAAAAATGAATGAGGAAAATGAAGTAAGGGAAGAGAAGTGACAGATGGAGTGAGGTAAAAAGAGTAAGGGGGAGTGAGAGAATTGATGCAGGTGAAAGATAATAGGAGTGATGAACAGAGGTAAGAATGGGTGAGAGTTAGTGAAGGGCAGTGACAGGGTGAGAAAAAGAAGCATATTAAGAGACATGAAACAGTAGTGAGTAAGAGAGAAGGATTTAAGGAATAAGAGAGAAAAGAAGACTGGTGGCCAAAGAGGCACACAGTAAGAGAGACAAACAAAGAGAGAGTGAAGAAGTGTGAAGGAGTAAATCAGTTATACTGACTGAGACAGAGAAAGAGACTTAGAGACGGATGAAGGAAAGGAGAATTAGGGAGACAATAAATGAAGGGGAGTGTAGAAAAGGAAAAGAAAGAGTGAGAGAAGTGGAGTGATTGAAGGTCAATGAGGGATGATGTAATAGAAAGACTGTAAGGGGGGAGTGAAAACAGATTGTGCAATACAGCAACACAAGGTAGTGATTGAGGAAGATAGGAAAGAGAAGTGAGATACAGGCAGTGAAAAGAGAGAGTTACACAAGGTCAGTTATGATGAGCAAAGAGTATTTTTGGTGAGAAAAGGAGTGTAGAAGTGAATGAAGGGCAGTAATCACAACGAGAAAAGGTGAGTAACATGAGTAAAGGAAAGTTACTAAGAAAGAGATTAAAGAATGGGAAAGACACAAAGAAAAGTAAGTGAGTGATGAAAAAGTATTTTTTGTTTGTCAAACTTACCTTAAAAATAATAACAACTTTATAGTATATATATATTTTTAAATATACTATCTGTGGAAGAAAAGAAAACATTTAGTTATAATATATATTTCATAATAGAAAAAAAGGAGAAGTCAAGGAAACAGAAACGGAAAGTGAGGAAGGGTGAGGGAGAGAGAAAGTGACAAAGAATGAGAGGGAGAGCAAGTGACTTACAGGAAATGAAGTGATTAGACTAAGTGAGACAAAGGGAAAGAGAGAGAGAGAAATGGAGTGAAAGAAGTGAGAGAATTAAAGGAAAGGCAGTTAGCAAAAGTACATGAGGAAAGAAGTGTAAGGAAAAGGGACTGATGGAAGAAATGGGGGAAAGAGAGTGAAAGAAGTGCATAGACTGAAAGAGAGAGTCAGGGATGGAGTTGGATAAGATACTTCAGGGTGAAGGAAGAGTACTGATGGTGAGAGAAGAAATGTAAAGGTGAATATAGAGCAGTAAAGAGAATGATGGAAGAGGAATAACATAAACAAACGGAAGATGAGTAAGAGAGAGAGTGCAGAAAGGAAATAAAAGAAAAAGAAATAATAGAGTGATGAAAAGATATTTTTTTTGTCATACTTACCTTATAAATAATGACAAATTATATAGTATCTGTGAAAGGGTGAGGAAGAGAGAGAGAGGGAGAGAATGTGTAGTGTATAAATGAATGACTGAGTGAAAGAGAGGAAGGGACTGAAGGAATGAGTGTGGAAAGGAGAGTATGGTGAGTGAGGAAAGGTGAGACAAACAGTGACTAAAAGAAAGGGACTAAGGGTAGGGGAGTGAGTTAAGAGGAGTGAAAAAATAAGGGAAGGGCACTAAGGGAAAGAGAGTGAGGGAGGGTGAGTGAGGAGCGGGGCAGAGACAGGGAAGGAGTGTAAGGCACGGAGAGAGGGAAATAGAGTAGGGTAAGGGGAGTGAATATTAAGAGAAGTGGAGTGATGGTGAGGGAAGGGGTATGAGGATGATAAAATGGAGGTAAGTGAAATTGAGAAGTGGTGAGTGAGCGAGAGTAAAATTGAGTTATAGTGACTAAAATTGTGGAAGAGATTTAGAGATGGATGTAGCAAAAGATAGTGAGAAAGGGAATTAAGGAAGGGTAGTGAACAAAATGGAGTGAAGGAATGAAAGAAGTGGAGTGACTGAAAGTTAGGGGGAGTGAGAAGAGATTGAGCGATACAGCCACACAAGGAAGTGATTAAGGAAAAAGGAAACATAAGTAAGAAACAGACAATGGAAGTGGTAGAATATGACTTAGATTGAGTGAAAGGCAGTGACAGTCACAGAAGTGATAGATGGGTGAGGAAATAGAGAAAGATAAGTAAGATATTCTTAAAGAAGTTTTTTTTCTTTGTTGTACTTACCTTATAAATATAATATCTGTGGAAGAGAAGAAACAATTCAGTTATAATGTATATTTCGAAATACAAAATACAAAATAATTTGTACAATATTTTAATATGGCTGAGATACCCGCCACCCCCTCTCAACACAATCCCCAAAGGAGGGAAACCGGAAACATTTCTTGAAGTTTTTGGAAGAGGGAGGGAGTGACCCTCCCGGCCGTATTTATTAAAACAAAATTAAAACATTAAATCAACAATTCATATTAATGTACAATTTCATTACCACATTGCGATGTTTGGCTAACCTTAACAGATTCTCTAATACAGAGGTTCTCCTAGCCGAACTAACATCCTACAAAACATTTACTTGACATTTTGAAATTGTACATCCTAACGTTTAAGGGCCAACGGCAAGGTCGTAACCGGTGTCAAGATCCCTAAACCAGAATTACCCCCCCCACTTGGGAGGGGCGACAGCACAGAGGCGTACCTCAAGTGCAACTACCAATTTCCCTTGACTTGACGGGGGCCCCAATAAAACTCGACGCCACTTAAAGGTCGTCCGAGGACTCGTGTGAGGTATCTAGAAGGTAGCGTAGACCCCCCCCCAAACCCCACACCACTTATCACATCTGCCGTCGCAGACGTCCTGGCCCCGGGAAATTTCCCCAGGAGGGGGCTGTAACCCCTCCTACCCAGGAAGGGGCCTTGACCGCCTTTCCTTTTCTTTCGGCGACCCATCCTTAGAAGGGACCGCCTCCCCGTTGAGGGGCCAATGGCCACCCTCCCCCGAGCGCTCCCATCCGTGTTGGGTGACGCCCACTCATAGGGATCTTCCAATTAGTGCTCACCGATCATGACCTTACCGCCACAGGCCGGATAGTTGACCGGCTATCCGGACCCCCCACAAAACTCCTACCTAAAGGTCATGTTATAACGTTTTTAGCCATCCTAAGAAGTCTCCTATAAGTAACTCATTCCCCACCCGAGACAAATGCACACCATCCCCCAAATACATACTGTCATCATTAATACACCCATGCGAAATAGAATGCAATGTCTTGGAACGGAACAACCTACTCACTTTGTTATTAAGCTTTCTAACAGAATGATTCAAAGCCGGAACAGAAATAGCCCCCCGCCACACCTTTCGTGGGATCATATGGGACCACGCAATTGTGCACCCCGGAACTCTCCTCGCTAACCAACTTACAGTGGAAAGCATTGCCTCCAGGAGAAGTCGTCTACCGGTGGTGACCAAATCATTGCCCCCTAGATGTACTATGACTATAGACGGCGGTGACCTCGTCCGCCCTAACAAACCCTCGAAGAATGCTCGAAACTGGTCAATACAGAGACCGCCTCTTCCGAAGAAGGACACACTGTACCCGTATTCCCCAGCTACGTGAATCATGTCACCTGCTTTGAATACGTCCGCGGCACGCCTCACGTATGAGTGGCCCACGACCCACACCTCCTTTTTCACAGCCGGTGATGTCTGACCGCTGGCCCGGTGTTGGGTCGACTGCATAGTCCGCCCCGCCTCGTAGGCTTGCGCAACTGGAAACCAAACAAAAACAAGAAGCGTGAGTACATCATTACAGCTTCACAACATGTGCAACCGCACATACCTTTTATAACAATTGGAGGACCAACGCCCCACTCGTTTTACTTGTTCAACATTAAGACCCCTGGCTGTAGCTTCCGTAGCAGCCCCTATCCGAAAGGAATGGGTCCCAAACTCGCCCGGGTTCAAGCCCGCAGCGGCAATTGACATCGCAAGCACCCGCTGAAACTGAAATTTTGTCAGTGGGGTGGCGTCCACGTGTCTCAACAAGGTCCCCCCCCATGATGCCACCCTTCGTGCTAGGTAGTCTTCTAAACACTTTACCGGACACATGGAGGACCCGGGAATCCTGCGTATGATTATGCAGTCACCCATCCCACATTGATCGGTCTTGGACCTGACAAAGGAGACAGTCATTGTCTCTCCCCTGATCTGAACGTGCTCCTGGCACAAACCCCCAGTCACATCCTGTTTGTTCCTTGCCACTAGTTCGCTTACCCGCATCGCACCATGAAATGCCAGCGTAAAAGCAGCTCGGAACAACACTGTCTCAAACTGAGATGAACATGTGGCAGGGAGTGTGGCTAACAACTGGGCCAACCTATCCAAACCTATCGGGCGCCTCTCATCTATTCTGCGACCCTCAAGGCGTTGCCACCCACGCAGCGCTTTCTGTACAACGAAAGACGCTGTCGGGTCCTGGATACCATGAGCCCTGGCAACAAAGGAAATGGCAGCACGATGCCTCTGGGCTGTAGCCACCGATTTCCCAGCCATATGTAAAGACATCAGAAAATTCACTACCCATTCCTCGTGGCCCCAAAGCCCCTCTCTATCAGTCCCCAAAAAGGCTAAATAGGACCGGAACGCCCCTTCATATGCCTTCCTTGTCCTTGGTGCTAAACTCTCTCCCACGAGGTGACGAAGTTCGGGGCACCGAGAGACCAGAGAGCTTCGGGAAAGGGTGCCGGCTCCGGGTCCGCTGTGGGAAGGAAACCCGAGAAAGCCTGCATATGAAAACGAGACAGTGCATCAGCCGCCTGGTTCAGTACCCCCGGGACATGTTTAGCTCTGAATAGCACATTCAGTTGCATACACAGTAAAACAATTTCTTTGAGCAGCCTCAAAATAAGTTTGCATCGCGCTGCCTGGCTATTGATACACTCTACCACGGTCATATTGTCAGACCAAAATACCACAGAGTGATCTTTGAACCCCTCGGGCCAAGTTCTCAGGGCCACCAAAATGGGAAAAAGTTCCAGGAAAGCAATATTACTTGTCAGTCCATTGTCATGCCACCATGCCGGCCACCTTTGTGCCGACCATTTTGTGCCGAAGATGGCACCAAAACCCATGCTACCTGCCGAATCTGTCCATAGCCCCAGCTCTTCAGAGGACACGGCCGGTTTGTTCCAGACGACTCGACCATTGAAATCCGCCAGAAATGCTAACCAAATGCGCATGTCCTGGCGGACCTCAGCCGATAATCTCGTGCGATGATGACCCTCCTTTAGGCCGACCATAGCTTGGGCAATCGAACGGGAAAAGGGGCGGGCCATTGGTATAACCCTCAGGGCAAAATTCAACTGTCCAACTAACTGCTGTAATTGATGCAGCGTAACTTTAGATCCACTTATACACATTTGCAGGGCTGCCCTGAACTTCAACACTTTGTCAGCTGGTAAACGAAAACAACCCTCACTGGAGTCTAACTCGATCCCCAGAAACTCAAGGCAAGTCGCAGGACCCACTGTTTTACCTGGCGCCAATGGCACACCAAACTGCTTCATTAACAGACAAAATTCGGCCAAGGCCCGGCCACATTCGAGATCCCCGGCTGCCCCAAGGAACAAAAAATCATCGAGGTAATGCATTACATGTTGGAAACCCGTCTTCTTTGTGAAGACCCATTGTAGAAAACTACTGAATTTCTCGAAATAGGCACAAGATATAGAACACCCCATCGGCATACACCTATCCATGTAATAATGACCCTGAAACATGAAACCCAGGAGACGCTGATCGTCTGGATGTACCGGAAGCAACCGGAACGCTGACTCGATATCTGACTTCGCCATCAGCGCCCCGGGCCCCAGGCGATTCAAAATGGCTACGGCCTCATCGAAGGATGCGTACCGCACCGAACACACTTCCGGGTCTATTGCTTCGTTCACAGAAAGACCACGTGGAGCTGATAAGTTATGAATCAGTCGGAACTCACCCGGGTCCTTCTTGGGGACCACCCCTAAAGGAGAACAAACAAAATTATGCACCGGAGGTACACTAAACGGGCCGGCGACCCGACCTCGAGTAACCTCTTTCCGGATCTTAACCTGTACCACGGTCGTATGCTGCAGGACCGAAAGTTGATTTTTACATTTCTCCACACCCTGAAAGTCCCCTACTGGGATGCGGAAACCATACGAAAACCCGTTCCGCAACACCCCAGCAGAAGTACGATCTGGGTATTCACTGAGCCAGGGAATCATCGCCAAGGTATCAATCGGGGTAGGTAAAGGCGCCCCTCGGACTATATTAGACCTGTTTGGCGCCTCCTCTACCCCCGTTATCACCCGTTTTGGCTCTGCACGTGGACTCAGGATGGGACGACCCGCACCCACTACATTCGTGTTTGAATTTACACGATCCCTGGGGCCGAGTACATTTACCTCTGTTGAAATTCCAACAGAACCCCCTCTTACCTGTATTGCCGGCAGGTCTCGAGTAATCGTCGGTACCCGTACCTGATCGAAAGGGCGTCCCCGCATATTGGCGGGAGGATTCGCCAACATTACTCCCTACCAATGGCACTTTCAACATACCAGTCTCCTTCATTTTATCCCATGACAAAGAATCATAACAATCCCAGGTTAAGCTTTTATTATGCTCTTTAGCCTTTCTAAAAAGATTGTCGTAGCAGAACCAATGGTTACCCTGGTGTGATGTCGAGTACCCCATGATTCGCGACTGATAGGTCGGCAACTCGGCAAGCAACTCGGGCCTTCGTTCCCCCAAGATCGACGTAAAAATCCCCCATGCTTTGCCCCAATTGCCAATGTTTTCATTTACTTTAAAGGCGGCCATTTTTGCGCGCCAAACACTCGGATGCATGAGGTCTTTCTGGCCTTTAACATGCTCCACCTCATAATGATCAACAAGCAACGAGAAAATGTTCACATATTCCCCTGCCCAAATCTTCTCCTTAATAGCCAAAGGCACATGTTGACCCAACCTTTCTCTACGAGAGGGTGTTGACTCGTCCCTCGCAATCGGCAATGGCCGCTTACCTGCACCGGACGCTGCCTCTGTGGTCGTAATCGTCCCTTGTGGCTTGTCAACTACGGCAGCCGGCGCGGACACCTTGGCTGCATCCCGTTTCCCACGCAGTTGCTTCATCAGCACCTGCGCTTCGACAGCCGTGGCACCCTCACTACCTTCGCCCAACCACGCTGCTAGTTGTGCTGCCAGCTCGGGCGGCATATCTTCATTGGACACGGGGGTGACCACCACGGGAATCGGGTTCCCCTCCACCGGTACTGGGGTTGGCGCTTCGAGCGGGGTGCAGGGAACCGGGACGTCTCCCCCAGCTGCTCCCCTCCTTGGCCTCTTGGCTCTTCCTCCTGGAGCTGCTCCGGCCGAAGGACGTTCCGGCCCTCCTTCCCCCTCTCTCTCCGCCACCCGCTTCTTCAGCTCAGTCATCTCCTTCATGAGGACTCGAAGCATCTGTTCAGTCGACATTCTCTTCCCGCCTTTCTTGGGCATTTCTCCGACCGAGTATCTGTAAGACAAAAGAAGGATTACAACGCTCAAAATTGGCTCTTCGTTCCGTCTCGAGCTCACGTGCAGCGAGGAGGTGCAGCTTCAGAGCACAGGAACAAGAGGATGCCTTCTGGTCTGGCGTCTCCTTTTATCCGTCTTCAGGGCGGGCGTGAACCCGCCCCTGCCTGCCCCAAGGGCGTGGCCAGCCGCGTCAGTGTCTAGGCCAGCCCACTCTAGGGCGGGAAAAAGCGCGCCCCGGCTACGCCGCTTCGGGCATACCAGCCGAGACTCGCCTCCCGCCCAAGATGGCTTCCCGGGGGGATCGTGGCACTCCGCCATACATTCGGGGGGACCGAGTGGTCGCCCCTTTCCATTATTTTATTTTGCTGTTCTCAGAATGTATTGAATTTCACTTAAAACAGTAAGTGCAATACTACTCATCATATGACAGCGGGTAAAAAAAAACACAATCAAAAAGATCGTGTTTAAAAAAAAACATACAACATTTGAATACATAATGTAAATATTCGAAAAAAACATATCTTAAATGTTTTTCTCTAATTCGCAATTTCCTGTGTAAGGAAGCTACATCTCCAACAATCGCAAAGTAATAAAACAATATCACTTATTTTTTATACCCTCTAAATAATCTTCCATACAAGCATGTTCTAACAACATTTTCCTGAAGTAGTCATTTTGTTCTGAGGTACTCCACACGGCCAAATAGTATGAGTAAAGGGTTTAGTTTGCAAATTACTTAATTGTACTCTTAACCTTTCTTTTCCCGACCTTTAGAATCAAAAGTTCCAACGTGTTCTCTACCATCTAAGATTAGTAAAACCTCTACCTGATGCTATCATTATCTCAAACACAAGTTTTCTTTTATAATTTGCTCACCCTCACTCACAAACTAATTCTGAACAACAGAGTAACCTTTCTTAATAGCAGTAATCTTCCTAGGCCAATTAATTTTCCTAAAATCTGGGTTGCAAAAACACTAGGTAAGAATTTGGTAAATCAAAAGGCAAACGCTTTTTAAAAGTCAATTGAGTATCATTACAGTGTGTCCAGCCTTTTGGAGATTTTAAATAAGCTGTGCAATGTCCTGATGTTGTAGAAGGACCATCAGGGAAGATAATTGCTACAGTTACAAAAGTTCTTCCAGAAATTGATAGTTGAGAAGCCACAACATTTTTTACTCCACACCACCCCAGTTCAGACAAGGCCATATGCAAATCAGTCTGACCCTGTGCCTCATGGGAACAGTCCAGCCCGAACTGCCAAGCCATGCCTTCACTGAACCGTAAACAAGCTTCCGAGGACCGGTTTCTGGCATTTCAGCCGTCTTCAGCCCGGCTTGCTTGAATCCAGTGGTGTGGAGAGCATGGGACTCACGTCTGAGTTTTTTTGCAATTTTCACCCCGAGTGGGCTGGGTATGCTCAGACGTGAGTCCCAGGCACTCCACATCACTGGAGTCAAGCTATCCAGGCTGAAGAAGGCTGATAGCCACAAACCGGTCCTTGGATGCTTGATTCCCGTCTAGGAAAGACATGGCTTGGTAGTTCCGGCTGGACTGTTCCCATGAGGCACAGGGTCAAGGCTGATTTGCATATAGCCATTGTCTGACCTAGGGTGGTGTGGAGTGCAAAAAAACGACGGATTTAGGCCCAGATCTTTGTACTGGGGTGAATGTAAGACATTGTTCTGCATTCTGTCCATCAACTGTGTTTTTTGCAATTTTCACCCCGAGTGGACTGGGTATGCTCAGACGTGAGTCCCAGACACTCCACATCACTGGAGTCAAGCTATCCAGGCTGAAGAAGGCTGATAGCCAGAAACCGGTCCTTGGATGCTTGATTCCGGTCTAGGAAAGACATGGCTTGGTAGTTCGGGCTGGACTGTTCCCATGAGGCACAGGGTCAAGGCTGATTTGCATATAGCCATTGTCTGACCTAGGGTGGTGTGGAGTGCAAAAAAACGACGGATTTAGGCCCAGATCTTTGTACTCGGGTGAATGTAAGACATTGTTCTGCATTCTGTCCATCAACTGTGTTTTTTGCAATTTTCACCCCGAGTGGGCTAGGTATGCTCAGACGTGAGTCCCAGGCACTCCACATCACTGGAGTCAAGCTATCCAGGCTGAAGAAGGCTGATAGCCAGAAACCGGTCCTTGGATGCTTGATTCCGGTCTAGGAAAGACATGGCTTGGTAGTTCGGGCTGGACTGTTCCCATGAGGCACAGGGTCAAGGCTGATTTGCATATAGACATTGTCTGACCTAGGGTGGTGTGGAGTGCAAAAAAACGATGGATTTAGGCCCAGATCTTTATACTGGGGTGAATGTAAGACATTGTTCTGCATTCTGTCCATCAACTGTGTTTTTTGCAATTTTCACCCCAAATAAAGGGGCACCAGACTTATGGCAACATACGAACGAGGGCGTCAATGGGAATGTGGGAGAGAGGGTAAACTCTGATATTTGTTATGCTTTAGAGAGGATTCTCTCCTCAATTTTAACCATTTTAGATAAATCAATATCTAATTCTAATCACTTGTTAGATGCACTGTCTCCAATTCTTATAGAGTTGCAATATCTTACCTCTGCCGGTTCTTGTCTAGGAAAGCAGAAATGGGCATTGATTTGAAATCCCAGGCAACCCAGACTAACATAGGGGTGATGGAAATGGGAGTCCAGGTGGGAACTTGGGATGACCCAGAGGCTTTTTCAACTGGGCTGCATGGAGACATCCCTGTGTTAGATAACATGTCTCGTACCGCCCTCCAAAATCAAGTATCGGGGATCACCCACCTGTTGTTTTAGGGGAAAACGCAAATGCATCAGCATTCAGACACAGGCATTCATGACACAGGCACTCATGACACAGGCACTCATGACACAGGCACTCATGACACAGGCAGTCATGACACATGCACTCATGACACAGACACTCATGACCCAGACACTCATGATACAGGCACTCATGACACAGGCACTCATGACACAGGCACTCATTTCACATACTCTCATACGGCCCGTTCAGGGGAACGCTTGAAACCCGTCTCCTGCAATATTTTGAAGAGAACTCTGACACCTATGTCTCCACAGCTGGAATGGGACGCTTTCAAGGTGGTGGTTAGGGGACATTGTCTGGGAATCCAGGCAGGGATGCGCAGACAGGTTGAAGGCGAACTTGCTCGAGTAGAGACCACACTACTAGATGGGGCATGTGAGGCGATTGAGGGCGACGACACGAACTTGCTGGTGAACTACATGCGGAGTTATTAGACAGGCTGAAACATTTAAATTACGTGGCACATTCAGCGTGCACGCATGCTTCTGGGGATAAACAAGGCAAGCTGCTGTCTTGGCTGATCAAGCGGGAAACCCAGACTGCCCCAGTGATGTCACTAACAACAGCCCAGAACACCATAGTACACACACAACAAGCAATACACAATGCCTTCACAACACACTATGAGGACCTCTACCGCTCTCGCATACAGGTTACTGCAGACCAGATCTCGACATATCTATCCACCCTGCCCTTACCGGTTGTTACCGATGCGCAACGAGATGACCTTGGAGCTCCCCTGACATCGGAAGAGCTTAGATCGGCCATATTTTCTATGTCAAATGGCAAGTCCCCGGGACCTGATGGACTACCCGCGGAGTTCTATAAGGCCTATTCTATCATATTGATCCCGGAACTATTGCGCATGTTCGCGGCGGCTATCCAAGACTCTGCCCTTCCTCCCACACTAAATGAGGTGAATCTCATATCATTGTTGAAACCAGGCAGGGACGGGGTCAATCTGGGGTCGTACCGTCCCCTAGCACTTCTCAACACGGACTATAAACTCCTGGCTTCTACACTGGCACAGAGGTTGGCACCGTTGGTGCCCACCCTTGTCCACGTTGACCAAAACGGTTTCGTGCCCACGGGCAGCACATTTCACAACATCAGACAACCATTTCGAGAGCAAAGCCTGGCCCTGCATCGATGGCCCAACTCCGGATGACTTGTGCTTGACCTGGAAAAAGCGTTCGACTCAGTAGAGTGGCCTTACCTGCTGTCGGTGCTAAGTAAATGTGACTTGTGAGAGAGCTTTCTGCAATTGGTGGAGCTCCTGTGTCAAAGACCAGTGGTACGTGTCCGGACAGGCAGGCTTATCTCCGACCAGATCAGGGTACGTAGAAGCACTAGACAGGGGTGTCCCCTCTCCCCTCTTATATTCGCCCTCATGATGGAACCATTGGCGATTCGACTGGGGGCTTCAGGCGAGGACTGGGGAATACAGCTGGCGGATGGGATGCATGCAGTGTCACTATATGCGGATGACCTATTGCTTTACATCCGTGACTTGACTAGCTTCACACAGGCGCTCACCGACATTTTCCGTGAATTCGGCAAAATGTCGGGACTCCGGGTCAACTGGACTAAATCGGGTGTTTATCCCTTTAATGCCGCAACACAGGAGTGTGATATTGCCGTTATGGGAGAACGGCTTGTGTGGTATCCCACCACGTTTAGATATCTAGGGTTGTATATCTACCGGGACCCGGCTGATGTGTTGGAGGGGAACCTGGTACGATCAATCTCTTCACTCACTGCACAGGTGACATTCTGGAGCTCTCTCCCTCTAAACGTTCCGGCTCGTATCACCCTAACGAAAATGTTGTATTGCCAAGATTACTGTACTTTTACGCCAACATGCCAGTTTACGTCCCTGTTCGCATATTTCGCGAGCTAGAAACTCTAAGCAGACAATTGATTTGGAACAAGGGGCGGCCAAGGGTAGCGCTATACACCCTATACGCATCGCTGGAAGCAGGCGGACTAGCTGTACCGAACCATGAACTATACTATTTAGCTGTGCAGCTGCAGTGGGTGGCCTACTGGCTGAGCTTGAAAAATTTGGCTGATACAGCCACAGATGCGACAGTTTTAACGGCCACTCAGATACATGAACTTTTTCATCCGCTCTCCAAGTCCCGATGCCCAGCACAGATACACTTAGCGGGGCGCGAAAATGTTATACACTCAGCTTAAAACTCACGAACAGCATTAAGGCGTATGCACCTAATCTGCCATTGTTGGGGACACCCTGGGGTGCTGGGACACTCAATGAAGCGGCGCTGAGCAGCTGGCTGCAGGCAGATCTAGACACAGTGGGCGCCCTGTACGAGGATGGCTCGCTGCTCTCGTTCGAGTCGCTAGTTACGGACGCGGGGATTCCGGCAGGCCAGTTCCTTATGTACGCAACGCTAACGCGCATACTCTCAGAAGCTTGGGATGACCTTGCGGTGGAACCACCACCTCATTTACTGATACAATACCTGCACGTGATGGGGAACGGGTCTCACTTAGTACACTGGCTAGCACAGGCCTTACACATGCATACGCAACACTCCTCCCAGCACTTGCGGGATAAGCGGTCCGGAGACAGGGGACGGGACTGGACTGATAAAGAATGGGGTAAGGCACTAGCCGGAACAATTGATATCCCGCGCAATTCCCGATTTAAAATCATCCAATTTTATGTTATACATCGGGCATACCTTTCCCCTGACAAGATAAACCGCTATTTTGGGGTGACAACAGCGTCCTGTCCTAGAGGTGGATTACTAGATACAGATTTCTTGCATATGTTATGGTCCTGCCCTTCTTTGCAAAGTTACTGGATGGAGGTCTCAACCGCACTGGCGTCAGGGTTGGGAGGTGGATTGCCACACTCATAGGAAGCTTGTCTATTGGGTCTATACAAAAGGACGAAGCTGTCGAAAGTCCCAGCTAGATTCTGGGATCTTGGTCTCATAACTGCAAAAAGGCTCATTACCAAACGCTGGAAAAACGGAGAACCCCCACAGGCCATACACTGGCGCACTTCATTTGATAACTGGGCAAAATCAAAAAGCGTCGCTTTACATAGGGAGGAGACTGCAGGCCTTCTTAAATACCCCATAGCCCAGACCTGGGACGATATCCTTGCCGCCTTTCACCAGGTGTGCATACAGAGAGGCATTACTTAGGCATGCATCATGCATCCTTCTTTACTCCCCGGTCCCCCGGGATTGCCTTGACACAGGAGATCCACACAGTCGGCGCCCCCACACCCGCGCCCTTCCAACAGCAACAGATAATGCATTAACACGGTCCCATGGTGACAGACACGCAACATTGGAAGCCACTGCATTACCAAAACTTCCTCTCCCTCTCTCTCCCTCCCCCCCTCTCCCTCCCCCCCCCTCCCGGCACCCCCTGAGGCAGCGGCCCGCGCTCGCACTGAACTGTTTATGCAGCGATCGGCAAAACACGCACCCCACACCCACACGCAATTGCCCCCAGACCTGTTTTTGATTAGCATTTTGTTCGGTTATTACTTTCTTGAATTTGGTTTGAATCAAACATTCCCAGATTGGGATGTTGACAGTTGCATCAGTTAATACTCCTCCCTGGGCTACATGTAGAGACCGCCAAAGTGGATGACATCACACCGACGTTACAAGGTTCCCTGAAGCGGGAGTGTATTATTTGGTCGAGAAACGGTTGGTACGATCCCATGAGCAGGGATGATCCACTGAGAAAGCTGAGCCCTGACACTGGGGAGCACACTCAATTTTCCGCACTGCATATGCCCTGGTGTATCAATTACTCGAAACATTACATGTTAATAGCATACAGCCAGCACCACCTGGCTGGAGACACGCCTCTTGACTAATATAGACTTTGTTCAGTGCCTGCACTATATGGTTACAGTGTGGTATTTTTCACTTAAGTTCATTTAGCTCATAGGACGTATGCGGTGCCATTGGCTACGGCGCTGAACTGTTGTTGTATACGGATCCCAAGGCAAAAAATACCAGATGTGCATGTCTTACTGCATTCTTCAATTGCCCAGACCTAAACAACATGTATAACGAGTAGTACATGCGCCAGACCGATTGCTGCTGTATTTAATCCTGCCTGATGCATCCATGAAACCTAGTATTGTACAATGCAATAATGTTAATGGTAATAATAATAAAAACATTCAAACAAAACAAAAGACACAGACACTCATGACACAAGTGGAGAAGTGTGGCTCAAATGGTTAGAGCGGAAGACCCTGATGCAGAGGTCTGGTACGGGAACAGGGATCAATACCCGCCTCAGCGGGTCTTGGACTCAATTTCCTCAGACCTGATAATTCTCGCCTCGGTGCCTATCCTAATCATGGGTCCCACTCTGCAACTCTGAGCAATAACTTGCTTAATCTCCACAATCGCCCCAACAGCGCTGGGATGCCTCGCTTCACCTTGGGGGTGCCCAGGAGTGGACATTCCACAGGGAAAAACCAGGAAGGGTTCCTAAGCGGTATACGGACAGCACCGGGAAACCTCCGTTGGAGTTAGCTGTGCGCTTTACAAATGGCATTTACATTTACATTTACATTTACAAACACAGGCACTCATGACACAGGCACTCCTGATACAGGCACTCATGACACAGACACTCATGGCACAGGCCCTCATGAGACAGACACAGGCATTCACCACACAAGCACTCATGACACAGGCACTCATGACACAGGAACAGACACTCATGACACAGACAATCATGGCACAGGCACTCATGACTCTCATGAATCAGACACTCATGACACAGACACTCATGACTCAGACACTCATGACACAGGCACTCATGGCATAGGCACTTATGACACAGGCACTCATGACAAAGACACTCAAGACACAGACACTCATGACCCAGAAACTCATGACACAGGCACTCATGACACAGACACCCATGGCACAGGCACTCATGACAAAGACATTCATGGCGCAGGCAATCATGACAAAGACACAGGCACTCACCACACAGGCACTCATGGCACAGGCACTCATGGCACATGCACTCATGACACAGGCACTCATGACACAGGCAATCATGACACAGGCACTCATGACACAGGCACTCATGACACAGGCACTCAAGGCACAGGCACTCATGTCACAGGCACTCATGACACGGACACTCATGACACAGGCACTCATGACACAGGCACTCATGAAACAGGAACTCATGAAACAGGAACAGACACTCATGACACAGGCACTCATGACACAGGCACTCATAGCACAGGCACTCATGACACAGGCACTCACGACACAGGCACTCATGGCACAGGCACTCATGGCACAGGCACTCATGACACAGGCACTCATGACACAGACATTCATGGCACAGGCACTCATGACTGAGGCACTCATGACTGAGGCACTCATGACACAGACACTCATGAGACAGGTACTCATGACACAGAACTCATGGCACAGGCACTCATGACACAGACACTCATGACAAAGGCACTCACAAAACAGGCATTTATGACGCAGACACTCATGACAAAGGCACTCACGACACAGGCACTTATGACACAGACACTCACGACACAGGCACTCACAGCACAAGCACTCATTGCACAGGCACTCATGACACAGGCACTCATGATGACACAGGCACTCATGACACAGGCACTCATAGCACTGGCACTCATAGCACAGGCACCCATGAAACAGGCACTCATGACACAGGAACAGACACTCATGACACAGGCACTCATAGCACAGGCACTCATAGCACAGGCACTCATGACACAGACACTCACGACTCATGACACAGACACTCACGACTCATGAAACAGACACTCACGACACAGGCACTCATGACACAGGCACTTATGACACAGGCACTCATGACACAGGCACTCTTGGCACAGGCACTCGTGACACAGGCACTCTTGACACAGGAACTCTTGGCACAGGCACTCATGACACAGGCACTCATGGCACAGGCACTCATGACACAGGCACTAATAGCACAGGCACTCATGACACAGGCACTCATAGCAAAGGCACTCATGGTACAGGCACTCATGACACAGGCACTCATGACACAGCAACCTCCAAGATGATTAGAGGAAATAGTCGGGTGGAGGGCTGATACCTCGGTGTCTTATTCCGGATACTATTTAGTTGCCATAAATCCCATCTCGTGTTGCAATCGAGAAGATTGGGTGTAAAGTGTATATACAACCCTCGTAGGCGTATACACTTAAAATATCTTAGCTGGGAGTAAATACTCCTTAACTCGCGATCCGAGTCAGCTTCCAGGCGGTGTGCGCAATGGCAGTGCAGCCCTTCACGATGATGCGGTAGTTTTTAGGTCAAGACTGGGCTGTGAATGCGCTGCTTTGCAAGGCATGTTGTATTTGAGTATGGACTTAAAGCTCCGCCCACTCTCTGCCCATATTTTTTATTGGTTTGTGTCATTGATCTTTGTAAATGCTGGTTTCTGATTCGTTAATAGGCTTGTTAGTCCCTCCTTAGTATCGCCTTGTCTTCATTTCTAACCTTCCATGAGGACTGTCCCTTTTACTTCTGTTGTTACACGGTATGTCTTATTTAGTTTGTAAGCACTGTTTTGTTTAATGAGATTCTCTTACTGCATACGCAACATGCTTTCCTGCAACATTCAGCGCACCATGTGCACTTTCACTTTCCAAGCAGTCCGGAACAATATCGGCCGCTTCTTTAAAATGAAATAGGTCTCGCATTGCAAGAGTTTGAGCTATTGGCATTGTAAATGACAATGCTTCTTAGTTATCTGTTAATTATCAAAGTAGAGAAAGAAAGGCATTGTCATTTACATTGCCAATAGCTCAAACTCTCCCAAATTCGAGACCAATTGCATTGCAAATGCTTGTTTTGTAAAGGAGGGGGCATACAATGTGGAGGGGAGACACCCTCGAGAACAGATGGACTTTCTTGTTTAGGACAATGTACGCACTGAGCTCGGATAATCCGCTGGACACACTGGCTTTCACTCCTAAGGTCTGCATAGCTGCCGAGGTTTCAGATTGCTATGTGTGACATTTTAAAAATTTTAGTATATTTTCATTTCATTTCAAGAAAGCTTTATTCAATTGTAGAAGAAATCATAAAAGCATACAAACAATTTATACAAGACTAATTCCATAAAAGCCATAGTAATAACATTATACATAATAAAGGTAAAAAGAAGTTACAGTGTGAATCCTAACGTTTTAAGCATCATACTGTGCAAAGTAAGCATTCAGGTGGTCATAAACTTACTTTGGTAGAGCACTTTTTTCAGAAAGGATAAAATTCTCAAAACACAATTTGCCTCTGCTAATAACTGTAAGAGTAGCAGTGCCGGGCGAGATTGTCGAAATCCAAATCTCCTTAAGAAAGGGACTAGAAACATCTGCCTATCACTGGAATAAAACTTGCAAAATAAAATACCATGAATCGTGGTTTAGGGGAAAATGGAATCACAAGGGCAAAGTTGAAGATCATGTGACCAGCCATTCATAACAGGGAAAGTATCTAAACTATGGAAGGTTCCCAGCCTAAAACAAGTTAATAAAAATCTATCGTAGGCTCCTGGGACGAAAGACAGATAGGGTTGAATATTAAAAGTTGTTAAAATGAATTGATGATGAAGGACAGAGGGCTTTAGAATCTCTACCGTCATTCTCTGCATTCGCCGTATCAAGCAGCGTTAAACTCTCTTCTCAAGTCCTTTCTTTATACTGCTTCAATAGAAGAGGGATTTGTGTAATAGTGTAAATGGCCCATAAAAAAGTTATGCACATATCTCAGCCAGGGAATCTTCATGGCTCCTTCCAGTTTCAGTATGTCTGAAAGGATTTCTCTGTTTAAATTAGTCTGGGGTTTTGTCCACAGCCTGTGCCATAATAGCACAGGCGCTATTCTGATAGAGTCAGAAATTAACTGAATACCCAGTTTGGCGTGGCAGACACATCCTGAAGTACTTTTCGGTACAGCTAAAATGTATTTTAGAAAGGAGTTTTCGACTATCTGTATAGGGGAAAGATCTGCAAACCCCCATATTCCACTCCCATAAAGTACAACAGAAACACATTTGGCCTTATATACTTTAATTAGTTCTGCTGGTGGTCGCTTGCCAAGCTTCCTTGCAAAGATGATAAGTGCAGATGTAGAAAGTAAAAGGGCTAGTTTTTTAGCAGCCACTGCTTGTACCCAGGAGTCATTCTGGGAAAAAAGGATGCCCAGATAGGAGAATTTGTTTTTATCCTCGATCCTTTTACCTTCAATAAAAATATCTTTATTAATCCTAAAGCCAGTGCCACAACGCATAATAAACGTTTTTGTGGAATTGACCCTTAGGCCCAGGTCTTTCATAAAAAGGGTAAAGCTGTTCACGACTCATTGCAGCCCCACCTGAGTACGTGACATTAAAACAGCATCGTCGGCATATAATAGGGCTGGTATTGGCCGGTCGTTAATCTAAGGAAAGTCCTGGTTATCTTTACATAGGGCTTCTTCCAGCCCATTTATTAACAAATTAAAAAGGAAAGGGGCTGGACACAGCCCTGCCTGACACCACTCTTAATCGGGAATGCAGCTGTACACTCGCCCTTTACCCCGTAACGTACGCGTGCCTTGGCGCCGGAATAAAAACTTTAAAGAAAATAAATAATATTTACATCAACCCCCAGATCTCCCAACAATTTCCATAATTTCGAGTGGATCACACAGTCAAATGCGGCTGAAAGGTCCACAAAGGCTAAAAACAAATTCCCTTTCTTGGCCCTTGTGTATTTGCCCACCAATAAGGAGAGATTCAGACCCTTTTCTACTGTCAATAGTCCAGCTCTGAATCCATATTGCAGGTCAGATAGGATCGAATTATCATCAGCCCAGTCAAGGAAACGCTCTAATACAACCCGACCTGCAACCTTCGTGATGGAATCCAGAAGGGAAATTGGTCTGTAACAGCCCGGGTCGGACCTATCTCCTTTTTTAAATATAGGAACGATTACGGACTCAACCCAGGTCAGTGGGAGTCCAGCGTTACAACTCGCATTGAGGACCTGGACAAGAAGAGGCCCCCACAAAGATGTAATTGATTTGAACAAATCAATGGGGACCCCGTCAGGTCCAGGAGCCTTTCCGCCCCTGTTGCGTTCTAATCTAGGACCCCGATCAATACTGTGACCTTATGCCCCAATATGGCTATAATCCCTTTATACCCCTATAATGGCATAAACGATCAAGAGCGATATTTCAAAAACTCGTCTCTGGCCTAACACGATCAGAGCCACATTTCAGAATCTCTTCCTCTGCAGCTCATTAGAGCAAATGACACAGCAGAAGCCACTATCTAAGATTCCTAGATTACACTCTGAGTTCTTCAACAAGATAAAACTCAGCAACCTGGGAAAGCCCCGCTTGCTATGTTTTGATTAGTAATAGAACTCTAATGAGCACTGAGAGACGATCACTTCCTAGTGACATCTTTATTGACGTCTTATGTCCAAAAACTTACGTCAAACAAGGCACCTTTCAGGTATAAATATTACCAACGTTGCCTTAAGCAAACGCTGCCTCAACGACATCGATGATAGCGATGGTGTGGTGAACACAGGAGCAGATCAGCTGTCCCCTGCAGAGCCCAGCAGATGCAAGCTGCCCACGGACGCTGCCCCTCCTCCTCCTCCTTGACGCGCTGAGAGAGACGCTGTCTTTTCTCCTGTCGAGAAAATCCAGCTCTGGCGTTTCCAGCCTACTCTTGTGAGTAACTGGGATATCGAGTCCTGGAAGGAGATACAAGACCTCCAACATTCTATTTCAGAGGAATGGTGTTGACTAAACCCTTAGAGAGAATTCTTGAAGCAAACCTTGGCAAAACCAACTTAACTAAAACTGCTACTTACTTACTCCCTCCCAGGTATTAGGCTTAGGTCAGGTACACTGGGGTAGGCGTAGTTAGAAGCACCAGTTGAGTACGTTAGCTAAATGTATATATGAATGTATATATTTTATTCATTTTAACCATTGTATGGCTAAAAAACCATATCAATGCTTTTACAGTATTATTTCGCAATCCTCATTTTACTGTACGCACTTTTTATAATAACTAGTCTTGCAATTGTAGCAATTCATTTCTCTTGCATGAGAAGAAAGACTGTTCAATAAATAATACCTTTTTATTGAAAACGCCTGTCTCTCTATTTCTCTGCATCTTGGTGAAAGTAATCTGCACCACTGACTGAGTAAAATAACTGTCTATTGTTTCACACGACTCTAGAGATTGACTCTTATTCTAAGGAGCAAAGTTGTCATGTTTATGCGGTTGTTGGAAAACTGAATCCCTTCTTGTCTGTACCAGGGAAGTTGATCACTTCCTATTCAGTCAAGAAAGTTTCCAGTGACCTCTGAGCTAGTTGGTAACAAACCCAATTAAGTTTAGCAGAGTCAGACCTGGAAGACCGCACTTCTACGTCCATACTATTGTTTATGTTATTCCAATGCGCAGGGCCTATTGGGAAAATAGGAACTACACTACATGGCGCCCAACGTCTGGTAAGGCGATAAAATTAATGCAAGACGTTAGAGTAACTCAGTCGTGCATTTTTCACACAGACCCCTTTCTACCGTGAATACTCCAATAGACGTCTGGAGTGGGTGAAAGGTTAAAGTCCACCCGAACTTAGTAGGAAGAGATTCCTATGTAAAGCTCTGGTTTATTCAACGTTGAAGGATACAGTGTTCCAAAATATTGTGCACCTAATCTTTGTCTCCTTGGAGACCTGCTCTGCAAACCTTGCATTTATACAATGCCAGGAGAAAACGGAACCGCATAGTCAGTAGAGACCTGGAAGACCGCACTTCTACGTCCATACTATTGTTTATGTTATTCCAATGCGCAGGGCCTATTGGGAAAATAGGAACTACACTACACCCCAACTGGCATGTAAGGCCCTTTCGACCTCCTCCAGGGTAAAAGCTAAGGACATAGAATGAAGAGGATCACTTAAAACTTGAATCCCTACTGAATTTCCAGCTCCTCCATAAACCTGGGTAAAATGCTCTATCCACAGGGTTTCCGGGATAGCTGACTATAGTGGGGTAAATATCGCTGGATAGAAAGGGTGTTCTAATTACCTTCCAAAAGCCTGCCCAGTCATTGTTTACTGAGGCTAAATGAAGAGCCTCCCAGGCCTCATCCCTGAGTATATTCTTCCTATCTTTCAGAACTTGATTATAGGCTTGTCTAGCTCTCTTGACTTCTGAGGCAATCCTTGGTTTCCTGTGAAGTTCTTTTTTAAACAACAAGTGTAGTTTGGTGCACTTTGAACCGGACCACCCCCCCTTGTGCCCTCTTAACCTTATGTTGTCTGCTAAGACATTCCTTAATTGCCTTGGTTATCTTCTGAAAAGACACTAATAATACCGTGGAAGGAGTGTCTTCATTAAGGCATTAAGGCATGTCTCTATATCTCTAAAAGATGTAACAATAATTTGTTTGAGCATCTCTGTCTGATTTACCATTGCCCAGCGCAGAGAGTCACCGTTAGTGCTGGCAAAAGATAAATTCTCTAACAGTCGGTCTCTGTTATTGATAGCTACAACATTCTTAGACGGCAATGTGACTGTTAGACAGAGCGGGAAATGGTCGAGACATGAAAGGAGCGAAGTCTAGGAGCATGGCTACTAGAGGCCAACATAAAATCAATGGTAGAACAACAACCCCGAAGTTGTTGTCATGGGGACAGATGGTGAGCATAATTAGTTGGCAAAACAAAGATCAAAACTGTAAATAAATTCATTCAGTAGGTCCCCTAGAACAGAATGATTAAAATGTAGGGAGCAAACACCATCTTCACATAGAGCCCCACAAAGATTAGTCCCAGCATTGACACACTCAGTACAATTAAATTCCCCCACCAGAAGTAGCATGATATCTTTCCTATTACTTTTGCTTAACAGACTCAGGGATTTATGCATATTCTCGAATACGGCGCACTGTAAGCCTGAGGGAATATTATTATAAACGTTTACCATAGCTAAAGAAAATGTTGAGTCAAAGTCCAGGATGAGCAATTGATGATAAGAATCACTAGCAAGCTCAGTAATCAATTTCAGGCTTAGAGTGTTCGACACAAACACACACAAACCACCCTTTGCTCTGCCACTCCGGCATTCAACAGCAGGAATGTGGTACGTCATGTACCCATTTAAATGAATGGCTTCCTCAGCCCAGGTCTCCTGAAAACAGAGGGCTTCATAGTGTCGAACAAAGTCCCATCATAATTGGACATTTAGTTTAGAACCAATACCAGCGATGTTCCAAGATACGATTCGACAGACCTGGTTCTCATCAACAAGTGCGAGGGGTACAAGGGAGATTACGTCCTCAGTTGGAGTCATGGTAACGTGTACAGATTAAGCTAAATCATTACAACTATCGTGTTTACTATGCACAAGTTTGTTACCAGTGTCATGGGTCAATATGACCTTCTTGTAGTTCAGACTCTGTAAATCGCCACTTCCACACCATTCCTTAGATTTGAAACAGGGCGCATGGTTAAGTCAATCATTGTCCTCCAGACCACTAAAGACCTCAAAACGATTATAAGTAGGTAGGTAGTGACTAGGCTGTCTTATTTCCCAGTGTCTCTCTGGAGCACGATTGAGGCCAGGATTAAATGCAGGTTCTAAGGGGCGATAGAAATATCCTAAAGGTAGGATATTTATGTTGCGTGAGGTGACCGGCCCATTCCGCCCTCTCTCTATAATGGTGCTTACCAGGTGGGGGGCCCTAAAGGTTATAACTACGCAATCTCCTCTTAACAATTTAGGGGAGGGGCCAACCCAACCAATCCTGCGGACCATTTTGAATTCCGAGAAGAGGCATTCCTTCAGCCTTGTCCTGGAAGTCAAGAAATGGAGAGCCTTGTTCCTTAAGGTTGACCAATGTTCTAACACATTAGTAGCCAGTTGGGGGACATTGGTCAGAACCACCGTATACGGGGTTGCTTCTGGGGGTAGATTTAAGTTTTGTGAGGAATCAAAAAGAATCTTGTGGTATATATTCCTGCTGATTATTATCAGTAATGGCAACATTAGTACTTCCCCCTTCCTTCCCCCCAGCAATTTCCCTACTCTCAAGGCGGTCAGGGTGATTGGTGGTTATAATGGAATTTGCGGCCTTATTCCTCGTTTGCTCTGAGATTACCACATTAGAGGATGAGCCCGCAGTAGGCTCTTTCCCTATGCCGGGTGGTGGTGCACAGACAAAATATCGACTCCAAAATATCGACTGGACATAATATCGAGTTTTAAATATAGACTGGACAAAATATCGACTGGACATAATATCGACTACAAAAATATCGTTTTTCAGGTAAGTGAAGTAATATCGACTGTATAAAATATAGATAGCAAAAATATCGAATTTTTAATAATATATAATATTTTATAGTGTATTTTTATGTAATAATATGTGTGAAAAGTGTGTATTAATGTTATAAAATATTTTATTAAATGAATTTTGTTTTTATAATAATTGCGTAATGTAATTCTGTAGCGGGTTGTGGGTTTATAGGGGAATAGGGTGGGAAGTAATTTAATAATAATTAATTCATTAATATATGTTTGTAAATATTTTTAATTAATAATTAATTGATAATTAATTAATATTAATTAGTTAATTAATTAATATAATTTTGTACATATTTTGTATTAGTAATTAATTGGTAATTAATTAATTTTAATTAGTTAATTACATTAATTAGAGTACATTTTTAATATATATAATTTTGTGTTATTGTTAAGTAATTAATTGGGAAAAAATAATAATAATTATTAAAATAATTACAGCTAATGTGCTAATATATTTACTTTATTGTTATTGTTAATTAATAATTAATTGGTAATTAAATAATATTGATAAATTTTGGGTAAAGGAGTATTTTTAGGGTTCAGGGTCAGTTTTCAGTTTTAGGGTAAAGGGGTATTTTTAGGGTCCTCGGTCAGTTTTCAGTTTTTGGGTAAAGGGGCATTTTTAGGGTTCAGGGTCAGTTTTCAGTTTTTGGGTAAAGGGGTATTTTTAGGGTTCAGGGTCAGTTTTTGGGTAAAGGGGCATTTTTAGGGTTCAGGGTCAGTTTTCAGTTTCTGGGTAAAGGGGCATTTTTAGGGTTCAGGGTCAGTTTTCAGTTTTAGGGTAAAGGGGTATTTTTAGGGTTCAGGGTCAGTTTGGGGTTTTTGGGTAAAGGGGTATTTTTAGGGTTCAGGGTTAGTTTTCAGTTTTTGGGTAAAGGGGTATTTTTAGGGTTCAGGGTCAGTTTTGGGTTTTTGGGTAAAGGGGTATTTTTAGGGTTCAGGGTCAGTTTTCAGTTTTTAAACGATATTTTTGCAAGTCGATAATGTGACCGTTGATACTCTTTGGAGTGGGAATAGTATTTTTTACACTTCTGGTATTGTACGGTAATATAATAGTATCTTATTTAATTATAGTATGTTATTATATATATATGTTTTTACAAATATGATTGTAAAAAATTATTTTTATTAATTTCATTTATTATTTAATTATTATAATTTAATTTAAGTATTTTTAAGTATATTTTAGTAATTAAATTTTATTATTAATTTAATTAAACACTGTTTTTAACAAAGTCGATATTTTTTATAACTATATTATTGTAAACGATATTTTGTACTCGATATTTTTGTACTTACCTGTTTGTAGATACAAACTCGATATTTTGACTGTCGATATTTTGTCCACGATATTTTTGCAAGTCGATATTTTGTCCCTCGATATTATTTCAGTGATCCCCGGGTGGTGTGTAAACAGATTTAGAGGAGGCAGACTGTACCAGTTGGTGGGTGCCTGGTGCCAGCTCCTCTATCTTTGATTACCGAGATTCTATGTTGGAGATTTTTAGATGGATGGGTTCCAAAGCAGTTACCAAGATAGACTTCAATTTACCCCAAAAAGTATCGTCCTGTAGTAAACTTGCAGTGTTAGCTGTTTCTTTCTGCTTAATCGGACTGCCCGACTTGCATACACCCTCTGCCAGTTTCCTTTTCTTCCCCTTCGAGCAGATAGCATTCTTGCTCTGCTTAGGGGTATTTTTTCTTTTGACCTTAGCAGAAGTAGAAGGAAGTTCCGAATTGTGTATGTGTTGACGTTTACATTTAGCCATTTGGCCTCTCGTTGTGACAGTGTGTCTAATTGGGTTATATTCCAGAGATATTAGGGAAACGGGGTTCTCAGGTGAATCTGTTACGGACAGCAGTGGGGGACAAGTAATAGATTCGGGGGATAAGGGAGACACATTATTGGAGTCTGTGCTCGGTGCCATAAGATTAGGAGTCAGGGAGAGTCTGCTCTGAGGGCGTGACGGTTCTAATGACAACCTACAATCAGTAAGTTGAATTTCTCGAACAAGAACAGACTCAGCCCTCACCAGGAAGGCATCAAGTGTCCCGACCATGGTCCTACCTTTATCTTTGTTCCTGCTGGAAATACTGCTTACTGAAACCCCAGCCCTGTACTGCAGATTAGCAACTTCTGGATATCACTAACGACCCTATATTATCTGCTGAGGAAGACGAGGTAACAGGCCACAGATAAGATTAACATCCAAAGAATAACCATAAAATGAGTAAATGTATCTACGCTTAGCCAAAGTCCGTTGAAACAGTTTTTAAAGTGAATTGGCAAGTTCACTGAAGTGTTCCACTGGCTGGTGCAATTTGAACTTTCTTATAGCACAATACAATACAAACTGAATCCCCCTTATGTTCGGAGTCAAAGTTAGTCAGTCAGCTTACTTCGTGTCCAAGATGAGGATGTTAGGGGGATAGCCCAGCCCTGCCTCTGCCTGCCGCGGACGGGCGCGGATGGGCCCGCCCATGCGCGCGCGTCCCACGCTGCGGGAGCTCTTGCCTCTGTTTAAGCACCTCCTGGTGCATGTGACCTTGTTGGGCATGTTGGCGGCGCTACTGCCGCACGGGATGCTGGATGGTGTAGTCCCCTAGTGCTGGGTGGCAGTGACGGTCAAAGGCGGCTCTCGGCGGCACTCAGTAACCCGCACAAGTGTGGCGGCCCCCCTCGATCCTCCGGACTCTTCTTTGTGGCAGCAGGTAAGGAAAAGAACAACGATGAGTGACACTTTCATTTGATCAAAATCAAGCAATGAATACTACGGAAACGTATAAATATCAGAAATTACGCCCATTTGAGCAAAGAGAAACTCTAAGAAGAACTTAAAACTGGTGCAAAGTGCCAGAAATGGAAGGGCACTTAGGTGTCAATCAATCAATCAGGTGTTTGTTAAAGCGCAACTACTCACCCGTAAGGGTCTCAAGGCGCTAGGGGTGGGGGGGGGTGCAGGTTCCATTCCATCAAGGAGGGGGTCGGTCGAAGAGCCAGGTTTTGAGGTTTTTTTGCGAAGATGGGGAGCGATGTTGTCTGTCTGAGGTGGAGCGGACGGGTGTTCCATGCTTTGGCCGCGAGGAAGGAGAAGGAGCGGCCTCCCGATCTGGTCTTTCTGGTGCGGGGGACCTCGGCGTAGGAGAGCTGGGCTGATCGTAGGGTCCTTTGGGGTGCGTGGAATTTGAGCCGGCTGTTAAGGTATGCTGGTCCAGTGCCGTGGAGGGCCTTGTGTGCGTGGGTGAGCATCTTAAAGGTGATTCTCGCCTTGACGGGGAGCCAGTGGAGTGTGCGCAGGTGCTGGGAGATGTGGCAGTGTTTTGGCAGGTTGAGGACCAGTCTTGCGGCGGCGTTCTGGATGTTCTGTAGCTTGCGGATGAGGTTTTTGTTTATTCCGGCGTAGAGTGCGTTGCCGTAGTCGAGTCTGCTGGTGACCAGGGCGTGAGTGACTGTCTTTCGGTGTTCGAGGGGGATCCATTTGAAGGTCTTACGAAGGAGGCGGAGGGTGTGGAAGCAGGAAGATGAGACAGAGTTGATCTGGCGGTCCATTTTGAGCTCGGAGTCCAGGATGATTCCCAGGTTGCGTGCGTGGTCTGTGGGGGTTGGCGGGATTCCGAGGGCGGTGGGCCACCAGGTGTCGCTCCAGGCGTCGGGGTTTGGGTCCATGATGAGTACTTCTGTTTTGTTGGTGTTTAGTTGTAGGCAGTTGTTTTTCATCCATTTGGCGACGGCTTCCATGCCTTCTCGAAAGTTGCGTCTGGTGGTGTTGGGCTCGTTGGATAGGGAGAGGAGGAGCTGGGTGTCGTCTGCGTATGACACGATGTTGAGTCTGTAGGTTCAGACGATGGGGGCAAGTGGAGCAATGTAGACGTTGAAGAGCGTTGGGCTGAGGGATGAGCCCTGGGGGACTCCGCAGGTGGTAGGTGTGGGGTCTGAGAGGAAAGGGGGGAGTCTGACCCGTTCCGTCCTGCCGGAGAGGAAGGAGCAGATCCAGTCGAGGGCCTTGTCCTGGATTCCTGCGTCGTAGAGTCTGCGTATTAGGGTGCAGTGGGAGACTGTGTCGAACGCCGCTGATAGGTCTAGGACAATGAGGGCTACTGTTTCTCCTTTGTCCGGTAATGTGCGGATGTCGTCTGTTGCGGTGAGGAGGGCAGTTTCCGTACTGTGGTTTTTTCTGAAGCCGGATTGGGAGGAGTCGAGGATGTTGTGTTCTTCAATGAATGTGGCGTGTTGGCTGTTGATGGCTTTCTCGATGACTTTCGCTGGGAAAGGGAGCAGGGAGATGGGTCTGTAGTTTTTGAGGTCGGTGGGGTCCGCTGAGGGTTTCTTCAGGAGGGGGTTGACCTCGGCGCGGTTCCAGTCGTCGGGGAACGAGGCGGTCGCCAGGGAGCGGTTGATGGTGTGGCAGAGCATGGGTGCGATGGTGTCAGCGGCTCTGTTGAAGATGTGGTGGGGGCAGGGGTTCGTGGGGGCCCCTGAGTGGATTGACTTCATTGTCTTCAGTGTGTCTTTGGTGCTGAGGGCTGTCCAGTCATCAATCGCTGGTTTCCGGGTGTCGGGTGGTTGGTGAGGGTTCAGTGTGTTGGTTGTCTTCGTCAAAGTTGTCATAGATGCTCTTGATTTTGTGGTGGAAAAAGGTGCTGAGTTTGTCGCAGAGGTCTTGTGAGGGAGGGATGTCGGTAGACTCGCTGGTGGGTTGGGCGAACTCCTTGATGATGCTGAAGAGTTCCTTGCTGTTGTGTGCATGGGTGGAGATTCTGTCTTCAATCGCTTTTTTCCTCGTTTCTCTGATGAGTTGATTTTGAGTGTTGGTGGCGGCTCTGAAGTTATTGTGGGCTTCTGTGGATTTGGTGTTTCTCCAGGCCTTTTCGAGGCGGCGGCATGTGCGCCTGGACTCTCGAAGTTTGGTAGCAAACCATCTGGCTTTCTTGGCACGGGTATTGTTGTTTTTCTTGAGGGGGGCTATGGTGTTGGTGCTGTCCGAGATCTATCTATGCAGGGTTCAGGCTACGGTGTTGGGGTCCCCGTTTTCCGCGATGGTTGGGGTGGAGTTGTTGAGTGAGGAGATGAGCTGGTCTTTGATGATTTTGGTCCAGTTTCTATGTGGAAGCAGGTGCTGGTGTCTGTGGATGGTGGGTGTTCTGAAGGTGAAGTGGACGCAACGATGGTCGGTACATGGGAGTTCGGTGGTGTGGCTGAAGGTGATGGAGTTTCCTGTAGTGAAGAGGGGGTCGAGGGTGTGTCCTGCTGAGTGCGTGGGCTCGGTCACGATCTAGCAGAGTTCAATGTTGTGGAGGTTGTCCAGGAGGCATGTGGTGTTGGGGTCCAGTTGATTGTCGAGGTGGAAGTTGAGGTCTCCCAGCAGGGTGTAGTTGGCGGATGCGATGGCCTGCGGGGAGATAATGTCCGTGATGGAGTTGGCGAAGGGTCCGCGGGGTCCAGGGGGTCGGTAGATGAGGGTTCCTCGGAGGGCGGCAGTGGGGCTGGCCACTATCTTGAAGTGAAGGTGTTCCATCAGTTCTGTGGACTCGTCAGGGAGTGTGCTCAGGCGGAGGCTGGATTTGTGGACGATGGCGATTCCTCCTGTTGGGTGGGTGGGGCGGTCCTTCCTGTAGATCTTGTATCCTTGGGGGATGGGGATGGCGATGTCCGGTCCTGAGGTGGCGTTGGTCCAGGTTTCGGTGAAGAATGCTACGTCCAGGGTGGTGTTGTCGAGGAGGTCCCAGATTTCTGTGGCGTGTTTGTGGAGGGATCGGACGTTGAGGAGGATGCATTGCAGGCTCTTCGGTTCGGTTGTGTTCTTGTGGGCGGGTTGTGCTGGATCCGTGTTCTTGGCGGTGCTGCAGGTGTGCCGGCAGCGGTGACAGCTGAAGGGTCCATGGGTGTCGGCTGGTGATGCTAGCTTGCAGTTGTTGTTGCAGCCTGGGTTGAGTGCGTGGACTGCTGCTGGGTCGTAGCGTTGGCGGGGCGGAAATCCAGGGTTCCTGGTGCTGGTCGCGGATGGGCGCAGACGTGCTTGCCTTTGACGCACCTTCGGTGCACCAGCGGCGCGCCTGCAGCCTGTGGCCGCGCGGCAGTGGCCGCCATTAAGTAGGGGTCGGGGAGGGCTGTACAGCTGGGAGGCGTGAGCGGGGAGAGGAGCTGGATTGGGCCGGTCCCGCTGGGGGGAGGGAGGGGCCGCGGGGGCAGCAGCGGTGGGGAAAGGTAAAGGGAGGAAAGAAGGGATAAAGAAAAAAGGGAAAATAAGCAGAAATAAGGCACAAAAGAGCAGAGATGCAGGAAAGGGCAGAAAGGTGAAAGATGGAAAGGGTAGAAAAACGAGTGAAAACGAGTGAAGGAGCAGGGGGAGAGAAAGGGAAAATGAGCAGAAATAAGGCAAAAAAAGAGCAGAGGTGCAGAAAGGTGAAAAATAGAAAGGGTAGAAAAATGAGTGAAAACGAGTGAAGGAGCAGAGGGAGAGAAAGGGAAAATGGGCAGAAATAAGGCACAAAAGAGCAGAGATGCAGAAGGGTGAAAGATAGAAAGGGTAAAAAAACGAGTGAAGGAGCAGAGTGAGAGAAAGGTCCACTGGACCACCAGGGATGAGGCGCAGGGAAACCTGCGGGTGGAGGAGGGCCTCGATCACTAACACTCGAGAGTGCAGGGGCAGGGGCACCTCACTTAATGGTGGAGCTGCGAGGGTGGGAGAGCAATTTCACTGACAATGAGTCAGTGCTCTTGCTCGCCTGTCCCCGCAGGTGGGAGGTGCTCTGCTTTTAAGTGCCTGGCATCACACTGCCATCGACGACCTACAGCCCTCCATGGGTTCTGGGGAACTCTGTTCGCCCTATCATGACTCTCTCACTGCCATGTTTTCAGTTTGATTGTGTGGTATTTCCATGATTTCAGTATACTGAGGAGTGACATTCTATAGCCAAATCATTGACACTTTGAGTGACCATTATCTACTACTGTGCGCATTACAATCAATGACTTGCATAGTTAAAGTGCTTTCTCAGTCGTAGAAGCAGGGGATGTAATTGCATTATAAATAGAGAAGTCACCATGCCCTGCTGCGCCAAGCAGGTTTCAATTATTTTTGTCTCCTTAAAAACAGACAGACATATGCAGGAAGACTGAATTAACCAGGTGAGGTTCACAATGTAAGAGAATATTTTGTCACCGATTACTTGAACTTGCATTTATCTTTCAAAAAAGGTGCCTTATGTGTAAAAGTGAAATACTAACGAAAATACATACAGAATAATGTCCTATTTAACCACGCCTATGGCCCACACACTGACACTGCCCCCATTGCCGCTTGACTCACCTGTGCCATACCAGAAATGACTGACAGGGAAGGCTGAATCAGTAGATAATCACGTTCTGCAATGCACTGAGAGGAATAGTGTGTGTGCAGCATTTGAGTGTCATGCTACGTCATGCTACGCTGCCGGCTGTTTTCTAGCGTTGCTATCGGGCCCTAGTTAAGTCACGGTGTTAGAACCGGGGTCTCTAGTTGGCAGGCGTGTGCACCCTAGTCCAAGTAGGGACCACCGCTTCCAACCTGGTAGCTTGGTGCAGAGCAGCAAAGGCGTAACTTCAGAGGCAATGTGGGACACCCCGTTGGGGTAGCTGTGCGCGATACCAAAATACACTAAATAAAATAAATAAATGTGTAAAGTATTTGTGCAACACACAACGGCGATGACACAGTAAAAACACTCACAAAAAGGAACACCACACCTGTTTTGTATAAGGATAAAAATGTCTTTATCTAAAAGTTATGCGAGAACCAAAAGCAGGTAAATCCAGCTCTAGGCAAGCTGAATAATATAAAGGATTCCAGTTTCCAAGCAAGATCAATAATCAATAAGAATGAATCCAGTTCCCAGGCAGGATTAGCAGTCAGGTAAATCCAGTCGCATATAAAGCAGGTAAACCTATCTTGATCTTGAAATGGTGCACAGTTCAAAAATAGTCAGAATTCCCCACATAGAAAATCACACGTTTCAGTCCAATGTCTGGGGATGGTCGTTACTGTCTTTTAGTGGAAGAGTGACGGGGCCCGCATAACACTTCCTCAGTCACCCGCAGTTAGGCGCCAGTCTCTGCTCCATTAAGGCATACAGTTTCCCAAGGAAAGAACAGTTCCCTGATTGAGGCAAAAGGAAAGTGTTCCGCTGGTTCTACTCCCTTCGCCCCTGCTGCTCCGCTTATTCCCTCTTCCACCATAGTGTTGAAAGTACAAAGGCTCTTTATAGGCTGCGATACGGCTGGGCCCCTTAACCAACTGACTCCGGAGTCAGAGCGGACACACTATGCTCCAAATAGGAGTCCCTCCATGGGGGCTGCCAATCACACCCACAGCAGTCTCGCCGACACCCCAGCTCACCCGATCAACACAATCAGGGCACGCGCCTTGACGCCCTATGGGCTAAGTTGCGCAATTTAAGTTGGGTTTCATTCATTCATTCACGTTTACCTGGGGATGCTGGTCTCGTCTGCAATCTGCTTCGGGCGGTCCTCCGCCCAGAGGTTCTCCCCTCTTGTTGGGGCCACTCCAGGGGAGTCAGAACACTTCCTGGGGTCCAGCGGGGCAGGCTCCTTCCCCCGGACCCTCCCCAGCCTCTGGCGCCGATCTTCCTGTCCTGGCCACAATGCGGGGAAGCCCTCTTAGGCCGGGCCAATGACAGCGCAGTAGGCCGGTGACGCGGCGGAACTCCTGGGCGGTTGGAGCCAATCCCAGCGCGGCCCTGCCATGACGTAAGCTGCACAGGCCGCAGCTTCCTGAGGCTCCCGGGCCGCCGGCGGGGATTTTAAAGGGGCTTACCGGGCTGGCGGTGGTGCAGGGTTACATGCGCAGCTTTCCTCAGGGCACGGGCCGGCGGCGTTGACCTCTAGGTGTGCAATTGCGCTTTTCTCCACAGAACTTCCAGCGCACAGTGCGGCTGGGTGCCCGGACCAGTGGGGGTGATAATGGTTGGAACAGAGCTCCTCAGTGCGCATAAAAATCCTCACAGCACGATCAGGTCTCCGGGCAACAGCAGCGAAGTGGGGGCAATTTTGAGGCACTTTCCCCACGGACCAGCGCTGATGACGGTGGAAGGCAAGTTCCCACGCAGGCTGTAGTCATCAACACAAATGCGGCTGCAGCAGTTCTTGGCGGGGAGTCACAGAATTGCCTTTATGAGCTCTGCAGAGGGTTTCTTCAGAGAGAGGTGTTGCTGTCCTTTCGAACTCTACAGAGGCAGTTTTTAGAACAAGGTTGGTAGTCCCAGATAGGCAGTTATTATTATTATTATTATTAATTAAATTTATAGAGCGCGTAGTCACCCATGAGTATCCCAGCGCTAAGATCAGTACAGCTGCGGGTCAGTGGGGGCAAAGGGGGGGGGGTTGGGGTTTACGGGAAGAGGTGGGTTTTCAGCCGCTTTCTGAAGCGCAGATAGTTGGGTTCTGTTCTCAGGTCGCGGGGTAAGGCGTTCCAAAGGCGAGCGGTATGGACGAGAAGCGCCTTCCCCCAGTGCGCGCCTTCTTCACTCTGGGAACGATAATGAGATATTCCTGATCGGATCGAAGAGATCTTGGGGCTTTACAAGATTTAATGAATTTTCCTAGACTTGGGGGTCCTTTGTTTTGCAGCAGTCTGTTCTTGAGAATATGGTGGAGACATTCTGGAGATTATGTTTCAGTCTCCCATGCAGGGTAGGATCAGCAGACAGGGGGGCAGCTGAGCAGGTTGTGGGACAGCAGTTCCTTGGAGCAGTCAGCCTCCTTCCCAGTGGCAATCCTCTTGCGCAGCAGTCCTCACTCCAGCAGGGATTCTTCCAGGTCCAACAGTGTAACAAAGAGTGAGGCCAGGACCCTCCCTTATATATCTTTCAGTCTAGGGGCTAGAAAGTGGTAGAAGTCTCTGGAAGGGTCTGGGGGCAGGGGCTTCTGGAAGAGTCCAGGGAGTTCTGGTATGTTCCCTGCCTTCCCTGCCCTAGCTGTCACAGTGACGAGAGACAGGCCTTTAAGGCTACAGTGGGCAGCCCATCACAGCTCATCCCAGGGAAGAAGGTGTCAATCACCACTCCCACCTCCCAACCCAGGCAGGCTATCAGTATACAGAGGGGAGAGGGGATGCTGCAGAGCCTAATCTAAGTATAGGCAGCAAAAGGTCCCTGTTGGACCTGGGCCTCTTGGCAGGGTCATCCCTAAACTTTTTGCCTTTCTCCAATACTCTCTCTGACCTATTTTGTTTGCTTTAATGCCTCTGGGATCTTTACCACTGCTGACCAGTGCTAAAGTGCATATGCTCTCCCTACTGAAAACTGTACATGTGATTGATGTCCATGATTGCTTCATTGGATTTACTGTTAGTCCCTAGTAAAGTGCACCAGGAGTGCCAGGGCTTGTAAATGCCAATACTGCTAGTGGGCCTGCAGCGCTGGTTGCGCCACCCACAGAAGCAGCCGTAAAATGTGTCTAGGGTCTGCCATTGCAGAACCTGCGTGCAGTCTGGTACTGTCATGCTGGCTGGGCAAGTGCACCCACTTGCCAGCCCCTAAACCTTCCCTTAACTTCATATTAGTCACCCCTATGGTAGGCCTGAGGGCAGGGTGCATTGTAAGTGTAAGGTAGGACAAGCCCTGATGTGTGTGGCATGTCCTAGTAGTGAATTACATCCAAATTCGTTTTTCACTATTGCAAGGCTACCTGCTCCCCTTAGGCCAGAATGGGCTGCTGGAATTATTACACTCTATAATCCCAGCAGGCTCAGGGAACATGGTAGAGAGTCATGTTTAGTATGCCTGAACTCAGAATAATAAAATACTTCTTTTAGTAAAGTTTATTTTAATATCCTGGGTTTGCAATTTTACTTTTAGAAAGTTAGCATTTGCTTGCTTAACCATTTCAGCCCGCCTCTGCTCTTGTGTGTGTATCTGACTGTCTGGGTGTGTGAGTGACAGGGCTGGGAGTTGACAGGTTGTGAATAGCAGGATGACACCTTAGTGGGTGGTGGGAGTTTCCCCTGAGTGATGCATCAGGCTGTGCTCTGCCTCCACAATGCTGGCTCCGCCCTCCTGGGGAGCGACTGATGACTCAGCCTGCACCTGGACCAGGAAGGACCGAAGCTTGTCAACAAAGTGCTCAAGCTGCCCCTGTCTTCACAATGCCGGCTCCGCCCCCCTGGGGAGCGGCTGATGTGCCTGCCCTCACACTGAATGCAGAAGCAGAAGTACCCACCACAAGTGCTCAGGGACTGAGAACAGTTATGCAAAGGCCCCCCTGGCCTGAAAGAACAAAAGTAACTGGGTATAAAAGTAGGAGCCCTGCTCCTTGTAAATGAGATCCAGTTTGCGCAAAGAAGAAGCTCTGCCTGATGAGAAGGACCCTGGGAGCTGCAAGGAGAAGTACTGACTCTGACCCCAAGAGACTGGCCTGTGGTGGGTGCCTTGCTGTTGAAGGAGAGCAGGAAAAGAAAGACTGAAAGACTTTGCCTTTATTCAACTTGTGCCAAACTTTTACCAAGATCTCCAAGGGCTTGCTGTGAGCTTGCCCCCTGACCAGCGCCCCAGGAACAGTGGGCGCTACCCTGGAAGAGAAAGCTGCCGTGAGTCGTGCATCTGTCCTGCACCACTACTGAGGAGAAGCGGAGTGCACCGTGAGAGAATCACTGTGCCCTCTGAAAGGCTCTTGGCACCCCCGTCCAGCCGAGCACCACAACTGCTATCTGGCAGGCCCCAGCTGACATCGCCAGGACCAGCCTCGCTGGCCCCAGCACCGTGCCTGTCGCCTGCCTAACTGCGGTCTGCACCGCAAGAACGGACCCTGCCTTGTGCCTGCCTGCTTCACAGGAGAAGAAGTTGGCCTGAAGCCCCAGCCGCTGCCGTTTGCAAGCTGCAGCGGCGTGGGGAGAGAAGGACGACCCGCTGTGCGCCCAGAGGCTGTGTTCGCGCCTCTCACTGCTGCCCGGGGCCCTGCCCCCCTCTTGCCAGGCCGGGAGCACCTCGCCGGAAGATCTGACCCCCACCGCAACGCCGCCCTCCTGAGCCGAGCCGCCGCTCGGATCGACTGAGGAAGACACCGCGACGAGGGACCTACGATCAACCCCGGCATCGTCCGCCCCGGACCCCCGCCTTCAAGGATTAAAAGGTACTGTTGTGCTAAAGTGCGCCGCGCTCTGGACACGGAGTCCGTGAGGCGCGCACCCCTCGTCCCCTGCTGGCCCCCGCTCTGTGCGCTCTGAACTGCGAGACTCCGGGAAGCCGTCCCGCAGCTCAGTTCGAGACGCACTGCCAGCGGAACGCCTCTCAGCTTACGAGGTGCCCTAACGCCCTAAGGGGAGTCGGTACTCTGCCAACCTTGCCCCATCCTTGAAGGGCCCCTTCCCTGAGAGTGCCACATTCGAAGGTCCGCTCTTTGGCTGCCAAACCCTGTGCGCTAAGAATTGTGCGCCTACCACGGTGACTGGGAGGCCGGTACGCCTCCTCTCGGCCATCGGAGAGAACGCCGCGCACCCCTGCTCACGCGGAAGGCGTGAGGGTTAATAGGGACTTGCATCCAAAGCCGGGTACAGCGCCCAGAAGCCCTAGAAAAGCGCTGTACTGTCCTGGAACGGGGTAAAAGACCCCCAAGATCGCATTCAGGAACTGTGACACTCTTTTTGAAGGGTAAAGACTGCTTTTGATTACAAACTGAACAAGAACTGTGGTATATGTCGAAGAGTAAACTGGAATCCTGGAAAATAACCTGAAAAACTGTATTTACAAGCCTGCTTGAAATTATATAAAGAATATATATTTTTACAAAATACAGTTTGGTGTCATTGTGTGGTGGGTTGGTGGTGATGGTGTAATATTGCAAATGTTTAACCCTATGTGCCCCAGAGATTAGCCTAAGACTGCTTAAGCCACACTACCTAGAGGGTAAGCAGAGGTTGTCTTGAAGGTAACCCTCAGCCCTGACCAGGAAGAGAGAGTCCCTGCTTGTCGCTAGTACTGCACTGCGCCAACTAGAGACTCCCCCTTCCTACATTGGACGCAGCAGTGAGGATCGCGAATTTACATTTGCAGTGTTTTACCTTAGCTACTGACCATTGCATAGTGATTACAGTCCAGTAACTTAGCCACAGACTTTTTTTGATTTATGTTTTACTGAGAGAATCCCCATTTGTTGTGAAGTCATGCCTGGATCAGTCAGAATGGAAACTGAACCAGCAAGAAGCATCATGAATTTTGGTAGAGCCCTGTCGCCAGAGGAGTTGACGGACAGGAAGGAGGCCATAATACATGAAATGAAGTTGGCGGAGCTGAAATTGAATTGCCAACTGGAGCTAGAATCTAGGAAGTTAGCCCTGGAAGAAATGAAAATGGAGCTTGCGCATGACTTAAGAATGAGGAAACTTGACTTGGAGCTCGAGGGGCTTGAGGCCAGGAGGGCTTCAGCCCAGCAACAAGAAATATGTGTAGCTCAGAGATTGAGCTTTGCTGAGTTGGAGGTGGAGTCCAGCTCAGATGGTGGCAGCAACATTAAGGTATCTAGTGCTGACAGCATAGTGCGCGCACCTAGAGATATGGCACCTGACTTGGAGGGGGTTAACTTACATCAGGAGGTTCAAGGGCATGAGGTAGCTCCAGTAGTGCGCAGCGACCCTGAAGGGAGTAGGGTGACTGGCGTAGGAGTTCATGGTCCTAGTGGTGGGAGGGATTCCCCCATGGTTGAGGTCCTGGTGGGTGAGTGTAAGGACCGCCCAGAAGAGTGTGGGTTGTGTGACAGAGACAGTCCACTACTGTCTGGCCAGTCTCAGAAGGATGGTGTGGAGTATGTGTGTGAGGCGCTGGATGGTGAGGTGAAGGATAGTTTGGTTAACCCTGCTAGGGGGCTGTGTAATCCAATTGTGGGAGAGCATACTTTAAGTCCCAGTTTTCCAGAGCTATGCCAACACCTGTTTGAGAGTGAGTTCTCTGACCCCAGGGAGCTCACATTGGAGGCAGACCTTGTGGTGGATTCCAGAGGGTCTGAAGAGGCATTGGGGTGTGATCCTGTGGGGAGTGGCTCAGGTATCTACCAGCCCAGAGTGGTGGAAGTGGCGCAGAGTAGCCCAGCTAGGTCCTGTAGTAGTGAGAGGGGTGTAGGGCCTCACGTCCTGTCCTTGAGGGGAAGGAGTGAGAATGGGTTTTGTCCCGGTAGTGCCCAACCTCAGTCTCAGAGCCTGGATGGTTCTTTAAGGGAACACCAGGTGGGGAGCCTAGGCTGTCCGGAGGAGTCACCCGCTGAGGGGGATCCCCCAGTGGCTAGAGAACGTGGAGGCTCTGTAAACAGAGCTCCAGTAGTTCTGGTATCTGGCAGTACCGCTCCAGTTGGGAGGGTGCAGAAGTCCAGAAGGAGGGACGAGAGGGAGAAAGAGTCCCCAGTGGAAGAACCAGTGGGTCAGGGGCCAGCCAGCAGGGCTGCGTCCCCAGTGAATGACCATGGGGACACCACTTCTGTCCTGGGGGATCTTCCCGCACTGTCAGATGGACAGGGGTTGGGAGATCTGCGCCAGGCATACTGTCGCACGGCACATGAGCTATGTGCCACCCTCAGGGGGGGCATGCGTGCTCCCCGGGAAGTCCTGGTGCACCAGGCAAGTGTTCAACTGCAGGGTTGGGTCCCTGAGTTGGAGAGCCAGGTTCAGGTGTTGTCTGATCTGGAGGGCAGGACCACTGTAATCAGTGTCCTGGCCCATGTCGCTTCTAGGGGTACCACTCCAATTGGGAGTGGGCAGTACTCTGGAAGGGGGTGCAGAGGGAGGAAGTCCTCGCCTCTGACCCCGGTTCAACTAGAGGGTCTAGACCCTAGGTTTAAGGGCCAGGTGCAGGGTGTCCCCCCTGACCTGGTGCCCCAGTTGCAGGATAGCACCCCTGAACTGGTGGGCGAATTGTGCAGATCACCTGCCACAGGTGCGCTGACAATTCTGGAAGGGGGTACCACTCCAGGTGGGAGGGTACAGAGCCCCAAGGAGGAGGACCGGGTGTGGGAGAGCCCACCCCAGTTTTTGGTTCAGCTGCCAGGTACAGGCCTGGAGCTGGTGGGTCAGTGCCAGGATGACATACCTGACCTGACAGGAGGGAGAGTGGACAAAGGGTGCCAAGCACCTGGGGCTACTGCCCCCCACTCTCTGAGGCCACAGAGGTTTGGGAGCCCTGGGAGGCATGAGGCCTGGGTCTCAGCCCTGACTACTGTCAGTGGCCACTGTGATTTGATGACTGTCTGTTGGGACACACCTGTGAGCAAGTTAAGGTTAGAGGCTGCACAGGTGGTGTCCACAGAGGAAGAGAAGGGTGCCCCATGGAGTAGCTGGGTGGACCCTGAGAGTATGTACAGAGGATTTAAAATAGGTTCTGATTGGCGTAGAACTGGAATGTGCCCCTGCTGTTGCGGGCCAGGTCCATGTTCTATCGCCCCAAGCAGGGAAGCCCATCACAGTGGTGATTGGTCTACCCTGCGTTTTGGCTGGAAGGGGGTTGTGTTGGACCTGGGCCTCTTGGCAGGGTCATCCCTAAACTTTTTGCCTTTCTCCAATACTCTCTCTGACCTATTTTGTTTGGTTTAATGACTCTGGGCACTTTCCCACTGCTGACCAGTGCTAACGTGCATATGCTCTCCCTACTGAAAACTGTACATGTGATTGATGTCCATGATTGCTTCATTGGATTTACTGTTAGTCCCTAGTAAAGTGCACCAGGAGTGCCAGGGCTTGTAAATGCCAATACTGCTAGTGGGCCTGCAGCGCTGGTTGCGCCACCCACAGAAGCAGCCGTAAAATGTGTCTAGGGTCTGCCATTGCAGAACCTGCGTGCAGTCTGGTACTGTCATGCTGGCTGGGCAAGTGCACCCACTTGCCAGCCCCTAAACCTTCCCTTAACTTCATATTAGTCACCCCTATGGTAGGCCTGAGGGCAGGGTGCATTGTAAGTGTAAGGTAGGACAAGCCCTGATGTGTGTGGCATGTCCTAGTAGTGAATTACATCCAAATTCGTTTTTCACTATTGCAAGGCTACCTGCTCCCCTTAGGCCAGAATGGGCTGCTGGAATTATTACACTCTATAATCCCAGCAGGCTCAGGGAACATGGTAGAGAGTCATGTTTAGTATGCCTGAACTCAGAATAATAAAATACTTCTTTTAGTAAAGTTTATTTTAATATCCTGGGTTTGCAAATGTTACTTTTAGAAAGTTAGCATTTGCTTGCTTAACCATTTCAGCCCGCCTCTGCTCTTGTGTGTGTATCTGACTGTCTGGGTGTGTGAGTGACAGGGCTGGGAGTTGACAGGTTGTGAATAGCAGGATGACACCTTAGTGGGTGGTGGGAGTTTCCCCTGAGTGATGCATCAGGCTGTGCTCTGCCTCCACAATGCTGGCTCCGCCCTCCTGGGGAGCGACTGATGACTCAGCCTGCACCTGGACCAGGAAGGACCGAAGCTTGTCAACAAAGTGCTCAAGCTGCCCCTGTCTTCACAATGCCGGCTCCGCCCCCCTGGGGAGCGGCTGATGTGCCTGCCCTCACACTGAATGCAGAAGCAGAAGTACCCACCACAAGTGCTCAGGGACTGAGAACAGTTATGCAAAGGCCCCCCTGGCCTGAAAGAACAAAAGAAACTGGGTATAAAAGTAGGAGCCCTGCTCCTTGTAAATGAGATCCAGTTTGCGCAAAGAAGAAGCTCTGCCTGATGAGAAGGACCCTGGGAGCTGCAAGGAGAAGTACTGACTCTGACCCCAAGAGACTGGCCTGTGGTGGGTGCCTTGCTGCTGAAGGAGAGCAGGAAAAGAAAGACTGAAAGACTTTGCCTTTATTCAACTTGTGCCAAACTTTTACCAAGATCTCCAAGGGCTTGCTGTGAGCTTGCCCCCTGACCAGCGCCCCAGGAACAGTGGGCGCTACCCTGGAAGAGAAAGCTGCCGTGAGTCGTGCATCTGTCCTGCACCACTACTGAGGAGAAGCGGAGTGCGCCGTGAGAGAATCACTGTGCCCTCTGAAAGGCTCTTGGCACCCCCGTCCAGCCGAGCACCGCAACTGCTATCTGGCAGGCCCCAGCTGACATCGCCAGGACCAGCCTCGCTGGCCCCAGCACCGTGCCTGTCGCCTGCCTAACTGCGGTCTGCACCGCAAGAACGGACCCTGCCTTGTGCCTGCCTGCTTCACAGGAGAAGAAGTTGCCCTGAAGCCCCAGCCGCTGCCGTTTGCAAGCTGCAGCGGCGTGGGGAGAGAAGGACGACCCGCTGTGCGCCCAGAGGCTGTGTTCGCGCCTCTCACTGCTGCCCGGGGCCCTGCCCCCCTCTTGCCAGGCCGGGAGCACCTCGCCGGAAGATCTGACCCCCACCGCAACGCCGCCCTCCTGAGCCGAGCCGCCGCTCGGATCGACCGAGGAAGACACCGCGACATGGGACCTACGATCAACCCCGGCATCGTCCGCCCCGGACCCCCGCCTTCAAGGATTAAAAGGTACTGTTGTGCTAAAGTGCGCCGCGCTCTGGACACGGAGTCCGTGAGGCGCGCACCCCTCGTCCCCTGCTGGCCCCCGCTCTGTGCGCTCTGAACTGCGAGACTCCGGGAAGTCGTCCCGCAGCTCAGTTCGAGACGCACTGCCAGCGGAACGCCTCTCAGCTTACGAGGTGCCCTAACGCCCTAAGGGGAGTCGGTACTCTGCCAACCTTGCCCCATCCTAGAAGGGCCCCTTCCCTGAGAGTGCCACATTCGAAGGTCCGCTCTTTGGCTGCCAAACCCTGTGCGCTAAGAATTGTGCGCCTACCACGGTGACTGGGAGGCCGGTACGCCTCCTCTCGGCCATCGGAGAGAACGCCGCGCACCCCTGCTCACGCGGAAGGCGTGAGGGTTAATAGGGACTTGCATCCAAAGCCGGGTACAGCGCCCAGAAGCCCTAGAAAAGCGCTGTACTGTCCTGGAACGGGGTAAAAGACCCCCAAGATCGCATTCAGGAACTGTGACACTCTTTTTGAAGGGTAAAGACTGCTTTTGATTACAAACTGAACAAGAACTGTGGTATATGTCGAAGAGTAAACTGGAATCCTGGAAAATAACCTGAAAAACTGTATTTACAAGCCTGCTTGAAATTATATAAAGAATATATATTTTTACAAAATACAGTTTGGTGTCATTGTGTGGTGGGTTGGTGGTGATGGTGTAATATTGCAAATTTTTAACCCTATGTGCCCCAGAGATTAGCCTAAGACTGCTTAAGCCACACTACCTAGAGGGTAAGCAGAGGTTGTCTTGAAGGTAACCCTCAGCCCTGACGAGGAAGAGAGAGTCCCTGCTTGTCGCCAGTGCTGCACTGCGCCAACTAGAGACTCCCCCTTCCTACAGTCCCCTTTATCAAAGTAGGATCCCTAGCGTAGTAATTCCCAAACCCTATATATCATTGGAAAGGGTTCCCCACCCCGAGTCCAACAAGACCAAACATGACAGACTTATTAGGTCCCTGTCAGAAGTTATCCCATAAGGGGGGGTTCCCAATATTAGCCTATGGAGGATTACGCCTTACTGCGGTAGCAGTGGCTTGTGGCAGATATGCCAGCCTCACAAGGTTTTAAGGGAGAGCACCTGCTCCTCAGCACTGTTTAGCAGTGGTGAGGCGCCCAGAGTCCTAAGTCCAACAAAAGGTAAGGTAAAAATGAGAGGCTAAAGGGAAAAAAAGGTATGGGAAGACCACCCTAAGGCTGACAGGTCCAACACACGGTAACTGCAGTGGCCGGTGCTTGAAAGATGATTTGTGTCAGCTGAACAGGCAGCGTGACTCTCCCATGTCAGTGTGCCGCCACTCGCAAGGAACTGGAGTACAAAGAGCCCACATGTGACTGGAGGCAGGAGGGCAGATGAGGCCAAACAGGGTCCCTGCCCTCCACACATGTGGATGGTGGTTTTGGGAGCTGTTGGGGCGGGCTGTGTGCTACAGGACTGGCGCAAGGTAATTGGTGAGCCCACTACTGGCTGCAATCATGTGCGTGCGGACGGGACATTTGTTAAGTTGCGGCCGCCGCCTGCATGCGAGCTCTTGCATAATTATAATGCAGTTGCCATAACTGTACCTGAAATGCTGCAAGTTCACAAGAGGACCGGTGGGGTCTGGTCTATCGCTGCCTCACACAATGCGCGGTAGTCTAGGTTGTGAGCGGCCATACCCATTGCACAACCGGTCCGGTCCTCGGATGCTTGATTCCGTTCTGGGAAGGACATGGCTTTTGTAGTTCGGACTGGACTGTTCCCATGGGGCACAGGGTCAGAGCTGATTTGCATATCGCCATTGTCTAACCCAGGGTGGTGTGGAGTGCAAAAAAACGATGGATTTGGGCCCAGATCTTTGGACTGGGGTGAATGTGTGACATTGATCCACATTCTGTCCATCACCTGTTTTGTTTGCAATACCCATTGCACAAGTCACTGCAGTCCATGGAGAGAGACTGGTAAGGCGCCCAACGCGCCGCAGGAACCAGACAGTAGTTCTAAATTAAACTCCCCGCCTTTGGCAGGCGCAGCAGGAAGTGACGTCACCTGGCGGCACCAGGTATGGCTTTATCTCATTGGGGCTCCCCGGCCTGTGATGTTAGTAGCCTTTGAGCACTACCGTGCGAGAGCGGAGAGACATGCAGGGATATAATTTTCATATGATGGAGCTTCCTAGCACTCAGTCTAGCAGCTACAGAACCAAACCGGCAGGAGCAGGCCACGCTGCAGTGCTAGCTGCCAGATTCTATAATATTACCGTTTTAGGCAGCGCTTCGGTGATGCTCAGACACTATGCAAATGCGTGACAATGCATTTCAGTGAGGTGATGCGGATCACCCCACTGAAATGCGTTAGAGTCACGTCTGATGCATGATTCCTGGCAGGACTGAGTTTGGAATTATTTGTGGGAGTGTCAGTAGCTGCCATGTTTCTGAGCTCAATGACGCGTGATGGATTACTCCAGTCTGTTTTTTTTTATTCATCACGCATGGACCCCAGAAGGGTGGCAGGGCTGCTATCATCAAATGTTTAAACGTTTAATAAACAAGATAATATAAAAAGGGTATGTTTATGAGGTCAACAAAGGAAACAAGCAAGCTGTGGAAAGTGGAGCCAAGGAAATAACCACGTAAGACGTTTTAGTTTCTTTGCGGAAGTGTCCTGCAGGATGACAAACATGCCCTCCCTGGGCAGACATTTCCATATGGGGCAGAGGGGTCTGAGGTCAGTGGAGCGGGCTGTGAGGGTCTGAAAACGAAGGTAACTGCAGACAGACAGGGCTCCTCCCTCCACTGGTCAGACCGACAGACCCTCAGGGCTCCTCCTTCCCCTGGACGGACAGACAGACAGACAGACAGACAGACAGGATTCTTCCTTCCACTAGACAGACAGACAGACCCTCAGGGCTCCTCCTTTCACCGGACAGACAGATAGACAGACCCTCAGGGCTCCTCCTTCTATTGGACAGACAGACAGACCCTCAGGGCTCCTCGTCCCTGCCTGGACAGACAGACAGACAGACACTCGGGGCTCCTCCTTCCACTGCACAGACAGACAGACCCTCAGGGCTCCTCCTCCCTCCCTGGACAGACAGACAGACAGACACTCGGGGCTCCTTCTTCCTCTGGAAAGACAGACAGACAGACCCTCAGGGCTCCTCCTCCCCCCTAGACAGACAGACAGACAGACCCTCAGGGCTCCTCCTCCCTCCCTGGACAGACAGACGGACAGACAGACACTCGGTGCTCCTCCTTCCACTGGACAGACAGACCCTCAGGGCTCCTTCTTCCACTGGACGGACAGACAGACAGACCCTCAAGGCTCCTCCTTCCACTGGACAGACAGACAGACCCTCAGGGCTCCGCCTTCCACTGGACAGACAGACAGACCCTCAGGGCTTCTCCTCCCTCCCTGGACAGACAGACAGACAGACAGACCCTCAGGGTTCCTCCTTCCACTGGACAGACAGACCCTCAGGGCTCCTCCTTCCACTGGACGGACAGACAGACAGACCCTCAAGGCTTCTCCTTCCACTGGACAGACAGATAGACAGACCCTCAGGGCTCCTCCTTCCACTGGACAGACACAGACCCTCAGGGGCTCCTCCTTCCACTGGACAGACAGACAGACCCTCAGGGCTCCTCCTCACTGGACATGCAGATAGACAGACCCTCAGGGCTCCTCCTTCCACTGGACAGACAGACCCTCAGGGTTCCTCCTTCCACTGGACAGACAGACCCTCAGGGCTCCTCCTTCCACTGGACAGACAGACAGACCCTCAGGGCTCCTCCTTCTCCTGGACAGACAGACAGACCCTCAGGGCTCCTCCTTCCCACGGACAGACAGACAGACAGACGCTCAGAGCTCCTCCTTCCACTGGACAGACAGACAGACCCTCAGGGCTCCTCCTCCCTGGACAGACAGACAGACCCTCAGGGCTCCTCCTTCCAATGGACAGACAGACAGACAGACCCTCAGGGCTCCTCCTCCCTGGACAGACAGACAGACCCTCAGGGCTCCTCCTTCCAATGGACGGACAGCCCCTCAGGGCTCCTCTCCCCTGCAGGAGGCTGGGACCCCCGGTAACCCGGACACTATTCTCCTCCAGTCACAGAGGAGCTCAGCAGCATCCGGTATCTGGGCTGACTCTGCCGCCGCTGACCCGGAAACAGACCTTTCTTTAGGGGTCATGTTATCCTTCCTTCCGCCTCCGCTGCTGGTGTTGATTCTACCGCAATTGACCCGGAAGCAGCAGTTTGCTGGAAAAAAACAGATGCCACAAACAACCTCCGCTCAGAGCTGCCACAACCTCCTGTCACCCGGAAGTGAATATGTTCATGAGTTTACTACAGAGGGGAACAGAGGCAGCTGCGAGGAGAGGTGAGTCCAGGGGGCAGTGGGGAGAGGGGAGTAGGAGAGATGACACCAGAGGGGGTGAGTCCAGGGGAGAGGAGGAGAGATGACACCAGAGGGGGTGAGACTAGGGGGGAGGAGAGGAGGAGAGATGACACCAGAGGGGGTGAGACCAGGAGTGGAGGAAAGATGACACCAGAGGGGGTGAGACCAGGAGAGGAGAGATGACACCAGAGGGGGTGAGACCAGGAGAGGAGGAGAGATGACACCAGAGGGGGTGAGTCCAGGGGAGAGGAGGAGAGATGACACCAGAGGGGGTGAGTCCAGGGAGGAGGAGAGGAGGAGAGATGACACCAGAGGGGGTGAGTCCAGGGGGCAGTGGGGAGAGATGACACCAGAGGGGGTGAGACCAGGAGTGGAGGAGAGATGACACCAGAGGGGGTGAGACCAGGAGTGGAGGAGAGATGACACCAGAGGGGGTGAGACCAGGAGTGGAGGAGAGATGACACCAGAGGGGGTGAGTCCAGGGGAGAGGAGAGGAGGAAAGATGACACCAGAGGGGGTGAGTCCAGGGGGCAGTGGGGAGAGATGACACCAGAGGGGGTGAGACCAGGAGAGGAGGAGAGATGACACCAGAGGGGGTGAGACCAGGAGAGGAGGAGAGATGACACCAGAGGGGGTGAGTCCAGGGGAGAGGAGAGGAGGAAAGATGACACCAGAGGGGGTGAGTCCAGGGGAGAGGAGAGGAGGAGAGATGACACCAGAGGGGGTGAGACCAGGAGAGGAGGAGAGATGACACCAGAGGGGGTGAGTCCAGGGGAGAGGAGAGGAGGAAAGATGACACCAGAGGGGGTGAGTCCAGGGGGCAGTGGGGAGAGATGACACCAGAGGGGGTGAGACCAGGAGAGGAGGAGAGATGACACCAGAGAGGGTGAGACCAGGAGTGGAGGAGAGATGACACCAGAGGGGGTGAGACCAGGAGTGGAGGAGAGATGACACCACAGGGGGTGAGACCAGGAGAGGAGAGATGACACCAGAGGGGGTGAGACCAGGAGTGGAGGAGAGATGACACCAGAGGGGGTGAGACCAGGAGAGGAGGAGAGATGACACCTGAGGGGGGCGGGGTGAGACCAGGAGAGGAGGAGAGCTGACACCAGAGGGGGTGAGTCCAGGGGGCAGTGGGGAGAGATGACACCAGAGGGGGTGAGACCAGGAGTGGAGGAGAGATGACACCAGAGGGGGTGAGACCAGGAGTGGAGGAGAGATGACACCAGAGGGGGTGAGACCAGGAGAGGAGGAGAGATGACACCAGAGGGGGTGAGACCAGGAGTGGAGGAGAGATGACACCAGAGGGGGTGAGACCAGGAGAGGAGGAGAGATGACACCAGAGGGGGTGAGACCAGGAGAGGAGAGATGACACCAGAGGGGGTGAGACCAGGAGAGGAGGAGAGATGACACCAGAGGGGGTGAGACCAGGAGAGGAGGAGAGATGACACCTGAGGGGGGCGGGGTGAGACCAGGAGAGGAGGAGAGATGACACCAGAGGGGGTGAGACCAGGAGTGGAGGAGAGATGACACCAGAGGGGGTGAGACCAGGAGTGGAGGAGAGATGACACCAGAGGGGGTGAGACCAGGAGTGGAGGAGAGATGACACCAGAGGGGGTGAGACCAGGAGTGGAGGAGAGATGACACCAGAGGGGGTGAGACCAGGAGTGGAGGAGAGATGACACCAGAGGGGGTGAGTCCAGGGGAGAGGAGAGGAGGAGAGATGACACCAGAGGGGGTGAGACCAGGAGAGGAGGAGAGATGACACCAGAGGGGGTGAGTCCAGGGGGCAGTGGGGAGAGATGACACCAGAGGGGGGGGTGAGACCAGGAGAGGAGTAGAGATGACACCAGAGGGGGTGAGACCAGGAGAGGAGGAGAGATGACACCAGAGGGGGTGAGACCAGGAGAGGAGGAGAGATGACACCAGAGGGGGTGAGACCAGGAGTGGAGGAGAGATGACACCAGAGGGGGTGAGACCAGGAGTGGAGGAGAGATGACACCAGAGGGGGTGAGACCAGGAGTGGAGGAGAGATGACACCAGAGGGGGTGAGACCAGGAGTGGAGGAGAGATGACACCAGAGGGGGTGAGACCAGGAGAGGAGGAGAGATGACACCAGAGGGGGTGAGACCAGGAGTGGAGGAGAGATGACACCAGAGGGGGTGAGACCAGGAGAGGAGGAGAGATGACACCAGAGGGGGTGAGTCCAGGGGGGAGGAGAGGAGGAGAGATGACACCAGAGGGGGTGAGTCCAGGGGGGAGGAGAGGAGGAGAGATGACACCAGAGGGGATGAGACCAGGGGGGAGGAGAGGAGGAGAGATGACACCAGAGGGGGTGAGACCCAGGAGTGGAGGAGAGATGACACCAGAGGGGGTGAGACCAGGAGAGGAGGAGAGATGACACCAGAGGGGGTGAGTCCAGGGGGGAGGAGAGGAGGAGAGATGACACCAGAGGGGATGAGACCAGGGGGGAGGAGAGGAGGAGAGATGACACCAGAGGGGGTGAGACAAGGAGAGGAGGAGAGATGACACCAGAGGGGGTGAGTCCAGGGGGGAGGCAAGGAGGAGAGATGACACCAGAGGGGGTGAGTCCAGGGAGGAGGAGAGATGACACCAGAGGGGGTGAGTCCATGGGGGAGGAGAGGAGGAGAGATGACACCAGAGGGGGTGAGACCAGGAGAGGAGGAAAGATGACACCAGAGGGGGTGAGTCCAGGGGGCAGTGGGGAGAGATGACACCAGAGGGGGTGAGACCAGGAGAGGAGGAGAGATGACACCAGAGGGGGTGAGACCAGGAGAGGAGGAGAGATGACACCTGAGGGGGGCGGGGTCCAGGGGAGAGGAGAGATGACACCAGAGGGGGTGAGACCAGGAGTGGAGGAGAGATGACACCAGAGGGGGTGAGTCCAGGGGAGAGGAGAGGAGGAAAGATGACACCAGAGGGGGTGAGTCCAGGGGGCAGTGGGGAGAGATGACACCAGAGGGGGTGAGACCAGGAGAGGAGGAGAGATGACACCAGAGGGGGTGAGACCAGGAGTGGAGGAGAGATGACACCAGAGGGGGTGAGACCAGGAGTGGAGGAGAGATGACACCAGAGGGGGTGAGACCAGGAGAGGAGAGATGACACCAGAGGGGGTGAGACCAGGAGTGGAGGAGAGATGACACCAGAGGGGGTGAGACCAGGAGAGGAGGAGAGATGACACCTGAGGGGGGCGGGGTGAGACCAGGAGAGGAGGAGAGCTGACACCAGAGGGGGTGAGTCCAGGGGGCAGTGGGGAGAGATGACACCAGAGGGGGTGAGACCAGGAGTGGAGGAGAGATGACACCAGAGGGGGTGAGACCAGGAGTGGAGGAGAGATGACACCAGAGGGGGTGAGACCAGGAGAGGAGGAGAGATGACACCAGAGGGGGTGAGACCAGGAGTGGAGGAGAGATGACACCAGAGGGGGTGAGACCAGGAGTGGAGGAGAGATGACACCAGAGGGGGTGAGACCAGGAGTGGAGGAGAGATGACACCAGAGGGGGTGAGTCCAGGGGGCAGTGGGGAGAGATGACACCAGAGGGGGTGAGACCAGGAGAGGAGGAGAGATGACACCAGAGGGGGTGAGACCAGGAGTGGAGGAGAGATGACACCAGAGGGGGTGAGACCAGGAGAGGAGGAGAGATGACACCAGAGGGGGTGAGACCAGGAGAGGAGAGATGACACCAGAGGGGGTGAGACCAGGAGAGGAGGAGAGATGACACCAGAGGGGGTGAGACCAGGAGTGGAGGAGAGATGACACCAGAGGGGGTGAGACCAGGAGTGGAGGAGAGATGACACCAGAGGGGGTGAGACCAGGAGTGGAGGAGAGATGACACCAGAGGGGGTGAGACCAGGAGTGGAGGAGAGATGACACCAGAGGGGGTGAGACCAGGAGTGGAGGAGAGATGACACCAGAGGGGGTGAGTCCATGGGGGAGGAGAGGAGGAGAGATGACACCAGAGGGGGTGAGTCCAGGGGGCAGTGGGGAGAGATGACACCAGAGGGGGTGAGACCAGGAGAGGAGGAGAGATGACACCAGAGGGGGTGAGTCCAGGGGGCAGTGGGGAGAGATGACACCAGAGGGGGGGGTGAGACCAGGAGAGGAGTAGAGATGACACCAGAGGGGGTGAGACCAGGAGAGGAGGAGAGATGACACCAGAGGGGGTGAGACCAGGAGAGGAGGAGAGATGACACCAGAGGGGGTGAGACCAGGAGTGGAGGAGAGATGACACCAGAGGGGGTGAGACCAGGAGTGGAGGAGAGATGACACCAGAGGGGGTGAGACCAGGAGTGGAGGAGAGATGACACCAGAGGGGGTGAGACCAGGAGTGGAGGAGAGATGACACCAGAGGGGGTGAGACCAGGAGTGGAGGAGAGATGACACCAGAGGGGGTGAGACCAGGAGAGGAGGAGAGATGACACCAGAGGGGGTGAGACCAGGAGTGGAGGAGAGATGACACCAGAGGGGGTGAGACCAGGAGTGGAGGAGAGATGACACCAGAGGGGGTGAGACCAGGAGAGGAGGAGAGATGACACCAGAGGGGGTGAGTCCAGGGGGGAGGAGAGGAGGAGAGATGACACCAGAGGGGGTGAGTCCAGGGGGGAGGAGAGGAGGAGAGATGACACCAGAGGGGATGAGACCAGGGGGGAGGAGAGGAGGAGAGATGACACCAGAGGGGGTGAGACAAGGAGAGGAGGAGAGATGACACCAGAGGGGGTGAGTCCAGGGGGGAGGCAAGGAGGAGAGATGACACCAGAGGGGGTGAGTCCAGGGAGGAGGAGAGATGACACCAGAGGGGGTGAGTCCATGGGGGAGGAGAGGAGGAGAGATGACACCAGAGGGGGTGAGTCCATGGGGGAGGAGAGGAGGAGAGATGACACCAGAGGGGGTGAGACCAGGAGAGGAGGAAAGATGACACCAGAGGGGGTGAGTCCAGGGGGCAGTGGGGAGAGATGACACCAGAGGGGGTGAGACCAGGAGAGGAGGAGAGATGACACCAGAGGGGGTGAGACCAGGAGAGGAGGAGAGATGACACCTGAGGGGGGCGGGGTGAGACCAGGAGAGGAGGAGAGCTGACACCAGAGTGGGTGAGTCCAGGAGAGGAGGAGAGATGACACCAGAGGGGGTGAGACCAGGAGAGGAGGAGAGATGACACCAGAGGGGGTGAGACCAGGAGAGGAGAGATGACACCAGAGGGGGTGAGACCAGGAGAGGAGAGATGACACCAGAGGGGGTGAGACCAGGAGAGGAGAGATGACACCAGAGGGGGTGAGACCAGGAGAGGAGGAGAGCTGACACCAGAGTGGGTGAGTCCAGGAGAGGAGGAGAGATGACACCAGAGGGGGTGAGTCCAGGGGAGAGGAGAGATGACACCAGAGGGGGTGAGACCAGGAGTGGAGGAGAGATGACACCAGAGGGGGTGAGACCAGGAGTGGAGGAGAGATGACACCAGAGGGGGTGAGACCAGGAGAGGAGGAGAGATGACACCAGAGGGGTGAGACCAGGAGAGGAGAGATGACACCAGAGGGGGTGAGACCAGGAGAGGAGGAGAGATGACACCAGAGGGGGTGAGACCAGGAGTGGAGGAGAGATGACACCAGAGGGGGTGAGACCAGGAGTGGAGGAGAGATGACACCAGAGGGGGTGAGTCCATGGGGGAGGAGAGGAGGAGAGATGACACCAGAGGGGGTGAGTCCAGGGGGCAGTGGGGAGAGATGACACCAGAGGGGGTGAGACCACGAGAGGAGGAGAGATGACACCAGAGGGGGTGAGTCCAGGAGTGGAGGAGAGATGACACCAGAGGGGGTGAGACCAGGAGAGGAGGAGAGATGACACCAGAGGGGGTGAGACCAGGAGAGGAGGAGAGATGACACCAGAGGGGGTGAGACCAGGAGTGGAGGAGAGATGACACCAGAGGGGGTGAGACCAGGAGTGGAGGAGAGATGACACCAGAGGGGGTGAGACCAGGAGTGGAGGAGAGATGACACCAGAGGGGGTGAGACCAGGAGTGGAGGAGAGATGACACCAGAGGGGGTGAGACCAGGAGTGGAGGAGAGATGACACCAGAGGGGGTGAGACCAGGAGAGGAGGAGAGATGACACCAGAGGGGGTGAGACCAGGAGTGGAGGAGAGATGACACCAGAGGGGGTGAGACCAGGAGTGGAGGAGAGATGACACCAGAGGGGGTGAGACCAGGAGAGGAGGAGAGATGACACCAGAGGGGGTGAGACCAGGAGTGGAGGAGAGATGACACCAGAGGGGGTGAGACCAGGAGAGGAGGAGAGATGACACCAGAGGGGGTGAGTCCAGGGGGGAGGAGAGGAGGAGAGATGACACCAGAGGGGGTGAGTCCAGGGGGGAGGAGAGGAGGAGAGATGACACCAGAGGGGATGAGACCAGGGGGGAGGAGAGGAGGAGAGATGACACCAGAGGGGGTGAGACAAGGAGAGGAGGAGAGATGACACCAGAGGGGGTGAGTCCAGGGGGGAGGCAAGGAGGAGAGATGACACCAGAGGGGGTGAGTCCAGGGAGGAGGAGAGATGACACCAGAGGGGGTGAGTCCATGGGGGAGGAGAGGAGGAGAGATGACACCAGAGGGGGTGAGACCAGGAGAGGAGGAAAGTTGACACCAGAGGGGGTGAGTCCAGGGGGCAGTGGGGAGAGATGACACCAGAGGGGGTGAGACCAGGAGAGGAGGAGAGATGACACCAGAGGGGGTGAGACCAGGAGAGGAGGAGAGATGACACCTGAGGGGGGCGGGGTCCAGGGGAGAGGAGAGATGACACCAGAGGGGGTGAGACCAGGAGTGGAGGAGAGATGACACCAGAGGGGGTGAGTCCAGGGGAGAGGAGAGGAGGAAAGATGACACCAGAGGGGGTGAGTCCAGGGGGCAGTGGGGAGAGATGACACCAGAGGGGGTGAGACCAGGAGAGGAGGAGAGATGACACCAGAGGGGGTGAGACCAGGAGTGGAGGAGAGATGACACCAGAGGGGGTGAGACCAGGAGTGGAGGAGAGATGACACCAGAGGGGGTGAGACCAGGAGAGGAGAGATGACACCAGAGGGGGTGAGACCAGGAGTGGAGGAGAGATGACACCAGAGGGGGTGAGACCAGGAGAGGAGGAGAGATGACACCTGAGGGGGGCGGGGTGAGACCAGGAGAGGAGGAGAGCTGACACCAGAGGGGGTGAGTCCAGGGGGCAGTGGGGAGAGATGACACCAGAGGGGGTGAGACCAGGAGTGGAGGAGAGATGACACCAGAGGGGGTGAGACCAGGAGTGGAGGAGAGATGACACCAGAGGGGGTGAGACCAGGAGAGGAGGAGAGATGACACCAGAGGGGGTGAGACCAGGAGTGGAGGAGAGATGACACCAGAGGGGGTGAGACCAGGAGTGGAGGAGAGATGACACCAGAGGGGGTGAGACCAGGAGTGGAGGAGAGATGACACCAGAGGGGGTGAGTCCAGGGGGCAGTGGGGAGAGATGACACCAGAGGGGGTGAGACCAGGAGAGGAGGAGAGATGACACCAGAGGGGGTGAGACCAGGAGTGGAGGAGAGATGACACCAGAGGGGGTGAGACCAGGAGAGGAGGAGAGATGACACCAGAGGGGGTGAGACCAGGAGAGGAGAGATGACACCAGAGGGGGTGAGACCAGGAGAGGAGGAGAGATGACACCAGAGGGGGTGAGACCAGGAGTGGAGGAGAGATGACACCAGAGGGGGTGAGACCAGGAGTGGAGGAGAGATGACACCAGAGGGGGTGAGACCAGGAGTGGAGGAGAGATGACACCAGAGGGGGTGAGACCAGGAGTGGAGGAGAGATGACACCAGAGGGGGTGAGACCAGGAGTGGAGGAGAGATGACACCAGAGGGGGTGAGACCAGGAGTGGAGGAGAGATGACAACAGAGGGGGTGAGTCCATGGGGGAGGAGAGGAGGAGAGATGACACCAGAGGGGGTGAGTCCAGGGGGCAGTGGGGAGAGATGACACCAGAGGGGGTGAGACCAGGAGAGGAGGAGAGATGACACCAGAGGGGGTGAGTCCAGGGGGCAGTGGGGAGAGATGACACCAGAGGGGGGGGTGAGACCAGGAGAGGAGTAGAGATGACACCAGAGGGGGTGAGACCAGGAGAGGAGGAGAGATGACACCAGAGGGGGTGAGACCAGGAGAGGAGGAGAGATGACACCAGAGGGGGTGAGACCAGGAGTGGAGGAGAGATGACACCAGAGGGGGTGAGACCAGGAGTGGAGGAGAGATGACACCAGAGGGGGTGAGACCAGGAGTGGAGGAGAGATGACACCAGAGGGGGTGAGACCAGGAGTGGAGGAGAGATGACACCAGAGGGGGTGAGACCAGGAGTGGAGGAGAGATGACACCAGAGGGGGTGAGACCAGGAGAGGAGGAGAGATGACACCAGAGGGGGTGAGACCAGGAGTGGAGGAGAGATGACACCAGAGGGGGTGAGACCAGGAGTGGAGGAGAGATGACACCAGAGGGGGTGAGTCCCTGGGGGAGGAGAGGAGGAGAGATGACACCAGAGGGGGTGAGTCCAGGGGGCAGTGGAGAGAGATGACACCAGAGGGGGTGAGACCAGGAGAGGAGGAGAGATGACACCAGAGGGGGTGAGTCCAGGAGTGGAGGAGAGATGACACCAGAGGGGGTGAGACCAGGAGAGGAGGAGAGATGACACCAGAGGGGGTGAGACCAGGAGAGGAGGAGAGATGACACCAGAGGGGGTGAGACCAGGAGTGGAGGAGAGATGACACCAGAGGGGGTGAGACCAGGAGTGGAGGAGAGATGACACCAGAGGGGGTGAGACCAGGAGTGGAGGAGAGATGACACCAGAGGGGGTGAGACCAGGAGTGGAGGAGAGATGACACCAGAGGGGGTGAGACCAGGAGTGGAGGAGAGATGACACCAGAGGGGGTGAGACCAGGAGTGGAGGAGAGATGACACCAGAGGGGGTGAGACCAGGAGTGGAGGAGAGATGACACCAGAGGGGGTGAGACCAGGAGTGGAGGAGAGATGACACCAGAGGGGGTGAGACCAGGAGTGGAGGAGAGATGACACCAGAGGGGGTGAGACCAGGAGAGGAGGAGAGATGACACCAGAGGGGGTGAGACCAGGAGTGGAGGAGAGATGACACCAGAGGGGGTGAGACCAGGAGAGGAGGAGAGATGACACCAGAGGGGGTGAGTCCAGGGGGGAGGAGAGGAGGAGAGATGACACCAGAGGGGGTGAGTCCAGGGGGGAGGAGAGGAGGAGAGATGACACCAGAGGGGATGAGACCAGGGGGGAGGAGAGGAGGAGAGATGACACCAGAGGGGGTGAGACAAGGAGAGGAGGAGAGATGACACCAGAGGGGGTGAGTCCAGGGGGGAGGCAAGGAGGAGAGATGACACCAGAGGGGGTGAGTCCAGGGAGGAGGAGAGATGACACCAGAGGGGGTGAGTCCATGGGGGGGGAGAGGAGGAGAGATGACACCAGAGGGGGTGAGACCAGGAGAGGAGGAAAGATGACACCAGAGGGGGTGAGTCCAGGGGGCAGTGGGGAGAGATGACACCAGAGGGGGTGAGACCAGGAAAGGAGGAGAGATGACACCAGAGGGGGTGAGACCAGGAGAGGAGGAGAGATGACACCTGAGGGGGGCGGGGTCCAGGGGAGAGGAGAGATGACACCAGAGGGGGTGAGACCAGGAGTGGAGGAGAGATGACACCAGAGGGGGTGAGTCCAGGGGAGAGGAGAGGAGGAAAGATGACACCAGAGGGGGTGAGTCCAGGGGGCAGTGGGGAGAGATGACACCAGAGGGGGTGAGACCAGGAGAGGAGGAGAGATGACACCAGAGGGGGTGAGACCAGGAGTGGAGGAGAGATGACATCAGAGGGGGTGAGACCAGGAGTGGAGGAGAGATGACACCAGAGGGGGTGAGACCAGGAGAGGAGAGATGACACCAGAGGGGGTGAGACCAGGAGTGGAGGAGAGATGACACCAGAGGGGGTGAGACCAGGAGAGGAGGAGAGATGACACCTGAGGGGGGCGGGGTGAGACCAGGAGAGGAGGAGAGCTGACACCAGAGGGGGTGAGTCCAGGGGGCAGTGGGGAGAGATGACACCAGAGGGGGTGAGACCAGGAGTGGAGGAGAGATGACACCAGAGGGGGTGAGACCAGGAGTGGAGGAGAGATGACACCAGAGGGGGTGAGACCAGGAGAGGAGGAGAGATGACACCAGAGGGGGTGAGACCAGGAGTGGAGGAGAGATGACACCAGAGGGGGTGAGACCAGGAGTGGAGGAGAGATGACACCAGAGGGGGTGAGACCAGGAGTGGAGGAGAGATGACACCAGAGGGGGTGAGTCCAGGGGGCAGTGGGGAGAGATGACACCAGAGGGGGTGAGACCAGGAGAGGAGGAGAGATGACACCAGAGGGGGTGAGACCAGGAGTGGAGGAGAGATGACACCAGAGGGGGTGAGACCAGGAGAGGAGGAGAGATGACACCAGAGGGGGTGAGACCAGGAGAGGAGAGATGACACCAGAGGGGGTGAGACCAGGAGAGGAGGAGAGATGACACCAGAGGGGGTGAGACCAGGAGTGGAGGAGAGATGACACCAGAGGGGGTGAGACCAGGAGTGGAGGAGAGATGACACCAGAGGGGGTGAGACCAGGAGTGGAGGAGAGATGACACCAGAGGGGGTGAGACCAGGAGTGGAGGAGAGATGACACCAGAGGGGGTGAGACCAGGAGTGGAGGAGAGATGACACCAGAGGGGGTGAGACCAGGAGTGGAGGAGAGATGACACCAGAGGGGGTGAGTCCATGGGGGAGGAGAGGAGGAGAGATGACACCAGAGGGGGTGAGTCCAGGGGGCAGTGGGGAGAGATGACACCAGAGGGGGTGAGACCAGGAGAGGAGGAGAGATGACACCAGAGGGGGTGAGTCCAGGGGGCAGTGGGGAGAGATGACACCAGAGGGGGGGGTGAGACCAGGAGAGGAGTAGAGATGACACCAGAGGGGGTGAGACCAGGAGAGGAGGAGAGATGACACCAGAGGGGGTGAGACCAGGAGAGGAGGAGAGATGACACCAGAGGGGGTGAGACCAGGAGTGGAGGAGAGATGACACCAGAGGGGGTGAGACCAGGAGTGGAGGAGAGATGACACCAGAGGGGGTGAGACCAGGAGTGGAGGAGAGATGACACCAGAGGGGGTGAGACCAGGAGTGGAGGAGAGATGACACCAGAGGGGGTGAGACCAGGAGTGGAGGAGAGATGACACCAGAGGGGGTGAGACCAGGAGAGGAGGAGAGATGACACCAGAGGGGGTGAGACCAGGAGTGGAGGAGAGATGACACCAGAGGGGGTGAGACCAGGAGTGGAGGAGAGATGACACCAGAGGGGGTGAGACCAGGAGAGGAGGAGAGATGACACCAGAGGGGGTGAGTCCAGGGGGGAGGAGAGGAGGAGAGATGACACCAGAGGGGGTGAGTCCAGGGGGGAGGAGAGGAGGAGAGATGACACCAGAGGGGATGAGACCAGGGGGGAGGAGAGGAGGAGAGATGACACCAGAGGGGGTGAGACAAGGAGAGGAGGAGAGATGACACCAGAGGGGGTGAGTCCAGGGGGGAGGCAAGGAGGAGAGATGACACCAGAGGGGGTGAGTCCAGGGAGGAGGAGAGATGACACCAGAGGGGGTGAGTCCATGGGGGAGGAGAGGAGGAGAGATGACACGAGAGGGGGTGAGTCCATGGGGGAGGAGAGGAGGAGAGATGACACCAGAGGGGGTGAGACCAGGAGAGGAGGAAAGATGACACCAGAGGGGGTGAGTCCAGGGGGCAGTGGGGAGAGATGACACCAGAGGGGGTGAGACCAGGAGAGGAGGAGAGATGACACCAGAGGGGGTGAGACCAGGAGAGGAGGAGAGATGACACCTGAGGGGGGCGGGGTGAGACCAGGAGAGGAGGAGAGCTGACACCAGAGTGGGTGAGTCCAGGAGAGGAGGAGAGATGACACCAGAGGGGGTGAGACCAGGAGAGGAGGAGAGATGACACCAGAGGGGGTGAGACCAGGAGAGGAGAGATGACACCAGAGGGGGTGAGACCAGGAGAGGAGAGATGACACCAGAGGGGGTGAGACCAGGAGAGGAGAGATGACACCAGAGGGGGTGAGACCAGGAGAGGAGAGATGACACCAGAGGGGGTGAGACCAGGAGAGGAGGAGAGCTGACACCAGAGTGGGTGAGTCCAGGAGAGGAGGAGAGATGACACCAGAGGGGGTGAGTCCAGGGGAGAGGAGAGATGACACCAGAGGGGGTGAGACCAGGAGTGGAGGAGAGATGACACCAGAGGGGGTGAGACCAGGAGTGGAGGAGAGATGACACCAGAGGGGGTGAGACCAGGAGAGGAGGAGAGATGACACCAGAGGGGGTGAGACCAGGAGAGGAGAGATGACACCAGAGGGGGTGAGACCAGGAGAGGAGGAGAGATGACACCAGAGGGGGTGAGACCAGGAGTGGAGGAGAGATGACACCAGAGGGGGTGAGACCAGGAGTGGAGGAGAGATGACACCAGAGGGGGTGAGTCCATGGGGGAGGAGAGGAGGAGAGATGACACCAGAGGGGGTGAGTCCAGGGGGCAGTGGGGAGAGATGACACCAGAGGGGATGAGACCAGGGGGGAGGAGAGGAGGAGAGATGACACCAGAGGGGGTGAGACAAGGAGAGGAGGAGAGATGACACCAGAGGGGGTGAGTCCAGGGGGGAGGCAAGGAGGAGAGATGACACCAGAGGGGGTGAGTCCATGGGGGAGGAGAGGAGGAGAGAAGACACCAGAGGGGGTGAGACCAGGAGAGGAGGAAAGATGACACCAGAGGGGGTGAGTCCAGGGGGCAGTGGGGAGAGATGACACCAGAGGGGGTGAGACCAGGAGAGGAGGAGAGATGACACCAGAGGGGGTGAGACCAGGAGAGGAGGAGAGATGACACCTGAGGGGGGCGGGGTGAGACCAGGAGAGGAGGAGAGCTGACACCAGAGTGGGTGAGTCCAGGAGAGGAGGAGAGATGACACCAGAGGGGGTGAGTCCAGGGGAGAGGAGAGATGACACCAGAGGGGGTGAGACCAGGAGTGGAGGAGAGATGACACCAGAGGGGGTGAGACCAGGAGAGGAGGAGAGATGACACCAGAGGGGGTGAGACCAGGAGTGGAGGAGAGATGACACCAGAGGGGGTGAGTCCAGGAGTGGAGGAGAGATGACACCAGAGGGGGTGAGACCAGGAGTGGAGGAGAGAGGACACCAGAGGGGGTGAGTCCAGGAGTGGAGGAGAGATGACACCAGAGGGGGTGAGACCAGGAGAGGAGGAGAGATGACACCAGAGGGGGTGAGTCCATGGGGGAGGAGAGGAGGAGAGATGACACCAGAGGGGGTGAGTCCAGGGGAGAGGAGAGGAGGAAAGATGACACCAGAGGGGGTGAGTCCAGGGGGCAGTGGGGAGAGATGACACCAGAGGGGGTGAGACCAGGAGTGGAGGAGAGATGACACCAGAGGGGGTGAGACCAGGAGAGGAGAGATGACACTAGAGGGGGTGAGACCAGGAGAGGAGGAGAGATGACACCAGAGGGGGTGAGACCAGGAGAGGAGGAGAGATGACACCAGAGGGGGTGAGACCAGGAGTGGAGGAGAGATGACACCAGAGGGGGTGAGACCAGGAGAGGAGGAGAGATGACACCAGAGGGGGTGAGACCAGGAGAGGAGGAGAGATGACACCAGAGGGGGTGAGACCAGGAGTGGAGGAGAGATGACACCAGAGGGGGTGAGACCAGGAGTGGAGGAGAGATGACACCTGAGGGGGGCGGGGTGAGACCAGGAGAGGAGGAGAGATGACACCAGAGGGGGTGAGACCAGGAGTGGAGGAGAGATGACACCTGAGGGGGGCGGGGTGAGACCAGGAGAGGAGGAGAGCTGACACCAGAGTGGGTGAGTCCAGGAGAGGAGGAGAGATGACACCAGAGGGGGTGAGACCAGGAGTGGAGGAGAGATGACACCAGAGGGGGTGAGACCAGGAGTGGAGGAGAGATGACACCAGAGGGGGTGAGACCAGGAGTGGAGGAAATATGACACCAGAGGGGGTGAGTCCAGGGGGCAGTGGGGAGAGATGACACCAGAGGGGGTGAGTCCAGGGGGCAGTGGGGAGAGATGACACCAGAGGGGGGGGTGAGACCAGGAGAGGAGGAGAGATGACACCAGAGGGGGTGAGACCAGGAGTGGAGGAGAGATGACACCAGAGGGGGTGAGACCAGGAGAGGAGGAGAGATGACACCAGAGGGGGTGAGACCAGGAGTGGAGGAGAGATGACACCAGAGGGGGTGAGACCAGGAGAGGAGGAGAGATGACACCAGAGGGGGTGAGACCAGGAGTGGAGGAGAGATGACACCAGAGGGGGTGAGACCAGGAGAGGAGGAGAGATGACACCAGAGGGGGTGAGTCCAGGGGGGAGGAGAGGAGGAGAGATGACACCAGAGGGGGTGAGTCCAGGGGGGAGGAGAGGAGGAGAGATGACACCAGAGGGGATGAGACCAGGGGAGAGGAGAGGAGGAGAGATGACACCAGAGGGGGTGAGACAAGGAGAGGAGGAGAGATGACACCAGAGGGGGTGAGTCCAGGGGGGAGGCAAGGAGGAGAGATGACACCAGAGGGGGTGAGTCCAGGGAGGAGGAGAGATGACACCAGAGGGGGTGAGTCCATGGGGGAGGAGAGGAGGAGAGATGACACCAGAGGGGGTGAGTCCATGGGGGAGGAGAGGAGGAGAGATGACACCAGAGGGGGTGAGACCAGGAGAGGAGGAAAGATGACACCAGAGGGGGTGAGTCCAGGGGGCAGTGGGGAGAGATGACACCAGAGGGGGTGAGACCAGGAGAGGAGGAGAGATGACACCAGAGGGGGTGAGACCAGGAGAGGAGGAGAGATGACACCTGAGGGGGGCGGGGTGAGACCAGGAGAGGAGGAGAGCTGACATCAGAGTGGGTGAGTCCAGGAGAGGAGGAGAGATGACACCAGAGGGGGTGAGACCAGGAGAGGAGGAGAGATGACACCAGAGGGGGTGAGACCAGGAGAGGAGAGATGACACCAGAGGGGGTGAGACCAGGAGAGGAGAGATGACACCAGAGGGGGTGAGACCAGGAGAGGAGAGATGACACCAGAGGGGGTGAGACCAGGAGAGGAGGAGAGCTGACACCAGAGTGGGTGAGACCAGGAGAGGAGGAGAGCTGACACCAGAGTGGGTGAGTCCAGGAGAGGAGGAGAGATGACACCAGAGGGGGTGAGTCCAGGGGAGAGGAGAGATGACACCAGAGGGGGTGAGACCAGGAGTGGAGGAGAGATGACACCAGAGGGGGTGAGACCAGGAGTGGAGGAGAGATGACACCAGAGGGGGTGAGACCAGGAGAGGAGGAGAGATGACACCAGAGGGGGTGAGACCAGGAGAGGAGAGATGACACCAGAGGGGGTGAGACCAGGAGAGGAGGAGAGATGACACCAGAGGGGGTGAGACCAGGAGTGGAGGAGAGATGACACCAGAGGGGGTGAGACCAGGAGTGGAGGAGAGATGACACCAGAGGGGGTGAGTCCATGGGGGAGGAGAGGAGGAGAGATGACACCAGAGGGGGTGAGTCCAGGGGGCAGTGGGGAGAGATGACACCAGAGGGGATGAGACCAGGGGGGAGGAGAGGAGGAGAGATGACACCAGAGGGGGTGAGACAAGGAGAGGAGGAGAGATGACACCAGAGGGGGTGAGTCCAGGGGGGAGGCAAGGAGGAGAGATGACACCAGAGGGGGTGAGTCCATGGGGGAGGAGAGGAGGAGAGATGACACCAGAGGGGGTGAGACCAGGAGAGGAGGAAAGATGACACCAGAGGGGGTGAGTCCAGGGGGCAGTGGGGAGAGATGACACCAGAGGGGGTGAGACCAGGAGAGGAGGAGAGATGACACCAGAGGGGGTGAGACCAGGAGAGGAGGAGAGATGACACCTGAGGGGGGCGGGGTGAGACCAGGAGAGGAGGAGAGCTGACACCAGAGTGGGTGAGTCCAGGAGAGGAGGAGAGATGACACCAGAGGGGGTGAGTCCAGGGGAGAGGAGAGATGACACCAGAGGGGGTGAGACCAGGAGTGGAGGAGAGATGACACCAGAGGGGGTGAGACCAGGAGAGGAGGAGAGATGACACCAGAGGGGGTGAGACCAGGAGTGGAGGAGAGATGACACCAGAGGGGGTGAGTCCAGGAGTGGAGGAGAGATGACACCAGAGGGGGTGAGACCAGGAGTGGAGGAGAGAGGACACCAGAGGGGGTGAGTCCAGGAGTGGAGGAGAGATGACACCAGAGGGGGTGAGACCAGGAGAGGAGGAGAGATTACACCAGAGGGGGTGAGTCCATGGGGGAGGAGAGGAGGAGAGATGACACCAGAGGGGGTGAGTCCAGGGGAGAGGAGAGGAGGAAAGATGACACCAGAGGGGGTGAGTCCAGGGGGCAGTGGGGAGAGATGACACCAGAGGGGGTGAGACCAGGAGTGGAGGAGAGATGACACCAGAGGGGGTGAGACCAGGAGAGGAGAGATGACACTAGAGGGGGTGAGACCAGGAGAGGAGGAGAGATGACACCAGAGGGGGTGAGACCAGGAGAGGAGGAGAGATGACACCAGAGGGGGTGAGACCAGGAGTGGAGGAGAGATGACACCAGAGGGGGTGAGACCAGGAGAGGAGGAGAGATGACACCAGAGGGGGTGAGACCAGGAGAGGAGGAGAGATGACACCAGAGGGGGTGAGACCAGGAGTGGAGGAGAGATGACACCAGAGGGGGTGAGACCAGGAGTGGAGGAGAGATGACACCTGAGGGGGGCGGGGTGAGACCAGGAGAGGAGGAGAGATGACACCAGAGGGGGTGAGACCAGGAGTGGAGGAGAGATGACACCTGAGGGGGGCGGGGTGAGACCAGGAGAGGAGGAGAGCTGACACCAGAGTGGGTGAGTCCAGGAGAGGAGGAGAGATGACACCAGAGGGGGTGAGACCAGGAGTGGAGGAGAGATGACACCAGAGGGGGTGAGACCAGGAGTGGAGGAGAGATGACACCAGAGGGGGTGAGACCAGGAGTGGAGGAAATATGACACCAGAGGGGGTGAGTCCAGGGGGCAGTGGGGAGAGATGACACCAGAGGGGGTGAGTCCAGGGGGCAGTGGGGAGAGATGACACCAGAGGGGGGGGTGAGACCAGGAGAGGAGGAGAGATGACACCAGAGGGGGTGAGACCAGGAGTGGAGGAGAGATGACACCAGAGGGGGTGAGACCAGGAGAGGAGGAGAGATGACACCAGAGGGGGTGAGACCAGGAGTGGAGGAGAGATGACACCAGAGGGGGTGAGACCAGGAGAGGAGGAGAGATGACACCAGAGGGGGTGAGACCAGGGAGGAGGGGAGGAGGAGAGATGACACCAGAGGGCGTGAGACCAGGAGAGGAGAGATGACACCAGAGGGGGTGAGTCCAATGGGGGAGGAGAGGAGGAGAGATGACACCAGAGGGGGTGAGTCCAGGGGAGAGGAGAGGAGGAAAGATGACACCAGAGGGGGTGAGTCCAGGGGGGAGGAGAGGAGGAGAGATGACACCAGAGGGGGTGAGTCCAGGGGAGAGGAGAGATGACACCAGAGGGGGTGAGTCCAGGGGGCAGTGGGGAGAGATGACACCAGAGGGGGTGAGACCAGGAGAGGAGGAGAGATGACACCAGAGGGGGTGAGACCAGGAGTGGAGGAGAGATGACACCAGAGGGGGTGAGACCAGGAGAGGAGAGATGACACCAGAGGGGGTGAGACCAGGAGAGGAGGAGAGATGACACCAGAGGGGGTGAGACCAGGAGAGGAGGAGAGATGACACCAGAGGGGGTGAGACCAGGAGTGGAGGAGAGATGACACCAGAGGGGGTGAGACCAGGAGAGGAGGAGAGATGACACCAGAGGGGGTGAGACCAGGAGAGGAGGAGAGATGACACCAGAGGGGGTGAGTCCAGGGGGGAGGAGAGGAGGAGAGATGACACCAGAGGGGGTGAGTCCAGGGGAGGAGGAGAGACGACACCAGAGGGGGTGAGTCCAGGGGGGAGGAGAGGAGGAGAGATGACACCAGAGGGGGTGAGTCCAGGGGGGAGGAGAGGAGGAGAGATGACACCAGAGGGGGTGAGACCAGGAGAGGAGGAGAGATGACACCAGAGGGGGTGAGTCCAGGGGGGAGGAGAGGAGGAGAGATGACACCAGAGGGGGTGAGTCCAGGGGAGGAGGAGAGACGACACCAGAGGGGGTGAGTCCAGGGGGGAGGAGAGGAGGAGAGATGACACCAGAGGGGGTGAGTCCAGGGGAGAGGAGAGGAGGAAAGATGACACCAGAGGGGGTGAGTCCAGGAGAGGAGGAGAGATGACACCAGAGGGGGTGAGACAAGGAGAGGAGGAGAGATGACACCAGAGGGGGTGAGTCCAGGAGAGGAGGAGAGATGACACCAGAGGGGGTGAGACAAGGAGAGGAGGAGAGATGACACCAGAGGGGGTGAGTCCAGGGGTGGAGGAGAGATGACACCAGAGGGGGGGGTGAGACCAGGAGTGGAGGAGAGATGACACCAGAGGGGGTGAGACCAGGAGAGGAGAGATGACACCAGAGGGGGTGAGACCAGGAGAGGAGGAGAGATGACACCAGAGGGGGTGAGACCAGGAGAGGAGGAGAGATGACACCAGAGGGGGTGAGACAAGGAGAGGAGGAGAGATGACACCAGAGGGGGTGAGTCCAGGGAGGAGGAGAGATGACACCAGAGGGGGTGAGTCCAGGGAGGAGGAGAGATGACACCAGAGGGGGTGAGACCAGGAGTGGAGGAGAGATGACAGCAGAGGGGGTGAGTCCATGGGGGAGGAGAGGAGGAGAGATGACACCAGAGGGGGTGAGTCCAGGGGAGAGGAGAGGAGGAACGATGACACCAGAGGGGGTGAGACCAGGAGTGGAGGAGAGATGACACCAGAGGGGGTGAGACCAGGAGAGGAGGAGAGATGACACCAGAGGGGGTGAGACCAGGAGTGGAGGAGAGATGACACCAGAGGGGGTGAGTCCAGGGGAGAGGAGAGGAGGAGAGATGACACCAGAGGGGGTGAGACCAGGAGAGGAGGAGAGATGACACCAGAGGGGGTGAGACCAGGAGTGGAGGAGAGATGACACCAGAGGGGGTGAGTCCAGGGGAGAGGAGGAGAGATGACACCAGAGGTGGTGAGACCATGAGAGGAGGAGAGATGACACTAGAGGGGGTGATTCCAGGGGAGAGGAGGAGAGATGACACCAGAGGGGGTGAGTCCAGGAGAGGAGGAGAGATGACACTAGAGGGGGTGAGTCCAGGGGAGAGGAGAGGAGGAGAGATGACACCAGAGGGGGTGAGACCAGGAGTGGAGGAGAGATGACACCAGAGGGGGTGAGTCCATGGGGGAGGAGAGGAGGAGAGATGACACCAGAGGGGGTGAGTCCAGGGGGCAGTGGGGAGAGATGACACCAGAGGGGGTGAGACCAGGGGAGAGGAGAGGAGGAGAGATGACACCAGAGGGGGTGAGTCCAGGGGGCAGTGGGGAGAGATGACACCAGAGGGGGTGAGACCAGGAGTGGAGGAGAGATGACACCAGAGGGGGTGAGACCAGGAGTGGAGGAGAGATGACACCAGAGGGGGTGAGTCCATGGGGGAGGAGAGGAGGAGAGATGACACCAGAGGGGGTGAGTCCAGGGGGCAGTGGGGAGAGATGACACCAGAGGGGGTGAGACCAGGAGAGGAGGAGAGATGACACCAGAGGGGGTGAGTCCAGGGGGCAGTGAGGAGAGATGACACCAGAGGGGGTGAGACCAGGAGAGGAGGAGAGATGACACCAGAGGGGGTGAGTCCAGGGGGCAGTGGGGAGAGATGACACCAGAGGGGGTGAGACCAGGAGAGGAGGAGAGATGACACCAGAGGGAGTGAGACCAGGAGAGGAGGAGAGATGACACCAGAGGGGGTGAGACCAGGAGAGGAGGAGAGATGACACCAGAGGGGGTGAGTCCAGGGGAGAGGAGGAGAGATGACACCAGAGGTGGTGAGACCAGGAGAGGAGGAGAGATGACACTAGAGGGGGTGAGACCAGGAGTGGAGGAGAGATGACACCAGAGGGGGGGGGTGAGACCAGGAGTGGAGGAGAGATGACACCAGAGGGGGTGAGACCAGGAGAGGAGGAGAGATGACACCAGAGGGGGTGAGACCAGGAGTGGAGGAGAGATGACACCAGAGGGGGTGAGACCAGGAGAGGAGGAGAGATGACACCAGAGGGGGTGAGACCAGGAGTGGAGGAGAGATGACACCAGAGGGGGTGAGACCAGGAGAGGAGAGATGACACCAGAGGGGGTGAGACCAGGAGAGGAGGAGAGATGACACCAGAGGGGGTGAGACCAGGAGAGGAGGAGAGATGACACCAGAGGGGGTGAGACAAGGAGAGGAGGAGAGATGACACCAGAGGGGGTGAGTCCAGGGGGGAGGCAAGGAGGAGAGATGACACCAGAGGGGGTGAGTCCAGGGAGGAGGAGAGATGACACCAGAGGGGGTGAGTCCAGGGAGGAGGAGAGATGACACCAGAGGGGGTGAGACCAGGAGTGGAGGAGAGATGACAGCAGAGGGGGTGAGTCCATGGGGGAGGAGAGGAGGAGAGATGACACCAGAGGGGGTGAGTCCAGGGGAGAGGAGAGGAGGAAAGATGACACCAGAGGGGGTGAGTCCAGGGGGCAGTGGGGAGAGATGACACCAGAGGGGGTGAGACCAGGAGAGGAGGAGAGATGACACCAGAGGGGGTGAGACCAGGAGTGGAGGAGAGATGACACCAGAGGGGGTGAGTCCAGGGGGCAGTGGGGAGAGATGACACCAGAGGGGGTGAGACCAGGAGAGGAGGAGAGATGACACCAGAGGGGGTGAGACCAGGAGAGGAGGAGAGATGACACCAGAGGGGGTGAGACCAGGAGAGGAGGAGAGATGACACCAGAGGGGGTGAGACCAGGAGTGGAGGAGAGATGACACCAGAGGGGGTGAGTCCAGGGGGGAGGAGAGGAGGAGAGATGACACCAGAGGGGGTGAGACCAGGAGAGGAGGAGAGATGACACCAGAGGGGGTGAGACCAGGAGTGGAGGAGAGATGACACCAGAGGGGGTGAGACCAGGAGAGGAGGAGAGATGACACCAGAGGGGGTGAGACCAGGAGTGGAGGAGAGATGACACCAGAGGGGGTGAGTCCAGGGGAGAGGAGAGGAGGAGAGATGACACCAGAGGGGGTGAGACCAGGAGAGGAGGAGAGATGACACCAGAGGGGGTGAGACCAGGAGTGGAGGAGAGATGACACCAGAGGGGGTGAGTCCATGGGGGAGGAGTGGAGGAGAGATGACACCAGAGGGGGTGAGTCCAGGGGAGAGGAGAGGAGGAGAGATGACACCAGAGGGGGTGAGTCCAGGAGAGGAGGAGAGATGACACCAGAGGGGGTGAGACCAGGAGTGGAGGAGAGATGACACCAGAGGGGGTGAGACCAGGAGTGGAGGAGAGATGACACCAGAGGGGGTGAGTCCATGGGGGAGGAGAGGAGGAGAGATGACACCAGAGGGGGTGAGTCCAGGGGGCAGTGAGGAGAGATGACACCAGAGGGGGTGAGACCAGGAGAGGAGGAGAGATGACACCAGAGGGGGTGAGACCAGGAGAGGAGGAGAGATGACACCAGAGGGGGTGAGTCCAGGGGGCAGTGAGGAGAGATGGCACCAGAGGGGGTGAGACCAGGAGTGGAGGAGAGATGACACCAGAGGGGGTGAGACCAGGAGAGGAGGAGAGATGACACCAGAGGGGGTGAGTCCAGGGGGCAGTGAGGAGAGATGACACCAGAGGGGGTGAGACCAGGAGAGGAGGAGAGATGACACCAGAGGGGGTGAGTCCAGGGGGCAGTGGGGAGAGATGACACCAGAGGGGGTGAGACCAGGAGAGGAGGAGAGATGACACCAGAGTGAGTGAGACCAGGAGAGGAGGAGAGATGACACCAGAGGGGGTGAGACCAGGAGAGGAGGAGAGATGACACCAGAGGGGGTGAGTCCAGGGGAGAGGAGGAGAGATGACACCAGAGGTGGTGAGACCAGGAGAGGAGGAGAGATGACACTAGAGGGGGTGAGTCCAGGGGAGAGGAGGAGAGATGACACCAGAGGGGGTGAGTCCAGGAGAGGAGGAGAGATGACACTAGAGGGGGTGAGTCCAGGGGAGAGGAGGAGAGATGACACCAGAGGTGGTGAGACCAGGAGAGGAGGAGAGATGACACCAGAGGGGGTGAGTCCAGGGGAGAGGAGGAGAGATGACACCAGAGGGGGTGAGACCAGGAGAGGAGGAGAGATGACACCAGAGGGGGTGAGTCCAGGGGAGGAGGAGAGATGACACCAGAGGGGGTGAGTCCAGGAGTGGAGGAGAGATGACACCAGAGGGGGTGAGACCAGGAGTGGAGGAGAGATGACACCAGAGGGGGTGAGACCAGGAGTGGAGGAGAGATGACACCAGAGGGGGTGAGTCCAGGGGAGAGGAGAGGAGGAGAGATGACACCAGAGGGGGTGAGACCAGGAGAGGAGGAGAGATGACACCAGAGGGGGTGAGACCAGGAGTGGAGGAAAGATGACACCAGAGGGGGTGAGACCAGGAGAGGAGAGATGACACCAGAGGGGGTGAGACCAGGAGAGGAGGAGAGATGACACCAGAGGGGGTGAGTCCAGGGGAGAGGAGGAGAGATGACACCAGAGGGGGTGAGTCCAGGGAGGAGGAGAGGAGGAGAGATGACACCAGAGGGGGTGAGTCCAGGGGGCAGTGGGGAGAGATGACACCAGAGGGGGTGAGACCAGGAGTGGAGGAGAGATGACACCAGAGGGGGTGAGACCAGGAGTGGAGGAGAGATGACACCAGAGGGGGTGAGACCAGGAGTGGAGGAGAGATGACACCAGAGGGGGTGAGTCCAGGGGAGAGGAGAGGAGGAAAGATGACACCAGAGGGGGTGAGTCCAGGGGGCAGTGGGGAGAGATGACACCAGAGGGGGTGAGACCAGGAGAGGAGGAGAGATGACACCAGAGGGGGTGAGACCAGGAGAGGAGGAGAGATGACACCAGAGGGGGTGAGTCCAGGGGAGAGGAGAGGAGGAAAGATGACACCAGAGGGGGTGAGTCCAGGGGAGAGGAGAGGAGGAGAGATGACACCAGAGGGGGTGAGACCAGGAGAGGAGGAGAGATGACACCAGAGGGGGTGAGTCCAGGGGAGAGGAGAGGAGGAAAGATGACACCAGAGGGGGTGAGTCCAGGGGGCAGTGGGGAGAGATGACACCAGAGGGGGTGAGACCAGGAGAGGAGGAGAGATGACACCAGAGAGGGTGAGACCAGGAGTGGAGGAGAGATGACACCAGAGGGGGTGAGACCAGGAGTGGAGGAGAGATGACACCACAGGGGGTGAGACCAGGAGAGGAGAGATGACACCAGAGGGGGTGAGACCAGGAGTGGAGGAGAGATGACACCAGAGGGGGTGAGACCAGGAGAGGAGGAGAGATGACACCTGAGGGGGGCGGGGTGAGACCAGGAGAGGAGGAGAGCTGACACCAGAGGGGGTGAGTCCAGGGGGCAGTGGGGAGAGATGACACCAGAGGGGGTGAGACCAGGAGTGGAGGAGAGATGACACCAGAGGGGGTGAGACCAGGAGTGGAGGAGAGATGACACCAGAGGGGGTGAGACCAGGAGAGGAGGAGAGATGACACCAGAGGGGGTGAGACCAGGAGTGGAGGAGAGATGACACCAGAGGGGGTGAGACCAGGAGAGGAGGAGAGATGACACCAGAGGGGGTGAGACCAGGAGAGGAGAGATGACACCAGAGGGGGTGAGACCAGGAGAGGAGGAGAGATGACACCAGAGGGGGTGAGACCAGGAGAGGAGGAGAGATGACACCTGAGGGGGGCGGGGTGAGACCAGGAGAGGAGGAGAGATGACACCAGAGGGGGTGAGACCAGGAGTGGAGGAGAGATGACACCAGAGGGGGTGAGACCAGGAGTGGAGGAGAGATGACACCAGAGGGGGTGAGACCAGGAGTGGAGGAGAGATGACACCAGAGGGGGTGAGACCAGGAGTGGAGGAGAGATGACACCAGAGGGGGTGAGACCAGGAGTGGAGGAGAGATGACACCAGAGGGGGTGAGACCAGGAGTGGAGGAGAGATGACACCAGAGGGGGTGAGTCCAGGGGAGAGGAGAGGAGGAGAGATGACACCAGAGGGGGTGAGACCAGGAGAGGAGGAGAGATGACACCAGAGGGGGTGAGTCCAGGGGGCAGTGGGGAGAGATGACACCAGAGGGGGGGGTGAGACCAGGAGAGGAGTAGAGATGACACCAGAGGGGGTGAGACCAGGAGAGGAGGAGAGATGACACCAGAGGGGGTGAGACCAGGAGTGGAGGAGAGATGACACCAGAGGGGGTGAGACCAGGAGTGGAGGAGAGATGACACCAGAGGGGGTGAGACCAGGAGTGGAGGAGAGATGACACCAGAGGGGGTGAGACCAGGAGTGGAGGAGAGATGACACCAGAGGGGGTGAGACCAGGAGTGGAGGAGAGATGACACCAGAGGGGGTGAGACCAGGAGTGGAGGAGAGATGACACCAGAGGGGGTGAGACCAGGAGTGGAGGAGAGATGACACCAGAGGGGGTGAGACCAGGAGAGGAGGAGAGATGACACCAGAGGGGGTGAGACCAGGAGTGGAGGAGAGAGGAGAGATGACACCAGAGGGGGTGAGACCAGGAGTGGAGGAGAGATGACACCAGAGGGGGTGAGACCAGGAGAGGAGGAGAGATGACACCAGAGGGGGTGAGACCAGGAGTGGAGGAGAGATGACACCAGAGGGGGTGAGACCAGGAGAGGAGGAGAGATGACACCAGAGGGGGTGAGTCCAGGGGGGAGGAGAGGAGGAGAGATGACACCAGAGGGGGTGAGTCCAGGGGGGAGGAGAGGAGGAGAGATGACACCAGAGGGGATGAGACCAGGGGGGAGGAGAGGAGGAGAGATGACACCAGAGGGGGTGAGACCCAGGAGTGGAGGAGAGATGACACCAGAGGGGGTGAGACCAGGAGAGGAGGAGAGATGACACCAGAGGGGGTGAGTCCAGGGGGGAGGAGAGGAGGAGAGATGACACCAGAGGGGATGAGACCAGGGGGGAGGAGAGGAGGAGAGATGACACCAGAGGGGGTGAGACAAGGAGAGGAGGAGAGATGACACCAGAGGGGGTGAGTCCAGGGGGGAGGCAAGGAGGAGAGATGACACCAGAGGGGGTGAGTCCAGGGAGGAGGAGAGATGACACCAGAGGGGGTGAGTCCATGGGGGAGGAGAGGAGGAGAGATGACACCAGAGGGGGTGAGACCAGGAGAGGAGGAAAGATGACACCAGAGGGGGTGAGTCCAGGGGGCAGTGGGGAGAGATGACACCAGAGGGGGTGAGACCAGGAGAGGAGGAGAGATGACACCAGAGGGGGTGAGACCAGGAGAGGAGGAGAGATGACACCTGAGGGGGGCGGGGTCCAGGGGAGAGGAGAGATGACACCAGAGGGGGTGAGACCAGGAGTGGAGGAGAGATGACACCAGAGGGGGTGAGTCCAGGGGAGAGGAGAGGAGGAAAGATGACACCAGAGGGGGTGAGTCCAGGGGGCAGTGGGGAGAGATGACACCAGAGGGGGTGAGACCAGGAGAGGAGGAGAGATGACACCAGAGGGGGTGAGACCAGGAGTGGAGGAGAGATGACACCAGAGGGGGTGAGACCAGGAGTGGAGGAGAGATGACACCAGAGGGGGTGAGACCAGGAGAGGAGAGATGACACCAGAGGGGGTGAGACCAGGAGTGGAGGAGAGATGACACCAGAGGGGGTGAGACCAGGAGAGGAGGAGAGATGACACCTGAGGGGGGCGGGGTGAGACCAGGAGAGGAGGAGAGCTGACACCAGAGGGGGTGAGTCCAGGGGGCAGTGGGGAGAGATGACACCAGAGGGGGTGAGACCAGGAGTGGAGGAGAGATGACACCAGAGGGGGTGAGACCAGGAGTGGAGGAGAGATGACACCAGAGGGGGTGAGACCAGGAGAGGAGGAGAGATGACACCAGAGGGGGTGAGACCAGGAGTGGAGGAGAGATGACACCAGAGGGGGTGAGACCAGGAGTGGAGGAGAGATGACACCAGAGGGGGTGAGACCAGGAGTGGAGGAGAGATGACACCAGAGGGGGTGAGTCCAGGGGGCAGTGGGGAGAGATGACACCAGAGGGGGTGAGACCAGGAGAGGAGGAGAGATGACACCAGAGGGGGTGAGACCAGGAGTGGAGGAGAGATGACACCAGAGGGGGTGAGACCAGGAGAGGAGGAGAGATGACACCAGAGGGGGTGAGACCAGGAGAGGAGAGATGACACCAGAGGGGGTGAGACCAGGAGAGGAGGAGAGATGACACCAGAGGGGGTGAGACCAGGAGTGGAGGAGAGATGACACCAGAGGGGGTGAGACCAGGAGTGGAGGAGAGATGACACCAGAGGGGGTGAGACCAGGAGTGGAGGAGAGATGACACCAGAGGGGGTGAGACCAGGAGTGGAGGAGAGATGACACCAGAGGGGGTGAGACCAGGAGTGGAGGAGAGATGACACCAGAGGGGGTGAGACCAGGAGTGGAGGAGAGATGACACCAGAGGGGGTGAGTCCATGGGGGAGGAGAGGAGGAGAGATGACACCAGAGGGGGTGAGTCCAGGGGGCAGTGGGGAGAGATGACACCAGAGGGGGTGAGACCAGGAGAGGAGGAGAGATGACACCAGAGGGGGTGAGTCCAGGGGGCAGTGGGGAGAGATGACACCAGAGGGGGGGGTGAGACCAGGAGAGGAGTAGAGATGACACCAGAGGGGGTGAGACCAGGAGAGGAGGAGAGATGACACCAGAGGGGGTGAGACCAGGAGAGGAGGAGAGATGACACCAGAGGGGGTGAGACCAGGAGTGGAGGAGAGATGACACCAGAGGGGGTGAGACCAGGAGTGGAGGAGAGATGACACCAGAGGGGGTGAGACCAGGAGAGGAGGAGAGATGACACCAGAGGGGGTGAGACCAGGAGTGGAGGAGAGATGACACCAGAGGGGGTGAGACCAGGAGTGGAGGAGAGATGACACCAGAGGGGGTGAGACCAGGAGAGGAGGAGAGATGACACCAGAGGGGGTGAGTCCAGGGGGGAGGAGAGGAGGAGAGATGACACCAGAGGGGGTGAGTCCAGGGGGGAGGAGAGGAGGAGAGATGACACCAGAGGGGATGAGACCAGGGGGGAGGAGAGGAGGAGAGATGACACCAGAGGGGGTGAGACAAGGAGAGGAGGAGAGATGACACCAGAGGGGGTGAGTCCAGGGGGGAGGCAAGGAGGAGAGATGACACCAGAGGGGGTGAGTCCAGGGAGGAGGAGAGATGACACCAGAGGGGGTGAGTCCATGGGGGAGGAGAGGAGGAGAGATGACACCAGAGGGGGTGAGTCCATGGGGGAGGAGAGGAGGAGAGATGACACCAGAGGGGGTGAGACCAGGAGAGGAGGAAAGATGACACCAGAGGGGGTGAGTCCAGGGGGCAGTGGGGAGAGATGACACCAGAGGGGGTGAGACCAGGAGAGGAGGAGAGATGACACCAGAGGGGGTGAGACCAGGAGAGGAGGAGAGATGACACCTGAGGGGGGCGGGGTGAGACCAGGAGAGGAGGAGAGCTGACACCAGAGTGGGTGAGTCCAGGAGAGGAGGAGAGATGACACCAGAGGGGGTGAGACCAGGAGAGGAGGAGAGATGACACCAGAGGGGGTGAGACCAGGAGAGGAGAGATGACACCAGAGGGGGTGAGACCAGGAGAGGAGAGATGACACCAGAGGGGGTGAGACCAGGAGAGGAGAGATGACACCAGAGGGGGTGAGACCAGGAGAGGAGGAGAGCTGACACCAGAGTGGGTGAGTCCAGGAGAGGAGGAGAGATGACACCAGAGGGGGTGAGTCCAGGGGAGAGGAGAGATGACACCAGAGGGGGTGAGACCAGGAGTGGAGGAGAGATGACACCAGAGGGGGTGAGACCAGGAGTGGAGGAGAGATGACACCAGAGGGGGTGAGACCAGGAGAGGAGGAGAGATGACACCAGAGGGGTGAGACCAGGAGAGGAGAGATGACACCAGAGGGGGTGAGACCAGGAGAGGAGGAGAGATGACACCAGAGGGGGTGAGACCAGGAGTGGAGGAGAGATGACACCAGAGGGGGTGAGACCAGGAGTGGAGGAGAGATGACACCAGAGGGGGTGAGTCCATGGGGGAGGAGAGGAGGAGAGATGACACCAGAGGGGGTGAGTCCAGGGGGCAGTGGGGAGAGATGACACCAGAGGGGGTGAGACCAGGAGAGGAGGAGAGATGACACCAGAGGGGGTGAGTCCAGGAGTGGAGGAGAGATGACACCAGAGGGGGTGAGACCAGGAGAGGAGGAGAGATGACACCAGAGGGGGTGAGACCAGGAGAGGAGGAGAGATGACACCAGAGGGGGTGAGACCAGGAGTGGAGGAGAGATGACACCAGAGGGGGTGAGACCAGGAGTGGAGGAGAGATGACACCAGAGGGGGTGAGACCAGGAGTGGAGGAGAGATGACACCAGAGGGGGTGAGACCAGGAGTGGAGGAGAGATGACACCAGAGGGGGTGAGACCAGGAGTGGAGGAGAGATGACACCAGAGGGGGTGAGACCAGGAGTGGAGGAGAGATGACACCAGAGGGGGTGAGACCAGGAGTGGAGGAGAGATGACACCAGAGGGGGTGAGACCAGGAGTGGAGGAGAGATGACACCAGAGGGGGTGAGACCAGGAGTGGAGGAGAGATGACACCAGAGGGGGTGAGACCAGGAGAGGAGGAGAGATGACACCAGAGGGGGTGAGACCAGGAGTGGAGGAGAGATGACACCAGAGGGGGTGAGACCAGGAGAGGAGGAGAGATGACACCAGAGGGGGTGAGTCCAGGGGGGAGGAGAGGAGGAGAGATGACACCAGAGGGGGTGAGTCCAGGGGGGAGGAGAGGAGGAGAGATGACACCAGAGGGGATGAGACCAGGGGGGAGGAGAGGAGGAGAGATGACACCAGAGGGGGTGAGACAAGGAGAGGAGGAGAGATGACACCAGAGGGGGTGAGTCCAGGGGGGAGGCAAGGAGGAGAGATGACACCAGAGGGGGTGAGTCCAGGGAGGAGGAGAGATGACACCAGAGGGGGTGAGTCCATGGGGGAGGAGAGGAGGAGAGATGACACCAGAGGGGGTGAGACCAGGAGAGGAGGAAAGTTGACACCAGAGGGGGTGAGTCCAGGGGGCAGTGGGGAGAGATGACACCAGAGGGGGTGAGACCAGGAGAGGAGGAGAGATGACACCAGAGGGGGTGAGACCAGGAGAGGAGGAGAGATGACACCTGAGGGGGGCGGGGTCCAGGGGAGAGGAGAGATGACACCAGAGGGGGTGAGACCAGGAGTGGAGGAGAGATGACACCAGAGGGGGTGAGTCCAGGGGAGAGGAGAGGAGGAAAGATGACACCAGAGGGGGTGAGTCCAGGGGGCAGTGGGGAGAGATGACACCAGAGGGGGTGAGACCAGGAGAGGAGGAGAGATGACACCAGAGGGGGTGAGACCAGGAGTGGAGGAGAGATGACACCAGAGGGGGTGAGACCAGGAGTGGAGGAGAGATGACACCAGAGGGGGTGAGACCAGGAGAGGAGAGATGACACCAGAGGGGGTGAGACCAGGAGTGGAGGAGAGATGACACCAGAGGGGGTGAGACCAGGAGAGGAGGAGAGATGACACCTGAGGGGGGCGGGGTGAGACCAGGAGAGGAGGAGAGCTGACACCAGAGGGGGTGAGTCCAGGGGGCAGTGGGGAGAGATGACACCAGAGGGGGTGAGACCAGGAGTGGAGGAGAGATGACACCAGAGGGGGTGAGACCAGGAGTGGAGGAGAGATGACACCAGAGGGGGTGGGACCAGGAGAGGAGGAGAGATGACACCAGAGGGGGTGAGACCAGGAGTGGAGGAGAGATGACACCAGAGGGGGTGAGACCAGGAGTGGAGGAGAGATGACACCAGAGGGGGTGAGACCAGGAGTGGAGGAGAGATGACACCAGAGGGGGTGAGTCCAGGGGGCAGTGGGGAGAGATGACACCAGAGGGGGTGAGACCAGGAGAGGAGGAGAGATGACACCAGAGGGGGTGAGACCAGGAGTGGAGGAGAGATGACACCAGAGGGGGTGAGACCAGGAGAGGAGGAGAGATGACACCAGAGAGGGTGAGACCAGGAGAGGAGAGATGACACCAGAGGGGGTGAGACCAGGAGAGGAGGAGAGATGACACCAGAGGGGGTGAGACCAGGAGTGGAGGAGAGATGACACCAGAGGGGGTGAGACCAGGAGTGGAGGAGAGATGACACCAGAGGGGGTGAGACCAGGAGTGGAGGAGAGATGACACCAGAGGGGGTGAGACCAGGAGTGGAGGAGAGATGACACCAGAGGGGGTGAGACCAGGAGTGGAGGAGAGATGACACCAGAGGGGGTGAGACCAGGAGTGGAGGAGAGATGACAACAGAGGGGGTGAGTCCATGGGGGAGGAGAGGAGGAGAGATGACACCAGAGGGGGTGAGTCCAGGGGGCAGTGGGGAGAGATGACACCAGAGGGGGTGAGACCAGGAGAGGAGGAGAGATGACACCAGAGGGGGTGAGTCCAGGGGGCAGTGGGGAGAGATGACACCAGAGGGGGGGGTGAGACCAGGAGAGGAGTAGAGATGACACCAGAGGGGGTGAGACCAGGAGAGGAGGAGAGATGACACCAGAGGGGGTGAGACCAGGAGAGGAGGAGAGATGACACCAGAGGGGGTGAGACCAGGAGTGGAGGAGAGATGACACCAGAGGGGGTGAGACCAGGAGTGGAGGAGAGATGACACCAGAGGGGGTGAGACCAGGAGTGGAGGAGAGATGACACCAGAGGGGGTGAGACCAGGAGTGGAGGAGAGATGACACCAGAGGGGGTGAGACCAGGAGTGGAGGAGAGATGACACCAGAGGGGGTGAGACCAGGAGAGGAGGAGAGATGACACCAGAGGGGGTGAGACCAGGAGTGGAGGAGAGATGACACCAGAGGGGGTGAGACCAGGAGTGGAGGAGAGATGACACCAGAGGGGGTGAGACCAGGAGAGGAGGAGAGATGACACCAGAGGGGGTGAGTCCAGGGGGGAGGAGAGGAGGAGAGATGACACCAGAGGGGATGAGACCAGGGGGGAGGAGAGGAGGAGAGATGACACCAGAGGGGGTGAGACAAGGAGAGGAGGAGAGATGACACCAGAGGGGGTGAGTCCAGGGGGGAGGCAAGGAGGAGAGATGACACCAGAGGGGGTGAGTCCAGGGAGGAGGAGAGATGACACCAGAGGGGGTGAGTCCATGGGGGAGGAGAGGAGGAGAGATGACACCAGAGGGGGTGAGTCCATGGGGGAGGAGAGGAGGAGAGATGACACCAGAGGGGGTGAGACCAGGAGAGGAGGAAAGATGACACCAGAGGGGGTGAGACCAGGAGTGGAGGAGAGATGACACCAGAGGGGGTGAGACCAGGAGTGGAGGAGAGATGACACCAGAGGGGGTGAGACCAGGAGTGGAGGAGAGATGACACCAGAGGGGGTGAGACCAGGAGAGGAGGAGAGATGACACCAGAGGGGGTGAGACCAGGAGTGGAGGAGAGATGACACCAGAGGGGGTGAGACCAGGAGTGGAGGAGAGATGACACCAGAGGGGGTGAGTCCCTGGGGGAGGAGAGGAGGAGAGATGACACCAGAGGGGGTGAGTCCAGGGGGCAGTGGAGAGAGATGACACCAGAGGGGGTGAGACCAGGAGAGGAGGAGAGATGACACCAGAGGGGGTGAGTCCAGGAGTGGAGGAGAGATGACACCAGAGGGGGTGAGACCAGGAGAGGAGGAGAGATGACACCAGAGGGGGTGAGACCAGGAGAGGAGGAGAGATGACACCAGAGGGGGTGAGACCAGGAGTGGAGGAGAGATGACACCAGAGGGGGTGAGACCAGGAGTGGAGGAGAGATGACACCAGAGGGGGTGAGACCAGGAGTGGAGGAGAGATGACACCAGAGGGGGTGAGACCAGGAGTGGAGGAGAGATGACACCAGAGGGGGTGAGACCAGGAGTGGAGGAGAGATGACACCAGAGGGGGTGAGACCAGGAGTGGAGGAGAGATGACACCAGAGGGGGTGAGACCAGGAGTGGAGGAGAGATGACACCAGAGGGGGTGAGACCAGGAGTGGAGGAGAGATGACACCAGAGGGGGTGAGACCAGGAGAGGAGGAGAGATGACACCAGAGGGGGTGAGACCAGGAGTGGAGGAGAGATGACACCAGAGGGGGTGAGACCAGGAGAGGAGGAGAGATGACACCAGAGGGGGTGAGTCCAGGGGGGAGGAGAGGAGGAGAGATGACACCAGAGGGGGTGAGTCCAGGGGGGAGGAGAGGAGGAGAGATGACACCAGAGGGGATGAGACCAGGGGGGAGGAGAGGAGGAGAGATGACACCAGAGGGGGTGAGACAAGGAGAGGAGGAGAGATGACACCAGAGGGGGTGAGTCCAGGGGGGAGGCAAGGAGGAGAGATGACACCAGAGGGGGTGAGTCCAGGGAGGAGGAGAGATGACACCAGAGGGGGTGAGTCCATGGGGGGGGAGAGGAGGAGAGATGACACCAGAGGGGGTGAGACCAGGAGAGGAGGAAAGATGACACCAGAGGGGGTGAGTCCAGGGGGCAGTGGGGAGAGATGACACCAGAGGGGGTGAGACCAGGAAAGGAGGAGAGATGACACCAGAGGGGGTGAGACCAGGAGAGGAGGAGAGATGACACCTGAGGGGGGCGGGGTCCAGGGGAGAGGAGAGATGACACCAGAGGGGGTGAGACCAGGAGTGGAGGAGAGATGACACCAGAGGGGGTGAGTCCAGGGGAGAGGAGAGGAGGAAAGATGACACCAGAGGGGGTGAGTCCAGGGGGCAGTGGGGAGAGATGACACCAGAGGGGGTGAGACCAGGAGAGGAGGAGAGATGACACCAGAGGGGGTGAGACCAGGAGTGGAGGAGAGATGACATCAGAGGGGGTGAGACCAGGAGTGGAGGAGAGATGACACCAGAGGGGGTGAGACCAGGAGAGGAGAGATGACACCAGAGGGGGTGAGACCAGGAGTGGAGGAGAGATGACACCAGAGGGGGTGAGACCAGGAGAGGAGGAGAGATGACACCTGAGGGGGGCGGGGTGAGACCAGGAGAGGAGGAGAGCTGACACCAGAGGGGGTGAGTCCAGGGGGCAGTGGGGAGAGATGACACCAGAGGGGGTGAGACCAGGAGTGGAGGAGAGATGACACCAGAGGGGGTGAGACCAGGAGTGGAGGAGAGATGACACCAGAGGGGGTGAGACCAGGAGAGGAGGAGAGATGACACCAGAGGGGGTGAGACCAGGAGTGGAGGAGAGATGACACCAGAGGGGGTGAGACCAGGAGTGGAGGAGAGATGACACCAGAGGGGGTGAGACCAGGAGTGGAGGAGAGATGACACCAGAGGGGGTGAGTCCAGGGGGCAGTGGGGAGAGATGACACCAGAGGGGGTGAGACCAGGAGAGGAGGAGAGATGACACCAGAGGGGGTGAGACCAGGAGTGGAGGAGAGATGACACCAGAGGGGGTGAGACCAGGAGAGGAGGAGAGATGACACCAGAGGGGGTGAGACCAGGAGAGGAGAGATGACACCAGAGGGGGTGAGACCAGGAGAGGAGGAGAGATGACACCAGAGGGGGTGAGACCAGGAGTGGAGGAGAGATGACACCAGAGGGGGTGAGACCAGGAGTGGAGGAGAGATGACACCAGAGGGGGTGAGACCAGGAGTGGAGGAGAGATGACACCAGAGGGGGTGAGACCAGGAGTGGAGGAGAGATGACACCAGAGGGGGTGAGACCAGGAGTGGAGGAGAGATGACACCAGAGGGGGTGAGTCCATGGGGGAGGAGAGGAGGAGAGATGACACCAGAGGGGGTGAGTCCAGGGGGCAGTGGGGAGAGATGACACCAGAGGGGGTGAGACCAGGAGAGGAGGAGAGATGACACCAGAGGGGGTGAGTCCAGGGGGCAGTGGGGAGAGATGACACCAGAGGGGGGGGTGAGACCAGGAGAGGAGTAGAGATGACACCAGAGGGGGTGAGACCAGGAGAGGAGGAGAGATGACACCAGAGGGGGTGAGACCAGGAGAGGAGGAGAGATGACACCAGAGGGGGTGAGACCAGGAGTGGAGGAGAGATGACACCAGAGGGGGTGAGACCAGGAGTGGAGGAGAGATGACACCAGAGGGGGTGAGACCAGGAGTGGAGGAGAGATGACACCAGAGGGGGTGAGACCAGGAGTGGAGGAGAGATGACACCAGAGGGGGTGAGACCAGGAGTGGAGGAGAGATGACACCAGAGGGGGTGAGACCAGGAGAGGAGGAGAGATGACACCAGAGGGGGTGAGACCAGGAGTGGAGGAGAGATGACACCAGAGGGGGTGAGACCAGGAGTGGAGGAGAGATGACACCAGAGGGGGTGAGACCAGGAGAGGAGGAGAGATGACACCAGAGGGGGTGAGTCCAGGGGGGAGGAGAGGAGGAGAGATGACACCAGAGGGGGTGAGTCCAGGGGGGAGGAGAGGAGGAGAGATGACACCAGAGGGGATGAGACCAGGGGGGAGGAGAGGAGGAGAGATGACACCAGAGGGGGTGAGACAAGGAGAGGAGGAGAGATGACACCAGAGGGGGTGAGTCCAGGGGGGAGGCAAGGAGGAGAGATGACACCAGAGGGGGTGAGTCCAGGGAGGAGGAGAGATGACACCAGAGGGGGTGAGTCCATGGGGGAGGAGAGGAGGAGAGATGACACCAGAGGGGGTGAGTCCATGGGGGAGGAGAGGAGGAGAGATGACACCAGAGGGGGTGAGACCAGGAGAGGAGGAAAGATGACACCAGAGGGGGTGAGTCCAGGGGGCAGTGGGGAGAGATGACACCAGAGGGGGTGAGACCAGGAGAGGAGGAGAGATGACACCAGAGGGGGTGAGACCAGGAGAGGAGGAGAGATGACACCTGAGGGGGGCGGGGTGAGACCAGGAGAGGAGGAGAGCTGACACCAGAGTGGGTGAGTCCAGGAGAGGAGGAGAGATGACACCAGAGGGGGTGAGACCAGGAGAGGAGGAGAGATGACACCAGAGGGGGTGAGACCAGGAGAGGAGAGATGACACCAGAGGGGGTGAGACCAGGAGAGGAGAGATGACACCAGAGGGGGTGAGACCAGGAGAGGAGAGATGACACCAGAGGGGGTGAGACCAGGAGAGGAGAGATGACACCAGAGGGGGTGAGACCAGGAGAGGAGGAGAGCTGACACCAGAGTGGGTGAGTCCAGGAGAGGAGGAGAGATGACACCAGAGGGGGTGAGTCCAGGGGAGAGGAGAGATGACACCAGAGGGGGTGAGACCAGGAGTGGAGGAGAGATGACACCAGAGGGGGTGAGACCAGGAGTGGAGGAGAGATGACACCAGAGGGGGTGAGACCAGGAGAGGAGGAGAGATGACACCAGAGGGGGTGAGACCAGGAGAGGAGAGATGACACCAGAGGGGGTGAGACCAGGAGAGGAGGAGAGATGACACCAGAGGGGGTGAGACCAGGAGTGGAGGAGAGATGACACCAGAGGGGGTGAGACCAGGAGTGGAGGAGAGATGACACCAGAGGGGGTGAGTCCATGGGGGAGGAGAGGAGGAGAGATGACACCAGAGGGGGTGAGTCCAGGGGGCAGTGGGGAGAGATGACACCAGAGGGGATGAGACCAGGGGGGAGGAGAGGAGGAGAGATGACACCAGAGGGGGTGAGACAAGGAGAGGAGGAGAGATGACACCAGAGGGGGTGAGTCCAGGGGGGAGGCAAGGAGGAGAGATGACACCAGAGGGGGTGAGTCCATGGGGGAGGAGAGGAGGAGAGAAGACACCAGAGGGGGTGAGACCAGGAGAGGAGGAAAGATGACACCAGAGGGGGTGAGTCCAGGGGGCAGTGGGGAGAGATGACACCAGAGGGGGTGAGACCAGGAGAGGAGGAGAGATGACACCAGAGGGGGTGAGACCAGGAGAGGAGGAGAGATGACACCTGAGGGGGGCGGGGTGAGACCAGGAGAGGAGGAGAGCTGACACCAGAGTGGGTGAGTCCAGGAGAGGAGGAGAGATGACACCAGAGGGGGTGAGTCCAGGGGAGAGGAGAGATGACACCAGAGGGGGTGAGACCAGGAGTGGAGGAGAGATGACACCAGAGGGGGTGAGACCAGGAGAGGAGGAGAGATGACACCAGAGGGGGTGAGACCAGGAGTGGAGGAGAGATGACACCAGAGGGGGTGAGTCCAGGAGTGGAGGAGAGATGACACCAGAGGGGGTGAGACCAGGAGTGGAGGAGAGAGGACACCAGAGGGGGTGAGTCCAGGAGTGGAGGAGAGATGACACCAGAGGGGGTGAGACCAGGAGAGGAGGAGAGATGACACCAGAGGGGGTGAGTCCATGGGGGAGGAGAGGAGGAGAGATGACACCAGAGGGGGTGAGTCCAGGGGAGAGGAGAGGAGGAAAGATGACACCAGAGGGGGTGAGTCCAGGGGGCAGTGGGGAGAGATGACACCAGAGGGGGTGAGACCAGGAGTGGAGGAGAGATGACACCAGAGGGGGTGAGACCAGGAGAGGAGAGATGACACTAGAGGGGGTGAGACCAGGAGAGGAGGAGAGATGACACCAGAGGGGGTGAGACCAGGAGAGGAGGAGAGATGACACCAGAGGGGGTGAGACCAGGAGTGGAGGAGAGATGACACCAGAGGGGGTGAGACCAGGAGAGGAGGAGAGATGACACCAGAGGGGGTGAGACCAGGAGAGGAGGAGAGATGACACCAGAGGGGGTGAGACCAGGAGTGGAGGAGAGATGACACCAGAGGGGGTGAGACCAGGAGTGGAGGAGAGATGACACCTGAGGGGGGCGGGTGAGACCAGGAGAGGAGGAGAGATGACACCAGAGGGGGTGAGACCAGGAGTGGAGGAGAGATGACACCTGAGGGGGGCGGGGTGAGACCAGGAGAGGAGGAGAGCTGACACCAGAGTGGGTGAGTCCAGGAGAGGAGGAGAGATGACACCAGAGGGGGTGAGACCAGGAGTGGAGGAGAGATGACACCAGAGGGGGTGAGACCAGGAGTGGAGGAGAGATGACACCAGAGGGGGTGAGACCAGGAGTGGAGGAAAGGAGTGGAGGAGAGATGACACCAGAGGGGGTGAGACCAGGAGAGGAGGAGAGATGACACCAGAGGGGGTGAGACCAGGAGTGGAGGAGAGATGACACCAGAGGGGGTGAGACCAGGAGAGGAGGAGAGATGACACCAGAGGGGGTGAGACCAGGAGTGGAGGAGAGATGACACCAGAGGGGGTGAGACCAGGAGAGGAGGAGAGATGACACCAGAGGGGGTGAGTCCAGGGGGGAGGAGAGGAGGAGAGATGACACCAGAGGGGGTGAGTCCAGGGGGGAGGAGAGGAGGAGAGATGACACCAGAGGGGATGAGACCAGGGGAGAGGAGAGGAGGAGAGATGACACCAGAGGGGGTGAGACAAGGAGAGGAGGAGAGATGACACCAGAGGGGGTGAGTCCAGGGGGGAGGCAAGGAGGAGAGATGACACCAGAGGGGGTGAGTCCAGGGAGGAGGAGAGATGACACCAGAGGGGGTGAGTCCATGGGGGAGGAGAGGAGGAGAGATGACACCAGAGGGGGTGAGTCCATGGGGGAGGAGAGGAGGAGAGATGACACCAGAGGGGGTGAGACCAGGAGAGGAGGAAAGATGACACCAGAGGGGGTGAGTCCAGGGGGCAGTGGGGAGAGGTGACACCAGAGGGGGTGAGACCAGGAGAGGAGGAGAGATGACACCAGAGGGGGTGAGACCAGGAGAGGAGGAGAGATGACACCTGAGGGGGGCGGGGTGAGACCAGGAGAGGAGGAGAGCTGACACCAGAGTGGGTGAGTCCAGGAGAGGAGGAGAGATGACACCAGAGGGGGTGAGACCAGGAGAGGAGGAGAGATGACACCAGAGGGGGTGAGACCAGGAGAGGAGAGATGACACCAGAGGGGGTGAGACCAGGAGAGGAGAGATGACACCAGAGGGGGTGAGACCAGGAGAGGAGAGATGACACCAGAGGGGGTGAGACCAGGAGAGGAGAGATGACACCAGAGGGGGTGAGACCAGGAGAGGAGGAGAGCTGACACCAGAGTGGGTGAGTCCAGGAGAGGAGGAGAGATGACACCAGAGGGGGTGAGTCCAGGGGAGAGGAGAGATGACACCAGAGGGGGTGAGACCAGGAGTGGAGGAGAGATGACACCAGAGGGGGTGAGACCAGGAGTGGAGGAGAGATGACACCAGAGGGGGTGAGACCAGGAGAGGAGGAGAGATGACACCAGAGGGGGTGAGACCAGGAGAGGAGAGATGACACCAGAGGGGGTGAGACCAGGAGAGGAGGAGAGATGACACCAGAGGGGGTGAGACCAGGAGTGGAGGAGAGATGACACCAGAGGGGGTGAGACCAGGAGTGGAGGAGAGATGACACCAGAGGGGGTGAGTCCATGGGGGAGGAGAGGAGGAGAGATGACACCAGAGGGGGTGAGTCCAGGGGGCAGTGGGGAGAGATGACACCAGAGGGGATGAGACCAGGGGGGAGGAGAGGAGGAGAGATGACACCAGAGGGGGTGAGACAAGGAGAGGAGGAGAGATGACACCAGAGGGGGTGAGTCCAGGGGGGAGGCAAGGAGGAGAGATGACACCAGAGGGGGTGAGACCAGGAGTGGAGGAGAGATGACAGCAGAGGGGGTGAGTCCATGGGGGAGGAGAGGAGGAGAGATGACACCAGAGGGGGTGAGTCCAGGGGAGAGGAGAGGAGGAAAGATGACACCAGAGGGGGTGAGTCCAGGGGGCAGTGGGGAGAGATGACACCAGAGGGGGTGAGACCAGGAGAGGAGGAGAGATGACACCAGAGGGGGTGAGACCAGGAGTGGAGGAGAGATGACACCAGAGGGGGTGAGTCCAGGGGGCAGTGGGGAGAGATGACACCAGAGGGGGTGAGACCAGGAGAGGAGGAGAGATGACACCAGAGGGGGTGAGACCAGGAGAGGAGGAGAGATGACACCAGAGGGGGTGAGACCAGGAGAGGAGGAGAGATGACACCAGAGGGGGTGAGACCAGGAGTGGAGGAGAGATGACACCAGAGGGGGTGAGTCCAGGGGGGAGGAGAGGAGGAGAGATGACACCAGAGGGGGTGAGACCAGGAGAGGAGGAGAGATGACACCAGAGGGGGTGAGACCAGGAGTGGAGGAGAGATGACACCAGAGGGGGTGAGACCAGGAGAGGAGGAGAGATGACACCAGAGGGGGTGAGACCAGGAGTGGAGGAGAGATGACACCAGAGGGGGTGAGTCCAGGGGAGAGGAGAGGAGGAGAGATGACACCAGAGGGGGTGAGACCAGGAGAGGAGGAGAGATGACACCAGAGGGGGTGAGACCAGGAGTGGAGGAGAGATGACACCAGAGGGGGTGAGTCCATGGGGGAGGAGTGGAGGAGAGATGACACCAGAGGGGGTGAGTCCAGGGGAGAGGAGAGGAGGAGAGATGACACCAGAGGGGGTGAGTCCAGGAGAGGAGGAGAGATGACACCAGAGGGGGTGAGACCAGGAGTGGAGGAGAGATGACACCAGAGGGGGTGAGACCAGGAGTGGAGGAGAGATGACACCAGAGGGGGTGAGTCCATGGGGGAGGAGAGGAGGAGAGATGACACCAGAGGGGGTGAGTCCAGGGGGCAGTGAGGAGAGATGACACCAGAGGGGGTGAGACCAGGAGAGGAGGAGAGATGACACCAGAGGGGGTGAGACCAGGAGAGGAGGAGAGATGACACCAGAGGGGGTGAGTCCAGGGGGCAGTGAGGAGAGATGGCACCAGAGGGGGTGAGACCAGGAGTGGAGGAGAGATGACACCAGAGGGGGTGAGACCAGGAGAGGAGGAGAGATGACACCAGAGGGGGTGAGTCCAGGGGGCAGTGAGGAGAGATGACACCAGAGGGGGTGAGACCAGGAGAGGAGGAGAGATGACACCAGAGGGGGTGAGTCCAGGGGGCAGTGGGGAGAGATGACACCAGAGGGGGTGAGACCAGGAGAGGAGGAGAGATGACACCAGAGTGAGTGAGACCAGGAGAGGAGGAGAGATGACACCAGAGGGGGTGAGACCAGGAGAGGAGGAGAGATGACACCAGAGGGGGTGAGTCCAGGGGAGAGGAGGAGAGATGACACCAGAGGTGGTGAGACCAGGAGAGGAGGAGAGATGACACTAGAGGGGGTGAGTCCAGGGGAGAGGAGGAGAGATGACACCAGAGGGGGTGAGTCCAGGAGAGGAGGAGAGATGACACTAGAGGGGGTGAGTCCAGGGGAGAGGAGGAGAGATGACACCAGAGGTGGTGAGACCAGGAGAGGAGGAGAGATGACACCAGAGGGGGTGAGTCCAGGGGAGAGGAGGAGAGATGACACCAGAGGGGGTGAGACCAGGAGAGGAGGAGAGATGACACCAGAGGGGGTGAGTCCAGGGGAGGAGGAGAGATGACACCAGAGGGGGTGAGTCCAGGAGTGGAGGAGAGATGACACCAGAGGGGGTGAGACCAGGAGTGGAGGAGAGATGACACCAGAGGGGGTGAGACCAGGAGTGGAGGAGAGATGACACCAGAGGGGGTGAGTCCAGGGGAGAGGAGAGGAGGAGAGATGACACCAGAGGGGGTGAGACCAGGAGAGGAGGAGAGATGACACCAGAGGGGGTGAGACCAGGAGTGGAGGAAAGATGACACCAGAGGGGGTGAGACCAGGAGAGGAGAGATGACACCAGAGGGGGTGAGACCAGGAGAGGAGGAGAGATGACACCAGAGGGGGTGAGTCCAGGGGAGAGGAGGAGAGATGACACCAGAGGGGGTGAGTCCAGGGAGGAGGAGAGGAGGAGAGATGACACCAGAGGGGGTGAGTCCAGGGGGCAGTGGGGAGAGATGACACCAGAGGGGGTGAGACCAGGAGTGGAGGAGAGATGACACCAGAGGGGGTGAGACCAGGAGTGGAGGAGAGATGACACCAGAGGGGGTGAGACCAGGAGTGGAGGAGAGATGACACCAGAGGGGGTGAGTCCAGGGGAGAGGAGAGGAGGAAAGATGACACCAGAGGGGGTGAGTCCAGGGGGCAGTGGGGAGAGATGACACCAGAGGGGGTGAGACCAGGAGAGGAGGAGAGATGACACCAGAGGGGGTGAGACCAGGAGAGGAGGAGAGATGACACCAGAGGGGGTGAGTCCAGGGGAGAGGAGAGGAGGAAAGATGACACCAGAGGGGGTGAGTCCAGGGGAGAGGAGAGGAGGAGAGATGACACCAGAGGGGGTGAGACCAGGAGAGGAGGAGAGATGACACCAGAGGGGGTGAGTCCAGGGGAGAGGAGAGGAGGAAAGATGACACCAGAGGGGGTGAGTCCAGGGGGCAGTGGGGAGAGATGACACCAGAGGGGGTGAGACCAGGAGAGGAGGAGAGATGACACCAGAGAGGGTGAGACCAGGAGTGGAGGAGAGATGACACCAGAGGGGGTGAGACCAGGAGTGGAGGAGAGATGACACCACAGGGGGTGAGACCAGGAGAGGAGAGATGACACCAGAGGGGGTGAGACCAGGAGTGGAGGAGAGATGACACCAGAGGGGGTGAGACCAGGAGAGGAGGAGAGATGACACCTGAGGGGGGCGGGGTGAGACCAGGAGAGGAGGAGAGCTGACACCAGAGGGGGTGAGTCCAGGGGGCAGTGGGGAGAGATGACACCAGAGGGGGTGAGACCAGGAGTGGAGGAGAGATGACACCAGAGGGGGTGAGACCAGGAGTGGAGGAGAGATGACACCAGAGGGGGTGAGACCAGGAGAGGAGGAGAGATGACACCAGAGGGGGTGAGACCAGGAGTGGAGGAGAGATGACACCAGAGGGGGTGAGACCAGGAGAGGAGGAGAGATGACACCAGAGGGGGTGAGACCAGGAGAGGAGAGATGACACCAGAGGGGGTGAGACCAGGAGAGGAGGAGAGATGACACCAGAGGGGGTGAGACCAGGAGAGGAGGAGAGATGACACCTGAGGGGGGCGGGGTGAGACCAGGAGAGGAGGAGAGATGACACCAGAGGGGGTGAGACCAGGAGTGGAGGAGAGATGACACCAGAGGGGGTGAGACCAGGAGTGGAGGAGAGATGACACCAGAGGGGGTGAGACCAGGAGTGGAGGAGAGATGACACCAGAGGGGGTGAGACCAGGAGTGGAGGAGAGATGACACCAGAGGGGGTGAGACCAGGAGTGGAGGAGAGATGACACCAGAGGGGGTGAGACCAGGAGTGGAGGAGAGATGACACCAGAGGGGGTGAGTCCAGGGGAGAGGAGAGGAGGAGAGATGACACCAGAGGGGGTGAGACCAGGAGAGGAGGAGAGATGACACCAGAGGGGGTGAGTCCAGGGGGCAGTGGGGAGAGATGACACCAGAGGGGGGGGTGAGACCAGGAGAGGAGTAGAGATGACACCAGAGGGGGTGAGACCAGGAGAGGAGGAGAGATGACACCAGAGGGGGTGAGACCAGGAGAGGAGGAGAGATGACACCAGAGGGGGTGAGACCAGGAGTGGAGGAGAGATGACACCAGAGGGGGTGAGACCAGGAGTGGAGGAGAGATGACACCAGAGGGGGTGAGACCAGGAGTGGAGGAGAGATGACACCAGAGGGGGTGAGACCAGGAGTGGAGGAGAGATGACACCAGAGGGGGTGAGACCAGGAGTGGAGGAGAGATGACACCAGAGGGGGTGAGACCAGGAGTGGAGGAGAGATGACACCAGAGGGGGTGAGACCAGGAGAGGAGGAGAGATGACACCAGAGGGGGTGAGACCAGGAGTGGAGGAGAGATGACACCAGAGGGGGTGAGACCAGGAGAGGAGGAGAGATGACACCAGAGGGGGTGAGTCCAGGGGGGAGGAGAGGAGGAGAGATGACACCAGAGGGGGTGAGTCCAGGGGGGAGGAGAGGAGGAGAGATGACACCAGAGGGGATGAGACCAGGGGGGAGGAGAGGAGGAGAGATGACACCAGAGGGGGTGAGACCCAGGAGTGGAGGAGAGATGACACCAGAGGGGGTGAGACCAGGAGAGGAGGAGAGATGACACCAGAGGGGGTGAGTCCAGGGGGGAGGAGAGGAGGAGAGATGACACCAGAGGGGATGAGACCAGGGGGGAGGAGAGGAGGAGAGATGACACCAGAGGGGGTGAGACAAGGAGAGGAGGAGAGATGACACCAGAGGGGGTGAGTCCAGGGGGGAGGCAAGGAGGAGAGATGACACCAGAGGGGGTGAGTCCAGGGAGGAGGAGAGATGACACCAGAGGGGGTGAGTCCATGGGGGAGGAGAGGAGGAGAGATGACACCAGAGGGGGTGAGACCAGGAGAGGAGGAAAGATGACACCAGAGGGGGTGAGTCCAGGGGGCAGTGGGGAGAGATGACACCAGAGGGGGTGAGACCAGGAGAGGAGGAGAGATGACACCAGAGGGGGTGAGACCAGGAGAGGAGGAGAGATGACACCTGAGGGGGGCGGGGTCCAGGGGAGAGGAGAGATGACACCAGAGGGGGTGAGACCAGGAGTGGAGGAGAGATGACACCAGAGGGGGTGAGTCCAGGGGAGAGGAGAGGAGGAAAGATGACACCAGAGGGGGTGAGTCCAGGGGGCAGTGGGGAGAGATGACACCAGAGGGGGTGAGACCAGGAGAGGAGGAGAGATGACACCAGAGGGGGTGAGACCAGGAGTGGAGGAGAGATGACACCAGAGGGGGTGAGACCAGGAGTGGAGGAGAGATGACACCAGAGGGGGTGAGACCAGGAGAGGAGAGATGACACCAGAGGGGGTGAGACCAGGAGTGGAGGAGAGATGACACCAGAGGGGGTGAGACCAGGAGAGGAGGAGAGATGACACCTGAGGGGGGCGGGGTGAGACCAGGAGAGGAGGAGAGCTGACACCAGAGGGGGTGAGTCCAGGGGGCAGTGGGGAGAGATGACACCAGAGGGGGTGAGACCAGGAGTGGAGGAGAGATGACACCAGAGGGGGTGAGACCAGGAGTGGAGGAGAGATGACACCAGAGGGGGTGAGACCAGGAGAGGAGGAGAGATGACACCAGAGGGGGTGAGACCAGGAGTGGAGGAGAGATGACACCAGAGGGGGTGAGACCAGGAGTGGAGGAGAGATGACACCAGAGGGGGTGAGACCAGGAGTGGAGGAGAGATGACACCAGAGGGGGTGAGTCCAGGGGGCAGTGGGGAGAGATGACACCAGAGGGGGTGAGACCAGGAGAGGAGGAGAGATGACACCAGAGGGGGTGAGACCAGGAGTGGAGGAGAGATGACACCAGAGGGGGTGAGACCAGGAGAGGAGGAGAGATGACACCAGAGGGGGTGAGACCAGGAGAGGAGAGATGACACCAGAGGGGGTGAGACCAGGAGAGGAGGAGAGATGACACCAGAGGGGGTGAGACCAGGAGTGGAGGAGAGATGACACCAGAGGGGGTGAGACCAGGAGTGGAGGAGAGATGACACCAGAGGGGGTGAGACCAGGAGTGGAGGAGAGATGACACCAGAGGGGGTGAGACCAGGAGTGGAGGAGAGATGACACCAGAGGGGGTGAGACCAGGAGTGGAGGAGAGATGACACCAGAGGGGGTGAGACCAGGAGTGGAGGAGAGATGACACCAGAGGGGGTGAGTCCATGGGGGAGGAGAGGAGGAGAGATGACACCAGAGGGGGTGAGTCCAGGGGGCAGTGGGGAGAGATGACACCAGAGGGGGTGAGACCAGGAGAGGAGGAGAGATGACACCAGAGGGGGTGAGTCCAGGGGGCAGTGGGGAGAGATGACACCAGAGGGGGGGGGTGAGACCAGGAGAGGAGTAGAGATGACACCAGAGGGGGTGAGACCAGGAGAGGAGGAGAGATGACACCAGAGGGGGTGAGACCAGGAGAGGAGGAGAGATGACACCAGAGGGGGTGAGACCAGGAGTGGAGGAGAGATGACACCAGAGGGGGTGAGACCAGGAGTGGAGGAGAGATGACACCAGAGGGGGTGAGACCAGGAGAGGAGGAGAGATGACACCAGAGGGGGTGAGACCAGGAGTGGAGGAGAGATGACACCAGAGGGGGTGAGACCAGGAGTGGAGGAGAGATGACACCAGAGGGGGTGAGACCAGGAGAGGAGGAGAGATGACACCAGAGGGGGTGAGTCCAGGGGGGAGGAGAGGAGGAGAGATGACACCAGAGGGGGTGAGTCCAGGGGGGAGGAGAGGAGGAGAGATGACACCAGAGGGGATGAGACCAGGGGGGAGGAGAGGAGGAGAGATGACACCAGAGGGGGTGAGACAAGGAGAGGAGGAGAGATGACACCAGAGGGGGTGAGTCCAGGGGGGAGGCAAGGAGGAGAGATGACACCAGAGGGGGTGAGTCCAGGGAGGAGGAGAGATGACACCAGAGGGGGTGAGTCCATGGGGGAGGAGAGGAGGAGAGATGACACCAGAGGGGGTGAGTCCATGGGGGAGGAGAGGAGGAGAGATGACACCAGAGGGGGTGAGACCAGGAGAGGAGGAAAGATGACACCAGAGGGGGTGAGTCCAGGGGGCAGTGGGGAGAGATGACACCAGAGGGGGTGAGACCAGGAGAGGAGGAGAGATGACACCAGAGGGGGTGAGACCAGGAGAGGAGGAGAGATGACACCTGAGGGGGGCGGGGTGAGACCAGGAGAGGAGGAGAGCTGACACCAGAGTGGGTGAGTCCAGGAGAGGAGGAGAGATGACACCAGAGGGGGTGAGACCAGGAGAGGAGGAGAGATGACACCAGAGGGGGTGAGACCAGGAGAGGAGAGATGACACCAGAGGGGGTGAGACCAGGAGAGGAGAGATGACACCAGAGGGGGTGAGACCAGGAGAGGAGAGATGACACCAGAGGGGGTGAGACCAGGAGAGGAGAGATGACACCAGAGGGGGTGAGACCAGGAGAGGAGGAGAGCTGACACCAGAGTGGGTGAGTCCAGGAGAGGAGGAGAGATGACACCAGAGGGGGTGAGTCCAGGGGAGAGGAGAGATGACACCAGAGGGGGTGAGACCAGGAGTGGAGGAGAGATGACACCAGAGGGGGTGAGACCAGGAGTGGAGGAGAGATGACACCAGAGGGGGTGAGACCAGGAGAGGAGGAGAGATGACACCAGAGGGGTGAGACCAGGAGAGGAGAGATGACACCAGAGGGGGTGAGACCAGGAGAGGAGGAGAGATGACACCAGAGGGGGTGAGACCAGGAGTGGAGGAGAGATGACACCAGAGGGGGTGAGTCCATGGGGGAGGAGAGGAGGAGAGATGACACCAGAGGGGGTGAGTCCAGGGGGCAGTGGGGAGAGATGACACCAGAGGGGGTGAGACCAGGAGAGGAGGAGAGATGACACCAGAGGGGGTGAGTCCAGGAGTGGAGGAGAGATGACACCAGAGGGGGTGAGACCAGGAGAGGAGGAGAGATGACACCAGAGGGGGTGAGACCAGGAGAGGAGGAGAGATGACACCAGAGGGGGTGAGACCAGGAGTGGAGGAGAGATGACACCAGAGGGGGTGAGACCAGGAGTGGAGGAGAGATGACACCAGAGGGGGTGAGACCAGGAGTGGAGGAGAGATGACACCAGAGGGGGTGAGACCAGGAGTGGAGGAGAGATGACACCAGAGGGGGTGAGACCAGGAGTGGAGGAGAGATGACACCAGAGGGGGTGAGACCAGGAGTGGAGGAGAGATGACACCAGAGGGGGTGAGACCAGGAGTGGAGGAGAGATGACACCAGAGGGGGTGAGACCAGGAGTGGAGGAGAGATGACACCAGAGGGGGTGAGACCAGGAGTGGAGGAGAGATGACACCAGAGGGGGTGAGACCAGGAGTGGAGGAGAGATGACACCAGAGGGGGTGAGACCAGGAGAGGAGGAGAGATGACACCAGAGGGGGTGAGACCAGGAGTGGAGGAGAGATGACACCAGAGGGGGTGAGACCAGGAGAGGAGGAGAGATGACACCAGAGGGGGTGAGTCCAGGGGGGAGGAGAGGAGGAGAGATGACACCAGAGGGGGTGAGTCCAGGGGGGAGGAGAGGAGGAGAGATGACACCAGAGGGGATGAGACCAGGGGGGAGGAGAGGAGGAGAGATGACACCAGAGGGGGTGAGACAAGGAGAGGAGGAGAGATGACACCAGAGGGGGTGAGTCCAGGGGGGAGGCAAGGAGGAGAGATGACACCAGAGGGGGTGAGTCCAGGGAGGAGGAGAGATGACACCAGAGGGGGTGAGTCCATGGGGGAGGAGAGGAGGAGAGATGACACCAGAGGGGGTGAGACCAGGAGAGGAGGAAAGTTGACACCAGAGGGGGTGAGTCCAGGGGGCAGTGGGGAGAGATGACACCAGAGGGGGTGAGACCAGGAGAGGAGGAGAGATGACACCAGAGGGGGTGAGACCAGGAGAGGAGGAGAGATGACACCTGAGGGGGGCGGGGTCCAGGGGAGAGGAGAGATGACACCAGAGGGGGTGAGACCAGGAGTGGAGGAGAGATGACACCAGAGGGGGTGAGTCCAGGGGAGAGGAGAGGAGGAAAGATGACACCAGAGGGGGTGAGTCCAGGGGGCAGTGGGGAGAGATGACACCAGAGGGGGTGAGACCAGGAGAGGAGGAGAGATGACACCAGAGGGGGTGAGACCAGGAGTGGAGGAGAGATGACACCAGAGGGGGTGAGACCAGGAGTGGAGGAGAGATGACACCAGAGGGGGTGAGACCAGGAGAGGAGAGATGACACCAGAGGGGGTGAGACCAGGAGTGGAGGAGAGATGACACCAGAGGGGGTGAGACCAGGAGAGGAGGAGAGATGACACCTGAGGGGGGCGGGGTGAGACCAGGAGAGGAGGAGAGCTGACACCAGAGGGGGTGAGTCCAGGGGGCAGTGGGGAGAGATGACACCAGAGGGGGTGAGACCAGGAGTGGAGGAGAGATGACACCAGAGGGGGTGAGACCAGGAGTGGAGGAGAGATGACACCAGAGGGGGTGGGACCAGGAGAGGAGGAGAGATGACACCAGAGGGGGTGAGACCAGGAGTGGAGGAGAGATGACACCAGAGGGGGTGAGACCAGGAGTGGAGGAGAGATGACACCAGAGGGGGTGAGACCAGGAGTGGAGGAGAGATGACACCAGAGGGGGTGAGTCCAGGGGGCAGTGGGGAGAGATGACACCAGAGGGGGTGAGACCAGGAGAGGAGGAGAGATGACACCAGAGGGGGTGAGACCAGGAGTGGAGGAGAGATGACACCAGAGGGGGTGAGACCAGGAGAGGAGGAGAGATGACACCAGAGAGGGTGAGACCAGGAGAGGAGAGATGACACCAGAGGGGGTGAGACCAGGAGAGGAGGAGAGATGACACCAGAGGGGGTGAGACCAGGAGTGGAGGAGAGATGACACCAGAGGGGGTGAGACCAGGAGTGGAGGAGAGATGACACCAGAGGGGGTGAGACCAGGAGTGGAGGAGAGATGACACCAGAGGGGGTGAGACCAGGAGTGGAGGAGAGATGACACCAGAGGGGGTGAGACCAGGAGTGGAGGAGAGATGACACCAGAGGGGGTGAGACCAGGAGTGGAGGAGAGATGACAACAGAGGGGGTGAGTCCATGGGGGAGGAGAGGAGGAGAGATGACACCAGAGGGGGTGAGTCCAGGGGGCAGTGGGGAGAGATGACACCAGAGGGGGTGAGACCAGGAGAGGAGGAGAGATGACACCAGAGGGGGTGAGTCCAGGGGGCAGTGGGGAGAGATGACACCAGAGGGGGGGGTGAGACCAGGAGAGGAGTAGAGATGACACCAGAGGGGGTGAGACCAGGAGAGGAGGAGAGATGACACCAGAGGGGGTGAGACCAGGAGAGGAGGAGAGATGACACCAGAGGGGGTGAGACCAGGAGTGGAGGAGAGATGACACCAGAGGGGGTGAGACCAGGAGTGGAGGAGAGATGACACCAGAGGGGGTGAGACCAGGAGTGGAGGAGAGATGACACCAGAGGGGGTGAGACCAGGAGTGGAGGAGAGATGACACCAGAGGGGGTGAGACCAGGAGTGGAGGAGAGATGACACCAGAGGGGGTGAGACCAGGAGAGGAGGAGAGATGACACCAGAGGGGGTGAGACCAGGAGTGGAGGAGAGATGACACCAGAGGGGGTGAGACCAGGAGTGGAGGAGAGATGACACCAGAGGGGGTGAGACCAGGAGAGGAGGAGAGATGACACCAGAGGGGGTGAGTCCAGGGGGGAGGAGAGGAGGAGAGATGACACCAGAGGGGATGAGACCAGGGGGGAGGAGAGGAGGAGAGATGACACCAGAGGGGGTGAGACAAGGAGAGGAGGAGAGATGACACCAGAGGGGGTGAGTCCAGGGGGGAGGCAAGGAGGAGAGATGACACCAGAGGGGGTGAGTCCAGGGAGGAGGAGAGATGACACCAGAGGGGGTGAGTCCATGGGGGAGGAGAGGAGGAGAGATGACACCAGAGGGGGTGAGTCCATGGGGGAGGAGAGGAGGAGAGATGACACCAGAGGGGGTGAGACCAGGAGAGGAGGAAAGATGACACCAGAGGGGGTGAGACCAGGAGTGGAGGAGAGATGACACCAGAGGGGGTGAGACCAGGAGTGGAGGAGAGATGACACCAGAGGGGGTGAGACCAGGAGTGGAGGAGAGATGACACCAGAGGGGGTGAGACCAGGAGAGGAGGAGAGATGACACCAGAGGGGGTGAGACCAGGAGTGGAGGAGAGATGACACCAGAGGGGGTGAGACCAGGAGTGGAGGAGAGATGACACCAGAGGGGGTGAGTCCCTGGGGGAGGAGAGGAGGAGAGATGACACCAGAGGGGGTGAGTCCAGGGGGCAGTGGAGAGAGATGACACCAGAGGGGGTGAGACCAGGAGAGGAGGAGAGATGACACCAGAGGGGGTGAGTCCAGGAGTGGAGGAGAGATGACACCAGAGGGGGTGAGACCAGGAGAGGAGGAGAGATGACACCAGAGGGGGTGAGACCAGGAGAGGAGGAGAGATGACACCAGAGGGGGTGAGACCAGGAGTGGAGGAGAGATGACACCAGAGGGGGTGAGACCAGGAGTGGAGGAGAGATGACACCAGAGGGGGTGAGACCAGGAGTGGAGGAGAGATGACACCAGAGGGGGTGAGACCAGGAGTGGAGGAGAGATGACACCAGAGGGGGTGAGACCAGGAGTGGAGGAGAGATGACACCAGAGGGGGTGAGACCAGGAGTGGAGGAGAGATGACACCAGAGGGGGTGAGACCAGGAGTGGAGGAGAGATGACACCAGAGGGGGTGAGACCAGGAGTGGAGGAGAGATGACACCAGAGGGGGTGAGACCAGGAGAGGAGGAGAGATGACACCAGAGGGGGTGAGACCAGGAGTGGAGGAGAGATGACACCAGAGGGGGTGAGACCAGGAGAGGAGGAGAGATGACACCAGAGGGGGTGAGTCCAGGGGGGAGGAGAGGAGGAGAGATGACACCAGAGGGGGTGAGTCCAGGGGGGAGGAGAGGAGGAGAGATGACACCAGAGGGGATGAGACCAGGGGGGAGGAGAGGAGGAGAGATGACACCAGAGGGGGTGAGACAAGGAGAGGAGGAGAGATGACACCAGAGGGGGTGAGTCCAGGGGGGAGGCAAGGAGGAGAGATGACACCAGAGGGGGTGAGTCCAGGGAGGAGGAGAGATGACACCAGAGGGGGTGAGTCCATGGGGGGGGAGAGGAGGAGAGATGACACCAGAGGGGGTGAGACCAGGAGAGGAGGAAAGATGACACCAGAGGGGGTGAGTCCAGGGGGCAGTGGGGAGAGATGACACCAGAGGGGGTGAGACCAGGAAAGGAGGAGAGATGACACCAGAGGGGGTGAGACCAGGAGAGGAGGAGAGATGACACCTGAGGGGGGCGGGGTCCAGGGGAGAGGAGAGATGACACCAGAGGGGGTGAGACCAGGAGTGGAGGAGAGATGACACCAGAGGGGGTGAGTCCAGGGGAGAGGAGAGGAGGAAAGATGACACCAGAGGGGGTGAGTCCAGGGGGCAGTGGGGAGAGATGACACCAGAGGGGGTGAGACCAGGAGAGGAGGAGAGATGACACCAGAGGGGGTGAGACCAGGAGTGGAGGAGAGATGACATCAGAGGGGGTGAGACCAGGAGTGGAGGAGAGATGACACCAGAGGGGGTGAGACCAGGAGAGGAGAGATGACACCAGAGGGGGTGAGACCAGGAGTGGAGGAGAGATGACACCAGAGGGGGTGAGACCAGGAGAGGAGGAGAGATGACACCTGAGGGGGGCGGGGTGAGACCAGGAGAGGAGGAGAGCTGACACCAGAGGGGGTGAGTCCAGGGGGCAGTGGGGAGAGATGACACCAGAGGGGGTGAGACCAGGAGTGGAGGAGAGATGACACCAGAGGGGGTGAGACCAGGAGTGGAGGAGAGATGACACCAGAGGGGGTGAGACCAGGAGAGGAGGAGAGATGACACCAGAGGGGGTGAGACCAGGAGTGGAGGAGAGATGACACCAGAGGGGGTGAGACCAGGAGTGGAGGAGAGATGACACCAGAGGGGGTGAGACCAGGAGTGGAGGAGAGATGACACCAGAGGGGGTGAGTCCAGGGGGCAGTGGGGAGAGATGACACCAGAGGGGGTGAGACCAGGAGAGGAGGAGAGATGACACCAGAGGGGGTGAGACCAGGAGTGGAGGAGAGATGACACCAGAGGGGGTGAGACCAGGAGAGGAGGAGAGATGACACCAGAGGGGGTGAGACCAGGAGAGGAGAGATGACACCAGAGGGGGTGAGACCAGGAGAGGAGGAGAGATGACACCAGAGGGGGTGAGACCAGGAGTGGAGGAGAGATGACACCAGAGGGGGTGAGACCAGGAGTGGAGGAGAGATGACACCAGAGGGGGTGAGACCAGGAGTGGAGGAGAGATGACACCAGAGGGGGTGAGACCAGGAGTGGAGGAGAGATGACACCAGAGGGGGTGAGACCAGGAGTGGAGGAGAGATGACACCAGAGGGGGTGAGTCCATGGGGGAGGAGAGGAGGAGAGATGACACCAGAGGGGGTGAGTCCAGGGGGCAGTGGGGAGAGATGACACCAGAGGGGGTGAGACCAGGAGAGGAGGAGAGATGACACCAGAGGGGGTGAGTCCAGGGGGCAGTGGGGAGAGATGACACCAGAGGGGGGGGTGAGACCAGGAGAGGAGTAGAGATGACACCAGAGGGGGTGAGACCAGGAGAGGAGGAGAGATGACACCAGAGGGGGTGAGACCAGGAGAGGAGGAGAGATGACACCAGAGGGGGTGAGACCAGGAGTGGAGGAGAGATGACACCAGAGGGGGTGAGACCAGGAGTGGAGGAGAGATGACACCAGAGGGGGTGAGACCAGGAGTGGAGGAGAGATGACACCAGAGGGGGTGAGACCAGGAGTGGAGGAGAGATGACACCAGAGGGGGTGAGACCAGGAGTGGAGGAGAGATGACACCAGAGGGGGTGAGACCAGGAGAGGAGGAGAGATGACACCAGAGGGGGTGAGACCAGGAGTGGAGGAGAGATGACACCAGAGGGGGTGAGACCAGGAGTGGAGGAGAGATGACACCAGAGGGGGTGAGACCAGGAGAGGAGGAGAGATGACACCAGAGGGGGTGAGTCCAGGGGGGAGGAGAGGAGGAGAGATGACACCAGAGGGGGTGAGTCCAGGGGGGAGGAGAGGAGGAGAGATGACACCAGAGGGGATGAGACCAGGGGGGAGGAGAGGAGGAGAGATGACACCAGAGGGGGTGAGACAAGGAGAGGAGGAGAGATGACACCAGAGGGGGTGAGTCCAGGGGGGAGGCAAGGAGGAGAGATGACACCAGAGGGGGTGAGTCCAGGGAGGAGGAGAGATGACACCAGAGGGGGTGAGTCCATGGGGGAGGAGAGGAGGAGAGATGACACCAGAGGGGGTGAGTCCATGGGGGAGGAGAGGAGGAGAGATGACACCAGAGGGGGTGAGACCAGGAGAGGAGGAAAGATGACACCAGAGGGGGTGAGTCCAGGGGGCAGTGGGGAGAGATGACACCAGAGGGGGTGAGACCAGGAGAGGAGGAGAGATGACACCAGAGGGGGTGAGACCAGGAGAGGAGGAGAGATGACACCTGAGGGGGGCGGGGTGAGACCAGGAGAGGAGGAGAGCTGACACCAGAGTGGGTGAGTCCAGGAGAGGAGGAGAGATGACACCAGAGGGGGTGAGACCAGGAGAGGAGGAGAGATGACACCAGAGGGGGTGAGACCAGGAGAGGAGAGATGACACCAGAGGGGGTGAGACCAGGAGAGGAGAGATGACACCAGAGGGGGTGAGACCAGGAGAGGAGAGATGACACCAGAGGGGGTGAGACCAGGAGAGGAGAGATGACACCAGAGGGGGTGAGACCAGGAGAGGAGGAGAGCTGACACCAGAGTGGGTGAGTCCAGGAGAGGAGGAGAGATGACACCAGAGGGGGTGAGTCCAGGGGAGAGGAGAGATGACACCAGAGGGGGTGAGACCAGGAGTGGAGGAGAGATGACACCAGAGGGGGTGAGACCAGGAGTGGAGGAGAGATGACACCAGAGGGGGTGAGACCAGGAGAGGAGGAGAGATGACACCAGAGGGGGTGAGACCAGGAGAGGAGAGATGACACCAGAGGGGGTGAGACCAGGAGAGGAGGAGAGATGACACCAGAGGGGGTGAGACCAGGAGTGGAGGAGAGATGACACCAGAGGGGGTGAGACCAGGAGTGGAGGAGAGATGACACCAGAGGGGGTGAGTCCATGGGGGAGGAGAGGAGGAGAGATGACACCAGAGGGGGTGAGTCCAGGGGGCAGTGGGGAGAGATGACACCAGAGGGGATGAGACCAGGGGGGAGGAGAGGAGGAGAGATGACACCAGAGGGGGTGAGACAAGGAGAGGAGGAGAGATGACACCAGAGGGGGTGAGTCCAGGGGGGAGGCAAGGAGGAGAGATGACACCAGAGGGGGTGAGTCCATGGGGGAGGAGAGGAGGAGAGAAGACACCAGAGGGGGTGAGACCAGGAGAGGAGGAAAGATGACACCAGAGGGGGTGAGTCCAGGGGGCAGTGGGGAGAGATGACACCAGAGGGGGTGAGACCAGGAGAGGAGGAGAGATGACACCAGAGGGGGTGAGACCAGGAGAGGAGGAGAGATGACACCTGAGGGGGGCGGGGTGAGACCAGGAGAGGAGGAGAGCTGACACCAGAGTGGGTGAGTCCAGGAGAGGAGGAGAGATGACACCAGAGGGGGTGAGTCCAGGGGAGAGGAGAGATGACACCAGAGGGGGTGAGACCAGGAGTGGAGGAGAGATGACACCAGAGGGGGTGAGACCAGGAGAGGAGGAGAGATGACACCAGAGGGGGTGAGACCAGGAGTGGAGGAGAGATGACACCAGAGGGGGTGAGTCCAGGAGTGGAGGAGAGATGACACCAGAGGGGGTGAGACCAGGAGTGGAGGAGAGAGGACACCAGAGGGGGTGAGTCCAGGAGTGGAGGAGAGATGACACCAGAGGGGGTGAGACCAGGAGAGGAGGAGAGATGACACCAGAGGGGGTGAGTCCATGGGGGAGGAGAGGAGGAGAGATGACACCAGAGGGGGTGAGTCCAGGGGAGAGGAGAGGAGGAAAGATGACACCAGAGGGGGTGAGTCCAGGGGGCAGTGGGGAGAGATGACACCAGAGGGGGTGAGACCAGGAGTGGAGGAGAGATGACACCAGAGGGGGTGAGACCAGGAGAGGAGAGATGACACTAGAGGGGGTGAGACCAGGAGAGGAGGAGAGATGACACCAGAGGGGGTGAGACCAGGAGAGGAGGAGAGATGACACCAGAGGGGGTGAGACCAGGAGTGGAGGAGAGATGACACCAGAGGGGGTGAGACCAGGAGAGGAGGAGAGATGACACCAGAGGGGGTGAGACCAGGAGAGGAGGAGAGATGACACCAGAGGGGGTGAGACCAGGAGTGGAGGAGAGATGACACCAGAGGGGGTGAGACCAGGAGTGGAGGAGAGATGACACCTGAGGGGGGCGGGTGAGACCAGGAGAGGAGGAGAGATGACACCAGAGGGGGTGAGACCAGGAGTGGAGGAGAGATGACACCTGAGGGGGGCGGGGTGAGACCAGGAGAGGAGGAGAGCTGACACCAGAGTGGGTGAGTCCAGGAGAGGAGGAGAGATGACACCAGAGGGGGTGAGACCAGGAGTGGAGGAGAGATGACACCAGAGGGGGTGAGACCAGGAGTGGAGGAGAGATGACACCAGAGGGGGTGAGACCAGGAGTGGAGGAAAGGAGTGGAGGAGAGATGACACCAGAGGGGGTGAGACCAGGAGAGGAGGAGAGATGACACCAGAGGGGGTGAGACCAGGAGTGGAGGAGAGATGACACCAGAGGGGGTGAGACCAGGAGAGGAGGAGAGATGACACCAGAGGGGGTGAGACCAGGAGTGGAGGAGAGATGACACCAGAGGGGGTGAGACCAGGAGAGGAGGAGAGATGACACCAGAGGGGGTGAGTCCAGGGGGGAGGAGAGGAGGAGAGATGACACCAGAGGGGGTGAGTCCAGGGGGGAGGAGAGGAGGAGAGATGACACCAGAGGGGATGAGACCAGGGGAGAGGAGAGGAGGAGAGATGACACCAGAGGGGGTGAGACAAGGAGAGGAGGAGAGATGACACCAGAGGGGGTGAGTCCAGGGGGGAGGCAAGGAGGAGAGATGACACCAGAGGGGGTGAGTCCAGGGAGGAGGAGAGATGACACCAGAGGGGGTGAGTCCATGGGGGAGGAGAGGAGGAGAGATGACACCAGAGGGGGTGAGTCCATGGGGGAGGAGAGGAGGAGAGATGACACCAGAGGGGGTGAGACCAGGAGAGGAGGAAAGATGACACCAGAGGGGGTGAGTCCAGGGGGCAGTGGGGAGAGGTGACACCAGAGGGGGTGAGACCAGGAGAGGAGGAGAGATGACACCAGAGGGGGTGAGACCAGGAGAGGAGGAGAGATGACACCTGAGGGGGGCGGGGTGAGACCAGGAGAGGAGGAGAGCTGACACCAGAGTGGGTGAGTCCAGGAGAGGAGGAGAGATGACACCAGAGGGGGTGAGACCAGGAGAGGAGGAGAGATGACACCAGAGGGGGTGAGACCAGGAGAGGAGAGATGACACCAGAGGGGGTGAGACCAGGAGAGGAGAGATGACACCAGAGGGGGTGAGACCAGGAGAGGAGAGATGACACCAGAGGGGGTGAGACCAGGAGAGGAGAGATGACACCAGAGGGGGTGAGACCAGGAGAGGAGGAGAGCTGACACCAGAGTGGGTGAGTCCAGGAGAGGAGGAGAGATGACACCAGAGGGGGTGAGTCCAGGGGAGAGGAGAGATGACACCAGAGGGGGTGAGACCAGGAGTGGAGGAGAGATGACACCAGAGGGGGTGAGACCAGGAGTGGAGGAGAGATGACACCAGAGGGGGTGAGACCAGGAGAGGAGGAGAGATGACACCAGAGGGGGTGAGACCAGGAGAGGAGAGATGACACCAGAGGGGGTGAGACCAGGAGAGGAGGAGAGATGACACCAGAGGGGGTGAGACCAGGAGTGGAGGAGAGATGACACCAGAGGGGGTGAGACCAGGAGTGGAGGAGAGATGACACCAGAGGGGGTGAGTCCATGGGGGAGGAGAGGAGGAGAGATGACACCAGAGGGGGTGAGTCCAGGGGGCAGTGGGGAGAGATGACACCAGAGGGGATGAGACCAGGGGGGAGGAGAGGAGGAGAGATGACACCAGAGGGGGTGAGACAAGGAGAGGAGGAGAGATGACACCAGAGGGGGTGAGTCCAGGGGGGAGGCAAGGAGGAGAGATGACACCAGAGGGGGTGAGACCAGGAGTGGAGGAGAGATGACAGCAGAGGGGGTGAGTCCATGGGGGAGGAGAGGAGGAGAGATGACACCAGAGGGGGTGAGTCCAGGGGAGAGGAGAGGAGGAAAGATGACACCAGAGGGGGTGAGTCCAGGGGGCAGTGGGGAGAGATGACACCAGAGGGGGTGAGACCAGGAGAGGAGGAGAGATGACACCAGAGGGGGTGAGACCAGGAGTGGAGGAGAGATGACACCAGAGGGGGTGAGTCCAGGGGGCAGTGGGGAGAGATGACACCAGAGGGGGTGAGACCAGGAGAGGAGGAGAGATGACACCAGAGGGGGTGAGACCAGGAGAGGAGGAGAGATGACACCAGAGGGGGTGAGACCAGGAGAGGAGGAGAGATGACACCAGAGGGGGTGAGACCAGGAGTGGAGGAGAGATGACACCAGAGGGGGTGAGTCCAGGGGGGAGGAGAGGAGGAGAGATGACACCAGAGGGGGTGAGACCAGGAGAGGAGGAGAGATGACACCAGAGGGGGTGAGACCAGGAGTGGAGGAGAGATGACACCAGAGGGGGTGAGACCAGGAGAGGAGGAGAGATGACACCAGAGGGGGTGAGACCAGGAGTGGAGGAGAGATGACACCAGAGGGGGTGAGTCCAGGGGAGAGGAGAGGAGGAGAGATGACACCAGAGGGGGTGAGACCAGGAGAGGAGGAGAGATGACACCAGAGGGGGTGAGACCAGGAGTGGAGGAGAGATGACACCAGAGGGGGTGAGTCCATGGGGGAGGAGTGGAGGAGAGATGACACCAGAGGGGGTGAGTCCAGGGGAGAGGAGAGGAGGAGAGATGACACCAGAGGGGGTGAGTCCAGGAGAGGAGGAGAGATGACACCAGAGGGGGTGAGACCAGGAGTGGAGGAGAGATGACACCAGAGGGGGTGAGACCAGGAGTGGAGGAGAGATGACACCAGAGGGGGTGAGTCCATGGGGGAGGAGAGGAGGAGAGATGACACCAGAGGGGGTGAGTCCAGGGGGCAGTGAGGAGAGATGACACCAGAGGGGGTGAGACCAGGAGAGGAGGAGAGATGACACCAGAGGGGGTGAGACCAGGAGAGGAGGAGAGATGACACCAGAGGGGGTGAGTCCAGGGGGCAGTGAGGAGAGATGGCACCAGAGGGGGTGAGACCAGGAGTGGAGGAGAGATGACACCAGAGGGGGTGAGACCAGGAGAGGAGGAGAGATGACACCAGAGGGGGTGAGTCCAGGGGGCAGTGAGGAGAGATGACACCAGAGGGGGTGAGACCAGGAGAGGAGGAGAGATGACACCAGAGGGGGTGAGTCCAGGGGGCAGTGGGGAGAGATGACACCAGAGGGGGTGAGACCAGGAGAGGAGGAGAGATGACACCAGAGTGAGTGAGACCAGGAGAGGAGGAGAGATGACACCAGAGGGGGTGAGACCAGGAGAGGAGGAGAGATGACACCAGAGGGGGTGAGTCCAGGGGAGAGGAGGAGAGATGACACCAGAGGTGGTGAGACCAGGAGAGGAGGAGAGATGACACTAGAGGGGGTGAGTCCAGGGGAGAGGAGGAGAGATGACACCAGAGGGGGTGAGTCCAGGAGAGGAGGAGAGATGACACTAGAGGGGGTGAGTCCAGGGGAGAGGAGGAGAGATGACACCAGAGGTGGTGAGACCAGGAGAGGAGGAGAGATGACACCAGAGGGGGTGAGTCCAGGGGAGAGGAGGAGAGATGACACCAGAGGGGGTGAGACCAGGAGAGGAGGAGAGATGACACCAGAGGGGGTGAGTCCAGGGGAGGAGGAGAGATGACACCAGAGGGGGTGAGTCCAGGAGTGGAGGAGAGATGACACCAGAGGGGGTGAGACCAGGAGTGGAGGAGAGATGACACCAGAGGGGGTGAGACCAGGAGTGGAGGAGAGATGACACCAGAGGGGGTGAGTCCAGGGGAGAGGAGAGGAGGAGAGATGACACCAGAGGGGGTGAGACCAGGAGAGGAGGAGAGATGACACCAGAGGGGGTGAGACCAGGAGTGGAGGAAAGATGACACCAGAGGGGGTGAGACCAGGAGAGGAGAGATGACACCAGAGGGGGTGAGACCAGGAGAGGAGGAGAGATGACACCAGAGGGGGTGAGTCCAGGGGAGAGGAGGAGAGATGACACCAGAGGGGGTGAGTCCAGGGAGGAGGAGAGGAGGAGAGATGACACCAGAGGGGGTGAGTCCAGGGGGCAGTGGGGAGAGATGACACCAGAGGGGGTGAGACCAGGAGTGGAGGAGAGATGACACCAGAGGGGGTGAGACCAGGAGTGGAGGAGAGATGACACCAGAGGGGGTGAGACCAGGAGTGGAGGAGAGATGACACCAGAGGGGGTGAGTCCAGGGGAGAGGAGAGGAGGAAAGATGACACCAGAGGGGGTGAGTCCAGGGGGCAGTGGGGAGAGATGACACCAGAGGGGGTGAGACCAGGAGAGGAGGAGAGATGACACCAGAGGGGGTGAGACCAGGAGAGGAGGAGAGATGACACCAGAGGGGGTGAGTCCAGGGGAGAGGAGAGGAGGAAAGATGACACCAGAGGGGGTGAGTCCAGGGGAGAGGAGAGGAGGAGAGATGACACCAGAGGGGGTGAGACCAGGAGAGGAGGAGAGATGACACCAGAGGGGGTGAGTCCAGGGGAGAGGAGAGGAGGAAAGATGACACCAGAGGGGGTGAGTCCAGGGGGCAGTGGGGAGAGATGACACCAGAGGGGGTGAGACCAGGAGAGGAGGAGAGATGACACCAGAGAGGGTGAGACCAGGAGTGGAGGAGAGATGACACCAGAGGGGGTGAGACCAGGAGTGGAGGAGAGATGACACCACAGGGGGTGAGACCAGGAGAGGAGAGATGACACCAGAGGGGGTGAGACCAGGAGTGGAGGAGAGATGACACCAGAGGGGGTGAGACCAGGAGAGGAGGAGAGATGACACCTGAGGGGGGCGGGGTGAGACCAGGAGAGGAGGAGAGCTGACACCAGAGGGGGTGAGTCCAGGGGGCAGTGGGGAGAGATGACACCAGAGGGGGTGAGACCAGGAGTGGAGGAGAGATGACACCAGAGGGGGTGAGACCAGGAGTGGAGGAGAGATGACACCAGAGGGGGTGAGACCAGGAGAGGAGGAGAGATGACACCAGAGGGGGTGAGACCAGGAGTGGAGGAGAGATGACACCAGAGGGGGTGAGACCAGGAGAGGAGGAGAGATGACACCAGAGGGGGTGAGACCAGGAGAGGAGAGATGACACCAGAGGGGGTGAGACCAGGAGAGGAGGAGAGATGACACCAGAGGGGGTGAGACCAGGAGAGGAGGAGAGATGACACCTGAGGGGGGCGGGGTGAGACCAGGAGAGGAGGAGAGATGACACCAGAGGGGGTGAGACCAGGAGTGGAGGAGAGATGACACCAGAGGGGGTGAGACCAGGAGTGGAGGAGAGATGACACCAGAGGGGGTGAGACCAGGAGTGGAGGAGAGATGACACCAGAGGGGGTGAGACCAGGAGTGGAGGAGAGATGACACCAGAGGGGGTGAGACCAGGAGTGGAGGAGAGATGACACCAGAGGGGGTGAGACCAGGAGTGGAGGAGAGATGACACCAGAGGGGGTGAGACCAGGAGTGGAGGAGAGATGACACCAGAGGGGGTGAGTCCAGGGGAGAGGAGAGGAGGAGAGATGACACCAGAGGGGGTGAGACCAGGAGAGGAGGAGAGATGACACCAGAGGGGGTGAGTCCAGGGGGCAGTGGGGAGAGATGACACCAGAGGGGGGGGTGAGACCAGGAGAGGAGTAGAGATGACACCAGAGGGGGTGAGACCAGGAGAGGAGGAGAGATGACACCAGAGGGGGTGAGACCAGGAGAGGAGGAGAGATGACACCAGAGGGGGTGAGACCAGGAGTGGAGGAGAGATGACACCAGAGGGGGTGAGACCAGGAGTGGAGGAGAGATGACACCAGAGGGGGTGAGACCAGGAGTGGAGGAGAGATGACACCAGAGGGGGTGAGACCAGGAGTGGAGGAGAGATGACACCAGAGGGGGTGAGACCAGGAGTGGAGGAGAGATGACACCAGAGGGGGTGAGACCAGGAGTGGAGGAGAGATGACACCAGAGGGGGTGAGACCAGGAGAGGAGGAGAGATGACACCAGAGGGGGTGAGACCAGGAGTGGAGGAGAGATGACACCAGAGGGGGTGAGACCAGGAGAGGAGGAGAGATGACACCAGAGGGGGTGAGTCCAGGGGGGAGGAGAGGAGGAGAGATGACACCAGAGGGGGTGAGTCCAGGGGGGAGGAGAGGAGGAGAGATGACACCAGAGGGGATGAGACCAGGGGGGAGGAGAGGAGGAGAGATGACACCAGAGGGGGTGAGACCCAGGAGTGGAGGAGAGATGACACCAGAGGGGGTGAGACCAGGAGAGGAGGAGAGATGACACCAGAGGGGGTGAGTCCAGGGGGGAGGAGAGGAGGAGAGATGACACCAGAGGGGATGAGACCAGGGGGGAGGAGAGGAGGAGAGATGACACCAGAGGGGGTGAGACAAGGAGAGGAGGAGAGATGACACCAGAGGGGGTGAGTCCAGGGGGGAGGCAAGGAGGAGAGATGACACCAGAGGGGGTGAGTCCAGGGAGGAGGAGAGATGACACCAGAGGGGGTGAGTCCATGGGGGAGGAGAGGAGGAGAGATGACACCAGAGGGGGTGAGACCAGGAGAGGAGGAAAGATGACACCAGAGGGGGTGAGTCCAGGGGGCAGTGGGGAGAGATGACACCAGAGGGGGTGAGACCAGGAGAGGAGGAGAGATGACACCAGAGGGGGTGAGACCAGGAGAGGAGGAGAGATGACACCTGAGGGGGGCGGGGTCCAGGGGAGAGGAGAGATGACACCAGAGGGGGTGAGACCAGGAGTGGAGGAGAGATGACACCAGAGGGGGTGAGTCCAGGGGAGAGGAGAGGAGGAAAGATGACACCAGAGGGGGTGAGTCCAGGGGGCAGTGGGGAGAGATGACACCAGAGGGGGTGAGACCAGGAGAGGAGGAGAGATGACACCAGAGGGGGTGAGACCAGGAGTGGAGGAGAGATGACACCAGAGGGGGTGAGACCAGGAGTGGAGGAGAGATGACACCAGAGGGGGTGAGACCAGGAGAGGAGAGATGACACCAGAGGGGGTGAGACCAGGAGTGGAGGAGAGATGACACCAGAGGGGGTGAGACCAGGAGAGGAGGAGAGATGACACCTGAGGGGGGCGGGGTGAGACCAGGAGAGGAGGAGAGCTGACACCAGAGGGGGTGAGTCCAGGGGGCAGTGGGGAGAGATGACACCAGAGGGGGTGAGACCAGGAGTGGAGGAGAGATGACACCAGAGGGGGTGAGACCAGGAGTGGAGGAGAGATGACACCAGAGGGGGTGAGACCAGGAGAGGAGGAGAGATGACACCAGAGGGGGTGAGACCAGGAGTGGAGGAGAGATGACACCAGAGGGGGTGAGACCAGGAGTGGAGGAGAGATGACACCAGAGGGGGTGAGACCAGGAGTGGAGGAGAGATGACACCAGAGGGGGTGAGTCCAGGGGGCAGTGGGGAGAGATGACACCAGAGGGGGTGAGACCAGGAGAGGAGGAGAGATGACACCAGAGGGGGTGAGACCAGGAGTGGAGGAGAGATGACACCAGAGGGGGTGAGACCAGGAGAGGAGGAGAGATGACACCAGAGGGGGTGAGACCAGGAGAGGAGAGATGACACCAGAGGGGGTGAGACCAGGAGAGGAGGAGAGATGACACCAGAGGGGGTGAGACCAGGAGTGGAGGAGAGATGACACCAGAGGGGGTGAGACCAGGAGTGGAGGAGAGATGACACCAGAGGGGGTGAGACCAGGAGTGGAGGAGAGATGACACCAGAGGGGGTGAGACCAGGAGTGGAGGAGAGATGACACCAGAGGGGGTGAGACCAGGAGTGGAGGAGAGATGACACCAGAGGGGGTGAGACCAGGAGTGGAGGAGAGATGACACCAGAGGGGGTGAGTCCATGGGGGAGGAGAGGAGGAGAGATGACACCAGAGGGGGTGAGTCCAGGGGGCAGTGGGGAGAGATGACACCAGAGGGGGTGAGACCAGGAGAGGAGGAGAGATGACACCAGAGGGGGTGAGTCCAGGGGGCAGTGGGGAGAGATGACACCAGAGGGGGGGGGTGAGACCAGGAGAGGAGTAGAGATGACACCAGAGGGGGTGAGACCAGGAGAGGAGGAGAGATGACACCAGAGGGGGTGAGACCAGGAGAGGAGGAGAGATGACACCAGAGGGGGTGAGACCAGGAGTGGAGGAGAGATGACACCAGAGGGGGTGAGACCAGGAGTGGAGGAGAGATGACACCAGAGGGGGTGAGACCAGGAGAGGAGGAGAGATGACACCAGAGGGGGTGAGACCAGGAGTGGAGGAGAGATGACACCAGAGGGGGTGAGACCAGGAGTGGAGGAGAGATGACACCAGAGGGGGTGAGACCAGGAGAGGAGGAGAGATGACACCAGAGGGGGTGAGTCCAGGGGGGAGGAGAGGAGGAGAGATGACACCAGAGGGGGTGAGTCCAGGGGGGAGGAGAGGAGGAGAGATGACACCAGAGGGGATGAGACCAGGGGGGAGGAGAGGAGGAGAGATGACACCAGAGGGGGTGAGACAAGGAGAGGAGGAGAGATGACACCAGAGGGGGTGAGTCCAGGGGGGAGGCAAGGAGGAGAGATGACACCAGAGGGGGTGAGTCCAGGGAGGAGGAGAGATGACACCAGAGGGGGTGAGTCCATGGGGGAGGAGAGGAGGAGAGATGACACCAGAGGGGGTGAGTCCATGGGGGAGGAGAGGAGGAGAGATGACACCAGAGGGGGTGAGACCAGGAGAGGAGGAAAGATGACACCAGAGGGGGTGAGTCCAGGGGGCAGTGGGGAGAGATGACACCAGAGGGGGTGAGACCAGGAGAGGAGGAGAGATGACACCAGAGGGGGTGAGACCAGGAGAGGAGGAGAGATGACACCTGAGGGGGGCGGGGTGAGACCAGGAGAGGAGGAGAGCTGACACCAGAGTGGGTGAGTCCAGGAGAGGAGGAGAGATGACACCAGAGGGGGTGAGACCAGGAGAGGAGGAGAGATGACACCAGAGGGGGTGAGACCAGGAGAGGAGAGATGACACCAGAGGGGGTGAGACCAGGAGAGGAGAGATGACACCAGAGGGGGTGAGACCAGGAGAGGAGAGATGACACCAGAGGGGGTGAGACCAGGAGAGGAGAGATGACACCAGAGGGGGTGAGACCAGGAGAGGAGGAGAGCTGACACCAGAGTGGGTGAGTCCAGGAGAGGAGGAGAGATGACACCAGAGGGGGTGAGTCCAGGGGAGAGGAGAGATGACACCAGAGGGGGTGAGACCAGGAGTGGAGGAGAGATGACACCAGAGGGGGTGAGACCAGGAGTGGAGGAGAGATGACACCAGAGGGGGTGAGACCAGGAGAGGAGGAGAGATGACACCAGAGGGGTGAGACCAGGAGAGGAGAGATGACACCAGAGGGGGTGAGACCAGGAGAGGAGGAGAGATGACACCAGAGGGGGTGAGACCAGGAGTGGAGGAGAGATGACACCAGAGGGGGTGAGTCCATGGGGGAGGAGAGGAGGAGAGATGACACCAGAGGGGGTGAGTCCAGGGGGCAGTGGGGAGAGATGACACCAGAGGGGGTGAGACCAGGAGAGGAGGAGAGATGACACCAGAGGGGGTGAGTCCAGGAGTGGAGGAGAGATGACACCAGAGGGGGTGAGACCAGGAGAGGAGGAGAGATGACACCAGAGGGGGTGAGACCAGGAGAGGAGGAGAGATGACACCAGAGGGGGTGAGACCAGGAGTGGAGGAGAGATGACACCAGAGGGGGTGAGACCAGGAGTGGAGGAGAGATGACACCAGAGGGGGTGAGACCAGGAGTGGAGGAGAGATGACACCAGAGGGGGTGAGACCAGGAGTGGAGGAGAGATGACACCAGAGGGGGTGAGACCAGGAGTGGAGGAGAGATGACACCAGAGGGGGTGAGACCAGGAGTGGAGGAGAGATGACACCAGAGGGGGTGAGACCAGGAGTGGAGGAGAGATGACACCAGAGGGGGTGAGACCAGGAGTGGAGGAGAGATGACACCAGAGGGGGTGAGACCAGGAGTGGAGGAGAGATGACACCAGAGGGGGTGAGACCAGGAGTGGAGGAGAGATGACACCAGAGGGGGTGAGACCAGGAGAGGAGGAGAGATGACACCAGAGGGGGTGAGACCAGGAGTGGAGGAGAGATGACACCAGAGGGGGTGAGACCAGGAGAGGAGGAGAGATGACACCAGAGGGGGTGAGTCCAGGGGGGAGGAGAGGAGGAGAGATGACACCAGAGGGGGTGAGTCCAGGGGGGAGGAGAGGAGGAGAGATGACACCAGAGGGGATGAGACCAGGGGGGAGGAGAGGAGGAGAGATGACACCAGAGGGGGTGAGACAAGGAGAGGAGGAGAGATGACACCAGAGGGGGTGAGTCCAGGGGGGAGGCAAGGAGGAGAGATGACACCAGAGGGGGTGAGTCCAGGGAGGAGGAGAGATGACACCAGAGGGGGTGAGTCCATGGGGGAGGAGAGGAGGAGAGATGACACCAGAGGGGGTGAGACCAGGAGAGGAGGAAAGTTGACACCAGAGGGGGTGAGTCCAGGGGGCAGTGGGGAGAGATGACACCAGAGGGGGTGAGACCAGGAGAGGAGGAGAGATGACACCAGAGGGGGTGAGACCAGGAGAGGAGGAGAGATGACACCTGAGGGGGGCGGGGTCCAGGGGAGAGGAGAGATGACACCAGAGGGGGTGAGACCAGGAGTGGAGGAGAGATGACACCAGAGGGGGTGAGTCCAGGGGAGAGGAGAGGAGGAAAGATGACACCAGAGGGGGTGAGTCCAGGGGGCAGTGGGGAGAGATGACACCAGAGGGGGTGAGACCAGGAGAGGAGGAGAGATGACACCAGAGGGGGTGAGACCAGGAGTGGAGGAGAGATGACACCAGAGGGGGTGAGACCAGGAGTGGAGGAGAGATGACACCAGAGGGGGTGAGACCAGGAGAGGAGAGATGACACCAGAGGGGGTGAGACCAGGAGTGGAGGAGAGATGACACCAGAGGGGGTGAGACCAGGAGAGGAGGAGAGATGACACCTGAGGGGGGCGGGGTGAGACCAGGAGAGGAGGAGAGCTGACACCAGAGGGGGTGAGTCCAGGGGGCAGTGGGGAGAGATGACACCAGAGGGGGTGAGACCAGGAGTGGAGGAGAGATGACACCAGAGGGGGTGAGACCAGGAGTGGAGGAGAGATGACACCAGAGGGGGTGGGACCAGGAGAGGAGGAGAGATGACACCAGAGGGGGTGAGACCAGGAGTGGAGGAGAGATGACACCAGAGGGGGTGAGACCAGGAGTGGAGGAGAGATGACACCAGAGGGGGTGAGACCAGGAGTGGAGGAGAGATGACACCAGAGGGGGTGAGTCCAGGGGGCAGTGGGGAGAGATGACACCAGAGGGGGTGAGACCAGGAGAGGAGGAGAGATGACACCAGAGGGGGTGAGACCAGGAGTGGAGGAGAGATGACACCAGAGGGGGTGAGACCAGGAGAGGAGGAGAGATGACACCAGAGAGGGTGAGACCAGGAGAGGAGAGATGACACCAGAGGGGGTGAGACCAGGAGAGGAGGAGAGATGACACCAGAGGGGGTGAGACCAGGAGTGGAGGAGAGATGACACCAGAGGGGGTGAGACCAGGAGTGGAGGAGAGATGACACCAGAGGGGGTGAGACCAGGAGTGGAGGAGAGATGACACCAGAGGGGGTGAGACCAGGAGTGGAGGAGAGATGACACCAGAGGGGGTGAGACCAGGAGTGGAGGAGAGATGACACCAGAGGGGGTGAGACCAGGAGTGGAGGAGAGATGACAACAGAGGGGGTGAGTCCATGGGGGAGGAGAGGAGGAGAGATGACACCAGAGGGGGTGAGTCCAGGGGGCAGTGGGGAGAGATGACACCAGAGGGGGTGAGACCAGGAGAGGAGGAGAGATGACACCAGAGGGGGTGAGTCCAGGGGGCAGTGGGGAGAGATGACACCAGAGGGGGGGGTGAGACCAGGAGAGGAGTAGAGATGACACCAGAGGGGGTGAGACCAGGAGAGGAGGAGAGATGACACCAGAGGGGGTGAGACCAGGAGAGGAGGAGAGATGACACCAGAGGGGGTGAGACCAGGAGTGGAGGAGAGATGACACCAGAGGGGGTGAGACCAGGAGTGGAGGAGAGATGACACCAGAGGGGGTGAGACCAGGAGTGGAGGAGAGATGACACCAGAGGGGGTGAGACCAGGAGTGGAGGAGAGATGACACCAGAGGGGGTGAGACCAGGAGTGGAGGAGAGATGACACCAGAGGGGGTGAGACCAGGAGAGGAGGAGAGATGACACCAGAGGGGGTGAGACCAGGAGTGGAGGAGAGATGACACCAGAGGGGGTGAGACCAGGAGTGGAGGAGAGATGACACCAGAGGGGGTGAGACCAGGAGAGGAGGAGAGATGACACCAGAGGGGGTGAGTCCAGGGGGGAGGAGAGGAGGAGAGATGACACCAGAGGGGATGAGACCAGGGGGGAGGAGAGGAGGAGAGATGACACCAGAGGGGGTGAGACAAGGAGAGGAGGAGAGATGACACCAGAGGGGGTGAGTCCAGGGGGGAGGCAAGGAGGAGAGATGACACCAGAGGGGGTGAGTCCAGGGAGGAGGAGAGATGACACCAGAGGGGGTGAGTCCATGGGGGAGGAGAGGAGGAGAGATGACACCAGAGGGGGTGAGTCCATGGGGGAGGAGAGGAGGAGAGATGACACCAGAGGGGGTGAGACCAGGAGAGGAGGAAAGATGACACCAGAGGGGGTGAGACCAGGAGTGGAGGAGAGATGACACCAGAGGGGGTGAGACCAGGAGTGGAGGAGAGATGACACCAGAGGGGGTGAGACCAGGAGTGGAGGAGAGATGACACCAGAGGGGGTGAGACCAGGAGAGGAGGAGAGATGACACCAGAGGGGGTGAGACCAGGAGTGGAGGAGAGATGACACCAGAGGGGGTGAGACCAGGAGTGGAGGAGAGATGACACCAGAGGGGGTGAGTCCCTGGGGGAGGAGAGGAGGAGAGATGACACCAGAGGGGGTGAGTCCAGGGGGCAGTGGAGAGAGATGACACCAGAGGGGGTGAGACCAGGAGAGGAGGAGAGATGACACCAGAGGGGGTGAGTCCAGGAGTGGAGGAGAGATGACACCAGAGGGGGTGAGACCAGGAGAGGAGGAGAGATGACACCAGAGGGGGTGAGACCAGGAGAGGAGGAGAGATGACACCAGAGGGGGTGAGACCAGGAGTGGAGGAGAGATGACACCAGAGGGGGTGAGACCAGGAGTGGAGGAGAGATGACACCAGAGGGGGTGAGACCAGGAGTGGAGGAGAGATGACACCAGAGGGGGTGAGACCAGGAGTGGAGGAGAGATGACACCAGAGGGGGTGAGACCAGGAGTGGAGGAGAGATGACACCAGAGGGGGTGAGACCAGGAGTGGAGGAGAGATGACACCAGAGGGGGTGAGACCAGGAGTGGAGGAGAGATGACACCAGAGGGGGTGAGACCAGGAGTGGAGGAGAGATGACACCAGAGGGGGTGAGACCAGGAGAGGAGGAGAGATGACACCAGAGGGGGTGAGACCAGGAGTGGAGGAGAGATGACACCAGAGGGGGTGAGACCAGGAGAGGAGGAGAGATGACACCAGAGGGGGTGAGTCCAGGGGGGAGGAGAGGAGGAGAGATGACACCAGAGGGGGTGAGTCCAGGGGGGAGGAGAGGAGGAGAGATGACACCAGAGGGGATGAGACCAGGGGGGAGGAGAGGAGGAGAGATGACACCAGAGGGGGTGAGACAAGGAGAGGAGGAGAGATGACACCAGAGGGGGTGAGTCCAGGGGGGAGGCAAGGAGGAGAGATGACACCAGAGGGGGTGAGTCCAGGGAGGAGGAGAGATGACACCAGAGGGGGTGAGTCCATGGGGGGGGAGAGGAGGAGAGATGACACCAGAGGGGGTGAGACCAGGAGAGGAGGAAAGATGACACCAGAGGGGGTGAGTCCAGGGGGCAGTGGGGAGAGATGACACCAGAGGGGGTGAGACCAGGAAAGGAGGAGAGATGACACCAGAGGGGGTGAGACCAGGAGAGGAGGAGAGATGACACCTGAGGGGGGCGGGGTCCAGGGGAGAGGAGAGATGACACCAGAGGGGGTGAGACCAGGAGTGGAGGAGAGATGACACCAGAGGGGGTGAGTCCAGGGGAGAGGAGAGGAGGAAAGATGACACCAGAGGGGGTGAGTCCAGGGGGCAGTGGGGAGAGATGACACCAGAGGGGGTGAGACCAGGAGAGGAGGAGAGATGACACCAGAGGGGGTGAGACCAGGAGTGGAGGAGAGATGACATCAGAGGGGGTGAGACCAGGAGTGGAGGAGAGATGACACCAGAGGGGGTGAGACCAGGAGAGGAGAGATGACACCAGAGGGGGTGAGACCAGGAGTGGAGGAGAGATGACACCAGAGGGGGTGAGACCAGGAGAGGAGGAGAGATGACACCTGAGGGGGGCGGGGTGAGACCAGGAGAGGAGGAGAGCTGACACCAGAGGGGGTGAGTCCAGGGGGCAGTGGGGAGAGATGACACCAGAGGGGGTGAGACCAGGAGTGGAGGAGAGATGACACCAGAGGGGGTGAGACCAGGAGTGGAGGAGAGATGACACCAGAGGGGGTGAGACCAGGAGAGGAGGAGAGATGACACCAGAGGGGGTGAGACCAGGAGTGGAGGAGAGATGACACCAGAGGGGGTGAGACCAGGAGTGGAGGAGAGATGACACCAGAGGGGGTGAGACCAGGAGTGGAGGAGAGATGACACCAGAGGGGGTGAGTCCAGGGGGCAGTGGGGAGAGATGACACCAGAGGGGGTGAGACCAGGAGAGGAGGAGAGATGACACCAGAGGGGGTGAGACCAGGAGTGGAGGAGAGATGACACCAGAGGGGGTGAGACCAGGAGAGGAGGAGAGATGACACCAGAGGGGGTGAGACCAGGAGAGGAGAGATGACACCAGAGGGGGTGAGACCAGGAGAGGAGGAGAGATGACACCAGAGGGGGTGAGACCAGGAGTGGAGGAGAGATGACACCAGAGGGGGTGAGACCAGGAGTGGAGGAGAGATGACACCAGAGGGGGTGAGACCAGGAGTGGAGGAGAGATGACACCAGAGGGGGTGAGACCAGGAGTGGAGGAGAGATGACACCAGAGGGGGTGAGACCAGGAGTGGAGGAGAGATGACACCAGAGGGGGTGAGTCCATGGGGGAGGAGAGGAGGAGAGATGACACCAGAGGGGGTGAGTCCAGGGGGCAGTGGGGAGAGATGACACCAGAGGGGGTGAGACCAGGAGAGGAGGAGAGATGACACCAGAGGGGGTGAGTCCAGGGGGCAGTGGGGAGAGATGACACCAGAGGGGGGGGTGAGACCAGGAGAGGAGTAGAGATGACACCAGAGGGGGTGAGACCAGGAGAGGAGGAGAGATGACACCAGAGGGGGTGAGACCAGGAGAGGAGGAGAGATGACACCAGAGGGGGTGAGACCAGGAGTGGAGGAGAGATGACACCAGAGGGGGTGAGACCAGGAGTGGAGGAGAGATGACACCAGAGGGGGTGAGACCAGGAGTGGAGGAGAGATGACACCAGAGGGGGTGAGACCAGGAGTGGAGGAGAGATGACACCAGAGGGGGTGAGACCAGGAGTGGAGGAGAGATGACACCAGAGGGGGTGAGACCAGGAGAGGAGGAGAGATGACACCAGAGGGGGTGAGACCAGGAGTGGAGGAGAGATGACACCAGAGGGGGTGAGACCAGGAGTGGAGGAGAGATGACACCAGAGGGGGTGAGACCAGGAGAGGAGGAGAGATGACACCAGAGGGGGTGAGTCCAGGGGGGAGGAGAGGAGGAGAGATGACACCAGAGGGGGTGAGTCCAGGGGGGAGGAGAGGAGGAGAGATGACACCAGAGGGGATGAGACCAGGGGGGAGGAGAGGAGGAGAGATGACACCAGAGGGGGTGAGACAAGGAGAGGAGGAGAGATGACACCAGAGGGGGTGAGTCCAGGGGGGAGGCAAGGAGGAGAGATGACACCAGAGGGGGTGAGTCCAGGGAGGAGGAGAGATGACACCAGAGGGGGTGAGTCCATGGGGGAGGAGAGGAGGAGAGATGACACCAGAGGGGGTGAGTCCATGGGGGAGGAGAGGAGGAGAGATGACACCAGAGGGGGTGAGACCAGGAGAGGAGGAAAGATGACACCAGAGGGGGTGAGTCCAGGGGGCAGTGGGGAGAGATGACACCAGAGGGGGTGAGACCAGGAGAGGAGGAGAGATGACACCAGAGGGGGTGAGACCAGGAGAGGAGGAGAGATGACACCTGAGGGGGGCGGGGTGAGACCAGGAGAGGAGGAGAGCTGACACCAGAGTGGGTGAGTCCAGGAGAGGAGGAGAGATGACACCAGAGGGGGTGAGACCAGGAGAGGAGGAGAGATGACACCAGAGGGGGTGAGACCAGGAGAGGAGAGATGACACCAGAGGGGGTGAGACCAGGAGAGGAGAGATGACACCAGAGGGGGTGAGACCAGGAGAGGAGAGATGACACCAGAGGGGGTGAGACCAGGAGAGGAGAGATGACACCAGAGGGGGTGAGACCAGGAGAGGAGGAGAGCTGACACCAGAGTGGGTGAGTCCAGGAGAGGAGGAGAGATGACACCAGAGGGGGTGAGTCCAGGGGAGAGGAGAGATGACACCAGAGGGGGTGAGACCAGGAGTGGAGGAGAGATGACACCAGAGGGGGTGAGACCAGGAGTGGAGGAGAGATGACACCAGAGGGGGTGAGACCAGGAGAGGAGGAGAGATGACACCAGAGGGGGTGAGACCAGGAGAGGAGAGATGACACCAGAGGGGGTGAGACCAGGAGAGGAGGAGAGATGACACCAGAGGGGGTGAGACCAGGAGTGGAGGAGAGATGACACCAGAGGGGGTGAGACCAGGAGTGGAGGAGAGATGACACCAGAGGGGGTGAGTCCATGGGGGAGGAGAGGAGGAGAGATGACACCAGAGGGGGTGAGTCCAGGGGGCAGTGGGGAGAGATGACACCAGAGGGGATGAGACCAGGGGGGAGGAGAGGAGGAGAGATGACACCAGAGGGGGTGAGACAAGGAGAGGAGGAGAGATGACACCAGAGGGGGTGAGTCCAGGGGGGAGGCAAGGAGGAGAGATGACACCAGAGGGGGTGAGTCCATGGGGGAGGAGAGGAGGAGAGAAGACACCAGAGGGGGTGAGACCAGGAGAGGAGGAAAGATGACACCAGAGGGGGTGAGTCCAGGGGGCAGTGGGGAGAGATGACACCAGAGGGGGTGAGACCAGGAGAGGAGGAGAGATGACACCAGAGGGGGTGAGACCAGGAGAGGAGGAGAGATGACACCTGAGGGGGGCGGGGTGAGACCAGGAGAGGAGGAGAGCTGACACCAGAGTGGGTGAGTCCAGGAGAGGAGGAGAGATGACACCAGAGGGGGTGAGTCCAGGGGAGAGGAGAGATGACACCAGAGGGGGTGAGACCAGGAGTGGAGGAGAGATGACACCAGAGGGGGTGAGACCAGGAGAGGAGGAGAGATGACACCAGAGGGGGTGAGACCAGGAGTGGAGGAGAGATGACACCAGAGGGGGTGAGTCCAGGAGTGGAGGAGAGATGACACCAGAGGGGGTGAGACCAGGAGTGGAGGAGAGAGGACACCAGAGGGGGTGAGTCCAGGAGTGGAGGAGAGATGACACCAGAGGGGGTGAGACCAGGAGAGGAGGAGAGATGACACCAGAGGGGGTGAGTCCATGGGGGAGGAGAGGAGGAGAGATGACACCAGAGGGGGTGAGTCCAGGGGAGAGGAGAGGAGGAAAGATGACACCAGAGGGGGTGAGTCCAGGGGGCAGTGGGGAGAGATGACACCAGAGGGGGTGAGACCAGGAGTGGAGGAGAGATGACACCAGAGGGGGTGAGACCAGGAGAGGAGAGATGACACTAGAGGGGGTGAGACCAGGAGAGGAGGAGAGATGACACCAGAGGGGGTGAGACCAGGAGAGGAGGAGAGATGACACCAGAGGGGGTGAGACCAGGAGTGGAGGAGAGATGACACCAGAGGGGGTGAGACCAGGAGAGGAGGAGAGATGACACCAGAGGGGGTGAGACCAGGAGAGGAGGAGAGATGACACCAGAGGGGGTGAGACCAGGAGTGGAGGAGAGATGACACCAGAGGGGGTGAGACCAGGAGTGGAGGAGAGATGACACCTGAGGGGGGCGGGTGAGACCAGGAGAGGAGGAGAGATGACACCAGAGGGGGTGAGACCAGGAGTGGAGGAGAGATGACACCTGAGGGGGGCGGGGTGAGACCAGGAGAGGAGGAGAGCTGACACCAGAGTGGGTGAGTCCAGGAGAGGAGGAGAGATGACACCAGAGGGGGTGAGACCAGGAGTGGAGGAGAGATGACACCAGAGGGGGTGAGACCAGGAGTGGAGGAGAGATGACACCAGAGGGGGTGAGACCAGGAGTGGAGGAAAGGAGTGGAGGAGAGATGACACCAGAGGGGGTGAGACCAGGAGAGGAGGAGAGATGACACCAGAGGGGGTGAGACCAGGAGTGGAGGAGAGATGACACCAGAGGGGGTGAGACCAGGAGAGGAGGAGAGATGACACCAGAGGGGGTGAGACCAGGAGTGGAGGAGAGATGACACCAGAGGGGGTGAGACCAGGAGAGGAGGAGAGATGACACCAGAGGGGGTGAGTCCAGGGGGGAGGAGAGGAGGAGAGATGACACCAGAGGGGGTGAGTCCAGGGGGGAGGAGAGGAGGAGAGATGACACCAGAGGGGATGAGACCAGGGGAGAGGAGAGGAGGAGAGATGACACCAGAGGGGGTGAGACAAGGAGAGGAGGAGAGATGACACCAGAGGGGGTGAGTCCAGGGGGGAGGCAAGGAGGAGAGATGACACCAGAGGGGGTGAGTCCAGGGAGGAGGAGAGATGACACCAGAGGGGGTGAGTCCATGGGGGAGGAGAGGAGGAGAGATGACACCAGAGGGGGTGAGTCCATGGGGGAGGAGAGGAGGAGAGATGACACCAGAGGGGGTGAGACCAGGAGAGGAGGAAAGATGACACCAGAGGGGGTGAGTCCAGGGGGCAGTGGGGAGAGGTGACACCAGAGGGGGTGAGACCAGGAGAGGAGGAGAGATGACACCAGAGGGGGTGAGACCAGGAGAGGAGGAGAGATGACACCTGAGGGGGGCGGGGTGAGACCAGGAGAGGAGGAGAGCTGACACCAGAGTGGGTGAGTCCAGGAGAGGAGGAGAGATGACACCAGAGGGGGTGAGACCAGGAGAGGAGGAGAGATGACACCAGAGGGGGTGAGACCAGGAGAGGAGAGATGACACCAGAGGGGGTGAGACCAGGAGAGGAGAGATGACACCAGAGGGGGTGAGACCAGGAGAGGAGAGATGACACCAGAGGGGGTGAGACCAGGAGAGGAGAGATGACACCAGAGGGGGTGAGACCAGGAGAGGAGGAGAGCTGACACCAGAGTGGGTGAGTCCAGGAGAGGAGGAGAGATGACACCAGAGGGGGTGAGTCCAGGGGAGAGGAGAGATGACACCAGAGGGGGTGAGACCAGGAGTGGAGGAGAGATGACACCAGAGGGGGTGAGACCAGGAGTGGAGGAGAGATGACACCAGAGGGGGTGAGACCAGGAGAGGAGGAGAGATGACACCAGAGGGGGTGAGACCAGGAGAGGAGAGATGACACCAGAGGGGGTGAGACCAGGAGAGGAGGAGAGATGACACCAGAGGGGGTGAGACCAGGAGTGGAGGAGAGATGACACCAGAGGGGGTGAGACCAGGAGTGGAGGAGAGATGACACCAGAGGGGGTGAGTCCATGGGGGAGGAGAGGAGGAGAGATGACACCAGAGGGGGTGAGTCCAGGGGGCAGTGGGGAGAGATGACACCAGAGGGGATGAGACCAGGGGGGAGGAGAGGAGGAGAGATGACACCAGAGGGGGTGAGACAAGGAGAGGAGGAGAGATGACACCAGAGGGGGTGAGTCCAGGGGGGAGGCAAGGAGGAGAGATGACACCAGAGGGGGTGAGTCCATGGGGGAGGAGAGGAGGAGAGATGACACCAGAGGGGGTGAGACCAGGAGAGGAGGAAAGATGACACCAGAGGGGGTGAGTCCAGGGGGCAGTGGGGAGAGATGACACCAGAGGGGGTGAGACCAGGAGAGGAGGAGAGATGACACCAGAGGGGGTGAGACCAGGAGAGGAGGAGAGATGACACCTGAGGGGGGCGGGGTGAGACCAGGAGAGGAGGAGAGCTGACACCAGAGTGGGTGAGTCCAGGAGAGGAGGAGAGATGACACCAGAGGGGGTGAGTCCAGGGGAGAGGAGAGATGACACCAGAGGGGGTGAGACCAGGAGTGGAGGAGAGATGACACCAGAGGGGGTGAGACCAGGAGAGGAGGAGAGATGACACCAGAGGGGGTGAGACCAGGAGTGGAGGAGAGATGACACCAGAGGGGGTGAGTCCAGGAGTGGAGGAGAGATGACACCAGAGGGGGTGAGACCAGGAGTGGAGGAGAGAGGACACCAGAGGGGGTGAGTCCAGGAGTGGAGGAGAGATGACACCAGAGGGGGTGAGACCAGGAGAGGAGGAGAGATGACACCAGAGGGGGTGAGTCCATGGGGGAGGAGAGGAGGAGAGATGACACCAGAGGGGGTGAGTCCAGGGGAGAGGAGAGGAGGAAAGATGACACCAGCGGGGGTGAGTCCAGGGGGCAGTGGGGAGAGATGACACCAGAGGGGGTGAGACCAGGAGTGGAGGAGAGATGACACCAGAGGGGGTGAGACCAGGAGAGGAGAGATGACACTAGAGGGGGTGAGACCAGGAGAGGAGGAGAGATGACACCAGAGGGGGTGAGACCAGGAGAGGAGGAGAGATGACACCAGAGGGGGTGAGACCAGGAGTGGAGGAGAGATGACACCAGAGGGGGTGAGACCAGGAGAGGAGGAGAGATGACACCAGAGGGGGTGAGACCAGGAGAGGAGGAGAGATGACACCAGAGGGGGTGAGACCAGGAGTGGAGGAGAGATGACACCAGAGGGGGTGAGACCAGGAGTGGAGGAGAGATGACACCTGAGGGGGGCGGGGTGAGACCAGGAGAGGAGGAGAGATGACACCAGAGGGGGTGAGACCAGGAGTGGAGGAGAGATGACACCTGAGGGGGGCGGGGTGAGACCAGGAGAGGAGGAGAGCTGACACCAGAGTGGGTGAGTCCAGGAGAGGAGGAGAGATGACACCAGAGGGGGTGAGACCAGGAGTGGAGGAGAGATGACACCAGAGGGGGTGAGACCAGGAGTGGAGGAGAGATGACACCAGAGGGGGTGAGACCAGGAGTGGAGGAAATATGACACCAGAGGGGTTGAGTCCAGGGGGCAGTGGGGAGAGATGACACCAGAGGGGGTGAGTCCAGGGGGCAGTGGGGAGAGATGACACCAGAGGGGGGGGTGAGACCAGGAGAGGAGGAGAGATGACACCAGAGGGGGTGAGACCAGGAGTGGAGGAGAGATGACACCAGAGGGGGTGAGACCAGGAGAGGAGGAGAGATGACACCAGAGGGGGTGAGACCAGGAGTGGAGGAGAGATGACACCAGAGGGGGTGAGACCAGGAGAGGAGGAGAGATGACACCAGAGGGGGTGAGACCAGGGAGGAGGGGAGGAGGAGAGATGACACCAGAGGGCGTGAGACCAGGAGAGGAGAGATGACACCAGAGGGGGTGAGTCCAATGGGGGAGGAGAGGAGGAGAGATGACACCAGAGGGGGTGAGTCCAGGGGAGAGGAGAGGAGGAAAGATGACACCAGAGGGGGTGAGTCCAGGGGGGAGGAGAGGAGGAGAGATGACACCAGAGGGGGTGAGTCCAGGGGAGAGGAGAGATGACACCAGAGGGGGTGAGTCCAGGGGGCAGTGGGGAGAGATGACACCAGAGGGGGTGAGACCAGGAGAGGAGGAGAGATGACACCAGAGGGGGTGAGACCAGGAGTGGAGGAGAGATGACACCAGAGGGGGTGAGACCAGGAGAGGAGAGATGACACCAGAGGGGGTGAGACCAGGAGAGGAGGAGAGATGACACCAGAGGGGGTGAGACCAGGAGAGGAGGAGAGATGACACCAGAGGGGGTGAGACCAGGAGTGGAGGAGAGATGACACCAGAGGGGGTGAGACCAGGAGAGGAGGAGAGATGACACCAGAGGGGGTGAGACCAGGAGAGGAGGAGAGATGACACCAGAGGGGGTGAGTCCAGGGGGGAGGAGAGGAGGAGAGATGACACCAGAGGGGGTGAGTCCAGGGGAGGAGGAGAGACGACACCAGAGGGGGTGAGTCCAGGGGGGAGGAGAGGAGGAGAGATGACACCAGAGGGGGTGAGTCCAGGGGGGAGGAGAGGAGGAGAGATGACACCAGAGGGGGTGAGACCAGGAGAGGAGGAGAGATGACACCAGAGGGGGTGAGTCCAGGGGGGAGGAGAGGAGGAGAGATGACACCAGAGGGGGTGAGTCCAGGGGAGGAGGAGAGACGACACCAGAGGGGGTGAGTCCAGGGGGGAGGAGAGGAGGAGAGATGACACCAGAGGGGGTGAGTCCAGGGGAGAGGAGAGGAGGAAAGATGACACCAGAGGGGGTGAGTCCAGGAGAGGAGGAGAGATGACACCAGAGGGGGTGAGACAAGGAGAGGAGGAGAGATGACACCAGAGGGGGTGAGTCCAGGAGAGGAGGAGAGATGACACCAGAGGGGGTGAGACAAGGAGAGGAGGAGAGATGACACCAGAGGGGGTGAGTCCAGGGGTGGAGGAGAGATGACACCAGAGGGGGGGGTGAGACCAGGAGTGGAGGAGAGATGACACCAGAGGGGGTGAGACCAGGAGAGGAGAGATGACACCAGAGGGGGTGAGACCAGGAGAGGAGGAGAGATGACACCAGAGGGGGTGAGACCAGGAGAGGAGGAGAGATGACACCAGAGGGGGTGAGACAAGGAGAGGAGGAGAGATGACACCAGAGGGGGTGAGTCCAGGGAGGAGGAGAGATGACACCAGAGGGGGTGAGTCCAGGGAGGAGGAGAGATGACACCAGAGGGGGTGAGACCAGGAGTGGAGGAGAGATGACAGCAGAGGGGGTGAGTCCATGGGGGAGGAGAGGAGGAGAGATGACACCAGAGGGGGTGAGTCCAGGGGAGAGGAGAGGAGGAACGATGACACCAGAGGGGGTGAGACCAGGAGTGGAGGAGAGATGACACCAGAGGGGGTGAGACCAGGAGAGGAGGAGAGATGACACCAGAGGGGGTGAGACCAGGAGTGGAGGAGAGATGACACCAGAGGGGGTGAGTCCAGGGGAGAGGAGAGGAGGAGAGATGACACCAGAGGGGGTGAGACCAGGAGAGGAGGAGAGATGACACCAGAGGGGGTGAGACCAGGAGTGGAGGAGAGATGACACCAGAGGGGGTGAGTCCAGGGGAGAGGAGGAGAGATGACACCAGAGGTGGTGAGACCATGAGAGGAGGAGAGATGACACTAGAGGGGGTGATTCCAGGGGAGAGGAGGAGAGATGACACCAGAGGGGGTGAGTCCAGGAGAGGAGGAGAGATGACACTAGAGGGGGTGAGTCCAGGGGAGAGGAGAGGAGGAGAGATGACACCAGAGGGGGTGAGACCAGGAGTGGAGGAGAGATGACACCAGAGGGGGTGAGTCCATGGGGGAGGAGAGGAGGAGAGATGACACCAGAGGGGGTGAGTCCAGGGGGCAGTGGGGAGAGATGACACCAGAGGGGGTGAGACCAGGGGAGAGGAGAGGAGGAGAGATGACACCAGAGGGGGTGAGTCCAGGGGGCAGTGGGGAGAGATGACACCAGAGGGGGTGAGACCAGGAGTGGAGGAGAGATGACACCAGAGGGGGTGAGACCAGGAGTGGAGGAGAGATGACACCAGAGGGGGTGAGACCAGGAGTGGAGGAGAGATGACACCAGAGGGGGTGAGTCCATGGGGGAGGAGAGGAGGAGAGATGACACCAGAGGGGGTGAGTCCAGGGGGCAGTGGGGAGAGATGACACCAGAGGGGGTGAGACCAGGAGAGGAGGAGAGATGACACCAGAGGGGGTGAGTCCAGGGGGCAGTGAGGAGAGATGACACCAGAGGGGGTGAGACCAGGAGAGGAGGAGAGATGACACCAGAGGGGGTGAGTCCAGGGGGCAGTGGGGAGAGATGACACCAGAGGGGGTGAGACCAGGAGAGGAGGAGAGATGACACCAGAGGGAGTGAGACCAGGAGAGGAGGAGAGATGACACCAGAGGGGGTGAGACCAGGAGAGGAGGAGAGATGACACCAGAGGGGGTGAGTCCAGGGGAGAGGAGGAGAGATGACACCAGAGGTGGTGAGACCAGGAGAGGAGGAGAGATGACACTAGAGGGGGTGAGACCAGGAGTGGAGGAGAGATGACACCAGAGGGGGGGGGGTGAGACCAGGAGTGGAGGAGAGATGACACCAGAGGGGGTGAGACCAGGAGAGGAGGAGAGATGACACCAGAGGGGGTGAGACCAGGAGTGGAGGAGAGATGACAGCAGAGGGGGTGAGACCAGGAGAGGAGGAGAGATGACACCAGAGGGGGTGAGACCAGGAGTGGAGGAGAGATGACACCAGAGGGGGTGAGACCAGGAGAGGAGAGATGACACCAGAGGGGGTGAGACCAGGAGAGGAGGAGAGATGACACCAGAGGGGGTGAGACCAGGAGAGGAGGAGAGATGACACCAGAGGGGGTGAGACAAGGAGAGGAGGAGAGATGACACCAGAGGGGGTGAGTCCAGGGGGGAGGCAAGGAGGAGAGATGACACCAGAGGGGGTGAGTCCAGGGAGGAGGAGAGATGACACCAGAGGGGGTGAGTCCAGGGAGGAGGAGAGATGACACCAGAGGGGGTGAGACCAGGAGTGGAGGAGAGATGACAGCAGAGGGGGTGAGTCCATGGGGGAGGAGAGGAGGAGAGATGACACCAGAGGGGGTGAGTCCAGGGGAGAGGAGAGGAGGAAAGATGACACCAGAGGGGGTGAGTCCAGGGGGCAGTGGGGAGAGATGACACCAGAGGGGGTGAGACCAGGAGAGGAGGAGAGATGACACCAGAGGGGGTGAGACCAGGAGTGGAGGAGAGATGACACCAGAGGGGGTGAGTCCAGGGGAGAGGAGAGGAGGAAAGATGACACCAGAGGGGGTGAGTCCAGGGGGCAGTGGGGAGAGATGACACCAGAGGGGGTGAGACCAGGAGAGGAGGAGAGATGACACCAGAGGGGGTGAGACCAGGAGAGGAGGAGAGATGACACCAGAGGGGGTGAGTCCAGGGGGGAGGAGAGGAGGAGAGATGACACCAGAGGGGGTGAGACCAGGAGAGGAGGAGAGATGACACCAGAGGGGGTGAGACCAGGAGTGGAGGAGAGATGACACCAGAGGGGGTGAGACCAGGAGAGGAGGAGAGATGACACCAGAGGGGGTGAGACCAGGAGTGGAGGAGAGATGACACCAGAGGGGGTGAGTCCAGGGGAGAGGAGAGGAGGAGAGATGACACCAGAGGGGGTGAGACCAGGAGAGGAGGAGAGATGACACCAGAGGGGGTGAGACCAGGAGTGGAGGAGAGATGACACCAGAGGGGGTGAGTCCATGGGGGAGGAGTGGAGGAGAGATGACACCAGAGGGGGTGAGTCCAGGGGAGAGGAGAGGAGGAGAGATGACACCAGAGGGGGTGAGTCCAGGAGAGGAGGAGAGATGACACCAGAGGGGGTGAGACCAGGAGTGGAGGAGAGATGACACCAGAGGGGGTGAGACCAGGAGTGGAGGAGAGATGACACCAGAGGGGGTGAGTCCATGGGGGAGGAGAGGAGGAGAGATGACACCAGAGGGGGTGAGTCCAGGGGGCAGTGAGGAGAGATGACACCAGAGGGGGTGAGACCAGGAGAGGAGGAGAGATGACACCAGAGGGGGTGAGACCAGGAGAGGAGGAGAGATGACACCAGAGGGGGTGAGTCCAGGGGGCAGTGAGGAGAGATGGCACCAGAGGGGGTGAGACCAGGAGTGGAGGAGAGATGACACCAGAGGGGGTGAGACCAGGAGAGGAGGAGAGATGACACCAGAGGGGGTGAGTCCAGGGGGCAGTGAGGAGAGATGACACCAGAGGGGGTGAGACCAGGAGAGGAGGAGAGATGACACCAGAGGGGGTGAGTCCAGGGGGCAGTGGGGAGAGATGACACCAGAGGGGGTGAGACCAGGAGAGGAGGAGAGATGACACCAGAGTGAGTGAGACCAGGAGAAGAGGAGAGATGACACCAGAGGGGGTGAGACCAGGAGAGGAGGAGAGATGACACCAGAGGGGGTGAGTCCAGGGGAGAGGAGGAGAGATGACACCAGAGGTGGTGAGACCAGGAGAGGAGGAGAGATGACACTAGAGGGGGTGAGTCCAGGGGAGAGGAGGAGAGATGACACCAGAGGGGGTGAGTCCAGGAGAGGAGGAGAGATGACACTAGAGGGGGTGAGTCCAGGGGAGAGGAGGAGAGATGACACCAGAGGTGGTGAGACCAGGAGAGGAGGAGAGATGACACCAGAGGGGGTGAGTCCAGGGGAGAGGAGGAGAGATGACACCAGAGGGGGTGAGACCAGGAGAGGAGGAGAGATGACACCAGAGGGGGTGAGTCCAGGGGAGGAGGAGAGATGACACCAGAGGGGGTGAGTCCAGGAGTGGAGGAGAGATGACACCAGAGGGGGTGAGACCAGGAGTGGAGGAGAGATGACACCAGAGGGGGTGAGTCCAGGGGGCAGTGGGGAGAGATGACACCAGAGGGGGTGAGTCCAGGGGGCAGTGGGGAGAGATGACACCAGAGGGGGGGGTGAGACCAGGAGAGGAGTAGAGATGACACCAGAGGGGGTGAGTCCAGGGGGCAGTGGGGAGAGATGACACCAGAGGGGGTGAGTCCAGGGGGCAGTGGGGAGAGATGACACCAGAGGGGGGGGTGAGACCAGGAGAGGAGGAGAGCTGACACCAGAGGGGGGGGGTGAGACCAGGAGAGGAGTAGAGATGACACCAGAGGGGGTGAGACCAGGAGTGGAGGAGAGATGACACCAGAGGGGGTGAGTCCAGGGGGCAGTGGGGAGAGATGACACCAGAGGGGGTGAGTCCAGGGGAGAGGAGGAGAGATGACACCAGAGGGGGTGAGTCCAGGGGGCAGTGGGGAGAGATGACACCAGAGGGGGTGAGACCAGGAGTGGAGGAGAGATGACACCAGAGGGGGTGAGACCAGGAGTGGAGGAGAGATGACACCAGAGGGGGTGAGACCAGGAGTGGAGGAGAGATGACACCAGAGGGGGTGAGACCAGGAGAGGAGGAGAGATGACACCAGAGGGGATGAGACCAGGAGAGGAGAGATGACACCAGAGGGGGTGAGACCAGGAGTGGAGGAGAGATGACACCAGAGGGGGTGAGACCAGGAGTGGAGGAGAGATGACACCAGAGGGGGTGAGTCCAGTGGAGAGGAGAGGAGGAAAGATGACACCAGAGGGGGTGAGTCCAGGGGGCAGTGGGGAGAGATGACACCAGAGGGGGTGAGACCAGGAGAGGAGGAGAGATGACACCAGAGGGGGTGAGTCCAGGAGAGGAGGAGAGATGACACCAGAGGGGGTGAGTCCAGGGGGCAGTGGGGAGAGGGGAGGGGACACCAGAGGGGGTGAGTCCAGGAGAGGAGGAAAGATGACACCAGAGGGGGTGAGTCCAGGGGGCAGTGGGGAGAGATGACACCAGAGGGGGTGAGACCAGGAGAGGAGGAGAGATGACACCAGAGGGGGTGAGACCAGGAGAGGAGGAGAGATGACACCAGAGGGGGTGAGACCAGGAGAGGAGAGATGACACCTGAGGGGGTGAGTCCAGGGGATAGGAGAGGAGGAAAGATGACACCAGAGGGGGTGAGTCCAGGGGGCAGTGGGGAGAGGGGAGGGGACACCAGAGGGTGGAGGGGGTGTTTCGAGATCATTATAAGGGGGCTATTCTTATTGTCTTCATGCACTCAGAGGCAGAGGGGCTTTGAGCAGCCATGTCTCCTGCCTGTTGTTTAGACTGACATTGCTTTTATGCCGGATGTCCTGTAGCAGATCTTTGGTTATAAGAGCTTTAGACCTAAGAGGTATCTTCGCCTGAAGGGATATCTTTCCACATTTCTGGACAGAATATCACCTCTTCTAACTGATTCATATTTAGGTTTTCCTTATGACCCTAAATGTTCTGTTGTACAATGTTTGAAAGCGTATGAGCTTTGCTCGATGGGATTCAAGCAAGATGCTGAAGGCCATTTGTTGATTGCCAAAAGCCCTTTGGTCCTGTCAGATCAGCTGATCTGGTCAGATGGGTTGGGCATTCTATGGCAGAAGACGGGGTTGACGTGAGTATATGTAGGCACACTCAGTCAGGGGCTCAGTAGTGTCCAAAACATGTATATGAGGCTCTAGGTTGGTGAACATTATGAGGGTATAGATTGGTCATCTGATTTTACTTTCAAGACATTTTATTATAAACCAATATCCAATGTGCCATCTGTACTCGTTGACCAGCTTTAAACAAGCATAATCTCAGCCTCCGGTCCTGACATAGAATAAAAAATGATCTAGCTCCAGCATCAAGAATTTTCAATTCTATTAAGGGCACAGGATGAGGATTATCCCAGTGTTAGTCAACATGTGCATTAGGTGTGAATTAGGGCCTCATTTAAATGTTGGTGGCATGTCCAATGTAGATGTTTGACATGTAGTAATTGTTTTACTGTTTGTTACTGCCAGAAGGAACAATAAAAGCATTATAATGCTCCGCTCACCATGGGAGAAGACTCCCATGGCTAAAGGAGCATTATATTTTTTGTTTACACTACAGAAAGAAAATACCATTTCAGGATTCCTTTTTGCAAACAAAAGACAATTACTCCATGCTACAGGGCTGCGTCCTACTGGCACAGCCCCGTAGAATGGAGTAATACTCGATGCCAGGAACCGCTGTCATGTTTTGATAAACGAATGCCTGCTTGGCGGTAATTTATAAATTAGGTGGACGCCCTCAGCACCATGTGGATAGAAAAATTTACTTTCGTCCCATGGCGGAACTGCATACCATCCGCCCAATAATAAATCAAGCTCTTAATATTATATTCTATGATTGTGCCGGGTTTGAATATGTTCATTTAATGTCCTTCTCTGTTATTTGAATGTTCTGTTTTGGGTTGGACCTTATCTTGTTTAAAGTTGTTTCACGTACTAAGCAGGAGTAAAGGCTATTCCAGAAAACTGCACGACCATGTGGGCATTGCGCCATTAACAGGTTGGATCCTGTTGTCTTTCTGGAATGGCTGTCTTTAGTGACAAAGTTTTCTCCTCCATGACCTCCTGGAGGGTTTTACGCTATAGTGGAATTCTGTATCGTAACATCCATATTGGAGTTACAGTGACTTTTTGTTCTTCAGTAAGTGAAGTTCCAAGTTGTTGATCTTTTGTTGGACTGAGCAAAGAGGAGTAGTTTTGGTGCCTCTGATTGATAAAGGGACATGTATGTGCTGATTAATTACTAAATTGTTGGGAAATTAATTTTTTTGTTTTTGACTGTTCTTAATGGTTGCTGCAAATATTATAGCAAAGACTGAAAAGCATAATCTTCACCTCTGTGTTGTTAATAAAATTGATTGTTCTTGACGCAAAACCTACTAAACCTATTATCCTTTTAAGTGTTCTATTACGTAGTACACTCCAGTGCACATGAACAGTTTTCAACTCACAGAAAGCCCTTTAAATGTTCAATTATGCCCTCCACTCCAGTGAGCGTGAACAGTTTCCAGTGTAAGATGCATTTATGATGCCTCTCCATCTCTAGGACTCTCTGAGGCCACATGTCATATGTTGCTATGTACTGCAGGAGAGGGATTCGTTTATAACATTCTTCAGCCAGGCTCACGAAGCAGCACCCTCATCGCACATGTACTATCAAAAGTTCACATGCTCTTCTCTCTTAATGCTGGTAAGTGAGATCTGACAACTCACACCTGAAATATTGAATGTGGTGCAAGGGTATTCCAGGGAATCTTCATTTGCAACACTGCTTTAGCTCATAATACATCTGGTACTTGTCCTTCGTACTGATACAGGTGCATGGACTCTAGTCGTGAGTCAAAGATTATCTGCTATTGCTGTCAACTTGTGACCACTTGTTTAGCCCTAAGATATGCAGTGTGTTATCACATCTCCATCTCCATCACCAGACACTGACTTCAACCATCCATCTCTAACATTCTAACACATCATGCACACACCACAGTAGCATAGGTAGGTCGCAGGTGTAGCCACGCCCAGTGAACACCACAAGGCCTCTGTGTCTCCTTCCTTCTGAATGTGTATTGTGTTACACTGTTGAGCTTGGCCTTTGGAGTCAAGAACTGAGAGGAGCAGCTCAGGGTGTGGCAACAACAGACGATGGGAGACAGCAACTTGGCAACCCGCTAATTCACTCGGTGCCGCCGTGTGTCACACAATATCAGCTGAGCAGGTGATAACACACAGCCTGCACACAATTAGCTGGAAATCCCTTCATAGAACAGATTTCCTGCGAATTGTTTGGAGGTTCTGTGACGCCGATGTCCATGTGAGTTTAAACCATCCCGGGACAGCGGCGGCTGCCTCAGAAGCTTTATTTTTAGACAAACTGCAATTGGTAACAGTTAACAACAGGGCGCTCAACTCAAATTAAGGAAAAGTTACACTGAAAGTCTCTCACGTTGCTACTAAGGGCGAAGGGTATGGTTACCAAACATACCCACTTTAGATCCACTCAGGAGGATCTATATTAAAACTTCAAAAGGTTCTCCCTGAGCACTCTGAACCAAATTCACAAATACATTCTCATCTAATCAAAAGTGGTCATCCAAGTTTTCAAAAATTGCAGGAAGGCAATTATATTCCAGTCCTTATATTGATCCAGTCAACAAAGTCCTTGTATCCCAGTTAGACTTTATTCTTCCAATGTTCTCATCAAAACCGCAGCCAACACGTGTTTCGTCGTGCTATGTAAAGCACAAATAACTTCGTCAGGGCTGTCCTACAAGATCCCAGCAGAAAATCCTCTGCTCGTCCATAAAAAAAGTTCACCCAGTCAGTATCCGTATATTCGATATCCAGCGCTGTAAATTCGTAATCATCAATTCTCCTTGTGTCCTCTATATGTCCTTCGTTCCCCATGGTTTCAAATCGACACTTAATATTCTTCCAATCCTCTGTGTCAGTTCCCAATCTCACTGATCGCTAGTCTCCAAGTCTTGATCATGTGCATCTCTACACACGTCTTTCCTTCACGGTAGCCGGCGTCCTACGCTAGTGCCATCTTGGTGTTCCTTGATATACACTAGTATCGATACTGGTGTATATCAAGGAACACCAAGATGGTCCTACGCTAGCGACATCTTGGTGGATTAGGATAACACTTTCTAAGGTGGAGAAATAACCATCTATTACGGTCCGCTTATACAGCATTTGATTGTATAAGTATATTAAAATTATGCACTTTACCTTTAAAACAGCTTTAAAAAAAAATTCAAAAACTTAAACAGATTATAGCATACACATTAATTAACTGGAGAATTACACAGCAAGATTAAATCATTTGATAAAATAACTTTGTACTTTAACCCTTTCGATGCTGATGACGAGCTCAGCTCGTCATCACCCACAGGTGGCGTGTGCTGATGACGAGCTGAGCTCGTCATGTAACGCGGCTTTTAAAAAAAAGCCGCACAGCGCAAAAATCGCCGCAGCAGCGATGCGGTTAATTGAATTGAAATTATGTATCGTCGTCGATCCTCTACCATACTTGAATTAGGACAAATTAATAAAACGTGAAGCAAATCTTGTCATACTCCGTGACACAATTCACATATACCTTTAGCGTTATTTGTACCGTCCCAACTGGCTAAAACTGTTGCTAACGGAAGTATGCCCATACGTAAGAGTAGGATACAGTGCTTTACCCCATGTTCTAATTGAAATCGTAGATAGGGAGCTTGGGTATTAAATTCTATATTTTCTGCGAACACTTTGTAATGCTTTAGCTTGCTGCAATATTCTTTATCCTTTTCATAACTGATTCTAGGGGCCGGATGTTTTTAAAAAGAGCTTCAGGTGCGCGCGCTAGTGAGCGCTCCTGTAACAGTGCACTGTGAAATTTCAATTCAATCAAACTTTTTTGTGCAAAACCATAAAAGTGCAAATACAATATTACAGAAGATTCATAATTTCTTTTAAAAAAACTCATATTATAGCAAGATACAGAGGGGCAGAAGTATGATTTCATCATTTCATTAAAAAAAAAACAGGAAATTAAAAAATTTCATTGAATGAAGCCCATTACAAATCCATACATTTTCTGTATTTAACAGTTAATTAAAAAAAATTCAGTGACCTGGAGAATGCTATCTTTGTGCTAAAGTTGTAAATACATCTGGGCCGGTCTGATCTGAGTAAAGTTAAGATTTCTTAAAAGTGTCACCAGATAGCGCTTATGGGGGTATTCATAAAAACTACATAAAAATATAAAATGCAGCATGTCCTGCGGAGACTTTCCGTCGCAGCCGCAGGGAGCTGCAACTTCACTCAAATTAGCAGTTCTTGGCCTAATAAGCAAATGATGAAAAAGATTCAGCCTGAATCTATTCAACAAAAATTTTTCATGAGAGGTCCAAGAGCCCATTAGATACGGCTCAGTAAAAGCACATGTTTTCAGCATAACATATTTTCTGACACTCGGCTTCTGGAGCTCTACTCCTTCCCTTTGGGTCTTCCTATCCTTGAGGAAGGCCAGTTTCATTGCCTCCAGGTCCCCCTTGACAATGCTACTAGGGTTTTCAAACAGTTCGGGACGCCCCAATCTAGAAAAGCTAGACTTCAAGTATTTTATCCATGGGATGGTCAGTGCCTTATCCTGAGACAAACAATCCTTCAAGATTAGGTGCGTCAGTGGAATATCAAGATTCAACCAGAGTTTTATCCAACAGGTCAGTGGGTGTAGGGAGAAAGTGTTGCATATATATTGTGTCCCCAGTTCTTCATGGACTGCAAGATTAGACGTGCCCGAGGGGACACACAGGAGACGCTTCATGAAAGTGTTTTCCGCAATCTGAAGCTGCTCACCTGCGACATACCCCCATATTTCACTGCCATATACAGCCGTGGCCACTGATTTGGCGTTGTATAGTTGTAGCATGGCACCGGTTGGTTTTTTCCCCAGTTTGGAAGCAAAATTAAAAATAGAAACGTTCACCCTGACCAGTTCACCTTTCTTTTTGTGAAGATGCGGGCCCCAGTTTAGTTTAGGGTCAAAAAGGACCCCAAGGTAGGAGAACGTCTTTGATGTGGGGATTACTGCTTCGTCGACTTTGAATAAACTAGTGAAACAGCAAACAGTCCCCACCCTTCCCTGCTCGGCATACCCTTCTCTCACTAAACTCCCTGAAACAAACTAATAAAAACTTACTAATATCGAAATAACCTCCCGATTTTCTTTGAGCAAAGTCCACTTGTAAACACGTAGATTACTTCCCCGTGGTGACTCCCACCATACACCCCGTTTTTCAGTGCACCCTCATTCGGAATAATTAGGGAATACCTTGATGGAACCGCAGCAGGCGGCCTGACCTCCTTTTCCACCTTCCCCATTCTGTTAAATAACCCGTTCTAACCAGTAAATTTTAATCACCTGGTAATCTGCTTCCACCCAATCCTAACGTGGTGAATAACCATGTGACCTGTTCTTATACGCTGCGTTATTTCGATATTAGTTCATTTTTATTAGTTTGTTTCAGGGAGTTTAGTGAGAGAAGGGTATGCCGAGCAGGGAAGGGTGGGGACTGTTTGCTGTTTCACTACTTGGACGGGATACAGTAATGAATGGGAGTTAGCAGCTTTGGTTACATAGTGCGCATTATAATTGACTTTGTACGATTATGATTTAACTGTGAAGGTCAACTGGGAACAACTAGCAGAATTGTGTTTTTTGTTTTTTATTGAAACCCCTGACGAAGAGCCCATGAGGCTAGAAATGCATTGGGAGAATAACAGGATGAGCCTACTCTGTTTCGTTTCACCTCTAATGTATGAAGTGACTGTGACAAGCCTGGATGGGCACTCAGTAGACCGTTTAAGACGCTAAAATAAAGATTGGAGGAGAAAGGTTGCTGTCTTAGCTGTGTTTCGAAGTCTGCATAATATCTCGAATAAATAATGATAACGACGGATGTTTCAAGATTACATTTGATAATCTTGGTTTATGTTGAAGAAACGGATACAAAAGCAAGGGAAGGTTTCCCACGTTTGCAGTGCGTCAGGTGGGGTGCGAATCAGCGCCCCTCAGGCATATTGTGTATACAATGCTGTGTTTTAGGATGGTACACAGCACCTGTATCGCACGTAGTAAAGGACGACAGAAAATCAGATAAATAAAAGTTTGAATAATAACATAAGGGAAGGAGTGCATTTTCTACATATTTTCAGACGCTGGATTGGGACATGTGTCCAGTGTATGGATTAAGAACCTCAGTGGTAGTTCAGAAGGTACAATTTCAGGGCTTTTTTGAAGCTGTAGTAGGAGGGGTTGCAGCGTAATTCTATCTGGAGTGAATTCCAGATGGTTGGCACATTTCCAGAGAAGGAGCGTGATTGTGTGGATTTCTTATTTAACAGAGGGGTATGAGAGCGAGTGTGTCGGTGCTCCTCAACTCTCTGGAGCTGTCAGCTTTGTGGAGTTTCTCCGATAGGTACTGAGGGGTGTTTTGATGAAGGGCTTTATGCATGATGCAAGCGGTTTTGTAGGTGGATCTGCCTTCAACGGGGAGCCATTTGAGGGATTTGAGGGCAGGAGAGATGTGATCGAACCGTTTGCACTCTATGATAAGCCTAGCAGGAAGGTTGAGGACAGATTTGATTGAGGCTAAGTGGATTTTAGGTGTTCCAGTGAGGATGGCGTTACCATAGTCGATTTTAGACAGGACCAGTGATTGGACAACAGATTTAAAGTCCTCAGCAGGAATGAAGGTTTTGATTTTCTTGAGGTGATGTAGCGTGAAGAGAGCACCCTTTGCTGCATTTTTTATGTGGGAAATTAGACTAAGGTTCTGGTCAATGTTGATGCCGAGGGATTTACTGAGCTGGAAAAGGTGAGAGAACAGTTGAGAGCATTAAGGCCCGAGATCAAGGCCTGGATGAGCAGCGGGTTGTTTTTTGGCGAGAAGAGGATGATTTCGTTTTTTTAGGGTTGAGTTTGAGGTGGTTGCAATAGAACCAGGATTGCATCTTAATCAGGGTATCATTGAGGTGTAAGATATCAGAAAATGATTTAATCTTGCAGTAGATTTGGGTGTCATCGGCGTAAAGGTGGTAATTGATTCCAGATTGCTTAAGAATGAGAGTTAGAGGTTCCATGAAGAGGTTGAAAAGAGAGGGAGAGAGTATAGATCCCTGGGGGACACCAAGGGAGATAGGACTAGATTTAGATAGGCAATCGATCATTTTAATTTGTTGAGTTCGGTGTTGGAAGAAGGAAGAGAACCACTTGAGGACTGAGCCATTAAGGCCAAAGCGGTCTTTGAGAGTGCTAAGAAGGGCAGAGTGGTTAACAGTATTGAACGCAGCAGAGAGGTCAAGGAGGATGAAAAGGGAGGACTCGCCCTTGTCAAGGGATTGGTGAATGTCATCAATTACGTTAATCATGGCTGCTTCAGTACTGCAGCCCTTTCTAAAACCTGCTTGAAGTGGGTCCAACAGATTGAAAGTGAAAATGTGTTTGTCCAATTGATGCAAGACACATTTTTCGAGGGCTTTATAGAGAAGCGGGAGGTTAGAGATAGGACGGAGAATGTTAAGGTCATTTGGGTCTGCTTGAGGATTACACAGCCTGTAGCCAATGAAAAGTCAATGATACTGGTCCAATAGGGAGCAATGATGTGTTTTAAATCTTGGACAAGGTTAGTAGGGAGCGGGTCTATGGTGTGAGAGGAAGGTTTGAGTCTAGAAATGATGTTAAGGACATCACGTTCAGTAACAGGGTGGAAATTATGCCAGGAGGCGTTATTTTTTAGCAGGGGGTAGGAGGGGCAGAGTTCAGGTGGGGGAATGATGCAGGGGAGGAGAGAGGCGTCAGGAGGAATAGAAGGAACGGGGAAATCGTTGGGGGAAATGTCAAAGGGGGTAAGGTATTGAGGTGGTGGGGGGTTAAGATGAAGGATTGCTCAATTTTGTTGATTTTTTCAGTGAAGAAGTTGACAATTTCTTCACATTTCTCAGTTGAGGCCTGTAACTTGGGGAGAGCAGAAGCTGTTTTGTTTTTAACAATGCTGAACAGTTCTCAGGGTCTATTTTTGGCCCGATCCAGTTGTGAATGGAAGAAGGAGGTCTTTTCGTTGACAATGTGTTTTTTATACTTAGACCTTAGGAGGGTCAGATTTGTGGGAACGGGTGTTGTCTCCAAGTGCGTTCAATCATTCTAAGAGAACGTCTGTCCCTGCCTATCTCATTTCTTAGAGGGATTGCTACGCCGCCTTTTGCGTGGCCTCTTCCAGAGGCCTCTGCTGCCTTGACGAACATGAAATATTCTTTTTGAAAGAAAGGCGCCAAGGACCATGTTTCCTGTAGTAGCACAGTAGAAGGTGAATTTTCCAATATGACAGACATCTTATCATTTTTTTTCCTGCGATGTTCAATTGACTATCACTAAAAAGGCAGCTTCAATTCCTTGTCAGACTTATTCCTGTTCAGAGATCCCGCAATCCATGCCCAGGAATTTTCATCCGATAATGACGTTTTTCTTGTGTGCAAGCCATTCCAGATTCACCGAATTCCATCTTTTATAGAGATCAATAGGGGGTTATCTTGCACGAATTTCCTTGTTTCACCTCCCACACCCTGCTGGTTAAGATTATCAAAATTGGCCCTGTTTTCTTCATCATCTTTTGAATGATTACAAGTTTGGCTGGCCTATTTAACTATTCTGATGTTGAAACCGTTTTTATGAAGAATGTCTTGTTCTTTAATTATGATAGCTGGGCCTAGGTGTGACCAGAACTCCCTGTGAGCCACCGAGCAGAGCGATATATTAGGGGAAGAAACTAGTTTTATTTCTTCTGTGGTTAGTGATTGAAGGGGTCTAATTTTGCGTAATAAATCAAATATTCTCCTGCGGTTTAATGGATAATTACAGCTGGGAAAAATGTCAATTAATTCTAGGGTGCTTGAGTCTGAACATTCCAGGCCACCCTGATGTTCCTGGTTGGCATGTTGTACTTGAAAATTACGCTCTTTAATTTTTAAAGGTTTTATTGAGGATTTAAATCTTTTGTGGCTTTTGCTTCGACTTGAGGTGCTTTTGAAGACTGCTGCTGATTAGTATTTGAATACTCATTTCTGCTTTTCTTGCTGTGATTATTTTCTTCCATTTCTTGCTCTGAAAGGCTTGTCTGGAGAAATTTTACTTTTCGCAAGGCTCTTTTTGTTATTCTTCGTTTAGTTCTTTTCTTTGATGTTTTCTTCTTGTTAATTTGCCCATTCTTGTGAATCTCCTTTTTATGTGACATTGTCTCGGCTTCAAGTTGTGACGTTTTATTCGGAGTGAGGACTTCCTCTGACCGTTTTACGACTATCGATCGCAAAGTAGATAGATTAATTTTTCGATCTTTTCCTTGAAAAATTGGAAAAAGAGGTATTGGGTTTTGCATGGCATTTCCCCTTGCATTCTCTGGACAAAGGTCTTTAGTGGCACGATTAGATTTTTGAGGTTGGGTTCTCCACGTCTGGGTCGCCTTCTGCTCTACCTGCTTTCTGTGTGTCGGAGAATTGCTAGAGAATGGGGATTTTAGATTACACTTGTCTTCTCTGTCTATGTCGAGCTGTAAATGTAATGACTGCAGTTGGGCTATTTGAGCAGGTTGAATACGTTGAGTCAATTGTTTTTTCCTTTTTTTGTCAACCAGATATTGTAAGATTCCTGTATGAGTTTCTAATATCTGGTCCGTGTTTTCCAGGTTCTTTTTTAGAAGTGTTAACATAGGATCCATAATTCTCTGCAACGATAGTATGGTACCTGAGACAGGGTCTTGCCTATTTACAGTTAGTTGTACAATGTAAGACGGAAACTCAGAGAAATATGAGAAGTTGTGTTCCATCTCCGCCAGATTACTCGGAGAACTAGATAGAATATGCACTGGCTGTTTTTGAAAATCTTTTGTGTCAGGGTGGCGAGGCGACATCAAATTGATATCTGAGTGAGTGAAATCAATTACTGCTATTTGCCTAGGGCCCTCCTGGGTCTCTATTTTGACCTTATGCCCGATAGGTCTTTCCTAGGCCGAAGTTCCGCCGTCTCTTTGAACTTAGTCTCTTGTGATGTTGCAGAATAATGAACTTTCCAGTGGTCCATTGTTTGAATACTTTCATGTGCAACATCCTTGAGTAGGGAGAGATTAGGCTCTGAGCTCTCTATTCTTACATCTACTTTGTCTTTGTCTATACTAACAGGTTGTTCCTGCTGAGCCTCCAGAGGAATTCCTTTAGGTGTTGTTGTATTTGTTATTGTAGGTTTAAAAAAGTTTGTTATTATAGTATTCTCTGTGGGCGCTCCGAACTGAGACATTTTACAAATGCTCTTGTAATTAACTGATGTTCGTACAGTGCCCACTTTTTTCATATGACCTGTGCGGGACCACAACCTTTTATAGACCATACTGTTTGAACTGAGGCTGAACAGAGTGGGGTAATTACAGAGATGGATTAAGCTTTTCTAAACACAATGCAAACACTCTTGTGTTCTAGCAGTTTGTAACTGTCGTTTATGATGTGTGAAATATAAATCGAGCTTTATCAATTGTACCGTTGAGTTTTGACTTTTTTGAAAACGATGATATGTCCGTTTGTCAAAAGAGATGCTCAGGATTAATATTAAAAGTATCCTATTAAAGTGGGAGCACTTAAGTCAAGAACGGAGTCAAGTCCTGAGTGGGGGCACTCAGGAGCACTGCAAGCCTGGCCTGGCGGCTTCCGTGGTAGCTCCCGGCCCACTCTCTGCAACTATGAATGTTCTGTTGGAATGTTTCTGTTGGGCGACCACCAACAGGCGTATTCTTTACTGCCCCCCTTCCTTGCCACCTCTCTCTCCTCGCCCTCCTTACTTGCTGCTCTTGGCTACAGCCACCTCACATCAGCTGCTCACAGTCTTTTTCAGACGATTTCTTGCCTCCGCCTCATTGCCGCTCTCCTCTCCCCTGCCCCAGGCAACTCCGGGCTCAAGGTTCAAGGCTCCAAACTCCCCATAGCACTGTACACCTGGGTCCGCTCCCCACGGCCACAGTCGCGACCGGGGGATACATGTCCGCTGTCCCAGATCGTACCCCCTTAATCTAAATAGCACAGGTGTCTGGGGAGTTGGAGATCTGGGGGTCCGGGATCGGTGAGGCTTGGCGTGGTGCGGACACTGTGCCGAGCTCGAATACCGGCAGCTCTGCGGCGACGACAATTGTGAATACACGAAGTGGACTTCTCTTTGCAGTTACGATTCGAATGTTTGAAGGAGGAGCTGAGCTTGTTGCAGAGGTCCCGGGATGGTGAGACGTCCGTGGCTTCGCAGGGGGGTTTGGTGAAATGCTGTATAACGTTAACGAGTTCTTTTGCGTTACTTGCGTTGGTGTGGATTTTATTCTTGATAAAGGTCCGCTTGGTGGCTCTTGTGCGCTGGTGGTATTCATTCATGGCATTCGGTGGTTTTCCTGTTCCGCCAGAGTTTCACGAGGCGTCTGCAGGAGTGCCTGGATTCTTGGAGGTCGGTGGTGAACCAGGCGGCCTTCATGGGGCGTTGTATGACAGGGTTTATGAGGGGTGCGAGCTTGTCAGTGCAGCCAGCGATCCAGCTGTATAGTTCTTTGGCTGCGGAGTTGGCGTTGGTCGTAAAGGATAGGGGGGTCATGGAGGAGGTTGGTGTTGACGTGTTCCTCTGTAATCTTGCTCCAGTTCCTTCATGGTAGGCGCGGAGCGGGTTTTGGTGCAATGGTGGTGGTGAAGTGCACGCAGTGGTGGTCTGTCCAGAGGGTATGCGTGGTGTGGCTGAAGTGGATTTTAGTCCCTCCTGCGAAGATGGGGTTGAGGGTGTGTCTGGCTCTGTGGGTGGGGGTGGTGACAAGCTGCTTCAGTCTGAGGTTGGCGAGGTTCTCAAGGTGGGTGGTGGAGTTGCTGAAGTTGTTGAGGTGGAAGTTCAGGTCGCCAATGAGAATGTTGTCCGTGGAGGCCATGGCGTGTAGTGCGCTGAGGTCGGCAATAATGGTGGTGGAGGAGGCACGGGGGCCTGTGAACGAGGGTTCTGTGCAGTGTGGTTCTGGGGGCTGGTTTTGATCTGGAAGCAGAGGTGCTCTGTGTTGGAGAGGGGGTCATTCGTGCTGGAGGTGGAGAGTCAGAGGGACCTCTTGTGTGGGATGGCGAGTCCTCCTACTGGCCTGTGGGAGCGGTCCTTTCTCTGGATCTTGTATCCGTCGGCGGTGGCGGTGGCGATGTCGGGCGGACGTGGAGTTGGTCCATGTTTCCGTGAAGAAGGCGATGTCTGGCGGGAGGCTGTCGAGGAGGTCCCAGATCTCTGTGACATGTCTGTGGAGGGAGCACACGTTGAGGATAATGCACGTCAGGGCTTCGGTGGTGAGGGAGTCCGGTGTGGGTTCAGCGGTCGTGGGGGGGCTGTTGATGGTGAAGGATTGTCGATATTGTAGGCAGGAGAACTGTCCGAGGGTGGCGTTCAGCGTCGATCTCTGGCAGTTGTTGTTGTAGGAGAGTAGGGTCTGCTTCCTATGGTCACCCCCACTTTTTGCTGTGATTCTCTGGTTTTTCGACTTTAGTGTGGCTGTGGGCCTGCTAATCAGACCCACAGCCCAGCTGTTCTCTCTCTAAATTGATACCATGTACTTTAGGTACATACCTGATTGGTTATTGGGTCACCTTTGTGAGCCCCTGAATAGTGTACCATAGGTACCCAGGGCATAGGTGCATCCAAGGCCTACCAGGGGCTGCAGCATGTATGATGCCACCCCTGGCTGGCCATCCAAACTGACACCACAGGCTGATCACTCAGCTTGGGCAAGGTGGTGTAATCACCCCTTGCTTAGATATAGTATACCTATATCTACCCTTATATATAGACACATATATACCTATAAGTCACTCCTATGGCAGGCCTTGACAATCCTGAAGGCAGAGTGCTTGGTTTTATGTGAGAGGCTGATCTAGCATGAGCTGAGCCCTTCTGCAGCTTTCGGAACCATGTCCTTATAGCTGTTCTATGATATAGCAATACCATATACTCTTAAGTGCATTATAATCCTCGCGGTTAATGCTAACTTTGGTTTGGTTGTGTAAGGTGTCAAACACTTTGGAATACTACCCCCCCCCCCCACCCTCCGCCAGTTCTGGCGGCGGTGGTAGCATTACACCCTTCTAGAGGGAGAAGACATGTAGTTACTGCTTTACCCGGTTAAAGTTAAACAGAGCCGGGGGAGGAGCCAAGATGGCGACCGGGACGGTCGAGTAGTCCCTCGGCTCCTTGGACCATCTCCTCCTGCGCATCTATCCTGCCAGTGCTCCTGTATTAAAACGGCATGACTGTGTACCCGATTCCCTCCGGCGCCCGGCGGAGAAACTCTGAAGCCTCAACTTGAATGCTAGCGGTAGCGCCGATCGAAAACGTCGTGAGGCCTGTTGTGGACTTGAGACCGGGACCTCCAGTTGGAATCCAGGCCGGCCGCTGAGCGATCAACAGCGGATGACTGCGGCGATTGGGTGCCGGCCGGAACACGTCAACCGGGAAGTGGCCGATTTTCGAGCTGTGCCTCGGCTGGACTGGCGGCGAAGCTTGGGATGCGCCGGCTACTCTTGGGCGCATCTCTCAGCTGTGTTCACACGGCTTGCCCGGTTATAGTTACGGCTTGTATTTCGGCTGGCAATCGGCGGGCAACTCCCGATCTGTTGTTCGCTTTCACACCCGACGGGGCACTTTGCCTTACGAACTGCTCTTGAGGTTCTGACTTCCTTTGCCGCTACTGTAGCCCTACGCATTTATCCCGGCCTGTGACGGTGGGACCGTGCAGGTGAGTACAACGGACATGGATATCGCCAACCGGGAGGGGGCTGAATCCCGAGTGATTTCTGGATGGCAGGAGAGGACCGATGTTGTCGGGGTGAGGCACAACAGGGATGGCCGATATGGGGATCTGATGTCGGCTATTGCCGACCTCCGAAGTGCAATGGAATACTCTGCTCGAGATCTTGCCAGCAAATTTGATGCGCTTGGTTGTAGAATGGAGAGTTCGAGGCTGGCTGGCAGACAGAGCACGGCTTCACACCGCATCTCCTGCCTCTCCATTACAAGATGGCGGCCCGAGTGCCATTGATGAGACTCTTTGTCCTGTTGCATCCCCTGCTGAGGAACTTCTACATCCAGAACACGGTGTGGACTCTGAGCCGTACTCGTATTTGAAGCGCCCGCTCCGATCCTTGCTCCCTTCGTACTGGAAGTCGCCGTTGCTGCCATTGGTGGACTTTGTGTCTTCCTTCTTTTCCCGACACTGTCACATGCTACCTTGCCTATCTGCTTTCGGTCCTGGTTGGAGTCCCCGGAGCGCCCTGAGGCGGCCATGGCTGACGCCCGGTTGCCTAATATTGGTGTTTTTGGACTATGGTTCTCGCCCGTACTCCACAATGCGAAGGTGGTGTACTTTGTACCCTCTCTGGGATCACTGGATTTCCTTGTGCTTGACATGTCTGGGTGTTTATACCACTGTGACACTTTTGGACTACCGAACACGTCTTCCTCGGTTGCATTGATGTGCAGCGGCGGTAAGGAGAAAACGGGACAGGGATAAACGCTTCTTCCTGCGGACAGGCAGATTCCTCGTTATTGACCGTGGCAGATGGGCGGCGTGCTGTTTTCCCTGATGATGCGATGTGTTGACTTTGTGCTTTACACTGTTTTGCTGCGAACTGTTTCTTGTCACCGGACTACCTACCTTGTGTTCATAGTGTACTTGCGGGAGGGTGCAGCCGAGGGACGGCTTCCCTTTGGATTTTCATAGTTCGTGGTGGTGGAGAAGAGAGACTGGGTCAGGGGTGTGCGCTTGTGCTCATGGTATGGCGGTTTTCTAGTTGCTGCCCTGGACATGTGGGTTGTGTGTCGCTACCCTTGATTACGCTGTGGGCTGCTTTTGCGCTTCCAACTTCTTTTGATTGTAATGCTTACCATCACCGGACATCATACTTTGTGCTGTTACTGGCCTTGCAGGAGGGTGGAGCCGGGGGACGGGTGGTGGACTCCTCCCCGCCTTTCTTTATTTTATGAGAGTTTTAGATTAGGATCCTTTTCTTACTCTCTATATTTCGGGGCTCCTTTTATTGGGCGACAGGCACACTGCTAGGGGGGGGGTAGGCCGTAGCCAGCTGCAGGGGTGCAGGGTGGGGGGTGGATGGGGGGGGGGTTTGTTTTTATTTTTTGGTTCTATGGGCCTTCTATTCTTTTTCTTTTTCTTCTTTTCTGGGTTTAGACGTTTATCTTCTGGGTGGTGCGCAGCGATTCTGCCTTTTTGTTACACTGTGTATTTGTCTATCCTGATCGTATGAGGCTGGAACCAACTTGTTGTGCTGCAATATCCTGCTCCTGTCTATCCTTCAGAAAAACCCTTTAAAAATTTGACCTCAATATTCCTGTACCAGATCCTTTGCGCTTATTATGTTGCAACGTATTGTATCTGTGAGCCCTCGGGCTCTTTGCTGAGTTGTAATTGCGTTTTTCTATCAATAAAGGTCTTCCAAAAAAAAAAAAAAAAAAAAAAAGTTAAACAGAGCCTCAGCATCACAAAATGGATGCTGCTGCCACAAACACGAATCTGACCTCCTGCAGGTGGATGAAACTCCGGCAAGGGAGGCCTGGACAATAAGTTTCCTGTCGAGGGAGGTGCTAGCACCTCCCCAGACAGCCTGTAGTATATTGGGGCAGGATGGGTTGAATGGAAAGATGCTTTTCCAGACACTGCTTGGGCACTCAAGGTGCTCCATGCATAGCCCTATTCAAACCAGTTGCTGGGCACTCCAGCCCAGCTCTGGCGCAAAACTGGACAAAGAGAAAGGGGTGTAACCACCCCCTTCTCAGGTTCCACCCATAGGAGGGACCTAGCAGGTAATCCAGCCCCTTAGATTAGTGTAAAGATAGGAGCTGTGTCTAGAGACATTAGATTATCCTGGACTGAAACTCTGAAACGAAACTCTTGGACCTTCGATGTTCTATACCGACTAGAAGACTGAAGACATCTCCCTTGTGGTCAAGAAGTGACCACCCTGTGCAAACAGGCACCACCAGTAACTTGCCGGTTTGCTTTGTCGACCCTCCTGCCGGAACCCGAAGACTCAGCCACTCAGAACTGGACTTCCAGACTTCTCCGACACCGATCTACATCCACAGCAACGCTGAGACCCGTGGCGGACACGAGAGACATGGGACCGGACACCCTGGACTACCTGCAATTTGCTAACAGTGCACCCTCAAAGTTGTGTATTGGGGCTTGAGAAGCCCCAGACCCGAGCGCCATTTGCACCAAAGCTCAGCCCTCCACACTCCACGAGTGCCGCGTGGGGCCTGCTCTTGCATTTCAGCTCGATGCGTCTTCCAGGTTGCTCACCAGTTGGCTAGTTAGCCCTCCGAAGACTTTCTTTTAAAACTTCACCACTTTCCCGGTTGCTCCAGGTTTGCTCCAGCTTCCATGCGAAGGAGAAGCTCCCAAGACCTTGCTGGTCTGAACTGAAGCCCATCTTCCCTTCCTGCGTGGATTGTGTTTGCCAAGGCTTGTTGGGTCCAATCCGGATACCGACACTGCAGTCAACTAGATCCTTCGTGGGACAGCTCGAATCCAGCTTCTGGTCATCGTCGACGCGTCCTGGTCCTCGGGGCTGCAGAGACAAGCTTCACCTTCTTCACCTGAAACACTCGACATCACCTGGTTCCTTCCTGGTCACTGGCTAGTGACCCAGTCTCTGTCCCCTTTGCTTTCAGGTTCTTCTCATCTTCGATCCACCCTTGGATCCACCCGGACACTTTTCTCCTGGTCGCCTGCAGCACTTCTTTGCAGCTCTCCATAGGAAACAGCGACGAAACCCGACACGAAAAGACACCTATGCAGCCGGCTTCCCTGGGTGAGGTAACTCGAGTACTCCGGTGCTCCCGTGTGTTGGACTTGGCCCTGCAGGGTCATACCTGAACTTTTTGCCTTCTTCCAATATTCTCTCTGACCTGTTTTTGTTGGTTAATGACTCTGGGCACTTTACCACTGCTGATCAGTGCTAAAGTGCATGTGCTCTCCCTACTGTAAAATGTGTACATTGATTGGTTTCCATGATTGGCTTATTTGGTTTACTGTCAGACCCCAGTAAAGTGCACCAGGAGTGCCAGGGCTTGTAAATACAAATGCTGCTGGTGGGCCTGCAGCACTAGTTGTGCCACCCACAGAAGCAGCCTTTTAAAATGTGTCTAAGGTCTGCCATTGCATAACCTGTGTGCAGTCTGGTACTGTCATGCTGGCTGGGTAAGTGCACCCACTTGCCAGCCCCTAAACCTTCCCTTTACTTTATGTGAGCCACCCCTCAGGTAGGCCCAAGGGCAGGGTGCATTGTAAGCATAAGGTAGGACAAGCCCTGATGTGTGTGGCATGTCCTAATAGTGAATTACAGCCATTTTCGTTTTTCACTATTGTAAGGCTACCTGTTCTCATAGGCCAGAATGGGCTGCTGGAATTATTACACTCTATAATTCCAGCAGGCTCAGGGAACATGGTAGAAAGTCAATTTTAGTATGCCTGAACTCAGAATAATAAAATACTTCTTTTAGTAAAGTTTATTTTAATATCCTGTGTTTGCAAATGCCACTTTTAGAAAGTTAGCATTTGCTTGCCTGACCATTTCAGCCCGCCTCTGCTAGGATGTGTATCTGCTGTCTGGTTACTGTGAGTGACAGGGCTGGGGTATTCCAGGGGACAGTCTGGGCTGCCAGGTGGTGAATAGAGGGATTACCCCCAGGATAGGTGGGAGGAGTGCCCCTTGACTCTGAATAGGGCTGTGCTTTGCCACCGCAATGCTGGCTCCACCTCCTGCGGAGCGTCTCATGTCCCTGCCCTGCAACCTGAAAGCAACAGCAAGAGTCTCAACACCAAAGTGCTCAAAAACCGGGCTGAACCAGGCTAAGGCCCCCTGGTCTGTAAAGACAAAAGAAACTGTGTATAAAAGTGGAGCCCTGCTCCTAAACATTAGATCCTGCTTTTTGAAATCAAGAAGAACTCTCTGCCTGAGGAGGAGGAACCGGTATAGCTGAAGGAGGAATACTGTCCCTATCCTGGGGGACTGGCCTGCAGTGGTTGCCTTGCTACTAAAGGGGAGGAAGAGACCTTTTTCAAAGACTTGTTGCTTTTTAAAAGACTTGCTACTTTCTACAAAGTACTTGTGCTCAAAGCGATCTCCAAGGGCCTGGAAGTGAGCTGGCCCCCTGAACTGAGCCCGAGGACCATTGGGCTCTCCCCCCACCTTTTTGGAAACAAACTGCTGGGTTGACTGTGTTCGTGCCCGCTGGAAGCCGTCTCTGCGTGCGCTCAGTGAAACCCGACCGCCTTAAGGTGCCGTAAACCTGTGCTGTGACCGCCCCAACACCATGTGTCCTCGCTGTGCTTCGTGCAGCCCCCACTGTGTCCTCCTGAGGCCGTCCCGCACCCTGCTTCACCACCCCCTCTCTGCCGAAGCCGCACCACCCGCTGACAGCCGCCACAACCCCTTGAAGTCAATCACCCGACCGGGTACGATTCTTACGCTTGAAGACTCTCGAAGTGTCCTAGTTTAAAAGGGTTTTACCGTAGTCCATCCGGAAGTGTCCTTAATCTACTACTTTGTATTTATTTATTTATTTATTTATAAAGTTTTGTATAGCGCGGACAAGACCCGTGGGTATCAGAGCGCTTCACATGTAGGAAAAGTTACAAACATTATGGAGGCAATTGTATCAACAGACATACATGAGTGTCAGGTCTAAGGCGGTAAGCTGTAAAGGGGATTAAAGGTAATAGTTCTTCAGCCTATCCAATTAGTATTAGGAGGTGAATGAGGTAGGGTTGTATAACATAACAGTGCAAATATCTTGTATAAATAGCATTAAGGAGTAAAAAGTGCTGCTATGTAGCCGGTATCTAGCCGGTATCCTAGGCAATAAAACAGAGTGAGGTAGAGGGTATATCGTATTGTCTGAGAGTTACAGATATCGGATCTCCTTGATTTGAGGTAGTAGTAACGTGTGTGGCCAATGTATAAACATGAAATCAATCAGTTAACAGATAATTGATCTTCAAAAAGTTCCAGTCGAGGCCATCTCTCTTAGGTGGGGATATTCTCATCAGTACTCAATACTCTTTCCTAAGAGAGGTGTTTGCTCATCAAGTGGTTCTTCAGTTCGCGTTTGAATGATATCAAGTTTTTAATCTTCCTGATGTTCGGAGGTAAAGAATTCCAGACTCTGGGGGCGGCTCCTGAGAACGCTCGGTTGTAGGTCTTTTTCTTACGGAAAAAGGCTGGTCTCAGTATCAGTTCTTTAGCGCTTCTCGTTGGTCTGTTGCTTCCCGATAGCTTAATTTTCTTGGCAAGGTATCTCGGCATGCTGAAGTGAACTGCTCTGTGGGTAATACAAGCAATCTTCATTTGAATTCTGGCTTCATAGGGTAGCCAGTTTAGTGTTTTCAGGTGAGGAGATATGTGGTCGAATTTCCTCGATCCCGTGATCAGTCTTGCCGCTGCATTGAGACAGGCTTTTAGCGGAGCTATGGATGTTTTGGGTAGACCCGCTAACGTAGTGCAACCGTATTCAATCCTTGAAATAACTAGGGATTGTACGGCCAGTTTTAGGTCCGTCTTTGAGATGTATGGTTTCAATTTTCTTAGATAGTTCAGATGGAAGCGGGCACCCTTGGCCATTGAGTTTATGTGGTCTTTCATGTCCAGGTTCTCATCCAAGGTGATTCCAAGTGATTTAGCTGACTTAACTAGGGTCGGGGTGCAGTTCAGGGCTGTCACCAGTTTCGTCAATTCCTTTACCTCGGGACGGTTCTTCGTCGGTGATATTAACAGGAATTCCGTTTTATGGGCATTTAGTTTCAGATGGTTCGTGGTTAACCACTGTAGGGCTCTCTTTAGTGTCCTGTTCATTAGGTCAATGTCAACACGGGAGGCGATCTTTATGTATATTTGCGTGTCATCTGCATACATATGATAGGGTATCTGTGATCCCCGAAGAATCTCTGTGAGAGGTTCAACATATAGGTTGAATAGATCTGGGGATAATGTTGACCCTTGCGGGACCCCGACGGCAGTAGGACAAGGGGAAGAGGTCGCTTGATTGACCAGGAAACGTTGAGACCTATTCTGCAGGAAAGATCTAAACCAATTCAGCACATTTCCCGACAGGCCCATCCTTTCTTGTAGCCTGGTCATCAGCATTTCATGATTTACCGTGTCAAATGCAGATGACAGGTCTAGGAGAATCAGCAGGCATGCTTGATTTCTGTCTAGGGCTTGCAGGGCGTCGTCCACGATATGCAGGATCGCAGTTTCAGTACTATGCCCAGCTCTGAATCCAGATTGACAATCATCTAGTAATGAGAACTTAGCGATGTGTTGACTCAGTTGACCTTGTACGCATTTCTCAATAGTTTTGGCTAGTAAAGGTATGTTGGTCACTGGTCGATAGTTGTTCGGGTCAGTTGCATCCGCTGTCGGTTTTTTGATGATGGGCACTACCTGACCTGTTTTTAGGCAGTCGGGCAGGGTCCCTTGGGTAAGTGAGGCATTTATTATCTCAGTCCAGATCGGAACCAGGGTATGGCTAATTACTCTTACGCACTTTGCCGGTAGAGGGTCTTGATAATGGTTGTTCGGTCTGATTTCCCTTAGCATTTTGGTGATCTTATCTTGGTCATAAAGTTCGAATGTGTCCCACTGTGCCTTATTTTTTGTTTGGGGACTCTCTGTTGGCTCATTGGCCTCTTTTGTAGGTGAGGTAAGGGTTGAGATGTTAGTTGCAGCAGTTGAGAGTTCCACTTCAAGCAGTTTGGTTTTCTCCGTGAAAAATGTAGAGAATTCCTCACAGCTTAATGGAGTATTTGGATTCTCGTGAACTGTTTTAGCTAGCTTATTCGACTGTTGTTTTAAAATCTCAAAGAGTTTCCGAGGTCTGTTTGATGCATTGTCAAGTTCGGCTTTTATAAAATCTTTTTTGGATTTAATTATCTTCTTGTTATATTGGCTTCTGGTATTCCTAAGGGCTATCAGCTCGGGAGAGGAGGGATGTTGCCTCCATTTCCTTTCGACCATTCTCAATTTGCGCCTATCCTCATTTAGTGACTCACTGAACCAAGGATTTTTAGGTTTCTCGGATACTCTTTTCAGTGTCTGTGGCATGGTGTCATTGACGATATTTCCTATTGATGTTAAGTAGTGCTCCGTTAACTCGCTGACATTCAGTCTGTTGTTTGGTGGCTTCAAGACTTTCTCACATCTTTCCACCAATAGTTCAATATTAGCCTCTTTTGTGTCTCGGACCAGTTTTTTGGCCTTACCTTTTACGTTCCCATTATAACTCTATGGTAACTCGCGACTGTGTTTAGACACTGCACGCGTCTCCCGTGGGCCTCCTACTTCCTAACCTTTGGTTCTGTAGTGTAGCCCCAGCGATTCCCTAGGCCCTAGGCCTATTCACTATTCCTGAAGTGGTTCTAATACCACTTACTTAGTATATGGTTCGTGAGGCCCCTAGGACAGAATTGTATTTGTGCAATTTATAGTATGCTAATGAGTAACTTGTAACGTATCTCGAACTCTGACCTCATAAAGAGTGCAGAGGGGTTGTGTTAGTAATAAATACATATATATTTGATATATACCTTGTGTGGTGTCCTTTCATTTGGTATTCAAGGGATTATGATTGGTAAAACAGCTTGCTTCACATGCTCTCTGAGGTTTTAGCCTAAGACTGCTTTTGTCCACGCTACCACTAGGATAGCTGATCTATAAGGTTGACTTTACAACCATCATCATAAGGGTCGCTTAGACTGGTGCAAGGTGCCGACTAGAATAGTGGACAACATATGCCAGGCTAACTTCTCACATTGGTGTGCAGCGGTTGGGATAAGAGCTTGTTGTTGTTTTACCATATCATCTTAAGATATCATTTGAAAGATCACATTAAGGTACCTAGAGGTACATATAAATCAAGTCTTATAATACTTAAGTTCTACTGAACTTAGTTGTTGTAGAGCAAAGGGCCTAGCACCCCCTGACTACAACTCCTAGCGAGGTTTAGTAGATAACACTAAGTATAGGTACGTGCACACACCACACCTCACTAGAAAATGTCTTTAAGAGGAGAGCCTAGTGTGTCTCTCCCAGCAGAAGTTGACCCTCCCAGGGCACCCTCTAGATATGACACATTCACTTTTAATGAACTTAGAAGTTTTTGTTCACTCAGGAGACTGAGACAAGGACAGAGTCCAACCCTAAGACACCTAATAGATCTCTTAGTGGAGTATGATGCTGAGAAGGCAGCAACCCCAGATCAGACAGGTAGTGGTGGGGGGGGGCATCCCTCAACAGAAGACTCCAGGGATGACCAACCAGGGGGAACTGATGATGAAGAGGATGATGACCACGTTTAAGTTGGAGAACTGAACCAGGTCAACCTCAGGCTGCATGGGCCTGGGAAGGAGAGAATAAAAACCAGACCCCCAAGTAGGCTTAACACTGAGCACAAAAGGAGGAGATCACTTTCTAGTGAATCCCACCACTCTGGTGACTCAATAGGATCAGATGCCTCAGCTCTAGGGAGAATGACTTCCCCTCAGAAAAGAGAGCTTAAAGCTAGGATGAAGGAAGTGAATCTTAGGATCAAGAGGCAAGAAATTGCCCTTGCAAAAGAGACCCTGGCCATTGCAAGATAGCAAAGGTTGAGTGGGGTAGAACCCACTGGTGGCAGCAACATCCCTAGAGATAGGGAAAGGTCAAATGACCATAGAAACCTAAATAAGATTGTCCCTCCCTACCAGAGTGGGGATGACCTCCACAAATGGATAACTGTTTTGGAGAGGGCCTGCAAAGTACAGCAGGTACCCCAGAGTCAGTGGGCAGCTACACTATTGCTCTCCTTTTCAGAAAAAGGTAGAGACAAGCTCCTCACAGTTAGTAATGAGGATGCTGACAACTACACTGTCCTGAAGAGTGCTCTGATAGATGGGTTTGGCTTAACCACTGAGCAGTATAGGTTGCTGTTCAGAGACACCCAGAAGACACAGACTAAGGACTGGACTGACTTTGTAGATTGTGCCACTAAGGCTCTGGAAGGCTGATTACTGTGCAGTACGGTCAAAGACCATACAGGATTGTATAATTTGATTATGAGAGAACAAATTCTTAATAATTGTCAGAACCAGTTATTGCATCAACACCTGATTGACTCTGATATGACCTCTCCCCAAGAATTGGGAAAGAAGGCAGTGTGAGAAGCGGTCCCTCCCCACGCTCCCTAGCTGGATATCGCAGCGCTTGGCTCACACTGCTTGCGTGTGAAGATCGTAGCTTACTTAGCGGCCAGAACCTGGAACTCTCTCCCCACCCACCTCTGCCTTACACCGAACCACCTCTCCTTCAGAAAACAACTAAAAACTTGAATATTCGATAAGTAAAGCACCCCCCTCCCTCGGCGCCTTGAGACCCTCTGGGTGAGTAGTGCGCTATACAAATATTGAACTTGAACTTGAACAAATGGATCAGAACCAGGGTGAAGCAGAAGGTTCAGAACCAAGGTGGTGATCAGAAGAATCAAGACCAAAAGGTTGGGGAGAAAGCAAAAGACCAGAAGTCTTCGCCAGGTCCCCAAAAAGCTTCTAATGAGGGGGTTTCAAGAAATTCAAAAAGAAAGAAGGTCGAAAGAAACCATGGTGTAATTTTTGTAAGATTACTACTCACTGGACCAGTGAGTGCACCAAAAAGGAGGCAGCTCCAGCCACCATTGCCCCCAAGGCAACTGTTACCCCTAGTTCAGCTAAAGTGGTGGTTCTCAACAGAAGGGTGTAGTAGGGTTAACCCTGAGAACTGAAGTGGATTCTGGCCTAGTCAGAATACCCACTCAGGCTGTTCTTGTCTGTGATGTGGACATGGCTATGTCCTCTACTGTGAGCCCCAGTAACCCGGGCAAGTACAGACAGACTCCTTTGATTAATAATAAAGTGGCTCAGGCCTACAGGGACACATGTGCCAGTGTCACCATGGTGACGCCTAACTTTGTGGACCCTGGACAGATAATACTAGGTGATAATTACCTAGTGACCAATGCAAGCAATGTCACTACCACCCGTAGTATGGCAATTGTTAATTTTTCCTGGGGAGTGGTAACTGGCCTCAAAAGAGTTGTTGTTAGTTCAGACCTCCCTGTAGAATGTTTGTTGGGCAATGATCTGTAATCTTCAGTCTGGTCTGAAGTGGAGTATAAGACTCATGCAGAGATGCTGGGTATATCCGCACATGTCACTCTGCGTATGATTCCCTCCTGAGGCGGAAACCGGGAGGTTGCTGTGTCACTCTGCTCAGAATTTTATTATTTTACTCTGTTTCCACCGCTTGACTCACTAAGCTCTGAAATCGCCTTTTTAAAATTGAATGCTCTGATCTGCTTGATTAACTAAGCTTATCTTTTAACCTGTATGTACTCGTTCGGCTTGATTCACTAAGCCTCCTACCCTTCGGTAACCAGGAACTGCACATTGCACTTTGCTCTCCTCCCACCCCGCTTGAACCACTTAGCGCGGTCTCAGCACCTCCCCACCCCCGTATTTTCACACTCACAGGGTCAGTCCCAGCCGACTTAGACGCTGAGGGCATTTCCACATCCCCGGGCGAGCTCAAAAACCGCAGCGGCCATCTTAGGTGGGGGAAGCGTCAGACGCTTTCTAGTGGCCAGCATAAAAGGGGCACCCGAGTCAGGTATGGACCTCACTGTGTGTATGATTCCCTTCTGAGGCGGAAGCCGGGAGGTTGCTGTGTCACTCTGCTCAGAATTTTATTATTTTACTCTGTTTTCACCGCTTGACTCACTAAGCTCTGAAATCGACTTTTTAAAATTGTATGCTCTGATCTGCTTGATTAACTAAGCTTATCTTTTAACCTGTATGTACTCGTTTGGCTTGATTCACTAAGCCTCCTACCCTTCGAAAACCAGGAACTTCACATTGCACTTTGCTCTCCTCCCGCCCCGCTTGAACCACTTAGCGCGGTCTCAGCACCTCCCCACCCCCGTATTTTCACACTCACCGGGTCAGTCCCAGCCGACTTAGACGCTGAGGGCATTTCTACATCCCCGGGTGAGCTCAAAAACCGCAGCGGCCTTCTTAGGTGGGGGAAGCGTCAGACGCTTTCTAGTGGCCAGCATAAAAAGGGACGGGCATGCCTCTGCGCAGCGGACGCGATGGTGTTGGTGCTGCTCGACTTGTCGGCAGCATTCGACACCGTCTCCCACCCCGTCTTTCTCGATCGTCTTCAGGCAAAAGGCATACAAGGCAAGGCCTTGGAATGGTTTTCTTCTTTCCTGTCCATTCGGACACAGGCAGGGTTCACCCCCCCATATACCTCGGATAGCCGCCCGCTCAGGTGGGGAGTCCCTTAAGGCTCCTCATTAAGCCCCCTCCTGTTCAACGTTTATTTCTCCCCCCTGGCCGAGATTATTGTTCAATCAGGAATCAAGGCTACCTTATACGCTGATGACATTCAGCTTTTGCTTTCCTACGACACCCCGTCTCAAACTACCTTTGATCCTTTAAAAAACTGCCTCCGTAACATCGCAAGTTGGATGGATAACAACTCCCTCCGGCTTAACGCCGGTAAAACCGAGGTCCTCTTTTTTCACCAGCCCGCGCCACTGGACTCCAACCTGTGGTGGCCCCTCGACCTGAGTATGCCCCCTCTACCAAAGGAATCAGTAAAAATCCTCGGGGTAATTTGGGATTCCAACCTCTCATTCCATAAACAAGTTCAGACGGTATCCGCTGCTTGCTTTTCCAAAATCAGGATGGTGAAAAAGTTCATAAATTTCCTCCCTAGCCACACCAGGAAAACAATCGTTCAGGCATTGATCACCTCCCATTTGATTTATGCCAACGGCTTGTACATAGGACTATCCTCGGGTCTCTACCGTCGCCTTCAGACAGTCCAGAATGCTGCAGTACGTCTGGTCTGTGGTATTTCCCTCCGTGAACATATCCAACCACATCGGCGAAATCTACACTGGCTACCTATTCACAAAAGGGCAGAATTTAAAGCGCAAACTCTGGCCCACCGGGCAGTCAAGGGAAAGGGCTCTGCATACCTCTCCTCCTGCCTTCGTCCCTACAGCAACACCAGACTTCTCAGTTCCAGCTCTAAACATCTTCTTACCACCCCCAGATTTAAAAAAGTACGCTCTGGGGGCAAAACCTTCCAAGTCTGTGCCTCTGCTAGTTCCATCTGAGTTAGACTTAGCCTCAGTATACACAGGAGCGCCGGGACACCCCGTTGGGGTAGTTGTGCGCTATACAAAACACACTAAATAAATAAATGTCCTTGCTGTGACCAGGTCTCAGGCCAAAAAGTGCAAAACTGAACAGGCCCTGGATCCTGAAACTATGGACTAGTTGCCTACCAAGAGAAAGAGCAGTAGGGTTAAGGCAGTGCCTTCCCCCTTGCCTCAGGAAGAGGATCAGTCTTCCCAGGAAGCTGACTGTGAGACCCAAGAAGGAACTGTCCCAGAAGAGCTTGAGCCTGATCAGGTTGAGTTTCTTGGGACAGGGGGACCTTCAAGGGCAGACCTGAGGCAGGCGCAATTGGACTGCCCCTCTCTTGAACCCCTCAGACAGCAAGCTGCTGCTGAGGCTGCTGGGAATACTACAGGTACCCATAGAGTGTATTGGGATGAAGGGCTCCTTTATTCAGAGGCTAAAGACCCCAGACCTGGTGCTTCCAGGAGGTTGGTCATACCTTTGGCATTCAGGGGCTTCCTTCTTACCTTAGCCCATGATATTCCCCTAGCACAACATCTTGGCCTGAACAAGACTTCGGACAGGCGTGTCCCTCACTTTCGCTGGCCCCATATGTAAGAAGATACCAAGGAGTTTTGTCACTCCTGTGTCACCTGTCAAGCCAGTGGCAAATCAGGTGGCACCACAAAGGCCCCCCTAATACCACTACCTGTGGTGGGGGTCCTCTTTGAAAGAGTTGAGATAAACATTGTTGGACCAATGGATCCCCAAACAGCCTCTGGGCACAGGTTTATTCTGGTAGTAGTGGATCATGCCACCAGATAACCAGAAGCTATTCCACTAAGGACCACAACAGCCCCTGTTGTGCCAAGAGCCCTCCTGGGAGTTTTCTCAAGAGTGAGTTTTACGAAGGAGGTTGTCCCAGGCAGAGGTGCAAACTTTATGTCTGGGTACCCTTATTTTATTTATTTAGTGTATTTTGTATAGCGCACAGCTACCCCAACGGGGTGTCCCGGCGCTTCTGCACATTTGCTGAGTCTTACACAGATGAGTTTAGCAAAAAAGGAATGTTTTTAGTGCTTTGCGAAATGGTGGCTCCTCCCGAATCATCCGGATAGAGATGGGAAGTTTGTTCCATTGAGAGGATGCACATACCTGAAAGGTTTTTCCCCCAGATCGAACATTTTTAAATCTAGGGGTAGACAGCAGATCGGAGATGTCTGGCATTACTGTAGGGGTAAAGGCGGGAAGAGAGATACGCAGAGCCCTTTCCTTTGATTGCACGTTGAGCCAAGGTGAGGGCTTTAAAATCTACTCTTTTTTTGGTCTGGCAACCAATGTAGCCTTCGTCGGTGTGGCGAGATATGCTCACGTAGAGAAAGGCCACAGACCAGCCGGACTGCTGCATTCCGGATTGTCTGAAGCCGATGACAGAGGCCTGAAGCGAGTCCAAGATACAGGCCGTTGGCATAATCTAAATGGGATGTTATTAAGGCCTGAACAATGGTTTTCCTGGTGTTACTAGGGAGAAAGTTGATACATTTTTTAATCATCCTAATTTTTGAGAAACCGTCTGGACTTGATTATGGAAGGAAAGGCTCGTGTCCCATCTGACCCCCAGGTTTTTTACTGATTCCTTTGGGGAAAGGGCCGCACTCAAGTCTAGTGGCCACAAGAGGTTCGAATCCAGAGGAGAGGGTTGATGGAAAAAGAGAACCTCCGTTTTTCCTGCAGTAAGCCGAAGGAAATTATTGTCCATCCAGCATGCGATGTTGCGAAGACAGTCTTTCAATGGGTCAAATGTAGTCTGATTAGGAGCATCATAGAAAAACAGAAGCTGAATGTCATCAGCATACGAGGTTGCCTTAATTCCTGACTGAGCAATAAGCTCGGCCAGGGGGAAAAGTAAACATTGAACAAAAGGGGGCTCAGTGAGGAGCCCTGAGGGACTCCCCCCTTTAGCGGACGGCTATTAGAAGTGATGGGGTGGTTAACACCGCCTGTGTCCAATGGGATAGAAAAGAGGATACCCAGTCCAAGGCCTTACCTTGAATACCTTTAGACCGAAGGCGGTCAAGCAGGACGGGGTGAGAGACGGTGTTGAATGCTGCCGAAAGATCAAGCAGCACCAACACTGCTCTCGAGCCCCCGTCTAGCTTCCATCGCACGGAATCAGCCATCTCTAATAAGGCAGACTCGGTACTATAACCTGGTCTAAATCCATGTTGCGAGTCATTGAATAGACCATGAGTTTCAATAAAGCCTGCTAGTTGCTGATGAAGCAGCTTTTCAAGAACCTTGGATGGGGCAGGCAACAGGGAGATGGGCCTGTAGTTGGCCGGTTCATCTGGATCTGCGTTGATTTTTTTAAGAATAGGAACTAATTGGGCATGTTTCCACGAATCCGGAAATATGCCTGTCCTAAGGGAGTCACCTTGATACCCTGATAGTCTCTCCTCCGTGAGCTTTACCCGTAATACCCAAAGTAAGCAGTAATTCCAGACCGACGAGTAGGGCACTTGGAGGTGGGTCCTTACCATCTCTGCAACAGAGTGCGACGGTAAAATCTTGATCAGGACATATTGCGTAACCTATCCGATCCGCACTCCATCACAGTTGGCCTTCGATTTTGATTTTGTCCCTGGCCAGTGTGACCAGATAGCCTTGGTTGGCGCTTTGTGCTTTTTGGCACCAGAATGCACATATTTTAAGTTAGTCTTTGAAAATCCATATCTCCGGTTCCCTACATTCGATTTTTGTTGTTCTGATGTCATTTTAAAGATAACAATATTCTCTATTTATATATTTTGATGTTTGATTGTTATTGTGTTGTGTCTTTTACTTTTTTACTGTTTTGGTGATATTAAATGCTTTACACTTGCCTGTCTCCAAAATAAAGCCTGACTGCTCGTTGCTAAGTTACTAGAGTTGCGCAAGGATTAACTTGACTGGATTTGATTAGTGATTGTGGTATTATTACTAGCTGAAGGTGCATACCTCCACCTACTAATAAGTCCGTTTCCCACAGTAAGGCACTGGATCTTGGGCCATGAGCCTTTCCTGAGCTTGGTACTAAAAATATGTGCATGAAAAGAATTGTTTGTAATGGGTTTCTCCATTTTTTTTAGCAGAGCCCTTTGAGTTCCTCTTATTGCGTGAATTATACAATTTCAGCCAACATTTTGTCATCTAGGTAAACATCCATGAACACACCCATGCCTTTATACCATGACCATTATCATGCACAAGTTATGCGTTTGTCTTCTAGCGCTGGGTTAGTTTGTGCATTAATGTCTTTAAGCGTGAGGCATCAAAATCCTAAAAATTCTGTTACCTGGGCTGGACGTTACCTGTTCTGCTGCACAACGAGTTTTTAGTTTACCTTTTGTTAATTTTAGTCTTTAGTGTAAGTGCTTACGATTCTTGATTCTTGTCTCATTTTCTCTTGCAGTTTTTCAGGAGATGCTTTACAGACTGTCCACGGAGTCAGCAGGATTAAGCACTTTGAGGCCCTTGGGGCGCAGTGCCCGAGCAGGTAGGTGTGTGCTGGCAGTCTGGCGCAGTTTAAATTGACCGCGCCAAGAACACACCCAAATGGCAGATGGGATCACTAAATCCCACCAGATCTCGCTCTTAGCTGTTACGGGGTGGGTGGGGATTTTTGTAAACAATGTACATGATCCGTCTGCAATCACTGTCCTATGAGCTTCGAAGCTGAATTAGGAGTCCTCTACCTTGTCAATGTGGGGCTGCAGTAATTAGTATCATTATATGTGACCTTATCCTTTGGATCGTGTAGTACCAACCAAGTACTGTGTACAAGATTTTACAGGACAATGAATAGTACAACAATGACACAGAATTCCATACAGTTTGCAACACACACTGACTTTCGATACACAACCTCTGACATCAGGTCCTTGTGTAGTGTAGTTCCTACATCCCTGATAGGCCCTGCGCATTGGAATAATATACACTATAGTTGTGGCATAGGACTGAGGTCAGTATGCCTCTATCGAGTACATTAAACGTAAATACTTGTGTGTGCCAGCTAATTCAGAGGTCACTAGAAACTTCTTTAATAAACAAGAAGGGATAAGTTTCTAACAACTGCATAAACATGACAACTGTGTTTCCCTTAGAATCGGAACAGACTCAGAAACGTGGAAACAATAGATAACAGTTTTACTCAGTCATTTGGGCATGCTTTGTTTCTACAGAGTTAACACAGAAATAGGTAGACGGGCGTTTCAATAAAAAGTGTTTATTGAACAGTCTTATTTCTCGTGCAAGAGAAGTGAACTGCTACAATCGTAAGACAGAATGCGAAGTATAATACGTACAGCGTTAGCAGTAAGATAAAATAATACTGCAATAGCATGGTTTGTAGCTATGACATATATTCATAAAAATACATACATAAATAACGCAGGCTAAAATGTGAATACTCGTCTGGTACTTCTAGCTAGTTCTACCTCAGTGTACCTAACCGGAGTGAAGTACGAGGTAAGAAGTAGGTGCTGTTTTTAGTCTAGTTTAGCTATAGTTAGGATTGGTGTTGCCAAGATTTGCCAAAAGTCCCTCTAGGTTCTAGTCTGCTCCATACCTTAGAATAAGAGAGGTTGGAATCTCTTTCCAGGTCTCGATCTCTAACACCCCGCAAGGGGAGTCAGAAACACTGGTGCTGGGTTCTCTGCGAGGAGGATGACCGGGTTTGGTCAGTGCGTCAGGTGGGGACTTGACTTCCTTCCGAACTTGCAGTGGCAAGCCGTGCAAGTATGCAGCTGTGACTTGCCATGGCAAGTGAAGGTATATTTATACCTTGAAGGTGTTTAGGAAGGCCAGTATTGACGTAAAAGTCAAGCATATGAACGTCATAAATGAACCCCTAAGGAATAGAGGTTCATGCATAATAAATGAGTTCTTGGAGAAATCAATAATCCAAGCAAGGGGAAGTCCTAAAGGCTTAAGAGTCTGGTTTTCCAAGAACTCGTTGTGACGTGGATGGACAGATGTAGGGGGCCATGCCTGTATTTGGCTAGCATGGAAAATGCCTAAATAAGGATTGGATTTCTATGCCTAAATAAGGGCAATGCGAATTGTGCCTATATTAGGGCATAAGTCGGGAAACCTATATACAGTATCTAAATCGACACACAACACTTGAATCCGGAGTTCACTTAGGCGACGGCAGCCTGCTTCAGCGTGATTTATTTTGGGAAGTCCTTGTCCTCAGCGTCGATGATGGGCAGCTCTGGGGTCTTTAGCAGGGCACATCAATGCAGTCAGGCTGAATAGCCGTGATGGCGGCGGCAGCTTGGCTCTCAACATCAACATCTTTTTCTGGAGCTTTTTCACAAAACTTGACAAAAAGTTCTCAAACTTTCAGATCTTTTTTCGAAAGGTTCTTTGAGAGTCAGAAGGGGTCCATCGCCCCAGCCAATGGTTCAGAAGCTGTGGTTTGCTTCCAGGGGTCTGTGTCTCTAACTCCCACAATGCATCTGGTCAGTCTGGGAAAACCCAGGTGAAGCTGGTCAGCTTAGTTGTCCTCTTGGTGGGTGCTGCAGGTGACCTCTTCCAGCACTTTTCTACCTGTTATTGTTCAGGAAGTCCACTCCTTATTCTTGAAGACAGCCAAAGTCCTTGTCTGGAGCCTTTAAAGAGCAGCAGGTGCAGTCCTTCTGAGCGCAGTCCGTCTGTGTGCAGTCCGTCTGAGTGCAGTCCATCTGAGTGCAGTCCGTCTGAGTGCAGTCCGTCTGAGTGCAGTCCGTCTGAGTGCAGTCCTTCTGAGTGCAGTCCTTCTGAGTGCAGTCCAAGGGTCCAGCAGGTGCAATCCTTCTGAGTGCAGTCCAAGGGTCCAGCAGGTGCAGTCCTTCTGAGTGCGGTCCGTCTGAGAGCAGTCCGTCTGAGCGCAGTCCTTCTGAGCGCAGTCCTTCTGAGCACAGTCCTCCTGAGCACAGTCCTTCTGAGCGCAGTCCTTCTGAGCGCAGTCCGTCTGAGTGCAGTCCGTCTGAGTGCAGTCCGTCTGAGTGCAGTCCGTCTGAGTGCAGTCCGTCTGAGTGCAGTCCTTCTGAGTGCGGTCCAAGGGTCCAGCAGGTGCAGTTCTTCTGAGTGCAGTCCGTCTGAGTGCAGTCCGTCTGAGTGCAGTCCGTCTGAGTGCAGTCCGTCTGAGTGCAATCCTTCTGAGTGCAGTCCCTCTGAGTGCAGTCCCTCTGAGTGCAGTCCGTCTGAGTGCAGTCCGTCTGAGTGCAGTCCCTCTGAGTGCAGTCCCTCTGAGTGCAGTCCCTCTGAGTGCAGTCCCTCTGAGTGCAGTCCCTCTGAGTGCAGTCCGTCTGAGTGCAGTCCGTCTGAGTGCAGTCCGTCTGAGTGCAGTCCGTCTGAGTGCAGTCCGTCTGAGTGCAGTCCGTCTGAGTGCAGTCCGTCTGAGTGCAGTCCCTCTGAGTGCAGTCCGTCTGAGTGCAGTCCGTCTGAGTGCAGTCCGTCTGAGTGCAGTCCGTCTGAGTGCAGTCCGTCTGAGTGCAGTCCGTCTGAGTGCAGTCCGTCTGAGTGCAGTCCGTCTGTGTGCAGTCCGTCTGAGCGCAGTCCGTCTGAGCGCAGTCCGTCTGAGCGCAGTCCGTCTGAGCGCAGTCCGTCTGAGCGCAGTCCGTCTGAGTGCAGTCCGTCTGAGTGCAGTCCGTCTGAGTGCAGTCCCTCTGAGTGCAGTCCCTCTGAGTGCAGTCCCTCTGAGTGCAGTCCCTCTGAGTGCAGTCCCTCTGAGTGCAGTCCGTCTGAGTGCAGTCCGTCTGAGTGCAGTCCGTCTGAGTGCAGTCCGTCTGAGTGCAGTCCGTCTGAGTGCAGTCCGTCTGAGTGCAGTCCTTCTGAGTGTCCGTCTGAGTGCAGTCCGTCTGAGTGCAGTCCGTCTGAGTGCAGTCCGTCTGAGTGCAGTCCTTCTGAGTGCAGTCCTTCTGAGTGCAGTCCTTCTGAGTGCAGTCCAAGGGTCCAGCAGGTTCAGTCCTTCTGAGTGCAGTCCTCTGTTGTGCAGTCCAAGGGTCCGGCAGGCCTTCTTCGGTTGTGTCAGGCTGGGATCTGAGGGGCTCCTGCAGATCATCAATATGTAGTTCACAATCTGGGCTGGTAAGAGAGGGGGCACCGCAACCAATGGGGTTCAAGTTGCCGCCTTCTGTGATGACCACTTCCTGGGAAGTGTGGTATATTTTTGTCCTTGAACGTACAGTTCCTCAAAAATCAAAATGGAGAAATTCTCTCCTTCGAGTGCGTGTCTGGCTAACCCAGCTCACAGGTTTGGCTATCTTTTTCCTATACTCCCCTTGCAGCCCCTCTCCTAATCTAATCAGGGGGCTCCCATCTGGCTGGGGATCAAGGAACTGGGGGCTGGCCTCGGGCCTGTGACACCTTTTCTTCTCCCCAGCCCCCTTCTTGTCATTGCTTTTCCAGCACACAGCTCTCCTCCCATCAGATTGCTGTATTGTTTCAGCCCCAGGCCTCTTCACATCTACTCAGGGAGCACTTGCTCAAGTTGCTAAAAGGCTGACCATACGAAGAGGCTGAAGCTACAGGGCATCTTTAAGTAACTTCAGGATAAAAACTTCTAAAACTACTTTCCTGTAATAGTTATAATAATTTGTTCGATTTATTGTAACTATTATTTTGATACTTTGAATTATGTTGCCACATAACTTTATTCAAAATTTAGACTGTATTAAAGTTTAATAAAGTCTTCCCAAGTTAGCCTACGGAGCTAGCAGCACCACAATGGAGGAACAACACATTTGCAGTTTTTCCCTGCCAAGGTTTATAAACATATTTTATATTGTCTTAACTTTTTATAACAAGGCTCCCTACCCTTGGAGCACCTAGGGCTGGCCTTAGGGGGGACTTAAACCAAAGAAAAAGGAGGTTTTGGATTTTGGAAACACTTTTAATTCCAAAGTCAAATTTGAACCTCGTTTTATTTTTAAACCAGCCGGCAAGGCAGGTATGGCTTTAAAACGAGACTAGACACCGCAGCAGTGCACACTTAAGTGCTTTAAGTCCACTGACGTCCTTAAACCTCCCTGCCATATTATATATTAGGGACCTTCAGTAGGGTGTCTTGGTCATTTATAATTATACCAAACACCATATACTTTTAAGGACAGAGCACTGGGCCTGGTTAGGGTCAGTAACCACCAATAATGGGTCATTAAGGGGGTGAGGTGTTCAGGGCAAAAAAGGATGACGTTCCTACGCCCCTCTGGTTCAATCAGTCATGCCGGGCACTACTCATTATTTACTGACCAAGACTCCACTCCTGTGCACCTATAACCTCATTAAGATGCAACCATGTTTTGGAATTTTTAAACACTGAATGCTCCTTGTTGTGGTCATAATTCCAGTCTATTCAAAAGAGAAGTAAACAAACTAAACAACACAGAGCTCTACCCAACCTTGGACCCAAATATTCCATGTGGAAAGTTCCAGACTACAGCCCTGTCTAGTTTCCCAGGTCCATGCAGGATGTACTACTCCAATCCAGGTTTTTTCTTTGAATTCTGGGATTTGTAGTCTTCTTTATTCCATCATCAAACAGGACTACAAGTCTAAGAATTCAAAGAAAAAAACTTGTCAGCACATTGTTCATGGACCTGGAAAATTTAGTAGCTATGTGGACTTTAACTAGAGAAACCAGTTACCCATCACCCCCCACCCCCACCCCACCAAACAGACCACAAAGGACAGGGAAGGAGAAGAAACAAGCATTCGTAAATCTCATAGGTTTCCCCTATGTGATTAATATATTTTCTTTGTTGAAAGTTTTAGTTTAGTGAGCAGTTTTGCAATACAAGTTACTGAAACTCGGTAAAAGTGTTATGGCCTGTTTATTGAGATGGGTGTCAGGTGCCCCACAAGTCTTACCTTTGCTTGTGGTGCAATTCCGCAGAGACGACAAGAGCACCCGTCCCTGTACCCACCTGACCCTTGTGGAAGGAAATACCCAGCGGGGATGAGATGGACGCAGGGATGGGAGCCAGGTTGTAGGGTGAGGAAAGCGTGGAGCTGGCGGGGCGTTCCGGTGTCAACTGGAAACCAAGAAAGAGCAAGATTACAGACAGACCCACAAAAGGAACCACCCCCCACATACACACACAGACCGGGTAACCGTCTGTGGGCTTACCAATGCTTCCGGTAAGGCAGGACCTCAAATGGGTTCAGCTCTGAGGATGAGAGGCGAGGGCAAGACGCTCCTGCGAGTTATCCCCGAGTTCAAACTAAAGAAAGCGCTCCTGCGCGTATCACAAAAGCTATAACAAAAGAAAGCGCTCCTGCGCGTTGCACCCCAGTGTACAAAAACGAAAAGCGCCCCTGCGCGTTGCACCCCAGTGTACACAAACGAAAAGCGCTCCTGCGCGTTGCACCCCAGTGTAAACAAAAGTAGTCACTCAACCCAAGAATGCAGGCTGAGCTGTTTCCCTTTTTTGCGCTCCTGCGCGGTGGGAAACTGATAGTGAAAATCTTTAGCCTGTTCAGGAGCAGTCCTGGAAGAACCCAGGTGAAGTTTACCTAAGCGCTCCTGACTAGCGCTGTCTCAAGATGCCGAGTTGCGCTTCAGCGCGGCTTGTCTCCCGTAGAGACGGACAATGGCGCTTCAGCGCGGTTTGTCTCCTGTAGAGACGTGCAGGTCAGAGACAGCGGGACTTCAGCAAAGTATCTGGAATCCGAAGCACCAATCCGGCGGGAAACGCGATGTATAAGCGTTCTCCCCAGAAGTGCTTCTGTGCTCAGCAGCCTGGGACTAGACCGGGTACTCGACTTCCGGCCGGAAGTGAGTATTCCGGCCGCCCGTGTGTGTATGCGGGAATGGCCGGCCGCGGCAATGCCGCAAACCGTGACAAAAGGTCCCTCTAACATGCCCGATTGTGAGCAGCATAGGCTGTGGATTCTGGGTTCTTGAAATGTGTTATTGGAACCCCACACCCAGCACCTGCAAAACCTCTCTCTACAGTAACTTGAAATAAACTGAAAAGACAGTTGTTCTAACGCCACCTCTTTAAGGGATCATGTGTCTATTCTAGACATTTCCCTCTAAAGCTATTGCAAGTAATCCTGTTAATAAGGTTTTGTCCCTTTGTTTATTCCTTGGTTACTCACTTGTGTTCCTGTGCGCTCCGCTGCTAATATTTACACAAATTAATATGTCTGACGGCGCCGCGTTACCTCATTTGTATCCCCTATATCTGCATTGCTTGTGGGGCTTACACAGTGTAAGTGATGTTAGGTTTCACTGATTCCTGTGTAATGTGGTGTTTGCAACTATGGCTCTTGTCACCTATAACCGGCAGCCTAGTTACATTGTAGACCTCTGTCACCCACCGGCTCGGGGATGCCTTATGTACACCTGCTACTGTACAAATATATAAGTCCGCGTTCGAGGTAGTCATTCTTCCTTTATTGTACTAATGCTGTGAGTGGGCAACGAAGGAGGTGTTGTATAATTTTAGCTTCTGTGGCCTGCTGTAGCATCATTTCAGATACATGGCATGTGTAACATGCAGTGCTTTTGGCCTCAATCTTACCTATTAAAACATATCAATATGCTAGACCTACCTAGGCTGAACCCATGTGAATGCACGCGCCCTCCTCCGTGCAAGGAAGTTACACTCCATAGAGTCAAAAACACTCTTATATTCACTGTTGAAGCCTCACATCTGATGAATCTCTGCCATCTTGTCCTGCTCTTCCTGGGCGTCCTGTGTTCCATGGACAGGAACGTCGATTCAGCAAAATGCAAGAGGGAGCAGTAGTGCGAAGCGCATCCTTTGGCCACCTCCCCAGTTTTACTTCAGGGGTTTGTATCTATGCATCCATATGGTATTTGTACAGCGCGCACACCTAGCCAATGAGCAGCGGAGCGATGCACAGGGTTAGCACCATGTCCAAACCCTCCCCTTCAAAGCCTTCTACCTGCTGCTGAGGGACTGGGAAGGGGTCATGAAGCGCCTGCCTTCATGATCCATGGTATTAGGGGTAGCAGGTGCCACGCCAAGGGTGCCAAAGGAAAAGTCATGGGTAACATGTCCTACCCTTAGTTGCCCCTACTTGACGTCTGTGTAAGTGCAGTAAAGGGTGCTACAATTAAGGGACTTAGATCAGTTTAGAAGGTTTACAGACACTTGGGAGCTCCACCTGCAGAGTCTTTTGTGGGGCAAGAAAATAAACGAGGCAGGTCAATCCAAAACCTGCCTTTATTTATTTATTTCTTCATAAAATTTTATATAGCGCGAACAAGAGCCCGAGGCATAACAGAGCACTTTACAATATGATGGGAGCAGGGACAAAAGCAATATTTATAACAATATCAATAAGAGGAAGAGAGAGCAGGGATATACAGTGCAACATACAACCTAGAGGGTAATACAATAACACAAGTGTAGGTGGGCAGCAAGGGTGAAACACAGGGAACATTAGAGGGAGCTGTAGCACAAAAAAAGAACAGAAAAAGAACAGAAAAATAGTCCGCAGGAGCAATTTCCACGGGCCAGTGGGTATCACCCTATAAGGGTATGAATTTGTTCATTAGGAATCTTTTGGCTTCCACTTTGACCGCCGCCAATGAGGAAATTCTGCGAACTTCCAGTGGGAGAGAGTTCCAGATCTTAGATGCAGCTCCCGGGAAATAATGGTGACAACTTCTCTTTTTCTTAAGGATGAGTGGTGTCGGAAGGAGGGTAGAGGCGCTTCTTGAAGCTCTTATGCCACAGGATAGTTTAAGTTTTTGCGCAAGGTACGTAGGGGTATTTAGGTAAAGGGCTTTGTGTGTGAGAACAGCAATCTTTAGTTGAATTTGTGCTTCGAAGGGCAACCAATTAAGGGATGTTAGAACTAAGGATGTATGATCTTTTCGCTTGGTATCTGTAACCAGTCTAGCAGCCGAGTTAAGTGCAGCCCTTGGGGGAGCCAGAGCGTATTTGGGAAGTCCACTGAGGGTAGCACTACCGTAATCTAACCTCGGCAGGACAAGCGCTTGGACGACTTGCTTGAAGTCATTTAGAGGAAGGAAAGGTTTGATATTTCTGAGTGATCTCATCAATTTGAATTTAAATTTGAATTTAAAAGAATTTGTATAGCGCACTTCTACCACGCGGTTTCTTGGCGCTTTTGGATTTGCGAGGAGACAACAGGAGCGGAGGGAATCTAGACATTGTGGGCACGGGAGAAGAGCAGAGTTTTAAGACCTTTCCGGAACTCGATGTAAGAGGATGTCATACGGAGTTCCGTCGGAAGGGAGTTCCAGAATGCAGGAGCGAGAACTGCAAATTTTGTTCCGCCCGCCTTTTTCTTTCTGAAACGGGGGGTTGTTAGCAGGGCCTGATGGGTGGATCGAAGCTCTCTACCCGGCGTGTAGGGCTTGATGGCGGAGCAAATGAACTCCGGGGCGGTGCCCATTTTGGCCTGAAAGGTGGTACAGCCAAGCTTGAACAAGGCTCGCTCTTTCACCGGCAGCCAGTGCAGAGCCTGCAGTAAGGGAGTAGCTCGGTGGAATTTGGGCAGGCCGTGAATCAGGCGGGCGGCCTGGTTCTGCACGAGCTGCAGACGGTGAATGGCGTAGGCTGGGGCGCCATTGTAAATGATGTTGCCATAGTCCGGGCGCGAGAGCACCATAGCCATCACTATGATCTTTAGGGCAGGTAGAGAGAAAAAGTGAGAGATCTTCCTGATGGTTCTGAGGGAAAAAAAGTAGGAGGAAACAACCGCATTGACCTGTGAGTGAACAGAGAGTGAAGAGTTAAGGAAGATACCAAGGGTTTTGACCTTAGGTACAGGGAGCGGGGGGACACCAAGTGAAGGGGGCCAGTGGGAAGGGGACCAGGGACTGCAACCACCTCCGGTCAAGACTAACTCCGTCTTGTCCGGGTTGAGTTTGAGGTGGTTGCAGTTCATCTAATCCTGGATGAACAACATGACGGATTGGACGTTCAGGGAGGATGAGGAAGAGTGGGAAAGGTTAAAGATTAGCTGGAGGTCATCGGCGTAATTGAACACCGTGACCTCAAGCTGCTGTAGCATAAAAATAAGAGGGTAGATGTATAAATTAAACAAAAGAGGGGAAAGTGAGGAACCTTGGGGGACTCCACATACAACCTTACGAGAGGCAGCGGTGAAACCAGGTAGGTGGACCGCCTGAGCCCTATCACTCAGGAAGGACTCAAGCCAGGCGAGGGCCAGGCCCTCTATGTCCGCCGCCCTGACACGGGTGAGGAGGATTGAATGGTCCACCGTGTCAAAAGTGGCGGACAGGTCTAAGAGGATGAGGGCCTGCGGAAGGTTGGTGTCAATGCCCTCGCGTAGGCTGTCCATCACTGAGGTCACCACCTTCTCCGTAGAGTGGAGGGGGCGAAAGCCCGCCTGCCGGTTAGTTTCCACATAGGTGCTCAGGGTGCTGGTTACATGGGTTTCTAGAACCTTGCCCAGGTAAGGCAGAAGGGAGATGGGAAGGTAATTAGAAGGGGATGAAGGGTCGGCACCGGGCTTTTTTTAGGATGGGGATAACAGCCGCAAATTTGTGAGCAGTGGGGACCACTCCATTGCTAAGTGAGTCATTCAAAAGAGTGAGGGGAGGGGTGGGGCAGTTTAGGAAGATTTCTCTCAGGATGTGAGCAGGGGCAAAGTCTAGGGGGGAGCCTGACTTTACCTTTTGGAGCAGGGGGAGAAGCGTAGCCTTAGTCAGGGGGGGGATGGAAGTGAGTTTGGAAGTGACAGCGGGCGGGGAAGGGCTGGTGAATGTGGGGGAAGGGAGGGGGATGTTGGCCTTGATCTTTGCGACCTTATCAACGAAGAAATCGTTGAGTGAGTCGCAGAGCGATTGGGAGGGGGGGATAGAGGCCGTGGCTCTATTAGATGAGGCAAGCTCATGTACTGTAGCAAAGATTTCTTTGGTTTGGGATTCTGCTGCCAGTATCCTGTTAGAATAGAACAGGGTCTTGGCCTCGAGGATGCCTTGCTTATATGCCTTGAGCACGGAGAGGTAAATGATTTTTTTGGCGGGGCAGTATTCTCTTCTCCATGAGCGCTCTGCTCTGCGTGCGGCTAGTTTCTTCTCCTTGAGGTCAGGGGTGAACCAGCGGTTAGCAGCATGGGCTCGCTTAACCGCGATCCGCCTCAAAGGGGCAAAGTCGTCGCCTGCCTGGGTCAGCCAGCCGTCGATAGTGGCCAGTTGGACCGGGGCGGCGAGGCCGGAGAGGTCGGGGCAGGAATTGGCTAGGGATGAGCAGAAGGATGGCATGTCTGCCTTACCCCATTTTCTAACCCAGGTGTTCTTGGGAAGGGGAGGTTTGGCCGCTGGGGCTAAGGCAAGGGAGAAGGAAATTAAAAAATGGTCTGACCAGGAGCAGGGGGAGATGTTAGGGGGAGTAGTGGGAATATTCAAGGTCCAAACCTGGTCGAGCGAGTGGCCATGCACGTGGGTAGGGCTGTGAACATGGGGGGTGAAATTGAGGCTGGTCATAAGGTCGGTGAATTCTTTGGATAGGGGGCTTTCGGCAGGATCGTTGGGCCAAAAGTTGAGGTCGCCCAGGACCAGCACTGACGAGTTGTTGACGACCAGTGTTGCGAGAATGTCCTGGAGGCTGGAAACAAAAGTGGGAGTGGGGTGAGGGGGGCGATAGATGAGAACGGCAGTTAGGGGGGCCGAATGAGAACTAGCGCAAATTATCAAGCAGTCGACTTCAGAGATGGTGGGGAAAAGGAAGAATCTGAAAGTGGAAGTCAGTATGAGCTATCAAGGCCACTCCACCGCCTCTTCTGCCCTCCGGTCGATCCGCTCGGATAATGGAGCATGAGGGTGGAAGTGCGGCTAAGACATTGGGTAGGGAGTCGGCCTTAAACCAGGTCTCTGTTAAAAACAAGAGATCCGGATTGTGGATGTCGAGGTAGTCGAATAGCTCATACTGATGACTGACTGCTGATCTGGTGTTAAGAAGCGCAGCTGTGGTGTTAAAAGTCGGCGTGTGGGGGACAGGAGGAGGGGAGAGAGTAGGGGAAACAGTGCAGGGCAAAGGGAATGAACTTGATATGGCGGCAGGTGGAATGGGCGGAGGTCTCGAGAGAAGACTTAGGTTTAGCAGCAAATTAGTCACATGTGCACTGATGGTACCTGGGATCCAATGGGAGAGAAGATCGGGGGATGAATACGTCAGCGGTGGGACATAAGGAGGTGGCCCTTGCCCCGGCCTGCCGCGGAAGGCGCAGACGGGCTGGACTCTGGCGTGACTCCGGCGAGCCTACGGCGCGCCCGCTGCGCTGACACATGGGGGACGTTTAAATGGAGGAGCAGCGTGGGGGGAGTGGCGTGGGTGGGGTTGGGCGAACCAGCCCAAACCAAGATGGCGGCCACTGCCGCTGGGAGCCTGGGATGTTATCAGCTGCCAGCCAGCCCCGCCGAGCCCCTAGGAAGCAAGGTAGGAAATTAGTGGTACCTGTAGATTTTCAGTGTAGGTTAGACACAAAAGATCACAATTTAAAAATTAAAGCGTGTCGCCGCTTTTAATCAGCGTGACAGCGCGCTAAAATCAAAGTGCTCAAACGCAGCCCTCAGCTCCTGCAAGCAAGCCCACTGCCACCGGGCTGCTCGCAATCGCTGGGGACACGTCAGGATCACTCCTAAATGGAGGAGCAGCGTGGGGGGAGTGGCGTGGGTGGGGTTGGGCGAACCAGCCCAAACCAAGAGGGCGGCCACTGCCGCTGGGAGCCTGGGATGTTATCAGCTGCCAGCCAGCCCCGCCGAGCCCCTAGGAAGCAAGGTAGGAAATTAGTGGTACCTGTAGATTTTCAGTGCAGGTTAGACACAAAAGATCACAATTTAAAAATTAAAGCGTGTCGCCGCTTTTAATCAACGTGACAGCGCGCTAAAATCAAAGTGCTCAAACGCAGCCCTCAGCTCCTGCAAGCAAGCCCACTGCCACCGGGCTGCTCGCAATTGGTTGACTCCTTTGTATACATTACTGATATGACCTTTAATATTCAGGTGTTTGTCCATGGTGATGCCGAGAGACTTGGCTGCGTCTACGATGAGAGGCGTACAGTTGAAAGCAGTGAGGTGACTCAGCCAGAGTTCTAGCTTGGGGATAAGTTTCGGTGGGGAGATGAGCAGGTATTCCGTTTTAAAAGTTTTGAGCAGTAGATGATTCGCTGTTAACCAGTTCTGAGTAAACATTAGGGGAGTATTGAGTGATATGATGTTTTCAGAGGATGAGATTTTCAGATATAGTTGCGTATTGTCCGCATACATGTGGAAGAGAATGTCCATGGAATTTAGTGAATGTGCAAGAGGTTCCAAGAAAAGATTGGAGAGGATAGGAGATTGAGCAGATCCTTGGGGGACCCCGATGAGTACGGGAGAGGGCTGGGAGAGAGAGTTGTTTGCCTTGTGATTTCTGCTGAATCTTCAACACACGAGCCACCTGCTTTCCACCGCTGCCGAATTCATTGCCACCGCTGAGTTTGAGCAGTGATAGATGGGACAAGATGAAAGGAGCAACTTGACAAGATTATGCCAAAGGGATAAGAGTTTGGTGAGAAGAGGAGGCAGTCTGTTTCTGTGCCCTTACGGTCAGCAAATCAAAGGAGCACAGGAGGAGCAAGCTCCTGCCTCTCTCAAGAAAAGGGAGCACTAGAGTGGATGCCTGCTTTGGCCCCTGGGGGATTGGCGAGTGCCGTTGTGATAAGGGTTTATGTTTTGGCAGGAGGCAAAGCATCCAGTGTTTCTGTGCAAATCACTTAATCTCTCCGTGCCTGTAAAGCGCTTATATAGCTTCTTCGGGGTTTGCGTTATGTGTAAAGTAGCAAATCTATTAAGAAAATAAGTTCAGAAACCAAAGCGGATGAAAACAGTACTTGGGCTTCAGGATACTGAAAAGGAGAAACACATGAGGAACAACAGGATATAGTATGTTACAGCTAATTGAAACAGAGGAAAAGTAAGGGACAGGCACAAAAACCAATGAAAAGCAGGAGGCAGGATTTTTCTCCTTTTAAGATTCATATTGAATATAATAGATTTCACAAGCACAGTGCAAGATCTGTGCATGCGAAACCTAAAAGTGAGACACACATAACAGCCGAAAAACAATGCCCATCAGAAAGCAAAGGTAAACAAAATAACAAAGAAATGTTGCCCCTTTCTAATTACTGAAATGTGTTTCAGGTTCTTAATTCGAGCTTCTTCTAACTCCATATCCCCATAGACTAACCTAACAACTTTGAGAGGTTGGCTAACTCTGAAACGTCCATTAGATTTACAGGTGATTTAACAACAACCAAATTGCCAACTGAAAACTTTACATCAGCCACTGCTTTAAACACATCATATTTTGCATCACTTTTCTGCTTCCCTTCTCTTACTTGCACCTCTAGTACTTTCACTCAACCCGCAGCCACTTGCCACATAATTAGAAACCGTACCAAAGCAGCAAAAGGCCCGGAAAGTCCACAGCAATTTGATCCCAGGTGCCAGTGGGGATCTCTTTGCACGCCAGTGGGGGAATCTGTACCTTCCTAGTCTTATCACTTTTACTACATCCCAAACACTCCCTCAATGTTCAATCTGTAGATCCATACTCGGCCACCAATAACTGTTATGTTATCGGAATTGTAAAGTGCATGGCTGCCCCAGCAACAGGGCATTCTAGCGCTCAACCTTACTTTTGTTATGGATTCCTGTGGATGTCCTGCAAGTGCTTATTCGATAAAAGTGGCCCTAATCTCTAGGGGAGCCCTAATCAAAAACTAAAAACAAAAATGTTCTGCACTCGCAATTTATACTTGACTTTGCGAATTACAGTCTTGCAGTGCCACAATCCACTTACACAAATAACACATTTCTTGCTAAAAATCTCATGCAAGGATTTGTAGTCTACCTCGAATGGTACACTTCCAAGAATTTACATTTTGAGGGGGGACTTGAAACACGGTCAAAGCTTTCTTCTAGGTAGCGAAATGTCTTCATTCAGCCCCCGGCAAAGCCCTACATGCAAAGGAAATCATGGCTTCTTTTCGATCATGCCCCTGTTTCAGTTTCACTCCTAGGCCCTTGTCGCTGGAATTCGTCTTGACAAAATGGGAAAATCCTGTGGCAAAACTATGCAGACTGTGAGCATTCACAAGAAACTTCTTAACAGCTTCAAATTCCTTCTCGCATTCCTTACTCCACACATAGTCTGCACCCTTCCTAAGCAGGGCTCATATGGCACAAGTAAATTGGGTACAAACAAAGAACAAAATCTTCCGAACCAAAAAAGTTTTCTGCTTCTTCTTTCTTTGTGGGTCTAGGTATTTCCTGTGTGGCTTTAATTGATTCATCTTAGGGGCAGAGCCCATCAGCAGAGATTACGTGACCTAGGTAGTCCAATTCAGCTATCCACTAATTAATATTTGAACAAATCCGAGTGCCGGGGTTTAGCTTTATGTTTGACATTTACACTGGGTTCATTTGAACCCCAGTGGGTTGACACCTGAGGTAGTGGGGTGTATGTTCTCAACCTCGAGGGGCACCAATACTGTATTTCAATCCTTATTATATACAAAGAGTGATGTGCTAGCATTAAAACCACCACTACCATCTGTGAATTATTGTAGTCCGATTCTTGACAGGCAAACTTGCAGGAACAGCCTGACCTGGAGCTGGGGTAGATCCTCTCCAATTCTTGAGATGAGCTAGTTGTTTGGAACCGTTAGGTGGAATGTTGCTGACAGAGCTCCTCGAGGCATGGTGGCTGAGAGGGCTGGTACTAAAATGTTCTGCATTCTGGAAGTGTAGAGAATTAATTAACTCTGGCAAAAGAAGGAGGCATGTATAACTAAAACTATTGGATCATTTTTATTTTGAGCTTAAACATGCCATGTGGTGATGCAGGCAGGAGTATTTTGACTTCACTCTCCTGTTATAATTTGTTGTCTTTTCTCTTTTCCTTCCCTTCACAGACACTCGATACTTAAAACTCAGAATATCAGAATGGGCAGGAGAAAGGCTACAGGAAAAAAAGAAGACGTGCAGTGTTCAGGTGAACCCGAAACAGCCACTCTACCATCTTCTCATATCCATAATGTGTCATCTTTAAGATTCCACATTGATGCTCAGAGGGACTGTGAGATGGAACCGCTATCTGGGAACATGCCGAACATGATCCTTTTATCTATGTTGGAGCAGTTGGAAGCCAAACTGGATAAATTGCAGAATACTCTAGAGGACGTGCCGTCAAGAGTCGCTGGGCTAATGGAGCACATCTGGAAAGCAAAGGGTCTAGATCACCTTGAAAATGGGGCAGTGTCTTTGGAGATGGTCGGTCCAGAGACAGTTAGAGGTTGTTGTGTCAGCAGGTCCCCTCCGATCCCTCTTTCAGTCGGGTCAAGGGAGCTGAACCAGTGCCTTCAACATGCATCTCGACATTGGCGTAAACCACAGGAGATTCAGTGTCTTCAACCTGTGTCTCCTCATGGGCATGATGCAAAGCAGAGCCAGTGCCTCCAACCTCTCTCTCCAGCTGTCCCCGTACCACAGCAGGACTGTACTGTGTCCAGGTGCCCTCCTCCAGATGTTCAAGTCATCCCAGGTGAGCCAAGCCTTCGTTTTCCACCAAGGTTTGATGATGGGCCGGAACCACAGCAAGACCAGTGCATACAACTTGTTTTCCAAATTGAACACGAACAAGAGGAGCAAGTGAAGAAAGAACCATTGTATGCAGATAGTTGGGACCCACAACAGAATATCTGCCTACAGCCACTGTTCCACGAGGGACATGAGCCACAGCAAAACCAGTGCAGACAACCAGTGCGCCCAGATGGGGAGGGACCTAGTGAACTCCTAAAACAAGAGTTGTTGTGGTTTGATGGTGAGGGTCAACAGCAAAAGCTTTGCAGACAACCAGCATTTCAAGAAGACCAGAGTCTGCAGCTCAACACATGTCTGCAGCAGGTGCCCTATAATGCACATGAACCACATCAGAACTTCAAGACCGAACCAATACACCTTGAGGCACTCAGTCCTGATCAAGGCTATAAGCTAGAAACACCGAGTCCTGGGGACTACGATCAGAACTACAAGCAAGAACCACTGCATCCTGAGAACCGAGATGAGAACTCTGATCTACAACCAACATGCACTGATGTGCAGGGCCCATCTGGATCCTCATCATTCCTGCCACAGAATGCTCCTGATACTGATGAAGTTATCGCTACAGACCCACTGGAGAGAGGAAATACAGACGTAGATGGATTGGTGCTCAAATCCATCCCAGGTATTTGGTTCGTACTGAACGAACATCCAGAATGTCTAGTAAATTGTACAGTTCTTGTTAGAAATGGGGGTCTCTAGTTGGCAAAAGTAGGTACCTTTATCCAAATAGGGACCCTTGCTTCTAGTCAGGGTAAAGGGGATACACTTCTGAAATAACCCCTGCTCACCCCCTTGGTAGCTTGGCACGAGCAGAGACTTATCTCAGAGGCAGTGTGTAAAGCATTTGTGAACACATACAGTAATACAATTAAAACACTACAAATGGACACCGCACCAGTTTAGAAAAAAATAAGTAATCTTTATCTAAACCAAAGCAAGACCAAACAACAAAAATCCACAATACAGTATTAAAAACAAGGCTTTCAAATGGTATAAATAGTTCAGTTCAGTGCAAGTTGTAAATATAACACTTTTCTCACAAAGTACCTGGGATGCGTCACGCAAAACAAACAAAATGGCCGCAGGGAAGGTGATGCGTCAGTTCCTTACACGCAGGGAAGATGATGCGTCGGTTCCTTGCGTCGGGAGAGGTGACGCGTCAGTTCCTTACTACAGCACTGGAGAGGTGATGCGTCGTTTCCTTACTGGAGAAGAGGTGATGTGTTGTTTCCTTACCGCGTGGGGAGTTGATGCGTCTGTTTCTTACTGCGTCCCTCAACGATGCCACAGTCTTGGCGCCTCGATGTGATGCGTCGATCTGGTACGATGCGTGGCTTTGTGCAGCCGCAGAACAGGCTTGCGTCTGGATCGGTGCAGTGATCTCGGACTTCAGAGATCGTTGCACCCGATGCGTCATGCGACGATTTAGCGGCAGGCTCTGCGACAGTTTCTTCTGTGATGCGTCGGAAACTGATGCAGATGCGACACACTTCTTCGATGTTGGGTCGATTTTCAAGCTCCCAGCGACAAACAGTCTATAGAGGTCCTAAACAGCAGCAGGCACTTCTTTGCAGGTGGCAGCAAGGGAATTCAGGGGAGCTGGTGGTGAAGTCTTTGTGCCCCTGAGACTTCAGAACAGGAGGCTAGCTCAGTTCCAAGCCCTTGGAGATCTTCCTTAAGATGACAAAGCAAACAGCAAAGTCCTTTTCTCCTTTCCTTGGCAGCAAGAATTGACTACAGGCGAACCCCAGACAGCAAACCGCACAGGGGCAGTAGTCCTCCTCAGCTTAACCGGCTTTTTTCCTTGGCAAAGGTTCCTCTTGATTTCCCAGAAGTGATCTAAAGTCTGGAGTCTGGGCCTCTCTTTTTATACACACAAACCCTTTGTTCTCTGAAGGCAGAGATTGTCTGTTCCCAGCCAAAACCAGTTCTGTGGGGCACTTTGCAAGTACACAACAACCTCCATTGTCAGTGTGAGCCCTGGATCCAAACACACCACGGGGGGCGGAGCCATCATTGTGGAAGGCAGGCACAGCCTTATCAGGTGAAGATGTTATTCCTCCAACCACTCCAAATTCAGAATAGGCATATTCAGCCCAGCCCCGACTCATCCGACTTCTGGAGCCGCTGCCCCTCTCCACACCTGTAATCCAAAAGCCAGACATGCAATACTCAAACGTAGCAGAGGCACACTGGATGGTTAGGCAGGAAAATACCTACATTCTAAAAGTTGTATTTTCAAACACAGAATGTAAAAATCACCCTCACTAAAAGATGCACTTTAACATTCTGAGTTCAGGCATACTAAACTTTACTTTTCCATCTTGTTCCTAGGGGCAGTTATGTTCATAAGATGTTATAAACAAACTCCCCATTCTGTCCTAGGAGAACAGATAGCCTTGCAATAGTGAAAAAAGAGATTGGCAGTATTTCACTATCAGGACATGCCGCACACATCAGGGCATGTCCTACCTTTTACATACAATGCACCCTGCCCACAGGGGTACCTTGGGCCTACCTTGGGGTCACTAATATGTAGAAAAGGGAAGGTTTCGGGACTGGCAAGTGTGTGCACTTGCCAACTCGACATGGCAGTCCCAGATTGCACACAGGCTCTGCAATGGCAGGCCTGAGTCACATTTTACAAGCTGCTTCTCTGGGTGGCACAATCCGTGCTGTAAGCCCACCAGCAGCATTTGAATTATGGGCCCTAGGCACACATAGTGCACTGTACTAGGGTCTGAAAAGTAAATCAAATAGGCAATCATGGAAACACTAATCCATAGCACAATTTACAAAAGAGAGCATATCCACTTTAGCACCTATCAGCAGTGGTAAAGTGCCCAGAGTCATAAAACCACCAACAACAGGTAGACAAAATTCAGGAGTAAGGCAAAAAGTTCTCGGATGACCCTGCAAAAAGGGCTAAGTCCAACAGTTCTGAAGGAATTTAACATAAAATATCTCAAAAGTGGATGTTTCCCGATTTTTTGTAAGACCTGCAGGGGCCTAATCTGAGTTGCGTGGAGTGGTATCTTTGGGGGCGGGGGCATTGAGTACACCAGAAGCGGTCGTGTACCTGGTATCTCCTTTATTTTTGCAAAGGATTTTCTTATTCCCGTTCAGTGATAGGCTAAGAAATGGGACCCTGCACATGAAAAATGTCCTGAATTCTGGTCCGTGCATGAGACGCCCCATTCCGGGCTCAGGACCTCAGAGGAATTATGTGGTAGAATCTGTGATTTCAATCCAAGCACTGCAGTACTCATGGACCCCTGTCCCAGTGTCAGATGTAAGTGAGGTGTTATTTATCGAGGGTAACATTGCCCTTTTTTGTTGCTAGTGCAAATTAAAGCACTTTAAAGATTGGGCTGGGTCTCTGTGATGTTTGAGTGCACAGAATTTAGGAGAATTTCTGGGTCCGTCAGGGTGTGCTGCTAGGGGGGGGTGGATGTGTGAACAAGACAAGTGGGATCTGTAAGTCAGGTCTGTAGTGATGGAATGGGTAGGGCAAAGTCCACCGCACCCCAGAGCATTCAATAAGAAGTGGTTGTTTTTTCTGCAGTGTGTTGGTTCAAGTGCATTGAACTGGGGGGCCTGCAGATCAAAGAGGGGGGTTGTATTACAACATTCTACATCATGTAGAACAACGTACAAGTTCAAAGAGGTTTTGATATAAAGTGTGGTCTGTAGGGTTAGGTGCACAGTACAAGGTGGTCTAAATGTCAAATTAGGGTAGTCGTATTACAGTATACAGGATTAGGTGTGATTTGCTTATGTTTTTTAATCTAATATGATCCCATTACAAGACCCCTACTATGTTTGCTGTTCTGTCTCCTATTAAGTTTTTGTCCCTTTTCCCTCTGGGTAAGTCACCAATATCAGTGGTGGGAGTAATTTTGCTGGTGGGTGGTGTGAAGTTAATGGTGATTGCTCTAAGATATGTGGAATTACTCAGGAAATTTGGCATCCGATTCCCCCGGTGAATCCTAAATACTATGATTGCTAAGGAATTATTGGCTCTGTGATCATGTTTGTGAGGACAATAGCTTTGCAATATCACATGTATCTTTTGAAGGTCAACTTATCTTTCTTCCTTCTTTAGATGGCAGATGTTTCTTGGCCTCTCTTTCGACGTTCCAGTGCACATTACGAGGTCTAAATCATGCACGTTTATGCCTCACAGGGCACATGAGGCAGTAAAGTGTGTCATAAGCTGAAAGCACAGCCCTGCAGCATCTTCCACTTTGACAACTGCCACCAAAAAACCCCTGATGCACTCGCTGACCACTCTGTTCTTCCTCTCTGCTTGGCCATTATCTGTAGGTGATACAGACTAGTACATTTACGCTTGATACCAGTTCCATCCAAAAACTCTGTTGTCTCCCCCAAGACAAATTGTACACCATTATCTGATACCAACTTACAAAGAAAACTCTCTCTGACATGTACAAAACTTACTTCAACCACTCTGACGTGTAGTCCATAAGCACACTGGCAAATTTGTGATGCACGGAAAGCATCTAAAAAAGGCCTAACAAAACAATGCAGTTTTTGGCCCACATTCTGTCAGGAAAACCCACTTCTGCTATTGGCAGAAATCTGGATGCCAGTCTTTGTTGTGCTCGCTCCAAGGAACGTTTCCACATCCATGTCCATGGCAATCTACCAGGGTTGCATCATCAATCTTTTCTTGTTGGATATCATACCTAAATGTCCATCACGGCTCACCTCTACAGTCTTGCTATCGGTCTGCAATTCACACAACAAAGGATTTTCCCTAGGTCGTCCCTCCTGATGAAATCAATCGCTTTCAATGAAACAGAACCTGCATCCAGTGTCTTTCTCTACATTTGTTTTCTCTCTCTCTCTCTCTCTCTCTCTCTCTCTCTCTCTCTCTCTCTCTCTCTCTCTCTCTCTCTCATACTCACTACAATACATTCCTCAAATTTGCAGTAATTCACATTTTTCTCAGGCAAAGAAAGCAACCAGCATTTCTGTTCCTCTCTCCTGCAATGTGTTCAACATCAAAATGATGTTCCAAAATGTTCCTACTTAAACCTTGTTTGAATGATAACAATGTGAGGTTACGCTCATTTTCTATTCTGAACTTGGTCCCACACATATATGAGCATCGTGTAAAACTGATATGCTCCATCAGAAGCTACAAATTGTTATCCTCTCCGTCCTCAGGATCAGCTTGTGATATAAGTAGGCCACCTCCAGATCTATCCAAGCCCCGAATGCTGTTATAGCCGTGGGCTAGAGAAGGATCAGGTGAGGGCAAAAATAATAAACAGGAAGGAAAGGAAGGGGACTGCAGGGAGGGAGAGCTGTGAAGACAGAAAACAAACAAATAATTGATTGGTATCTATTCTCCTCCTAACTGTATTAATACTACTAGGGTTATCAATCTGGATATACTGTCCTGTACCTGTAACTGGACAACGAACCGCGTTTAACTCAGGAGATGCTTCTCTTCCACTGAGAACACGTAAAAGCAGCCTGTGTCTGTCTTCCCCTGTAAGCACAAACCTCACTATTGGACCAGCCCATAAGACCCCGTTAATAGCCACCCTGTATTGATTAAAGAAGGATACTACCTACCCTGATATCTTTCCCTCAGAGCCCTGAAGAAAACGTGGTAGGAGTTCCAAAACAACTGACAGTACACAAGATCTCCCTGCAGACTAGTCAAGGGTTACGTCACCCAAAAGTAAAGAAAACAAATGTTACCTGATTAGTTGAGGGTTCAGGTGCAATCAAACAATACTCTTCGTTCCCGCATGGAACCTAGAAATAAGCATCCTCCGCAATAGCCGGTGCAATAAGGCTTTCCAACAGAGGATGTAACACGATATATAACGTGTGCGAACAAACCAGAAATGTTTCCTCCGCAATAGCCGATGCAAAGAGGCTCGCCAACGGAGGAAACGGAAACGGAATAAACTCTCCTTAACTGGAGTATAGCAAACGTGTCCTCCGCAAGAGCCGAAGCAAAGAGGCTCGCCAACGGAGACACGCAAAAGGTAAACGATAGAAAACGTGTCCTCCGCAAGAGCCGAAGCAAAGAGGCTCGCCAACGGAGACACGCAAAAGGTAAACGATAGAAAACGTGTCCTCCGCAAGAGCCGAAGCAAAGAGGCTCGCCAACGGAGACACGCGAGAGGTAAACACTGTTGCAGAAAAGACCGTCCTCCGCAATAGCCGGTGAACAAGGCTCTCCAACGGAGGACAACGAAATGTGAAACACAGCAATTCCACTCACGATAAACAATATCCAAACTTCACGGTCGACAGGAACTATGGCAGTCACGAACCAGAATATCCGACACCGGCTGCAGGAAGTGGTGTCTGTTTTATACCCCGCCTATGGCCGCTGAGCATTCTGGGACATGTAGTTTTTACTCGGTCCGTACCCATTAGTTATCTCGAGGCGCGACAGAATCTGACAGTACATCCCCCCTCACCTAGAGCGCCGAAGGGGGCCGGGACGCTCAGGGAAACGACGATGATAGGCAGCCACCAGACGTGAAGCATGAACACCAGATGCAGGCTCCCACGAGTTCTCCTCAGGACCGTAACCCTTCCAGGCCACCAGATACCGAAGTCCACGTCCACGCCATCTCGAGTCCAGAATCCCCTCCACCTCGTATTCCAGGCCCTCAGGGACCAGCAAGGGGGGAAGGAGGCGTCGTACCACCACAGCAGCAGGCTTGAGCAGGGACACATGGAAAACGGGATGTATACGCAGATGTCTCGGTAACAGCAACCTCACCGCCACCGGGTTGATGCGTTGCACCACACGAAATGGACCTATGTAGCGAGGGTTAAACACGCTGTAGTGTCTGAACCTGAAGTTCCGGGTGGACAACCACACCCAATCCCCCACTTGATACAAAGGACCTGGACGACGTCTTTTGTCTGCCGTATTCTTATATGCCACCTTGGATGCCTTTAGGGAGTCCTGTACACGCTCCAATACCAACTTGAGTCGGGACACACTCTTGGCGGCTTCAGGCACCGTCTCCTCAGTGTAAGGCTGTACAAAGGGAAGAAACCGGGGATGATGGCCATAAGTACTATAGAAAGGCGATACTCTTATGGCAGAATGTGTCGCATTATTGTATGCCACCTCCGCAAGCCAAAGGTGCTCCACCCAATTCTTCGTACCCTGGGACACATAGCATCGCAAGAACTGTTTCAATGTCTGGTTGAGACGTTCCGTCTGTCCATCAGTCTGCGGATGGAAGCTCGTGGACAGAGCTGTGTCGATATGGAGAGAGGAGCACCATGCCTTCCAGAACCTCGCAGTAAATTGAGAGCCCCTATCTGCACTATGACCGTTGGTAGGCCATGCAGACGCACCACATGGATCATGAGGAGTTGTGCCAATTGACCTGCCGTCGGCACCTGAGGACAAGCAATGAAATGCCCCATCTTAGTCAAATAGTCAATGACTACCAACACAGCTGTACAACCCTGATCTCTGGGTAGACCTACCACAAAATCCAAGGATATACGCTCCCATGGGGTAGAAGGGGTAGGCATGGGTTGCAGAAGCCCTGCCGGACGACGGTGATCTGACTTGGCACGAGCACAAACATCACATTCAGTCACCCATCTCCTTATATCGTCCTTTATCGTTGGCCACCAACATCTACGCTGAATTAGGTCCATAGTTTTTTCTCCACCCACGTGTCCAGCACTGGGAGACTTGTGACACCAATAGAACATTTGTTTCCGCAAGGATTCAGTGGGCACCAGCAATCGCCCTTGTTTAACTGGAAAGCCATGTAGTACTTGCCATTCAGGATGTGTCTGCAACCATCTCTTCCATGAATCCGTTCTTATCCCATACCTTATGCCCTGCAAAAAGGCATCAGGTTGGATACCACAGACCACCTTGACAAGGTCCACTATAGGGGTCTCTACCACGACCTCAGATGACTTCATGGATGATTGACGGGACAAGGCATCCGCCTTTCTATTGTCCGCTCCAGGCCTGAAAGTAATAATGAAATGAAACTCTGAAAAGAAAAGCATCCACCTTAGTTGTCGAGGGGTGAGATGTCTAGCTGCTGACATAAACTGTAGATTGCGATGATCGGTATGGACCGTCACCACGTGCTTGGCCCCCATGAGAAAATGTCTCCATTCTGTGAATGCATTCCTGATTGCCAAGAGTTCTTTTTCTGCTATGCAGTAATTGAGTTCTGCTCCCATCAGTTTACGAGACATGAAAGCCACTGGATGTAATTGTCCTGTGGTTTTATTTCTTTGTGACAGAATGGCTCCTATAGCCACCTCTGAGGCGTCTGCCTCAACTATGAACGGGATCTCGGTATCGGGATGTGTCAATATTGGAGCAGTAACAAACGCTTCTTTTAGCGTTACAAACGCTTCTTGGGCTTTCCCATCCCACCCAAACTTGTGGTCTTTTTTCAGCAGTCTGGTTATGGGAGCCACCACTTTCGAAAACTGGTTGATAAAGCGCCTGTAGAAATTGGCGAACCCTAGGAAACATTGAACATCCTTGATGTTTCGAGGAATCGGCCAATCTCGTACCGCTTGAATCTTTCTCTCCGCCATCTCCTGTCCCTGAGGGGTGAGCATTACTCCCAGAAATTCTACGGTGGTAACGTGAAAGTCACACTTGGACAATTTACAATATAGATGGTGTTGTTGTAGGATATGCAGGACAGATTTGACATGCTGCACGTGCATGTCCTCCGACTCAGAATAGATGAGTATGTCATCAATATACACTATGACGTGTCTATCCAATATTTCTCTCAACACGTCATTTAAGAAAAACTGGAACGCTGCAGGGGCATTACATAGCCCGAAAGGCATGACCAGGTATTCGAACAACCCATACCTGGTCTGGAAGGCCGTTTTCCATTCATCCCCTGCTCTCATTCTCACGAGATGATATGCTCCTTTCAAGTCTAACTTGGTGAATACCTTGGCCTTTTTCACCTGTTCCAATAAGACATTGATTAACGGCAAAGGGTATCTGTTCTTTATCGTTACCGCGTTGAGGGCTCGAAAGTCTACACAGGCTCTTAATTCCCCATTGGCCTTGGGGATGAAAAACAAAGGGGATGCCGCCGGTGATCGTGAAGGGCGTATAAACCCCAATTCCAATAATTTGTCTAAATATGTTCTCAAGTGAGCGTTTTCTGGCTCTGTTAACGCATACAGCCTGCCCTTGGGAATCACTGCCCCAGGAACTAACTCAATCTGGCAATTGTAAGGCCTATGTGGAGGCAGCTCTTCTGCCAGTACTTCATCGAATACCCCTTCATAGTCCTGATATACCTCTGTAAGGGTTACTGCCTTTTCTGCTGCCGTAGCTATCAGATCCCCACATGCCAAAGCAAACGAGGGACTCTGTGTATATCTAAAACAATGCTCCTCGCAATGTTTGGAATTCATCATTATGGTGTCAGTTTCCCAATTGATGTCAGGGTTGTGTCTTTTCAGACAAGGAATGCCTAGTATCACCCCATACTGTGGTGCTTTGATTATGCTGAAAGAAACTCGTTCTCTGTGATACCCAAACCTCATCTCTGTCTGTGCCGTCTGATAACTTATGGGTCCTGTATTCAGTTTCCTACCATCTACTGCAAACACATCGGTACCATCTTCTTTAGGGATCAGAGGAATATAATTCTTGGGTCGGATATTCTGTTATCCTCTCCGTCCTCAGGATCAGCTTGTGATATAAGTAGGCCACCTCCAGATCTATCCAAGCCCCGAATGCTGTTATAGCCGTGGGCTAGAGAAGGATCAGGTGAGGGCAAAAATAATAAACAGGAAGGAAAGGAAGGGGACTGCAGGGAGGGAGAGCTGTGAAGACAGAAAACAAACAAATAATTGATTGGTATCTATTCTCCTCCTAACTGTATTAATACTACTAGGGTTATCAATCTGGATATACTGTCCTGTACCTGTAACTGGACAACGAACCGCGTTTAACTCAGGAGATGCTTCTCTTCCACTGAGAACACGTAAAAGCAGCCTGTGCCTGTCTTCCCCTGTAAGCACAAACCTCACTATTGGACCAGCCCATAAGACCCCGTTAATAGCCACCCTGTATTGATTAAAGAAGGATACTACCTACCCTGATATCTTTCCCTCAGAGCCCTGAAGAAAACGTGGTAGGAGTTCCAAAACAACTGACAGTACACAAGATCTCCCTGCAGACTAGTCAAGGGTTACGTCACCCAAAAGTAAAGAAAACAAATGTTACCTGATTAGTTGAGGGTTCAGGTGCAATCAAACAATACTCTTCGTTCCCGCATGGAACCTAGAAATAAGCATCCTCCGCAATAGCCGGTGCAATAAGGCTTTCCAACAGAGGATGTAACACGATATATAACGTGTGCGAACAAACCAGAAATGTTTCCTCCGCAATAGCCGATGCAAAGAGGCTCGCCAACGGAGGAAACGGAAACGGAATAAACTCTCCTTAACTGGAGTATAGCAAACGTGTCCTCCGCAAGAGCCGAAGCAAAGAGGCTCGCCAACGGAGACACGCAAAAGGTAAACGATAGAAAACGTGTCCTCCGCAAGAGCCGAAGCAAAGAGGCTCGCCAACGGAGACACGCGAGAGGTAAACACTGTTGCAGAAAAGACCGTCCTCCGCAATAGCGGGTGAACAAGGCTCTCCAACGGAGGACAACGAAATGTGAAACACAGCAATTCCACTCACGATAAACAATATCCAAACTTCACGGTCGACAGGAACTATGGCAGTCACGAACCAGAATATCCGACACCGGCTGCAGGAAGTGGTGTCTGTTTTATACCCCGCCTATGGCCGCTGAGCATTCTGGGACATGTAGTTTTTACTCGGTCCGTACCCATTAGTTATCTCGAGGCGCGACAGAATCTGACACAAATGCCATCAAATGTCCTGACTTCTTGCTGAACACCACTTCAGGATGCCCTGACAGCAGATCCAATTTTGAGAAGATTTTTGCTTCAGCAAAAGTCATCATTTCATCTTTTTTTGGTCAAGGATAACCATCAACACAAATGACTCTATTAAGGCTCCTGTAATCTACACAAATCCTGAGTTCATTGAAGCACCTATATACCCTATCGATTGATTAGCCGCACTTTATGAATCCTGACTGAATGTTCTTTTTTTTATGTGTCACAACTATGAAAGACAGATACAATGTAGAGGCTGCAGGTTAAATCACCCCTTCATTACGCAGTTTCTTTAACAGATTACTCATCTCCGTTCTTATGCTGTACGGCACACATATACATTTTTGGTTTACCGTCACACTGCCTTCCTTGATCTTAATGGTATGTTCAAATCTGGTCGGTATTCCAAGTTCTTCCCAAAACATTCCCTTATTCTGCTATAATATCCTTTCCAGATGTACTCCAATATTAATTCCATCATCCACCCATAACACTCGTCGATCCGATCTTAGGCTATAAAACAATCCATAACCATCCTTGGTGAGGCCAGCCTAGTATGTCTGGATCTTCTATAGAAACAAGCATCTTCCCTACTACAGCTCATCAGTTGAATTCCACTGTTTTCTCTAATTAACTTTCCAAATCAGTTCTACCATCGTACCCATCCCACTAGCTTAATATCCGTGGGACACTGATCCCGTGCCAACTCTTCTTTTTCTAAGGTGTCATGGAATAGTAGTAATCTTGAATCCTGAGTCAGCCGAGAGCAATAGCCGCCCTCCCAACAATGACATCTTCAATAGCATCCTTGGTACATCTTTCTTCTGGTGCACTCTCTCACACTACATCATTAAGCCTGTTGGCCAACCCCTTATCTTCTCCTCCACCACCATATTCACCTTGTTCTTTTTAGAACTATCCTTGCATACCCTGCCAAAATGTCTAACAAATCGCATTTAACACATTCTCTCCTGTTGGACCTAGATTACCCAAGTCTACATAAGGTAGCTTGGCACAGTAGTGGCTACAGCTAACTCCAGGCGTTGGCTAAGTACTTACAAGTCTCACTCACAGTAACTCAGTGATGAACCACTAAAATAAAGACACAACACCACTGTTTGGAAAAATACCGTTATCTTTTATAAAAATAATATGCTTTTCTTGTTATACTTTTTAGTCAGGGATAAAAGACAATCAAGTTACACCTTGTACATGAAATTCAGATCACACTTCAATATTTTTCCTGGTCAGAATTTGAGAATCAAAGGTACATTTAAGGGCTGTAGTTATTCAGGTCACAATACACTTCACTAATAAATTTACAGAAAGGAAAATGCAGTCTGACAGTGCAATACGTTTTTAAAGACTCAATACATTACCCCACAATACATTACCCCACAGCTCTTAGGCACTGCTTAACTCAACAGAATGACCTGGTTGTAGATCTTCACTGCATAACCCACCAGTTATGTACTAAAAAGGAAGGCACAATAATATTAGCAAGGTACCCCTCACTCTAATTTAAAGGCACACCTATTTAGTAGAGGATCTACTTCTTCAATTATCAATAAACTGCAAGTGTTTTTACCCAGGAACCCTGTGATTCCCTACACAACTTCCTTCTCTTTCCTCCGTGCCACTTATGGGATGTTTTAATCAGAATTAGGCAGTATACTAGCCCGCTTTCTCCAGTCAGGCTTCCCTGGACAGTTCAGTTTATGCTCTTAGTCGCAGCCCCACTGTCTTGTTTCCTTCACCCGGTGCTGCTGCCTCCCGTCCCCACACTACCCGGCTTACTTGAAGAGTTGTGGGCGTGTCGCGGGTGTTTCCTCCACTCGCGCTGAAACCTGGCAGCAGACGGCTGCTGGGGAAGGTCGCTAGAAGCTTTCCTGGCCCCAAGGCTCCTTACTGCAACGTCCGCTGTGGCGCTTCTGCCTCCTCAGGAGGGGGGACGAATACCTGAAGCTCCGACGCGGACGGCTTCCTCGTTGACGCGACCGGCTCTCCTCAGGCGCACTACTCCGCTGGGCATGCGCGGAAGCGCTCGCTCTTCTCCCGCCTCCGCACTCACTCAAAGGGAGGACGCTGGTCTTCCGGTGACGCTGCTCTCCCGGGCCTGCCCGATCATAGGCCCCTCCTGCCTCCACGGAAGCGTTCGCGCTTAAGGCATGCGCGGCAGCGCTCCCTTCTCGGATCGACGCGGCTGGTGCCCCCGGGGTCCCACAGCCGATCTTAGCAGCGCCGCTGCTCCTGGTCAGTCACTGCTCACTCCGGCCTCTCAGGAAGGATGTGCACACACGGCGCCCACGCTCCTCAGGTCGCTAGGGTGCCACAGACACCCGCCTTCACTTCAGCTGCTCCACAGCACCGGTAAGCGCAGCGCTGGGTGTGGGAAGTCAGGGATACCCTCAGTTAAGGGTGTCCTGAGAGGATTCACTGGGGCTCCAGTGCAGAAGGATCTTCTTCCTCAAGTAGCTTACTGTTCTTATCAGCAATTGTTGTTTTGAGAGAGGGATCGGTCAAAGGTTGAAGGGGGAACAATCCTCTGAAGAAACTGTCAGCCTCAGAGACAAACTAGCTGCTCTCAGTGTGTCCACCTCCTCTCACCACTGCCTCACTCCTCTACTCTGGGGTCAGCACAAAATGGCTGCTGGTCACTGGCCTTATATAGGGTGGCCTGAGACCTGCAGAAGTCTCTAGTTAATTCCAGAAAGTTCCCTAATGTTATCCTATGGACCTGTCCTCCAGTAGTGTCCGTTATGGCAGTTGGTGGACACCATTTTAGGTCTCTGGAGATCCCTAGATTTTCAAGGGGGCTGACTAGGCCTCACAGGTTATGAGGGAAAAATGGCGTCATCGCCAAGGAACACCTAGCCCCCTGACAGCATTAAAAATTCCTGGTGGACATATGTAAAAATAAAAATAGAAACTCTGGGAGGCTAAGGGGGACAAAAATAAATCATAATGGTTAGAGTCTCCCCAGAAGCAGACAGGTCTAACATCTCCTAATAGGAAGACACTGTTCAGACAAATCTACATGCAGTTTAGATTCACATCTGAAACCAGTTATTCATATTGACAACTTTTCTCCTCGGTGGTATTGGTCTTGCTCCAACTTTACCAAATTTTGCCGCATAGACCGCTTACTCCATTCCTTTGTTTGATTCTTTGGCTTGTGTGCTATAACCCATCTCTACTGCTTCTTCAAATGACAGATTTTTACACGTCTTCTTTTAATATAGCACCCAGTCACGGGTTAGTCTCTAATTACCTGTGGAGTGAAGGTTTCACATTCACATTTAACAGCAACACTCTAAGCAATACCACATACATATCGAATAGTTTCTTACCTGTTGGTGTAGTTTTGCAGCTTGAAGATCTTTCTGGATTCACTATGCTGTGCATTATTCCGCGGTCTAGTGGTTGGGTCCGGAATCGTAGTCTTTTCTTTTTGTAGCCCGGGTGGGCGTCGACGTCCCATCTTTTGGTGTACTTCCTGTGACGTCGGCACGCTTTGGGCGCATTCTTCAGATTCTTTTTTCTTGTTGTTGTGCTCTGTTTGCGAATACTTTGGCAATGTTCTGTATTTCTTTTTCAAGTAAGTGGTTTTTCCGCTTTGTCCTTCAAGGTGTCTGTTTCTGTATTGTCCTTGTATTACTACCTGCTTCTCCAGCCTCATCTTTCTGGCAGAGGTGGGGGGGTTCGCTAGTGAATCCAGAAAGATCTTCAAGCTGCAAAACTCCACCGACAGGTAAGAAACTATTCGTTTTGCAGCGTGAATCTTTCTGGATTCACTATGCTGTGCATAGACTTTGTAGTGGTTTGTTATGTTTTTGGCGGCTGGATGAAAGATGAGCGTTGGTTGTTGAATATGTGTTGAAGCACCTTCTGTCCTACTTGTGCTTCCTTGTTCATTTGTATATCAACACAGTAGTGCTTAGTGAACGTGTGCACTGAAGGCCATGTTGCCGCAAGGCATATGTCTTGAATGGGTGTGTTAGCCAGGAAGGCTATCGTTGCTCCTTTTTTCCTGGTAGAGTGGGCCCGTGCCCCTTCTTCTAGTTCTTGGCCTACCTGCTTGTGGCAGAGTTGTATAGTTTGTGCGATCCATCGTGCGATGGTTCCCTTTGTTACTGGTCTACCCAGGAAACTGCTTGCGAAGGACACAAAGATCTGTTTTGCTTTCCCGTGTTCCTTGGTTCTTTCTATGTAGTGCATTACTGCCCTTCTAGCATCCAGAGTGTGCAGCGCCCTCTCTGCGCTTGTCGCCGGTTTCTGAAGGAAGCTTGGTATTTGTATTGTCTGGCTGATGTGGAACCTTGACACCACTTTTGGCATAAAGTGTGGGTCAGTTCTCATCACCACCCTATCATTCTGTTCTGGATGTAGGGTTCTTGCAGTGATAGCGCCTGTAGTTTGCTCACCCTGCGCAGCGAGGTGATTGCAACCAAGAAGGCTGTTTTCATTGTTAGCATTTGTAGTGAGGCTTTATGAATGGGTTCAAAGGGCGCTTTCATGAGCTCTGTTAGGACTAAATTGAGGTTCCATGCCGGTGGCGGCATCCTCTTTGGTGGTGCAATCCTCTCTGCCCCTTCCAGGAATCTCTTCACTATATGTGATGTAAAGAAACTCCTCCCTGTTTCTCCTCTTGTGTAGGCTACTATTGCAGCTAGGTGACTCTAAGTGAGGATGAACTTAGTTTTGCCTTCAGGAGGTGCGTGAGATATCTTAGCACCTTTGATTCCCTTGTCATCTTCTTGTGTAACTTTTTCTTGCTGCACCATTGTGTAAACATCTTCCATTTTGCTACATAGCACCTTCGTGTGCTAGGTCACCTTGCCTCTCGTAGTACCCGCAGGGTACGCCCAGGTAACTTCAGGTGTGCAAACTATATCTTCAGGAGCCATGCTGCTAGGCTGAGGTTCTCTGGCTCTGGGTGTAGTACTTCTCTGTTTTGCATGGAGAGTAAGTCTTTCCTTTTCCCGAACTTGTGGGGAGCACCTTGTGCCATTTCCATTATCTGTGAGTACCAGGTCTGCCCGTCCCACCGGGGTGCCACCAGGATCAGAGTCATGTTGCTGGTCCTGCACTTGTTGAGTACTCTGTGTATCAGTGGTATCGGGGAAAAGCGTAAGCAAATGTTTTCGACCAGCTTATCCATTGGGCATTCCCCAGGGATCCTTCCCCTGGTTGCCTAGATGCGAAGTTTAGGCATTTTGCATTCTGGCGTTTTGTAAATAGGTCTATTGTCGGTGTTCCCCAATTTCTGAATAGCTTTTGCGTTTCCTGTGTATTGAGCTCCCACTCGTGGGATGCCGATGTCTGTCTGCTGAGCCCGTCTGCTTCCACATTGTCCTTCCCTGGTAGGTGTATGGTTAGCAGGTCTATCTTTATTGGGATGGCCCATCTCCCTATCTCCTGTGCTTGGCTCAATAACGGGGCGTATTGTGTTCCTCCCTGCTTGTTGATGTAGAACATCGTTGTTGTGTTGTCTGTCTGGATCAACACTCTCTAGTTGTATAGTTTTGTCTGGAAGACTTTCAGGGTGAGGAACAGTGTCTTTAGTTCCAGGTAGTTGATGTGTTTGACCGCATCCGTTGGAGTCCACAGACCCCTCACCCTGAGCTTGCTCATGTGTGCTCCTCATCCCTTCTGGGATGCATCTGTGGTGATGGTCACCATTGGGGTCAGTGGTTTTAATGGCTTCCCTTCCGTTATGTTCTCCTTGTTCCGCTACAACATCTCCTCCTGCACTGTGTGCGTTACAACCACTAGATCTTCCCAACTCCCTGTAGCTTGTGACCATTGTTCCTGCAGCCATTCCTGGAATGGTCTCATGTGTAGCCGTACATTTGGGACCAGATGGATGCAGGAGGCCATCATGCCAATGACCTTGCTCGCTGTCCTCACTGTCAGAGCTCGCCGCTTCTGGTAGAGGCGCGTCTCCTTCAGCAGGGCCAGTGTTCTCTTGTTGCTTGGAAACACCTTGCTCTGTATGGTGTTGATCTGTGCTCACAGGAAGATCTTTACTTGCTCTGGTTCCATTGAGGATTTCCCCCAGTGAATGGAGAATCCCAGGTCCACCAGTGTACTTGTCACGCGCTGTCGTGTCCTGTGTGAACTTGCCTTTATTAGCCAGTCGTCCAGGTAAGGGTATACATGGATCCCTTCCCTCCTTAGTTGCTCTGCCACTGCTGCGAGGCACTTTGTGAAGCCCTTGGTGCGGATTTTAGTCCGAATGCTAGGGCTGTGAACTGGTAGTGCTCTTAGTTGATGGTAAATCTCAGTAGATGTTTGTGCTGCCTGTTCACTTGGATGTGCAGGTAGGCATCTTTGAGGTCTATGGTGGCATGAAGTCTCCGTCCCTTATCTGAGGAATGACCTCTTGTAGGGACGTCATTTTGAACATTTGTGTTTTTATGTACTTGTTTAGGAACCTTAGGTCCAGGATGGGTCTCAGTGTTTCATCCACCTTTGGTACCAGGAAGTAGGTTGAGTACCCCACTTTGTTCCTTTCTCTGTATGGTACTGGTTCGATGGCCTCCTTTTGGAGGAGTTCCTTTGCCTCCTTTTGAATTAGCCCGAGCTCCTTTCCTGACTGCGCCTTCCTTTTTGGCTTCCTGTTTGGCGGTGTCTTTTCCAGTTCTATGCAGTATCCGAACTGTATGATATTGAGTATCCATTTGTCTGTGGTTATCTTCTTCCACTCCCGGAAGTAATTACTTAGCCTGCCTCTTACTGGTGTTACATGTTCGTTGATGTTTTGTCCGTGTAACCCTATATTGGTCTTGTTGTGCTCCACCCTGGGAGGAGTTGCATGGGTGGGCACGTATTGCGTGACGGAGTAACTTTGAGGCGGGTTGTTAGCCCCCTCTTTTATTTTGTCCACGTCCGCTCGCCCTCCCGCGAAAGGACTGTCCCCTGTTGTGTCTGGCTGTCGCCCTGGTGGGACTGTTGGAAAGTCTGGTGTGACGTTCCTGGCTGGTTTCCCCCTCTTCCGTTCGGTCTCATTGACGGAGTACCCATTTTCGTCCTCCTGAATTGTAAGGCCCCCATGGACCTTGAGGTTTCGTTTTCTTTTTTGAGCTGGATGAGCTTTTCATCCACCGGCGCCCCAAACAGCGTCTCCCCATTGAACGGAGTGCTTAGAATGTTGTGCTGTACCTCTGGTTTGAAGCCTGAGATCCTGAGCCAGGCCTGTCTTCTCTCTGTTATTCCCAACATCATCAGCATGCTGGATGTCAGTTCCATCCAAGGCTGTTTTGAGGCAAGAATTTGTCACATTTTTCCCCTCTTCCACAAGGTGTGAAGCTCTTTGTTGATACTCGTCTGGGAGGTGCTTGATCAGCTCTCCGATCTCATCCAGAATTTGGTACTGGTGCCTGTTCAGCAGGGCGTTTGAGTTTTCCATGCGCCAGTGCATTGCTGCATTTCTTTCTTTCTTCATCCTAGTTAGGTCCATCCTCCTGCTTTCCTTGTCTGGTGGTGGCCCTGATGTTGTTGGCACACTTGCCCTTTTCCTGGCGGTCACCGCAATAATGGAGTCCGCCGTAACTTATTCTTGGATGTAGCGGGGATCCTTAGAGGAGTGTTTATATTTCTTCCCCGTCCTAGGCGTAACGGACCTGCATGTTGCTGGTTCCTTCAACGCCTCTTTCCCCTGGGCCATGACACTCTCAAGCATGGGGAGGTACTGGCTCCTAGTTTGTGTCAGCAGGATCCCTGACATAATATCGAGGGACATAATATCGACTAGCAAAAATATCGGCGAAAAATATCGACAGACATAATATCGACTTTGTATCTACAAACAGGTAAGTACAAAAATATCGAGTAAAAAATATTGTTTATAAAAATATCGACTTAATTAAAAACAATGTTAAATTAAATTAATATTAAAAATTAACTACTAAAATATACTTAAAAATACTTAAATTACCTTATATTAATTAAATACTTCATTAAAACTATAAAAAAATTTACAATCATATTTGTTAAAACATATATATATATATATAGTAACATAATATAATCAAAAAATATCCAATATTATTACTGTAGGATAGCAGAAGTGTAAAAATTACTATTCCCACTCCAGAGAGTGCAACAGTAAATAAGGCGTTGGATAGCGTAGAGGTAAGAATTACTATTCCCACTCCAGAGAGTGCAACAGTAGGGAAAGCGTTGGATAGCGTAGGGGGAAAAATTACAATCCCACTCCAGAGAGTGCAACAGTAGAGAAAGGGTTGGATAGCGTAGGGGTAAAAATTACTATTCCCACTCCAGAGAGTGCAACAGTAGGGAAAGCGTTGGATAGCGTAGGGGGTAAAAATTACTATTCCCACTCCAGAGAGTGCAACAGTAGGGAAAGCGTTGGATAGCGTAGGGGTAAAAATTACTATTCCCACTCCAAAGAGTGCAACAGTAGGGAAAGCGTTGGATAGCGTAGGGGTACAAATTACTATTCCCACTCCAGAAAGTGCAACAGTAGGTAAGGCGTTGGATAGCGTAGGGGTACAAATTACTATTCCCACTCCAGAGAGTGCAATAGTAGGGAAAGCGTTGGATAGCGTAGGGGTAAAAATTACTATTCCCACTCTAAAGAGTGCAACAGTAGGGAAAGGGTTGGATAGCGTAGGGGTAAAAATTACTATTCCCACTCCAGAGAGTGCAACAGTAGGGAAAGCGTTGGATAGCGTAGGGGTAAAAATTACTATTCCCACTCCAGTGAGTGCAACAGTAGGGAAAGTAGATACTTCAAATATAATTTAAATAAATATATATATTAATATCTATAAAAAAATTAATTACAAGTAATTACCAATTTAATATAATATAATAATTAATTAATTACAAATACTAATTTAAATTAATCATTACAATTAGTTATCTATTAATACTAATTAATTACAAATTAACAATTAATTATTTAGTAAATAAAGTTACTTAACAATTAAAATCTAATAAATACCCCAAAAAATAACATATGTAATTAGTTATAATTAAATTACTTCCCACCCTATTCCCCTATAAGCCCACAACCCGCTACAGAAATTAAATTAGTTAAATTAACATAATTATCAATTAATCAATTAAATAAAATGAATTGGCAATTAAAATTTAATTAATGACCAAATAACAATTATTTAACAATTAAATATAAATAAATAACACTACATAAATTAACATATTTGATTAATTATAATTAAATTACTTCCCACCCTATTACCCTATAAACCCACAACCCGCTACAGAAATTACATTTGTTAAATTAACATAATTATCAATTAATCAATTAAATTAAATTTATTGGCAATTAAAATTTAATTAATTACAAAATAAAAATTAATTAACAATTAATTATAAACAAACTATATCTTCAGGAGCCATGCTGCTAGGCTGAGGTTCTCTGGCTCTGGGTGTAGTACTTCTCTGTTTTGCATGGAGAGTAAGTCTTTCCTTTTCCCGAACTTGTGGGGAGCACCTTGTGCCATTTCCATTATCTGTGAGTACCAGGTCTGCCCGTCCCACCGGGGTGCCACCAGGATCAGAGTCATGTTGCTGGTCCTGCACTTGTTGAGTACTCTGTGTATCAGTGGTATCGGGGAAAAGCGTAAGCAAATGTTTTCGACCAGCTTATCCATTGGGCATTCCCCAGGGATCCTTCCCCTGGTTGCCTAGATGCGAAGTTTAGGCATTTTGCATTCTGGCGTTTTGTAAATAGGTCTATTGTCGGTGTTCCCCAATTTCTGAATAGCTTTTGCGTTTCCTGTGTATTGAGCTCCCACTCGTGGGATGCCGATGTCTGTCTGCTGAGCCCGTCTGCTTCCACATTGTCCTTCCCTGGTAGGTGTATGGTTAGCAGGTCTATCTTTATTGGGATGGCCCATCTCCCTATCTCCTGTGCTTGGCTCAATAACGGGGCGTATTGTGTTCCTCCCTGCTTGTTGATGTAGAACATCGTTGTTGTGTTGTCTGTCTGGATCAACACTCTCTGGTTGTATAGTTTTGTCTGGAAGACTTTCAGGGTGAGGAACAGTGTCTTTAGTTCCAGGTAGTTGATGTGTTTGACCGCATCCGTTGGAGTCCACAGACCCCTCACCCTGAGCTTGCTCATGTGTGCTCCTCATCCCTTCTGGGATGCATCTGTGGTGATGGTCACCATTGGGGTCAGTGGTTTTAATGGCTTCCCTTCCGTTATGTTCTCCTTGTTCCGCTACAACATCTCCTCCTGCACTGTGTGCGTTACAACCACTAGATCTTCCCAACTCCCTGTAGCTTGTGACCATTGTTCCTGCAGCCATTCCTGGAATGGTCTCATGTGTAGCCGTACATTTGGGACCAGATGGATGCAGGAGGCCATCATGCCAATGACCTTGCTCGCTGTCCTCACTGTCAGAGCTCGCCGCTTCTGGTAGAGGCGCGTCTCCTTCAGCAGGGCCAGTGTTCTCTTGTTGCTTGGAAAGACTTTGCTCTGTATGGTGTTGATCTGTGCTCACAGGAAGATCTTTACTTGCTCTGGTTCCATTGAGGATTTCCCCCAGTGAATGGAGAATCCCAGGTCCACCAGTGTACTTGTCACGCGCTGTCGTGTCCTGTGTGAACTTGCCTTTATTAGCCAGTCGTCCAGGTAAGGGTATACATGGATCCCTTCCCTCCTTAGTTGCTCTGCCACTGCTGCGAGGCACTTTGTGAAGCCCTTGGTGCGGATTTTAGTCCGAATGCTAGGGCTGTGAACTGGTAGTGCTCTTAGTTGATGGTAAATCTCAGTAGATGTTTGTGCTGCCTGTTCACTTGGACGTGCAGGTAGGCATCTTTGAGGTCTATGGTGGCATGAAGTCTCCGTCCCTTATCTGAGGAATGACCTCTTGTAGGGACGTCATTTTGAACATTTGTGTTTTTATGTACTTGTTTAGGAACCTTAGGTCCAGGATGGGTCTCAGTGTTTCATCCACCTTTGGTACCAGGAAGTAGGTTGAGTACCCCACTTTGTTCCTTTCTCTGTATGGTACTGGTTCGATGGCCTCCTTTTGGAGGAGTTCCTTTGCCTCCTTTTGAATTAGCCCGAGCTCCTTTCCTGACTGCGCCTTCCTTTTTGGCTTCCTGTTTGGCGGTGTCTTTTCCAGTTCTATGCAGTATCCGAACTGTATGATATTGAGTATCCATTTGTCTGTGGTTATCTTCTTCCACTCCCGGAAGTAATTACTTAGCCTGCCTCTTACTGGTGTTACATGTTCGTTGATGTTTTGTCCGTGTAACCCTATATTGGTCTTGTTGTGCTCCACCCTGGGAGGAGTTGCATGGGTGGGCACGTATTGCGTGACGGAGTAAATTTGAGGCGGGTTGTTAGCCCCCTCTTTTATTTTGTCCACGTCCGCTCGCCCTCCCGCGAAAGGACTGTCCCCTGTTGTGTCTGGCTGTCGCCCTGGTGGGACTGTTGGAAAGTCTGGTGTGACGTTCCTGGCTGGTTTCCCCCTCTTCCGTTCGGTCTCATTGACGGAGTACCCCTTTTCATCCCCCTGAATTGTAAGGCCTCCATGGACCTTGAGGTTTCGTTTTCTTTTTTGAGCTGGATGAGCTTTTCATTAACCGGCGCCCCAAACAGCGTCTCCCCATTGAACGGAGTGCTTAGAATGTTGTGCTGTACCTCTGGTTTGAAGCCTGAGATCCTGAGCCAGGCCTGTCTTCTCTCTGTTATTCCCAACATCATCAGCATGCTGGATGTGTCAGTTCCATCCAAGGCTGTTTTGAGGCAAGAATTTGTCACATTTTTCCCCTCTTCCACAAGGTGTGAAGCTCTTTGTTGATACTCGTCTGGGAGGTGCTTGATCAGCTCTCCGATCTCATCCAGAATTTGGTACTGGTGCCTGTTCAGCAGGGCGTTTGAGTTTTCCATGCGCCAGTGCATTGCTGCATTTCTTTCTTTCTTCATCCTAGTTAGGTCCATCCTCCTGCTTTCCTTGTCTGGTGGTGGCCCTGATGTTGTTGGCACACTTGCCCTTTTCCTGGCGGTCACCGCAATAATGGAGTCCGCCGTAACTTATCCTTGGATGTAGCGGGATCCTTAGAGGAGTGTTTATATTTCTTCCCCGTCCTGCATGTTGCTGGTTCCTTCAACGCCTCTTTCCCCTGGGCCATGACACTCTCAAGCATGGGGAGGTACTGGCTCCTAGTTTGTGTCAGCAGGATCCCTGACATAATATCGAGGGACATAATATCGACTAGCAAAAATATCGGCGAAAAATATCGACAGACATAATATCGACTTTGTATCTACAAACAGGTAAGTACAAAAATATCGAGTAAAAAATATTGTTTATAAAAATATCGACTTAATTAAAAACAATGTTAAATTAAATTAATATTAAAAATTAACTACTAAAATATACTTAAAAATACTTAAAGTACCTTATATTAATTAAATAATTAATTAAAACTATAAAAAAATTTACAATCATATTTGTTAAAACATATATATATATATAGTAACAAAATATAATCAAAAAATATCCAATATTATTACCGTAGGATAGCAGAAGTGTAAAAATTACTATTCCCACTCCAGAGAGTGCAACAGTAAATAAGGTGTTGGATAGCGTAGAGGTAAGAATTACTTTTCCCACTCCAGAGAGTGCAACAGTAGGGAAAGCGTTGGATAGCGTAGGGGGAAAAATTACAATCCCACTCCAGAGAGTGCAACAGTAGAGAAAGGGTTGGATAGCGTAGGGGTAAAAATTACTATTCCCACTCCAGAGAGTGCAACAGTAGGGAAAGCGTTGGATAGCGTAGGGGTAAAAATTACTATTCCCACTCCAGAGAGTGCAACAGTAGGGAAAGCGTTGGATAGCGTAGGGGTAAAAATTACTATTCCCACTCCAAAGAGTGCAACAGTAGGGAAAGCGTTGGATAGCGTAGGGGTACAAATTACTATTCCCACTCCAGAAAGTGCAACAGTAGGTAAGGCGTTGGATAGCGTAGGGGTACAAATTACTATTCCCACTCCAGAGAGTGCAATAGTAGGGAAAGCGTTGGATAGCGTAGGGGTAAAAATTACTATTCCCACTCTAAAGAGTGCAACAGTAGGGAAAGGGTTGGATAGCGTAGGGGTAAAAATTACTATTCCCACTCCAGAGAGTGCAACAGTAGGGAAAGCGTTGGATAGCGTAGGGGTAAAAATTACTATTCCCACTCCAGTGAGTGCAACAGTAGGGAAAGTAGATACTTCAAATATAATTTAAATAAATATATATATTAATATCTATAAAAAAATTAATTACAAGTAATTACCAATTTAATATAATATAATAATTAATTAATTACAAATACTAATTTAAATTAATCATTACAATTAGTTATCTATTAATACTAATTAATTACAAATTAACAATTAATTATTTAGTAAATAAAGTTACTTAACAATTAAAATCTAATAAATACCCAAAAAAATAACATATGTAATTAGTTATAATTAAATTACTTCCCACCCTATTCCCCTATAAGCCCACAACCCGCTACAGAAATTAAATTAGTTAAATTAACATAATTATCAATTAATCAATTAAATAAAATGAATTGGCAATTAAAATTTAATTAATGACCAAATAACAATTATTTAACAATTAAATATAAATAAATAACACTACATAAATTAACATATTTGATTAATTATAATTAAATTACTTCCCACCCTATTACCCTATAAACCCACAACCCGCTACAGAAATTACATTTGTTAAATTAACATAATTATCAATTAATCAATTAAATTAAATTTATTGGCAATTAAAATTTAATTAATTACAAAATTAAAATTAATTAACAATTAATTATAAACAAATACCAATAAATAAATTTACATATTAAATTAATTATAATTAAATTACTTCCCACCCTATTCAACTATAAACCCACAACCCGCTACAGAATTAAATTACGCAAAATTTAAATAACATTAAATTCATTCATTAAATTATATTATAACATAAACACTTTTAACACATAAAATACACTATAAAAAATTCGATATTATTAAATGTTCGATATTTTTTTTAACCTATATTATGTACTTAGATATTTCAATTCAATTCAATTCAGTGATTTATATAGCGCGCTACATACCCAGAGGGTCTCAAGGCGCTTGGAGAAGGGTGGGGAGTTACTTGTCGAATATCCAGGTTTTAAGTTGTTTTCTGAATGCTAGGTGGTTCTGGGTGAGGCGAAGGTGAGTGGGAAGTGAGTTCCAGGTTTTAGCCGCCAGGTAGGAGAAGGATCTTCCTCCCATGGTGGTTTTGTTGATGCGAGGTACAGCAGCAAGGGCTTGGTGGGAGGAGCGTAGCTGGCGGGAGGGGGTGTAGAAGGAAAGTCGTGTGTTGAGGCATTCGGGTCCAAGTTCGTAAAGTGCTTTGTGTGCGTGGGTTAGAAGGCGGAATGTTATCCTCTTATTGATGGGAAGCCAGTGGAGGTTTTTCAGGTGACCAGGAATGTGATCTTTACGCGGAATGTCTAGAATGAGTCTGGCTGATGCGTTCTGGATGCGTTGGAGTTTTTTCTGAAGTTTTGCGGTGATACCGGCGTATAGGGTGTTTCCGTAGTCCAGGCGGCTTGTAACCAGTGCGTGGGTGACCGTTTTTCTAGTCTCAGTGGGGATCCAGCGAAATGTTTTTTTGAGCATGCGAAGAATATTGAAGCAAGATGATGAAACTGCGTTGACTTGTCTGGTCATCGAGAGTGAGGAATCCAGAATGACACCCAGGTTTCGTGCGTGGTCTGTTGGGATGGGTGCTTTTCCAAGGGATTCTGGCCACCACGAGTCGTCCCAGGCGGAGGGGGAGGTACCTAAGATAAGGACTTCTGTTTTGTCGGAATTCAGTTTCAGGCGGCTGTGCTTCATCCATTCGGCTACTTCTCTCATACCTTTATGTAGTTTGGTTTTGGCGGTGTTAGGGTCTTTGGTGAGTGAGAGGATCAGTTGAGTGTCATCAGCGTAGGAGATGATGTTGAGGTTGTGTTGACGTGCGATGGCCGCGAGGGGGCTCATGTATACGTTGAAGAGGGTGGGGCTGAGTGAAGATCCTTGTGGCACGCCGCAAATGACTTCAGTGGCTTCTGATTTGAATGGTGGTAGGCGGACTCTCTGAGTTCTTCCGGCAAGGAACGAGGTGTTCCAATCCAGTGCTTTTCCTTGAATTCCGATGTTTCTGAGGCGTTGTAACAGGGTGCTATGACAGACTGTGTCGAAGGCTGCGGAGAGGTCAAGGAGGATGAGGGCGACGGTGTCACCATTGTCCAGTAGAGTTCGAATGTCGTCTGTTGCTGCGATGAGTGCGGTCTCAGTGCTGTGTTTGGCTCAGAAGCCGGACTGTGAGGAGTCGAGGGATTTGTTGGTTTCGAGGAAGGTGGCGAGCTGGTTGTTGACAGCTTTCTCGATGACTTTGGCCGGGAATGGAAGGAGTGATATGGGGCGGTAGTTTTTGAGTTTGGTGGGGTCAGCTGTGGGTTTTTTCAGAAGGGCGCTGAGTTCGGCGTGTTTCCAGCTATCTGGGAAGGTGGCGGAGGTAAGGGAGCAGTTGATGACATCTCGGAGGTGGGGTGCGATGATGGAATCTGCTTTGTTGAAGATGTGGTGAGGGCATGGGTCTGTGGGGGATCCTGAGTGGATGGAGTTCATCAGGCGGATGGTATCATCCGTGGAGATTGGGTTCCAGTCATTAAGGATGTTCAAGGGGGGTGAAGGTGTGGCAGAAGGTTGGGTGGGTTGGTCTCCGGGTTGGTAGTCGAAGCTGTTGTGGATGTCTGCGATTTTGTCGTGGAAGAACGAAGCTAGTGAGTCGCAGAGGTCTTGAGAGGGAGTGATGTCGTTGGAGTTGGCAGTGGGGTTGGTGAATTCTTTGACAATGTCGAATAATTCCTTGCTGTTGTGGGCGTTGTTGTCAAGTCGGTCTTTGAAAGCGGCTTTCTTGGCAGTTCGGATCAGTTTGTGGTGTATGCGGGTAGCGTTTTTGAAGGCGTCTCTGGTGCTGGTGTTTGGGTCTTTTTGCCAGGCCTTCTCAAGGGAGCGACAGAGTTTCTTGGATTTCTTAAGATCATCGTTGAACCAGGGGGCGTTTTTGCTGCCTAGTTTGATTTGACGTTTTTTCAGGGGTGCTAGGTTGTCGGCGCTGTTGGTTAGCCATTGAGTGAGGTTAATGGCTGCTTGGTTGGCGTTCGATGAGTGGGCAGGGGGGTTTTGAAGAAGCGATGAGGAGATCTGGTCGATGGTGATTTTGTTCCAGTTTCTTCGCAGAGTAGGTTGAGGATGGTTGTGGGTTGTGGTCTTTTTGTAGATAAAGTGAACGCAGTTGTGGTCCGTCCAATGGAGAGCTGTGGTGTGACTGAAGGAGATATGTTTGCTGGAGGTGAAGATAGGGTCGAGTGTGTGACCTGCGAGGTGAGTGGGGGTATTAACAAGTTGTTTGAGTCCGAGGTTGGCGAGATTGTCCAGAAGGGTGGTGGCGTTGCTGTCGTTGCTCTTTTCCAGGTGAAAATTGAGGTCTCCCAATAGAATGTAGTCCTCGGAGGGGAGGGCGTGTGGGGTGATAAAGTCAGTGATGTCTTCACTGAATTGTGCTCGGGGTCCTGGTGGCCTGTAGAGGAGGGTGCCTCTGAGTGTGGTCTTGGGGTCGGTGTGGATCTGGAAGTGAAGGTGCTCAACTATCTATATTTTAAAATTCATTATTACATTACTTACCTGCAAAACGATATTTTTGATGTCTATATTCTGTCCATTCGATATTTTTTCCAGCCTATATTTTGTACTCGATATTATGTCCATTCGATATTTTGTAGTCGATATTTTGTCTGTTTACCGTGTGGGGAGCAGGGTCTCCAAGAGGAAGTCTGCTTTCAGTTTTTCCTCATCCAGCTTGACTCCAAAAGCTGTTGCTGTGTTCTTGATGACCATATTGTAGACCCCAATGTCATCTGGCGGCGAAGGCCTCGAAGGGTACGTGTCCACGGCCTCTTCTGGGCTTTCGGTGTCTAGGTCCTGCCACCCCAGGTCCTGTGTCCCCGAGGATGCCGAGCCGAGAATCGTCCGCTGATCGTCATCGCCCTCCTCCTCATAGTAGAAGGTTTCTTCCTCTGGATGGTACTGGGTCTCGGGACTTTTCGGCAGCTCTTCGGCGTCGAAGTTCTCCTCCTCTTCTACTTCAACGGTCACCGTCTTTGGCTTTGACGGAATCGCGAACCTCTTCATCTTTTCGTCAAACTCCTTCTTTCTTTGCAGGATGTTATCCATTTCGGCCTCGAGCCGTCTTTTCTTTCTCTCGAGTTCGGGGCCTGTTCAGTGTCGAACGGTTCGGCTGATCTCTTCGACGTATACTTCGACGTAGAAATGGGCTTCGGGTCCTTAGTCGACACTGAAGCGACCTTCGGGTCCTTCTCTTTCAAAGTCGTACTTTCCTTTTCTGGGACGTGCTTCGAAGACCTTAGCTTTTCGCCGGTCTTCGCCGCCTGGGAGTCCTTTTCGAAGGATCCGTTGGGCTGTTTGTCCTTGGATGCAGCTGCGGGCGTGGAGATTTTCGGTGCCAGTGCTCCCTTCGAGGACTTCCCCTCTGTTTTTTGAGAGTCTGACTCAGACTTTCGAGGTTCTGTCGGGGTTTAGGGGTCGTCGACTCCCCTACCTCTAGAAGTCTTCTTATCGCTCTCTGCGACCGTGTAGTCGTCGTCTTCTCGGGCGACGTTGTCCTCCTCGTCGCTCGAGAGCCCCAGGTCTCGAAGGGACGGTGGTTGTCCCTTGCCTTGCATGCTGTAGTTGGCTCTTCTCTGTCGCTCTCTAACCCGGAGAGTCTTCGGTGTGAAGGCGGAGAAGGCGTTGCAGTCCTAGCTCTCGTGGTCGACCGGTAGGCAGAGGTTACAAACCGGGTGCTGGTCCTTCTGCGCGTATTAGTGGTTGCAGTTACGGCATAATTTAAAAGGTGTCTTGTCCATTTCTTGCGCTCAGGGGGCCCCCTGTGTGCGCATTCTCCGTTGGACATCGAAGTTCTCAAAGATCTCCTTCTCCTTCGTCGCAGGTTAGCGGTCTAGTGTTCCCTCTCACAGGTATAAATGGCAGTATGGAGGAAGCGCAGCGGACGAGCGCAGCGGGAGCGCCGACTTCGTGCCAAAGTCGCGCATAAGTCAAGCCCGTCTTCGCCCGTCCGCGGCCGACCAGGCCCAGGGCCCCGTCGTAATGCCCATTTCTTGACCTACTCCGCGACCGAGCTCCTCAACCTGAACCTCCCTACGCCCATCTCTGATCGTGCCACCAGGGCCGCCCAACAATGCGGCATCTTAATCCCTCAGGATATCCCTGCCCTTAACACTATCTCCTCCCTGGAATGCCCTTCCTTCCCTTCCTCCTCTACGTCTCCTGCGCCTGTTCCTCTGAGGGTGCTGTACTTAAACACCCGCTCCTTAGTTCGCCACCAGCTCGAAGTTTTCCAACTCTTGCATGATAGCTCCATCGACATCCTCCTTCTAACCGAAACGTGGTTAACCGAGGACTCAGGCCCTGACATTCTAGCCGCTATTCCAGCAGGGTACTATATTATGCAAGCCAACCGACCTGCTGCTAAGTCGGGTGGAGGGGTGGCGGCCATTATCCGTTCTGAACTAAAATTCTCGGAGCTGACGATGACCCCCATCCCCAAAACTGACTGTCTTACTATAAAATTCTCCTCACCCAAATCTTCATTTGTCTGTGTTCTAGTCTACAGGCCCCCGGATCATATGCCTCTCTTCTCCCAGCTTTTTGGTGATTCCATCTCCCAACTTTTGATCAATCATGCTAACATCATGATCATAGGAGATTTTAATTATTGGCCATCTGATACCCATGAAAGCCATCTCTCCGTGGAATTTACGGACCTATTAGTAGGCATGAACTTTCACCAACATATTCACACCCCTACGCACTGTAAAGGTCACGTCCTGGACCAAGTGTGGACATCTAATCTTGACATCTCCCCTCCCTCTGTACTTCCCTGTCCATGGTCTGATCATTTTTCAATTTCCTTCTCCCTCCACCTTCACATCCCTCGCCCACCTCCCCTCATCAAAAACCTATCTGCGCGTAATTGGAAGAAAGCCAACATAACTGACTTTCACGCTCTATTGGCTTCCTCTGTTCCAGTCCCTGCGAGCTCGGTCAATGATCAAGCCGCCCATCTGGAGGAATGGCTGCTAACTGCCTGTGATATTGTTGCTCCCTACAAAACCATCAAAGCGAAGCGCCCCCATGACGCTCAACGCTGGTTTTCTGATCAGCTTAAGACTGATAAACTTGCGCTGCGGCAGGCAGAGCGCCGCTGGAGACGCAACTATGACCCTCAATTCAAACTGGTCTATGTAGATACTTTAAACACCTATAAAAAAACTATACTATCTGCCAAAACAGCCTACTTCTCTCAAAAGATTCTTAATTCGAACACCAAAGCCAAAGACATCTTTTCTATTGTTAATGAGCTCTCCCTGCCGGATAGGATTACCCCCCAACCTCAACCTACCCAAAGCTTATGCGATTCGTTGAACTCCTATTTTATAGACAAAATTTCTACCATCAAAGACAACATTCCCCCCCCTTCATCACCCCTTCCTTTACCTCTTCCCCCTATGAATTCCAGCCGCCTGACTCAGCTCCCACCAATTTCTCAAGATGAATTCTTCATTCTTCTCCGCAAAGTCAGCTCAGGCTCTCCTAATGACTGCTGCCCCCCTCAGATCCTCAGAGAAGCCTTTCTGTCATGCCCTGGCCCCCCATTAGCCTTGCTCAACAACTCTCTCGCTACTGGGGAGGTCCCCCGTTCCTTCAAACAGGCAGCTGTTCTGCCTATTCTAAAGAAAACCAATGCTGACCCCACAGTTTTAAGTAATTATCGCCCTATTTCCCTCCTTCCCTACTTGGGCAAAATCCTTGAGACCTATGTCACTCGCTGCCTGAGTACCTTTATAGAGAATTCCTCCTTCCTGGATAACCAACAAGCTGGCTTTCGACCCCTCCACTCCACCGAGGCGGTCATAGTAGCCGTCATGGATGCCTTGAGGAAAGGTGCCGACAACAACATCTCCCAGGCCCTTGTCCTCTTGGACCTGTGAGCTGCATTTGACACGGTCGATCACACCATTCTGATCGACCGTGTCCACAATGCCGGCATCCAGGGGGTGGCCCTCGAGTGGCTCAGATCCTTTCTGAGCCATCGTACTCAAGCAGTCCACCTATCTACCTTTTCTGCACACTACTCACTCCTCTATACACTACTCGGGGTCCCTCAGGGCTCCGCGCTCTCACCTTTATTGTTTAATTTGTACCTCCAGCCCCTTCTTGTTTCCCTCCGTAACACTCCGGTCACCATTTTTAACTACGCAGATGATCTTCAGTTAATTTTTCCCATTGACCCCCTTCCTTCCTCCCGTTCCAACTTTCAATCCAGTATGCTTAACATTGCTGAGTGGATGCTCCACAGTCAGCTAAAACAGAACCCTACAAAAACTGAGCTGGTACTAGTTGGAGGCTCCACTAACCCGTGGAATTCCACCTTTTGGCCCTCCTCTCTGGGGACTCCACCTAACCCAGTCAGCACGGTGAAGAGTCTGGGGGTGATCATTTCTGAGGACCTTTCCATGAGGCCTCAAATTAATGCAGTTACCTCATCCTGCTTTTCCACCTTAGGCGGATCCGTAAGATCAGTAGGTTCCTCACTAGAGATGCTCTGATCCTGGTCATCCTAGCATTGATCACTTCCAGGCTCGACTACGCTAACACGTTGTATGTCGGAATACCATCTATCCATCTCCACCGGCTACAACTTGTTCAAAATCAGGCAGCCCGCCTGATTTTTCGCCAGCCGAAATACCAGCATGTCACTCCTCTTCTGCGTAGTCTCCATTGGCTCCCCATCACTAAACGCTGCATCTTTAACTTGGCTGTGTCATCTTCAAAGCCCTATCAGACTCAGCCCCTGCTTTCATCTCGTCCTGCCTGACACGCTACGTCCCTCATAGAGACCTCCGCTCTGCTACTCACAACCTCCTGGTTATCCCTAAAATCAGGCCGAAAAAGCACGGAGGCCTCAGCTTCTCTGCCATGGCACCCGCCACCTGGAATTCTCTCCCCAATACACTCCGCCTCTGTCCCACTTACGATCACTTCCGAAAACTCCTAAAGACCTTTCTCTTCCAGTCAATCCCCGAGTAACTCCTCCACCCTAGCTGCCGTTACGTCAAGAGCGCCATGAAACCGTTGGTGAACGTGCGCTATATAAATACTTTTAACGTAACGTTCGTCGTCCCGGCTCGATGGTGTTGTTCCTCATCGTCTTCTCGGTCTTTTCCGCGCAAATTCGACTTTTCTGCGTCTTCTTTCCTCCAAAACTCTGGAGCCCCTCGAGAACGATCCAGACCCAACGGCGGCAAAAAGAATCAGAAGATGGCGCCCAAAGGTGGGAGCTTCAGCAGGAAGCGTGCCGACGTCACAGGAAGTATACCAAAAGGTGGGACGTCGATGCCCACCTGGGCTACAAAAAAAAGAAAGAAAAGACTACGATTCCCGACCCAACCACTAGACCGCAGAATAATGCACAGCATAGTGAATCCAGAAAGATCTTCACGCTGCAAAACAATAGTTTCTCTGGCAGTTTGCTCTCTTGATAAAAACTGATGTCTCCTTAAATTTGGGGGGATGCAAAAATGTCTTTCCAACTTTTTGACAGCTTACTCGTCCAATTCCTCTTCGTCTTACACACCACCACTGATAAATGTTCAAAGATGTCTTCGCCCCCCATGCCCAATGTCTATTCAAGTTACCATCTTTTTTATCAGCTTTGAATTTGAACCTATCGGTAGCGCCTAAAAACTCGTTGAACGCTGTAACCCGCTGCTTTCATCTTATAGGTGGCTTTCAATCAATCCATCAATCATAGCATTTATAAAGCACACTACATACCTGTGAGGGTCTCAAGGCGCTGAACCCACTTGAGCTTTCCTGGTAACTGCAAAAAAGTAGGTTGCGGTGTAACGGATCGCGTGACGCTGAGATGATGATATAAATGATCTTCCAGTAACTGTTAAAATATATTAGAATGAGTTTCAGGTAAAAGAAGAGAAATAGCGTTGCGTCTTTATTCAGGAAATCTCAATGAAGATGCCCAAAACTGTCAAATCCTCCTCAGGGTTTCTTTGAATGAAAAACAAATGTATTGCTGAGAAGACATAAATATGATCACATTCAAAATGTCTCCCAACAGTAATTGAGTGCACAGGAACAATCAGTGGGAGTTCAGAACATTTGTTAATTATAGGTGTTAACCAAGCAAGTTGGAAGGCAGTATACCTGGCTGGCATCTTTGCAATTGCAATTGACTTTTAATGTCGCGTCCCATCCACATGAGGACACATGAGTGACGTGGCAAATCGCTGCTTTGAAGTCCTATTTGTGTTTTGGAGAGAGGTATGGCACAGCGGCCAGAGCGGCTGATGCCGGAGCACGGGATCACAGTCCGATCCCCGGCAATGGCGACAGCTCAGACCAGCATCATGTGACTCTGGGCAATAGCTCGCTTAATTTCCCCGAAGGCCCCCAACCCCCCAGCGCCTTGAAACCTTAAGGGGTGATATGTTTGCGCTTTACAAATATGGATTATTTAGATATGGATTTCAACGACACATGTAACTTAGAACTCCACAATGGCCGCTTCAAACCGCTGGATAGAATTGTTGCACACAGTGGCCTGTATGCGCTGCCTCACAACGTTGTAGAGAGTAATCCACATCGTTTGCCTTGATGGTGAGCGAAGATCTGCATAAAATGCTGCAGCAGAATACCTTAACCCCTTCAATGCTCATGACGAGCTCTGCTCGTCATGATGCACGGTGCTCTTGTGCTCATGACGAGCTGAGCTCGTCATGAGCCCATCCATTGACATTGACCTCCAGCACAGGAGGAGAATAGCCCAAGCACCCAAGGTGGTAATGTAGTCTGTGCCCAGCTTTTCAAAAATCAGTCCATGTACTTGATATATTCTATAGACCGGTTGAGTCGCCATCCTCGTTGCTGCATGGTGACTAGCCTCCTGGAGTCGTCGGATGTATGATGACTATCTTTATTTCAAGAACATCATCAGAAAAAGTCAACTCAGTGGCAGCAAATGCTCCTACCAACCACCGACCTTGCCAACCATCGCCCTTCCACAAGTACTAGAATACACTTGTGGAGCTTCCTGAAACGGGACATATCAGTATCATGCATAAAGAGTGTGCCATGACCTTAAGTACAGAAGCTATAAAAACACGAATCACACTGGCAGACACACACAACACGAGTGAGACAGAAAACAAATGCGAACCTAGCAATGATAACTTAAAACACCATCCGTTCATATTTTGTTCATACTTTGTTGGTTTCAAACACAGTAGGCATTAATTATGAGAATAAAATAACATACCTTTCAAATATTAGCTAATGTACATTAACTGCAAGCTGTACAGAGATGGAAACTCCATCTGATACAGCTTTACAATGTGCTTAATCCATGAATTTGAAAGAAAACTGCTGCGAGTTGCAAATCTACCACTCAAGGGCAATAACTGCCTCTGAACCCTTCCTCATGCCAAAGCAAACTAAAATCTATCTCAGGAAGTATCTGCAAACATTAATTAGGTCCTGATTGATACATGGAATATCTACAAATGTTTCTTTTATGGAAAAACATGTGGGATGTTAAGTTACTCTTAACTTTCTAGGTGGATCTGTAATCAGAGAGTGGGAATTCCTGAATCTAAGCCTGCACAATGAATGCTTCTGTTGGAGTGACCTTGACAAATTATGGTATTTCTTTACTTTGCTCTTTTTTGGTTTTATACAAATCTTTATTTTTGCATACTCCTACCATCTAGTGTTGGGTCCGGATGTTGCAAGTTGTTTTTCTTCGAAGTCGTCTTACCAGTCATGCAGTTAGGTGACACCTCCTTTCGGTGATAGTCGCATGGGCAGAGACTCCAGTGCTAGATTGTTTTCCTGCAAGAGGATGAGAATGGAGTAAGTAAGTGTAATGTAGATATGTCCATGCATATTTAGTGTGAATAATAATAACTGCAACAACCTCAGGTGTCCGGGGAGGAGGGTGGGTACATGGGAACCTACAGCTCCGTATTGCCAAGAACAGATGATTACAGGGTAAGTAACATAATCCGTTTGAGGTACGTGTTGCTGTAAATACACATGCTTTGCATAGACTATATAGCAGTACTCCTCAAAGCGGTGGCTGACCAGTGGATATTGCAGTTGTCTGAAAGAGTGTCTTTAGCACTGACTGTCTCACATTAGCTTGTTGTCCTGCTAAGACATCCACACAATAATGTTTTGTAAATGTGTGTGGTGTGGACCATGTAGCTGCTTTACATATATCAGCTATGGAATTGGTACTTAAAAAGGCCACAGATGCTCCTATTTTTTGAGCAGAATGTGCTCTAGCGTTAACATAAGTTTGAATTTGACTATCCACCTAGGAATCCTAGATTTCAAAACAGGATTTCCTTTATGAGATGGAGCAAATGCAACAAAAAGTTGTTTTGTTTTTCGAAAACCCTTTGTCCTGTCAATATAGTATGGTAATGCTCTTCTAACGTCTTCTAGCCCTTTTTGCTACTGAATCAAGCTGGGGAAAGAACACAGGTAACTCAACTGACTGATTAATAAGAAAAGCAAAAACTACTTTTGAGAGGAAGTTAGGATTTGTACGAAGAACCACTCTTGCTTTGTGTAGCTAAAAGAAGGGTTGTTCCAAGGCTGTAACTCACCAACGCACCTGAGTGAAGGGATGGCGATTTAGAAGGCAACTTTCCATGAAAGAAATTGTAACTGACAACTATGTAATGGTTCAAATGGTTGACCCATAAGACTTGTAAGAACAATGTTCAGGTTCCAAAGAGGTGCAGGTGGGACCCTGGGTGGTATTCTTTTAAGCCCTTCCAAATAAGCTTTAATAATTAGAACTTTGAATAAGGACAACTGTCTGTTTTGCAGATATGCAACTACTGCTGCAAGGTGTAGTCGAATGGATGTGTAGGCTAAGCCTACTCGAGGAGATGCAAAAGATAACAAATAGTATGTTGTATAGATCCATCTAACAGATCAATTGTGTTCATATTACAATATATGACAAACCTTTTCCACTTTGCTGCATAACATGCTCTAGTGGTAGGTTTTCTTGTTTCTTTAAGAATTGTCATAGAGCATTGTGGTAGGTTTAGATAACCAAACTCTAGGACTTCAGGAGCCGGATCGCTAGGTTGAGCTCCTTAGGGTTTGAATGTCCGATTTCCCCATGGTTCTGTGTGAGAAGGTTGGAAGTAAGGTGCAGTTTTTGGTGTGGAACCACTGACGGTTCTAGCAGTGTGGTGAACCACGGTTGAGGAGCCCAGGTGGCAGTATCTAGAATCAGTGTGAGTGGTGTCTGCCTGAGTTTCCGATCCAGAAATGAAAGGAGGGAGAGGCGGAAAAGCATAAGCAAATATCCCTGACCAGTTCATCCATAGGGTATTGCCTTTGAATAGATGGCATACCTTAGCTACACAAGTTATGTGAAAAGATGCATAACATTACAAAATTACATAGACCGCAGAATGGGACGGCAGTGCTACTGACAGAGGCCACAGTTGATTTGGTCATTGTAGGGCTACAGTCAATGAGAAGTTAGAGCTGGCACCATTGGCGTGGGTCTCCCTTCCATTTTTTGCTGTTGCCTCATGTATTTTTGCTGGTGTTAGATGCTTTGGGCACTGTGCTACTACTATCCAGTGCCACCGTGCAAGTGCTTCCTATTGTAAATTGATATATTAATCAGTGGTTCCATGTTTGGCTATTTGGTTTACTTGTCAGACCCTAGTCTAGTGCACTGAGTGTGCCCAGGGCGTGTAAATCCAAATGCTGCTGGTGGGTTTGCAGCATTGGTTGTGCCACCCACAGAAGCGGCCTGGTAAAATGCGTCTAAGGTCTGCCGTTGCAGAGCCTGCGTGCAGTCTGGTTCTGTCATGCTGACTCGGCAAGTGCACCCACTTGCCCGTCCCTAAACCTTCCCTTTTCTTCATATCAGTCACCCCTATGGTAGGCCCAAGGACAGGGTGCATTGTAAGTATAAGGTAGGACATGTTCTGATGTGTGTAGCATGTTCTAAAAGTGAATTACAGCCATTTTCGTTTTTCACTATTGCAAGGCTACCTGTTCTCCATAGGCCAGAATGGGCTGTTAGATTATTACATGTTTAAAATCCTAACTGACTCAGAGAACATGGTAGAAATTCGAGTTTAGTATGCCAGGACTCAGAATGATAAAATGCATCTTTTAGTGAAGTTGGTTTTAACATTCAGTGTTTGCAAGTACCACTTTTAGGAAGTAGGTATTTGCTTGTCTAACCTTTCAAACCGGCCTCTGCTAGGTTGTGTATTCCTTTGTTTGGTTTTGTGAGTGACAGGGCTGGGGGATTCCAAGAGACAGGATGAGTCAGCCCAGTGGTGAATAGAGGGATCTGCATCTAGATGGGAGGGAGGAGTTGAACCTGAACCTTAAATAGGGCTGTGCCTGTTTTCCACCTCCTGGGGAGCGGCTGATGTCTCTGCCCTGCACACTGAAAGAAGAGAAGGAGTCATCTAAACAAAGTGCTCCAGGACTTGCCTTCTACAATGCTGTCTCCACCTCCTGTGGGGCGTCTGATGTTTCTGCCCTGCACTGTGAAAGGAAAGGAGAAGTCTGGTAAACAGAGTGCTTCAGAACTGGTTTGGACTGGGCAAAGGCCCCTCTCCCCCCAGGGAACAAATGATTTTGGGGTATACATATTGGGACCCGGATCCCATGATATTAGACCACTTTTGGACTACAAGAAGAAATTGATTGGCCTGAAGTTGTTGCCCTACTGCCAAAGGAAGGAGAAAGGAACTTTGTGTACTTTGCTTTCAACTTGTGAAGGATCTCCAAGGGCTTGGAAAAGAGCTTGCCTCCTGCTGAAGTCTCAGGGATAACAGACTTCACCCCCCCCCCCAGCTCCCCAGAGTTCTTTAGAAGTGCCTGCTGCTGTTTTGGGCCTTCTGATGGACTGCGTGTCGCAATGAGCTGGAAGCGCGGCTCATCGAAGAAGAATCACGTTGCCGTCGCTGTGCCTGCCGTTGTAACTCCGAAGGAGGGTGTCGCCGCTGGAAATGTCTCACTGCACCGCATCGAGAGAAGCGTGCTGCAACGAAGAGGAAGCGTGTCGCCGTCGATGCTGCTGCCGTTGCAACTCCGAAGAAGGGTGTCGCCGCTGTATCTGCCGCATTGCACCGCATCAAGAGAAGAGTCTCGCAACGAGGTCGGAGCGTGTCACCGTCGCTGAGCCTGCCGTCGCAACTCCGAAGGAGGGTGTTGCCGCTGGGACTGTCGCACAGCACCGCATCGAAGTAAAGCGACTCGCATCCCCGAGAAGCGCGTTGTCGTCGGAGCTGCTGCCGGCGCATCATGGATGTCGCCGCTGTAGTTGTCGCATCATGCGGAAGCTTCACGCATCGTGGGAGAAGAGTGTCGCAAGTGGAGCTGCTGCCGTCGCATCGTGGAACAAGGGTGTCGCCGCTGCAGTCCACGCATCGAACCAAGAACTTCTCGCATCCCCGGAGAAGCGTGCTGCATCCGGAAGATCTTCACGTCTTTATTTCTTCGCACCTGAACTTTGCCGCATTTCCCTCGTTGCGACATTGCTTGTCGTGGAAGCGCAACGCAACCTAAGGTACATTGACGCAAAGTGTCGCATCTTAAGAACTGAAATTAACTAAGCTAAATCTACCATCTTAAAGTAACAGTATTGTGTATTTTTTTTGTTTATGGTCTTGTGGTAAATCTATATAAAGTATACTTATTTTTGATATAAAACCTTGCATGGTGTCCATCTGTAGTGTTGTCACTGAGTACTGTATATGGTCCCAAATCCTTAACACACTGCCTCTGAGATAAGCCTGTTTGCTCGTGCCAAGCTACCAAGGGGGTGAGCAGGGGTTATATAGGAGTGTAATCCCCTTATCCTGATTAGAGGCAAGGGTTCCTATTTGTCACAAGTACCTACCTGTGCCAACTAGAGACCCCCAAAACTAACAGAGGGTCACATGTATACGGTGAGGGCAAGTCAGGGAGAACGTGGGGAGCTTAGCTTCTCTCTTTCTCTGAGCCTCGCCGCTTGTTGCTTTCTCCTCATCCCCCACTTCTAACCCGTAGTAATTCACCCAGGGGGTCCAGATCTTCTTACATGTTTGGGGGCATCCTCTAGCCTTATGTCACTCTTTCCGCTACCATGTAGAGATCCATGCTGGCCTTCCATTCATTCAGTGTAGGGGGCTTTGGGGCTCATCAATATTGGACTATATCCCTTTTGGCCACCACCAACCCTAAGTTGCATAGTAAAAGTTTGCCGCATGGCCAGTCTTTTGGGGATAACATACCTAGCCTCAAATTCGAGCTGTGCTCCAAGTATTCTGTTCCCCCAATATCTGTGTCCAGTACGATTTTATACAGCTACATTCCCAGAGGGTATGCATGTATGTGCCATGTAGAGCCTTACATCATAGGCAGTTGGGTGTGTCTGCTCTTTCCATAGTGTGTAGACGTGCTCTGCCACAATATACTCTGAGAAGGATCTTAAATTGGATTAGACAAAGACTTTCTTTTATGGCTACCTCTCTTGGGTGCATCAGAGCCGACTCCCAATCAACATCTTCTAGTGGTCCTGTGATATTCTCCCACTTGGCCCTAAGTGGTCCCAGCTTGTCTGTATGTTGTTAAGTAATGTTTTGTAGGCCCATGAAATGGCTTTATTAGGGATCTCCTACTGCAAGAGCCTGTCTTCGAGGGGGTCACATTCAGGGATATCTATTGTGTCCAACCCCTCTGCCCTCCATGCATGCTTCAGCCTGAGATATGCACAGCTTTGGTTGTCATTTAGTTGATATGTGGTCTGCAGTGTGACAAAGGAGGCAAGGATGTCTCCCTCTAGGACATCTCCCAGTTTGAAGATTCCGTTACCTGACCTGGTGCTGGATAGTTCCCATGCCTCACTGGCCCTACATGTGCAGGCAGATCGCTTTGAAATCTGGGTACACCACTGGTCACTTAAAGATACTTGTCGATCCAGACACCCTGAATCCGCAAGGCCCTCGCGGGAATCTGACCCGAGGTGAATGTCTGGCAGTCCCTTCCTCTAACCCACATAAGTAGGCCAGTTGGCCTTCGCAAAGATGCACATTCTGCCCCACCTTCTATATTATTTTGCGAACCTCCCGGTCATTTCACACTACTCAAAGGAATTAGACTCTCCTCTGCACACTCATGTGGGGAGCTAGACCCAAACAAATCACTATTGTCAAATTATAGCTGTAGATGGACAGGGAGGCTTGGGTGCCCCCTCCTTCAAGCCATACTTTCTGGCAGCGTAGTTCCAATGGTTGTCCCGCTGATTAGCTGTGCACTATCTAGACGAAGCCAGTACCAAGCTTAGGTCCCTGTCGATACCTAAGCTCTGGGACTTACTCCTCCCAAAGGTTCTACCCCCATCCCCCTGGCCCCTGCAAGTGGCAATAGCAAAGACGTGCATGGCCAGGATACACCGCCTCTCCCGGAAGACCCCACTAAGCTCCCCAAATGTACCTCTACTCTGTCTTTCTCGAGACCTGGGTTCTACAGTGTTGGGGACCTGAGGGCCTGGGTAGACCACTCAGTACTCACCGCGAGAGACCTCTTTGTCGAAGGCAAACTCCTCCCCTTGAACCAACTGGCTGAGGAGAATGTCTCCCTCCTGGACAGTTCATCCTACACAGACAGCTCAGTCACACATTTCACACCCTATGGGACCTTTCAGAGGGCGAACCCACAGCACATCCTAAAAATAGGACCTGGCCGACACCTTATGACCTGGTTATATAAGGTCTTACGCAAATTGATGCCTGCATATTCAGGCACAAGAAACAACAGAAAGTACGAGCCCGCTCCACACCCCTGGCACTTCTGCTAACCAAATGTACGCTCACACTTTACTGGCGTTCCCCATGGCCCCCCTGTTGGAAGCGTGGAGGGGAGCAATGCACAATGGTTTGCAGCAGAAGATGACCTCCGATACGAGGAGGTACGACAGCTGCACAGACAACCTATATCCCCTAAGTTGGCCACCCTACTCATACACTTCCAACAGGAGGTGAGAAATGACAACCTATCCCCATGAACACACTATGCACTTCCCATGCTTGTTATCAACACCAATCGGGGATGCCCACGTTAACAGTCACTGCCAAAACACCTTTGCCAGCTCCAACATAACTGTGGCACACCAGCACAAAGCCATGCATCCCACCCACACCTTGCCACCTACACCACCCTCTACAGCTAGTCACTACAACAGAGTACATTCGCTCCTCACTCTGACCCCTCTGTTTATCTTCAGTTTCACCTTAAAGACATTTTGCAGTAGTATAAAAGTAGCAAGCACTCACAACCGTGCAGACTCCGGTGCCTATGTGCACCCTGCAGAGATGTTTTATATAATACACCCATGCTTAATTACCCTGATCTCTCTGCTCAGCACTAAAGCAACATGCTGTAAGGCGTCATATGACTGTTGTTTAAGTTGTAAAACTCAATCAAGATATTTACGGGGAAAAAGTGGGGTCTAGCCCCCTTGCCAAGGATAGTGATGCCATAAAGGTAAGCACTCAACAGAGGCTTCCGACAGCTGTCAGTGCACAGAACCACACTCTCAATCTCCACTGACAGGTGGGTGGGCTACAGGCGGGCCTACTGTGTTTTCTTGGGGCTCTCCATCTTTCCGAGTGGGGGGCTATCACCTCAGATGATAGGTACCCGCCCAAATACCACTCACGATCCATGCACACTCTGTCACTGGAACCCTGCTATATCGGGCTGATGATCCCATAGCAAGGGCGAAACCAGTCCTAGGATGCTTGTGTTCCAGGTCAGGGAGAACCTGTCTGGGCCGGCTGGACTGTTCCCATTGGAGGAGGGTCAGCACTGATTTGCATATAGCTGGGTCCAAACTGAGTTGGTATGGTGTGCAAAATAACAATGGACTGGGAAGCGGCCGAGTAATTACCCGTTGCTGAGATTAATTCAAGCATTCCATCCACCACTTTTTGTACAACTTGCCTCTAGATTTGCTTCTTGCAAAGAGACTCCGCAAAGAAACACCACTGGTTGATTCAGCAGGTGACAAAGATGCCACCATGGATGTTCTAAGCAACGTCCCAATGGTAGAGATGTGTAAAGCAGCAACATGAGAGGCTGTGCATCTCTTCTTAAAAGAGTTCTGGATGGACAGGCATGCAAGGAAATAAGCCCAAATGTGCCTAATTTTTCTAAAACATTAATCACTCAACTACCTCTTTTTCCCTCCTCCTCAAACTTAAATCTTCTTTTTAAGTTGTTGCACAACCTGTGATTCTGCCACAGCATGGTGCCAATGGAAAACATTACTTGTAATTAGTTGCAGCTTGTCATGTTGATAGTTCACATGCACCACTAACTTGCAGTGTGGGTGGAAAATATATAGCAGGGCCATCCAGCCTTTTCTATAGTAAGATCTACTTATATTCAATACAGATCACCCTCCGCTACTAACACAAATTATGAGTGTTACTGTGGGGACCACGTCAGACAATAATCCATTCTCTAACAAAGCAGTGTCCGGCTGAGCACATCCGGTATCATCTCCAACAATAATGTCACAAACAGCTTTATCAATTGTAACTCTGAATGCCTCTGTGTTACAGCAGTCATATACACAATGCCCCCAGGCACCAGAGACAGAACATCAGTATTGGATTAACATTTAACCATCAGCCTTAATTATATTTTTCTGCAAACATTAGATGATAAGTTCTGCAAATAAACAGATTGTGCTTTTAAATATATCTTTTTCCAATCTGGAGGCATGCCAAATCCAAACAAATGCTTTTATTTACCAGGCTGGGCAGCACGTCAGGGAGCTACTGACTCCTATCTAGAGCTCGACCAGTGGGTCTCGAGCTACTCGTTGGAAAACCATGGGATATAGGTTACTCAGCTTCACTAAGCAGTTCATTTTTAATAGTACAAATGTAAGAAGACATACGTATATTTGCAGAGAAACAACACAATAATTTGCAGTCTGCGTGCTGATGCATTATGCATTTCAGCTACAGGATTAAAAGTCGGTCTCCAAATCAAAATTCACTCTTTGAACTCAACATGTTGTACTATTCAGAACCCTATACGTGACCTCATGTGAACTTTATTACTACAAGCGGAAACAAATGGTTACAGGTAGTAGTATTTTCCTTCCTTCCTAGATATCACTGTCCACCTTTCGCATATTATAACAGTGCATTTTAAAAAAAAATATTTCCTATGTATAATGTTCAATGTTCTTTTCTTTCTGCAGCTCAGCAGTCACAGACAGAAAGTATGAATGGGAAAGAGAAACTTAAAGCTTTTGGAGGAAGGAAGAACTTTGCTTACAAAATGAATGAGAGAAAACACCAAAGAATGTACAGGAGTGATAATTTTAACAATAAAACACTACTTGCAAGGCATAAAAGAATTCACACTGGCCTACGAGCGTATCCCTGTGCTGTGTGTAATAAGACATTTACTGGAAAGACGCATCTTTTACTGCACGAACAAACACACACAGAACAGTATCCCTACACTGAGCATGAAATGAGGTTTGCTGACAAGCCAACTCTTGCACATCATGAAAAAACTCTCAAAGGAGAGCAGCCATTTCACTGCAACATCTGTGAGAAAAACTTTACAAAGAAGACAAGTCTTATACAACATCACAGAATACACACAGGAGAGAAGCCTCATCACTGCAGTGTGTGTTCCCAGAGCTTTACTCGTAAGGGCAATCTTTTGCGCCATTACACCTTACACACAGGATGGAGGCCTTATCACTGCACTGTGTGTGGCAAGAGCTTTAACCGTAAGGAACGCCTTGTAGGACATCAGAGAACACACACAGAAAAAGGCTACGTTGCAGCACAGGATACGACAATCGTTTTAAATTAAAGGTGGCTTCAAATAACACATACAAGATAGAGGCCGTCTCAAAGCACTGCAAACAGAGCATCATTTTAAAAAAGAAATCTGATTTTTTTAATGCAGTCTAAGAATTTACAGCTGAAGTTAGACCTTCTACGATGTCTTGGAAACCATCAGGGCTGAGGTCCTCGCTTTCCTCTGAATGTCAGAAGAGCTTTAAGTTGACGGACAAACTTCAACATCTGCAGCGTCTCCAAACAGAAGGTTGGCCCTTCAGCTACACTCCACTGGGCAAAGAACTTCAGAGAAAATTGCTTTACTGTGAATGAAACTTTTTAGACACACATGAAATGTTTGCAGTGGTAATGAAGTGTGGAGCAAAAATAACTCCTAGGACCCAATAAAAAATGATTGAAAACCTGGGCAAAAGAGCAAAATAAACGTATAGATGAAATATTAATCAATACCCACTTGAGGATGAAAAATATAAACTCCCTTCATCACTAAAATAGAAACATCTACTGCCTATCAGCAGCTTCAGACTCATTGATTAAGCATTCATAAGAGACCATCCAGGCAGATAGATCAAAACAGAATGCATGGCTGTGTGAATTCAACAACATACAAAGGTGACACAAATCTAAATATTCTGAAATTTCAACTCTGAAAAAAATTTTAGGATTCAGTTTTGAGACGGTTTGTATCAGGTGAGGGTTAAATACCTAAAAACTAAGTTCCTTATAGATTACAAAACAGGGTAGAAGGGCAGGTAAAGATAGTGTAGGAATTATTTCAACAACTGCTGTTATGTGTTTTGTGAGGTCAGTTGTGTCCTGTTCTAGTGTGAGGGGTGAGATTGACAATTAGACTAGATACATTGTCGCAGTGAGCTGTTTGCCAAGAATGTCTTATTTATGCCATAAAACTTTGCTAATAAACCAATCCGCCTGCCCTTTCCATGTGACAATGAGATGGGAGATACTTCAACCTCATCAGTGCATTCAGAGTGTTTATTTTCTATCTTGGTGATTACTCTGTCCCAGAATAGGGTAGGCAGGAACTTGCCCTCCCCTGCAGCCCTTCCACCACCAGCCCCTCAGATGTGAGGCATTCCAGTGTGTAGTTCGCACCATCACTGTGTTTATTAGAGTAGTGCAAGCATTACAAGTACAATTTGCACTGTTGATATTTCAGACGACAACTTTTGAAGTTTAATAGTGTAATAGCTTTGGGAACAACGTTGTCTCTTGGACCTTTTCCTTCACTGAGCGTACTGATTGGCTTAAAATAGTCCGATTACTCTGGACCCTGTGCCATCTGTGAGCGCCCAAGGCTTGCCTCCAAACCATTATATCGAAGCAACAGTTCTAGTGTATGGAGTCGTGAAGCATCCTGGTGAATGTTGTGTGTCCTCCACAAGATCCACCCGTGGTCATCAGTGACCATGTGTGATAAGTTCCCTTTAGAGGCCACTGAGTTCTCCCTTATTTTAGCCCCATTGCATGTTTTAGGCCGCTTTGCACGCTTGTTTTTGTGTCACAATATTATTTTAGAAATACGCTGCATATGTTTTTATTATTCTGTTCTACTACTGGGTTTCAGTCTGAATATTTCATACAAGGTCGATCAACACCATGCCCTGTTTTTTCTGTGATCAGTTAGCAACACTGCTTGGCATTTAGACACAACACAGAGGAACAGCGGCTGTTTTCATGTGAGGCACCTCTTACCATATACACCAAGACCTGCCTTTTAAAAACAGAGAGGAGGATTCTTGCACAGGTCCCAGGACGGACGCACTAGCTTTGCGCAACCTGAGATGCAGACCACCTAACTATATATGTCCGTTATGTGGACCAGTTCTAATCCCAGAGATCTCTTATATATCATTGTGTCCACATAGTGAGGATAGTCTTAGGTCTATCATTCGCCATGAGAGGGCTTTTTATTGTGTATAGTTTGCTCGTAATGCTAATTACATTGCTCAGCCATATATGTTTCCTAATTGCAGCACAATTGCTTCATGATAGAGCACCACAGTTTCAATAAATATTGTAAACTTTCCTCGTGTCTTTCTTTTGTTTATTATGGACCTGCATGATTGAGGGAACAAAAGGTGACGATCGGTTTCCACGGTTCCCCTGGGGACTAGAGTGTTGTGTTCTGCGGTGCCAATTTACCTGTTACTCTGGTATGGTTTGGAGGGCAGTTAAGGCACTGTGGGCTTGTTGGATGTTGGCCCAGTGGTATTGAGGTGGTTTGGTGACACAGGGGCAGGTGTATAAAGATTCCGTTTTGTGAATCTCAAATTGCGAAATTTTGCGATAAGCAGTTGCAGATTCGCAAAAATCTAATTAATCTCTAAATTTTTGCGATTTCTTAAATGTCGCAAAAAAAATCGCAGAATCATGGTTTGCGATTCTTTAATTGCGAAATTCGCAATTTAAGAGCTAGCAAATCCGGGAATCTGCAATGCAGGTGCAGCTTGATGACATCACAACCAGGAAGTGGGAGTGATCACCTCCACCTGCTTGCCTGAGCCACACCCAGAGGCAGTTAGGAGTGTGTTTGGAGGCTTCACAGAACTGCTAGCTCTACAATGGTGTCACAGAGGCCACAGGAGGGCATGGACGCAGAAAAAAAGAAAAAGGAAGCACCAGTTTTCAGAAAAGGAGCAGGAGGTTTTAATTGAGGAAATGGTGTGCAGGCATGAACTGCTTTTTGGGAAGAAAGCCTTGAAGGTTCCAGAGTCCAGGAAGAGAAAGATCTGGATTGAAAATCAATGGAAAGTAAATGCAGTTGGAGTCACCACAGGTACCATAGAGGAACTGCGAAAAAGATGGTACGACATGCGCCAGAGGTCAAAAGAGAGGGTGGCAGCCAGGCTGAAGGAGGCACAGAAGACCGGTGGTGGAACTTCAACTGCTGAACAACCAAAACCACATGAGAAGCTTGTGGAGGCCACTCTCCTGCCTGAGAGTGTTAGTGGAGTGGCTGAGATTAACAGCTCCGACCCTGCTTCCATTTCTCAAGGTAAGATGCATGGCAAAAAGATAGAATCAGCTAGGTGTTGCATGCACACAGTGTAGATAGAGGGACATTAAGTAAACATTAAGTGGCTTCAGGTCCACTCCTCACCACACACATACAAATGCATCATGGGAGTTGTAGTATGATGAAGGATATTTCGTACATGAGAGCAATGATACACATGCTTAGATTGTGGATTGCATTTTAGGCAACGTAAGAGTACCAGGATTGATGGAACTTCAAAATTTAAAACTTTATTTGGTCTAAGATGCATGACAATACACAAACTCATATGTCCCCCTTTACATCCACAGCACAATCAAGGGCACCAGGGGACATTGCTGAGGGAGGACTCCCAAATTAATGTGGATTCTGACAATGAAGGGGAAAGCAGTGAGGAATGTGTGACAACACCAATAGTGCGCAGGAAGCGTAGACATGTGCCCCCTCTGCCTCCTTTGAAGGATGACATGGACAACCCTGGGAATGCAAGAGACAGTAGTCAAGACACTCAGGAACCTGGTGAGAGCCAAGGACAACCGCAACCACAACAAAGATCACGCACATATGGAGCACAAAGGTCCTTGTCCAGGAGTAGTAGTGTAAAAGTAGAGGCGACCACTGTATTTGCAGGACTGGAGCAGGACATGCTTCAAGTGCAGCGCCTGCAACACAAGGCCCTGCGGTCAATAAACAGGCAGCTGTCCACTTTGAACAGAAATCAACGTAGCATGGGTGAGGGCATGATGGTGATGGCAGGTGCAAAAGAAAAATTATGTTCTACACTTGAGCGCACTGAAAGTGCAAGAAACTGGGCTGCACAACGTGTCCATGCACGTATGCACTGTTACACGGAGGCTGTGAACCGCCTCTGCACAGCAACATCCAACCTCACACGTCGCAGCATCACCATGCAGATGCAGATGACTCACTGCAGCCAAGATATTGCTAGAGGGCTAGACCATGTCACTAATGCTGTGGAAATTTTGCAAACAGCCAACTCTGGTGGCAGCACTCTAATGGTCTCAGGAGAAAGTGAGGAGACCTCCAGCAGGAGCAGTAACACTCCTACATTGCCACTAACTCAACGCCGCAGTGGCAGACATGGTGCTGCTAGAAGCCATGGAATGGAGAGCACACAATCTGAACACCACCCTGCACCCAGCCGCCACCGTAGGGAGTGAAGTGCTTTAGAACACTATTGTATTAAATGGTGAAGCAACCAAACTATCATTTTGTAATTACTTTACTCAACAGTGCCATGACCGTGTTGTTACATGTTATGGGTTCTGATATCAAAAATGTGTGTGAAGTGTGAATAAACACAGCACCTGTGACACAGATATTTTGTTACAATACATTCATTTCTTACCTAAAAGTAATTCCGTGTGATCTCAGACGGTCTCTGGCGTCCAGCTGCTGCCCCTAATCCTGCTGCTGCCCTGCCAGGGGGAGGTGTGCAATCATCATCCGATCTGTCTGAGTCGCTCACTTCAATTTCAGTCCCGTTCCTCATTGCCATGTTGTGGAGCATTGTGCAGCTTGTTACTATTTTACAACATGTCTCAGGGCTGTAATGCAGTGCCCCTCCACTTTTATGTATGCACCTGAAACGGCTTTTCAAAATGCCAAATGTGCGTTCTATAACGCAGCGCGTTGACCGGTGTGCCCTGTTGTACCTCCTCTCACTTGCATTTGATGGATTAAGATATGGTGTTAGGATGAAGTCTCGCACGGCGTAGGCACTGTCACCTGCATGGATGGAAATGAAAAGTAAGTGAATGTTCCCCTGCAAAATGAGTAATGGATGGATGGGTGGATGTGTGGGTGGATGTGTGATATTAATTTACCTAGCAGTTATCTCCAAACTGTCCAGCACTCAGACGTCCATGTATCCCACTATGCCGGAAGATGAAAGAGTCATGTGTGCTGCCAGGGTATTTTGCCACAATGTCATTGATGATGTATTTTGCATTGCACACAATCTGGATATTCAGGGAAGGGAATGGTACCTTTTCCTGTTCCTGAACACATATTCTGTAGCTGCTGGCGGTGTGATGGCGATATGGGTCCCATCAATGCAGCCAATAACATGGGGGAAACGTGCAATTTGATAAAAGTCTAATTTGGTTTCTTGTAATGCCTATTGGGTGCATGAAAAAAGCATGAAAGAGTACTCTGGGACACCCCACCAACCTCTGCTATGTTTCCTTGGAAACTCCCTGAGGCCAGAAGCTGCACTGAGCACAATACCTGCACATGGGTGGGAATTTCTTCTGTCCTGCCTGTTGGGTGCTCAAATAGGGTTTCAGCTCATCTATGAGGTTCAAGATGGTGTGTGGGTGTAGCCTGTATTTTTCATGGACGTCCTCTTCAGTCTGCTGGAACAGCGTAATGCGCAGTCTGAATATTCTCTCCTGTCTCTGGGCCCGATTTACAGAATGAACTTAAGACTCAATCCTAAACTTACTACTATTTTGGTATTCACAAAATGCACTTACTACTTTTGGCATTCACAGAATTAACTTACTACTTTTGGTATTCACAGAAGTTAGGATTTTGTCTTAAGTCTGTCTTAAGTCTGTCTTAAGACAAATTTAAGGCAAAATCCTTTGTAACTGTAATGTTATCCCCCATTGGCATCAGTTTTCACCTCATTGCTTCACTAATGGTTGCTTCCCACAACCCTTTGCCATTGCTGCTTATCCCATATGTTTATTGGGGTTATAAAGCGCATGGCTGCCTCAGATGAAGAGTCCCAGCATCAGGATTCTGTCTATTTGAGAGGTTCTCCTAGCATTAAAATAAATCGAGGGGAAATACTCATGTGTGTCTGGTAGGTGGCTAAACTACTAGTTAAATCCAAAGAGCCCCCAGCTCTGTACTGTGGGGGCTGCAAGGCTCTGTGTGTGTGTGACTCTGTGAGGCTGTTTGTGTGTGGCTCTGTGTGTGTGTGTGTGGCTCTCTGTGTGTGTTTGGCTCTGTGTGTGTGTGTGTGTGTGGCTTTGTGTGTGTGGCTCTGTGTGTGTGTGTGTGTGCGTGGCTCTGTGTGTGTGGCTCTGTGTGTGTGTGTGGCTCTCTGTGTGTGTGTGTGGCTCTGTGTGTGTGTGTGTGTGGCTCTGTGTGTGTGTGGCTCTGTGTGTGTGCGTGTGTGTGGCTCTGTGTGTGTGCGTGTGTTGGGCTCTGTGTGTGTGTGTGTTGGGCTCTGGTGTGTGTGTGTTGGCCTCTGCGTTTGTGTGTGTTGGGCTCTGTGTGTGTGTGTTGGGCTCTGTGTGTGTGTGTTGGGCTCTGTGTGTGTTGGGCTCTGTGGAAGTGTGGGCCGATAATTCGCTGAATTTCTGCAATTTGTGATCCACGAAACTCACGAAATCGCAGAAAAATCTGCGAATCCGCGAGCGAGATGAATTTTCCATGAAGCACTTACAGGGTTACAGCAGCAGGTGCCCAAGTTGAAGCTAATTTCTTTGTAACCATTTACAAATGGGTTACAAAGAAATTAGCTTCAACTTGGGCACCTGCTGTAACCCTGTAAGTGCTTCCTGAGCGGCGCCTCGTTGCCTACTTGCAACTATTCTCTGACCCTGCTCTGACCCTCAAAGCAGGGTCAGAGAATAGTTACAATTAGGCATCGAGGCTCCTGTCACAAAAATTAAACCTCAGCAGGAAGCACTTACAGATATAAATAAAGCAGGTGCCCGAGTTGAAGCTCAAATTCAGTAACGCATTATAATCAGCCCAAGAATCTTGTGAGCACGGTCGATGCTAGGCAGGTGTGCTTTCTTCCCAAATCTACAGTCTACAAATAGCTGTAATCCGTGATGGAGGTCTAGGCATCCACGAGTTTCTCGAGCGCAATCCCCCTGTACTTCCAGTGACCAGGAGGCTGCTTTCTCCTCATCTGCTGCTCTGATCGGTCTCTGACCCTTAATAAACAAGAGGCATGTGAACTCGCACAGAAGCCCGGCCCCACAAACACTAGACTATGCAACTTCTTCCCGCCCTTTCCCCCACTGTGATGGACAGCTCACTCGATGGACCTCGGCGCCAATGGGCGTGGTGGCAAAGTTACAGACAAATGTGGTGACTGGACAACTCTTCTGGCCCTTTACGCAGCTGTAGTGTAGGAAAAGCACAATATATTTACCCAACGAGGTAGCACTTACTGCTTTCTCCTCATCTGCTGCTCTGATCGGTCTCTGACCCTTTATAAACAAGAGGTATGTGAACTCGCACAGAAGCCCGGCCCCACACACACTAGGCTATGCAACCTCTTCCCGCCCTTTCCCCCACTGTGATGGACAGCTCACTCCAGGGACCTCAGCGCCTATGGGCGCGGGGGCAAAGTTACAGACACACGAGGTGACTGGACAGCTCTTCTGGGCCTTTACACAGCGGTAATATAGGAAAAGCACGATACATTTACCCAACGAGGTAGCACTTACTGCTTTCTCCTCATCTGCTGCTCTGATCGGTCTCTGACCCTTTATAAACAAGAGGCATGTGAACTCGAACAGAAGCCCGGCCCCACACACACTAGGCTATGCAACCTCTTCCCGCCCTTTCCCCCACTGTGATGAACAGCTCACTCCAGGAACCTCGGTGCCAATGGGCGCGGTGGCAAAGTTACAGACACACGTGGTGACTAGACAACTCTTCTGGGCCTTTACGCAGCTGTAGTGTAGGAAAAGCATGATACATTTACCCACCGAGGTAGCACTTACTGATTAGCCAGTAGAAAGTACTCCAGTTGAGTATAGTGCAATTGCAAAAAAATCTGCGATTTCGCGGGGAAATCTGCGATTTCGCGGGGAAATCCGCGGATTTCTTTGCGAATTTGCACAAATTCGCGAACCGCGAATTCGCAAAATTCGCCCATACTTAGCTCTGTGTGTGGTTCTGTGTGTGTGGGGCTCTGTGTGGCTCTGTGTGTGTGTGGCTCTGTGTGTGTGTTGCTCTGTCTGTGTGTGTGTGTGGCTCTGTCTGTGTGTGTGTGTGTGTTTGTGTGGCTCTGTCGGTGTGTGTGTCTCTGTGTGTGTGGCTCTGTCTGTGTGTGTGGCTCTGTCTGTGTGTGTGTATGTGTGGCTCGGTCTGTGTGTGTCTGTTTGTGGCTCTATCTGTGTGTGTGTCTGTGTGTGTGGCTCTGTGTGTGTGTGGCTGTGTGTGTGCCTCTGTGTGTGAGTGCGTGTGGCTCTGTGTGTTTGTGGGTGCGTGTGGCTTTGTGTGTGGCTCTGTCTGTATGTGTCTGTTTGTGGCTCTATCTGTGTGTGTGGCTCTGTGTGTGTGTGGTTGTGTGTGTGCCTCTGTGTGTGAGTGTGTGTGGCTCTGTGTGTTTTTGGGTGCGTGTTGCTCTGTGTGTGGCTCTGTGTGTGTGTGTGTGTAGGTGCAAATGCAATAGGTCTCGCATTTGCAAGAGATTAAGCTATTGGCATTGTAAATGACAATGCCATTTATTTATATGTTTTAAAAACAATAAAAATTTCATGAGCAATGCCAATAGCTCTAACTTTAACAAAGACGAGACCATTGCATTGTAAATGCTTGTTATACCTCATTAAAAAACCGAATGCAGATGCCAAACTGCATTCCAATTATAGGCCAATCTCGCTGCTTCCTGCCCTGGCCAAGATCACTGAAAAGTATGTTCATACCACCCTTACCAACTTTGTAGAGGGTAACTCCCTTTTACATCAGTCACAGTCTGGATTTAGATCTAACCTGAGCACCGAGACCGCTCTACTTGAGGTAACTGAGATTGTGAAGGAGACCCTCGATAGGGGTGGAAAGGCCCTGCTCATCATGCTTGATTTGTCGGCGGCCTTCGACACCGTCCCCCACGACCTCCTCCTAATTAGACTCTGGGAGATTGGGCTGCGGGGTACGGTGTTCGCATGGTTTCAGTCTTTTCTGGCCGATCGGAGACAAATGATCTGGGCTCCCCCTTTCTCCGCCCGGATGCCGCAGCTTGAGGTAGGGGTCCCGCAGGGCTCCATACTGAGTCCTTCCCTATTTAATATCTTCCTTACACCTCTTGCGGCACGGGTGGAGGAGCTAGGGGCCCAGATCATATCCTATGCGGATGACACACAGCTCCTGTTCACTTGTGACATGGGCTGTGACTTCGATGGAGCAGCCATTCGGAAGTGTTTGGAGTTTGTGTTTGACTGGTTTGGGAAAAATGGCCTCAAATGCAACTCCGACAAATCCGAGATATTGTTCTTTGGCTGTCCTGCAGACCCACGATGGAAGCAATGGTGGCCTTCGGCCATGTCTCCCCCTGCCAGCGATTCGGTCACAGCTAAGAACCTGGGTATGATGGTCGACAACACTCTTTCCTTTAAAACCCAGGTTGCTGGCTTGACTGGGAAGTGCTTTGCCATCTTAAGGATGTTGCGTAAGTTTCTGCCCTATTTATCTTTGGAGCATAAGAAAATCACGGTGCAAGCATTAATTGGCTCGCGCCTAGACTACGCCAACATCCTTTACTTAGGTCTTCCTGAGTATCTGCTGACTCGTCTGCAGATAGTTCAAAATTCTGCAGCCAGGGCAATCTTCGGGCTAGCTAGAAGATCTAGGGCCAGCAATCTCCTTGTCTCTCTGCATTGGTTGCCGATTCGTAAGCGTATCTTCTTCAAGACCCTAACTACAGCTTTTAGGGCGCTTCACAATTTCGGCGCTGAATATCTGCAGAGAAGGGTCAATTTCTATCTTCCATCTAGACCTTTGAGATCTGCTGCCCAGGCCAAGGCTATTGTTCCAACAGTGAAGCGTGCTCGCTGTGGAGGTCGCTCCTTTAGTTACCTTGCACCCCGCCTCTGGAACACACTGCCCTTGACGTTGCGGGTGTGCACCAATCTCTCTGTTTTTAGGAAAGGACTTAAAACTTATCTGTTTGCTTTGTAATGCTGTTATGGTTAATTCTGGTTATATTTTCTGTTATGGCTGTTTGTTTGCTGCTGGTATTTGGTGTGATGATCTTTAGCGCCGGGACGCTCTTTGGAGCAGCTGAGCGCTCTACAAAACAAACAGTAACATAACATAACATACCTTCCACCTGGTTACCACCTGCATCCACTTGGTGATAATTGCGATTTCTTAAATTGCGATTTTCATGATTTCGCAATTTGCACATTTTTCATACATATCATTGCAATTTCTTAATTTGCGATATCAGGTTTGTGAATTTCGCAAACTTGGAATATCGCAAAATTAGAAATCGCAATATTATTTGCAAAATTCATGTTCTCGCAACGTAAATAATCGCAATTCATGCGATTTCTTATTTTGCGATGCGATTTCTTTCATACATACCGTTTCCCTAGTCGCAAACGCTGTTTTTTTGCGATTTGCAGCGTTTGCGACAAAAAAATAGGTTGATACATCTGCCCCACAGTCCCTACATTCTAACGTCCTTTGGTCCCAGGCATAGTTCTGTTTTTAAACAGAATCCCTGCAACGTGGCCCCACCAATGCTTGTTCTGGTACCTATTACACGGGTCTCCTGAGTTGTGCTTGTTTATGTCCATAATAGCCCTTACATGTACCACCGGGGATGTCTGTGGTGCTGGGGATTAATCCTCCACAGTGTTTAGGAAGCATCAAATTATGTTGGTTGTTTAAGCTTGGACGTTTATTAGGATAATCCATTTTCGTGTTTGCACTCTGTTTCCGTTTCTGTTCTACTTATGGCTGCATCAGCACCTATTGTCATTGCAGGTAATTGCAGACCTGCTGCCCACGCGACATACCTTGAACTTCCTGATGCAGGTGGTGATTTTATTTTCGTGGTTGAAGCCCATGATGGCTATCGCTTTAAAGTATTTTATTCTTGGGTCAATTCTCTGGCTGTGGATGCTCAAACACTTGTCATGAATATACAGTATTTGCACCACTAGCACAATACATAGCATATGTGCCATTATCTCATTGGGAACATCACATTTGGTTCTGAGACGACCTTCCACATATACTTGCACCAGTACGCAGAGATTCCCTTAGTAATGATGGGTCCATCTGGCTAGCTCTAGCTGGTTATACACCATTCCCTAGAGGCGGCTCCTCAGCTATGGCGAAAGAGCGTCGCCCACTGCTTTCAAGGCATTTGAGAAGGGGAAACATAACATGATAAGTTTGAGTTATTATGTTGTGTTTCCTCTGCGGCCCCGCTTCTCTGCTCACATAGCAGGGGTGGAGTAGTTTACCCACTCAAGTGCACATGACTGGTTTTGGCAACCCGAGAGGGCTGACCAAACAGTTATTGTGCACTTTCGCCTCCTCCATTCAAGCCCAGGCTCCTATTCCCTGGTTGAGCATCCAACCGGGCGCTCACGGAGCCGAGCTGGCAGGCCTGGTGGCCCATCGATATGTTCCCTCCGTCCGGTTCTTCCCCTATGGCTAAAAACTTGGGGGTTAAGATGGACAAGGGGCTGACGATGAAAGTCCAGATCCTTGGAGTGACCGGCACCTGTTTCGGCCTATTAAAGATGCTGCGGAGGTTCTTGCCTCTTCTGTCGGAGGAGCACAGGAGGCTGACTGTGCAGGCCCTGATAGGTTCCAGGCTGGATTATGCCAACATTCTTTACCTGGGCCTACCAGAGTACCTGTTGCAGCGTCTTCAAGTTGCGCAGAACGCGGCTGCCAGGGCCATTTTTGGTCTAAACAGACGTACTAGCGCCTCGGGCCTGTTGTTGACTCTGCACTGGCTACCCATCCGTAAACGGATCGCCTTTAAGGCTATGACTTTGGCATACAAGGCTCTCCATGCTGTGGGAGCAAGGTATCTTCAAAAGAGACTGGCCTTTTACCAGCCAGCTCGTTCTCTGAGATCAGAATCTTTGCTCTTGGCGGCTGTTCCTCGTGTTAAGAGAGCGCGCCTGGGTGGCCGCTCCTTCAGCCTGCTGGCCCCACAGATGTGGAATTCGCTTCCGCTCCCTCTCAGGGGGGCTTCGAATCTGCTTGACTTTAGGAGAGGTCTTAAGACCTGGTTGTTCACTCAGTAGTCCCGCTAGCAGTCCTCACTTTTTTCCTGTGTGTTCTTTGCTCTTTTAATGTGTTATGTTATTGTGAATCAGTTCTCCTTACCCAAAGCGCCGGGACACTCTTTTTGAGTAACCGTTGCGCTATACAAAAGAATAAATAACATAACATAAATAACATAACATAACAACCAAACACAACGCTGCTTTGCAGGGTTGGATTGGGTCAGTGGGGCCTGGCTGTGCAGTGCTTCCTCCTCCTCCTTTTCCTACTCCTCTGCCTCCTTTCAAAAATAAAATAAATTGTAGCTGTGTTTCCCCTTATGGAGGAGCACAGAATATCAACTACGTGCTTACCCCACGGGATGATTCCTGCATTAGATGACTGTAGCACTTGGGGCACAGTCTTTGCCGCTGTATATACAATCAGTCATGGCACTCCATCCTTGTCAGTCTTGGCAGATGTGTTAAAACAAATACAGCTCCTGCCCTGGATTTGGGGATGAAACTAATAGATATTTTTCCTGTGGTGTCCACAATGATTCTGTCTAGCATTAAAGGCAAAACAGCATCTCTGACTATACACTAGCGGCTTGCAGAGGTTGCACAAGTCGAATGTCAGCATGACTTACCTATAAATATTGCTGATGGGTATACATACTTAGTACGCAATAATTTGGGAACCAGACCTCCTTAACCAGTTCTTGGAAAACCTAGAAGAGATAAGTAAGCCAATCAAACCCTTGATTTTGTTAAAAAAAACACAGGATAAATCTAAACATCTACAAAAAGGTAAACTATCTGAGAGATGCTACGATTTTCGTGATTGCCCTAAAATCAAGGCTTCAGACAGCTATCAGATTTCCGATACACGTTCTCCTCGTTTCCTGCAGGACTCATCTGAGTGCAGGCAGGAAGAGTACGTGAAGAAGAAAAGAGACTCACATTGCTCGTCTGATGTGAAGATAAAGGTGGGGAAATCTCCTCTATTTAAACCCAAATTTCAGAAAAGACGGTTGCGGCTATAACAACTAAATTAACCACAAACACTGAGAACCCTTCTCTTGAACAGGGTTCACTAACATAATATTGTCACTACTAATATCGACCTACATAATTATCGACACACTAATATTGATAACAAAATTATCGATAACCTGTATTTAATTAAAAAAATACACAAATCAATAAAAAAATGATTGTCATAAAAATGTCTATCAATATAATCGAACACACCAATATCGTTGACAAAAATACCATCAACATTAAATAAACATAATAAAAATATCGAAACAAAAGATATTGACTAACTAAATATCTTGCATACACCTAAAAATAACCTTTACAAAACGATAAGTTTGCACATTTACAATAGAAATAGAAATATATTAAAAAAATCACACAATAAATATGTTCTTTAAATAAACCATATTTTTACAATTCTAACATATCACATCATATTTTAGACAATTGCATTACTCACCAAAAAATAAGTAACATACATAAACAGCATAAGATAAAAATACAAATATTTCTTACATTAATTAAATTATATCTATGTATTTAAAAACGAATGTATGTCTGTCTGTCTGTCTGTTTGTCCTTTATGCATTACTACACCATTCATCCGATCGCAATGAAACTTTAGGAAGTTGTTGAGTACACTCCCGCGAAGGTTTCTGGCATAATTATTTTTTAAAATATCGTTCCCCCAGACGGAAAAACAACAAATCGTGTATCCACAAGCACTCAAATAAATAAATAGAATTAAAACACCATTCATCCGATCGCCATGAAACTTTGGGAAGTTGTTGAGTACACTCCTGCGAATGTTTCTGGCATAAAATGTCTTTAAATATCAGCCCCCAAGGGCCCTCATAATCTTTCGAATGTACGCACAAGACGGAAAAACAAAAAATCGGGTATCCACAAGCACTCAAATAAATAAATAGAATTAAAACAACACTTTGAAATGTTTTCCATATTAAAATGAATAAGTTTAAATAAAAATGACACAATGTAAATTGAATGTTATCATAACGAGTTTTCTTGTATTTCCTTTCTTCGGAGATCGCAGCAATGCGCGATCGGTAAGCTAGTTGCATATAACAGAAATACCTATATTTTAATAAATACACATTTAAAGCCACACATACCTTTAAACAAAATTAATTAGCGTTTTGCAAATAAGGAAATAACTGACAAAACAATTGAACAGACACTATAACAACCACTAAATAAAACTACATACAACAATAATCCATAAACAATTTCTACCAGTTAAATAAACAATATAAAAGGTGCCAAAAATTACAAAGAAACTTCCTCTAAAACTGGAGAACAAAACTCTTTAAATACATAATTCACACACCAGCTTTACAAAGTAAGTATACTCTAATTAAATGCAACACCTAAGAAAATTTCAATTAAATGCAATATAAAATAATTAATGTTTTCTGTCTTTACACTTTCTCTTCGCTACAGACTAACCCAACTTCAGTCAAACCAACTTCATAGAAGAACAAATCCAAAATAACTAAATATTGTAACTATACATTAAATGCAAACTAACACACAAGTAAAAATTCTTAACCAACCCCACCCACACACTTTCCCCTCTTAAACAACATGCTATTTCTAAACAAAATAGCTAAACATTTATTCTTATTTCAACAGGAAAAATCAGCAAACTGAAAACAAGAAAGAACAGAAATGGCAATGAAGACACCAAAAAATGTAATGCACCTCAGATATGTAAGTGTATTAACAAATGTGTAATGTTAAAATGTCAAAAATGAGTATAATATATATTTAACGTTTTCTACATATATATTTAATTTCAGTACAATTAAGAACATGACAAAAGGTGCAAAGTTGATATCTTTGCAAAAAGGCAAACCTTTGTTATGCTATATGGGGTACACATACAGCCAAGAGAAATCAACTGCTAACCACATAAATTGGAAATGTAAAAATATTATTCAAATGCTTGCAATGGGATGGCAACAACTCGAGAAACAACTGTTATAAGTGTCAAGGAACATAACCACCCCCTAACATGACAGGAATTGAAGTCAGAAATGTATTAGAAAGTATTAAAGAAGCAAGCAGTAGCTCCCAAAAACCCACAACTGAAATTCTCAGACATTTTGCTCAATGGCCCAGAGCACATAACTGATCAGTTACCTGCCATAGCAACTTTAAAATGACTAAGTTCCAGAACCAAAAAGCCACGACTCATACACAACTTGCCTCAAAAACATTCAGTGAGGTAGAAATTCCACCTGAACTCGCAATAACTCTCAAAGAGGAACAATTTCTTTTACATGACAATAAATGTCAGGAAAAAATAAGTATCATTTTTACAACACCCAAAAACCTATTAAAACAAAGGCCAAACATGGATGATGGATGAGACATTTAAAATATGCAAACCATTTTACCAGCTTTATACCATCCATGGAGAATACCACAACAGTATTATCCCTTTCATCTAGCCCTCAAGCCTAATAAACAAACAACTACCTATGTAGACCTCCTAACCTAAATAAAACAGCAAACTTAACAATTATTACCCCCAAAAACATATCAATGCCGTTGAACAATCAATGATACAAGCCATTCCAAAAATGTTTCCCCACACAGCCATAGAGTGCTATTACCATTTTAACCAGACCCTATGGGAACACCGACAAAGAACTACCCTAAGGGGCAGATTACCGTCGGTCGGAGCCTTCCCAACAGCATCGCAATATGCAGGTTGATTCCTTTCCGCCCACCTCATTACAATAGAGGCGGTTGGAAAGGAATCTGACTGGTCATTCCAACTGACTTCCAATGGGCTCAGATAGTTTGTCCGCCAGTTGGAATGCTGTCAGTAATCCCAAGAGCGGTTCTTTCCACCCGAGGGATTACAATGTCTGATTTCGACAGCCTTTCTGTGCTGGCCTTTACAACACAGAAAGGCTGTCAGAATTCGACTTTGGGTGCCGATGGCAGGGCCCCCATTGTTGCACGGCCTCCATCCCTCTTGATTACTGCACCCCTTGGCAGGCACCTCAGGGATGAACTGAACCTCCTATTTTACAAAGGAAGCATGTATTCTCGCTGGAATACATGCTCCCATTGTAAAGTACAGGAATGTGACCGAACAGTATTCGGACATATACTAATTAGTCAGTCGGACCGCCGATCGCGTGTCAGTCGGTCCCATGACTAAGAAGATGTATGGTGGAGGAAACTCCGCCGGACATCGTGATAGGGCCCTAAGTGTAGAATATGTGACAAATAGCCACTTTGCATATGAAATAAAAATATGTATTGCTCTAGCCTATGTCCCCATAACAGAAGTAGCAAATCATTATTATTGGGGAGAAGATGTGGCCTAACGGCTTGGGCGGCCAACCTCAAATCTGAGGAACTGGGTTCGAGTCTAGCCAACAACGCTCAACATCCTGTGACTTTGGGCAAATCACTTAATATCCCTGTGCCTTTCAAAAAAATTATGTGTCCTTGTGTAACGCAACTGGTGCTCATGTAAAGTGCTCTGATACCTTTGAGTCAAGTTCGGCCGAAATAAAACTCTGAAAAAATAAAATTAAAATTAAATTATGACCTATTAATATTAGGTCACCTCTGCCAAGACAATGAAAATAAATTACCTCCCCCTACTGGACTATTTTGAGAATCCCTGGGTAGGAAGACTGCATAGACCTGGACACAGGCGCCATTCAAAATTCCACATTCCATGGTGGAATGTGTACAACAGTATCCTAACCCAACAAGCCAAAACCAACGATGCAGTGGAAGGATGGCATAATGCCTTACAATCCACAATGGAAAGAAGTAAAGCTACCCTACAAAAACTACTAGACGCTATACAAAAAGAACAGAGCTTCCAGGAACTTAGACTAGACCAATCCATAACACAACTATGCCCTAAACTAACTAAAGAAACTAAAACAATGTATGAACATTTATAATACAAATGTAGACTCTAGACAAATACAAAGGTCTAGAATACCTTGAAACCATTGCAAAATCCATACTCTAAATCTGACCTATGACCAATAATTAGCAAGCATAAAAAAACACAACAACCTAACTTCTATACATTTTTTAATTTTTTTTTATATTAGGTCAAAGAAATATATAATTTCGATAATATTTGACATAATATAAATATTTTTTACATTAACAAAATAATGCAAATTAATAATACAAAAATCAATAGAAAATAGCCAACCAAACCTAATATAACCCTCCACAGATGCATCTAAAATTGAAGCATCAAACTACAAAGAAATAAATAACCTTTCCCACCCTTTTAGAAAAATTTCAATTACTTAGTTTTGTAGCTGCAGACCTTATTCTTTTTTGCCAAAAAAGAATAAGGTGACAGAAATCCTTTAAAATCAAACAATTAAAAAATCCCAAAAAATGGAAAAAGACAACTATATAAAATAAATCCTCCGTCATATTTCTCTGTAGCGTAGAAGCATAAAAAAACAACAAAAGAAACGTTCCCGGAGAACCAAAAAAGTAATATAATAATGATAATTGTTTATAAGAAACTAATCTACATATCCATTAAAAAAAAAGAGAGTAGAATGCATCCTCCGACACAACTCCAAATCAGGAACAAAAGCACCTATGAAAAAGAAAAAAACAATTCACTCCCACACATACATATACTTTGCAATACTTCACATTTCACTTAAAAACACCAACAACTACAAAACACACACTCAAATACTCATAACTAATAACCTACAACACTTCATATCATCAAGAATACAACGCACTAAAGCTATTCCTCATACTACCACAAGCACCTTACACTACACAATATAAAAAATAACATACTACATTGCTAATTGCCTCTCTTCCCTTAAATTACCTTAGAAATAAGTCAAATCAAACTTACCTTAATGCTTCTGAAGCAGCCCCCAACCGCGAGCTTCCTTCTCCAAAACTGACTTAATAACAATACTGAAAGAATACAAAATTCTTTATCCAAGAGTACTGAGAAATGGAGGAGGAGGCGCTCACATACCCCTACCTGAATAGGCTGTGTCTGCCCTGCACAATGCTGTCTCCACCTCCTGTAGTGAAGCTGGAACAGGGAGGAAAAAACTGGTTTGTACTGAACTCAGAAACCTTCTGGCTAAAAAAGCAATATAAATATTGGGGCCATGACCCCAAAATATTAGAACTCCTTTGGACTAAAGAACCTCCCAAGAAGAGCTGGAGAAGCTGTGAGGAGGAACTGCCACGTTGTAGTGTGCTTTGCTGCATTGTCCTGCAGTGGCTGCTTCTGTCTTGGGTAGTAAAAGTACTGGACAGAACCTTCTGCAACTTATTTTTCAAAGATTCTCCAAGGGCTTTAAGTACAGCTTGCCAGGAAAAAGCAACTCGACGCAGCTGCCGGCTCAGTGTCCTCTTTGCACTGCAGAGAGCACTCTCCCACTTTGTACCGTAACCATGGTCTCACCAACGCTACCACTGTATGCACCGTGACCGGAGGGCATTGTACTATTCATAGCCTCACTTTACATCGCCGCCCTGGTATCCCCGACAATGCCGCTTCACGCTGACATTGACGCCTCTGCCTTCACCAATGCCTGAGGGTACTTCTCGAAAGATACTCAATGCATCGCCCCATCCCACACCACAGATGTGGCCTACTGATGCCAGCACAATCAATTCCAGATTGTCTGCCAGTGACAGCACTTCAGCAATGACGACACCGCTGCTTGCACCATGACCTACCGGCGCCGCGACAAGCTTCACACTGCAGCCCTGGTCTCACCGACATCGCTGCACACCGTCAAGGAGCCGCTGCCTGCACCACCGCAAGCCCACTGTTACACTTCACACCGACGCCAGCCTGCGCTCCTGACTTCAACTCCACAGAGTTCGATCCACAACGCATGTGGCTTCAAGAGACCGATGATTCCTGCACTGAGGTCCAAGGCTGACGCCTTCTGAAGCCGCATCTTTAGATCTCATTTCAAGATCCACAGCACCCTGTATTTCCAAGGTGCTGTTTGTGGGTCTCCGGACACTGTAGCTGACCCACGCCGCTGCGATCTGCCTGAACTGTTGGATTTGTTTGTTTACGATATAGTGATCACCCAAACTCTTGGGAGAGGATGTGGCCTAACAGCTAGGGCGGTCTATCTTAAATCTGGGCAACCGGTTTTGAGTCTCTGCAATGACGCTCAACATACTGTGATTCTGGGCAAATCACTTAATCTCCCTGTGCCTAACAAGAAAATATGAATGTGTCCTTGTGTAACGCAACTGTGCTCATGTAGAGCGCTCTGATATCTGATACTTCTGGTCATGTTCACACTATATAAAACTGTGGGGGGGGGGGGGCAAAATGAACTGTGTCTTAGGGTTATTCTTGCAGCATTTGTATTTTGATGACTGTATGTTGGATTTTTATCGTTTTGGTCTTATTTACACACATAAATATTGGCTATTTTTCTAAAATTGGTGTGGTGTCCTTTTTGTAATGTTTTCACTGTATTATGTAAATGTGTAGGCATTTATATAGCGCACTGCTACCCGTAGGCGTCCTGGCGCTTCGACCGCTGCGAAACCCTTCCTGGCTTCCCTGAGAGATGGTCCCTTAATGGGTATCTCCAGGGTGAGACCAGGCATCCCCGGCGGTCTGGGGGGCCGTTAGTGAAGATGAGGCAAGCTAATGCCCAGAGTTGCCGAGTGTGATCGCTGATCAGAGTGGGCACCGAGGCGAGAGAATTATCGAGTCCGCTGACCCTGGTCCAGAAACCTGCCGCGCCGGGAATCGAACCCTGGTCCCGGGCCGTCCTCTGCTCTCGGGTCTGCCGCCTCTAACCAGTGAGCCACACTACTTCACTGAGTATTATGTATTACTGTGTATTATGTGCACATTCTTTACACATTGCCTCTGAGATAAGCCAGACTGCTTGTGCCAAGCAGGTGAACAGGGGTTATTTTAGAATTGTAATCCCCTTATCCTGACTAGAAGGAAGGGTCACTACTTGGACAAGGTGCATAATGCTGCCAAATAGAGACCCCTATTTCTAACAGGTACGAAACATCACAGCTTAATACACCCACAATGATGCCCGTGTTAGATTTATTAAGAAATGCACCCAGAGGTGCCCCCTGAAATCCTACTTTGTAGTGTGTGGCTGACTGGTCCACATCAGCCGGTTACCTCTAGACCTGTTTCTGAACCCCAGAGGTGGAAAGCCTTTTGCTCCTGTGGGTCAGAAACAAAGCCTGCTCTTAGTGGAGGTGCTTACAAGTGCAAGTGCGGGTCTTGGTTCACATGGACCCTGGTGCCTATTCTTGTTTTCCGGCTCCTGAAAATACTAGGCTAAAACACTGAGTTAGTAACAACCAAAACTCGAGGGTCCGAAACACAAAGAAAGACAGAAGAAAGAATTGTGTATGGAGACCGATAGTACTGGATGCATCTAACAGGAGAAAGTAGCTACTAAAAAATATATATCAAGGGGAATATAAATTAAGAGGACTGATTCCCATCACCCCCCGAAGTGGCATGCTTCATCATTTGGGGATATCCTCCCGGCTGAACACTAGTGCAACCAAGGAGCTACCACTCCTTTCTAGTGTAAAAGGAGGAGCTCGTGGATGTTTTCAGTGAGATTCAAGTCAAGATCATCTAAGATAAATAAGGCATACTACAGTGTGGTGAAAATGTGGTGCGGTGTGAAAATTAATGAAATAAAATTGGCTACCGGAGAAAAAATATATTTATTAAGTATCCTCAGGTGTCAAAGGTTAAAAAACGTGCAAGAGCGCTCTGAATTAATATGCAAGCGCGCATATTCGCACACTGCACTACATTTTCACCACACGGTAGTATGCCTCATTGATCTTAGAGGATCTTGACTTGAATTTTGGTTGTTACTATAGATGGTTAGGGGATTTATTTGCGCAGGTCTTTAAATGTCCTTGGACCCTCTTTCTCAACTGGTAGTTATTGTTAAAACACTGAGTTGCCATTAGCCATACGGAACCCCCATTGACTCCTGTACCTACCAAACCAGGATATAGGGTATTCAATAGACTCTTGCAGCGCAGGTAAGGTCATCGGCTAATCTACAGCCCCCCGGCTCCCGGACACACTTTGCCACCACCATCACCGACTTCATTGCACCCCACGTCATTGCCTCAATGAACTACATAAGTCACGATGGTCTCGCTCCTCAGGATCAGAACGATGCTCAAAGGGGTCCACCTCTTGACGTCATCGTTCTCTGGCTAATATAAACATATACAGAGCATGGAGCAATCAAGCGAGGGATAGGGTTAGGAAGGGAACAGCAGTGGATAGGGGACACCTGTAACAACATAAGCAAAACTTTAACAGTTCATGAAATCCTCGCTACTTTCATATATTTCTGGCTACAGGTTTAATCCATACCATGAAAGACAGCGATACTCGGGGACCCCTTTCCTCTCTCTACGGCAAGATGCTTCTCCCACCTCAGATAGTGTCTGAACCTGTAAACTAAAGCACAACATTAATTCTTTCAGTCAACAGAACCATCCATCATATTGTGTATTGCTCAATCACCCTAAACGGAGAAACAGCCAGGCCCCAAACCACCTTGGACTCCCACGGGTTGAAGTTCATTGAGGAAAATAAGGCTGGATCAAAAGAACTAATAAATGCTATTCCAAACTACAATCCTGAATGGCTAATTAGCACAGTGCAGTGTTCCTTGTAGGAAAGTAACTTAGAGTTAACCAAAGAAAAATAAAAAAATCTAAGTCACAAACTTTACTGCTCTCCGTGAACACAGAGTTCGAAAAGAAAACCTTACCAGGTCTCCCAGAATCCCAGAACTCAAAAGGGCTGAACTATCCGCCAAAAAAACACTCGGATCAGGAAGGAGCAGTCGGTAACAGAACCACAGCAATTAATTACTCGCAGCCGCGAGCTGTCTGTTTCAGAGAAGGCAAAAGATTCCTACTCCATCGAGCGGAATGTTGAATGACGGCAGTAGCTTCCAAAGCACACCGAAGCCCCACCAAGGTCTTCCCCCCACCCCCGCCCCACAGCCGCCGGAGGAAGAAGGTAATTAGCCACCAGAGCGTTCAGAGCTCAGCCGAGCCGAACGCTAATCACTATCTCTTCGCGTCTCACTGAGAACTCTAAATCCAATACACGATGTCTGCCACAGCCGCAAGCAGAAATAAGGAAAACGGAACAGAAGCATTTCACGCTCGTCCGAGCGGAACGCCAACCACAAAATCTTCGCGCCAATCCAAGGACATATGAGCAACCTGGACCGCGGGGACAAATCGTCCGCTCCCACAGGCGCTACAGTTCAACTAGAATCACGTACGTCGCGCCCTGCGAGTCACGTGACTAAATACTGCTAGTTCCACCCAGAAGGCCTTCTGGGAGATGTAGTCTGGTCTGTGTCAACATCGTTCTGTGGGCACAATCTGTCAGGTCCTGACAGTACGCCCTCCTCCCACGTGCCTCCTAGCACCCGGTTTACGAGGATACCGGGAATAGAACATCCTCAGCGCCCGAGGGGCACGGACACTGGAACAGGGCTCAAAGGAGTCGTCTTCCGACTGATAACCCTTCCATGATACCAGGTACCAGAGACGTCCCTGGCGGTATCTGGAATCCAGGATACGTTGTACCTCATATTCCAATTGGCCCTCTCTCAACACAGGAGGAACAGCTTTGCGACGGGCGCAGACAGCGGGTTTTAACAAACTGCAATGGAACACCGGATGGATCCTCAAAGAAGCGGGCAACTTCAGTTTATAGGCCACCGGATTGATTATACGGAGAATGGAATATGGGCCTATGTATCGAGGGTGGAATATGCTGCGACAGCGGAAACGTAGGTTCAGTGTGGTCAACCATACCTTGTCACCCACCTGATACCGAGGAACCTCCTGCCATTGAAGATCAGCCCATTTCTTGTAGGAGGTCTTAGCTTTATCCAAAGAACATTGGATCCGGCGGTGTGCTTTCAGTAGAGCCTTCAAATGGGCCGACACGGTTGGTTGGTTTTGCACGTCTCGGGATCACCAACGGCAGAGTGTTGGCATGATATCCGGTATTGGCCCGAAACAGGGTATTTCCAATAGAACTATGCCATGCATTGTTATATGACAGTTCAGCCAACCACAGTGATGACACCCACGATTGTTCTGCTTCCTCCGGGTAACATCTTAGGTATTTTTTCAGAGTTTGGTTCAGACGTTCGGTTTGTCCATCCGTCTGGGGATGGAAGCTTGTGGACAAAGCACTTTCCACATGAAGCGCCCTGAACCACATACGCCAAATGCGAGCAACAAACTGAGGACCCCTGTCCGAAATGATGACTCCAGGAATCCCATGTAAGCGGACCACATGGGTTAGAAGCAGCTGTGCGGTTTGACTTGCCGCCGGTAGTTTTTTGCAGGGGATAAAATGTCCTATTTTTGTCAGACTGTCAATAACCACTAAGATCGCATTGTAACCTTGGTCAGGAGGTAAACCCACTATAAAATCCATACTGATTGACTGCCAGGTTGAGACGGTGTGGGCAGCGGTATGAGTTTTCCTTTGTTCTTGGTCTGAACCCACTTTGCACGAGCACAGATCTCACATTTGCCCACCCACTTTTCAATGTCCTTTGCCATTGCCTCCCCACCAGAACTGACGTTGGACGAGATGTAGTGTTTTCTTATATCCGGGATGTCCTGCTAAAACAGAGTCACGGCACCAGTTAAAAGCCTTCAACCGCAGCAAGTGAGTGGGTAGGTATAGTTTGTTGTCATACATCGGGAAGCCATGTTTGAGGGTGCGAAGAGCATTCCGTTCTGACCATGCCTGCCACTGGGCCTGGGATTGATGTCCGGTGACTTGTTCAAGGAAATGGTCTACTGTGACCGCACATTTGACTCTATCGGGCTTAATGATGGCTCTCTGAATATCTTGTTGGGAGGAAGCGTTTTCATGTTGTCTGGATAACGTATCCGCTTTTCTGTTGTCTGACCCTGGGCGGAAAGTGATAACAAAATCATACTCTGCAAAAAACAAAGTCCATCGCATCTGACGCTGTGAGAGATGCCGGGCCATCTTCATGAACTGCAAGTTCCTATGATCAGAGTAGACCGTTATAGTATGTCGTGCCCCCCACAAGTAGTGCCTCCACTCCTGGAAAGCCTTTTTGATGGCTAGAAGTTCTTTTTCCGCCACCGTGTAGTTGCCTTCGGCTGAGTTCAGTATTTTCGACAGAAAAGCCACCGGATGTAGTTGACCGGTCTGTTTGTCTCTTTGGGACAACACTGCCCCTATAGCCACATCAGAAGCATCTGCCTCCACTACAAAGGGCAGATCGGTGTGCAGGTGCTTTAGGATTGGGGCGGTACAGAAGGCTCTCTTCAGTTGATCGAAAGCCTCCATAGCTTCCGGTGTCCACACAAAAGGAATACCCTTTTGTAACAACATTGTTACAGGAGAAGCCAGCTGAGAGAAATGTGATATAAACCTCCTGTAATAATTAGAGAACCCTAAGAAACACTGTACCTCTTTCACACTCTTGGGAACAGGCCAGTTCTGCACCAACTCTACCTTCCTTTTTGCCATGCGAAACCCCCGGGGATTCAGCATAACCCCCAAGAACTCTACTTCTGTGATGCTGAACTCGCACTTGCTTAGCTTGCAGTACAGGCTATTGGCTGATAGTTTTTTGAGGATTAGGATGACATGACTCACTTGTTGTGGCAAGTAAACCGAGTAGACCAGAATGTCATCGATATAAACTATAACAAACTGATCTATATAGTCTTTTAGTATGTCGTTGAGAAAATACGGTAAAGCCACCGGGGCGTTGCACAACCCGAACGGCATAACCAAGTATTCAAACAACCCGTATCTGGTTTTGAACGCCGTCTTCCACTCATCCCCTGCACGGATTCTCACTAAATGGTAAGCCCCTCTGAGGTCCAACCGGGTGTAGATGCTAGACTCTCGTACTTGATCCGGCAAAACCGGGATGAGTGGTAACGGGTATCGATTTCTCACCATGTTTTTATTCAGTAGGCGGTAATCGATGCATGTTCTTAACTCGCCATTAGCTTTTGCTGTAAAAAAAATTTCAGGGGTGTGCCATCCACTGCCAACACCATTTCAGGCGGAGCTTTAGGCACTCTCACTAACCCCAGCCGGCACACCAATCCGCAATCAATGAAGTTCCCGGTGGCCCCGGAATCTATCATAGTCCTTACATCATACTGTTGTTGTCTCGTCCGGAGAACCATGGACAATAAGATGTGTGACTCGGTGCTTTTTATGTCAGCGACCGCTAGGGACGGTATCTTCCATTCCTTGTCTTCTGAACCCTTGTTCGCTACAGTCAAGATATGCGGCTCACCTTGAGTGGACTTTCCTCCTGATGTGCTCGCAATTTGCTTACCAGAATAAAAAGTGTTCTTTTTCTTAGGTTTCAAGGTGCAGTCCCTTACGTAGTGCCCCATATGTTTATGTTTATGTTTATGGCAATTTTTAGAGCGTGCAAATACCCGGGGGTGTCTCGGCGCTAGTGCAGAACCGTCACTGAGGAGGTGAAATTATACTGGGAAGAGCCATGTTTTTAATTTTTTCCTGAAACTGAGGAGAGTCGGAGCGGTTTTAATGTGGAGGGGCAGTGTGTTCCAAAGTTTAGAAGATGAAATGGTGAAACATCTGTCACCCCAGTTGACCTTTTTTGTTCGAGGGACTTTCAGCAAATGAGCAGAAGAAGAGCGGAGTGTTCTTGGGTGCTCAAGCGGGCGGAAAGCTGTTCTGAGGAACTGAGGACCCACATTGTTGACAGCCTTGTAGGTGATACACAGGGCCTTAAATATTGTCTGGCTCCTGACAGGGAGCCAATGTAGTTGGCGGATGTAGGAGGAAATGGAAGTGAATTTGGGGATGTTTAAGAGTACTCTAGCCGAGGCGTTCTGGACTAGTTGAAGTTTGTTAAGGACTTTTTTCTGGGCGTTGAGGAAAAGGGCATTACAGTAATCAGTTTTTGAAAAAACCAATGTACTAATCAAAGTTCTACCGGCTGAAGCTGGAAGGTGAGGGAGTAGTTTTTTAATTCTTTTTAGGATATAAAAAGATGAAGAGACCACTGAATTGACATGATGCTGAAATGTCAATTTGTCATCAAAGATGACTCCAAGGTTGCGGACCTTGGTAACAGGTTGGGGGGGTCTCCCAATTCCGCTGGCCACCAGCAAGGGGACCAGATGGGGTCCAGCCTCCCGAATGTCATCACCTCTGTTTTGTCAGAGTTCAGTTTAAGACAATTAGATGACATCCAGGAGCTGATAGCCCTCATTCCCATTTGGAAGTTTGCTGCCACTGATGTACCGCTATTATGTACAGAGAGCACAAGTTGGGTATCATCAGCGTAAGTAGTAAGGGCGATTCCGTAAGATTTTATTACTCTCGCTAAGTCCGAAACATAAATGTTGAATAGTGTCGGACTTAGCGAGGAGCCCTGAGGGACGCCACAAGGGAGGGTGAAAGCCTGGGAAGTGAAGTGGGCCATTTTGACTGTTTGGGGACGATCAGCCAGAAAGGATGCGAGGAGGTCTTTCGCTTTGTTTTTAACTTTTTCCCGCAATACATACAGTGCCCTAGTGATCTGCGGCTTTCTCTCTCAGTTCTGGACAGGGGTGCCCTGACAGCTCCGACATCCATAGGTTCAGGACCTGCTTCCCTAGAAGAGTGGGAAACGCGATATTCGGACTCTAGACCCATCATGGTTTTTTTGCTTCTCTTACGATCCCCTCCCCTTTCTGTGATTCTGTGATCTAACCTTAGCGTAAGATTTATTAAATCAGTACAGGTGGTGGGCTGCGGATCAATCTGGGCCAGCACATCTTTGATCTCATCCTTTAGACCCTGACCAACCGGTTAAAAGTAGTCATATAGGAGACCAGGTCTTTCTTACCCTGACGTAACTCAAGCAGTTCTCGATCAGCGCTAAGTGTGGTGGCCCTACAATCAAAGACCCTCTCGAATTCTCTCCTAAATGCCACCCAATCAGATAGGAGGGGATCATCATTCCTGACCAGAGGCACTGCCCAATTGGCGGCATCCCCAGTCAAATAAGAGATGGCAAATGCCACTCTGGAAAGTTGGTGGGAAACGAAGCAGGTCTTCAAGAGAAATGCAGGGTTATTTGTGTAAGAAAGGTCTGTATCTTGAATGGATCGTCAGAATAGCGTTCAGGACTAACCAACGGAATGGGTGGAGGTACCGTCACCTGTATCTGCTGGGCCCCTACTGAGGCGTCAAAAGGGTTCTTGGTTTGTCTATCTAATCTCTCTTTCAGTGCGGCTGACTCGGCTCGGGAAGTGGCTAGCTCCTGTTGTACCAGGACTAAGGACTGTAGAACATTATCTAAGGTAGCCATCTTCGAGAAAAATCATGATCGGGAGGAGAATGTATTCGTGGGTACATGATTCTGTCACGATGGCCTCGCTCCTCAGGATCAGAATGATGCTCAAAGGGGTCCACCTCTTGACGTCACCATTCTCTGGCTAATATAAACATATACAGAGCATGGAGCAATCAAGCGAGGGATAGGGTTAGGAAGGGAACAGCGGTGGATAGGGGACACCTGTAACAACATAAGCAAAACATTAACAGATCATGAAATCTTCGCTACTCTCCCATATTTCTCGCTACAGGTTTAATCCATACCATGAAAGACAGCGATACTCGGGGACCCCTTTCCTCTCTCTACGGCAAGATGCTTCTCCCACCTCAGATAGTGTCTGAACCTGTAAATCAAAGCACAACATTAATTCTTTCAGTCAACAGAACCATCCATCATATTGTGTATTGCTCAATCCGCATACATACGCTCTTTCAATCACCCTAAACGGAGAAACAGCCAGGCCCCAAACCACCTTGTACTCCCACAGGTTGAAGGTTCATTGAGTAAAATAAGGATGAATCAAAAGAACCAATAACTGCTATTCCAAACTACAATCCTGAATGGCTAATTAGCACAGTGCAGTGTTCCTTGTAGGAAAGTAACCTGAAGTTAACCAAAGAAAAATGAAAAATCAAAGTCACGGACTTTACTGCTCTCCGTCAACACAGAGTTCGAAAGGAAAACCTTACCAGGTCTCCCAGAATCCCAGAACTCAAAAGGGCTGAACTATCCTCCAAAAAACGACTCGGATCAGGAAGGAGCAATCGGTAACAGAACCACAGCAATTAATTACTCGCAGCAGCGAGCTGTCTGTTTCAGAGAAGGCAAAAGATTCCTACTCCGTCGAGCGGAATGTTGAATGACGGCAGTAGCTTCGAAAGCACAACAAAGCGCCGCCAAGGTCTTCCCCCTCCCTCCGCAGCCGCCGGAGGAAGAAGGTAATTAGCCACCAGAGTGTTCAGAGCTCAGCCGAGCCGAACACTAATCACTATCTCTTCGCGTCTCACTGAGAATGCTAAATCCAATACACAATGTCTGCCGCAGCCACAGGCAGAAACAAGGAAAACAGAACATAGGCGTTTCACGCTCGTCCAAGCGGAACGCCAACCACAAAATCTTCGCGCCTCCGTAATGGGCGCCAATCCAAGGACATAACAGCAACCTGGACCGCGGGGACAAATCGTCCGCTCCCACAGGCGCTACAGTTCAACTAGAATCATGTATGTCGCGCCCTGCGAGTCACGTGACTAAATACTCCTAGTTCCACCCAGAGGCCTTCTGGGCGATGTAGTCTGGTCTGTGTCAACGTCGTTCTGTAGGCACAATCTGTCAGGTCCTGACAACATACTCATCGGGACCTTAACTTCCACCTTGACAACCCCAGCGACCCCAACCCCACCATCTTTCGTGACAACCTCGCCAATATCAGACTCAACCAACTCGTCATCACACCAACACACAAAGCAGGACACGCCCTCAACCCCATCTTCGCTGCAGGTTATAGTGTTCTCTACAGTCACACAACGCAACCACCATGGACCGACCACCACTGCGCACTTCACCGTAAATAAACCCAAGGCACCAAGACCAGCCCACCACGAAGGAACTAAAGCAAGGTCACTGATGAGCAACTGAACTCCACCCTCACCGAGACAACCACACCTGGGCATCCAACGCAAACATCACAGCCAGAGGACTCCACACTTCGATCTCCAACTACGCAGATGAGCTCGCCCCTCTACGCAACCCCGGTAAACACCGCAGCAGAAAAGCCACCTGGTTCACCACCGACCTCCAAAAAACCAGGCGCACCTGCAGATGCCTGGAAAAAACCTGGAGGAACACCAAGACAACTGATTACTGCACCTACAAGGACGCCATGACGGACTATCACAACCAAATCACAACAACCAAAAGGAACTTTATCCACAATAAAATCCTCAGCAACTCCACCAACTCCAAGGAACTTGTCAGTGTCATTCAGGAATTGACCAACCCACGCAGCGAAGCCACAGACATAACCCCGTCCCAAGAACTCTGCGACAAGCTTGGAACCTATTTCCACCTCAAGATTAGAACACTCTACGACAACTCCATCGACCACACGCAAGACGCTGAACCAACCCCCATTCCTCCCCAAGACACCAGCCAGCCCACCATCTCCAACTGGACACCAATCATGACCAAGGACACTGCCACGACCATGAAAGGCACCCATTCAGGTACCCCCACTGACACCCGCCCCCACACATCTACCACAGAGCAGCAGACACCATCATACCTGAACTTCAATACACCATCAACACCACCTTCAAAACAGGCACCTTCCCAGATGACTGGAAGCGCGCTGAAGTCAGGCCCCTGCTCAAAAAAACCCCAGCCTACCCCACCGACCTTAAAAACTACCAGCCCAACTCGCTTCTCCCCTTCGCAGACAAAGTGGCAGAGAAAACAGTCAACAGAGAACTGACACGATTCATCGAAGAGCACGCCGTCCTCCACCTGTCCCAAGTCTGATTCCGTCGCAACTACAGCACCGGGACCGCCCTACTCGCTGCCACAGAGGTCCTGCGCACTCTCCTGGACCAAGGCCACTCCACAGCCCTCATCCTCCTCGACCAGTCTGCAGCCTTCGACACCGTCTCTCACCACACACTCGTCGCCAGACTACACAACGCCGGCATACAAGGAACTGCCCTAGACTGAATCTGCTCGTTACTCAAGGAAAGAAGCTAAAGGATCAGACTACTACCCTTCCTCTCCACCCCCACGGAAATCTCCTGCGGAGTCCCACAGGGGTCATCTCTGAGGCCGACCCTCTTCAACCTCAACATGGCCCCCCTCGCAGCCATCGTCAGACAACACAGCCTTAACATCAAATCCTACGCCGACGACACCCAGCTCTTCCTCTCCCTCACCAAGGACCCTACCATAGCAAAACTCAACTTCCATGAAGGAATGCAAGAAGACTGAATCTGGATGACCAACAGCTGCCTAAAACTCAACGCCAAGAAGACAGAAGTCGTCGTCCTTGGAAACACCCCTTCAGCATGGGACAGCACCTGGTGGCCCACCACCCTCGGAAGTCCCATCTACCCCCACAGACCATGCCAAAAACCTTGGCATCGTACTCAATTCATCACTCACCATGAACCGACAGGTCAACGCCATTACCTCCAGCTACTTCAACACCCTCCACATCTTCCGAAAGACCTTCAAATGGATCCCCTCCCCACCCCCGAGTCGAGGAAAACAGACACCTATGCACTCATCACCAGCAGACTGGACTATGGTAACACACTCTACACCGGCATCAAGTCCCTACTCCGCAAACTACAAACTATACAGAACACTGCAGGCAGACTTGTCTACGGCATCCCCCAGCACAAACACATCAACCAACACCTGCGTAGACTCCACTGGCTCTCCATGGAGAAGAGAGTCACCTACAAAATCCTCACCCACGCCTATGAATGCCTGCACAACAACGGAGCCAATTACCTCAACGACAGAATAAACTTCAACATACTCAAAATAAACCAGGAATCATCCAACATCGCGATAGCTGAAACCCCGCACATCCAGAGAGCCAGAGCAGGTGGAAGATCGTTCTCTCACATTGCTGCCAGGACCTGGAACGAGCAAACGGCAGACATCAGACGTGCCTCCTCCCTGAACACCGTCAGAAAGGCTCTCAAGTTCTGGCTTTTCGGCTGAACAGAGCTGCATGCCCCTCAGCGCCAGTAGACCCTCACAGGTGAGTAGCGCGCTTATAATTCCCTGATTGATTGATTGATTGATTGATCTGTACATATTCTCGGGGACAGAAACTTTCTACACAATTGTTTTTGTCTTCTCTGCCAGACATCATATAGTATATGTTATGTCATTACATACCCGCAGCATCTTTGTGTACTTTATTTATTTGAAAAATTTTCCACAGCGCGGACTAGACACTGTAAGGGTATCAGAGCGCTTTAAAAAAGTTACAACATGTAGAAGTTTAATGCAAATAGTTACAAAGAGAGAGTGACAAGTAGGGAGGGCAGATTTGTTTTCAAACAATCTTAAAGGTCCAAGGGGAGCCAGGAGTGTGAAAATCAATCGTCCTGATGATCCAGTGTAGGTTCTGTTTCGTGAGCAAGTTAAGTGAGGGGGTTGTTTAGTAATTTTTTCTTTAAAAGCAGTTTGACTTCATTTGTGAAGGAGGTGCTCGAAGGGTTCATTCTAATTTCCGGGTGGCAGGGCATTCCAGATTCTGAGTGCTCGGCCGCGTAGACAGTTTGGTTGTATGTTTTTTTTTCCAGACTATTGCGGTTTCAGTAGCCAGGTGCTGGAGCTTCTCGATGCTCTGCACCTGCTTGATAGTTCAGTTTATCTGCTAGATACTTTGGTGTGCTGAAGTGCAAGGCTTTGTGTGTCATACAGGTGATTTTTAGCTGTAATCATGCCTCGAAAGGGAGCCAGTTCAGGGCCTTTAGATCAGGGGTGATGTGGTTGTTCCTTTTGGAGATGGTGACCAGTCTTGCGGCCGCGTTTAGTGCGGCTTTTAGTAGAGCTAGGCTGAAGCTCGGCAGACCACATAAGGTTGTATCCCAATAGTCTAGTCTGGGTATCACTAGGGATTGCACTGCTGATTTGAGGTCGTCGATGGGAAGAAAGGGTTTTAGTTTTCTGATGATGTTCTTGTGGAAGTTTGCTCCTTTGGTGGTTGCACAGATGTGTTCCTGCATGTTGAGATTTTTGTCAATTGTTATTTCTAGAGATTTTTCTAAGTCTATGATGTGTGGTTTGCGTTCAACGGCTGTTAAATGTTTCATCCAGTCTTCTATGTTAACGTGTCCTCGCGGAGGGGTAATTAGTAGGAATTCGGTTTTGAGCGCGTTAAGTTTGAGGTGGTTTCTGGTTAGCCAGTTGTGTGTTTTTTGCAGAGTTGTATTGAGTGAGCGGATATCCTCAGGTGATGATACTTTTAGGTATTGTTGGGTGTCATCAGCATATATGTGGAATTGAACATTGGAGAGTTTCAGAATTTCGGTTAAGGGCTCCATGAATAGTTTGAAGAGGGTAGGTGAGAAGGAGGAGCCTTGTGGTACTCCTAAGGTGACAGCCATGGAGGTCGACAATGATTGGTTGAGCTTGATTCTTTGTGTTTGGCTGTCTAAGAAGGAGGTGAACCATTTTAGGACAGTCCCAGATATCCCAATTCTGTGTTCGAGTAAGGAGACTATCGTGTTTGACCGTATCAAAGGCGGAGGATAGGTCTAGGAGGATTAGGAGGCAGGATTCATTTTGGTCTAGTATTTGGAGCGTGCTGTCCTCGATGTGTATCATGGCAGTTTTCGTGCTGTGGTCCTGACGAAAGACCGATTGGAACTGGTCAATGAGGTGGAATTGAGCTATGTGGCTACATAGTTGGGAATGGACGCATTTCTCCAGTACTTTTGCTAGGATAGGGATAGTGGAGATTGGACGGTAGTTATCTGGGATAGCGTGGTCAGCTGTGGGTTTTTCTAGAATGAGGGATACCTGACCTGTTTTTAGGCAGCTCGGATGGGTTCCTTGCAGTAGCGAGGTATTCACTATCTTTGTCCAGAGTGGGATGAGAGAGATTCTGATCTCATTGAACATATTTGCTGGAATAGAGTCGCAGAAGTGGTTAGATGGTTTAAGTGTTGTTAAAGATCTTGAGAATGTCATTTTCGTTAAGAGATTTGAAGGTGTTCCAGGACGCTTTGTTTTTGAGGGCGAGTTTGTTTTGGTTAGTGGTTTGTATAGACTGGGGTGAGTGGGGGTAGGGTACGGTATTTTTTTGATGTGATCATTTGTTGTTCAGAGTTCATTCTCTATGTTTTTAATCTTGTCAAGGAAGTGGGAGGCAAATATGTTGCAGTTTGGTCCTAACTTGGAAGCAATGGTTTGGTGAGCGGATTGTTGCTTGATAATTTCGAAGAGTTTCCTTGGCCGATTTTTAGCCATGTTATTTGCACTTTGAAGAAATTTGCTTTAGAGGGTCTGATATGCTTGTTGTAGGTGCTTCTTTGAGATCTTAATTGCTTAAGGTGCTCTAGCGATGGTGAGGATCTCCATGTCCATTCAGCTATTCTCAGGTTGCGTCTTTGGTCATTTAGGCACCCATGAACCATGGTTTGAAGTCTTTAGAGAAGGTTCTTTTTAGCAGAAAAAAACACAACTGTGTCAAGAATTCTTGTCATCGAGCTGTTGTAGTGGTTAGTGAGGTCAAGGGCCTCTGTCGTGTCTACTGGCAGCAACACAATGTTGTTGCTGAGGCAGGTCAAATCATGGAGGTTGATGTCATGGGTGTTCCTTTACCATTGTTTGGGTTTCTTAAGTTGGTGTTCATGTGTTTTAGTTGGTTCGGTTATGAGGAAGGTGATGTAGTGGTGATTTGTCCAGTCAGAGGGGATGATTGATTCTAGTTTGGTGGAATTTGGTCTAGCCATGACGAGGTCCAGTATTGCACCCTGGTTGTGAGTTGGGCTGTCACATATTTGGACGAGGTTAAGGTCAGTGAGAAAGGTTTTAAGGCTATTGACTGAGGGGTCGTTGTGATCATTCAAGTGGAGGTTGAAGTCTCCAAGGAAGAGATGGTCTCCATGATTTGTTCGATGAATGAGTGGTTGTTGCCTGGAAGGTGGTAGATCAGGTGTAGTTTACATAGGGGATGGTTGTTGCTCACAATATTCATGCTAGGTATTAGCAGGAGGGGTGGTTGGTGGGTTGAAATTGGTTTACCTTGAGGTTAGTGCGATGTATACAAGCTATGCCACCCCCTGATCTTTTTGTTCGGTCTGCCCGTATGGTGTCATAGCCTGGAGGGATTAGAATGTCAATGATGGGTTTAGAATCGGTCTTTAGCCATGTTTCGGTTTGGAGGATTAGGTCATGATCATTTGTAATAAAGAGGTCTGCGATGTCGGCTGCATGTTTTACAGCTGACCTGCAGTTTAAGAGCATGCACTTCAAGTGAGGTTTGTTGTTCGTAGAGGTTTTCTCTGTCAGGGGTAATGTTTTGAGATTAGCCTTATTTATCTCTCTTGAGTTTGGTCTTTGCTCTGTGTATGTGTTTGATGCAATTGTTGAGATGGGGTTTAGATTATGTGGGAAGTCCTGATGTTTTGTCTGTATCTGAGAAGGGCTTGGATGTCCTTTTAGAGAAGGGAATCTTGGTCCTGGCTGGTCTAAATGAGGGGTTGTGGTAGGGTGTGGAGTACAGTTTTTCTGCCAGGGGTCACTCCGTTCTTCTTTGCCTCCATACGCCCTGCCTAGAACAGATGTCTGTCATTGTGAAGAATGACTGACTGCAAGCAGCCATTGGAATCAATGGGGGCTATGTACAAGAATAGCCGCTAAGTAACACTAATGTTAGTCAGCGGCAATTTATTTACCGCCTTGTACTGCTGGAAACTATCTGCATGGTACCAATGTATTTACAATACGTTGCTACATGGCAATAGTTTCTCATCGCGGCAGGAATTGTTAAGACCTGCGTCACAGCAATAAAAATCTTCCTGCAAATGTGAAAAAAGGGCTGGCTGGCAAGAAACTGCACGCTAATCAGTGCAACGCTACTTTTTTCACGTTTTGCAGTAAAATTAACAACAAAACGCCCACGAAATTCACAAAACACTCCCCAAATTTTCTTAACAGAATAAACATGGAGGAAGCTGGACCCAGTTTGTTTCTAGGAAGTTGTTCCTTCAGTGGTCATATGTATCAATAGGCAATATACATCAAATAATTTAAGAAAGGTGACAGAATTATATAAGAATGTTTACTTTATCATAGTTTTTATTTTCATTTAATTAAGTTTTTCATTTCAGTTTTTCATATAAAAAATACATGATTCATCATAAATACATTTTTCAAACTCGAATTTTTTGCTTTTTTTTAAAAAACACACATTATTATTAACACACCAGTATTTAACACACGATTATGGTAAACAATTAATTTTTAAGTAGCCCACCTGATATTGAATACTCAACTCAATTCGCAAACATACACACATGCATACCACAACCACACTACCAAAAGGGGAAAAAAGGGAGAAACCATGTATTAATTGACAAGTTCACAAGTTGTCAAATTCTGAGGTCTCAGAAAGACTCGAGACCCCTGCACATGATCGGTCGACGCGCGTTTCGGTGGGTGAACCACCTTCCTCAGGACCTTTTTTTCTCTTGTGGATCAAAGATATCAGGGGACCTAAAAAGATTTATTTACAAAAAAAACAAAAAGTATATCTGTCACCAACCCTTCTCTTAGTGATTTACAAACACAAATATCAACACAACAATATAAAACATTGTTTAGATCTGACATGGCTATTCCTCACATGGCCGATAGTTATATAAAGGAAGAGTGCATTAAAGCCAGTTATTCCGATGTAGATGGATCATGAATGTGTAATTTATTATGATGTGGATGGGAAATAATTTGGATATAGGACTCTAGTTACATAAGAATGAGGAAGGGATATTGCCCGTATTGTTTAACTGAGATCCCTTTATACTAATTTGAAACACCGGGGGCATTGTCATATAAACCAAGACATGGTACTACTCACGATAAGAGATAGGCCAATTCGTGATCCTTGAGTGCTCCGTTGCTAGGTTTTAGGACCGGGTATTTATTAAGAGACACCTGTATGGAGGAAACAATGCTTCTTATTCTAACATATATAGCTAAATTTGTACAGCATGTGGTACCCTAAGGGCGGTCAGTCTTACCAATTTTAGTTCCAAGCCAAGGTACAATTACTCCAACCTGTTCTGAGATAATTATCTGTTCTCCAGGGAGTCACATAAAAACTACAAAGCAAAAGAATGTCCGTATTTAATATATGGTTTCTACTTCTAGTTTATGACCACACTATTTGAGCGCGATGTAACCTGCCTGGATGTTATGATGTTTAACAATATACCTTTTAGTGATTGGTGATGCCCTCAGCGGTACAAAGTGGATCGATAAGAGGACGTCTCAACAGCTACAGTCTACATAGGTAGAAAAAAGGAGACACAAAAACCCATTTCGTCAGATGTATTCCACTTTGATACAACGGGTTCTACGAGTGAATATTAATGAGATGGACTTACATTTTGTTAGTCGCACAGTGGAGGAAAGTATTCCTTTATTTAGTTAGGGATATGCCGCCATTCTTCGGACAGGGAGTAAGGACATTCCTTTCTTCGATTTGGTAAGTAACCCCGTTCTTTATACTGCATCCACCTAGTGAATTGAGAGGTTGGAGACATTTGTACAGCCAGGAGCGGTAAGGTGAGTTTAATTTGCTGTAGCGTCTAAAGTTTCTCCCGTTTATGGCAGGAAGAACTCGGTGTTATTTAAGCGCTAAGATAAAACGGTCTCTCCCGTTTCTGGCAGGAAGGGCTCGATGTAGTTTGAGCGCTAAGATAGACCAGTTAAAGCAAGATGACATAGGGGCTCTAATCGTGCAAGGTTTTTAACGAGGTAGTCTCCCCTGTTATTGGCAGGAAGAACGTGATGAGGTTTAAACGCTAAGATCGGACAATTTATACAAGATGACATGAGGGCTCTAGTCATATAAGATTTTTAACGAGGCGGGCGCAGCAAAGATATTTGTCAAGATAACCGACGGGCAGCGTCTGGGGTGGTTACATACCTGCACATACGAGGTCTCGGCGTCTATTCTGATCTTCCTCGGCAGTCGGCGGTTGGCGGCGTACAGTGCTTCCGATCTCATTTATAACGCCTCCCTAGTATATCGCGAGAAGACGACTGTCGGGTTGCAGTTAACATAGAGAATGACTCTTGTTTTGAAGTATCAAGAACATAAAAGGTGGACACTAGTTTGTTGCACAACTCAATGGAAGAGAACACAAAAAGCGGACACATTGTTTTTTTACTCGTCTTTTGGTTGGCTAAGAACAGAGGCTGAACAATCATTTATTAATCAGTTTCGCACCCTTTCACCATCGCCTATGTTCTAATAGGGCGTAATAGGCGTAAAGGTCGATGACTGTAATACTAGAACATAGTCGGGAAACGAGGTTTAAAACTTAGAAAAAGTGGACCAAGAGAGTTGACACAACCAAATGAAAGTCAGTGATAGGGATCAAAGGATTTAATGGGTAAATACAGCAAGGTTCATCAAAAAGATAGCATAAATTGAATATCATGCGGGGGAAAACCCTTTGTATATACTTTGGGCATGATTCTGCAAGGTAGTTATGTGTCCAAAGTAACACAGAAAAGGGAGGGGACCAGGGTTGTGTTCAAGAGAAGTGCTAGAGTATGAATGTTGGATGGGAATGAGGTATGTATATGTTTATTTTGTAACATACCAGGAGATTTCCTCATTCAGTCCATGTTTCACACTGTCAAGATGGTATATCCAGAATGTTTCTCGTTTTTTGCGAGTCACTTCATTTGGCTGACCTATTTTAGTGATTACTTTCTCCAATATCGACCATTTGATGTCCTGCTCAGAGTGATTTTTATCCAAACAGTGTTGGACCAAGGGTGCCAATAATTTTTTTGTCTTGATGGCAGACTTGTGTTCGCTATAACGGACGCGAAATTCACGACCCGTTTCTCCCACATAGGCTAGGCACAACTGCAGAAAAGAATATAGACAATGTTGCTACTGCGGCAGTTAGTCAGATGGCGTAATTTAATCTCTCTATCGTTGTAATTTAGGGTATCAGAGGTAATCGCTGAGTCACATGCGTGGCATGAACCACATCTGTGGTTACCTAGGACAGCCGGAAGGCCAGTAATTGAACGCTGGTTTTCTGAAGGGAAGATTTTGTTTTGTCTAGTATGTACTAGCATATCCCTAAGATTTCTATTTCTTCTGTAGGCTACCAATGGTAGTGGTAAAGGGGAAGCGTTTTCATCACAGTTTAGGATTCTCCAGTTCTTATTAATGATATTCCTGATTTTAAAATTCAGGGTGGAGTGATTGATTACACATGTAATCCGATCTTGTTTCATCCTTTTGGAGCCTTGAAGTAATGCTGACCTGTCATAATATTTGGCTCTTTTATAAGCATGCCGCACAAGGCGGGGGGGATATCCTCTTTTGAGTAGTCTGTCCTGGAGGGCATCTCCATGCTTATGGAAGGATTTCATGTCCGTACCATTGCGACGGATGCGCAGAAATTCCCCAAAGGGAATGGATTCCCTTTGACAGTTGGGGTGATAACTGTCAAACTTGAGAATAGTATTCTTGGCTGTGCTTTTTCTAAAGAGGCTTACTGACAGGTGACCATTGTTGTCCTCAATACTGATGTCTAAGAAGTCTACTTTATAGTTGTTAAAGTTCACTGTGAACTTCAGATTTGTATCGCTGGCATTCAACCAAAGGACAAACGATTGTAAAAGTTCTTCCGGGCCTTTCCAAATAAAAAAAATATCGTCTATAAAACGTTTCCAAACGGAAACATTTTCAAAGAATGGGGCCAGTTCGTTGTAGATGTTCTTAAGCTCCCATTCTCCCATGAAGGTATTAGCCACACTCGGGGCACAAGAAGCCCCCATTGATGTCCCTTTAATTTGTTTATAAAGGCGGCCATTGCACTCGAAGAAGTTGTTCAGTAAGACGACCTCCAGACATTGTAAAATAAACATGTCGGGACGGTCCGACGGGTACCTCTGTAGAAGGTCTGAGACCGCCTGTAACGCTCGGCATTGAGGAATATTGGTGTATAATGCCTCAATGTCGAGCGTCACTAGGATGTCTGAGTTAGAGTTAAATGGTAGGCCCTCTATCTTGTTTATTATGTCCCCAGTATCTCGGATGTAGGAAGTATATTTCTGGGTCAGGGGGCAGAGGAATCTATCCACATATTTGGACAGTGGTTCCGTACAGGACCCAATGGTTGATATTATGGGTCGCATGGGTGGATTCTGACCTATGCTGATGACACCCAGCTTGTTGTATCATTAAGTCAACAGAACCATCCCTCCATCAATCTCTACTCCTGTCTTAAGGATATAACTAGCTGGATGGACCAGTCCCACCTTAAGCTTAATAGCAACAAAACAGAGATTCTGGTTATAGGTAACCAGTCACACTATCGCCCAGAGTCTCTGTGGCCTCCTTGCATGGGTCCGCCCCCGTCCCCAAAGTCAGACATCAATAGCCTGGGAATTTGGCTGGACCAAGGCCTCACGCTCAACACCCAAGCAAGGAAAACCGCGGGAACCTGTTATGGCCTCCTTCGCACTTCCTGTAAAATTCTACCTCTGCTCCCCATCCAGTCGAGGAGGCTTCTGATCCAGGGCCTTATATTGTCCAGATTGGACTATGGTAATGCCCTATACCTCGGTGCCCCAAAGAAAGTCACGGCCAAACTGCAGGTCATGCAAAACACAGCTGCCAGGCTCCTTACTGGCACTAACAATCGATGCTCAGCGAAACCGACCCTCAGCTCACTTCACTGGCTACCGATACTGGAAAGAGTACATTTTAAAGCCCTCTGTACTACCCATAAAATCCTCCATGGCAAGGCCCCTCCTATTTTAAAAGACCTTATTGTCCCTTATAAAACTTATAGAACTCTTCGGTTTCACACACCTTCATCTGGCCTCGACGCCCAGGATCAAAAAGGATCGATCAGGGGGTCGCCTTTTTGCTTACAATGCCTCCAAATTGTGGAATTCACTTCCAATGGACATCCGCGCTCAGACTAATCTTCTCTCTTTTCGTAAACTTTTGGAAACCTAGCTGTTCCCTTAATCTCCCTCTCTTGTTCACTCTATCTCTCTCACTAGCGCTGGGACGCTCACGGGCAGCCATGCGCTCTATAAATCTATAAATAAAAATAAATAAATGAGTCAAGGATTTGGTGACAAGACAATTTTCACATATGGAGCAGTTGCCACATTTGTAATTTCCAACTGCTCTGTTCCCTGTGATCGTCCTTTGGTTAATATGGCTTTCTTCTCGATAGGTATGAACCAAATTGTTGCGTAAATTGTCATTGGGTCTAAACGCAAAAATAGGTTCAGGAATTTTTACTTCCTTGCCCTCATTTAGAATATTCCAGTTTGAATTGATTATATTTTTCAATCTGTTACTGATGTTAGAAAACTGACTCACAAAAAACAATTTTGAATCAGTGGTAGTTTTCTGTTTCTTGAGACTAGGGTCTGGGTTCAGCATCCTGTCCTGATTATAAAATCGTGCCCTTTTAAAGGAACGTTTTATGAGTTTTTGGATACCCCCTATCTTTCAATTTGTTACTTAAGAGTTCAGAATGTTTATAATAATCATCAATATTTGTACAGTTCCTCCTCAACCGGAGGAACTGGCCAAATGGCACATTGTCACGTAGCTATTTTAATGTAGGAGGGTATTTTTGTCCGTGGGTTTGGTGTAAAGTTCCACTTCCAATGATCCCTCCACATTCTGGATTGTAATGTCCGGAAAATGAACAGCACTGTTGTCATATGCAGCTGTAAATATAAGATTGGTGTCCCCAAGATTGAACCATTCAAGATATTCACCCAAAGTCTCTTCATCTCCTTCCCAAATAAAGAAGATGTCGTCAATGAAGCAACGCCACATCTCAGCTGTTGAAGAAGCGAAAAAACGATTAGATGAATTGAACTTAGAAGTAGATGGATTCAGAGACTACCTCATAAATAAAAACAACCATTAAGCTTATAAAAGACATCAATAAGTTTAGCCTAGAAATAGTGTATCCCTATACCAATAAGGACTATTTCCAACAACCTAGACATGAAAGGAATTTTGAATAGAGACCTATTTATAGAAGAGGAGGTAAGAAAGGGGTCACCTTCTCTGACACCTCGGGGTCTAGCAGTGAAGAGGAGGGACCTTCCAATAGTGACAATGGTGGCCAAAAAGGAGGGTACAACGGGGGACAACCTTTTTTAGAGAATCGCCCAAGGACAGGCGTAAGAATAGATTGGACCCCGTATCCAACTTGGGGTCAATATCAGAGGAATCAACAGCAGGACTATCAACAAGCACAGAGGGGGGACTATCAGCGCAACCAACCACAAGAATACCTCAAAACGAGAAACAAGAGATACTGGAAGTAGAGAGAATTAAGAATAACACATTTCCTATTATTAATCTTTCTTCGCATGCCCTTAGTGAATTAGAATTTGAAGTTTTAGAAAGAGGCTTTACATTTGCACCAACTGCGAATGTCTACAAATTTAATTTAGAAAAGTATCTTAAAGCGTTTTTTCGTAAAATACAATTAAAAGACTTCTTTGAGGATAAGGATTATACTCCAGCCGAGAATATCTCAGGATTCAGGGAGAAATCTACCTTTACACCTGCTATTACGCAGGTATGTAAGAATGTGGAAATTTTCGAAAAAGTTGTAGAATCCAAAGTTAGACAGATTATAGGTCAAGCGCACCCAGATACTAACAATATGTCGAAAGAACTGAGAAAGGCAATGATGGATTTTAGGAATAATCTACAGCTTACTATTAAGCCTGCATACAAGGGCGGTGCGGTGGTAGTCTTTAACACAGATGAATTATGAGACAAAAATGTTGCAGCTACTGGATGTAAAAGAACACTACTCCAGAGTACCAGTTTCAAGATTAGAATCATTAAATAGGGAAGTAGTTACCACCATCAATGTCGCCCTGGATAATGAGTGGATTTGTCTAGCTGAATATAAATTTCTAAACAACAAAAATGCTAAGATTCCCGCAACATACGGTCTCCCAAAAATACACAAAAACACAAAAATCCCCCCATGAGACTGATAGTCAGCTGTATCGGCTCATTGCTTGAAACCTTGAGTCAATACGCTGATACTTTCCTTAAACCATTAGTAACTCAACGAAAGTCTTATGTTCGTGACTCAGCTCACATCATCTCTATGATTGAGGGTATGTCTTTTAATCCTTTAAATCAGATTTTAGTGACCCTCAACATAGAGGCATTGTAAACGAACATACCCCAAGATGATACTATTCAGGTCATAAGTGAAACTTTAGAGACCCAGGATCTGAAAGGAGCCAGCAAAGAAATTATAGCACAATGCATCAGACTAGTGCTTAAAAACAATATGTTTTTGTTTATAGATGAGCTGTTTCTTCAAGGCAAGGGCACGAGCATGGGAGCAACCTGTGCTCCTAGCCTGGCATGCCTGTATGTGGCCAATTCTGAGGACAAACATGTCTTCAATGAGGCGGCGCCCTTCTTTGAATACATCAAGATGTGGCGTTGCTTCATTGATGACATCTTCTTTATTTGGGAAGGAGATGAAGAGACTTCATCTCAGGACACCCCTACGCCGCACGGCCCCCAGCTGTAGGCGAGTCTGTGCCCCCTTGCTGCTGCTCGTTGCTCTGCTTTGCCCTCCTGTGCTTTTAACTGCTTTCAATTGTACTTTGTGCCTCTGTCTGTTAATTAGTATTTGTTCGTATTTGCACTGTTTTTCCTGTTGTCCCGGTCGTCAGCTCCCCTGGTCTGCCTTTAACTGCTTTCAATTGTACTTTGTGCCTCTGTCTGTTTATTATTATTTGTTCGTATTTGCACTGTTTTTCCTGTTGTCTCGGTCGTTAGCTCCCCTGGTCTGACCCCCCCTCCGCTCCCCGCTTCCCGCCGCCGTGACATCGCGGCCCGCCCCCTTTTCTTCTCTGTCCTACCCGCTCCCGCCTCCCAGCTGCTCCTCCCTCCCACTTCGCCTTAAATGGAGACCGCGCGTACGTGCAGCGGTCACGCGCAGCGGTCACGCCGATTGTGCGCCAAAGGAAAGCCCGTCCGCGCCTGGACCGCGCCCAGCGCCAGAACCCCTGGTCCGCACCGATGCTAGCGCACCCGGAGAATCTACGACGCCACAACACTCCACGCACTCAATACCGGCTGGAACCCCACCTGCTACCGAGCCACCCCGAAACGCACCCAGGGACCTTTCACCTGCCAAGCCTGCAAATTCACCTGCCTCCGGACCAGCACTGCACCCGCCAAGCCAAGCTCCAGCAGCAACCACCTCAAGTGCATCCTGCTCAACACCCGCTCCGTCCACAGACACGCAGTCGAACTCTGGAACCTCCTCGACACAACATCACCAGACATCGCCTTCCTCACGGAAACCTGGATGAACGCCTCCTCAGCGCCCGACATCGCCATCGCCATCCCGGAAGGATACAAGATCACCCGAGGGACCGCGTCAACCAGACTGGAGGAGGCATCGCCATCGTACAAAAGAACACCATCCGCATCACGACCAACTCCAACGACACATTCACCGCCGCCGAACACCTCCACTTCCAGATACCCACCGACCCCAAGACCACACTCTGAGGCACTCTCATCTACAGACCTCCGGGACCATGCACACTATTCAGCCAAGACATCACAGACTTCATCAGCCCACACGCCCTCCCCTCCGCTGACTACATCCTCCTAGGGGACCTCAACTTCCACCTGGAGAACAACAAGGACAACAACACCAGCACCCTGCTAGACAACCTCGCCACCCTCGGACTCAAGCAACTGGTGAACACCCCCACCCACTACCCGGCCACACGCTTGACCCAGTCTTCTCCTCCAGCAAATACATATCCTTCAGCCATTCCACCGGACTTCATTGGACTGATCACAGCTGCGTCCACTTCAGCTTCAGAAGAACAACGACCCACCACCACCCGCAACAGGTACCTCGCAGGAGCTGGAGCAAGATCCCCGCCGACCAGCTCACCACCTCCCTCAGCCAAAAGCCTCCCGCCAGCACAACGGACCCCAACTAGGCAGCCAACAACCTCACACAGTGGATCACCAACTGCGCAGACGACCTCGCACCACTAAAGACCCCTCCCAGCGGACACGGCAGCAAGAAAGCCTCTTGGTTCACAGTCGAACTTAGGGACTCCAAGAAGAACTGCCGCACCCTCGAGAAAGCCTGGCGCGACGCCCAGACCACAGACAACATGACAGCCCTGAAGCACGCCACCCACAAACACCACCAGCTGATCCGCACCACCAAGAAGACAGCATTCAAAGAACGACTGGACAACAACGCCCACAACAGCAAAGAACTCTTCGGCATCGTCAAAGAGCTCTCCAACCCCAGCGCCGGTAGCAACGACATCACTCCCTCGCAAGACCTCTGTGACTCACTCGCCTCGTTCTTCCACCTCAAGATCGCCGAGATACACAACAGCTTCAGCACACCAACCAACGCCCCCCACCACCACCCTCTGCGCCTGGACTCCGGTCAGCACCGAAGACACCACCCGCACGATGAACACCATCCACTCCGGATCCCCAACCGACCCCTGCCCCCACCACTTCTTCAACTAGGCCGACTCCATCATCGCACCCCAACTCCGGGACGTCATCAACGCCTCCTTCAACACCGCCACCTTCCCGGAAAGCTTGAAGCACGCCGAGCTCAGCGCCATCCTGAAGAAACCAACAGCGGATCTCACCGACCTCAAGAACTTCCACCCCATCTCGCTCCTCCCTTATCCTGCCAAAGTCATAGAGAAGATCGTCAACAGGCAGCTGGCCGCCTTCCTCAAGACAAACGGATCCCTCGACCACTCGCAATCCGGCTTCCGAGCCAACCACAGCACCGAGACCGCCCTCATCGCAGCCCCTGACGACATCAGATCCCTGCTCGACAACGGGGAAACAGCAGCCCTCATCCTCCTGGACCTCTCTGCGGCGTTCGACACTGTCTGCCCCCTCACCCTAGTACAGCCCCTCAGCAACATCGGAATCCAAGAGAAGGCACTGGGGTGGATCATCTCATTCCTCGCCGGTAGAACACAGAGAGTCCGCCTCCCCCGTTCAGATCCGAGGCCACAGAAGTCATCTGCGGCGTACCACAGGGATCATCACTCAGCCCCACCCTCTTCAACATCTACATGAGCCCCCTCGCAGCCATCGCACGCCAACACAGCCTCAACATTATCTCCTATGCCGACGACACCCAGCTGATCCTCTCCCTCACCAACGACCCAGCCACCACCAGAACCAGCCTACACGAAGGGATGAGAGACGTCGCCGAATGGATGAAGAACAGCCGCCTGAAACTGAACTCAGACAAGACGGAAGTCCTCATCCTGGTGTCATCGCCCTCCACTTGGGACGACTCCTGGTGGCCTCCGGCCCTGGGCACCGCACCCAAGCCAACGGACCATGCACGCAACCTGGGCTTCATCCTGGACTCCTCCCTCACGATGACCAGACAAGTCAACGCCGTCTCATCATCGTGCTTCAACACCCTGCGCACGCTCCGAAAGAACTTCGGATGGATCCCCACCGAAACCAGGAAGACGGTCACCCAGGCACTCGTCAACAGCCGACTGGAATATGGCAACTCCCTCTACGCCGGAACCACAGCCAAACTCTAGAAAAGACTCCAACGTATCCAGAATCCCTCCGCTCGACTCATCCTGGACATCCCCCGACACAGCCACATCTCCGGCCACAAGAGACCTACACTGGCTCCCCGTCAGCAAGAGGATCACGTTCAGACTCCTCACCCACACACACAAGGCTCTCCACGACCAAGGCCCCAAGTACCTCAACAACCGCCTGACCTTCTACACGCCCACCCGCCAGCTACGGTCGACCAGCCTCGCCCTCGCCGCCGTTCCACGCATCCGCAGAGCCGCCGCCGGAGGAACATCCTTCTCATTCCTGGCAGCCAAGACATGGAACTCCCTCCCCATCCACTTTCGGCGACCCAGGACCATCTCTCCTTCAGGACGCTACTCAAGACCTGGCTTTTCGAGCAGTAGCGGACTCCTTCCCCCAGCGCCTTGAGACACTTCCGGGTGAGTAGCGCGCTATACAAATGCCATGATTGATTGATTGATTGACTTTGGGTGAATATCTTCAATGGTTAAATCTTGGGGACACCAATCTTAGATTTACAGCTGCATATGACAACAGTGCTGTCCATTTTTCGGACATTACAATCAAGAATGCGGAGGGATCATTGGAAGTGGAACTTTACACCAAACCCACGGACAAAAATACCCTCCTACATTATAATAGCTACCATCCCCGGTTTCTTTTTTTTTTCTTTTTTTTTAACACCTTTATTTGTGTACTGTGGGTATACACAGCTTGTAGCCTACAACCTCCAGGGCCGGCAGCGTAAACATCCAAATGGACCTGCACCTGATTAGTACGATAATACACAGCCAATTGCCGACAACCCTGGGGTCCGGCGACATACCATTAGCCAAAACAAAGTCATGATTCACTTAACAGTTATCACATAGCAAATATCGTCCGCCGGGCATTCTGGTAACGTGAGGGCCAGTACAATGTAGGTCATATCATAGCATGTACTTGGCAGCGGTGTGTTTGATTTTCTGAAATCCCCTTCCAGTGTTCTACCCCTTATAAACTACCCCCCCTCCCCTATAGTGTGCAACCCCTGAACTCCCCACCCCCAACTAGTTAACTGGTTCCCTAGCTTATGTGACAGCCATTTATCTCACTACGTGTGTCGCCTGTCCTTGTGGTAGCTCGCTGTGTGGTTACCCGCCTGCAGGTGTCAAGAATGTGGCTCCCAGGTCTGACCTACCTAATCTGGACATGCCTCAAACCACCCAGGGGAGCGACTACTCAGGTATCGCCTGCCGCGTCTACAAAGTCACTGGCCAGCCTTCCTCCATGATCGTCTAGGCGTCCCCCTAAATTGTGGTGTATAAGTGGACTGCCAACTAGTAGACCGTTACGATATAGACTCCAGAAGTCTTTCGGGCGACTAGTAGGAGGGAGAAGCTTGTTATAGTGTTCCGATTGCGTGCAGCAATATAACATGTCCCGGGCCCATCTCCTCTTTGTCGGGAGCGGTCCTCTCATCCATTATTGTGCCACTACCCGTCGAGCTATTAGCATGCCCATGTCTGTCAACCGTCTAACCGCTACAGGCAAACCTCTGGAGTAGCCAAGCAGCGCAAGGGCTGGGTCCACAGGTAGTTCAATGTCTAGTATCTCTCCCAACTCCGCTACCACTCCCTCCCAAAAGGAGTGTATTCTGCTGCATCCCCATGCCAAATGCAAAAAGTCGGCGTTGGGTGCATGGCATCTAACACACTCGGGAGACTGCCTGAGCCCATAGCGGTGCAGGCGTTCCTGAGTGTAATACACTCTTTGCAAAAATTTAAAAAGGATCAACCGGTGCCGTCCATTTAAGGACAATCTCTTGGTGCTAGAGCAGCAGTACTTCCACATTGGGTCGTCAATAGTGATCTGCAAGTCCCTTTGCCAAGCAAGTCGGCCTTCGAGGGTTCCTGCGCCCTGTGCGCTGCATTGGCCTTGTACAGGTGTGATATCATTTTCCGTGATTGTGCCGTTTTAATGACATGGGAGAGTTCCGGGAGCTCCGGGGGCTCCTCCAACTCTGGGCCTAGAACATCCTTCAATGCACTACGGACCCTGTGAAATTGAAACCGTTGCAATAACGTAGATCCCTACGCCAACTGGCACACATTTTCCCAAGTTCTCACCTTGCCATCCACGTAAAGCTTGCCAGCCTTCTCAATTCCCAGCGCATGCATCGCTTGCACTGTGCCCTTCTCCTCCATAGGTGACAACCAAAGTGCCCATTCCACCGCCATTAAGGGGGAGTATATCAATGTTCTTTCACTAGCCCATAGCAAAGCGTACCATGCGTGTTTCGTGGACGTGATCGAGTCCAGCACTCCAGTCCTGCGGTCCATGGGGGAGCATATCGTGGCCGGTAGTGGGACTGGATCCGCGAATAACCGTTCCATTCGCACGTGGGGAATGGTTTCTTCTCCGTGTATCCACGTGTGTAAGTGGGCAGCTTGTGACACTCTATAATATCGTTCCATGTCTGGGGCTCCTAGTCTTCCCAGCTCGTACGGAAGCGCGAGCGTAGTCCATTGTACTCTTGGCTGCTTTCCTCCCCAGGCCAAACGAACCATGAGTGACGTCAGATTCCTGGAGAAGGTCTTCGACAGAATAATGGGCAAATTATTGAATAGAAACAGAAACCGGGGCAGTACCACCATCTTCATGATGGCTATGTGGCCCATCAGTGATAGCGGGAGTCTACACCACCTCTCCACATCCTCTTCGCATTTGCTAAACGCCACCCCGTAGTTCTCTCAGAACAGCACCTCGGGGTCCGTATGGATCATGATGCCGAGATAGCGAACCGGCTCTGTTGACCAACGTAGAGGGTATTCCATATCAAAATGGCTCGTGACCGGGGTCAGTGGAAACGCCACTATTTGTTCCAATTGATCTGGAGTGCGGAGAGCGCGCCAAATCGGACCACTTCCCGCAATACTGCTGCTAGGTTCACCTCTGGGTTGTGTACATAAAGCAATGTGTCGTCTGCGTAGGTAGAAATTATAATCTTGTACGTCGGGAAGCTAACTCCCCGGTGCCAGTGGTATTCCCGCAACGCGCTGGCCAACGGTTCAGCCACTAGTGCGTATAATAATGGCGAAAGCGGGCAGCCTTGCCTAGTACCCCTACTGATTTCAAAGGGATCAGACACGCGATCACCAATGCGCAGCCTGGCCGTTAGTTTCCAGTACAAGGCGCCGATCATTTGTAGGAAGGGTTCCCTCAGTCCTAATCTCCGCAGAACCCGCAACATAAACGGCCACTCCACGGAGTCGAAAGCCTTCTCCATGCCTAGGAAGATGGCGACCGCTTTCGTGTCCGGTCTAACATGCTGTATGGTCCCCAGTACTGTGCGGATATTATAGGTTAGGTTCCTCCCTGGAACAAAGCCTGCCTGTTCTGGGGCCACTAGGTCCGGGGCTATCAAAGCCAGACGTGTGGCGAGCACCTTGGCATATAATTTCGCGTCTACATTTAGCAAAGATAGAGGTCCATACAAACCACACTCATTGGGGGGTCTGCCGGGTTTTGGAATGGTGACTATTAGTGCCTCTCTCATTGACAGCGGCATACTACCTTCCATGCAAATGTCGCCGAATAGAGCGGCCAGATGTGGAATGAATTTAACTTTGAACGCCTTATAGAACCCCACTGTTAGGCCATCCACCCCAGGAGCGCTATTCACTCTCATACTAACCAATGCTTCCGAGATCTCATCTTCCTGTACTGGGGACATTAGCAATTCACGATCAGACTGTGCTAAGAAGGGCAATTGTATGTGTTCTAAATAATCATCCATGTCTGTTTCCAGATTTTCAGTTTTAGACGTGTATAGATCGGAGTAGAGTAGAAGTCCCTAAATTCCATCAGTATCTCCTCCTCCGACGTGACAGCCACCCCCAAAGCCGTATCCAAAGTCGTCAGTTTCAGGGCCCTCCTGCTGTTTCGCAGTAGTTTAGCTAATAGAGAAATTGGGCGTTCACTTTCCCCATATGTTCTTGCTGTCGCATATTTCCCCATATGCCATACTTCCCTGTCTGCCTCCTCGTTGAATTCCGCTATAAGGGATTTAATTCTGTCTGCTATGTCGGGATCAGGGTCGCTCACTTGTTGTTTCTCTAGTTCAGCCAACTGAGACTTTAAGTAGTTCAAGCGCTGCTGTATGGCTTTTAGGACACTCGAGTGTTTAGCCATTGCTACACCTCGTATAAATACCTTAAACGCCTCCCAGACTGTTTGGAAGCTCTCAACTGAGCCAATATTTGTATCAAAAAAGGTGTCAATCTCCTCAGCCAGTTACCCTCTAAAAGTTTCATCAAGCAATGAATACGGGGGAAAGCGCCACGTAAAAGGGGGGACCCGGATTATCGGTGTCTCACTCTCTAGCACTAGGAGGAGTGGCGAGTGATCCAAGAGTGTGCGTGACAGAACTGTACATGACAATATGTGTCTAGAGACTGAGTAGGAGGCCAGCCAGTAGTCAATCCTGGTGTGGATGTCATGGTACGCCGAGTAGTGCGTGTAACCCCCCCCTATCATTGTTTCTCCCTCTCCACACATCAACCAGATCTAACGTTAGAAACTCTGCTTGAAGCAAGACCGCAGCAGCTGAGGGTCTACGCTGAGGGCCTGAAGATCTATCTAATTTCGGGTCCATCACTAGGTTGAAGTCCCCTACTCTGCGCTGTGGAGTATTCTCGGCAGATCCTCGCCAACTTCTCGTAGAAGTCTGGAGAGTCGTAGTTTGGGCCATACACGTTGACCACAATTAGATCATGTCCCTTCCCCGTGCATCTTGATATTAGGTACCTACCCTCTGGGTCTGCTAATACTAATCTCAAATCTAACTTGGCTCTAGGGTTTGTCCACGTAAGGACTCCTCTGGAATGCGTAGTGAACCCCGCCAGTGTGGTGTTTCCTGATAGGCCCCTGTATTTACTGGTCAGTGGAAGGTGAGTTTCTTGTATGAGTGCCAGGTCTATGTGATGTCTCTGCAAATAATTCAACACCTTCCTCAGTTTACGGTAGTCGTTCAACCCTCTGACATTCCAGGTTAAAGCTCTAAGGGTTTCCGAGGCATCACCAGCAGGCACTGCCGGTGCATTGGTCATCTGTGCCATTCGGTCGGGCAACAACAGCAAGTCTTCACATTGCAACACAGCTTCACCATACTAGCATGCGAAACCAACAGCAATACTTTGAACTTCCCCATACCCCACCCGGCACCCTCCCGCTCCGCCCACTGCAGACCCTCCCCAACCTGGTCCGTCAGAAGTCCATCCCCCACCCTCCATCCCATTGTCAGAACCCCAACTCTAAATGTTAACAGTGCAACCATGCTTAACGCGCAGGGGCCAAGGTAGCCTTGAATCATAGTCTCCTCCTAAATCTCAGAACTCTCGTTTAGCCGCCCACCTGCCCCCGCCATGCACAGTTTGTGTGATCAGAGCAACGACTTCTTATGCACTATTTCTTAAAATGTATACCCCAGTTATTCCCCCCCCGCCCCCCCCCCCCCACACCAATACATGTACCATAAATGACATTCACGTCGATTAGGCATTGCAGTGTGACCAAAACTGGAACCTGTGAGGAAATAAATGTGGGAAAGAGAAAAAAAAAAAAAAAGAGATCATGCGGGCCGGTTAACAAACTGCGCCACCCGCATCCATGCAACAAACCACTTATCTGCAGGTGTCTTCTTTCCCCGATGCCTATGTCGCCTTATCGTGCGCCCAACTTGGGGCACCTGGCAGAGACACATTCACCCCCACGCCAATCTGATGTGTAGTAAACACACGTGCTCAAGAGAAACTTAGTCCTGATCATTCAGGCGACTTCCACTCTCGCCATCCTCCTGGTTCTCTACATTGTCCGCAGTTTGTTCCTTCGACCAATGCTTCATGGCCTGCTGCAATTCCCTGGGATCTGTAAATATATGGGAGTATCCACATCTATTGACACGTAGCTTTGCCTGGTACAACAGCGCATAGTCCAGTCCCATCTCTCTGAGACGTTTCTTGTGCGGAATGAACTGTTTGCGCTTTTCTTGGACCTTTGCAGTAAAGTCTGGGTACAAAGATATGGCTGACCCTTCGTATTGCAGCGGTTGCTTGGATCTCGCCAATCTGAGAGCCGTGTCTCTGTCCCGGTATTTGAGTAACTTCGCTATTATAGGACGAGGAGGCGCTCCGGGCTTGGGGCGCAGAGCTAAGGACCTGTGTGCCCGCTCCACCGTGAACATGCTCGAAAAAATTCCTTCACCCAGGACTGATATAAGTAGCTTTTCCACAAAGTGTTCCATAGGGCCTGTATGGGTGCTCTCCGGAAGGCCCGTGATGCGGAGGTTACAGCGCGGCTTGAGCGAGCCTCCAAATCCTCTGTCTTGTCCTGCAGGACTTGCATCATCCTCCATCTTTTTTTGCGTGGTGTCCAGGTATGTTTGCGTCTCCTCCACTTCTGTCATCCTCCTCTCGGCCATATCGTGTCTCTCCGCGTGTTTATACAACCGCTCTGCCATACGATCCATTCGGTATGACATGTCGTCCATTTTGGTGCCCAGCTCTGATATACTCGACTGTAGGCTCTGCTCCATGGATAGAAGCATGGTTTTGATGTCCGAGCTTGCCCCTAGGTCTTCCTCCGCTCGCGTAACCGTCCCAGTCTCCGGCAATGGGCTATGCTGTTGTAGTCTTCTTTGCGAAAAGGGCAGTTTGCTCTGGGTTTTGTCGCCTTTGCCCATCTTGTGGCAGGCATCCCACCCGCCAGTAGGGAGAGCACAGAGTCTGTTCGCTGCCCTCAGGGTCGCCAAGTATGCTGTGCAGACCACCTCACCCCGGTGCCACTCGCAGCCCTTCTTGCCCCCGAAAGAGCGTCCCACGCAGCGCGGTAGGGAAGCGTAGCCAAACCTCCTCGAGCCCTCGTGTAACCAATGCGGTGTCACAGGGTTCAGGCTTACCTCCTACTCAGGTCAATCAAGGATTAGGCTCACCACAGTACTGCTTCGGGCAACCAGCGCTCTAGGAGTTATTCCCAATAACGACCCTCCACCGAGAGGGGAAAGGGAAACGACCTTGCTCCATGTGGCACAGTAGTTAAGCGCTCAGTAGGTCCTCCGTGGACTGGCCGAGCCCCAGAGTCCGGCCGAGGCAGCACGAGGCGCTAGTATTGTTACTGTTGGTGTGCGGGCCACACATGCGCCGCTCTCGGATATCAATGTTGCGCCGCTCTCCTTTTGCTTTGTCTGGGGGAGTCTTGGTGTTCAAGATGTTGGATCAGGGTCAGACGGCGGCACTGATCCTTTTGGATCTCAGTGCCGCCTTTGACACGGTGTCCCATCAGATTTTATTACATCGTCTGATGGAGGCTGGAGTCGGAGAGACGGCACTCGAGTGGTTCCGCTCTTTTCTTAAGGATCGAGGTTTTAAAGTGTCCACCCCTCCTTTTGTTTCTGCTTCACGTCCTATTCTTCAGGGTGTTCCCAAGGTTCGGCTCTTAGCCCCACTTTATTTAATTTGTATGTTCAGCCTTTGGCGGAGGTAGCCCATAGCTTTGGTCTTTCCTTAGTGTCATACGCCGATGACACGCAGCTGGCGGTGGCACTTAATGGAGACTCCAACATGGACGCCCCCACCTTCCAGTCAGCGTTAAAAGCTGTTTCTGGCTGGATGGCGGACAACCGACTACAACTAAATGCCTCTAAGACCGAGGTCATTATCTTCGGTAAGGAAAGTGGTCTATGGGGAGATCAATGGTGGCCTACTGATCTTGGCCCTGTGCCTACCCCTGTGAGTGAAGTCAGAAACCTTGGGGTGTGGTTTGATGACAAGCTTTCATTTATTTCCCATACTAAACGCGTGGCTGGCGTATGTTTTGGTACTTTGCATGGCCTGAGACCCATTTTTAAATTCTTCGATGCTGAGACAAGACAGATTATGGTCCAGGCTCTGGTTCTTACCAGACTGGACTATGCCAATTCTCTGTTCTTGGGTTTAAATCAGGCCGAACTGTCCCGTCTTCAGAGGGTTCAGAACGCGGCTGCTAGGATGCTTGTTGGCCTCCCGAAATTTGTCTCAGCTCGCCAAACCATCCGGAATCTTCATTGGCTTCCGATTGAGCAAAGAGTTAAGTTTAAAGCCCTCTGCTTAACTTTTAAAATTCTCAATCTAGCCTCTCCCCCGATCCTTTCACAGACTATTCTGCACTATGCTCCTGCTAGAGCTCTTCGCTCTGTTGGACTGAACCTCGCCATAGTGCCCCGCTTTAAAAGGGCTAGAATGGGTGGTCGCTCGTTTTCAGTGCTGGCGGCTGCCCTTTGGAATTCTCTTCCAGCTCCACTCCGTTCAATCCCAGATCTCTTTTTTTTTAGGAAGACCTTGAAGACCTTTCTCTTCTCCACAGTCTAGTCTGTTTCCTGTCTAGCCTTCTTACTCGTGTTGTGTTATTCAGATCTCCAAGCGCCGGGACGCCTCTTAGCTGCGGCATCCGTGCGCTATATAAAAAATAAATAACATAACATAACATAACGCTACAGGCATCGGTCCGACCGACCGAACTCCACTCCAGCAGTTCCCAGACATCAAGGGGCCCTAATGTGCAGCCCACCAGGCCTCCGCAGCAGAAGAGACCCGCCGGGTAACCATAGGCGCCCCAGCCTGTAGGGAAGCACACCTCTCAACGCCGGCAGCAGCGAACGCACCCAGCAGTGCCCTGATTAATGATATCTGCCTCCGTACCTCGTCCGCTTTTTCCAGGCACTCCAAGCGCCGGGGCTCCGGGTCACTCCCCGTCCGGCAGCCGCACGTCGCGTCACGTCGCCCGGCCTCCGGGCACACGCAAGGACGCGGCTTCATGGCCTACCAGGGCTGATGCGACGTACAGAATGTGTTTCTGCCCTATTCTTTGAGGGTTGCCAGTTGACCCCACTATCATGCGACTGGGGGAGCTGGTGGGGAGTCTAGTTTGTCGCTCTGAGGATTTTAAAGGATTCATTATCTGTGCTCGGCGGAGCTCCGGCGTTAGGCGTCCCTTACGCTTGCTGGCTAGCTCCGCCCCCGTCTACCATCCCCGGTTTCAGCGTGACAATGTGCCATTTGGCCAGTTCCTCCGGTTGAGGAGGAACTGTACAAATATTGATGATTATTATAAACATTCTGAACTCTTAAGTAACAAATTGAAAGATAGGGGGTATCCAAAAACTCATAAAACATTCCTTTAAAAGGGCACGATTTTATAATCGGGACAGTATGCTGAACCCAGACCCTAGTCTCAAGAAACAGAAAACTACCACTGATTCAAAATTGGTTTTTGTGAGTCAGTTTTCTAACATTAGTAACAGATTGAGAGAATTGGTGGAGCTCTTTCATGGCAAGATGGCCGCCGGCGGTCCGTAGGGGGTAGCAGCACCCAAGCCACTCTCCTGTACTAACTCTTGTCTAGGGTCTACTACATGCTGGTATGGCTCAGAAATAATGTGCAGTGGTAGTCTTTCTGCTACATTGGCTATCGGTAACCGGTTACATTGGTCAATGAGATGCTGGAGGGCCTATATACCTTGGAGATTACATCTGCTTGGTCGCTTGTGTCAGTTGAGTTAGAGGCACCGACATTGCACCGCAGAAAGCTAGAGTTGGAAGTACTGAGAAGCGCCTGGCAGACTGCTTTGTTTAAAGCACTGACGAAGATTAAGAAGAGGGTTACATCATGCCAAGAGATCTGGGGGGCTATCAAGCGTGTCATGGCCCCTAAAGTGCTGAGGGCTATTAAGAGCACCCAGAGGCAAGAAGAATTGGATACATCTAGCGAGCCCGATACTCCTGCAGTGAAGCTCAGAACCAAGGCACAGCAGAGGGCACAGACTCGAAGAGAAGCGGCGAAGAAACGCGAGGAGGAACGATTGGTGGCAAGTCAAAAGAAGAGAGAAGAACGACGTAAGGAATTACCTGTATTGGACCTGGCCACAGAAGCGATCCTACACCAGTCTTTGATTTTCGAATCATTTCAGGCACGAGGTTCGTCACCCTCTTCGTCATCGGCGGTAGTGAGAGGTCTGCAGAGAGTCGAAATGGAGCTAGCTTCGGCGTCTACTGCAACGTGGGGCGCTGTGACAGGATCGGAAACAGGCTCGCTACAGAGGGCTGCAGGAAGTGTATCTGCCGTAGCAGATAGCGCGGAGTCTGGCCCACAGTTACTGTTGAAGACTGGAGCGGCAGTGTCACCAACGGAGCCTTCAGGACGATCAGCGGCAGTAGCGCCGGAGGTTGCAAGAGCAATAGACATCGAGACAAGTGAAGAGCCTGGAGCGGTGGCTGCAGTGGGAATAGAGGCGGGAGCGACGGCTCTGCATCCGACTCTGTCTGAGGTTACAGAAGGTATGCCCGAGATTCTTTAATAGGCGGAGTGTCCAGCGGGGGCGGAGCCAAAGGCACAGAGGTGGAGGAGGTGGATGCGAAGCCTCTTAATGAAGGAGGAGGAGGACCCGGAGGAACAGGTCTATCGAGAGGTACTGGGGGAGAGGGGGAACATAGCGGTCATAGTGCTCACATCGGTTTGGAACTAGAAATGAGCAATGTGGATGTCAGCACACTGGGTGAAAGAGACAGAGGAGACAGTGTGAAAAACACGGGTACACAAGAAGCATTATGTATGAACAAAGGCAAACGCAATGGCATGCAGGGTGTAGATGTGTTGCCCCAAGTAATGGTTCTGGAGACGAATGGGGGTCTGGAAGCGAGTACTCCAGAGAGGGAAATATTAACTGTAAACATAGGATATGTAGAAAACCGGAGTATGCCACAAGATCCCACAAAGGAGGCGGAAATAGAGGAAACAGCTGTGCGTTCAGGAGCTGTGGCGGATTGTTCAGGCAAAAGTGTAAAGGAGCCCGTAAACGACTCTGAAGCTACAAAAGGTGGTGATGAATGTGCAGCTGCCATTAGTAAAGAAGAAGGGCTGAATAGTGGCAACATAGTTAATTCACAAGCTACAATATCAACTCTAGCAGCAACTGGACTCAAGAAAGTACCAGTATCAAATCAAGGAGCAATCCCTAAGGATAAGGCTAGGGGTAAGGGCACGGGTGAAACTAAACCTTTGGCCTATACTAAAAAGTCATTGTATAGCGATGAGATACTGGAGGAGGAGGAGGAGGAGGCGGAGGAAGAGGAGGAAGAGGAGGAAGAGGAGACGGAATCATCATTCACTTCTTCTGCAGAGCCGGAGAATTCTTCACTGAGTGAATCCCAAGAGTCTGAGTCTTGCTCCCTACTTCTAGATAAGGCGCAGAGTAGGGCGATGAAGAAAAAAAGTAATTTGAAACCTAAAACTAAAAGCAAAACTCATAAGACTAGGGGAAGACCCCGAGAAAGAAATAGCAAGAGAGGAACCATCCCGCAAAAGGACATATCTAAAATGCCGGATTGGGATAAGTCGGATATTGACCCGCACAAGGATAAATTTGATCTTTTACTCTCCACTATGCAACAGATACAAGGAGAAGCCCGGCTGGAAAGCCAAAGAGCCAAGCGTGCCAATAAGAAAATACAGAGATCTCTCCAGAAAGTGCAGGAAATGTATGCTGAAGCAACAGGTAGATTGACGGAGGTAGAACAGAGGACGGGCAAAATAGAGGACGAGATGGTAAAGATCCATGAATTCAGGCAGATGCAGGGGAAGACAGAATCTGACATACTTTGGAAGTTGGAAGACTTCGAAAATCGGCAGAGGAGAAACAATATAAGACTGATTGGAGTGGAGGAAGGCAAGGAAGGAGGAGATATAAGAGCGTTTGTCGTAGATTTGTTGAAAGGCGCGTTTCCAGAGATGGACGCTTGGGACTGGGACAAAGAAGTGCAACGAGCGCATCGTTTTCCTCTTGTGCAGAAAAAGGGTAGTGCGGGCGTAAGAGCAAGGGCAATTCTTGTCTATGTGGGAAACTATCTGTTAAGAGAGGAAGTGATAATGAAAGCTAAACCCATGAAGAAACGTACCTATAAAGACATAACCTTTTTTGCCCGTCCAGACTTTTGCCATACAACAGTGGAAAGAAGATGGCGTATGCGGCAACTCATAGTACCATTTCAGAATTTAGGTTGCGAAGCCTACTTGTTGTTCCCTTCCCGCCTCAAAGTAGGCTTTAATGGACAGTTCAGAATTTTCTTTTCTGAAATCGTTGCCCAAGAATATCTGACTTTTCTCCGAGAAGAGAGAACACATAGGGACCGAAATACACAATCTCACCGTATAGAGAGCTTAAAACAAGTAGCTTCTATTACAAAGAGATAATTGAGCCTTTTTCCTTTTTTTGAATAATTTGGTTTAAATTTTCAAAATGATGTATCAAGGGGGAGTGGCTGGGGGAAACTCCCCTGGGGGGGTGCGGCTGTCACATATAGGTCAGACCTATTTGCCAGTAAGGGAAAGGGGGGGGAGGGAGGGGAAAGAGAAGGGGGTGCGGGGTGGGACGTACGGGGGGAACAAGGCACGGCACGACACACAATAGAGAGATGGAGTTCAAAAAGGACATCCTCTAGTCAAGGGGAACAGGTGGGGTGGCAAAAATGGAAAGGAGGCAATATAAGAAACAACGCTAATGTAGTGATGATAATATGTTGGATAATTAAATGGAGAATGTATAGAAGAGAGTGTAGGAGGGAAAACAGATGTGAGAATGTGAACGATGGGTATTAGGGCTGTAACATGGAATGTATGTGGGCTCAATGATCCCCAGAAAAGAGCAAAAATAGCGCTAGCTTTGAAACAAATGAATCTGGATTTTGTATTTATACAGGAAACTCACATTTTGACAACACAAGCATATGTCCTGTCTCAGCTAGGATTCCACTTGTTAGTGCATTCAAGTCAAGGGGTTAAAAAAAGAGGGGTAGCTATCTTAGCTAGGAATAATAATATCTTAACCAGGAAGAGAGCACAGGACAAATGGGGAAGATGGGCCATGGTTGAGTGCTTTATCGATGGAGAGTGGATAACATTCGCAACTGTTTATGGTTCAACAGAGGATGACCCTGATATCTTCCAAAGATAGATGTCGAGCTAGCAACATGGGCACCAAAAATTATATTGGGAGGCGATTTCAATATTAATGGAGCAGATGGATTAGGGCTAGGTTCCTTTGGAAAGTATAAAGGCAGGAAAAAAAAAGTAAATCAGGCCCTACATAGTCTGGTTTTAAACAATGCTCTCTCAGATGTGTGGGGGGAAAAGAGAATGGATAATAAAGGCTTTACATATTATTCTGCCCGCATCGAACATGTGCAAGATTAGACTATTTTTTCATTTCAAGTACTACCATTTCAAATTCAAAGATCGAAAGGTTGCCACGGATCCTCAGTGATCACAACCCTCTAGTACTCACTATAGCAACAAAAACAAACACTAGACAATACACAAACTGGACATTTGAACGAGAGTTATTGAAAGATGAGAAGTATATAGAACACATGAATAAATGGATTATTGATTTCTTTACTTTGAATAGGGATACAGCAGAAATGGGAGTGGTCTGGGACACTTTTAAAGCTGGAATACGAGGGGAAACAAAGAGTTATAATTCTTATAAAAGGAAACAAACCCAGCTGAGGAATTCAGAACTAGCTCAGAAGGTCCTGAAGGCAGAGGAAAACTTAGAAAATAGTGTTTTGTTGGGGAGGGATTTGGAAAAGGCTTGGTTAGATTTAGTGAAAGTTAAAAGTGAGGCAGAGGGCGAAATTGCTAGTAAAGCAGCGAAAATCTATAATATTAAAAGAGAGAAGTGCTATGAGTTAAGTGAGTCAGTAGGCAGAATTTTGGCTACTCGGACAAGGCAACAAGAAGCTATAGGTATAGTTAGAGAAATTAGGGATACATCTGGCACGGTTCACTCAGTCAACGAAATAAGAGAAGTCTTTAGGACATTCTACGAGAAATTGTATGACGATGAACTAGAGGGTCGTGATTCTCAAATAGATAAGGAAGAAATGTAGGAGTATCTCCAAGAGATTCCTATAGACTTAATCAAGGAAGAGGAAGCAGATGGATTAGAGGGAGCCCTACAGATAGAAGAAATTAAGGAGGCAATATGGAATCTGCCCTCTGGTAAAGCAGCAGGTCCTGACCAAATCCCTATAGAATTTTATAAAGTATTTTGGGACTGCTTGATAGAAGAAATAATGAAGGTGATGCAATTGGCACAGCTGGGCAAATCACCACCTAAGTCATGGGGGGCGCTGAGGTGGTAGTAATATTAAAGAAAGGGAAAAACCCGGAAGATCCAGGATCGTACAGGCCTATAACTTTACTAAATGCGGATGTAAAAGTCTTTTCTAGAGCATTGGCATCAAGGCTTGCAAGAGTTATTGATAAAATTGTTTCTAGCTGCCAACACGGTTTTATACCAGGGAGAGGAACTACCCACCATATACGAAAAGTAATAACGTTACTCGATGTAACGTCAGTCACCGGAGACCCGATTGCAGTGATGTTACTTGATGCAGAAAAAGCATTCGATCGGGTCTCCTGGGGCTACCTTTGGTTTGCTCTGGCAAGAACAGGCATTAAACAAGGTTTTATTAAAGCCCTACAAACTCTTTATCTAAAACCGGTAGCAACTTTACGAGTGAATGGTGGAAACACAGGCCAATTCCAAATAAAAAGAGGGACTAGACAAGGGTGTCCTTGCTCACCGCTATTGTTTGCCATATATATGGACCCATTCATTCGTAGAATAGAGGCATCAGAGATGATTGCTCCGTTAACAACACTCATTGGGCAGTGTAAAATCTTAGCCTACGCAGACGATATCGCTGTAATCTCTCCAAATCCCTCTGAAACTATAGAACACCTTGAAATTGAGGCGTTGAAATTTGGAAAGATATCGGAGTATAAATTAAACACATCTAAAACACAGATAATAAAAAACTCATTTACCCCGTGTATAGACACTCGAGTGGTGCAGGAAGGCACGTACTTAGGGGTTATCATAATGTCAGATCTGGATATCTTAGTAGAAAAGAATATTAATCCTTTGATCAAAAAAGTAGAAAAAGACTTGGATAGGTGGGACAAGTTGCATATGTCAATAGTGGGACGGTCGAACATAGTAAAAATGCTGATACTCCCAAAATTCTTATACTTATTTAGAGCAATACCTTTATTATTTGATGGTAAAATATTCAAAAAACTGGAGGGCATAATAAATAGATTTATTTGGGCAAAGGGGAAAACGAGAAGAGCCCTTAGATACTTGACACTTCCGAGAGACAGGGGAGGCTGGGGAGTTCCAGACTTAAAATCTTATTACTGGGCGGCGGCTTTACAGAATATGATTGGTATGCTGGGGGGGGGGAAGAATCAGAAGTGTGGAGCAAATTTGGATCATTAGCAATCTATGGATTAACCTTGGAAATGGAAGCGAAGGATGTGTTGTTGAAATTTACAGAGGCCAGTTATTATAAGAGGACGAAGTTTAAGACGCTTATAGCAGCATATGAAATCTGGAAAAGCTTCTCTAAAAAAATTGGTCTGGGGAAATATAATTCGTATACGAGACTTTCACATAATTTAAACCTTCCACAAGATATCTTCTCGGGACCTATATTTGCAGAGTGGGAAATCAGGGGAATTAGAACAATAGGGGATGTAAAGGGGGACCAGGGGATTCTTCAATTCTCAGACTTACAAGCTAGATTTAACTTAGAAACTAGACAATTCTTTAAATATCTACAAATCAGGAGTTTTCTTCTAAACAAAAAAGGAGGCGCTCTGGGATTCAGGCGGAACGCTATTATGGAGATAATTCAAGGAGGGCAAGATTGCACAATCAAAAGACTATATGCTGAACTGATAAAAGCAAAACAGGACGATTACCAAAAATGGAGTGAAAAATGGAAGGACAATCTTAATATTAGTTCTGAAAGTTTTGGGATCTCTTTAGAAAAGGGTTATACCTTGTTATGTTCAGCACCACTGCAGGCGCAACACTATAAAACATTATATCATTTATATTTTACACCCGCTAAAATAGCACAATGGGGAGGCACAGTGGGTATTAAGTGCTATAGGTGTGGAAGCTTGGACGCTGATCTACAACATGTATTCGCTACATGCCCTCATCTAGACTTAGTATAAAAAACATTGAATGTTTCATAAACAAAATCTTAGGAACTGAAATTGTGTTAACCCCTGGAACCATTCTATTAGGAGTCAATGTTGAGGATGTACGACCTTTTTGTGGGAGGGAATTTCTATTTGTTGCAATATCTGTTATGAGATTATGTATAGCCTCTGCATGGATTGACCCCACACCACCTACTTTTCACAAATGGCTGGCTAAGTTATTATCAACATACAATGTGGAGAAAGAGATTTATGCAAGGAAGGGAAAAAGGGGAAGGAAGCTAGGTAAGATAATATGGGATCCTATAACACGGTGGAAAGATGATTTAACAGTATAAAATTGAGGCCTATCGGTAATTTGGCTAAATTAGGTATATATACGAGATACAAATGGCTATGTTGGTTATAATGGGAGATTCTTATTTGACCTCGCAGAAAGATTAGGAAAGGATAATTCTGATTGATTATACCAAGGTTATATAATTTGGAATAACACTTTGGTTTATGTTACTTCACTCCTCTGTTTTAACTGTATGCTGCTTTCTACATCCCGCCTGTTGATGATTTATTGGCTGTTCTTCCTTAATGATCTGCATTTATTTTTGCTATCTTCTTTTTGTTAATACTGCCGTGCCTTGTATATAATTGCAAAATATCTTAATAAAAATATTAAAAAAAAAAAAAAAGTAACAGATTGAAAAATATCATCAATTCAAACTGGAATATTCTAAATGAGGGCAAGGAAGTACAAATTCCTAAACCTATTTTTGCGTTTAGACGCAATGACAATTTACGCAACAATTTGGTTCATACCTATCAAGAAGAAATACATATTAACCAAAGGACGATCACAGGGAACAGAGCAGTTGGAAATTACAAATGTGGCAACTGCTCCATATGTGAAAATTGTCTTGTCACCAAATCCTTGACTCATAACAACTATACCATGACAGCTAAGAGCTTTACAATTGCAGGAGTAGTAATTTAATCTATTAACTCTTATGCCCCTGCGGACTGGCGTACGTTGGGGAAACTAGTAGAGAACTTAGGCTACGTCTTCTTGAGCATAAATCTGCATTGAAGACAAAGAAAATGAATGCCCCAATGGTGGACCATATTATTAGATTCAACTATAAACATACTGAACTGTCATGGTTTATTATAGAAAAAATCTTGTGTTCAAAGAGGGGTGGCAATGTTGAAATAAAAATAAAAAACTAGGGAGCAGCGGTAAATTTCAACTCTGGATACCATTAATAATGGGTTAAACACCAAAGAAGAATGGATGAGAATTGCACCTCATTAATAAATTAATAAAGAAATATATGCATATATATATACGCTGCAGGAAACTGAATTGTAAATGGTTAAGTTTACAGTTGAGAACAACACGAGTTACATCCATTGACAAGAACAATAGAAGAAGATTTAAGGTGGAGATAAATATGTTATATCCATGAGTTATGTTCTTGATGTAGAAATCATAGAATATAGAGATTTGGAATATCACCATCTGAAGAAGAGTTCATGGGTCTCATGTGGACCATGATGATTTATTGTTACAATCTATATGTGAGTGTTAAAAATGTCTTCCTGATAATAATAACTATATAATAGTTGAAGACTTATAAATAAATTAGGGGATTTATTATTACTTGTAATTGAGATTAACTTCCACCCATATGTACGTAGAAACAATAAGATAAGCTATACTTAATATTTAGAGGGTAGCAAAGTGAACTTGTTAGCGCAGCAGGATTCAATAAAGCATATGTTGTAAACTGCCCGTGACCTAAGATTGCGGCACCAAGATCTTGCATAGAGTGTATGTGACCGGCCCCCGGCTTGTGCGTATGGGATACTCGCCCGACGGTCTCTGTCGTCGGGGCTGTGGAGCCCTCGCTACTTTCCTGCACATTCTGTGGGACTGCCCCGCCATTGCCTCCTACTGGAGAAGGGTGCACCGCATTATGGGTGAAGTGACTGGGGTGGTGTCTAATGCAGAGGCCCGAAGGTGCCTCCTTAACGTCTGGGAACCAACTGATCACAACACGGCGCAGACTCGGTGGGTGACCCTGGGTAACATGGTGGCCAAGCGAGACATTGCTCAAAAGTGGGGCGCTGCCACAGCTCCCCTTGTGGTACAATGGAAAGCCAACATGGATTGGTGTATGTTCCGGGAAAAGACGGTATATGTGGCCAGAGGGAGGCCCCAGACATGGAGTAAAGTGTGGGGGGCCTGGAATGCCTACAGGGGCGATGTGTGCCTGCCGCCAGAACCTGTTTCTCTAGATGAACATATGTCACCATAGCCTGTGACACCAACTGATATATGATGTACTGCTTGATCCTGTACTTCCTCCTCCCTTCTACCATCCTGGTTACCTCTCCTTACTTCTTGCTTTCCTGCATGCTCTCTGCTGCCCACTGCCAACACCCTGACAACTTTCTCGATTCCATTGCCACTCTTTTGCGCCTCTAGGCGTTTCTTTCCTTGGTTTTAGTTCTCTTTCTATAAAAAAATAAAACCAACATTCAATGTTCTGAAGTGAATATTCTTGCACTATTGCTCTCCTGATTCACCATGCTGCCTTGCCTCCGGGATGTTAGGCTGAATAGCTGTGTGCTCTTTTATAATAAAGGTTTTAAAAAAAATTTTAAAAAAAAGATTACGGCACCACGTAGATTTCGTCAATCAGGACGTATTTACAAGGCGCCATGCAGATCGTGCGTACCTCCTACTAACACGGGCTGCGATACGTGGTACACGGAGAATTGACTGCGGGGAAAGTGGTCCGTCGGAATTGAAAGGTAAGCCACTCATGAGGGGGATGGTTTATGTTTCCGAGAGATTAGATTGGAAACTAGAAGCGTGGCACAATGCTTACGTAGGGCTGTTGATCATACGTAGTTTTTAACAGCACGGGAGGATGGAACTCGTAGAGCGTTTGGGCCCTTAGATAGGCCATCAGTATTGTGGGGTGGGGTGGGCGCCCTTTGAAATAAAGCTGAGTGACCACTCTTACTAAATAGACAAAGCCTATCTAGGAGATGGAAGGTGAACGAATATATTTGTGCGGGGGGGAACAAACAGATGTGATGTGATACCATTACCAAAAGGGAAACTTTTCTTTTATACTTTTCACTTCATGTAAGCCTCTAACATCACACATTTCTGTGATGTCGGTGCCCATTAGATGGTCTTGCTACACAAATGTACTTGACTAGCAGGCAGTCACTACTTATCTATGATATCCACAAAGCAGTATGCAATGCACAGCTGTGACTGCACAGTCACATTAGAGTGTATGCATAGATGGAGACAAAGAATGGGACATTGATGACCGTCTGTGCTACGGCACTCATGGCTTCATTTTTACAACATATGTTTACACATTTCATGCAATGCTATGCATCATATGGTCTATGGTCAGTGTGCAACGACCATCTCAATTGTCAACATTGCCTAAAATGCTAGGCTAGGCGTTACAGGGTGTGAGTATATTCTTGTACACGCAACATCACAGGCAAAGTCCTGCATGTCAGTAATGCGCTCAGATGATCTGGTGTGTTAAATGATGTTTGAATGGACAGATACCATTGCAAGTTTGTTTTAGTGTTGCGTGTACACATATCACTAGTACTCTATGTAATACAATATCATACAGACACAGCTCCTATAATGCATACTTAAATGTGTGTAACGGATAGCATAATGGAAGTGAAATGTTCGATGTATGCATTGCTCTACATGAAACACTGAGCCATGTGCAAGCATGTTGGGGACCCAGCTTCACATGTCAACATGGCATTGGTACTTTGTAATGTCAAGGCTGCACTTTGCATGTCACAGTCCTGTGAGAACAAGCAGTCCACATGGCCTGAGGAGCATGCTGTGCCTTTGTATGAGACCCTGGTGTCTACACACAGATACTGCCGAGTTACAGCCAAGTGACTGGGATGACAATGCCTGTCTTGTGCCTGATATGGTGGTATCATTTCCTTGACCTTCGTGCATGAACAATGAACATCACGTGATGGCAAGTCTTGTCATGTTATTGTTTTAACATCCGTGACATGCAAACTATGCATGTTGCAGCTGGTTGTGCTCATCATTAAAGGCTGTTACTGGTACCGTAAGTGTGCATTTGCAGGACACACAGAGCACACTAATGTTACACGGCAGCCATCCTATCTCTTGGAGTGTCATTTCAGCATATTTAAGCAAGAGCAGGTTGCGCAGATCGTCACTGTCGAGGAGGAGGACCATCTGCTTTACAAGACTTGTGATGCCAGGGACATGTCATGAGGTCAATGGGAGTGTCCACCACCGTCGCCTGCATCAGTTCTTTGAATTGCATCGTTTGCATTCCATGCTGTACCCTGTATGTTAGTATCTGTGCTCACCAAGGTTTATGCTTGCTCGGTCAGTGAGTCGGAGAGAGTGATGTATATGGACGGCTGCTGTAGTAGTGAATTGTTAGTAATGGTTGTGAGTGAAGGAGAGGAGGACCATGGCTTGAATTTGCAGGTTATTCTGGTAACAAATGCTTGTACCTAACAGTTTTACATGGACTAAATGCAACCTGTGATCTGCTTGCAAATCTTGCCCTCCACGAAGCAACATGTGTTGCATCCTATCATCAGTACATGTTAATAAGCATTTTGTATGTATGTTTACATGGATTATTGATGTTCGGTCCACTGCTATATATGCTCGCTGGGTGGCACATTTGTTTTGTTAATTGTCACTTGGCAGATATATGAACTTGTGATGTAATAAAACAACTATACAGGACTTTTATGTATTAATATTTTATTAGACAAATTGGCAATCTGTTTTTATTTAAAGAAATATACTTGCGATGTAATATTAGTTTCCTGTGATGAAGTAAAAAAATTACATATTGTTTGATCCCTTCTTGCTGTTCCAGCAGCAGAAGCTGTGGTGCGTCGAGCATCCACCTCTTCGTCATGGCCATCATAGGATTTGTCCTGCTCCTCCTAGTCTTCATCCAGTCCTCCATGTCCTTAATTCTATTAAGGACATGAAGGCGAGGATAGGCTTGTACCTATCCTGAAGAAAACAGATGCGGACCCCACACAATTTTGTAATTATCGGCCCATCTCTCTCCTTCCGAAACCAGCGAAGGTCTTGGAAAAGGCCGTCCAATTACAACTTGCTGAATACATACAGACTAATTCCCTGCTCCACGACTCCCAATACGGTTTTCGCACGGGTTTCAGCACGGAAACCGCACTGCTGGAAGTAGCGGAGACTGTTCGAGAATGTGTGGATAAGGGCGAGGAGGCCATGCTGGTTCTCCTCGACCTATCCGCCGCTTTCGATACGGTGTCCCACATAATACTTTTAGATCGCCTGGAACAGATCGGACTGGGTGGCACTGCCCTGTCGTGGATCACTTCTTTCCTCCAAGGACGATCACAGAGGGTTCTTCTCAGACCTTTTAAATCAGGATGCAAACCTCTGGCCTGTGGAGTCCCGCAGGGCTCGTCCCTGAGTCCTCTGTTTTTCAATGTATATCTGGCCCATCTGGCCAAGGTAGTGGAGGCTTGTGGGGTCAGAGTGATCTCTTACGCTGATGATACACAGCTGATATTCTCCTTTAGAGATCACTCTGACTCCAGCCTCTCCAGCTTTCGCCACTGTCTGGGCGAAATCTGCTCTTGGATGGCCTCGAACGATCTTCGTCTTAACACCGACAAGACGGAGGTCCTGTTCTTTAATCAAAAAATGACCATACCCCCCTCACTTTGGTGGCCAACGGTACTCAATCCCCCCCCAACCCCGGTACACACCGCCCGTAATTTGGGGTTCCAGTTCGACGATACGCTATCCTGTAGCCCTCAAATCAAGAAAGTAACTGCTGCTTGCTTTACAAAATTAAAGATGATGAGAAAAATCTTTCCTTTTCTGCCGATGGACGCGCGCAGAACAGTTACTCAGGCCTTAATAACATCCCATCTAGATTATGCCAACAGCCTTTATGCTGGGGCCCCTTTGTATCTAATTGAACGCCTTCAGGTTGTTCAAAATGCGGCAGCAAGACTGATTGGCAATATCCCTTTCCGACACTCGATCTCATCGTTTCGCAAAGAGCTTCACTGGCTTCCTATAGCCAGCCGCATAAAGTTTAAAACACTCACTCTTGCCTTCCGAGCTCTGAACGGAACCGGACCAGAATATTTAAGAAAGCGACTGACACTATCCCACTCAGTCAGAGACCTACGCTCCAACTACCTACGTCTTATGGTTGTGCCATGCTTCCGACGCACAAGAATGGGTGGCAGAGCCTTCGCTGTCCTTGCTGCCAAACATTGGAACAGCCTACCTCTAGACCTTAGATTTGCCCCATCAGAAGCACTGTTCCGTAGCCGTCTGAAAACGTGGCTATTTTCTTCTAATTAGATAGGCCCTCCTTCTCCTGCTGACAGTATTAGCGCCGGGACACCTCCGATGGGGGTAGCTGTGCGCTCTATAAGATTCATAAATAAATAAATAAATAAATCCCACTTGATAAGGTACATTTCATATATTATGTAGTGTATTTTTCCCTCTTGATTGTGTTTCCACACTTGCTGTTGACGCATAGTCATATTTTGCTCCCTTGCTTTGTCTTCGGGAGACAGAGTTTACCAAATGTGTTTCTTTTCTATCTGGAGAACAGAAGCAAGAGTGAGCAGTCCTATTTCTGGCGGATTCGGATTTTCTGGAATGCAATTCTGCTCATCTGAGGGACGTTTATACAACTATTGCAGTGTCCAGGTTAGACAAAGAAGGTAATCCCATCTAGGACCCGGATACTGTGGTTGGACTGTTTGAAACTGAGCATACTCAAAGACGAGGCAGTAAGATGGTGCCGGCCATACCGGAGCATAATGGGCAGTGATTTGTGGACTGTGGTTACTGACATCAGGGGAAATGTTGTTTTTAAGTTTTCTTTTGATTGGTTGCTGTGCAAATTTAGTAAAAGAAAAAGAAGCATTTTTCTCACCCATATGTGCTTAATAAAATTGTTAATTCTTGATGAGATAGATAAAAAAATATTGTCCTAACAATTATATACAGATACATAAACATTAGGCCTGGGCGGTGAACTCTGCTCCGTTCATGGACTTTGTGGAGTTTTCCGCACTCTGCAGAGCACTCGGAGTTCTGAAAAACATTTCCTTGCTCGTGCTCACCAACATTAAATTGGCTACCGCAAGCAAGGAAAATCCAGCACTAGACCATCTCCCAGCGAGATTTCGCAACGCAGGTGCCCGGGGATTTGCACTCGCACTCGTGTTGAGAAACCTTCCATTCACGTTGAGGAAGCTGCCGCTCTAGTAGAACTTCTACTCAAGCGGCGGTAAGAAGCAGCGCCCTCTTGAACTGTGCGTGGTGCCGTTCACACTGATTTTACAGTGCGGGACAAACATCTGGCGCAGAAAAATCAGTGCGAAAGGCGCAACGTATTCCACTCCACCCCTTGCTGAACTCCACATAGCGCGGTGGAGATTTTGTCCCTTCTCAGAGTCCTGCTTAGCAAAACTCGCTGAACTCAGCCCAGGCCAAATGTACATTAGGCAATACAACATTAAAAATTTTAAATGTAGAGACGGACATCCCTGCAATGAAATCCTCACTTATATCAGCACAATAAAAGTAAATAACTTAAGCGGCCGCCAATCCCTATATGAACCGCAGCTACCACCACTGTGTACTAAGTTATGCCTACAAAAAAGAATATATATATATATATATATATATATATATATAAAGGCCTAGAAGTTAATTTGCTTCAAAGAAATTGGATTTCCCAAGGGGAGGCACTTGCACTATCCCAACACTTCTTTATGCGGAAGACGCAGCCCTATTACCAGCCCCTGGATACACTCACGGGTGAGAAGCCGTGCTCTACAAATCTGGATGTTGGACTTGGCCCTTTCTGTAGGGTCATCCCTGAACTTTTTGCCTTCCTCCAATATTCTCTCTGCCCTGTTTTTGTTGGTTTGACTCTGGGCACTTTACCACTGCTGACCAGTGCTAAAGTGCATATGCTCTCCCTATGAAAATGTGTATATTAATTGATTTCCATGATTGGCTCATTTGATTTACTGTCAGTCCCCAGTAAAGTGCACCAGGAGTGCCAGGGCTTGTAAATAAAATTACTGCTAGTGGGCCTGCAGCGCTGGTTGCGCCACCCACAGAAGCAGCCTTTTAAAATGTGTCTAAGGTCTGCCATTGCAGAGCCTGCGTGCAGTCTGGTACTGTCATGCTGGCTGGGCAAGTGCACACACTTGCCAGCCCCTAAACCTTCCCTTTACTTCATGTGAGTCACCCCTATGGTAGGCCCTAGGGCAGGGTGCATTGCAAGCATAAGGTAGGACAAGCCCTGATGTGTGTGGCATGTCCTAATAGTGAATACCAGCCATTTTCGTTTTTCACTATTGTAAGGCTACCTGTTCTCATAGGCCAGGATGGGCTGCTGGAATTATTACCCTCAATAATCCCAGCAGGCTCAGGGAACATGGTAGAAAGTCAAGTTTAGTATGCCTGAACTCAGAATAATAAAATACTTATTTTAGTAAAGTTTATTTTAATATCCTGTGTTTGCAAATACTACTTTTAGAAAGTTAGTATGTGCTTGCCCAACCATTTCAGCCCGCCTCTGCTCTTGTGTGTATCTGACTGTCTGAGTTGTGTGAGTGACAGGGCTGGGGATGACAGGTGGTGGGAGTGCCCCTTGACTCCGAATAGGGCTGTGCTCTGCCACCACAATGCTGGCTCCACCTCCTGGGGAGCAACTGATGACTCTGCCCGACACCTGGCCCAGGAAGAGGGAAGCCTGTCAACAAAGTGCTCCTGGCTGTCCTTATCATCTCAATGCCGGCTCCACCTCCAGCGGAGCGTCTGCTGCCCTGCCCCACACACTGAAAGCAGAAGGCACGTCCTGCACAACAAAGTGCTCAGAGACTGAAAGAAACTATGCAAAGGCCCCCCTGGCCTGGCAAGACAAAAGAAATACTGTATAAAAGAAGGAGCCAAGCTCCCAAAAGATCAGATTCTGTCAGCCCAAAGAAGAACCTCTGCCGGAGAAAAAAGGACCTTGCTGCTAAGAAGACAAGAAGAAACCTGCAAGGACCCCTGACTCCCCTGGCCTTATTCCTGCAACCACGGGGCCTCTGACGATCTCCAAGGGCCTATAGCTGAGCTGGTCCCCTGACTAGAGTCCCAGGACCATTGGACTCTGCCTGATCCTCTCTGACCCGCTGCTGGACCCCCCTCTGGAGTGCCTCGCTCTCACCTCGGCAGCTCGTGCCCGGCAGCCCCCGCCTAGAGCTGCACCGGCGTGTGGTTCTCGGCCGGGTACGACTCGCACTAGCCTGCATCTGGTGAAGTTCGCGTCATACGCCTGAAGTGTACCATTTGCCCACACCTTGTCCCCGAGGCCGCGCCACACCAGTGAGCCGCACTGTAACGGTGTACAGGTCACCCCGTGCCGCTGCCGCCTCTGGGGAAACCTCCTGGCACTCGAGGACGTCTGCCACCAGCCGGACCGGCCCTGACACATCCAGCAAGCAAAAAGGAGACAGAACCTCTAGGAGGGCCTATATTTCTTTCAACATTGAATATATCCTAAATGATTAGTCAAAAGATGCCAAAAAGAGATCTTTGAAATATTATTCAAACATGGAAAATTTTTATTAGACTATTTTGTCATTTTTTATAATAAAATTTTTAAAGACTCATATATAAAAAATACATTGCATTATCATTTCACAAATCAACATTTTACATACATTTGGTGATAGTCCTATCATACCAAAAATGCCCTCTAGTAGCAATTGATCCTATTGATCAGAGACACAGAGACACACATTCATCACACAGTATCAAAATACAATAATGAACATACCTAACAAAAACAGCTAAACAAAATTATACAAGACATTGACTGACATAAGTGGTAGCTCTAAGGTGTATTTGAGAGGGTACGTATAGGAACCTAGATGGAGTGGTTCTGTTGGTTATGATGTACTTGACCAAAGCGTATCCAAGACAGGGGTGTTGGGCCGACGTACGTTTCGGTGGAAAGCCACCTTCCTCAGGGCCAGAGACAAAAGACTAACAGGCAAGTGACACAAAATCTTTAAAATATGAGGGCAACATTCAAAATTCTGAAAAAACAGAGAATAGGAAAAATATATAAGTATCATGAACTCTTTTACTTTTTACATTTTTACATCTTAGTTTTTGGCATCATGTAAATACACACATTTGCTTTACATATTTTAGGTGTTTGCTGAGAACTCATAGCTAGCTAGCACTCTTGCTAAGTATGGTTAGGTAGACCTAAGAACATGGTTAGTCCACATAGTAAGAAGATAGAAGGAGAAGAAGAAATCAGAAACGATGAGCCCACTAGGTCTAAAGCACCTAGAGTGATTGGCCAAATGCCTAAAGCATGCAGTGCTTTTAGGGTCTGTAGTAGTGCGCTGTTACCCTTATTTGAGAAATATATATATATATATAAGTATAGGGGTTACCTATGTTTTGAAGAGGCTGCATATATAAATGTTTACGATTCTGGCTGGACTTTTTTGGAGTGTGTGCTGAAAATTAGAGTACAGAGAGTTTCTGTAGTTTTATGGGCCAAAGGGTGTTGTATTAATAATGCTGGTTTAATTTATTGTCAATTACCTCAGAATGAGAGGCCCATGCCTCAAGATTTCCTTAATTTTTTAGAGCCACCCAGGGCGTTTTCTCAGGGCAGTTAGGTAGTTTCTGTACAGATGCAAAAAATGAAGGTGAACAATGGGCTGGAACCGTGCTTAACGTAAAATTATACTAAATTGTGGTTGCATTACCTGTTAGGAAGTACACGATGTATTGTCAGTAAAACCTTAGGAAGCTTCGTTTAGGGCGCCATGATCTGTATAATAAGGTAGTCAAATATATAAAAAAAGATTTTTGAGTATGAAGCACACCATGTTGATCTTAATTCATTTAAACTACTCTAGTGTGGAAAGACTAAACGATAAAAAATGCTTGTGATATTTAGCTAGTTTTCTACATTGGAAGCTAAGCGTTGTTTATAGCTGGCTCCGCTACACAGTGAAACATTGTAGCTGACTTTCTACATCGGAGGCTAAGCGTTATTTATAGCTGACTCCGCTACGCAGTGAAACATTGTAGCATTAGCATAGAGATATGGCTATAGCTTTTCGAGTAAGTGCAGTGTGGGTGAATTTCAGATTTTTATCGGCTAAGTTCAGCCATTCCATGAATTCCTTTAAAAGATCTTCTGTCCCCGACCAGATAAAAAACACATCATCTATAAATCTGTGCCATCTGCTGATGTTTTCAAAAAACGGCGCAATTTCATTGTAGATGTTTTTACGTTCAAATTCCCCCATATAGATGTTCGCTATACTGGGGGCACAAGAGGCCCCCATACTAACACCTTTTATCTGATGGTATACCTCATCTCCGAATTCAAAAAAGTTATTTTGTAAGACCATTCTCAGGCATTGTAAAATAAAGGTGTCAGGTCTGGATCCTGGAGTTCTTGCTAAGAGTGCTGCAACAGATTCCATCGCTTTGTCTTGAGGAATGTTTGTATATAGTGATTCTATGTCACAAGTCACTAGTAGTTGCGTAACATTATTGAATGGAGAGTTTTCAAGAACTTTAATCATATGCCCTGTATCCTTGATGTACGAAGCATACGTGGTGGTTAAGGGGCATAAGAAGCTGCATGCAAGAAACACAACGTTACTAATCAGGTACGACAATCTACCCGTAAGCCCCATTTAGCATGTCACAAAAGTGTTCCACTTATTTAACAAGCTATAGCTTAAAATGATGAGACAAAGCTTGAATGTGAAGCTGTTATTTCTTTAACGAGCGCTCAGCTTCTGTCCTTTTCTGAAAGTGTCCTTTTTCACCAAACGCTGCACTTACTCGAAAAGCTATAGCCATATCTCTATGCTAATGCTACAATGTTTCACTGCGTAGCGGAGTCAGCTATAAATAACGCTTAGCCTCCGATGTAGAAAGTCAGCTACAATGTTTCACTGTGTAGCGGAGCCAGCTATAAACAACGCTTAGCTTCCAATGTAGAAAACTAGCTAAATATCACAAGCATTTTTTATCGTTTAGTCTTTCCACACTAGAGTAGTTTAAATGAATTAAGATCAACATGGTGTGCTTCATAGTCAAAAATCTTTTTTTATATATTTGACTACCTTATTGTACAGATCATGGCGCCCTAAACGAAGCTTCCTAAGGTTTTACTGACAATACATCGTGTACTTCCTAACAGGTAATGCAACCACAATTTAGTATAATTTTACGTTAAGCACGGTTCCAGCCCATTGTTCACCTTCATTTTTTGCATCTGTACAGAAACTACCTCACTGCCCTGAGAAAACGCCCCGGGTGGCTCTAAAAAATTAAGGAAATCTTGAGGCATGGGCCTCTCATTCTGAGGTAATTGACAATAAATTAAACCAGCATTATTAATACAACACCCTTTGGCCCATAAAACTACAGAAACTCTCTGTACTCTAATTTTCAGCACACACTCCAAAAAAGTCCAGCCAGAATCGTAAACATTTATATATGCAGCCTCTTCAAAACATAGGTAACCCCTATACTTATATATATATATATATATTTCTCAAATAAGGGTAACAGCGCACTACTACAGACCCTAAAAGCACTGCATGCTTTAGGCATTTGGCCAATCACTCTAGGTGCTTTAGACCTAGTGGGCTCATCGTTTCTGATTTCTTCTTCTCCTTCTATCTTCTTACTATGTGGACTAACCATGTTCTTAGGTCTACCTAACCATACTTAGCAAGAGTGCTAGCTAGCTATGAGTTCTCAGCAAACACCTAAAATATGTAAAGCAAATGTGTGTATTTACATGATGCCAAAAACTAAGATGTAAAAATGTAAAAAGTAAAAGAGTTCATGATACTTATATATTTTTCCTATTCTCTGTTTTTTCAGAATTTTGAATGTTGCCCTCATATTTTAAAGATTTTGTGTCACTTGCCTGTTAGTCTTTTGTCTCTGGCCCTGAGGAAGGTGGCTTTCCACCGAAACGTACGTCGGCCCAACACCCCTGTCTTGGATACGCTTTGGTCAAGTACATCATAACCAACAGAACCACTCCATCTAGGTTCCTATACGTACCCTCTCAAATACACCTTAGAGCTACCACTTATGTCAGTCAATGTCTTGTATAATTTTTTTTAGCTGTTTTTGTTAGGTATGTTCATTATTGTATTTTGATACTGTGTGATGAATGTGTGTCTCTGTGTCTCTGATCAATAGGATCAATTGCTACTAGAGGGCATTTTTGGTATGATAGGACTATCACCAAATGTATGTAAAATGTTGATTTGTGAAATGATAATGCAATGTATTTTTTATATATGAGTCTTTAAAAATGTTATTATAAAAAAAATGACAAAATAGTCTAATAAAAATTTTCCATGTTTGAATAATATTTCAAAGATCTCTTTTTGGCATCTTTTGACTAATCATTTAGGATATATTCAATGTTGAAAGAAATATAGGCCCTCCTAGAGGTTCTGTCTCCTTTTTGCTTGGTTTGTCTCCCCCCTCTGGGCCTCAAAATATTTGGGAGTACTCTCTTTTTTCATACCTGACACATCCAGCATCCAGAGTCTGTCCCGCACCCCGCGGGGCCCACGCATCCTCGGGTACTGTGCCCGCCTTGGACTGTAAAGTCGAACCCTTACTGAATCCAAGGGCAGAGCTGTACTGTTACCCCCCTCGGGTCGCCCCACAACAACGACCTGCATTCAGGGAAAGTTAACGTATTTCAACAGACAGCCAAATTCACACGAAGGCCTCATTTTGAATCGATTGAAAGTTTAAAGAAAGCATCGTTTTACATCACTGAAGCATTTGTTTTTTTAGAAAGCCTCATTTTTGTGTATTATTGAAACGTGATAAGCAAGCCTTGTTTTTCCTCACTGGAACATCCAAAGAAAGACTGGTTTCACCTTTTTGAAGCATACTGCCTGATCTAAAGACCCTGATAAAAGCCTATATCCTCAAACCCAAAGTATTGTGTGCATCCCAAAGTGAATGTTATTATGAATATTATTAACTAGGACAGCAATGAGCCTTCAAAAAGCCCTGGATACCTTTGTGGAGTCTCTGACATCCCAAGATTTGCCGTTAATCAGCAGAAGTCATTTGTACTACTCTGTGGGATAAGAAATGTAAATCTAAAAGCACAAGCTGACTCTAGTCAATTACAAACTGTTGGACTTGGCCCTTAGGGCAGGTTCACCCCTAGACTTTTTGCTTGTTTGTGACCCTGTGTTAGTGATTTTTGGGTCTCTTCGCACTTTTCCCTGGGTCCCAGAGTGAATGTGCGTGCGTGTAGTATGGCTGGCCTGCCCTCCCATAGGAATGGATGGGGAATGTCTGTGTCCCTGGTAGTTCCTGATGCGTGAGGCGTGCCTTCTCGAGTTTGATATGTGCGAACCCGTGGGAGTGAATGCTTCGCAATGGTGTGTGTTGCATGAGTGTGTCATATGTAGAAGTGCCACTTCTGGGAGTTAAAAGTGAAAGGGTGAAGGTGCCTTCAAGGGACTTTATTTAATCTGTATTCGTTGATTCAAATTATTTTAAGTCAAGTCAAGTCAAGTCAATACATTTGTATAGCGCTCTACATACCCAGAGGGTCTCAAGGTGCTTGAGGAAGGGTGGGGAGTTACTTGTCGAATAACCACGTTTTAAGTTGCTTTCTGAATGCTAGGTGGTTCTGAGTAAGGCGGAGGTGAGCGGGAAGTGAGTTCCAGGTTTTAGCTGCCAGGTAGGAGAAGGATCTACCTCCCATGGTGGTTTTGTTGATGCGGGGTACAGTGGCAAGGGCTTTGTTGGAGGATCGTAGCTGGCGGGAGGGGGTGTAGAAGGACAGTCGTGAGTTGAGGCATTCGGGTCCGATTTCGTAGAGTGCTTTGTGTGCGTGGGTTAGGAGGCGGAAAGTAATCCTCTTATTGACGGGAAGCCAGTGGAGGTTTTTCAGGTGACCGGAGATGTGTTCTTTGAGCGGGATATCTAATATGAGTCTGGCTGAGGCGTTCTGGATGCGTTGGAGTTTATTCTGGAGTTTTGCTGTGGTACCGGCGTAGAGGGTGTTTCTGTAGTCCAGGCGGCTCGTGACGAGTGCGTGGGTGACCGTTTTTCTAGTTTCGGTGGGGATCCAGCGAAATGTTTTTTTGAGCATGCGAAGAATGTTGAAGCAAGATGAAGAAACGGCGTTGACTTGTCTGTTCATCGAGAGTGAGGAGTCCAGGATGACGCCCAGGTTCCGTGCGTGGTCCGTCGGGATGGGTGCTTTTCCAAGGGCCTCTGGCCACCAAGAGTCATCCCAGGTGGAGGGGGAGGTGCCTAGGATGAGGACTTCTGTTTTGTCTGAATTCAGTTTCAGACGGCTGTGCTTCATCCAATCCGCTACTTCTTTCATTCCTTCATGTAGGTTGGTTTTGGCGGTGTTAGGGTGTTTGGTGAGTGAGAGGATCAGTTGAGTGTCATCAGCGTAGGAGATGATGTTGAGGTTGTGTTGGCGTGCGATGGCCGCGAGAGGGCTCATGTATACGTCGAAGAGGGTGGGGCTGAGTGAAGATCCTTGTGGCACTCCGCAAATGACTTCAAAGGCCTCTGACTTGAATGGTGGAAGGCGGACTCTCTGGGTTCTTCCGGCAAGGAACGAGGTGATCCAATCCAGTGCTTTTCCTTGGATTCCAATGTTTTTGACGCGTTGTAACAGGGTGCTATGACAGACTGTGTCGAAGGCTGCGGAGAGGTCGAGGAGGATGAGGGCGACTGTGTCTCCATTGTCTAGTAGGGTTCGAATATCGTCTGTTGCTGCGATGAGGGCGGTTTCAGTGCTGTGTTTGGCTCGGAAGCCGGACTGTGAGGAGTCGAGGGATTTGTTGGTTTCGAGGAAGGCGGCGAGCTGGTTGTTGACCGCTTTCTCAATGACTTTGGCCGGGAATGGAAGGAGAGAGATAGGGCAGTAGTTTTTGAGTTCGGTGGGGTCAGCTGTGGGTTTCTTCAGGAGGGCGCTGAGTTCGGCATGTTTCCAACTTTCCGGGAAGGTTGCGGAGTTGAAGGAGCAGTTGATGACGTCTCGGAGGTGCAGTGCTATAATGGAGTCTGCTTTGTTAAAGATGTGGTGAGGGCAAGGGTCTGTGGGGGATCCTGAGTGGATAGAGTTCATCAGACGGATGGTGTCCTCAGTGGAGATAGGGTTCCAGTCATTGAGGATGTTCAGGGGGGGTGGGGGTCCTGCAGAGGGTTGGGTGGGTTGGTCTTCAGGTCGGTTGTCGAAGCTTTTGTGGATGTCTGCAATTTTGTTGTGGAAGAATGAGGCTAGGGAGTCGCAGAGGGCTTGAGAGGGGGTGATGTCGTTGGAGTTGGCCGAGGGGTTGGTGAATTCCTTGACGATGTTGAATAATTCCTTGCTGTTGTGGGCGTTGCTATCTAGTCGGTCCTTGAGAGCGGCTTTCTTGGCAGTCCGGATCAGTTGGTGGTGTATGCGGGTGGCGTTTTTGAAGGCGACCTTGGTGCTGGTGTTTGGGTCTTTTTTCCAAGGCCTTCTCAAGGCAGCGACAGAGTTTCTTGGATTTCTTAAGATCCTCGTTGAACCAGGAGGCCTTCTTGCTGCCTGGTTTGATTTGTCGTTTTTTCAGTGGTGCTAGGATGTTGGCGCTGTTGGATAGCCATTGGGTGAGGTTGGTGGCTGCTTGGTCGGGGTTTGAGGAGTGGGCGGGGGGTATTGAAGAAGCGATGAGGAGATCTGGTCAACGGTGATTTTGTTCCAGTTTCTTCGCAGAGTGGGTTGGGGGAGGTTGTTGGATGTGGACCTGTTGTAGGTGAAGTGAACTCAGCTGTGGTCAGTCCAGAGGAGAGCTGTGGTGTGGCTGAAGGAGACATGTTTGCTGGAGGTGAAGATAGGGTCGAGGGTGTGACCTGCGATGTGGGTGGGGGTAGTGACAAGTTGTTTGAGTCCGAGGTTGGTGAGGTTGTCCAAAAGGGTGGTGGTGTTGCGGTCGTTGTTATTTTCAAGGTGAAAGTTGAGGTCTCCCAAGAGGATGTAATCCTCGGAGGGGAGCGCGTGTGGAGTGATGAAGTCCGTGATGTCTTCACTGAATTGTGCGCGGGGTCCTGGTGGTCTGTAGAGGAGGGTGCCTCTAAGTGTGGTCTTGGGGTCGATGTGGATTTGGAAGTGAAGGTGTTCAGAGTTGGCGAGGTTGACGTCTGAGGTGGTGGAGATGCGGATGCATTTCTTATGGACGATAGCGATTCCCCCTCCTGTGTGTCCGGTACGGTCCTTGCGAATGATCTTATAGCCTTCCGGGATGGCAATGGTGATGTCTGGGGCTGAGGAGGCGTTCATCCATGTTTCTGTTAGGAAGGCGACGTCCGGAGAGATGGTGTCTAGTAGATTCCAGAGGTCGATGGCGTGCCTGTGGACCGAGCGGGTGTTGAGCAGGATGCATTGTAAGTGGTTGGGGTGGGATATCTGTTGTGTGTTTGTAGATGATGAGTTGTTCTTGGTGCCGTTGAACTTGCAGGTGTTGCAAGAGAAGGGTCCATGGGTGTGTCCAGGGGCGGCTTGGACGCAGTTGGGGGAGCGGCCGGGGTTAAGGGCTAGGAGGGTGGTGGCATCGTAAGTGATGCGGGTGGGGTGGGGGGTGCGAGGGCCAGGGGGTATGGCGCTGGGTGCGGTCCAGGCGCGGACGGGCGTAGACGGGCTTACCTTTGGCGCACCTTCGGCGCGACTGGGGCGCGAACGCTGAGCGTGGACGCTGCGCACATGGGCTACTGTCATATATGGATGGTGGGAAGGGGGAGGGGCGAGGGCGGCTCAGCTGGGAGGCGGGGCGGGCTCACGAGGACGCAGAGCGAGGACAACAACAAAATAAACAAAATGACAGCGGGGGGGGAGGGCAGAGCACAGCGCTGGGGGTAAACGCGCACTAAAGCTCAATTAATAGCAGCGGAAGCAAGGCTAAGCAGCGCTCAGTGCAATACAGTACAAACAAGCTATGCAAAACAATACACTTCAAACAGAAGCGAGGCGAAGCAGCGGCCAATGCGCTACAGTGCAAATAAACTATCACAATACAATACAATTCGATCAGATCAGAAGCGAGGCGAAGCAGCGCCTAGTGCAAAGACAAAATGTAGCTGGAATGCAGCAGAGATGTAGCACAACGATACCAGGTCGCCAGGGAGGCTGGGGAGCGACCTCTCAGCAAGCAGCGCTGAGGGGATCACAGCGCTTCCAGGTGCGGGAGCGCTGTAAATACAAAGTGGGAGGGCGGCTCGGCTGGGAGGCGGGGCGGGCTCACGAGGACGCAGAGCGAGGACAACAACAAAATAAACAAAATGGCAGCGGGGGGGAGGGCAGAGCACAGCGCCGGGGGTAAACGCGCACTAAAGCCCAATTAATAGCAGCGGAAGCAAGGCTAAGCAGCGCTCAGTGCAATACAGTACAAACAAGCTATGCAAAACAATACACTTCAAACAGAAGCGAGGCGAAGCAGCGGCCAATGCGCTACAGTGCAAATAAACTATCACAATACAATACAATTCAATCAGATCAGAAGCGAGGCGAAGCAGCGCCTAGTGCAAAGACAAAATTTAGCTGGAATGCAGCAGAGATGTAGCACAACGATACCAGGTCGCCAGGGAGGCTGGGGAGCGACCTCTCAGCAAGCAGCGCTGAAGGACCAATCGATCGTCCTTAGAATGAGCTAATCCAATATCAATTGTCTTAATACAGAATATGAATACTTCGTATTGTCAACATATAACATATAACATATAAACAAAGACACAAGGTGTATACGAAAAAATAGTTTTATCAAATAGTTCATTAAAGTAAGCAACTTCATATACAGATAAATAAACAAATACGATTTAGGACTGTGGGTACACACATAAATAAATTACTAAGTGACTCAACAGAACCTAAAAAACACCTATCCCAAAATACATTGAATAAAACAAAGATAGGGATAAGATGTGCTGTCGACGTTTCGGTTTCTTAAGAATCAATTGCTGAAACCATCCTCAGGACTGTTATCAATTGTGATCTGTATAGAGGTATTGTAATCTGTTTACAGAAATACTGCCACTTCGTCACATAAAGGATTCGTTGGAGATCGGGGTGTCTTTATAAATTGACTGTTAGTTGTTAGAAATCTGCGTTCACAATTTAATCAAAAGGAGACGTGAAGTCGGGTCTTCACTCATAGAAGACAAGTAATTTGTTAAGCGGAGATCATCCGGTATGAATGGGATGGAGTCTTGTCCATCACCGGGATCGATATGGAATAATTCGAAGCGGTTTAGGTGGAATTAAGTGGAAGGAGTTATATAGGGGGCAGTCGTCAATCCTGCATCATCTATCTAATTTCAAAGCGGAGTGGAGTCACAGAGCGTCTCGTCGGTACGTTGCTCCGTACCGACGAGACGCTCTGTGACTCCACTCCGCTTTGAAATTAGATAGATGATGCAGGATTGACGACTGCTCCCTATATAACTCCTTCCACTTAATTCCACCTAAACCGCTTCGAATTATTCCATATCGATCCCGGTGATGGACAAGACTCCATCCCATTCATACCGGATGATCTCCGCTTAACAAATTACTTGTCTTCTATGAGTGAAGACCCAACTTCACGTCTCCTTTTGATTAAATTGTGAACGCAGATTTCTAACAACTAACAGTCAATTTATAAGGCCACCCCGATCTCCAACGAATCCTTTATGTGACGAAGTGGCAGTATTTCTGTAAACAGATTACAATACCTCTATACAGATCACAATTGATAACAGTCCTGAGGATGGTTTCAGCAATTGATTCTTAAGAAACCGAAACGTCGACAGCACATCTTATCCCTATCTTTGTTTTATTCAATGTATTTTGGGATAGGTGTTTTTTAGGTTCTGTTGAGTCACTTAGTAATTTATTTATGTGTGTACCCACAGTCCTAAATCTTATTTGTTTATTTATCTGTATATGAAGTTGCTTACTTTAATGAACTATTTGATAAAAAATTTTTTCGTATACACCTTGTGTCTTTGTTTATATGTTATATGTTGACAATACGAAGTATTCATATTCTGTATTAAGACAATTGATATTGGATTAGCTCATTCTAAGGACGATCGATTGGTCCTTCTTAAAATAATTTGAATCAACGAATACAGATTAAATAAAGTCCCTTGAAGGCACCTTCACCCTTTCACTTTCATTACCCAAGCCCTCAAGGGTATTCCGGGTCGCTCACTTCTTTGATAATACTTCTGGGAGTTGGCATATTAGTGTAAAATATGCCTGGCGTGTGATTGGCTGGAGCAGGCTGGTGAGCCTGGCTCCAGGAAGGCTGGGTGGGTCTGCCCGGTGGTGAGTGTGAGATTAGCATGAGTGATGTGTGGGAGGAGTGTACCTGTGTCCTGGATGGGCTGGGTTTTCCCCACACAATGCTGGCTCCGCCCCCCTGTGGTGTGACTGATGACCCTAGCCCTGCCAGTGAAAGAAAGGGGTGGTTGGGCCATCAAGGGTACTCAAGGACCAGCTGCGACTGGGTCTGCCCCCACCCTGTGCCAGAACAAAGGATTTGGTGTATAAAAATAGGGCTGTGTCCCCACTGAAACTGTTCTCTTCCAGGATCCTGAGGGGGCTGTTCCTGCTGTCGCTGGGCCAGAGGACCGCCACTTGGACTGTCTCCCTGCCTGGAGACCCAGTGTGCTGGCTCTGGGCCCAGCCTTGCCCCCTGCCTGCCCTGAAGGACTTTGCTGGAACTCTGCCCTGCTGAGGGCATCTGGGAGCGCTGTGCTTGTGCTCCCAGCACCTGGGAGCGCTTTTGGACTTTCCCTGGAGCCTGGAAGCGCTTTATTTGTCTTTAGCGCTTGAGAGCGCTTTATTTTAGGTCCTAGCGCGGGGGAGCACTTTGTGCACAGCCGGTGCCCACCCGGCATTTGCCCGCTCTAATTTGCCAATTTGGAAGCCCCTGGCGAGTGCCCACCTCGCCAGGGACTGTGCCGCTATTGTCGTGGCCATAGCAAGAGCCCACCTCGCCTTCTATCTAAATTTGAGGGTTCACCGCCGCTGCCCGAAATTTGCCTCGAGGGCCCGCTTCCCGACCGAGGGCCGCGCTGCCATTGGCGGCCCCCAGTCACAGGAAGTCAGGCAGGTTGTAGCGGGACAACCGGAAGTCCCGTCCTGCGCCCGGGCCCCAGGAGGAGAGAGACCCAGCGAGGAGCTGCGCGAGAAGAAGAAGCCGGCACCCGTCCCCCCCGAGGCTCCAAGAAAGTGAGGAGAGCCTCGGGGAGAGGGGAAGCGCCGGCGGACCAGAGACGCCGCCGAGACCCAGCGCGACTGCAGGAACCCGGTGAGTGCATCCAAAGGAGAGGGGGGCGTCTGGGCACATTGCCGGTGCCCGCCCCGCCCCTCCCGTGCAGGCCTTGGTGCTGAGAGGCCCGTGGGGCCTCCCTTGATCCCGAGTCCCCCGGGAGGGACTCCAACGAGTGGGAGCCCTTCCTATGAGCCACGAGGTGCCCCGGGGGCATCAGTGATCCTAGAGCCTGCGAGGCTCTTGGCAGCCAGTTGTTGCTTAAAGCCCTAAGAGAGGCTTGAGGCACTCCCAGTGTTCCGGGTCCCCCGTGAGGGACCCCCACAGCCCGGTGAGGCTGCATCTGTGTATTCCGAGCCCAGAGGGGCTGCCTTGATTCATTGAGAGCCCGGAAAGGCTCTAGGGGGGCACATCTTTGTCCTGGGGCAGCGAGCCTGCGAGGCTCCCATGTGTGTTGGCCCCATCATTGTTCTACCCAGATGCCCAGCACTTTGTGGGCAACTGCCACGTTTAGGCCCTGACATTGGGACACAGGGACTGCCACAGGTGGTGGCTAATGTGGATTTGGTACTATTGTGGTTGCTGTTCTTGCACCTCTGAATGCGTTGGTAATACGTCATGTGCTTTGCTTTTACACCTCTGAATGTATTGTTGATGCATCATGTGTTTTCCTCCTTACACCTCTGAATGAATGTTATGCATTGCATCATGTGTTTCCTTCCTTAGACCCCTACAGGTATAGTGATACTTAGGTGGTTTCCTTCTTGCTAGTACAGGTGGTGCTAGCAGAGCCCAGGTTCCCTAGTGTAATCTCCTAAGGTAGTGAAAGTTGCATAGGTGGTGCTCACCTGGTACCAGTAGTGACTGGTTGTATGTTATTTTTGTGCTACAGTTTTAATTCTATGTGCTAAAAGTGTTACTTCTAAAAGTGCTGATTCCTGACAGTGGTCCATGTGGCCCTGTCTTGTAAATATCCCCTGTAAATTCTGCCCGTGCCCCTGGCACATTGTAAAGTGTGTGTTTTTATCTAATGTGTTTATTGTAATACAAAGGCTATTTTTATATATAACCTTGTGTGGAGTTTCCTTTGTGGTGGGCCTTGGGTGTTGTTGCTGGGGTGCGTGCGCAAATACTTAACTCATATCGCCTCCAAGTTTAGCCTTGCTACTCGCGCCACGTTACCTAGAGGGTGAGCTGGGGTTATCTTGGCGTGTAACTCCCTTGCCCTGACTTAGGAGTGGTGGTCTGTGACTGACTTTGGCGCAAGCCCTGGCCAGCCAGGGATCCCATTTCTAACACAAACAATCAGTGCTAAAGTTCGAGGCAGAGCGTCATAGAGTGGGACACAATCCTGTATCCTTCAAGGTTCAAAACAAAGAGACAATAACACTTACACAAAACATTTTCAGGCACGAAAAAGAGCTTATCACCAATACATGAATCATGAGGGCAAGCTTTGTAAAGACGTAGACAAAAATACACATGTTTTAACGAATGTGTTTAACATGTATTCAGTCTAAAAGAGTCTACGACGTTTCGATCTATAACGAGGTACATGGATCATCATCAGGACGGAAATTTACATACGCCTGAAAATTAACAATGCCTTGAGGGGGAGTACGAGGGCTGATGTCGCCAAGGTCTAAGGATTCCAGACGGAATTGCTATAAGGAAACCACTCGTCACTACACAATGATTGAGGATTAATAGGATTCCAATTGGTCATGACTGCATGAGTTGGACGGGTCGGGGGTTGAGATGAGCCGGCCACGAGGGAATCGTGACATGGCACCGGACCGCTAATGCCCGGACCGGCAGGTTGAGGAGTGGAAGGTCTGCTGCCAGGATCGGCAAAGCACATTGCTTTTATGAGCACTTTATAAATCAGTGAGAACCCGTTTGTTTATTTGTTCATAGTTTTAATTCTTTTCAGGGAGGTTTTAGATTTCTGCAGCACCTCGACGCACCTAAGATTTGCTTTGCTGTGATCAGTTTCATTAGAGGGTCACTTATAATTAGGAAAAGATACTGCTATGGTTGGGCTTTGCTCTTGGTCGTGGGATTTAAGTTATCGACGTGTTATTCAATGTTTATATTTGTTGAGATCTTGAATGTGTTTATGTATGTGTTTTATTAAATGAATGCTGAATCTAATATGCTGTAACTTGTACTTTTATGGCATATGTAAGCAGAATTAAGTTTTATGTCTGGCTGATATGCCGTAAATGTGCCAACGCAGCTGTAACAATCTTGTGACCCGCTGGCTTGCTCTTGACAATAATCCAGTATCACAGCTTCAGCTGAGGCCCCCAATTCCTATTCTCATCATTCACTTAGTACCCAGGGCGTCTCATCATCGCACACACATACATGCCACCATTCCCACTTAGTACATTCCTGGAGACCCACACATGTCACTGTGGATCCAGGGCTTGCTACCAGCCACAACAAGCTCCAGCACTCATCCAAATGTTTGTGGCGACCTGGGGACTGGTGTCTGAGCGACCCCAGAGGAGCCCCGCATAAAGGCTAGCACCAGGCATCAGTCTGTCTCTTGCTGCACGGTCACATGCACTGTGGCTAAAATGAGTGGGCCCTAAAGGGAACTCATCACACATGGTCACTGATGACCACGGGTGGATCTTGTGGGGGACACAGCGTTCACCAGGATGCTTCACGACTCCATACACTAGTGCTGTCGCTTCGATATATTAGTTTGGAGGCAAGCCTTGTGCGCTCACAGATGGCACAGGGTCCAGAGTAATCGGACTATTTTAAGCCAACCATTACGGTCAGTGAAGGAGAAGGTCCAAGGGACAAAGGTATTTCCAAAGCAATTACACTATTGAACGTCAAAAGTTGTCTTTGGAAACATCAACAGTGCAAATTGTACTTGTAACGCCTGCACTCCTCTAATAAAAACAGTGATGGAGCGAACTACACACTGGAATGCCTCCCATCTGAGGGGCTGGTGGTGGAAGGGCTACAGGGGGCGTAAGTTCATGCCCACCCTCTTTCAGGACAGAGTAATCACCAAGATAGAACACAGACACTCTGAACTTACTGATGAGTTTGAAGTATCTCCCGTCTCATTGCCACATGGAACAGGCAGGCAGATTAGTTTATTGGCAAATGTTTATTGCATAAAATATGTCATTCTTGGCAAACAGCTCCCTGCGACAGTGTTCTTTGTCTAGTTGTCCATCTCACCCCTCACACTAGAACAGGACACAACTGACCTCACAAAACACATCACCTCATGCGATGAAATACTCCTTATGGTGTCTTTATCTGACAATCTGCTTTGTTTTGTATTGTATGTGAAAGTTAGTTTTTGGGGATTTAATTTTCACCAATATAGCGGCCAAACTCAGGCCGACTTATACCATATGCTTTGCTTTGCCCTGGCCTTGACCCATTCTGGTCCGAGGTGGATTCTGAGCTCACACAGACCTTGGGTTGGCAGGTTCCACACCATCCCTTACGTCTTCTCCTGGGTGTATTTGATGGTTTGGACAGCTCTAGAGTGGACAAACATTTTCTGGGAACGGCGGTCGCTGTGGCTAAACAAGATATTGAGGTGCCTTGGGCCCAGCCCAACCCCCCTACCCAGCGAAAGTGGCACCAGGGAGTGGATTGGTGCGCGGCCCAAGAGGAACCCCTCTTTGAGACACATGTTTGTCCCGCGAGGTTCCATAGGGTTTGGGGCAAATGGCTGATCCTACTGTTTTAAATTGCCAGCTTTGGCTCTCCCGTGTAACGGGGTGCTGCTTTCCAGCTGGGGTGGCTTGCATAAATACTCCTACCCACACAGTGGGGTTTTTTACTGTCTGTTGGAGATGGAATTGGCTTTACTGTGTAAGATATATGCTGTATTTTTGTTTGTTTTTCAAAATGATAACAAAATGGATTACCAAAAAAAAAAAAAATTCTCACCAGAATAAAACATCTCAAAACATTGTGAATTGTGTAACGGTCTCGGCAGTTGAAACTGCAGAATGATATGGTTGGTGCCACCTTTGTAAGTTGTTAGACTCTGGACAGCCATGAATCCTCTTTTGATCTCTCAGCCTAGATGGGTTGTACAGAATATTTACACAGCCAGTCTGAAGATACTGATAGGGAGTAGATGTTCCTGCTTTAGTGATGAAGGGCGTTTATATTTTTTGTCCTCAAGTGGTTTTTGATTCCTATTTCTTCTCCAAGTTTCTTTTTCCCATGTCCTCAGGTCTTTCAATAATTTTTTGTTGAATCCCAGAGGTTATGTCTATCAGGATAGTTTATGATCCACACTTGGTAACAGGTCCTCAACACTGCACACATTTCATGAGAGTCGGACAGGTTTAATTCGCAGTGAAGCAGCCTCTGTGAAGTTCGTTGCTTGGTGAAGGGACGTTAGTGACGTTGATGAACCTACATTCTGTTTGGAGACGCTGCGAACATTAGTTTGTCCTTTAACTCAAAGATCTTCTGACCTTCAGAGGAAAGGGAGGATCTCAGCCCCGAAGGATCGTTAGATGTCATAGGAGGTCTAACTTCAGCTGTAGATTCTTAGATGATGCAAGAGATCACATTTCTTTTTTAAATGAAGGTTTTTTGGCAGTACTTTGAGAAGGCCTCCATCTTGTATGTGTTACTTTAGGTTGCTGAGCACCACCTTTTGTTTACAGCAATTTCCATATCCTGTACGGCGTCATGGCCGTTGCCTGTGTGCTCTTTGATGGCGTACAAGGCTTGCCTTAAGATCAAAGCTCTTGCTACACACAGTGCAGTGATAAAGCCTCTGCCCTGTGTGTATGCTTTGATGGCGTACAAGGGCGGCCTTAAGAGTAAACCTCTTGGAACACACAGTGCAGTGATAAGGCCTCTCTCTTGTGTGTACGCTTGGATGCCGTACAAAGATCGCCTTCCGTGAAAACCTCTTGGAACACAGAGTGCAGTGATAAGGCCGCTCTCCTGTGTGAGTTCTTTGATGCAGTACAAGGTTTGTCTTCTGAGAAAAGGGTTTGGAACACACAGTGCAGTGATAAGGCCTCTCTCCTGTGTGCACGCTTTGATGCCGTACAAGGGTCCCCCTCCGAGAAAACCTCTTGGAACATACTTTGCAGTGATAAGGCCGCTCTCCTGTGTGAGTTCTTTGATGCAGTACAAGGTTTGTCTTCTGAGAAAAGGGTTTGGAACACACAGTGCAGTGATAAGGCCTCTCTCCTGTGTGCACGCTTTGATGCCGTACAAGGGTCCCCCTCCGAGAAAACCTCTTGGAACATACTTTGCAGTGATAAGGCCGCTCTCCTGTGTGAGTTCTTTGATGCAGTACAAGGTTTGTCTTCTGAGAAAAGGGTTTGGAACACACAGTGTAGAGATGAGGCTTCTCTCCTGTGTGTACGCTTAGATGTTTTATAAGATTTCCCTTCTGAGTAAAACTTTTCTCACAGATATTGCAGTGAAAGGGCCGCTCTCCTTTGTGCGTTTTTTCATGTGTTGCCTTATCAGCAAACCTCATTTCATGCTCAGTGTAGGGATACCGATCTGTGTGTGTTTGTTCGTGCAGTAAAAGATGCGTCTTTCCAGTAAATGTCTTCTCACACTCAGCACAGGTATAAGCTCTTAGGCCGGTGCGTATTCTTTTCTGACTTGCAGGTAGTGTTTTATTGTTAAAAATCTCCCTCCTGTGTATTCCTTGGTGTTTTCCTTCATTCATTTTATAAGCAAGATTCTTCCTTCCTGCAGAAGCTTTACGTTTCTCTTTCCCATTCGTACTTTCTGTCGTCGGCTGCTGTGCTGCAGAATGAAATGAACACCGAGAATTACACATGGGAAATATTTCTTGAAAGAAATGCACGGTTATAATATGAGAAAGGTGGACAGTAATATCTAGGAAGGAAGGAAAATGTTACTACCTGTAAACAATCATTTGCTGCTTGTAGTTCTACAGTTCACATGTGGAGACCTCTCATGGGTTGAGTTCTGACTACTAAAAAAAATTAATTTAAAGATTGAGTTTTGATCTGGAGAACGACTCGTAATCCCATAGCTGAAAGGCATAATGCATCAGTGCGCAGACTCCAACTTAAATCATTGTGTTGTTTTCTCCATCGGAGTACAACTGCATATATGTGTAAAATCAAAAAATAAACTGCTTTATCTGAGCAACCTGTATACTTTCCAACCATACAGGAAGTGGGTGATGCATGTGAGCCTGCAACATGACAAGCTGATAGTATTTGCAAGTGAGTAACATTTTCCATTTGCAGCAAGCTGTGGCACATCACAGGTTGTGCAAAAACTATCAGTAAGGTCCAGAACGCCGCAGCCAGGCTCATTCTAGGGAGCCTCCACTGGCTCCCCATCGAGAAGAGGATCACCTTCAAACTCCTCACCCACGCCTACAAACCCCTCAACAACAACGGACCCACATACCTCAACGACCGAGTAGGTTTCCACGTACCTAAGAGGAACCTCTGCTCCACTGACCTCGCACTGGCAGAGGTCCCCCGCATCCGCAGAAACCAAACCGGCGGGAGACTTTTCTCCTACATCGCAGCCAAATCCTGGAACGAGCTCCTGGTCAACATCAGACGCTCCCAACACTCCACATGTGCTGGAAGGACCTCAAGACCTGGCTTTTCGACTGACCTGGAGCTGCTCCCCCTCTGCATCTTGAGACCCTCGCGGGAGAGTAGCGCACTCTATAAACCGCGGATTGATTGATTGATTGATTGAAAGGAAAGAATTGCTAATTGAGTTAGTAATATGCTTAGAACAATTAAGCACTTCTGGGCTTCTTCCTTGCATTGATGTCACCAGAGAAATATTTTACGAAAGGATGCACAGAACCACATGTTTCTGCTTTACAAATAACTAATAGGGGTATGTTGGGTAGAAAAGCCATGGGTGCATCTTTATCACACGTGGACTCAGCCTGTGTTATTTCTATGTGGTGTCTCCGCTAGGCCGGGGCAGTAAATGAAGTTCCGCTTACGGAATTTGGGTAATTTTGCGTTCCGCGGAGAAAGTGGAATTGCCAAAACTTCTGCGATCCGCGGCTTTGTGGAATTTTTTGCTTGTTCACGCTTTCAAAATGTGTGTTAGCAAGATATTTCCCCCCCCACCCGCCGAGCACACAAAACGTTTGCGAACAGGAAAAAAGCATTGTGAATGGGCAGAAGAAGCAATTCCGCGTGTTCGCAGAATTCTGCGGGCTCGGGGAGATTTATTTCGCTGAGTTTTGCGCGAGACGACTACGCAAATTATGCCCAGCCCTTGTCTACGCACGAGTAGAAAACCATATGCCAAATTGTACCGGAGCAAAAAACGGTTTTATTTTTCATACATTTTCAATTCTGATAATGTAGAGCATGAGTACATGTTTAACACTGGATGCATATTTAACTTTGTATTTGTAAACTTGCAGGAACTGTTCATCTACTGATGGGGCGTGTCGTTTGCTAACTGTTTGAGGAAGTGACTGCTACTAGGTAGACAACTATCTCCATTAAGGCTTGCAGTGATGTAGTGGCTTAAAAGGTGGACTTGTTACTCGTGATAAGACAACATTAAAATCTTAACTGGATGCCAGGGGTGGTCTGGTGGGATAACCATTCCCAACTCTCCCATGAACATTTTCACAAGAGTTTTTTCAAAAGTATTCAAACGTTAGTGTAAGGTTAGGCCAGCTTCTTTATGTATGTACTAACAGCCCGTCCCGACGTTGTCCGGGTATGAATTGCTGCCGGCCAGTAGTATATTGTTTTGTAGGATTTCGTTTTGATAGCATTTCTGATCTGTGGCAGGCTTGTGAAACGCTCCGATTCACAGTACACTGCTGATGCACTTAAGAGTGCGCGTTCAGTAGTGTGTGAACTCGAGTTTCCCTACTTTATTTTTCCTTACAATATTATATAGCTGCGAACTCGACAACATGGCATGAGCACAATTTACATTACAGAAGAACACATTCATTTGTGGTAGGCACGGAGAGACAAAGCGACTTGCCTGAAATCACAGGATGTTGAGCTGATGCCGAGATTCGAACGTAGCTCCCCAGCTCTAAAGTTCGCAATTCTAGAACATGTGGTGGAAGGTGTGTCTAAAAGTGTATGTCCGTGCTGGCCATCAATGAGAGAGACCTGTGCATTTTTCAAATTGGTGGTGAAAAAATATGAGTATGCTGCTGGAGATGTGGGCCGCCGTGCCACCAATGTACTTACCGGGGGAGGGTAAACACCCATTATTCCGCAACTTTCTTTCCGCATACCATCACTCCGCATTCTTTCATTACTTAAGTACCATGACTCCGCAATGCCATTATAACGCATGGCATTACATTTTATATGCTTTTACCACGCATACATTTACAACAAAATTCGTTGTAAATGCATGAATGGTAAAAGCATGGTTTTTCTTTAATGTTTGGATAAGGTAAGTATGGGTATAGGGGTATATGTTTTGGGGTACTGAGGTATACGGTTTGGGGTGTTTTGGTATTTTAAGGGTTCAGATATAGTTTTGGTTATGGGGTACAGGTGTAGTTTTAGGGTTCAGGGCTAGGTTTGGGTTTTGGGGTATAGGGGTATTTATAGGGTTCAGGGGTAGGTTTGGGATTCGTGGTACAGTGGTATTTTAAGGGTTCAGGGCAATGTTTGGGTTTTCGGGTACAGGGGTATTTTTAGTGTTTAGGGATAGGTTTTGGGGTACAGGGGTATTTTTAGGGTTCAGGGGTAGGTTTGGGATTTGGGGTACAGTTGTATTTTACGGGTTCGGGGCTATGTTTGGGTTTTGGGGTACAGGGGTATTTTTAGTGTGCAGGGCTAGGTTTGGGTTTTGGGGTACAAGGGTATTTTAGGGTTCAGGGGTAGGTTTGGGTTTTGGGGTACAGGGTTACTTTTAGGGTTCAGGGGTAGGTTTGGGATTCAGGGGTATTTTAAGGGTTTAGGGCTAGGTTTGGGTTTTGGGGTACAGGGGTATTTTAGGGTTCAGGGGTAGGTTTGGGTGTTGGGGTACAAGGGTATTTTTAGGGTTCAGGGGAAGGTGTGGGTTTTGGGGTACATGGGTATTTTTAGGGTTCAGGGGTAGGTTTGGGTTTTGAGGTACAGGGGTATTTTAGGGTTGAGGACTAGGTTTGGGTTTTGGGGTACAGGGGTATTTTTAGAGTTTAGGGATAGGTTTGGGTTTTGGGGTACAGGGTATATTTATAGGGTTAAGATGGGTAAGTGTTTAAGGGTGTTGGGGTATTTTAAGGAGGAAGGGTGGGTTATGATTATGGGGTGCAGGGGTAATTAAAGGGAGCAGGGTGGACACACAGAGCTGGAATGTATACAGAACCTGGGAAGAAAAAACAATGAAATATTGGGCATAACGCTCACGTTTTTTTCCGTAATCCCGCGCCCCGCACACCCCCACGCCCCCAGCACACGCCCACAGCACACGATATGAGACATGGTATGAAGGCCAAAACGTACCACACGCCCCCAGCGTTTGTCACGCCCCCAGCACACGCCCACAGCACAACACAGACACGCCCACAAGGGACTGCTTTGCTGGCACGGTTCTTTTACCTTTTAAATGTATATGGTAGGCATCTGCATAGCCTATGTTCTTCTGCTGCAACTGCCCTTTCCAACGCTGTATTGGGTGTTGCGATTGGTGCTGTGGTTCCTGAGATTACCTGCCTCAAAGGTTTGGGCTCTCTCTTTATTATAATATTATAGTATGGAGGATGAGGATATGGATGCTGTAACGGGCAGTCAGTAACAGGCTGGGAATGTTGTTTAGGTAAAGCGGGTTTTATTTTCATGTACAATTTCTGTCGACGAAATGTCAGTCTCTCTTTGGCAAATTCTGCTGGATCCATGGTGCCTCTAAGGATATACGTCCCTTATGAATCGGTTTCACCCTTGTCTGGTCTCCTCGGGTTGGTGGAAGGTGAAGCCTCTCTCGTGGTGACCGGAAAGGGAACACAAATAAGGACTGATTAAAGGCTTGTCCTCGCTCTACTGTTATCCCATGGGGAACTGGGGTAGTGAAGGGACACCTCAATTCGTGACGCTTTACCGCTGCTGTGATTCGTGAAGGAGAAAGGTGAGGGGATAGATAGGAACGGGATACAGGGAAAGCTCTGGAAGAGGGTGCCCTTTAACGCAGGACTAAACTCCTACGTCCTACCCAACTTGCAAACTTGCCCCGTACCTGTCTTAGCCACACTCCTCCCTCGGGAGTGTGGCACGGCGCAGCACGGGTCCGTTGGCCTCCTGGTTCGTCTACTTCACCTTGCGGCACACCTGCTTCTCTTCCTCACTCTTCGTTCTCGTCTCCTCGCAAACTCCAACTCTTCTCCGCGTACTCTCCCGATCTCCGTTCCTCCTCTCCGGTGACGTCACACGCCAAGTGTGGGATTTCCGTGTTCTTATCCAATGCCCCGAAGCGGACGTTACGGTGGGAGGGGGCTTCCTCTGTCTCTTACGTCCAGTTAAAGGCGCCGTGCAGATTTCTTTCCGACGCCGTTTGCCATGGATCCTGTTCGTCCTGCGGGGAAGGAGTAAGGGAATCAGAGTCATTGTAAGTTCACCAGTCCACTTCATTGTCCACCCCTTTGGTACTGGGTTCCTTGTTACAGATGTATATGTTATTGCTATACTGCAAACCTAGCCTAAAGCTAGAGCCAAAGATGAGCATAAATTATTTTTTAAGAAGGAAGTCCTCAACTCTTTCCTCAACGGGAGCAATGTCGGTCGGTCCTGATGGATACAGGGATGTTGTTCCCGAACCTGAGTTCATAGATGGAAAAGGCCTGCTAACTTGTTTTTTTTCTTACAGTTCTAAGTCTGCAGTCCGATGGAGTTCTCCAACCTCACATTTGTTGCACTTGAAAATAAGAGCTGAACTTAAGAACAACGAGAATGATGAACAAGTGAACAAGATGAACAAGCTTTGGTCTATCGGCCGCCTGGTCCGCTTCCTCCTTCTCTGCCTCATCTAGTAAATATGATCGCTCCTCACGTGATTTCCTCCAACAAATTCCTCCTACTCGGGGACTTTAATGTCCATAGCGAGATCCCTTCAGATCCAGAAGCAGCTTCCCTCCTGTCAGAAATGACTGCCTTAGGGCTGACCAAAATGAACGATGTGCCCACACACACTGCAGGTCACACACTAGATCTGATCTTCTCCAACTCCCCAGAGACAACCTATAACACCACCAGACCCCTTCTATGGTCAGACCACTCAATAATCGATTTTAATCTTAAAGGCCCCTATGAACGCGCAGCTAAGAAAAACCCTGCCAGACAGGCCCACAGACAATTGCACATACTATCACCTGCCCTATTTCAAGAACAATTCATTCCCCTGATGAGCCAGCCCTAGACACCGTGGTCAAACGTCATAAGGCCCTTCAGGACGCAGTCAAATTTACCATTAACACCCTCATTCCCCTTAAGCAAACCTCTCATGCCCCAAAGCGCACTCAGACCCCTTGGTACTCGTCCGCTCTTAGAGAAGAAAAAAGCATATGTAAAAAGCTTGAGCGCCTCTGGCGCCGCAATAAGGACGCACCTGACAAAGAGCAATTCAAGACAGCCCTCTGTACCTACTACAAGAACCTAAAGGCGGCCTGGAAAAAATACAAAGCGGTACAAAAGGGGGTGGTGATGGACGGAGCATCTGAATCAATCAAATACTCACACCCAGTCAAAAGATCTGGGTTTATCCATCACCGTTCTTTAGCCCACTCTGCCACCCCAGTTCACACATGGCTATATGCAAATCAGTCTGACCCTGTGCCTCATGGGAACAGTCCAGCCCGAACTGCCAAGCCATGTCTTCCCTGGACCGGAAACAAGCATCCTGGGACCGGTGTCTGGCATTCCAGCCGTCTTCAGCCTGGCTTGCTTGAATCCAGTGGCAAAGTGAGCAAGGGACTCACGTCTGAGCATACCCTGCCACACTTATGGCGGCCAAAAGCGGTACAAAAGGGGTTGGTGATGGACGGAGCATCTGAATCAATCAAATACTCACACCCAGTCAAAAGATCTGGGTTTAATCCATCACCGTTCTTTAGCCCACTCTGTACAAACAATACATAGCCACCCAACTAGAGCAAGCAGATAACGGCCCTAAAACCCTCTTTCAGGCCCTTAACAGCCTCATTAATCGCACCGCCTGCAGTCCGGCTGAAGAACCCACTCAATCTCTGTGTGATGAAATAGCCAGTCACTTCTCCCAAAAAAATCGATGACATCTATAATAAAATTTCTGCTACAAATGCCAATCTCAGCCACAATATAGTCATTGATCCAGCCCACAGACCACTCAGTCTCATCACCCTGGACAAATTCCCCCTTCTGACCATTTCAGAAACCGAATCCCTTCTTACTTCAGCCAAATCAGGCTCTCCCAAATACCTTCTCCCAGCCAAAATGGCCAAAAAACTTGCAGCCGAACCGGCCGCTCCATTGTGTTCAGTGCTGAACAGTTCCATCAAAGAAGGCCAGCTGCTGGATGATTGGAAAGCGGCCCAGATTATGCCCATTAGGAAAAACAGCAAACTCTCTCCTGAAATCATTACTAACTACCGGCCAATCTCACTTCTCCCCCTTTACAGTAAACTGTTAGGAAAACCCATCAACACCCACCTATACAACTTTTTTGAATCCTCCAACTGTCTGGACCCCACACAATCGGGATTTCGTCCGAAATACAGCACCGAATCCGCCCTGGTCAATGTGATCGATGACATTCGTATGCAGGCGGACGCTGGTCGAGCAGTAATTCTCATACTGCTCGACCTCTCCGCTGCATTTGATACCGTCTCACATCAGATCCTGCTAGAAAGATTAGAATCAGTTGGGATCCAGGACACGGCACTAGACTGGATAAGGGACTTCCTCAGTGGCAGAACACAAACGGTCCATCTCAGACCTTTCAGCTCAGAAACCACCCCATTGACCAAGGGAGTACCGCAGGGCTCCTGCCTCCGCCCCTTGCTATTTAATATTTATGTAGCCCCTCTTGCCGCACTCCTCAGGAAAAGCGGGTTCATCCCCATCACGTACGCAGATGACACGCAGCTCCTCCTATGGTGAAATGCTACGGACCCATAGAAACTGTGATATTTAAGAAGTGTATGAGAAGGAAGAAAAAAGTACGCGGCCAGCAGCCAATCGAGAACCCAGAACATGAATAAACTACTTTTAAATCAGTGACACCAAAGGAGGGACCTGATATTACCGTAAGGTTCACCACTACATACAATAAAAGGTACACAGCAGCAAGACAAATTCTAAACACTGTGTGACGGGGCGGGTCCCCTGGTGGAAGAACAGATGCCGGAACTGAACTGGTGGTCCGCCACCCCACTTTTACCTGCTTCCATTCCCTCCCTACAGCAGCCTGATTCATACACTCAGGAGGAGTGGGCGGTAAGAGACCCCGAACACTGGTGGCAAAACGAGAAGGTGGAGGTACCTGTTCCCTTTAAGTGGGAGTAAACAACAGACGAAAGCCCGCCCCTACAGAGCGTCACTGCGTCAAAAGGAGGAAGAAACCAGGAAGCGACGGACGGCGTTTTCCCGGAGGAGAGAGGAGTATACAGAAGCGGAGAGCAGAGTGAGGAAGAGAAGAACGACTCTGAACAAACCGTGAAGACCGGAGCGGGGTCGGAGAAGCCAGGAGGCCACCGTTTCCCTTTGTCGCCCGCCACGCTCCCACGGGAGGAGTGTACAGGGCAGAGTGACGGGCTGGATGGGACGTCGGGTCCAACCTACGGAGTAGCCTGTATATTTGTATTGCCCCATGTATAGTCCTCTGACCCTCTCCCCTTTTCCTATCACGAGCACTCCTCCACTTCGGCTGTATAAATTCACCACTGCACTAGGTTACCCTCATTCCCGGTCCTTGCTTTTCCCTAGTCCCAAATCCTACACTAATTCCTCCCAATCTCTCTCCTTTCCTTACGGCGGCTGCAACCTGAAACTTGGGGGAAGAGCTGATACCTGACCTCATCGCAAGCTGGAGCCCCTACGGAAGCCTGCCATTGACCCGGCCGCCTTTGCTCGAGAGAGAATCACCAGCCGAAGGAGAAAGTCTTACAATAAAATAAAGCCTTCCCTTAAAACCTTCTTCAAGGTCTCAGAATCTATATCTACTTCCCCAACCCCCCTATCTCTTCGTCCCTCACCAACCCGGGACACACTGGAAAATATTAAAAGCTGATCAGGTGACTGGACATGATATTAACTCACATCCCTCCATCACGCATCGTAAAGCCCGATCCCTAAAGGACCAACAACCCCATAGCTATTTGAATAGTCCAATGAGAGAAAGGGGCCATCTAACCTAAAAGGTTTCAGAAAATGAGGGAAACATATGGCTTGCAAATCTGGTGTCAAAATAAAGGAGGTTATTCTGCATAAGGAAGAAAAAGCAATCAATTCATAACCTGTAGCACAGATTTCTGTGTATATATACGTGAAAGAATGTACACACAGAAAACAATATGTGGCCAACGCGGTGTTCCCCATTGGCAAGTGATGGATGGAGCACATGAGAGCCATCAAACAGGCGGACTTAATTTCACCAGTGTCTGGAGATTTTGTAAAATGTCATGATATCATTGTTAGACTTGCTTGGTTTCTTTGGCCTTATATCAGAGGAGGTAATCAAGAGAAGAAATTGAAAAGAATAGATTTAAGATATAATACAGAGCTGGGTATCGAGGAAGTCAAGGGCCTGAATAAAGATCAGGAATTACACGGGTACATAGGATGCTTACTGATGTCGAATCTGCACACTTTCCCACTACTGACACTCTCTGGAACACGTTAAAAAAAGCCATCATTTCCTTTCAAGATTAAAAATATAGAATTTCTTTACATTTCTCAGTGCTCTATTTAAATTAAAGGGGGTATACCTCACAATCATACTAGATTGATAATGCCCACCAAGAAGGCACAAGAAGTTGGGCTTAAAATCAGTGATGCCACCGCAATCCCCTGCGGCTACAAAATCACCCACAAATACAGCGTCGACCGACCAGGAGAAGGCAAAGCCATCATCCGCAAGAACACCCACCAACTGACCACTTACTCGAAGGACTCATCGACTACCATGGAACACCTCCCCTTCCAGATCCAGAGCAACCCCAACACCACCCTCCATGGCATCCAAATCTACAGGACCCCCGGCCCCCACCCTTCAATGATGCCATCGAAGACCTCATCGCACCCCAGGCTCTAGCATCCACCGATTACAACCTACTCGGAGACCTCAACTTCCACTTGGACAAACCCAGTGACCAAAACACCGACACCCTACTGGAGAACCTCCCCAATATCCGACTCAAGCAGCTAGTTACCACATCGACCCATACAGTCAGACACACGCTAGACCTTCACCTACAGCCACACCACCGAACTCCTCTGGACCAACCCGCACTGTGTGCACTTAGCCATTTCCACCGTTCACCACCCCCTCCAACCCTCTCTGATCCATCTGTTGTAGCTGGAACAAGGCCACCGAAGAACTTCTCGTCAACTTTCTCAGCATGACTGCACCACCAGCAGACTCCAACACTGCAGCACACAACCGTCATCAATGGATCTCCAACTGAGCTGACACACCAGCACCCCTCAAGAAGACACCAGGCAGGCAAAACTTCAAGATCTACGCGGCCATCCAGTAACAGGCAACCGGACGAGGTCGTTCCTCGGAACAGTTGTGTTCTTGGGAGACTGACCTGCAGGACGCCATGTCTAGTTTACATTAGTAATAAACTTGCTTATGTTTACCCGCGTTGTCGGGATCCCCTCCACTCATGCTGATTCGATTAGAATCCAGTGTGATCAGTAGGAATTGGTACTTTGACCGAATTGCGGCTTGACCAATTGCAGGACTAATAGCAACACAGGTCCTGATGAAGACCGGGGTGACCCTCATGGCACAGTAAGTCGGTCGAAACATGTTGACAACAGCGGTATAAGGAGGGTTGTTTTGAGAACTTGATTTTCTCTTGTAAACACTACCCATCCTTTCACTTCTTTTAATCCTAGTTGCGGAACCTGTCAATAAATGTCCTGTTTGGTATCCTCAAACCAGTTTTAACACTTCCTGATTAACTGCAAGTGTTACACTTTAGTTCCAGTCACAGGGTGACACTCACTGATCACATATCCATTCATGTATATATGTTGTGTTTTGTTATATTGTTGTCCAGTGGTCTTTTATGTTCAAATCCCCTCCCTTATGCTCCATCCAGAGTGTGGCTACACCTGGGCGTATTGTAAGCAGACATGATGATGAAGCATGTCACACACTTCGTTGTGTGAGTGAGGGCAGTATTATAAAAACAAACACTTTTTGTTCTGTTGTACGGTGTGTTTGGGGTTTGATCTTGATTTTCTCCAACCCTCTATGTGTGTAAAAAAAACTTCAAGAAAGCCATCTGGTTCACTTCAGCCCTCCACAAGTCCAAACGTACCAGCAGACAACTCAAGAAGAGATAGAGGAATAACAAAATCCCAGAAACCCAAGCAACCTTCAAAACCGCTGTCAACGCACACCACCTTCTCCTTAAAACCACAAAAAAACGGCAATCAAAGACAGAATCAACGCCTACGCACACAACAGCACAGAAGTCTTTGCCATTGTCAAGGAGTTCGCTAGGCCCAACAGCGAGACCACAGACGTCTCACCCTCCCTAAGACCTCTGCACCAAACTCAGCACATTCTTCCACCACAAGATCAGGCAGATCTAGGACAGCTTTGACACCCAAGACCCTGCTACAACACCTGCCACCCACGCACACAACAAGGCCTTACCCCAACATATCATGCTCAACTGGACTCCACTCACCACAGATGACACACTCAAGACCATAAAGAGCATCCACTCCAGAGCACCACCGGATCCTTGCCCGAACTACATCTTACATTGAGCAGCCGCAGCATTATCAGCTGCTCCATCAAAACTGCCACCTTCCCTGCCGCCTGAAAACACGCCAAGATCAACCCCTGCTGAAGAAGCCGTCTGCCGACCCGACAGACCTCAAGTACCTCAGACCTATCTCCCTAGTCCCCCCCCCCCTAGCCAAGGTCATTGAAAAGGCCATCAATGCCCAACTCTCCAAGTTCATTGAAGCGAACTATGTCCTGAACAACTCCCAATCCGGCTTCCAAAGCAATTATAGCACCGATCCCGGACTCCTCGCCTCCATCGACGACATCCCCTCCCTCCTCGACTGGGGCGAAACCGCCACCCTCATCCTACTGGACCTCTCGGCCACCTTCGACAACATCTCCCACCGCACCTAATCACAAGATTTCATGACGCTGGTATCCACGATAAATGCAGAAAGAACAATTGATGGACAGAATGCAGAACAATGTCATACATTCACCCCAGTTCAGAGATCTGGGCCTAAATCCATCGTTTTTTTGCTCACCATGCGATTCCAGTTTGGACCCAGCAATATGCAAATCAGCCTTGACCCTGCGCCCAATGGGAACAGTCCAGTCCGAACTGCCAGGCCAGGTCCTCCCTGGACTGGAAACAAGCATCCTAGGACTGATTTCAGGGTTTCACCCCTCATCAGCCAGGATAGCTTGACTCCAGTGGCATGGAGAGCCGGGACCCACATCTGGGCATACCCATCCCACTCAGGGTGACAAATGCAAAAAGAACAATTGATGGATAGAATCCAGAACAAAGTCATACATTCACCCCAGTTCAGAGATCTGGGCCTAAATCCATAGTTGTTTGCTCACCATGCCATTCCAGTTTGGACCCAGCCATATGCAAATTAGTCTTGACCCTGCGTCCAATGTGAACATTCCGGTATCAACGACAAGGCACTGGACTGGATCCACTCCTTCCTGACCGGCCGAACACAGAGTGTCAGACTATCCTGTTCCTCTCAGAACCTACAAAGATCAGCCGTGGAATGCCCCGGGGCTCCTCCCTGAGCCACACCCTCTTCAACGTCTACATGCCCCCCCTCACGGCCATCGTCAGAAACCACAGACTCAACATCATCTCCTAAGCCAACAACATCCAGCTGATCATCTCTCGGTCGTTGCTACCTGGATGAAAGACAGCTGCCTCAAGCTCAACTCAGACCAGACCGCAGTACTTATCATGTGACCCGCCCCCTCAGCCTGGGACGACTCCTGGTGGTCCGTCGCACTAGGAACTCCTACCACCCCTACGGACCATGCACACAACCTCGGCATCATACTTGATTCCTCGCTCACAAAGAACCACCGAATCAACGCTGTATCCTCATCCTGCTTCAAAAGACATTCAGCTGGATCCCCACAGAACCTAGAAAGACGGTCACACATACACTCATCACCAGCAGACTGGACTACTGTAATGCACTCTACGTAGGCGTCACTTAGAAACAGCTCAGGAAACTACAGAACGTCCAAAACGCCACAGCCAGACTGGTCCTAGACATCCCCTGCTGCAGCCACATAACACAGCACCTCAGACAACTCCACTGGCTCCCAATCATCGAGAGAATCACCTTCAAGCTCCTCACACATGCCTACAAAGCTCTCCACCACATAGGACCAGCATACCTGAACCACCGTCTAACATTACACATACCCGCCAGACGACTTCACTCCGTTCAACCTGCCCTGGCCACCGTCCCACGGATCCACAAGACCAAAGCCAGAGGAAGAGCCGTCTCCTACCTCGGGCAATCCCTGTCGCTGATCCAGTTCAGGAAGGACTCCAGGACCCGGCTCTTCGACTGAGGATCAGTACCCCTCCCCCACTCCGCTCAGCGCCTTAAGGCCCTCAGGGGTGAGGAGCAGCACTATACAAACTCCGGATTAATTGAGCGATGCCCGCTTTTCAGAATAGAGCCCACTGGGTCTGTGAAACTGAATATATCAGAGGATCTGATCCAGTATGAATGCTGTGTACACGTGGGTGAATATGTGACTGTAGGAAATCATGTGCGCACTGGGGTTCTCGCTCTGGTATTACCGCAATGACCTGCATTGTATAAATATACCCTCACTGTGGAGTCCCAAGCGATATATTCATAGATAGGGTTCGACTCTTCTGCAATGGAACAGAGCATCGAATAATACATTGAGATACTTGCTGCCATAGTTCTAATTTCACCCGCTCCCCTCTAGTTTGCGAGGCTGCTAAGGGCCAGGCTCTATTGCTTGGACTCATTATGATCCACCACAGAAGAATGACATCATCTGATGAACCCACATGCATTTACATAGTAGAAACAAATGGCTGCATGCTATAGAAACCATAATTTAATTATACATTTGTGACAGGTCGAGTTGAAGTCCCATTTCTATGTTAACTAATGACATAACCAAAGCGGATACTGAATACCATGAATTAATGTAAAGCTCGAAACACTGTATGAATGAACAAAGAGGATTATAATGAACCTGTTTTTAGTATGGTGCATTGGTGCATAAAACAAATGCATCCTAAAAATGATTGTGATTGATGATGTGAAAAGGAGTAGCAATGAGTATTGATTGTCTATCGCGGACCAAAAGATGCAGATCGATGGAGATTACTGCAGTTCACTTGAGGTAGACAAAGGCTTGTTGTTAAGCCACAACGCATCACTACGACACTTGCTGAACACAAATTAGGCGTCCAGGAGTACTGGATTGGACCACTTTTATGGGGAGTTGAGGAAATACGAGTTACGAGTCTGCACACACACAGCGCAGTGGCAGCCGTTATAGTTAGGTCAGAGTTTCCATAGGAAGAGTGTTTTTGTATCACTAATAACTTAAGTCCTGTTTGACTTAAGGCTAAAAGTAACATTATAGTTAGGTGTTGAAGTACTACAAAAACTAATGTTAAATAACCAAAACAAACACTTGTATTTACCAACAATAACCCAAACTAGAACTGGAGCCCCCGCCATGCACTGCTTATGACCTCATATATTACATCACATCTGACAATAGTGATGACATCACTGATGACACCATACAGACATTGTGACATCGTCCTATTGAGTGTGTTGCCTTTAAGTAATGCAACATGCTTGACAATTTTCTATTCTCAACTTAAAGACTTCGGATGGATCCAAATTTTAAGTCCAGAGGTTGACAAGTATACGTTTGCTTCTGTAGGGCTCCTTGGGCTCAGCGCTAAGAAGATTAGTCAAATACACTGCACACGTCTGGCGATGGGCCTCACAGCTGCAACCTTAGAGTCATGCCTACAGGACTAGAATGAGATAAAACACCTCTAAGCCGGACACCCCTACATTTTATATTATTCAATAATCTGTAATGCCTGAAAATCTTTAGTTAAGCTCTACAATTAAATATGCACAGCTTATAAAAATGTCTCTGGACCACTGTGTCACAACTACTTAACTTGGGCCAGAAATCCAGATTGTTGATGAATTGGCAACAGCTACTTTGGCCTTTTTCACAGATTTCTTTTGAATGGGCGTTGAGCCGCAACCTACTTTCAAATATACCTCTGTAATGATTTCCCCATGCAAATTCCCATAGGAATTTCGACAGGACTACAGCCCAAACCGCTGAACGGAATCACACCACATTTGGCAGAAATCTAGATCTTGGTCAGAAAGAGCTCTTTGTAATTTGGTGTAAATCTGTTGAGTAGTTTTGGAGTTCTTTAAGAAAAAAGATTTATGTATATATTGGGAGCGGATCCACACGCCAACAGCAATGCTGTGATTGTCTGGCTGGAAACCGTGAGAAAAGTTGCAGCCGCCATTTTGTGAATTGGGACATGGGTTTCGGAATGGAGCAATAAAGGGTAAATAGGATATGAGGGATCAGGATAGAGGTATCCTGACCCCATGGGACAGGATACAGGGGTCTATGGGAGACCCCTCTTGGGAAGGAAATGGTCCAAAAACATTGTATTGGCTCCCGCAGGAGGATCCACCACGCCGGTCAGCGTGCACCCCCAGTGTGAAATTGGTGGAGATTCGCGGATCCAGAGCCCAAGTAAAACAAGCGTTGGCACAGACAATAGGCCTTGCTGTTTGGACCACTAGTCTTTACTACTGCTGGGCAGCATAGACTAAAAAAAGATATTTAAAAAAAAACTTGATCTTCACATTTTATTTTCTCTTCGCTCAACAGGAAAAGCTTTGACACAGCTGTTTTGGGTATTAAAAATAATTCTTTTTCAGGCAAGCAAATCTGATTTTGCACCCCCTGCTTTTATTGCATTTTCACTAAATTGCTATTTTCCTAATTATTTTCAAAATAAAGTGCTAAATCCACAGACCAAGAATTATAAATAGGCCCTGATTTTGACAAGAGGATATTCTTCTCGTTTGTTGGAACTAACCCCAGCGTGTTTTCGTTTGTGCAACTTGAAGTTGTTGCAGGGGAGTTCTGTTTAACTGCAAGGAAATATTTCAATTGTTTGTTTTTGGATCTGGCAGTCTATGCCACGGCCATAAAGGAAAGATAAAGAGAGAGGCAGAGACTGGGGCATTGAAAGAGGCAGACACCATCAGTGGAAGAGAGAGAGTGGAAAGCAGAAAAGAGGCAGACACAGGCGCAGTGAAAAAGACAGAGATTCTGGGGCACAGAGAGAGGCAGAGACAAAGTATGGAAAGATAGAGATGAAAAGTTAGTGGAAATGATAGAGGCAGACGGCAGAAAAGACCAACAGAGACAGAGAAAGAAAGATGCTGTGGAAAAACAAAGTCGAGTTTGCGATGTTTGCACTGCTTATGCCGTTTGTAATGGCAGACCTGCTAACATCGGATTAGTTTGGTCACTCAGGGTGGCACAAATAGAGCTTCAGGCCCTAATGATCCCTTTAACGGCCCTGCCCTGGGTACCACAGGTACCACATACCAGTGACTTACAAGCGGGTTAAAGTCCTTGCCAACTGGGGTTACCAATTCACATGTAACAGTTTTTGGGAGAGAGCACATGCTCAGGGGTCTGGTTAGCAGGTCTCTGTGCTCTTTCAGAGTCAAAGCCATCAGCATTGGGGGGGGGGGGGGGGGGGGGGGAACTAAATAAATAAAATAAAATAAAATAAAAAAATTGATATCCTCTCCAACCTCGGACTGAAGCAACTCGTCACAATGCCCACCCACTCCGCCGGCCACACGCTCGACCCAGTCTTCTCCTCAAGCCCGTACGTCTCCATCAGCCACGCAACCGAACTCCTCTGGACCAACCACCGCTGCATCCACTTCGCCTTCCAGAAACCCAACACACACCACCACACTCAACAGATCCCCCGCCGCTGCTAGAGCAAAATCACTGAAGACCAACTACTCGCAAACCTCGCTCTCAGCCCACCCACCGAACCCTCGAACACAGAAGACGCTGCCCTCAGCCTCAGACGCTGGATCAAGGACTGCGCCAACTCCCTCGCCCCGCTGAAGAAACCCTCCCACTGTGACACCAGCAAGAGGGCCAGCTGGTTCATCCCAGAACTCCTAGCCTCCAAGCAAGCCTGCCGGAAACTAGAGAAGAAATGGCACAGTGAACAAACTCCGGACAGCCACGCAGCACACAAGGACCCAGTCCGCAACCACCACCACCTCATCAGGGCGGCCAAGAGGACCTCCTCCAAAGGCCGCCACGACAACAACGCACACAATAGCAAGGAGCTCTTCAACCTCATGAAGGAACTCTCCAACCCCAGCTCCAACGCCAACAACATCCTTCCATCGCAAGCCCTGTGCCACTCCCTAACCACCTTCTTCCACCGCAAGATAGCAGACATCCACGACAGCTTCAACACCCTTGACAGCCCCAACAGACTGCAAAACAACAGACCCTCCGCACACCATCGACCACGATCCCCTGCTAGTCTGGCCCAGCGTGAGTATTGACGACACCATCAATACCATGCCCTCAATCCACTCCGGCTCTCCGTCAGACCCATTCCTGCACCACGTCTTCAACAGAGCAAGCAGCTCCATCCCACCCCACCTGCGCAACGTCATCAATCTCCCCCACAAGACTGCGACCTTTCCAGAGATCTGGAAACATGCCGAGATCAACGCCCTACTCAAAAAATCTAAGGCAGACCCAAGAGATCTCAAGAACTTCCAGCCCATCTCTCGGCTTCCCTTCCCGGCCAAGGTCATCAAGAAAACCGTCAACAGACAGCTAACCCGATACCTTTAAGAAAACAGCATCTTGGAACCTTCCCAGTCCGGGTTCCGCAGCAACCACAGCACTGAGACTATCTGCATCGCTGCCACCGACGACATCAGGACCCTGCTGGACAATGGCGAGACCGCAGCACTCATCCTCCTAGACCTCTCTGCCATCTTCGACACTGTCTGCCACCGCACACTACGCGCACGCCTCTACGCCGGAGGGATCCGAGACAAGGCTCTGGATTGGACCACCTCCTTACTCTCCAGCAGTACCCAGAGCGTCCGCCTCCCCCCATTCCGTTCCAAAGCCTCCGAAATCATCTGCGGCATACCCCAGGGATCCTCACTCAGCCCAACGCTGTTCAAAATTTACATGGCCCCGCTCGCACACATAGCCCGACAGCACGACCTCAACATAATATTCTACGCCGATGACACTCAGCTGATCCTCTCCCTCACCAAGGACCTCATCGCCGCCAAAGCCAACCTCCACGAAGGAATAAAGGCCATCGCCGACTGGATGAAGACCAGCCGTCTGAAGCTGAACTCAGACAAGACAGAGGTCCTCATCCTCAGCTCCAACCCTTAAGCCTGGGATGACTCCTGGTGGCCAATGGCACTGGGGGGCAGCCCCGAAACCCACCGACCACGCACCAAACCTGGGAATCATCCTCAACTCACCGCTCTCAATGACCAAGCAAGTCAACGCCATCTCCTCCTCCTCCTGCCTCAACACCCTCTGCATGCTCCGCAAGATCTACAGATGGATCCTGACAGATACAAGAAAGACAGTCACCCAGGCCCTCGTCAGCAGCAGACTCAGCTACCGAAACGCCCTCTATGCGGGAGCCCAGACCTAGCTCATCAAACGAATACAAAGCATCCAAAACGCCTCGGCACGACTGATCCTCGATGTAACACGCCACGGCCACATCACCCCCCACCTGAGAAACCTGCACTGGCTCCCCGTCAACAAGAGGATATCCTTCAAGCTCCTCACCCACGCACACAAGGCACTCCACAAGACTGGCCCAGCCTACCTCAACAGACTGCTCTCCTTCTACATCCCCCACCGCCAGCTTACCTCCAACGACCTTTCACTCACCACCATCCCGCGCATCTGAAGAACAACCACCAGTGGGAGATCCTTCTCCCACCTCGCCGCCAAGACATGGAACACCCTCCCACTGAGCCTACGTTAGACCCAAGACCTGCTGACCTTCAGGAGGATACTCAAGATCTGGCTGTTCGATTAGTAGCGGGCTCCAGCACCTTGAGACCCTCGCAGGTATGAAGTGCGCTTTAAAAATGATTGATTGATTGATAGATAATAGATGAAATGACAACACTTGCTAGAGCAAACATCTTCTCAAAATTAGATATGAAGACAGATGATGACATTTGTAGTTACTGATGGAATAAATCAGTATTACACAATGCCATTTGGTCTGGCCCCTGCAGCAGCCATGTTGCAAAGAAGGATGGCAGAGGAGGTGAATGGTCTCTCTGAAATTTTGGATTTCCAAAACAATGCTTTGATTTTCGGCAAAGATTTAGATAAGCATATGGGTACACTTAGAATATCTTGAGAGCCTTCCTGAAAAGAGGTTTGAGATTAAAAAAAAAAAAAAAAAAAGAGAGAAATGTATGATTGGATGAATAATTTGAGCATGTGGTTTCAGCTAAAGAGATATCACTATGGCCTGGCCTGTTGACAGTCACTAAAATACCTATACCACACCCAACGTCCACATAGAGTTTGGCGCCTCCGAGACTCACTCCTACAACGGAAGGCGGTGGTCACCAAGATCGGTAGCACGATCACTGATTATCTAACTCATAACTACAATACTGGCACCACTCTCTCCACACAATGGTCCGCACTGAAGGCAGTTCTTAGGGGTGAATTCATTTCACTTTCCACGGTCGAAAACGCAGAACGCCAAGCTAAGAGGGAGGAACTTACACGGCAAACTAGAGAGTTAGAACAGATGCACCGGAGAACAGGGGCTCCGAGAATCTGGCGGCAGTTAAAAGCAGTCAGACAACAGCTCGCAGCGCTCGACCTAGCCAGAGCGGAGTACGCTGCGTTACGGCTGCGCCACGCTTATTATACAGGCGGAGACAGGTGTGGGCGCTTACTGGCGCACAAACTCCGCGAAGTCACGCAGCGAAGAGAAGTCAGGGAGATAAGAAGGAGGGATGGTATCATGGTAGACCAGAACCAAGACATAGCAGAGGCCTTTAGCGCGTTCTACGCGGACTTGTACAAAGCTGACCCCGTCTGCCCAGAAGCGGAGTCTGAGTTCCTGGCGGGTGTCCCCCGGCCGAAGCGTACGCAAGAACAAATAGACTGCCTGGAAAAAGACATTCGGCCGGAGGAGGTGATCTCGGCCATCTCCCGGCTCAAATTAGACAAGGCCCCGGGCCCAGATGGTTTCCCGGCGAGTTTTTACAAAACGTTCTGTTGCCACATAGCCCCCCTACTTGCTCGACTCTTCACCTCCTTCGCTGAGGAGGGAGCGATCCGTAGGGATCTGTTGGAAGCATCTATCGCAGTGATACCTAAGCCAGGTAAGGACCCGGTTGAGTGCGGAGTATATAGACCTATCTCCCTCTTAAACGTGGACCTCAAGCTGTATACAGGGATCCTCGCCTCCAGACTGGGACCATACATGGGGGGGGTCGATTGACCCGGACCAATCCGGATTTATTCCGGAACGCCAGACCACGGATAATACAAACGGGCCTTTCACCTCCTAGAAAAAGCCGCACGAACGGAGGGAGAGTACATGATGCTGACCATTGACGCCGAAAAGGCATTTGACAGGGTCCACTGGCCCTACTTAGAAAAGGTACTACTCAAAGCAGGGATAGGGCCTAAATTCCGTAATAGAGTGTTCAACTGCTACAAATTACGGACAGCGGCGGTCCGTGTCAATGGGTGCACGTCCCCCCGATTCGACATCGAACGTGGCACCAGGCAGGGGTGTCCGTTATCCCCTCTTTTGTTCGCCCTGTATATGGAGCCCCTTGCACACCTCCTGCGCTCCGATTCAGAGGTACAGGGTATCAAGTTTGGAGGCAGCGTCCACACCGTCAGCCTATATGCTGATGATGTGCTGATTTCCCTTGCTAAACCCCGGAGCTCCCTGCCGGCGTGCATAGCGGTCCTAGAAAGGCTCGGCAGTGTCTCTGGCTTGAAGGTCAATATGACAAAATCGGTGGCCCTTGACCTCTCTCTGAACCCCTCTACTCGCACTCACCTACAGGCACTGTTCCCCATACCGTGGACATCGGACACGGTCCCTTACTTGGGGATTCATTTGGCACCCTCCCTTCAGGATTCAGTAGAGGTCAACTACTCCAAGCTGCGACAGAAGATCAGAATTGAACTAGGCCGATGGAAATATTATCCGCTGTCCTGGCCTGGTAGGGTGGCTGCAGTAAAGATGACAATCCTTCCCCAAATTCTGTACCTTTTACGAACGATCCCTCTTGCACCACCTCGAGGCTGGATAAAACAAACACAGTCCGACCTGTCTCAATTCATCTGGAACGGGAGGAAACCCCGTCTGAAACGCCAGATTGCCATGCTGGCGCCAGAACAGGGCGGAATTGGGATACCAGATCTTGCGGCATATTTTCAAGCATCCCAACTCCGCTTTCTAGTAGAATGGGTCAGGTGGGAGTCAGGGAAACACTGGTTGTTTCAAGATCAGACTGTAGCGGGACGGACTTTGCAGGAAATTCCCTTCATGCAATGAGAAAGTAGGCCGCCAAATCTCTATGCATCCTTCATTACACGGGTTCCCCTAGAAATTTGGGATCGAGTGGGGATTAGTCAGGATTTTACCACCCACCCCTCCCGCCCATCATAGGGAATCCGGGGTTCCACCCAGGGCTGGATGAGAAGGCGTTCGCGTGCTGGAAGCCTGCCGGCTGCCGGGCTCTCCATCCTGTCTACGACTCGGAAGGGGTGACTCCCTTCCAGCAATTTCGTCAAGAATTTGGTCTGCCGGAGACGAAAAGGCTCCGCTACCTGCAGGTGAGACATTGGGCACTAGGCACCATAGTGAAGCCGATGGTGGATAGACACTTGACCAAATTTGAACGTTGGCTGATCTCCCGCGACACTGACAAACAACAAATCACAGACCTCTATAAAATGCTGATGCAGAAACACCACTACACGTATAACGCGGGCAGAGCGCGCAGGGAGAGGGAGCTGGGGAGAACTCTGACACACAAAGAGTGGGAGGGAGTCTATTACAGGGCGCAACACTCAGCCTACCACATGGGTCTCACGGACACACTCACGAAAATTGCATCCTGCTGGTATTACACCCCGAGAGACTGTATGAAATGGACAGCAAGCAAGATCCCTTGTGCTGGCGCGGTTGTGGCCAGATTGGCACACTGACACACATACTCTGGGACTGCCCACTCCTACAGGAATACTGGAAACAGATTTTTAAGGAGGTAGACACACACTTTGAAACAGACATCCCACGCTTCCCTGCATACGTGCTCCTGGGGTTAACTAACGCACTGACCTATCCACTGAAATCACAAAGAGGTAGACTGATAGCGATTGCACTGGGATCAGCTGTGCAGAATATTTTGGGGCATTGGCGATCCAAGCATGTCCCCACACACCTGGGATGGCTACACCTTTTGTGGATGGTTCTGGGGATGGAGAAATTGTCCCTTTCGAGAGCGGGGGAGGGAGCGTGCTATGCGGACCTGTGGAAGCCATTCTTGTCCCTATTGGCGTCTGAGTTCACGGAGGTAACCTGTCCCAAGTACCTCCAGCTTTTGAGATTGACGGATACCGACATCGTGCCAAACCCTCAGTGATCTGCCATCACAGACTTTGTAGGCCCCCGGCCGGAACACAAATGAACCATGGACCATGGGGGGTGGGGGGTGAGGACGGTGTTTTGGGGGGCGAGGGGTGAGTTGGGGAAGGGGGACGAGGGTTCGGGGTTTGAGAGACAATGTGATTGATTACGACAGGCCCGTCCTACCTCTTCTTGCCTGTTTGGTTTTGAGTTAGTTCTGAACTCTTTAGGGCGAGGGGCCTCGGGTGGCGAGTATGCAACAATGACAGCTACCAGAGTTTGCAGACGTGGTGCCGGACTTTCACCGACGGTGACGCAGGTCATCTAGAACTCTGGCCTCTCAGTGGAAGAGGGGGATGTTATGCATCAGTGGAACGCACCTACCACCCTAGGTATATGACGCGGCCGGATGTAGGCGGCTTGCTGTGTATTAGTTTACAGTCTCATTAGTTGGTCAGGTTTTGGGTACTCCCCAACTCTGCGTGGTGGGTCTGCGCCTAAACAGTTTTGTCATTTTGGAAACGCCACTATGTATCCCCATCTGTTGCACCCTCAATAAACATATGTAATACTAAAATACCTGTACCAAAACACTGTGACCAACAACTTGAGTTTAAGGAAATTATGGGAGGGATGGGTGGAAATAGAAGCTAGGAGGCTTTAGGTGTATATCAATTGCTCTGGTTTATTTGTAGTTTGTAGAGAATCATGTGTTCTTCTTGAGCTGCTGTCCTGGCGGGTGGTCGGAGAGTCTCTTCTGGTGTGTGTTCCTGTATCCTGGTGATTCCTGCTATCCCCTTTGACTGTCCGTCCCCCGAATGGCTTGAAAGTAAAAGAACAAAAAAAGGACAACAAGACTCAGGTTGTCGGAAAATTACTAAGTCAGGAGATGGGAAAGTGCCCGTCAACACACCACGTTGTGCATGAAGAGGGGGTTCACGTCTATTTAATATGGTCCAGGGCTTAATGGCCACCGTGTACGTAATTCAAGCAGAGTCACTCAGTAGTTATAGGAAGAGAATCACCAGAGACGAGTAATAGCAAACGACATCGGTAAACGGTGAAAGAAAAATAAAGGCAGACACCAAAGAAATATCCTCATGAAAGAAAAGACAATATATGGCTTACTTTGGTGCAGTACAATCACCCCTTGACGTCCTCCCTGTAACTCAATATGCTCTCCCCTGCTAGCTTGATGCCCTCACTTCGCCCGGTTCACTCACCGTCCTAGCTGCAGCTCTCCTGAGCTGCGGCGGCGTTTTCGCACCTCCTGGGGGAGGTGGGGATCCACCAATCCTTGCTCCACTCCTCTCCTTCGTCCGGGTTATCATTGCCGCCATCATCCCGTTTTCTCAACGTATCTTCCCTCTTCTCTCATCTGGCATCCTGCTGCTGCAACTCGATGCACACTCCGGCCTCCTCCTCATTGGGTCCCTCCGCGTCTTCAGTCTCTGCCTTTTCTTTTCTTGTTGGCCATCCCGATTGGTCCTTCTCTGTAAAGCCACCTCCTTCTCCGTAAAGCCACCTCCTCATTGGGTCTCTCCGAGTTTTCCATCTCCGACTTTTCTTTTCTTGTCAGCCTTCCTGATTGGCCCTTCTCCGTAAAGCCACCTCCTCATTGGGTCTCTCCGCGTCTTCTGTCTCCGCCTTTTCTTTTCTTGTCGGCCTTCCTGATTGGTCCTTCTACGTAAAGCCACCTCCTTCTTCCTGCAAGGCGAGGTCTGGAGCAACAGGTTAACCCTTGCCGCCCCCTGGTTTTCCGTGGTATCTCCGTTTTCCATGACGGGTAACGGAGGTTCAGGGCTCTACTCTCGGGGTCCCTCTTACAGGAATGTATGAATTTTATTCAAAATGTACTGAAAATGTTGCGGTGATTGCGGAACCACTTCACAACCTTTTCAATAAGAAGGTTTGATTTGTCTGGGGTTGGGGACAGGAAGGTGCATTTGCAGAGAATAGGGGAAAACTGCTCAATGCAGCACTTCTGAGTCCATATCTACCAGGCAATGAGTGCTCTATCACTAATGATACTGGTAGCATTGGAAATCGTGCTGTAGTGACTCAAGGCAAAGGAAATGAGGAACGTGCAATGGCATCACACACACTGCGACCACATGAACGTAAACACTCGACCAGTGAGCTTGGGATGTAGGACTGCACGTGGGCAACTGAAAAGTTTAAGTCATCCTTGTGTGGGAACAAGTTCAGAATATGAACTGATAATCAGTGCAGGAGAGAGGAACACAAATACTGATTGCTTGCCCTGAGGGCTGGAAGATGTGGAACATAAGAACAAAAAGAATGACTGTGAGGGTGTGGAATATACTGCAGCAAGTATTTGTTGGCCGGGTAAAGACTGTCTGTGTGTGTGTGGGGGGGGGGGGGGCAAAAGTAGAGAAAGACATTGGATGAAGATTCTATTTTATTGAAAGTGATTCATTTCATGAGGAAAGAATGGCCAAATGAAAACTATTTGTTGTGTGAACGGCAGACCGATGGCCAAGTTCATTCTGAAGGACATTTAGGTGTGATATCTAGCAACAAACGACTGACAATGCAATACTGGTAGCCTGCCATGGACAGGGATGTGGAAAAACTCATTAGAGAGAGTTACCAGTTGTTTGCAAAATGATAAAAGGATGATATACAGAGTTCTGCTTATGACAGAAGAGGGTTTTCATGTGGGGCAATCAATGTAATGATTTTTTAGGTCTGTTTCAGATGTTTCCTGTGCATCAGAAATTTGCCATTGTGCTTGTGGAGTACATGTCAAATTGGTTGAAAGTATGATTTGTACATGGAAGTGAGGGTTTTCTTGGTGAATTGGTATCAGATAATGGTGAACAATTTATCTTGAGGGAAATAAAGCTGTATTTGGATGGAACTTGATTCAAGATAAATGTGCTAGTCGTCATCACCCACAGAGTAATGGCCAAGCAGAGAGGATGAACAGATTGGTCAATCAGGGTTTTTTCATGTCCGGTATCAAAGTGGAAGATGCTTCATGGGCTATGCATTTTAGCTTATCGCAACGCACTGCATTGCACCATTTTGTGCTGAGTGGCGGACATTTGCATGATTTGGTCCTAGTAATGTGCACTGAAATCTCTAAAGAGGGGCTGAGACACAATAGCAATATAACGAAGGAAGAAAGATGAATTGGGCTTCAAAAGATACATATGATATTGTAAAGCTATTGTTCGCCCAGACATGATAACAGAGCCAATAATCATATGCAATCATAGTACTCTGGAATTACTGAGGGAATCAGATGCCAAATTTCCACAGTAATTCCACATATCTCAGAGCAATCACCATTTACTTCACCCACCCTCCAGCAGAGTTTCTTTTATCGCTGATATTGCTGACTTAGAGGGAGGAAAAAGTGAGGGTAATGTAATAGGAGACATTATGGAGACACAGCTGAGGCCTTATAATGGGGCCCATATTAGATAAAATAAACATAAGAAAATATATCACCCAATCCTGTATACTGTAATACAACTAGCCCGGCTTGATATTCAGACCACCTTGTACTGTGCACCTAACCCTACAGACCACACTGAATCTTGAAACTCCCTTGACCTTGTACGTTGTTCTACATGATGTAGTATGTTATAATAGAGCCGGCCCTCTTTAACCTGCAGGCCCCCCAGTTCTATGTACATGTACCTACACACTTCAGAAAAAAAGACCACTTCTTACCGGAGGCTCGGTGCCGCGGGCCTTACCCCACCCATCCCACCACTACAGACCTGACGTACAGATCAATTGTCTTCTACACACTGCCTTCCTCTCCTCCTAAGCGGCAGACCCTGACTGACCCAGAATTCCTTCTACAATCTGTGCCCTCACACATCACATAGACCCAGCCCCATCTCTACAGTGCTTTAGTGTGCACTAGCAACAAAAAAGGGCACTGTTACTCTCGGTGAATAACACCTCACTTTCATCTCACACTTAGGGGATGGTGAGTATCGCGGAACTTGGAGTGAAATCACAGATTCTGCCACATAATTCCTCAGAGGTCCTGAACCGGAATGGGGCGTCTCATGCACGGACCAGAATTCAGGTCATTTTTCATGTGCAGAGTCCCATTTCTTAGCCTATCACTGAACGGGAAGGAGAAAATCCTTTGCAAAAATAAAGGTGATACCAGGTACATGACCGCTTCTGGTGTACTCAAGGCCCCGCCCCCAAAGATACCAGTCCACACAACTCAGATTTGGCCCCCTGCAGAACTTACAAAAAATCTGAAAAGATCCACTTTGGAGATATTTTATGCTACATTCCCTCAGAACTGTACAAGTTACTCGCCATTCTGCATGTTAATTCAGTACGAACCAAATACCTGGGATGGCTTTGAGCAGCAATCCATCTGCGTCTGTATTTCCTCTCTCCAGTGGGTCTCTAGCGATAGCTCCACCAGTATCAGCAGTATTCTGTGGCAGGAATGATGAGGCTCCAGATGGGCCCTGCACATCAGCACATGTTGGTTGTAGGTCAGAGGTCTCATCTCGGTTCTCAGGGCCCAGTGGTTCTTGCTTGTATTTCTGATCGTAGTCCTCAGGACTCGGTGGTTCTAGCTTGTAGTTCTGATCGTAGTCCTCAGGAGTCAGTGGTTCTTGCTTGTAGTTCTGATCGTAGTCCTCAGGACTCAGTGGTTCTTGCTTGTAGTTCTGATCGTAATTCTCAGGACTCAGTGGTTCTAGCTTATTGCTGTGCTCTGGACTAAGTGTCTAAAGGTGCATGGGTTCGTTCTTGCAGTTCTGATGTGATTCATGTGCATCAGAGAGCATCTGCTGCCGGCATGTGTTGAGCTGCAGACTCTGGTCCTCTTGAAATGCTGGTTGTCTGCAGAGGTTTTGCCGTTGACCGTCACCATCAAACCACAACAACTCTTGCTTTAGGAGTTCACTTGGTCCCTCCCCATCTGGGAGCACTGGTTGTCTGCACTGGTTTTGCTGTGGCTCATGTCGCTCGTGAAGCAGTGGCTGCAGGCAGACGTTCTGTTGTGGGCCCCAACTATCTGCATACAATGGTTCCTTCTTCACTTGCTCCTCTTGTTCCTGTTCAACTGGGAAAACAAGTTGAATGCACTGGTCCAGCTGTGGTTCCGGCCCATCATCAAACACTGGTGGAAGACGAAGGCTTGGCTCACCTGGAATGACTTGAACATCTGGAGGAGGGCACCTGGAGACAGTACCGTCCTGCTGTGGTCCAGGGCCAGCCGGAGACAGAGGTTGAAGACACGGATTCGGCTGTGGATCACGACCAGGTGAAGATGTAGATTGAAGGCATGGGTTCACCTCCTTGGCCCTGACTGAAAGATTGATAAGAGGGGACCTGCTGAGAGGACAATCTCTGACCACCACCGGACTGGCCATCTCCAAAGACACACCCACATTTACAAGGTGATCTAGACCCTTTGCTTTGCAGATGTGCTCCATTAGCCCAGCGACTCTTGACGGCACGTCCTCTAGGGTCTTCTGCAAGTTATCCAGTTTGGCTTCCAACTGCTCCAACATGGATAAAAGGATCATGTTAGGCGGGTTCCCCGATAGCGCTTCCATCTCACAGTCCCTCTGAGCATCAGTTTGGGATCTTGAAGATGACACATTATGGATAGGAGAAGAAGGGAGTGCAGCTCCTACGGGATCAGGTGAACACTGCACTTCTCCTTTTTGTCTTCGAACCTGCCTTTTCTCCATTCTGGAATTCTGATGTTCACGTCCTCAAGTGTCTGTGAAGGGAAGAAAATAGAAAAGACAACACATTATCACAGGACAATTAGGTCAAAATACTCCTTAGTCTCACCACACGTTTAAGCTTCAAAAAAAAATTATTCAGTCCAGCTACTGGCTCAAAAGAACTAAATTGTCTCAAGAGCTGGAAAGGATCTACCCTGCTCAAGGTCAGGCTGTCCTCGAGGACATCAGGAGTTACCCTGCTACACATCTAAACCCCGCTCAGTGCTGCCCTTACGTGATATGCTGAGATTTCATGCAGGTCTGCTCTGCCCTGCCAGAGAGGACTCCCTATCCAGAGCTGATCTGTTAAGCTTCAAAATTTATCAGTATGATCTCATCAAACCTAACCCTATAATTTAACGGACTTATTATGTTTTTGTAATTCTTTTTTTTTTTTTTTATTAAAATTTGGTAAGCATTACCATAATAGATATTCACTATAAAATTGATCATTGAGGAATAATAGATTTAAAGTCCCAGATAAAAATAAAAATGTGCTTGTCAGAAGCTACCTAGGTCACGTAATCTCTGCTGATGGGGTCTGCCCCAAAGATGAATCAATTAAAGCGACACAGGAAATACCTAGACCCATAAAGAAAGAAGAGGCACTCACGTTTTTGGTGAGAAACTTTCTATTCTCAGTTTGTACCTAATTTACTTGTGCCATGTGAGCCCTGCTGAGGAAGGGTGCAGACTATGTGTGGAGTAGGGAATGCGAGAAGAATTTGCAGATGTTAAGGAGAGTCTTGTGAATGCTCACAGTCTGCATAGTTTTGCCCCATTGTGTTGTTATGGACGCCAGAGACAAGGGCCCAGGAGTGGAACTGAAACAACGGCATGATCGGAAAGAAAGTCATGATTGCCTTTGCATCTAGGGCTTTGCCGGAGGCTGAATGTAGACATTCGAATACTGAGAAGGAGGCGTTGGCCATGCTTTGGGCTCTCAAAATAAACATTCTTGTGGAGTGTAGGAAACTGTAAGTAGAGGATGTTCGACTAGTCCAAACTGGACCCAATCTATGCTGCTGCTACAAGGTGCCTTCTTTCTAGTGTCAAATAAGGGGCAATCTCTTTTTGACGTTTAATATGATACATGCACAATGATGACACGTCTCACAGACCTTGCCAGACCGAGAAAGCACTGTTGATCTTTACTTTCAAGCTCTACATATTTTGAGCAAACAGTGGAAGAGTGCCTATCTCCGAAGGCTAGTAGGCATCAAGCCATTAGTCATTATGACAATTAATAAGCAGAACTTTTGTCTTCTCAGCATTTCACTTTAGTTTATTGCAACCCAGCCACTGCCATAGGACAGGCATTGTTTGGTGGAATGTGAAGAGAGCAGAGGGTTAACTGTCTAAACACAGCAAGATCTGGGTGTCGTTAGAACACATAAATGCTCTAACACCTTTCTCAAGCAAAGCTTCAGCGAGCGGGATTACATAGCTTGTGAACAAATGGGGCTAGATTGAGGACCCACGAGTCACTCTGTAATGCATGCAATGTGTTGGGCGAAAAGTTGCCCAATCTGGCGATACATGTTCAGCCTGTAAAGAATGATATGGACCTCTTTAGGGCCTAGCACCCGATGCCCAAAGCCTCAACATGGTTCACCAAGATGGAGTACTCATCTGTGCAAAGACAGCAGAGAGATCTTATGAGAACAAAGCGTTGGCTCCTGCTCTCATTTCAGCTCATCCATAATCGGTAGAGGCACTGTCTCTGTATTGTGTGATGGCCAAAATCATGCCCTAGTGTCCTTGAGAAAGTGGCTTTGCTACAAACCTTTACACCAGCTAAGAGCAAAAGTAAGGAACGATATTGGTAATAACTTTAATTAAACCAAGGAATCTGCTCCTGGCTTCCAGAACAAGGGATTCGCTGTGGTGTCTTTAAGAAGGGCAGGAACCATACCATTAACAACTAAGTGGGGAGTAATGGCAGAGGTACTGGACCAACTTAGAGGTTCAGATGTCCCCTCTGCACCCCTGGACTCACCTCCCCTTTACACCCTTGGACTCACCTCCCCTCTATACCCCTGGACTCACCTCCCCTCTACACCCCTGGACTCACCCCCTCTCCTCCCCCCTGGACTCACCTCCCCTCTACACCCCTGGACTCACCTCCCATCTTCACCCCAGGACTCACCTACCCTCTACACCCCTGGACTCACCTACCCTCTACACCCCTGGACTCACCTACCCTCTACACCCCTGGACTCACCTACCCTCTCACCCTGGACTCATCTCCTCTCTACACCCCTGGACTCACCTCCCCTCTACACACCTGGACTCACCTCCCCTCTTCACCCCTGGACTCACATCCCCTCTACACCCCTGGACTCACATCCCCTCTACACCCCTGGACTCACATCCCCTCCACACCTCTGGACTCACATCCCCTCTACACCCCTGGGCTCACCTCCTCTCTACACCCCTGGACTCACCTCCTCTCTACACCCCTGGACTCACCTCCCCTCTACACCCCTGGACTCACCTCCCCTCTACACCCCTGGACTCACCTCCCCTCTACACCCCTGGACCCACCTCCCCTCTACAACCCTGGACTCACCTCCCCTCTACACCCCCGGACTCACCTCCTCTCTACACCCCTGGACTCACCTCCTCTCTACACCCCTGGACTCACCTCCCCTCTACACCCCTGGACTCACCTCCCCTCTACACCCCTGGACTCACCTCCCCTCTACACCCCTGGACCCACCTCTTCTCTACAACCCTGGACTCACCTCCCCTCTACACCCCCGGACTCACCTCCTCTCTACACCCCTGGACTCACCTCCTCTCTACACCCCTGGACTCACCTCCCCACTACACCCCTGGACTCACATCCCATCTACACCTCTGGACTCACCTCCTCTCTACACCCCTGGACTCACCTCCAGTCTACACCCCTGGACTCACCTACCCCCCTGGACTGACCTCCCCACTACACCCCTGGACTCACGTCCCCTCTATAGTTAAACATGCAAGTACATTTTTTAAGTGGTGGATAGGTTAGTCAGTTATTTGGATTCGGAAGGATAGTAGAAGGATAGAGGAGGTAAAAAGGTTTGTGTTTATATAGCGCTTGTTAGCAGTGATGGGGTGTGAAGCACGCTACTCCGGAAGCCCATAAAGGACTAGTAGTGAATAAATATGGTGGCATATGAAAGTAATCGGAGTAGTGGATATTAGTCAGTTATTTGGAGTGAGGGGAAGAAAGGTTTGCATTCATATAGCACTTTTTACCCCTGATGGGTTTAACGCATTGGAGCCAGAACCATAACTCAACTTTTAACTGTGTCCCCGGGGACTCACATTGATCCTAGACAAGGTGGGTCTTGGCTGTACAGCACTTCACAATTCACGCGAGTGTTGGTATGGTCTTGGGTCCTCCACCAATGATGTCAGCGCGCTCATTTGTCACCGGATTGTCTGGCCACTGTGATAGGCGCATGCCACGTCCTCATCGTGGTCGGCGCACGCCCAAGCCAGAAAAAAGCGCACACAAGCTTAATAGCAGCCCAAAAATGTGCCCCCGCCAGGCCTGGGTTTTTCCCACACAATTGGATAAAATGTCGCCCAATCTGGCAACACTACCTGTAACTCTTGAACAGATTCACTTCCGGGTGATCGGAGGCAGCTCCTCGCTGAGGATGTTTAAAGCCAAACATTACACAGACACATTCCTTCTTCCGGGTCAATCGCGGCAGAGTCAGCACCGGCAGCGGAAGCCGGAGGGAGCTTTCGTCTCAGGACAACATTACCCCGCCCCCTCCCTCTCACAATGTCTGCTTCCGGGGCAGCAGTGGCAGAGTCTCCTCTAGTACCGGATCCTGCTGAGCTCCTCAGGCCTGCAGGTAGAACAGTGTCCGGGTCAGCGGGGGTAGAGTCATCACCAGCAGTGGAGCCCAGCCTCGCCCCCTCTCTTCCTGTGAGCCCTGGCTGCAGGCACCTTCACTTTCAGCCGAGGTAAGTGAGCCTCTCACAACCATCTGCAACCTAAGGAGTGTGAATGCAGCCTGGGGTGTACTGACCTCACACCAACATCAGGGGGTGCAGGGGGAAGAGGTTCTGACCTCACACCATCATCAGAGGATGCAGGTGTACTGACCTCACACCATCATCAGGGGGTGCAGGTGTACTGACCTCACACCATCATCATGGGGTGCAGGGGGCAGGTTTACTGAACTTGCAGAATATAAAGGCAAAACTGCACATGCAAAGCTCTTTTAATAGGCAAATAGTTTTTAGATGTAACCCTGCACTCTTCTCTGTTTCCACACAGGACTGCATCCTCCCTGTGCAGGAACAGGCCTGGTTATGGGACTCTGCATGAGACAGAGGCCAGTAGCTCCCGTCCTTCATGGTTCGTCGCCATTCCAGGCTGAGGAACTGGAAATAGCGCTATTCATGGGAGGAATTACTGGCCGGAATCACACGTAATAGGCGGATGCAAGTGATGTGGTGTTCATTGAGAATAGTAGACATGCGCAGTCCAGAGAGGGAAATGTGTTTCCAGTTGCACAGTTATATTGGGTAAGATGCAGTCATCTCTAGTTCCTGATAGAAAATTCCTAGTCTGAATTCAGCCTAAACAGTAGGGCCGACCAGGGATGTTGTTGCCACTGCAGGGTTCTCCAGGAGTGCACACCACTTCATGGTAGACAGATACAAAAAGTGATTGGTTATGTGTCACTTGTGAGTTCACCCACCCAACCTCAGGCTCAGCAAAGAGAGTTCATTGTTTTATGGGCAGACACAAGTAGCCATGATCTCCCTACAGCAGCATCCTGCCTTTAGCAAACTCACTAACTGTGTAAAATGTCATCGCATCATCACAGGTAACATGCGGAGTTGGGGTTTGCACACCCGTAGTGTGACTGACGGATTGTGGTTCTAACCATAACGTGCAAATTTCAGGAGTTTGTTCAGTTTTTAGTCTTAACCTTATATGCATTTTACCCTTGTTTTTAAGTGAATTTCTGATTTTTTTAAAGACCCATTGAGGCGTTTTAACTAGGCCATCTACAAATTCACTTTAACCATATTCAGTGGAAATATCTTAGGGATAAAGTACCCCCTGCTGCACCTTCTAAGGATATTGTAAGCCAACAAGGTGTTCCATAACCATATAGAGGAACGAGGGAGGCAGAGTTCCTTTATAAAGTTAGGGAACTCTGAGGTGACTTGCAATAATCTTATTATATGCACCAGGTGGTACTTTATCCCGTAGAATACATGGGCATACCATCACCTTTCCCACAAACCTTGATTGCGTAGCTCCTACATATGCAACAGCTAACATGTTTGCAAACATGAAGAATGAACATAAAACCTCCCCTGCCCCTCGACCCCCTCCCACCCCCCTCTCTGCCCTTCGCCCCCCTCTCTGTCCTTCACCCCCCTCCCTCTACCCCTTGCCCCCTATCACCCCCTCTCTGCCCCTTGCCCCCCTCCCTTTGTCCCTCGCCCCCCTCCCTCTGCCCCTTGCCCCCTGCTCTGCCTCTCACCCCTCCTCTCCCCCTCACCCCCTCCCTCTGCCCCCCTCCCCTCCTCCCTCCTCTCCCCCTCCATCTCTCCCCCCTCCATCTCTCCCCCCTCCCTCTCCCCTCCTCTCCTACCCCACTCCTCCCCCCTCCCTCTGCCCCTCGAGCCCCCCCTCTGCCCCTCGCCCCCCTTTCTGCCCCTCGCCACCCTCCCTCTGCCCCTCGCACCCCTCCCTCTGCCCCTCACTGTCCCTTGCCCCCTCTCACCCCCCTCTCCGCCCCCTACCTCTGGCCCTCACCCCCCTCTCTGCCTCTCGCCCCCCTCCCTCTGCCCCTCGCCCCCTCCCTCTGCCCCTCACCCCCCTCCCTCTGCCCCTTGCCCCCTCCTCTCCCCCTCACCCCTCCTCTCCCCCTCCCTCTGCCCCTCTCCCATCCTCCTCCTCCCTCCTCTCCCCCTCCATCTCTCCCCCCTCCCCCCTCGTCTCCTACCCCACTCCTCTCCCCCCTCCCCCTCTTCCTCCTCCTCCCTCCTCCTCCCTTGTCCTCATCCCTCCTCCTCCCTCCCCTTCTCTCTCCCATCTCTCCCCCTCCCTCTCCCCTCCTCCCCCCTCCTCCCTCCTCCTCCTCCTCTCCCCCCTCCCCCCTCCTCTCCCTGCTCTCCCCCCTCCTCTCCCCCCTCCTCTCCCCCCTTTCTCCCCCTCCTCCTCTCCCCCCTCCCCCCTCTCCCTCTCCCCTTCACCCCTCTCTCCTCCCCTCCCCCTCCCCCCTCCGCTCCCCCTCCTCTCCTCTCCCCCTCCTCCCCTCCCCCCACCCTCTCCCCCTCCCCTCCTCTTCCCCCTCCCCCCTCCCCCCTCCTCTCCCCCTCCCTTCCTTCTCCCCCCTCCTCTCCCCCTCCCTCCCACCTCCTCTCTCCCCCTCCCCTCTTCTCCCCCCTCCCCCTCCTCTCCCCCTCCCCTCCTCTCCCCACTCCTCTCCCCCCTCCCCTCACCCCTCCCCCCTCTCCCCCTCCTCCCTCTCCCCTTCCCTCTCCGCCCCTCTTCCGCCTCCCCTCCCTCTCCCCCTCCCCTCCTCTCCCCCCTCCCCTCCTCTTTATTTATTTATTTTTATTCTTTATTTATTTGTGCAATTTTATATAGCGCGAACTTTACCCGAAGGTGTCAGAGCGCTTTACATAGAATCCAGTTGAAAAAATAAGGACTGACGGTTACATGCGTAAAATGATTGCAAATTTTTGCATTACATAAGAACCAGTTGAAAGCATACGGACTTAGGATTACATGCGTTACAAAAAGGTACAAACAGAAAAAATTGCAAATGTACAAGAGATAGAATCACACAAGGAGGAGATACAAATGGATATACTCTAGGCCTATACTAGTAATATCTCTATCAACATAGGGAGGGGATACACATGGATATACTCTAAAAGTCACCTAGGAGACTAGTCGTTAGAGTTATCTCTATATACATAGGGAAGGGATACACATGGATATTGTTAGAAATGGGATCCCTGGCTGGCCAGGGCTTTCGCCAAAGTCAGTCAGAGACCACCACTCCTAAGTCAGGGCAAGGGAGTTACACGCCAAGATAACCCCAGCTCACCCTCTAGGTAACGTGGCGCGAGCAGCAAGGCTAAACTTGGAGGCGATATGAGTTAAGTATTTGCGCACGCACCCCAGCAACAACACCCAAGGCCCACCACAAAGGAAACTCCACACAAGGTTATATAAAAAATAGCCTTTGTATTACAATAAACACATTAGATAAAAACACACACTTTACAATGTGCCAGGGGCACGGGCAGAAATTACAGGGGATATTTACAAGACAGGGCCACCTGGACCACTGTCAGGAATCAGCACTTTTAGAAATAGCACTTAGAATGTAAAATTACATTAGCACAAAATAGCACACAACCAGTAATCACTGGTAACCAGGACCTCACTAGCACCACCTGTACTAGGGAGAAAACAACCACCTAAGTATCACTATACCCGTAGGGGTGTAAGAACATAACACATGATGCAATGCATAACATTCATTCAGAGGTGTAAGGAGGAAAACACATGATGCATCAACAATACATTCAGAGGTGTAAAAGGACAAAGCACATGACGCATAAAAACACATTCAGAGGTGCCAACAAAAACACACAGTTGCGCAAAATCCACATTAGCCACCACCTGTGGCAGTCCCTAGGCCAACTGGCCTCTCTCTAGGGCTAGGACGCCCTGTGTCCAAAGTCAAGGGGCCTAAACGTGGCAGTTGCCCACAAAGTGCTGGGCAACTGGGTAAGGGTGGGGAAAAACACACGTGGGAGCCTCGCAGGCTCTGTGCCCCAGAACAAAGATGTGCCCCCTAGAGCCTCTCTGGGCTCTCAAACAACAATGGGGCCCCTAAATACAAATGCCCCCGGGGAGCCTCTCTAGGCTCTTGAGAAAGGACTGTGGCACTGAGTCTCTCAGGACTCTAAAGCAACATATGGGCAGGAGCCTCGGGGCTCTGGATCACAAAGATGCAGCTTGTGGGAGTCCCCCCTGGGGACTGGTGATGCCAAGATGCCGCCGTTACGAGCCTCTCTGGGCTCTGGAACAATGGGGGCGCTGTAAGCGGGAGTCCCCCTTCTGGGGACTCCCAAGGCAATGGTGCACCCTGAGCCTCTCGGGGCTCTTGAGGAACAAACAGGCTCTCTCTCGCTCTCGGAGCGGCCCGCTGTCACCCGGGGCCACTCTGAGTGAAGTAAAACGGCCCACGAGCCTCTCAGGGCTCGGTCAGGAATGCCCTTGTGCTGGAGGGGAGGGGCGGTCACCGGAAATGTGCCCCGACGCCCTCCTCTTCAGTAAGGGTCACTGCCCCCCCCCCCCCACTCACCAGCTTGCAGGCTCTCCTCCGCCGGCACTTCCCCTCTCCCCGGGGCTCTCCTCACTTTCTTGGAGCCTCGGGGGGGACAGGTGCCGGCTTCTTCTTCTCGCGCTGCCCCTCGCTGGGTCTCCCGACCTCCCTGGGGATCAGCAACACCTCCGGGGCTCTCCCGGCAGGCAGCTTCCTTCCCTCGTCTCACGCTGCTGCGGCGAGGACGGGACTTCCGGTTGTCCCGCTACAGCCTGCCTGACTTCCTGTGACTGGGGTTGCCAATGGCAGCGGGGCCCTCGGTCGGGAGGCGGGCCCTCGAGGCAAACTCCGGGCAGCAGCAGTAAAAACACGGGCAAATGCCGGGTGGGCACCGGCTTCCAAAAGTAAAGCGCTCCTCAGCGCTAACAGGCAAAATAAAGCGCTTTTAAGCGCTAGAAGGGGAATCCACAGCGCTCCTAGCGCTAGCAACAATCCCAGCGCTTCCAGGGGCTTCAGGGAGGGTCCAAAGTGCTCCCAGGCGCTGTGAGCACAGCACAGCGCTCCCAGGTGCCCCAGCAGGGCAAAGTCCCTGCAAAGTTCCTTGTAGGCAGACAGGGGGCAAGGCTGGGCCCAGAGCCAGCACACTGGGTCTCCAAGCAGGGAGACACTCCAAGTGGCGGTCCTCTGGCCCAGCGACAGCAGCAGCAGCCCCCTCAGGATCCTGGAAGAGAACAGATTCAGTGGGGACACAGCCCCATTTTTATACACCAAATCCTTTGTTCTGGCACAGGGTGGGGGCAGACCCAGTCGCAGCTGGTCCTTGAGTACCCTTGATGGCCCAACCACCCCTTCATTTCACTGGCAGGGCTAGGGTCATCAGTCACACCACAGGGGGGCGGAGCCAGCATTGTGTGGGAAAAACCCAGCCCAATCCAGGACACAGGTACACTCCTCCCACACATCACTCATGCTAATCTCCCACTCACCACCGGGGCAGACCCATCCAGCCTTCCTGGAGCCGGCTCACCAGCCTGCTCCAGCCAATCACACGCCAGACACATTTTACACAAATATGCCAAGTCCTAGAAGTGGCACTTCTACATATGGCACACTCATGCAACACACACCATTGCGAAGCATTCACTCTCACGAGTTCGCACATATCAGATTCGAACCTGTACACCCCACGCATCAGGAACTACCAGGGACACATACATTCCCCATGCATTCCTATGGGAGGGCAGGCCTATCTCATCACATGCACTCGGAGTGCGCCCGCAATTTCCACTGGGACACAGTGAAAGTGCGCAGAACCCAAAAATCACCATCACCAGGTCACCATTACAAGCAAAAAGTCTAGGGGTGAACCTGCCATAAGGGCCAAGTCCAACAGATATACTCTAACAGTCACATAGGAGACTAGTCGTTAGAGTTATCTCTATATACATAGGGAAGTGATATGACTGGATATACTCTAAGAGTCACATAGGTATGGTGGAGAGCACAACGGTCTACAGCATATACTAGTGATTAGAGCTATCTCTATATACATAGGGAAGGGAAAGGACTGGATATACTCTAAAAGTCACAGAGAAGGCAGGCACGTGAGATACCGAACTTTACCCGAAGGTGTCAGAGCGCTTTACATAGGATCCAGTTGAAAACATACGGACTGACGGTTACATGCGTAAGATGATTGCAAATTTTTGCATTACATAAGAACCAGTTGAAAGCATACGGACTTAGGATTACAAGCCTTACAAAAAGGTATACAAATGGATATACTCTAGGCCTATACTAGTAATATCTCTATCAACATAGGGAGGGGATACACATGGATATACTCTAAAAGTCGCTTAGGAGACTAGTCTTTAGAGTTATCTCTATATACATAGGGGAGGGATACACATGGATATACTCTAACAATCACATAGGAGACTAGTCGTTAGAGTTATCTCTATATACATAGGGAAGGGATATGACTGGATATACTCTAAGAGTCACATAGGAGTGGTGGAGAGCACAACGGTCTACAGCATATACTAGTGATTAGAGCTATCTCTATATACATAGGGAAGGGAAAGGACTGTATATACTTTAAGAGTCACAGAGAAGGCAGGTACGTGAGATAAATGAGAGAGGGAAGCAGATAGTGGTGAAAAAGACAGTGAGGAGTGTGTCAGAGGCAACAGGAGAGACAATAGGAAAGTCTAAAGGACAGTGAGAGATCTCTAAAAGGGCGGAAGAAAAAGTTAGAAGAAGAGGCAAGTCATACAGAGAAAATGGCGGGGAGCACGAAGGTCCAAGTCCGAAAGTTCAGGAAGAGGGCTGGCATAGCCAGCAGGTCCAGGGGGAGAAAGGCAGTCCGCAGCAAAGTCGCAGCCTCATCGTTCAAGAGGAGCTGGGGCAGAGGAGATCAATCCGGAGACCAAAGGAGCGTCAGGGGAGAAAGACCACAGGCGCCCAGGCAGAGATGGAAGGCAGCAAAGTTTGAAGCAAAGGTTTGAAGGGAAGGAGGGGCCTCTCACCAGAGCCCAGTTAAGCACAATGTGGGTGGTGGCGTTGAGCGTGTGGGGGGGGAAGACCGTGTTGACGCTATGGATGCGGTCGCGCTGATTCCCGGAGAGTTGCGTGTGGGTTCATCCGCCCTGGCATGCGTTCGTGTCCCTGGAGCCTGTGTCCGCCGGTCGTATGAAGCGTGTCCCCAGGGGCGCCTTCTTGGAGTCAGGCACCGTTGGCGCGAAGCAGCGCGGTCTGCGGGGTGGGGGGTGGCACATCTCTGCCCTTGGGCCCAGGCCCGTCTGTTGCCGAGAACGGATGTATGGTCCCTGGAACAGGTAAGTGAGGATGGTCTCGAGGCTGCGCCGTCGTCTGCTTAATTCAGACACTCTGTTCATCACCACCCCCTTTTCTGAATCGTTTTTGGCCACTATAGGTGTGGCAGGGTATACTCAGACATGAGTCCCTTTCTCACTGCACCATCAGGATTCAAGCAAGCCGGGCCGAAGACGGCTGAAATGCCAGAAACCGGTCCCCGGTAGCTTGTCTCCTTTCTGGTGAAGAATTGGCTTGGTAGTTTAGTCTGCCCTGTTCCCATGATGCACTGGGCCAGGGGCAGACTGATTTGCATATAGCCAGGTTCTGAGCTGGGATGGTGCAGTGAGATAAATACCGGTGATGGATCAAGCCATGATCTTTGGACTGGGTAAGAGTGGTCTGTTTAACTCAGACACTCTGTTCATCACCACCCCCTTTTTAGGTCGAGCTCTCGACCTATTGTCACGGAGTCGCTCCTCAAGGGACGTAGACAGGTGCACGAGAGCCGATTGCATATCGTGGACGCGCATCCCCAGCCGTGCACATCTTTTGCTCCACATTCCACATTCACAGCAGCAGCCTCTCACAATCACGCACGCACACAGCCACACACACACACACACACACCCACACCCTCCCTCTCTGCCCCCCCACCCACTCACCTGGCTCTTTCCGCTGTCCCTCTCCCTCTGCAGCGGGTCAGTGTAGGCAGCAGGCAGCCTCGGAGGTCGCCGTGTCTTCTCCGGCGATCCGATGTGCACGCTCACGGCGACGTGCGCTCCCACTGCGCTGTTTCGCGTCATTTCCGCAGTTGCAGCAGCCTGACCAAAAAGCACAACCATTGACGTGTGGAGCGTGGTCAGCCACCGATGCAGATGACTCGTGGAACAGTGCTGGTATTACATTATTTCAGCTCTATGAGGGGTGCCTGTCGGCATGCTGTCATAATGACTTTCTTTGTTTCTCCATTGTAAGCCTTAATTAAATAGAATTATCAGTGCCGGACTGGGACTGCCGGTGTGCAGCAGCGCAGCGCGTTCACGTAGGTGTCTCCTCCGCCCCCGTACCTGCGCACCTTAATTCACCTTAGGGTGGGGTGGGGCTGGTGGGTCACTCATGCGGCATGCGCACTGGGCTTTCACAATTTAAAGTGCGCGTAACTACCATGATCTAGAGAGGCACCGCGACCGCTGCCAGGGCCATCATTTAATTAGCACCCCTGTCTGCCGACTGCCGCCCGCAGCAGGTGAGTTCCAGGGCTTTCCAACTGGGCTCTCTGTGTCCGAGCTGTAACGTGATGCTGGGAGAGCCAATGCAGAGGGAGTTTACCGCACGCACTGTGTCCCACTGCTCTGTTGTTTGGATGCCCGGTGCCGGACGGTGTTATATGGGTCGTCAGATCACTGGTGATCGCCCCGCTTCCGCGCCCCCACCCTCCCGAAATCTCTATGCTTCCGTGATGGCCGCTTCAGGAGTCGGACCAGCAACCTGCCCCGGTGGGGGGAGCCGGGGATTAGTTCGCTTCCAAAATTATTTACCGGAAGTATAAGAGTCTAGGAGTTCCCCGTGTGCACGGCGTTATGTGCACACCTTTGTTAACCAGGAGGTTAAACTCTAAACTTTACTTTTTTAAATCTGTGCAACTCTTAAATTAAAGTCCTGAGTAAATGTTGTATTTGATTTAGCTCAGGCGAAGGAGTCAAGCCTGAATTTATTGGGCCTGTGGCTTCCACTTTGTTTCAGACGTGTAACCCGGTGCCCCACTGCTCGTGGGCATGTCTCTGGCGCGGGGAGAGGGGCACAGGTCTACTTATACTCCAGTTCAGAACCGCGGCACACCCTCCACGTAATACAAGCACCGAAGAGGCGTTCAGGTGAGGGTGCAGGATCTGGAAAGTTCTCCAGAGTCGCGAGTCTTTGTGCTCGCACCCCACCTCCTCCCCCCAACCACACAGACCTCGTAAATAGAACTTCTCCATGTAATTAAGCTTCGCACGTTTTAGAGGAAGGCGGAAGTAGTTCCAAAACGTATCACAGCCTCTCACGTGCTTCTTTGATATTTACGAGTCTCCGCAGAATTTAGGGGCAATGCGATTTTTTTAGGGAAAAAGGTGAAGTAAACCTAGAGCAATTCGTCCTGCTTGCCTGTTGTTATCTATGGACAGGGAATCTGTAAGGTATGCAGATTGCCATATGGAATGTGTGTCTGTTTCTTTTCGTATCGGCACACACACATCGAAGGCTAGGTGCATATGCCGAGGGGATCGATGTAATGTATAAGAATACATGTTTGTGTGCAGCTGTGAACACGCACAGGCATAAGTATCTATTTAATGAGAGGTGTGTAATTGAATGTTGGTATGTACTGAGGTTGGGAAAGCTAGCATTAAACAAAAATAAGATGCACAGAAAACTGTCACACACTTTTGTCCCTATATACCGAGAAGAGCTAGACGAGATGATATATAGGTGTTGTTTTAATTATGTAAGTGTGTGTGTGTGTGGATATATATATATATCTATAGGTGATATGTTTGGGAGTTTTATTGCACAAAATGCAGTGGTATAAAAACCCATATATCAAAGGGAACTATGAAAACCACCCCACAGAGCTTTAACTTTATCAGGACTTCTAGGGTTATCCTGCATTGGGGCTAAATCATGCAGCAAGATTACTAAATTATGCAGAGCAAAATTAAAATTATGCAGCACATTTACTGGCAATATTATTTTCATTCGTTTGTGCTGGACATACTAAATGTACTCCGTACACACTGTTAGCTGCTCTGAATAACACAGCCTTTTCAAGGGGACTGCTATAAAATCAACATGGAATATTAGATACATAATGGGGCAACACCTGTAATGTGGGTGGATTGCCATCCTGACATTTACAAACAATGAGGCTATATATATATATATATATAATTATAGTCTGGCACACACAATTATGGATAGTGGCTAGGTAAAGACAGCAGTTTACACAGGTATATATGCATCAAAGTGTGCCCACATACCCAGAAGCACCGAAATATACTCTCACACCAGCCCCATGCTCACACACAGAAAAAGAAAACAGACTATCTCCGTTTTTTTTTATTTCATGATTAATGGGGTTGGCGTATTGATCGATTGTAACGTAAAGTGCACGTAAAAGCTTGCAGACACACATGGTTTCAGAACGCCCATTTTGAAGTTTAAAAATAAGCCTGCTTTTTGGAAAACGACAATTTACTGCAGGGAAGGTGTGGCGGTTTTATGGGAGACGTGGGAACTTCTGTGTCAGTCCTGGGGGTTGTTCAGAGTTTAGAGTCAAACAAACGCGTTGCTTCAGATGGTTGCCAAACAGAAAGCAAGACAAATACACACCAAATGTCCCGTGTGTCGCCAATATGCTCGAGTGTAAGGGGTGGGGGTTTTGGTGAGGTGGGGGAAGCAGGAGGGCGGCTGGGAAGCGCTTTGCAGATTCTCCGAGCGTGTTAGGTGAACTGGCAGATTTATGATGGTCATTGGAAGCAGGGTCTTTAAATCCCTAAACCACGCCGGTTTTTTTTCTCACTGTATAAACGTAGGTTTTGTCTCTCGAAAGAAAGTGGCTTTGAAGCCCCCCCTGGAAGCCTGCGCGAGCCTACTTGCTTCAAGTCCCCAGATCGGGCTTTAATTAAAACTACTCTCCCGTGCCTAACAAAAATGAATGTGTGTCCTTATGTAACGTAACTGGTGCTATGTAAAGCGCTCTGATAACCTAATCGGTTCAAGTTCGCGCTATATAAAACTCTAAAAAAACAAAAAAAAAACTGAAGAATGGTGAAACCTTGGACAATAGTGCTTCCTGGTGGCTTTGAGTGGTTCATAGTAACCAAGGTTTCAGATTGTAATGTGTGACATTTTCATAATGTTCGTGTATTTATGAGGGACATTTGGGCGACTATGAGTGATACTTTCTTGCGAGTGAAATCAGCAATTAAGACGAGGGAAACATATTAATATCTTACACTCGGGCAAGAGCAACTCTAAAATCTAGACTGCTGTAACCTAATTGACCTGTTGAATAAATATCTAACAATTATATTAAAACTTTAACTCCGACCTTAGCAGGAACTGCAGCGTTAATTGTTTATACTTACCAAGTCTCTCTGCTTGGCTGCAGACAACTGCTGGGATTCGGGATATATTCTCACTTAGTGACAACGGTGAGAGGAGATGACTGGTGACACTAAAGCTAACACTACCGAGACAAACTCACTGAGGGCTTCACCTTCCATAGTTAACATGGAGTTGGCCATAATCACTCTTGAAACTCATAACCCCACTCCCTTCCTACGGTGTCAGGATCTTACTCTCCACGGAATTAGCTTATTGCTCAAGGAGGCCTTTCACCCCCACAGCTGATAAGCACATCAGTTAATGCAAATCAGCTCAAAGTGGCAACTTTATGACTGGATGGCAAAGATAAATATGCTTTTTAGACAAGTACATTAAAAAAAACTTGCTCTAGATCTGGAACTAGGAAAATGTACCCAAGGCTGCATCGATAGTCAGTGTAACATGTATTAATCAAAAGTTATCATTCAAACCAGCTCAAACATAAAATGTGGTAGAAACGCCACAGGTCTTACACTGAACCCAAAAGTGTACTAAAAACACCACAGGTCTTACACTTACCCCCAAAAGGAAAATCACATTCACTGTCACTACCCAGAAAGGTATCAGGCCATACACAATAGAGTCTGGGTCCTATCTGCCACCGTTTTAGCTTTGTTCAGATGGCAGACTGAGTCTGGCAACAGCATTCCTCACTCACCCTAAACTTGTGCACAAGTATTAATTGTCATGCACAACCTGCTCAGAGTTCCTTATCCCATTGGTCCACATCAGCTGACCGTATTTAAAAAAGATGGCCAGTGGATGTGACTCATACTCAATGTGTGATGTTCCACCTATACATGAAAATAAAAATATAGTTAGGCCATAATTTCTTTAAAAAAATATTGTGGTATCCACAGCATCGTGGGGCGTAATATTGAAGGTACGAATATTGTTTTGTTCAGTTTTTCCTAATGCTCTGCAACCTCCCTCAGAAGGAGGTTGCTGTTTCATGTGTTTGCCACATGGTCTATTTAATTTCACAGATATCATACAGCTATTTTTTTGTTTGCCAAATGTAGGCCACAGTACAAGTGTACAAGTGATTGTGTCGAATATCAGACAAAATATTCATGCAATTGAACAGAGTTCTTACCAACGAACTCTGTCTCACCTTCTTTCGGATGCACAATTCGTTTCCATAAGTGAAAATTATTGATTAAAGATGTTTAGTCTTGTATTTGTCACATACATAGGTGGTTATTTGAATTTGAGTATGTAATGAGGAATAGTGCATAGTGTTGAGTATTTAACTTGGAGGAGCATAACTTTCTAATCACATGCATGATGGGTATATTTTGTTCCCACTATATGGAGTTGAGCCTGGCTATTGTGACACATGAGGTTATGCTGTTACTTCACTGACATTTATTATAATTTTAATTAGTTCTACCTTATGTTTTTTTAAAGTCTCCTATTTTTGGTTAAGGTGTTACTGATTAGGTATTGGATTGGAAGGGTCTGCTGTTTTTTTGCTTTGTTTTGAATCTAAAAAAAACGTTAAATATATACACATTTGAACATTTAGTATTTTATGATATATGATTCCCTGGCCCTGATGAAGTCAGCTAATGATGAAACATGTGTTGGCGAGGATAGAACAATAGAAGAAGATTCCAGAATTCTTCCAGTATCGTGATTTATTTTGGTCAACTGGATAACAAGAGTGCTCAGGGGACCAATTTTGAATTTCTTGGAAGATTTTTCCTACTAAGGAGTGATTGGCAGTCACTCCTTCCTCTTCTAAGCACGATACCTTTATGAATGATCAAAAGAACCACAGCCTATGTTAGTTAGAATGAGCTCCTGCATACAAATTAATGTATACTTAGCAAAAAATATAGGGACACCATCCTACACACAAACAATCCCTAGAGTGCAAAATCAGGGTTGGGGGAGTCCCCCCATCTTCAAGATGGAGGGGACTGTAAAGTGCGCTTAACTTTGCCTCCTCCACCGGAGGGATGTCGTTGGCAGAAGTGGGCACAACTCCTTATCTTTCTGACTTTTCCTGCTGTTTTCCCACAAAGAGGAGGTGTAAACCGAGGATTGTCATCTGCTGCTAGCAGCAGAGTCTGGGGATCGCATTACAAAGGCAGGAGGCTTTTCAAGCTTCCCCTTCAAGCACTGGGCCCATCCTGGGGGATGAGGTGGGACACCTCTGCCCAGGATGTGCATTGTTTCTGGTCCCAGAGAGTAGAGGCTCTCCAAACAGAGATCCAGAAACATCTCTCTGTGCGGCAGACTGCCTAAAGCCAGTCAGTGCCCTCACCAGGTTTTCACAGGGTACCTCTTAGGTACCCACTAGGTACATGGTACAATAAATCCCATGCTGACATCAGTGTGGGTTTATTGAAAGGAGTAGTTTGGTACCAAACACTCCTGGGTTCAGCAAAGCCATGATGGTCCTGTGGAACTCGATTTGTCAAGTTCCCAGCCCATGTACTCTCTATGGCTTCCCTGGCACTTACAATATTAAGGAATAGGCCCAAATACTTTAGGGGCATATCTGCTCAGGCAGATATCCCCACACCTGTGATATAGGGCACACTGCCTTAGGGCTGGTAAGGTCTGCTAGAGGGGTGACTTACCTATATCTTGAGTAGTGCTAGTTGGCATGGCACACAGGCAGTGTGCCATGTCGACTTGGTTGTTTTTTTACCTCACAGGGGAATACAAGCTGCGGGGCAGTGGCATGGTCCTAGTGAGGGGGTCATTCATCAGCCTCCAGGCCCAAGGTACCCAAGGTACCACTTACTAGGGACTTACAGGGGGACAGAAGTACTCATTGTGGAAATGTTTTTAGGGAAAGATCACTGGTACTGGAAACCTGGACAGCAGGGACCCAGTCTTTTACAATCAAAGTTGTATACACCTCCCCCAAAAGTTGCACTACCCCCACCCCCTTCCCACAAAACCTTTGTAGTGGTTAGGCTGGCGTGCTGGGCTCGATCGCTATGCACCATATGGGGGCTGGCCTGACAAAATTTGCCAGGGCTGCTTTTGGTTCCCAGTCCGGCCCTGTAAGCCAGTTGCACTGCTACTAAAATATTACAGGAACCACGTATATCTTATTCGTTTCTGCTCTGTGTGTGTGCTTCTGGTGTCTGTTCACTTCGACTGAGTTTTCAATAGACTTGTGCAAAAGGTTACAATAAACTGTGCGCGCCTTTTCTCTTGGTGACTTCTTCTCAGGTCTCAAACATTTTAAACAGCATTTTAAGGACATCTTCAGGAGCCTGCGATCAATTCCTTTTCGTAGCGTGGGCCTGGCTGCGGGTAGAATTGAAATGTTGACTTGGGTTGTTTCTCAAAGAGGCCGGGACAGTATATGCATCCATGAACTGCTGGGTGCTATTTATTATTTTCGTGTGTTATTTTCTTTCGTTACATCCAATGTAGCTCCTACAGACGTTTACCCTGTTTTTTTTTTTTTTTGAGGGGGGCATTAGGAGGAAGTGGAGCGGTTCAAGGCTTGCAGATCTGTGTTGATCGTATTATTTGGGTACAAAGCCCAGGTACCGGCAGCACAGTTAAAATATTTTAGTGCATACCTATTCATTTTCATTTATGGTTTTATTTTAGATTTGTTTTTATTTATTCTCAAACCTTTTACTGTCTGTACACAAGATGCGTCGCCTCCATGATCCTAAAATGTGCAGCCATACAGAAGTGGTTTAATAGCACATTGGTGTCTATTATTGAAGTAGAGGTGTTACAAGATAATGTTATTCATCATCCTCATACGTGCACCCAATGCATCACCACCTACCTGAACTCCCATTGATTTTTTTTCTTAGAACACTGTATTTTTATGATACGTTCTATAAGGACCATAGTACATTGTCTGGTGCTCTACGGATAGTTAGGATGAAGGATGCATCTGCTACAGCCTCCTGCATGACTTGGACACAGCACATGCTCCTACAGATGTGTACCTCTTGTTATGTACTTTTTAGTGTGACAGTGTAAATTATGACACACCCTTCCTCGTTAACACACAATTGGTGGCTGCCAACCTTACATTCTAGCTAGGCAGGTTTGGGCTAATAGCCAACATTTGCTACAGCTCTCCCATCGGACCCGTCCATGCGTGGCCTTTCTCCCTGGAGGTCCAAGTATGTCTGTCCCATTCCTTACACCGCCGCCCGCTACACCCTTCATCCTCTAGAAAAGCACATTCAACTTACTTTTTAGGTCTCGCTAGACCTATTGCTATGAAGTCGGCTTTCAAGGGAGATCGACTGGTGCACGAGCGCCGATTGCACATCGTGGACGTGCATGCCCAGCCCCCTGGAGCCGTGCACATCTCCAGATTGCCAGCCATGCCTCTCTCAGTCACGTGCGCGCGCACAACCACACACACGCAAGCACACACACGCTCACACACACAGGCGCACCCCCCCAACCTGCACACACACACACACACAGTCACACACGCACATCCATACACTCAAAGTGCCCATCCCTGTCTCGCTAGCATGATGCACCAAAAAACACGTCCCCCCTACTCACCAGGCTGACTCAGGACTCCCCCGCTGCTCTCCAGGCCGGTCTTTCCTCCTCAGGTGTGTGTCAGCGGCTCAGGCTTGGCAGCAGGCGAGGCTCTCCATGATCACGCACCGCAAATCTTCCGGCTGGCTTCACAGATGACGAGTTTCCTAGACATCGAATGTGCACGCTCACGGTACACGGAACCACGCACAGCGTGACTGAGTGTGCGCCCGCACAGCTGAGGCGCATGCTCGCACGATCACGACATTATCCTTCGCTCGGTCTCTCCCTTCAGCAGGGCCGCACTGGGAAGGCAGGCACTGAGTGATGATGGGACGGGGTCTTAGGGTGGTTAGAGTTGTGTTTTTAGCGGCTCCGTTACAGCCCACGGCTACCAGTGCATGTCCGTTGTTTCCTTCCTGTTGCTGGAGCAGTAGGAGCTCTGTGCTTTTTCTGACCCCTTCCCTTGTCACCTCGGCCCCAATGTCTTCCAGGCCTTGGTGGATGAGCGGTGTGTTTGCCTAGGCCTGTTGCAACACCACCTTTCCCAGAGGAACAGGCGTGCTTCCTCTTCCGTTTGTTTTCCATACGACGTTGTCCGTGATCTCTTTACTCCCCCCCCCCCTTGTCCGTGATCTCTTTACTCCCTCCCCCCCCTTGTCCGTGATCTCTTTACTCCCTCCCCCCGCCCTTGTCCGTGATCTCTTTACTCCCCCCCCCTTGTCCGTGATCTCTTTACCCCCCCCCCTTGTCCGTGATCTCTTTACTCCCCCCCTTGTCCGTAATCTCTTTACTCCCTCCCCCCCCTGTCCGTAATCTCTTTACTCCCTCCCCCCCCTGTCCGTGATCTCTTTACTCCCTCCCCCCCCCTGTCCGTGATCTCTTTACTCCCGCCTGTTGTCCGTGATCTCTTCACTCCCGCCTCCCTCCCATTGTCCCTGCTGTCTTTACTCCCGCCTCCCTCCCATTGTCCCTGCTGTCTTTACTCCCGCCCCCCACCCGTTGTCCGTGATCTCTTTACTTCTTCCCCCCCGCCCGTTGTCCGTGATCTCTTTACTCCCGCCCGTTGCCCGTGCACGTCACGTGGTCTGCAGCATGACCCAGGGATGGGGCTGCGAATACAACAGTGGCACCTGGTACTGTCACTGCCAGTGCTGATGGAGGGAGAGGACAGGAAGGACCCTTGCTCATGTGAAGGTCATGCGAATGGCATGTTAGCACAGACAGTAAATACAGAGTGTGAGCTGAGCCTCCAGCTGAAATGGGCGGGACCAACAAAGGTAAGTGACAGGCGTCCAGGCTGACATTGTATAAAGTATATAAAGTGTTGAAATTAATTTAAAGTCTATATAAACCACCTCCCTCCATGAGAACATAACATAGCATAACATGCCATGACATACCATAGCATAACATACCATAGCATATCATACATTTATCAATCACGCATTCATCCCCTGGGACATCTTGGCACTAAATAACAGGTGCGTTTGTTATCCAACTCAGTGGTACTCATTTTATCAATCTTGTAAGGATGAAAGGTTGAGTGGACCTTTGGCCATTGGCCCAAACACAGACTCCTGGAGGGGACGCATTAATCCACTGAGCTACCGGCCTGGGTATGACCATTAATAAACCATAAACCTCTATGCTCCTTAAGTATAAACAATACATATACATCAATGTAAGCGTTCCTAAACCATGGACGACCAAACTTACAATGTCTACATCATGTACGTCCACGCCCAGTGTGCATCAACCCTGCGTGACCTTCATGGCGGTTTATAATCTGCCGACAATCATCCCCACTTATCAGGTATAGACCATGTACGTCACTGCTGATTGCGTATCACACAAGGACATCTCTGCTGGTCCCACATGAGACATAAACAGCCATAGTGACTGCGTATGGATAATCGACACCGCTTATAAGTAAGTATAAATGATTGCTATGTATGTCGTACCATGTATAAACCATGGACATCCATGCCATACAATGTGTAACCCACGAGCTTCCAAGCCAGACCACGTATGAACCAGGAGTAACAGCCCATGTATGACCTGCTGACATTCATCTGCTCTGAACATGTATGAAGCATACGTATCTCTGCTTCCATGCTGCTCATGCACGAACCTTTACTAACTTTGCTGACCATTTATAACCTGAAAGATGGATGGAATGCTGAATGATTCATACATTGACCCCCAGTCACAGATCTGGATTAAATCCATTGTTCTTGTGCTCCCCATGCCACCTCAGTTCAGACCCAGCATTATGCAAATCAGTCTTGACCCCCACCCGTTGTCCGTGCCCTATTTACTCGCGCCCCCCCACCCGTTGTCTGTGATCTCTTTACTCCCGCCCGTTGCCCGTGCTCTCTTTACAAAGTTGTCCGTGATCTCTTCACTCCCGCCTCCCTCCCATTGTCCCTGCTGTCTTTACTCCCGCCCCCCACCCGTTGTCCGTGATATCTTTACTCCTGCCTCCCTCCCATTGTCCCTGCTGTCTTTACTCCCGCCCCCCACCCGTTGTCCGTGATCTCTTTACTCCTGCCTCCCTCCCATTGTCCCTGCTGTCTTTACTCCCGCCCCCCATCCGTTGTCTGTGATCTCTTTACTCCTGCCTCCCTCCCATTGTCCCTGCTGTCTTTACTCCTGCCCCCCACCCGTTGTCCGTGATCTCTTTACTCCTGCCTCCCTCCCATTGTCCCTGCTGTCTTTACTCCCGCCCCCCACCCATTGTCCGTGATCTCTTTACTTCCTCCCCCGCCCGTTGTCCGTGCCCTATTTACTCCCGCCCCCCACCCGTTGTCTGTGATCTCTTTACTCCCGCCCGTTGCCCGTGCCCTCTTTACAAAGTTGTCCGTGATCTCTTCACTCCCGCCCATTGTCCCTGCTGTCTTTACTCCCGCCCCCTTCCTCACTTACTGGATTTGCAAGCTAAACGAAGGTGCGGATTGCAAGGTAATGAGCAAACACATACAAGTTTCACTGCTAAATAGATATTCACGTTGGCTTTCATTTACCAGCATTTGCAGTACAGTAAGTACAACAAAGAGCATTCACTTTGTTTTCGGTGGAAATACCATACACAATGTTCCAGCCCGTCCATAGGTTCATATTTTATTGAGCAGTAAATATAGAAAAATAACACACAACAAAAAAATGTATTTAATTTTAAAAACATTACACACATATCACTACTCACCACGACATTCCACACCATGCCACTGCCCTCACGTCACTATACTAAGCACAACTTGCACACAAACTTTACAGTACTGAACACAGCAGATACGTTGCTCTACAACATACCTTACAAACGTTGCCAATATCTGTGACTCAACACTTATAAGGTCCCCTTCAGCACTCGCAAAACACGTTATTTCACCGACCAGTACATTACAGATGGGACACGCTATTTCACGTCCCTTCAGCACCCTCACACCCCCTCAGCCCCCTCACCTTCACACACCCTCACTCACCCACCCACCCTCACTCACCCACACACCCTCACTCACCCTCACACCCCCTCACCCTCACACCCCCTCACCCTCACACCCCCTCAACCTCACACCCCCTCACCCTCACCCTCAACCTCACACCCTCTCAACCTCACACCCTCACCCTCACATACCCTCACACCCCTCAACGCCACACCCCCTCACCCTCACACCCCATCACCCTCACCCTCACACACCCTCACTCACACTCTCTCACACTCTCACCCCCTCTCACCCTCACACCCCCTCTCACCCTCACAGCCCCTCACTCACCCTCACCCGCCCTCTCACCCTCACAGCCCCTCACCGCCCTCTCACCCTCACTCACCCTCACACACCCTCTCACCCTCACACACCCTCTCACCCTCACTCACCCTCTCACCCTCACTCACCCTCACCCCCTCACCCCCTCACCCACCCTCCCACCCCTCACCCTCTCACCCCCCTCACCCTCACTCACCCTCTTACCCCCCTCATCCTCACCCTCACATACCCTCACCCACACACCCTCTCAACCTCACACACCCTCACCCTCACATACCTTCACCCTCACACCCCCTCATACCTTCACCCTCACACCCCCTCACCCTTACCCTCACCCTCACACACCCTCACTCACACTCTCTCACCCTTGCACACACTCTGAACCCCTCTCACCCTCAACCCCCCTCACACCCCCTCTCACCCTCACACCCCCTCTCACCCTCACACCCCCTTTCACCCTCACACCCCCTTTCACCCTCGCACCCCCTCATCCTCACACCCCCTCACCCCCCTCACCCCCCTCTCACCCTCACTCACCCTCACACACCCTCTCACACTCTCACCCCCTCTCACCCTCACACCCCCTCTCACCCTCACAGCCCCTCACTCACCCTCACCCGCCCTCTCACCCTCACAGCCCCTCACCGCCCTCTCACCCTCACTCACCCTCACACACCCTCTCACCCTCACACACCCTCTCACCCCTCTCACCCTCACCCCCTCTCACCCCCTCACCCACCCTCCCACCCCTCACCCTCACTCACCCCCCTCACCCTCACTCACCCTCTCACCCCCCTCATCCTCACCCTCACATACCCTCACCCACACACCCTCTCAACCTCACACACCCTCACCCTCACATACCTTCACCCTCACACCCCCTCATACCTTCACCCTCACACCCCCTCACCCTTACCCTCACCCTCACACACCCTCACTCACACTCTCTCACCCTTGCACACACTCTGAACCCCTCTCACCCTCAACCCCCCTCACACCCCCTCTCACCCTCACACCCCCTTTCACCCTCACACCCCCTTTCACCCTCGCACCCCCTCATCCTCACACCCCCTCACCCTCACATCCCCTCACTCTCAAACTCCCTCACACCCCCACTCCCTCACACCACTCACACCCCCGCACACTCACACGCCCACACACTCACACCCCCACACACTCACACCCCCACACCCTCACACCCCCTCACCCTCACCCTCACACCCCCTCACCCACCCTCACACCCCCTCACTCTCACACACCCTCATTCACACACACCCTCTCACACACCATCACCACTCTACTGCCCTCACTCTACTGCCCTCCCTCTACCGCCCGCCCTCCCTCCCTCTACCGCCCTCCCTCTACCGCCCTCCCTCACTTTACCGCCCTCACTTTACCACCCTCACTTTACCGCCCTCACTCTACCACTCTAACGCCCTCACTCACTCTACCGCCCTACCTCACTATCTATCTATCGCCCTCCCTCTATATCGATAGCCCTCCTTCTATCTATCCCCCTCCCTCCCTCTATCTATCGCCCTCCCTCTATCTATCGCCCTCCCTCTATCTATCGCCCTCCCTCTATCTATCGCCCTCCCTCTATCGCCCACCCTCCCTCTATCTATCTATTGCCCTCCCTCACTCTATCTATCGCCCTCCCTCACTCTATCGCCCTCCCTCACTATCTATCTATCGCCCTCCCTCTATATCGATAGCCCTCCTTCTATCTATCCCCCTCCCTCCCTCTATCTATCGCCCTCCCTCTATCTATCGCCCTCCCTCTATCTATCGCCCTCCCTCTATCTATCGCCCTCCCTCTATCGCCCACCCTCCCTCTATCTATCTATCGCCCTCCCTCTCTTCCACCCACCTCCTTCTCTAACTCCCTGTTCTCTTCTCTTCTCCTGTGCTGATCTGCTGTTCTCTTCCACCGCCTCCTTCTTTAACTCTCTGTTCTCTTTTGCTGATCTGCTGCTCTCTTCCACGCCGCCTCCTTCTTTAACTCCATGTTCTCTTCTCCTGTGCTGATCTGCTGCTCTCTTCCACGCCGCCTCCTTCTTTAACTCCATGTTCTCTTCTCCTGTGCGGATCTGCTGTTCTCTTCCACCGCCTCCTTCTTTAACTCTCTGTTCTCTTTTGCGGATCTGCTGCTCTCTTCCACGCCGCCTCCTTCTTTAACTCCCTGGTCTCTTCTCCTGTGCTGATCTGCTGTTCTCTTCTACCCGCCTCCTTCTGTAACTCCCTGGTCTCTTCTCCTGTGCTGATCTGCTGCTCTCGTCCACCCCAACTCCTTCTTTAACTCCCTGTTTGCTTCTCTTCTCCTGTGCTGATCTGCTGTTCTTTCACCCCGCCTCCATCTCTAACTCCCTGTTCTCTTCTCCTGTGCTAATATGTTGTTCTCTTCCACCCGCTTCCTTCCTTAACTCCCTGTTCTCTTCTCCTGTGCTGAACTGCTGTTCTCTTCCACCCGCCTCCTTCTTTAACTCCCTGTTCTGTTCTCCTGTGCTGATCTGCTCTCTTCCACCCGCCCCCTTCTCTAACTCCCTATTATCTTCTCCTGTGCTGATCTGCTACTCTCGTCCACCCTAGCTCCTTCTTTAACTCCCTGTTCGCTTCTCTTGTTCTGATCTGCTGTTCTCTTTCACCCCGCCTCCTTCTCTAACTCCCTGTTCTCTTCTCCTGTGCTAATCTGCTGCTCTCTTCCACCCCACCTCCTTCTTTATATCCATGTTCTCTTCACCTGTGCTGATCTGCTGCGCTCTCCTACCCTGCCTCCTTCTCTAACTCCCTGTTCTCTTCTCTTCTCCTGTGCTGATCTGCTGCTCTCTTCCAACCCGCCTACTTTAACTCCCTGTTCTCTTCTCCTGTGCTGATCTGCTGCTCTCTTCCACCCGCCTCCTTCTTTAACTCTATGTTCTCTTCTGCTGCGCTGTTATGCTGCTCTCTTACACCCACCTCCCTCTCCAACTCCTTGTTCTCTTCTCCCAAGCTGATCTGCTGTTCTCTTCCTCCCGCCTCCTTTTCTAACTCCCTGTTCTCTACTCCTGTGCTGATCTGCTGCTCTCTTCCACACCGCCTCCTTCTTTAACTCTGTTCTTTTCTCCTGTGCTAATCTTCTCTCTTCTACCCGCCTCCTTCTTTAACTCCCTGTTCTCTTCTCCTGTGCTGATCTGCTGCTCTCTTCCACCCCACATCCTTCTTTAACTCCCTGTTCTCTTCTCTTCTCCTGTGCTGATCTCCTACTCTCTTCCACCCTCCTCCTACTTTAACTCCCTGTTCTGTTCTCCCGTGCTGATCTGCTGCTCTCCTCCACCCGCCTCCTTCTCTAACTCCCTGTTCTATTCTCTTCTCCTGTGCTGATCTGCTGCTCTCTTCCACCCCACCTCCTTCTTTAACTCCCTGTTCTCTTCTGCTGTGCTGATCTGTTCCTCTCTTCCACCCACCTCCTTCTCTAACTCCTTGTTCTCTTCTCTTCTCTCATGCTGATATGCTGCTCTCTTCCACCGTGCCTCCTTCTCTAACTCCCTGTTCTCTTCTCTTCTCTTTTCCAGTGCTGATCTGCTGCTCTCTTCCACCCCACCTCCTTCTTTAACTAACTGTTCTCTTTTACCGTGCTGATCTGCTGCTCTCTTCCAGCCCACCTCCTTCTTTAACTCCCTGTTCTCTTCTCCTGTGCTGATATGCTGCACTCTTCCACCGTGCCTCCTTCTCTAACTCCCTGTTCTCTTCTCTTTTCCAGTGCTGATCTGCTGCTCTCTTCCACTCCACCTCCTTCTTTAACTAACTGTTCTCTTTTACCGTGCTGATCTGCTGCTCTCTTCCAGCCCACCTCCTTCTTTAACTCCCTCTTCTCTTCTCCTGTGCTGATCTGCTGCTCTCTTCCACCCGCCTCCTTCTTTAACTCCCTGTTCTCTTTTGCTGTGCTGATCTGCTGCTCTCTTCCACCCACCTCCTTCTCTAATTCCCCGTTCTCTTCTATTCTTCCGCACTGATCTGCTGCTCTCTTCCACCGCCTCCCTCGCTAGCTCCCTGTTCGGTTCTCTTCTCCTGTACCGATCTGCTATTCTCTTCCACCCGCCTCCTTCTTTAACTCCCTGTTCTCTTCTGCTGTGCTGATCTGCTGCTCTCTTCCACATACATCCTTCTGTAACCGCACACACACATACATACAACCACGCACACACACACATACAACTGCACACACAACCACACAAACACACACAACCACACACACACAACCACACATACACAACCCCACACACAAACATCACCCCACACACAAACATCACCCCACACACCAACATCACCCCACACACCAACATCACCCCACACACAAACATCACCCACAACCACACGCACAACCACACGCTCACCACACGCTCACCACACGCTCACCACACGCTCACCACACGCTCACCACACGCTCACCACACGCTCACCACACGCTCACCCACACGCTCAGCCACACGCTCAGCCAACCACACACACAACCACACACACAAACACACACACAACCACACACACAACCACACACATCTACCTATCGCCCTCACGCTATCTACCTGTCGCCCTCACGCTATCTACCTATCGCCCTCACGCTATCTATCTATCTTTCGCCCTCACTCTATCTATCTATCTATCTATCTTTCGCCCTCACTCTAATTATCTTTCGCCCTCCCTCTAGCTGCCCCAGACCATCAGACAGGCCAGTTCATGGACCTGTTTCAGAAAGAATCTGAAAACCTGGTTGTTTCCTAGAATGGAAAACTAGTTTCTTTCACTGCCTATTACGGGCTGGTAACGTGCTGACCATCACCATTTCTAAAAGCGCCAGGATACCCGTAGGGTGACAGTTTTTGCGCTATATAAGTGATTTTTACATTACATTACATCTATCGCCCTCCCTCTAGCTATCTTTCGCCCTCCCTCTAGCTATCTATCGCACTCACTCTATCTATTGCATCACCACAGCATCACTCAGGGGTACCACAGCATCACTCAGGGGCACCACAACATCACTATGCGCCACCACAGCATCACTGAACGCCAGAGCATCACTCGTCGCCACCACAACATCACTGAGCGCCAACACAGCATCAATCTGTGCAACCATTCAACAACTGGTTCAAATATTTTCTCTCAATGTTTCAAGCTTTATTACAAATGTCATAAAAAGATGTTAATATTTCACCCTGTTCTTGGATTTTCGTTACAATAAAATACACTGAACATAATCTTCACAAAAGTTTAAGCTATTGCCATTATAAATTACAATAACTTTTATTTAAGTATTCATTATTTAGAAAAATTAAAAGCCATTGTGATTTGTAATATCAATACATCTAAGTCACATAAATACAAAACATGTTGCATTACAAATGCTATAGGTGTCACATTTGCAAATGATAAAAGTATTGGCATTGCAAATGGCAAAGCTATTAATTTCGCTATTTTCAAAGCCAACATATAAATAAAAAATGTGTCATTTACAAGACCAATAGCTCAAACTTTCCTAATGCGAGACCTATTGCATTGCAAATGCTTGTTTGAATTGTTTTTGGCCACTACAGGTGTGGCAGGGTATACTCAGACATGAGTCCCTTTCTCACTGCTCCATCAGGATTCAAGCAAGCCGGGCCAAAGACGGCTGAAATGCCAGAAACCGGTCCCCGGTAGCTTGTCATTGTTTCTGGTGAAGAATTGGCTTGGTAGTTTAGTCTGCTCTGTTCCCATGATGCACTGGGCCAGGGACAGACTGATTTGCATATAGCCAGGATCTGAGCTGGGATGGTGCAGTGAGATAAATAACGGTGATGGATCAAGCCCTGATCTTTGGACTGGGTAAGAGTGGTCTGCTTAATTCAGACACTCTGTTCATCACCACCCCCTTTTCTGAGTCGTCAGCAAAGGGCGCCGCCGTCAATCACCGGCACTTTTCTGGTGTGCGCCTGGAATGACCGCAGAGTCTCGGCGGGGGACGCGGTAAGAGCCCTACATACCGCTCGGGTGACCAGCGCCTGTCAGACTCGCCCCCCGGCAGGACGCCATAGGCTCCGCTCCTCGTCATTGTTGTTGAGCCCGGGCTGGTAACGGGCGGCCGCCATGTTGGGTCCAAGGCAGGGATCGGGATCGGGGCAGGGATCAGGAGCAATCAACCAACGCCGCTCCACAGGCACCAGCAGCGATCAGGACAGCCCTGCAGGTGCCCCACACCTTCCGCTTCAGTTAGGAAGCGTGCGCATAGCGGAGGGCTTCCTAAGGACGCTGGGCTCCAGGCCGGAGCAGCGCGCGGACCGGGAGCCGAGACGGTCAACGTCCGTCTGTCTCGGCTCCTCCTCCCCACCTCACCTCCTTGAGTAAGCCTTGGACTGCTCTGTCTCGCTACCCTGAGAGAGTCAAGTGCTGGAGAGGAGTACTTGGTTATCCAGTTTTGGGTCCCTTAGTACTGAGGCCCCAGGACACCAGTGAGAGAACACTCCAGTTGATGCGATTGGAGTGCAGTTACCCCTGAGTGCCCTGGCATACATGCAAACATTTCAACTTCGATAAGAGGGAGAAATATTCGCGGGTGGAAAGACCGGAATAACGCGTACCACGAAACGTGTCAGGCGTAACACAAAATCGATTGCAGGCAGTGGTGGCTGGTGACATTTGAAAGTTGGGGGGTGTAAACATCTGTGGGGGTGCACTGCGGCGAGCGAGCACAGCTTGCGAGCTTGAATATCTTAAGGAGGGTTTGGGGGTTCAGCCCCCTGAGAAAATTCTGAAAAAAAGAGTAGGTAAATGGTGCCTTTTCAAACAAATTTGAGAAACCAGAAGGTTAATAAAGCAATTGTGAAAGTGCAGTATACATTAATAAAGGGATGTCAAAAAACAACATGTGGCTAGAAATGTTTCTGAAGCTAGGCCCTGCCTGTGCCACGCACCTCTGAGCAATTTACATGCTGCGTGCCAGCAGGGCCTAGCGTCAGAAACATTTCTATTGTTATGTTTTTTAAGCTAGGTCCAGTGAAGGCACTCCGTGTGTATGCTTCTCAGAGGTGCGTCATGCGTGGTAGGGCTGTAGCTCCAGAGTGAGAAACATTTTCTACACCAGTCTGCGTTCTCACTCTATAAACACTAACACTCTTTGAAGTGCAGATTCACTCTGCACTTCAAAGAGTGTTAGTGTTTAGAGTGGGAACGAGACCCGAAGATAATTCAGAACTGCTTTGGATGAAGGCGCACCTGCACACAACCACTCAAGGACACTCAATTAGCACAAACCTATAGAGAGCACATTAGAGCACTGTTTGCACCGTGCATCGAGCACTAATATACACATTGAATTGTACGGAGACTGCGGTTGTGTTCGCACACAGCACACGCTCTCCGTGGGATCCCTATATACTTACCTTGGGTGGTTCATTGGGCCCTCAGCAATTCTAGGTCCTCTTGACTGTGTGTCAACTCGAGTTGTGATTCTTATACCACTTTATACCACTTATACCACTTTCTTCATATATATATATATATTGCTATATATATATATATATATATATATATATATATATATATATAATAAAGGGTAGGTGTAATACACATCTAGCTCTGTGTCTTCTGTCATCAAAATTAGTGAATGTCCATAATCCCACACAAAGATACCCGACGAAGAAGGGTGCACATGGAATGGCTACAGAATCACATTACTGGATGCTGTTAAGCAGAAGGTGGAAGTTATCAAAGTACTGATGAATCACTGAAACTATGCAGGAAGATGGCTGGGCCACTAATAAAGGGACATGTTTTGTATTCCACGCACTAGCGATGGCTCAGACGTTTTGGTCGAGCAGAGAAGTTGGGATTAATCTACAACTTTTCCAGGTTCACGCTGTGCAATTCTGTTACCAGATGGGTACTATCTTTAACATCAAAGGTTAATGCTTTGTTCTTAATTCTTGAAAGGGGGTATTAGAGCCTGTGCAACAGGCAATCAGCATTTTATTTTTAGCAGCCGCACAATAGTTAGTGCTAGTGCAACAAAATCAGTCCCAAACTCCTATTTTTGGTTTGTGCTGTGTAAAACTGCCAAAAATAACATGTTGACATATGTCACAGACTATAATCACCCCCTCCAAGAAATAAGGACAAAGCAATGATCCCTGATTTTGTAGTTGCACACTGTGCAGTTCAACCAGCCAGTAGATGGGTACCTGCCTCTGATATTAAAGGATATTGCTTTCTAAGAGGGGAGAACCAGAAAATTAACAGGGAGAGCTGAGCCAGGAGTGTGGCTTGGCTTTTAGGGCTCGTGCACGAGCTGAGCAGTGAGAATGTTTGCTATGTACATCATACAAAAAACATCACGTAAAATATGACAAAATCTCTTCAAAATTCAAAAAAGTGAATTTCTCTAACATGTAGAAGCTTCAAAATTAAAACGTCACATTACAGCACTATACTAAATCAGCCACTAAATAGGTATAATTGTGTGATCTTAGTCAAATACTTTATTTCACCAAAACTCTTTTTTCTACAAGATCACATTTGAAATATGTGAGTTCAGAATATCAGTTAATCTGGGCAGTGGACAGGTTTTACATGACGCATGACTTGCCTCTTATTTCACTAATGGTTTGTGTCTTTACTTATGCAAATGCTTTGGTTTTACCTTTTTGTTCATTTTTCATGTAGCATGAACTGACCCAAAGGTACTGGAGCGCCTTACATAAGCACCAGGTATATTACACAATGTCACCATTCATTGTTTATTGGCATGGGTAGATTAAGTGATTCAGTGTCCCAGTTCCAAAGTATGCAACTCTGGCCCTAACACCACATCTTGGGCATCATTTATGAGAAATGACGCATCGCTGCGTGAAAGCAGCGATGCGTCACTTCAGTCTGCACTCCTTGCGCCATACCTGATGCGTCATATTTAATGTATGACGCATCAGGTCGCATGGAGTTACAGATACAACAGTATTTCTGACATATCTGTAAGAGCAAAAGTGACGCATTGCTGGAGTGTGTCCCAAAAGTGACGCAACTCCAGCAATGCATCCTTTAACATGGGACAAGTCCCATGGGAAAGGGCCTGCGTCAGTCTTACGCCTGAGGCGCAAGATTTTGACGCAGTGAAATCTCATAGATTTCACTGCGTCACTTCTACGAGGCTTTTTGCGGGGGAACGCCCCCCCTGCATACATTATACCTGACACAGGTATAATGTAGCGCAGGGATTCACAAAGTGGCGCATCTGCTTAGATGCATCACTTTGTAAATAGTGCGCAACAAGAGGCATGTTTTATGCTGCTGATGCGTCACAAAAAGTGACGCATCGGAAGCGCAAAACTTACGCAAGGTCTCATAAATGAGGCCCTCTGAGTATAGGGAGAATCAGCATTTCATTGCTGGCGATAACAAAAACAGTGTTCTAAACTCTGTTTTTGTAAGCACTATGCGAAATGGACCCAAAAAAAAAAAAATTAATTCCCTCCCCAAAAAATTGAGGACAAACAGTTAAGCTTTAATGTCAGAGGTAAGTCTTGGAGCGGGAGATTAGAGTGTGAATGAGATTGGCAGTGGCGGTTTTACCGTGGGGGCGTTTGGGCGCTGCCCCCCTGTTTTCTCGCCGTGCGAGAAGAAGGCAGAAACAAATGGTAGTTATTTATTTATAACTACCATTTGTTTCTGCCTGCCCTTCTCGCACGGAGAGAAATGAGTCAGCAAACTTCCTCGAGCTCGAGCCTCAGGGCAGGGGGGAGTGGCTTGGGGGAGTGGCTTGCCCACTGTTGTGAATACGGACTGTTTGGACAGCCTGAGAGGCTGTCGAAACAGACAGTATTAGCAACAGTGGGCAAGCCGCTCCCCCAAGCCTCCTCCCACTCTCCGTTCTGCAGCCAGTGTTGCCAGATTTTTAGACCCATCCCCAGCCCAAAGCCGCTGAAATATAAGCCCAAAATAAGCCCAATCAGACCAGTTTCAGCCCAAAAAACAGCCCAAATAAGCAAGTCTCAAATTATGCATAAATTGTCATCAGAAACAATTTTAAGGACAAATATACATTCTATATCACCAACAGGTTTATCTTGGCAATCACTGCTGGGACTAATCAGTATGTGAGAAGGAAATAAGCGAGTAAAACGTGCACAATTAGCATTCTCACAAACTATTCCCCATTAATCACGCCACTGCAATTATGCACTATTCACAACATAGTTATATGTATGTTATTATTAGATAAATGTAAATAACCATTAGGGACTTATTTCAAGTTGTCTAGTAATTACAGAAGCAAAAACATTACAGAATAAGTACCATTCACACAAGATACTTGGGCATTTTTTAAACTAGACAAAAAGTCTGCTGTATATATCGGGGAATAACATGTGAACAAATTAGTAAGAAAAGGCCCCAAACGTTTAACAACTTAAACCTACATACAATCACTATTAGGTTTTACATTATCACTAAATACAATTGCATCAATTCTTGTGTACCATTTTCCAGGGACGGGCCGACGTGTTTTCTGTTTTGTGGGCCCGTTTTATGGTCTGGTGGCCAACTTTTGCTATGGATTTCTCTGATATTACCACAAACACTGCCTACAGCAAGCAAAAATACCACGAGAAGAGCAAAAACAACATAGCGTGAATGGAGACGGATAGGACACCAGACAGGCCAAACCAGCAACGTCTTAAAGGCTTGCAGGTGGCAGCTAGGGGTGGGAGAAGGCTGTGGGCAGTTTTAAGTTAATACCGTCCGGAACCCAGACCCAGACTCACTTACCTGAGGTATGCAGCACATTCTGAGGAACTCATAACACTGGTATCTTTCAGAAGTAAACATACTGGGTGGGCAATAAATTAGGAAATCTGGAGCAAGTTGACATGACGATACTGCACCAAGGACACTGCACCACTTTGGAAAGGAATATGCTTACATTAGTCATCCTTTCTTCATATGACTTTTGGTTTAAACCACTCACCATTTTGGTAGCTCTACTCTTTAACTAAAGTAATTGTGCCTGGTTAAAAAAAATTAGACTACTGCCTCTGATGTACAAGAGTCTTATTCTGCGCCCACTATGTTTTGTGCAGGAAGAATTATGGAGATTATATTCTAGACGCTCATGAACAACTGTTTACAAATAGAGCACAATAGGCCCAATTTGATCTGTAATTTGCTACAGAGACACATTAATTTGTGACATGGGCATGATTGGCAAATGATACTTCAGCTAAGACCTCATAAATAGGATTTACAAATGTCCAGGTTTATGCTATGCGTTGGGCTCAGTGGAACACTTGCCCCAAAGTATGTTATCGTTTTGAGAAATGTTAGCTTAGATTTAAGGGAAAAACTTCCTCATTTGTACTGGTCTCCAGAAATATTCACATATCCCAAGGCTAAGCTTTAAGAAAAGGCTGCAATCATTTTCCCAAAAAATACCTCTACTAATATAATTAGGTATTAAGAAATAACCTTCTTTGTTGCTTTAATAATTCGGCATCTATAAAAACTACTTATGGTATGCTTGTCCCCGTTACCAAATATAGCACCATGCCTGCTGCAGTCTTCACGGTCTGTTCACAATTAGAATGACACCACTATTTACATTATTCATTCATTAGAAATTGACTTGTTGGTACTTTCAACCCATACAATTATTTTAATGGCTTGTAAGATACCAAATATTCAAGCAAGGTCCACGCAGGAGCAACTCAACCATTCAATGGTTTCCTTTGCATTCTGGGAATTGTAGTCACGATTTTAAAGAGATCACCGATTACAAGTCTTCCAAAGAAAAGAAATGGGCTGGCTGACTATTTCCCGCTCGGCTCCTGGAATGTTGCATTGTCACACGCACTAAAACTAACTAACGGAACAAGTAAGAGGTAAAACGGCACGAGATCTTAGACCGGTTACTACAGTGCACTGTTAACTCACTCTACCTTTTTCTCACTGTTGTGCCTCTGCTGTGACCCAGAGAATGCCCTGAGACCGTGCCTGCTCATGTTCTTTGTGAAAAACGTTCTGAAGGGTAGGAAAAGTGGACATTTCGACCACTAAATTAATCCTACAATACACTGGCACCTAAAGAACCACCGCAACAGCAACAGAAGCAGGTTGCACGATCGGCCACCGACCAGTCCTTGGCTTGCCGCTCCTGAGACTCCTCCTCTGAGTACTGTACGATGCGATGCGCGCCCAGAAAAGCAAACGAAAAGTTAAAAAAATAAATTATTACAGGCCTGCCCCCTCGCAAGACCATTGGTCATTCTCTCTGGGGGCAGGCCATCAACAAGAAGCAGGGCCCGCCCCTCATACGTAGCGCATTTGCGCTATGAATGATTGACGGCCCTGTTACCGATTCTCTGTGGGCGCCGCACAACCACTTATTTTGCGCACACTAGGGCAAATGTCGCCCAATTTCCCGCAACCCGCCAGGGTATTTTTTTCCCGCACAAATGGGAAAAATGTCGCCCAATTGTGCGGGAAAACGCCCAATCTGGCAACATTGTCTGCAGCATGCAGACTAAGAGGAATGACGTGTTTAGGGCAGCCGGCCGAACCAATCAGCGCCGGCTGCCATGGAGGGGACAGGACTCGAGTCGAGAGCCAGAGCGGGAAGCCAAGCCAAGGTACGTTTTTTTTTACATTTATTTTTATTATTATGAGGCAGTCAGTCCGAGTCTGTTATTATTGTCCAGCCACCGCCAATTTTACGCCCCGCCTATTTCAAATGTCACCAGCCGCGACTGGAGATTGGCATCAACATTTTAATTTTCATAGTTTTACAAAGTTCAAAGAAACACAGAGTTAGAAACCTTGGTTGAAACACATTTATTCTCCCAGGGACAATAGATGGGTTTGACTTGTTTTTCTTTTTTTCTTACCTTAACGTGTGTCAGGAGCACAGAAAAACGCTATGGCAGGCAAAGGGAGTGTGATAATATTGCAGGAGCAGGTTTCTGGCAGTGCCTACTCCGAGTCACAGGAAAGTAATCCCTCGTGCCTGCCGATCCCACCGAGGAATACTTTTACGCATTTCTCGCCCCTGGGCCTGCCCAAGCTCACATTTCAGCCAATAGGTTTAGGATGGGCTCGGGTTTTAATGTATTGGCAACTTCGGAGGCGGGGGAGAAAGGGCAGAGAGCAGAGGTCATTTCCGAACTCAATTTAGCTCTAAGTAATCTCAAGCCGATCATTTGACAATCCGCATGGAATAGGGTTTTGAATACAAGAATCGGGAGGCGGGAGACTAGCCATCAAATCGGTAGTCTCACGCCTGAATCGGGAGGGTTGGCATGTATGCCCTGGTGCCCAGGAAGGGTCTAACATTCCCCCCTCACCTCCTCTCCCCCCTCCTCCTCTCCCCCCTCCTCCCGCCTCCTCTTCCCCCTCCCTCCCTCCTCCTCCTCCTCCTCCTCCTTCCTCCCCCCCTCCTCCTCCTTGCTTCCTCCCCCCCTCCTCCTCCTCCTCCCCCTCCCCTTCCCCCCCCTCCCCCCCCTCCCCCCTCCTCCTCCTCCCCTTCCCCCCCCTCCCCCCTCCTCCTCCTCCTCCCCTTCCCCCCCCCTCCCCCCTCCTCCCCCCTCCTCCCCCCTCCCCCCTCCTCCCTCCCCCCTCCTCCTCCTTCCTCCCTCCCCCCCCTCCTCCTCCTCCTCCTCCTCCTCCTCCTCCTCCCTCCTCTCCCTCCCTCCTCCTCCTCCTTCCTCCCCCCCCTCCTCCTCCTTGCTTCCTCCTCCTCTCCCCCCCCCTCCCCTCCTCCTCTTTCCCCCCTCCCCCCTCCTCCTCCTCCTCCTCCCTCCCCCCTCCTCCCTCCTCCTCTCCCTCCTCTGCCCCCCTCGCCCCCCTCCTCTCAGTCTCACCCTCTCTCCTGGGTCTCTTCTCTTCTTCACTATTGGAAACTAATGAACGGTTTCACTTCCGGGTAAACCCGGGGCGGAAGCAGCGGAGCCGATGGAGCTCTCCTCAGGCCCGTGAGGTGAACAGTGTCCGGGTCATGGGGGGCAGCGTCAGCACCAGCAGCGGAGGCGGAATGAAGCCTCCTCCCAAAATAGCATAAGCCCTGCCCCTCCCTCCTGTAATGTCTGCTTCCGGGTCAGCGTCGACAGAGTCCGCGTCAGTACCGGATGTTGCCGAGCTCTTCTCAGGCTTGTGAGTGTGATAGTGTCTCAGACCTTGTTCTTTGATGTTTGTATTCAGTGGGAGGTTGTCTCTGCAATGGATTGAGAGGTTTGCTAGGAGGAAACAAAAGCATATTTAGTTTCTTCTCTCAGAATGCATGTCTTTATTAAGCACCTTTGTCCACAGTTCTGTACATTGAACCCTTTGATATCCGGACTTTGTTCCCTAAAGTAAGGTGGTTGTTTTATTCATAACTAGCATATGAAGCTGACTTCTAGTACGTTGATATACTAATGATTTGTGGGGCCCCGGCAATACATATTTGGGGCTCCCTATTTGGAATACATTTGACTGTATTACCGCTTTTAGGGTCATTGAAGTCCGTGTGATGCCCCAAAAATATTTAATCGTGTTAACCCTTCAGAACCCAGGGACGGCAAAAGCATCTAAAAGCCCAAGCTGGCTAGAGTCCACCAGCCAAGTACTATCAAAAGAAGCTTGAACACACATTGATCAAGGTATTTCGTTTTGCGTTTGAGTCTATATTTTTTCTTGCAAAAAGGTTCAGTTTGTTACTCTTATTGCAGGAAATCTTGTTATGGGTTATGTGTTCTAAGTTTAGTGGACTAATGCATAACATTACAATAAAAAGACTTATACATAAACCACTTGAAAGTGTAGCTTTAGTTGCTGAATATTTGTAATTACAAATAAATCCCCTTTCACCATGGGCATTCCTGCTGCAGCAGCGAAATTCAAAGCACCAATCTCAGGATTTTCGCCATCGCATTTGTGAAAATAGAATAACTTTCTCTTTATTTCTCTTCCCCTGCCTTGTCCATCTGAACTTCTATATATGTGTAAACCTACAGCTAAACCGGAGCCGCTTTCAGTGGCAGACCCAAATCTCAACAACAATTGTTTCACCGGTATCCCACAAACGATGCCAGGGCCTCAAGTAAAGAAGACATACACAGTTGAATGTGAGGGTTGAGGCTGGGCAGACCAAGCGTGCACAAGAGAATTTGAGGGTTGAGGCTACACAGATCAAGCATGCACAAGAGAATGTGAGAGTTGAGGCAGGGCAGACCACGCATACACAGTTGAATGTGAGGGTTGAGGCTGGGCAGACCAAGCGTGCACAAGAGAGTGTGAGGGTTGAGTCTGAGCACACCAAGCATGCGCAAGAGAATGTGAGGGTTGAGTCTGAGCACACCATGCATGCGCAAGAGAATGTGAGGGTTGAGGCTGACAGTCCAAGCATGCACAAGAGAATGTGAGGGTTGAGGCTGAGCAAACCAAGCAATACAAAAGGGGATGATGGACGGAGCGTCTGAGCAAATCAAACACTCACCCCCAGTCAACTGATCTGGGTTTAATCCATCACCATTCTTTAGCTCACTCTGCCACCCCAGTTCGGACATGGCCATATGCAAATCAGTCTGATCCCGTGCCTCATGGGAACAGTCCAGCCTGAACTGCCAAGCCATGGCTTTCCCAGACCGGAAACAAGCATCCTGGGACCTGTTTCAAATTCATAATCCTCATCAGCCAGGCTATCTTGAATCCAGTGGCAAAGTGAGCAAGGAATTCACTGTGAGAAGTTAGCCTGGCATGTAATATCCACTATTTTAGTGGGCACCTTGCACCAGTCTAAAAGACCCTTATTGATGGTGTTTATAAAGTCAACCTTATAGACAAGCTATCCTAGTGTTAGCATGTGTTAGAAATGGGATCCCTGGCTGGCCAGGGCTTGCGCCAAAGTCAGTCAGAGACCACCACTCCTAAGTCAGGGCAAGGGAGTTACACGCCAAGATAACCACCTACACAATCCTAACCAACTTAGGAACAAGTCACGCAGGGAACTAGGACCTCACTAGCACCACCTGTACTAGCAAGAACAACGACCTAAGTATCACAATACCTGTAGGGGTATAAGCACATAACACATGATGCAGAACATACATTCAGAGGTGTAAGAACATGGCACATGACGCATTAAGACACATTCAGAGGTGCAGCAAAAGATAAATTGCGCCAACTTGCATAAGTCACCACCTGTGACTGTCCATAGGCCAACTGGCCTCTCTAGGGCTAGGATGCCCTGTGTCCCAAAATCAGGAGGGCCTAAACGTGGCAGTAGCCCACAAAGTGCTGGGCAACTGGTGTAGATAATGAGGGTCAACGCTGGAGCCTCGCAGGCTCTGACCAAATCTACTGTCCCCTAAAGAGCCTCGCTGGGCTCTACAATACGCAATGCTCCTGAGCCTTTCTGGGGCTCTAAACACTATGTGGGCCCTGAAGCCTCGGGGCTCCTAAACAAATATACAGGGCCAAACAGCGGTGGAGCCTCTCAGGCTCCGAATAACAATGGCCCCCAGAGCCCTCGTGGCTCAGGTTCAATAATGCGGCAAGGGAGCCTCTCGGGGCTCTTATTGCAAATGGCGCCTTCCTTGGAGTCCCTCCCGGACTCGAGACAGCCAGAGAATGCCCCCGAGAGCCACCAAGGCGAAGCCCCACTCATCGGCTTCCTTGGTGCGGCGGCTCTCCTCTCATAGGCAGCTGCAGGGCTCCTCTATGCCGGTTACCATGGGCTCTCCCTCACTCCTGGGAGCCTCGTGGAAGGCGCCGGCAGCAGGACTCTTCCTCCCTCCTTCTCAGGGCGAGTGCACCGGGGCGCAGGGTAGGCTCCTGCCTGCTCCGGTGCTCAAAACAGCCGCGGCTCTTCCTTAGGAGGCGGGGTAGGCTCCCGCCCTCCTACTTCCCGTTTCCGGTTGTCCCGCCCGGCCTGCCTGACTTCCTGGTCGCAGGCCGGCGGGGATGTTCGGTTTGTCCCAGGCTGCGGCGGTGATGCGGGGGGGACACACGAGGGGTAGGCTCCCTCCATTATTTAATTATAAAGCGAGGTGACACTCGCTACAAGTGGAAAAATGCCGCAATTTGGGGCAAATGCCGGGTGGGCACCGGCTTTGAGCACCAAGCGCTTCAACAGCAAACACAGCGCTCGCAAGCGCTAAGGAGGCAAATCCTGCGGCCAATGCCGGGTGGGCACCGGCCTCCTGCAACAAAGCGCTCATAGGCGCTTCAGGGAAATGAAGCGCTCCCAAGTGCTAGGCAGGTGAATACAGCGCTCTCAAGCGCTATAAAAGGGTACAAACAGTCCAGCAAAGTCCATCAGGTGGGCAGGGGGCAAGGCTGGGCCCAGAGCTAGCTCACTGGGTCTCCAGGCAGGGAGACAGTCCAAGTGGCGGTCCTCTGGCCCAGCAGCAGCCCCCTCAGGCAGGATCCTGGAAGAGAACAACTTCTGTGGGGACACAGCCCCATTTTTATACACCACATTCCTTTGTTCTGGCACAGGGTGAGGGGAGAAACCAGTCGCAGCTGGTTGGTGAGCACTCTTGATGTGCTCAATCACTCTTTTCATTCACTGGCAGGGCTAGGGTCATTAGTCGCACCACAGGGGGCGGAGCCAGCATTGTCTGGGGAAAACCCAGCCTCATTCAGGACACAGGTACACTCCTCCCCAGCCATCAGCATGCTAATCTCCCACTCACCACCGGGCAGACCCATCCAGCCTTCCTGGAGCCAGGCTCACCAGCCAGCTCCAGCCAATCACACGCCAGGCATATTTTACACTAATATGCCAACTCCTAGAAGTGGCATTTCCGCACAAGACACAGTCATGCCACATACATCATTGTGAAGCATTCACTCTCACGAGTTCGCACATACCAAATTCGAGCATACACACCTCACGCATCAGGAACTACCAGAGACACAGACATTCCCCATGCATTCCTATGAGAGGGCAGGCCTATCTCATCACATGCACTCAGAGTGTGCACGCACTTTCCACTGGGACACAGTGAAAGTGCGCAGAAACCAAAAAATCACTCCCTCCAATTCATATTCACAAAGCAAAAAGTTTAGGGGTGAACCTGCCAGAAGGGCCAAGTCCAACAGCATGGACCAGCAGTCTTAGGCTAAAACCTCAGAGAGCATGTGAAGCAAGCTGTTTTACCAATTATAATCCCTTAAATACCAAATGAAAGGACACCAAACAAGGTACATATCAATTATATATGTATTTATTACTAACACAACCCCTCTGCACTCGTTATGAGGTCAGAGATAGAAGTACATTACAAGTTACTTATTAAGCATACTATAAGTTGCACAAATACAGTTCTGCCCTAGGGGCCTCACGAACCATATACTAAATAAGTGGTATAAGGACCACTTCTGAAATGGTGAATAGGCCTAAGGCCTACAGAATCGCTGGGGCTACACTGGACAACCAAGGGATTGGAAGTAGGAGGCCCAAGGGAGACGCGTGCAGTGTCTAAACGCAGTCACGAGTTACCATAGAGTTATAATGGGAACATAAAAGTTACAAAGTAGTAGATTAAGGACACTTCCGGATGGACTAGGATGGAACCCTTTTAAACTAGGACACTTCGAGAGTCAACACCCACGGGAGCACAGGAGTACTCAAGTTACCTCACCCTGATTAGCAGGCCCACAGCCACAATAAAGTAGAAAAACCAGAAAATCACAGCAAAAAGTGGGGGTGACCATAGGAAGCAGACCCTATTCTCCTACACTCACATCTGAGCATACCCTGCCAACTTATGGCGAACAAAGCGATACAAAAGGGGATGATGGACGGAGCGTCCTAGCAAATCAAACACTCACCCCCAGTCAAGTGATCTGGGTTTAATCCATCACCATTCTTTAGCTCACTCTGCCACCCCAGTTCAGACATGGCCGTATGCAAATCAGTCTGACCCTGTGCCTCATAGGAACAGTGCAGCCCGAACTGCCAAGCCATGCCTTTCCTGGACCAGAAAAAGCATCCTGGGACCGATTTCCGATTCATAATCCTCATCAGCCAGGCTATCTTGAGTCCAGTGGCAAAGTGAGCAAGGGACTCACGTCTGAGCATACCCTGCCAACTTATGGCGAACAAAGCGATACAAAAGGGGATGATGGACGGAGCGTCTGAGCAAATCAAACACTCATCCCCAGTCAACTGATCTGGGTTCAATCCATCACCATTCTTTAGCTCACTCTCCCACCCAGTTCAGACATGAACATATGCAAACCAGTCTGACACTGTGCCTCATGGGAACAGTCCAGCCCGAACTGCCAAGCCATTTTATTTATTTATTTTATTTATTATTAATCTTGTAGAGCGCGAACAGCTACCCGTGAGGGTTTCCCGGCGCTAATTGACATTATAGCATAATAGTCCAGTAGGAGATAAAGCGCAGAAGCCAGATATTAAAGGCTTGGCAGCTTTCCGAAGGAAATTATTGGGCAAAGAGCCAGGTCTTAACGGCTTTGCGGAAACGAAGATGACAGTGCTCCTCTCGTAGATCTAAAGGAAGAGAATTCCAAAGTCTGGGTCCCAGTACAGAAAAGGAACGACCGCCCACTCTGGTGAGCCTAAACTTAGGCACACAGAAAAAATGTTGGGAGGAAGAGCGGAGGGAGCGTGCGGGAACATAGGGTTTAACGAGAGATTGGAGATAGGTGGGGGCGGCTTTAATCTTTATCTTATGCATAAAGCATAGTGTTTTGAATTTAACTCGTTTGTCAAGGTTAAGCCAATGGAGTTGTTTTATGCGTTCGGAAATTGGATCATATTTCCGACAACCACACAGAAGCCGAGCGGCGGCATTCTGGACTAGTTGGAGACGGCGCATGACCGCCTTGGTCGCCCCCAGATAGAGCACATTACTGTAGTCCAATCTGGAGGTCACCAGCGCCATTACAACAGATCTCTGGGTGTCAGAAGGCAGAACCGGAAACATGCATCCTGGGACCAGTTTCGGATTCATAATCCTCATCAGCCAGGCTATCTTGAATCCAGTGGCAAAGTGAGCAAGGGACTTTTTTGTCTCGTTTTTAGAGGCAAATGGTGTGTATGCCAGCCACACATATATAGAGTAATCTGGTACTCAACAGACCTCAGTTTGGACCAACAAACAAGAAGACTATTCTACATCCTCAGATTGAGGAGTCGTTAAAAGCGGCTTTACTGGGGAGGAGCTAAGCGGGCATCCGAGATGGCCGCGTGAGCACAGGCCTCCCGGGACCCTCGCCGCTCTTCGTAAAATATCCTGACGCTATCCTGATTTTTCAGATGGGTTACTGAAGATGAACCCTAGCTGATACCTTTGCTCTTTCAAGAATTTGATTTGGACTTTGGGAACCGCAGTTACGTCGATCCGAACTTTTGAGGCCCACCTTGCGGTGAAGCCGGGGGCTTGGCAAGCTGGCACGCCGCGACGAACGGCTGAGGGGTCTTCCCCCAGTAGCCCTACATCGACTTTCAGTTTCGTTTTTGGGTCCTGGCACTATCAGATCGCACGACTGTTCCGTTCTCTCGGAGGTCCGGTCCGACTCTGTCTCATCAATGTGTGCTTTCGGTTCTCAACGCTTCTGTATCGAACTGCGTTGTCATCTTGGCCACGCGAGTCTACTCTTGTAGACTATTGGTGACTTGCCTGCGTGCGGCCATTTTCACCAGGTCTCACGGGCCCCTTAGGGGGGCATCTTCCAGTACGGCAACCAGGGCCGACAACGAGAAGCGGAAAACCAAGGCGCCTATTCGCGGGGGACCGGTTCAAACTAATATCATGGATCGTTATACCCATTCTAAAGGATCCCCCGATGGCGCCAGCCGCACTCTGGATGACGCCAAGGAAGACCCGGCTGTGCCGACTGAACTATCTCTCCAAGACGTCATGAGCGCCATTGCCAATATGAAGGCTACCATCGGCCAGCAATATGAAGCTCTGGCTCATAAAATCGACACAGTTGCTATCGATGTCACCTTGATCAGAGCCGATCTGTCTAAAACTAACGAGAAAGTGAAATCGTTGGATTTAAAGACTTCTAGCCTCACGGCCGATGTGTCGGTACTACAATCGGAAATTGGCAACCTCAAATCATCCAACGACCTCATGTCTCATCGACTGGAGGATTTTGAAAATAGGGCAAGACGCAACAACATCCGCAAAATTGGTGTCCCTGAAAATCCAGAAAATCCTTCAACGGACCTCCTGGTGGAAGACCTCGTTCTAAATCACCTTGCTCCTACAGGACTGAGCAAATTCTTTGCCGTGGAACGTGCCCACCGTGTGCCCGGTGGAAAGCCGCGGCCGGGCGTCCCTCCGAGGCCTATCATTGCCAAGCTCTTTCATTTCAGACACGGGGATGCTATCCTGCAGGCCTCGAGGGTGAGCGGCCCGGTAAAATTTGAAAACACTACAGTAAGCTTGTATCCGGACTTCACTCAGCTTGTCCAGAGGCAAAGGATGGTCTTTCAGGGTGTGAAGCGAAGACTCCGAGACTTGGGCCTGAAATATGCCATGTTGTTTCCTACCAGACTTCGTGTTGAGTATGAGGACCGGACGTTTTTCTTTGACCGTCCTGAGAGTGTGAGTGACTGGCTAGATTCTCTGCCTACCCGGAACGATCGAACTGAGCACCCTGGTGGCGCCGAGGGTGGCGAGCCAGAACAGAAGTGACGATGCGGTTCCTGATTTCCGAATACTTGACTTTTCACAGCTGGGTTCGATTATTCTAATATTGTTGTACCTCATTGTAGTATATCCGAGGGTGGCGGGGGAAGCAAGTCTCTTTCCTCCTCCAGGGTTCTTTTTGTAGATTAGTGTAATGGTAGGGCGACAGGCACACTGCAAGTTTGGGTGGCTTTTTAGTCTAATGCAGGAGTGCAGGCTGGGGGGAGTTGTAACAGGTTTGAGTTGGGGGGTGGGGGGGAGTGTTTGGGGGTTTGTTAATTTTTTTCAAGGCAACGTATTGTTCTTTTTTGTGATCTGGCTATTGTGTTCGTTGTGGGGTGGGTTCCACATTTCTTGCTGGGATGGGGGGTAGTGGGTTGAGGCTAATATCTTGGAATGTCAACGGGTTGGGTGATAGAATAAAAAGGGGAGTGGTGTTACAATTTCTGCGTCGCCTGTCCCCCGATGTCGTTCTTCTACAGGAAACATATCTGGTGGGGAATACGTGTCACGCCATGAACAGGTGGGGGTACCGTCTCGTTGCACATTCCGGGTTCACCACTGGTTCTAAGGGCGTTGGCATTCATGTTCGGTCCTCTCTCCCCTTGGAGATAGATGACGTAATCCTCGACGACAGAGGGCGCTACGCCGCCCTCACTGGTAGATGGGAGGGTAGGACTGTTTCACTGATCACTGTATATGTTCCACCGGGTCTACAGACCTCTGCTTTCTCAGATATTGGGCGAGTAGTGCTGGGACTCCCTGAAGGTACCCTAGTTATGGGTGGGGATTTTAATTCTGTTGTTTCTGGCAATGTAGATCGCTACCCCCCCAGAGATCTTGCCAACTCTCAATCATGGCTGAGTGGGTTTTTGGAGACTTTCGGTCTGGTGGACTGCTGGAGGTTGATACATCCAGAGCAGATACAATACACTTTCCATTCTGGGGCCCATGGAAGTCTTTCCAGACTTGATTACATTCTGATGCCTGCAGCGCAGTCCCCTTCTGTCAGAGAGATTAGACACCTTGCCTGGGGCATTTCGGACCATTCCACATTGCGGCTCTGTATGGATACTAGAGTGTGTGGTGCGGGACGAGTCACCCATATAAACCCCTGGTATTTACGTAACCCTAAGACCCGTGCTGGTTTGGTGAAGTCCCTGGATCAATAAAATAGTGCAATATCGCGTAGCAACAAACGAGAGTCTTCCTCAGCTCTATCAGAGACCGGAGAATACACTGTACGAAAATAGTCCACAAAACACCCCACTATCTCACTCGGATCAGTCACACACACTCAATCCAGTTTCTGAATCACGGGAACCATATGATTCGCCCTTTCTTTCTTATCAAGCGACGCAATCAATTTACCCGCCTTGTCTCCAACATCATACAATCTGCCCTGCTGCTCCCTGTACATTATTTTGGCAGCATCCGTAACTAGGGATTTGTAATCCAGCTGTTTCAGACCAAGGGCGTGGAGTTTGGCATGAGTAACGCCTGATTCCAAGTCACTCTCAAGCTCAACTATTTCTGTCTCAAGACGAACAATATCTTGATTTTTGGTTTTCTTAGCATCAGCAATTAAAGATAGGGCCTGCCCACGAATGACCGTCTTGAAGGCCTCCCATAGTGACACAGATGAGGACACAGACCCCTCGTTTTCAAAAAAGTATTGACCATTAGGTCTCGGTCAGAGGCTGACCGAGACCTAATGGATGCTCCACTGTCTGCTGATGAGATTGCAATCGCCATTCGCTCAGTGCGCTCTGGCAAGGCCATGGGCCCCAATGGTCTGCCCATCGAACTATACAAATTGTGCCCTGATAAAGTTGCACCGTATCTCCGAGATATGTTCCTGGAGTAGCGAGACCTTTGTCTCTCTCCCTTGTGATCAGCGTTTAGCTACGATTGTGGTTATTCCTAAGGAGGGGAAGCCTCGGGAACGCTGCGCTTCATACAGGCCCTTCTTATTGTTGAACGCCGAACCTAAAATCCTAGCTAAAGTGTTGGCTAATCGGCTGATCACTGTGATTCGTGACCTGATCCACCCGGAACAATCTGGTTTTATCCCACATCGTAACACCGCACTCAACTTGCGGCGTTTGCATGGCGTTCTCGCGAGGGCAGAGTCTATCCATGAGCCGGCCATTTTGGCTTCCTTGGACGCCACGATGGCCGTTGATACTATAGAATGGCGGTATCTTTGGGCCGCCCTCGCGAAATTTGGTTTCGGGTCCGTGTTTATCGGGTGGGTGAAACTTCTATATGAGGAACTGCTGGCTCAGGTGGTCGTTAATGGACAAGTATCTGATTCTTTCACTCTTGGGAGGGGTACGAGACAGGGCTGCCCGTTGTCCCCCCTACTCTTTGCGCTTGCCTTGAAGCCTCTGGCTGCTTGGCTCCGATGGGAGCCTTCGATAAAGGGCATCCAGTGGACCCCAGATTTTGAAGACCGGATCTCGCTTTAAGCTGATGACATCCTTTTGTACCTTACCTCCCCCGAAAATCGCTTAATGTTTTGTTCGATGTCCTCACTTCATTCGGCAAGAATTCAGGTCTAGTCAGGTTCAGGTTTCAAGTCTTTATTTCGATTTGATAAATCATAAAAGACACATTATAGTACATTTATGAAAGCTATAACGTAGAAAACTTTTTACAAGGAAAAGAATACAATACATTATTAAACAAGGATTACATACAAATAAAGCAAGCCAAGTAAACCATACGATAATAAACCTTAGATAGATTAATTGTAAGGAAGTTTAAAAAGAGTATTAAACATCTTAAATAAGAAACCTGATAAAAACATAAAGGTTAACAATTACATAGCGAACCATGACAATCAATGGGACACCATTTCATACAAAGCGGTATTGGAGGGCTCTAACAACTTTGACATGTGTTTTGACCTGATGATCCAGGCCCACCCCAGATATTTGGCTAGGCTCACTACAAAGACCTCAGAGGTGATAGTCTTTAGCGCCCAAATGGCATCTGCAGATTTTCTAAACGGTAGACGCTGGAACAGCGGTTTTAACCATTTGTTTCGCGGTGCCAAGTAGCTAGGGCAGGCAAAAAGAAAATGGCCCTCTGATTCCTTCTGCCCCGAGCAGCCTTTACAAAGATCTGATACACCCGTGGACCATTTATTTACAACAGTGTTCAATGGCAAAGCACCTACCCTGAACTGGTGGTAGAGTTTCTTGTCCAGCGGTTTGTTAATAACATCCCAGTAGGGCTCACGGTACAGGTCTAACTTAAAGGTGAGGAACCTACCCGTGAGGCTGGTGAGGCTGGAGATCGAAACTCGATTTTGACGAAGAGACGCCCAGTACAAAGCTTTAAACTCTTGTTTGGAGGGAAAGGCATTGGAGGAGGGAGCTGTCCAGAGTTGTTCTAATCCCATATCTACCAGGATGTTTTTTACAGCTTGGAGCCATGGGATTTTTCCAGAACCACCGATTTGACCTGACTTCTGCTAGTTCTTTCGCAAATAGAGACAAGTCAGGGTAGGTCCATATTCGCCTCCACAGGGCCACCAATCTGAATCTGGCCATCTCATTGATCGGAAGGCACCCCAGATCCAAGCAGAGGGGAATAGATGGAGACGACTGTGGTAGACCTACCAGGTTCCGTAGGAACTTGCATTGGGTTTTAAAGAGATTTAAGAGGTCCATGTAGCCCCAAAGATCTGCGCCATATAAGATTGCAGTGCTGATTTTGGGGTCATAGATCTTGAGAGCTGGGGTGACCCGCTTAGTGATGAATCTCTTTTGCTCCTTTATTAGACAGCCAGTTAGCCGTGCTAGCTGAAGATGTTGTGTGCCAACTTGATCTTTCCATCTCAAGCGGCTGTCTAAGGTAACCCCCAGGTAAGTCATGGTCTCAACTTGCTCAAGGTTGACTCCACTCAAGCTCACTGAGCTCCGGACAGGATGGTTTCTCGAGAAAACCATAAACTTTGTTTTGCCCACGTTCCCCGCAAGATTGTTAATGGCACAGAACTCCTCAAAGCGGTCCAGCGCCCGCTGTAGACCGCTGCGTGTTCTGGAGAGGAGTAGGGTGTCATCGGCGAAGATGAGCAATGGGAATCTCGTCCCGGCCAGCATTGGGGCATCAGTGGGGGTATCCATAAAAAATTTCACCACTTGATCGATGAACAGGAGGAAGAGTGTTGGTGCCAGGACGCACCCCTGACGGACACCTCTAGTAACGGGAAATGTTTCCGTCACTTGTCCCTGGCCTCCCCACCTCACCCTCGCATAATTATCCTCATGGAATTTAATTATGAGGTCAAGTAGTTCTAATGGACAACCCAAGTTTCTCATAACTCCCCACAGTTTGTCCCTTGGCACTAGATCGAAGGCGGACTTCAGATCAATGAATGCAGCAAAGATGGTACCGCCACCAAGCAAGACCACTTTCCAGTAGATCAGACAGAGTCTGAACACCTGGTCAATGGTGCTTATACCTGATCTGAAGCCCGCATGCATGGGAGATAATATGTCCTCAGATTCAATCCAGCCCTGAACCCGTCCCAAGACCATACGTGCGATGATTTTTTGTATGGAGTCAATGAGACTGATCGGGCGGTAGTTCCCTGGATTGGACCTGTCGCCTTTTTTAAATATTGGTATTATCTCGGCTCCCTTCCATGATTTTGGGATACTGGCTCCTTTAGCTAATGAGTTGGCAATCATGGTTATATAGGGAAGCCACAAGGCTGAGTTAGATTTAAACAGATCCGCTGGGATGAGATCCATACCGGGAGCTTTCCCTCGCAGGGTCAAGCCTAGAGCAAGCTCGGCCTCTGATTCTGAAAAAAAGAGTTTCTCCCCGTGAGTGTGTAACAGGGGTGCCTTTCCCAAGATTGGTAGGGGTTTGGGATTTTCAACTCTGGATTGGGCAGAATAAAAGGTTACCCACTCTTCTGGAGGTACATGATTTGCCGGGGTACACGAGTCAGGATCCTTCCCCCACTTGACTAAATCCCAGAACTTTTTCGGATTGTTTGAAGTGGAGGCATCCAAGAGATCCGACCAGAACCTGTCCTCCCACTCCCGTTTAGCTTCCCACTGGGTTTTTCTGTAACGTAACCCAGCTGCTTTAACTGTGCCCATATCACGAGATTTGATAGTTTTAATAAGATCTGTATGGGCCTCCCTACATTTTTTGTTATACCATTTTTGGTGATGGGAGTTGGCTTTGGTGGGAGCACTCCGACAGGGGAGAGAGAGTAGGAACTTTAAATGGTCGAAACAGCTAATGTGGAGATTAATAACATTATTTGCCAATTCCGGACTTCCCCCCAACAGGTCAATTTTTAACATTTCATTACACACATTTTTAACCACTGTATTAACTTTGGCCTGTAGGAGAGTAGGGTCTGCAATCCTATGATCACCCAGATTTTTTGCTTTTGTTTCACTGGTTTACGACTTTCTCTGGCTGTGGGCCTGCCAATCAGACCCACAGCCTGGCTGTTCTCTTTCTAAATTACGACATGTACCCTAGGTGCATTTACCAATTGGTACTGGGCCACCTTATCAGACCCTGTAACTCAGGGCATAGGTGTACCCAGGGCTGCCAGGGGCTGCAGCATGTATTATGCCACCCCTGGCTGGCCTCTTAAATTTGACACAACTGGCTGCATGACAGCGGGGGCAAAGTCGTGTAAACACGCTTTGCTGTAGGTGTAGTATACCTATACCTAACCCTAAAATGGACACACAGATTCCTATCAGTCACTCCTATGGCAGGCCTTGACAATCCTGAAGGCAGAGTGCTTGGAATCGTGTGAGATGGTGCTCTGGCATGAGCTGAGCCTGTCTGCAGCTTGCGGAACCAAGTCCTAATAGCTGTTCCATGATATCGCATACCATATACTCTTAAGTGCATTATAATCCTCGCGGTTAAATGCTAACTTTGGTATTGCTTTATCAAAACATGTCGAGTAAGGTGTCATACGAATTGGAATACTAACCCCTCGCCAATTCTGGCGACGGGGTTAGCATTCCACCCTTCTAGAGGGACACGACATGTATGTAACTGTGAACCCCGGTTAAAGTTAACTGAAGCCTCAGCTCCACAAAATGGATGCTGCCACCACAGACACGAGTCTGACCCCCTGCAGCTGGGAGTCCTTCCAGCGAGGGGAGCCTGGACAAAGGGTTTCCTGTCAGGGGCGGTGCTAGCACCGTCCCAGACATGGTTTTGTGTATCCTGGGTAGGCAGGGCTTTACAGGAAGGTGACTGCTGAGTGGCACCCCGGTGCTCACTACGCATAGGCCGGTCTGAACCAGTTCCAGGGGCACACCAGCCCCTGGCCTGGGGAAGTCCGGCATGGCAGAGGGGTGTAACCACCCCCCACCTAGTCCCACCCATAGGCAGGACCTAGTCACCGGGTCAGCCCCCTTTTTTTAGTATAAAGATGGGAGCGGGCCCCCTGTTCAAATTAGATCATCTTTGGAATCAAGACACGACTTTCTGCGAAAGGACTTCACGATTTCTTCATCAAGATTCTCCCTTGTGGCTAAGGAGTAGTCACCCTGCATCCGCAGGCACCATCCTAAAGAACACTGCGGTCTGCTGCAAGTCCTTCATCACGAATCCGACGACCCAGCTCAACGACACCCGGCTTCCCTGGCACCTCTGACCTCTACTCACCTCTACAGCCAAGCTGAGAACCGTGAGTGCGACGAGACCTCGAGGGACCGACGATCGCCAAGACTGCACGACATCTTTACTGCAAGCCCACCGTGTCCTCCACGGGTGAGTGCTTTGGGGTTCGAGAAGCCCCGACCCTGCGCAGCTCCAGCACCCAAGATCAGCCTCCCTGCATCTCCACGATCTGCGTGGGGCCCTTCTGCTGTTTGCTGTGCACCGCGTTGTTTGGCTACTAGCCGGCTGGCTTGTGGCCTTCTGAACGACGCCCGACGACATCACTGCTGCTGGTCTGGTTGCTCCAGACTGGCCCTTGCTTCCTTCTTGAAGAGAGGCACCCCGGACCCTCCTGGTCCACTCCAGACGCCATTTTAGGTCCACCGCGTGGGCTTGAATTTGCCAAGGCTTTGTTGCCCAATCCTGGGTCCAGCGACACCGACAGCTTCTATCTTCGTGGGACAGCTCGATCCTCCTTCCTGGTCGCCGACAACGCCTCCTGGTCCGTGAGATCTCCGAGCCCAGCGTCACCCACACGCCTTGTCGAGGTGGCTACCATCCGGTGCCCTCCTGGTGCCCACTGACTACTGGCTAGTAGTCTCGAACTTGGTCCCCTCTGCTTTCAGGTGTCATCTTCCATCGATCCAGGCTTGGATCCACCGAACTTTCTTCACTGGTCGCCTGCCAGCAACTTCTTTTTTCCAGGCTCCTGGTCCGTCAACGAGGATTCCCGACGTCTTTTGAGTCCTATGCAGCTGCAGCCCCTGGGCTAGGTAACTTCGGCATTGCGGTGCCCCAGCATAGCCTCACTATCCAAGGGTCAGAATCTACTTTCGTTTTCTCCCTACCAGGTCGGGTTCGCCCGAGAACACTAACTTTGCAAATTCTAGCTACCATAGACTTTGTCCCGCATCTCGCGTGAGAGTGCACACACTGCACCCGAGTCCCCTGGGTCTCCTAGAAGTAATCTAACGATTCTATAGTCAAGTCCTAGCGATTCCAAAGCCTAGTAGTACTGTACTTACCTGCTAGTAATTTCGCATTCCACTTTTCAAGTATATGGTTTTCCGTGCCCCTCGGGCATTTGTATATACTGTGCTAACTTAAGTATTTTTGTAAGAGTTTTGGTTTGTGCTTAGTACCCTGTCCTCATAAAGAGTACAGGGCTGTTGTGATCTTTAATAAATAACTGTTTATTTTCATAACACTTGTGTGGTGTCCTTTCACTTGGTGTTCAAGGGGTATATGTGGTATAACAGCTGGCTTAACACGCCCTCTCGAGTCTTTAGCCTTAGACTGCTCGTATCCACGCTACTAGGATAGCTGGTCTATAAGGTTGACTTACAACCAATCATCAATAAGGGTTGCTGGACTGATACATAGTGTTCACTAGAATAGTGACCACTGCATATCAGGCCACCTTCTCACATTGGTGGCAGCGGTGGGATTTGAGCTTGCTGTTGTTTTACCACACGTATCCTAAGAATATCTTGTTGAAAGATCACATAAGTACTGTTAGTACATATAACTTAGCTTAGAATACTCTGAGTTCTACTGAACCAGCTGTTGCAGCTCCTCAAGGCCTAGCACACCTTGGCTGCAACTCTTAGCAAGGGATCAGTAGGTAAACACATAGTGTAGGTAGGTGCATCACTTACACCACACTAGAAACAGTATGTCGGACAAAGGAGGAAACTCTGAGTCTCCCCTTGTGTCAGCTGACCCTCCACAGGTCATCCCTTCAAGATATACTGTGCTGAGCTTCAAGGAGTTAAGAAAGGTGTGTCACTCCAGGAAGATCAAGCAGGGGTCTAACCCCACAACTTCCTTTCTGATTGGTCTCTTGGAGACTTATGATGCCAGAAAAGCTGAGACCCTTCTTAGCTCTTCTAATCCAGAAGGAGGCATGCCTCCCCTTGAGGGAACCAGAGGTGACCCTGACCTCATCCACCTCTCAACTGAGAACGAAGATGTAGAGGATGATGAGGATGAGGAGCCCTCTGGGGATGAGGCAAATAAGGGACAGGTAGAAGTCGTTAGACTAAGCAGGTCCAACTTAAGCAAACATGACAGTGGTACTGGGGGACCCCTGGGGCCACTATCAGGTCAGCTTAACATTGGGAATGGACGAGCCAGATCTCTGTCAAGAGACTCTGGCAGATCCCTTCAAACCAATGGCTCTCACAACTCTTCTCAAAGAGGGATGACATCCCCTCAGAGGAGAGTGTATGAAGCTAAAGAAAGGGCAGCCAATCTAAGGATTGAAAGGGAAGAACTTGCCCTGGCCAAAGAGAGGCTTGCCTTTGCTAGAGAGCAACAGTTAAGTGGGGTAGTCCCCACTGGTGGCAGCATTGTACCTAGCAATAGGGAAAGGAGTTTTGACACAAAACACCTTGGTAAGATAGTGCCCCCTTTAAACAAGGGGATGACATCCACAAATGGATTACTGCTTTGGAGAGGGCCTGCACTGTGCAAGGTGTTCCCCCAAGTCAGTGGGCAGCTATCTTGTGGCTCTCCTTTGAAGGAAAAGGTAGAGACAAGCTCCTCACTACAAGAGTGGAGGATGCTAATGATTACCAAGTCTTGAAAAATGCACTGGTTGAAGGGTTTGGCCTAACCACTGAGCAGTACAGGGTGCTGTCCAGGGATACCCAGAAAACTCAGTCTCAAGATTGGTCTGACTTTGTAGATTGTGCCACTAAGGCTTTTGAGGGCTGGTTGCTGGGCAGTAAGGTTACTGATTATAAAGGATTGTACAATTTGATGATGAGAGAACAAATTTTAAACAATTGTCAGAACCAGTTGTTGCATCAGCATCTTGTTGACTCAGATCTGACCTCTCCCCAAGAATTGGGAAAGAAGGCAGACAGATGGGTTAGAACAAGAGTTAAACAGAACCAGGGCCAGAATCAAGGTGGTCAGAAGAAAGCAGACCAGAAGGGTAAAGATTCTAAGGGGGAACCAAATGACCAGAAGTCTTCGACAGGTCCCCAACAACCCAAAGAGGGTGGGGGTCAAGCTCCCCAAAAGAAGAAAGAAGGCCAATCTAAAAGGTGGTGCCAATACTGTAAAAGTAAAACTCACTGGTTTAGTGAGTGCACCAAGACAGGAGGAGGGCAGACTCCTGCCACTGCAGCCCCTAAGGCACCTGTGCCCCCTAGTACAGCCAGCAGTGGTAGTGCACCTCCCAAGGGTTTAGTAGGGTTAACCCTGGGTTCTGAGGGGTGTGACAACTTAGTTGGTACACTCACTCAGGCTGTCCTTGTCAGTACAGGGGATATGGATATGTTCCCTGACATAAGTCCCAATAGTTTGGGCAAATACAGACAGACACCTTTCGTAAATGGAAAAATGGCTCAGGCCTATAGGGACACTTGTGCCAGTGTCACCATGGTGACACCTAACTTTGTGGACCCTGGACAGATCATGCCAGGTACAGATTTCCTGGTGACCAATGCAAGCAATGTCACTACCAGTCACAGTATGGCAATGGTAGCTTTCTCCTGGGGAGGGGTAACAGGCCAAAAGAAGGTTGTAGTTAGTTCAGACCTCCCAGTGGATTGTTTGTTGGGCAATGATTTGGAGTCATCACAATGGTCAGAAGTGGAGCAGAGGACTCACATGGAAATGTTAGGCTTGCCAGCACATGTGTTTGCTGTGACCAGGTCACAGGTCAGGAAATGCCCCACTGAACAGGTGCTGGATCCTGGAACAATGGACCAGACACCTTCCAAGAAAAAGAGCAGCAGGGTTAAGGCTGTGCCTTCCCCCTTGCCCCAGGTTGAGGATCAAGTCTCAGAGGAGGCTGACCTACAGGAATTGAGGGAAACTGAGCCCAGAGAGTTTGAACTTGATCAAGTTGAATTCTTGGGTTCAGGGGGACCCTCAAGGGAAGACCTGGGGAAGGACCAGTTAAGCTGCCCTTCTCTTGAACCCCTCAGACAGCAGGCTGCTGCTGAGGCTGCTGGGAACGCCACAGGTACCCACAAGGTATACTGGGAAGATGGACTCCTGTACACTGAGTCAAGAGACCCCAAGCCTGGCATGACCAGGAGGCTGGTTGTACCCTTGTCTCAGAGAGGTTTCCTACTTACCTTGGCCCATGAGATTCCCTTAGCAGGTCACTTAGGCCAGACAAAGACTTGGGACAGGCTTGTCTCACACTTTCACTGGCTTCACATGAATGAGGATACCAAGGAGTTTTGTCGCTCCTGTGTCACTTGCCAAGCCAGTGGTAAGTCAGGTGGCACAACAAAGGCCCCCCTTATACCAATGCCTGTGGTGGGGGTGCCCTTTGAAAGAGTGGGGATTGACATTGTTGGTCCAATGGAACCCCAGACAGCATCAGGGCACAAGTTTATACTGGTGGTAGTGGATCATGCCACCAGGTATCCTGAAGCTATTCCACTTAGGACCACCACAGCACCTGTGGTGGCAAGGGCCCTAGTTGGAGTGTTCTCCAGAGTGGGCTTCCCTAAGGAGGTTGTCTCTGACAGAGGTGCAAATTTCATGTCAAGCTACTTAACTGCTATGTGGAAGGAATGTGGTGTCAATTACAAATTCACTACACCCTATCATCCACAATGCAATGGGCTTGTTGAAAGGTTTAACAGGACCCTAAAAGGGATGATTCATGGACTACCTGAAAAGCTCAGGCGTAGATGGGATGTCCTGATTCCCTGCCTTCTGTTTGCTTACAGAGAGGTCCCACAAAAGGGGGTTGGCTACAGCCCTTTTGAACTTTTGTATGGGCATCCTGTGAGAGGCCCCCTGTGTTTGGTGAAGGAAGGATGGGAGAGACCTCTCAAAAAGCCTGCAACCAGCATAGTGGACTATGTACTTGGTCTCCGCTCCAGGATGGCTGAGTATATGGAGAAGGCATCAGAAAACCTTAAGGCCAGTCAAGAACTTCAAAAAGCTTGGCATGACCAAAAGGCTGTCCTGACTGTTTATCAGCCTGGACAGAAGGTGTGGGTGTTGGAGCCAGTGGCCCCAGCAGCACTCAAAGACAAATGGTCTGGGCCCCACACAATTCTTGAGTAAAAGGGAGAGGTCACCTACCTGGTGGACCTTGGAACTCCCAGGAGCCCCCACAGGGTGCTCCATGTCAACAGGCTCAAAGCATATGTCGACAGGAAGGACATGAGTTTGCTCATGGCCATAGATGAGGGACAGGAGGAAGAGAGTGACCCTCTCCCAGACCTGCTCACTCAGAATCCTGATGATGGGTCAGTAGATGGTGTTGTCTTTTGTGGCAGCCTCTCTGAGCATCAACAGAAAGACTGTAAACAGGTTCTTCAGTCTTTCAGACATATGTTTTCTCTGACACCCAGTCAGACCAATTGGTGTACCCATGAGGTTGACACTGGTGACAGTCTGCCAGTTAAGAGTAAAATCTACAGGCAGCCTGATCATGTTAGAGACTGCATAAAAACTGAAGTGCAGAAAATGTTGGAGTTGGGAGTCATTGAACCCTCAGATAGCCCTTGGGCTAGTCCAGTAGTTCTAGTGCCAAAGCCTCACACCCAGGGTGGTAAGAGAGAGATGAGGTTTTGCGTAGACTACAGGGGTCTCAATGCAGTCACTAAGACTGATGCCCATCCAATACCAAGGGCAGATGAGCTGATAGATAGATTGGCTTCTGCCAACTACTTAAGCACATTTGACTTAACAGCTGGGTATTGGCAAATCAGGTTAGCTGAGGATGCCAAGCCCAAGACAGCATTTTCAACCCCTGGTGGGCATTATCAATTTGTGGTAATGCCCTTTGGTCTGAAAAATGCACCTGCCACCTTCCAAAGGTTGGTGAATCAAGTCCTTACTGGGATGGATGACTTCTGTGCAGCATATCTAGATGATATTGCTGTCTTTAGCTCCACCTGGGAGGATCACCTGGTCCACCTGAGGAAAGTGTTAGAGGCTCTGCAAGCAGCAGGCCTCACTATCAAGGCCACCAAGTGCCAGATAGGGCAGACACAGGTTGTATACCTGGGCCACCTTGTAGGTGGAGGCCAGGTTCCGCCACTGGAGAGCAAAATACAGTCAATCAGGGACTGGGCTCCTCCAACCACCCAGACTCAGGTTCGAGCTTTCTTGGGCCTGACTGGTTACTATAGGAAGTTTGTCAGGAACTATGGTTCAATTGTGACACCATTAAATGAACTGACAATTAAGAAAATGCCAAAAATGGTTCAGTGGACAGCAGGCTGTCAAAAAGCATTCGATGACCTAAAGCAGGCCATGTGCACAGCACCTATCCTTAAGAGTCCAGACTACTCCAAACCATTCATTGTCCAAACAGATGCTTCTGAGTTGGGTGTGGGAGCTGTACTTTCTCAACTGAATTTTGATGGTCAAGACCAGCCCATTGCTTTTATAAGCAGAAGGCTGACCCCCAGAGAGAAGAATTGGTCAGCTATTGAGAGGGAGGCCTTTGCTGTGGTTTGGGCCCTGAAGAAGCTGAGGCCATACTTGTTTGGCACTCACTTCAAGATTCAGACCGACCATAAGCCCCTCTTGTGGCTAAATCAGATGAAGGGTGAAAACCCCAAACTACTTAGGTGGTCCATTTCCCTACAGGGGATGGACTTTACAGTGGAACATAGACCTGGTACTGATCATGGCAATGCCGATGGGCTCTCCAGATATTTCCACTTAGAACAAGAAGACTCACCTGGTCAAGGTTAGCTTATTGTCCCAAAGTTTGGGGGGGGGGGGTCATGTAGGAGAGTAGGGTCTGCAATCCTATGATCACCCAGATTTTTTGCTTTTGTTTCACTGGTTTACGACTTTCTCTGGCTGTGGGCCTGCCAATCAGACCCACAGCCTGGCTGTTCTCTTTCTAAATTACGACATGTACCCTAGGTGCATTTACCAATTGGTACTGGGCCACCTTATCAGACCCTGTAACTCAGGGCATAGGTGTACCCAGGGCTGCCAGGGGCTGCAGCATGTATTATGCCACCCCTGGCTGGCCTCTTAAATTTGACACAACTGGCTGCATGACAGCGGGGGCAAAGTCGTGTAAACACGCTTTGCTGTAGGTGTAGTATACCTATACCTAACCCTAAAACGGACACACAGATTCCTATCAGTCACTCCTATGGCAGGCCTTGACAATCCTGAAGGCAGAGTGCTTGGAATCGTGTGAGATGGTGCTCTGGCATGAGCTGAGCCTGTCTGCAGCTTGCGGAACCAAGTCCTAATAGCTGTTCCATGATATCGCATACCATATACTCTTAAGTGCATTATAATCCTCGCGGTTAAATGCTAACTTTGGTATTGCTTTATCAAAACATGTCGAGTAAGGTGTCATACGAATTGGAATACTAACCCCTCGCCAATTCTGGCGACGGGGTTAGCATTCCACCCTTCTAGAGGGACACGACATGTATGTAACTGTGAACCCCGGTTAAAGTTAACTGAAGCCTCAGCTCCACAAAATGGATGCTGCCACCACAGACACGAGTCTGACCCCCTGCAGCTGGGAGTCCTTCCAGCGAGGGGAGCCTGGACAAAGGGTTTCCTGTCAGGGGTGGTGCTAGCACCGTCCCAGACATGGTTTTGTGTATCCTGGGTAGGCAGGGCTTTACAGGAAGGTGACTGCTGAGTGGCACCCCGGTGCTCACTACGCATAGGCCGGTCTGAACCAGTTCCAGGGGCACACCAGCCCCTGGCCTGGGGAAGTCCGGCATGGCAGAGGGGTGTAACCACCCCCCACCTAGTCCCACCCATAGGCAGGACCTAGTCACCGGGTCAGCCCCCTTTTTTTAGTATAAAGATGGGAGCGGGCCCCCTGTTCAAATTAGATCATCTTTGGAATGAAGACACGACTTTCTGCGAAAGGACTTCACGATTTCTTCATCAAGATTCTCCCTTGTGGCTAAGGAGTAGTCACCCTGCATCCGCAGGCACCATCCTAAAGAACACTGCGGTCTGCTGCAAGTCCTTCATCACGAATCCGACGACCCAGCTCGACGAGACCCGGCTTCCCTGGCACCTCTGGCCTCTACTCACCTCTACAGCCAAGCTGAGAACCGTGAGTGCGACGAGACCTCGAGGGACCGACGATCGCCAAGACTGCACGACATCTTTACTGCAAGCCCACCGTGTCCTCCACGGGTGAGTGCTTTGGGGTTTGAGAAGCCCCGACCCTGCGCAGCTCCAGCACCCAAGATCAGCCTCCCTGCATCTCCACGATCTGCGTGGGGCCCTTCTGCTGTTTGCTGTGCACCACGTTGTTTGGCTACTAGCCGGCTGGCTTGTGGCCTTCTGAACGACGCCCGACGACATCACTGCTGCTGGTCTGGTTGCTCCAGACTGGCCCTTGCTTCCTTCTTGAAGAGAGGCACCCCGGACCCTCCTGGTCCACTCCAGACGCCATTTTAGGTCCACCGCGTGGGCTTGAATTTGCCAAGGCTTTGTTGCCCAATCCTGGGTCCAGCGACGCCGACAGCTTCTATCTTCGTGGGACAGCTCGATCCTCCTTCCTGGTCGCCGACAACGCCTCCTGGTCCGTGAGATCTCCGAGCCCAGCGTCACCCACACGCCTTGTCGAGGTGGCTACCATCCGGTGCCCACTGACTACTGGCTAGTAGTCTCGAACTTGGTCCCCTCTGCTTTCAGGTGTCATCTTCCATCGATCCAGGCTTGGATCCACCGAACTTTCTTCACTGGTCGCCTGCCAGCAACTTCTTTCTTCCAGGCTCCTGGTCCGTCAACGAGGATTCCCGACGTCTTTTGAGTCCTATGCAGCTGCAGCCCCTGGGCTAGGTAACTTCGGCATTTCGGTGCCCCAGCATAGCCTCACTATCCAAGGGTCAGAATCTACTTTCGTTTTCTCCCTACCAGGTCGGGTTCGCCCGAGAACACTAACTTTGCAAATTCTAGCTACCATAGACTTTGTCCCGCATCTCGCGTGAGAGTGCACACACTGCACCCGAGTCCCCTGGGTCTCCTAGAAGTAATCTAACGATTCTATAGTCAAGTCCTAGCGATTCCAAAGCCTAGTAGTACTGTACTTACCTGCTAGTAATTTCGCATTCCACTTTTCAAGTATATGGTTTTCCGTGCCCCTCGGGCATTTGTATATACTGTGCTAACTTAAGTATTTTTGTAAGAGTTTTGGTTTGTGCTTAGTACCCTGTCCTCATAAAGAGTACAGGGCTGTTGTGATCTTTAATAAATAACTGTTTATTTTCATAACACTTGTGTGGTGTCCTTTCACTTGGTGTTCAAGGGGTATATGTGGTATAACAGCTGGCTTAACACGCCCTCTCGAGTCTTTAGCCTTAGACTGCTCGTATCCACGCTACTAGGATAGCTGGTCTATAAGGTTGACTTACAACCAATCATCAATAAGGGTTGCTGGACTGATACATAGTGTTCACTAGAATAGTGACCACTGCATATCAGGCCACCTTCTCACATGGCCCATAAGGTTTCGTCCTCCGCAACCCTGGACCATTTCAGCCTCCTCCTATCGTTAGTTATCAAAACATCCCCTGTCTGTGAAATGGTAGGCTCCACTAGTCTCTTTATACCTGGCAGTTTCAATAGGAACGACAGGGGGTTATGGTCACTTTCTGGGCGCGGTATTACTACCATGTCCACTAGTGGGGCCAGTCTTCCAGTTTTAATAGAACATAATCAATACGGCTCCGCCTTAGACCGTTGTCAAAGGTACAGTTGGCTCCTTTATCCGATCTTGTGCGGCCATTGCAAGCCCGGAGTCCCCTGTTTAGGCAAAGAGCCAACCAGTTCACTGCCGCCTCGGTCGCTTTAACCGTTTTATCGACCATCAAATCAGGAATGTCCCAAGCAGCGTCCTCGGCCGAACCCCAACTGTCCCCTATGTCATACAATGGCTCAATGGTGCAATTTAGGTCTCCTGCTAAGAGGGTAACATTCCCACTACCCATTTCAGCAAGCTTGTGGTCCAAGACATTCAACAACGGGGGACTGCGGCCACCAGGCATACCTCTGGCATATATGTTGAACATAATCAGATCCCGTTGGCTGGCATTACTCAGCTTAATTATAAGGAGATCCGGGTTCTGAACAGGTAGCTCTATTGGATAAAGTCCCAATGACTGCTTTACCCATATCAATAAGCCACCTGAAGCACGCCCTTTGCCCCCTCTAATCGCAGGTTTAAAGAAATTAACATAGCCCAACTTGAAGACTGGTTCAGGTGCCCATGTTTCGTGGAGTAGGATGATGTCAAATTTGTCCACAAACTCCATCCAATCTTCAGAGAGCATACGGGCCTTAATCCCTGCGATATTCCAGGATAGTATTTTCAAATTGTCTAGGACAGAGACCGCAGGGGGGGTGGCAGGGCTGAAACTGCAGTAAGTACCTGGTTGCACCCTCTAACCCTCCTGTTCCCCATGAACCTAAGGTTATCCATAGAATTCCCACTCATCATAGCCTCTGAATCGTCTTTGGATGCTGGTAAAATAGTCTCCCTTGTGGCTAGACCTCCCATAACTGCATCTAGATTATCAATTGGATGCGGGGTCTCCCTATTCCACCTTGTCGGCTCATGACCAACTACTTCAGCAGGGGAAGTCTCACAGGGTGTTATATGATGTCAATCTATGGCCTCAAGGTCGGAGAGGGGGCCAAAGAGGTTGAAGAGGAATGGGCGTTGGTGGGCAAGAGGTGTTATTTCCAAGGGGTATCTTGTAGCTGGGGGCTGACCAAAGTTGGAATATGATTGAATGGGTCTTTGCCTATGAGGATAAAAATACGATAGGCCCAGTGTTTGGACGTCCCCCTGTCTAGCAAACCTAGCTTCTCTTCGAATGGTATCTACCACCCATGGGTCCTTAAACGAGATTAAGATGCAATCTCCCTCCAGGTCCTTAGTACCATGGCCCACCCAGTCCACTCTCCTTTCAGTAGGTGAGGAGGGGGGTAAAGGTCGGTTTTTATTTAACCAGAAGATCACTTTGTTGCGGAGGTCCCCATACGACTCCTTACTACCAGGTTTTAATGGAGCAACACCTGTTAAAACTATTGTGTGACGTGTTGCCTCCACCGGTAGATCAGCGCGAGGGGTGGTAAACCTTCTATGCCTCTCCACCCTTTGGTTGGTGTTACTGCGCTGGCCAGCTATATCTCCGTGTGGTGGGAGACGGGGTGGGGCAGGATTGGGTTTTACTTGTGGGGGTGGCCTAGTACTTTGAGGCCTACAAGAATTTTGTTTTTCAGTGACCTTCATCTTAGATGCCTGTGTTAGGGTGCTTGTAGATAGCTTAGAGGATGTAGCTTTTGGCTTCCCCCCCCCTATGGTCATATTGGTGTCTAACCCTGATGTTTTGTTATGGGCAGGGTTGCCCATAGGGATATTATTTGTGCCTGAGATCTTCGGGGCTACTTGTGTTTTAAGAACTCCTATATGACTGGTGCCGGTTAATTTTTGTAACATGGCCTGGTTTGAATTGACTACAGCCTCCATGCTGTCTATTTTCGAGGTCATTAACCTGGTCCGTTCCAGGACGGGTAGTAATAGGGTTTTAAACATGGCCTCCATTTTTACTAACAAGATTTCATCACTGTTAAGGCACATGGGGCAGGGGTTCGAGGAGCCCAAGGTGGTGAGGGAGGGGCACAATACATTGGGAAATACAGAGGGAATTTGAGTTTCAAAAGGATGCTCAGGGCCCTGGCTCCCTTTGTCTGTAGTATCTTTTGTTTTTGGGATCTTACATTCTCTCCCCCCCGAGAGTCTTGAGTCTTGTTTTCTCTTTCTAGAAGTGATATCTGTGCTTGGGGGATCTATGGTAACAACGGTGTTAGAGACGTTAAGGGGTAGATAACCAGATATGACTAGGTTCGGGTCCCACGCTAGCCTGTAAGTCATCCCCCTGGCTAGCTTGTGAGTCATCTATGCTGTACACATCTTCCTCCAGAATGCGAACAGTTGGGCTCTCCCCCACGCTATCTAGATGAACAATAGCATCCGTGGTGATAGTTTGTACACAATTGAAAGCGGCATGTGCTACGGGGCTGGTGGTGGTAGCTAGTCCACCTAGCGATGAGCGCTTTCCGCTAATAAGGTCAAGCGAGAGTCTTTTTTCCACCATTGCAATTTCCTTCTCCAATATCCCCGTGGCCCGTGTGATGAAAGCGTCTAGTGGGCCTAAACGACTCCCTTGGTGGTTTGGATTTGGACTGTGCGTTCTTTACCTGACCTTAAGGGCATGGTGGGATGTAGGTTGAATACAAAACCACACTGTTACTTTAGTCCGACCCCGCAGTACCAAGTAGCAAGAGATTGTAAGGTAAGGTAGAGCGCCTACCTTAAGTACTTCGAAACGGCCAGGGGGGGTGGGCCCGGGCCGGACTCTGCCGTACTCGAACGGCCTCAAACGGCCCGCTCTTTGCCCTGTCTTCGCCCCGGTCACTCCTGCGCAGCGGTTACTCCGCCCTGTAAAATAGGGCTAGGACAGGGCAGGGCAGGGGGCGTAGCCGGCAGGGAGAGCGGCCACAGGTGTAGCACGCAGGGACTCCTGGACAATGGAGTCCCTGCTAGGCTGCTCGCAGTCCTGCCGGTGGAAAAAGTAGTTTTAAGATATAGAGCTCCCCTCCAGCGCCCCACAGGGTCTCCTCAGGCGCAGCGGGACCCGCGCAGCGGGTCCGGCAAGTCGTCGGTAAATCCGGTGACAGGCAGCAAAGGTCGAGTGAGCCTCCAACAGTGCTCAGGCAAATCCGATGAGGTTTCCCGCTGGGTAGAGGAAGCAAAGCACTTTTTACCAGCAGTCAGGGGGCGTAGCCGGCAGGGAGAGCGGCCACAGGTGTAGCACGCAGGGACTCCTGGACAATGGAGTCCCTGCTAGGCTGCTCGCAGCCCTGCCAGTGGACAAAGTAGTTTTAAGATATAGAGCTCCCCTCCAGCGCCCCACAGGGTCTCCTCAGGCGCAGCGGGACCCACGCAGCGGGTCCGGCAAGTCGCCGGTAAATCCGGTGACAGGCAGCAAAGGTCGAGTGAGCCTCCACCAGTGCTCAGGCAAATCCGATGAGGTTTCCCGCTGGGTAGAGGAAGCGAAGCACTTTTTACCAGCAGTCAGGGGGCGTAGCCGGCAGGGAGAGCGGCCACAGGTGTAGCACGCAGGGACTCCTGGACAATGGAGTCCCTGCTAGGCTGCTCGCAGCCCTGCCGGTGGACAAAGTAGTTTTAAGATATAGAGCTCCCTTCCAGTGCCCCACAGGGTCTCCTCAGGCGCAGCGGGACCCGCACAGCGGGTCCGGCAAGTCGTCGGTAAATCCGGTGACAGGCAGCAAAGGTCGAGTGAGCCTCCAACAGTGCTCAGGCAAATCCGATGAGGTTTCCCGCTGGGTAGAGGAAGCGAAGCACTTTTTACCAGCAGTCAGGGGGCGTAGCCGGCAGGGAGAGCGGCCACAGGTGTAGCACGCAGGGACTCCTGGACAATGGAGTCCCTGCTAGGCTGCTCGCAGCCCTGCCGGTGGACAAAGTAGTTTTAAGATATAGAGCTCCCCTCCAGCGCCCCACAGGGTCTCCTCAGGCGCAGCGGGACCCGCGCAGCGGGTCCGGCAAGTCGTCGGTGAATCCGGTGACAGGCAGCAAAGGTCGAGTGAGCCTCCAACAGTGCTCAGGCAAATCCGATGATCTAGTCTAGGTCTAGTCTAGTCATTAATTGGACTAAATCCTGTGTCTATGTAATTTCTGGTGGTCTCCCCCCTTTGCCTTGTGGATTTCCCATCCAGGTCTCGCAGACGAGATTAAAATATTTGGGGGTATTTATATCATTAGACCCCGCTGTTCGCTATGAACGCAATTTGCTTCCCCCTCTCCCGAGGCTGAAAATCGATGTCGTTCGCTGGCGTAGATTACCATTGTTGCCGCTCGGTCGCGCTGCACTTTTTAAAATGATGTCCCTGCCACGGTTTTTGTACGCGCTCCAGAATTAATTCGACACTATCCCTGCAGACTATTTCTGGGAGGTGGAGAGCTTGCAGAGGCGGCTTGTCTGGGACGGGCGTGCGAGAATCGCTCTCGCTAAGCTAACCCTCCCCTGGTATGACGGGGGCATGGCGCTCCCAGACATCAGGCGGTATTATTGGGCCTCTCAGTTGAGCTCGATTAACCACGCAACGTATGCACCCAGCCCAAATCCTGCATTTGAGATGGATAAGCTTCAGTTGCCGGGTGGGAATTATAACCGGGCGCTCTACTCTAGGGTGGCAGGGAGAAATTTAACAGGTCCCACTAAGATTGCTGTACGAGTCTGGTGTGATGCGAATGTGGCCCTGGGTTGGAAGGATCGACTGACACATGCGACTCCTTTTTATGCGTCTGAGAGATTGGGATACCTCTGGACAACGAAAGGTTTTGAGAAATGGGATATGATTGGTATTAGCAGGGTGGGCGACCTCTGGGCCAAGGGTGCAGTTAAGACTTTTGAAACATTGCAGAAGGAATATGATTTGAGTGACAGGGAGTTTTTCAGATACGCACAGGTCCCCCATGCCTTGACCTCGGTCTTCACTGCCGGTGTCAATATCCCTGAGTCCTCCCCGCATACAGAGCTTTCAGTATATCCATGCCTAACAGGTTTTCACTGCAACCTGTAGTAAGGACCAAGGGAGCGTCAACATGTGCAGGGCCAATATCGAGAGGGAGGGGTTCAGAGACAAGTCTGGTCACAGGTGTTCTTGTAAAACCCACGGAGACATTCATATTTCCAGAAAGGGGTGCCTCTGGGACTGACAGACGTGCAATAGAAGACCTGGTGGCCCCAGTATCCAAAAGAAAATTCTGATCGTTCCCCACAACTGACATTTGAACATACGGGCCCCTTTGATCCACTGGAATGTGCACTCTGGTAATACCCCTTTCCTGGCTGTCCTATGCTTGATAGGACCCTGTCTCATCAACTTCATCATAATCATCATTGTAATAAGTGCGTGTTGCTTCGTACCCATCATACTTATTGGCCGGGCGCTGCCGGATGGGAGCGTCATCCCTGGGCCTGCGCTCTTTATCCTGTGGATGGGGCGGGCCATGGTCCTTGGTCGGCCTTCCCTCCCTGGGAACGGAAGGACGAGTCTTCCCTGTTCGGATGTTTTCAGCTAACACAGGACACTCATCTATCCAATGGCTGTACCCCTTACAATTAGCAAACGATGAGGGTTGGGGGGTGCACAACTGTGAAGGTTAATATGTTAAGGCAAAAGTTTCCAAAGTTCTGGGTGCTCTCACAGGGTGGTGTTATCCGTCTGAACACCTGTGAATATCAGTGAAGTTGTGTATGCGGAGAGCCGCAAATACATCCCCAAGTGGGCACACCAATGTAGATCACAACAATGTGGTTCAAGGTTCAGTTGAAAATATTATTTATTTTCTTCAGTTTACTTGTTCTCATGTTTTCATTCAAGGTCTGATATTAGCGTCATATCAGAAGACAACGTAAGCTCATTATTGTCAACATATGAACATTTAGCTCCAATGCATTTCGGGCAGAGGTGCCCTTGATCACGGAGAGCTGAGGAGGAAGAAGACGGAAACGAGTGTCAGGGAACGGGTGGTTAATGAGCAGGTGGGGGAGTTTACTAGTGCTAATGGTGTGTGGGTTGGGTCGTTTCAAAAAGTAAATAAAGTGCTCGGTACTATCGTGGGGATTTAGGGCAAGTGCAGGGGATATTACCGCCTGTGAAATATAAAATTACATACGAGCGCGTCAGAGATTACTCCGCATTAAACAGAATCTTACTTCATAGTTGCATGTAGCGCAGGAACGCTATCTGCCGGTCATCCGCTCGCTGTCTCAAGTGCTCGTGTGAACGGTTACAGCCTATATAGATTGAAACTGACGGTGGACTCATGCTAAGAGTTACTCGTGCGTGGGGGAGTGGTTAGTGAAGGGAAATATGGCGGCCATATTGGAGTGGAGGGTTAACAGGAGATTAGAGTATAGGGATGAAAACAAAGGTTAAAAAAGGTACAGGAGTACAGTGAAACAGTAAAACAATAATGCATGAATACTTCAAAGATAACAGCTATATTCAATGCGGTCGTTAAGCCCATGGGGCTTCAATGTTTGTAATAAATAGATCCATTCAAGTTCTCTCTTTAGTAACAGTTTGGTGTTATCAATGCCTTCTTTCTTGGATACTGTCTCTAAGACTATGAATTTCAGTTGGGCGATGGTGTGGCGTGCATTAACAAAGTGCATGGCTATGTTAGACTTATCCGTTCTCAATCTGATGTTGGACTTATGCTCGTTGAGGCGGGTTTTTATTTTCCGTTCAGTCTTGCCAACGTATAGTTTACCGCATGGACATTTCAATGCGTAAATTAAGTTGGTAGAGTCACAGGTTGCATCAACCTGAAGTCTAATGTTGTGTCCTTTCATGGGATGCTGTATGGTATTACCCTTGATAACGTTATTGCAGTGATTGCAGTTCAAACAAGGTTGGGTGCCACGATGGTGTTTCGATGTGTCAGTGGGTCTAGCGAGAATTTCCTTGATATTACTACTCAGAGTGTGAGCAAATATAGGTGGTTTATCAAAGATTCCCTGAAAGTCAGGCTCATTTTGTAAAATGGGCCAATACTTCCATATGATCTTATTGTAAGCTGGGCTTGCTGTAGAAAATTTGGAAACAAGTACCATACGTTGTTCTGTACTTTTTTTGGTTTTGATCAGCTATCAGACCTGGAAATGTTGGCTACACGAGATCGTGCTTGTTGAAGAACATTGTCAGGGTACCCTCGTTCTAGGAACCTGTTCTGCATTTCCATGATGCGTTTGTCAACAATGGTGTCATCAGATATGATGCGCTTGACACGCAACATCTGTGAAAACGGGAGGTGTTTCTTCAAGGAGCCTTGATGGAAGCTGGCAAAGTGGAGAGAATTGTTGCGGTCAGTGCTCTTCCTGTGAAGATCCGTGACTAATCCTTCTGGGGTGTTTTTAATATGAACATCCAGAAAAGCAATGTCTATTTCACTGATTTGCCAAGTTAGATTAATGCGTGAGTCTTTGCTGTTGATTTCTGTGAGTAACTCATGTAGAGATTCCTTGGTGTCAGACCATAGAAAGAATAGATCATCAATGTACCGCACGTACAGTTTAGAATGTTTCTGGAAACTTGAGTTGGTGTATAGGTGGTGTCTTTCAAAGTTCTCCATGTATGTATTGGCGTATGACGGGGCGGCACAGTTTCCCATCGCCATTCCGGAGAGTTGCAGGAACCATTGGTCATCGACTTTGAAGTAGCTGTGGTACAGGATGAATATCATCAATTCCATAAGGAATTGATGAGCATAAGTCCAACATCAGATTGAGAACGGAAAAGTCTAACATAGCCATGCACTTTGTTAATGCACGCCACACCATCGCCCAACTGAAATTCATAGTCTTAGAGACAGTATCCAAGAAAGAAGGCATTGATAACACCAAACTGTTACTAAAGAGAGAACTTGAATGGATCTATTTATTACAAACATTGAAGCCCCATGGGCTTAACGACCGCATTGAATATAGCTGTTATCTTTGAAGTATTCATGCATTATTGTTTTACTGTTTCACTGTACTCCTGTACCTTTTTTAACCTTTGTTTTCATCCCTATACTCTAATCTCCTGTTAACCCTCCACTCCAATATGGCCGCCATATTTCCCTTCACTAACCACTCCCCCACGCACGAGTAACTCTTAGCATGAGTCCACCGTCAGTTTCAATCTATATAGGCTGTAACCGTTCACACGAGCACTTGAGACAGCGAGCGGATGACCGGCAGATAGCGTTCCTGCGCTACATGCAACTATGAAGTAAGATTCTGTTTAATGCGGAGTAATCTCTGACGCGCTCGTATGTAATTTTATATTTCACAGGCGGTAATATCCCCTGCACTTGCCCTAAATCCCCACGATAGTACCGAGCACTTTATTTACTTTTTGAAACGACCCAACCCACACACCATTAGCACTAGTAAACTCCCCCACCTGCTCATTAACCACCCGTTCCCTGACACTCGTTTCCGTCTTCTTCCTCCTCAGCTCTCCGTGATCAAGGGCACCTCTGCCCGAAATGCATTGGAGCTAAATGTTCATATGTTGACAATAATGAGCTTACGTTGTCTTCTGATATGACGCTAATATCAGACCTTGAATGAAAACATGAGAACAAGTAAACTGAAGAAATTAAATAATATTTTCAACTGAACCTTGAACCACATTGTTGTGATCTACATTGGTGTGCCCAAACGCCCCTTACAATTAGCACACTGATCTGTTTGGAGGGCTCCCGTACGTTGAGGGCTGGAGGGGGTAGACTGGCGAGCCCTTGGAAGGGGGTTGGGGTTGAGGTCTGAAATTCCCCCGGGCATCGGGACCTCGGGGAGGGTAAGCCTGCTGCAGAAGTGCCTTAGTCTTAAGATCCCTAACCTTCTTATTTTCTTTGTCTCTATCCTCATTCTCCCTGTTCTCGTGATATTGTGCCATAGCCAAGATACCAGTCATAGTTTGGGCAGACCACATACTTTCAACTTTCTTAAGCCTGGCGGAAATCTTAGGAAGCAAGTTGCTGACAAACTTATCGACAAATACTGGCCAGAACCTGGGGTGCGGGGATCCAAACCACTGTGTCCCTTGCATTCTGTCTCAAAATGGGTAAAGAAGTCAGCCACATTCTCATCTTTTCGCTGCCTACAGGCGTTTATTTTATCCCAGTTAATGACAGTTTCCGGTAAAAGTGTCTTCATAAACGTCATTATTTTACTGGGCAAAGTCAGAATGGCAGCTTCTGGTTTTGTCCCCCCTACCCTTGCTTCTTTTATTGCCTCTTGGTCAGCCCATTACCTCCCAACGCCACTTCATGGTCAGTATGTCGAATTTTGTCCCAAATCTCACTGGGGACAAATGTACCAAAAAGTAAATCTATATCCTCAAGAACGAGAGTACCTGCAGATATAATCTGACCTAATTCTTCGTAAAAGGCAGCCGGAGGATCTGGTAATTGTCCTTTTAACTGCATTACTTCTGACCTTTTCCAAGGAACATGAACCCAAAGTCTGCGCCAGTGTGCCTCAACAGCCCCTCAACCAATTATTTTGGGCTTCTGTAAGTGCGTTAACAAAGACAGGGGCCGCCTCTCTCATTGGCATAGCTGTTTCTAGAGGGGTGTTGGGAAAAGCGGCCATATCAATGCAGCCATTAAAGTAGACATAGCGGCAAACATCTCCTCTCCCTGAACATCGCCTCTTTTTATTTGCGACCTAAGGTCCATTAATCTGGTGGGTATCTGCATAAGCGCATTCTCATAATCTTTGCATGACCAGGGTACACATGTATTCAGCCCAGGTGGTCTGTTCCATAATCGTCCACTGGGAAAAGGTGGACCATATTTCTTTAAAGGCATAAATATTCCCGTTATTTATCCAACATTCACACTGTTGCCTCTGTAGGTTATTTTCTCGAAGGGACGAAAAGCTGACTGCAGAGCGCAAGGAGGCTAGTCGGGGGGAATTCAACAATTTATATAAATCCTGCTTTCTGTAGACCACGGGGAAGCAGGAAAAGGGCGTGTAGGGGTAAAGCCGCAGGGGTTGGGCGGATGTAGACTTGTCATTCCCATAGCGAGGACATGGTTAGCGGGCGTGGTCTGTGTTGTAGGAAAAGTCGGGAGGGATGGTGTGACAGGGAGAACAGTAAGAGGGGCAATGGGGTCAGGAGTGGGCTGTGGCGGGTGGACATGCGGGGTGTGAGGTGTCAGGGCAGGGTACATTGGGGCATATGCAGGAGGGTTTTCTAGCATGGTATCAAGCAAAAAATCACCTTCTTCTCCCCCTTCCATATGGCCCTATCCTTTCTCCTCACGAGCTGGATAACATTTTTGTACCCGGGCCCCATGCTCCCTATCGGCTATTTCTACTAACTTTGTCATTTGCTTTTGTAAATTTTCCCAGGCGTGGTCGGCCATTGACATACGTTCCTGTTTTCTTTCTTGAGCCTTCTGCTTTCTAGCTCTCTGCTCTATCTCTTTCCTCCAAAATTGGACAGATTCAATAATAGACGGGCATGTTTTTCTTTTCATTAATTGTTCCTCTAAGTTGGTGAGAACTTGGGAATTAAAGGAGCCATAAAGTGGCCACTGTAATTCCGCATCACTTCGTTTCGTATATTTGACCCAGAATGAGGAAAACATTATGGCAGAAGGGCCATGTTTAACATACATCGTATGGCCAGGGGTCCCTTCTGGAGGAAGCGGACAAGCCGCCTCCAGCTGGGAGTCCTGTGTACACATACAACAACATAATTTCTTGAACTTACTACTGACTGGCATTCTTAAAACAGATAACAGACACCAGCGGGTTTTTTAAACTCGCCTCGCTTGCTTGGCTTTTGCAAAAGTCAATAACAGCAGAATCATACAGAACAGACACCAGCGGGTTTTTTAAATTCACCTCACTTGCTTGGCTTTGGCAAAAGTCAATTGACAGGTTGACTTTTGCGAAAGCCAATAACAGAATCATACAGACTTGGTGGGTGATCAGTCCACACTTACCTTACAGGGGTAGTTTTCTTCTGCAGACGTAAGGCTGTGTCCTGCTCCAGAAATTATTTGCTAGGGGACTCCAGCGAGAACGCGGTCAAGTGGCCCAGACCGGGTGGAGAGTAACAGCGGGCGAGTCTTTCGGCTTACCGGATTGCAAGAATCCCTCGGGTAGGGTACCTCAGTCGGAGTCTCTCCGTGCAGCCCCTCACATTCACAGGGCCTGACCTTCGTGCTTGTGGAGTCCCTGTTCAGGCGCCATTTGAAGAACTGGAATAACCCACTTACTGGGTCTCGGCGGTGAGGGAACCGCCCAAGTCTCCCATACCTTCCATACTTAGTAAAAGGAGAAACAGGAGCCTTCGTCTGCAGGAGGAACCCAGGAGGAACCCAGATTTATTCAATAGCCCGGGCTATGGAACAGAGTCCCAAGCTAGTCAGAGACAAGACAGAGGAGGCTGCTACTTCACTCAGTAGCTTACAAGACTTTTATACTTTTTCATCCCAGTCTGTTGACTGTTAGTTCATTGTTTAATCAGGGCAGTGTATGCAGGTGATAACCACATCCAGACGACGTTTGTAGATGGTGACCTGGTCAAGGCTTGGTACACAAATCATTGTTCACTCGGCTTTGATCAAGGCTCAGTCCTTTCAGGTCATTGTTCAATTGTCTTGATCAAAGCCCGGTGTTTCAGGTCATTGTTTAATCACCCTGAGGAAGGTCCAGCAGTCAGACCATTGTCCAGATAACCTGATCACAGTGTCAAATATGTTTACCAGGCTGGGAGCAGAGATGGAAAATAAATTATTTACCCAGGGTGTGAGTGTCTTGTGGCTTCTAGATGAACTGCAAAGAACAGGGGGGTATGTGACAGTTCCTGGGCAGAAATGCAGGCTGCAAGATGGTTTTTGTCGTGTCAGTTAGAATTTCCTCAGGCATCATCAGAAATAACCAGGTGGGTCATGTGGAAGTGGTTGACACGTGATGGCAATGAAAAAGCAATGGAGTCCCGGTACAAATGATGCTGATTAGAAGAACACTTTTCCTCACACAGGGTCAGACTGATTTGCAGATGGCCATGTCTGAACTGGGGTGGCAGAGTGGGCTAAAAAATGGTGATGGATTAAATCCAGATCAGTTGACTGGGGGTGAGTGTTTGATTTGCTCAAACGCTCCGTCCATCATCCCATTTGTATCGGCAAACCAAGCATGCACAGGAGAATGTGAGGGTTAAATCCGGGCACACCACGCGTGCACAAGAGAATGTGAGGGTTGAGGCTGGGCAGACCACGCATGCACAGGAGAATGTGAGGGTTAAATCTGGGCACACCACGCATGCACAAGAGAATGTGAGGGTTGAGGTTGGGCAGACGACGCGTGCACAAGAGAATGTGAGGGTTGAGGCTGGGCACACCAAGCATGCACAAGAGAATGTGAGGGTTGAAGCTGGGCAGACCATGCATGTACAAGAGAATGTGAGGGTTGAGACTGGGCAGACCATGCATGCACAAGAGAATGTGAGGGTTGAGGTTAGGCAGACGACGCGTGCACAAGAGAATGTGAGGGTTGAGGCTGGGCACACCAAGCATGCACAAGAGAATGTGAGGGTTGAGGCTGGGCAGACCACGCATGTACAAGAGAATGTGAGGGTTGAGGCTGGGCACACCAAGCATGCACAAGAGAATGTGAGGGTTGAGGCTGGGCAGACCACGCATGTACAAGAGAATGTGAGGGTTGAGGCTGGGCACACCAAGCATGTTCAAGAGAATGTGAGGGTTGAGGCTGGTATACCAGGCGTGCACAAGAGAATGTGAGGGTTGAGGTTGGGCAGACGACGCGTGCACAAGAGAATGTGAGGGTTGAGGCTGGGCACACCAAGCATGCACAAGAGAATGTGAGGGTTGAGGCTGGGCAGACCACGCATGTACAAGAGAATGTGAGGGTTGAGACTGGGCAGACCACGCATGCACAAGAGAATGTGAGGGTTGAGGCTGGGCAGACCACGCGTGCACAAGAGAATGTGAGGGTTGAGGCTGGGCAGACCACGCGTGCACAAGAGAATGTGAGGGTTGAGACTGGACAGACCACGCATGCACAAGAGAATGTGAGGGTTGAGGCTGGGCAGACCACGCGTGCACAAGAGAATGTGAGGGTTGAGGCTGGGCAGACCACGCGTGCACAAGAGAATGTGAGGGTTGAGACTGGGCAGACCACGCATGCACCCTACAGAGCAGATTTAATATTTTTTAGTGCAACATAGTTCAGTAGTTAGGTGCAGCGCTGTGATGTGCGAGGGGGAGAGAGCCCCGCTGAGCCAGATTTATGAAACACAGTACGCTGCTGCTCACTACCCCTGCACTAGTACACAAGCTACCTCGTGCCACACAAAACCTTTACACCATAGGCCAGAGGTGTGTGTGCTGTCAAGCATAGGATTCGTACTGGAAACAAACCATTTCAGTATAAAATCCTATACATAGAGAAATCCTTAAACACTCCAGAGTTTGTGTTTGTGCTGTGAAGTGCAGGGCAGGTTGTGTTTGTGCTGTAAAGTGCAGGGCAGGTTGTGTTTGGGCTGTAAAGTGCAGGGCAGGTTGTGTTTGTGCTGTGGAATGCAGGTCAGGTTGTGTTTGTGCTGTAAAGTGCAGGGCAGGTTGTGTTTGTGCTGTAAAGTGCAGGGCAGGTTGTGTTTGTGCTGTGAAGTGCAGGGCAGGTTGTGTTTGTGTTGTGAAGTGCAGGGCAGGTTGTGTTTGTGCTGTGAAGTGCAGGGTAGGTCGTGTTTGTGTTGTGAAGTGCAGGGCAGGTTGTGTTTGTGCTGTAAAGTGCAGGGCAGGTTGTGTTTGTGCTGTAAAGTGCAGCGCACATGCAATTTATTTATTTTATAGCATTTGTAAGGCGCGCAGCTACCCACAAAGGGTTTCCCGGCGCCAGAAACGCAAAACACTCAGATATCACTGGGGAGAGAACAGACAAAGCAATTATTTATTAAAAAGCCACGTTTTTATGCTCTTTCTAAAATTCACATAGCTTTCCTCCTTGCGAATGTAAAAGGGCAGTGTGTTCCACAGCATTGGCCCCAGGTATGAGAAAGATCTCCCGCCTATTCTGGCTCTTTTAAACCTTGGTACTGCAAAGTTTGCCGCTGTACCTGAACGCAGGTTACGGTTTGGGACGTAGGGCTTAGCAAGGGCCTGAAGGTATTTGGGGGCAGTGCCAGCTTTGATTTTAAATAGGTAGCTCAAGGCTTTGAAACGAATACGGTTCTCAACTTTAAGCCAATGCAGATCCTTGAGATGTTGGGTGATCCTAGCAGATCTGGGGATTTTACAAAGCAGTCTAGCCGCAGCATTCTGCACTAGTTGCAGACGCTTTATCACTGCCTTATTTGAGCCCAGGTATAAGATGTTACCGTAATCAAGCCGAGATGTCACTAAGGCATTGACCACGGTCTTCTGGGTAGTAGGCGGCAGCATCCAGATGATTTTGCGTAACCATTTGAGAATGGCGAAGCATATACCTGCCACTTTGTTTGCTTGCTGGGACATAGATAAACAGTCATCAATGGTGACCCCAAGGTTTCTAACCTGCGAGGCGGGAGATGGAAGTTTACCCAATGATGGCGGCCAATGGGAATCATTCCAGAGATCTTTGCTCTTTCCTAACAGGAGTACCTCTGTTTTATCTCCATTTAGTTTAAGTTGGTTGTCTGACATCCAGCAAAAAATTTCTTGGAGGCCTACTTTTAATGCAGATGGGGTAGAGACGTCAGATTTGGAAAGTGAGAATAAGACTTGTGAATCATCTGCATAGGTCATTAAACTTAAGCCAACATTTTCTACAAGATTGGCCAGTGGACGTAGGTATAAATTAAAAAGCAGAGGGCTCAAAATTGATCCTTGTGGCACTCCGTGAGGAGAATGGAATACCTCAGAGCAAGCTTCCGAAGAGGAGATCTGGAAAGTACGGAGGGAAAGGTAGGATCTAATCCATTCCAGAGCTTTGCCTTCGACACCATTCTCCCCCAGCCTGTCCAGCAGTATGGAGTGAGAAATGGTGTCGAAAGCCGCACTGAGATCTAACAAGACCAGTGCTACTGTTTGGCCGTCGTCCATAAGCTCCCTGATCCTTTCTGTGACCCCGAGCAGGGCCGTCTCAGTAGAAAAACCACTCCTAAACCCCGATTGAGACGAATGTAGGAGATTATTGTTTTCTACATAGGTTGAGAGTGCCTTGTGGATATGCCTCTCTAGGATCTTGGAAAAGGCGGGTAGCAACGAAATTGGGCGATAATTGGCCAATATCATCGGGTCTGCGCCTGGTTTTTTAAGTAGGGGGCTGACCATAGCATGTTTCCATAGAGTAGGAACTATGGCTTGCTCTATGGATACGTTCAGTATTTCTGCTATGGGAGTTAAGGCAGCATCCTCTAATTTGTTTACGATACTGACAGGAATAGGGTCACGTGGGGAGCCCGATTTGATTGATTTTAGTAGTTCCTTCAGTATATCTAATTTAATAGGAGGCCAGGCTTCAAGATGACAGTTTACTCTAGGGACTAGGGTGATGTTTCCTTGCTTGTCTGTTGACTTGTTAGCATTTTTAATATTAGAGACGATGTTCTCAATCTTATTCGTAAAGAAAGAGGCCAAATCCTGGCATTGCTGGGTATTATGAGGGGTAGGTTCTGCTCTAGCGTTCTCCCCAGCTAACTCTTTTACCGTGTTAAAGAGAGTCTGGGATTTGTTTACGGCCATGTTAATTGTATCGGTGACATAGCAAGCTTTGGCTTTCATGCAAGCTGAATGGTAACAATTTCTGGCCTTTCGGTAAACTTCTTTTTGGTAAAGGTCGTAATTTTTTCGCCACTGTCTCTCTAGGTTCTTACAGCTAGATTTTTCTTTCTTCAAGGCTTCTGTGAACCAGGGAGCAGGAGGGCGATGGACTTTCCCTTTGCAACGGGCTAGGGGCAGGCAAGTATCAACGGCGCCAGTTAGCCACTTTTGTGTTAGCTCTGCAATGCTATCCATATCTCCATCCAAATTTGGATGATTTTCCTTCAAAGCATTGTTCAGGTCCTCCAAATTTAGGAATTTCCAGTTTCTTCTAAAAGATTCTGTAGGAGTCGAAATTGGACCTTTTTTGGGCTCTAGCAAAATGGCAAAACTTAGAAGAAAATGATCTGACCAGATAACAGGCGTGGTGTTAAGCCATGAAAGTTCTTTTATGTTTGATATTATAGTGTCCAGCAAGTGTCCGGCTTTGTGAGTTGGACCGCTATTTCGTAGTGTCATGTCCAACACCATGAGGTCATCTATTAGATTTTTACAGGTCTTGCTTTGGGCGTCGTCTAGATGAAGATTCAAATCTCCTAGTACAGTGTAATTTTGGGCTTTTAGATGTTGGGGTAGGATAAAATTTGCCAAGTCATCTGACCAAGATGGATTATTTACTGGTGGTCGGTAGATTAATAGTCCGGAAAAGGTGAAATTTGGACTGAGGGAAATTTTGAAAGAAGCAGCCTCGCAGTTAGGAATAGCTGCAGGTTCAAAAGTGCACACATAGTCTCTGCTGTAGATAATAGCAATACCCCCTCCTATTTGTCCTACCCTATCTCTCCTAGCTATAGCATAGCTCGGGGGGAGGGCGGTTGCAACATCGGGGCCCGATCCATCGTGGAGCCACGTCTCAGTTAAAAATATAGCGATGGGCTTTCTGTCAGTCAATAGGTGAAAAATATCTAATTTATGCTGGGGCAGTGAACGGCAGTTTATCAGAAAGAATAAATATTCTTTTGAACTGACTTTCTGTTGATAGGATTTAAAAACAGTCCCCTGTGGGGTATCAGGATAGGGCTGATAGTTAGTCAGGGTAAGGGTACACTCTGGGCATGTTTGTGCACCAGCTAGTAGAGGATTCAAAGTTATACAGGTGTCATGGCTAGAGGGGCGTAACGCCCTAAGTTGGTTACCTGTTAGCATATCTTTACTATGAGGTGGGCAGAGGGTCGTGCCCTATGTCTGGCCTGGCCCGGACGGGCACAGACGGGCTGACTCTGGCTGGACTCCGGCGAAGACGAGGCGCGTCCGCTCAAAACGCGTCCGCTAACGCGGAAGAGACCGTTTCCTTATGAAGCCGAGCCTAGAGCGCTCTCACCGCTCTATCCCGCCCCAAAATGGCCGCCACGAAATTCCCTACTGCTCGGTACCTTGCCCTAAAACGGCAGGAACGAGCGTGTGTATGCTGGGGTGACTGCGTGTGGGCGACAGGTATGCTGAATGCAAATTATTGATTTTTAAAAACACAGAAAAACAAATCTTATTTACACATGCTGCAAATGCTAATTTTTAAAACTTCGAGTCAGTAACGCTTCCTAAAACAATTCCAAGTCCTCTGGCAACAGAAACGATTTTGCCTGTCCCCTCACAAGCTGTTTGGCAGAAAGATGAACACTGCCGAGTGCTTGCTAGCAATGTGTGGAGTGTTTGAAGAAGTGACAACGTTTCTCCGTGTTATCACCTGTTTTTTTAACATAAAATTCACAGATCCTCAGTACTCTCACAATGCGATATTGAAGCCTTGTACATTTTTCCATATTTCCGCGCGTCGCTAATATATGAAGTAACGCGTGTCCATGGCGGTGATAGAAAGGAGGAGTTTATTTCGTACAGAATGCTCCACCCACAGATCTTCTTCCTCCTCAGATACTGACACCCTCCAACTCCCTCAGCAGCATTCCACATTGGGTGTTGCCTCAGAGACTCTGGGATGTCACAGCTCTGTTGAAGAGACTGCAAGAACTTTGTGTGAAGAGTGAGCCGTGATTATTTGAGGTGTTACATGTGATTGTGCAGATCTGTGCCCACCCTGTGTGTAGGTCTCTGGAAGTAGGTGATGCCCGTGAATGGCCTGGACGAAGTCTAACCTTTCACTACAAAATGTATGGACGTGATTTGTGTGTGCAAGACAGTGTGTATGTGCTTGTTTGTGATTGGTCGTCTTGAGTGGATACATTATATATGAGCGTGTAAGCGACTGATCCATTTGATTACTTATTTCAAGTGTGTAGGTCTTTGTGCCTGGGGATGTATTGTGTTTCATGTGTGTGTTGAAGAGCACAATGCCTGTGTAATTATGCAGCATTGAAGATGTGGTTAAGAGATACCTGGTTTGTTACATTAATCCAGTTATAAATGAGGTGTGAGGCTGTACAAGTGAGAGTTGGTGTTTGTCTCACATCTGTGAGTACACAATTGAATGGACTTTTTAAAGAGCAATTTCTTTTGTGTGCGTGTTTGTTACAAACATTCGGCGTGTGCGTTGCAAGCATTTTGCCAAAGACAAGCTGTCTGCTCCCAGGCACACTTGCCGCCAATGCTGGGACCAGAAGTCGGGTAGTATACTCAATATTTCTCATATTCTGCATAAGATCTAAAGTCTTTCAGGTACACAGATTTTAGTATCTCCCCGATGTTTGTATAGTTTTTAGAGGCAAATGGCGTGTATGCCAGCCACACATATAGAGTAATCTGGTACTCAACAGCCCTCACTGTGACCGACAAACAATAAGACTCTTCAACATCCTCAGATTGAGGAGTCATTAAAAGCGGCTTTACTAAACCCACCCTCCCTAGGCAAAGATAAGGTAGAAATACTCAAATTATTAGAATCTCCTAAGCCAGATATCCTGTTCTTAACTGAAACCTGGTTGTCCGAGGAATCTACTCCAGATCTCCAGAAGCTATACCCGAAGATAACCAGAAGAGAACAAGCTCAGAGGAAGGAGTGAGATAGCAGTAATTATTCACCAGTGGATCCACACATCTATTTTACAAATTACTCAAACTGAAGGGGTAGATCTGCTTTCCTTTCTCAAGTTTCGAATTGATGACGACAACTCGGTCCCTAAAGATAATGAATTTGCTGATTTAATGATGTTGAATTTACACCAACACATTACATGCTCAGGTCACATAAAATGAAATCCCTAAGATCTGATCTGGGCGTGTAATTCGAATTGACTGAATATAATCATCCTTCCTTACATACAGTCAATCAATCAATCAATCATTGACACTTATAAAGCGCGCTACATACCCGTAGGGTCTCAAGGCGCTGGGGGGGGGGGGGGAGGGGGGGGAGTGCCGCTACTGCTCGAACAGCCAGGTCTTCAGCTTCTTCCTGAAGGAGAGGTGGTCTTGGGTCAGGCGCAGGTCGGACGGGAGGGAGTTCCAGGTCTTGGCGGCCAGGTAGGAGAAGGACCTTCCTCCTGTAGTCGCTCTTCGGATGCGGGGGACGGCGGCGAGGGCGTGGTTGGCTGATCGGAGGTGGCGTTTGGGAGCGTAGAAGTTGACTCGGCTGTTGAGGTAGCTCGGGCCTTGGTCGTGTAGGGCTTTGTGTGCGTGGGTGAGGAGGCGGAAGGTGATTCTTTTGTTGACGGGGAGCCAGTGAAGGTCTTTCAGATGTCCGGAGATGTGACTGGTTCGTGGGATGTCGAGGATGAGTCTGGCTGAGGCGTTCTGGATCCGCTGGAGTCTCTTCTGGAGCTTGGCGGTGGTACCGGCGTAGAGGGCGTTGCCGTAGTCCAGTCGGCTGGTGACGAGGGCCTGGGTGACGGTCTTCCTGGTCTCGGTGGGGATCCACCAGAAGATCTTCCGTAGCATGCGTAGGATGTTGAAGCACGCCGAGGAGACGTTGTTGACTTGCCTGGTCATGGAGAGGGAGGAGTCCAGGATGACGCCCAGGTTTCGTGCATGGTCTGTCGGTTTGGGTGCGGTGCCCAGGGCGGGAGGCCACCAGGAGTCGTCCCAGGCGGAGGGTGAGGAGCCCAGGATGAGGACCTCCGTCTTGTCCGAGTTCAGTTTCAGGCGGCTGGTCGTCATCCACTCGGCTACCTCTTTCATCCCTTCGTGCAGGTTGGCTCTGGCGGCGGCGGGGTCGTTGGTCAGGGAGAGGATCAGCTGGGTGTCGTCGGCGTAGGAGATTATGCTGAGGTTGTGTTTGCGTACGATGGCCGCGAGGGGGCTCATGTAGACGTTGAAGAGGGTGGGGCTCAGAGATGATCCTTGGGGGACGCCGCAGATGACTTCGGAGGCCTCTGACTTGTACGGTGGTAGGCGGACTCTCTGTGTTCTTCCGTCGAGGAAGGAGATGATCCATTCCAGCGCCTTGTCCTGGATGCCGATGTTGCTGAGGCGCCGTACTAGGGTGCGGTGGCAGACTGTGTCGAATGCCGCGGAGAGGTCTAGGAGGATGAGGGCCGCTGTTTCCCCATTGTCCATCAGGGCTCGGATGTCATCGGTGGCGGCGATGAGGGCGGTCTCGGTGCTGTGGTTGGCTCGGAAGCCGGACTGTGAGGGGTCGAGGGATCCGTTCGTCTCGAGGAAGGCGGCCATCTGCTTGTTGACGGTCTTCTCGATGACTTTGGCTGGAAACGGGAGGAGCGAGATGGGGCGGTAATTCTTGAGTTCGGTGGGGTCCGCTGTGGGTTTCTTGAGAAGAGCGCTGAGTTCGGCGTGCTTCCAGCTCTCGGGGAAGGTGGCGGTGTCGAAGGATGTGTTGATGATGTCTCGCAGGTGGGGTGCGATGACAGCGTCGGCCTTGTTGAAGACGTGGTGAGGGCAGGGGTCGGTCGGTGATCCGGAGGGGATGGAGTTCATCGTGCGGATGGTGTCTTCGGTGCTGATCGGGGTCCAGGCGTGGAGGGTGGTGGTGGGGGGTGGTTGTTCGGTCATGGTGTGCGTTGGTTGGTTGTTGAAGCTGTTGTGTATGTCGGCGATCTTGTTGTGGAAGTATGAAGCGAGGGAGTTGCAGAGGTCTTGCGATGGGGTGATGTCGTTGTTTCCTGCGCTGGGGTTGGAAAGCTCTTTCACAATGTTGAAGAGTTCCTTGCAGTTGTGTGCGTTGTTGTCCAATCGGTCCTTGAAAGCTGTTTTCTTGGCGGCGCGGATCAGCTGGTGGTGTTTCCGGGTGGCAAGTTTGAAGGAGGTCCTGTTGTCCGGTGTCGGTTCCCTTCTCCAGACTTTCTCGAGGGCCAATCAGTATTTGATCAGCATTTGTATTCCAGTAGATTTTTCTAGCTTGATCCACAAGCTGGAAGTGAAACCATACACACATGGCGATACATTAATACAGAGCCAGCGTTTACAACACTCTCACAATCCCACCCCGCCCCACTTACCATGAATTGAAGACATTCTCTCTAAAGAAAAATAATCCACTCTGTGGCTTAGACGTGCTAGTGACCCCCACCCCTCAAATCCAACAGCGTGTTATAAACCGCACCAGACCAGTGCCCTGGTACAAGCCAGAGTTAAAGGAGGCAAAACCTGCATTGCGTCGACACTGGTGGGAAAGGGATAATGAAGAGAGCAAAATCACATTTTAAATTGAGCTTGAGGAATATAAAGGCAAACCTGTTCCATGTCAAGTCCTCTTAATAGGCAAAAAAAATCTTAGAAGCAAATCAAAATTGTTTTTTGATATCCTGAATGATTAGTCGCCCCCAGATGAAATGAGAACTTCCCTGACTCCTATCGAGGCATTCTGTGACAATCTAAATACTTAACAAAAACATTCTTTAAAGATCGTATAAACAAATACAGCAGCAATAATTCTGAAGTTGAGTCTGAAAATAACTCTACTCTCCTTATCCTTGTTTGAAGAAATAAACAGGCTTCATGAATTTATGATCAAGGTCAAATTCGGGTCACCAACTGGCCCTTGCCCTCCAGCGGTCATGGAATCTCTGACCTCAACAATCAATCAATCAATCAGCATTTATAAAGCGTACCCCAAGGATATCTGGGTGCTGAGGCTGCTGTGTCTCCGTCGAGAAGCGAGGTCTTGAGCAGTCCCCTGCAGAGCGTTTTCATCAATTCAGCAGCTCAAGCTGTCGCTCCAAACGCGTTTCATAATGTTGTAGAGCTCACGATACTGAAAAACCAATGAGAAGTCCCGGATATAACCAGGAATTATAGATCAATATCTCTGCTCCCTTAACCTGCAAAAACCATTGGTCAGAGAACTATCTTCAAGAGGTTCCAGGCTTTATAACTTTACCTACTCTCAGTTGTTGATTTGTGTGGGCAGAATGTCCGCCTCACCACTCCAGGTTCAAAATATGATGCAATTTGATGATTACTTGGTGAGGTTCAATCAGCTAAACTGAATATTGACCAAACTGAGATTGTAATTTGAAAGAATAAGACCAACGTTTGGAGCCAACTTCACTCTCCAACAAAAATGAGATTGTTACCGGAGCCTAAACCCACAGCTAAAAGCCTCTGAGTGATAATCGATAGCAATCTTAGCAAGAACCAGCTGCTGGAGCAGTAGGATCTAAATGCAGATTCGTGCTGAAACTGCTTCAGAAACTAACCCCACTCCTCCCACTTTAGACAAGAAAATCAATAGCGGTGGCCGCAGTCCTATCTAGATCGCATTATGCCAACCGAGTATTTGTAAGAATACCCAATATCACCATTCATGGACTACAACTAATTCACAGCGACGCAGCTTGTTTACTACATCATCTTCAGAGGTGGGCCCGCGCCACACCTATATTGAAATAACAAATCCAGTCTAAGACCCTCTGTCTCAGCCCTAAAGGGTTGAGAGGTCTTGCCCCTCACTTCATTGCAAACCAGGTGGAAATGCATACACCCGTACAAAACCAGAGATCTCCTCACTTGAATTTACTTGCTATTGCAAAATTACAGAGGATCAGATTAGGTGGACGCAGCTTTGGTACAAGTTCCTTTCATCCAGAAATCTGACAGCCCACAAGCCTATTCAGACTAGATTCTTCCCCCTTATGGTTTGTTTTCTCCTCTTTTATGTATTTCTGATTCAGTTCCAAGAAACCCCAGGTTGAACATGCTCTCTATATATGCAGTGACATTACAAGCGTTTTGAGGATCCTGTAGAGGTTTGGTATGTTGGCGTGTGCTTCAGTCACTGACCTGAATACTGCAAAAGAGAGGTGTACAGTGCAAGTGAGGATGATAGCGCAGTCTTGTCTGCCAGGGTATTATAAACCTTTCATTGCTGCAAGGCTGTTACAGTATTCTCTTTTTCTGGTTGCACAGTGTACAATTTGAGCAGACCAAGGAACAGACGTAATGTTGGAAACACATTTCAAATCCGTGCCTTTCATAATATATGAACTATGTTGCGGGTATTGTGAAATTTTAATGATTCCATTTTTTTTTCAGGTTTTAGAAATTCGCAATTTTCTCTGATCAGGAGTATTTTGACCTAACTGTCCTCTGATAACGTGTTGTCTTTTCTCTTTTCCTCTCCTCTGCAGACACTTGAGACTCGAACATCAATTTACCAGAATGGGCAGAAGACGGGCTCCAGAAAAGAAAGTGACAGCGCAGTGTTCACGTGAATCCGTAAGAGCCACAGTCCCATCTTTACCTCTCCTTGACGTCTTAACTTCAAGATCCCGAAATGATGCTCAGAGGGACCAGGACCTGGAACCGCTTTCGGAGAACCTGCCCCACATTATCCTTCTATCCATGCTGGAGGAGTTGGAAGCCAAACTGGATAACTTGCTGAATACTGTGGAGGACGTACCTTCTAGAGTCGCTGGGCTGATTAAGAAAATCTGGATAGAAAAGGATCAAGGTTACCTAGATAATGCTGGAGTGTCTTTGGAGATGGTCTGTCCGGCGGGCATTAGAGATTGTGCTGTTAGCCGGTCTCCTGCGATACCTCAACTGCACAGGCCAGGGGATCCGAGCTTATGTCTTCAGACAGTGTGTTATGATGGGCGTGCACCAAAGCAGGACTGTACACTCTCCTCTCCAACTGATGTTCAAGGGCGTCCAGAGAAGCCAAACCTTTGTCTACAGCCAATGTTTCCAGATCGACATCACCCACAGCAGGACCAGTGCTTGCAGCCTGGGTTTCCAGATAGAAGTGGAGTACAGCAGGATTGTCCTCTATCCCGGTGCCCTCAGACAGATCCTCCATGCAGATCACAGGAGGCAAAGCTGTGTCTTCACTCGAAATTTGTTGATGGGCAGACACCACTGCAAGACCAGAGCATACAGTCAGCGTTCCTAGAAAAGAGGGAACCAGATGAGCCCCTGAAGCAAGAACCATCCCTATTGTCTACTAATAGCTGGGACCAGCAACAGAACCTCTGCTCACACCCACTATTTCCTGAAGGACACGAACCACAGCAAAACCACCGTATACAACCCACGCTACCAGATGGGAACGGACCTGATGATCCCTTGGAGAAAGAATTGATGTGTTTTGATTTCCAAGATCCACAGGATAACCGCAGCCTACAACCTGTGTCACCTGATGGGATGTCATCACACGAACACTTAGCGTCTGGGCTATTGTCCTTTGATGAGTTGGGGTCACAACAAACCCAGAGCCTACAGCATCACCTATGCTTGAAGCAGGAACTTCCTTATGCGCAGGATCCAAATGTGAACTATGAGCTAGAATCTATGCGCCCTGAAGCACAGGAACTAGACAAACATGACAATCTAGACCCTGCCTATACTGATGCACATGGTTCAGATCAGAATTACAAGCTAGAACCACTGCACACTGCGGCACAGGACCGAGAGCTAGAGTCAGTGCTTCCTGAAGCACAGAAACCAGATCAGAACAACACGGTGGAACCACTGCACCCCGAGGAGCAGGATTCAAATCCGAACTACAAGCTAGAAACTCCCTGTGCTGATGCACAGGGCTCAAATCAGAACAACAAGCTACTGCACCCTGAATCACAGAATCAACATCAGAACTGCAAGGCAGAACTGCTCTGTCCTGATGAGCGGGGTCAGTGTGTGCCTCCATCATTCCTAGGACTGGATACACATACTGCAGATGAAGACTCAATGGAGAGAGGAAATACAAAATCACACTTATTGCTGTTCGAAGCTACCCCAGGTATGTGTTTCACTATAAATGGACTCTTGGAGTGCATACTAACACATGTAACCTCTTCAAAATGCGTATGGCAAGATTTTAGAAAGTCTCTGATTGGAGGATTATGGTTTGGATGGAACCCACTGAGCGATACATACCCCCAGAGTACACAGGGTGCAGATGTTTCCCTGCATTCTCCTCCTCTGGTTCCACACAGGACTGAATCCTTCCTGTGCAGGAACAGGCCTGGTTATGGGACTCTGCATGAGACAAATAGGCCAGTAGCTCTTCTCGTTCCTTGTTCGTCCCCATTCCAGGCTGAGGAACTGGAAATAGCGCAATTAATGGGAGGAATTACTGGCCAGAATCACACGTAATAGCCGGATGCAAGTGATGTGGTGTTCATTGAGAATGGCAGACATGTGCAGTCTGGAGAGGGAACTGTGTTTCTAGTTGCACAGTTACATTGGGTAAGACGCAGTCGTCTCCAGTTCCTGATTTAAAAATCCTAGTCTGTATTCGGCCTCAACAGCAGGGCTGACTAGGGATGTTGTTGTTACTGCAGGGTTCTCCTGGAGTGCACACCACCTCATGATAGGCAGATACACAAAGGTTATGGATCTCTGAGGTGACTTGCAATAATCAGTTCAGTTCAGTTCAAATAACTTTATTTCGATTCCACAGAGAAATCATAAAAGTATACATCAATATAAAAAACACTGCACATATTGACATGATTCTACAATAAAACCAACGGTACATAATTACATGAGTCTGATTTTCATAAACATTCAATATCGGTTTCTAATCACAAGAGCTGATCTAATAAAACTCAGTACAGCCTTACAGATGTTTGCAGTTGACAAAGATAATAGAAATTCATATCCTTCTTTATAATAGCACAATCCAAGGGATAATAGTAATGGTCTAATAAAGGTATTTCTTGGGGCCTTATACAAAGTGCAAAAAAGAATAAGGTGCAGAGTGTTTTGCGAGACCTTATTATTACAGGGGCAACAAGGTAGCTTCTCATTCCAACCCCCCTGCTTTGGAAACGCAAAAAGGAAGTGTAGAGTACCAAGGCGAAACCTTGTCAGATAGAAACGTCATTGCGTATTCATAATATATGATAAATAAAAGGGTCGCACTAACCTTCCCCGGACACGTAATACATAGTCACTGTTCTTTAAGGAACCCAATTTAGAGCTGTAGGCATTCTTGATAGTTAACTTAGTATCCTTATTGATCATGCCAGGGTTTGTAAACATGTTGCCTAACCCAATCTTATAAAGGGTATCTCTGACATATCGAAGCCATCGGATTTCCCTAGAGTGCTCAAGTTTAAGGCAATCTTGTAGGATATCTTTTGTCAGTTTCAATTCCTCAGATTGCCAAACTTTAGACCATAATACTAATGGTGCTACGTGTATAATATCACTTGCAAACTCAATACCAACCTCCCCATGGCAAAAAATGTTTGATGTGCCCGATGGGACAGATAGGAGACGTTTTACAAATGTATTCTCCATAATCTGTAACTTTTCACAATTTTGTGACCCCCAGACACCAGCGCCAAAGGTCATAGCAGAAACACATTTAGCTTTATACAAAGATATTATTTCTGCTATACGCTGTAGTCCTAATTTACTGGCAAAGCGAAAAAGAGCTTCAATTGACTGTGTAACCTTTAGAACCCGGGCTAATATCAGAGGTTCCCTGTTCAGTTTTTTATTAAAAAGGTTTCCCAGATAATTGAAGTTATCAACTTTCTCTATATTTGAATCCCTCACCCTGTATTTGCGGATTTTAACACTTTTCGGATCGCAAGTCATGGCAAAAGATTTAGTAAAATTGACCCCTAGATCTAAATTTCCCATAAACATGTCAAAAGCATTCAGACAAATCTGCATGCTATTGGGAGTAAGGGCCATTAGGACAGTGTCATCTGCATATGACAACATTGGAATTCTTTTGCCGTTGATCTGAGGAAAATCAGCACCGGTTTCTAACAAAAAACTTTCTAGTCCGTTCGTATAAACCAGAAATAAAAAGGGGGCTAAAATACATCCCTGGCGGACACCTTCGGTAGATAATATAGGTCTAGTTTTCTCTCCCCCAGGGCCATATCTAATTCTAACCATTGTGGCAGCGTGAAGCCTGCGGAGCAGGGTAACCAAAGGCTCCTCAAACCCCATAGACTCCATCATCCGCCACAATTTACCCCTACATGCCGTGTCGAAAGCACTGGACAGGTCCATGAATGCCAAATGAATAGAACTATTCTTGGCACCCATGTACTTGCCCATGATCAGTGCTAGGTTTAAACACTGCTCGGTAGTTCCTTTCCCTCTTCTAAAACCATATTGGGATTCTACAATAACCCCCGCTGACTCTGCCCATGTTTCAAGGCGAGCCAATATCACCCTACCCATTAGCTTACATGACGCGTCTATTAATGATATTGGCCTATAGCAGCGTGGGTCAGACTTGTCACCCTTTTTTAAAAATAGGTACCACAACTGCCTCTTTCCAAGAGGTCGGAATGGGCCCCAGGACTATTGCCTTAAAAACCTTCAAAAGTAATGGGGACCAGACCTCCAAATTATGTTTAAAAAGATCCAAGGGTACTGCATCAGGGCCTGGGGCCTTTAAAGCAGCCCCCTTGGTCAAAGCTAACTTTACCTCCGAAAGCGTTAATGAGTCACTGAGTGACTTTGCTGACTCCATGTTAAAATTATAATCACCCTCTCCCGTGGTAGCAGTCAGCAATATCTCATTTGGATTAAAGATGTTACTGTAGTGAGCTACCCAGGAGTCTTCAGGTATATGCACTTGGATGGTATTATCTTCCCCTGATTTAAAAAAAGGCTTATTTATTATCTCCCAAAAAAGCCTATTATCCCTTAGATCAACCGCTTTTTCCAAGTCTTCCCATTCTTTGGTCCGCAAATCATTTTTCCTCTTACTGACTGCCTCGCTATATCTTTTCCTGGCTGATCTAACCAAATCCCTATCACGTGGGTCTCGGCGTAATGCCTTTGTTAAATGTGTTTGGGCAGAAGAGCATTCAGCATCAAACCATTTAGGCCCTCGATCTTGTTTCCTGCCCCCTGTCTTTACAAGGTGTGAAGCGACGTTTCCCAGTAATAATTCAATATTCTTAATTATGTGATCTGGATCAGATGTAGGTGTCAGACAAATTTCTATCTTATCCTTATTTTCCTTAAAGATATCCGCTTCCAGTTGCCTCGCATGTACTTTATCCCACCTTAAAGGGACACCCTGATTTTGGCTTTATACTATAGGTTGTTCCGAAAACTGATTTTTTTGGAGAGCCAGGTTAAAGCTCAAAATTAGGGGATTATGGTCACTAGCTGGGTTCGCCTCAATTTTAAAATCTTTCAAAAAATGAGAAAAACCCTTAGACACCATGGCAAAATCAATTGTACTCATTCTGCCCCCTGTACCTTGAAAAGTGGGTATATTCAATGCACCAGAAAAGCTAGACATATCCAGGATACATAGATCATTGTTCATGACAATACTATTTAGAGCCTCCCCTTGTTTGGAATGGGTAAAATGAGCCATAGGTTGGTCAGTTAAATCCATCAGACCACACACCCTAGATCCGCTGAATTTACATAGCTCACAATTAAAATCACCTAACCATATAATGGAAAGAGGGAAGACCCTGTTTGTCACCTTAACAATCTCTTCCTGTAAATTATCAATAATTACGGTAACATGGGGATCAAATATATTATAGTACCAATTTATCAGAAGAAGGGTTTCCGGAAATAGGTCCTTGATCATAAGTAATTTGTACCAAGGCGATTCCACCACTCGGCTCACATGTCTAAAGTTATGCTTTACAGAGATAGCTGTCATAAGCCCACCCTTAGCTCTCCCTGCTTGCAATAATCATATTCTATGCACCAGGTGGTACTTTATCCTGTATAATACATGGTCACACCATCACCTTTCTCACAAACCTTGGTGCGTAGCTCCTACATATGCAGCAGCTAACATGTTTGCAAACATGAAGAATGAACTTTAAACCTCTTGTGCAAAAGTAAAAATAAAAACTTTTAGATATTTGTTGCAAAAAGATGTTAGAAACAGTTCAATAAAAGTCCATTTAAAACAAAAAACTGCAGTAGCTCGGAACGTGTAGAAACATGCAGAAAGATTCCACCCTTCCTTTATCTAAGGAAACTAATAAACATATTCCCTCTGCTTCTCATAGTAAGCTAGTAACATACAGCAGAAGTAATAAAAGCAAAGTTCTGTTTATTGCTTTAAACAGCTGCTTCAATTATGCTTCGTGACTTGACCTTCTTTTCATATCAGCTGCTGGCTATGGCAGCAGGCATTGTGCCCTCAGGAGTCGACTGTAATAACTTATAAAAGCCGAGTTCTGACGTCTCTTCTTCATAATCACTGACTTGGTGCGACACAAATTCCTGATTATAAAGAAATTAGAGACTGCCATTTATACGGGGATTACAGAATCCATTTAATATAATTATATATATACGCATATAATAACTTTGGCACAGTTCAATGAATCTGCACAAAACTATTTGGGATTGGCCTGGCTAGTTTCATGCAGTGTTTTTTGTGGTCCTCAAATTAAGCCACTAGTCATTTAAGATAGAGCTAGCTGGACCTTTAGCCCATGAATGGTCTGTGCATCTGAACTCATGGACCCAAATGTAAAAATATATTGGATCCGATTGGATGAGGGAGCTTTTTCTCCCGTCGTCCATTTCGGATACGTAAACCCAAAGTTGGGTCTGTGGACCTGATGCTCCCTGATTGGTTGGCTACATCTTGAACCATTACATGATGAAGAGACTTGTTCCCCGCATCCTGTAAAAATACTAAAGAAGCCATAAAGAGCCGTGGTGCCATCCTGTCTCTCCCGGGCACAGGGGCTGCCTAATGTTAAAATGTAAGAAGAAATTGCTGATTTTGAACAGAGGTTAAATTCCAGATCATGACCCTTGAGGTCTGCAAACCTTAGGCAGGTGTCTGTGCCGGCACAGTAATTGGGCTTGTACATTTGTAATGTCCGGAGACCTGCTGCTCGGTCTGAAACCCTATTGATGTCCAATAAGGATACACAAGTTTGCAAGGGTCCGAGAACCCCAAGAAAGTGTCCGGGAACCCTTAAAAATAAAAAATAAAAACCATAAGCCAGGCCCTTTAGGGAATTCCCTGCTGTGCCCAGGTGCCGTTGAACACCTGTGCCTGCTTTGAGTTGGCTGCAGGGAACTGTTGCGTGTGAATATGATGGAGAAAAAAACCCCACTGAAAACAAGCATTGGCAAAACAAATAGGTGTCTCCTATCCGAAAGCTATTGGCTTTGGCAACGAGTTTTAGCCATTATGTATACCAGCGTGACTGCTGTTCGGCATGGCTGAAAGTTAGTGGCACAAGGTCGGGTGGGGTAGATAGAAGGGGGGTAGATTGGGGTAGAGTGGAATGGGGTAGATTGGAGTCAAGTGGGGTAGATTGAATTGGGGTAGATTTGGGAGGAGTGGAGTAGATTGAGGTGGAGTAGGATGGATTGGGATGGATTGGAGTGGATTGGAGTGGGATAGATTGGGAATGAGGTAGATTGTAGTAGAGTGGGGAAGACTGGAGTGGAGTAGATCAGAGGGCAGTATATTGGGGTAGTTTGGATTGCGGTACATTGGACTGGAGTAGAATGGAGTGGAGTTATATAGAGTGGTGTAGGGTAGATTGGGTTGGGGTGAGGTAGCGTGTGGTGGAATTGATTGGAGTAGATTTGAGTAGGGTAGATTGAATGGGGTAGATTGGGATAGGTAAGTCTGAGATGGAGTGGGGTAGGGTAGATTGGAGTACGGTGGAGTGGATTAGATTCAACTGGAATGAGGTAGGTTTGGGTAGAGTGGGGTGGAGTGGAATTGAATAGATTGGAGTGGAGTGTTGTGGGGTAGATTGGGGTGTAGTGAAATGGGGTAGATTGGGTGGATTGTAGTGGGGTGGTTTGGATGGAGTGGGGTAGATTGGATTGAGTGGGGTAGATTGGATGAAGTGGGGAGGGATAGATTGGGTGGAGTGGGGTACATTACAGTGGAGTGCAGTAGATTATGGTAGATTAGAGGTTTCAAAAACCTTTATTGTAGAAAATGAAGCATGGTACATCAATGCAATGAAATTGAGCAACTGTGTGTCACGTACTTTACCAAGTGTGGCTTCTTCCCATGCTAGACGTCCTATATGAAATAGCATCTTCCCATGCTAGACGTCCTATATGAAATAGCATCTTCCCATGCTAGACGTCCTATATGAAATAGCATCTTCCCATGCTAGACGTCCTATATGAAATAGCATCTTCCCACGCTAGACGTCCTATATGAAATAGCATCTTCCCATTCTAGACGTCCTATATGATTAGCATCTTCCCATGCGAGACGTCCTATATGAAATAGCATCTTCCCATGCTAGACGTCCTATATGAAATAGCATCTTCCCACGCTAGACGTCCTATATGAAATAGCATCTTCCCATGCTCGACGTCCTATATGAAATAGCATCTTCCCATGCTAGACGTCCTATATGAAATAGCATCTTCCCATGCTAGACGTCCTTTATGAAATAGCATCTTCCCATGCTCGACGTCCTATATGAAATAGCATCTTCTTACGAAAGGAACTAGATGGTTAACCCACGCCCTCCCACCAACAGAACCCCCAGTAAATCAATATAATAAGCATTTCCAAAGCAAATAGCACATCCAAGTCCGAGACCAAGTAGCGAATTGTGAACGACCTCAATTCCTTTCAGATGTTCAGTTCAGTAATAGAAACAGCAAGGCACAACATGACCCAAGTCAATAACAATGTATGGGTGTTCGGCATTTTACAGACTTTCCAGCATGTACGTTAAGGGGTGTTCGCCCATCAAGTGTGTCGCCGGGAGGCTACAGGTGTGCATTTCTCTGTTGGTGTTATCCTGAAGCTGAAACCTGCGATGCACTGACGCCCGCAGTGGGTGGTTCTTCCCGCCCGTCCTCATCCTCCCCCTGCTGTCGTAGGAGAAAGGACATGAGAGGACCCCAGATATCTTAAAGGCAGTAATTCTGCGTAGTCATGCAGATGTTCTTGCCATGTGGACATGGAACTGATCCAGCACTTAAACTTTGGGGCCCGCCCTCGCCCCCATCTACACACCACTAAGCGTTTGGCTAGTAAGAGGCTCAGTGCCAGGAATTTCTTATGCACAGTTACCACAGCTTGAGTCAGGCCCAGAAGCGCCTTTAACGGACAGGGGGTCACTGTGACGCCCAGCATAGTGGAGAGCCCCTCAAATACCTGTGTCCAATAAGTGGCAACCCTGGGGCAGGACCAGGCTAGAAGCATGAAGTCAGCCCCGGCTAATCCGCAGCGGAGGCAGCAATCCGATTCACGCAGATGGAATTTATGTTACCGAGCAGGGGTGTGATATATCCGGTGCAAGAATTTGTAATGTATGAGCCTTAATCTATTGTTGCCGGTGATTGCTTTTGTTTGTGTGCAGCTGAGCTCCCGTTGTTCATCTGTTAATGGCTCTGTACGGTCCCTGTCCCATTCAAGTCGAGCCCTCAATGTGGTGGATCGTGGCGTGTCCTGTACGTGTTTGTAAAGCTGTGAGATAATGTGTCGTGGTGCATCTGTGTGTACAATGGCGTGTAGTGGCCCAAAAGTGTCGGGCTCAGTAGGGAAAGAAGGAGTGATCGCACGGACATTATGACGTAGCCGGGCGAATAAAAAGGTATCCATATTAGAGGCTGACCTCTCCTTAAAAAAACTGCTCCTTGGTCCGAAAAGTTCCATTCACATATAGATCGCTCTAAAGGCTATATCCCAGTTCCCGGAGCATTTTGCGGCCAATCGCTTCGCAAGTGACCTGAAGCCTGGGATCACTGTCCAGTGCCAGCTTGGGTGAGTATAGAAACGGACAGTTGAGGGTATCTGCAATTCGGCCCCATGCAGCCACAGTGCAATCAACCGTTGTAGGGTCGCGCTCTCTGGGCTTTACTGGGGTGTGAATATATCCGGTGCTAGAAGTTGGAGCCATATAGCCATCTTCCACGGCAAGATGTGCCATGTATGGTCAAGGATGATACCAATATACAGCAAAGTGCGCTTGGCGCAGTCATAGTATCTTTCGAAGTTGGGAACTTCAAATCCACCTAAATGGAAGGGGAGCATAAGTGTGTCAAGGCCGAAGCGTGCCTGTTTCCCGCCCCATATTAGTCTTGTGAGTTGGGACCTCAGGGAAGTAAAGAAGAACCTCCCTGGGTTATACAGAATGTTGACAAAGAGGTATAGGAGTTTTGGCAACAGTACCATCTTAGCAAGGGCTATCCTCCCTGCCATTGGAATGGAATGGAATAGGTTTTTGTAGAGCGCGATAGCTACCCGCAGGCGTCCTAGTGCTAGGTAACCGAATACAGGTGGGTGGGGTAGGTCGGGATTATCTGCTGAAGAAAAAGGTCTTTAATTTTCTTCGGAAGAGCAGGATTGTTAGACCTGGCACCTTGGCGTGAGTCTCCCTGCCACTTTTTGCTGATGTGCCTCCGATGTTTTGCTGGTTTTCCGATACTCAGGGCACTGCGCCACGGCTGATCCGTGCCGCAGTGCAAGTGCTCCCTACTGTAAAACTGTATATACGATTGGTATCCATGATTCGTGCATTGGATTTACTGTCAGTCCCTAGTAAAGCGCACTAGAGAGTGCCGGGGCTTGTAGATGCCAATACTGCTGGTGGGCCTGCAGCGCTGGTTGCGCCACCCACCGAAGCAGCCGTAAAGACGTGTCTGGGAACTGCGACTGCAGAACCCGCGTGCAGTCCCGTACTGTCACGGCAGCTGGGCAAGTGCACCCACTTGCCAGCCTCGACCCTTCCCTTGACTACATATTAGTCACCCCTATGGTAGGCCTGCGGGCAGGGTGCGTTGTAAGTGTAAGGTAGGACAAGCCCTGATGTGTGTGGCATGTCCTAGTAGTGACTTACAACCGAGACCGTATTTCACTATTGAAGGCTACCTGCTCCATTAGGCCAGACTGAGCTGCTGGAATTATTACACCATATAATTCCCGCAGGCTCAAGGAGCATGGTAGCGAGTCATGTTTAGTATGCCTGAACTCAGGATGATAGAATATTTCTTGTAGTCAAGTTTATTTTAGTATCCTGGGTTTGCAAATGCTACTTTTAGAAAGTTAGCATTTGCTTGCTTAACCATTTCAGCCCGCCTCTGCTGGTATGTGTATCTGACTGTCTGGGATGTGTGAGTGACAGGGCTGGAGGGATGACAGGTGGTGAATGCGCAGATTACACCTTAGTGGGAGGTAGGAGTGCCTCTTGACTCGAACTGTAGCTGTGCTCGGCCACCACAATGCTGGCTCCACCCTCCTGGGGAGCGGCGGATGACTCTGCCGGCACCTGGCCCAGGAAGGGCGAAGCCTCCATCAACAAGGTACTCTGGCCGCCCCTGTCCGCACAATGCTGGCTCCACCCCCTGTGGGGCATCTGATGCGCCTGCCCCTCACACTGAAAGCAGAAGCCGGAGTACACCCGCCGGGGTACTCCAGAACTGAGAGTGGCTATGCAAAGGCCCCCCTGGCCTGCGAGAACAAAAGAATTGGCCTATAAAAGAAGGAGCCCTGCTCCTTGAAAATTAGATCCGGTTTGGGCCACAGAAGGACTCTGCCCGACGAGAAGGACCGTGAGAGACAAGGAAGGGTGCTGACTCTTGCCTGTGTCTGGTGCCTTGCTGCCGAAGGAGAGAAAGGAGAAAAGACTACAAGAAGACTTTTGCTTTACTTTGTGCCAAACTCTGCTAAAGAGATCTCCAAGGGCTTGCAACTGAACTTGCCCCCTGACCAGCGTCCCAGGACCAGTGGACGCTACCCCCTTGGAAGAAAGCGACTGCGGGTGCTGACCATCGCCGCAGCACCGACGGAGGAATCTCCTCCCAGGCAACGACATCCACCTGACCACCGTGACCGGGGCCCAAAGCAACAGCGAGAGCAAAGTAAGGACCAGCCGCCGCTGGCCCGAACACCGTGACCGCAACTGCACCGGGAGCCCGAGAGCAAAGTGAAGGAGGACCCGTCCGGTCCGAGCTCTCGAGGTGACTGCATAACGAGCAGTCACTCACCTGCAAAGACGGACAGTTGCCCTACGAGAATCCGCAAGGTCGGTAGCCTGCCCGACAGCCCAGCTGTGAGCCCACAGCTGCACCGGCATTTGGCTGGGTACGTCCTGCACTTGGGGACCGTACTGCCACTTGTCACCGCCGCACAGCCGCCGCCTCCAGGGTCGGAGCGAACGACGAGGAGAGGACCCTGCCGCCACAGAACACCGCTGCCCCGGATGACCAGTGACCTGCTCGGCTGAAGAGCCGCAACGATCAGCGACCCCGGGAAGGCAACGCGACGTGGGACAGATCCCCTGGAAGCCGCCGGCTCCACAAGAACTTTGGTTAACACCGGCCTACGGGCCTCAAGAGAACTGCATAAGAACTGTGGTAACCTGAACTGAGTAACTTGCAACCGTTTTCATAAAGTACGTTGACTGTATTCACAAGCCTGCTTAAAATCTATATAAAGATATATATTTTTACAGAATACAGTCTGGTCTCGTTGTGTGGTGGGTTGGTTGTAAAGGTGTACTATTGCAAGTGTTTAACCTATATGCCCCAAAGATTAGCCTGCGACTGCTTAAGCCACACTACCTAGAGGGTAAGCAGAGGTTGTCTGGAAGGTAACCCTCAGCCCTGACGAGGAAGAGGAGAGTCCCTGCTTGTCGCTAGTGTCGCACTGCCCCAACTAGAGACTCCCCCTTCCTACATTGGACGCAGCGGTGAGGATTTTCGAATTTACACTTGCGATATCTATACCTGAGCTTCTGACCACTACACAAGGATTACGGTCCAGTTACTTAGCCACAGACTTTGCCTTTTGAATTTTGCCGAAAGAAGATTCCGAGTGCAGAAGCCATGCCGGGCACAAAGAGCCTGGACGGAGCAGAATGCACTTGGGGATCTGATCGATCTCGAGAGGCAAGACAGCGAGCACAGCTTTGGTAAAGGCCTGTCGCCAGAGGAGCTGGCGGACAGGAAGGAAACAAGGAATCACGAAAGAAAGCTGGCAGAATTGAAAATCCAGCTGGAGCTTGAAACAAAAAGAATGGCGCTGGAAGAGCGAAAGCACCAGATGGATTATGAAGTAAAAATGAGGGAGATAAGTCTCAAGGAGAGAGGCTTGGATCGTCCTCCCTCTGGTGGCAGCACATCAACAGTGCAGGTAGAGTCAAGAGTGCACATCCCGAAGGACGTAGTTAAGGAGTTCTTTAAGGGGGATGACATAGGACAGTGGTCTAGGGCATACGAGGTAGCCATGTCCTCCCACCGGGTCCCTGACAAGGATTGGGGAGCGGGGTTGTGGGGAAGGTTCCTTAGCGAAGGGAGAGATACCTTGCTAGATTTGCCCGTTGAAAATCAGAGATCCTATTCCCACATGAAAGAAGCTTTAATGAACAGGTACGGGCTTACCCCTGAAATGTATCGACAGAAGTTTAGGGGATGTACTAAGCGGCCTGGGAATACGTATGCGGAGTATGTGACTTACTTTTGCAGAGCACTGGATGGTTGGGTGAAAGGTAACAAAGTTAATGATTTTCAAGGTCTCTTTGATTTAATTGCATGGGAGCACTTGTCTGATCACTGTTTTCCTGAGTTACGCCAACACCTGATCGATAGCAAGCTGTCCAACCCGAGGAAGCTTGCTGAGGAGGCGGACCGCTGGCTCAGCACCAGGGTCCACAAGGGTCCCGTGGGAGACTCCGCCAAGAGTGGGCAGGGTCCCCAGCAGAAGAGTAGGGGGGACAAGGGGGGAAAACAGAAAGGGTTCCAAAAAGGCCCCCAAAGTAGTTCCCAAGGGAGCCCGCAGCAGGGTTCTCAGCCTCCCCCACCTCCGAAGCAGAATGGGGCCCCGACAGGTAACCCTGTTCCAAAGGGGCCCTTCAATTGTTTCAAATGTGGCGAGCCTGGGCACATATCCAGTGATCCCAAGTGTCGCCTGTTTGGAAAACCCGCACCCACTGGTGCTCCGCCCCGACAAGTGACTAGCGTTCACCTGGGAGAAGAAATGATGGTCCCGGGGGGTGGAGATCCCGTTCACATGACCCTGGTCTCGCTAGGAGACAGCGAGATGATCCCTACGAACTACCTGCCCTCTAACACTAAGAAATATGGGCAGGTGGTGATCATCAATGGTAAGGAAGCTGAGGCTCTTAGAGACACAGGAGCCAGTGTGACTGCAGTGAGGCAGCACCTGGTGTCTCAAGAGCAGGTTGTACCCCATGCCTACTGTAGGGTTATCAACGCTGATAATTCTGAGAGTCAGTGTCCGATGGCTCAAGTTCCCTTCGAGTGGGGGGGGGGGTCTCTGGTACTCTGCAGGTCTGTGTGAGAAAAACCATGCCTGTTGACTGTTTGCTAGGGAACGACTTGGAGCACTCCCCTTGGGAAAAGGTGGAGAAGACGACTCACCTGCGGATGGTGGGTCTGCCTGACTGGGCGTGCGTGACCACCCGGTCGATGGCAGCCAGTAGGGGTGATCGAGAGGTCCTGGGGCCTGAAGGAGAGGCCCAGGAACCGGCCTTAGGGAGAAGGCGCAGGGGGCGCGGGAAACCGGCTCCTGAAGTTCCCACGGTCCAGGAGGAAGCAGACCTTGAGGGGGATGCCCTGGAGCCTACAGGGGAACAGATCGCCGAACTGGGGTACCTGCCTGAGCTGACCCATTGGCAGCAAGAAGGAGGACCCTCCAGGGAGGAATTCTGCAAGGAGCAGAAAGAATGCCCTTCTCTCGTGGATATGCGGCAGCAGGCTGCAGACCAGGCCAATGGTGTTCAGGCCAAAACACATTACGTGTACTGGGAGAACGACCTCCTGTATTCGGAGCCTAAGGCTGCTGAACCTGGGTCAGCCCGTGTGCTGGTGGTACCCCAGAAGTTCAGAGCCTTCCTACTGGGTCTGGCTCATGATGTGCCTTTAGCAGGACATTTGGGGATGGACAAGACCTATGACAGGCTTGTCACCCACTTTTACTGGCCCCAAATGCATAAGAGTTCAGATGCTTATTGCAGAACCTGTCCAACTTGCCAGGCAAGTGGGAAGACGGGAGGGAAGAACAAGGCTCCCCTCCAACCCTTCCCTGTGGTCGGTACGCCATTCCAGCGAGTGGGTATTGACATCGTTGGGCCTCTGGACCCCAAGACAGCCATGGGCAACAGGTCCATCCTGGTCTTGGTGGACCATGCCACCCGGTACCCTGAAGCCATCCCTCTGAGGACAGTGACGGCTCCCGTGGTAGGGCGTGCACTGATGGGAATTTTCTCACGAGTAGGATTCCCTCTAGAGGTGGTGAGCGACAGGGGGACCAATTTCATATCGAAGTATATGAAGTCCCTTTGGCAGGAGTGTGGCGGACGCCCTACCATCCCCAAGGTAACGGGTTGGTTGAGAGATTCAACCGAACCCTAAAAGGCATGATCATGGGCCTGGAAGGTCCGATGAGGCGTAAGTGGGACGTCCTCTTACCATGCCTGCTCTTTGCATATCGCGAGGTGCCACAGAAGTCCCTAGGGTTCAGCCCCTTTGAACTGCTGTACGGTCACCCCGTGAGAGGACCGCTGAGTTTGGTAAAGGAAGGCTGGGAGCAATCTCCCAGGAAACCTCCCCAGAATGTATATAGCTACATGCTGGCCTTCAGAAACCAGACCAGACGCTTCAGACAACTTGCCGAGGCAAATCTGGAAGCGAGCCAGGAGGAAATGAAGCGGTGGTACGATCAGAATGCCACTCTGGTCGAGCTTCAGCCTGGACAAGAGGTGTATGTCCTGGCCCCAGTGGAGCCCTGTGCCCTTTAGGATAAGTGGACAGGACCATTTGAGGTTGTGGAGCGCAAGAGCCCCGTGACATACTTGGTGGACATGAAGACGCCCAGGAACCCTTTGCGGGTCCTACATGTCAACCGCCTCAAGCCCCACTTGCGAAGGTCCGAAGTGGGCATGCTGTTGGCAACCGATGACGGAATGGAGGAGGAGTCGGAGCCTCTTCCTGACCTCTTGGTGGCCTGTGAGAAGGATGGGTCAGTGGATGGAGTTAACCTCTCACCCACCCTGACCGCCGAACAACAGGAGGACTGCCGCCAGTTGCTGGGGCAGTTTCCCGACCTGTTCTCCCTGGTTCCGAGTGTCACAGATTGGTGCGTCCATGATGTGGACACTGGAGACAGCTTACCTGTGAAGCATAAGGCTTACAGGGTAACTGACAGGGTCCGGGCCTGCATCAAGGAGGAGGTCTCCAAGATGCTTGCCCTCGGGGTGGTTGAGTCTTCCAGCAGTCCTTGGTCCAGCCCCGTGGTCTTGGTTCCGAAGGCTGCTGCGCCGGGAGCTACACCCGAACTCCGGTTCTGTGTGGACTACAGAGGACTCAATTCAGTCACGAAGACTGACGCGCACCCCATCCCCAGAGCTGACGAGCTCATTGATCGGCTAGGGGCTGCCCGGTTCCTCAGCACGTTTGATTTAACGTCTGGGTACTGGCAGATCGCCTTGACCGATGGGGCAAAGGAGAGGTCGGCATTCTCGACACCAGATGGGCATTTCCAGTTCCGGGTTATCCCATTTGGGATGAAGAATGCCCCTGCCACCTTTCAGAGATTGGTCAACCAGGTGTTGGCTGGACTGGACGAGTTCAGTGCCGCCTACCTGGATGACATCGCAGTGTTCAGCGGTACCTGGCCCGAACACCTGCGACACCTCTGGGAAGTGTTGATGGCCCTGCGCAGAGCAGGCCTCACAATCAAGGCAAGCAAGTGCCAGATTGGGCAGGGTTCCGTGGTGTACTTGGGACACCAAGTTGGGAGTGGCAAGGTAGCCCCCTTGCAGCCCAAAATCGAGACCATCCTGGCTTGGGAACCCCCTAAGACCCAGACTGCAGTGAGAGCCTTCCTGGGGCTCACTGGGTATTACAGGAGGTTTGTCAAGGGCTATGGCACGATCGTGACCCCCTTGACAGAGCTGACTTCGAAGAAGCAGCCCAGGAATGTGATTTGGACTGACACCTGTCGGAAGGCTTTTGACACCCTGAAGACTGCCATGTGCACGGCGCCCGTGCTCCTGGCCCCCGATTTCTCCAAGGAGTTCATTGTGCAAACAGACGCTTCAGAGCATGGTGTAGGGGCTGTTCTTTCACAGATGACTGAGGAGGGCTTTGACCAACCCGTAGCCTTCATAAGTAGGAGGTTACTTCCACGGGAAAGTAGGTGGAGTGCAATAGAGCGTGAAGCATTTGCTGTGGTCTGGGCGCTGAAGAAGCTAAGACCCTACTTGTTTGGGTCTCACTTCCGAGTTCAGACGGACCACAGGCCCCTCAGATGGTTGATGCAAATGAGGGGTGAGAACCCGAAACTGTTGAGGTGGTCCATTTCTCTACAGAGTATGGACTTTACGGTGGAACACCGCCCTGGCACCGATCACGCCAACTCTGACGGTCTGTCCAGATTTTTCCGCCTTAGTGATGTGGAACTCCCTGGGGAAGGGTAGTTCCCCCCACATTTCAGCTGGAGGGGACACATGTTAGACCTGGCACCTTGGCGTGAGTCTCCCTGCCACTTTTTGCTGATGTGCCTCCGATGTTTTGCTGGTTTTCCGATACTCAGGGCACTGCGCCACGGCTGATCCGTGCCGCAGTGCAAGTGCTCCCTACTGTAAAACTGTATATACGATTGGTATCCATGATTCGTGCATTGGATTTACTGTCAGTCCCTAGTAAAGCGCACTAGAGAGTGCCGGGGCTTGTAGATGCCAATACTGCTGGTGGGCCTGCAGCGCTGGTTGCGCCACCCACCGAAGCAGCCGTAAAGACGTGTCTGGGAACTGCGACCGCAGAACCCGCGTGCAGTCCCGTACTGTCACGCCAGCTGGGCAAGTGCACCCACTTGCCAGCCTCGACCCTTCCCTTGACTACATATTAGTCACCCCTATGGTAGGCCTGCGGGCAGGGTGCGTTGTAGGTGTAAGGTAGGACAAGCCCTGATGTGTGTGGCATGTCCTAGTAGTGACTTACAACCGAGACCGTATTTCACTATTGAAGGCTACCTGCTCCATTAGGCCAGACTGAGCTGCTGGAATTATTACACCATATAATTCCCGCAGGCTCAAGGAGCATGGTAGCGAGTCATGTTTAGTATGCCTGAACTCAGGATGATAGAATATTTCTTGTAGTCAAGTTTATTTTAGTATCCTGGGTTTGCAAATGCTACTTTTAGAAAGTTAGCATTTGCTTGCTTAACCATTTCAGCCCGCCTCTGCTGGTATGTGTATCTGACTGTCTGGGATGTGTGAGTGACAGGGCTGGAGGGATGACAGGTGGTGAATGCGCAGATTACACCTTAGTGGGAGGTAGGAGTGCCTCTTGACTCGAACTGTAGCTGTGCTCGGCCACCACAATGCTGGCTCCACCCTCCTGGGGAGCGGCGGATGACTCTGCCGGCACCTGGCCCAGGAAGGGCGAAGCCTCCATCAACAAGGTACTCTGGCCGCCCCTGTCCGCACAATGCTGGCTCCACCCCCTGTGGGGCGTCTGATGCGCCTGCCCCTCACACTGAAAGCAGAAGCCGGAGTACACCCGCCGGGGTACTCCAGAACTGAGAGTGGCTATGCAAAGGCCCCCCTGGCCTGCGAGAACAAAAGAATTGGCCTATAAAAGAAGGAGCCCTGCTCCTTGAAAATTAGATCCGGTTTGGGCCACAGAAGGACTCTGCCCGACGAGAAGGACCGTGAGAGACAAGGAAGGGTGCTGACTCTTGCCTGTGTCTGGTGCCTTGCTGCCGAAGGAGAGAAAGGAGAAAAGACTACGAGAAGACTTTTGCTTTACTTTGTGCCAAACTCTGCTAAAGAGATCTCCAAGGGCTTGCAACTGAACTTGCCCCCTGACCAGCGTCCCAGGACCAGTGGACGCTACCCCCTTGGAAGAAAGCGACTGCGGGTGCTGACCATCGCCGCAGCACCGACGGAGGAATCTCCTCCCAGGCAACGACATCCACCTGACCACCGTGACCGGGGCCCAAAGCAACAGCGAGAGCAAAGTAAGGACCAGCCGCCGCTGGCCCGAACACCGTGACCGCAACTGCACCGGGAGCCCGAGAGCAATGTGAAGGAGGACCCGTCCGGTCCGAGCTCTCGAGGTGACTGCATAACGAGCAGTCACTCACCTGCAAAGACGGACAGTTGCTCTACGAGAATCCGCAAGGTCGGTAGCCTGCCCGACAGCCCAGCTGTGAGCCCACAGCTGCACCGGCATTTGGCTGGGTACGTCCTGCACTTGGGGACCGTACTGCCACTTGTCACCGCCGCACAGCCGCCGCCTCCAGGGTCGGAGCGGACGACGAGGAGAGGACCCTGCCGCCACAGAACACCGCTGCCCCGGATGACCAGTGACCTGCTCGGCTGAAGAGCCGCAACGATCAGCGACCCCGGGAAGGCAACGCGACGTGGGACAGATCCCCTGGAAGCCGCCGGCTCCACAAGAACTTTGGTTAACACCGGCCTACGGGCCTCAAGAGAACTGCATAAGAACTGTGGTAACCTGAACTGAGTAACTTGCAACCGTTTTCATAAAGTACGTTGACTGTATTCACAAGCCTGCTTAAAATCTATATAAAGATATATATTTTTACAGAATACAGTCTGGTCTCGTTGTGTGGTGGGTTGGTTGTAAAGGTGTACTATTGCAAGTGTTTAACCTATATGCCCCAAAGATTAGCCTGCGACAGCTTAAGCCACACTACCTAGAGGGTAAGCAGAGGTTGTCTGGAAGGTAACCCTCAGCCCTGACGAGGAAGAGGAGAGTCCCTGCTTGTCGCTAGTGTCGCACTGCGCCAACTAGAGACTCCCCCTTCCTACAAGGATGTTTGGTTCTGAACGGATCGAGAGTGGAAGAGAGTTCCACAGCCTTGCCGCGTTAGTAGAGAACATTCTGCCTCCACTTCTTTCTCTTTTGTACCTAGGCACAATGACTTGGAAGGCAAGGGTCGACCTTAGCTGCCTGTTGGGATGGTAGAAGGTGATCAGTGTGTGGTTGAGGATTGCTCCTTTCCTCCAGTAGGCACGGTGGGCGATGCACAAGCTTTTAAAGTTGACTCTATCTTTTACTGGCAGCCAGTGAAGTGTTCTTAGTTCATTTTTCACTGATTGCCGGCGGGGAATGCGCAGAAGAGTGCGGGCAGCACAGTTTTGGATAACCTGCAGATTTTTCAAGGTGGATTCGGGAGAACCTAGGTATAGGGCATTACCAAAATCCAGTCGGGACAGGATAAGACCCTGGACCATGATCTGTCTGGCCTTGAACGGGAGATGTGGTAAGATCTTTCCAATGAGCCTCATAATGCTCATGCAGGTGGCTGCTAGTTTGGTTGCCTGGTGGCCGAAAGTTAATGCACTATCCAGCCAAATGCCCAGGCTCTTGATGGTATCCCTGGCTGGGGGGGCTGGGCCTAGTGCTGGTGGCCACAGAGAGTCAATAGATTTTTGGGGGGAGTTGCCTAGCACCATTAGCTCAGTTTTGTCGCCGTTGAGCTTTAGGTAGGACTGACTCATCCAAGAGCATACTGCCTCCATGAAGCCTCTGAGATCATTGGAGTGAGAGGAAGGATGAGTCAGGGTCACCACCAGTTGCGTGTCGTCGGTGTAGTACACAACTTGTCCATTGATAGTGGAAGGTGGATCCACTTGGTGACACTATCCGTTATTTTATCTATTACAGTGCCATAGTTGGCGCGCATCATGGCATCCTTTTGCCTGGAGATTTGGATGCCTAGGTATTTCAATTCGTCCTGTTCCCATACAAGAGGGTAATCGAGCTGGTGTGGGAGAGTGTTGTCGGTTAACAGGAAAATGGCAGATTTGGCCCAGTTGATTTGCACGCCAGCTAGACCCCCAAATTTGGTGATTTCGCGTAGCACTGGGTTTAAGTTATCTTGGGGCTTCTTAATAAGAGCGTCATATCGTCCGCGTAAAGCGATACGAGCAGTTGCCGGGCAGGGTAGATGAGGGCGCGATGATTGGGAATTTGACGGAGTTCCGTGGCTACGGGCTCAATCGCGATTGCGAAAAGAATAGGGGATAAGGGGCAGACCTGGCGTGTGCCTCTCTGGACAGTAAAGGGGGTAGATCTGTCACCGTTGAGCAATACAGTAGCCATTGGCTGATGATATAATAGCCTAACCCAGTCTAAGAAGCTAAACGGCATCCCCATGTGCTGAAGTGTGCCCAGCAGGTAGTCCGACTCTAACGAATCGAAAGCCTTGGTGGCATCCAAGAACACCGCCACGGCCTCGCATTTTAGTTCAATGTCCTGTAGTACCGCCTGTAGAGTGCGATCAAGCCAGATTGATCTGGCAAAACTAATCGTTCCATGAGAAGATTAAGGCGTGTAGCTAGTACTTTAGCCAAGATCTTAGTGTCGCAATTTAAAAGCGATAGGGGCCGGTAGGAGTCACAATGCGTGGGGGGCTTACGAGGCTTGAGCAGGGAGATTATGAGCGCTTCACGCATGGTGCGGGGGAGACTTCCCTCTTCCAGCGCCGCATAATATACTTGTTTCAAAATGGGGGCCAAAATGGGAGCAAAAAGTTTTAAAAAGTCAATAGGTAGACCATCGGACCCGGGAGCTTTGCCAGATCGCATACCCATAATAGCCTCAGTTATCTCATACAACTCCAGCTCTAAATGCAGGAATTTCTGGTGGGTATCGCCTAGCCAGGCCAATGCAACATCGCTGAAATATGCCGGGAGGTCAAGAGGTTCCGTCCTGTGCGAGGAGTATAGCTCACGATAGTGGTCCTGAAATATGTGGAGCTGGTCTGGGAGGTTCCTATGTATGTTACCGTCAGGGTCATGTAGTTCATTGACGTAGTTATGGAACCTGGGGGGTTTGATCTAGTTCGCCAGTGCCCTGCCAGGTCTGTCCCCCTCCCCGTAAACGCGAGCCATGTGTGGACGCCCAAGGAATTTACATTCTCTATCTGCCACCTGAGTGTATTCAGTGATTTTTTCTCGCATACAAGCTTGTGTTGCGCAATCATTAGGGCGTTGAGCAGTGGAACACTCTAGCTATCGTAGGCCTTTTTCTAAATTATGTAGGTCTGTGCGTAAGGATCTCAGGATGCCACCACCTTTGGCTATGCACCAACCCCTAACTGTGACCTTAAAGGCTTCCCAGACTGTAGTGACACTATCGACCGAGGACAAGTTGCGTTCAAAGAAGTCTTGAATGTCTTGTTCTATTTCGGCCTTAAAAACGGCATCTTTAAGGTGTGCCGGGTTAAGCCGCCAGCTTGAGTAAGATGAACATGCCAGGGGAACCTGAAGTTCCAAGAGGACCGGAGAATGGTCCGAATAAGTGCGGGCTAAATGCTTCACGTGCAGCAGCCAGGACGCCAAGCCCGCCGATATGAAAATATAGTCTAGTCGCGCCCATGTAGAGTGCACATAAGAGTAATGTGTGCCTTCCTTGAGGGTGGGAGGAGCATGTCTCCAAGCATGAGTTAAGTTGTTGTCATCTACTATACTACAGAGTGTCCTCTGCATGGTATTGTAGCGCTCTCAGCGCTCAGGAAGGGGGGGAGCGTGTCTCTAGAGCAGGTTCAGAACAGTCAATATTGAGCCCCCCCAGGCTGCGGTGGCCACTGAGGTGGGGTATTAACAGGGCTGCGTGGCTGGGCTGTCCCAGAGGAAGAAGGCCATGGGACTTCAGGCAGGTTCGGTATATCTGGCTGTGTGGAGTGGTTGTAGGGCACAGATGTTTGATACTCCCCTCCGCCGAGGAGACAGCCCTGCTCGCTGGGAGGAGGCCAAGGAGTCAGCGCCAGGCGTCATCAAGGCCGCGCCGCCGTAAGGATTCACGGCGGGCAAAGTTTAGTGCGGGGGCAGGGATGTGAGGTAACTCTCCCGGCGCTGCGGTCGGGAAATGGAAATGTCCCCCACTTGTGCGCCCCAGACAGCGGGCGCCTGGAGTTCGTAAGGCCGCGCCACACCAGGTAGACGTGGCGGGAGCAACTCAGTGGGGGGGGGGGGTCCGAGGCAACTTCTCGGCACAGTGTTTTAAAATCATTAGCGTGTCCCAGTCTTCAGTGTAGGCGTCGGGTTCTTCATGCCCCGTATTGTGTTGGAAGAGCAGGCAGTCCCAGAGTGCGGGGGAGAAGGCCCAAAGCCCCGGTCTAAAGTGGCTCGGCAGGGTTGTGTTCCCGTGTGAACGTAGGGCAGCGGGAGCAGGGGCTGAGCAGACGGGTTCCTCACCTCAGCTTCGCGCAGGTTGTCACCTGCTCCAGGCAGCAGGATGGGCGCTCCGATCTTCCTGGCGAGGGGCTCCGGGGCAGGCAGCTCCGCGAGTCTGGACAGGCCCGGAAGCCACGGTGTGCAGTGGCAGTCGCGGCCGGACCCGAAGCTCCAAGGGGGGCCAGCGTGGTCCGCATACAGATTAAGGCGGCCTTAGTGCGACAATCCCGGCAATAAGTGCAGCATGTGTGGTGTCGCCAGAGTCCTTACCACTTCACGTTGCTAACGGTGATGAGTGCGGGTATAATAGTGCACCTCAGGATGGGATGAAGGATCATGTAAGGCTCAGAGGGGCTGGAGCCTCACAGAAGCGCGGCCATCTTGGTCAAGCGACACCTAGCGCCCCCCCATCGTAGATTCGAGTTGGGTAGATTGTGGTAGTTTGGAGTGGGTAGATTGTGGTGGGAGTGTAGATGAGTTGAATAGATTGCAGTTGGATAAATTGAAATGGAGTTGGGTAAATTGGACTGAAGTAGAGTGAGGTAGATTGGGGTGAAGTTAGATTAGATTGGAGTGAATTAGAGTTGCGGTAGATTGAAGTGGAGTCGGGTAGACTGGGGTGTATTGGAGTAGTGGGGTAAATCTGAGTGGAGTGCGGTAGATTGGGGTGGAGTCGGGTAGATTGGGTTAGATTGAGTGTATTAGGGTAGATTGGAGTGGAATAAGGTAGATTGAGTTAGAGTGGGGTAGAGGGCGGTGGGTAAATTGGGAATGGATAGATTGGAATGGGGTGAATTGGATTGGGGTACTTTTGAGTGGAGTGGGGTAGATTGGAGTGGAGTGGGGTGGATTGGAGTGGGGTAAGTGGTGTGGAGTAGAGGGGTGTGGAGTGGAGTGTTGATTCATGGAGTGAGTGGCATAGATTGGAGTGGAGTGGTGTGGAGTTGAGTGGCGTAGTGTGGAGTATACTTGGTGTGGTAGCGCACTGCCATTACTGACAACACATTTTCAATTGAAATGATCATTACATTTACACCGAAATATGGTTTTACTACACATAAATGATAATGTTTGCAAATGTCATCCCCTAGTGTATTAATATGTTTCAATCTTATTCAAATATTTTTCTCCACACTTCAGTAATACAAAACAAATGTGCTTCATTTGTACTAATTCTGATATATTCTGAAACAGTTCAGTTCTTTTTTTAGGTCTTGCCGCAACAGTGCTTAACTTTGTGGGTTTACTGCCCACCCATTGCTTTTTATTTGTTTCTTTGAATCTGCTTTAAACAGCCTGCCTTCCAAATGGCTAATCTCTCCTACTTGTCCCTCCTTTTCGTAGATTGTTCCCTCCCACGGGGCACCATCCCGATACTTGTATCCTTGCAATGGTCCCATATTATCAACTGCTTTAGGCACTTTTTCTTTTTTCTTTGTCTAAGAGCACTTCATATGCACACTTTTTTCACTCGCTCCAAGCTTTTTTGTAAACGGCTGTAATTCTTGTTCATATCTCGTCACATTTGCTGTCCATTCACAGACCGAGATCAAATGTCAGATGATGTTTCCTCTAAACAGCCTGTTCTTTCTCTGACTTCAAAGTAAGAGAGCCAGTTTCTCACTGTCTCACTCGTCGCTGCTTGCCTCTCCATGCTTGTTATTTATAAAAGCAAATTACTTCATTTTCTTGCCTTCACCACCTCCCCTTCGCATAATGGTAGCAGCCGTTTCAACTAAAGTGCTCATGTCTACTGCTGCCGACCAGAAACTTCACTGTTGACTGTAAAGTTGGCACCTAAGGTAATGGAAGGACGGCTTGGGGTGGAGGGGACATTGGCATGTACAGAGGGCCGTGACATTGGAGCATCTTCTGGCAGCTCTGACCAGCAGCATCATGACGCAACCCTGCCACATCTGTACAACGTTTCCGGGCCGAAAGCCGTATAAGATAATAGCTATAAATTCTGTAACCAGTCTGTTTGCTACGTACAATCCACTGTACTAAATGATATGAGGTATTCTTAGTAAATGTATTTCTAAAATGTCAATTGTTGTAATATTTAGGACACATACTATTGTAATGCAAGTTGACCTATAGTAATGTTTAGGACACATACTATTGTAATGCAAATTGATCTCTATTAGTGTTTAGGACACATACTATTGTAATGCAAGCTGATCTCTATTAATGTTTAGGACACATACTATTGTAATGCAAGTTGATCTCTAGTAATGTTTTGGACACATACTATTGTAATGCAAGTTGATCTCTAGTAATGTTTAGGACATGTATTATTTGTAAAGTAGAAATGCTTTCCACTTAAAATTGAATATATATACTTGGTAGTTTGTTTAAAGGACTAATCAAACCAAATGTCAGAGGTACAGTGCTATAGAATTGTGAAGCACTCTGATACCCAGTTGGGTCATGTTTGAGCTATATAAAACACCGAATTAATAAATAACACACATGAGTGTGGGGAGATCCCCCCCACACACACCTGGTGCCTGCTGAGAAGAAGGTGTGTGAGGGCTGAAAAATTACCTTCATGCCCTGCAAGGCCAGCGCCCTCGATGCTGCCTGCGTGGTGGCCATATTGAAGCAGAAAACCATCAGGACATCCCAGGCATTTACACCCAATACCGTGAAAGACGGCAAGCCCGCAGGCTGATTTGGAAATTATTGGGCGCTTTGCTAGTGGTATATTGAGGAAAATAATCAAATACCGGCGGCGAGGCCAAACTACTTTTAAAAAAAAACATACTCACACCGGGGAGAGGCTTCTCAGGCTCTGATTGTGGGCTGGGATTCCCTGCAACAGAGAGCAACCATTTGTAGCTTCTTATCAGACTAATAGTCCCCTTTCCCGGCGTTCAGAAAAAAATGTAATATCAGCATTTTTAGGTGCAGCACCTAAGGAGCTTATTGATGGCACAGTAATAACTCTCCATTCCTGTCATTCTATTTTCATCAATCATATCCACCACATTTGATTGAAATTCAAAGGGTAGGCCTCAGTAATTACATGTCAATCTTTGTAACCCGGCAAAATTCAGTAGGATATTTCTTTTTCGACTGATGGTGTGGGGCACTGCCAAAAGTCATTTGCAAAGTCAGTAGGTTGACGTAAATAATTAATTTACTCTCTTAATTTCTATGCAGGTAAGTACTTAATCAATAATAACTCAGATCGGAAAGAAAAAAACCAGAGTCCGTGGTGTTAGAGTTTCTAAGGGTTTTATTCCTCAAAAAGGAATGGTCATGACCAGGATATCGGATTCTGACCACCACAGGGGTGTCAGAAGGGATAGAGCGCGCCGCATTTTATTGACAATACATAGCTTATATACTTAATTCACATCATAAGCAACAGTGCAAGAGGCGTAACAGTTGAGAGAAGACAAGATAACAGTATACACGTGGTACTAGTACGTAATCAAGAGGCGTGAACTAGGCGTGAACTGGAGGTGTGTGCTAGAAACGTCACTGATAGGTGACGCAAGTGGGTGGCACCAAGGGGTGGTGCTAACAGAATTGTTGCAATGTCAGCAGAAATCGGAAGCTTGGATGCGCGCGCAGCTGCATGACGTGTGATTAGAGGGGTGCAGGGGACTTGACATTTACACTGACGGAAAGAGACAGAAGTCTGGCATGTCAGATCAACTTGTACTTCTATCATATCTGATATCTGATGTTTAGGAACCATACTATCTGGGCGGAAAGGTCTCTAGGGCAGAAGCTATTCTATGCTAACTGTGGATGCGTGTATAAGCGCCTAAGTGTCTGCATGAGAAGCGTGGGGGCACGGGGCCTTCCATGGAAGCATGGTAACAGAGGCTATGAATTACTTGTACTGGGACGGGTCGGACCTTTGGCTCTGCAGCTGGGGAGGATGTTTACTGAAGCTAGTAGGCAGGAATGCATTTTCGAGGAGCGGAACAGATAACTCGAAGGTTATAGTCAGTCTTGGCAGAAAGCAGGCTGAGCTGAGCGCGAGGGGCCGCGCTGGAAGTAAGTCAGAGTTCATGGGTACAGAGGTAGCCTGGGCAGAGGCTGTCAGAGTCAGGAGCCAGAAAAGAGGCTCGATGGCAGAAATTCAGGGCCTATTCTGCCAGAGCAGAAAAACATGTAAAGTACACTACAAAAAGACGGTGGCATAGCATACTTAGGAACGGACTATATAATCCATTCAGGGTGGATCTGAAAGAGGACAAGTTAACGTTGGACGCAAATGTATTTGCGTCTTCATAGCTGACACAGGAGGGAAGTTACATGCACTTTAAGCTGGTACATGGAGTCGGTGGGGTACGCGCTAGGGAACATAACATGACCAAAAATGTATGTTTCCTCATTCCCTCCTTGTTCCCTACGGACCCTTCATGATATATCGATCCTCATGAATCGATCAGTTTGTTCTTGTAACATCATTTGTTCTTCTTTCTTTCGTTTACGTTTTGAGAGAAAACTGGAATGTTCAATACAAGAGGTGGCACATAGTCCACAAATCGCTGGCCCACACTGTAGGCACAGGCAGCAACTGAATACTAGGACTAGGCCAATGCCTAGGAAGGATAGGATCTTCCATCCCCAAGCTGTTAACGTTGTCCAGAAGCAACCGGACCAAGTCCAGGTGCCTGGATTCTGATGTATCTGATTTGCAATTTTATGGAGACGTGTAATAGCTTGATATACAGATGGTGCGTTTTGTGGTATGAAAACACAGCAACTTGACCCGATGACCTTACAAGCTCCGCCTCTATCTGCCAAGATGACGTCAATAACAAGACGGTTCTGAAGGACAACAACCCGCATGGCGGACTGTTCTTCTGTTAAGTTACCTAAGGCGGAGGCAGTTTCATTTACTACTGCTTCAAGTGTTCTAGTTAATCTGCGTATTAATTTACTATTCTGAACAGGTCCTAGAAAGAAAAAGAATCCTTTATTAAAATCGGTGTACTGTTCCCATGCCGTTTCTGTGTAGTCGACAAGTGGGATATCTCTTCTGGGTCTATTCTTTACTAGATTGGTATTTCTATGGTAATCAGGGGGAGCTAGGAAAACAGGTGGCAGAAGGAATGCAATGTAACAGGTACCATCCCAATCTGGAGGTAGACGTATGTATGCGGTATGACCACAAACAAAATAAGAATGACGAATAGCTTTAAAGGACGATTTACCATGATCACTGAATTCGACCACAGTAGTGCATTTACTATGACCTAAGTGTACTGAACCTTTCTTCTTGATACATAATTCGCCAGTAACTGGCAATACTGACATAATGGGTAGAACAGGCGCGTTTTCGGATTCAACAGTAAGAATCATGAGGCTAATTGTATAATTACCTAATCCATACACTTCATTTTCTAGATCAGTTCCTATTCTAGTAGGGAGTCCCTCCTTATCAGGGTAACAGACGTCGAGCAGGACCAAGTTCAGGTTTCCCCAAACCCAGCCCCCATCGAAAACAGCAATATCAGGATCTAAGGAATTTATTATTTTAAACCATGCTCCGCAAGAGCCATTGTGAGTGAACGGGTACGGAAAGAGGGGCAGAGCTCCCTTGTAATTCTGGTAGGGAGGGAGTCGGCCACATATCCAGCAATCTGTAGCATTGTTAGTTTGATGGGAATGGTGTAGCATACTAATAAAAGTGTTGTTGCGCAGCGCAAGTCTGTAGGAAAGTTCATGTGGAGGTAACTCACTAAAAGTGTGTTCAGCAGATATATTGTAAACAGATTGTTCACGCTTGAAAATAGGGTAGTAGATAGGTAAAAGGATGCTAGCAACAATAATTAAAATACTCAGAATAAACATGATTAATAGTGTCACTATACAGTGACTACGAAGTGATTTACAGTATGTACGTTTCTTGGCTTCTCTCTCTCTCTCTCTATCTCGATCTAGGGGATACATGTCAGAAACTATTTAACCGATTCACCTAGGGGAGGACTTAAACAATTAAACTGTCTGACTTGCTAGATCGGAGTTTCATGCGATACTCCTCTTGGGGAGTTTTTTCTCGTTCAGATTCTGTAAAGTCTTTTGGCTCAACACAGTCTTTGGTGGGGGTGGACGAGTCTCGATCAGGTTTCAGTCCAAAAATTTTTTTCACATGACTCGTATGAACCCACCCCTTTCTCCCTTCGATCTTCACGGCCGTCCTCGTGGTGAGAAGGACGGTCTTCGGTGATTTCCAGCGGGGCTCCAACGGACTCTTTCTATCAAAATTTCGCACTAGTACGATGTCCCCAGGACGGACGTCATGCGGCTTTACATCAGTGTTGTCAGGGAAGGCTGCGGCAACCTGTGAACGACATGATTGGAGTGCAGACATCAAGGAGGCAAGGTAATCTGTCAACATATTACAATCAACATCAGTAATCTTTTTCGGAATGGGCGTCCCCCACATATTCGGTGGTCTGCCAAAGACCACCTCGTACGGGGATAGCCCTGATCTCGAATGGGCAACCATTCTCATGTAGAATAGTGCCACTGGTAGGGCGACTATCCAGTCGACCCCTTTCTCCTGACATATTTTGGCAAGGCGGATCTTTAGTGTCTGATTATGTCTTTCTACAAGGCCTGCGGCTTCGGGATGTCGGACACAATGGAATTTCCACTGGTATCCCAATAATAAAGAAACTTCTTTCATTAATGCAGATGAGAATGGCTGACCGTTATCTGAGTACACGACACGAGGCAAGCCGTATCGTGGGAAGAATTCATGAACCAGCTGCTTGGCAGTGGTCGGAGCAGTGTAATCTGGGACTGGGTATGCTTCGGTCCAGCGGGACAGAGCACAGACAACTACGAGAACATATTTAAATCCTCGACAACGGTCCATCTGGATATAATCCATCTGGAGGACTTCAAAAGGGTGATCGGGAGGATGAAATCCACCTTGCTCTACAGGGACGCTTTTACCTGGATTGAACTGACAACAGATCATGCAAGTACGCACTTTCTGTTTTGCTGCTGCTCGTAAGTGTTTATTGTTCCAAAGATTTTGTAAACTGTCTAACATCGCTTTCTCTCCTAGGTGTGCTGGGCTATGTGCTGTATTTATCATGACTTGAACCATAGAGTCAGGGAGAAACCATGTAGATTTTCCCTTCGTCACCCAACCTTGATCTGTTTGGATCCCTCCTTGTTCAATCCATTTCTTTATTTCTTCTGGAGTAGCATGTGTCTGAATGTCGATAACATCTAGTGTGGGATCCCTGACTGTCATACAGTTTGTCGGTTCTGTTGTCTTTGTTATATCAGTTGTCTGAGTGTGAGTCAGTGCTGTATGTTTTGCTGTCTGGTCTGCCAGGTCGTTACCCTGGGAAACAGAATCTGTGACTTTAGTATGTGCTTTACACTTCATGACGGATATGCCTGAAGGCAGATGTATTGCTTCTAACAGTGCTTGAATGAGAGGGCCATGTTGAATCTTGGCACCATGAGAGGTCAGGAAACCTCGTTCTTGCCATAACATGCCGAAGTCGTGTACAACTCCGAACGCATAACGGGAATCAGTGTATATGTTGACATTTCTGTTCTTGGCTAGAATACAGGCTCGGGTCAGAGCGATGAGCTCTGCCGCTTGAGCAGACAGTGTATCAATACGATGTGTTTCTTTAACTTCAGTTTCAGTGGTCACGGCATATGCGGCCACTAACTCTCCTGTACTTGTTCTCATACATGAACCATCCACATAAAGTGTCAGGTCAGGATTTGTCAATGGAACATCTGTTAAATCTCGTCGGGGCTTTGTTACTGCATTAATGATCTCTATGCAATCATGCGGGGCTGGATCTGTCATAATGGTAGGTAACAGTGTTGCTGGGTTCAAGATACTGCAGCGTCTGATTTCTATGTGTGGCTGGAATAGTGTCAATTCGTAACCTGTCAGTCGTGCTATAGTCAAGTGTTGAGTCTGAGTTCTGTTTAAAAGAACCTCTACAGAGTGTGGAACTTGTACTGTTAACTGATGGCCTAAAACAATTGAATCGCTTTGTCTTATTGCTAACGCTGTTGCTGCTACTGACTTTAAGCATGCAGGGAGTGCCTGTGCTACTGAATCCAATGTACTTGAAAAATAAGCGCAAGGCTTATGTGAACCTGCTTGATCTTGAGTGAGGACAGACAATGCTGTACCGTCACGTTCTGTAACAAAAAGTGTAAACGGTTTGCTGTAACATGGTGTCGCTAAAACTGGTGCTTGGCATAATGCTTTCTTTAATTCCTCAAAGGCTTGTGTATGTTCCTGAGTCCAAGGGAGGGCAGTCGAAGTTGCTGCCTCCTGCGTCGTTAACTGGATGAGTGGTTTAGCTAGAAATGCATATTGAGGAATCCATTGTCTGCAGTACGAGGTGAGGCCTATGAAGGCCCGCACTTCCTTCTGTGTCTGGGGTCGTGGCATGTTTACAATTAACTGAATGCGATCGGGAGTGAGCTGTCTCCCCACTTTGGACAGCAAGTGACCCAAGTATACAACTTGCTGAACACAGAATTGTAGCTTCGAAGGAGACACCTTGTGTCCCTTGTCGGCCAGAAAATGTAAAACTGTCAATGATGCTTGTTCACATTCGGGCTCACTTCGTGCGGTGATCAGTAGATCATCGACGTATTGCAGTAAAGCGGTGTTAACTGGCATTTGAATACAATCTAGTTGTCTTTTCAGTGCTTGACTATAGATGCTGGGGCTTTCTGTGAATCCTTGAGGTGCGCGGGAAAATTTGAAACTTCGTCCATTTAAACTGAATCCGAAGAGATATTGGCTCTCCGGATCAATGGGTACACTGAAGAAGGCGTTCTTGAGATCAATTACAGTAAAGAACGTTGCTTCCGAATCAATGGCAGTCAATAGGGAAGAGATATCGGGGACCACAGGGTACTGTGGTACAATACATTTATTCAGTTCTCGAAGATCAATCACCAGCCGATATACTGGTGGTGCATTGGGGTCTGTACGTTTAAGAATTGGAATGATGGGTGAATTACAGATATTGGAGTCGGTCTCTACGACCACTCCCTGGGCAATAAGCTCTTCAATGATTTTCAGTAAAGCCACTACAGCATCAGGCGGTAACTTGTATTGTCTGATTCGGGGTAGAACAACTCCTGTCTTGAGTGTAACACGATATGGAGTGATATGCATACAACCTACGTCAGCTGGGCCTTTTGCCCATAGGTGATCTGGTACATTTTTCAATCTCACATCAAATTCTCGTAAAACATAATGACCCTTGAAATCCCGTAGAAAGAGTCTAACTCCCTCCGGGGAACAGCATATTATAGCTCCTAGAGCCTTCAGTGTTTTAATTCCTAACAGATTTTCTGGGCATGAGTTCGTAAGTAACAAATCTGTAACTCGTGATAATGGACCCACAGCCAAGGGTACTGGTTCCGATACTTCATTTACAATAGGCTGTCCTGAAAAACCAAGGGAAACATTCTGTGAGCCTGAGAGGGGTGCCCCTGGGACTTCATTATGACTGATTGTGGTGCGGCTTGCCCCTGTGTCAATTAAAAACTTTCTGTCTTTTCCCAATACGTGACTGTGTACATAAGGACCTTCTTGATCTACAGGAATTTCAATAAGAGGCAAACCACCTTCCCTCTCTAGGCTGTTTCATGTATATCGGGGGTAATCTGGATACGCGGATTGGGCATACTGGTACATCTGTTGCGAAACTTGCTGAGTCGCGGCAATGGGCTGTGGTCCTGCTGCTGTCTGTGCTGTATGAGATGGAGCATGCATAGGCTGTGTATTCTGCATTGGCTGTACATTTTGTGAGGTCTGTTGCTGGACCTGATCTTGTCTAGGCGGATGCGGTCTTTCTTTAGTTTTACCTGTTGAAATGTTATGTTTCAGGACTGGGCATTCATGTACGTAATGACCTGGCTGTTTACAATAATTACATGTCCCTTTAACGGGAGCTGTAGTGTGACTTGTCTGGGTCCCACCTTTTCTCTGGCCGTCGGCTGGGACCGTCTGAGCTACTAACATTTTCATCTTGGTGTCTTTCATACGTTTCTGTTCCTGATCTTGTTCTTCTCTAATTCTGTTCTGATGATATTGTAACATTTGTAACATCTGGGATGGCGTATTTGCCTGCCAAGTACTTTCAACTTTGTACACTCTGTTTTTGACTAATGGTAGGGAGTTCTCGACTAGTTTTGATACAAAAAGGTGTGGATATGATTCGCTGCTCGGTTGTAGGCCACTATTTATAATGAAACATTTCTCAAATCTGGAATAGAAGTCACTAGTATCTTCATCATGTTTCTGTTTACAGGACGAGATAGCGTCCCAATCTTCCTTTCTAGTTGTCAATAATCTTGGCAAAACCTGTACTATTAATCCGGGTAATGCTTTAGTCTTGTCCCCAAGACCTACTCCGGGGATCCGTTTGCTTTCTTCGTCTTCTATTTCTGCCCATGCAATCTTTGTGTCCCCCACCTCCCATTCTTTTTCCTTTAATTTCTCGTAAATGCCCGTGGGCAACAGGACTTTTAACATTTTCATAATATCATCATACGTGTAATCCCCCATTAATAACATGTCCTTAAGCTCTCTGTGAAAACCTGCAGGGTCTTTATCATGACACGGAACTAGTTTCTTCATTTCTAACAGTTCTAACTTAGTCAGTGGCGTGTGCACATATACACGTTTCAAGGCATGATCCGCACCCATAACTGGGTGTACTTCTCGTAAGGGGTTCTGACTTTCAATGCCACTACCGCATTGCATGTGGTACATTTTCCTTTCTGGAGGCGGGGCCGGAACATATTCAGAGCTTATGAAAGTGTTATATTTCTGTCGTTGTTCTAGAATTATTTGTATTAACTTGGTACTGAAACCTCTCCATCTATCCATCAGTAGTGCTTCTAATGTTTCGTGTAAGGGACCTGGATCGGAATGTTTATTTCTGTATTTCGTAAGCAGGTGCTGAATCATGTATACACCTGCTAATTTCTGTTCGTCTGGGGAAAGGTTTAGAAACGTCTGTGCTAAGGTATCATCATTATATATGTCCGGATTTTCGGCCCATAATATGGCTGACCGGGCTAGTTCTTGTTCATCCATCGAGTTGAGTACATGGTACCCCATTCTTTCTCGTAGTCTTTTATCAGTCTCCTGGAACTGGTGTTCAGAAGAATTCGGGTTTGTTAAAGCAGAGAGAAAAACTCTCTTGCTTTCTGGACGGATGCCTTTCCTAAGGTAAGTTCCCTTACCTACATACGCTATAGTATCTGGAGTCCTTTCTTGTTCTTCAAGCTCTTCTTCCTCCTCCTCGGAAGCTTTGTCATTCCCTTTCTGGTGTGCCGTTATCACTGCCTTTCTAATTTTCTTGTACATACTGGCTATGCAAGCCCCCCTGTCGTGTTTTCCATCGGCTATATTTTGACCCCACTTGTTTAGTGCATCTAACTTATGCTGTTCCAGCCTGTCTCGTTCCCTTATTAGGCAATTTATGAAAAATCGTAGTATCTGTGCTTGAATGTCAACTTTCTGTTTCTCCATGGCATCCTTGATACTGTCAGGGTCTTTCCCTGTCTGAACAAACTCATATATTCTATCTAGACGGTCCTTCATCCCTACATAGCATAGCAAGATATCAGTAGCAGATCTTAACCGTAGTGATGCCAATATCATTAAATCGTTTTTACCGGGTACTGGATCATATCTGCAAACTGAAATGTTTTCCTTTAATGCGTCAAGGCGGGGTGACCTGAACGTGAGAGGACTCTGCATGTCTCTGAGATTGAATCTGGGTGTTAATGGCGGGGTCCGAAGACCCGTGGTCGCACCTCCTGAAGTGGATGCTTGGGCATTATCTCCCTGCGGAGTCAGGATCTGAACTTGAATTTGTCGTTTGGTAGGATCAGGTAGATGTGGTTTCGGTAGATCAGTTTTGGGTACGGGAAGTGGCGGAGCGGGCGGAGCGGGGGAGGTCTGTCGCGGTACTGGCGGAACATGATCTGGGGGCGGAGTGCCACCCCCGTCCCTGTCATTAGGCAAGGCACGAACAGGCAGATTGGTGTAAGCTGGTGCTACATCCTCTAGATAAGAATTTAGGAATATGTCTTTAGTAGTCTTATGCATTACTTTAGTTGGAACTAATGGTGGCGGTAAGTTTTTCGGTATTTCTGATAGGGCCTCAGGTGTACCCTCGGCAGCGAGATACATACCATTTACGAGATTGTTTCGGGCACGGTCTATTTGTTCTGTTTTTACTCGGATCCCTTCAGTGACTAACTCGTTTTCTTGGGCCTTTTCTGATTCTTTAAGTCTGTCCTCTCTACGGAGTGCTTTCTCAGCACGCTTATGTGATTCCTTACGCCAGAATTCTATGGCGTCTTTCTGCGATTGTCTAGCTTTCTTTTTCCATAGTGCTTCTTCTACCTTCATGATGCACTCGGCATCCCATGTTCCAGTAACAGGCCATCTGTGTCTTTCGTCTAGGTGCTTGGTGTAATCGGCCCATAAGTCTAGATACAATATAGCATCTATGCCCTGTTTATGGTACATAAAGTTACCTGGAGTGTCCCTAGGGGGAATAGGAATTTCTTCCTCCAGTATCCCTTTCCTAGTTCCTATCTGCTTTAACTTGTTGAAAAACGGCATCTTGTTAACTTATTACTGAATACTGGTTACAGCCAGTTTATACAAGAAACACAATAATGCACATTAAACGATCACATTCATACCACGACATTAATCACATAAGAAGACATTTGAGACATAGATGAGACATAGATGACTACCCCCCTATACTGGATGTACTGCTCAACAGTACAGATACACTGGTGTAACAGTGCAGAAATTCGGAATACTAGATATACTGCTAAACAGTACAGATACACTGCCTAAAAACAGTGCAGACCGGACTTGTGTACCCAAACCCGTCTAGATACGTCCCAGCAATGGTACTCACCGGGAAGCACGGAAACAGAAGGCCTCGGAAAACTCGACTGGACTCGACTCGGTACTTCGGAAAACTTCGGAAAACTTCGGAAAACCTGGTGGGCCTCTTGACACCTCGGACCTTGCTTCTTTCGGCTAGGCTCTGGTCGGGATCCTCCGCACTCCTCACCGCCTCGTCTGGGCACTGATCGCAGTCTTCGTCACCTCCGTGGGCCAGAGGGAGATGCAGGAAATCCTGCCAGTACGCGTAGGTTCCGTCTAACTGATGGCAGGGGACAGAGCTTGCAATGCGCCAACCGGCGCGTGAGGTGGGGGAGGGGTCCCTATTCGGGCGCCAAAATGACGTAAATAATTAATTTACTCTCTTAATTTCTATGCAGGTAAGTACTTAATCAATAATAACTCAGATCGGAAAGAAAAAAACCAGAGTCCGTGGTGTTAGAGTTTCTAAGGGTTTTATTCCTCAAAAAGGAATGGTCATGACCAGGATATCGGATTCTGACCACCACAGGGGTGTCAGAAGGGATAGAGCGCGCCACATTTTATTGACAATACATAGCTTATATACTTAATTCACATCATAAGCAACAGTGCAAGAGGCGTAACAGTTGAGAGAAGACAAGATAACAGTATACACGTGGTACTAGTACGTAATCAAGAGGCGTGAACTAGGCGTGAACTGGAGGTGTGTGCTAGAAACGTCACTGATAGGTGACGCAAGTGGGTGGCACCAAGGGGTGGTGCTAACAGAATTGTTGCAATGTCAGCAGAAATCGGAAGCTTGGATGCGCGCGCAGCTGCATGACGTGTGATTAGAGGGGTGCAGGGGACTTGACATTTACACTGACGGAAAGAGACAGAAGTCTGGCATGTCAGATCAACTTGTACTTCTATCATATCTGATATCTGATGTTTAGGAACCATACTATCTGGGCGGAAAGGTCTCTAGGGCAGAAGCTATTCTATGCTAACTGTGGATGCGTGTATAAGCGCCTAAGTGTCTGCATGAGAAGCGTGGGGGCACGGGGCCTTCCATGGAAGCATGGTAACAGAGGCTATGAATTACTTGTACTGGGACGGGTCGGACCTTTGGCTCTGCAGCTTGGGAGGATGTTTACTGAAGCTAGTAGGCAGGAATGCATTTTCGAGGAGCGGAACAGATAACTCGAAGGTTATAGTCAGTCTTGGCAGAAAGCAGGCTGAGCTGAGCGCGAGGGGCCGCGCTGGAAGTAAGTCAGAGTTCACGGGTACAGAGGTAGCCTGGGCAGAGGCTGTCAGAGTCAGGAGCCAGAAAAGAGGCTCGATGGCAGAAATTCAGGGCCTATTCTGCCAGAGCAGAAAAACATGTAAAGTACACTACAAAAAGACGGTGGCATAGCATACTTAGGAACGGACTATATAATCCATTCAGGGTGGATCTGAAAGAGGACAAGTTAACGTTGGACGCAAATGTATTTGCGTCTTCATAGCTGACACAGGAGGGAAGTTACATGCACTTTAAGCTGGTACATGGAGTCGGTGGGGTACGCGCTAGGGAACATAACATGACCAAAAATTTATATTTCCTCAAGGTTCGCAAGGCAAGACCAATTGGCTTTGCCAGTGCTTGTTTTTTGATGTGTGCTAGGAGAAAAATCTTACACCTTCTCCTCTTGTATGGATACTCAGCAGAATTGTCACATACATTCTCTCATTTTGAAGTCATAGGAAGAAAAGTAAACACCAAGCTTCCTCAAAGAGAGAGCTTGACATTTGACCTCTGTCTTTGAATGCACTGCAAACGTGACCAGATAAAAACAAGATTTAAAGGCCTTTTTACAGAAAGCTTGTTTGTGGAAGAATACAGTAAACAAGAATTTGGGCAGCAGGAGGGACGGATGTGAATTACAAACCACAAATCCAATGGTAAAGAATCTGCGGAATGTATTCCCACTGATGCTTTCTGAATATCCCCAAGATTTCTTTAGCACTGTCTGGTAGTCTTGGATCAAAAGCACAAAGGTCACATGGAAGTTATTATTGGGATTGCTTTTAACATCTTAATTCATTTTAAAAAATTATTTGCAACTCACTTAAACCATGGTGTCTCTCTCTCTCTCCATCTCCCTCTGTTTCTCTTTCTTTCTATCCTTCTCTCTTTCTCTCTATCTTTGTCTCTCTCTTTCGCTCTCCTCTCTCTCTGTCACTCTTTCTCTATTTCTCTGTTTCTCTTTCTGTTTCTTTCTATCTTTCTTCCTTTCTATTTCTCTCACTCTCTCTCTGTCTCTCTCTCTCTCTTCCGCTCTTCCTTCCTTCCCTCCCACGTAGTTTGTGGTTATAAGAGTTTCTTTTGAAAAGCAATTATTTCTTTGCTAATAATTTTGGAATCTTTTGACAAATTTGCACAAACTTTTCAAAAAGAGTTTTTTTCTGGTTCCTCTTTATTATACCAAATGTGTTTATTTTTGTGGTTTTGTATAGTACAATCTTTACTGAAGGGCATTGAAGCACTTTTCTAAAGAAGAAAGACTAAAAAATGCAGATCAGATGTGCTATATAATAACAGATAAGCAATAGACTAATCCCACAGAGCACGTCAGGGGAGAAAGTTCAAACAGTTAATATCTGGATACATTGGAAAAGTGGATGCAGAAAAGTGACCACAGATTTATTATTCAAAGTGTCTCTCAAATAGGAGGATTTTGAGTTTATAATTGTGGCAAGACTTGTGGTTGTTCAAGGTGCTTGTGGGAGGGAGTTACAGATCCTTATAGCGCTGGCAGAGAAGGCGAGCTTTATAAAGCATTCTTGCCTGAATGTCACTTGTTCCAGCAGGAGGACTTTACAAATTGTCGATCCTTGTTCAGATCCAGAGTAGAGGTTGTGGAGTTGTGGAGGGCTTTGTGGGTGATGCATTCAGTGTTACATTGGTCTTTTGCTTCAATTGGAAGCCATTGTAGGATGCGAAGTATAGAAGAAATGTGATTTACAAACTTTTTGACCTGTCCCTAAGTGGATAACTGTATGAAGCATTTCTCGGGGAAGGCCAGACAGGAAAGAGGTCCAATAATCCAGTCTAAAAAGTACCAGCGTATGGACTTCTAAGTTCGTCAGGCACTCTTGTGCTTTGACGAGACTTGCTTCTGAAGGTAAATGTGAATAAATATAGGTCTTTAATTGTTAAGGTTGTTCTAGTCGGCGTCTGTGTTGTTTGATGAGGGGGTGACTTGGCCGAGTTTGAGGGAGGTTGGCGTGGAGCTTCTCGAAAAGGAGGAGTTGATGAGTTTGGTCCATGCAGGCGAGATATGATGTGACTGTGATTATTGACACGCTCAGGAGGGAGGGGATCAGAAATGTGTGATGTTGGTTTCATGCAAGCGAGTAATTGGAGCACTTCTTCTTAAGCGACATCGTCAAATTCAGTCCAACTGGCATAGGGTGAGTTTGGCGAGACGACCATTAGTGGGAGGTAGGGCCTTGGGTAGACCCTCTTTGCTAGGGGGACATCTTTGGTGTAGGACGGAGAGATGGGTGGGTCAAGAGAGATTTCAATGTTCGATATTTTTTCAGACAAGAATGCTGCAAACTCTTTGCAGCGCATTGTAGAGTCATTTATTGAGTGTTGAGGGAAAGAGGAGTTTTGTTGTTTGATGATGTTGAGAAGGTCTTTAGGTCTGTTCCTAGAAGGGTCAAGTTGGGCTCAGAAGAAGGGGGATTTTTCTCTGAAGATGTGTGTTTTGTATTTTATGCGTTTAGCTCCCGATATCGCAAGATGTGTTAACAAGGATTGTTGTCTCCAGTTTCTTTCAGCCAACCGGAGCTGTTGCCTCTTTGTTAAGGTCTTTGTTAAACCAAGATCTGGAAGGGATACTTCTTGATTACTTGTGTTTCAAAGGGGCGTCTATGTCAAGTAGTTTTCCCATTTTTCTGTTGTAGGTGGCAGTGAGATCATCACCTTAGAATTTGGGAACTGACTAACGCTTCTAACTCTGCCTGGGAGATTCAGTGTATGTTCCTCACTAAGTACTTGTGCCGGGTATTTTGGGGGTCGGCCTTTGGTTCGATGGCATTGAGATTGAAAAGAATTAGGTGTTGGTGAGTCCAGTCGGTGGGTAGGATAGAGCGGAGGGATAAGGTGTTCTGCTTAGAGATGATTCCATCAAGTGTAGTGTAGTTCCTATATTCCCAATAGGCTCTGCGCATTGGAATAACATATACTCTAGTTTAGACGTAGGACTGAGGTCGACTAGGTCTCTAATGAATATATTAAACTTAATTGTGAGTGCCAGCTAGCTCAGAGGTCACTAGAAACTTTCTCGAATAGACAAAAAGGGATTAGTTTCTGACAGCCACATAAACATGACCACTTTGTTTTGCAAGAATAAGAAATCAATCTCTAGAGTCGCGGAAACAATAGATAGTTATTTCACTCAGTCAATCGTGCATGCTTCGTTTCACCAGAGGTGCAAAGAAAATAGAGAGACGGGCGTTTTCAATAAAAGTATTTATTGAACAGTCTTCTTTCTCAAGCACAAGAAATGAACTGCTACACTCGTGATACTGGTTATAGAGTACACTGCATATAATACGAAGAGTATTATAAAATAATACTGTAAAAGCATGGGATGGTTTCTAAGCCATATAAAATAGCATAGAATACATACATTATTAAATAATGACTAAAAGTACTCAACTGGTGCTTCTAAAATACGCCTACCCCAGTATACCTAACCTAGGTCTAGTACAAGGGAAGAAGTAAGTGAGGTGTAGCTTAGTTTCAGTATTTTTTTTGCCAAGAATCTATTCCAAGAATTCTTTAAGGGTCTAATCAGCTCCGTACCTTGGTTTAGAATGAAGTAGGTCTTGTATCTCTCTCTCAAGACTCGATTTCCCAGCAACCCGCAAGGGTAGCCTGGAAACACTGGAGCTGGATTTTTCGGCCAGCGAAAAGACAGCGTCTCTCAGTGCGTCTGCTGGAGGGTCGACTTCCTTCGGCACTTGCTGCGGCGTGATGCGTCGGGCAAGTAGATAGTCGAACTGCTCCAAACCACCGTGTGTTTGTCTGGGCAAATGTGGGCATATTTATACCTTGAAGGTGCCGAGTTTGACGTACGGTTGGACATAATAATGTCATCAAAGACTCAGTTCTTTGAAAATCCATGATTTCTTAGATAAATTAGTATTCAAGCAAGGGGAAGTCCCTAGGTGCTGAAGGCAGGTTTTTCCAAGAAATAGCTGTGGATTCTCGGAACTAGTGGAAGTAGCCAATGCGTATTTGGGCTGCATAGGCTAAGTCTAAATATGGTTTTGATTTCTATGCCTATATAAGGATAGGGTAATTTATACCTATATATGGGCATGAATCGGGTACATTACACTGGGGTCCTAGATTCATATACAACACCCACTCCACAGTATTAAGTTCAATAAAACTGAATGTATAATTACTGAACATATCTAAGGCATTAAAACAAGAATGAGCCAAAGTAGGAAAAAAAGTACATCTAATACAATCAAAAATTCAACCCATGGTGAAACCAGATATGTTTTTTCCAGTTGATGAAAGAGTTCTGTTATTTTTTTCTTTGAAAGATTTGTTTGCTGGCGTTGTTTAAGGTTCACTGGGATCCTCAGAAAAGGTATCAAAGTTGATGAAATAGCCAGAGGTAGTTCTGTCAATTGTTGGAATGGCATCAGGATAGTTTGGAATCGTTAGAGCTGCTTCTTCTTTTGTCATATTTGTATAGTCAGAGGCTACATCATTGTAGACAGGACTGTCTTGACGAACTGTTATTTGGGCCTCAAGAGGCACAAGTTCCATGGCATTGTTGCATAGTCCTTCTTTTCTTACTAAAGGTTTATCAAAGGAGATTAGTCTTTCAGTTTGAACTTCTTGGATTGTAGCAAGATTTGGTCATCTGCTACATCTTGGGAGTCACTGGGCTTACTACTTATTATCGACCACATGATGTGGTTTGACCAGGTCAATTGATACAACTCTGTTCTCCCTTTTGCCAGCAATCGGCGGTAGTGACACTGATCTTGTTCCATGGATTGCTAAGACAGGTACTGCTTTTCTGTAAGAAGGCCCAAATTCCTTCTTCCCTGACTAGATCCCCAATCTTGGGAATCCAGACAGGCCTTGCTGGGACAGGTTGTTTTTCTTCATTGGTTGTTGGCTTTTGTGTTGTGTTACTCAGACCTCTTTTTGTTTAATTTAAGTCCTGTAAAACAGCCAAACGATCTTTGACATCAAAGGGTTTTGTTCCACCACTGAAGTTTGACAATCGAGGTCTTCGATTATCATTCTAGTACCAAACAGTAATTCATATGGAGTGATTCCACCCAGAGAATTTCTTGGCAGATTGTTAAGACTACGTTGGACACTTATTAGATGTTTGGCCCACCCGTCACCCAAGCCTAATACCCTAGCTGTTATAGATTGCTTTATATCACGGTTTTTTCTTTCCACTACCGCATTTCCCTCAGGGTGGAATGGACTTGAGTACCGCAATGCATTGCCCAAGCTGACCATGGCCTCCTTGTAAGCCCGAGAGATAAACGCGAGACCCTGGTCAGAATGTAGCGTGCCGATTGCGTATGTGCCGATAAAGACTCGCAAATCTTTTATAACAGTTCGGGCATCAGCCGAGCGCTGAGGCCACATCCAAATGAATCTTGCCGTAATAGTTGTGGGACCGCATTCGTCCATGGTGATGTCTGCGTGTAGAAAGTCTAATGCCGTCTAACAGTGGTGTCTGTGCTGGGCTGGCTACACTGTAGTCAGGTACTTGGTGTTTTTCAATGCTATGATCTCTGTAAAAGACATTGCAATTAATTCCAAATTTGTACACTTCAACGCTCATTCCTGGCCAATAGTACACCTCTTCTAACTCTATTAGAGATTTTAAGATCCCATGATGTGTCAGACCCTCTCCCATATGTGCTTTGTGAACCAAAGCAGCTCTCCGGTTCCTGTTTGGAATTACTATGTCCCTCACTCCAGGGATTCGAGCAAAAGGAACGGAGTTTGCATCAATTATGTATGTATGTCCGAGTGGGTAATTTAGTGGTAACACCACATAGTTGCCTTTCATTGAGGCATTAACTGCTAGCATTGTTTCATCGTCTATCGTTGCTTTAGAACGATTGATTGTAGCTACGAAAGCCGTTTGCACAGCTGCCTTCGTGGCTTCATCTGCCAATGAATTCCCTGCAACGTGAACGCCATCACGCTGATGATTCAGTGTATGAATCACGTGAGTCTTTTGTAGTTCTTTCTGTAATAGAACTACTTGTTCCCAAAGCTCTTTATGCTTGATTGTGCCACCTTTTGTATTTTTGAAACCATTTTGAACCCAGGCCTGCAGATATTCATTCTAATTCCTGACGCAGTTATACGAATCGCACACTATGAGTGTGGGGAATTCGCTATGGGTATTTTCAAGCGCCATCTTGAAAGCCTGTAGTTCAGCTCGCTGAGCCGTAAAGTCTACGAGTGATTGAGTTTTAGTGACCATTGGTATAAATTTACCTTCACGCCAGCGACCTTTAACAATCGCGCACGCAGCACTTTAGGCTTGTTTATCCCCCAATTGCGGGTTGTCCTGAACCGTCTGTATAGATTATACATCCGTAATGTTCTAGAGGCAGAATGTCAGTTGGCAGAGGACATTCGTGTTCGTATTGTAGGAATTCTTGTGTTATCAAGTAGGTGTCAAACACGTATTCAACGTCTGTTGCAGCAAGAGAATTAACCCATTGTATCTATCTCGGATGTAAAGCTTTTGCATTTGGAATGCTCCCTTTCGTCACTGCTTCTAAAGCAGGTACAGGTGTAACGATCAGTATGTGTTTATCCTGTGCTAGGGTTCTCTCCTTTGCTACTGCAGTTTGAACCGCTGTCAGAATTTTTTCTGTAGAAGAGAATTTCATTTCAGCTTGTATGTACAAGTGTGATTTATAAGCTATTGGTACCTTTTCACCTTCTTCAAAGTTTAGGTATGTGAATCCGCATCTCCCTTGGATGATCCGGATCACAAGGTTGCGCACGTTTTCGCGTGTCTGTAACTGTGTTTTTGCTAACATATCTGTTTGTACTGAGCTCAAAATTTCTGGGTGTTTTTGAGTCCAATTAGTTGGTTTAAAATTAGGTTTGATCAGTTCGTAGAGAGGTTTAACCCTTTCTGCGTAATTTAGAATATAAGTTCTTCCAAAATTCAGGAAACCTCGAATTGACTGTAAGTTTTTCAGTGTTTTCGGAGGTTGCAGCATCACACATTTCTCTAGAAAGTTTGCTGGCAGGCTTTTGCCTTCACTTGAAAGTTCATATCCTAAGAATAGGATGTTGTGGTGGGCAATTCGTGATTTCATAAAATTTAATTTGTTCCCTTCAGAAGCGAACCCAAGTATTATGGTGTTCACTCTTTTCAAGTGTACGTCCAAGTCATCGTCTGTAAGATAGATATCATCGACATACGATAATGCTTCATCATCGTACGTTTGTAGTAACTCTGTTACTCTGGCTGAAAATAACCCTGGACTATTCTTGAATCACTGGGGGAGATGGCAAAATTGACGCTCTGTCCCCATAATTGAGAAAGCGGTCAAATGCCTGCTTTTAGGTGCAATGTTTTGACAGAAGAATCCATTTGAAATATCTAATGTCTTTTTATATTTTTTCTGCACGATGTTATTCATCAGTGCTGCACTGTGTGCATTTAGTACTGCAAATGTTTTGCAACAAGAGTTTAAGTGTCTGTAGTCCAAAACTAGACGATATGAAATGTCTGGTTTGGAGAAAGTAAACAAAGGATTGTTCATAGATGAGGTGCATGTTTCAATCACCCCTTTATATTCCAGTATATTTAGAATCTCCCTCACCTGTTTTTTAGCTTCTTGCTTAACAGGATATTGCCTTTGCATTGTAGGTTGAGTTTTTAGGTCTCGGGCCTAGCGTACACTGCGCAGCAGTGTCGCGCAGCGAGAGTCCTTTTCTCGGCGTTTTGAAAATTGACCTAGGAATTCCAAGCAGCTCGTGCGTGTTCTTTCCTAGGCCCATTTTTCATTGGCCTTTGCGTGCTTGTGTTTTTAAAACAGAACAAGCAATAGGCCATGGGCGGTCGCGTAGCTCCACCCACGGCCTATTGGTGTCTGTTAGGCGCACAAGAGGCCATATATCTTTAATTATCGCGGCCGTCAGGGCCGCGGTAATTGAAGACACATGCTCGCAGTGGCGCGCGTGCGCACCACTCACAAGCATTTTTTTTTTCTGCTTGCACAGTGACCGCAACTAACCAGGAGGGCCCGGCTCTGAAAACAAAACTACAGCGTTTTGAATTTCGTTTCTCGGGAAAGAGAAACCTGCGCTGTGTGCAGAGGCGGGAGGGGTCGGTGACTCAGTCCCATGGGGCCGGGCATCAGCTGAGGCGGCACCCCCCTCTCTGAGGCTGGAATCCAGAATCCCGACGTCTGTGACTCGGTGCTTTGTTTGAGCTGTGGGTTGAGGACCCGCACTTTTCTTTCCGTCATCACAATGCGTTCCGCTTTATCATTCAGCAATGCCTGGTTTCCCATTTGACATACCGTGGGCAATGCACACACACACACACATTCCGCAACTGGACCCGTTCGAAGCCGCATTGAACTTCCTCCATTGAAATTTCGCGAGACTTACCTCGCGGCAAAGGTTGCTGTTCTTCGTTGCTTGTGCTTGCTTAGCCGGAGTTACCCAGCGTGGGCACCCGGCCACGGAACGTTTGACGGACAGCCCCGCCACACGTGCACCCAGGGCCCGGGTTAAGTCGCCTTGATGGCTCTACGGTTTCCTCTCTGCTCGCAGCTCAAATGAGTTAAGAAGTTCATTAAGCAGCCTGTTAACCTTTTCCTGCAGCCCCCTGGCTCCCGCGCGCTCATTAATGGGCCACCGGATTAATCGCGTGTGGCGGCGACAGCCTGCTCTGAGGAGAATGTCGCCACAGCTTGACCCACTTTAACCATTTTGGTGCTGGTTACATCAAAAAACGACGGTGTTTAGGAACTCTCTTTCATCGGTCTCATGTTATGCTACATAAAAATGAGCGCCAACATAACCAGCTTCGAGTCAGGGGCTCGTTGGCACGGATGTCGCGAGAGATTCAGAGTGTGGGGAAGAAATTCCCTTTCAGCCGCGATCCAGCTTGGATGTGGGCTCAGCTCGGCTAAACAGGTTATTTTCTTATTTCATACACATCCTCTTTTCATCTGATTTAGAGGGATGTTGCCCGTCTACCAAAGCGAGCGCAATTTTCACAACTTCAATATACTTAAATGCATTTAGTTCTCTAAAATGTACCCAAACCCGATTTTCTGAACAGAAACTAAAATATATCTTCATCTGCAGTTTTTATAAAGCACTGACTGGTATTCTCTCTCGTACTTTCCTTGTGAGCAAATGGGAAATGGCTGGTTATTATGTTTTCCTAGGCAGTGGGATGGGGCCTGGTTACGAGGGAACAAGTTGTGTGTGTGCTGTCGAAAGCTCCAATTATTTTGCAAGACTGTAATCCCAAAGCAGGAATTAGGCTTACCGTTATCCCACAGCAGGCCACATTTCACCCCTGGCCCCGGCTTCCTGTGACCGTGGCGCAGCGAGAAGACGTCGTTGTGGCGTTTTATCACTTTGAACATATCTATCATTAAATATTGCTACGTTGGTTTCATAGTTCTTTCTTAGTCTGGGTGCCCTTTGTGTATGTCTCTGGCATTTCCATCGACCTGTTTTGGTTGAGTTTGGTTAGATTTGGTAATCATTTTATTTAGTGATATAATGTTTTTGCTTTTTAATATGAAAGTAAAATGTGTTTGGTCCTTCCTACGCAAGCATTTTATTGTGTTTTACGCATGTGTTTAGGTGCGTCAAAAGAGTTCAACATTTTTCATTGAGCTCTATGGTCAATGTCCATAGCCCACCCATGCCAGCCTTTGTTTCCTAGCAGTACCATTATTTGGGTAAATGGTTCTAATGTGATTGTGTGTGTGTGTGTGTGTGAGGCTGTGCTATTTTTATCTCTATTTGTCGAACCACATTGCAGATGTAGGGTTAGCTAACGTCCCCCACAGGCTGATGCCTTTCATACTTGAGAGGTTTCAACACAGGCTGTTCAGTCAAGAGGTTGTCAGTTTACCCTTTAACAATCTCTGGGGGAGTTCAGCAGTCAGGAAAGTCTGCGTCTTTAGGCGTGCTGAGGCCTGTGTCTAAAAATAACACAAGGCAAAACATCTGTTTTCCTTATCTGTTCGGTTTATGCCTCCATTTAATATTATTTTATTTAATAGAACAATGTTGTAACCCAGTGACAGCAGAGTGAGAGTGGCAGCATGAGTGACAGCAGAGTGAGAGAGACAGCATGAGGGACTGATTGAGAGTGAGAGTGACAGCGTGAGTGACAGCAGAGTAAGAGTGACTGCATGAGTGAGAGTGACAGCATGAGTGACAGCAGAGTGAGAGTGACTGCAGTGAAAGTGACTGCAGAGGGAGAGTAACTGCAGGGAGAGTGACAGCATGAGTGACAGCAGAGTGAGAGTGACAACATGAGTGACAGCAGAGTGAGAGTGACTGCAGAGTGACAGCATGAGTGACAGCAGAGTGAGAATGAGAGTGATAGCATGAGTGACAGCAGAGTGAGAGTGACAGCATGAGTGCCTGCAGAGTGAGAGTAACTGCATGAGTGACTGCAGAGTGAGAGTGACCGCATGAGTGACTTTAGAGTGGGAGTGACTGCATGAGTGACTGCAGATTGAGAGTGACTGCATGAGTGACTGCAGATTGAGAGTGACTGCATGAGTGGTAGCAGAGTGAGAGTGACAGCATGAGTGACAGCAGAGTGAGTGACAGCAGAGTGAGAGTGACAGTAGAGTGAGAGTGACAGCATGAGTGACAGCAGAGTGAGAGTGACAACATGAGTGACTGCAGAGTAAGAGTGACTGCATGAGTGACTGCAGAGTGAGAGTGACTGCATGAGTGTCTGCATGAGTGACAGCAGAGTGAGAGTGACTGCATGAGTGACAGCTGAGTGAGTGACAGCATGAGTGACAGCAGAGTGAGAGTGACAGCAGAGTGAGAGTATTTGTTCAAGAAGTGACAGCAGAGTGAGAGTGACAGTAGAGTGAGAGTGACAGCAGAGTGAGAGTGACAACATGAGTGACTGCAGAGTAAGAGTGACTGCATGAGGGACAGATTGAGAGTGAGAGTGACAGCACGAGTGACAGCAGAGTGAGAGTGACAGCAGAGTGAGAGAGACAGCATGAGCGACAGCATGAGTGGCAGCAGAGTGAGAGTGACAGCAGAGTGAGAGTGACAGCAGAGTTAGAGTGAGAGCATGAGTGAGAGTGACAGCATGAGTGACAGCAGAGTGAGAGTGACAGCATGAGTGACAGCAGAGTGAGAGTTACTGCATGAGTGACTGCAGAGTGAGAGTGACAGCAGAGTGAGAGTGACTGCATGAGTGACAGCAGAGTGAGAGTGACTGCATGAGTGACAGCAGAGTGAGTGACAGCAGAGTGAGTGGCAGCATGAGTGACAGCAGAGTTAGAGTGACAGCATGAGTGAGAGTGACAGCATGAGTGACAGCAGAGTGAGAGTGACTGCATGAGTGACTGCAGAGTAAGAGTGACAGCAGATTGAGAGTGACTGCATGAGTGACAGCAGAGTGAGAGTGACTGCATGAGTGACAGCCAAGAGAGTGACAGCAGAGAGTGACGGCATGAGTGACAGCAGAGTGAGAGTGACTGCATGAGTGACTGCAGAGTGAGAGTGACTGCAGAGTGAGAGTGACTGCATGAGTGACAGCAGAGTGAGAGTGACTGCATGAGTGACAGCAGAGTGAGAGTGACAGCAGAGTGAGAGTGACAGCAGAGTGAGAGTGACTGCAGTGAGCTGGGTTCGTTTGGGGTATCTACTGAGTCGGTTAGAAGGGAGGGACCCTCTAGGATTTTGTTGATATAGTCAAGAGTGTAAAGTGGTGGGTGGTCAGACATGCCTAGCCTAAGCAACAAGAAACGCAAGAGTGTGTGTGAAGGGCGGAAAGAGGGAACAAAAGGGTGGTGCTGGGAAAGCCCCCTTCAGACAGGGGTGAGGATTCACAATCCCTTGCAATCGTGCGATTGCGCTACATATAGTTATGAGAAACAAGGGAACCCAACGGTAGTACACTAGGGGCCTTGGGCGTTAACTTATTACAAAAAACAGTGGACCCTAGTAGTTTGGGGGATCAAGGTAAGGATAGACATAAACTGAATAGTATATATTGCTCCCTTCTCCACAAGGTAAAACTGTGTGCATTACAGGACAGTGCACCATGGGACTACAGTGCAGCGCTCTGACCAGGGAGTGCCTTTGTGCATTCTAGGGAAGTGCTCCATGTTTTACAAACCCGCATGTGGTGAGCGTTTTTTCTCTCGCATGAACAGCGTTGTTTCCCCTGGAGGCATTACCAGAGAAACAAACACGTCCTTGAGCCAGCGTGCTCACTGCAGCTGAATTGTATTGTGAACCTCACCCCCGGAGTCTGGCAAGATATCGCCACCGTCAGATGCCACCAAGAACAAACTAGTGTGGCCCCTCTGGCGGTGAAACTCTAGGAACAGCCACCTGAAGACTTGTACTGCTCTGAGGTGGTACAGTGCAGCGTCTAAGGCTGCAGAGCTACAGGAGCTGCACAAAGCCTTCAAGGCAGGCGTTTTGACCGTACGTTGTTCTGTAACATGTGGCGGGCCAGCATTCTGAGGCAAATTCCAGCCAGCCTCGCCCTCTGGTTTTAACGTGTATACTGCACAAAGCTCACAACATCAGGTCCCACTCCCGAGACATGACAACATTGTTAGCAAGTTACAGATGCCCTGAGGACAGTGGCCCACATGCATCAATATGGGCTTTTGCGATTTCTAATTTGCGAAAAATAGCGATTCGCAAATTAGAAATCGCAAAAGCCTATGCATGAATATTTTTGCATTTTTTATGCAATTCGGTAAAAATCGCTATTTTTACCGAATCGCATAAAAAATGCGATTTTCAAATTGCGAATTCGCAATTCCCATTCATTCCTATGGGCTGAAATGCCCATAGGAATGAATGGGAATTGCGAATTCGCAATTTGAAATCGCAATTCAACAAAGCATTTCAAGGGTGGAGAGGGGGGTCCAAATGACCCTCCCCCTGCACCCATGAAATGCACTTTTACCTATACACACTAAGGACATGTGTGTCTGTAATTTAACAGTTTAAAAAATGCATTTTTGTGCATTTTTAAACAATTTCGCAAATAACCACGAGGTTTAACTTCGTGGTAATTTGCACTTGCAATTTCAAATTTCGCAATTTGAAATCAAATGATGCATAGCATTTAAGAAATCGCAAAATTGAGATTTCTTAAATGCTATCGCAATTTTAGAAATCGCAAAAAAGTTGCAATTTCTAAAATTGCATGATGCATCCCAAAAAGCACTTTTGGAATCGCAAACGGACGATTTTAAGGAATCGCACCGTTTGCGATTCCAAAAATGCTTGATGCATGTGGGCCAGTGACCCTGCACCCACAAAGGTATTGTTAGGCGGGTTGGGTCCACAAGAGTGGTAAAGCCGCCCTGCTCTCCTTCACGGGTGCCTTAGTTTCCCTTGGAAAGAGACGCGATTCAAGCAGCCCCGGAGGGCTCCGGACTCGCCTGAGCGTGAGGGGCATTTCTTGTTCAGCATTGTCTCTGCTCTGGAGATGAGCGCAAGAATGGTGCAGGGCCGTCCATAGAGGAGAAATGCTGTAAGACTCAAGCTCAATTACTGTTTAGAGTTTAGTAGGTGGTCCTGCGCCGTACGTTTGGTTTCTAAATGCAATCACTTCAACCACGTTCACTACAGTTACCGTATGAAGTGTAATAGGAGCGCAGGTGCGCTGTGACCTATGGTTTCAAAGTAATTTGTGTTTTTCTTTGTCAAACCTGCATTATTTGCACTAACTGTGTGATTTAAGTAATTTTGGTCTTGTTTGATTTACAATATAGAATTTATTTTTAGTTAATCCTGCGTGGATTCCCTTTTGTGGTTTACTCACTGTGTTGCTGCGCGAGTGTGTTGCACAAATGCTCTGCACGTTGCCTCTTTAAACAAGCCTGACTGCTCTGTGCCAAGCTACCAGAGGGTGAGCGCAGGTTATCTCGGGTGTCTATCTGGCTTACCCTGAATAGAGTGGTGGATTCTGCCTGGCTTAGGTGCCTACCCAAGCCAACCAGAAACCACATGTCGAACGGTGGTTCTTGTGAATCACTTGATTTCCCAGCATGCTCCTGCTGCAGGACCAGGTCAACGCACGTTATGTAGGAGGACTAGTCACCATTTGTGTCTCAAAGGGAAGTGTGAGTCTTTTTCTTACACTTTTTTTCCCTGAATTGTAACTGTTCACTTCTCCATATTATATCAATGCAGCTTTTTCAAGAAATATTTTCTTCATGTAATTTTCAATGTTTTTCTAATTTGCAGAACAACAATCACATCTAGAAAGTATGAATGGGAAAGAAAGCCATAAAGGTTCCGGAGGCAAGATGAATTTTACTCAAAAAAACGACTTAAAAAAACAGCGCAGAATGCACATGAGCGAGAGATGCTTTGCTTGTAATGTGTGTGACAAAGGATTTATCAATGAGACACTTCTTGTGAGGCACAAAAAAGGACACACCAGCCTCAGGCCATATCCCTGCGAAACGTGCAAAAAGTGTTTCACTCAAAAGGAAACTTTTTTACAGCATCAAAGAACACACACTGGAGAGCGGCCTCATCACTGTATAGTGTGTTCCAAGCGCTTTGCTAATAAGAAAGGCCTTATACGGCATCAAAGCGTACACACAGGAGAGAGGCCTCAACAAAGTGTACACACAGGAGAGAGACCTCATCAAAGCGTACACACAGGAGAGAGACCTCATCAAAGCGTACACACAGGAGAGAGACCTCATCAAAGCGTACACACAGGAGAGAGACCTCATCACTGTACAGTGTGTTCCAAGCGCTTTTCTCAGAAGGCAACCCTTGTACGGCATCAACGTGTACACACAGGAGAGAGGCCTTATCACTGTACTGTATGTGCAAAGAGCTTTACTCAAAAGCAAATTCTCCATGAGCATCAACGCATACACACTGGAGAAAAGCCTTATCACTGCACCATGTGTGAGAAGAGCTTCAATCGAAGGACAACTCTACTAAATCACAAACTAATTCACACCGGAGAGAAACCTTATCACTGCACTGTGTGTTCAAAGCGCTTTTCGCGTAAGGCGACCCTTGTACAGCATCAAAGTGTACACACAGGAGAGAGACTTCATCATTGCACTGTGTGTTCAATGCGCTTTTCTCAGAAGGCAAACCTTGTGCTGCATCAAAGAATTCACACTGCAGAGAGGCCTCATCACTGTACTGTATGTGCAAAGAGCTTCACTCAAAAGAAAATTCTTCTTCGGCATCAACGCATACACACAGGAGAAAAGCCTTATCACTGCACCTTGTGTGAGAAGAGCTTCAATCGAAGGACAACTCTACTAAAGCACAAACTAATACACACCGGAGAGAGACCTTATCACTGCACTGTGTGTTCAAAGCGCTTTTCTCAAAAGGGAGGCCTCAGACGGCATCAAAGAACACACACAGGAGAGCGGCCTTATCACTGCACTCTGTGTTCCAAGCGCTATGCTGATAAGGAATCCCTTGTACGGCATCAAATCGTACACAACTGAAAGATCACTGCACTGAGTGTTCCCAGCGCTTTGCTTATAAGGGAACACACGCAGGAGAAAAGCCTTTTCACTGTACTGTGTGCGAGAAGAGCGTCAATCAAAATGCAAATATGCAAACGCACCAACTAATCTAATTTCTTTATAAATGTGCTGAGTGTTTCTCACTACTAGTTGATTCTATTGTACCAACCGAATATAGGATTCATTTGCCACCTCTCTCATGCATTACATGAGGGCACTGCCACAACGCTCTCACCCCGTCTTACTAAACACACACCAAACTACTACTTAAACGTCACAACAACTTTAAGCTCACAGCTATGGCTTCCAGCACAGCCCCCTATTTTCAGATGCCAAAGTCCTAACAAATCGAAGCCCGTAGCCCCTCTGCAGCCCACAGAGGTACTCGCCTCGTGAAACGGACTGGCTTCCATCTTCAGCCCAGGTGCTGCTCGCTCTTTGTGGTGCCTGATTAACGTTGGAGCTGCAGAAAAAAGCGTGGGCTCTTTTCCCTTCCCTTCATACCTTTTCCCACATATGTTTAAGAGTTAGTAGTTGAACTGTGTTTATTGCAGATGTATGTAGACATCTTTTCCTAAATAAATCCTGCTGTATCTTGCATTGCAAAGGGTTCGAGTCAGCATTCTGTGCATTTAAGATCCCCTCCTATAGGGCTCCCATTTATTTTTGTGTCGCTCTGTAAGCTCTACAGCGCTCAGGCTTCTTTAGTGAAGAGTGCGGCCACAACCAACTGGAAAAGCAGCGAACCCACCAAGCAGCCCCGTATCTATGAGTGACGCTAGGTATAACTTGATTTACCTCTTGTAAGGAGTAAGTACTGTGTCCAGACTGATTTTTTAATTTCTTTTTTTCATCCCAGCCCTTTTTTGCTTTTCTCATTCGAAGAATGCAAAATAAAACAAGACTTAGGGCAGGATGTACTAGCATCAGGAATACCGATTTCCTAAATATGATTCTGAGTCGCAATTTGGAAATCGGAATTCCTAATGTATGAAACTCTTTTGAGTTTCATTAGCGATTGCTAGCGAGATTCAAATAGACCTGCCTCATGCATATTAGTGTGGTAGGTCACAATTTGAGACCCATTAGGAATCACAACCATCACAGAGATGGCAGCCTGCTGCGGACAGCGGGCCACAATGTCTATAATTGGTTTTTAATGAAGCAGTCTGTCTTTTTTTTTAATGCAGCCCGTTTTCCTTAAAGGATAATAGGATGCATTTAAAAGAAAAAAAAATAAGCTTTTTCGTTAAATTTTTTAAAAGTAGACAGTGGGGTCCGTGGGACAGCTGCAAGCTCTTAAACATATTTCTTTTCCATTCTTCAAAGGACCCGTACCTATTTGCAAATAGGTTACCACCTCCTTCAAGGAGTCAGTAAAATGTGACCTTAATTCGGTCGCGAAACTTCCATACAGCCCATTTGGATTCAGTAATTGGAAGAAATGCCGTAAACACGCCCCTTTTAAATACCAAATCGCAAATGTAAATTGCGAGTAGGTAGCGTGTTACCGAATCACAATTTGTATTTGGTGCATTTGTAAAAGCATTTTTGCGGTTGGACGTTTCCGACTGCAAAAATGCTTCGCACAAGTGGCCCCTAATGATTTACTCCCCCAGCAGCAGAACTAGCCAATAGGGCACTAAACTAATGGTGCAAGGTCCGCTTTGCACGTGTGCAGCAACAGCGGTGGCTTGAGCACTGCCACTTAGTTAAAAAATATATATAATATTTTGTTGGAAGGGGTGGTCCCTGAGTGGCAGCGATAGGTACTGCTGACCACACATGGGCCTCTCCCTCCCAGGAACGAGCGTTAGGGGTTTGACCCTCAGATGTGAGGGTTAGGCATTTATAGTTGCACACAGAGAGATCCCACTATACCACAGAAGAACAGCACACCAGGTAATTATAGGTCAAAGAGGTTCTTTATATAACAGTTGTCATCGAGACTAAAAGGTCCACAAGTACACTACGTTGTCAGGATAGGGGTGGGGGCATCCCTCGGCACGAAGGATCCAGGGGATAGTCTGAACAGGATATAGCTGCGATAAGTTCTCAGTACTCACAGTCCACGGGCCGAAAGTCTTTCGCCCAGGTCAGTCTCGCAAGACCGTGAATATCAGCAGTGGTGGGGCCGGCTGGCTCTCAATCCTTGAACCACGGGGGTATTGATGAAAGGCTGCTGCGGGCGTACGGATCCCAATCCTTGAGCCGCGTGATAAGAAGGTGCCCACGCGCGAGGCGTACCCAGTGTACAGCCTGCACTCCTGGGTCGTGGTAATCCTTCAGGCTAACAGGGCAGCCACGCTGCGTACCGGCGGGTGCGTCCAGGAGTACGAGGCGTACTTGCCGAGTGTAGGTCACGGATGCGCACCAGCGGGTGCAACCAAGAGTACGAACCGTACTCGCAGGATGCGGACCACGGAGGCGCACTAGCGGGTGCGGGCACGAGTACGAACCGCACTTGCAGGATTCGGATCACGGAGGCGCACCAGCGGGTGCGACCAAGAGTACGAACCGTACTCGCAAGCTGAAAATCACAGTTGCGCACCAGCGGGTGCGTGCAGGGGTACAGTGCATACCGGCGGCTGCGAATCCACGAGGCGCACCAGTGGGTGCGGGCACGGGTACGAGCCGTACTCACAAGGGAGAGCCGCGACGAAGTCAGCAGGGCTCTGGGGGTCCAGGTTGCAGAGCTGCGACAACGTCAGCAGGGCTCTGGGGGGTTCAAGTGGCAGAACCGCGACAACGTCAGCAGGGCTATGGGGTCCGAGTTGCAGAGCCGCGACAATGTCAGCAGGGCTCTGAGGGTCCAAGGTAACCGAGCCGCGACGAGGTCAGCTGGGCTCTTCAGGTTCCGGAAAGACAGCTGCAGCCAGTGGGGAAGGGCCTTCAGTTATAGGGCCTTCCCCTCTTTGAAGTCCTTTGATCAGGCCAGGCGGTTCCTGGGGGTTCTCGTCCTGATTTTCCGGGCTTCCTTCCAGCTGGCACCTCGCTTTCCTCGCGTTGGTGGCAGGGTCATCAGAAGTCCAGCGATAAGTGGAGCCGGCCTTGGGGGAGACAGGACGTTTTGCCGAAACTCCTCCACCCACCTCACTTAGCGCCTGCAGGCTAACACCAGGCGGGGAGATCACTTGGCAGGAGGTTTCGGGCTCCCATGGTTTGGTGTTGGGGGTAGGGAGTCAGGGATCCTACAGGACCGGGCTTGTCCTACACTGGGGGGCGCTACGGGTCTATGCTGGTTGTGGGTCTCAGGGTCCCGGGGGATGGGGGCGCTACTCTGGAGTTTTGGTTGCTTCCCCGGGGTCGGGTAAATCTGTGGGGACAGGGGTTAACTTACTAGCGTGAGGCCTCACACAGTGTTCTGGGGTGGAGCATGAGGGAGTTTTACGGGGAGAATGGGGCTTACACTGGGTTTAGGGGAGAAGGATGTAAGGGGGCCCACACCAATGAGGTTAGGTCTAACATAATTCATCACTGCAATCATTCATTTATTTGTGCTCTCATGATTGAAGATGTCTCTTTCAGCCTTAGGCTTGGAGATAATGGGCCTGATTCACAGCACTAACTTCAGACAATATCCTAAACTTACTACTTTTGATATTCACAGATTGGATTTACGACTACTAACTTTATGTCCGCACTCGGGCCGGTGATTCCGGCTGGTGGCAGAGACTTGGCCACCGCTGAAATCTCCACAAATGGGCCAGAATCTCCGGCCCAGAATCCCCACCACCGGGCTGGAATCTCCACCTCCGTGCTGGAAGCTCCTGCTGTACTTGGTCCATTCATTACACACTCCTGCTGGTGCTTGCTGACTCTTTATGCTTCTGTGCACTTTACCATTGGTGCAGCAGGTACAGTGGCACAGGGCCCAGGGCTGTGAGGGGCTCGTAGAACCTTGTAAATTACTGTATATTAGCAGCCCAACAATAGTCAAATAGGTGATTTCCTTTGCTTGCACCTGAGCTCATGGCATCCTGGTCTTTTCACAAATATGCATAAACCCGAGCTGGGCGTTCCTGCTAGCACTGATGGAGGGCTGTACATTTTGGAAGGAGAGTCGATCTCTCAGGACCATGCTCAGATAAACTGATAATTATTATGAGTCACTGCACTGCCGACGCCTGAGCAGCAGGAACCCTTCGTCTACTTCTTCTTGGTTCACGCTGGACTTCATTCGAACTAAAATAAGTGTCCTGTATGTTTAATTTAACAACACAGTTTTCTTCCTAAATGCAATGGCAAAGTTAGATTTTAGTGGGATGAACAGTACATAGGATTATACCTGCAAGCGTTTTGGAAATACAAAACAGACACACACACGCATCAACCCTTTTAAGAATATCCACACCTTATGTCCATTACACTCCACTCCACGTGTTGTATAGCATTCCCCATCATATGGAGGAGACGCCTTCACGAAAGAAGGGTCGAGGACGTGTTGCATCTTAAAAGGCTTCAAACCTATGCTCTGCATGCTGCAGATGTCCGCAGTGGATGCGTTAACCATCTACGCTACCTTACATGCTTACTAAGACACAGGAACAATGGTGTATGTGTGTAAATTGTAACTGAGGATCAACAAACGTTTTGGTTTAGAGGATCGCCTAAACCTTTTTGTTTACAAGCACTTTCTTTCTTTCTGTGGCAATTTGCATTTCATGTTCACTGTGCTGCGGCTCACCATTACCAGTCCACCGAAAAACTAAATACACTGCATGCGTGACACGTTATTTCACCCTGCTTTACTTAGAGGATTTGTGTTTCCAAATGTTGTGCAGTAGTATAGTATGCAACACATGGCACTTGTGCAGTGTATACTGTAAACTGTGCTGCATTCAGGCGTGTTATTGAGTAGAAATTGTGGGTGTGTGATTGTGATGGGATGTGATTGACCGCTCTGGAATTGCTCAGGAATATTCCTCTGATTCCCAACCTTTACTTTGTAAAAAAGATCTCCCATCTTTGTTACCCCTTGCGTTTGCAGGGCAGTTCTCGTATTTGTTTCCAGTACTAACGAGAGCCAGGTGCACCGCTCCAGTTTAACATGCGAGTGTGCCCGCTTATTTATCTCACAAGCTCCACCGTGCATGTGATGTAGTGTTCAGTAGATCGAAGACTCCAATTTGGTGGGTTGAAGCCTTGAAAGTTTCTGTGGGAGTGTGTGGGGGTGTGCGGTGTCTCACTCCAAACACTGATTAGGCAGATCGTGTGGGCCATGAATCCAGTAGTAGGCGAAGGAGCTTTGCACCACTTTATAGTGCAATTCTAGGTCTGGCGCATTAAGACCCCCATGTCATAAGGTAGAGTGAGGACCTCCCACCAAACCTTTGGCTGCTTTCCCGCCCATGCTAATTTTGTAGGAAAACTGCATAATGTCGCAAAAATCGCTTTAGGCAGGAGAATATGTATGTTCAGAAACAGAAACCTTGGGAGGACTACCATTTTCATAAGAGCTATGCGCCCAATGAGAGAGAGTGGTAGTTTGACCCAGCGGTTCACATCATCTTCTAACATTTGTATTGCCTTACCGTAGTTCTCAAGTATGACTATTACTGGGTCTGTATGAATCTGTATTCCCAAATACCGTACTGCTTCTGTCGTCTATCGTAAGGGGAATTCCAATACTGGTGGTGTCGTGGATGGGGTAAGTGGAAAAATGATGGACTTATCCCAGTTAACCTTTAGCCCTGAAAGACCCCCAAATTGTACCACTTCTCTTAACATAGGCGTAAGATTCTTCCCTGGTTCCCGAACATACAGCAAAATGTTGTCAGTGTATGCTGATATGACTAGTCTGTAGTTCGGGGATCGCAGCCCTCTGTGACCATGATATTCTCGGAGCGCGCACACCAGCAGCTCCACTATGAGAGCGTATAGCAGGGGCGATAGTGGGCAGCCCTAACGGGTGCCTCTTGTAATCGGACTTTGGGACGTGGTTATTGCACCAATATGAATACGTGACACCGGTTTGTTGTGCAGTGTCCTAACCAATTGTTGAAATACTTCTCCCACTCCAATCCGTCTCAAGTTTGCTCTCATGAATATCCACTCGACTGAGTCAAACGCCTTTTCGGCATCCAAAAAGACTGCGGCCGCTTCTGTTTCTGGGTCTAGGATCTGTACTGCATCCAGCAACGTCCTAATATTAGTATTCAGACTCCGACCCGGGACAAATCCCGTCTGCTCTGGCCCCACCACCCTTGGTAATATTAACGCCAGCCTTTTGGCAAGTACTTTAGCGTATATTTTTGCGTCAACATTTAATAACGATAAAGGCCCACAGGAGGAGCAGGCATTGGGAGGTTTGCCAGGTTTAGGTATTGCAACTTTGAGGGCCTCGCGCATCAAAGGGGTATTATCCCGGTCTGTGCCATTTCTTCATAGAGCGTGACTAAGTGTGGTATCAGGACATCTTGATATGCTTTATAAAAAGCCACCGTTATGCCATCCATCCTCGGCTCTTTCCCAGTTTGCATACCCGCCAGTGCTGCACGGATCTCCTCCGGGTCTAGCGGAGCCATCAGATGCTCCCACGTCATTTTAATGTGCTCCAAATGGTCATTCATGGCTGCCTCATCCAGGGTTATTCAAGACCTATATAACTCAGCATAGTATTTGCGAAATCTCTCTGCTATATGGTGCGGCTCATGTAGGGGTTTGTCATCTTCATCTAACTCTTCCAACAGAGTCTCTACCTCTCTCCTAGGGCGCACCAATGCCCCTAGCGTTGCCCCTGGGTGTTCCCCTTCTCCGTATGCTCTGGCTGCCGCATACTGTCCCATATGCTGAAACTCCTGGGCTGCTATTTCATTGTCCTCTTCTAGTCTAACCTGGATGTACCTTAATGTTTGTTTATCTCCCAACCGTTGTTGTTTCGTTTCCAGCGCTGATATTTCTTTTTCTAGGAGTGTTCACCTACTCTGGGGGGATTTCAGTACCCCTGAGTGCTTTGCTATAACCATCCCCCCGATATAAACTTTGAATGTTTCCCAGACCGCAGCAACTGTTTCCACAAAGCCTACATTGTCTGAGAAAAACTCACTTATTAGCTGGCTCAATTCCACTTTAAAGGCGGAGTCTAGGAGAGAGTATGGTGGGAATCGCCAAGTAAAGGCAGAGGTCTGCAATGTCAGAACTCCATGGTCAATATCACTGGCGGGTGATCCGAATATGTATGGGGAGAGGTTCACGTTGGGTAACCCTAGGGACTAGGCTCTTAAAGATTGACCAGTAATCAATCCTAGTGGGTATGTCTTGTACGGTGGAATAGTGCATATACCCGCCCCCCGTATTTAAGCAATGTCTCCATATATCCACCATTCCCAAACAGTCCATTATATCTGTGATAGTTTTTGCAGCCGCTGCCGGTCTGCGGGTCGGGTCCATTGATCTATCCTTAGCAGGGTCCAGGAAGCAATTAAAGTCACCCCTCCAAATCTGAGGCAGGCCATCGTCCTGGTGCAGGTAGGCACCGATTGTGTGGTAAACTGCGGGTCATCATAGTTAGGACCGTAGAGTCCAATCAACAGGACTGCTACGTCCTCCTTATAACAACGGTCCACCACAAATCTACCACTTGGATCAATGCGTACATTTTTTATCGTCACACCTGCCTTATTGTCGGCCCAGATAAGGACCCCCATAGCACGTGAGGTAAATCCTGACGCAATAAATTGACATGTACTCGTTTCGCCCCCTTTCTCATTGGCTCAAAGTCTGGTTGAACAAGGGAACCGCCCTAAATAGAGAGATCCTAAGGGATTGGATGGCTCTGGACCATGCCCACTACATTCCTTGGTTAAAATACATCCAGGATGGATATAGGACTCCTGTTAGGGCGGATCTCTATAGTAATCCAAATTCAAAGAAAGAAAAGATCTTCTTTGGGCCAAGGAGACTTTTTTTAGACAACGGCTGGTGAACAGGGAAGAGCGTGAGTTAATGAAGCCCAGTGTACGTAAATATATTATTCTTAAGACGTCCCCACAATAGAACCGTATCTCGTAGGGCTTCCCAAAATGCATAACCGTTTTTTATTAACTGCTTAACCACAGCGGCAATTCCGCCGCGGTGCAGCGGTTTTGCGCAGTGGGCAGGGCCGCGGCGGCCAACGGATGTGCGCAGCACTATGAAGGAAGTGTGCTCGACGGCCATTGGCCAACGCCAGCAGCAAAGAGGTAATCAAGATTACGTTTTGATTTATTTCACCTTCTCCTCGCCAACCCGCAGGAGAGTAGAAAAGGCGAGACTCTGTTGCCATGTGGTTGCGACGGCAAATCCCCTCAGGATTTGACTCATTTTTTTATGTTTTGTAGTTATTATGAGGTGCCGAGGGAGATATTTGTAATCCCCGTTTTAAAACAAGCCAACTTTACGCAAGTGTGCCCTGCTTTTTTCCTTTTTAGCCATGCTTTCGGGGTCCACTTTATGGCACGTTCTTAGCTTTTTAAAGGTAACAGTTAGGCTTAGATCTAGCTGCAACTACTTTTGCGCATAAGTATCCCTCTTGTCAGTTCTTGTATATAAAATATTTACATTTCATATATGATGTAGTCCTGAAAGTGTGATCATTCTTGATTTTTATATATGATGTAGATACGTTTTTATGTACTTTTTTTAATCTACTTTATAATGAATTGTAACCATTGACCAAAGATATTCATGGACGGGATCCGTACGCTACAATGTAACTTGGGCTTTTATGTTTTTTATACAAAAGCTGAATAAAGTATTTTGATTGATTGATTGATTGACCTTGCAATCTACGTTGCGTCAATTTATCACTATTGGGGGCCAGGTGCGTCTCCTGTAATATTGCTCCATCTACACTGTAGCGTTTGAGATATTCTATCACCTTCCGTATTCTCCTATGGTCATTCAACCCTCTAACATTCCATGCATGGAGTCTAATCTGCGGCTTTGTGTGTGGATCAATCATTCCTTTTCTTGTATCTTCCATGATCTCAGTGCTTTGTGTGCTGGGCAGTTACGAGTAGCCAAATTGTCAACATATACACTTCTACCTAACAAAACTAAATAGACAATAACAACCCCGTTATGGATCCCACCCACGCTATACTTTTCCAACCTTTGCATAGCATCTCTACGACCCCCCTCCCCACCAAATGTCCCTCCCGGTAACTTAAAAGTACTGTAAACTATACAAGGTGGTGCACACATGAGGGCGGGTGTTGCTCCGTCTCCACTCTTCCCTAATCCCAGCCTTCATGTAGACGCTATCTCTCAGGGGTCTTAACTGTATGTGCACAAACAACATTGCTTGGTTCCACTTGTTAGCTAAGCGTTAAGAACATCAAGGGCCAGTTTGGATAATTGAGCCCTCTCCCTTAAGAGGAGTTCTATCCCCGCCTCCCCGTCTCCATTGCACGCAAGTATATCCATGCTCAGCATCTACATGGCTCCGTACCATCTTACCAATAATCCATCCGTGTAGCTGCATAAGAAGGTCCAATCTTCTCCTCCCCCACCAGGTGAACACTTTCACAGCCGTCTCAGCAAAGGATAAAACCATGGAGTGCCTTCATTGTTTGCAGTGCGCTTAGCTCAGTGCCACACGGTGATCTCATATCCCCAACTTAGCAGGGGAGTTGGGGGCAGCTCTGATGTTACCATCAACTCATTACCCCTCTAGGTCGGGAGCGTCCTCATCTTCATTCAAATTACCTTTGGGGGGGGTCACTTTTGTCTTTAACTTTTCCTTTTTGCTTAAGGAACTGGAGTGCTGTCTTGGGATCCGTAAAGAAGAGAGTCTTCCCCTCATTTACATTTCTGAGCTTAGCGGGATACATCATGCTATATATATATATATATAACTCTCGGCGCTTTCTCTTCACTGGCACAAACTGGCGGCAAGGTTCCTGCACTTGCTGCGTAAAGTCGGGATAAATGGATTACTTCCTGCCCTCATGGCGCAGAGTCAGAATCTCTCTGGCCTTCTGTAGTGCAGCATCTTGGTCCCTATAGTTATTTTTTTTAAAATCTTTTTATTGAAACATAACAGCTCCTTCAAAATACACATCAGATAGCAGTGGAAGTTCATTGGTAAAGTTACAATACAAAGATACAAAAACCATTTGGTGAAATCCATTGTGGCCTACCCCCACAGCGTACCCCTTGCGGAATTCAACATTCTATGCTTAGGCACCCTTACCCTCCCTGTCTAGACTCCCCTCCCCGATCTGTGCCCCTACCCATCCCTCCACCCCCTCCCTGCTTCGAGACCATTCCCTCTTGCGACCGTGAGTGGGTGGTCCCCCAGAGAGTGGGGTTCATTAAATTCATGCAGAGCGTGTCGACCAGAGGGGGAATTCCAATAAGGGCCTCCCTCAACCCAGTGGTGATCCATCTGGGGTATTCAGCCAGTCCCCCCTGTATCGTCTCCATGCCAGCCATATCTTCTCCCATCTCTTGGGGCAGCCCTGACTATTATAATTAACTTTCTCTGCCCTTTCGCACCAGTCCATTCCTCCACCGTTGGTGACAGGTCACTCCCCCAGAGCCGGGCTATGTTCCTCTTGGCCACCATACTTGCAAGAGCTAGCCATATCTTGCCCCACTTGGGCCAGGTAACGTCACTCGTCACCCCTAAAACGTGCCATTGGGCCTCCAGCGGCACCTCTGCCCCAATCACTTCTTCCATGATTTCTTTCAGTCTAACCCAATACTTCCGGATTTTGGGGCAGTCCCATAGAATATGAAAGAAGGTGCCCTCCTCCCCGCAACCCCTTAAGCAGAATTGTGAAGCCGCAAACCCCATCTTATATTGCACCGCCCATGGGGTGTAAGACCTATGGAGGATACGCAGCTGGACCAGCCTGAATCTAGCCCGGATCGCAACCTCTCTAGGGCACTGCAAGGCCTCGTTCCAGTCATCGTCTTCCAATAGGCAAAGATCTGACTCCCATTTTTCCCTCGATGGTCCCAGTGTGTCCGGAAGGTTATTAATCAGCTTTTTATAGGTAAGGGAGATAGCTTTATCAATCATAGGGTCTAACAGTAGTCTATCCTCAAGTGAGACATACTCAGGTAGTTGTTCCCCCTGCGTCAGATGTGCATGTAAGGCATGTTTGATTTGTTGGTAGTGCAGGGATTCACCATCACCCATGTGGAACTTCCTCTGTAGGGTCGCAAAATCCACCAATTTTCCCCTCTTCCAAACGTCCCCCAGCGTGTCTATGCCTATCAGACTCCACTGGGGCAGATCTCGTAGCTTCACAACCTCCTGAAGGAAGTCGCCTTTCCACAAAGGCGTATGGTCTGTAAGTTTCGCCTCCCACCCCAGCAACTTCGTTGCTCGTTTCCACACCCCTACCACCACCGCTGTCTGGGGAGGCAAGGTCTGGCTGCGTCTGGTTTTAGAGTATAGAGCCGCCAAGGGCCATGCAGTCCACCCGATATGTGGGTTTGACCAGCTATGTTGCCCAGTAGTATAGACGAATGTCGGGCACCGCCAGCCCTCCCTCATATGGTCCCTGCTGCAGTTTATTAAGAGCTATTCTCGGGCACCCTCCACTCCACTCCACAATAAGGAGCGTTGCTCTGACTCCACTGTTTTAAAGATGTGCTCCGGGATCGGGAAGGGCGAGCTCTGCAGTACATACAGCAACCGAGGCAGGGCCATCATTTGGAATAATACGGCACGTCCCATTAGGGAGACCGGGAGGGTCCTCCAGTGCATCACGTCGCTGTGAAGGCGCTCCAGTTGCGTCTGCACATTTAAAAGGAGGAATTCAGTGTCAGATGGTGTGACCCATATTCCCAGGTACCGCACTCCGTACGCCAGACTAGGCCCTCGCATTCGTCCATGATTTGAGGCTGGGGTCCCGCCAGAACATAGCCCAGGGATTTGCTCCAGTTGATGTGATATCCGGAGTATTCCCCAATTGTGCGTAGTATGACCATCAGCCTTTTTATGGACTCAGACGGTCGCTGGGCATACAGCAAAATATCGTCGGCATATAACGATATTCGTTCCTCCCATCCTCCCCCCAGGTCTATTCCCCATACCCCAGGGTCCGTTCGGACCCAATGCGCCAGTGGCTCCAGCGCTAGGGCAAAGAGAGTTGGGGAAAGGGGACAGCCCTGCCTCGTGCCGCGCCCCAGTTGGAATTCCTGCGACATAGCCCCATTAACCCGGACTCTCACCAGTGGCTCTGTGTATAGTAGCTTCACCCATGCGCAGAAGTTGTCTCCAAAGCCTAGCTTCCTCAAAACTACATATATGTAACACCATTCAATGCTATCCAAGGCCATATGGGCATCAAGAGATAGCAATGCCGCCAGCACTCCTGGGCGCTTAGTTACTGCTTGCAGGACCCCAAACAGGCATTGCAGATTGAGTCACGTGCTTCTATGAGGCATAAAGCCCGACTGGTCCGGATGGACCAGTGATTGTACCACCGCACCCAGGCGTGTGGCCAGGATCTTCCCGAGGACCTTCATCTCATAGTTAGGGAGGGAGATAGGTCTGTATGAGCTTCATTCCCCCTTTGGCTTACCGGCCTTATGGATCACTACGATCGTTGCCAGCCGTAAATCCCTCGGAAGCTGTCCAGTCTCCCGCGCCTCGAGGAACATATTGCACATGTGTGGTGCAGTGCGACTTGCCACACACCCAAACGCTTCTGCTGGGAACCCATTGGGTCCCCGGGCCTTTCCCGCCTGCAAGTCCCCCATGGCCTCCCTCACTTCTTTGACCGTGATATCTGCTTCCAGAATATCCCTGTTAGCAGACTCCAGTATGGGCAGCCGCAAGGGGGCTAGGAAATCGCGACACTCCTGCTCCTCCCTAGCTGTTTGAGATCGGTAGACCTCCTCATAATAGCGCGCAAATATCTCCGCAATCGCCACACTCGTGGTGCTCACCGACCCGTCCGGTCGCTCTATTCCCGGTACCTAACTGTGCTCCCGATCTCTCTTCTCCAGCCAGGCGATCATTTTGTTTGGCTTGGGCCATATCCCCTGGCCAAAATGACCTCGATAAAGGGCCATTGAAATACTCCAGCCAGAAACTAAGAAGATTGAGACCAAACTTCACATGTTCTCAGATAGAGCCACACATAGAAGGTAAGCAATGTCTGTCATGCCCACTCGCACTCGACTTTCTTCCCGCCAAAAACGTGGATAAAGCCGGGATACCGAAATACATAAATCATATTCTGAAAATCGGTCTGATCAATACTAGATCAATGGTCAAACATAATATACAGACATCTGAACTAATAGAGGGACAAAAAATTTATATATTATTCGTCACCGAAACATGGGCAGACGAGGCATCAGATGCCGACCTAGCTTTAGCAATTCCAGATGGATACTCTTTCTCCAGAGTCGACAGAAAAATAAAACGAGGAGGAGGTTTAGCGATCATAGCAAAAGAAGATCTTAAGATTAAAATCTCAGATAAGGGTAACACCCCAGACTGCGAAATATTAATCTTCCAAATAAAAATCACTAACAATTACACTTTTAACGGAATACTAATATACAGACCACCTAATGCAAAAACCCCCTTAATCGACCTGCTAAGCCCTTTTCTTGAATCTAGTGTGACATGTCCCGATTACACCATCCTAGGTGATTTCAATCTACACCTAGAGAAAAAATCAGACCCCAAGATAGCAGCATTTATTGATGCAATGGCAAACTTCGACTTGAAACAGAAAGTACATCTAGAAACTCATAACGCCGGACATACACTAGACGGTATTTTCACATCTTGTCAGAACCTCAATAAAATTGACACTCTCCCAATCCCATGGTCAGACCACAAACTAGTAAGATTTACACTGGAAGTTAAAGAGGACACTGGAAGACCAGTGGAACTTATTAAGCAAGTAACCTAGCGTGACTGGTCTAAAATTGACAACCAGGCATTCATAGAAAAACTCCAAACATCCCATCCCACTTTTAACGACAATAGTAATACAGCCTGCAAACAATTCAATGATTGGATAGACAAGGCAGTCAATTCGACAGTCCCTCAAAAAAAGGCTACTTTAAAAAGAAAAACCCCATCACAACCATGGTTCTCAGAAGCTCTAAAAACACAAAAACAAACGTGTAGAAGAGCAGAGAAAAAGTGGAGAACTAACTACGATACCCAGCTCAGACAAGAATACAAAGATACCTTAAACAGACACAAAAAGCTAATAATAGAAGAAAAAAGTAAATACTTTATTAAGAAGATTAACGAGTCAAAAAACTCCAGCAAAACCCTTTTTGACACTGTCAAAAAACTTTCAAAGTTCGAAAACAACAACCCAGAAGCACTGTCATCAAATTTCTGCAACATACTAGGGGACTTCTTTGTTAATTAAGTCTCATCAGTATATGACTCTTTTAAAAGTCAGAATACCGAAACAATGGAAAAGGACATATCATACTCAATAAACCCTGTAACACAACAAGACCAAACATTAGCTTTTAGATTTATACCCCCTACAGCTGAGCAGATCCAGAAAGAAATCCACACTACCAATTCAGGTAGCCCAACGGACCCCTGTCCACCCAGAATCATGCAGGCATGTTCCATAGAACTAAGCCTAGTTCTGGAAAAATTATTCACCAAAATCATTAATACCAACATCTTCCCAGATGACTGGAAAATGATATCCATCAGACCACTGTTAAAGAAACCCAATCTAGACTGCGAAAATCCCAACAACTACAGACCCATAGCCAGGATCCCTTTTGCCGCAAAAATTCTGGAGAAGCTGTTAAACAAACAGCTATCTCAACACCTGATGGACGGAGATTGGCTGGACCATTCACAGTTCGGTTTCCGGGTAGAACATGGGACGGAGACAGCCCTGATCACAGCAGTGGAGGAACTCAGGAAAATAATGAACAACGGATCGAAGGCCGCGCTGATACTACTCGACCGATCAGCGGCCTTCGATACGGTCAGCCATGAAATCCTTATTACACGGTTAAAAACAGCAAACATACATGATTCAGCCTGCGCCCTTAAAGCCTCCTACCTAGAGAACAGAACATTCTCAGTTGAATCAGGAGAAGCGAAATCCAATCTGTTCAGCTTACCATGCGGAGTCCCACAGGGCTCATCAATGAGCCCCACTCTTTTTAATTTATATGTAGCTCCTCTTGCACAAATAATAAGGAACAACGGCTTCACCCCTATATCTTACCCCGACGACACCCAAATTGTAGTGTCAATAAGTAAGGAGGTACAAGACACAGCAGAAAAATTCCAATGCTGTATGACAAAAATCAGCCAAAGGATGAAAATGAACTGCTTAAAACTGAACGGCGACAAAAGTGAAGTCATGATACTAGGAGGAGACACAAACATATGGTCCCCTCTATGGTGGCCTACAGATATGGGAAGATGCCCAGAGTCGTCAGAAAAGGTGAAAAACCTAGGGATCATGTTAGACACTAACCTTTCTTTTGACGCTCAAGCAAGCAAACTAGCTTCATCACTGTGGTACATCTTAAAAATGATTAAAAAGATTTTACCATACATACCATATGACTCACGAAAGACAGTGGTGACAGCATTGGCCTTGTCCAGACTGGACTACGGAAATGGCCTATATGTCGGAGCAAGAAAGAAAATCCTTCTTAAGTTACAACGCCTGGAGAACGCAGCAGCTAGACTGATACTGGAAATACCAAAATATGAAAAAGTAAGCCATAAACTAAAAAGTCTGCACTGGCTCCCAATCGCAAGCAGGATACAATTTAAATCACTATGCTTGGCATACAAAGCAATAAACGGAACCGGATCAAAATTCCTAAAAACACACCTGCAACTATATGAGCCAAACAGACTTCTTAGATCCAGTCAAATGAAACTCATAAAGGTACCCAGATTCAGAAGAACCAATTGGGGCGGTAGAAGTTTTCTGGTACAGACGGCAAGAGCATGGAATCAACTACCGCTAGACATAAAAACCAGTCCATCCCTGAAATCCTTCAGAAAGGAAGTTAAAACATGGCTTTTCGCTAAACATCTCTAACCATACACCTTCAATGAGTTATTGGGATTTCTCAGCGCCAAGACGCCCTCGGGCAATCGCGCGCTATACAAATAGAAAAATCAAATCAAATCAAAGCTTGTCTCCCAAGTCGTACACCCTCCGCTGGGTAGCAAGTGCATGTGATCGTGCCTGTTCCGTCAGAACGTCCCTTAACTCTTTGCTTAGGAGGCATGCCTTATGCTGCCTATCCTGCCCCTGTTCCTGGGTAAGCCCCATCTTATCCTCCAGAGCACGAATCTCCTATTCTAGTTTTTCCACCTGTGCATGATTTTCTTTGCGCCGTCTCCCAACCTCGGCCTGCACGAAATCCCTGGCCACTGTCTTGTACGCCTCCCAGACTATCCCGGGGGAGCTCACCGAGCCTACATTGTCCTCGAAATAATGATCTACCCTCTCCCGTAACCTCTCCTGGAACTCCCTGTCCTTAAATAAAAAGGTATCGAGCCAAGGGGGGACACTACAATCTCGCCTGAGACCCACCATCTGAACCCCCACCGGTGAATGGTCAGATATCCCTCTAGCTTTATGATGTCCGTCCCTAAAGAGGCTCATGCAGTCTGTCTGTGTGAATATGTAATCGATCCTGGAAGACGATCCATGGGCCGCGGAGACATGTGTTTATTGTTTAGCCTGCGAGTTATGTGTCCTCCAGAGATCCACCAAACCCAGCGCTTGTGCAAAGTCCCTAAGGTGGTTTGCTCCTCCCCTACTCAGTTGAGGCGGCAACCGGTCCAGTTCCCTAGCAATCACGTCGTTCATATCCCCTCCCAGAATCAGTGTCCCCATGGGCATTTCCAACAGCAACTTTCCAATATCGGGGAGAGTAGTCGTGTGGAGCTTTGGAGGAATGTAAAGTGAGCATAGGTTCAGAGTTCGGCTCTCCCATTGTGCAGACAACGCCGCAAAGCGACCCAGGGGATCCAACCAACACCGCCCCAGGACCAGTGGCAGGGAGTTTTTGACAAGGATCCCTACCCCGCTGGAGCCTGTAGTAAAGCCAGAGTGGGCACGTAAGGTGTAACCAAATCTGTCCAGGGTCTTGCAACGATTCCCTAACAGATGCGTCTCCTGTAGGAGTACCACATCAGGGGCGTGCCTGCGAAGGTTTTGAAGCACCACAGTTCGTTTGATCTTGTTTTGCAGGCCGTTCACATTTCAGGATACTATATCAATGTGTTGCGACCGTGTCGTGTGTAACCCAGCCATCGTTCCCGCCAAGTTTAAGGGTGAGCAACCAAATCTCCCCTCCCCCCCTCCCACCCGCCAGCTGATTGTGTCAATGGAGTCAGAACAGACATATAGCATAAAAACAAACAGTAAGAACTAGAACAAAACCCCCATTCCCCCCCATCATCAGCCCCCCACCTTGCTACCCTGCTACGCCGGCCAACCGCACCAGACATCCCCTACAAGCAGAGCGCCTGTAGCCCTTAAAACGAAAAACTCAGGGGCGAGTGGTACAACCAAGTCCAGCATCCGGGGCTCCCATCCGACCCCACCTTACAGTTCATTATGTACTCCACCATTTGCCCTGATCTGGAGCAGCGTCCCATTATGAAGGAGTACTTCCAATAGACTCAACCGGGGTCTCACCGCCCGTACGGTATAGGAGTAACAGCAAATAATGTTCGGGGCCTTCAAATCTGTCCCTCGCAGGACCCCCATACATTCTGAGACCCCCATCCCTCAGTGACCCTGTAGGACCAGTATCAATAGCCCCCGTATACATTATGTGTCCACGATTTCCGGCCAGTCCAAACCAATGTGTTCCTTCTTGTCACCCCAGGTCCGGAGACGACGAAAGGCTGCGGGTCCTCCTCCTGTTCGCTTGGTGCTGGCTCTCCTGTCGTCGTGCTCCCCCCGCTGATCCCACAGATGAGGCCGGAGACTGGGGCGCCGCGCTTCTCCAACTTCCCCCACGCTCCGGGCCCCTCTGCTGCTGGCCACGCTCTTCAAGCCACGTATGTACCTCCTCCGGGGTGGTGAAGAAAAAGGATTTTCCTTTCGCCAAGACCTTGAGCCGCGCCAGGAAGAACATCATGTCCTTGACTCCGCGTTCCCGGAGTTCCCCCTTGGCGGCGTGAAACGAATGGCGCTCCTGCTGGACTTTAAGTGTGAAGTCTGGGAAGAAACGTATAGTGGCGTTGTCCATAGAATGTCCCCATGTTGCCAGGCCGCCTGTAGGATTGCATCCCTGTCTCTGTAGTTGAGAATCCGCGCGATGATGGTGCGTGGTGGGGCCCCCGGGCGTGGCGGCGGGATCGGTGCCCTATGTGTCCGCTCTATGACGAAGAATTTAGACAGTCTTTTGGGTTGCAGGCGGTTTAAAATGAGATCTTCCAAAAACAGTTCCATGCTAGCCCCTTCCATTTTCTCCGGCACTCCCACCATGTAACGTCCTGAACGTCTCAGGATCGTTCAATCAATCAATCAATCATTGCATTTATATAGCGCACTACTTACCCAGAGGGTCTCAAGGCGCTGGGGGGAGGATCTGCTACTGCTCGAACAACCAGGTCTTGAGTTGCTTCCTGAAGGCGAGGTGGTCCTGGGTCAGGCGGAGGTGGGTCGGGAGGGAGTTCGAAGTCTTGGCGGCCAGGTAGGAGAAGGACCGTCCTCCTGTGGTGGCTCTTCGGATGCGGGGGACGGCGGCGAGGGCGTGGCTGGTCGATCGAAGCTGGCGTTTGGGGGCGTAGAAGTTGAGGCGGCTGTTGAGGTATCCTGGGCCTTGGCTGTGTAGGGCTTTGTGTGCGTGGGTGAGTAGACGGAAGGTGATTCTCTTGTTGACCGGGAGCCAATGCAGATCCCTCAGGTGTCCGGAGATGTGGCTGCGACGGGGGATGTCCAGGATGAGTCGTGCTGAGGCGTTCTGGATCCGCTGGAGTCTCTTCTGGAGTTTGGCGGTGGTTCCGGCGTAGAGGGTGTTGCCGTAGTCCAGACGGCTGGTGACGAGGGCCTGGGTGACCGTCTTCCTGGTCTCGGTGGGGATCCACCGGAAGATCTTACGTAGCATGCGCAGGATGTTGAAGCACGACGAGGAGACCGCGTTGACTTGTCTGGTCATGGAGAGGGAGGAGTCCAGGATGAAGCCCAGGTTGCGTGCGTGGTCTGTTGGTTTGGGTGCGCTGCCTAGGGCGGGGGGCCACCAGGAGTCGTCCCAAGCGGCGGGTGAGGATCCCAGGATGAGGACTTCCGTCTTATCTGAGTTCAGTTTCAGGCGGCTGTTCTTCATCCATTCGGCTACCTCTTTCATCCCTTCGTGAAGGTTGGCTCTGGCGGTGGCGGGGTCGTTGGTAAGGGAGAGGATCAGCTGGGTGTCGTCGGCGTAGGAGATGATGTTGAGGTGGTGCTGGCGTGCGATGTCTGCGAGGGGGCTCATGTAGATGTTGAAGAGGGTTGGACTGAGCGAGGAGCCTTGAGGGACGCCGCAGATGACTTTGGTGGCTTCAGATCTGAACGGAGGGAGGCGGACCCTCTGTGTCCTTCCGGCGAGGAAGGAGATGATCCACTCCAGTGCCTTCTCCTGGACTCCGACGTTGCTGAGGCGTTGTACTAGGGTACGATGGCAGACGGTGTCGAAGGCCGCGGAGAGGTCGAGGAGGATGAGGGCCGCTGTTTCTCCGTTGTCGAGCAGCGCTCGGATGTCATCGGTGACTGCGATCAGGGCGGTCTCGGTGCTGTGGTTGGCCCGGAAGCCAGACTGCGAGGGGTCGAGGGATCCGTTCGTCTCGAGGAAGGCGGCCAGCTGCTTGTTGACGATCGTGTCGTTAACAGACACGATAATGAGGACGCAACCACTTGTGGACGGTTAGTTATTTTAATGAAGGCAAAAATAATACAATAAGTAAACAAAAGATATAGTCACTGGAATCCTCCAGTCTATCCACGTTACCAACCTACAGCACGGATGGTCCTAACCGTCCTCTGCAAATACGCCGGTCCCGGCGTATGCCAACAGAGGGCAGATATGCAATGGCCGAAAATGCCAATCGGTATGCTGTGAGGGGTACGAAGAGTGAAGGAGAGAACAGAGGAGTCAGGGAAACACCCAGCCGGGGTCTCTACCTGAAGGGAGCAGCCGCTCAACCTCTTCCTCGTACTGCACCGGGACGCGAAGTCACCTCCTGGTGCTGCGTCACCGATGCCCAAATCAAAGTATGGTAAAGGGATCGAGAGCAGCCGCTCGATCGATCCTGTGGACTTCCTAGACTGTAACACGGAAAACACCTCCCGGTGTGCGTTACAGCTGGTAGTCCCTGTATCTCGGGTCGGGCTGGGAGCTACGGCTCCTACCAGCGCAAGTACCAAGGCGCCTAGACTCAGCCGAGTCAAGGCGAAGCTCAATGGTTGTCCGGTAGAGCTTCCGGGTCAGGAACAGGTTAAGCTTGGCAAGACACGGCCCAGGGAGTAACGACTCGACCTACCTCCGTTCTTGCCTGACTGGAGTACCACTCCGGAACGCTGCTCTTCACGAAGCAGGTATGTCGGTGGAAAACACAATATCCGACAGTGTTCTTCCTCTGGGTTCCTCCTTTTATAGGGCGTGTTTCCTTGAGTTATGTAACGGCTCTCCCGTTTACATAACATCTGACTCGCTAAGCATCCTGGGATTCGTAGTCCGTCTTTTCCTGGTGCTGGTTTATTCCTTCCCGACAGGAATTCTTGACAGTACATCCTCCCTCTCTCAGCGGCTCCCCACGGGGCCAGCGCTGGAAGGAAACCGTCGATGAAACAACGAGACCAAGCGCGGGGCATGGACCCCTTCAGCCGGCTCCCATGATTGCTCCTCCGGGCCATAGCCTTTCCAAGCCACCAGGTACCACAGCTTGCCCCTACGCTACTTGGACGCCAGTATGCCCGATACCTCATACTCCACCTCCGATTCCACGCATATCGGCCTAGGTGTCTCAGACTGCTTGGAGGTTGCTGGTTTAATCAATGATACGGGAAAGACTGGGTGTATCCGCAATGACTGGGGCAAACACACCTTCACGTTCACTGGACCAATACACTTGGAAATCCGATAGGGGCCCATGAACTTGGGATGGAACACACTGTTCTTTCGAAATCGCATGTTCCTTGTGGATATCCAGACGAAGTCTCCAGTACGGTACAGTGGCCCGGGCCTTCTTTTCCTGTCAGCCGTAGCCTTGTACCTTTTCTTGGCCTCTGTCAGGACAGCCTTTGAGCGCATCAATGCGTCCTTAATGCGTGCTACCCTGTCCGCCGTGGCGGGAATCCTGTTTTCTTTGAGAGGATGGAGAAATGGCAAGAACCTGGGATGCTGGCCATAGTTGCTGTAGAACGGTGATGACTGGGTGGAGCTGTGAGTGGCATTGTTGTATGCTATCTCCGCTACCCATAGCAAGTCAACCCATTCCTCCTTACCCTGGTCCACAAAACATCGCAGATACTGCTTGAGCGTTTGATTTCAGGCGCTCGGTTTGTCCATCCGTTTGAGGGTGGTAGCTGGTGGACAAGGCGGTTTTGACGTGCAGCGCCGTGCACCATGTTTTCCAGAACTGCGCCGTGAATTGCGATCCCCGGTCTGACACTATCACCCCTGGCAATCCATGTAGTCGTACCACATTCTTCAGGAGTAGTGATGCCAATTCTCCGGCTGTAGGGACTCTTTTGCAGGGGATGAAGTGTCCCATCTTCGTCAAATAGTCCACAACCACCAGGATCGCTGTCATCCCTTGGTCTACCGGTAGACCCACCACGAAGTCCAGTGATATGTTATCCCATGGCCTATCCGGGGTCGGAAGTGGACGGAGGAGCCCCTTGGGTCGGCCGTGGTCGGCCTTCATGGTAGCACACGTAGAACACGCCTGTCCCCACCTCCTGACATCCACTCTCATGGTGGGCCACCAGAAATGCCGCCCCATGCTAGCCATCGTTTTTTCGAAGCCCAAATGACCTGCACATGGAGAGTCATGGCACCAGACGAATGCTTGTTTCCTTAATCTAGGCGTGGGTATCAGCAGGCATCTGCCTTTCAGGGGTATCCCATCCTTCACCTGCCATTCTTTGTGACTGTGGAGCCACCTTTGCCATGCGAATGAACGGATCCCTCTCTGGATTCCCCTCAGGAATGTATCCGGCTGGATAACTCCTAATACCATCTGAGGGGGAATGATGGAATGTTCGGCAATAGGCATCGGCTCTTTAACAGCAGATTGGCGTGACAGGGCGTCTGCTTTTCGGTTTTCCGTCCCAGGCCGATACGTGATGTGGAAGTTGAACCCTGCAAAGAATATCATCCACCTCAACTGCCTGGGAGAAAGGTGTCTTGCGGCCGTCATGAACTGGAGGTTCCTATGGTCCGTGTACACCGAAACCACATGCCTTGCCCCCATCAACCAATGCCTCCATTCGGTGAAGGCGTCCTTAATAGCGAGAAGCTCCTTCTCCGCTATGTGGTAGTTGCGTTCGGCGTCGTTAAGTTTACGGGACATGTGCGCAACAGGTTGAAGCACCCCTGTGTCCTGATTACGTTGGGACAGGATAGCCCCCAGCGCCACATCCGACGCGTCCGCTTCCACCACGTAGGGGAGATCCGGATCAGGGTGAGCCAACACTGGTGCCTTACCAAAGGCGCTTTTCAGGGCCTCAAAGGCTGCGTTCGCTTCTAGGGACCAGACGAACTCCATGGACTTCCTCAGCAGCTGCGTGATTGGGGCCACCAACCCTGAAAATCCATCTATAAACCGCCTGTAAAAGTTGGCGAAGCCAATGAAACTTTGGACGTCTTTCACTCCTTGAGGCACCGGCCACTCTTTCACCGCCTTGATTTTACGTTCTGCCATCTCCTGTCCATCCGGACTCAGCATCACCCCGAGGAATTCCACAGATGTGACGTGGAAATCACACTTGCTGAGTTTGCAAAACAGCATATTCTCCCTCAGCTTTTGGAGTACTGTTGTGACGTGGTGTACGTGCTCCTCCACATTGGACGAATAGATGAGGATGTCGTCGATATATACGACCACGTATATATCCAGTACTGAAAGGCTGCAGGGGCGTTGCACAGGCCGAACGGCATGACGAGGTACTCGAAAAGGCTGAACCTGGTCTTAAAGGCGGTCTTCCACTCGTCCCCGTCTCTCATGCGCACGAGATGGTATGCCCCCTTAAGATCCAACTTAGTGTAGATACGAGCTTTCTTGACCTGCTCCAAAAGAACAATGATGAGAGGCAAAGGGTACCGATTCTTGATGGTGATCGCATTTAACGCCCTAAAGTCCACACAGGCTCTCAGCTCCCCGTTGGTCTTTGGGATGAAGAAGAGTGGTGAGGCGGCCGGGGACTTGGACGGACGGATGAATCCTAGCTTGAGGAGTTTATCCAGGTACCCCCTGAGATGCACGTTTTCTGGTTCTGTCAGGGCATACAGCCTGCCACTGGGTACGCTTGCTCCTGGCACCAGGTCGATCTGGCAGTCAAACAGTCTATGCGGCGGGAGCACCTCTGCCTTGACTTCATCGAAGAAGTCCTCGAAACTGCGATAGTGTAGAGGGAGTGCCACATCTTTCTCAGCCGCTGTAGCCACCGTCTGTCTCCCGCTCTCTTCTACATCAGGGGATTCGGGTCGCATTCCACAATGCAGTGTGCAATATGGTGACGTCATTTCTATGCGATGCGTTGGCCAATCCACAGAGGGGTTGTGCTTCTGTAGCCACGGCAATCCCAATATGACACCATACAGAATGAACACTTTATAGGTTCCTACATTCAGACTTCTGGTATCTCTCGTGTTTTTTGCTGTTAAGTTGGGGGACAAGGTACCAATAGGTCTATAAATATGACTCCCCTTAGGCCCTCTTTCACCCCTTGTTTTTTGATTTCACTGTGCAGCCAAGGCTGCGGGCCTTTTTGTGTGCACTGACAAATTGGTGCATTTCATACGTATTCATTCTCTTCGGCGACGACGCAATGGCGGATTTTGGAGGTCTTGGTTTTGATGATGACACTCTGGCATCTATTCTAACTGATAATCCCAGTATGCTAGACCAAATTCCCACTCTCACTCCACCAACTGTAGGTGATTGGGACACAGTACTTAATTTGAAGAAAAGCCACTCTCGAACCACAATACACAGTCAAATAATGGCCGAATACTTACATGGAAAATGTGCACCCACGGGCCTCATAGTCACCAATGCGCCTAGGCTTTTCTTGACGGATAAGACTTTCATAAAAGACTGGTCCCTAATAGCCTGGCGCTGCACTAGAGACTGGCTCATCCTCATTATCGCCACTGCAAAGAAAATTGCGGATGCTATTCTAGTTGAAATCCAAGTCCTGGAAGGGCAGATCAAAACAACACAACTACAAAAAAATTTGAAAAACAACAGGAAGATTCAAACAAGGCTAATAAGGAGTACAAGGACCCTATTTTCTTTGCCAAAATAGAAAAATTCAAAAAAGATTTGGCAAAGTTTTCACATGAAAAAGTGTACCCTTATACAAGCGATAACTACACTCCAACTGATGTGAGCAAACAGAAGCATACACATGGTTCCTCGTATGCCACGTCTTCAGATGCAGAATCTTCTGATTCGGATAGTAGTGGGACAAGTCAGGGGAGAGGTAGAGGTCGTAGTGGTCGACCCAATCGTAGATATAATGCACGAGGCAACATGTACCAGTCAGGACCATGGTGGCCACCGGCCCCCTGGGGTTATCCCCAGTTCCCCATGCCAATGTCCAACTACCCTATGCAGCCACAATACCCTTACAATCAGCCTTTTTTAGGACAAGTCCGGGGAGGGAATCGAGGAAGGCGGAGAGGCCAAAGTCAAGGTCAAGTACAGTGGGCAGACAACCTATAACTCTGAATGACCCACGAGACATCGAGCCAACTAGTGTTACATCTGACTCCACTGACGACCTTGTAGTGAACCTGAGTACACGGGTGCTAGCCCCTTTAGAAAAAGTGGTATTAAACAAAGGTCTGGGATTTGTTCCTACCAACGCTGGTGAACCGTTCCAAATTCGAGAAGAAATGGAGCGTTTTTTTAGGACTGTGAGACTACACTATTTTTTTAAAGACAAGGAACAGGAAATTACCCCAGACACAAACACAGGACTAAGGGTAAAATCGACTTTCATGCCCTTGCTCCAACAGGTACCTTCCAAAGTCGGTGCCTTTGAAGCTGCAGTACTACATGATATGAAATCTTTGGGTTTCTCAAGACACGATGGTTACCAAAACCTGTCGAGAAAGGAAAGAACTGCACTGGAGACCCTATCTAGAGACACTGAAATTACAATCAAATCAGCGGATAAGGGTGGGGCCATTGTAATTCAAGACACCACAGCTTACCGCACAGAATGCATGAGACAACTAGGGAACACACATTTCTATACTCTGCTTGATGAGGATCCTACAGCTAGACTCACAAATGAGATTAAACATCTGGTAGAAGAAGCAGGTACGGAAGGATGGATCACACCACAAGAAGCCGCATATCTGGTGGCAAGATTTCCAACCACCCCTTACTTCTACACACTACCCAAGGTTCACAAGCCGACCAGACCACCGCCGTGTGGGCCTATTATCTCAGGGATCGGTTCCCTGTTAGAACCTTTATCATCATTTGTGGATGTTTTCTTGAATCCGCTGGTCAAAAAAATGCCATCATATCTCCAGGACACAAAAGATGTCCTACGCTTACTGCCAGAGGTTGAGTTTAATACAGATTCAGACATCTTAGCTAGCTTTGATGTAGAATCACTATATACTTGCATACCTCAAAGGGAGACATTACAAACGATCCAAGAACTTCTGGAAGAATCTCCCCCGGACAGTGTGACGCCTGTTCACTTTATAACAGAACTTGCAAGGATTGCAATGACAGAGAACTTTTTTGCTTTTGAGGATTCCCTTTATCTACAGATATCTGGGACCTCAATGGGAAGTAAATTTGCGCCAAGCCTGGCGAACCTCTATGTCCACAGTTTTGAAACTCAACATGTACTGAATACCACCAATCCACATCACCAACAATTGGTGGTGTGGAAAAGGTACATAGATGACATCTTGGTGGTGTGGCGTGGAGATGAACAATCGTTGTTGTCCTTCCACAATTGGCTTAATGGCCAAAATCCGTTTTTGAGGTTCACCTTAGAGCATAGTAGAGAAAAATTGCCATTTTTGGATTTAGTGATCTTCCCACGTGATGGTCATCTAGCAAGTTCCCTATATAGGAAACCCATGGCGCGAAACTCTTTGTTAAGGTTTGACAGCTATCACCCTCGCTCGCTAAGGGAAAATCTCCCCTTTGGTCAGTTTCTAAGGGTGAGGAGGAATTGCTCAGACATGTCAGATTTCCGTGTTCAGGCTAAGGACCTTTCTACCAAACTAAAGATGCGCCGCTACCCTGGCCATCTTATTAAGAAATCATTGAAACGTGCATCAAACAACCATTGTGAGTCTCTCTTAGAGGCACCGGTAGAAAAACCGCCGTTGAACAAACTGGTCACAACATTCAACACTTCATCGTCCAAACTCCAGAAGATCATTAGACAGAAGTGGAAGATTCTGAATAGTTCTGGTGATAAGATTCCATTACCACTTTTTTCAAGCAAAAGAGGAATGAATTTGACAGATTACAGAAGGCTCCACATCCACTTTGTGGAATCTTCCGCCTGTGCAGGGTCATTACCCTTGCGGGAATTGTTCAGTGTGCCCTCAAACAATAAAGACCTTATCAGTGGATATAGGCACAACTCGACCATGGTTACTCAAACGCCATACAAACTGCAACAGTGACAAAGTCGTGTATCTAATCACGTGCCCGTGTGGGTTGAGATATATAGGGATGACAACAAGAAAAATAAAACTGCGTATTCAAGAACATAAGAGTACAATTCGGCGCAGTAAGCAAGCAACTCGGCTCACATCCCATTTCCTTGCAGAAAAACACCAGGCAGACGACCTGAAGTGGGTAATCTTAGAACAACCACATATACCCAATCACGTCACAGACATCTCCCAGTTTCTACTGAGAAAGGAACAAAGATGGGTGTTCAAACTGAAGAGTGACACAAAGGGATTAAATGATGATATCCCATGGTTACAGCTATAAGAACTACATTTCTAGACCATAGACCTGAACATCAGTAATTTTGGACACCAACCACTGGGATGTTCCGCACTTCAATCTTTCTTGCATGAGTGTGAATATATGATGGTCATTCTAGAATGCACTGACAAGAATGCAGACCTCAAGAACCAGTGGTCCTTTATGGTCTTAAATTCAATTCAGTGAGCTACCCATTCCGGATAGGGTCACTAGAAACTCTAGCAATAATATTCCCTGGTATAAGCATAAAGTTACAATGTGGATTTACACTTTATATTAAATAACAGGGCCCTTACCAATCAATTCAGGTCCCGCTAACAGCAGTAAGGTGTATTCCGTGTCTTTTCAAAACCGACTGAACATGCATTCAAAGAAGCACCATAGGCGACACACATATATTGATACTCGATCATTATGCATCTGATTCTCTTATGAATCTGACTACATATCGCCTTATGTGCTTTCTAACATGTAGTCGTTTTTATTCCCCTTTTTCCATTCACTGGATATGGGTTTCCAAGCTAGATTTTTCAGCAGAGAATGCTGGTAATGATGCATTTACTCTTATGGGTATCTCGCACAATGTATAACAATTCGAGATTCAATATATGTACTTTACCTTGATGATTACTCAACTAACACAAGAACACCACCAGTCTATATCACGGGTGCTCCTCACTTATGCGAATATACACAAGCAAGCAAGTCTGTTGCCCTCATTGGGTTAAGAAGGGGCCAATACGATCTCTCCATTCATCCTTATGCCCAATCAGGGCTTGGCTTTCATGAGAAGTAGAACTATACACATCGTTATTGTCTGGAAATAACAACAATAGAACTTAGTCCCCGCGAATATCAGTAAAGTGTAATTCGGGTGGTTTTAAAACCGACTGAACATGTATTCAAATAAGCACCAGAGGCGACTAACATATATTTACACATCGAGCATTATGCACCTGATTCTGACTGCATATCGCGGATTGTGCCTTCTAACATGAAGTCGGTTAAATTACTCTTTTTCAACTTAACTCGTATTTCCAGGCTGGTTCTCTCGGTAGATCACGCTGGTAATAATGCATTCACTCTTATGGGTATCTCGCCTATTGAATGCCAGTTCGAGATTCACGGGATGCACTTTACCTCGATGATTACTCAACAAACACAAAAACACCATCAGTCGATACGGCGGGTGCTTCTCACTCATACAAATACACACTAACTAACAAGTCTGCTACCCGCATTGGTTAAGAACGGACCAATACGATCCCTCCAGACATCCTGTTGCCCAATCAGGGCTCGGTTTTTATGAGTGGTAGAATTATCCATACCGGCATTTTCTTGAAATAACAATAATATCATTGGATGCGGAGAGAGCGAACCAGCATTTAAACATCTGTTGGTTCTCTCTCACGTCCGCAGCCGCCGTATATCTCGCGGCCACCGACACAGTGTCTTCACCTCCCCCTCGGCTCATTACACAGAGCGAGGCAACGACGGAGAGGTGAGAGCGCTCATTTTTTCAAAGATAAGATGAAGCTAAACTGGGGATTAGATCGGAACTCCGCTTTTGGCCAGCAGTTTGAGAACACAGCAGTCTCTTTTAAGACAATGTAGTTTCCTGCATTTTAAATACCAAAACATAGATTTTAGAGACTTCCTTTTTGAGGCGCTGGCCCTTCACAGTTTGTGTGTAGATGTCTCCACGGGAGGCGCTGGTCACGTGGGTTCATTCTGGTTTTTCCTGGGGCAGATGAAATCTCTGACGCTGACCTTGGGATACTAGTCTGTTCCTTGAGACTGGTGCACTTTACCCAGTACAAAGTAGTGTCATTTCAACCTTTGACCTCCTTGACTGCCACATCTGTTGTCGCTATTGTTGAATAAAATTTTTTGGACTATTCCTAGTCCAAATTGGGTTTTTTAAATGAAACGTATGTTTTGCTTTTGTTTTTTCAGTGCGTGGCCTCCTTCACTCTGAGCCAGTGCCAGGTGAGGTGAGGCGATTCCTCCCTACAATTTGGGTGAGTTAATGATTACAGGATTAATCAGTGCACTAGGCACATATGATATCCCTTGAAATAATAATAATGATTGTTATTTGTATCTGTTAATTTTTTACACACAGGAGAAGAAATACCATTTTCTCATTTGAGGAACTGGAGCAGTTCTGTAGTTTCTTTCACAGTAAGTAAATGTTGCAGCAGTGCATCATAGGTCCTGAAGAAAGCCTATCTAGGCTGAAACATGTCGACCAATTTACATTCATGGTGAATAGCAATTCCTTGCATGCTATTTTTCACTCTGCTTTTAATCATATCACCTTGATGGTCAGACCCAATAAAGTTACACAAATGACATCAAGTTAGGTATTTTTAGAACACTTGGACTACAACTTTTTTTCCCTTTCTTTTCTCACAATTTTCTGAGCACTGCAACTTAACCCTCTCAGTCTGCACCTGATCATCTTTAATGGTTGAAGGGTCAACAAAGTGGTCCAAGTTCTGCTAGCCCTAGGTTTGTCCTGAGGAAGGGCACACTGGATACCACAATTTCAACCATGCAACCCAGATGACGATGCTCCGCTATTGAGCGGGCTGATGGGTACTTTTTCAAGCACTCTTTAGGCTGTCTTTCTAGTCATCTCTTCTCCTGTAGTTCTACATCCATATTACTAGGATTGTTATACCTTATACATTAACCTGTTGGTTTTGTCTTACAGAATGTACACTTTATAGGTTCCTACATTCAGACTTCTGGTATCTCTCGTGTTTTTTACCATATTGGGGTGCTCTGATGATGTTAAAATCAATTTGTTCCAAATGGTTCTTTCCATATCTCACCGGAAGGACCCCCGTGTGCTGCCTGATGGGCCCCGTCACCAATCGCCTCCCGTCTACAGCATAGACTTCTTCGGGTACATCTTTGGGAAGAATCGCTAGCCCTAGCCTGCATGCCTCGTTGTAGTCCATAAACATACCTGTGGCCCCTGAATCCACCATGGCTACAACGGGTATCCACTGGTCGTGCACTCCCACGTGCACCGTGAGAAATAGGTGTCGTTGTCCTTTCGTGACAGAGTTGGATAGTGAAGGGATGGATGCGTGACTCCGAGATGCCCCTTCATTGGTCTGGGAGTCCTCTAATTTTCCGCCGGTACATCCACCACGGCTGTTACCGACCGGTTGGCCCGATAACGTGAGGTCTTCGGTTTGGCAGGGCATTCACGTACGTAGTGGCCTTTTTTGCCACAATATAGGCACAATCCTTGCTTACGGCGTGACTCTTTCTCCGTGGCTGTGAGACTCGCTCGTATCGCGCCAATGTCCATGGGTTCTCCCTTGGATGCTGTGGAGGTTTCGGGACTTCCCACCGTCACATATGATGGAAGGGCTCTTCCTTTTCTCCCATGATCCCCCTTTCTTTCGTTTAGCCTATGTTCCAACCGTAATACCAGGTTGATAAGGCCTTCACATGTCTTGGGTTGAGGGTCAATATGAGCCACGGCATCCTTGAGCTCATCGCACAGCCCTTGATGAAAGAGCGCCGTTTGTTTAGCAACAGGCCACTTGGTTTCCGCAACCAACCTACGGAACGCGTTGAGATACTGTACCAGATCGTTGGATCCCTGTCTCAACTCGAGCATTTCACGGTCCGCCGTGTACGAGTCTGCCCTTTGGTCGAATACCTTCAGGAATTCTTCGCGGAAAGCACCCCAGTCACATAAGATGGGGTCGTCCCTGCTCACCAGAGGCACGGCCCACTGTGCCGCGTTTCCAGCCAAATAGGAAATAAGGAAAGCCACCCGGGCCTGACTCGTGGGGAACGCCTTTGGTTTGCACGACAGATGTAGCGCCACTTGTGTGAGGAATACCTGCACCATGTTGGGGTCCCCACTGTATCTCTCCGGTGTTGCCAAGGGTATGGCAACCGGCATCTCCACTACTACCGCAGGGCTTTGGTTCGTGAGGGAGGTGCTGGGCGTGAGCGGGTCCATCTGTATAGCATTCAGTCTGGCTTTTACATCAGCAGTCTCTTGCCTGGAGGCTGCCAATTCAACTTGCATGGCAGCTAAAGCAGCCAGCACGTCATCAAGTGTTGCCATGTCTGTTTATCGACCAGGAGACAGTTAATGTTATAAGGTCGGATATTTTGTAACGTCCTGAACGTCTCAGGATCATTAACAGACACGATAATGAGGACGCAACCACTTGTGTACGGTTAGTTATTTTAATGAAGGCAAAAATAATACAATAAGTAAACAAAAGATATAGTCACTGGAATCCTCCAGTCTATCCACGTTACCAACCTACAGCACGGATGGTCCTAACCGTCCTCTGCAAATACGCCGGTCCCGGCGTATGCCAACAGAGGGCAGATATGCAATGGCCGAAATAGCCAATCGGTATGCTGTGAGGGGTACGAAGAGTGAAGGGGAGAACAGAGGAGTCAGGGAAACACCCAGCCGGGGTCTCTACCTGAAGGGAGCAGCCGCTCAACCTCTTCCTCGTACTGCACCGGGACGCGAAGTCACCTCCTGGTGCTGCGTCACCGATGCCCAAATCAAAGTATGGTAAAGGGATCGAGAGCAGCCGCTCGATCGATCCTGTGGACTTCCTAGACTGTAACGCGGAAAACACCTCCCGGTGTGCGTTACAGCTGGTAGTCCCTGTATCTCGGGTCGGGCTGGGAGCTACGGCTCCTACCAGCGCAAGTACCAAAGCGCCTAGACTCAGCCGAGTCAAGGCGAAGCTCAATGGTTGTCCGGTAGAGCTTCCGGGTCAGGAACAGGTTAAGCTTGGCAAGACACGGCCCAGGGAGTAACGACTCGACCTACCTCCGTTCTTGCCTGACTGGAGTACCACTCCGGAACGCTGCTCTTCACGAAGCAGGTATGTCGGTGGAAAACACAATATCCGACAGTGTTCTTCCTCTGGGTTCCTCCTTTTATAGGGCGTATTTCCTTGAGTTATGTAACGGCTCTCCCGTTTACATAACATCTTACTCGCTAAGCATCCTAGGATTCGTAGTCCGTCTTTTCCTGGTGCTGGTTTATTCCTTCCCGACGGGAATTCTTGATACACCACCCGCAGGTTGTTTCTTCGAGCCCTACCTTCCTGGTCCTCCAGCCGTGCCGCCATCTGTCTCTGTTGGTGTGTGAGCTGTTGAACCTGTTGTTGTAACTTCTTGGTAGCACCATGTAGTTCCATAATGGCGGCGGCGTTCTGTGTGGCTTTCTTGGACGGGATGTATGACATTACAACGCATGCTTTTACCACACATGCCTTTACAACGCGGTTTTTACAACGCATGCCTTTACAACGCATAGTGCTTTTAGGCGCTGGATAGTGAATAGTTTAATTTACTATTCCAACTCCAGTCCCCGTGGATAGTAGGGAAGGTGTTGGATAGTAAATTAAACCTATTACCTATCCTAGAGCGCCCCCCAGCGCAATGCGTTGTAATGGTTTGCGTTGTAAAAGTTGCGTCGTAAAGGCACTGCGTGGTAAAAGTTGCGTTGTAAAGGATGTTCCCCTCTTGGACGTCTTGTTCAAGTCCGCCCGTTGAAGCGTCAGTTCGATAGACATTTTATCTATTTTGGAGTCCAGAGTGGTGCCTAAAGATTGTATGGCCTGCATTATGGAGTACAGGGATGGCTCACGGGGCTCCTCCGAAGTCCCCGGGTGGGGTCCGGCTCCTCCTCCTTTCCGCCGAGTAGTAGTCCATAGTGTTGGGTTGGGTCACCGTAGACTTCTTGTTTCTCATGGCAGTGCATGATATAGGGCGCCTGCCACTGGGCCCTCAGTCCTCCGTCTGCACCCCACCTCGCTCGGGAAAGGCAGGGGTGGCCCCTGTCAGTCCAGCACGAGCCCACTGATGCCGGCCGGCCGCTTGCCAATCGTTGGTGCCGCCCGGCGGGGACCCCACACCTCTCCCACCGGTCCGCGGTCTGTTGTCGCCCCTGGCCTCGGCACCGTGGCCACCAAGGGCCTCTGCCACTGCTACCTCCACTGATTAGTGCGCCCCGCTGCCTCCATATCCTGGGCCAGCAGGCAAGGATTCTTAGGCCTCTTCGCCGCCTTGTTCTGCCACGTGGTAGGGGCGCCACCACACTGGCCCGCCCTCTCTGCATCCACTCCCCGGGGGACCAGCCTACTCACTGCAGCACCAAAGAGAGCACCACACCACACCGGCCCACACCAGGGGGGCCACGGGGGTTCCAAATGCCTCGTCCTACTCTGGGGATCGCCGCTACGTCGCGTCCCCTCCCTGTGTCGTGTGCCACTCAGCCGCCCTCCTGTGCTCCTGCGGCGGCCGGTGCTTCACTGGCATGCCTCCCCGCTTAGGCGGCAGCAGGCCCACTCTCACCGATCCCCGGTACTCGGCTTCCCGGGGTCGGATAGAAAACACACCGTTGTGTGTCGGAGTATGTCAACTCTCCGATCCCGGTGTGTAGCGTCGTGGATCCACAGGATCGATGTCGGATTTCAGGGGTCTTCAGGTATGCCGCCGGTGTGCCGTGGGATTATGCGGCCATCTTGGTCGCTGCCAAGCCATGCCCCCCTCCCCGGTCCCTATAGTTTAAAAGTTTCGCAACTATTGGGTGAGGGGCGGTCCCCTGGACCGGCTTCGGGGCCAAGGCACTGTGAGCCCACTCCATACCAAAGATCTCTGAAAAAGTGTCTCTGCCCATTATGCTCACCAGTGTGCTTTCCACAAATTCCTCTATATTCATTATATTGACTGTTTCCGCAACACCCACCATACATATATTGCACCGCCTAGAGTATGCTTCTAGATCCTCTGTCTTTGCTTGCAAGGTGTGGAGTATTCCATCCATTACCTTGTTCCTAGTCACTCCTTCGCTGATCGTATCTTCCATGTCAGAGACACTTCTTTCTACAGTGTCCAGTCTCTCTGCATGTTTGTCTAGTCTTTCCACCATTCTGTCCATACGGTTAGTCAGCGTGCCTATTTTCCTATCTATTTTTGTTGAACTGTGTTGCATGGCTACCAATATTTGTTTGAGATCTGCATCCGCAGGAGGTCACTAACTTCAGGCCTGGAGCCAGCAGCATCAGGTTCGTGTCTCTGCTTTTTAGACTTTTGTGGCTCAAATTGTAACTTGGCCTGTGCCTTATCTGCTTTCCCCAGGCTGTTCCTCTGCCACTGGGCGTATGCTTGCTCAATCCACAGATCAGAAATTCCGGGCTGCAATTCTGGTTTCCCCAAGCATCCATGCAGTGCCCTTTGCAGACGCACTGTACTCTCCAGTTATTTTCCCACCTTGTACGTATCAGCCGCAGCGTGTACTGCTCAATTCACTAAGCATATGTCTGTCGTGTAGGGCTATGCCTGCGATCCGTGCCCCGCTTATACTCCGATGTTGGTTCCACCGTGAAGTAGTGAAGTAGTGTGGCTCACTGGTTAGAGGCGGCAGACCCGAGAGCAGAGGACGGCCCGGGACCAGGGTTCGATTCCCGGCGCGGCAGGTTTCTGGACCAGGGTCAGCGGACTCGATAATTCTCTCGTCTCGGTGCCCACTCTGATCAGCGATCACACTCGGCAACTCTGGGCATTAGCTTGCCTCATCTTCACTAACGGCCCCACCAGACCGCCGGGGATGCCTGGTCTCACCCTGGAGATACCCATTAAGGGACCATCTCTCAGGGAAGCCAGGAAGGGTTTCGCAGCGGTCGAAGCGCCTTGGGACCCTACGGGTAAGTAGTGCGCTATATAAAATGCCAATACATTTACCGCTGCTGCACCTCATACTCACAGGCTGCACTGCATGGGATTTCCCCTTTGCATCCATATCTCCGGGGTCGCGTGTCTCTTGGGTTACTTTGGAGCCTACAGGATCACTCTAGGCAGCTCCTCACTACGTGGCGATGCCTTACATGAGCTATTTCTCAGACCACACTTCGCTGCCCGCAATGTCTTCCTGGCCGCTGCTTCACGTGGCAGAGTTGCTCTAACTAATCTTTCAGCTGCACACAGTCTTCCTGTCAGTGCGCCTCTCCAGCTGTCCGCTCTGACTGAGCCCTCAGGTCGACTCCCACAAGCTCCAGTATGGGTCCTAATGTAACGCACTATTTCAGGTCATGCAGCGTTGGTGTCTTGTGCGACCGGCACAGATCTTATAAATTTCACTTTACGATGAGGCCAGGGACCTCTTAAGAGACCAGGCGACTGGAGAAACTTTAGGATGAATTCAGGGTCCACAGAAAGATATCACGCTTGTAAAAGCATGAATTCAGGCGAGAGCATCTCTGAACCCTTGGAAATCTGAAGCTTTCAAGCTACTCTGTCTATGGAAGAAAAAGATGCAAAGCCTTGAAATGCACAGCGCCTACACTGTGGTCGGAAACGATACTTTGTAAAAGAGTGTCAGTAAAACCAAAAGGGGAAATCATTGGAAGTGACAGAGAGACCGTTGTCATAGGCAATGCCGATGTTTTGACAGAAATCTAAGATCCTTGCTGCAGGATGAAGAGATCATCTCTGGGAAGTCCTTTCTCTTTTTCCAGTTAGAGCACCGGACATCGAGGCACACTCGTTTATCTCTCGATGCTCCAGTCCGCCACCCTGATCTCTGGGAAGTCCCTTCTCTTTGTCCAGGTAGAGCACCAGACATCGAGGCACACTTGTTTATCTCTCGATGCTTCAGTCCCCTGCCTTGATTTGTACTATGATAGATTCAGGGGCTCGTGGTCATTTCTTTGATTTACAGACATTGACGCGTCCGTCCATTCCAGCAGTGACGGAAGAAAATTCTGAACCAATAACTACGGTTGATGGTATGGAATTTCCTTAAGCATCCGAGGATAAACATACCGTCACAGAGACCCTTTAGTACAAGGCTGAAGATGAAAAATACAATGTGTGAACCTGTTTCAAAGTCACTGCTTCCCCTCAGTATGGAGTTATTTTAGGATTGCCATTGGTAATCACCCACAACCCTAATATTGATTGGCAGTCCAGAACACCAACCCATTGTAGATTGGCAATCTAGAACAACAACCCTAGTACAGTTTGACAGTCTAGAACATCAACCATAATATAGATTGGCAGTCTAGAACATCAACCCTAGTATAGATTGGCAGTCTAGAACAACAACTCTAGTACAGATTGGCAGGCTAGAACAACAGCCCTAGTATAGATTGGCAGGCTAGAACAACAACTCTAGTACAGATTGGCAGTCTAGAACATCAACCCTAGTATAGAGTGGCAGTCTAGAACATCAACTCTAGTACAGATTGGCAATCTAGAACAACAACCCTAGTACAGTTTGACAGTCTAGAACATCAACCATAATATAGATTGGCAGTCTAGAACATCAACCCTAGTATAGATTGGCAGTCTAGAACAACAACTCTAGTACAGATTGGCAGGCTAGAACAACAGCCCTAGTATAGATTGGCAGGCTAGAACAACAACTCTAGTACAGATTGGCAGTCTAGAACATCAACCCTAGTATAGAGTGGCAGTCTAGAACATCAACTCTAGTACAGATTGGCAGTCTAGAACATCAACCCTAGTATAGATTGGCAGTCTAGAACATCAACTCTAGTACAGATTGGCAGTCTAGAACATCAACCCTAGTATAGATTGGCAGTCTAGAACAACAACTCTAGTACAGATTGGCAGGCTAGAACAACAGCCCTAATATAGATTGGCAGGCTAGAACAACAGCCCTAGTATAGATTGATAGATTTATAAGGTGCCTGATCCTAGAAGGGATTAGGTTGGATGTTTTAGCTACAGACCATCTCTGCACCTCACAAGAGGTACTCCTATCTATACACACATTTGGTGGTTGCTAAATATGGACACACTTATACTACCGATTCCATGCGATGCAAAGACTTGTAAACCCCACCCTCAGACCGCACACCAGTGATATAAGTGACAATCCTTAGAAGGCCAGTCTTGGTCCTGTGTCCAGCCTGCACTCCTTCACGGTCAGCCCGAACTTGTGACTTTGCCGTGGTCCAGTGCGACCATATACCGTCGGTTGGCAGTGTACCCCTTTTGGCTCAACGTTTATCTAACTCTTGAAAATTGCTCATATCCAGTTCTACTCATCATTTAAAGCTGCCTCCTGAAAACATACGATACAGTACCTCGTAACGTGAAGAATTTTCACCCTGTTTTGCTGCTACCTTTTATTATTATTATTATTAATTATTATTATTATTAATTGAGTTTTATTAAGCGCGAACAACCCGGGGGCCTCGTAGCGGCTAAGATTTTGAAAAACAATTGCGTTGACATCTTTAGTCTAATAATTGGTTAGCATGCAGACAGATTTTCATACGTTCCTCAGTTCTCCTTTCTATTCTTGATGACGTTGGCAAGCTAGACGCTGGTCATATTAATACCGTGATCCTATTGGCCTGCTGCCGCTTTGGACGTGGTCGATCATTCAATCCAGGAACGTTTGTCAGTGCTGGTTTAAAACTCTCATTTTTAATAAATACGTCTCAGTGCAGTGGGACAATTTGATGTGCTAAGGTGTAACACACTGAATGTTAAAAAAATACTATTTTAAATTGTGAAGATACCGTATCATAGTCTAACATGATCTTTGAGCCGTGCGACCCATTCATCTACCCCCTGTACCAGTCCTCCACCCCCCTTCCCCGGATAAGCAACCAGGCAGGATACCACACAGCGACCCAGATTACTCAGACTACCTACCAGACACTAGTTCACCCCCCTTACCCACAACACAATCACTAAGCATGCTTTCACCCACACCAGACCCGAGACTTGACGAGATTTTACTATCTTTAATGCAAGTCAAAGAGGACCTCCAAGCTTGATATGATTTGATTCATCACCAACCGCTGACCAATAGATATGAACAAGAAACCAAGAGAAACATCCACACTAACCACTGCAAAGTCACCCAACAGCTACACGCACATCCCCCGAAACTACTGCTTCCTAGGTGGAGAGCAGTCCCTCACCTCAATAATACATCCCGCTCAATTCGAAGGACCAATCCCCTATCAGAGAAAGACTTACTCTCCCTTCTACGCTCCTACGATCCCCCACATACCACCCCAACACAGTACTCTCAGACAACTCCCACAATCCTTCCCTAATCCAAACTATCTCCTCCAATATGCATCGATTTACTAGACATAATCACAGAGGGGTAATCGAAAACAACCTTAAACAAGTCACTCTTATACAAGAACCTCACACATTCCCCATCGAGCCCCGTCTTAAATGCATATTGCTAAATTGAAGATCCACCTCAAGACATGCAAACGATTTAGCTGACCTCATACTCACACAGGAACCTGACCTTCTAATTCTGACCGAAACCTGGTTAACTGAATCTTCAACGCCCATACTCAACATACTGGTACCCCCAAAACATGAGATCATCAGACTAGATAGAAGCGATAAGCCAGGGGGTGGTATTGCCTGCATACACTGGAACAATCTCTCAGTGAACTGATCCCAATCTCCACTATTCCCCTCTTGTGAATACCTATGCTTAGACATCACAAGCAATAACAAACCAGTCTGCTCTCTGCACACTCTCTATCATCCACCAGGCGACGACCTCACCTTCTTCGAACGTCTCATGGACATTATTTCTACCAATATAACACCCAAATATTTCTCGGAGACCTCAATCTCCATTGGAATGACCCTAAGGATCCAACGGTCAATAGCCTCAAAACCTTCCTTTCGGACCTTGATCTCACCCAAATCTGTATAAGACCCACACTTGATAAAGGGTCAATCCTTTATTTAATCATCTCTAAGGCTGAATTCATTCATCTTGATTCGATCATCCCATGTGATTGGTCTGACCATCACATCATCACCTTTTACATCAACGAAACAGTAAAACTAAACTCTGTTCACCCACAAGAACTAAAATATGGAAAAGGGATATGAAACATATTGAGGCTAACATACTCGCAACCTCTAGCTCCAACACCCTTCTACCACCAGTAGGATTAGCCGATGTTTAAGATCTTACCAATCACTACTTCCACTCCATGAACATGGTATTAGACAAAGTCTCCCCCCCCTACAGCTGGAGAGAATCTCCATAAAAGACTCAAAACCCTGGTATGATGGAAGACTCAATGAGGACAGACGATCCCTAAGACTAATAGAACAAAGATGGAGATCGGCTCCATCCGCCAACCACCTCAAATTACAAAGTATGAAGAGAAATGCCTTTTACAGAAAGATCAGACAATCAAAAGCAGACTATTTCAGCTATCAATTAGCTCAATCCAACAATAGTCCCAAAATACTATTCGATCTAATCAAAATACAGTCGAAGGATGCACCTCACCCCATCCCCCCCCTTGCTCTCTCAGGCCCACCACCCAATTGCGAAGCGTTAGCCTCCTTCTTCACTCTGAAGACCAAAAACATAAAGAAGGACTTACCCAATGATCTAATAACACATAGTGTCACACACAGTGACTCTCCAGAATCCCTCCCAGGAATCTCACTCCGGAGTTCACCAAAGTTCGACCTCAAAAACAATGCATCCAGGTCCTCCTTCAATACTTGTAGCGAAGAGGCTATATTCAACATGCTCATGACGTTGAATCCCGCCAATCCCTTCACAGACCCTCTTCCCGCAAACTGCATGAAAGACTTCACCCCATTGATACTGCCTCTTTGGACCAAGATAATAAATACCTCTCCCCATCAAGGAATCGTCCCTGAAATCCTTAAATCTGGTCAGGTATCCCCTAACCTAAAGAAGCCAACGATTGACCCCGTGGATCTAAACAATTACCACCCAATAGCCAACATTCCCACCCTCATACTCATACAAAAATGCACCCTTATGCTTATACAAAAATGTGTACTCACGCAGCTTGGCAAAAACATAGAATATTTCAACCTTCTCAACCAATACCATTCCGACTTCCGGGCAGGACACAGCACTGAATCAGCCATGACCCACATAATAGATGACGCACTACAAATCCTTGACCAAAATGAAGACTGTTTGCTAATCCTGCTCGACCTTTCCTTGGCTTTTGATACCATCAAGCACGACAATCAGCTAGATCTTCTGAAACACAGAACAGGACTATCTGGGTCCGTTCTAGATTGGTTCACCTCGTTCCTCCAAAACTGTTTACAAAGATTCATGGTTGATCACTCCCTATCCAAATCCGTCCCTGTCACTTTAGGAGTCCCACAAGGATCATCCCTCTCTCCAACACTTTTCAATTTAATCATGGAACCACTCACCAAAATCCTCAACTCCTCAAACAAACAGTATCATATGTACGCAGATGATACACAACAATACTTAAAGATACATTCCCTAGAAGACATCAGATCTCTTAATTCAACGCTAGACAAAACTCGGACCTGGGTGGCCGAAAGCAACCTAAAACTAAACACCCTCAAAACGGAATTCCTCCTAATCGCTGCCGGAGCGTCATGAAAAGTGCCTTTGTGTAGCCTCGCAGATATGGGTCTGCACTCTGCGCTGCCAGAGCGTCATGAAAAGTGCCTTTGTGTAGTCTCGCAGATATGGGTCTGCGCTCTGCGCTGCCAGAGCGTCATGAAAAGTGGCTTTGCATAGACTCGCAGATATGGGTCTGCACTCTGCGCTGCCAGAGCGTCATAAAAAGTGCCTTTGCGTAGCCTGGCAGATATGGGTCTGCACTCTGCGCTGCCAGAGCATCATGAAAAGTGGCTTTGCATAGACTCGCAGATATGGGTCTGCACTCTGCGCTGCCGGAGCGTCATGAAAAGTGCCTTTGTGTAGCCTCGCAGATATGGGTCTGCACTCTGCGCTGCCAGAGCATCATTGAAAGTGCCTTTGTGTAGCCTTGCAGATATGGGTCTGCACTCTGCGCTGCCGGAGCGTCATGAAAAGTGCCTTTGCGTAGCCTGGAAGATATGGGTCTGCACTCTGCGCTGCCAGAGCGTCATGAAAAGTGCCTTTGCGTAGCCTGGCAGATATGGGTCTGCTCTCTGCGCTGCCAGAGCATTATGTAAAGTGGCTTTGCGTAGCCTCGCAGATATGGGTCTGCACTCTGCGATGCCAGAGTATCATGAAAAGTGGATTTGAGTAGCCTCGCAGATATGTGTCTGCACTCTGTACTGCCAGAGCATCATAAAAAGTGACTTTGCGTAGCCTGGAAGATATGGGTCCGCACTATGTGCTGCCCGAGCATCATGAAAAGTGGCTTGGCGTAGCCTCGCAGGTATGGGTCTGCTCTCTGCGCTGCCGGAGCGTCATGAAAAGTGACTTTGCGTAGCCTGGAAGATATGGGTCCGCACTCTGCGCTGCCGGAGCGTCATGAAAAGTGGCTTGGCGTAGCCTCGCAGATACGGGTCTGCACTCTGCACTGCCAGAGCGTCATAAAAAGTGACTTTGCGTAGCCTGGAAGATATGGGTCCGCACTCTGCGCTGCCGGAGCGTCATGAAAAGTGGCTTCGCGTAGCCTCGCAGGTATGGGTCTGCTCTCTGCGCTGCCAGAGTGTCATAAAAAGTGGCTGGAAGTGAAAATAGAAACCCCCTCTTCTCCTAAGGGTTGTTGCTCTGTAAGAGAAGCCGGCAGCGAGCAGCTGTTACTGAATAAGTTCCAGTGTCCGCAAACTCCACTGGGACAAATTCAGCATATCTCACTGATGCTGGACCCACCCCAGATCATGCGCAACAATAATCGCCGAATTTGTCAAGATCTTCCTCATTGACTGCGCTGATTAAAGGTAATACATACAAAAAGAGGGGGTAAAACTGGGGTTAAAGAGGAAAGATATGATGTGAGATTTGCAGATTGAGGATTTCAGAAAGATCTGAGGAGAAAAAGTACCCTACTGCCCTGGTCTCACCTCACCCGTAGGGGAATGCAAAACTGACCATAACCCAGCCCCGCCAGCACGTGCATAGTAGTGCTTTCGTTTACAAATGTCATTTATATAACCATTGCTCTGTGCGCTCTCCAGAGAGGCCAAGGATTGGATGTGCATTTAGTCTGAATGCCCCATTGGCAGGCACTGTGAGAAACCTGTAGAGCCTTCCGTCTCCGGGCTCTCGATCGTGCCCATCATAAACACCCAACCACAGTCTGAGCTCACCCAGACCTGAGGGTGACGACTTTACAGTTTGTATTACATTAGAGTCAAATGTTGTATGACAATAAAGACACAGAAACACATCATCTGAACAAACTAAAAGCATGTGATATGTGAACGGGGACTGCTCTGCTGACCTGGGCTACGTTAGGGTTTTTACAGTCATCTCTGAGAAATGAAGTTAAGAGCATGAACATGAAGTTTTAAAGCCCGAGGTGGGTCAAAGGTGTAAAGAGACTGCAGAGGCACATGGGAGTGTCCAGGCCAGCGGTGGTATGAGAGCGGCCAGCGGTAATGATGAAGGGGAATAAAGTGGGATTGTATAAGAGGTGTGACAATATCAGGAGAGTTGAGGGAGGCTGAGTGGCAGGGTGAGAGGGAGGGCGAGGAGTGACCGTATCAGTTAAGAGAGTGGCACCTCCACACAATGTACTGACTGGCCTTCTTCCAGTGAAGGATGGGCCGCAGCTAAGCAGCCCATGTGGAAGCGTCCTGTCTGAGGCAGCAGCAGCAGCACAACCCCTAATCTTCCCACTGCTCCAATTCACCCATAACAGGAAACGCCAGGTCTACACAGCCTGCACTTGGAGCAGCGGGCGGCAGTGAGCTCCTGTAAAAGCTTTGATGGACATGAGCTCCTGTAAAAGCTTTGAGGGACATGAGCGCCTGTAAAAGCTTTGATGGACATGAGCTCCTGTAAAAGCTTTGATGGACATGAGCTCCAGTAAAAGCTTTGATGGACATGAGCTCCTGTAAAAGCTTTGATGGACATGAGCGCCTGTAAAAGCTTTGATGGACATGAGCTCCTGTAAATGCTTTGATGGACATGAGCTCCTGTAAAAGCTTTGATGGACATGAGCGGCTGTAAAAGCTTTGATGGACATGAGCTCCTGTAAAAGCTTTGATGGACATGAGTGTCTGTAAAAGCTTTGATGGACATGAGCTCCTGTAAAGCTTTGATGGACATGAGCTCCTGTAAAAGCTTTGATGGACATGAGCTCCTGTAAAAGCATTGATGGACATGAGCGGCTGTAAAAGCTTTGATGGACATGAGCGGCTGTAAAAGCTTTGATGGACATGAGCTCCTGTAAAGCTTTGATGGACATGAGCTCCTGTAAAGCTTTGATGGACATGAGGTCCTGTAAAAGCTTTGATGGACATGAGCGGCTGTAAAAGCTTTGATGGACATGAGGTCCTGTAAAAGCTTTGATGGACATGAGCTCCTGTAAAGCTTTGATGGACATGAGCTCCTGTAAAAGCTTTGATGGACATGAGCTCCTGTAAAAGCTTTGATGGACATGAGCGCCTGTAAAAGCTTTGATGGACATGAGCTCCTGTAAATGCTTTGATGGACATGAGCTCCTGTAAAAGCTTTGATGGACATGAGCGGCTGTAAAAGCTTTGATGGACATGAGCGGCTGTAAAAGCTTTGATGGACATGAGCTCCTGTAAAGCTTTGATGGACATGAGGTCCTGTAAAAGCTTTGATGGACATGAGTGCCTGTAAAAGCTTTGATGGACATGAGCTCCTGTAAAAGCTTTGATGGACATGAGCTCCTGTAAAAGCTTTGATGGACATGAGCGCCTGTAAAAGCTTTGATGGACATGAGCTCCTGTAAATGCTTTGATGGACATGAGCTCCTGTAAAAGCTTTGATGGACCTGAGCGGCTGTAAAAGCTTTGATGGACATGAGCTCCTGTAAAAGCTTTGATGGACATGAGCGGCTGTAAAAGCTTTGATGGACATGAGTGGCTGTAAAAGCTTTGATGGACATGAGCGGCTGTAAAAGCTTTGATGGACATGAGCTCCTGTAAAGCTTTGATGGACATGAGGTCCTGTAAAAGCTTTGATGGACATGAGTGCCTGTAAAAGCTTTGATGGACATGAGCTCCTGTAAAAGCTTTGATGGACATGAGCTCCTGTAAAAGCTTTGATGGACATGAGCGCCTGTAAAAGCTTTGATGGACATGAGCTCCTGTAAATGCTTTGATGGACATGAGCTCCTGTAAAAGCTTTGATGGACATGAGCGGCTGTAAAAGCTTTGATGGACATGAGCGGCTGTAAAAGCTTTGATGGACATGAGCTCCTGTAAAGCTTTGATGGACATGAGGTCCTGTAAAAGCTTTGATGGACATGAGTGCCTGTAAAAGCTTTGATGGACATGAGCTCCTGTAAACGCTTTGATGGACATGAGCGCCTGTAAAAGCTTTGATGGACATGAGTGCCTGTAAAAGCTTTGATGGACATGAGCGCCTGTAAAAGCTTTGATGGACATGAGCTCCTGTAAAAGCTTTGATGGACATGAGCGCCTGTAAAAGCTTTGATGGACATGAGCGGCTGTAAAAGCTTTGATGGACACGAACACCTGTAAAAGCTTTGATGGACATGAGCTCCTGTAAAAGCTTTGATGGACATGAGCGCCTGTAAAAGCTTTGATGGACATGAGCTCCTGTAAATGCTTTGATGGACATGAGCTCCTGTAAAAGCTTTGATGGACATGAGCGGCTGTAAAAGCTTTGATGGACATGAGCTCCTGTAAAAGCTTTGATGGACATGAGTGTCTGTAAAAGCTTTGATGGTCATGAGCTCCTGTAAAAGCTTTGATGGACATGAGCTCCTGTAAAAGCTTTGATGGACATGAGCGCCTGTAAAAGCTTTGATGGACATGAGCTCCTGTAAATGCTTTGATGGACATGAGCTCCTGTAAAAGCTTTGATGGACATGAGCGGCTGTAAAAGCTTTGATGGACATGAGCGGCTGTAAAAGCTTTGATGGACATGAGCTCCTGTAAAGCTTTGATGGACATGAGGTCCTGTAAAAGCTTTGATGGACATGAGTGCCTGTTAAAGCTTTGATGGACATGAGCTCCTGTAAAAGCTTTGATGGACATGAGCTCCTGTAAAAGCTTTGATGGACATGAGCGGCTGTAAAAGCTTTGATGGACATGAGCTCCTGTAAAAGCTTTGTTGGACATGAGCTCCTGTAAAAGCTTTGATGGACATGAGCGCCTGTAAAAGCTTTGATGGACATGAGCTCCTGTGAAAGCTTTGATGGACATGAGCTCCTGTAAAAGCTTTGATGGACATAAGCTCCTGTAAAAGCTTTGATGGACATGAGCGCCTGTAAACGCTTTGATGGACATGAGCTCCTGTAAAAGCTTTGATGGACATGAGCTCCTGTAAAAGCTTTGATGGACATGAGCGCCTGTAAACGCTTTGATGGACATGAGCTCCTGTAAAAGCTTTGATGGACATGAGCTCCTGTAAAAGCTTTGATGGACATGAGCTCCTCTAAGCTTTGATGGACATGAGCTCCTGTGAAAGTTTTGATGGACATGAGCGCCTGTAAAAGCTTTGATGGACATGAGCTCCTGTAAAAGCTTAGATGGGCATGAGCTCCTGTAAAAGCTTTGATGGACATGAGCTCCTGTAAAAGCTTTGTTGGACATGAGCTCCTCTAAAGCTCTGATGGACATGAGCTCCTGTGAAAGCTTTGATGGACATGAGCACCTGTAAAAGCTTTGATGGACATGAACGCCTGTAAAAGCTTTGATGGACATGAGCTCCTGTAAAAGCTTTGTTGGACATGAGCTCCTGTAAAAGCTTTGATGGACATGAGCTCCTGTAAAAGCTTTGATGGACATAAGCTCCTGAAAAAGCTTTGAAGGACATGAGCGCCTGTAAAAGCATTGATGGACATGAGCGCCTGTAAAAGCTTTGATGGACATGAGCTCCTGTAAAAGCTTTGATGGACATGAGCTCCTGTAAAAGCTTTGATGGACATGAGCTCCTGTAAAAGCTTTGAAGGACATGAGCGCCTGTAAAAGCATTGATGGACATGAGCGCCTGTAAAAGCATTGATGGACATGAGCGCCTGTAAAAGCTTTGATGGACATGAGCTCCTGTAAAGCTTTGATGGACATGAGCTCCTCTAAGCTTTGATGGACATGAGCTCCTGTAAAAGCGTTGATGTATATGAGCGCCTGTAAAAGCTTTACCGCTTCAGGGCTCCGAGAGCACCCCAAGACTGAGGGCGGTCCGCCTGATAACACATCTGTCTTCAAATTGGAGGGGTGCACAATCATGGTACTCTAGGTACCCAGGGCATGGTGACCAGAGAAGACCCCTAAGGCTGCAGCTCTTATGGTGCCACCCTTAGGGGCCCTGTACCCTGGCACCCAGACACTGTCTTTTCAGGCTGAGTGCCTAAGTACAGAACTAAACAAAGAGTCGACATGACACACATCTCTGTGTGCCATACCCACAAACCCACTGCCCTGGCATACATCATCCACCCCTCTAGCTGGGTGCCCTATGCCAGTGGTGTGGGCACAGGTGCATGAGCCCTGTGCCCCTACAGCATCCAGGGCCATTCCTGGGCACTGTAAGTACAGTGATGCCATTAAGAGTATATTTGCTGTAGGTCGACATTACGAACTCCACAACACCATAATGGCTACACTGAAGACTGACAAGTTTGGTATCAAACTTCTCAGCACGTTAAATCCACACTGATGGCGGTGTGGGATGTAATGTAAAATGCACCAGAGGGCATCTTAGAGATGCCCCCCGAAACCTAACCACAATCCACGTCTGGACTAAGAGGCTGCCTAGGCTGCCACACAGCAGACATGTTGCTGGACCCCTGGGTGGAGAGCCCCCCGCTCTCCTGGGCCTGCAACAATGCACATCCTGGGCGAGGTGCTAGGTCTCCTCCCCCAGGATGGGCACAGGGAAGCTTCAAAAGCCCGCCGTCTCTGTGAGTTTCTCCAGACCATTTGCTGTACCCAGCAACTGGCCTTCACCAGTCCTGCCCCCCACTCTGGCGAGAAGACTGGCCGGAAAAACTACATCAGGAAGGGGGGTGTGCCAGCCTGTGCCAACCCCACCCCTCAGGTGGGGGAGACGAGGTGAAGCACGACCCCGGGCTCCGGCCATCTTGAAGATGGGGAGCCCTGCCCAATCCCAGCTAGGCTCCTGCCCCCCTTCCGCAGGAGAACAGCAGGCTAGGGGGTGTACCCCCCTCAGGACAGGGACCTATTGGTCCCTGCTCTTGCCCTACCTGTAACCCCCCTAAATTCAGTATTTAGGGGCTCCCTGAACCTTCCTCCCTCAGAAAAGAAAGAAAGAAGATCAAGAAGAAGAAGACCCGCCGCGCAGCTGCTAACAACAGGACGAAAACTGACTTTTCCCTAGCCCTACCGGCCTGTTGATCCTGGAACCTGCTCTTGCCTAAACCCCAGTGACTTCAGCGGACAGCAACCTTGGGACACCCAGAGGACCTGCCTGCCTTGACCCTCTTGAAGAGTGGGACTCCCATCAGCAGAGGCTCTGCTGCAACAACCCACCTGGTGCCCACCAGGAAGCTCAGGACCAGCCCGGCCCGTGCCCGTATTATCTGGGACCACTAGGACATCCCCCCGGCGACTGGGACCCGAAGTCCAGTGCCCAAAGACCCTCCTCGATGACGACGCCTGCAGACTCAGAACCAGGGGCCCCTCCAACCGCGACCAGCCTAGGGTAAGCTTCCCGACACCTAAAGACACCCCTGCACCCGGCGCCCTACAGCCCCCTGTGCCTTCCTTTGGGATACCTACCTGTGCTCCAAGAGCCGAACTTACCTCTCGAAGTGGTGGTCGCCCCTGAAGAGTCTCCGTCCCCGAGTCTGCAGCCTTTGTTCATTTGTTACCTTTCCCATTGAATAACATTGAGCACCCGAAGGCTCAAAAGCACCCTGCACCCAGCCGCCCGAGTGCCTCTGGCCGTGCAACCTTTGCCCTATCCTACTCCCCCCCTTGCCCTGAGCAAGTGATCAGGAGCCCAGCTCCCACAGCTGTGTGTCCTGCTAGCCAGCAGCCACCAATCGTTGGATAACATTGTGCCAAACTACCTCTGTACCCGGCCGCCCCTGTGCCGCTGAGGGTGAACCAACTGTACCTGTCTGACCTTGGGGGACCCCTGAGTCTATGCCCAGAACCTTAACTTCACCAACCGAGTACTCATCTGGAAACCAAACTCACTTACCTCCCATTGGATAACATTGACTGGTTTGACTCGAAAAATCTTCTGTCAACTTTTGAAAACTTAAAATATTCATATAAAATCAACCAAATTCCGAAGTACTCACCTGTGTTCAGGACAGAAGCCAGTACTGTACCTTGTAGCCCAGTACTGAATCGCAAAATTAATCCTTACCGGGTTTACTAGTAATCTGTATTTTCTCCATAGGAACCCATTGTCTGCTTTTCTATGAAATTTCTTCTGTCTACTTTTGAAAACTAGACATAATCTTTAAAAATCCTACGAAATACTGAAACGTAATTACTTACCTGTTTTAAGTTAAGACCCCAGTGCTGGACCCAGGAGCCCAGTACTGGATTAAAAAAGTAACAAGATTGTACTTTACCTGCAACCTGAATTTTCTCCCATTGGATAACATTGCCAGATTTCCGTTGAAAAGTTTCTGTGTTAACTTTTAAAATAGCTTTATATTCCCGAAAAATCACTGCGATAACTAAAACGTTTTAACTAAATTGTTTTCAGCTTAGACCCCAGGACTGAATCTAGGATCCAGCCCTGGAACTACCAAAGTAATCCACAAAGTAATGCACAAAGTAATCACCTGTGTTTTTATAGGAAAACCCATTGAGCTCACTGCGGAATTGTGTGCAGAATTGTGTTGCCTGCTGCAACCCCTGTACCTATTGTGTTTACAAAGTTTAATGCGTTTCTGCACAGTACTCATCTGGGACCTCTCATATTGAGAACAGTAAATCTTTATACCAGTTGGTTCTAGAAAATAAAACATCTATATCTTTGATATAAAAACAATTGGCCTGGAGTTCAGTTCTTGAGTGTGTGAAACCTTTTGCTGACTGAGTGTGTACAACAAATGCTTTACACTGTCCTCTGGTACTGCCTTACTGCTCGACCAAGCTACCACTTTAGAGAGTAAGGTCACACCTGGCTTTAACCTCTGTTATACCTCTATGCACACTGTACCTTATTCTGGTCCAGTGTATATAGAGATACTTTATCACAATGTGATTTCAGGAAAATTCACAGTAAAAAATGCCCCACCAGCCCTTGAAACAGGCTCACTAGCAGAAGAGTAGAGGTACAGCTGAAGGGGTTACGTGACCCGGACAGAACTCTTCATTCAGTGGTCCCGAGGTCGGACTACCTGTCAGGTGGCAACACCCCTGATGCCTCCAGATAATTGTCGAAGTATTTCCAGAGAGACAGGCAGGCAGGCAGTACCTAGAGGGGGGTGTGGGGGGGTGGTTGCGGTTATTGAGGAGTAAAGGCCCCAAGAGTTCTCTATATCTTTCATTGGTTTTTATTGTTAGCATCAGGATTTAAAACTTGATGTGAAAGAAAATACAGCCGCCGTGTTTTGCACAAGTGGCTGGCACACCTCGGGCTTTCTCAAGGCGATCAGAGAAAAGATGTTCATAGTACACTTCACACGAAGGAATCCAAAGAGAAGTCTCTGTAATCGTTCCATATACTGCATGGCTCTCGCTTGAATTACTCTCATAAGCAGCCGACACCACGGCCCTCATACTGACCTGTGGGACCAGCCCTGGCGCTGCCACACTGTCCTATAGGGCAGTCCATCCCTCGGCTGGAGGTGAGAACACAGCATGTGCTCAGGGTCAGAGACACTTTGATTATTGTTTTCGGGCGAGTGCGCGAGAATCAATTCCAATATATTATTACAAGCTGGGCCCTGAAGACGTTTCCATGACAACCCAGCCACCTCTATGGGCCTAGGTCACACTGCAATACGATTAGAAAAATGAGTGCTGGCTGCACGAAATGTACTGAGATGCGCTGCAATGTGTGACACTAACCCCTGATGTGTGGCACTTGGCACGGCCGTTACTTGAAAATGCCTCCTCCCTGGCGGAACATTAGAACTCTTTCGGCCATCATGAAAACTCTTGCACCTAAATCCAAAACAAAAGTGAAAAACAGAATGATCAAAGAACAGCTCTTGTAGTGTCTTGTGAGTTAGCGATGATAAGGCGCCTATGGTCCCCGACAGACTCTGTAGAACGGTAGAACAGTGATGTAGGAGATTGTGTGTGGTTAATAAAGGTTCTTGACGTAGATCGTTCAGTCAACAGTTTATGCAGTGCAGAATAAAAATGTTTATAATTGAGCTCTGTGAGTGGCGTGATCATTTATATGTACCCAGGCTGGGCAGGAGGCTACAACTGGTGACGAGATAGGGGATACATAACTCGAAGAACAAGAGTGCTCCCCCAGAGAGTTTGCCGAAGTCAGGAAACTGCTCATGCTAGCCACCCATGCCCCAGTCGAAGAGAATATTGATGACTGGCATCTGTACAGTCAAGCGGCAGTTCCAGCCAGAGCAAAGCTGTCGAAGGAGCTTTCCAAAGAAATGATCACATCCTTGGACAGACACCTGCTTGTGATGCTGTGAAAGAGATACCACACCACAAAGTGACACAGATCCATAAGTCCTACCAAACTTTAACCCTAAATGCACTAGCAACCATGTACAGAGAAGCCGTAAGAGCAACAACAGTCCAGTGCTAGGAAGCGCTAGCAGGAAAAATAGTCAGACACTGCGAAGCCCCAAAGGAAGCAACAACCATGAGCAGGGAAGCGCTAAAAGACAAATAGCCAGACAGCGAGGAAACACGAAAGGCAGTGGAAACCAAGTACAATGCAGAACACTGAGAATGGTGATTGTTTTGCTGGTCTAGATGCTTTGGGCACTTTGCCACTGCTGTTCAGTGCCAAAGTGCAAGTGCTCCCTATTGTAAATTATGTTATGGATTAGTGACTCCATGATTGGTTATTTGGTTTACTTGTCAGACCCTAGTACAGTGCACTGAGTGTGCTCAGGGCCTGCAGATCAAATGCTGCTGGTGGGCTAGCAGCACTGATTGTGCCACCCACTGAAGCGGCCTGTAAAATGTGACTCAGGCCTGCCATTGCAGATCCTGTGTGCAGTCTGGGACTGCCATATCGACTTGGCAAGTGAACACACTTGCCAGTCCCTAACCTTCCCTTTTCTACATGTTAGTCACCCCTAAGGTAGGCCCAAGGTACCCCTGTGGGCAGGGTGCATTGTATGCGAAGGTAGGACATGCCCTGATGTGTGTGGCATGTCCAATAGGCCAGAATGGGCAGTTAGTTTATAACATCTTATAAACATAACTGGCCCTAGAAACAAGATAGGAAAATAAAGTTTAGTATGCCTGAACTCAGAATGTTAAAGTGCATCTTTTAGTGAGGGTGATTTTTACATTCAGTGTTCGAAAATACCACTTTTAGAAAGTGGGTATTTTCTTGCCTAACCAACCAGTATGCCTCTGCTAGGTTTGTGTATTGCATGTCTGGCTTGTGAGTGACAGGAGCTGGGAGAGGGCTGTGGCTCCAGCAGTCTGATGAGTCAGGGCTGAGCTGAATGGGACCTGAGTTGAATTTAGAGTAGGGGGAGGAGATTTGCATTTCACCTGAATAGACTTGGTCTGCCTTCAACAATGCTGTCTCCACCTCCCGCCAGGAAGCTGCACCAGGGAGGACAGAACTGGTTTTGGCTGGGTACAGACACTCTCTGCCTTCAGAGAACAAAATATTTTGGTGTATAAGAAGGGGGACCCAGACCCCAGAACTTTAGATCAGTTTTGGGAAATCAAGAGGAAACCTTTGCCAAGGAGAAGAGCCGGATAAGCTGAGGAGGAATACTGCCCCTGTGCTGTTTGCTGTCCGGGGTTGGCCTGCAGTGGCTGCTTGCTGCCATAGAAAGGAGAAGAAACGTGCCTCATCTGCACTTGATTCCGACGCCTCACCGAGCAACCAGGAAGAAGCGCCCTGCATCCACACTGGCCGAGAAGACCGTCGCAGTACCTGCTGTGTGGCTGCAAATGAGCACGCATCGTACCGGATCATCGCATCGCGCCACCATTTTGTCGCATCACACTGGATCGTCGCATTGCATCGAGGCGCCACCTTGATGCATCGTAACCGGAACGCAGTAAGAAACCGACGCATCCCCTCCGCACCGGTAAGGAACCGATGCATCACCTCTCCTGCGCTGCAGTAAGGAACCGATGCATCACTTCCCCCGATGCAAGGAACTGACGCATCACCTTCCCTGCGACCCTTTTGTTAGTTTTGCGTGACGGAACCCTGTTACTTTGTTGGAAAGGTGTTGCATTTACAACTTGCAATAAACTGAAATATTTCTACCATTAGAAAGTCTTATTTGTAATGCTGTATTGTGGAATTCTTTTTGTTTGGTCTTGTTAAGATAAAGATTACTTATTTTTCTAAACTGGTGTGGTGTCCATTTGTAGTATTTTCACTGTGTTACTGTATGTGTTCACAAATGCTTTACACGCTGCCACTGAGATTAGCCTGTCTACTCGTGCCAAGCTACCAAGGGGTGAGCAGGGGTTATTTTAGGAGTATATCCCCCTTTCCCTGACTAGAAGCAAGGGTCCCTATTTGGACAAAGATGCTTACCTGTGACAACTAGAGACCCCCATTTCTAACGGTGATGATTGTAGGAGAGTAGGGTCTGCAATCCTATGATCACCCAGATTTTTTTGCTTTTGTTTCACTGGTTTACGACTTTCTCTGGCTGTGGGCCTGCCAATCAGACCCACAGCCTGGCTGTTCTCTTTCTAAATTACCTCATGTACCCTAGGTGCATCTACCAATTGGTACTGGGCCACCTTATCAGACCCTGTAACTCAGGGCATAGGTGTACCCAGGGCTGCCAGGGGCTGCAGCACGTATTGTGCCACCCCTGGCTGGCCTCCTAAATTTGACACAACTGGCTGCATGACAGCTGGGGCAAAGTCGTGTAATCACCCTTTGCTGTAGGTGTAGTATACCTATACCTAACCCTAAAATGGACACACAGATTCCTATCAGTCACTCCTATGGCAGGCCTTGACAATCCTGAAGGCAGAGTGCTTGGAATCGTGTGAGATGGTGCTCTGGCATGAGCTGAGCCTGTCTGCAGCTTGCGGAATCAAGTCCTAATAGCTGTTCCATGATATCGCATACCATATACTCTTAAGTGCATTATAATCCTCGCGGTTAAATGCTATCTTTGGTATTGCTTTATCAAAACATGTCGAGTAAGGTGTCATACGAATTGGAATACTAACCCCTCGCCAATTCTGGCGACGGGGTTAGCATTCCACCCTTCTAGAGGGACACGACATGTATGTAACTGTGAACCCCGGTTAAAGTTAACTGAAGCCTCAGCTCCACAAAATGGATGCTGCCACCACAGACACGAGTCTGACCCCCTGCAGCTGGGAGTCCTTCCAGCGAGGGGAGCCTGGACAAAGGGTTTCCTGTCAGGGGCGGTGCTAGCACCGTCCCAGACATGGTCTTGTGTATCCTGGGTAGGCAGGGCTTTACAGGAAGGTGACTGCTGAGTGGCACCCCGGTGCTCACTACGCATAGGCCGGTCTGAACCAGTTCCAGGGGCACACCAGCCCCTGGCCTGGGGAAGTCCGGCATGGCTGAGGGGTGTAACCACCCCCCACCTAGTCCCACCCATAGGCAGGACCTAGTCACCGGGTCAGCCCCCTTTTTTAGTATAAAGATGGGAGCGGGCCCCCTGTTAAAATTAGATCATCTTTGGAATCAAGATACCACTTTCTTCGAAAGGACTTCACGATTTCTTCTTCAAGATTCTCCCTTGTGGCTAAGGAGTAGTCACCCTGCATCCGCAGGCACCATCCTAAAGAACACTGCGGTCTGCTGCAAGTCCTTCATCACGAATCCGACGACCCAACTCGACGAGACCCGGCTTCCCTGGCACCTCTGACCTCTACTCACCTCTACAGCCAAGCTGAGAACCGTGAGTGCGACGAGACCTCAAGGGACCGACGATCGCCAAGACTGCACGACATCTTTACTGCAAGCCCACCGTGTCCTCCACTGGTGAGTGCTTTGGGGTCCGAGAAGCCCCGACCTTGCGCAGCTCCAGCACCCAAGATCAGCCCCCCTGCATCTCCACGATCTGCGTGGGGCCCTTCTGCTGTTTGCTGTGCACCGCGTTGTTTGGCTACTAGCCGGCTGGCTTGTGGCCCTCTGAACGACGCCCAACGACTTCACGACTGCTGGTCTGGTTGCTCCAGGCTGGCCCTTGCTTCCTTGTTCAAGAGAGGCACCCCGGACCCTCCTGGTCCACTCCAGACGCCATTTTAGGTCCACCGCGTGGGCTTGAATTTGCCAAGGCTTTGTTGCCCAATCCTGGGTCCAGCGACGCCGACAGCTTCTATCTTCGTGGGACAGCTCGATCCTCCATCCTGGTCGCCGACAACGCCTCCTGGTCCGTGAGATCTTCGAGTCAAGCGTCACCCACTCACCTTGTCGAGGTGGCTACCATCCGGTGCCCTCCTGGTGCCCACTGACTACTGGCTAGTAGTCTCGAACTTGGTCCCCTCTGCTTTCAGGTGTCATCTATCTTCAAGATCCAGGCTTGGATCCGACTGAACTTTCTTCACTGGTCACCGGCCAGCATCTTTTCTTCCGGCTCCTGGTCCGTCTACGAGGATTCCCGACGTCTTTTCAGACCTATGCAGCTGCAGCCCCTGGGCTAGGTAACTTCGGCATTTCGGTGCCCCAGCATAGCCTCACTATCCAAGGGTCAGAATCTACTTTCGTTTTCTCCCTACCAGGTCGGGTTCGCCCGAGAACACTAACTTTCTAATTCCTAGCTACCATAGACTCTTGTCCCGCATCTCGCGTGAGAGTGCACACACTGCACCCGAGTCCCCTAGGCCTCCTAGACATAATCTAACGATTCCCTAGTCAAGTCCTAGCGATTCCAAAAGCTATTAGTACTGTACTTACCTGCTAGGAATTTCGCATTCCACTTTCAGAGTATATGGTTTTCCGTGCCCCTCGGGCATTTGTATATACTGTGCTAACTTAAGTATTTTTGTAAGAGTTTTGGTTTGTGCTTAGTACCCTGTCCTCATAAAGAGTACAGGGCTGTTGTGATCTTTAAATAAATAACTGTTTATTTTCATAACACTTGTGTGGTGTCCTTTCACTTGGTATTCAAGGGGTATATGTGTGGTAAACAGCTGGCTTAACGCGCCCTCTCGAGTCTTTAGCCTTAGACTGCTCGTATCCACGCTACTAGGATAGCTGGTCTATAAGGTTGACTTACAACCAATCATCAATAAGGGTTGCTGGACTGATACATAGTGTTCACTAGAATAGTGAGCACTGCATATCAGGCCACCTTCTCACATTGGTGAGCAGCGGTTGGGATTTGAGCTTGCTGTTGTTTTACCACACGTATCCTAAGAATATCTTGTTGAAAGATCACATAAGTACTGTTAGGTACATATAACCAAAGCTTAGAATACTCTGAGTTCTACTGAACCAGCTGTTGTAGCTCCTCAAGGCTTAGCACACCTTGGCTGCAACTCTTAGCAAGGGATCAGTAGGTAAACACATAGTGTAGGTAGGTGCATCACTTACACCACACTAGAAACAGTATGTCGGACAAAGGAGGAAACACTGAGGTTCCCCTTGTGTCAGTTGACCCTCCACAGGTCATCCCTTCAAGATATACTGCGCTTAGCTTCCATGAGTTACGACAAGTGTGTACCTCTAGGAAGATTAAGCAGGGGTCTAACCCCACAACTGCCTTTCTGATTGGTCTCTTAGAGACTCATGATGCAAGGAGGGCTGGTAACCCAGACCCTTCTAATTCAGATGGCAACATGCCCTCATTACAGGGTCCCTTTGATGCCCAGGACCATCCTCTTCAGGAAGCAGATGATGCTGATGATGAGGATGATGATTTGGTATCAGGGGATGAGGCAGAAAAGGAACAGGTAGAAGTCAGCAGACTAACCAGGTCCAACTTAAGCAGACATGAGATGGGCACTAGGGGACCCTTGGGGCCACTCTCAGGTCAGCTTAACATTGGGAATGGACGAGATAGATCTCTATCAAGAGGCTCTATCAGATCCCTTCATACCAATGGCTCTCAACGTTCCTCTCAAAGGGGAATGACATCTCCCCAGAGGAGAACGTATGAAGCTAAGGAAAAGGCAGCCAATCTGAGGATTGAAAGGGAAGAACTTGCCCTGGCCAAAGAGAGGCTTGCCTTTGCTAGAGAGCAACAATTGAGTGGGACAGTCCCCACTGGTGGCAGCATTGTACCTAGCAATAGGGAAAGGAGTTTTGATACAAAACACCTTGGTAAGATAGTGCCCCCCTTTAAACAAGGGGATGACATCCACAAATGGATTACTGCTTTGGAGAGGGCCTGCACTGTGCAAGGTGTTCCCCCAAGTCAGTGGGCAGCTATCTTGTGGCTCTCCTTTGAGGGTAAAGGAAGAGACAAGCTCCTCACCACAAGGGTGGAGGATGCTAATGATTACCAAGTCTTGAAAAATGCACTGGTTGATGGGTTTGGCCTAACCACTGAGCAGTACAGGGTGCTGTTCAGGGATACCCAGAAAACTCAGTCTCAAGATTGGGCTGACTTTGTAGATTGTGCCACTAAGGCTTTTGAGGGCTGGTTGCTGGGCAGTAAGGTTACTGATTATAAAGGATTGTACAATTTGATGATGAGAGAGCAAATTTTAAACAATTGTCAGAACCAGTTGTTGCATCAGCATCTTGTTGACTCAGATCTGACCTCTCCCCAAGAATTGGGAAAGAAGGCAGACAGATGGGTTAGAACAAGAGTTAAACAGAACCAGGGCCAGAATCAAGGTGGTCAGAAGAAAGCAGACCAGAAGGGTAAGGATTCGAAAGGGGAACAAAATGACCAGAAGTCTTCGACAGGTCCCCAACAACCCAAAGAGGGTGGGGGTCAGGCTCCCCAAAAGAAGAAAGAAGGCCAATCTAAAAGGTGGTGCCAATACTGCAAAAGTAAAACTCACTGGTTTAGTGAGTGCACCAAGAAAGGAGGAGGGCAGACTCCTGCCACTGCAGCCCCTAAGGCACCTGTGCCCCCTAGTACAGCCAGCAGTGGTAGTGCACCTCCCAAGGGTTTAGTAGGGTTAACCCTGGGTTCTGAGGGGAGTGACAACTTAGTTGGCACCCTCACTCAGGCTGTCCTTGTCAGTACAGGGGATATGGATATGTCCCCTGACATAAGTCCCAATACTTTGGGCAAATACAGACAGACACCTTTTATTAATGGAAAAATGGCTCAGGCCTATAGGGACACTTGTGCCAGTGTCACAATGGTGACACCTAGCTTTGTGGACCCTGGACAGATCATGCCAGGTACAGAATTCCTGGTGACCAATGCAAGCAATGTCACTACCAATCATAGTATGGCAATTGTAGCTTTCTCCTGGGGAGGGGTAACTGGCCAAAAGAAGGTTGTAGTTAGTTCAGACCTCCCAGTGGATTGTTTGTTGGGCAATGATTTGGAGTCATCACAATGGTCAGAAGTGGAGCAGAGGACTCATCTGGAAATGTTAGGTTTGCCAGCACATGTGTTTGCTGTGACTAGGTCACAGGCCAGAAGATGCCCCACTGAACAGGTGCTGGATCCTGGAACAATGGACCAGACACCTTCCAAGAAAAAGAGCAGTAGGGTTAAGGCTGTGCCTTCCCCCTTGCCCCAGGTTGTGGATCAAGTCTCAGAGGAGGCTGACCTGCAGGAATTGAGGGAAACTGAGCCTAGAGAGTTTGAACTTGATCAAGTTGAATTCTTGGGTTCAGGGGGACCCTCAAGGGAAGACCTGGGGAAGGACCAGTTAGGCTGCCCTTCTCTTGAACCCCTCAGACAGCAGGCTGCTGCTGAGGCTGCTGGGAACGCCACAGGTACCCACAAGGTATACTGGGAAGATGGACTCCTGTACACTGAGTCAAGAGACCCCAAGCCTGGCATGACCAGGAGGCTGGTTGTACCCTTGTCTCAGAGAGGTTTCCTACTTACCTTGGCCCATGAGATTCCCTTAGCAGGACACTTAGGCCAGACAAAGACTTGGGACAGGCTTGTCTCACACTTTCACTGGCCTCACATGAATGAGGATACCAAGGAGTTTTGTCGCTCCTGTGTCACTTGCCAAGCCAGTGGTAAGTCAGGTGGCACAACAAAGGCCCCCCTTATACCAATGCCTGTGGTGGGGGTGCCCTTTGAAAGAGTGGGGATTGACATTGTTGGTCCAATGGAACCCCAGACAGCATCAGGGCACAAGTTTATACTGGTGGTAGTGGATCATGCCACCAGGTATCCTGAAGCTATTCCACTTAGGACCACCACAGCCCCTGTGGTGGCAAGGGCCCTAGTTGGAGTGTTCTCCAGAGTGGGCTTCCCTAAGGAGGTTGTCTCTGACAGAGGTGCAAACTTCATGTCAAGCTATTTAACTGCTATGTGGAAGGAGTGTGGTGTCAATTACAAATTCACTACACCCTATCACCCACAATGCAATGGGCTTGTTGAAAGGTTCAACAGGACCCTAAAAGGGATGATTCATGGACTACCTGAAACACTCAGGCGTAGATGGGATGTCCTGATGCCCTGCCTTCTGTTTGCTTACAGAGAGGTCCCACAAAAGGGGGTTGGCTACAGCCCTTTTGAACTTTTGTATGGGCATCCTGTGAGAGGCCCCTTGTGTTTGGTGAAGGAAGGATGGGAGAGACCTCTCAAAAAGCCTGCAACCAACATAATGGACTATGTACTTGGTCTCCGCTCCAGGATGGCTGAGTATATGGAGAAGGCATCAGAAAACCTTAAGGCCAGTCAAGAACTTCAAAAAGCTTGGCATGACCAAAAGGCTGTCCTGACTGTTTATCAGCCTGGACAGAAGGTGTGGGTGCTGGAGCCAGTGGCCCCAGCAGCACTCAAAGACAAATGGTCTGGGCCCCACACAATCCTTGAGCAAAAGGGAGAGGTCACCTACCTGGTGGACCTTGGAACTCCCAGGAGTCCCCATAGGGTACTCCATGTCAACAGGCTCAAAGCATATGTCGACAGGAAGGACATGGGCTTGCTCATGGCCATAGATGAGGGACAGGAGGAAGAGAGTGACCCTCTCCCAGACCTGCTCACTCAGAATCCTGATGATGGGTCAGTAGATGGTGTTGTCTTTTGTGGCAGCCTCTCTGAACATCAGCAGAAAGACTGTAAACAGGTTCTTCAGTCTTTCAGACGTATGTTCTCTCTGACACCCAGTCAGACCAATTGGTGCACCCATGAGGTTGACACTGGTGACAGCCTGCCAGTCAAGAGTAAAATCTACAGGCAGCCTGATCATGTTAGAGACTGCATAAAAACTGAAGTGCAGAAAATGTTGGAATTGGGAGTCATTGAACCCTCAGATAGCCCTTGGGCTAGTCCAGTAGTTCTAGTGCCAAAACCTCACACCCAAGATGGTAAGAGAGAGATGAGGTTTTGCGTAGACTACAGGGGTCTCAATGCAGTCACTAAGACTGATGCCCATCCAATACCAAGGGCAGATGAACTTATAGATAGATTGGCTTCTGCCAACTACTTAAGTACATTTGACTTAACAGCTGGGTATTGGCAAATCAGGTTAGCTGAGGATGCCAAGCCCAAAACAGCATTTTCAACCCCTGGTGGGCATTATCAATTTGTGGTAATGCCCTTTGGTCTGAAAAATGCACCTGCCACCTTCCAAAGGTTGGTGAATCAAGTCCTTACTGGGCTGGATGACTTCTGTGCAGCATATCTAGATGATATTGCTGTCTTTAGCTCCACCTGGGAGGATCACCTGGTCCACCTGAGGAAAGTGTTAGAGGCTCTGCAAGCAGCAGGCCTCACTATCAAGGCCACCAAGTGCCAGATAGGGCAGACACAGGTTGTATACCTGGGCCACCTTGTAGGTGGAGGCCAGGTTCAGCCACTGGAGAGCAAAATACAGTCAATCAGGGACTGGGCTCCTCCAACCACCCAGACTCAGGTTCGAGCTTTCTTGGGCCTGACTGGATACTACAGAAAATTTGTCAGGAACTATGGTTCCATTGTGACACCATTAAATGAACTGACAAGTAAAAAAATGCCAAAAAAGGTTCAGTGGACAGCAGGCTGTCAAAAAGCATTCGATGACCTAAAGCAGGCCATGTGCACAGCACCTATCCTTAAGAGTCCAGACTACTCCAAACCATTCATTGTCCAAACAGATGCTTCTGAGTTGGGTGTGGGAGCTGTTCTTTCTCAACTGAATTTTGATGGTCAGGATCAGCCCATTGCTTTTATAAGCAGAAGGCTGACCCCCAGAGAGAAGAATTGGTCAGCTATTGAGAGGGAGGCCTTTGCTGTGGTTTGGGCCCTGAAGAAGCTGAGGCCATACTTGTTTGGCACTCACTTCAAGATTCAGACCGACCATAAGCCCCTCTTGTGGCTAAATCAGATGAAGGGTGAAAACCCCAAACTGCTTAGGTGGTCCATTTCCCTACAGGGGATGGACTTTACAGTGGAACATAGACCTGGTACTGATCATGGCAATGCCGATGGGCTCTCCAGATATTTCCACTTAGAACAAGAAGACTCACCTGGTCAAGGTTAGCTTATTGTCCCAAAGTTTGGGGGGGGGTCATGTAGGAGAGTAGGGTCTGCAATCCTATGATCACCCAGATTTTTTTGCTTTTGTTTCACTGGTTTACGACTTTCTCTGGCTGTGGGCCTGCCAATCAGACCCACAGCCTGGCTGTTCTCTTTCTAAATTACCTCATGTACCCTAGGTGCATCTACCAATTGGTACTGGGCCACCTTATCAGACCCTGTAACTCAGGGCATAGGTGTACCCAGGGCTGCCAGGGGCTGCAGCACGTATTGTGCCACCCCTGGCTGGCCTCCTAAATTTGACACAACTGGCTGCATGACAGCTGGGGCAAAGTCGTGTAATCACCCTTTGCTGTAGGTGTAGTATACCTATACCTAACCCTAAAATGGACACACAGATTCCTATCAGTCACTCCTATGGCAGGCCTTGACAATCCTGAAGGCAGAGTGCTTGGAATCGTGTGAGATGGTGCTCTGGCATGAGCTGAGCCTGTCTGCAGCTTGCGGAATCAAGTCCTAATAGCTGTTCCATGATATCGCATACCATATACTCTTAAGTGCATTATAATCCTCGCGGTTAAATGCTATCTTTGGTATTGCTTTATCAAAACATGTCGAGTAAGGTGTCATACGAATTGGAATACTAACCCCTCGCCAATTCTGGCGACGGGGTTAGCATTCCACCCTTCTAGAGGGACACGACATGTATGTAACTGTGAACCCCGGTTAAAGTTAACTGAAGCCTCAGCTCCACAAAATGGATGCTGCCACCACAGACACGAGTCTGACCCCCTGCAGCTGGGAGTCCTTCCAGCGAGGGGAGCCTGGACAAAGGGTTTCCTGTCAGGGGCGGTGCTAGCACCGTCCCAGACATGGTCTTGTGTATCCTGGGTAGGCAGGGCTTTACAGGAAGGTGACTGCTGAGTGGCACCCCGGTGCTCACTACGCATAGGCCGGTCTGAACCAGTTCCAGGGGCACACCAGCCCCTGGCCTGGGGAAGTCCGGCATGGCTGAGGGGTGTAACCACCCCCCACCTAGTCCCACCCATAGGCAGGACCTAGTCACCGGGTCAGCCCCCTTTTTTAGTATAAAGATGGGAGCGGGCCCCCTGTTAAAATTAGATCATCTTTGGAATCAAGATACCACTTTCTTCGAAAGGACTTCACGATTTCTTCTTCAAGATTCTCCCTTGTGGCTAAGGAGTAGTCACCCTGCATCCGCAGGCACCATCCTAAAGAACACTGCGGTCTGCTGCAAGTCCTTCATCACGAATCCGACGACCCAACTCGACGAGACCCGGCTTCCCTGGCACCTCTGACCTCTACTCACCTCTACAGCCAAGCTGAGAACCGTGAGTGCGACGAGACCTCAAGGGACCGACGATCGCCAAGACTGCACGACATCTTTACTGCAAGCCCACCGTGTCCTCCACTGGTGAGTGCTTTGGGGTCCGAGAAGCCCCGACCTTGCGCAGCTCCAGCACCCAAGATCAGCCCCCCTGCATCTCCACGATCTGCGTGGGGCCCTTCTGCTGTTTGCTGTGCACCGCGTTGTTTGGCTACTAGCCGGCTGGCTTGTGGCCCTCTGAACGACGCCCAACGACTTCACGACTGCTGGTCTGGTTGCTCCAGGCTGGCCCTTGCTTCCTTGTTCAAGAGAGGCACCCCGGACCCTCCTGGTCCACTCCAGACGCCATTTTAGGTCCACCGCGTGGGCTTGAATTTGCCAAGGCTTTGTTGCCCAATCCTGGGTCCAGCGACGCCGACAGCTTCTATCTTCGTGGGACAGCTCGATCCTCCATCCTGGTCGCCGACAACGCCTCCTGGTCCGTGAGATCTTCGAGTCAAGCGTCACCCACTCACCTTGTCGAGGTGGCTACCATCCGGTGCCCTCCTGGTGCCCACTGACTACTGGCTAGTAGTCTCGAACTTGGTCCCCTCTGCTTTCAGGTGTCATCTATCTTCAAGATCCAGGCTTGGATCCGACTGAACTTTCTTCACTGGTCACCGGCCAGCATCTTTTCTTCCGGCTCCTGGTCCGTCTACGAGGATTCCCGACGTCTTTTCAGACCTATGCAGCTGCAGCCCCTGGGCTAGGTAACTTCGGCATTTCGGTGCCCCAGCATAGCCTCACTATCCAAGGGTCAGAATCTACTTTCGTTTTCTCCCTACCAGGTCGGGTTCGCCCGAGAACACTAACTTTCTAATTCCTAGCTACCATAGACTCTTGTCCCGCATCTCGCGTGAGAGTGCACACACTGCACCCGAGTCCCCTAGGCCTCCTAGACATAATCTAACGATTCCCTAGTCAAGTCCTAGCGATTCCAAAAGCTATTAGTACTGTACTTACCTGCTAGGAATTTCGCATTCCACTTTCAGAGTATATGGTTTTCCGTGCCCCTCGGGCATTTGTATATACTGTGCTAACTTAAGTATTTTTGTAAGAGTTTTGGTTTGTGCTTAGTACCCTGTCCTCATAAAGAGTACAGGGCTGTTGTGATCTTTAAATAAATAACTGTTTATTTTCATAACACTTGTGTGGTGTCCTTTCACTTGGTATTCAAGGGGTATATGTGTGGTAAACAGCTGGCTTAACGCGCCCTCTCGAGTCTTTAGCCTTAGACTGCTCGTATCCACGCTACTAGGATAGCTGGTCTATAAGGTTGACTTACAACCAATCATCAATAAGGGTTGCTGGACTGATACATAGTGTTCACTAGAATAGTGAGCACTGCATATCAGGCCACCTTCTCACAATGATCACTTGCAAGAGACAAAAAAGGTACTCACTGTAAAAGACGAAGAAGGTGCTGTGCGTCCGGTGAGAGAACCAGTATTGAAACAAGCATTTGCAATGCAATAGGTCTCGCATTTTCGAAACTTTAACCTATTGGTATTGTAAACGACAATGCCTTTTATTTCTGCTGGTTTTTTAGACATAAATAAAAGGCATTGTCATTTACAATGCCAATAGCTCAATATCTCGCAATTGCGAGACCTATTGCATTGCAAATGCTTGTTTCCTTTTGCTCTCACACACCAAGAATAGTTGTGTCTTTTTATGCTCCCTGTTTCAAGTGCGAATATTGTGATCATTTTCCAAACGTACACTAGTGACATCAATGCTAGGTACAATAATGAAACAATATTGATTTTAAAGTCCGGTTTCTGAACCCTGAAGAGAAGGTTCTATGCAGAACTGTAGATTTAAATCAGTTCAGTGACGATTTCAAACGAAAACATGGCATTTAGTAGTGTAAAAGAAGCACTAATAAAGGTCATTTACAAACTGCTTTATGTCATGCTGATCCTTTGTTTTTTTCAATTATATTTAAGAGTTTCAGTTATCTGTTAGTGTAATAACTGTAGTTGGAGGGGCCCGCCACCTGTTGCTGAAAGCCACTACTAGGTATGGGTCTGCTGCGGGTTCAACAGCCCCACCCACAGCTGTATCTCTGTGACCAGTTATCGTTTAACTGCGGGTGGAATCCCAGAGTGTATTTTTTAAGAGTTACAGGAGGGCAGCTTAAGGGAGCATGTTACTGCCTTCGATCATATGGTGCTAGAGGGGGGCAGGCCACTGAAAGCTGGAGCCAGGCTCGAGACCGAAGCCTTTCTCTGGCTCAGCAAGAGACCCCCGAGGAACCTCCATCCACTGTGAGCCGAGCCGTGGCTTCAGCCAACGTCCACTGCTCACCCCTCATGCACAACAATTAAAAAATAAAGTCTTAACATTTCAGTTCAAGAGGATTAACGGATACTCATGTAGTGGCTTATTTGCACAACAAGACTGGATTAATTGTGGCTTCCGAAAGTGTGTGATTTTAAGTGAATACTTTATTTGACCGATCTTCCTTTTTCTTCACCATCACATTTAAAAGCACCTTCAAATATGTGAGTTCAGCACACCAGCTGGACAGAAAACTCTTTTGTTTCATTTAATAGACAGTGTTATTTCATCCATAAGAATGTGTGTCTCTTAGTTCAGGAATGGCAGTATCCCCAGGACGGTGGTGCGGCAGAAATGGTCTAAATTCATGTTTTAAAACTATCACTTTGAATAAGAACTTCTCAGTGAAGTGATCTATAACGTGACATATTTATGGCGAAGCCTCCAAATGTTAAACGAGAGAACAATCACCGCCGCAGCCCGAAAGAAAACACCGGAAGCAGATGTCCGGCCCGCCGCCTGGTTGTGGGCGGGGCCGGGAAGAGGTGTGTCCGCTCCCACTGCCTTGCGGAAGCTTTGCCTGTTGTCCTCTGGTCTCCCGAGTCGTGAGGGAGACCGGAGATGCCGTGCCAGCCATGGCGGGGGGGGGGCTCCGTGCAGAAGAGGGAGCCCCCGCTGGAGAAGGAGAGACCGGCCCGCCGCCGAGCGCCAGCCGACAGGGTAAGTCCCAAATAGAGAGGAGGGTGCCCGCCCCTCCCCTCCAGGCCAAGACTTTTTGTGCCATGAGGCCCGTGAGGCCTCAACGAACATTGAGTCCCCCGAGCGGGACTCCTCCCATGCCCTGGGGTGGTGTCTCTGTATGTGTGCGTGTGTGTGTGTAGGTGCGCTCCTGCGTGTGCTGCGGTGGGCGGGGGGGTGCGCGCGTGTGTCTGTGTGTGTGTGGGCCTTCCTGCCTGCGTGTGCATGTGTGTGTCTGTGGCACGGGACGTGCACGGCGCCGGGCTGGGCGTGCGCGCTCACGAGGTCAAATCTCCGGCAGGAGAAGCTTGTGACAGTCTGCTGTCCACATTCCCCCAAAAGTGATAACATAAGTTGTCTCGCCCTAGACAGCAAAGCTTCGCTTTGCTTTCGTCTAGGCGAGACCTAAAAAGGGGCTTAGTTAAGCGCATATCAAACGCAGCCTGAACAGCATATGCATTCCTAAAACCACCGCTTCCATTTCATACAGCCAAGAAACAAAATATTGGCGCATTGTGGACTGCCTGCATTGAAACGTTTCGTGATTTCATTGATGCGCTGGAAGAAGTAGATAACAAAAAGTCATCAAATACCTCAAGAACCTTGCAGGTGAAGGAAAGAAGCAACTGATAAAGAAAATACTACAATCTAAAGAGGCTTCTTACCATTAAATCAAAGAGGGGCTCAATATAAAATTCATTCCCTTGGCCGTTCCCCTATTTCCCTACTCTCCTTGAACATAGTGCAGAGGTGGGGGGTGACAACATCTGTCCCAAGTTTATAGAGTTCAATCGGTAGCACGTTGGGCTCCGTCGCTTTCCCTGAGTTGAGACCTCTGATTGCTAACGCGACCATCTGGTGTGAGTGCCCCCAGGGCTCCAAACTGCCCATTTTATCCAACTATGCAGAGTGCCTGTCCACCCTTTAATGTGGATTAACTGAAGAAAATTGGGGGTACACTCTCTTTCATCTCTCCCCCACTCTCTTGGTGATTATAAAATGAATACCCCATACCATTCGATTACAACCTGGAGAGAGTTTACATGACCATTTGTAGAGAAAGCGCGAAGCGGGAGAACCTCATATCTAAAATGAATACACAGTTTCCTCGCTAGCGCAGGTTGTATCTCATCCAGGGCAGACTCTAAGATGTACTGGTCTTTTATTCTCAGAAACGCAACTGTTAGTGTCCCTGTTGCTGCGCTCCCCTGTAAACATATTTTAGTTGTCAATTGCACGTACGTCGCAGGGCTCTGCGCTCCAGAGACAGCTGCAGAATCAAAGCATACATCACCACAGGAGCAACCGACGTTTGTGAGCGACATCAAGATACATAATGAAAGTAAACAAAGTAATACAACAAAGCCCCCCCCCTCCAGATACCCCCTCCCTCTCCCTTCCCCTGAAGCCGCACAGAGTCCTCATAGTCCTGGCCACAGCCTTTATACAGAACAACAGAGTCTTAGCACTATAGCACACACCTCCCCGGATCCCCCCTGCCCTGCACCACCACATCCCCGTGTACGTCAGAAATGATCCCAATGGATGAGCCTCTACAACAGTTGGCGGCTCCAGCCACAGACCCCGATAATCCACCCATCTTTTCCATATTTTGTAATGTTTACGTGGACATCCCCTGGCTACAAAAACAGGCTGTTCTATCCCTATGCAAACGTCCAAGCCGTTCTTACACCGATGGGGCCTGCGGCGCCTTCCACTCTTTGGCGATATCTCGCTTTGACAATGTGACGCCTAGTTTCAAGAGATGTAATTTGTAAATGTAACCCCCTATTCCTTCCATTACGTGGAGCAGAGCTAGTCACGGCGTACGTGTGAGTTCCTGCCCCAGGACCTCCGGCAGGCAGGAGAACACCCCCCTCCAGAAACGATCCAGGGAAAGTCACTGCCAGATAGTATGTATGAACGTGCCCTCCTCTCGACCACATCGAAGACACTCCGGGGAGGCAATCAGACCTGCTCAGCACAGTCGAGCCCGGGTCAAATAGACCCTGTGCAAATATTTAAACTGGAAGAGGCAGAGGCGAATCGCTATGGCCGCTCCCCGTGCGGCTGCCAGGGCCTCCTTCCAATCCTCCTCCTCCAGTGTGCCCACATCTTTCTCCCAGTCACCCCGCAGCTTCTGAAGTGTGGTGGAGCAATGCGTAGCTAGAGATTGATAGATCTGGGAGATCTTTTTGGTTTCCAGATCCCCCATAAAGACTCTCGCCTTCAGTGGGCTGAATTCAGGGAGAGATTCCAAACCTTCCAGACTAGGGGATAAAGCATGGCAAAACTGGAGCTATCAGTAGAATTGTGACTGGGGCATAAGAAATTCCCTCTGTAGGTCCCGGAAAGACTTGAGTGTCGTGCCCCTCACAACATCCCCCAGAGTTGAAATACCAATATGTAAGGCCGCCAGCTCGGGCAGGCACCCATTGTTCCAGAGGGGGTCTCCCTAGTCAGGGTATCCCACCAACCCATGCAGCGCAGCGCCTGCCTCCAGATCAGGAATACCACACACGTGGCTGACGGCATCCCGCCTCGCAGCGGCGCTGAGTACAAGATAGTATGCAGTGTATTGGATCCCATGAGTCGTCGTTCCAGAGCATATGCCGGGTCTCTCCTGTCGCCATACCACCATTCATTGAGGACAAGGAGGTGTGAGGCCTGGTAATACGAGAGAATGTCTGAGGACGCGGGTCCTCCACAATAGGTGGATAGAAAGCATGTTCGTAGAGCCACACGCACTTTGCCCCCTCTCACAGAAACTGCCCAAGCACAGAACTCACCAGCCAGAACCATCTGGGCGGGATCGGGTATGGATGATTCTGTAGCTGGTAAAGCAGCTGCGGAAGCGCCACCATCTTGAAAATTGCTGATCTGCTGTATAATGTCAAGGGCATACGCGCCCAGGACTTCAAGTTCAATTTCTGGTATTTGTATAGCGCACTACTCACCCAGAGGGTCTCAAGGCGCTTGAGGGAGGGTGGGTGTATTACTTATCGAATAGCCAGGTTTTTAGTTGCTTTCTGAAGGAAAGGTGGTTCTGTGTAAGTCGGAGGTGAGTGGGGAGAGAGTTCCAGGTTTTGGCCACTAGGTAGGAAAAGGATCTTCCTCCCATAGTGGATCTGTTGATGCGCGGGATTGCGGCGAGAGCTTGATTGGATGAACGTAGTTGGCGGGTGGGTGTGTAGAAGGACAGTCGTGTGTTGAGGCATTCGGGTCCTAGGTCGTAGAGGGCCTTGAGTGCGTGGGTGAGGAGACGGAACGTTATTCTCTTGTTGACGGGGAGCCAGTGGAGATCGTCCCAGGCATAGGGGGATGATCCTAAGATGAGGACTTCCGTTTTGTCCGAGTTAAGTTTTAAACGGCTGTTCTGCATCCATTTGGCTACTTCTTTCATGCCTTCGTGTAGATTGGTTTTGGCGGTGTTTGGGTCTTTGGTGAGGGAGAGAATCAGCTGGGTGTCGTCTGCGTAGGAGATGATGTTGAGGTTGTGCTGGCGCGGGATGGATGCGAGGGGACTCATGTATACGTTGAAGAGGGTGGGTCTGAGTGAAGATCCTTGTGGTACACCACAGATGACTTCGGTGGCCTCTGATTTGAATGGGGGAAGGCGGACTCTCTGGGTTCTTCCGGCGAGGAACGAGATGATCCAATCTAAAGCTTTTCCTTGTATTCCGACGTTGTTGAGGCGTTGTATGAGTGTGCTATGACATACTGTGTCGAAGGCGGCGGAGAGGTCGAGTAGGATGAGGGCAACTGTTTCTCCGTTGTCCAGTAGCGTTCGGATGTCGTCTGTGGCTGCGATGAGGGCGGTTTCGGTGCTGTGTTTGGCTCGGAAGCCGGACTGTGAAGGGTCGAGGGAATTGGTGGATTCGAGGAAGGCGGCGAGTTGATTATTGACGGCTTTCTCAATGACTTTGGCAGGGAATGGGAGGAGTGAGATGGGGCGGTAGTTCTTAAGTTCAGAGGGGTCTGCTGTGGGTTTCTTCAGAAGGGCGCTGAGTTCGGCATGTTTCCAGCTATCCGGGAAGGTAGCGGAGTTGAAGGAACAGTTGATGACATCGCGGAGATGGGGTGCGATGATGGAGTCCGCTTTGTTGAAGATGTGGTGGGGGCATGGGTCAGTTGGCGATCCTGAGTGAATGGAGTTCATCAGGCGGGTGGCGTCTTCAGTGGTGATTGGGTTCCAGGCGAAAAGGTTGTGAGAGTGCTGTTTAGATTCGGAGGTGGGTGGAGTGGGTTGTCCATCGGATTGGTTTTCAAAGCTGTTATGTATGTCGGCGATTTTGTTGTGGAAGAAAGAGGATAAAGAGTCGCAGAGGTCCTGGGAGGGAGTGATGTCGTTGGTGCCGGCGGTGGGGTTGGTAAATTCTTTGACGATGTTGAATAGTTCCTTGCTGTTGTGGTTGTTGTTGTCGAGTCGATCCTTGAATGCTGATTTCTTGGTGGATCGGATTAATTGGTAATTAGGATCAGCACGGACCCGCTCCCATACCGGGGCCAGGTTCCGCTCCCAGGAAATGGCCGGCACGTCCGAGAGGAACACCCCGAAGTATTTCAGACCCCCAACAGCCAACTGGATCGTAGTCGCCCAGTCGCCCACCCTCGTTCGAGCTCCCAGAACCCACAGTGTAGATTTGTAGGGGTTCATATATAATCCAACGTCTCTCCAAAGATCTGCATGACTCGCAGGAGTCGCGGCCCGTCTTGTCCACAGCTGTAAGGAAAAACAGGACATCATCTGCATATAGTGCGATCCTGTCGAACAGACCCGGAGCCCACTCGAAACCCCGGAACTGTGCATCAATGCGCACACATGCTGCCAACGGCTCCAAGGCTAGGGCGAATAAATATGGAGACTGGGGGCATCCCTGCCGTGTGCCCCTCTGAATAGACAAGGTGGAAGAGACCGTACCTGCCACCCGTACTGTCACCGTCAGATCTGTATATAGAAGCATTAGGTAAGAAAGGAAACGTGGGACAAGATTGTCTGCGCAGTAATGCAAATAAATATACCCAACTTAGGGAATCAAATGCCCTGTCCATGTCGGCCAAAAGGAGTGCCGCTGATTCCCCCGTCTGTCGAACAGCCGCTACCGCCACATGTGCCCACCTTATATTATGCCTGGTCGCCATCTGGGGCATGAACCCAACTTTATCGGGGTGTATAAGCATCAAGATGTGAGGCAGGAGCCCATTGGCCAACACCTGGGCCAAGATTTTAGCCTCTACGTTTAGGAGGGAGATGGGGCGATATGAGGCCTGTTGTTCCGGGGCCGGCTGGTCTTAAGGAACACCACCACCTCTGCGTGCTTCCAATCCAGGGGGAGCAGGCCCTTTTCTCGGGCCTCCTCTACCACCGCCCGATAAAAGGGGGCTAGCTGCATATTATAACGTCTGAAGAATTCACTCGGGAACCCATTGGGTCCAGGCGCCCTCCCGGAATTGAGCTCCCCCAGGGCCGTGCCCAGCTCCTCGTCAGTCAGGGGGAGCTCCAATTGGTCACGCACCTCATCCGACACCGCTTTGGGCAGTAGACCGGCTATGAATTTATCAATGGTGGACGCTGGCAAACATTCTCGGGGGGCATATAGATCCACATAGTATGTAGCAAAGCTCTCTGCTATAGCGGTAGGGTCAGTAATCGGTGTTCCCACCTCATCTAGAATACCCGGAAGGGCCTGGGAGTGAAAGTTGGCCTGACAAAGTCGATGAAGCATCTTGCCAGACTTGTTCTCCCATTGATATATCCTGCTTCGCGTCGCTAGCCAAACTTGGCGGGCCTCATCCATCAGGAGAGCGGCACAGGACTGTTGAGCTAGGAGCAGTTGTCTCACATATCTTCCTCCCCCTTCCTCCGGAGTCTGGCGCTCAAGTGCCTCTATGTCGGCCTCCACCCAAGTCAACTCTTCCTTACGATTCCTGCGGGCCGCCGCGCACCATGATATGTCTACACCCCGCAGAGTTGTCTTCAGAGCCTCCCATAAAATCTCAGTGCTGGACACCGACCCCTCATTTGAGGTTGGTTATTGAGCAATAGCCTCCCTCATATGCGTCTCATGCTCGTCATTCTGTAGGTGCCACACCGAGAGGCGCCACCTAAAGGGTTGTCGCCCCCTGCCCATATGGAGCACATGTTGGACAGGCCCCAGAAGGGGGCTCGCTCCCTCCCCGCATGACAGAGCCAGGGCACCGACTCCCCGGAAGCCAACCACAGAAGCAACCCGTAACCCGTCCCACACGGGACGCCTGCCCCCGAACATCCCCGTAACACCGGCCTGGGCCTCCACCAGCACCATTGCCCGGGCCCAGCCGCCATCTTGGACACTGCACCACGAGGCCGCGTGGCCTCAGCTCGACCCCAACCCTGGGCCTGGCCAGGCCCCGACATCCCGGCACCACCATCCACCCAGGAGGTGAACGGACCACTTGGCAGGTCAATGGGAGAGAGGAGTTTTGATGGCTCTCCCCCTCCAGGTGCCGATCGCCCCCAGCCTCCCCGGGCGCTGGCTCCACCCCCCTGCTGGGTGTCTGGTCTCCCTCATCCCGGACCTCCCGACCTCCAAGTGCGAGGGTCCGGACATCAAAGGGCACCAGACCTATAACTGGGGCAGCTCCAGAGCAGGAAGGCAGTTGTATCCTGGTGTCGAGAGACACCGTGAAGAACTCATCCTTGACGGACTGCTGGCGCTGCCGCAGCCTTGCCTTATAAACAGTCGTCCTGCCTGCTGGCGCTGCCGCGGCCCTCTGCAACCTTCATCCTCGTCGGGACCTGCTGGTGCTGCCGCGGCCCGTTGCAACTACCATCTTCGTCGGGACCTGCTGGCGCTGCCGCGGCCCCTTGCCGCTTACGATCTCCTCGGGACCTGCTGGCGCTGCCGCGGCCCGTCCTCCTAGAACGCCGAGCTGGAGGATTGTGAGCTACCCATCATTTCATCGCAGCTGCCAGATTGGTAACAAGACTGTCCCGCTACCCCCTTTTCCCTTCAAAGAGACTAGAATCGAGGGGACCCCTGAGTCCTGACCTCCTTGTACCATTCTACCGTACTTCAAGATTGCTTATAAAGAACGTTAAACCTTATCTTTGTGTGGTGTCCATCTGTGGGGGGGAAGTTACTTGTCTGTACGATCGCTGGAGACGGCTCTCCCCGGAGACCTCTCCCCTTGTCCTCGGCCGACCCTCCAGATCCCGTCTAACATTGGTGGCCAGCGGCGCGATCCGAACCAACGCGTACCGTACAGAGAGTAACTCACCCCACGACTAAACCACAATGTCAACCAAAGAGAGTGGATCCACAGAGAAATTCCAGATGGAGAAATTGGAAGAGTACAGCCATCGAGAGTTAAAACAATTTTGCATAGAACTAGGCATTGCTACCACCGGTCTGAGCACGAAAGACGATTTCAAGCACGCCATAGAATCTTGGGCGGAAACCGGGGCCGTCAGACCCCGGGACCAAAACGTCGAAGCACCAGAAACCAACACCACCTCTCCCGAAGAAAGGAGAGCGGGTCTCTCACAGGAAGAGATCCAAGAAAGAGAAAAAAACAGACTACACGAATTGGAGTTGGCACGGCTCAAGTTGGACGGTGAGCTAAAACTAGCGGAACAAAAACTGAAGTTAGAACACTTACGGCTCCGAGAAGAGCGGGAGGAAAAGCAAAGACAAAGAGAACTCGAAGAAAAGAGACTGGCATATGAACATGAGCGCAAGCTAGCTGAAATCGAACTACGAAAACAAAACAAAGAACTAGGGGTGCCCGAGCAACCGCGCACCCCGGGCGATACGGAACAAAAAGTCCACATCCCCAAGGACGTCGTCCGAGAATATTATCGGAACGACGACATACAACAGTGGTTCAAGGCCTATGAGATCGCCATGACCTCCCACCGGATCGATCGAAGTGACTGGGGAGCCGGTCTGTGGGGGAGGTTCGTTAATGAAGGCCGCGATGCCCTGCTACAGCTCCCGGACCATCAGATGACGTCCTATGATCACATGAAGGCCGCCCTCCTCACTCGATATGGACTCACGCCCGAGATGTACCGCCAGAGGTTCCGCGACTGCACCCGGATCCCGGGTACAACTTGGGTGGAGTATGTGAACTATTTTAGCCGAGCCTTCGAAGGGTGGATCAAGGGTAGCCGAGTAACCACCTACGAACAACTCTTCAACCTCATTGTATGGGAGCACCTCTCCAACAACTGCTTCGTCGAGCTCAGGCAGCACCTCCTCGACAGTAAACTGACTGACCCTCGGCAGCTCGCCGCTGAGGCTGACCGTTGGGAGAGCACCCGCGTGGCCCGGAGTGGGCCAAACGAACAGAACCGAAACAACCAAGGTCATCATCGTCCCCGAGGAGGAGGAGGAGGAGGCCAGGGCCGGGGCAAAGATGCCATCCCAGCAGCTCCCGTCAACAACGCCCCGCCCTCGGCTGGGCAGGGGAACCCTCCGATGCGCCCAGGGTTCCGAGCCAATGTCACGTGCCATCGGTGCCAGCGGGTCGGACACTATGCCAGCGACCCGAACTGCCCAAAGAACCAGACTCCCGGGCCCCGCCAGGTCGCGGCCGCCGCCCTAGGAGAAGAGCAAACTTCCGAAGAGCATGAGGAATACGAACAGGAGCAGCCCGAGTGGGAACCTGCCGCCATGGTCCTGGCTTGCCTAGGGGGAAGAGACATGGTCCCGCGGGTCCCCCTACCCGCAAACACCAGAAAATACAGCCAGTGGGTGAACATCAACGGACGCAAGGCCGAAGCCCTGCGTGACACAGGAGCCAGTGTGACGGCCGTCCGCTGTCACCTGGTGACCCCAGAACAAATCCTGCCGAACGTCCTTTGCCCTGTCCGATCAGCTGACAATTCTGAGAGCCTGTGTCGGATGGCCTGTGTCCCCTTTGAATGGGGGGGGGTCCGGCATGCTGAAAGTGACTGTCCGCGATGATGCCCCTGTGGACTGCCTCCTGGGAAACGATCTTGAGAGTTCCCCGTGGGCGGCCGTTGAGAGAAGAGAACACCTGGGGATGCTGGGCCTCCCAGACTGGGCGTGCGCAACAACCCGGTCCATGGCCGCCCGTGCCATCCCCGGGCCCGAAGAGCCCGAATGGCCAGCACCTCCTCCCCCGATCACTCCAGAGGAAGACGCCGGCCGCCCTGACCCTCCAGAACAAGCCCCGGAAGAGCCCGCTCAGCCTCAGGCCCTTCCAGACCTGGCTCAGTGGCGTCAAGAGGGGGGGCCCACCCAAGAACAATTTCTGCAGGAGCAAAAGACCTGTCCCTCCCTCGAGGGACTCCGACAGCAAGTCAGTCAAGTCAAGTCAAGTCAAGAGATTTATATAGCGCGCTACATACCCAGAGGGTCTCAAGGCGCTTTAAGAAGGGTGGGGAATTACTTCTCGAATATCCACGTTTTAAGTTGCTTTCTGAATGCTAGGTGGTTCTGAGTAAGGCGAAGGTGAGTGGGAAGTGAGTTCCAGGTTTTAGCTGCCAGGTAGGAGAAGGATCTCCCTCCCATGGTGGTTTTGTTGATGCGAGGTACAGTGGCAAGGGCTTGGTTTGAGGATCGTAGTTGGCGGGAGGGGGTGTAGAAGGACAGTCGTGTGTTGAGGCATTCGGGTCCAATTTCCTAAAGTGCTTTGTGTGCGTGGGTTAGGAGACGGAAAGTAATCCTCTTATTGATGGGGAGCCAGTGGAGGTTTTTCAGGTGCCCAGAGATGTGTTCTTTACGCGGGATGTCTAATATGAGCCTGGCTGAAGCGTTCTGGATGCGTTGGAGTTTTTTCTGAAGTTTTGCGGTGGTACCGGCGTATAGGGTGTTTCCGTAGTCCAGGCGGCTCGTGACCAGTGCGTGGGTGACTGTTTTTCTAGTTTCGGTGGGGATCCAACGAAATGTTTTTTTGAGCATGCGAAGAATGTTGAAGCAAGATGAAGAAACGGCGTTGACTTGTCTGTTCATCGAGAGTGAGGAGTCTAGGATGACTCCCAGGTTCCGTGCGTGGTCCGTCGGGATGGGTGCTTTTCCAAGGGCCTCCGGCCACCAAGAGTCATCCCAGGCGGGGGGGGAGGTGCCTAGGATGAGGACTTCTGTTTTGTCTGAGTTCAGTTTCAGACGGCTGTGCTTCATCCATTCGGCTACTTCTTTCATTCCTTCATGCAGGTTGGTTTTGGCAGTGTTAGGGTCTCTGGTGAGAGATAGGATCAGTTGAGTGTCATCGGCGTAGGAGATGATGTTGAGGTTGTGTTGGCGTGCGATGGTCGCGAGGGGGCTCATGTATACGTTGAAGAGGGTGGGGCTGAGTGAGGATCCTTGTGGTACGCCGCAGATGACTTCAGAGGCCTCTGACTTGAATGGTGGAAGGCGGACTCTCTGGGTTCTTCCGGTGAGGAACGAGGTGATCCATTCCAGTGCTTCTCCTTGGATTCCGACGTTTTTGAGGCGCTGTAGAAGGGTGCTATGACAGACTGTGACGAAGGCAGCGGAGAGGTCGAGGAGGATGAGGGCGACTGTGTCTCCATTGTCCAGTAGAGTTCGAATGTCGTCTGTTGCTGCGATGAGGGCGGTTTCAGTGCTGTGTTTGGCTCGGAAGCCAGACTGTGAGGAGTCGAGGGATTTGTTGGTTTCGAGGAAGGCGGCGAGCTGGTTGTTGACCGCTTTCTCGATGACTTTGGCCGGGAATGGAAGGAGCGAGATAGGGCGGTAGTTTTTGAGTTCGGTGGGGTCAGCTGTGGGTTTCTTCAGAAGGGCGCTGAGTTCGGCGTGTTTCCAACTTTCCGGGAAGGTTGCGGAGTTGAGGGAGCAATTGATGACGTCTCGGAGGTGTGGTGCTATAATGGAGTCTGCTTTGTTAAAGATGTGGTGAGGGCATGGGTCTGTGGGGGATCCTGAGTGGATAGAGTTCATCAGACGGATGGTGTCTTCAGTGGAGATAGGGTTCCAGTCATTGAGGGTGTTCAAGGGGGGTGGGGGTCCTGCAGAGGGTTGGGTGGGGTGGTCTTCGGGTCGGTTGTCGAAGCTGTTGTGGATGTCTGCAATTTTGTTGTGGAAGAATGAGGCTAGGGAGTCGCAGAGGGCTTGAGAGGGGGTGATGTCGTTGGAGTTGGCTGAGGGGTTGGTAAATTCCTTGACGATGTTGAATAATTCCTTGCTGTTGTGGGCGTTGCTATCTAGTCGTTCCTTGAAAGCGGCTTTCTTGGCATTCCGGATCAGTTGGTGGTGTATGCGGGTGGCGTTTTTGAAGGCGTCTTTGGTGCTGGTGATTGGGTCTTTTTTCCAGGCCTTCTCAACGGAGCGACAGAGTTTCTTGGATTTCTTAAGATCATCGTTGAACCAGGAGGCCTTCTTGCTGCCTAGTTTCATTTGTCGTTTTTTCAGTGGTGCTAGGATGTCGGCACTGTTGGATAACCATTGGGTGAAGTTAGTGGCTGCTTGGTCTGGGTTTGAGGAGTGGGCGGGGGGGTATTGAAGAAGCGATTAGGAGATCTGGTCGATGGTGACTTTGTTCCAGTTTCTTCGCAGAGTGGGTTGGGGATGGTTGTTGAATGTGGACTTGTTGTAGGTAAAGGGAACGCAGCTGTGGTCAGTCCAGAGGAGAGCTGTGGTGTGGCTGAAGGAGACATGTTTGCTGGAGGTGAAGATAGGGTCGAGTGTGTGACCTGCGATGTGGGTGGGGGTAGTGACAAGTTGTTTAAGTCCGAGGTTGGCGAGGTTGTCCAAGAGGGAGGTGGTGTTGCGGTCGTTGTTCTTTTCAAGGTGAAAGTTGAGGTCTCCCAAAAGGATGTAATCCTTGGAGGGGAGTGCGTGTGGAGTGATGAAGTCCGTGATGTCTTCACTAAATTGTGCGCGGGGTCCTGGTGGCCTGTAGAAGAGGGTGCCTCTGAGTGTGGTCGATGTGGATCTGTAAGTGAAGGTGTTCAGTGTTGGCGAGATTGACGTCTGAGCTGGTTGAGATGCGGATGGATTTCTTATTGACAATAGCGATGTCTCCTCCTGTTTGGTCGGTCCGGTACTTACGGATGATTTTATAGCCTTCCGGGATGGCAATGGTGATGTCTGGGGCTGAGGAGGCGTTCATCCATGTTTCTGTTAGGAAGGCGACGTCCGGAGAGATGGTGTCTAGTAGATTCCAGAGGTCGATGGTGTGCCTGTGGACTGAGCGGGTGTTGAGCAGGATGCATTTTAGGTGGTTGGGGTCGGATATCTGTTGTGTGTTCGTAGATGAGGAGTTGTTCTTGGTGCCGTCGAACTTGCAGGAGTTGCAAGAGAAGGGTCCATGGGTGTGTCCAGGAGCGGCTTGGACGCAGTTGCGCGGGAGACACCGCAGGGGCGCACTGGATCTACTGGGACAACAACTTACTGTACAGCGAGCAAAGAATTGCAGAATTGGGGGCCAGTCGGGTGCTGGTGGTACCCCTCCGTTTCAGAGACTTCCTTTTAAACTTGGCCCACGACGTCCCCCTGGCTGGGCACTTGGGGCAAGATAAAACCTACAACCGCCTGGTGACCCACTTTTACTGGCCCAAGATGCGAAATGACGTTTCCAACCACTGCCGGGCCTGCCCCACCTGCCAGGCCAGCGGCAAGAGCGGTCGAAAACTCAAGGCACCCCTGCAACCATTCCCCGTTGTCACCACCCCGTTCGAACGAGTGGAAATAGACATTGTGGGGCCCCTGGACCCCCGAACAGCACAAGGGCACCGATTCATCCTGGTCCTGGTGGACCACGCTACCCGTTATCCCAAGGCCATCCCCCTTCGAACAGTGACAGCACCAGTGGTAGGCCGAGCCTTGATGGGGATCTTCTCGCGAGTGGGCTTCCCCCGGGAGGTTGTCAGTGACCGGGGCACGAACTTTATTTCGAAGTATATGAAATCCCTCTGGCAGCAGTGCGGGGTCACCTACCGTTTCACAACCCCCTATCACCCGCAAGGGAACGGACTGGTCGAGCGGTTCAACCGCACCCTCAAGGGAATTATTATGCGGCTGGAGGAGCCCCTACGCCGCCAGTGGGACGTGCTACTACCGTGCCTCCTCTTCGCCTACCGAGAAGTTCCCCAGAAGTCCCTCGGTTTCAGCCCTTTCGAGCTCCTGTACGGACACCCTGTCCGAGGGCCCCACAGCCTAGTGAAAGAAGAATGGGAGATGGCCCCCCTGAAAACCCCTCCAGATGTCTACAAGTACCTCCTGACCCTCCGCAACCAGACCAGGCGATTCAGGGAGATCGCTAAAGCCAACCTAGAGGCCAGTCAGGAGGACATGAAGAAATGGTACGATCAACATGCCTCCTCCATTGAGTTCGAACCTGGTCAGCAGGTGTGGGTGATGTCCCCCACCGAACCTTGTGCCTTGCAAGATAAATGGACAGGACCCTTCAAGGTGGTCGAACGCAAGGGCCCTGTCACCTATCTCATCGACATGGAGTCCCCCCGAAACCCCCTCCGGGTCCTCCACGCCAACAGACTCAAACCACACTTTGTGCGCTCGGAGCTCAGCCTCCTGATGGCTACAGACAGTGGGGCGGAAGAAGACTCCGAGCCCCTCCCGGACCTGCTGAGGACCCGTGAGAGAGATGGTTCCGTGGATGGGGTCCGACTCTCCGATGCCCTGACCCCGGAGCAGCGCCAAGACTGTCGGACCCTCCTGTTGCAATTTGCAGACCTGTTTTCCCCCACCCCCGGGGTCACCCCCTGGTGCCTTCACGACGTGGATACTGGGGACAGTCCCCCTATCCGACACCGGGCCTACCAAGTCCCAGACCGGGTGCGAGCCTGCATCCAAGAAGAGGTCACCAAAATGCTCGCACTCGGGGTCATCGAGCCCTCAGACAGCCCCTGGGCCAGCCCTGTCGTACTGGTACCCAAAGCGGCTGCCCCGGGCACCACCCCCGAGCTCCGGTTCTGCGTTGACTATCGGGGTCTGAACGCTGTCACCCGAACCGACGCTCATCCTATCCCCCGAGCAGATGAACTGGTCGACCGCATGGGGGCTGCCCGCTACCTAAGCATCTTCGACCTGACAGCGGGCTACTGGCAGATCGGCCTCACCCCCAGGGCCCAAGAACGATCCGCTTTCTCCACCCCGGATGGGCACTACCAGTTCACTGTGATGCCCTTCGGTATGAAAAACGCTCCAGCCACTTTTCAACGACTTGTGAACCAGGTATTGGCGGGCCTCGAAGACTTCAGCGCCGCCTACCTGGACGATATCGCAGTATACAGCCGCCACTGGTCAGACCACCTCTGCCACCTCCGAGAGGTCCTGCAGGCCCTTCAGCGTGCTGGCCTCACCATCAAGGCCAGCAAATGCCAAATCGGCCAAGGGTCCGTGACCTACCTGGGACACCAAGTGGGGAGCAGTCTGGTAGCCCCTCTCCAACTCAAGATCGCTGCCATCCAGTCCTGGCAGCCCCCCGTCACCCAAACCGAGGTACGAGCCTTCTTGGGGCTCACCTTATACTACCGGAGGTTTGTGAAGGACTATGGCAGCATTGTGGGGCCCCTCACGGAACTCACATCCAAAAAGCATCCCAAAACGGTCAACTGGACCCCAGACTGTCAAGCGGCCTTCGAGAAACTGAAGGACGCCATGTGCACCGCCTCGGTGCTCCAGGCCCCCGACTACAGCCGTGAGTTCATCGTCCAGACCGATGCCTCGGACCATGGCATTGGGGCCGTCCTCTCGCAACTCAACTCCGAGGGGGTCGATCAGCCAGTGGCCTTCATCAGCCGCCGCCTACTGGCCCGAGAACAGCGCTGGAGTACCATCGAGCGGGAGGCCTTCGCAGTAGTGTGGGCCCTCAAGAAACTCCGGCCCTACCTCTTCGGTACCCACTTCCGGGTACAAACAGACCATCGCCCCCTGCAATGGTTAATGCAGATGCGGGGGGAGAATCCCAAACTGCTGCGATGGTCCATCTCCCTGCAAGGGATGGACTTCACTGTGGAGCATCGCCCTGGTCAAGATCACGCCAATGCGGATGGCCTGTCCCGCTTTTTCCAGCCTTTACGGAGAGAGTCCCCAAGAGGATGGGTGACTCTTGGAGGCGTGGGTTCGGATCCCACCGCTGCCACCAATGTTAGACGGGACCTGGAGGGTCGGCCGAGGACAAGGGGAGAGGTCTCCGGGGAGAGCCGTCTCCAGCGATCGTACAGACAAGTAACTTCCCCCCCACAGATGGACACCACACAAAGATAAGGTTTAACGTTCTTTATAAGCAATCTTGAAGTACGGTAGAATGGTACAAGGAGGTCAGGACTCAGGGGTCCCCTCGATTCTAGTCTCTTTGAATGGAAAAGGGGGGTAGCGGGACAGTCTTGTTACCAATCTGGCAGTTGCGATGAAATGATGGGTAGCTCACAATCCTCAAGCTCGGCGTTCTAGGAGGACGGGCCGCGGCAGCGCCAGCAGGTCCCGAGGAGATCGTAGGCGGCAACGGGCCGCGGTAGCGCCAGCAGGTCCCGACGAAGATGGTAGTTGGAACGGGCCGCGGCAGCGCCAGCAGGTCCCGATGAGGATGACGGATGCAGAGGGCTGCGGCGGCGCCAGCAGGCAGGACGACAGTTCACAAGGCAGGGCTGCGGCAGCGCCAGCAGTCCGTCAAGGATGAGTTCTTCACGGTGTCTCTCGACTCCAGGATACAACTGCCTTCCTGCTCTGGAGCTGCCCCAGTTATAGGTCTGGTGCCCTTTGATGTCCGGACCCTCGCACTTGGAGGTCGGGAGGTCCGGGATGAGGGAGACCAGACACCCAGCAGGGGGGTGGAGCCAGCGCCCGGGGAGGCTGGGGGCGATCGGCACCTGGAGGGGGAGAGCCATCGAAACTCCTCTCTCCCATTGACCTGCCAAGTGGTCCGTTCACCTCCTGGGTGGATGGTGGTGCCGGGATGTCGGGGCCTGGCCAGGCCCAGGGTTGGGGTCGAGCTGAGGCCACGCGGCCTCGTGGTGCAGTGTCCAAGATGGCGGCTGGGCCCGGGCAATGGTGCTGGTGGAGGCCCAGGCCGGTGTTACAGGGATGTTCGGGGGCAGGCGTCCCGTGTGGGACGGGTTACGGGTTGCTTCTGTGGTTGGCTTCCGGGGAGTCGGTGCCCTGGCTCTGTCATGCGGGGAGGGAGCGAGCCCCCTTCTGGGGCCTGTCCAACAGGCAACCACTGCATACCAATACCCCAGGTCAGGGAGAGTATTCCTCCTTCAGCTTTCCCAGTTCCTTCTTGTCAGGCAGAGGTTTTTTCTTGTCAAATCTGGATCTAATTTCTTGGGAGCTGGGTCCCAATACTTATACCCCGAAATCCTTTGTTCCTCTGGGGTTGAGGGGCCTGTGTCCAGCCAAAACCAGTTCATGAGCACTTTGTTGACATGACTCTGACTTTTCATTCAGGGAGCAGGCTAGAGACATCAGAAACTCCACAGGAGGTGGAGCCGGTGTTATGGAGGAAAGGCAGAGTCCTACTCAGAGCCCAGGTGCACTCCTCCCACCCATCTGGATGTAAATCTACCTAGGCCTGCCCTCTGGAATCCCCCAGCCCGGTCACTCACAGGAACCAGACAGCAGATACACATCAGAGCAGAGGCGGGCTGAAATGGTTAGGCAAACAAATACCTACTTTCGAAAAGTGGGATTTACAAACAAAGAACATTAAAATAAACTTTACTAATAGATGTATTTTATTATTCTGAGTTCAGGCACACTAAACTCGAATTTCTACCATGTTCCCTGAGTCTGTTAGGATCATAGAATGTAACAATTCTAACAGCCCATTCCGAGCCTTGCAATAGTGAAAAACGAAAATAGCTGTAATTCAATATTAGGACATGCCACACACATCAGGGCTTGTCCTACCGTATACTTACAATGCACCCTGCCCTTGGGCCTACCATAGGGGTGACTCGCATGAAGTAAAGGGTTTAGGGAGTGGGTGCACTTGTCCAGTCAGCATGACAGTACCAGACTGCACGCAGGTTCTGCAATGGCAGACCTTAGACACATTTTACAAGGCTGCTTCTGTGGGTGGCACAACCAGTGCTGCACGCCCACTAGTAGCATTTGGATTTACAAGCCCTGGGCACTCCTGGTGCATTTTACTAGGGTCTGACAATAAACCAAAGAAGCCAATCATGGAATCCAATCAATGTATACACTTTATACAGGGAGCACTTGCACTGTGGCACTGATTGGCAGTGGCACAGTGCTCTGAGCAGCTAACACCAGCAAAACACATGAGGCACAGTAACAAAAAGTGGAAGGGAGACCCACGCCAAGGTGCCAGGTCTAACAGCATCCCATATCAACATTCCATAAGAGTTAGCGTTAGATAGTTAGTGTAAGAGTTAGTGTTAGAAAGTTAGTGTAAGATTTAGGGTTAGATAGTTACTGCAAGGGTTAGCGTTAGATAGTTAGTGTAAGTTTGCGTTAGTTAGTGTAAGAGTTAGGGTTAGATAGTTAGTGTAAGTGTTAGTTAGTGTAAGATTTAGGGTTCGATAGTATAAGAGGTAGCGTTAGATAGTTAGTGTAAAGGTTAGCGTTAGATAGTTAGTGTAAGAGTTACGGTTAGATAGTTAGTGTAAGAGTTAGGGTTAGATAGTTAGTGTAAGAGTTAGGGTTAGTTAGTTAGTGTAAGTGTTAGCGTAGATAGTTAGTGTAAGTTTGCGTTAGATAGTTAGTGTAAGGGTTAGATAGTGTAAGAGTTAGCGTTACATACTTAGTGTAAGAGTTAGCGTTAGTTAGTTTAAAAGTTTGCATTAGATAGTTAGTAAAAGTTAGCTTTAGATAGTTAGTAGAAGTGTTAGCTTTAGATAGTTAGTGTAAGTTAGTGTTAATCAATCAATCAATCATAGTTTTGTAAAGCGTGCTACTCACCTGCGAAGGACTCAAGGCGCAGGGAGGGTGGTGCAGCTCTGGATCAGTCGAAAAGCCAGGTCTTGAGGCTCTTCCTGAAGGTGTGCACAGTAGGGGACCATCTCATGTTGATTGGGAGCTCGTTCCAGGTCTTTGCAGTGACGTAGGAGAGAACTCTTCTACCTGCTCGGGTTCTGCAGATGCGTGGGGTCACTGTTAGGGCGAGGTCATCGGAGCGGAGGTTCCTTATGGGTACGTGGAAGGTGACTCTCTCTTTGAGTTATTTGGTCCAATGTTGTGGAGGGATTTGTAGGCGTGGGTGAGTAGTTTGAAGGTTACTCTCTTCTCAACGGGGAGCCAGGGAAGGTCTCGTAGGCGCTGGGTCATGTGCTCGTGTCGAGGGGTTCAGAGGACGAGTCTGGCTGCAGTGTTTTGGATGGTTTGGAGCTTGTGAAGCAGGGTTCTGGTTATTGCAGCACAGAGGGCATTGCCATAGTTCAGTCTGCTGGTTACAAGTGCATGGGTGACGGTCTTTCTGCTTTCGGGGGGATCCACTTGAAGGTGTTGCGGAGTATGCGGAGGGAGCTAAAGCAGGTGGAGGTGAGGGCATTGATCTGGCGGGTCATGGAGAGGGAGTAGTCTAGGATGATGCAGAGGTTACGGGTCTGATTGAGTGGGTGGGTTTCCGAGGGGGGGGAGGCCACCAGGTGTTGTCCCAGGCGGTGGAGGAGGGACCAAGGACGAGGACCTGTCTTCTCTGAGCTGAGCATCAGGCAGTTGTTGTTCATCCAGGCTGCGGCTTCCTTCATTCCTTCCTGGAAGCAGAGTCTGGTGTCTTAGGGGTTCTTCGTGAGGGAGAAGATGAGCTGGGTGTCGTTGGCGTAGGATAATATGCTGAGCCCTGCTGTCTGACGATGGAGACGAGGAGGGCCATGTAGATGTTGAAGAGTGTAGGGCTGAGCGAGGATCCTTGGGGTGCTCTGCAGTTGATCTCTGTAGGTTCGGAGAGGAAGGGAGGGAGTCTGATCCTTTGGGTTCTGCCGGAGAGAAAGGAGCGGATCCAGTCGAGGGCAGTTCCTTGTATACCGGCGTTGTGGAGTCTGGTTGCGAGAGTGCGGTGAGAGACAGTGTCGAAGGCTGTGGAGAAGTCTAGTAGGATGAGGGCCACAGTGTGAACTTGGTCGAGAAGCATGCAGATGTCGTCCGTGGCGGCGAAGAGGGCGGTCTCGTGCTGTGGTTTCTGCGAAATCCGGACTGGGAGGAGTTGAGGATGGCGTTCTCTTTGATGAAGGTGGTCAGCTGGGCATTGATGAATCTCTCTGGGATTTTGGCTGTGAAGGGAAGGAGAGAGATGGGCCAGTAGTCCTTTAGGTCCATTGGGTTGGTGAGGGTTTCTTGAGGAGGGGCTTGGCCTCTTCCTGCTTCCAGATGTTGGGGAAGATGACGTATTCGAAGGAGGCATTAAAGGTCTGGCCTAGCTCGGGTGCTATGGTGGCAGTGGCTCTGTGGTAGATATGCAGTGGGTAGGGGTCTGTGGGGCCTCCTCAGTGGATGTTCTTCATGGTCATGGCGGTGACTTCGATGGTGGAAGGTTCCAGTTGGTGATGGTGGGCTGGTTGTTGGTGGTGGGGAGGAGGGTGGTGTCTGGAGTCTGTTCGCTGAAGTAGTCGTAGAGGGCCTTGATTTTCAGGTGGAAGTAGGAGCTGAGCCTGTTGCAGAGGTCCTGGGATGGTGCGAAGTCCGTGGCTTCGCAGGAGGGTTTGGTGAATTGCTGTATGACGTTGAAGAGTTCTTTTTTGTTACTTGCGTTGGTGTGGATTTTGTTCTTGATGAAGGTCTGCTTGGTGGCTCTTATGCGCAGGTGGTATTCAGTCATGGCATTCCAGTAGGTGTTCTGATCTTCGGTAATTTTCCTGTTCATCCAGAGCTTCTTGAGGCGTCCGGTGGAAGGTGAACTAGGCGGCCTTCGGGGGGCGTTGTTTAATAGGGTGGCGGAGGGGTACGAGCTTCTCTTCGCAGCTGGAGATCCAGCGGTGTAGTTCTTTGGCTGCTGAGTTGGCGTCGGTTGTGGCAGAGGGGGGTCATGGAGGAGGGTGGTGCTGAAGTGTTCCTCTGTGATCTTACTCCAGTTCCTTCGTGGCTGGCATGGGGCGGCTTTGGGTGCGGTGGTGGTGTTGAAGTTTAAGTGTACACAGTGGTAGTCTGCCCGGAGGGGGTGTGTGGCGTGTCTGAAGTGGATGTTTGTCCCTTCTTCGAAGATGAGGTCGAGGATGTTTCCGGCTCTGTGGGTAGGGGTGGTGACGAGCTGTTTCAGTCCGAGGTTGGCGAGGTCGTCAAGGAGATTGGTGGAATCAAGGTTACTGTGGTTGTCGAGGTGGATGTTCAGGTTTCCGATGAGCATGTAGTCCATGTAGGTGATGGTGTGGGGTGCAACAAGGTCGGCAATGGTGGTGGCAAAAGAGGCACGAGGCCTGGGCGGTCTGTAGACGAGGGTCCCACGCAGCGCGGTTCTGGGGCTGGTCTGGAAGTGGAGGTGCTCTTTGTTGGAGAGGGGGATGCTTGTGCTAGAGATGAAGAGTCAGAGGGAGCTCTTGTGCACGATGGTGAGTCCTCCTCCTGAGCGGTGGGGGAGGTCCTTACTCTGGATCTTGTATCCGTCAGGGATGGCAGTGGCGATGGCAGCGGCAGAGGAGGCATTGGTCAATGTTTCTGTGAAGAAGGCGACGTCTGGCGAGAGGGTGTTGAGCAGGTCCCAGATCTCTATGGCGTGTCTGTGTATGGAGCGCAGTTAGTGTAAGAGTTAGGGTTAGTGAGTTAGCGCAAGAGGTAGGGTTAGATATTTAGTGCAAGAGTTAGTGTTTGAAATGTCCTAAAATGATCATTTGGAACCTGAGAGCAATAATGTGAGGCCCGGGGCTCAGATTATGCTTCTTTTTTTTTTACTGAATTTTCACAGCTGTCAATCATAATGCAGTAATCTCAAAAGTCAGATTTATATACTATATATCAGTAACCACAGCCACCAATCACTACCCTTTATTCTTCTCAAATATGGCCAGAACCATCTTGACTGCCTCTTTTTTTGGTGCTCAGCAGCCAAAATGAATGCGGAAGCATTTGAGTGCAGACGTTATTGTAGGAATGCGCCCTTTTTGACATGGTCACCCCGACTTTATCTAGTATTTGATGCGATTTTGACTGGAAGTGCATTGGGTTCCTGCTAACCAGGTTCCCATTGCCAGATCCCTTTCCCAAAAGTGTTCAATTGTTTCTACAAATGGCAATACCTTTAGCACCCTCTGTAAGTCCTTAGTAAATGGTACCCCAGGTACCAAGGGCAAGGAGGCTAAAGAGGCCACCCTAAGGGACCCCTCAGCAAAAACATACGCACTGCCACTGCAGACTGCATGTCTTGGTGCAGACAAAAGTGAAAACACCACATCGCTCACCTCCCTGTGTGCCATGCCAGCATACCCTGCATGCAGTGTGGATAAGTCACCCCTGCAGCGGGACTTACAGTCCTAAGGCAGGGAGCACTATGCTCCATGTGTGGACATAGCTGCATGAGCAGATATGGCGCTGTGTTGGTCAGTTCCATTACTGCCTGTAAAAGTGAACAGGGAAACCGTTTTAAGTGCATGCGCAGAACACTGGAGAAAACGAGTTCCCCAACTACATGATGGTATCAAACATCTCGTATTAATGCGCCCACGCTGATTCCAGTGGTGATGTATTAATACATGCACCCAGAGGGCACCTTAGAAAACCTACCAACTACCAGTGTGCTACGATGACTGGTCCTAGCCAGCCTGCCACCGCAGACAAGGTTCGGGCACCCAAGGGTGAGGGGCTTTCTCTCAGGATGTCCGACACAAAGCCGCTCAGGTAGAGGGTCTTTACAACCCCTCCCACAGGATGACCTGTGCATTAGCATTCCAAGGCAGGGAGCTTCAAAGAGCCACCGCCTTTGGGAACCTGGCTTCGCTCACGGGAGAGGATGCTGATCCCTCTTGGCCGGGGTCTGCTCGGCGCCTGGACAAGGTGGGAACATTAGTAGTCAGACAGGTGTGTTCACCTGCAGGATAGTTTCACCCCTAAGATGGGCTACCTGAGCGAACGTGAAATCTCAGAGTCATCTTTGGGATGACAGAATTAGGAGCTCTGGGACAGAGGTATGCCCACTTCCATCAGGACTCTTTGGCTACCTCCCTTCACTCCCCTAAAGCCCCTAAATCTAGTATTTAGGGGAGCCCCTGGCACCATGAAATGAGATCCTGATGAACTGAAACAAGAAGACGGTTCTGAAGATTCGCGAGAAGGAACAGAAGACACTAATTGACTTGGTGCCAACTGGATTGCTGTCCTTGACAACTGCGACAAAGACCCCTTTTCCTGCAGCTCCGTGTCTCCAGAAGCCTGAGAGAAGTGCCAGCACTTCACCCACGAACCAGGATCGCCCATGGAGCAGCAGAGCTGCTCCCCTGCATCCTGCTGGCACCCAAACAGGACTGAGAGGACTCCGGACCGATCCCCGTAGATGAACATTGGGCACCAGATGCTGTATTGCACCACTGCACCCGGCCGCCCTAGTGCCCCTGGGGGTGACCTGTTGATGCTGCCTTGGACTTTGCCCCATACTCACCTTAAGTCCAAGAGAGTGATCAGGTGAGTCGCTGTAAAGAACTTGTATGCAACGTTTGTTTATCCTCCATAGGATAGCATTGACGCTTATGAAAACTGCACTGTTACCTGATCGTATTGATTCTGGTGCCTAAATATATATCAATATATGTGTTATTTTTATAAATTGGTGTGGCTCTCCTTATTGAGTCGTGTGTCCCATTAATGGACTATGTGCGTGTATCGCAGATGTCTGACACTCCTCTCTGATAAGCCTAAAGCTGTTCGACCTTACTATGTCGTGCCTGCAGACTCGATTGGAAAAATCGAGACGAAGCGTTGGTTGGCAAGATGGCCGCCGGGATTCCACGCGCATGTGCAAAGATTAGCGCATGCGCATGTATGGCTCCAAACAGGATATAGACCTTCCTTTCAGCCCCAGTGATGCTTCGCGTTCGTTTCCGATTCCGGGGCTTAGTTGCGGATATCTGGGTCACGGTGGTGGCGTTTTCGGGCTCGACAGGGTTGCGGCTTTCACAGCGGTGCAAGTAGCATGGTCTATGCGCTTTGAACCTACAGTGCAAGTATGCTACCTTTGAAGCTTCTCTCAGCGCTTTTGAGTTCTGTTCCGCTGTTTCTCTTTTCTGAGTTTTGATCATTCGACACAAGTTTTGTGTTTGCTACTAGTTGGTAGTCTCCTCCTGTGAACCAGCTGGATTTTGTTTTATGCCTATTGACTACCTGACTTCCTCAAGGGAATAGTTTCCTTTTTGTTGTTGCTTACGTTCTTGGTACCTAAAGGTTCCCATTGTATCTAAATTGAGATACAATATAGAGGCAGTGGTTCTCTGATTCTGTGTTATTAGTGCAGTTTGCACTCACCTATTGTTGGGGTCAGTTCTATGTGTATCCGGTCATATATTCAGGTATATTTTTGCTTATGATAAATATCGATCCATATGTGTCCCTGTTAAAACCCAGAGAGTGACTTTAGATTACTGCCTTTACAGAGAGGTTCAGGAAAGTCTGTTGTGTACAAAGGTCCTCAGTTCTCTTCCAGTAAAGAGATCACTTACGATACCTACTCAACTCTTAAAGATTTAGGGAGCTACATTAAACTCTGTTCTTTATCTTTCATATAGTGGATGCTTACCAGAAACACACCTGCTTCCAGGATTTCCAGCAACCTGCCCTCCAAAGAAGACCCCGTGTTCCCCTCCTTACCTTGTTTTGTTTCCCCTTTTTCCCCCAGGCATCATCATTTGTTCTCCAGGTCATCTACTAAATATCCTGGCATTCGGTGGTGTTTCGGGAAAGTGGTGGACTTAGCTTCACTTCTATGGTACTTCCGAGGCAACATCAGCAAGGATCACGACACACTATTCCGTAGAAGAGCACCTTGAAGATTGCTAAAGCAAACCCCGTCCACTCATAAGGGAACCACTGGACTCCATGCACAGTATACCTCTTTTTGGTATACTTTATAAAGAGCCAGTTTCCTACAGATATCATTCATATATCTGGTTGTGGTCAGATCTTCTTATATACGCTTATGTACGGTGTATTTGCTTCTTAATTAATTATTTTATTTGATTGTTAATGTAATTAAAAGAGAAGCTGCTACACTTGTCTGCTGAGCGATGCGATCGGTGGGTAATTGCTACAACGTTTTCATCTGTGGAGCAGTTGATTTGGGTCAGACTGCACCCTCTCTGATCGGAGGAGCGCAGTCTTCTACTGCCTGCTTTGATGCGCGCGCCCCAGTGCTCCCTCTCTGATCGGAGGAGCGTACCCTCTACTGCCTGCTTTGATGCACGCGCCCCAGTGTGCCCTCTCTGATCGGAGGAGCGTACCCTCTACTGCCTGCTTTGATGCGCGCGCCCCAGTGTACCCTCTCTGATTGGAGGAGCGTACCCTCTACTGCCTGCTTTGATGCGCGCGCCCCAGTGTACCCTCTCTGATTGGAGGAGCGTACCCTCTACTGCCTGCTTTGATGCGCGCGCCCCAGTGTGCCCTCTCTGATCGGAGGAGCGTACCCTCTACTGCCTGCTTTGATGCGCGCGCCCCAGTGTGCCCTCTCTGATCGGAGGAGCGTACCCTCTACTGCCTGCTTTGATGCACGTGCCCTAGTGTGCCCTCTCTGATCGGAGGAGCGTACCCTCTACTGCCTGCTTTGATGCGCGCGCCCCAGTGTGCCCACTCCGCTTTGAACGAGCGATAAGCCCATGGCCGAGCTGTGATATTTAGACCCACAAGACACGTTCAATGCCACCTCATACACTGATCGAGGGACACTGAGGGCCTCATTTACCAAGAATTGGCATCCAGCAGCATTGCGAGTCTTTTTTGTTGCCCTGCTCTGCACCAATCGAAAGGGCAGGAATGCACCGTACAGGACACAGTGCATTACTGGCCTTTCAGGTGCACATTATGCAGCCGAGCACCAACACAGACACCCTTGCACCATGGTGCACTGGGGTCTATGTCTGCTGAAGAACGGGGCACACAGGGAAAGAGGAATAAAAGAGGAGGAATGAAAACATTTCTCCTCGTTATGCCTGCTTTGGGGAGGTGTAAGGTTTTGGCATTGCCCCAGGTTTACTTGAGTGTCTAAATCTGTGGCGGTGTCAAAATAAATGGGTGTTTCGTGGGAAAACCCACAGCAACACCCATGGAACGCTTCCTTGATGCAGAGTAAGCCAACGTAGCGCTTTGCGCTGCCTAGCCTCACTCCATATCTATGAAGCCTTTTGCGTCGCCTTGTAGATATGATTCAGAGGCCGGCGCCACACGAGCTCCAGCTGGGCAGGCCTCTTGGAAATGAGGCCAGAGTTTGCACCAGCAAGAGTAAAACTATTTGTCTACAGAGAGTAGCTGACAAGTACTAGGGTACTCGGCCCCTGATGCCCTTACCACTGAGAAGGACTACAATAATTCAATTAAGGGGGGGACCGCCCAGAGCAAGACCTCCCTCCATGCTTATTTTTTAGGGTATAGACCATTCCATGTCAAATAACATTTGGGTGGGGGGAAAAGTGAGATATTTCTTTAAGAACTGGGACATGTTGTCTCAAGACACCTGGATACTAGACAAGGTAACAGACTTCAAGATGGAGCTTTACAGCTCTTCAGCTGAGTGGCGTTTATACAACTATTGCAGTGGTCAGGTTAGACAAAGAAGGTAATCGCATCTAGGACCGGGATATTGTGGATGAACTGTTTGAAACTGAGCATACTCAAATACGAGGCAGTAAGATGGTGCTGGCCATACCTGAGCATAATGGGCAGTGATTTGTGGACAGTGGTTACCGACATCATGGGAAATGTAGTTTTTAAGTGTACTGTTGATTGGTTGCTGTGCAAATTAAGTAATAGAAAAAGAAGCATTATTCCCACCAATATGTGCTTAATAAAATTTTTAATTCTTGACGTGATAGCTCAAATAAAATTTCTCTCAACACTTATATACAGATACATAAACATTAGGTCTGGGCGGTGAACTCCGCTCCGTTCGTAGACTTTGTGGAGTTTTTCGCACTCCGCAGAGCACTCGGAGTTCAGAAAAACATTTCTTTGCTTGTGCTCACCAACGTTAAATTGAAGAGCGTGAGCAAGGAAAATCCAGCACTAGACCATCTCCCAGCCAGATTTCTCAACGCGGCTGCCCGGGGATGGGCATTTGCACTCATGTCGAGAAACCTTCCATTCACGTTGAGGAAGCTGCCGCTCTAGTAGAACTTCTACTCAAGCGGCGGAAAGATGCAGCGCCCTCTTGCACTGTGCGTGGTGCTGCTCGCACTGATTTTACTGCGCGGGACAAACATCTGGCGCAAAAAAATCACTGTGTTTTAGTAAATGAATTTTCAGTCAAATATGCTAGTAACTTGTACTTTTAGAGCCTATGTAAGCCGAATAAAGTTTTATGTCTGGCTGATATGCCGTAAATGTGCCAACGCAGCTGTAACAATCTTGTGACCCGCTGGCTTGCTCTTGACAATAATCCAGTATCACAGCTGCAGCCGAGGCCCCCAATTCCTATTCTCATCCTTCACTTAGCACCCAGGGCGTCTCATCATCGCACACACATACATGCCACCATTACCACTTAGTACATTCCTGGAGACCCACACATGTCACTGTGGATCCAGGGCTTGCTACCAGCCACAGCAAGCTCCAGCACTTGCCCAAATAGGATAGGATATATGTTCATAGAGCGCTCGATTGCCGTGGCGTCTTGGCGCTAGTGTATGTAGAAAGGAAGTATGGCCTGTGTTACCGGGGCACTATGTGGAAGTGAACAGCCATGTTTTCAAGTCCTTCCTAAAGACCTGCTGATTAGATTGAAATTTCATGGCCATAGGCATTTTGTTCCATAACTTTGATGCACAACTTGATACAGTCCTGCCATCCCATCTTGCCCGTCTGATCTTAGCAATCTGGATAAGGCCCAAATTAGCAGATCTGAGGGCACTTGGGGGGTATAAGGTAGGAAAATGTTTTGGAGATCCTCAGCACCGCCACCATAAAGTGCTTTGTGCACCAGGCATAAGGCCTTAAATTCCACCCGCTGCTGGATGGGAAGCGAGTGCAGTGACTTAATTCTTGCCGAGGTTGATTGTCCTTTAGGAATGTTTAGAAGTAATCTTGCTGTAGTGTTCTGTAGAGACTGCAGTTTTCTCAGCTGGGTCTTATCAATGCCCCAAAAAAAGGGCATTGCAATAGTCCATTTTAACAGGAAGAGCGCCACCACCACCAGCGTCTTTTGCAATTCTTGTGAGAGTAAAAAGAAGCAGGAGGAAGTGAGACTGTTTACCTGGGCAGAAAAATTAAACTGGTAACCGAAGATGACTCCGAGGTTCCTGGCCTTGGGGACAGGACACGGGCATTCCCCGGCCTCAACCGGCCACTAGGAGTCATTCCACAGGCACCGGCCAGGGCTAAACGCTATCACCTCTGTTTTGTCAGTGTTCATTTTCAGGAAGCTATGGTTCATCCAGGTTATGATCTCAGTGAGACAAGCATAAAACCTGGCGGCTGTGGCCCCAGGCTGATAGAAGATAAAGATAACAAGCTGAGAATCATCAGCATATGAGACCAGGGCAAATCCATGCCTCCTGATAAGTCTGGCCCAAGGAGAGACGTAGATGATAAACATTGTTGGGGATAGGGGTGGCGACATGGGCACTGGTGTCTGAGTGACCCCAGAGCAGCGTCGCACCAGGCATCTGTCTGCCCCTTGCGTCATGGTCACTGAGGACTACGGGTGGATCTTGAAGGGGACACACAGCATTCACCAGGTTGATTCAACACTTCATACACTTGTGTTGTTGCTTCCATATAATAGTTTGGAGGCACGCCTTGTGCACTCACAGATGGCACAGGGTCCAGAGTAATCGGACTATTTTAAGCCAATTAATACGCTCAGTGAAGGAAAAGGTCCAAGAGACAAAGGTGTTCCCAAAGCAATTACACTATTAAACTACAAAGGTTGTCTTCTGAAACATCAACAGTGCAAATTGTACTTGTAACGCTTGCACTACTCTAATGAACACAGTGATGGCGCGAACTACACCCTGGAATGCCTCACATCTGAGGGGCTGGTGGTGGGAGGGCTGCGGGGGAGCATAAGCTCCTCCTCACCCTCTTCCAGGACAGACTAATCACCAAGATAGAAAACAGACACTCTGAACACCCTGATGAGTTTGAAGTATCTCCCGTCTCATCACCACATGGAACAGGCAGGCAGATTGGTTTATTAGCAAAGTTTTATTGCGTAAAATAAGACATTCTTGGCAAACAGCTCATGGCGATAGTGTCTTTTTTCTAGTTGTCAATCTCACCCCTCACACTAGAACAGGACACAACTGACCTCACAAAACACATCACAGCATGCAATGAAATACTACTTACAGTGTCTTTACCTGACAATCTGCTTTGTTTTGTAATGTATGTGAAAGTTAGTTTTTGGCTATTTAATTCTCACCAAAATAGCAGCCAAACTCCAGCCGACTTCTACCATATGGTCTGGCTTCCACACAATCCCTTATGTCTTCTCCTGGGTGTATTTGAAGGTTTGGACGGCTCTAGAGCGGACAAACATTTTCTGGGAACGACGGTCGCTGTGGCTAAACGAGATATTGCAGCAGCCTGGGCCCAGCCCAACCCCCTACCCTGCGAAAGTGGCGCCGGGGAGTGGATTGGTGCGTGGCCCAGGAGGAACATGGTTGTCCCACGACGTGCCAAATGGCTGAACCTACTGTTTTAAATTGCCAGCTTTGGCTGTCCAATGTAACGGGGTGCTGCTTTCCAGCTGGGGTGGCTTGCATAAATACTCCTACCCACACAGTGGGGTTTTTTACTGTCTGTTGGAGATGGAATTGGCTTTACTGTGTAAGATGTATGCTGTCTTTTTATTTCTCTTTTCAAAATGATAATAAAATTGATTATAAAAAAAAAAGAAAATTCTCACCAGAATAAACCATCTCAAAACATTGTGAATTGTGTAACGGTCTCGGCAGTTGAAACTGCAGAATGATATGGTTGGTGCCTCCTTTGTAAGTTGTTAGACTCTGGACAGCCAAGAATCCTCTTTTGATCTCTCAGCCTGGATAGGTTGTTCAGAATATTTACACAGCCGGTCTGAAGATACTGATGGGGAGTAGACGTTCCTGCTTTAGTGATGAAAGGAGTTTAGATTTTTTGTCCTCAAGTGGTTTTTGATTCCCATTTCTTCTCCTTGTTTCTTTTTCCCATGTGCTCAGGTCTTTCAATATTTTTTTGTTGAATCCCAGAAGTTATGTCTATCAGGATAGTTTATGATCCACACTTGGTAACATGTCCTCAACACTGCACACATTTCATGAGAGTCGGACAGGTTTAATTCGCAGTGAAGCAGCCTCTGTGAAGTTCGTTGCTTGGTGAAGGGACGTTAGTGACGTTGAAGAAGCTACATTCTGTTTGGAGACGCTGCGAACGTTAGAGTTTGTCCTTTAACTCAAACTTCTGACATTCAGAGGAAAGGGAGGATCTCAGCCCGGAAGGATCGTTCGATGTCAGAAGAGGTCTAACTTCAGCTGTAGATTCTTAGATGATTTAAAAGATCACATTTCTTTTTTTAAATGAAGGTTTTTTGGCAGTGCTTCGAGAGGCTTCCATCTTGTATGTGTTACTTGATGCTGCTGAGCACCACCTTTTGTTTACAGCAGTTTCCATACCCCCGTGCAGCGTCATGGCCGTCGCCTGTGTGCTCTTTGATGGCGTACAAGGCTTGCCTTAAGATCAAAGCTCTTGCTACACACAGTGCAGTGATAAAGCCTCTGTCCTGTGTGTGTGACTTGATGGTGTACAAGGGTCGCCTTCTGAGAAAACCTCTTGGAACACACAGTGCAGTTATAAGGCCTCTCTCCTGTGTGTATGCTTTGATGGCGTACAAGGGCTGCCTTAAGAGTAAAGCCCTTGGAACACACAGTGCAGTGATAAGGCTGCTCTTCGGTGTGTGTTCTTTGATGCCGTACAAGAGATCTCTTATAAGCAAAGCGCTTGGAACACACAGTGCAGTGATAAGGTCTCTCTCCTGTGTGAGTTCTTTGATGCAGTACAAGGTTTGCCTTCTGAGAAAAGGGTTTGGAACACTCAATGCAGTGATAAGGCCTCTCTCCTGTGTGAGTTCTTTGATGCCGTACAAGGTTTGACTTCTGAGAAAAGGATTTGGAACACACTGTGCAGTGATAAGGTCTCTCTCCTGTGTGAGTTGTTTGATGCAGTACAAGGTGTGCCTTCTGAGAAAAGGGTTTGGAACACACAGTGCAGTGATGAGGCCTCTCTCCTGTGTGAGTTCTTTGATGCAGTACAAGGTGTGCCTTCTGAGAAAAGGGTTTGGAACACACAGTGCAGTGATGAGGCCTCTCTCCTGTGTGAGTTCTTTGATGCAGTACAAGGTGTGCCTTCTGAGAAAAGGGTTTGGAACACACAGTGCAGTAATAAGGCTGGTCTCTGGTGTGTGTTCTTCGATGCAGTTCAAGGTGTGCCTTCCAAGAAAATCTCTTGGAACACACAGTGCAGGGATAAGGCTTCTCTCCTGTGTGTACGCTTTGATGTACGCTTTGATGTTGTAGAAGATGTCCCTTCCGAGTAAAACTTTTCTCACAGATATTGCAGTGAAAGGGCTGCTCTCCTTTGTGAGTTTTTTCATGTGTTGCCTTATCAGCAAACCTCATTTCATGCTCAGTGTAGGGATACCGATCTGTGTGTGTTTGTTCGTGCAGTAAAAGATGCGTCTTTCCAGTAAATGTCTTCTTACACTCAGCACAGGCATAAGCTCTTAGGCCGGTGCGTATACTTTTCTGCCTTGCAAGTAGTGTTTTATTGTTAAAATTCTCCCTCCTGTGTATTCCTTGGTGTTTTCCTTCATTCATTTTATAAGCAAAATTCTTCCTTCCTCCGGAAGCTTTACGTTTCTCTTTCCCATCCATACTTTCTGTCGTCGGCTGCTGGGCTGCAGAATGAAATGAACACTGAGAATTACACATGGGAAATATTTCTTGAAAGAAATGCACGGTTATAATATGAGAAAGGTGGACAGTAATATCTAGGAAGGAAGGAAAATGTTACTACCTGTAAACAATCATTTGCTGCTTGTAGTTCTACAGTTCACATGTGGTGATCTCTCATGGGTGGGTTCTGACTACTAAAAAAAAATTAATTCAAAGATTGAGTTTTGTTCTGGAGAACGACTCGTAATCCCATACCAGAAAGGCATAATGCATCAGCGCGCAGACTCCAATTAAAATCATTGTGCTGTTTTCTCCATCGGAGTACAACTGCTTATCTGTGTAAAATCAAAAAAATAAACTGCTTAATCTGAGCAACCTATATACTTTCCAACCATACAGCAAGTGGGTGATGCATGTGAGCCTGCAACATGACAAGCTGATAGTATTTGCAAGTGAGTAACATTTTCCATTTGCAGCAAGCTGTGGCACATCGCACGTTGTGCAATAACTTAAAAGAATCTGTAATGTCCAGAACGCCGCAGCCAGGCTCATTCTAGGGACACCACGCCACGAACATATGACCCAAAACCTAAGAAGCCTCCACTGGCTCCCCATCGAGAAGAGGATCACCTTCAAACTCCTCACCCACGCCTACAAACCCCCCAACAACATCGGACCCACAAACCTCAACGACCGAGTATGATGTCCACGTACCCAAGAGGAACCTCTGCTCCACGGACCTTGCCCTGGCAGAGGTCCCTCACATCCGAAGAAACAGAAACGGTGGGAGAACCTTCTCCTACATCGCAGCCAAATCCTGGAACAAGCTCTCGGTCAACACCAGACGCTCCCCAACCCTCCACATGTTCAGGAAGGACCTCAAGACCTGGCTTTTCAACTGACCCGGAGCTGCTCCTCCTCCTCCCACTCCCCCCCCCAGCGCCTAGAGACCCTCACGGGTGAGTGGCATGCTCTATAAACCGCTGATTGATTGATTGAAAGGAAAGAATTGCTAATTGAGTTACTAACATGCTTAGACCAGTTAAACACTTCTGGGCTTCTTCCTTGCATTGATGTCACCAGAGAAATATTTTATGAAAGGATGCAGAGAACCACATGTTTCTGCTTTACAATTATCTACTAGAGCTATGTTGGGTAGAAAAGCCATGGGTGCATCTTTATCACACGTGGACTCAGCCTGTGGTATTTCTATGTGGTGTCTCCGCTAGGCCTGGGCGGTAAATTCAGTTCCACTTGTGGCATTTATGGAATTTGGGTAATTTCGCATTCCTCAGAGAAAGCGGAATTGCCAAAACTTCCGAGATCCCCGGCTTCGCAGAATTTTTTTACTTGTTCTCGCTTTCAAAATGTGTGTTCGTGAGATATTTCCCCTTGAGCACGTAAACAGCGTTCGTGAACGGGAAAAAAGCATTGTGAACGGGCGGAAGAAGCAATTCAGCGTGTTCGCAGAATTCTGCGTGCTCACGGAGATTTTTTTCGCTGAGCTTTGCGTAACACGACTACGCAAATTCCGCCCACCCCTAGTCTCTGCACCAGTAGAAAACCATATGCCGAATTGTGCCGGTGCGAAAAACGGTCTTATTTTTCATACATTTTCAATTCTGATAATGTAGAGCGTGAGTGCATGTTCAACACTGCACGCATATTTAACTTTGTCTTTGTAAACTTGCAGGAACTGTTCATGGGTCGTGTCGTTTGCTAACTGTTTGAGGAAGTGACTGCTACAGGGTACACAACTATCTACATTAAGGCTTGCAGTGATGTAGTGGCTTAAAAGGTGGACTTGTTACTCTTGATAAGACAACATTAAAATCTTAACTGGATGCAAGGGGTGCTCTGGTGGGATAACCATTCTCAACTCTCCCATGAACATTTTCACAAGAGTTTTTTCAAAAGTATTCAAACGTTAGTGTAGGCTAGGCCAGCTTCTTTATGTATGGATGTATAGGTTATTGCTATACTGCAAACCTAGCCTAAAGCTAGGGCCAAAGATGAGCATGAATTATTTTTAAAGAAGGAAGTCCTCAATTCTTTCCTAAACGGGAGCAATGTCAGGCGGTCCTGATGGATACAGGGATGTTGTTCAAGATCATGAATTCATAGATGGAAAAGGCCTGCTAACTTGTTTTTTTGTTACAGTTCTAAGTCTGCAGTTTGATGGAGTTCTCCAACCTCGCATTTGTTGCACTTGAAAATAAGAGCTGAACTTAAGGACAATGAGAATGATGAACAAGTGATAAGAAAGAGGTAAAACTACAAAAGTGGAAATTTTAAAGGGAAAAGCAAGACTACTGTCCTGGTAGAGTCTTAAACTTTGTAAGATGATACGAATAAGTAAGGAGAGCAGTCAAAATTTGATTGACACAAAACGACATGAACTTCTGACAGAGGAATCAGGTTCAGAAGGTGACTCAGACGACTCTGCTAGCAACTACCTAAAAAAAAACGACTTGCCAGACAAGGACGGAAAATGGAATATCATAAAAAAGGAGAAACAAAAGCAAGAGGCACAAACAGAGGAAGAGAAAGACAGGAAAGAGCAAATGGAAGACAAAATGATAACACCCCATAGGAAGAGAAAGGTGATAGAGCAAGACGAGATATGAATTAAATCTCCATTATTAACTCATCACAACATTAACTGACAATGGATGAACTAAATATCCAGAACCTTGGCTTATATTTCTGCCCCAGGAGGAACTTAGATTGCAGTTCATGTAGAATTGACATATTTCCGTTTCTAAGATATCAACATAAAATCAGACCCAAGCCAATGAACGTGAGAATAGGGAGCCCAATACAGAAAACATGACTTGAGTTCAAGAGACGCTGATACTTCATGACATCGGCTGGTCTGGATGATGGAAATATATGTGCAACGAAAGAGCGGGAAGCGTTGCTTGGAAAGGGGGCACAGATAGATCAGGGAAGCCTAACTCGCTTCAAAAAGCAAGCTACATACAACTCCTCCTTGCCTCATGATAATCTGGATGTCTTTAGTGACTCGGTCGCCAAAGACTTGTTCAAATAAATTGTTCACCAGTCAAGGCAAGAAGGGAAGAATCAGATCCAACTTGAGTACCGGACAAAGGGAGGCCATTAACACATTCCGTAATGACAACATAAGTACCAATGTCATCCGATAAGGGGCAAGAACGTGGTTTTAATGATTGTTTGCAATTATGAACTAAAGGCTTTTCAATAATTATTAAATACGGATTGTTGTGAAATGGGAATGGCAACATTTTCATTTGTGTAAAACACTACCCTCTACTGTACCATGCCCTTACCTTCTAACAAATGTATGCAAGAACAAGGGGGCGTATAGCGCCCTCCAACAATAGCTCACTGGAAAGCACAGCCATAAACTAAAACCATTTATTGCTGATTCTTGTGGAGAGCCTCCCATCACATTGTATAGATGGAGAGAATTTTCTACAAAAGATATACACAGGAGACAATCATATTTGACAATTACCTAGGATGTGATCTTGCTAATTATGTACAAAACACACGCAAGATCTAAGAGCATACGAACACGCTTTTTGCAAAATACAAATATCTCCATATGACTATACATTGGATGCTTAGGACCATGACTTTTGCCTAAATAACAATATTTTCATATTTAAAGATAGATATTACAGACAAATCTCAGGGACAGCAATGGGCACCTGCTCTCCCAGCTATGCAAATGTATTTGTGGTCTGGTGGAAGGAACAGGTGTGTCGTGTAGTTCCCACTAATCCGTAGGACCTGCACGTTTTTTAGACAACATAAACTTTGGATGAGGTGCCTAGACTGGACCTAGAGACCAGCTAGCTCGCAGGGCCACCATAAGACTCCCTAACCTTACCAGGAAGCAAATGGTTTCTGGGAGCCTCTGAACATGACAACCCTGACCTCTCAGGTATCTTGGAAACAGAACAGAACCTTTTGCTCAGACACTCAAGCTTACTTGCTCTCAGAGAAATATACAGAGAATACACAGTGGGACGTTTTCAATATATTTATTGAACCAACGTTATTCTTGTATAGAATACATAAGCTGCGATAATCAGTAGACCAAAGCAGCTGAAAGGGATTATAAGCACGTAAATAGTAGATATAGTTATATCATGGTGCTAAAACAGTGTATATATGCAGGCATATAAACAAGGCAGTAATCAGCCGGACTCCAACTATGCACTCCCTACTCTGCGTGTACCTAGAATGTGTGTGGGTGTGAAGCCAAGAATCCCCACTAAGGGACATGACCGGAGAGAATGCAGGCCCCGTATTGATTACAAACTGAACTCCCCCTCACGGAGATGCCAGCCCGCTGCATAGTGAAGTCTCAGCCTGCACGGACCCTGGGTGTCAGCTGTAGCGCCACCTCTACTAATCGATTGGGATGCTCATTATTTATAATAGAAACCATCTTTGTGATGTACGTATAGATTAGTCTATGTTCTAGATATGTAGATAGCCCTGTCACCCTGTGGATGAAGATAGAGATGACATTTGTACATAGTGCGTCAAGAGGCCTTGTACATGGTGTTCGAGGCATCGTGGTAATGTTGAGGGAAGCTAGATGTGTAAACAAAGTAGTCTCAGAGAAAAAATCCAACATTGTTGTGCATGCAAATATGTGCAAAAGGTCACAGCAGAAATGTTACTGTAAAAAATTGGACAATATATGAAATGAGCTACTTCGCTACATGGGCCTAGCCCGGGCACATAACAGGTGGTCTGGATATCACGAAAGGAAAACATGACAAACCATACGCTGATTTGGATTGGGGATATAGAGGACCTTCCCCTGCTGTGGGATGGAAGTTGGGAAATGTCTAAAAGATTAATCCAGAGACAGACAAAAACTGATCTCAACCTAAAATTCACTCATTAGATCAGAAATAAATCTATAAATGACCTGGCTATCCATACTGAGCTAAAGAAGCACACATGGTCACAAGCCTACATAGAAAGGAAAAAGCAGGGAGCTGTGAATAGCGTGCATCCACAGAAACTGATAGAAAGTATCCCCTATGGTGAAATGCTACGGACCCGTCGAAAAAGGGAAAGCCAAGAAGTGTATGAGAAGGAAGAAAAAAGTAAGCGGCCAGCAGCCAAGCGAGAACCCAGAACATGAATACACTGATTTAAAATCAGAGACACCAAAGGATAGACCTGATATTACTGTAAGGTTCATCACTACAAACAATACGAGGTACACAGCAGCAAGACAAATTCTAAACATTGGAAAATATTAAAAGCTGATCAGGTGATTGGACACGATATTACCTCACATCCCTCCATCACGCATCGTAAAGCCCTATCCTTAAAGGACAAACAAGTCCATAGCTATATAGATAGTCCAATGAGAGAAAGGGGCCATCTAACCTAAAAGGTTTCAAAAAATGAGGGAAATGTATGGCTGCAAATTTGGTGTCAAAATAAAGGAGGTTATTCTGCATAACAGGAAGGAAAAGCAATCAATTCATAACCTGTAGCACAGATTTCTGTGTATATATACGTGAAAGAATGCACACACAGAAAACAATATGTGACTAACTTGATGTTCTCCATTGGCAAGTGATGGAGCACATGAGAGGTACAAAAGGGGGTGGTGATGGACGGAGCATCTGAACCAATCAAACACTCACACCCAGTCAACAGATCTGGGTTTAATCCATCACCGTTCTTTAGCCCACTTTGCCACCCCAGTTCAGACTATGCAAATCAGTCTGACCCTGTGCCTCATGGGAACAGTCCAGCCCGAACTGCCAAGCCATGCCTTCCCTGGACCAGAATCAAGCTTCCTAGGGCCGGTTTCTGGCATTCCAGCCGTCTTCAGCCAGGCTTGCTTTAATCCAGTGGCAAAGTGAGCAAGGGAGCTACAAAATCACAGGCAAAAACAGTGTCGACCGACCAGGAGTAGGCAAAGCCATCATCCGCAAGAACACCCACCAACAGACCACTTACTCAAATGACTCAATGACTACCATGAAACACCTCCCCGTTAAGATCCAGAGCAACCCCAACACCACCCTCCATGGCTCCCTATTCTACAGGAGCCCCAGCCCCCACCCGACCTTCAGCGAAGCCATCGTGGACCTCATCACACCCCAGTCTCTAGCATCCACCGATTACATCCTATTTGTGGACCTCCACTTCCACTTGAACAACCCCAGTGACCAAAACACCGACTCCCTACTGAAGAGACTCGCCAACATCGGACTCAAGCAGCTAGTCACCCCATACAGCCAGACACACGCTAGACCTAGTCTTCTCCGTCAGCAGGAACATCACCTACAGCCACACCACCGAACTCCTCTGGACCAACCCGCACTGTGTGCACTTAGCCATTCCCACCGTTCACCACCACCCTCACTCCCCCTCCGCCCCATCTGTTGTAGCTGAAACAAGGCCACCGAAGAACTTCTCGTCAACTTTCTCAGCATGACCGCACCACCAGCAGCCACCAACACCGCAGCACACAACCGTCATCAATGGATCTCCAACTGAGCCGACACATCAGCACCACTAAAGAAGACACCAGGCAGGCATAACTTCAAGAAAGCCAGCTGGTTCACTTCAGCCCTCCACAAGTCCAAACGTACCAGCAGACAACTCGAGAAGAGATAGAGGCACAACAAAATTCCAGAAACCAAAGCAAACCGCTGTCAACGCACACCACCTTCTCCTTAAAACCACAAAGAAAATGGCCATCAATGACAGAATCAACACCTACGCACACAACAGCACAGAAGTCTTTGCCGTCGTCAAGGAGTTCGCCAGGCCCAACAGCAAGACCACTGACTTCCCACCCTCCCTAAGACCTCTGCAACAAACTCAGCACATTCTTCCACCACAAGTTCAGGCATAACTACAACAGCTTTGACACCCAAGACCCTGATACAATGCCTGCCACCACCGCACACAACAAGGCCTTACCCCAACATATCATGCTCAACTGGACTCCACTCTCCATAGATGACACACTCAAGACCATAAAGAACATCCACTCCAGAGCCCCACCGGATCCTTGCCCGTATCACATCTTCCATTGAGCAGCCGAAGCACCATCAACTACTCCATCAAAACTGCCCCCTTCCCTGCCGCCTGAAAACACCCCTCGATCTACGTGACCCACTGTGCACCAGATACCTGCCGTTGAAAGGGAACACAGCACGCAGCTTCTCGAAGTAGTGGAGACAGTGACATGCGGACTCCCAGGGACCAAAAGTCTTGGCTGCAGGGGTCCGCAGCGTGCACCCAAAATGATTCAGGCACTTGGGGACAGGTGGGCTCTCAGCGGCAGCATCACGCGGCTGCGGCGGCCCGTGCTGGTGATGGCGATGACTCTCGTCTTGCAGCTCCGTGGTGGGCTCACAGCGGCAGCAGCTCTCTCTTAGCTGTGGCGGCCTCCGAGACGATAGCGACAATCCTCGACAATGGTGGGCAAGATGCGGGCACATGGCGCCGGCAGCTCTCCCTTAGCTGCGACGGCCCACAGGACAAATAACAATGAGGCAACGTTGGCAAAGGTGCGGGCGCTCAGCGGCAGTAGCTCTATCGTATCTGCGGCGGCCCACAGGACAGATCCCAATGATGCAAAGTTGGCAAAAGTGCGGGCACTCAGCGGCAGCAGCTCTCTTAGCTGCAGTGGCCCACAGGATGAATCACAATGATGCAAAGTTGGAAAAGGTGAGGGCACTCAGCAGCAGCAGCTCTGTCTTAGCTGCGGTGGCCAACAGGATGAATCACGATGATGCAAAGTTGGCAACGGTGCGGGCACTCAGTGGCAGCAGCTCTCTCTTAGCTGGGGCGGCCCACAGGACAAATCACAATGATACACAGTTGGCAAAGGTGTGGGCACTCAGCGGCAGCAGCTCTATCGTATTTGCGGCGGCCCACAGGACAGATCCCAATGATGCAAAGTTGGCAAAAGTGCGGGCACTCAGCGGCAGCAGCTCTCTCTTAGCTGCAGTGGCCCACAGGATGAATCACAATGATGCAAAGTTGGCAAAGGTGAGGGCACTCAGCAGCAGCAGCTCTCTCTTAGCTGCGGCGTCCCACAGGACGAATCACGGTGATACAAAGTTGGCAAAGGTGCGGGCACTCAGCGGCAGCAGCTCTCTCTTAGCTACGGCGGCCCAAAGGAAGAAGGATGGTCTCGACCAGGCCGGCACAACGGTGGGCACTCAGCGGCTACAGCCCTCTGTTAGCTGTAGCAGCCCACACAGATTCAGCGAAGGTACCAAAGGTTCATATTCAGGCAGACTCTCAACGGCGACAGCTCTCTTAGCTGCAGCGGCCCACACAAATTTAGCAAAGGTTCCGGAGGTTCAAATTCAGGCAGGCTCTCAGTGGCGGCAGCTCTCTCTTAGCTGCGGCGGCCCACCCAGATTCAGCGACAGTTCCGGATGTTCAAATTCAGGCGGGCTCTCAGCGGCGGCAGCTCTTTCTAAGCTGCAGCGGCCCACACAGATTCAGCGAAGGTTCCCAGTCCGCGTTCCTCACAGTAGAACTAGAGACTCCGGATTGCTCGACGGAGGCTTCACCTGCAAGCAGAATTCCTCACACAGGAATTCCAACGACCGACAGGGTGAAGTCTAATGTCCCTGAGACTTCGGCAGGAGGCGCTTTCGGTTCAGGCCCTCGGGTAGTTTCTTCCGCAAGCTTGGTGAAAGTTTCAAAAGCCCTTTCCTCTGTTGACTCGGACAGAGTTTCGTCTTGACATCCAGAAGGAACACACCTGGACAAGGTGCCAGCGCAGCGTTTTATACCTAAAAAGTCTTTGTTCTCCAAAGCCACAAATCACTCAATCCAGTCAGAACCAGTTTGGTGGGGTCAGGGAGCACTTGGTTTATGAGGCGACATTCTGCCCTTTCAGTATGCGGGCGTCTCCTATCAGATGCCCAGTGAAGATGGGGGGGAGGGTGTGGAGCCACCATTCACCTTGCCAGGCATGACCTTGCTCAAATCAAAGAGTCACCCCCCGCCATGCTCTGGGTACCGATCTGTCTCTCCAGCCAGGTCTGACCCAGCTGGCCCTGCTGCTCCAAAACCAGACGACCAATAGGCATACTAGCAAAGCCTACAGGAAAGATCAGGCAAGAAAATACTGTGTTTTCCAGAAGAGCCATTTTCGAACATGGGATATATAAATGGTTCTTACTAAAAGGTGTATCTCAATGTCCTGAGCATAGACATATCAAACTTGAAGTTCCTATCAGGTTCTGGGGTCAGATAGGATTATGGAATATAAACGTCAACTTGTCCATTCTGGCCTATGAGAACGGATAGCTTCACGATAGTAACAGTGAAATGGAGGGTAACTCGCTATTAGAACATGCTACACAGACCTAGGCAATATGGTTACCCTAATTCATACATCTTTACACGGGGAGCATTTGTGCTGTGGCACCGATTAGCAGTGGCACGGCGCCCAGAGCATTTAAATCCAGGCAACATAAAAGATAGGAAGCGAAAAGAGGAAGGGAGACCCACGCCAATGATGCTAGGTCTAACAAAACAAAATTGAAGCAGCTGTTTAAAGCAACAAAAGAAACTTTGATTTTCTTTCTGCTGCTCTATTTTGCTAGCTTACTGTGACAAGCAGAGAGAACAAGCTTCTTTATTCAACTCCTTACATCAGTGGTTCCCAACCTTTTTTTGACCCGTGGCTCCCTTGACCGGGTTGGCGGTTGGCTGTGGCTCCCCACCATTTTTTTGCCGGTAGGTCAGGCAGAGCACTGTGCTAGGCACGGATTTTTGGCTTGAGTTTTTTTAGGCCACGCCCTTTGTTGCATCGGCATTGAGACACCCCCCGCCCGGTTCTTTTCATCCCACTTGGGGCCCTGCATTTGCATGGTTGTAGGAGTGCTTCTCCCAACACATTTTACCTAGAATTCCTGACTAGTTTTGCAGTACAAAGTGTGGGAATTGTGCGGTATTACCTTGTTACCTCTTTGTTCTTACTATGAAACTCATAAATGGGAGAGAATGCCACACCCTGGCGCCTCACTTTACCAGGTGTGAAACATGGGATGGGGGGAGATAATTGAGGCCCAGAGTTTCCTGCCACTGTGATCTCTTATCAAAGGTGCTCAGGTGCGCATTGTTTCCTTGAACCATAAATTCTGTAATCTTACGTAATGCCGAAGAGTACAGGAAGATCTACAGGGCACTTCACTTAAGAATGTGATGGAAGTTACATGTAAAAGGTTACAAGGTTACAAGGGAGTGCCGAGGAATTTGAGGATTATTCTCAGGTTCTGCGCTCTTGTCTCACACTTATTGATAGATTTTAACCTTATACTTCCCTATTTAACAATCATGAAGTAGATAACACGGCTGATGCCACAAGTTGGAGTTATTTTGTTATTTTTACAAATGTTAACATTGTCTGGGAAAAGGGTCCACATTATTAGTACTAGTTTAACACCCAAATGCAGCAATAAACATCTGAAAAGTAACCAGTCCAAATTTGCGACTGACTTTCAGCTGTGTTGCATCACTTGTAGCTGTGTTTTTAGTAACTTTTGACCCTTTGAGCCAGAACCAATTTTTGGGGGTCAAAATTAGCAAATTATGCATCCATAATTATGTACAAAACGCTGTAGCTGCACAATTGCATATTTCAAGTGGCCCTGACTGAAGTTGAAGGAGCATTGTTCAGGATAAAGGTCACCCCATCATAAACTCTACTTGAAGATGCATGAGCAAATAACTCTGTGGAAGTAGCGTCGCTGCAGCCATCACAGTCACATAAATGTAATTGAGTCGTTACCTACTGCACCTCAATAATGTGTAAAGAAATAAGTGCATAATGACAATTGTTTTTCTTAGGAGCCCCGCTTCCGGTGATGCTGAATGCCAGGGGTTCCATATGCCAAGGCTGCCTAGATTTTACTCCAGTTTGCACCTCTTTCTTCCACCACCCTATACGCCCTGTCCCTTTATCGCCCTCTTAAAATAGTTTTTCCATTCCTGCCTTTTCCCTTTTGTCACTGTTTTCCTACCTTTCTCTTTCCTTTTCTTTCTCCCTTTTCTGGCTTTCATTCTTCCTGTGCCAACGTTTGCTAACGAGAAGTTAGCTCAGCCCTAAAAATATGTGCCTGACCCACCACCCTCGTCCACATACAAATTAAGCAATTTATTTTCGGCTGCCTAGGGCCAAAGAGCTCCTGCTCTTTAATAACATAATTGCAGACTATTTCTGTCCATCACCCAATCTACTTTCTAGCAAGTCATAGTCTGATGGTTTTCCTAAATAGCAGGGGCTCCTAGGGAACCCTTCATACTCCACAGGACATGTTGCATGGGCTGGGATTTGCTGGGACTGCAGCCGGTGATCGAGGGGATGTGTTTGGAGCTGGAAAGGGGGGGGGGGGGGGGGGGCGGGGTACAGCTGCCCAGTCCGGTCGGGCGCTCTTGAAGAGTGTGTGTGGTGGGGGTGAGCTTCTCGCAGCCTGTGAATGCAGGAATGGGGGCGGGAGGTGGAGAGAGGGCGCTCTGCGCCAATGTTTTGAAGCACGTGCGATGTGGCAGAAGGTGGCATTTCTTTCAAGCCCCCCCCACATCCTGCGCGGCATCGCCGCGCCCCTGGCTTCCCATCACGGCGCACCGGGGTGCCGCGGCGCACACTTTGGGTACCACAGCCTTACATAGAGGAAAGGTGGAATCGTGGAATCTTTCTGCATGTTTCTACATATTCCGAGGTACTGCAGCTTTTTTTATGACTTGTATTGAACTGTTTCTAATATCTGTGTGCAAAAAATATTCCACAGGTTTTTGATGTGTTTAATTTTGCACTAGAGGCTTTATTTTTATTCTTCATGTTTGCAAACATAATTGCTCTTTCATATGAAAGAGCTACGCAACAAGGTTTTAAGTGGTTTGTGGGAAAGGTGATGGTGTGAACATGTATTATATGAGATAAAGTACCACCTGGGGCACATTATAAGATTACTGCAAGTCACCTCTAGTCAAGTCAAGTCAAGTCAATAAATTTATATAGCGCGCTACATACCCAGAGGGTCTCAAGGCGCTTGAAGAGGGGTGGGGAATTACTTGTCAAATATCCACGTTTTAAGTTGCTTTCTGAATGCTAGGTGGTTCTGAGTAAGGCGAAGGTGAGTGGGAAGTGAGTTCCAAGTTTTAGCTGCCAGGTAGGAGAAGGATCTACCTCCCATGGTGGTTTTGTTGATGCGAGGTACAGTGGCAAGGGCTTGGTTGGAGGATCGTAGCTGGTGGGAGGGGGTGTAGAAGGACAGTCGTGTGTTGAGGCATTCGGGTCCGATTTCGTAGAGTGCTTTGTGTGCGTGGGTTAGGAGCCGGAAAGTAATCCTCTTATTGACGGGGAGCCAGTGGAGGTTTTTCAGGTGACCAGAGATGTGTTCTTTACGCGGGATGTCTAATATGAGCCTGGCTGAAGCGTTCTGGATGCGTTGGAGTTTTTTCTGGAGTTTTGCGGTGGTACCGGCGTAGAGGGTGTTTCCGTAGTCCAGTCGGCTCGTGACTAGAGCGTGGGTGACTGTTTTTCTAGTTTCGGTGGGGATCCAGCGAAATGTTTTTTTGAGCATGCGAAGAATGTTGAAGCAAGATGAAGAAACGGCGTTGACTTGTCTGGTCATCGAGAGTGAGGAGTCCAGGATGACGCCCAGGTTCCGTGCGTGGTCCGTCGGGATGGGTGCTTTTCCAAGGGCCTCTGGCCACCAAGAGTCATCCCAGGCGGAGGGGGAGGTGCCTAGGATGAGGACTTCTGTTTTGTCTGAGTTCAGTTTCAGACGGCTGTGCTTCATCCATTCGGCTACTTTTTTCATTCCTTCATGCAGGTTGGTTTTGGCAGTGTAAGGGTCTCTGGTGAGTGATAGGATCAGTTGAGTGTCGTCGGCGTAGGAGATGATGTTGAGGTTGTGTTGGCGTGCGATGACCGCGAGGGGGCTCATGTATACGTTGAAGAGGGTGGGGCTGAGTGAAGATCCTTGTGGTACGCCGCAGATGACTTCCGTGTCCTCTGACTTGAATGGTGGAAGGCGGACTCTCTGGGTTCTTCCGGTGAGGAACGAGGTGATCCATTCCAGTGCTTTTCCTTGGATTCCGACGTTTCTGAGGCGTTGTAAAAGGGTGCTATGACAGACCGTGTCGAAGGCTGCGGAGAGGTCGAGGAGGATGAGGGCGACTGTGTCTCCGTTGTCCAGTAGAGTTCGAATGTCGTCTGTTGCTGCGATGAGGGCGGTTTCAGTGCTGTGCTTGGCTCGGAAGCCGGATTGTGAGGAGTCGAGGGAATTGTTGGTTTCGAGGAATGCGGCGAGCTGGTTGTTGACCGCTTTCTCGATGACTTTGGCCGGGAATGGAAGGAGTGAGATAGGGCGGTAGTTTTTGAGTTTGGTGGGGTCAGCTGTGGGTTTCTTCAGGAGGGCGCTGAGTTCGGCATGTTTCCAGCTTTCCGGGAAGTTGGCGGAGTTGAGGGAGCAGTTGATGATGTCTCGGAGGTGCGGTGCTATAATGGAGTCTGCTTTGTTAAAGATGTGGTGAGGGCATGGGTCTGTGGGGGATCCTGAGTGGATAGAGTTCATCAGACGGATGGTGTCTTCAGTGGAGATTGGCTTCCAGTCGCTGAGGATGTTCAGGGGGGTGGGGGTCCTGCAGGGGGTTGGGTGGGTTGGTCTTTGGGTCGGTTGTCGAAGCTGTTGTGGATGTCTGCAATATTGTTGTGGAAGAATGAGGCTAGGGAGTCGCAGAGGGCTTGAGAGGGGGTGATGTCGTTGGAGTTGGCTGAGGGGTTGGTAAATTCCTTGACGATGTTGAATAATTCCTTGCTGTTGTGGGCGTTATCTAGTCGATCCTTGAGAGCGGCTTTCTTGGCATTCCGGATCAGTTGGTGGTGTATGCGGGTGGCGTTTTTGAAGGCGTCCTTGGTGCTGGTGGTTGGGTCTTTTTTCCAGGCTTTCTCAAGGGAGCGACAGAGTTTCTTGGATTTCTTAAGATCATCGTTGAACCAGGAGGCCTTCTTGCTGCCTAGTTTGATATGTCGTTTTTTCAGTGGTGCTAGGATGTCGGCGCTGTTGGATAACCATTGGGTGAGGTTGGTGGCTGCTTGGTCTGGGTTTGAGGAGTGGGCTGGGGGGTTTTGAAGAAGTGATGAGGAGATCTGGTCGATGGTGATTTTGTTCCAGTTTCTTTGCAGAGTGGGTTGGGGGTGGTTGTTGGATGTGGGCTTGTTGTAGGTAAAGTGAACGCAGCTGTGGTCAGTCCAAAGGAGAGCTGTGGTGTGGCTGAAGGAGACATGTTTGCTGGAGGTGAAGATAGGGTCGAGTGTGTGACCTGCGATGTGGGTGGGGGTAGTGACAAGTTGTTTAAGTCCGAGGTTGGCGAGGTTGTCCAAAAGGGTGATGGTGTTGCGGTCGTTGTTCTTTTCAAGGTGAAAGTTGAGGTCTCCCAAAAGGATGTAATCCTCAGAGAGGAGCGCGTGTGGAGTGATGAAGTCCGTGATGTCTTCACTAAATTGTGCACGGGGTCCTGGTGGCCTGTAAAGGAGGGTGCCTCTGAGTGTGGTCTTGGGGTCGGTGTGGATCTGGAAGTGAAGGTGTTCAGAGTTGGCGAGATTAACGTCTGAGCTTGTTGAGATGCGGATGGATTTCTTATGGACGATAGCGATGCCTCCTCCTGTGTGGCCGGTACGGTCCTTGCGAATGATCTTATAGCCTTCCGGGATGGCAATGGTGATGTCTGGGGCTGATGTGGCGTTCATCCATGTTTCTGTTAGGAAGGCGACGTCCGGAGAGATGGTGTCTAGTAGATTCCAGAGGTCAATGGCGTGCCTGTGGACCGAGCGGGTGTTGAGCAGGATGCATTGTAGGTGGTTGGGGTCGGATATCTGTTGTGTGTTCGTAGATGAGGAGTTGTTCTTGGTGCCGTCGAACTTGCAGGAGTTCCAGGAAAAGGGTCCATGGGTGTGTCCAGGGGCGGCTTGGACGCAGTTGGGGGAACGGCCGGGGTTAAGGGCTAGGAGGGTGGTGGCGTCGTAAGTACTGCGGGAGGAGTGGACAATACGAGGACCAGGGGGTCTGGCGCTGGGCGCGGTCCAGGCGCGGACGGGCGTAGACGGGCTTACCTTTGGCGCACATTCGGCGAGACCGCTGCGCGAGACCGCTGCGCTACAGTTCATCTATCATATGCGGATAGTGGAGGGGAGGGGCGAGGGAGGAGCAGCAGGGAGGCGGGTGCGTGGTGGAGGGGGCGGGCTATAGGCAAAACAACAACAACACAGATAATGGCGGCTGAAAACGCGAGTGCAGACCGGGTTGGGAGAGAGTGATTATGTCAATTTCAGTTATTAGACCAACGAAGCAGCAATGCGGGCTAGGCAGCACAGGCACACTGATTAAATGAGCAGATGCAGGCACAGTCGAGCTAGCAGGTAGGCACGCCGAAAATAATGAAAATACAGTTAATGGACACAATAGGGTAATGCTACAGGCACTTTCAAGCGCTAAAAGGGTCAGCAGCGCGATGCACACGTTAATGAGATCCACAGCGCAATGCACACGATACCAGTCATAATTAGGTGTCTCATGTGTCTCATAACCTTATAAATTAACTCTGCCTTCGGCCTCGTTCCTCTATATAGTTTTGGAACTCCTCGCTGACATGCAATATCCTTATCATGTGTGGCCGGAGGTACTTTATCCCTAAAATATTTTCACTGAATAAGGTAAAAGTGAAATTATAGTTGGTTTTGTTATAACACCTTAATGGATCTTTAGAAAAATAAAAAATAACTTCGCTTAAAAAACAAGGGTAAAGCGCATTTATAGTTAAAACTTAAAACTGATCAAGCCACTGCAATATGCAAGTTCTAGTTAGAACCACAATCCATAACTCGCACTACGGGTGTGCAAACCCTAACTCAGCATGTTACGTGTGATGATGCGATGACATTTTACATAGTTAAAGAGTTTGCTAAAGGCAGGATGCTGCTGTAGGGAGATCATCGCTACTTTTGTCTGCACATAAAACAATTCATAACACACTTGGGACTGAGCTGGAGGTTGGAAGGGTGAACTAATCGTTGACACATAACAAATCACTTTGTGTATCTGTCTACCATGAGGTGGTGTGCACTCCTGGAGAATCCTGCAGTGGCAACAACATCCCTGGTGGTCCCTGCTGTTGAGGCCGAATACAGGCTAGGATTTTTATATTAGGAACTGGAGACGACTGCGTCTTACCTAATGTAACTGTGCAACAGGAAACAGTTCCCTCTCTAGACTATTCTCAATGAACACCACATCACTTGCATCAGACTATTAAGTTTGATTCTGTCCAGTAATTCCTCCCATGAATTACGCTATTTCCAGTTCCTCAGCCTGGAATGGGGACGAACAAGAAAGGACGAGAGCTACTGGCCTATTTGTCTCATGCAGAGTACCATAACCAGGCCTGTTTCTGCACAGGAAGGATGCAGTCCTGTGTGGATCAGAGAAGAGTGCAGGGACACATCTGCACCCTGTGTACTCGTACTCTGGGGGTCAGTATCACTCAGGGGGTTCCACCCAAACCATATTAATCCCCTCAGACTTTCTAAAATCTGCCCATATGCATTCTAAAGAAGTTACATGTGTTAGTGCACTCTGAGTGTCCATGTATGGCGAAACACATACCTGGGGTGGCTTTGGACGGCAATAAATGCGACTGTGTTGGTCCTGTCTCCATTGAGTCTGAGGGGGCGTCTTCATCTGCTGTAATTGTGTCCAGTTCTACACATGATGGGGGCACAGGCTGACCCCGCTCTTCAGGACAGAGCAGTTCTGCCTTGCAGTTCTGATGTTGATGCTGTGATTCAGGATGCAGTGGTTCGATTATGTAGCTCTGATCGGAACCCCGTGCATCAGTACAGGCTGGTTCTAGCTTGTAGTTCAGATTTGGATCCTGCTCCTTTGGGTGTAGTGGTTCCACCGTATTGTTCAGATCTGTTGTTTGTGCTTCAGGAAGCACCGATTCTCTCTCTCGATCCAGTGCAGCAGTGTGCAGTGGTTCCACCGTGTTCTTCTGATCTGTTTTTTGTGCTTTAGGAAGCACCGATTCTCTCTCTGGATCCAGTGCAGCAGTGTGCAGTGGTTCCACCGTGTTGTTCTGATCTGTTTTTTGTGCTTCAGGAAGCACTGATTCTCTCTCTCGATCCAGTGCAGCAGTGTGCAGTGGTTCCACCGTGTTGTTCAGATCTGTTGTTTGTGCTTCAGGAAGCACCGATTCTCTCTCTCGATCCAGTGCAGCAGTGTGCAGTGGTTCCACCGTATTGTTCAGATCTGTTTTTTGTGCTTCAGGAAGCACCGATTCTCTCTCTCGATCCAGTGCAGCAGTGTGCAGTGGTTCCATTGTGTTGTTCTGATCTGGTTTTTGTGCTTCAGGAAGCACCGATTCTCTCTCTCGATCCAGTGCAGCAGTGTGCAGTGGTTCCACCGTGTTGTTCTGATCTGTTTTTTGTGCTTCAGGAAGCACTGATTCTCTCTCTCGATCCAGTGCAGCAGTGTGCAGTGGTTCCACCGTGTTGTTCTGATCTGTTTTTTGTGCTTCAGGAAGCACCGATTCTCTCTCTCGATCCAGTGCAGCAGTGTGCAGTGGTTCCACCGTGTTGTTCTGATCTGTTTTTTGTGCTTCAGGAAGCACTGATTCTCTCTCTCGATCCAGTGCAGCAGTGTGCAGTGGTTCCACCGTGTTGTTCTGATCTGTTTTTTGTGCTTCAGGAAGCACCGATTCTCTCTCTGGATCCAGTGCATCAGTGTGCAGTGGTTCCACCGTGTTGTTCTGATCTGAACCCGGTGCATCTGCACAGGTCTGTTCTAGCTTGTCTTTCTGATCTGGTTCCCGTGCTTCAGGACACATAGATTCTTGCTCGTAGTTCACGTTTGGATCCTGTGCATAAGGAAGTTCCTGCTCCAAGCATAGTTGTTGCTGTAGGCACTGGGATTTTTGTGACCCAAACTCATCAAAGGACAACAGACCAGACTCTAAGTGTTCGTCTGATGACAACCCATCAGGTGACATGGGTTGTAGGCTGCGGTTCTCCTGGGGATCTTGGAAATCAAAACACATCAATTCTTCCTCCAAGGGATCATCAGGTTCCTTCCCATCTGGTAGTGCGGGTTGAATACGGTGGCTTTGCTGCAGTTCGTGTCCTTCAGGAAATACTGGGTGTGGGCAGAGGTTCTGTTGCTGGTCCCAGCAATTAGTAGACAATGGGGATGGTTCTTGCTTCATGGGTTCATCTGGTTCTCTCTCTTCTAGGAACGCTGACTGTGCGCTCTGGTATTGCTCTGGTGCCTGGCCAAGAACAAATTCTGAGGGAAGATACAGGTGTGCCTCCAGTGATCTGCCTGGAGGATCTGTCTGAGGGTACCTGGAAAGAGGACAAACCTGCTGTAGCCCATTTCCATTTGGAAACCAAGGTTGCATGCACTGGTCCTGCTTCGACTCATGGACATCTGGAAACCCAGGTTGCATGCACTGTTCCTGCTGCGACTCGTGTACATCTGGAAACCCAGGCTGCAAGCTCTGGTCTCGCTTCGACTCGTGTACATCTGGAAACCCAGGCTGCATGCGCTGGTATCGCTTCAACTCGTGTACATCTGGAAAACCAGGCTGCATGCACTGATCTTGCTGCGACTTGTGTACATCTGGAAAACCAGGTTGCAAGCACTGGTCCTCCCGTGGGTCACGTCGATCTAGAAACAATGGCTGTAGACAAAGGTTTGGCTCCTCTGGGCACACTTGAATATCGGTCGGAGAAGAGAGCGTACACTCCTGCTTTGGTGCATGCCGATCAGAAAACACTGTCTGAAGACACAAGCTCGGATCGCCTGGCCTGTCCATTTGAAGTGTCGCAGGAGACCAGCTAACAGCACAATCTCTAATACTCGCCGGACAGACCACCTCCAAAGTCACTCCAGCATTATCTAGGGAACCTTGATCCTTTTCTATCCAGATTTTCTTGATCAGCCCAGCGACTCTAGAAGGTACGTCCTCTACAGTATTCAGCAAGTTATCCAGTTTGGCTTCCAACTCCTCCAGCATGGATAGAAGGATAATGTGGGGCAGGTTCTCCGAAAGCGGTTCCAGGTCCCGGTCCCTCTGAGCATCATTTTGGGATCTTGAAGCTGAGACGTCATGAAGAGGTAAAGATGGGACTGTGGCTCTTACGGATTCACGTGAACACTGCGCTGTCACTTTCTTTTCTGGAGCCCGTCTTCTACCCATTCTGGTACTTTGATTTTCGAGTCTCAAGTGTCTGCGGAGGAGAGGAAAAGAGACAAGACAACACGTTATCACAGGACAGCTGGGCCAAAATACTCCTGATCAGAGAAAATTGCGAATTTCTAAAACCTGAAAAAAATTAAATCATTAAAATTTAACAATAACCACAACATAGTTCATACATTATGAAAGGCACGGATTTGAAATGTGTTTCCAACGCTATGTCTGTTCGTTGGTCTGCTCAAATTGGGCACGGTTACGAAAAAATAGAATAGTGTAACAGCCTTGCAGCAATGAAAGGTTTATAGTACCTTAGCAGACAAGACTGCGCTATCATCCTCACTTGCACTGTACACCTCTCTTTTGCAATTATCGGGGAAGTGACTGAAGCAGGAGCCAACATACCAAACCTCTACAGGATCTACGAAACGCTTGTTATGTCATTACATATATAGAGAGCATGTTCAACCTGGGGTTTCTTGGAACTGAATCAGAAATACATTAAAGAGGAGAAAACAAACCATAACGGGGAAGAATCTAGTCTGAAGAGGCTTGTGGGCTGTCAGATTTCTGGGAAAACACTTGAAGTTAGATTCAAAATGGATTTTGCCAGGAGAGAGATCCGAATGGAAGGAGCTTGTACCAAAGCTGCGTCCACCTGATCTGATCTTCTGTAATCTCGGAATAGACAGTAAATTCAAGTGAGGCGATCTCTGGTTTTGTACGGGTGTATGCATTTCCACTTGGTTTGTAATGAAGTGAGGGGCTAGACCTCTTGACCCTTTAGGACTGAGGCAGGGGGTCTCAGAGTGGATTTATTATTTCAATATAGGTGTGGCTCGTGCCCACCACTGAAGATGAAGTAGTAAACAAGCTGCGTCGCTGTGAATTACTCGTAGTCTATGAATGGTGATATTGGGTATTCTTACATATACTCGGTTGGCATAATGCGATCTAGATAGGACTGCGGCCACCACTATTGCTTTTCTTGTCTATAGTGAGAGGAGTGGGGTTAGTTTCTGAAGCAGTTTCAGCACAAATCTGCATTTAGATCCTACTGCTCCAGCAGCTGGGGCTTGCTAAGATTGCTATCGATTATCACTCAGAGGCTTTTAGCTATGGGTTTAGGCTCCGGTAACAATCTCAGTTTTGTTGGAGAGCAATGTTGGTTCCAAAGATTGGTCTTGTTCTTTCGAATTTCAATCTCAGTTTTGTCCACATACGGTTTTAGCCGATTCAACCTCATCAAGTAATTATCAAATTGCATCATAAATAATTCCATTGATAAGAATTAACTGAGAGCAGGTGTAGTTATAAAGCCTGGAACCCCTTGAAGACAGTTCTCTGATCAATGGTTTTTGCCGGTTAAGGGAGAAGAGGTATTGGCCTATAATGCTTGGTTATATCCGGGACTTCTCCCTGGTTTTTCAGTAACGTGAGTTCTACAGCATTTTGAAACGCGCTTGGAGCGACAGCTTGAGCTGCTGAATTGATGAAAACGCTCTGCAGGGGATTGCTCAAGACCTGGCTTTTCGACGGAGACGCAGCACCCGCAGGGCCCAGATATCCTTGGGGTACGCTTTATAAATGCTGATTGATTGATTGATTGATGAGGTCAAAGATTCTATGACTGCTGGAGGGCAAGGGTCAGTTGGTGACCCGGATTAGACCTCGATTATAAATTCATGGATCTTATTTGTTCAAACTAGGATAGGGTGGTGGTGATCTTTCATACCTACCTTCAGAACTACTGCTGCTGCAATTATGTATACTATCTTTAAAGAACTTTTTTGTTAAGTGTGGCTCAATGGTTAGAGCGGCAGACCCTGATGCAGAGCTATGGCCCTTCTCCTACTTGGCGGCCAAGACCTGGAACTCACTCCCACTCACCTCCGCCTTACACAGAACCACATCTCAGTCAGAAAAGAACTTAAAACCTGGTTATTCGATAAATAATGAACCCCCTCCCCAAGCGCCTTGAGACCCTCTGGGTGAGTAGTGCGCTATATAAATTCCTGAACTTGAACTTGAACTCTCAGGCAAAAATTTTGCACACAAAGAAATTGCTCTTTAAAAACTCCTTTCAACTGTATACTCACAGATGTGACACAAACTCCAACTCTCACTTGTGCAGCCTCTCACCTCATTTATAAATGGATTAATGTAACAAACCAGGTATCTCTTAACTACATCTTCAATGCTCGGTTGCTCCCTCCTGCCCCTGCTCTCTCCTGCCTCAAGCTGGGTATCGTTTGCGCAGCTCTGCTGCTGATCACAGAGATCGTCCTTTGCTGCATTATTTGTTTACTTTACACCTTGTAATGGCCTGCCTGAGATCGTGTGCCCGTGTTTGTTGTCCTTTGCTGCATTATTTGTTTACTTTACACCTTGTATTGGCCTGCCTGAGATCGTGTGCCCGTGTTTGTTGTCCTTTGCTGCATTATTTGTTTACTTTACACCTTGTATTGGCCTGCCTTGAGATCGTGTGCCCGTGTTTGTTGTCCTTTGCTGCATTATTTGTTTATTTTACACCTTGTATTGGCCTGCCTGAGATCGTGTGCCCGTGTTTGTTGTCCATTGCTGTATTATTTGTTTATTTGTTCTCCTGCATTAGCTGCTCCCTGCATTGGCATTGTGTGGCTGCCCGCGTAGTTATTTGATCGGTTGTTGTTGTTGGCCAGAGCCCGCCCCCTCCACCACGTACCCGCCTCCCAGCTGCTCCTCCCTCGCCACTTCCCCCTCCCACTTATGACAGATGCTCTTGCGCGCAGCGTACACGCGCAGCGTTCGCGCCCCCTGCGCGCCAAAGGTGCGCCAAAGGTAAGCCCGTCTACGCCCGTCCGCGCATGGACCGCGCCCAGCGCCAGACCCCCTGGCCCTCGTCCCACCCACCCCTCCCGCATTACATACGACGCCTCCAACCTCCTAGCCCTAAACACCGGCCGCTTCCCCAACTGCGTCCAAGCCGCTCCTAGACACACCCATGGACCCTTCTCTTGCAACTCCTGCAAGTTCGACGGCACCAAGAACAACTCCTCATCCTCGAACACAAAACAGTTATCTGACCCCAACCACCTAAAATGCATTCTGCTCAACACCCGCTCGGTCCACAGGCACGCCATCGACCTCTGGAATCTACTAGACACCATCTCTCCGGACGTCGCCTTCCTAACAGAAACTTGGATGAACGCCTCTTCAGCCCCAGACATCACCATTGCCATCCCGGAAGGCTACAAGATCATTCGTAAGGACCGCGCCGACCAAACTGGAGGAGGCATCGCTATCGTCCACAAGAATTCCATCCGCATCTCTACCAGCTCAGACGTCAACCTAGCTACCGCCGAACACCTTCACTTCCAGATCCACACCGACCCCAGGACCACACTCAGAGGCACCCTCCTCTACCGGCCTCGTCAAAGAGTTTACCAACCCCTCAGCCAACTCCAACGACATCACCCCCTCTCAAGCCCTCTGCAACTCCCTAGCTTCATTCTTCCACAACAAAATCGCAGACATCCACAACAGCTTCGACAAACGACCCGGAGACCAACCCACCCAACCCTCTGCAGGACCTTCACCCCCCTTGAACATCCTTAATGACTGGAACCCAATCTCCACTGAGGACACCATCCGCCTGATGAACTCCATCCACTCAGGATCCCCCACAGACCCATGCCCTCACCACATCTTCAACAAAGCAGACTCCATCATAGCACCACACCTCCGAGACGTCATCAACTGCTCCTTCAACTCCGCCACCTTCCCGGAAAGCTGGAAACATGCCGAACTCAGCGCCCTTCTGAAAAAACCCACAGCTGACCCCACCGAACTCAAAAACTACCGCCCCATCTCGCTCCTTCCATTCCCGGCCAAAGTCATCGAGAAAGCTGTCAACAACCAGCTCGCCACAATCCTCGAAACCGACAAATCCCTCGACTCCTCACAGTCCGGCTTCCGAGCCAAACACAGCACTGAGACCGCCCTCATCGCAGCAACAGACGACATTCGAACTCTACTGGACAATGGAGACACAGTCGCCCTCATCCTCCTCGACCTCTCTGCAGCCTTCGACACAGTCTGTCATAGCACCCTATTACAGCGCCTCAGAAACATCGGAATCCAAGGAAAAGCACTGGACTGGATCACCTCGTTCCTCACCGGAAGAACCCAAAGAGTCCGCCTCCCACCATTCAAGTCAGAAGCCACTGAAGTCATCTGCGGCGTGCCACAAGGATCTTCACTCAGCCCCACCCTCTTCAACATATACATGAGCCCCCTCGCGGTCATCGCACGCCATCACAACCTCAACATCATCTCCTACGCTGATGACACTCAACTGATCCTCTCACTCACCAAAGACCCTAACACTGCCAAAACCAACATACATGAAGGAATGAAAGAAGTAGCCGAGTGGATGAAACACAGCCGACTAAAACTGAACTCAGACAAAACAGAAGTCCTTATCCTAGGTTCCTCCCCCTCCGCTTGGGATGACTCTTGGTGGCCAGAGACCCTTGGAAAAGCACCCATCCCGACGGACCACGCACGGAACCTGGGCGTCATCCTGGATTCTTCACTCTCCATGAACAGACAAGTCAACGCCGTTTCATCATCCTGCTTCAATATTCTTCGCATGCTCAAAAAAAACATTTCGCTGGATCCCCACCGAAACTAGAAAAACTGTCACCTACGCACTGGTCACGAGCCGCCTGGACTACGGAAACACCCTATACGCCGGTACCACCGCAAAACTCCAGAAAAAACTCCAACGCATTCAGAACGCTTCAGCTAGACTCATACTAGACATCCCGCGTAAAGACCACATCTCTGGTCACCTGAAAAACCTCTACTGGCTCCCCGTCAATAAAAGGATTACTTTTTCGCCTCCTAACCCACGCACACAAAGCACTCTACGAACTTGGACCCGAATACCTTAACACACGACTCTCCTTCTACCCCGAGTTGAGTGGTCGCTCCCCTGTGTCTCTCGAGGATACTGGTATCGTTGTGCTATTGCTAGCGCTGCTTCTCATTACTGCTTTTAATCTGCTGCCTGCTGCTTGCATAGAGCCGATTTCAGCCTCATTGCGCACTGCATTAATTGTCAATTTCAGCTTCATTGCCGATCTGCATTAATTCATACTCTGTTGTACCTGACTGCTGCCTGCCTGATCGCCGCTGAGCTGTGCCTGTATCTCTGGGTGATATTGACGCTGTTTTGAAGGGTGTTTTCAGCGCGTTCACTGTACTCCCCCCCCCCTCCACCTCCATTTTGCTGTTGTTGTGGTTGTCTCGTGCCCGCCCCGCCTCCCAGCTGAGACGCCCTCGCCCCTCCCCCTCCACCATCTATATATGACAGGAGTTCCCACGTGCAGCGTTCACGCGCAGCGACCGCGCCCAACCCGCGCCGAAGGTGCGCCAAAGGTAAGCCCGTCTACGCCCGTCCGCGCCTGGACCGCGCCCAGCGCCTGTCCCCCTGGCCCCCGTCCCTCCCAGCCCCCCCGCCTTACCTACGATGCCGCCACCCTCCTAGCCCTGAACCCCGGTCGCGCCCCCAACTGCGTCCAAGCCGCCCCTGGACAAACCCACGGACCTTTCTCCTGCTACTCCTGCAAATTCAGCGGCACTGACAACATCTCCGCTACGACTACACCACTGACTCCCGACCCCAACCACCTACAATGCATCCTTCTCAACACCCGTTCGGTCCACAGGCACGCCATAGACCTATGGAATCCACTTGACACCATTTCCCCAGACATCGCCTTCCTAACGGAAACATGGATGAATGCTTCCTCCGCACCAGACATCACCATTGCCATCCCTGAAGACTATAAGATCACTCGCAAAGACCGTACCGGCCACACAGGAGGAGGAATCGCTATCGTCCATAAGAAAACAATCCGCATCTCAACAAGCTCTGACGCCAACCTCGCCAACTCCGAACACCTTCACTTCCAGATCCACATCGACCCCAAGACCACACTCAGAGGCACCCTCCTCTACAGACCACCAGGACCCCGCGCAAAATTCAGTGAAGACATCACGGACTTCATCACTCCACACGCGCTCCCCTCCAAAGAATACATCCTTCTGGGAGACCTCAACTTTCACCTTGAAAAGATCAACGACCGCAACACCACCACCCTCTTGGACAACCTCGCCAACCTCGGACTTAAACAACTGGTCACTTCCCCCACCCACATCGCAGGTCACACACTCGACCCCATCTTCACCTCCAGCAATCATGTCTCCTTCAGCCACACTACGGATCTCCTCTGGACTGACCACAGCTGCGTTCACTTCACCTACAACAAGCCCAAACCCACCAACCACCTCCAACCAACTCTGCAAAGAAACTGGAACAAAATCACCACCGACCAGATCTCCTCATCGCTCCTTCTAAACACCCCAGCCCACTCCTCGGACCCAAACCTAGCCGCCGCCAACTTCACTCTATGGTTATCCAACACCGCCGACACCTTAGCACCACTGAAAAAACGTCAAAGCAAACCTGGCAACAAGAAGGCCTCATGGTTCAACGATGATCTTAAGAAGTCCAAGAAACTCTGCCGCACCCTTGAAAAAGCTTGGAAAAAAGACCCAACCACCAGCACCAAGGACGCCTTCAAAAACGCCACCCGCACTCACCACCAACTAATCCGAAAGGCCAAGAAAACAGCTTTCAAGGATCGACTTGACAACAACGCCCACAACAGCAAGGAACTTTTCAACATCGTCAAGGAGTTTTCCAATCCCTCGGCCAACTCCAACGACATCACCCCCTCTCAAGCCCTCTGCGACTCCCTAGCCTCATTCTTCCACAACAAGATTGCAGACATCCACAACAGCTTCGACAACCAACCCGGAGCCCAACCCACCCAACCACACGCTGAACACTCTCCCCCCGCGATCACCCTTAACGACTGGAACCCAATCTCCACTGAGGACACCATCCGCCTGATGAACTCCATCCACTCAGGATCCCCCACAGACCCATGCCCTCACCACATCTTCAACAAAGCAGACTCCATCATAGCACCGCACCTCCGAGACGTCATCAACTGCTCCTTCAACTCCGCCACCTTTCCGGAAAACTGGAAACACGCTGAACTCACCGCCCTTCTGAAAAAACCCACAGCGGACCCCACCGAACTCAAAAATTACCGCCCCATCTCGCTCCTTCCATTCCCGGCCAAAGTAATCGAGAAAGCTGTCAACAACCAGCTCGCCGCTTTCCTCGAAGCCAACAAATCCCTCGACTCCTCACAATCCGGCTTCCGAGCCAAGCACAGCACTGAAACCGCCCTCATCGCAGCAACAGACGACATCCGATCTCTACTGGACAATGGAGATACAGTCGCCCTCATCCTCCTTGACCTCTCTGCAGCATTCGACACAGTCTGCCACAGCACCCTTTTACAACGCCTCAGCAACATCGGAATTCATGGAAAAGCACTTGAATGGATCACCTCGTTCCTCACCGGAAGAACCCAGAGAGTCCGCCTTCCACCATTCAAGTCCGATGCCACCGAAGTCATCTGTGGCGTACCACAAGGATCCTCTCTCAGCCCCACCCTCTTCAACGTATACATGAGCCCCCTCGCGACCATCGCCCGCCAACACAACCTCAACATCATCTCTTACGCGGATGACACTCAACTGATCCTTTCTCTCACCAAGGACCCCAGCACCGCCAAAACTAACCTACACGAAGGAATGAAAGAAGTTGCTGAATGGATGAAACACAGCCGTCTGAAACTGAACTCAGACAAAACAGAAGTCCTCATCCTAGGTACATCCCCCTCTGCATGGGACGACTCTTGGTGGCCGGAAGCCCTTGGAAAAGCACCCATCCCGACAGACCACGCACGAAACCTAGGCGTTATCCTGGATTCTTCACTTTCAATGAACAGACAAGTCAGCGCCGTATCCTCATCCTGCTTTAACATCCTTCGCATGCTCAAAAAAACATTTCGCTGGATCCCCACCGAAACCAGGAAAACAGTCACCCATGCTCTGGTCACGAGCCGACTGGACTACGGAAACACCCTCTACGCAGGCACTACCGCTAAACTCCAAAAGAAACTCCAACGAATCCAAAACGCCTCAGCCAGAATCATATTAGACATCCCACGCAACGAACACATCTCTGGTCACCTGAAAGACCTCCACTGGCTACCCGTCAATAAGAGAATCACTTTCCGACTGCTAACCCACGCACACAAATCACTCTACGACATCGGACCAGAATGCCTCAACTCAAGACTGTCCTTCTACACCCCCTCCCGTCAACTACGCTCCTCCAGCCAAGCCCTCGCCACTGTACCTCGCATCAACAAGACCACCATGGGAGGCAGATCCTTCTCTTACCTGGCTGCTAAAACATGGAACTCACTCCCCACTTACCTTCGCCTTACCCAGAACCACCTAGCTTTCAGAAAGCAACTTAAAACGTGGATATTTGACAAGTAATCCTCCTCCCCCTCCTTAGCGCCTTGAGACCCTCTGGGTATGTAGTGCGCTATATAAATTATCTGACTTGACTTGACTTGACACCCCCTCCCGCCAGCTGCGATCCTCCAACCAAGCCCTTGCTACTGTACCTCGCATCAACAAAACCACCATGGGAGGTAGATCCGTCTCCTACCTGGCAGCTAAAACCTGGAACTCACTTCCCACTCACCTTCGCCACTGCCTCGCATACACAAATCACTTGCATACATTTTGTAGTGAAAGGTTACGCTTGATCTAGGCCATTCACAAGCATCAACTACTCCCAGAGACCTACACCCTGGGTGGGCACAGGGCGGGCACAGATTTGCAAAATCACATGTAACACCTCAAATAATCACGGCTCACTCTTCACACAAAGTTCTTGCAGTCTCTTCAACAGAGCTGTGACATCACAGAGTCTCTGAGGCAACACCCAATGTGGAATGCTGCTGAGGGAGTTGGAAGGTGTCAGTATCTGAGGAGGAAGCAGATCTGTGGATGGAGCATTCTGTAAGAAATAAACTCCTCCTTTCTATCACCACCAAGGACACGCGATAATTCATATATTAACTATGCGCGGAAATATGAAAAAATGTACAAGGCTTCAATATCACATTGTGAGAGTACTGAGGATCTGTGAATTTAATGTTAAAAAAGCCATTGAAGCAGGTGATAACACGGAGAAACGTTGTCACTTCTTCAAACACTCCACACATTGCATGTGTGTGAGAAGTTGGCCTGGTATATAATGCTCACTAATTCTAGTGATCACTTTGTACCATGCCAAGCAACCCTTATGATGATTGGTTGTAATTCAACCTTGTAGACCAGTTATCCTAGTGGTAACGTGGACAAAGCAGTCTTAGGCTAAACTCTGAAAGGCATGTGAAGCCAGCTGTATTACCATACACAACCCCCTTGAATACCAAATGAAAGGGACACCACACAGATATATATTGAAAATATATATTGATTTATTAACTATAAAATCCCCTGGACTCTTTATGAGCACAGAAGCACAAGCGTTAAATCACAAGACAGTTTAAAATACACAAAAGTTGCACAATATGGATGAGCCCTAGGGGCCACCTAAACCATATACTAAGAAAGTGGTATAAGAGATACCAATCGGAATGGGAACAGGCCTAGGGCCTTGGGAATCGCTGGAGCTATTCGAGACTAGCAGTGACTAAGTCAGGAAAGGCCCGCGGGACTCGGGTGCAGTGTTCAAAGTGCACGCACTTTCCAATGTAAAGTCTATGGTGCGTAAAAAGTACAAAGTTAGTTAGTTAGGAACCTTCCGAGTGACCTAGAACGCTGAAACTTAAGACACAGGCCCTTGAGATGTGTACCAGTGTAGGAACACCGGCGGAGCTGAGTTACCTCACCCACAGGAAGCGGGTGCACAGGGTCGAAGTAGTGTCGGGTTTCGTCACGCTGGTCGATGGTGCTTGGAGCTGAAGATGCTGCAGGCGGCTCGATGTGAAGAGTTCCGGTGGATCTGAAGTTGTGAAGACCTGAAAGCAGAGGGGACAATGTTCAAAGTCACTAGCCAGTGACTACCGGGGAACCAGATTGGAACCAGGCGATGTCGGGTGCAAACAGGCGTTGAGGTGTAGCTTCTCTCTGCAGCCACGTGGACACCGGGGGTCGAGGACGTCCAGGAGTCGGTCACGAGCTGTCCCACGCAGGCTTCTCGCTGTTGGCGGTGTCGGCGACCTGATCGGAGCAAACAGGCCTTGGCTAATGCAAGCCACGCAGGAATCGAAAGATGCTTAACACTCGGACCAGCAAGGTCAGAGCGAGTGCTCCTTTTCACAGGAGCTTGGGCAAGTCTGGAGCAACCAGACCCGCTGTGTAGTTCGTCAGTTTCGTCGCCAAGATGGCCGCTGACCATGTGGCTAGTGGCCGGGATGGCGCGTCGAGTGGCACAATGCAAAAGGACCCCACGCAGATCGTGGAGATGCTGGGGGGCTGATCTTCGGTGCAAGGGCTGCTCGATGGTGGGGGTTCTCAGTCCCCAAAGCACAACGTCGAGGGTGCCTCGGTTGCTGCGCAGTCAGCTTTTCGGGTGTCTTCCAAGAGGTCCGGTCCCACGTCACTCGGTGCCTCCACGGGTCCCTTCTTTGCAGGGACTGTGGATCGGGCTCTGAGAAGTCTGGGAGTCTGGGTCTTGTCGGGCTCTGGGCTCGGGCTCCGGCGGGAGGCAGCGGCAAAGCAGGCGTCGAGTTGCTGGTTGGTGCCTGTGTTCACAGGGTGGCCACTCCTAGGCCACAAGGGAGATTCTCTTCAGTCTTCTGAGCAGCAGAATGTCGAAGTCCAGTCTTCTTCTTTGTTTGAAGTTGATTCAGGATGATCTGCTGTGCAATGGCACCGCTCCCACTCTTATTCCCAATCTGAGGGGTGGATCACCTACTAGGTCCCTCCTCTGGGAGGAACCAGGAAGGGGGGCGGTTACACCCCCTTTCCTTTGTCCAGCTCCTCGCCAGGCCTGGGTCTGGAAAGTCCCAGGACCGGTTTGGACTGGCCTATGCACGGGGACACCTTGTGTGCCCCGGGCATGTCTGATTCTATTCAGCCCTGTCCTACCCAATACACAAAACCCTGTCTGGGGTGGTGCTCGCACCTCCCAAGGCAGCAAACCCTTTGTCCAGGCCACCATCTGCCGAGTTTCGGTCAGCAGCAGGAGGCCAGACTCGTGTCTGTGGTGGCAGCATCCATTTTGTGATGCTGAGGCTCTGGTTAACTTTAACCGGGATTAAGGCTCCACACATGTCGTGTCCTTCTAGAAGGGTGGAATGCTATCCCCGTCAACAGAACTGTCGAGGGGATAGTATTCCAATTCGTATGACACCTTACTCGACATGTTTTGATAAAGCCAAACCAAAGATCGCATGTAACCGCGAGGATTATAATGCACTTAAGAGTATATGGTATGGCAATATCCCGGAACAGCTTAGGGAGTGGTTCCCGACAGCTGCAGACAGGCTCAGCTCATGCTAGAGCACCATCTCACATATTTCCACGCACTCTGCCTCCAGGATTGATGAGGCCTTCCATAGGAGCGGCTGATAAGAACATATGGGTCCAGTTTAGGGTTAGATATAGGGATACTATATCTAAGTAAGAGGTGATTACACCAACTTACCCCAGCTGAGTGATCAGCCAGTTGTGTCAAATATGGAGGCCAGGCCAGGGGTGGCACAATACATGCTGCAGCCCCTGGTAGGCCTTGGAAACACCTATGCCCTGGGTACCTATGGTACTCTGTTACAGGGGCCAATAAGGTGAACCAATTCCAATTGTGTTATGCACCTAAGGTACATGGAGTCCATTTTAAGGAGAGAGCAATTAGCCTGGGGCCCTGAATAGCAGGATCCCAGGCCAACTATGTCAAAAACCAGCTAAACACCAGGCAAAAAGTTTGGGGGTAACCATAGTCAGATATCCACCTTCCTACAATGTGTGCTGCACTTCACAGCTCAAACACAACCTGTGCAGCACTTTACAGCACAAACACAACCTGCCCTGAACTCCACAGTGCAAAAACAACCTGCCCTGCACTTCACAGCACAAACACAACCTGTGGAGTGTAGAAGGATTACTCTCTGTATAGGATTTTGTACTGTAATGGTGTGTTTCCAGTACTAATCCTATGCTAGACAGCACACACTCCTCTGCCCTATGGTGTAAAGGTTTTGTGTGGCACTAGGTAGACTGTGCACTTGTGCCAGGCAGTGTGCAGCAGTGTGCTGCATTTCATAAATCTGGCTCAGCGCTGCTTTCTTCCTCTCGCACATCACAACGCTGCACCTAACAGCTGCACTGCTTTACACTAAAATAAAATATCTGCTCCTTACTGTGTATGTGTGGTCTGCCCAGCCTCAACCCTCACATTCTCTTGTGCATGCTTGGCGTGCCCAGCCTCAACTCTCACATTCTCTTCTGCACGCTTGGTCTGCCCAGCTTCAACCCTCACATTCTCCTGTGCATGCTTGGTGTGCCCAGCCTCAAACCTCTCATTCTCCTGTGCATGCTTGGTGTGCCCAGCCTTAACCCTCACATTCTCTTGTGCATGCGTGGTCTGCCCAGCCTCAAACCTCACATTCTCCTGTGCATGTGTGGTCCGCCCAGCCTCAACTCTCACATTCTCTTCTGCACGCTTGGTCTGCCCAGCCTCAACCCTCAAATTCTCTGGTGCATGCTTGGTCTGCCCAGCTTCAACCCTCACATTCTCTTGTGCATGCGTGGTCTGCCCATCCTCAACCCTCACATTCTCTTGTGCATGCGTGGTCTGCCCAGCCTCAAACCTCACATTCTCCTGTGCATGTGTGGTCCGCCCATCCTCAACCCTCACATTCTCTTGTGCATGCTTGGTCTGCTCAGCCTCAACCCTCACATTCTCTTGTGCATGCTTGGTCAGCCCATCCTCAACCTTCACATTATCTTGTACATGCTTGGTCTGCCCAGTCTCAACCCTCACATTCTCCTGTTCATGCTTGGTCCGCCCAGACTCAACCCACAGATTCTCCTGTTAATGCTTGATCTGCCAAGTCCTAACCCTCACATTCTCTTTTGCATGCATGGTCTACCCAGCCTTAACCCTCACAGACTCTTGTGCATCCTTGGTATGCCTAGTCCTAACCCTCACATTCTCTGGCAGCTGGTGGCAAATACAGTGAAATTAGTGTGTTTCATCACTCTCTCCGTACTTCAACTCACCGTACCGCTTAAATTATCTCTACTTCTCTATGTACCTCCACCCTCTCTCTATCTTTGATCTCGATCTGACCTCATCGCTATCTCTGTACAACACTTATTTTGTTTCTCTATTACATCCATGTATCTCTTCTCTTTCCATTTCACTTTTCACACAAACTCATCTCTAGTTTACCTCACCTCCATCTTCTCGTCACATCCTTTTACCTAACCTCTCTCACCATCTTTCTCATCCCTTTCTGTGCCTCACCATTCTCTTCTCCTTTCTAACTCATTTCTCTCTGCCTCACCTCTTCTCTGGCCCGCCAACCCCTTACTCACTGAATACATTTTAGATTTAACATTCAGTCTACAAGTGTGGAGATGCCTAAACCCATGGGTTGGACTGACCCCTCGCTGGTAGAAATGTCCGTTCCGAACACAGAGCCTCTTAACATAGCCATCCAACGGCCTGACTTTAAACGCACTTAGCGTAAAATGAGACTAGAGGATTTTCATGCTATCCTCGCCGCCAACCCTCTGGGACCTCTGCATAACTGAGTCAGACTATGGCTTATTTTGTGATTGGATTACCCAAGGGTTAGATTACCTTATTCCAGAAAAATGGTTTAAGGGACGAGCCTCTATCACAAGTCCTTGGTACAACAACTCTTTGACAGTCTTACGGAAGGCTTGTAAAAGAGCAGAACGCGAGTGGAGAAAGGATTATGATCCTAAGAAAAAAGTATGCTACCTTGCCGAGATTAAACATTATCATAGAACTATCTGCAAAGTTTGTGCAGTTTACTATGCTAACGAAATCAAGATTAGTCCTAATCCAGCCAAATGTATTTTTAAGATCTTTAAAGATCTCAGGACTAGAAAAACCACTGTTCCCGTTATTTCATCCACACAGCAGCGTGAGGATCTAGCCACCTTTTTTGTGGAGAAAGTCTGTGCTATTTATAAGTCTTTTCCACAAGCAACCATTCCTTTTACCACTTTGTTTCCTAGAGTCGGGTCACGGCCGACTTTGGCAGCCATTCCTTGCATTTCACAGGATAAGCTCACTCGGTTGAGTGGGAAAATTAAATCTGGCTCTCCATACGATCCTTTGAAGCCGGTTCAGTTTAGGGAGTCACTCTCTCTTTTCTTGGCCCCGCTATGCCATATAGTCAACTCCTCCATCTCCACAGCAATTGTTCCGGCACTGTGGAAACAGGCATGGGTATCTCCCATTCTCAAGAAACCATCGCTTGACCCGGCCAAGCATGAAAACTTCAGACCTATATCTCTTCTCCCCTGGGTGGCCAAGGTAGCAGAGGCGCATGTTAATAACACACTTACACTGTTTTTGAACTCCAATAACATCTTGGATCCATCGCAAAACGGTTCCCGCCCGGGCCACAGTACTGAGATGGCTCTCCTGGCCACAACTGTCCACCCTTTGAAAATGCACCGCCCCCCAACCACACTCCTCACTCCAGCTCACCATCATCCCTCTACTCAGCCAACCACATTAACAACCAACCCAAACACACACACTCATATACTCTTACTAACCCTCTCACCCCCAACTCCGGCCCTCACACCCTTCCAACACACACCTCAGACACACACCCCTATGTTATCGCCTCCCACCCCAATCAATACTGCTTCCGATACCAGATTAGATGAGATCGTGTCCACACATAATTCAATAAAAGAAGATCTCTGTGTTTTTAAAGCAATGCTCTCGAGACAGCTGTCGTCTTCTAGATTCTACAGACCATGTATACCCATCAAGCCCCCAGCCCACCTACCTATCTCCCCGATACGGTATGTTCCCTGTTGGAGATCAATACCCTACCGTAATCTATCCTCCCAGCCAATGCGTTCCATCAAGCCATTGTCGGAGATCGATCTTCGCTCTCTTCTTCTCTCCTACGAATCCTCCAACGCAAGTCCCGCCTCCCCAGACACATCCCCATTCAATCTATCATCTCCTACCCTAATAGGTCCTCTACCCATAACAATAGAGGAATAAACAACAAGTCCCAATCACGCAGGATTACCCCACCTCCGTTACTCCTCTGCTTAAATGTACTCTCCTGAACTGCAGATCAGCCGCTAAGCATGCAACCGACATAGTAGACCTCATTATCTCTACTGACCTGGATCTGCTAATTCTTGCGGAAACATGGCTTACAGAATCCTCCTTGCCTCTCGTTGACATCCTAGTTCCACCGAACTATGACATCAAAGGGTGGACAGGAGTGGCAAGACAGGAGGTGGAATCGCATGCATCCACCGGAGCAACATCACCGTAAACAGAGCTATATCCCCTGCACTCCCCTTTTGCCAATACATCTGCCTGGACATCAACAGTAATGGCAAACCTGTGTGTACTTTACACACCATCTATCACCCTCCTGTCCAGCTGCGCGATAATCATCATCTGTTGTGACCGGGGTGGGGACTTCAACTGTAAATGTGTGTGGGAACGGGCCTGAAGCGGGGATTCCGAGGATGTCTTTCCTTACATCAAAGTAGTGACAGAAATGTGTTTAACGTAATAAAGCAATAAACTTGTGTATAAGAGGCCAGGCCTCAGAGATGCGGTTAGAGCACCTCGAGAAGATACCCTGTTGTCTGATTTGACGTGTTCTGCTCCGTCGGAATAAAACTTCTGTTTCCTGCCTTCCAGTCTCCAGCGCCTGCCTCTTTGTTTGGTAACTTGAGTGGGTATAGAGGCGGTTAAAGCCGGGCAACTCTGAAAAAGGTCATCAGCCCTACCCTTTTTCCACAATTGGCGTCCCAAACTTGGGGCCCATCAGCGACTCGTGGATCCAGTGGGAGAGGTCCCGACGACAGAGTGAACGACTGCAACGATCGGGAGAGCTCCTGTCCGATAGACCCACGTCTGACAGCCGATCATCCGAACTTCACTGGTTCCGAACAGACCTCTCTCGAGTGATCTACGGTCCTGACTGGGAATCATCAGGAGTGCCGCGAGGATCACGAAGAATAGAGGACGATCGGGCGCTGGATTCGGAAGACAAGAAACTGTCCATGCGGTCCGGGTAAGGTCGTGTAAACACGACGAATTGCGAAGTGATTGTTTTGATTGTTTGGAAAATACTAGTATTACTCTTTTGATTGATTTGTTTGGAGATTCACTGTCTGCAAACGGAGAAACAACAGGCTCTCTCTTTGCAAGCAGTGAAGGATAGGTAACGCAGACTTTTGTCCCCATTGTAATCCGTCGTGCCTATCTTTTCTCCCCCACTGATTGATTGTTTGAACCCGAACTATTGTTCGCGGATTGTTTTCTGGAGATTCTCTGTCTGCAAACAGGAAAGAACAGGTTCTCTCTTTGCAGGTAGTGAAAGGGTAGGTAACGCAGACTTTTTGTCCCCGTTGTAACCCGTCGTGCCTACTTATTCTCCCCATTGATTGTTTGATTGACCGAACATTGACTGTTCGATATTGGTTCTTTTGAGGTATTCACCGCCTGCAAACAACGAAGAATAGAAATATTCTGTCTAGTCTTTGCACGCAGTGATAAGATAGGTAGTGCAGACTTTTGTCCCTATTGTAATCCGTCATGCCTGTCTTCTCCCCACTGATTGGTAGCCTGTTTAGCCCGGACCGCTTATTAGAGATGAACCATCCGGCTCCACTGGAGGGCACCCCTAATAAGGACATGTTCATGAAGCATGGATTGACCGCTATAGCATATAGCAAGCTGTGGCATAAATATACGAAAAAGGATCGAGAAAGTCAGTGGCCACTGATAGGGTCCTTTGATGAAGATAAAATAAGCGCGCTAGAAACAGCCCTTGGGAAACACAAGACAACGCCCACTATGCTCGATAGTCTCGGCATGTGGCGCAAAGAAACCGAACAGCGTAAAAAGGGAAATGAGAGTAGGTTGGGAAAAGAGCTGCGAAAGGCAGCCCACCTAGCTGCTAAGAAACTAGAAGAAGAGATTAAGGAAAGAGAGGAAGTCAAACAGAAACCAGAGGTAGAAACATCAAACCAGTGTCCGGTTAGAATGCCCTCTACGCTCTATCCTGAATTGCCCTTGAAACAGCGGGCCAACGATGATCTTTTGTTAGGTCCTCCGATCATCTACATGCCCCCTCCATATGCCCCTTCCCAACCGTTAGCACAACACTCGCTACCCCCAAGCACAGACGAGAGTAGTACCAGAGCTTCGGCCCCCATGGCCTCTGTGCCGGCCGAGCCCCTTGTATTAGACACAGCACAAGCAACAGTGTTAGATGACCCAGAGACTCGGAAGGCAGATTCCACAAGAACGAACAGATTAAGCAAGGATGAGCGAGCAGGGATTGACAAGATAGCGAGGATATTGGTAGAAAGAAAGGAAGGTGAAGAGTACATCACGGATATGTTCAACTCGTATGCAGGGAGTCACAGACGACATTTTTCCGTACGACTGTGTTATGTCTTGAACGCATACGAGGACCGATATCGAGACAAAGGTCCCGAGAGCCTAACGACTCTGTACAGGAAGGTCGATATCGGGGATGAGGGTGAGTGTGATGTGACGGACCTCCTTACGCGTACGCTTGAGGTTTTCCGCCACCTCACTGAACAAGAATCGGAAGCTAAACCCACGACATCCGTAGCAACCGAACCACAAACTGAGTGATCTAACGCCATGATGCCGATACGAGAGGCTGCCCCTTACTGGGTTCCTCCACGAGGTGAAGGAACTAACGATGATGTCAATCACAAAGATGCAAGAGGGAGGGTAGTGTACAACTGGGTCTACCAGCCATGGGATCGGCAAGATATTCTGACGTTCCGGAAATCTCTGCCTGATCTACGTAAAAACCTCACTGCCTTCTATACTGAATTAGGTACAGCCCTAGGTTCAACCATTATGACCCTGGCTGACATCGACTTGTTTTTCGGGTTATGTCTACCAGCTGATGTGTGGAAGCAAATCCGGAAAGTCGACCACCCTGAGCTGTTTGGACATAACTGGTCACAACTCGATGGCATTGATAGACAACGAGAACCTGGACAGAAGCCTTTGAAATCCATTTTAGACCTCCCAGATAAAATCGTACAGAAATTAAAAACCCTGATTCCAGAAAAGAAAGTGGACCGGTCGATAGTAACGGCCTGTCGTCAGAAACCCCAGGAGGATGTATCGGACTACTTCTCCCGGTTTGAAACGGTGTTCTCCGATTACAGCGGCCAGGACATGACCACTGCAACCGGACACCATCTGTTTGTCCAGAATTATGTTAAGGGTTTGTCACCAGAGGTCTCCCAGAAACTGCAGGCCAGCAAGAGTAGTTGGGCAGCCTCCAAACCTGCGGCTATCCTCCAGATGGCCCAATATTACGAACATCAGAAAAATGAAAACGATAGAGCAACAGAGAAAAAGAAGAAAGACTTGAAAGAGAGGGTGATGATTGCACAACTGCAAGGGGTGACTATAGGACGAGACCAATACAAGGGAAACTATCAGACGAACGTCCCTAGGACCGCACCTCCCAAAGACCGCACTTCGACTCCCCACATTGGACGTACAGACATTAGAGAGGACCAGTGTGCTTTCTGTAAAGGATCCGGCCATTGGAAATCCCAGTGCCCGGTTCTTTTGGAAATAATCAGAAATAAGGACCCCAAGGACATAGCAAGCGGACCGAGAAATAGGGGACAGCAACGAGGGCCCGCAAATGACACGACTAACGATAGATTAAGCAGACCAAATACATTTGATCGACCCAGACAGAACCAGTGCCAGCAATCTGACTACGATGACGCCCACGACTTTGCATAGGACTGCCAAGGGCAAGGGAGGGATCCAGTCGAGCTCTATGTTGACCAGCAAGGCCCTTATGTCACTGCTAAGGTCCTGGGTACAAAGTCTCCATTTCTGGTAGACACTGGCGCAACATGTAGTGCGTTATCTAAACGACTGATTCCAAGGGCACCCTTGTCTGGCTCACTTATAACATCGACAGGTTTCGATGGAACACCCTCCACTAACCCTTTGCCCGCTCCGATCCTCTTCGACTTAGAAAACAACACCACTGACACCACGTTTTTGCTTTCCTCCAATAGCCCTGACGCCATTATGGGACTTGACTTACTGAAACACTTCCGAGCGACCATTAGATGTTCCCAAGACGGAGTTCGAGTTTTCCTATACGACAACCCCGTTCTGCTTAGACATTGCCCTTCCCGACGCATGTTTTCCATCACTGACACTGACACATCCCTGCTTGACACTCTGCCTCCGTATCTGTGTGCCAAGACAGATTCAGACGTAGGGCGCATGATGATTGACCCAGTGCACATTACTGTCCGACCGGACGCGATACTCCCAAAACTTCCACAATATCGGATATCGCCCGAGGGCGAGAAGGCATTGGTAAAGATTATTCAGTCACTGATAGACGCAGGAGTGGTAGAGGAAGTGGTTAGCAACGTTTGCAACAGCCCTATCTTGCCCATCATCAAGAAACAAGGAGAGGGAGATGAGAAGGCATACCGCTTTATCATTGACCTTCGAGAGATCAACAAAGTGGTTGTACCCCAGTACCCCGTGGTCTCAGACATCACCACCATCCTGACTTTGATCCCTTCTACTGCCACCACCTTCACTGTCATTGACCTCAAAAATGCATTTTTCTCTATCCCCATCCACCCAGACAGCCGATATCTCTTTGGCTTCACCCTAAAAGCCCGCTCATATAGGTTCTGCCGAGCACCCCAAGGCTACACGGAAAGCCCCAGCATCTACAGCCAGGCCCTCAAGAGACAGCTGGATCAAGTCCAGTTACCCGATGGAGTGGTGTTAGTACAATACGTCGATGACATCCTTTTGGCAGCTGACACCACTCCACTAGCAGTCACAGCCACCATTCAACTCCTGCACTTCCTTGCGGAAAATGGCCACAAGGTTTCCAAAAAGAAGTTGCAATTCTGCCAACCCCAGGTCACTTACTTAGGCCACCTCCTGTCCAAAGACGGAAGGAAACTCACCCCCGACCGGATCCAAACCATTCTCGACACCCCTGTCCCTAAGACTCAGAAACAGGTTCGCTCCCTACTAGGCCTCACCTCCTTCTGTCGACAGTGGTTACCAAACTTCAGTCTCATTGTAAAACCGTTCCTTTCTCTGCTAGCCAAAGATGTCCCTTCCCCCCTCCCTTGGACTACTGAATGCCAATCCTCCTTCACGGAATTACGAGATGCCCTTTGTTCGGCCCCTGTCCTAGGTACCCCTGATTACACTAAGCCCTTCTCCCTTTACACTCACGAAAGGGAGGGGTGCGCTTTATCTGTCCTGACCCAGTCCATTGGCCCAAAGCAACGACCGTGCGCTTACTTCTCTGCCACTCTTGACCCTGTAGCCAGAGCCTTACCTGCCTGCCTTCGAGCTGTAGCTGCCGCTGCTATCTCTATCCGACAGAGTGAGGGGATCGTACTCTCGAATTTCCTCACAGTACTAGTACCCCATGCAGTTGACACCCTCCTGAACCAGACCAAGACCCAACACCTGACGAGTGCACGACTGACTGGATACGAACTGACTCTGCTTGCACCCCATATCACCCTGAAAAGATGCACCGCCCTGAACACAGCAACTCTGTTACCCCTACCAGAGAATGATCCCGATGCGCCCCCTGTGCATGACTGTGTGACCCTCACGGACGAACAGACTAGAAGTAGAATTGACCTCAGAGACACGGCTTTTCCTGACCCCGACGGAGAGCTGTGGGTGGACGGCTCTTGCATCAAACTCCCCGATGGCACCACTTCAGCTGCCTATGCAGTCACCGCGGCTCGAACTGTAGTCGAGACAGCCCGCATCACGCAACGATCTGCTCAGGCAGCGGAACTGATTGCCCTGACACGAGCCTGCATCCTAGCTGCAGGAACGACAGCGAACATTTACACTGACAGCCAGTACGCCTTCGGGGTGGTTCACCATTTTGGGCTCCTTTGGAGGAAAAGGGAATTCTTGACCTCACACGGCACCCCCATCTTACATGGAGATCTAGTCTCCGCCTTGATCGAAGCTGTCCATCTCCCCAAAAGACTTGCGGTCATCAAATGCCAGGCCCACAAGAAAGTGACAGACATTATTGGACAGGGAAATGCACTAGCCGACATCACTGCTCGAACGACAGCTGAAAATAGGATGACAACACGTATGTACGTGACCAGGTCACAAGCAGAAAAATGGACCGACGCTAGGGACACTATTAGAGACATTCAAATGGCTAGCACACAACACGAATTGACTGAATGGGCACGGGTGGGATTAAAAGACGACGAAGGCTGCTGGCGGACAAAAGACACAAACAAATGGTTGCTACCTGACTCATACCTGATTCCCATACTGACTATGGCACACTCCCCTGCTCACATAGGATCAGCCCCCATGATTGAACTTGTCTCCAGAGTTTGGCACAATGATAAAATCACAGACTCCGCCAAACGTCTGGTCCAACAATGCTTGATATGCCTACAACACAACCCCGGGAAAGGAACTGTAGTACCCCGGGGAGGGTTTGGGGTCCCAAATCACCCGTTTGAAGTCCTGCAGATGGACTACATCCAGCTAGACAGATGTCAAGGCCTGAAATATGTACTTGTTGTGGTGTGTGCATTTAGCAAGTGGGTGGAGGCATACCCAACCCGTGACAACACTGCTATGGCCACTGCAAAAGTACTGTTAAAGGAATTCTTCCCTCGCTACGGCCTTTGTCGAATTTTATGGAGTGACAATGGCCCCCACTTCATAGCCGAAGTCATCCAGCTCATCTTAAAGGGGCTGGGTATCAAGCAGAAGTTCCACGCAGTCTTCCACCCCCAGTCTGCTGGACTTGTCGAACAACACAATGCCACATTAAAACTAAAATTGGCCAAGATAGTGGCTACCACAGGACTGAAATGGCCCGACGCTCTCCCCCTGGCATTGCTATCGATGCGTTCCACCCCCACCAAACACCACTTGACACCTTACGAGGTCGTTTTCGGCCGACCCATGAGCGTTTGGTCTGCACCAAAACCGACTTCCATTCATGACGTCCCAGACGTCCTAATGTCTGATTATCTGTATAAATTGACTGAAACTCTGTCTGTCATTCATCAGCAGGTGCAGCAGGCCATCCCCGATGCTTCAAGGGGTCCGGGCCACGACATCCAACCGGGGGATTATGTACTAATCCGAAATTTTCAGCGGGCGAAGAGTTTGGAACCCCGGTGGACGGGCCCCTGGCAAGTACTGATCACCACCCGGACGGCTCTTCGAGTGGAGGGGAAACGGCACTGGCTGCACACGCACCACTGCAAAAAGGTCTCCTCGACCTTGGCCACAACAGAAAGCATCGATAACCAAGAAGAGCTCCTGAACAAGGACCGACCATCACTGAACTGCTATCCTGATACCGAGGCACTTGAACTTGCAAAATTCTCTGATCCCACTGTGCCATCCAGAAAAGGGTATTTCCTGCGTCGAAAGGAGGGAGCTTCGGCTAAGTAGACCACGGACTAAGTTAAATCTCAGAACGGTGACCTAAACACCACCAAGGGTCACCCGGAGAGAAGCTAAACGAAGTCTGTGGTTCTGCCCGCTACCGAGCACCTTGAAGATGATGGAAGCGCCAGATAAGAAGATGATGGAAGCGCCAAATAAGAAGATGATGGAAGCAACTGGAAATACCCACTACAGAAACCCAAAAACAGACAGACTCCACAGCTCAAAGACAATTGCACTTTTCATTGCAATCCTTTTCTGCTTTCTCCTCATGACCACACTCTGGATTGTGGAAGAGAATGCACCTGCTCATGAAACATTCCTGACCACTGCTCAGCCTACCACCATGAAGGAACATCATCTGATTTCGCTCTCTCCTCAACTCAGAGAGAGACCAAAGGAGTTTTGGAATAACTCCTTTGTACAGCTGCTGCACCAGCACAATCTTGCCACCAATGCCACCAACTGCTGGATCTGTGGGTTGCTACCCCATGCCACTGGACATTCAATACCTTTCATCCCTTCCCCCTTCTCAATTCACGGCTCCTGCTTTGCTTGGCTGATCCTCCTGCAAGAAAGCTATAAGGACAATGCCACCTCCAGCAAAACCATAATGCATTTCTTCCACGAGGTCTGGCGAAACAAAACCAAGACTCCCTTCTGCCCGCAGACCTCCAACGACTCTATCCACATGGACATCCCTGCTAAAGAACAAATTGAAATGCAGGTGTTCAACAATCCAACCAGACCCACCTTCTCCTACCTACGGAAACGAACGGCTGCCACCCTGACTGTGGCTCTATCTGTCATCAACGTCACAGGCCACATGTGCATAGAAGGGCTTGGGACACAGTTGGTAGGCCGCAGTGCTTGCCGTTTTACCAGAACTTTGGACTCCACCGATCCACCTTCCTTCGTATCGTCTCCAAACATGTACTTTGTTTGCGGCATAAAGGCTTACACCTGGCTCCCCAAAGGCGGGGGGGGGCACTTGTTTCATCTCCTTCATCCTTCCTCCGACTTATGTGGCTCCAGCGAATCACCATAGACAAAAACGAGCCAAGGACATTGAACAAGCCGACTCAACAGGAGCACAGTTCCTCGATGCTATGAAGGGACTTGTTCTGCTCTGGGGCCCGATGGCAAACAGCCGTGCCATCCGACATCTGACTCAGGCAATTGAGACAACAATGAAAATCACAGCGGGTATCCTTGCTAACAGCACCGCCGAGCTTCAAGCAGTCCGCTTGGTGGCTCTCCAGAACCGCCTTGTCCTAGATGTGGTTCTTGCGGACCGTGGTGGAGCATGCCGCATTATTGGGTCCAGCTGCTGTACATATATACCGGACAATTCACCCTCAGTGTACAAAGCCATCGAACATCTCCACAGACTCTCTTCAGAAGTCCACCAGGAGCAGGAAGAATGGTCACTTGGTGGATGGTTCTGGAGTACTGTTAAGAACTGTGTTAGACGGGACCTGGAGGGTCGGCCGAGGACAAGAGGAGAGGTCTCCGGGAAGAGCCGTCTCCAGCGATTGTACAGACAAGTAACTTCCCCCCCACAGATGGACACCACACAAAGATAAGGTTTAACGTTCTTTATAAGCAATCTTGAAGTACGGTAGAATGGTACAAGGAGGTCAGGACTCAGGGGTCCCCTCGATTTTAGTCTCTTGGAGGGAAAAGGGGGTAGCGGGACAGTCTTGTTACCAATCTGGCAGTTGCGATGAGATGATGGGTAGCTCGCAATCCTCGAGCTCGGCGTTGTAGGCAGACGGGCCGCGGCAGTGCCAGCAGGTCCCGATGAGATCGAAGGTAGCAACGGTCCGCGGCAGCACCAGCAGGTCCCGACGAGGATGGTAGTTACAACGAGCTGCGGCAGCGCCAGCAGGTCCCGACGAGGATGAAGGTTGCAGAAGGCCGCGGCAGCGCCAGCGGGCAGGACGACAGTTCACAAGGCAGGGCTGCGGCAGCGCCAGCAGTCCGTCAAGGATGAGTTCTTCACGGTGTCTCTCGACTCAAGGATACAACTGCCTTCCTGCTCTGGAGCTGCCCCAGTTATAGGTCTGGCGCCCTTTGATGTCCGGACCCTCGCACTTGGAGGTCGGGAGGTCCGGGATGAGGGAGTCCAGACACCCAGCAGGGGGGTGGAGCCAGCGCCCGGGAGGCTGGGGGGGATCGGTACCTGGCGGGGGAGAGCCATCGACACTCCTCTCTCCCATTGACCTGCCAAGTGGTCCGATCAGCTCCTGGGTGGATGGTGGTGCCGGGATGTCGGGGCCTGGCCAGGCATAGGGTTAGGGTCGAGCTGAGGCCACGCGGCCTCGTGGTGCAGTGTCCAAGATGGCGGCTGGGCCCGGGCAATGGTGCTGGTGGATGCCCAGGCCGGTGATATGAAGATGTTCGGGGGCAGGTGTCCCGTGTGGGACGGGTTACGGGTGGCTTCTGAGGGTGGCTTCTGTAGAGTCGATGTCCTGGCTCTGTCGTGCGGGGAGGGAGCGAGCCCCCTTCTGGGGCCTGTCCAACATGCGTCCCCCCCAGCTGAAGGCGGGGAGAGTCACCCATCCTCTTGGGGACTCTCTCCGTCGAGGCGGAAAAAGCGTGACAGGCCATCCGCATTGGCATGATCTTGACCAGGGCGATGCTCCACAGTGAAGTCCATCCCTTGCAGGGAGATGGACCATCGCAGCAGTTTGGGATTCTCCCCCGCATCTGCATTAACCATTGCAGGGGGCGATGGCCTGTTTGTACCCGGAAGTGGGTACCGAAGAGGTAGGGCCGGAGTTTCTTGAGGGCCCACACCACTGCGAAGGCCTCCCGCTCGATGGTAGTCCAGCGCTGTTCTCGGGCCAGTAGGCGCCGGCTGATGAAGGCCACTGGCTGATCGACCCCTTCGGAGTTGAGCTGCGAGAGGACAGCCCCAATGCCATGGTCCGAGGCATCGGTCTGGACTATAAACTCACGGCTGTAGTTGGGGGCCTGGAGCACCGGGGCAGTGCACATGGCGGCCTTCAGTTTCTCGAAGGCCGCTTGACAGTCTGGGGTCCAGTTGACCGTTTTGGGATGCTTTTTGGATGTGAGTTCTGTGAGGGGCCCCACAATGCTGCCGTAGTCCTTCACAAATCTCCGGTAGTACCCGGTGAGCCCCAAGAAGGCTCGTACCTCAGTTTGGGTGACGGGGGGCTGCCAGGACTGGATGGCAGCGATCTTGAGTTGGAGAGGGGCCACCAGACCGCTCCCCACTTGGTGTCCAAGGTAGGTCACTGACCCTTGGCCGATTTGGCATTTGCTGGCCTTGATGGTGAGGCCAGCTCGCTGAAGGGCCTGTAGGACCTCTCGGAGGTGGCAGAGGTGGTCTGACCAGTGGCGGCTGTATACTGCGATATCGTCCAGGTAGGCGGCGCTGAAGTCTTCGAGGCCTGCTAATACCTGGTTCACAAGTCTTTGAAAAGTGGCTGGGGCGTTTTTCATGCCGAAGGGCATCACAGTGAACTGGTAGTGCCCATCCGGGGTGGAGAAAGCGGATCGTTCTTGGGCCCTGGGGGTGAGGCCGATCTGCCAGTAGCCCGCTGTCAGGTCAAAGATGCTTAGGTAGCGGGCAGCCCCCATGCGGTCGACCAGTTCATCTGCTCGGGGGATAGGATGAGCGTCGGTTCGGGTGACAGCGTTCAGACCCCGATAGTCAACGCAGAACCGGAGCTCGGGGGTGGTGCCCGGGGCGGCCGCCTTGGGGACCAGTACGTCCGGGCTGGTCCAGGGGCTGTCTGAGGGCTCGATGACCCCGAGTGCGAGCATTTTAGTGACCTCTTCTTGGATGCAGGCGCGCACCCGGTCCGGGACTCGATAGGCCCGGTGACGGATAGGGGGACTGTCCCCAGTATCCACGTCGTGAAGGCACCAGGGGGTGACCCCGGGGGTGAGGGAAAATAGGTCCGCAAATTGCAACAGGAGGGTCGGACAGCCTTGGCGCTGCTCCGGGGTCAGGGCATCGGAGAGTCGGACCCCGTCCACGGATCCATCTCTCTCCCGGGTCCTCAGCAGGTCAGGGAGGGGCTCGGAGTCTTCTTCCGCCCCACTGTCTGTAGCCATCAGGAGGCTGAGCTCCGAGCGCACAAAGTGTGGTTTGAGTCTGTTGGCGTGGAGGACCCGGAGGGGGTTTCGGGGGGACTCCATGTCGATGAGATAGGTGACAGGGCCCTTGCGTTCGACCACCTTGAAGGGTCCTGTCCATTTATCTTGCAAGGCACAAGGTTCGGTGGGGGACATCACCCACACCTGCTGTCCAGGTTCGAACTCAATGGAGGAGGCATGTTGATCGTACCATTTCTTCATGTCCTCCTGACTGGCCTCTAGGTTGGCTTTAGCAATCTCCCTGAATCGCCTGGTCTGGTTGCGGAGGGTCAGGAGGTACTTGTAGACATCCGGGGGGGTTTTCAGGGGGGCTATCTCCCATTCTTCTTTCACTAGGCTGAGGGGCCCTCGGACAGGGTGCCCGTACAGGAGCTCGAAAGGGCTGAAGCCGAGGGACTTCTGGGGGACTTCTCGGTAGGCGAAGAGGAGGCACGGTAGTAGCACGTCCCACTGGCGGCGTAGGGGCTCCTCCAGCCCCATAATCATTCCCTTGAGGGTGCGGTTGAACCGCTCGACCAGTCCGTTTCCTTGCGGGTGATAGGGGGTTGTGAAACGGAAGGTGACCCCGCACTGCTGCCAGAGGGATTTCATATACTTTGAAATAAAGTTCGTGCCCCGGTCACTGACGACCTCCCGGGGGAAGCCCACTCGCGAGAAGATCCCCATCAAGGCCCGGCCTACTACCGGTGCTGTCACTGTTCGAAGGGGGATGGCCTCGGGATAACGGGTGGCGTGGTCCACCAGGACCAGGATGAAGCGGTGCCCTTGTGCTGTTCGGGGGTCCAGGGGCCCCACAATGTCTATTCCCACCCGTTCGAACGGGGTGGTGACAACGGGGAATGGCTGCAGGGGGGCCTTGAGTTTTCGGCCGCTCTTGCCGTTGGCCTGGCAGGTGGGGCAGGCCCGGCAGTGGTTGGAAACGTCATTTCGCATCTTGGGCCAATAAAAGTGTGTCACCAGGCGGTTGTAGGTTTTATCTTGCCCCAGGTGCCCAGCCAGGGGGACATCGTGGGCCAAGTTTAAAAGGAAGTCTCTGAAACGGAGGGGTCCCACCAGTACCCGACTGGCCCCCAATTCTGCAATTCTTTGCTCGCTGTACAATAGGTCGTTGTCCCAGTAGATCTAGTGCGCCCCGGCGGGGTCTCCCGCGCTCTGGGCGAGGGCTTGCTGTCGGAGTCCCTCGAGGGAGGGACAGGTCTTTTGCTCCTGCCGAAATTGTTCTTGGGTGGGCCCCCCCTCTTGACGCCACTGAGCCAGGTCTGGAAGGTCCTGAGGCTGAGCGGGCTCTTCCGGGGCTTGTTCTGGGGGGGTCAGGGCGGCCGGCGTCTTCCTCTGGAGTGATCGGGGGAGGAGGTGCTGGCCATTCGGGCTCTTCGGGTCTGGGGATGGCACGGGCAGCCATGGACCGGGTGGTTACGCACGCCCAGTCGGGGAGGCCCAGCATCCCCAGGTGTTCTCTTCTTTCAACGGCCGCCCACGGGGAACTCTCGAGATCGTTCCCCAGGAGGCAGTCCACGGGGGCATCATCGCGGACAGTCACTTTCAGCATGCCGGACACTCCTCCCCATTCGAAGGGGACACAGGCCATCAGACATAGGCTCTCAGAATTGTCAGCTGATCGGACAGGGCAAAGGACGTTTGGCAGGATTTGTTCCGGGGTCACCAGGTGACAGCGGACGGCCGTCACACTGGCCCCTGTGTCACGCAGGGCTTCGGCCTTGCGTCCATTTATGTTCACCCACTGGCTGTATTTTCTGGTGTTTGCGGGTAGGGGGACCCGCGGGACCATGTCTCTGCCCCCTAGGCAAGCCAGGACCATGGCAGCAGGTTCCCACTCGGGCTGCTCTTGCTCGTATTCTTCCTGTTCTTCGGAAGCTTGTTCTTCTCCTAGGGCGGCGGCCACGACCTGGCGGGGCCCGGGAGTCTGGTTCTTGGGGCAGTTCGGGTTGTTGGCATAGTGTCCGACCCGCTGGCACGTGACATTGGCTCGGAACCCTGGGCGCATCGGAGCGTTCCCCCGCCCAGCCAGGGCCGGGGTGTTGTTGACGGGAGCTGTTGGGGCGGCATCTTTACCCCGGCCCTGGCCTCCTCCTCCTCCTCGGGGACGATGGTGACCTTGGTTGTTTCGGTTCTGCTCGGGTGGCCCACTCAGGGCCACGCGGGTGCTCTCCCAGCGGTCAGCCTCAGCGGCGAGCTGCCGAGGGTCAGTCAGTTTACTGTCGAGGAGGTGCTGCCTGAGCTCGACTAAGCAGTTGTTGGAGAGGTGCTCCCATACAATGAGATTGAAGAGTTGCTCGTAGGTGGTGACTCGGCTACCCTTGATCCACCCTTCGAAGGCTCTGCTAAAATAGTTCACATATTCCACCCAAGTTGTACCCGGGATCCGGGTGCAGTCGCGGAACCTCTGGCGGTACATCTCGGGTGTGAGTCCATATCGAGTGAGGAGGGCGGCCTTCATGTGATCATAGGACGTCATCTGATGGTCCGGGAGCTGTAGCAAGGCATCGAGGCCTTCATTGACGAACCTCCCCCACAGACCGGCTCCCCAGTCACTTCGATCGATCCGGTGGGAGGTCATGGCGATCTCATAGGCCTTGAACCACTGTTGTATGTCGTCGTTCCGATAATATTCTCGGACGACGTCCTTGGGAATGTGGACTTTTTGTTCCGTAGCCCCCTAGTTCTTTGTTTTGTTTTCGTAGTTCGATTTCAGCTAGCTTGCGCTCGTGTTCGTACGCCAGTCTCTTTTCTTCGAGTTCTCTTTGTCTTTGCTTTTCTTCCCGCTCTTCTCGGAGCCGTAAGTGTTCTAAGTTCAGTTTTTGTTCCGCTAGTTTTAGCTCTCCGTCCAACTTGAGCCGTGCCAACTCTAATTTGTGGAGTCTGGTTTTGTCTCTTTCTTGGATCTCTTCCTGTGAGAGACCCGCTCTCCGTTCTTCGGGAGAAGTGGTGTTGGTTTCTGAGGTTTCGACGTTTTGGTCCCGGGGTCTGACGGCCCCGGTTTCCGCCCAAGATTCTATGGCGTGCTTGAAGTCATCTTTCGTGCTCAGACCGGTGGTAGCAATGCCTAGTTCTATGCAAAACTGTTTTCACTCTCGATGGTTGTACTCCTCCAATTTATCCATCTGGAATTTCTCGGTGGATCCGCTCTCTTTGGTTGTCATTGTGGTTTTAGTCGTGGGGTGAGTTACTCTCTGTACAGTACGCGTTGATTCGGATCGCGCCGCTGGCCACCAATGTTAGACGGGACCTGGAGGGTCGGCCGAGGACAAGAGGAGAGGTCTCCGGGGAGAGCCGTCTCCAGCGATCGTACAGACAAGTAACTTCCCCCCCACAGATGGACACCACACAAAGATAAGGTTTAACGTTCTTTATAAGCAATCTTGAAGTACGGTAGAATGGTACAAGGAGGTCAGGACTCAGGGGTCCCCTCGATTTGAGTCTCTTGGAGGGAAAAGGGGGTAGCGGGACAGTCTTGTTACCAATCTGGCAGTTGCGATGAGATGATGGGTAGCTCGCAATCCTCGAGCTCGGCGTTGTAGGCAGACGGGCCGCGGCAGCACCAGCAGGTCCCGATGAGATCGAAGGTAGCAACGGTCCGCGGCAGCGCCAGCAGGTCCCGACGAGGATGGTAGTTACAACGAGCCGCGGCAGCGCCAGCAGGTCCCGACGAGGATGAAGGTTGCAGAAGGCCGCGGCAGCGCCAGCGGGCAGGACGACAGTTCACAAGGCAGGGCTGCGGCAGCGCCAGCAGTCCGTCAAGGATGAGTTCTTCACGGTGTCTCTCGACTCCAGGATACAACTGCCTTCCTGCTCTGGAGCTGCCCCAGTTATAGGTGTGGCGCCCTTTGATGTCCGGACCCTCGCACTTGGAGGTCGGGAGGTCCGGGATGAGGGAGTCCAGACACCCAGCAGGGGAGTGGAGCCAGCGCCCGGGAAGGCTGGGGGCGATCGGCACCTGGCGGGGGAGAGCCATCGACACTCCTCTCTCCCATTGACCTGCCAAGTGGTCCGATCACCTCCTGGGTGGATGGTGGTGCCGGGATGTCGGGGCCTGGCCAGGCCCAGGGTTAGGGTCGAGCTGAGGCCACGCGACCTCGTGGTACAGTGTCCAAGATGGCGGCTGGGCCCGGGCAATGGTGCTGGTGGATGCCCAGGCCGGTGATATGAAGATGTTCGGGGGCAGGTGTCCCATGTGGGACGGGTTACGGGTGGCTTCTGAGGGTGGCTTCTGTAGAGTCGGTGTCCTGGCTCTGTCGTGCGGGGAGGGAGCGAGCCCCCTTCTGGGGCCTGTCCAACAAACTGGGGCTGGAGACTGTTTACCATTATCCTGATTCCTGTAATTGTAATATGCGGTCTATGCTGAGGAATTCAATGCCTGCCACCTCTGTGTTCATTATGTACAAATTGTATTTGCCCTAAGACTGTGGACTTTGGAAATGAACGCATGGGAGCATTGTATGATGCCGAGGTTAGGAATTTAATGAAGATCGATATCGAGTAGGCAAGCTGGCTAGGGAGGACTGTTAAAACTGTTAAAACTTAGGCTGCAGCATCAACATTATCGGCGCCATCTTGCCCCTTTTCGAGCCCATTCGTGCGCGTAAGCGGCAGCCATTTTGAGTACCATGGCCTCTCTGCCCATCGTTGATAGCCAGCGCGTCTCTCTCTCTCTCTCTCTCTCTCCTGACCTCGCAAAGCATCCCCCGCACGCTGACAGCCCCCGCTCTCACATGCCTTGGATCATAAACCCCTCTTCAGCGCAGCTCTGCCTCAGAACCCCATCCTGTTCCCAGCGCGACACCTCCCTCCATTCCTTTCATGGTCCCGGATCCTTTGATAAAACCCCCGTTCCTTTGTGCGCGTTTGTCTTACTCGTTCCCAGGCCGCCACCTGGCCCTGCGGATACTGTTATTGCCCCCCTTCCTGTACAGTAGGAAGCTTCCCCCATCAAAGGATCCATGAGTTGATCAAAGCCCCCACCCCATGAGATCCGATCGACCACATACATTCCGTGAATCGGCGGAATGTCCAGCTGAGCGATAATCATCACCTGTTGTGACCGGGGTGGGGACTTCAACTGTAAATGTGTGTGGGAACGGGCCTGAAGCGGGGATTCCGAGGATGTCTTTCCTTACATCAAAGTAGTGACAGAGATGTGTTTAACGTAATAAAGCAATAAACTTGTGTATAAGAGGCCAGGCCTCAGAGATGCGGTTAGAGCACCTCGAGAAGATACCCTGTTGTCTGATTTGACGTGTTCTGCTCCGTCGGAATAAAACTTCTGTTTCCTGCCTTCCAGTCTCCAGCGCCTGCCTCTTTGTTTGGTAACTTGAGTGGGTATAGAGGCGGTTAACGCCGGGCAACTCTGAAAAAGGTCATCAGCCCTACCCTTTTTCCACATGCCTCCAACGTACATGAAACCCTTCCTACCGGTTAATGACTTCAAGTTGGCGGTGCAAGCTCTAGTTCTACCTCTGTTGGACTACGGAAGTGTCTCGCTTTGCGGGCTCCCTAAAGCTTCTACGGCCCCCCTAAGAGCCTCTACTAATGCGGCAGCGAGACTTATCACTGGCTCAAAAAGAAGGGCCCACATCTCACCTCACCTTAAATCTCTTAACTGGCTGCCATTTGAAGCCAGAATTCACCTGAAAATAGCGTGCATGACGCATAAGGCGATACACCACAATGCACCCAGCTATCTCACACAGAAACTTACAAGATCCACGAGAAGCTCGGAAAACCTCCTACTGAAGCCACAAAGATTCAACAAGAAAAAAACATACACAGGCTCCTTCTCTGGAATGGCGCCCTGGATTTGGAATGCCCTAACCCCGGAAACCAGACTGAATCGCTCCACTGTTGCTTTCAAATGGGAAGTAAAAGGCATTCTTATGGCAAAATTCTCATAAACATACTCCTTTGTTCCTGCAAGTACATTTGTACATGGTATCAATCTAGCCTACCTAAGCATTTTATCTGTCGTTACCATTTCTCCTGAGTCGTAATTGTCATCATCTTAGTGCTCCTTTATGTTCTCAACTCAACTCAATGATGTTCTTTTTATTTCTACTTACCTACCTGGATGTTATCATCTTCACTCTTCAGGTCACTTCCTACTGCCCTGTTCTATGACTGCCCCATGGCTCTATGTACTCTTCCTGTACTTATGTTATTACTATTCCAATGTACTGTAAAGCGCTCTGATACCCGCAAGGGTTAGCGCTCTATAAAACTCTGAAAATAAAATAAATAATAAATAAACGGAATATCTGCGGACCATCCTCGATTCCGGTTAGACGGTGGCACTGGTCATTTTGGATCTTAGGGCCGCCTTTGACACGGTTCGGCACGGTATTCTGCTACAGCGGCTGAAGGAGGCGGGGGTGATTGATTTGGCTCTGGAATAGTTCAGATCCTTTCTGACCGAAAGATCTTTCAGAGTGTCTGCCCCACCGTTTCTTTTTCTGGCCCATTCTATTGGCCAGGGGGTGCCCCAGGGCTCGGTGTCGAGTCCCTCATTATTTAATCTGTATGTTCAGCCTCTGGCAGCGGTCACCAGGTAGTGGGACCTTACTATGGTCTCGTATGCGTACGACACGCAGCTCGTCGTGACCTTGGCTGAAGGGTCCTCTCCGAATGCCTCCAGGTTTAGAGATGGGCTGGCAGCTGTGGCTGAATGGATGGCTACCAATTGCTTGCAATTGAATGCCAACCAACAAAACCGAGGTTTTAAGCCACACTTTTAATTACATCAAACACCCCCATTTGAGAGACCCCCCTTTTCATCCTGCTTCAAGCCCTGGAAACAACACCATGTCACAGTCACCTCATGGCATGGCACTGTGCAGCATGCATGACTCATGCCTTCTACTTTTTCAGATTGCCTATGTGCACGGGTGTAGTGAATCCTCCCCCCACTCCACTCCTTGCTTTATGAACTAAAGCAAGGTGGAAATTCTTGATGAGCCTCTTCTGTCTGCAACTCTGCAGCCAAAGGCTCAGCTCATAAATAATGTAAAAAGTTGGGCGAGTGAGTAAGTGAAGGGATGGGTGGATGGCTGGATGGATTAGTGAACGGGTAAATGGATGAAAGAAAGGGTGAATAAATGGATAATGAGCGAAAGGATGGATTGATGAGTGAAAGGTGGTTGATTGCTGAGTGAATGGGTTGATGGATGAGAGAAAAGGTAAAAGGGTGCATGGATAGATGAAAAGATGATAGATGAGTGAAAGAGTGGATGATGGGCGAGTGAATGGGTGGATGTGAGAGAAAAGGTAAATAGATGGATGTTTGGGTGGAAGGGTAGATGGATGGGTAAAAGGGTGGATGGATGAGTGAAAGGATGGATGGATGGATGAGTTAAAGGGTGGATGATGGATGAGTGAAATGATGGATGAGTGAAAGGGTCAATGGATGGATTCATGAGTGGATGAGTAGAAGGATGGGCGGATGGATGGAAGGAAGGATGGCTAAGCGAAAGGGTCAATGGAGAGAGAAAGGGAGGATGGATGGATGACTGGGTGGATGGATGAGTAAGTGAAAGGATGGGTGAAAGGGTAAGTGGCTGGATGGATGAGTGAAATGATGGACAGGCCAGCAGTGCAGCTTGATATGCACAGAGCTCTCCCTGCCTGCTGCGGCTGCTGCTCATCCATACAATGAAAGCTTCCATCGCTCTCAGCTGCCTCTGCCTTTAATGTACTTCACTTCAGTGACTCCCTGACATGGCGTCATCTTATGTTTCTCCCGCTTTCATGACGTGACTTTGCTCTCATAATTACACTTAAATGATAAAAATGTCACAAAGCAGCTTCGAACCCTTGACGCTGCTCGAGCACGAGGAGTGTGCGCCGCTGGATCGTGATAGCGCATGCGCGCAGTCACACGCATGCGCACTAAACGGCCAGAAGAGCGGGGAGCTTCAAAATACATGCAGCCAAGACATGGGGTTTCCACGCATGCGCATCGCGGGGGGTGCAAAGACAGACGGGGTGGGTCTATTGATAGTACACCGGGGGAGATTCTCGTATTTCTTATTCCCTCAAGGTCCTACAAACAATAAGCATGACAAAGGGTCCTCTTATTAACGCTCTAAAGTCCCAGACTGTCTTTGGTTATAATTCTATCTCTTCGGTCTAAGTTCCCCTCTCCTTACCAGGCATCGCTAGTGATCCTCGTCCTCACAGTCCTCGAGCTTGTGAGGAGAACAGTGTCCGGGTCACCGGGGGCAGCATTAGCACCTGCAGCGGAAGCGGCATGAAGCCCCGCCCCCTCCATCTCGGTAATGTCTGCTTCCGGGTCAGCGCCGGCAGAGTCAGCGCCAGTACTGGATGTTGCCGAGCTCTTCTCAGGCTTGTGAGTGTGATAGTGTCCGGGTCACGGGGGGCAGAGTCAGCACCAGCAGCGAGCCCCAGCCTCCTGCAGAGGAGAGGAGCCCCGAGGGCCTGTCTGTCTGTCCAGGGGAAGGAGGAGCTCTGAGGGTCTGTCTGTCCAGGGTAAGGAGGAGCCCTGACGGTCTGTCTGTCTGTCCATTGAAAGGAGGAGCCCTGACGGTCTGTCGGTCTGTCTGTCCAGGGGAAGGAGGAGCCCTGAGGGTCTGTCTGTCTGTCCAGAGGAAGGAGGAGCCCTGAGGGTCTGTCTGTCTGTCTGTCCATCATCAGGGGCGGGTGTACTGACCTCACACCATCATCAGGGGGTGCAGGGGGCAGGTGTACTGACCTCACACCATCATCGGGGGATGAAGGGGCAGGACTGACCTCACACCATCATCAAGGGTGCAGGGGGCAGGTGTACTGACCTCACACCATCATCGGGGGTGGCGGGGAGGGGGGCAGGTGTACTGGCCTCACACCATCATCAGGGGGTGCAGGGGGCAGGTGTACTGACCTCACACCATCATGAGGGGGTGCAGGGGGCAGGTGTACTGACCTCACACCATCATCCGGGGGTGCCCGGGGCAGGTGTACTGACCTCACACCATCATCGGGGGTGCAGGGGGGAGGTGTACTGACCTTACACCATCATCGGGGGTGGCGGGGAGGGGGGCTGGTGTACTGACCTCAAACCATCATCGGGTGTGCAGGGGGTGGGTGTACTGACCTCACACCATCATCAGGGGGCACGTGTACTGACCTCACACCATCATCAGGGGGTGCAGGGGGGAAGGTGTACTGACCTTACACCATCATCAGGGGGTGCAGGGGGAAGGTGTACTGACCTCACACCATCATCAGGGGGTGCAGGGGGCAGGTGTACTGACCTCACACCATCATCAGGGGGGAGGGGGCAGGTGTACTGGCCTCACACCATCATCAGGTGGTGCAGGGGGAAGGTGTACTGACCTCACACCATCCTCAGGAGGTGCAGGGGACAGGTGTACTGACCTGTTAGACGGGACCTGGAGGGTCGGCCGAGGACAAGGGGAGAGGTCTCCGGGGAGAGCCGTCTCCAGCGATCGTACAGACAAGTAACTTCCCCCCCACAGATGGACACCACACAAAGATAAGGTTTAACGTTCTTTATAAGCAATCTTGAAGTACGGTAGAATGGTACAAGGAGGTCAGGACTCAGGGGTCCCCTCGATTCTAGTCTCTTGGATGGGAAAGGGGGTAGCGGGACAGTCTTGTTACCAATCTGGTAGATGCGATGAAAAGATGGTTAGCTCACAATCCTCGAGCTCGGCGTTCTAGGAGGATGGGCCGCGGCAGCGCCAGCAGGTCCCGTGATGATCGTAGGTAGCAACGGTCCGCGGCAGCGCCAGCAGGTCCCGACGAAGGTGGTAGTTACAACGGTCCGCGGCAGCGCCAGCAGGTCCCGACGAGGATGAAGGTTGCAGAAGGCTGCGGCAGCGCCAGCAGGGAGGACGACAGTTCACAAGGCAGGGCTGCGGCAGCGCCAGCAGTCCGTCAAGGATGAGTTCTTCACGGTGTCTCTCGACTCCAGGATACAACTGCCCTCCTGCTCTGGAGCTGCCCCAGTTATAGGGCTGGTGCCCTTTGATGTCCCGACCCTCGCACTTGGAGGTCGGGAGGTCCGGGATGAGGGAGTCCAGACACCCAGCAGGGGGGTGGAGCCAGCGCCCGGGGGAGCTGGGGGGCGATCGGCACCTGGAGGGGGAGAGCCATCGAAACTCCTCTCTCCCATCGACCTGCCAAGTGGTCCGCTCACCTCCCGGGTGGATGGTGGTGCCGGGCTGTCAGGGCCTGGCCAGGCCCAGGGTTAGGGTCGAGTTGAGGCCACGCGGCCTCGTGGTGCATGGTCCAAGATGGCGGCTGGGCCCGGCGATGGTGTCGGTGGAGGCCCAGGCCGGTGTTACGGAGATGTTCGGGCCAGGTGTCCCGTGTGGGACGGGTTACGGGTTACTTCTGGGGGTGGCTTCTGGAGTGCCGGTGTCCGGGCTCTGTCATGCGGGGAGGGAGCGAGCCGCCTTCTGGGGCCTGTCCAACATGCGTCCCCCCCAGCTGAAGGCGGGGAGAGTTACCCATCTTCTTGGGGACTCTCTCCGTCGAGGCGGAAAAAGCGGGACAGGCCATCCGCGTTGGCGTGATCTTGACCAGGGCGATGCTCCACAGTGAAGTCCATCCCTTGCAGGGAGATGGACCATCGCAGCAGTTTGGGATTCTCCCCCGCATCTGTATTAACCATTGCAGGGGGCAATGGTCTGTTTGTACCTGGAAGTGGGTACCGAAGAGGTAGGGCCGGAGTTTCTTGAGGGCCCACACCACTGCGAAGGCCTCCCGCTCAATGGTACTCCAGCGCTGTTCTCTGGCCAGGAGGCGTCGGCTGATGAAGGCCAGGGGCTGATCGATCCCCTCGGAGTTGAGCTGTGAGAGGACGGCCCTAATGCCATGGTCCGAGGCATCAGTCTGAACTATGAACTCGCGGCTGTAGTCGGGGGCCTGGAGCACCGAGGCGGTGCACATGGCGGCCTTCAGTTTCTCAAAGGCCGCTTGGCAGTCTGGAGTCCAGTTGACCGTCTTGGGATGTTTTTTGGATGTGAGCTCGGTGAGGGGCCCCACAATGCTGCCATAGTCCTTCACGAACCTCCGATAGTATCCGGTGAGCCCCAGGAAGGCTCGTACCTCGGTTTGGGTGAAGGGGGGCTGCCAGGACTGGATGGCAGCGAGCTGGAGAGGTGCCACCAGACCGCTCCCCACTTGGTGTCCGAGGTAGGTCACGGACCCTTAGCCGATTTGGCATTTGCTGGCCTTGATGGTGAGGCCAGCTCGCTGAAGGGCCTGCAGGACCTCTCGAAGGTGGCAGACGTGGTCTGACCAGTGGCGGCTGTATACTGCGATATCGTCCAGGTAGGCGGCGCTGAAGTCTTCGAGGCCCGCCAATACCTGGTTCACAAGTCTCTGAAAAGTGGCTGGAGCGTTTTTCATACCGAAGGGCATCACGGTGAACTGGTAGTGCCCATCCGGGGTGGAGAAAGCGGATCGTTCTTGAGCCCTGGGGGTGAGGCCGATCTGCCAGTAGCCCGCTGTCAGGTCGAAGATGCTTAGGTAGCGGGCCGCTCCCATGCGGTCGACCAGCTCATCGGCTCGGGGGATAGGATGAGCGTCGGTTCTGGTGACAGCGTTCAGACCCCGATAGTCAACGCAGAACCGGAGCTCGGGGGTGGCGCCTGGGGCGGTCGCTTTGGGTACCAGTACGACTGGGCTGGCCCAGGGGCTGTCTGAGGGCTCGATGACCCCGAGTGCGAGCATCTTGGTGACTTCTTCTTGGATGCAGGCGCGCACCCGGTCTGGCACTCGGTACGCTCGGTGTCGGATAGGGGGGCTGTCCCCAGTGTCTACGTCGTGAAGGCACCAGGGGGTGACCCCGGGGGTGAGGGAAAACAGGTCTGCAAATTGCAACAGGAGGGTCCGACAGTCTTGGCGCTGCTCCGGGGTCAGGGCATTGGAGAGTCGGACCCCATCCACGGAACCATCTCTCTCACGGGTCCTCAGCAGGTCCGGGAGGGGCTCGGAGTCTTCTTCCACCCCACTGTCTGTAGCCATCAGGAGGCTGAGCTCTGAGCGCACAAAGTGTGGTTTGAGTCTGTTGGCGTGGAGGACCCGGAGGGGGTTTCGGGGGGACTCCATGTCGATGAGATAGGTGACAGGGCCCTTGCGTTCGACCACCTTGAAGGGTCCTGTCCGTTTGTCTTGCAGGGCACAGGGTTCGGTGGGGGACATCACCCACACCTGCTGTCCAGGTTCGAACTCAATGGAGGAGGAATGTTGATCGTACCATTTCTTCATGTCCTCCTGACTGGCCTCTAGGTTGGCTTTAGCGATTTCCCTGAATCGCCGGGTCTGGTTGCGGAGGGTCAGGAGGTACTTGTAGACATCCGGAGGGGTCTTCAGGGGGCCATCTCCCATTCTTCCTTCACCAGGCTGAGGGGTCCTCGGACAGGGTGCCCGTACAGGAGCTCGAAGGGGCTGAAACCGAGGGACTTCTGGGGGACTTCTCGGTAGGCGAAGAGGAGGCACGGTAGTAGCACGTCCCACTGGCGGCGTAGGGGCTCCTCCAGCCCCTTGATCATTCCCTTGAGGGTGCGGTTGAACCGCTCGACCAGTCCGTTCCCCTGCGGGTGATAGGGGGTTGTAAAACGGTAGGTGACCCCGCACTGCTGCCAGAGGGATCTCATATACTTCGAAATAAAGTTTGTGCCTCGGTCACTGACGACTTCTCGGGGGAAGCCCACTCGCGAGATGATTCCCATCAAGGCTCGGCCTACCACTGGTGCTGTCACTGTTCGAAGGGGGATGGCCTCGGGATAGCGGGTGGCGTGGTCCACCAGGACCAGGATGAATCGATGCCCTTGTGCTGTTCGGGGGTCCAGGGGCCCCACAATGTCTATTCCTACTCGCTCGAACGGGGTGGTGACAACCGGGAATGGTTGCAGGGGCGCCTTGAGTTTTCGGCCCCTCTTGCCGCTGGCTTGGCAGGTGGGGCAGGCCCGGCAGTGGTTGGAGACATCGTTACGCATCTTGGGCCAGTAGAAATGAGTCACCAGACGGTTGTAGGTTTTGTCTTGCCCTAGGTGCCCAGCCAGGGGGACATCGTGGGCCAAGTTTAAAAGGAAGTCTCTGAAACAGAGGGGGACCACCAGCACCCGACTGGCCCCCAACTCTGCAATTCTTTGCTCGCTGTACAGTAAGTCGTTGTCCCAGTAGATCCAGTGCGCCCCTGCGGTGTCTCCCGCACTCTGGGCGAGGGCTTGCTGTCGGAGTCCCTCGAGGGAGGGACAGGTCTTTTGCTCCTGCCGAAATTGTTCTTGGGTGGGCCCCCCTTCTTGACGCCACTGAGCCAGATCTGGAAGGTCCTGAAGCTGAGCGGGCTCTTCCGGGGCTTGTTCTGGGGGGTCAGGGTGGCCGGCGTCTTCCTCTGGAGTGATCGGAGGAGGAGGCGCTGGCCATTCGGGCTCTTCGGGTCTGGGGACGGCACGGGCAGCCATGGACCGGGTTGTTACGCACGCCCAGTCTGGGAGGCCCAGCATCCCCAGGTGTTCTCTTCTCTCAACGGCCGCCCACGGGGAACTCTCGAGATCGTTTCCCAGGAGGCAGTCCACGGGGGCATCATCGCGGACAGTCACCTTCAGCATGCCGGACACTCCTCCCCACTCAAAGGGGACACAGGCCATCCGACATAGGCTCTCCGAATTGTCAGCTGAACGGACCGGGCAAAGGACGTTTGGCAGGATTTGTTCGGGGGTCACCAGGTGACAGCGGACGGCTGTTACACTGGCCCCGGTGTCACGTAGGGCTTCGGCCTTGCGCCCGTTGATGTTCACCCACTGGCTGTATTTTCGGGTGTTTGCTGGTAGGGGGACCCGCGGGACCATGTCTCTTCCCCCTAGGCAGGCCAGGACCATGGCGGCAGGTTCCCACTCGGGCTGTTCCTGTTCATATTCTTCGTGCTCTTCGTACGTTTGTTTTTTTCCTAGGGCGGCAGCCGCGACCTGGCGGGGCCCGGGAGTCTGGTTCTTGGGGCAGTTCGGGTCGTTGGCATAGTGTCCGACCCGCTGGCACCGATGGCACGTGACGTTGGCTCGGAACCCTGGGCGCATCGGAGGGTTCCCCCGCCCAGACGGGGGTGGGGTGTTGTTGACGGGAGCTGCCGGAGCGGCATCTCTGACCCGGCCCTGGCCTCCTCCTCCTCCTCGGGGACGATGAGGGCCTTGGTTGTTTCGGTTCTGCTCGGTTGGTCCACCCCAGGCCACTCGGCTGCTCTCCCATCGGTCAGCCTCAGCGGCGAGCTGCCGAGGGTCAGTCATTTTACTGTCGAGGAGGTGCTGCCTGAGCTCGACGAAGCAGTTGTTGGAGAGGTGCTCCCATACAATGAGATTGAAGAGCTGTTCATAGGTGGTGACTCTGCTACCTTTGATCCACCCTTCGAAGGCTCGGCTAAAATAGTTCACATATTCCACCCAAGTTGTACCCGGGATCCGGGTGCAGTCGCGGAACCTCTGGCGGTACATCTCGGGTGTGAGTCCATATCGAGTGAGGTGGGCGGCCTTCATGTGGTCATAGGACGTCATCTGGTGGTCTGGGAGCTGTAGCAGGGCATCGCGGCCCTCGTTGACGAACCTCCCCCATAGACCGTCGCCCCAGTCACTTCGATCGATCCGGTGGGAGGCCATGGCGATCTCATAGGCCTTGAACCACTGTTGTATGTCGTCGTTCCGATGGTATTCTCGGACGACGTCCTTGGGGATGTGGACTTTTTGTTCCGTAGCGCTTGGGGTGCGCGGTTGCTCGGGCACCCCTAGTTCTTTGTTTTGTTTCCGCATTTCTATTTCAGCTAGCTTGCACTCGTGTTCGTATGCCAGTCTCTTTTCCTCTAGTTCTCTTTGTCTTTGCTTTTCTTCCCGCTCTTCTCGGAGCCGTAGGTGTTCTAAGTTCAGTTTTTGTTCCGCTAGTTTTAGCTCGCCGTCCATCTTGAGCCGTGCCATCTCTAATTCGTGTAGTCTGTTTCTTTCTCTTTCTTGGATCTCTTCCTGTGAGAGACCCGCTCTCCGTTCTTCGGGAGAAGGGGTGTTGAGCTCCGCTGCTGCGATGTTTTGGTCCGGGGATCTGACGGCCCCGGTTTCCGCCCAAGATTCGATGGCGTGCTTGAAATCGTCTTTTGTGCTCAGACCGGTGGTAGCAATGCCTAGTTCGATGCAAAATTGTTTTAACTCACGATGGCTGTATTCTTCCAATTTCTCCATCTGGAATTTTTCGGTGGATCCGCTCTCATTGGTTGTCATTATGGTTTAGTCGTGGGGTGAGTCACTCTCTGTACGTACGCGTTGATTCGGATCGCGCCGCTGGCCACCAATGTTAGACGGGACCTGGAGGGTCTGCCGAGGACAAGGGGAGAGGTCTCCGGGGAGAGCCGTCTCCAGCGATCGTACAGACAAGTAACTTCCCCCCCACAGATGGACACCACAGAAAGATAAGGTTTAACGTTCTTTATAAGCAATCTTGAAGTACGGTAGAATGGTACAAGGAGGTCAGGACTCAGGGGTCCCCTCGATTCTAGTCTCTTGGATGGGAAAGGGGGTAGCGGGACAGTCTTGTTACCAATCTGGTAGATGCGATGAAAAGATGGTTAGCTCACAATCCTCGAGCTCGGCGTTCTAGGAGGACGGGCCGCGGCAGCGCCAGCAGGTCCCGTGATGATCGTAGGTAGCAACGGTCCGCGGCAGCGCCAGCAGGTCCCGACGAAGGTGGTAGTTACAACGGTCCGCGGCAGCGCCAGCAGGTCCCGACGAAGATGAAGGTTGCAGAAGGCTGCGGCAGCGCCAGCAGGCAGGACGACAGTTCACAAGGCAGGGCTGCGGCAGCGCCAGCAGTCCGTCAAGGATGAGTTCTTCACGGTGTCTCTCGACTCCAGGATACAACTGCCCTCCTGCTCTGGAGCTGCCCCAGTTATAGGGCTGGTGCCCTTTGATGTCCGGACCCTCGCACTTGGAGGTCGGGAGGTCCGGGATGAGGGAGTCCAGACACCCAGCAGGGGGGTGGAGCCAGCGCCCGGGGGAGCTGGGGGCGATCGGCACCTGGAGGGGGAGAGCCATTGAAACTCCTCTCTCCCATTGACCTGCCAAGTGGTCCGCTCACCTCCCGGGTGGATGGTGGTGCCGGGCTGTCGGGGCCTGGCCAGGCCCAGGGTTAGGGTCGAGTTGAGGCCACGCGGCCTCGTGGTGCATGGTCCAAGATGGCGGCTGGGCCCGGGCGATGGTGTCGGTGGAGGCCCAGGCCGGTGTTACGGAGATGTTCGGGCCAGGTGTCCCGTGTGGGACGGGTTACGGGTTACTTCTGGGGGTGGCTTCTGGAGTGCCGGTGTCCGGGCTCTGTCATGCCGGGAGGGAGCGAGCCGCCTTCTGGGGCCTGTCCAACATGACCTCACACCATGATCAGGGGGTGCAGTTTGAGGAGTACTGACCTCACACCATCATCAGGGGGTGCAGGTGTACTGACCTCACACCATCATCAGGGGAAAGGGGGCAGGTGTAGTGGCCTCACACCATCATCAGGGGGTGCTGGAGGCAGGTGTACTGACCTCACACCATCATCAGGGGGTACAGGGGTCAGGTGTACTGACCTCACACCATCATCAGGTGGTGCAGCCTGCAGGTGTACTGGCCTCACACCATCAACAGGGGGTGCAGGGGACAAGTGTACTGGCCTCACACCATCATCGGGGGGTACCAGGGGTTTGTGTACTTTCCTCACAACATCATCAGGAGGTGCAGGGGCAGGTGTACTGACCTCACACCACCATCAGGGGGTGCAGCCTGCAGGTGTACTGACCTCACACCATCAGGGGGTGCAGGGCCAGGTGTACTGACCTCACACCACCATCAGAGGGTGCTGCCTGAGGGTGTACTGACCTCACACCATCATCAGGGGTGCAGGGGGCAGGTGTACTGACCTCACACCATCATCAGGGGAGGCAGCCTGAGGGTGTACTGACCTCACACCATGATCAGGGGGTGCAGGGGGCAGGTGTACTGACCTCACACCATCTTCAGAGTGGGCAGGTGTACTGACCTCACACCATCATCAGGGGGTGCAGCCTGCAGGTGTACTGACCTCACACCATCATCAGCGGGTGCAGGGGGCAGGTGTACTGACCTCACACCATCATCAGGGGGTGCAGGGGGCAGGTGTACTGATCTCACACAATCATCAGGTGATGCAGGGGGCAGGTGTACTGACCTCACACCATCATCAGGGGGTGCAGGGGGCAGGTGTACTGACCTCACACCATGATCAGGGGATGCAGGGGCTGGTGTACTGGCCTTCACCGTGCTCAGGGGGTGCAGGGGCAGGTGTCCTGACCTCACACCATCATCAGGGGGTCCAGGGGGCAGGTGTACTGACCTCACACCATCATCAGGGGGTGCAGGGGGCAGGTGTACTGGCCTCACACCATCATCAGGGGGTGTACTGACCTCACACCATCATCAGGGGGTGCAGCCTGGGGGTGTACTGACCTCACACCATCATCGGGGGGCAGCCTGAGGTGTACTGACCTCACACCATCATCAGGGGGGTGCAGGGGGCAGGTGTACTGACCTCACACCATCATCGGGGGATGAAGGGGCAGGACTGACCTCTCACCATCATCAGGGGTGCAGGGAGCGGGTGTACTGACCTCATACCATCTTCGGGGGTGCAGGGGGCAGGAGTACTGACCTCACACCATCATCGGGGGTGGCGGGGAGGGGGGCAGGTGTACTGACCTCAAACAATCATCGAGGGTGCAGGGGGTGGGTGTACTGACCTCACACCATCATCAGGGGGTAGGTGTACTGACCTCACACCATCATCAGGGGGTGCAGGGGGAAGGTGTACTGGCCTCACACCATCATCAGGGGGTGCATCCTAGGGGTGTACTGACCTCACACCATCATCAGGGGGTGCAGCCTGGGGGTGTACTGACCTCACACCATCATCAGGGGTGCAGCCTGGGGGTGTACTGACCTCACACCATCATCAGGGGGGCAGCCTGAGGTGTACTGACCTCACACCACAGGGGGGTGCAGGGGGCAGGTGTACTGACCTCACACCATCATCGGGGGATGAAGGGGCAGAACTGATCTCTCACCATCATCAGGGGTGCAGGGAGTGGGTATACTGACCTCACACCATCATCGGGGGTGCAGGTGGCAGGTGTACTGACCTTACACCATCATCGGGGGGGCGGGGAGGGGGGCAGGTGTACTGACCTCAAACCATCATCGGGGGTGCAGGGGGTGGGTGTACTGACCTCACACCATCATCAGGGGGCAGGTGTACTGACCTCACACCATCATCAGGGGGTGCAGTGGGAAGGTGTACTGACCTTACACCATCATCAGGGGGTGCAGGGGGAAGGTGTACTGACCTCACACCATCATCAGGGGGTGCAGGGGGCAGGTGTACTGACCTCACACCATCATCGGGGGGTGCTGGGGGCAGGTGTCCTGACCTCACACCATCATCAGGGGGCAGGTGTACTGGCCTCACACCATCATCAGGGGGTGCAGCCTAGGGGTGTACTGACCTCACACCATCATCAAGGGGTGCAGCCTGGGGGTGTACTGACCTCACACCATCATCAGGTGGGCAACCTGAGGTGTACTGACCTCACACCATCATCAGGGGGGTGCAGGGGGCAGGTGTACTGACCTCACACCATCATCGGGGGATGAAGGGGCAGGACTGACCTCTCACCATCATCAGGGGTGCAGGGGGTAGGTGTACTGACCTTACACCATCATCAGGGGGTGCAGGGGGAAGGTGTACTGACCTCACACCATCATCAGGGGGTGCAGGGGGCAGGTGTACTGACCTCACACCATCATCGGGGGGTGCAGGGGACAGGTGTACTGACCTTACACCATCATCGGGGGTGGCGGGGAGGGGGGAAGGTGTACTGACCTCAAGCCATCATCGGGGGTGCAGGGGGTGGGTGTACTGACCTCACACCATCATCATGGGGCAGGTGTACTGACCTCAAACCATCATCGGGGGTGCAGGGGGTGAGTGTACTGACCTCACACCATCATCAGGGGGCAGGTGTACTGACCTCACACTATCATCAGGGGGTGCAGGGGGAAGGTGTACTGACCTTACACCATCATCAGGGGGTGCAGGGGGAAGGTGTACTGACCTCACACCATCCTCAGGAGGTGCAGGGGACAGGTGTACAGACCTCACACCATCATCCGGGGGTGCAGGGGGCAGGTGTACTGACCTCACACCATCATCAGGGGGTGCAGCCTGCAGGTGTACTGACCTCACACCATCATCCGGGGGTGCAGGGGGCAGGTGTACTGACCTCACACCATCATCAGGGGGTGCAGGGGGCAGGTGTACTGACCTCACACCATCATCAGGGGGTGCAGGGGGCAGGTGGGCTGATCTCACACAATCATCAGATGATGCAGGGGGCAGGTGTACTGACCTCACACCATCATCAGTGGGTGCAGGGGGCAGGTGTACTGGCCTCACACCATCACCAGGGGGTGCACGGGGCAGGTGTACTGATCTCACACCATCATCAGGTGGTGCAAGGGGCAGGTGTACTGACCTCATACCATCATCAGGGGGTGCAGGGGCACTGACCTCACACCATCTTCAGTGGGGGAAGGTGTACTGACCTCATACCATCATCAGGGGGTGCAACCCGCAGGTGTACTGACCTCACACCATCATCAGGGGATGCAGAAGGCAGGTGTATTGACCTCACACCATCATTAGGGGGTGCAGCCCGGGGGGGCTGACCTCACACCATCATCAGGGGGTGCTGGGGCAGCTGTACTGACCTCACACCATCATCAGGGGGTACAGGGGTCAGGTGTACTGACCTCACACCATCATCAGGTGGTGCAGCCTGCAGGTGTACTGGCCTCACACCATCAACAGGGGGTGCAGGGGACAAGTGTACTGGCCTCACACCATCATCGGGGGTACCGGGGGTTTGTGTACTTTCCTCACACCATCATCAGGAGGTGCAGGGGCAGGTGTACTGACCTCACACCACCATCAGGGGGTGCAGCCTGCAGGTGTACTGACCTCACACCATCATCAGGGGGTGCAGGGGCAAGTGTACTGACCTCACACCACCATCAGGGGGTGCAGCCTGAGGGTGTACTGACCTCACACCATCATCAGGGGGTGCAGGGGGCAGGTGTACTGACCTCACACCATTTTCAGAGTGGGCAGGTGTACTGACCTCACACCATCATCAGGGGGTGCAGCCTGCAGGTGTACTGACCTCACACCATCATCAGGGGGTGCAGGGGGCAGGTGTACTGACCTCACAACATCATCAAGGGGTGCAGGGGGCAGGTGGTCTGACCTCACACTATCATCAGGGGGTGCAGGGGGCAGGTGTACTGACCTCACACCATGATCAGGGGATGCAGGGGCTGGTGTACTGGCCTTACACCGTGATCAGGGGGTGCAGGGGTGTTAGATTTGGGGGTCTCTGGTTGGTGCAGTGCAGCACTGGCGACAAGCAGGGACCCTCTCCTCTAAGTCAGGGCACAGGATTACTCCCAGAAATAACCCCTGCTCACCCTCTAGGTAGTGTGGCGCAAGCAGTCTAGGCTAAACTCTGGAGTACATAGGGTTAAACATTTGCAGTATCACACACAATAACCATCAACCCCCCCACACAATGACACAAAACTGTATTTCTGTAAAAATATCTTCTTTATATATATCTTTAGAGCAGGCTTTGTAAATACAGTCTTATCAGTTAACACGGGTTCCAGTTACTTTCAATAGACCATATATACTCTTCAAGCAGTGCCTTGTAAATACAGTCTTTTCACTTTCAAGAAATGGTTCCAGTTACTCTTTAAATAGCCGACAGTTCTTAATCAGCTTCTTATCGGTTCAAAAGGTATCCTTTAGGGCCTTCTGCCCAGTTTCCACAAAGTATAGTGCTCCCTAGCGCTTCTGTGCGCTTCCCAGCGCCTCTGTGCACCTCCTGCGAGAAAATCGGGCCCGGCCTGCCAAAGCTCACGCTTCTCGCGTGAGCGGCGAAAGGCACGACCGGGTCTGGCTCTGAGCGCGAGTCACACGGCTGTGTGGGACTCGATGCGGATGGGGCGCCGGATATGGGGAGTGTCAGGGAGGGCTCGGGGGGCTAGGAGCGGTGCGACCCTCACTGGAGAGGGACGGCTCGTACCGCGGTGCAAACTGCAGCTGCCAGGCTCCCGGGCCACAGAAGGTCACACAGGGCGGTGCGAGCTGCAGAGGGCAGGACGCCCGCACCGCGGGGGCACACAGTACCTTAGAGATCCTTGAAGGGGGTCGAGGTCACCATGCAGGGGTCGGCTGGCAATCCCGCGTCGCGGTGTCTTCCTCTGCTGGGCTGATGAGAGCGACGGCTCGGCTCGGGAGGTTGACGTTGCGGGTCGGGTCGGGTCAGCAGGGCACAGCGCCTCGGATCCCAGAAAGAGGGGGCGGCGCCCCGGGCAGCAAAGTGAGGCACAAGCAAGCCTTGGCAAAGCACAGGGAGTGCTCCTTCTCTCCCCACGCCGCTGCTGCACACGAACGGCGGCGGCTGGGGCTTCAAGGCACTCTCTCCTTCAGGAACAGGTGGGCTAAAGGCAGAGTCCGGTCTTGCGGTGCAGTCCGCAGTTAGGCAGGCGACAGGCACGGTGCTGGGGCCAGCGAGGCTGGTCCTGGCGATGTTAACTGGGGCCTGCCAGGAAGCAGATGCGTTGCTCGGTGGGACGGGGGTGCCAAGGGCCTCTCAGGGGGCGCAGTGATTCCTTCACAGCGCCCTCCGCTTTCCCTCAGGAGGGTTTACCAGGCAGATGCAGATCTCACGGCAGCTTCTCTTTCCAGGGGGGGTAGCGCCCACTGTTCCTGGGGCGCAGTTTAGGGGGCAACTTCCACAGCAAGCCCTTGGAGATCTTGGTAAAAGTTTGGCACAAGTTGAATGAAAGCAAAGTCTTTCAGTCTTTCTTCTCCTGCTCTCCTTCAGCAGCGAGGCACCCACCACAGGCCAGTCTCTTGGGGTCAGAGTCAGTACTTCTCCTTGCAGCTTCCAGGGTCGTCCTCTTCAGGCAGAGCTTCTTCTTTGGTCAAACAGGATCTAATTTACAAGGAGCAGGGCTCCTACTTTTATACACCATTTTCTTTGTTCTTTCAGGCCAGGGGGGCCTCTGCATAATTCCTTTCAGTCTCTGAGCACTTGTTGGGTGTACTCTGGCTGTTGCTTTCAGTGTGAGGGGCAGGCACATCAGACGCTCCACAGGAGGTGGAGCCAGCATTGTGTGGACAGGGGCAGCCAGGAGTACCTTGATGACAGTGCTTCGCCCTTCCTGGGCCAGGTGCCGGCTGAGTCATCAGTCGCTCCCCAGGGGGCGGAGCCAGCATTGTGGTGGCAGAGCACAGCCTGATTAAGAGTCCAGGGGCACTCCTACCTCCCACTAAGGTGTAATCCTTGCATTCACCACCTGTCATCCCCCAGCCCTGTCACTCACACATCCCAGGCAGTCAGATACACATAATGGCAGGGGCGGGCTGAAATGGTTAGGCAAGCAAATGCTAGCTTTCTAAAAGTAGCATTTGCAAACATAGGATATTAAAATAAACTTTACTAAAAGAAGTATTTTATTATTCTGAGTTCAGGCATACTAAACATTATTTTCTACCATGTTCCCTGAGCCGGCTGGGATTATAGAGTGTAATAATTCCAGCAGCCCATCTGGCCTAAAGGGAACAGGTAGCCTTACAATAGTGAAAAACGAATTTGGCTGTAATTCACTATTAGGACATGCCACACTCATCAGAGCATGCCCTACCTTACACTTACAATGCACCCTGCCCTTGGGCCTACCATAGTGGTGACTAATATGAAGTTAAAGGAAGGTTTAGGGGCTGGCAAGTGTGTGCACTTGCCCAGCCAGCATGACAGTACCAGACTGCACGCAGGTTCTGCAATGGCAGACCCTAGACACATTTTAAAAGGCTGCTTCTGTGGGTGGCGCAACCAGCGCTGCAGGCCCACTAGCAGTATTGGCATTCACAAGCCCTGGCACTCCTTGTGCGCTTTACTGGGGACTGACAGTGAATCCAATAAACCAATCATGGACATCAATTACAGGAACACTTTGTACAGGGAGAGCATATGCACTTTAGCACTGGTCAGCAGTGGTAAAGTGCCCAGAGTCCTAAACCAACACAAACAGGTCAGAGGAAATATAGGAGGAAAAAGGCAAAAAGTTTAGGGATGACCCAGCAGGAAGGGCCAAGTCCAACAAGGGGCAGGTGTCCTGACCTCACACCATCATCAGGGGGTGCAGGGGGCAGGTGTACTGACCTCACACCATCATCAGGGGGTGCAGGGGGCAGGTGTACTGGCCTCACACCATCATCAGGGGTGCAGCCTGGGGGTGTACTGACCTCACACCATCATCAGAGGGTGCAGCCTGGGGGTGTACTGACCTCACACCATCATCAGGGGGGCAGCCTGAGGTGTACTGACCTCACACCATCATCAAGTGGTGCAGGGGGCAGGTGTACTGTCCTCACACCATCACCAGGGGGTCAATCAATCAATCAAAGCATTTATAAAGCGCACTACTCACCCGTGAGGGTCTCAAGGAGCTGGGGGAGGGGTTGGAGGGGGGGAGGGGAGGGTTGCTGCTACTGCTCGGAGAGCCAGGTCTTGAGGTGCTTCCTGAAGCTGAGATGGATACGGGTCAGTCGTAGGTGAGTGGGCAGGGAGTTCCAGGTCTTCGCTGCCAGGTAGGAGAATGATCTTCCTCTGGAGGTGGTTCTGCGTATTCTTGGGACGATGGCGAGGGCATGGCTGGTGGAGCGGTCCTGGCGGGTGGGGGTGTAGAACGAGAGTTGGCTGTTGAGGTAGTCGGGGCCCATGTTGTGGAGCGCTTTGTGTGAGTGGGTTAGCATTCTGAACGTGATCCTTTTGTTGACGGGGAGACAGTGGAGGTTTCTCAGGTGGGTGGTTATGTGGTTGTGGCGAGGGATGTCGAGGATGAGTCGTGCAGCGGCGTTTTGTATGCGCTGGAGCCTTGTCTGAAGTTTGGCGGTGGTTCCTGCGTATAGGGCGTTCCCGTAGTCCAGTCGGCTGATGACTAGGGCCTGGGTGACTGTTCTTCTGGTTTCTGTGGGGATCCACCAGAAGATCTTTCAAAGCATTCTCAGGGTGTTGAAGCAGGAGGCTGAGACGGCGTTGACTTGTTTGGTCATCGTGAGGGAGGAGTCCAGGATAAAGCCCAGGTTGCGTGCGTGATCCGTGGGTGTCGGTGTGGTTCCCAGCGCCGATGGCCACCAGGAGTTGTCCCAAGCAGATGGGGATTGTCCGAGGATGAGGACTTCCGTTTTGTCCGAGTTGAGCTTGAGACGGCCGTGCTTCATCCAGTCTGCTACTTCTTTCATCCCTTCCTGGAAGTTGGTTCTGGCGGTGGTTGTGTCCTTGGTGAGGGATAGTATCAGCTGGGTGTCGTCGGCGTAGGAGATGATGTTGACATTGTGTTTTCGTGCAATGGTGGCGAGGGGGCTCATGTAGACATTAAAGAGTGTTGGGCTGAGTGAGGATCCTTGAGGGACGGCGCAGATGAGCTCGGTGGCCGTGGAGCGGAAGGGGGGTAGGCGGACTCTCTGGTTTCTTCCGAAGAGGAACGAGATGATCCATACCAGGGCCTTTTCTTGGATTCCGGTGTTGCTTAGGCGGTGTATTAGAGTTCGGTGGCACTGAAATGTTTTGGGGGGCATACCTCGGTGGACCAGGTCACAGTGACCAGCGCAGCTCAAACGCTCTCCTCCGCCGCTGCAAACCCAGACCAGCGGTCGTAGTGCAAGGGAGGCGAAATCGGCCCAAAACTACACTACACAGACGCCCTAGCGGCGGAACACGCTGCCACACGGATTTCCTGCGCCAGGAGGCGCTTCAAAAGGACTCCAGCACCCGCGTCGCGGGAACGCGCGCGGGTCGGCGCCGGGCTAAGCCCGGGCAAAGGGCGCGCCCTCTGTGGCCCTCAGAGGCCTGAGGAGGACGGGACGGGCCACGCCCCATGGCCTTCCTAGAGGAGGTAAAGCTACTGCTTGACTTTTTGTACTGGACAGTAGTACTTGCTTAATAAACTTTAATAATTTTATCAAATCCAAGCCATACTATGACCCGCGATGGGGTTGCCACTAAAATAGCCCTTCGGTCGGATTCTTGCCCCAGGATGCAAGGCAAGCACACAAATAGTACATTTTTACCTACGCGCAGAGAAGTTGATAAAAATAATTCCGACCAGCTTGTAGACAGTCCGACTAGTAATCAATCCTCTCCACAAATAACCAGTACAGCGTGTAGCCTCTCACTGCTGGAGGAATTAAATAGTCTGTGTAAGACCAGGTATGACCCAGTAGGATTACCCTCCCCGACAAATAACATTATCCCGTTAGCTCCTAATGAGAGTGTGTTGGAACCCTTTTCCATTTTCACAAAAGCCAATACCCTAAGTATAGTACCCGTTCGGGCTACATCTGCCAAAAGGAAGCTTGACGGGGATAAATATAATGGGAGCCAATCTAAATTACAAAAACTACAAAATGGGTCCCCAAGTCCAACTTTGCCCCCTACCAATTACCCCCCAACTCCAGAGGCGGATAAAAAATTAAACGACCTAGCACACTCTTCCCAGATGGCATTATTGTCTATGATCGAACAACTGATCAAATCTATTATACACCCCTTGATTGACAAAATTAACACCTTGGGGGATAGACTGACAGGGATTGAGGAAACAATTAAATTTAATTTGCTACCTCCTACCCATGCTATAATATCTAATCATCCCTTGTCAACTGCTCTTCCTAATGCGCCTAAACTAACCACACAAAACAAAGCTGCCCAAACCCAAGTACTAGTTCCCACCTCTTTGCCTTTAAAAGCTTCTAAAGCCCTCTTAAACCCACTACAGCGTACAATATTGTCCCCAGAGTAGAGGGCAACAGAGTTTCTCGAATTCATCTACCTCCAGAGGCCGCTCCATTCGTGTGCGTCCTCTCGGGAGTCCCGCAACTCAAACAGGGAAAATCAGAGAGACAACATGACTTGTTAAATAAGGTCAAGTTTTGGCTATCAAAAAATAGACCCCTGCCCCATGATCTTGACGGCAGGATTATGAGCGTGAGGAGAGTGGGCTGGCTAGGTCCCCTCCCAAAAGACATCACTGGTGACTTGGTACTAATAAGATTTAGGAGTAGACATATTGTTCCATACCTCCAAACTTGGCCACCCAAAGAAGGTGATGGCCCCATATCTACCTGGGATCTACACGATTTCTACCCAAACACCTCACATACCTCTGTTTCCAGACCAACAGCTGAGGATAATACCTGGCCGGGTAGAGATGTTTGCTTACCGTATTCCTGTAGTGTCCCCGCGCTTAACAGACTTGATTTACCGCATAATAGTCTTAAGTACTGCAATCCCTATCAACTTTCCTTCTGATGTAATGGAAGACCTGTTAACATGCGTCCTGTAAAGTATGTTATTACCAAGATAGTTATATTTACAGGGTGAGCATATGTTTTAATTTTTAATCCGTAGATAATTTGTGCCTTCGTATGTTCTTTTTAATCATGATTGTATTTTTAACTGTACGCTTTTATGATTTTAAACAAAAATCGAATAAAGCAATTTGAATTTGAAATTTGAATTTGAGTTCGGTGGCATACGGTGTCGAAGGCTGCTGGGAGGTCCAGGAGGATAAGAGCTACTGTTTCCCCGTTGTCTATCAGGTTTTTGCTGTCGTCTGTGGCTGCGATGAGGGCAGTCTCAGTGCTGTGGGGTCTGGGAGGGGTCGAGCGAGTTGTTGACCTCGAGGAATGCAGTCAGCTGTTTGTTGACGGTCTTCTCGATGACTTTAGCCGGGAAGGGGAGGAGCGAGATGGGTCTGAAATTCTTGAGGTCCTTGGGGTCTGCTGAGGGTTTCTTCAGAAGGGTATTGATCTCTGCGTGTTTCCAGCTTCCAGGGAAGGTCGCTGACGTGAAGGAGCTGTTTATGACAGTCCGCAGGTGGGGTGCGATGGTGGTGCTGGCTTTGTTGAAGATGTGGTGGGGGCATGGGTCGGACGGGGAGCCGGAGTGGATGGTGCTCATGACGTGGGTGGTGTCTTCAGTGCTGATGGGAGTCCAGGAGTCGATGGTGATGCCGAGGGTTGTCGGTTGGCTGTCCTGGAGTAGACTTTGGAGCACGAAGCTGTCGTGTATGTCTGCAATTTTGCGGTGGAAGAACGTGGCGAGGGGGTTGCAGAGGGCTTGCGAAGGGGTGATGTCGTTGTTGCTGGCGTTGGGGTTGGAGAGCTCTTTGACGATGCTGAAGAGTTCCTTGCTGTTGTGGGTGTTGTTGTCCAGTCGCTCTTTGAACGATATTCTCTTGGTGTTCCGGATCTGCTGATGGTATTCGCGGGTGGCGGCCTTGAGGGCTGTCATGTTTTCTGACGTTCGTTCTTGGCGCCATATATTCTCAAGTGATCGGCAAGTTCTCTTTGCGGTTATGAGGGCATCTGTGAACCATGAGGGTTTTGTGGAGGTGATTTTGCTGTTGGGGTTTTTCAGTGGAGCGAGGTCGTCGGCGCAGTTGGTGATCCATTGTGCGAAGTTGAGATCTGCGTCGTTGCTTTCGGGTATGTTGGTGTCAGCATGTGGGTTCTGGCTCAGTGACGTGGTAAGCTGGTCAGTGGTGACTTTGCTCCAGCATCTGCGGGGGATCCGATGCGTGTGGTGGTGAGATGTAATCTTCTTGAATGTGAAATGTATGCAGCTGTGGTTGGTCCAGTGTAGTCTTGTGGAGTGGTTGAAGGCGACGTGGTTACTGGCGGTGAAGATGGCGTTGAGGGTGTGGTCAGCGAGGTGGGTGGGGGTGTCCACCAGTTGCTTGAGTCTGAGGTTGGCGAGATTGTCGAGCAGGGTGGTGGTAGTGTTGTTGTTGTTCTCCAGGTGAAAGTTCAGGTCTCCTAGGAGGATGTATTCTGGTGAGGCTAGGGCGTGCGGGTTGATGGCGTCGGAGATGGTTTCGCTGAATTGTGTGCTTGGGCCCGGGGGTCTATAGATGAGTGTTCCTCTGAGGGTGGTCTGGGGGTCGGTGTGGAACTGGAAATGTAGGTGTTCGGCGGAGGAGATGGTGTCTTCGGCGTTGGTCGTGATGCTGATGGTGTTCCTGTAGATCAGGGGTCTCCAACCAGTCGATCGCGAGCTACCGTTAGCTCGCCATCAGCCTACCAGTAGCTCGCGGTCTGATGCCCACTTTAGTACTCTATCACTGTCATTATGTCTTTTTTAGGCCTTTTTGGCTTCTTGTCTGTTCTTGTCGGTGGTTCTTCCGGTATCACATGGCTGCTATTGGCTTATAAGTTAGCAGGGGCGGGGAGAAGTGGGTGATGTCGACCTGGCAGAAGCAGGGTTAGTTTGCAGCTCTACGGGGACCTACAATGCACAATTTGCACCTCGCTGTGGCATTGGGGCTGGCTGCGTGATTCCAGAAAACAGATGGAGACTCACAGAGCCCTGCTGCGGCCTCCTTAATACCATGTGGCCCGCCACAGCATGAGCATCACGGAGCAGTGCCCTCATGAATCAGAGGGGCGGTGCTTTGCCTATTTCTGGCAAGGGGCGCCTGCCTAACCCCCAAGACCATGCAGGGTGTCTGGACAATGTCAATAATAGCTTAAAGTTGCCATTCCTGGTGCCAGCTGCTGCTAGGCTCAAGTAGCACCTTTTAACTTTGCTCTTGGGTGCCGGATGTACTATGCAGCGGAAAATGTGTGTTTTATTTCTGGGGCAAGCACTAGCAGACAATGATTGCCGCCCAGTGAAAACAGGAGGAGCACTGACCTAAGACTTCCTGTGGGGGTTGGAGGGTGCATAGGGCACACTGTGGCCCCAGATCGAGGAGCATGCCCCCTTCAGAGAGGGCGCCTCTGCCACTCCACCTGCGGGAGCATGCCCCCTTCAGAGAGAGCGCCTCCGCCACTCCACCTGCGAGAGCATGCCCCCTTCAGAGAGGGCGCCTGTGCCCCTCCACCTGCAGGAGTATGCCCCCTTCAGAGAGAGCGCCTCCGCCACTCCACCTGCGAGAGCATGCCCCCTTCAGAGAGGGCGCCTGTGCCCCTCCACCTGCAGGAGTATGCCCCCTTCAGAGAGGGCGCCTCTTCCACTCCACCTGCGGGAGCATGCCCCCTTCAGAGAGGGCGGCTCTGCCACTCGACCTGCAGGAGCATGCCCCCTTCAGAGAGGGCGCCTCTGCCCCTCCACCTGCAGGAGCATGCCCCCTTCAGAGAGGGCGCCTCTGCCACTCGACCTGCAGGAGCATGCCCCCTTCAGAGAGAGCGCCTCTGCCACTCCACCTGCAGGAGCATGCCCCCTTCAGAGAGGGCGGCTCTGCCACTCGACCTGCAGGAGCATGCCCCCTTCAGAGAGGGTGCCTCTGCCCCTTCACCTGCAGGAGCATGCCCCCTTCAGAGAGGGCGCCTCTGCCACTCGACCTGCGGGAGCATACCGCCTTCAGAGAGGGCGCCTCTGCCACTCCACCTGCGGGAGCATGCCCCCTTCAGAGAGGGCGCCTCTGCCACTCCACCCGCGGGAGCATGCCCCCTTCAGAGAGGGCGCCTCTGCCACTCGACCTGCAGGAGCATGCCCCCTTCAGAGAGGGCGGCTCTGCCCCTCCACCTGTGGGAGCATGCCCCCTTCAGAGAGAGCGCCTCTGCCCCTCCACCTGCATGAGCATGCCCCCTTCAGAGATGGCGCCTATGCCCCTCCACCTGCAGGAGTATGCCCCCTTCAGAGAGGGCGCCTCTGCCACTCCACCTGCGGGAGCATGCCCCCTTCAGAGAGGGCGCCTCTGCCACTCCACCTGCGGGAGCATGCCACCTTCAGAGAGGGCGGCTCTGCCACTCCACCTGAGGGAGCATGCCCCCTTCAGAGAGAGCGCCTCTGCCACTCCACCTGCAGGAGCATGCCCCCTTCAGAGAGAGCGCCTCTGCCACTCCACCTGCGGGAGCATGCCCCCTCCAGAGAGGGTGCCTCTGCAACTCCACCTGCAGGAGCATGCCCCCTTCAGAGAGGGCGGCTCTGCCACTTCACCTGCGGGAGCATGCCCCCTTCAGAGAGGGCGGCTCTGCCATCCCACCTGCGGGAGCATGCCCCCTTCAGAGAGAGCGCCTCTACCACTCCACCTGCAGGAGCAGGCCCCTTCAGAGAGAGCGCCTCTGCCACTCGACCTGCAGGAGCATGCCCCTTAGAGCGCCTCTGCCACTCCACCTGCAGGAGCATACCCCCTTCAGAGAGGGCGCCTCTGCCACTCGACCTGCAGGAGCATGCCCCCTTCAGAGAGGGCGCCTCTGCCACTCGACCTGCAGGAGCATGCCCCCTTCAGAGAGAGCGCCTCTACCACTCCACCTGCAGGAGCATGCCCCCTTCAGAGAGGGCGCCTCTGCCACTCCACCTGCGGGAGCATGCCCCCTTCAGAGAGAGCGCCTCCGCCACTCCACCTGCAGGAGCGTGCCCCCTTCAGAGAGGGCGCCTCTGCTACTCGACCTGCAGGAGCATGCCCCCTTCAGAGAGAGCGCCTCTGCCCCTCCACCTGTGGGAGCATGCCCCCTTCAGAGAGGGCGCATGTACCCCTCCACCTGCGGGAGCATGCCCCCTTCAGAGAGGGCGCCTCTGCCCCTCCACCTGCGGGAGCATGCCCCCTTCAGAGAGGGTGCCTCTGCCCCTCCACCTGCAGGAGCATGCCCCCTTCAGAGAGGGCGCCTGTGCCACTCCACCTGCGGGAGCATGCCCCCTTCAGAGAGGGCGCCTCTGCCCATCGACCTGCAGGAGCATGCCCCCTTCAGAGAGGGCGCCTCTGCCACTCGACCTGCGGGAGCATGCCCCCTTCAGAGAGAGCGCCTCTGCCACTCGACCTGCAGGAGCATGCCCCTTCAGAGAGGGCGCTTCTGCCCCTCCACCTGCAGGAGCATGCCCCCTTCAGAGAGGGCGCCTCTGCCCCTCCACCTGCGGGAGCATGCCCCCTTCAGAGAGGGCGCCTCTGCCCCTCCACCTGCAGGAGCATGCCCCCTTCAGAGAGGGCGCCTGTGCCACTCCACCTGCGGGAGCATGCCCCCTTCAGAGAGGGCGCCTCTGCCCCTCGAACTGCAGGAGCATGCCCCCTTCAGAGAGGGCGCCTCTGCCACTCGACCTGCGGGAGCATGCCCCCTTCAGAGAGAGCGCCTGTGCCACTCCACCTGCGGGAGCATGCCCCCTTCAGAGAGGGCGCCTCTGCCACTCCGCCTGCAGGAGCATGCCCCCTTCAGAGAGGGCGCCTATGCCCCTCCACCTGCAGGAGCATGCCCCCTTCAGAGAGGGTGCCGGTGCCACTCCACCTGCAGGAGCATGCCCCCTTCAGAGAGGGCGCCTGTGCCCCTCCACCTGCAGGAGCATGCCCCCTTCAGAGAGGGCGCCTCTGCCCCTCCACCTGCGGGAGCATGCCCCCTTCAGAGAGGGCACCTCTGCCTCTGTTGTACGTGTGATGCCAGCAGATGAGCACCGCAACCACCAGCAGGAAGACCAATTTATGGTAAGTATACTTGTTTGACGGAGACCCGGAGGGTCGGCCGAGTACAGGGGGGAGAGGCCTCTGGTGAGGGCCGTCTCCGATGATCGTACAGACAAGTAACTTCCCCCCCACAGATGGACACCACACCAGGATGAGTTCAACACACTTTATATACGAATCTTGAGGCAAGGGGATAACGATACAGTGGGACCAGGATACGAGGATCCTGCCAATTCTAGTCTCTTTGGGGAAAAGGGGTAGCGGGACAGTCTTAATACCGGGCCGGTACTGGAACAGCAATCGATGGAGCTCACAATCCTCGAGCTGGAGGGTTCGCAAAGGTGGGCCGCGGCAGCGCCAGCAGGCTACGAAGATGGTTCGAGGTGGTGAGGGCTGCGGCAGCGCCAGCAGGCTCCGAGGATGGTTCACGCTGTGAAGGGCCGCGGCAGCGCCAGCAGGCCGGGACGATGGTTCACGATGGAGAGGGCCGCGGCAGCGCCAGCAGGCCTGGACGACGGTTCACGAGGGAGAGGGCCGCGGCAGCGCCAGCAGGCTTCGAAGATGGTTCACAAGAAAGGGCCGCGGCAGCGCCAGCAGGCCTCCAAGGATGAGTTTGTCTCGGTGTCTCTCGACTCCAGGATACAACTGCCTTCCTGCTCTGGAGCTGCCCCAGTTATAGGTCTGGCCTCCTTTGATGTCCGGACCCTCGCACTTGGAGGTCGGGAGGTCCGGGATGAGGGAGTCCAGACACCCAGCAGGGGGGTGGAGCCAGCGCCCGGGGAGGCCGGGGGCGATCGGCACCTGGCAGAGGGGAGCCATTGACACTCCTTCTCCCATTGACCTGCCAAGTGGTCTCTTCACCTCCTGGGTGGATGGTGGTGCCTCGATGTCGGGGCCTGGCCAGGCCCAGGGTTGGGGTCGATCCGAGGCCACGCGGCCTTCTCGTGTAGTGTCCAAAAAATGGCGGCTGGGCCGGGGCAGTGGTACTGACGGGGGCCCGGGCCAGCCGATATCGGGGTGTTCAGGAGTTGGGGTTCCGTTGTGGACGGGCCAGGGGTTGCCCCGTTGGGTTGCCGGGATGGTTCTTGTCTTGGATACAGGGGGAGCAGGGGTCCGGGCCCCGCCATGCGGGGAGGGAGCGGGCCTTTCACGAGGCCTGTCCAACATGCGTCCCCCCCAGCTGAAGGCAGGGAGAGTCACCCATCCTCTTGGGTACTCTCCTCGCCGAGGCGGAAGAAGCGGGACAGGCCGTCTGCATTGGCGTGATCTTGGCCTGGACGATGCTCCACGGTGAAGTCCATCCCCTGCAGGGAGATGGACCAGCGCAACAGTTTTGGGTTTTCTCCCCGCATCTGCATCAGCCATTGCAGGGGTCGGTGATCTGTTTGCACCCGGAAGTGGGTACCGAAGAGATAGGGCCGGAGCTTCTTGAGGGCCCACACTACGGCGAAGGCCTCCCGCTCGATGGTGCTCCAGCGCTGTTCTCGGGCCAGCAGGCGTCGGCTGATGAAGGCCACTGGCTGATCGACTCCCTCGGAGATGAGTTGGGAGAGGACGGCCCCAATGCCCTGATCTGAGGCGTCCGTCTGTACTATGAACTCCCGGCTGTAGTCGGGGGCCTGGAGCACGGAGGTGGTGCACATGGCGGACTTCAATTTCTCAAAGGCCGCCTGACATTCCGGAGTCCAGTTGACTGTTTTGGGGTTTTTCTTGGAGGTGAGTTCTGTGAGGGGCCCCACAATGCTGCCATAGTCTTTTACAAACCGCCGGTAGTACCCGGTGAGCCCCAAGAAGGCTCGGACCTCTGTTTGGGTGACCGGAGGTTCCCAGGCTTGGATGGCAGCGATCTTGAGCTGGAGGGGGGCCACCAGACCGCTCCCCACTTGGTGTCCCAGGTAGGTCACGGACCCCTGGCCGATCTGACATTTGCTGGCTTTGATGGTGAGCCCGGCCTGCCGGAGGGCGTTCAGGACCTCTCGGAGATGTTGGAGGTGTTCTGCCCAGTGGCGACTGTACACAGCAATATCGTCCAGATAGGCGGCGCTGAATTCCTCGAGGCCCGCCAGTACCTGGTTCACGAGTCTCTGGAAGGTAGCTGGGGCGTTTTTCATGCCGAATGGCATCACCTTGAAGTGGTAGTGGCCATCCGGGGTAGAGAAGGCGGATCGCTCTTGGGCCCCGGGGTTGAGGCCGATCTGCCAGTAGCCCGCTGTTAGATCGAAGATGCTCAGGTAGCGGGCGGCCCCCATGCGGTCAACCAGCTCATCCGCCCGGGGGATGGGGTGAGCGTCGCTTCTGGTAACGGCGTTCAGACCCCGATAGTCCACACAGAACCTGAGCTCAGGGGCGGCGCCCGGGGCGGCCGCCTTGGGGACCAGCACGACTGGGCTGGCCCAGGGGCTGTCAGATGGTTCGATCACTCCCGGAGCCAGCATTTTGGAGACTTCTGTCTGGATGCAGGCGCGCACTCGATCCGGCACTCGGTACGCCCTGTGTCGAATAGGGGGGCTATCCCCGGTATCCACGTCGTGAAGGCACCAGGGGGTGACCCCGGGGATGAGGGAGAACAGGTCGGCGAATTGGAGCAGAAGGTCTCAACAGTCTTGGCGTTGCTCTGAGGATAAGGCATCGGAGAGTCTGACCCCTTCCACGGAGCCGTCCTTTTCGAGCGTTCTCAGCAGGTCGGGAAGGGGCTCGGAGTCTTCTTCCGTCCCACTATCGGTAGCCATCAGGAGGCTGAGTTCCGAGCGCACGAAGTGGGGTTTGAGTCTATTGGCGTGGAGGACCCGTAGGGGGTTCCGGGGTGACTCCATGTCGATCAGGTAGGTGACTGGACCCTTGCGCTCTACCACCTTGAAGGGCCCCGTCCATTTGTCCTGTAGGGCGCAGGGTTCAACCGGGGACATCACCCAGACCTGTTGTCCCGGCTCGAACTCGATGGAGGAGGCATGCTGATCATACCATCGCTTCATGTCCTCCTGACTGGCTTCAAGGTTGGCCTTGGCGATTTCCCTGAATCGCCGGGTCTGGTTACGGAGGGTCAGGAGATACTTGTATACATCCGGAGGAGTCTTCTGAGGGGCCACCTCCCATCCCTCTTTGACTAGGCTGAGGGGACCCCGGACGGGGTGTCCATACAGTAGCTCGAATGGGCTGAAGCCCAGGGATTTCTGGGGGACTTCTCGGTATGCGAACAGGAGGCACGGGAGCAGCACATCCCATTGGCGACGTAGGGGTTCTTCCAGGCCCATGATCATCCCCTTGAGGGTGCGGTTAAACCGCTCGACTAGTCCATTTCCTTGTGGGTGATAGGGGGTCGTGAATTTGTAGGTGACCCCGCACTGTTGCCAGAGGGACCTCATGTATTTAGAGATAAAGTTCGTGCCCCTGTCGCTGACGACTTCCCAGGGGAAGCCCACCCGTGAGAAGATCCCCATCAGGGCTCGGCCTACCACGGGCGCCGTCACGGTCCGAAGAGGAATGGCCTCGGGATAGCGGGTGGCGTGGTCCACCAGGACCAGGATGAACCGGTGTCCTTGTGCTGTTCTGGGCTCCAGGGGCCCCACAATGTCTATTCCCACCTGTTCAAACGGGGTGGTGACGATGGGAAAAGGCTGCAAGGATGCTTTGAGTTTTCGGCCACTCTTCCCACTGGCCTGGCAGGTAGGGCAGGCCCGGCAGTGGTTTGTTACATCATTCCGCATCTTGGGCCAGTAGAAGTGGGTCACCAGGCGGCTGTACGTTTTGTCTTGCCCCAGGTGCCCGGCAAGAGGCACATCGTGTGCTAGGTTCAAGAGGAAGTCTCTGAAGAGGAGGGGGACCACCAACACCCGGCTGGCCCCCAGCTCAGCAATCTTTTGCTCACTGTAGAGCAGGTCATTGTCCCAATAAATCCAGTGGGCCCCCGAGGTGTCTCCTGAGCTCTGGGCGAGGGCTTGCTGTCGGAGTCCCTCGAGGGAGGGACATGTTCTCTGTTCCTGTCGAAATTGTTCCTGAGTGGGGCCACCCTCTTGACGCCACTGGGCCAGTTCGGGAAGGTCCCGGAGCCGATCAAGTCCTTCTTTGCTGGACTCCGGGGAACTGGATTCCAGGGTTGCTCCTTCTTGGACGATCGGTGGAGGGGGTTCCGGCCATTCTGGTTCTTCGGGACTGGGGATGGCGCGGGCGGCCATGGACCGGGTCGTCACGCAGACCCATTCCGGGAGGCCCAGCATCCCCAGGTGTTCTCTTCGCTCAACGGCTGCCCAGGGAGAACTTTCAAGGTCGTTCCCCAGGAGGCAGTCCACGGGGGCATCGTCGCGGACAGTCACTTTTAGGATGCCGGATACCCCTCCCCACTCGAAGGGGATGCAGGCCATCCGACACAGGCTCTCGGAGTTATCGGCCGACCGTACTGGGCAGAGGATGTTCGGTAAGATCTGGTCCGGGGTCACCAGGTGGCAGTGGACTGCGGTCAAACTGGCCCCTGTGTCACGGAGGGCTTCAGCCCGGTGCCCATTAATGTTGACCCACTGGCTGTACTTCTGCGTGTTGGCGGGAAGGGGTGCCCGCGGAATCAGGTCTCTTTCCCCTAGGCAGACCAGGGACATGGCGGCTGGTTCCCACTCGGGTGGTTCTGGCTCGTACTCTTCGGTGTTTTCTTGGGCTTGTTCTTCCCCCAGGGCGGCGGCAGCGACCTGGCGGGGCATGGGACTCTGGTTTTTCGGGCAGGTGGGATCATTGGCGTAGTGGCCGGGTCGTTGGCATCGGTGGCAGGTAACGGCGCGGAATCCTGGTCGCGTCGGCGGGCTTCCTCTTCCGGCCGGGGGCGGGGTGTTGCTGGTGGTGGGCACCGGGACGGTGTCTCTGCCCCGACCCTGGCCTCCTCCCCCCCCCGGGGGCGATGGGGCCCTTGGGAGGCTCGGTTCTGTCCGCTGGGCCAATTTCGGGAAACTCGGGTGCTCTCCCATCGGTCTGCCTCGATGGCGAGTTGCCGAGGTTCAGTCAGTTTACTGTCAAGGAGGTGCTGCCTAAGCTCGACGAAGCAGTTATTAGAGAGGTGCTCCCATACAATAAGGTCGAAGAGCTGCTCGTAAGTGGTCACCTTGCTGCCCTTGATCCACCCCTCGAAGGCTCGGCTAAAGAAGTTCACGTACTCCACCCAAGTCGTACCCGGGATCCGTTTGCAGTCGCGGAACCTCTGGCGGTACATCTCGGGCGTGAGTCCGTATCGAGTGAGGAGGGCGGCTTTCATGTGGTCGTAGGACGTCATCTGATGGTCCGGGAGTTGCAGCAGGGCGTCTCGCCCTTCGTTGACAAACCTCCCCCATAACCCGGCTCCCCAGTCGCTCCGTGGGATCCGGTGGGAGGTCATTGCTACTTCGTAGGCTTTGAACCATTGCTGGATATCATCGTTCCGGTAATATTCTCTGACGACATCCTTGGGGATGTGGACCTTGGGGTCCGTAGTGACAGGGGGGCTCTGGTGCCCGGGGACTCCGAGGTCTTTGTTCTGCCTCCGAATCTCTAGTTCCTTCAAGTTGCGCTCATGCTCGTAGGCTAGTTTTTTCTCTTCCAGCTCTCTCTGCCTCTGTTTCTTTTCTCGCTCCTCTCGGAGCCGTAAGTGTTCTAAAGTTATTTTTTGTTCTGCCAATTTGAGTTCTCCATCTAAGCGAAGTCGAGCCAGTTCTAATTCGTGGAGCCGGCTCTTCTCCCGTTCTCGGGCCTCCTTCGGTGAGAGACCCGGTCTTCTTTCTTCTGTAGGAGCGGTGCTTGTTTCGGTGGTCTCGAGGCTTTGGTCTTGAGGTACGGCCGTACCCGTCTCCGCCCAAGATTCCAAGGTGTGTTTGAGGTCCTCTTTCGTGCTCAGTCCTGTGGTAGCAATGCCCATTTCGATGCAGAATTGTTTTAGTTCTTTGTGGCTGTATTCTTCTAGTTTTTCCATCAGGAATTTTTCCGTTGTTCCACTCTCCTTTGTCGTCATGGTGGCTGTGTGTCGTGGGGTGAGTTACTCTCTGTACGATTATGCGTCGGCTCGGATCGCGCCGCTGGCCACCAATGTTAGACGGAGACCCGGAGGGTCGGCCGAGTACAGGGGGGAGAGGCCTCTGGTGAGGGCCGTCTCCGATGATCGTACAGACAAGTAACTTCCCCCCCACAGATGGACACCACACCAGGATGAGTTCAACACACTTTATATACGAATCTTGAGGCAAGGGGATAACGATACAGTGGGACCAGGATACGAGGATCCTGCCAATTCTAGTCTCTTTGGGGAAAAGGGGTAGCGGGACAGTCTTAATACCGGGCCGGTACTGGAACAGCAATCGATGGAGCTCACAATCCTCGAGCTGGAGGGTTCGCAAAGGTGGGCCGCGGCAGCGCCAGCAGGCTACGAAGATGGTTCGAGGTGGTGAGGGCCGCGGCAGCGCCAGCAGGCTCCGAGGATGGTTCACACAGGGGAGGGCCGCGGCAGCGCCAGTAGGCCGGGACGATGGTTCACGATGGAGAGGGCCGTGGCAGCGCCAGCAGGCCTGGACGACGGTTCACGAGGGAGAGGGCCGCGGCAGCGCCAGCAGGCTTCGAAGATGGTTCACAAGAAAGGGCCGCGGCAGCGCCAGCAGGCCTCCAAGGATGAGTTCGTCTCAGTGTCTCTTGACTCCAGGATACAACTGCCTTCCTGCTCTGGAGCTGCCCCAGTTATAGGTCTGGCCTCCTTTGATGTCCGGACCCTCGCACTTGGAGGTCGGGAGGTCCGGGATGAGGGAGTCCAGACACCCAGCAGGGGGGTGGAGCCAGCGCCCGGGGAGGCCGGGGGCGATCGGCACCTGGCGGAGGGGAGCCATTGACACTACTTCTCCCATTGACCTGCCAAGTTGTCTCTTCACCTCCTGGGTGGATGGTGGTGCCTCGATGTTGGGGCCTGGCCAGGCCCAGGGTTGGGGTCGATCCGAGGCCACGCGGCCTTGTCGTGTAGTGTCCAAAAAATGGCGGCTGGGCCGGGGCAGTGGTACTGACGGGGGCCCGGGCCAGCCGATATCGGGGTGTTCAGGAGTTGGGGTCCCGTTGTGGACGGGCCGGGGGTTGCCCCGGTGGGTTGCCGGGATGGTTCTGGTCTTGGATACAGGGGGAGCAGGGGTCCGGGCCCCGCCATGCGGGGAGGCAGCGGGCCTTCCACGAGGCCTGTCCAACATTACTCTACATTAAATAATCATCTGGGTGCACTTTGTGGAGAGCCAAATAAGGAAGTCATATGCTTAGTTTATAACAAGTCTTAAGTAGTTCAAAATACCTTGGTACTTCCTACATGTGTAATCGTTTTTGATTTATGCTTGGCCGGAGGTCGCTGTGTAGTATTGCATAGAGGGGCGTCTGTATCTGTATAAATTAAACAATAAGAGAGTAAAGTATGCATCTCACCCTTAATTTATCCTAGATTTAAAAAAAAAGAAAATAGACAGTGACGCCTTCTAGTAATGTCCATAAGATCATGCATTTTGTGCGGTTAGTTTTTAAGTCTATGACCAAACTGCTTTATTTTGACACTAAATAAAAAATATGCTTATGGTGAGCATATAAGTGAAGTTATTTGAACTCATTTCTGAGGCCTGCTCTGTTTTAAGGTCAGACACTGTGGTTCGTGACCTTCCATTTGTGAAGTTTTATATCAGTTTCAGAACTTTTCATGTTTCAGAAGTGGGCAATCTGTGATATTTGTTTCCATGGATATTCTGCTTAAATGTCATACATAAGCAACCTGAAAACTGGACAGCTGTGAAGTTGTTTCTGGCCACAAACCGGTCTCAGGAACACCATTTTACATTTCTTTTCATTAAAATGTAATGAAATGATGAGAGAAAGGTATAATAACTTCCTGGCTTCGGTTTGTGCCTAGGGACAACTTACAAGAGCTACCTTATTTAAAAAATAAAAATCCCTAAAAAACACTGCTTTAATTTAATGAAATAATGGAAGAAATGTAAAATCAAGTTTAAATTTCATGGCACAATGAGCATTAGGCTCAACACCTCACTTTTTTTTTTTAAAGTATCCCATTTGAAAAAAGTACCTAACCCCCGCAGTGACCAATGAACAAGGAAAGCTGAAACATGAATCAAGCTTAGGTGTATGACCCCTTCCTTGCACTAGCACATGTTTTAAAATATTGCAAATGAGGACACAAAAGTCATACAAAAATGGTATCCATTAAAAAATGACGTTCTTTTATGTCTCCAACATGGGGAAGCATTTCAAGTCATGGACTGCCACCGTCCCTTGTGTTATGACAATAAGATACATGCACGTGTAACAGCTTTAAATCCTCTTGGGTGAGATTTTTGCACAGTGCACACACTGACCTCAAGCATTTCAAGTTACAGTTATGTGTGATAATAAAGTTGTATCGCAGCATTTATATTTAGAGCTTATTACCCCTTTGTGGGGCACTGAGGTACTTGAATACATGGCCAGCAAGCTATGCCATGTAGAGTGTTGTCACTGTCTTGTGATCCTACGTGGCAGCGTTTCCGTGTCATACGTGATGACCACCATGGTGCCTTTACTGTGCTATGGGACGGAGCAGTGTAGTGGATGACCAGGTATGAGAGACAGACATTCAGTTTATGGCTTTCAACGTGCTGGTAGCTTTTCACAGCTCTGCAAGCCCCTATCATTGTATGAGTGTAGTGTGCAGAGGCCAGGATCACACAATCTGTTGAAGTGAGAAGCGGGAATAGGTTTTCTGGTTTCATGTTGTGCTTTGCATATATTAAATAGGCAGCTCTTTCTCTGTAGTGGCCCTTTAGTCAATGAAGCTGTGCGTAGGGGGACTCTAGGAACAATTCGCGAGTTGCTCGGTCTTTAGTAGCTCACATCGATTTTCACTGATCAGAAGTAGCTCTCACTACAGGTTGGAGACCCTGCTGTAGATGATGGCGATCCCTCCTCCTGTTTTGTTGATGCGGTCCTTCCGGGTGATTTTGTAGCTGTCCGGGATGGCTATGGCGATGTCGGGGGCTGAGGAGGCGTTCATCCAGGTTTCCGTGAGGAAGGCGACGTCAGGTGTTGTTGAGTCGAGGAGGTCCCAGAGTTCGATGGTGTGCTTGTGCACGGAGCGAGTGTTGCTGTTTGCTTTGTCAGGCGGGGGACGGGGTTTGAGGCAGGTGAATTTGTAGGCTTGACAGGTGAAGGGTCCGTGAGTGCGTCTGGGGGTGGCTTGATAGCAGGCGGGCGCTCGTCCGGTGTTGAGTGCCTTGAGGGTGGCGGTGTTCTATTTCAGACGGTTGGCATGGGTCCGACGAGGTCCAGGGGTTCTCGCGCTGGGCGCGGCCCGGACGCAGACAGGCAAAGACGGGCTTGCCCTTGGCGCGCAGAAGAGAAGAGGGGCGGGGCTGCAGGGGAGCAGAGGCGGGGAGCAGGGAGGGCACAGAGCGGGAAAAAACAATCCCGGGGAGTGCAACGGAGGAGCGAAGTCACAGAAACACAACAGATGGCACAGCAAATGCAATGGGCACAATAACAACAATAAATGCAAAATACTCAGGAGCAGTAGCGAATACTCAGGAGCAGGGGGCAGGTGTACTGACCTCACACCTTCATCAGGGGGTGCAGGGGGTAGGTGTACTGGCCTCACAACATCATCAGGGGGTGCAGCCTGCAGGTGTAGTGACCTCACACCATCATCAGGGGGTGCAGGGGGCAGGTGTTCTGACCTCACACCATCATCAGGGGGTGCAGGGGGCAGGTGTTCTGACCTCACACCATCATCAGGTGGTGCAGCCTGCAGGTGTACTGGCCTCACACCATCAACAGGGGGTGCAGAGGGCAGGTGTACTGGTCTCACACCATCAACAGGGGGTGCAGGGGACAAGTGTACTGACCTCACACCACCATCAGGGGGTGCAGCCTGCAGGTGTACTGACCTCACACCACCATCGGGGGGTCAGCCTGAGGGTGTACTGACCTCACACCATCATCAGGGGTGCAGGGGGCAGGTGTACTGACCTCACACCATCATCAGGGGATGCAGCCTGAGGGTGTACTGACCTCACACCATCATCAGGGGGTGCAGGGGGCAGGCGTACTGACCTCACACCATCTTCAGAGTGGGCAGGTGTACTGACCTCACACCATCATCAGGGAGTGCAGGGGGCAGGTGTACTGACCTCACACCATCATCAGGGGATGCAGGGGGCAGGTGCACTGACCTCACACCATCATCAGGGGATGCAGGGGGCAGGTGCACTGACCTCACACCATCATCAGGGGGTGCAGGGGGCAAGTGTACTGACCTCACACCATCATCAGGGGGTGCAGAGGGCAGGTGTACTGACCTCACACCATCATCAAGGAGTGCAGGGGGCAGGTGTACTGACCTCACACCATCATCAAGGGGTGCAGGGGGCAGGTGTTCTGACCTCACACCATCATCAGGGGGGAGGGGGGCAGGTGTACTGGCCTCACACCATCATCGGGTGGTGCAGGGGCAGGTGTAGTGACCTCACACCACCATCAGGGGGTGCAGCCTGAGGGTGTACTGACCTCACACCATCATCAGGGAGTGCAGGGGGCAGGTGTACTGGCCTCACACCATCATCAGGGGATCCAGCCTGCAGGTGTACTGACCTCGCACCATCATCAGGGGATGCAGCTTGCAGGTGTACTGGCCTCACACCATCATCAGGGGATGTAGCCTGCAGGTGTACTGGCCTCACACCATCATCAGGGGATGCAGCCTGCAGGTGTACTGACCTCACACCATCATCAGGGGGTGCAGGGGGCAGGTGTACTGGCCTCACATCATCATCAGGGGGCGCAGCCTGCAGGTGTACTGACCTCACACCATCATCAGGGGATGCAGCCTGCAGGTGTACTGGCCTCACATCATCATCAGGGGATGCAGCCTGCAGGTGTATGTGTAATGTTTAATAATTGTGAGACTCCATGGCCCACTGTTATATATGAATCCCTTAATTTAGCCATGGCTCTTTAAAGAACATTGCATTATGATATTTAAGCACCCATATTAACAGTGTTTAGATCCAAGCTACATGTCCCAGAATGCTATGTATCCTTGCTGAAATTCAGGGCTTGAGGTGTACTGTGCAAGGGGGTCCCTTTGTGTCCTTGTTATAATACATCAAAGATTTAGTATGGCCTCGATGTGTGTGCTTAACTCCTTTATATCCACAATGGGAAACAACCTTTACTTTTTTTTTTTTTTTTTTTACGAAGGTGTTGTACATGAGCACAAAATAACACATATAGACTTCTCAACAAGAAATTGCAAGGACGGTTCAGATAATACAATGATCAGAAATTATAAACATAAGAGAATTCCGCTATGACTGACATTATAGATCTATACAAAGCAAAAATACGTCATAGCGTTACCTGCACTGGAAATATATATCAAGGTACTGTGGTTCCAAAATTCTGGACCCTGCTGTGATATGGTATCGAGGTCCAACACCCGTGTCACAAAATATCATCGTACCATGACGAATTTGGTATCGGCAGACCGGTAATGATTAGGACATTATCCCTGTGCATTTGCGTCATGATTGAGGGATGCCAACACCCTCAAATCGTGGCTTCCGTTCTGAACCCTCGGACTCCATTTTGTGAACGGCATCCATCTTATGCCTTGCCCTCATATAAGTCAATTGATTAAGGTCGAGCTTGATCTGAAAGGACACGTCCACCTTAGCTGACTTCCCCATGACCTGGCCGAACTGACTCCACCGCCTCCAGCCAAACCTGATTGGGCAGCTCCTCGCCCAGTGGCCGAGTAAGATATCATCAAAGCACAACATGCCATAAACCATTCACCACATACAGACCATGTTTTCTACACACATACACCTGTCCATGTTCCTTGTTTATGGCCAGTTTTATGACAAGGAGGTGCCCTGTTTCATTGGGGTTTTGTCGATATCTGATGGTAGTTCTGGGCCGAGCTGGGTCATCCATCACGATCCGGACATCTAAAATATGTGTTGACCAGCATGACTTCGCTCTTTGTATTATTGTAGAAATATGTGTATAACCATATCATAAACTCAAGAATTCTTGGCCGAAGTGTAATACTGTGTATAAAAGGAGAAGGCTGGTTCTGTAAAAACGAACAGTCTCCTGAGAACTTACAGCCCGTGCTGTTGTAATTCTAGGACACGTGTTACTTGGTTGCAACCAATAAAACTCGATCTCTGACTTCACCTAGAAGACTCTTGGTTTCTGTGGTCCTGAACAGGGAGAACTCAGAGGTCTTCGGGTGTTATCCCCTGGCACCACCTGGTTCCTAAAAACCCGGCACCTCAGTTTGGCGCCCAACTCGGGGCGGTATCAAGCGGTGACGGTCCAAGCCAGATGTGAGGAGCTTCGTGTGAAAATTCCAGAGGACGGCCAGCCACTTCAGCGACCCCTGTATGTCGACGTGGTTCCGAAGGTCTTTGCTGCGAGGTTCCCCGCGTCCCGACGGCTACGAAGGACTGCTGCCCTGACTATCGCCCTGTTTTGGACCCAGTGATCCTTGGTAGAGCGAAACGATAGACGAGTCTTCTAGTGACGTCATCGATCTTCAATACTTCAGTTAAGTATAAGTGGAGCGTCTCCCAGTCCTTAGTTTGGTTCTTAGTTTTGGTATCCTTGAGATACGGTTTGTTTGGTACTTGCAAGCGCCAAAACCAAGGGATTCGTGTATTCACGAAAATATCATAGTTAGATAATCCCTTGAAGTTTGAAGCTAGACTAGCGAGCAAAGATGCCTGGTCTTAGCAGACTTGGAAACTTGTTTTGTCTTGGTTGTAGTAAGGACTCCCGGTTAGAGGATTCGTGTCCAGTTCCTCCGATTGGAATTCCAATATATGAGTTATATATCAAGCACGGAGTAGGCCCTATCATATATATAATGAGGTATGGATAAAATACACCCGCAAGGATGGTGTTTTAAAATGGCCCCAATATGGTAGTTTTGACTCAGAAGTATTAGACAACCTCGAGGTCAAATTGTTCAAGAAGAAAGCCCGGCCGGCGATGTTTGACTCTTTTCGCTTATGGCGCAAAGAAGCCAAACAGAAAGAAATGAGACTAGCAAAGAAGAATAAAAGAGGTATGTCGATGGTACAAGCTGCCATCGCATACAGGGATAATGAGGAAGAGCAGGAAAATGAACAAATGCTCAGAAGCAAGAAACTAGCAATAGATAAATGTTACCCGATGTTGCCCCATGAAGGACAAGATTCAAAGGGAACATCCGAGAAAGATCCATTAATGTCCCATTTATTGAATTCACCACCCCCATATACATCGAGTATTGTTGGACCCCCGAAGCGCTTCGTTATACTGCGCCCTGGCGCACGAAAAGCAGCTCTTGCACAAGCACCAGCTCCTCTTCAGCTGGTTCCTACTTCTCCGGCGCAGCCTTCTCAAGGGCCGCCGCCTTTGCTACATACTCCGTCTACTTCTTCTACAACTTTACCTACCGCTCCACCTGTTTATCCTGATACTACTTCTGCCACTGCCTCGACTTCTTCTGCTGTTGCTTCGACTTCTTCTTTACATCAGCCTGTCTTTTCTGGCGCATCTGCCTCTCCACAAGCTTCCCCTTCCATTCGACAGAGAGTAGCAAGTACTGTTACTGGTCTGTTCTCACCTTTCTTTGGGTCGCCTAAGACGACCCCTAAAACAGGACGTAGACAGTTGCGTAGTCAACTGCCTGATTATGAGGAAAGAGAAGTACTAAATGAGTTGGCACGCAAATGGGTTACTGACACTGTTAGATATGATGTTCAGTCTGTTATGGAAGTCTTCCGACAATGGGACGTACCCACTCAGAGATATGTATTTGAAGAGATGTGTGTATATCTTTGTGAAGATTTAGAGACAAATGATCCAAAGCGCAAAATGCAGGAATTATTTCGTATGCGTTTTAAGTTCTACGAAGGCATGATCGTAGGTGCAGATGTTGAAAAAGCGATAGATCTGTTATTATCGTACAGGAGTAAAGGAAAAGTCTCTAGATCATTGTATGAGGATGACGTGTCAGGTAGGAAAAAGGCACGACAGTACCCTATGAGAGAAGTTCCTCCCGTTTGGAGGGAAGGTGATGCGAATGTGCATCCACCTGTTCCAACGCATTTCCAGCGTGTATGGGTACATGTCCCCTGGAAAAGATCTGAAGTTTTAGCACTCAAGCAGACATTACCTGATCCACGTAAAAATCCCGCAGGGTATTATAAGGAATTATCACAGACTGCCAGCTCATGTATAATGAATTTAGCGGATGTAGACATGTTGTTTGGGAACGTCGTTCCACAGCCTTTATGGAGTAAGATTCGTCATACAGATCATGATCAAGAACTAGGTGACACGTGGGCTAATATTACTGCTACAGATGCTAGACAAATTGGTGGTTCTAAACCCGAGCCTTTAGTAGCTGAACTTCCTGGTAGAATTATCACGTACATGAAAACGTTAATGCCTGAATTGCGTGTAAATTGGGATAAGTTGTCTGCGTGCAAGCAAAAGAAAGATGAGAATGTGTCTGACTTTTTCACGATATTTGAAGAGACTTTCGTCGATCATAGTGGTCAGGATATGGCTACCGAGGGTGGCCAAAGATTGTTTGTAGACAAATTCGTACATAATTTGCTTCCTGAACTGTGCAATAAATTGAAAGATTCAGAGAGTGCTTGGGCTGTTTCCACGTCAGCGCAGATCTTAGCCACAGCCCAGTACTACGAAAATAGGCGCAAAGACGAGCTAGATAACGCAGACAAAAAGACCAAAGATTTGAAAACTAAAATTCTTCTCCAGCAAGCCTATCCGCCTCGTACTCCTAGTCAGCCCAATTATCAGCAACCACAGCAGTATTCGAGAAACGCGCAAGGGAACGAGTTTTCCCATCAGCGTTTACCGTACGGCCCGAATCAGTGTGCCTATTGCAAAGAAGAGGGTCATTTCAAGAATAATTGCCCAGCTTTGGCACGACGTCTGAATGGTGTTTCTGGTGTGTCTGGTGCAAGAGGTAGAGGTGTTCAACAGGCTCCAAGGGGTAGGGGCCGAGGAAATTTCCCCCAGAACACCACTTCTTTCCCACCTCAGAATTCTATGAATAGCTTTGACCAACAGAATAATGCATCTTCTAGGTCAGCTCAGTACTATGCCGATGACTATTACGCAGAAAACGAGAATGAGGGTAATAATTGCTAGGACAGCCATGGACAAAGAGAGGGAGTTGTTTCAGTTCCAGTAGATCAGAATGGACCTTATGTCGAGGTGATTACATCAGGAGTGTCAGAGCCATTTCTGCTGGATACTGGTGCTACAAAAAGTTCTATTATGCACTCAAAACTTCCTGGCGCACCTTTGTCTGGCGAAATGAATGTTTCAGTGGGTTTTTCTGGCGCCCCCGTTATGAACCCGATCTCTAGTCCTATGCCCCTTTCTGTTGGCCCCTGCGAATTAGAAGCCCCCCTCATTCTTACGACAGGTTGTGGCGAAAACTTGTTAGGTTTGGATTTGTTAAAGAGATTATATGCAACTTTGTACTGTTCTTCTTCGGGAGTACAACTTACCCTTGGTAAGAAGGTGGTTTCTCCAATGTACTTGTCAAAGGAAGATATTCCCACTGAATTGTCATCTCTTCCAAATATACTCTGGGCTACTGGTTCTAATGATGTGGGTCGTTTGGAGATAGCGCCGTATGTCATAACATTGAAAGCCAATGTTGATTTGCCACGTATTCCCCAATACAAGATCTCTAGCGAATGTGAAAAGGCGTTGTTAGCGATCATCTACGACCTGATCGAGAAAGATGTCGTCGAAGAGACAACAGGCAACATTTGTAACAGTCCTATTTTGCCGGTCTTAAAGCGTACTGATCTTTCACAACCCCCTGTATACAGATTCGTGATTGATCTCAGAGAAGTGAATAAGATCGTTATACCACAGTTTCCAGTTGTCCCTGGCATTACTGCCTTATTGACAATGGTTCCAGCTTCAGCCACTTGGTTTCCGGTGATTGACCTGAAGAACGCTTTCTTCAGCATCACGATTGCCGAGGAGAGCAGAGATATTTTTGGCTTCAATTTAGGAGGACGAAGCTTCCGCTTCAAACGCGCTTCTCAGAGCTTCTGTGAGAGTCCATCCATATTCAGTCAGGCTCTGAAAACACAACTTGATAAGATTGTTCTACCTGATGGTGCGACTCTGATTCAGTATGTAGACGATCTGCTGATCGCTGCAGATACTGAAGAGATTTGCAAGCAAGCTACACTGTCGATGTTGCGTCATTTATGTGACATGAAGCATAAAGTCTCTCTCTCAAAATTACAATTTTGCCGACAAGAAGTGACCTACCTAGGTCACATCTTATCGAAGGAGGGAAGGAGACTGACCCCAGAAAGAATACAGGTAGTCGCAGGATTGAGTGCCCCAAGGACACAGAGAGAAGCTCGGGCCTTCTTGGGCATTACATCGTACTGTAGACAATGGATACCGAATTTTTCACTACTGGCTAAACCTTTGCTGGCATTAATACGTAAAGACACACCCAATCCTATGCCTTGGTCTGAAGATTGTCAGACAAGTTTCCATGAGTTGCGCGAAGCATTGTGTTCGGCTCCTGTGTTGGGCAACCCCGACTACAGCAAGCCTTTTACATTATATGTCCATGAGAAGGAAGGTTGCGCATTATCAGTCCTGACACAATACTTTGGAGACAAACAGCGCCCATGTGCGTATTTCTCAGCGACTCTATATCCTGTAGCTAAGGCATTACCAAGTTGCCTGAGGGCCACTGCTGCAGCAGCTGTCTGTATTCGACAGTCTGCAGGATTAGTCATGAATAATACTCTGATCGTTGAGGTCCCACATGCAGTAGACATTTTACTGAACAGAACGAAAACGCAGCATTTAACTAGTGCTCGACTGTCCAGCTATGAGCTGACACTGTTAGCTAGCCACATACACATAAAGAGGTGTGATACACTCAACCCCGCTACGTTATTACCTATTCCGGCAGAGACAGACGAGTTTGAAAAACATGATTGCTGTTTTAGGACAGAAGAAGAGACAAAAGGGAGAGTAGACTTGCAGGACACACCCCTTCCTGAATGTAATGATAATTTATGCGTCGATGGTTCATGCTTCAAGTTGCCAAATGGTGATACGACTGCAGCATATGCTGTGACAACATTGCACAGATTGTAGAGACAGCTCGTATCCCCCAGAATTCTGCGCAAGCAGCAGAGTTAATAGCACTTACAAGAGCATGTGTGTTGGCAAAAGGAAAGCGAGTGAATGTGTATACAGATAGCCAATACGCCTTTGGCGTAGCCCATAGTTTTGGACGATTGTGGCGTGAACGTGGGTTCCTGACGTCACATGGTGCAAAAATCCAACATGGTCAGCTAGTTAACGACCTCCTCGAGTCCCTGACCTTACCGCTACAAGTTGCGATTGTAAAATGCAGTGCACACAGAAAGATTCAAGATGATGTTGGTCGCGAAAATGCATTTGCAGACGAGGTTGCGAAAGAGACTGCAAGGAACACAATGAGTCAGATGTATGTTGTGGGTCCTGCGAGATAGATTACTGATGTGGGTATGTGTGAGGACACTATTGAAAGTGTGAAGTCTATACAATCGGATGCCACTGAGAAAGAGGTGAATGAATGGAGAGAAAACAAGGGAAGATTGGATGCGAATGGCTGTTGGGTCGAATTGTCAGAACACCAACGATGGCTAATACCTGACGCATATGTACTCGCAGTGGTGACAAGGGCCCATGGAATGGCGCACATGAGTGTAAAAGGAATCTGTAAACTGTTGGCCCCAGTATGGCAGAATAGTTGTATCCCGAAATGCGCAGAGAATTTGGTCAGGAACTGTATGGTGTGTTTGAAGTACAATCCCGGTAGGGGGACCCCAACTCCAGCTGTTCATTTTGCGCCTCCAACGTATCCGTTCGAGGTATTGCAGCTCGATTTCATCCACATGGAGAGGTGCAACAATCTGAAATACGTGCTTGTTGTTGTTTGTGCCTTCTCCAGGTGGGTGGAAGCGTATCCCCTCAAGGACAACACTGCCTTGTCAACTGCCAAAGCCCTTGTCAAGGAATTCTTCCCTAGGTTTGGGATGCCTAGAATAGTCTGGAGTGATAATGGAAGTGAATTCGTGGGACGGGTGATGAAGAGAGTGTGCGAATGTCTAGGCATCCACCAGAAATTTCACGCTGCGAATCACCCCCAATCAGCAGGATTAGTAGAGTGCTACAACGGTACGTTAAAACTGAAATTAGCCAAGATCCAAGCCAGCACAGGTCTTAAATGGCCTGACGCCCTGCCTTTAGCACTCCTGTCTACCAGAATGACTGTCCATTCCAGATTAGGACTTAGCCCCCATGAGATCGTATTTGGCCGCCCAGCTAACATTTGGAGCGTGCCAAGGCCCAAAAGGCTCAGTGAGATAGAGCATCCCGTACTGCTTGACTATTTACACGAATTGACAACTAAATTGCGTGTTTTGCACCAACAGGTTCACAGCTCCTCTCCGCCAGCCTCCAGTGATCCAGGTCACCCCATTGAACCCGGCACCTGGGTTTTGGTGCGGAATTTTCAGCGAACAAAGAACGAGCAGCCCAGGTGGACCGGACCAAACCTCGTCCTTCTTTCCACAAGATCAGCCGTTCGGGTGGAAGGAAAAAAGAACTGGATCCACGGGACCCATTGTAAGCGGGTCCCTCTGCCTCTTCCATATGACCGTTGGGTCCAGGACGGGATTGCTGACTCTGAGACCGAATCTGTACCTCGCTTTGCACTCTTCAGCGATGCACGACTGAAAGGAACTGGTACGGAAAAGGAGAGTGATCGCATTTTGCAAGGATTTGTACCACCGTCAATGCAGTTGGACACTACAGAACCTGAAACATTGTTCGAAGACCACACTGTACCTGGGAAACAACGATATGATCTGAGGTCGAGAAAAAGGGACTAATAAAAGCAAATTTATGCGACTCTTTCCCCTAAGAACTATTTTTGATTTTACAGCTCTCTCGCCCAGGGAAATTGCTCATTTTTGATTTTCGAACCGCCATCCGGTTCTGCTGCTAGGGCCGCGGTTGAAGTCTGAGGAGTGCAGCTGGGGACGCCTAGGTCAATGGTTCTGGTCGGTCTGAGGGAATTACCCCGGACTGAACAGAGCGCACTCCTTGGCAGAATCAAACTCCCACCGCGGGCAGCAACTAGAGGATGTAGTTTCCGAGGGTAGAGAGACCTGCTAGACCCATGACCTTTGAAAAGATAATATGTACTGTAATGGCAAAAAGATGATCTCTAGTATTAAGCATCTCAATGTTGTGTAGTATAATAATGTTTTTAACTGGCTATGCTCTGTCCATTTTTAGAGTTCCATTCATGCACAACACACAGCTCGCACCTCCTCCTACTGTTCCCACACACTCCTTTCACCCTCTACCTGAACACGAGTCTGCCAGAAGACTAGAATTTGTAAACAACTCATTTGTCCAACTCCTCCACAAGCACCAATCTGTAATGAACACTACGAACTGCTGGATATGCGGACTCATGCCACACACTACAGATAAGGGCATCCCTTACTTTGTCCTGCCATTTAGTTATTTCGGTTCTCTGTGGGCTTTCCAGACCATGTTCCTGTTTTCCCTTGAACCATACGTTCGAGGGGAGAACTCAAACAATAAGGCACTAGTGGCAGGAATCCGAAATATGAGTAGAGATATTGACACGGTTAGAGCAACTCCCAAAGATGAGTTTACCCCATACAGTAGGTGGAACATCACCAAGTATGGGATTTCCTTAAGTGAGAGCCAGAAATCGAAGAAATCCTCCCCAGTTAGGGTAGTACCTCACCGAGGTCGCCTATGTCTGCAAGGTATTGGCAGGGATCCCAAAGCACAGTTGGGGAAAAGCGTATGCACAGAAACGTACGTGTTTGCATCTCGAACTTCCCCTCCATTTTTGGCAGCCAAGGGTACATACTTCATCTGCCATGACAAAGCATACACTTGGTTGCCCTCTGACTTCTCCGGCACATGTTTTATCTCGTTTCTGCTGCCACCCACCTATACGGCCGGGGCAGATTACCATCGGACAAGGACAGTTAGGGGTGTCGTGAGTCAAGACGACACTGCGGGTCAAGAGTTTGGGGACTTCGCAAAGGGTTTTCTGCCCTTTTGGGGGCCTATGGTGAACAGCAGGAACATTCGCCAGTTAACAAGGGTAGTCAAATCCGCCGTGACCGAAACGGCCGGTGCCCTTAGTAATTTGACAGCTGAGCTCCAGTCGGACCGGCTTATGACTCTTCAGAACCGGGTTGCCCTAGATGTCATACTTGCAGACCGTGGTGGTGTATGTAGGGTGATCCAATCTAGTTGCTGCATTTTCATCCCTGATAATGCTCCGACAGTGTATCAGGCCATCTCCAAACTGCACAAAATCTCCGATTCCCTTCATGTAGACAAAGGGGACTGGTCCCTGCTAGGGTGGTTCTGGGAACTGATCTCTGCCTGGGGATGGAAGACTCTGATCTTCATTGGGATGATCATAGCCGTTCTGTTTATGTTCTGCCTGTTTGTACAGTGCGCTCGTGCAATATGTGGCCTCTGCGCCACTTCGTGTGTAAGGAAGCCTGTGTCAAGGGACGAATTGAGCAACAGAATGATGCTACAGCAGCATCTCCATGAATGTATTAATACAGATTTGGACTCAGATTAGCATGAGTTATTGCCTAATATGAGGGCAAAAGGAGGTCTGTGGTTCCGAAATTCTGGACCCTGCTGTGATATGGTATCGAGGTCCAACACCCGTGTCACAAAATATCATCGTACCATGACGAATTTGGTATCGGCAGACCGGTAATGATTAGGACATTATCCCTGTGCATTTGCGTCGTGATAGAGCGATGCCAACACCCTCAAATCGTGGCTTCCGTTCTGAACCCTCGGACTCCATTTTGTGAACGGCATCCATCTTATGCCTTGCCCTCATGTAAGTCAATTGATTAAGGTTGAGCTTGATCTGAAAGGACACGTCCACCTTAGCTGACTTCCCCATGACCTGGCCGAACTGACTCCACCGCCTCCAGCCAAACCTGATTGGGCAGCTCCTCGCCCAGTGGCCGAGTAAGATATCATCAAAGTACAACATGCCATAAACCATTCACCACATACAGACCATGTTTTCTACACACATACACCTGTCCATGTTCTTTGTTTATGGCCAGTTTTATGACAAGGAGGTGCCCTGTTTTATTGGGGTTTTGTCGATATCTGATGGTAGTTCTGGGCCGAGCTGGGTCATCCATCACGATCCGGACATCTAAAATATGTGTTGACCAGCATGACTTCGCTCTTTGTATTATTGTAGAAATATGTGTATAACCATATCATAAACTCAAGAATTCTTGGCCGAAGTGTAATACTGTGTATAAAAGGAGAAGGCTGGTTCTGTAAAAACGAACAGTCTCCTGAGAACTTACAGCCCGTGCTGTTGTAATTCTAGGACACGTGGTACTTGGTTGCAACCAATAAAACTCGATCTCTGACTTCACCTAGAAGACTCTTGGTTTCTGTGGTCCTGAACAGGGAGAACTCAGAGGTCTTCGGTGTTATCCCCTGGCACCACCGGGTTCCTAAAAACCCGGCACCTCAGTACAAAGAAAGTCCGAGATAATCAACCATCTGCATCCATATTTGTGCTAACCAAACCCCAGATTTGCTGACCCAGTATCCTTTTCCGCCTCCCTTTTAAAGCATACAGACTGTATTCAGTATTGTAAGTAAAAAGAAACCGCGTCCACCACGCTTCAAATGAGGGAGCATCTCTTTGCAACCAACACGCGGCTATACATAACCCAAGTACAGCTGTAGCTACAAATACCAAATAGACCATATTATTATTAAAGGCCGTGACCACATCAGCCCCCATATCTATACCCAGTAAGATCTGCATTAATGATAGCTGAAAAGGAGTACCTAAAGTCTCAGATAGAAACTTATTCACATGTCCAAACAGATTCCTCAATTCAACACAAGTACCAAAAATATGCATCAAGTCCGCCTGCTGAGCACCGCATCTAAAACATTTCCCATCCGGATCACCGCCCCACTTTGAGATTTTATCTGGCGTATGATACAAATACAATAAGGTCTTATAGTGTTGGGTGACCAGGTTAGCAGACATAAGCACTCGTCCTGCTAACTCAATTGAATTCTCAAGCAAGATCCCTTGGCATCCGAATCTATTCTCCCATTTACTCACATGTGTTTCTAAATCGTTATGCATAGCATCTAACATTAAGTTATAAAGTACCCCTATCAGAGCGGCTCTCTTATTGGCCTCAATGAGAGGGTTGGATTGGATGCACGGGCGGGTTTTCAACAGATAATCACGTATTTGCAAGTATTTAAAAAATGTGAGGTTGGGAGTTGATATTGTTTCTTAAGCTGGGCAAACTATTTTAACCCACCTGCTATGTATCGGTCACCCAGAGTGATTAGGCCTTTCGAACGACAGCTCACCACTACACAATCCCAAAAGATACTGGGGAAAAAATTGGGGCAGTCAGTGGGGTAAACCTAGAAACCTTCTCTATTTTATATAATTTTTTGATAGCCTTCCACACTTTAAAGGCAGCGGCAGCCACCTTGAACCTTGTGCGTTTGTAATAATTCCCGTCCATATTAAGCAAAAGACGATTTCTGGCTTCAGTGCCCGGAGCAAACTGTATATTGAGGGTTGTAGAGCGGAGTCTAAGGGCCCGACCCCAGGAAGCAGGATATTCATGTGCTGGAGCATGCAAGCATAATAGTATAACACGAAGTCAGGTACAGCCCACCCTCCTACAGCCTTTGGTAAGACCAAGTATTTTTTTGCACTTCGCTCTTTTCCCCCGCGACCATAAAAATTTCATACAAATCGACTGTAATTGTGTGAGACTGGCCTGGGGGATCTTTAATGGTGCACACCGAAAAAAATACAGGATTTTTGGTAATACCATCATTTTTAAAATGTTGCATCTGCCAACCAAAGTTAAATGAAGACATTCGGACTGGTCCAATTGTTTGCGGATCCCGGTCAGCAACCTTTGCCAATTGGATTGCACCATAGTAGAGGCTCTTATCTGTACCCCCAAATACGTAACCTCAGGGAGAACCCTGGGGTCTATAAAAGATCTAATATTTACACATAGAATCTGGGTCTTAGCAGTGTTCAATTTGTACCCGGATACCAAGCCATATACGGCTGCAAGATGTTCAATCTCGGGCATCGCCACAGCAGGCTTCGGAGAAACTACAGCGACATCATCAGCATACACAAGTACCCGATATTGTTGCTGATGTATTATGACCGGCGGAATCCGGGAGCTATTCTCAATCATCTTTAGAAATGGGTCAATATAGAGAGCAAATAACAAAGGGGAACACGGGCACCCTTGCCTTGTCCCCCTTTGTATTAAAACCGACGCCGATTATAACCCCATTGTGTAGATCCGTGCACTTGGTTGTTGATATAGTGTCTGTATAGATTTTATATATTTTGGCCCAAACCCTCGGGATTTCATCACATCCCATAAGAAAGCCCACGAAACTTGGTCAAAGGCCTTCTCGGCATCCAAAAGAATAAGTCTCATAGCTTCTTCCATACCGTTTGCATAGTCTATTAAAGCAATCACCCGGCTCACATGATCTGTTGTTCCACGTTTGGGGATAAACCTGTGCTGGCGAAAAGACACAAGCGAAGAAATCACTCCTGATTTGCCTTGCCGCTAGAATTTTAGAATAAATCTTTCCATCAGTATTTAGCAATGAGATAGGTCGATATGAGGCTGGCTGATCCGCAGGTTTCCCCTTTTTCCTAAAGACCACTATACTTGCCTTGTCCCATGATTTAGGATATAGTCCAGTCTGCGCCAGCCTGAACGTAGCTAACATGTCATGTTTCAGAGTTTGAAAAAAGCACTAGTAAATCTCTAGTGGGAGCTTGTCAGGGCCCGCTGCCTTACCCACCGGAAGCCCTTTAATCGCCGCTTCAAGTTCCGACATCCTTATCGGCGCCTCTAATTTTATTGCTGTTTCACTATCCAAATCACGTTTACAATATTGAGCTAACAATATTATAGCTTTATTGATATCATACTCTTCTCTAGCATATAATCTAACATAGAACTGCCTGAATACTTCAACTATTTCAGTCTCGCTCTCAACCAGTTGCCCAGCTGGATCCATACTGCTGTTGATTCTTTGTGCGGCTTCCCTCGATCTCTTTTTCTGGGGCAGGCACCTGCCACTTGCCTCCCCATACTCATAGTGGAGCTGTCGTTTAATAATATATGTTTTAGCCGCCTCTTGGCTCCATTGATAATTTACCTTCGCCTTGCGCGTGCCACTTCTGCTACCGAGCCCTGACTGTCTGTACTTAGATGTATATCCTGCACCAGCCGTTCTTCAGCTTCCCCTAGAGCTCTATATGACTCCTGCAGTTGTACACGTGCTAGCTTTTGCACATGTAGCCCGTAGTTGAGAACCTCCACCCTAAAAGCGGCTTTAATCCCACACTATCCCCATCTCAGCGCTCCCCCTGTTATAATTAAAGAACTCTGTCATCCAATTCATTACATGCTCCTGAAAGTTTAAATCTAACAACAATTTACGATCGAAGGAAAATTCCCAGGGCTTACTGGAGAGACAATTAGATATTAAAGAGAGGACGACAGGGCCGTGATCAGATGTGGCTCTCGGGTAAACCTGTACTTGTGCACCAGAAAGCATATATTGTGGCGTGAAAAAGTAATCCAGCCGAACTAGCTTCTGGTGAGGTGCAGAAAAAAAAGTGTAGCCAGGATTGCCACCCCTGAGATAAGACCAAGAATCAACCAATCCATGTGCTGTCAGAAGTGCTTGTAGTGACCTAAATACTTTTGGTTTTCTTCCAGTATACACGTAGCTGTCATTACATAATGAATCCGGTTGCAGATTTATGTTCAAATCCCCACATATTATTACTGGAGTAGGCCACATAGCTAGCTCAACATTAAGGTAGTCTAACATGACTGACTTGTCAAAATAAGAACCATATTTAGAACATAATGCGCATTTGAAAGAACCTATAGACCATGCAGTGATTGCCCATCTACCGCCGCTGTCCTCTAAAATCCGACCGGTACTGATAACATGTTTCTTTGCCAGAATAGCTACCCCACGAGCAGTACAAGTTTGTTTAGTACATACTAAGACATTATACCCCAACTAGCAGCCCGCCCCAGCGTTGCCTGGGGTAGAAGGGGGCTGGGGGCTGCATTTCAGGTTTGCGTGCTCTCCCGCCCAGGCCCCCGCCCGCCACGACATTGTCTGTGTCCCGGACAATGTTGTGGCGGGCAGGGGCCGGGGCGGGAGAGCACGCAAGCCTGAAATGCTGGCTTCCCCTACCCCCGCCTGCCCTGACATTCCCCAGCAGCCCGTGCCCCCGGCCGCCCGACCCTGGCTGCCCCGAATTCTTACCTTGCCTCTGCTGCTCACACCGCCAGTCCATATTTCTCCGATCCGCCGCTCTGCCACTCACCACCTGTCCGCCACCGCTCCTCCCCGCGCCATGTCCGCCTCTCCGCTCCGCCGCTGGCCTCACTTCACCGCTCCTCCCCTGCGCGCCATGTCCGCCACTCCTGGGACGCTGCTCCTGACGTGACGACGCATGTCGCGGTCGGCGCTACTTTGGGGGAACTACTTTTTGTAAAAATTTTACTTTTTATATAACGTTTATTTTTTAAAATTTTAAAGCCTATGACCATCTACACACCCTGCCGATTTCAACGGTGTATCAGGTGTGTAGATTGGCGCTGTGGTTCCCGAGTTTACCTGGCTCAAAGGTGCAAGTTCTCTCTTTATAATAGTAGTATAGATTCAGTAAAAAAAATCTGTTTAGACCACACTACATGCGTCTCTTGAAGACATATTGTCTCTGAAAGTATTTCAAAGAATTACGTTCTTTATGAATAATTCTACTATAAGAAGATTACTGTGCCAAAAATGAAGAATACGGGAGGAGGAGCTTCGCGGGCAAGCAAGATTGTGGAAAATTAGGAAATTTGATGTACATAAGCAACGTTCATTTCTCTTTTCTCACTCCTCTCCCTGTAAGCACCATGAATACCATAAAATATTGACCGCGTCACTCCGCCAGTAAAAGCCCGTACCCATATGTACATGACAGCCATTTTAGGCACCCTGGCCTTTTGCCCGCTCATTAGAATCACCAGTTTCTCTTCTGCACGTATTTCAACCCCCCCATTTCCTCTTGAAGAAGCATCCTTCGCCTCGACTGACATAGCCCTCCCCAGTTGCACCTGACTGCCCCCGCTCTCTCTCATGTACGGGTCATAAGACCTCTCTCTCTGTGCGACTCAGTCCCCGTGCACACCCTGGCTCTTCCCCCCTCCCCTTCTCCCTCACACGGGCAAGTCATAAACCTTCTTCTTCTGCAAGACCCTGTCCTTGGGAGTCATGGCCGCGCCTGACCAGCACCTCCTCTCCTTTCATGAATGACCCCTCTGTTAGTAAACTCTCCTTCCGCGATTGACTGTCCACACATGTCTGAAGTCATCGCCTAAGCCAGAAGATACTGTTTACTGCCCCTATTGTATGGAGTCGTTCCTCTTCAAAGGGCCTACTATTGATCCCGGCCACCCCACCCCTGGGCTACGATCAGGCGCACACATCCTGATAATCAGCAGAACACTCAGTTGCGTGATTGCCCCTTCTCTTATCGATAGTTCAAGGGTCTCTATTGTAAACATATGTGGGGTAGGATTGACACGAGGATTATGAGGATGTCTTTTTCTTGTTGCACAATGTCACGATTGTAATGCCAAGTGTTTTGTAAAGTATAAAAGACGACGCCTCAGCTCACTTGTTAGAGCACCTCCCGAAAGACACTGTGTTTCGTGTCCGACATGACAGGCTCTCCTCATGAGTAATAAACTCTGTTCTTGATTCCTGCTTCCAGCGCCCGTCTCTTTATTTGGTAATTATTCAGAATGGGAACTAAGAGGCGTCTTGGGCCAGCAGCCCGGACATCGATACTAGTATGGGCTCACCTTTTACAATTGGCGTCCCAACGCGGGGTCCATCAGTGACATAAGGTCCAGTAAGAGAGATCCAGACGATGAGGTGAATATCTAAATGATCGGAGTATACCTGCCTTGAGAGGGCCCTCGTCCGGCTGCCGATTGAACGAACTTCACCGATTCTGAACGGACCTCTCTCGAGTGACCTATTGTCCTGACTGGAATCCCACAGGAATGCTGCATGGAGTAAGAGAACAATCGGGCGCTGGAGGAGGAAGACGAAGAACTGTCTGCATGGTCCGGTCCGGGTAAGATTAAGTAGGGCGTTTTGCGCCTGATTGGTAGGATGGTTTTATCCATCTGATTGATTGATTGATTGTATTGGAATCGGTATTTGAATACTGATATTGTTGTTATTGGTTCATTTAGCTTTGGATGCTACTTGAAATATTGGTTCTCTTATTGAGAACGAGACATTCTCTGTTTGCAAACAGCGGCGAATAGGAACGTTCGTCTCTCTTTGCAGATAGAGAAGGGTGGGTAATGCAGACTTTTGTCCCCGTTGTAATCCGTCATGCCTACCTTTCTCCCCACTGATTGTTTGATATCGATTAATAATCGATTGTTGCTCTTTGAGATCTTCCCTGTCCTCAAACAGAGACGAATAGAAATGTTCTGTCTTCCTTTGCAGATAGCGAAGGGCAGGTAATGCAGACGTTTGTCCCCGTTGTAATCCGTCATGCCTGTTTTTCTCCCCACTGATTGATTGATTGACTGGACATTGTTGTCCAAGGAATTGTTTGTTTGAGGTATTTTCTGTTTGCAAACAACGTGGAATAGAAATATTCTGTCTAGTCTTTGCAAATAGTAAAGGGTAGGTTATGCCCCTTTATGATTCGTCAGTCCTACCCACTCGCCACTGATTGACTATTATTTGGGGGGTAGCTCACCTGGTCCGTCCAGGAGACTACCCTAATGGAGGACACATGCCCCCACTTGTTGGCCATTTATTGGAAGTGACCCATCTGGTCCGTCCAGGAGGCTACCCTAGTAAGTGGAGGCACATCATTTGGTCCGTCCAGGATGATACCCTAACGAAGGGGTATGTGTTCCCCTCTGATCGATAATCTAGTTCCACCCCGGACCATTTATTGGAGGGAACTCATCTGGTCCGTCCATGAGTACCCCTGATGAAAAGGACATATAAAACATGAAGTGATCACCGTACCCTATTAACAGAAACCTTAGCTCGAAACACGCTAAGGAAAAGAAGGAAAAATAAAAAGAAATCGGGCTAAGTCAGTAACCCCCTGATGAGCTTTAGACTTCACTAAAAATAAGAAACCTTAGAAGCAGTTTGTAATAAGAAACATAAAATAGAGAGAAACTTGACAACAAGGCAGCCACGAGGTAGCAAGGTTCCGCTGCCTACTCCTGCTCCAAACATGTCTGCCTCATTGCCCACCACGCCCAAAATAACGGTCACATGAAATAGGAACGAACCAATAGGTACCTACCCCCATTCCGGAAGCTCCCGAAGTGCAACAGGTCCGCGGTTACGCCCATCCGGAAGGCGAGGCCTCGATGCGTGCAGGGCTCGGCTGGCCGCAGTCGGAAGGGGAGGCTGTGGGGCGGACGGCCCGCAAATCACAAATGATCTCTCCTTTCTTCCTTCTTCTGCTGCCCTGCAGGCCACGGGGGGGGATGTCTTGCCTCAGCCACCAACCCCCCCCCTTTCTCACCTGATCCGGCTCTCGTCGAAGGCCGAAGCCAAGGCGAGGATGGCGGCGCCTCTTTGCGCAATAATGGCTGCAACTGCACTCGGCGCCTGACAGTTGCAGGTAGTCCCGCCACATGTCAGCGCCTGACAATTACAGGTAGTCCCGCCACATGTCAAAGGGGGGGGATGTCTTGCATCAGCCACCGACCCCCCCCCCCATCTTCATTGCCTGGCACGGCCGTACCGAAACGCTGGAGCCGGAAAGCGGCGCGGGGTCGTTGGAAGGGGGAGACGGCGCGAACGAGCCTCCCCCACCTCCCTCCAGGTGGAGGCTTCCAGCGACACCCCAACGCTCCTGCTTAAAGAGGGTCCATATGAAAAAACGGTCCTTTGCCCGGGACGGGCGCCCGTCCTGTACCTTCTCTCCTCAACTTTGAAGATTCTATGAGAGCCGGGGGGCCCCGACCCCTCCACATGGGCGCCCCCGTCCCCCTCGCCGGGAACAGCGACGTCGGCGCACTCCTGCCGGCGCCAGCCTCAGTTTGGAAATGACCAAAATTCAGCAAGGATACAGATTTGTTCAGTTCCGGTGGAACATCAGAATGACCCGGTAGGAAAGAACATTGCCGCCCACCCCACTTTTTGACTGATGGTTTATGCTGCTAGTCTGTTGCCCCATTGCGATAAACTTTTCGAACTGACCAAAGAGGTTCCGGTCCAACCACGAGTCATTGGAGACATCCTGACTATAATGGGACCTGCTTGACCTCGCCCAAAAATGGCGCCGATACGAAAATGAAACCTTTCAAACTCCTTGTTCACCTTGATCGCTCAAACCTCGATGCTCCTAGATGTGTATGCAGTTTTGGACAATGAAAGTAGATAAGATGGATATTGATTATGTGTTGAGACAATGAACTGATTTAGGGTGGGTACTAGATACGTTTGGGAAGACATGAATTGGTATGAAATAGGAACTGATTGAGCATTTGGACAATGAATTGGTAAATATTAGGTTTGAGTAATAATTGGACAATGAGATAAAATTATTGAAAATCTGAATTATTGTAATGAATAATACTTGAAGTGTAGGATAGATCGATATAATTTTATGACACTGCCGTACTTTTCTGAAATAAATGATCACCGACCTCTTTCCCTTATGCACAGTTCCAGTCTGCTCCGTGGCCGGCCCACTGGGTTGTAAGATCGTATTTGTGCACCAACATTGTTGATTAAAGGTATTTCGAAAAAGGAAGTATGAATTGTAGCCGTTGCATTAATGAGTTTTTTAATGTGTTACTACTGTATCTAAATAAGCGAAAATTAAGCAGCCTTATTAAGGTTGAAGGGTAAAAAGGCCTGATATTTAGCAGCTACACTATGTATCACAGACAGCCGGAAAAGTGTTTTTAGACGCCTTTTGAGCTATACCACAGAAATACCACCGGACCACCACCCTTGCACACGACCTATAAGGCCACGATCATGTGATTCATGTAGATACGCAGACCATCAATGATTATCTATCTGACGCTACTGATCCCTCTGGGCTTAAACGCCGAGATGGTAGAGAATGCGGCCAGTAGAGATAGGTCGAGTATGTGGTAGGTAAAAACATTTTCGGATTTATGCAAGTTGATGTATTTTGAATGTTGCCCCCACCCCCCCCCCCCCCCCCTTCCTTCTCCTCCCTTCTGCAGGTAACGTCGGAACGTCGGCTGAAGTATGAAGGAGTGACGACCGAACAAACCGACGGAAAGGGAAGGAGGGGATTTGAGCATAGTGCTTATGCTAGACTTAGAGATGACTGTTCCTCTTTAGAACGTAGCGACTGGGAGGATGGACTGACATAGAAACTTGACGGGTACTGTATGACGGAAATTGACTCGAATTAGCACGTTAGATAATGTAACTATGACGGTTAACTAGATAGGGAAAGGACAAAGGAGAGTCCTGGGGTAAGGGTTCCCAGGCACCACCCGTCTGGGAAGTTAGAAACGTTGTTGATGTTCGAAATATACCACCTCCTTCTCACACTCTTATAGATATAACCAAGCTGCCTGACTGTCCTCCTGATCAATGCCCTCTGTTGCCTCAACCTGGAGATCTTCCCACCAAAAGAAGAAAATCAAAGGTGGTTTAAAGGTCCAACCGTGGGCAATAGCCCGACCAGGTTAACTTCTGACCGGCTGACCGAGGTGTAAGTATTGACAATCGAGAACGCTCGTAGCAAGCAAGAGGAAGAAGGAGGAAAAGGTAAAAAGAGCTCAGCACATAGACAAATAGGATATTAAAGATATGGAGCATGCACAAGGAGATCTTTCTTTTTCTTTTTTGGCCAATAACTGTCCTGTGTTTTGTCATAAAAATCATTGTATGTAATACATGTACTGTCCTCCTTCGTCTGAGTTTGTGCGTACGTACTGTAGGGGTTTGTGTCCTCCCTCTGTTTGTGTCTCTTTGTTGCCTGACCCCTGTTGTTCTGTGTTATAAGCACACTAAATGACCTATTTTTGTACACGTCTCTCTATCTCTCTTTCTCTCTCTGTCCCCCCTCTATCTATCTCTCTCTCTCTCTATCTCTGTCTCTACATGTCATACGTGTACCGAATGGCTCGTTTAGGATGCAGACGACTCTCACTCTCTGTGAGAGTCCCCCTGTTCCATCTTCCTTTTTGTGGTAAAATTGTGCCCCACCGGCACCAGTCTGATTGGATACTTATTGAACGCGAAGGTGTTCGACGAAATTGACCGAAACTAAAATGATCGTATCTCGCCATATTACTACCTCTCCTTTCTGCAAAATGAATGAACTCGAATTGGCTGAGAAGGAAAGGACAGGTAAGACGACTAAGGTCCCCCAATCTGGCCTTTTATAGGGGAACTGTATGTCAATGGCCCCTTATTTTTCTTTTTTGTTCATCAAGAGACGAACGCCAACGTCTACATTTACCCCCAATGCCCAGATTGCCCCACCCCTTTGCACCCAAGCGCGAATGCCCGAAGCATCCCCGCCCCACTTGATTGACCCCAGCTGCTGTCCCGGATATAAAAATGATGACCATGAGTAACTGTCGTCCCTCGAGAAAAACCTGTTTTACCCTGACTCTCGATGGTAGCGCACCCGCCCTGTTTGAAAAGGTTAGCCAGCCTTGAAGGGAAATGTTAGACTGTTAAGGCTCAGGTTAGAACGACGAGTCTCCATGGAGGTTCTGAAGTGTTGAGTCTGATGAAGTGCACAGTTGATAAGAGTCTGACTTTTCTCCATATATGGCATGAATAGACTATGAATAAGCCTAGCATGAACTCAGTAAGAATGCCGACATATGCACTGCTTGGTAATAAACTTCTGACTGTGACCAATGAACGTATCTCCCAAGTGCGTAGGATTGAGGGAGGAATTCACATGCATAAATGTCTTCTTCTGCCAGTTCTCTAAAACTTGTTTTGTACCTATTCAAAGATATATGATCACCGGAGGAGAAGGGTCGGACGTGACGTACAGCCTGGCTGCAGATCTTGAGACACATGTGACCTCGACCAAAGGTGGAGCTGCAGAGCGACAAGATGCGGGACGAGACAGCAATTTCAGACGTGGAAAATGAAACTTGACGGGCTGCTCTGAAGCCCTCCGTCTGCTAACTCACGTGTGCCTGAAGTCTCCGTCCCCCTTTTTGGGGCCCGATTGATGGGCCTGCCTGCTTGTTATCCTTTGCTCCCTTGGTCCCTTTGGTGTGTCCCAGGAAATCTGACCCCACTCCGCCCTCTCTCCTATCGACTATTTGAACCACACCCTCCTTTCCATATGACTTCTTGCCAAAAGGAAGAACAGCATTCAGGTGGGAATAGGGTGTTGCAGCGGAAATATAGGCGCCGAGCATAAGGCGCAACTAAAAGGATTGGTTAGGGAACAGGACTGTGGTCTAACAGCAGAGGACAGACCGCACCTTGCAACGCGAAAGGTTAAATCCGAGCTGGACCTATAGCTCCACCGCCGGTGCTCAACAGCGCCAACTAAAGGACACGGACTAGAGCCTACCAGTGATGGCTCACTGCTAAAAAGACACTGTGACGAAGAGATCTTGTGTATTGAACTGAATACCGCCCTCAACTACTTGGTCAAAATGCTCATTGGTTACATTTTAAAGTCAGAAGCATTTATGCTATGTAGTGCGTTTGAATATTAGGAACTCGACAAATGCAATTTCCTATGTGCTGCATTCTGCCAATCACATCAACTGTCCATGATTATATGCAAAATGTTAGTATTGACAAATGCTAATTCTTCGACCGCACCTGTTTATATGTACCCCCATCAATTACAAAAATGAACTATGTTATGTAAAAAGGGGCGACTGTGGAAAATTAGGAAATTTGATGTACATAAGCAACGTTCATTTCCCTTTTCTCACTCCTCTCCCTGTAAGCACCATGAATACCATAAAATATTGGCCGCGTCACTCCGCCAGTAAAAGCCCGTACCCATATGTACATGACAGCCATTTTAGGCACCCTGGCCTTTTGCCCGCTCATTAGAATCACCAGTTTCTCTTCTGCACGTATTTCAACCCCCCCATTTCCTCTTGAAGAAGCATCCTTCGCCTCGACTGACATAGCCCTCCCCAGTTGCACCTGACTGCCCCCGCTCTCTCTCATGTACGGGTCATAAGACCTCTCTCTCTGTGCGACTCAGTCCCCATGCACACCCTGGCTCTTCCCCCCTCCCCTTCTCCCTCACACGGGCAAGTCATAAACCTTCTTCTTCTGCAAGACCCTGTCCTTGGGAGTCATGGCCGCGCCTGACCAGCACCTCCTCTCCTTTCATGAATGACCCCTCTGTTAGTAAACTCTCCTTCCGCGATTGACTGTCCACACATGTCTGAAGTCATCGCCTAAGCCAGAAGATACTGTTTACTGCCCCTATTGTATGGAGTCGTTCCTCTTCAAAGGGCCTACTATTGATCCTGGCCACCCCACCCCTGGGCTACGATCAGGCGCACACATCCTGATAATCAGCAGAACACTCAGTTGCGTGATTGCCCCTTCTCTTATCGACAGTTCAAGGGTCTCTATTGTAAACATATGTGGGGTAGGATTGACACGAGGATTATGAGGATGTCTTTTTCTTGTTGCACAATGTCACGATTGTAATGCCAAGTGTTTTGTAAAGTATAAAAGACGACGCCTCAGCTCACTTGTTAGAGCACCTCCCGAAAGACACTGTGTTTCGTATCCGACATGACAGGCTCTCCTCATGAGTAATAAACTCTGTTCTTGATTCCTGCTTCCAGCGCCCGTTTCTTTATTTGGTAATTATTCAGAATGGGAACTAAGAGGCGTCTTGGGCCAGCAGCCCGGACATCGATACTAGTATGGGCTCACCTTTTACAAGATGGCCGCGTAAGCTCGGAGCTCCGCGGACCCTCCGACCCTCCGCAAATATCCTGGAGGCTATCCTGTTCCACAGCTGTGGATTTCAACTGATGAATGGTCGCAGACGCGGGAACCGCTTTCCGCTTCCAAATCCGACGTTTCTGGACAGAGTAACGTCGTGTTGAACTTTGTGCCAGGGATGCGCCATTGTCTTGTGGGCGGCTGGTGATCGTGACGACGCGAAGCATGATTGAAATGCGAAGCGACAACCTCCGATTCCAACTGGCGGAGTGTGCGAAGCTGCGGAATCGCCTGTTGCCGGCTTGGCCTTCTTGGTAGCATCACCTTGTTCCTGCGCTAGTGTCTACTTTGGTTTCGCTGTGTAGCCTTTTGTTCTCCTGGAGCCCATCATGGCCGGCAGGGGTGACCCCGACAGGACGTCGAACCGGGGCAACAGGAAGACGACTCAGCCGCAGACAAATAAGATCGACCGATATGCCCAGCAAAGGACCTCGCCTTCTGTGGTGGCCCAGTCCAAAGACTCCCTACGTACGGGCTCGCCCGAAGGCTCGGAGCCCACATTAAGAGACATCATGGGGGCCATTTCAAGCATCAGGACTGAGATGCAAAAACAGCACGAGGTCCTGGCACATAAGGTGGACACCCTGGCCATTGATCTCAACCTGATCAGGGCCGATTTGGGCAAAACTAATGATCGGGTGAAATCCCTTGACATCAAGACCTCCAGCCTAACGACCGATGTCTCGGACCTGCAAGCGGAGGTCCGGACCCTACGATCGGTTAATGACCAGTTCTCCAGAAGGTTGGAGGACTTCGAAGGGCGTGCAAGACGACAGAACGTCCGCATCATCGGAGTACCGGAGGGAGCGGAGGATGCGGCTGTTGACCTCTTTGTGGAGGACTTGGTGAAGACTCATCTTGCACCAGCTGGACTCAGCCACTTTTTCTCAGTTGAATGGGCTCACCGAATACCTGGCGGCCCTCCGAAGACGGGTGTCGCGCCAAGACCCATCATCGCTAGGCTCTTTAACTTTAGGGACCGTGATGTGATCCTTCAAGATTCTAGGCGACATGGGCCGCTCAAATTCCACAATGCTGAAGTGAACTTCTACCCGGACTTCACAAGGGCCGTTCAGAGACAGCGTCAGAACTTTGCGGGGGTGAAACGGCGCCTCAGAGATATGGGGCTCAAGTACTCCATGCTGTTCCCCGCTAAACTGCGGGTTGAGCGCGATGGCCGAGCCCTATTCTTCGACATGCCTGAGTCTGCGAGTGACTGGCTGGACACTTTGCCACAACGCCGAGAAGAGCAAGAGGAACACTCCGAAGGCGCCTCTGGGGGCCCTGATCCTCAAGAATAGTGCCTGTTGTGCTAGCTTAAGCGGTTGGTGCTCCCGTTGACTGTGACTGTTAATGCCAAAGTTTTTGCACTTTTGTTTCTCCTATCGTTCCATGGAGGGTGGCAAGGGGGGACCGCAGCGTTTCCTTACTCCTCTAGGGTCTTTCTTGTAGCTTAGTTTATGGGGCGACAGGCACACTGCTGGTTGGGGGGGCTTTCTAGTCTGCTGCAGGGGTGCAGGGTGGGGGGTGGTGGTGGGGTTTGTTACGTGTGTTTTCTTTGTTCTTTTCTTCTATTTCTCAGGCAATGGGTCGTATGTTCTGCTATGTTTCGCTTGTTGTTGAGGCTTTTTGGGGCTGGGCGGGACTTGAGGCACGACGATGGGGGGTAGGAAATTACAAGTACTCAGTTGGAATGTCAATGGCTTGGGTGACCGTATTAAGAGAGGGGTGGTGCTGCAGTTGCTTAAAAGACACATGCCGGATATTGTTCTCTTGCAGGAAACACACTTGGTTGGTAACACGTGTAGAGCGCTCAATCGTAAGGGGTTTAAAATGGTGGCCCATTCGGGGTTCTCTTCGGGATCTCGGGGGGCGGGAGTTCTGGTGCGTACGTCCCTTCCGTTTGAGATTGACTCTACTGTGATTGATGAGAGGGGGCGGTATGCCGCTGTTGCGGGGAGATGGGAGGGGCGGGCCCTGACATTAGTTTCAGTTTATGTTCCTCCGGGCTTACAGACTGGCACCTTTCAGGACCTTGGTGGCGCCATTTTGCAACTGCCCGCGGGGTTGTTGATTATGGGGGGTGATTTCAACTCGGTTTGCTCCGGATCCTTGGACCGACATCCGCCTAGAGACCTCCGTAATACCCAACTGTGGTTGCCCACCTTTCTTGAGACGCTGGGGCTGGTCGATAGTTGGCGACTTCTGCATCCCACCCAAAGCCAATACTCCTTCCATTCGGGCGCTCACGGTAGCCTTTCCAGAATCGACTACGTCCTTACCCTGGCGGCTCACGCGCTGGCGGTTTCCGAGGCCCGTTTTTTTGGCGCGGGGCATTTCTGACCATTCCCCGCTGTGGGTCTCATTCGATTTTAATATCGTTGTGTCGGAAAGACCTGTGGTTCCGGAACCCCAAGACTCGTGGCATCCTGGCCAAAGCCATCGACCTTTATTTTACTGAAAACGTGGGGTCGGTTATGTCGGCCGCCTCTCTGTGGGAAGCCTTTAAAGCAGTCTTGAGGGGAGAGGCCTTTACTCTCATTGCAGAGGCCCGTAGAATCAGAGATGCCGAAATGGTGCGAGTTGAGGAGGAGATCATGGAGCTTGACTCCCGGTTAGAGGCGGGACCTGAGCCTGCCCTACTGCACAGCCTCTCCCTTAAACAATCGGAGTACCGTGACCTCACCACTGATGCTGCTCTTGTCCTGGGTAAGGAACAGCAGGGTTGGATTTACGACGTCGGCGACAAGGCCGGGAAGTTGCTGGCCTGGCTGGACAAGAAGGAGAGGGCCAGCCGCGTCGTCCCCGAGATCCTGGGAGAGGACGGAATGGTGGTCACTGACCCGAGCGCCATTGCTGAGTCCTTTGCGGATCACTTTCGGGGTGTTTACACCTCTGTCTCTGACCGGTCTGAGGCCGACTCTACTGCTTTCCTTTCTGACATCGATCTTCCGTGCTTGTCAGACGCGGATCGAGATGATCTGGACAGAGACGTTTCCGTGGATGAGGTCGCACTTGCGATTCGATCTTTGAGGTCTTTCAAGGCGCCTGGTCCCAACGGTATTCCGGTTGAATTGTACAAGATTAAACCGGATGTGGTGTCCCCACATTTGCGCAATATGTTCCTGGAGGCGCGGGAAACTGGCCTACTTCCCCCTGACCAGAGGTTGGCCACCATTGTGGTCATCCATAAGGAAGGGAAGCCGAGGGATTTGTGCCGGTCGTACCGTCCCATCTCTCTCTTAAACGCAGAGCCTAAGATTTTAGCCAAGATGCTCGCCAATCTCTTAATTGGCGTTATCAGCGACTTAGTGCATCCGGACCAGTCGGGCTTTATTCCACACCGTAACACTGCCCTTAACTTGCGTCGACTTCACGGTGCCCTGGCCAGGGCCCACACGCTTGAGGAGCCGGCTGTCCTGGCGTCCTTGGACGCAACGATGGCTTTTGACTCCCTCGAGTGGGGTTACCTGTGGGCAGTGTTGGCGAAGCTCGGTTTTGGCCCGGAATTCGTGGGGTGGGTTAAACTATTATATGCCGAACCGCTGGCTAACATCGCCGTTAATGGCTGTGTTTCAGCGTCTTTTGCTCTTCACAGAGGCACCAGGCAGGGCTGTCCTTTGTCGCCTCTCCTGTTCGCGCTTGCGCTTGAACCACTTGCGGCCCTGTTGCGGACTCATCCTGATCTGCATGGTATCAGGTGGGCCCCTAGTTTCGAGGACAGAGTCTCTCTGTACGCAGACGATATTCTGCTGTACCTCACCTCCCCATGCACGTCCCTTATTGTAGCCTGTGATGTGCTGCGGCTTTTTGGTAGGTACTCTGGCCTTGTCATCAACTGGACCAAATTGCACCTGTACGTCCTGAAAGGAGGAACACCGCGCCTCCCTAGAGGCTGCGGCATCCAGGTGGCGAGCCAGGGCTTCAAGTACTTGGGGATTTATATCTCCAGCAATGCGAAGGCGCGCTACGAACACAATTTGCTTCCCCCTCTTCTCTGCCTTCGGCGAGACGTGGAGGGATGGCGTAAGCTCCCGCTTTCTTTGCTTGGGCGCGCGGCGTTGTTTAAGATGATGTCCTTGCCCAGGTTCCTTTACGCTTTGCAAAATACTCAGGATCCGGTCCCAGCCCGATACTTCCGGGAGATCGAGAGCCTGCAACGTGCCCTGCTCTGGGATGGCCGACCCCGCATCGCCGTCACGAAGCTCACGCTTCCGTGGTACGATGGAGGAATAGCGTTACCCGACGTGCGAAGGTATTATTGGGCCTCCCAGCTAGCGGCTATCAACCACGGTCTGTATGGTCCGGAGAACAACCCTGGATACGCCATGGATAGATGGCTTCTGGGCGACGGGAACTACTACAGGGCGCTCTACTCGAGGTCTCTCGACAGGCGGATGTCAGGTCCAACGAAAACCGCGGTCCATATTTGGAGGGCAATTACCAAGGCTCAGGGATGGAAAGGTAGATTGACTAAATTGACCCCATTGTACGATTCGGACATCCTGGGCACGCTGTGGCATACCAAGGGTTTTGACAAGTGGGATCTAATCGGTATCTCCAGGGTGGAGGACATGTTGTCGCGAGGCGAGATTAAGACCTTTCCCCAGCTGCAGGAGGAATTCCAACTGGGCGACACGGAATTTTTCCGGTATGCCCAGCTACGGCATGCATTGCTGTCTGCTAAACCGGAGGGGGCGATTCCTGACAGCTCCCCATTGGAGGATAGGGTGCTGGACGGCCACATGCCGGACAGTGCCATCTCACTGTCCTATAAAAAAACTTATAAATGTTCGCACCGACCGCCTCCTGGGTGTGAGGGACCAGTGGACGCGTGACGGGTTGGAAATTGACGATGAGGACTGGCAGAGTGCGGTATCCTCCCCTAAGGAGGTTGCCATCTCCTCCCGTCTCAGACTGGTGCAGCTTAAGATCCTGCACAGGGTTTACGTCACTGGTCCCCGACTCGTGCATATGGGCTACTCCGTGGATGGGCTTTGCCGTCGTGGCTGCGGTGCCCTTGCCACTTTTCTGCACATCCTTTGGGAATGTCCCGCGATAGTCTCCTACTGGCAACGCGTGCACTCCATTATGAATGAGGTGACTGGTGTAGTGGTGCATGCGGAAGCCAGGAGATGCCTCCTTAACATCTGGGATCCGACGGACCACAACGTCGCCCAGACTCAATGGGTAACCCTTGGCAACATGGTGGCTAAACGTGATATCGCGCAGAAATGGGGTGCTGCAGCAGCTCCTAAGATGGTACAATGGAAAGCCAACATGGATTGGTGTATGTTTAGGGAGAAGACCGTGTATGTTGCCAGGGGCAAGCCTAAAAAGTGGCAGAAATTGTGGGGGGCCTGGAATGCATACAGGGGGGACATCTGCATACCCCCGGAATCCGCTCCGCTGGAGGAACACTTGTCGCCGTAGCCTGTGACACCAACTGCAATATTGTATATGAGCTATCCTGCGTTTTCCTCCCTCCCCACTCATGGTTCCATTTCATTTGGTCACATTGGTGCTCGATATACCCTCCTGACCCCTCTACAACGCCTCACTATTTCTCACACTCCATTGCCTATCTTTGCGCCTGGTCTGGCGCTTCTTCTTACTTCTTACTTTCTCTGTGTTTTTTCTTATAAAAAGTAAAATCAACCTTCATCGTTCTGCTGTATTAATTCTTGCACTATTGTTTTCCTGATTCACAATGCTGCCTTGCCTCCGGGATGTCAGGCTGAATAGCTGTGTGCACTGTTTTGAATAAAGGTTTTAAAAATTAAAAAAAAAAAAAAAATGAAGAATACAAATGTGGAAAAAAAACAAATAACCATAGGAAAAAGTTCCAAAGTCAGTCCCTTGTTGTGAAAAATTGAAGGTCAAATTCAGAGTTTCTCAGGACAGTGTGTGCTAGATCAAAAGTCAGTGTCGGGGCTTGGATAAAACACGAAGGGCCAGATGTAGGTAAAATAGATTTACCGATTATTAATTACCGAAAATTACCGAATTTTACCGAATCGGTAATTAATAATCGGTAAATCTGAGGGGTGGATATGTAGGTATTCCAGATGTGCTGGAATACCGAATCGGAAACATTCGGTATTTACCGATTCGGTAAATACCGAATCGGTAATGCCCATTCATTCCTATGGGCTTTGAAGCCCATAGGAATGAACGGTATTTACCGATTCGGTATTTACCGAATCGGTAAATACCTATTTTCACAAGGGTGCAGGGGGTGACACCCTCTGGCACCCCCAAAACAGGCTTGGGTGCCATGTGGCAGGCATACATGCCCTAAGGGCAGGTCTGCCTGTCACATGGCATAGGCGTGCATGCACACGTGCATGCAGACCGGAATCGGTATTTTACCGTCAAATTGGATTTGATGGTAAATTACCGATTCGGTAAGGCCTCTGGGACTCAGAAGAGTCCCACCTACATCTGGGTGCCTCAGATTCGGTAAATTTACCGATTTTTTTTATTTTACCGAATCGGTAAAATTACCGAATCGGTAATTTTACCGATTCGGTAAAAAAATGCCCCCTACATGCCTGTCACCCATTTACCGATCGGTAATGGCCAAAATCGGCCGTTACCGGTCGGTAAATGGCCTGAAACGGCCACCTACATCTGGCCCGAAATCTTCTATTTCTGTAAACAAAAAGTTGTCTACCGTTATTGGTGAGAGTTGGAATACCTCATTTAGAAGACTAACTGCACATAGATGTGATCGCCTTCAGCATTGAAAGCATCAGCAATGCTCGTATTGGATGTTACCTGCGTACATGTTGTTTCCTCTCGTACCTCAGCAGCAGCAATTTGCGTCTGTGAGATCTCAATGAATGCCGTCATCAGGATTGGTAGCCGCTGGGGACAGCACAGAGCATGGGCCGTTACCGGGTCCAGCAGAGTATCGACATCCATAGGCATGACTGATGGGAGTGTTAGACAGATGTCTAGCACACATTCTTTACCACAAAGCAGGCAGCGTAGAACAGGTAAGATGCAATCTTGCCAGATTGGTCTGAATGACAGAAACCATGTGGTATTTAGTTCTCGTAGACGAGGTAAACCCAAAATTTGGACGATGCACTCACAACACTTCATCTCCAGCAGAGCTCTCTCCACGGTGAATTGGGTGTCGCTGGTGATTTGGCTTGCTATATTGTAGCAGTAGGAATAAAAACAGGACCCCTGCAACGAGTTCTAAAAGGAGCGGCAGTCCGCCAAACACGAAGTTTGGAATGATTCTGAGGACTGCTTGAGAAGGTGCTAACAGTTCTGAACACATGATCTTAAATACATGTACAATACCGTTCGTATCAGACATGTTTAAGATCCGTCCAAATATTTCTGCGAAATGTATAGGGCAGTTTGTATTCAAAAGGGCATGTATCTCGGCAGAAGTCCTAGCGACTTGTAGATCATAGGTTTCTTTGGCCGAGGTCAGTGGCACTGTTTGTTGCAAAAGAATGGCTTTCATTCTGCTTAGAGTGTCAATTCATATAGAAGAGATGTTTAGTGAAGGCCATGAAGGCGACTCCCTGAACATGTTGATTTGTGGAAACAAGACTTGCATACAGCAAGTGACCCTGGATGTAACCGTTACTAGCTATGGGATACCTTGCAACATGCCACATCAGCTGTGATCATTCAACATAAGGTAACGTCCATTCGAAAGTTGGCCACAAATTGGATTAATCACTGCAGCTGGTGAGCCTTGCAGGTGACAGGATACGTTTGTAGTGGAACCATCACAGGCCCCTTGTTAGTTTATATCCTGACAAAGGAGAGAACCGCTTTGTGCGTTTTTACAGTTAGTATGGCTATGAAACACTTCTCGCCCCCCACTCCAACATCTGTGTGTGTAAGGTAAAACCCAGGATGTCTTGATGTATTCTTTACCCAACTTTTCATATTTGCCTGCTGGTATATGTTTTAGGCAATACTGAAAATGGAAAATTGTAATAGGCAGAGCAATTTTACCATGTATGATCCACCCAGTAGCTGGTTTCTCTGCCACTGTGAATGGTAATTTTCCCCGTTTTTCAATGCTCAGCACCGTCTACTCTGCTCCCCTTTGTGGCAGTTGATCTGTTTATCAGTGAAATTGAATTCTGAAAACAGTGCCGTAGTGTTGATTAAATGCCAAGGGTTTGCGGGTTTCCAGACCTAGGGATCAGATAGATGTTATGTTATGTTATATGGTCTCTTTTATAGCGCACGGCTACTCCGAGGAGTGTCCCGGCGCTTTGGCAAAGAGAACTGGAAAAAAGTACACAACACAGCAACTCACAGAGGGCCGAAAGAATATTATTGAGAGAAAAGCCAGGTCTTCAACTCCTTTCGGAAAGAGAACAGACTGTTGGCTTTGCTTAGGGAAACGGGGAGCTCATTCCAGCACCGAGGTGCCAGGTATCGAAAGGAGCGACCTCCAATACGTGCGCATCTGATGGGGGAACAACGGCTTTGGCCAACAAGGCCGACCGTAGAGTCCTCCTAGGAGCGTAGAAGGCCATGCGCTTCCCGATGTATTTAGGGCCAATCGAATGAAGGGCCTTAAAAGCAAGGGTCAAAACCTTGAAAGTAATTCTCTTAGAGACAGGAAGCCAGTGCAGTCTCTTGAGCAGCTCCGAGGCTTTTGCCCTGCGCTGAAGACCAAAAATGGCTCTAGCAGCAGAATTCTGCACGATCTGCAGACGTGCCAGAAGATATTTGGGCAGACCGAGGTAGAGGGCATTCACGTAGTCCAAACACAAGCCTATCAAGGCCTGAACAATGATTTTTTTATGTTGCAGAGACAACAACGGGAGAAACTTCCGCAGCATTTTCAAAATGCCGAAGCATTTCCCGGACAGCCCAATGATCTGGGGTCTGAACGAAAGGCCATCATCGAACAGAATACCAATATTTGTGGCTTTTGAAGAGGCATCGTCAGGAGGAAACATGTCCTGAGGCCACCATGTCTTCCAGCTGGGATCAGGCGGACATCCGAAGAAAAGCAACTCCGATTTATCGGAGTTGCATTTCAGACTGTGCCGCTGAAACCAGTCAAAAACAGCGCCCAGGCATTCTTTGATCCGACTACCCTCGAAGGCCTTACCCTTATTACACGTAAAAAGGAGCTGGGTGTCGTCAGCATAAGATATGATCTGGGCACCAAAAGATTCCGCCACCGCCGCCAGAGGGGCCATATAGATATTAAAGAGGGTGGGGCTCAGGATAGACCCCTGAGGAACCCCCACCTCCAGCGGCGGCATTTCCGCGGAGAACGGAGGTGCCAAGGCCACTTGTCGGCGGCCGGTCAGAAATGACTTAAACCAGTTCCACACTGTCCCACGAAAGCTGTAGATTTAGATGTAGATGTAGATTTAACCTGTAAACTCTCCTGTGACAATGCAACAGGGGCAAATAAATGAAGCTGGGCGTAAATAAAATATCCTCTGGTTTTTTTGTGGCTGGCTGGCTGCAGGTAATGCCTGGATGAGAGAGAAGAGTGTCCTGTCCCGCTCTTGTACTGTTGCCGACTGGAAAGCTGCATTTCTTATCTTAAAGGAGCGCAGCTGGGGGCCGATTGTGGGCCATTGTGAAAATATTTGTTCATTGTAGCGCATGACGGTGCTGTAATTAACAAATATTTTCACAATGGGTCCCCAACAGCCTCCGGCCGCGCTCCATTGGGAAATGAATGCAGCACTTGCAGGAGGAGCCACTGCTTGCACAGGCAAACAGCAGAAAGGAAATAAGCATTTTTCGCGCTGCTCTCGTTTTAAAAGCGGCGGCGGGAATGCTCTCCTGGGATGTGCTGTGTGTGCGGGCTACACACACCGCACTGCAACGCACCCTCCTGGGAATAGTGATCATAACCCTTGCAAAGTCGGTCCCAGAAGATGGCTTTCACTTTTCTTGGTAAGTCTCCCTCCATCCGGAGTGCTATTACATATAACCTATGTGGAGAACTAACCGTGGGGTCCGCAGTTTCAACATGAATGTCTTCATTCACTCTGGGACCTACTAGACTCTACCTCCCCAGACGTCACCTTCCTGGCGGAGACCTGTCTGAACCCCACCTCAGCACCCGACATCGCCATAGCCATGCCGGAAGGCTACAAGATCACCCACAGGGATCACACCAACGGAGTAGGAGGAGGAATTGCCATCATCCACAGGAACACCACAGAAACACCCTCAGAGTCTTGACCAACACCGACGACACCCTCAGCACCGCCGAACACCTGCACTCCCAGATCCACACCGACCCCATCACCACCCTCAGAGGAACCCTAGTCTACAGACCCCGACCACAGTTCGCCGACTTTGTCAGTACACACGGCCTTGCCTCCACGGACTACATCCTCCTCGGGACTTCCACCTCGCGAGCAACAACGTCACAAACTCCACCACCCTGATTGACAACCTCGCCTACCTTGGACTCAAACAACTCATCTCAACACCCACCCACGCCGCCGGCCACACGCTCAACCCCATCTTGTCTGCAAGCCCCCACGTCTCCTTGAGCCACACCACCGTACTCCACTGTAACGACCCTCGCTGCATCCACTTCACCTTCAGGAAGCCCACCACGCACCACTGCATCCAACAGATGCCTCGCCGCTGCTGGAGCAAAGTCACCAATGACCAGCTAACCACCACCCTTGCCCAGAGCCCACCTGCCAATGCCTCCGACCCAGACGCCGCCGCCGCAACATCAGACAATGGTCCCAAGACTGCGCCAACACCCTCGCCCCACTCAAGAAACCCTCCAACAGTCACACCAGCAAGAAAGCCAGTTGGTTCACCGAAGACCTCCAGGCCTCCAAATGGACATGCTAAAAACTGGAGAAGAACTGGCTCCGCGAACAAACACCGGACAGCTACGCAGCCCACAAGAACGCCACCCGCAGACACCTTCACCAAGGGTGAAGGGCCTCATTCAAAGAGCGCATTGACAACAACGCACACAACAGCAAAGAGTTATTCAACATTGTGATGGAACTCTCTAACCCCAGTTCCAACACCAACAACATCACACCCTCGCAAGACCTGTGCAACTCGTTGGCCACCCTCTTTCACCACAAGATCGCCGACATCCATGACAGCTTCAACGCCATGACCACCCCGACAGCCACTGAGACCTCCACCACCCGCACCAACCGCCTGCTTTCCTAGACCAACAACAACGACGATGAAACCTGCAATATCATGAACACCATCCACTCCGGATCACCGTCAGACCGATGCCCACACCACTTCTTCAACAAAGCCAGCACAGCCATCGCCCCCCATCTCCGGAAAGTAATCAACATCTCCCTCAACACTGCAACCTTCCCGAAAAGCTAGAAACATGCTGAGATCAACGCCTTACTCAAGAAACCCAAGGCGGACCCCAAGGACCTCAAGAACTTCCGCCCCATCTCCCTGCTGCCGGCGAAGGTCATTGAGAAAACCGTTAACAAACAATTAACCCGCTACCTCGAGGAGAACAGCATCCTGGACCCGTCCTAGTCCGGGTTCTGCAGCAACCACAGCACTGAAACTGCCCTCATTGCCGCCACTGATGACATCAGGACCCTGCTGGATAACGGAGAAACAGCGGCCCTCATCCTCCTGGACCTGTCAGCCGCCTTCAACACGGTCTGCCACCGCACACTACAAACACGCCTCCACGACACCGGGATCCAAGAGAAGGCCCTGGACTGGACCACCTCGTTTCTGTCCGGCAGAAGACAGAGCGTCCGCCTCCCCCCTTCCGCTATGAGGCCACCGAGATCATCTGCTGCGTACGCCAGGGCTCATCCATCAGCCCAACACTGTTCAACATCTACATGGCACCTCTCGTCCATATTGCCCGACAGCACGACCTCAATATCATCTCCTACGCCGATGACACCCAGCTGAACCTCTCGCTCACCAAAGACCCCCACACCGCCAAAACCTCCTTACACAAAGGAATGAAGGCCGTCGCCGAATGGATGAGGAACAGCTGGTTGAAGCTGAACTCGGACAAGACGGAGGTCCTCATCCTCGGATCAACCCCTTCGGCCTAGGACGACTCCTGGTGGCTGACCGCACTGGAAACAGCTCCAACACCCACCGACCATGCACGCAACCTAGGGGTCATCCTCGGCTCCAACCTCTCCATGACTAAGCAGGTCAACGCGGTCTCCTCCTCCTGCTCCAACACCCTCCGCATGCTCCGCAGGATCTACACGTGGATCCCCACCACAACGAGAAAAACTGTCACCCAGGCCCTCGTCAGCAGCAGGTTGGACTACGGAAACGCACTCTCCACTGGAGCCTCGGCAAAACTCCAGCTAAAACGCATTCGCTTTCGCACGTCTGATCCTCGACATCCCCTGCCGCAGCCACGTCACACCCCACATGAAAGACCTGCACTGGCTCCCCGTCAACAAGAGGATGACCTTCAAGCTCCTCACCCATGCACACAAAGCACTCCACAACACCGGACCAGCAAACCTCAACAGACAACTCAGCTTCTATACCCCCACCCACCAGCTCCGCTCTGCTGGCCTCGCTCTCGCCGTAGTCCCCCTCATCCAAAGAGCAACCTTCGGCGGCAGATCTTTCTCCCACCTCGCCACCAAGACCTGGAACACCCTCCCCACCCACCTACGGCAGACCCAAGATCTGCTGACCTTCAGAAGACTCATCAAGACCTGGATCTTCGAGCAGTAGCAGCACCCCCACCCCCAGCGCCTTGAGACGCTCCCGGGTGAGTAGTGCGCTTTACAAATGCTATGATTGATTGATTCATTCAGGTCCACTGTCTCCAGAAGTCCCTTGAGGTTCTGGCGAGCTATTGTTACTTCTGCTGCACTGGCCAGCATTGTCTGAGCCCATTCTCCGTTCTTGAGTTGTGTCCTCAGAATTCTCGGCATGTCTGATTTTCAGACCAGCTACCTTCTTTTTGGAGAATTGAGGTTTTGGTTTGTTTTTCTGAACGTGTTGATCGTCTTTGGACTTCACGCGTTCCTCTTTGTGGTCTGACTGTCCTCTTCTTTCGGATGCCTGTGACAATATCTGAAAGGTACGAGAGGAACTTGTATCAGAATCTTGATACCTGTCAGGTTTTCTCAAATTATCCCTATTCCTGAGGTTATACCTCTTTTCAGAGGGCTCCTTTTGAGGAGACCAACCTCGGGATGGGGAACATTTCTCTTTTGAATGTTGTTTGCTATTTATCCACTTTTTTTTAGAAGAGGTAGGATTGTTTTTTGTAAAGGCCTTTTCAGGACTTTTGGACAGTTGCGGTTTAACTGGTTTTCCACCCAAACTGTCTCTGCCTAATTCTTCATCAGATTTTTTAATTATTCTGGCTAGTGCTTGTTGTTGTTCTATTACATCAAATTCCCTTAATTTCTGGCGGATCGCCACTGATGCTGCTTCTCCTTTAAAATTAGATAATAATATTGTTGAGACCTGGTTGAAAATTTTCAGTAGTTTCATACCTAAATTTAAAGCAGGCGCTGCCCCGTATTCATTCTGAATCTGTTTCAGGACGTCAGGTATTACCGTCATAGACGGAACACCCAGTGTTTTAGTGTAGATTGCAGCAAAGACTGTGCCCCAAGTGGTCAGTCTTCCAGGTGTGGTGTGATCCCCATTGGTAAGCAGATCGTTAAGATTCTATGTTTCTCATAATGGCTAGTATCAGGAAATACTGCTTTGATTTGAGTAATTGTTTTACCTATCCAGAATGGAATTTGTTCACGTTTTGCGGACAATTTACCCATGACTGCGTGTAAAGTCTGTGGAGTGATTTTTAGAGTATTCCCCTGGTGAGAGGTTTGTTTTGGAATAACTATTGGAGGTTGGACTGTGAAAGTCTGCATGACATATTGGACCAATTGTCTGTAGATTTTGAATACCTCTTTGAGTTGAGCAAGTAATTCTACGTCTGTCATGTCTTCGATTTCAGGATGAGGTGTGTAACCAGCAGTAAGAGGCACACGCTGACACGCTGTTTTTAAAATCGCCGTTTTTTAACTAAGCAAAGCGAAAGCTATTATTACTGCACACAAAGGTAATAGAGCACTGGGACAACCTTGTACCTGTATTTCCTGACTTCCTGGCTGACTCACCGCCCCGGTCCACCCCGGCTGTGTGCCATTTGTGTGGAGGGCGTGGCTGAGGAAAGCACAGGTCAGGGCTTGGAGAACCTCACTTCCGGTGGGAGGGGCAGAGGCGGAGCCTTACGCTCACTCCCCATATAACAACAGAGGCATGCCCGTCTGCGCCCATCCACGCCCGACCGAGCCCAGAGGCCAAGACCCCTGGCTGTTTCAATCTCGAGCTACAAGGCAGAGTCCACTACTCAGGTGATGTACTGAGGGCACTATCCAGACCTATGGAGGAAGCATGCAAACATGAAATATCTGCCGAGGGGAAAAGACTCACATGCGGGAATTGCTATATGTCGTTACCTGGAGCAGCCAATAAGATAAAGATAAGCTATCTGCAAATGGCGCTCCTAAACTGTCGTTCACTGGCCAAACACAAATACGAGATCCACGACCTATTAAGAGAAAGATCGTTGGATGTCCTATTCCTAACCGAAACCTGGCTGAACGAAAACTCCACACCAGACATTTTGGATGCTATTCAAAGAGAATACAGACTAGTAAAACAGGATAGGATCAGCCAAGTGGGAGGTGGGATTGCCATAATCCACGTTTCCACGATAAAATGTGAAATAAAACAAGCACACTTAGAAAAGGGTGAGGCATTCTTTTTCACGATCAGGGCCGCAGAAGACCCCCCAATAACTGGATTCCTCATATATAGACCACCAGGCCCAGCTACACAATTCATAGCGAGTCTGGAAGAGAAGATAGTATCCCCCGCCTTAAGATATCAATCATTTCTAATACTGGGCGACCTGAATATACACTTTGATAACAAACTGGATAAGATTATAAATGCACTTTGCAAAGACCTTTTAATACTAAACTTGGCACAAAAAGTTGAAAATCCAACACATCAAAAGGGCCACATTCTAGATCCTATCTTCTCCAATATTATAGAATTAGAAGTGGAGCAACCATGGCCTACACCATGGTCAGAGCACCACCTAGTGCCCTTTAAAACACCGCTTCCTAGGAAAAAGTCACACCCACAAACAAAGGCGATTACCACCAAGAAATCGAATAACATTAATTCCACCACTTTCCAACCTGCTATTATGTAGAACCCCCCCATTTTAGACGAGGAAGCTAACAGAGCAAATAACGAGTTAGATTTGTGGATCACAGAGGCACTAGACAAGATAGCCCCTTGGAGCACGAGGATACCTAGGAGACAACAGGCAACGGCACCATGGTTTAGTGACGAGCTGAAGACAGCTAAATCAAAGTGGAAGAAACTCAAACGCCAATGGAGGAAGCAATACTGTAGCCAGGCAAAAAAGATCGACAGGGAGGAGCTAAAAGACCATCACGCACTGATTAAGCAATGCAGATGCACCTTGTACACAGACAACATAAAGAAAGCTGACAACGCCCCAAAAGAAATGTTCACTATTTTGAAATCCTTAAAAACTCCAATAGAGAACGACGACACTAAATCATCGGTAGAAAGCTGCAACAAGATAGCAGCTTTCTTCTCAGAGAAGGTAAAAAATATATATGATTCCTTCCCAGCAGAAGCGAGACAAGGGACTAGCCAAATATCTGTTGAGCTAACAAATACTACAGGGACTACTTTAGATGAATTCTGTATTCCAGAACTAACAGCGATAGCTAAGGGCCTAAAATCAGGCTCACCAGGGACCCAGCCCAACCAGGAATAATAATGCAGGCAGAAGCTGTGGTTATGCCACGGATCTCGAAAATTGTCTCCCGATCCTTCCAACATAGGCGTGGTTCCCATTAAATGGAAACAGGCGGTTGTTAAACCCCTAAAAAAAAACTGCAGTTGCTAGTACCGTGCTTGAGAACTTATGGCCTATCTCACTGCTTCCTTTTGTAGCCAAAATCGCAGAAAAAACTGTTAATAAACAACTGACAGAACATATTAACGCTAATAACTCGTTACACCCCTCTCAGTCAGGTTTTAGAAGGGCCCATTCGACCAAAGCTGCCCTTCTAATAGCTACAGAAGAACTGAGAAAGATGGCAGACGAGGGACAAACAGCAGCACTGATCCTGTTGGACCTTAGTGCGGCGTTTGATACCGTATCTCATAAACTGCTTCTACAAAGACTCGAAGTCTGTGGTATCAGACACAGGGCACTGAAATGGATGACATCGTTCCTTTCTGGAAGGAGTTTTCAGGTATCACAACATACACACTTATCTAAGTCCTTCCCACTAGAACGGGGAGTACCACAGGGCTCAATCTTGAGCCCGACACTCTTCAATCTGTATGTGGCTCCACTGGCAGAACAAGTACAGCAATATAATGTGTCAATCGTATCGTATGCGGACGATACGCAGTTGATTGTATTGCCGTCCCAGAACCAAGAACAAGCCGCAGCCCGTTTCTCCGAATGTCTGAGGCATGTGGAGAGTGGATGTCTAACCACTGCCTTAGATTAAACGGAAGCAAAACAGAGGTAATGATTGTGGGTAAGGCACCATCCATCTGGTCCTCCACATGGTGGCCCGAATCCCTAGGCATAGCACCCACACCCAAGGCAGAAGTCAAAAACCTGGGAATCTGGTTAGATGAGAAGATGACTTTTGATAACCAGATCAGGAATGTAGCCGGAAAATGCTATGGAGCCATAAAAATCCTGAAAAAGATCACTGATCTCCTCCCGCCCGAAGCAAGAAAAACAATAGTACATGCCGTAGTCACCTCCCAACTGGACTACGGCAATGTGCTATACCTGGAAGCCACAAAAAAAGGTCTAGGAAAACTGCAGAGAGTTCAAAATGCAGCTGCCCGGTTGGTGCTTAGACTACCAAAGAAAAAAACTAACATGAAGAAAGCACTGGTAAGCCTGCACTGGCTGCCAATTGAAAAAAGGGTGCCTTTCAAGGCAATGTGCTACTGCCACCGGATCTTGACACTTAACAGCCCTAAATACTTGCAGCCTTTACTAACTCACTATATCCCTGGACGAAATCTAAGATCTACGGACAAATCCATGGTCACCATACCAAGAATCTACAGAGACAGGATGGGGGTTGTTCCTTCAGATACCGTGCGGCCAAGATCTGGAACACCCTTCCAATAAATATGAGAACAGAGACATGTGAAAGCAAATTCCACAAACAGCTTAAAACTTGGCTATTTGAAAAGAAAGACGATTAGGCGGACCAGCAGACGCACGATCAACAGGTGTAACAGACGACGGCATCTTCTCCTCTTCACCTTGTCCTCAGTTCTGAGTCTTAGCGCGGGGACACACCGTCGGTGTAACCAGGCGCTCTACAAATGGATAACTAAATAAATAAACTGCTAAAACTGGCCATGTTGCTCCTTATCTACCTAGTGGACCGAGCCTGGTAATGTTATTTAAATGTTTTAGGACGCCTTTAAACCAGAGCTTATGCTCCTGGTATGCGAATGGAATTTCAATATCCTCGAAAGGAATATATTCCCCTGGTGGATCATCTTCTTTGTAGAAGTGAAACATACATGTTACTGGATTTGCTTCTGGGAAGTCAAGTCAAGTCAAGTCAAGTCATAAAATTTATATAGCGCACTACATACCCAGAGGGTTTCAAGGCGCTTAGGAGGGGGAGGATGATTATTTGTCAAAAATCCACGTTTTAAGCTGTTTTCTGAACGCTAGGTGATTCTGGGTGAGGCGAAGGTAAGCGGGGAGTGAGTTCCATGTTCTGGCAGCCAGGTAAGAAAAGGATCTGCCTCCCATGGTGGTCTTGTTGATGCGAGGTACAGTGGCGAGGGCTTGGCTGGAAGAGCGAAGTTGGCGGGAGGGGGTGTAGAAGGACAGTCGAGAGTTGAGGCAATCTGGTCCGATGTCGTAGAGTGATTTGTGTGCGTGGGTAAGCAGACGGAAAGTAATTCTCTTATTGACGGGTAGCCAGTGGAGGTCTTTGAGGTGACCAGAGATGTGTTCGTTGCGTGGGATGTCTAATATGAGCCTGGCTGAGGCGTTTTGGATTCGTTGTAGTTTCTTCTGAAGTTTAGCAGTGGTACCTGCGTAGAGGGTGTTTCCGTAGTCCAGTCGGCTCGTGACCAGGGCATGGGTGACTGTTTTCCTTGTTTCGGTGGGTATCCAGCGAAAAGTTTTTCTGAGCATGCGAAGAATGTTAAAGCAGGAAGAGGATACGGCGCTGACTTGTTTGTTCATAGAGAGTGAAGAATCCAGGATGACGCCAAGGTTCCGTGCGTGGTCTGTCGGGATGGGTGCGTTTCCGAGGGCTTCCGGCCACCAGGAGTCGTCCCATGCAGAGGGGGATTTACCTAAAATGAGGACTTCTGTTTTGTCTGAGTTCAGTTTCAGACGGCTTTGTTTCATCCATTCGGCGACTTCTTTCATTCCTTCGTGTAGGTTAGTTTTGGCGGTGCTGGGGTCCTTGGTGAGAGATAGGATCAGTTGAGTGTCATCCGCGTAAGAGATGATGTTGAGGTTGTGTTGGCGGGCGATGGCCGCGAGGGGGCTCATGTATACGTTGAAGAGGGTGGGACTGAGTGAGGATCCTTGTGGTACGCCGCAGATGATTTCAGAGGCCTCGGATTTGAATGGTGGGAGGCGGACTCTCTGGGTTCTTCCGGTGAGGAACGAGGTGATCCATTCCAGTGCCTTTCCTTGGATTCCGATGTTTCTGAGGCGTTGTAAAAGGGTGCTGTGGCAGACTGTGTCGAAGGCTGCAGAGAGGTCGAGGAGGATGAGGGCGACTGTGTCTCCATTGTCCAGTAGAGTTCGAATGTCGTCTGTTGCTGCGATGAGGGCGGTCTCAGTGCTGTGTTTGGCTCGGAAGCCAGATTGTGAGGGGTCGAGAGATTTGTTGGCTTCGATGAAGGCGGCGAGCTGGTTGTTGACAGCTTTCTCGATGACTTTGGCCGGGAATGGAAGAAGCGAGATGGGGCGGTAGTTTTTGAGTTCGGTGGGGTCTGCTGTTGGTTTTTTCAGAAGGGCGGTGAGTTCAGCGTGTTTCCAGTCTTCTGGGAAGGTAGCGGAGTTGAAGGAACAGTTGATGACGTCTCGGAGGTGCGGAGCTATGACGGAGTCGACTTTGTTGAAGATGTGGTGAGGGCATGGGTCTGTGGGGGATCCAGAGTGGATGGAATTCATCAGGCGGATGGTGTCCTCAGTGGAGATTGGGTTCCAGGCGTTAAGGGTGTTAACGAGGGGAAGATGGTCGGCTGATGGTGGGGTGGGTTGGCTTCCGGGTTGGTTGTCAAAGCTGTTGTGGATGTCAGCAATCTTGTTGTGGAAAAAAGAGGCTAGGGAATCGCAGAGGGTTTGAGAGGGGGTGATGTCGTTGGAGTTGGCCGAGGGGTTGGAAAACACTGTATCCTTCAACGTTGAACAAACCAAAAAGCTAATACATAGGATTTTCAGTCCTACTCAGCTATGGCAAATATTATCCCTTACCCACTCCAGACGTCTATTGGAGTTTTATGACTAGGGTTCTCCGAGAAAAGCACAACTGAGTTACTTCAGTATCTAGTGTTAAATTAGTGCCTTACCAAACCGTTGGGCGCCATGTAGTGTAGTTTCTATATCCCAAATAGGCTCTGCGGATCGGAATAATATACACTATAGTTTTGACATAGGACTGAGGTCGGTATGTCTCTATTGAGTATATTAAACTTAATTACTTGTGTGCGCCAGCTAACTCAGAGGTCACTAGAAACTTTCTGAAATGAACAAGAAGGGATTTGTTTCTGACAACCGCAACTTTGTTTCCCCCTAGAGTCTGAATAATATCTTCGGAGTCGTGGAAACAACAGATAACTGTTTCACTCAGTTAATTGTGCATGTTTCGTTTCTACAGTGTTGCACAGAAACAGTGAGACGGGCGTTTCAATAAAAAGAGTTTATTGAATAGTCTTCTTTCTCATGCAAGAGATATGAACTGCTACAATCGTAAGACAGAATGCGAAGCATAATACGTACAGCGTGAACAGTAATATAAAATAATACTGTAATAGCATGGTCTGTAACTACGACATATATAAAAATACATACAGAAATAACAGGCTAAAATACTCAACTGGTGCTTCTAAAATAATCCTACCACAGTGTACCTAACCTACGTCTAGTACGAGGGAAGAAGTAGGTGCTGTTTTAGCTATAATTTAGTTCAGTTGTGCCAAGAATTGCCAAAGATTTCTCTAGGTCCCAATCAGCTCCATACCTTACAATGAGAGAGCTTGGTATCTCTTTCCCAGGACTCGATCTCTAACACACCGCAAGGGGAGTCAGAAACACTGGAGCTGGATTCTCGGCGAGGAGGATGACAGCGTCTGGTCAGCGCGTCAGTTGGGGAGTTGACTTCCTTCCGGACTTGCTGTGGCGAGCCGCGTCATGCAAGTAGGTAGCCGAACCGCACTCTGCCTTGCCATAGCAAGTGAAGGTATATTTATACCTTGAAGGTGTTTAGGAATGCCAGTATTGACTTAAAAGTCAGGCAAAAGAACGTCATGAATGAACACCTAAGGAATAGATGTTTATGCATAATAAATGAGTTTTTGGAGAAATCAATATCCAAGCAAGGGGAGGTCCTAAAGGCTTCAGTGTCTGGTTTTTCAGGAACCTGTTGTGACGTGGATGAATGGAAGTAAGTAGCCATGACTGTATTTGGGTAGCATGGACTATGTCTAAATAAGGACTGGATTTCTATGCCTATATAAGGGCAATGTGAAATGTACCTATATAAGGGTATGAATCGGGAAATTCATACGGAATCTAAATCGATACACAACACTGGAGTGTACCTAAAGTACTTGGAATCATTTTATAGAGGAAGCAGCTAGGCTGTGGTCCTGGATAGCAGGGCCCCAGCCAGACTAAAGTCGAAAAACATTGAAACATCAGCAAAAAGTGGGGGTAACTATAAGAAGCAGATCCTACTCTCCTACACACGTCACTGCAGATCCAGGGCTTGCTACCAGCTACAGCAAGCTCCGAGCATTCGCACAAATGTGGGTGGCGACCTGGGCACTGGTGTCCGAGTGACCCAAGAGGAGCCTCACTCAAAGCCTAGGCTAGGAACGGCGGTCGCTGTGGCTAAACAAGATATTGCAGCGGCCTGGGTGGATTGGTGCACGGCCCAAGAGGAACCCCTCTTTGAGACACATGGTTGTCCTGAGAGGTTCCATAGGGCTTGGGGCAAATGGCTGATCCTACGGTTTTAAATTGCCAGCTTTGGCTCTCCCGTGTAACGGGGTGCTGCTTCCAGCTTGGGTGGCTTGCATAAATACTTCTACCTACACAGTGTTTTTTTTACTGTCTGTTGGAGATGGAATTGGCTTTACTGTATAAGATGTATGCTGTCTTTTTTTTCTCAAAATGATAATAAAATTGATTTATCTTCTCACCAGAATAAACCATCTCAAAACATTATGAATTGTGTAACGGTCTCGGCTGTTGAAACTGCAGAATGATATGGTTGGTGCCACCTTTGTAAGTTGTTCGAATCTGGACAGCCATGAATCCTCTTTTGATCTCTCAGCCTGGATGGGTTGTACAGAATATTTACACAGCCGGTCTGAAGATACTGATGGGGAGTAGATGCTCCTGCTTTAGTGATGAAAGGAGTTGATATTTTTTGTCCTCAAGTGGTTTTTGATTCCCATTTCTTCTCCTAGTTTCTTTTTCCCATGTGCTCAGGTCTTTCAATATTTTTTTGTTGAATCCCAGAAGTTATGTCTATCAGGATAGTTTATGATCCACACTTGGTAACAGGTCCTCAACACTGCATACATTTCATGAGAGTCGGACAGGTTTATTTCGCAGTGAAGCAGCCTCTGTGAAGTTCGTTGCTTGGTGAAGGGACGTTAGTGACGTTGAAGAACCTACATTCTGTTTGGAGACGCTGCGAACGTTGGAGTTTGTCCTTTAACTCAAAGCTCCTCTGACATTCAGAGGAAAGGGAGGATCTCTGCCCCGAAGGATCGTTAGATGTCATGGGAGGTTTAACTTCAGCTGTAGATTCTTAGATGATGTAAAAGATCACATTTCTTTTTTTTAAATGAAGGTTTTTTGGCAGTGATTTGAGAAGGCTTCCATCTTGTATGTGTTACTTGAGGTTGCTGAGCACCACCTTTTGTTTACAGCAGTTTCCATGCCCTGTGCAGCGTCATGGCTGTCGCCTGTGTGCTCTTTGATGGCGTACAAGGCTTGCCTTAAGATTAAAGCTCTTGCTACACACAGTGCAGTGATAAAGCCTCTGTCCTGTGTGTACGCTTTGATGCCGTACAAGGGTCACAGTGCAGTGATAAAGCCTCTGTCCTGTGTGTACGCTTTGATGCCGTACAAGGGTCACAGTGCAGTGATAAAGCCTCTGTCCTGTGTGTACCCTTTGATGCAGTAAAAGGGTCGCCTTCCGAGAAAACCTCTTCTCACACACAGTGCAGTTATAAAGCCTCTGTCCTGTGTGTGTGACTTGATGGCGTGCAAGGTCTGCCTTGAGAGTAAACCCCTTGGAACACACGGTGCAGTGATAAGGCCTCTCTCCTGTGTGTACGCTTTGATGGCGTACAAGGGCGGCCTTAAGAGTAAACCCCTTGGAACACACAGTGCAGTGATAAGGCCTCTCTCCGGTGTGTGTTCTTTGATGCCGTACAAGGTTTGCCTTCCGAGAAAAGGGTTTGGAACACACAGTGCAGTGATAAGGCCTCTCTCCTGTGTGTATGCTTTGATGCCGTACAAGGGTCGCCTTCTGAGAAAAGGGTTTGGAACACAGAGCGCAGTGATAAGGCCGCTCTCCTGTGTGAGTTTTTTGATGCAGTACAAGGTTTGCCTTATGAGAAAAGGGTTTGGAACACACAGTGCAGTGATGAGGCCTCTGTCCTGTGTGTACGCTTTGATGGCGTACAAGGGCGGCCTTAAGAGTAAACCCCTTGGAACACACAGTGCAGTGTTAAGGCCTCTCTCCGGTGTGTGTTCTTTGATGCCGTACAAGGTTTGCCTTCCGAGAAAAGGGTTTGGAACACACAGTGCAGTGATAAGGCCTCTCTCCTGTGTGTACGCTTTGATGCCGTACAAGGGTCGCCTTCTGAGAAAAGGGTTTGGAACACAGAGCGCAGTGATAAGGCCGCTCTCCTGTGTGAGTTCTTTGATGCAGTACAAGGTTTGCCTTATGAGAAAAGGGTTTGGAACACACAGTGCAGTGATAAGGCCTCTCTCCTGTGTGTGTTCTTTGATGCCGTACAAGGGATTCCTTATCAGAAAAGGGTTTGGAACACACTTTGCAGTGATAAGGTCTCTCTCCTGTGTGAGTTCTTTGATGCAGTACAAGGTGTGCCTTCTGAGAAAAGGGTTTGGAACACACAGTGCAGTGATAAGGCTTCTCTCCTGTGTGTACGCTTTGATGTTGTAGAAGATGTCCCTTCTGAGTAAAGCTTTTCTCACAGACATTGCAGTGAAAGGGCCGCTCTCCACTGTGAGTTTTTTCATGTGTTGCCTTATCAGCAAACCTCATTTCATGCTCAGTGTAGGGATACCGATCTGTGTGTGTTTGTTCGTGCAGTAAAAGATGCGTCTTTCCAGCAAATGTCTTCTTACACTCAGCACAGACATACGCTCTTAGGCCGGTGCCTATTCTTTTCTGCCTTGCAAGTAGTGTTTTATTGTTAAAATTCTCCGTCCTGTGTATTCCTTGGTGTTTTCCTTCATTGATTTTACAAGAAAAATTCTTCCTTCCTCCGGAAGCTTTACGTTTCTCTTTCCCATCCGTACTTTCTGTCGTCGGCTGCTGGGCTGCAGAATGAAATGAACACCGAGAATTACACACGGGAAATATTTCTTGAAAGAAATGCACGGTTATAATATGAGAAAGGTGGACAGCAATATCTAGGAAGGAAGGAAAATGTTACTACCTGTAAACAATCATTTGCTGCTTGTAGTTCTACAGTTCACATGTGGTGACCTCTCATGGGTTGGGTTCTGACTACTAAAAAAAAATTAATTTAAGATTGAGTTTTGATCTGGAGAACGACTCGTAAACCCATACCAGAAAGGCATAATGCATCAGCGCGCAGACTCCAATTAAAATCATTGTGTTTTTTTTCCATTGGAGTACGACTGCTTATCTGTGTAAAATATAAAAAATAAACTACTTAATCTAAGCAACCTGTATACTTTGCAACCATACAGCAAGTGGGTGATGCATGTGAGCCTGCAATATGACAAGCTGATAGTATTTGCAAGAGAGTAACATTTTCCATTTGCAGCAAGCTGTGGCACATCACAGGTTGTGCAATAACTTAAAAGAATCTGTATGATCCAGAACGCCGCAGCCAGGCTCATTCTAGGGACACCACGCCACAAACATATGACCCAACCCCTACGAAGCCTCCACTTGCTCCCCGTCGAGAAGAGGATCACCTTCAAACTCCTCACCCACGCCTACAAATCCCTCAACAACATCGGACCCACATACCACAACGACTGAGTATGATGTCCACGTACCCAAGAGGAACCTCTGCTCCACTGACCTCGCCCTGGCAGAGGTCCCTCGCATCCGAAGAAACAGATCCTGCGGGAGAGCCTTCCCCTACATCGCAGCCAAATCCTGGAATGAGCTCCCGGTCAACATCAGACGCTCCCCAAGCCTCCACACGTTCAGGAAGGACCTCAAGACCTGGCTTTTCGACTGATCCAGAGCTGCTCCTCCTCCTCCCCCTCCCCCCCAGCGCCTTGAGACCCTCACAGGTGAGTAGCGTGCTCTATAAACCGCTGATTGATTGATTGAAAGGAAAGAATGGCTAATTGAGTTACTAATATGCTTAGAACAATTAAGCACTTTTGGGTATCTTCCTTGCATTGATGTCACCAGAGAAATATCTTATGAAAGGATGCACAGAACCACATGTTTCTGCTTTACAAATATCTACTAGAGGTATTTTGGGTAGAAAAGCCATGGGTGCATCTTTATCACACATGGACTCAGCCTGTGTTATTTCTATGTGGTGTCTCCGCTAGGCCGGGGCAGTAAATGAAGTTCCGCTTACGGAATTTGGGTAATTTTGCGCTCCGCGGAGAACACCGAATTGCCAAAACTTCCACGATCCGTGGAATTTTTTGCTTCTTCACGCTTTTAAAATGCGTGTTCATGAGATATTTCCCCCCGAGCACGCAAACAGGAAAAAAGCATCGTGAACGGGCGGAACAAACAATTCCGCGTGTTCGCAGAATTCTGCGGGCTCTCAGAGATTTTTTACAGTTTCGCTGAGCTTTGGGTAACTCGACTACGGAAATTCCGCTCACCCCTAGTCTCCGTACGAGTAGAAAACCATATGCCAAATTGTGCCGGTGCAAAAAACGGTCTTATTTTTCAATTCTGGTAATGTAGAGCAGGAGTGCATGTTCAACACTGGATGCATATTTAACTTTGTCTTTGTAAACTTGCAGGAACTGTTCATCTACTGATGGGGCGTGTAATTTGCTAACTGGTTGAGGAAGTGACTGCTACTAGGTAGATAAGGCTTGCAGTCATGTAGTGGCTTAAAAGGTAGACTTGTTACTCTTGATAAGACAACATTAAAATCTTAACTGGATGCCAGGGGTGCTCTGGTAGGATAACCATTCTCAACTCTCCCATGAACATTTTCACAAGAGTTTTTTCGAAAGTATTCAAACGTTTGTGTAGGCTAGGCCAGCTTCTTTATGTATGTATGTATATGTTATTTCTATACTACAAACCAAGCCTGCAGCTAGGGCCAAAGATGAGCATAAGTTATTTTTAGAGAAGTGAGTCCTTAACTCTTTCCTAAACGAGAGCAATGTCGGGCGGTCCTGATGGATACAGGGATGTTGTTCCAGATCATGAGTTCATAGATGGGAAAGGCCTGCTAACTTGTTTTTTTTCTTTGTTACAGTTCTAAGTCTGCAGTCCGATGGAGTTCTCCAACCTCACATTTGTTGCACTTGAAAATAAGAGCTGAACTTAAGGACAACGAGAATGATGAACAAGTGATAAGAAAGAGGCAATAGCTACTAAAGAGGACATTTTAAAGGGAAAAGCAAGACTACTGTCCTGGAAGAGTCTTAAACTTTGTAAGATGATACGAATAAGTAAGGAGAGCAGTCACAATTTGATTGACACAAAAAACACATGAACTTCTGACAGATGAATCAAGCTCAGAAGGTGACTCAGACGACTCTGCTAGCAACTACCTAGAAAAAAAACTACTTGACAGACAAGGATGGACAATGGAATATCATAAAAAAGGAAAAACAAAAGCAAGAGGCACAAACAGAGGAAGAGAAAGACAGGAAAGAGCAAATGGAAGACAAAAAGATAACACCCCATAGGAAGAGAAAGGTGATAGAGCAAGACGAGATATGAATTAAATCTCCATTATTAAATCATCACAACATTAACTGACAGTGGATGAACTAAATATCCAGAACCTTGGCTTAAATTTCTGCCCCAGGAGGAACTTAGATTGCAGTTCATGTAGAATTGACATATTTCCATTTCCAAGATATCAACATAAAATCAGACCCAAGCCAATGAACATGAGAATAGAGGAGCCCAATACAGAAAACATGACTTGAGTTCAAGAGACGCTGATACTTCATGACATCGGCTGGTCTGGATGATGGAAATATATGTGCAACGAAAGAGCGGGAAGCGTTGCTCGGAAAGGAGGCACAGATAGATCAGGGAAGCCTAACTCGCTTCAAAAAGCAAGCTACATACAACTCCTCCTTGCCTCATGATAATCTGGGTGTCTTTAGTGACTCGGTCGCCAACGACTTGTTCAAATAAATTGTTCACCAGTCAAGGCAAGAAGGAAAGAATCAGATCCAACTTGAGTAACGGACAAAGGGAGGCCATTAACACATTCCGTAATGACAACATAAGTACCAATGTCATCCGATAAGGGGCAAGAATGTGGTTTTAATGATTGTTTGCAATTATGAACAAAAGGCTTTTCAATAATAATTAAATACGGATTGTTGTGAAATGGGAATGGCAACATTTTCATTTGTGTAAAACACTACCCTCTACTGTACCATGCTTTTACCTTCTAACAAATGTATGCAAGAACAGGGGGGGCGTTTAGTGCCCTCCAACAATAGCTCACTGGAAAACACAGCAATAAACTAAAACCATTTATTGCTGATTCTTGTGGAGAGCCTCCAATCATATTGTATAGATAGAGAGAATTTTCTACAAAAGATATACACAGGAGACAATCATATTTGACAATTACCTAGGATGTGATCTTGCTAATTATGTACAAAACACACGCAAGATCTAAGAGCATACGAACACGCTTTTTGCAATAGACCAATATCTCCATATGACTATACATGGATGCTTAGGACCATGACTTTTGCCTAAATAACAATATTTTCATATTTAAAGATAGATATTACAGACAAATCTCAGGGACAGCAATGGGCACCTGTTCTCCCAGCTATGCAAATGTATTTGTGGTCTGGTGGAAGGAACAGGTGTGTCGTGTAGTTCCCACTAATCCGTAGGACCTGCGCGTTTGTTGGACAACATAAACTTTGGATGAGGTGCCTAGACTGGCTCCGGGCACCTCCGCAGGATGGGTTGGCCTAGAGACCAGCTAGCTCACAGGGCCACCATAAGACTCCCTAACCTTACCAGGAAGCCAATGGTTTCTGGCAACCACTGAACGAGACAACCCTGACCCCTCATGGATCGTGGAAACAGAACAGAACCTTTTGCTCAGTCACGCAAACTTACTTGCTCTCAGAGAAATATACAAAGAATACACAGTGGGACGTTTTCAATTATTTATTGAACCAACGTTATTCTTGTATAGAATACATAAGCTGCAATAATCAGAAGATTGAAGCAGTTGAAAGTGATTACAAACACGTAAATAGTAGATATAGTTCAATCATGGTGCTAAAACAGTGTATATATGCAGGCATATAAGCAAGGCAGTAATCAGGCGGACTCCTACTATGCACTCCCTACTCTGCGTGTACCTAGAATGTGGGTGGGTGTGAAGCCAAGAATCCCCACTAAGGGACATGACAGGAGAGAATGCAGGCCACGAATGGGTTACAAACTAAACTCCCCCTCACGGAGATGCCAGCCCGCTGCAGAGTGAAGTCTCAGCCTGCACGGATCCTCGGTGTCAGCTGTAGCGCCTCCTCTACTAATCAATTGGGATGCTCATTATTTATAATAGAAAGCATCTTTGTGATGTACGTATAGATTTGTCTGTGTTCTAGATATGTAGATAGCCCTGTCACCCTGTGGATGAAGATACAACATTTGTACATAGTGCGTCAAGAGGCCTTGTACATGGTGTTAGAGGCATCGTGATAATTTTGTGTGAAGCTAGATGTGTAAACAAAGTAGTCTCAGAGAAACTACTCCAACATTGTCGTGCATGCAAATATGTGCAAAAGGTCACAGCAGAAATGTTAACATAAACAAGCATTTGCAATGCATCGGTCTCGCCTTTGGAACCTCATGTGTATTTAGCTATGCAGCACATTAGCCTGGGTGCTAAACATCTACTGTTCTTTAACATTGAGGGAAAGTAAGCACCAAACTGGGAACACATGAAGAGAAATATTGCCTTTCAGCAGGAAATGGTGTAGTCAAAACCTTTCATACCGCTTACTTTGTCCGACAGTATGCCACATTGACTCATTTGTGTTCTCACTTAGTTGTGTTGGGAAAGACATGTACCAAATAAATCCCATTGTATTCAATATTATATGATTTACATTTTTCCTGATCACTGCAGATTTTTGATGCAACCTTAAAAGAAACAGAATTAGTAAGTGTGTTGCTCAGAAATAAAACGTCAAAGATGCAGGCTTCTAAAAGTAAAGTCGCCCTCCTGCATACAAGGAGCTGGAGTTGACAGGCTACTTTTATCATTGATACATCAGATAAATCCATCCCACAGCGCTTTTGAAAATGGTTTTAAATCTATAAGCACCTTTCTGAAACGTGTCGAAGTCAGCATTCATGAGTGTCATTGTGCAAATATGTGATACGATCTGCTACAATTTGGATGACTCGGTGCCACTCTTTTACGCGCCCGCTAAACCACCTAGTTTAACGTGAATTGTACTGCATATGTGGAATGTTCAGGGAAAAAGACACTTAGGAAGTCGACGACAACCTGCTACTATCTTCGAAATTCAGGAACATATACAGTCTCTGAGATTTCAAGCTGTCCAGTTTTAGCTACAAGTAACCAACTCCTCCACTCCTGAACTTTCTTTGCACCCTCGTATTTGTAGTTTTGCTGTCTCAGATATTTGTACAAACTGTAAGCGAGCGACTCACAATAAAGTCGGCCACCCCCCTATACGCTCAAGTCCAATGAATGCAAGTGAGGACTTTGGGCCACGGAGAGACAACTCAAGGGGAAAGAAAGTAAAGCGCATCCCAGGACGGTTTCCCAGACGACAAGCGGGTCTGTGGCCCTCACCACCCCCAGGGATAGTTAGTGCCTGGCCGCCTGCATTAGCGGGCTGAGGCCGCAGTGGTTCCTGCTCTCCATGGCTGCCCCCTTGCGCAGGAGGAAGCGCACCAGGGGCTCCCAGCCCCCGGCAGCCTCCAGCTTCAGCGCTGTGTTGCCGTCCTCGTCGATGCAGTCCACTGGCGGCAGCAGGATGGAGCTTGACAAACCCTCCGGCTGGACCTCCTGAGGAAGACGCCCGCCGAACTGGGACGAGCTGCTGCCACCGCCCTCTGGCTCCAGCAGCCGCCAGGCGCCTTCGCAGTCTTCCTCATCGCAAGTGTGCAGCAGCTGCTGGCAGCGGGTCGGGAGGCTGCGCTCCATGGCGGCGCCGGTGAGGACACACTGCAGCCCCGTTACTCAGAGGGGGTTGGCTTTGGGCAAGTCTTGTTCCTGGTCTTCCATCGAGCGCTGTACCCCCATAGAGCTCTGTACCCCCTACGTCACGGGGGGGGGGCAGATTTCCATAGAATCGGCCTATCTGCCGCCGCTCCCCCATCAAGCTTTGCACCCCCGGTTGAACAGCAGCACTAGGCTGCTGTTTAGTTTACGAAGCATTAATATTCACAAATATATCAAACAGCAAGCATGTATTTACAGTCAAAGTGCAGGGGGAGAAAAAAAGCACAAAAGGTGTCCTGCACCACTTGTATGTTAAACCTTCTTGGAGTATTTCCAAATGCTCGGACATTCGTCTGCAGCCCCCGCAAATGCATTTTTTGGCACAAAGTGATGCAGGAGCCCGGGGTGTCCCAAGCGGGTCTGCACACCGTGCCTCCGCAGCTCGCACTGCACGTGCTCGGGATCAACAGTACGCCGAGCTCATCAGTGGCACCTTGAACTTACTGGCACCTTGAACTTTCCATTGGGCACGAAGCGGGCTCTGCAGAACAGCGGCGCAGCAGCACCCGCAGCGCACAAGGCCAGGGCATGTTTCAATAGAGCATGCGCAAATGCAAAACGTTAGGGGGTACACGGAATGATGGTGGACGTGGTGGGATGTCATGTGTCGTAATGTGCGCATGCGCACCATTCTTGCGCATGCGCAAAACGGGAGGGGGTACAGAGCTCGATAGGGTACAGAGCTCTATAGTACACCAGCTCTCCTCGGGCTGGGACCAGGGGTCGCCGGCTACTTCGGTATGCATGCGCTGGAAGAGGTTCTCAGTCTGGAGCCTGCCTGTAGTTCAAGTTCAAGTTCAAGTTCAGGAATTTATATAGCGCGCTACTCACCCAGAGGGTCTCAAGGCGCTTGAGGGAGGGAGGTGAATTATTTATCGAAAAGCCAAGTTTTTAGTTGTTTTCTGAAGGAGAGGTGGTTCTGTGTAAGGCGGAGGTGAGTGGGGAGAGAGTTCCAGGTCTTGGCCGCTAAGTAGGAGAAGGATCTTCCTCCCATGGTGGATTTGTGGATGTGCGGAATTGCGGCGAGTGCCTGATTGGATGATCGTAGTTGGCTGGTGGGTGTGTAGTAGGACAGTCTAGTGTTGAGGCATTCGGGTCCTAGGTCGTAGAGGGCCTTGTGTGCGTAGGTGAGGAGACGGAACGTTATTCTCTTGTTGATGGGGAGCCAGTGAAGGTCTTTCAGGTGACCGGAGATGTGAGCTTGACGGGGGATGTCCAGTATGAGTCTGGCTGAGGCCTTTGGATGCTTTTGAGTTTTTTCTGTAGTTTGGTAGTGGTTCCGGCGTAAAGGGTATTTCCGTAGTCCAGTCGGCTAGTGATCAGTGCGTGGGTGATTGTCTTTCTTGTTTCGGTGGGGATTCAACGGAAGATTTTTCTGAGCATGCGTAGGATGTTGAAGCATGAAGATGAGACGGCGTTGACTTGTCTGGCCATCGAGAGGGAGGAGTCCAGGATGAATCCCAGGTTGCGTGCGTGATCTGTAGGTATGGGTGCTGTACCTAGGGCCGGTGGCCACCATGAGTTGTCCCAGGATGAGGGGGATGATCCTAGGATGAGAACTTCCATTTTCTCTGAATTCAGTTTTAAACGGCTGTTCTTAATCCATTCGGCTACTTCTTTCATTCCTTTGTGTAGATTGGTTTTGGCGGTGTTTGGGTCCTTGGTAAGGGAGAGGATCAGCTGGGTGTCGTCTGCGTAGGAAAAGATGTTGAGGTTGTGTTGTCTTGCGATGGAAGCGAGGGGACTTATGTAGACGTTGAAGAGGGTGGGACTGAGTGATGATCCCTGTGGTACGCCGCAGATGACTTTGGTGGCCTCTGATTTGAATGGGGGAAGGCGTACTCTCTGGGTTCTCCCGGTGAGGAACGAGACGATCCAATCCAGAGCTTTTCCTTGTATTCCGACGTTGTTGAGGCGTTGTATGAGGGTGCTACGACAGACTGTGTCGAAGGCGGCGGAGAGGTCGAGTAAGATGAGGGCGACTGTCTCTCCGTTGTCCAGTAGTGTTCTGATGTCGTCTGTAGCTGCGATGAGGGCGGTTTCGGTGCTGTGTTTGGCTCGGAAGCCAGACTGTGAGGGGTCGAGGGAATTGTTGGATTCAAGGAAGGCGGCGAGCTGACTGTTGATGGCTTTATCAATTACTTTGGCAGGGAATGGGAGGAGTGAGATGGGGCGGTAGTTCTTGAGTTCTGAGGGGTCTGCTGTGGGTTTCTTCAGAAGTGCGCTGAGTTTGGCATGTTTCCAGCTTTCCGGGAAGGTGGCGGAGTCGAAGGAGCAGTTGATGACATCGCGGAGATGGGGTGCGATGATGGAGTCTGCTTTGTTGAAAATGTGGTGGGGAAAGGGGTCGGTAGGTGATCCAGAGTGGATGGAGTTCATCAGGCGGATGGTGTCTGTATGTTCCGGGCCTGGACCCGAAGTCTTGGGTGGAAAGTAGTAGGGTCGGTTCCGAGTGAGGTTGGCACAGTTTTAAAGGATAGAAGTAAAGCAACATGTTGCTGAATTTAAAAAGTTTGTTTCTTCACTTCAATGACTGTTTCATATCTGCTAAACTTTCAGTATGCATGTGTGATACCAGAAGCACGATGTGACCCTCTGATCCGGATTGGTATCCCAACGACCCGCAGCACGACGAGACAAAGAGGGCAGGGAGGGTCTAAAGGTAACATGGACAAAGCGTGAATGACAATAAGTACACAGCGAGAGCCTCGCTCCAGCAGGAATGACGAAAAAAGTCCTCACCCTGTAATCAAAGGACATAGTAACACGCCGCCAGTAAACGATCCAATCCCGGTGGGCGGGGCCAAAAGGAGACAAGGCGGCAACAAGGAGGGACTAAGAAGCCTCCTTTCTAATCGTGACCCTTGTTTTGCATGCAGGATGACGCCAGCAAATGAGGAAGATGGGCGGGGCTTCAACTCCGCCTGAGAGAGCTTTGGAATCTGTATTGATTCCAAGAAGTTCTGGTATGACGAGAGCAGCGCATGCGTTGTCACGTCAGGCTGAGACCTAAAAAGGAGTCCAGTGTGGAAATATGTCCTCCCTCAATTGTTGGTGTATTTACCTTTTTCTTCCCCATGCGGTCTTCAGAAGGTTCTTATGGTGTACAGACAAAATATCGACTCCAAAATATCGACTGGACATAATATCGAGTTTTAAATATAGACTGGACAAAATATCGACTGGACATAATATCGACTACAAAAATATCGTTTTTCAGGTAAGTGAAGTAATATCGACTGTATAAAATATAGATAGCAAAAATATCGAATTTTTAATAATATATAATATTTTATAGTGTATTTTTATGTAATAATATGTGTGAATAGTGTGTATTAATGTTATAAAATATTTTATTAAATGAATTTTGTTTTTATAATAATTGCGTAATGTAATTCTGTAGCGGGTTGTGGGTTTATAGGGGAATAGGGTGGGAAGTAATTTAATAATAATTAATTAATATAGGTTTGTTAATATTTTTAATTAATAATTAATTGATAATTAATTAATATTAATTAGTTAATTAATTAATATAATTTTGAACATATTTTGTATTAGTAATTAATTGTTAATTAATTAATTGTAATTAGTTAATTACATTAATTAGAGTACATTTTTAATATATATAATTTTGTGTTATTTTTAAGTAATTAATTTGGAAAAAATAATATTAATTATTAAAATAATTACAGCTAATGTTCTAATATATTTACTTTATTGTTATTGTTAATTAATAATTAATTGGTAATTAAATAATATTGATAAATTTTGGGCAAAGGAGCATTTTTAGGGTTCAAGGTCAGTTTTCAGTTTTAGGGTAAAGTGGTATTTTTGGGGTTCAGGGTCAGTTTTCAGTTTTTGGGTAAAGGGGCATTTTTAGGGTCAGTTTTCAGTTTTTGGGTAAAGGGGCATTTTTAGGGTTCAGGGTCAGTTTTCAGTTTTAGGGTAAAGGGGTATTTTTAGGGTTCAGGGTCAGTTTTCAGTTCATGGGTAAAGGGGTATTTTTAGGGTTCAGGGTCAGTTTTCAGTTCATGGGTAAAGGGCTATTTTTAGGGTTCAGGGTCAGTTTTCAGTTCTTGGGTAAAGGGGTATTTTTAGGGTTCAGGGTCAGTTTTCAATTTTTGGGTAAAGGGGCATTTTTAGGGTTCAGGGTCAGTTTTGGGTTTTTGGGTAAAGGGGTATTTTTAGGGTTCAGGGTCAGTTTTGGGTTTTTGGGTAAAGGGGTATTTTTAGGGTTCAGGGTCAACAAATAAGATTGTAAATTTTTTTTTATTATTTTCATTTATTATTTAATTATTATAATTTAATTTAAGTAGTTTTAAGTATATTTTAGTAATTAAAATTTAATATTAATTTAATTTAACACTGTTTTTAATAAAGTCGATATTTTTTACATCTATATTATTGTTAACGATATTTTTTACTCGATATTTTTGTACTTACCTGTTTGTAGATACAAACTCGATATTTTGACTGTCGATATTTTGTCCACGATATTTTGGCAAGTCGATATTTTGTCCCTCGATATTATTTCAGTGATCCGGTTCTTATATCAGGAGTTAGAGGGAGGGCCCAGGCCCGCCTCCTCTGGGTTCCGATGGGCATGGACGGGCATGGACGGGCCTGCCCGGCCCGCGGCGCAGGACGCGCCAGGACCTGCAACGGGGTTTTGGGCACACTCCAGGCGCAAGGGATGTTAGAGATTGTGGTCCCCTAGCGGCAAGATTTGCTGGTTCTCCCTCGGCGCAGAAAGATTGCAAATGCCCACCGTCCAGGTCCAGGTCAGAAGGCAAAATGAGGTGAGTGTTAAATCTCCCCGCTGACGCGAAAAGCGGCTACGCACGCAGCAGGCCTGCGACAGTGTTTTAGGCAGACTCCAGGCGCAAGTGAGGTTGAGGATTGTAGTCCCCCAGCGGCAATATATGCAGCTTCTCCCTCGGCGCAGAAAGATTGCAAATGCCCAGCGTCCAGGTCCAGGTCAGAGGGCAAAATAAGGTGAGTGTTCAATCTCCCAGCTGATGCGAAAAGCGGCTAGTTCAAGTCAAAGTTGATTTATCACAAGCTGAAGTAAAAATATATTAATAAAATGAATGTACTGCCTTCATCACATAGCCCCTCATCTGCTGCACAATTTGCAGGTTTTATTAATCTTCTTTGTAGCTAAAGCAGCTCAAAAGTTAATAAAGTTATGCTTTAAAAAAGTTCATTACTAAACTTAAGCTGTTGGTTGCTATGATCAGACATTTAAAGAGGTGACCAATGATCGGAATTTATCTAAACATGTAATAATCTAATATAATTTAAGAGGGCAGAACGAGTTCATTATTGCCATGCATTTTTCACATTTGAGTCATGTTCACTTCACAGGCACTGGTTCGAACCTGCAGGTACTTCAACAGATCACTCTGACATTAGCAGCACTACACGCATGTTGCATATCACTTTAGGTCGCAAGCATTCAATCGTTCAGTATCTCTTAGGGAAACGGGCATTAAAATATAAGTGGCATTAGAGTTTTTGAGAGCTGTTAATGAAAAGAGGTGCCATATATTTTGCCTTTCCGTGCCGCATAATTTATGCAGCCACCCTGCATCATTTGGTTCCCCCACTGCAGCATAATTCCAGTGCCCCTGCTTATATACACAAACTGACATAAAGCAGAAAGTGAAACATGATAAACAAAGCCAGGAGAACACAAGCATTTTTCATGCACTATGTCTCGCATTTACTCGAGTTTGAGCTATTGCCATTGTAAATGACAGTGCCTTTTATTTATGTTTTTGTTTTTAAAACATGAATAAAAGGCATTGTCATTTATAATGCCAATATCTTAAACTCGCGTAAATGCGAGACCTATTGCATTGCAAATGCTTGTTTTTAGTATGCACGGAGTAATAACGAGATTTGGCCAGAATCACAAGATGTCGAGCCGACGCTAAGAATGGAACCCGATTTCCTACGTTCAAAGTCTGCAGCTCTGGCCGTCCAACATCTGCTCTTGAATATACTGTGGTACTTGTCACATCAAGTTCAATCCTTACCTATGTTAATTTCATTCGGAATCATCTTTGTTTAACCCATTGATGTCATTTCTGGGTTGAGCTTGTTTCGGACCTTTTTTGCCGGGGATCATTTTCTTTTTGGTCGTGTTTTCAAGGGACGTTGAGCGCATTTTCCATCCTACCCCGTAGAACAGTGAGCTGGGAACAGAACAGTTCGTACTCCTATAAGTATTGAGTGCGAACGTAAGTGTGGGATGGGCTGGGCGGTTTGTCCCAGTATGCCCGGCTCTAATAAGTACGGTGAACTGAGTCCGGGCTGCAGACTTGACTTTGAAAGTGAGATGGCGACTCCTAGCAGAAGCTTTACAAAGCGTGTGTTGGTGACTGGGGGAGCTGGCTTCATGTAAGTAGCGAAGGTTGATGGTGTATTGCTAGGAGCTGAAAACTAACTTTCTCTTTTGCAAGTTATAGTTAGCACTTGCCCTCCCTGCCGTCAGTGGTTACTTCGCTGCAAGGTAGCTGCTGCACGATAGCCTATGATGTCTACTTTAAAGACTCCTGTGTTATCACTTACTTCTTGAATGAGCCTTCTAATAGGTGCCGCCAATACCAGTGAGACTGGAACTTCAATTTCTCGGGTCTGCTAATAAATGCTAACATATGTTTATAAAGTTCCAAACTGACATTTGTTCTATCGTTCCTGTACTGGTGAGACATGACAACGGCATCACGTCTCCCTTAGTAGTCCATCCATTTTTTTTACTCATTTCCTACATGTCATTTGCACCGGACTTGTATACGTGGGTAGAAAGTCAGGTACTGACTGCCACGTGCACGAGTATACGGAGACCTCTTGATTACGCCACTGCACAGATCATAGCGGATTAGCGTTTGCTTTCTGCTCTGCCCCACGTCTCTTCGTCACGGTCGTCTACTTTGTCAATCTTCACACGATCATGTCAAAATGATAAGCACGCTGCTTCCCTTATGCAACCTGTTATTCCATTCTGCAGACCCGACTGGATACCTAAAACAAGCGCACGCCGCCGCATGCGTTCACAGTGCTTGTCGGCTGGCTCGTGCACAGGTCCTGTGCTAACGCGAGAGAAGCTGACGCCGGCGCCGTACGCCTTCACAGCGCTTGTCGGCGCGCGGCCAGCTCCTGTCGCCTTTTTACACCCCACCCCAACAGGAATCGCCAGCGCGCTGCAACGCTAGCTCTACCTAAACCAGTAAGCAGCTCCAGAGTTCACCCCCGAGTTCCCTAGGAGACTAGAGGGAGTCTACTCTGGATACATGGGGCTACAAAAAACGAGAAGCTACACTCAGGGATTGCACCGTGGACTTCCATTGCAGTCTTGAATAGGTAAGATCTAGGTATCGTCAGGTAAGTACTGGGGGGGGTCTGTGTGCCTGCGTGTGTGTGTCTGCGTCTGTGTGCATGCGTGTGTGTGCATTCGTGAGTGTGGCTGTGTGTGTGCCCCCGTGATTGAGAGAGGCGAGAGGCTGCAGATGTGAATGTGGGACAGGACACGGCGCCGGGCTGGACGTGCACGTCCACACACCAGAATCACTGCGTGTGCCCCAGTTTGTCTCCCTTGAGAGGCATCTCGGCAGCAATAGGTCTCGAGGACGAGACCTAAAAATAGGACAACATATGAAATGAGCTACTTCGCTACATGGACCTAACCCGAGCACATAACAGGTGGTCTGGACATCACAAAATGAAAACATGACATACCATGCGCTGATTTGGATTAGGTATATAGATGACCTTTCCCTGCTGTGGGATGGAAGTAGGGAAATGTCTAAAAGATTAATCCAGAGACAGACAAAAACTGATCTCAACCTAAAATTCACTCATTAGATCAGAAATAAATCTATAAATGACCTGGCTATCCATACTGAGCTAAAGAAGCACACATGGTCACAAGCCTACATAGAAAGGAAAAAGCAGGGCGTTGTGAATAGCGTGCATCCACAGATACTGATAGAAAGTATCACCTATGGTGAAACGCTACGGACCCGTCGAAAAAGGGAAAGCCAAGAAGTGTATGAGAAGGAAGAAAAAAGTACATGGCCAGCAACCAAGCGATAACCCAGAACATGAATAAACTACTTTCAAATCAGAGACACCAAAGGAAAGACCTGATATTACCGACGGGTTAATCCTTACATACAATACGAGATACACAGCAGCAAGACAAATTCTAAACATTGGAAAATATTAAAAGCTGATCAGGTGACTGGACATGATATTACCTCACATCGCTCTATCACGTATCGTAAAGCCCTATCCTTAAAGGACAAACAAGACCATAGCTATATAGATAGTCCAATGAGAGAAAGGGGCCATCTAACCTAAAAGGTTTCAGAAAATGAGGGAAATGTATGGCTTGCAAATCTGGTGTCAAAATAAAGGAGGTTATTCTGCAGAACAGGAAGGAAAAGCAATCAATTCATAACCTGTAGCACAGATCAACTTGATTTTCCCTATTGCTAAGTGATGGAGCACATGAGAGGCATCAAACACGCTGACAAAAATTCCCCAGTGTCTGGAGATTTTGAAAAATGCCATGATAGTATTGTAGACTCGCTCAGTTTCTTTGGCCTTATATCAGAGGAGGTGATCAAGAGAAGAAATTGAAAAGAATCGATTTAAGATATAATACAGACCTGGGTCCCGGGGAAGCCAAGGGCCTGAATAAAGATGAGGAATTACACGCGCACATAGAATGCTTACTGATGTCGAAAGGACATATATGTACACATGCTAGGTAATCTGCACACTTTCCCACTAATGACACACTCTTGAACACATGTTAAAAAAACAACCATTTCCTTGCAAGATTAAAAATATATAATTTCTTTACATTTCTCAGTGCACTACTTAGGGTAAGGGGGATATACCTCATACAACCATACTAGATTGATAATGCTCACCACGAAGGCACAAGAAGTTTGTCTTAAAATCAGTGATGCCACTGCCATCCCGAAGGCTACAAAATCACCCGCAAGTACCACGTCGACTGACCAGGAGGAGGCATAGCCATCGTCCACAAGAACAACCTCCAACTGACCACTTATTCAAATGACCCAATGACTACCATGAAACACCTCCCCTTCCAGATCCAGAGCAACCCCAACACCACCCTCCAAGGCACAGTCCCCAGCGCGGCCTTCAACGACGCCATTGTAGACCTCATTGCACCCCAGGCTCTCGCATCCACCGATTACTTCCTACTCTCCTACTCGGAGACCTCAAATTCCAATTGGACAACCCAGGTGACCAGAACACCTCCTCCCTACTGGAGAACCTCGCCAACATCGGACTCAAGCAGCAAGTCACCGCACTGAGCCACATAGCCAGACACACGCTCGACCTAGTCTTCTCCATCAGCAGGATCATCATCTAGAGCCACACCACCGAAATCCTCTGGACCGACCAGCACTGTGTGTACTTCGCCTTCGACATTCCCACCGTTCACCACCACCCTCATTGCCCCCGCCCCATCGGCCGTAGCTGGAACAAGGCCACCGTAGAACTTCTCGTCAACTTTCTCAGCATGACCGCACCACCAGCAGACGCCAATACCGCAGCACACAACCTTCACCAATGGATCTCCAACTCGCTCTGCGCCGGCACCCCTCAAAAAGACACCAAACAAGCAAAACTTCAATAAAGCCAGCTGGTTCACTCCCGCCCTCCACAAGTCCATACATACCAGCAGACAACTCGAGTAGAGATAGAGGAATAACAAAATCCCAGAAACCCACGCACCCTTCAAAACCACTGTCAACGCACACCACCTTCTTTTCAAAACCACAAAGAAAAAGGCCCCTCAAAGACAGAATCAATGCCTATGCACACAACAGCACAGAAGTCTTCGCCATCGTCAATGAGTTGGCCAGCCCCAACAGCGAGCCCACAGATGTTTCACCCTCCCTAAGACCTCTGCAACAAACTCAGCACATTCTTCCACCACAAGATCAGGCAGATCTACAACAGCTTTGACACCCAAGACTCTACTATAACGCCTGCCACCACCGCACACAACGAAGCCTCACCCAAACAGATCGTGCTCAACTGGACTCCACTCACCACAGATTACACACTCAAGACAATGCAGAGCATCCACTCCAGAGTCCCACTGGATCTTTGCCCATATCACATCTTCCATTTAGCAGCTGCAGCACCATCAACTGCTCCATCAAAGCTGCCACCTTCGCCGAGGACTGGAAACATGCAGAGATCAACCCCCTGCTACATAAGCCGTCTGCCGACCCGACAGACCTCTAGTACTTCAGACCTATCTCCCTCTTCCCCTCTCTTACCAAGGTCATCGAAAAGGCCATCAACGCCCACCTCCCCAAGTTAATCGAAGAGAACCACATCCAGAACACCTCCCAGTCCGGCTTCCGAAGCAATCACAGCACGAGACTGGACTCCTCGCCGCCATCGACTACATCTTCTCCCTCCTTGACTGGGGCGAAACTGCCGCCCTCTTCCTACTGGACCTCATGGCGGCCTTCAGCAACATCTCCCAAAGCTCCCTAATCACAAGACAAGGCACTGGACTGGATCCACTCCTTCCTGACAGGCCGAACACAGTGTCTCAGACTATCCCGTTGCTCTCAGAACTTACAGAAATCAGGTGTGGAGTGCCCCAGGGCTCCTCCCTGAACCCCACCTTCTTCAAAGTCTACATGGCCCCCCTCACGGCCATCGTTAGAAACCACGGACTCAACATCGAGTCCTACGCCTATGACACCCAGCTGATCCTCTTCCTCACGAATGAACCCACAGCCGCCTGATTCAACTTTCACAGCGGAATGAAGGCCGTTGCCACCTGAAAGAAAGACAGCTCCCTTAAGCTCAACTCAGACAAGACCGAAGTACTTATCATGTGACCCGCCCCCTCAGCCTGGGATAACTCCTGGTAGTCTGCCACACTAGGACCCCCTCCTACCCTTATGGACCACGCACACAACTTCTGCATTATACTCGTTTCCTCATTCACAATATGAACCGTCAAATCATCGCTGTAGCCTCATCCTGCTTTGAAAGACATTTAGATGGATCCCCGCAGAACCTAGAAACACCTTCACCCATGCACTCATCACCAGCAGAGTCGACTACGGCAACGCACTCTACGTCGGCGTCACTCAGAAACCGCTCAATAAACTACAGAACGTCCAAAACACCACAGCCAGACTGGACATTCCCTGCTGCAGCCACATAACACAGCACCTCAGACAACTCCACTGGCTCCCAATCATCAAGAGAATCCCCTTCAAGCTCCTCACACATGCCTACAAAGCTCTCCACGACATAGGACCAGCATACCTGAACCACCGTCTAACATTACACATACCCGCCAGACGACTTCACTCCGTTCAACCTGCCCTGGCCACCGTCCCACGGATCCACAAGACCAAAACCGGAGGAAGAGCGGTTCTCCTACCTTGCCGCCCAGAGATGGAACACCCGGCCCCTCCACCTCAGGCAATCCCCGTTGCTGATCCAGTTCAGGAAGGTCTTCAGGACCCGGCTCTTCGACTGAACCTCCACGCCCTGAGGATCAGTACCCCTCCCCCACTCCGCTCAGCGCCTTAAGACCCTCAGGGGTGAGTAGCTGCACTATACAAACTCCAGATTAATTGAGCAATGCCCGCTTTTGAGAATAGAGCCCACTGGGTCTGTGAAACTGAATATATCAGAGGATCTGATCCAGTATGAATACTGTGTACACGTGGCCAATATGTGATTGTAGGAAAGCATGTGCCCACTGGGGTTCTCGCTCTAGTATTACCGCAATGACTTGCATTGTATAATTATACCCTCACTGTCGAGTCCCAAGCGATATATTCATAGATAGGGTTCGACTCTTCTGCAATGGAACAGAGCATCGAATAATACATTGTGATACTTGCCTGCCATAGTTCTCATTTCACCCCCTCCCCTCTAGTTTGCTAAGCTGCTAAGGGCCAGGCTCTATTGCTTGGACTCATTATGATCCACCACAAAAGAATGACATCATCTGATGAACCCACATGCATTTACATAGTAGAAACAAATTGCTGGATGCTATAGAAACAATAGTTTAATTATACATTTGTGACAGGTCGAGTTTAAGTCCCATTTCTATGTTAACTAATGACAGAACCAAAGCTGATACCGAATACCTTGAAAATGAATGTAAAGCTCTAAACACTGTAGGAATGAACAAAGAGGATTATAATGAACCTGTTTTTAGTATGGTGCATTGGTGCACAAAAAATGCATCCTAAAAATGATTGTGATTGATGATGTGAAAAGGAGTACCAATGAGTATTGATTGTTTATCGCGGACCAATAGACGCAGATCTATGGAGATTAGGGCAGTTCACTTGGGGTAGAGAAAGGCTTGTTGTTAAGCCACAACGCATCACTACGACACTTGCTGAACACAAATTAGGCGTCCAGGAGTACTGGCTTGGACCTCTTTTGTGGGGAGTTGAGGAAATACGAGTTACGAGCACACAAAGCGCAGTGGCAGCAGTTATATTTAGGTCTGAGTTTCCATAGGAAGAGTGTTTTTGTATCACTAATAACTCAAGTCCCGTTTGACTTAAGGTTAAAAGTAACATTATAGTTCGGTGTTGAAGTACTACAAAAACTAATGTTAAATAACCAAAACAAACACTAATATTTAACAACTATAACCCAAAGTAGAACTTGAGCCCCGCCATGCACTGCTTATGACCTCATATATTACATCACATCTGACAATATTGATGACATCACTGATGACACCATACAGACATTATGACACCGTCCTATTGAGTGTGTTGGCTTTAAGTAATTCAACATGCTTGACAATTTTCTATTATCAACTTAAAGACTTCGGATGGATCCAAATTTTAAGTCCAGAGGTTGACAAGTATACGTTTGCTTCTGTAGGGCTCCTTGGGCTCAGCGCTAAGAAGATGAGTCAAATACACTGAACACGTCTGGAGATGGGCATCACAACTGCGACCTTAGAGTCATGCCTACAGCACTAGAAGGAGATAAAGCACCTCTAAGTGGGACACCCCTACACGTTATATTATTCAATAATCTGTAATGCCTGAAAATCTTTAGTTAAGTTCTGGAAATAAATATGCACAGCTTATAAAATGTCTCTGGACCACTGGATCACAACTACTTAACTTGGGCCAGAAATCCAGGTTGTTAATGAATTGTCAACAGCTACTTTGGCCTTTTTCACAGATTTTCTTTAGAATGCACGTTAAGCCACAACCTACTTTCAAATATACCTCTGTAACCCACGTCAGGTGCACTCAGCTATTACCTTTTTCACCATGGAGTAATTCTTCCATCTGAACTTTAGTGATTTGAAAAGCACGCACAGTATAGTTTTTAAAATGCATATTTACACGTGTCTCTTGGGCTTAGACTATTTTCATGCTATTGATTTCCACATGTACATTCAGTCACCTTATGCTGCATATGACTATGATGTCATCAGTGATGTCATCAGTAATGCTGTTTGAGAGGTAAAAAGTGATCTCATCAATGATGTAATTTAACATATCATGATTAATGTAATATGTGAGGGTATAAGCAGTGCATGGTGGGGGCACATGTCATGGTTAGCTCAGTAAATTATACCTGGCGAACTTCAGGTTTGTTTTTTGTTCCTTTTTACCTTATTTCAACACCTAACTAAGACAGAGAGAAAGAGAGAGATAGGTTCGGGGTGATTCGTCAAGCAGGGACCAACGAAAAAGTGAGTGGGGGGGGGACCCAAAACACGTTTTCCCCATGCAAATTCCCATGGGATTTTCGACTACAGCCCAAACCGCTGAACGGAATTACACCACATTTGGCAGAAATCTAGATCTTGGACCAGAAAGAGCTCTTTGTAATTTGGTGTAAATCTGTTCAGTAGTTTTGGAGTTCTTTAAGAAAAAAGATTAATGTATATCTTGGGAGCGGATCCACGCGCCAACAGCAATGCTGTGATTGTCTGGCTGGAAACCTTGAGAAAAGTTGCAGCCGCCATTTTGTGAATTGAGACAGGGGTTTCGGGGTGGGGCAATAAAGTGTAAATAGGATGTGAGGGGTCAGGATAGAGGTATCCTGACCCCCTGGGACTGATGAAGGGGTCTATGGGGGGCCCCTCTTGGGAAAGAAATTGTCCAAAAACATAGTATTTTTGCCGCAGGAGGATCCACCACGCCGCTCTGCGCGCACCCCCGCGTGAATCGGTGGAGATCCGCGGATCCAGAGCCTAATTAAAACAAGCGTTGGCACAGACAATAGGCCTTGCTGTTTGGACCAATAGTCTTTACTAATATTGGTCAGCATAGACTAAAAAAAGTTACTTACAAAAAAATGGATCTTCACATTTTATTTTCTCTTCGCTCAACAGGAAAAGCTTTGAAACAGCTGTTCGGGGTATTAAAAATAATTAATTTTCAGGCAGCAAATCAGACTTTGCACCCCCTGCTTTTATTGCATTTTCACTAAATTGCTACTTTCCTAATTATTTTAAAAATAAAGTGCTAAATCCACAAACCAAGAATTATAAATAGGCCTTGATTTTGACAGGAGGATATTCTTCTCGTTTGTTGGAACTAACCTGTTGGACTTGGCCCTGCTTGGTCATCCCGAATTTTTTTGCCTTTCCCCTATCCCTTTTGCTGTGATGGAATTGGAGGGTTCAGGATGTTGCCCACTTTTGCGCTGGTTACCAGTGCAAAGTGTGTGTGCTTTCTGCCTTACATAGTTATATGAGGACCCCCCCCCCCACCCCCCATTTAGGGGACATCTCCCTGCCGGGAATCGGACATTTGGACTGCTGTTTTCCTCCAAGGACCTGCTTTTGCTGATTGTGAGCCCACTCCTCGCGGCCCCCGCTTCGCGGACGCCGCTCCTGCAGAGTCTCGAGGGTTGCTCACGCATTCATGCTATCTGCGGGACTGCGAGGACCAGCCTGCTGCGCGGCTGGTCATCTGCCGCAGCTGGTCCTCTTCCCGCCCCGCCTCCTGCCTGTTAATAGTTGGTGGAAGCAAGCGTTTCACTGAGCCCCTCTGTTTCCTGCTGGGAATCGGATATTTGGACTGCTGTTTTCCTCCAAGGACCTGCTTTTGCTGATTGTGAGCCCACTCCTCGCAGCCCCCGCTTCGCGGACGCCGCTCCTGTAGAGTCTCGAGGGCTGCTCACGCATTCATGCTATCTGCGGGACTGCGAGGACCAGCCTGCTGCGCGGCTGGTCATCTGCCGCAGCTGGTCCTCTTCCCGCCCCCTGCCTGTTAATAGTTGGTGGAAGCAAGCGTTTCACAGAGCCCCTCAGTTTCCTGCCGGGAATTGGACATTTGGACTGCTGTTTTCCTCCAAGGACCTGCTTTTGCTGATTGCGAGCCCACTCCTCGCGGCCCCAGCTTCGCGGGTGCCGCTCATGCAGAGTCTCGAGGGTTCCTCACGCATTCAGGCTATCTGCGGGACTGCGAGGACCAGCCTGCTGCGCGGCTGGTCATCTGCCGCAGCTGGTCCTCTTCCCGCCCCCGCCTTCTGCCTGTTGTTAATCCAGATCACGCGGAAGCGGGACGCCGCAGGACATAGCCCGGGGCTAAGCCTGGGCAAAGGGTGGGCCCTCCTAGGCCCTCAGAGGCCGAGTGGGCCTACGCTCTTTCACCTCATTTACTGACCTTAACAGTAGGTGTACTTGTCCGTTATAGCCCAGAGTCCCGACAAAGCTTTCCCAGAAAAGATGGGGGGACAAATAATGGCACACTTGACAATTATTTTACAAGGGTTCCCACTGACCTAGACAGGGAAAATTCTCTGGCAGAGCGCCGGGCAGAGCGCCGGCGCTCTGTCGAATGTATGAAGAACAGGGCTCCCATAGTCCTCCCGCTCCATGCCCTTTCCCCCGTGTAGGATGTACTGGTAGCAAAGAAGACCTTCTATCCCTAGAGAGTGTCCCACTCTTGTTACAAGACTGCACTCCCACACCCCTGGTCCTTACTGACCAGCCTATAAGTGATACTCTTCTTCCCAGTCTCATTAGCATAGATGTCGACCCGACCACCCGGACTCCCGTCCAGGGCAAACCTGCTCAAAACAAGCCGAAGAAACCGGTGCCTGCCAAGGTCCATGGTCCACCACCAAGCAAAAGAAGACGGAAGGGGTGGGGGACCCGCAAAATCAAAAGATCAGTCATTCCGACTTTGGCAAACCTTCAAAGTATAGCACCAGAATTGCCCCGGCCTCAATGGGCGCACCAGTTAATATGTCAAACTCGGCACTTCCCCTACCACTGGCACCAGTTGTAAAGGCTGCGCACACTACTGTTCCAACTGTTATCCCTGCTGACTCCCTGCTAAAGGAAGTACCTTCTGCCGTCTCACTGGATAGTATGGAACACCAAATAAGGTCTTTTATCCTACCCATAATAAAGAGGGTCGAGAAAAGGCTTGAGGATATTGAGTCGGCAATTTGTAATAACGATGGACCAACTAAGGCACTGGTGAGTGGGGTTGTGCCACCCACAGCCTTGGTGACTTCGCATACTCCCAATGTCCCAAAAGTTACATCCCAACCTGCTAATTTTACAAACCCCAAGCAGCAGAGGGCTCCACCCCCTAAGCAGGTAAACAAGCCAGTTGCAAATGCAGCTAGTGAAGTTCCGAGGGGACCTGAAAAAGTATCTGTAGGAAACACACGGGAGGAGTGGGGAAGCACCAGACATGCCAGGGCACCAACGCACAAAGGGCCCCAAGTAGAACTACCCCCTGAAGCTGTCCCCTTCGTAGTTGTTCTGACAGGGGTCCCTACATTGCCAGATAATTAGAGGGAAGGGTTCCCTCAGCTAGAAAATAAAATTATGCACTGGCTCAGCCAATTCAGACCACTCACACACAACATCAACGGTGAGATCGTGTACGTCCGGCGACTCCCTTGGCTGGGTAGTAGGGCCAAAGACATCGAGGGAGACCTAGTAGTTGTAAATTTCAGAGACCCACGAGCGGTCAACTATATACTAAACTGGCCTCTAGGTAGTGGCAGCAATTGCATCGTCCCTCGTCCTTTGACCCATTTCTACCCCAGATCCCTAGTGTTCACCCCCATCTATACCGGTGGTCAGGCACCCAATCAGACTATCCCTTCAATACCGTACAATACCAGGCACTTGTCACATGTACCATACCCTTCACCTGTTGTTGATCCCTTTGGGTGGAACATGGTACCTCCTAGGTTAGAAATACCAACAGGAGAATGGATCACCTGAGACCCTTTACACCACTGGAGACAGTAAATAGGTTTGATGCGTTCACAGGTATGGACGTTTGTGATTGAAGATTACAGTCTAAACGGGGCACGGGTGGCCAACCAAACGCCATTGGCCCTGAAGGCACAGATTATGAGAGTCCCAAAGTAGTTCCAACACAAACTATGTCATCCTTGCCCCGGGGGCCAAATATGGCAACTAGATCTACACGGGGAACCTCATATTGTCTCTCTTCTCCCCCCGCTGAGGGTGTTACCTGTGCGGAACTCCAACCTATTGAACCTCCCACCGAGCTGGTGGACACCACTGCTGCTACCGCGCTCGACTTCCCTGGTATTTCTCCTAATGAGCATATATCTTGCTTGTCCATTCTCTCCTGGAATTTGGCGGGACTTCAGGGCAAACTAGACTCCCCCGAGTGGGGGTCTTTTATCGACACACAGGATGTATGCCTGTTTCAGGAGACATGGGCAAGGGAGGATAAATGGCGATCAGGCTATGCAGCCTTGTCAATTCCAGCTAAGTGGGAGGGGAAGGGACGGCCTTCGGGGGGGTCTCTGCATATGGGTGGCATCCCATCTGGGATGTAAGGCTAGGGTCCTTAAAGCTAACTCTCTGGATGTTCAGTGCGTGTTGCTGGAATGGCCAAACCATACTCAACTCGCGCTGATAAATGTGTATTCCAGACCGATGGGAATAACAAAGCCCTCACCCACCTTCGACGAGCTTTCTCTATTTCTGCCCACAATACCTCAGGGTGCTAGGGTCCTCCTGGGGGGTGATTTCAACTGTCAGTATGAGCCGCTAATCTTAACTTTGGAGGGAGCACTTCTGGAGGAGGATGACCAGTGGAGAATTCCGCAATTAGAGGGCCCCCAGCTAAGCCATGGTCACCCTTAGCAACCCAAATCTTGGCACTCACCCTCAGCAATTCCCTGAGGGCTTGTAATGGCCGTACTAAGGGTGACATTCCTTCGAAACCCGCCTTTAATAAACCAGGGCAGGAGTCTCCCCTGGACTATATCCTTGTTCAGACATCGGACTGGAACAAGGTTTCTGACTTTGCGGTAGTGCAAAGAACTGACAGCGATCAAAATGCGCTGATTCTTTCGTTGGTCTCGCCCGGTGGTCCCATGGAAATTTGAAATTTTTGAAATTTAAACTTTATTGTTTAGTTACTTAAAACCATAACAATTTGATGAATGTCACACATAGTTATAAAATTTATAAATTTGTTGCTAAAAAAAAAAAAAATGTACCAATGTTAAAAAAAAAATTCAAAGCATTAATTGTTCATATTGTTTTTATACGTTTCTCAAATGCCTGCAAGAACTTCACCAGCTTGCAGTGTATTCTTGGAGCAGTAGTATCCAGGCTTCCAATAATGGCTGATCTACATGTTCGTAGTTTCATGGACCGATAACTTTCCTTTAGGTGTGACCGTTCCTTGGATAGCATCTTACAGTGACAAATTATGTGTATTAGATCCTCTTTAGGGCTACCACACAGTCGACAAGAAACGTCGTCAGGCAATTTCCAGGCAGGTTCATTTGCTCGTGTGGGAAAGTCCCCAAGTCTCAACGCCATCAGCTTTTTCTTAATAAAAATAGAATAAGTTGTTTCCAGGTATTTTGCAGCTGTCAATGTCTTATAGCCATTTATCACAGCCCATGAATGCGAACGATGGGAGAACATTTCTTTGTCCAAGATTACTTAATGAAGTTTGGCCACTTTATTTAGGGTCTTTTTTAGGACAACAAATGACAGATTATTATCCCATAGGGTTTTTGAGCAAGTTGTCTCCAAAGCTTGCATGAGAAATTGATTTGCTTTGGAATTCTTTTGGGATTTAAACTCTTGCCATAGGTAGGTATTCAGATTGTTATTACTTGCTTTTTGCTTGATCTGGTACCAGACCTTAATATACGAGTATTGTCTCCCCGGTATTTCGTTTTTTAGTCCAAATTCAAGTCGCAATTGCGCTGGTGATGTCGTGCGTGGGAGACATAATACTTTTTTGTATATTTTAGTTGTCAGGATGTTTAGGAGGTCGGCATCCTTTCCGTGCATCGCCACACTTGCATAGGTCAGGGTTGGGAGGATTTTGTTTGCCATCACGGTTAGAAGGGGTTTGAGTGATGGCCCTTCCAATTTTTTTGCCAAAGTACTTAGTCCAAATATCAGAGCACCCGCTCTTTGTGTCAGATAGTTCTTCTGTTCTTTTAGGTTAAGTTTGTCATCTATATAGAATCCCAGATATTTGTAAACCGAGACTTTCTCTAGAGGTTTTCCTTTTAACCATATATCATGATGCAATCCACGGCGATTAGTAATCAACATGGTTTTAGTTTTTGAAATGTTTAATGACAACTTGTTTGCCATCAAGAAGTCCGACAGTTCCGTTACTAATCTGGTTAACCCCACCTTTGTTAGGCTCAGGAGGACAATGTCGTCTGCATAAGCCAAATGCGTGAGCTGTAAATCGCCAAATTTCGGTGGGTGGGCATTGCAGTGGTTCAATTTCGCAGAGAGATCCGAGATAAAGAGGTTAAATAAGATATTATAGATTGTTCTTAAATAATTAATCAGTACTGAATCATCCGACTGTTTTAACAGTATAGATTGTTGTGTATTGGGGCCTTGTCTTTGAGAACCACTAGCCTGTACCTGTGTGTTACCCCGCTATTGATGTAGCAGTGATGTCTGATTCTTCATCTGTATTGATTTTATGCTGTATCTTTTATGGCAAAATTGCCGAAATAAAGATTAACGAAGCGAAGTATATGCCATGTGTGGTATGAGAGGAAAATAATAAATGCTGTGTAATAGTGTACGCACCTTTATTTTCACCATTGCAGGAATGTCACTTTTAAAATGGTCGCCATTTCTGTCTGCTTGTGCCGCCTGCCTGTGGTGGGTTGGCTGTCTAGTGTTTGAAGTGACAAGGTGCTCTACACTTTCCCCACGTTGACAGTGGAGGCTGGAACTGCCAGGGACCTTCTAGAAGCTTCCAGCTCTTTCTGGTAGGTGGGGAGATATATGTAGAGCAGTAGAGATGCCATGTGCTCAGACTGAGGGTGGACTGGAATGAGAGGGGACACCCTGCCAGGAGGTACGGCCGCAAGAGCCTGTGTGCTGGCTCCTGAGCCCATCTGTACCCCTCTGCTGTCCACAGGGCCAGTGAGAGCCTTTTCTGGAGTGAAGACTGCTATGTTAGGAGGAGTGTCGCTTTATGGGAGATTACTGCTTCTAGGAGCTGCTGTCCTGTACTGATGAGTGCCCACTGTCTGCTGATCTTGCCCAGCCTGGCCTGCCTGCTCTGCTGCCCTAGCGCCTCGTGAGCGCTATACTTTGACTGCCTGCACTCCAAGGAGATGAGGAGCGAGGGCGCTACTCCCACGGGTGGGACCCTGGAACTGTGAGTCACCTAGCGCCTGATGAGTGCCATACTCGCAGTGGCTGTGCTCCTCTTCCTGCTCTCTAGAGCCTGGGGGGCACTGTTTTCCTGATTACCAGAAGAGTTATGCGATCTTGTCCCTGAAGCTTAAGTGCTATATTCAAGGTGCCACGGGAAGAAGTGAAGTGTGGCTCAGGGGTTAGAGGCGGCAGACCCGGAAGCTGAGATCGGCCCTGGACCAGGGTTCAATTCCCCGCCTCGGCGGGTCTTGGGCTCAAAAAATTCCACGGACTCGAGAATTCTCGCTCCGGTGCCTTCTCGACTCACGGGTTCACACTCTGCGACTCTGGGCAATAGCTTGCTTAATCTCCACTACGGCCCCTCGCGGCGGGATGCCTGGCTTTCACCTTGTGGATACCCTGCTGGGGTTATCTCACAGGGGAATACCAGGACGGGTTCTCTAAGCAAGCGCCGGGAAACCCACTGCGGGTAGCTGTGCGCTATATAAGCTCAAATACATTTACATTTACATTTACAAGAGGAGCGGACGCCTTCAGTGCTGTGCTGTCAAAGCGCTATATTTCAATTCCCCTGCGCGTGTGCTGCATTGTGGTGCTGCCAGAGTGCCTTATTCACATTGACTGTGCTCTGCTTGCTGCCAAGGCGCTACAACTGTGCACAGGAGAAGAGGAGCTGATGTCTGCAGTGCCGAGATTCTAAAGCGCTACGAGGGGATCTCGGTGTGTGGGATTCCCCCCCGCCTGCTTGGTTGACAGTGGGCAGCTGCAACATTTTGGGGGGCATTGTACTCCTCAGGAGAAGAGAGAGAGGAGTGAGAGACACTCCTGCCCTGCCCCAGTACTTTGCGCACTTTGTTTTTGCTGTTTTTGCAGCCAGCTCCGACTTTGCGGGATATAGGGCATTTGAGCCCCGGAGAGAGGCCAGTTGGCCTGGGGCCAGTTTCATAGTGTTGTGCCCCCGATTGGGGCGAAATGTGTTTATGCTGGCGAGGCCTACTGCCCCATATGATTACTTGCATAATACTGTTGCATAATGCATTTGTACCTAGGATGATAACAAATGCTTTTCCCTCCGGTGTGCAGTGCTGATTTTGGGCCATTGGTAATTTGAGAGCCCCCGAGTAGGGGCTCCCCAGGCGCAGTAGCGCCTGAAGCGAATCTGCAACCTTGGGGAAGCTATTCCAGGTGTATTTGCATAAAGTGTACTGTTAATGTTGCTTATGCCTAATGCATGTAGTTATATCTCTAATGGTTTCTTTCCCCCCTAATGCTTACAGGATGTTTGGGGGTTACTAGGGATGCACCATTATGCTAATGTTCTGTCCTAATGTGCGCCATGATGAAATGCCTCATGTGTTTGCCCCGTTCTAGTATGATTAGGCCCCATGTACCGCAGGAGGTGCCTTATGCATCTCTAATGCCTAAGGTGATGTTGCCTAGCGTTTTTACCCTAATGAGAAGGCTTCATGCCTCCTATGTTTATGCTCACAGGTTGATGCCTAATGCTTTTCCCACCCAATAGGTTATTCATTCTGTTTGTATGCCTAATGCATTAATGCTGGCAATGCTTTTACCCTAATGCTACCTTGTGCGGGTCCTGCGTAAAGTGCCAAATCTATGGTGATTTAATGCTCCCATGGTTTAGGCCCCAGCTGAGTATGGTGTGCCTAATGATATGCAGAATATGCTCACCCATTATGCCTAATGTATTCGTGTTTTCAGGTCCACTGTGACGGTAGGCCTAAGGTGTTGATTCAGGCTTTATGCCTGACCACTGTGTGTTTCATGCCTAGTGCGAATGGTTTCTTTACCCCTAAGGCTGCAATGCTGGTGTTCGGCATACTATGCCTAACATGAGGTTACCATTCCAGGCTACGGCAACGATGACTTATGCCTGAAGTTATGCGTAATGTGTTTTCATGATTAATGCCTTTATGCTACTGTTTTTCCCTAATGTCTACGTGGCTGGTTTAGGCCTACCTTGACAAATGCTTAAAGTGATTTATGCCAAGTGCATGTCTACTTACCAGGAGGTACGGCCGGTGAGACGTTATTGCTTGTGGACTTTCAGTTATCCTTGGAGTTCTGATGGTTCTGGCAGCGGCCCGATTGGCGCTGCCCTCTATATAGTCCCCCTGTGAATTATTCCCCGGTGCAGGCTGGCACAGTTTATCTGCACCTGTGATTCCCTTCTGATGTGTTTATTTTACAATACACATACTGTTTTTCACCTAACCTGGTGTGGAGTCTCTTTTTGTAGTGTGCCTTGTGTGTCGCCTGTGTGTGCTGCGATGATGCTTTACACATTTCCTCCGGAGTTTGACCCACCCGCTCTGCACCACACTACCTGTTTCTAACATAACCCCAGCGTGTTTTTGTTTGTGCGACGTGAAGTTGCTGCATGGGAGTGCTGTTTAACTGCAAGGAAATATTTCTGTGGTTTGTTTTTAGATCTGGCAGGCTACGCCACGGCCATAAATAAAAGATAAAGAGAGAGGCAGAGACTGGGGCATTGAAAGAGGCAGACACCATCAGTGGAAGAGAGAGAGTGGAAAAGCTGAAAAGAGGCAGACACTGGCGCAGTTAAAAAGACAGATTCTGGGGCACAGAGAGAGGCAGAGACAAGTTATGGAAAAGATAGAGATACAAAATTAGAGGAAAACATAGGGACAGACAGCAGAAAAGACTAACAGAGACAGAGAAAGAAAGATGCCATGGAAAACAAAGTCGAGTCTGAGACGTTTGTACTGCTTCCCCAGTCTGTAATGCCAGACCTGCTAACATCGGATTAGTTGGGTCACTCGGGGTGGCACAAACAGAGCTTCAGGCCCTAATGATCCCTTTAATGGCTCTGCCCTGGGTACTTCTTGTAGTGTATCAAGGGCCCCCTGGTGAGGATAAAGATCCTGGGTCAGGGAAAGGTACAATGTGAAGATATCATCCCAGGCTATCTTAAACAGAAAAACCTTACTAGCTATGAACTAAAATCAAAAAATGATAAGCATAAACTATAACACAACAATAAAAATTGATATCAAAAGGATTTTTTAATTTAAAAAGAGAAAGTGATTTCACATTTGTGTCTTATATACATAATAAATTGGTATAAAACGTATATTTTTAAGCATAAAACATATTTGATTAAAAAAGCGTTCAATAGACAATGTTATTGTCTTGTGTATTAATGCTGCGGCTGTAGTCTGCCAACGCGTTTCGACACAGCGTGGTGTCTTCCTCAGGACAAGTTATTTTGCAGCCCAATACTCTAGAAAGAACAAAACATTTTCAGTTTTTGTTTATTTCTATAAAAAAGAAGTGTTATAGTGCATGATCACATTTTTAATACTTAACACATAAAAGAGGGAATTGCTATTGAAATACCGATTATTATTAAATTCTTTGTAAGCAATGCCTCTCTCTCTAAACACAGCATAGTCTTGGATTTATATAAAAGATATTCCATTGGAGGTACACAGGAAAAGGGGTTTTACGAATGTAGGTCCTAAAGGACTTGAATACATATTCATTTGATTTAACACCAAAACTAGATAGAACGGCATCTTTCTTCTATACAGTTATTTTCCATACAGTTATTTTCCCATATTTTGATACGATGTCTACTCTTAGTAACCATTTAGATGAAAACATATTGATAACGTTTTGGTCAAAAACTCATTCTAAGTTACATAAATGCTTTGCAACCCATACGAAAACCATACTCCAAACCGTAGGGTATTTTTTTTCCCCAAATTTATTAAGGAAAAGATAGTTCAAATGGATAGTTTACGAAAAAATAGAACAAGAAATTCAGAGAAAAGAGAGGGTCTATTCGTGTTTTATCGGTGGCCAGTATAAGACGTGAAGTAAGGATGACTGAATTCTTGTTTCAATCTTTAAACTATATATTTATTTCTACTTTCTAATATCCCTGACTTTCCCTCTTCATCTATTTTTATTTATCATGTAACAATTTTATAATTTCCTAAATTTATATATTTGATGTTCTGTCTTTTTTACCTTATGTAAACTTTATTCGTAAAAACCTCGAAATCTCCGTGTAGTCGTAGCAAAGAGTGAGGCACCTTTGAATATATATTTCGTGGTATGTGAAATCTGAAAGGACAAGATCACAATTGTAGGTCTTTCTTCTATTCAAGTATTATTTTGTGACACCTAAGTGCTTAATTTGTATAGTCGCGATCTTTTATTTATATAATATCGCGTTACCTTTTGTTTAAGATTTCACTGCTCCCATCTCACTCTATGCGGTTAAAAAATGGAACGTCTTTTTCTTATTTTAAAAGACCTGCGTTCTCTGTTGGGAAATATGATTACATATTCGGTTACAGACTGGTATAACACTTTAAAATCAGATTTCAAAGAGGTTTGTCAGCTTAAATTGCTGCTAGAATTCTTACCGCCTCGAGGTTTGCTTTTAGTATAAAGCGGAACAGTCAGTGAAGCCGGTACACACTGGGTAATGATGATAAATGGTTCGCTCAAAACGTTTGCAAACCAAATAGATATTCCTGTTGTAACCCTATAGAGAAAAAAACTCTAATGAGTCTTCTTATTTATTTTGGACGATTATCGTTAACGCTATTCTCATTCTGTTGCGACACGTCTTCCTACCTTAACAAAAACACTTTTTTCGCGGGAGATAATCCGCAGTATCGTCTATTTCCGGGGTCTCTCGCGTTTGTAAACAACCCGTCTTGTCGCGTCTTGCGTAGCGTTGCATTGACGTCCAAAAGGACGTAGTGCTCTTCTTAAAGGGATCTATGAGAATATAACAGCAGGAAATTAGTATTGTGGTATCCCACTATTCTCGAAAGCAACTACTTAAAAAGCGAGGGTCAGGGGCAGAGTAACGCTTACCTTCAAAATGTTCTGTTCTCGTATTACCACCAGGTACCGGTCATATGTTCCACGGAAGGGATTTGTAAAACACCTTCCTATTGGTATTTATACTCTGAGTTTCTGATGACTGGCATTTTAGGCCCCGCCCCTATTTAAAGTTATACTCCTATCTAAGCCGATTGTTGTCAGAAGGCTACCTATGTTCCAATGTAATCCTATTCTAATTATTCAGGGTCTCATTTCTTTTTATATTGGCTGATTATACAAATTAAGCACTTAGGTGTCACAAAATAATACTTGAATATAGAAGAAAGACCTACAATTGTGATCTTGTCCTTTCAGATTTCACATACCACGAAATATATATTCAAAGGTGCCTCACTCTTTGCTACGACTACACGGAGATTTCTAGGTTTTTACGAATAAAGTTTACATAAGGTAAAAAAGACAGAACATCAAATATATAAATTTAGGAAATTATAAAATTGTTACATGATAAATAAAAATAGATGAAGAGGGAAAGTCAGGGATATTAGAAAGTAGAAATAAATATATAGTTTAAAGATTGAAACAAGAATTCAGTCATCCTTACTTCACGTCTTATACTGGCCACCGATAAAACACGAATAGACCCTCTCTTTTCTCTGAATTTCTTGTTCTATTTTTTCATAAACTATCCATTTGAACTTTCTTTTCCTTAATAAATTTGGGGGAAAAAAATACCCTACATTTTGGAGTATGGTTTTCGTATGGGTTGCAAAGCATTTATGTAACTTAGAATGAGTTTTTGACCAAAACGTTATCAATATGTTTTCATCTAAATGGTTACTAAGAGTAGACATCGTATCAAAATATGGGAAAATAACTGTATGGAAAATAACTGTATAGAAGAAAGATGCCGTTCTATCTAGTTTTGGTGTTAAATCAAATGAATATGTATTCAAGTCCTTTAGGACCTACATTCGTAAAACCCCTTTTCCTGTGTACCTCCAATGGAATATCTTTTATATAAATCCAAGACTATGCTATGTTTAGAGAGAGAGGCATTGCTTACAAAGAATTTAATAATAATCGGTATTTCAATAGCAATTCCCTCTTTTATGTGTTAAGTATTAAAAATGTGATCATGCACTATAACACTTCTTTTTTATAGAAATAAACAAAAACTGAAAATGTTTTGTTCTTTCTAGAGTATTGGGCTGCAAAATAACTTGTCCTGAGGAAGACACCACGCCGTGTCGAAACGCGTTGGCAGACTACAGCCGCAGCATTAATACACAAGACAATAACATTGTCTATTGAACGCTTTTTTAATCAAATATGTTTTATGCTTAAAAATATACGTTTTAAACCAATTTATTATGTATATAAGACACAAATGTGAAATTACTTTCTCTTTTTAAATTAAAAAATCCTTTTGATATCAATTTTTATTGTTGTGTTATAGTTTATGCTTATCATTTTTTGATTTTAGTACATAGCTAGTAAGGTTTTTCTGTTTAAGAGAGCCTGGGATGATATCTTCACATTCTGCCCTGGGTACCAAAGGTACCACGTACCAGTGACTTATAAGCGGGTTAAAGTCCTTGCCAACTGGGGTTACCAATTCACATGTCACAGTTTTTGGGAGAGAGCACAGGCTCAGGGGTCTGGTTAGCAGGTCTCGACGCAATTTCAGAGTCAAAACCATCAGCACTGGGAAAAAGGTGTGGGGGCGCAGGGGTTACCATACAAAAAGGGCACTGTCCTACATCATCCTTTACCCATAAAAGATGAAATGACAACACCTGCTGGAGCAAAACTCTTCTCAAAATTGGATTCGGCCTCAGGGTATCATCAAGGGCTATTGAGCAAGGAGTCAAGACAGATGAGGACATTTGTGGCTCCTGATGGAGTACATCAGTTTCACACGATGCCATCTGGTCTCGCCCCTGCAGCAGCCATATTCCAAAGGAGGATGGCAGAGGAGGGGAATGGTCTCTCTGAAGTTTTGGTTTTCCAAAACAATGCTTTGATTTTCGGCAAAGATTTAGATAAGCATATGCGTACACTTAGAATATCTTGAGAGCCTTCCTGAAAAGAAAGAGGTTTGAGATTTTTTAAAAAAATAGATACATGTATGATTGGTTGAAAATGTTGGGCATGTGGTTTCAGCTAAAGAGATTTCAATATGGCCAGACCGTTGACAGTAACTGAAACACCTGCTCCAAAACACTGTGACCAACAACTTGAGTTTAAGGAAATTGTGGGAGGGATGGGCGGAAATAGAAGCTAGGAGGCTTTAGGAGTTTATCAATTGTTCCAGTTTATTTGTAGTTTGTAGAGAAATCAAGAGTTCTTCTTGAGAGGAGGAGCTACGCTCGCAAACAAGATGGCTGCCGGCTCCGTCGACCTCCGTCCCCCGCCAGCTGACTCTGATGAAAATCCTGATTTTGCGCCCGACTTCAAGGTGTATGAATCTATGTATGCTCCGATGGTGCTATCCCGGAAACTTAATTCGCTGATTTGACGAAGTTATGTCGAGTTGAAGGCCTAGTTCAGCTGGAAAGCCGGGGTCTCGAGTTTTGGTCTGGCCGGGCTGCAGTTGAACAACATCGGCTGCCAGTCGCGACCAGGGTCTGGTCTACAGCGGTGGAAGTATTGTAAGCCCAATTTCGACGGCAATCACTTTGGAGTGTTCAACTTTGGTGAGAGGAGTGCAGCGGCAATACTGAGTCTGTGGGCGGAGGTCCTCGTCCCGTGGACCCGGTTTGGCCCCCGCCGGGGCTCGGCGGTCGGGGTCTCCGCCTGCGGCAGCGGGGTACTATTTCCAGGTGCAGGAAGTGTGCGGCCACCCTCTAAAGCCGTCCGCACTGCCATTATCCGCTCCCCCGGAGAGCCCGGGGTCTCTGGAGGGTACGTAAATGTCCATTTCTGTAAGTGGAGTGATGAATCGGGCGGAGCGTGAGGTGTCGCCTGCAACAGTAATGGCAGCCATCGGGGCGTTTCACGCTCGTATGGACGCCCTCATGTGCGGAATGATTGCGGGCTTAACGGACAAAGGATTTGCGGGACCGGACACTGCTTCGCTACATGACCTGCGCCCGGCTACGACACCCGAGACCGCCATGTTGGTTCCCAATGAGGACCCTGTGTGACAAGAGTGTTTGGAGCCCTTGGTCAGTGCATCGGAAGATTGTGACCCTAATGCTTGGAACGTTCTGCAGTGTGCATCGTCTCCATTGCGGGTTCGAGACTTGACTGACGTTCTTTTCCTTGAGTTTCCTGTCGCTGACTATATTGGTGCCTTCTCTTCATCCTGTTCCCCCATGGCTGCGGTGTGGCTGTGGAGTAAGCAACATCGAGACTGCCTGTCATTGAGGGAGAGTTTAGCTGCTGATGGGGTTGTTCAGGATCCTAGGTTTTGGATTTGTCTCGGTCACACACTTTTTGAACTCTCTTGGCATGCGGCTGCTTGTGTCGACTCAGTGGTTCTACCAGGAGGGGTTCCTATGAAGGTGCGGAAGGGTCCGGGCTGAGACGTATGGCCTAGGGTTAGTATTAGGGTCCTCCTGGAAGTGGGATTTATACTGTTGGGCACACGGGAGGCCGGGCGGTATTTTTAAGTGCTCCCCTGATCTGTTTTCTTTTTATTATTGGTTAGACTGTAGCTTTATCCCTGGGCTTACTGTTTCTGGCGGGGGGAAGAGGACCGGGAGACTGTTTGGAACTATCCTCCTCCACTCTTTCTCTTTTCTTCTTTTAGAACTTAGTTAGCTGGGGCGACATGCACACTGCTAGTTGGGGTTAGGCGAGAGCCATATGCAGGGGTGCAGGGTGGGGGGATGGGTTTATTATTTTGTCTGTGTTCCTCTTTTGCGATTTCTTTGTCCTTTTATTTTCTTTTGGTCTCTTCTATATGCATAACGTGGGCGAATTATCCTGAACGTATTTATTCCAGTATCTGGTAACCATACTTCCTTTTCTATCCTGGTGTCAATGGGTGTGCGGGGTCTGTGTGCGGGCGGCTGCGTTGTGTTATAGATCGCTTAGCCGTATATCCTGTCTTGTGTTTACTAGCACCGGCGTTTCGGTCGTTCCCTTAAATTGATCTGTGACTATTCTATTTTCACCCGCTCACTTTATCATAGTGTTTGAAGGTACGGCACCAGATATGTCTGTTTCTTTTTCCTTGCTTTTTTGGTTGGGGGGGGGGGGGGGGGTTAAACATAAAATGAAACCTTTGTCTTTTCCTGCAACGTGTTGTAAGTTCAATAAAATGTTTATCCTTATTTGCTGCCGGACCTCAGGGTTGTCGGCTGAAGAGCTGGGTCATTAGATAATACATTGGATCTTATTCTTGTGTTGCGGCCGGCCCCTGCGGTTGTTGGCTTGTGATGGTAATTTTATTGAACTGTACAATAAAGGTTTTTACAACAACAAAAAAAAAAGTTCTTGAGCTGCTGCCATGGTGGGTGGTCGGAGGGCCTCTTCTTGTGTGTGTTCCTGTTTCGTGGTAATTCCCGATATCCACTTCGGCTGTCCGTCACCCAGATGGCTTGAAAGGAAAAGAACAAAAAAGGATGGTGAGACTCGGATTCTCTGAAAAGTCTTAGGTCAGGAGATGGGATTGTGTCCGTCACCACACCACGTTGTGCATGAAGAGGTGGTTAACGCCTAATTAACGTGGCCCTCCCCCGTGTAGGTAATTCAAGCCGAGTCACTCAGGAGTTATAGGAAGGGAATCCCCAGAGACGAGTATTAGCCCAAGACATCTGTAAACGGTGAAAGAAAAATAAAGGCAGACACCAAGGAAATATCCTCATGAAAGAAAAGAAAATATGTGGCTTACTTTGGTGCAGTACAACCACCCCTTGACTGCCTCCCTGTACCTCAATATGCTCTCCCCTGCTAGCTTGATGCCCTCACTTCGCCAGGTTCACTCACCGTCCTAGCTGCAGCTCTCCTGAGCTGCGGTGGCGTTTTCGCACCTCCTGGGGGAGGTGGGGATCCACCAATCCTAGCTCCACTCCTCTCCTTCGTCCGGGTTATCATTGCCGTCATCGTCCCGTTTTCTCAACGTTTTTTCCCTCTTCTCTCCTCTGGCATCCTGCTAATACAACTCGATGCACACTCCGCGTCTTCCGTCTCCGCCTTTTCTTTTCTTGTCGGCCTTCCTGATTGGTCCTTCTCCGTAAAGCCACCTCCTCATTGGGTCTCTCCGCATCTTCCATCTCCGCCTTTTCTTTTCTTGTAGGCCTTCCTGCTTGGTCCTTCTCCGTAATGCCACCTCCTTCTTCCTGCAAGGAGGAGGTCGGGAGCAACGGGTTAACCCTTGCCATCCCCCGGCTTTCCGTGGTATTTCCGGTTTCCAGGATGGGTAACGGGGGTTCAGGGCCCTACTCTCGGGGTCCTCCTCACAGGGATGTATGAATTTTATTCAAAATGTACTGAAAATGTTGCGGTGATTGCTGAACCACTTCACAACCTTTTCAAAAGGAATGCTTGAGGGATTTGGGGACAGGAAGGTGCATTTGCTGAGATTAGGGGAAAACTGCAAAACGCAGGACTACTGAGTCTATTTCTACCAGGCAATGAGTGCTGTATCACTGAAGATACTTGTACCATTGGCATTGGCACTGGAGTGACTCACGGCGAAGGAAATGAGGAATGTGCAATGGCATCACACACACTGCGACCACGTGAACGTAAACACTCGACCATTGAGCGTGGGATGTAGGACTGCACGTGGGCAACTTAAAAGATCAAGTCATCCTTATATGGGGCCAAGTTCAGAATATGAACAGATAATAAACCTCTTTTGAATGGTAATAATGTGAACACCAGCAGGCTACTGCCAGGTTGGTGAGGTTAAGTTTGAAACTTTTGAAACATCATTTTGAGGTCGAACACACTGCAGGAGAGAGAAACAAAAATACTGATTGCTTGCCCCGACTGCCCTGAGGGCAGGAAGATGTGGAACATAAGAACAAAGAGAATGACTGTGAGGACACTGAACGACCAAACGCTGAGACGCTGATACCTTTTTTGCAGTTGGAGGAACTGAATGCGTGCAGCCCGCGCTCTCCCCCTTGCTGGGGGACACCGCCGCTTCCGCGCTTCAACTCGCAGCACCCGCTTCGCGGGTGCCGCTTCGCGGCTAGCGGTGAGGGGCAGAGGCTGCCTTTGTGGTAAAAGGAAGACCGGAGGAGCCTGGGAGGCGGAGCGCGAGCAGGGACTCTCTAGACCAGGAGTCCCTGCGCTGACCAGGTGTTGCTGTTGTACGCGCCCCCTGGGAGACACGCCCCACGCTTGACCAAAAGGCGGGAGCACCCGGAGCTCAGCGGGACACTGAATGACCAAACGCTGAGACGCTGATACCTTTTTTGCAGTTGGAGGAACTGAATCCGTGCAGCCCGCCCTCTCCCCCTTGCTGGGGGACACCGCCGCTTCCGCGCTACAACTCGCAGCACCCGCTTCGCGGCTAGCGGTGAGGGGCAGAGGCTGCCTTTGTGGTAAAAGGAAGACCGGAGGAGCCTGGGAGGCGGAGCACGAGCAGGGACTCTCTAGACCAGGAGTCCCTGCGCTGACCAGGTGTTGCTGTTGGACGCGCCCCCTGGGAGACACGCCCCACGCTTGACCAAAAGGCGGGAGCACCCGGAGCTCAGCGGGACACTGAACGACCAAACGCTGAGACGCTGATACCTTTTTTGCAGTTGGAGGAACTGAATCCGTGCAGCCCGCCCTCTCCCCCTTGCTGGGGGACACCGCCGCTTCCGCGCTACAACTCGCAGCACCCGCTTCGCGAGTGCCGCTTCGCGGCTAGCGGTGAGGGGCAGAGGCTGCCTTTGTGGTAAAAGGAAGACCGGAGCACGAGCAGGGACTCTCTAGACCAGGAGTCCCTGCGCTGACCAGGTGTTGCTGTTGGACGCGCCCCCTGGGAGACACGCCCCACGCTTGACCAAAAGGCGGGAGCACCCGGAGCTCAGCGGGACACTGAACGACCAAACGCTGAGACGCTGATACCTTTTTTGCAGTTGGAGGAACTGAATCCGTGCAGCCCGCCCTCTCCCCCTTGCTGGGGGACACCACCGCTTTTGCGCTACAACTCGCAGCACCCGCTTAGCGGGTGCCACTTCGCGGCTAGCGGTGAGGGGCAGAGGCTGCCTTTGTGGTAAAAGGAAGACCGGAGGAGCCTGGGAGGCGGAGCGCGAGCAGGGACTCTCTAGACCAGGAGTCCCTGCGCTGACCAGGTGTTGCTGTTGGACGCGCCCGCTGGGAGACACGCCCCACGCTCGCAATGCCGCCTATATAACGCTTAGACCAACGCTCAGCGGGACGCGAGCGGGACGCCGGGCGAAGCCCGGGAAAAGGGCGGGCCCTCTACGGCCCTCATCGGCTAGAAGAGGCTGGGCTGGGCCACCCCCCTAAAAGGCAGCACAACCATCAAACCATCGAGTTCACAAGGTAACTGCTCGTGCAACAAACTATTCATATCGCATTGCCTAGTGCTCTATTATGAGGAAACCGGCTAAAAAGTCAAAAATGCCCACATTGAGATCAAGCACAAAACCCAAATCAGACCCCCCACAACCAGTACCTACACTAACTGCCATTAACATTATGTTGAAGCAAACAATAGGGGCTGTAACTAACACTATAGCTAATACGGAGAGAAGGATGTCTTTACCACCCATGACTATTGTTCAAGATACACAGGAAGCTGCTATCAACCTCTCTGTAGTTACCATAGACCCCACAGAGGATCTTAATACTAGTCTGGCTGTTACCTCCTCTTCCTTTGTTGATCTCCCGTGCGCCCAGGCCCCCACCGAAAACAGGAGGGAGTCAATGGACACACACACAAAAAAGACGATATCAAACACCATGGAGAACAAATGGCCCAAAGAATGTTCGAAACGCGGGGGGAAAAAAGGCCAAAGTAATACCAAAAATCACAACTTGGTGACACCTGTAAATCCACTCACACCTGGAATACCCTGTTGGATTACTAATATGGTGGCTGATTTAAAAGCAGATCTAGAAGAGACCATCACGGCATCGATTAAACCCCTCATGGCCAAAATTGACAGGCTAACCTCTTTGATAAATAATAAGGGCGTTGGCCCAAAAAGCCAACTAGCACAAGATAATGCTTCTACAAAAGCAAGACAGGACGGGGGCCCAACCAAAAAACCAATAAAAGACAAGGCAAGCCCAACAACTGAACTGGCATCAAATAACCCCCCGAAAGCCCCACAAACGAATATAAAAGATGTACAAAATGTCACAACATCGCAAAGTACTGGCAATAATAGTAGGCAAACAAACGCCCAAATAAAACAATCATGCCAAGGAACTGTCCAAACACCACACGGAAACAAAGATCAAACTTCAAAAGATAAATCTAAGGCAAACTCCACCCCACCAGCAAAGGCCACAGAAAACAAAACTTCATCTCGATTCAGGACCATTAATCTACCCCCTGAAGCTCTGCCCTTTGTAGTCGTGTTGACAGGCAGGAGTGCCTCCCCTAAGAGAGGGTAAAAGGGAAACACAAGTGGAATTAAAAAACAAATGTGCACAGTTATGTTATGTTATGTTATGTTATGTTATTAATGGGTCTTATATAGCGCAATGGCTACTCCAAAGGAGTGTCCCGGCGCTTTGTGCTCCAGACCCAGAAAAGATACTAAAGAAGAACATAACAGCAAACAAGAAGACAAAGGAAAAGGAAACAGAACTCTACCTAGCGAATAACCAAGTCTTCAGACCCTTCCTGAAGGCTAACAGATTGGATGTGGAACGTAAAAACAGTGGTAGGGAGTTCCATAACTGAGGGGCCAGGAATCTGAAAGATCGCCCTCCCAGACGTGCCCTCTTTATACGGGGAACTGCAGCCAGAGCTAGAGACTCCGATCTTAAAGATCGAGTCGGACGATAGAATTCTAGCCTCTTCTGAAGGTATTTTGCACCCGTGGCATGCAGTGCTTTGTGGGCTAATGTCAAGGCCTTGAACATTATCCTCTTCCGTATAGGGAGCCAATGGAGGGATTGCAGCAGGTTTGAAACACTGGCTCGACGGTGCAGGCCGAAAATGGCTCGCGCAGCGGCGTTCTGGGTCACCTGCATACGCTGTAAAAGGTATTCTGGGAGACCCAGATATAGAATGTTGGCATAATCCAATCTGGATCCGATGAGAGCCTGCACAGTTATTCTCCGATGCTCCTCAGACAGCAGAGGGAAAAACTTTCGGAGCATCCTGAGAATCCCGAAGCAAGTCCCAGTCAAGGTTGCCACCTGGGATTTGAGCGAAAGCCCGTTGTCAATTTTAATTCCCAGGTTCTTGGCCCATTTAGAAGACTGGGCTGGAGGGAACTTGTCAGCAGGCCACCAACCATGCCAGTCCGGTTCCACAGGGCATCCAAAGAAAAGTATCTCGGATTTATCCGAGTTACACTTGAGGCTGTTCAGATGAAACCAATTAAAAACAGCCCCAAGGCACTCACGGATACTTTTGCCATCGAATTCTTCGCTCTTGCAGCAGGTAAAAAGGAGCTGGATGTCGTCAGCATAAGAGACGATCCGGGCCCCGTAGGACTCCACCAAATCCGCCAGAGGGGTCATGAGGATGTTAAATAAAGTAGGGCTCAAAACTGAGCCCTGAGGAACTCCGACTCCCAATGGCGGCATTTCGGCAGATCCAGGCGAGGCCCAGACCGTTTGTCGGCGGTTGGCTAAGAAGGAACTAAACCAATTGAGCACCGTCCCCCCTAGACCGATGTCATGTAGTCTTGTGAGGAGATCCTCATGGGGAACGGTGTCAAAAGCCGCCGACAAATCTAACATGACTAACATCACCCTGCCTCCATCATCCAGCACCTCCTTCACAGTCTCTGAGACTTCCAAAAGTGCCGTCTCGGTGCTTAGGTTGGATCGAAAGCCCGATTGAGACGCATGGAGAAGCTCATTCGACTCCAGGAAGTTGGAGAGCACGCTATGAACGTGCTTCTCGAGGATTTTAGTAAGTGCAGGAAGGAGCGAAATTGGTCGATAGTTGGACGGGGCTTCCGGGGCAAGGTTGGGCTTTTTAAGGAGAGGGATCACCATGGCCTGTTTCCAGGATGAAGGCAGAACCCCCTGACTCAAGGAAAGGTTGAGAGTAGGGTTAGCTAGGGGGTTCACAACATCTGCCATTCTAGCTAAATATTTTGCCGGGCAGGGATCACAAGGTGAACCAGATTTGAGATTCCTCATCAATGCTAAAGATGAGGAAATCGTGAGAGGCGGAAAATTCAACAGAACCGGACCAGAGGTAGGCTGGTGGACTATCTCATTCGACAATACGCAAGGAGCAACTGTCGGTCTCGGAAGAAAGGAGTCCTGAATCTGTCTAATTTTGGTCGTTAAAAAATTAGCAATAGTGTCAGCCCAGGTTTCATCCGGAGTCTCCTGATCTATGCTCGAGCGAGGGGTAGTAAATTCTCGCACGATCGAGAAGAAGATCTCCTTACAGGAGTTAGCTGCTTCCTCAATTTTTTTAGCAAAGTAGTCCTTCTTTCCCTCTAGAATTAAACCGTGATACGATTTCATCCTGGTTTTATAAGTCTGTTTCGCCTCAGCATCGTATTGGGCTCTCCAGGCCCGTTCGGCGACTTTACATTGTCTCCGGGAGTGGGCCAACTCCGCCGAAAACCAGGGGGCCGACGTGCGTTTAGTGAGAGATCTGGGTGGCTGTAGAGGGGCCAACTCATTCAGTCTAGCTAAGAGCCAGGACTGCAGGGTGTCCAGGTCACACTCCAGATCACCCGTGTAGGAAGGAGGATGGTTCACCAGGGCCTGGGCTAACAGCTCAGGAGTCACCCGATGGTATGCAAATGTGCACAGTGGCTACAAATACATAGACCGCTACCCCCTAATATTCATGGAGAAATTCTTTCAGTAAGAAGGGGGGAGTGGATTGGGAGAGGAACAAAAGCAATAGCAGGGGACATAATAACAGTGAACTTTAGAGACATTGCAGCAGTAAACTTTATTTGCAATGCACCCCCTAGCACTGCCCACTCACAAATCCACCCTGTACATCTAGCATACTTTTACCCTTATGCTCCCCAAAGACCTGTGCAGAGAAATAAAATCCCGATGAACAGGTTCTATCAGATGGAACCCCAATATAGATCGGCCCAGTGGCAAATGCCATACCATGCGACCCCAAATTATGATTCTTTTTTAATGCAGCATGCACATTGGAATAGGTTCAGTGCACTCGAAGAGGTTGATTGACACGCCCGGGGATACCTTTTTTATACACCCATAAGATCAAGGGAGGAAGGGCCGAAGATAACAGGAATGGGCACTGAGAATAGTATAGGACTCACGGACAGGAAAGGGGGTGGTAAAAAGAGTCTAAAAACTCAAAAGGGAAGGTGTAAATTGTTAAAACATCCAGATCACAGGATAACCACTGAACAAAGTACACCGGCTAGCAACATCAGCCCACAACCCCGCACTAATACACCAACTACAGAAGTAGACCAGGAAGCACACCCATTAAGAGGCTTACTAGAACAACCTAGAGTGGATACCCACGAAAACCTTCGAATTGTATCCTGGAATATCGCAGGCCTAGCAGCCAAATTTGAATCTCAAGAAAGGCACGACTATATAAATAAATTTCAAATTGTATGCTTGCAAGAAACATGGGCGGTCGAGCCAAATGACTACAGTCTTGAGGGATACAAATGTTTTTCTGTCCCGGCCACAAAGGTATCATCGGGGAGAGCCAGTGGGGGACTTACAATTTACGTAAATTTACATATTCAGGGAGTATGGTCAAAATTCAATTGGGACTCACATAACTTACAAGTAGTAAGGTTTCGTTCTAAAAGATTAAACCTCCTCCTACTCAATTGGTATAACGCTGTCAACTCAATGGCAACGGGAGCCGCTGTTAATGAATTGGACTCCTGTCTAGAAAAACTGTTTTCTTTAAATAAGACACCAAACCCTCCAAGTTTAATACTTTTAGAGGACTTAAATTGTCACCTTTGTGACAAATTAAAACCATTTAATAAAGATTGGTCTAGATGCACCATAATGAAAGGGCCACATTTTGTTCATGTAAGAGAGGGACGGGATCTCGAGAAATTAACCAAAAGGCATAACTTGGTCCACACTTTGGATCTTGCCAAACTGGGCGACAACGGAGACCTCAACCCAACATTTAGAGGCAGAGGTTGCCAGTCCTATATTGACTATATTCTAGTCTCGCCTCTATTAAAAAGAAACATCAGTAATATGGCCATAGATGCAAGCATCTTCAGTGACCACAACCCTGTGACACTCACATTAAAAGGGTTTGATTTTAAAACAGTCTCAAAGAGAACAGATGTGATAGAAAAGGCAGTGGATCAAGGAAGGAGAATCTAGTGGGCTAGGACTGACGGGGATAGATTTTACAAAAAATTGATCGCAGAGGGTCTAAACGCAATAAACACATGCCTTGATCCTAGGGTGGAGGGAGCTCTAGTGGTCAGCGCATTTGAAGAAATCGCATGCCATGTAAACAATCTCCTGACGACCTACAAATCAAGTAAAGTTCCCTCTACCCCTCGTTGGTTCGACTCCCTTTGTACTAAGGCGCATAAAAAACTGAAACTTAGCCTTCACGCCGTACCCAGGGATAAGCTCTTGATTGCACAGAATAGAGCTGAATATAAAAAAGCATTGAACAGTCGTAAAAAGAGCTTACAAAATCAAGCCTGGGAGGATTTAAGGGATGCTGCAGAAAGGCGAGATATATCAGGCTTCTGGAAGGTCATCAACACCCCATGCTTCCAGGATCAAAGAGCACCAAAAATAATGAACACTATTTTACCCGACCAATGGCAGAATCACTTCAAGAGCCTTTACAATCACACAGGACATTTAACCCAGGGGGAAAAGATAAGACCAATACAGCCCTTAAAACTGGACTTTTCCCTGAAAGAAGTTGAACTGGGAATAGCAGGGCTCAGTAAAAACAAAGCACCAGGCCCGGACGGAATACCACCTGATCTCTACCTGAGCAAAATTGAACTGTGGGCCCCGCTACTAACGAGGGTCCTGAACGAGGCAGTGGTAGCAGGATTGCCTCGTTCTTGGTCAACAGCAACCAGAGTTCCGATTTACAAAAAGGGGAACCGTGACGACCCCCAATGCTATCGCCCCATCTCTCTTATAGATGTGACAGCGAAAGTACTGGGCCGAGTTATCTTACATCGTCTGCAGGATTGGGCTGAGGAGCATCAGGTTTTTTCAGACGTCCAATACGGCTTCAGGGAAGGTAGATCCACCACTGATCAATGTCTGAACCTGTACCTTCTGGCAGCAAAATATACCATCGCTCGCAATGGGAATGTATTTATGGGATTCATGGACCTCTCGGCGGCCTTTGACTGCGTAAACAGAGAAAAACTTTGGTCATTACTGATAAATTTAGGAGTGGATCAACCCCTTGTGGACACCCTACAAACCCTGCACTGGAATACATCTGCAAGTGTGAGGTATAATCAAGAGGGAAGTAAGACCGACCCCTTTTGCTGCACCAGTGGAGTGAGGCAGGGCTGCATCTTAGCGCCCTTCCTTTTCTCTATATATATTAATCTCCTGGAAAAAGAGCTTCTAAAGCTAAAGGTAGACTCGCCACAAATTGGCCAACGCGCAGTGCCGGTATTACTTTATGCCGATGACGCGGTACTATTGGCCAGAACTCCCTTAGGTCTACAAAAGTTGATTGATGGTTTTGTCGATTTTATGGCCAAACTTGATTTATTGACAAACCTTGAAAAATCTTATATCATGACAACAGGAGCAAAGAAAAAGGGAAACTTCACTTATAACATCGGATCACACAAGATTGGTCAGGTCAAGACCTTCTCATACCTGGGTGTACTCTTTGATAACCACTTGAACTTTAAACCCCTGGTGGAGAAACATGCAACTAAATTGGCGGCGTCATGAGGAGCCATTATGGGGTATGGTCAAAGACTGGGAAGGTGGTCTCCAGAACAAATATTAAATTTGTACAGATCGATCTGCTGTGCGAAGGTCACCTATGGTGCGGAAGTATGGGGTTATATAGACAATAAACTACAACAAATACAGGTGGAAGAAAACAAATTCCTGAGAAGAATCCTGAAACTACCACAGAGTGTCCCGGCCTACATTATTCACGAGGAAGTGGGAGAGCCCTTTATCGAAGACCGGATTAAAGTTAAACCCCTTCTGGCCTGGGTTGAAATATGGACTAACCCCGAGGCGGACCTAACGAGACAAATCATAACAGACTGCCTCAAACGGGATAAAGGACACCATATTCCCTGGTTGAAGTATATTAAGGACTCGTTAGAAGAGATTGACTGTACAAACTTCTTCACATCCCCAGAATCCATAACTGTTGAGAGTAAAACGATGGTAAAAAAACTTTTCTTAGAACGGTTACGGACGATTAGGGCAGAGAGTGAAAGACACAAGCCCACTGTCTCATCCTATTGTCAACTTACAGCAAAGCAAGGAATGGAACCATATCTGAGGGTCATGCATAATGCGCAGGATCGTTATTACATGACCCGCTTCAGACTCAATATGCTTCATCACATACTTGCGGTTCCTTCAGGGTTCACCCTTACAGTGGAGGCGAAGGGTACCTGCGGCTGCGACACTAGGTCTCCGCAGGATACCCTTCACTTTGTTTTATTATGTCCCTTTTATTCTGCCCCAAGACGTAAGTTTTTAGTGGGGATTCTGAAAGAATCAAAACTCAGACATGCAAAACTGGCACTAAAGTTTTTACAGGAAGCTGAAGACGCCTATACACTATTTTGCACTGTAAATTTTATCCGGGTAGCACTGCGGTTAAGGGACACCAGAGAAAATTGACCTTAATATCACTCAATCCCTTAAAATTTACTCCTTTTCCACTAGTCTAATGAAATATGTTTTTAGCTACATTTCACTTATATCTCCTTTTAAACTAAAATTTGTATGTAATATTGTGTGTATATTGTATATGTGCTTTTATGGTGTCTTTTTAAGTACCGAATAAAGACTATAAATGGAAAATTGACTGTGAAGATGTGGAATGTACTGCAGCAAGTATTTGTTGGCCGGGTCAAGACTGTCTGTGTGTGTGTGTGGAGGCAAAGGTAGAGAAAGACATTGGATGAAGATTCTATTTTATTGAAAGTGATTCATTTCATGTGGAAAGAATGGCCAAAAGAAAAACGATTTGTTGTGAAAACTGTAGACCAATAGCAAATTTAATGCTGTCAGAGGTGAGACATTTAGCTGTGATATCGAAAAACAAACGACTGACAATACAATACTGGTCGCCTGCCATCGACAGGGATGTGGAAAAACTCATTAGAGAGAGTTACCAGTTGTTTGCTGAGGTCTCCGGGGAGAGCCGTCTCCAGCGATTGTACAGACGAGTAACTTCCCCCCCACAGATGTACACCACACAGAGATAAGGTTTAACGTTCTTTATAAGCAATCTTAAGTACGGTGGAATGGTACAAGGAGGTCTGGACTCAGGGGTCCCCTCGATTCTAGTCTCTTGGTTTGGGGTAAAGGGGTAGCGGGACAGTCTTGTTACCAATCTGGTAGATGCGATGATAAGATGGATAGCTCACAATCCTCGAGCTCGGCGTTCTAGAGGATCGGGCCGCGGCGGAGCCAGCAGGTCCCGAGATGATCGATGATAGCGACGGTCCGCGGCGGAGCCAGCAGGTCCCGGTGAAGGTGGTAGTTACAAACGGTCCGCGGCCACGCCAGCAGGTCCCGACGAGGATGAAGGTTTCAGAAGGTTGCGGCAGCGCCAGCAGGCAAGACAGTAGTTCGCAAGGCAGGGCTACGGCAGCGGCAGTAGTCCGTCAAGGAAGAGTTCTTCACTGCGTCTCTCGACTCCAGGATACAACTGCCTTCCTGCTCTGGAGCTGCCCCAGTTATAGGTCTGGCGCCCTTTGATGTCCGGACCCTCGCACTTGGAGGTCGGAAGGTCCAGGATGAGGGAGTCCAGACACCCAGCAGGGGGGTGGAGCCAGCGCCTGGGGGAGCTGGGGGCGATCGGCACCTGGCGGGGGAGAGCCATCGACACTTCTTTCTCCCATTGACCTGCCAAGTGGTCCACTCACCTCCTGGGTGGATGGTGGTGCCGGGATGTCGGGGCCTGGCCAGGCCCAGGGTTAGGGTCGATCGGAGGCCACGCGGCCTCGTGGTGCAGTGTCCAAGATGGCGCCCAGGCCGGGCGAGGGGGCCGGTAGTGATTCGGGCCCATGATGCAGAGATGTCCGGGGGCAGGAGTCCCATATGAGACGGGGAGCGGGTGGTTTCTGTGTGTAACACCTGGAGGGCCGGGCTTGGACCTTGTCATGCGGGGAGGGAGCAAGCCCTTCACATGGCCTGTCCAACATGCGTCCCCCCCAGCTGAAGGCGGGGAGAGTCACCCATCCTCTTGGGGACTCTCCTCGTCGAGGCGGAAAAAGCGTGACAGGCCATCTGCGTTGGCGTGGTCTTGCCCCGGTCGATGTTCCACAGTGAAGTCCATCCCCTGTAGGGAGATGGACCAACGCAATCGTTTTGGGTTTTCCCCCCGCATCTGCATTAGCCACTGCAGGGGCCGATGATCTGTCTGCACCCGGAAGTGGGTACCGAAGAGATAAGGCCGGAGCTTTTTGAGGGCCCATACCACTGCGAATGCCTCCCTCTCGATGGTGCTCCAGCGTTGCTCTCGGGCCAGGAGACGTCTGCTGATGAAAGCCACTGGTTGGTCAAGTCCTTCGGGGTTCAACTGGGAAAGAACTGCCCCAATGCCATGGTCGGAGGCATCCGTTTGGACGATGAATTCCCGACTGTAGTCGGGGGCCTGGAGCACAGGGGCGGAGCACATGGCGGCCTTCAGCTTCTCGAAGGCCGCTTGACAGTCTGGGGTCCAGTTGACCTTCTTTGGGTGGTTTTTGGATGTGAGTTCCGTGAGGGGCCCCACAATGCTGCCATAGTCCCTCACGAACCGCCGGTAGTAGCCTGTGAGTCCCAAGAAGGCGCGGACCTCGGTCTGGGTGATGGGGGGCTGCCAAGACTGGATGGCAGCGATCTTGAGTTGCAGAGGGGCCACCAGACCGCTTCCCACCTGGTGTCCGAGATAGGTCACGGACCCCTGGCCAATTTGGCATTTGCTGGCCTTGATCATGAGGCTGGCTCGTTGGAGTGCCTGCAGAACCTCTCGGAGGTGGTCGAGGTGGTCGGACCAGTGGCGGCTGTACACAGCGATATCGTCCAGGTAGGCGGCGCTGAATTCTTCGAGTCCCGCCAGGACCTGGTTCACTAGCCGCTGAAATGTTGCTGGGGCATTCTTCATGCCGAATGGCATGACCTTGAAGTGGTAGTGGCCATCAGGGGTGGAGAAGGCAGAGCGTTCTTGGGCCCGGGGTGTGAGGCCGATCTGCCAGTAGCCCGCTGTCAGGTCGAAGATGCTGAGGTAGCGGGCAGCTCCCATGCGGTCGATTAGTTCATCTGCTCGGGGGATGGGATGTGCGTCGGTTCTGGTGACAGCGTTCAAGCCCCGGTAGTCGACGCAGAACCGGAGCTCAGGAGTGGTGCCGGGGGCGGCCGCTTTAGGGACCAGTACCACTGGGCTGGCCCAGGGGCTGTCTGAGGGCTCGATGACCCCGAGCGTGAGCATCCTGGACACCTCCTCTTGGATGCAGGCCCGTACCCGATCTGGTACGCGGTAAGCCCGATGTCGGACAGGGGGACTGTCTCCAGTGTCCACGTCGTGCAAGCACCAGGGGGTGACCCCTGGGGTGAGGGAGAACAGGGTGGCGAACTGCAGTAGGAGGTCTCGGCAGCCTTGGCGCTGTTCCGGGGTGAGGGCCTCTGAGAGTAGGGTCAGGAGGTACTTGAAAACATCTGGAGGGTTCTTCAGGGGGGGCATTTCCCAACCTTCTTTGACTAGGCTGAGCGGCCCTCGCACAGGGTGTCCGTATAAGAGTTCGAACGGGCTGAAGCCGAGGGACTTCTGGGGGACTTCTCGATAGGCAAAGAGGAGGCACGGCAGTAGCACATCCCACTGGCGACGGAGGGGCTCTTCCAACCCCCCAATCATCCCTTTGAGCGTGCGGTTGAACCGCTCGACTAGTCCGTTTCCTTGAGGGTGATAGGGGGTCGTGAATCGGTAGGTGACCCCACACTGTTGCCAGAGGGACTTCATGTATTTTGAAATAAAGTTTGTGCCCCGGTCGCTGACGACTTCTCGGGGGAAGCCCACCCGGGAGAAGATCCCCATTGTTGGACAGGCCACGTGAAAGGCTTGCTCCCTCCCCGCATGACCAGGCCCGAGCCCGGCCCTCCAGGTGTTACACGCAATAACCACCCGTTTCCCGTCTCCTATGGGACCCCTGCCCCTGGACATCTCCACATCATGGGCCCGAATCCCTACCGGCCCCCTCGCCGGCCTGGGCGCCATCTTGGACACAGCACCACGAGGCCGCGTGGCCTCCGATCGACCCTAACCCTGGGCCTGGCCAGGCCCGAGATCCCGGCACCACCCTCTACCCAGGAGGTGAGCGGACTACTTGGCAGGTCAATGGGAGAAAGAAGTGTCGATGGCTCTCCCCCGCCAGGTGCCGATCGCCCCCAGCTCCCCCAGGCGCTGGCTCCACCCCCCCTGCTGGGTGTCTGGACTCCCTCATCCCGGACCTCCCGACCTCCAAGTGCGAGGGTCCGGACATCAAAGGGCGCCAGACCTATAACTGGGGCAGCTCCAGAGCAGGAAGGCAGTTGTATCCTGGAGTCGAGAGACGCAGTGAGGAACTCATCCTTGACGGACTACTGGCGCTGCCGTAGCCCTGCCTTGCGAACTATCGTCCTGCCTGCTGGCGCTGCCGCAACCTTCTGAAACCTTCATCGTCGTCGGGACCTGCTGGCGTGTCCGCGGACCGTTTGTAACTACCACCTTCATCGGGACCTGCTGGCTTCGCCGCGGACCGTCGCTACCCTGACCATCTCGGGACCTGCTGGCTCCGCCGCGGCCCGATCATCTAGAACGCCGAGCTCGAGGATTGTGAGCTATCCATCTATCACCGTACCTACCAGATTGGTAACAAGACTGTCCCGCTACCCCTTTTCCCAACCAAGAGACTAGAACCGAGGGGACCCCTGAGTCCAGACCTCCTTGTACCATTCCACCGTACTTAAAGATTGCTTATAAAGAACGTTAAACCTTATCCTTGTGTGGTGTACATCTGTGGGGGGGAAGTTACTGGTCTGTACGATCGCTGGAGACGGCTCTCCCCGGAGACCTCTCCCCTTATTCTCGCCCGACCCTCCCGGTCCGTCTAACATTGGTGGCCAGCGGCGCGATCCGAATCAACGTGTAATCCTACAGAGAGTAGCTCACCCCACGACGAAACCACAATGACAACCAAAGAGAGCGGATCCACCGAGAAATTCCAGATGGAGAAATTGGAAGAGTACAGCCATCGTGAGTTGAAACAATTCTGCATTGAACTAGGTATCGCTACCACCGGTCTGAGTACTAAAGACGATTTCAAGCACGCCATTGAGTCATGGGCGGAAACCGGGGCCGTCAGACCCCGGACCAAAATGTTGCAGCAGCAGAGAAGAACACCGCGGCTCCCGAGGAGCGAAGAACGGGTCTCTCACAAGATGAGATCCAAGAACGAGAAAGAAGCAGACTACATGAATTAGAAATGGCCCGGCTCAAAATGGATGGCGAACTCAAATTAGCCGAACAAAAACTGAACCTAGAACATCTGCGGCTCCGAGAAGAACGGGAAGAGAAACAGAGACAAAGAGAGCTCGAAGAGAAGAGACTGGCATATGAACACGAGCGCAACCTAGCAGAGATAGACTTACGTAAGCAGAACAAAGAATTAGGGGTGCCCGAGCAACCGCGCACCCCGGGAGCAACAGAAAAGAAAGTACACATCCCCAAGGATGTCGTTCGAGAATATTTCCGAGATGACGACATACAACAATGGTTCAAGGACTACGAGATCGCTATGACCTCCCACCGGATCGATCGAAGTGACTGGGGAGCCGGCCTATGGGGGAGGTTCGTCAATGAGGGCCGCGATGCCCTGTTACAGCTCCCAGACCATCTGATGACCTCCTATGACCACATGAAAGCTACCCTCCTCACCCGCTATGGGCTCACACCCGAAATGTACCGCCAGAGGTTCCGAGACTGCACCCGGATCCCGGGTACAACTTGGGTGGAGTACGTGAACTATTTCAGCCGAGCCTTCGAGGGTTGGATCAAGGGAAGCAATGTAACGACCTACGAGCAACTCTTCAATCTCATGGTATGGGAGCATCTATCTAACAACTGCTTCGTCGAGCTCAGGCAGCACCTCCTCGACAGTAAATTGACTGATCCACGGCAGCTCGCCGTCGAGGCTGACCGGTGGGAAATTACCCGAGTCGGCCGAAATGGGTCACATGAACAGAACAGGAACAACCAAGGTCAGCACCGTCCCCGAGGAGGAGGAGGAGGCCAGGGAAGAGGAAGAGACAACGCCCCGGCCGCTCCCGCGGCCAGCACCCCACCCCCGGCCAACCGGGGCAACCCCCCGGCGCGCCCGGGGTACCGAGCCAATGTCACGTGTCACCGATGCCAGCGAGTCGGCCACTACGCAAATGACCCGAATTGTCCACAGAGCCAGACTCCGAGACCCCGCCAGATGGCTGCCGCCGCCCTGGGAGAAGAACAAATCTCCGAAGAACACGAGGAATGTGAGCAAGAACACCAAGAGTGGGAACCAGCCGCCATGGTTCTAGCGTGCCTAGGGGGGAAAGACATGGTCCCGCAGGCCCCCCTACCCGCCAACACCAGGAAGTACAGTCAGTGGGTGAACATTAATGGACACAGGGCCGAAGCCCTACGTGACACCGGGGCCAGTGTAAAAGCCGTCCGTTGTCACCTGGTGACCCCAGAACAGATCCTGCCGAACATTCTCTGCCCTGTCCGTTCAGCCGACAATTCGGAGAGTCTATGTCGGATGGCCTGCGTCCCCTTCGAGTGGGGAGGAGTCTCCGGCATGTTGAAGGTGACGGTCCGAGATGATGCCCCCGTAGACTGTCTCCTGGGAAATGATCTTGAGAGTTCCCCGTGGGCCGCCGTAGAGAGAAGAGAGCACCTGGGGATGTTGGGCCTCCCGGACTGGGCGTGCGTAACCACCCGGTCCATGGCTGCCCGTACCATCCCCCGACCCGAAGAACCTGAATGGCCGGCACCTCCTCCCCCGGTCGCTCCCGTAGAAGACACCGACCGTGCTGTCCCCCCAGAGCAAACTCCAGAGGGGCTCGCTCAGCCCCAGGACCTTCCCGACCTGGCTCAGTGGCGTCAGGAACAGTTTCGCCACGAGCAGAAGACCTGTCCCTCCCTCGAGGGACTCCGCCAACAAGCCCTCGCCCAGAGCGCAGGGGATACCTCCGGAACCCATTGGGTCTATTGGGACAACGACCTGTTGTACAGCGAACAGAGAATCGCAGAGTTAGGGGCCAGTCGAGTGCTAGTGGTGCCCCTCCGCTTTAGAGACTTCTTGCTAAACCTGGCCCACGATGTCCCCCTGGCTGGTCACCTGGGTCAGGACAAAACCTACAGTCGCCTGGTGACCCACTTTTTCTGGCCCAAGATGAGGAACGGCGTACTCCATCACTGCCGGTCTTGCCCCACGTGCCAGGCCAGCGGGAAGAGCGGCCGCAAGCTTAAAGCACCTCTGCAACCTTTACCAGTTGTCACCACCCCGTTCGAGAGGGTGGGGATAGACATTGTGGGGCCCCTGGACCCCCGTACAGCCCAAGGACATCGGTTCATCCTGGTACTGGTGGACCACGCCACCCGCTACCCCGAGGCTGTTCCCCTGCGAACTGTGACAGCCCCGGTAGTCGGCCGGGCCTTGATGGGGATCTTCTCCCGGGTGGGCTTCCCCCGAGAAGTCGTCAGCGACCGGGGCACAAACTTTATTTCAAAATACATGAAGTCCCTCTGGCAACAGTGTGGGGTCACCTACCGATTCACGACCCCCTATCACCCTCAAGGAAACGGACTAGTCGAGCGGTTCAACCGCACGCTCAAAGGGATGATTGGGGGGTTGGAAGAGCCCCTCCGTCGCCAGTGGGATGTGCTACTGCCGTGCCTCCTCTTTGCCTATCGAGAAGTCCCCCAGAAGTCCCTCGGCTTCAGCCCGTTCGAACTCTTATATGGACACCCTGTGCGAGGGCCGCTCAGCCTAGTCAAAGAAGGTTGGGAAATGCCCCCTCTGAAGAACCCTCCAGATGTTTTTAAGTACCTCCTGACCCTACGCAACCAGACCAGACGGTTCAGAGAAATGGCAAAAGCAAACTTGGAGGCCAGTCAGGAAGACATGAAAAGGTGGTACGATCAAAATGCCTCCTCCATTGAATTTGAACCAGGCCAACAAGTGTGGGTATTGTCCCCCACCGAACCCTGCGCCTTGCAAGACAAGTGGACCGGGCCCTTCAAAGTGGTCGAGCGCAAGAGCCCTGTCACCTATCTCATCGATATGGAATCTTCACGGAACCCCCTCCGGATCCTCCACGCCAATAGACTAAAACCCCACTTTGTGCGCTCGGAGCTCAGCCTCCTGATGGCAACAGACAGCGGAGCCGAGGAGGATTCCGAGCCCCTCCCTGACCTCCTACGGACTCGGGAGAAGGACGGCTCCGTGGACGGGGTCCGACTCTCGGAGGCCCTCACCCTGGAACAGCGCCAAGGCTGCCGAGACCTCCTACTGCAGTTCGCCACCCTGTTCTCACTCACCCCAGGGGTCACCCCCTGGTGCTTGCACGATGTGGACACTGGAGACAGTCCCCCTATCCGACAGCGGGCCTACCGCGTACCAGATCGGGTACGGGCCTGCATCCAAGAGGAGGTGTCCAAGATGCTCACGCTCGGGGTCATCGAGCCCTCAGACAGCCCCTGGGCCAGCCCAGTGGTACTGGTCCCCAAAGCGGCCGCCCCCGGCACCACTCCTGAGCTCCGGTTCTGCGTCGACTACCGGGGCTTGAATGCGGTCACCAGAACCGACGCACATCCCATCCCCCGAGCAGATGAACTAATCGACCGCATGGGAGCTGCCCGCTACCTCAGCATCTTCGACCTGACAGCGGGCTACTGGCAGATCGGTCTCACACCCCGGTCCCAAGAACGATCTGCCTTCTCCACCCCTAATGGCCACTACCACTTCAAGGTCATGCCATTCGGCATGAAGAATGCCCCAGCAACATTTCAGCGGCTAGTAAACCAGGTCCTGGCGGGACTCGAAGAATTCAGCGCCGCCTACCTGGACGATATCGCTGTGTACAGCCGCCACTGGTCCGACCACCTCAACCACCTCCGAGAGGTTCTGCAGGCCCTCCAACGAGCCGGCCTCACGATCAAGGCCAGCAAATGCCAAATTGGCCAGGGGTCCGTGACCTATCTCGGGCACCAGGTGGGAAGCGGTCTGGTGGCCCCGCTGCAACTCAAGATCGCTGCCATCCAGTCTTCGCAGCCCCCCATCACCCAGACCGAGGTCCGCGCCTTCTTGGGACTCACAGGCTACTACCGGCGGTTCGTGAGGGACTATGGCAGCATGGTGGGGCCCCTCACGGAACTCACATCCAAAAACCAACCAAAGGTCAACTGGACCCCAGACTGTCAAGCGGCCTTCCAGAAGCTGAAGGCCGCCATGTGCTCCGCCCCGGTGCTCCAGGCCCCCGACTACAGTCGGGAATTTATCGTCCAAACGGATGCCTCCGACCATGGCATTGGGGCAGTCCTTTCCCAGCTGAACCCCGAAGGACTTGACCAACCAGTGGCTTTCATCAGCAGACGTCTCCTGGCCCGAGAGCAACGCTGGAGCACCATCGAGAGGGAGGCCTTCGCAGTGGTGTGGGCCCTCAAAAAGCTCCGGCCCTATCTCTTCGGTACCCACTTCCGGGTACAGACCGATCATCGGCCCCTGCAGTGGCTAATGCAGATGCGGGGGGAAAACCCAAAACTCTTGCGTTGGTCCATCTCCCTGCAGGGGATGGACTTCACTGTGGAACATCGACCCGGGCAAGACCACGCCAACGCAGATGGCCTGTCACGCTTTTTCCGCCTCGACGAAGAGAGTCCCCAAGAGGATGGGTGACTCTCCCCGCCTTCAGCTGGGGGGGACGCATGTTGGACAGGCCACGTGAAAGGCTTGCTCCCTCCCCGCATGACCAGGCCCGAGCCCGGCCCTCCAGGTGTTACACGCAATAACCACCCGTTTCCCGTCTCCTATGGGACCCCTGCCCCTGGACATCTCCACATCATGGGCCCGAATCCCTACCGGCCCCCTCGCCCGGCCTGGACGCCATCTTGGACACAGCACCACGAGGCCGCGTGGCCTCCGATCGACCCTAACCCTGGGCCTGGCCAGACCCCGACATCCCGGCACCACCCTCTACCCAGGAGGTGAGCGGACTACTTGGCAGGTCAATGGGAGAAAGAAGTGTCGATGGCTCTCCCCTGCCAGGTGCCGATCGCCCCCAGCTCCCCCAGGCGCTGGCTCCACCCCCCTGCTGGGTGTCTGGACTCCCTCATCCCGGACCTCCCGACCTCCAAGTGCGAGGGTCCGGACATCAAAGGGCGCCAGACCTATAACTGGGGCAGCTCCAGAGCAGGAAGGCAGTTGTATCCTGGAGTCGAGAGACGCAGTGAGGAACTCATCCTTGACGGACTACTGGCGCTGCCGTAGCCCTGCCTTGCGAACTATCGTCCTGCCTGCTGGTGCTGCCGCAACCTTCTGAAACCTTCATCGTCGTCGGGACCTGCTGGCGTGGCCGCGGACCGTTTGTAACTACCACCTTCATCGGGACCTGCTGGCTTCGCCGCGGACCGTCGCTATCATCGATCATCTCGGGACCTGCTGGCTCCGCCACGGCCCGATCCTCTAGAACGCCGAGCTCGAGGATTGTGAGCTATCCATCTTATCATCGCATCTACCAGATTGGTAACAAGACTGTCCCGCTACCCCTTTACCCCAAACCAAGAGACTAGAATTGAGGGGACCCCTGAGTCCAGACCTCCTTGTACCATTCCACCGTACTTAAGATTGCTTATAAAGAACGTTAAACCTTATCTCTGTGTGGTGTACATCTGTGGGGGGGAAGTTACTCATCTGTACGATCGCTGGAGACGGCTCTCCCCGGAGACCTCTCCCCTTGTCCTCGGCCGACCCTCCCGGCCCGTCTAACATTGGTGGCCTGTCCAACATTTGCAAAATGATAAAAGGATGATGTACACAGTTCTGCTTATGACAGAAGTGGGTTTTCCTGACAGGACGGGACCATGAATGTAATGATTTTTTTAGGTCTGTTTCAGATGCTTCCTGTGCATCAGAAATTTGCCATTGTGCTTGAAGACTACATGTCGAATTGGTTGCAAGTACGATTTGTACGTGTCAGAGAGGGTTTTCAGGGTGAATTGGTTTCGGATAATGGTGTATAATTGGTCTTGAGGGAGATGAAGCAGTATTTGGATGGAACTGGTATCAAGCATAAATGTGCTAGTCTTCATCACCCACAGAGTAATGGCCAAGCAGAGAGGATGAACAGATTGGTCAATCAGGGTTTTTTCATGGCCGGTATCAAAGTGGAAGATGCTGCAAGGGCTATGCTTTCAGCTTATCGCAACACACTGCATGGCACCATTTTGTACCGAGAGGCGGAAATTTGCATGATTTGGTCATCGTAATGTGCACTGAAATGTCTAAAGAGGGGCTGAGACACAATAGCTATATAAAGAAGGAAGAAAGATGAATTGGGCTTCAAAAGATGCATGTGATATTGTAAAGCTATTGTTCGCACAGGCATCATAACAGAGCCAATAATCTTATGCAATCATAGTACTCTGAAATGACTGGGGGAATCAGATGCTGAATTTCCACAGTAATTCCACATATCTCAGAGCAATCACCATTTACTTCACCCACCCTCCAGCAGAGTTTCTTTAAATGCTGATATTGCTGACTTAGAGAAAGGAAAAAGTGAGGGAAATGTAATAGGAGACATAAAGGCAGACATAGCTAAGGCCTTTTAATGGGGCCCATATTAGATAAAATACACATAAGAAAATAGATCACCCAATCCTGTATACTGTAATAGAACTAACCCAGCTTGATATTCAGACCACCTTGTACTGTGCACCTAACCCTACAGACAACACTTAATCTTGAAACCTCTTTGAACTTGTACGTTGTTCTACATGATGTAGTATGTTATAATACAGCCAGCCCTCTCTGACCTGCAGGCCCCCCAGTTCTATGTACATGTACCTACACACCACAGAAATAGACCACTTGTTACCGGAGGCCCTGGGGTGCAGCGGACCTAATCCCCACCCATCCCACCACTACAGACCTGACTTACAGCTCACCTTTCCTCTTCACACTGCCTTCCTCCCCTTTTATGCGGCAGACCCTGGCTGCCCCAGAATTCCTTCTACAATCTGTGCACTCACACATCACATGGACCCAGCCCCATCTCTAAAGTGCTTTAGTCTGCACTAGCAACAAAAAAGGGCACTGTTACTCTCGGTGAATAACACCTCACTTTCATCTCACACTTAGGGGATGGTGAGTATCGCGGAGCTTGGATTGAAATCACAGATTCTGCCACATAATTCCTCAGAGGTCCTGAGCCCGGAATGGGGTGTCTCATGCATGGACCAGATTTCAGGTCATTTTTCATATGCAGAGTCCCAATTCTTAGCCTATCACTGAACGGGAATGCAAAACACCTTTGCGAAAATAAAGGAGATACCAGGTACATAACCGCTTCTGGTGTACTCAAGGCCCCGCCCCCAAAGATATCACTCCACACAACTCAGATTTGGGCCCCTGCAGGTCTTACTAAAAATCTGGGCAGATCCACTTTGGAGATATTTTATGTTACATTCCCTCAGAACTGTACAAGTGAGTAGACATTCTGCATGGTCATTCAGTACGAAACAAATACCTGGGATGGCTTTGAGCAGCAATCCATCTGCGTCTGTATTTCCTCTCTCCAATGGGTCTCTAGCGATAGCTCCATCAGTATAAGGAGCATTCTGTGGCAGGAATGATGAGGCTCCAGATGGGCCCTGCGCATCAGCACATGTGGGTTGTAGGTCAGAGTTCCCATCTCGGTTCTCAGGGCCCAGTGGTTCTTGCTTGTAGTTCTGATCGTAGTCCTCAGGACTCAGTGGTTCTAGCTTATAGCCGCTATCTGGACTGAGTGCCTCAAGGTGCATTGGTTCGGTCTTGCAGTTCTGATGCGATTCATGTGCATCAGAAAGAACCTGCAGGCATGTGTTGAGCTGCAGACTCTGGTCTTCTTGAAATGCTGGTAGTCTGCAGAGGTTTTGCCGTTGACCCTCACCCTCAAACCACAACAACTCTTGCTTTAGGAGTTCACTTGGTCTCTCCCCATCTGGGAGCACTGGTTGTCTGCACTGGTTTTGCTGTAGCTCATGTCCCTTGTAAAACAGTGGCTGCGGGCAGACGTTCTGTTGTGCTCCCCAACTATCTGCATACAATGGTTCTTTCTTCATGTGTTCCTCTGGTTCTTGTTGCATGCAGTGGTCTTGCTGTGGTTCATGGCCATCACCAAACACTGATGGAAGACCTGGGATAACTTGAGCATCTGGAGGAGGGCACCTGGAGCCAGTACCATCCTGCTGTGGTCCAGGGCCAGCCGGAGACAGAGGTTGGAGGCACTGGCTATGCTGTGGTTCATGCCCATGAGGAGACAGAGGTTGAAGACACGGATTCGGCTGTGAATCACGACCAGGTGAAGATGTAGATTGAAGACATGGGTTCACATCCTTGGCCCTGACTGAAAGATTGATCGGAGGGGCCCTACTGAGAGGACAATCTCTAACCACCACCGGACTGACCCTCTCCAAAGACACGCCCCCATTTTCAAGGTGATCTAGACCCTTTGCTATCCAGATTTGCTCCATGAGCCCAGCGACTCTTGACGGCACGTCCTCTAGGGTATTCTGCAAGTTATCCAGTTTGGCTTCCAACTGCTCCAACATAGATAAAAGGATCATGTTAGGCGGGTTCCCCGATAGCGCTTCCATCTCACAGTCCCTCTGAGCATCAGTTTGGGATCTTGAAGATGACACATTATGGGTAAGAGAAGAAGGGAGTGCAACTCCTACGGGTTCAGGTGGACACCGCACTTCTCCTTTTTGTCTTGGAATCTGCCTTTTCTCCATTCTGAAATTCTGATGTTCAAGTCCTCAGGTGTCTGTGAAGGGGAAGAAAATAGAAAAGACAACACATTATCACAGGACAATTAGGTCAAAATACTCCTTCCTGTCTCACCACAGCTAAGGCTCGAAAGAACTAAACTGTCTCAAGAGCTGGAGAGGATCTACCCTGCTCAAGGTCAGGCTGTCCTCGAGGACATCAGGAGTTACCCTGCTACACATCTAAACCCCGCTCAGTGCTGCCCTTACGTGATACGGTGAGATTTCATGCAGGTCCGCTCTGCCCTGCCAGAGAGGACTCCCTATCCAGAGCTGATCTGTAAAGCTTCAAAATGTATCAGTATGACCTCATCAAACCTAACCATATAATTTAACGGACTTATTACGTTTTTGTAATTCTTTTTTTTTTTTTATTAAAATATGGTAAGCATTACCATAATAGATATTCTCTATGAAATTGGGCCGTGAGAAATAATAGATTTAAATTCCCAGATAAAAATACACATTTTCTGGTCAGGAATTGAGCTACCTAGGTCACGTAATCTCTGCTGATGGGGTCTGCCCCAAAGATGAATCAATTAAAGGCACACAGGAAATACCTAGACCCATAAAGAAAGAAGAGGCACTCTCGTTTTTGGTGAGAAACTTTCTATTCTCAGTTTGTACCTAATTTACTTGTGCCATGTGAGCCCTGCTGAGGAAGGGTGCAGACTATGTGTGGGGTAGGGAATGCGAGAAGAATTTGCAGATGTTAAGGAGAGTCTTGTGAATGCTCACAGTCTGCATAGTTTTGCCCCATTGTGTTGTTATGGACGCCAGAGACAAGGGCCCAGGAGTGGAACTGAAACAGCGGCATGATCGGAAAGAAAGTCATGACTGCCTTTGCATCTAGGGGTTTGCTGAAGGCTGAGGCTGACATTCCACTACTGAGAAGGAGGCATTGGCCATGCTTTGGGCTCTCAAAATAAACATTCTAGAGACAAGGGCCCAGGAGTGGAACTGAAACAGCGGCATGATCGGAAAGAAAGTCATGATTGCCTTTGCATCTAGGGCTTTGCAGAGGCTGAATGTAGACATTCCACTACTGAGAAGGAGGCGTTGACCATGCTTTGGGATCTCAAAATAAACATTCTTGTGGAGTGTAGGAAACTGTAAGTAGAGGATGTTCGACTAGTCCAAACTGGACCCAATCTATGCAGCTGCTACAAGGTGCCTGCTTTCTAGTGTCAAATAAGAGGCAATCTCTTTCTGGCGTTTAATATGATACATGGACAATGACACGACTGACAGAACTTGCCAGACCGAGAAAGAACTGTTGATCTTTACTTTCAAGCTCTACACATTTTGAGCAAACAGTCGAAGAGCGCCCATCTCCGAAGGCTAATAGGCATCAAGCCATAAGTCATTATGGCCATTAACAAGAAGAAATTCTGTCTTCTCAGCATTTCACTTTAGTTTATTGCAACCCAGCCACTGCCATAGGACAGGCATTGTTTGGTGGAATGTGAAGAGAGCAGAGGGTTAACTGTCTAAACACAGCAAGATCTGGGTGTCGTCAGAACACATAAATGCTCCAACACCTTTCTCAAGTAAAGCTTCAGCGAGCGGGATTACATAGCTTGTGAACAAATGGGGCGAGATTGAGGACCCACGAGTCACTCTGTAATTGCATGCAATGTGTTGGGCGAAAAGTTTCCCAATCCGGAGATACACGTTCAGCCTGTAAAGAATGATATGATCCTCTTTAGGGCCTAGCACCCGATGCCCAAAGCCACAACATGGTTCACCAAGTTGGAGTACTCAACTGTGCGAAGACAGCAGAGAGATCTAATGAGAACAAAGCATTGGCTCCTGCTCTCATTTCAGCTCATCCCTAATCGGTAGAGGCACTGTCTCTGTATTGTGTAATGGCCGAAATCATGCCTTAGTGTCCTTGAGGAAGTGGTTTTTCTACAAACCTTTCCACCAGCTAAGAGCAAAAGAAAGTAGCAATATCGGTAATAACTTTTTTTAAAACCAAGGCATCTGCTCCTGGCTTCCAGAACAAGGGATTTGCTGTGGTGTCTTTAAGAGCGGCAGGAACCAAACCATTAACAACTAAGTGGGGAGTAATGGCAGAGGTACTGGTCCAAATTAGAGATTCAATTGTTTGAAACTTGTTACAGGATTGACGTTGTTCAGCTAACCAGATCTAGTCACCCCAAAAGAAAGTTGCAGAAGTCTCAGGGTATAAAGTGGAGAACTCCCTGTGTCAAATAATACTAGGTGCTGAAGTGGTCTCTACCAGGGGGAAGGTACGTGAATCAATCTCCTCCATTAAGGTTTTAATTTTGTTGTGTCGCACAGTTGGTGCAACAGTGTGAGAGTGAATTATACATTGAAAGTTTCTGTGAAGCTGACATGCAAAGGGACACGGATGAGTTGGATGACAAGATTAAGTCATTGTAGGAGGCGACAAACAAACAGATTCTCTGAGCGAGAGCAATAACCCCGCCACATAACTTAGTTGGGGAAAATATATAATATTTCAGTAAAGGAGGAGGACTTAGAGAAGAGGTCCTGAAGGAATAACATCAGGATCGAGGAGTATATATGCGTGAAGAAGGGGACGACAAGTAAACATGTTAGAGGAATGTTGCATACAGTCCTCGACTAGAGATGAAAAGGCCTGGGAATGCGAGGCTATGACATTAGGAACGGCTGGAGACAACTGCTTATCATCATGCGGAAAGGACCTTTTAACGGAACCCTAATAGAAAGAGCCGAGATGTCTTAGCTATTGTGCATAAAGGTTTCTATCCTATTAAGGGCACAGATGTAAGGAGTAGGCATTTCTCTCTTCGTATTATCCAATGAGTCCCATGCTCAGAAAAAAACAGCCCCTGCTTTCCACGTAAAACAGGCACAAGGCGAAGCACCTCCTCTTTATTTGTGCAAAATCCCCTCTCCTTGGTCATTCCACCATTGGTAATAATGTTTCCGGTCAGAGCTTGAAAGGAAAACCCCTTGTGAGTCACGTCATTCGTTGACCCTGTGCCACCGTAGAATCGTCCACATTGCTCAAAGTATTTCTTACAATCATCAATAGAATGGGAGCAGATTTGTCAAGATCGCTCAGTACTAAAGAACGGTACCTATCCTCAATGAGCTTCCATTCTCCTTCTTGAGTGGGTGCAGTATTCGTTGTGCGTAGGGTGGGAAAATTCTCGCCTCCGTGACATTAATAGAGTTTAATTTTCTTTCATGACAGCTCGGAAATATGGTTATGTTACCACAACTTGTAAAGCGCAACAGCTGCCCCAGTGAAGGGGCGTCCCGGCGTTGACAGCAGAGCAACTGACATGTAAGGGAAGGACTGTGGTGCCGGGAAGAGGTGAGTTTTAATGGCCTTCCTGAATTCTAGATAGTTGTTAAGGCCACAGATGTGAGCTGGAAGTGCATTCCAGAGGAGGGCCACTCTGCTGCGAAAAGAGCGGCCTCCAGCACAGACTTTCTGTGTTGGGGGGACCACTACCAGGTGTTGACTCTGTGAGCGAAGACGGCGTGAGGGAACATAAGGCAAGAGGAGGCTGGCCAAGATGTTAGGGGAAGACAGTTTAAAGGCTTTAAAGGCAATACATAAAGCCTTGAATTCAATTCGCCTTGTCTACAGGCAACCAGTGAAGGCGCTGGATAGCGCCGGAAACCGGGCAGGTCCTGCACAGACCTAGCAGAGTCCTTGCTGCTGCGTTCTGTGCCCTTTAGAGCCTCAGAATTTCAACCTTATTGGACCCTAGATACAGAGAGCAGGCATAGGCCAGTCTCGACATTACAGACGCCTGAATGATGATCTGTCGTGTGGGAGCATCGGAGAAACCCAATAGGGGTCGAAGCCCCCAAAGTAGTCCGAAGCAGGTTCCTGCCACTTTTTTGGTTTGGGCTCCTAGATTTTTCACAACCTGCTTGGTGAGGGGGGCACTATCACGGCTTGAGGGCCACCAGCGTTCACTCCACTGACCATGGTCCTTGCCCACCAGCAGTACCTCCGACTCGCTGGCATTCGGCCGGAGACAGTTGGTGGCCATCCATTCAGCAACTGCTGCTAGATCGTCCTGAAACTTGAGGGCATCCCGCTCGGTGTTCTTCGAGAGCGCCACTACCAACTGTGTATCGTCGGCGTAGGAGACCATGGTCAGTCCTCTGCTCTTTGCTACTGTGGCCAGGGGTTGGACGTAAAGATTGAATAGCAGGGGGCTGAGGGAGGAACCCTATGGCAGCCCTTGTTTGATGGGGTGTTCACCTGAGGCATATGGAGGGACTGTTACCACGAACGACCTCTCATGAAGAAAAGAGGCAAGCCACTCCAGTGCCGGACCAGTGATTCCTGCCTCCTCCAGGCGGCGCAGCAGTATGGGATGGGACACCATGTCAAACGCGGCGCACAGATCCGGTAGGAACAGCGCCGACGTTTGACCAGCGTCTAGTGCGGACCAGAGATGTTCTGTCACAGCCAGCAGAGCAGACTCCATGCTCTGACCTGGTCGGAAGCTATTTTGGGAGGGGTCCAGCATGTTATTCCTGGTCAGAAAGTCAGATAGGAGGGAGTTAACATAAGCCTCAGTGATCTTTGCCACCCAGGGGAGCGAGGAAATAGGACGATAGTTCTCTGGCTTGGCAGGGTCGAGGGAAGGTTTTTTAATCAGGGGTATCACTTTGGCCTGTTTCCATGCCCTGGGCACAGTGGCCGTGGCAAGTGACCCGTTTATCACCTGACCCATGGAGGATAAGATAGTAGGAAGCACTTTCCTGAATTGGTCTGGTTTGAGCGGGTCTGCTGGAGATCCAGACTTGACTTTATTACACAGTGTTCGCAGCTGGTCGGCAGGGATAGGCGGAAAGATGTCTAAGGTATTCACCTTTCTAGGGCCCCGTGCCACTTGCTCGCTACTATGTGTTGTTGGGAAGGGCCACCAGATGTTATCCACCTTCCTAACAAAGAAGGTAGCAATGTCCTCACACTGCTCATTGGACTTGACGGTTGGTCCAGCGGCAGTCTGCTGGGATTGAAGGCTAGAGAGTATTGAGAAGACGCTCTTTGCAGGGTTATCACGTTCGCGGATTTTATTGACGTAAAATGCCGCTCGGGCCAATTGAAAGGCCTTGTGGTACCTCTTAATCGGCGCCTGGTAAATGCCCTTCGCGGCGGGATTGAAATCCCTTCTCCAAATACGCTCCAGCCGCTTGCAGCTTTTGCGCATATTGGCCAAGTCGCCTTTGTACCATGGCCTAGTTTTAGATTTGCGGTTAATAGACCATTTCTCAGGGATTAGGTTGTCTAACGGACATCTGATCCAGTCGGAGAATACCCTGTATGCCTTGTTGGTGTCAACCGGCAGCCTCAGGCAGGTAACTGAGAGGCATGCGTCGAATTGTTCCAAGTTCAATTTGTGCCATTGACGTTTGAGGGAGACCGAACGATCCGTACTCCGTACTGAGGTTACACCCTGGAGTGGCATATGGACTAGGTAGTGGTCTGACCTTCCCATGGGGATGGGCGTGTGCACTGTAAGTGACTGTATGCTCGTGAAGACTGGGTCTAACAGGTGGCCGGCAATGTTCGTCGGACCCGATACCAGTTGCACAAGCTAACAAGCCGCCAGATCAGCTACAAAGTTAGCTATGTCAATGTCATCATAATTGTTAGATTTGGAGGTCTCTGGTTGGCAGAGGTAGATACTTCTCACCAAACAGGGACCCACCTCCTCTAGGGAGGGTACACAGTTACCCCCCCGCATTAACGTTGCTGAGCACTTTAGTCTGATCTTCAGATGAGAGGGTGACGCATTTATGGTCATGCACAGTAAGGTCTCACCACACTAGAAATGGACACCACACCAGTTGTATATAAAAATAGGGGGTTCTTTATATAACATTTATCACTAGGTCAATTAGGGAAAGGTGTACACACTACAATGAGGCTGGGGAAGGAGCCGACCCCATGCGCGTTGTCGCGAGGAACAGTTCGGTCTGGGTTCAAGTCGTGGTGGTGACTCAGGTACTCACAGTCAACCGGGAGGGGGGGTTCGCATCCACGGGTACGAGGCGTACGGCAGTCCGGGTCGGTTCTGAGGAACCGCGATGAGTAGCTGTGGGGTTGCGGAGGGAGGTACAAGGCGTACCTGGCGTTCGGCTCGCTGGTCACGTGCCGCATTGAGAGGCTGCTGTGCTGTGGGTACGAGGCCTACCTGGGGTCCGGCTCGCTGGTCACGAGCCGCGTTGAAAGGCTGCTGCGCTGTGGGGTACGGAGCGTACCCGGCGTCCGACTCGCTGGTCACGAGCCACGTTGAAAGGCTGCTGCGCTGTGGGTATGGAGCGTACCTGGTGTCCGGCTCGCTGGTCACGAGCCGCGTTGAAAGGCTGCTGCTCTCAGAGGCAGGGGACGAAGCGTACTTGCGTACAAGTCGAGCCGCAACACAGTCCGCTGGGCTCGAGCTGTAAGGAACGAAGCTTACTTGTGTACGAGTCAAGCCGCGACCAGGTCAGCAGGGCTTGAGCTGTTGCACACGAAGCGTCCTTGAATACACGTCGAGCAGCGACCAGGTCAGCAGAACTCGAGCTGTTGCAAACTAAGCATCCTTGAATACGCGTCGAGCCGCGACCAGGTCAGTAGGGCTCGAGCTGTTGCAAACAAAGCATCCTTGAATACGCGTCGAGCCGCATCCAGGTCAGCAGGGCTCGAGCTGTTGCAAACGAAGCGTCCTTGAATGCGAGTCAAGCTGCGATCAGGTCAGCAGGGCTCGAGCTGTTGAAAAGAAAGCGTCCTTGAATGTGAGTCGAGCCGCGATCAGGTCAGCAGGGCTCGGGATACCGGGGATGAAACGTACTTGAGGTACGGGTTAGACGAGCCACGACAAAGTCAGCAGGGCTCTCTGGTTCCAAAAGTCATCTAACTGGGAGCAGACAAGGGACCTCCAGTTACAGTGCCTGATATAATTTGAAGTCATTTGATCTGGCAGGGGGTTCCCTGGTGCCTCTGCCCTGATTGTAGGGGCTTCCTGCCAGATGGTACCTTGTTCCTTTCAAAGTCAGCGGCAGGGTCGTCAGGCGGCCAGCGGGGAGTGGGGCCGTCTCCTGGGGCAGGCAGGACGCTTGACAGAAACTACTCCCCCCCTCTCACTTAGAGGCTGCCCGCTAACACCAGGCTGGGGAGACAACTTGGCATGATGTTTTAGGCCTCCACGTTTCTCATGGCCCAAAGTACGGTTTGAGGATAAGGAACCAATGATTTTAAGTAACAGGGCTATTTCTACACAGGTCTTCGCTACATGTATGTCTCATGAACCCTGGAGATGGGGGGTGCTACTCTGGAGTTTCTGTTGTCTCCCCGGGGTCATAGGGAATCTGTGAAGTCAGAGGTCAACTTATCATTAGAAGGCCTCACACGGGGCTATTGTGTGGAGCATGAACGAGTCCAGCCTGAAGAATGGGTCATACACGTGGGAGGCCATGGGAAGAGAATGCAAGGAGACCCGCGCCAAGGATGCCAGGTCTAACACGCATCCCCCCAGGCTGAAAGGCAGGGAGAACTACCCAAACCCTTGGGAGTTCTCTTCACTAAGGTGAAAAAATCTGGACAGACCATCAGCGTTGGCGTGGTTGGTGCCAGGGCGGTGTTCCACTGTAAAGTCCATCCCCTGTAGGGAAATGGACCATCTCAATGGTTTTGGATTCTCCCCCCTCATCTGCATTAACCATCTGAAGGGCCTGTGGTCGGTTTGGACCCGGAAGTGAGTCCCGAACAGGTATGGTCTCAGCTTTTTCAGGGCCCAGACCACCGCAAAGGCCTCCCGCTCAATGGTACTCCACCTTTGTTCCCTGGGTAGCAACCTCCTGCTAATGAATGCTACTGGCTGGTCTAGGCCCTCCGCATTTAGCTGTGAGAGGACTGCCCCTATGCCATGCTCTGAGGCGTCTGTCTGGACAACAAATTCCCGGGAGTAGTCAGGTGTCTGAAGTAGTGGGGCTGTGCACATGGCTGTCTTCAAGGTGTCAAAAGCTTTCAGACAAGTGGGGGTCCAATTTACTTTTTTAAGCTGTTTCTTGGAAGTTAATTCTGTCAGTGGTCCCACCATGCTGCCATGCCCTTTGATGAATCTCCTGTAAAAGCCGGAGAGGCCTAGGAAGGCTCTCACCTTGCACAAATTGCCCAAACCAAGATGCTGCTGACCACAACCCCCTAGAGGTAACAATACCCTGGGGGAAAATTCCTACTCCAATCCCAACATGGAGACTGCAGCCCCAAACACTAGTAGACTCTGTATTTCGCAACACCCTCGCCACAGCTCTTTCTAATTATTTCTCAGAAAATGCAGATACTACAGAATCACGACATGTAGAATGGGAAGGCATTTGAGACAGTTATTAGAGGTGTAGCTATCAGCACAGCATTGGGAGCCCGACAAACGATTAATAGAGAGCTGAAAGAAATAGAAAGTAGAATGGAGCAGACAGCAATCACGGAGACCTCAAGGGAACCGGCCCTACAAGTAAATTGAAAAAATTGATACTTGTAAATTGATACTTGTATAGCGCACTACTCATCCGCAAGGGTCTCAAGACGCTTGTACGAATACCGCTGTGGAACCCATCCTGGCTTTCCCTGTGAGGCGTCCACTCCTGGGCACCCCCAAGGTGGAGGCCAGGCATCCTTAGCGTTGTGGGGGCCGTTGTGGAGATTAAGCAAGCTATTGCCCAGAGTTGCAGAGTGGGACTCCATGACTGGAACAGGCACCGAGGCGAGAATTATCAGGTCCGTAGAATTTTGAGCCCAAGACCCACCGAGGCGGGGAATTGAACCCTGGTCCCGGACTAGACCTCTGCATCAGGGTCTGCCGCTCTAACCATTGAGCCACACTTCTCTACAAGAGGCTCACATCACACATGCTGGACTATTAAAGTGACTACGAGTCATAGATTATCGAACATATACACAAAAACAACATGCAGAGGCAGATCAGGCTGGCTCTCTCCTGGCCAGGACTTTGAAAGATGCTCCATCCTCCACCGCCAAACAAGAGAGCAATACGATTGAAGGAACCACAGTAAACACGCAATCGGACATAAATACAGCATTTATGAAGTATTATGAAACCATGAAATGATATGCATCACCTAGCGATCCCAAGGAAGATGCATTGGAGGCGTTCCTAGATGGTCTCGTATTACCCCAATTACTAGAAGTGCACCAAAAAGATTTGCAGAACCCATGTAAAAAAATTTTATTACAGAAACGATAAAAGAACATCCCAAGAAACAAAACCCCAGGCCTGGACGGCCTCCCGGTGGAGCTTTATGAGATCTTCTCGGCGGCATTGGTGCCCAATTAGGGCGCCTGTATCAGGAATCACTAGACACAGGGTCCTTCCCTCCTACTACACGGCAGGCACTGGTCACTTCCCTCCCAAAACCAGGCAGGAACCCTAGGGACATGTCCAGATACCGACCTCTCTCTTTATTAAACACCAAATATAAAATATTAAGAAAAATATTATCCCGTAGACTTCTTCAATATTTGCCAAAACTAATAAACATAGATCAATGCTGTTTCATGCCTGTGCTCCACAGAAGCGGCCACTCCTTACGCAGCTCCCTGTCCTGCCCGAGACTGGTATCGTTGCGCTTTACTGATAAACTGCTCCTCACCTTTTAAGAATAACTGCGCTTCCGATTTCACTGCTCCTGCAACCATCTATGTGCCTGAATGCAATAGGATTGTAGCGCTTTCCCTGATTGCAATTGTAGCGTAGCGCTTTACCATTGAGCTGCGCTTTCATCGTTTTATGCGTTTGTACTTTGCTGCCTCACCTGCGTGTGTAATTTGGGCCTGTGTTGATTAATTTCTGCCTTTGCAAAGCGTTTCTGGGGTCACGGTATTGCCGCGTTTGGCTGTTGACTCGCTGCCATTTTGTTGTTGTTGATTGTGCCCCCCCAGCCCGGCCCTCCACCTAGATCCCGCCTCCCAGCTGCCCCTCCCTCGCCCCTCCCCCCCTTCACCATCCATATATGTCAGATGCTTTTGCGTGCAGCGTTCACGCGCAGCGGTCGCGCCCCATGCGCGCCTTAGGTGCGCCAAAGGTAAGCCTGTCTACGCCCGTCCGCGCGCAGCGCCAAACCAAACCCCGCAAACCGCACTCCTCCCGCATAACGTATGACGCCGCCACCCTCTTAGCCCTTAACCCCGGACGCACTCCATGATGCTGCGTAGCTGCCCCAGGACGTACCCATGGTCCCTTCGCCTGTCACTCCTGCAAGTTCGCCTGCACCAAGACCCACGCCAAACCCACTTCCTCCAGACACAACTCCGACTCTAACCACCTGAAGTGCATCCTGCTGAACCACCGCTCGGTCCACAGACACGCCACTGAACTCTGGGACCTACTCGACACTGCGTCACCGGATATCGCCTTCCTTACAGAAACCTGGATGAACGCATCATCAGCACCCGACATCGCCATAGCCATCCCGGACGCTTACAAGATCATCCGAAAAGACAGCACCAACCAAACAGGAGGAGGCATCGCCATCGTCCATAAGAACACCATCAGAATCACGACCAGCTTCGACAATAACCTTGCAACCGCCAAACACCTCCACTTCCAGATCCACACCGACCCCAGGACCACACTTAGAGGCACCCTCATCTACAGACCACCAGGAACCCGTAAACAATTCAGCGAAGACATCACTGATTTCATCAGCCCACATGCCCTCCCCTCCAAGAACTACATTCTACTGGGAGACTTCAACTTCCACCTAGAAAAGAAAAACGACAGCAACACCACCACCCTTCTGGACAACCTGGCCAATCTCGGACTCAAACAACTCGTTGACACCACCACCCATGTAGCCGGACATACGCTCGACTCTATCTTCACCTCCTGCAAACACATCTCCTTCGATCACAGCACAGCTCTCCATTGGATGGACCACAGCTGTGTTCACTTCAGCTACAAAACTACCACGATCCACAATCCCCCACAACCTATTCCTCGAAGAAACTGGAACAAAGTCACCACCGACCAACTCCTCACATCGCTCAACCAAAACCCTCCCACCCTAACATCGGACCCAAACGAAGCTGCCACCAAACTCAAGCAATGGATCACTCACAGCGTTGACGAATTAGCACCCTTGAAAAACCACCAAACCAAACAGGGTAGCAAAAAGGCCCCCTGGTTCAACGATGGCCTTAAGAAATCCAAGAAACTATGCCGTACTCTCGAGAAAACATGGAGAAAAAACCCAACCACTGACAACCTGACCACCTTCAAGGCAGCCACCCGCAAACACCACCAATTGATCCCATCCACCAAGAAATCAGCATTCAAGGATCGACTCGACAACAACGCCCATAACAGCAAGGAACTTTTCAACATCGAATTTACCAACCCCACCGCAGCCTGAAACGACATTACTCAAGTCCTCTGCGATTCGTTATCCTCTTTCTTCTACAACAAAATCGCTGACATACATAACAGCTTTAAGAACATTTCCAAAGAACAGCCCACTCCACCCACCTCCGAACCTAAACCGCTCTCTAGCAACCTTAGCGCCTGGAACCCAATCACCACTGAAGACACCATCCGCCTAATGAACTCCATCCATTCATGTTCGCCAGCCAACCCCTGTCCCCACCACATCTTCAACAAAGCAGACTCCATCATCGTACCCCACCTCCGTGATGTCATCAACTGCTCCTTCAACTCCGCTACCTTCCCAGAAAGCTGGAAACACGCCGAACTCAGAGCTCTCCTGAAGAAACCCACAGCAGATCCCTCTGAACTTAAGAACTAACGCCCCATCTCCCTCCTCCCATTCCCTGCCAAAGTCATTGAGAAAGCCGTCAATAGCCAGCTCGCCGCCTGCCTTGAATCCAGCAACTCCCTCGACTCCTCACAATCCGGCTTTCGAGCCAAACACAGCACCGAAACCGCCCTCATTGCAGCGAAAGACGACATCCGATCGCTACTGGACAACGGAGAAACAGTTGCCTCATCCTACTCGACCTCTCCGCCGCCTTCGACACAGTCTGTCATAGCACCCTCATACAACGCCTCAGCAACATCGGAATACAAGGAAAAGCCTTGGACTGGATCATCTCGTTCCTCGCCGGGAGAACCCAGAGAGTCCGACTCCCCCATTCAAATCAGAGGCCACCGAAGTCATCTGCGGAGTACCACAGGGATCATCACTCAGTCGCACCCTCTTCAACGTTTACATGAGTCCACTCGCATCCATCGCGCGACAACACAACCTCAACATCATCTCCTACGCTGACGACACCCAGCTGATCCTCTCCCTCACCAAAGACCCTAACACTGCCAAAACCAATCTTCATGAAGGCATGAAAGAAGTAGCCGAATGGATGAAAAACAGCCGCCTGAAACTTAACTCGGACAAAACGGAAGTCCTCATCCTAGGGCCATCCCCCTCTGCCTGGGACGACTCATGGTGGCCACCGGCCCTGGGCACAGCACCCATACCCCCAGACCACGCACGTAACCTAGGCTTCATCCCAGACTCCTCCCTCTCAATGACCAGACAAGTCAACGCCGTCTCATCCTCTTGCTTCAACGTACTTCGTATGCTCAAAAAAATCTTCCGTTGGATCCCCGCCGAAACAAGAAAGACCGTCACCCACGCACTGGTCACCAGCCAACTGGACTATGGTAACACCCTTTACGCCAGGACCACAGCCAAATTACAGAAAAAACTCCAACGCATCCAAAATGCATCAGCCAGACTCATATTGGACATCCCTCGCCAAGCTCACATTACCAGCCACCTGAAAGACCTCCACTGGCTTCCCGTCAACAAGTGAATAACGTTCCGTCTCCTCACCCACGCACACAAGGTGGGTGAGGGTGAGTGAGGGTGAGGGTGAGGGGTTGAGGGTGAGTGAGGGTGAGTGAGGGTGAGGGGTTGAGGGTGGGTGAGGGTGAGTGAGGGTGAGTGAGGGTGAGGGGTTGAGGGTGAGTGAGGATGAGTGAGAGTGAGGGTGAGTGAGGGGTTGAGGGTGAGGGGTTGAGGGTGAGTGAGGGTGAGGGGTTGAGGGTGAGTGAGGGTGAGGTGTTGAGGGTGAGTGAGGGTGAGGTGTTGAGGGTGAGTGAGGGTGAGGGTGAGGGGTTGAGGGTGAGGGGTTGAGGGTGAGGGTGAGTGAGGGGTTGAGGGTGAGTGAGGGTGAGGGTGAGTGAGGGTGAGTGAGGGTGAGGGTGAGTGAGGGTGAGGGGTTGAGGGTGAGTGAGGGTGAGGGTGAGGGTGAGTGTGGGTGAGTGTGGGTGAGGGTGAGTGAGGGTGAGGGGTTGAGGGTGAGTGAGGGTGAGTGTGGGTGAGGGTGAGTGAGGGTGAGGGTGAGGGGTTGAGGGTGAGTGAGGGTGAGTGAGGGTGAGTGTGGGTGAGGGTGAGTGAGGGTGAGGGTGAGTGAGCTACATCTAATGACTTCAGAGGACTGCTTATAGACTGTTTAAATTACAACCACTGTCGATAGTAAGTACTATTGACCCTGATAACACCCTAATATATGTCCAAAGTCACAGTTTGGTAGGACTGGGCCAGACCAATGTATATGTTTCTATAAGTGTAGTCAGGACCATACATGGGTTAGTTGAATAGCCTTGGCGGAAAACCCTGCTTCATTGTCTGGGAAGATTTTATTTAAATAGCCCGTTCCACATTTAGCTGTAACAACTTAGGAGAGAGCCTTCCCCACCCACATCAAGGAAGATAAAACCTGTAAACGGTGCAACCTGACGGTAGAGCCCCTTTGCAAAACAGACATCAGGCAAAGAGTTATGCTGTTACTCTTAAATAGAGTGTTATGAAAAGGAGTCCGAATTAAATGTTCATCCTAAGCATTGAATTTAAAAAGCATGTACAGGAAAATATTGCATAATCCAATATTGGCCACGTCACTCACCTGCAATGTGTTGATGCAGCAGGGCCAATTAAGAAAGGGGAGGTGTGCGGGGAGAGAGAGTGGGGAGGGGGCAGAGAGGAGCGGGAAGAGCTGCTCTCGGCAGGCTGGGGAACAGATGGTAATGCCCTAGCATGTTGTGAAACATGCCACTTTGTACTTGATTAAAGGAACATCTAGACCGTAGTACTGCAGGTCATGAATAAAACCTGCGATTCTGCATACTGTGTAAGCAAGCACAAATGCTCAGGATGGGGCTAAAGAAGCTGTACTATCCGACATATGGCTCAAGGATCTTCCAGACACACATTCCTGCCTGTGCCTAGTCTGATACGCAGCTAGGAAACGTCTGTAACTGCAGCTGAACGAGAGGGATATGTACGGGGGTCAAAATATCAAAGCACAAAACAAATCTGCATTTGTAGGGCAGAAAAGTCAGTTAAACTTCTGCAGGATATAAAGCAACGGAGGTGTGCGGGGAGAGAGAGTGGGGAGGGGGCGGAGCGGGAAGAGCTGCTCTCGGCAGGCTGGGGAACGGCTGGGGAACAGATGGGGGCTAAAGAAGCTGTACTATCTGACATATGGCTCAAGGATCCTCCAGACACACATTCCTGCCTGTGCCTAGTCTGATACGCACCTAGGAAAGATGTGTGGTAACGAGGCATCGTTCATGCACATACTGTGTGAAAACCTTAAAGACCTCTCACTTGGAATGTTTAAAAAGTGCAGCAAAGTCTTGGCTCCGAAAAGCAAGTAAACGCGGTGCTTACAAAAACTAAACTGTGACGGTACTCGGCGTGGCGTGTCTCGTAAAAATAGAAAAGTGCACAAGATCGCAATCCTGGTGATTAAAAAAAGTGCATACATGCTCTCGCTCAGGTCAATTACCAACAATAAGTAACACAAAGACGCTGACAAACATCTTATGACCGATTGTCGCGTCAGTGTAAGTCAATCTTACCTCCCGCTTCTGAGAAGCTGCACGGGAATACGATGTGCGTAGTGTTGTGGTAAGAACGCATTTCCGAAATGTACCCAATAAGAGGTGCATGAAATCGATGAAGCAAAGGTTTAAATAAAACAAGACGGAGGGGAGGGGGGAGGAGAAATGCGACACGGCGCGAGGGGAGGGGGGAGGAGAAATGCGACACGGCGGGAAGGGGAGGGGGCGGAGCGGGTAAACAAAGACGGACGTGCACGCGCTTTTAAGCTCAATGCGCATGCGCATTGAGCTTAAAAGTCACGGGCACTGCAAGGAATCGCCACGATTCCTTGCAGTGTGGATAAAGAGTAGATAAGTCGCAATACTCTCGCCTTGCTCGATGCGCATGCGCATCGACAGGCGAGACCTAAAAACCATCTTCAAGACCTTGAACACGCTGCTTTTAGAATCAATATGGGGTGGGGCCGCAGGAGAGTGGGGCTCCTGAAAATTCAGCTGAGTACTGACCAGAGAGGCTTGGGGGTCCCGGACTTTAAGGCACACTGCTATGCGAGTCAACTTCAATGGCTATCAGACTGGACTGCAGGTCATAACCTCCATGAGACAGGGATGACGCAACAGACTCCAGAGCAGAGGACCCTCCATGAGACAGGGATGACGCAACAGACACCAGAGCAGAGGACCCTCCATGAGACGGGGATGACGCAACAGACACCAGAGCAGAGGACCCTCCATGAGACAGGGATGACGCAACAGACACCAGACCAGAGGACCCCCCATGAGACAGGGACGACGCAACAGACACCAGAGCAGAGGACCCTCCATAAGACAGGGATGACGCAACAGACACCAGAACAGAGGACCCTCCATGAGACAGGGATGACGCAACAGACACCAGAGCAGAGGACCCTCCATGAGACGGGGATGACGCAACAGACACCAGACCAAAGGACCCTCCATGAGACGGGGATGACGCAACAGACACCAGAGCAGAGGACTCTCCATGAGACAGGGATGACGCAACAGACACCAGAGCAGAGGACCCTCCATGAGACAGGGACGACGCAACAGACTCCAGAGTAGAGGACCCTCCATGAGACTGGGATGACGCAACAGACACCAGACCAGAGGACCCTCCATGAGACAGGGATGACGCAACAGACACCAGAGCAGAGGACCCTCCATGAGACAGGGATGACGCAACAGACACCAGAGCAGAGGACCCTTCGTGAGACAGGGATGACGCAACAGACACCAGAGCAGAGGACCATTCATGAGACAGGGATGACGCAACAGACACCAGAGCAGAGGACCCTTCGTGAGACAGGGATGACGCAACAGACACCAGACCAGAGGACCCCCCATGAGACAGGGATGACGCAACAGACACCAGAGCAGAGAACCCTCCATGAGACTGGGATGACGCAACAGACACCAGACCAGAGGACCCTCCATGAGACAGGGACGACGCAACAGACACCAGAGCAGAGGACCCTTCGTGAGACAGGGATGACGCAACAGACACCAGAGCAGAGGACCCTCCATACCCTGTTATTGCCTGGAGGAAGGACCCCAATAGCGGCTCCCCCTTTGCTGAAAACCGCCCTCAGGTATTGAAAAAAACCAATCCAATACACTAAGGGGTTACTCCCCTGAGCCCCTAATGTTCCATGGTTAGGGATCCCCACACAAACAAGAGTAATAAAAACTAGAAGCATCTCCAGATGGACAGGAGAAGGTGTGAACACGGTTGGGAGGCTGTTCACTGACAGTGTTTTATTCGACCATGAGCACTTTGTTAGAAAGCAAGGGGTAACAAATTCCCTTTACATTCTACATGCAGCATCAGTAGGTACATTAGACGGAACTGGACACCAGATAGCAGAGAGCCCCCACACACAATTGAGTACATACATTACACCTTATAGGCAATGGAAGGCATTTAACCCTATGTCTGTACAAGAGAATTCACTCCCACGCGCAGTTTCACTGGAGGCGCTCAGAGAAAAGTGGAGCACTGATATAGATAAAGAAACAATTGACAAAGAATGGGACATCACATTACAATACCCCAAAGAGGTATCCTGCAATGCCAAATTAAGACTTTTTCAGCACATGGTGTTACATAGGGCCTACCTTACACCGCACCGATTAAAAAAAGATGTACCCGGAGGAGGGGGATCACTGTCCCCAATGCTTTGCACAGACCAATGATCTGCTACATATGTTACGGGCTTGTCCTCGATTGGTTCCCTTCTGGGCAAATGTGATGAAGGTCTAAGGAACTGTTACGAACAGAATAGGGGGACACACTGCAGAATACTGTGTACTAGGACTGCGCCGTAAACGCAAGAAACAAACAGTGCAGCCCGAACTTAGCCCTAATATTGGAAAAACCCTCAATTACTATGAGGTGGAAATCCGCATTGCCCCCTGCAGTGCTCACCTGGCATGGAGAAGGAGTCAGATGGGGAAGGGCCGAAAGCATGGCAATAAGGAGGGAGGAAACCAGGGGATTAAGAAAGACCCCTATTTCACTAGAATGGGCCGCAGTGCGTGAACTCTTTATATCCTCTGAAGCTTCTTTACATTCAGACGCTGTCGTTTAGATACTCACCTACCAATAAAAAACGTAGAAAACCAAAAGCAGACCCCCCCCAGACATTAACAAACCAGATACACGCACAGCTGTAAACCAATTCATTGGAAATATACATACGAACAGGGACTAAACCAATTATTTATCTGCTCATGGGAGGACAGGAGAGAGTCTAGGGAAGGGAGGGGTGGGAATGTTTATGTTGTGAGGTATAGGAAGGCGGAGGTAGGTTAAGTTGATGTCGAACTAATGAATATACCAGTGACACCAGCACTGCTACGAGTTACAACACAGTCACTGCATCCTCTGCGGAGGTAACACCTCTTTACAGAATAGAAGTAAGTTGTAATGATCGCCCTCTGATTACAGTAGGAAACTCCGATATGTATTTTGTTACATATGATTCGCTGTCTCGCTGGATTGTTTAGCATAAAAATTAATAAACTATGTTTTTATTAAACAGAGAAGCATGGGAACTTTTGATAGTACATTTGCGATGACGGTTGTCTGGCTGAAGAATGTTATGAACTAATTCCTTTCCTGCAGTACATAGTAAACACATGACATGTGGCCTCGGAGAGTCCTAGAGAGTGAGGGGTATCATACATGCATCTTAAACAGGAAGCTGGTCACGCTCACTGGAGTGCATGCCATAACTGAACATTTAAACGGCTTTCTGTGAGTTGAAACTGTTCATGTGCTGGGAGTGTACAACGTAACAGAAGATTTAGAAGGATAAAAGGTTTAGCAAGTTTTGTGTCAAGAACTATCAATTCTATTAACTATACGAAGGTGAGGATTATGCTCCTCAATCTTTGCTGCAATATTCGCAGCGGCCATCAAGCAGTCAAACACAAAAACTACATTTACCATCAATTCAGCGACTAATCAGCGCATACATGTCCCTTCATCAATCAGAGGCACCAAAACTATTCCTCTCTCTTTGCTCAATTGACCAAAAGATCAACAACTTGGAACTTCACTTCAAGAAGAACGAAAAGTCACAGTAATCCAACGTAATTGTAACGATCCGGAATTGCACTATAGAGTAGAACCCTCCAGGAGGTCATGCAAGTGAAACTTGTGTCACTAAAGACAGCAACTCCAGAAGAACCACAGATCCAACCTGGTAATGGAGCAATGCCCGTAAGACCTGGCCACTTACTAAAGAGGCCTTTCCTGCCTTCTGCTCAGTACATCAAACAAGGTAACGTCCAACCCAAAACAGAACATTCAAATAACAGAGAGGGACTTCAAATGAACATATTCAAACCAGACACAATCATGGAATATAATATTATGGGCTTGATTCATTACTTGGAGTATGGCCTGCAGTTTTGCTTAGGGAACGGAATAGATTACTTCATACCCATGGTGGAGAGCCGTCCACCTAATTTATGAATGACTGCCGAGCAGGCAGTAATTTATCAAAATATGACGGCGGTTCCTGGCAATGTGTATTACTCTCTTCTACGGGGCTGTGCCAGCAGGACGCAGCCCTGTAGCATGGAGTAATTGTTTATTGTTTGCAAAAAGAAAACCCAGAAACTAGAGATTCTTTTTGTAAACAAAAAATATAATGCTCCTTTCGCCATGAGAGTCTTCTCCCATGGTGAGTGGAGCATTATAATGCTTTTATTGTTCCTTCTGGCATTAAGAAACAGCATAAAGTTACTACATGTCCAGGATCTAAACTGGACGGGCATGTAACCATTTCTCTAATGGCCCTTACTCCTGAGGGCTGTTGGAGAAGTTATGGCACGGCGGAGACAAAGTAGTCACATTATGGACACACTGAAGCCCCACCTGCATTTAAATCAAGCAGATGGACCCTCATGATGGCGGTATGTATATTCTGTCACTGTTGAGATGGAGTATACCCAACACCAACATAATATTCAGGACCTAATTCACATTGAATGCACATGTTGACTAACACTGGGATAATCCTCATCCTGTGCCCTTAATAGAATTGAAAATTCTTGGTGCTGGAGCTGGATCATTTTTTATTCTATGTCAGGACCGGAGGCTGAGATTACGCTTGTTTAAAGCTGGTCAACGAGCACAGATGGCACATTGGATATTGGTTTATAATAAAATGTCTTGAAAGTAAAATCAGATGACCAACCTATACAATCATTAGATAACCTAACCTGGCGCATAATAAAAATGTTTTGGACACAACTGAGCCCCTGACTGAGTGTGCCCAAATTTACTCATGTCAACCCCGTCTTCTGCCATAAAATGCCCAACCCATCTGACCAGATCAGCTGATCTGACAGGACCAAATGGCTCTTGGCAATCAACAAATGGCCTTCAGCATCTTGCTTGAATCCCAATGAGCAAAGCTCATACGCTTTCAAACATTGTACAACACAAAATGTAGGGTAATTAGGAAAACCTAAATATGAATCAGTTACAAGAGATGATATTCTGTCATCCCTTCAGGCGAAGATACCTCTTAGGTCTAAAGCTCTTATAACCAAAGATCTGCTACAGGACATCCGGCATAAAAGCAATGTCAGTCTGAACAACAGTCAGGAGACATGGCTGCTCAAAGCCCCTCCGCCTTTTAGTTAATTAGGTCAATAGAGCTCCCCTCTAGACTCACCTACTCTCTCCACCCTATGGACTCACCTCCCCTCTCCACCCTGGACTCACCTCCCCTCTCCACCCTCTGGACTCACCTCCCCTCTCCCCCCCCTGGACTCACCTCCCCCAGGACCTACCTCCCCTCTCCCCCCTGGACTCACCTCCCCTCTCCCCTCTGGACTCACCTCCCCTCTATCCCTCCCTGGACTCACCTCCCCTCTTCACCCCTGGACTCACCTCCCCTCTCCCCCCCTGGATGCAACTCCCCTCTACACCCCTGGACTCACCTCCCCTCTATACCCCTGGACTCACCTCCCCTCTACACCCCTGGACTCACCTCCCCTCTACACCCCTGGACTCACCTCCCCTCTATACCGTCTGGACTCACCTCCCCTCTACCCCTGTACTCACCTCCCCTCTACACCTGTAGAAAAAGGTAGGGCTAGGACCTTTCTCAAGATTTGCCCGGCGCTAACCGCCCTTGTACCATTCAAATTACCAAGCAATGAGGCAGGCGCCGGAGACCAGAAGGCAGGAAACAGAAGTTTATTCCGACGGAGCAGAACACATCAGATCAGACAACAAGGTATCGTCTCGAGGTGCTCTAACAAGTGAGCTGAGACTCTGTCTTTTATACTTTGCAGAACACTTGGCACTACAATCATGATATTGTGTAACAAGGAAAATACATCCCCATGATCCTTGTGTCAATCCTACCCCACATGTGTTCACAATAGGGACCCTTGACCTGCTGATAAGAGGGGAGGGTAATCACGCAGCTAAGTGTTCCGTCAACAGTTTAGGATGTGTGCGCCTGATCATAGCCCAGGGGGTGGGGTGGCCAGGATCAATAGTGGATCCTTTGAAGAGGAGTGACTTCATACAATAAGGACAGTAAATGGTATCTCCCGGCTCAGGCGATGGCCTCGGACATGTGTGGTCAGCCGGACTCGGGGGAAGAGGTCATCAAAGGAGTGGTATTCATGCCGCGTGGACAATCGAGCGCGGAGGGAAGGCTTGTCAACAGAGGGGCATTCATGGAAAGAAAGGAGGTGTTTGGTCAGGCGCGGCCGTGACTCCCAAGGACAGGGTCTTGCAGAGGAGGAAGGTTTATGACTTGTCCATGTGAGGGAGAAGGAGGGGGTCAGGGTGCGCGCAGGGTCAGAGTCGCACAGAGAGAGAGAGAGAGGTCTTATGACCCGTACATGAGAGAACAGGGGCAGTCAGATACAGCTGGGGGGCTATGTCAGCTGAGGCGAAGGATGCTTCTTCAAGAGGGAAATGGGGGGGGGGGTGCCTGGGTCAAGCAGGAGGGTTGCCTTTCATAGCAGGGTCGCGCAGAGTGCTGAGTTTCATGGTCTATGCATGGGAGAGTGGGAGGGGGGTGCTCAAATGCACGCAGGAGGGAAGCCGGGGATTTTATAAAAACGGACAGAGAGGCCATGGCCTAAAATGGCTGTCATGTACATATGGGCACGGGCTTTCATTGGCAGAATGATGCGGTCAACATTTCAGGGTATACGTGGTGCCTACAGGGAGGGGGACGGGAGAGGGCAAATGAACGCCGCTTAGGTACATTAATTTTGCTAATTTCCACAGTCGCCGCTTTTAACATAAGCGAGTTCATTTTCCTATTCTTCCTAGTTGATGGGCGTACATATAAACAACAACAGTTCATTTTCCTATCCTTCCTAGTTAAGGGGCGTACATATAAACATGTGGTTGATGAAATAGCATTTGTCAATACTAACATATTGCATAAAAATCATGAACAGTTGATGTGATGGGCAGAATGCAGCACATAGGAAATTGCATTTGTCGAGTTCCTATCATTTCAAAAGCACTACATAGCATAAATGTTTCTGACTTAAAAATGTGACCAATGAACATTTTGACCAAGCAGTTGAGGGCGGAATTCAGTTCAATACACAAGATCTCTTCGTCACAGTGTCTTTTAGCGGTGAGCCATCACTGGTAGGCTCTAGTCCGTGTCCTTTCGTTGGCGCTGTTGAGCACCGGCGGTGGAGCTATAGGTCCAGCTCGGGTCTTATCCTTACGCGTTGCAGGGTGCAGTCAGTCCTCTGCTGTTAGACCACAGTCCTGTTCCCTAACCAATCCGTTTAGTGGTGCCTTATGCTCGGCACCTATATTTCCGTGGCAACACCCTATTCCCACCCAAAGGCTGTTCTTCCTTTTTGGCAAGAAGTCACATGGAAAAGAGGGTGTGTCGTTCAAATAGTCGATGGGAGTGAGAGGGCGGAGTGGGAGCAGATTTCCTGGGACACACCAAAGGGACCAAGGGAGCAATGGATAACAAGCAAGCAGGCCCATCAATCGGGCTTGAAAAGAGGGACGGAGGCTCCAGGCACACGTGGGTTGGCGGACGGCGAGCTTCAGGACAGCCCTTCATCCTTTCTTTTACCGCCTTTGAAAGTGCTGCCTCGTCCCGTTTCTTGTTGTGCTGCGGCTCCACCTTTGGTCGATGTCGCATGTGTCCCATGATCTGCGGCCAGGCTGTGCGTCACGTCCGGCCCTTCTCCTCCGGTGATTGAGTATCTTCAAATGGGAAAAAACAAGTTTTAGAGAACTGGCAGGAGAAGAGATTTTTACATTTGAATTCCACTCGCAATCCTAGCACCTGGCGTTATGCTCATTGGTCATAGTCAGAAGTCTATTACCATGAAGTAAGTAGGTGGGTATTTCTACTGCGTTCGGACAGAGGTCAGACTCTTATCACCTGCGTATTTCAACAAAAACCCCAAGATTGACAACATTCAGGGGAGACTCGTCCTTCTAACCCGAGCCTTAACAGTCTTACATTTCCCTTTAGAGCTGGCTAACTCTTTCAAACAGAGCGGGGGTGCAGTCATTAAAAGACAGGGTCAAACAGGTTTTTCTCGAGGGGCGGCAGTTACTCATGGTCATCATATATATATATCGGGGACAGTAGCTGGGGTCAATCAAGTGGGGCGGGGACGCTTCGGGCATTCGCGCTTGGGTGCAAAGGGGGTGGGGCAATCTGGGCATTGGGGGGTCAATCTTAACCTTGGCGCTTGTCTCTAACAATAAAAATTAGGATGCCATTGACATATAGTCCCCTTTTTAAGAGGGCCAGATTAGGGGACCTTAGTCGTCTCACCTGTCCTTTCCTTCTCAGCCAATTCGAGTTCATTCATTTTGTAGAAAGGAGAGGTAGTAATATGGCGAGATACAGTCATTTTAGTTTTGGTCAATTTCGCTGAACACCTTCGCGTTCAATATGTATCCAATCAGACGGGTGCCGACGGGGCACAATATTACCATACAAAAAGGGTGGGACAGGGGGACTCTCGTAGGGAGTGAGAGTCGTCCGCAACCTAAACGAGCCATTCGGTACACGTATGACATGTAGAGAGAGGGAGAGAGAGAGAGAGAGAGAGAGAGAGAGAGAGAGAGAGAGAGAGAGAGAGAGAGAGAGACGTGTACGAAAATAGGTCATTTAGTGTGCTCACAACACAGAACGACAGAGGTCAGGTAACACGCAAACGCAGACAGAGGGAAGACATAAACCCGTACATTACATACACACAAACTCAGACAAGGGAAGACAGTACATGTGCTACATACAAAAGGGTTCACGACAAAACATAAAACAATTATTGGCCAAACAGAACTTCTGCATGCTGCGCATCTTTAGTATCCTATTTATCTATGTGCTGAGCTCTTTTTACCTTTTTCCTCCTTTTCCTCTCATTTCCCTTTTCGTTTGTTATTTCTTCGAGCCTTCTCATTTGCCAATACTTACACCTCGATTAGTTGATCAGAAATTAACCTGGTCGCGCTATTTACCCATGGTTGGATCTTAAATCATTTTTCAGTTTCTTCCTTTGGTGGGAAGTTCTCCAGGCTGAGGCAACGGCAAGTATTGATCGGGAGAACAGTCGGACAGCTTGGCTAGATCTATAATGTGAGAAGGGGGGGGGGGGGAGCAGTATTTTTGAACATCAGCAACATTTCTAACTTCCCAGACGGCAGCAGCCTTGGTAACCCTAACTCTTGCATTTTTCTTCTGTCCTTTCCCTACCTAGTCAAACGTCTAGTTACATTCTTTAACGTGGTATCTCAAGTCAATTTTCGTCATACAGTACCCGTCAAGTCTCTATGTCAGTCCATCCTCCCAGCCGTTCTAACGTGCTAATTTCCAGTCAATTTCCGTCATACAGCACCCGTCGAGTTTCTATGTCCGTCCATTTTCTCAGTCGCTATGCTCTAATGGAGGAACAGTCATATTTAAGTCTATGTCTCTAAAAACCTATCGTCATAAGGACTATGCTCATATTCCCTCCTTCCCTTTTTCGTCGGTTGTTCGATCATCGTTCTCCCATACTTCAGCCGATGTTCCAACGCGACCTGCAGAAGGGAGGAGAAAGAAGGGGTGGGGGGTAGCATTCAAACCTCATCAGTATGCAGTAATCCGAAAATGTTTTTACCTACCACATACTCGACCTATCTCCACGTAGTGCATTTCTTTGCCATCTCGGCGTTTAAGCCCAGAGGGACCAGTAGCATCAGATAGATAATCATTGATGATCTGCGTATCTACATGAGTTACTTGGTCGCGACCTCTTTAGGTTGCGTGCAAGGGTGGCGATCAGGTGGCATTTCTGTGGTGTCGTTTAAAAGCGTCTAAAACACTTTTCCGGCTGTCTGTCGCACATAATGTAGCTGCTAAATATCGGGTCCTTTTTAACCTTCAGCCTTCATCATATTTTCTCGTTGCTCACAGTAGTAATACATTCAAAACTCATTAATGCAACCACTACAACTATGCTTTCTTTTTCAAAATACTTTTAATAAAAAGTGCTGGTGTATAAAATACAGGCCTACAACCCAGTGGACCAGCCACGGAGCAGATTGGAACTGTACATAGGAAGAAAGAAGTTGATGGCAGTTCATTGCATAAAGTGCGGCAGTGCAATAAAATCGTATCGAACTTTACTACAGAGCAGGCATGATGCATATCAAGAATTCAGTTTTTCAATTAGTTCATTAATTCATTATCCAGATGCTCGTTCACTGTCTAAATTACACCAATTCATTGTTCCCATTCATAATTAGTACCCACCCTAAATCAGTTCATTGTCCAAACACATGATCAATATCGGTATTGCTTTTCTTCTCTAAGCTCATAATCACTATCCATCTTATCGACTTTCATTGTCCAAAAATGCACACGTATCTCAGAGCATCAAGATTCGAGCAATCCGGGTGAACAGGGAGTTTGAAAGTTTGTTTCATGCATCGGCGCCATTTTGGGCGAGGTCAGGCAGGTTCCGGTATAGTCAGAATGTCTCCAATGACTCATGGTTGGACCAGAACCTTCCGTTGGCAGTTCAAAAAGTTTTTGTGCAATGTGGTAACAGTCTAACAATATGGACCATTTAGTCAAAGAGTGGGGAGGGCGGCAACAATTTTCCTACCGGGTCACTCTGGTGTTCCTCCGGAACTGAACAAGTCTGTACCTTGGCTGTGTTTTAGCCATTTCCAAACTGAGGCTGGCGCCGGCAGGAGTGCGTCGATGTCGCGGTTCCCAGTGAGGGGGCGGGGGCGCCCATGAGGAGGGATCGGGGTGCCCCCCCCGGTTCTCATAGAATCTTCAAGATCGAGGAGAGAAGGCATGGAGCGTGTGCCCGTTCTGGGCAGAAGACCGTTTTTCGTTGTGGACCCTCTTTAAGTAAGAGCGTTGGGGTGTCGCTGGAAGCCTCCACCTGAAGGGAGGTGGGGGAGGCTCGTTCGCGCCGCCTCCCCCTTCCAGCGACCCCGCGCCGTTCCTCGGCTCCGCCGCTTCGGTATTGGCCGTGCCGGCTATTGAAGATGGGGGGGGTGGTCGGCGGCTGAGGCAAGACAGCCCCCCCCCCCCCTTCCTCTTCGACAGGTGGCGGGACTACCTCCAACTCTCCAGAGGTGGACATGTGGCGGGACTACCTGTAACTATCCAGGAATTTGACATGTGGCGGGACTACTTGCAAGCGCCGCCGTTCTCGCTTTTGGCTTCGGCCTTCTTCGCGGGTCGGACCAGGCGAGAGACAGAGGGGGGGGTGGTCGGTGGCTGAGGCAAGACAGCCCCCCCCGTGGCCTGCAGGGCAGCAGAGGAGGAGAGAAGGAGAGGCCATCACGGTTTTCTGGGCCGTCCGCCCCACAGCCTCCCCCTCCGACTGCGTCCAGGCGAGCCCCGCATGACTCGAGGCCTCGCCTACCGGATGGGCGTAACCGCGGACCTGTGGCACTTCGGGAGTTTCCGGGATGGGGGTAGGTACCTATTGATTTGTATCTATTTCACGTGACCGTTATTTGGGCGTGGTGGGCAATGAAGCAGACATGTTTAGGGCAGAAATAGGCAACGGAACCTAGCTACCTCGTGGCTGCCTTGGTGTCAAGCTTGTCTTCCCTCGCCATTTTTATGTTTCTTATTGCGAGTTATTTCTAACGTTTTTTATTTTATTTTTAGCGAAGTTGATGGCTCATCAGTGGCCTACTGATTTCGCTCAACTACTTTTCTTGTATTTTTATGCCATAACCTATTATAAGCTATAGCGACTAGTCCATGCTTAGTGAACATGTCCTTATTAGGGGTGCCCTCCAGTGGAGCTGGATGGTTCATCTCTAATAAGCGGTCCGGGCTAAACAGGCTACCAACCAGTGGGGAGAAGATAGGCATGACGGTTTACACCGGGGACAAAAATCTGCACTACCTATCTTATCACAGCGGGCAAAGACTAGGCAGAATATTTCTATTCTCCGTTGTTTGGCGGCGGTGAATACCTCAAACGAACCAATACCGAATAATCGGCCAATCAAACAATTCAGTGGGGAGAATAAGTGGGCACGAAAAGTTATCGCTACCCACTCTTTCTCTACCTGCAAAGAGAGACCTTGTTCTTCCCGGTTTGCAGACAAAGAATCTCCAGACAATAATCCACGAACGATAGTTCGGGAAACAGTGGGGGAGGAAGATAGGCACGACGGATTACAATGGGGACAAAAGTCTGCGTTACCTATCCTTCACTGTTTGCAAAGAGAGAGCCTGTTTGTTTTTCCCCGTTTGCAGACAGTGAATCTCCAGAGGTTTCAACAAAGCGTAATACTAGTATTATCCAAACAAAACAATCTTTTCTTAATTTGTCGTGTTTACACGACCTTACCCGGACCGCATGGACGGTTTCCTGTCTCCTGGATCCAGCGCCCGATCGTCCTCTCTTCTTCGTGATGCCCGTGGCACTCCTGATGGTTCCCAGTCAGGACCGTGGATCACTCGAGAGAGGTCTGTTCAGAACTAGTGAAGGTCGGATGATCGGCTGTCAGACGAGGGTCTATCGGACATGAGCTCTTCCCGATCGTTGCAGTCGTTCACTCTGTCATCGGGACCTCTCCCACTGGATCCACGTGTCGCTGATGGGCCCCACGCTTTGGGACGCCAATTGTAGAAAAAGGTAGGGCTAGGACCTTTCTCAAGATTTGCCCGGCGCTAACCGCCCTTGTACCATTCAAATTACCAAGCAATGAGGCAGGCGCCGGAGACCAGAAGGCAGGAAACAGAAGTTTATTCCGACGGAGCAGAACACATCAGATCAGACAACAAGGTATCGTCTCGAGGTGCTCTAACAAGTGAGCTGAGACTCTGTCTTTTATACTTTGCAGAACACTTGGCACTACAATCATGATATTGTGTAACAAGGAAAATACATCCCCATGATCCTTGTGTCAATCCTACCCCACATGTGTTCACAATAGGGACCCTTGACCTGCTGATAAGAGGGGAGGGTAATCACGCAGCTAAGTGTTCCGTCAACAGTTTAGGATGTGTGCGCCTGATCATAGCCCAGGGGGTGGGGTGGCCAGGATCAATAGTGGATCCTTTGAAGAGGAGTGACTTCATACAATAAGGACAGTAAATGGTATCTCCCGGCTCAGGCGATGGCCTCGGACATGTGTGGTCAGCCGGACTCGGGGGAAGAGGTCATCAAAGGAGTGGTATTCATGCCGCGTGGACAATCGAGCGCGGAGGGAAGGCTTGTCAACAGAGGGGCATTCATGGAAAGAAAGGAGGTGTTTGGTCAGGCGCGGCCGTGACTCCCAAGGACAGGGTCTTGCAGAGGAGGAAGGTTTATGACTTGTCCATGTGAGGGAGAAGGAGGGGGTCAGGGTGCGCGCAGGGTCAGAGTCGCACAGAGAGAGAGAGAGAGGTCTTATGACCCGTACATGAGAGAACAGGGGCAGTCAGATACAGCTGGGGGGCTATGTCAGCTGAGGCGAAGGATGCTTCTTCAAGAGGGAAATGGGGGGGGGGGGTGCCTGGGTCAAGCAGGAGGGTTGCCTTTCATAGCAGGGTCGCGCAGAGTGCTGAGTTTCATGGTCTATGCATGGGAGAGTGGGAGGGGGGTGCTCAAATGCACGCAGGAGGGAAGCCGGGGATTTTATAAAAACGGACAGAGAGGCCATGGCCTAAAATGGCTGTCATGTACATATGGGCACGGGCTTTCATTGGCAGAATGATGCGGTCAACATTTCAGGGTATACGTGGTGCCTACAGGGAGGGGGACGGGAGAGGGCAAATGAACGCCGCTTAGGTACATTAATTTTGCTAATTTCCACACACCCCTGGACTCACCGCCTCTCTACACCCCTGGACTCACCTCCCCTCTACACCCACCCCCCCTCTTCCCCCTGGACTCACCTCCTCTCTACACCCTGGACTCACCTCCTCTCTGCACCCCTGGACTCACCTCCACTTTACACCCCTGGACTCACCTCCTCTCTACACCCCTGGACTCACCTCCCCTCTACACCCCATGACTAACCTCCCCTCTACACCCATGGAATCACCTCCCCTCTACACCCCTGGACTCACCTCCTCTCTACACCCCTGGACTCACCTCCCCTCTACACCACTGGACTCACCTCCCCTCTACACCACTGGACTCACCTCCCCTCTACTCACCTCCCCTCTACACCCCTGGACTCAGCTCCCCTCTACACCCAAGGACTCACCTCCCCTCTCCCCCCTGGACTCACCTCCCCCCTCCTCCCTGTACTAACCTCCCCTCGACACCCCTGGACTCACCTCCCCATTCCCCCCTGGACTCACCTTCCCTCCCATCCCATGGACTCACCTCCCCTCTCGACTCACCTCCCCTCTCCCCTCTGGACTCACCTCCTCTCTACACCCCTGGACTCACCTCCCCTCTACACCCCTGGACTGACCTCCTCTCTACACTCCTGGACTCACCTTCACTCTCTCCCCCTGGACTCACCTCCCCTCTACACACTCTGGACTCACCTCCCCCTGTACTCACCTCCCATCTACACCCCTGGACTCACCTCCTCTCTACACCCCTGGACTCACCTCTCCTCTACACCGTCTGGACTCACCTCCCCTCTCCCCCCAGGACTCACCTCCTCTCAAGTGTGGCTCACGGTGTAGAGCAGGCAGACCCGGAAGCTGAGGTCAGACCCGGGACCAGGGTTCAATTCCCGACGCGGCAGGGTCTTGAGCTCAAATGTCCACGGACTTGATAATTCTCGCTTCGGTGCCTGCTCTAATCATGGGTTCTCACTCTGCAACTCTGGGCATTAAGCTTGCTTAATCTCCACAACGGCTCTGCCTGGCTTTCACCTTGGGGATGCCCTGTAGGGGCTATCTCACAGGGAAAAGCCAGGACGGGTTCCCAAGGCAAGCGCCGGGAAACCTCCAGGTAGCTGTGCGCTCAATAAATGCAATAATAATAATAATAATAATAATAATAATAATAATAATAATAATATTAATAATAATAATAACACCCCTGGACTCACCTCCCACCTCCCCCCTGGACTCACCTCCTCTCTGCACCCCTGGACTCACCTCCTCTCTACACCCCTGGACTCATCTCCCCTCTCCACCCCTGGACTCACCTCCCCTCTACACCCCTGGACTCACCTCCCCTCTACACCCCTGGACTCAGCTCCCCTCTACACCCAAGGACTCACCTTCCCTCTCCCCCCTGGACTCACCTCCCCCCTCCTCCCTGTACTCACCTCCCCTCTCCCCCCCTGGACTCCCCTCCCATGGACTCACCTCCCCTCTCGACTCACCTCCCCTCCCGACTCACTTCCTCTCTACACCCCTGGACTCACCTCCCCGCTACACCCCTGGACTCACCTCCCCTCTACACCCCTGGACTCACCTCCCCTCTACACCCCTGGACTCACCTCCTCCCTACACCCCTGGACTCACCTCATCTCTACACACCTGGAATCACCTTAACTCTCTCCCCCTGGACTCACCTCCCCTCTACACCCTCTGGACTCACCTCCCCCTGTACTCACCTCCCCTCTACACCCCTGGACTCCCCTCCTCTCTACACCCCTGGACTCACCTCCTCTCTACACCCCTGGACTCACCTCCCCTGGACTCACCTCCCCTCTCCCCTCTGGACTCACCTCCTCTCTACACCCTCTGGACTCACCTCCCCCTGTAATCACCTCCCCTCTACACCCCTGGACACACCTCCTCTCTACGCCCCTGGACTCACCTCCTCTCTACCCCCCACACCCCTGGACTCACCTCCTCTCTACACCCCTGGACTCACCTCCTCCCTACACCCCTGGACTCACCTTCTCTCTACACCCCTGGACTCACCTCCTCCCTACACCCCTGGACTCACCTCCCCTCTCCACCCCTGGACTCACCTCCCCTCTCCACCCCTGGACTCACCTCCCCTCTCCCCCTGGACTCACCTCCCCTCTACACCCTCTGGACTCACCTCCTCCTGTACTCACCTCCCCTCTACACCCCTGGACTCACCTCCTCTCTACACCCCTGGACTCACCTCCTCTCTACACCCCTGTACTCACCTCCCCTCGACACCCCTGGACTCACCTCCCCTTTCCCCCCCTGGACTCACCTCCCCTCCCATCCCATGGACTCACCTCCCCTCTGGACTCACCTCCCCTCTGGACTCACCTCTTCTCTACACCCCTGGACTCACCTCCTCCCTACACCCCTGGACTCACCTCCTCTGTACACCCTGGACTCATCTCCCCTCTACACCCCTGGACTCACCTCCCCTCTACACCCCTGGACTCACCTTCCCTCTCCCCCCTGGACTCACCTCCCCCCTCCTCCCTGTACTCACCTCCCCTCTCCCCCCCTGGACTCACCTCCCCTCCCCTCCCATGGACTCACCTCCCCCCTTGTCCTCCTCGCCCCTCCCCGAGTCTCACCCTCTCTCATGGTCTCTTCTCTTCTCCTTCACTGTTGGAAACACATGAGGCGAACTGTGTCCGGGTCACGGGGGCAGAGTCAGCACCAGCAGCGGAGTGCAGAGGGAGCATTCCTCCAAGGATAACATGACCCCGCCCCCTCCTATCACACGTGTCTGCTTCCGGGTCAGCGGCGGCAAAGTCTCCTCTAGTATCGGGTGGTGATTGGTTCCTCGGGCCTGCAGGTAGAACAGTGTCCGGGTCAGCGGGGGCAGAGTCAGCACCAGCAGCGGGGCCTAGAGCACCTGAGGGTCTGTCAGTTTGTCCAGAGGAAGGAGGAGCCCTGAGGGTCTGTCTGTCTGTCCAGTGGAGAGGAGGAGCCCTGAGGGTCTGTCTGTCTGTCCAGTGGAGTGGAGGAGCCCCGAGGGTCTGTCTGTCCAGTGGAAGGAGGAGCCCTGACGGTCTGTCTGTCCAGTGGAAGGAGGAGCCCCGAGGGTCTGTCTGTCTGTCTGTCCAGTGGACGGAAGAGCCCTGAGGGTCTGTCTGTCTGTCCAGTGGAGAGGAGGAGCCCTGAGGGTCTGTCTGTCTGTCCAGTGGAAGGAAGAGCCCTGAGGGTCTGTCTGTCTGTCCAGTGGAGTGGAGGAGCAGCCCTGAGGGTCTGTCTGTCTGTCCAGTGGTGAGGAGGAGCCCCTGAGGGTCTGTCTGTCTGTCCAGTGGAGTGGAGGAGCCCTGAGGGTCTGTCTGTCTGTCCAGTGGAAGGAGGAGCCCTGGGGGTCTGTCTGTCTGTCCAGTGGAGAGGAGGAGCCCTGATGGTCTGTCTGTCCAGTGGAAGGAGGAGCCCTGGCTGCAGTTACCTTCATTTTCAATTGTAGACATAGCAGAGGTAAGTGAGCCGCTCACAACCATCGGCAACCTAAGAGGTGTGAACACAGCCTGGGGGTGCACTGACCTCACACCATCATCAGGGGGGAGGGGGGGAAGGTGTACTGACCTAGCACCATCATCAGGGGGGAGGGGGGCAGGTGTACTGACCTCACACCATCACCAGGGAGGGGGGGGGCAGGTGTACTGACCTCACACCATCATCAGAGGGGAGGGGGGCAGGTGTACTGACCTCGCACCATCACCAGGGATTGCAGCCTGGGGGTGTACTGACCTCACACCATCATCAGGGGGTGCAGGGGGGCAGGTGTACTGACCTCACACCATCATTAGGAGTGCAGGGGGCAGGTGTACTGACCTCACACCATCATCAGGGGATGCAGGGGGCAGGTGTACTGACCTCACACCATCATCAGAAGTGCAGGGGGCAGGTGTACTGAGCTCACACCTTCATTGGGGGGTGCAGCCTGCAGGTGTACTTGCCTCACACCATCATCAGGGGATGCAGGGGGCAGGTATACTGACCTCACACCATCATCAGGGGGAAGGGGGGCAGGTGTACTGGCCTCACACCATCATCGGGGGGTGCAGGGGCAGGTGTAGTGACCTCACACCACCATCAGGGGGTGCAGCTGAGGGTGTACTGACCTCACACCATCATCAGGGGGTGCAGGGGGCAGGTGTACTGGCCTCACACCATCATCAGGGGATGTAGCCTGCAGGTGTATGTGTAATGTTTAATAATTGTGAGACTCCATGGCCAACTGTTATATATGAATCCCTTCATTTAGCCATGTCTCTTTAAAGAACATTGCATTATGATATTTAAGCACCCATATTAACAGTGTTTAGATCCAAGCTACATGTCCCAGAATGCTATGTATCCTTGCTGAAATTCAGGACTTGAGGTGTACTGTGCAAGGGGGTCCCTTTATGACCTTGGTATAATACATCAAAGATTTAGTATGGCCTCTGTGTGTGCTTAACTACTTTATATCCAGAATGGGAAACAACCTTTACAACGCAACCATTACATCGCACTACAATTACAACGCAGGCATTGCATCGCAACATCCTTTACAACGCATGACACTACAACACAGGCATTACAACGCATGATACTACATCGCAATTCACTACTAAGCAGGCATTACAATGCATACCATTACAACGCATACCATTGGAGTTAGAATAGTAATTTTTACCCCTACACTATCCAACACTTACCCTACTGTTGCACCTCCCGGAGTTAGAATAGTAATGTTTACCACTACACTGTCCAACACTTACCCTACTGTTGCACCCCCTGGAGTCAGAATAGTTATTTGTATCCCCATACTATTCAATACTTACCTTTAATGCAATGTAATGGTATGCATTGTAATGGTTTGATTTGTAAAGGTAGTATGCAATGTAATGAAATGCGTTGTAAAGGTAGTTTTTTAAAACGGGATGTAGTGTCATGCGATGTAATGGAATGTATTATAGTGGATGTTGCGATGTAAACACTGCATTGTAAGTGCATGCGTTGTAAATTTATGCGTTGTACGTAATACATTTTTCCAGAATGGGTCCGTGTGGAATTGTTACTCATTTTCACAAATACCTGCTCAGACCTTGTTTTTTAATGTTTGTATTCAGTGGGAGGTTGTCTGTGCAATGGATTGAGAGGTATGCTAGGAGGAAACAAAAGCATATTTTTACAGAACAATATTAGTTTCTTCTCTCAGAATGCATGTCTTTATTAAGCACCTTTGTCCACAGTTCTGTACATTGAACTGTGGACTTTGTTCCCTAAAGTAAGGTGGTTGTTTTATTCATAACTAGCATATGAAGCGGACTTCTAGTGTGATGCCCAAAAAATATTTAATCGTGTTAACCCTTCAGAACCCGGGGCCGGCAAAAGCATCTAAAAGCCCAGGCTGTATTTAGTCCACCAGCCAAGTACTATCAAAAGAAGCTTGAACACACATTGATAAAGGTATTTCGTTTCGCTTTTGAGTCTATATTTTTTCTTGCAAAAAGGTTTTATGTGGCTGTCCAGTCAGCTTGTTATTCCCATTGCAGGAAATCCTGGTATGGGTTATGTGTTCTAGGTTTAGTGGACTAGTGCATAACATTACAATAAAAAGATTTATACATAAAGCACTTGAAAGTGTAGCTTTAGTTGCTGAATATTTGTAATTACAAATCCCCTTTCACCATGGGCATTCCTGCTCCAGCAGTGAAATTCAAAGCACCGATCTCAGGATTTTCACCGTTGCATTTGTAAACATCGAATAACTTTCTCTTTATTTCTATTCCCCTGCCTTGTCCATCTCAACGTCTATATATGTGTAACCTACAGCTAAATGTTCGCGCAGAAACCCGCCTTGGCGGGGACGCGAACCCCAATTCTCAACAACAATCGCTTCGCCGGTTTCCCACAAACGATGCCAGGGCCACAAGTATTCCTTTTCAGCGTTTTTTTTATTTTAAGCCAAGTCACTCAGCGCGTTTCGAAGCATCTGTTTGGACAATGAATTCTTTGGAGTAATCTGGACTTTTTAGAATGGGTGCAGGGCACATGGACTGCTTCAGGTCATCAAATGCTTTTTGACAGCTTACTGTCCACTGAACTCTCTTTGGCATTTTCTTTGAGGTTAAATCATTAAGTGGTGTCACATTGGACCCATAGTTCTTAATAAACTTCCTGCAGTAACCAGACAGGCCCAAGAAAGCTCTGACCTGTGTCTGGGTGTTTGGAGGAGTCCAGTCCTTTATGGTCTGGATCTTGCTCTCCAGTGGTTGAACCTGACCTCCACCTACAAGGTGGCCCAGGTACACAACCTTACTCTGCCCTATCTGGCACTTAGTCGCCTTGATAGTTAGGTCTGCCTTTTGCAGGGCCTCCAAAACATTTTTCAGGAGGATCAGGTGATTCTCCCAGGTGGAGCTAAAGACAGCAATATCATCAAGATAAGCTGCAAAGTAGTCATCCAGGCCTGTGAGGACTTGGTTCACCAACCTTTGAAATGTGGCAGGTGCATTCTTCAGACCAAAGGGCATTACCACAAATCGATAATGTCCTCCTGGGTTTGAGAATGCTATTTTAGCTTTTGCATCATCAGCTAGTCTGATCTGTTAGGTCAAATGTTCTCAAAAACTTGGCAGAAGCCAATCTGTCAATGAATTCATCTGCCCTTGGTACAGGGTGGGCATCTGTCCTAGTGACAGCATTGAGACCTCTGTAGTCCACACAAAACCTCATCTCTCTCTTACCATCTTGGGTGTGAGGTTTAGACACAAGGCCTACTGGACTGGCCCAGGGGCTCTCTGAGGGCTCAATAACTCCCAACTCCAACAACATTTGGACCTCTGTCCTGATACAGTCCCTGACATGGTCAGGTTGCCTGTAGATTTTACTCTTCACAGGCAGACTGTCACCAGTGTCCACCTCATGGGTGCACCAGTTTGTCTGACTTGGAGTCAGTGAAAACATATGTCTATACAGACCCCCCAGATTATTGCGGCATAGATTTGCAAATTTAGCGGCACAAAAATGGAAATTTAGCGGCATTATTGCGGCACTTTATTTTGCTTGCAATCATTCTTTTTCAGCCTTAAATCAATAGAAACTGTTTCAGCAGAGTATTCCACTTTGAAATAGGCATGTTTAAAGTGCCTGCAACTCTACGGAAGCACAACTCTAATCCTAACCTCGTGCAAGGGGACCCTATTTCTCCCTGGAATGATTTAGCGCCCATGTAGGCACCACTACCGGGGCACCGCTGCCCCCTGGACCCATGAGACATGACACCTCTTCATCAGGTGCCATAGGACGCAGGATGGTAGTTATTGGAGGTGCACTGCCATGGATTGGTTGAGATCAACAATGCCAGGAAGATGCAGCTGTCCTTGGGGCTGTTTACTAACAACGTTTCCTAGGTTTTATTCAGGTTTATTCATTTTATCGAGACTGGAAGGCGTTTGTACCTAGTTTCGCGCACATGCCACCATCCCTCTAGGTAGCATTCTAAAGTAAAAATCAGGCACCCGCATCGGTGTTTGCTGCCAAGCACCAGAATGCATCATTCCTTCTCACATCCATTGTAGATGGAAGGGCTAGTATTTACAACTAATCAACATAATATTTTAAGGGGCAGAAACCTGTGGCCTATGTAGGAAGTCAATGGGCCTGTCAAGACATCGTTCAAGTTCAATACGTAGTCCAGCAGATGGAAAGGATGCAGCAAAAATGTTAAGAGCCTCATTTCCGTATATCAAAACACCATACAGTCCTGTTGTGTATATATAGTCAATCACTCTTTGCTTTCTGGGACCTGTAGTTTCATTCCCATTAGACGGGTGCCCCTCCAATTGATCACGTTCAAATTGCTGTGGGCTAAGAACTATACTAGTCAATTGGGCCACACATGTCGTGGGGTCTCTTAACAGTTTTTGTGCTGTAGTTTAGGCTCCAGTCCTTCCAAACAGCAGGGTTCCCCTGCTCTCTTGCAGCTCCCAGTCCCACACTTCCCCAAATAAAGGACAGAGTCCAGGAGGGGCGACCTGAGACTACAAACGGCCTCACAATTCATTCTTGCACAGTGAATACGTATTACCACTTCTAAAAATGTTGCTAACATTCCTGTCAGGTACATTAGATGGCCTTAATTGGCCCAGGGCCAAACATGTGCAGGTGAAAATAGCGTCTCCTTGACATGGACCAAGATATGTTTTCAAGGTAAAAATGATACCCCTGCAATAACAGTTACCATTGGTGGATTTGCATACCAGGTTATCTAGATATATTCTGGATTCCATTCCATTTTGTCTATGCAGGATTCCTGTCGAGATGTGGTGAATTCGGATCACCCAGCAGCGTTTTTCTCTACTACAAAGGGTAAGAGAAACTGCCAAACCCCTTGTGGGGGATAGGCTTCACTTTTACACCACGGATAGTAATTCCAAATTCCTTTCGTTTTAGGGTTATTCAATATTCCCTGGTTGCCTCGTTTTGCTCTTTGTCCTGATGAAGACTCGCAATCCCCAGGTCCAAATCACTGGTTGGGAATAAGTCGAGTCGAAACGTCGACATTTTCAATATATACACCTAGGACCATTGTTTTTCCAACATTGTAGACAGTGCAAGATTGAGGACATTTATACGTGTGTACTACAATGTTGTTGACCATAATTTAAATGAATTAGGTTTGTCGGCCAGGTGTTCAATACGGTGAATTTTGTGTTCTGTATTGATTGTTAAAATTATAAAAATTGTCTCTTAATCACTACTGTGTAATTCCTTTTCTCCTCCTCACTTGTTTTCACCCCCCTGAATCACATCTTTTCTTTTGCACGTTCCCGCCTTGGGGCAACCTATGTTTTTATCGACAAAAATAATGCAAAAAATGAATACAGAAAATTAAACAAGAATATATTTTTCTAAACCGTGGTGTAAGGTTCTTTTTCAAAGATATAGTCTTTGAGTTACAGATAGCAGACTGATCATTGTTGCTTTTGTTTTGAACATTTATTCATTTTCTGATTTGATCAACTATTACAATCTATAGGTCTGGGTTCAAGAGAGGGGCAGTCCAATTGCACCTGCCTCAGGCCTGCCCTGGAAAGTCCCCCTGTCCCAAGAAACTCAACCTGATCAGGCTCAAGTTCTTCTAGGACAGTTCCTTCTTGGGTCTCGCAGCCAGCTTCCTGGGAAGACTGATGCTCATCCTTAGGCACTGCCTTAACCCTACAGCTCTTTCCCTTGGTAGGCAACTGGTCCATAGTTTCAGGATCCAGGGCCTGTTCAGTTTTGCACTTTTTGGCCTGTGACCTGGTCACAGCAAGGACATGTGCGGATATACCCAGCATCTCTGCATGAGTCCTATACTCCACTTCAGACCAGACTGAAGATTCTAGATCATTGCCAAGCAGACATTCTACAGGGAGGTCTGAACTAACAACAACTCTTTTGAGGCCAGTTACCCCTCCCCAGGAGAAATTAACAATTGCCGTACTATGGGTGGTAGTGACATTGCTTGCATTGGTCACTAGTTAATTGTCACCTAGTATTATCTGTCCAGGGTCCACAAAGTTAGGCGTCACCATGGTGACACTGGCACATGTGTCCCTGTAGGCCTGAGCCACTTTATTATTAATCAAAGGAGTCTGTCTGTACTCGCCCAGGTTACTGGGGCTCACAGTAGAGGACATAGCCATGTCCACATCCCAGACAAGAACAGCCTGAGTGGGTATTCTGACTAGGCGAGAATCCACTTCAGTTCTCAGGGTTAACCCTACTACACCCTTCTGTTGAGAACCACCACTATTTGCTGAACTAGGGGGAACAGTTGCCTTGGGGGCAATGGTGGCTGGAGCTGTCTCCTTCTTGGTGCAATCACTGAACCAGTGAGTATTACTTTTACAAAAATTGCACCAGGGTTTCTTTGGACCTTCTTTCTTCTTGGATTTCTTGGAACCCCCTCATTAGAAGCTTTTTGGGGACCTGGCAAAGACTTCTGGTCTTTTGCTTTCTCCCTACCCTTTTGGTCTTGCTCCTTCTGATCACCACCTTGGTTCTGTACCTTCTGCCTCACTCTGGTTCTGACCCATTTGTCTGCCTTCTTTCCCAATTCTAGGGGAGAGGTCAGATCCGAGTCAATCGGGTATTGATGCAACAACTGGTTCTGATAATTATTAAGTATGTGTTCTCTTATAATCAAATTATACAATCCTGTATAGTCTTTGACCTTACTGTCCAGTAACCAGCCTTCCAGAGCCTCAGTGGCACAATCTACAAAGTCAGTCCAGTCCCGAGTCTGTGTCTTCTGGGTGTCTCTGAACAGCAACCTATACTGTTCAGCGGTTAAGCCAAACCCATCAATCAGAGCACTCTTCAGGGCAGTGTAGTTGTCAGCATCCTCATCACTAACTGTGAGGAGCTTATCTCTGCCTTTTTCTGAAAAGGAGAGCCATGGTATAGCTGTCCACTGACTCTGGGGTACCTGCTGTACTTTGCCGGCCCTCTCTAAAGCAGTTATCCATTTGTGGATGTCATCCCCACTCTTGTAGGGAGGGACAATCTTATTTAGGTTTTTATGGTCATTTGACATTTTCCTATCTCTAGGAATTATGCTGCCACCAGTGGACTCTAGTCCACACAATTTTCTCTCTCTCTCTCTCTCTCTCTCAAGAGCCAGGGTCTCTTTCTCAAGGGCAATTTCTTGCCTCTTGATCCTAAGTTTGGTTTCTCTCATCCTTGCTTTATGTTCTCTTCTCTCAGGGGACGTCATTCTCCTGAGAGCTGAGGCCTCTGACCCTAGTGAGTCACCAGAGTGGTTGGATTCACTGGAAAGTGATGTCCTCCTTCTGTGCTCAGTGTTGAGTCTCCTTGAGGGTCTGGATTGGATTCTCTCTTCTCCAGCCCCATGTAGCCTTAGGTTGATCTGGTTCAGTTCTCCAACATGAACCTGATCAGCATCCTCTTCATCATCAGCACCCCCTGGATGGTCATCCCTGGAGTCTTCTGTTGAGCGATGCCCCCCCCCCCCCCACCCCTCCAGTACCTGTCTGTTCTGGGGTTGCTGCCTTCTCAGCATCATACTCCACTAAGAGATCTATTAGGTGTCTTAGGGTTGGACACTGTCCTTGTCTCAGTCTCCTGAGTGAACACAAACTTCTAAGTTCATTAAAAGTGAATGTGTCATATCTAGAAGGTGCCCTGGGAGGGTCAACTTCTGTGGGGAGAGACCCACTAGAGCTCTCCTCTCAAGGACATTTACTAGTGACGTGTGGTGTGTGTACTCACCTACACTAAGTGTTATCTACTAAACCTCTCTAGGAGTTGTAGTCTGGGTGTGTTAAGCCCTTTGCTCTACAACAGCTAAGTTCAGTAGAACTTAAGTATTATAAGACTTGATTTATATGTGCCTCTAGGTACCTTCATGTGATCTTTCAAGTGATATCTTAAGATTGTATGGTAAAACAACAGCAAGCTCTTATCCCATCCGCTGCACACCAACGTGAGAAGTTAGCCTGGCATATGATGTCCACTATTCTAATGGGCACCTTGAACCAGTCTAAACAACCCTTATCGATGGCGGTTGTAAAGTCAACCTTATAGACAAGCTATCCTAGTGGTAGCATGGGCCCGCAGTCTTAGGCTAAAACCTCAGAGAGCATGTGAAGTAAGCTGTTTTACCAATTATAATCCCTTGAATACCAAATGAAATCTTTCCCTGGATACCCCTGGATTGTCGACGCACAGTCACCCAAGCCCTCTTCGTCAGCCGCCTTGATTACGGCAACGCACTTTTCGAAGGAATGAACGAGCAACTTTTCTCCCGCCTACAGATTTTACAAAACCAGGCGGCCAAGCTGGTCTGCAATAAAGGCAAGCGAGACTCAGCATCCGCTTGTCTCCGGAAACTTCACTGGCTACCGATGCGCCAGAGGGCCACTTTCAAAATACTCTGTCATGCACACAGAGCTCTTTATAAGACTGGCCCCACCATCCTCCAAGGGAAAATTGATTTCTACGTCCCCAACAGGAACCTAAGATCGAATCACTTAGCCCTGGCTAAACCTAAACTCATCCATAAGACAAGAACGGGTGGACGCGCCTTCTCATACCTGGCAGCCAAAAGGTGGAATGAGTTACCTGTAGATCTCAGACATACCATTAACTACCTTCAATTCCGGCAAAAATTAACAACTCACCTCTTCCCAAAAAACGAAATCCCCCGGCATAGCCATCAGCAGTCTCCCTCGTTTCATAGCGCCGTGATATCCCACGGGATGAGTGTCGCGCTTTATAAATACTGGAAATAAAATAAATAAAAGGACACCACACAAGGTATATGTCAACATGGCGATACATTAATACAGAGCCAGTGTTATCAACACTTTCAAACCCCTCCACCCTCTTCCCATCAATTGAAGACATTCCCTCTAAAAACAAGACATGCTAGTGACCCACACCCCTCAAATCCATCAGCCCTGGTACAAGCCAGAGTTAAAGGAGGTGAAGCCTGCATTGCGTCGACACTGGCATGAAAGGGATGATGAAGAGCGCAAAATCACATTTTAAATGAGCTTGAGGAATATAAAGGCAAACCCGTTCCATGCAAAGTCCTCTTAATAGGCAAAAAAAATCTTAGAAGCGAATGAAAATTGTTTTTTGATATCCTGAATGATTAGTCGCCCCCAGATGAAATGAGAACTTCCCGGACTCCTATCGAGGCATTCTGTGACAATCTAAAGACTTAACAAAAAAATTCTTTAAAGATAGTATAAACAATTAATGCAGCAGTAATTCTGAAGTTGAGTCTGATAAGAACTGAACTCTCCTTATCCTTGTATGAAGAAATAAACAGGCTTCATGAATTTATGATCAAGGTCAAATTCGGGTCACCAACTGACCCTTGACCTCCAGCAGTCATGGAATCTCTGACCTCATCAATCAATCAATCAGCATTTATAAAGTGTACCCCAAGGGTATCTGGGCGCTGAGGGTGTTGCGTCTCCGTCGAAAAACCAGGTCTTGAGCAGTCCCCTGCAGAGCGTTTTCATCAATTCAGCAGCTCAAGCTGTCGCTCCAAGCGCGTTTTTAAAATGCTGTAGAGCTCACGTTACTGAAAAACCAGAGAGAAGTCCCGGATATAACCAGGAATTCTAGGCCAATATCTCTGCTCCCATAACCTGAAAAAACCATTGGCCAGAGACCTGTCTTCAACAGGTTCCAGGCTTTATAACTACACCAGCTCTCAGATAATTCTTATCAGTGGAATATCAGACTCACAACTTGAGTCTCAAAATATGATGCAATTTGATGATTACTTGATGAGGTTCAATCAGCTAAAACTGAATATTGACCAAACTGAGATTGTAATTTGAAAGAATAAGACCAACGTTTGGAGCCAACTTTACTCTCCAACAAAAATGAGATTGTTACCGGAGCCTAAACCCACAGCTAAACGCCTCTGAGTGATAACCAATAGTAATCTTAGCAAGACCTAGCAGGCTTGAGCAGTAGGATCTAAATACAGATTTATACTGAAACTACTTAAGAAAATAACCCCCCTCCTCCCACTTAAGGCAAGAAAAGCAATAGCGGTGGCCGCAGTCCTATCTAGATCGCATTATGCCAACCGAGTATATGTAAGAATACCCAATATCACCATTCATGGACTACAAGTAATTCACAGCGACGCAGCTTGTTTACTACATCATCTTCAGAGGTGGGCACGCGCCACACCTATATTGAAATAACAAATCCACTCCGAGACCCTCTGCCTCAGCCCTAAAGGGGTGAGAGGTCTAGCCCCTCACTTCATGGCAAACCAGGTGGAAATGCATACACCCGTACAAAACCAGAGATCGCCGCACTTGAATTTACTTTCTATTCCAAAATTACAGAAGATCAGATCAGGTGGACGCAGCTTTGGTACAAGTTCCTTTCATCCAGAAATCTGACAGCCCACAAGCCTATTCAGACTAGATTCTTCCCTGGTCTGATTTGTTATCTCCTCTTTTATATATTTCTGATTCAGTTCCAAGAAACCCCAGGTTGAACATGCTCTCTATATATGTAATGACATAACAAGCGTTTTGTAGATCCTGTAGAGAGGTTTGGTATGTTGGCGCGTGCTTCAGTCACTGACCTGAATATTGCAAAAGAGAGGTGTACAGTGCAAGTGAGGATGGTAGCGCAGTCTTGTCTGCCAGGGTATTATACACCTTTCATTGCTGCAAGGCAGTTACAATATTCTCTTTTTCTGGTTTCACAGTGTACAATTTGAGCAGACCAAGGAACAGACATAATGTTGGAAACACATTTCAAATCCGTGCCTTTCATAATATGTGAACCATGTTGCGGGTATTGTGACATTTTAATGAGTCATTTTTTTCTGGTTTTAGAAATGAGCGGTGTTCTCTGATCACATAGGGGTTGGTGAGACAGGAAGGAGTATTTTGACCTAACTGTCCTGTGATAACGTGTTGTCTTTTCTCTTTTCCTCTCCTCTGCAGACATTGAGACTTGAACATCAATTTACCAGAATGGGCAGAAGACGGGCTCCAGAAAAGAAAATGACAGCGCAGTGTTCACAAGATTCCGTAAGAGCCACAGTCCCGTCTTTACCTGTCCTTGACGTCTCAGCTTCAAGATCCCGAAAAGATACTCAGAGGGACAATGAGCTGGAACCGCTTTCGGAGAACCTGCCCCACATTATCCTTCTATCCATGCTGGAGGAGTTGGAAGCCAAACTGGATAACTTGATGAATACTGTGGAGGACGTACCTTCTAGAGTCGCTGGGCTGATTAAGAAAATCTGGATAGAAAAGGATCAAGGTTCTCTAGATAATGCTGCAGTGTCTTTGGAGATGGTCTGTCCGGCGAGCATTAGAGATTGTGCTGTTAGCCGGTCTCCTGCAACACCTCAACTGGACAGGCCAGTGGAACCGAGCTTGTGTCGTCAGCCGGTGTTCTCTGATGGGCATGCACCAAAGCAGGACTGTACCCTCTCTTCGCCAACTGATGTTCAAGGGCGTCCAGAGGAGCCAAACCTTTGTCTACAGCCAATGTTTCAACATCAAAGTGACCCACAGCAGGACCAGTGCTTGCAACCTGGGTTTCCAGATGGAAATGGAGTACAGCAGGATTGTCCTCTATCCCGGTGCCCTCAGATGGAACCTCCAGGCAGATCACTGGAGGCAAACCTGTGTCTTCACTCAGAATTTGTTGATGGGCAGACACCACAGCAAGACCACAGCATACAATCAGGGTTCCCAGAAGAGTGGAAGCCAGATGAGCCCCTGAAGCAAGAACCATCCCCATTGTCTACTAATAGCTGGGACCAACAACAGAACCTCTGCCCACTATTTCCTGAAGGACACGAACCACAGCAAAACCACTGTATACAACCCGCACTGCCAGATGGGAACGGACCTGATGATCCCTCGGAGGAAGAATTGATGTCTTTTGATTTCCAAGACCCCCGGGAGAACCGCAGCCTACAACCCGTGTCACCTGATGGGATGTCATCAGATGAACACTTAGAGTCAGGGCTATTGTCCTTTGATGATGTGGGGTCACAACAAACCCAGTGCCTACAGCAACACCTATGCTTGAAGCAGGAAATTCCTTATGCACAGGATCTAAACGTGAACTACGAGCTTGAATCCATGCGCCCTGAAGCACAGAAACCGGATCAGAACGATGAGCTCGAACAGACCTGTGCAGATGCACATGGTTCGGATCAAAAGTACAAGCTAGAACCGCTGCACACTGCGGCACAGGACCGAGAGCTAGAGTCAGTGCTTCCTGAAGCACAGAAACCAGATCAGAACGACGAGGTAGAACAGACCTGTGCAGATGCACACGGTTCAGATCAAAAGTACAAGCTAGAACCTCCCTGTACTGATGCAAAGAGTTCAGATCAGAACTATACAATCGAACCACTGCACCCTGAATCACAGCATCAACATCAGAACTGCAAGGCAGAACTGCTCTGTCCTGATGAGCGGGGTCAGTGTGTGCCTCCATCATTCCTAGGACTGGATACAAATACTGCAGATGAAGACTCAATGGAGAGAGGAAATACAAAATCACATTTATTGCTGTTCGAAGATACCTCAGGTATGTGTTTCACTATAAATGGACTCTCGGAGTGCAACTAACACATGTAACCTCTTCAAAATGCGTATGGGCAGATTTTAGAAAGTCTCAGAGGAGAAGATTTTGGTTTGGGTGGAACCCACTGAGCGATACTGACCCCCAGAGTACACTGGGTGCAGATGTGTCCCTGCACTCTTCTCTGTTTCCACACAGGACTGCATCCTTCCTGTACAGAAACAGGCCTGGTTATGGGACTCTACATGAGACAAGAAGGCTAGTAGCTCTTGTCCGTCCCTATTCCAGGCTGAGGAACAGTAAATAGCGCTATTCATGGGAGTAATTACTGGCCAGAATCACATGTAATAGTCGGATGCAAGTGATGTGGTGTTCATTGAGAATAGCAGACATACGCAGTCTAGAGAGGGAACTGTGTTTCCAGTTGCACAGTTACATTGGGTAAGACGCAGTCGTCTCCAGTTCCTGATATAAAAATCCTTAGTCTGTATTCGGCCTCAACAGCAGGGCCGACCAGGGATGTTGTTGTCACTGCAGGGTTTTCCAGGAGTGCACAACACCTCATGATAGACAGATACACAAAGGTTTTGGAACTCTGAGGTGACTTGCAATAATCTTATTATATGCACCAGGTGGTACTTTATCCTGTATAATACATGGTCACACCATCACCTTTCCCACAAACCTTGGTGCATAGCTCCTACATATGCAGCAGCTAACATGTTTGCAAACATGAAGAATGAACTTAAAACCTCTTGTGCAAAAGTAAAAATAAAAACTGTTAGATATTTGTTGCAAAATGATGTTAGAAACAGTTCAATAAAAGTCCATTAAAAAAAAGCTGTAGTAGCTCAAAACGTGTAGAAACATGCAGAAAGATTCCACCCTTCCTTTATCTAAGGAAACTAATAAACATATTCCCTCTGCTTCTCATAGTAAACTAGTAACATACAGCAGAAGTAATAAAAGCAAAGTTGTGATTGTTGCTTTAAACAGCTGCTTCAATTATGCTTCGTGACTTGACCTTCTTTTCACATCAGCTGCTGGCTCTGGCAGCAGGCATTGTGCCCTCAGGACTCGACTGTAATAACTTATAAAAGCCGAGTTCTGACGTCTCTTCTTCATAATCACTGACTTTGTGCATCACAAATTCCTGATTATAAAGAAATTAGAGACTGCTATTTATACAGAGATTACAGAATCCATTTAATATAATTATATATATACGCATATAATAACTTTGGTACAGTTCAATGAATCTGCACAAAACTATTTGTGATTGGCATGGCTAGTTTCATGCAGTGTGTTTTGTGGTCCTCAAATTAAGCCACTAGTCATTTAAGATAGAGCTAGCTGGACCTTTAGCCCATGAATGGTCCGTGCATCTGGACTCGCGGACTCAAATGTAAAAATATATTGGATCCGATTGGATGAGGGAGCTTTTTCGCCCATCCATTTCGGGTACGTGAACCCAAAGTTGGGTCTGCGGACCTGAAGCTCCCTGATTGGCTGGCTACATATCGAACCATTACAGGACGAAGAGACTTGTTCCCCGCATCCTGTAAAATACTAAAGAAGCCATAAAGAGCCGTGGTGCCATCCTGTCTCTCCCGGGCACAGGGGCTGCCTAATGTTAAAATGTAGAAAGAAATTGCTGATTTTGAGACAGAGGTTGGATTCCACATCATGACCCTTGAGGTCCGCAAACCTTAGGCAGGTGTCTGCGCAGGCAGAGTAATTGACCTTGTACCGTGGTGGGCATTTGTGATGTTCGGAGACCTGCTGCTCGGTCTGAAACCCTATTGATGTCCAATAAGGATACACAAGTTTGCAAGGGTCCGAGAACCCCAAGAAAGTGTCCGGGAACCCTTAAAAAGAAAAAAGAAAAAAACATAAGCCAGGCCCTTTAGGGAATCCCCTTCTGTGGTCAGGCGCCGTTGAACACCTGTGCCTGCTTGGAGTTCCCTGCAGGGAACTGTTGCGTGTGTATATGATGATTAAAAAAACCCACTGAAAACAAGCATTGGCAAAACAAATAGGTGTCTCCTATCCAAAAGCTATTGGCTTTGGCAACGAGTTTCAGCCATTATGTACACCAGTGTGACTGCTGTTCGGCATGGCTAAAAGTTAGTGGCACGAGGTCGGATGGGGTAGATAGAAGGGGGATAGATTGGGGTAGAGTGGAATGGGGTAGATTGGAGTCAAATGGGGTACATTGAATTGAGGTAGATTTGGGTGAAGTGGGGTAGATTGAAGTGGAGTAGGATGGATTGAGGAGTAGAGTTAGCTGGACCTTAGAGTAGGATGGATCGGGGTGGATTGGAGTGGGATAGATTGGGAAAGAGTGGGGTGGAAGGAGGTAGATTGGAGTAGAGTGGGGAAGACTGGAGTGGAGTAGATTAGAGTGCAGTATATTGGGGTAGTTTGGATTGCGGTACATTGGACTGGAGTAGAATAGAGCGGAGTTATATAGAGTGGTGAAGGGTAGATTGGGTTGGGGTGGGGTGGATTAGAACTGACTGGAATGAGGTAGGTTTGGGTAGAGTGGGGTGGAGTAAATTGGGGTAGATTGGGTGGATTGGATGGAGTGGGGTAGATTGGATGAAGTGGGGAGGGATAGATTGGGCGGAGTGGGGTAGATTACAGTGGAGTGCAGTAGATTATGGTAGATTAGAGTTGGGTAGGTTGTGGTAGTTTGGAGTGGGTAGATTGTGTTAGGAGTGTAGATCAGTTGGATAGATTGCAGAGGGATAAATTGAAATGGAGTTGGGTAAATTGGACTGAAGTAGAGTGAGGTAGATTGGGGTGAAGTCAGTTAGATTGGAGTAGATTAGAGTTGGGGTCGATTGAAGTGGAGTGGGGTAGACTGGGGTATATTGGAGTAGAGTGGGGTAAATCTGAGTGGATTGCGGTAGATTGAGGTGGAGTGGGGTAGATTGGAGTGAGGAGGTTTGGAGCGGGAAGGGGTAGATTGAGTTAGAGTGGGGTAGATTGCGGTGGGTAAATTGGGAATGGATAGATTGGAATGGGGTGAATTGGAGTGGGGTGGATTGGGGTACTTTGGAGTGGAGTGGGATAGATAGGAGTAGGATGGATTGGGGTACTTTTGAGTGGAGTGGGATAGTGGGATAGTCGGTGGGTAGGATAGAACGGAGGAGTAAGGTATTCTGCTTAGAGATGTTTGCATCAAGGATAGAGCCCTTGGTATGAGTTTGTTTCTTGCAGTGATTTATTTATTTATTTATTTATTTATTTTTGGCGATTTTTAGAGAGCGCAAATACCCTAGGGTGTCTCGGCGCTGTAGTTGCAGATCACTCCAGAGGAGGGGGGGATTAAGCAGGGAACAACCATGTCTTTAGTTGTTTTCTAAATTTAAGGAGGGTCGGAGCACACTTGATGTTTAGAGGAAGTGCATTCCACAGTATAGCTGTGGCCACGGAGAAGCGTTTGTCGCCCCAGTTGGCCCTTCTTGTACGGGGGACCATGAGTAGGTGCGCTGAGGATGACCGCAGGGTTCTTGAATGTTCAAGCGGTCGGAAGGCTCTTCTTAAGAATAGAGGTCCTTGGTCGTGAATAGCCTTATATGCAATGCATAAAGATTTAAACTTGATGCGGCTCCTCACAGGTAACCAATGTAATTGTCGGATGTAGGGGGAAACCGATGCAAATCTAGGGATAGATAGCAGTGTTCTGGCTGCTGCATTCTGGACAGTTTGCAGTTTATTAAGAACCTTTTGTTGTGTGTTGAGTAACAATGCATTGCAGTAATCTGTTTTGGAGAATATTAATGCACTGACCAAGGTTTTGCCTGCATGTGGTGGTAGGTATGGGATTAGTTTTTTTATCCTTTTTAGTACGTGGAAGGAAGAGGAAACCACAGCATTGACATGTTGCTGGAATGTCAGCTTGTTATCGAAGATAACGCCCAAGTTGCGTACCTTCGTCACAGGTTCTGGAGGTTGTCCCATCTGGTGAGGCCACCATTGAGGGGACCAGGTTGGTTGAAGCCTCCCGAATGTCATCACTTCTGTCTTATCAGAATTGAGCTTAAGACAGTTGGATGACATCCAGGAGCTTATTGCCTTCATTCCCATTTGGAAATTGGCTGCTACCGAGATTCCGTCATTGTATATCGACAACACCAGTTGGGTGTCGTCCGCGTAGGTAGTGAGGGAGATTCCATAGGATTTTATGACCCTCGCCAGGTCCGACACATAGATATTAAATAGTGTCGGACTTAGCGAGGATCCCTGTGGTACTCCACATGGCAAGGAAAAGGTCTGGGATGTGAAATTGCCTAGTTTCACTGTTTGTGGACGGTTTGATAGGAATGAAGCCAGGAGGTTTTTTGCTTTGCTTGTGATTCCTAAGGCTTCGACACGGTCGATCAAGGTGGCGTGGTCGACCGTGTCGAAGGCCGCAGATAGATCCAGGAGGACCAGAACTGCTGCTCCTCCGTTGTCCATCGTAGACCTAATCTCATCTGCTGCTTTTAGCAGTGCCGTCTCTGTTCCGTGGCCCTGTCGGAACCCAAATTGGGTATCGTCCAGTAGATTATTGTGATGAATGTAATTTGACAGCTGGGTATTCATGATCTTTTCAAAGATCTCTGCAGGGAATGGGAGACAGGCGATGGGCCTATAGCTAGCAGGAAGGAGAGGGTCTAGACTAGGTTTTTTTAGCAGCGGTTTGATTATTGCTTTTTTCCACTGCGGGGGGTATACACCGGATTCAAACATTGCATTACAGATGGTGGTTAGAGGAGGGGCAATAACCTCCGAGATGAGGTTGAGGATGCTTGGAGGACAAGGGTCCAGAGGTGAGCCGGATTTTGTTCGAGCGATCAGTGGTTGAATGAATTCACAGGAGGTGGGTTCAAAACCTGCGAATATGGGGCCGCCGTCGACTATAGAGTGAGAGGGAATGGTCGCTATCTCAGGTGTAAATGTGTTAAAAATAGCTCTGACCTTGTCCTCGAAAAATTTGGCTAATGCATCAGAAAGGGCTTGAGACCCTTCTGACTGAGGAACAGATGGGTTGGACAGGTAAGTTACTACTTGAAATAGTTTCCCTGAGGAATTTTTCGCCTCATTAATTTGGCTGGTATAGTACGTGGTTTTTTCTGTTTTTATGAGTTTTTTATAGTTAGTGAGAGCGCTTTTGTAACTGATCTTGTCAGATGTGTTAAAGTTACGGCGCCACTGCCGTTCAAGGTTTCTGCAGTGCTGGCGCTGAAGTCTGAGCGGCTCAGAGAACCAGGGGGCTGATGGGCGTATTCTAGTCCGGTGGGAAGTTTTGGAAGGTGCTAATTTGTTGCAGGCTTCGATCAGAGTCTCCGTATAAGTATCTGACGCTGCTATGGGGTCGTGCTCATTAAGTAATGGGATATCCTGGATCATCTGAGTGAGACGTTCGAGATTTAAGTTCTTCCAGTCTCTGAATTTAGTAAAATGGGGAAGAGACAGGGGGGGGGGCGTGGGTTTAGTAGGAATAGAGAAACATATAGCGGAATGATCCGTCCAGATTAGAGGAATGATCTCTGTGATGGAGATTTCAGGGTTGTTGGTGAATAATCCATCCAACGTATGACCTGCTTTGTGCGTGGGTTTTTTAACAATTTGAGTAAGACCGGCAGTCTCTAAGTCTCCAAGTAACGTTGTAGTGTCAGGGTCTTCTAAAACTTCGAGGTGAAAGTTAAAATCACCTAGGATGGTGAAATGTGATGCTCCAATAGATGTCTCGATTATGTGATCCAGGCGTGCTAGAAACTTGGCTCTGGATCCTGGAGGGCGGTAAATCAGCATGCCTTTGAATGTTGCTTTACTGGATAGGCCTATTGAGAAGAGGAGGGCCTCGCATTCAGGATAGGTTGTGTCTGTAGTGGATATTTTGAGGTGGTTTTTGTAAATGATCGCGACTCCTCCACCCTTCCTTATAGGTCTGTCTAATTTACACACACAGTAATTGATTGGTGTGGCGTCTCTGAAATCGGGGCTAGAGGCCTCGTCTCCCCAAGTCTCGGTGATAAATAGAATATCTATCTGTTGTGAGTCTATGAACTCGGCGATTTCATATTTATGTTTCGGCAGGGATCTTGCATTGATAAAAGCTGCTGTCACTAGTGGGGGAGGTATAGGGGAAGAGATAGGTGGAGTCTCGGTGCAAGTGGGACACTTGAGTGGTCCGAACCTAGGATAGTTATAGTTAAAGTTTGGTAATGAGTGAGGGTACCTGGTTGTTTGTTTGATGCTGAGGAGTTGATCCGCAGTGTAAGTTATTGGCACGGAGCTGGGGGCGGGTAGAGGGGATGAAAGATCAGGGGGGGTGGCCCTTGGCCCGGCCTCGGCGCGGACGAGCGTAGACGAGCTTGCCTTATGCGCGCCTTCGGCGCGCATTCGTCGCGCCCGCTGCGCTCGTCCGCTGCGCTTCCGACCAAGACACATGTTTTATGCCGCTGATCGGGGGGTTGGAGGGGGTGTGGCCAGCCGAGGGGGCGTGTCTCGCCTCACCCTCGTGAATGGCGTCGGAATGGGGGAGTCGTTGCAGCGATTAACGCTGTTTTTCAAGAGCCAAAGGTGAGCTTTAAGATCAGGTATACACACACAGAGTAAAAACAATTTGTCCCTGCTCCCGGCTTCCGCCTCAGGAGCCTATCGCAAATGCAGCGCCTAGCGTTGGCGCGCTCTTTTTGTATGTTTTTGTTTGGCGGGGGGGCGTGGCCAGCCGAGGGGGCGTGTCTCGCCTCACCCTCGTGAATGGCGTCGGAATGGGGGAGTCGTTGCAGCGATTAACGCTGTTTTTCAAGAGCCATGGGGGAGATCGTTCGCTTCCAGGAGGGTGGATACGGCTTGTACTGTTGGATCATCGGCATTGTTCAAGTGCAGATTCAGGTCTCCTAGTAGGACGTCTGTGCTGCCTTTAAGGGAGTTTTGCGTTAATAGGTTTGTTTAGTCCTCAAAGATTTGTCATTTTTCACCAGGAGGGAGATAGATGACATGAATTTTGATAGAGTTGGGGTCTTTGGACGAGAGTTGAACTCCTACATATTCAAAAGTAGGGTATTTCATGTTGAGGAATGGAGTTAAGCACAGATAGTTTTTGTGTATAATGGTTAATCCGCTGCCAATACGATCCTAGCGGTCGTATGCATGATTGAGAAGCCCTGTGGGTTGAGGAAATTGATAAAAGAGGATGAGTGGTCATTCAGCCGGGTTTCAGTTGGAAAGCAGAAGTCGATTTTGTGTCCTGGGATGGTTTTGGCTATTTGAGTGGCATGCTTAACTGCTGACTGACAGTTTAGTAGCATGCAGCAATGCGTAGGTAGTGATCTTGGACCAGGCTGACAGGGTTGGATGGTTGTTATTTGGTAGGCCGCCTGGGAGGGCGAGTGATGTTCAGGGTTCTACTCGTGCCAAGGATGACCGAGATCTTGCGGCGGCAAGGCTTGCTCGGGGCATTGTCATACGTGTTGCTCAGCATTTCACCTTCCCATTGCGTGATTTCAGTTGTGGTGCATCTATGTTTGAGTTGGTGATGGATATAGGGGATAGTTTGTCTAGGGGTAAAGGATAGGGGATCAGAGTGTATGTTTGTGACAGGATCAGTGTTCGCTATAGATGCGTGAAGCTGGGGCAGGAAGGAGGTAATCTTTGCGTTCTTACGTAGTGACGAGATTTCATCCAGAATAGTGTTGATTGTGAGTTCAAGCTGGGCTGTTGTAGGGATCAGTTGAGTGGCATTTGGGTCAGTGGTAGGAAGTGGAGTGCGATGGAGCTCGGCAGAGTTTGGGGCGGAGGTAATGCAGGAGCGGCGCGTCCAGGTAAGAGCTGTGAGAAGTTGGCCTGGTATATGGTGTTCACTATTCTAGTGAGCACCTTGCACCAGTCCAAACAACCCTTATGGTGATGGTTGTAAGTCAACCTTAAAGACCAGCTACCCTAGTGGTAGCGTGGACAGAACAGTCTTAGGCTAAAAGACTCTTGAGGGCATGTAAAGCCAGCGGTTTTACCATATGTAACCCCTTGAATATCAAATGAAAGGACACCACACAGGATATATATAAAATATATATGTATTTATTTACTAACACACTACTCTGAACTCTTTATGAGATCAGAGGCAAAAGCACATCACAAGACACTTAGTTAGAATACGTTAAGTTGAACAATGTACGGTTAGGCCCTAGGGGCGAAGCAAACCATATATGAAGAAAGTGGTATAAGTGCCACGTCGGAAGAAAAGGAAAGGCCTAGGGTCTAGGGAATCTCTGGGGCTACACTATCTTAACAGTAGTTTAGAAGTAGGAGGCCCACAGGCGGCGCGTGCAGTGTCTTTACACACACGCGGCAGTCAATACAAAGTCAATGGGAATCTCGAAGTTAGATTTAGAAGGATTTAGGACACTTCCGGTTTAGCTAGGAGCAAACAACTAAAGACTTAGACATTTGGATAATCAATACCCTTGGGAGCACCGAAGTACTCGCGTTACCTCACCCGCGGACGGCGGGTGCATAGGTGTGAAGATGTGTCGGGTTTCATCGTTGAATCCTATGGAGCCTTGAAGAAAGATGCTGCAGGTGACCAGGAGGAAGATGTCCGGGTAGATCCAGGGGTGGATCGAAGATGAAGGAGACCTGAAAGCAGAGGGGACAGAGTCTGAGTCACTAGCCAGTGACCGGGTGGAACCAGGAAGGAACCAGACGACGTCTAGGAGCAATCAGGTGCTGTCTTGAAGCTTGTCTTTGCAGCCACACGGACCAGGAGGCGTCGAGGATGACCAGGTGCTGGAGAGGAGCTGTCCCACGAAGGTTCTCGCAGATGGAGGGGTCGACTTCCGGATTGGAGTCAACCAGCCTTGGCAAAGGCAACCCACGCAGGATACAACAAAGGCTTCTGGTGCAGACCAGCAAGGTCTGTGGTGCTTCACCTTTGCAGGGAACCAAGGGCCAGTCTGGAGCAACCAGACCAGCGATGTGATTCAAAAGGATTGTCGTCACAGAGCCTACTAGCCAACGGGCCAGCAACCGGACAACGCGTCGAGCAGAACACAAGCAGAAGGGCCCCACGCAGAACTCGTGCAGTGTGGAGGGCTGGTCTTCGGTGTAGGTGTAGCTCGGGTTCCGGGTTTCTCGATCCCCAGTGCACAGCTTCGAGGATGCCTCAGGAGCTGCACATTTAGCAAGTTGCAGGCTTTTCAAGATGTCCGGTCCCACGTGTCTCGTCGCCTCCACGGATCTCAGCTATGCTGCAGACGTGAAGAGAGGTCTCAGAGAGGTCTGGAAGTCTGGGTCTTGTCAGGCTCTGTGCTCGGGTTCCGGCGGAAACGTCAACAAAGCAAGCCATTGATTGGCTGGATGGTGCCTGGTTGCCCAGGGTGGTCACTCCTTGGTCACAAGGGAGATTCTTCAGTCTTCAGCTTCAGCAGAATGTCGAAGGTCCAGAGTTTTGTTTCAAGTTTCAGTTCAGGATTAATCTAAAGTCTCAGAACTCAGCTCCTACCGTTATACAACTAAAAGGGGTTGGATTACTTTCTAGGTCCCTCCTATGGGTGGGACCAGGAAGGGGGGTGGTTACACCCCCTCTCCTTTGTTCAGTTTTGTGCCAGAGCTTGGGCTGGAGTGCCCCAGCAACCGGTTTGAACTGGGGTATGCATGAAGCACCTAGTGTGCCCCAGGCAGTGTCTCATTCTATTCAGCCCTCTCTGTCCAATACACAAAGTCCTGTCTGGGGTGGTGCTCGCACCTCCCCAGGAAGGAAACCTGTTTTCCAGGCCTCCCTGACTGGAAGGACTCCCAGCAGCAGGAGGTCAGACTTGTGTCTGTGGCAGCAGCATCCATTTTGTGATGCTGGGGCTCTAGTTAACTTTAACCGGGTACAGTAGTTTCAACATGTCTTCTCCCTCTAGAAGGGTGGAATGCTACCCCCGTCTCCAGAATTGGCGAGGGGGTAGTATTCTAAAGCATGTGAAACTTTACACGACATGTTTGGATAAAGCCAAACCAAAGTTAAAATTAACCGCAAGGATTATAATGCACTTAAAAGTATATGGTATGGCAATATCATAGAACAGCTATAAGGACATGGTTCCGAAAGCTGCAGACAGGCTCAGCTCATGCTAGAGCACCATCTCACACATAACCAAGCACTCTGCCTCCAGGATTGTTAAGGCCTGCCATATGAGTGACTTATAGGTCACTCTCCTACGCCGACGACACCCAGCTGATCCTCTCCCTCACCAACGACCCCGTCACCGCCAGAGCCAACCTACACGAAGGGATGAAAGAGGTAGCCGAATGGATGAAGAACAGCCGCCTGAAACTGAACTCGGACAAGACGGAAGTCCTCATTCTGGGATCTTCACCCTCCGCCTGGGACGACTCCTGGTGACCCCCCGCCCTAGGCAGCGCACCCAAACCGACAGACCACGCACGCAACCTGGGCGTCATCCTGGACTCCTCCCTCTCCATGACCAGACAAGTCAACGCCGTCTCCTCGACGTGCTTCAACATCCTGCGCATGCTACGAAAGATCTTCCGGTGGATCCCCACCGAGACTAGGAAGACGGTCACCCAGGCCCTTGTCACCAGCCGCCTGGACTACGGCAACTCCCTCTACGCCGGGACCACCGCCAAACTCCAGAAGAGGCTCCAGCGGAGCCAGAACGCCTCAGCACGACTCATCCTGGACATCCCCCGTCGCAACCACATCTCCGGACACCTGAGAGACCTGCACTGGCTCCCGGTCAACAAGAGAATCACCTCCCGTCTCCTCACCCACGCACACAAAGCCCTACACAACCAAGGCCCAGGATACCTCAGCAGCCGCCTCAACTTCTACGCTCCCAAACGCCAGTTTCGATCGACCGGCCATGCCCTCGCCGCCGTCCCCCGCATCCGAAGAGCCACCACAGGGGGAAGGTCTTTCTCCTACCTCGCCGCCAAGACTTGGAACTCCCTCCCGACCCACCTCCGCCTGACCCAGGACCACCTCGCCTTCAGGAAGCAGCTCAAGACCTGGGTGTTCGAGCAGTAGCGGACCCCCTCCCCTAGCGCCTTGAGACCCTCCGGGTGAGTAGTGCGCTTTATAAATGCCTTGATTGATTGATTGATATGTGTCTATATATAAGGTAGGTATAGGGATACTATACCTAAGCAAGGGGTGTTTACACGACCTTGCCCCAGCTGAGTGATCAACCAGTTGTGTCAATTTAGGTGGCCAGCCAGGGGTGGCATAATATATGCTGCAGCCCCTGGTAGGCCTTGGGTGCACCTATGCCCTGGGTACCTATGGTACACTTTACAGGGACTCACAAGGGTGACCCAATATCCAATTTGGTATGTACCTACAGCACATGGAGTCCATTTTACAGAGAGAGCAGATAGCCTGGGGCCCTGAATAGCAGGATCCCAGGCCAACTAAGTCGAAAACCAGCTAAACACTAGGCAAAAAGTTGGGGGTCACCATAGTCAGGTATCCACCTCCTCCATAACCCCCCCCCCCCAACGAAAGGAGATAAGGCAATCTTTGGCCAGGTAAGCCTATATTGCCTAAGTGGCCGTATAAGGAAGTACCTGCACTGGCATGGTTACCCCCTGTCTCATGGTTCACTAAGCAACCCCTCACCCTAAGGGTATCAGAGGGTCTCCACCATAGGGAATCTCTACCTGTGGTGTGTTTTGGCAAAGTAAAAGGCTGGTGATGGGATGGAGTACTGAAGTGAGGCTCCACTAATGTTGGGCTCAGCTTCCTCCAATCACTATCCACCATGTATGCCTTTCTTTCCATGACTGAGTTGCACTGTGCTCTCAGGGTCAGCCTCTGGCTACCTAAAGCTGGAGGCTGGGTCCCTTCTGTTGGCTCACTGCAGGGACAGGTTAGGTTTGGGGCCCTTAGGTCCCAAGTTTGGCTGTGCCCAAGTTTGGCTGTGCCCAACAGAGTCCATCTGGGGAAGGTTCCTAACTAGGTGTAAGGGAGATCCCTCAGGAGTGTTTGGAATTTTCACCTGGCTAGGGTTTCTAGCTTTGGTGGCCCTAATCTGCTGATGGGGGGGGGGTTCCTGTGGACAGGGGGCCCTTTGGGGTCCACTGGCCTTCCTGACCTCTACAGCCCTGGGCTGACTGAGGCAGGGTAAAGAGGGGCAGATTGCCTGCTCCAGACTGGGCCCCACCTTGGAAAGGTCCACTGACATCAGAGGCTCTGCCAGGCTATGCCTGACTACCTATGGGGCAGTTCCTTCACAAGGGGTAGGGTCAGTTCCCTGAGGAGGCTGACTCTCACCTAATGTCTGGTGGGAGGGAGACTTTTCTTCCTCCCCAATACTCTCTGTCTGAGTGGAGTGATCCATAGTTTCAGGCTTCACAACACTAAAATCTGTTTGAGTTTGGGCTGTGACCATCACATCCCTGCCAACCTGTTCAGGGAGGAAATCTGCTTGGGCAGGGACTGCAACTATCACAGCCCCACTAACCTTTTGGGGAAGGCCTACCATTTTGGAATGGGTCTCCTGTTCTACCTCAGCCCAGGCTGAGATCTCTAGATCATTCCCCAGTAGACAATCTACAGGCACGTTTGTAGACACTGCCACTCTCTTGGGGCCAGTGACACCTCCCCAGCTGAGATTAACTACTGCCATGGCATGATCTTTCTGGACTCCATCAATGTTGGTCACCTGATAGGTGAACCCAGGTATAAGTTGTCCTGAGGGGACTAGACTGTTAGTCACCATATTGATGCTAGCCCCTGTGTCTCTATAGGCTTTAACTTTCTGGCCATTGACGAGGGGCTCTTGTCTGTACTTTCTCAAAGTGTTGGGACAAGCAGTGAAGTTGGCAAACCCCATGCCATTCTCACAGACAAGAGTAGCTGTGGTAGGGGACCTGGTTAGGCCACCTGAGTTCCCCAAGTAAACCCAGCCAAATTCTTGGGGGCACTCCCACCACCTGGGGGATTACTACTAGTAGTAACAGGAGGTGTTGGAGCATTACCTGGAGGAATATTTTCCTTATTGTTGGCCTTGGGGCAACTGCTGTCAGTTTTCCAATGGCCTGGCTGTTTACAGGCATGGCAATAAGGTTTCTTAACTGTAGAGGAAGGATTTTGGGACCCACCCCCCTCAGAGGATTTTTGGGGCCCTGTACTGGATTTGTCCTTAGATTTATCCCCACCTTTCTCTTGAGGTTTGGTAGAATCTTTCTTCTGGTCACCACCCTGATTTTTAGGCCTTATCCTGGTTCTGACCCGTTTGTCTGCCCTCTAACCCAATTCTTGTGGAGAGGTCAGATCTGAGTCCACCAGGTGCTGGTGTAGAAGCTGGTTTTGACAATTACTAAGGATCTGCTCCCTCATAAGCGCTGGGACACGCCGAGATGGCGTAACCAGGCACTTTATAAATGTCCTTATTATTATTATTATAATCAAATTATACAATCCTGTGAAGTCATGTACTTTGCTGCCCAATAACCAGCCCTCCAGAGCCTTAGTGGCACAATCTACAAAGTCAGTCCAGTCCTGAGTCTGTGTCTTCTGGGTGTCCCTGAACAACAACCTATATTGTTCAGTAGTTAAGCCAAACCCATCAATCAGAGCACTCTTCAGGACAGAGTAGTTGTTAGCATCCCCATCACTAACTGTGAGGAGCTCCTCTCTACCTTTTTCTGAAAAGGAGAGCCGTAGTATGGCTGTCCACTGACTCTGGGGTACCTGCTGCACTTTTGCAGGCCCTCTCCCAAGCAGTTATCCATTTGTGGATGTCATCCCCTTCTTTGTAGGGGGGCACACTCTTGCTTAGGTTTCTATTATCGGAGGACGTATCTTGATCCTTGGGATATTGCTGCCACCAGTGGGTTCTGACCCACTATCTCTGTGCTCTCTTGCACGAGCAAGCTTCTCTTTGGCCAAGGCAACTTCAAGTTCTTGCCTTTCAATCCTCAGATTAGCCTCTCTCATTCTGGCCTCATGTTCCCTTCTCTGAGGAGAGGTCATCTCTCTCTGAGCAGGGGCATGAGAGCAATTTGAAGCATGAGATTGGAGAGAATGCCTGGAGTGGGATCTTCCTCTCCTCTGCCTCTGGATAAGCCCACTTGGGGGTCTGTATGGGGGCTGCCCATACTGACTCCCATGTATGCTTAGGTTAGCCTGGCTAAGTCTTCTGACTGGGACCTGGCTGTCTACCTCAATGTCAGAATCTACCTCTTCTGCCTCATCTTCATCAACTGGTACCACAATATCAGCAGTATCATCTGTGGAGGGAAGAACTTCATCTACACTACCTGAAGCACCTGTCTTAGGTGCCTGTTGAGCATCATACTCTTCTAAGAGTTCAACCAGGAACTTGAGGGTAGGGTTTGACCCCTGTTTTAGCCTTCTAGAAGTGCACAATTGTCTCAATTCTTGGAAGGCTAAGGCTTCATATCTCGAAGCAGTCCTCAAGGGATCTACCTCTGCAGGCAGAGAACCACTGGGGTTCACTGTCTGAGACATGGTTTCTAGGGAGGTGTGGTGTTGCACCTACCTACACTATGTGTTTTCCTACAGAACCTCCCTAGGAGTTGTAGTCAGGGTGTGCTAGGCCCTTTGCTCTACAACAGCTAAGTTCAGTAGAACTTAAGTATACTAAGACTTGTTTTTATATGTACCTACAGGCACCTATGTGATCTTTCAAGTGATATCTCAAGATTACAAGTGGTAAAACAACAGCAAGCTCTAATCCCAACCGCTGCACACCAATGTGAGAAGTTGGCCTGGTATATGATGTTCACCATTCTAGTGAACACCTTGCACCAGTCCAAACAACCCTTATGGTGATGGTTGTAAGTCAACCTTAAAGACCAGCTACCCTAGTGGTAGCGTGGACAGAACAGTCTTAGACTAAAACACTCTTGAGGGTGTGTAAAGCCAGCTGTTTTACTATATGTAACCCCTTGAATACCAAATGAAAGGATACCACACAGGATATATATAAAATATATATGTATTTATTTACTAACACACTCCTCTGAACTCTTTATGAGATCAGAGGCAAAAGCACGTAACAAGAAACTTAGTTAGAATACGTTAAGTTGCACAATTTACGGTTAGGCCCTAGGGGCGAAGCAAACCATATATGAAGAAAGTGGTATAAGTGCCACGTCGCGAGAAAAGGAAAGGCCTAGGGCCTAGGGAATCGCTGGGGCTACACTATCTTAACAGTAGTTTAGAAGTAGGAGGCCCACAGGCGGCGCGTGCAGTGTCTGTACACACACGCAGGAGTCAATACAAAGTCAATGGGAATCTCGAAGTTAGATTTAGAAGGATTTAGGACCCTTCCGGTTTAGCTAGGAGGAAACAACTAAAGACTTAGACACTTGGATAGTCAATACCCTTGGGAGCACCGAAGTGCTCGCGTTACCTCACCCACGGACGGCGGGTGCATAGTTGTGAAGATGTGTTGGGTTTCGTCGTTGAATCCTATGGAGCCTTGAAGAAAGATGCTGCAGGCGACCAGGAGGAAGATGTCCGGGTGGATCCAGGGGTGGTGTAGTGTAGTTCCTATTTTCCCAATAGGCCCTGCGCATTGGAATACCATAAACAGTAGTATCGACGTAGAAGTGCGGATCTTCCAGGTCTCCACTGACTATGCTAAACTTAATTGGGTTTGTTACCAACTAGCTCAGAGGTCACTGGAAACTTTCTTGACTGAATAGGAAGTGATCAGCTTCCTTGGCACAGCCAAGAAGGGATTCAGTTTTCCAACAACCGCATAAACATGACAACTTTGCTCCTCAGATAAGAGTCAATCTCTAGAGTCGTGTGAAACAATAGACAGTTATTTTACTCAGTCAGGTTTGTGCAGATTACTTTCACCAATATGCAGAGAATAGAGAGACGGGCGTTTTCAATAAAAGGTATTATTTATTGAACAGTCTTTCTTCTCATACAAGAGAAATGGATTGCCACAATTGCAATACTAGTTATTAGATAAAGTGCGTACAGTGAAAAGAGTATTGCGAAATAATACTGTAAAAGCATTGATATGGTTTCTTAGCCATACAATGGTTAAAATGAATAAAACATATATACATTCATATATACATTAGGCTAACGTACTCAACTGGTGCTTCTAACTACGCCTACCCCAGTGTACCTGACCTAAGCCTAATACTTGGGAGGGAGTAAGGAAGTAGTTTAAGTTAAGTTGGTTTTGCCAAGGTTTGCTTCAAGAATTCTCTCTAAGGGTTTAGTCAACACCATACCTCTGGAATAGAATGTTGGAGGTCTTGTATCTCCTCTCAGAACTCGATATCCCAGTCACTCGCAAGAGTAGGCTGGAAACGCCGGAGCTGGATTTTCTCAGCAGGAGAAAAGACAGCGTCTTTCTCAGCGCGTCAAAGAGGAGGAGGGGCAGCGTCCGTGGGCTGCTTGCAACGGCTGGGCTCTGCAAGGGACCGCTGTTCAGCTCCTGGGTTCACCACACCATCGTTCGCTCGTTAGCAGCGATAGCATCAGCTTTGTGGAATCAGCTTTTGCTTAAGGCAATGATGGTAGTATTTATACCTGAAAGGTGCCTTGTTTGACGTAAGTTTTTGGACATAAGACGTCAATAAATATGTCAGTGCTCATTAGAGTTCTATTACTAATCAAAACATAGCAAGCGGGGCTTTCCCAGGTTGCTGAGTTTTATCTTGTTGAAGAACTCGGAGTGTAATCTAGGAATCTTAGATAGTGGCTTCTGCTGTGTCATTTGCTCTAATGAGCTGCAGAGGAATCGATTCTGAAATGTGGCTCTGATCGTGTGAGGCCAGAGACGAGTTTCTGAAATATCACACTTGAATGTTTATGCCATTATAGGGGAATAAATGGATTATAGCTGTATAGGGGCATAAGGTCACAGTATTGATCGGGGTCCTAGATTAGAATGCGACACCCACTCCACGATTTTATGTCCATCTAATTCCTAAAATTAAAGCAATAAGATGCATGTGTAACATTGCCCACCCCAAAATACATATTCGCATTTGAAATAGGCGTATTTGAAATACGGGAAAATATAGGTACTGTACGTCTTTAAGCATAGGAATCATTAAAAAATTATAGCATATGTAATCAGTTGAACGATTTTGCGAAAATTTACACATGAAATATCTCTTAATACAGAAAAGAATGGCGAGATAATTTCATCACATATAAATGCATTTGCTGTAAAATGTGCTAGAGGCTGATGTAAAGTTATTTTATTTTGTCTCTAGTTTTACTAAAAATAGAAGGTCTGTTCTTTATGAATAGGTCTACTTTAAGCAAAGAATTTCGTGCCAAAAAAAAGGGGAAAATATTATGAAAAATAGTTCAATTCAAAAAATATTTTCTTGTGAACGGGGGAATAGAGTTCCAACGCTTTTAGCAGTTTTTGTTGATCAAAACTGAAGGCCGAATTCAGAGTTCATGGGAAAGCTGTGTGTCGGAATGCTTTTTAAAAGTTATTGTTTCTGTTCAGGGGAGAACATCATATCAGACAGGCTCTCAAAAAATTGGTCTACAAAATCAGGTGACAGTTCGACCCAGTTTGATAATGCTGATACTTGGCAGGTGTGAGAATGATTGCCGTCATCAAAGTCTGGATCAGCAATGCTCACAGAAGGTCGTACCTGGGTGATGTTGCTTTTGTTTCTTGCTCCACTGTCACCACCTAGTCATAGCACAGGAGTCTCAACGAATGCCGTCATCAGGATTGGTAGCCGCTGGGGACAACACAAAGCGTGAGCCGTTACAGGACTTAGCAAAGTATCGATATCCATTGGTACTGCTGATGGAAGTGCAAGACAGGGGTCTAACACGCATTCCTCTCCGCATAGCATACATCGAAGTACAGGTAAGATGCAGGTCTGCCATATAGGTCTGAATGAAAGAAACCAGGTCATGTTCAGATCTCTCAGCCTGGCCAATCCAAGGACTCTAGTTATTCGGTCCCGGTAGCGGAGTGCTAGGATCGTTTCTTCCATTCCTGCCGGAGTCATGTCTGAGCTTTGGCTTGCCATATCGGAGCAGGAGGGTCAAAAATAAAATTCCAGCTACAAGTCCCAAAATTAGGGGGATGCCGCCAAAGACTGAATGGACAAAATTTGGAATTAAGCCCAAGATTGCTTTGAATGGTGTTAACAGTCCCGTGAAAACGGTCCTAAATATGCCTGGGATACCTACGGCATCTGACATGTTTAGAATTTCGCTAAGCATTTCTGTGAAATGCACGGGGCAATTTGTTGATAAAAGGTCATGTATCTCCGAAGCTGTCCTTGCAACTTGGAGATCATACGTCTCTTTTGATGACATGATGGGCACTGTTGTTTGCAAAAGCACAGACTTCATTCTGCTTAAAGTATCAATTCGTATAGAAGAGAAATTCAAACGAGGCCAAATGGGAGTCTCAGTGTCTCCAGGGCCGTTCGGAAACAATGCTTGCATACAGCATTTGACCATGGATGTTACGCTTACAAGATAGGCTTTCCCTGGCAAAAGGCTACAACAGCTGTGATCCGTTATTAGAATGTAACTCCCATTTGCGAGTTGTCTAAAGAAAGGCTCTATCTGCGTTGCAGGTGTGACATGTTGGTGGCATGAAAGGTTGTTTGTAGTCCCTTCACATGCTCCGTGTAAATTAATACCCTGGCACAAAAGTATTCCGCTTAGTGAATGTTTACAAATTTCACCACTAAGAAATACATTTTTGTTGCTGTCACTATAGCATGTGTGTGTGTATGGTAATTTCCATGCTGATTTAATGTAACCTTTACCCAATCGTTCATACTGGCCAGTAGGTATGTATTCAAGGCAATTTTTAAATCGGAAAGTTGTTATCGGAATTGTGATAATCCCGTGTATTATCCATTCAATGACAGGACTTTCTGACATTGTCAATGGTAATCTCTCAAGTTTTTCGATGCTCAGGATTGTATAGTCTGCTCCTTTCTGTGCCAAGCTGATTTGTTTATCAGTAAGGTTAAAGATGGAAAACAATGACGTTGTGTTGATTAAACGCCAAGGCACATAGCCTTGCAGCGTCCAGCCTAACTGTACAATAGAACGTAATTGCGACTGGCCATGCTGTAACATTAGCAAGTCTTTGTCTATTATATCAATGGCAGATGATACAATGCTGTCCAGTGAATATATTCTGGAGGACAGAGTCATTAACCCATTGTCCACAACAGAAAGTAATTTTTCCAAATTAATACGATCAATTTCTCGTATTTTCTCTGCTGTTTCAATTTGCATAATTTTCCATGCCTCGTTGTAAGCCGCATATATACTGGTCGCTATGAAACGTTTTTGACGCTGTTTGCGTGGTCCTAGTATGAAATCGCGCAAATCAGCACCTTCTTTAAGTAAAGATAAGTGTTGCTTAATTTCAGCCAGTGTGGATGATTCTAGCCATTCAAGGCAGAGATTCCCTACACTGTATGTTGTTACTATCCCTGGATGTTGTCTCTGGGAGTATCTAGGGTCTAGTCTGGTCATTTTTAACCCCTGTGTTTTGTTCAGGAATCTATCTTGACAGTTATTCGTGTCAGTAGGCCAGATTAACCACTTTTTCCAATCAGGATGTGTTCTGTTTAGATGTAAAATTTTGGTTACGTCTATTTCAATATCTGTAGTTGCATTTATCAGGTATTGGCTTTGGAATAGACGGTTTGTTAAGGTCTTTAATCTTAGCTAGGCCAAGACAGGATGTTTGGTGAATTGTATCATTTAAAAACATCATTTGTTCCGGGATCATGCAGGCTCTGAATAATGCTTCTAGGCCTTGTACCTGCCACTCTTTTGTACCCCAGATGGTTTTTGTTTCAATGTTATTTTTCCAAAAATCAAAACCAAATGTCATCATTTTTTCATAAAATGCTTCTGAATATATCAATTTAGTATTTGCCAGCATATTTTTCAACCCTGTTTTATCTAACAGTTTATAATAAAACGTTTCTGCATCACTGGTGTTAAAGCCTGAGAAGTACTTGAATTTCTCATAGAATGTTTTAGAACTACTTTTTGGTGGAGTAGCACAATGTTCCCATTGGTTATACTTTAAAACATTTCTAGGTTGTGCAGATTTATGCAAGTAATGATCACCATAATGTGTGTAGCAGAACATCTGTTCATAACTAGACGAACCTTGTAAATAATCATGATCTGTAAATCTTGCTGACATTACTAAATCAGACATCATATTATTAATACTTTCAAAGTCCCAATCATCAGAGAATGTACTAGGTTTTACAAAGTCACTTAAGGAAACCTTGAATTTATGAGGATACTTCAGGATTTCGACCGGGCCATATACTTCATAGTCAGTTTTGTCCCATGCTACCCCGCCGGGTATTGGAATGGCTGTGACATTTACTGTTGACAGTTCTCTTTTCTTCATGTGGGATGATTTGTGTGGTTTCAGGACTAAGTTGATGTTCTGACTTGCTGTGTCCATTGAACTGTATTTTCCCTCAATGAATTTTCCCAAACAAAGTACCATGATGAGCCAAAGCAAGAGGAAGAATATACCTTGTCCAAACCAGAACTCTAACCATGGTGAAACAAGATAAATTTTCTTTAGTTGATGAAAGAGTTCCGTTGCTTTTTCTTTTAAAGTCTTTGTTTCTGGCGTTTCTTCAGGGTTGCTTCGATCTTCAGAAAAGTTGTCGAAATTAATGAAGTAGCCAGAGGCAGTTCTGTCAATTGTTGGAATTGTTTTCTCCATTTGTCTTTCGGTAGCACATTCTGATGCCACATCATTGTAGACTGGTGTTTCTTGACGAACTGTTTCAATCTGTGTTTCAAGAGGCACGAGTTCCATGGCATTATTGCATAGTCCTTCTCCTTGCACTGCAGGCTTATCGAATGTGATTAGTCTTTCAGTTTGAACCTCTTGAATTGCTGCAAATTTGGGTATTCTGTTGTTTCTTGGGAATCCACTTGGCCTACTGTTGATTATAGGCCACATGATTGTGGTTTTACCAGGTCGATTGATACAACTCTGTTCTCCTTTTTACCAGCAAGGGGCGGTAGTACTACTGATCTTGTTCCGTTAATTGCTAAGACAGGTGCTGCTTTTCTGTAAGATGGCCCAAATTCCTTCTTCACTGCTATTTCTTCTCTGACTAGATCACCAATTTTTGGAATCCAGACAGGCCTTGCTGGTGGTGCCTCTTCAGTGGTAGTTGGCTGTTGCTTTAAGTTTATGTTGCTTAAGTATTTTTTTGTTTCATTCAAGTCCTGTAAAACAGCCAAACGGTCTTTGATGTCAAAGTCTGTTTTCTTATCGTCTACCACTGATACCTGACTATCTAAGTCCTGAACGTGCATTCTAGTTCCGGACAATAGTTCGTATGGGCTGAAACCTTTTAGAGAATTTCTTGGCAAATTGTTAAGACTTAACTGGACACTTATTAAATGTTTAACCCACCCATCACCCGAACCTAATACCTTCGCTGTTATAGATTGCTTTATGTCCCGTTTTTTTCTTTCTACCACACTGTTCCCTTCGGGGTGTGACGGACAAGAATACCGCAACCCAACTCCCATGCTGGCCATGGCCTCCTTATAAGCTCGAGAGCTGAAAGCAGGACCCTGGTCACAATGGAACGTGGCAATTGCGTATGTGCCGATAAAGACTCGCAGATCTTTTATAACCGTTCTGCCGTCAGCCGAGCGCTGGGGCCACATTTTTTAAGTGGATTTTGTCTTAATGATTTACAATGGGACGCGTTTCTCTTCTTTGATTGCGCAGATAGATCGCCTTATGCTTTCTATCAGGGTTCCTGAAACTATACTGGCCGGTTCTCCACTGCGGTCTCTGTTGCAGTCTGTTAGACCTGACATCATTGGCTTGAGTCTCTCCTCCATTTTTTCTGTCTGCCTCCACTGTTTTACGATGTTTTTGCTGGTATATGCTTTGGGCGCTGTGCCACTGCTGATCAGTGCCACAGCGCAAGTGCTCCCTATGTTAAATTGATGTATCGATTGTATCCATGTTTGGCTTATTTGGTTTACTGTCAGTCCCTAGTCTAGTGCACCAGGAGTGCCGGGGCTTGTAAATACAAATGCCGCTCGTGGGCTTGCAGCACGTGTTGTGCCACCCACAGGAGCGGCCTCTTAAAAGAATGTCTACGGGTCGGTCATTGCGAGACCCACGTGCAGCCTAGTGCTGTCACGCAGGCTGCGCAAGTATACCTACTTGCCAGCCCCTCAAACCTTCCCTTGGCTTAATGTTAGTCACCCCTATGGTAGGCCCACGGGCAGGGTGCATTGTAAGTATAAGGTAGGACACGCCTGACCAAGTTGGCATGTCCTGATAGTGAATTACAGCCATCTTCGTTCTTCACTATTGCAAGGTAGCCTGCTCTCCATTAGTTAGAATGGGCCGCCGGGATTATTAATGCTATGATCCTAGCTGGCTCGGGGAGCATGGTGCAATGTTGAGTTTGGTATCCCTGAACTCGGGGTTTAATTATGCATCCATTGGTGTGGGTGGTTTTTGGACTCTGAGTTTGAAAATAGCACTTTTAGAAAGTGTCTATTTTCTTGTCTAACCATATCTGGTTTCTGCTGGTCTTGCGTGTGTGTGACAGGAGCTGGGTGGCTCCACAGGTCTGGATGAGTCAGTGTGGGATGAGTGGGACATTTGCGTTGAGAGTAGGGGGAGAGTAGTTGCTGATAGCCTGCCCTGCCTGATACAATGCTGGCTCCACCTCCTGCCAAGCGGCTGATGGTTCTGTGCCTGCCATGGACGATCCTAGCCCCACCTCCTGCCAGGAGGCCGATAGCTCTGCTCCTGCCAGTGTCAATGCTGGCTCCACCTCCTGCTGGGCGTCTGAGGACCCAGCCCTGCTCAGTGAATAGGCCAGGTGCTACTGCCTGGCTCCACCCACAACAGACCCAGGATGTTGGGAAATTCCCCTGCATGGACAAAGGGATCAAAGCCGAAAAGGGGTATAAGAGAAGGACCCCTGAACTAAGAAATCAGATCACTTTTGACAAGGAACCCTGAAACCAAGGACAAGAGGCCTGCTGATCTAAGGACTTGCCTACCCCTTCTGCCAGTGTGCTGTTTGCTGGGGGGAATCCTGCAGTGCTTCTTTATTTTTGCCAAGGAACCAGGAGAGAGGAACTGTGTGTGTACTCTCAAGCTTTGCTAAGAAAATCTCGAAGGACTGGAAGAGTGCCAGTCTCCTGCTGAAGTCACAGGGCTAAAGGACTTCATCTGCTTAAAGTGCTATTTGCTGGAACCTGTGAATCCAGCACCTCTGAAAGAGCCTGCAATCTCGACGCCGACGGACGTCGCCGAATCCAGCTCGACACCGTGAGTGACGGCTCAAGTGTCCCGCTTCTTCGCCGCCGGCCGCCGGGCCCGATCGACGCCAGCAGCAACGCCAGTGAGTAGTGAGTTCGGCTCCAGCTCCAAGGGACCTCGTGTCTGCACCGCTGCTGATCGCATCGCCCTCGTGCCCTCTCGACGCCGTGAGCGCTGCTCACTCTTTGCAACGGCATCATCGACGACGACGCCTGCTGAGGCCTGATCGACACCGAAGACGCGACGCCGGATTGCTCGATGCCGCTGATCATCGTGTGCTTCATTTTCCAAGGTACTGTGTTGTTGGGGGTCCGTGTGACTCCGGGCTCGACGTAGCGCTCCTCGCGGTCGACGCCGAACCTTTGGATTAACTTTGCCTCGACGTCGTGTAGCCCCCGTGTGGGTTACCCTGTTGCTAAGAATTGTGTTTCCAAGAAGAAGATTTGCTTTGATACTAAAGACTTTGTGCTAAAGAAGAAACTACCTTTGAACTATTTTTCCCTTCCCAGAGTATTTATTAAGATTGTGTACATTTTTGTCGTTATTTGGTCTTGTGCTAAGCCTTATATAAAAATACTTATTTTTATAATACTACTGTGTCGTGTCCATTTGTAGTGTATTCACTTTATTACTGTATGTGGTCATAAATGCTTAACACACAGCCTCTGAGATAAGCCTGTCTGCTCTGCCAAGCTACCAAGGGGGTGAGCAGGGGTTATCGAAGGGTGTGATCCCCTTGCCCTGACTAGAAAAGGTGTGTCCCTATTTGTCAGAAGTGCATACCTCTGCCAACTAGAGACAGCCGGTTCTAACACAGTCTTTACAGTTTTTAGCAAAATATTGAATATCTACGCTCATTCCCGGCCACCAGTACTCTGATTGATTGTAATTCTTTCAGAGAGTCCTTGATTGTTTGGTGTCTCAGACCCAATCCCATGTGTGCTTCCAGTAAGAGGATGCCCCTCCTGCTCCTGTTTGGAATCACTCTATCCCCCACTCCAGGGATTCGAGCAAAAGGAACGGAGTTTGCATCAATTACGTATGCATAATTGAGTGGATAGTTCACGGGTAGTGCTGCACAGTTACCTATTACGGACGTTTTTACTGCCAGCATGGTTTCCCCGTCAATGTATTTTACTGAACGCTTTTTTGTGGCTACGGAAGCCGGTTTAGTTGCTTCCGCTGTGGCTGTAATAGCCAATGTATTCCCTGCAACGTGAACGCCATCACGTTGATGACTCAGAGTGTGTACCACGTGAGTCTTTTGTAGTTCTTTCTGTAAAAGAGCTACCTGTTTCCAAAGCATTTTATGCTTGATTGTGGCACCTGTGTCATCTTTGTAATCATTTTGAACCCAGCTCTGTAATTTATTATTGTAAGAATTTACGCAAAAATGAGAATCGCACACTATTAGTGTCGGGAATTCACGTTCTGCATTTTCAAGCGCCATCTTTAAAGATCTGATTTCAGTTCTCTGAACCGAACAGTTTCTTACTGATTCACTTTTTGTTATTTTCGGTCTGAATTTACCGCACAGCCAATGACCTTTAACAATCGCACAGGCTGCATCGTAGGATTTGTTCTCTACGTTGTAATGCTGTACAAATCTATCTGTATAGATTATACAGGCGTACTGTGGGAGAGGCAGAAGTTCGATTGGCAGAGGATATTCTTCTTCATATGTTAAATCATTCAGTTTTTCGAGGTGGGAGGCGAAATAGTATTTCACATCTTCCGCTCCAAGAGAATCTATACACTGTATCCATTTCAGATCCAGTGACACTGTAGGCAGGTTTACTGGGCTGAATAGCGCCTCGAAGGCGGATTCCGCTGTGAGGATATTGATCCTTTTTGCCATGTGCTAGTTCTCGTTCATTAGCTAATGCAGTCTGCATTGCTTTCACAGTATTTTCTGTGGGACTGAATGTTTTTTCTGCTTGTGTGCACAAATGTGATTTGTAAGCTATTGGTACCGTTTCTCCCTCATTAGAGGTCAGGTACCTGAATCCGCATCGTCCTGGGATGACTCGGATTACAAGGTTGTGTGTGTTATCACGTGTATCTAATTTTGTTTTTGCTAACATGTCTGTTTGCAGTGATCTCAAAATTTCTGTGTGTTTTTGAGTCCAGTTGATTGGTTTAAAATCAGGTTTAATTAGTTCGTAGAGAGGTTTAACCCTCTCTGCGTAATTTAGAATGTAAGTTCTTCCGAAATTCAGGAAACCTAGAATCGATTGTAAATTCTTCAGCGTTTTCGGTGCTTGGAGTACAGCGCACTTCTCTAAGAAGTTGTCCGCTAGGCTTTTCCCTTCACTTGATAATTCGTATCCTAAAAATAATACTGTCAGATGGGCAATTCGAGACTTTTTAAAGTTGAATTTGTAACCCTCTGCTGCGAACCCAAGTATTATGGTGTTCACTCTTTTCAAGTGAGTGTCCAAGTCGTCGTCTGTGAGATAGATGTCATCGACATAAGATAATGCCTCATCATCATATATTTGTAGTAACTCTGTTACTCTGGCTGAGAATAGTCCTGGGCTGTTCTTGAACCCCTGTGGGAGCCTACAGAAATTTTTCTGTGACCCCATTACTGAGAAAGCGGTCAAGTATCTGCTTTCTGGTGCAATATTTTGACAAAAGAAACCATTAGAAATGTCTAATGTCTATATTATTCATTAGTGCAGCACTATGTGAATGTTGTACTGCAAATGTTTTGCAACATGAGTTTAGGTGTCTGTAGTCCAAAACTAGACGATATGAATTGTCTGGTTTGGAGACAGGAAACAAAGCATTGTTCATTTGAGAGGTGCATGTTTCAATCACCCCCTGGTATTCAAGTTGATCTAAAATCTCCCTGACTTGTTTTTTAGCTTCTTGCTTAATTGGATACTGCCTTTGTGCAGTCGGTTGATTTTTTTAACTGGATTTTGTGAGGAGGAGAGTCCTCATCCCATCCTACATGATTTTTATATAATACCGGTGCCTGGGCTACTGCCCATTTCCTTGCATAAGTATATTTTTTGTGAATCGGAATGTGATTCGAGAAGGCAGGCATAATCATTTCTTCGCCACGAGGGCACTCCCTGACAAACTCTGGGGGCCAATCTTTCTCAGCTAGCAGGATGTCATAGCCTTTTGAGAGGTTATCCCAAAAGAGACCCCTTATTTTCCTAGTCTTATCTCCCTCTATACGTAGTGTTATTTCGTATATCTTATGAGGTTTGCTAACTCTGGTTTAGGCAGTTTCCGCCTGAATGTATTCATTCGTGTCCACTGTCTCCAGATGACTCATCAGGATCTTGCGAGCTATGCTGATTTCTGTTGCACTGTCTAGCATTGTCTGTGCCCACTCCCCGTTTTTCAACGGTGTCCTCAGTATTCTCGGCATGTTCGATTACTCTAATACTGGCTACCTTCTTTCTTGGAAATTGTAATTTTTTACTTTGAGCAGGTTCCTTGTCTTTGGACTTGGTGTGCTCTCCTGGGTCTGACCGTCCTCTTCTTTCCGATTTCTGCGAAAAAGATCGAGAGGGACGTGTATCAATACTTTGATATCTATCAGGCTTCTTCAAGTTTGCAAATGCTACTTACCAGTATGCATCTGTTCTTGGCATGTAGGGCTGCTGACATTCATATCTGTGCATAGATCGCCGCCTAGTGTTGGGTCCGGATGATTGCACATTGTTGTCCTGGAAGAGTCTTCGAAGTATCACGAGATAGGTGGCTCCTCCCCTGGACTACAGTGCGCATGGGCATCGACTCCATCCCCAGATTGTTTTTAGCCATTGGCAGAGATGGAGTGAAGTATGTGAGTGATGACCATGCTATGAGCATATATATATACATATGAATGAATACTGCAGCTGCTACAGGCGCCGGGGAGGAGGGTGGGCGATATGAATGTCAGCAGCCCTACATGCCAAGAACAGATGCATACTGGTAAGTAGCATTTGCAGTTCGAGGCATGTGGGCTGCTGAATTCATATCTGTGCATAGAATACATAGCAGTCCCTCCATTAGCGGCGGCCGCCCGTGCCAGCTGCAGCAGTCTGAAAAAGTGTTTTGAGAACAGCCTGACCAACAGCTGCCTGCTGTTTGGAATGCACGTCTACACAGTAGTGTTTAGTGAAAGTATGTGTGGTAGACCATGTGGCTGCTCTACAGATATCTTCTAAGGGAATGTTACCTAGGAAAGCCATAGAGGCCCCCAACTTCCTGGTGGAGTGGGCCCTTGGTGGGATAGTGATAGTGCGCTTAGCTTTAGCGTAACAGATCTGAATGCATTTCACTATCCACCTAGCGATCCCAGCTTTGGAGATAGCGTTTCCCTTGTGGTGTGTGGCAAAAGCAACAAAAAGCTGCTTGGTTTTGCGAAAATCTTTCGTCCTGTCTACATAGTACATCAAGTCAAGTCAAGTCAAGTCATAAAATTTGTATAGCGCACTACATACCCAGAGGGTTTCAAGGCGCTTAGGAAGGGGAGGAGGATTATTTGTCAAATATCCACGTTTTAAGCTGCTTTCTGAACGTTAGGTGGTTCTGGGTGAGGCGAAGGTAAGCGGGGAGTGAGTTCCATGTTTTAGCAGCCAGGTATGAAAAGGATCTGCCTCCCATGGTGGTCTTGTTGATTCGAGGTACAGTGGCGAGGGCTTGGCTGGAAGAACGTAGTTGGCGGGAGGGGGTGTAGAAGGACAGTCGAGAGTTGAGGCAATCTGGTCCGATGTCGTAGAGTGATTTGTGTGCGTGGGTAAGCAGTCGGAAAGTGATCCTCTTATTGACGGGTAGCCAGTGGAGGTCTTTAAGGTGACCAGAGATGTGTTCGTTGCGTGGGATGTCTAATATGAGCCTGGCTGAGGCGTTTTGGATTCGTTGGAGTTTCTTCTGGAGTTTTGCGGTAGTACCCGCGTAGAGGGTGTTTCCGTAGTCTAGTCGGCTCGTGACCAGAGCGTGGGTGACTGTTTTCCTTGTTTCGGAGGGGATCCAGCGAAATGTTTTTCTGAGCATGCGAAGAATGTTGAAGCAGGAGGAGGATACGGCGCTGACTTGTCTGTTCATTGAGAGTGAAGAATCCAGGATGACGCCAAGGTTCCGTGCGTGGTCTGTCGGGATGGGTGCTTTTCCGAGGGCTTCCGGCCACCAGGAGTCGTCCCATGCAGAGGGGGATGTACCTAAGATGAGGACTTCAGTTTTGTCTGAGTTCAGTTTCAGACGGCTGTGTTTCATCCATTCGGCAACTTCTTTCATTCCTTCGTGTAGGTTAGTTTTGGCGGTGCTGGGGTCATTGGTGAGAGAGAGGATCAGTTGAGTGTCGTCTGCGTAAGAGATGATGTTGAGGTTGTGTTGGCGTGCGATGGCCGCGAGGGGGCTCATGTATACGTTGAAGAGGGTGGGACTGAGTGAGGATCCTTGGGGTACGCCGCAGATGACTTCAGAGGCCTCAGACTTGAATGGAGGAAGGCGGACTCTCTGGGTTCTTCCGGTGAGGAACGAGGTGATCCATTCAAGTGCTTTTCCTTGGATTCCGATGTTATTGAGGCGTTGTAGAAGGGTGCTGTGGCAGACTGTATCGAATGCTGCAGAGAGGTCGAGGAGGATGAGGGCGACTGTGTCTCCATTGTCCAGTAGAGTTCGAATGTCGTCTGTTGCTGCGATGAGGGCGGTCTCAGTGCTGTGTTTTGCTCGGAAGCCAGATTGTGAGGGGTCGAGGGATTTGTTGGCTTCGAGGAAGGCGGCGAGCTGGTTGTTGACGGCTTTCTCGATGACTTTGGCCGGGAATGGAAGAAGCGAGATGGGGCGGTAATTTTTGAGTTCGGTGGGGTCCGCTGTTGGTTTTTTCAGAAGGGCGGTGAGTTCAGCGTGTTTCCAGTCTTCTGGGAAGGTAGCGGAGTTGAAGGAGCAGTTGATGACGTCTCGGAGGTGCGGTGCTATGACGGAGTCTGCTTTGTTGAAGATGTGGTGAGGGCATGGGTCTGTGGGGGATCCTGAGTGGATGGAATTCATCAGGCGGATGGTGTCCTCAGTGGAGATTGGGTTCCAGGCGTTAAGGGTGTTCACGGGGGGAAGATGGTCAGCAGATGGTAGGGTGGGTTGGTTACCGGGGTTGGTTGTCAAAGCTGTTGTGGATGTCTGCAATCTTGTTGTGGAAAAAAGAGGCTAGGGAGTCGCAGAGGGTTTGAGAGGGGGTGATGTCGTTGGAGTTGGCCAATGGATTGGAAAATTCCTTGACGATGTTGAAAAGTTCTTTGCTGTTGTGGGCGTTGTTGTCAAGTCGATCCTTGAATGTTGTTTTCTTGGCTTTTCGGATCAGTTGGTGGTGAGTGCGGGTGGCGCTTTTGAAGGCGTCCTTGGTGCTGGTGGTTGGGTCTTTTTTCCAGGCCTTTTCAAGGGAGCGGCAGAGTTTCTTGGACTTCTTGAGATCATCGTTGAACCATGAGGCTTTCTTGCTGCCAGGTTTGCTTTGACGTTTTTTCAGTGGAGCTAAGGTGTCGGCGGTGTTGGATAACCATAGGGTGAGGTTGGTGGCGGCTTCGTTGGCGTTAGAAGAGAGGGCTGGGGAGTTTCGAAGGAGCGATGCGGAGATTTGGTCCGTGGTGATTTTGTTCCAGTTTCTTTGCAGGGTAGGTTGGGAGTGGTTGATGGGTTTCGGCTTGTTGTAGGTGAAGTGAACGCAGCTGTGGTCAGTCCAGAGGAGATCTGTAGTGTGGCTGAAGGAGACATGGTTGCTGGATGTGAAGATGGGGTCGAGTGTGTGACCTGCGATGTGGGTGGGGGAAGTGACTAGTTGTTTAAGTCCGAGGTTGGCGAGGTTGTCCACGAGGGTGGCGGTGTTGTGGTCGTTTATCTTTTCAAGGTGAAAGTTGAGGTCTCCCAGAAGAATATAGTCTTTGGAGGGGAGCGCGTGTGGAGAGATGAAGTCCGTGATGTCTTCACTGAATTTTGCGCGGGGTCCTGGTGGTCTGTAGAGGAGGGTGCCTCTGAGTGTGGTCTTGGGGTCGATGTGGATCTGGAAGTGAAGGTGTTCGGAGTTGGCGAGGTTGGCGTCAGAGCTTGTTGAGATGCGGATAGATTTCTTATGGACGATAGCGATTCCTCCTCCTGTGTGGCTGGTACGGTCTTTGCGGGTGATCTTATAGTCTTCAGGGATGGCAATGGTGATGTCTGGGGCGGAGGAAGCATTCATCCATGTTTCCGTAAGGAAGGCGATGTCCGGAGAAATGGTGTCTAGTAGATTCCATAGGTCAATGGCGTGCCTGTGGACCGAACGGGTGTTGAGAAGGATGCATTGTAGGTGGTTGGGGTCGGGGATCTGTGGTGTGGTCGTAGCGGAGATGTTGTCGGTGCCGCTGAATTTGCAGGAGTAGCAAGAGAAAGGTCCATGGGTGTGTCCAGGAGCGGCTTGGACGCAGTTGGGGGCGCGACCGGGGTTAAGGGCTAGGAGGGAGGCGGCATCGTAGGTAATGCGGGAGGGCTGGGTAGCGCGAGGGGCAGGGGTTCTGGTGCTGGGCGCGGTCCAGGCGCGGACGGGCGTAGACGGGCTTACCTTTGGCGCACCTTCGGCGCGACTGGGGCGCGGTCGCTGCGCGTGAACGCTGCGCGCGGGAAGAACTGTCATATATGGATGGTGGAGGGGGAGGGGCGAGGGAGGGTCAGCAGGGAGGCGGGCCGGGCTGTAAGGGACGGTCTCTGAGGCACCACAACAACAAGTAAGATGGCGGCAGTGAAATAAAACGAAACTGGAGGAAGGCTGGGGCACAGGCAATCAGCAATGACTATAGTTTACTTTGGAGAGCAGTCTATGTAATGGACACTCAGCCTAGCTGTAAGTTCGTACTGCAGTTGTGGAAAGCGCAACTCAAGTGCTCAATTCAATGACCCCAAAAGCGCTAGCAGATAAAAATGCAAATGTTAGGCTTTTTTAAATTTACTCGCACTATAGCGCTATACAGCGCTATGCTCGCACTACAGGGTGTGGAGCATCCGCTCCGCCAGCGTCTCTGTGACGTAAATAATTAATTTACTCTCTTAATTTCTATGCAGGTAAGTACTTAATCAATGATAACTCAATCAGAATGAAAGAAAACAGAGTCCGTGGTGTTAGAGTTTCTAAGGGTTTTATTCCTCATAAAGGAATCAGGATATCATGTTCTGACCACCACAGGGGTGTCAGAAGGGATAGAGCGTTCCCGTTTATTAACAATACATAGCTTATATACTTGATTTATACCATAAGAATCAATGTAAGAGGCGTAACAGCTGAGAGAAGACAAGATAACAGTATACACGTGGTACTAGTACATCATCAAGAGGCGTAAACTAGGCGTGAATTAGAGGTGTGTGCTAGAAACGTCACTGATAGGTGACGCAAGTGGGTGGCACCAAGGGGTGGTGCTAACAGAACAGAATGTTGCAATGTCAGCAGAAATCGGAAGCTTGGATGCGCGCGCAGCTGCATGACGTGTGATTGACGGGGTGCAGGGGACTTGACATTTACACTGACGGAAAGAGACAGAAGTCTGGCATGTCAGATCAACTTGTACCTCTATCATATCTGATATCTGATGTTTAGGAACTATACTATCTGGGCGGAAAGGTCTCTAGGGCAGAAGCTGTTCTATGCTAACTGTGGATGCGTGTATAAGCGCCTGAGTGTCTACATGTGAAGCGTGGGGCACGGGGCCTTCCATAGAAGCATGGCAACAGAGGCTATGAATTACTTGCATTAAGACAGGTCGGCCCTTTGGCTCTGCAGCTGGAGAGGATGTTTACAGGATCTGGTAGGCAGGAATGTATTCTCGGGGAGCGGAACAGATAACTCGAAGGTTATAGTCAGTCTTGGCAGAAAGCAGGCTTGAGCTGAGCGCGAGGGGCCGCGCTGAAAGTAGGACAGAGTTCACGAGTACAGAGGTAGCCTGGGCAGAGTCAGGAGCCACAAAAGAGGTTCAGATGGCAGGAATTCAGGGCCTACTCTTGCTAGAGCAGGAAAAATACGAAAAGTGCACTACAAAAAGACAGTGGCATAGCATACTTAGGAACGGACTATATAATCCATTCATGGTGGATCTGAAAGAGGACATGTTAACGTTGGACGCAAATGTATTTGCGTCTTCATAGCTGGCACAGGAGGGAAGTTACATGCACTTTAAGCTGGTACATGGAGTCGGTGGGGTACGCGCTAGGGAACACAACATGGCCAAAATTTAATTTTCCTCATTCCCTCCTTGTTCCCTACGGACCCTTCATGAAATATCGATCCTCATAAATCGATCAGTCTGTTCTTGTAACATCATTTGTTCTTCTTTCTTTCGGTTACGTTTTGAGTGAAAACTGGAATGTTCAATACAAGAGGTGGCACACAGTCCACAAATCGCTGGCCCACACTGCAGGCACAGGCAGCAACTGAATACTAGGACTAGGCCAATGCCTAGGAAGGATAGGATCTTCCATCCCCAAGCTGTTAACGTTGTCCAGAACCAACCGGACCAAGTCCAGGTGCCTGGATTCTGATGTATCTGATTTGCAATTTTATGAAGACGGGTGATAGCTTGATATACAGATGGTGCATTTTGTGGAATGAAAACACAGCAGCTTGACCCGATGACCTTACAGGCTCCACCTCTATCTGCCAAGATGACGTCAATTACAAGACGATTCTGAAGGACAACAACCCGCATAGCGGACTGCTCTTCTGTTAAGTTACCTAAGGCGGAGGTAGTTTCATTTACTACGGCTTCAAGTGTTCTAGTTAATCTGCGTATTAATTTACTATTCTGAACAGGTCCTAAAAAGAAAAAGAATCCTTTATTAAAGTCAGTGTACTGTTCCCATGCCGTTTCTGTGTAGTCGACAAGTGGGACATCTCTTCTGTGTCTATTCTTTACTATATTGCTATTTCTATGGTAATCAGGAGGAGCTAGAAAAACAGGTGGCAGAAGGAATGCAATGTAACAGGTACCATCCCAATCTGGAGGTAGACGTATGTATGCGGTATGACCACAAACAAAGTAAGAATGACTGATAGCTTTGAAAGATGATTTTCCATCATCACTGAATTCGACCACAGTAGTGCATTTACTATGACCTAAGTGTATTGAACCTTTCTTCTTGATACATAATTCACCAGTGACTGGCAGTACTGACATAATAGGCAGAACGGGTGTGGCTTCGGATTCGACAGTAAGAATCATAAGGCTAATTGTATAATTACCTAATCCATACACTTCATTTTCTAGATCAGTTCCTATTCTAGTGGGAAGTCCCTCCTTATCCGGGTAACAGACGTCGAGCAGGACCAAGTTCAGGTTTTCCCAAACCCAACCCCCATCGAAAACAGCAATATCAGGATCTAAAGAATTAATTATCTTAAACCATGCTCCACAGGAGCCATTGTGAGTGAACGGATAAGGAAAGAGAGGCAGGGCTCCCTTGTAATTCTGGTAGGGAGGGAGTCGGCCACATATCCAGCAATTTGTAGCATTGTTAGTTTGATGAGAATGATGTAACATACTAATGAATGTATTGTTGCGCAGCGCGAGTCTGTAGGAAAGCTCATGAGGAGGTAACTCACTAAAAGTGTGTTCAGCAGAGACATTGTAAGCAGATTGTTCACGCTTGAAAATAGGATAGTAGATAGGTAATAAGATGCTAGCAATAATAATTAAAACACTGAGAATAAACATGATTATTAGTGTCACTATGCAGTGACTACGAAGTGATTTGCAATATGTACGTTTCTTTGCTTCTCTCTCTCTAACTCGATCTAGGGGATACATGTCAGAAACTATTTAACCGATTCACCTAGGGGAGGACTTAAACAATTAAACTGTCTGACTTGCTAGATCGTAATTTCATGCGGTATTGTTCTTGAGCAGTTTTTTCTCGTTTAGATTCGGTAAAGTCTTTGGTAACACAGTCTTTGGTGGGGGTGGACGAGTCTTGTTCCGGTTTCAGTCCTGGGAATGTTTTGATATGGCTTAGGTGGACCCACCCCTTTCTGCCTTCCAATTTGACTGCGGTCTTCGTGGTAAGAAGAACGGTCTTCGGAGACTTCCAGCGGGGCTCCAACGGACTTTTTCTGTCGAAGTTGCGAACTAGGACAACATCCCCGGGACGGACGTCATGCGGCTTCACATCAGTGTTGTCAGGGAAGGCTGCGGCAACCTGTGAACGACATGATTGGAGTGCAGACATCAAGGAGGCAAGGTAATCTGTCAACATATTAGAATCAACATCAGTAATCTTTTTAGGAATGGGCGTCCCCCACATATTCGGTGGTCTTCCGAAGACCACCTCGTACGGGGATAGCCCTGATCTCGAATGGGCGACCATTCTCATATAGAATAGTGCCACTGGCAGGGCGACTATCCAGTCGACCCCTTTTTCCTGACATATTTTGGCAAGGCGGATCTTTAATGTCTGATTATGCCTCTCAACAAGGCCTGCGGCTTCTGGATGTCGGACACAATGGAACTTCCACTGGTATCCCAGTAACAAGGAAACTTGCTTCATTAATTCGGATGAGAATGGCTGACCGTTATCTGAGTATACGACACGAGGCATGCCGTATCGTGGGAAGAATTCACGAACCAACTGTTTGGCAGTGGTCGGAGCAGTGTAATCTGGGACTGGGTATGCTTCGGTCCAGCGGGACAGAGCACAGACAACTACGAGAACATATTTAAATCCTCGACAACGGTCCATCTGGATATAATCCATCTGGAGGACTTCAAAAGGGTGATCGGGAGGATGAAATCCACCTTGCTCTACAGGGACGCTTTTACCTGGATTGAACTGACAACAGATCATGCAAGTACGCACTTTCTGTTTTGCTGCTGCTCGTAAGTGTTTATTGTTCCAGAGATTTTGCAAACTATCTAGCATTGCCTTTTCTCCTAGATGTGCAGGACTATGTGCTGTATTTATCATGACTTGAACCATAGAGTCAGGGAGAAACCATGTAGATTTTCCCTTCGTCATCCAACCTTGATCTGTCTGGATCCCTCCTAGTTCGATCCATTTCTTTATTTCGTCTGCAGTAGCATGTGTCTGAATGTCAATAACATCTAGTGTGGGATCTCTGACTGTCATACAGTTTGTCGGATCTGTTGTCTTTGTCGTGTCAGTTGTCTGAGTGTGAGTCAGTGCTGTATGTTTTGCTGTCTGATCTGCCAGGTCGTTACCCTGGGAAACAGAATCTGTGACTTTAGTATGTGCTTTACACTTCATGACTGATATGGCTGAAGGCAGATGTATTGCTTCTAGCAGTGCTTGAATGAGAGGACCATGCTGTATCTTTGTACCATGAGAGGTCAGAAAACCTCTTTCTTGCCAGAGCATGCCGAAGTCGTGTACGACTCCGAACGCATAACGGGAATCAGTGTATATGTTGACATTTCTGTTCTTGGCTAGAATACAGGCTCGGGTCAGAGCGATGAGCTCTGCCGCTTGAGCAGACAGTGTATCAATACGATGTGTTTCTTTAACTTCAGTTTCAGTGGTCACTGCATACGCGGCCACTAACTCTCCTGTACTTGTTCTCATACATGAACCATCCACATAAAGTGTCAGGTCTGGATTTGTCAATGGAACATCTGTTAAATCTCGTCGGGGCTTTGTTACTGCATTAATGATCTCTATACAATCATGTGGAGCTGGATCTGTCATAACTGTAGGTAACAGTGTTGCTGGGTTCAAGATACTGCAGCGTCTGATTTCTATGTGTGGCTGGAATAATGTCAATTCGTAACCTGTCAGTCGTGCTATAGTCAAGTGTTGAGTCTGGGTTCTGTTTAACAGAACCTCTACAGAATGTGGAACCTGTACTGTTAACTGATGACCTAAAACAATTGAGTCGCTTTGTCTGATTGCTAACGCTGTTGCTGCTACTGACTTTAAACATGCAGGGAGTGCCTGTGCTACTGAATCCAATGTGCTTGAAAAATAAGCGCAAGGCTTATGTGAACCTGCTTGATCTTGAGTGAGGACAGACAACGCTGTACCGTCTCGTTCTGTAACAAAAAGTGTAAACGGTTTGCTGTAACATGGTGTTGCTAAAACTGGCGCTTGGCATAAAGCTTTCTTTAATTCCTCAAAGGCTTGTGTATGTTCCTGAGTCCAAGGGAGGACAGTCGAAGTCGCTGCCTCCTGTGTCGTTAACTGGATGAGTGGTTTAGCTAGAAATGCATATTGAGGAATCCATTGTCTGCAGTACGAGGTGAGGCCTATGAAGGCCCGCACTTCCTTTTGTGTCTGGGGTCGTGGCATGTTTACAATTAACTGAATGCGATCGGGAGTGAGCTGTCTCCCCACTTTGGACAGCAAGTGACCCAAGTACACAACTTGCTGAACACAGAATTGTAGCTTCGAAGGAGACACTTTGTGTCCCTTGTCGGCTAGGAAATGCAAAACTGTCAGAGATGCTTGTTCACATTCGCGCTCACTTCGTGCGGTGATCAGTAGATCATCGACGTATTGCAGTAAAGCGGTATTAACTGGCATTTGAATACAATCTAGTTGTCTTTTCAGTGCTTGACTATAGATGCTGGGGCTTTCTGTAAATCCTTGAGGTGCGCGGGAAAATTTGAAACTTCGTCCATTTAAACTAAATCCGAAGAGATATTGGCTCTCCGGGTCAATAGGTACACTGAAGAAAGCGTTCTTGAGATCGATTACAGTAAAGAACGTTGCTTCTGAGTCAATAGCAGTCAATAGGGAGGAGATATCGGGGACCACAGGATACTGTGGTACAATGCATTTGTTCAGTTCTCGAAGGTCAATCACCAGCCGATATACTGGCGGTGCATTGCGGTCTGTACCTTTAAGAATTGGAATGATGGGTGAATTACAGATATTGGAGTCGGTCTCTACGACCACTCCCTGGGCAATAAGCTCTTCAATTATTTTCAGTAAAGCCACTACAGCATCGGGTGGTAACTTGTATTGTCTGATTCTGGGTAAAACAACTCCTGTCTTGAGTGTAACACGGTATGGTGTGATATGCATACAACCTACATCAGCTGGGCCTTTTGCCCATAAGTGATCTGGTACATTTTTCAATCTGACATCAAAGTCACGTAGAACATAATGACCCTTGAAATCCCGTAGAAAGAGTCTGACTCCCTCTGGGGAACAGCATATTATAGCTCCTAGAGCCTTCAGTGTTTTAATTCCTAACAGATTTTCGGGACATGATTTCGTAAGTAACAAATCTGTAACTCGAGATAATGGACCCACAGCTAGTGGTACTGGTTCCGATACTTCATTTACAATAGGCTGTCCTGAAAAACCAAGGGAAACATTCTGTGAGCCTGAGAGGGGTGCCCCTGGGACTTCATTGTGACTGATAGTAGTGCGACTTGCCCCTGTGTCAATTAAAAACTTTCTGTCTTTTCCTAATACGTGACTGTGTACATAAGGACCTTCTTGATCTACAGGAATTTCAATAAGAGGCAAATCACTTTCCCTCCCTAGGCTGTTTCATGTATAACGCTGATAATCTGGATATGCCGACTGGGCATACTGGTACATCTGTTGTGAGACTTGCCGAGTTGCGGCAGCGGGCTGTGTCTGAGCATGCTGTGGCTGCGGTACTGCTACTGTCTGTACTGTATGGGACTGATCATGCATAGGCTGTGTATTCTGCATTGGCTGTTCGTTCTGTGAGGTCTGTTGATGACCCTGTTCATGTCTAGGCGGACGCGGTCTTTCTTTAGTTTTACCTGTCTCGATGTTATGTTTCAGGACTGGACATTCATGTACGTAGTGACCTGGCTGCTTGCAATAATTACATGTCCCTTTAACGGGAGCGGCAGAATGATTTGTCTGGGCCCCACCTTTTCTATGACCGTCGGCTGGAATCGTCTGAGCTACTAACATTTTCATTTTCGTGTCTTTCATACGTTTCTGTTCCTGATCTTGTTCTTCCCTAATTCTGTTCTGGTGATATTGTAACATTTGTAACATCTGTGATGGCGTATTTGCCTGCCAAGTACTTTCAACTTTGTACACTCTATTTTTGACTAATGGTAGGGCGTTCTCGACTAATTTTGTTACAAAAAGGTGTGGATATGACTCGCTACTAGTTTTTAGACCACTATTGATAATGAAACATTTCTCGAATCTTGAATAAAAGTCACTAGTATCTTCATCTTGTTTCTGTTTACAGGACGAGATTGCGTCCCAATCTTCCTTTCTTGTTGTCAATAATCTTGGCAAAACCTGTACAATTAAACCTGGTAATGCTTTAGTCTTGTCCCCAAGGCCTAACCCTGGGACTCGTTTGCTTTCTTCGTCTTCTATTTCTGCCCATGCTATCTTTGACTCTCCCACCTCCCAATCTTTCTCCTTTAATTTTTCGTAAATGCCCGTGGGCAACAGTACTTTTAACATTTTCATAATATCATCATACGTGTAATCTCCCATCAGTAACATGTCTTTAAGCTCTCTATGAAAACCTGCAGGGTCTTTATCATGGCACGGAACTAATTTCTTCATTTCTAACAGTTCTAACTTAGTCAGTGGTGTGTGAACATACACACGCTTCAAGCGTTGGTCCGCACCCATAACTGGATGTACTTCTCGTAAGGGATTCTGACTTTCAATGCCACCACCGCATTGGATGTGGTACGTTTTTCTTTCTGGAGGCGGGGCGGGAACATATTCAGAGCTTAGGAAGGTGTAATACTTACGTCGTTGTTCTAGAATTATTTGTATTAATTTGGTACTGAAACCTCTCCATCTATCCATGAGTAGGGCTTCTAATGTTTCGTGTAAGGGACCTGGATCAGAATGATGGTTTCTGAACTTGATGAGGAGGTGCTGAATCATATATTCACCTGCTATTTTCTGCTCTTCCGGGGAAAGGTTCAAGAATGTCTGCACTAACGTGTCATCATTATACATGTCTGGGTTCTCGGCCCATAATACAGCTGACCGGGCCAATTCCTGTTCATCCATAGAATTGAGTACATGGTACCCCATTCGGTCTCGAAGCCTTTTATCAGTTTCCTGGAACTGATGTTCAGAAGAATTCGGATTTGTTAACTCGGAGAGAAAGACTCTCTTGCTTTCTGGACGGACACCCTTCCTAAGGTAGGCTCCCCTACCTACATATGCTATAGTATCTGTAGATTTTCCTGATGCTTCATGTTCATCTTCCTCCTCGGAGGAAGTTTTATCATTCTCTTCCTGATGTGCAGTCAATACTGCCTTTCTAATTTTCTGGGACATACTGGCTATGCAAGCCCCCTTATCATGCCTTGCGTCGGCTATATTTTGACCCCACTTGTTTAATGCGTCTAACTCACTTTGATCTGTCCCGGGCCTGTCTCGTTCTCTTATCACACAATTTATGAAAAATCGTAATATCTGTGCTTGAATGTCAACTTTCTGTTTATGCATGGCAGCTTTGACACTGTCGGGGTCTTTCCCTGTCAGTATGAACTTATATAGTCTGTCGAGAATTTCCTGCATTCCTACATAGCATAGCAAGTTATCGGTGGCAGATCTTAATCGTAGTGATGCCAATATCATTAAATCGTCTTTTCCGGGTACTGGATCATATCTGCAAACTGACATCTTATCTTTGAATGCGTCAAGCCGGGATGAGTAGGGAGACTGGAAAGGATTCTGCGTGTCCCTTAAATGCAATCTGTGTGTCGGTGGCGGGGTCTGAAGACCCGCTGTCGCACCTCTTGAGGCGGATGCTTGAGCATTATCTCTCCGCGGAGTCTGGATCTGAGTCTGAATTTGTCGTTTAGTAGGATCAGGTAGGACTGGTTTCGGTAGGTCTGTTTTGAGTACGGGGAGTGGCGGAGCTGTCGGAACAGAGGAAGTCTGTCGCGGTACCGGCGGAACCGGATCTGGGGGCGTAGTGCCACCCCCATCCCTGTCAGTAGGCAGGGCACGAACAGGCAGATTGGTGTAAGCTGGTACTACATCCTCTAGATATGAATTCAGGAATATGTCTTTAGTAGTTTTATGCATTACTTTAGTTGGAACTAATGGTGTCGGTAAGTTTTTCGGTATCTCTGATTCAGTTTCAGATGTGCCATCTGCTGCAAGATACATACCGTTTACAAGATTATTTCGGGCACGGTCTATTTGTTCTGTTTTTACTCGGATCCCTTCAGTAACTAATTCGTTTTCTTGTTCTTTATCTGATTCTTTAAGTCTATCCTCTCTACGGAGTGCTTTGTCAGCACGCTTACGTGATTCCTTACGCCAAAATTCTATGGCGTCCTTCTGAGATTGTCTAGCTTTCTTTTTCCATAATGCTTCTTCTACCCTCATGATGCACTCGGCATCCCACGTTCCGGTAACAGGCCATCTGTGTCTTTCGTCTAGGTGCTTGGTATAATCGGCCCATAAATCTAGATATAATATGGCATCTATGCCATGTTTCTGATACATAAAATTGCCTGGAGTGTCCCTAGGGGGGATAGGAATTTCTTCCTCCAGTAACCCTTTCCTAGTTCCTATCTGTTTTAACTTGTTGAAGAACGGCATCTTGCTTACTTATTACTGAACGCTAGATCTTTATTCCTTAATACGAGTTTACAGCTAGTTGATACAAGAAACACAATAATACACATTTAAACAGTCACATTCATACCACAACATTAATCACATAAAAACATTGAAGACATAGATGACTACCCCCCTATACTAGATGTACTGCTCAACAGTACGGATACACTGGTGTAACAGTGCAGAAATTCGGAATACTTGATATACTGCTAAACAGTACAGATACACTGCCTAAAAACAGTGCAGACCGGACTTGCGTACCCAAACCCGTCTAGATACGACCCAGCAATGGTACTCACCGGGAAGCACGGAAAACAGAAGGCCTTGGAGAACTCGACTGGACTCGACTCGGAACTTCGGAAAACTTCGGAAAACTTCGGAAAACTTCGGAAAACTGGTGGGCCTCTTCACACCTCGGACCTTGCTTCTTTCGGCTGGGCTCTGGTCGGGATCCTCCGCACTCCTCACCGCCTCGTCTGGGCACTGATCGCAGTCTTCGTCACCTCCGTGGGTCAGAGGGAGATGCAGGAAATCCTGCCAGTACACGTGTGTTCCGTCTAACTGATGGCAGGGGACACAGTATGCAACGCACCAACCGGCGCGTGAGGTGGGGGAGGAGTCCCTATTCGGGCGCCAAAATGACGTAAATAATTAATTTACTCTCTTAATTTCTATGCAGGTAAGTACTTAATCAATGATAACTCAATCAGAATGAAAGAAAACAGAGTCCGTGGTGTTAGAGTTTCTAAGGGTTTTATTCCTCATAAAGGAATCAGGATATCATGTTCTGACCACCACAGGGGTGTCAGAAGGGATAGAGCGCTCCCGTTTATTAACAATACATAGCTTATATACTTGATTTATACCATAAGAATCAATGTAAGAGGCGTAACAGCTGAGAGAAGACAAGATAACAGTATACACGTGGTACTAGTACATCATCAAGAGGCGTAAACTAGGCGTGAATTAGAGGTGTGTGCTAGAAACGTCACTGATAGGTGACGCAAGTGGGTGGCACCAAGGGGTGGTGCTAACAGAACAGAATGTTGCAATGTCAGCAGAAATCGGAAGCTTGGATGCGCGCGCAGCTGCATGACGTGTGATTGACGGGGTGCAGGGGACTTGACAGTTACACTGACGGAAAGAGACAGAAGTCTGGCATGTCAGATCAACTTGTACCTCTATCATATCTGATATCTGATGTTTAGGAACTATACTATCTGGGCGGAAAGGTCTCTAGGGCAGAAGCTGTTCTATGCTAACTGTGGATGCGTGTATAAGCGCCTGAGTGTCTACATGTGAAGCGTGGGGCACGGGGCCTTCCATAGAAGCATGGCAACAGAGGCTATGAATTACTTGCATTAAGACAGGTCGGCCCTTTGGCTCTGCAGCTGGAGAGGATGTTTACAGGATCTGGTAGGCAGGAATGTATTCTCGGGGAGCGGAACAGATAACTCGAAGGTTATAGTCAGTCTTGGCAGAAAGCAGGCTTGAGCTGAGCGCGAGGGGCCGCGCTGAAAGTAGGACAGAGTTCACGAGTACAGAGGTAGCCTGGGCAGAGTCAGGAGCCACAAAAGAGGTTCAGATGGCAGGAATTCAGGGCCTACTCTTGCTAGAGCAGGAAAAATACGAAAAGTGCACTACAAAAAGACAGTGGCATAGCATACTTAGGAACGGACTATATAATCCATTCATGGTGGATCTGAAAGAGGACATGTTAACGTTGGACGCAAATGTATTTGCGTCTTCATAGCTGGCACAGGAGGGAAGTTACATGCACTTTAAGCTGGTACATGGAGTCGGTGGGGTACGCGCTAGGGAACACAACATGGCCAAAATTTAATTTTCCTCATCTGGGTTTTGGAAAAACACCGGCAACTCAATTGTCTGGTTTATATGGAATTGAGATACAACCTTGGGTAAGAATTTAGGGTTAGTATGGAGCACAACCCTGTTAGCATGTACCTGGAAGAAAGGTTCTTGGATGGTGAGCGCCTGCAGCTCGCTAACCCTCCGTAGCGATGTAATTGCTACTAAGAACGCAACCTTCCAAGTCAGAAACTGAAGCTCGCAAGAGTGCAGTGGCTCGAAGGGAGGACCCATCAGCCTTGTAAGAACCACATTGAGGTTCCATTCTGGAGCTGGTGGGGTCCTTGGTGGAATGACTCTTTTGAGTCCTTCCAGAAAGGCCTTGATAGCAGGGACCTTAAAGAGTGACAGGTGTTGCCTATTCTGGAGGTATGCTGCCATAGCAGACAGGTGAATGCGGATGGAAGAGTACGCCAGATTGCATTGATACAGGTGGAACAGGTAACAAATGATGTTTTGAATGGAAGCATCTAGCGGGTCAATATCGTGGTTAACACAGTAGATGACAAACCTCTTCCATTTAGCCGCATAACAAGCTCTAGTAGTGGGCTTCCTTGCCTCCCGAATGATGTCCATGCAATCGGGAGGAAGATTGAGGTAGCCAAACTCTAGGACTTCAGGAGCCAGATCGCCAGGTTGAGCTGTTGCGGATCTGGGTGCTGAATGTCGCCATGGCTCTGCGTCAGAAGGCTGGGAGTGAGATGAAGCCTTTGATGCGGTACCACGGAGAGTTCCAGAAACATGGTGTACCATGGTTGGCGAGCCCACGTTGGAGCAACCAGGATGAGCGTCATCGAGTGCTGCCTGAGCTTGCGTGCCACCAGCGGTATCAGAGGTGCTGGAGGAAAAGCGTACGCAAATCTGCCTGACCAGTTCATCCACATCGCATTGCCCTGTGATTGCGGGTGTGGGAACCTGGCGGCGAAGCTTTGGCATTTTGCGTTCTCCTTTGTGGCGAACAGGACTATCTCTGGATGACCCCACTTTTGGAAGTACGGTTGGAGTACTGATGGATGTATCTCCCACTCGTGCATTTGATGGCTGTGCCTGCTGAGCAGATCCGCCATCTGATTGTCCTTGCCTGGGAGATGCTCTGCCATGAGGAAGATGTTCCTCTGAATGGCCCACTTCCACATGCTCTGAGCCAGATGAGACAGCTGCGGAGAGTGTGTGCCTCCCTGCTTCTGAATGTAGTACATGGCCGTCATGTTGTCCGTCCGGATCAACACGACTTTGTTGCACAGATGTACTTTGAACGCCTTTAAGGCCATGAAGATTGCCATCAGTTCCAACACATTGATGTGCATCTTCCTTTGCTGTAGTGTCCAGAGTCCCTGCACTGTGTACTGGAGTACATGCGCTCCCCATCCCTGGAGAGAGGCGTCCGTTGTCAGGATAATCTGTGGCACAGGCTCTTGGAATGGTCTGCCCTTGCAAAGGTTTTGTGGATTCTGTGAGAAGTTGGCCCCATATGCAACGTTCGCTATTCTAGCGACCGCTATGTATCGTTCCAACGACCCTTATGGTGTTTGGTTGTAAGTCAACCTATAGACCAGCTATCCTAGTAGCGTGGATACGAGCAGTCTAAGGCTAAAGACTCGAGAGGGCGCGTTAAGCCAGCTGTTTACCACACATGTACCCCTTGAACACCCAGTGAAAGGACACCACACAAGTGTTATGAAAATAAACAGTAAATTTATTAAGAATCACAACAGCCCTGTACTCTTTATGAGGACAGGGTACTAAGCACAAACCAAATCTCTTAGGCAAATACTTCAAGTGCACAATTAAAACAAGTGTCCGAGGACTCGGAAAGTTTAAGGTCTCGGGCGGACCCGATAAGGCAAGTCGGAAGCGAGGGACACGGGACCCTAGAGTAAAGAGGCTATGCAGGCACCGAAATGCCGAGTTACCTAGCCACGAGGGCTGCGGCTGCACAAGTCTTACAGGCGTCGGGGTCTTCGCTGACGAGCCAGGAGCCGGAAGAAAAGGAGTTGCTGGCCGGCGACCAGTGATGGTTAGTTCGTAGAGATCCAAGCCTGGATCAGAGATCGTTGACACCTGAAAGCAGAGGGGACCAAGTTCGTACTACTAGCCAGTAGTCAGAGGGTACCAGGAGGGCACCGGTTGGCCGTCACCTCGACCAGGTGAGTGGGCGACGCTAGGCTCTGCAGTCTCACGGACCAGGAGGCGTTGTCGGCGACCATGGTGGAGGTGCGAGCTGTCCCACGAAGGATGATGCTGTCGGCGTCGCTGGGCCCAGGATGGGGCAACAAGCCTTGGCAAATCTCAGGGCCACGTGGTGGGCCTAAGATGGCGTCTTGAGTGGACCAGGAGGGTCCGGGGTGCTTCTCGCAAAGGTAGAAGCAAGGGCCAGTCTGGAGCAACCAGACCAGCAGAGTTGTTTGTCGGTCGTCGTCAAGGGCGGGCACAAGCCAGCGGCTAGTGACCAGACAACGTGCTGAGCAGCGAGCAGAAGGGCCCCACGCAGATCGTGGAGATGCTGGGAGACTGCACTTCGGTGCTGGAGCGGCTCAGGGTCGGGGCTTCTCGGACCCCAGAGCACTCACCAGAGAGTTACCTCGATGGTCGTGCTGGTTTAAGAGCGTGCAGGTTCTGATGATGGCCGGTCCCTCGAGGTCTCGTCGCACCCACAGATCACAGCTGAGCTGATGACGTGGGTAGAGGTCAGAGGTGCCAGGGAAGCCGGTTCTCGTCGAGCTGGGCCGTCGGATCCTTGAGGAAGGACTTGCAGCAAACCGCAGAGTTCTTAGATGGTGCCCGCTGATGCAGGGTGACTACTCCTTAGTCACAAGGGAGAAATCTTGAGAAGAGTCTTGAAGTCCTTTCGTAGAAAGTATTCTTGATTCAAAGATGATCTAATTTGGAAGGGTCCCCGCTCCGGCCTTTATCCTAAAGAAAGGGGTGGGTACATGACTAGGTCCTGCCCTAAGGGTGGGACCAGGAAGGGGGGTAGTTACACCCCTCTCCCCTGCCGGACTTTCCCCAGGCCAGGGCTGTCGCCCCTGGAACTGGTTCTAACCGGCAGATGCGTAGTGAGCACCGGGGTGCCACTCCGCAGTCACCTTCTCGCAAAAGCCCTACCTACCCAGAATACACAAACCCTGTCTGGGACGGTGCGAACACCGCCCTCGACAGGAAACCCTTTGTCCAAGCTCTCCTCGCTGGAAGGACTCCCAGCAGCAGGAGGTCAGACTCGTGTCTGTGGTGGCAGCACCCATTTTGTGGAGCTGAGGCTTTCGTTAACTTTAACCGGGGTTCACAGTTACGTACATGTCGTGTCCCTCTAGAAGGGCGGAATGCTAACCTCGTCGCCAGAATTGGTGAGAGGGCAGCACCCCGATTCGTATGACACCTTACTCGACATGCCTTGATAACGCGACACCGAACTTACCGATATGGTACGCGTTATCATGGAGCAGCCATTGGGTCTTGATTCCGCAAGCTGCAACCGGGCTCGGCTCGGGCCTGAACCTAGCTCACACAAGCCCACGCACTCTGCCTTCAGGATTGTTAAGGCCTGCCATAGGAGTGACTGATAGGAACTCGGGTGTCCATTGTATGGTTAGATATAGAACTACTATACCTAAAGCGAAGGGTGCTTACACGACTTCGCCCCAGCTGTCGTGCAGCCAGTTGTGTCAAATTTAGGAGGCCAGCCAGGGGTGGCATAATACATGCTGCAGCTCCTGGCGGCCCTGGGTACACCTATGCCCTGTGTTACGGGGTCTGATAAGGTGGCCCAGTACCAATTGGTAAATGCACCTAGGGTACATCTCGTAATTTAGAAAGAGAACAGCCAGGCTGTGGGTCTGATTAGCAGGCCCACAGCCAGAGAAAGTCGTAAACCAGTGAAACAAAAGCGAAAAATCTGGGTGATCATAGGATTGCAGACCCTACTCTCCTACATGACCCCCCCCCAAACGTCGGAACAATAAGCTAACCTTGACCAGGTGAGTCTTCTTGTTCTAAGTGGAAATATCTGGAGAGCCCATCGGCATTGCCATGATCAGTACCAGGTCTATGTTCCACTGTAAAGTCCATCCCCTGTAGGGAAATGGACCACCTAAGCAGTTTGAGGTTTTCACCCTTCATCTGATTTAGCCACAAGAGGGGCTTATGGTCGGTCTGAATCTTGAAGTGAGTGCCAAACAAGTATGGCCTCAGCTTCTTCAGGGCCCAAACCACAGCAAAGGCCTCCCTCTCAATAGCTGACCAATTCTTCTCTCTAGGGGTCAGCCTTCTGCTTATAAAATCAATGGGCTGGTCTTGACCATCAAAATTCAGTTGAGAAAGAACAGCTCCCACACCCAACTCAGAAGCATCTGTTTGGACAATGAATGGTTTGGAGTAGTCCGGACTCTTGAGGATAGGCGCCGTGCACATGGCCTGCTTTAGGTCATCGAATGCTTTTTGACAGCTCGCTGTCCACTGAACCTTCTTTGGCATTTTCTTACTTGTCAGTTTGTTTAATGGTGTCACAATTGAACCATAGTTCCTGACAAACTTCCTATAGTAACCAGTCAGGCCCAAGAAAGCTCGAACCTGAGTCTGGGTGGTTGGAGGAGCCCAGTCCCTGATTGACTGTATCTTGCTCTCCAGTGGCTGAACCTGGCCTCCACCCACAAGGTGGCCCAGGTATACAACCTGTGTCTGCCCTATCTGGCACTTGGTGGCCTTGATAGTGAGGCCTGCTGCTTGCAGCGCCTCTAGCGTCTTCCGCAGGTGGACCAGGTGATCCTCCCAGGTGGAGCTAAAGACAGCAATATCGTCAAGATACGCCGCACAGAAGTCATCCAGCCCAGTAAGGACTTGATTCACCAACCTTTGGAAGGTGGCAGGTGCATTTTTCAGACCAAAGGGCATCACCACGAACTGATAATGCCCACCAGGGGTTGAAAATGCGGTTTTAGGCTTGGCGTCCTCAGCTAACCTGATTTGCCAATACCCAGCTGTCAGGTCAAACGTACTTAAGTAGTTGGCCGAAGCCAGCCTATCAATAAGCTCGTCTGCCCTTGGTATTGGGTGGGCGTCAGTCTTAGTGACTGCATTGAGACCCCTGTAGTCTACGCAGAACCTCATCTCTCTCTTACCACCCTGGGTGTGAGGTTTCGGCACTAGAACTACGGGACTAGCCCAAGGGCTATCCGAGGGTTCAATGACTCCCAGCTCCAACATTTTCTGCACTTCACTCTTGATGCAGTCTCTAACGTGATCAGGCTGCCTGTAGATTTTACTCTTGACGGGCAAGCTGTCACCAGTGTCAACCTCATGGGTGCACCAATCGGTCTGACTGGGTGTTAGAGAAAACATATGTCGGAACGACTGAAGAACCTGTTTACAGTCGCTCTGTTGATGTTCGGAGAGGCTGCCACAAAAGACAACACCATCTACCGATCCATCGTCAGGATTCTGAGTGAGCAGGTCGGGGAGAGGGTCACTCTCTTCTTCCTGTCCCTCATCTAGGGCCATGAGCAAACTCATGTCCTTCCTGTCGACATATGCTTTTAGCCTGTTGACATGAAGCACCCGGTGGGGGCTCCGGGGAGTTCCCAGGTCGACCAGGTAGGTGACCTCTCCCTTTTTCTCCAGGATGGTGTAGGGCCCGGACCATTTGTCCTTGAGTGCTGCTGGGGCCACTGGCTCCAACACCCACACCTTCTGTCCGGGCTGGTAAACAGTCAAGACAGCCTTTTGGTCATGCCAAGCTTTTTGGAGTTCTTGGCTGGCCTTAAGGTTTTCAGATGCCTTTTCCATGTATTCAGCCATCCGCGAGCGGAGGCCAAGCACATAGTCCACTATGTTGGCTGCAGGCTTTTTGAGAGGTCTCTCCCATCCTTCCTTCACCAAACACAGGGGTCCTCTTACAGGATGCCCGTACAGAAGTTCAAAAGGGCTGTAGCCAACCCCCTTCTGTGGGACTTCTCTGTAGGCGAACAAGAGGCAGGGGATCAGGACGTCCCATCTACGCCGAAGCTTTTCCGGTAGTCCATGAATCATCCCTTTTAGGGTCCTGTTGAATCTCTCAACAAGCCCATTGCATTGTGGGTGATAGGGTGTAGTGAACTTGTAGTTGACACCACATTCCTTCCACATAGCAGTTAAGTAGCTCGACATAAAGTTTGCACCTCTGTCGGAGACGACCTCCTTAGGGAAGCCCACTCTGGAGAACACTCCAACTAGGGCTCTTGCCACAACAGGTGCTGTAGTGGTCCTAAGGGGAATAGCTTCAGGATACCTGGTGGCATGATCCACTACCACCAGTATAAACTTGTGCCCTGAGGCTGTCGGTGGTTCCATGGGACCGACGATGTCGATCCCCACCCGTTCAAAGGGCACCCCCACCACAGGCATTGGTATAAGGGGGGCCTTTGTCGTGCCACCTGACTTACCACTGGCTTGGCAAGTGACACAGGAGCGGCAAAACTCCTTGGTATCTTCGTTCATGTGGGGCCAGTGAAAGTGTGAGACAAGCCTGTCCCACGTTTTCGTCTGGCCTAAGTGACCTGCTAAGGGAATCTCGTGGGCCAAGGTAAGTAGGAAACCACGCTGAGACAAGGGTACAACCAGCCTCCTGGTCATGCCAGGCTTGGGGTCTCTTGACTCAGTGTACAGGAGTCCATCTTCCCAGTATACCTTGTGGGTACCTGTGGCGTTCCCAGCAGCCTCAGCAGCAGCCTGCTGTCTGAGGGGTTCAAGAGAAGGGCAGTCTAACTGGTCCTTCCCCAGGTCCTCCCTTGAGGGTCCCCCTGAACCCAAGAATTCAACTTGATCAAGTTCGAACTCCCTAGGCTCAGTTTCCCTCAATTCCTGTAGGTCAGCCTCCTCTGAGACTTGATCCACGACCTGGGGCAAGGGGGAAGGCGCAGCCTTAACCCTACCGCTCTTTTTCTTGGGAGGTGTCTGGTCCGTTGTTCCAGGATCCAGCACCTGTTCAGTGGGGCATTTCCTGACCTGTGACCTGGTCACAGCGAACACATGTGCTGGCAAACCTAACATTTCCATGTGAGTCCGGTGCTCCACTTCTGACCATTGTGATGACTCCAAATCATTGCCCAACAAACAATCCACTGGGAGGTCTGGACTAACTACAACCTTCTTTTGGCCAGTTACCCCTCCCCAGGAGAAAGCTACAATTGCCATTCTGTGATTGGTAGTGACATTGCTTGCATTGGTCACCAGGAATTCTGTACCTGGCATGATCTGTCCAGGGTCCACAAAGTTAGGCGTCACCATGGTGACGCTGGCACAAGTGTCCCTATAGGCCTGAGCCATCTTTCCATTTATGAAAGGCGTCTGTCTGTATTTGCCCAGGGTATTGGGACTTACGTCAGGGGACACGTCCGCGTCCCCTGTACTGACAAGGACAGCCTGAGTGAGTGTGCCAACTAAGTTGTCACGCCCCTCAGTACCCAGGGTTAACCCTACTAAACCCTTGGGAGGCGCACTACCACTGCTGACTGTACTAGGGGGCACAGGTGCCTTAGGGGCTGCAGTGGCAGGAGTCTGCCCTCCTCCTTTCTTGGTGCACTCACTAAACCAGTGAGATTTACTTTTACAGTACTGGCACCATCTTTTGGATTGGCCTTCTTTCTTCTTTTGGGGAGCCTGACCCCCACCCTCTTTGGGTTGTTGGGGACCTGTCGAAGACTTCTGGTCATTTTGTTCCCCCTTAGAATCTTTACCCTTCTGGTCTGCTTTCTTCTGACCACCTTGATTCTGGCCCTGGTTCTGTTTAACTCTCGTACGAACCCATCTGTCTGCCTTCTTTCCCAATTCTTGGGGAGAGGTCAGATCCGAGTCGACAAGATGCTGATGCAACAACTGGTTCTGACAATTGTTTAAAATTTGTTCTCTCATCATCAAATTATACAATCCTTTGTAATCAGTAACCTTACTGCCCAGCAACCAGCCCTCAAAAGCCTTAGTGGCACAATCGACAAAGTCAGACCAATCTTGAGACTGCGTTTTCTGGGTATCCCTGAACAGCACCCTGTACTGCTCAGTGGTTAGGCCGAACCCTTCAACGAGTGTATTTTTCAAGACTTGGTAATCGTTCGCATCCTCCACCCTTGTGGTGAGGAGCTTGTCTCTTCCTTTACCTTCAAAGGAGAGCCACTAGATAGCTGCCCACTGACTCTGGGGAACACCTTGCACCGTGCAGGCCCTCTCCAAAGCAGTAATCCATTTGTGGATGTCGTCCCCTTGTTTAAAGGGGGGCACTATCTTACCAAGGTGTTTCGTGTCGAAACTCTTTTCCCTATTGCTAGGTACATTGCTGCCACCAGTGGGGACTACCCCACTTAACTGTTGCTCTCTAGCAAAGGCAAGCCTTTCTTTGGCCAGGGCAAGTTCTTCCCTTTCGATCCTCAGATTAGCTGCCCTTTCCTTAGCTTCGTACACTCTCCTCTGAGGGGACGTCATCCCTCTCTGAGAAGAGTTGTGAGAGCCATTGGTTCGAAGGGATCCGCCAGAGTCTCTTGACAGAGATCGGGCTCGTCCATTCCCAATGTTAAGCGGACCTGACAGTAGCGCCGGGGGTCCCCCAGTACCACTATCATGTTTGCTTAAGTTAGACCTGCTTAGTCTAACGACTTCTACCTGTCCCTTATCTGCCTCATCCCCAGAGGGATCCTCATCCTCATCATCCTCCACATCTTCGTTCTCAGTTGCGAGGTGGATGAGGTCAGGATCGTCTCTGGTTCCCTCGAGGGGAGGCATGTCTCCTTCTGGATTAGAAGAGCTAAGAAGTTTCTCAGCCCTTCTGGCATCATAAGTCTCCAAGAGACCAATCAGAAAGGACGTTGTGGGGTTAGACCCCTGCTTGATCTTCCTGGAGTGACACAGCTGTCGTAACTCCTTGAAGCTCAGCACAGTATATCCTGAAGGGATGACCTGTGGAGGGTCAACTGACACAAGGGGAGACCCAGAGTTTCCTCCTTTGTCCGACATACTGCTTCTAGTGTGGTGTAAGTGATGCACCTACCTACACTACGTGTTTACCTACTGTTCCCTTGCTAAGAGTTGTAGCCAAGGTGTGCTAAGCCTTGAGGAGCTACAACAGCTGGTTCAGTAGAACTCAGAGTATTCTAAGCTTTAGTTATATGTACTAATAGTACTTGTGCGATCTTTCAACAAGATATTCTTAGGATACGTGTGGTAAAACAACAGCAAGCTCAAATCCCAACCGCTGCTCACCAATGTGAGAAGTTGGCCCGATATGCAACGTTCGCTATTCTAGCGACCGCTATGTATCGTTCCAACGACCCTTATGGTGTTTGGTTGTAAGTCAACCTATAGACCAGCTATCCTAGTAGCGTGGATACGAGCAGTCTAAGGCTAAAGACTCGAGAGGGCGCGTTAAGCCAGCTGTTTACCACACATGTACCCCTTGAACACCCAGTGAAAGGACACCACACAAGTGTTATGAAAATAAACAGTATATTTATTAAGAATCACAACAGCCCTGTACTCTTTATGAGGACAGGGTACTAAGCACAAACCAAATCTCTTAGGCAAATACTTCAAGTGCACAATTAAAACAAGTGTCCGAGGACACGGAAAGTTTAAGGTCTCGGGCGGACCCGATAAGGCAAGTCGGAAGCGAGGGACACGGGACCCTAGAGTAAAGAGGCTATGCAGGCACCGAAATGCCGAGTTACCTAGCCACGAGGGCTGCGGCTGCACAAGTCTTACAGGCGTCGGGGTCTTCGCTGACGAGCCAGGAGCCGGAAGAAAAGGAGTTGCTGGCCGGCGACCAGTGATGGTTAGTTCGTAGAGATCCAAGCCTGGATCAGAGATCGTTGACACCTGAAAGCAGAGGGGACCAAGTTCGTACTACTAGCCAGTAGTCAGAGGGTACCAGGAGGGCACCGGTTGGCCGTCACCTCGACCAGGTGAGTGGGCGACGCTAGGCTCTGCAGTCTCACGGACCAGGAGGCGTTGTCGGCGACCACGGTGGAGGTGCGAGCTGTCCCACGAAGGATGATGCTGTCGGCGTCGCTGGGCCCAGGATGGGGCAACAAGCCTTGGCAAATCTCAGGGCCACGTGGTGGGCCTAAGATGGCGTCTTGAGTGGACCAGGAGGGTCCGGGGTGCTTCTCGCAAAGGTGGAAGCAAGGGCCAGTCTGGAGCAACCAGACCAGCAGAGTTGTTTGTCGGTCGTCGTCAAGGGCGGGCACAAGCCAGCGGCTAGTGACCAGACAACGTGCTGAGCAGCGAGCAGAAGGGCCCCACGCAGATCGTGGAGATGCTGGGAGACTGCACTTCGGTGCTGGAGCGGCTCAGGGTCGGGGCTTCTCGGACCCCAGAGCACTCACCAGAGAGTTACCTCGATGGTCGTGCTGGTTTAAGAGCGTGCAGGTTCTGATGATGGCCGGTCCCTCGAGGTCTCGTCGCACCCACAGATCACAGCTGAGCTGATGACGTGGGTAGAGGTCAGAGGTGCCAGGGAAGCCGGTTCTCGTCGAGCTGGGCCGTCGGATCCTTGAGGAAGGACTTGCAGCAAACCGCAGAGTTCTTAGATGGTGCCCGCTGATGCAGGGTGACTACTCCTTAGTCACAAGGGAGAAATCTTGAGAAGAGTCTTGAAGTCCTTTCGTAGAAAGTATTCTTGATTCAAAGATGATCTAATTTGGAAGGGTCCCCGCTCCGGCCTTTATCCTAAAGAAAGGGGTGGGTACATGACTAGGTCCTGCCCTAAGGGTGGGACCAGGAAGGGGGGTAGTTACACCCCTCTCCCCTGCCGGACTTTCCCCAGGCCAGGGCTGTCGCCCCTGGAACTGGTTCTAACCGGCAGATGCGTAGTGAGCACCGGGGTGCCACTCCGCAGTCACCTTCTCGCAAAAGCCCTACCTACCCAGAATACACAAACCCTGTCTGGACGGTGCGAACACCGCCCTCGACAGGAAACCCTTTGTCCAAGCTCTCCTCGCTGGAAGGACTCCCAGCAGCAGGAGGTCAGACTCGTGTCTGTGGTGGCAGCACCCATTTTGTGGAGCTGAGGCTTTCGTTAACTTTAACCGGGGTTCACAGTTACGTACATGTCGTGTCCCTCTAGAAGGGCGGAATGCTAACCTCGTCGCCAGAATTGGTGAGAGGGCAGCACCCCGATTCGTATGACACCTTACTCGACATGCCTTGATAACGCGACACCGAAGTTACCGATATGGTACGCGTTATCATGGAGCAGCCATTGGGTCTTGATTCCGCAAGCTGCAACCGGGCTCGGCTCGGGCCTGAACCTAGCTCACACGAGCCCACGCACTCTGCCTTCAGGATTGTTAAGGCCTGCCATAGGAGTGACTGATAGGAACTCGGGTGTCCATTGTATGGTTAGATATAGAACTACTATACCTAAAGCGAAGGGTGCTTACACGACTTCGCCCCAGCTGTCGTGCAGCCAGTTGTGTCAAATTTAGGAGGCCAGCCAGGGGTGGCATAATACATGCTGCAGCCCCTGGCGGCCCTGGGTACACCTATGCCCTGTGTTACGGGGTCTGATAAGGTGGCCCAGTACCAATTGGTAAATGCACCTAGGGTACATCTCGTAATTTAGAAAGAGAACAGCCAGGCTGTGGGTCTGATTAGCAGGCCCACAGCCAGAGAAAGTCATAAACCAGTGAAACAAAAGCGAAAAATCTGGGTGATCATAGGATTGCAGACCCTACTCTCCTATAAGCGTGGGCGGAAAATCCGTTCCGCTCGCGGATTTTGCGGATTTTCGGGAAATCCGCAATCCGCGAGATTTGCGGATTTCCCGCAAAATCCGCAAATTCGCACGCAGCGGATTTTGTTGGCGGCGCGCGGCGTTGGTGATACAATTTTTGCGGCGCGCGGCGTTTATCATCGTTTGCCGAGTTGTTTTTTTCGATAGTTTGCGAGTGCTGCGCCATTTTGGATCTTGCTGTGTGATCCCGCGGGAATTGGCGAGCGCGATTACGTCATCGCGGCTTGCCAGCGATAGTTTGTCAACGCGAGTACGACGAGATCACGTCTCGCGGTACTTCGCAATTGCGAGATTTGAGATGCGGCGCGCGAAAATATAAATTTGCAATTCTGCACAAGAAATCCACCAGCAAGCAGCATAAACCTTCTAGAAATGATGATTTTTATGTGAATAACTCCTTAGTTTGACATTTGCCTGCACTTTTTTAGCGAGGAGTCCATTTTGGGGAGGGGGGCAGGGGGGTGGGAGGAAGGAAGTGCCCCATAGTCTTCAACTTCCTGTTCCTGTTCAGCAGGCTCCTCCTAGTGCTTTGTCCATCTCCTGGTCACTTTTCATTCGGATGTGGACCTGGAAGGATTACCTTTTGTGGATGCTGCTGGATCTTTGGATTTGAGGCCTTTTTGACTTTCTTTGGATCACTGTTGGATTAGAAATTTTACAAGTAAGTTTGTTTGGGGCATTACAGTTGCTGCAACTAAAATTTTGGGATTTTCGATTTTTGGGCTGTTTTGGGGCCTTTTCCCAGGGGTACTCAGTGGTGGGTGGACTGATTCTTTCTGTGGGTTGTCTTGAACTTAAACATCATGGAGGCCATAGATGAATTGGGATTGTGCTGATTTTTCTGTGTTTTTCGATTTTTTTTTTTTGTAAAATTTTGTGTTTTTCGATTTTTGACCTGTTGTTGGGGCCTTGACCAGGGGTAGTGAGTGGTGCATGGGCCTAGTCTTTCTGTGGGCTGTCTTGAATTTAAACATCATGGAGGCCATGGATGGAATGGGATTGTGCTGATTTTGCAGTGTTTTTCGATTTTTGGGGGTGTTCATGGGGAGGGACATGCCATGTGGCTGGTGGCCATTTTGAGTGCAGCTACAGGCACTGGCCATGTGCTGGCAGGCAAGTGGCCATTTTGAATGCAGGCTTTGTTGTTAGGCCTCCAACCATTTTGCCTACTTTTCAACCTTTATTTATGCCAGGGGTAGTGAGTCTTGCATGGGCCTAGTATTTCTGTGGGTTGTCTTGAATTTAAACATCATGGAGGCCATGGATTGAATGGGATTGTGATGATTTTGCAGTGTTTTTCGATTTTTGGGCCTGTACTTGTGGCCTTTTCACCAGGGGTATTTGAGTCTAGCATGGGCCTAGTCTTTCTGTGGGCTGTCTTGAATTTAAACATCATGGAGAGGCCATGGATGGAATGGGATTGTGCTGATTTTGCAGTGTTTTTCGATTTTTGGGCCTGTACTTGTGGCCTTTTCACCAGGGGTATTTGAGTCTAGCATGGGCCTAGTCTTTCTGTGGGCTGTCTTGAATTTAAACATCATGGAGAGGCCATGGATGGAATGGGATTGTGCTGATTTTGCAGTGTTTTTCGATTTTTGGGCCTGTACTTGTGGCCTTTTCACCAGGGGTATTTGAGTCTAGCATGGGCCTAGTCTTTCTGTGGGCTGTCTTGAATTTAAACATCATGGAGGCCATGGATGGAATGGGATTGTGCTGATTTTGCAGTGTTTTTCGATTTTTGGGGGTGTTCATGGGGAGGGACATGCCATGTGGCTGGTGGCCATTTTGAGTGCAGCTACAGGCACTGGCCATGTGCTGGCAGGCAAGTGGCCATTTTGAATGCAGGCTTTGTTGTTAGGCCTCCAACCATTTTGCCTACTTTTCAACCTTTATTTATGCCAGGGGTAGTGAGTCTTGCATGGGCCTAGTCTTTCTGTGGGTTGTCTTGAATTTAAACATTATGGAGGGCATGGATGGATTGGGATTGTGCTGATTTTGCAGTGTTTTTCGATTTTTTTGTGCTCTATAACTGAACTGATGTTCCTCTGTCTTCCATTTTTTTTAGGTGCACAAGACTCAAGAGAACCACCAGTGCCAGGAAGAAGTCCTGCAGCGGTGTGTGTGTGCAGCATAACGTCACGCGACGTCACGTCTGGCCTCAGACAACTCTACAATTCGTGCAACTGCGGCCTGCTGTCTGACCTGCTCTGAAGAAGATGGCCCCAAAGAAAGTTCTCCGTAGCTCCTCTAGCAAGAAAGTTGCTAGTAAGGAGCAGAAGAAGCAAGTTACCAAGGAGGCTGGTGTGCCACCCGCCACTTTTTTTGGGAGCAAAAAAAAAAGTACGCCTGCAGCAGCAGGATCTGCTGGGGACCAACCTGAGAGCAGCACCCCTGCTCCATTGGGTTCAGTGCCTCCACCACCACGCCAACTTAAGTCAAAGCCCTTGAGTGCTTCAGAGGCAGTCAGTGTACTTCTCCAATCACCATCGACCAGTGATGTTGGCTCATCGCAAGAAAGTAGCAGCAATGTCCCTGAATCAACACAGGTTGTTGTAACTCATCTGACAAGTGTTGAACAACCACAGCCGCAACAACAACACCATGTGCAAGTACACGCCCAAGTACATGTGGAAGGAGAGGCAGCAAAAGGAGATGCGCAAGCAAAGGTGCATGGACGTTCACAAGTGCCCACAATAGTTGTTCCTCCCGAAGTAGGGGCACATTTGGAAATCGACAATGAAGCTGAGGTATCATTGGAAGCCACTCCTCCTGATGATCATTCATTGTCTTCCACATCCCTAGCAAGGAAAAGATCAAGGGGGGTGTCTACATCTTCTTCAAGCCCACCTCGTTCTGGTGCAAGTGATCTGTCTTGGGAACCACAACTGCGGTCTGACAGTGAGGCAGAGGCACACCATGATCTGACACCGTTACCTAAGCGTAAAAGGAAGGTCGTCCAAAAACTCAAACCTATGGAGTGTGATGAGGCTCAACAAGAAGTGACAGATACTGCTGGTGATGAAGCCTCTCACGATGACGACGAGCCAGTCATCACAAAGGTCACTGCAGCCCCACCGGGCATGCAGCAAAGAGACATTTTGACCCTATCCCGAGAAGCTGCTGAGCGTGATGACGATGTCGGCGAGGAGGCAATGGAAATGGAATCATTAGATTTGGAGTTAAGTAGTACACCAAAACCTACCGCTTCCATATTTCTTCGCAAGAAGGTACCCACCTCGTCCTCGACCTCAATTCGTGGTGGTGAAAGTGCAAAACGTACTGAAGTTCGGCAATCCACATCCTCCACTTCATCTGTCATTAGCAGCAGGACCACCACCACCAGTATCGCCGCCTCCTCCGGCCCCCGAAGACATTTCAAGTCTCCAGTTTGGGACTTCTTTAGTGTTTGCCCAAAAAAGGAAAACGTAGCCATTTGTAGCCTTTGTAAGCTTCGATTTAGTCGTGGTAAGCTTGGTTCTAACTATGGTACCGGAGGCCAGAGAGGTCATCTTGAGAGAAGGCACCCTGTCGAATGGTTTCCGCACCTAGAGGCGGTCAAGAAAGCCGGAATTGCACGTAATGAAAACGTTGATTTGTCATCTGCTGATGACGAGGTAGAAGACGATTCAAACACTTCACTTACACCCAGTTCCCATGTCAGCAGCACACCCCATGGGAGCCACACTAAGAGTGTGGGAGAGAGTGAGACATCAATGCGGAAAAGTTCATCAGCGAGCGTAACTGGGTCGAAGAGATCATCATCATCCCGTAAATCATTGGTCCAGGGCAACATTAAAAAGATGTTGTTTACAGAAGCGCAATATGAACGCAACCACCCAATGACCCGTCTGTATAACACTAAGCTGGCAAAAATGCTAGCTCTGGACCTTCTCCCTTTTTCTTTTGTAGAAGGGGTTGGTTTTCTAGAATTAGTGACAGCGCTCTGCCCTAAATGGAAGGTTCCTAGCCGGTTCTATTTTGCCCGAGTTGCGGTTCCAGCACTACATGAAGATGTTCTGAAGGTGATTGGGGCAGCTTTGCAGAAGAGTGCTGTTCACACTATACATCTGACAACAGACATGTGGACCAGTGGCGCAGGCGCTGATTACATGTGCATCACTGCACACTGGGTCTCTTTTTCAGGGGCTAAAGCAAAGCTAAACTCAGGTGTTGACACTAACATTGTTTTTAAAGGTGCTCGGAAACATGCAACACTAGCCATGTTTGGTTTGGAGAAACGTCACACAGCAGAAAACATTTTGGATGTCTTTAACACAAAGGTCCTTAACTGTCTGTCCCCACTAAAACGCAAGGTTGGTTATGTTTCCACAGACAATGGCTCCAATATAGTTAAGGCCATGAGGGACGGTTACTATTTCAGAGTGCCGTGTTTGGCGCACTGTATAAACCTGGTTGTCCAAAAATTCTTGGGTAATAAACGCAGTGCAGCGTACAGTGTATTGGAGAACTGCCGAAAAATATGCAAGCATTTCAGGCATTCTTTTAAGGCCCGCAAGCAGCTGAGGAGCATGCTATATCAAAGTCAAATGCCAGTGAAAGCACTCATCCAGGAGGTGGTAACACGTTGGAACTCAACCTTCTACATGCTTGAGCGTCTGTATGAGCAGTATACGCAACTCGATCAATATTTCTTGAAAGAGGGTATAGAGGAGCTGAGGATGGGTGGGCCGCAATGGAACATAGTTGAAAGCCTAACACGCATGCTTCGTCCTTTTGAGGTCTTCACACGTGCAGTCAGCAAGGAGGACTCTAATTTGGGAAAAGCTATCCCATTGTTGTACATGCTGGAGGACCAACTGAAGGAGGTGTGTTCTGTGTTTCGAAAAGATGACAAAAAGAAAGACTCTTTGCTTCTGGCTGAGAAATTATTAGAGCTCCTACAAGGTGATGAACGTCTTCAAAAGATCCACTCAGAACAGCATTACATTTGTGCTACTATTCTGGATCCACGCTACAAAAAGGCGCTGGCAGGCAGAGCATTCTTTCCTTTTGCTGATGAAGATGTTACAAAGTACAAACGTTGGCTAGCCTTGTCAGCCAAGAAGTTTGAAACAGAACGGCTGGAAATTGAAGGAAATGGCAGTACATCAGCAGGCCATCCCCAGTCAAAACAATCCACTTCTGCACCTGTGGCTGTGGCACAAGTGACCTCTCAGCCGTTAAAGACACCGGCAACCGCATCATCTGCACGAAAGACAGCAGAAACATTGGAGGCTGAAGAGGATTGGCTAGCTCTGCGTGGGTTTGGTTCTCAAAAGGTCAGAGGCACAGCAAGAGCTACGCAAAGTGGAGGAACCTTGGAGGAGGACCTTGAGTCGATGGTGAAGGACTATCTGAATGACTCCACAGAGGTCTATGTTAATTCTGACCCATTGGCGTATTGGCATGGGAAAAAAGAATTGTGGCCACAGCTCACCAACCTGGCTTTAAACTACTTGTCTTGCCCACTCGCAAGTGTGTCTTCTGAACGGGTTTTCAGTGCGGCTGGTGGGATTGTAACTCCCAAACGGAGCCGCCTCTCGCCCAAAAATGTGGAGAGGTTAACAATGATCAAGATGAATCAGCACCTCATACCACCAGATATAAGAGTACGAGAGAGCGTGCCGGATGAAGAGGAGGTGGCCAGCACCATAGATGAGGGAATTTCTACTCTGTCAGGTGGCACTGACCTCACCCGGGCTGAATTCGCAGAGTATGATGACGAAGCCTTATTCTTATTCCTGGACCGTGATTCCGACTTCGAGCCCTGAAAATGAGACAACGAATCAATAACTTTCTTTTTCATCCTTATTCACTTTTATTCCTGTGTGTCTGTCTTTCTTTGTTGTGCACAGTTAATATAATTCAAACTTTAATCAGATAATCACAAAGACAAGCCCATCAGCAGAACTGTCTTCACTTGTTTGCTAATTTATTTGAAGGTGCCGCAGTCTGCATTCCTCAGGTTCACAAGTTCAGAAGAACATGCTCCTCTATCCTCCTCCTCCAGACTCCTATTTCCATCAAAGCAGAGGGCTGGTTTACGCCCAATGAAGAAAGACTCGGCACTTGTGGGGGTGTTGTTCTACCTCTTTGCAGGTGAGTTGACGGGTCTGGGGCCATTGCTGGGAAGCACTAAAAGTGGTTTGTGCCAAATCCGAGGCGGAAATTTTTTTGTGTTTTTGATGACTTGCTTGCCTTTGAGGTGCTCTTAGGGGGGGTTCCGTCTGTTTGTGGGTGAGTTTCGTGGTCTGAGAGCATTGCTGGGACACTCTAATCTTGATTGCATTTGCTTTTCAGGAAATCCGTCGTGCCAACCCCGACTTATGGCCTAGCTACGCAGCGCGTTTGGACCGAAGGCCCAGAAATATTGCAAGTATGAGATTTTGCTTTTGGCCTGTTTGGGGGTGTTATGCTTCTTGGCGGGTGGGTTGCCGGGTCTTGGGGCATTCCTGGGAAGGTCTAATACCGGGTAGAAGTGGTTGGGACAAAATCCAGGCCGATTTTTTTTGGGCTATTTCAGACATTTTGCTCTATGTAGCGTTTTCGGGGGCCTGTTTGGGGGGCTTCCTGGTGTTTGCGGGTGAGTTTCGTGGTCTGGGAGCACTGCTGGGACACTCTAATCTTGATTGCATTTGCTTTTCAGGAAATCCGTCGTGCCAACCCCGACTTATGGCCTAGCTACGCAGCGCGTTTGGACCGAAGGCCCAGAAATATTGCAAGTATGAGAGTTTGCTTTTGGCCTGTTTGGGGGTGTTATACTTCTTGGCGGGTGGGTTGCCGGGTCTTGGGGCATTCCTGGGAAGGTCTAATACCGGGTAGAAGTGGTTGGGACTAAATCCAGGCCGATTTTTTTTTGGGCTATTTCTGACATTTTGCTCTATGTAGCGTTTTCGGGGGCCTGTTTGGGGGGCTTCCTGGTGTTTCTGGGTGAGTTTCGTGGTCTGGGAGCACTGCTGGGACACTCTAATCTTGATTGCATTTGCTTTTCAGGAAATCCGTCGTGCCAACCCCGACTTATGGCCTAGCTACGCAGCGCGTTTGGACCGAAGGCCCAGAAATATTGCAAGTATGAGATTTTGCTTTTGGCCTGTTTGGGGGTGTTATGCTTCTTGGCGGGTGGGTTGCCGGGTCTTGGGGCATTCCTGGGAAGGTCTAATACCGGGTAGAAGTGGTTGGGACAAAATCCAGGCCGATTTTTTTTGGGCTATTTCAGACATTTTGCTCTATGTAGCGTTTTCGGGGGCCTGTTTGGGGGGCTTCCTGGTGTTTGCGGGTGAGTTTCGTGGTCTGGGAGCACTGCTGGGACACTCTAATCTTGATTGCATTTGCTTTTCAGGAAATCCGTCGTGCCAACCCCGACTTATGGCCTAGCTACGCAGCGCGTTTGGACCGAAGGCCCAGAAATATTGCAAGTATGAGAGTTTGCTTTTGGCCTGTTTGGGGGTGTTATACTTCTTGGCGGGTGGGTTGCCGGGTCTTGGGGCATTCCTGGGAAGGTCTAATACCGGGTAGAAGTGGTTGGGACTAAATCCAGGCCGATTTTTTTTTGGGCTATTTCTGACATTTTGCTCTATGTAGCGTTTTCGGGGGCCTGTTTGGGGGGCTTCCTGGTGTTTCTGGGTGAGTTTCGTGGTCTGGGAGCACTGCTGGCTATATCTACTTTACTTTGCAAGAGGTTTGAAGCAAATCCATGGTGGCAGAGGGGATTTAGGGCCTAGCTGCAGAGCGCGCGCGGAGTGATTTGGGAAATTTGTGAAAAATTGACTAAGTCCCCATTTTTGTACTTTTGCTCTTTGGCTGTTTGGGGGTCTTCTACTCGTTTTCTCCTGGGTTGACGGCTCTGGGGCCATTGCTGGGAAGCTCTAATACCGGATAAAAGTGTTTTGGACCAAATCCCAGGCGGAAATTTTTTTGTGTTTTTGATGACTTGCTTGCCTTTGAGGTGCTCTTAGGGGGGGTTCCGTCTGTTTGTGGGTGAGTTTCGTGGTCTGGGAGCATTGCTGGGACACTCTAATCTTGATTGCATTTGCTTTTCAGGAAATCCGTCGTGCCAACCCCGACTTATGGCCCAGCTACGCAGCGCGTTTGGACCGAAGGCCCAGAAATATTGCAAGTATGAGAGTTTGCTTTTGGCCTGTTTGGGGGTGTTATACTTCTTGGCGGGTGGGTTGCCGGGTCTTGGGGCATTCCTGGGAAGGTCTAATACCGGGTAGAAGTGGTTGGGACTAAATCCAGGCCGATTTTTTTTTGGGCTATTTCTGACATTTTGCTCTATGTAGCGTTTTCGGGGGCCTGTTTGGGGGGCTTCCTGGTGTTTCTGGGTGAGTTTCGTGGTCTGGGAGCACTGCTGGGACACTCTAATCTTGATTGCATTTGCTTTTCAGGAAATCCGTCGTGCCAACCCCGACTTATGGCCTAGCTACGCAGCGCGTTTGGACCGAAGGCCCAGAAATATTGCAAGTATGAGATTTTGCTTTTGGCCTGTTTGGGGGTGTTATGCTTCTTGGCGGGTGGGTTGCCGGGTCTTGGGGCATTCCTGGGAAGGTCTAATACCGGGTAGAAGTGGTTGGGACAAAATCCGCGCGGAAAAGCCTTTAGTTTTGGCACTTTTTGTAACTTAGGGTTCGTTAGGGTTAGCCCTAGCAGCAGGATTGCATGTGTATCGGGGTGTTCTAGATTTTTCAAACTGAGTTCTGGGGTCTTAGAGCACTCGTGAGAATGTGTAATTTTGGTTGCAAGTCATTTGAAGAAAATCCATGGTGGGAAAGGGGGGATTTGGCATAGTTAAAGAAAGCCTTTGCCACTATTCTTAACTTAGGGTTCGTTAGGGTTAGCAGTATTTCTATTGCATGTGTTTGAGTGGGGGGGATTTCGAGTCTTGGAGCGATGCTGGCTATGGCTACTTTTGCTTGGTTGCTTGCAAGTGGTTTGAATGCAATCCACGGGGGGTAATGGGTAATTAGGGTACTTCGGCCTACTTTTACTTTCAAAGTAAGTTTTGTCTCCAGTTTTCTGCTAGGCCTCGTTTTTTGGGTGGGAGCACTGCTAGGAAGATCTATTTTTGTTCTAAAACATAGTTTACAGTACACCTAGCTTGAGGGGCAAGATCCGCTACATTAATTTGCCCATACTTATTTATCCTTCAAAAGGTGACTCAGAGTACGCACTTTCAAAAACATTGTACTGTCTGTCTACTAGGAAAAACAAATTGTGACTTTTTGCACTCCACAGCCTACATACCTTATATTTATTTATCAGTGGTGTTGTAATATTATATCACTTCCTGTTTTTCGTTGAATAATTACAGGCCGGGTTTCAGTCTCTGCAATGGGGAAAAAAGGATGGAGTCAGGCTTCACAGTAGCGAGCCACAATTCAGCATCAGGCAGGCAGTGGACAGGGTGTCTTCTGGTGACCAACATCGGTGGACGAAGCGTCGGCTGCAATGGAGGAGTGCCGCTAATAGGAGGATTTTTTTTCTGCGGGCAACTTACTTACCACTTCCAACAGGACCACTACAACCACATAGATACAGTATCCCTTGCCTTTTTCTCTGACTGTGACTGCATTTCTTTGCTCTCTCTCGGCTTCTACATTGATCCCTTAACACATCACTTAGTCCACTCCACTATCTGCACCACACATAGTCATTTGTAAGTGCTCCTACGTAATTCGCAAGTCGCAGCACGCCCCAGGCCGTAGAGGACTGGGATGGCTCCAATGATGAAGCATGTCACCAAGGGGCAACCCTGGTGAGTGAGGGGACACCTAGAAAAAAAGCAATTTCTCCTTTTCTATCTACTATACCTTCTGTCAGGTTACGCAGCCCCTAAGCGCCTACCGTACTATGAAACTACATTTCCCATGAGTAGGCGGGAGACTTGCAGACTATTTAGTGAGACTATATGAGAGTACCCTTGTATGTTAGGACATCACTTCACTGATGCCTGTCTTGTCTTCTCTTACAGGTATCCTTTCCCTGCTGACCCTACCTTTACCCATCCCACATTTTTTATTTTAGTTTGTTATTTTTCTCCCTCGCCTAATGCCTCGAACACCCTGTGTTTACACTTCTGGGTGTTGGTGACATTTGGAGGTGGAACCATATTTGCATCGACTGGATCACGGGGAGTAAACGTGACACCTTCCAGACCAACCCCATTGAGTGTTGTTGTGAATGGATTTATAGTGACCAGCAAGGCTCTCGGGTATCTGGCTACAGAGACCTTATGTTGAATATAGTTATCAATAATTCCACACAGGCCCTGTACTGTCGCATTCTTTCTTTCCACAGTTGTCGATGATATATTCTTACTCTGCTTGACAAAGAACCATTGCTAATGTGAAAGAACTTCAACCGAATTAGTAGTTATACTTTACCATTTGTTAGGCTACAATGTGGCACTGCTCTACTGTACTTCTGTCACCTGCTATATTCTCAGTTGTACCGTTGAATTGCTCAGGAGGACAAACCAGATTTCATTTTCTTTTTTTTCATAGGCATGCAACTGCCACTGTGTCACACCACTAGTACCACCGCTATGAGGAAATTTTATCCGACCAAGATTGCCAACGTTATTCGGTGTTTCCCGTGGAGCCAGCCCTGGGCCTAGCCCTACTTTCAAACACAAATTACAGGTAAGATAAGCGTTTGGTGGTTTGGGGGTATAATGGAGTATTAGTACGAGAGACGAGAGACTGAAGGTAGTACTACTAAAGTCCTAGGACTCTTGGATTCACTTCACTTAGTCTGTGAGAGGCACTTAGTGTTGAAAACATTTGGGCATTTACACTTAAAGGAAGAAAATGGAACTAAACTTTCAGGAAAACAGTCAACGTTAAACCCCCACCCACCAGGCAAGCAGTAAAAAACAGGTATGCTCAGATAAAGTTTGAAAAAGTATATTTATATCCCTAACAAAATAATCTCCCGCAAGACCCTCCCTAACCCCAACGATTGTCCTTCAAAAGTCCCCAAAAACCCAACTCCCAATTCCCACCCCCCAAAAGTCTCTAAAAAAGGGGCAAGGGACACTATGGGTGGATGCTGTTAACTTTTTGGGCCAGGGCATCATGCTCCTCGCGGAGCAAGGCGAGCTCCTGCTGAAGGCGGGACACCATCAGGGTAGTGCGGCGCAGGCGTGCCTTCACTGCCTTGCAGGTGCAAGGCCTGTGAGAAGCAGCTGTTGGCCTTGCTGCTCGGCGGTGGCGTTTGCCTTTGGCAGCCCGGCTCAGTCTCGGTGGACCACTGTGCTGGGTGGCAGCCGGTGGGGCCACGGAGGCCGATGCAGACGACGTTGTCGTTGTTGTCGACCGCACACTTTCCTCGTCCTCCAGGGCCACCAGCCGCCGATATTCCGCAACAGTGGCCTCGATTCTCCGTTGCCGGGCCGCTCTAGCCAGCTCCTTCCTCCTTGTTCGTTTGGAAGGAGAACCTATATGAAGAAAGAAAGACATAGTCTGTAACCAATGCTCTTTAAGATTAACTCAATCATTCAGCAGAAATGTGTGCTGCAGTACAACTAGCAACTTGCAAGCGCATTACATAACTATTGAGGCCAGTATCTATCTAACCTCACACTTCTTCATCCTTGCTCTAACATTAGTGGGAGTTTAAGGAACAAATTCTACGAGCACTGTGGACTTCCATTGGAGTCGACTATGAAAGTACACCAGTCTTATTCTTCTTCTTGTCTCTTGTTTTGGAAAATTGGTACGTTATTTTCTGCAAGCCGGCATAATGCCAGCGCGGTAAACTTGCACCCGAGAAAAAGAGACGCACGCCATGAGGAGTGACCTAGACTTGCGTTGCCGTTGCGTTACTGTACCCGTCCAGTACATGCAGGTGGTGAATCTCTTACTTTTCTATTACGGGTGGCACTGAGAATACTCTGTTACAACTCAAGGGCTACTGCTTAATTAATTTAACTTTCACCCTACAGTGGAAATGAGTACTAGAAATGGAAAATTGAAGAAGATAAATAATCTGATTATCTATCACTTCACATGGGATGTTTTTGCTTATATATGGGATGACTTTAGGTGCTTTGCTTTTTATTGAGTGACAGGCAGTGATACATCCACACATGAATGACTGAGTACTACTAAACTTATTAAGAGAGGTAGGGAGTGGCCACCATAATAACCGGATCTATGCAGTGCTTGCAATACAAACTACTGCTACTATTTATGGTAGTATTTGGACAAAATTAAAAGTTCTTTTCCTTGCCTTTCCTACACTGGAACGGACGTGCGGGTGCAGTGTTACATGCTCTTCAAAGTTACACTTAGTTCATCCACTGACCATCTACTCTCTCTAGATCATGGGTACTCACAAACTTTCTCTCAGGGGCTACATTTACAGTGTAGTTTGGGGCAGAGGGCCGCACTGGTGGGGGCGGAGTCAGAGGGGGCGGGGCTAAAGCAAAACGATAACTTGTGACCATGAGGTTGCACACAGGTCCCTGCAGCAGATGCCCTCATCCACTGAGCCACCAGACCCAGCATTTACATACATCTCTCTCCCTCCTGCTGTCCCTCCTGCCCTCCCTCCATCTCTCTCTCCCTCCTGCCCTCCCTCTCCCTCTGTCATCTCACTGTGTGTGTGTCTATCTGTGTCAGCCTTCAGCCCGGGTTGAGACCGCTTCCTCAACGCGCACACACAGACAACAACACCAAAGTACTTAACAGGTCTTTAAAAGACCATTAACATATTATTGAGGCTTTGTTTGTTTTAGCGCCCCTGCTTCTCCACCCTGACAATCACTGCTTGCCCGGCCCCACAGAGCAGAGGCTTTGTTCTATTTCACCTCTTTGTGGCCTTGCATCTCCACTCTGCTCTGTGGGGGCCGGGGGAGCAGTGATTGTCAGAGTGGAGATGCAGGGGCGCTAACAGGTGAAATACAAAAAAGCCTCTGCTCTGTGGGGGCCGGGGGAGCAGTGATTGTCTGCAAGGTCTGCGCACCACCAAGGAAGGCTTGCCGGGCCACCACCGGCCCGCGGGCCGTACTATGAGTACCCCTGCTCTGGATACACATATGCTATCTAAGAGTCAGATTGTAGCATGATCCAGGTATATGGACACATACAGTTTCTGTGTCACCCACCCAGGCTGTTGTCCTTCCACCCATCATTGCTTCATCATTCACCCAGCCATGCATCTCATATTCTTGCCTTCCCAGCTAGTCTTCAATCTCAATAAGTAAGGAATATATAAGAGCTTACCTCTGGCCGCCACCACCGTCTCAACTCTCACAGCCGCCGCCGCCGCCTCCTCCCCTGATGAATTGCCCTCCGCCTCCGTGTCGAGCACCACCACCACACTGGCCCCGCCACCAGATGTTCCACCTACAAAGTACATTTAAGAATCTTAGAATAAAGCACTCACTAGTCACTAGTATTTGGTCTAGGAATGAAGACATGTGAAAACAATGTAATTTGTGACTGTCTACGTTAAAGTTAAAAAAAATGTCCCTTTTTCCAGGGAAGGTTGTCTTGCTGCACTTTTTGGCACAACTGATGAAGGCTGATTTTTTAACACGCACCATTTTTCTCCACACAGACAGAAGATGGACTTCTAACAACAAGATCAAGTTGAAACCAGGTGAGAGCTCGGCTCGACCACAAGAAATGTCTTCAATTAATCGTCAGCACTAACCACTTTTCCATTATCAGTTAAACGTTTAGTTTTATTATGACTTCATTTTAATAAATGTGTTTACTTTTAATAAAGCTTTTAAATTTAAATACAATCTGTGTTTTTTGGTCCTCCAGACTAGAGTGACTGAGCGAAAGGTTTTGCAATTTTTGCAAGCATGAGTCCAGATAGAACACTTCAAAAGACATTATGGACAATCCCAGAGGACTGCACTAAGTTGATAGAGCTATTGCTGACTAGAATCATGGGAGTTTCGCCAACCGTGCAATCTTAGTTAGCTACACAGACAGACTAATAAGAATAATCTAGTAATACCACAGGGAGTCATAGTAGAGGCAGGATAAGAATTTAGATACAGTCTACAAGAAGAGCAAAGACAATTTTGAAAAAATTCAAATGAGGAACGCTAGGAAAAATAGGTACTAGTCTAAAATGAAAACTTACTGGGGCCAGCAGAGGAGCCCTCGCCTGCCCGATCCTGGCCCTGTTGAACAGCATCCGCCGCCTGCTGCTCCTGTGTCCTCCTCTCGCCCCTGGGGGGAGCTGACGTACAACATGAAAGAAAGAACAGAAAACATGGATGATTGTTGCTTGTCAATGTCAACCAAATCAAACATTTCAAAAGAACAATAACAAAATATTTCCGCGAAATTATATTGATTATGGTTACTTTTTATTTATTTGCGGACCTGTGACTTCGAAAGTCACGTAACTCACTAAACAAAGTACTGAAACGTTCACCTAGGACTGGCAGGCAGCAGTCCGCAGGCAAGACGCAAAGTGACAGACAAACTCCATTGTGATTTCAGTCAGATCAGTGACAACACTAACAGTTGCCTGCTACATTACCAGTCATTTAAATAGTCAAACTATCAATCCACCGCCACTATTTTTCTTATTGTCAGGGTTACAAAGGAAGGGGCAGATTTAAGCCCTTGCGGCTCTTTTGCGCCGTTCTTGCGTGACTTTTGTGACGCAGCAGCTAAACAAAAAAGGGCGCCATGGTGCGGCGTATAATATTATAACAACGTGACGCATTTGGGAGATGCATCCCGTTATAAAGCCCTGCGCCATCAGGGGGCGTTCCGGCGCAAGGGAGGGCATTCCTGCGCTGGAACACATCCTAATAGTGGCTGAGGGAAATCTACAAAATATCAATCAGTCACCTTTAGGACAATGATGCGTCACACAAACCCTGCACCTGCTTGAAGCAGACGTACGGCTTGACCCAGCATTGGGGAGATAGGGTACCCCAGAGCATTGATGGAGCTGCGCCATCGTTGCGACGTAACTCCAGCAGTAAAGCTTCGGTGACGTTTTGGGCCCATGGGGCGCCGCATTGCAAATACGGCGCACCATGTTTGGTGGTGGTAGCGGGCCGCACAATTAATGGCGCATCCCTGCTACTTTGCAGGGATGCGACGGTAATTGCAATTCTGCCCCTTAGGGGCATACTTACTTACGCGTTCTGGCGCATCTCCAGAGATGCGCCAGATCAAATGCGTCACGCAAAACTACCCTTGCGACACGGCAGATGTGCCTCATTTACAATGCGGCGCGCCCTGGCGCAAGGGTAGGCACTTGCGTGACGCATCTCGTCACGTAAGAGCGGCGCATCGCTGGAGTCACGTCGCCAACGCAATGCAACTCCAGTAATGCTCAGGGCCACCCAATACTTTACATGCTGTGTCAGTCCTTTCGCCTGCTTCGAGCAGACATAAGGAATTGAATTGACGTAGCAGCGTCGCAGAAGTGCCTGCGTTAAATCTTGTAGATTTCACGCAGGCAATTTTGCGAGGCGCACAGCCGCTGGACCGCCCACCCTGCGTACTAGGAACGCACCCATTGTGGTGCAGGCCCATGGCTTTATAACGTGACGCATCTCCCTAGATGCGTCATGCTGTAAATGACTTGCAGGGATGCGGCACGTTTACGCCGCTGTTGCGTCACGCAAGGCAACGTAAACGTGGCGCAAGGGGCTTGTAAATGTAATCTGCCCCCTAGTGTCTAGCATTACGCAGTTCTGTTAAGTACACTCATACATAATAGTTACTCAGGCCAATGAGACCACGAAATAGAAAACAAATAAGCATAGTAGCAACCCCACTGAGAAGGAGAGCAGTGCACCTGAAATGCACAGAAGATTTTGAAATATAATTTAACTACAATGTAATCGTCATCAGCGGCATTATTGGCTTGCTCCATGTAAAAAACAAATATTTGCAATACAACAACACAGAGCAGGAGAAAACATCATAGTAGTGAGTGATTAAATGCCAATGGCTACTACTACTCACCAAGCCCGGGGATCTCCAAGCCGAGCTGGTCCAGCAGGTCGCGCTCGCGGTCCAGGAGGTCCGTCCAGCGATGGGTGACCTGGCTGTAGGTGCGCTGGACCCCGTAGAGGTGGGATATGGCCCAGCACACCTTCTCCCACCGCTTCCGGCGCTCCCGCATGTTGTAGCCGCCGGCCGCGATCCTGCCGCCTCCCGCGATGGTCCTGGGCAGGCGGCGCTGGACGAAGTAGACCAGCGCGCCCACTTCCTCCGGGCTGAATATCTCCCGGCGCGTCACCTGCTCCCCCCTCGATCTCACGCCTGCTGTCCTGCCACTGGGTCCAGCACTACTCCCCGCCGCCGCTGCGGCCCTCAAGTGCCTGGGCAGCTTCACGGCGCCTGGCTTGACCATGGTCTGGGCAGGTAAGGTAGGAAGAAGTAGAAAATTAAGAAAGAATAGGATAGGGAAGAAGAAAAGAAAAGAGTTTACAAAAGTAGTTTAAAAGTAAAGAAAAATAGCAGAAAAGACAAAAATATACAGCTAGGAAAAGAGAGGGATAGATAAGAAGCAAAATCGTAAAAAAAAAACTGAAAACAAGCAAAGGATGGGAAAGATATCAAGAGGATTAAACACCATGCCCAGACACAGGAAATGAATGAAAAACAAGATGGCCGGCGCCCGTTTCCGAGCGCGAAAGTCAGTTCGCGCGAGATTTTCCTCGCGATCTCGTGCGAACCTCTAGATTTCCCGCGCGATCTCGTGCGAACCTCTACTCGCAATGCGCTTACTGCGCGAGATTATACATAGCGGGCGGAAACGGAAATACGTCACGCAAACAAAATGGCCGCGCCCGTACTCGACCTTGGGGTAAATTCGCGTGTTGCGCTGCAAGCGGCTCGCGAATACTGCAAAAAAACTCGCGAAACAACAAGCCGCAAAAAAATAAAATGCTCATTCGCACGAATTGGCGGCTTCCGCGGTCGGTTTCGCACGACGCCGCGCCCCGCGAATAGCGCGAAAAAAACCGCAAAACGATTTCAGCAAAAGCAAAAGCAATTAGCAGGTGCAAAAGGTCAACCTCATGATTTGTAACGATTCTTTGTATTGCTTCCTGAGGGGGCCCTCCAGAATTCGGTTGCCTGCTTGCAACTATTGTGTGACCCTGCTCTGACCTTAACTGTATGCCACAAAGGTCCTGATTTACAGCTAAAGGAGCAGACAAGCAGGTGCCAGGCTGGAACTTTAAATTCTTTCAGTGACACATTAATTAGCCCCTAATTCATTATTGTCAGTTGGGGCAGGGCAGGTGTTGTAACTAATTTTGCAACAATGAAAGCACTTAGCAAGTGCAAAAGATCACTAATCAGGGCGCACTAAGGAAGCAGGTGCCAGCTAAAAAAATATTCTGTGACACATTAATCAGCCCCAAATTAATTCAGGTCACTTGAGGCAGGGAAGGTGTGCTTTGCTTTGCCGAAAATAATGTACACTGGACAACCAGAGGGTGTGGTGATGAAACAGAGGGTGGCATGGGTGGGCCAGAGGGTGGCATGAGTAGTCAGAGAGTGGCAGTGGTGAAGAAGAGTGTCCCAAACAGGCTGGACATGTAGAAACAACAAGTTCGCAAAACTTGCGACCCGACAGGTAAGTTCGCAAATTGCGAAATTGTAAAAACCCTCGCGAACTGGCAGAAACACGGGCGAACACAAAAAAAAAAAAAAATCCGCAAATTCGCGGGAATTCGCGGATTTTGCGGATTGCGAATCCGCAAATCCGCAAAATTCGCGAACGCGAGATCCGCAAAATTCGCCCATGCTTACTCTCCTACAGATTCCACCAATGCAGAGAGTTGTATGCCCGACCGCTCACCAACACTAGGTCTGTCAGTTGCCCACGAGCCTGAGTCCACTGACGTGCAAGGCACTCCTGAAGCGGACGCATATGTAGTCTCGCGTGCGGGACAATGGAGATGCAGGAGGCCATCATGCCTATCAACTGCATGAACACCTTCGCTGGAAGCGAGTGCTGAGGTCTGAACCGCTGGATCAGCGCCTGGATACTGGCGATTCTCACTGAATTTGGCTGCGCAGTGGCTGCCAGAGTGTTGATTGTCACGCCCAGATACTGTCGCACGTGGGCGGGCTGGAGATGGGACTTTGGGTAGTTCAGAGAGAATCCCAGATCGTGCAGGAGATGAATGGTGCGTGACACATGGTCGACGCACTGTCGTTCTGTCTTTGCCTGAATGAGCCAGTCGTCCAGGTAGGGGTAGACGTGGACGTTCTGGCGACGGAGATGCGCCGCCACAGTCGCTAGGCACTTTGTAAATACCCTTGGCGCCGTGGTGACCCCGAACGGCAGAACCCTGAACTGGTAATGCTGGTCTCGAATCGTGAATCTGAGATACTTCCCTAGGGAAGGATGCAGGGGGATATGAAAATATGCATCTTTCAGATCCAGCGTAGCCAGGAAGTCCCCCTGCTGAAGCAGGGGGAGCACTTGCTGTAACGTGAGCATATGGAAGTGCTCCGAGAGAATGTACCAGTTTAGGGGCCTGAGGTCCAGGATGGGCCTGAGGGATCCGTCCTTTTTGGGGATCAGAAAATACAGGGAGTAAACCCCTGTTCCCCGCTCTTGCAATGGAACGAGCTCTATCGCCCCTTTTTGCAGCATGACTAGAACTTCTTGCTGCAACAAGGTCAAGTGCTCGCCGGACATAGGACGGCTCCTTGGGGGTATGTTTGGTGGAATGGAAGTAAGTTCCAGACAGTAACCGTACTGGATAAGAGACTTGACCCACCTGTCCGTGGTGATGAATTTCCACGCTGGCAGGAACTGCTGGAGTCTCCCCCGACCGGTGTTGTATGGTCGGGGGGCAGTGACAAGACGTCACTGCTTGTTGGCGGTGGTGGACCTGGAGCTGTTGTTTCCACGTCCCCTGCCCTTGACGTTATTGCCTCTGTAGCCACCTCTACCCTTGTTGTTGTACGAGGTTTGGGTGTTACTTTTGTAATACTGTGTGGACTGCGATGCCTGACCCCTTGAGGTGCCTCTGGAATTGGAGCGGCGAAAGGAACCACCCCGAAACTGCTGATTTTGGAGGGCCCCCATAGACTTGGCAGTTTCCGTATCTTTTTTCATTTTTTCCAGTGTCGCATCCACCTCAGGGCCAAACAGGTGGTCAGGATTAACTGTTTGATTCAGTATTGTAGTTTGAATGTCGGGTTTGAACCCTGAAATTCTAAGCCAGGCATGCCGTCTAAGCAACACACTGGTATTGATCGCCCTGGAGGCTGTATCTGCCACATCCAGTGCACATTTTATGGATGCATTCGTAATGAGCTTTCCTTCCTGAATCAGCATTTCTCCTGCCTCCTTGTACTGGTCAGGCAAGTGTTGCAGTAGTGATTCTAAGGTGTCATAATGAGCCCTATCATAGCGTGCAAGTATGGCCTGTGTGTTAGATATTCTCCAAATATTAGCTGCCTGTGCAGCAATTCGTTTGCCTGAGGCCTCAAAGATCTTGGACTCTTTGTCTGGGGGAGGAGCGTCACCAGTGGTCTGCGAGTTCGCCCTCTTCCGAGCGTTGGAAACAACCAACGAGTCCAATGGCAAGTGTCCCTTGATGTATGTTGGATCCGAGGGCGCTGCCTTATATTTCCTGTCAATGCGAGGGTTGACGACACGCGCCCGGGTGGGCTCCTTGAAGACCTCCGTTGCGTGTTTAAGCACCCCTTTAAGCATTGGCAGCGTTTTGACCGACTTTTCAGCCACTGAGAAAGTGTCAAATAAGAAGTCCACATCCACGGGGTCCGAGTGCAGCTCGACGTCGCGGTTAGCCGCAGCTCTCTCGATCAGAGCGTTGAAGGCCGCCGAGTCCTCCGTCGGTGACGTTTTGGCCGCAAAAAGTTTCGCGTCCTGGCCCGACTGCGGGTCCTCTGGGTCGCCTCCGGCCAACCAAGGTTCGTGCTCCTCCTCCGGATCCGAGTACGCCGGATAGTTGTACTCGGCGTCTTCCTCGTCCGCATCGCCTGCGGCGGAATGCGTTGGCGAGTGTCCCAGGGCTTGTGGAGACATAGGTTCTACCAGAGCCGAAGATTCCGCAGAGTCCCTTTTATTTTTGAGAGGGATCCGAAAATGTTCCAACACCGGCTCCGTAGTGATTTTCCTCTTGAGGAGAGACAGTTTCCCGGTGTTGGCGTCGATGATTACCTCACGACGTTCCTCTTCAGCAAGCGGCTGGAGCCGAAGCTTCGACACCACCAAGGCAGCTTTCGGTGTCAATACCTCCTTTGAGGGCCCGCCCTGTTTGGGCGCGAAGGCCTTCGGCGCCGACTTGGGTGGCAGGGTAAAACGGATAGGCGTTTGCGCCTTCGCAGGCTTCGGCGTGAGCTTAGGCGCCACAGTGTCCTGAGTGGGAACCATACTGTCCTTCCGTATCCGCTGCAGGGATTCCGCTACTTTATTCGTTAAGGCCGGAGAGGGCTTGACCGGCTCGAGCGATCTTCCCGCGTCGAGAGTCGGATCGATGGCAGGCACCTTCTTCAGGGCCGACGCCCCACGCGCCTTGTCCCCAATGGCCCTATGCGCGTCGTCGCCCTGACGCTTCTTTGGAGCCGTCTTTGGGTCCACGACCCCTTTCGGCGCCGACGCAGCCGCGTCGGTCGACTTCGCCTTCGGCGCCGACCCCGAGGGTTTCGGGTCGGCCATCTTGGCGTGGCTCTTCAAGTCGGCCATCTTGAATTTTTTGGAAGTTGACGCCTCCAGAACCTTCTGCCCCAGCGCAACTTTCACTTTCGGTTTCGCATCCGAGGGTGCGTGACCAGACGGCTTCACTTTCGTTTTTTTCAACTGGAGTGGCGTCTCATAAATGTCCGTGACCGGGCCCGGAGGTGGGGACGTAGGACTTATAAGTAGATCTTGGGTAAGGCCCGAAGGCGATCCCTCGACCTGGGCCGTATGAAGGGGATTGACCCCTGAGTCTGATTGGGGATGCTCCTCCTCGAGCTATCCCCTACAGTGGCAAAAGCCCGATCGTCGTCCCCTACCTCGTCGGCGACTTCGTCAAAGTCCTCATCACCCGCGTCGTAGGTCTCCCCTTCGGACGCGGGACTAGATTCCGAACCTTGTACGTCGTCTTCGCCTTCAACAGATTCTTGGAATATGTCGTCTGGTGGGGGCGCCGCGGTAGCCGAGAACTTAGCCTGGAGCCTATTGGCCCGACGAATCTTCAGAGTCTTCTTGCACCGGAATTTCGAACACGCCATGCAGCTGTCTTCGTTATGGTCCGGTGACAAGCATGTATTGCACACGGGGTGCACGTCGAGGTGTGAATATTTGGAGTTACACACCGGGCACTTCTTAAACGGTGTCCGCTCCATAGCAGAAGTGTAGTGTAGGCCCGTCCGCGCCGAAAGCACGCGGAAGGGTAGCAAGAGTTCGGAGCTGAGAGTCAGACAAGAAACCCGAACGCAACTATACCGACGCTCAGCCTAAAGACCTTTTGGTCTCGAGTAGAAAGTTGAACAACTATCGGTTCCGACAGAGGGAACCGAAACACATCCGAACCCAATGGCGGAAAAAAACAATCTGGGGATGGAGGCGATGCCCATGCGCACTGTAGTCCAGGGGAGGAGCCACCTATCTCGTGATACTTCGAAGACTCTTCCAGGACAACAATGTGCAATCATCCGGACCCAACACTAGGCGGCGATCTATGCACAGATATGAATTCAGCAGCCCACATGCCTCGAACATCCCTATTTCTAAGGTTATATCTTTTCTCAGAGGGCTCCCACTGGAGAGACTGGTGTTCTCGAGTCGGAGTTCTTTCCCTCCGTCGAGGAGACCTTCCTCTGGACTGGAAAACTTTTTCCTTGGGAGTAGATTGTTTATTTCCATCCCAGCTCTTTTTAGGAGTGTTTGAATTATTTTTAATAAATAATTTTTCAGGATTTTCGAGTAGTTGGGGTTTTACTGGTTTCCCACCCAAGCTGTCTCTACCAAATTCTTCATAGCATTTCTCTATGATTCTGGCAAGCTCAATTGGTTGATCTGTTATATCTGTTTCTTTCACCTTCTGGCGGATCGCCACAGATGCTGCTTCTCCTTTTATATTGGCTAGTAATATAGCCGAGATCTGCTTGAAGTCTTTCAGTAATTTCATACCAAGAGTTAAAGCAGGTTCTGGACCGTATTCATTCTGAATCTGTTTTAGCACATCTGGTATTACCGCCATTGACGGAACACCATGTGTTTTCGTGTAAATGGAAGCAAAGACTGTACCCCAAGTGTCACAGTCCTCCACGTGTGGTGCGACCCCCATTGGAAGGCAGATGATCAAGATTCTGTGTATCTCTATAGGGGTAGTATTCGGAAATACTGCCTCTATTTGAGTAATTTTCTGCGCTAACCAGAAAGGAATTTGTTCCCGTTTTATGGGTGTTTTACCAAGACATGATTGTATGTTCTGTCGTGTAATTTTATTTGTGTTCCCCTGATGAGGGGTCAGCTGTGGAACATTAACAGTTGTTTGGACTGTTGCAGTCCGCATTACATATTGGACTAATTGTCTATGTATTTTAATAAGTGTTTTTAGCTGTACTAACAGCTCCTCTTTTGACATTTTTACAATGTCCGGATGTGGTGTGTAGCTGGCTAGAACCGGCCACGTTGCTCCTGGTCTACCTAGTGGAACGAGCCTGGTAATATGATCATTGTGTTTTAGGGCGCCTTTAAACCAGAGCAGATGCTCTTAGTATTTTAATGGGATTTCAATCTCCTCGAAAGGAGCGTACTCATCCGGTGGATCCCCTACTATGTAGTAGTGGAACTCGTGTGTTGCGGTGTTTGCCGCTGGAAATTTTATCCATGAATAGAATACCTCTGTCTGCCGATATTCGTGTGCCTCTATCACGAAGACGACTGTGCCACCTTGTGTGGTCAGTCCATTTTCTATAAGTTTTGACGTTATAGTTTTTCTTATATTGACCGGGATGATTATCGCACCCGGTTCAGTAATTGCTTCGGGACCCTGCTGAGTCGCATTTACTGCGGCATCAACGGTTCCGTTTCCAGTGTTAGACATTTTATTGTCAGAAAGGTTTTTGCAGAGCAGGTCTCCAAGGAGACAAAGATTAGGTGCACAATATTTTGGAACACTGTATCCTTCAACGTTGAATAAACCAGAAACTCTACATAGGACTCTCTTCCTACTAAGTTCGGGCGGATTTTAGCCTTTCACCCACTCCAGACGTCTATTGGAGTATTTACGGGAGAAAGGGTCTTTGTGAAAAATGCACGACTGAGTTACTCTAACGTCTTGCGTTAGTTTATCGCCTTACCAAACGTTTGGGCGCCATGTAGTGTAGTTCCTATTTTCCCAATAGGCCCTGTGCATTGGAATAACATAAACAGTAGTATCGACGTAGAAGTGCGGATCTTCCAGGTCTCCACTGACTATGCTAAACTTAATTGGGTTTGTTACCAACTAGCTCAGAGGTCACTGGAAACTTTCTTGACTGAATAGGAAGTGATCAGCTTCTTTGGCACAGCCAAGAAGGGATTCAGTTTTCCAACAACCGCGTAAACATGACAACTTTGCTCCTCAGATAAGAGTCAATCTCTAGGGTCGTGTGAAACAATAGACAGTTATTTTACTCAGTCAGGTTTGTGCAGATTACTTTCACCAATATGCAGAGAATAGAGAGACGGGCGTTTTCAATAAAAGGTATTATTTATTGAACAGTCTTTCTTCTCATACAAGAGAAATGGATTGCCACAATTGCAATACTAGTTATTAGATAAAGTGCGTACAGTGAAAAGAGTATTGCGAAATAATACTGTAAAAGCATTGATATGGTTTCTTAGCCATACAATGGTTAAAATGAATAAAACATATATACATTAGGCTAACGTACTCAACTGGTGCTTCTAACTACGCCTACCCCAGTGTACATGACCTAAGCCTAATACTTGGGAGGGAGTAAGGACGTAGTTTAAGTTAAGTTGGTTTTGCCAAGGTTTGCTTCAAGAATTCTCTCCAAGGGTTTAGTCAACACCATACCTCTGGAATAGAATGTTGGAGGTCTTGTATCTCCTCTCAGAACTCGATATCCCGGTCACTCGCAAGAGTAGGCTGGAAACGCCGGAGCTGGATTTTCTCGGCAGGCGAAAAGACAGCGTCTTTCTCAGCGCGTCAAAGAGGAGGAGGAGGGGCAGCGTCCGTGGGCTGCTTGCATCTGCTGGGCTCTGCAAGGGACCGCTGTTCAGCTCCTGGGTTCACCACACCATCGTTCGCTCGTTAGCAGCGATAGCATCAGCTTTGTGGTATGAGCGTTTGCTTAAGGCAATGATGGTAGTATTTATACCTGAAAGGTGCCTTGTTTGACGTAAGTTTTTGGACATAAGACGTCAATAAAGATGTCACTAGGAAGTGCTCGTCCTTTCAGTGCTCATTAGAGTTCTATTACTAATCAAAACATAGCAAGCGGGGCTTTCCCAGGTTGCTGAGTTTTATCTTGTTGAAGAACTCGGAGTGTAATCTAGGAATCTTAGATAGTGGCTTCTGCTGTGTCATTTGCTCTAATGAGCTGCAATGGGAGCGATTCTGAAATGTGGCTCTGATCGTGTGAGGCCAGAGACGAGTTTCTGAATTATCACACTTGAACGTTTATGCCATTATAGGGGAATAAATGGATTATAGCGTATAGGGGCATAAGGTCACAGTATTGATCGGGGTCCTAGATTAGAACGCGACAGTGGATCGTAGATGGAGACCTGAAAGCAGAGGGGACAGAGTCTGAGTCACTAGCCAGTGACCGGGTGGAACCAGACGACGTCGAGGATTAATCAGGTGCTGTCTTGAAGCTTGTCTTTGCAGCCACGCGGATCAGGAGGCGTTGAGGACGACCAGGTGCTGGAGAGGAGCTGTCCCTGTCAGGATCCATGCACCTCGCCAAAGACTATTAGTGAGGAAGAATCCATGCTGGAAAACATCTTTGCGTTTTCTGCTAAGGTCCTGCAGCGTCCCGCCATGTTGCAAAGGTAGCTCTCAGTCCCATCGAGCAAAACCTCCTTCAGCGGTCTAGTTTCTGGGAGTAGTGGCGAGCATTGTCGTCAATGCGCATGCGCGAGCCTCGCGCTGCGCACTTCAACCGACTTTCATCGCCTGACAGGAGCTTCCGTGGCTCGCTGTCTTCTCTCTGAGGAAAAATTGGGGCATTTCTTCTAGAGCATTTTCCCTTCCCCTTCACAGAGATTACGTGTCATTAAGGGACATTTGACACGCAGTTTGAACACTTCGTTTTTGCCCTTTGTTTCTTCTTGAAGCGTCCCGAGTTCTGACAGAGTAAAGACGCTACCTCAGAGTATAGTGGAGCTGAGACTTCAGAGTGTCTTCTGTGAAGAGAAGACCTCGAATATCAAGTAAGAGTGTGGTTCTTGTGCTTCAGTCTCCAGGCAATGACTGAGGTGATGATATCTTCAAGCTAGCAGTGTTTGGAGCAAGAGGATCCTTGAGCCTGAGAGATTAGCATTTCAGAGAACAGAGAACATTATTCTACTAAAGACTTCAGAGAGTGCTTGTTTATAGACTATATTTCCTGCAACCTTCTACATGAAAACTTCAAGACTGTATGATTGCTAGCTGCCTTGAACTGTATTGGTGGCCATTCCTTCGACAGTTTTTTCTCTTGAGCTGTCAGCCAGTTTCTTGCAGTGAATCAGATATACAATACCAGACAAACATTTACAGGGAGGAGCTAGCTTCTATTTAGACACTGGTAAGAATTAGCTTTGGTCAGAATAGAATAGATAATAAGATGTAACATTTTCTGGTGAGTCAGAAATCTAATAAGTGTTTTACCTTTACAGCGCAGACCAGACCAGGTTGGGAGCCAGTGTCCGAAGCGTGTCTCTCTTTGTTTGTCTTCCACTTCCCCTTTCCCCCACGGGGTTAATTCTGTGGACAGCGAAATTCTCAGTAGTCCCTGAGTTACCCCTGGGGTGGATTTGGGGTAAGAGCTTCTGTTCCCGAGGGGGCAGAACCAGTGTATCCTTTGAACGTGACAGATTGAAGTGCCAGCCTCTTTATTGAGGATTTAGGCCCTCTCCTGAGCAGAAAATGGTGGAGAGCATAGATCTAAAAGCCTTAACGGCTGTTTTGAGCGGAATGCAGGAACAATTGAATAATACTGTAGAAGAAAATAAAGCCCTGAGGGAGGAGATTAGGAGGTCTAGGCAGGAGTTCACCCAAACTAAGCAAAGGTTAGATGACTTAGAAGCAGCTGGGTCCTTATTTCAAGGTAGTATTCCTACATCCCAACCCTCAACCTCAGCGGGTGTCTCCACCCAGGTGATTCATTCCATCTCCCCCGTAATTCCGTTAGCCTCTCCTGAGAGATATGGAGGCGACCCTATGAAAGCGCAAATTTTTCTGACACAGTGTGCTTTACACTTTCTGTGTCGCCCGGTAATTTTTACAGACGACCAAGCTAAGGTGGCCTTCATTTTGTCGTACCTGACCGGAGATGCAGCTGCATGGTCCATGTCCTTGGTCACCAGGAAGGATCCTGTGTTGACTAATTATGCCAATTTCAAGTTAGAGTTTGAAAGAATATTTGACCGAAGGTCAGCATCACAAGCTACAGACAATGAGTTGTTGGACCTTAAACAAGGAAATAAAGACTTGGTAGGGTATTTGGCAAGTTTCAATAAGTTAGTGGTGGAAACAAATTGGCCAGAGGCCAAACGTGCAGCAATCTTTTACAGAGGCCTACGAGATGAACTTAAAGATGCTCTGGCTCAAATCCCTCAAAGACCTACAGAAGTTTCAGAATTAATCGATCTGGTGTTGCAGTTAGATCATCGGCTGAGTGAGCGGAGGAATGAAAAGAAGAAGGACTTTCGCTTCGTGCCGCCACGATTTGATAGAGTTAAGGTTGAATCTCCTAAAACTTCAGAAGCAGCCTCCTCGGAGGAACCCATGCAAATAGGCTCTGTGCGCGGACCACTTTCTAAAGAGGAAAAGGAGCGAAGAAGAAGTTCCCAGCTATGTCTATATTGTGGGGGAGCTGGTCATTTTGTTAAGGAATGTTCCAAGAGACCAAAGACCACCTCGCCAGTAAAAGATCGGCTTCGCCCGTAGACAGAGTCGCACGGGTGGAAGCGTTTTCAAAGACGACTCCTGACAAACAACACATTATGAATACCTTGCAGTCTGCGGCTCCTCATTTGACAGCTGTTTTTGTAGTCAAATTTCGTAACCATGAGTTACATGAAGTTTCCGTGATGATTGATTCAGGAGCCACAGGGAACTTTTGTGACCTAAAATATGCCAGGCAAAATGGAATTCGACCAGTCCAAAAACTTGTGCCGGAAGCAGTTCGAGCAGTAGATGGGACCAATCTATCATCAGGTCCAATTACTCATGAAACGGAAATGGTGTTGCTAACTGGTTTGAATGGGCACTCGGAGTGGATGTCGTTCAATTTAATTGACGCGCCCCAGTTTCAATTGATCCTTGGTTTACCTTGGTTAACAGAACACAAACCGAAGATAGATTGGAGTAAAAGAACCATTGAAATGAACTCTTCTTATTGTAGTGAAAATTGTTTTCATGTTCCAGAATCTAAGGAAGAGCCCACTCCAGTTAAGCTTCTAGCCGTTGGTCACACCACGCAAATCTGCGCCTTGGAGGTTAAAGAAATTCCTGAGCAATATCAGGATTTGGCGTTGGTGTTTGATAAGAGGAGTGCGGATCAGTTACCCCCTCATCGCCCATATGATTGTAAAATTGAGATTGAGCCTGGAGCAATTCTACCTTGCAGTCGAATATACGCTCTCACAGAAAAAGAAAATCGGTACCTCAAGGAATATCTGGATAAACATCTGGCAAATGGATTTATACGCCCATCTCAGTCCCCGGTGTCATCTCCTTTGTTTTTCATTCCAAAACGAGATGGGGATCTTCGGGCTTGCATAGACTATAGAGCTGTAAATCAAGTAACAGTGAAGAATCGCTATCCTCTTCCGCTAATTTCAGTATTGCATGATCAAGTAAAAGATGCCAAGATCTATACCAAATTGGATCTCAGAGGGGCGTATCATTTAATTTGAGTGGCACCTGGTGATGAATGGAAAACTGCGTTCAGAACACGATATGGGTTGTTTGAGTATTGTGTAATGCCCTATGGACTTTGCAACGCTCCCGCTGCTTTTCAGCATTTTGTAAATGATGTCTTGGGAGAATTTTTGGATAGAGTTGCAGTGGTCTACATAGACGATATACTCATTTTTTCAAAGAATGAAGAAGAGCACATCCCTCATGTGAGAGCGATTTTAACGAAATTATTGGAGAATCATCTCTATGTGAAGCTGGAGAAATGTGCGTTTCATGTAACTCGTGTGGAGTTTTTGGGGTTTGTACTGTCCCCTGATGGTGTGAGTATGGATTCCACTAAAGTCAAGGCAGTACAGGAGTGGCCCTCTCCGAAGTCAGTCAAGGAGGTTCAGAGTTTTTTGGGATTTTCCAATTTTTATCGAAGATTTATCCCAGATTTCTCTCAAAAGGTGATTCCAATAACTCGTTTGCTGAAGAAGGGAGTCAAGTTCATTTGGAACACCGAAGCTGAACATGCCTTCCAGTACCTAAAAGATTCCTTCACAAGAGCACCAATTCTGTTGCACCCTCGGATGGAGGACCCCTTTTTTGTGGAAGCAGATGCTTCTGACGGAGCAATAGGAGGGATCTTATCGCAAAGGCATCCAACTTCAGGACAGCTGCATCCAGTGGCTTATTATTCAAGAAAATTAAGTCCCCCAGAGTGCAACTATTCAATTGCGGATAAGGAACTGCTAACGGTCAAGAATGCTTTTGAGGAATGGCGTCATTATTTAATGGGAGCCAGACACAAAATAACAGTCTTTACGGATCACAGAAATCTCCAGTTTTTAAAATCTGCTCGGACCCTCACGGCGCGGCAGTTACGTTGGTCCCTATTTTTTGCTGATTTTGATTTCATCATTACTTTCCGACCAGGAAAGAGTAATGCTAGAGCTGACGCATTATCTCGGATAGAGTCTGGATCTTCAGATGCAGAGAAAGAACCTCAAAATATCATTCCAGAAGAAAAAATTGTGTTGGCTGTGGATTCTTCAAAATTGGTTGTCCAGTTGCAGAAATCTATGACTGAGCAAGAGATGAAGGATTGGTCCGATCAAGCGGAGGGTCGAGAAGTGAAGAATGGAGTTCCTTATCAGAATCATCGCATTTTCCTCCCTACTCCTGCACTTCAAGAAAAGGCCATGGAATCGTGTCATGATAATCTGTTAGCAGGGCATAAAGGAATTCAAAAAACTACTGAGTTGGTGGAAAGGAATTTTTGGTGGCCGGACATGAGATCTCAGGTACGACAATTTGTAACCACTTGTGAGAGGTGTCTGAGGGGGAAGTCCGAGAGAAGGTCTCCTCAGGGAAAGTTAAGACCCTTACCTGTTCCGCCTCATCCTTGGCATACAGTGTCCATGGATTTGATAGTGGAACTACCTTTAAGTCAGGGGTATACCACAGTTTTGGTGTTTGTAGATGTCTTTTCCAAGATGGCACACTTTTTTCCCTTGAAGAGAATTCCAGATGCTCCTCTTCTAGCTCAGCTTTTTGTCCAGCATGTAGTGCGCCTTCATGGCATCCCTAAAGTACTAATTTCGGATAGAGGAACCCAATTTGTTTCACATTTTTGGAGAGCCTTCTCAGCAAAATTGGGAATTGACACTCGTTTCTCCACAAGCTACCACCCAGAAACTGATGGCCAAACGGAAAGAGTGAATCAGGAGCTTGAGCAGTACCTGCGTCTATACCTTTTGGACCAGAAATTAGATTGGTCAGAATTGGTGTGGGCAGCAGAGTTTGCTTATAATAATGCGGTTCACTCTTCCACTGGTTATTCACCCTTCTTTGTAAATTATGGTAGGCATCCCGCCTTCATTGTGGAAAAAGAGGAAAGCCCAGTTCCTGCAGTGGAACAGAAGGTTAGTGAAATGCAAAAATCCCTCATCCAAGTCAAGAAAAATTTAGAAAAGGCCAAAGAATCTTACAAAAAACAGGCAGATAAAAAAAGAAGAGAGAATCCAGTGTTTCAGGCAGGGGATAGAGTGTGGCTATCCACTAAGAATTTGAGGCTAAAAATAAATCGAAAATTTCAGCCCCGATTTTTAGGCCCATTCAAAGTGGAAAAAATGCTTAATCCAGTTACAGTGAAAATTCAATTGCCTCCATATCTCAAGGTTCATCCCACCTTCCATGTGTCCCTGTTAAAGAAAAGTCCACCCAAGTTGAGAGGGCGTTTAGCACCAAAACCAATTCAGATAGACACACACGAAGAGTTTGAGGTATACAAAATTCTAGATTCAAAACTGAAGAGAGGTATCTTGTACTATCTGATTGACTGGAAGAATTTTGGCCCTGAGGAAAGATCGTGGGAGCCCTCTGAAAACGTTCATGCTCCCAGACTTCTTCGGGAGTTTCACAAGGCCAATCCTTCTAAACCCAAAGGAGAAAGAGCATTCTTGGTGGGAGGTACTGTCAGGATCCATGCACCTCGCCAAAGACTATTAGTGAGGAAGAATCCATGCTGGAAAACATCTTTGCGTTTTCTGCTAAGGTCCTGCAGCGTCCCGCCATGTTGCAAAGGTAGCTCTCAGTCCCATCGAGCAAAACCTCCTTCAGCGGTCTAGTTTCTGGGAGTAGTGGCGAGCATTGTCGTCAATGCGCATGCGCGAGCCTCGCGCTGCGCACTTCAATCGACTTTCATCGCCTGACAGGAGCTTCCGTGCTTCGCTGTCTTCTCTCTGAGGAAAAATTGGGGCATTTCTTCTAGAGCATTTTCCCTTGCCCTTCACAGAGATTACGTGTCATTAAGGGACATTTGACACGCAGTTTGAACACTTCGTTTTTGCCCTTTGTTTCTTCTTGAAGCGTCCCGAGTTCTGACAGAGTAAAGACGCTACCTCAGAGTATAGTGGAGCTGAGACTTCAGAGTGTCTTCTGTGAAGAGAAGACCTCGAATATCAAGTAAGAGTGTGGTTCTTGTGCTTCAGTCTCCAGGCAATGACTGAGGTGATGATATCTTCAAGCTAGCAGTGTTTGGAGCAAGAGGATCCTTGAGCCTGAGAGATTAGCATTTCAGAGAACAGAGAACATTATTCTACTAAAGACTTCAGAGAGTGCTTGTTTATAGACTATATTTCCTGCAACCTTCTACATGAAAACTTCAAGACTGTATGATTGCTAGCTGCCTTGAACTGTATTGGTGGCCATTCCTTCGACAGTTTTTTCTCTTGAGCTGTCAGCCAGTTTCTTGCAGTGAATCAGATATACAATACCAGACAAACATTTACAGGGAGGAGCTAGCTTCTATTTAGACACTGGTAAGAATTAGCTTTGGTCAGAATAGAATAGATAATAAGATGTAACATTTTCTGGTGAGTCAGAAATCTAATAAGTGTTTTACCTTTACAGCGCAGACCAGACCAGACCAGGTTGGGAGCCAGTGTCCGAAGCGTGTCTCTTTGTTTGTCTTCCACTTCCCCTTTCCCCCACGGGGTTAATTCTGTGGACAGCGAAATTCTCAGTAGTCCCTGAGTTACCCCTGGGGTGGATTTGGGGTAAGAGCTTCTGTTCCCGAGGGGGCCGAACCAGTGTATCCTTGAACGTGACAGTCCCACGAAGGTTCTCGCAGATGGAGGGGTAGTCTTCCAGATTGGAGTCAACAAGCCTTGGAAAAGGCAACCCACGCAGGATACAACAAAGGCTTCTGGTGCAGACCAGCAAGGTCTGTGGTGCTTCAACTTTGCAGGGAAGCAAGGGCCAGTCTGGAGCAACCAGACCAGCAATGTGATTCAAAAGGATTGTCGTCACAGAGGCTGCTAGCCAACGGGCCAGCAACCGGACAACGCGTCGAGCAGAACACAAGCAGAAGGGCCCCACGCAGAACTCGTGGAGTGTGGAGGGCTGGTCTTCGGTGCAGGTGAAGCTCGAGTTCGCGGTTTCTCAATCCCTGGTCCACAGCTTCGAGGGTGCCTCAGGAGCATCACATTTAGCAAGTTGCAGGCTTTTCAAGATGTCTGGTCCCACGTGTCTCGTCGCCTCCACGGATCTCAGCTATGCTGCAGTTGTGAAGAGAGGTCTTAGAGAGGTCTGGAAGTCTGGGTCTTGTTAGGCTCTGTGCCAAAGTTAGCATTAACCGCGAGGATTATAATGCACTTAAAAGTGTATAGTATGGCAATATCATAGAACCGCTATAAGGACATGGTTCCGAAAGCTGCAGACAGGCTCAGCTCATGCACCATCTCACACATAACCAAGCACTCTGCCTCCAGGATTGTTAAGGCCTGCCATAGGTTGCTATGTGTCTATATATAAGGTAGGTATAGGGATACTATATCTAAGCAAGGGGTGTTTACACGACCTTGCCCCAGCTGAGTGATCAGCCAGTAGTGTCAATTTAAGTGGCCAGCCAGGGGTGGCATAATATATGCTGCAGCCCCTGGTAGGCTTTGGGTGCACCTGTGCCCTGGGTACCAATGTTACACTATACAGGGACTCACAAGGGTGACCCAAAATCCAATTTGGTATGTACCTACAGTACATGGAGTCCATTTTACAGAGAGAGCAGATAGCCTGGGGCCCTGAATCGCAAGATCCCAGGCCAACTAAGTCGAAAACCAGCTAAACACTAGGCAAAAAGTTGGGGGTAACCCTAGTCAGGTATCCACCTTCCTACAAGAGTGGTGGGGCCAGGTGGGGGGGATTCAATAGACGAACAACGAGGGGGAAATTATTTATTTAATGTTCCCTTGTCGTCGTCTGTCGCATTCCCCCGGCCCCCGACTGCTCTTATCTGCACAGGCCGCTCCTGGGCTAATGTAGTATCCAGCCTGCTGTGGTTGGAGGACTGAGAGGATTCCGGTGGGATAGATAAGTCAAGCTGGGCAGTGGAGGTGTGCCATGCAGAGGGGGCAAGTAGTTTTGGTATCGAAACAGAAGCTTCAGTGCGTCTGGGAATCAGAGAGGCTGTAGGGGAGGTAGAGGTGGGGGCAGTGCAAGGGCGTTTGGGAGTAGAAGGTTCAGCTAGTAGATGAGGGCGTGCATGGGAGAGGGTGGAGGGGTGGTGGTGGGAGCGAATGGCATGGCGGCGCAGAGAGCCGGAAAGTGGAAAATAGATTATTTTGTTCAGTGGCTTGGATTAGGATGTTCCCATTTCTGTATATAGTTATGGACCGATCTCCGCTAAAGTTATGGGATAGGGATATAGTTTGTTTAGATCCACAAGGGATCTAAACAAACACTGTAGTTACATGAAGGTGTTGAATGACGTTTTCTCTCCTTTTGGCGGGTTTCGTGGTGTAGAAGATGAAGTCCATTTTAAGACTTCAGTGTGTTGGAATTTAGAAGATGTCTGTTATTAGTGTTTATGGGTGTTCTTTAAGGATTTTTGTTTGTACTTTTCAGCTGCATGTTTGGAGAGGTTTTGCAGAAACGAGTTGGGGGCGTATCTTTCCACACTCCCGAAATTGAAGTGATACTCAGAAGTTGTTTCTGGGGATAGCCAAAGACTTCAGGAGAAGCATTCAGAGGTGTGCATAGCGGTCAAGAGGCAGCCTCCAACAGCTGAGATGGCCGCCTGATTGTAACATTGGCCCTTCAGTGGACAGTTGGTGGGCACTTCTTTGGAAGAGTGGGATGCGAGTGTCAGAGGTGTGTGAAAAAGGTCACCAAGGCGATCTGGTAGGATCCCTTTGAGGAAAAGGGGGCCTTGAATGCCGAAAAGCGACGGTGGGCCTGTTGATGCCACTGGGTTCTTAGTGGTCACGGTATCTAGGAGCTGGATGTTGTGATGGAGTTTATTGGTCAGTCTGCAGAAACGTCCTTTATATTCAAGGGCATATATACAAGTTATACACCCACATCATAGGTAGTATATCAATATCAGCATAGACTCGTAGACATCACAAAGGATGGGTCACTGCTATAGGCACATGGTAGGATCGGAAGCAGCATCAACTTGAGAGGACAGTATATGCTCGAGATAATATTGGAATAAGATGGGCAAAACAATCCCCATGTACGATTAGAATAACAGTGTAGATATAAAGACACAGTATACTCGCAAGATAACATCTTGCACTTTAGCATTTTGGAACTTCGTTGAGAGTTCATTTTAGGGGTGAGATATGTTAGGAGGGGTCACTAGGTGTCATTGATGTAAATTGTCTGACACTATAGTTTTGTGGGACTTTGTTGAGAGTTGTTTTTACTGGCATGAAGTATCAGAAGGGACAGGAGATGGCACTGGGACCTCTTTTATTCTTTTGCGGTCAGGAGTCCAATATTTATACCTGGCGCCCACTAGTAGGAGTTTCTAGAGGCTTCCACCGCCATGACGTGTCAGGCATCCACTTCATCCTTGCCCTGGGTCCAGCTTGTCTGGAGTCACAAAAGACCAGTGATAACTTCTTTGTGAGAGTGCTCATGCAGAGCCTTTGTGATGTGCAACTGTGATAAGTGACAGCTGCTCCCCCTCGTTAAGGCAAAGAGGCCTATCCTGCCAACACCTCGCTTCCAAATGAGCAGAGGAATACCGAAGCACTCAGCGAAGTCCAATGGCCATGCCTTGTGGCCCGTAAAGAAGTACTGCAAGATCAGAGAGGTTTGTTGTGATTTATTGTTTCCACAATTATTCACCTTTCTTGCGTCTGAGACGTAAAATCCATTACAGACAGGCAGCCGTCACGTGTTTTGTCATAGAGACTTTTTCAAGGCTGCAAGAGGATATAGAAAATATCTTACACAATTGTAACAATAACATAGGGATAAGAAATGCAGCTGTTAAGTCACCACCACCAGATAGAACAAGAAGAACACCGTTGTGATCCTGAAGGATACCCTGTGAAGAGCCAAGTGCATATGGTGAAATCCTAAAACCGATTATGCCTGATAATCTGGCCATGCTAAGTTATTGCAACTTGCTGTAAAATCATACTACTCCCCGGATAAAGTCATTGTTAGCCAAAACAACAGTTATCAAATCTATTAGCATTTCAGAATGCTCAAGTAGAGTGGCGTCTCCAATTTCCCAAAAATGCTGTATGGCGGCAATCCCCCCAGATTTGGGGATTATAGTATATAATGTGCAGAAGTCCAAGGTAACCAGTATGTTGCTGTTAGTCTACTCACATTTTTTTCTTATTGCTTCATCAACCCTACCCCTCTTCTGCCGCATACACCAGAAGCAACACTGCAAACAACTCCCTCCCCTTTCGCCGCTTCAGCCGTGCTATTTAAGATTTATTTTGTAACTGTTGGGCTTGGCCCTTCTGGCAGGTTCACCCCTAAACTTTTTGCTTTGAACTTGTGACCCAGTGGTAGTGATTTTTGGTTTCTGCGCACTTTCACTGTGTCCCAGTGGAAAGTGCGTGCGCACTCTGAGTGCGTGGAGTAAGGTTGTCCTGCCCTCCCATAGGAATGCATGGGGAATGTGTGTGTCCCTGGTAGTTCCTGATGCGTGAGGTTTGCAGGCTCGAGTTTGATATGTGCGGACTCGTGTGATTAAATGCTGTGCAATGATGTATGCGGCATGATTGTGTCTTGTGTGGAAGTGCCACTTCTAGGAGTTGGCATATTAGTGTAAATTGTGTCTGGCGTGTGATTGGCTGGAGCTGGCTGGTGAGCCTGGCTCCAGGAGTCTGGATATGTCTGCCCCGGTGGTGAGTGTGAGATTAGCATGTGTGATGTGAGGGAGTGGTGCACCTGGGTCCTGAATAGGGCTGGGCTTTCCCCACACAATGCTGGCTCCGCCCCCTGTGGTGCGACTGATGACCCTAGCCCTGCCAATGAATAGAGTGAGGGGCTGAGCACATCAAGGGTGCGCCCAGACCAGCTGAGACTGGTTCTTCCCCCACCCTGCACACAGACAAAGGATTTTACAGTATAAGAAGGGGCTGTGTCCCCTTACAAGTTGTTCTCGGCCAGGATCCTATCTGAGGGGGGCTGCTGCTGCTGGGCGCCAGGAGGAACCGCCCCTTGGACTGCCTCCCTGCCTGGAGGGCCAGTGAGCTGGCCCCTGGGCCCAACCTTGCCCCCCTGCCTGCCTAAGGAGCTTTGCTGGATCTGGACCTTGCCATAGCGCTTGGGAGCGCTGTATTTTCCTCAGAGCGCCTGGGAGTTGAAGAACCGGGTTTTAAACCCAGCGGCGCCAGGGGCATGCCCAAAGTCTTCGGATTCACCTGTCTTGGTATACAGAGACACGCAATACTTCTGGGTGGCGTCAAAGACCAAATTTATTAGCTGCAGCCAGTAACAGAAGTCCTAGAAATACAACACGGTGTACAACTCCGGAAACTGTTCAATTTTGTAAGGCGAAACATCCCTTTTTATACCCAATGTTCACTTTACAAATGGACAACCACTGCGCAAAATTCTAACCAATAAGGTACATTTTCAAACAAAGTATCACATAGCAAAAACCCTCATTTTACATTGTCCCAACCCACAAGTTAATTATTAGGAATGTCCCAAATCCAATCTCCACAAGCCGAACAAACCCATAATTGAAAGCACAATGCATGTAATGAAAAAGCATAGAAAAGAAACAATGACAGATAACGAGCAAGATAAGGCATGTATAAAGAACCTAAAAGTTAACGATGTCCTGAACATTGATTGGCAATCTCAGACAACGATCAACCAAGGAAATTGGCTTATCGAGGTCGGTTTCAAGTGAAGGGGTGTAGCAGGGTTTCCGTTCTCCCACAGAACTGTGCATAGAGATCTAGAACCTCAGTGAGTTAGGATGATCCAAAACTCATCTCAGTGTCAGAAATCCCCTTACCTAGCTAGCTACAGTGTCTCATGGCTCATTATGAAATGATCCATGTCTTAGACAAACCAGAACATGAACTTTAGAATACCTCAGGAATCGTGGAACACATGAACACTCTTTCGTTATATTATCATTTCAAACCAGAACTGAGAGTCAAAGAACACAAGTGCAAGTTTGAAATATTTATTATTCAATGCAAAGTTCTCAAACGCAGTATCTTGTATAATACCAAAATGCAGATTATAAAAATCAGAGTCAGCAGCATAGTCACTAATCCATAGTAAGCAAAAGGTGATAGCATGTTACAATGCAAAATCTATAGAAATATATATCACCTATATTTCGCGCACCCTATCTAGCATATTATTTTATATCTAAGAAGGTCTCATTCGGGCTTTAGCAGGGCGGCCCCATACCTCTAAATGTCAGTAGGAGTAGATCACATCAACAGCTACCAGCTCTTTTCATGCGCAGCACCAAGTGTCTGCGTTCATTCCGTGTAACTCTATCTTAAACCCGCGTAGAGCCCAAAATGTTGGCATCAACATTATTTGTGTTATTTCTAATGTGGTGCGAGGATCAGGCCTCCCAGCAACCTTGTGTTAGGTTAATCTTAGAGTGTGCAGCTCTCAGTGTGCAGACAGTTGTACCAAGTGTACCAGGCAAAGCTGATAGCATAGAAATAACATATTATTCTCAAATAAACCACCTCACCGCTTCTAGGGTGAAAGCGACAACAACAAGTATGTGTCGTGTGCAAAACTGAAGCCGAAGGCGAAACGGCTGTTTAAACATGTAATACACTCATGCTAACTTAACGCAATATATGTAATGAAGTATCCATATGACACCCCCCCATTGGTCCGAGCACCGTCAAACATAAGGGAAAAGGCAATACTAAATCAGATACAAAAATTGAAAGCAAAGTTCAATAATCTTGAGCTAAAATAAGCTAAAAATATGTATGAATGAATATGTATGAATGCCTACAGTGGCCTCAAATCTAAAAAATAAAAACAAAACTTTCGAACCAAAAGTTATCCGCCAGGTCTCAAAAATATGAAATGTAGGACCAGGTCGCATTAATTCAAATGTCTGTAAGAAAATAAACAAGGCACTTATCCGATATCCAAAGTCATGTGCCACATTGACGTTATCCTCAGCGACATCACGTGATTGAACTCTCCATCAGCTGAACACAGTCCATCCCTCCAATTCAGCGAGGGGAAAGTCATATTTCACAACAAAGCATTCCTCCCAGGCATCTCACGATTGGAAAGTATATGCAAAGAAAGTTGCAACAGCCTCCAGAATGAAATCACTGCCATCATCCGAAAATAGTTCAGCAATCCAATTCAGCAATGGGAAAGAACATACGTGCTCCTCCAGCATCGGATCCTCCTGTAACGTCAGAGGACAACTCGGTGGGTTCACCAGATCGCTGTGTGTCAGAAAGGCATCCGCCGCTGCAGAGATCTCCCATTGGCCCAGAACTCCATTTATCGCTGCCAAGGCCATAACTCTTTCGCCAGAACAGATCAGCTCGTGAGCCACCACGGGACGCATTAGCTGATCAAAATCGACGTCAGGAGCAGTCCTCAAGCATAGGCACAAATCAATGGCCCAATCGAACTCGCAGCTCAGGCAGTGAAACACAGGTTGGACACACGTGAAGTCGGTGAACCGAAATGACAATCTATAGGCCGTGCTTAATGCTGCAAGCGGCAATGTTCCATAGTAATTGAGCATCCGATTACGGCACAGTGTCAGGAGGCGTTGAACGGCTTCTTGCGCAGGATGGGCATCCATGTTTTATAAAGAAAAACACCAACAAGAAGCCAGCGGCTACAGCCAGTAACACAGGTAGTCCACCAAACAAACTCGAAAAAATAGAGTGGAAAAACGTGGGAATGATACCAAAAACTTTTTCAAACGTAGTCACGAGGCCACTGCTCACCAATTTAAAAAAATGTGCCAGCCCAGTCGTGGAAGAAGCATTAAAAATCTGGTGCACCAGCTCACAGAAATGAAACGGCAAATCAGTATTTAAAAGCGCCTGCACCTCTGTGCGGGTGTTAGCTATGTGAAGGACATAAGTTTCCCGGGCCGAACTCAGGGTCACTTGTTTTTGAGACAAAAGGGCCCTTATTCTGCTTAAACCATTGAACTTCGCTTCCAAGGTTGGAATCCGTGGCCAGATGGAGACATCTGAAGACTCATGCGTGGGTGGGTATAGAACATTCTTGCAACACACCAGACGCTCTGATACAGTTACCACATAAGCCACACCAATTAATAAATCACAACATAATTCGCTGTTTAAAAGCAAATAACTACCATTAGCTAATAATGTAAATGTGGGAACTACTGCTGGAACTGGTGTGCCTTTTAAAACACATGCTAAATTTGGGCGGTCCTGATTACAAGAACCGTGTAACTGAATGTGTCTGCATATTAATGAATGGTCAGGTGACTGTGTGCATTCCTCACCATTAAGATTCACTTCCTTTCCATCCTTCAGACATCTGTATGTGTATGGTAATGACCATGCCTCATGTAGGAATGCATTGCCTAGTGGTTCATATCGTCCTATAGCAATATACCGCATACAGTTAGTAAATTTATATAAAGGAAATGGTAATGTAATTAATCCATGAATAAGCCACGTGGCAGTAGTGGTTTCAGCAACAGAGAAAGGTAAGGATTCTAGCTTCTCAATATGTAACATAGAAAATGAAGCATCACGCATTGAAAGCATGCGCTGTTTTTCAGTCAGGTTAAAAGGGGCGAAAAGGGATGAAACGTTCAATGAGGTCCAGGGAACTCGACCAGCCTTAAGTGTCTGTAGGGTCCAGGCAAACTGCATTACAGAACGCAATTGATTTTGACCATGATATAACGTGGACACTTCATCATGTACAATATCAACAACAGAAGAAACAATATTATCCAATGTGTAAACCCTGGAAGAAAGCATGTTAATACTGTTATCGACCACTGCAAGCACTTTTTCCAAATTTGCTTGATCAATAGCCCTCAGGCGTTTAGCTGCCTCAACTTGTGAAAATTTCCAAATTTCATTGTATACAGCATAAAGAAAGCGTTTAGATCTACCCCTAGCCGGGCCTTTTATAAAATCATTCAGCTCTATATTCTCATTCAAACGTGACAGATGCAGTTTTACTGCAGCCAAAGTGGAATGTTGTAACCAGTTCTGACACAACTTGCCTACTGAATAAGTAGTAACCGTGTGATCTGTTTCAAAACGGGGATCTGGCCTGATGTGTTTAAAACCTTCAGACAAACCCAAAAAACGACGTTGGCAAGAATCAGAGCTTCTTTGCCACAACAGCCACCCCTCTGGATCAAAACCGGAAATATTAAAGGAGGAATTGTACAATAGGTCTCGCATCTCACTTAAGGACAATGTAGTGAAATTTTTCCAACCTGAATATTCTTCCAAATCAGGGATGGTTGGTGCATTTAATTTTTTAGATGTAGCCAATCCAAAACATGTTGTCTGGGAAATAGTAGAATTTAAAAACAACATGTGATTCGGGATGAGACATGCACGATGCAAAGCCTCAGTGCCTTGTACCTGCCAATCTTTGGTACCCCAAACCGATTTAAGGTCAATAGCTTCCTTCCATAACTCATAGCCATCTACAGCTAACCTGTCTAGAAAGGACTTTGAATACAGCAATTTTGTATCGGTAAGTCTGACTTTGGACATGAATTTCTGTTTTACTTTAAAATAAAACGACTCAGGATTTGATTGATTAAAATCTGTAAAATATGAATATTTCTCCAGAACTGTACTAGAGCTCCCTTGCAAAGGCGCAGGACAATGTTCCCACTGTGTGTAGTTCACCGGAACCCTCCCGGAACTTGTTTTGTGTAAGAAATGATTTCCATAATGTTGATAACAAAACAAATCACCATAATTAACAGAATCCAAGTACAAATCCTCAGCATCAAAGGCCGCATAATATTTCAAATCAGAGAACAAAGCTTCTACGGTCTGAAGATCCCAATCATCAGAACGAATATTTTGCTGAATCACATCTCCCATGTTTACTCTAAGCACATTAGGAACATTAATAACTTCTGTTGGGCCATGTATCTGAAACCTAACCGCATCCCACACAATCCCATCAAGGACAGGCCAAGCAGTAATTTCTACTGTGTTTAAGTCTCTTTTTAGTCTGTGTGCTGAATGTGAGGAGGAAAGAGGGGCCAATGTTCCATTAAGGTACCGAATTCCTGTTCTTTCTTTTACATAATGGCCATCGATCAGGCGGAAAAAATAAAACACAAAACCAATTGACATAAAACGATAAAATGAAAATAGTATCAGCCAAACGTATGTCCAAGGTGGAATTAGAAAATGTTTTTTAAACAGCGTGGCATATTTTGCAATAGTCGATGGTTTCTTTGAAAGTTCCGAATCAGAGTCAAAAGAGAATCTGGACTGGTTAGCCAAACGAGCTTGTAAATCGGACATAGATAAATCAGCAGGATCTGCATAGGTCAGCTCATCAATGTTAGCAATAGGAATAGTATTTAATAAAGGACTGGATATAGCAGGCATCTCGAGGGACACCTCCTGATCTGCACCAGATGTAATAGCCAGCACAGAGTTCCTCACCATGGAAGGACAGGATACAGCCGGTGTCATGCTATGAAGAATCGGCCACCCTGTGTGTCTTGACATTGTCAATAGAAATAAATCTGTTTTCTTTACGACCTGGAAGTGGTGGTAAAATGACTGTTCTTGTGCCCTTCACTCCAAGAACTCGAACCGGTGCTCGATATGAGGGACCAAACTCTTTCTTGTGATCGATCTTCTCTCGAACCAGTTCTCCAACTTGGGGTAGCCAGCCAACTACCGGGATCTGCAACGCATCATCCGACGTGGAGGGCAAGTGTTCCTTAGCAAGACTGTCTCTGGTCTTTTGTAGATCCTGTAAAACATTGCAATGTTCATCTACGTCAAAGGCCGTGGCCTGGGCCTGGCAGTCTGCACCATCAAGGTCAGGGACGTACATCTTGATACCAAAGAGCATTTCGTACGGGGTCCGCCCACCCAGAGACCTTCTAGGGAGATTATTAAGCGCACGCTGCACGCCATAGAGGTGGGTCAGCCAGTTTCTACCAGTGCCTATAACTCGGGCTGTCAAAGATTGCTTTAAGTCGCGGTTCATTCGTTCTACCACAGAATTGCCCTCAGGCCTGTAGGGACTTGAAAACTTCACCTGTACTCCCAACGAAACCATAGCATCCTTATACGCCTTAGAGGCGAAAGCCGGACCCTGGTCCGAATGGAAAGTACCACAAGCAAAGTTTCCCACAAAGACACGCAAATCCTTAATGACAGTTCGCGAATCAGCGCTTCGATGCGGCCATACCCACACAAAGCGTGTGCATGAGTCAACTGCTACTAAGATGTATTTATACGCAGTATCAGAAGAAAAAGGACCGCAGTGATCCAAATAAACGCAACCAAGCGGTTTATTAGAGATGAACAACTGTGTCTGAGGCGGACGCGCAGCAGTAGAAGGCTTGATCTGCTGACAAATGTCACACATAAGGACATAATCGCGCGTCTGTTTGTACAGTCCCCGCCACCAGAACCTCTGTTGTAGCTGAGTTACAGTGGCTGAGACGCCCGCATGCGCAGACGCCACACCTTCATGAGCCGCTGTAATCAGACAAGCTCTGCGATCCGAGTTGGGAACTAGACGTTCGCCAACTTCAGGAATTTTCACATAAGGAACCTTATCGGGACTTAAGTGGTATGTGTACTTCGAAGGGAACCCCGCAGGATATTTACCTCCCTTCTCCGTGGCAGCAACAGCCGCCAAGATGTCGTCATCTATTTTGCTTTTGGACCTCGTGACTGCTGCAACTAAGTATTTCGATACCGCAGACTTCGCTGCCTCATCAGCAAGCGAATTACCAACAGCGTGGACCCCCACGCGCTGGTGGCCGAGAGTATGAATCACAAACACGAGCGGCAGCTTTTCTTTAAGCTCCGCCACTCGGACCCAGATCATTTTATGTTTTATTGTGCTACCTTTGGAATCACGAAAATCATTCTGAATCCAAAAGAACAAGTTCTCATTGTAAGACTGGACACAGTAATAAGAATCACTTACGATTAAAGTCGTCACACAAGGATCAGCGTACTCCAATGCGAGCATAAGAGCACGAAGCTCTGCTAATTGTGCGGTGCAGTCCCCTAGTGGTTGCGTGTGCACGACACTGGACTTGAACTCATCGTTCACCATGGCACCGACTACAATGGCGCAAGCGGAAACGTAGGCATGTTTAGAGCCATGCGCAACCTGCGCCGAGCCATCAGTGTAAATGATACAATGGAATTCCTCCAACGGCCGCATCGCTAAAGGAGCAGGATGAACAAATTCATACTGTAAATAATCCTGCGACCGCAAAGCGGCGTCAAAAATAAACGTGACATCCTGGGACGTCAAGGAAGTAGCCCACTGAATCCACCGAGGGTGCAAAGCTTTAGAATTTGGTACACTGGCTTTCGTGACCGCCTCCAAGGCAGGACACGGGGTAACAACCAACATGCGCTTTCCCTGCGACAGGGCACGTTCTTTAAGAATCGCCATCTGCACAGCCGTTAAAACTTTCTCCACAGTGGAAAAACGCAGTTCAGCCGAAGTGTACAAGTGTGACTTGTAAGCAATAGGTACAGTATCCCCTTCATTAAAAGTCAGGTACGTGAAACCCACCGTCCCAGGGATAATTCTTATCACTAGGTTGGTCTGGTTATCACGGGTCTGTAAGTAGTCAGAAGCGATCAAATCAGCCTGCAAAGACTGCAGAATGGCTGAATGCTCAGGCAGCCAGCATGATTTGGAAAAAGATGGTTGTATCAAAGCATACAAAGGCTTGATACGCTGGGCATATTCCGGAATGTATGTCCTCCCGAAATTTAAAAAACCCAGTAAAGACTGTAATTTTTTCAGCGTTGTCGGAGAGCGCAACTGCGCGCACTTCTCCAGGAAGTGAGGAGCCAACCCCTTTCCTTCGTGGTTAAGTTCATAACCCAGAAACAACACTGTGTACTCCGCAATGTGTGATTTCGCAAAGTTAAACTTGTAACCCATGTCTGCAAAGTTACAAATTATGCTGTTTACTCGACACAGATGCTCCCAAAGTTCGTCGTCTGTGAGATAAATGTCATCCACATAAGAACAAGCAACTGGATCGAAGCTCTCCAGAAGAGAGACTATGCGGGCGGAAAACACTCCAGGACTATTCTTGTAGCCCATTGGGAGTCGTTTAAACATTTTTTGTACGCCGCCGCACGTAAAACTGGTCCATTGGGAACTTAGACCATCCAATCTATGTGCATAAAAACCATTGGAAATGTCAAGCGTGGTTTTGAACCGTTTACGCTCAAGACTATTTACTAGGGCAGAGCCGTGAGTATTCTGTACTGCACAGTTACGGCAATGCGAGTTCAAATGCCGGTAATCCAAAACCAGACGATATGAGCCGTCCGGCTTGTTCACAGTAAAAAGGGGATTATTCATAGGTGACACACACGTTTCAATTACACCTTGATATTCCAATTGTTCAAGGATAGCTGCGACTGAAGCTTTGGCTTCACGCCGTATGGGATATTGAGGTTGTGGCTGCGGCTGCGACCGTAAAGGAATCTCATGGCTAGGGGACAATTTATCCCAGCCACACTGATTTCGGTACACAGCCGGCGCAAGCGCCAGAGCCCACTCTTCTGCAAAATGCAGCGCTTCTACTCTCGATACAGTGTGCGCGAAGCTGGGGAGGATTACCTCCTCCCCTCGCGGAGCTGCGAGAACAAAAGGTGGGGGCCAGTCAGCCTCCGAAAGCAAAATGTCATACGTAGACGAAAGATTTTCCCAAAATACCCCTTTTACAGTTCGCTGCATGTCACCTTCAATTAACAGGACAATTTCAAAAAGTCGTTCAGGGGGAGCAACATGTGTATCAGCTGTTTCGATCACAACAAAAGTGTCAGTCGCTGTCACCTTCAACAGTGGACGGAGGGCCTCTCTCACTATGGTAATCTCCGCCGCGCTGTCCAGCAAGGTCAGAGCCCACGTCAGATTCCGAAGCCGCGTTCTCACTATCGGGGGCATATCGATGCGCCGTTAAGGCAGCGACCTTCTTCTTGGCAAACTGCGGTCTCTTAGGCGTAGAGTCGTCCCGCTGATCCCCTTCACTTCGCGTGCGGGGCTGGCTACGTCCTTGCTGGCCACCCCTGCCCCTGCCGCCCCCTCCACCACCGGTTGACGGAGCCGATGAGTCCTGAAAGGAACGAGGAGAGCGTTGGTCAGAAGCCTGAAATCTTTCAGGCGATTTAATCGTCGCGCGATCGCGTAAATCATAAACTCGATCTGACTGCGCAGGTTGTGAAGGCGCTGGACTAGAAACCTGTGTCTGTTGTTGTTGTTGCTTACCCTGATTCTGTTTTTTAGGCCAATTTTGTTTTTTGGACTTGGGCTGTCCACCCGTTTCCGAAGACTGTCCCTGGGGCTGCTTCTTCTCTTTTTCAGAAAAAGCCTTTACACCCTTAGAAGTGCGGCCAACCGTTTTATAAGCCGCCACAATAATTCTTGCCAGCTGACGGGGTTTCTCGGCATCGGGAATTAACGCCAGAGCATTGGCCACCTGAAAGTTCACTGCATCCCCCTTGACATTTGCAAGGATAAGACCGCAAACTGTCTCAAACGAGCCGCTCAGGCGCATACCCAATTCAACCGCCGACTCCGGTCCGTGATCGTCTTGAACACGTTTAAGGACCGCAGAAAGGTTCGACACAGACGGGGTGCCAAAGCACCTCGAGTAGACCGCTGCAAAAGTCTTACCCCATGTTTCACAGTCAGCAAGTTCAGGGGCTAAATCTTTCGGTAAACTAAGCGTAAGAATCCGGTGTTTTTCACCCGGAGTCGTATTAGGAAACACAGCCTCCAGCTGGTCGAATTTCTCGGCAAGCCAGTAAGGAAAATCATCCTTATTCTCTGGCTTTCTGCCCATAACGGAATTCACCAAGACAGGACTGATTTTCAAACCAGCCTGTTCCGCTCGGAGCTGCGCACCTGCAGGGGCTGCGCCATGAACATTACGACCAATGTAATGAACAAGCGCCCTAATCACTCCAACCGCGACCTCATGAAGACGCCGCAGGTCAGCCACATTACAAGTAGCGCGATTAGGGTGAGGCGTAAATCCACCCAAAGCGGGCCAATTTGTGCCCGGAATGGACAAAGGACCTAACCTCGGAGCCGTTAAAGGATGGGGTAGGGCGCCACCAAACCAAACTCCGTGCTGCCAAGCATCGATAGGTACTTCCAGTGCCCTGTACGGAGCATAAGCCGCCGGAACAGCCGAGGCAGTGTATGAATGGTAGACACCCGAATTAGCGTCCACTTCCGGAAATGTCACCCAGGAATAAAACAATTCGTACGGGTACGCATGTTCCGCACTCACCACTAGAACCACAGCCAAGCCTTCCACAGGGACATTATATGCCCGCAAGTGGTCGCGAACCGCGATGCGGCTATGCTGCGGTATGTCCACGGCCATGTTAGCACAGGAAGAGAAAAATTACAAAGAACACTATGTAGCTCAACTGGGTAGTAATTCAAAGAAACCGTTTTTAGAAGAATTCAAGCTTGAAAAGACCTATTTTAAAAATAGGTAGGTTTTTCCGACACCACCGTTTACCGGACACGGGAATGAAGGTGTCAAGGTTTGAATGATATACTACTCGAGTGTCATGTTTTAAGGCCAACCAAACCGTTGGGCGCCATGTAGCAGGGTTTCCGTTCTCCCACAGAACTGTGCATAGAGATCTAGAACCTCAGTGAGTTAGGATGATCCAAAACTCATCTCAGTGTCAGAAATCCCCTTACCTAGCTAGCTACAGTGTCTCATGGCTCATTATGAAATGATCCATGTCTTAGACAAACCAGAACATGAACTTTAGAATACCTCAGGAATCGTGGAACACATGAACACTCTTTCGTTATATTATCATTTCAAACCAGAACTGAGAGTCAAAGAACACAAGTGCAAGTTTGAAATATTTATTATTCAATGCAAAGTTCTCAAACGCAGTATCTTGTATAATACCAAAATGCAGATTATAAAAATCAGAGTCAGCAGCATAGTCACTAATCCATAGTAAGCAAAAGGTGATAGCATGTTACAATACAAAATCTATAGAAATATATATCACCTATATTTCGCGCACCCTATCTAGCATATTATTTTATATCTAAGAAGGTCTCATTCGGGCTTTAGCAGGGCGGCCCCATACCTCTAAATGTCAGTAGGAGTAGATCACATCAACAGCTACCAGCTCTCTTCATGCGCAGCACCAAGTGTCTGCGTTCATTCCGTGTAACTCTATCTTAAACCCGCGTAGAGCCCAAAATGTTGGCATCAACATTATTTGTGTTATGTCTAATGTGGTGCGAGGATCAGGCCTCCCAGCAACCTTGTGTTAGGTTAATCTTAGAGTGTGCAGCTCTCAGTGTGCAGACAGTTGTACCAAGTGTACCAGGCAAAGCTGATAGCATAGAAATAACATATTATTCTCAAATAAACCACCTCACCGCTTCTAGGGTGAAAGCGACAACAACAAGTATGTGTTGTGTGCAAAACTGAAGCCGAAGGCAAAACGGCTGTTTAAACATGTAATACACTCATGCTAACTTAACGCAATATATGTAATGAAGTATCCATATGACAGGGGTCAGTTTCTTACAGTTCACTTTAGAGTCAAGAAGAGGCCTAGTTAATAAGTGCATGAACAGCGAAGCCCATGCAACTTTGTTCGTTCGGTTACCTCCACGGGCCCACGGGCCTTCGTGATGGCAACACAAAATGGAGGCACGGACAAAATGGAACCCATATTCGAGACAAAGTCTCTGAATACGTAATGAACTCGCTAGTTAACGTGACAAATTCACTCCATATTAGCCGCACTTACTGAATACGGTACAACATCACCAAAATCGTGACTGAACCACATAACCTCACGAGACAAGACAGAATTTTACAGAACCTCAGACCCTCCTTTTGCAATTACGTAGGCAATAACCCAAACTCACGTTAATCTGAATCTAGGTCTATATCAATATTCATCAGATCATCAAGGTGTTGCTGGAACATCATCCTACTACTCTCTATTTCTCTCGAGACAGGTCTCCGCAAAAACAAGGTAGCACAAAGACTACAAATGGCGGGACCACACTGGATGCAAAGACAGCAAGAGAAGAGGATAGCTAAAACCATACCAAAGAACATCAGAATCTTCCATCCCCATTTGGACAGTAGTCCCCAAAACCATCCAGTCAACGACCAGTCTCCTTCGTCTACATGAATAGACTCAGAAACCTTATGCAGTCTAGAGATGGCTTGGTATACTGTAGGGGCATTGTCTGGTATGAAAACACAGCAACTAGATTGGATCAATTTGCATACCCCTCCTCGATCTGCAAATATAATGTCGAAAACTGTACGGTTTTGTAACGTCATAAGACGATCCGCTGGAAGCTCAGCGGTAACATTACTAAGGGCACCTGCAGTTTCATTTATAGTGGCCTCAACCACTCTCGTAAGTTGTTGTATGTTCCTGCTATTGGCCATAGGACCCCAAAACGGTAGGAAACCCTTGAAAAAGTCTCCTACTTCCTGTGCTTCAGTATCTTCCTGATCGAAGACACCTCTACCATATCTTGTCCTATGATAGTCCGGAGTAGTAGTGTATGTAGAGGGAAGCAAAAATGCCACATAACAAGTTCCCGAAAAACCAGGCGGCAACCATGTATAGGCTCTGTCGTGACAAACAAAATACGTGCCTTTAGCTGGCACGGACGGAGGAGAAGTCTGAGATGAATAAACATAGGTTTGAGCACACACACTCTTACCTAGCTGAGCTCTCGGATTTCGACCACTACCTTGCAAACAAAAGTGGCCTCGATGTGGTACAATCCAAATCGGGTGTCAGGATTCCCCGGCCGCTGGTAGATCACTGCCTGCAATGCGAGTCTGTAAGGGGCTCGAAAACTACATTTCCCATGTCCCTTAGCGCGGCGCGCTGGAATGACTCTGTGCGACCGGAAGGAATATCATGGCGTTTTCTGAGAGAAACGCTGCTGATTATTCTTCCTGGCGAGCCAGTTTGATTGCTTGTGTTTCCTGTGTTCTAGTTGGCGTTTGTCGTTGTGGGCTGAGGTAAGCTCACGTTATTGTTGCGCTGGATTCCGTGGATTACTGTGGAGGGGCTTAGGAAGCGCCCACAGCGAGAGCGGAGTACCGGTGTTCTCAGCACCAGTTTGTGGAGTACTGTGGAGGGGCTTAGGAAGCGCCCGTATCAAGAGTGGAGAACGCTGTGACAGGTTTTCCACTGGTCGAGGGGGGTGCTTGGTTTGAGTGCATTCCTGGGGAGCACGGTGTTCGTTGACCTGCTCCAAAACTAACTACGGGGAGTGTGAATCTCCTATCCCTGCCGGACACCTAGGCTTAGGTGCCGCATGTTCATCTATGAGGGTTTCATTCCTGTTGGCGCCTGCAGAGAAGAATCTGCATAGACGCTATGTTTTTGCTTTGCGCTGGGCGTATTTTCTGTTGCTAATTTGGTACCAGGAACTTACTTGGTGAACTCTAGTTAGGGGTTGTATGAATCGTTTAGGGGTTGACTCTTTCGCTTCCTGCGCTGACCCTTGAACTTGCTGCTCATACATATCCTCGGAGGGGGAAACCTTACGATCACTGTAAGAAGCTACGGGAAAGGAGTGATATTTACTTACTTTGTGTCCTGGGGCATTCTGGTTTACTTCATCCCCATTCTGGTAGGAAAACCAGGGGATTTAGAAGAAGCTCTTTATATCACACCTTTTTGTTTCTGCATACCTGTAGGATATTGCAGGTGAGGAAAAGCGTAGCGTATTGTATAGTTTAGGTAGCAGCTGAGGGTTACCATTCCACTCATCCCATGCTTTCTGTATCTACAGGTTTCCGGTTCCAGTTGCCCAGCTGTTCCCCTCCGGACCTATCTTTTCCCCGGCTTGATCTCCTTAATAGTCTGTGACCTTGATAGCCAGACTTGGGATGATCTAGAGGTGGGCCCCCTTTATAGCATCAATCCAATCCTGAGGAGCAACCTCGAAAGACCTGACAGAATAATCGTCCCAAGAGTTCTGATCCTCCTGGTTGGATTGATCCAAGGGATGGCCACCTTAGATGACGTACTGGCCGCACTAGGCTTAGTGCAGGTGGAATTAGCCACCTCCCGCCAGGAAACTGCTGCGTTGCAGGCACGGATGGATGCCTTACAGGGGAACCCTTTTGATGCAGGGAACCCCGCCCCTCCACCTGCCTCAGTAGTGGTAGAAATGCCTTCCCCTGTTCCATTAGCTCCCCCTGAAAGATTTCTGGGAGATAGAAAAAAGGTGCAGGTATTCATGACTCAGGTGATGTTACATTTCACCTGTAAACCCAAATGTTTTCTTACTAACCAATCCAGGGTTTCTTTTCTGATTTCCTACTTGGGTGGAGAGGCAGCTCAGTGGGCGGTCCCTATCGTCAAGAATAACGATGCAATCCTTTATGATTGGGATTTGTTTCGTACCGAATTCGAAAAGACTTTTGACAGGAGAGCAGAAACCTTTTCCGCTGATAAGGAATTGCTTGTCCTCAAACAAGGCAATTCTGATTTAGTCACATATCTGAACCACTTTAGGAGGTTGATTGCGGAAACTGATTGGCCTGAGGCTAAGCAGATGGTTTTGTTCTACCAAGGACTCACAGAAAATTTAAAAGATGTCATAGCCCAGGTTGAACCCCAGCCTACAACGTGTGCTGCTTTTATTGATTTGGCCTTGCGTTTGGACCACAGGTTACGAGAAAGAAAAGGAGAGCAAGGAAGGAAAGACAGACCACTACTCTTGGGTGACAAACCAACAAGTGGGGAAAAGCCTGAGGGAAAAACGGAACCTATGGAAATTGGAGTGGTACGAGCGTCCTTCACCTCGAGCGAAAGAGAACATCACCGCAAATTTGGGCTCTGTCTTTACTGTGGGAAAAAAGGACACTTCCTGCGCGAATGCCCAGTGAAGCCTAAGGGAGGTCGCTATCGTACAGGACAAGGAGCGGTATCCACAGTTGACAAGGGGTCGGAAAACTCCAATGCTTGAGTTTGAAGGAAGGGAGGAACTCGAGCACGCACTTCATCCCTTCAGTAACAGAAGAGGACTTAGTGGGAAACCAACTATTCTTTTTGGACATGGAATTGTGGATAGACCACACCCCCAAGAACATCCGAGCCCTGGTAGACTCAGGAGCGACAGGTTGTTTTATGGATTTGGCGGAAGCTCGTAGACTGGGGGTGACTCCCGTCACTAAATCTGTCCCTGAAGCTGTGTTTGCAGTAGACGGCCATGAATTAGAATCCGGTCCTATCAACCAACATACACCTGAATACGAGTTGTGGTATGAGGGTTACCACATAGAACGTCTTTCGTTCTATCTCATTCATGCCCCTACTTATGGGGTGATATTGGGACTCCCTTGGCTGAAGAAACATGAACCCACCATTAAGTGGACGAATCAGTCTTTGGAATTCTCCTCCCCTTATTGCCAAGAACATTGCATCAGAGAGAATCCTCGACCTTCCAGAGTGCTGGCTGTTACCCACCTTGTTCCTACCGCCGCTGAAAATGAGGTGGAATTACCTAGTTGTTACCAGGACTATGGGGAGGTTTTCAGTAAGGTTTTCAGTAAAGTGAAAGCAGAAGTGCTTCCTCCTCACAGAGAATACGACTGCCGTATCGATCTAACACCTGGGTCTGTCATTCCATGTGGCAGGATATATGCTTTATCACAACCCGAAACAGAACATCTCCGGGAATACTTGGATAACCTCCTTGCTTTGGGATTCATCAGACCTTCTAGGTCTCCAGCAGCTTCCCCGCTTTTCTTCATCCCGAAGGCTAACGGGGAATTACGCTGTTGTATTGACTATAGGGCATTGAATGCCATAACTATCAAGAACCAATATCTGTTCCCATTGATACCGGTATTATTGGAGCAGGTGAGATCAGCCAAAATCTATACGAAATTGGACCTGAGAGGGGCCTACCATTTAGTGCGCATGCGAAGCGGCGACGAATGGAAGACCGCATTTAAGACGAGGTATGGACTCTTTGAGTACCTGGTGATGCCCTTTGGGCTCTGTAACGCCCCTGCCTCTTTCCAATTCTTCCTCAATGAGGTTTTAAGAGACTTCCTAGACATCTTTGTAGTAGTCTACATAGATGACATCTTGATATATTCCAATGATGAACCAGAACATCAAAGACATGTGTGTCAGGTGCTGCAGGCCTTAAAACAAAACCAACTGTACTGCAAATTACCAAAGTGTGAATTCCACGTTACCACCGTTGAATTCCTAGGAGTCATGCTCACACCATCAGGGCAAGTAATGGCAGAAAGAAAGGTACGTGCCATTGTGGAGTGGCCTAGACCCAACAGCGTCAAAGACATTCAAAAACTCCTTGGATTCGCAAACTTCTATAGGAGGTTCATCTCGCACTTTTCGGACATGGTAACCCCACTCACAAAATTGACCCGGAAGAATACCCCCTTTGTGTGGGGCTTCGACGAACAAACCGCCTTTGACCGGTTGAAAACCGCTTTCACGTCTGCACCGGTGTTAATCCATGCTGATCCGAAACTCCCCTTTGTGGTGGAAGCTGATGCTTCGGAACTAGCAGTCGGGGCCGTTCTCTCACAAAGGAATGAGAGTACAGGTCATCTCCATCCCATTGCGTTCATGTCTCGCAAATTGAATACCGCCGAACGCAACTACACCATTGCTGAGAAAGAACTGTTAGCAATTAAGGACGCCTTCACTGAATGGAGGCATTGGTAGATGGGCGCCTCTCAGCAAATCACGGTGTATACTGACCGCCGTAACCTGCAGTTCATGCGAGCAGCTCGCCATCTCACCCCCAGACAACTTCGATGGATGCTTTTTTTTCTGAATTTCATTTTGTGGTTACTTTTCGTCCGGGATGTGACAACCGGAAGGCGGATGCTCTCACGCGTCAGGAAAACAACCCAGCGGTAACATCATCGCCAGAGACTAGCATCATTGAACCCCAAAAGGTGGTAGGAGTGATACACACCGAGGAGTTTCTCCACAAAGTCAAGAGAGGTATACAAACCTTTGCCTGGAAAACATGGATCCTTCTACATCCAGAATGGAGAGTCCGTCAGGGGTTGCCAAGAAAAGGGTCTCAGTTGCTTCTTCCCACGCTAGCCTTGAGACAACAAGCATTCAAATGGTGTCACGATCTGCCGTGTGCGGGACACACTGGAGGGAAGAAAACCTTGGAGAAAATGCTACGCACCTATTGGTGGCCCACCATCCGTCCTGATGTGTTTGCTTGGGTTCAACAGTGTGACATTTGTTCGCAGGCCAAGAGCGATCATCGACCTGCACAAGGGCTTTTGCAAACCATGCCCACTCCTGTGAGTCCTTGGGAGAGCTTTTCTGTGGATTTTGTGGTGGGTCTCCCTAATGATCACGGGATGACAGCTATTGTAGTTGTAGTGGATTATTTAACTAAAATGGGTCACTTCATTGCCTGTAAAGGGGTTCCCACAGCTAGCCAGCTTGCCCATTTATTGCTCCTTCATGTAATCAAATTGCATGGACTTCCCAAGGTCATAGTTTCGGACAGAGGAGCCCAATTCACCGCTAAATTTTGGAAGGTCTGGTGTGACAGGTTAGGCATTGCCTCTTCCCTGTCCACCAGCTTTCATCCTCAGACGGACGGGCAAACCGAAAGGTTAAATCAGACCCTCAAACAATACCTGAGGTGTTTTGTAGATACCACTAATGAGGCATGGGTTGACTGGTTGTGGAGGCCTGAGGTAGCATATAACGATGCTGCCCATTCCTCTACTTCGTACACCCCGTTTTTCTGTACCTACGGGTTTCACCCTAGATTTGCCCCCTTGAGTGTGCCAGTAGCTGAAGCTCAGATCCCGCAGTTGCAGACCCGATTGGTGCAGTTGCGGAAAACCGTACTGCAAGCAAGAAGGAATCTTGAGAAAGCGAAACAGAAATACAAGACACAGGCTGATAAACACCGCAGGTGTTGCCCTGTGTATAGAAAAGGGGATTGGGTGTGGCTGTCCACTCGAAATATCCATTTCCGCAAGTATAGTGTCTTCAACCCTAGGTTCATTGGCCCTTACCAAGTGGTTCGCCACGTCAACCCTGTGGCGGTGAAAGTGAGACTTCCATCGCATTTCAGAATACATCCGGTGTTCCATGTCTCGCTGCTCAAACTGGCACAGTGTCCCCGTTCTAAAACCCCTTCGCCTGTGAGAGTACAACAGGATGTGGAGTACGAAGTGTGGTGCATCTTGGATGCCCGTAGAGTGCGAGGTAAACTCCAATACTTGGTATCATGGAAAGGGTATGGACCGGAGGAGGACTCCTCGGAGCCTGTGGGTGCTATTCATGCTCCTAGACTGGTGCGGAAGTTCCATTTGTCTCATCCTGGTATACCTGGTGGCAGTCAGTGAATTTTGCTGAGGGGGGGTGTCCTGTCAGGATTCCCCGGCCGCTGGTAGATCACTGCCTGCAATGAGAGTCTGTAAGGGGCTCGAAAACTACATTTCCCATGTTACTTAGCGCGGCGCGCTGGAATGACGCTGTGCGACCGGAAGGAATATCATGGCGTTTTCTGAGAGAATCGCTGCCGATTATTCTTCCTGGCGAGCCAGTTTGATTGCTTGTGTTTCCTGTGTTCTAGTTGGCGTTTGTCGTTGTGGGCTGAGGTAAGCTCACGTTATTGTTGCGCTGGATTCCGTGGATTACTGTGGAGGGGCTTAGGAAGCACCCACAGCGAGAGCGGAGTACCGGTGTTCTCAGCACCAGTTTGTGGAGTACTGTGGAGGGGCTTAGGAAGCGCCCGTATCAAGAGTGGAGAACGCTGGGACAGGTTTTCCACTGGTCGAGGGGGGTGCTTGGTTTGAGTGCATTCCTGGGGAGCACGGTGTTCGTTGACCTGCTCCAAAACTAACTACGGGAGTGTGAATCTCCTATCCCTGCCGGACACCTAGGCTTAGGTGCCGCATGTTCATCTATGAGCGTTTCATTCCTGTTGGCGCCTGCAGAGAAGAATCTGCATAGACGCTATGTTTTTGCTTTGCGCTGGGCGTATTTTCTGTTGTTAATTTGGTACCAGGAACTTACTTGGTGAACTCTAGTTAGGGGTTGTATGAATCGTTTAGGGGTTGACTCTTTCGCTTCCTGCGCTGACCCTTGAACTTGCTGCTCATACATATCCTCAGAGGGGGAAACCTTACGATCACTGTAAGAAGCTACGGGAAAGGAGTGATATTTACTTACTTTGTGTCCTGGGGCATTCTGGTTTACTTCATCCCCATTCTGGTAGGAAAACCAGGGGATTTAGAAGAAGCCCTTTATATCACACCTTTTTGTTTCTGCATACCTGTAGGATATTGCAGGTGAGGAAAAGCGTAGCGTATTGTATAGTTTAGGTAGCAGTTGAGGGTTACCATTCCACTCATCCCATGCTTTCTGTATCTACAGGTTTCCGGTTCCAGTTGCCCAGCTGTTCCCCTCCGGACCTATCTTTTCCCCCGCTTGATCTCCTTAATAGTCTGTGACCTTGATAGCCAGACTTGGGATGATCTAGAGGTGGGCCCCCTTTATAGCATCAATCCAATCCCGAGGAGCAACCTCGAAAGACCTGACATCGGGGGAGACCTTTTTCGTCTCTCCTTCTCTGTCAAGCTGGTACTATATCCAGTCACGTTCCAACCAACGTAAGCCTGCACCTCATCCTTAGGGATAGCATTATATGCATCAATATCTCGGAGCATATCTACTATTCCCTTTATCAAGGCACTATTTCTCGGATTGTCTTTCACGGAACGTAAGGGATATACCTCATTTGCATAGATGAACATAGTCTGAAAAGCCCATACTGACCCATTGAAAGAAACAGGCAAAACCAAATAAGGCATACCTCTATCTGTCGTTTGAGGCATAAGACCACAAACCTAGCAATTAGTAGTATTTACTACCAACTGATGCTGATGCAACAGCTGTATAAACGAATTGTTAACAAATTCTGACCTCCTTGTCTGTTCATGTTCAGGCAACGTGTAAAATTGGTGCAAAGAAACAGTAGAAAAAGAAAGCATAGGTTGGGAGGTGGGTGCAGATTTCAGTGGTGTAGCATAAACAATCTAACCCACACAAGCTAATGTGATACTTAAAGACATAAAAGAACACAATATGATAAAACATTTGCTACGTATTAATGTATAGAATCTTGTCTTAAAATCCATTTTATCAACAACTCTCTCAGTTACAAAAAACTCCATCCTCTAACGTGCTGCTCACGGCAATTTTCCCTCTTCACTTAAGTGTGCGTCCAGGCGTCCTAGACGTCCCTAGAACCGCAGACCTTTCGTCAATACACGGGTCACCCCTTAAGAACTTATACCGTGACCCTGCAGCTAAGCTCGGATGGTAGCTCAAAAAAGAAAAATAGAACAAAAAAGTTTCTTGTCTGAAAAAGTATAGTTCTCAAAAATTTCAGATTTTATTTGTCCATGTTAGACCTCAGATTATAGCGTTCTTTACCAGACACCGTCTAATCCTCGAAAAGCGTCTCTGGTTGCGTAGTATCAAGTCTCAAATGCAATGGCACAGCTTCTTGCAGAACTTCGTCATCCGCACGTTCCGACTGAGTCCATTTCAAACAAGCATCACTAAAAGGCACAAATCTCGGAACCCTTTCAGTCTCGGAATCAGCAATACCATTTCTGACCCATTGGTCATATAGTAAGGGTAAGGGTAACCTTTTACAATGAGTGGCGTGCACCCAATTTTTCTTGCCGCAAACCTTGACAGCAGTCCGAGTCGCCAATAACACCTGGTATGGACCCGTCCACCTCGGTTCCAGATTCTTTGTCCACTGTAAATTCCTCACGAGAGTCCAGTCTCCAGGTTGAGTCGAGTGACCTGCATCCACAGAAGCTGAAGGTAAAGTATTGTGCACTTGTTGGTGAAGAACACGCAATTTAGCAGTCAAGTCATGTAAGTAATCAACCAACATAGGATACTCGATGTCGCAATATTCATTTGGCCTTGGCACACCCCAAACATTCGCCAGGCGACCAAAAACAATTTCGTATGGGCTAAGTCCCACACGAGAATGTACTGTCGTCCTCATTGACAAAAGTGCCAACGGCAAGCATCGGGCAGTGTAAGGCCAGTGCTCGCTTGTATCTTGGCCAATTTAAGCTTAAGAGTGCCATTGTAGCACTCGACTGGGGATGATTCGCAGCGTGGAATTTCTGTCTGATTCTTCATAATCTGACCCACAAATTCACTTCCTTTGTCACTCTAGACCATTCTCGGCAAACCATACCTAGGGAAATATTCTTTGAGCAAAACCTTGGCTGTAGATAAAGCAGTATTATCCTTGAGGGGGTAGGCCTCTATCCATCGGAAAAAGGCACAAACAACCACAAGGACATACTTTAGGTTGTTGCATCTTTCCATGTGAATAAAATCCACAGCAAAAATGGAAGGGAGACCCACGCCAATGCTGCCAGGTCTAACCCGTGTCCCCTCCAGCTGAAAAGTGGGGAGAACTACCCTAACTCCTGGGAGTTCTCTTCACTAAGGTGGAAAAATCTGGACAGACCAACATCGTTGGCGTGTTCTGTACCAGGGCGGTGTTCCACCGTGAAGTCCATACCCTGTAGGGATATGGACCACCTAAACAGCTTTGGATTCTCACCCCTCATCTGCATCAACCATCTGAGGGGCCTGTGTTCTGTCTGAACCCGGAAATGAGTCCCAAACAGGTATGGTCTCAGCTTCTTCAGTGCCCAGACCACAGCAAATGCTTAACGCTCAATAGCACTCCACCTCTGTTCCAGTGGAAGTAACCTTCTACTGATAAAGGCTACAGGTTGATCTAGGCCCTCCTCATTCATCTGTGACAAAACAGCCCCCACACCATGCTCTGAAGCGTCTGTCTGGACAATGAACTCTCTTGAGAAGTTGGGTGCCAGGAGCAAGGGCGCCGTGCACATGGCAGCTTTCAGGGCCTCAAAGGCTTTCTGACAGGTGTCAGTCCAAATCACTTTCTTTGGCTGCTTCCTGGAAGTCAGCTCTGTCAAGGGTGCAACAATGTTGCCATACCCCTTGACAAACCTCCTGTAATACCCTGTGAGACCTAAGAAGGCTCTCACCTCTGTCTGGGTTTTGGGCGGTTCCCAAGCCAGGATGGTTTCAATCTTGGGTTGTAGGGGTGCCGCCTGGCCGCTCCCAACTTGGTGTCCCAAGTACACCACAGAACCCTGCCCGATCTGGCACTTACTCGCCTTTATCGTGAGGCCTGCCCTCCGCAGAGCCAACAACACTTCCCAGAGGTGGTGCAGATGTTCCTCCCAACTGGCACTGAACACTGCGATGTCATCCAAGAAGGCGGCACTGAACTCATCCAGTCCAGTCAACACCTGGTTGACCAACCTCTGCAAGGTGGCAGGGGCATTCTTCATCCCAAAAGGCATAACACGGAAATGAAAATGCCCATCTGGGGTTGAGAATGCTGACCTCTCCTTTGCCCCATCAGTCAAGGCGATCTGCCAGTACCCAGATGTCAAATCAAACGTGCTGAGGTACCGTGCAGCCCCTAGCCGATCAATGAGCTATCCAGCTCTGGGGATGGGGTGCGCGTCAGCCTTCGTGACTAAATTGAGTCCTCTGTATTCCACACCGAACCGAAGTTCAGATGTGGCACCCGGCGCTGCAGCCTTTGGGACTAAGACCACTGGGCTGGCCCAAGGACTGCTATATGACTCTATCACCCCAAGTGCAAGCATCATTGAGACCTCCTCTTTGATGCAAGCTCTTACCCTGTCAGTTACCCTGTAAGACTTGTGCTTCACAGGTAAGCTGTGTCCTGTATCCACATCATGGATGCACCACTCTGTGATACTAGGAACCAGGGAGAACAGATCAGAAAACTGTCTCAGCAACTGGCGGCAGTCATTCGCTGCTCATGGGTCAGGGTGGAAGAGAGGATAACACCGTTCACTGACCCATCTTGCTCTGAGGCTGACAGGAGGTCAGGAAGAAGCTCAGTCTCCTCCCCCATCCCAGCATCTGTTGCCAAGAGCATGCCCACTTCAGACCTCTCTAAGTGGAGCTTAAGGCGGTTGACATGTAGGACCCTCAAGGGGTTCCTAGGAGACCGCAAGTCCACCAAGTAGGTAACCGGACTCTTGCGCTCCACAGCCTCAAAGGGACCGGTCCACTTATCCTGGAGCGCGCAGGGCTCCACCGGGGCCATGACCCACACCTTCTGTCCAGGTTGAAGCTCTACCAGAGTGGCATTCTGGTCATACCAACGCTTCATCTCCTCCTGGCTGGCCTCCAGATTCCCCTGAGAGAGTTCATTGAAGCGCCTGGTCTGGTTTCTGAAGGCCAGCATGTAGCTATATACAACCTGGGGAGGTTTCCTGGAAGATTGCTCCCAGCCTTCTTTAACCAGACTCAGAGGTCTTCTGACCGGGTGTCCATAGAGCAACTCAAAGGGGCTGAACCCTAGAGATTTCTGTGGCACCTCCCGGTATGCAAAGATTAGGCATGGTAAGAAGACTTCCCACTTAACGCCTCATGGGTTCCTCAAGACCCATAATCATGCCCCTCAGGGTCCGGTTGAACCTTTCAACCAACCCATTTCCTTGGGGGTGGTAAGGAGTGGTGAACTTGTAGGTTACCCCACACTCCTGCCACAGGGACTTCATATACTTGGAAATGAAGTTGGTGCCCCGGTCAGACACTACCTCGCGAGGGAATCCCACTCGGGAGAAAATTCCCATCAGTGCTCGTCCTACCACGGGGGCCGTCACTGTCCTCAGAGGTATGGCTTCCGGGTACCAGGTGGCATGGTCCACCAAGACCAGGATGAACCTGTTGCCCATGGCTGTATTGGGGTCCAGTGGCCCCACTATGTCAATCCCCACCCACTCAAAGGGGGTACTGAACACAGGGAATGGTTGGAGAGGAGCCTTGTGCTTCCTCCTACTCTTTCCACTTGCCTGGCATGTCTGACATGTCCTGCAATGGGTATCTGAATGATTGCGCATTTGAGGCCAATGAAAGTAGGTAACAAGCCTTTCAAAGGTCTTGTCCTGCCCCAAATGTCCTGCTAAAGGCACATCATGAGCCAGCCCCAGTAGGAAGGCTCTGAACTTCTGGGGTACCACCAGCCCACGGGCTGACCCAGGCTCAGCAACCCTAGGCTCACTATACAGGAGACCATTCTCCCAGTAGATCCAATGTGATCCAGACTGATCGCCTGTTGCCTGGCTTGCAGCCTGTTGCCGCAAGCCTTCTAGAGAAGGGCATTCTTTCTACTCCCTGTAGAATTCTTCCCTGGAGGGGCCTCCTTCTTACTGCCAATGGGTCAGCTCAGGCAGGTCCCCCAGTTCAGCTATCTGTTCCCCGGTAGGCTACAGGGCATGCCCCTCAGGGTCTGCCTCCTCCTGGGCCGTGGGCACTTCGGGGGCCGGTTTCCTGCACCCCCTGCCACTTCTTTCCAAGGCAGGGTCCTGGGCCTCCCTCTCAGGCTCCAGGTCCTCTTAAGAACCCCTACTGGCTGACATTGACCGGGTGGTCACACATGATCAGTCAGGCAGTCCAACCATCTTCAAGTGAGTACTCTTCTCCACCTTTTCCCAAAGGGAGCTCTCCAAATCATTTCCCAACCAGGGGTGTGGAATTTAATAAAATATCTACTTGTCCATGGTGCAGGTTGCTTCATAAATCTACTTGTCCTGTAACAAAATCCACTTGTCCCTTTGATGCCATGTAGTATTAACAACTTATGGTAGCAATCTCATTGTATAAGAGTTCTGATATAGCCTCTCCGATTATTTCAGGGCTCATACCATAGTAGTGTTTAAATATTTGCAATCCCCTTATGTTGTCACGTTTCTGCAGATCTAAATACTGGGGCTGAAAGTAGTGGTAAGCAATAGTTCCATGGTTAGAATGCCCTTTTGAGTCTGTGCAAACATACTAACTTGCATGTTTTAAGGGTTTTCAACAACTCTTCTCTAATCTTTTCCCATACTGAGAAATGTTGGAAATTTACTTCCGAAAATGGCAGATGTAGACCTTCTTCCAGAGTTGGGGAAAAGTGGTCGGAAGGAAAGCGAACTTGCAAACAATCAGATTTTTGCTTGAGCAAATCTACACATGCAAATTTGCTCATGCTAAAATGCAGTTCAAATATTTTCTAAGAGTACTATATCTTGTCCTACTTTTGTAAATTCTTTGGAATTCACGAAAGCCGTATAGCTGCACTTAATTCAAGGACATATACCATTGGTGCACTTTTGAGACTTTGTTTAAAAATTGGGCCCATAGATTTTATCTGGTGTTGACCATGACCCTTTGCATTTATTAAAATCCTGTCTCTCTGCATCGGCTGGTTTCACAGTGACCACATTCTGCTCTTTCCCAAGGAGCATATTGGCACACAAAGTAGTTTTATTCAGTGCTAGTAACTACTGTGGCAGTGTGGGCTTTGAAAGACCAAAAACCATTTTTGCTTTTGCCAATGTTTGTTATGATGGTGAGGGCCCGGCAGCTCCCACACAAATACGGTTTTACAAAAACCATGCCAAAACAATGCACACATTGACAAAACTAAAAAGCTGACTACCAATTTCATGCCTACTGGCTTTGCCAATGCTTGTTTATTTTTGTTTCCCATAATCTTATTGAAAGTGGTTACACTGATTTTCCATTATACTAGCATGCATCAACACATGTTACTAAATGATGCTGCAAACAGTTGTACCTGCAATTTTACAGTAGTTTAGCTAAATGTTTTTTTCCTGCTTTCATTTTTTAGGAACATTTTATTTTGAAAGCCACGTATCATTAATCTTGCTTTCAAGCTTCTACAAATGTTTGCTTCAAATCAGAGAACATAGCCTCATATTGCTAAACTATGAAAACATGTGTACACTCTGTATACTGGAACCACTGTTAGTAGTGCAGTCAGAGCTTACAACATTTACTTGGAGTGCTCACCTTAATCATATTAATTAATGAACCATAAATACAAGTTTGAACAGCATTAACATGTGGACAGAAATATTACCTTAACTGCAGACCACGCCTGATCCATAATGTGGTACTGCAAACTGGCAGCAAAAGTGTTTGTGCTGCAGGGGGTTGGGCCTACTTGTCCCAAGGACAAAATACACATGAAAACTTGTTGCCCTTGACCCCAAACAATATGTCCTGGGAGTCGGGCTATAGGAATTCCACATCCCTGCCCAACAAACAGTCAACAGGCATGGCGGGCCTCACAGCTACCTGAAGAGTACCAGAGACCCCCCCCACTCAAAGGGAACCTGAGCCATTGGACAATGAATCTCTGTGTTGTCGGCGTTAACAACTCGGCAGAATGCATGAGGGACAATCTGCTCTTGAGTCACTAGATGACACCTGACGGCTGTCACACTGGCTCCTGTGTCTCAAAGAGCCTCCACCTTGAGTCTATTGACGGTCACCCACTGCCCATATTTTTTAGTGTTCTTGGGCAGCTGAGCTTCTGAGACCATCTCACAGTCTCCTAAAGAGACAAGGGTCATCTGTACGAGAACCCAGCCACCTTGGACTTCAATCTCCTCCCCCAAGGCTACACTAGCCATCTGCCGGGGCGGAGCACCAGCGGTTGCTTGTTTACCAAACAGGCGGCACCTGATATAATTCACCTTATGACCTAGGTCGCCACACTTGTAACATTTCAGGGGCCCCTGGAGAACAGGACTACCTGTCGGGCCGCTTGCTTTCTCTCAGGGGGAGGCTGAGAACCTCTCACAGGGTTCCCTTGGGGACTACTTTGGGGCCCTTTGCGGAGCTCCTTCTGTTTACCCTTATCCCCCCCACTCTTCTGCTGGGGACCCTGCCCACCTTTGGCTGAGTCTCCCATGTGACCCTTGTGGACCCTGGTACGGACCCAGCGGTTCGCCTCCTCAGCAAGCTTCCTAGGGTTAGTCAGCTTGCTATCTATCAGATGCTGGCGCAGCTCTGTAAAACAATTATCAGACAAGTGGTCCCAAGCAATCAAATCAAAGAGACCTTGAAAATCATTAACCTTGCTGCCCTTTACCCAACCATCCAATGCTCTGCAAAAGAAAGTGACATATTCAACCCAAGTACTGTTTTCTAACTTTTTGCATTTCCTAAACCTTTGTCTATAGAGCTCAGGTGTCAAACCATATCTAGACATCAATGCATCTTTCATGTGGCTGTATGAATTGTGGACTCCAGAAGGCAAGTCTAACAATGTATCCGGCCCCTCACTAAGGAACCGTCCCCACAACCCCGCTCCCCAATCTCTCTCAGGGATCCGGTGGGAAGACATGGCAACCTCATAGTCTCTGAACCACTGATCAATTTCATCATTTTTATAAAACTCTTTCACCACATCCTTGGGAATATACACTCTACTTTCTGTATGTACTGACGGTATGCTGCCACCAGAGGGAGTAATATCTACATTTTTAGCTTTTAACTCCAACTCCCTCAAAACCTTCTCATGTTCAAACTGTATTTTCTTTTCTTCCAGGGCTAACTTCCTGGTTTACATTTCAAATTCTAACTGCCCAGTTAACTTCAGTTTGGTCAGCTCTATCTCATGCCTCCTATTTCTCTCTCTGTCCTCCAGCTCCTCTGGAGACAGACTTTTGTTAGAAGTATTGCTACCGGCAGGGGAAGGTGGCTTCCCTCCTCCTAGGCCCACCGGCCCTTCCTGTTGTACTTCCGCATCATCATCCCCTTCCTCAATGACCGGGGTTTTCCTTGCTTCTACCCAGGCCCTCAGCGCCTTGTAGAACTCTTCCTTCACTCTAAATCCAGAAGTGGAAACATTGACCTTTTTGCAAAAGTACTTCAGCTGCCTTACTTTGTAGCTTTCCAGTTTCTCTTCTTCCCATTCACAGTCAATAGAGGCTATGGATTCTGTATCTCCCATGATAACTGAATCCGGCATTTTTCAAAAATAGGGCAAAAATTCAAAAAGGAATCTACCAAAAAGTATGCAGTATCGTTATGGTCTGCACTCACTAAGTAGTGTTCACCAGTCACTGCACATGAGTCACAACTGCAAATTCAGTATCCTCACCGCTGACTACCAATGTTAGATTTGGGGGTCTCTCGTTGGCACAGGTAGGTACTTGTGACAAGCAGGGACCCTCTCCTCTAGTCAGGATAAGGGGGTTGCACACCTAAAATAACCCCTGCTCACCCTCTAGGTTGCGTGGCGCGAGCAGTCAAGGCTTATCTCAGAGGCGTTGTAAGTTAAGCAGTTGTGACTACATACAGTAACCCAGTGACAACACTACAAATGGACACCACACAGGTTTTATATAAAAAATAAGTAGACTTTACCACAAAACCATAAACGACAAAAATACACACTATGATTACTTTAGGATGGAAGATTTTAAGCTTAGTTCAGTTTAGTTCTTGGATGCGATACTCTGCGTCAATGTACCTTACGTTGCATTGCGCGTCCACGACTAGCAATGTTGCAGGGATGGGAATGCGGCAAAGTTCAGATACAAAGAAATAAAGACGTGAGGATCTTCCAGATGTGGCACGTTTCTCGGGGATGCAAGAAGTTCTCCGTTCGATGCGTGGACTGCAGCGGTGACACACTTGTTCAGAAGTGCGACGGCAACAGCTCCAACTGCGACACTCTTCTCCACGATGCGTGAAGCTTCCGCACGATGCGACAACTACAACGGCAAAATACTTGTTCAGAAATGCAACGGCAGCAGCTCCGACGGCGGCGCGCTTCTCGGGGATGCGAGGCGCTTTCTCCGATGCAGTGCAATGCGACAGTTCCAGCGACGACACCCTTTTTCAGAAGTTCAACGGTAGGCCCAGCGACGGTGACACACTTCTTCCTTGATGCGAGACTCTTCTCTCGGTTCAGTGCAGTGCGACAACTCCTGCGGCGACACCCTTGTTCAAAAGTGCGACAGCAGCAGCAACGACGGTGACACGCTTCTTCTTCTTGCGGCACGCTTCTCTCCGATGCGGTGCAGTGCGACAGTTCCAGCGGCGACACCCTCCTTCATCGGAGTTGCGACAGCAGGCACAGCGACGGCGACACGCTTCTTCTCGTTGAGTCGCGCTTCCAGCTCCTTGCGACACGCAGTTCCTCAGAAGGCCCAAAACAGCAGCAGGCACTTCCACAAGAACTCTGGGGAGCTGGGGGTGGAAGCCTGTTGTCCCTGAGACTTCAGCAGGAGGCAAGGTCTTTTCCAAGCCCTAGGAGATCCTCCACAAGTTGAAAGCAAAGTTACAAAGTTCCTTTCTCCTTCCTTTGGCAGTAAGACAACCACTGCAGGCCAATCCCCCAAGCAGCACTTCAGCTTGGGAATAGTCTCTCCTCAGTTTCTTCAGGTTCCACTCCTCAGTAAAGGTTTCTTCTTGTTGTTCAGAGTGATCTAATCTCTTGGGAGCAGGGTCCCAATATTTATACCCCAAATCCTTTGTTCTCTGAGACCAGGGGACCTTTGCCTTGTCCAGCCCAGTTCCTGAGCACTCTGTTTACCAGACTTCTCCTTTCCTTTCACAGTGCAGGACAGAAACATCAGACGCCCCACAGGAGGTGGAGCCAGCATTGTGGAAGGCAAGTACCATCCTGGAGCACTCTGTTGACAGGACTCCTTCTCTTCTTTCAGTGTGCAGGGCAGAGACATCAGCCGCTCCTCAGGGGGTGGAGCCAGCATTGTGGAAGGCAGGCACAGCCCTATTCAGAGTTCAGGTGCACTCCTCCCTCCCATCAAGGTGCAGATCTCTCTATTCACCACTGAGTGACTCAGTTTGTCTCCTGGAATTCCCCAGTCCTGTCACTCACAAAACCAGACAAAGGAATACACAACCTAGCAGAGGCAGGTTTGAATGGTTAGACAAGTAAATACCTACTTTCTAAAGTGGTATTTGCAAACACAGAATATTAAAATAAACTTTACTAAAATATGTATTTTATTATTCTGAGTCCATGCATACTAAACTCGAATTTTCACCATGTTCTCTGAGCCTGTTAGGATTATAAAATGTAACAATTCTAACAGCCCATTCTGGCCTATGGAGAACAGGTAGCCTTGCAATAGTGAAAAAAACGAAAATGGCTGTAATTCACTATTAGGACATGCCACACACATTAGGGCTTGTCCTACCTTATACTTACAATGCACCCTGCCCTTGGGCCTACCATAGCGGTGACTAATATGAAGAAAAGGGAAGGTTTAGGGCCTGGCAATTGGGTGCACTTGCCCAGTCAGCATGACAGTACCAGACTGCACGCAGGCTCAGCAATGGCAGACCTTAGACACACTTTACAAGGCTGCTTTTGTGGGTGGCACAACCAGTGCTGCAAGTCCACCAGCAGCATTTGGATTACACGCCCTGGCACACGCAGTGCACTAGACTAGGGTCTGACAAGTAAACCATAGCCAAACATGGAACTACTGATCAATACATCAATTTACAATAGGGAGCACTTGCACTGTGGCACTGAATAGCAGTGGCACAGTGCCCAAAGCATATATACACAAGCAAAATACATGAGGCAACAGCAAAAATGGAAGGGAGACCCACGCCAATGGTGCCAGGTCTAACAGACCACTACTGTCCTCCAATGTATACACGGCTGCTGCATTCTTAAAACCGCCAACTGCGTTTGATACTGCAAAAAAACGGAATATTGGCGATAGATGGACTGCATGGATAGAGACTTTAGAAGAGTTTATAGATGCAATAGATGCAAAAGAGTATAAAGTATCTTGAGAAACATGGCCAGTGAAGGAGTGAAAGAAGCCATGAAAAAGAATTTACAAGAAGGTGAAAAGACATATGATCAAATCAAAAACGCCTTTAATGTCAGGTTTAAGCCAGTGACAAATGTGAATTATAAAGGATACATATTCAGCCAAGAATGCCAGAGACCAGGTAATGAGTTTGTTGAAAAGACTGGATGTTTGGAAAATCACTGTAAATTCTATTATTGTATGATGAGGAGGCTACGCTCCTCGGAGTAATCAATGGATGTCTGTCGTATGCATTTCAATGACAAATGCTGATGGAAACTGAGCTTGTATCAAGTCCTCAAGGCTGCTTGCGCTGATAAGCGTACTTATCGCCAAGTGACTGACATGGAGTCTGTAGTGCGTCGGTCATGAGCATGAAAAGTAAGCCAAGGTACAAGGTCGAGTGACACGCGGATCTGTTTCCACAGAAAAAGAAAACGTGTTAAAGATATGCTCTGTCATTTCCACACGAAGGTAAATGTCCCGCCATTGGACAGATATGCATAGACTGTGGTAAAGCAAATCATTTCGTGACGACTTGCAATGCGAAGATAAAAGTAAGTTTGTTGCAGATTGAAGACAAAATGGCCGACCAAACGCTACATCAGTGACATTCAACGTACTCACACAAGGCTAAGAGGTCACACCAATTGAGTCAATTCAACGCAAAATGAAGTTGATAATCGTCTAAATCGTCGAGAAAGAATTCCTCCGTGTCTGTTTACAATGAAAGGGAAAATGACAATTGTGCAATATTGATGTTTGCTTCAAAAAGCCATGCACATATGGGGCTAGTCGAATGTGATAAAAAATCCAAAGTGAAGACAATTCAACATGAACACAGCTGTGCGTCGATAAATATTATGCCGCTGGAGATGTATCACGAATTATCTCCGGTACCACAATTTACTAATTCAAAGACTAAAGTATACTCATGGACTGCCTCAACGCCCTTCAATAGTCAAATAAATTTGTTTTAGCCATGATGAAACATAAGAAAACTGTGGTGAATGCGCCTATTCATGTACTTCAAGGAAAAGCTTCAAGTGTTTGCTGAGTTTCCATAGTGCTGCTGATATGGGACTGATATCGGTGAACTACACTATGAATGCTCATCATGAAATTGTAAGTCAATTTCCTTCATTATTTCATTCGTCGGGAAAAGTCAAACAATGAAATTAAGGTTACACATAAATGAGAATTTTCATCAAAGACAGGGGAGTTGCGTTTCACTTGCATGAAGCTGTTGAAAAGGAACTTCATTTTTTACTTATACGTGGCATCATTGAACACTCCATTGGTCCGACACCATGGCTTTCTCCCATTGTAACAGTGCCTAAAAGACACAGTGAAGGACCTGTACGCATAAGTGTTGACATGCGCCAATCCAACAAGGCAACTAAGCAAGAAAAACCTCACAGTCCGCACATTGCTGATATAATAACTCAATTGAATGGCGCAGAGTTCTTCTCTCGACTCAACCTAAATAAAGGAACTTACCAATTAGAACTTGAAGAAAAATCCAGATACGTTGCAACCTTTTCTACGCATATTGGTTTGTTTTGCTACAAGCAATTGAGTTTTGGTATATCCTCTGCTGCAGAACTTTTCCAAGACGTCATTTGACTTATCTTATAGCCTGTAGTAAATGCATTTAAGTATAGTGATATATTGTTATTGTGGGGCTGCACAGAAAGAGCATTACAAAACTCTCATGCAAGTATGTCGATTGCTGAATGATGCAGCCTTAACTCTGAATGCTGACAAATGTGAATTCCACAAGAAAAGCTTGAAATTCTTCAGCCATGTCTTTTGTGATGCGGGTAGGAAACCTGATCCATCTAGGGTACAAGCATTGTCTAGTGCAAATCCCCCACAAGGTATTTCTATCCTACGATTTTTTCTTGGAACGGTCAATTACTGTTCTAGATACATACAAGACTTTGGTATGGTCATTGCACCAGAACTAACCAAAAAGTATGTGTCATTTCATTGGTCACATGAGTGTGAGAAGAATGAATGAATGAATTTAAGTTCATAGCGTAGCTCCCCTGAGGCCTCCTAGCGCTTATGGACAGAGCGGCAGAGGAACAGCAATGTTAGATCAATGCCTTGAAGAGATGGGTTTGCAGGAGCATGCATAAGGCCAACAGAGCGTCCAAAAAATTAAGCAAACCATTGAGAGCACCATTGAAAAACCCGACTTTGATCCCAAACTCCATACAAAGGGAGTAGTTTGTGCTAGCCCTGTAGGGTTAGGTGCAATCCTTGCGCAGCGCAAGGGACCGCTAAATTCCCCAAGACATATCGTGGTACATGCCAATAAGAGCCTGTGACAAACTGACTGTGCTTACTCGCACCCTGAGAAAGAAAGTTTGGCACTGGTTTGGGCTTGTGAATAATTTCCATGTGTTTGTGTATGGAAAGCCCTTCACATTAGTGGCTGATCACCAAGCATTGTTGATGGTATTCGGCAATCCCACAGCAAAAATGCCTCCTAGAATTGAGCGCTGGGGTTTGAGTTCCCAAGAATTACAACTACACGATTTTTCATCGTCCAGGGAAAGATCAGAAACTGGCTGATTATGCTCTGGTACCCTATCTAAGACAGTGGAGGATTACATCCAATTTATTGTGAAATCGAGCACACCAACTGCTATGTCTTTAGAGCAAATTGTCACTGCCACGAGCCAAGGTAGTGGCATGTCAAGATTAAAAGTTGTGGAACCAGTATTCTACACCTCTCACTAATCACTAATGACAGCGAGTATATGAAGTTCAGAAATGTAAGAGATGAACTTTCAGTAACGCAGAAAGGCCTCATTCTGCAAGGTACACGGATTGTTATTGACCAAAGTCTCTGACAACAAGTAGCCGAATTCGCCCAATAAGGAGACCGAGAAATAGTTGCCTTTTAGAGAGCTGTCCGTGATCGAGTCTGGTTTCCGTATCTTGTCGAAAGGGTCAAAAAAGAATTGAAGACTTGTCACATATGCAACTGGCTTTCATCTCGAGTAAGTCAGCAACCTTTGAATTGCCCCATCATGCTTGGGAGAGAATTTCTATTGATTTTTTGATGGCCCTCTGGATAACGGACATTATCTTCTAGTTATTGTTGATCAATACTCCCATTTTCCATTGGTAGACCTTTCATCCACTACGCATGAGCAGGGTTATTCAAAACCTAGATTGCATCTTTGCGACATGACTTGTACCTGCATCTTAAAATCTGACAACGGCTCACCTTTTAATAGTCCAGAATTAAAAAACTTTCTAGATCACCTCAATATAAAGCATAAAAAAAGCACTCCCCTTTGACCCCAGGCCAATGGTCTGGTAGAACGCCTCATGAGTACTCTAAAGAAAGCTGTTCAGCATTCTGCATTGGGGAAGCTCGACCTCGAAGGTGTTTTGAACACTATTCTTTGAGGTTACGGTTTGACCCCCTCACTCAACCTCAGAGGAAACCCCTGCAACTATCATGTTTGGAAGAGTCATGACAACCAAGCTTTCCCAATGGGAGGGGAAGGGTGTGACGGGATACATCTGCATTCATCTGCACGCTGATAGTCTTCTTGGGCTGGGAGAGAGGGGATTCACACTTTCATTTGAATAGGTTGTGTCCTGCCCTCCCTCAAGGGGCTGATTTACCCCCTACTGATTGTCTGGAACCAGGACTGGGCTGCAAGGGACTGTTGCACACTTCTGAGGGTTCATTTGAAGTCACCCAGTAATCAAATACATTTTTGAGTATATGTACTGGAGCTATGATCCCATGTTTTTAGACGCTGCTTGGGACTTGTAGCCAGACATTGTTGGCTCTACAAACTGCTCATTGCCATGAGGACTGCTGTGCTGCCTGGAGCAACAACCCTTTCAACTAACTGCCTTGTTGTGTTGACCTGCTGCTGCTGGGCTGCAGGAGGGACTACCAATTTGCAACCTAACTGTATGTGCGGTCTGCTGCCTGCCACCTCCTTTTGTGCCCGAAGTGCTCTCCAAGGGCTTGTTTGCTTGCCCCCTATTCTGTTGAGATCTCAGGGCCATCAAAGAGCTTGTTGCCTTTTTTCTCCAAGACTTCTGCTGGGTGAGCCCATTTTACAAGGGCTAGCATGTCGCCAGTGCTCCCTTCTGCACCAAGGTAAAACTTTGTGCATTATAGGAAAGTGTACCATAGGACTACAGTGCAGCGCTCTGACCAGGGGAGTGCCTTTGTGCATTCTAGGGAAGTGCTCCATGTTTTACAAACCAGCAAGTGGTGAGCGTTTTTCTCTAGCGAGAACAGCGTTGTTTCGCCTGAAGGCGTTACCAGTGAAACAAACACGTCCTTGAGCCAGCGTGCTCACTGCAGCTGCATTGTATTGTGAACCTCGCCCCCGGAGTCTGGCAAGATATCGCCACCGTCAGATGCCACCAAGAATAAAGTAGTGTGGCCCTTGGCACTTGGTGGAACTCAATAGCATGTATAGGGAATACCACAGGAGAAACGCATATTGCTTGGATAGCTGGTTTTGTTGGATTAAGCAGTATTTTCATGATAAAATGCACCTGTGTCTTATGATTGAATGGTAGTATGTGATTATATAAGGATAAATAGACAATATAGTTATAAATTTTCAATATTTATTTACACAGTTAATTTCCCCTGACGAAGATGCAAATGCATCGAAATGCATCGGGAATCAACACAAGCACGGAGCAAAAATGTTTTCTTATGTATTAATCTGATACTCGTTGGGAATATTGGAATTGTATTGGCAATGACAACTAATTGCAAAACAGTTTGAAATATGTGTGTTTCAGAGTAATTACGTATTTTCACAAACCTAAGTAAAGAATAATTGTGAAGCTATTTCAGTTGTGGTTTCGTTCAAGCAAATGATATTGGAAGAAAAGCATTGAAGTACATATGTATATACCATGTCTGATTATTTTTGAATGTAAGCTATAAAACGTGTTGCACCTGAGCAAGTTTGAACAGTGCATTCCTGCACGTGACACAATTGTGTCTGTATGTGAAGTTTACTTAAGAACCTGACGGGGGTTAGTCAGGGTAAGCAGGTTTGCACCAATTTGTTTAATATTAAATCAAACTAAGGTTTAAAATTAGATGGTGTGCAGGTTACAAATACAACTTTAGTTCACTAATTCTCCCCACATGTAAACCAGCACCCACACACCAAAGACAATGAATTTTGAAGAAATATCGAATTTAACTGCTAATCAAGCAGAGGTTAAAGGTTACACGGATGAACAAGCAACGAACATTTACGCTTTAATTAAAGAGACAAGGGCTTTTAGCAACTCCAGGCACGACCAGCAAAATTCTCAAGCAATTACAATACACATTACGAAAAGAGGTGAACCAAAGGCTTCACACCTCCACGCTCATTCAGTACCACCGGGTTAAACGGATTCCACGAGGACTCAGGATCGCTTTAAACCCCATGCTGTTCAAATTCAATAAGCCGTTCATGGTGAAGTGGTACTCGATTTTAAATAAGTGCTCACTCGATCTTATACTCTTGATCATAGAAGAGTTATCGGACATCCTCAAAGAACTGGTGACAGAAATCCAGGATTTAAAAACTAACCTAGAAGCCCAGATGACGAAGGAAGAGTTAGATCAGGCACTTAAAGAAATAAATGAAATAATTGATGCGCATGAGAAAGAGGTACATGAAAGAAAATTGAGGACGTTTCGTAGAGATACGATTGATTATAAGCTGGATGAGGTGTACACGTGGGCGGAGGTGTACGCCCAAAGACGTCCATTTAAAAAACACAGGCCTCATCGGAAGAAAGTGTGGCAACAGAACAGGATACCCTCCCAAACAGACCACCAGTATCAACTACGGGAACCACACCAATGACTGGTAATGTAGCATCCACCAGTGGGTCGAGCAGGGAGCCTTTTTTAGAGGCAGGCCAGAGGAGCGACCATCCTCCTCAAGAGGACGAAGCAAGCAGAACAAGCGAGTTAGAAGGGGACAAGGCTCAAGAACAGCAAAAGAAGTCCGAACCGAAAAGGAGAAACCGCTAGAAGATCTTGTGATAAACATCTCAAGCAAGGAACTCACGGAAAACCAACTGAAAGTTCTTAACAAAGGGATGTCCTTTGTACCAACATATAACACTAATCTACTGGAAACGGAAATATCACTGTACAAATTCACAAGGAAACTCCGTCTAAGATGGTTCTTTCACAATATACCACAAGTACCTGATGTAGACGCAACCACAAAAATGTTTAAACCAAAAAGCACATTTATTCCTCCGACTTCGCATAAGACGTTGGATTTATTTGAGCTACTATTGAAAAAGGATCTGGTGGAGACACACAAAAATGTACCGAAACACACGAATTTGACAAAAAAGGATCTGCTAACATTAAAGACACTAAGGAACAATCGGGACTTAACATTTCAAGCGGCAGACAAGGGAGGAGCCCTAGTGGTGATGGTTACCACCTACTACAACCAAAAGGTTTCGAACCATGTGGGAGACAACGACACATATATTGCCCTGGATACAGACCCTACTATGACCTTCCAAATCATATTACAAGACATTTTGAAGAAAGCCAAAGACCTAGGCTGGATTAATGAAAAGACATACAGATATTTAATCACAGAATATCCTAAGAGACCGCACATCTATATGCTGCCTAAACTGCATAAAGATGCCCGAGACCCTCCTTTCCGCCCAATTGTGGCAGGTTGCGGCTCACTACATGAGCCCATAGGGAAATTTTTGGATCATTATCTGCAACCTTTGGTTCAAGGATGGATATCATACATACAGGATACCACAGATTGTTTAAACAAACTTAGTAAAGTGACAATATCGAATGATTCGGAGACATGGCTGGCCACAATTGATGTGACTGCACTCTACACATCAATCCCCCACGGAGAGGGAATAGAAGCGGTGGAGTGGATGCTGTTAAAAAGTGAATATGAAGAGTCACTGAGCATTTTTCTATTGGAAATCTTACAATTCTGCTTGTACCATGGATATTTTGTTTGGGATTCCAAATTTTACCTTCAGAAGACGGGAACACCAATGGGATTTACGGGGGCGCTGGCGTACGCGAACATTTTCATGGCCAAGTTTGAACACTCACACTTTCTTGAAAACTTGAATTGGACAGATCATCTAAAACTGTACGCCCGGTACATAGATGACATTCTAATAGTCTGGCAAGGAACGAAAAAACAGTTGGAAGAGGCGATTGAGATTTTGGATAGGTGTCACCCTATGATTAAATTTACCAACAACATCGATCAGAATACAATTAATTTCTTGGATATAACTATTAACAAGTCAGGAGACTGAATAACAACAAAAGTGTTCAAGAAACCGACTGATCGAAATAATGCATTACACTACTCCAGTTTTCATTCAATCAATTTGAAAAACCATTTGCCATTTTCACAATTTACCAGAATCAAAAGGATCAGCAGTGACGAATCACAAGCAATGGAGGACATAGAAGAAATGTCTCAACAATACAGCAGAAGAGGATATCCAGAACACGTATTGATAGAAGCCAAACAAAAAGTCACCCAGAAAACACGAGAAGTGTTACTTCAGAAGGTTCAAAAAACTCCTAGTAGGAGAGAAGTCTGTGTGCTGAAACAATCGACGCTCACATCAAAAATAAAGAAATGTATCTTGAGGAGGTGGGAGCTAATAGAACAGGAGGAAGACTTCACAACAGTATTTGTTGACAAACCAATATTTGCATTATCAAGATCAAAAAATCTCAAGGAACTACTGAAACTAAAAGACAAGAATATTTTGAAAGAGAAAACTAAAGGCATGCGCAAATGTTTCAATTGTGGACATTGTGGAAACGTACAGGTTATGTTATGTTATGTTATTGGGGTTGCTTATATAGCGCACGGCTACTCCAGGGAGTGTCCCGGCGCTTTCTGACCCCAAACTAAGAAAAAAGAAGGAAGAAACAAAAACATAACAAGTTACTGCTTGTACAGCCAAGTTTTCAAGGCCTTTCTAAAGGCAAGCAGATTAGATGTACGGCGCAGATCAACAGGCAGGGAGTTCCATAATTTGGGGGCAAGATGTGTAAAGGAACGTCCACCTATCCTGACCCTCCTAATGGGAGGAACCGTTGCCAGGCCAAGACATTCAGAACGGAGAGATCTGGTGGGTTTATAAAAAAGAAGCCGTTTCTGAATGTACGAGGCCCCAACCAAATGGAGTGCCTTGTGGGATAAGTGAGAGCCTTGAAAGTAAGCCGCTTCTTCACTGGGAGACACTTTTGCACATCTACATACAGGAAAACAAATAAAACTTAGACATACCTCTAATTGTAACACTAGTTCTGTAATATACGCCATCATATGTCCGTGCGGTCTAGTTTATGTAGGCCGCACTACAAGAAGGATTAAGATAAGGATTACAGAACATAAATCCAATATAAGGTTAAGTCAGGAGAAGTCAAGTTTGGCGCAACACTGGAAGGAGAGGCAACATACTATTCCCCAGTTAAGATTTACTGTACTAGAGCAGGTGTTAGTTGAACCCCATGTGGATCCTAACATCAGAATAGCTCAGAGAGAAACATTTTGGATGAGATATCTGAATACCGTAAAACCGGGAGGGCTCAATGACAAAATAGAATTTGCGTGTTTTTTGTAACAGTTGGTCTTTACAACAATATTTCTATATCAAAATCTGTGGTAATATGTTCAGTTGTAAATACAGGATTGGGTTCACACCGAAGTGCTATCAACGTTTGAGTACATAGCGAATTTACAGTCAGGTCTCTATTTTTCTTATTTTTCTTACGTTAGATATTTTCTTGTCCTTTTAGCTGCTATTTTCAGATGTAAATACTGTTGCACACCACAGAGTGTAGAAGCAGTTAGAGGAGTACTATAAGTCGCTATGGTTGACAAGGAGTTAGAATAGTCCTCTTTCTATAACCATTGATGGGTGGTGTTGCGTGACCCACATAACATCACCTTTAACATCATCTCTAAAACAATTTTCTTTGGTGTACATTAGTGCATGCGTTTAAACATTTTTTGGAAGAGTTCCGCTTGAAAACTAGTAGCCTAACAGCGGGTATTTGAATAACATTAGAAACCATCAGGGGGCGGGGGCACCTGTCCTTCTTGGATGACGGGTTTAAAAAAAACCCCGGTTAGACATGTGGCCACATGGCGTTGTTAGTGTAGTTGGAATGAGCGAGGAGAACAGGGCGTATATGCAGTGGAAGGAAGATAGACGGTAAGTGTTACGACGCGCAACATTTCGAATTATCGAGTACTCTTCGTGTTAAGACTGCAGAGAGTAATAGATACCTTTACCTGACAGTGGGTTTCTTTTTGTGCTTTCAGCATTTAGAGCAGTGTATTTAAAAGGCTCAAGATATACACCAAGAAACTTAGAAGTAAGTGATACGCTATTAAGACATTACAATGGAAAACGGTTAAAGAGAGTGTGGACTTACATGAGTCTTTTGATTTTGGTTTATAGGATAATATGCTCAATTCACAACATTCGAAAAAGCACTCGTGCTTGACATGAGGGTATGTTTCTTCTTCTTTTTCTTTTTCGTTTTTACTTTTGCAATGCAGGAAATAAAGTACTCATATTATATACGTTGATTACACTTGGTGGAACTCAATAGCATGTATAGGGAATACCACAGGAGAAACGCATATTGCTTGGATAGCTGGTTTTGTTGGATTAAGCAGTATTTTCATGATAAAATGCACCTGTGTCTTATGATTGAATGGTAGTATGTGATTATATAAGGATAAATAGACAATATAGTTATAAATTTTCAATATTTATTTACACAGTTAATTTCCCCTGACGAAGATGCAAATGCATCGAAATGCATCGGGAATCAACACAAGCACGGAGCAAAAATGTTTTCTTATGTATTAATCTGATACTCGTTGGGAATATTGGAATTGTATTGGCAATGACAACTAATTGCAAAACAGTTTGAAATATGTGTGTTTCAGAGTAATTACGTATTTTCACAAACCTAAGTAAAGAATAATTGTGAAGCTATTTCAGTTGTGGTTTCGTTCAAGCAAATGATATTGGAAGAAAAGCATTGAAGTACATATGTATATACCATGTCTGATTATTTTTGAATGTAAGCTATAAAACGTGTTGCACCTGAGCAAGTTTGAACAGTGCATTCCTGCACGTGACACAATTGTGTCTGTATGTGCAGTTTACTTAAGAACCTGACAGGGGTTAGTCAGGGTAAGCAGGTTTGCACCAATTTGTTTAATATTCAATCAAACTAAGGTTTAAAATTAGATGGTGTGCAGGTTACAAATACAACTTAAGATATCGCCACCGTCAGATGCCACCAAGAATAAAGTAGTGTGGCCCCTCTGGTCGCGAGACTCGAGGAACAGCCCCCTGAAGACTTGTACTGCTCTGAGGTGGTACAGTGCAGCGTCTAAGGCTGCAGAGCTACAGGAGCTGCACAAAGCCTTCAAGGCAGGTGTTTCGACGACCCGTTGTTCTGTAACATGCGGCGGGCCAGCATTCCGAGGCTTATTCCAGCCAGACTCACCCTCTGGTTTTAACGCGTATACTGCACGAAGCTCTCAATGTCAGGTCCCACTCCCGAGACATGACGACATTGTTAGAAAGTTACAGATGCCTTGAGGACAGTGACCCTGCACCCACAAAGGTACTGTGAGGCAGGTTGGGTCCAGAAGAGTGGTAAAGCCGCCTGCTCCCCTTCACGGGTGGCTTGGTTTCCCTTGGGCAAAGAGACGCGATTCAAGCGGCCCCGGCGGGCTCTGGACTCGCAAGAGCACGAGGGGCATTTCTTGTTCAGCATTGTCTCTGCTCTGGAGATGACCTCAAGAATGGCGCAGGCCGTCCATAGAGGAGAACTGCTGGAAGACTCAAGCTCAATTACTGTTTAGCGTTTAGTAGGTGCTCCTGCGCCGTACGTTTGGTTTCTAAATGCAATCACTTCAACCACGTTCACTACAGTTACCATATAAAGTGTAATAGGAGCTCAGGTGCGCTGTGACCTATGTTTTCATAGTATTTTGTGTTTTTCTCTGTCCAACCTGCAATATTTGCACTAACGGTGTGATTTAAGTCATTTTGGTCTTGTTTGATGTACAATATAGAATTTATTTTTACATAATCCAGCGTGTATTCCCTTTTGTGGTTTACTCACTGTGTTGCTGCTCTAGCGTGTTGCACAAATGCTCTGCACATTGCCTCTTTAAACTAGCCTGACTGCTGTGCGCCAAGCTACCAGAGGGTGAGCGCAGGTTATCTCGGGTGTGTATCTGGCTTACCCTGACTAGAGTGGTGGATTCTGCCTGGCTTAGATGCCTACCCTAGCCAACCAGAAAGCCCATGTCCAACAGTGGTTCTTGTGAATCACTTGATTTCCCAGCATGCTCCAGCTGCAGAACTAAGTCACCGCACTTTGTGTAGGAAGACTAGCCACCATTTGTGTCTCTTGTTATTAGAACATACATGTTTTTCCCTGAATTGTAACTTCACTTCTCCATATTATAACAATGCATCTTTTTCAAGAAATATTTTCTTCATGTAATTTTCAATGTTTTTCTATTTTGCAGAACAACAATCACATCTAGAAAGTATGAATGGGAAAGAAAGCCATAAAGGTTCCGGAGGCAAGATGAATTTTACTCAAAATATCTACTTAAAGAAACGGCGCAGAATGCACATGAAGGAGAGACGCTTTGCTTGTAATGTGTGTAAGAAAGGATTTATCAATGAGACACTTCTTGTGAGGCACAAAAAAGGACACACCAGCCTCAGGCCATATCCCTGCGAAAAGTGTAAAAAGTGTTTCACTCAAAAGGCAACTTTTTTACAGAATCAAAGAACACACACTGGAGAGAGGCCGTATCACTGCCCAGAGTGTTCCAAGCGCTTTGCTAATAAGAAAGGCCTTGTACGGCATCAAAGTGTACACACAGGAGAGAGGCCTCATCAAAGCGTACACACTGGAGCGAGGCCTCATCAAAGCGTACACACAGGAGAGAGGCCTCATCAAAGCGTACACACAGGAGCGAGGCCTCAACAAAGCGTACACACTGGACAGAGGCCTCATCAAAGCGTACACACAGGAGCGAGGCCTCATCAAAGCGTACACTCAGGAGTGAGGCCTCATCACTGCTCTGTATGTGCAAAGAGCTTCACTCAAAAGAAAATTCTTCTTCAGCATCAACTCATACACACAGGAGAAAAGCCTTTTCACTGCACCTTGTGTGAGAAGAGCTTCAGTCAAAAGGCAAATCTACAAAGGCACCAACTAATACACACCGGAGAGAGACCTTATCGCTGCACCATGTGTGAGAAGAGCTTCAATCATAAGGGAAATCTACGAACGCACCAACTAATACACACCGGAGAGCGACCTTATCACTGCACTGTGTGTTCAAAGCGCTTTTCTCAAAAGGGAGACCTCGTACGGCATCAAAGTGTACACACAGGAGAGAGATCTCTTCGATGCACTGTGTGTTCCAAGCACTTTGCTAATAAGAGAGACCTTGTACGTCATCAAAGAACACACACAGGAGAAAAGCCTTTTCGCTGCACTGTGTGTGAGAAGAGCTTCATTCGAAAGGCAAATCTACGAACGCACCAACTAATACACACTGGAGAGAGACCTTATCATTGCACTGTGTGTGAGAAGCGCTTTTCTCGTAAGTCGGGCCTTGTACTGCATCAAAGAACACACACAGGAGAGAAGCCTTTTAGCTGCACTGTGTGCAAGAAGAGCTTCAATCAAAAGGCAAATCTACGAACGCACCAACTAATACACACCGGAGAGAGACTTTATCATTGCACTGTGTGTTCAAAGCGCTTTTCCCAGAACGGAGACCTCGTACGGCATCAAAGTGTACACACAGGAGAGAGACCTTATCATTGCACTGTGTGTTCAAAGCGCTTTTCCCAGAACGGAGGGCTTGTACGGCATCAAAGCGTACACACATGAGAGCTTAAATCAAAAGTCAAGTCTCGTAACAACAAACACACAGGAGAGAAACCTTATCACTGCAAAGTGTCTTCCAAGCGCTTTTCTCAGAAAGAAAGGCCATGATGGCATCAAAGTGCACACACAGGAAGAGGCCTTATCACTGCACAGTGTGTGAGAAGAGCTTTACGCGAAAGTCACATATGCAACGGCACCAAATAATACACACTAATCTGAACCCTATCACTGCACAGTTTATGCCAGGAACTTCAATCAAAACGAAAGTTTCTACAACACCAATTAATTAGGAGAAGTGTGGCTCACTGGTTAGAGCAGGCAGACCCTGAAGCAGAGGTCAGACCCGGGATCAGGGTTCAATTCCCGACGCAGCAGTGTCTTGAGCTCAAATGTCCATGGACTCGATAATTCTCGCTTCGGTGCCTGACCTAATCATGGGTTCACACTCTGCAACTCTGGGCATTAAGCTTGCTTAATCTCCACAACGGCCTCCCGCGGCGGGATGCCTGGCTTTCACCTTGGGGATGCCCTGTAGGGGCTATCTCACAGGGAAAAGCCAGGACGGGTTCCCAAGGCAAGAGCGGAGATACCCCTTCGGGGGTCGATTCTGGCGCTATATAAGAAACATAATAATAATAATAATAATAATACAAACAAGATGGATCCATTTTCCCTGTAACAATCTTATGTCCTGCTTACCCCAAAGTACGTTTTACTGGATTGTTGTAACTTAGCGAGGGCTTATAGTCATTTCTCATTTACTCATTTCAAAAGCTTTATTCGGAGCATAAAAGACATGTCCATAAAAGCACACACAGTTAAAAATACAGAACATTTGATCGATTGTAATATTGTAATAAACAAAAACACATAATACATTATTATCCAGAGGGGGGTGGAATAAATAGTTAAAATGTTTAAAAACACATACTTTTCCTAGCACCAATTGCTTTCAACAGGAAAGTAGCCGTAAAAAAACAAATATCCGGGTGGTGCAAATTAAAAAGCAGTTTCATAGACTTGTTAATTGTTCTTACTCCAAATCTTTTCAACATAGGTTTTAAGAAGTTTTCCGCAGTTCATCATACAATTGGCACGATAAGAGAAAGTGCATAGTGCTTTGCTCAGTATTGTTATCACAGGCACAGGGTCCGGACGGGCTCATTTTTACATTAGGACACGCTACCAGATGATGTACTGTTCCCATCCTCATCCTGGTCAACACAAACTGGTGCGAAACTCTTGTCACCGGTATCAAGTACGGATGAAGTCCAATAAATCATTCAGGCTATTATACATCATACAGGTAGACAGACTTAATTCCTCCAAAGCACGCCTCTCTGCACAATAATTCAAGAAGTGGCCTTCAAATTAAGCTTGGGGATTTCAGAGACACAGTATCGATCATTGGACACATTAAGCCCAAAAACCTTCTGGAAACTATCAATCGTGTATTTGATCCAGGGGATCTTTAAATGCTCATCCAAGGTAAGGCAATCATCGATGATGGCTCTATTCAGGGAGGTACCCTCGTTCAGCCAAACCGAGCGCCACAGTAAAAGGGGTCTTAACATGATCATGTCATTCACAAATTGGATCCCCAATTCCTTATGTACCAAGTTATTAGAGGTAGATTTAGGTAAGCACAGGAGCCTTTTCAGAAAGTTATTCTCCTCCACCTGCAGACTCCCGGCTGATGACACACCCCATACTCCGGCCCCGTAAAGGGCCGCGGAAAGACATCTTGATTGAAAAATATTTAACATGTCTTTAATACGCCTATTCCCCAACTTCTTGGCAAATACAAATACCCCATTAGCACTCCTCTTCATCTTTGTTTTGACAGCTTTATGTTCTGCATCCCAATTACCATTTTTAGAGAATGTAATCCCCAGGTAACAGAAGTTATCAACTTTTTGGACCGGTTCACCTTCTATGGAATAATGGGAATTAAGTCTCGTTCTAGATCGTCCTGTCCCACACTCCATAACATAGGTTTTTGTCCTATTAATCACCAGCTTCCTACTTTTGATGAACTGTACAAACCTGTCCATCAAACGTTGGAGGCCCAACGGGGTCCTGGACAACAGCACGCGTCATCCGCGTAGAGTAACACAGGGATGTTAAGGTTGTTAGCTCTCGGGGCATCTGCCGCAACTGTCTGTAGAACAGAATCCACCTCATTAATGAAGAGTGTGAAGAGCAGGGGTGCTAAAACACACCCCTGCCTTATACCCCTTCCGATCCTGAACTTGCTCGTACACTCCCCATTAGGACCATACCGAACACTGGTGCACAGTTTTTCGTACAGGCGGGCCAAGAAATAGACTATGCCTTCAGGAGCTCCCATTTCGATCAGTTTGGCCCAGAGTATAGCGTGGTCTACCATATCAAACATAAATAAATAGACCCTTTTTTAGCCTGGGTATATTTCCCAACCAAAAGTTCTAAATTCAAGCATTGCTCGATGGTGCCACGACCCTTCCTAAACCCAAACTGACTGTCGGTTAAGATCCCGTTGGTCTCTGCCCATTCCTCTAATCTGACTAGAAGGACCCGGCTCATAACTTTTACCGATGAATCCAATAAGGATATCGGTCGGTAATTTTTTGCGTCACCCGGTCACCTTTTTTAAAGATGGGAACAATTATCGATTCTGCCCATGTTGACGGTATCTCACAACTAATTGCTCCATTAAAGGTTTTTACCAACAATGGGCCCCATATCTCCGGGGCTGTCTTATACACATCTATGGGCACCCCATCTGGTCCCTGGGCCTTTCCTCCCTTACTGGCTCTGATACTGTCCATGACCTCTGGTATGGTCATATTTAAGACAACAATAGGCCAACCATCTCCAATCGGGGCCGCTCCATTGCCAGAGTCAAAAATAATGGAAAAATGTTGGATCCATGATTCCTTACTCACATTAGATGTTAACTCCGGTATCTTCTCGTCCTTAAGAAATGGGCAGTTCACAGTAGCCCAAAACAATGTACAGTTCTTCAACTCAGCCGCTTGGCTAAGGTTATCCCACGCTTCCTGCTGTAGTTCAGCCTTTCTGCGCTTAAGGGTCAAATTGTAATCCAGCCTAAGTTGGGTCACCAGACTCTTGTCTCTAGGTTTAACTGCTAAGGCCTCTTTGAGGTCTTTCCGAGCAGTAGAACAGGCATGGTCAAGCCACCCCCTTTTTTGTCTACTCTTGTGCCCAGCCACTCTAGTTAAGTTCTTATTAATGATTGCGTTAATTCTGCCAAAGTGATTAATACTATCAGCCGTGATTTCTTCCTGTTCGAGGATCGCCGTGATTTCTGTCATGCAGCTGTTACTATTAAAGTCGGATGTTATTTCGGCTTTATCCCCTTTCCACTTCAGCCTAAAACCATTGGGTCTGTGAGGTTCAATATTAGCAACAACAGTTCCCGAATCGGAAGCAGGGGCAGGTTTCCAGATCATGGCTTCAATAGTTAAGCAGTTATGGTCACTTAGCATAACATCTACCACCATTGGTTCTGAGCACACGGGGATTAGGTTAGAAGACATGCACATAAAATCAATGACAGTATTAGCCCCCCTCCCTCTGAAAGTCGGTAGACTTTCTCCTAAGTCATTCTTTCCATTTTCCAAAATTTCCATGTCATAATCTATCAGAAAACTGTTCAGGGTTTCTCCATACAGATTATGAGGAAAATGAACATTAGCATCCCCCGAACGATCATAGACACCACATAACTTCCGAGATGATAAGGGGCAAACTGAAATATTAAAATCCCCCACAAAAATAAATTCATAAACACCATTAAAATTTTTCAGAATACTACTTAGCGCGTTTTCTAAGTCATTAATTACTGTGTGCCTTGTACCATCAAATGTATTATTATAAAAATTAATCAAAATAATATTTCTACCTGCTTCTTGTGCTAGCCATAGAATTTGGGAATGTGCCCCCACTAATACATGCTTTTTTACCAATATTGGTAATTTAACCCAGAGCAAAACCAGCAACCCCCCTTTTGCTCTGCCAGAGGATGATGCCAGGGCAGGGAGTTCATTCGATACAAAGCCATCAATACCCTTAAAGTTTTTGCACCATGTTTCCTGCAGGCTAATAATATCAAATAAACCAATACATTCTTTCCATCCTAAAATATCTTCCTTGGCCGTCAGGCCAGCAATGTTCCAACTGGCGATATAGCAAGTTTCATAATTCCTACAGTGGCTAACATTTGGCGAGCCATGACTAAATATGGACAAGTTCTCATCTAAATTAAAAAGTTCAGTGTTATGCATAAAATTCTCCTCTTTTCCTTCAGTAGACATACAGTTTATAATCACATTACCAACCAGTTCATTGTCAGACGTATTTGACTCCCCATTACAATTTATGTTACCATCCCTCCCGATTCCAGATCCCATCTGATGTCAATCATTTTGGTCCATGAAAGTCAAGGGCTGGTATCTGTTCTGGATTGGGACTTTGTAGACCATCCCATTAGCAGATGAAAAAATACTATCACAGGTGGGTACAAAGTTGGGGGTGTGTGTTACATATCTGTTCCCGCCAGGGACAGGGTTCAACATGTGCATAGGCAGAACAGGTCTGCCATCAAGAAAACCAGGGCTAAAGGTGGGCATCACAGGTCCATTTCCCATGTGTGAAAAGTTGAAGTTAGTAGCCCCCTCTCTACAATTAGCAGAAGGCAACCTGTTAAGATGGTTATAGAAATAGCCCAATGGTCTTGCGACAACATCTGTCTCAGACTGCGTTATTGCTGCTGCCCTAAGCAGGACCGTCGCAACATGTTGCGGGTGTTTAAAATTTATAATCACGCAGTCACCCCCACAGGACTTCCGAGTATTACCAATCCAGTTAACCCTTCTGATAGATATAATTTGATCAGAGTAGCCAACTGGATAACCGCAATGGCGGTTCAACCGTGAAATCGTTTTGTTTTTTAAAGAATCCCCAGACTCCTGGATATCTGGGGTCTGGGTTAAAGCCGGGACATTAGTTAAGACCACGACATAGGGTACACATTCAGGGGGAAGGTCTACTGGTCGTCTACATATCCTTACAGATACCCCATCAGTGCCCCCTATAGCGGTTGGTATGGCTGACACAACTGGCACCGGCACGGTCTTATCTCTATTTGGTGCTGGTAATGTTCCTGAATCAGGGTTTAAACCTACAGGCACTGCGGCTGCTGGCGCAACCGCTGGTACCTGCAGGGGTCGACCCATATCAGGGACTAATGGACGAGCCAATACAGGTGTCACCTGTGGTGCTTGTTTTGCTACAATAGTAGCAGGGGGGGCGCTATTTACGTGGTTCAGCCTTCCCTTATCTTGTTTAGGTGCAGATTGAATGCATGTAGCATCCTTTATATTTGGTGCAAGTTTATCCAAATAAGCAACTTGCTGATCCACCACAGCCCTCAGTCTCAGTACTTCAGCCCCCAATTCATCAATTTTAGCTAATAAAGGCTCCACAACCAACTTCATTTTATCCCCAATAGTAGTCACTAGCAGATCAATTTGGTCAGTATTGATGGAGACACAATTGTCTTTAGATGATGCCCCTTTTTCATCAATGTTCTCCTTATACGTGGTGTCCTTTTTTTTCCTAGCCGAATGGCTTCCCCGTTTAGGAGCCGTTTTCCTACACGCTCTCATATATTTTGTTGCCCTGGTGGATTGTTGAGGGGTGCCTTCAAGAGTCTCAGATGGGTTCGATAAATCTTCCCCCACAATAAGGTCATCAGGGGCCTCAGCATTAGTGGATTCAACATCAAAACAGGTGTTATCAGTCTCGAGTGCTATAATAGTATAGTTGGTTTTATTGATATCCGCATTAATAGGATCCAGGGATGAAACCAAAGGGAGTTCAGGTAAGTTACCTTTGCCAAACGATTTCCTTCTGTCACTATTAATTCTGGTGACTACTTTCAGGAGGTAATTATCCGGTAAAGTAGATTGAATGGACATGTTGGGGGTGTTTCGAGAGTCACAAACAGTTATGGGGTCACAGCGAAAGTTTTATGCAATGCAAATCGCAACCAGCCCGACCTCATAGAACTAGTACTCACGGTTAAAGTCAAGGGGGGGGTGGCCCGTCCCGTCCCTGGTCGTCCCCGGACGGCCACAGACGGCCCGCCCTCTGCCCGGCACTGCCCGCGCGCGTCCGCGATGCGGAGGAAGCTCTCGTTATTTCAGCGCCTCCGGGCGCGCTCCGCCGGAAGTGGGCGTAGTAAATCAGCAGGGCAGGCTGGGAGCTGTAGTTCTCCCCACTCCGCGGCCGAGTGATGGTAACTGCTCGGCGGCGGGGGAAACCACAGCGTCAGGGACCCAGCGCTGCCAGGGACCGCAGGTAAGGCGTGTAACCCCCTCCGAAGTCCTCTCGGTTCTGAAGAAGTCCCCCGCTCCTCAGTGGGAGCTCTCGTTATTTCAGCGCCTCCGGGCGCGCTCCGCCGGAAGTGGGCGTAGTAAATCAGCATGGCAGGCTGGGAGCTGTAGTTCTCCCCACTCCGCGGCCGAGTGATGGTAACTGCTCGGCGGTGGGGGAAACCACAGCGTCAGGGACCCAGCGCAGCCAGGGACCGCAGGTAAGGCGTGTAACCCCCTCCGAAGTCCTCTCGGTTCTGAAGAAGTCCCCCGCTCCTCAGTGGGAGCTCTCGTTATTTCAGCGCCTCTGGGCGCGCTCCGCCGGAAGTGGGCGTAGTAAATCAGCAGGGCAGGCTGGGAGCTGTAGTTCTCCCCACTCCGCGGCCGAGTGATGGTAACTGCTCGGCGGTGGGGGAAACCACAGCGTCAGGGACCCAGCGCAGCCAGGGACCGCAGGTAAGGCGTGTAACCCCCTCCGAAGTCCTCTCGGTTCTGAAGAAGTCCCCCCTTATAGTCAAAAATGCCTAATGACCAGTGTTCCCTGTAGGCTACGTGCATTTAGTGTAATTCCCACGAGTGCGCAAACTCCGTTGCGAAGCGCATACACTTCACACATCACTGAGGCACCATTTGCAGCTTTTGCTTTTCAAAAGTGAGCAGCGTGAAAAAAAGATCTCTTGCGTGAAGGAGCACAGAGAGCAGATCTTGGGCCTAGCAACATACCACCGTGGAAGAGAGGAGAACGTTGCAGCGTGCCTCTTAAACTGCAGGTATCGGGTGCCCAGGTTCACAAGTTGTGCAGCATCTTTCTTCTTCGCATGCCGGGCGTGGTCCGTCCCTTTCAGATTAATTTATTTTAAAAGGCCATGCACTAATTAGCATTGTTCGGTACTGATGTGCGGCATACTGATGTTTAAGTCCCAGCTAAAAGTGTTCAAAAAGCAAGCACTCGGTGCATAATGGTATGCCTGTGCTAAAAGTATTTAGAGAAGTAATTTCTGACCCTGCCGCAAGCATGCTAAGGCATATATTCCCCCAGTGAAGCAGCATCATTCAGATGAGTCATTTTCCCGGCCTAGTCCTGGGCTCCGTAATTGCAGCTTTGGTCACCTGTGAAGCGTGATTGCGAGCAGCCATACAAGAATGTAAGGAGATATGATCGGTAACCAATCACATCCTCGTGTTATTTCTTTATAAATGTTCTGAGTCTTTCTCACTGCTAGTTGATTCTATTGTACCAACCGAATATAGGATTCATTTACCACCTATCTCACGCCGTTACATGAGGGCACAGCCTGAACGCTCTCACACCGCCTTACAAAACACACACTAAACTACTACTTACACGTCACAACAACTATGAGCTCACAGCTAGGGCTCTCAGTACAGCCCCCTATTCACAGATGCCAAAGTCCCAACAAATCGAAGCCCGTAGCCACTCCGCAGCGCACAGAGGTACTCGCCTCGTGGAACGGACTTGCGTCCATCTTCAGCCCAGGTGCTGCTCGCTCTTTGTGGTGCGTGATTAAAGTTGGAGCTGCAGAAAAAAACGTGGGCTCTTTTCCCTTCCCATCATACCTTTTCCCACATATGTTTAAGAGTTAATAGTTGAACTGTGTTCATTGCAGATGTATGTAGACATCTTTTCCTAAATAAATCCTGCTGTATCTTGCATTGCAATGGGTTTGAGTCAGCATTCTGTGCATTTAAGATCCCCTCCTATAGGGCGCACATTTATTTTTTTGTCGCTCTGTAAGCTCTACAGCGCTCAGGCTTCGGTAGTGAAGAGCGCTGCCGCAACCAACTGGAAAGCAGTGACCGAGCAGCCCCGTATCTATGAGTGCCGCCAGGTATAACTTGATTTGCCTCTTATAAGGAGTAAGTACTGTGTCCAGACTGATTTTTTAATTTCTTTTTTTCATCCCAGCCCTTTTTTGCTTTCCTCATTCGAAGAATTCAAAATACAACAAGACTTAGGGCAGGATGTACTAGCATCAGGAATACTGATTTCCTATTTGCGGTTATCTTAGAGTCGCAATTTGGAAGTCGGAATTCCTAATGTATGAAACTCTTTTGAGTTTCATTAGTGATTGCTAGCGAGTGACAAATAGACCTGCCTCATGCATATTAGTGTGGTAGGTCGCAATTTGAGACCCATTAGGAATCACACCCATCACAGAGATGGCAGCCTGCTGCGGTCAGCAGACCACCATGTCTATGATTGGTTTTTAATAAAGCAGTCTGTTTTTTTTTTTTAATGCAGCCCGTTTTCCTTAAAGGATAATGGGATGCATTTAAAAAGAAAAAAAATAAACTTTTTTGTTTAATTTCTTTAAGAGTAGACAGTAGGGTCTGTGGGACAGCCGCCTGCTCTTAAAAATATTTGTTATCCATTTTTCAAAGCACCCCTACCTATTTGCAAATGGGTTACCACCTCCTTCAAGGAGTCAGTAAATTTTGACCTTGATTCAGTCGCATTCAGATTCAGAAATTGGAAGAAATGCCGTAAACACGCCCCTTTTAAATACCAATTGCACACACTAATTGCGAGTAGGTAGCGTGTTACCAAATCACAATTTGTATTTGGTACATTTGTTAAAGCATTTTTGTGGTTGGACGTTTCCGACTGCAAAAATGCTTCGTACAAGTGGCCCCTAATAATTTACTCCCCCAGCAGGAGAACTAGCCAATAGGGCACTAAACTAATGGTGCAGCGCCAGCTTTGCACGTGTGTAGCAACAGCGGTGGCATGAGCACCGGCACAGGGTTAAAAAAAAAACAAATTAATCACTTATTTGTGCTCCTCATGATTGAAGATGTCTCTTTCAGCCTTAGGTTTGGAGATAATATTTTGTTTGAAGTTCATGTTCGTGTTTTCCCAGCGGACGGCAGATGCTCCTGCTGTTCTTGGTCCATTCATCACACACTCCTGCTGGTGCTTGGTGACTCTTCAAGCTTCTGTGCGCTTTACCATTGTTTCAGCAGGTGAGTGGCACCGGGCCCAGGACTCTGAGGGGCCCATTGACCCTGTAAATTACTGTATATTAGCAGCCCAACAACAGTCAAATAGGTAATTATCTTTGCTTGCACCTGAGCTCATGGCATCCTGGTCTTTCCATAAATATGCATAAACACGAGCAGGACGTTCCTGCTAGCGCTGATGGAGGGCTGTACGCATTGGAAGGAGAGTCGATCTCTCAGGACCATGTTCAGATAAAATGATCATTATTACGAGTCACTGCACTGCCGACGCCTGAGCAGCAGGAACCCTTCGTCTACCTCTTCTTGGTTCATGTGGGACTTCATTCTGCCTAAAATAAGTTTCCTGTATGTTTCATTTAACAACACAGTTTGCTTCCTAAATGCAACGGCAAAGTTAGATTTTAGTGGGATGAACAGCGCATAGGATTATACCTGCAAGCGTTTAGGAAATACAAAACAGACACACACACGCATCAACCCTTTTAAGAATATCCACACCTTATGTCCATTATACTCCAATCCACAGGTTGTTTGGATTCCCCATCATAGGGAGGGGACGCCTTCACAAAAGAAGGGTCGAGGATGTGTTGCATCTTAAAAGGCTTCAAGCCTGTGCTCTGCATGCTGCAGATGTCTGCAGTGGATGCCTTAACCATCTGCGCTACCTTACATGCTTACTACGGCACAGGAACAACGGTGTATGTGTGGAAATTGTAACTGAGGATCAACAAAGTTTTGGTTTAGAGGATCGCCTAAACCTTTTTGTTTAGTAGCTACAAGCACTTTCTTTCTTTAGCACTTTTCATTTCACGTTCACTGTTCTGCGGCTAACCATTACCAGTCCACCGAAAACAAAATGCAATTGAGAATTGGTTGCAGGTTGCAGCCGAAGAACTGACAGGACCAGATTGTGTCCAGTATGAGTGTTCAGATCAAACCGTTGATCTTGAGCACATGACGGTTTGATCTGAACACTCATACGGGACACAATCTGGTCCTGTCAGTTCTTCACTTCATAGACTCTTAGTACCTCTCTTGTTTTTTGTAGTAGTAGTTGGGGGACAAGGTACTTACATTGTCTATAAACTAACTCCCCTAGGACCCCCCAATACTCTGTTGTATTTTTGTTGCAGGTTGCAGCCTCCACTCGTCCTCCACCGTTCCACAAGGCGGTAGTTTGGATCTTCCATTTATTTAAGGCAATTCCTGAAATATCAGAAATGGCAGTATAGTCCAGAAACATCTTTAACACTCTCAGGGGCTTCCTTTCTTTTCTTGTCCAACTCCTCTCTGCTGTTTCTTTTTTTTTATTCTGTTTTTATTAACATTTTAAAGATCACACGTGCACATTCTCATATTCTTTACCAGTCCTAACGAGAGCCAGGTGCACCGCTCCAGTTTCACATGTGGGAATACAAGAGTGTGCCCCTTGTTTATCTCACAAGCTCCACCATGCATTGGCAGCACTGTGAGAAACCTGTCGAGCCTTCCGTCCCCGGGCTCTCCATCGTGCCCATCATAAACACCCAACCACAGTCTCAGCTCACCCAGACCTGAGGGGGACGGCTTTACCATTTGTAACACATTAGAGTCATATGTTGTATGGCAATAAAGACACAGAAACACATCACCATTTGCCACAAATTTAGCGATGTTTGGCCGGGCATCCCCTGCCCTCATACCGTGGTTGTTCTTGTGTGGCGTACCAGTCTACTCCTTTGCGCCATTTGACTATGTTTGGCGGGACGGGATTCTTCCATGCCATTGCAATGTCTCGTTTGGTCACCACAAGGGCGGTGCTTATGAATAATTTGTCTGCTCTAGAGCCGTCCAGTCCATCTGTCACTCCCAGTAGTACGTTCAAAGGGTTGTGAGGGTCCTCCCATCCCAGCACCTCCGTACGTTCCGCTACCAGTGACTCCCAATAGAAAGCTATGAGGGGGCAAGACCATACCATATGGAAACAAGCATTTGCAATGCAATAGGTCTCGCATTTGCGAGATTTTGAGCTATTGGCATTGTAAATGACAATGCCTTTAATTTATGTCTTTAAAAAAATTGCAATGATGAAAGGCATTGTCATTTAAAATACCAAAAGGTCAAATGCAATTGCAATTTAGTAACAGTTCGGTGCATTTCTTCCACTTGCAGTACTTTTAGTAAATGCATAACGTACTGAAATATAAACAAGGGGCGGGCGCCGCCTACTTTGAACTATTTAAATCTATGCTATACTCTGCGTCAGTGGAACGTGCTGAGATGGACCGAATTCCCTAACGCACTCTCCTGCCATGAATGACTCGGCTGCACTGGCAGGTGACTGAGTTTCTCGTAGCTCCTGTGACACTCCCTGGATTTAAATGAACCTGATGAGCTAGCGACGTCACAGTTTCACTGGCCTGCGATGTAACTGATTAATTTTAAAGAAACCTGGCAGCCTTTCAGATGCAGCCGCCTGACTTCTACCAGGAGTTCTCCTGCATGAGTCTTCTCCTAGCTTTTCCAACCCTGTTTTATTACATTCCTTGCCTTGTGATAAGGGTGCATTTGCTTTTCCATACGTATGCATGGTTTCAAGTCGTGAATAAAAAGTGAACGAGCTGAGGACAAGTGACAACAACTGGAGGCCTGTGACTTTCTGTGAAACTCCTCAGACCTTCTGGTTTATAAAAAGTGAGCTTGACATGTGAATGGCTTTTCCAGAGCCCTCGAGAGAACCAGTTTCTTGGGTGAAAAGCTCTTTTTTTTCTTACTGCCTCGGATTTGTATCACAGCTTGAACAAATATAAAACCAGAACTACAAGTCCCAGAAGTCCTGACTGCACGAGTCCTTCAGATGTGCCAGATCAGCATGCGACGGACACCCTACTCTCCATCTAGGCTTAGAGAAAAAACGTGCTAGTTATGTGACTGACTGTATACCCCGCCATACCTGAAGGCAATGGTGGGACTGACTGATCCAACTGACCCCATCCCGAGCCTTCTGGCTTTTCAATGGGACAGACTTGTGACTGACTTCTTCACGGCCCTGCCAGCCATTCAAAGTCGAGCCTTTACATCAAGCCTGAAAGTCTTTCAGAGAAACTGGCCCAGCGTGACTGACTGGGTCCCAGCCCTGCCTGCCTCTCTGAAGTACTGACCTGCTGCATAATCGTCTTTTTCCTGTGGCAAGTTGGCGCCCTTCCCCGGAAGGTCCTGGAGCCGGACTGGCAGCACCTGTCTGCGCACGAGGCCTTAGAAGGAAGGGCCTAAAATACTCGCAGCCGAAATTGCACGTGGCCCAGAGCCGCCCTATGCTGCGTTTGTATTGATTTTTTAACTTAAACTGAAGTTTCGAGAAAAATAAAATTGCGCTAATGTGGACACGATTATTTAGCGAGGAAGGCCACATTTATTTATCGAGGAAAAAATAAGTGTCAGCAATATTTGGGAAAACAAAGAAAGCTTGTACTGCATGAGAAACAGTTTTTGGGAGTATTTAAATGTGCGAATGTTTATTTTAAAATCACACAATCTAATTATAATTCCATATAACTTCGGGTGAAAGGGAAAGTTCGTTTGTCTGCAGGAGGCAGTAACAATCTTATGAAGAAAACAAGCAGCAAGCGTTTCCCAGCCATGCGCCATCATGAAATAATCGCGGAGAAATGTAGTAGCTTAAAAAAAAAAAAGCAGGCGCTGCCCGGGTGAGGAGCGAAGAAGCCCCTCCCGCCCGGCGTCGACGAGTCTTCCGTTTCTAGGCAACGGCCCCACCGGCACCAATCCCAGCGCGGCTCCTCCTCTGACGTCAGAGGAGCTGCGCTCGGGATTTCTGAGGCTCCCGAAGTTCCCGGGCTGCGGCGGTGTTTACGGGGAGGCAACTTAGAATTTCCCTACAATGCCGCTGTGGGAGGTGGCGGTGATTTCAACAAACAGCGCTCCTTCTTGCACAGAGCTCCACAGTGCCTTCCCATGCGTAAGGGGAGAGGAGCCCGGTGAGTGGGGTTGAGGGTGGGGGTGTACGCGCGTGTGTCTGTGCGTGCGTGCGTGTATCTGCTTAAGGGGGGGTGCGTGTGTGTATGCAGCGTGTGTCTGTTTAAGGTGGGGTGCGTGCGTGTATGCAGTGTGTGTATGTGCGCATGCGTGAGAGTGGCTTTGTTTGCGAATGGGAATATGAGGCACGGCGACGTGCGCGCTCCCGAGGTCAAATCTCCGGCAGGAGAAGCTCGTGACAGTCTGCTGTCCACATTCCCCCAAATGTGATTACATAAGTTGTCTCGCCCTAGACAGCAAAAGCTTTCGCTTTTGCTTTCGTCTAGGCGAGACCTACAAATCTGCGTGTTCTGCAACACAGCGTGTACAGGATGGGTGTGGCATTAGGCCTGCCCTATGTAGGCGGTCAGGGGTAAGATAGGAGGTATGAAGGTAGTATAGCTGGACCAAGCGGAGCCAGGCTGAAACAGTGATGGTTTTGGGAGCCATCAAGGCGTCTCTCCGGTCGTCGTCCTCCAGAGCACCTAGCCAGGACTCCCAACTAGTCCTCAGCGGGTCAAGGGAGGTGGGGCCATTGTTAATTTAATGAACGATAAATGCGTGATACCCCCACCCCCTCCCAAAGTCCCCCATTGTGATTTGTGCTACTAAGGGGCGACGTGCCTGTTACTATGTGCACGCTGAGGGCGTGGCGGAGTTGTAAGTACCTAATAAACTGTGCCGGGTGGAGTGAGTGTCTGACTTGAAGGTCCGAGAAGGAACGTACATGGTCACCGACCCAAACGTCGCAGAGTTGGGAAATACCAATAAGATCCCAGCCCCGGAAACCCTCTGGGTTCCCCACTTCTCGAAGCCATGTGCATTGCCAGAGGGGTGTTTGCTGGGTCAGCCTATTCCCCCAGCTGGAATGGCGTAGGGAGTTACGCCAGGCCAGCAAACCTGCACGGGATACTGTGTGGAAGGTCTTGGGAATGGGTCCCCCGTACATCATAGTCTGGATTAGAGAGAGTCCCAGGTCTTTCAACTCTGTCCTGTAGGCAGGGTCGGGCCAGCCACCATTAAACTAGTCGTTCAATATTAGGAGGCGGTTTGCTATGTAATGTAAATTGGTTTTTATACCGCGCGACTGTCACTCCAACGAGCATCTTGGCGCCTACACAGACCAGAGCCGATGTGGAGTCTGGTCCAGCTGCTCTCAGCAATATGACCAGGGTACTCCTATTAGGGCTCTAGAGCACGTGTCAGGGAGACTGAAAATCCAGTTCTTCAGTGCTTTTCTGAACTCAGATTCCCGTTCCATAGCACGGTGGTGTGGGGGAGTTTATTGCATGCTTTGGATCCTAGGACTGGCAGGGATTTGCCACCCCTCAAAATGAGTCTAAAAGTCGGAATAGCCAACAGATTGGTTTTGGAGGATCTAAGGGTGCGTGATGGATGGTATCGGGAAAACCTCTTTTGTATGTACTTTGGTCCTTGCAAGTGAAAGGCCCTAAAGGTAATTACCAGGATTTTAAACAGCACCCGTTTGACCACTGGTAGCCAGTGGAGAGTGTTCAATGCGGTAGACGCTGAGGATTTCTTTGGCCACTTCAGAACCAGCCTGGCGGCTGCATGCTGCACCATTTGCAACTTATGTGTAACAGCCTTGTTGGTTCCCAGCCTTGTTGATCACAACCTTGTTCCCAGCCTTGTTGGTTCCCTATGTAAAATAGGTACAAGTTTGTCATGGCCATGCCTCCATAGAAGAGTGGAATTTGGAAGCGAGAGAAGGCCATGCGTGGACGAGAACCATTCCAGAGGAACCTTGCGGTCAAGCTGTCTAAACCCCTGAACCATGCCCGGGAAATATGGAATGATGTAGAGGAATCAGGGACATTTTAAAAAGTGCCACCTGCCAAGTGGGTTGAGCGATAGGGCTTGCCACTTCTGGCAGTCTTTTGTGACCAGTGGGGGGATGTTAAGTGCCCAAGCCAGTTCAGAGAGCAGAGCGACCCAGATTTTTAAGTATTTCAACGATTGCCATCTAATGGGGATGGTAGACTGTCAATCAAAGCATTCTCTAGATAGATGTAGGGCCACCAGGGTTGATTTTGCAGAGTTCAAGCATAAGCCAGAGACTCGTTTGATGATACGGAGTATCTGCAGGCATCTGGGGCCGATTCGGAAGCATGGAAAAGTAGGACGTCGTCTGCGTATAATGCGATTTTGTCCTCATAAGAGCCTCCAGCCCTGGACCCGGTCATCCGCACGAATAAGCCTGGCCAGGGGTTCCATTGGCAGGGTGAAAAGGAGGGGCGAGACAGGACATCCCTGCCTCGTCCCCCTCCTGATTGTGAATGCGTCCTAGAGTGCTCCATTGACAAGCACTCTTGCGGTCGGTTTGGAGTACAGGACCTGAACCAAACGGTGGAAGTCCAGGCCCATGCCCATAGCAGCCAGGACATCGTCCAGATATCGCCAGTTGACTGAGTCAAAAGCTTTCTCGAAGTCGACTAGGAGAAGAGCCATATAAGGGGTTAGTGACTGTCGGTTGGCCGAGGCCAGATGGAGGCGCCTAAAACAGTGTCTGGTACTCTGCGCCGGCATGAAGCCAAACTGGTCGGGGTGGATGAGTTTGTTGAGGTATAGTCTGAAACGTTGAGCCAGGACGGTGGCGTAGCTTTTGACCTCTGTATTAATTAGAGATATGGGGCGGTAATCGTTCGGGCTGATGAGGGTGGTTGGGTTTTGGGAATGATGACTATTGTGACCGCATTGGTCGCCAGAGGGAAGCAGTCAGTTTCTACGGCCTCTGTATATAGAGCAGTGAGCTGTGGGACCAGTATGTCTAGGCAGAGTAATACTCCTGTGGGTAGCCGTCAGGGCCTGGTGTTTTCCCGGCTGTGACGTGTGAGAGGGCATCTTGTATTTCCTCGTGTGGGATAGGTAATCCATTCCGGCTGATCGGACCGCGCTAGGGGATGTATGATGTTACAACGCATACTTTTACAACACATGCCTTTACAACGCATTTTTTACAACGCAACATCCTTTATAACGCATTCCATTACAACGAATTTCCTAAAACTACCATTACAACGAATTCTATTACAACGCATACTACCTTCACAACGCATACCATTACAACGCATACCATTACATTGCATTGCATGTATGGTAAGTATTGGATAGTATAGGGCTAAAAATTACTATTCTAACTCCAGGGGTTTGCAACAGTAGGGTAAGTGTTCGATAGTGTAGGGGTAAAAATTACTATTCTAACTCCAGAGGGTGCAACAGTAGGGTAAGTGTTGGATAGTGTAGGGGTAAAAATTACTATTTTAACTCCAGGGGGTGCAACAGTAGGGTAAGTGTTGGATAGTGTAGGGGTAAAAATGACTATTCTAACTCCAGAGGGTGCAACAGTAGGGTAAGTGTTCGATAGTGTAGGGGTAAAAATTACTATTCTAACTCCAGAGGGTGCAACAATAGGGTAAGTGTTGGATAGTGTAGGGGTAAAAATTACTATTCTAACTCCAGGGGGTGCAACAGTAGGGTAAGTATTGGATAGTGTAGGGGTAAAAATTACTATTCTAACTCCAGGGGGTGCAACAGTAGGGTAAGTGTTGGATAGTGTAAGGGTGCTATGCGTTGTGATGGTAAGCGTTTAAATGGTATGCGTTGTAATGTCTGTGTTGTAATGACATGCGTTGTGATGGTATGAGTTGTAATGGTATGTGTTGTATTGACTGCGTTGTAATGACATGCGTTGTAATGGTTGTTTCCCGCGCTAGGCCTAGGAAGGTGGAGGTTTTCCAGGGTGGTCTGCTCTGATAGTGACAGTTCAGGCCTCTGGGCAGAGTAAAGTGTGAGTAATAGTCAGCAAAGGCTTGGGCCATTGCTCTGGGCGAGCGGTGGGTAATCCCTTCGGAGTCCCAGATTTCTGGAATGATCCTGTTCGCCAAGAGGTTTGGCACTAACCTATGTAGTATTCTCCCATTTTTATCACCCCATCCCTATATGCGAGCGGTGGAGGACCTCCATAGGAGCTTTGCCGAGTCTAGCGAGATTTGTTTAATTTAATCTCTCACCAGGGCCAGTAGGTGCAACTGGGAATTGTTTGTTGCCCCGATGAGCTCCCTTCGGGTCGGGTCGCTTTGGCCTCGAGGACGGCGAGCCTGTTATCTTGGGCTGCTCATTGGGCTTTAAGGTGGCCCTTGGTGAAACCGCGTATGGTGGCCTTATCCGCCTCCCAAAGGGTACCCGGGGAGGAGACGGAATCTTGATTAGTGAGAAAGTAATGCATAAGTTCCTGCTACGATTGCTTCCTTGAATTTCTCGTCTTGTAGAAACCAAGCTCTCATCCTCCACATGGGGCAGTGTATCAGGGGGGTCACCTAAGGTTAGGAGCAAAGGTGAGTGATCCGAGATGCCTTGTGGGAGGATAACTATTTCTCTGACCCTGCGACATTCGGGAGCCGGCATAAATATCATGTTGATGCGGCCTGAGTGTGGTGTGCTGCAGAGGTTGAGTGTATTGGGTGTCCTGCGGGTTCCATGTCCTCCATATGTCACAAATACTCATGGCTTCCATCCAGCTTTCCAATTGCTTGGCATATAGAACGCGTGAGGCAGTGGGGGTCCCTGTGGTGTCAAGACTGTGCTGCATCACCGCATTGAAGTCGCCTCCTTCCACCGTTGTTCCGAGTGGCAAGGAGCTAATCACTTCACCAGTGTAGCCTGGAGTCTGTGTGTGCGTGTCACAGATGGAGAGGACATTGGGGCGTTTTCGCCCGTTGTTCCGGAGAGAGCAACAAAGCGTCCGTGGGGATCCGTGGTGATTTGAGTAGGCACGAAGGGCAAGTTACGCCTCAGGAGGATCGCACCTCCGGGTGAGCCCTGTGTGAAGCCTGAGTGCCAGGATCTGTCGAACACGTATCTCGCGAGGAAGGGACAGAGATTACCCATGAGATGGGTTTCCTGGAGCAGGAGTATGTTGGGAGTGTATCTTTGGGCATGTCGCAGAACAGTGGTCCGCTTGATTCTGTCCAGCAAGCTGTTGACATTACATGACATTACCAGGAGAGAGTCCTCTCTATGTACCGTCTATGTCATGGTCAGTGTGGGGGGCCCAAGGAATCCCAGGGTCCTGCCGTTGTGAAGGGAATGCTTGGGTGATTACTAGTGGTGACTGGAGGCCTCGCCTGTTGGTGTGTAGTTGGAATGTAAGGTCGTGTTGGTGCAAGGCTGAAGTGCTGTGAACCTTGAAATGCTTAACTAGGTGCGAACCCAAGCCAACGGTCCAAACCCCGCCACCCCCCACCCCTTACTGCGAGAACAGAAGCATCTGTCATCCTATAACTGTAGAAGAAACAGGCTAAACATTATGTTTGGTTTGAGGGTAGCATGGAGGACTCCCCTCATTACAGTAAAAGATCGTATATCGGCAGATTTATCTGATTGGTGGGGTGTGTTGTGTCCATGTATAAAGAGGTCACCCTGGCCTGGAGGGCACCGGTCATGGTTCCTCGTGGGGCATGTCAGCCGAGAAATGCCAGGCTCCAGGAGATGTCTGAGTCTGTGGATTCGGCGCCCAAAGTCTTAGGAGAGTTGTCTCTCATGAGTTATCCCGAGAGCCGGTCTGCGGTGGAGGGCACGCTCCTGTGGACAGCTCCCGGCGTTGGGGGTCTGGGGCCTCAGTTGCCAGCGAGCCCGATCTGGCTCTGCTTGTTCTTCGACCGTTGCAGGAATGCGTACGCCTCCCTCTCCGAGTAGGGGTGGTAGTGGAGGTGGCTCGAGCATTTGAAGGCAGGGTCAGGGCTCTGAGTCTGAGAGGGCGTTCTTCGGTCAGCCAGATCCAAGCTGATTCCAGGGTGTCAGATAAATATGTTTTATCCTGAAAGACAATGCGTAGCCGAGTCAGGAAGAGCAGTCTATATTGTAGATTAAGAGTGCGCAACTTTTGCTTGACTTCCATGTATGAAAGTCTTTGGGTCTGGACCTCACTTGTGTAGTCTGGGAATATCATAATAGTATGGTTTTGGTAGGATAGTGTTTTCTGAATGCGAGCCTGCCGTAAGATTGAGTCTCTGTCTCTGAAATTGAGGATCCTGGCAATGATGGGCCGGTGCACGGCACCCGGGGGGGTGGGGGGAGAGGTTTGGTGTGAGGGAGCAGTGGGCCCGTTCTACTGCGAACTAAGATGATAACGTGTCTTTGGGCGTCCATGAGGTGATTCATTGCTCAACAAAGGACTCCACCGGGCCTTGTTCTTAGCCCTCTGGAATTCCCACCAGGCGCAGATTGTTGAATCTAGATCTGTTCTCAGCCCGTTTATGTAGTTCATTGGCTTCGGTTTGTAATTTGGTCATCTGTTCTTTCAGTCTCTGGGCGTCGTCTTCAACCGAGGAGATGCAGCATTCAGTTTCAGTAATGCAGACCATCGCATTGCAGTGTTCCTGTCGGAGCAGGGCCAAAACCACCCGGACCTCGCCGATCTTATTGCCAATCGAGACCTGGGAGGCGCTAATGACTTGCAGGATCGTATTAAGGTCGCATCCTGCCGGAGCAGGCCTCTCCGCGGTCCCGGACAGGGGCCCAGCATCAATGCCAGTCTATTGGTCAATTTTGGTCTGCGTTGCAGGAGTTTTCGGACCGCGGTCCTTCCCCATGGTTGGCGGAAAAGAAAAGCAGGCAATGGATATTGTTGGGGCTACTTAGAGTTGGGCATTCTTTACCGTGATTCCTGTGGTTGGTTTTGTCAAGGCGTCTTGTGAGTTCACAGGAGTGCTTGCTGGTCTTTCGGGCGGTGGGGGGGTATCCCGGTATCGCCCAGGTCAGGCCGGGTGGCGGTGCCGAGGTAGGCCCCGACGTCTGGCAGAGCGAGGCCCCACCGCCGATGCCTCAGAGCCACATTAAGGAAGGGGGTAGGCTACCCCTTGGGATACGGCCACTTCAGCCCGAAGTTTCACTAGATTCTACTATACGTGAAGTGCAGGGCCGATTGGGTGGCAGGGGAAAGACAAGGTCCTGGAAGAGCTCGTGCCAGGGGTTGCCGCCGTCATTGTTGTGTGTGTTTCTCTTCAGGGCTGAGCCTCCAGTGGGGTGGGGGGGAATTGGACCAATTCCACTCAACGTTTGGCCTTCCCCACTCTGCACCCCGGGCCGCCCCCCGCCAAAAGTCAGAGTGGTCCAGATCAGTCTGGTGACAGCAGCAAACCTGGCACGGGATGCGGCTGCTGGAAACCAGGTGCTCCCAGGGCCAAGTCAGGGGTTTCCCCCCCCAGTCTGCTCTGCTTGGTGACTGCTGCCTGTAGGATGCGGGAGTAAGGGTTAAGGTCCACAGCCTGTAGGGTGCAGAATGGATGTACTCGGTTCACCACGGGCACCCAGAGTTGGGTTGGAGTTTTCCGGTTGGATAAATGGAGGGAATAGTGAGCGTTGGCCAGGTGAGGACGCCAGAATGCCGAATCTCTGGGTGGTGGGGGGGCTTTGGCCCTGTTGCCGCCGCGGGCTCAATGGGGAAGGGAGGGGGACAGAGGCCCACCGCTGCGTGAGCTCACAGCTGAAGCCCTTACCTGGAGGCAGTCAGGTGTCGTCCCGCGTCGCTGCACAGTAGGATAACAAAGCACTGGCTCTCCCTCCTATGGCTCACCAGCCCCTCAGGCCCAGGGCGAGCGCCACACGCCAGAGGCACCCCAGTCAAGGGAGAGGGACTCCCATCAGGATCCGAGCTCCCCGGAGCAGGAGGCGGCAGCTGCCGAGGAGTCCCAAGGAGACTCGACGGTCAGGAGAGATAGAGGAGGGGTGTCTTCACCCGAGGCCCCACTGCATGCCCATCGCAGCCGATCCTTGGCCTTCAATAGGTGCGGGTGGCAAATGGCTGGGAATGGATGGATCATCAGACTCCTGTCTCTTCTGGGTCTAACCTTATGTATCAGTCGGAGGGCGGAGACATGGCAATGTAAACCACCATAACATTGTTCTATTATTTATTATTATTACATTTTGTAAAGCGCTTGGTTACACTAGCAAGTGTGTCCCCGCGCTGGTAGCTTAGCATCCGCATTAACTTGTGTTCAGGCATGAGTGGGGGCTTGCATTAGTTCGTGTCCTATTCTTTGGGCAATAGGACCGGTTTGAGTTCTTTCCGGAAGATGAGCTCTGATGTTTCTTGAGAGGAACGAAATGGGCCATTTTGGACAACATATCTACTCCAACCAGTATAGCAGTAAACCCTCGAATAGCTGGTAGGACTGTGATGAAATCCATGCAGATGGAGGACCAATACCTATCAGGGACGGTCAAAGGCTGTAAAAGGTCTGCTGGTGCACAGCGCATGCGTTTCTGTCGGGCACATGTAGGACAGGCTTTGACAAAATTGAAGATATCCTGAATCATGCCTTTCCCCCAGAACCATATCTGGCATGTTTGCAAGGTCATTTCTTCCCCGGGGTGCTGCCATGGGCAGAGTGCGGCGCCACGTCATATTCAGGTTTCGTGTTTCTTCTGAGGGGAGAAATAGGCATTTTTTGTGATAAAACAAACCTTTCACTATTTTGTTCGCAGGATTTGCCAGCCACTCCCCACGATCCCGCTTAACAAACTCCTGCTCTAGTTGTTAAAAAAAAGAGTCCGAATCGACACGTGACGTTCACCAAGGGCTATGATCTTGTTCTCTGGTATGATGGGTACAGGGGCCTCTGCTATATACTTATGGTCTCCTCCCAAATGTGATAGAGCATCTGCTTTCCCTTGTTTCGTTCCTGGACGAAAGGTAATAACGAAGTCATATTCACAAAAAAAGGAGACCGATCTCATCTGTCTTGGAATAAGGGCTCTAGCTGACCGAAAGAATTGGAGATTCCGATGGTCGGAATAGATAGTTATGGTATGAGGAGATCCCAATAAATATTGGCGCCATTCCTGGAATGCCATCTTTATGGCCAAGAGTTCCCGTTCACCAATAGTGTAATTTTGTTCAGCTTGCAACAGGGTTTTAGAAAAGTTGGCTACTGCATGGAGGGTACCTGTCTTTACATCCCGTTGAGATAATACCGCCCCCACCCCTCACTGCATACTGTGAGGCATCTGCCTCAACAAAATAAGGCTGAGTCTCATCTGCGTGTCTTAAAATGGGAGTAGAGGTAAAGCTGTTCTTTAGGGCTCTGAAGGCCATCTCTGCTGCCTTGTACCATTCAAACGCTACCCCTTTTTTGGGTAACCTTGTCATTGGAGCAAGTATTTCAGAGAAGTGATAGATAAATCTTCTGTAGAAATTTGCGAATCCTAAACAGGATTGCACTTCTCTCACTGTCTTAGGGCTAGCCCAGTTGGTTATAGCAGACACTTTGGCAGGGTCCATATGAATTCCATCAGGGGAGATAACAAAACCCAAGAAGTCCACTTTCTGAGAGTGAAAGAGACACTTGTCCAGTTTAGCGAACAGATGATTGTCCTGCAGTCCTTACATGCTCCATGTGTTCTTGTTCAGTCTGGGAATAGATTAGAATGTTGTCTATGTAGACGATGACAAATATGTCTAGATACTCCCTAAATATCTCATTTATGAAGAACTGAAAAGCCTCGGGGGCATTGCATAGCTGAACGGCATTACGCACTATTCATATAATCCGAATTTAGTGCAAAAGGCCGTCTTCCACTCATCTCCTTCTCTGACTCGAATCAAATGATATGCCCCTCGTAGATCAAGTTTAGTAAAGATCTTAGCCTTGCACACCTGGTCCAAGAGACTAGAGATGAGTGGAAGAGGGTATTTGTTTTTTACCGTCACTTTGTTCAAGGCACGATAGTCCAGGCAGGCTCACAATCCTCCTTCCGTCTTGGGAATGAAGAAAATAGGAGAGGATACAGGGGAGGTTGAATGACGAATAAAGCCTTTTTTTTAACATATCCTGAAGGTACTCATAGAGATACTTGGTCTCTGGTTCCGTTAAGGCAAATACCCTGCTGACCGACAGATCAGCACCAGGAATCAAATTGATCCTACAGTCGTAGGCTCGATGTGGGGGAAGCGCTACTGCCTTCACCTCATCAAAGACTCCTGCAAATTCGAGACATTCAGAAGGCAAAACTAAGGAATCAGTATTAGAAACAGCGCAACACAATGGGGCTTGCCCAGAGGCCTGAACTCTCACTATCAGAGCAGACCACCCTAGAAAACCTCCACCTTCCTAGACTTAGTGCAGTCGAATCAGCTGGAATGGATTACCCATCACACATGAGGAAATACAAGCAGGCCGCTCACATGTCACAGCCGGGAAAATACCAGGCCCTGACGGCTACCCACAGGAGTATTACTCTGCCTACCAAGACATACTGGTCCCACACCTTGCTGCCCTATATACAGAGGCCGTAGAAACTGACTCCTTCTCTCTGGAGACAGATGCGGTCACAATAGTCATCATTCCCAAAACCCAACCACCCTCATCAGCCCGCACTGACTACCGCCCCATATCCTTAATTAATACAGAGGTCAAAATTGATGTCACCGTCCTGGCTCAACGTCTCAGACCATACCTCAATAAACTGGTCCACCCCTACCAGTGCGGCTTCATCTTCATGCCGGTACAGAGTACCAGAGACTGTCTTAGGTGCCTCCATCTGGCCTTGGCCCACCGACAGTCACTAACCCCTTATCTGGCTCTTCTCCTAGTCGACTTCGAGAAAGCTTTTGATTCAGTCAACTCACAATATCTGGACGATGTCCTGGCCGCTATGGGCATGGGCCTGGACTTCCGCCGTTTGACTCAGGTCCTGTACTTCAAACCGACCGCAAGAGTGCTTGTCAATGGAGCACTCTCTGACGCATTCCCAATCAGGAGGGGGACGAGGCAGGGATGTCCACTCTCACCCCTCCTCTTTGCCCTTTTTTCCACCTTGTCAAAAGCTGTAGAGAAATCCACAAATAAACTGTAGACTACCTGAGCTTTACTGACTACATATTTATCAATAAAAGTTTTCAGGCTAGCAACATTATCGATCTCAGAGTAATTTCGATGAAAGACAGCTTGGACTATTGGTAGCAGTACATAAATCGAGGGGCCAAGAATTGACTCCATCCTTCGATGTTTTTCTTTAGGACCTTCCCCGGGATCCTGCCAGGTCCCATTGCTGCGTTATCTCTCGCTTTCTTTATATATACGGCAATTTGGTGTTCGGTGGCAACTTTATCTGCTGATCGATCTTGCTGCAGGTTACATCACGTAGAGATTTCCCAATGTCGATAGATTATAGGTTTTTTTCCATGCAGATTGGATAAGTAAGCAACCCATTCTTTTTGTGTGACTGGAGTTGCTGTTGGATATTTAATTTACACTGGCCTCTGCAATTATGCCCCAGAAGGGCTTGGTTTTTTTTTTGTCGCACTGCTTCTGGCAGGCCTATCCAGTGGATCACTGAAATAATATCGAGGGACAAAATATCAACTTGCCAAAATATCGTGGCCAAAATATCGACAGTCAAAATATCGAGTTTGTATCTACAAACAGGTAAGTACAAAAATATCGAGTACAAAATATCGTTAACAATAATATAGATGTAAAAAATATCGACTTTATTAAAAACAGTGCTAAATTAAATTAATATTAAATTTTAATTACTAAAATATACTTAAAAATACTTAAATTAAATTATAATAATTAAATAATAAATGAAAATAATAAAAATAATTTTTTACAATCTTATTTGTTGACCCTGAACCCTAAAATATACCCCTTTACCCAAAAACCCCAAACTGACCCTGAACCCTAAAAATACCCCTTTACCCAAAAACTAAAAACTGACCCTGAACCCTAAAAATGCCCCTTTACCCAAAAACTGAAAACTGACCCTGAACCCTAAAAATACCCCTTTACCCAAAAACTGAAAACTGACCCTGAACCCTAAAAATATCCCTTTACCCAAAAACTGAAAACTGACCCTGAACCCTAAAAATACCCCTTTACCCAAAAACTAAAAACTGACCCTGAACCCTAAAAATGCCCCTTTACCCAAAAACTGAAAACTGACCCTGAACCCTAAAAATACCCCTTTACCCAAAAACTAAAAACTGACCCTGAACCCTAAAAATGCCCCTTTACCCTAAAACTAAAAACTGACCTGAACCCTAAAAATACTCATTTACCCAACATTTATCAATATTATTTAATTACCAAATAATTATTAATTAACAATAACAATAAAGTAAATATATTAGCACATTAGCTGTAATTATTTTAATAATTAATATTATTTTTTCCCAATTAATTACTTAACAATAACACAAAATTATATATATAAAAATGTATTCTAATTAATGTAATTAACTAATTACAAATAATTAATTATCAATTAATTATTAATTATAAATATTTACAAACATATATTAATTAATTAATTATTATTAAATTACTTCCCACCCTATTCCCCTATAAACCCACAACCCGCTACAGAATTACATTACGCAATTATTAAAAAAACAAAATTCATTTAATAAAATATTTTATAACATTAATACACACTTTTCACACATATTATTACATAAAAATACACTATAAAATATTATATATTATTAAAAATTCGATATTTTTGCTATCTATATTTTATACAGTCGATATTACTTCACTTACCTGAAAAACGATATTTTTGTAGTCGATATTATGTCCAGTTGATATTTTGTCCAGTCTATATTTAAAACTCGATATTATGTCCAGTCGATATTTTGGAGTCGATATTTTGTCTGTGCACCGAATATGGCACTGCCAGTTCCCATATTTGCAAAGCCCCAGCTGTCTGTGCACCGTATCCAGTATCTGTCCATTCTTCTTCTATTTTCTTTCATGCGGAGCCTTTTTTGTCTTTTCTTGAGGGTGGAAATTTCAGCCTTCCTAGCGGGAGAGAAGCCTGATTAGCTTGTTTAATTTCCTAGAAAGGAGGTTTACTATTTTTAAGGGACTATTTTAAATGGGAAGAGACTTCCTCCGCATTGTACTCGATATCAAGATTTTAGTACTTTCAAACTAGGAGATTGGATTGGCTCTCTCGTTGGTGTGCTCAAGCGACAGGAACTCAATTATCCTATTCATTTAATTTGTTAATTTGGTTCAAATTCTCGCTGCTCCAAAATATTCGGGCTGGCTTTTGTTTAACTAATACCTCTCCTTTACCATGTGATGGAGACCATGTAGAAACTGGCTGAAGACGGAGGTCTATTTCCAGAAGAAGTATTGCGTGGTCACTGCTTTGGACAAATTGTGTAGATAAACTGCAACACGTATTGAATAATTCGTAACTGCAGATAATATAGTCCAGTCTAGATCGCCCTGATGGACCCTTCCGCATATATGAACCTGGCACATCTCCTCTCGTTCTTCCGTTTAAAATTATCCTGTTGATTTCATTGATTCGTTCCAATATGATTTTCCTTCTTTTATTAGTTTTGATATGGTCTGGGAAAACTGCCGCTGGGATAGAGCAGGGCGGAATTCCAAAATGCATGTAGTCGAGAATTGGATAACTTTGCATTAAAATCACCATTAGGAGTATCTGTGCATTCTCATTTGAACCTAGGGTGATATTTATTTGGAGAATATGTTTAAGAGTATTCTATCTTGTTCAAGCCCAGGAGGAACATACATGTGAAACAGAAATATTGACTTAATACGAGCATTTTTATCTAAGTGCTTTAGGTTAAGCCATTGTACATAAGGGCTAGTTAGGTGAATTATTTCAAGGTCCCAGCTTAATTCGTCTGATAACAGGATAGCCAGGCCTCCCTTTGTATGTCCTTGTCTGGTCCTTGTGGCTGGAGTTTTGAAGACAAAGTAATTTTTTGGGTCAAAATTATCGACTAACCAGGATTCCTGTAGGCATACTATTGAAGGTTGGATACCTAGCAACCGAGATATTTTATCAAGGTTTAAACCCGCTATGTTCCACGAGACGATAGTGGAGCTGTTGCTAAAAAGGAAGCTTGGCAGCCTTTTCATGTGTGTGTCCATTTAATTTGTTTGGTAACCACGACCATACTTTGTCATTTTGACTGGTACTTGTGTGGTTTTCATCATCTTGGTTCCATATCCGTCTACCTCCAACCTCAATGTTTATGATTAGTTTATCCGGCAGTCCCGGGTTACACTGAACAGCATATGCATTCCTGAAACCACCGCTTCCATTTCATGCAGCCAAGAAACAAAATATTGGCGCTTTGTGGACTGCCTGCATTGAAACGTTTGATGATTTCATTGATGCGCTGGAAGAAGTAGATAACAAAAAGATAATCAAATACCTCAAGAACCTTGAGGGTGAAGGAGTGAAGCAACTGATAAAGAAAATTCTACAAGCTAAAGAGGCTTCGTACCATCAAATCAAAGAGGGGCTCAGTATAAAATTCAATCCAATGCCACATTCTTTAATATGAGCAATATATTTTCAGGCAAGAAAAACAGAATGTTGGTGAAACATTTGGTGAATTAATAGAAACTTAATATTCAATTCCATTCAAATACTTTATTGCGGTCATTAGACCATAAAAACGCAAGTGCCTAAAAATGATAATACATACAAGCATCCACCAGGGCCTACACTCAAGGCCCCAGGGTCCTACATTACTATTGCAAGTTATTATCCCGCACCCCAATAAATAAGCAAGGTACATAACAACACATACGTAGAGCGTTATTTATTTATTTTTTTATTCTTTTTATTAACCATAGGAATCAATCACAAGGCAGTATACATAGTACAATGGCTTTGCTTATCTGAATCAAGGTTTTCTGACGTTTACAAATACCCAATGTAGTTATTGGTAATACATGTCATATCTACAACGGTTCATCTTGACCTGGCACCAGCGGCGGGGTACAGAGATTCCCCCTATCTTCATTCCAGCCCTCCCAGATTCCGGACCACTTCCTGGGACATCCCCTGGCCACATAGACATATTTCTCACGAAACATGCACCAGTCCATATCCTTTTTCCAATCACCCACAGCCGGTGTCCGCGCTGCCCCCCACTTCTGGGCTATGTTACGTTTAGCGATCCTAAGCCCCAATGTAACCCAGGTGACACGAGAGTTGTTCAGGTCTGTCGGTTCCCACACGTTCAGGAGTCCTCTCTTGGCCTCCAGTGTCTGATCTAACACTTCACTCAGAGTCTCCTGTATTGACTTCCAGTACCTCTGGACGTACAGGAAGTCCCATAGTATATGAAGGAACGTACCTTCGCCTCCACAACCCCTTCTGCATTTACCATCAGCTGCCCTACCCATGAGCACCAGCCCAGGTCCCGTGATATAGATGTGGTGCAATATTTTAAGTTGTACTAGCCTCAACTTTGCTGCAATAGGTACCTCTCGTGGCGAAGACACTGCCGCCACCCAGTCCTCATCATCTAGAATTATGCCATTCCCTTCCCATTTCTCTTGCAATTTCACTAAGGGGTCTCCTGTGTGATTCACAAGCTTTTTGTATGTGAGCGAGATTGCCTTTGTCGGTAAGTATCCATCAAGGAGCCTATCTTCGAGGGGTGCCGCGTCAGGAGGGGCATCTTCCCTCTGAAGACAGGAGTACAGGGCTTGGCGGACTTGCATGTACCTAAAATGTTCTGTGGAGGCAAGCTCATACTCTCGTTGTAACGTGGAAAATGACTTGACCTCCCCTTTCACACATAGGAAACCAGGACCGCCCCTTCTTGGATTGTAGTCGCCCTCCCCATTGCTCCGTGTACCCTGCACAAATTCAGCGCCGTGTTGCGCGGAGGCATGAAGCCCGATTGATCTGGGTGTACGAGGTTATTGATTACCTTAATAAACCTATTAGCAAGGAGTTTTGCTAGGATCTTTGGTTCGGCGTTCAATAGGGAGATCGCACCATAGGAGTCGAATCTGTCCGGCTTTTACCTTCTTTGAGGATCATCACCCGAGTGGCTAGTCTTTGGTCCCTTGGCCGTTCCCCTATTTCCCTACTCTCCTTGAACATAGTGCAGAGGTGGGGGGGCGACAATATCTGTCCCAAGTTCATAGAGTTCAATCGGTAGCCCGTTGGGCCCCAACGCTTTTCCTGAGTTTAGACCTCTGATTGCTAACGCGACCATCTGGTGTGCGTGCCCCCTCCAGATACTCAAGCTCTGACTCCGAGAGTTTAGGAATTGTTACGTCTCGTAGAAGGGCAATAGAGTCCGGCGTTGAGTATGGGTTGTGGGAAGCATATTTCTCCTGGAAGTGTAGGGCAAATGTGTTTGATATGTCTTGGGGTCTGTAATTATGTGTTCGTCTTTATCTATTAGCTCTGGAATCAGTCTATTTGCCAGTTTTTGTTTGTCAAGCCAAGCAAGCAGTTTCCCGGCTTTGTCTCCTTGATCGTAGATTCTGCCCAACGTGTCTATCCCCAGCTCTTTGGCCTTATCAGTTACCAGGGCCCTGTAGCTATCCTGTTTGAACTGCAAGGTGTGTAAGGTGTCTGGGTTAGGTCATTCCGCCTGTTCTTCCTCTAGTCTGCAGATTTCCGTCTCTAGTGCTTCCACCTCCTTGACCTTTTCCTTCCTCACCCCGGCTATTTGGGAGAGGGCCTGAGCCCTGACCACAGTCTTAAACGCCTCCCACAGTGTCTGGTGTGAACTTACCGATCCCTCATTCTCTAGGAAGTAGTGTTTGATGGAGGCAAGGACCGCTTTATGATCCACTGTGTTACGGAGCTGCCAGGGGTTGATGGGTGCCACTCTACCCACACTCTGTTGGCCCACCACTAGTAGCATCCACAACGGGGAATGGTTCGATATGCCTCTTGCCATGTGTTTGACCTCTTGGACATATTGTATCTGGTCAGGGGGGACCAACAAGTAGTCCAATCTGGATTGTGAGTTGTGGGCACCTGAATGAAAAGTGTACTGGGTGGATCCTGGGTGAAGTGAGCGCCATGCATCCTGTAGCCCCAGTGCCCCCCAAAAGTTAGGCAACCAGCTGTTAGATGGGCGAAGTCTTCTAGGCGGGTGTCTGTCTTGTGTGCCATCTACCACTGCGTTCAGGTCCCCTCCCACTATCAACAGTCCCTCCGGGATCATCATCAGGATAGATCCTAGGTCCTTGAATGCTAGTTCCTGGAGGGCTGGCGGTACGTAGACCGACATGAGAGTGAGTACTTCCCCTCCCATTGACCCGTGATGCCCGCGTATCTCTCCTGTGTCCACCCATGTCGATTTGATCGTGAGGGGAAAGGAGTTTCTCAATAGTATGCCCGTGCCTCCCGATCCTGAGGTGAAGCCCGCGTGTGCTGCCAGGTTATACCCCCACCTGTTGAGGGCCTTGCAGGAATTACCCACCTGTTTTTCATTGGCTGCTGTTAGTAGCAAATAAACGAAAGAGAAGCATAATCCTCGCCTCCGTGTCCTTAATAGAATTGAAAATTCTCGGCGCGAATGCTAGCTAATTTTTGATTCTATTAGAGGACCGGAGGCTTCGGATTTTGCTAGTTTAACGCTTATCCACACAACTAGAGGCATATCTCCCACCGGTACATAATAAACTGTTTAAATATAGACTGAGAAATCAATCAGTAGAATTAGAAACATCTTGAACAATGGAAATCATCAAACAATATTGATAATGATGGTCTTTCGAACAGGCTGCGTCTCAACATTTGGTCATGAATACCATATCCTGGCAAAAGAATGTGCCCTCAACCACCAGCTAATAGCCTCAGACACACATGTAAAAGTATCTGTAATAATCAACAGTAAAATTAATAGTTATACGAAAACCTCAGATAGTAAAGCCGAGGACATCCTTGTAAACCCTAAGGTATGGAGAAACACACATATACAGCATTATTTCGAAGACTTCATGAGACCAGACCCTGACCATATGTAGTCTAGCCATTACTTTTAGTGCAAACTTCCTGGAGTAGATACTGTACCTGTAAATCGAGGGCTTGTCTCGCCGTAGGAACACAGGAGGGCGGAGGCATGTGGCTAGCACAGGTACGATGGAGAGTTGCGGGATGGGTGGGGGAAAAGGGTGGGACGGACGTGTGATTGGGATCCCCCTCCGTCCAGACACCTCTATCCCTTTGCACGTCCCTCACGGAGCGAGAGTTGTTGCACATTGGAACCTCCTCACACCCCTTCCTTTCCACTACTGCATATCCAAACACCCCCCCCTGATACCTCGTTTTTCTTTATCTTTGGGTTTCATCCGGATCGAGAACCACCACGGACGTGGACAAGCCCCTATCGAGGAGGAGCACTGAGGGATACAGACGAGGCGAGAATCCCAAGCCCAAAGCCCGTAGGAGAAGCCGGAGCCGATCACCACGCAGAACGCTGCATTCTAGGAAAACCTGCACGGACTATCTCTTTGCCTCAATAAAGCCCTTAGTAACCAAAACCAGACTCCTGCCCATTCCTCCCGCGAACGTAACAGTCTGTAACTGACGAATCAGTCCTGCCACAAACGTTCTGGGAGCAAGAACCCGAAAAGGCATACAACTACTAACTGTCTTTCGGTGAAGTTGTCCCCCAATTCCATCTGGAGATACCCTAAGTACCAGTCCATCACTGTCCTGTTTGCTATGGGATACATTCTGCAATGACCTAAATCTGAGAATTTTGTCGGACTGCCATAGCTCCAGGCCAAGTCCACCAGGAAGGTGACCTTGTATTCTTATACTTGTCGCTAGGTCTCGCAGCCGAGATACTGTGCATGCTGAGCAGTATGTGTCAAGAAATCTGTGCGGTAAAGGACCCGAATAACTGAAAGGTCGGAAAAACTGTTTGATTGACGATGCTAACGAACCACTACTTTGGCAGTAGCCCGAATGGAACCCTTTGCATGGACAACATCGGAAAAAGACTCCTCGTAGCTCTTTAATTTAGAGCAGGCAATATGTAACTGATACGCGTAGGAATGAGATAACCCTGGAAATCTAATCCAAGAGACACAAGTGAACCATGGTTATACCTGGAATAGTCCAGCACATGATGTAGCCGAAGAGGGAATCTGACGTCGGGAAGGTGTGAGGCCAAGGCCTATGTCTGAGTTAAGATAAACCTTTATATAAATCCCGTTAACACAAGGATGAGATGCCTTGATCCCTTGGAAAAATAATCACCTATTTAGCAACTTAGTGAGCACTAGAGAGCTGAAGGGGCCTGTGAGAAAATATATCATCAACCATCAGGCCTGACATCAGAACGGCCGCGAATGAAGGGAAGGAAGGTGTCGACAACTAGACGTCCTCCTGAACGCTATATGTTAGAATTTGTGGAATATGATGGGACAGAAATTAATAAAGCCAGTAGGAATCCCTGAACAGCCCGTCAAGGATCGACATCGTGAAAGACTCTCCTAATTCCAGAGGATGTGACCACAAGCAAAAATATGTCTACCTATTAAGGATGCAACAAATAACGAACCTGTCCCAGAGGGGATCTGTCGCAACTGGCCAGCGTAGTCAGGATGTCAAGTTGTCCATCCTTATGAAAGGAGTTGCAACTCTCGGGAGAGCTGGCGCAGATGGTGTTAAACCGACGCCTATGACCCTTTGTGGCCGACTATGACTAGAATTTTGTCTTTGCATCCTGTCAAGACTGGGTAAATTCTTTCTGAGACAACCAGAAAAAGGAGACTGTCGTCAATGTCGGGCAATTCTTCAACCATAACCAAAACATCAGGTCGCAACGCCTCTAATCGTAAGCTAATGTGCCCTTGTCTAAACCGTAGAGCGCGTTCGGATGTCCTAATATCTGCCGTGTTGGTGAGGTAGGAAAAAATAAAAATAAAATAAATTAAAATAAAAATAAAAATGAAAATAAAATGAAAACATGCCCAAGGATCTGTGGTAGAAAAAATGGTGATGGGCGTCAATCAAGCTTTGTTACCCAGAATTAGGGATTGTCGTACCTGGGGCTTGGTTGACCACTCAAGGACGTGGAGAACCCGAGTGTCAACAGAATTATTTAGGAGACTTGTGCACTCCTCTCAACTAGGTGGCATCCTCCATATATATATATCCCAGTCAATCATCCTCAAGGGAGATCTGTATGCAATATTGTAGTGCAAAGCACAGCATAATGGAGGAGTAGAGGGGGAGCCAACCCTGTGCACACGAAAATTGAAAGTTAATAATGTATCGGCTCCTCAGCAAAGCTGTAGTCAATTATACCAGCCCAACGGGCGTCCGGGGTCATAGTTAAATATCAGGAGCGTGTGCGCACTCCAAGGGCCAGCCTTCTGTTACAACCTGGAAGGCGTACCAGGAAATCTGCTCATGTAAAGCACAAGACACTGTGAACCTCAAAGCAAAAACGGGGGACGCGTGGGACATGCGTAGACCAAAATCGCCCAATGAAGCCCAATTGGGTTACGCACACCGGAGCGTTATGACTCCATAACCGCATTCGGCTACTGGGAAAGCCTTTGGCGGAGAAAGGGCGAGACCGCGCAATGATCAGAACAACCCTATGGAAGTGACAGGAATAGTGTTAATTCGGAAATTATAATCATGGAAACACCTAATCTTTGAGCAAAAAATCTATACGCAAACCACAGTGACTCATTTTGTATCGCAGCTCTTGAAAGAGCGTTTGATTAAGTGTGCGGCCAAGCCCAGGCCTTGTCATGAAGATCAAGCGCAGGCTCAATCAGATATGTCGCAGGTATCATCAGCGCGACATTTCCACTCCCGCGGGAGATCTTATTGTGGACTCTGATGGGTGAAACCAATAGCGCTACCACGCGCACACAAACCATTGCAGTATAAATACTGAAAACATTCATCAGTGGAATATCAATCCTAATTTGTAATTTAAATATAATTTCGTATTTGTAAAAACACAACCCGGAAGAACCTGGAATCGAACCCTGAACCTCTGGGATAGGAGGCAAAAGCCTTGCCCCCAGGCCGCATTGACTCCATGCAAACCAATAAGCACGTAAACCTGAGGAAGTCTGTGGACTCTGTCAATGGGGGAAGGATACCGAGGGCAGCATGGCATTGTGAGGTCACGGGGGCATAATTAAGCCTGATTAGGCCACCCGCGTTAAAGTTACACCGCCGTACCCGCAGTCAAGCATAATAAATGGCGACGCGTGCCTGCTAAAGATCTAAATGAGCCATGAGTCAGCGGCAGCAGAGAGTGAAGCGTTGGTGCAATATATGAGCTCTGCTCCGGGCATTATGCCACTCCCAGAAGGAAACCTCTTCATTGCCAGCAGGCCATCAGGAAGTAAAACATGCCCGGAGGGGCCGCCCAGTTAATCAAATACAATGCTTCAGTGGGAGCGCCCCACAAAATCACACCGCTCCCAGCGGGAGACTCTCATAGCGCCAGCGAGCGCTAATCGAGCAAAATATGGCAATTTACAAGGAAAGCATAATGGCCCCTAATACAGCCAACACACATACTTAAACACAAGTATTCAACATAGCGCGATATAAGCGCAAACATAATCGCAACATCACCAAGATAATTCAACATTCAGTTACGACATAAATCATAACATAATGTTCTGAGCACTTAACTGTTGGCGTGAGCAGCAAAGAAAGAGGAGGAGAAACAGGATACAGGACCTCTTATAGGGCTATACAGGATGTGATGTATGGACAAGCAACATGGGAAATGTAGTTTTATTTGTATACAAAACGTTTTTCATTGGCTGCTGTGAGTAGCAACTAAAAGAAAGAGAAGCATAATCCGAAGCCTCCGGTCCTGTAATAGAATCTAGCAGTTCGTGTCAGGTCTGTTTGGTCACTGAAGTCCTTTACTCATGTCTCAACGCTCCAGCAGCACGTCCACCCCCTCGGATAGTTTTGCACCCACTCTACGACCATGAACACTTAAAGGAGGAGGCCCTCTTCAGAAAGAACGGCTTTCACCAAAAGATGTCGGGTCTCAAGACTATGAAAGATGCTCTGCCCCTTTGTGGCGGCGCGGTTGTATCTGCTCCCTCCATGAGTACTCACGTGGACCGCAGGTGGCATTAGAAATAAGGACACTTAGTACTACTTCCATGTCAATGGGAGGCAGGCCAGGCAGCCCGATAAGTCGCAGGTGATAGAGGCTGCCTCCTCCCTTCCTCACAGGCTGCCTCCTCCGTCCCTCACAGGCTGCCTCCAGCCTCCCTCACAGGCTGCCTCCGCCCTCCCTCACAGGCTGCCTCCGCCCTCCCTCACAGGCTGCCTCCTCCGTCTCTCACAGGCTGCCTCCTCCGTCCCTCACAGGCTGCCTCAACCCTCCCTCACAGGCTGCCTCCTCCGTCCCTCACAGGCGGCCTCCGTCCTCCCTCACAGGCTGCCTTCTCCGTCCCTCACAGGCTGCCTCCTCCCTTCCTCACAGGCTGCCTCCTCCGTCCCTCACGGGCTGCCTCCGCCCTCCCTCACAGGCTGCCTCCACCCTCCCTCACAGACTGCCTCCTCCGTCCCTCACAGGCTGCCTTCGTCCTCCCTCACAGCTGCCTCCTCCGTCCGTCACAGGCTGCCTCCACCCTCACTCACAGGCTGTCTCCGGCCTCCCTCACAGGCTGCCTCCTACGTCCCTCACAGGCTGCCTTCGGCCTCCCTCACAGGCTACCTCCGGCCTCCCTCACAGGCTACCTCCGGCCTCCCTCACAGGCTGCCTCCGCCCTCCCTCACAGGCTGCCTCCGCGCTCCCTCACAGGCTGCCTCCGCCCTCCCTCACAGGCTGCCTCCGCGCTCCCTCACAGGCTGCCTCCGCCCTCCCTCAGCGCATGCAGTCCCTGTGTGCAGTCTGGTGCATTATTACTGCTGCGGCTCTGATCGTTAGCAGGAAGCAGTGCTGAGGCTGTTTAACCCCTTCCAGCCCAGCCCATACTACAGTTTCTTCCCTCTCTGCCTAAAGCTTTTTTTTCCTTCACAAATGTGAACTTTATCAATTGACAGCTAAATGAAACAAGAACACAAGGGGGCGTGGCCAAGCACGGATTGCAGATGGCTGCGTAGTTTGTGAGCTTCGTCGCCCGACTAGCCCTTTACTATCCTGAGTGATTATCCGAAGCACCTGATTGCAGCCCAGGGTGTCTTATTAATAGCGGAGCCCATCCCGCCTGCTCCGAGTGACCTACTGTGCGAGCCGATGGAACGGAGCTCCGCTACCAGGTGGCGGCCCGCTCGGCGTCCTGAAGCCGGGGCCCACAGTAGCCCAGCCTCCCAGAGCAGGGCTCCAGCCATCTCACCCCTGCCAGCCGGTGGCGCCGCGGATTGGGGCGCCGCCACAGAGTTATTCCTGCCGATGATTTCTCTGGAGCTCTGCAGATCCGAAGCGGCCGACGGAGAGACATGACTGCGGCAGAAGGTTGGTGCGACAGGAGGGTGCTGAGATCTGAGCAAGAGTGAGCGCGCCGGCCGCAGGGCGTAAGATGGCGGCAGCGCAGCTCTCTTAGTGGCGCTCCTCTCCTTGCGTCGAGCGCGCCGGCCGCAGGGCGTAAGATGGCGGCAGCGCAGCTCTCTTAGTGGCGCTCCTCTCCTTACGTTGAGCGCGCCGGCCGCAGGGCGTAAGATGGCGGAAGCGCAGCTCTCTTAGTGGCGCTCCTCTCCTTGCGTCGAGCGCGCCGGCCGCAGGGCGTAAGATGGCGACAGCGCAGCTCGCTTAGTGGCGCTCCTCTCCTTGCGTCGAGCGCGCCGGCCGCAGGGCGTAAGATGGCGGCAGCGCAGCTCTCTTAGTGGCGCTCCTCTCCTTGCGTCGAGCGCGCCGGCCGCAGGGCGTAAGATGGCGGCAGCGCAGCTCGCTTAGTGGCGCTCCTCTACTTGCGTCTTCCATCACGCCCTGCATGCTCATCATTGCGAGGCCGAGACTGAGGCGCATTGTGATCCGGACGTTTGATGCCCCGCTGGGCTGTCACAGAAATTAGCGCCAACACGAGCCTCGTGAGACAGAGGCTCTTGGAGGGACCGTCGCTGCACGGAGCCGCAGGGGGAACTGCGGCCCGTTGTTGATGTGCAGCGTTTGTAAGAGGGCACAGTGGCTGTCACTCGGGGCGAGCAGGCTGCAAAACAGCTGGAATCAGGCAGCGGGCCCCTGATGGGAATAATGATGCCTCCCCATCGGCCTGTTGTGACCTAGTGGGCTCTCCTTGCCTTTGTTCTTTGTGGCCTGCACTGAAGCCTGCAGCTGGGGCCCACAGCAACAGATCCTTTGATCTCCAGGCACACATGTTCTACCACTGCACTGAATAGGCGCTAATGGTGCACAACACTGTTGCACTCCATCTACAGTGGGGGGCCTGTGCGGAGGGTCGCCCCATAAAAAGCTAGGAGGAGTGATTTTGGCCCTGTTGATATGCGCTGGGGACATTAATCTGTACGCCACAGTGGGGCTAACTGTAGAGCGCCAACCACGGAATCCTTAACGGCAAGGCCTGAAGCAGGGCTCCGACCCTCCCAACTGAAAGCCCCAGTCATCCAGTCACCTCAAGGCGGTGGCGCCGAGACCCCGTGGCACTATGGCGCTCCAACCAGGATGGGAATCTATGACGGGAGGATCACGTGCAGCCACGCTAGCAGCACTGATTGAGGCCTTACTGGACAACACTTATAGCACCTGTCTGCGCTCCAGTCTGAGGTCAATTGAGGGGCGCCGAGGGTGGTGCTTTCGAAGGTGGCGACTGGGCTTCTCTAACTCTACCATTGTCGTTTTCCTGTGGAACCCCCTCACATAGAGATCGGTGGGTCACCCACGCCCCTCTTTCCGCTGATAAGGTCAGGAGCGGATTGAACTGTGACGAGTGGCTTCGGGGTTCAGTTCCCCTGATGTGTTTACCTGCATTGTCTTCATCCCTGTGGTGGTTGAGATAGGGTGGGAGACTCTCAGTGTTACTATCGTCGAACCTGTCCTAGAGCGGGCCGCTTCCTCACCCACCACATTCAAGAATCCGCATCATTTGTGATCCACCTCATCTGCAATTATGGAGCGCGGTGAGGGGACGGGGGCCAGGGGACTGAGACCAGTCCAGATCAACAAGCTGGAACGATACACAGTGACCAAAGACGTGCAATAGGGACATCCATCAGATGAAGCAGCACGGGGAGGCCATGGAGAAGGAGAGCCTGAGCTTTCCCTTAAAGACGTCATGATGGCCATCACAGGTATCAAGACCTCCCTGGACTCAATGACCAGCGACGTCAACCTAAACAGAGCTGCCAGTGGGAAACTCAGCGAAAAAGTGAAACAGGTGGAAATCACGACGACCAGCTTGGTGGGTGATGTCACACAATTACAGAGGGAGGTCCAGGAACTGCAGGAATCCATAATTCGCGTGGACCTCATGCTGGATGATTATGAAGGCCGACTTCGCTGCAAGAATCTCCGCATTATAGGAGTTTCGTGGAAATCGGAGTGGAAATCTCCTGACCTGATCGTTGAGGACCTTATCCTCAAGCACCTGCAACCCAAAGGCCTCAGTAAATTTTTTGTGATCGAGCGGGCTCACAGGGTCCCGGGCGGCCGTCACAAGCCAGGCACTCCCCCGCGCCCCATGTTGGCTCGTGTCTTAAACTAACGGGACAGGGATGTGATCCTCCAGAATTTCAGGGCCGACGCCCCCCTCCGATGTGCTAATGCCGAATTCTCCTTTTTCCCTGACTTCACGCAAAGGGTACAGAAGCAAAGGAGGTCATTCCTATCTGTTAAATGTGACCTGAGAGAAAGGGGCCTTAAATACTCGATGCTGTTCCCAGCGCGCCTCCAAGTCGAGGTGGAAGGGAGGGCGTGGTTTTTGATCGTCCTGGGGCAGCTACGGACTGGATTGACTAACAAGGAACTAAACACCCAGCGGAGCGTGTGGCCGAAGTCCAGGCAGACAGTGGCCCAAGCTGAGGCGGAGTTTCGGACGATGGTCGCCTCTTTGAGAGGTGATAGGAACATGATGCTGGGCAGGTAGGGGAGGGGGGATAACTGTGCATTATTTGAAGGGGTTTGCTGATTTATCTACAACTCTACGTTTAATGCTCAACAACGACAGTGACGTAGCATAGGGCAGGACGCGGAGCACACTGCTTTCCCGCTCTGTTTTTTCTTCCTTTGATTTTTAGGGCGACAGGCACTCTGCAAGTTTTTGATGGGCAGTTCTGAGCTCAGAGAGTAGGTCAGCGGGGTGGGGGGTTGTTGGGTTGGGGGGTTTTCCTTAGTTGTTTTGTGTTTTTTGTTTATTATTCTTGACAATTTTTTGATGGTACAGTTCCGAACTGTGGCGGCTGCCACAGTGATGTTCAACATGATGTATAAATGTAAACCCACTAGTGGGGACCTGTTTAACGATCAATGGGAGTGCAGTGTAACAGGAAAGTCAAAATTTTAAGTTGGAATGTTAACGGATTGGGGGACAAGATCAAGAGAAGTGTTGTGTTACAGTATATTAAGAGGCTATCAACGGACATTGTGTTGCTTAAGGAAACACACCTCATTGGCAACACGTGCAAAGCAATGCACAGGTGGGGCTATTCGATGGTGGCACACGCGGGCTTCAGCTCTAACTCCAGGGGAGTAGGCATTATGCAAAAAAAGTTGTTTCTTCTCTCACTCACCTCCACGTATGTAGACGACCGGGGTAGATATGTTGGAATCACAGGTTCTTGGGAGGGCAGATCTATCACCTTCATGTCAATATACTCGCCCCCAGGGATGCAGGGCATAACATTCACAGACTTAAGTGCGGTACCCTTGGCGTTGCCTGACGGACACCTGGTGCTTGGAGGCGACTTTAATTCAATAGTGTCGGGCGCTCTAGATAGACACCCCCCTCGCACGACCCCCCCAAGCTGCGCATGTGTTTTCCAGTTTCTTAGAAGCAATAGGGCTCCTACATGGCTGGAGGGCATACAACCCCAAAAAGATACAGCACACCTTTCACTCAGGAGCGCACAACAGCCTATCCCGCCTTGACTATATACTTGTCCAGGCTCCACAAATCACTGATATTCATGAAATTCGCCACCTGGCGAGAGGCATTTCCGACCACTCCCCTCTGTGGGTTCATATTGTTCTAGACTATACACAGGTGGGACTGGTCGCCCCAATAAGCCCCTGGTATCTCAAGAACCCCAAAATACGGAAAGGACTAACCAAAACAATTGATGCATACTTTTTGGAGAATGAACACACAGTTGAGTCCCCCCAAATATTGTGGGAAGCTTCAAAACGGTGGTCCGTGGGCAGGCCCTTTCCTTAGTGGCGGGTTCCAAAAAAGATAGGGTGAAAGAAATCTCCGACTTAGAACAGGAGCTTTACCGTCTGGAACAGGATGTTACCTCAGACGCCACACCTAAAGCCCTTCACTCCTTATGTCTACGCCACGGGGCGTTAGTCACTGACCGTGTGTCACGGGGCTACTGGACAGGAGCCGGACTTTAATACTTCTTCATTTCCGCCCCGTGGACAGGATTCCTGCGGCCCCTTTAATGTGGCCTGGGCTTTCCTGGAGGAGGACTCATCAGTCGTGACTTCACCGGCTTATGCCCAATCAGAGAACGAGACAGAGGTGAAAACCTGCCTACAGGAAGAAGACGGCGCGAAAGCCGGGCGGGGATCGAGTGAGGAGACGCCGAGCAGTTTGGAGAAGATTCAGCGCCACGAATGGAAGCAGAAGACGGAGAGCCCAGCCGAGAAGGAACGCCAGGAGGCCAACGTTCCCACGAGCCGCCCGCCGCACTTCTGGGGAAGTGTGTCTGGACAAGGTACGGGGACGGCTAAAGGGGCTGTTTGCTTCACGGGCGGATACGGGGGGGGAGGACTGAGGGTGGTCACGGGGCTGACTTTTGTGCTGTAAACGGTCCTTCATCTCCCGAGCACATGCAGTCTTTGTCACGTATAGCTCCAACAGTTGTACGATACGGAAAGTCACATTTAGTGCTGGTCCCTGGTGATTCCCTCACTCCCCACTCCCCTCTCTCAGGTTAAGTTCCCCAGAATTGCCAGTAATCACGGGCCTTTGTTTTTCTTTTCTTTTCATGCTGGGAATAACTCCTGCTGTGCCCTGGCATCCCTCCCTGGAACCTCCACGCCTACAACGAGGACGTCGTACTCCTGTGTAAAGATTAATCGTAGGAAAGGCATCCCTTCAAGAAGAGACTGTGTCTGTTGTATACTCTTTTGCTTCTCCTGAGCGAAGGATTATCTTTCATTTTGGAAGCCGTGTTTGGTGACTACCCATTAAAAGACTTAATGAACTCTGTGCAAGTAGTGTGCTGCGTCCTTCATAAGCCAGGTCATACCTGCACGCCCGACAATAGGCGAGCCAGATAGGAGTGTTTGGTGCGACGAACCGCCATCTGATACAAGATGGAAACCGTAATCCAGCAGATGAAGGAGAACCAAGACAAGCTCGAGTGGGCCATCGGGCAAACGTCCGCGCAAGCCGAAGCAGACCGCGCCACGTTCACATCTGCTATACAAAATCAAGCCGACAACCTTATTAAACTAGCTGAAGGACAGAACCATTTAATGGCAGTACTGGGACAAGGAAAAACCACCGCCCCTCCCCCAGGAACTGTCGTTCCACTGCAAAAGTATGTTACAGGGGAAGATCCTTTAGCCTTCTTTTTGAACTTTGAAAGGGCTGCTAGAGCCAGTGCTTGGCCCGGGGACAGGTGGCCCTTCTATCTTGCCCCTCTCTTGACTGGAGAAGCGCAAGCAGCGTTTCAATTGGTGAATAAAGACGGTAAAGACATGTCCCCTCCCGCCAGCGATTCGGGGGCTGCTAAAAATCTGGGTATCAGATCGACAACAGCCTCTCTTTCAAAGCTCAGGTGGCTGGTCTGGCCGGCAAGTGTTTTGCGATCTTGAAGATGCTTAGGAAGTTTCTTCCGCTCCTATCTTTAGAGCATAGAAAGATCACGGTACAGGCCTTGATAGGCTCTCGCCTAGATTATTCCAACATACTGTACCTAGGCCTTCCGGACTTCCTTCTTGCGCGCCTCCAGGTTGTGCAAAACTCTGCGGCCCTGGCCATCTTTGGCCTCTCTAGGAGAGCCAGGGCCAGCGATCTTCTTAGAACTTTTCACTGGTTGCCCATTAAGAAGCGGATCACTTTTAAGGCCTTGACCATTGCCTTCAAAGCCCTTCATGGTACAGGTGCCTGTTATCTCCGGAAACGGATCAGCTTCTATTTGCCTTCTAGATCCTTGCGATCCGCCACCCAGGCCAGGGCGGCCACCCCGGTGATCGGACGTGCGCGCCGCGGGGGGCGTTCTTTTAAACATCTCGCCCCCCCGGTTATGGAACGCTCTTCCTCTGTCACTCCGATCCAACACCAACCTACCGGCCTTCAGGAAGGATCTGAAGACTTTGCTTTTCACGCAATAACTTATCCCAATCTGCCCTTAGCTCTTTCTCCCGTTCTGTCTATCACTCTGGGTCCGTGATGATCTCCAGCGCCGGGACACTCTTCGGAGTAGCTGTGCGCTATAAAAGTACCACCATTAACATTAACATTAACATACTGTTGCCTATGGTCTCGTGAAAGAGTACATCTTAGACCGGTTGGGTGTTGATGAAGAAACACACAGGTTGAAATTTCGACAAGAAAGAGGGAGCCCTGGAGATCTTCCCAAAACGCTATTCTATCGATTAAAAGCAGCAGCTGACTTGTGGCTGAAACCACAAGACTCAAGTATGGAAGAAGTCATGAATAAAATTTATCTTGAGCAGTTCCAGGAGGCTCTACCTTATGGAACACAGCGGTGGCTAAAACAACATACTGGATTGACTCTTGAGCATACCATAGAAATGGCTACAAGCTATGCACGCGCCCAGGGCCGGCCCCCCATAAAGGAACCAGAAAAACCCAACCGCAACATACTAGGAAAACAAGAGAAGAAAATAACAAAACCTTCAGTAGAACTTCCGCGTCCTCGTCTCCCTAGGCCGGAGATACCACTGACTTCAGGCCAACAGTGTTATGACTGTGGGGAATGGGGGCATATAGCACGCTATTGTAGGAAGAAAAAGGAGAAAGAAGAAGAACTCATGGACATGAGCTACGCACCCCGTTCCCTCCTGTATGCCCAGGAAACAGGGCCAGTCTTCTATGTGAGTGTAGACATCAGTGGGAAAATAGCAAAGGCTCTGCTTGACTCTGGGTGTCGACAATCCGTAGTTAGAAAAGGATATGTATCCCCTTCTTGTCTTCTGGCAGGGAAATCTGTTCACATAAGGTGTGTCCATGGGGACGTCCAGGAGTATCCATTAGCCAGGATATCCCTTTGTAGTACCTCAGGAGTCACGACAGAGGTGGTGGTTGGGGTCTTAGAACATTTCCTGAGCCAGTCTTTATAGGCACTGATAATCCAGGGTTCCTTTCTCTTATGAGAGACGCTGTTAAACAGCCTCCTAACAACGCCCTTCTGGTATCAGAACCCTGGGCTAGGGACACACACTTTAGAACAGCACAGTTAAACAATGCTAGTCTTACCAATACATGGCAAACAGCTCGTTCAGGTCAGGATCCCTTAACTAGGTCCTACCCCACTTTTATAGAACAGAATGGGTTGTTGTATCGGCTAGCAAAACCTGATGGGGTACCCCAGCTTTTGGTCCCTACGGATTTCAGAGACCAAATTCTATTTTTTGCACATGCCCGTCTGTTAGCAGGACATTCAGGAGCGGAGAAAACAGGACAGGCCATCCTTCAACACTTCTTTTGGCCGGGAGTTTACGCACAAGTACAGTGATACTGCCAGGAATGTCAGATTTGTCAAAGGCGTAACCCCTACGTTCCCCCGGCAATACCGCTGACTCCCATTCCCATTATCGGAAAACCTTTTGATAGGGTGGGGATGGACCTGATAGGTCCTTTACCCAAGTCAGCAAGAGGACATCAATACGCGTTGGTGTTGGTTGATTACGCCACCCGTTATCCGGAGGCGTTTCCCCCCCCAGGCCGCTCCTTCATCCGCCATAGCTCAATGGTTGGTTGAGGTGTTTTCCCGAATGGGATTTCCCCGGGAGATCATTACCGACCAGGGGACTCCCTTTGTCTCTAGACTGATGAAGCAAGTCTGTCAACAACTTAGGATCACCCACATCAAAACTTCCGTCTACCACCCTCAGACAGATGGGTTGGTAGAATGTAACAATGGGAGCCTAAAGCTCACTCTAAAAAAACTTCTGTCTGGGGATGGTAGAAATTGGGATCAACTGTTACCCCTGGCTCTTTTTGTCCTCCGTAGTCAGAAACAAGCCAGCCTAGGTACATCTCCGTTCGAATTGTTGTTCGGACGTAGCCCAAGGTCCTTACTCGAAATAACCAAGGACAGCTGGGAAAAAGAAGGAGCACAAGAGGCAGAAGCCCTGTTAGATTACACCAGACAGCTACAGTCCAGACTCCATAAACTGAGAACCTTGGCCCCTGACCATCTAGCCATAGCTCAGGTAAAACAAAAGGTTTTATATGATAAAGGAAAAAAATGGAGGGAGTTGGATGTTGGGGATTGGGCCTTAGTTTTACTCCCCATGTCTACTCATAAATTAAAAAAAGAATGGCAAGGTCCCTTTCCGATAGTCAAGAAGATAGGGAGAACCACCTATATTCTACGGTTGTCTAAAAACAGAACTCAAATGTACAATATCAATATCTTGAAGAAGTGGCTGGGTAAACCTCCACAAGCGGTTGACACCATCAACACGGTCGCTCACACTGTGCACGACACCCCTGCCAACCCCGACCTTACCCAACAAGAAAAGGAAGACGTCCTTTCCCTTTTGCTTCAGTATATGGATGTCTTTTCAGACCAACCAGGAAAGACCCAGATAGCGGTACATACCATCCCAACTGACCCAGGGGTTGTGGTGAAACAAAAGCCCTATCGTATACCCGAAGCTAGGAGATAAGCCTTTAAAGATGAAATCGATCAAATGTTACGATCCGGGGTGTTAGTACCTTCGCACAGTAACTGGTCTTCGCCAGTGGTTTTGGTGCCAAAACCGGAATGCAGCATTCGGTTTTGCATCGATTTCCGTGCGGTAAACAGAGTGTCCAAGCAAGATGCATACCCACTTCACGATCTCACTCCTTCCGGGCATCAGCAAAATTGCCGAAAAACTGGTTAACACTCAGTTGTCCCAGTTCCTGGAACTGAATAATCTGTTGTGACGGTCCCAAACGGGGTTTCGCCCTGGCCAAGGCACGGACACCGCCCTCCTCGCTGTCATCGAGGAGGCAAGGTGCATTCTGGATTCAGGGGGATCAGTGGCAGTGATCCTCCTGGACCTTAGTGCAGCCTTTGACACGGTGAACCACCGTGTCCTGCTCCATCGGCTGGCCAGGGCAGGACTCAGGGGCACAGCGCTGGCCTGGTTAGTCATTCCTGTCGGGCCGGTCGTTTCAGGTCTGGGACGGCAGCTCCCGTTCTGACTCCCTTCCTCTGACAAGTGGGGTTCCCCAGGGCTCCTCACTGAGTCCAACCCTTTTTGATGCCTACATGGCCCCGTTGGAGGATATAGTTGCTCCCTTCGACATTAAGATTGTGAGCTACGCGGACGACACGCAACTAGTCGTCTCGCTATCACATCTAGACCAATGCCCAGATAATCTCTTGCACTGCCTCCAGAAAATCCACCTCTGGATGTGCGATTCCTCACTGAAACTCAACGGGTCCAAAACAGAAGTTATGCTGATGGGTAAGAAATGGTCAGCAATTCCTCCATCCGTTTGGCCCGATACCATGGGTGAGGTGCCCGTCCCCAGGAAAGAAATTAAGAGTCTGGGGGTCTGTGTAGGAGAGTAGGGTCTGCTATCCTATGGTCACCCCAATTTTTGCTTTTTGCTTCACTGGTTCTCGACTTACTGAGGCTGTGGGCCTGCTAATCAGACCCCCAGCCTGCTGTTCTCTCTCTAAATGTATAATACATGTGCTATAGGTACATACCACAATTGGAAATGGGCTCCTTGTCAGCCCCTGTACCATGCACTATAGGTGCTCAGGGCATAGGTGCCACCAAGGCCTACCAGGGGCTGAAGCATAGCTTTTGCCACCCCTGGCTGGTTCTTAAATTGACACAACTGGCTGATCACTCAGCTGGGGCAAGTGGGTGTAATCACCCCTTGCTTAGATATAGTATACCTATATCTAAACCTATATCTGGACACTTATATAGCCTGTAAGCCACTCCTATGGAAGGCCTCATCAATCCTGGAGGCAGAGTGCGTGGTTTTATGTGAGATGGAGCTCTGGCATGAGCTGAGCCTGTCTGCAGCTGTCGGGAACAACTCCCTAAGCTGATCCGGGATAATGCCATACCATATACTCTTAAGCGCCTTATAATCCTCGCGGTTATATAGCAACTTTGGTTTGGCTTTATCAAAACATGTCGTGTAAGGTGTCATACGAATTGGAATACTACCCCCTCGCCAGTTCTGGCGACGGGGGTAGCATTCCAACCTTCTAGAGGGATAAGACATGTTACTTTACTGAAACGCGGTTGATTTAAAATGAGCCTCAGATCCACAAAATGGATGCCCCTGCCACAGACACGGGTCTGGCCTCCTGCTGCTGACCGAAACTCAGCAAATGGTGGCCTGGACAAAGGGTTTCCTGTTGCAGGGCGGTGTTAAACCACCCCGGACAGGAGATAGTGGTTTGCAGCAGGGAGGTTTCAAAGAAACCAGACACTGCCTGGGGAGCACAAGGCTGCCCCTTGCTTATTCCGGCCAAACCGGTTCTGGGGCCTTCCAGCCCCAGTCCCAGCGCGGCCTGGATCAAAGGAAAGGGGTGTAACCACCCCCTTCCTGGGTCCCACCCATAGGAGGGGACCTAGCAGGATGTCCAGCCCACCAGATTCGAATAAGAGTGGGAGCAGTGCCAATGCAACTCAGATCATCCTGAAGAAACATAAGAAACGAATTCTGGACCCTCCGACATTCTATTCGACATAGAAGCCTGAAGAATCTCCCTTGTGGTCAAGGAGTGACCACCCTGTGCAAACAGGCACCATCCAGCCCTCGACCCTTGCTTTGTTGCAGTTCCCGCCGGAACTCGAGCGACAGAGATCGACGAGATCAAGCTTGCCTGCCTTCTCCCAGCCCGATCCACAGTCCCTGCAGAGCTGAGACCAGTGGAGGCGACCGGAAGCGTGGGGCACGCCATCTTGAAAAGGCCACGAGACGCTGACCGTGCAGCCCACAAGTGATCCTCGAAGCTGTGCACCGGGGTTTGAGAAGCCCCCACCCCGAGCTACACTTGCACCAAAGCTACCCCCTCCACACTCGACGAGTGCTGCGTGGGGCCCTTCTGCTTGTGGCGGCTCGACGCGTTGGCCCGGTCACTTGCCAGCTGGCTTATGGCCCCTGTGCCGACGAAAACTTGAATACAACTTGCTTTTCTGGTTGCTCCAGATCTGCACCAGCTCCTGTGAAAAGGAGCCCCTACTCTGACCCTCCTGGTTCGAGTGATAAGCAATCTCCCGGTTCCGCGTGGATTGCTTTTGCCAAGTGCTGTTTGCTGCAATCTTGAAGCCGACGGTGCTGACGGCGAGAGCCTATGTGGGACAGATCGTGACCTGCTCCTGGACGTCGCAGATGCCCCAGAGCCCACGTGACAGCGGAGAGAAGCCTATCGACAACCACCTGATTGCGCCCGACATTGCCTGGTTCCGTCCTGGTTCCACCCTGGTCACTGCTGAGTGACCCAGACTCTGTCCCCTCTGCTTTCAGGTACTTTCTACTTCGATCCACCCTTGGATCGCACCGGACACTTCTGCTTCACATCGCCTGCAGCTGCAACAGCTTCAAGCACCAAGAGCCTGCGTGTCAAAACCCGACGCCACTTCGACCCTGTGCACCCACGGCCTGTGGGTGAGGTAACATTGCAACGCCGGTGTTCCTACACTGGTACACACCTCTAGGGTCTGTGTCTAAAGTTTTGTTCCTCTAGGTTCAGCGGAAGTATCTTTTAACTCACTTTGTGTAACTTTTACGCACCATTGACATTGCATTGGTGCAAGCCGCACTTTCCGTGCTGCACCCGAGTTCCGTGGGCTACTCCCGACTTCAGCATTGCTAGTCCTGACTGCTCCCAGCGAATCTCTAGGCCCTAGGCCTAACCACTGTTCGATTGGTATCTCTTATACCACTTTTTTAGTATATGGTTTAAGTGGCCACCGGCCCTTATCCAAAATTGTGCAACTTTGTATGTTATACTGTGCTTTTGATTTAACGCTTGTGCCCCTTTCCTCATAAAGAGTACTGGGGAGTAATTTAGAAATAAATACATATATTTTTATAATATATACTTGTGTGGTGTCCTTTCATTTGATTACAGGATTGTATGTGGTAAAACAGCTCGCTTAACACGACCTCTTAAGTTAAGCCTTTAAGGCTGCTTAGTCCATGCTACCACTAGGATAGCTTGTCTAACAAGGTTGACTTACAACCAGACATCTTTGGGGTTTGTTTGGACTGATACCAAGTGGTTCCAGAATTGGAAACACTACATATCAGGCCAACTTCTCACATTGGTGTGCAGCGGTGCGGATTTGAGCTTGCTGTTTGTTTTACCATTGCAATCTTTATCAAATTGAAAGATCACATCAAGTACCTTAGGTACATATAAATCAAAAGCTTAGCATATTAAGTTCTACTGAACTTAGTAGTTGTAGATTAAAGGGATTAGCACACCCTGACTACAACTCACTAGCAAGGTACAGTAGGAAACACTTAGTGTAGGTAAGTGCACCACTTACACCTCACTAGCAGTCATGTCTGATACAGGTGGAGCCTCAGGCTCTGCTCCTGTAACAGTTGACCCTACCAAGGCAACTTCCAGATATGACAACCTTAGCCACAAAGACCTGAGTGCCTTGTGCACAGCCAGGGGGCTAAAAAAAGGGCAGAGGCCCTACCATTCCTTCCCTAATAGCTATCCTGGAAAAGGATGACTTAGATAAGGTGAGCCAGGCTCCCTTAGATTCAGGTGAAGGGATAAACTCCCCTGAGAATGAGAATCTTCCAGATGAAGAAGAAGAGGAGGAGGAAGAGGAAGACTCAGGCTCAGATTTAGATGAGCCTGAAGATCAGGATCAGAGGGGGACCCAGGTACAGGTTGCCAGGCTTAACCAGGCCAACCTAGACCTACATGGGAATGGAGAGGGCCAGCACCACTCCAGATCTCATAACCAAATTCTCCCAGGTAACAGGAGGGTGAGATCTCAATCTGGGGACTCTCATCTTTCTAGTGCCTCAAGAGAATCTCAAAGAGGGATGACTCCCTCCCAGAGAAAAGAGCATAGGGCCAGAATGAGGGCTGTCCAACTCCAAATAGAAAGGGAAGAGGTAGCCTTGGCTCAAGCTAAACTTGCTTTAGCAAGAGAAAGAAAATTGTGTGGCTTAGATGCCACTGGTGGCAGCAAAGTTCCTAAAGAAAAAGACAGGGCCTATGACAATAGAAACCTGACAAAAATTGTGCCCCCCTACAAGGAAGGGGATGACATCCACAAATGGATGACTGCTCTTGAGAGGGCCTGCATGGTACAGCAGGTCCCTGAGGATCAGTGGGCAGCAATTTTATGGTACTCCTTTTCTGAGAAAGGGAGGGATAGACTCCTCACTGTTAGACCTGAGGAGGCTAAAAACTACTCTGTCCTGAAGAGTGCTCTTATTGAAGGGTTTGGCCTAACCACTGAGCAATACAGGTTGTTGTTCAGAGACACCCAAAAAGCACAGACTCAGGACTGGACTGATTTTGTTGATTGTGCCACTAAGGCTCTGGAGGGTTGGCTGCAGGGAAGTAAAGTTTCAGACTATACAGGATTGTACAATCTTATCATGAGAGAGCAGATCCTTAATAACTGTCAGAACCAGCTGTTGCATCAATACCTTGTTGACTCTGATTTGACCTCTCCCCAAGAATTGGGAAAGAAGGCAGACAAATGGGTCAGAACAAGGATTAAGCAGAAAAACCAGAACCAAGGTGACCAGAAGAAAACAGACCAGAAGGGTGGGAATCAGAAAGATAAAGAAAAGGACCAGAAGTCTTCAGGCCCCCAAACTAGCAATAAGGAGGGGGGTTCACAAACTGGAAACAAGAAAAAGAAGAATGATGGCCCAAAGAAACCTTGGTGTAATACCTGCAAATCAGTTTCACACTGGGGCAGTGAATGCACTAAGAAAAATCCAGTTCCTACCACTGCAGCTCCTAAAGCAACTGCACCCCCTAGTACAGTCAGCAGTGGTGGTACACAACCTAAGGGGTTAGTAGGGTTAACCTTGGGTACTGAGGTGGAATCTGGCCTAGTCAGAATCCCCACACAGGCAGTTCTCCTATATGATGTGGACTTATCTTTGACCACTGCAGTAAGCCCCAGTAACCTGGGCAAATATAGGCAGACTCCCTTAATCAATGAGAAACTGGCTCAGGCCTACAGGGACACTTGTGCCAGTGTCACTATGGTGGCACCTGACTTTGTGGACCCTGGACAGATTGTACTAGGTGAAAGTTACCTAGTGACCAATGCAAGCAACTCCACTACTTCACATAGTGTGGCTGTTGTGAACTTCTCCTGGGGAGGGGTAGATGGCCTAAAGAAAGTTGTTGTGAGTGCAGACCTCCCAGTAGACTGTCTGTTAGGCAATGATCTTGAAAGCTCAGTTTGGTCAGAAGTGGAGTACAGGACTCATGCAGAAATGCTAGGGATTTCAGCTCATGTCCTTGCAGTGACAAGGTCTCAGGCTAAGAAGTGCCTTCCTGAACCAGTGGTGGATCTTGAAACAATAGACCAACCACAACCCAAGAGAAGGAGCAAGAGGGTTAAGGCTGTGCCTTCCCACTTGCCCCAGGTTGAGGATCAAGTTTCACAGGAAACTGATTCTGCAGTCCAAGAGGAGACTGTCTCAGAGGAGCTTGAACCTGCCCAGGTTGAGTTTCTGGGACAGGGGGACCCTCAAGGGCAGACCTGGGGCAGGCCCAATTAGATTGCCCTTCACTTGAACCCCTCAGACAGCAAACTGCTGCTGAGGCTGCAGGGAATGCTCAAGGTACCCATAGAGTGTATTGGGATGAAGGACTCCTTTATTCAGAGGCTAGAGACCCCAAGCCTGGCACAACCAGGAGGTTGGTCATACCTTTGAAGTTTAGGGGTTTCCTTCTTACCTTGGCCCATGATATTCCCCTTGCAGGACACCTAGGCCAGAATAAGACTTGGGACAGGCTTGTTCCACACTTTCACTGGCCTCACATGTCAGAAAATGTCAAGGAGTTTTGTCGCTCCTGTGTCACTTGCCAAGCCAGTGGTAAGTCAAGTGGCACAACAAAGGCCCCCCTGATACCACTACCTGTGGTGGGGGTACCCTTTGAAAGAGTTGGAATAGACATTGTGGGTCCCATGGATCCTCCAACAGCATCTGGGCACAGGTTTATACTGGTGGTAGTGGATCATGCCACCAGGTACCCAGAGGCAATTCCCCTGAGGACCACCACAGCTCCTGTGGTGGCAAAAGCCCTCATTGCAGTTTTCTCAAAGGTGGGCTTTCCAAAGGAGGTTCTTTCAGACAGAGGTACCAACTTTATGTCTGGATACTTAAAAGCAATGTGGAAAGAGTGTGGAGTAAACTATAAGTTTACCACACCCTACCATCCACAGTGCAATGGGCTTGTTGAAAGGTTCAACAAGACCCTAAAGGGAATGATAAAAGGTTTACCAGAGAAGCTCAGGCGGAAATGGGACATCCTTTTACCCTGCTTGCTCTTTGCTTACAGAGAGGTCCCACAGAAGGGGGTTGGCTACAGCCCTTTTGAACTTTTGTTTGGCCACCCTGTGAGGGGTCCATTGAGTTTGGTGAAGGAAGGATGGGAGTTACCTCTCAAAAAGCCTAAACTAGACATTGTGGACTATGTACTTGGTCTCCGCTCCAGGATGGCTGAATACATGGAGAGAGCATCCAAAAACCTTGAGGCCAGTCAAGAATTACAGAAAGCTTGGCATGACCAAAAGGCTGTTCTGGTTGAGATCCAGCCAGGGCAGAAGGTGTGGGTGTTGGACCCAGTGGGCCCAGCAGCTCTCCAGGACCAATGGACTGGACTCTACCCTATCATTGAGAGAAAGGGAGAAGTCACCTATGTGGTTGACTTTGGTACCCCTAGGAGCCCCCACAGGGTGCTCCATGTAAACCGTTTGAAAGCATTTGTTGACAGGGAGGACATGAGTCTCCTCATGGCCACAGATGGGGAACAGGAGGAAGAGAGTGACCCTCTCCCAGACCTGCTTTCCCAGAACCTTGATGATGGTTCAGTTGATGGAGTAGCCTTGGCAGGCAGCCTCACTGAGCAGCAACAGGTGGACTGCAGACAGGTGTTGCAGGCCCACAGACATATGTTTTCACTCACACCCAGCCAGACTAATTGGTGCACCCATGAGGTGGACACTGGTGACAGTCTGCCTGTGAAGAATAAGATCTACAGGCAACCTGACCATGTCAGGGATTGTATAAAGGCTGAGGTGCAAAAGATGTTGGAGCTTGGAGTGATTGAGCCATCAGAGAGCCCATGGGCTAGCCCAGTGGTCCTTGTGCCAAAACCTCATACCAAAGATGGGAAGAGAGAAATGAGGTTTGTGTGGACTACAGAGGTCTCAATGCTGTCACTAGGACAGATGCACATCCCATTCCAAGAGCAGATGAGCTCATTGATAAATTGGCTTCTGCCAAGTTTCTGAGCACATTTGATTTGACAGCTGGCTACTGGCAAATCAGACTAGCTGAAGAGTCAAAAGCCAAAACAGCATTTTCTACCCCTAGTGGGCATTATCAATTTGTGGTAATGCCCTTTGGTTTGAAGAATGCACCTGCCACCTTCCAAAGGTTGGTGAATCAAGTCCTTGCTGGGTTGGATGACTTTTGTGCAGCATATCTAGATGATATTGCTGTCTTTAGCTCCTCCTGGGAGGATCACCTGATCCACCTGAAGAAGGTTCTGGAGGCCCTGCAAAAGGCAGGCCTGACTATCAAGGCTACTAAGTGCCAGATAGGGCAGAGCAAGGTTGTGTACTTGGGCCACCTAGTAGGTGGGGGTCAAGTTCAACCTCTGGAGAGCAAGATCCAGGCCATACAGGACTGGGCTCCTCCAACTACCCAGACACAAGTCAGAGCCTTCTTGGGCCTGACTGGGTATTACAGAAAATTTGTAAAGAACTATGGGTCCATTGTGACACCATTGAATGACTTGACATCCAAGAAGATGCCCAAAAAGGTTCAGTGGACAGTTAGCTGTCAACAGGCATTTGATGACCTGAAGAAGGCCATGTGCTCTGCACCTATCCTGAAGAGTCCTGACTACTCCAAACAGTTCATTGTACAGACAGATGCTTCTGAGTTGGGGGTGGGAGCTGTGCTTTCACAACTTAATCAAGATGGTCAAGACCAGCCCATTGCTTTTATTAGCAGAAGGCTGACCCCCAGGGAGAAACGTTGGTCAGCCATTGAGAGGGAGGCCTTTGCTGTGGTTTGGGCCCTGAAGAAGTTGAGGCCATACTTGTTTGGTACTCACTTCCTAATTCAGACAGACCATAAGCCCCTCTTGTGGCTAAATCAGATGAAGGGTGAAAATCCCAAACTGCTCAGGTGGTCCATTTCCCTACAGGGGATGGACTTTACAGTGGAGCACCGCCCAGGGACTGACCATGGTAATGCAGATGGTCTCTCCAGGTACTTCCACTTAGAACATGAAGACTTATCTGGTCAAGGTTAAGTTTAATGTCCATGCGTTTGGGGGGGGGGGGTTGTGTAGGAGAGTAGGGTCTGCTATCCTATGGTCACCCCAATTTTTGCTTTTTGCTTCACTGGTTTTCGACTTACTGAGGCTGTGGGCCTGCTAATCAGACCCCCAGCCTGCTGTTCTCTCTCTAAATTTATAATACATGTGCTATAGGTACATACCACAATTGGAAATGGACTCCTTGTCAGCCCCTGTACCATGCACTATAGGTGCTCAGGGCATAGGTGCCACCAAGGCCTACCAGGGGCTGAAGCATAGCTTTTGCCACCCCTGGCTGGTTCTTAAATTGACACAACTGGCTGATCACTCAGCTGGGGCAAGTGGGTGTAATCACCCCTTGCTTAGATATAGTATACCTATATCTAAACCTATATCTGGACACATATATAGCCTGTAAGCCACTCCTATGGAAGGCCTCATCAATCCTGGAGGCAGAGTGCGTGGTTTTATGTGAGATGGAGCTCTGGCATGAGCTGAGCCTGTCTGCAGCTGTCGGGAACAACTCCCTAAGCTGATCCGGGATAATGCCATACCATATACTCTTAAGCGCCTTATAATCCTCGCGGTTATATAGCAACTTTGGTTTGGCTTTATCAAAACATGTCGTGTAAGGTGTCATACGAATTGGAATACTACCCCCTCGCCAGTTCTGGTGACGGGGGTAGCATTCCACCCTTCTAGAGGGATAAGACATGTTACTTTACTGAAACGCGGTTGATTTAAAATGAGCCTCAGATCCACAAAATGGATGCCCCTGCCACAGACACGGGTCTGGCCTCCTGCTGCTGACCGAAACTCAGCAAATGGTGGCCTGGACAAAGGGTTTCCTGTCGCAGGGCGGTGTTAAACCACCCCAGACAGGAGATAGTGGATTGCAGCAGGGAGGTTTCAAAGAAACCAGACACTGCCTGGGGAGCACAAGGCTGCCCCTTGCATAATCCGGCCAAACCGGTTCTGGGGCCTTCCAGCCCCAGTCCCAGCGCGGCCTGGATCAAAGGAAAGGGGTGTAACCACCCCCTTCCTGGGTCCCACCCATAGGAGGGGACCTAGCAGGATGTCCAGCCCACCAGATTCGAATAAGAGTGGGAGCAGTGCCAATGCAACTCAGATCATCCTGAAGAAAAAAAAGAAACGAATTCTGGACCCTTCGACATTCTATTCGACATAGAAGCCTGAAGAATCTCCCTTGTGGTCAAGGAGTGACCACCCTGTGCAAACAGGCACCATCCAGCCCTCGACCCTTGCTTTGTTGCAGTTCCCGCCGGAACTCGAGCAACAGAGATCGACGAGATCAAGCTTGCCTGCCTTCTCCCAGCCCGATCCACAGTCCCTGCAGAGCTGAGACCAGTGGAGGCGACCGGAAGCGTGGGGCACGCCATCTTGAAAAGGCCACGAGACGCTGACCGTGCAGCCCACGAGTGATCCTCAAAGCTGTGCACCGGGATTTGAGAAGCCCCCACCCCGAGCTACACTTGCACCAAAGCTACCCCCTCCACACTCGACGAGTGCTGCGTGGGGCCCTTCTGCTTGTGGCGGCTCAACGCGTTGGCCCGGTCACTTGCCAGCTGGCTCGTGGCCCCTGTGCCGACGAAAACTTGAATACAACTTGCTTTTCTGGTTGCTCCAGATCTGCACCAGCTCCTGTGAAAAGGAGCCCCCACTCTGACCCTCCTGGTTTGAGTGATAAGCAATCTCCCGGTTCCGCGTGTATTGCTTTTGCCAAGTGCTGTTTGCTGCAATCTTGAAGCCGACGGTGCTGATGGCGAGAGCCTACGTGGGACAGATCGTGACCTGCTCCTGGACGTCGCAGATGCCCCAGAGCCCACGTGACAGCGGAGAGAAGCCTATCGACAACCACCTGATTGCGCCCGACATTGCCTGGTTCCGTCCTGGTTCCACCCTGGTCACTGCTGAGTGACCCAAACTCTGTCCCCTCGGCTTTCAGGTACTTTTCTACTTTGATCCACCCTTGGATCGCACCGGACACTTCTGCTTCACATCGCCTGCAGCTGCAACAGCTTCAAGCACCAAGAGCCTGCGTGTCAAAACCCGACGCCACTTCGACCCTGTGCACCCACGGCCTGTGGGTGAGGTAACATTGCAACGCCGGTGTTCCTACACTGGTACACACCTCTAGGGTCTGTGTCTAAAGTTTTGTTCCTCTAGGTTCAGCGGAAGTATCTTTTAACTCACTTTGTGTAACTTTTACGCACCATTGACATTGCATTGGTGCAAGCCGCACTTTCCGTGCTGCACCCGAGTTCCGTGGGCTACTCCCGACTTCAGCATTGCTAGTCCTGACTGCTCCCAGCGAATCTCTAGGCCCTAGGCCTAACCACTGTTCGATTGGTATCTCTTATACCACTTTTTTAGTATATGGTTTAAGTGGCCACCGGCCCTTATCCAAAATTGTGCAACTTTGTATGTTATACTGTGCTTTTGATTTAACGCTTGTGCCCCTTTCTTCATAAAGAGTACTGGGGAGTAATTTAGAAATAAATACATATATTTTTATAATATATACTTGTGTGGTGTCCTTTCATTTGATTACAGGATTGTTTTTTTTTTTTGTTTTTTTTAAATATTTTTATTTAAAATTTTTGATGACACACATCATACAACAATTTGTCATTTACATAAACAGAGATCACAATGCACAATATAACGCAAATAATTACTGTATATAAAAAATTATAAGCCAAACACACATACAGGTGGGAAACTTGAACAAGCCTTATAAATTATTAACCAAGGGGTACCCTTACTCTCTCTTTCCAACAATATACAGGTTTCCAAATTTTTAATCCCAATTTTCTAGCTCTTTTACCCTTCCTGGCATATATACCTTTTTCAAGGTTAAATATCCCCAATAACAAAGCAATCCATTGTTGTGTTGTGGGGGGAGTAGGGTCCCGCCATGCTCTAGCAATTAATAGTCTGTAGACTGCCATCGCTAGGAATATAAATTCAGTATTATCGTCCCTATATCCCCTAACCCCTAGCATGATAACAATTGGTGTTAAAGTCTCATTTACACCCAGAGTATGCCTCATAAAATCTTCAATCCCCTTTCGTAAATTCTCTAATTGGGGACAGAGTGCGAAAATATGGATACTGTCTGCTGCTGGAGCATTGCAACGAAAACAAGTTGTCCCTGTGGTCGCCCCCCACTGTGCAATGCGGTCCGGCGTGTGATAGAGTTGAAATACAGTTTTAAAGTGCTGCGATTTAAGAGGAGCAGAACACAGCACAGAACATCCTAACTCGAGTGAATCCAGAAAAAGTTGACTCTGTACCCCTAATTTCCCTGCCCATTTATCTCCAAATTTCTCAGTATCATCTTTTTTTAAGCCTGCTAAACTAGCATAAAAGAATCGTATAGAACACTCTCCCCCCTGAGCTAGGGACTCCATAAGGTTACTCTTCCGAAATCCACATTCTCCCCCCCTTTTCTTACCCAAGAAACTCCTGATTTGCAGATACTTAAAAAAACTATTTCTTGTAATGCCATATTTTCCCATCAAGTCTGAAAATTGTAATATATTCCCATCCATTCCCATCAAATCCCCTATTTTTTTTATGCCTTGCATATCCCATTCCGCCATTATAAAACCCGAAAATATCAAGGGGGGTAGTGTTCTATTCCTATACAGTCTAGTATACCTATTGTATCTTCCTAGTCCACATTTCTTTGCTACTGCTATCCAGATGTTATATGCAGCTTTAACTGTTTTAAATCGTGTATGTTTATAGTAAAGGAAATCGGCGTGATTTAGGAAAGCGTTTGCGGCATCTGCCCCCATTACAATAGAGTATACCATTGTCGAGCAAGATCTAACATTCAACTCTAAGTTATCAGCCCCTAGCAAACCCTGGGCGTATTGTAGTACAGATGCCCAATAATATAGCCTGAAGTCTGGGACCCCCCACCCTCCTTTAACCCTTGGTAGCGTCATAAACTTATAGGCCCTTCTCGTTTTCCCATATGACCATATAAATTTATTCAGAATTGATTCTAATTTACTAAACCAGATTGATTCAAACAAAAGAGGAATAGTGCGAAAGAAATAAAGGAATTTAGGGAGAATAATCATTTTTATCACATTTGTACGTCCTACTAGCGTAAGTTTAAGCTTATCAATTCTGGCCAACTCTGCACTTACATCTTTAATTAAAGGAGAAATATTCCGTCCTACCACTGTGTCCAAATTGGGTGATATCTCCACTCCTAAATACGTTGCTGCAGGAACGACCCGATTATCATTATATTGGACCATTGCGTTTTTAATGATTTGTGTTTTTGCGCTGTTTAATTTATACCCGGATATTCTCCCAAATTTACTAGCCTCCAACTCGACCTCCTCCATTGCTTTGGCTGGGTCTGGGGTGATTATGGCAACGTCGTCTGCATATGCTAATACATTAACCTCCACTCCATTCGATATAAGTGGCGGGATATTCGGATTAGATTTTAAATAACGCAAATATGGATCCATATATAATGCGAAAAGGAGGGGAGAGCTAGGACAACCTTGCCTAGTGCCTCTTTTAATTTGTACAGGTGCAGTTAAATCTCGATTTATTTTAATTCTGGCTGTAGGTGCCTTATATAGAACCTGAATTGCCCTTATAAATTTATCGCCAAAACCATATACTTTCATTATTTCCCATAAGTATAACCAAGCAACCCTGTCAAAAGCCTTCTCGGCGTCGAGGAACATGGCTGCCAGCGGACCACCAATAACCTCCATAGCATCAAAGCAAGTGATTACTGTTCGAACATGTGTAGTGGTACCTTTTCCTGGAATAAATCCATGTTGCTCTGGTGCGACTAGTTTTTCAATGACGGTGGACAGCCTTGTTGCCAGAATTTTAGAATATAATTTCACATCCGCATTCATAAGGGCAATTGGTCTATACGACCCTGGGGCTGTGGGAGGCTTGCCCTTTTTAAGAATAACAATGATCATCTGTGCCCCCCCATGAATCTGGGACTGACACTTCCCTCTGTGCTTGCAAAAGAGTATCTAAAAGCTCTGCACTTATAGAAGAAAAAAATGTTCGCTGGGCAAGATGGCCGCTGAGGGTTTCAGCGAGTAAGTCGCACATTTCACTTCTCCCTGCCACCGGCCAAATGGTTGACGGAATCGATGGTGGAACCTGGTTTGGGAAGGAGTACCTTACAGTATAATACACAGCTTCACTGCAACAGGAGTTGCAGGAAAGACGCCGGATTCCTTCCTCAAGAATTAAGTATAACGAAACGGATTGCCCTGAAGCTTTGGAGGAACCTTACAGCAAGTGCCAAGCTGATTCTGAGATCCTGGTTTAAAATGCCGCCGAGGTTGCAACAAGTAAACAACGCAAAAGAGGGCAAAGAAACTAAAAGCGGGAAGCTTGGTGAAACTGAATCTAACAAAGCCCCAAATGCCAAAGAGAAAGTTAAGACTGATACCAAACAAGAAACAAAGATGGATACAAAAGTATCACAGAACGCGGCACAGAAAGCCGGCGCTATTCCTAAAAAAACAACTTTGAGAAAGCCGGGCGGTGACAACTCGGCCTCGGCTAAGGACAGTGGAAACACCAAGAAAATAAAAGAGAGCGCTATGCGCCAACCATCAGTGACGGAGAGTTTCTCAAATATACCTTCGAATCCGGGCGGGATTTGTAGCGGTAAGATTGTATCCAAGTCTGATGCCCGCCCAGTGTCTGCTGCTACAGTTGCCACGGACGCCAAAGGAGATGCGGATCTTGTCAGCGAGGTCCATGGTTTGACGCCGGCATTGGGAGAGGGAGAGAAAGCGGTGAAGGGCGCCAGCGCGGGCGCTGGAATAGCGGTAGCTAAGCAACAAGGAGAAAGGAGAAAGTCCCGCTGCAGGGAAGCCGGCTGAGGCGATGCCTGCATCCACCGATAGTGCTGCAAGACAGGCGATTGAGAGAGTTGCAGCAGGTGAGAGTACCGCAGTGGCCACTTCAGTCCCTACACAATCCTCAAACAAAATGGGTCCAGGAGTGCATCTCTCACTGCACAAGGTTGGTAATGAAGTGCTTGATGTTAGCGCTTTGAATGTGCAATTGCCAGACAAGGATAGCCGCTTGATACTATCTACCATATTGTGATACAGGATCAGCGAATGGTTTGGTAACAGATGTTGTTGCACAAGCAATGCCTCCGCTATGGGAGAATGAAGTAGAGCTAAACTTGGAAAGAGAAGGAGCTAAATCAGGTGGTGAATCCTCAGCTTCTGCTTCCAACTCCACTGAATTGCACTTTATATCTGAGGCAGCCTCTGCGGAGAGGTTTTACTCGGTAGAAGAAGACTCCCAGTCACAATCACTTCCTACTGGAGAGAGTTCTGATGTGTCAACTGGAGGTGATACAGGTAGTAGCTCCCCGGTTCAGAAATTCACTCAAAAAAAGCGATTATCCAGAAGAAACCCATCTTCAGCAAGCAGCACTACAGACCCCACTAAAAAGCTAGCCTGGGATTACTCTACTACCACATTCTCTTTTTTAGAGCAGGATAGCCCGGCTACAATGATTGGAGAGCAGGGATCTTTGCAGCCCACACAACCACCCGTTACTCTGGACTTACTATTCAACACTCTGAAATTGATGCAATCCGAGGCTAGAGGGGAAAGTAGGAGAGCTAGACATGAGGCTAGAAAGGTCCAGAATAAACTGAGGAAGATAAGTCATAGACAGGACGAGATGGCGGAAAGGGTGGCACACGTGGAAGAAAGAACTGGGAAAGTGGAGGACGAGCTGAGAGAGATTAAATCATATAAGGAAGAGCATCAGAAGGTGGCTGAAGACGTAAACTGGAAACTCGAGGATTTTGAGAATAGACCGCGTCGAAATAACATCAGACTGCTAGGAATAGAAGAAGGACTGGAAGGAGGGGACATTAGAATGTTTGTGGTAAATTTGTTAAAAGGGGCTTTCCCAGAACTAACATCATGGCGATGGGAACATGAAATCCAAAGAGCCCATCGCTTTCCGTTTTTCAAAAGAGGGCAGGAAGGAGCCCAAGGGGGTAAACCAAGGGCAATTTTGATTTTTGTTGGGAATTTTCTGCTAAGACAGTTGATCCTAGATAAGGCCAAACCTGAGTCAAGAAAGTCTTTTAATAACGTTTCATTCTTTGCAAGGCCCGATTTTTGCCATGCTACGGTAGAGCGTAGATGGAGATTGAGGCAGCTGATTCCGAGTATACAATCTCTGGGTTCAGAAGCCTACCTTTTGTATCCAGCAAAGCTGAAAATAGTAACTAAAAGCCAGGTTAAGTTCTTTTTTTCCGAAATTAAAGCAAAGGCCTTTATGATTGAAGTTTTGGGGTATAAGGAGAGTTAACCAGAATATTGTAGCTGTTTATTTGACATAGAGGGGGGTATGAAGGTGGGGAGGAGTGGCGACTGCTGATTCTCTGGCGATCACACATAGGTCATGCTTGACCTATTTGCCTGTAAGGGAGGGTGGGGGAGGGTTAGTCCGGGGTGGAGAAGGGGGGGAGCACAAGGGGGGGGGAGAAAATGGCACACATCATTTGTAGTAGTTTACATACAGAGCTCTTGCAAAAAGTTGGTATTGCTTTTAATTATATGGGGGAACAAGGAAACAAAGAGAGAAAGAGGAAACTGGGAGAGCAGGACGGATATAATTCTTGAGATTCTTAATGGCATGTAGAATTATTTCAATGAATGTGTGTGGCCTTAACGACCTCCAGAAGAGATTAAGGGTCTCTGCTTTTTGTAAGGCATTAAATCCAGATCTGATCTGTCTCCAAGAGACCCACGTTGAGGGAGGTAAAGGTTTTTTGTTAGGATAGCTGGGGTTCGAAGTATTAGCTTATACTAAACAAGCTTCAAAAACACGGGGTGGCAATTTTGGGAAGGGGGAGAGAGTGTATGGTGATTAGGAAGAAGGTAGACAAGTGGGGAAGATGGGTCATTGTGGAAGTAGTGTTCAGAGGAGCTAGATTTACTCTGGTCTCAGTCTATGGTTCAACATCCGATGAACCAGATATATTTGAATTTTTGGACCAGGAACTGACAATTTGGGTGGATCCTATCGTATGTTGTGGGGATTTCAATATTAATCGACCTGCCAGCGTAGAGCTTCAAAGGAATCACGGTTATACTGGGCGTAAGAAGAGGGTACATAAGGCGATAGTAGATCTGGCTACACATAATGCTTTATCAGACGTATGGGCAAATTTGAATCCAGGGAGTGATGGGGACACTTTTTTCTCAGCGCCCCACAGAATTACTGTTAGATTAGATTATTTCTTAATTTCTAATGTGTTGTTATCCAATGCATCTATTACAAAGCTACCACGTATGATGTCAGATCATAATCCATTGTTATTGACATTGAATCTCAATGGAATAAGCAGAAAGGTCTATAAATGGACATTTGAAAGAGCGCTGTTAAAAGATGAGAGCTACTGTAAGCATATGATGAAATGGATAACCGAATTTTGGCTTAATAATAAGGGTAGCGCAAGCAGTGGTAATATCTGGGATGCTTTTAAAGCAGGGATAAGAGGCGAGACGATTAGTTTTACATCATTTCGACGGAAAGTTGAAAGAGAGAAGTCCGAACAGCAGATGAACTCACTTTTGGCTGCAGAAGCAGAACTTAATAGATTGATTATAGCTGGGAGTCCACTTGATCAAAAAATATTAGAAATAATGGTTTTAAAGAACGACATTGCTGAAATGGTTACGAATAGAACAGCCGTAAACTATTTCGCAAAAAAGGAACAGGTGTTTGAATACAGTGAGAAGGTGGGGCATATCCTTGCTGTTAGGACGAGGCAGAAAACTAATGCTGGAGATATTAAAAGCATGGTAGATAACTTAGGAAATGTGATATTAGATTCTAAGGGTATAAGGAATGAATTCTGGGAATACTATACGAAATTATATGACAGCGATAATAGGATGGGTTCTGAGGAAATAAGTATTGAAATAAGAGATTATTTGGGAAATATACAGCTAGATATGTTGGAAATAGAAGATCAGATTAAGCTAGAGTCCGATATAACATTAGAGGAAGTAACATTAGCACTACTGGAACTCCCATCATCTAAAGCCGCAGGACCAGATCTCATTCCAATTACAGGATTGTATGTGGTAAAACAGCTCGCTTAACACGACCTCTTAAGTTAAGCCTTTAAGGCTGCTTAGTCCATGCTACCACTAGGATAGCTTGTCTAACAAGGTTGACTTACAACCAGACATCTTTGGGGTTTGTTTGGACTGATACCAAGTGGTTCCAGAATTATTTCTTAATAAAACACTACATATCAGGCCAACTTCTCACAGTCTGGCTTGAACCAGACCTATCCATGAAAACCCAGGCTACCAAAACAGCCGGTACCTGTTTCGGACTTATGAGGTCAGTCCGCAAATTCTTACCTCTGCTCCCCCCCTTTCCAGGAAACTCCTGGTCCAAGGATTGGTCCTTGCACGACTGGATTTCAGCAATGCTGTCAATTTAGGAGCTCCTGAAGCTACTCTGGGCAAGCTGCAACGAACCCAAAATGCAGCTGCTCGGATGCTGATGGGCCTTCCCTCCAGATCCTCCGCCAGACCAGCACTTAAGGCACTCCACTGGGTCCCAGTGCGAGAGAGGATCGAGTTCAAGGCTATGTGGAGACATGGTTACCCCGTACAAAGCCTCAAGATCTCTGCGCTCGGACAATGAGCGACTGGCGAATGTCCCCAAGTTCAGGAGGGCACGTACCGGAGGTCGTCGCTTCTCAGTAAAGGCAGCCACCCGGTGGAACTTGCTCCCCCGTAATTTGCGTTTGGAACCTTGCTACCTGCGTTTTCGCAAGCAGCTTAAAACTCTGCTTTTCCCCAAATAAAAAGGTTTCCTTCCCCCTTTCCCCTCTCAGCCAACCTTACAGGTTATAGCGCGGGTATGCCTCCGGGTCACCAGGCGCTCTACAAATCTTTAAATAAATAAATAAATAATAAATAGAGTGGACGAGTTGCTAGAACGTCTTGGTGAGGCTCATTATATCACTTCTATTGACCTCACCAAGGGATATTGGCAAATTCCTCTAGCTCGTGAGGATCAAGAGAAAACTGCCTTCTCCACTCCTCATGGGCATTTCCACTTTACAGTGCTCCCATTTGGTTTACATAGCGCCCCGGCGACATTTCAGAGGGCCATGGACACGGTACTGCCCACGCACCATAAATACTCTTCCGCCTATTTAGACGATATCGTCGTCTTTAGTAAAACCTGGGCGGAACACCTCGAACACCTTGAAAAGATCCTTGCTAGTCTCCGGGATACTGTCTTTCACATTAACGTAAAGAAATCAAGAGTTGCATTTCGAAAGGTGAAGTACCTCGGTACCTCTTAGGTGATGGTCTGATCGAACCCCAAGCCGAAAAGGTGAAAGCTATCCTGAATGTACCCTATCCCAAAACCAAAAGAGACCTGAGAGTGTTTTTGGGTTTAGTGGGCTATTATAGACGGTTTATCTGCCAATTTGCAGAAATAGCCAGTCCACTTACAGATCTCCTCAAGAAGAACCATTCGTCTTCCAAATTGCCAGCCCCCTCTGATAAGGAATCGGTAGAGTTCCACACATTGAAAACCTTCCTCACTTCCGCCCCGATATTGATGTCACCAGATTTTAACAAACCCTTTATTCGTCAAACGGACGCTTCTGGGGTGGGGATCGGGCTGTTCTCTCACAGGAGAACAACGAAGGTATCGAAAAACCCATCCTCTACATCAGTAGAAAGCTGTTCCCCAGAGAAATGGCGTATTCCACCATCGAGAAGGAGTGTTTAGCGGTTCGATGGGGAGTTGACAAGCTTAGGTATTATTTGGAAGGTAGACCCTTTATCTTATATACGGACCATGCCCCATTGACGTGGCTACAAAGGAATCGTGGCCACAACGAGCGTATATTCCGATGGTTCCCCAGAATTGCCAGTAATCATGGGCCTTTGTTTCTGTTTTCTTTTCATGCTGGGAATAACTCCTGCTGTGCCCTGGCATCCCTCCCTGGAACCTCCACGCCTACAACGAGGACGTCATATATTCTTTTGTTTCTCCAGAGCGAAGAATTATCTTTCATTTTGGAAGGCGTGTTTGGTGACTACTCATTAAAAGACTTATTGCACTCTGTGAAAGTAGTGTGCTGCGTCCTTCATAAGCCAGGTCATACCTGCATGCCCGACACCGTGCCAAACTACTGGGACAGGATAGGCTGGGACAGATATATGACTGGGGTGACAAGGCTGGCAAATTGCTCGCCTGGTTGGACAAGAGAGAGCAGGCCAGCAGGCTCGTGCCGGAAATTAAAAGTGCTGACGGGTCCCCAGTGACAGATCCTTAAGACATAGTTAACCACTTTGCTGCTCCCTTCCAAACTGAATATAGCTTGGTGGCACCATACCCTGAAACAGACTTTGCTGATCTTATTAAGGACATCTCCCTCCCGAAGCTGTCAGACTCAGACCACGCATTCATGGTTAGTGCACTAACTGCTGATGAAATAGCAACAGCAATAAGAACGTTGCGCTCGGGGAAAGCTTTGGGTCCAAACGGCATTCCAATTGAGCTTTACAAACTTCGATCCAGACAAATTGGCCCCCTATCTTAAATCCATGTTTGAGGACAGCCTTAAACAGGGCTCACTGCCATATGACCAAAGGATTGCCACTATAGTCAAAATCCACAAGGAAGGGAAACCCAAAACGGAGTGCACCTCATATCGACCGATATCGCTGCTAAATGTTGAACCCAAAATTCTAGCTAAGGTACTTGCCACTATACTGATCAAGGTGATAGGCGATTTAGTCCACCCAGATCAATCAGGGTTCATGCCTAAAAGAAACACTGCTCTCAACCTGCGCAGACTGCATGGAGTCTTGGGCAGATTACTGACTATACCTGAGGTTGCCGTAATAGTCTCTCTAGACGCCACAATGGCTTTCGACTCACTGGAATGGCCTTATCTCTTTGTAGTACTTTCCAAACTGGAATTTGGCCACATTTTTGGCGCTGGATGGCTCAGATAGTTGTGAATAACAAGAAGTCAGAGCCCTTTATACTCAGTCGAGGGACCAGTCAGGGATGCACCCTTTCTCCCTTACTGTTCGCTCTGGCCCTCGAGCTACTTGCAGAGTGGATCCGTAAAGACGTAATGATCCGCGGCACGCGTTCGTCAGCGGACTGAGAGGACCGGATATACCTATATGCGGATGACATTCTCCTTTATCTCACATCTCCTAAGAGATCCCTAATAGCATATAATTTTGATATATTAGATATTTTTGGAAGGTACTCTGGTTTTCGAGTAAATTGGCAAAAATCACTTCTGTATGTCCTGTGGGGTCTTCTCCCCCTCTACCCCGTAATTGCCCGATGCCAGTAGTCTCAGAAGACTTCAAGTACTCGGGCATATTTATTTCCCTAGACCCATCAGTTCGATTCGCCCGCAATCTACTTCCCCCAATGCAGCAGCTCAAAAGTGACATGCCACACTGGAAGTCACTTCCGCTCTCACTATTGGGCAAAGCTGCATTATTTAAAAGGATGTCTTAGCCCCGTTTTCTGTACGAGTTGCAGAATTCAGCCGACCTCGTCCCAAACTTGTATTTTAAAAATCTCGAAGGGCTCCTGAGGGACCTCCTATGGGGAGGGAGACCACATATTGCTATGAAAAAGCTGACACTTTGCTGGTATGATGGAGGAATTGGATTGCCTGATATTAAAAAATACTATTGGGCTGCGCATCTAACAGCTATCAATGATTGCACATATGGCTGCCCTGACAACCATGGGTTCATTATGGACTGTTGGCTTTTACCCAACGGGACCTTTTCAAGGGCTCTGTATTCTACACCAAACAAGTACCCACTCACCGGCCCCACCGACCTCACAGTTAAAATATGGCACTCTGCTACAAAATCACTCGGCTGGCATAACAAGCTGACTCTTGTCACACCTCTGTGGGACTCACAAAAACTTGGATATATGGGAAATACAAAAGGATTTGATAAGTGGGACTTAATAGGCATTTCCCATGTCAAAGACCTCTGGAACGCGGGGTGTGTGAAACCTTTTGACGTTCTCCAAACTCAGTATGCGGATACCTACAAATCAGGCACTTCCCGCTGACTCGACTCCACCGGACGCCTCCCCACTAGAGGACAGACTGCTAGAAAGCCACCTACCTGACAAAACCATTTCCCTGACATATCGAAAACTCATTAACAATATCGACAGCCCCCTATTGAAACTGTGAGACAAGTGGACTGAGGACGGAATAGAATTAGATGATGAAACTTGGCAGGAAGCCGCCTCCTCTCCTCAAACGGTCGCTATCTGTAATGGCAGAGTTTTTGGCTTTATTTAGCAGTGATATAGATCATTAGTCTTGCTCGCATCTAGTATAGGTATTCTTAGCCTGTGTTGGCCCTTTTAAGCCCTTTTTTCCAGATCTAGAAGAGGATAGCTGCTTAATATGCCTTTATTCTTGACTTTAACCTGTCTATTGCCTATTGGCTTTGACATATTAGACACATTGGTATGGTTTATGTAGGTATTCTGACAGAGCTAAGGAGCATTTCACCCCTTTCAGGCCTACAGGCCTAGAGCTAGAGGGACTCCATTTTGATGAAGCTGGGAGACTTTTCAGGGCAAAGGCAATGTTTATAGTTAAGGCTGTTTTTCACTTGGAGAGAACCGGTCTGGGCCAGCCCTTATCGGTAGGCTGTATTATTCTCTGTGTTGAAGACACCACAAAAGGCTGGCCAGCTGGGTGTGTGTCCTTGATGCGAAGTGGTGCAGAGATCTGGTGGGCGGCAAGCTGCTGGCTGGAACTTTCCATGAGAAAACAGCATTCTATATCAGTGAAGTGCAGAGGCGGAGTCAGACAGTCGAGGAGAGAGTGGAGCAGAGAGTGAGTCGAGGAGAGAGTCAGCCAGAGAGTCCAGCAGAGAGTCGAGCAGTGGAGTGGAGTTGGCAGAGAGAGAGAGAGAGGGTTCAATCTGGAGAAGAGCTGAGTTGAATAGTGAGCTGGAACTGAAGGAAGCAGTCAGAAGCAGTTGCTTATCAGGAGGAGGTGTGAATAGCTGGAGTCTGAAGTAATGCCTTTTAAAAGAGATAGAGGAGAGCTCGTGGACTAACCTATGGGAGCAGATGGAGTTAATTGGACATTGGCGCAGAGACAGAGTGAATAAGCTAGTGGAATGAACGGTGATCAGAGCGGCAGGAACCATTAAGATTGAAGACGGAAGGTGGAGAGACAGTTCGTGTGGGGGAGAGGAGTCCAGAGACAGAGTGATCAGCACAGAGGTGTACCCAAGAGTGCAAGAGAGAGAGAGAGTCTGAGATGAGCCAAGGCACAGACGAGAGAGGAACCCAGATGACAGCTAGAACAAGACTTCACACTAATCAGGTGATATTGTTTTCATCACATTAGCTACACTTACACTTTATGTCTAATCTTTTCCCTTTCAGCGGAGTGTTCCTGTTATGTGTAATCCTTCTCTTTCAAGCGGTGTGTTCTACCTATAGCCTTTGTTGATCTGTGTAAATGTTTATATTGTTATAATAAAACAACCCCCAGTTTATAACAAACTGGTGTGTAGCCCCTATTCTTGTTCACTGAAGGTAAATATATCTCCTAGGTAGTTGCTACGTGAATGGATGAGTAATCCCAATCAGGTAAGTGGTGATCACATAAATAGGGAGTGAGTGGACCTTTGATGCCAAGAGCAGGGAGTACACTATAATCTGGAACTATATTCAAAGTTATTATTGTAGTTTCATCCCGAGTAGACAACTGAGATATTAATATTATTGTAGTAGCAGACCCTTAGTGAAGAGACTTCCCAATATATATATATATATGTATAGGTGTTCATAGGAATGTGGTCGTCGTTGATATGCGGCGTTAATGAGAGCACTGGGGGGTCGAACCAGTGTGTATACCCACTGGATTGTGGCTTGAGTAAATGAGAGCACTAGGTAGTTGAACTAGTGTGTAGTTTCGCAGGATTGCGAACAGTTTGGAAAAGGGAGCATTGGGTTCTGCAGGCCCATGTGTAGACACACCGGATTGTGTGTCATATCTGCCCTAGGGTAGAACGGTCTGGGTCAGGGTGGCCGCGAGACCAACTGATGTGAATAAGTGTGGTGTAGGGTATGGATATCCCTAGTAATCAGTGAGTATTCTTAGTATCCCTATAGATTTAGTGGTGTTCTTAATAATATGAGCTTGTATATTGCGAGTTCCCCATCCTCAGGTAGGTACCAGGTGCCTGGATATAGGTGGTCCTGGGGAGGGAAGGTGAGTACGTTCTGGCTGGGTTGGAGGGGCCCCTGGGGGCTGATCCCACCTACTCAGAAAATCCAGCCATTACATCTGGCGTAGTCGGCTGCTTACGAATCCTGTGTGCCTGGCCATGTGCTTGGATAGTTTCCCATGTGTTGTGTGGGAGTGCCCTGAGCGCCAGACATTACATCTGGCGTAGTCGAACAGTTTACGAAGCCTGTGTGCCTGGCCATGTGCTTAGATTGTTTCCCATGTGTTGTGTGGGAGTGCCCTGAGCGCCAGACATTACATCTGGCGTAGTCGTCATCTTACGAAGCCTGTGTGCCTGGCCATGTGCTTAGAGAGTTTCCCATGTGTTGTGTGGGAGTGCCCTGAACGCTGGTTCCATCTGGCGTAATGTTGCAGTTTATGTAGCTTGTTAGACATAAGGACTTGAAGAGTTGCAGCGTGGGGAGAGTGCATTACATCATGGCATTTGGTTTATTCAGGGTGGAAGGAATGGTTTTCATCTTGGTGTTTAAACTGTCAGAGTTGAAGGATGGCATTACATGAGGAAGCCAGTTACATCTATGTGATGGTCCAATTGTATAAATGTGTGTAAAAAATGCTTTTAAATTGCCCATTCAATTGCTTGCTGCATCTGCTTATGCTGTGCAATGTGAAATGTGTTCATTGTAATATGATCTGTGGAGTTCTTTGAATATAGCTCCTTGTAAATATGACTTGTGAATAGCGCCATATTAATGTGGCTTGTGAGGTGCATGTTCTCATGTTGATCTATTGTGTTCCTTGTGCATTGCGCCTTGGAAATGTTGTTTGTGAAAGGCTTGTCTTGTAAATATGGCTTGTGAATAGCGCCATGTGGTCATGGCTTGGACAGGGCATATTATCATTACGTTTGGCAGGAGAGAGCTGGATCTCTCTCGGGTGCTTGGGGATAACGTTTTTGAAAATATGTGTACGTGTCATTTGTAAACGTGAAGAAATGTGCTAATGATTTTCCCATGTATGAATGGACGTTGGGAAATGATTCTGCTTGAGCTGCCAAAGGGTTAATATCTTGAGTTGAGATGGCAGCCTTTATTTTTTACATGCTGTCAACATGCATGGTTATCTGACCTGACTATAAAAGTCAGTGAATTATTTTAAGGATTATTTGATGGTTTGATTTTGACTTTTTTTTTGATTCCTTGGTCAGCCTACGTGCTTTGTCAGTTTCTTGACGGGAAGGTAACATCTTGTGTTTTGAGAAGGGTTCTGTTCATTTCACATTCCTTTTGAAATGCGTCTACGAATTTGTGTGGGTTCACCTTGGAACTGATGTGGTTATAAATCAACCTTACGGAGAAAGCTGTGTTCTTTTAAAATGAGTGAAATGTTAAAAAGATAGCCCGTTAGAGTGCACGCTACGGAGCTGTTTTAATTAATTATTTCTGGGAGGGGTTTCCATCTAGACAGGAATGTGCTGGTTTGAAAATAATAAATCTTGCCCGACTGTGCATGGTGACATGTGCTTTTAATTAGTGAAAGGCAACCATGTGCCTTTGAAAGAAAAAATGTTAAAATGTAACATTATTATTTTCCCAAATGTAAATTAAAATGTATGCTTTTATAAATGTGTCAGCAAAACCTTAACTTAAATACAATGTTGAAATGTATCTGCATTTTATGTTGTTTTACAAATTATTTCTCTTTGACAAATGGACCATGTTACTTTGTTTTTTTTTCCCAAATGCAGAATGTATAATCTTGTGTGCCAAAGGTAGTTGCCCCTTTCTAAATAAGTGCCCATATTTTAAGTGTCTTGCCTTTAGCTGAATTAGTTGGACAAAAGTCTTTTTCAAAACTGGAGCTTTTTTAATTGGCAGTACACTGTAACAGAATTGTTTTTTGTTAAATTCTAGCTTCCGTTAGTTAGAAAATAAGGCATGAGAAATTTGTTTTTTGACCTTGGCAGACCAGCTGGTCTGTGCAGACGAGTTTTTTCATTCTGCAAGTTTCGATCACGTCCCTGTTTGTTATGATTGGCTACAATTCAATTTTCTTCCGCGAACGGCTTGTTTATTTAAGGGCGGGGTGACCTGGCTCTTCCCTTGGAGTTAGTTAGTCGTGATGGGCCTGGGCGGGCTTCTCTGATCAGGGAAATGGGAGGCTTGCAGTGCCCTGCTGATGCTGTGAGCTCATCATTTGGCGGTAATCCAAATTTTTTTTTTTCACATTGTAGCCTGGCTCCTGCTCTGAAGGGAGGGGTTGGTTTAGAGAGGCTCATCATATTGCAGTGTTTTAAGTAGCTTCCCACTGTAGCATGGCTCCTGCCCTGAAGGGTGGGACTGGCTTAGTAAGGATTAGGGTATGTTAGGCCCTGCAAAAAGTTATTAAAAGTTAAATTTTGAATGTTTTTAATTAATTAGGATATTTTCTTTTCAATAATGAAAGGCACCCGGGGTGCTTTTTAAATGGAAAATTTTATTTTACAAGAATAATGATACTTGTTCTCTTGTTTCTAGGATTGCTGCAGTTGTGGTTGTGCGTGGGTCCCTCCCCCCTTCCACTTTATTGTTTTAGCTTTTTACTTTCATGTTTTTATTTTAGTTTATTGTTTTTGGATGATGGAACCAGACCAGACCAGACCAGACCGGAAGGGTGATGGATGGCCGCATTGGAGGAAGTGTCCGGATACCGAGGATGCAGGGTGGTGGCCTACACTGAAGAATTTGGACATTATGGCTTGGCCTGCAATTTTTTCTTGACATCACTACGAGCAGGCCCCACTTTAAAAAAAAAAAAAAAAAACGAAAACATGTTTTATTTGTAACAGTATTTTAAAAGAATTTGATGCATGATCCCTTGGACAAGCAGGTCCCACTTTTAAAGCAAAAAAAACATGTCACCTATTATAGTTTTTCTGTTTTCTTCAAAACAGTTTTTGCCAATGAAGGACTTTTTTGAATGGCGGTGCCCACATGTGTTTTTAATGTTACACCTGCTATCCTGTACAAATGGGGTTATAGTTTTTACTGTTCTTACATTTTCACCTTGATTGATCAAAGGGTGGTTACCTTAAAATTTGGATTGTTCTGGGTGGTGTGTCTTTTAGTATGATTATGTATTAATGTTTGCCCAGACCTTGAAACAGTACTTCTCTGATTTCACTTTAAATTGACAAATGTCAGCAGGTAGGCCTCATTTAGGCCTATTGTTATTTTCATCCCACAAACAAGCCCCTACACCAATAGTTTCATGAGTCATCATTAGCTTAAGTTGCCTATAGTACGTAGGGCTCATTTAGGCCCTTTCTTGTTCTCTCATTAGGAGTTGAAACACATTTAGTTCTTAAGTTGACAATAGTAGGTAGGCCTCATTTAGTCTTAAGTTGTCCGAAGTAGGCCCATTTAGGCCCCTTGCTGTTTTCATTCAACACATAAGTCCCTACATCACTAGATTTCACCAGTTATCATTAGAAGTTGAGGCACATTTAGTTTGAGGATGCTTTGGTTAGTTTCTGTTGTTATCAGATCCAATCTCAGATATGTTTCAGCATTCAAGTCAAGGGTGCTTTGATTTGTTTTTAGGTTTCTATTGCCTACAATTGAGTTTCAGGTGGAATTTCCTTGAGTTGTCATTGTTTTTAGGGAGTTTTTTAGGTTTTGATTTGTTGATGGATTGTGTTGATGTTTGTTTATCTAGATGTTATTGTTTATAAGATGTTCGCAAGATAAGGATCTAAGGGTGGATGGCAGAGATATTTAGCAGTGATATAGATCTTAATCTTGCTCACATCTAGGATAGGTATTTTTAGCCTATGTTGGATAGATTATGTTGATGTTTGTTTTGATGGTTGTTGTTGTTTATAAGATGCTCGCAAGATAAGGATCTAGGGTGCAATGTAATGGCAGAGTTTTTGGCTTTATTTAGCAGTGATATAGATCATTAGTCTTGCTCGCATCTAGTATAGGTATTCTTAGCCTGTGTTGGCCCTTTTAAGCCCTTTTTTCCAGATCTAGAAGAGGATAGCTGCTTAATATGCCTTTATTCTTGACTTTAACCTGTCTATTGCCTATTGGCTTTGACATATTAGACACATTGGTATGGTTTATGTAGGTATTCTGACAGAGCTAAGGAGCATTTCACCCCTTTCAGGCCTACAGGCCTAGAGCTAGAGGGACTCCATTTTGATGAAGCTGGGAGACTTTTCAGGGCAAAGGCAATGTTTATAGTTAAGGCTGTTTTTCACTTGGAGAGAACCGGTCTGGGCCAGCCCTTATCGGTAGGCTGTATTATTCTCTGTGTTGAAGACACCACAAAAGGCTGGCCAGCTGGGTGTGTGTCCTTGATGCGAAGTGGTGCAGAGATCTGGTGGGCGGCAAGCTGCTGGCTGGAACTTTCCATGAGAAAACAGCATTCTATATCAGTGAAGTGCAGAGGCGGAGTCAGACAGTCGAGGAGAGAGTGGAGCAGAGAGTGAGTCGAGGAGAGAGTCAGCCAGAGAGTCCAGCAGAGAGTCGAGCAGTGGAGTGGAGTTGGCAGAGAGAGAGAGAGGGTTCAATCTGGAGAAGAGCTGAGTTGAATAGTGAGCTGGAACTGAAGGAAGCAGTCAGAAGCAGTTGCTTATCAGGAGGAGGTGTGAATAGCTGGAGTCTGAAGTAATGCCTTTTAAAAGAGATAGAGGAGAGCTCGTGGACTAACCTATGGGAGCAGATGGAGTTAATTGGACATTGGCGCAGAGACAGAGTGAATAAGCTAGTGGAATGAACGGTGATCAGAGCGGCAGGAACCATTAAGATTGAAGACGGAAGGTGGAGAGACAGTTCGTGTGGGGGAGAGGAGTCCAGAGACAGAGTGATCAGCACAGAGGTGTACCCAAGAGTGCAAGAGAGAGAGAGAGTCTGAGATGAGCCAAGGCACAGACGAGAGAGGAACCCAGATGACAGCTAGAACAAGACTTCACACTAATCAGGTGATATTGTTTTCATCACATTAGCTACACTTACACTTTATGTCTAATCTTTTCCCTTTCAGCGGAGTGTTCCTGTTAGGTGTAATCCTTCTCTTTCAAGCGGTGTGTTCTACCTATAGCCTTTGTTGATCTGTGTAAATGTTTATATTGTTATAATAAAACAACCCCCAGTTTATAACAACCTGGTGTGTAGCCCCTATTCTTGTTCACTGAGGGTAAATATATCTCCTAGGTAGTTGCTACGTGAATGGATGAGTAATCCCAATCAGGTAAGTGGTGATCACATAAATAGGGAGTGAGTGGACCTTTGATGCCAAGAGCAGGGAGTACACTATAATCTGGAACTATATTCAAAGTTATTATTGTAGTTTCATCCCGAGTAGACAACTGAGATATTAATATTATTGTAGTAGCAGACCCTTAGTGAAGAGACTTCCCAATATATATATATATATGTATAGGTGTTCATAGGAATGTGGTAGTCGTTGATATGCGGCGTTAATGAGAGCACTGGGGGGTCGAACCAGTGTGTATACCCACTGGATTGTGGCTTGAGTAAATGAGAGCACTAGGTAGTTGAACTAGTGTGTAGTTTCGCAGGATTGCGAACAGTTTGGAAAAGGGAGCATTGGGTTCTGCAGGCCCATGTGTAGACACACCGGATTGTGTGTCATATCTGCCCTAGGGTAGAACGGTCTGGGTCAGGGTGGCCGCGAGACCAACTGATGTGAATAAGTGTGGTGTAGGGTATGGATATCCCTAGTAATCAGTGAGTATTCTTAGTATCCCTATAGATTTAGTGGTGTTCTTAATAATATGAGCTTGTATATTGCGAGTTCCCCATCCTCAGGTAGGTACCAGGTGCCTGGATATAGGTGGTCCTGGGGAGGGAAGGTGAGTACGTTCTGGCTGGGTTGGAGGGGCCCCTGGGGGCTGATCCCACCTACTCAGAAAATCCAGCCATTACACTATCCCAGCGCGACTCAGACTGGTGCAACTAATGATCCTCCATAGAATTTACATAACTGGTCCCCAACCGGTGTACTGATGGACGGCTCTTGTAGGAGGGGATGCACACAATTAGGTACATTCGTACATATACTATAGCATTGTGAGAAAATTCAGGAATACTGGCGCAGCATCTACACGGTCATGAGTGAAGTGTTGAGGGTAGAAATCAGACCGGAGGCGCCCAGGTGTCTCCTCAATCTCTCGGAACCTACCGACCTCAACACTTACACTACGAAATGGGTCACGCTTGGCTGTATGATCGCCAAGAGGAATATAGCGCAGCTCTGGGAAGCCCCCCGCCCCCCCCCCCCCCCCCCCACGGTCATAGCTTGGGAGCGAGATCTTGACTGGTGTATGCTTAAAGAGAAAACAGTCTATGTGGCCCGGGGTTGCCCCCGCAAATGGTCCAAGATTTGGACACCCTGGAATACATACCCAGGCGATATATGTACGCCTCCCCGCGATGTCAATGATGATGATCCCCATCCCCGTGAAATCCGATGCATCATGCTGCTGTATTATATGTAACCTGATTCTACTGTAACCCTCAAGTAATTCCGTGAATTTGTCCCTAATGTGGAGACTGTTTAATAAAAAGACTTATAAAAAAGAACAAAAACAAGAACACTCTGCGAAGTTGGTTAGTTGGTTACTTTCATTGCCGCGCTACGCTGATGGCATTATTTTCTCTGAAACACATACATCATTTCACGTTTTTTCCCCAAATACAGGCAAGTGTCAAACCCCGCCCACGCTCCGTTATCACTTCCCAATCAGAGCAGAATTTGTTTTAGGGAGCAAGCTTTGTTATTTAATAACAAGGGTACGACTTAATCTGGTTCTATCTATACAATTCTTTTGAGTCTGCTTACATCGTGTATGCGGTTTTCCTTAATAGCGAAAACAAGCAAAAACAAAAGGCACTTTTATTAGTGCACATCCGCTAAGCTCCTATATTCACCCCACTTAACTTTCACTCTTTCATAAGTACCATCTTTCGTCTCTAGTATTTCAGATTTTTATTACTGACATTACCTACACTTTTAGTTCTCAAACGTTCTCTTTATTTTGAAACAATATGTTCGCAATATGTTTTAAACAACTCTTCACATTCTACCCTCCACTACTTTCTTTTTCTCCCTAATTGCCATATATTTTTTTACAATTCACAATAGCCATAATATTAATTTCGATCCCTTTCACACTTCCTCTCTCACCCTTTCTCTTCCTTCACTTTCTCTCCTCTGTCTCTTTCCAATAATCGTCTCACCATGCTTTTCCGGTATACTACTGTAATGGCTGCCCTTTTTGGCTCCTTTAAGGGGAAGAATGATGGAGAGTGACTCCAGCCTATCACCCCCATAACATAGGGATTAGGACTATAGACAGGGCCCCTGCCTTCCATATATTAGAGCATTTTCGTGTCACTTTCCTTAGTGTAGGGCTTATGAATTTAAGTTAGGGGTTAGATATATAAGTATTAGTCATGATTTGCCCATTTGCTAACATGTTAGGATATTTTCCATGGAGTTACGCATATTGTGGGCCCTGTAGGCCTTAAACGAGACAGACTCCATTTTGCTTTCTGCCCGGTAGCTCGAGAAGGCTTTCTAGGTGAAGTGTAATGTTTTAGTTTCAAGCTGTTGTTCGCTTGGAGAGAACCGGCTCAGGCTGGCCCTTATCGAAGGAATGTATTTTTCTCCACACCGAAGACACAACTTCAGGCCGGCCAGCTGGGAACTTGTCCTTGGTACGGGGAGGTACAAGAATTTGGTGGGCGGCAGGTTACTGGCCGTAGCTTTCCATGAAGGAACGGGCTTTGATATTAGCGAAGGTGTTAGTCAGTTTGTCAGTTAGTCCGTAGGCGGCATCTAGCCGTTAGCATCTCTGCCATTAATTATCTCATGGCGGACAGTCGCCATCTTTGAAGTCCGAGAAAGATTTAAGACCGAAACTCTCTGAGAAAGACTGAAGGAGAATTAGCGCGGAGCGCACTGACGCAGAGAGAGCGAGAGACGGTAGCTAATAACCAGCAAGGTTCCGGTGCCCTGGAGGGAAGCAGACGAGGTTGAGCCTAGCGGTGCAGACGTGTACTTGTGACGGCTGGGGTGTGACTGCAAGGCGAGCCAGGACACAGAGACGAGAAGGGAACCTAGATGACTGCCGAGTCCAGACTTCATATTAACCAGGTGACCTCCGTCCTTTTCCCAATTAGCACGCGTTCTAATCTTGACCTTTTCTTTGCAGAAATTATGTTGCATAGTAATGTGATTTGTGTTTATTGTCAATAAATATCCCAATTCTTATAGAATTACAGTGTGCCTCGTGTTCCTGTTCAATCTCGGTAAATGCATCTCCTAGTTGAGAGTTGTTTATGTGAACGGATGTGAAATCCCGATCAGGTAAATGGTGATCGAACAAAGAGGGAGTGAGTGGACCTTTGATGCCAAGAATAGGAGGTACATCATATAATTTGGGAACCGTATTAAAAGTCATTATTATAGTTTTATCCCGAGTAGATAACTGACACATTGTCCTGATGACTGCTCATAGGAATGTGGTCGTCGTTGATATGCGGCGTTAGTGAGAACGTTGGGTAGGAGACCAGCGCGTATACCCACAAGATTGTGGCTTGAATAAGTGAGAGCGTCAGGAAGGAGACTGGCGTGGAGGTTTGCCGGATTGCGAACCGTTTGGAAAAGGGAGCATTGGGTTCTGCAGGCCCATGTGTAGACGCACCGGATTGTGTGTCAGATCTGCCCTAGGGTAGACCGGTCTGGGTCGGGGTGGCCGCGAGACCAACTGATGTGAATAAGATATTGTAAAAATCTATGCATGTGTATTGTTATTCCCCATCCTTAAGTGCGACCTGTATATATATCTGTATATCTATCCATTGTGAATACGTTCTAAGGAGGGAAGGTGAGTACGTTTTGGCTGGGTCATAGGGGCCCCTGGGGGCTGATCCCATCTAAGCGGAAAATCCAGCCATTACATCTGGCGTCACGAACTGTTTACGAAGCCTGTGTGCATTGTGTTGTTTTAATCTTGTTGGTTTGCGCTCGGCTTGTACGTATAAAATTTTGTTTATAATTGTGTATATAACTTTTTTGTGTCAATATGTTTGCGAAAAAATCACCGTCGGTTTTCAAGTTACCTATTCAGATTCCCGGCTGGGAGTCTACGCCTTACGAGGCTTTGGCCCGTGAGTGGGCTGATTCTACTGGTTTGAGTGAAAATTGGTCTTCATGCTTGGAGCAGGCGGAGCCTGCCGATGTGGTATCGTGCTTACAGAAAGCGCCAATAGTGAAGGGTGATGAGCTTCCTATTTTAGGACGCAGAGGTTGGATTCTTCTTAATGCATACAGAATACTGCATGAGAGGTTTGTTCAGCTACAAAAGCAATTTAAGGACATGGAAGGACAGTGTGTTGAGTTGCAAAATGCGCATACTCTTTTGCGTTGTCAAAATAAATTGCTTGCCGACAAACTTGAAACATATCAGACCATTGCCGAAAGAGCTGCGGTCCGTATTGCATGATATAAGTATTAACATCGTCGTGGTCGTGTGTCTACACGCAAAGTGCGTATGGTTGTAGCAAAAGCTGGAATGGATTGGAACCCCGATGAGTGGGACGGTAATATCTGGGATTCACATACTTCTGACTCCTCGGCGGAGGAGGGTGACAAGCGCGAGTCTTCTCGCTCCGAACGTGATTGTAAATCTGCTTCATGTACTGATATAGGTCCTTACAGCGACCGTGCTCGTTCTTCCCGTTTGGATGACGTAGCTTGCCCTGATTGTTCTACTAAATCTAAGATGCGGGCTTCCTCGGAAGCTCTTCCTGAAGTTTCTGCTCACCCTGTTTTTCGACGTAAATTACAACAAGCCCCTGGTAACCCGGCGGGTATAGCTTTAGACTGTATTGAAGATTTTACTCAGCAGGAGGTTAGTGACATTTTACAACGATTTCGACAACGGCCTGGTGAGGCCTTGCTTACCTGGATGGTGCACCTTTATGAACTCGGCGCTGCCTGTATTTTTCTTGATGCTGTTGATTGCTTACGGTTTTGCTCTTTGAGTTCTGATTCTACGATTCAAGATCATTTTCGGAACTATAATGGTGCTGGTCAAATTACTTTACTCCAGCTTGCGTCTGATGGCTGTAATCATAAATATCCAACTGAATCGGATTGGCCCACTGATGACAAACCATGGTACACTTTGCGCGATGCGTCGCAACGTTTAAAGGAGGAAGTCATGAAAACGGCTATCTTTCTTAGTACTGCTGATAGGTTATTGGATGGTCTTTTAACATCTTCTGTGCGCAATCGCATTATCCGTTCTTCTCCTGTTGCTTACAAGCAGGTCATGATGACATTATTGATTAACCAAACTGGCAATGCTTTGTCTGCTGTGCTTGAGTCTGTTCGTCAGCTTGGTGAGCTGGGTGAGTGGTTTAAACCTGAAAGACAATCTCGACCTGAGGGTCGTACTGGTGGGGACTATAAGTTCTCTAGACATGACATGTTTCTTGCTCTCATTGCTGATGGTGTCAAAAGGGAGGACATTGACGGTGAGCCTAATAATCGCTTATGGGACATGTTTCGTAAGCGTGATTTGGATCGAAAGGAGGGTGCCCGTCGTGTGCGAAAGAATGAGTATGACCGTGGTTCGGATGACAGTGGTGATGAGAGGCGACGTGTGAATTCTGATCGCCGTGATGATCGGCGTTATGAACGTGATGGATCCCCTCATCGTAATGACGGGAGGAGGAGAGAGGATGATCGTGAGAGGGGGAGAGATGATCGTGTTTCTAACCGACGAAGTGATGAAAGGAGTTATTCCCCTGAAATGAGAAAAAGAGAGGATCGTAACAGACTTTCTGACCGTAATTCACAGCTTTTTGAACATGACAATAATCCGTTTCGTACTGGAGACGGATATGAACAAGATATTTTGATACCCCAGAAAACTGAGAGCATTTACCCTGATTTGTCTTGGTTGACAGAACGCAGGAAGAATGACTAAAAAATAGGTCAAGCTCCGGTACACAAGTGGGCTCACAGAGACAACAGACCCTATGTAGATATTGAGATTTTTTGGAAACATCGTAATATCCAAAGGGCCCGATCATTAGTTGATACTGGGGCGGAGGCCACTTTAATTCATGGTAAATCAAAGAAATTTCGTGGTCAGTCTTTTACAATTACTGGTTTGGGTGGTAAAGAAACACCCGCAGTTCAAACTGCACTTGAAATCAAAATTGGTAGGATTCCCCGTAGAGAATACTCTGTGTTGGTTGTACCACTTTTGGAATATATAATTGGAATTGACATTTTGAAAGGAATGACTTTGCATTTGGATGATGGTTGTTATCAATTTGGAACTAGACAGTACATTTCGACCAGACCCGTACGGGTTGGCCGTTTACGAATGCCACCTATTAAAATTCCTTCAGCCACGAAGGTGATTTCTCAGAAGCAATATCGTATTCCAGGTGGTCATGAAGAAATTTCTGCTACAATTCAGGATTTGGTTGACGCGGGAGTCATAACTCCGGTCACGTCTGCTTGGAATAATCCCGTTTGGCCCGTGCGCAAAAGTGACAATTCTTGGCGCATGACTGTTGATTATCGAGAATTGAATAAAAACACACCTAAATTGACTGTTGCAGTGCCTGACATTGTCACGCTAATTCAGAGAATTCAAAAGCATCCAGGTACGTGGTATGCTTCTATTGATATTGCTAATGCTTTCTTTTCAATACCGATTGCCCCCGAATGTCAGGAACAGTTCAGTTTTACATGGAATGGTCGTCAAATGACGTTCCGGAGTCTTCCTCAAGGCTATGTACACAGTCCTACAATCTGTCACCGGCTGGTGGCAGAGCATTTGTCTGAAGTGCCCACGAATCCACGAGTTCAGGTCTGTCATTATATTGACGACATTTTGATTCAAGGTGAAACGCAAGACCAGGTACAATCCCATTTAGATCAGATCCTTGACTGTTTGCGAGCGAAAGGTTGGGAAATTAATCCTGACAAATTACAAACTCCATCCCAGAATGTGAAATTTTTAGGAATTAATTGGCATGAAGGTCACAGAGAAGTGATCCCACAGGTAAAACGAAAAATACTTGATTTCGCAGTTCCCAGAAACAGGAAAGAGGCTCAATGCTTCATTGGTTTGTTTGGATTTTGGCGTCAGCATATTCCCCATCTAAGTCAGATTTTGGCTCCATTGTATCGAGTCACTCGTAAAAAGAATGCGTTTGAATGGGGTGAGTCTCAACAGACTGCTTTTAATCTGGCTAAAGAAGCTATTCAGTATGCCTTGGATTTGTGGCCCGTGAGTGAAGGTGATGTGGATCTGAATGTGTCCGTGGAAGGCCTGTATGCCACCTGGAGCCTGTGGCAAAAGCAGGGCAGACAAAAAGTGCCATTAGGTTTTTGGACCAAAAAGTTACCTGAGGCTGGTGAGCGTTACTCACCCTTTGAGAAACAGTTACTTGCTTGTTATTGGGCTCTGGTGGATACCGAGCAACTGACCCTAGGCCATGCTGTGATTTTGAGGCCCGAAATTCCCATTATGCAGTGGGTTTTGAGTTCACCGAAGTCCCATCGAATTGGACATGCTCAGGAGGCGAGTGTGATTAAATGGAAATGGTACATTCAGGACAGGGCACGTGTGGGTCCGAAAGGTGTGGCGGTTTTACATGAGCGAGTGGCGCAGGCGCCCTCCAATGAGACTGAAAGTGAGTGTTCGGTTCCCGTGGTGCAGGAGTCTCCCGTTAAGTGGGGTAAATCATTTGATGATCTGTCCGTGGAGGATAGAAAACATGTGTGGTTTACGGATGGTTCAGCGAAGTTCATCGGTGACAAAAGACATTGGAAAGCTGTTTCGTATAACCCGATCACGCAGAAATTATTGAGTACAACTGGAGATGGTAAGAGTAGTCAGTATGCTGAACTCTATGCAGTTTACCAAGTTTTGAAACAGGAATTGCCTGGCACATGTCATATTTTCACTGATTCCTGGTCCACTGCGAATGGACTGGCGGTATGGTTACCAACATGGCATTCTCATAATTGGGAATTGCATTCAAAAGAATTGTGGGGAAAGGAATTGTGGCAAGAAATTTGGGAGCTGCTCCCGCAGAGTACTGTAACAATCTTTCACGTGGATGCTCACACTTCAATTGACTCCCTTGATAAATTTTTCCATAACATTGCAGATGAAAAATCTAAAATTGCTGAGGCAGTGGTGGACATGCAAGATTCTGATTTGGCGGGATTGGCGAAGTGGGCCCACCAGAAAGCAGGGCATTTTAGAGAGAAAGCCACTAGCAGGTGGGCTGCCGATAGAGGAATTCATATTCCTTTTTCTTTAATAAAAGATGTCATTCTACATTGTCCCATTTGTCAGCATTCTAGGAAAAAGGAGGTGCCTCAAATTGTTCGAGGCCACTTGCATCGAGGTAAATTGCCCGCTCAAATTTGGCAGATTGACTATATCGGTCCGCTCCCTATGAGCAGAAATTGTCAATATATCTGTACAGTTGTTGACACTTATAGTGGCCTTTTGGTCGCTTTCCCTTGCAAGAACGCTACCCAAGTGAATACCATTAAAACCCTGGAGCTACTTATTTTGTACTATGGTGTCCCATTCCAAATTCAATCAGATAACGCATCCCATTTTCGTGGAAGATTGGTGCAGGAATTCTGTGCGGAAAATAATATTGATTGTTTCACATTCCATATTACCCACAAGCTTCAGGACTGATTGAGAGAATGAATGGCTTGTTGAAAGAACAGTTGCGCAAATTGACTGATGACCGATACAGTAAGTGGAGAGATGTTTTGTTTCAAGCCTTATTGATCCTGAATAATCGCCCTTTGTTACATGCTGAATCCCCTTTAATGCGTTTGTTTCCTCCAAATGTTGATGTGAAGCCTAATTCTTTATCAAACACTGTCATGTATTGGGAAATTACCCCCGGTGCTTTGGCTCCATGTAGAGCGACCCCAGGTTCCGCAGGCCTCGACCTGCATGCTTTAAATGATGCAAAATTACCAGGAAAAGATCGAATCATTGTTGAAACCGGCATTGGTGTCTGTATACCTGCCGGTAGTTTTGGATTAATTGCCCCTAGATCTGGCATGGCCCTGAAAGGCGTGCAAGTGCTCGGAGGAGTGATTGACAGTGATTATCAGGGAGAGATTAAGGTTCTCCTGCTTAATAGCAGTGAGACTGATTTGTTCATTAAAAAGTCTGACCGTGTTGCTCAGTTACTGATTATGCCTGTCTTCAGTGGTGAGATCAAAAAAGGCTCTGCCCCAACGTTGCTAACTGTGCGAGGACAAAAAGGCTTCGGATCATCTGATCTTCCTGGAGCTAAGATATGGGTGCAATCGCCTAAAAATCCTCCTGAACAGGCTGAGATTATTGCGACCGGTCATGACAACACCGTTTTGGTGATGAAGCCAGGGAAAGATGGCTGGGAAGCTGTCCCAGCTGATAAATGTTACTTACGAGAATGATTAAGGCCTGTGTTTGTATTCTTTCAGATCATTCTCTGGACTGCTGCTGCAGGATGTGTCGGCGCTGGACTCCTTTTGGCCTGCTACGCCGGGAGAGGAGAGGATCCACCGACGCCGGTTGATGGGATAATCCGAGCTCCGCGGTCCGCGTGGATCTCCTCGTCCAACTTCTGGATTACACTCGCAAAGCGGGTGACGAACTCTCCGCATTTCTGTCTTACCCCAATGAAATCTGTCACTGACATTTTAGCGACCTGTTTGGTTGCCGTCCCTGCATCTACCGAGACTTTGCGACATATTTTTAATATCTCGAATGCCCGACCAAATGTTATTCTGGGCGACTTTGCGGCCCACGAATTTTGTCCCTCATGTACTGCTCTTCCAGACCTTGATATCCCTATTCATTCCCGAATTACTACTTTTAATATTACCCCTGGAGACCTATGTTTTATAATGACATGTGACCCTAAGGCCATCACCGAATGCTTAAGGTTAAAGATTCAGGCTGCTACTTCTTTTTCAGCTCATCAACGATTGCTGTGTTTAAAGAGACTTCCAAATCCATGTCTTTCTGTAAAAAATAATATGACATGTCAACGTTTATTGGTTGCCCCTAGTTATTATCGTTCAATGTTATTGCCAGCTGGATGGCTGTTTTCCTGCGGGAATTCATCTTGGCCCTATATTCCTGCGAATATTTCTGGTGGCCCATGTGCCATCACTAAATTGAGCCCATTAATGTTTTCCTCACATCCTAATTCACATTCCCGTATTGTACGTGATTCAATGTCATTGCATGAGGATTGCGATTCCTCTGTCCACCTCTATTCTAAATCAGAATACCTTGGTTTAGCTTTTTCTATTATTGGAGTGCCTGCATTGGCCGTTTATAATGCCAAGACGATCGGCAAGATGGCCTGTTGGATGGTTAAGTCCATCAATCAGACGTCTACTGTTTTATCTGACCTTTTATTAGATGCCCAAGGCGAACGTAGAGCTATTTTACAAAATCGCGCTGCTATTGATTATCTTTTGTTAAAACATGGACATGAATGTTCTGATTTTGAAGGCCTATGCTGTTTTAATTTGTCTGACCATTCTAAATCAATCCAATCCCATATTGACAAACTCCACGACTTGACTGCAGAAATTAGACAACACATAGATCAGGGTTTCTTTGACTGGCTTTTTAATTGGCTGCCTGACTTACATTCTTTACGACAGATTTTAGGGGGAGTTATTGTTGCTATTTGTGTCCTGATAGCTATTTGTTGCTTTATTCAGTGCATCCCTTCCCTGCTCCAATTTTTTAGACTTGGTAAGAGACATAGATCAGTTAATTCTGTTTCCTATTATTCTTCTACTGATGTAAGTTCTATTTAGTTTGTGGTTAATAGACTGGAGTCAAGGGGTGTAATGTAATGGCTGCCCTTTTTGGCTCCTTTAAGGGGAAGAATGAGGGAGAGTGACTCCAGCCTATCACCCCCATAACATAGGGATTAGGACTATAGACAGGGCCCCTGCCTTCCATATATTAGAGCATTTTCGTGTCACTTTCCTTAGTGTAGGGCTTATGAATTTAAGTTAGGGGTTAGATATATAAGTATTAGTCATGATTTGCCCATTTGCTAACATGTTAGGATATTTTCCATGGAGTTACGCATATTGTGGGCCCTGTAGGCCTTAAACGAGACAGACTCCATTTTGCTTTCTGCCCGGTAGCTCGAGAAGGCTTTCTAGGTGAAGTGTAATGTTTTAGTTTCAAGCTGTTGTTCGCTTGGAGAGAACCGGCTCAGGCTGGCCCTTATCGAAGGAATGTGTTTTTCTCCACACCGAAGACACAACTTCAGGCCGGCCAGCTGGGAACGTGTCCTTGGTACGGGGAGGTACAAGAATTTGGTGGGCGGCAGGTTACTGGCCGTAGCTTTCCATGAAGGAACGGGCTTTGATATTAGCGAAGGTGTTAGTCAGTTTGTCAGTTAGTCCGTAGGCGGCATCTAGCCGTTAGCATCTCTGCCATTAATTATCTCATGGCGGACAGTCGCCATCTTTGAAGTCCGAGAAAGATTTAAGACCTAAACTCTCTGAGAAAGACTGAAGGAGAATTAGCGCGGAGCGCACTGACGCAGAGAGAGAGAGAGACGGTAGCTAATAACCAGCAAGGTTCCGGTGCCCTGGAGGGAAGCAGACGAGGTTGAGCCTAGCGGTGCAGACGTGTACTTGTGACAGCTGGGGTGTGACTGCAAGGCGAGCCAGGACACAGAGACGAGAAGGGAACCTAGATGACTGCCGAGTCCAGACTTCATATTAACCAGGTGACCTCCGTCCTTTTCCCAATTAGCACGCGTTCTAATCTTGACCTTTTCTTTGCAGAAATTATGTTGCATAGTAATGTGATTTGTGTTTATTGTCAATAAATATCCCAATTCTTATAGAATTACAGTGTGCCTCCTGTTCCTGTTCAATCTCGGTAAATGCATCTCCTAGTTGAGAGTTGTTTATGTGAACGGATGTGAAATCCCGATCAGGTAAATGGTGATCGAACAAAGAGGGAGTGAGTGGACCTTTGATGCCAAGAATAGGAGGTACATCATATAATTTGGGAACCGTATTAAAAGTCATTATTATAGTTTTATCCCGAGTAGATAACTGACACATTGTCCTGATGACTGCTCATAGGAATGTGGTCGTCGTTGATATGCGGCGTTAGTGAGAACGTTGGGTAGGAGACCAGCGCGTATACCCACAAGATTGTGGCTTGAATAAGTGAGAGCGTCAGGAAGGAGACTGGCGTGGAGGTTTGCCGGATTGCGAACCGTTTGGAAAAGGGAGCATTGGGTTCTGCAGGCCCATGTGTAGACGCACCGGATTGTGTGTCAGATCTGCCCTAGGGTAGACCGGTCTGGGTCGGGGTGGCCGCGAGACCAACTGATGTGAATAAGATATTGTAAAAATCTATGCATGTGTATTGTTATTCCCCATCCTTAAGTGCGACCTGTATATATATCTGTATATCTATCCATTGTGAATACGTTCTAAGGAGGGAAGGTGAGTACGTTTTGGCTGGGTCATAGGGGCCCCTGGGGGCTGATCCCATCTAAGCGGAAAATCCAGCCATTACATCTGGCGTCACGAACTGTTTACGAAGCCTGTGTGCATTGTGTTGTTTTAATCTTGTTGGTTTGCGCTCGGCTTGTACGTATAAATTTTTGTTTATAATTGTGTATATAACTTTTTTGTGTCAATATGTTTGCGAAAAAATCACCGTCGGTTTTCAAGTTACCTATTCAGATTCCCGGCTGGGAGTCTACGCCTTACGAGGCTTTGGCCCGTGAGTGGGCTGATTCTACTGGTTTGAGTGAAAATTGGTCTTCATGCTTGGAGCAGGCGGAGCCTGCCGATGTGGTATCGTGCTTACAGAAAGCGCCAATAGTGAAGGGTGATGAGCTTCCTATTTTAGGACGCAGAGGTTGGATTCTTCTTAATGCATACAGAATACTGCATGAGAGGTTTGTTCAGCTACAAAAGCAATTTAAGGACATGGAAGGACAGTGTGTTGAGTTGCAAAATGCGCATACTCTTTTGCGTTGTCAAAATAAATTGCTTGCCGACAAACTTGAAACATATCAGACCATTGCCGAAAGAGCTGCGGTCCGTATTGCACGATATAAGTATTAACATCGTCGTGGTCGTGTGTCTACACGCAAAGTGCGTATGGTTGTAGCAAAAGCTGGAATGGATTGGAACCCCGATGAGTGGGACGGTAATATCTGGGATTCACATACTTCTGACTCCTCGGCGGAGGAGGGTGACAAGCGCGAGTCTTCTCGCTCCGAACGTGATTGTAAATCTGCTTCATGTACTGATATAGGTCCTTACAGCGACCGTGCTCGTTCTTCCCGTTTGGATGACGTAGCTTGCCCTGATTGTTCTACTAAATCTAAGATGCGGGCTTCCTCGGAAGCTCTTCCTGAAGTTTCTGCTCACCCTGTTTTTCGACGTAAATTACAACAAGCCCCTGGTAACCCGGCGGGTATAGCTTTAGACTGTATTGAAGATTTTACTCAGCAGGAGGTTAGTGACATTTTACAACGATTTCGACAACGGCCTGGTGAGGCCTTGCTTACCTGGATGGTGCACCTTTATGAACTCGGCGCTGCCTGTATTTTTCTTGATGCTGTTGATTGCTTACGGTTTTGCTCTTTGAGTTCTGATTCTACGATTCAAGATCATTTTCGGAACTATAATGGTGCTGGTCAAATTACTTTACTCCAGCTTGCGTCTGATGGCTGTAATCATAAATATCCAACTGAATCGGATTGGCCCACTGATGACAAACCATGGTACACTTTGCGCGATGCGTCGCAACGTTTAAAGGAGGAAGTCATGAAAACGGCTATCTTTCTTAGTACTGCTGATAGGTTATTGGATGGTCTTTTAACATCTTCTGTGCGCAATCGCATTATCCGTTCTTCTCCTGTTGCTTACAAGCAGGTCATGATGACATTATTGATTAACCAAACTGGCAATGCTTTGTCTGCTGTGCTTGAGTCTGTTCGTCAGCTTGGTGAGCTGGGTGAGTGGTTTAAACCTGAAAGACAATCTCGACCTGAGGGTCGTACTGGTGGGGACTATAAGTTCTCTAGACGTGACATGTTTCTTGCTCTCATTGCTGATGGTGTCAAAAGGGAGGACATTGACGGTGAGCCTAATAATCGCTTATGGGACATGTTTCGTAAGCGTGATTTGGATCGAAAGGAGGGTGCCCGTCGTGTGCGAAAGAATGAGTATGACCGTGGTTCGGATGACAGTGGTGATGAGAGGCGACGTGTGAATTCTGATCGCCGTGATGATCGGCGTTATGAACGTGATGGATCCCCTCATCGTAATGACGGGAGGAGGAGAGAGGATGATCGTGAGAGGGGGAGAGATGATCGTGTTTCTAACCGACGAAGTGATGAAAGGAGTTATTCCCCTGAAATGAGAAAAAGAGAGGATCGTAACAGACTTTCTGACCGTAATTCACAGCTTTTTGAACATGACAATAATCCGTTTCGTACTGGAGACGGATATGAACAAGATATTTTGATACCCCAGAAAACTGAGAGCATTTACCCTGATTTGTCTTGGTTGACAGAACGCAGGAAGAATGACTAAAAAATAGGTCAAGCTCCGGTACACAAGTGGGCTCACAGAGACAACAGACCCTATGTAGATATTGAGATTTTTTGGAAACATCGTAATATCCAAAGGGCCCGATCATTAGTTGATACTGGGGCGGAGGCCACTTTAATTCATGGTAAATCAAAGAAATTTCGTGGTCAGTCTTTTACAATTACTGGTTTGGGTGGTAAAGAAACACCCGCAGTTCAAACTGCACTTGAAATCAAAATTGGTAGGATTCCCCGTAGAGAATACTCTGTGTTGGTTGTACCACTTTTGGAATATATAATTGGAATTGACATTTTGAAAGGAATGACTTTGCATTTGGATGATGGTTGTTATCAATTTGGAACTAGACAGTACATTTCGACCAGACCCGTACGGGTTGGCCGTTTACGAATGCCACCTATTAAAATTCCTTCAGCCACGAAGGTGATTTCTCAGAAGCAATATCGTATTCCAGGTGGTCATGAAGAAATTTCTGCTACAATTCAGGATTTGGTTGACGCGGGAGTCATAACTCCGGTCACGTCTGCTTGGAATAATCCCGTTTGGCCCGTGCGCAAAAGTGACAATTCTTGGCGCATGACTGTTGATTATCGAGAATTGAATAAAAACACACCTAAATTGACTGTTGCAGTGCCTGACATTGTCACGCTAATTCAGAGAATTCAAAAGCATCCAGGTACGTGGTATGCTTCTATTGATATTGCTAATGCTTTCTTTTCAATACCGATTGCCCCCGAATGTCAGGAACAGTTCAGTTTTACATGGAATGGTCGTCAAATGACGTTCCGGAGTCTTCCTCAAGGCTATGTACACAGTCCTACAATCTGTCACCGGCTGGTGGCAGAGCATTTGTCTGAAGTGCCCACGAATCCACGAGTTCAGGTCTGTCATTATATTGACGACATTTTGATTCAAGGTGAAACGCAAGACCAGGTACAATCCCATTTAGATCAGATCCTTGACTGTTTGCGAGCGAAAGGTTGGGAAATTAATCCTGACAAATTACAAACTCCATCCCAGAATGTGAAATTTTTAGGAATTAATTGGCATGAAGGTCACAGAGAAGTGATCCCACAGGTAAAACGAAAAATACTTGATTTCGCAGTTCCCAGAAACAGGAAAGAGGCTCAATGCTTCATTGGTTTGTTTGGATTTTGGCGTCAGCATATTCCCCATCTAAGTCAGATTTTGGCTCCATTGTATCGAGTCACTCGTAAAAAGAATGCGTTTGAATGGGGTGAGTCTCAACAGACTGCTTTTAATCTGGCTAAAGAAGCTATTCAGTATGCCTTGGATTTGTGGCCCGTGAGTGAAGGTGATGTGGATCTGAATGTGTCCGTGGAAGGCCTGTATGCCACCTGGAGCCTGTGGCAAAAGCAGGGCAGACAAAAAGTGCCATTAGGTTTTTGGACCAAAAAGTTACCTGAGGCTGGTGAGCGTTACTCACCCTTTGAGAAACAGTTACTTGCTTGTTATTGGGCTCTGGTGGATACCGAGCAACTGACCCTAGGCCATGCTGTGATTTTGAGGCCCGAAATTCCCATTATGCAGTGGGTTTTGAGTTCACCGAAGTCCCATCGAATTGGACATGCTCAGGAGGCGAGTGTGATTAAATGGAAATGGTACATTCAGGACAGGGCACGTGTGGGTCCGAAAGGTGTGGCGGTTTTACATGAGCGAGTGGCGCAGGCGCCCTCCAATGAGACTGAAAGTGAGTGTTCGGTTCCCGTGGTGCAGGAGTCTCCCGTTAAGTGGGGTAAATCATTTGATGATCTGTCCGTGGAGGATAGAAAACATGTGTGGTTTACGGATGGTTCAGCGAAGTTCATCGGTGACAAAAGACATTGGAAAGCTGTTTCGTATAACCCGATCACGCAGAAATTATTGAGTACAACTGGAGATGGTAAGAGTAGTCAGTATGCTGAACTCTATGCAGTTTACCAAGTTTTGAAACAGGAATTGCCTGGCACATGTCATATTTTCACTGATTCCTGGTCCACTGCGAATGGACTGGCGGTATGGTTACCAACATGGCATTCTCATAATTGGGAATTGCATTCAAAAGAATTGTGGGGAAAGGAATTGTGGCAAGAAATTTGGGAGCTGCTCCCGCAGAGTACTGTAACAATCTTTCACGTGGATGCTCACACTTCAATTGACTCCCTTGATAAATTTTTCCATAACATTGCAGATGAAAAATCTAAAATTGCTGAGGCAGTGGTGGACATGCAAGATTCTGATTTGGCGGGATTGGCGAAGTGGGCCCACCAGAAAGCAGGGCATTTTGGAGAGAAAGCCACTAGCAGGTGGGCTGCCGATAGAGGAATTCATATTCCTTTTTCTTTAATAAAAGATGTCATTCTACATTGTCCCATTTGTCAGCATTCTAGGAAAAAGGAGGTGCCTCAAATTGTTCGAGGCCACTTGCATCGAGGTAAATTGCCCGCTCAAATTTGGCAGATTGACTATATCGGTCCGCTCCCTATGAGCAGAAATTGTCAATATATCTGTACAGTTGTTGACACTTATAGTGGCCTTTTGGTCGCTTTCCCTTGCAAGAACGCTACCCAAGTGAATACCATTAAAACCCTGGAGCTACTTATTTTGTACTATGGTGTCCCATTCCAAATTCAATCAGATAACGCATCCCATTTTCGTGGAAGATTGGTGCAGGAATTCTGTGCGGAAAATAATATTGATTGTTTCACATTCCATATTACCCACAAGCTTCAGGACTGATTGAGAGAATGAATGGCTTGTTGAAAGAACAGTTGCGCAAATTGACTGATGACCGATACAGTAAGTGGAGAGATGTTTTGTTTCAAGCCTTATTGATCCTGAATAATCGCCCTTTGTTACATGCTGAATCCCCTTTAATGCGTTTGTTTCCTCCAAATGTTGATGTGAAGCCTAATTCTTTATCAAACACTGTCATGTATTGGGAAATTACCCCCGGTGCTTTGGCTCCATGTAGAGCGACCCCAGGTTCCGCAGGCCTCGACCTGCATGCTTTAAATGATGCAAAATTACCAGGAAAAGATCGAATCATTGTTGAAACCGGCATTGGTGTCTGTATACCTGCCGGTAGTTTTGGATTAATTGCCCCTAGATCTGGCCTGGCCCTGAAAGGCGTGCAAGTGCTCGGAGGAGTGATTGACAGTGATTATCAGGGAGAGATTAAGGTTCTCCTGCTTAATAGCAGTGAGACTGATTTGTTCATTAAAAAGTCTGACCGTGTTGCTCAGTTACTGATTATGCCTGTCTTCAGTGGTGAGATCAAAAAAGGCTCTGCCCCAACGTTGCTAACTGTGCGAGGACAAAAAGGCTTCGGATCATCTGATCTTCCTGGAGCTAAGATATGGGTGCAATCGCCTAAAAATCCTCCTGAACAGGCTGAGATTATTGCGACCGGTCATGACAACACCGTTTTGGTGATGAAGCCAGGGAAAGATGGCTGGGAAGCTGTCCCAGCTGATAAATGTTACTTACGAGAATGATTAAGGCCTGTGTTTGTATTCTTTCAGATCATTCTCTGGACTGCTGCTGCAGGATGTGTCGGCGCTGGACTCCTTTTGGCCTGCTACGCCGGGAGAGGAGAGGATCCACCGACGCCGGTTGATGGGATAATCCGAGCTCCGCGGTCCGCGTGGATCTCCTCGTCCAACTTCTGGATTACACTCGCAAAGCGGGTGACGAACTCTCCGCATTTCTGTCTTACCCCAATGAAATCTGTCACTGACATTTTAGCGACCTGTTTGGTTGCCGTCCCTGCATCTACCGAGACTTTGCGACATATTTTTAATATCTCGAATGCCCGACCAAATGTTATTCTGGGCGACTTTGCGGCCCACGAATTTTGTCCCTCATGTACTGCTCTTCCAGACCTTGATATCCCTATTCATTCCCGAATTACTACTTTTAATATTACCCCTGGAGACCTATGTTTTATAATGACATGTGACCCTAAGGCCATCACCGAATGCTTAAGGTTAAAGATTCAGGCTGCTACTTCTTTTTCAGCTCATCAACGATTGCTGTGTTTAAAGAGACTTCCAAATCCATGTCTTTCTGTAAAAAATAATATGACATGTCAACGTTTATTGGTTGCCCCTAGTTATTATCGTTCAATGTTATTGCCAGCTGGATGGCTGTTTTCCTGCGGGAATTCATCTTGGCCCTATATTCCTGCGAATATTTCTGGTGGCCCATGTGCCATCACTAAATTGAGCCCATTAATGTTTTCCTCACATCCTAATTCACATTCCCGTATTGTACGTGATTCAATGTCATTGCATGAGGATTGCGATTCCTCTGTCCACCTCTATTCTAAATCAGAATACCTTGGTTTAGCTTTTTCTATTATTGGAGTGCCTGCATTGGCCGTTTATAATGCCAAGACGATCGGCAAGATGGCCTGTTGGATGGTTAAGTCCATCAATCAGACGTCTACTGTTTTATCTGACCTTTTATTAGATGCCCAAGGCGAACGTAGAGCTATTTTACAAAATCGCGCTGCTATTGATTATCTTTTGTTAAAACATGGACATGAATGTTCTGATTTTGAAGGCCTATGCTGTTTTAATTTGTCTGACCATTCTAAATCAATCCAATCCCATATTGACAAACTCCACGACTTGACTGCAGAAATTAGACAACACATAGATCAGGGTTTCTTTGACTGGCTTTTTAATTGGCTGCCTGACTTACATTCTTTACGACAGATTTTAGGGGGAGTTATTGTTGCTATTTGTGTCCTGATAGCTATTTGTTGCTTTATTCAGTGCATCCCTTCCCTGCTCCAATTTTTTAGACTTGGTAAGAGACATAGATCAGTTAATTCTGTTTCCTATTATTCTTCTACTGATGTAAGTTCTATTTAGTTTGTGGTTAATAGACTGGAGTCAAGGGGTGTAATGTAATGGCTGCCCTTTTTGGCTCCTTTAAGGGGAAGAATGAGGGAGAGTGACTCCAGCCTATCACCCCCATAACATAGGGATTAGGACTATAGACAGGGCCCCTGCCTTCCATATATTAGAGCATTTTCGTGTCACTTTCCTTAGTGTAGGGCTTATGAATTTAAGTTAGGGGTTAGATATATAAGTATTAGTCATGATTTGCCCATTTGCTAACATGTTAGGATATTTTCCATGGAGTTACGCATATTGTGGGCCCTGTAGGCCTTAAACGAGACAGACTCCATTTTGCTTTCTGCCCGGTAGCTCGAGAAGGCTTTCTAGGTGAAGTGTAATGTTTTAGTTTCAAGCTGTTGTTCGCTTGGAGAGAACCGGCTCAGGCTGGCCCTTATCGAAGGAATGTGTTTTTCTCCACACCGAAGACACAACTTCAGGCCGGCCAGCTGGGAACGTGTCCTTGGTACGGGGAGGTACAAGAATTTGGTGGGCGGCAGGTTACTGGCCGTAGCTTTCCATGAAGGAACGGGCTTTGATATTAGCGAAGGTGTTAGTCAGTTTGTCAGTTAGTCCGTAGGCGGCATCTAGCCGTTAGCATCTCTGCCATTAATTATCTCATGGCGGACAGTCGCCATCTTTGAAGTCCGAGAAAGATTTAAGACCTAAACTCTCTGAGAAAGACTGAAGGAGAATTAGCGCGGAGCGCACTGACGCAGAGAGAGAGAGAGACGGTAGCTAATAACCAGCAAGGTTCCGGTGCCCTGGAGGGAAGCAGACGAGGTTGAGCCTAGCGGTGCAGACGTGTACTTGTGACAGCTGGGGTGTGACTGCAAGGCGAGCCAGGACACAGAGACGAGAAGGGAACCTAGATGACTGCCGAGTCCAGACTTCATATTAACCAGGTGACCTCCGTCCTTTTCCCAATTAGCACGCGTTCTAATCTTGACCTTTTCTTTGCAGAAATTATGTTGCATAGTAATGTGATTTGTGTTTATTGTCAATAAATATCCCAATTCTTATAGAATTACAGTGTGCCTCCTGTTCCTGTTCAATCTCGGTAAATGCATCTCCTAGTTGAGAGTTGTTTATGTGAACGGATGTGAAATCCCGATCAGGTAAATGGTGATCGAACAAAGAGGGAGTGAGTGGACCTTTGATGCCAAGAATAGGAGGTACATCATATAATTTGGGAACCGTATTAAAATTCATTATTATAGTTTTATCCCGAGTATATAACTGAGACATTGTCCTGATGACTGCTCATAGGAATGTGGTCGTCGTTGATATGCGGCGTTAGTGAGAACGTTGGGTAGGAGACCAGCGCGTATACCCACAAGATTGTGGCTTGAATAAGTGAGAGCGTCAGGAAGGAGACTGGCGTGGAGGTTTGCCGGATTGCGAACCGTTTGGAAAAGGGAGCATTGGGTTCTGCAGGCCCATGTGTAGACGCACCGGATTGTGTGTCAGATCTGCCCTAGGGTAGACCGGTCTGGGTCGGGGTGGCCGCGAGACCAACTGATGTGAATAAGATATTGTAAAAATCTATGCATGTGTATTGTTATTCCCCATCCTTAGGTGCGACCTGTATATATATCTGTATATCTATCCATTGTGAATACGTTCTAAGGAGGGAAGGTGAGTACGTTTTGGCTGGGTCATAGGGGCCCCTGGGGGCTGATCCCATCTAAGCGGAAAATCCAGCCATTACAACTACTCTCTACTCTTCTACCTTCTCTCTTTTTTTGTATCTCACATTTACCAACACTCGTCCTCTATTTCAATTCATATCCCCTACATTTATTCTCAATATAAGCCACACTGTTTATTCCCTCCTTCATTTTTACTACTTCTTGCTGTTGCTTACTTCAGTGACTGCAACTTCCATCTTGCTATCAACACACACACACACACACACACACACAACTCCTTACTCTTTCTCTCTCATTTCAAAACAGGCTGACATAGTTGCCAGCAGCCTCACTGCTCTACAACACAGCTTAAACATGTTGGCTAAGTCAAGAACTCTAGCTAAACACTTATAAGGACCCAAAGGCGAAACCTATTGGCTATGCCAATGCTTGTATATGTTACACACACTTTACTATGGAATGTTCACACCTCATGATACATAATAGAAGGGAGCTACACAATGGAGACAGACCTGCTGGGGCAAGAGGCAGTATTCAAATAGTGTGTCTGGTTACCAGCCTGCTTTGTTATATCAAGCAGTAGTCTAGATTTTATCAAGCTGGGTGCGCAGACCACGCACCCTACCACTGAACCAACGCCCGCCACCACCACCCTCTGCAACTGGACCCCGATCAGCACCGAAGACACCACCCGCACGATGAACTCCATCCACTCCGGATCACCAACCGACCCCTGCCCCCACCACGTCTTCAACAAAGCCGACGCCATCATCTCACCCCATCTCCGAGACATCATCAACTCCGCCTTCCACACCGCCACCTTCAGGGAGAGCTGGAAGCACGCCGAGCTGCCTGCCCTCCTGAAGAAACCAACGGCGGACCCCACCGACCTCAAGAACTACCGCCCCATCTCGCTCCTTCCTTTCCCGGCCAATGTCATCGAGAAGACCGTCAACAGACAGCTTGCCACCTTCCTCGAGACGAACGGATCCCTCGACCCCTCGCAGTCCGGGTTTCGGGCCAACCACAGCACTGAGACCGCCCTAATCGCAGCCACCGACGACATCAGAACCCTGATCGACAACGGGGAAACAGCAGCCCTCATCCTCCTGGACCTCTCTGCGGCGTTCGACACTGTCTGGCACCGCACCCTAGTGAAGCGCCTCAGTGTTGGACAGGCCACATGAAGGGCTCGCTCCCTCCCCGCACGACAGGGCCCGGGCACCGGCTCTCCAGGTGCTACCCACAGAAGCAACTCGCAAACCGTCCCCTACGGGACCCCTGCTCCCGGACATCTCTGTATTACCGGCCCGGGCCACCGGCAGCACCATAGCCCGGCCCGGCCACCATCTTGGACACTGCACCACGAGGCCGCGTGGCCTCAGCTCGACCCCAACCCTGGGCCTGGCCAGGCCCCGACAGCCCGGCACCACCATCCACCCAGGAGGTGAACGGACCACTTGGCAGGTCAATGGGAGGAAGAAGTGTCGATGGCTCTCCCCCGCCAGGTGCCGATCGCCCCCAGCCTCCCCGGGCGCTGGCTCCACCCCCCTGCTGGGTGTCTGGACTCCCTCATCCCGGACCTCCCGACCTCCAAGTGCGAGGGTCCGGACATCAAAGGGCACCAGACCTATAACTGGGGCAGCTCCAGAGCAGGAAGGCAGTTGTATCCTGGAGTCGAGAGACGCCTTGAAGAACTCATCCTTGACGGACTGCTGGCGCTGCCGCAGCCCTGCCTTGTGAACTGTCGTCCTGCCGCTGGCGCTGCCGCGGCCCTCTGCAATCTACCGTCTTTGTTGGGACCTGCTGGCGCTGCCGCAATCCGTTGTAACTACCATCTTCGTTGGGACCTGCTGGCGCTGCCGCGATCCGTTGTAACTACCATCTTCATTGGGACCTGCTGGCGCTGCCGCGACCCGTTGTAACTACCATCTTCGTCGGGACCTGCTGGCGCTGCCGCGGACCGTTGCCACCTTCGACCACTCCGGGATCTGCTGGCGCTGCCGCAGCCCTTCCTTCAAGCACGCCGAGCTCGAGGATTGAGAGCTATCCACCATCTCATCGTAACTACCAGATTGGTAATAAGACTGTCCCGCTACCCCTTTCCTATCCAAGAGACTAGAATCGAGGGGACCCCTGAGTCCAGACCTCCTTGTACCATCCTACCGTACTTCAAGATTACTTATAAAGAACGTTAAATCTTATCCTTGTGTGGTGCCTATTCTGTGGGGGGGGGGGAAGTTACTTGTCTGTACGATCGCTGGAGACGGCTCTCCCCGGAGACCTCTCCCCTTGTCCTCGGCCGACCCTCCAGGTCCCGTCTAACATTGGTGGCCAGCGGCGCGATCCGAACCAACGCGTAATCGTACAGAAAGCAACTCACCCCACGACTAAACCACAATGCCGGCCCAAGAGAGCGGGTCTACAGAGAAATTCCAAATGGACAAGCTGGAGGAGTACAACCATCGAGAATTAAAACAATTTTGTATAGAACTGGGCATTGCTACCACCGGTCTGAGCACAAAAGATGACTTTAAACACGCCCTAGAAGCATGGGCAGAGGTAAACCACGCTGGTCCCCGGGACCAACACAGCGAAACCCCGGAAACTGACCCCGCTCCTCCCGAGGAAAGGAGAGCAGGTCTCTCCCGGGAAGAGATCCAAGAGCGAGAGAAAACCAGACTGCATGAATTAGAGTTGGCACGGCTCAAAATGGATGGAGAACTAAAACTAGCGGAACAAAAACTGAACCTAGAACACTTACGGCTCCGAGAAGAGCGGGAGGAAAAACAAAGACAAAGAGAGCTTGGAGAAAAAAGACTGGCATATGAACACGAGCGCAAACTAGCCGAAATAGAACTACGTAAGCAGGGCAAGGACCTGGGGGTGCCCGAGCGACCACGCACCCCAGGAACTTCAGAATCAAAGGTCCACATTCCCAAAGATGTCGTCCGAGAGTTCTACCGAAACGACGACATACAGCAGTGGTTCAAGGCCTATGAGATCGCCATGTCCTCTCACCGGATCGATCGAAGCGACTGGGGAGCCGGTCTATGGGGGAGGTTCGTCAACGAAGGCCGTGATGCCCTGTTACAGCTCCCGGATCACCAAATGACGTCCTATGATCACATGAAGGCCGCCCTCCTCACTCGATATGGGCTAACACCCGAAATGTACCGCCAGAGGTTCCGCGACTGCACCCGAATCCCGGGTACAACTTGGGTGGAATACGTGAATTATTTCAGCCGAGCCCTCGAGGGGTGGATCAAGGGGAGCAACGTAACGACCTACGAGCAGCTTTTTAATCTTGTTGTGTGGGAGCACCTCTCCAATAACTGCTTTGTCGAGCTCAGGCAGCACCTCCTCGACAGTAAAATGACGGATCCACGACAGCTCGCCGCCAAGGCTGACCGATGGGAGAGCACCCGAGTGGGCCGGGGTGGCCCGTGAGGTAATATGAATTTTCATGTTCAGTTGTGTCCCCTAACGTAGACCCCACCGGCTCCATGTACGTGCTTTAAGTACATGTATGTTCCCTCCACTTCCAGCTATGAAGACGCAAATACATTTGCGTCCAACGTTAACATGTCCTCTTTCAGATCCACCATGAATGGGTCAGATATTCCGTTCCTAAGTGTGCCTTGCCAACGTCTTTATATGGTGCACTTTTCATGTTTTACTCGCTCTGGCGAGTTAGGCCCTGATTTCTGCCATCAAGCCTTTTCCTGCCTTCTGTCTCTGAAACGGCAGTCTGCTGCTTCCTGACCCTTGACTTACTCTCTGTGCGGCGAGCGGTGCCTGGCTCGGCCTGCCTGCCTGCCAAGACTGTATTCAACCTTAAAGTTATCTGCTCCGCTCCTCGAAAATACATTCCTGTCTAGTAGTTTAGGAAAACATCCTTCCCAGCTGCAGAGCAAAGGGCCCGGCCTCACTGTCTCCATGCAAGTAATTCATAGCTCCCGTTACCATGGTAGGCCCATGCCCTCTTGCTTCACACGTAGACACGTAGTCGCATATGCACGCACTAGCAGTCAGTATAGAATAGCCTCTGCCCGAGAGACCTTTCCTTCTAGATAATACAGTTCCTCAAACACCAGATATTAGATATGATTTGGGATTAGGTTGTTCTGACACCCCAGACTTCTGTCTCCTCATGTAGGGCTAAATGTCAAGTCCCCTTCACCCTCCAGTTCCACGTCAATTATACGTCATGCTGCTGCGCGCGCATCTCTGCCACATACTTCTGCTGACACTGCAGGATTCTTCTAGGGATCCACCCACCTGTTGTACGTTTCAAGTGACGTTGTCTAGCACACACCTCCGTGTACGCCTTCATGCACGCCTTCTGTTACGTACATATGTCCTTATCTCGTTTCTCTCAGCTGTTACGCCTCCTGCATCTGTCTCTACTGTAATGCATTGACTATATATATGATATCCTGTCAATAAAGTATTGTCTATCCCTTCCTGAACCTTCGTGGTGATGGAACATGATTGCATGGTTCGAACCAATTCCTTTTTAAGGAATAAAACCCCTTTTAAAACCTCAAATACCACGAATTCTGTCTCTTATTTTTGACTGAGTTATTCTTATTGAACTTTACCGCATAAATTAAGTATAGGTAATTTAAATTTACCACATAATTGGTGCCCGAACAGGGACCCCTCCCCCACCTTACGCGCCGGCGGTGCGTTGCAGGCCCGGTCCCCTGCCACAGCCGGACGGACAACTACGCGTACCCGCAGGATTTCCTGTATCTCCCTCAGGCCAACGGAGGTGACTGAGGCTGCGATCAACACCCAGACGAGGCGGTGAGGAGTGCGGAGGATCCCGACCAGAGCCTAGCTGAGAGAGCAAAGTCCGAGGTATTCGGAGGCCCACCAGTTCCGAAGTTCCGAAGTACCTACGTCACGAGTCCAGTCCAGTCGAGTCCAGGGTCCAGTCCAGTATCGAGTTTCCGAGGCCTTCCGTTTCCGTGCTTCCCGGTGAGTACCGTTGCTGGGGACGCATCTAGACGGGTGCATTAGTTTGTATCCGGTCAAGACGGGTGTGGGTACACAGACCCGGTCTGCACTGTTTTAGCGGTGTATCTGTACTGTTTAGCAGTATATCCGGTCTGCACTGTTTAGCAGTGTATCTGTACTGTTTAGCAGTATATCGAGTATGCAGGTAGCTAGTTTTATTTTAGTTATTGTTGTTCGTTTTCAAAATGTTTAAATGTGTTTTAATGTCGTGGTATGAGTGATTGTTCGATCTACATTATTGTGTATATTGTATTAATTGTGTCCAAGTCTGAGTAAGTATCAAGTACCAAGTAGTACGGCTGAAACATGCCGCTGTTCTCCAAACTAAGACAGATAGGAACTAGAAAAGGGATACTAGAGGAAGCTGTTCCCATTCCACCCAGGGACACTCCAGGGTACTTTATGTACCACAAACACGGCCTAGATGCTGTATTATATCTCGATTTATGGGTAGACTACACCAAAGATCTAGCAGAGAATCAGAGATGGCCCGCTGCTGGGACATGGGATGCCGATTGCATCATGAGAGTAGAAGAAGCATTATGGAAAAAGAAAGCCAGACAGTCACAGAAAGATGCCATTGAATTATGACGTAAAGAATCACACAGAGGTACAGAAAAAGCACTCAGAAAAGCAGAGAAAAGTAGAGAGGATTCAGACAAAGCCCGAGAAAACGTATTAGTTGAGGAGGGGATACGAGTAAAAGCAGAACAAGTAGACAGACAACGAAACACTCTTATGAATGGTATGTATCCTCTTCTGGCCGAGGGTTTACCTAAGGCCACCCCGGAAGTACCGAAAAATCTGCCACCTCCATTGCTCCCGACTAAAGTACGTCACAAGACCACAAAGGACATATTCCTTTCTTCCTATTTAGACGATGTAGCCCCCGAATATGTTAATATTCCGCCGCCACGCACACCACCTGCTGACGGCACTCCACCTCGAGATAATCTCCCGCCACTTCCGCAACAACAAACTCCTCCTCCCGTTCCACATCCCACGCCTATTCTCCCAGCCCTTCCGGCACCTATTCTCCCTACCATTCACCCAACAAATCCTTTTGGACCTGGCACCTCAGGAGGTGCGACAGGAGGTTTTCAAACACCGCCACAAACACACCGATTGACTTATAGGGATTTAGCACAGCAACGTACACCTCAAACAGCGAGTTACGACATACTTAAAGAGCCTCTTACAGACTGTAGATATGATCCAGTACCCGGTAAAGACGACAGAATGATGCTATCATCAGTACCTCTACGACGAGTTGCAAACTATTTAATGTTACTATCAGGAATGATTGATCATCTAGACAGAATATATCACTTTGTCCAAACAGGGCAAGGCCCTGAAAGTATTGGCGAGGCTATGGCATACCAGAAAGTTGACACTCAAGGCATGATATTACGTTTTTTCATAAACTGCTTGATAAGAAACCAAGATAGGCCTGGTGTAGACCAGGAAGAAATGAAAGCACTTAACAAATGGGGTCAGAATATAGCAGACGGAAAACATGATAAACAGAGTTGTATAGAAAATATGTACCGAAGGATCCGAAAAGCAGTATTACAAATACATGAAAGAAGACAGCCTGAAAGAGAAGTAGATACAGATAAAAATGAATCCTCGGGGGAGGAGGAACAACCAGAAACAACAACAGGAACATTGCAGTTACCAGCTAGAGAAATGATAGCATATGTAGGTAAGGGAAGACCCTTTAATAATTCAATGCGTCCGGTACGTCCAGAAAGTAAGAGACTTTTTCAAGCTGCCATGTCAAACCCGAAGACGCCAGAACACCTATTTCAGGCTACCGATAAAATACTTCAAGAACGAATTGGGTACCATGTACTCAATTCTATGGATGAACAAGAATTAGCCAGGTCAGCAGTACAATGGGCTGACAGTTCTGATAAATATAGTGATGACGGCTTAGCGCAGACCTTTTTAAATCTTTCCCCTGATGAACAGAAATTAGCTGGTATGTACATGACACAACACCTCCTTATATTATATAAAAGCCAACATTCTGATCCAGGTCCCCTACCTGATATTTTAATAGAACTACTCACGAATAGATGGAGAGGTCTAGGTACCGACTTAATTAAAATAATTCTAGAACACCGGCACAGATATAGTGCCTTCTTGTGTCCACAGTTTGATCCAGCTCCAACCGTTGAAAGAAAAATGTATTACATAGACAGACAGAATCCCTTGCGAGAAGTACATCCAGTTAGGAATGATGATAATACCTTTAGACGTGTGTTTGTGTACACGCCCATAACGAAAATAGAACTATTAGAAATGAAGAAATTAGTGCCCAGCCATGACAAAGATCCAGCAGGTTTTCACCGTGAAATAAAAGACATGTTACTCATGGGTGATTACACCTATCCTGACATCATGAAAATATTGAAAGTATTATTGCCTGCCGGTATTTACGAGAAACTCAAAGAAAAAGAATGGGAGGTGGGAGAGCAAAAGATTGTTTGGGCCTAATTAGAAAACGAAGAAAACACTCGAACTCCAGGCCTAGGGCTTGGGGACAAAACTAAAGCATTACCAGGATTGTTAGTACAAGTATTGCCACGTTTGTTAGCTACGAAAAAGGAGGACTGGGATGCAATCTCAGCCTGCAAACAGAAACCCGATGAAGACACTAGTGATTTTTATTCCCGATTTGAGAAATGTTTTGTTATTAATAGTGGCCTGAAACCAAGTAGCGAGTCATATCCACATCTTTTTGTATCCAAATTAGTCGAGAATTCCTTGCCCAAGGTTAAGAATCGTGTTCTGAAAGTCGAGAGCACATGGCAAGCTAATACCCCTTCACAAATGTTACAAATGTTACAGTACCACCAGAACAGAATTAGAGAAGAACATGACCACGAACAAAGACGTATGAAAGACACGAAAATGAAAATGTTAGTTGCTCAGTCAGTTCCAGCTGACGGTCAGAAAAAGGGTATGACACAGTCCAATAATTCAGCAGCTCCTGTTAAAGGGATATGCAACTATTGTAAACAGCCAGGTCACTATATAAACGATTGTGCAGTTTTGAAACACAATATAGCTACAGGTAAAACTAAAGAAAGGCCGCGTCCTCCTAGACAGGACCAGGCCCAACAACAAGTACCACAGAATATCCAGCCTATGCAAGCTTCACAACAGACAGTTCAGACCGTAGCGGTACCACAGCCACAGCCCATTGCCGCAACACAACATGCAACACAACAGATGTACCAGTATGCACAAACAGATTATCCTGATTATCAGCGATACACATGAAACAGCCTAGAGAGGGAAGTTGGCTTGCCTCTTATTGAGGTTCCTGTAGATCAAGAGGGTCCTTATGTACATAGCCAAGTATTAGGGAAAGATAGAAAGTTTTTGATTGATACAGGGGCAAGCAGGACAACTATAAGTCACGACGAGGTTCCAGGGGCACCCCTCTCAGGCTCACAGAATGTTTCCCTTGGATTTTCAGGAAAGCCCATTGTTAATGAAGTATCACAACCACTTCCCCTTGCAGTTGGTCCATTGACACGTACTACAGACTTATTACTAACGAAATCATGTCCAGAAAACTTGTTAGGCATCAAGACACTGAAAGCTCTAGGAGCTGTCATTTGCTGTTCTCCGGAAGGAGTAAGACTGTTTTTACGTGACTTTAAGGGTCACTATGTGTTGAGAGATATTGATCCCAGATTACAGAATGTTCCTGCACATTTATGGGCACAAGGTCCCACTGATGTAGGTTGTATGCACATTACACCATATCGAGTTACACTCAGACCAGGAGTAGTCTTACCACGAATCCGACAATACAAGTTACCTCCAGATGCTGTAGCGGCTTTACTGAAAATCATTGACGAGCTCATTGCACAAGGAGTGGTTGTAGAAACCGACTCGAATCTATGTAACTCCCCCATCATACCAATTCTTAAATGTACTGATCCAAATGCACCCCCAGTTTATCGATTAGTTATCGATTTGCGCGAATTGAATAAATGCATCGTACCACAGTACCCCGTGGTCCCAGATATCTCGTCCTTATTGACTGCCATTGATTCCGAAGCAACGTTCTTTACTGTAATTGACCTAAAGAACGCCTTCTTTAGTGTCCCCATTGATCCGGAAAGCCAATACCTCTTCGGATTCTGTTTAAATGGTCGAAGCTTCAAATTTGCATGCGCACCTCAAGGATTCACAGAAAGCCCCAGCATCTATAGCCAAGCACTGAAGGCAAATAGACAGTTAAAAACATACCTGACAACACTGCCCTGTTACAGTACGTCGATGATCTGCTGATCACCGCCCGCAGCGAACCTGAATGTGAGCAAGCGTCACTGACGGTTTTGCATTTCCTGGCTGACAAGGGACACAAGGTGTCCCCTTCGAAGCTGCAATTCTGTGTTCAGCAAGTTGTTTACCTTGGGCACTTGCTGTCCAAAGGGGGGAGACAGCTAACACCTGACCGCATTCAGTTAATTGTAAACATGTCACAGCCCAGGACACAAAAGGAGGTACGAGCCTTTATAGGCCTCACTTCTTACTGCAGACAATGGATTCCTCAGTATGCATTTCTAGCCAAGCCACTCATACAGTTGACAACCCAGGAGGCAGCGACATCGACTGCACTCCCTTGGACTCAGGAACACACACAAGCTTTTGACGACTTAAAGAAAGCCTTATGTCAAGCACCAGTTTTAGCGACACCATGTTACAGCAAGCCTTTTACACTTTTCGTCACAGAACGGGAAGGTACCGCATTGTCAGTGCTGACCCAAGAACAAGCAGGATCACACAAACCGTGTGCTTATTTTTCTAGTACATTGGATCCAGTAGCCCAGGCTCTGCCTGCGTGCTTGAAATCAGTAGCAGCAACAGCTCTAGCAATCAGACAAAGTGATTCTATAGTGTTAGGACACCAATTGACAGTACAAGTTCCACACTCCGTGGAAGTTCTTTTAAACCGAACACAGACCCAGCACTTGACTATAGCACGACTGACAGGTTATGAATTGACATTGTTTCAGCCACACATAGAAATCAGATGTTGCAACACATTGAACCCTGCTACACTTTTGCCATTAAGTGAGACAGATCCATTGGCACATGACTTGAAGTCATTACCATTACGACGAAACCCAGACAAGACTTGACAGACACCGCATTATCAGATCCAGACCTGACACTTTGTGGATGGTTCATGCATGAGAACAAGTACAGGAGAATTAGTGGCTGCTTACGCAGTCACGACAGACACTGAAGTCATTGAAACAAATTGTATAGACACCCTGTCAGCTCAAGCAGCAGAGCTCATCGCTCTGACTCAAGCCTGTATTCAAGCAAAGAACAAGAGAGTTAATATATACACAGATTCATGCTATGCATTCGGAGTCGTACACGACTTCGGTGTATTATGGCGAGAGAGAGGTTTGACTTCTCACGGAGCCAAAATTCAACACGGTCCCCTCATTCAAACTCTGTTAGATGCAATACATCTGCCTACAGCGATATCGATCATGAAGTGCAAGGCACATACCAAAGTCACAGATTCAATTTCCCAGGGTAACGACCTGGCAGACCGAACAGCAAAGCATACAGCCCAGACTCAGACTCACGCAACTGATCTGACAAAGACAATAGTCCAGACACCAACACATTGCATGACAGTTAAGGATCCCGCCCTAGATGTAATTGATATACAGACACATGCTACACCAGACGAAATCAAGAAATGGATTGAACTAGGAGGGATCCAGACAGATCAAGGATGGATGACGAAGGGAAAATCTATATGGTTTCTCCCTGACTCTATGGTCCAAGTAATCATTAATACAGTACACAGTCCTGCACATTCAGGAGAAAAAGCCATGTTAGACAGTATTCAAAACATCTGGTTCAATAAACATTTACGAGCAGCAGCCAAACAGAAAGTGCGTACTTGCATGATTTGTTGTCAGTTCAACCCAGGTAAAAGCATTCCCGTAGAGCAAGGTGGATTTCATCCTCCCGATCACCCTTTTGAAGTCCTCCAGATGGATTATATCCAGATGGAACGTTGTCGAGGATTCAAATATGTCCTCGTAGTTGTATGTGCACTTTCCCGTTGGACAGAAGCATATCCAGTCCCAGATTACACTGCTCCGACCACTGCCAAACAGCTGGTTCGTGAATTCTTCCCCAGATATGGTTTGCCCCGCATTGTATACTCCGATAACGGTCAGCCATTCTCGTCCGAGTTAATGAAGCAGGTATCTCTCCTGCTTGGCTACCAGTGGAAGTTCCATTGTGTCCGACATCCCGAGGCAGCAGGCCTCGTGGAACGCCATAATCAGACTCTGAAAATTCGCCTTGCCAAGATCTGTAGAGAGAAAGGAGTCGACTGGATAGTAGCTTTGCCAGTCGCACTCTTTTACATGAGAATGGTCGCACACTCCAGAACAGGGCTATCCCCGTACGAGGTGGTCTTTGGTAGGCCACCGAATATGTGGGGGACGCCTCTGCCTCGCAAAATTACTGATGTTGACTGTAATATGCTGACAGATTACCTTGCCTCCTTGATGTCTGCACTACAATCATGTCGTTCACAGGTTGCTGCAGCTTTTCCCGACAACACCGAGGTGAAGCCCCATGAAGTGGTTCCGGGAGACCTCGTCTACATTAGGAACTTCGACAGGAGAAGTCCGCTGGAGCCCCGCTGGCAAGCACCAAGACTCGTACTTCTGACCACAAGGACAGCGATAAAAGTCGAGGGCCGCAAGGGTTGGCTTCATTCGAGTCACATAAAAAAATGTTATGGACAAACGCCAGACCTAGCCTCCCTGCCCGGCCCTCCTCCACAGACTGACTCAAAACTCCCCCTGGTCGAGAAAACTTCTTCACAGCAATATAAATTAAAACTGAGGTCTAGCAAGTCAGACAGTTTAATTGTTTAAGTCCTCCCCTAGGTGAATCGGTTAGACGAGTTTCTGACATGTATCCCCTAGACCCCAACAGAGGGAGAGATAGACAGAAACAGCTCAAGAAACGTGAATATTGTAAATCTCTTCGCAGTCACTGCATCGTGACACTTTTGATTATGTTTTTTCTAAGTCTTTTGATTATTGTTGCAAGTATACTTTTGCATGTATACTACCCTATTTTCAAGAGTGCACATTCTCCCTTCAATGTCACTGCCGTGCACTCTTTCAGTGAACTGCCCCCGCATGAATTGTCTTACCGACTTGCGCTGCGCAACAACACATTCATTAGTATGTTACATCACTCCCATCAGACCAGCAATGCTACCAATTGTTGGATATGTGGCCGACTCCCTCCCTATCAGAAATACAAGGGAGTTCTGCCCCTTTTTCCATACCCGTTCACACACAATGGTTCCTGTGGTGCATGGTTTAGTTTAATTAATTCCTTAGATTCTGATTCTGTAGTTAACCAGGGCAACTGGGTATGGGGAAATCTGAACACAGTTCTGCATAAAGTATGTTTCCCTGACAAGGAGGGTTTACCAAAAAGGACAGGGACTGATCTAGAAAATGAAGTATATGGATTAGGTAACTTTACACTTAACCTCATGATTCTGAATGTTGAATCCGAATCAGTCTTGCCTGCTATGTCAGTGTTACTAGTCAAAGGTGAATTATGTGTCAGAAAGAATGGTTCAGTACACCTGGGTCATAGTAAATGTACTACTGTGATCGAATTCAGTGATAAGGGCAAGTCTACATTCAAGGCTTCTCGTCATTCCTATTTCGTTTGTGGTCATACCGCATATATACGCTTACCTTTAGATTGGGATGGCACCTGTTACATTGCATTCCTTCTGCCACCTGTCTTCCTAGCCCCTCCTGATTATCATAGGGACACCCATCTAGTACACAATAGACCACAGAGAGATCTCCCGATTGTCGACTACACTGAAACGGCATGGGAACAATATACAGACTTCAATAAAGGTTTCTTTCCCTACTTAGGTGCTGTCTTTAATAGTAAACTGATACGTAAATTAACCAGAACCCTTGAAGCAGTAGTGAATGAAACTACTTCCGCCCTAGGTAACTTAACAGAGGAGCAGTCTGCTATGCGGATTGTTGTTCTTCAAAATCGTCTCGTCCTTGACGTCATCCTGGCCGATAGGGGCGGAGCTTGTAGAGTCATCGGGTCGAGCTGCTGTGTTTTCATTCCAGAAAACGCGCCATCAGTATATAACCCGTCTTCACAAAATTGCAAGTCTGATACACCAGAATCCAGGCACCTGGACTTGGTCCGGTTGGTTCTGGACCACGTTGTCAGCCTGGGGATGGAAAGTCCTATCCTTCCTAGGTATTGCCCTTCTCATAGTATTCAGTTGCTGCCTATGTCTGCAATGTGGGCCAGCGATTTGTGGCTTGTGCGCCACATCATGTATTCCTCATTCAAGTCCTCATTTAAAACGCCGTAAGAAGAAAGAAGAGCAAATGATGTTACATGAACAGATTGATAGATTAATGAGGATTGATATATCATGAAGGGTCCGTAGGGGACAAGGAGGGAATGAGGTAATATGAATTTTCATGTTCAGTTGTGTCCCCTAACGTAGACCCCACCGGCTCCATGTACGTGCTTTAAGTACATGTATGTTCCCTCCACTTCCAGCTATGAAGACGCAAATACATTTGCGTCCAACGTTAACATGTCCTCTTTCAGATCCACCATGAATGGGTCAGATATTCCGTTCCTAAGTGTGCCTTGCCAACGTCTTTATATGGTGCACTTTTCATGTTTTACTCGCTCTGGCGAGTTAGGCCCTGATTTCTGCCATCAAGCCTTTTCCTGCCTTCTGTCTCTGAAACGGCAGTCTGCTGCTTCCTGACCCTTGACTTACTCTCTGTGCGGCGAGCGGTGCCTGGCTCGGCCTGCCTGCCTGCCAAGACTGTATTCAACCTTCAAGTTATCTGCTCCGCTCCTCGAAAATACATTCCTGTCTAGTAGTTTAGGAAAACATCCTTCCCAGCTGCAGAGCAAAGGGCCCGGCCTCACTGTCTCCATGCAAGTAATTCATAGCTCCCGTTACCATGGTAGGCCCATGCCCTCTTGCTTCACACGTAGACACGTAGTCGCATATGCACGCACTAGCAGTCAGTATAGAATAGCCTCTGCCCGAGAGACCTTTCCTTCTAGATAATACAGTTCCTCAAACACCAGATATTAGGTATGATTTGGGATTAGGTTGTTCTGACACCCCAGACTTCTGTCTCCTCATGTAGGGCTAAATGTCAAGTCCCCTTCACCCTCCAGTTCCACGTCAATTATACGTCATGCTGCTGCGCGCGCATCTCTGCCACATACTTCTGCTGACACTGCAGGATTCTTCTAGGGATCCACCCACCTGTTGTACGTTTCAAGTGACGTTGTCTAGCACACACCTCCGTGTACGCCTTCATGCACGCCTTCTGTTACGTACATATGTCCTTATCTCGTTTCTCTCAGCTGTTACGCCTCCTGCATCTGTCTCTACTGTAATGCATTGACTATATATATGATATCCTGTCAATAAAGTATTGTCTATCCCTTCCTGAACCTTCGTGGTGATGGAACATGATTGCCTGGTTCGAACCAATTCCTTTTTAAGGAATAAAACCCCTTTTAAAACCTCAAATACCACGGATTCTGTCTCTTATTTTTGACTGAGTTATTCTTATTGAACTTTACCGCATAAATTAAGTATAGGTAATTTAAATTTACCACACCCGAACGAGCAGAACAGGAACAACCAAGGCCATCACCGCCCCCGAGGAGGAGGAGGAGGCCAGGGCCGGGGGAAAGACACCGTCCCGGCCGCTCCAGCCACCAGCACCCCGCCCCCGGCCAACAGGGGCAACCCCCCGATGCGCCCGGGGTTCAGAGCCAATGTCACGTGTCACCGATGCCAGCGAGTCGGTCACTACGCCAGTGACCCGAACTGTCCACAGAACCAGACTCCGAGGCCCCGCCAGGTAGCGGCCGCCGCCCTCGGAGAAGAGCAAGTCTCCGAGGACCAGGAAGAGTACGAACACGAGCAGCAAGAGTGGGAGCCGGCCGCCATGGTCCTGGCGTGCCTGGGGGGAAGAGACATGGTTCCGCGGGCTCCCCTACCCGCCAACACCAGAAAGTATAGTCAGTGCGTGAGCATCAATGGGCGCAAGGCCGAAGCCCTACGTGACACAGGGGCCAGTGTGACGGCCGTCCGCTGTCACCTGGTGACCCCCGAGCAAATAATACCGAACATTCTCTGCCCCGTCCGGACAGCCGACAATTCAGAGAGCATGTGTCGGATGGCCTGCGTCCCCTTCGAGTGGGGAGGAGTATCCGGCATGCTGAAGGTGACGGTCCGCGATGATGCCCCCGTGGACTGTCTCCTGGTGAACGATCTCGAGAGTTCCCCATGGGCCGCCGTAGAAAGACGAGAACACCTGGGGATGCTGGGCCTGCCGGACTGGGCATGCGTAACCACCCGGTCCATGGCGGCCCGCACCATCCCCCGACCAGAAGAACCCGAATGGCCAGCACCTCCTCCCCCGATCGCTCCAGTGGGGGACGCCGACACCATCGACCCCCCAGAACAAACCCAAGATGAACTCGTTCAGCCCCAGGATCTCCCAGACCGGGCTCAGTGGCGTCAAGAAGGGGGACCCACACAGGAGCAATTCCGTCAAGAACAGAAGACATGTCCCTCCCTCGAGGGACTACGACAACAAGCCCTCGCCCAGAGCGCGGGAGATACCGCCGGGGCCCACTGGATCTATTGGGACAATGATTTGTTGTACAGTGAACAAAGAATCGCCGAGTTGGGGGCCAGTCGAGTGTTAGTGGTTCCCCTCCGTTTTAGAGACTTCCTGCTGAACTTGGCCCACGATGTCCCCCTAGTCGGCCACCTGGGTCAGGACAAACCTACAACCGCCTGGTGACCCATTTTTACTGGCCCAAAATGAGAAATGACGTGCTCAACCACCGCCGGTCCTGTCCCACTTGTCAGGCCAGCGGGAAGAGCGGCCGCAAACTCAAGGCACCCCTGCAGCCCTTTCCAGTGGTTACCACCCCGTTTGAAAAAGTGGGAATAGACATTGTGGGGCCCCTAGACCCCCGAACAGCCTAAGGACATCGTTTTATCCTGGTACTGGTGGACCATGCCACCTGCTATCCCGAGGCCATCCCCCTTCGAACTGTAACCGCTCCGGTGGTCGGCCGAGCCTTAATGGGGATCTTCTCCCGAGTGGGCTTCCCCCGGGAAGTCGTCAGTGACAGAGGCACGAACTTCATTTCGAAATACATGAAATCCCTCTGGCAGCAGTGCGGGGTCACCTACCGATTCACAACCCCCTATCACCCACAGGGGAACGGACTGGTTGAGCGGTTCAACCGTACCCTCAAGGGAATGATTATGGGGTTAGAAGAGCCCCTCCGCCGCCAGTGGGATGTGCTCCTCCCGTGCCTCCTCTTCGCCTACCGAGAAGTCCCTCAGAAGTCCCTCGGCTTCAGCCCCTTCGAACTCTTGTACGGGCACCCTGTTCGAGGGCCCCTCAGCCTAGTCAAGGAAGGTTGGGAGATGGCCCCCCTGAAAACCCCTCCAGACGTCTACAAGTACCTCCTGACCCTCCGCAATCAGACCAGGCGGTTCCGAGAAATCGCCAAAGCCAATCTTGAAGCCAGTCAGGAGGACATGAAGAAATGGTACGACAGAACGCCTCCTCCATAGAGTTCGTACCTGGCCAGCAAGTATGGGTGATGTCCCCCACCGAATCTTGTGCCCTGCAAGATAAGTGGACGGGGCCCTTCAAGGTGGTCGAGCGCAAGAGCCCCGTCACCTATCCCATCGACATGGAATCTTCCCGGAACCCCCTCCGGGTCCTCCACACCAACAGACTCAAGCCTCACTTTGTGCGCTCGGAGCTCAGCCTATTGATGGCTACAGACAGTGGGACAGAAGAAGACTCCGAGCCCCTCCCTGACCTCCTGAGGGCACGTGAAAAGGATGGTTCGGTAGACGGGGTCCGGCTGTCAGATGCCCTGACCTCAGAGCAGCGCCAAGACTGTCGGGCTCTCCTGCTGCAGTTCGCAGCTCTCTTTTCCCTTACCCTAGGGGTCACCACCTGGTGCCTGCACGACGTGGACACGGGGGACAGTCCCCCCCATCAGACATCGGGCGTACCGCGTGCCAGATCGGGTACGTGCCTGCATCCAGGACGAAGTCTCCAAGATGCTCACCCTCGGAGTCATCGAACCCTCGGACAGCCCCTGGGCCAGCCCAGTCGTACTGGTCCCCAAAGCTGCTGCCCCCGGCACCACCCCTGAGCTCCGATTCTGTGTTGACTATCGGGGCCTGAACGCTGTCACCCGGACCGACGCTCACCCCATTCCCCGAGCAGATGAACTGATCGACCGCATGGGGGCTGCCCGCTACCTCAGCATCTTCGACCTGACAGCGGGTTACTGGCAGATTGGCCTCACCCCCAGGGCTCAAGAACGATCCGCTTTCTCCACCCCGGATGGCCACTACCAATTCAAGGTGATGCCATTCGGCATGAAAAATGCTCCAGCCACTTTCCAGCGACTGGTGAACCAGGTATTGGCGGGCCTCGAAGACTTCAGCGCCGCCTACCTGGACGATATCGCAGTGTACAGCCGCCACTGGTCAGACCACCTCAACCACCTCCGAGAGGTCCTGCAGGCCCTCCAACAGGCCGGCCTCACAATCAAGGCCAGCAAATGCCAGATTGGCCAGGGGTCCGTGACCTACCTCGGACACCAAGTGGGGAGCGGTCTGGTGGCCCCCCTCCAGCTCAAGATCGCTGCCATCCAGTCCTGGCAACCACCCATCACCCAAACCGAGGTCCGAGCCTTCTTGGGGCTCACTGGATACTACTGGCGGTTTGTGGAGGACTATGGCAGCATTGTGGGGCCCCTCACAGCACTTACATCCAAGAACCAGCCGAAAAGAGTCAACTGGACTCCTGACTGTCAAGCGGCCTTCGAGAAGCTGAAGGCCGCCATGTGCACCGCCCCTGTGCTCCAGGCTCCCGACTACAGCCGAGAGTTCATCGTCCAGACTGATGCCTCCGACCATGGCATTGGGGCCGTCCTCTCCCAACTGAACCCCGAGGGAGTCGACCAACCCGTGGCCTTCATCAGCAGACGCCTACTGGACCGGGAACAGACCTGGAGCACCATCGAGAGGGAGGCCTTCGCAGTAGTGTGGGCCCTCAAGAAGCTCCGGCCCTACCTCTTCGGTACCCACTTCCGGGTGCAAACAGATCATCGCCCCCTGCAATGGTTAATGCAGATGCGGGGGGAGAATCCCAAGCTGTTGCAATGGTCCATCTCCCTGCAGGGGATGGACTTCACTGTGGAGCACCGCCCTGGCCAGGATCACGCCAACGCGGATGGCCTGTCACGCTTTTTCCGCCTTGACGTGGAAAGTCCCCAAGAAGATGGGTGACTCTCCCCGCCTTCAGCTGGGGGGGACGCATGTTGGACAGGCCAAATGAAGGGCTCGCTCCCTCCCCGCACGACAGGGCCCGGGCACCGGCTCTCCAGGTGCTACCCACAGAAGCAACTCGCAAACCGTCCCCTACAGGACCCCTGCTCCCGGACATCTCTGTATTACCGGCCCGGGCCACCGGCAGCACCATTGCCCGGCCCGGCCACCATCTTGGACACTGCACCACGAGGCCGCGTGGCCTCAGCTCGACCCCAACCCTGGGCCTGGCCAGGCCCCGACAGCCCGGCACCACCATCCACCCAGGAGGTGAACGGACCACTTGGCAGGTCAATGGGAGGAAGAAGTGTCGATGGCTCTCCCCCGCCAGGTGCCGATCGCCCCCAGCCTCCCCGGGCGCTGGCTCCACCCCCCTGCTGGGTGTCTGGACTCCCTCATCCCGGACCTCCCGACCTCCAAGTGCGAGGGTCCGGACATCAAAGGGCACCAGACCTATAACTGGGGCAGCTCCAGAGCAGGAAGCCAGTTGTAGCCTGGAGTCGAGAGACGCCTTGAAGAACTCATCCTTGACGGACTGCTGGCGCTGCCGCAGCCCTGCCTTGTGAACTGTCGTCCTGCCACTGGCGCTGCCGCGGCCCTCTGCAATCTACCGTCTTCGTTGGGACCTGCTGGCGCTGCCGCGATCCGTTGTAACTACCATCTTCGTTGGGACCTGCTGGCGCTGCCGCGATCCGTTGTAACTACCATCTTCGTTGGGACCTGCTGGCGCTGCCGCGACCCGTTGTAACTACCATCTTCGTCGGGACCTGCTGGCGCTGCCGCGGACCGTTGCCACCTTCGACCACTCCGGAATCTGCTGGCGCTGCCGCAGCCCGTCCTTCAAGCACGCCGAGCTCGAGGATTGAGAGCTATCCACCATCTCATCGTAACTACCAGATTGGTAATAAGACTGTCCCGCTACCTATTTCCTATCCAAGAGACTAGAATCGAGGGGACCCCTGAGTCCAGACCTCCTTGTACCATCCTACCGTACTTCAAGATTACTTATAAAGAACGTTAAATCTTATCCTTGTGTGGTGCCTATTCTGTGGGAAGGGGGGAAGTTACTTGTCTGTACGATCGCTGGAGACGGCTCTCCCCGGAGACCTCTCCCCTTGTCCTCGGCCGACCCTCCAGGTCCCGTCTAACACTCAGCAACATCGGAATCCGAGAGAAAGCACTGGAGTGGATCATCTTGTTCCTCGCCGGAAGAACCCAGAGAGTCCGCCTTCCCCCGTTCAGATCCGAGGCCACGGAAGTCATCTGCGGCGTACCACAAGGATCTTCACTCAGTCCAACCCTCTTCAACGTCTACATGAGCCCCCTCGCAGCCATCGCACGCCAACACAACCTCAACATCATCTCCTATGCCGACAACACCCAGCTAATCCTCTCCCTCACCAACGACCCCACCACCGCCAGAGCCAACCTGCACGAAGGGATGAAAGACGTCGCCGACTGGATGAGGAACAGCCGCCTTAAACTGAACTCAGACAAGACGGAAGTCCTCATCCTGGGATCATCACCATCCGCCTGGGACGACTCCTGGTGGCCCCCGGCCCTGGGCACCGCTCCCAAACCAACGGACCACGCACGCAACCTGGGCTTCATCCTGGACTCCTCCCTGACGATGACCAGACAAGTCAACGCCGTCTCATCCTCGTGCTTCAACACCCTGCGCATGCTCCGCAAGATCTTCAGATGGATCCCCACTGAAACCAGGAAAACCGTCACCCAGGCACTCGTCACCAGCCTACTGGACTACGGGAACACCCTCTACGCTGGAACCACAGCCAAACTTAAAAAAAGACTCCAACGCATCCAGAACGCCTCCGCACGCCTCATCCTGGACATCCCCCGACACAGCCACATCACCAGACACCTGAGACCTGGACTGGCTCCCCGTCAACAAGAGAATCACGTTCAGACTCCTCACCCACGCACACAAGGCTCTCCACGACCTGGGCCCCAAGTACCTCAACGACCGCATGACCTTCTACAAGCCCACCTGCCAGCTACGATCGACCAGCCACGCCCTCGCCACCGTACCACGCATCCGCAGAGCCACCGCCGGAGGAAGATCCTTCTCCTACCTGGCAGCCAAGACTTGGAACTCCCTCCCCACCCACCTTCGGCGAACCCAAGACCATCTCTCCTTCAGGAAGCAGCTCAAGACCTGGCTGTTCGAGTAGTAGCATACCCCCTCCCCCAGCGCCTTGAGACCCTCCCGGGTGAGTAGCGCGCTTTAAAAGTGCTGTGATTGATTGATTGACATTGGTCTGCTTTTGTTCCTTATAATTAAACTGGACCAGCAAGCATCCTCCCACAGCCCAACCGTTCTCCCCTCATCCTCCCCTCAAACACCCACAAGTGTGCGTATCCTTAGCAGTCCAGAATTCATCACCAGGGTGACCACTACCTATCCAGGGGACATATTTGAGGCCTCACACTCCACAAATACTACTGTACCTCCCACATATCTCAAGTACCACAAAATAAGCGAGCTTAGCAGTCCAGAGCTCTTCTGTCAGGTGACCTCTCCCCAGCCCACCTTACATGTCGTGGTTTCTCTTGCTTTTTCTCTCTCTCCCTAGCTCTCTCTTTCTCTCTATCTAAACGTTTCTATTTCTTCACTCTTTCTCTGACTAATCTCCACCTCTCTCTACCTTTCCCTATTCACCATCTCATTCTTCAAAACGTGCAACTGATCCAGCGGAGCTCCCCAACATCCCTCTATAATCATGTCACTTAACTCAGGAACAACTGTTCCTACTCATGGGGCCCATAACACTGCGAGTCACACACACATCACACTGCTCCCGAATCAGTGAAAAGAAGGCGAGATGCTGGTTAGCAGGGTACCTAGGTTCTACACTTTATACATTATATACATTTATAACGTTTTGTTCATCATGCTAATTTGAAAACAGGACATATATACAGCAAAGTACTCCGCCAATTCGGTTGATAGGCCAAGCTAGTAGAAGTCAGTTCATGGCGATTTAGACCGGCTCAATCAGAGTAATCCTACAATCATTTAACATTTCTTATTCTATTCTGTCATGACATTTATCTAAAATTAAAAAACATAATCAGACTCCAGTTTGAGTTTGAATTAAATTTTATCTGCTTCATTTAAGAAAGGTACTTTTAAAGTTTATTGTGACAAGCAAAGTTTAAGCAATTTATTTAGTACATGTTAAAGGAAAATGAAATTTAGAAAAGGTATTTCCCTCTGTTATATGAAAATAACAGATTCACGCAGGTTCCCAACCTGTCTCTCTATTCTCCTCAATACCTCCCTTGCACAGATAAAATTCTGCATTCAATCCTCTTCTCTGCTCCATCAAAAGTTCAAGTCCAAAAATATTTCAGTCTCTCTCGCACCATATAAGTGTCCAAACCAACCGCACGTCGTGGTGCAAAATCCAATCAGTGGTGCAAGCTCCTTTTTTTTCACTCTCTCGAACAAGCTCTTTTATACATTTTTTTCTCTAACTAACTAACTTAAAATTGAGACTTTTAGGGTCCACAGTTCATTCCGATTGGTCCATTAGACGGGTGGTGATGATCACCTCATTCAATCCTCGCTTAAACCAGTTTTCATTTTAGCAAAGTCATCTTAAAACGCTCTCATGGCCTTCATCTCCGATTTATGCTGGTCATTCTCCTTTTGTTGCACAATTTGATATTTTTCTCCATCTGTTCCTTTCACCCGGTTTTAGATGCAGGCATCCTTTGGCACACTTGACATCCCTCGCTTCGGGTACAGGCCATTCTATTTACTTCTGCTTTCACAGCGCGCATGCGTGGAGGCCTTTTCTTTCAAACTGATGTCAACGCTTCAAATATCAATCATTTACCACAGACAGGCTGCGTAGGCCTCAATGAGAACTAATGCAGAATTATAGCCCTTCTGTTTACCTCCCACCATTCGAATGTTCCCAGTTAGCTGTTACCTAGCATAAGCGTCACAGATAGCGTCATTTTCCCTTGCCACGACATATAAATACACTATTTAAAGCATAACTACACATGATTATTCAATTAAATGTATATTATTGTAACCCTATATTAGTATGACTCGTTTACAATTATTAATATATTAATTTTGCAAATAGCCATTAGTTTCCCTCATGTAATATCAAATGTCTAGGTGCATTTTGATGGTTAGTAACATGCTTCACACTGTTATGTTTCGTTATATTTATGAGTCTGGCTTTACAAGGGGTACACAACATGTTTGTCCCTCCCCTGCACCACCACAACACAGCTTTATTTTCAGCTTGCGTTTTTAACACTTAGCTATAAAACAATAGAAAACTTCCACATAAGTACATTAACACACGTACGCTGATGCCACACAAAAAACTGCATTAAAAAACCTTCAGTCTCTGTGATAGTTTACACCACAATCACAATTATGCAGCTATGGCAAAAAAAAACACAATTTCCTTTATTTGGTCACGGTTAATTAGCAAATCTTGTTTTAGAAGTCGATGTGTTTTGTTGATTTACAATTTTAAAAAGCATCGGGCCTATCCTATTTTTTCATTATAATATGACCGTAGCAGTCCAGAACTCTAGTGCAGAGAGACCTCGCCCCAGCCCTGCTCGCATATCTGAGGCCTGCACCTGCAAACACACTACCATAGCACAAGCTTCTTCCCCTCATCCTCTCCCACACATCGCCATAGCCCACAAGGTGTGCGTCCTTAGCAGGCCAAAGCTCTCCTTCAAGGTGGCCTCTCCCCACCCCAGGGCATATCTAAGGCCTGGACCTGCAAGCTTCAGCTCCTCATCCTCTCCCACACATCGCCGTAGCCCACAAGGTGTGCGTCCTTAGCAGGCCAAAGCTCTCCTTCAAGGTGCCCGCTCTCCACCCCAGGGCATATCCAAGGCCTGGACCTACAGAGGTTTCTGAACAAGGGCAAGCTTCAGCCCCTCATCCTCTCCCACACATCGCCATAGCCCACAAGGTGTGCGTCCTTAGCAGTCCAAAGCTCTCCTACAAGGTGACCGCACTCCACCCCAGGGCATATCTAAGGCCTGGATCTACAGAGGTTTTTGAACAAGGGAAAGCTTCAGCCCCTCATCCGTTCGTACAAATCTTCACAGTCCCACAAAATAACCGTCCTTACCAGGCCACAGCTCTGCTGCACGGTGACTTCTCCCCAGTCCAGCAAACATACCTGAAGCCTAAATCTGCAGAAATCTCCTAAGAAGTCCCCTCATCCTTCCCCTCAGCTTCCAAACCACACTCAAGCCAAGCGTCCTCAGCAGTCAAACGTTCTTCTCCAGGATCATCACTCCCCACCCTGCGGACATGTTTCAGGCCTCAAACTCTACGCATCTTACCAGAAACTTCCTTCCTTCATCCTTTCCCACATATCCTCAGAATACCACAAAATAAGCATCCTCGGCAGTCCAGTGCTTTTCTCCAAGGTGACCTCTTCCCAGCCCACCTCGCATCTCTTTCTCTCTATCCATACCTTATTTCTCTCTCTCTCACTTTATTACTAATTCATATTTGTACAAAAATACATTGCTTATGGTTAACAAGGCTTTCACACTTTATCTTACATGCGCACATTCGTCTGAGTCTGTTTGCTACAATTAAACTTTGTGTGCTCCGGCACTGGATGTGTTTTTGGATAGCTTGTATTCAAATATTAAATAAATTAGCATTTCTGCTTTCCTGGACAATGTGTTTTTGGTTCCACAACCAGTTGCATGATCTTTTTATATTTCAATATAATACACAACTAGTCCTTTTTAGGTGGACCATTCGAGACCTCTTGTATATACTTTAGTCAATTCAATTCAATTCAAAAATTGTTTATTTCGACCATTTCAGGCCATAAAAGAGTGCAAAGTAATACACAATAAAAGGAGATAAATTGTACAAGCATACATGGACACCATAAAATTCATTGTACACATATTGAACGTATTTTGCAAATACAAAAGGAAAGGATCCAAATATTTTAAAACTTAGCATTCATTATCAATCAATTGGCGCCGCTTGGACCACATAGCTAATAAAAACTTGGAAAGTGCAAATACAATAGCGCTTGATGTGTTAGTCTTTAAAATTCTAAAAGCATACAAGCAATTTTTAAAGCCTAAATTTCTGCAGAGTGGAACCAGCCAATAGTTCCTGGATTTGATGTAAGCTGGACAGAAGAAGAGCACATGGAGCTCGTCCTCTAAAACACTGCTACATCCTGGGCAAGATTTGTTAGTGGGGGCTGACCATTTGCTAGTAAAGGCTTTAAGTGGTAAGGTGCCATATCTCCATTGGATAAAAAGCTTCCTCGCTAGAATCGGGAAGACAACATCCATAAAATCCTCAAACGAGTAAGACTTTTTGCAGACTAAGAATGAATGGATCAAAGTACCAGAATTGGAGGCACAGACAATAAAGTTCAGTTTTTTCTCCTTGAAAATCCTAGTAAGGGACTTGCGTGATACCTCAAGGCAGCCCCTTTCCGGATTGTCCCACATGTCCGGCAAGCCCAGACTTAAGAATTCACGTTTTATGAACGCCAGCCATGGGATTTTGCCTGCGCTGTTGACGCTTAATATTTGCTTTAGCTCTTCCCTATAATTTAGCAGGTCTGTAGTTGCCCAAATCCTATGCCAAAACCTGAGCGGTTTTAAAGCTAGCTCATCTTCTATAGGTATCAATCCCAAGTCTAGCCTTAGGGGGAGAAGCGGGGTACTTTGTGAGAGTGTCAGCAGGCATCTTATGAATTTGGTTTCTATCTTGGCGATTTCCACCCCCCCCCCTGGAGTGCCCCCACAACTCTCCACCATAAAGAGCTGCAGCCCTGGCTTGGGTCTTATAAATTTTCCGGGGCTGGGCTCACTGGCTTAAATGTCGATGTGTATGGGACTTTAAAAATACCACCCGCCAGCTGGGACAATTTCAATTGAGATTTAACTCGTTGGGTACCCCAGGAAAGATTTTCGTGAAGTGTTACCCCCAGTTATTGTAATGTTTTGACCCTTTACAACCTCACAGTGCCCAGGATAGGATTTGTTCAAGTGGATGGCGGAGGATTAAATATCATGAATTTTGTTTTTTCGGAATTTATCTCAAGGCCACGGAGTCGACAAAAGTCCCCAAAACCATTCAGAATCCGTTGAATCCCCATTGGGGATTTGGAAAGCAGGAGGGTATCATCGGCAAACATGATCGCCGGAACCCTCCTGCCTGCCAACATTGGTGCATCGTTATAGGGGACATTATCCAGATGTGAAATTACACCATTAACATAGAGGCAAAACAGGATCGGTGCCAGGACACAGCCCTGCCTCACCCCTCTTGCAACTGGTAACCTAGAAGACAATGCCCCATTCCTCCCGCATCTAACCTGGGCAAAGTTCCCCTGGTGTAACCTCACCAACACATTCAATATCTGTGGCGGAACACCCAAGTCCTGGAGGACACCCCACAGTTTTCCCCATGGCTCTAAATCAAACGCGGACCGGAGGTCCACAAACACCATGTAGAGGCTGCCACCCTCAATCTTTGCCGTTTTCCAATACAGGAGAATCAGGCGAAAGATCTGGTCCATGGTGGATGTGTTCCTTCTGAACCCCACCTGAAAAGGGCTTAAAACTTCATGTTTCTCCATCCATACCAGCAAGTGGTCCAGGACAAGCCGCGCAAAACAATTTGCAGGACATCAATGAGACTAATGGGCCTGTAGTTGGCTGGGAGCAGAGGAGAACCTTTCTTGAAGATTGGGACTATCTCCGCTCCCAGCCAAGTACCGGGAACCTCCGTGCCTCCTAAAATTGCGTTAAAAAGAATAAGCAGGTAAGGGGCCCAGATCCCTGGTTGATGCCTAAATAGGTCCCCTGGGAGTGTGTTGAGTCCAGGGGCCTTGCCCACTCCAAGTTTTCCTAATGCATTAGACACCTCTGCCAGGGTAAACTCTAGGGCCTCGTGCTGCCTGAATAAAAATAAAGGTGCCTCCATGTTATTCATCTATATATAAGGCTTTAAAGTGAGATTCCCACACTGATGCATCGATATTGGGTTCTATTGCGGAGTTTGGTTCTCCCGAACCTGTATTGACCAGTGACCAGAATCTACCAGCGTCCCTGGATTCCAAGGCGGTGGTTAAATTATACCACCTGTCAAGGTCCCACTCACTCTTAGCATGAGCCATTACTCCTTTGTAACGCATTCTTAATTCCCGAATTTTGGGTTTATTAGTCCCAGACTTAACAGCCGCAATCAACTCAGACTTGGCCCTCCTGCAACCTGAGTTGTACCACGATGAGACTGGTGTTCTCCTCTTCCTGATGGGAGCCTGGGGATTAAAAACCTCGGCTAAAACAAAAACCGGATCCGAGTGGATGTGCGCTCATTTCCCATTGCAATCTATAGGTGTAGGAGGAGTGATTAGAATATCAACCTCCAAAAGCTGAGGTAGAACCAAACTATATCATTTGGCCAGTTCTTCTTGAGATTCTGCTATTTTGCCCCACTTTACCCTGGGTCTATTGTTGGAGAGTATCAACCCTTCACCCTGGTCATGTATTTCGGAGGAGTGAATATCCTTCGGTCCTGGGAAGGCCATCACTAGGCATTGGGCATTGTGGTCACTATCGACCCTCAGGATTACTCTAAAATCAATAACCTTTGGCCACATCCTTGTTTCCACCATGATGTAATCAAGGCGAGATTCATGGCCCTTTTTATTATAAGTGCACGTTGATGGAATATCAGACGGAGTGCGTCCGTTACAGGCCCTTAAGGAGTTATTTAAGGTAAGGGCCGCAATCTGAATCGCCAGAGGGGACCAAGACTTTGGTCGTGGTGATTGACAAGGTGGAATGGCCCAGTAGTCATCTTCGCCCATAAGTGCACCCTCACTCGTTCTTAGGAGGGGTTCGTAGTGACAATTCACATCTCCAGCCAATAGAAAATGGCAGTCATGGGGCAGTGTACTCAAAAAATTAGAAAGGTCATCAATAGTGGCCGATTCGTGAGCCAAACTAACTGGTCGTGTATATACATTATATATTACCTTCGCCTCACCCAGAACCACCTAGCGTTCAGAAAGCAGCTTAAAACGTGGATATTTGACAAATAATCCTCCTCCCCTTCCTAAGCGCCTTGAAACCCTCTGGGTATGTAGTGCGCTATACAAATTTTTTGACTTGACTTGACTTCTCTGCCGTGCACCCCAAATGAGTAGCTACCCAAGTGGCGAGGCCGCCTGAGGGTCGTCCCTTCCCTCCCCACCTAGCCGGTACATGGAATGTGGCGAATCCCTCTCTAGAGTGTTCGTCCCTGGCCCAGGTCTCCTGAAAGAGACAAATATCCTTTTGATCTACCAAGGAGCCCCACTCTGGACAATTTAATTTGTGCGATAAACCCGCCACATTCCTCGATAAAATTATCATCGTCTTCAGTGTTGCGCCAGGATTTGAAAAGGCAACACTGGTCTGCTGTGCTCCGTCACCTGGGTCTACATTAAGAAGGGGCCCTAAATGAGGGAGAACAGTGCTGCCCAATCCATCAGTAACTATTTCCCCTTTGATCTACGTTGTTCACTCCCCGGCTACATGTTCCTCCCCCTCCTGCCCCTCTTCCCCTTTCCCCCCCACCACGGCTACTGCTTACCTGTTAAACACTAGATCGGCCAGTAGGCAACAGCTCGAGCTCTTTAACTTACTGGACACCGAGGCCCCTGATTTTCTGTTTGTCACAGAAACTTGGTTTTCGGCCGATTCCCTCCCTGATCTACTGTCCACTCCCCGACTTACTATGCCCTTCGGGCGGATCGCCCTTCTGGTAAAGCCGGTGGGGGGTGGGGGGCAGAAGGGGGGGGGGCGATGATCACTCGCTCCAATTTTCAGTTTCAGCTTCTTCCCCACCCTCCCATACTCGGTGTTGATTTTTTAGTTGCCCGCTCAGTTAACCTTTTGGCCCCCCTCACAATAGTCCTTGTGTATCGCCCCCCTCAGAACATGCCTTCTTTCGTGCCCGCTTTGCAGGATCTCCTGGCTACGCTTGTGGTCAATAATTCATCTGTGCTCCTCTGGGGAGACTTTAATTATTGGCCGGACGACCCCAAGGAAGACCAGTTCTCCAAGGACATTTTTCGGCCACTCTCCAGTGCCTCAACTTCCTCCCTCATGTTCACTCCCCTACTCACGTACATGGTCATACTTTAGACCAAATATGGTCAGCCAGCTGCACTATCCTCTCCCCCAGTGTCCTCCCATGCACCTGGTCCGATCACTTTCTGATCTCCTTCTCTATCGAGCTTGAAGCACCAGAGAAACTCCCCTTACCTAAGAATATCTCGTCTCGCATTTGGAATCGGGTTGATCTCAACTCTCTCGGTGCTTCTCTCGCTCTCTCTCCCCCTGATCTTCTTAACCTCTCCCTAGATCTTTAAGTAGGTGCCATGAATCACTGGCTGTCCTCTTCCTGCGACCTGGTTGCCCCCCTCAGGAAAGTCAAGGCTTGCCGCCCCCATGATGCCCAAAAGTGGTTTACGGACGAGTTGAAAACTCTTAAACTGGATCTTAGGTGCTCTGAACGCCACTGGAGGCGCAACTACTGTCCTCTCCTGCGAGCCAAATACAAGTCTCTTTTAGCTAATTATAAGAGGGCTATCCTCTTAGCTAAAACTACTTACTTTTCGGAGAAAATCACCTCATCAGCCAATAAGCCCAAAGAGATTTTCTCCATAGTTCGCAACTTAGTTGCTTCCGACAGGGCCAACCCTAACCTTATCCCTCCCCACGCTCTTTGTTTGTCCCTGAATGATTTTTTTCTAGAGAAGATCGCGAAGATCAAATCTAACATCCCTTTAGCATCTTCGCCACCTCCTTCCCCTGCTCTCCCTCTGCCTTCTTCTTCCCTCGACCAGTTCCCCCCATCTCCTTGGATTCCTTTCTTGCTTTACTCCAGAAAGTGAAGTCAGGCTCCCCGGCTGACTGCGTTCCAGCTCGCATTCTGAGAGAGCTCTTCACTCACTGTCCTGATCCTCCCCTTTCCCTTCTTAATGCCTCCATCTCTTCCGGCCTGGTCCCGAAATCCTTTAAATCAGCCATAGTATTCCCCATTTTAAAAAAATCCGGCTTAGACCCCTCCCTTCCGTCCAACTTCAGACCTATTTCCCTTCTTCCATACCTTGGGAAGATCTTAGAGAGTTATATTACATCTTGTCTCTCCACTTTCATTGAGGACAACCATCTGCTGGCCTCCCACCAAGCGGGATTCCGCCTGGCCCACTCTATTGAGTCAGTGGTCCTGTCCGTTCTAGACGAGCTAAAGAGCAAGGCTGACTCCAACTTACCCCAAGCCTTGGTGCTCCTTGATTTGTCCGCTGCGTTCGACACGGTCGACCACTCCATCCTTCTCGGCCGTGTACGCGCAGCGGGCGTTCGGGGCACTGCCCTCTCCTGGCTCGCCACTTTTCCTAAAGAACGGACTCAGGCGGTCCATATTTCTGGTTTCATTGCCCCAACCCGATTGGTTCCTTGCGGGGTCCCCCAAGGTTCCTCCCTGTCCCCTCTTCTTTTTAACCTTTACATCGACCCCCTCATTCCCTCTCTCATTGACATGGGGGTCTCCGTGTATAATTACGCGGATGACCTCCAGTTAGTATTTGATCTCTCCTCTCCTTTGGACTCCTTACCTAAATTCCACTCTACCCTAGCTTTCATCTCTGAGTGGATGAATCACAACCAACTTAAACTCAATCTGGACAAGACGGAGTTGGTCCTGACTGGCCCTACCACCTCCCCCTGGTCTGCCGCCTTTTGGCACTCCACCTGTGGCCCCCCCGCCCATACCAGCGGCCTCTGCAAAGACCTTGGGCATTAAAGTCAGTCAGGACCTCTCCATGCATGCCCAGATTAGTTCAGTTGGTTCCTCCTGCTTCCTTTCCCTCCGGATTATTTGGAAAGTGTCCCTTTTTTTCTTCCGATGCTCTTAAACTTATTATTTTGGCAATTTCTTTATCGTCTTGACTACGGAAATAGCCTCTACGTGGGCATTCCGGCCTACGAACTACGCCGTCTTCAGGCTATCCAGAATCAGGCCGCCCGTCTTATCCTTCACCTTCCCAAGTCCCTCTACATCACTCCTGTTTTGAAATCCCTTTAATGGCTACCCATTTGCCAGAGATCCCTTTTCAAGATGGGTTGTCTGGCCTTCATGGCCCGTGCCCGCACTGCCCCGGCTTTCATTAATTCCCTCATCAGTCCCTACACTCCCAACCGTGCTCTTCGTTCCTCCAATCAGGCGCTTCTCAATGTTCCGCGCTTCCGCAGATCCAAAACTGGAGGCACTAGATTCTCTGTATTAGCCCCTCGCTTCTGGAACAGTCTCCCACTGTCCATTAGATCCATTCCAGTTTACCCACAATTCCGCAAAGCCCTTAAGACCTTCCTGTTCTCCCAAGCGTACTCCTGCTGATCTCCTTTCGGTAGAATTCCATCCAACTCAGCCCTCAACCTATGCGCCAGGAAGCCGCTCGGTCACAGTGCGCTCTATCAAGAACTTTTAACTTCAACTTCAACTTTGGGCCCTTGAACATGAGTATGGGGATCTATGAAAGGACCAGGTGGGCCACCAGTACATGACTCCACATCTCGAATAGATTCAGCAGGGTAGCTAGATTAGCTATTACATCCAGTGCCCAACTTACTATGCTGTAGTCAGTCCACCATTTCCAAACTGCTGTACCTATTATGGGTAGTTAGATGACTCTGGGCGATTAAGCGCCCATTGCTACCCCTCTCTCCCCTACCCCCACGTTGGTGCATTACTAAAGACCAGTCACCTGTGCGATCTGACAAGTCTGTTGGCGGATAAAAAAAGGACAGGGGAAGGCATTGAATAGCTGTCCCAGTGCTATTGTTGCTCCAATTACAGATATGCTCCACAGTACGGGGATCCCTAAAGTTTACCAGAACGCAGTCACCTGTGATAGTTTTAGTACAGTGACCCACCCATGAGAGCCTATGTACCATCAGTATTTCGCTAGTGATGTGAGAGGGTAGTGGTCTATTTTGATTTAACCAGTGGGTCACTTTATTTTTTAAGGAAGTAAACGATTCCTGACCAGGGTTACTAATTTCCGGAATTCCTACCAATACTACTACATATGGACTGGTTTTAGGTGGTAAGTCAATTCTAGGTGCCCTCTGGAGTGGTGCTGCAGATACAATCTGTCCATTCTCTTTTAATTTCCCTGCAGTAGCAGAAATTCTCCTAGTCAGATTCCGTGCATTTGCGGGCCTGGCATCAGCTATTTGTGACGTAGGTTTGATGACGTCCCTGATAGATGGCAGAGCAGAGAGGGGGGGTGGGGGGGGGGGTTTGAATTGCAGGGCCCTCCCATACAGGAGTCGTTTGGGCAATACCCAGACATGAACCATTAGGTTTTAACATGTCCCTCATACCTCGTGCGTGTAACCAGTTCTAGCTGGGAAAGCTGAACTTCGATAAGTCCAAGTCTGTCTTCTATCGGTCCCAGCGAAGATCTCAGTAAATCACCCAATTTTATAAGGAGAGAATCTTTAGCCAGCCTTGTACGGCCAGTAGACTGACCGCATCCGAGATAGTTGGCCCTGGGCCCAATACAATCGGTGACGATGGCCCCTGACTAGACAAATCATTCAAGGCTTTGGACCCCTTGCCTTTCGATGTTAAGTCACTGTTACCCAGCCCTTTAGCACGTTTAGACTTTCTTCCTCCCACAGTGGACGCGGCAGCGCGCTTTCTCTTGGGTTTGGCGCCATCTTGTCCTAACTGGGGTTGACAGGTGGGTGTTTTCATATGAAGATTAGCCAAGACTAGAGTGGTGGACAGAGCATCTGTCATTCCTGAGCAAACAAGAGTGACATGCGCTCATTGTCCTGGGAATCAGGCGGGTGTGTATAGTTACTAACACAGGAAATATAGTAGCACAACTATTCCGCTCGGGTTTCCGGGCGTTGGCAAAATAACCCATGGAGGAGCGTTTGGCCAAGGCCAGATTTTGCGACACCCAGCGCTCCATCATAGTTATCCCCTGATCGATATCAATATTTGCTCTTGTTATAAAGTTATCCAAAGTGCCAGTGAGGAGACCCCTAGCGATCAGGGTTTTATTCCTCGTCTCACGTGCAGCCATACTATTGCTACCAGGCCTTCTGACAGGAGATACTTGTAGCAAACCAAGGCAATAGGTGCTTATTCTGCAGTAGGCGCTAGAGGCGTGGTCCGGTCCGGTCTAGAACGGGCTAAAACGGGCCCGCCCTTGACCCGGGGCTCGCCCTGGCGCGCGCCCGTGCGCGTCTCGCGATATGCGGAACTGGGCGAAGCTAAATACAGGCAGTGAAGTGGGCGGGAAGAGTTCCCAGCTGCGGCCGGTGATGAGGCGATACGGCGCTACGGCTGCTGGTCCTCGCAGTCCCGCGCTGTGAGCCCTGGCTCCAGAGAGGCCGGTAGAGTCCCGCAATGTGTCCCCACTTTCTATATATACTTATATATTAGTGCAGTGGTTGCCAAAGTTTTTTGACCCATGGCTCCCTTGACCTAATTGGCAGTTGGCCGTGGCTCCCCCCCCATTTTTTTACCGGTGGGCAGGTGGGTGGGGATGTAAGCCCGACCTTGGGAGCACTTCTTGTTGTCTTCCTTAAATCAATTGGGATGCAATGAAGGTATTTAATCATATTTGTAACAAAATAAAAAGACAACAGTTGTAAAAGGGGGAAAACAAACTTTTCTTTTATGTGCTGATACGTTTTCTCTCATCTCGGTGTTATCATTGCATACTGGAGGAAAAACGCACCCAACCGGCAAACACGCACGCCGAACTTCATTTAATACATTCCTGTCAACCCTCTCCCCCTGCCTGCCAGAACCCTGCCAACCCTCTCCCCCTGCCTGTGGATGTCTCCCCCGTCTCTTGTTTTATGCCTTGTGGCTGGCCCTGCGCTAGGAGTGCCCGTTCTTCCCATGCTTGCTCCCTTTCTGACCTCTCCTGCCCCCTCTACCCATGTCTGTCCCCTTCGTGTCTTGAGACTGTCACTTCTTCCCACGCCTGCTCCCTTCGTGTCCTCTGACTGTGTCTTCTATCCATGCTGCTCTCTTTGTGTCCTCAGACTACCCTTCTCTCCATGCCTGCTCCCTTCGCGCACTCAGTCTGCTCCTAGTGTCCATGCCTGCTTCCGTTGTGCTCTCAGACTACCCTTATGTCCGTGCCTGCCCCCATACCCCCATACTGCCCCCTCTGTCCATGCCTGCCCCTGCGCCCTCAGACTGCCCCTTCTGTCCATGCCTGCCCCCGCGCCCTCAGACTGCCCCTTCTGTTCATGCCTGCTTCCGTTGTGCTCTCAGAATACCCTTTTGTCCGTGCCTGCCCCCATACCCCCATACTGCCCCTTCTGTCCATGCCTGCCTCGCATCCTCTGACTGCCCCTTAGGTCCATGACTGCTCTCTTAGTGCCCTCTGACTGCCCCCTCTATCCATGCCTGCTCCATACGTGTTCTCAGACTACCCTTTCTTTCCATGCTTGTTTCCTTTGTGCACTCTGTCTGCCACTTGTGTTCATGCCTGCTTCCTCCGCGACCTCCAACTACCCCTTCTGTCCATGCCATCTCCATACGTGCCTTCTGACTCCCTCGTCTATCCATGCCTGCTCCCTTCGTGCACTCAGTCTGCTCCTTGTGTCCATGACTGCTCCATTTGTGCCCCCTGATTGACCCACCTGGCAATGCCTGCTCCCACCGTGCTTTCAGACTTCCCCTCCTGTCCATCCCAGCCCCCTTCGTGCTCTCAGACTACCAAGTGTGTAATAAATGGTGTGCATGTATTGTATTGTGTCGCCTGGGAAGTTTGGAGTTTCTGGTGTGGCTTACTAGTCGTGATTTCGATTTGATCTGATCTAGTGTGCCATTGAAGTTATGGAATATGATCAGTAGATATTGCATGCAAAGACGGTTCACCCATCTCCAGTTCTGTCTTGATATCCTAGACAACTAGGGCATGTAATCCAACTCTCTGGTGATTGTAATGCAATGACTTCAATAACAGCCAGTATGTATGATGTTTTGGTACATTGATAACTAAAGTCTGCTTGTCTGATATGTTCGATAAGGTTTCACAGTTTTCATTCAATAAGGACCAGCCTGCAGCTTTTCACCTAGCGACTTCACATTCCAGTCGTTCTGTTTTTCTTCAGGAAGCAGCACCGCGCAGGACTGTCTGTTTCCGCGATAATGCAGGTGGCATTTCTACATTTCTAGAGCTGCTGCTGCAATTTCTCACATCGTGCCGCGGCGCCCCTGGCAACTCATAACGGCGCATTGGGGTGCCGCGGCGCACAGTTTGGGAACCACGGTATTAGTGGATGCAAATATGTGTATGTACTTTGTGGGCTCTGGAGATCACCCCTAGAACTTGTCTGCTTGTGCTTAAGGACTTTCTTTTCTGTTCAACTACCTCTATTTAACTGTCTTAATAAAAAGGGACCAGTAGAGGTCAAAAAAATACTAAAATTGCTTTCAGCTGAGGGACTTTCTTTTTTTAAAATTTCTGGCAACTGCCTCTACTTAACTTTCTTGAAAGAAAATTACAAGCAGAAGTCAGTTAAATACCAGAATCACGTTAGCATACTGTAGATTCCAGTCCATAGAAATGGTCTTCCACAAGCACCCGTAGACAATAATATTTTTTTCAAATCTTGTATTCTCAGTGATATGACCACCAAAGGCCCTGATTTTATACTAAAAACAAAGCTTTGGACTATACCATTTCCATTTAAAAGGCACTATTTTTCTCCATGTGTTCCCATACCTGGCGCGTCAGGCAGTTTGGTGCTTACTTTCCCTCAATTTTAAAGAACAGTAGATGTTTCAGCACCCAGGCTAATGTGCTGCATAGCTAAATACATATGAGGTCCCAAAGGCGAGACCGATTGCATTGCAAATGCTTGTTAAGTTTACTGTTGATTGGTTGCTGTGCAAATTCAGCAATAGAAAAAGAAGCATTATTCTCACCTATATGTGCTTAATAAAATTTTACATTCTTGACATGACAGGTCAAAAAAAAAATTCTCTCAACACTTATATGCAGATACATAAACATTAGTTCTGGGCGGTGAACTCCGTGCCGTTCGTGGACTTTGTGGAGATTCTGCACTCCGCAGAGCACTCGGAGGACTGAAAAACTTTTCCTTGCTCGTGCCCACCAACATTGAATTGGTGAGCGTGAGCAAGGAAAATCCAGCGCTAGACCATCTCCAAGCCAGATTTCTCAAAGCAGGTGCTCGGGGATTTGCACTAGCACTCATTTTGATAAACTTTATTCGCGTTGAGGAAGCTGCTGCTCTAGTAGAACTTCTATTCAAGCAGCGGAAAGAAGCAGCGCCCTCTTGAACTGTGCGTGGTGCTGTTCGCACTGATTTTACAGCGCGGGACAAACATCTGGCGCAAAAATATCACTATGTTTTATTACAGGAATGTTGAGTTTAATATGCTTGTAACTTGTACTTATATGGCCTGTGTAAGCCGAATAAAGTTTTATGTCTGGCTGAAGTGCCGTAAATGTGTCAACGCAGCTGTAACACTCTTGTGACCCGCTGGCTTGCTCTTGACAATAATCAGCTGAGGCCCCCAATTCCTAGTCTCATCATCCACTTAGCCCCCAGGGCGTCTCATCATTGCACACACATACATACCACCATTGCGACTTAGTTCATTCCTAGAGATCCAGACGTCACTGCAGATCCAGGGCTTGCTACCAGCCACAGCAAGCTCCAGCACATGGCCAAATGTGGGTGGGGACCTGGGCACGGGTGTCTGAGAGACCCCAGAGGAGCCTCGCACAAAGCCTCGCAACAGGCATCTGTCTGTTCCTTGCTTCATGGTCACTGATGACCACGGGTGGATCTTGTGGGGGGACACGGCGTTCACCAGGATGCTTCACAATTCCATACACTAGTGCTGTTGCTTCCATATAATAGTTTAGAGGCACGCCTTGTGCTCTCACAGATGGCACAGGGTCCAGAGTAATCGGACTATTTTAAGCCAATCAATACGCTCAGTGAAGGAAAAGGTCCAAGAGACAAACGTGTTCCCAAAGCAATTACACTATTAAACGTCAAAAGTTGTCTTTGGAAACATCAACAGTGGAAATTGAACTTGTAACGCTTGCACTACTCTAATAAACACAGTGATGGAGCGAACTACACCCTGGAACGCCTCACATCTGAGGGGCTGGTGGTGGAAGGGCTGCGGGGGAGCATAAGCTCCTCCCCACCCAATCCGGGACAGACTAATCACCAAGATAGAAAACAGACACTCTGAACACCCTGATGAGTTTGAAGTATCTCCCGTGCCATCACCACATGAAACAGGCAGGTAGATCGGTTTATTAGCAAAGTTTTAATGCGTAAAATAAGTCATTCTTGGCAAACAGCTCCCTGCGACAGTTCCTTTGTCTAGTTGTCAATCTCACCCCTCACACTAGAACAGGACACAACTGACCTCACAAAACACATCACAGCATGCAATGAAATACTCCTTACAGTGTCTTTATCAGACAATCTGCTTTGTTTTGTAATGCATGGGAAAGTTAGTTTTTGGGTATTTAATTTTCACCAGAATAGCGGCCAAACTCCAGCCGACTTCGACCATATGGTTTGCTTTGCCCAGGCCTTGACCCGTTCTGGTCCGAGGTGGAATCTGAGCTCACACAGACCTTGGGTCGTCAGGTTCCACACAATCCCTTACGTCTTCTCCTGGGTGTATTTGATGGTTTGGACGGCTCTAGAGCGGATAAACATTTTCTGGGAACGGCGGTCGCTGTGGCTAAATGAGATATTGCAGCGGCCTCGGCCCAGCCCGACCCCCCTACCCTGTGAAAGTGGCGCCGGGGAGTGGATTGGTGCGCGGCCCAGGAGGAACCCCTCCGAGACACATGGTTGTCCCACGAGGTGCCAAATGGCTGATCCTACTGTTTTAAATTGCCAGCTTTGGCTCTCCCGTGTAACGGGGTGCTGCTCTCCAGCTTGGGTGGCTTGCATAAATACTCCTGCCCTAACAGTGGGGTTTTTTACTGTCTGTTGGAGATGGAATTGGCTTTTCTGTGTATGATGTATGCTGTCTTTTTTTTTCTCCCAAAATGATAATAAAATTGATTTATCAAATTTTTTTTAAAATTCTCACCTGAATAAACCATCTCAAAACATTATGAATTGTGTAACGGTCTCGGCAGTTGAAACTGCAGAATGATATGGTTGGTGCCACCTTTGTAAGTTGTTAGACTCTGGACAACCATGAATCCTCTTTTGATCTCTCAGCCTGGATGGGATGTACAGAATATTTACACAGCCGGTCTGAAGATACTGATAGGAGTAGATGTTCCTGCTTTAGTGATGAAAGGAGTTTATATTTTTTGTCCTCAAGCGGTAATTGATTCCGATTTCTTCTCCTAGTTTCTTTTTCCCATTTGCCCAGTTCTTTCAATATTTTTTTGTTGAATCCCAGAAGTTATGTCTATCAGGATAGTTTATGATCCACACTTGGTAACCGGTCCTCAACACTGCACACATTTCATGAGAGTCGGACAGGTTTAATTCGCAGTGAAGCAGCCTCTGTGAAGTTCGTTTCTTGGTGAAGGGACGTTAGTGACGTTGATGAACCTACATTCTGTTTGGAGACGCTGCGAACGTTAGAGTTTGTCCATTAACTCAAAGCTCTTCTGACATTCAGAGGAAAGGGAGGATCTCAGCCCGGAAGGATTGTTAGATGTCATAGGAGGTCTAACTTCAGCTGTAGATTCTTAGATGATGTAAAAGATCACATTCTATTTTTAAATGAAGGTTTTTTGGCAGTGCTTTGAGAAGACTTTCATCTCGTATGTGTGGTGGCCCCCTGCCCTGGGCACCACTCCCAAACCAACGGACCATGCACGCAACCTCGGATTCATCCTGGACTCCTCCCTCTCGATGACCAGACAAGTCAACGCCGTCTCCTCATCATGCTTTAACACCCTGCGCATGCTCCGCAAGATCTTCTGATGGATCCCCACCGAAACCAGGAAGACCGTCACCCAGGCACTCGTCACCAGCCGACTGGACTACGGGAACACCCTCTACGCCGGAACCACAGCCAAACTTCAAAAAAGACTCCAACGCATCCAGAACGCCTCCGCACGACTCATCCTGGACATCCCACGACACAACCACATCTCCGACCACCTGAGAGACCTGCACTGGCTCCCCATCAGCAAGAGAATCACGTTCGGGCTCCTCACCCACGCACACAAGGCTCTCCACGACCTGGGCCCAAAGTACCTCAACGACCGCCTGACCTTCTACACGCCCCCCCGCCAGCTACGATCGGCCAGCCACACCCTCGCCTCCGTACCACGCATCCGCCGAGCCACCGCCGGAGGAAGATCCTTCTCCTACCCGGCAGCCAAGACTTGGAACTCCCTCCCCATCCACCTTCGGCTGATCCAGGACCACCTCTTCTTCAGGAAGCTGGCTGTTCGAGCAGTGACGTAACCCTCTCCCCCAGCGCCTTGAGACCCTCCCGGGTGAGTAGCGCGCTATACAATTGCCGTGATTGATTGATTGATTGATTACTTGATGCTGCTGAGCACCACCTTTTGTTTACAGCAGTTTCCATATCCCGTGCGGCGTCATGGTTGTCGCCTGTGTGCTCTTTGATGGTATACAAGGCTTGCCTTAAGATCAAAGCTCTTGCTACACACAGGGCAGTAATAAAGTCTCTGTCCTGTGAGTGATTTGATGATGTACAAGGGTCTCCTTCCGAGAAAACCTCTTGGAACACACAGTGCAGTGATAAGGCTTCTCTCTCTTGTGTGTATGCTTTGATGGCATATCAGGGCTGCCGTAAGAGTAAACCCCTTGGAACACACAGTTCAGTGATAAGGCCGCTCTCCTGTGTGAGTTCTTTGATGCAGTACAAGGTTTGTCTTCTGAGAAAAGGGTTTGGAACACACAGTACAGTGATAAGGCCTCTCTCCTGTGTGTATGCGTTGATGCCGTATAAGGGTCGACTTCCGAGAAAACCTCTTCTCACACACAGTGCAGTGATAAGGCTTCTCTCCTGTGTGAGTTCTTTGATGCAGTACAAGGTGTGCCTTCTGAGAAAAGGGTTTGGAACACACAGTGCAGTGATGAGGCCTCTCTCCTGTGTGTGTTCTTTGATGCCGTACAAGGGATCCCTTATCAGAAAAGGGTTTGGAGCACACAGTGCAGTGATAAGACTTCTCTCCTGTGTGTACGCTTTGATATTGTAGAAGATTTCCCTTCTGAGTAATACTTTTCTCACAGATATTGCAGTGAAAGGGCCGCTCTCCTTTGTGAGTTTTTTCATGTGTTGCCTTATCAGCAAACCTCATTTCATGCTCAGTGTAGGGATACCGATCTGTATGTGTTTGTTTGTGCAGTAAAAGACACGTCTTTCCAGTAAATGTCGTCTTACACTCAGCACAGTCATAAGCTCTTAGGCCGGTGCCTATTCTTTCCTGCCTTGCAAGTAGTGTTTTATTGTTAAAATTCTCCCTCCTGTGTATTCCTTGGTGTTTTCCTTCATTCATTTTATAAGCAAAGTTCTTCCTTCCTCCAGAAGCTTTACGTTTCTCTTTTTCATCCATACTTTCTGTCGTCGGCTGCTGGGCTGCAGAATGAAATGAACACTGAGAATTATACATGGGAAATATTTCTTGAAAGAAATGCACGGTTATAATATGAGAAAGGTGGACAGTAATATCTAGGAAGGAAGGAAAATGTTACTACCTGTAAACAATCATTTGCTGCTTGTAGTTCTACAGTTCACATGTGGTGACCTCTCATGGGTTGGGTTCTGACTACTAAGAAAAAATTAATTTAACGATTGAGTTTTGATCTGGAGAACGACTTGTGATCCCATAGCAGAAAGGTATAATGCATTAGCGCGCAGACTCCAACTTAAATTATTGTGTTGTTTTCTCCATCGGAAAAGAAAGAATGCAGGCCCCGTATTGGTTACAAACTGAACTCCCCCCTCACGGAGATGCCAGCCCGCTGCATAGTGAAGTCTCAGCCTGCACAGACCCTTGGTGTCACCATGGAGTAATTCTCACAGAAAGGTTAGGGAGAGTTAGAGGTAAGAATATATATAAAACTTCTCTTCTCCTGTTCTCCCACAGGCTTATAAAACTTTTCCCAACAGGCAATACAAAATTAATAAGTCCTGATGATGATCCCCATGTATCTTAGAGCAGGGATCGAAACGTCGACCGTTTACAGTAGTTATACAGTATAAAACAATGTGTATTATTCACTGTATATACTACTCTGGCAAAACACTTGCAGTTTGATTTAAAAAGTGTCCAGTTTGCTCTTTTTCTTGCCTGTAACATCTTTTCTTACCTCTAACTCTCCCTAACCTTTCTGTTTTGTGGTAAAGCACAGGACTGTGCTCTTGTACATTTTTTGTAACGCGATTTACAAATATTTCTACATTGTGAAAATAAATTCCTTGTCCGGCTGGACTTGGACAAAGATAAGCGGCTTTTTAAGGCTTTGCTTAATATTTCTTTTCTATTCATGCACTGCTTTGGACCACTGTTTGCTTACAAATTGTTAATAACCCTTGGTCCGCAGCCAATAATAGGGTCCCCCTTGTTTCCTTAAAAAAAATCCCCTTCAGCTACGCCACCGGACTCCACTGGACGGACCACAGCTGCGTCTACTTCAGCTTCAAAAAGAACACGATCCACCACAACCAGCAACAGGTTGCACGCAGAAGTTGGAACAAGATCACAGCCGACCAGCTTGTCGCATCCCTGAGCCAGGACCCCCCTGCCAGCTCAGCAAATCCCAGCCAGGCCGCCAACAACAACCTCACGAGGTGGATCAGCAACTGCGCAGACGACCTCGCCCCACTGAGGACCCCGCCCAGCAGACCCGGCAGTAAGAAAGCACCATGGTTCACCAACGAACTCAAGAGCTCCAAGAAGAACTGCCGAGCCCTCGAGAGAGCCTGGCGCAGAGACCCAACACCAGACAACATGACCACCCTCAAGCTCGCCACCCGAAAACACCACCAACTGATCCACACCACCAAGAAAACCGCATTTAAGGAACGACTAGACAACAACGCACACAACAGCAAAGAACTCTTCAAAATCGTCAGAGAGCTCGCCAACCCCAGCGCCGGAAACAACTACATCACCCCATCGCAAGACCTCTGCAACTCCCTCGCCTCCTACTTCCACAACAAGATCGCAGATATACACAACAGCTTCAGCACACAGTCCACGCTCCCCACGACCGCACCTGCTCCCCCGCCACCACCCTCCGCGCCTGGACCCCGATCAACACCGAAGAAACCCTATGCACGATTAACTCCATCCACTCTGGATCTCCGACCGACCCCTGCCCTCACCACGTCTTCAACAAGGCCGACTCCATCATCGCACCCCACCTACAGGACATCATCAACACCTCCTTCGCCACCGCAACCTTCCCGGAGAGCTGGAAGCACGCCAAACTCAGCGCTTTACTGAAGAAACCATCAGCGGACCCCACTGAACTAAAAAAACTACTGCCCCATCTCGCTTCTCCCGTTTCCGGCCAAAGTCATCGAGAAGACCGTCAACAAGCAGCTGGCCGCCTTCCTCAAGACTAATGGATCCCTCGAGCCGTCGCACTCTGGCTTCCGGGCCAACCACAGCACCGAGACCCCCCTCATTGCCGCCACTGACGACATCCGAGCCCTACTCGACAACGGGGAAACAGCGGCCCTCATCTTCCTGGACCTCTCCGCAGCATTCAACACTGTCTGCCACCGCATCCTAGTACACCGCCTCAGCAATGTCGGAATCCAAGAGAAGGCACTAGAATGGATCGCCTCCTTCCTTGCAGGAAGGACACAGAGAGTCCGCCTCCCCCCGTTCAAATTCGAGGCCACCGAAGTCATCTGCGGAGTCCCCCAGGGTTCATCGCTCAGCCCCACCCTCTTCAATATCTACATGAGCCCCCTTGCGGCCATCGCACGCCAACACAACCTCAACATCATCTCTTACGCCGACGACACCCAGCTGATCCTCTCCCTCACCAACGACCCCGACACCGCCAGAGCCAACCTACACGAAGGGATAAAAGACGTAGCCGAATGGATGATGAACAGCCGCCTGAAACTGAACTCAGACAAGACGGAAGTCCTTATCCTGGGATCTTCGCCCTCCGCCTGGGACGACTCCTGGTGGCCCCCTGCCCTGGGCAGCGCACCCAAACCAACGGACCACGCACGAAACCTGGGCTTCATCCTGGACTCCTCCCTCTCCATGACCAGACAAGTCAACGCCGTCTCCTCTTCATGCTTCAACACCCTGCGCATGCTACGCAAGATCTACCGGTGGATCCCCACCGAGACTAGGAAGACGGTCACCCAGGCCCTCGTCACCAGCCGACTGGACTATGGCAACTCCCTCTACGCCGGAACAACTGCCAAACTCCAGAAGAGACTTCAGCGGATCCAGAACGCCTCAGCAAGACTCATCCTGGACATCCCCCGACACAGCCACATCTCCGAACACCTGAGAGACCTGCACTGGCTCCCGATCAACAAGAGAATCACGTTCTGACTCCTCACCCACGCACACAAAGCCCTGCACAACCAAGGCCCAGGATACCTCAACAACCGACTCAACTTCTACACTCCGACCCGCCAGCTTCGATCGACCAGCCACGCCCTCGCCACCGTCCCCCGCATCCGAAAAGCCACCACAGGAGGAAGGTCCTTCTCCTACCTGGCCGCCAAGACATGGAACTCCCTCCCCACCCACCTTCGCCTCACCCAGGACCACCTCTCCTTCAGGAAGCAGCTCAAGACCTGGCTGTTCGAGCAGTAGCAGACCCCCCCCCCAAGCGCCTTGAGACCCTCTGGGTGAGTAGCGCGCTATATAAATGCCTTGATTGATTGATTGATTGATTGATTGATGTAATATGTGAGGGCATAAGCAGTGCATGGCGGGGGCACATGTAATAGTTAGCTCAGTAAATTATACCTGGTGAACGTCAGGTTTGTTTTTCGTTTCTTTTTACCTTATTTCAACACCCAACTAAGAGAGAGAGAACGAGAGAGATAGGTTTGGGGTGATTCATCAAGCAGGGACCAAGAAAATAATAATTTTTCAGGCAAGCAAATCTGACTTTGCACCCCCTGCTTTTATTGCATTTTCACTAAATTGCGTCTTTCCTAATCATTTTAAAAATAAAGTGCTAAATCCACAAACCAAGAATTATAAATAGGCCTTGATTTTGACAGGAGGATATTCTTCTCGTTTGGTGGAACTAACCTGTTGGACTTGGCCCTGCTTGGACATCCCGAATTTTTTTGCCTTTCCCCTATCCCTTTCGCTGTGATGGAATTGGTGGGTTCAGGATGTTGCCCACTTTGGCGCTGGTTACCAGTGCAAAGTGTGTGTGCTTTCTGCCTTACATAGTTATATTAGGAACCCCCCCCTTTAGGGAACATCTCCCCCATGGTAGGAAATGTATATGCCATGTGTGGTGTGAGAGTAAAATAATGTAAATGTAAATGTATTTATATAGCGCAAATCACCGACCTGGTACCTAAGCGCTTGCTTAGGGAACCCGTCCTGGTATTCCCCTGTGAGATAACCCGGCAGGGTATCCACAAGGTGAAAGCCAGGCATCCCACCACGAGGGGCCGTTGAGATTAAGCAAGCTATTGCCCAGAGTCGCAGAGTGTGAACCCGTGAATCGAGTAGGCACCGGAGCGAGAATTGTCGAGGACGTGGACATTTTAGGACTCAAGATCCCATCGAGCCGGGAATTGAACCCTGGTCCCGGGCTGACCTCTGCTTCCACGTCTGCCTCCTCTAACCCGTGAGCCACACTTCTCCATAATAAATACTGTGTAATAGTGTACGCACCTTTATTCTCACCATTGCAGAAATGTCACTTTTAAAATGGACGCCATTTCTTTCTGCTTGTGCCGCCTGCCTGAGGTGGGTGGGCTGTCTAGTGTTTGAAGTGACAAGGTGTTCTACACTTTCCCCACAGTGACAGTGGAGGCTAGAACTGTCAGGGACCTTCTAGAAGCTTCCAGCTCTTTCTGGTAGGTGGGAAGATATATGTAGAGCAGTAGAGATGCCATGTGCTCAGACTGAGGGTGGACTGGAATGAGAGGGGACACCCTGCCAGGAGGTACCGCCGCAAGAGCCTGTGTGCTGGCTCCTGAGCCCATCTGTACCCCTCTGCTGTCCACAGGGCCAGTGAGAGCCTTTGCTGGAGTGAAGACTGCTGTGTCAGGAGGAGTACCACTTTATGGGAGATTACTGCTTCTAGGAGCTGCTGTCCTGTACTGATGAGTGCCCACTGTTTGCTGATCTTGCCCAGCCTGACTTGCCTGCTCTGCTGCCCTAGCGCCTCGTGAGCGCTATACTTTGACTGCCTGAACTCCAAGGAGGTGAGAAGTGTGGGCGCTACTCCCAAGGGTGAGAACTGTGAGTCACCTAGCGCCTGATGAGCGCCATATTTGAAGTGACTGTGATGCCCTGCCTGCACTCTAGCACCTGGTGGGCACGGTTTTCCTGATTACCAGAAGACTTACGCGATCTTCTGTCCCTGAAGCTTCTAGTGGGGCCTAGTGCCTCACAAGCGCTATATTCAAGGTGCCAGGGGGAGAGGAGCTGACGCTTGCAGTGCTGTGCTGTCAAAGCGCTATATTTCAATTCCCCTGCACGTGTGCTGCATTGTGGTGCTGCCAGAGTGCCTTATTCGCATTGACGGTGCTCTGCTTGCTGCCAAGGCGCTACAACTGTGCACAGAAGAGGAGCTGACGTCTGCAGTGCAGGGAATCTAAAGCGCTACGAGGGGATCTCGGTGTGTGGGATTCCCCCCCGCCTGCTTGGTTGACAGTGGGCAGCTGCAACGTATTGAGGGGCATTGTACTCCTCAGGAGAAGAGAGAGAGGAGTGAGAGACACTCCTCCCCTGCCCCAGTGCTTTGCACACTTTGTTTTTGCTGTTTTTGCAGCCAGCCCTGACTTTGCGGGATATAGGGCATTTGAGCCCCGGAGAGAGGCCAGTTGGCCTGGGGCCAGTTTCAGAGTGTTGTGCCCCCGATTGGGGCGAACTGTGCTTATGCTGGCGAGGCCTATTGCCCCATATGATTTATTGCATAATATTGTTGCATAATGCATTTGTACCTAGGATGATGATAAATGCTTTTCCCTCCGGTTTGCAGAGCTGATTTTGGGCCATTGGTAATTTGAGAGCCCCCGAGTAGGGGCTCCCCAGGCGCAGTAGCGCCTGAAGCGAATCTGAAACTTTGGGGCAGCTATTCCAGGTGTATTTACATAAGGTGTCCTGTTAATGTTGCTTATGCCTAATGCATGTGGTTATATCTCTAATGGTTTCTTTCCCCCTAATGCTTACAGGATGTTTGGGGGTTACTAGGGATGCACCATTGTGCTAATGTTCTGTCCTAATGTGCGCCATGATGAAATGCTTCATGTGTATGCCCCGTTCTAATATGATTAGGCCCCATGCACCGCAGGAGGTGCCTTATGCATCTGCTAATGCCTAAGGTGATGTTGCCTAGCGTTTTTACCCCATGAGAAGGCTTCATGCCTCCTATGTTTATGCCCACAGGTTGATGCCTAATGCTTTTCCCGCCTAATAGGTTATTCATACTGTTTGTATGATTAATGCCTTTATGCTACTGTTTTTCCCTAATGTCTACGTGGCTGGTTTAGGCCTACCTTGACAAATGCTTAAAGTGATTTATGCAAAGTGCATGTCTACTTACCAGGAGGTACGGCCGGTGAGACGTTATTGCTTGTGGACTTTCAGTTATCCTTGGACTTGTGATGGTTCTGGCAGCGGCCCGATTGGCGCTGCCCTCTATATAGTCCCCCTGTGAATTATTCCCCGGTGCAGGCTGGCACAGTTGATCTGCACCTGTGATTCCCTTCTGAGGTGTTTATTTTACAATACACATACTGTTTTTCACCTAACCTGGTGTGGAGTCTTTTTGTAGTGTGCCTTGTGTGTCGCCTGTGTGTGCTGCGATGATGCTTTACACATTTCCTCCGGAGTTTGACCCACCCGCTCTGCACCACACTACCCGTTTCTAACATAACCCCAGCGTGTTTTTGTTTGTGCGACGTGAAGTTGCTGCATGGGAGTGCTGTTTAACTGCATGGAAATATTTCTGTGGTTTGTTTTTAGATCTGGCAGGCTACGCCACGGCCATAAATGAAAGATAAAGAGAGAGGCAGAGACTGGGGCATTGAAAGAGGCAGACACCATCAGTGAAAGAGAGAGAGTGGAAAAGCAGAAAAGAAGCAGACACAGGCGCAGTGAAAAAGACAGATTCTGGGGCACGGAGGGAGGCAGAGACAAGTTATGGAAAAGATAGAGATGCAAAAGTAGTGGAAAACATAGAGACAGACAGCAGAAAAGACCAACAGAGACAGAGAAAGAAAGATGCCATGGAAAAACAAAGTCGAGTCTGAGAGGTGTGCACTGCTTCTGCAGTCTGTAATGGCAGACCTGCTAACATCGGATTAGTTGGGTCACTCGGGGTGGCACAAACAGAGCTTCAGGCCCTAATGATCCCTTTAATGGCCCTGCCCTGGGTACCACATACCAGTGACTTATAAGCGGGTTAAAGTCCTTGCCAACTGGGGTTACCAATTCACATGTCACAGTTTTTGGGAGAGAGCACAGGTCTCAACGCAGAAAACCATGTGGAGAAGTGTGGCTCAGGGGTTAGAGGCGGCAAACCCGGAAGCTGAGATCGGTCCTGGACCAGGGTTCAATTCCCCGCCTCGGCGGGTCTTGGGCTCAAAAATTCCACGGACTCGATAATTCTCGTTCCGGTGCCTACTTGACTCACGGGTTCACACTCTGCGACTCTGGGCAATAGCTTGCTTAATCTCCACTATGGCCCCTCGCGGCAGGATGCCTGGCTTTCACCTTGTGGATACCCTGCTTGGGTTATCTCACAGGGGAATACCAGAACGGGTTCCCAAGACAAGCGCCTTGATGCCTTCGGGTGATACGTGCGCTATATAAATCGCAATACAACCATCGGCACTGGGAAAAAAGTGTGGGGGCAAAGGGGGTGACCATAAAAAAAAAGGGCCCTGTCCCACATCATCCTTTACCCATAATAGATGAAATGACAACACTTGATGGAGCAAAACTCTTCTCAAAATTGGATATAGCCTCAGGGTATCATCAAGGGCTATTGAGCAAGGAGTCAAGACAGAGGAGGACATTTGTGGCTCCTGGTGGAGTAGATCAGTTTCACACGATGCCATCTGGTCTCGCCCCTGCAGCAGCCATATTCCAAAGGAGGATGGCAGAGGAGGGGGAATGGTCTCTCTGAAGTTTTGGTTTTCCAAAACAATGCTTTGATTTTTGGCAATGATTTAGATACACATATGCGTACACTTAGAATATCTTGAGAGGCTTCCTGAAAAGAGGTTTGAGATTTTAAAAAAGTGATACATGTATGGTTGGTTGAAAATTGTGGGCATGTGGTTTCAACTAAAGGGATTTCAATATGGCCAGGCCTGTTGACAGTCACTGAAATACCTGCTCCAAAACACTGTGACCAACAACTTGAGTTTAAGGGAATTGTGGGAGGGATGGGCGGAAATAGAAGCTAGGAGGCTTTAGGAGTTTATCAATTGTTCCGGTTTATTTGTAGTTTGTAGAGAAAATCAAGAGTTCTTCTTGAGCTGCTGTCCTGCGGGTGGTCGGAGGGTCTCTTCTGGTGTGTGTTCCTGTTTCCTGGTAATTCCCGATATCCGCTTTGGCTGTCCATCTCCCAGATGGCTTGAAAGGAACAGAACAAAAAAGGATGGTGAGACTCGGATTCTCGGAAAAGTCCTAGGTCAGTAGATGGGATCGTGTCCGTCACCACACCACGTTGTTAACGCCTAATTAACGTGCCCCCCCCCCCCGTGTATGTAATTCAAGCCGAGTCACTCAGGAGTTAGAGGAAGAGAATCACCAGAGACGAATATTAGCAAACGACATCGGTAAACGGTGAAAGAAAAATAAAGGCAGACACCAAGGAAATATCCTCATGAAAGAAAAGAAAATATGTGGCTTACTTTGGTGCAGTACAAACACCCCTTGACTGCTCCCTGTACCTCAATATGCTCTCCCCTGCTAGCTTGATGCCCTCACTTTCCCCGGTTCACTCACTGACCTAGCTGCAGCTCTCCTGAGCTGCGGTGGTGTTTTCGCACCTCCTGGGGGAGGTGGGGATCCACCAATCCTCGCTCCACTACTCTCCTTCGTCTGGGTTATCATAGCCGTCGTCGTCCCGTTTTCTCCACGTTTCTTCCCTCGTCTCTCCTCTGGCATCCTGCTAATACAACTTGATGCACACTCTGCGTCTTCTGTCTCCGCCTTTTCTTTTCTTGCTGGCCTTCCTGATTGGTCCTTCTCCGAAATGCCACCTCCTTCTTCCTGCAAGGAGGAGGTCGGGAGCAACGGGTTAACCCTTGCCATCTCCCGGCTTTCCGTGGTATTTCCTGTTTCCAGGATGGGTAACGGGGGTTCAGGGCCCTACTCTCGGGGTCCTCCTCACAGGAATGTATGAATTTTATTCAAAATGTACTGAAAATGTTGCGGTGATTGCTGAACCACTTCACAACCTTTTTAAAAGGAATGCTTGAGGGATTTGGGGACAGGAAGGTGCATTTGCTGAGATTAGGGGAAAACTGCTAAATGCAGGACTACTGAGTCTATTGCTACCAAGCAATGAGTGCTGTATCACTGAAGATACTTGTAGCGTTGGCATTGGCGCTGGAGTGACTCACGGCGAAGGAAATGAGGAATGTGCAATGGCATCACACACACTGCGACCACATGAACGTAAATACTCGACCATTGAGCTGGGATGTAGGGCTGTGCGTGGGCAACTTAAAAGATCAAGTCATCCTCATGTGGGGCCAAGTTCAGAATACGAATAGATAATAAACCTCTTTTGAATGGTAATAATGTGAACACCAGCAGGCTACTGCCAGGTCGGTGAGGTTACGTTTGAAACATCATTTTGAGGTCGAACACACTGCAGGAGAGAGAATCAAAAATACTGATTGCTTGCCCCGACTGCCCTGAGGGCAGGAAGATGTGGAACATAAGAACACAGAGAATGACTGTGAGGATGTGGAATGTATTGCAGGAAGTATTTGTTGGCCGGGTAAAGACTGTGTGTGTGTGTGGGCAAAAGTAGAGAAAGACATTGGATGAAGATTCTATTTTATTGAAAGTGATTCATTTCATGAGGAAAGAATGGCCAAAAGAAAAACCATTTGTTTTGAAAACTGCAGACCAATATTACATTTCATACTGTCAGAGGTGAGCAAAACTGGTCGCCTGCCATCGACACAGATGTGGAAAAATTCATTAGAGAGAGTTACGAGCTGTTTGCAAAATCATAAAACAGTGAAATACACAGTTCTGCTTATGACAGAAGAGGGTTTTCCTGACAGGACGGGACCATGAATGTAATGATTTTTTTAGGTCTGTTTCAGATGCTTCCTGTGCATCAGAAATTTGCCATTGTGCTTGAAGACTACATGTCAAATTGGTTGCAAGTACGGTTTGTACGTGTCAGAGAGGGTTTTCAGGGTGAATTGGTTTCGGATAAAGGTGTATAATTGGTCTTGAGGGAGATGAAGCACTATTTGGATGGAACTGGTATCAAGCATAAATGTGCTAGTCGTCATCACCCACAGAATAATGGCCAAGCAGAGAGGATGAACAGATTGGTCAATCAGGGTTTTTTCATGGCCGGTATCAAAGTGGAAGATGCTGTCATGGCTATGCTTACAGCTTATCGCAACACACTGCATGATTTGGACTTCGTAATATGCACTAAAGAGGGGCTAAGACACAATAGCTATATAAAGAAGGAAGAAAGATGAATTGACCTTCAAAAGATGCATGTGATATTGTAAAGCTATTGTTCGCATAAACATGATCACAGAGGCAATAATAAACTTATGCAATCAAAGTACTCTGGAATGACTGGGGGAATCAGATGCTGAATTTCCACAGTAATTCCACATATCCCAGAGCAATCACCATTTACTTCACCAACCCTCCAGCAGAGTTGCTTTAAATGCTGATATTGCTAACTTGGAGGGAGGAAAAAGTGAGGGAAATGTAATAGGAGACATTATGGAGACACAGCTGAGGCCTTATAATGGGGCCCATATTAGATAAAATAAACATAAGAAAATATATCACCCAATCCTGTATACTGTAATACAACTAACCCAGCTTGATATTCAGACCACCTTGTACTGTGCACCTAACCCTACAGACCACACTGAATCTTGAACCTCCCTTGACCTTGTACGTTGTTCTACAGGATGTAGTATGTTATAATACAGCCGGCCCTCTCTGACCTGAAGGCCCCCCAGTTCTATGTACATGTACCTACACACTTCAGAAAAAAAAGACCATTTCTTACCGAAGGCTCTGGGGTGCCGCGGACCCTTACCCCACCCATCCCACCACTACAGACCCGACTTACAGATCACTGGTCCTCTTCACACTGCCTTCCTCTCCTCCTAAGTGGCAGACCCTGACTGACCCAGAAATCCTCTCATATTCTGTGCACTCACACATCACATAGACCCAGCCCCATCTCTACAGTGCTTTAGTTTGCACTAGCAACAAAAAAGGGCACTGTTACTCTTGGTGAATAACACCTCACTTTCATCTCACACTTAGGGGATGGTGAGTATCGCGGAGCTTGGAGTGAAATCACAGATTCTGACACATAATTCCTCAGAGGTCCTGAGCCCGGAATGGGGCGTCTCATGCACGGACCAGAATTCAGGTCATTTTTCATGTGCAGAGTCCCAATTCTTAGCCTATCACTGAACGGGAAGGAGAAAATCCTTTGCGAAAATAAAGGCGATACCTGGTACATAACCGCTTCTGGTGTACTCAAGGCCCCGCCCCCAAAGATACCAGTCCACACAACTCAGATTTGGCCCCCTGAAGGTCTTACTAAAAATCTGGAAAGATCCACTTTGGAGATATTTTATGTTACATTCCCTCAGGACTGTACAAGTGAGTAGACATTCTGCATGGTCATTCAGTACGAAACAAATACCTGGGATGGCTTTGAGCAGCAATCCATCTGCGTCTGTATTTCCTCTCTCCAATGGGTCTCTAGCGATAGCTCCATCAGTATCAGGAGCATTCTGTGGCAGGAATGATGAGGCTCCAGATGGGCCCTGCGCATCAGCACATGTGGGTTGTAGGTCAGAGTTCCCATCTCGGTTCTCAGGGCCCAGTGGTTCTTGCTTGTAGTTATGATCGTAGTCCTCAGGGCTCAGTGGTTCTAGCTTATAGCCGCGATCTGGACTGAGTGCCTCAAGGTGCATTCTTTCGGTCTTGCAGTTCTGATGTGGTTCATGTGCATCAGAAAGAACCTGCAGGCATGTGTGGGGCTGCATACTCTGGGCCTCTTGAAATGCTGGTTGTCTGCAGAGGTTTTGCCGTTGACCGTCACCATCAAACCACAACAACTCTTGCTTTAGGTGTTCACTTGGTCTCTCCCCATCTGGGAGCACTGGTTGTCTGCACTGGTTTTGCTGTGGCTCATGTCCCTTGTAAAACAGTGGCTGCGGGCAGACGTTCTGTTGTGCTCCCCAACTATCTCCATACAATGGTTCTTTCTTCATGTGTTCCTCTGGTTCTTGTTGCATGCAGTGGTCTTGCTGTGGTTCATGGCCATCATCAAACACTGGTGGAAGACCTGGGGTAACTTGAGCATCTGGAGGAGGGCACCTGGAGCCAGTACCGTCCTGCTGTGGTCCAGGGCCAGTCGGAGACAGAGGTTGGAGGCACTGGCTCTGCTGTGGTTCCTGCCCATCATCAAACACTGGCGGAAGACGAAGGCTTGGCACACCTGGGATGACTTGAACATCCGGAGGAGGGCCCCTGGAGCCAGTACCGTCCAGCCGTGGTCCAGGGCCATCCGGAGACAGAGGTTGGAGGCACTGGCTCTGCTTTGGTTCATGCCCATGAGAAGACCTAGGATGAAGACACTGATTTGGCTGTGGATCAAGACCAGGTGAAGATGTAGATTGAGGGTATGGGTTCACCTCCTTGGCCCTGACTGAAAGATTGATAAGAGGGGACCAGCTGAGAGGACAATCTCTGACCACCACCGGACTGGCCATCTCCAAAGACACACCCCCATTTTCAAGGTGATCTAGACCCTTTGCTTTCCAGATTTGCTCCATGAGCCCAGCGACTCTTGACGGCACGTCCTCTAGGGTATTCTGCAAGTTATCCAGTTTGGCTTCCAACTGCTCCAACATAGATAACAGGATCATGTTAGGCAGGTTCCCTGATAGGGCTTCCATCTCACAGTCCCTCTGAGCATCAGTTTGGGATCTTGAAGAAGGCACATTATGGGTAAGAGAAGAAGGGAGTGTGGCTCTTACGGGTTCAGGTGAACACTGCAATTCTCCTTTTTGTCTTGGAACCGGCCTTTTCTCCATTCTGGAATTCTGATGTTCAAGTCCTCAGGTGTCTGTGAAGGGGAAGAAAATAGAAAAGACAACACATTATCACAGGACAATTAGGTCAAAATACTCCTTCCTGTCTCACCGCAGCTAAGGCTCGAAAGAACTAAACTGTCTCAAGAGCTGGAGAGGATCTACCCTGCTCAAGGTCAGGCTGTCCTCGAGGACATCAGGAGTTATACCCTGCTACACATCTAAACCCCGCTCAGTGCTGCCCTTACGTGATATGGTGAGATTTAATGCAGGTCCGCTCTGCCCTGCCAGAGAGGACTCCCTACCCAGAGCTGATCTGTTAAGCTTCAAAATGTATCAGTATGACCTCATCAAACCTAACCCTACAATTTAACGGACTTATTACGTTTTTGTAATTCTTTATTTTTTTTATGAAAATGTGGTAAGCATTACCATAATGGATATTCCCTATGAAATTGAGCCTTGAGAAATAATAGATTTAAATTCCCAGATAAAAATACACATTTTCTGGTCAGGAATTGAGCTACCTAGGTCACGTAATCTCTGCTGATGGGGTCTGCCCCAAAGGTGAATCAATTGAAACCACACAGGAAATACCAAGACCCATAAAGAAAGAAGAGGCACTCGCGTTTTTGGTGAGAAACTTTCTATTCTCAGTTTCTACCTAATTTACTTGTGCCATGTGAGCCCTGCTGAGGAAGGGTGCAGACTAGGTGTGGAGTAGGGAATGCGAGAAGAATTTGCAGATGTTAAGGAGAGTCTTGTGAATGCTCACAGTCTGCATAGTTTTGCCCCATTGTGTTGTTACGGACGCCAGAGACAAGGGCCCAGGAGTGGAACTGAAACAGCGGCATGGTCGGAAAGCAAGTCATGATTGCCTTTGCATCTAGGGCTTTGCCGGGGGCTGAATGTAGACATTCGAATACTGAGATGGAGGCATTGGCCATGTTTTGGGCTCTCAAAATAAACATTGTTGTAGAGTGTAGGAAACTGTAAGTAGAGGATGTTCGACTAGTCCAAACTGGACCCAATCTATGCAGCTGCTACAAGGTGCCTGCTTTCTAGTGTCAAATAAGAGGCAATCTCTTTCTGGCGTTTAATATGATACATGCACAATGACACAACTGACAGAACTTGCCAGACCGAGAAAGAACTGTTGATCTTTACTTTCAAGCTCTACATATTTTGAGCAAACAGTCGAAGAGCGCCCATCTCCGAAGGCTAGTAGACATCAAGCCATTAGTCATTATGGCCATTAACAAGCAGAACTTCTGTCTTTGCTACATTTCACTTTAGTTTATTGCAACCCAGCCACTGCCATAGGACAGGCATTGTTTGGTGGAATGTGCGGGGAGAAGAGGGTTAACTGTCTAGACACAGCAAGATCTGGGTGTCGTTAGAACACATAAATGCTCTAACACCTTTCTCAAGCAAAGCTTCAGCAAGTGGGATTACATAGCTGGTGAACAAATGGGGCGAGATTGAGGACCCATGAGTCACTCTGGAATTACATGCAATGTGTTGGACGGAAAGTTTCCCAATCCGGAGATACACGTTCAGCCTGTAAAGAATGATATGAACCTCTTTAGAGCCTAGCACCCGATGCCCAAAGCCTCAACATGGTTCACCAAGTTGGAGTACTCAACTGTGCGAAGACAGCAGAGAGATCTAATGAGAACAAAGCATTGGCTCCGGCTCCCATTTCAGCTCATCCATAATAGGGAGAAGCACTGTCTCTGTATTGTGTGATGGCCGAAATCATGCCCTAGTGTCCTTGAGACAGTGGTTTTGGTACAAACCTTTCCACCAGCTAAGAGCAAAAGAAAGTAACAATATCGGTGATAACTTTTTAAAAAACAAGGAATCTGCTCCTGGCTTCCAGAACAAGGGATTTGCTGTGGTGTCTTTAAGAGCGGCAGGAACCATACCATTAACAACTAAGTGGGGAGTAATGGCAGAGGTACTGGTCCAACTTAGAGATTCAATTGTTTGAAATTTGTTACAGGATTGACGTTGTTCAGCTAACCAGATCTAGTCACCTCAAAAGGAAGATGCAGAAGTCTCAGGGAGGAAAGTGGAGAGCTCCCTGTGTCAAATAATACTAGGTGCTGAAGTGGTCTCTACCAGGGGGAAGGTACGTGAATCAATCTCCTCCATTAAGGTTTTCGTTTTGTTGTGTCACACAGTTGGTGAAACAGTGTGAGAGTGAATTATAAATTGAAAGTTTCTGTGAAGGTGACATACAAAGGGACACGGATGAGTTGGATGAGAAGATGAAGTCATTGTAGGAGGCGACAAACAAACAGATTCTCTGAGCGAGAGCAATAACCCCGCCACATAACTTAGTTGGGGAAAATAAATATAATATTTCAGTAAAGGAGGAGGACTTGAGAAGAGGTCCTGAAGGAATAATATCAGGATCGAGGAGTATATATGCGTGAAGAAGGGGAAGACAAGCTTGCTTGCTACTATGTGTTGTTGGGAAGGACCTACAGATGTTATCCACCTTCCTAACAAAGAAGGTGGCAAGGTCCTCACACTCCTCATTGGACTTGATGGTTGGCCCAGCAGCAGTCTGCTGGGATTGAAGGCTAGAGAGTATTGAGAGCACGCTTTTTGCAGGGTTATCACTTTCGCAGATTTTACTGGCGTAAAATGCCGCTCGGGCCAATTGAATGGCCTTGTGGTACCTCATAATCGCCGCACGGTAAATGCCCTTCGCGGCGGGATTGAAATCCCTTCTCCATATATGCTCCAGCCTCTTGCAGCTCTTGCGCATATTGGCCAAGTCGCCTTGGTACCATGGTCTAGTTTTAGTTTTGTGGTTAATAGACCATTTTGCAGTGATTAGGCTGTCTAACGGATACCTGATCCAGTCCAAGAATACCCTGTATGCCTTGTTGGCATCAACCGGCAGCCTCAGGCAGGTAACCGAGAGGCATGCGTCGAATTGTTCCCAGTTCAATTTGTGCCATGGACGTTTGAGGGAGACTGAAAGACCCGTACTCCGTACCGGGGTTATACCCTGGAGTGACATATGGACTAGGTAGTGGTCTGACCATCCCATGGGGATGGGCGTGTGCACTGTAAGTGAGGGTATGTTCGTAAAAGACTGGGTCTAACAGGTGGCTGGCAATGTGCGTCGGACCCGATACCAATTGCACAAGCTGACAAGCCGCGAGATCAGGTACAAAATTAGCTGTGTCTATGTCATCATAATTGTCCAGATGGAGGTTCAAATCCCCAGTGATGTTAAAGTTAGTGGCGTTAACTGCTAATACGCTGACCGTCTCCATGAGGGCAGTCCTGAAGTCATTGGATGGCCCTGGGGACCGGTATACCAGGAGCCCCGACATCGTGTAGTTGGGGCTCAGTGAGATCTTAAAATGTGCACATTCGCATCCGGTGACGACCTGTTTTAAAAAAGTACATGCGTAGCAAGATTTAAAAATATAGGCGATGCCCCCACCTCTGGACTCCCTATTTAAAGTAAGGATGCAGTAGCCAGAAGGGAGTGCAAGGCCTGGCTCGGCTATCATGGCATCAGAGAGCCACGTCTCGGTAAGGAAGAGCACATCACGGGAGGTGTCCTCTAATAGGTCATGGACATCAGCGAAGTGTTTGGCTAAGGAGCGACAGTTCAGATTGAGGATGCTAAGATGCTTACTGGGATGGGGGAGGTAGCAGCGTGGGGGCGGGGCTAGTACAGTACTGAAGCAGCACTGTATACAGCAGAATGGGCCCTCAATGGCGTCCCCATAGGACTTTCTACAATTGCTCACCGAGTTCCTGATTTTTAGGAGGTCATTCCGAGTGTAGAAGAGCCTATCTCTAGTGGGGGAGGCAGCATGCCTGGCGGCGAGCTGGCTTGGACGGGAGCAGACAGCCTTGCCTTTGGCGCGCCATTGGTGTGCCCGCTGAGTGCTTCTGCGACATCGGCCCCTTTTTACTGGGCTTGTGCCGAGTTTTGAGCAACTAGACCGTCTCCTCACCCAAAATGGAAGAGGAGCGTGGCACACGGGAAGTGGGTCTCCGCCACTCTCAACTCCCTCCACACAAACAGCCCGCTCATGGTTGGTGGTGGACGGGGGAAGGATTGGCAGATTTATAAAGCACTCAAGGTCTCACACACACACACACACACACACACACACAAACACACACACGCACGCACCCACACACACAAGTTAAAACAGAACAGCTTCCTGCAACCGGGCAGTCCTACACGTCAGTTACATTCTGCAAGCAATAATGACATTCCTTCTTAGGACCGTAGACTCGGATTATGCAAGTTTTTAACATTTTTTAGCCACCAGTGGTGCCACCATCATCACTGGTTTTAAGCAAAATTTCTTTAAGGTGAAGTCCAAGGACCAGGCTGCCGCCCTCAAACTATCCTCAAGACGGCTACCCAAGGTATAGGCCTTTGATGCCATCGAACCCCTCACCGAGTGCAACCAAAAGATGGAGACACTGATTCCATCCTTTGCCATAATCCACCGAAACCATTGTGCATTTGTTGTTGGGGGAACTGGCTTGATTGCAGTGAGCAGCTGTTTTGTCCCAGTGAGTCTCACCTCCACTGTTATGGTCTCATAACCTTGTAAACAACTTACTATGCACAAGTTATGCACAATTTAAGATTGCCTGGCAATGCCAGATATTCAACTATCCTAGTGTGCAATTTGGAATTTCTTGACACTGACGGTAACTCCTTCCAGTGTGTACACTCTGAACGAAATATCCAGGGATCTGACATCAGAGACCCATTTACCTAATATAAGACATGACAAACTAGCTATTTTACGCAACAATTCCTTTCTGGAAAGTAATGGGTTGTCGTGCCAAGATTCCAAGAAGTGCAGAACCACATTCATGTCCTGCAATTGTGAATATCTAGGTTTGGGAGGAAGTGAAAGTCTGATTTATCTGAGAAGTCTATATACCCGAGGATGCTTCCCCTGTAACCTTCCTTGCCATGAAGTGGAAATTGACCTTCGCTACCAAGAGGTGGCAGTTTCCTTGGACATCCCTAAGAATGTTTTGATTCTGGGGAACACGGATTGGAGAATCCAATGAAAGGTCAAGAAGAACTGGAAACCAAGCTTGCAATCTCCAAACCATACCAACAGGTTCATCTTCTGTCTCCTGACCTGTGCCATAAGCTTCACGAGCATGGAGAACAGGGGACATGCATAATTGAGCGCCTGCCTCCAGTCTTGACAGAACACATCAGTTGCCTCTGCTAGAGGGCCCGGTATGCAGCTTAAAAACCGAGGAACAGGTGAGCAAGTCTAGATGTAAACAGGTCTATGTGGCATGGTTTCCACCAGGTCATTATCAAGTGATCGAAAAACAAAGGGGCCTCGTTAAAAAACGGGTGTGCCAGGCTCATCGGGCCCTGGCTGTGCCGCGATCTAACGTAAGCCCAAATCCACTGAAGCCCCTTTACAGTAGGAGCAAATTAGAGAACTGTGAGTGCGGAGTGTACCCCGGGCCCCGGGCCTCTCCCCTCAGATACCAGGTGGGCAGACCGATCTCTAGATACCTGGGCGAGCCCTGAAGTCTGACTACCAGCGGCCCCTGAACTAGCAACGAGTGCCACTAATCACCTGCCCCTCATCAGACCCCCATTAAGCAGTGAGAGCAGCGCATCTGTAAGGCTGGGTATTGCGCCGGGAGACCATACCTAGAACTGCATCTGCCCAATAAAATACGGGTACAAATAGAAGGAACCCCCTGGGCATACACCACAAAACTGGTACCAGCGCACTCCAAAAGTAGTGGTAACTCTTGAGTAAGGCCCCACCACCCTATAGAGGCAAGTTACCTCACACTGCTTGCAAGGTGCAAAGATGGTGAGAATTACATGTGAAAGAAGGTGACACTGACCTAAAAGATAATCACCTCTTCAATCACGCCCTTGCATAACCAAAAATGGGCCGTACAAGGGAGAAACAACCAGGCCCACTCGCATCGGGGGGAGCAGAACATAACGAGCAGGACGGCGCAGTCCAAGTACCTGATAAAGACTGCCTTCTCCTAACAGCCGCCGAAGACCCTCAAGATAAACTAGATATTATCCTACAGGAAGTCCGGGAATCAAGGAAGGTGATTGAGCAACAAATGAGCACACTAGCAACAGGCTTCGCGCTCCTAATGGCGGATCATGACAAAACAGCTACGACTGTGAAAAACAATAAAATGCTCCTCACTGAAATGGTACCACAACACAAAGCCTGCGCAGAAAAGATAGAACTGTGGTGCCAGGTGTCCAGCCTGCAAGATAGGGTGGACGACGCCAAAGGCTGTTCACGGCAGAACAATGTGAGAATAGTGGGTGTAGGAAGGGGGAGGCTCTAGTTGGCGCAGTGCAACACTAGCGACAAGCAGGGACTCTCTCTTCCTCGTCAGGGCTGAGGGTTACCTTCCAGACAACCTCTGCTTACCCTCTAGGTAGTGTGGCTTAAGCAGTCGTAGGCTAATCTTTGGGGCACATAGGGTTAAACACTTGCAACAGTACACCTTTACAACCAACCCACCACACAACGAGACCAGACTGTATTCTGTAAAAATATATATCTTTATATAGATTTTAAGCAGGCTTGTGAATACAGTCAATGTACTTTATGAAGACGGTTGCAGGTTACTTAATTCGGGTTACCACAGTTCTTATGCAGTTCTCTTGAGGCCCGTAGGCCGGTGTTACTCAAAGTTCTTGTGGAGCCGGCGGCTTCCAGGGGATCTGTCCCACGTCGCGTTGCCTTCCCGGGGTCGCTGATCGTTGCGGCTCTTCAGCCGAGCAGGTCACTGGTCATCCGGGGCAGCGGTGTTCTGTGGCGGCAGGGTCCTCTCCTTGTCGTCCGCTCCGACCCTGGGGGCGGCGGCTGTGCGGCGGTGGCAAGTGGCAGTACGGTCCCCAAGTGCAGGACGTACCCAGCCAAATGTCGGTGCAGCTGTGGCCTCACAGCTGGGCTGTCGGGCAGGCTACCGACTTTGCGGATTCTCGTAGGGCAACTGTCCGTCTTTGCAGGTGAGTGACTGCTCGCTATGCAGTCCCCTCGAGAGCTCGGACCGGACGGGTCCTCCTTCCCTTTGCTCTCGGGCTCCCGGTGCAGTTGCGGTCACGGTGTTCGGGCCAGCGGCGGCTGGTCCTTACTTTGCTCTCGCTGTTGCTTTGGGCCCCGGTCACGGTGGTCGGGATGACGTTGATGCCTTAGAGGAGATTCCTCTGTCGATACTGCGGCGATGGTCAGCACCCGCAGTCGCTTTCTTCCAAGGGGGTAGCGTCCACTGGTCCTGGGACGCTGGTCAGGGGGCAAGTTCAGTTGCAAGCCCTTGGAGATCTCTTTAGCAGAGTTTGGCACAAGTAGAGCAAAAGTCTTTCCGTAGTCTTTTCTTCTTCCTCTCCTTCAGCAGCAAGGCACCAGACACAGGCAAGAGTCAGCACCCTTCCTTGTCTCTCACGGTCCTTCTCGTAGGGCAGAGTCCTTCTGTGGCCCAAACCGGATCTAATTTTCAAGGAGCAGGGCTCCTTCTTTTATAGGCCAACTCTTTTGTTCTCGCAGGCCAGGGGGGCCTTTGCATAGCCACTCTCAGTTCTGGAGTACCCCGGCGGGTGTACTCCGGCTTCTGCTTTCAGTGTGAGGGGCAGGCGCATCAGACGCCCCACAGGAGGTGGAGCCAGCATTGTCCGGACAGGGGTGGCCAGAGTACCTTGTTGATGGGGGCTTCGCCCTTCCTGGGCCAGGTGCCGGCAGAGTCATCCGCCGCTCCCCAGTAGGGTGGAGCCAGCATTGTGGTGGCCGAGCACAGTGACAGTTCGAGTCAAGAGGCACTCCTACCTCCCACTAAGGTGTAATCTGCGCATTCACCACCTGTTATCCCTCCAGCCCTGTCACTCACACATCCCAGACAGTCAGATACACATACCAGCAGAGGCGGCTGAAATGGTTAAGCAAGCAAATGCTAACTTTCTAAAAGTAGCATTTGCAAACCCAGGATACTAAAATAAACTTGACTACAAGAAATATCTTATCATCCTGAGTTCAGGCATACTAAACATGACTCGCTACCATGCTCCTTGAGCCTGCGGGGATTATAGGGTGTAATAATCCTCGCAGCTCAGTCTGGCCTAATGGAGTAGGTAGCCTTCAATAGTGAAATACGGTCTTCGTTGTAAGTCACTACTAGGACATGCCACGCACATCTGGGCTTGTCCTACCTTACACCTACAACGCACCCTGCCCGCAGGCCTACCATAGGGGTGACTAACATGTAGTCAAGGGAAGGGTCGGTGCTGGCAAGTGGGGACACTTGCCCAGCTAGCGTGACAGTACGAGACCGCACGCGGGTTCTGCGGTCGCAGTTCGCAGACACATCTTTACGGCTGCTTCGGTGGGTGGCGCAACCAGCGCTGCAGGCCCACCAGCAGTATTGGCATCTACAAGCCCCGGCACTCTCTGGTGCACTTTACTAGGGACTAACAGTAAATCCAAAGAACCAATCATGGATACCAATCGCATGTACAATTTACAGTAGGGAGCACTTGCACTGCGGCACGGATCAGCCGTGGCGCAGTGCCCTGAGTATCGGAAAACCAGCAAAACATCGGAGGCACATCAGCAAAAAGTGGAAGGGAGACTCACGCCAAGGTGCCAGGTCTAACAGTGGGGCTTCCAGAACGAAGCGAAGGAACAAACCCAATGCAATTCGTGGAACAGTGGCTACAAGACACGATCGCCCGGAACGACTAACTAACCAAATCCTTCAGCGTGGAAAGGGCACACAGAATCCCCGACACATTGTAGGGGTCGGCACAGTCCCCAAACAGAAATCACAAAAGTCGCATAAATCACGTTAAGAAAGATCAGGCCGCAGAAAACCATTCCGTACAGACAAAAGACAAGCCCATCTCCAGAACACGTAACAAAAAGCCAAAAATCAGCACTAATGACAGCACTTGACGACCAAGATACTCTCTCCCTGGCTGAGTCAATTGAATCATCCGAAGATACTAACCTGCATTCAGACTCTGAGAACAGTATGGCTCTTTTCCTGTCCATCACCCCACAATTAGTAAACGATTACCTTGGATGAATACCTTGACTCGAGGTCAATCAGGCCTTAGAAAAATACCCTAAGATAGACGAGACACTGAGCTATATGCCCTCTTGGCCTTACAATGCATACACAACATTACAAAAGGCCTGCGTCCGGCCAGCTGTATGGCAGCTGAGAGAACTCCGCCCATAGAAACATGGCAGACTATGGTACCCATCTCCCCCACTGAGACTGCACCAAAGTTCAAGTTGTATTATAAATCAACCTTGTTTTGGAGTTTGGTCCACCATAGTTCTTCGGACAGACCTTGTATTGTGCAATGTTAAGGGTACTCATACAGTTGACTCACTCCTAGGTAAGTCCGCCATGTATACAAGCTGTCAAGGAATGACAAGTCGTAAGACAATATATATAGAAACGTATGGCTATTTTAAGAAAGTACACAATACCAACCTGGAATGCTAGATGAAAGGGATCTGTGCAGAAGCGTCACAGAATATATGCCCAATTGAAAAGGTGGAAGTCACATATTGTTTTAATGCAGGAGACACACCTCACTAACTCAGAGGCCACCAAGCTACAGACAAAATGGAGGGGTCAAATATACCATACAACATACTCTGCCTTTGCAAGGGGAGCTGCTGTATGGATCAGAAACAGCACTCCCGTCATACATACCATACAACATACTCTGCCTTTGCAAGGGGAGCTGCTGTATGGATCAGAAACGGCACTCCCTTCAAATATACCATACAACAGACTCTGCCTTTGCAAGGGGAGCTGCTGTATGGATCAGAAACGGCACTCCCTTCAAATATACCATACACATACTCTGCCTTTGCAAGGGGAGCTGCTGTATGGATCAGAAACGGCACTCCCTTCAAATATACCATACAACATACTCTGCCTTTGCAAGGGGAGCTGCTGTATGGATCAGAAACGGCACTCCCTTCAAATATACCATACAACAGACTCTGCCTTTGCAAGGGGAGCTGCTGTATGGATCAGAAACGGCACTCCCTTCAAATATACCATACACATACTCTGCCTTTGCAAGGGGAGCTGCTGTATGGATCAGAAACGGCACTCCCTTCAAATATACCATACGACATACTCTGCCTTTGCACAGGGAGCTGCTGTATGGATCAGAAACGGCACTCCCTTCAAATATACCATACAACATACTCTGCCTTTGCAAGGGGAGCTGCTGTATGTATCAGAAACTGCACTCCCTTCAAATATACCATACAACATACTCTGCCTTTGCAAGGGGAGCTGCTGTATGGATCAGAAACGGCACTCCCTTCAAATATACCATACAACATACTCTGCCTTTGCAAGGGGAGCTACTGTATGGATCAGAAACGGCACTCCCTTCAAATATACCATACAACATACTCTGCCTTTGCAAGGGGAGCTGCTATACGGATCAGAAACGGCACTCCCTTCAAATATACCATACAACATACTCTGCCTTTGCAAAGGGAGCTGCTATATTGTTCAGAAACGACACTCCCTTCAAATATACCATACAACATACTCTGCCTTTACAAGGGGAGCTGCTATACGGATCAGAAACGGCACTCCCTTCAAATATACCATACAACAGACTCTGCCTTTGCAAGGGGAGCTGCTGTATGGATCAGAAACGGCACTCCCTTCAAATATACCATACAACATACTCTGCCTTTGCAAGGGGAGCTGCTGTATGGATCAGAAACGGCACTCCCTTCATACATACCATACAACATACTCTGCCTTTGCAAGGGGAGCTGCTATATGGATCAGAAACGGCACTCCCTTCAAATATACCATACAACATACTCTGCCTTTGCAAGGGGAGCTGCTGTATGGATAAGAAACGGCACTCCCTTCAAATATACCATACAACAGACTCTGCCTTTGCAAGGCGAGCTGCTATATGGATCAGAAATGGCACTCCCTTCAAATATACCATACAACAGACTCTGCCTTTCCAGGGGGAGCTGCTATATGGATCAGAAACGGCACTCCCGTCGAATATACCATACAACATACTCTGCCTTTGCAAGGGGAGCTGCTATGGATCAGAAACGGCACTCCCTTCAAATATACCATACAACATACTCTGCCTTTGCAAGGGGAGCTGCTATATGGATCAGAAACGGCACTCCCTTCAAATATACCATACGACAGACTCTGCCTTTGCAAGGGGAGCTGCTGTATGGATCAGAAATGGCACTCCCTTCAAATATACCATACAACATACTCTGCCTTCGCAAGGGGAGCCGCTATGGATCAGAAACGGCACTCCCTTCAAATATACCATACAACATACTCTGCCTTTGCAAGGGGAGCTGCTATATGGATCAGAAACGGCACTCCCTTCAAATATACCATACAACATACTCTGCCTTTGCAGGGGGAGCTGCTGTATGGATCAGAAACGGCACTCCCTTTGTTGCATTAGACCAAAGAGTGGCTGTGAACGGTAGATATGTATTGATCCACGGTACACTAGACGATATGCATATAGTGATTGGCAACATATGCGCCCCAAATGCAGAGCAGGATACATTCTTAGGTACCCATAACAATATCCTAGCTGATTGGGTAGAATACCCCTGGCTTCTGGGAAGGGATTACAATGCAGTCCTTGATATGAACCTCGATCGCTCTCACCCTCCATTGCAGGGAGCAGGCGCCAAGAAACAAGCAGCCTCTCTGCATAGATGGGTGAAGGGATGGGCACTAACCGATGCTTGGCGCACTAAGTCAAAGTCAAAAAGTAACTTTATTTCGATTGAATTTACAATCATAAAAAGTACATTTAAAAACAGATATTTGCAACAGTTTATAAAAAGTTTCATTTACTCAATAATTACTAAAGGAAGCATAGCACTATGACTCGGAACGTTGAGAGATCATTCAAATTCAACTAAACATTGACACTCTATACAGGGATATAGTAGCATAATAGTCATTTGCGCAAAAAATGGAGTCTTAAGGGGCAGTAGCCAGAATTTGGGAATGAATTTTCAAACAGGCTTTGAGGTAACAGGCTACAGTTTTGGCAGTAAACGGAGTATCTAAGTGCTGAAGTGCCAAAAGAGCCGGTCTGCATCTTCTCAGTCCTAGCTGTCGGAGAAGTGGGACTAACCAGCGTTTCCGCGGGGTCTCATAAAAGCTGCAGAAGAAGGTTACATGCAGGGTTGACTGGCGAGAGTGTCCATCACATGGACAGCTAGCTAGTTCACGTGACCAATCAGAGGGCATAGGCAGTGAAACAAGACGATAAAATAAATCAAACCGAAATCTGGTTAAAACATATCTCTCATAATTAGACAGAAAAAAAGACAAATAAGGTTGAATGCCATAGGAGGATTGAATCATCGTTAAATGAACATTTGACTTTTTACCAAGTTCTGAGCACAAACGTAAATCGCTTAAATGGGCGACACATAGTTTCTTCAAAGCTTTTCTTGGTATGGCCAATAGTGATACAGGGTCAGTGAAATATGCAGGGCAATTCAGATCATTCAAAAATTTAAAAACATATAACAGCCAGGGAATCTTTTTCCAGTAGGTCAGTGTAAGACAATCGGATATTAGTAACCTAGTAAGATGACATTGCTCCTGGGTCCATATGCGATGCCAAAGGAGAATCGGCTGATATCTAATGATGTCGGTTAGATACTCCCAGCCGAGCTCCATATGGGTGCCATAAGTAGAAGCACTTCGGGGAAGGGCTAATATGTATTTCAAAAAGTCGTTTTCAGTGATTTGAAGCTCATTAGCGGGCATGTAGCCCCATACACCCGCTCCATAAGTGGCCACGCTCATACATTTGGCTTGGTAAATCTTCAAAATTACAGCAGGGGCGGGCTTGCCCAGTTTCCTTGAAAATGAAGTCAACGCAGATGTTGTGCGTTGAAACTGCTGTTTCTTGCTGGAAGTGGCAGGTTTCCAGGAAAGATGTTTATCAATAAGAATCCCTAGATATGGATATGTGTTAGCGGTTTCTAACCTGGTCTTCCCGATAAAAGCAGATTTACATTTTTGGGCTTTCTTGCCGATATTCATAACAAAAGTCTTGGACTTATTAACTTTAAGTCCAAGAGAAAGCATGAATTGGCAGTATTTGTCTAGCTGGATCTGGAGTTGGTTGGGTGTCCTTGCTAAAATGACAGCATCGTCTGCATATAATAATGCAGGGATTGGGCGGGTATTAATGCAGGGGAGATCTTTGCTGTCAACTAGCATCGCTTGCTCCAGCCCGTTTGTGTAGATGTTAAATAGGAATGGAGCAAGGACGCACCCCTGCCTAACGCATTTTACAATGTCAAAAGATTCAGAAAGCTCCCCTTTAATGCCATATCTCACACAAGCTTTTGCATCCGAGTATAGCTCTCGGAGAAAGTTCAGCAGTGCAGGATCTATGCCCAGATTACTCAGGATCTCCCACAGCTTGGAATGAATTACACAGTCAAATGCGGAACTCAAGTCCACATAGACTAGGTAAAGATTACCGCCTTTGGCCCAGGCATATTTGCCCATGAGCAAAGTCAGGTTTAAGGCCTGTTCAACAGTGCCCAATCCCTCCTGGAAACCAAACTGCAAGTCGGTTAAGATCTTATTCTCTGAGGCCCAGTCCCGGAGATGCTCCAAAATTAGTCTACCGGCGACCTTTCCCAAAGAATCCAAGAGGGAAATGGGCCTGTAGCAGGCTGGATTGTCACGTTCTCCCTTTTTAAAAATGGGTAGGAGCACAGAAGTGGACCAAGAATCAATAAGGCCGATCTGAGTCACTGCGGACATGACCTGCGTAACAATTGGGGACCATAGGTCTATGTTGCTCACAAAGATATCTAATGGGACCCCATCAGGGCCGGGCGCTTTACCGGTCTTTGAATAGGTCAGCGCAGCGGTCACCTCCCCTAGATCGAAATGAAGGTCAATAGGATAGATATTGTTGCTTGTGGCAGCTGCCACCTCTAGTCTAGAGACCTCGGTTGTTAAGGTGGGGTCCCCAAAGATCTGTGAGTAGTGTGCTACCCATTTTTCAGCAGGTACTGCCACATCTAGACGCCGTACAGCTGTCGCATCAGCTAAAAAAGGGGCCTTAACTGTTCTCCAGAACAGGGTACAGTTCTTGCTTAATGTGCTCTGATGTAATTGGGCCCAAAGGTTGTTTTTTATTTCCCGTTTACGGGATTTTTGTGCCATCATATAGTTTTTTCTTAGGGAGGCGATTAGGGGCATGTCCCTGACTTGATTGTGTAGAGCACTTTTTAGTGCGCGCAGGGCTTTACGGCAGTGAGAATCGAACCACCCTCTGGAATCCTTATCATGAATCTTGTGTTGGCGTGCAAGCTCTTGTCGAATAGCTTCTAGGATTTTGACAAAACTAGAGAGGATCAACTGAGGGGATGATGACTTCTCCAAGCAGTGATAGATTAAGGGAAGATACAGATACTACAGAATCACGACAAGTAGAATGGGAAGGCATTTGAGACAGTTATTAGAGGTGTAGCTATCAGCACAACAGTGGGAGCCCGACAAACGATTAATAGAGAGCTAAAAGAAATAGAAAGTAGACTGGAAAAGACAGCAATCACTGAGACCTTAAAGGAACCAGCCCTACAAGAGGCTCGCATCACACATGCTGGACTCTTAAAGTGACTACGAGTCATAGATTATCGAACATATACACAAAAACAACATGCAGAGGCCGATCAGACTGGCTCTCTCCTGGCCAGGACTTTGTGTTTATGTGCTCGGCCATGGAGAGCTTGCCATCAATGAGGAAACCGGCCACCAGTCGTTGGTCCAAACTCTATGCGCATTACCGAGGAGCAGGATCCCTGATTTTCTGGCATTCATTAACAGGTGGTTGTTAGTCATCCAATCATTAACTGAGGCCATACAGTTGGAGAATCTGATTTTGGTGTCACCAGGGTCTGTTCCGATCTTGATCACCAATTGTGTGTCGTCAGCGTTCGACACTGTGTCAAACCCATAGTTTCGGATGATTTTTGCTAAGGGGGACACGTAAAGATTAAAAAACGTCGGGCTCAATATGGACCCCTGGGGGACACCTTTGTCAATATTCCGTTTTTTGGAAGTGAAGGCGCCAATTTGGACCTTGGAAGACCTGTCAGCCAGGTAGCTCCTGATCCACCCCAGGGCCGGGCCTCCGACACCAATCTCCGACAGACGAAATAGCAGGGTGTTGTGGGAGATGGTGTCGAAGGCCGCGGAGAGATCAAGCAGGATAAGGACTGCGGATTGCCTGGCATCAAGGGAGAGCCTGATGTTATCTACGATTTCAAGGAGGACGGTCTCTGTACTATGGCAGGCCCTGAAGCCAGATTGGGATGGATCAAGCAGTTTATTTTCTTCCAGGTAGTGATAGAGCAGGTGGTTAATCAGTGATTCCATTGTTTTTCCGAACAGAGGTAGAAGAGAGATTGGACGATAGTTGGAGAGTTGAGTTGGATCAGCAGCTGGCTTTTTTAGAATAGGACGAATGGTGGCTTCTTTCCAGTGTATGGGGACAGTGGCTTGTGTGAGGAAGAGGTTGGAAATATTGGTAAGGTGAGGAATCAATACTGGGGCGATTTTAGAGATAATTTGAGCAGATACTGGGTCGTCTGGGGATCCGGATTTGATCTTGCTGAGGGCTAAGTCCACCTCTTCCTCCGTTATTGTATGAAATTACATAAGCGAGGGGGAGGATGGCATGCTGATTGCATTTATTTTCAGAGGGGGATTGGTGTGAAGCGGAAACTTAGAGGCATTGAGGGAAGTTTGGCAAGCAGGGGGGTGGTTGGTGAATTCTTTGACTATTTTATAGAGTTCCTTTTGTGAGTTGAGGCTTGATCTATTCTGTTTGCAAGGTATGTTCTTTTTGCTGAGGCGATATGGCCCATGTAGATTTTATGCAGTTTTTAATATTTTTGCTTGTCTTGTTCATTCCGTGATTGTCGCCATTTGCGTTCAGCCTTCCGAGCCATGTTCTTGTCAATTTTTAGATCGGGGGTGAACCAAGGCGAGAGTTTATCTGGGCATTTGCTAGCCTTGACGGGGGCGATAATGTCCAAGGTGTTACTAATTGCTGTTTCCAGGTCTTTGGTGTATATGTCAATTTGGGTAGTTTCTGTAACAGAAGGGATGGAAAAATGGATTGAAAAGGGCTCTGTTTGAATACTTCTCCACGTTCGGCATAGTTTGAGTTCACGTGTCGGGGGAGATTGTCTCTGTGTCCCTTGGATCTGAAATTTTATTATACGGTGGTCTGACCATAAAACTGGGAATTGTTTGATAAAAAGAATGTGAGGTGTGTTCGAAAATAATAGGTCTAGCGAGTGGCCGGCAGAGTGTGTGGGACCGGTCACTATTTGGTTTAGTCCAAGCGTGCTTAGGCTGGTGATGAGATCAATGGTGTGGGGGTCAGTCACAAGCTCTGCGTGGTAGTTAAAATCGCCTAACAGAAAGAAGCTATTGGAGGCGAGGGTGTGAGGGGCGATAGCTTCAGACAGTTTATTAATAAAGTGAGTTTTGGAGCCCGGCGGGTGGTAAAGAAGAGCTCTCCTCCGAGGATCTTTATTGGAGAACTCGATGGTGAAAACACAAAGTTCTCCCCAGTCTGACTGGTGAGATTCCATGATGTGAACCTTCAGTTTACTGTTAAAAACAATAGCTAATCCTCCACCTCTTCTGTCCTTCCTGTCCTGTTTGGTTATGCAAAGAAAAGTTCCACAGCGGATCTTACAGTAAGCACCTCTATTTTCCAATGTCCCTCTTGTGTCCAATTTGAGCTGTTATGCTGGATGTTGTGCTGATAACCTCCAGGACCTGCTGCGGTTTTGGTCCTACTGGAAATCCAGACAAAGACTTATGAAACAGAACGGAGGCAGCACCAAGGATGAAGTAGCCAGGACAATGTAGTATCAAAAATAAATTCTTTTATTTTTCTCATTTATAGGACAGCCAACGCGTTTCGCTCCCCAACCATGGGAGCTTCGTCAGGGCTGAAAGCAACACAAAAATACACCAATATTAATGACACATACCAACATGACATTTACAAAAAAAGGGACAAGATTAAAAACTACATTGAAGTTGAACATTTGGCGAGACGAGATGGCAAAAGATAAAAGAGAGACACAAAATTAAATCCTATATTTTTTGTACAACATCTTGCATTAAAGTCCAAGTATATAAACACAAGAGTGATGCAACTTGATGGTCCATATAGGACATAAATGACCAGAACCAAATGTGACAATTTGTAAAATGCCTCAGGTGAGGCAGACAGGAATAGCCATTGAATAGGACCCAAAAAAGGGAGAAAAGAGCAAGGAGGAAGGCATAAAAAGGTAAAGAGAATAGAAATAACCAATAAGTGAAACCCAAGTAGAGACAAGGCCAGAGTTAACAATGTACAATAAGTGTTCTCACCGAGAGTATTGGTCAGAACTTGAAGTGATGAAAAATGACGTCAATGGGATCGTTAGATTCGAACAGTACAGATGCTAAAAATGGTACAGAAGATTAATTAGTATATGTGAGGTGGTCCAGAGATCAAGTCCTAGTAAGTTTTGAAGGGCACTAGAACTCCTTACCCTATATCAAAATTCCGTTATCCGGATAGTATTTTAGCCACGTCAGGGTTTTTATACATAAAAGACACAATTGGTCCAAGAAAATGATGTTCCACTACATCAAAAAGAGAATAGGGAGGATTACAATCAATGCACATCAAAATTAGTATTAAAATGCTGGTTGTTGGTAAGCCATATAATATAAACTAGTCGCAAAAAAGCAATATTATCTATATGGACATAACGGGCGGCGATTCAAATTCCTACGTGAATCAATATTGTAAAATTACTCACAAATTAGTGTAAAATTTCTGGCATCCAAAGAACAGTGTATGCGCAGACCATAATAAGCTGCCACCAAAATTGCTGAAATGGAGAGAGAAAAGAAGAGGGATTTCTATATATATATATATACACATATAAATCACGCCCCCACACAGTCATATCATTAATCCAGAAGGGTAAGTTATTGGCTACTCATCAGCAGAAACGTTGTTGGGCACATATAGCATGTGTCATCCTAGTAGAACAGATATTAATGCTAATCAGGAGAACACCGTGTATGCAGAAGCAAGTTCACACATCAATGGTCCCATGCAGAAAAAGCCGTTTGTCGGATTAAAAAATATAATGGTGCTAAACAATAATCTAAGTAAGAGGAGTGTAATATGGAGGCCCATAATGCATATATATATTTAGTATGCATTTGCCGGGGTAACTCCACATGAGGGCGTATCGACCGGAACCTGCAAATCCTACTACAATTTGAAGATACTCAATCCCAACGTGTGCAGACCCCAAGAGTTGCGTTCCGTTTTTTAAAAAAACACACCCCGGGGCTACAAACAACGAAGCATTTATACATCTACAACCCAGCGAAAGGAAGTGGCAACAGGTGCATAGGAGAAACACGAAACGCTAGTGAGACGCTGCAACCAAAATACATTAACGATCAAAAGGAAACACAAGACGGTGGCGTTCAGAACCCACCCCCCCCCCTTTTTTTTAAAAAAAGATATACATAGTGCCAAGAGATTGAAACCAGGTAACTCGGCATCGGCCCTGGGACGAAACGTTTTGGGAAAAGTACTTCTAGTATCCCCTCCATACGGGTGAGAGCGGATGTAGACATCAGGTAAACCAAAGGGTAGCGCAAACTCACCTCAAGAGCCTCCTTTCAGTACGGTGTCCCCATGCCGGATTCGATCAGCTGAATTCAGCCCGATCCGGTGCGTTTTTAAAACGCCGCGCATCGGTCACATGGTGCATAATCACACACACCTGTGGTTGTTCAGACCAGTCCTATTCAATGGCTATTCCTGTCTGCCTCACCTGAGGCATTTTACAAATTGTCACATTTGGTTCTGGTCATTTATGTCCTATATGGACCATCAAGTTGCATCACTCTTGTGTTTATATACTTGGACTTTAATGCAAGATGTTGTACAAAAAATATAGGATTTAATTTTGTGTCTCTCTTTTATCTTTTGCCATCTCGTCTCGCCAAATGTTCAACTTCAATGTAGTTTTTAATCTTGTCCCGTTTTTTTGTAAATGTCATGTTGGTATGTGTCATTAATATTGGTGTATTTTTGTGTTGCTTTCAGCCCTGACGAAGCTCCCATGGTTGGGGAGCGAAACGCGTTGGCTGTCCTATAAATGAGAAAAATAAAAGAATTTATTTTTGATACTACATTGTCCTGGCTACTTCATCCTTGGTGCTGCCTCCGTTCTGTTTCATAACTGTTTGGTTATGCAATAGCCGGGTGGAAGGGCTGTGGCTATGTCCGGCAGAGAAACCTCTTGCAACCAGGTCTCGGTAATAAAAAGGAGGTCAGGTTTTTCTGAGTCTAGTAAGGCCCAGATATCCAGAGCATGTTTGGGTAGGGGACGAGCATTTCAGTAAAGACAGGTCAGGTCTTTACTGAAATGCTGTATATTGCTAGACTTTAGAGTGGTGTACACTGTATTGAGATTTTCACTAATGGTGGGGTGACTGGAGGGAAAGTGAAATTCAGGTTTGGAGTTTTTAATCTGAGGCAGAGTAGTCAGAGGACCCAGCTGGGCATCCAGAGGTGCTCTGTTCAGATAATGTAGCTCACGGCTTGTATATTTGACAGTTGCCATCTTGAGTGTAACAGGGAGGAAGATACAAGCCCGTTCGCGCTGGTCTGGCGCGGACGGGCGCAGACGGGCTTGCCTTTGGCTGCGCACGTCCGCTCGGCGCACCTCTTTTTGAGTGCGAGGTGGGCGGGACCGCTGCAGAGAGGGGTGGAGTGCTGACCTGCCTTGTCAGCTGTGGTGGGAGGCGGCAGCTTACGTGAGCAAGATGGTGCTTACCCCTCCGCACAAACAGCACAAGCTGCGGCGGACCGAAGGGGCACAGAAGGAAGAGCCAGATACAAATACAAGGACAAACAATTCGCTACCAAGTAAGTGTGGCAATTTTAAAAGAAAAACAAGACAAAATTGGTTTAAAAAGACGGGTGCTCTATTAAAGCGCGACTAGCGAGTCTGTCTCACACAGATGGTTCAGTGTCTCAGTTTCTAACACACTGCTGCGCGCGTCCGCTCGGCGCGCCTCTTTTAAGTGTGAGGTGGGCGGGACATCTGCAGCGAGGGGTGGAGCGCTGACCTGCCTTGTCAGCTGTGGTAGGAGGCGGCAGCCTACGTGAGCAAGATGGTGTTACATAGGGCCTACCTTACACGGCACTGATTAAAAAAAGATGTAACCGGAGGTGGGAGATCACTGTCCCCAATCTTTGAACAGAGTGCTGATCTGCTACATATGTTATGGGCTTGTCCTCGATGGTCCCCTTCTGGGCAAATGTGATGAAGGTCTAAGGAACTGTTACGAACATAATAGGGGGACACACCTCAGAATACTTTAATCCAGGACTGCGCCGTAAACGCAAGAAAACAACAGTGCATCCCGATTTGCGAACTTAGCCCTAATATTGGAAATACCCTCAATTACTATGAGGTGGAAATCCGCATTGCCAACTGCAATGCTCACCTGGCATGGAGAAGGAGTCAGATGGGGAAGGGCCGAGAGCATGGCAATAAGGAGGGAGGAAACCATGGGATTAAGAAAGACCCCTATTTCACTAGAATGGGCCGCAGTGCTTGAACTCTTTATACCCTCGGAAGCTCCATTACATTAAGACGCTGTCGTTTAGATACTCACCCACCAATACAAAACGAACGAATGAATATACCAGTGACAGCAGCACTGCTACTACGAGTTACAACACAGTCAATGCATCTTCTACGGAGGTAACACCTCTTTACAGAATAGAAGTAAGTTGTAATAATCGCTCTCTGATTACAATAGGAAACTCCGATATGCATTTTGTTACATATGATTCGCTGTCTCCCAGCTGACCCTCCCACCCACAGAGGTAGAGCCTGTGCTCACCCTCGTGAAGAGCTGTGTCCGTCCTGCTCCTCGCAGAAACGGTCGCTCCCCCCACCTCCCCCTCCTGTTGGTATCGTATGCGTTACTGCCTCTCTCCTGGAAAGCTTTCTGTGCAGCGCTAGATTTAAATTGATTGATTGTGGGCAGCGCTTGTCTCGTACTACCGGCGCTATTATTGTATTACTGCCTCTCTCCTATTTAAATTGATTGATTGTGGGCAGCGCTCGTGTCGTACTACTGGCACTTGTATTGATACTGACCTGCGCAGCGCTCGTGACCTGGGAGCTTTAGTGCCACTGCAATTGCTTTATAATTAACATTGTGTGCGTAAATTAAGCTCTTGACGTCAATCTCGCCAACACTGAACACCTTCACTTCCAGATCCACATCGACCCCAAGTCCACACTCAGAGGCACCCTCCTTTACAGGCCACCAGGACCCTGCGCACAATTTAGTGAAGACATCACGGACTTCATCACTCCACACGTGCTCCCCTCCGAGGATTACATCCTTTTGGGAGACCTCAACTTTCACCTTGAAAAGAACAACGACCGCAACACCACCACCCTTCTGGACAACCTCGCTAACCTCGGACTCAAACAACTTGTCACTACCCCCACCCACATCGCAGGTCACACACTCAACCCTATCTTCACCTCCAGCAAACATGTCTCCTTCACCCAAACCACAGCTCTCCTTTGGACTGACCACAGCTGCGTCCACTTTACCTACAACAAGCCCACATCCAACAACCACCCCCAACCCTCTCTGCAAAGAAACTGGAACAAAATCACCATCGACCAGATCTCCTCATCGCTTCTTCTAAACCCCCCAGCCCACTCCGCAAACCCCAACCAAGCAGCCACCAACCTCACCCAATGGTTATCCAACAGCGCCGACACCCTAGCACCACTGAAAAAACGACAAATCAAACTAGGCAGCAAGAAGGCCTCCTGGTTCAACGATGATCTTAAGAAATCCAAGAAACTCTGTCGCTCCCTCGAGAAGGCCTGAAAAAAAGACCCAACCACCAGCACCAAGGACGCCTTCAAAAACGCCACCCGCATACACCACCAACTGATCCGGAATGCCAAGAAAGCCGCTTTCAAGGACCGACTAGATAACAACGCCCACAACAGCAAGGAATTATTCAACATCGTCAAGGAATTTACCAACCCCTCAGCCAACTCTAACGACATCACCCCCTCTCAAGCCCTCTGCGACTCCCTAGCCTCATTCTTCCACAACAAAATTGCAGACATCCACAACAGCTTCGACAACCGACCCGATGACCAACCCACCCAACCCCCTGCAGGACCCCCACCCCCCTTGAACATCCTCAATGACTGGAAGCCAATCTCCACTGAGGACACCATCCGTCTGATGAACTCTATCCACTCAGGATCCCCCACAGACCCATGCCCTCACCACATCTTTAACAAAGCAGACTCCATTATAGCACCGCACCTCCGAGACGTCATCAACTGCTCCCTCAACTCCGCAACCTTCCCGGAAAGCTGGAAACATGCCGAACTCAGCGCCCTCCTGAAGAAACCCACAGCTGACCCCACCGAACTCAAAAACTACCGCCCTATCTCACTCCTTCCATTCCCGGCCAAAGTAATCGAGAAAGCGGTCAACAACCAGCTCGCCGCATTCCTCGAAACCAAGAAATCCCTCGACTTCTCACAATCCGGCTTCCGAGCCAAGCACAGCACTGAAACCGCCCTCATCGCAGCAACAGACGACATTCGAACTCTACTGGACAATGGAGACACAGTCGCCCTCATCCTCCTCGACCTCTCCGCAGCCTTCGACACGGTCTGTCATAGCACCCTTTTACAACGCCTCAGAAACGTCGGAATCCAAGGAAAAGCACTGGAATGGATCACCTCGTTCCTCACCGGAAGAACCCAGAAAGTCCGCCTTCCACCATTCAAGTCAGAGGCCACTGAAGTCATCTGCGGCGTACCACAAGGATCTTCACTCAGCCCCACCCTCTTCAACGTATACATGAGCCCCCTCGCGGTCATCGCACGCCAACACAACCTCAACATCATCTCCTACGCCGATGACACTCAACTGATCCTATCTCTCACCAGAGACCCTAACACTGCCAAAACCAACCTGCACGAAGGAATGAAAGAAGTAGCCGACTGGATGAAGCACAGCCGTCTGAAACTGAACTCAGACAAAACAGAAGTCCGCATCCTAGGCACCTCCCCCTCCGCCTGGAATGACTCTTGGTGGCCAGAAGCCCTTGGAAAAGCACCCATCCCGACGGACCACGCACGGAACCTGGGCATCATCCTGGATTCCTCCCTCTCGATGAACAGACAAGTCAACGCCGTTTCTTTATCTTGCTTCAACATTCTTCGCATGTTCAAAAAAACATTTTGTTGGATCCCCACCGAAACTAGAAAAACGGTCACCCACGCTCTGGTCACGAGCCGACTGGACTACGGAAACACCCTCTACGCCGGCACCACCGCAAAACTCCAGAAAAAACTGCAACGCATCCAAAACGCCTCAGCCAGGCTCATATTAGACATCCCGCGTAAAGAACACATCTCTGGTCACCTGAAAAACCTCCACTGGCTCCCCGTCAATAAGAGGATTACTTTCCGGCTCCTGACCCACGCACACAAAGCACTCTACGAAATCGGACCCGAATGCCTCAACACACGACTGTCCTTCTACACCCCCTCCCGCCAGCTACGATCCTCCAACCAAGCCCTTGCCACTGTACCTCGCATCAACAAAACCACCATGGGAGGTAGATCCTTCTCCTACCTGGCAGCTAAAACCTGGAACTCACTTCCCACTCACCTTTGCCTTACTCAGAACCACCTAGCATTCAGAAAGCAACTTAAAACGTGGATATTTGACAAGTAATTCCCCACCCTTCTTCAAGCGCCTTGAGACCCTCTGGGTATGTAGCGTGCTATATAAATTTATTGACTTGACTTGACTTAAACATAAAAATCAATAAAATATGTTTTTTTTAAACAGAGAAGCATGAGAACTTTTGATAGTACATTTGCGATGACGGTTGTCTGGCTGAAGAATGTTATAAACCATTCCCTCTCCTGCAGTACATAGCAACACGTGATATGTGGCCTCAGAGGGTCCTAGAGATGGAGGGGTATCATACATGCATCTTAAACAGGAAGCTGTTCACGCACACTGGAGTGTATGCCATAATTGAACATTTAAAGGGCTTTCTGTGATTTGAAACTGTTCATGTGCACTGAGTGTACAAGGTAACAGAAGATTTGTATGGATAAAAGGTTTAGCAAGTTTTGTGTCAAGAACTATCAATTCTATTAACTATACGAAGGTGAGGATTATGCTCCTCAATCTTTGCTGCAATATTCACAGCGGCCATTAAGACAGTCAAACACAAAAACTACATTTACCATCAATTCAGTGACTAATCAGCGCATACATGTCCCTTCATCAATCAGAGGCACCAAAACTATTCCTCTCTCTTTGCTCAATTGACCAAAAGATCAACAACTTGGAACTTCACTTTCAGAAGAACGAAAAGTCACAGTAATCAAACGGAATTGTAACGATCCGGAATTCCACTATAGAGTAGAACCCTCCGGGTGGTCATGGAAGAGAAACTTGTGTCACTAAAGACAGCAACTCCAGAAGAACCACAGATCCAACCTGTTAATGGCGCAATACCCATAAGACCTGGCCACTTACTAAAGAGGCCTTTCCTGCGCTTCTGCTCAGTACATCAAAGAAGGTAACGTCCAACCCAAAACAGAACATTCAAATAACAGAGAGGGACTTCAAATGAACATATTCAAACCAGACACAATCATGGAATATAAGATTATGGGCTTGATTCATTACTTGGAGGATGGCCTGCAGTTTTGCTTAGGGAACGGAATATTCCTGACAATGTGTATTACTCTCTTCTACGGGGCTGTGCCAGCAGGACGCAGCCCTGTAACATGGAGTAATTGTTTATTGTTTGCAAAAAGAAAATCCTGAAACTAGGTTTTCTTTTTGTAAACAAAAAATATAATGCTCCTTTCGCCATGAGAGTCTTCTCCCATGGTGAGTGGAGCATTATAATGCTTTTATTGTTCCTTCTGGCATTAAGAAACAGCATAAAGTTACTGCATGTCCAGGATCTAAACTGGACGGGCATGTAACCATTTCTCCAATGGCCCTTACTCCTGAGGGCTGTTGGAGAAGTTATGCCACGGCGGAGACAAAGTAGTCACATTATGGGCACACTGAAGGCCCACCTGTATTTAAATCAAGCAGATGGACCCTCATGTTGGCGGTATGTATATTCTGTCACTGTTGAGATGGAGTATACCCAACACCAACATAATATTCAGGACCTAATTCACATCTAATGCACATGTTGACTAACGCTGGGATAATCCTCATCCTGTGCCCTTAATAGAATTGAAAATTCTTGGTGCAGGAGCTAGATCATTTTTTATTCTATGTCAGGACCGGAGGCTGAGATTACGCTTGTTTAAAGCTGGTCAACGAGCACAGATGGCACATTGGATATTGGTTTATAATAAAATGTCTTGAAAGTAAAATCAGATAACCAATCTATACAATCATTAGATCATCTAACCTGGCGCATAATAAACATGTTTCGGTGCCATTGCGCCCCTGACTGAGTGTGCCCAAATTTACTAAGGTCAACACCGTCTTCTGCCATAAAATACCCAACCCATCTGACCAGATCAGCTGATCTGATAGGACCAAATGGCTCTTGGCAATCAACAAATGGCCTTCAGCATCTTGCTTGAATCCCAATGAGCAAAGCTCATACGCTTTCAAACATTGTACAACACAAAATGTAGGCTCATTAGGAAAACCTAAATATGAAACATTTGGGAAAGGTGATATTCTGTCTAGAAATGTGGAAAGACATCCTTTCAGGTGAAAATAACTCTTAGATCTTAAGCTCTTATAACCAAAGATCCGCTACATCACATCCAGCATAAAAGCATCGTCAGTCTGAACAACAGTTGTTTCACAATCAGGAGAAAGTCTTTTCTCAACCCGTCTGCCTTTTAGTTAATTAATTCAATAGAGCTCCCCTCTAGCCTCAACTCCCCTCTACTCCTCTGGACTCACCTCTCCTCTACACCCCTGGACTCACCTCCCCTCTATACCCTTGGACTCAGCACCTCTCTACACCCCTGGACTCAGCTCCTCTCTACCCCCATGGACTCACCTCCTCTCTCCCCCCTGGACTCACCTCCTTTCCACACCCCTGGACTAACCTCCCCCCTGGACTAACCTCCCCTCCCCCCTGGACTCACCTACCCTCTGCACCCCTGGACTCGCCTCCCCTCTCCTGGACTCACCTCCCCTCTCCCCCCCTGGACTCACCTCCCCTCTACACCCCTGGACTCACCTCCCCTCTACACCCCTGGACTCACCTCCCCTCTACACCCCTGGACTCACCTCCTCTCTACATCCCTGGACTCACCTCCTCTCTACATCCCTGGACTCACCTCCCCTCTACACCCCTGGACTAACCTCCTCTCCATACCCCTGGACTAACCTCCTCTCTACACACCTGGCCTCACCTCCCCTCTACACACCTGGCCTCACCTCCCCTCTACACACCTGGACTCACCTCCCCTCTACACACCTGGACTCACCTCCTCTCTCCCCCCTGGACTCAATCCCCCTCTCTCCCCTCTGGTCTCAATCCCCCTCTCTCCCCCCTGGACTCAATCCCCCTCTCTCCCCCCTGGACTCAATCCCCCTCTCTCCCCCCTGGACTCAATCCCCCTCTCTCCCCCCTGGACTCACCTCCCCTCTACAACCCTACACTCACCTCCCCTCTCCACCCCTGGACTCACCTCCCCTCTACACACCTGGCCTCACCTCCCCTCTACACACCTGGCCTCACCTCCCCTCTACACACCTGGACTCACCATCTCTCTATACCACTGGGCACACCTCCTCTCTATACCACTGGGCACACCTCCTCTCTACACCCCTGGACTCACCTCCTCTCTACACCCCTGGACTCACCTCCTCTCTACACCCCTGGACTCACCTCCTCTCTACACCCCTGGACTCACCTCCTCTCTACACCCCTGGACTCACCTCCTCTCTACACCCCTGGACTCACCTCTCTACACCCCTGGACTCACCTCCTCTCTACACCCCTGGACTCACCTCCCCTCTTCCCCCTGGACTCACCTCCCCTTTAAACCTCTGGACTCACCTCTCTACATCCCTGGACTCACCTTGTCTCTACACCCCATGACACACCTCCCCTCTACACACCTGGTCTCACCTTCTCTCTACACCCCTGGTCTCACCTCCTCTCTGAACCCTAGACTCACCTCCCTCTACAACCCTGGTCTAACCTCCTCTCTACACCCCTGGACTAACCTCCTCCCCACACCCCTGGACTAGCCTCCTCTCCACACCCTTGGACTCACCTCCCCTTTTCCTCCTGGACTCACCTCCCCTCTACACCACTGGACTTTCCTCCCCTCTCCCTCTGGACTCACCTCCTCTCTACACCCCTGGACTCACCTCCCCTCTACACCCCTGGACTCACCACCTCTACACCCCTGGACTCACCTCTTCTCCACACGCCTGGACTCACCTCTTCTCCACACGCCTGGACTCACCTCTTCTCCACACGCCTGGACTCACCTCCCCTCTACACCCCTGGACTCACCTCCCCTCTACACCCCTGGACTCACCTCCCTCTACAACCCTGGTCTAACCTCCTCTCTACACCCCTGGACTAGCCTCCTCTCTACACCCCTGGACTAGCCTCCTCTCTACACCCCTGGACTCACCTCCCCTCTACACCCCTGGACTCACCTCCCCTCTACACCCCTGGACTCACCTCCCCTCTACACCCCTGGACTCACCTCCCCTCTACACCCCTGGACTCACCTCCCCTCTACACCCCTGGACTCACCTCCCCTCTACACCCCTGGACTCACCTCCCCTCTACACCCCTGGACTCACCTCCCCTCTACACCGCTGGACTCACCTCTTCTCCACACGCCTGGACTCACCTCTTCTCCACACGCCTGGACTCACCTCCCCTCTACACCCCTGGACTCACCTCCCCTCTACACCCCTGGACTCACCTCCCCTCTACACCCCTGGACTCACCTCCCTCTACAACCCTGGTCTAACCTCCTCTCTACACCCCTGGACTAGCCTCCTCTCCACACCCCTGGACTCACCTCCCGTTTTCCTCCTGGACTCACCTCCCCTCTACACCACTGGACTTTCCTCCCCTCTCCCACTGGACACACCTCCTCTCTACACCCCTGGACTCACCTCCTCTCTACACCCCTGGACTCACCTCCTCTCTACACCCCTGGACTCACCTCCTCTCTACACCCCTGGACTCACCTCCCCTTTAAACCTCTGGACTCACCTCTCTACATCCCTGGACTCACCTTGTTTCTACACCCCATGACGCACCTCCCCTCTACACACCTGGTCTCCTTTCTGAACCCTGGACTCACCTCCTCTCTGAACCCTGGACTCACCTCCCTCTACAACCCTGGTCTAACCTCCTCTCTACACCCCTGGACTAACCTCCTCTCCACACCCCTGGACTAGCCTCCTCTCTACACCCCTGGACCCACCTCCCCTTTTCCTCCTGGACTCCCCTCCCCTCTACACCACTGGACTTTCCTCCCCTCTCCCTCTGGACTCACCTCCTCTCTACACCCCTGGACTCACCTCCCCTCTACACCCCTGGACTCACCTCCCCTCTACACCCCTGGACTCACCTCCCCTCTACACCCCTGGACTCACCTCCCCTCTACACCCCTGGACTCACCTCTTCTCCACACGCCTGGACTCACCTCTTCTCCACACGCCTGGACTCACCTCCCCTCTACACCCCTGGACTCACCTCCCCTCTACACCCCTGGATTCACCTCCCCTCTACACCCCTGGTCTCACCTCCTCTCTGAACCCTGGACTCCCCTCCTCTCTGAACCCTGGACTCACCTCCCTCTACAACCCTGGACTAACCTCCTCTCCACACCCCTGGACTAACCTCCTCTCCACACCCCTGGACTCACCTCTTCTCCACACGCCTGGACTCACCTCTTCTCCACACGCCTGGACTCACCTCCCCTCTACACCCCTGGACTCACCTCCCATCTACACCCCTGGACTCACCTCCCCTCTACACCCCTGGACTCACCTCCCCTCTACACCCCTGGACTCACCTCCCCTCTACACCCCTGGACTCACCTCCCCTCTAAACCCCTGGACTCACCTCCCCTCTCCCCCCCTGGATTCACCTCCCCTCTACACCCCTGGACTCACCTCCCCTCTACACCCCTGGACTCACCTCCTCTCCCCCCTGGACTCACCACCTCTCCCCCTGGACTCACCACCTCTCCCCCTGGACTCACCTCCTCTCCCCCCCCCCTCCTCTCACCCTCTCCTCTCCTCCTCTCACCCTCTCTCCTGGGTTTCTTCTTCTTCACCGTTGGAAACTAATGGACAGTTTCACTTCCGGGTCACCCAGGGCAGAGTCGGCGCCAGCGGCGGAGGCTGAATTATAGCTCTAATTGTACTTTGTATACCTTTGTAACCTGCACACATGTCACTCTTTCCTCCTGTGCACTGTTTGCTCCTGTTGTATTTTGTTTGCTCACAATTGTCACTTTTGCCTCATGTAACATAATGAAGCCTACTCTCAGAAGAATATGACCCCGCCCCCTCCTCTCACTATGGCTGCTTCCGGGTCAGCAGTGGAAGAGTCCGCTTTAGTACCGGATGCTGCTAAGCTCTCCGTAGGCCTGTGAGTAGGACTGTGTCCGGGTCACAGGGGGCAGAGTCAGCACCATTTTATTTATGCAATTTTAAATAGCGCAAACTTTACTTGAAGGTGTCAGAGCGCTTTACATAGGATCCAGTTTCAAACATAAGGACTGACGGTACAAAAAGAATTTGCAAATTTTTGACTTACATAAGAACTAGTTGAAAACATACGGACTTAGGATTACATGCGTTATAAAAAGGTACAAACAGAAAAAAATTTGCAAATGTACAAGAGATAAACTCACACAAGGAGGAGATACAAATTGATAAACTCTAGGCATATACTAGTGAAATCTCTATCTACTTAGGGAGGGGATACACATGGATATACTCTAAGAGTCAGATAGGAATGGTAGAGAGTACAAAGGTCTACTGCATATACTAGTGATTAGAGTTATCTCTATATACATAGGGAAGGGATACGAATGGATATACTCTAAGAGTCACATAGGAATGGTAGAGAGTACAAAGGTCTACTGCATATACTAGTGATTAGAGTTATCTCTATATACATAGGGAAGGGATACGAATGGATATACTCTAAGAGTCACATAGGAATGGTAGAGAGTACAAAGGTCTGCTGCATATACTAGTGATTAGAGTTATCTCTATATACATAGGGAAGGGATACGAATGGATATACTCTAAGAGTCACATAGGAATGGTAGAGAGTACAAAGGTCTGCTGCATATACTAGTGATTAGAGTTATCTCTATATACATAGGGAAGGGATACACATGGATATACAGTCACAGCACCAAGGGAGGGACAGAGAAGGGAAGGGAGACAAACCAGAGAGGGAAGCAGATAGTAACGAGTAAGACAGCGAGGACTGTGTCAGAGGCATCAGGAGAGACAATAGAGAGGTCGCTAGGACAGCGGGGGGAGGTCAGAGATCGCTAAAATGGCGGAGGAGAAAGGTAGAAGAAGAAGTGAGTCATAAACAGAAAATGGCGGGGAGCACAGAGGTCCAGGTCTGAAAGTCCAGGAAGAGGGCTGCCATAGCCGGCAAGTCCGGGGGGAGAAGGCAGTGAGTGCGCAGCAACGGTTGGGTGTTTATTATGTCCTTGCTGCAGAGAGAGCGCGTGTCCCGATGGTGCTGCTCGTCCCCAGGACTCTCCAGATGTTCAGGATCAACACTGGACGCCATTTTGGAGTCAGGCGATCGTTGCCGATCGGGGGCTTCGATGCGGTGCTGGGGGCAGCAGTCGACTCTGCCGCTCGCTGGTCGCCGCCGATGCTCGGTGCGATCGCGGGGCTGTGGAGCGACGAAGTCGAGATTAGGCTCAGTTCAGAGTCTCTGTATTATTAATCTCGGGGGCGGCGCGAGGCCCTCGCCTGCATCCGGGGGAGATTCTCCTATTTCTTATTCCCTCAAGGTCCTGCAAACAATAAGCATGACAAAGGGTCCTCTTATTGACGCTCTAAAGTCCCAGACTGTCTTTGGTTCTAATTCTGTCTCTTCGGTCGAAGTCCCCTCTCCTTACCAGGCATCGCTGGTGATCCTCGTCCTCACAATCCTCGAGCTTGTGAGGAGAACAGTGTCCGGGTCACCGGGGTCAGCATAAGCACCAACAGCGAAAGCGGCATGAAGCCCCGCCCCCTCCTTCTTAGTAATGTCTGCTTCCGGGTCAGCGCCGGCAGAGTCAGCGTCAGTCTCGGGTGTTGCCGAGAACTTCTCCAGTGTTCTAACTATATTTCCACCCCCGTCATTTTGTACACCCCCCCCCCCACGTCAGAAGGGTATCGATTCATGCAGGTTCTGCCTGTGTATTCGAGCTCCCTCGTCTGGCTGCACACCCCACGAGTCTCTGCGCATGCGTGCTTCGGTTTATGGATTTTAATTAATTGTTTTACTCTCGTGACATTATTGCGGGGGGGGGGGGGGGGGGGGGGGGGGTGGGGGGGGGCAAATAACCCAATCTGGCAACACTGGCTGTGGCGGAATTTATCATTTATTTGGGGACAGTGACACTAATGTCACCGAGTGTCACCAAATAAATGACAAATGATAAATGCCGCCGGAGCGGACCTCAAATACAGCCCCCCCCCCCTCCCCCTGGAATGCAGCCCCCCCCCCGGAGTACAGCGCGGCCGCCCCCCCCCCCCCCCTGGAGTGCAGCGACCCCTGGAGTGCAGCGCGCCCCCCCCCCCCCCCTGGAGTGCAGCGACCCCTGGAGTGCAGCGCGCCCCCCCCCCCCCCCTCCTGGAGTGCAGCGCGCCCCCACCCCCCCCCTAGCGCCGCCGCCGAGAGGAGGGTTGTTGTAGCCGCGGGTGCGGTGAGGCAGGGCTCCTTGTAATGTCTTCATGTTTGATGGGGCCACAGAGGGGAACACGGGCAGAAGTCACCTTCACCAGGTGTTCACTACAATCCGAGGAGTCTCAAGAACTGAGTGTTTACAAGAGGAGGCCTGAAGTCTGTTCACACAGAGACGTCAGGCGGTGAATACAGCTGGAGCCACAGTCCTGCGTCCTGAGACCCCCGAGCTCTCAGGTCCTAATGGAAGGAGCCCCTTTGAAAGTCAGCAGTACAGTATTATATTGATATAGCTCTCGGGTCCTAATAGAAGCAGCCCCTTTGAAAGGCAGCAGGACAGTATTATATTGATATAGCTCTCGGGTCCTAATGGAAGCCGCCCCTTTGAAAGTCAGCAGTACAGTATTATATTGATATAGCTCTCGGGTCCTAATGGAAGCAGCCCCTTTGAAAGGCAGCAGTACAGTATTATATTGATATAGCTCTCGGGTCCTAATGGAAGCAGCCCCTTTGAAAGTCAGCAGTACAGTATTATATTGATATAGCTCTCGGGTCCTAATGGAAGCAGCCCCTTTGAAAGGCAGCAGGACAGTATTATATTGATATAGCTCTCGGGTCCTAATAGAAGCAGCCCCTTTGAAAGTCAGCAGGACAGTATTATATTGATATAGCTCTCGGGTCCTAATGGAAGCAGCCCCTTTGAAAGGCAGCAGTACAGTATTATATTGATATAGCTCTCGGGTCCTAATGGAAGCAGCCCCTTTGAAAGGCAGCAGTACAGTATTATATTGATATAGCTCTCGGGTCCTAATGGAAGCAGCCCCTTTGAAAGGCAGCAGTACAGTATTATATTGATATAGCTCTCCGGTCCTAATGGAAGCAGCCCCTTTGAAAGGCAGCAGTACAGTATTATATTGATATAGCTCTCCGGTCCCAATGGAAGCAGCCCCTTTGAAAGGCAGCAGTACAGTATTATATTGATATAGCTCTTCGGTCCTAATGGAAGCAGCCCCTTTGAAAGTCAGCAGTACAGTATTATATTGATATAGCTCTCGGGTCCTAATGGAAGCAGCCCCTTTGAAAGTCAGCAGTACAGTATTATATTGATATAGCTCTCGGGTCCCAATGGAAGCAGCCCCTTTGAAAGGCAGCAGTACAGTATTATATTGATATAGCTCTCGGGTCCTAATAGAAGCCGCCCCTTTGAAAGTCAGCGGTACAGTATTATATTGATATAGCTCTCGGGTCCTAATGGAAGGAGCCCCTTTGAAAGTCAGCAGTACAGTATTATATTGATATAGCTCTCGGGTCCTAATGGAAGGAGCCCCTTTGAAAGGCAGCAGTACAGTATTATATTGATTGAGCTCTCCGGTCCTTATGGAAGCAGCCCCTTTGAAAGTCAGCAGTACAGTATTATATTGATATAGCTCTCGGGTCCTAATGGAAGCAGCCCCTTTGAAAGGCAGCAGTACAGTATTATATTGATATAGCTCTCCGGTCCTAATGGAAGCAGATCCTTTGAAAGTCGACAGTACAGTATTATATTGATATAGCTCTCGGGTCCTAATGGAAGCAGCCCCTTTGAAAGGCAGCAGTACAGTATTATATTGATATAGCTCTCAGGTCCTAATGGAAGGAGCCCCTTTGAAAGGCAGCAGTACAGTATTATATTGATATAGCTCTCGGGTCCTAATAGAAGCAGCCCCTTTGAAAGTCAGCAGTACAGTATTATATTGATATAGCTCTCAGGTCCTAATGGAAGCAGCCCCTTTGAAAGGCGGCAGTACAGTATTATATTGATATAGCTCTCCGGTCCTAATGGAAGCAGATCCTTTGAAAGTCGGCAGTACAGTATTATATTGATATAGCTCTCGGGTCCTAATGGAAGCAGCCCCTTTGAAAGGCAGCAGTACAGTATTATATTGATATAGCTCTCGGGTCCTAATGGAAGGAGCCCCTTTGAAAGTCAGCAGTACAGTATTATATTGATATAGCTCTCGGGTCCTAATAGAAGCAGCCCCTTTGAAAGTCAGCAGTACAGTATTATATTGATATAGCTCTCAGGTCCTAATGGAAGCAGCCCCTTTGAAAGGCAGCAGTACAGTATTATATTGATATAGCTCTCCGGTCCTAATGGAAGCAGATCCTTTGAAAGTCGGCAGTACAGTATTATATTGATATAGCTCTCCGGTCCTAATGGGAGCAGCCCCTTTGAAAGTCAGCAGTACAGTATTATATTGATATAGCTCTCGGGTCCTAATGGAAGCAGCCCCTTTGAAAGTCAGCAGTACAGTATTATATTGATATAGCTCTCGGGTCCTAATGGAAGCAGCCCCTTTGAAAGTCAGCAGTACAGTATTATATTGATATAGCTCTCGGGTCCTAATGGAAGCAGCCCCTTTGAAAGGCAGCAGTACAGTATTATATTGATCCAGCTCTCCCGTCCTAATGGAAGCAGCCCCTTTGAAAGGCAGCAGTACAGTATTATATTGATATAGCTCTCGGGTCCTAATGGAAGCAGCCCCTTTGAAAGTCAGCAGTACAGTATTATATTGATATAGCTCTCAGGTCCCAATGGAAGCAGCCCCTTTGAAAGTCAGCAGTACAGTATTATATTGATATAGCTCTCGGGTCCTAATGGAAGCAGCCCCTTTGAAAGGCAGCAGTACAGTATTATATTGATATAGCTCTCCGGTCCTAATGGAAGCAGCCCCTTTGAAAGGCAGCAGTACAGTATTATATTGATATAGCTCTCCGGTCCCAATGGAAGCAGCCCCTTTGAAAGGCAGCAGTACAGTATTATATTGATATAGCTCTCGGGTCCTAATGGAAGCAGCCCCTTTGAAAGGCAGCAGGACAGTATTATATTGATATAGCTCTTCGGTCCTAATGGAAGCAGCCCCTTTGAAAGTCAGCAGTACAGTATTATATTGATATAGCTCTCGGGTCCTAATGGAAGCAGCCCCTTTGAAAGTCAGCAGTACAGTATTATATTGATATAGCTCTCGGGTCCCAATGGAAGCAGCCCCTTTGAAAGGCAGCAGTACAGTATTATATTGATATAGCTCTCGGGTCCTAATGGAAGCCGCCCCTTTGAAAGTCAGCGGTACAGTATTATATTGATATAGCTCTCGGGTCCTAATGGAAGGAGCCCCTTTGAAAGTCAGCAGTACAGTATTATATTGATATAGCTCTCGGGTCCTAATGGAAGGAGCCCCTTTGAAAGGCAGCAGTACAGTATTATATTGATTGAGCTCTCCGGTCCTTATGGAAGCAGCCCCTTTGAAAGTCAGCAGTACAGTATTATATTGATATAGCTCTCGGGTCCTAATGGAAGCAGCCCCTTTGAAAGGCAGCAGTACAGTATTATATTGATATAGCTCTCCGGTCCTAATGGAAGCAGATCCTTTGAAAGTCGACAGTACAGTATTATATTGATATAGCTCTCGGGTCCTAATGGAAGCAGCCCCTTTGAAAGGCAGCAGTACAGTATTATATTGATATAGCTCTCAGGTCCTAATGGAAGGAGCCCCTTTGAAAGTCAGCAGTACAGTATTATATTGATATAGCTCTCGGGTCCTAATAGAAGCAGCCCCTTTGAAAGTCAGCAGTACAGTATTATATTGATATAGCTCTCAGGTCCTAATGGAAGCAGCCCCTTTGAAAGGCAGCAGTACAGTATTATATTGATATAGCTCTCCGGTCCTAATGGAAGCAGATCCTTTGAAAGTCGGCAGTACAGTATTATATTGATATAGCTCTCGGGTCCTAATGGAAGCAGCCCCTTTGAAAGGCAGCAGTACAGTATTATATTGATATAGCTCTCAGGTCCTAATGGAAGGAGCCCCTTTGAAAGTCAGCAGTACAGTATTATATTGATATAGCTCTCGGGTCCTAATAGAAGCAGCCCCTTTGAAAGTCAGCAGTACAGTATTATATTGATATAGCTCTCAGGTCCTAATGGAAGCAGCCCCTTTGAAAGGCAGCAGTACAGTATTATATTGATATAGCTCTCCGGTCCTAATGGAAGCAGATCCTTTGAAAGTCGGCAGTACAGTATTATATTGATATAGCTCTCCGGTCCTAATGGGAGCAGCCCCTTTGAAAGTCAGCAGTACAGTATTATATTGATATAGCTCTCGGGTCCTAATGGAAGCAGCCCCTTTGAAAGTCAGCAGTACAGTATTATATTGATATAGCTCTCGGGTCCTAATGGAAGCAGCCCCTTTGAAAGTCAGCAGTACAGTATTATATTGATATAGCTCTCGGGTCCTAATGGAAGCAGCCCCTTTGAAAGTCAGCAGTACAGTATTATATTGATATAGCTCTCAGGTCCCAATGGAAGCAGCCCCTTTGAAAGGCAGCAGTACAGTATTATATTGATATAGCTCTCGGGTCCTAATGGAAGGAGCCCCTTTGAAAGGCAGCAGTACAGTATTATATTGATATAGCTCTCGGGTCCTAATGGAAGCAGCCCCTTTGAAAGGCAGCAGTACAGTATTATATTGATATAGCTCTCGGGTCCTAATGGAAGCAGCCCCTTTGAAAGTCAGCAGGACAGTATTATATTGATATAGCTCTCCGGTCCTAATGGAGGCAGCCCCTTTGAAAGTCAGCAGGACAGTATTATATTGATATAGCTCTCCGGTCCTAATAGAAGGAGCCCCTTTGAAAGGCAGCAGTACAGTATTATATTGATATAGCTCTCGGGTCCTAATAGAAGCAGCCCCTTTGAAAGTCAGCAGTACAGTATTATATTGATATAGCTCTCGGGTCCTAATGGAAGCAGCCCCTTTGAAAGTCAGCAGGACAGTATTATATTGATATAGCTCTTGGGTCCTAATGGAAGCAGCCCCTTTGAAAGTCAGCAGGACAGTATTATATTGATATAGCTCTCGGGTCCTAATGGAAGCAGCCCCTTTGAAAGGCAGCAGTACAGTATTATATTGATATAGCTCTCGGGTCCTAATGGAAGCAGCCCCTTTGAAAGGCAGCAGTACAGTATTATATTGATATAGCTCTCAGGTCCTAATGGAAGGAGCCCCTTTGAAAGTCAGCAGTACAGTATTATATTGATATAGCTCTCGGGTCCTAATGGAAGCAGCCCCTTTGAAAGGCAGCAGTACAGTATTATATTGATATAGCTCTCGGGTCCTAATGGAAGCAGATCCTTTGAAAGTCGGCAGTACAGTATTATATTGATATAGCTCTCGGGTCCTAATGGAAGGAGCCCCTTTGAAAGGCAGCAGTACAGTATTATATTGATATAGCTCTCGGGTCCTAATGGAAGCAGCCCCTTTGAAAGGCAGCAGTACAGTATTATATTGATATAGCTCTCGGGTCCTAATGGAAGCAGCCCCATTGAAAGGCAGCAGTACAGTATTATATTGATATAGCTCTCCGGTCCTAATGGAAGCAGCCCCTTTGAAAGTCAGCAGTACAGTATTATATTGATATAGCTCTCGGGTCCTAATAGAAGCAGCCCCTTTGAAAGTCAGCAGTACAGTATTATATTGATATAGCTCTCGGGTCCTAATGGAAGCAGCCCCTTTGAAAGGCAGCAGTACAGTATTATATTGATATAGCTCTCGGGTCCTAATAGAAGCAGCCCCTTTGAAAGGCAGTACAGTATTATATTGATATAGCTCTTTGGTCCTAATTGAAGCAGCCCCTTTGAAAGGCAGCAGGACAGTATTATATTGATATAGCTCTTTGGTCCTAATTGAAGCAGCCCCTTTGAAAGGCAGCAGGACAGTATTATATTGATATAGCTCTCGGGTCCTAATGGAAGCAGCCCCTTTGAAAGGCAGCAGTACAGTATTATATTGATATCGCTCTCCGGTCCTAATGGAAGCAGCCCCTTTGAAAGGCAGCAGTACAGTATTATATTGATATAGCTCTCAGGTCCTAATGGAAGCAGCCCCTTTGAAAGGCAGCAGTACAGTATTATATTGATATAGCTCTAAGGTCCCAATGGAAGCAGCCCCTTTGAAAGGCAGCAGGACAGTATTATATTGATATAGCTCTCAGGTCCTAATGGAAGGAGCCCCTTTGAAAGGCAGCAGTGCAGTATTATATTGATATAGCTCTCCGGTCCTAATGGAAGCAGCCCCTTTGAAAGTCAGCAGTACAGTATTATATTGATATAGCTCTAAGGTCCCAATGGAAGCAGCCCCTTTGAAAGGCAGCAGTACAGTATTATATTGATATAGCTCTCAAGTCAGCAGTACAGTATTATATTGATATTGATATAGCTCTCCCTACCAAGTGCACCTACCTGAACCCGCGGCGCCGGTATATAGGAGTGCAGCTGACTTGCTGTGGCTGCTATTAATAAATACAATGAATGCTTCCATGGTTCTGAGCTGCCTGTGCCTCTGCCTTTAGTTTCCTGTGTCGCTGAGCTGTGCAGCCGCTGTCTGGCTCCGCTCTGCTCAGTTTTCAGTTGCAGCAATTGATGTACTTTAGTTCAGTGACTTTGTACAGTTTCTAGTTGCTCAAATGGATGTAATCTTATGTTTCCCTTGCCTTCATTACATGACTTTGCTCTCATAATGACAGCAGCCCCTTTGAAAGGCAGCAGTACAGTATTATATTGATATAGCTCTCGGGTCCTAATAGAAGCAGCCCCTTTGAAAGGCAGCAGTACAGTATTATATTGATAGAGCTCTCAGGTCCCAATGGAAGGAGCCCCTTTGAAAGGCAGCAGGACAGTATTATATTGATATAGCTCTCAGGTCCTAATGGAAGGAGCCCCTTTGAAAGGCAGCAGTACAGTATTATATTGATATAGCTCTCGGGTCCTAATAGAAGCAGCCCCTTTGAAAGTCAGCAGTACAGTATTATATTGATATAGCTCTCGGGTCCTAATGGAAGCAGCCCCTTTGAAAGGCAGCAGTACAGTATTATATTGATATAGCTCTCGGGTCCTAATGGAAGGAGCCCCTTTGAAAGTCAGCAGTACAGTATTATATTGATATAGCTCTCGGGTCCTAATGGAAGCAGCCCCTTTGAAAGGCAGCAGTACAGTATTATATTGATATAGCTCTCGGGTCCTAATGGAAGCAGCCCCTTTGAAAGTCAGCGGTACAGTATTATATTGATATAGCTCTCCGGTCCTAATAGAAGCAGCCCCTTTGAAAGTCAGCAGTACAGTATTATATTGATATAGCTCTCGGGTCCTAATGGAAGGAGCCCCTTTGAAAGGCAGCAGTACAGTATTATATTGATATAGCTCTCGGGTCCTAATGGAAGCCGCCCCTTTGAAAGTCAGCAGTACAGTATTATATTGATATAGCTCTCGGGTCCTAATGGAAGCAGCCCCTTTGAAAGGCAGCAGTACAGTATTATATTGATATAGCTCTCGGGTCCTAATGGAAGCAGCCCCTTTGAAAGTCAGCGGTACAGTATTATATTGATATAGCTCTCCGGTGCTAATGGAAGCAGCCCCATTGAAAGTCAGCAGTACAGTATTATATTGATATAGCTCTCGGGTCCTAATGGAAGCAGCCCCTTTGAAAGTCAGCAGGACAGTATTATATTGATATCGCTCTCGGGTCCTAATGGAAGCAGCCCCTTTGAAAGGCAGCAGTACAGTATTATATTGATATAGCTCTCGGGTCCTAATAGAAGCAGCCCCTTTGAAAGGCAGCAGTACAGTATTATATTGATATAGCTCTCCAGTCCCAATGGAAGCAGCCCCTTTGAAAGGCAGCAGTACAGTATTATATTGATATCGCTCTCGGGTCCTAATGGAAGCAGCCCCTTTGAAAGTCAGCAGTACAGTATTATATTGATATAGCTCTCGGGTCCCAATGGAAGCAGCCCCTTTGAAAGTCAGCAGGACAGTATTATATTGATATAGCTCTCGGGTCCCAATGGAAGCCGCCCCTTTGAAAGGCAGCAGTACAGTATTATATTGATATAGCTCTCGGGTCCTAATGGAAGCCGCCCCTTTGAAAGGCAGCAGTACAGTATTATATTGATATAGCTCTCCAGTCCCAATGGAAGCAGCCCCTTTGAAAGGCAGCAGGACAGTATTATATTGATATCGCTCTCGGGTCCTAATGGAAGCAGCCCCTTTGAAAGTCAGCAGTACAGTATTATATTGATATAGCTCTCGGGTCCCAATGGAAGCAGCCCCTTTGAAAGTCAGCAGGACAGTATTATATTGATATAGCTCTCGGGTCCCAATGGAAGCCGCCCCTTTGAAAGGCAGCAGTACAGTATTATATTGATATAGCTCTCGGGTCCTAATGGAAGCCGCCCCTTTGAAAGGCAGCAGTACAGTATTATATTGATATAGCTCTCCAGTCCCAATGGAAGCAGCCCCTTTGAAAGGCAGCAGTACAGTATTATATTGATATAGCTCTCAGGTCCTAATGGAAGGAGCCCCTTTGAAAGGCAGCAGTACAGTATTATATTGATATAGCTCTCGGGTCCTAATGGAAGCAGCCCCTTTGAAAGTTAGCAGGACAGTATTATATTGATATAGCTCTCGGGTCCTAATGGAAGCAGCCCCTTTGAAAGGCAGCAGGACAGTATTATATTGATATAGCTCTCCCGTCCTAATGGAAGCAGCCCCTTTGAAAGGCAGCAGGACAGTATTATATTGATATAGCTCTCGGGTCCTAATGGAAGGAGCCCCTTTGAAAGTCAGCAGTACAGTATTATATTGATATAGCTCTCGGGTCCTAATAGAAGCAGCCCCTTTGAAAGTCAGCAGTACAGTATTATATTGATATAGCTCTCGGGTCCTAATAGAAGCAGCCCCTTTGAAAGTCAGCAGTACAGTATTATATTGATATAGCTCTCGGGTCCTAATGGAAGCAGCCCCTTTGAAAGGCAGCAGTACAGTATTATATTGATATAGCTCTCGGGTCCTAATAGAAGCAGCCCCTTTGAAAGGCAGCAGTACAGTATTATATTGATATAGCTCTTTGGTCCTAATTGAAGCAGCCCCTTTGAAAGGCAGCAGGACAGTATTATATTGATATAGCTCTCGGGTCCTAATGGAAGCAGCCCCTTTGAAAGGCAGCAGTACAGTATTATATTGATATCGCTCTCCGGTCCTAATGGAAGCAGCCCCTTTGAAAGGCAGCAGTACAGTATTATATTGATATAGCTCTCAGGTCCTAATGGAAGCAGCCCCTTTGAAAGGCAGCAGTACAGTATTATATTGATATAGCTCTAAGGTCCCAATGGAAGCAGCCCCTTTGAAAGGCAGCAGTACAGTATTATATTGATATAGCTCTAAGGTCCCAATGGAAGCAGCCCCTTTGAAAGGCAGCAGTACAGTATTATATTGATATAGCTCTCAAGTCAGCAGTACAGTATTATATTGATATTGATATAGCTCTCCCTACCAAGTGCACCTACCTGAACCCGCGGCGCCGGTATATAGGAGTGCAGCTGACTTGCTGTGGCTGCTATTAATAAATACAATGAATGCTTCCATGGTTCTGAGCTGCCTGTGCCTCTGCCTTTAGTTTCCTGTGTCGCTGAGCTGTGCAGCCGCTGTCTGGCTCCGCTCTGCTCAGTTTTCAGTTGCAGCAATTGATGTACTTTAGTTCAGTGACTTTGTACAGTTTCTAGTTGCTCAAATGGATGTAATCTTATGTTTCCCTTGCCTTCATTACATGACTTTGCTCTCATAATGACACTTAAATTATAAAAATGTCACGCACAGCAACTTGAAACCCTGGCAGCTGTGGTTACGCTGCTCGAGCACGAGGAGTGTGCGCCGCTGGATCTTGAAAGCGCATGCGTGCAACCACACGCATGCGCACTAAACGGCCAGGAGCGTGGGGAGCTTAAAAATACACGCAGCCAAGACATGGGCTTTCCACGCATGCGCATAAATTTGCGCATACGTGGAAACGCAGGGGGTGTAAAGACAGATGGGGTGGGTCTATTGATAGTACACCGGCAGCAGCGACTCCGCCCCCCCTGGACAACAGCAGGCCCTGCGACAACAACAAGAGGGACAGGCAAGAGGAAAGAAAGCTGCCAGCAGCCTGCACTGCCATCTACTGGGCACTCGATGGGACCGCACCACAAGAAGCACAGAATCAGCAAACAAGCACAAGACAAGCCAAGGGAAAGCCTACAGTGACACATACGAAGACTGAGACCCATCAGCACTGCTGAAGTGACGCCAGGGGCCACAGGCACTCACCGCAATCGCAGAAGACAACCTCACGCTGGACGGAGAGGGAGAGTCAAGACGTCTACCGCAAGCAGCAAGATTCACAAACAACCGACTGGAAGCGCGCAAGTGTACCCCGGACGCGGACAGTACATGACAGCGCCTAACAGAGAGGAAGCCACACCCAAAGCACCAGAAGACATGCGAGGCAAGTACCCAAGTGTGAAGAAGAAAAGTGCGATACGCACATGAAAGAACGACGACGCCAAAGAATCGAATGAACCGCAAGGAACAAAGCTACACTGAAGATGTACCACGACGGTACCAAGTGAAGCAAGAACTTGCTATTGCAATGCACGCTGACGTGCAACAGAAGAGTAACACAAAGTCACCCTACAGCCAAAAGGAGGCGAAGCAACCAAGCACGGTCAACACCCCAAGAACTTAAAAAGCCTCACCAGAAGCACGCACGAGAAGTGCACCCACCGGAGAAGGTTCATGGAGCGGTGAAGTAACCCTCCGGAAACAGCAGAGCACACGAAGAGCGCAGGCGAAACTGCACCAACATCAAAGCACTGCAGCAGAACAAATAGCAATCCCAACAATCGCGGATAGCGAGAAGACTCACGAAGAGAAAGCTGTCCACCCATCTGGTAGCAAAGAAGATCACCCAAGAAGAAAAGGACACCCTGTGGCACCCCTTAAATGCAAATTGAAACAGGTGTTGCGCACACACATGTCCAAAGGACATGTGTGTGTGTAACATGCAACTTACAAAAATGCATTTAAATGCATTTTTATAAGTTTTCGCTATTTACCACGAGGTTTGACCTCGCGGTAAATAGCGGCCCAAAATTGCGAATTCGCAATTTTTAAATGTTTCATGAATAGCATTTAAGGAATCTCTAATAGAGATTCCTTAAATGCTATTCCTCGCAAATTTGCGAGTTCATAAATAGCGAATTTTGCATTTGGGATGATGAATTCCAAATGCAATAATTGCACTCGCAAAGGGCCAGATTCTCAGAATCTGGCCCTTTGCGAGCGCAATTTCGCTTGATTAATCAGGCTGTTAGAGTCTGGGCTGTTGTCTTTTGGTGGTGTGGGGTCACAACAAACCCAGTGCCTTTAGCAACACCTGTGCTTGCAGCAGGAATTCCCTAATGCACAGGATCCAAACGTTAACTCCGAGCAAGAATCTATGCATCCTGAAGCACAGGAACCAGATCAGAACAACGAGCTCGAACAGACCTGTACTGATGCAGAGGGTTCGGATCAGAACTACATGCTTGAACCACTGTATCCAGAATCACAGGTTCAATATCCGTATTGCAAGCCAGAACTGCTCTGTCCTGATGAGCGGGGTCAGTCTGTGCCACCATCATGCCTAGAACTGGATAAAATTACTGCAGATGTAGATACCCTCACAAACTAGATGGAGAGAGGAAATACTAAATCACATTTATTGCTGTTCGAAGCCACCCCAGGTATGTGTTTCGCTACAAATGTGCTCTCGGAGAGCAACTAACACATGTAACCTCTTCAAAATGTGTATGGTCCAGATTTTACTAGGTCTCCGAGGGGATCATTTTGGCTTGGATGGAACCAACTGAGAGATACCGACCCCCAGAGTACGAGTACCCAAGGTTCAGATGTGTCCCTGCGTTCTCTGCCTCTGTTTCCACACAGGACTGCATCCTTCCTGTGCAGAAACAGGCCTGGTTATGGGAATCTGCATGAGACAAATAGGCCAGTAGCTCTCATCCTTCCTTGTCCGTCCCTATTCCGGGCTGAGGAACTGGAAATAGCGCTATTCATGGGAGGAATTATTGGCCAGAATCACACGTAATAGTCGGATGCAAGTGACATGGTGCTCATTGAGAATAGCAGACGTGCAGTCTAGGGGGAACTGTGTTTCCAGTTGCACAGTTACATTGAGTAAGACGCAGTCGTCTCCAGATCCTGATATAAAAATCCTAGTCTGTATTCAGCCTCAACAGCCGGGATGACCAGGGATGTTCTTGCCACTGCAGGGTTCTCCAGGAGTGCACACCTCCTCGTTGCGAAAGACAGGCACACTACGTGAGTTATGTGTCGCTTGTGAGTTCACCCCCGAGTTCCAGCTCAGTCCCAAGTGTTATTAACGGTTTTATGGGCAGATAAAAGTAGCCATGATCTCCCTACAGCAGCATCCTGCCTTTAGCAAACTCTTTAACTATGTAAAATGTCATCGCATCATCACACGTAACATGCTGAGTTAGGGTTTGCACACCCGTAGTGAGAGTTATGGATTGTGGTTCTACCCATACCTTGCAAATTTCTGTGGTTTGTTGGTTTTAAGTCTTAACCATAAATACACTTTACCCTTGTTTTTTTAATTGAATTTTGGAGGGTTTTTTTAAAGACCCATTAAGGTGTTTAGACAAAGCCAACTATAGCTTCACATTAACCTTATTCAATGAAAATATATTGGGGATAAAGTATTTCCTGCTGTACTTTATAAGGATATTGCAAGTCGAGTCTCTGTAACCATATAGAGGAACGAGGCCGAAGGCAGAGTTCTTTAGCATTGTATCAATTTTTATTGTTTTCAAGAAAAGGGAAAGACACAGGTCATTCGCCTACAACCAAAGGCAGGCGAAGAAGTTAGGAAAAATGAGAATAATAACAAACGAGTTACATTTACAATCCAATAGTTAGCGTTGGAACAGTACATGCTATGCCCAGGTGTTTGGAAAACTAAAGGGGATAGGTCCTTAGAAACGTGGTAGGGGCAAGACCCTTATTAAATGTACAACACGCAATTTACCCAAACCACAATTATTTGAAGCAAAGCTTTAGAGGATTAGAAACATATTAATTGTATCTACCCTCGGCATATTTATTTAGTGCCAATGATTTTGTAATTTTATCAAATCTTTCACATGAATTAGCAGAAACAAAGACAAACTGTACAATCAAATATTTACACAACTATGCATGCTTTTGCACACGTAGAAACACATAATATCGAAACAATTTTTAAACTGACATGTCTACATCAAACATTCTACAAAAAATGAATACATCACAAACAGCAATATCACAAACATGTAAAACAGTGCATGAAAAGAATCAAGGACTGGGGGAATGTAAGCAAATAAATGGCTTAAAGACGAATGATATCTGGACAAGCCGGTCCTAGTGCCTTTGGGGTAGTGATTTATTCCACCCAAATAAAGTGCCGACGTGTTTCGAGACCAGGCTCAGGGTTGCTGGTCTCTCATCAGGGCTGTTAATCTTTGTATCTGAAAGATGCAAAGACAGAGTGTTTTAATATTAAATTAAATAGAAGCCTCAAAACTTCAGTTGTGGGCTACAGCGGGTGATTAGCTACATACCAAACTCGTTTGGAAGGGAAGGATTAAACTTCGTGATGTCCAAATCCAAGGACAAAGAAACTCATTCAAAAATCGTGGCCTGGTAGGCAAATCTGAAAGATGTATAATGAATCGTGAATTTGTGGAAAAAAACTTATGGTTGGAATGTCTCATTAGTGTATAAGACCGCATGGTAAACATACCTTGCTCACTGGTGTTTGCCGTCAACCGGCGCAGTTACTCGTAAAGTGTAACCATGTAATTTGTGCCTGTGAAAAGTATTAAAAGCGCGTTTTAGCAAGGGGAACCGTGGTAGTAACTCGCTTTATATAGCATTGAGCTGGCTCTCGATAAGAAACCTTAGCGTACCTTTTTAATGTATTCTTTTTTTCTGTAATGCCTCGTTATTCTGCATCCAATGTCCTGTGGGGCAAAAAAACGCTACTGTGAAACACGCTAGTAAAAAGCGGAAAGCGGTGAAGCTGCGCTATGGTGGAGCATTACCTTCTCTTTCAGCGTTCCAGCCGCAACGTAACTCCTCGCGTTGTCAATCAAGATGGCCGGCATGGAACCACGCTAGTTTTAAGTGCGTATTGGTCCCAGTGCATCATGGGCCTTGTAGTGCCTAGCAATGAGACTGACAGCTGATCAGTTGTTACAGTGGCCCTGTGTGAAAAGATGTTAGAACATCGCATTGTTTAAGGCAGCTACCTGCAAATTCAGGCGGCAGAACATGTGCAGTTGGTACTGTTCCCACTTTGTTTGCTAATCTATTGCATAGTGACAAGTTATCTCAAAAGAGAGGGGAAAGGAGGGGGGGAGGGGCGGGGATTACGAGTGCCCACCAATTATTGATACTGACCGCTGCCTGCCAAGGCACGACATGATTGTATTGATACAGGAATGTGGAATCTGAAGAAAGCAACAAGGCCCACAGACACAGTGAGGCACGCCAAGCCTGACTGCCAGTGCGCTCGAAAAAATCGAATTATAGGCGTGCTATCTCAGCCGGTTTGCGTGCTATTAAATTTCAAGATGAGATATGCCTCTTTTTGCAGCAACACACGTTCGACATCATGGCATTTAATTGTCGAATTTACTGTGAATAAAACAGACCACTTAAAGTCTTGTTCATCATGGCCCTTTTCACAAAAAGGTTCCACCATGGGAGCTGACATTACCCTTTTTTTAATTCTGGATCGGTGTTGGCTAATTCTTTGGTTGACCTGTTGACTGGTCTTCCCAATATAAATCTTCATGCACGGGCAAAGGACCCCATAGACAACGTTTTTTGTCCTACAGTTGGAAAATTCTGTGTGTCTCCATTTTACTCCTTGATGAATAAATTCCTTGCCCTCGATTGTATTAGGGCAAGCAACACAATTTCCACACTTGTGGTGACCTTCAATAGGCTTTAAATTCCATTGCGACAGCAGATCGCTTTTAGGTTTTGGTATAGAAATGTCAGCCCTGATTAGCTGTTGGCCGATGCTTTAGTTTTTTTTTAAAAGCAAAAATTGGTTTGGGAAAAGGGCAATCTAAGCCCTCCAAAAGATGCCAATTCTTCAAGACGGCTTGTCGAAGTTTATGTGTATTAGGGCAAAAAGTTGTAACGCACACAAGTTTATTTAACGGCGTGCGTTTCTTTACTTCTAATAGACATTCACGAGGCGTATACCTTGCTCGTTTGAAGGAGTGTTTAAGGAGCTTTTTAGTGTACCCTCTTTGTGGAATGTCAGAGCAAAAGGCACGAGCATGTGTCTCATAATCGTTCACATCCGAGCAGTTTCTTCTAATTCTGAACAGTAGCCCATAAGGCAAATTTGCTTTGAGGTTTCTCGGTTGTGCACTTCTGTGATGGAGAATTGTATTCCTGTTCGTTTCCTTCTTATAGAGCGATGTTCTTAAGTGTCCTTCTTCGCATCTAAGCTCGACGTCAAGGAATGTCATGCGACTAGTGCTGTGTTCCATTGAAAATTGGATGTCTCTATGCCTTGTGTTGAGCCAGCCATGAAAGGCCATTAGCTCAGTCTGGCTCCCCTGCCACAGGAGCCAGACGTCGTCAATGTAACGGTGCCACTGTGTAATGTGTTGTTTGAAAGGGTTATTGACTTCCACAAATTTCTCCTCATACTGCGCCATGAAGAGGACCGCCATTTCTGGGGCATATGGACACCCCATGGTGGTACCCTTCACTTGCATGAAGAACTCGCCGTTGAAAGTGAAATAGTTTTTTTTCAATGCTATTTCTGCCAGTTCTAGAATAAAAGAGGTCGGAACCCGGCGGGGTCGTTCTCTTTTGTCAAGATATAACTGCATGACTTCTAAGGCCTCCTCTTGAGGAATTTGGGTGTATAAGGATGTGACATCCATGGTGACCATTATTTGTGACTGGGCATCGAAAATGGTACCTTCAACTTTGAGCAGGAAATCTGTCGTGTCCCTCAGGTACGATCTTACTTCACTAAGAAGTGGCTTAATGAGAAAATCAACGTACTGTGCAATTGGTTCCAAACAAGAGTCGCAACCCGAAACAATCGGGCGGCCCGGAGGCTCTTGCAGGCTCTTATGGATCTTCGGTAGAAGATAAAGGACAGGGATCCTGGGACATTTTTTGAGAAGGTAATCATGTTCTTTATTGCCTAAAAATCCATTCTCTTTGCCATATTCTAAAACTTTGGCAATCTGTCCCTGGATGTGTCTAGTTGGATCCTCTATTAATGCACAGTATCAAGTGGTGTTTTTGACTTGCTTTTCGCCTTCAGCTAGGTACATGGGGCGGATAACTACTGCCCCACCCTTGTCCGCTTGTTTAATGACAATCGAAGGGTCCTCTTTCAGAGATTGTATTATCGCCCGTTGTTTTTGGTTCATGTTCTGTTGAGTAAGTTTTTAATCTTCTCCATCTTACTAAAAGAAGAAAGCAGGACCTTCTCAAATGCTAGTACTTGTTTGGGAATATCAGTATGAGGGACAAACCTAGATTTATTTCTCAAACCCGTTGTTTCTGTACTTTCAATGGACCGTGTAATTGCAAAAAATGCCTTAAGTCTTACCTTCCGGCAGAACTCAATTGCCTCTATTTTGAGCTTAGTAAAATCAGTGTTTTTGCTAGGTACAAATTTCAGACCTAGATTAAGTACTGCTTCTTCTTCAACAGTTAACACCCTCGTGGACAAGTTGGCTATCGTTGTAGAGCCGCCTATGATTTGTAGGTGCTGCTCCGTGTTCGCATGTCCCATGGTACCTTGTATCTGGGTTTCGTTTGTTTGCCCTGCTCTAAAAAAGACACACCCTTCTTTTTGTTTCTATTATCAGATCCCGAAGAATCCAATGAAGACGTGCTTGAAAAGGTGGTGAACCTATTTCTAGACTTGCCTGGTAGCTCGACAGAGCCTGCCACGAGTCTGACTGTAAATAGCAGTCTTCTCGCAAAAAAGGATATACCTGATCGATTTTAAATGCCTTGATGTCACGTTCATATCTATTGTTTTTATCGTTAATTGTGTTGTCTTTAAAAACCTGAATGTCTTTTTCAATTTTTTCCAAGAGCGACTTGGCGTCAGTGACCACCTGGCTAGTCTCTATGGCCTTCGTTAGTACCTCTATTTCTTCCTCCTCTCTGCTGCAGAGACTTTGTGCAGTTTCGATCGTGTGGACCATCAGGTCCCGACTGCACTTGGTGTTTATGTAGCTAAAGCCCTTTCTGTACTCTAAATCTTCTGTGAAGATGACGGGGACGTTCTTCACCTGAAGGCCCCAAGGGATTGTGCCTCCCTTGCATTAATTGTAAAGAATTGCTGCCTGCTAGTGCTCACTGCTGCCTAGAAGAATTATTGTGCCCTCTGCTCGCATTTAATTGGTGCAAGTTAGTCCAAGTCAATCTGTGCTAGTTTATTATCGCATTGCGTAATTTTAAATTTACAATTATTGCCTGAAGGTGCCGGTGCCTTTGTGCCCCAATCTCGTCCTGGTTTCGGTTTTGCTTTCGCTGCTATTTTGCTTGTTGTGCGTCGTAGCCAGCCTCTCCACCCTGCTCCCGCCTCCCAGCTGCTCCCCCTCGTTCCGTCCCCCCACACCATCTACATATGTCAATACAACAGACGCGCAGCGTCCACGCGCAGCAGGAGCGCCCCATGCGCGCCAAGGTGCGCCAAAGGTAAGCCCGTCTACGCCAGTCCGCGCCTGGACCGCGCCCAGCGCCAGACCCCCTGGTCCCCGCAAAATCCACTCCGCCCGCATAACGTACGATGCCGCAACCCTCTCAGCACTCAACCCCGGCCGACTTCCAGACTGCTTCCAAGCCGCCCCAGGGCACACCCATGGACCCTTCACCTGCCACTCCTGCAAGTTCGATTGCATCAGGACCCACACCAATTCCACAAACTCCAAACAGAACTCCGACACTAACCACCTAAAATGCATCCTGCTCAACACCCGCTCGGTCCATAGACACGCCATTAAACCTTTGGAACCTACTCGTCACCATATCGCCGGACGTCGCCTTCCTTACAGAAACCTGGATGAACGCCTCATCAGCTCCCGACATCGCCATAGCCATCCCGGACGGGTACAAAATCATCCGAAAGGACCGCACCAAACAAACAGGAGGAGGCATCGCCATCGTCCATAAGAACACCATCCGCATCACGACCAGTTCCGACGATAACCTCGCTACCGCCGAACACCTTCCCTTCCAGATCCACACCGACCCCAAGACCACACTCAGAGGCACCCTCATCTACAGGCCACCAGGACCCCACACTCAATTCAGCGAAGACATCCCTCCTAGGACTACATTCTACTGGGAGACCTCAATTTCCACCTGGAAAAGAACAACGACAGCAACACCACCACCCTTCTGGACAACCTCGCCAACCTCGGACTCAAACAACTTGTGGACACCCCCACCCACTATGCCGGGCACACGCTCGACCCAATCTTCACCTCCAGCAAGCACATCTCCTTCAATCACACCACAACTCTCCATTGGACGGACCACAGCTGTGTTCACTTCAACTACAAAAAGACCACGACCCACAACCACCCACAACCAATACCCAGAAGAAACTGGAACAAAATTACCACTGACCAGCTCTTCACATCGCTTCACCAAAACCCTCCCGCCAAATCATCGGACCCAAACCAAGTAGCCACCAACCTCACACAATGGATCACCCGCAGCGCCGACGAATTAGCACCCTTGAAAAACCATCAAATCAAGCAAGGCAGCAAAAAAGCCCACTGGTTCAACGATGACCTTAAGAAATCCAAGAAGCTCTGTCGAACCCTTGAGAAAGCCGGGAAAAAAAAACAACCACTGACAACCTGACCACCTTCAAGAACGCCACCCGCAAACACCACCAACTGATCCGATCCACCAAGAAATCAGCATTCAAGGATCGACTTGACAACAACGCCCACAACAGCAAGGAACTATTCAACATCGTCAAAGAATTTACCAACCCCACCGCCGGCACCAACGACATCACTCCCTCCCAAGACCTCTGCGACTCCCTAGCCTCATTCTTCCACAACAAAATCGCCGACATACATAACAGCTTTGAAAACCAGTCCGGAGACCAGTCCACTCCACCCACCTCCGAACCAAAACCGCACTCTAACAACCTTTGCGCCTGGAACCCAATCACCACTGAAGACACCATCCGCCTGATGAACTCCATCCACTCAGGATCGCCAACCGACCCATGTCCCCACCACATTTTCAACAAAGCAAACTCCATTATCGCACCCCATCTCCGAGACGTCATCAACTGCTCCCTCAACTCCGCTACCTTCCCGGAAAGCTGGAAACATGCCGAACTCAGTGCCCAGCTGAAGAAACCTACAGCAGACCCCACTGAACTTAAGAACTACCGCCCCATCTCGCTCCTCCCATTCCCTGCCAAAGTCATTGAGAAAGCCGTCAACAGTCAGCTCGCCGCCTTCCTCGAATCAGCATCGGACTGGATCATCTCGTTCCTCGCCGGAAGAACCCAGAGAGTCCACCTCCCCCCTTTTAGATCAGAGGCCACCAAAGTCATCTGCGGCGTACCACAAGGATCATCACTCAGTCCCACCCTCTTCAACGTATACATGAGTCCCCTCGCATCCATCGCACGCCAACACAACCTCAACATCATCTCCTACGCAGACGACACCCAACTGATCCTCTCCCTCACCAAAGACCCAAACACCACCAAAACCAACCTACACGAAGGGATGAAAGAAGTAGCCGAGTGGATGAAGAACAGCCATTTAAAAATGAACTCGGACAAAACGGAAGTTCTCATCTTAGGTTCATCCCCCTCCGCCTGGGACGACTCATGGTGGCCACCGGCCCTGGGAAATGCACCCACACCTACGGACCACGCACGTAACCTGGACTTCATCCTGGACTCCTCCCTCTCGATGACCAGACAAGTCAACGCCGTCTCATCATCATGCTTCAACATCTTACACATGCTCAAAAAAATCTTCAGTTGGATCCCCACCGAAACAAGAAAGACTGTCTCCCACGCACTGGTCACAAGCCGACTGGACTACGGAAACACCCTATACGCCGGAACCACAGCCAAACTACAGAAAAAACTCCAACGCATCCAAAACGCCTCAGCCAGACTCATACTAGACAGCCCCGCCAAGCTCACATTTCCAGTCACCTGAAAGACCTCCACTGGCTCCCCGTCAACAAGAGAATAATGTTCCGTCTCCTCACCCACGCACACAAAGCCCTCTACGACCTAGGTCCCGAATGCCTCAACACGCGCCTGTCCTTTTACACCCCCACCCGTCAACTACGATCATCCAATCAAGCGCTCGCCGCAATCCCACGCATCCATAGATCCACCATGGGGGGAAGATCCTTCTCCAGGGTGGTCGCTCCCAGTGTCCCCTGGAGACATATGGTATCGTTTTCTGCTGCCTTGCTTAATACTGCTTTAAAAGTGCTGAATCGCTTTGCCTGCTGTCTGCCTGTGTGTCGCTCAGCTTGTTTAGCAATAGAATTGGGAATTTAGCGCTGTTTTCACCTTGTTTAGCGCGATTTCCTCCAGCGCTCGGCTGTGCTCCCGCCCCGCCTCCATTTTGTTTGTTATTGTAGCCCTCGTGAGCCCGACCCGCCTCCCAGCTGAACCGCCCTCCCACTGACCGTAAACAGCGCTCCCCTCCTGAATACTGCGTGACTCGCTCCTCTCCCTCGAGCAGGGTGGTCGCTCCCAGTGTCCCCTGGAGACATATGGTATCGTTTTCTGCTGCCTTGCTTAATACTGCTTTAAAAGTGCTGAATTGCTTTGCCTGCTGTCTGCCTGTGTGTCGCTCAGCTTGTTTAGCAATAGAATTGGGAATTTAGCGCTGTTTTCACCTTGTTTAGCGCGTTTTCCTCCAGCGCTCGGCTGTGCTCCCCCCCGCCTCCATTTTGTTTGTTATTGTAGCCCTCGTGAGCCCGACCCGCCTCCCAGCTGAACCGCCCTCGCCCCTCCCCTTCCACTATCCATATATGACAGTAGTTCCCGCGCGCAGCGTTCACGCGCAGCGTCCGCGCCCCAGCCGCGCCGAAGGTGCGCCAAAGGTAAGCCCGTCTACGCCCGTCCGCGCCTGGACCGCGCCCAGCGCCATACCCCCTGCCCCTCGCATTTCCCAGCCCTCCCGCATTACCTACGATGCCACCACCCTCCTAGCCCTCAACCCCGGTCGCGCCCCCAACTGCGTCCAAGCAGCTCCTGGACACACCCATGGACCTTTCTCCTGCTACTCCTGCAAATTCAGCGGCACCGACAACATCTCCGCTACGACCACACCACAGATTCCTGACCCCAACCACCTACAATGCATCCTTCTCAACACCCGCTCGATCCACAGACACGCCATTGACCTATGGAATCTACTAGACACCATCTCTCCAGACGTCGCCTTCCTAACGGAAACATGGATGAACGCTTCCTCCGCCCCAGACATCACCATCGCTATCCCTGATGACTATAAGATCACACGCAAGGACCGCACCGACCATACAGGAGGAGGAATCGCTATCGTCCATAAGAAATCCATCCGCATCTCTACCAGCTCTGACGCCAACCTCGCTAACTCCGAACACCTTCACTTCCAGATCCACATCGACCCCAAGACAACTCTTAGAGGCACCCTCCTCTACAGACCACCAGGACCCCGCGCAAAATTCAGTGAAGACATCACGGACTTCATCACCCCACACGCGCTCCCCTCCAAAGACTACATCCTTCTGGGAGACCTCAACTTTCACCTCGAAAAGATCAACGACCGCAACTCCGCCACCCTCTTAGACAACCTCGCCAACCTCGGACTTAAACAACTGGTCACTTCTCCCACCCACATCGCAGGTCACACACTCGACCCCATCTTCACCTCCAGCAACCATATCTCCTTCAGCCACACTACGGATCTCCTCTGGACTGACCACAGCTGCGTTCACTTCACCTACAACAAGCCGAAACCCATCATCCACCTCCAACCAACCCTACAAAGAAACTGGAACAAAATCACCACGGATCAGATCTCCGCATCGCTCCTTCGAACCTCCCCAGCCCTCTCTTCTAACGCCAACGAAGCCGCCTCCAACCTCACCCTTTGGTTATCCAACACCGCCGACTCCTTAGCACCACTGAAAAAACGTCAACACAAACTTGGCAACAAGAAGGCCTCATGGTTCAACGATGATCTCAAGAAGTCCAATAAACTATGCCGCTCCCTTGAAAAGGCCTGGAAAAAAGACCCATCCACCAGCAACAAGGACGCCTTCAAAAGCGCCACCCGCACTCACCACCAACTGATCCCAAAAGCCAAGAAAACAGCATTCAAGGATCGACTTGACAACAACGCCCACAACAGCAAGGAACTTTTCAACATCGTCAAGGAATTCTCCAACCCATCGGCCAACTCCAACGACATCACCCCCTCTCAAACCCTCTGCGACTCCCTAGCTTCTTTTTTCCACAACAAGATTGCTGACATCCACAACAGCTTTGACAACCAACCCGGAAGCCAACCCACCCTACCATCTGCTGACCATCTTCCCCCCGTAAACACCCTTAACGCCTGGAACCCAATCTCCACTGAGGACACCATCCGCCTGATGAATTCCATCCACTCTGGATCCCCCACAGACCCATGCCCTCACCACATCTTCAACAAAGCTGACTCCGTCATAGCACCGCACCTCCGAGACGTCATCAACTGCTCCTTCAACTCCGCCACCTTCCCTGAAGACTGGAAACACGCTGAACTCACCGCCCTTCTGAAAAAAACAACAGCAGACCCCACCGAACTCAAAAACTACCGCCCCATCTCGCTTCTTCCATTCCCGGCCAAAGTCATCGAGAAAGCCGTCAACAACCAGCTCGCCGCCTTCCTCGAAGCCAACAAATCCCTCGACCACTCACAATCTGGCTTCCGAGCCAAACACAGCACTGAGACCGCCCTCATCGCAGCAACAGACGACATTCGAACTCTACTGGACAATGGAGACACAGTCGCCCTCATCCTCCTCGACCTCTCTGCAGCATTCGACACAGTCTGCCACAGCACCCTTCTACAACGCCTCAATAACATCGGAATCCAAGGAAAAGCACTTGATTGGATCACCTCGTTCCTCACCGGAAGAACCCAGAGAGTCCGCCTCCCACCATTCAAGTCCGAGGCCTCTGAAGTCATCTGCGGCGTACCTCAAGGATCCTCACTCAGTCCCACCCTCTTCAACGTATACATGAGCCCCCTCGCGGCCATCGCCCGCCAACACAACCTCAACATCATCTCTTACGTGGATGACACTCAACTGATCCTTTCTCTCACCAAGGACCCCAGCACCGCCAAAACTAACTTACACGAAGGAATGAAAGAAGTCGCCGAATGGATGAAACAAAGCCGTCTGAAACTGAACTCAGACAAAACAGAAGTCCTCATCTTAGGTACATCCCCCTCTGCATGGGACGACTCCTGGTGGCCGGAAGCCCTCGGAAAAGCACCCATCCCGACAGACCACGCACGGAACCTTGGCGTCATCCTGGATTCTTCACTCTCAATGAACAGACAAGTCAGCGCCGTATCCTCTTCCTGCTTTAACATTCTTCGCATGCTCAGAAAAACATTTCGCTGGATCCCCTCCGAAACAAGGAAAACAGTCACCCACGCTCTAGTCACGAGCCGACTGGACTACGGAAACACCCTCTACGCAGGTACCACCGCTAAACTCCAGAAGAAACTACAACGAATCCAAAACGCCTCAGCCAGGTTGATATTAGACATCCCACGCAACGAACACATCTCTGGTCACCTTAAAGACCTCCACTGGCTACCCGTCAATAAGAGGATCACTTTCCGACTGCTTACCCACGCACACAAATCACTCTACGACATCGGACCAGATTGCCTCAACTCCCGACTGTCCTTCTACACCCCCTCCCGCCAACTTCGCTCTTCCAGCCAAGCCTTCGCCACTGTACCTCGCATCAACAAGACCACCATGGGAGGCAGATCCTTTTCATACCTGGCTGCTAAAACATGGAACTCACTCCCCGCTTACCTTCGCCTCACCCAGAACCACCTAGCGTTCAGAAAGCAGCTTAAAACGTGGATATTTGACAAATAATCCTCCTCCCCTTCCTAAGCGCCTTGAAACCCCCTGGGTATGTAGTGCGCTATACAAATTTTATGACTTATGACTGACTTATGACTTACTTAGCGGCCAAAACCTGGAATTCTCTCCCTACCCACCTCCGCCTTACACAGAACCACCTCTCCTTTAGAAAACAACTAAAAACTTGGATATCCGATAAGTAAAGTACCCCCCTCCCTCAAGCGCCTTGAGACCCTCTGGGTGAGTAGTGCGCTATACAAATGTTAAACTTGAACTTGTCTAATTCATTTTGTTGTTTAGCGCTAGAACTTAGCGCAACTGAAGAAAATGGAGATGAGGCTATCAAGTTTTGGATATGGGTCTCACAATAAAGACAAAGTGTCCTTTTCTGCCATACTAAGGAGAGACCGATGGTCTAATCTTCTAAAGCTTTGCTTCAAATAATTGTGGTTTGGGTAAATTGTGTGTTGTACATGCCCAGGTTTTTGGCCTGAATATTCGTGTTCCACTCCAGTGTGACTCGTGTCAGGTTGTGTGTCAGCCGTGAGACGCAGGATTCTTAGGTATATCGGGCAAGTGAGTCCCCGGAAGGTGTTAGATAGGTATTTTAGGCAAGGACCCCATGTTTTCCAGAATTTAGGGAGTGTTTGGTTTACAACTGCTGTCGGTTTCTCCATACTTAATAGATCCCAAAGTTTGTGCAGTCTAGGTGTGTGGGTATGGAGTCAGTGCCCCATCTAGATAATAAAACTTGTTTTGCTGCGCCCAGTGCCAAAGTAAAGGCCTTTCCCCTGGAGGAGCGAAGTGGGTACGTCAAGGCGTTGGGGATCCTTGGGAGGGTGTAGCTAGGGAAGCGTGGTAATTCAGTTTAAAAAACATTTGATCAATATCTGTCAAGATTTCTTCCCAGTAACAATGTTGTTTGGGGCATTGCCAAAGTGCGTGTGTTAATGTGCCTGAGTTGCCACAGTGTCGCCAACATTTATCGCTGCACCCCTGTTTCTACTTGGATAGGCGGGCGGGTGTGTAGTACCAATAGTGCACTAGTTTGACATGCGTCTCCTTTCCCGCTGCGCTACACGCCAATGGACGTGCTCGATACAAAATGTCTGCCCACTCTTTGTCTGTGAACGTGTGTTCACCCTCCGTTTCCCATCGTGACCTGGCTGGTGACAATAAAAGATTTATAACAAGGAGGGGGAACGGGAGGCGGACAATATTTATCGGGGTCCAATGTACATGTCCTGTAACGTAGAAACCAACAACAAGTGTACAGAGTTCCCCACAGTGGACTAAAGTAAAGAGAACCTCTCTCTCAAGGAGTGTCTGGGGTAGGGATTGGGATAATCCCTTAACGGAATTAAGGATGCCTCACACAAGTCAAAGGTTGGACGGCTGTTGCCATCCCACCCAATGATCGTACAGTGTCATCATTGGCTTCCTGCTCCTGCGACAGGCTGGCGATGCAATGCCCGTCGGGTAGCACTCAGTGCTACGCTTTAGCGGAGTTCTTTTATTCCTTAGCCAATGGGTGCATGTGTGTGAGGGGCCTAAGAGAAGGTGCAAAAGTGAGCGTGAGTGAGGTTAAAAGAGGTCAGTAGAGTCCATTAGGAAAACTTTAATAACATGGCTCACTGCCTTATTAAAAATTGGTGAAAATGAGGGGTACTGAGGCGTAACAATTAGGGTGATCAAGCCTCATTCAACCCTCAATCAAAGTGTGGTCGACGTGTTTCATGCCTCTAAGGCAATTCATCAGGACCAAAGTACTCATCAACTTGCTGCAGATTCCCCAGTGATTGAAGGAATCGAGTATACGACCTGTATTGTGTCGCGGGATTAACCCTTCATAGAGTATCTCCCCAATACTAGGAAAGGAAACAAAAAAAGGGGTACAATCAATAATATGTTTGTTCTAAGTATGCATGTACATGTAATAATAACATGCTGATAGAGTTGTGGTCAAGGGTCACAACCCCGGTATAGTGATTACACTCGTGTCGGAGAGGTTTTTTTATAAAACTAAGTGAAGGGAACAAGGGTGGAGAGTATGTCCTGCACACGCCATATGTGGTAAACAGTCGGGATGCATTATTTTTGTTCACATATATGACATGCCACACCATGCTAAATCACACATGTGTGTCATGCAGGCATAGGTGGGTGTGCGCATTCACACAGAGAATTGACATTGAAGAATTAACTATTAAAACAAAGTAGCTGCTTAGAGGTTGGGCATATCAAAAGGTAGCACCCTAGTAATATAGGAAAAGTCCCAGAGCTACATGTTTTGTGCCGGATCAACCCGGGTGGGTATAAATAAGGAGGTCTTACCCGTAGTCCCTGATTGGTGGGTCCCACAGACTGTCTTGGTGGGGCCAGAGCTGTGTGGAAGACACCTGAAAGGAATCAATATCACCGCTTGTAATGATGTTGGTACGCGGTACAGATTCCGATTGGTAGTGGTACCAGTCGGTGTTGGGCCATGGCGATCGTGGACCGATGCCATTGGTCCGTTTTGCATGGGTACAGAGCACCTTACCTGACTCGCTTCTGGCAAAGGGCACTTCGTCACCTACCCAGCCCACATCGAAAAACTCGTAGGACAGCCGGTCGAGCCATAGTGCGACCAAGCCGCTTGAAATAACGAGTTACGCGGGCGCCGTGATGGGCGTGGCCCGTGAGTGTTGCTAGGCAGCGTGACGCGGTAGGGTGTAGAGAGAGAGGACTACCCCGCGTCAGTGTGTTAGTAAGGGCTGGCGCCATCTTAGAACGGGTTTAAGGCACGGTGCTTCCATGAGTTTAGCTCGCCAGCGCTATGTGGTAGGATGTAGAAAGGGAGGATTACCACGCCTTAGTAGGTTGAGAAAGGCGGGCGCCATCTTGGAACTGGTTTGAGGAACAGTGCTTCAATGTAGGAGTTAATGTTTACTCGGACATTGGTGGAGAAGTCCGAGTATAAATTATCTGGCCAGCATAGTCCAGGGCACGGCATCATTCAGGCCAAGTTCATCAGCATGCAGACGATGTACCCATCTTTGTTCCATTCTGAAGAGGGCCTGTTGACTTATCGAGGGATGGCATTCCAGGATAGTCCATTGCATATTCTCTGGCAAATGATTTTGTTCCCGGCAGTGGTCATATAGCCTTGTGTGGGTCTTTTGACAGCGGGTGTTGCTATTATGCTCCATGATGCGTTGTTTCACCGGACGCATCGTCATCCCAATGTAGATCATCCTGCAGGGGCATATTAGAACATAAATGCACCTGGAGCTATTACAGTTAGTGTGTTTGTTGATGTTCCAGGTGAAGTCCCTCGGCAGTTCTATAGTTTTGCCCTGGATAGTTTGAGGGCAGACTACACATGACCCACAACGATAGTGTCCCGTAACTGGTGGTAGGTCCCATAAGGTATTAACAGGACGGGTACTTGATTTTTTGGGCCGAGTATGGATTAAAGTGTCTTTAAGATTCGCTGTTCTCTTAAATGCAAACCGGGGGCGGGGCAGTTCCATGCCCGCTGTGTTAAGGATCCCCCAATGTGAGTTCACAGTTTTTTTAATGAACGTGGAATGCTTGGTATAGGACGTCACACAAGTGATCGTATCATCTTTTTCTTTGGTGTGGACTTCAAGCAATGACTCTCTGTTGTTGTTAAGAGCTCTTTTGAGTGATGTCTTTAGGAGTCGTGTGGGGTATCCTCTGTCCTGGAGCTTATGTTGCAGGATACTTGCTTCTTGTTTGTAGTCTAGAATAGAACTACAATTTCTGCGAAGGCGGAGAAATTGCCCAAATGGCAAGTTATCCCTTAGAGCTCGCGTGTGGTGACTGTTATACATGAGTAGACTGTTCCTGTCAGTCTCCTTCTTAAACAAGGTTGTGGTGATCGTTGAGGGATCTAACTGAATGGTCAGATCCAAAAAGGGTATCGATGTCTCAGAGATTGTGCCAGTGAACTTTAAGAATGGGTCTTGCTGGTTGATCCACGTACAGAAGGCCTCGCAGCTAGTGCGGTCACCTTTCCAGAAGACCAAAATGTCATCGATATATCGACGCCAGAGTGTTAGATTCTCTCGGAAAGGATTTTGTTCTGGAGGGTAGATATGTTTCTTTTAGAAGGTGGCCATGTAGATACAGGCCAGGCTCGGTGCGAAGGTCGAACCCATCGAGGTTCCGCGGACCTGATGATACAATTGCGATTCATATCTAAAAAAGTTCTCAGTCAGGGCTATGTGGGCTAGCTCCATGATGAAGGCTATTGGGGTAGGGGAGATCCATTCTTCCTGTCGCATCAGTGAGTCCACAGCCTCTAAAGTAGCTTGTTGCGGAATGTTGGTATACAACGCCTCTACGTCTAGGGTTAGGAGTAGATCGACGTCTTCTCTTCCATCAATGTCATTAATCAGACGGAGTACGTCTCTGGTATCTTGTAAATATGACGGAATCTGCTTCACCAGAGGTTGAAAAAAGGCGTCACAGAATTGGGACAAGGGCTCCAACAGTGATCCAATACCAGAGACAATGGGTCTCCCCGGGACTGGAGTAGTACCCTTGTGAATCTTGGGGAGGGTGTAGAAATAAGGTGTCACAGGGTCCGTTGTCGTCAGAAACTCAGCCTCCTTCTTGCTGATCCATTCATTGGTCTCAGCTTCAATGATAAGGCTTGTGATGGTTGTAGTCAGCCGTTTCGTGGGGTCCTCCATGAGTGGCCTGTAGTGTGTAGTGTTCGACAATTGTCGTCTGCATTCACGGTCATAGTCCTCAAAGTTTTGTATAACCGTGGCACCCCCTTTGTCTGCCTGTTTGATGATAATTTTCTCATCCCTGCCCAAATCTATGGACGCTTGTTTTTCCGCAGATGAAAGGTTGTGGAAGGGTTTTATCTCTGGTTTATTCCGTAGGCTTGTCAAAACTGCTTGCTCGAAAGTTAAGACTTCCGGTGGAACCATCCCATCAGTGGGGGTGAAGGTGGACGGTTTCTTCAAACCAGTATCCTGACTGGGAAGCTCAGGTCGGTTCTCGAAGAACGCTCGGAGGCGTATTTTCCTGAAAAATTGTTTGATCTCAATCATTTCTTGGAAACTATCAGGGGTCGGGGTGGGAACAAACCCGAGTCCTTTTTCCAAAACGCTCTCCTCCGTCGGTGAAAGGGTTCTGTTGGACAGTTTGAAGATCAGACTCGTCTCCCCCTGGCTGCTGTGCTCCTGGTCTCCATTGCTGCTGGCGTTGGTGGCTGATCTTGCCATTGTACTCCTTTCTGCCCGCCTCGCTTGCGCCCTCTTCCTCTGCCCCAACCTCTGCCTTGAAAAGGTGGTGGATTGAGGGGGTAGAATTGCGGGGGGCCTTGCGGAAAGAAAGGGTACTGCCACGCTGGTGTCATATGAGGTGGGCAGTGGAATACTGGGCCTTGTTGGTAACCTTGTTGCCAAGTGCGTGCTGGGGCTCGTGCATTCCTAGAAGGATAACCACCACTGGAATCGCTGCTTGTAGACCCACGTCTGTTATCATTGCCCGAATTATCATCAGATGAATAGTTATTCTTTTTCCCTTTGAAACCGTCTTTGAGATAGGGGTAAACTTTCTCTTTCTCAAACTTGGCGATGTCTTTCTCAAGTTTCGTTGTCTTCTATTTTAGTAAGAACTCATGGTGGTCAGACATTTTTCTTTTTTTTTTTTTAAAAAAGACCTTTATTGTTAATATCGCCAACCGTCAGCATAAATTGACATTGCATTTCAACTGTACAGTGCACAAAACTTCGTGAAAGCCCAGTGGGCAGGTCTGTAGAGCATTATACACAGCCTGTGTGCCGGCATCCCGGAGGCCCCGCGGCGCAAGGTGATGGAACAAATCAATATACGCCAGTCTTATCGTGCCCTGTAAGGCTTCAGCTGAGCATTGAAACAGTCGGCAATCATACAATGCAAGTGTAGTAGTGCGGTCTTGCAACAACAAGAAAAGGGAAGGAAAGAACGGGGAAAAAAAGGAACAGAAAGAAACTACCCCTAAACAACCCCAAGGCCCTCCCCGTTTGCTATTGAGTACTTTGATGGAGTCTCTGTAATGCTTCCTACGTGAGTGATGTCATTTTTGTCCTAAGTGTGTGCTGCACCCACCCGAGCTGTCCTCTAGTTCGTGTCACACCCGACCCACCCTCCCCGTGTACCGTCTGCGCCCTCCCTTGACCCACTTCCTACAAGAAAAGCTTCAGAGCCCCTCCTGTGGCGGTTGCCCCAGTTCTAAATCATTCTCCAACTCCTCAGCCTGAAGGTCGTCTACCTCCGACGTGTCAGTGTCGTCCCTCTCCCCCTTTAGTAGGTGGTCCTTGTATAGGTTCCAGAAAGACTTCGGCCTGCTTTTGGGCGGCAGCAGCTCGCTGTACAATTCCGTTTGAGTGCAGCAGTATTGGAGGTCCCTAAGCCATCTCGTCTTGGTGGGGAGTGGCCCGCGCATCCAGCACGTTGCCACGACCCTTCTGGCCAACAGCAACGCTATATCCACTATCCTGCGCAACGAAGGGGCCAGCGGTTTGGAGAAGCCCAGCAGTGCGAGCGATGGGGATCTTTGCAGTGGCTCCCCCAAAATCCTGTCCAGCTCCGCAAAGACCTCCTCCCAAAAGGAGCTCACCCCCGGGCACAACCAGGCCAAATGAAAGAAATCAGCAATTCGGGCCCGACAGCGCTCACACTCCGAGGAGCCACGTAGGCCATAGCGGTGTAGTCGCTCAGGGGTATAATATACCCTCTGCAGAAATTTAAAGTGCACTAATCGGTGCCTGCCGTTAAGAGAAACTTTACGGGTGTTGGCGCAGCAGTAGCGCCACATAGCGTCATCGATGGGGGCTTGAAGATCCGATTCCCACGCCGCCCTAGGAGCAGAGGTGGGTAGTGTCTGGTGCGAGGGTCCGAGCTTGTTGACCATAGAGACCAATTTTGTAGGAGTTTTAGTTTTAATTATATATGTCAATTCAGGGACCTCCTCAGGCTCCTGTAGCGAGGGGCCCAGTATTTCTCGGCAGGCTGACCGGATCCTGTGGTACTGGAATCTTTGTAGCAGCGAGGGAACCGGGGTGATAGGGGGGAGTTGTTCTCAGGTTTTCAGGGTACCGTCCAAGAACAAGTCCTCCATATTCTGTACGCCAAGGGCTTTTAGGGCCTCTGTCACCCCCTTCTCATTGAGCGGGTCTAGCCACAGGGCCCAGGCCACCGGCATCTGTGGGGAGTACATCAAGTCACATCCCCGTTCTCTCATCAGTGCGTGCCATGCATGATTGGTCGCCTTGAGCGAGTCCATCTGTCCGACCGCTCGGTCCGACGGAAGACAGATCGTGGCCGGCAGGGGGAGTGGGTCAGCGAACAGCCGCTCTAGGATGAGATGTGGTGTACGTGCATCTCCATGGATCCATGAGTGCAAGTGTATCGCCTGTGCCACTCGATAGTAGCGCTCCAAGTCTGGCGCCCCCAGTCCCCCCATTTCGCATGGGAGTGTCAGTGTCGCCCATTTGACTCGAGGTTGTTTTCCGCCCCAGGCGAGCCTGACTAGGACCTGAGTTAATCGCTTAAAGAATATTCTCGACAGTACCACCGGAATGTTAACAAAGAGGAAGAGGAACCGGGGAAGCACTATCATTTTCATGAGGGCAATTCTGCCCAACAAGGAGAGGGGGAGTCTGATCCAAACATCCACATCGTCCACCAGTTTGTTAAATGCGACCCCGTAGTTGTCTCGGATCAGGATCTCAGGATCCGTGTGTAGGCGGATGCCCAGGTATCGCACCGAGTCGTCAGTCCACTGCAGGGGATACTCCATCTCGAACGGCCTCGTGACTGGGGTCAGGGGGAAAGCAATGGACTTGTCCCAGTTCACTCTGAGTCCAGACAGCGCTCCAAAACGGACCACCTCCCTGAGTATCGAGGTCAAATTGGTTTCTGGGTCCCGGACATACAGTAAGGTGTCATCTGCATATGTCGAGATGCCAATCTTGTAGGTGGGGAAACTGACACCTTCCAGGCTATGGTATTCTCGCATGGCACATGCTAGTGGTTCCGCCACCAGCGCATACAACAGGGGTGACAAGGGGCATCCCTGTCGGGTTCCCCTACTGATGCGTATCGGGTCCGAAACCCTGTCACCTAGGCGCAGACGGGCCGAAGGGTGGTGATAAAGTGCCCCTACCCTCTGCAAAAACGGTTCTCCCAGTCCTAATTTTCGCAATACCCTGATCATGAACGGCCATTCGACGGAGTCGAACGCCTTTTCCATATCCAGGAAAATCGCCAACGCGGGATTCTCCTGTTTAACATGCTGTATCGTTCCCAGTACCGTGCGGATGTTAAAAGTCAGGTTCCGGCTAGGCACGAAACCCGATTGCTCCGGTGCCACTAGGTCCGGGACCAGTAGAGCCAGCCTATTGGCCAGCACCTTTGCATACAGCGTCTACGTTCAGCAAGCTGAGCGGTCTGTATGATCCACATAGATCCGGAGGCTTCCCCGGTTTCGGGATCGTAACCAGCAAGGCTTCCCGCATGGAGGGTGGCATCTCTCCATCCTCGCAGATGGTATCAAAGAGTGCGATCAGGTGTGGGAGCAGGAGGTCTTTAAATGCTTTGTAAAAGCCTACCGTGAGACCGTCAGAGCCTGGGGCGCTCCCTGACTGCATGCTTCCCAGTGCATCTAAAATCTCGTCTTCGTGGAAGGGGGCCATAAGAAATTCCCTGTCTGAGTTCTTAAGGAACGGCATTGAGATATAGTCCAGGTAGTCGTCGATTTCCGTTTCCGCACCCCCCGCCTTGGAACGGTAGAGTTCCGTGTAATAGCGCCGGAACGTCTCTAGTATCTGGTCTTCCTCAACTACCCTGTCGCCCTCCGGGGTCTGCAGTTCTTCTATCACTAGGGGTTTCCGGGAGCCCTTGACCATACGGGCCAGCAGTGCCCCCGGCCTCTCCCCCTCCCCATAAGCTCGGGCAGTGGCGTACTTGCCCATGTAAAGGACTTCTCTGTCCGCAAGCGCGTTGTATTCCGCCAGCAGGGGCGGGAGCGCCTGTCCCGCGTCGCCGCCAGAGTCCGCCAGCTGTTCTCTCTCCAGGGCCGCCAGCTTGTTTTCCAAGTCGGAGAGGTCCCTCCTAATGGAGCGCAGGACGCTGGAGTGTTTGGACATGGCCATACCTCTAATATATACTTTGAAGGCTTCCCACACAGTGAAGAAGCTATCAACCGAATTAATATTGGTGGCGAAGTAGCGTTCTATGTCTTCCGCCATCTCCCCGCGGAAGGCGTCGTCTAGTAGCGCATAGGGCGGGAAACGCCAAGTGTAAGGCGGGATCCCCTTTCTAGCGGTGGAGAGACTGATCAGGACTGGGGAATGATCCGATAGCGTGCGTGGGAGAACTGTACACGAGCTGATGCCGCCAAGCACTGAAGAGCAGGCTAGCCAGTAGTCTATCCTAGTGTGTATGTTGTGATATGCCGAGTAATGCGTGTATCCGCCCTGCATAGGATGTTTTTCCCGCCATACATCCACGAGGTCCAGTTTTGTCATTTCCGCTCTCATATAGACAGCAGACGCCACTGGCCTTCGAGCAGGGCCCGCGGAACGATCCCTGTCAGGGTCAAATACAAAGTTGAAGTCCCCCCCCCATAGCATTTTGGAGTGTGTGTGTGTCCTACAGGCGGCCGACAGGGCTGCATAAAACTCCGGATTATCATGATTGGGACCATAAACGTTTACTAATAGCAGTTCTAGCCCCCTCCCCGCACACCTAGCCACTACATATCTACCCTCTGTGTCCACATATATCGGGGTCAGTTTCAATCTCGAGGAGGGGTTAACCCAGGTGATCACGCCACGCGCGTGAGTGGTGAAACCCGCCGCCACTATATTTCCCGCCAACCCTCTAGCCTGCAACATCTTACTATGGACAGGCAGATGTGTTTCTTGCAGCAGGGCCACATCTACATGATGTCTGTGGAGAAAGCTCATAACCTTCCTCAGCTTGCGGTGGTCGTTTAGCCCTCGCACATTCCAGGTCAGCAGGGTTAGCGTGCATCGGGCCTGTGGGTGTTCAGACATTACAGCAGCAGACATCGCTGATCACATCGTGCCATAGTGACGCCATAGGCAGGTGGCGTGCCCCCACACAGAGCACTAGTACCCAAGGCGATCTGACAGTCACTCCATTCACATACACTCACTCCAAGCCAGATTCTCATAGCAAACCTCGGACCCTTCAACTTCCGAACAATAACGAACCCCCCAAACCAGGTTCCGCAACCCGTCCCCCTGTCCCCTCCCCACCCACAGCTGACCACCCCCAACCCGGCCAGACAGAGCCCCCCACAAATCCCCATCAACTCAAGAACCTCAAAGTCGTAGGCAATACAAGTCCCAACTCCCTGGGGAGTGTCTCGACCAAAAGCAAAGGGGCAAAGCGTGCCAAGACTGCATAGAACCACTAATGGTTTCAAAGTTTATCTCCAGTTCTGCACCTCTGCCCAGCCCCAAAGCGTTTCAATGCCTTACACTGAGTTCACCCATTTCCCCCTAACCCCCCAACCCGTCCCCGATTACAATACTTTGAACGCCTCACCGGCACTTGTAGTCTTTCCCAGCAAAAACCGGGCAGCGCGGACCGCGGAGTGGATACTCCTCCCATCTCATATCAAGTGTCCCAAAATGAATCCGATGTACAGCACACTTTATGGGGACTCACATTGTCCTTGTGGCAGCATGTCCGACGGCACCACTCGCAGATGGGTGCAATATATACTGGGTGCACCGCCTCAGTCCTGTTCCTCCAAGGTTGACGCTGCCCCCGAATCCTCTCCGTGCTGCTGTCGGTGTTCCTTACGTTCTCTGGCCCACGTTTTCAGCGACTTCTGCAGCTCCTTAGGGTCTGTGAAGAAGTACGATTTCCCGCCAGTGTTAATCCTCAGTTTGGCCGGGTAAAGCATCGCATAGTCAAGTCCCAACTCGCGGAGCTGTTTCTTATGCGGAATGAATTGGCGGCGCTCCTCTTGCACTTTGGCCGTGAAGTCAGGGTACAGCGATATTTTCATGCCTTCCATCTGGAGCTGTCCTTTTTCCCTAGCCAGCCGCAAGGCCGTGTCCCTGTCCCTGTAGTTCAGGAGCTTTGCTATGATGGGTCGGGGAGGCAAGCCAGGTTGAGGTTGAGGGCCCAAAGTGCGATGCGCCCTCTCCACGATGAACATTGGGGAGAAGGCCTCCTCCCCAAGCAGCACTTTCAGCAAGTTTTCTACGTAGAGCTCCATCTTACCCGTCCGAGTCGATTCCGCCACTCCCGTTATACGAATGTTCGATCTGCGGGAGCGCGCTTCTAAGTCCTCGGCCTTGTCACGGATCACTTGGAGCAGCCTGCCGAATTGCCGACGGTCTTTGTCCCACTCGGTCTGCGCCTCCTCCGCCTCCGTGAGGCGCCGTTCCGCCATATCTAGGCGCTCCGCATGCTTGTCTACTCGCTCCGCCATGCGGTCCATGCGGTACGACAAAGTGTCTATCTTGGAGCCCACCGCCTCGATGCTGTTCTGGATGCCCTTCTCCAGAGCCGCCAGCAGGTCCCGAAGTTCTGCAGGTTCCGTTGTCGCCGCAGCCCCTGTAGGGGAGGCTTCCGGCGCTGGTGGCTCCGACCCCTTCGGCCTCCGGCGCTCAAACGAAAGTTTGGCCTGCGCTGCATCATTTTTCCCCATGTTGATCTCCCAGTGCAAGGGGGGGCTCTGTCTCCGAGTAACCTCCTCGTCGACGTCTAGGCAGGGCCGCGAGGGTATTGCTCCGCTCACTCCTCCGCCACTCCCGGCCGCCGCACCAGAGTTGGTGGAGCTGGTAGGCCAAAAATGGCGGCTATGTCGAGGGCGTAACCTCCGGTGTGCTTCTTGTGCAGGCCTCCGCTGTCCGCAGATTTCTGTGCTGACCCCAACGGGTTTGCTAACGACAGTGTCCTTTCAGTCGTAATGCCGCGGTGCGTGGGCTCCCAGGCGAGCCGAGGCGTACACGCGGCCGGCGCGTCTCCCAAGCCCTCGTAGCCCGTGTTTGTTCGTCACTGTGCTCGTCCCGCTCCGTTGAGGTGTGGCTGCAAGGGGGTGTCGTTGCGTTAGCCCTGGGGTGGCGCGGAGTGGCTGGGGGGGGGCCCCCGTGTGTCCGACTGTCGGCGCGCCGATCTCAGCACCGCTCTCCCCGTCTCCACCAGTGCTCGGGGCCGCAGGTCGGGTGACGTCGTGCGGTCTACTCCGCAGGGCAGGTCGCGGCTTCAGGCCTGGTCCGCCACTCTCTCCTTCGCAGATCTTGTTCGGGTTTTCTCCGCAGCTATCGGTCGCACTGGTCCACTCAATCGGGTCGAGGGGAACCAGGGGTCACCAGGTACCGAACACAGCTATGCCGGCATGCAGTAGGATAGTTTATCAGGATATTTTAGGGGCTTAGGCGAGGAGCCGAAAGCTCACACGTCCGCCATCGATGCTGGCTAGCTCCGCCCCCGGTGGTCAGACATTTCTTGGTTGATCTCGGCTAACTTTGTGGTGAAGATTGTTTTGTTATTCTTGGAAATTGCGTTCTTCATCGAAGCCTCTAGGGCTGAGATTTTTTCTAACAAGGCGTCAGAGAGGCGCTTCGCTGTTTGTGATATCAAAAATAGTAGGTCTTTGGTACATTTCCAGGATACCTGGCACCAATCTACTTTAAATAGTTTGTCTTCCAAGAATAATCTTGGGATTATGTTGACAATTAAGCCCTGTGGGGCTATGTTACTCCTCAGATATTCCGTCATCATGATCCCGTGGATCGTAATTCTTATAAGTTCTTTTTTCATCTCCGTTAGGGCTGTCCAATCATCGGAAGATGTACCCGATGTGGAGACTGGAGGGTTGGTCAGTATTGATGGCGTTGTTCTTAGCGCCTCGGCTATGGTGTTCTCATCGAAGCTGAGACCAGGCACATCCTCCATGTTGGCGAATGGATTTCCTGTGTACGGTAAAATGTGGTGCAGAGGACTATGCCAGCCAGAGCAGTACGTGTTTTAATAGTGATTGTAAGCCAGTAATTACTGACTGGGGGTGGGCCAAAGTGGTGGAAGGTTCTTCACCATTGGTAACCTCGGAAGTTCCCGTGCAGGCTGCACGCTAGGAATTATAACAAGGAGGGGGAACGGGAGGCGGACAATATTTATCGGGGTCCAATGTACATGTCCTGTAACGTAGAAACCAACAACAAGTGTACAGAGTTCCCCACAGTGGACTAAAGTAAAGAGAACCTCTCTCTCAAGGAGTGTCTGGGGTAGGGATTGGGATAATCCCTTAACGGAATTAAGGATGCCTCACACAAGTCAAAGGTTGGACGGCTGTTGCCATCCCACCCAATGATCGTACAGTGTCATCATTGGCTTCCTGCTCCTGCGACAGGCTGGCGATGCAATGCCCGTCGGGTAGCACTCAGTGCTACGCTTTAGCGGAGTTCTTTTATTCCTTAGCCAATGGGTGCATGTGTGTGAGGGGCCTAAGAGAAGGTGCAAAAGTGAGCGTGAGTGAGGTTAAAAGAGGTCAGTAGAGTCCATTAGGAAAACTTTAATAACATGGCTCACTGCCTTATTAAAAATTGGTGAAGACGAGGGGTACTGATGCGTAACAATTAGGGTGATCAAGCCTCATTCAACCCTCAATCAAAGTGTGGTCGACATGTTTCATGCCTCTAAGGCAATTCATCAGGACCAAAGTACTCATCAACTTGCTGCAGATTCCCCAGTGATCGAAGGAATCGAGTATACGACCTGTATTGTGTCGCGGGATTGACCCTTCATATAGGACCTCCCCAATACTAGGAAAGGAAACAAAAAAAGGGGTACAATCAATAATATGTTTGTTCTAAGTATGCATGTACATGTAATAATAACATGCTGATAGAGTTGTGGTCAAGGGTCACAACCCCGGTATAGTGATGACACTCGTGTCGGAGAGGTTTTTTTATAAAACTAAGTGAAGGGAACAAGGGTGGAGAGTATGTCCTGCACACGCCATATGTGGTAAACAGTCGGGATGCATTATTTTTGTTCACATATATGACATGCCACACCATGCTAAATCACACATGTGTGTCATGCAGGCATAGGTGGGTGTGCGCATTCACACAGAGAATTGACATTGAAGAATTAACTATTAAAACAAAGTAGCTGCTTAGAGGTTGGGCATATCAAAAGGTAGCACCCTAGTACTATAGGAAAAGTCCCAGAGTTACATGTTTTGTGCCGGATCAACCCGGGTGGGTATAAATAAGGAGGTCTTACCCGTAGTCCCTGATTGGTGGGTCCCACAGACTGTCCTGGTGGGGCCAGAGCTGTGTGGAAGACACCTGAAAGGAATCAATATCACCGCTTGTAATGATGTTGGTACGCGGTACAGATTCCGATTGGTAGTGGTACCAGTCGGTGTTGGGCCATGGCGATCGTGGACCGATACCATTGGTCCGTTTTGCATGGGTACAGAGCACCTTACCTGACTCGCTTCTGGCAAAGGGCACTTCGTCACCTACCCAACCCACATCGGAAAACTCGTAGGACAGCCGGTCGAGCCATAGTGCGACCAAGCCGCTTGAAATAACGAGTTACGCGGGCGCTGTGATGGGCGTGGCCCGTGAGTGTTGCTAGGCAGCGTGACGCGGTAGGATGTAGAGAGAGATGACTACCCCGCGTCAGTGTGTTAGTAATGGCTGGCGCCATCTTAGAACGGGTTTAAGGCAGGGTGCTTCCATGAGTTTAGCTCGCCAGCGCTATGTGGTAGGATGTAGAAAGGGAGGTTTACCACGCCTTAGTAGGTTGAGAAAGGCGGGCGCCATCTTGGAACTGGTTTGAGGAACAGTGCTTCAATGTAGGAGTTAATGTTTACTCGGACATTGGTGGAGAAGTCCGAGAATAAATTATCTGGCCAGCATAGTCCAGGGCACGGCATCATTCAGGCCAAGTTCATCAGCATGCAGACGATGTACCCATCTTTGTTCCATTCTGAAGAGGGCCTGTTGACTTATCGAGGGATGGCATTCCAGGATAGTCCATTGCATATTCTCTGGCAAATGATTTTGTTCCCGGCAGTGGTCATATAGCCTTGTGTGGGTCTTTTGACAGCGGGTGTTGCTATTATGCTCCATGATGCGTTGTTTCACCGGACGCATCGTCATCCCAATGTAGATCATCCTGCAGGGGCATATTAGAACATAAATGCACCTGGAGCTATTACAGTTAGTGTGTTTGTTGATGTTCCAGGTGAAGTCCCTCGGCAGTTCTATAGTTTTGCCCTGGATAGTTTGAGGGCAGACTACACATGACCCACAACGATAGTGTCCCGTAACTGGTGGTAGGTCCCATAAGGTATTAACAGGACGGGTACTTGATTTTTTGGGCCGAGTATGGATTAAAGTGTCTTTAAGATTCGCTGTTCTCTTAAATGCAAACCGGGGGCGGGGCAGTTCCATGCCCGCTGTGTTAAGGATCCCCCAATGTGAGTTCACAGTTTTTTTAATGAACGTGGAATGCTTGGTATAGGACGTCACACAAGTGATCATATCATCTTTTTCTTTGGTGTGGACTTCAAGCAATGACTCTCTGTTGTTGTTAAGAGCTCTTTTGAGTGATGTCTTTAGGAGTCGTGTGGGGTATCCTCTGTCCTGGAGCTTATGTTGCAGGATACTTGCTTCTTGTTTGTAGTCTAGAATAGAACTACAATTTCTGCGAAGGCGGAGAAATTGCCCAAATGGCAAGTTATCCCTTAGAGCTCGCGTGTGGTGACTGTTATACATGAGTAGACTGTTCCTGTCAGTCTCCTTCTTAAACAAGGTTGTGGTGATCGTTAAGGGATCTAACTGAATGGTCAGATCCAAAAAGGGTATCGATGTCTCAGAGATTGTGCCAGTGAACTTTAAGAATGGGTCTTGCTGGTTGATCCACGTACAGAAGGCCTCGCAGCTAGTGCGGTCACCTTTCCAGAAGACCAAAATGTCATCGATATATCGACGCCAGAGTGTTAGATTCTCTCGGAAAGGATTTTGTTCTGGAGGGTAGATATGTTTCTTTTCGAAGGTGGCCATGTAGATACAGGCCAGGCTCGGTGCGAAGGTCGAACCCATCGAGGTTCCGCGGACCTGATGATACAATTGCGATTCATATCTAAAAAAGTTCTCAGTCAGGGCTATGTGGGCTAGCTCTATGATGAAGGCTATTGGGGTAGGGGAGATCCATTCTTCCTGTCGCATCAGTGAGTCCACAGCCTCTAAAGTAGCTTGTTGCGGAATGTTGGTATACAACGCCTCTACGTCTAGGGTTAGGAGTAGATCGACGTCTTCTCTTCCATCAATGTCATTAATCAGACGGAGTACGTCTCTGGTATCTTGTAAATATGATGGAATCTGCTTCACCAGAGGTTGAAAAAAGGCGTCACAGAATTGGGACAAGGGCTCCAACAGTGATCCAATACCAGAGACAATGGGTCTCCCCGGGACTGGAGTAGTACCCTTGTGAATCTTGGGGAGGGTGTAGAAATAAGGTGTCACAGGGTCCGTTGTCGTCAGAAACTCAGCCTCCTTCTTGCTGATCCATTCATTGGTCTCAGCTTCAATGATAAGGCTTGTGATGGTTGTAGTCAGCCGTTTCGTGGGGTCCTCCATGAGTGGCCTGTAGTGTGTAGTGTTCGACAATTGTCGTCTGCATTCACGGTCATAGTCCTCAAAGTTTTGTATAACCGTGGCTCCCCCTTTGTCTGCCTGTTTGATGATAATTTTCTCATCCCTGCCCAAATCTATGGACGCTTGTTTTTCCGCAGATGAAAGGTTGTGGAAGGGTTTTATCTCTGGTTTATTCCGTAGGCTTGTCAAAACTGCTCGCTCGAAAGTTAAGACTTCCGGGGTTGTGACCCTTGACCACAACTCTATCAGCATGTTATTATTACATGTACATGCATACTTAGAACAAACATATTATTGATTGTACCCCTTTTTTTGTTTCCTTTCCTAGTATTGGGGAGGTCCTCTATGAAGGGTTAATCCCGCGACACAATACAGGTCGTATACTCGATTCCTTCAATCACTGGGGAATCTGCAGCAAGTTGATGAGCACTTTGGTCCTGATGAATTGCCTTAGAGGCATGAAACATGTCGACCACACTTTGATTGAGGGTTGAATGAGGCTTGATCACCCTAATTGTTACGCCTCAGTACCCCTCATTTTCACCAATTTTTAATAAGGCAGTGAGCCATGTTATTAAAGTTTTCCTAATGGACTCTACTGACCTCTTTTAACCTCACTCACGCTCACTTTTGCACCTTTTCTTAGGCCCCTCACACACATGCACCCATTGGCTAAGGAATAAAAGAACTCCGCTAAAGCGTAGCACTGAGTGCTACCCGACGGGCATTGCATCGCCAGCCTGTCGCAGGAGCAGGAAGCCAATGATGACACTGTACGATCATTGGGTGGGATGGCAACAGCCGTCCAACCTTTGACTTGTGTGAGGCATCCTTAATTCCGTTAAGGGATTATCCCAATCCCTACCCCAGACACTCCTTGAGAGAGAGGTTCTCTTTACTTTAGTCCACTGTGGGGAACTCTGTACACTTGTTGTTGGTTTCTACGTTACAGGACATGTACATTGGACCCCGATAAATATTGTCCGCCTCCCGTTCCCCCTCCTTGTTATAAATCCTTTATTGTCACCAGCCAGGTCACGATGGGAAACGGAGGGTGAACACACGTTCACAGACAAAGAGTGGGCAGACATTTTGTATCGAGCACGTCCATTGGCGTGTAGCGCAGCGGGAAAGGAGACGCATCTCAAACTAGTGCACTATTGGTACTACACACCCGCCCGCCTATCCAAGTAGAAACAGGGGTGCAGCGATAAATGTTGGCGACACTGTGGCAACTCAGGCACATTAACACACGCACTTTGGCAATGCCCCAAACAACATTGTTACTGGGAAGAAATCTTGACAGATATTGATCAAATGTTTTTTAAACTGAATTACCACGCTTCCCTAGCTACACCCTCCCAGGATCCCCAATGCCTTGACGTACCCACTTCGCTCCTCCAGGGGAAAGGCCTTTACTTTGGCACTGGGCGCAGCAAAACAAGTTTTATTATCTAGATGGGGCACTGACTCCATACCCACACACCTAGACTGCACAAACTTTGGGATCTATTAAGTATGGAGAAACCGACAGCAGTTGTAAACCAAACACTCCCTAAATTCGGGAAAACATGGGGTCCTTGCCTAAAATACCTATCTAACACCTTCCGAGAACTCACTTGCCCGATATACCTAAGAATCCTGCGTCTCACGGCTGACACACATCCTGACACGAGTCACACTGGAGTGGAACACGGATATTCAGGCCAAACACCTGGGCATGTACAACACACAATATACCCAAACCACAATTATTTGAAGCAAAGCTTTTCGAGGATTAGACCATCGGTCTCTCCTTAGTATGGCAGAAAAGGACACTATCAGCCTGATTCATCAAGCCGAAATGGGCTCGCAAAGGGCCAGATTCTGAGAATCTGGCCCTTTGCGAGCGCTATTTTTGCATTTGGGATTCATCATCCCAAATGCAAAAATCGGTAATAGCGATTTCACAATTTTGCGAGGAATTACATTTAAGGAATCTCTATTTGAGATTCCTTAAATGCAATTCATCATCCATTTAAAAATTGCGATTTTGCAATTTCCGCCCGCTATTTACCGCGAGGTCAAACCTCGTGGTAAATAGCGAAAACTTAGATAAATGCTTTTAAAAGCATTTTTCTAAGTTGCATGTTGCACACACACATGTCCTTTGGACATGTGTGTGCGCAACACCTGTTTCAATTTGCATTTAAGGGGTGCTACAGGGTGTCCTTTGGACACCCCTGGCACCCTTAAAATCGCTATCTTATTTGCGATTAGCTAATGGCTAATCGCAAATAAGGAATACTCCCCATTCATTCCTATGGGCCTCTTGGCCCATAGGAATGAATGGGGAGTTATTCCTTATTTGCGATTAGCCATTAGCTAATCGCAAATAAGGAATCAGTAGGAATCGCAAAAAATATTGCTATTCCTACATGAATCCCGTTTTGCGAGTCTGGAATAGCGATTCCTTATGAATCGCTATTTCAGACTCGCAAAACGTCCCTATGATGAATCAGGCTGGTTGTCTTTTACTGAGACCCATATCCAAAACTTGATAGCCTCATCTCCGTTTTCTTCAGTTGCGCTAAGTTCTAGCGCTAAACAACAAAATGAATCAGACAAGTTAATTTGATTACGTAAAAAACACGTAAGGACCGAATTACACGAGCACTTCCTTCTGAAGCACCTCAAGGGAGGGACAATCCCTTGGGGCCTTCAGGTGAAGAACGTCCCCGTCATCTTCACAGAAGATTTAGAGTACAGAAAGGGATTTAGCTACATAAACACCAAGTGCAGTCGGGACCTGATGGTCCACACAATCGAAACTGCACAAAGTCTCTGCAGCAGAGAGGAGGAAGAAATAGAGGTACTAACGAAGGCCATAGAGACTAGCCAGGTGGTCACTGACGGCAAGTCGCTCTTGGAAAAAATTGAAAAAGACATTCAGGTTTTTAAAGACAACACAATTAACGATAAAAACAACAGATATGAATGTGACATCAAGGCATTTAAAATCGATCAGGTATATCCTTTTTTGCGAGAAGACTACTATTTACAGTCAGACTCACAGCAGGCTCTGTCGAGCTACCAGGCAGGTCTAGAAATAGGTTCACCACCTTTTCAAGCACGCCTTCATTGGATTCTTCGGGATCTGATAATAGAAACAAAAAGAAGGGTGTGTCTTTTTTAGAGCAGGGCAAACAAACGAAACCCAGATACAAGGTACCATGGGACATGCGAACACGGAGCAGCACCTACAAATCATAGGTGGCTCTACAACGATAGTCAACTTGTCCACGAGGGTGTTAACTGTCGAAGAAGAAGCAGTACTTAATCTAGGTCTGAAATTTGTACCTAGCAAAAACACTGATTTTACCAAGCTCAAAATAGAGGCAATTGAGTTCTGCCGGAAGGTAAGACTTAAGGCATTTTTTGCAATTACACCGTCCATTGAAAGTACAGAAACAACGGGTTTGAGAAACAAATCTAGGTTTGTCCCTCCCTCATACTAATATTCCCAAACAAGTACTAGCATTTGAGCAGGTACTGCTTTCTTCTTTTAGTAAGATGGAGAAGATTAAAAACTTTACTCAACAGAACATGAGCCAAAAACAACGGGCGACAATACAATCTCCGAAAGAGGACCCTTCGATTGTCATTAAACAAGCGAACAAGGGTGGGGCAGTATTCATCTGGCCCCGCCCCATGTACCTAGCTGAAGGCAAAAAGCAAGTCAAAAACACCACTTGGTACCATGCATTAACAGAGGATCCAACTAGACACATCCAGGGACAGATTGCCAAAGTTTTAGAATATGGCAAAGAGAATGGATTTTTAGGCAATAAAGAACATGATTACCTTCTCAAAATATTTCCCAGGATGCCTGTCCTTTATCTTCTACCGAAGATCCATAAGAGCCTGCAAGAGCCTCCGGGCCGCCCGATTGTTTCGGGTTGCGACTCTTGTTTGGAACCAATTGCACAGTACGTTGATTTTTTCCTTAAGCCATTTCTTAGTGAAGTAAGATCGTACCTGAGGGACACAACAGCTTTCCTGCTCAAAGTTGAAGGTACCATTTTCGATGCCCAGTCACACATAATGGTCACCATGGATGTCACATCCTTATACACCCAAATTCCTCAAGAGGAGGCCTTAGAAGTCATGCAGTTATATCTTGACAAAAGAGAACGACCCCACTGGGTTCCGACCTCTTTTATTCTAGAACTGGCAGAAATAGCATTGAAAAAAAACTATTTCACTTTCAACGGCGAGTTCTTCATGCAAGTGAAGGGTACCGCCATGGGGTGTCCTTATGCCCCAGAAATGGCGGTCCTCTTCATGGCGCAGTATGAGGAGAAATTCGTGGAAGTCAATAACCCTTTTAAACAACACATTACACAGTGGCACCGTTACATTGACGACGTCTGGCTCCTGTGGCAGGGGAGCCAGACTGAGCTAATGGCCTTTCATGGCTGGCTCAATACAAGGCATAGAGACATCCAATTTTCAATGGAACACAGCACTAGTCGCATGACATTCCTTGACGTCGAGCTTAGATGCGAAGAAGGACACTTAAGAACATCGCTCTATAACATGGGTACTCACAAACTTTCTCTCGGGGGCCAAATTTACATTGTGGTTTGTGTCCGAGGGCCGCACCGGTGGGGGCGGGGTCAGTGGGGGAGGGGGCAGGGCTAGAGCAACAACAAAAAAACTGTGGCCATGAGGTTGAACACAGGTCCCTTCAGCGGACGACTTCGTCCACTGAGCCACCAGACCCGGCATACACACATCTCTCTTTCTCTCTCTCTGTGTCTTCCTCCCTCCCTCCCTCTCTCTATCTCTGTCACACTCCCTCTATCTCTCTCTCTCTCTGTCTCCCTCCCTCCATCTCTCTCCCTGTCTCCATCTGTCTCACCCACTCTGACTCTCTCTCCCTCACTCTGACTGTCTCACTCCCTCTCTCTCTGTCTCCCTCTCTCTCTGTCTCCCTCTCTCTCTGTCTCTCTCTCTTCTTCCCTCTCTCCTCCCCTCTCCCCAACTACCCTTCCTCCTCTCCCTCCCTCACTCCCCTTCCTCCTCTCACTCCCCTTTCCACTCTCCCTCTCTCCCCTTCCCACTCTCCCTCCCTCACTCCCCTTCCCTCACTCCCTCCGTCACTCCCCTTCCCACTCTCCCTCTCTCCCCTTCCCTCCCTCCCCTTCCCTCTCTCCCACCCTCCCCTTCCCTCTCTTCCTCCCTCACTCCCCTTCCCTCATTTCCGCCTCCCTCCCTCTGCCTCCCTCACTCCCTCCCTCACTCCCCTTTCCTTACTCCCTCACTCACTTCCCTTCCCTCACTCCCCTTCCCCCACTCCCCTTCCTCCACTCCCTTACTCCCTCACTTCTGCTTCCCTCCCCCACCTCCCTCCCTCGGTCGACCTCCGCCCTCTGTCTTTCTCCCTTCCTCTGTCTCCATTTCTCTGTCTCCCTCCCTCTCCCTCTCCCTCTGTCTCTGCCTCCCTCCCTCTACCTCCCTTGACGTAAAGAGTTTCACTAACTTTAGAATGCTCTTGCCCCATGAACTCCTATTCAATAGGACTAATTCTCAGCAGTGGCTAATCTTGATTCATTTAACTTTTTGGAAGTAGCATCTCTTACGTGCCCTCACTCCAGACAGAGTGCCACCAACCTTGTGAACCCTGAGGTGTTCCGAGACCCTTGCCACACTATGATGCATTATATTCTAATGCTAAAATCATTGCAGGTCTCTCCAAAAGCAACAAAGACAAATGCTCTTCTTGGGGATTCCCAAGCAGGATGAAGAAGCGCATGACCCCCACCACCATATCGGAAAGTGCCCTTGACTCGATACTGAAGGAATTAGATGCATTACATTTAAAAAAGTGAAACTGTGGTAAAATGTCACCTTTGGTAGACTGCTAACATGACTGTCAGTCAGGGCTGAGACAGCTTCCCGCTTCCAGCCGCACCCGAGCACTTCACACGTCTTTAGAAAGATCATTTGCATGTTAGTGGAGCTTTGTTGATTTCACCTCTTCTAAGGCCCCTGCAGCTCCGCTCTGTGGGCGCTGGGTGATTAATTCCAGTGCTAGGCAGAGCGGAGCTGCAGGGGCCTTAGAAAAGGTGAAATTCACAAAGCTCCACTAACATGCAAATGGTCTTTCTAAAGACGTGTGAAGTGCTCGGGTGCGGCTGTGTGTGTGTGAGAGACTCTGCTGCTCTGACTATCACTGGATTGAATCACCCGGCCCCCACAGAGCAGCAGAGTCTCTCTGAGTGTCGCTGCTGCACCCGGCAGTGTTTGCAGACATTATCTATAAATGTGGTCTTTAAATACGGGTACGATGTCTGCGAGGTCCGCGGGCCGCCAGGGCAGGCTTGCCGGGCCGCCACCGGCCCGCGGGCCGTACTATGAGTACCCCTGCTCTCTAAGAAGGAAACAAACAGGAATACAATTCTCCATCACAGAAGTGCACACCCGAGAAACCTCAAAGCAAATTTGCCTTATGGGCACCTGCTCCGAATTAGAAGAAACTGCTCGGATGTGAACGATTATGAGACACATGCCCGTGCCTTTTGCTCTGACATGCAACAAAGACGCTACCCTAAAAAGCTCCTTAAACACTCCTTCAAACGAGCAAGGTATACGCCTCGTGAATGTCTATTAGAAGTAAAGAAACGCACACCGTTTAATAAACTTGTGTGCGTTACAACTTTTTGCCCTGATACACATAAACTTCAACAAGCCGTCTTGAAGAATTGGCATCTTTTGGAGGGCTTAGATTGCCCTTTTCCCAAACCAATTTTTGCTTTAAAAAAAAAAACCAAAGCATCGGCCAACAGCTAATCAGGGCTGACATTTCTATACCAAAACCTAAAAGCGATCTGCTGTCGCAATGGAATTTAAAGCCTATCGAAAGTCACCACAAGTGTGGAAATTGTGTTGCTTGACCTAATACCATAGAGGGCAAGGAATTTATTCATCAAGGAGTAAAATGGAGACACACAGAATTTTCCAACTGTAGGACAAAAACCGTTGTCTATGGGGTCCTTTGCCAGTGCATGAAGATTTATATTGGGAAGACCAGTCAACAGGTCAACCAAAGAATTAGCCAACACCGATCCAGAATTAAAAAAAGGGTAATGTCAGCTCCCATGGTGGAACCTTTTTGTGAAAAGGGCCATGATGAACAAGACTTTAAGTGGTCTGTTTTATTCACAGTAAATTCGACAATTAAATGCCATGATGTCGAACGTGTCTTGCTGCAAAAATAGGCATACCTCATCTTGAAATTTAATAGCACGCAAACCGGCCTGAATAGCCTCTCTGAGATAGCACGCCTATAATTCGATTTTTTCGAGCGCACTGGCAGTCAGGCTTGACGTGCCTCACTGTGTCTGTGGGCCTTGTTGCTTTCTTCAGATTCCACATTCCTGTATCAATACAATCATGTCGTGCCTTGGCAGACAGCGATCAGTATCAATAATTGGTGGGCACTCGTAATCCCCGCCCCCCCCCCTTTCCCCCTCTCTTTTGAGATAACTTGTCACTATGCAATAGATTAGCAAACAAAGTGGGAACAGTACCAACTTCACATGTTCTGCCGCCTGAATTTGCAGGTAGCCGCCTTAAACAATGCGATGTTCTAACATCTTTTCACACAGGGCCACTGTAACAACTGATCAGCTGTCAGTCTCATTGCTAGGCACTACAAGGCCCATGATGCACTGGGACCAATACGCACTTAAAACTAGCGTGGTTCCATGCCGGCCATCTTGATTGACAACGCGAGGAGTTACGTTGCGGCTGGAACCCTGAAAGAGAAGGTAACGCTCCACCATAGCGCAGCTTCACCGCTTTCCGCTTTTTACTAGCGTGTTTCACAGTAGCGTTTTTTTGCCCCACAGGACATTGGATGCAGAATAACGAGGCATTACAGGAAAAAAGAATACATTAAAAAGGTACGCTAAGGTTTCTTATCGAGAGCCAGCTCAATGCTTTATATAGCGAGTCACTACCACGGTTCCCCTTGCTGGTAAACAGTCATAATATCGATTCCAAAATATAGAATGGACATAATATCGAAGTAAAAATATAGAATGGACAAAATATCGAATGGACACAATATAGTGGTTAAAAATATCGAATTTAAGGTAAGTAATATCGATTTTCAAAATATTGAAGTCAAAATATCGAAGTATACAATATAGGCATTAAATATATCGATTTTTTTAATAATATCAATTTTTTTAAAGTGTTTTGTATGTTAGTATATGTGTCAAAAGTATATATATATTTTTTTGTATGTTTAATGTATTTTAAGTAATGAATTTTATGTTATTTAATTTTTGCGTAATTTAATTCTGTAGCGGGTTGTGGGTTTATAGGGGAATAGGGTGGGAAGTAATTTAAATGGTAATTAATTAAATATATTTATTTATTGGTATTCATTTCGAATTTATTGTTATTTTTTAATTGGTAATTAATTTTTATTAATTGCCAATTAATTTGTATTAATTGATTAATTGTTAATTATGTTAATTTTCTAAATGTATTTTCTGTAGCGGGTTGTGGGTTTATAGGGGAATATGGTGGGAAGTAATTTAATTGCAATTAAGTAAATATTTTTTTTCATTTATTGGCATCGATTTTAAATTTATTGTTAATTAATTTTTAATTGGTAATCAATTTCTATTAATTGGCAATTAATTTTTATTAATTGGTAATTATTTTGTATTAATTAAATATTTGATAATTATGATAATTTTATTAATGTATTTTCTGTAGTGGGATGTGGGTTTATAGGGGAATAGGGTGGGAAGTAATGTAATTGTAATTAATTACATATTAAAAATACTTTTCGTGTATTGATAACTAATTTACTGTTAATTTTTAATTGGTATTAATTTTTATTATTAATTCGTTTTTGTTATTGAAAATGAATTAGTTGTTAAATAATTTATGAATAGGTTATTAATTTTTAATACCTAATATGTTGTTGTATTTCTAATTAATTATTACATAATATTAAATTGGTTATTAATTTCAATTAATGTTTTATTGGTATTGATATTTAATTTCTTTTTAATAATATAGTAAATCATTACTTTCCTTACTGTTAAACTCACTGAAGTGGGAATAGTAATTTTTACCTCTACGCTATCCAACGCTTTCCCTATTGTTGCACTTTCTGGTGTGGGAATAGTAATTTTTATCCCTACGCTATCCAAAGCTTTCCCTACTGTTGCACTATCTGGAGTGGGAATAGTAATTTTTACCCCTACGCTATCCAGCGCTTTCCCTACTATTGCACTCTCTGGAGTGGGAATAGTATTTTTACCCCTACGCTATCTAACGCTTTCCCTACTGTTGCACTCTCTGGAGTGGGAATGGTAATTTGTACCCCTACGCTATCCAATGCTTTCCCTACTGTTGTACTCTCTGGAATGGGAATAGTAATTTTTACCCTCCCGCTATCCAACGCTTTCCCTACTGTTGCACTCTCTGGAGTGGGAATAGTAATTTTTACCCTTATGCTATCCAACACTTTCCCTACTGCTGCACTCTCTGGAGTGGGAATAGTAATTTTTACCCCTACGCTATCCAACGCTTTCCCTACTGTTGCACTCTCTGGAGTGGGAATAGTATTTTTTACCCCTACGCTATCCAATGCTTTCCCTACTGTTGCACTCACTGGAGTGGTAATATTAAATGCTACCCTCCTGCTATCCTACGGTAAAATATTGTACATTTTTTATTAATAACTTAAATTAATTATATCTTAATTTTAAGGTTATTTGAGTATTTTTAAGTATGTTTTAGTTAATTATATTTATTATTTCATTAATTTTAAATTACTTTTAAGACATTTTAAAAAATTCGATATTTTGACTGACTATATTTTTTACAGACTATATTTTGGATTCGATATTTTTGTACTTACCTGTTTGTAGATAGGAATTCGATATTTTGGCATTTTATATTTTGGTGACTATATTTTGGTAAGTCTATATTTTGTCATCCTATATTATGTCAGTGATCCCCCTTGCTAAAACGCGCTTTTAATACTTTTCACAGGCACAAATTACATGGTTACACTTTACGAGTAACTGCGCCGGTTGACGGCAAACCACAGTGAGCAAGGTATGTTTACCATGCGGTCTTATACACTAATGAGACATTCCAACCATAAGTTTTTTTCCACAAATTCACGATTCATTATACATCTTTCAGATTTGCCTACCAGGCCACGATTTTTGAATGAGTTTCTTTGTCCTTGGATTTGGACATCACGAAGTTTAATCCTTCCCTTCCAAACGAGTTTGGTATGTAGCTAATCACCCGCTGTAGCCCACAACTGAAGTTTTGAGGCTTCTATTTAATTTAATATTAAAACACTCTGTCTTTGCATCTTTCAGATACAAAGATTAACAGCCCTGATGAGAGACCAGCAACCCTGAGCCTGGTCTCGAAACGCGTCGGCACTTTATTTGGGTGGAATAAATCACAACCCCAAAGGCACTAGGACCGGCTGGTCCAGATATCATTAGTCTTTCAGCCATTTATTTGCTTACATTCCCCCAGTCCTTGATTCTTTTCATGCACTGTTTTACATATTTGTGACATTGCTGTTTGTGATGTATTCATTTTTTGTAGGATGTTTGATGTAGACATGTCAGTTTAAAAATTGTTTCGATATTATGTGTTTCTACGTGTGCAAAAGCATGCATAGTTGTGTAAATATTTGATTGTACAGTTTGTCTTTATTTCTGCTAATTCATGTGAAAGATTTGATAAAATTACAAAATCATTGGCACTAAATAGATATGCCAAGGGTAGATACAATTAATATGTTTCTATTCCTCTAAAGCTTTGCTTCAAATAATTGTGGTTTGGGTAAATTGCGTGTTGTACATTTAATAAGGGTCTTGCCCCTACCACGTTTCTAAGGACCTATCCCCTTTAGTTTTCAAAACACCTGGGCATAGCATGTACTGTTCCAACGCTAACTATTGGATTGTAAATGTAACTCGTTTGTTATTATTCTCATTTTTCCTAACTTCTTCGCCCGCCTTTGGTTGTAGGCGAATGACCTGTGTCTTTCCCTTTCCCTTTTCTTGAAAACAATAAAAAATGATACAATGCTAAAGAACTCCGCCTTCGGCCTCGTTCCTCTATATGGTTACAGAGACTCGACTTGCAATATCCTTATAATGTACAGCAGGAAATACTTTATCCCCAATATATTTTCATTGAATAAGGTTAATGTGAAGCTATAGTTGGCTTTGTCTAAACACCTTAATGGGTCTTCAAAAAAAACCTCCAAAATTCAATTAAAAAAACAAGGGTAAAGTGTATTTATGGTTAAGACTTAAAACCAACAAACCACAGAAATTTGCAAGGTATGGGTAGAACCACAATCCATAACTCGCACTACAGGAGTGCAAACCCTAACTCAGCATGTTACGTGTGATGATGCGATGACATTTTACATAGTTAAAGAGTTTGCTAAAGGCAGGATGCTGCTGTAGGGAGATCATGGCTACTTTTATCTGCCCAGAAAACCGTTAATAACACTTGGGACTGAGCTGGAAGTCGGGTGGGTGAACTCACAAGCGACACATAACTCACGTAGTGTGCCTGTCTTTCGCAACGAGGAGGTGTGCACTCCTGGAGAACCCTGCAGTGGCAAGAACATCCCTGGTCGTCCCTGCTGTTGAGGCTGAATACAGACTAGGATTTTTAAATCAGGAACTGGAGACGACTGCGTCTTACCCACTGTAAATGTGCAACTGGAAACACAGTACCCCCTCTAGACTGTGCATGCCTGCTATTCTCAATGAGCACCATGTCACTTGCATCCGACTATTACGTGTGATGATTCTGGCCAGTAATTCCTCCCATGAATTGCGCTATTTCCGGTTCCTCAGCCTGGAATGGGGACAAACAAGGAACGAGAAGAGCTACTGGCCTATTTGTCTCATGCAGAGTCCCATAACCAGGCCTGTTTCTGCACAGGAAGGATGCAGTCCTGTGTGGAACCAGAGGAGGAGAATGCAGGGAAACATCTGCACCCTGTGTACTCGTACTTTGGGGGTCAGTATCTCTCAGTTGGTTCCATCCAAGCCAAAATGATCCCCTCGGAGACTTAGTAAAATCTGGACCATACACATTTTGAAGAGGTTACATGTGTTAGTTGCTCTCCAAGAGCACATTTGTAGCGAAAGACATACCTGGGGTGGCTTCGAACAGCAATAAATGTGATTTAGCATTTCCTCTCTCCATCTAGTTTGTGAGGGTATCTAAATCTGCAGTAATTTTATCCAGTTCTAGGCATGATGGTGGCACAGACTGACCCCGCTCATCAGGACAGAGCAGTTCTGGCTTGCAATACGGATATTGAACCTGTGATTCTGGATACAGTGGTTCAAGCATGTAGTTCTGATCTGAACCCTCTGCATCAGTACAGGTCTGTTCGAGCTCGTTGTTCTGATCTGGTTCCTGTGCTTCAGGATGCATAGATTCTTGCTCGGAGTTAACGTTTGGATCCTGTGCATTAGGGAATTCCTGCTGCAAGCACAGGTGTTGCTGTAGGCACTGGGTTTGTTGTGACCCCACACCACCAAAAGACAACAGCCCAGACTCTAACAGCCTGATTCAGCAAGCGAAATTGCGCTCGCAAAGGGCCAGATTCTGAGAATCTGGCCCTTTGCGAGTGCAATTATTGCATTTGGAATTCATCATCCCAAATGCAAAATTCGCTATTTATGAACTCGCAAATTTGCGAGGAATAGCATTTAAGGAATCTCTATTAGAGATTCCTTAAATGCTATTCATGAAACATTTAAAAATTGCGAATTCGCAATTTTGGGCCGCTATTTACCGCGAGGTCAAACCTCGTGGTAAATAGCGAAAACTTATAAAAATGCATTTAAATGCATTTTTCTAAGTTGCATGTTACACACACACATGTCCTTTGGACATGTGTGTGCGCAACACCTGTTTCAATTTGCATTTAAGGGGTGCTAAAGGGTGTCCTTTTCTTCTTGGGTGATCTTCTTTGCTCCCAGATGGGTGGACAGCTTTCTCTTCGTGAGTCTTCTCGCTATCCGCGATTGTTGGGATTGCTATTTGTTCTGCTGCAGTGCTTTGATGTTGGTGCAGTTTCGCCTGCGCTCTTCGTGTGCTCTGCTGTTTTCGGAGGGTTACTTCACCGCTCCATGAACCTTCTCCGGTGGGTGCACTTCTCGTGCGTGCTTCTGGTGAGGCTTTTTAAGTTCTTGGGGTGTTGACTGTGCCTGGTTGCTTCGCCTCCTTTTGGCTGCAGGGTGACTTTGTGTTACTCTTCTGTTGCACGTCAGCGTGCATTGCAATGGCAAGTTCTTGCTTCACTTGGTACCGTCGTGGTACATCTTCAGTGTAGCTTTGTTCCTTGCGGTTCATTCTATTCTTTGGCGTCGTCGTTCTTTCATGTGCGTATCGCACTTTTCTTCTTCACACTTGGGTACTTGCCTCGCATGTCTTCTGGTGCTTTGGGTGTGGCTTCCTCTCTGTTAGGCGCTGTCATGTACTGTCCGCGTCCGGGGTACACTTGCGCGCTTCCAGTCGGTTGTTTGTGAATCTTGCTGCTTGCGGTAGACGTCTTGACTCTCCCTCTCCGTCCAGCGTGAGGTTGTCTTCTGCGATTGCGGTGAGTGCCTGTGGCCCCTGGCGTCACTTCAGCAGTGCTGATGGGTCTCAGTCTTCGTATGTGTCACTGTAGGCTTTCCCTTGGCTTGTCTTGTGCTTGTTTGCTGATTCTGTGCTTCTTGTGGTGCGGTCCCATCGAGTGCCCAGTAGATGGCAGTGCAGGCTGCTGGCAGCTTTCTTTCCTCTTGCCTGTCCCTCTTGTTGTTGTCGCAGGGCCTGCTGTTGTCCAGGGGGGGCGGAGTCGCTGCTGCCGGTGTACTATCAATAGACCCACCCCATCTGTCTTTACACCCCCTGCGTTTCCACGTATGCGCAAATTTATGCACATGCGTGGAAAGCCCATGTCTTGGCTGCGTGTATTTTTAAGCTCCCCACGCTCCTGGCCGTTTAGTGCGCATGCGTGTGGTTGCACGCATGCGCTTTCAAGATCCAGCGGCGCACACTCCTCGTGCTCGAGCAGCGTAACCACAGCTGCCAGGGTTTCAAGTTGCTGTGCGTGACATTTTTATAATTTAAGTGTCATTATGAGAGCAAAGTCACGTAATGAAGGCAAGGGAAACATAAGATTACATCCATTTGAGCAACTAGAAACTGTACAAAGTCACTGAACTAAAGTACATCAATTGCTGCAACTGAAAACTGAGCAGAGCGGAGCCAGACAGCGGCTGCACAGCTCAGCGACACAGGAAACTAAAGGCAGAGGCACAGGCAGCTCAGAACCATGGAAGCATTCATTGTATTTATTAATAGCAGCCACAGCAAGTCAGCTGCACTACTATATACCGGCGCCGCGGGTTCAGGGAGCTACACTTGGCAGGGAGAGCTATATCAATATCAATATAATACTGTACTGCTGACTTGAGAGCTATATCAATATAATACTGTACTGCTGCCTTTCAAAGGGGCTGCTTCCATTAGGACCTGAGAGCTAAATCAATATAATACTGTCCTGCTGCCTTTCAAAGGGGCTCCTTCCATTAGGACCTGAGAGCTATATCAATATAATACTGTACTGCTGCCTTTCAAAGGGGCTGCTTCCATTAGGACCTGAGAGCTATATCAATATAATACTGTCCTGCTGCCTTTCAAAGGGGCTGCTTCCATTAGGACCCGAGAGCTATATCAATATAATACTGTCCTGCTGCCTTTCAAAGGGGCTGCTTCCATTAGGACCCGAGAGCTATATCAATATAATACTGTACTGCTGCCTTTCAAAGGGGCTGCTTCCATTGGGACTGGAGAGCTATATCAATATAATACTGTTCTGCTGCCTTTCAAAGGGGGTGCTTCCATTGGGACCGGAGAGCTATATCAATATAATACTGTACTGCTGCCTTTCAAAGGGGCTGCTTCCATTAGGACCCGAGAGCTATATCAATATAATACTGTACTGCTGCCTTTCAAAGGGGGTGCTTCCATTAGGACGGGAGAGCTATATCAATATAATACTGTTCTGCTGCCTTTCAAAGGGGGTGCTTCCATTGGGACCGGAGAGCTATATCAATATAATACTGTACTGCTGCCTTTCAAAGGGGCTGCTTCCATTAGGACCCGAGAGCTATATCAATATAATACTGTACTGCTGCCTTTCAAAGGGGGTGCTTCCATTAGGACGGGAGAGCTATATCAATATAATACTGTCCTGCTGCCTTTCAAAGGGGCTGCTTCCATTAGGACCTGAGAGCTATATCAATATAATACTGTACTGCTGACTTTCAAAGGGGCTGCTTCCATTGGGACCTGAGAGCTCTATCAATATAATACTGTCCTGCTGACTTTCAAAGGGGCTGCTTCCATTAGGACGGGAGAGCTATATCAATATAATACTGTCCTGCTGCCTTTCAAAGGGGCTCCTTCCATTAGGACCTGAGAGCTATATCAATATAATACTGTACTGCTGCCTTTCAAAGGGGCTCCTTCCATTAGGACCTGAGAGCTATATCAATATAATACTGTACTGCTGCCTTTCAAAGGGGCTCCTTCCATTAGGACCTGAGAGCTATATCAATATAATACTGTACTGCTGCCTTTCAAAGGGGCTCCTTCCATTAGGACCTGAGAGCTATATCAATATAATACTGTACTGCTGCCTTTCAAAGGGGCTCCTTCCATTAGGACCTGAGAGCTATATCAATATAATACTGTACTGCTGCCTTTCAAAGGGGGTGCTTCCATTAGGACGGGAGAGCTATATCAATATAATACTGTTCTGCTGCCTTTCAAAGGGGCTGCTTCCATTAGGACCTGAGAGCTATATCAATATAATACTGTACTGCTGACTTTCAAAGGGGCTGCTTCCATTAGGACCCGAGAGCTATATCAATATAATACTGTACTGCTGACTTTCAAAGGGGCTGCTTCCATTAGGACCTGAGAGCTATATCAATATAATACTGTACTGCTGACTTTCAAAGGGGCTGCTTCCATTAGGACGGGAGAGCTATATCAATATAATACTGTACTGCTGCCTTTCAAAGGGGCTCCTTCCATTAGGACCTGAGAGCTATATCAATATAATACTGTACTGCTGCCTTTCAAAGGGGCTCCTTCCATTAGGACCTGAGAGCTATATCAATATAATACTGTCCTGCTGCCTTTCAAAGGGGCTGCTTCCATTGGGACCTGAGAGCTATATCAATATAATACTGTCCTGCTGCCTTTCAAAGGGGCTGCTTCCATTGGGACCTGAGAGCTATATCAATATAATACTGTACTGCTGCCTTTCAAAGGGGCTGCTTCCATTAGGACCCGAGAGCTATATCAATATAATACTGTACTGCTGCCTTTCAAAGGGGCTCCTTCCATTAGGACCTGAGAGCTCTATCAATATAATACTGTACTGCTGCCTTTCAAAGGGGCTGCTTCCATTAGGACCCGAGAGCTATATCAATATAATACTGTACTGCTGCCTTTAAAAGGGGCTCCTTCCATTAGGACCTGAGAGCTATATCAATATAATACTGTACTGCTGCCTTTCAATGGGGCTCCTTCCATTAGGACCTGAGAGCTATATCAATATAATACTGTCCTGCTGCCTTTCAAAGGGGCTGCTTCCATTAGGACCGGAGAGCGATATCAATATAATACTGTCCTGCTGCCTTTCAAAGGGGCTGCTTCCATTAGGACCGGAGAGCGATATCAATATAATACTGTCCTGCTGCCTTTCAAAGGGGCTGCTTCCATTAGGACCCGAGAGCTAGATCAATATAATACTGTACTGCTGACTTTCAAAGGGGCGGCTTCCATTAGGACCTGAGAGCTATATCAATATAATACTGTACTGCTGACTTTCAAAGGGGCTGCTTCCATTAGGACCCGAGAGCTATATCAATATAATACTGTACTGCTGCCTTTCAAAGGGGCTGCTTCCATTAGGACCTGAGAGCTATATCAATATAATACTGTACTGCTGCCTTTCAAAGGGGCTGCTTCCATTAGGACCCGAGAGCTATATCAATATAATACTGTCCTGCTGCCTTTCAAAGGGGCTGCTTCCATTAGGACCTGAGAGCTATATCAATATAATACTGTATTGCTGCCTTTCAAAGGGGCTCCTTCCATTAGGACGGGAGAGCTATATCAATATAATACTGTCCTGCTGACTTTCAAAGGGCTGCTTCCATTAGGACCCGAGAGCTATATCAATATAATACTGTCCTGCTGCCTTTCAAAGGGGCTGCTTCCATTAGGACGGGAGAGCTATAGCAATATAATACTGTACTGCTGCCTTTCAAAGGGGCTGCTTCCATTAGGACCTGAGAGCTATATCAATATAATACTGTCCTGCTGACTTTCAAAGGGCTGCTTCCATTAGGACCCGAGAGCTATATCAATATAATACTGTACTGCTGCCTTTCAAAGGGGCTCCTTCCATTAGGACGGGAGAGCTATATCAATATAATACTGTCCTGCTGACTTTCAAAGGGCTGCTTCCATTAGGACCCGAGAGCTATATCAATATAATACTGTCCTGCTGCCTTTCAAAGGGGCTGCTTCCATTAGGACCCGAGAGCTATATCAATATAATACTGCACTGCTGACTTTCAAAGGGGCTGCTTCTATTAGGACCCGAGAGCTATATCAATATAATACTGTACTGACTTTCAAAGGGGCTGCTTCCATTAGGACGGGAGAGCTATATCAATATAATACTGTACTGCTGCCTTTTAAAGGGCTGCTTCCATTAGGACCCGAGAGCTATATCAATATAATACTGTCCTGCTGACTTTCAAAGGGCTGCTTCCAATAGGACCCGAGAGCTATATCAATATAATACTGTCCTGCTGCCTTTCAAAGGGGCTGCTTCCATTGGGACCTGAGAGCTCTATCAATATAATACTGTACTGCTGCCTTTCAAAGGGGCTGCTTCCACTAGGACCCGAGAGCTATATCAATATAATACTGTACTGCTGCCTTTCAAAGAGGCTGCTTCCATTAGGACCCGAGAGCTATATCAATATAATACTGTACTGCTGCCTTTCAAAGGGGCGGCTTCCATTAGGACCTGAGAGCTATATCAATATAATACTGTACTGCTGCCTTTCAAAGGGGCTCCTTCCATTAGGACCTGAGAGCTATATCAATATCATACTGTACTGCTGCCTTTCAAAGGGGCGGCTTCCATTAGGACCCGAGAGCTATATCAATATAATACTGTCCTGCTGCCTTTCAAAGGGGCTGCTTCCATTAGGACCCGAGAGCTATATCAATATAATACTGTACTGACTTTCAAAGGGGCTGCTTCCATTAGGACGGGAGAGCTGGATCAATATAATACTGTCCTGCTGACTTTCAAAGGGGCTGCTTCCGTTAGGACCCGAGAGCTATATCAATATAATACTGTCCTGCTGCCTTTCAAAGGGGCTGCTTCCATTAGGACCCGAGAGCTCTATCAATATAATACTGTACTGCTGACTTTCAAAGGGGCTGCTTCCATTAGGACCCGAGAGCTATATCAATATAATACTGTACTGCTGCCTTTCAAAGGGGCTGCTTCCATTGGGACCGGAGAGCTATATCAATATACTACTGTACTGCTGCCTTTCAAAGGGGCTCCTTCCATTAGGACCTGAGAGCTATATCAATATAATACTGTCCTGCTGCCTTTCAAAGGGGCTGCTTCCATTGGGACCTGAGAGCTATATCAATATAATACTGTACTGCTGCCTTTCAAAGGGGCTCCTTCCATTAGGACCTGAGAGCTATATCAATATAATACTGTCCTGCTGCCTTTCAAAGGGGCGGCTTCCATTAGGACCTGAGAGCTATATCAATATAATACTGTACTGCTGACTTTCAAAGGGGCTCCTTCCATTAGGACCCGAGAGCTATATCAATATAATACTGTACTTCTGCCTTTCAAAGGGGCTGCTTCCATTAGGACGGGAGAGCTATATCAATATAATACTGTACTGCTGCCTTTCAAAGAGGCTGCTTCCATTAGGACCTGAGAGCTATATCAATATAATACTGTACTGCTGCCTTTCAAAGGGGCTGCTTCCATTAGGACCCGAGAGCTATATCAATATAATACTGTACTGCTGCCTTTCAAAGGGGCTGCTTCCATTGGGACCTGAGAGCTCTATCAATATAATACTGTACTGCTGCCTTTCAAAGGGGCTCCTTCCATTAGGACGGGAGAGCTATATCAATATAATACTGTCCTGCTGACTTTCAAAGGGCTGCTTCCATTAGGACCCGAGAGCTATATCAATATAATTCTGTCCTGCTGCCTTTCAAAGGGGCTACTTCCATTAGGACGGGAGAGCTATATCAATATAATACTGCACTGCTGCCTTTCAAAGGGGCGGCTTCCATTAGGACCAGAGAGCTATATCAATATAATACTGTACTGCTGACTTTCAAAGGGGCTGCTTCCATTAGGACCGGAGAGCTATATCAATATAATACTGTACTGCTGCCTTTCAAAGGGGCTCCTTCCATTAGGACCTGAGAGCTATATCAATATAATACTGTACTGCTGCCTTTCAAAGGGGCTGCTTCCATTAGGACCTGAGAGCTATATCAATATAATACTGTCCTGCTGCCTTTCAAAGGGGCTGCTTCCATTAGGACCCGAGAGCTATATCAATATAATACTGTACTGCTGCCTTTCAAAGGGGCTCCTTCCATTAGGACCCGAGAGCTATATCAATATAATACTGTACTGCTGCCTTTCAAAGGGGCTCCTTCCATTGGGACCTGAGAGCTATATCAATATAATACTGTCCTGCTGCCTTTCAAAGGGGCTGCTTCCATTAGGACCCGAGAGCTATATCAATATAATACTGTTCTGCTGCCTTTCAAAGGGGCTGCTTCCATTAGGACCCGAGAGCTATATCAATATAATACTGTTCTGCTGCCTTTCAAAGGGGCTGCTTCCATTAGGACCCGAGAGCTATATCAATATAATACTGTCCTGCTGCCTTTCAAAGGGGCTGCTTCCATTAGGACCCGAGAGCTATATCAATATAATACTGTACTGCTGCCTTTCAAAGGGGCTGCTTCCATTGGGACCTGAGAGCTATATCAATATAATACTGTACTGCTGCCTTTCAAAGGGGCTCCTTCCATTAGGACCCGAGAGCTATATCAATATAATACTGTCCTGCTGCCTTTCAAAGGGGCTGCTTCCATTGGGACCTGAGAGCTATATCAATATAATACTGTTCTGCTGCCTTTCAAAGGGGCTGCTTCCATTGGGACCTGAGAGCTCTATCAATATAATACTGTACTGCTGCCTTTCAAAGGGGCTGCTTCCATTAGGACCCGAGAGCTATATCAATATAATACTGTCCTGCTGCCTTTCAAAGGGGCTGCTTCCATTGGGACCTGAGAGCTATATCAATATAATACTGTACTGCTGCCTTTCAAAGGGGCTGCTTCCATTGGGACCCGAGAGCTATATCAATATAATACTGTACTGCTGCCTTTCAAAGGGGCTGCTTCCATTAGGACCCGAGAGCTATATCAATATAATACTGTACTGCTGCCTTTCAAAGGGGCTGCTTCCACTAGGACCCGAGAGCTATATCAATATAATACTGTACTGCTGCCTTTCAAAGGGGCTGCTTCCATTAGGACCCGAGAGCTATATCAATATAATACTGTACTGCTGCCTTTCAAAGGGGCTGCTTCCATGAGGACCCGAGAGCTATATCAATATAATACTGTACTGCTGCCTTTCAAAGGGGCTGCTTCCATTAGGACCCGAGAGCTATATCAATATAATACTGTACTGCTGCCTTTCAAAGGGGCTGCTTCCATTGGGACCGGAGAGCTATATCAATATAATACTGTCCTGCTGCCTTTCAAAGGGGCTCCTTCAATTAGGACCTGAGAGCTATATCAATATAATACTGTCCTGCTGCCTTTCAAAGGGGCTCCTTCCATTAGGACCTGAGAGCTCTATAAATATAATACTGTCCTGCTGCCTTTCAAAGGGGCTGCTTCCATTAGGACCGGAGAGCTATGTCAGGATTCGAGTAATTGCGCCTACAGGACTACAAATCCCATAAGTATGAAAGTGAACAGAGTCTATATAATTGGGATGACCACTAGATGGCGCTGTAAATGATTACTCCTTGGAATTGGGAAAGAGAGAGTGTGGTCGTGTTCCCTGTGTTGGGAGCTTTGTTCCAGGATTGAAGATTCGTATTTGTATTTTGCTGCAGTTCTGCGTGGCGAGGTCCTCACGCATTGCCAAGCAGACGGGAGGGAAGGCTTTCCCTCCTTTCATCTTTCTGGTCGCGAGCGGCTGCCGCGCAGAGAGAGAAGCGTGTCCTTACAGGAAAAAACGCCGGGTTGGTGTAACGGCGGCGGTGAAAAGGATTCTGGTGTTGATAGAAGGATTTCCCGATCGCGAGCGGCTGCCGCGAGGGAAGATCACCGGTGCCTGGGTGCCCGCTGCAAGGGGCGCCTTTTCGTTTTGGACTAGTAATGGGAAAGAAGTGTGTTTGCTCTAAGAATCACTACGGTGCCTTGATCTTCATCGCGAGTGGATACCGCGAAGCGAAAGCAGCTGGTACTGTAACTGTTTGGGTTGCTGAAAACGATAAGAATCGTGCAACCACATATTTGAACTATCCTAATACAAGGGATTGGTAAGCCTCGGATGCATCTTTGAACTATCCAAACAACAGGCAGCTGGTAAGCCTCGGACGAGGAAGTATTGTTTAGTTCTATTTTTGTTAGTATTCCATTTAGTAGTTGGGCCCAGCTAGGAATACTAAATTGAACTCTTTTTTGTCCTTGATTGAACTGGAAGTGCATTGAAATAGAAATTCACGACTTTCTAAAACTTCATTGATTTGAAACTACGGCCGCATCACAACCTAACACAACTGGGTTACTGGAGAAAACTATTTGATATTCAAGGGAAGCAGTATATGGTATGTGTGGTGAAGGTTTGGCCTTTTTGTTGCCGTGCTGAAAATTGTAGAATCCTTAGTAACAAGTGGTTTCTTTACAGGGAGCCCTCTGGTATAGAGAAGTATCTATGGTCTTAGAGGAAAGAGGTCCCCCTCCTGATATATTGGTATGTACCGTTCCACTAGCGAGACTTGAATGAGAGTAGTCAGGATTGATGTGATAATCTTCTCTTTCTTGTCGTTTCAGCTATCCCATCCGTTCCAGACCCTTTCCTTACCTTCCCTGATTTATCCCTCGCTTGATTACCTTTACGCTCTGTGTTATTTGTGCAGTCAGAGTGTGGGGAAATCAGGAGGTGGACCCCTTTTGGCATCACCCTGATCCTGAGGTTTCCAGAATCGTGACAAGCTATATCAATATAATACTGTACTGCTGCCTTTCAAAGGGGCTGCTTCTATTGGGACCTGAGAGCTATATCAATATAATACTGTACTGCTGCCTTTCAAAGGGGCTCCTTCCATTAGGACCCGAGAGCTATATCAATATAATACTGTCCTGCTGCCTTTCAAAGGGGCTGCTTCCATTGGGACCTGAGAGCTATATCAATATAATACTGTCCTGCTGCCTTTCAAAGGGGCTGCTTCCATTGGGACCTGAGAGCTCTATCAATATAATACTGTGCTGCTGACTTTCAAAGGGGCTGCTTCCATTAGGACCCGAGAGCTACATCAATATAATACTGTACTGCTGACTTTCAAAGGGGCTGCTTCCATTAGGACCCGAGAGCTATATCAATATAATACTGTACTGCTGCCTTTCAAAGGGGCTGCTTCCATTAGGACCTGAGAGCTATATCAATATAATACTGTCCTGCTGCCTTTCAAAGGGGCTGCTTCCATTAGGACCGGAGAGCTATATCAATATAATACTGTCCTGCTGCCTTTCAAAGGGGCTGCTTCCATTAGGACCCGAGAGCTCTATCAATATAATACTGTCCTGCTGCCTTTCAAAGGGGCTGCTTCCATTAGGACCCGAGAGCTCTATCAATATAATACTGTACTGCTGACTTTCAAAGGGGCTGCTTCCATTAGGACCCGAGAGCTCTATCAATATAATACTGTACTGCTGACTTTCAAAGGGGCTGCTTCCATTAGGACCCGAGAGCTCTATCAATATAATACTGTCCTGCTGCCTTTCAAAGGGGCTCCTTCCATTAGGACCTGAGAGCTATATCAATATAATACTGTCCTGCTGCCTTTCAAAGGGGCTGCTTCCATTAGGACCCGAGAGCTATATCAATATAATACTGTACTGCTGACTTTCAAAGGAGCTGCTTCTACTAGGACCCGAGAGCTATATCAATATAATACTGTACTGCTGCCTTTCAATGGGGCTGCTTCCATTAGGACCCGAGAGCTATATCAATATAATACTGTACTGCTGACTTTCAAAGGGGCTGCTTCCATTAGGACCGGAGAGCAATATCAATATAATACGGTACTGCTGACTTTCAAAGGGGCTGCTTCTATTAGGACCCGAGAGCTATATCAATATAATACTGTGCTGCTGACTTTCAAAGGGGCTCCTTCCATTGGGACCCGAGAGCTATATCAATATAATACTGTGCTGCTGCCTTTCAAAGGGGCTGCTTCCATTGGGACCTGAGAGCTATATCAATATAATACTGTACTGCTGCCTTTCAAAGGGGCTCCTTCCATTAGGACCCGAGAGCTATATCAATATAATACTGTCCTGCTGCCTTTCAAAGGGGCTGCTTCCATTGGGACCTGAGAGCTATATCAATATAATACTGTTCTGCTGCCTTTCAAAGGGGCTGCTTCCATTGGGACCTGAGAGCTATATCAATATAATACTGTCCTGCTGCCTTTCAAAGGGGCTGCTTCCATTGGGACCTGAGAGCTCTATCAATATAATACTGTACTGCTGCCTTTCAAAGGGGCTCCTTCCATTAGGACCGGAGAGCTATATCAATATAATACTGTCCTGCTGCCTTTCAAAGGGGCTGCTTCCATTAGGACCCGAGAGCTATATCAATATAATACTGTACTGCTGCCTTTCAAAGGGGCTGCTTCCATTAGGACCCGAGAGCTATATCAATATAATACTGTCCTGCTGCCTTTCAAAGGGGCTGCTTCCATTAGGACCCGAGAGCTATATCAATATAATACTGTACTGCTGCCTTTCAAAGGGGCTGCTTCCATTAGGACCCGAGAGCTCTATCAATATAATACTGTACTGCTGACTTTCAAAGGGGCTCCTTCCATTAGGACCCGAGAGCTATATCAATATAATACTGTCCTGCTGCCTTTCAAAGGGGCTGCTTCCATTAGGACCCGAGAGCTATATCAATATAATACTGTACTGCTGCCTTTCAAAGGGGCTGCTTCCATTAGGACCCGAGAGCTCTATCAATATAATACTGTACTGCTGACTTTCAAAGGGGCTCCTTCCATTAGGACCCGAGAGCTATATCAATATAATACTGTACTGCTGACTTTCAAAGGGGCTGCTTCCATTAGGACCCGAGAGCTATATCAATATAATACTGTACTGCTGCCTTTCAAAGGGGCTGCTTCCATTAGGACCCGAGAGCTATATCAATATAATACTGTACTGCTGACTTTCAAAGGGGCTGCTTCCATTAGGACCGGAGAGCGATATCAATATAATACTGTACTGCTGCCTTTCAAAGGGGCTGCTTCCATTAGGACCCGAGAGCTATATCAATATAATACTGTTCTGCTGCCTTTCAAAGGGGCTGCTTCCATTGGGACCTGAGAGCTATATCAATATAATACTGTACTGCTGCCTTTCAAAGGGGCTGCTTCCATTAGGACCCGAGAGCTATATCAATATAATACTGTCCTGCTGCCTTTCAAAGGGGCTGCTTCCATTGGGACCTGAGAGCTATATCAATATAATACTGTACTGCTGCCTTTCAAAGGGGCTGCTTCCATTGGGACCGGAGAGCTATATCAATATAATACTGTCCTGCTGCCTTTCAAAGGGGCTCCTTCCATTAGGATCTGAGAGCTATATCAATATAATACTGTCCTGCTGCCTTTCAAAGGGGCTCCTTCCATTAGGACCTGAGAGCTATATCAATATAATACTGTCCTGCTGCCTTTCAAAGGGGCTGCTTCCATTGGGACCTGAGAGCTATATCAATATAATACTGTACTGCTGCCTTTCAAAGGGGCTCCTTCCATTAGGACCCGAGAGCTATATCAATATAATACTGTACTGCTGCCTTTCAAAGGGGCTGCTTCCATTGGGACCTGAGAGCTATATCAATATAATACTGTCCTGCTGCCTTTCAAAGGGGCTGCTTCCATTGGGACCTGAGAGCTATATCAATATAATACTGTACTGCTGACTTTCAAAGGGGCTGCTTCCATTAGGACCCGAGAGCTATATCAATATAATACTGTACTGCTGCCTTTCAAAGGGGCTGCTTCCATTAGGACCCGAGAGCTATATCAATATAATACTGTACTGCTGCCTTTCAAAGGGGCTGCTTCCATTAGGACCCGAGAGCTATATCAATATAATACTGTCCTGCTGCCTTTCAAAGGGGCTGCTTCCATTAGGACCTGAGAGCTATATCAATATAATACTGTATTGCTGCCTTTCAAAGGGGCTCCTTCCATTAGGACGGGAGAGCTATATCAATATAATACTGTCCTGCTGACTTTCAAAGGGCTGCTTCCATTAGGACCCGAGAGCTATATCAATATAATACTGTCCTGCTGCCTTTCAAAGGGGCTGCTTCCATTAGGACGGGAGAGCTATAGCAATATAATACTGTACTGCTGCCTTTCAAAGGGGCTGCTTCCATTAGGACCTGAGAGCTATATCAATATAATACTGTCCTGCTGACTTTCAAAGGGCTGCTTCCATTAGGACCCGAGAGCTATATCAATATAATACTGTACTGCTGCCTTTCAAAGGGGCTCCTTCCATTAGGACGGGAGAGCTATATCAATATAATACTGTCCTGCTGACTTTCAAAGGGCTGCTTCCATTAGGACCCGAGAGCTATATCAATATAATACTGTCCTGCTGCCTTTCAAAGGGGCTGCTTCCATTAGGACCCGAGAGCTATATCAATATAATACTGCACTGCTGACTTTCAAAGGGGCTGCTTCTATTAGGACCCGAGAGCTATATCAATATAATACTGTACTGACTTTCAAAGGGGCTGCTTCCATTAGGACGGGAGAGCTATATCAATATAATACTGTACTGCTGCCTTTTAAAGGGCTGCTTCCATTAGGACCCGAGAGCTATATCAATATAATACTGTCCTGCTGACTTTCAAAGGGCTGCTTCCATTAGGACCCGAGAGCTATATCAATATAATACTGTCCTGCTGCCTTTCAAAGGGGCTGCTTCCATTGGGACCTGAGAGCTCTATCAATATAATACTGTACTGCTGCCTTTCAAAGGGGCTGCTTCCACTAGGACCCGAGAGCTATATCAATATAATACTGTACTGCTGCCTTTCAAAGAGGCTGCTTCCATTAGGACCCGAGAGCTATATCAATATAATACTGTACTGCTGCCTTTCAAAGGGGCGGCTTCCATTAGGACCTGAGAGCTATATCAATATAATACTGTACTGCTGCCTTTCAAAGGGGCTCCTTCCATTAGGACCTGAGAGCTATATCAATATCATACTGTACTGCTGCCTTTCAAAGGGGCGGCTTCCATTAGGACCCGAGAGCTATATCAATATAATACTGTCCTGCTGCCTTTCAAAGGGGCTGCTTCCATTAGGACCCGAGAGCTATATCAATATAATACTGTACTGACTTTCAAAGGGGCTGCTTCCATTAGGACGGGAGAGCTGGATCAATATAATACTGTCCTGCTGACTTTCAAAGGGGCTGCTTCCGTTAGGACCCGAGAGCTATATCAATATAATACTGTCCTGCTGCCTTTCAAAGGGGCTGCTTCCATTAGGACCCGAGAGCTCTATCAATATAATACTGTACTGCTGACTTTCAAAGGGGCTGCTTCCATTAGGACCCGAGAGCTATATCAATATAATACTGTACTGCTGCCTTTCAAAGGGGCTGCTTCCATTGGGACCGGAGAGCTATATCAATATACTACTGTACTGCTGCCTTTCAAAGGGGCTCCTTCCATTAGGACCTGAGAGCTATATCAATATAATACTGTCCTGCTGCCTTTCAAAGGGGCTGCTTCCATTGGGACCTGAGAGCTATATCAATATAATACTGTACTGCTGCCTTTCAAAGGGGCTCCTTCCATTAGGACCTGAGAGCTATATCAATATAATACTGTCCTGCTGCCTTTCAAAGGGGCGGCTTCCATTAGGACCTGAGAGCTATATCAATATAATACTGTACTGCTGACTTTCAAAGGGGCTCCTTCCATTAGGACCCGAGAGCTATATCAATATAATACTGTACTTCTGCCTTTCAAAGGGGCTGCTTCCATTAGGACGGGAGAGCTATATCAATATAATACTGTACTGCTGCCTTTCAAAGAGGCTGCTTCCATTAGGACCTGAGAGCTATATCAATATAATACTGTACTGCTGCCTTTCAAAGGGGCGGCTTCCATTAGGACCAGAGAGCTATATCAATATAATACTGTACTGCTGACTTTCAAAGGGGCTCCTTCCATTAGGACCTGAGAGCTATATCAATATAATACTGTACTGCTGCCTTTCAAAGGGGCTCCTTCCATTAGGACCTGAGAGCTATATCAATATAATACTGTACTGCTGCCTTTCAAAGGGGCTGCTTCCATTAGGACCTGAGAGCTATATCAATATAATACTGTCCTGCTGCCTTTCAAAGGGGCTGCTTCCATTAGGACCCGAGAGCTATATCAATATAATACTGTACTGCTGCCTTTCAAAGGGGCTCCTTCCATTAGGACCCGAGAGCTATATCAATATAATACTGTACTGCTGCCTTTCAAAGGGGCTCCTTCCATTGGGACCTGAGAGCTCTATCAATATAATACTGTACTGCTGCCTTTCAAAGGGGCTGCTTCCATTAGGACCCGAGAGCTATATCAATATAATACTGTTCTGCTGCCTTTCAAAGGGGCTGCTTCCATTAGGACCCGAGAGCTATATCAATATAATACTGTTCTGCTGCCTTTCAAAGGGGCTCCTTCCATTAGGACCTGAGAGCTATATCAATATAATACTGTCCTGCTGCCTTTCAAAGGGGCTCCTTCCATTGGGACCTGAGAGCTCTATCAATATAATACTGTACTGCTGCCTTTCAAAGGGGCTGCTTCCATTAGGACCCGAGAGCTATATCAATATAATACTGTTCTGCTGCCTTTCAAAGGGGCTGCTTCCATTAGGACCCGAGAGCTATATCAATATAATACTGTCCTGCTGCCTTTCAAAGGGGCTGCTTCCATTAGGACCCGAGAGCTATATCAATATAATACTGTACTGCTGCCTTTCAAAGGGGCTGCTTCCATTGGGACCTGAGAGCTATATCAATATAATACTGTACTGCTGCCTTTCAAAGGGGCTCCTTCCATTAGGACCCGAGAGCTATATCAATATAATACTGTCCTGCTGCCTTTCAAAGGGGCTGCTTCCATTGGGACCTGAGAGCTATATCAATATAATACTGTTCTGCTGCCTTTCAAAGGGGCTGCTTCCATTGGGACCTGAGAGCTCTATCAATATAATACTGTACTGCTGCCTTTCAAAGGGGCTGCTTCCATTAGGACCCGAGAGCTATATCAATATAATACTGTCCTGCTGCCTTTCAAAGGGGCTGCTTCCATTGGGACCTGAGAGCTATATCAATATAATACTGTACTGCTGCCTTTCAAAGGGGCTGCTTCCATTGGGACCCGAGAGCTATATCAATATAATACTGTACTGCTGCCTTTCAAAGGGGCTGCTTCCATTAGGACCCGAGAGCTATATCAATATAATACTGTACTGCTGCCTTTCAAAGGGGCTGCTTCCACTAGGACCCGAGAGCTATATCAATATAATACTGTACTGCTGCCTTTCAAAGGGGCTGCTTCCATTAGGACCCGAGAGCTATATCAATATAATACTGTACTGCTGCCTTTCAAAGGGGCTGCTTCCATGAGGACCCGAGAGCTATATCAATATAATACTGTACTGCTGCCTTTCAAAGGGGCTGCTTCCATTAGGACCCGAGAGCTATATCAATATAATACTGTACTGCTGCCTTTCAAAGGGGCTGCTTCCATTGGGACCGGAGAGCTATATCAATATAATACTGTCCTGCTGCCTTTCAAAGGGGCTCCTTCAATTAGGACCTGAGAGCTATATCAATATAATACTGTCCTGCTGCCTTTCAAAGGGGCTCCTTCCATTAGGACCTGAGAGCTCTATAAATATAATACTGTCCTGCTGCCTTTCAAAGGGGCTGCTTCCATTAGGACCGGAGAGCTATGTCAGGATTCGAGTAATTGCGCCTACAGGACTACAAATCCCATAAGTATGAAAGTGAACAGAGTCTATATAATTGGGATGACCACTAGATGGCGCTGTAAATGATTACTCCTTGGAATTGGGAAAGAGAGAGTGTGGTCGTGTTCCCTGTGTTGGGAGCTTTGTTCCAGGATTGAAGATTCGTATTTGTATTTTGCTGCAGTTCTGCGTGGCGAGGTCCTCACGCATTGCCAAGCAGACGGGAGGGAAGGCTTTCCCTCCTTCCATCTTTCTGGTCGCGAGCGGCTGCCGCGCAGAGAGAGAAGCGTGTCCTTACAGGAAAAAACGCCGGGTTGGTGTAACGGCGGCGGTGAAAAGGATTCTGGTGTTGATAGAAGGATTTCCCGATCGCGAGCGGCTGCCGCGAGGGAAGATCACCGGTGCCTGGGTGCCCGCTGCAAGGGGCGCCTTTTCGTTTTGGACTAGTAATGGGAAAGAAGTGTGTTTGCTCTAAGAATCACTACGGTGCCTTGATCTTCATCGCGAGTGGATACCGCGAAGCGAAAGCAGCTGGTACTGTAACTGTTTGGGTTGCTGAAAACGATAAGAATCGTGCAACCACATATTTGAACTATCCTAATACAAGGGATTGGTAAGCCTCGGATGCATCTTTGAACTATCCAAACAACAGGCAGCTGGTAAGCCTCGGACGAGGAAGTATTGTTTAGTTCTATTTTTGTTAGTATTCCATTTAGTAGTTGGGCCCAGCTAGGAATACTAAATTGAACTCTTTTTTGTCCTTGATTGAACTGGAAGTGCATTGAAATAGAAATTCACGACTTTCTAAAACTTCATTGATTTGAAACTACGGCCGCATCACAACCTAACACAACTGGGTTACTGGAGAAAACTATTTGATATTCAAGGGAAGCAGTATATGGTATGTGTGGTGAAGGTTTGGCCTTTTTGTTGCCGTGCTGAAAATTGTAGAATCCTTAGTAACAAGTGGTTTCTTTACAGGGAGCCCTCTGGTATAGAGAAGTATCTATGGTCTTAGAGGAAAGAGGTCCCCCTCCTGATATATTGGTATGTACCGTTCCACTAGCGAGACTTGAATGAGAGTAGTCAGGATTGATGTGATAATCTTCTCTTTCTTGTCGTTTCAGCTATCCCATCCGTTCCAGACCCTTTCCTTACCTTCCCTGATTTATCCCTCGCTTGATTACCTTTACGCTCTGTGTTATTTGTGCAGTCAGAGTGTGGGGAAATCAGGAGGTGGACCCCTTTTGGCATCACCCTGATCCTGAGGTTTCCAGAATCGTGACAAGCTATATCAATATAATACTGTACTGCTGCCTTTCAAAGGGGCTGCTTCTATTGGGACCTGAGAGCTATATCAATATAATACTGTACTGCTGCCTTTCAAAGGGGCTCCTTCCATTAGGACCCGAGAGCTATATCAATATAATACTGTCCTGCTGCCTTTCAAAGGGGCTGCTTCCATTGGGACCTGAGAGCTATATCAATATAATACTGTTCTGCTGCCTTTCAAAGGGGCTGCTTCCATTGGGACCTGAGAGCTATATCAATATAATACTGTCCTGCTGCCTTTCAAAGGGGCTGCTTCCATTGGGACCTGAGAGCTCTATCAATATAATACTGTACTGCTGCCTTTCAAAGGGGCTGCTTCCATTAGGACCCGAGAGCTATATCAATATAATACTGTCCTGCTGCCTTTCAAAGGGGCTGCTTCCATTAGGACCTGAGAGCTATATCAATATAATACTGTACTGCTGACTTTCAAAGGGGCTGCTTCCATTAGGACCCGAGAGCTATATCAATATAATACTGTACTGCTGACTTTCAAAGGGGCTGCTTCCATTAGGACCTGAGAGCTATATCAATATAATACTGTACTGCTGACTTTCAAAGGGGCTGCTTCCATTAGGACCGGAGAGCTGTATCAATATAATACTGTACTGCTGACTTTCAAAGGGGCTGCTTCCATTAGGACCTGAGAGCTATATCAATATAATACTGTACTGCTGCCTTTCAAAGGGGCTGCTTCCATTAGGACCTGAGAGCTATATCAATATAATACTGTCCTGCTGCCTTTCAAAGGGGCTGCTTCCATTAGGACCGGAGAGCTATATCAATATAATACTGTCCTGCTGCCTTTCAAAGGGGCTGCTTCCATTAGGACCCGAGAGCTCTATCAATATAATACTGTCCTGCTGCCTTTCAAAGGGGCTGCTTCCATTAGGACCCGAGAGCTCTATCAATATAATACTGTACTGCTGACTTTCAAAGGGGCTGCTTCCATTAGGACCCGAGAGCTCTATCAATATAATACTGTACTGCTGACTTTCAAAGGGGCTGCTTCCATTAGGACCCGAGAGCTCTATCAATATAATACTGTACTGCTGACTTTCAAAGGGGCTGCTTCCATTAGGACCCGAGAGCTCTATCAATATAATACTGTACTGCTGCCTTTCAAAGGGGCTGCTTCCATTAGGACCCGAGAGCTCTATCAATATAATACTGTACTGCTGACTTTCAAAGGGGCTCCTTCCATTAGGACCCGAGAGCTATATCAATATAATACTGTCCTGCTGCCTTTCAAAGGGGCTGCTTCCATTGGGACCCGAGAGCTATATCAATATAATACTGTACTGCTGCCTTTCAAAGGGGCTGCTTCCATTAGGACCCGAGAGCTATATCAATATAATACTGTCCTGCTGCCTTTCAAAGGGGCTGCTTCCATTAGGACCCGAGAGCTATATCAATATAATACTGTACTGCTGCCTTTCAAAGGGGCTGCTTCCATTAGGACCCGAGAGCTATATCAATATAATACTGTACTGCTGCCTTTCAAAGGGGCTGCTTCCATGAGGACCCGAGAGCTATATCAATATAATACTGTACTGCTGCCTTTCAAAGGGGCTGCTTCCATTAGGACCCGAGAGCTATATCAATATAATACTGTACTGCTGCCTTTCAAAGGGGCTGCTTCCATTGGGACCGGAGAGCTATATCAATATAATACTGTCCTGCTGCCTTTCAAAGGGGCTCCTTCAATTAGGACCTGAGAGCTATATCAATATAATACTGTCCTGCTGCCTTTCAAAGGGGCTCCTTCCATTAGGACCTGAGAGCTCTATAAATATAATACTGTCCTGCTGCCTTTCAAAGGGGCTGCTTCCATTAGGACCGGAGAGCTATGTCAGGATTCGAGTAATTGCGCCTACAGGACTACAAATCCCATAAGTATGAAAGTGAACAGAGTCTATATAATTGGGATGACCACTAGATGGCGCTGTAAATGATTACTCCTTGGAATTGGGAAAGAGAGAGTGTGGTCGTGTTCCCTGTGTTGGGAGCTTTGTTCCAGGATTGAAGATTCGTATTTGTATTTTGCTGCAGTTCTGCGTGGCGAGGTCCTCACGCATTGCCAAGCAGACGGGAGGGAAGGCTTTCCCTCCTTTCATCTTTCTGGTCGCGAGCGGCTGCCGCGCAGAGAGAGAAGCGTGTCCTTACAGGAAAAAACGCCGGGTTGGTGTAACGGCGGCGGTGAAAAGGATTCTGGTGTTGATAGAAGGATTTCCCGATCGCGAGCGGCTGCCGCGAGGGAAGATCACCGGTGCCTGGGTGCCCGCTGCAAGGGGCGCCTTTTCGTTTTGGACTAGTAATGGGAAAGAAGTGTGTTTGCTCTAAGAATCACTACGGTGCCTTGATCTTCATCGCGAGTGGATACCGCGAAGCGAAAGCAGCTGGTACTGTAACTGTTTGGGTTGCTGAAAACGATAAGAATCGTGCAACCACATATTTGAACTATCCTAATACAAGGGATTGGTAAGCCTCGGATGCATCTTTGAACTATCCAAACAACAGGCAGCTGGTAAGCCTCGGACGAGGAAGTATTGTTTAGTTCTATTTTTGTTAGTATTCCATTTAGTAGTTGGGCCCAGCTAGGAATACTAAATTGAACTCTTTTTTGTCCTTGATTGAACTGGAAGTGCATTGAAATAGAAATTCACGACTTTCTAAAACTTCATTGATTTGAAACTACGGCCGCATCACAACCTAACACAACTGGGTTACTGGAGAAAACTATTTGATATTCAAGGGAAGCAGTATATGGTATGTGTGGTGAAGGTTTGGCCTTTTTGTTGCCGTGCTGAAAATTGTAGAATCCTTAGTAACAAGTGGTTTCTTTACAGGGAGCCCTCTGGTATAGAGAAGTATCTATGGTCTTAGAGGAAAGAGGTCCCCCTCCTGATATATTGGTATGTACCGTTCCACTAGCGAGACTTGAATGAGAGTAGTCAGGATTGATGTGATAATCTTCTCTTTCTTGTCGTTTCAGCTATCCCATCCGTTCCAGACCCTTTCCTTACCTTCCCTGATTTATCCCTCGCTTGATTACCTTTACGCTCTGTGTTATTTGTGCAGTCAGAGTGTGGGGAAATCAGGAGGTGGACCCCTTTTGGCATCACCCTGATCCTGAGGTTTCCAGAATCGTGACAAGCTATATCAATATAATACTGTACTGCTGCCTTTCAAAGGGGCTGCTTCTATTGGGACCTGAGAGCTATATCAATATAATACTGTACTGCTGCCTTTCAAAGGGGCTCCTTCCATTAGGACCCGAGAGCTATATCAATATAATACTGTCCTGCTGCCTTTCAAAGGGGCTGCTTCCATTGGGACCTGAGAGCTATATCAATATAATACTGTTCTGCTGCCTTTCAAAGGGGCTGCTTCCATTGGGACCTGAGAGCTATATCAATATAATACTGTCCTGCTGCCTTTCAAAGGGGCTGCTTCCATTGGGACCTGAGAGCTCTATCAATATAATACTGTACTGCTGCCTTTCAAAGGGGCTGCTTCCATTAGGACCCGAGAGCTATATCAATATAATACTGTCCTGCTGCCTTTCAAAGGGGCTGCTTCCATTAGGACCTGAGAGCTACATCAATATAATACTGTACTGCTGACTTTCAAAGGGGCTGCTTCCATTAGGACCCGAGAGCTATATCAATATAATACTGTACTGCTGCCTTTCAAAGGGGCTGCTTCCATTAGGACCTGAGAGCTATATCAATATAATACTGTCCTGCTGCCTTTCAAAGGGGCTGCTTCCATTAGGACCGGAGAGCTATATCAATATAATACTGTCCTGCTGCCTTTCAAAGGGGCTGCTTCCATTAGGACCCGAGAGCTCTATCAATATAATACTGTCCTGCTGCCTTTCAAAGGGGCTGCTTCCATTAGGACCCGAGAGCTCTATCAATATAATACTGTACTGCTGACTTTCAAAGGGGCTGCTTCCATTAGGACCCGAGAGCTCTATCAATATAATACTGTACTGCTGACTTTCAAAGGGGCTGCTTCCATTAGGACCCGAGAGCTCTATCAATATAATACTGTCCTGCTGCCTTTCAAAGGGGCTCCTTCCATTAGGACCTGAGAGCTATATCAATATAATACTGTCCTGCTGCCTTTCAAAGGGGCTGCTTCCATTAGGACCCGAGAGCTATATCAATATAATACTGTACTGCTGACTTTCAAAGGAGCTGCTTCTACTAGGACCCGAGAGCTATATCAATATAATACTGTACTGCTGCCTTTCAATGGGGCTGCTTCCATTAGGACCCGAGAGCTATATCAATATAATACTGTACTGCTGACTTTCAAAGGGGCTGCTTCCATTAGGACCGGAGAGCAATATCAATATAATACGGTACTGCTGACTTTCAAAGGGGCTGCTTCTATTAGGACCCGAGAGCTATATCAATATAATACTGTGCTGCTGACTTTCAAAGGGGCTCCTTCCATTGGGACCCGAGAGCTATATCAATATAATACTGTGCTGCTGCCTTTCAAAGGGGCTGCTTCCATTGGGACCTGAGAGCTATATCAATATAATACTGTACTGCTGCCTTTCAAAGGGGCTCCTTCCATTAGGACCCGAGAGCTATATCAATATAATACTGTCCTGCTGCCTTTCAAAGGGGCTGCTTCCATTGGGACCTGAGAGCTATATCAATATAATACTGTTCTGCTGCCTTTCAAAGGGGCTGCTTCCATTGGGACCTGAGAGCTATATCAATATAATACTGTCCTGCTGCCTTTCAAAGGGGCTGCTTCCATTGGGACCTGAGAGCTCTATCAATATAATACTGTACTGCTGCCTTTCAAAGGGGCTCCTTCCATTAGGACCGGAGAGCTATATCAATATAATACTGTCCTGCTGCCTTTCAAAGGGGCTGCTTCCATTAGGACCCGAGAGCTATATCAATATAATACTGTACTGCTGCCTTTCAAAGGGGCTGCTTCCATTAGGACCTGAGAGCTATATCAATATAATACTGTCCTGCTGCCTTTCAAAGGGGCTGCTTCCATTAGGACCCGAGAGCTATATCAATATAATACTGTACTGCTGCCTTTCAAAGGGGCTGCTTCCATTAGGACCCGAGAGCTCTATCAATATAATACTGTACTGCTGACTTTTAAAGGGGCTCCTTCCATTAGGACCCGAGAGCTATATCAATATAATACTGTCCTGCTGCCTTTCAAAGGGGCTGCTTCCATTAGGACCCGAGAGCTATATCAATATAATACTGTACTGCTGCCTTTCAAAGGGGCTGCTTCCATTAGGACCCGAGAGCTCTATCAATATAATACTGTACTGCTGACTTTCAAAGGGGCTCCTTCCATTAGGACCCGAGAGCTATATCAATATAATACTGTACTGCTGACTTTCAAAGGGGCTGCTTCCATTAGGACCCGAGAGCTATATCAATATAATACTGTACTGCTGCCTTTCAAAGGGGCTGCTTCCATTAGGACCCGAGAGCTATATCAATATAATACTGTACTGCTGACTTTCAAAGGGGCTGCTTCCATTAGGACCGGAGAGCGATATCAATATAATACTGTACTGCTGCCTTTCAAAGGGGCTGCTTCCATTAGGACCCGAGAGCTATATCAATATAATACTGTTCTGCTGCCTTTCAAAGGGGCTGCTTCCATTGGGACCTGAGAGCTATATCAATATAATACTGTACTGCTGCCTTTCAAAGGGGCTGCTTCCATTAGGACCCGAGAGCTATATCAATATAATACTGTCCTGCTGCCTTTCAAAGGGGCTGCTTCCATTGGGACCTGAGAGCTATATCAATATAATACTGTACTGCTGCCTTTCAAAGGGGCTGCTTCCATTGGGACCGGAGAGCTATATCAATATAATACTGTCCTGCTGCCTTTCAAAGGGGCTCCTTCCATTAGGATCTGAGAGCTATATCAATATAATACTGTCCTGCTGCCTTTCAAAGGGGCTCCTTCCATTAGGACCTGAGAGCTATATCAATATAATACTGTCCTGCTGCCTTTCAAAGGGGCTGCTTCCATTGGGACCTGAGAGCTATATCAATATAATACTGTACTGCTGCCTTTCAAAGGGGCTCCTTCCATTAGGACCCGAGAGCTATATCAATATAATACTGTACTGCTGCCTTTCAAAGGGGCTGCTTCCATTGGGACCTGAGAGCTATATCAATATAATACTGTCCTGCTGCCTTTCAAAGGGGCTGCTTCCATTGGGACCTGAGAGCTATATCAATATAATACTGTACTGCTGACTTTCAAAGGGGCTGCTTCCATTAGGACCCGAGAGCTATATCAATATAATACTGTACTGCTGCCTTTCAAAGGGGCTGCTTCCATTAGGACCTGAGAGCTATATCAATATAATACTGTACTGCTGCCTTTCAAAGGGGCTGCTTCCATTAGGACCCGAGAGCTATATCAATATAATACTGTCCTGCTGCCTTTCAAAGGGGCTGCTTCCATTAGGACCTGAGAGCTATATCAATATAATACTGTATTGCTGCCTTTCAAAGGGGCTCCTTCCATTAGGACGGGAGAGCTATATCAATATAATACTGTCCTGCTGACTTTCAAAGGGCTGCTTCCATTAGGACCCGAGAGCTATATCAATATAATACTGTCCTGCTGCCTTTCAAAGGGGCTGCTTCCATTAGGACGGGAGAGCTATAGCAATATAATACTGTACTGCTGCCTTTCAAAGGGGCTGCTTCCATTAGGACCTGAGAGCTATATCAATATAATACTGTCCTGCTGACTTTCAAAGGGCTGCTTCCATTAGGACCCGAGAGCTATATCAATATAATACTGTACTGCTGCCTTTCAAAGGGGCTCCTTCCATTAGGACGGGAGAGCTATATCAATATAATACTGTCCTGCTGACTTTCAAAGGGCTGCTTCCATTAGGACCCGAGAGCTATATCAATATAATACTGTCCTGCTGCCTTTCAAAGGGGCTGCTTCCATTAGGACCCGAGAGCTATATCAATATAATACTGCACTGCTGACTTTCAAAGGGGCTGCTTCTATTAGGACCCGAGAGCTATATCAATATAATACTGTACTGACTTTCAAAGGGGCTGCTTCCATTAGGACGGGAGAGCTATATCAATATAATACTGTACTGCTGCCTTTTAAAGGGCTGCTTCCATTAGGACCCGAGAGCTATATCAATATAATACTGTCCTGCTGACTTTCAAAGGGCTGCTTCCATTAGGACCCGAGAGCTATATCAATATAATACTGTCCTGCTGCCTTTCAAAGGGGCTGCTTCCATTGGGACCTGAGAGCTCTATCAATATAATACTGTACTGCTGCCTTTCAAAGGGGCTGCTTCCACTAGGACCCGAGAGCTATATCAATATAATACTGTACTGCTGCCTTTCAAAGAGGCTGCTTCCATTAGGACCCGAGAGCTATATCAATATAATACTGTACTGCTGCCTTTCAAAGGGGCGGCTTCCATTAGGACCTGAGAGCTATATCAATATAATACTGTACTGCTGCCTTTCAAAGGGGCTCCTTCCATTAGGACCTGAGAGCTATATCAATATCATACTGTACTGCTGCCTTTCAAAGGGGCGGCTTCCATTAGGACCCGAGAGCTATATCAATATAATACTGTCCTGCTGCCTTTCAAAGGGGCTGCTTCCATTAGGACCCGAGAGCTATATCAATATAATACTGTACTGACTTTCAAAGGGGCTGCTTCCATTAGGACGGGAGAGCTGGATCAATATAATACTGTCCTGCTGACTTTCAAAGGGGCTGCTTCCGTTAGGACCCGAGAGCTATATCAATATAATACTGTCCTGCTGCCTTTCAAAGGGGCTGCTTCCATTAGGACCCGAGAGCTCTATCAATATAATACTGTACTGCTGACTTTCAAAGGGGCTGCTTCCATTAGGACCCGAGAGCTATATCAATATAATACTGTACTGCTGCCTTTCAAAGGGGCTGCTTCCATTGGGACCGGAGAGCTATATCAATATACTACTGTACTGCTGCCTTTCAAAGGGGCTCCTTCCATTAGGACCTGAGAGCTATATCAATATAATACTGTCCTGCTGCCTTTCAAAGGGGCTGCTTCCATTGGGACCTGAGAGCTATATCAATATAATACTGTACTGCTGCCTTTCAAAGGGGCTCCTTCCATTAGGACCTGAGAGCTATATCAATATAATACTGTCCTGCTGCCTTTCAAAGGGGCGGCTTCCATTAGGACCTGAGAGCTATATCAATATAATACTGTACTGCTGACTTTCAAAGGGGCTCCTTCCATTAGGACCCGAGAGCTATATCAATATAATACTGTACTTCTGCCTTTCAAAGGGGCTGCTTCCATTAGGACGGGAGAGCTATATCAATATAATACTGTACTGCTGCCTTTCAAAGAGGCTGCTTCCATTAGGACCTGAGAGCTATATCAATATAATACTGTACTGCTGCCTTTCAAAGGGGCTCCTTCCATTAGGACGGGAGAGCTATATCAATATAATACTGTCCTGCTGACTTTCAAAGGGCTGCTTCCATTAGGACCCGAGAGCTATATCAATATAATTCTGTCCTGCTGCCTTTCAAAGGGGCTACTTCCATTAGGACGGGAGAGCTATATCAATATAATACTGCACTGCTGCCTTTCAAAGGGGCGGCTTCCATTAGGACCAGAGAGCTATATCAATATAATACTGTACTGCTGACTTTCAAAGGGGCTGCTTCCATTAGGACCTGAGAGCTATATCAATATAATACTGTACTGCTGCCTTTCAAAGGGGCTGCTTCCATTAGGACCTGAGAGCTATATCAATATAATACTGTCCTGCTGCCTTTCAAAGGGGCTGCTTCCATTAGGACCCGAGAGCTATATCAATATAATACTGTACTGCTGCCTTTCAAAGGGGCTCCTTCCATTAGGACCCGAGAGCTATATCAATATAATACTGTACTGCTGCCTTTCAAAGGGGCTCCTTCCATTGGGACCTGAGAGCTCTATCAATATAATACTGTACTGCTGCCTTTCAAAGGGGCTGCTTCCATTAGGACCCGAGAGCTATATCAATATAATACTGTTCTGCTGCCTTTCAAAGGGGCTGCTTCCATTAGGACCCGAGAGCTATATCAATATAATACTGTTCTGCTGCCTTTCAAAGGGGCTCCTTCCATTAGGACCTGAGAGCTATATCAATATAATACTGTCCTGCTGCCTTTCAAAGGGGCTCCTTCCATTGGGACCTGAGAGCTCTATCAATATAATACTGTACTGCTGCCTTTCAAAGGGGCTGCTTCCATTAGGACCCGAGAGCTATATCAATATAATACTGTTCTGCTGCCTTTCAAAGGGGCTGCTTCCATTAGGACCCGAGAGCTATATCAATATAATACTGTCCTGCTGCCTTTCAAAGGGGCTGCTTCCATTAGGACCCGAGAGCTATATCAATATAATACTGTACTGCTGCCTTTCAAAGGGGCTGCTTCCATTGGGACCTGAGAGCTATATCAATATAATACTGTACTGCTGCCTTTCAAAGGGGCTCCTTTCATTAGGACCCGAGAGCTATATCAATATAATACTGTTCTGCTGCCTTTCAAAGGGGCTGCTTCCATTGGGACCTGAGAGCTCTATCAATATAATACTGTACTGCTGCCTTTCAAAGGGGCTGCTTCCATTAGGACCCGAGAGCTATATCAATATAATACTGTCCTGCTGCCTTTCAAAGGGGCTGCTTCCATTGGGACCTGAGAGCTATATCAATATAATACTGTACTGCTGCCTTTCAAAGGGGCTGCTTCCATTGGGACCCGAGAGCTATATCAATATAATACTGTACTGCTGCCTTTCAAAGGGGCTGCTTCCATTAGGACCCGAGAGCTATATCAATATAATACTGTACTGCTGCCTTTCAAAGGGGCTGCTTCCACTAGGACCCGAGAGCTATATCAATATAATACTGTACTGCTGCCTTTCAAAGGGGCTGCTTCCATTAGGACCCGAGAGCTATATCAATATAATACTGTACTGCTGCCTTTCAAAGGGGCTGCTTCCATGAGGACCCGAGAGCTATATCAATATAATACTGTACTGCTGCCTTTCAAAGGGGCTGCTTCCATTAGGACCCGAGAGCTATATCAATATAATACTGTACTGCTGCCTTTCAAAGGGGCTGCTTCCATTGGGACCGGAGAGCTATATCAATATAATACTGTCCTGCTGCCTTTCAAAGGGGCTCCTTCAATTAGGACCTGAGAGCTATATCAATATAATACTGTCCTGCTGCCTTTCAAAGGGGCTCCTTCCATTAGGACCTGAGAGCTCTATAAATATAATACTGTCCTGCTGCCTTTCAAAGGGGCTGCTTCCATTAGGACCGGAGAGCTATGTCAGGATTCGAGTAATTGCGCCTACAGGACTACAAATCCCATAAGTATGAAAGTGAACAGAGTCTATATAATTGGGATGACCACCAGATGGCGCTGTAAATGATTACTCCTTGGAATTGGGAAAGAGAGAGTGTGGTCGTGTTCCCTGTGTTGGGAGCTTTGTTCCAGGATTGAAGATTCGTATTTGTATTTTGCTGCAGTTCTGCGTGGCGAGGTCCTCACGCATTGCCAAGCAGACGGGAGGGAAGGCTTTCCCTCCTTCCATCTTTCTGGTCGCGAGCGGCTGCCGCGCAGAGAGAGAAGCGTGTCCTTACAGGAAAAAACGCCGGGTTGGTGTAACGGCGGCGGTGAAAAGGATTCTGGTGTTGATAGAAGGATTTCCCGATCGCGAGCGGCTGCCGCGAGGGAAGATCACCGGTGCCTGGGTGCCCGCTGCAAGGGGCGCCTTTTCGTTTTGGACTAGTAATGGGAAAGAAGTGTGTTTGCTCTAAGAATCACTACGGTGCCTTGATCTTCATCGCGAGTGGATACCGCGAAGCGAAAGCAGCTGGTACTGTAACTGTTTGGGTTGCTGAAAACGATAAGAATCGTGCAACCACATATTTGAACTATCCTAATACAAGGGATTGGTAAGCCTCGGATGCATCTTTGAACTATCCAAACAACAGGCAGCTGGTAAGCCTCGGACGAGGAAGTATTGTTTAGTTCTATTTTTGTTAGTATTCCATTTAGTAGTTGGGCCCAGCTAGGAATACTAAATTGAACTCTTTTTTGTCCTTGATTGAACTGGAAGTGCATTGAAATAGAAATTCACGACTTTCTAAAACTTCATTGATTTGAAACTACGGCCACATCACAACCTAACACAACTGGGTTACTGGAGAAAACTATTTGATATTCAAGGGAAGCAGTATATGGTATGTGTGGTGAAGGTTTGGCCTTTTTGTTGCCGTGCTGAAAATTGTAGAATCCTTAGTAACAAGTGGTTTCTTTACAGGGAGCCCTCTGGTATAGAGAAGTATCTATGGTCTTAGAGGAAAGAGGTCCCCCTCCTGATATATTGGTATGTACCGTTCCACTAGCGAGACTTGAATGAGAGTAGTCAGGATTGATGTGATAATCTTCTCTTTCTTGTCGTTTCAGCTATCCCATCCGTTCCAGACCCTTTCCTTACCTTCCCTGATTTATCCCTCGCTTGATTACCTTTACGCTCTGTGTTATTTGTGCAGTCAGAGTGTGGGGAAATCAGGAGGTGGACCCCTTTTGGCATCACCCTGATCCTGAGGTTTCCAGAATCGTGACAAGCTATATCAATATAATACTGTACTGCTGCCTTTCAAAGGGGCTGCTTCTATTGGGACCTGAGAGCTATATCAATATAATACTGTACTGCTGCCTTTCAAAGGGGCTCCTTCCATTAGGACCCGAGAGCTATATCAATATAATACTGTCCTGCTGCCTTTCAAAGGGGCTGCTTCCATTGGGACCTGAGAGCTATATCAATATAATACTGTTCTGCTGCCTTTCAAAGGGGCTGCTTCCATTGGGACCTGAGAGCTATATCAATATAATACTGTCCTGCTGCCTTTCAAAGGGGCTGCTTCCATTGGGACCTGAGAGCTCTATCAATATAATACTGTACTGCTGCCTTTCAAAGGGGCTGCTTCCATTAGGACCCGAGAGCTATATCAATATAATACTGTCCTGCTGCCTTTCAAAGGGGCTGCTTCCATTAGGACCTGAGAGCTATATCAATATAATACTGTACTGCTGACTTTCAAAGGGGCTGCTTCCATTAGGACCCGAGAGCTATATCAATATAATACTGTACTGCTGCCTTTCAAAGGGGCTGCTTCCATTAGGACCTGAGAGCTATATCAATATAATACTGTCCTGCTGCCTTTCAAAGGGGCTGCTTCCATTAGGACCGGAGAGCTATATCAATATAATACTGTCCTGCTGCCTTTCAAAGGGGCTGCTTCCATTAGGACCCGAGAGCTCTATCAATATAATACTGTCCTGCTGCCTTTCAAAGGGGCTGCTTCCATTAGGACCCGAGAGCTCTATCAATATAATACTGTACTGCTGACTTTCAAAGGGGCTGCTTCCATTAGGACCCGAGAGCTCTATCAATATAATACTGTACTGCTGACTTTCAAAGGGGCTGCTTCCATTAGGACCCGAGAGCTCTATCAATATAATACTGTACTGCTGACTTTCAAAGGGGCTGCTTCCATTAGGACCCGAGAGCTCTATCAATATAATACTGTACTGCTGCCTTTCAAAGGGGCTGCTTCCATTAGGACCCGAGAGCTCTATCAATATAATACTGTACTGCTGACTTTCAAAGGGGCTCCTTCCATTAGGACCCGAGAGCTATATCAATATAATACTGTCCTGCTGCCTTTCAAAGGGGCTGCTTCCATTGGGACCCGAGAGCTATATCAATATAATACTGTACTGCTGCCTTTCAAAGGGGCTGCTTCCATTAGGACCCGAGAGCTATATCAATATAATACTGTCCTGCTGCCTTTCAAAGGGGCTGCTTCCATTGGGACCCGAGAGCTATATCAATATAATACTGTACTGCTGCCTTTCAAATGGGCTGCTTACATTGGGACCGGAGAGCTATATCAATATAATACTGTCCTGCTGCCTTTCAAAGGGGCTCCTTCCATTAGGACCTGAGAGCTATATCAATATAATACTGTCCTGCTGCCTTTCAAAGGGGCTCCTTCCATTAGGACCTGAGAGCTATATCAATATAATACTGTCCTGCTGCCTTTCAAAGGGGCTGCTTCCATTGGGACCTGAGAGCTATATCAATATAATACTGTACTGCTGCCTTTCAAAGGGGCTCCTTCCATTAGGACCCGAGAGCTATATCAATATAATACTGTCCTGCTGCCTTTCAAAGGGGCTGCTTCCATTGGGACCTGAGAGCTATATCAATATAATACTGTTCTGCTGCCTTTCAAAGGGGCTGCTTCCATTGGGACCTGAGAGCTATATCAATATAATACTGTCCTGCTGCCTTTCAAAGGGGCTGCTTCCATTGGGACCTGAGAGCTATATCAATATAATACTGTCCTGCTGCCTTTCAAAGGGGCTCCTTCCATTAGGACCCGAGAGCTATATCAATATAATACTGTCCTGCTGCCTTTCAAAGGGGCTGCTTCCATTAGGACCCGAGAGCTCTATCAATATAATACTGTACTGCTGACTTTCAAAGGGGCTCCTACCATTAGGACCCGAGAGCTATATCAATATAATACTGTACTGCTGACTTTCAAAGGGGCTGCTTCCATTAGGACCCGAGAGCTATATCAATATAATACTGTACTGCTGCCTTTCAAAGGGGCTGCTTCCATTAGGACCCGAGAGCTCTATCAATATAATACTGTACTGCTGACTTTCAAAGGGGCTCCTTCCATTAGGACCCGAGAGCTATATCAATATAATACTGTACTGCTGACTTTCAAAGGGGCTGCTTCCATTACGACCCGAGAGCTATATCAATATAATACTGTTCTGCTGCCTTTCAAAGGGGCTGCTTCCATTAGGACCCGAGAGCTATATCAATATAATACTGTACTGCTGCCTTTCAAAGGGGCTGCTTCCATTAGGACCCGAGAGCTATATCAATATAATACTGTACTGCTGACTTTCAAAGGGGCTGCTTCCATTAGGACCGGAGAGCGATATCAATATAATACTGTACTGCTGCCTTTCAAAGGGGCTGCTTCCATTAGGACCCGAGAGCTATATCAATATAATACTGTTCTGCTGCCTTTCAAAGGGGCTGCTTCCATTGGGACCTGAGAGCTCTATCAATATAATACTGTACTGCTGCCTTTCAAAGGGGCTGCTTCCATTAGGACCCGAGAGCTATATCAATATAATACTGTCCTGCTGCCTTTCAAAGGGGCTGCTTCCATTGGGACCTGAGAGCTATATCAATATAATACTGTACTGCTGCCTTTCAAAGGGGCTGCTTCCATTGGGACCGGAGAGCTATATCAATATAATACTGTACTGCTGCCTTTCAAAGGGGCTCCTTCCATTAGGATCTGAGAGCTATATCAATATAATACTGTCCTGCTGCCTTTCAAAGGGGCTCCTTCCATTAGGACCTGAGAGCTATATCAATATAATACTGTCCTGCTGCCTTTCAAAGGGGCTGCTTCCATTAGGACCCGAGAGCTATATCAATATAATACTGTACTGCTGACTTTCAAAGGGGCTGCTTCTACTAGGACCCGAGAGCTATATCAATATAATACTGTACTGCTGCCTTTCAATGGGGCTGCTTCCATTAGGACCCGAGAGCTATATCAATATAATACTGTACTGCTGACTTTCAAAGGGGCTGCTTCCATTAGGACCGGAGAGCAATATCAATATAATACGGTACTGCTGACTTTCAAAGGGGCTGCTTCTATTAGGACCCGAGAGCTATATCAATATAATACTGTGCTGCTGACTTTCAAAGGGGCTCCTTCCATTAGGACCCGAGAGCTATATCAATATAATACTGTGCTGCTGCCTTTCAAAGGGGCTGCTTCCATTGGGACCTGAGAGCTATATCAATATAATACTGTACTGCTGCCTTTCAAAGGGGCTCCTTCCATTAGGACCCGAGAGCTATATCAATATAATACTGTCCTGCTGCCTTTCAAAGGGGCTGCTTCCATTGGGACCTGAGAGCTATATCAATATAATACTGTTCTGCTGCGTTTCAAAGGGGCTGCTTCCATTGGGACCTGAGAGCTATATCAATATAATACTGTCCTGCTGCCTTTCAAAGGGGCTGCTTCCATTGGGACCTGAGAGCTCTATCAATATAATACTGTACTGCTGCCTTTCAAAGGGGCTCCTTCCATTAGGACCGGAGAGCTATATCAATATAATACTGTCCTGCTGCCTTTCAAAGGGGCTGCTTCCATTAGGACCCGAGAGCTATATCAATATAATACTGTACTGCTGCCTTTCAAAGGGGCTGCTTCCATTAGGACCTGAGAGCTATATCAATATAATACTGTCCTGCTGCCTTTCAAAGGGGCTGCTTCCATTAGGACCCGAGAGCTATATCAATATAATACTGTACTGCTGCCTTTCAAAGGGGCTGCTTCCATTAGGACCCGAGAGCTCTATCAATATAATACTGTACTGCTGACTTTCAAAGGGGCTGCTTCCATTAGGACCCGAGAGCTCTATCAATATAATACTGTCCTGCTGACTTTCAAAGGGGCTGCTTCCATTAGGACCTGAGAGCTATATCAATATAATACTGTACTGCTGACTTTCAAAGGGGCTCCTTCCATTAGGACCTGAGAGCTATATCAATATAATACTGTCCTGCTGCCTTTCAAAGGGGCTCCTTCCATTAGGACCTGAGAGCTGTATCAATATAATACTGTACTGCTGTCTTTCAAAGGGGCTCCTTCCATTAGGACCTGAGAGCTATATCAATATAATACTGTCCTGCTGCCTTTCAAAGGGGCTCCTTCCATTAGGACCTGAGAGCTGTATCAATATAATACTGTCCTGCTGACTTTCAAAGGGGCTGCTTCCATTAGGACCTGAGAGCTATATCAATATAATACTGTACTGCTGACTTTCAAAGGGGCTCCTTCCATTAGGACCTGAGAGCTATATCAATATAATACTGTCCTGCTGCCTTTCAAAGGGGCTCCTTCCATTAGGACCTGAGAGCTGTATCAATATAATACTGTACTGCTGCCTTTCAAAGGGGCGGCTTCCATTAGGACCCGAGAGCTATATCAATATAATACTGTACTGCTGCCTTTCAAAGGGGCTGCTTCCATTAGGACCTGAGAGCTATATCAATATAATACTGTACTGCTGACTTTCAAAGGGGCTCCTTCCATTAGGACCCGAGAGCTATATCAATATAAACTGTCCTGCTGCCTTTCAAAGGGGCTGCTTCCATTAGGACCCGAGAGCTATATCAATATAATACTGTACTGCTGCCTTTCAAAGGGGCTGCTTCCATTAGGACCCGAGAGCTCTATCAATATAATACTGTACTGCTGACTTTCAAAGGGGCTCCTTCCATTAGGACCCGAGAGCTATATCAATATAATACTGTACTGCTGACTTTCAAAGGGGCTGCTTCCATTAGGACCCGAGAGCTATATCAATATAATACTGTACTGCTGCCTTTCAAAGGGGCTGCTTCCATTAGGACCCGAGAGCTATATCAATATAATACTGTACTGCTGACTTTCAAAGGGGCTGCTTCCATTAGGACCCGAGAGCGATATCAATATAATACTGTACTGCTGCCTTTCAAAGGGGCTGCTTCCATTAGGACCCGAGAGCTATATCAATATAATACTGTTCTGCTGCCTTTCAAAGGGGCTGCTTCCATTGGGACCTGAGAGCTATATCAATATAATACTGTACTGCTGCCTTTCAAAGGGGCTGCTTCCATTAGGACCCGAGAGCTATATCAATATAATACTGTCCTGCTGCCTTTCAAAGGGGCTGCTTCCATTGGGATCTGAGAGCTATATCAATATAATACTGTACTGCTGCCTTTCAAAGGGGCTGCTTCCATTGGGACCGGAGAGCTATATCAATATAATACTGTCCTGCTGCCTTTCAAAGGGGCTCCTTCCATTAGGATCTGAGAGCTATATCAATATAATACTGTCCTGCTGCCTTTCAAAGGGGCTCCTTCCATTAGGACCTGAGAGCTATATCAATATAATACTGTCCTGCTGCCTTTCAAAGGGGCTGCTTCCATTGGGACCTGAGAGCTATATCAATATAATACTGTACTGCTGCCTTTCAAATGGGCTGCTTCCATTAGGACCCGAGAGCTATATCAATATAATACTGTCCTGCTGCCTTTCAAAGGGGCTGCTTCCATTGGGACCTGAGAGCTATATCAATATAATACTGTTCTGCTGCCTTTCAAAGGGGCTGCTTCCATTGGGACCTGAGAGCTATATCAATATAATACTGTCCTGCTGCCTTTCAAAGGTGCTGCTTCCATTGGGACCTGAGAGCTCTATCAATATAATACTGTACTGCTGCCTTTCAAAGGGGCTCCTTCCATTAGGACCGGAGAGCTATATCAATATAATACTGTCCTGCTGCCTTTCAAAGGGGCTGCTTCCATTAGGACCCGAGAGCTATATCAATATAATACTGTACTGCTGCCTTTCAAAGGGGCTGCTTCCATTAGGACCTGAGAGCTATATCAATATAATACTGTCCTGCTGCCTTTCAAAGGGGCTGCTTCCATTAGGACCCGAGAGCTATATCAATATAATACTGTACTGCTGCCTTTCAAAGGGGCTGCTTCCATTAGGACCCGAGAGCTCTATCAATATAATACTGTACTGCTGACTTTCAAAGGGGCTCCTTCCATTAGGACCCGAGAGCTATATCAATATAATACTGTCCTGCTGCCTTTCAAAGGGGCTGCTTCCATTGGGACCTGAGAGCTATATCAATATAATACTGTACTGCTGACTTTCAAAGGGGCTGCTTCCATTAGGACCTGAGAGCTATATCAATATAATACTGTCCTGCTGCCTTTCAAAGGGGCTGCTTCCATTAGGACCCGAGAGCTATATCAATATAATACTGTACTGCTGCCTTTCAAAGGGGCTGCTTCCATTAGGACCTGAGAGCTATATCAATATAATACTGTACTGCTGCCTTTCAAAGGGGCTGCTTCCATTAGGACCCGAGAGCTATATCAACATAATACTGTCCTGCTGCCTTTCAAAGGGGCTGCTTCCATTAGGACCCGAGAGCTATATCAATATAATACTGTACTGCTGACTTTCAAAGGGGCTGCTTCCATTAGGACCCGAGAGCTATATCAATATAATACTGTACTGCTGCCTTTCAAAGGGGCTGCTTCCATTAGGACCCGAGAGCTATATCAATATAATACTGTACTGCTGACTTTCAAAGGGGCTGCTTCCATTAGGACCTGAGAGCTATATCAATATAATACTGTACTGCTGCCTTTCAAAGGGGCTGCTTCCATTGGGACCTGAGAGCTATATCAATATAATACTGTCCTGCTGCCTTTCAAAGGGGCTGCTTCCATTAGGACCCGAGAGCTATATCAATATAATACTGTCCTGCTGACTTTCAAAGGGCTGCTTCCATTAGGACCCGAGAGCTATATCAATATAATACTGTACTGCTGACTTTCAAAGGGGCTGCTTCCATTAGGACCCGAGAGCTATATCAATATAATACTGTACTGCTGACTTTCAAAGGGGCTGCTTCCATTAGGACCTGAGAGCTATATCAATATAATACTGTCCTGCTGACTTTCAAAGGGGCTGCGTCCATTAGGACCGGAGAGCGATATCAATATAATACTGTACTGCTGACTTTCAAAGGGGCGGCTTCCATTAGGACCTGAGAGCTATATCGATATAATACTGTCCTGCTGACTTTCAAAGGGGCTGCTTCCATTAGGACCGGAGAGCGATATCAATATAATACTGTACTGCTGCCTTTCAAAGGGGCTGCTTCCATTAGGACCGGAGAGCTATATCAATATAATACTGTTCTGCTGCCTTTCAACGGGGCTGCTTCCATTGGGACCTGAGAGCTATATCAATATAATACTGTTCTGCTGCCTTTCAAAGGGGCTCCTTCCATTGGGAACTGAGAGCTCTATCAATATAATACTGTACTGCTGCCTTTCAAAGGGGCTGCTTCCATTAGGACGGGAGAGCTATATCAATATAATACTGTCCTGCTGCCTTTCAAAGGGGCTGCTTCCATTAGGACCCGAGAGCTATATCAATATAATACTGTACTGCTGCCTTTCAAAGGGGCTGCTTCCATTAGGACCCGAGAGCTATATCAATATAATACTGTACTGCTGACTTTCAAAGGGGCTGCTTCCATTGGGACCGGAGAGCTATATCAATATAATACTGTATTGCTGACTTTCAAAGGGGCTCCTTCCATTGGGACCTGAGAGCTATATCAATATAATACTGTACTGCTGCCTTTCAAAGGGGCTGCTTCCATTGGGACCCGAAAGCTATATCAATATAATACTATCCTGCTGCCTTTCAAAGGGGCTGCTTCTATTAGGACCCGAGAGCTATATCAATATAATACTGTCCTGCTGCCTTTCAAAGGGGCTGCTTCCATTGGGACCTGAGAGCTATATCAATATAATACTGTACTGCTGCCTTTCAAAGGGGCTGCTTCCATTGGGACCGGAGAGCTATATCAATATAATACTGTCCTGCTGCCTTTCAAAGGGGCTCCTTCCATTAGGATCTGAGAGCTATATCAATATAATACTGTCCTGCTGCCTTTCAAAGGGGCTCCTTCCATTAGGACCTGAGAGCTATATCAATATAATACTGTCCTGCTGCCTTTCAAAGGGGCTGCTTCCATTGGGACCTGAGAGCTATATCAATATAATACTGTACTGCTGCCTTTCAAAGGGGCTCCTTCCATTAGGACCTGAGAGCTATATCAATATAATACTGTCCTGCTGCCTTTCAAAGGGGCTGCTTCCATTAGGACCGGAGAGCGATATCAATATAATACTGTCCTGCTGCCTTTCAAAGGGGCTGCTTCCATTAGGACCGGAGAGCGATATCAATATAATACTGTACTGCTGCCTTTCAAAGAGGCTGCTTCCATTAGGACCCGAGAGCTATATCAATATAATACTGTCCTGCTGCCTTTCAAAGGGGCTGCTTCCATTAGGACCCGAGAGCTATATCAATATAATACTGTACTGCTGCCTTTCAAAGGGGCTGCTTCCATTAGGACCCGAGAAGCTATATCAATATAATACTGTACTGCTGACTTTCAAAGGGGCTCCTTCCATTAGGACCTGAGAGCTATATCAATATAATACTTTCCTGCTGCCTTTCAAAGGGGCTGCTTCCATTAGGACCGGAGAGCGATATCAATATAATACTGTCCTGCTGCCTTTCAAAGGGGCTGCTTCCATTAGGACCGGAGAGCGATATCAATATAATACTGTACTGCTGCCTTTCAAAGAGGCTGCTTCCATTAGGACCCGAGAGCTATATCAATATAATACTGTCCTGCTGCCTTTCAAAGGGGCTGCTTCCATTAGGACCCGAGAGCTATATCAATATAATACTGTCCTGCTGCCTTTCAAAGGGGCTGCTTCCATTAGGACCCGAGAAGCTATATCAATATAATACTGTACTGCTGACTTTCAAAGGGGCTGCTTCCATTGGGACCTGAGAGCTATATCAATATAATACTGTACTGCTGCCTTTCAAAGGGGCTCCTTCCATTAGGACCCGAGAGCTATATCAATATAATACTGTCCTGCTGCCTTTCAAAGGGGCTGCTTCCATTGGGACCTGAGAGCTATATCAATATAATACTGTTCTGCTGCCTTTCAAAGGGGCTGCTTCCATTGGGACCTGAGAGCTCTATCAATATAATACTGTACTGCTGCCTTTCAAAGGGGCTCCTTCCATTAGGACCGGAGAGCTATATCAATTTAATACTGTCCTGCTGCCTTTCAAAGCGGCTGCTTCCATTAGGACCCGAGAGCTATATCAATATAATACTGTCCTGCTGCCTTTCAAAGGGGCTGCTTCCATTAGGACCCGAGAGCTATATCAATATAATACTGTACTGCTGCCTTTCAAAGGGGCTGCTTCCATTAGGACCCGAGAGCTCTATCAATATAATACTGTACTGCTGCCTTTCAAAGGGGCTCCTTCCATTAGGACCGGAGAGCTATATCAATATAATACTGTCCTGCTGCCTTTCAAAGGGGCTGCTTCCATTAGGACCCGAGAGCTATATCAATATAATACTGTACTGCTGCCTTTCAAAGGGGCTGCTTCCATTAGGACCGGAGAGCTATATCAATATAATACTGTCCTGCTGCCTTTCAAAGGGGCCGCTTCCATTAGGACCGGAGAGCTATATCAATATAATACTGTACTGCTGCCTTTCAAAGGGGCTGCTTCCATTAGGACCCGAGAGCTATATCAATATAATACTGTACTGCTGCCTTTCAAAGGGGCTGCTTCCATTTGGACTGGAGAGCTATATCAATATAATACTGTCCTGCTGCCTTTCAAAGGGGCTGCTTCCATTGGGACCTGAGAGCTCTATCAATATAATACTGTACTGCTGACTTTCAAAGGGGCTGCTTCCTTTGGGACCGGAGAGCTATATCAATATAATACTGTCCTGCTGCCTTTCAAAGGGGCTGCTTCCATTAGGACGGGAGAGCTATATCAATATAATACTGTCCTGCTGCCTTTCAAAGGGGCTGCTTCCATTAGGACAGAAGAGCTATATCAATATAATACTGTACTGCTGCCTTTCAAAGGGGCTCCTTCCATTAGGACCCGAGAGCTATATCAATATAATACTGTCCTGCTGCCTTTCAAAGGGGCTGCTTCCATTAGGACCCGAGAGCTATATCAATATAATACTGTACTGCTGCCTTTCAAAGGGGCTGCTTCCATTAGGACCCGAGAGCTATATCAATATAATACTGTACTGCTGCCTTTCAAAGGGGCTGCTTCCATTAGGTCCCTAGAGCTATATCAATATAATACTGCCCTGCTGCCTTTCAAAGGGGCTCCTTCCATTAGGACCTGAGAGCTATATCAATATAATACTGTACTGCTGCCTTTCAAAGGGGCGGCTTCCATTGGGACCCGAGAGCTATATCAATATAATACTGTCCTGCTGCCTTTCAAAGGGGCTGCTTCCATTAGGACCGGAGAGCGATATCAATATAATACTGTACTGCTGCCTTTCAAAGGGGCTCCTTCCATTAGGACCCGAGAGCTATATCAATATAATACTGTCCTGCTGCCTTTCAAAGGGGCTGGTTCCATTAGGACCCGAGAGCTATATCAATATAATACTGTACTGCTGCCTTTCAAAGGGGCTGCTTCCATTAGGACCCGAGAGCTATATCAATATAATACTGTACTACTGCCTTTCAAAGGGGCTCCTTCCATTAGGACCCGAGAGCTATATCAATATAATACTGTCCTGCTGCCTTTCAAAGGGGCTGCTTCCATTGGGACCTGAGAGCTATATCAATATAATACTGTACTGCTGACTTTCAAAGGGGCGGCTTCCATTAGGACCTGAGAGCTATATCAATATAATACTGTACTGCTGACTTTCAAAGGGGCTGCTTTCATTAGGACCCGAGAGCTATATCAATATAATACTGTACTGCTGCCTTTCAAAGGGGCTCCTTCCATTAGGACCTGAGAGCTATATCAATATAATACTGTCCTGCTGCCTTTCAAAGGGGCTGATTCCATTGGGACCTGAGAGCTATATCAATATAATACTGTACTGCTGACTTTAAAGGGGCGGCTTCCATTAGGACCCGAGAGCTATATCAATATAATACTGTCCTGCTGCCTTTCAAAGGGGCTGCTTCCATTAGGACCGGAGAGCTATATCAATATAATACTGTCCTGCTGCCTTTCAAAGGGGCTGATTCCATTGGGACCTGAGAGCTATATCAATATAATACTGTACTGCTGACTTTCAAAGGGGCGGCTTCCATTAGGACCCGAGAGCTATATCAATATAATACTGTACTGCTGACTTTAAAGGGGCGGCTTCCATTAGGACCCGAGAGCTATATCAATATAATACTGTACTGCTGCCTTTCAAAGGGGCTGCTTCCATTAGGACCTGAGAGCTATATCAATATAATACTGTACTGCTGACTTTCAAAGGGGCTGCTTCTATTAGGACCCGAGAGCTATATCAATATAATACTGTACTGCTGACTTTCAAAGGGGCTGCTTCTATTAGGACCCGAGAGCTATATCAATATAATACTGTACTGCTGACTTTCAAAGGGGCTGCTTCCATTAGGACCCGAGAGCTATATCAATATAATACTGTACTGCTGACTTTCAAAGGGGCTCCTTCCATTAGGACCGGAGAGCTATATCAATATAATACTGTACTGCTGCCTTTCAATGGGGCTCCTTCCATTAGGACGGGAGAGCTATATCAATATAATACTGTACTGCTGACTTTCAAAGGGGCTCCTTCCATTAGGACCTGAGAGCTATATCAATATAATACTGTACTGCTGACTTTCAAAGGGGCTGCTTCCATTAGGACCCGAGAGCTCGGGGGTCTCAGGACGCAGGACTGTGGCTCCCGGCTGCATTCACCGCCTGACGTCTCTGCACACGTGCTCTCTGTGTGAGGGTCAGGATTGAGTGAGGGCCAAGAGTGAGTGAGGGCCAGGTCAGGAGCGAGTGAGGGGTCTCAGGACGCAGGACTGTGGCTCCAGCTGCATTCACCGCCTGACGTCTCTGCACACGTGCTCTCTGTGTGAGGGTCAGGATTGAGTGAGGGCCAAGAGTGAGTGAGGGCCAGGTCAGGAGTGAGTGAGGGGTCTCGGGGGTCTCAGGACGCAGGACTGTGGCTCCCGGCTGCATTCACCGCCTGAGGTCTCTGCACACGTGCTCTCTGTGTGAGGGTCAGGATTGAGTGAGGGCCAAGAGTGAGTGAGGGCCAGGTCAGGAGTGAGTTAGGGGTCTCGGGGGTCTCAGGACGCAGGACTGTGGCTCCAGCTGCATTCACCGCCTGACGTCTCTGCACACGTGCTCTCTGTGTGAGGGTCAGGATTGAGTGAGGGCCAAGAGTGAGTGAGGGCAGGTCAGGAGTGAGTGAGGGGTCTCGGGGGTCTCAGGACGCAGGACTGTGGCTCCAGGTGCATTCACCGCCTGACGTCTCTGCACACGTGCTCTCTGTGTGAGGGTCAGGATTGAGTGAGGGCCAAGAGTGAGTGAGGGCCAGGTCAGGAGTGAGTGAGGGGTCTCGGGTGTCTCAGGACGCAGGACTGTGGCTCCAGCTGCATTCACCGCCTGGCATCTCTGCACACGTGCTCTCTGTGTGAGGGTCAGGATTGAGTGAGGGCCAAGAGTGAGTGAGGGCCAGGTCAGGAGTGAGTGAGGGGTCTCGGGGGTCTCAGGACGCAGGACTGTGGCTCCAGCTGCATTCACCGCCTGGCATCTCTGCACACGTGCTCTCTGTGTGAGGGTCAGGATTGAGTGAGGGCCAAGAGTGAGTGAGGGCCAGGTCAGGAGCGAGTGAGGGGTCTCAGGACGCAGGACTGTGGCTCCAGCTGCATTCACCGCCTGACGTCTCTGCACACGTGCTCTCTGTGTGAGGGTCAGGATTGAGTGAGGGCCAAGAGTGAGTGAGGGCCAGGTCAGGAGTGAGTGAGGGGTCTCGGGGGTCTCAGGACGCAGGACTGTGGCTCCCGGCTGCATTCACCGCCTGAGGTCTCTGCACACGTGCTCTCTGTGTGAGGGTCAGGATTGAGTGAGGGCCAAGAGTGAGTGAGGGCCAGGTCAGGAGTGAGTTAGGGGTCTCGGGGGTCTCAGGACGCAGGACTGTGGCTCCAGCTGCATTCACCGCCTGACGTCTCTGCACACGTGCTCTCTGTGTGAGGGTCAGGATTGAGTGAGGGCCAAGAGTGAGTGAGGGCCAGGTCAGGAGTGAGTGAGGGGTCTCGGGGGTCTCAGGACGCAGGACTGTGGCTCCAGGTGCATTCACCGCCTGACGTCTCTGCACACGTGCTCTCTGTGTGAGGGTCAGGATTGAGTGAGGGCCAAGAGTGAGTGAGGGCCAGGTCAGGAGTGAGGGAGGGGTCTCGGGTGTCTCAGGACGCAGGACTGTGGCTCCAGCTGCATTCACCGCCTGGCATCTCTGCACACGTGCTCTCTGTGTGAGGGTCAGGATTGAGTGAGGGCCAAGAGTGAGTGAGGGCCAGGTCAGGAGTGAGTGAGGGGTCTCGGGGGTCTCAGGACGCAGGACTGTGGCTCCAGCTGCATTCACCGCCTGACGTCTCTTCACACGTGCTCTCTGTGTGAGGGTCAGGATTGAGTGAGGGCCAAGAGTGAGTGAGGGCCAGGTCAGGAGCGAGTGAGGGGTGTCAGGACGCAGGACTGTGGCTCTCAGCTGCATTCACCGCCTGACGTCTCTGCACACGTGCTCTCTGTGTGAGGGTCAGGATTGAGTGAGGGCCAAGAGTGAGTGAGTGCCAGGTCAGGAGTGAGTGAGGGGTCTCGGGGGTCTCAGGACGTAGGACTGTGGCTCTCGGCTGCATTCATCGCCTGAGGTCTCTGCACACGTGCTCTCTGTGTGAGGGTCAGGATTGAGTGAGGGCCAAGAGTGAGTGAGTGCCAGGTCAGGAGTGAGTGAGGGGTCTCGGGGGTCTCAGGACGCAGGACTGTGGCTCTCAGCTGCATTCACCGCCTGACATCTCTGCACACGTGCTCTCTGTGTGAGGGTCAGGAATGAGTGAGGGCCAAGAGTGAGTGAGGGCCAGGTCAGGAGTGAGTGAGGGGTCTCGGGTGTCTCAGGACGCAGGACTGTGGCTCTCTGCTGCATTCACCGCCTGACATCTCTGCACACGTGCTCTCTGTGTGAGGGTCAGGATTGAGTGAGGGCCAAGAGTGTGTGAGGGCCAGGTCAGGAGTGAGTGAGGGGTCTCGGGTGTCTCAGGACGCAGGACTGTGGCTCTCTGCTGCATTCACCGCCTGACATCTCTGCACACGTGCTCTCTGTGTGAGGGTCAGGAATGAGTGAGGGCCAAGAGTGAGTGAGGGCCAGGTCAGGAGTGAGTGAGGGGTCTCGGGGGTCTCAGGACGCAGGACTGTGGCTCCCGGCTGCATTCACCGCCTGAGGTCTCTGCACACGTGCTCTCTGTGTGAGGGTCAGGAATGAGTGAGGGCCAAGAGTGAGTGAGGGCCAGGTCAGGAGTGAGTGAGGGGTCTCGGGGGTCTCAGGACGCAGGACTGTGGCTCCCGGCTGCATTCACCGCCTGAGGTCTCTGCACACGTGCTCTCTGTGTGAGGGTCAGGATTGAGTGAGGGCCAAGAGTGAGTGAGGGCCAGGTCAGGAGTGAGTGAGGGGTCTCGGGTGTCTCAGGACGCAGGACTGTGGCTCTCTGCTGCATTCACCGCCTGACATCTCTGCACACGTGCTCTCTGTGTGAGGGTCAGGAATGAGTGAGGGCCAAGAGTGAGTGAGGGCCAGGTCAGGAGTGAGTGAGGGGTCTCGGGGGTCTCAGGACGCAGGACTGTGGCTCCCGGCTGCATTCACCGCCTGAGGTCTCTGCACACGTGCTCTCTGTGTGAGGGTCAGGATTGAGTGAGGGCCAAGAGTGAGTGAGGGCCAGGTCAGGAGTGAGTGAGGGGTCTCGGGGGTGCTCTCTGAGTGAACATACGTCATGCCCCCTCTTGTAAACACTCAGTTCCTGAGACTCATCGGATTGTAGTGAACACCTGGTGCAGGTGACTTCTGCCTGTGTTCCCCTCTGTGGCCCCATCAAACATGAAGACATTACAAGGAGCCCTGCCTCACCGCACCCGCGGCTACAACAACCCTCCTCTCGGCGGCGGCGCTAGGGGGGGGGGGGGAGAGGGGGGGGGGCTGCTGCACTCGGGGTCCGCTGCGGCGGCATTTATCATTTATTTGATGTCACTCAGTGACATTAGTGTCAATGTCCCCAAATACATGATAAATTCCGCCAGATTGGGTTATTCCCCCCCCCCTCCCCCCGCACAAATGGGTATAATGTCACGAGAGAAAAACGAATAAATAAAATCAATAAACCGGAGCACGCATGCGCAGAGACTCGTGGGGTGTGCAGCCAAACGGGGGAGCTCGAATACACAGGCAGAACCTGCATGAATCGGCACTCCTCTGACGTAGGGGGTGTACAAAACGACGGGGGTGGAAATATAGTTAGAACACTGGAGAAGTGCTCGGCAACACCCGAGACTGACGCTGACTCTGCCGGCGCTGACCCGGAAGCAGACATTACTAAGAGGGAGGGGGCGGGGCTTCATGCCGCTTCCGCTGCTGGTGCTTATGCTGACCCCGGTGACCCGGACACTGTTCTCCTCCCAAGCTCGAGGACTGTGAGGACGAGGATCACCAGCGACTCCTGGTGAGGAGAGGGGAACTTCGACCGAAGAGACAGAATTAGAACCAAAGACAGTCTGGGACTTTAGAGCGTCAATAAGAGGACCCTTTGTCATGCTTATTGTTTGCAGGACCTTGAGGGAATAAGGAATAGGAGAATCTCCCCCGGATGCAGGCGAGGGCCTCGCGCCGCCCCCGAGCCCGGGATTAATAATACAGAGACTCTGAACATGAGCTGTGGAGGCGCGAGGGAGGGAGGGCGGGGCACGGGCGCAACCATGTAAAGTGCATGTAAGTGTATTATTTGTATAAGTTCTGCGGCGCGCTCATGTATTCTCTTCTGTTTGCGTTAGATTGCCTCGATTGTGTTCTAACATGCTGCACGCATGAGAATGTTTCTCTTCAAAAAGTGCGTCCCTCGTGTCATGCCTGACACAGTTGAAGTTTTAACTGTACCTGAGTCAGTTTCTCCACGGACTTGTTCCTGGCAAGCTGCGCTCCTGTGTTCTGCTGTTCTCTCCTCAAAATAAACTATTACTTGATAGTTTCAACTACTACTTCTTCATTGCCTTCATTCTTCACAAACCAGGGCTTAAAGTGAGCAGGCGCAGGCCGGAACGGTGGGGAGGGGAGGGGCACGGGCGAATCCAGGGCTTAAAGTGAGCAGGCGCAGGCCGGAACGGTGGGGGAGGGGCACGTGTCCTGCTGAGGCTCCGCGATCGGGCTCTCATGCTGCCCCTGCACTGACATCGGCCGGTGTCGGAGCGCATGCAGCGCTGGGAGACGCCGCGAAGTCCGGACCAGGAGCAGCACGGGGGCAGCGGAGGAGTGGCGGCCCTCCGGCACTGCCATTCCCTGACGCGGCCCGCCATGTTAGCTGTCCTGGTCTCGACCTCGTCGCTCCACAGCCCCGCGATCGCCCCGAGCATGGCCGTGGCGCCCCCATCCATCGGCGGCGACCAGCGAGCGGCAGAGTCGACTGCTGCCCCCAACACCGCATCGAAGCCCCCGATCCAAAATGGCGTCCGGTGTTGATCCTGAATATCTGGAGACGTGTGCAGGTTACAAACGTATACAAAGTACAATTAGAGCTATAATTCAGCCTCCGCCGCTGGTGCCGACTCTGCCCTGGGTGACCCGGAAGTGAAACTGTCCATTAGTTTCCAACGGTGAAGAAGAAGAAACCCAGGAGAGAGGGTGAGAGGAGGGGGGGAGAGAAGGTGAGTCCAGGGGGAGAGAGAATGTGAGTCCAGGGGGAGAGGTGGTGAGTCCAGGGGGGAGAGGAGGTGAGTCCAGGGGGGAGAGGAGGTGAGTCCAGGGGGAGAGGAGGTGAGTCCAGGGGGGAGAGGAGGTGAGTCCAGGGGGAGAGGAGGTGAGTCCAGGGGGGAGAGGTGGTGAGTCCAGGGGGGAGAGGTGGTGAGTCCAGGGGGGAGAGGTGGTGAGTCCAGGGGGGAGAGGAGGTGAGTCCAGGGGGGAGAGGAGGTGAGTCCAGGGGGAGAGGAGGTGAGTCCAGGGGGGAGAGGAGGTGAGTCCAGGGGGAGAGGAGGTGAGTCCAGGGGGGAGAGGTGGTGAGTCCAGGGGGGAGAGGTGGTGAGTCCAGGGGGGAGAGGTGGTGAGTCCAGGGGGAGAGGTGGTGAGTCCAGGGGGGAGAGGTGGTGAGTCCAGGGGGGAGAGGTGGTGAGTCCAGGGGGAGAGGGGAGGTGAGTCCAGGGGGAGAGGAGGTGAGTCCAGGGGGAGAGGAGGTGAGTCCAGGGGGAGAGGAGGTGAGTCCAGGGGGAGAGGTGGTGAGTCCAGGGGGGAGAGGAGGTGAGTCCAGGGGTGTAGAGGGGGGAGGTGAGTCGAGAGGGGAGGTGAGTCGAGAGGGGAGGTGAGTCGAGAGGGGAGAGGGGAGGTGAGTCCAGGGGGAGGTGGGAGGTGAGACCAGGGATGTAGAGGGGAGGTGAGTCCAGGGGGGGGGGTGAGTCCAGAGGGGAGAGGGGAGGTGAGTCCAGAGGGGAGAGGGCAGGTGAGTCCAGGGGGAGGTGGGGGGTGAGTCCAGGGATGTAGAGGGGAGGTGAGTCCAGGGATGTAGAGGGGAAGTGAGTCCAGGGGTGTAGAGGGGAGGTGAGTACAGGGGTGTAGAGGGGAGGTGAGTCCAGGGGGAGAGGGGAGGTGAGTCCAGAGGGGGAGAGGGGAGGTGAGTCCAGAGGGGGAGAGGGGAGGTGAGTCCAGGGGTGAAGAGGGGAGGTGAGTCCAGGGGTGTAGAGGGGAGGTGAGTCCAGGGATGTAGATGGGGAGGTGAGTCCAGGGATGTAGATGGGGAGGTGAGTCCAGGGATGTAGAGGGGAGGTGAGTCCAGGGGTGTAGAGGGGAGGTGAGTCCAGGGGTGTAGAGGGGAGTTGAGGCTAGAGGGGAGCTCTATTGAATTAATTAACTAAAAGGCAGACGGGTTGAGAAAAGCCTTTCTCCTGATTGTGAAACAACTGTTGTTCAGACTGACGATGCTTTTATGCTGGATGTGATGTAGCGGATCTTTGGTTATAAGAGCTTAAGATCTAAGAGTTATTTTCACCTGAAAGGATGTCTTTCCACATTTCTAGACAGAATATCACCTTTCCCAAATGTTTCATATTTAGGTTTTCCTAATGAGCCTACATTTTGTGTTGTACAATGTTTGAAAGCGTATGAGCTTTGCCCGATGGGATTCAAGCAAGATGCTGAAGGCCATTTGTTGATTGCCAAGAGCCATTTGGTCCTATCACATCAGCTGATCTGGTCAGATGGGTTGGGTATTTTATGGCAGAAGACGGTGTTGACCTTAGTAAATTTGGGCACACTCAGTCAGGGGCTCAATGGCACCGAAACATGTTTATTATGCGCCAGGTTAGATGATCTAATGATTGTATAGATTGGTCATGTGATTTTACTTTCCAGACATTTTATTATAAACCAATATCCAATGTGCCACCTGTGCTCGTTGACCAGCTTTAAACAAGCATAATCTCAGCCTCCGGTCCTGACATAGAATAAAAAATGATCTAGCTCCTGCACCAAGAATTTTCAATTCTATTAAGGGCACAGGATGAGGATTATCCCAGTGTTAGTCAACATGTGCATTAGATGTGAATTAGGTCCTGAATATTATGTTGGTGTTGGGTATACTCCATCTCAACAGTGACAGAATATACCTACCGCCAACATGAGGGTCCATCTGCTTGATTTAAGTGCAGGTGGGCCTTCAGGGTGTCCATAATGTGACTACTTTGTCTCCGCCGTGGCATAACTTCTCCAACAGCCCTCAGGAGTAAGAGCCATTGGAGAAATGGCAACATGCCCGTCCAGTTTAGATCCTGGACATGCAGTAACTTTATGCTGTTTCTTAATGCCAGAAGGAACAATAAAAGCATTATAATGCTCCACTCACCATGGGAAAAGACTCTCATGGTGAAAGGAGCATTATATTTTTTGTTTACAAAAAGAAAATCTAGTTTCAGGATTTTCTTTTTGCAAACAATAAACAATTACTCCATTCTACAGACAATCGAGGACAAGCCCATAACATATGTAGCAGATCAGCAGCCTGCTCAAAGATTAAGGACAGTGATCCCCCACCTCCGGTTACATCTTTTTTTAATCAGTGCCGTGTAAGGTAGGCCCTAACACCATCTTGCTCACGTAGGCTGCCGCCTCCTACCACAGCTGACAAGGCAGGTCAGCGCTCCACCCCTCGCTGCAGCTGTTCCGCCCACCTCACACTCAAAAAGAGGTGCGCCGAGCGGACGCGCGCAGCGGTGTGTTAGAAACTGAGACACTGAACCATCTGTGTAAGACATACTCGCTAGTCGCGCTTTAATAGAGCGCCCGTCTTTTTAAACCAATTTTGTCTTGTTTTTCTTTTAAAATTGCCACACTTACTTGGTAGCGAATTGTTTGTCCTTGTATTTGTATCTGGCTCTTCCTTCTGTGCCCCTCCGGTCCGCCGCAGCTTGTGCTGTTTGTGCGGAGGGGTAAGCACCATCTTGCTCACGTAGACTGCCACCTCCCACCACAGCTGACAAGGCAGGTCAGCGCTCCACCCCTCTCTGCAGCGGTCCCGCCCACCTCGCACTCAAAAAGAGGTGCGCCGAGCGGACATGCGCAGCCAAAGGCAAGCCCGTCTGCGCCAGACCAGCGCCAGACACTCTGCCCTCTTTGCCTTGTATCTTCTTCCCTGTTACACTCAAGATGGCAACTGTCAAATATACAAGCCGTTAGCTACATTATCTGAACAGAGCATCCCTGGATGCCCAGCTGGGTCCTCTGACTACTCTGCCTTTAGATTAAAAACTCCAAACCTGAATTTCACTTTCCCTCCAGTCACCCCACCATTAGTGAAAATCTCAATACAGTGTACACCACTCTAAAGTCTAGCAATATACAGCATTTCAGTAAAGACCTGACCTGTCTTTACTGAAATGCTCGTTCCCTACGTAAACATGCTCTGGATATCTGGGCCTTACTAGACTCAGAAAAACCTGACCTCCTTTTTATTACCGAGACCTGGTTGCAAGAGGTTTCTCTGCCGGACATAGCCACAGCCCTTCCACCCGGCTATTGCATAACCAAACAGGACAGGAAGGACAAAAGAGGTGGAGGATTAGCTATTGTTTTTAACAGTAAACTGAAGGTTCACATCATGGAATCTCACCAGTCAGACTGGGGAGAACTTTGCGTTTTCACCATCGAGTTCTCCAATAAAGATCCTCAGAGGAGAGCTCTTCTTTACCACCCGCCGGGCTCCAAAACTCACTTTATTAATAAACTGTCTGAAGCTATCACCCCTCACACCCTCGCCTCCAATAGCTTCTTTCTGTTAGGCGATTTTAACTACCACACAGAGCTTGTGACTGACCCCCACACCATTGATCTCATCACCAGTCTAAGCACGCTTGGACTAAACCAAATAGTGTCTGGTCCCACACACTCTGCCGGCCACTCGCTAGACCTATTATTTTCGAACACACCTCACATTCTTTTTATCAAACAATTCCCAGTTTAATTGTCAGACCACCGTATAATAAAATTTCAGATCCAATGGACACAGACAATCTCCCCCGACACGTGAACTCAAACTATGCCGACTGTGGAGAAGTATTCAAACAGAGCCCTTTTCAATCCATTTTTCCATCCCTTCTGTTACAGAAACTACCCAAATTGGCATATACACCAAAGACCTGGAAACAGCAATTAGTAACACCTTGGACATTATCGCCCCCGTCAAGGCTAGCAAATGCCCAGATAAACTCTCGCCTTGGTTCACCCCCGATCTAAAAATTGACAAGAACAAGGCTCGGAAGGCTGAACGCAAATGGCGACAATCACGAAATGAACAAGACAAGCAAAAATATTAAAAACTGCATAAAATCTAAATGGGCCATATCGCCTCAGCAAAAAGAACATACCTTGCAAACAGAATAGATCAAGCCTTCAACTCACAAAAGGAACTCTATAAAATAGTCAAAGAATTCACCAACCCCACCCCCCTGCTTGCCAAACTTCCCTCAATGCCTCTAAGTTTCCGCTTCACACCAATCCCCCTCTGAAAATAAATGCAATCAGCATGCCATCCTCCCCCTCTCTTATGTAATTTCATACAATAACGGAGGAAGAGGTGGGCTTAGCCCTCAGCAAGATCAAATCCGGATCCCCAGACGACCCAGTATCTGCTCACATTATCTCTAAAATCGCCCCAGTATTGATTCCTCACTTTACCAATATTTTCAACCTCTTCCTCACACAAGCCATTGTCCCCATACACTGGAAAGAAGCCACCATTCGTCCTATTCTAAAAAAGCCAGCTGCTGATCCAACTATCGTCCAATCTCTCTTCTACCTCTGTTCGGAAAAACAATGGAATCACTGATTAACCACCAGCTCTATCACTACCTGGAAGAAAATAAACTGCTTGATCCATCCCAATCTGGCTTCAGGGCCTGCCATAGTACAGAGACCGCCCTCCTTGAAATCATAGATAACATCAGGCTCTCCCTTGATGCCAGGCAATCCGCAGTCCTTATCCTGCTCGATCTCTCCGCGGCCTTTGACACCATCTCCCACAACACCCTGCTATTTCGTCTGTCGGAGATTGGTGTCGGAGGCCCGGCCCTGGGGTGGATCAGGAGCTACCTGTCTGACAGGTCTTCCAAGGTCCAAATTGGCGCCTTTACTTCCAAAAAACTGAATATTGACAAAGGTGTCCCCCAGGGGTCCATATTGAGCCCGACGCTTTTTAATCTTTACGTGTCCCCCTTAGCAAAAATCACCCGAAACTATGGGTTTGACACAGTGTCGAACGCGGACGACACACAATTGGTGATCAAGATCGGAACAGACCCTGGTGACACCAAAATCAGATTCTCCAACTGTATGGCCTCAGTTAATGATTGGATGACTAACAACCACCTGTTAATGAATGCCAGAAAATCAGGGATCCTGCTCCTCGGTATTGCGCATAGAGTTTGGACCAACGACTGGTGGCCGGTTTCCTCATTGATGGCAAGCTCTCCATGGCCGAGCACATAAACACAAAGTCCTGGCCAGGAGAGAGCCAGTCTGATCGGCCTCTGCATGTTGTTTTTGTGTATATGGTCGATAATCTATGACTCGCAGTCACTTTAGGAGTCCAGCATGTGTGATGCGAGCCTCTTGTAGGGCTGGTTCCCTTGAGGTCTCCGTGATTGCTGTCTGCTCCAGTCTACTTTCTACTTCTTTCAGCTCTCTATTAATCGTTTGTCGGGCTCCCACTATTGTGCTGATAGCTACACCTCTAATAACTGTCTCAAATGCCTTCCCATTCTACTTGTCGTGATTCTGTAGTATCTGCATTTTCGGAGAAATAATTAGAAATAGCTGTGGCTAGGGTGTTGCGAACTACAGAGTCTTCTAGTGTTTGGGGCTGCAGTCTCCATGTTGGGATTGGAGTAGGAATTTTTCCCCAGGGAAATGTTGCGTCTAGGGGGTTGTGGTCCGACAGCGTTTTCCCGAGGTATGTGGTTTGGGCAATTTGTGCAACCAGGGGCTAAGAGCAAAACACCCTATCTATTCGTGTATGTAACATATGTGGGGGAGAGTAAAATGAACACTCCCAGTCGCTCTGTTTTTTAGTGCGCCAAGCATCGGTTAGTGCCCAAACCTTCACCCATCTATGCAGAGAGGCTGCTTGTTTCTTGGCGCCTGCTCCCTGCAATGGAGGGTGAGAGCGATCGAGGTTCATATCAAGGACTGCATTGTAATCCCCTCCCAGAAGCCAGGGGTATTCTACCCAATCAGCTAGGATATTGTTATGGGTACCTAAGAATGTATCCTGCTCTGCATTTGGGGCGCATATGTTGCCAATCACTATATGCATATCGTCTAGCGTACCGTGAATCAATACATATCTACCGTTCACATCCACTCTTCGGTCTAATGCAACAAAGGGAGTGCCATTTCTGATCCATATAGCAGCTCCCCTTGCAAAGGCAGAGTATGTTGTATGGTATATTTGAAGGGAGTGCCGTTTCTGATCCATACAGCAGCTCCCCTTGCAAAGGCAGAGTCTGTTGTATGGTATATTTGACCCTCCATTTTCTCTGTAGCTTGGTGGCCTCTGAGTTAGTGAGGTGTGTCTCCTGCATTAAAACAATATGTGACTTCCACCTTTTCAATTGGGCATATATTCTGTGACGTTTATGCACAGATCCCTTTCATCTAACATTCCAGGTTGTTATTGTGTACTTTCTTAACATAGCCATACGTTTCTGTATATATTGTCTTACGACTTGTCATTCCTTGACAGCTTGTGTACATGGCGGACTTACCTAGGAGTGAGTCAACTGTATGAGTACCCTTAACATTACACAATAGAAGCTTTGTCCGAAGAACTATGGTGGACCAAACTACAAATCAAGGTTGATTATAATACCACTTGAACTTTGGTGCAGTCTCAGTGGGGGAGATGGGTACCATAGTCTGCCATGTTTCTATGGGCGGAGTTCTCTCAGCTGCCATACAGCTGGCCGGACGCAGGCCTTTTTTAATGTTGTGTATGCATTGCAAGGCCAAGAGTGCATATAGCTCAGTGTCTCGTCTATCTTAGGGTATTTTTCTAAGGCCTGATTGACCTCGAGTCAAGGTATTCATCCAAGGTAATCGTTTACTAATTGTGGGGTGATGAACGGGAAAAGAGCCATACTGTTCTCAGAATCTGAATGCAGGTTAGTATCTTCGGATGATTCAATTGACTCAGCCTTGGTCGTCAAGTGCTGCCATTAGTGCTGATTTTTGGCTTTTTGTTACGTGTTCTGGAGATGGGCTTGTCTTTTGTCTGTACGGAATGGTTTTCTGCGGCCTGATCTTTCTTAACGTGATTTATGCGACTTTTGTGATTTCTGGTTGGGGGACTGTGCCGACCCCTAAAATGTGTCGGGGATTCTGTGTGCCCTTTCCACGCTGAAGGATTTGGTTAGTCGTTCCGGGCGATCGTGTCTTGTAGCCACTGTTCCACGAATTGCATTGGGTTTGTTCCTTCGCTTCGTTCTGGAAGCCCCACTATTCTCACATTGTTCTGCCGTGAACGGCCTTTGGCGTCGTCCACCCTATCTTGCAGGCTGGACACCTGGCACCACAGTTCTATCTGTTCTGCGCGGGCTTTGTGTTGTGGTACCATTTCAGTGAGGAGCATTTTATTGTTTTTCACAGTCCCTAGCTGTTTTGTTATGATCCGCCATTAGGAGCGCGAAGCCTGTTGCTAGTGTGCTCATTTGTTGCTCAATCACCTTCCTTGATTCCCTGACTTCCTGTAGGATAATATCTAGTTTATCTTGAGGGTCTTCGGCGGCTGTTGGGGGAAGGCAGTCTTTATCAGGTACTTGGACTGCGCCTTCCAGCTAGTTATGTTCTGCTCCCCCCGATGCAAGTGGGTCTGGTTGTTTCTCCCTTGTACGACCCATTTTTGGTTATGCAAGGGCGTGATTGAAGAGGTGATTATCTTTTAGGTCAGTGTCACCTTCTTTCACATGTAATTCTCACCATCTTTGCACCTTGCAAGCAGTGTGAGGTAACTTGCCGGATTGTCCCCAGAAAAAAACAACAAGGTCTCTATAGGGTGGTGGGGCCTTACTCAAGAGTCACCACTACTTTTGGAGTGCGCTGGTACCAGTTTTGTGGTGTATGCCCAGGGGGTTCCTTCTATTTGTACCCGTATTTTATTGGGCAGATGCAGTTCTAGGTATGGGCTCCCGGCGCAATGCACAGCCTTACAGATGCGCTGCTCTCACTGCTTAATGGGGGTCTGATGAGGGGCAGGTGATTAGTGGCACTCGTTGCTAGTTCAGGGCCCGCTGGTAGTCAGACCTCAGGGCTCGCCCAGGTATCTAGAGATCGGTCTGCCCACCTGGTATCTGAGGGGAGGGGCCCGGGGTACACTCCACACTCACAGTTCTCTTATTTGCTCCTACTGTAAAGGGGCTTCAGTGGATTTGGGCCTACGCTAGATCGCGGCACAGCCAGGGCCCGATGAGCCTGGCACACCCGTTTTTGATCGAGGCCCCTTTGTTTTTCGATCACTTGATAATGACCTGGTGGACACCATGCCACATAGACCTGTTTACATCTAGACTTGCTCACCTGTTCCTCGGTTTTTAAGCTGCAGACCGGGCCCTCTAGCAGAGGCAACTGATGTGTTCTGTCAAGACTGGAGGCAGGCGCTCAATTATGCATGTCCCCTGTTCTCCATGATCGTGAAGCTTATGGCACAGGTCAGGAGACAGAAGATGAACCTGTTGGTATGGTTTGGAGATTGCAAGCTTGGTTTCCAGTTCTTCTTGACCTTTCTTTGGATTCTCCAATCCGTGTTCCCCAGACTCAAAACATTCTAAGGAATGTCAAAGGAAACTGGCACCTCTTGGTAGAGAAGGTCAATTTCCACTTCATGGCAAGGAAGGTTACAGGGGACGCATCCTCGGGTATGTAGACTTCTCAGATAAATCAGACTTTGACTTCCTCCCAAACCTAGATATTCACAATTGAAGGACATGAATGTGGTTCTGCACTTCTTGGAATCTTGGCAGGACAACCCATTTCTTTCCAGTAAGGAATTGTTGCGTAAAATAGCTACTTTGTCTTATATTAGGTAAATGGGTCTCTGATGTCAGAGCCCTGGATATTTCGTTCAGAGTGCACACACTGGAAGGAGTTACCGTCACAGTGTCAAGAAATTCCAAATTGCACACTAGGATAGTTGAATATCTGGCATTGCCAGGCAATCTTAAATTGTGCATAACTTGTGCATAGTAAGTTGTTTACAAGGTTATGAGACCATAATAGTAGAGGTAAGACTCCCTGGGACAAAACAGCTGCTCACTGCAATCAAGCCAGTTCCCCCAGCAACAAATGCACAATAGTTTCGGTGGATTATGGCAAAGGATGGAATTGGTGTCTCCATCTTTTGGTTGCACTCGGTGAGGGGTTCGATGCCATCAAAGGCCTATACCTTGGGTAGCCGTCTTGAGGATAGTTTGAGGGCTGCAGCCTGGTCCTTGGACTCCACCTTAAAGAAATTTTGCTTAAAACCAGTGATGGTGGTGGCACCACTGGGGGCTAAAAAATGTTAAACTTGCATAATCCGAGTCTACGGTCCTAAGAAGGAATGTCATTATTGCTTGCAGCATGTAACTGACGTGTAGGACTTCCCGGTTGCAGGAAGCTGTTCTGTTTTAACTTGTTTGTGTGTGTGTGTGTGTGTGTGACCTTGAGCGCTTTTTAAATCTTTGGCATCAGAGTCTGTGCTTGACCTGTATTTTCTCACTGCCATAATCTGTCTTTTAAAAACTTATGCAAATTGCACAAATTACTTGCTGCTTTCTCCCTATCTGCACTCATCGTATCTGGGACTTAAAATCTGCCAATCCTTCCCCCGTCCACCACCAACCATGAGCGGGCTGTTTGTGTGGAGGGAGTTGAGTGGCGGTGACCCACTTCCGGTGTGCCACGCTCCTCTGCCATTTTGGGTGAGGAGACGGTCTAGTTGCTCAAAACTCGGCACAAGCCCAGTAAAAAGGGGCCGATGTCGCGGAAGCACTCAGCGGGCACACCAATGGCGCGCCAAAGGCAAGGCTGTCTGCTCCCGTCCAAGCAAGCTCGCTGCCAGACATGCTGCCTCCCCCACTAGAGATAGGCTCTTCTACACTCTGAATGACCTCCTAAAAATCAGGAACTCGTGAGCAATTGTAGACAGTCCTATGGGGATGCCATTGAGGGCCCATTCTGCTGTATACGGTGCCGCTTCAGTACTGTACTAGCCCCACCCCCACGCTGCTACCTCACCCATCCCAGTAAGCATCTTAGCATCCTCAATCTGAACTGTCGCTCCTTAGCCAAACACTTTGCTGATGTCCATGACCTATTAGAGGACATCTCCCCTGATGTGCTCTTCCTTACCGAGACGTGGCTCTCTGATGCCATGATAGCCGAGCCAGGCCTTGCGTTCCCTTCTGGCTACTGCACCTTACTTTAAATAGGGAGTACAGAGGTGGGGGCATCGCGTATATTTTTAAATCTTGCTACGCATGTACTTTTGTAAAACAGGTCGTCACCGGATGCGAATGTGCACATTTTAAGATCTCAATGAGCCCCAACTACACGATGTCGGGGCTCCTGGTATACCGGTCCCCAGGGCCATCCACTGACTTCAGAACTGCCTTCATGGAGACGGTCAGCGTATTAGCAGTTAACGCCACTAACTTTAACATCACTGGGGATACGAACCTCCATCTGGATAATTATGATGACATAGACACAGCTAATTTTGTAGCTGATCTCGCGGCTTGTCAGCTTGTGCAATTGGTATCGGGTCCGACGCACATTGCCGGCCACCTGTTAGACCCAGTCTTTTATGAACATACCCTCACTTACAGTGCACACGCCCATCCCCATGGGATGGTCAGACCACTACCTAGTCCATATGTCACTCCAGGGTATAACCCCGGTAAGGAGTACGGATCGTTCAGTCTCCCTCAAACGTCCATGGCACAAATTGAACTGGGAGCAATTCGACGCATGCCTCTCGGTTACCTACCTGAGGCTGCCGGTTGACGCTAACAAGGCATACAGGGTATTCTCCGACTGGATCAGATGTCCGTTAGACCGCCTAATCCCTGAGAAAGGGTCTATTAACCGCAAATCTAAAACTAGGCCATGGTACCAAGGCGACTTGGCCAATATGCGCAAGAGTTGCAAGAGGCTGGAGCATATATGGAGAAGGGATTTCAATCCCGCCGTGAAGGGCATTTACCGGGTGGCGAGTAAGAGGTACCACAAGGCCATTCAATTGGCCCGAGCGGCATTTTACGCCAATAAAATCCGAGAAAGTGATAGCCCTGCAAAGAGCGTGTTCTCAATACTCTCTAGCCTTCAATCCCAGCAGACTGCCGCTGGGCCAACCATCAATCTAATGAGCAGTGTGAGGACCTTGCCACCTTCTTTGTTAGGAAGGTGGATAACATCTATAGGTCCTTCCCAACAACACATAGTAGCGAGTAAGTGGCAGGGGCCCTAAAAAGGCGAATACCTTAGACATCTTTCCGCCTATCCCCGCCGACCAGCTGCGAACACTGTGTAATAAAGTCAAGTCTGGACCTCCAGCAGACCCGCTCAAACCAGACCAATTCAGGAAAGTGCTTCCTACTATCTTATCCTGCATGGGTCAGGTGATAAACGGGTCACTTGCCACAGCCACTGTGCCCAGGGCATGGAACCAGGTCAAAGTGATACCCCTTCTTAAAATACCTTCCCTCGACCCTGCCAAGCCAGAGAACTATTGTCCTATTTCCTTGCTACCCTGGGTGGCAAAGATCACTGAGGCCTATGTTAACTCCCTCCTATCTGACTTTCTGACCAGGAATAACATGCTGGACCTCTCCCCGAAAAGCTTCCGACCAGGTCAGAGCATGGAGTCTGCTCTGCTGGCTGTGACAGAACAACTCTGGTCCGCACTAGACGCTGGTCAAACGTCGGCGCTGTGCCTGCTGGATCTGAGCGCCGCGTTTGACTCGGTGTCCCATGCCATACTGCTGCGCCGCCTGGAGGAGGCAGGAATCACTGGTCCGGCACTGGAGTGGCTTGCCTATTTTCTTCATGACAGGTCGTTTGTGGTAACAGTCCCTGCATATGCCTCAGGTGAACACCTCATCAAACAAGGGCTGCCATTGTGAAAAGCAACAATTTCTCTTAAGGTTACCAATGCTGCTCGGCGGAAACACTTCTGATTCACTTTCTTTTATCTACTCAAATAACGAGGCAGGTGCTGGAAACTGGAAGGCAAGAAACAGGTTTATTTCTCCAAAGGAGAACACATCAACTCGGACACCGGAATGTCTTCGGGAGGTGCTCTAACTGCATCTCCGTGGCTCGGTCTTTTATACACATTTGCATCAGTTTATTGGTTGGTTAAACATCCTCGGAATTCCCGCCCCAAGCAGGTTCCCACTCAAACCCAGCAGCAGGCGTCCCCCACCCAGATCTAACAGGTGATCTCTATCTCGCAGCTGGGTATTTCGGCAGGATCAAAGGGCATGTGGGATCGGTCAGGTCTAATGGTTCGCGCCATTGATTAAATCAGGCCTCTCTGTCAGTGAAACAAGTCCTGCTGTGTGTGGGCAATAAACTTATGTCCGCAAGGGCCGGTTAGCAACTGGGACCGGATTGAGCAGCCAGGTGTGGTGAGTGAGGTTATCAGACGGGCTTGCCCGTGTACGGAGGATGAAAGGACGAGCGGGTGTAGGGCGCAAAGTGACTCCGGGGCATTGTCATGATAAGGTTTTATTTTTTTAATTTTTTAATTTTCTATTTTACAGAGTTTTATATAGCGGGAACATGACCCTAATCGGGTATCAGAGCGCTTTACATAGCACCAGTTGCATTACATGAGGACACATTCATTTTTGTTAGGCACGGGGAGATTAAGTGATTTGCCCAGAATCACAGGATGTTCAGCGTCATTGCAGAGACTCCAACCCAGTTGTCCAGATTCGAGGTCGACCGCCCTAGCCGTTAGGCCTCCCCAGTACATTTATCCGTGCTTCGTCAGGGCACTGGGGAGGACAGTGGGGTCAGGGTGAAACATAGGTGACCAGCCGATTATGAAATGGCCGCGATGTCTAAGATGGTTGCCGCTTACGCGCACGCAGAGGCTCTCGCTAAGCAAGATGGCGCCGGTAATGTTCATGTATGTCGCTTTACATTTTTACACCACAGGGTTCCTCCCTCAGCCCCCTGCTATTAAATCTTTACGTCCAACCCCTGGCCGCAGTAGCTAAGAGCAGAGAACTGACCATGGTCTCCTACGCCGACGATACACAGTTGGTGGTGGCGCTCTCGAATAACACCGAGCGGGACGCCCTCAAGTTTCAGGGCGACCTAGCAGCAGTTGCTGAATGGATGACCACCAACAGTCTCCAGTCGAATGCCAGCAAGTCGGAGGTGCTGCTGGTGGGCAAGGACCATCGTCAGTAGTGTGAATGCCGGTAGTGCCCCCCCCCCCCACCCAAGCAGGTTGTGAAAAATCTAGGGGTGGTGTGGATAGACTCATCTCTCAACATCCGAGCCCAAACCAAAAAGTGGCAGGGACCTGCTTTGGACTAATTCGGGGGCTTCGACCCCTATTGGGTTTCTTCGATGCACCCACACAACAGATCATCAATCAGGCGTCTGTAATGTTAAGACTGGCCTATACCTGCTCTCTGTATCTAGGGTCCAATAAGGCTGAAATTCTGAGGCCACAAAGGGCACAGAACGCAGCTGCAAGGACCCTGCTAGGTCTACACAGGTCCTGCCCGGTTTCCAACGCCATCCTGCGCCTTCACTGGTTGCCTGTAGCCAGGCAGATTAAATTCAAGTTTTTATGCATCGCCTTTAAAGCCTTGAAACTGTCGTCCACTAACATCTTGGCCAGCCTCCTCTTGCCTTATGTTCCCTCACGTCGTCTTCGCTCACAGAGTCAACACCTGGTAGTGGTCCCCCCAACACAAAATATTCTGCGCTGGAGGCCGCTCTTTTCGCAGCAGAGCAGACCTCCTTTGGAATGCACTTCTAGCTCACATCCGGGAAGAGGTGACTTTTAATGGCCTTCCTGAATTCTACAGGAAGGCCATTAAAACTCACCTCTTCCCGGCACCATAGTCCTTCCCTCAGTTCCACCCTTACATGTCAGTTGCTCTGCTGTCAACGCCGAGACGCCCCTTCGCTGGGGCAGCTGTTGCCATTACTAGTTGTGGTAAACATTATTACCAGTGGAGGAATGACCAAGGAGAGGGGATTTTGCACAAATAAAGAGGAAGTGCTTCGCCTTGTGCCTGTTTTACGTGGAAAGCAAGGGCTGTTTTTTTCTGAGCATGGGACTCCTTGGATAATACGAAGAGAGAAATGCCTACTCCTTACATCTGTGCCCTTAATAGGATAGAAACCTTTATGCGCAATAGCTAAGAAATCTCAGGTCTTTCTATTAGGGTTCCGTTAAAAGGTCCTTTCCCCATGATGATAAGCAGTTGTCTCCAGCCGTTCATAATGTCATAATGTCATAGCCTGGTCATTCCCAGGACTTTTCATCTTTAGTCGAGGATAGTATGCAACATTTCTCTAACATGTTTACTTGTCGTCCCCTTCTTCATGCATATATACTCCTCGATCCTGATGTTATTCCTTCAGGACCTCTTCTCTAAGTCCTCCTCCTTTACTGAAATATTATATATTTTCCCCAACTAAGTTATGTGGCGGGGTTATTGCTCTCGCTCAGAGAATCTGTTTGTTTGTCGCCTCCTACAATGACTTCATCTTGTCATCCAACTCATCCGTGTCCCTTTGTATGTCAGCTTCACAGAAACTTTCAATTTATAATTCACTCTCACACTGTTGCACCAACTGTGTGACACAACAAAATTAAAACCTTAATGGAGGAGATGGATTCAAGTACCATCCCCCGGTAGAGACCACTTCAGCACCTAGTATTATTTGACACAGGGAGCTCTCTTTATACCCTGAGACTTCTGCACCTTCCTTTTGAGGTGACTAGATCTGGTTAGCTGAACAGCGTCAATCCTGTAACAAATTTCAAATAACTGAATCTCTAAGTTGGTCCAGTACTTCAGCCATTACTCCCCACTTAGTTGTTAATGGTATGGTTTCTGCCGCTCCTAAAGACACCACAGCGAATCCCTTGTTCTGGAAGCCAGGAGCAGATTCCTTGTTTTTTAAAAAGTTATTACCGATATTGTTACTTTCTTTTGCTCTTAGCTGGTGGAAAGGTTTGTACCAAAACCACTGTCTCAAGGACACTAGGGCATGATTTCAGCCATCACACAATACAGAGACAGTGCCTCTACCGATTAGGGATGAGCTGAAATGGGAGCAGGAGCCAACGCTTTGTTCTCATTAGATCTCTCTGCTGTCTTCGCACAGTTGAGTACTCCAACTTGGTGAACCATGTTGAGGCTTTGGGCATCGGGTGCTAGGCCCTAAAGAGGATCATATCATTCTTTACAGGCTGAACGTGTATCTCCGGATTGGGAAACTTTCCGTCCAACGCATTGCATGCAATTTCAGAGTGACTCGTGGGTCCTCAATCTCGCCCCATTTGTTCACCAGCTATGTTATCCCACTTGCTGAAGCTTTAATTGAGAAAGGTGTTGGAGCATTTATGTGTTCTGACAACACCCAGATCTTGCTGTGTCTAGACAGTTAACTCATCCCCCGCCTCACATTCCACCAAACAATGCCTGTCCTATGGCAGTGGCTGGGTTGCAATAAACTAAAGTGAAATGTAGCGAAGACAGAAGTTCTGCTTGTTAATGGCCATAATGACTTATGGCTTGATGCCTACTAGCCTTCGGAGATGGGCACTCTTCCACTGTTTGCTCAAAATATGTAGAGCTTGAAAGTAAAGATCAACAGTTCTTTCTCGGTCTGGCAAGTTCTGTCAGTTGTGTCATTGTGCATGTATCGCATTAAAAGCCTGGAAGAGATTGCCCCTTATTTGACACTAGAAAACAGGCACCTTGTAGCAACTGCATAGATTGCGTCCAGTTTGGACTGGTCGAACATCCTCTACTTACAGTTTCCTACACTCCACAAGAGTGTTTATTTTGAGAGCCCAAAACATGGCCAATGCCTCCATCTCAGTATTCGAATGTCTACATTCCGCCTCTGCAAAGCCCTAGATGCAAAGGCATTCATGAATTGCTTTCCGATCATGCCCCTGTTTCAGTTCCACTCCTGGGCCCTTGTCTCTGGCGTCCGTAACACAATGGGGCAAAACTACGCAGACTGTGAGCATTCACAAGACTCTCCTTAACATCTCCAAATTCTTCTCGCATTCCCTACTCCACACAGTCTGCACCCTTCCTCAGCAGGGCTCACATGGCACAAGAAAATTAGGTACAAACTGAGAATAGAAAGTTTCTCACCAAAAACGCGAGTGCCTCTTCTTTCTTTATGGGTCTAGGTATTTCCTGTGTGGCTTCAATTGATTAATCTTTGGGACAGACCCCATTAGCAGAGATTACGTGACCTAGGTAGCTCAATTCCTGACCAGAAAATGTGTATTTTTATCTGGGAATTTAAATCCATTATTTCTCAAGGCTCAATTTCATAGGGAATATCTATTATGGTAATGCTTACCACATTTTATTTAAAAAAATAAAGAATTACAAAAACGTAATAAGTCCGTTAAATTATAGGGTTAGGTTTGATGAGGTCATACTGATACATTTTGAAGCATAACAGATCAGCTCTGGGTAGGGAGTCCTCTCTGGCAGGGCAGAGCAGACCTGCATGAAATCTCACCATATCACGTGAGGGAAGCACTGAGCGGGGTTTAGATGTGTAGCAGGGTAACTCCTGATGTCCTCGAGGACAGCCTGACCTTGAGCAGGGTAGATCCTCTCCAGCTCTTGAGACAGTTTAGTTCTTTCGAGCCTTAGCTGTGGTGAGACAGGAAGGAGTATTTTGACCTAATTGTCCTGTGATAATGTGTTGTCTTTTCTATTTTCTTCCCCTTCACAGACACCTGAGGACTTGAACATCAGAATTCTAGAATGGAGAAAAGGCAGGTTCCAAGACAAATAGGAGAAGTGCGGTGTTCACCTGAACCCGTAAGAGCCACACTCCCTTCTTCTCTTACCCATAATGTGCCTTCTTCAAGATCCCAAACTGATGCTCAGAGGGACTGTGAGATGGAAGCCCTATCAGGGAACCTGCCTAACATGATCCTTTTATCTATGTTGGAGCAGTTGGAAGCCAAACTGGATAACTTGCAGAATACCTTAGAGGACGTGCCGTCAAGAGTCGCTGGGCTCATGGAGCAAATCTGGAAAGCAAAGGGTCTAGATCACCTTGAAAATGGGGGGGTGTCTTTGGAGATGGCCAGTCCGGTGGTGGTCAGAGATTGTCCTCTCAGCTGGTCCCCTCTTATCAATCTTTCAGTCAGGGCCAAGGAGGTGAACCCATACCCTCAATCTACATCTTCACCTGGTCTTGATCCACAGCCGAATCAGTGTCTTCATCCTAGGTCTTCTCATGGGCATGAACCAAAGCAGAGCCAGTGCCTCCAACCTCTGTCTCCGGATGGCCCTGGACCACGGCTGGACGGTACTGGCTCCAGGGGCCCTCCTCCGGATGTTCAAGTCATCCCAGGTGTGCCAAGCCTTCGTCTTCCGCCAGTGTTTGATGATGGGCAGGAACCACAGCAGAGCCAGTGCCTCCAACCTCTGTCTCCGACTGGCCCTGGACCACAGCAGGACGGTACTGGCTCCAGGTGCCCTCCTCCAGATGCTCAAGTTACCCCAGGTCTTCCACCAGTGTTTGATGATGGCCATGAACAACAGCAAGACCACTGCATGCAACAAGAACCAGAGGAACACATGAAGAAAGAACCATTGTATGCAGATAGTTGGGGCGCACAACAGAACATTTGCTCACAGCCACTGTTTCACGAGGGACATGAGCCACAGCGAAACCAGTGCAGACAACCAGTGCTCCCAGATGGGGAGGGACCAAGTGAACTCCTGAAGCAAGAGTTGTGGTTTGATGGTGACGGTCAACAGCAAAACCTCTGCAGACAACCAGCATTTCAAGAAGACCAGAGTCTGCAGCTCAACACATGCCTGCAGGTTCTTTCTGATGCACATGAATCGCATCAGAACTGCAAGACCGAACCAATGCACCTTGAGACACTCAGTCCAGATCGCGGCTATAAGCTAGAACCACTGAGTCCTGAGGACTACGATCAGAACTACAAGCAAGAACCAGTGGGCCCTGAGAACCGAGATGAGAACTCTGACCTACAACCCACATGTGCTGATGCGCAGGGCCCATCTGTAGCCTCATCATTCCTGCCACAGAATGCTCCTGATACTGATGGAGCTATCGCTAGAGACCCATTGGAGAGAGGAAATACAGACGCAGATGGATTGCTGCTCAAAGCCATCCCAGGTATTTGTTTCGTACTGAATGACCATGCAGAATGTCTACTCACTTGTACAGTTCTGAGGGAATGTAACATAAAATATCTCCAAAGTGGATCTTTCCAGATTTTTAGTAAGACCTGCAGGGGCCCAAATCTGAGTTGTGTGGACTGGTATCTTTGGGGGCGGGGCCTTGAGTACACCAGAAGCGGTCATGTACCTGGTATCGCCTTTATTTTTGCAAAGGAGTTTCGCCTTCCCGTTCAGTGATAGGCTAAGAATTGGGACTCTGCACATGAAAAATGACCTGAATTCTGGTCCGTGCATGAGACGCCCCATTCCGGGCTCAGGACCTCTGAGGAATTATGTGTCAGAATCTGTGATTTCACTCCAAGCTCCGCGATACTCACCATCCCCTAAGTGTGAGATGAAAGTGAGGTGTTATTCACCAAGAGTAACAGTGCCCTTTTTTGTTGCTAGTGCAAACTAAAGCACTGTAGAGATGGGGCTGGGTCTATGTGATGTGTGAGTGCACAGAATATGAGAGGATTTCTGGGTCAGTCAGGGTCTGCCACTTAGGAGGAGAGGAAGGCAGTGTGAAGAGGACCAGTGATCTGTAAGTCGGGTCTGTAGTGGCGGGATGGGTGGGGTATGGTCCGCTGCACCCCAGGGCCTCCGGTAAGAAGTGGTCTATTTCTGTGGTGTGTAGGTACATGTACATTGAACTGGGGGGCCTGCAGGTCAGAGAGGGCAGTTGTATTATAACATACTACATCATGTAGAACAACGTACAAGTTCAAAGAGGTTTCAAGATTAAGTGTGGTCTGTAGGGTTATGTGCACAGTACAAGGTGTTCTGAATATCAAGCCGGGTTAGTTGTATACATGATAGGGTGATATATTATGTTTATTTTATCTAATATAGGCCCCATTATAAGGCCTCAGCTATGTCTCCATTATGTCTCCTATTACATTTCCCTCACTTTTTCCTCCCTCAAAGTCAGCAATATCAGCGATAAAAGAAACTCTGCTGGAGGGTGGGTGAAGTAAATGGGGATTGCTCTGAGATATGTGGAATTACTGCGGAAATTTGGCTCTGAGATATGTGGAATTACTGTGGAAATTCAGCATCTGATTCCCCCAGTCATTTCAGAGTACTTTGATTGCATAAGTTAATTATTGCCTCTGTGATCATGTCTGGGCGAACAATAGCTTTACAATATCACATGTATCTTTTGAAGGTCAATTCATCTTTCTTTCTTCTTTAGATAGCTATTGTGTCTTAGCCCCTCTTTAGACACTTCAGTGCACATTACTAGGACCAAATCATGCAAGTTTCTGCCTCTCTGCACACAATGGTGCAGTGCAGTGTGTTGCGATAAGCTGTAAGCATAGCCCTGACAGCATCTTCCACTTTGATACCGGCCATGAAAAAACCCTGATTGACCAATCTGTTCATCCTCTCTGCTTGGCCATTATTCTGTGGGTGATGACGACTAGCACTAGCACATTTATGCTTGATACCAGTTCCATCCAAATACTGCTTCATCTCCCTCCACCATTATCCGAAACCAATTCACACAGAAAACCCTCTCTGTCACGTACAAACCGTACTTGCAACCAATTTGACATGTAGTCTTCAAGCACAATGGTAAATTTCTGATGCACAGGAAGCATCTGAAACAGACCTAAAAAAATCATTACATTCATGGTCCCGTCCTGTCAGGAAAACCCACTTCTGTCATAAGCAGAACTGTGTATATCACTATTTTATCATTTTGCAAACAACTGGTAACTCTTTCTAATGAATTTTTCCACATCCCTGTCGATGGCAGGCGACCAGTATTGCATTGTGAGTCGTTTGTTTTTCGATATCACAGCTAAATGTCTCACCTCTGACAGTATGAAATTTGCTATTGGTCTGCAGTTTTTACAACAAATCGTTTTTCATTTGGCCATTCTTTCCTCATGAAATGAATCACTTTCAATAAAATAGAATCTTCATCCAATGTCTTTCTCTACCTTTGCCTCCACACACACACACACAGACAGTCTTGACCCGGCCAACAAATACTTGCTGCAGTATATTCCACATTCTCACAGTCATTCTTTTTGTTCTTATGTTCCACATCTTCCTGCCCTCACGGCAGTCGGGGCAAGCAATCAGTATTTTTGTTTCTCTCTCTTACAGTGTGTTCAACCTCAAAATGATGTTTCAAAAGTTTCAAACTTAACCTCACCAACCTGGCTGTAGCCTGCTGGTGTTCACATTATTACCATTCAAAATCACCACAACATTTTCAGTACATTTTGAATAAAATTCATACATTCCTGTGAGGAGGACCCCGAGAGTAGGGCCCTGAACCCCCGTTACCCATCCTGGAAACAGGAAATACCACGGAAAGCCAGGAGATGGCAAGGGTTAACCCGTTGCTCCCGACCTCCTCCTTGCAGGAAGAAGGAGGTGGCATTTCGGAGAAGGACCAAGCAGGAAGGCCAACAAGAAAAGAACAGGTGGAGACGGAAGATGCGGAGAGACCCAATGAGGAGGTGGCTTTACGGAGAAGGACCAATCAGGAAGGCCGACAAGAAAAGAAAAGGCGGAGACGGAAGACGCAGAGTGTGCATCGAGTTTTATTAGCAGGATGCCAGAGGAGAGACGAGGGAAGAAACGTTGAGAAAACGGGACGACGGCGGCTATGATAACCCGGACGAAGGAGAGGAGTGGAGCGAGGATTGGTGGATCCCCACCTCCCCCAGGAGGTGCGAAAACACTGCCGCAGCTCAGGAGAGCTGCAGCTAGGACAGTGAGTGAACCGGGGGAAGTGAGGGCATCAAGCTAGCAGGGGAGAGCATATTGAGGTACAGGGAGCAGTCAAGGGGTGTTTGTACTGCACCAAAGTAAGCCACATATTTTCTTTTCTTTCATGAGGATATTTCCTTGGTGTCTGCCTTTATTTTTCTTTCACCGTTTACCGATGTCGTTTGCTAATATTCGTCTCTGGTGATTCTCTTCCTATAACTCCTGAGTGACTCGGCTTGAATTACATACACAGGGGGCACGTTAATTAGGCGTTAACCCCCTCTTCATGCACAAAGTGGTGTGGTGACGGACACGATCCCATCTACTGATCTAGGACTTTTCCGAGAATCTGAGTCTCACCATCCTTTTTTGTTCTTTTCCTTTCAAACCATCTGGGAGATGGACAGCCGAAGCGGGTATCGGGAATTAGCAGGAAACAGGAACACACACCAGAAGAGACCCTCCGACCACCCACCAGGACAGCAGCTCAAGAAGAACTCTTTATTTTCTCTACAAACTACAAATAAACCGGAACAATTGATAAACTCCTAAAGCCTCCTAGCTTCTATTTCCGCCCATCCCGCCCACAATTCCCTTAAACTCAAGTTGTTGGTCACAGTGTTTTGGAGCAGGTATTTCAGTGACTGTCAACAGGCCTTGCCATATTGAAATCCCTTTAGTTGAAACCACATGCCCACAATTTTCAACCAACCATACATGTATCACTTTTTTAGGTTTTGACTGGCGATGCGCACGTAGTGCGCATGCGCCAAAAAACTTTATGATTTCTGTGTGGGGTCGGGTATCCGCCCCCTCCTCCCATTGGCTAGCTCCATAAATGGAGGCTAGCCGTTGGGAGAGGGCTCTGTACGTCAATCTCGGACCAGATTCGGGGGCGTTCCCGAGAATTTTTGGCTACGTCAGCCGAAAGCCTCTTCTCGTCAACGCCCCCGAATCTGGTCCCGGTCTGCAGCCGATGGATCCACCCCTTTTGAGAATGTTAACTGGCAACTGCCGTTTGGGAAGCGGCAGGGTGAGCGCGAGGAGGCAGGAGAGACGTTACGTCACTAAATAGGGTGTTTTGTATGTGTAGGATCGCGATCCCGGCAGGGAGACTCTAAGTAACGTCACAAGAGAGTACGTGCACTAACCCAGGGAGGTGTTGGAATCTTTTATGCACAGGACTGTCCCGTCTATCCCGCCGGAAGTACTTGCCAGCGGCACAGGTCACCCAAGCGTTACTTTTTGAAGCGGACTGTTTGCTCTGCAGCTGAGCGAAGGTAAGTGTAGATGTGAGTTAGGTGATGGGGCTTTCATCTGCACAGGGTCATTGGGGAAGATACGCCGGCAGCTGGCAACACTCGTGTAGCGCGATGTCTTTCGGAGGGTCTATTGATGTCACTCGCTCAATTTACAAACGTTAGCGGAGGCAGGCAAAAGAGCAATTGTTACCACTACTATTCACCTGCGCAACAAGATACCTGCGGTTTCAGTGGCTGCGGTGACCCTTTGTACAGCAGAAATTCCCTGCCTCACCACTGACCGGCCACTCAGACACCATGCACCCCGTGGCTCCTAATGAGGGGTTGAAGTGGGAGTATTTATTTGTTTAATGTAAACACAGTCGTGAGGTGAGCGTTTTTAAAGGGGCGGGGGGAGTGAGCATGAAATAAACATTTCATTTTTAAAAGACAGTTTATATACAAGCTTTTTGTAGTTTTAAATTTGGAAAAATGAAAGATGTAACTTACCTTTTTATAAGTTACTTTTTGAGGCAGGCAACAACCACAGTAGATTGAGAACTTTCCTACGGCCATTGCGAATGTTGGCATTGATTTTATATAGTGTGGACATGGCCTGGAGGCATCAGAGCACTTTACAAGAAAACCAAGCTGCAGGGAGGTATCGCCGGCAGCGCGTCATCCGAGGAGATGGTTGGCTGCAGGGAAAGTAGGAGGCAGGCGGACGAGAGCCTGGGGCAGCGCTGCGTGGTATCGGCCAGGCGCCTGTAGGACGGCAGCACGGGGCTGCGGCCGACGCCTTGGCCTTCAGCTTTCACTCTGCAAGATGGTGAATGCTGTGGCCCTACAGGGAGACCAGAGTGAGTGACCTCTGCCCCCGCCCATCAGCCCTCCCCTACAACTAAAGACGATTCTAACTCTGAACACTTCAATGAGCTGGTGATGAATCAGACCCCTCCATACCCCCCTCCCCCTTCGGAGGGCCTTCCTCCATTTTTGTTTTGATCCCCGAACAGCCCCCAACAAAGATGATACTCGGGCTTCCTCTGCTGTCCTGATCACCAACCGCACCAAAAGGCTATTCCTGAAGTTGTCACGATCCGCCAGTTATTTCACTCCTCAAGATGGCAATCGCCAGTGTCTCGCCAGTGAGGCCTGGGTTTGCAAGTTTCCGGACAGGCTTCAGACACAGAGAATTGCCTCTGGTTTCAGGGATCCAAGCACTGCTTCCCTGGTCTTATAGGGACTGGTTACAGTTATGAAGTACGGGCGTTGGTTTCAAGGATCCCTGTGCTGTTTTCCCAGGCCAGCGGTTTGCTGCCCTCTCCCAGCCTGCCCTCTCCCAGCCTGCCCTCTCCCAGCCTGCCCTCTCCCAGCCTGCCCTCTCCCAGCCTGCCCTCTCCCAGCCTGCCCTCTCCCAGCCTGTCCTCTCGCAGCCTGTCCTCTCGCAGCCTGTCCTCTCGCAGCCTGTCCTCTCGCAGCCTGTCCTCTCGCAGCCTGTCCTCTCGCAGCCTGTCCTCTCGCAGCCTGCCATCTCCCAGCCTGTCCTCTCGCAGCCTGTCCTCTCGCAGCCTGTCCTCTCGCAGCCTGTCCTCTCGCAGCCTGTCCTCTCGCAGCCTGTCCTCTCGCAGCCTGTCCTCTCGCAGCCTGCCCTCTCCCAGCCTGCCATCTCCCAGCCTGCCCTCTCCCAGCCTGCCCTCTCCCAGCCTGCCCTCTCCCAGCCTGCCCTCTCGCAGCCTGCCCTCTCCCAGCCTGTCCTCTCGCAGCCTGTCCTCTCGCAGCCTGTCCTCTCGCAGCCTGTCCTCTCGCAGCCTGTCCTCTCGCGGCCTGTCCTCTCGCGGCCTGTCCTCTCCCGGCCTGTTCTCTCCCAGCCTGCCCTTTCCCAGCCTGCCCTTTCCCAGCCTAGCCTCTCGCAGCCTGTCCTCTCGCAACCTGTCCTCTCGCAACCTGTCCTCTCGCAACCGGTCCTCTCGCAGCCTGTCCTCTCGCAACCGGTCCTCTCGCAACCGGTCCTCTCGCAACCGGTCCTCTCGCAGCCTGTCCTCTCGCAGCCTGTCCTCTCGCAGCCTGTCCTCTCGCAGCCTGCCCACTCCCAGCCTGTTCTCTCCGAGCCTGTCCCCTCCCTGCCATTTCCCAGCCTGTCCTTTCCCAGCCTGTCCACTTCCAGCCTGCCCTTTCCCAGCCTGCCCTTTCCCAGCCTGTCCCCTTCCAGCCTGCCCTCTCCCAACCTGCCCTCTCCCAGCCTGTCCCCTCCCTGCCCTCTCCCAGCCTGCCCTCTCCCAGCCTGTCCTCTCCCTGCCTGTTGTCGTGTCCCGGCGGCAGCAGGCAGGAGCGTGCACTGCGTCCCCGAAGTAACAGGTCTAAAGCAAGCAAGAAGTACGCCCCCCCTCCCACCAATCCCTGTTAGGTAGTGGAAACTGTCCAAACTGGGGTGCAGACAGCCCCTCTCACCTTTCGGCCTGGTACCACTGCACCAGCCGCACTACTTCCCTACTGACCGTTCTCCACTTCAGCCCCGTCTAAATTACAATTCATGCTTGTGACCCTTTTGCCTGCTTGTGCTTGTTTTCATGACCCTGTTGCCTGCTTGTGCCTCTGTGTGCCCATGTTGCTTGCTTGTGCCCCTGTTGCCTGCTTGTGCCTCCGTGTGCCCCTGTTGCCTGCTTGTGCCTCCGTGTGCCCCTGTTGCCTGCTTGTGCCTCCGTGTGCCCCTGTTGCCTGCTTGTGCCTCCGTGTGCCCCTGTTGCCTGCTTGTGCCTCCGTGTGCCCCAGTTGCCTGCTTGTGCCTCCGTGTGCCCCAGTTGCCTGCTTGTGCCTCAGTGTGCCCCTGTTGCCTGCTGGTGCCTCCTTGTGCCCCTGTCGCCTGCTTGTGCCTCAGTTTTCGTGCCCCTGTTGCCTGCTTGTGCCTGTTTTCGTGCCCCTGTTGCCTGCTTGTGCCTCCGTGTGCCCCTGTTGCCTGCTTGTACCTCCGTTTTCGTGCCCCTGTTGCCTGCTTGTGCCTCCGTTTTCGTGCCCCTGTTGCCTGCTTGTGCCTCCGTTTTCGTGCCCCTGTTGCCTGCTTGTGCCTCCGTTTTCGTGCCCCTGTTGCCTGCTTGTGCCTCCGTGTGCCCCTGTTGCCTGCTTGTGCTGTGTGGGTGTGTGTGGAGGGCTCTGTGTGGGGGTGTGTGGGGGGGGGGGCTTTGTGAGGCTGTGTGTGTGGGGGGCTCTGTGTGGCTGTGTGTGTGGGGGGCTCTGTGTGGCTGTGTGTGTGGGGGGCTCTGTGTGGGTGTGTGTGTGGGGGGGCTCTCTGTGGGTGTTTGTTTGTGTCATTTGCGAGAGATAAAGCTAGTGGCATTGTAAATGACAATGCCATTTATTTATGTTAAAAAAAAACTAAATAAAAATAATGTCAAGAGCAATGCCAATAGCTTTAACTTTACCAAAGGCAAAACCATTGCATTGTAAATGCTTGTTAAAATCTCAATCTCTTTTCAGGAAGGCTCTCAAGATATTCTAAGTGTACGCATATGCTTATCTAAATCTTTGCCGAAAATCAAAGCATTGTTTTGGAAAACCAAAACTTCAGAGAGACCATTCCCCTCCTCTGCCATCCTCCTTTGGAATATGGCTGCTGCAGGGGCGAGACCAGATGGCATCGTGTGAAACTGATCTACTCCATCAGGAGCCACAAATGTCCTCATGTGTCTTGACTCCTTGCTCAATAACCCTTGATGATACCCTGAGGCCATATCCAATTTTGAGAAGATTTTTGCTCCAGCAAGTGTTACCATTTCATCTTTTATGGGTAAAGGATGATGTAGGACAGTGCCCTTTTTGTATGGTAACCCCTGCGCCCCCACACTTTGTTCCCAGTGCTGATGGTTTTGACTCTGAAAGTGCGTTGAGACCTGCTAACCAGACCCCTGAGCCTGTGCTCTCTCCCAAAAACTGTGACATGTGAATTGGTAACCCCAGTTGGCAAGGACTTTAACCCGCTTATAAGTCACTGGTATGTGGTACCTGTGGTACCCAGGGCAGGGCCATTAAAGGGATCATTAGGGCCTGAAGCTCTGTTTGTGCCACCCTGAGTGATGTTAGCAGGTCTGCCATTACAGACTGCGGAAGCAGTGCACACCTCTCAGACTCGACTTTGTTTTTCCATGGCATCTTTCTTTCTCTGTCTCTGTTGGTCTTTTCTGCTGTCTGTCTCTATGTTTTCCTCTAATTTTGCATCTCTATCTTTTCCATAACTTGTCTCTGCCTCCCTCTGTGCCCCAGAATCTGTCTTTTTCACTGCGCCTGTGTCTGCCTCTTTTCTGCGTTTCCTCTCTCTCTCTTCCACTGATGGTGTCTGCCTCTTTCAATGCCCCAGTCTCTGCCTCTCTCTTTATCTTTCATTTATGGCCGTGGCAGAACCAAAAACAAACCACAGAAATATTTCCATGCAGTTAAACAGCACTCCCATGCAGCAACTTCACGTCGCACAAACAAAAACACGCTGGGGTTATGTTAGAAACGGGTAGTGTGGTACAGAGCGGGTGGGTCAAACTACGGAGGAAATGTGTAAAGCATCATCGCAGCACACACAGGCGACACACAAGGCACACTACAAAAAGAGACTCCACACCAGGTTAGGTGAAAAACAGTATGTGTATTGTAAAATAAACACATCAGAAGGGAATCACAGGTGCAGATAAACTGTGCCAGCCTGCACCGGGGAATAATTCACAGGGGGACTATATACAGGGCAGCGCCAATCGGGCCGCTGCCAGAACCATCACAAGTCCAAGGATAACTGAAAGTCCACAAGCAATGACGTCTCACCGGCCGTACCTCCTGGTAAGTAGACATGCACTGGGCATAAATCACTTTAAGCATTTGTCAAGGTAGGCCTAAACATGAAACCAGCCACGTAGGCATTAGGGGAAAAACAGTAGCATAAAGGCATTAATCATGAAAACACATTACGTATAACTTCAGGCATAAGTCATCGTTGCCGTAGCCTGGAATGGTAACCTCATGTTAGGCAAAGTATGCAGAACACCAGCATTGCAGCCTTAGCGGAAAAGAAACCATTCGCACTAGGCATAAAACACACAGCGGTCAGGCATAAAGCCTGAATCAACACCTTAGGCGGACCGTCACAGTGGACCTGAAAACACGAATACATTAGGCATAACGGGTGAGCATATTCTGCATATCATTAGGCACACCATACTCAGCTGGGGCCCAAACCATGGGAGCATTAAATCACCATAGATTTGGCACTTTACGCAGGACCCCCACAAGGTAGCATTAGGGTAAAAGCATTGCCAGCATTAATGCATTAGGCATACAAACAGTATGAATAACCTATTAGGCGGGAACAGCGTTAGGCATCCACCTGTGGGCATAAACATAGTAGGCATGAAGCATTCTCATTAGGGTACAAACGCTAGGCAACATCACTTTAGGCATTCGCAGATGCATAAGGCACCTCCTGCGGTACATGGGGCCTAATCATATTAGAATAGGGCAAACACATGAAGCATTTCATCATGGCGCACATTAGCACAGAACATTAGCATAATGGTGCATCCCTAGTAACCCCCAAACATCCTGTAAGCATTAGGGGGGAATGAAACCATTAGCGATATAACCACATGCATTAGGCATAAGCAACATTAACAGGACACCTTATGTAAATACACCTGGAATAGCTGCCCCAAAGTATCAGATTCGCTTCAGGCGCTACTGCGCCTGGGGAGCCCCTACTCGGGGGCTCTCAAATTACCAATGGCCCAAAATCAGCACTTCAAACCGGAGGGAAAAGCATTTGTTATCATACTAGGTACAAATGCATTATGCAACAGTATTATGCAAGAAATCATATGGGGCAATAGGCCTCGCCAGCATAAACACATTTCGCCCCAATCGGGGGCACAACACTATGAAACTGGCCCCAGGCCAACTGGCCTCTCTCCGGGGCTCAAATGCCCTATGTCCCCCAAAGTCGGGGCTGGCTGGAAAAACAGCAAAAACAAAGTGCGCAAAGCACTGGGGCAGGGCAGGAGTGTCTCCCACTCCTCTCTCTCTTTTCCTGAGGAGTACAATGCCCCCCAATACGTTGCAGCTGCCCACTGTCAACCAAGCAGGCGGGGGGGAATCCCACACACCGAGATCCCCTCGTAGCGCTTTAGAATCCCTGCACTGCAGACGTCACCTCCTCTTCTCCTGTGCACAGTTGTAGCGCCTTGGCAGCAAGTAGAGCACCGTCCATGCGAATAAGGCACTCTGGCAGCACCACAATGCAGCACACGCGCAGGGGAATTGAAATATAGCGCTTTGACAGCACAGCACTGCAAGCGTCAGCTCCTCTTCCCCTGGCACCTTGAATATAGCGCTTGTGAGGCACTAGGCCCCACTAGAAGCTTCAGGGACAGAAGATCGCGTAAGTCTTCTGGTAATCAGGAAAACCGTGCCCACCAGGTGCTAGAGTGCAGGCAGAGCAGCACAGTCACTTCAAATATGGCGCTCATCAGGCGCTAGGTGACTCACAGTTCTCACCCTTGGGAGTAGCGCCCACGCTTCTCAGCTCCTTGGAGTTCAGGCAGTCAAAGTATAGCGCTCACGAGGCGCTAGGGCAGCAGAGCAGGCAAGTCAGGCTGGGCAAGATCAGCAAACAGTGGGCACTCATCAGTACAGGACAGCAGCTCCTAGAAGCAGTAATCTCCCATAAAGTGGCACTCCTCCTGACACAGCAGTCTTCACTCCAGCAAAGGCTCTCACTGGCCATGTGGACAGCAGAGGGGTACAGATGGGCTCAGGAGCCAGCACACAGGCTCTTGCGGCGGTACCTCCTGTCAGGGTGTCCCCTCTCATTCCAGTCCACCCTCAGTCTGAGCACATGGCATCTCTACTGCTCTACATATATCTTCCCACCTACCAGAAAGAGCTGGAAGCTTCTAGAAGGTCCCTGGCAGTTCCAGCCTCCACTGTCACTGTGGGGAAAGTGTAGAACACCTTGTCACTTCAAACACTAGACAGCCAACCCACCTCAGGCAGGCGGCACAAGCAGAAAGAAATGGCGTCCATTTTAAAAGTAACATTTCTGCAATGGTGAAAATAAAGGTGCGTACACTATTACACAGTATTTATTATGGAGAAGTGTGGCTCACGGGTTAGAGGAGGCAGACCTGGAAGCAGAGGTCAGCCCGGGACCAGGGTTCAATTCCCGGCTCGGCGGGATCTTGAGTCCTAAAATGTCCACGTCCTCGACAATTCTCGCTCCGGTGCCTACTCGATTCACGGGTTCACACTCTGCGACTCTGGGCAATAGCTTGCTTAATCTCAACGGCCCCTCGCGGTGGGATGCCTGGCTTTCACCTTGTGGATACCCTGCCGGGGTTATCTCACAGGGGAATACCAGGACGGATTCCCTAAGCAAGCGCTTAGATACCGGGTCGGTGATTTGCGCTATATAAATACATGTACATTTACATTTACATACATTTACATTTACATTATTTTCCTCTCACACCACACATGGCATATACATTTCCTACCATGGGGGAGATGTTCCCTAAAGGGGGGGGGTCCTAATATAACTATGTAAGGCAGAAAGCACACACACTTTGCACTGGTAACCAGAGCCAAAGTGGCCAACATCCTGAACCCACCAATTCCATCACAGCGAAAGGGCTAGGGGAAAGGCAAAAAAAATTGGGATGACCAAGCAGGGCCAAGTCCAACAGGTTAGTTCCACCAAACGAGAAGAATATCCTCCTGTCAAAATCAAGGCCTATTTATAATTCTTGGTTTGTGGATTTAGCACTTTATTTTTAAAATGATTAGGAAAGTAGCAATTTAGTGAAAATGCAATAAAAGCAGGGGGTGCGAAGTCAGATTTGCTTGCCTGAAAAATAATTATTTTCTTGGTTCCTGCTTGCCGAATCACCCCAAACCTATCTCTTAGTTGGGTGTTGAAATAAGGTAAAAAGAAACGAAAAACAAACCTGAAGTTCACCAGGTATAATTTACTGAGCTAACTATTACATGTGCCCCCGCCATGCACTGCTTATGCCCTCACATATTACATCAATCAATCAATCAAGGCATTTATATAACGCGCTACTCACCCAGAGGGTCTCAAGGCGCTGGGGGGGGGGGGGGGGTCTGCTATTGCTCGAACAGCCAGGTCTTGAGCTGCTTCCTGAAGGAGAGGTGGTCCTGGGTGAGGCGAAGGTGGGTGGGGAGGGAGTTCCATGTCTTGGCGGCCAGGTAGGAGAAGGACCTTCCTCCTGTGGTGGCTCTTCGGATGCGGGGGACGGCGGCGAGGGCGTGGCTGGTCGATCGAAGCTGGCGGGTCGGAGTGTAGAAGTTGAGTCGGTTGTTGAGGTATCCTGGGCCTTGGTTGTGCAGGGCTTTGTGTGCGTGGGTGAGGAGTCAGAACGTGATTCTCTTGTTGATCGGGAGCCAGTGCAGGTCTCTCAGGTGTTCGGAGATGTGGCTGTGTCGGGGGATGTCCAGGATGAGTCTTGCTGAGGCGTTCTGGATCCGTTGGTTTGGGTGCGCTGCCCAGGGCAGGGGGCCACCAGGAGTCGTCCCAGGCGGAGGGCGAAGATCCCAGGATAAGGACTTCCGTCTTGTCTGAGTTCAGTTTCAGGCGGCTGTTCATCATCCCTTCGGCTACGTCTTTCATCCCTTCGTGTAGGTTGGCTCTGGCGGTGTCGGGGTCGTTGGTGAGGGAGAGGATCAGCTGGGTGTCGTCGGCGTAAGAGATGATGTTGAGGTTGTGTTGCCGTGCGATGGCCGCAAGGGGGCTCATGTAGATATTGAAGAGAGTGGGGCTGAGCGATGAACCCTGGGGGACTCCGCAGATGACTTTGGTGGCCTCTGATTTGAGCGGGGGGAGGCGGACTCTGTGTCCTTCCTGCGAGGAAGGAGGTGATCCATTCTAGTGCCTTCTCTTGGATTCCGACATTGCTGAGGCGGTGTACTAGGGTGTGGTGGCAGACAGTGTCGAATGCTGCGGAGAGGTCCAGGAGGATGAGGGCCGCTGTTTCCCCGTTGTCGAGCAGGGCTCTGATGTCGTCCGTGGCGGCAATGAGGGCGGTCTCGGTGCTGTGGTTGGCCCGGAAGCCAGACTGCGAGGGGTCGAGGGATCCATTAGTCTCGAGGAAGGCGGCCAGCTGCTTGTTGACGGTCTTCTCGATGACTTTGGCCGGAAACGGGAGAAGCGAGATGGGGCGGTAGTTTTTGAGTTCGGTGGGGTCCGCTGATGGTTTCTTCAGTAAAGCGCTGAGTTCGGCGTGCTTCCAGCTCTCCGGGAAGGTTGCGGTGGCGAAGGAGGTGTTGATGATATCCCGTAGGTGGGGTGCGATGATGGAGTCTGCCTTGTTGAAGACGTGGTGAGGGCAGGGGTCGGTTGGAGATCCGGAGTGGATGGAGTTCATCAGTGGATGGAGTTCATCGTGCGTAGGGTTTCTTCGGTGTTGATCGGGGTCCAGGCGCGGAGGGTGGTGGGGGGGGAGCAGGTGCGGTCGTGGGGAGCGTTGACTGTGTGCTGAAGCTGTTGTGTATATCTGCGATCTTGTGGAAGTAGGAGGCGAGGGAGTTGCAGAGGTCTTGCGATGGGGGGATGTCGTTGTTTCCGGCGCTGGGGTTGGCGAGCTCTCTGACGATTTTGAAGAGTTCTTTGCTGTTGTGTGCGTTGTTGTCTAGTCGTTCCTTAAATGCGGTTTTCTTGGTGGTGTGGATCAGTTGGTGGCGTTTTCGGGTGGCGAGCTTGAGGGTGGTCATGTTGTCTGGTGTTGGGTCTCTGCGCCAGGCTCTCTCGAGGGCTCTGCAGTTCTTCTTGGAGCTCTTGAGTTTGTCGGTGAACCATGGTGCTTTCTTACTGCCGGGTCTGCTGGGCGGGGTCCTCAGTGGGGCGAGGTCGTCTGCGCAGTTGCTGATCCACCTCGTGAGGTTGTTGTTGGCAGCCTGGCTGGGGTTTGCTGAGCTGGCAGGGGGGTCCTGGCTCAGGGATGCGACAAGCTGGTCGGCTGTGATCTTGTTCCAGCTTCTGCGTGCAACCTGTTGCTGGTTGTGTTGGGTCGTGTTCTTTTTGAAGCTGAAGTGGACGCAGCTGTGGTCCGTCCAGTGGAGTCCGGTGGCGTGGCTGAAGGGGATTTTTTTTAAGGAAACAAGGGGGACCCTATTATTGGCTGCGGACCAAGGGTTATTAACAATTTGTAAGCAAACAGTGGTCCAAAGCAGTGCATGAATAGAAAAGAAATATTAAGCAAAGCCTTAATAAGCTGCTTATCTTTGTCCAAGTCCAGCCGGACAAGGAATTTATTTTCACAATGTAGGAATATTTGTAAATCGCGTTACAAAAAATGTACAAGAGCACAGTCCTGTGCTTTACCACAAAACAGAAAGGTTAGGGAGAGTTAGAGGTAAAAAAAGATGTTACAGGCAAGAAAAAGAGCAAACTGGACACTTTTTAAATCAAAGTGCAAGTGTTTTGCCAGAGTAGTATATACAGTGAATAATACACATTGTTTTATACTGTACAACTACTGTAAAAGGTCGACGTTTCGATCCCCGCTCTAAGATACATGGGGATCATCATCAGGACTTATTAATTTTGTATTGCCTGTTGGGAAAAGTTTTATACGCCTGTGGGAGAGCAGGAGAAGAGAAAGAAACAAAAAGTTTCATATTTACAATTGGAAGATGAGTCAGCATTGCTCCACATTTTTAAGAAGACTGTAATCGGATTCGCGGTGACTGGGCGAAGAGATGTGATGTGCACCGTCAATACATTTGTGTGAGCAAGGTGACATTTCAAGCCTCGAACAAACGATTTTGCACACTTTAAAATTTCGGCGCAGTGTGGGCTAGTTCGTGCATGACAGGATTTGGCGGGGGAATAAACGGAGTGGAAGTGAGTAGAAGTGAGTGACTATTGATGTGGCCACGGGTAGGTCTTTATGGGACTGCGTGATGACAGTGAACACCAGTTTAAAGCTAGCCTGTGAAGTGACTGACTTAGCCTATTCATGCAAGTTAATAAGTTACCTCTTTGGAGGAGAGGTGCATGTGAGGATGCCTGGGTATCAATGTCTCGATCCTTGGGTTAGTAGCCAGCAATCCTGCAGGGTTTTGCCGCATGGGTGGGCGAACAAAGTCGGCAGTCGGTGCTGATGGCCGGGGCCACGTTTCCCGCGTCGGGGAACTGCTAATTGGTTATTCCTTTGATAATCCTTTAAGAAATCCTTTAAGAATCGAAAAACGGATTGTTTAGGATTTGGGCATAAAATTAAATGAGATCGGGGGTGGGCTGGGCAGGAGATACATACCAGTTATTTTATATCGCAAAATGATGGCGGTGCCGGGTCAATACACGAATCCGCTGTGGGGGAGAAGGAAGATTTAAATACAAGTGGTGGTGCTGCATTGGGTGTCCGGAGGAAGCCAGCGGCGGCAGAACGCGGCTTACCTGGTAATGGGAGCGATGTCCTCGTATACCCCGGTGCGGCTGATGCTGCAGTTAGTCCGTGAGTGGGCTGGATGCTAGAGTCCCTCATGTGATCGGCTGGAGGTGGGCGGAGCCACGTCCTCAAGGGGGCGAGGCCGCAGGTGATGGAAGGGAGTGATTCAGTGACCGTGGAGGGCACGGCGGCCATTTTGAAGGGGGGTCTCTGACTAAAGTAGACCAGGATTCTGTGCAAAGGGATAACCGGGTGCTGGTGAAGTGCAAAGTGACATAAAATTGTGCAATAAATTACTTCACATTTATGGGAAAATACATGCTGGAAAAATAGACATTAATGAGACGAATTGGATTATAATAAAGTTGTCCAATCTTCACTTCGGTTCAGACCAGTACGGATAGTGTCAAATTGTAGGATACTTTCTAGTTCCTCTTTGTTCAATAACTGTGCCAAGTTGCCTCCACGTCGGGGCAATTTCACCACTTTCAGGATTGCCCATCTTAAATTATCCTCCGAGTGATTTGCTTCGGAGAAACGTTCCACCAAAGGAGCATTGCGGGTCTTGCATCTGATCCGACTCCTATGCTGGGAAATCCTGGTCTTCGCCTTTTGGGTGGTCTGGCCGATGTACATTTTGGTAATTTTATAGAACAGTGGTTCAGAGTAGGCCTTATGCGGTCCTTTAAAGAAAACAGAGGGTGTTAGCGAGTATTTAATAAGTCGCTAGGGAGCATTGGAAGTAGGAAAAATTTGGAGTTTTTTATTTTTACTCTTTTCTCATAACAATATATAAAAATATATATACACTGTATTGCAGGTGCTCAGGTGAATGGTACGGTGCAGGACGTGACATAGGTGATCAAAGTGAACGAACTGTCACACATAACAAGGATAAAAACACACAACCATTATATACAATGGTACAAGTGAAATTCCTTGGGTAGGTCGATGGCGTTTCGATCTATATTGTTTTAGATCTTCATCAGGACAGTTGAGCCTCCTGAAACTTGCCAGTGGAGAGGGCAAGGATGGTCATTCGTGCAATACAGCTGGGCGGATGTCGCAGCTTTTCAAGGAATATAAAATTGGTTAGATTCCAGGCTTTTATCGGGGATTTCAAGTGGCGATTGTTCACTTCTATGTAGGAAGGGGTGAGCTGCTGTAAAGAGGTACTCGGACCCCTTGCCTGCCGCACCGACCTGCAACAATTAATTTCAGGCGCCCCCTTCAACCATAGCGACGAATGCGCTGTGTGAACCCACATTATTTGCTTTCAGGCACTTTTCCCCTACCATAGCGACGTATGCGCTTTTGGCAGTGATACTGATTATGTTTTGACCTAATTTTCTTCCAAGTAGAATTTTCCTACATAGAAGTGAACAATCGCCACTTGAAATCCCTAATAAAAGCCTGGAATCTAACCAATTTTATATTCCTTGAAAAGCTGCGACATCCGCCCAGCTGTATTGCACGAATGACCATCCTTGCCCTCTCCACTGGCAAGTTTCAGGAGGCTCAACTGTCCTGATGAAGATCTAAAACAATATAGATCGAAACGCCGTCGACCTACCCAAGGAATTTCACTTGTACCATTGTATATAATTGTTGTGTGTTTTTATCCTTGTTGTGTGTGACAGTTCGTTCACTTTGATCACCTATGTCACGTCCTGCACCGTACCATTCACCTGAGCACCTGCAATACAGTGTATATATATTTTTATATATTGTTATGAGAAAAGAGTATAAATAAAAAACTCCAAATTTTTCCTACTTCCAATGCTCCCTAGCGACTTATTAAATACTCGCTAACACCCTCTGTTTTCTTTAAAGTACTGCATAAGGCCTACTCCGAACCACTGTTCTATAAAATTATCATTCTACCCCAGGTTCTACTGTATGGGGTTCCCTTGTATATAACAAACAACGATGTACATTTTGGGGCACGGGCAAAGAATCGCATAAATAACATTGCTGCTATTACAATTACTGAGGCATTTCATAGAGATAGTGGTACCATTATGTGAAAAGTCACGTGCTTCAATAGTGTATTCACATACATTACAAGCCCCACATTTGACATGTCCAATCACAGGTGGGAGTCCCCATACAGATTCTAGAGTTGATGTGAGTGGGGGATCTGGGAGAGCTGCTCTGACTAGGTGGTCCCGGAGATTTTTACTTTTCCGGAAAGCAAACAAAGGTCTTTCTAGTTTGATCGTGCCAGCGTTGACTGTGGGCCAATGTCTGAGAATAGATTTTCTAATTCTGTTAGATACTGGCGAGAAGGTGGTAACACAAGCCATCCTTTCATTTGGTTCACGATTTTTGGGTGCTAGCAATGTCTCCCTTGGGCAGTACCATGCTCTTTTAGTAGCTGTTTTAACTAATCTTCGAGGATCGCCACGATGTTTGAGTTTGTTAGCCAGAACGGTAGCCTCTTTAAAATCTGTTTTTGAGGAGCAATTCAGTCTAATCCTAAAAAATTGGGAGTATGGGAGCGAGTCTTTGAGTGCCTTTGGATGGTTGCTCTGATAGCTAAGCATTGTGTTGCGTTCTGTAGGTTTTCGGTATAGCCTGGTGAGGAGTTCTCCTTCATTATGATAGATGGTGAGGTCAAGAAAGGCAATTTGCTCTTTATCATGGGTAAGGGTAAAATTCAAATCAGTGCAGTTATTGTTGAGCCAATGTAAGAATTGGTTTAGTGTGGTTATATCGAGAGTCCAGATGATAAAAGTATTGTCGATATAACGACGCCAAAGTTTGATACCTGGGCAGAAGGGATTTTCATCAGCTGGGCTAGATTGAGCCCATTTCAAGGGCATCCATGAAAAGGGTAGCCAGGTTGGGAGCAAAACTTGCCCCCATGGATGTGCCTTTGATTTGTTGGAAATAAGTATTGTCAAAAACAAAGAAGTTTCTTGAAAGGCATACTTCAAGTAACTGTAGGATGAATAATGTGGGTACCCTGTGTGGGCGGGGACGGGTATCCAGGGTTTTCTGAATCACTAGGAGGGCCGCTGTTTGAGGGATATTGGTGTAGAGCGACTCTACGTCCATAGTGCAAAGAGTATCTTTAGATGGGTCAAATGGAAAGTGCTCTACAAGATTTATCATGGCTATGCTATCCCTTATATAGCAGGCAGTATGGGGCACAAATTCTTTGATGAAAAAGTCAACATATGCCCCCAGGGGTTCAAGGATAGATCCACAGGCAGATACAATAGGTCTACCACGGGTGTTGGTGGAATTTTTGTGGACTTTGGGTAGAGTGTAAATTACAGGTAACCGTGGAGTTATGACATTTAAAAAAAGAAATTCCTTTTTACTCAAGTAACCATCCTTAAGTGCATCATTGGTAAGTCTCAATATTGTTTCCTGAATCTCTTGGGTTGGGTTCCTAGGTAGTCTATTGTAGTGATCACTGTTATTAAGCTGTCGTAAAATTTCAGCCTTGTAAGGTTCAATGTTTTGAAGGACAATTCCACCCCCTTTGTCTGCACTCTTGATTATAAGAGAGGGGTTGTTTTTCAGGGAGGCTATAGCATCCTTTTCTTGTCGGGTGATATTGTAAGGGATGAAACATTTTTTGTTTTCTAGTTCTGGTAAATCTTTCAAAACCAGCTTTTCGAAAGTGATGATCTCAGAAGGGATCATACCTGCAGATGGTAAGGTTGAGGGAGGCCGGAAGGGTGTGAAAGACGTGGGGATAGGGGCAGGGTGCAGCTGGAAGAATGCTTTCAGGCGTATTAGTCTGAAAAACCTCAGCAGTTCGGTATGTAACTCCATAAAATTGGGGCGTATAGTGGGGACAAATGAGAGGCCCTTTTTGAGGAGTTCAACTTCAGAGTGTTCTAAGGTATGCTGTGAGAGGTTAAAAATGGGGATCACGTCTTGTGGTTGTTCTGAGCGGAGACACATTGTTGTGGTGGGTGAAGGAGTATTCTCTACCACTGGTAGAAATTGTTCCGCGTTTTGCGCTCTCCCGGTGGGTTGACCCAACGTTGGGGTTTCTTGACCCGTCTTCTTTGGGGAGTGTTTGTTTGGCCCCTGCCTAAAAAATTCGGTTGTGCTAGGCCTCCTCTCCTTGATGTGCTAGGTTCCTCACCTTGGTCTGAGTTTTCCGAGGAATCTGCAGAGGTGTCGGAAAAACCTACTAAATTTTGGCGTCTGTTATAGCGTCCCCAGTGTCTTCTGTTTTGGGGGTTAGCGTAGGCTCTGTTAGTATAGAAATCTTTTTGTAAGTACGGATAGGTATAGGACAGGAGAAGAGAAGTTTTATACGCCTGTTCTCCCACAGGCGTATAAAACTTTTCCCAACAGGCAATACAAAATTAATACGTCCTGATGATGATCCCCATGTATCTTAGAGCAGGGATCGAAACGTCGACCTTTTACAGTAGTTGTACAGTATAAAACAATGTGTATTATTCACTGTATATACTACTCTGGCAAAACACTTGCATTTTAATTTAAAAAGTGTCCAGTTTGCTCTTTTTCTTGCCTGTAACATCTTTTCTTACCTCTAACTCTCCCTAACCTTTCTGTTTTGTGGTAAAGCACAGGACTGTGCTCGTGTACATTTTTTGTAACGCGATTTACAAATATTCCTACATTGTGAAAATAAATTCCTTGTCCGGCTGGACTTGGACAAAGATAAGCGGCTTATTAAGGCTTTGCTTAATATTTCTTTTCTATTCATGCACTGCTTTGGACCACTGTTTGCTTACAAAGTGGCTGAAGGGGATGTCCTTGCTGGAGGAGAAGACTGGGTGGAGCGTGTGTCCGGCGTAGTGGGTGGGGGTGGTCACCAGCTGCTTGAGACAGAGGTTGGCGAGGTTGTCCAGTAAGGTGGTGGTGTTGTGGTCGTTGTTGTTCTCCAGGTGGAAGTTGAGGTCCCCGAGGAGGATGTAGTCAACGGAGGGGAGGGCGTGCGGGCTGATGAAGTCGGCGATGTCTTCGCTGAATTGTGTACGTGGTCCCGGGGGTCTGTAGATGAGGGTGCCTCTGAGGGTGGTCTTGGGGTCGGTATGGATCTGGAAGTGCAGGTGTTCGGCGGCTCTGAAGGTGTCGTCAGTGATGGTCGTGACACGGATGGTGTTCCACATGATGCATCACAATACATTCAGAGGTGTAAGCAAAATGAACAATTGCGCCAAACTCACGTAAGTCACCACCTGTGACTGTCCCTAGGCCCTCTGGCCTTGTTGGGGCTAGGACGCCCTGTGTCCAATGTCAGGGGGCCTAAACGTGGCAGTTGCCCACAAAGTGCTGGGCAACTGGGTAGCACAATGATGGGGCCAACACGATGGGGGAGCCTCACATGCTCTGCAGAATGACTGTCCCCTTGGAGCCTCGCTGGGCTCTGAATACACAAATGGCCCCTGAGCCTCTCAGGGCTCTAAAAGGAATCAATGCAGCCTCCCTGGGCTGCGGGGCCCCTCCCGGGGGACCTAGAAACACTGAGGGTGCCTCGAGCCTCTCTGGGCTGGAGGCACCAATGCGGGCGGGTTGGAGTCCCTCCTGGACCCTGGATGCAATGGACAATGCCCCCAAGAGCCCTCGTGGGCTTTGCAGAAGAATGCGGCCGTTAAGGTGGAGTCCCCCACTGGGGACTCTGAGCGTGCAATTGCCCCCTTGAGCCTCGCAGGCTCTATACCCAGCTGTCGCCTTTTGGAGCCTTCTGCAGGCTCGACACACCAGAGGGGAGGGGCGCGGGCACCGGCAATGAGCCCCTACGGCCCCCCCTTTCCCAGTTGCTCACTCACCGGCTGTCGGTAGCTGCTGCAGCGGCTGTCGGCAGAGAGCTCCCGCTCCTCGGGACTCTCCTCACAGGCTGCAGCTGGAAGGCTCCCGCCTCTCCCACGAGACGGGCCAGAAGTCCGGGGCTCCCCCTTCACTCGGGAGCCCCCGGGAAGGACACGGCCGGCGGCTTCCTCTCCTCTGGCGGGCACTTCCGGGTCACGGCTGCAGGATCCAATCACAGCGCGGCCCGGGGCTGTGGAGGCGGCACTTCCGGGTCGCACTAGGCAGCGGCCCGGCAACGTTTCAGAAACCTCCTGGGCTGCGGCGGTGAAGTTATGGGCAATGCCGGGTGGGCACCGGCCTTAATTACCATAAAGCGCGGTGGGCACGCGCTCGAAAGGCGGCAATGTCCCTGGCAGGGTGGGCACCTGCCAGGGGACTCGAAAAGCGGCAAGGAGCGGGGCAAACGCCGGGTGGGCTCCGGCTTCCAAAAGTAAAGCGCTCCTAGCGCTGGATGCAAAATCAAGCGCTCGTAAGCGCTAGAAGGGGATGAAGCGCTCCCAAGCGCTATAAGCGAAAGAAAAGCGCTCTCAGGCGCTAGGCAGATTAATACAGCGCTCCCAGCGCTATAAATCAGAAAAGGGTCCAGAGAAAGCACTCCCCAGCGCTAGTTGACCCTTAGAGTCCAGCAAAAGGTCCCTACAGGCAGGCAGGGGGGCAAGGCTGGGCCCAGAGCCAGCACACTGGGTCTCCAGGCAGGGAGAAACTCCAAGTGGCGGTCCTCTGGCCCAGCAGCAGCAGCAGCCCCCTCGGGATCCTGGAACAAGAACAGTTTCAGTGGGGACACAGCCCCATTTTTATACACCAAATCCTTTGTTCTGGCACAGGGTGGGGGCAGACCCAGTTGCAGCTGGTCCTTTAGTACCCTTGATGGCCCAACCACCCCTTTCTTTCACTGGCAGGGCTAGGGTCATCAGTCACACCACAGGGGGGCGGAGCCAGCATTGTGTGGGGAAAACCCAGCCCATCCAGGACACAGGTACACTCCTCCCACACATCACTCATGCTAATCTCACACTCACCACCGGGCAGACGCACCCAGCCTTCCTGGAGCCAGGCTCACCAGCCAGCTCCAGCCAATCACACGGCAGGCATATTTTACTCTAATATGCCAACTCCCAGAAGTGGCACTTCTACATATGACACACTCATGCAACACACACCATTGCGAAGCATTCACTCTCACGAGTTCGCACATATCAGATTCGAACCTGTAAACCCCACGCATCAGGAACTACCAGGGACACATACATTCCCCATGCATTCCTATGGGAGGGCAGGCCTATCTCATCACATGCACTCAGAGTGGGCACGCACTTTCCACTGGGACACAGTGAAAGTGCGCAGAACCCAAAAATCACCATCACCAGGTCACCATTAGAAGCAAAAAGTCTAGGGGTGAACCTGCCATAAGGGCCAAGTCCAACAGTCCGGGATGGCGATGGCGATGTCCGGTGCTGAGGAGGCGTTCATCCATGTTTCCGTGAGGAAGGCGACGTCTGGTGATGTTGTGTCGAGCAGGTTCCAGAGTTCCACGGCGTGTCTGTGGACGGAGCGGGTGTTGAGGAGGATGCATTTAAGGTGGTTGCTGCTGGTTTTCGGGTTGGCGGGTGCGAGTGCCGCGCAGGTTCGGATGCAGGAGTACTTGCAGGAGTGGCAGCTGAAGGGTCCGTGTGTGCGTCTCGGGGTGGCTCGGTAGCATCCAGGGGTCCGGCCGGTGTTGAGTGCGTTGAGGGCGGCGGCGGCAGCGTCGTAGGTCTGTCGGGGTGTCTTGCATCGGCGCGCCCGCTGAGCGTGGGAGTGGGCATCATAAGAGAGGAGCCGGGAGGGCGGGTCAGCTGGGTGGCGTGTCCGCCGGGAGTCAGCGGCAGGAAAAGTGGTTGCCCAGCGGCGGCTGGGGCGTCCAAGGAAGGCAGCGAGGCAAGCGGCAAAAGCGAGGCGGGGGTCGGCAGGAGCAGCGGAGAGTGGGGGCGACCTCGCCTGAAGGTAGGCGCATGGTCATGATATGTTAAATTACATCATTGATGAGATCACTTTTGACCTCTCAAACAACATTACTGATGACATCACTGATGACATCCTAATCATATGCAGCATAAGGTGACTGAATGTACATGTGGAAGTCAATAGCATGAAAATAGTCTAAGCCCAAGAGACACGTGTAAATGTGCATCTTAAAAACTATATTGTGCATGCTTTTCAAATCACTAAAGTTCAGATGGAAGAATTACTCCATGGTGAAAAAGGTAATAGCTGAGTGCACCTGACGTGGGTTACAGAGGTATATTTGAACGTAGGTTGTGGCTTAACGCGCATTCTAAAGAAAATCTGTGAAAAAGTTGCTGTTGACAATTCACTACCAACCTGGATTTCTGGCCCAAGTTAAGTAGTTGTGATCCAGTGGTCCAGAGACATTTTATAAGCTGTGCATATTTATTTCCAGAACTTAACTAAAGATTTTCGGGCATTACAGATTATTGAATAATATAACGTGTAGGGTTGTCCCACTTAGAGGTGGTTTATCTCATTCTAGTGCTGTAGGCATGACCCTAAGGTCGCAGCTGTGACGCCCATCGCCAGACGTGTTCAGTGTATTTGACTAATCTTCTTAGCGCTGAGCCCAAGGAGCCCTACAGAAGCAAACGTATACTTGTCAACCTCTGGCCTTGAAATTTGGATCCATCCGAAGTCTTTAAGTTGATAATAGAAAATTGTCAAGCATGTTGAATTACTTAGTCAACACACTCAATAGTATAGTGTCATAATGTCTGTATGGTGTCATCAGTGATGTCATCACTATTGTCAGATGTGATGTAATATGAGGTCATAAGCAGTGCATGGCGGGGGCTCAAGTTATAGTTCGTAAATATTAGTATTTTGATTATTCAACATTAGTTTTTGTAGTACTTCAACACTGAACTATAATGTTACTTTTAGCCTTGAGTCAAACGGGACTTAAGTTATTAGTGATACGAAAACACTCTTCCTATGGAAACTCTGACGTAACTATAACTGCTGCCACTGCGCTGTGTGTGTGCAGACTCGTAACTCGTATTTCCTCAACTCCCCACAAAAGAGGTCCAAGTCACTACTCCTGGATGCCTAATTTGTGTTCAGCAAGTGTCGTAGTGATGCGTTGTGGCTTAACAACAAGCATTTGTCCACCTCAAGTGAACTGCACTAATCTGCATAGATCTGCATCTATTGGTCTGCGATAGACAATCAATACTCATTGCCTGCTCCTTTTCACATCCTCAATCACAATCATTTTTAGCATATATTTGTTTTATGCACCAATGCACCATACTAAAAAAAGGTTCATTATAATCCTCTTTGTTCATTCCTACAGTGTTTAGAGCTTTACATTCATTTTCATGGTATTCGGTATCCGCTTTGGTTCTGTCATTAGTTAACATAGAAATGGGACTTCAACTCGACCTGTCACAAATGTATAATTAAACTATTGTTTCTATAGCATGCAGCCATTTGTTGCTACTATGTAAATGCAGGTGGGTTCATCAGATGATGTCATTCTTTTGTGGTGGATCATAATGAGTCCAAGCAATCGAGCCTGGCCCTTAGCAGCTTAGCAAACTAGAGGGGAGGGGGTGAAATGAGAACTATGGCAGCAAGTATCACAATGTATTATTCGATGCTCTGTTCCATTGCAGAAGAGTCGAACCCTATCTATGAATATATCGCTTGGGACTCGACAGTGAGGGTATGATTATACAATGCAAGTCATTGCGGTAATACTAGAGCGAGAACCCCAGTGCGCACATGATTTCCTACAATCACATATTGGCCACGTGTACACAAAAAAAAGCGGGCATTGCTCAATTAATCCGGAGTTTGTATAGTGCAGCTACTCACCCCTGAGGGTCTTAAGGTGCTTAGCGGAGTGGGGGAGGGGTACTGATCCTCAGGGCGTGGAGGTTCAGTCGAAGAGCCGGGTCCTGAAGTCCTTCCTGAATTGGATCAGCGACAGGGATTGCTTGAGGTAGGAGACGGCTCATCCTCTGGTTTTGGTCTTGTGGATCCGTGGGACGGTGGCTAGGCAGGTTGGGCGGGGTGAAGTCGTCTGGCGGGTACGTGTAATGTTAGACTGTGTTTCAGGTATGCTGGTCCTAAGTCGTGGAGCACTGAGTAGGCATGTGTAAGGAGTTTGAAGGCGATTCTCTTGATGATTGGGAGCCAGCGGAGTTGTCTGAGGTGCCGTGTTATGTGGCTGCGGCAGGGGATGTCTAGGACCAGTCTGGCTGTGGCGTTTTGGACGTTCTGTATTTTCGTGAACTGTTTCTAGGTGACGCCTACGTACAGTGCGTTACCGAAGTCAAATCTGCTGGTGATGAGTGCATGTGTGACAGTCTTTCTAGGTTCTATGGGGATCCAGCTGAATGTCTTTTGAAGCAGGATGAGGAAACAGCGTTGATTTGGTGGTTCTTTGTGAGCGAGGAATCGAGTATGATGCCGAGGTTGTGCGCATAGTCTGTAGGGGTAGGAGGGGTTCCTAGTGCGACGGACCACCAGGAGTCGTCCCAGGCTGAGGGGCGGGTCACAGGATGAGTACTTCGGTCTTGTCTGAGTTGAGTTTGAGGCAGCGGTCTTTCATCCAGGTAGCAACGACCTTCGTTCCGCTATGAAAGTTGAATCAGGCGGCTGTAGATTAGTTGGTGAGGGAGAGGATCAGCTGGAGTGTCTGTTGGCTTAGGAGACGATGTTGAGTCTGTAGTTTCTGACGATGGCCGTGAGGGGGGGGGGGCCATGTAGACGTTGAAGAGAGTGGGGTTCAGGGAGGAGCCCTGGGGCATTCCACGGCTGATCTTTGTAGGTTCTGAGAGGAACAGGATAGTCTGACACTGTGTTCGGCCAGTCAGGAAGGAGTGGATCCAGCCCAATGCCTTGTCGTTGATACCGGACTGTTCCCAATGGGCGCAGGGTCAAGACTAATTTGCATATGGCTGGGTCCAAACTGAAATGGCATGGTGAGCAAAAAACTGGATTTAGGCCCAGATCTCTGAACTGGGATGAATGTATGACTTTGTTCTGGATTCTATCCATCAATTGTTCTTTTTTGCATTTGTCACCCTGAGTGGGATGGGTATGCCCAGACGTGGGTCCCGTGCTCTCCGTACCACTGGAGTCAAGCTATCCTGGCTGAGGGGTGAAACCCCAAAACCAGTTCTAGGATGCTTGTTTCCAGTCCAGGGAGGACCTGGCCTGGCAGTTCGGGCTGGACTATTCCCATTGGGCGCAGGGTCAAGGCTGATTTGCATATGGCTGGGTCCAAACTGGAATCGCATGGTGAGCAAATAAACTATGGATTTAGGCCCAGATCTCTGAATTGGGGTGAATGTATGACATTGTTCTGCATTCTGTCCATCAATTGTTCTTTCTGCATTTGTCGTGGATACCAGCGTCCTGAAATCTTGTGATTAGGTGCGGTGGGAGTTGTCGATGGTGGCCGAGAGGTCCAGTAGGATGAGGGTGGCGGTTTCGGCCCAGTCGCGGAGGGAGCGAATGTCGTCGATGGCGGCGAGGAGTCTGGTCTCGGTGCTATAATTGCTTTGGAAGCCGGATTGGGAGTTGTTCAGGACATAGTTCGCTTCAATGAACTTGGAGAGTTGGGCATTGATGGCCTTTTCGATGACCTTGACTAGGGGGGGGGGGGACTAGGGAGATAGGTCTGAGGTACTTGAGGTCTGTCGGGTCGGCAGACGGCTTCTTCAGCAGGGGTTGATCTTGGCGTGTTTTCAGGCGGCAGGGAAGGTGGCAGTTTTGATGGAGCAGCTGATGATGATGATGCTGCGGCTGCTCAATGTAAGATGTGGTACTGGAAAGGATCTGGTGGTGCTCTGGAGTGGATGCTCTTTATGGTCTTGAGTGTGTCATCTGTGGTGAGTGGAGTCCAGTTGAGCATGATATGTTGGGGTAAGGCCTTGTTGTGTGCGGGGGTGGCAGGCGTTGTAGCAGGGTCTTGGGTGTCAAAGCTGTCGTAGATCTGCCTGATCTTGTGGTGGAAGAATGTGCTGAGTTTGTTGCAGAGGTCTTAGGGAGGGTGAGATGTCTGTGGTCTCACTGTTGGGCCTAGCGAACTCCTTGACGATGGCAAAGACTTCTGTGCTGTTGTGTGCGTAGGCGTTGATTCTGTCTTTGATGGCCGTTTTTTTGTGGTTTTAAGGAGAAGGTGGTGTGCATTGACAGCGGTTTGCTTGGGTTTCTGGGATTTTGTTGTTCCTCTCTCTCTTCTTGAGTTGTCTGCTAATACGTTTGGACTTGTGGAGGGCTGAAGTGAACCAGATGGCTTTCTTGAAGTTTTGCCTGCCTGGTGTCTTCTTGAGGGGTGCTGGTGTGTCGGCTCAGTGGAGATCCATTGGTGACGGTTGTGTGCTGCAGTGTTGGCATCTGCTGGTAGTGTGGTCATGCTGAGAAAGTTGACGAGAAGTTCTTCGGTGGCCTTGTTCCAGCTACAACAGATGGGGCAGAGTGGGGGAGGGTGGTGGTGAACGGTGGGAATGGCTACGTACGCACAGTGCAGGTTGGTCCAGAGGAGTTCGGTGGTGTGGCTGTAGGTGATGTTCCCGCTGACGGAGAAGACGAGGACTAGCTTGTGTCTGGTTGTATGGGTCGATGTGGTGACTAGCTGCTTGAGTCCGATACTTGCGAGGTTCTCCAGTCAGGAGTCGGTGTTTTGGTCACTGGGGTTGTCCAAGTGGAAGTTGAGGTCTCCGAGTAGGATGTAATCGGCGGATGCTAGAGCCTGGGGTGGGATGAGGTCTTCGATGGCATCACTGAAGGGTGGGGGCTGGGGGTCTTGTAGACTAGGACGCGACAGAGTGTGGTGTTGGGGTTGCTCTGGATCTGGAAGGGGAGGTGTTCCATGTTAGTCGTTGAGTCATTCAAGTAAGTGGTCAGTTGGTGGGTGTTCTTGTGGACGATGGCTTTGCCTTCTCCTGGTCAGTCGACGCTGTATTTACGGGTGATTTTGTAGCCGCAGGGGATCGCGGTGGTATCACTGATTTTAAGTCCAACTTCTTGCGCTTTCTTGGTGGGCATTATCAATCTAGTATGATTGTGAGGTATACCCCCCTTACCCTAAATAGAGCACTGAGAAATTTAAAGAAATTCTATATTTTTAATCTTGCAAGGAAATGGTGGCTTTTTTTAACATGTGTTCCAGAGAGTGTCAGTAGTGGGAAAGTGTGCAGATTCGACATCAGTAAGCATCCTATGTGCCCGTGTAATTCCTCATCTTTATTCAGGCCCCTGGCTTCCTCTGCAACCAACTGTATTAAATCTTAAAACGATTCTTTTCAATTTCTTCTCTTGATCACCTCCTGTGATATAAGGCCAAAGAAAACGAGCGAGTCTACAATGCTATCGTGGCATTTTACAAAATCTCCAGACACTGGTGAATTTCAGTCTGCGTGTTTAATGCCTCTCATGTGCTCCATCACTTGCTAATGGGGAAAATCAAGTTGGCCACATATTGTTTTCTGTGTGTACATTCTTTCACGTATATATACACAGAAATCTGTGCTACAGGTTATGAATTGATTGCTTTTCCTTCCTGTTATGCAGAATAACCTCCTTTATTTTGACACCAGATTTGCAAGCCATACATTTCCCTCATATTCTGAAACCTTTTAGGTTAGATGGCCCCTTTCTCTCATTGGACTATCTATATAGCTATGGGCTTGTTGGTCATTTAAGGATCGGGCTTTACGATACGTGATGGAGCGATGTGAGGTAATATCGTGTCCAATCACCTGATCAGCTTTTAATATTTTCCAGTGTTTAGAATTTGTCTTGCTGCCGTGTACCTCGTATTGTTTGTAGTCATGAACCTTACGGTAATATCAGGTCCCTCCTTTGGTGTCTCTGATTTGAAAGTAGTTTATTCATGTTCTGGGTTCTCGCTTGGCTGCTGGCTGCGTACTTTTTTCTTCCTTCTCATACACTTCTTGGCTATCACAGTTTCTATGGGTCCGTCGCATTTCATCATAGGGGATACTTTCTATCAGTTTCTGTGGATGCACGCTATTCTCAATGCCCTGCTTTTTCCTTCCTATGTAGGCTTTTGACCATATGTGCTGCTCTAGCTCAGTATGGATAGCCAGGTCATTTATAGATTGATTTCTGATCTAATTAGTGAATTTTAGGTTGAGATCAGTTTTTGTCTGTCTCTGGATTAATCTTTTAGACATTTCCCTACTTCCATCCCACGGCAGGGGAAGGTCATCTATATCCCCGATCCAAATCAGCGCATGGTTTGTCATGTTTTCATTTTGTGATGTCCAGACCACCTGTTATGTGCCCGGGCTAGGCCCATGTAGCGAAGTAGCTCATTTCATATATTGTCCAATTTTTTACAGGAACATTTCTGCTGGGACCTTTTGCACATATTTGCATGCACAACAATGTTGGATTTTTTCTCTGAGACTACTTTGTTTACACATCTAGCTTCGCTCAACATTACCACGATGCCTCGAACACCATGTACAAGGCCTCTTGACGCACTATGTACAAATGTCGTATCTTCATCCACAGGGTGACAGGGCTATCTACATATCTAGAACATTGTCTAATCTATACGTACATCACAAAGATGGTTTCTATTATAAATAATGAGCATCCCAATAGATTAGTAGATAAGGCACTACAGCTGACACCCAGGGTCCGTGCAGGCTGAGACTTCACCATGCAGCGGGCTGGCATCTCCGTGAGGGGGAGTTCAGTTTGTAACCAATACAGGGCCTGCATTCTTTCCTGTCAGGTAATGGGGTGGGATCGTGCCTTAGGGGGGATTCTTGGCTTCACACCCACACACAGTACACGCAGAGTAGGGAGTGCATAGTAGGAGTACGCCTGATTACTGCCTTGTTTATATGCCTGCATATATACACTGTTTTAGAACCACAATAGAACAATATCTACTATTTACGTGCTTGTAATCCCTTTCAGCTGCTGCGGTCTACTGATTATCGCAGCTTATGTATTCTATACAAGAATAACGTTGGTTCAATAAATATATTGAAATCGTCCCACTGTGTATTCTTTGTATATTTCTCTGAGAGCAAGTACGTTTGCGTGACTGAGCAAAAGGTTCTGTTCTGTTTCCAAGATCCCTGGGGGGTCAGGGTTGTCACGTTCAGAGGTTGCCAGAAACCATTTGCTTCCTGGTAAGGTTAGGGAGTCTTATGGTGGCACTGTGAGCTAGCTGGTCTCTAGGCCAACTCATCCTGCGGAGGTGCCCGGAGCCAGTCTAGGCACCTCATACAAAGTTTATATTGTCCAACAAACGCGCAGGTCCTACGGATTAGTGGGAACTACACGACACACCTGTTCCTTCCACCAGACCACAAATACATTTGCATAGCTGGGAGAGCAGGTGCCCATTGCTGTCCCTGAGATGTGTCTGTAATATCTATCTTTAAATATGAAAATATTGTTGTTTAGGCAAAAGTCATGGTCCTAAGCATCCATGTATAGTCATATGGAGATATTGGTCTATTCAAAAAGCGTGTTCGTAGGCTCTTAGACCTTGCGTGTGTTGTATACATAATTAGCAAGATCACATCCTGGGTAATTGTCAAACATGATTGTCTCCATTACATATCTTTTGTAGAAAATTCTCTTTATCTTTACAAAATGATGGGAGGCTCTCCACAGGAATCAGCAATAAATGGTTTTAGTTTATTGCTGTGTTTTCCAGTGAGCTATTGTTGGAGGGCACTATACGCCCCCCTTGTTCTTGCATACATTTGTTAGAAGGTAAAAGCATGGTACAGTAGAGGGTAGTGTTTTACACAAATGAAAATGTTGCCATTCCCATTTCACAACAATCCATATTTAATAATTATTGAAAGCCTTTTGTTCATAATTGCAAACAATCATTAAAACCACGTTCTTGCCCCTTATCGGATGACATTGGTACTTATGTCGTCATTACGTAATGTGTTAATGGCCTCCCTTTGTCCGTTACTCAAGTTGGATCTGATTCTTCCCTTCTTGTCTTGACTGGTGAACAATTTATTTGAACAAGTCTTTGACGACCGAGTCACTAAAGACATACAGATTATCATGAGGCAAGGAGGAGTTGTATGTAGCGTGGTTTTTGAAGCGAGTTAGGCTTCCCCGATCTATCTGTGCCCCCTTTCCGAGCAACGCTTCCCGCTCTTTCGTTGCACATATATTTCCATCATCCAGACCAGCCGATGTCATGAAGTATCAGCGTCTCTTGAACTCAAGTCATGTTTTCTGTACTGGGCCCCCTGTTCTCATGTTCATTGGCTTGGGTCTGATTTTATGTTGATATCTTAGAAACGGAAATATATCAATTCTACATGAACTGTAATCTAAGTCCCTACTCGGGCAGAAATATAAGCCAAGGTTCTGGGTATTTAGTTCATCCATTGTCAGTTAATGTTGTGATGAGTTAATAATCATATCTCGCCTTGCTCTTTCTCCAGTATTAGGGGTGTCTTTCATAGATTCACATGCTTGAATATTCCCCGTCGTCGAAGTGGGAGTCCCACGGTAAATAAAATAGCAATAATGCTAATAATATATATATATATAAAATATATAAAGTATCATATAAGTAGTAAAACTGATAAAATATGTACTGAAAAACCTTTACAAAGGTTACTACATAGGAATGCATTAGAGAGAAAAAACTCATTTGCAACATATCAGTGTCATTATGTTAGTCCAAACTGTAGCCAATCAGGCTCAAGCACCCTCTAGAACCTTCTCCTCAGAAGCTCAAGCCCTCAGATTTTCTACCGCACGTCGTGTGAAGGGAGTCTCCCTGAGCTCTGCTCAGTTCTTTTCAACTTATCTACTCTTCTCAGTTTTTTCACAAAGATGTCAAGTAAGAAGTCTTTATTTAGACCTTGTTCCTCCTGTGGGAAATTACGTTTATTTGAGAAAGACCCTCATGACAAGTGCATTTATTGCTTGTATCCTGATCACAAAGTGGTTGATTGTAGGTTATGTAGAACTTTCAATCCTAAAACCCTTAAGGACAGCTGTTGTTTCTGACGCAGAAAGCCTTCAGTCAGCTCCTTCTTCTGTGGCTTCTAAGCGTGGCAGTGTTCAGGAGTTACCATCTCCTTTCCTGAAGAAAAGAAAGCTGGCTTTGACTGTGGCTGCAGTGCCACCTACTGCTTCTGTGCCTGTTCTAACTTCGCCCACGAGATCTGGCTCTCAGGCGTCGTTTCCAGCTTCTATTAAAGTGGTTACACTTCTCACAGCGCGGTCGTCGACGGGCTCGTCGACGACCATTCCGACGACGAGATTGGCTGCTGGGGTTTCGTCTACAACTACAGTCACGACGACATCGGCGTCGTCATCGTCGACGAGAATCTCGACGACGGCTCTCACGTCGACGAGAGCCTCTGTTTCTTCAATCTCGTCGACGATCCCTATCACATCGTCGACGAAGAAGCCATCGTCAATGGAGAACCCATCGTCGTCAATCCCATCGTCGACGAAGGCCTCGTCGACGAGGCTCCCGTCGACGGCAACGACGAAGCTCCCGTCGACGAAGGTGCCGTCGACGAAGGTGCCGTCGACGAAGGTGCCGTCGACGAAGGTGCCGTCGACGAAGGTGCCGTCGACGAAGGTACCGTCGACGAAGGCATCGTCGATGTCTAGGATGCCGCCTGCAACACAATCACCGTCGACGGCCCAGACGACGTTTACTGCATCGTCGACGACAGCGTCATCGACGGGCTCGTCGATGAGCAAACCAGCGACAGTAGGGTCTAAGCCTTCTACGTCCACGGAGGCGCCTAGAGACTTACCGTCTACGGCGACTGCTTCAATACTGGCGTCATCTACGCAGGGCTCTGCGTTGACAGCAACTTCTAGTTCTTCTTCCTATGCCAACATGCCTTTGGTGGCCATGGACACTTCAGTTTCTGCTGTACAGTCCTCATTCAATAAAGAGGAAGATTCCGCTTTCCACCTTCAATCCCCTGCTCTACAACCACCACTCCAGTTGTTCGTGTCTGACCATGAGACTGAGTCAGTTCCTGATGACACTGTTTATGGGGATGCCCGGAGTCCATCAGATTTAATCATTAAATGCCAGGATACTTCTTCTGAAGAAGAAGAGGAAGAAGAGGTTGAGCAGGTAGATCAGCACGAAGACCAATGCGTGCAAATCCCTATGACGTCTATTCCAATGACACTTTTCTCTAACCTCCAACATATGTTGGACGATTATAACAGACGTTTTCCACCTACCCCTCAGGGTACTCCAGTTCATGAATCTACTGATATAGCACTTTCGCATCAACCACTACAAACTCCTCCAAGACAGTCGGCTCCGTCAGTACATTTGAGTGCTCCTCTGCCTACTACTCCACTTACGGACACTGACTCAGAGCCAGAGAGAGAAGAAGGAGAGGTGTGTCAGGACTCAGATGGTGAGCAGGATCCTTATTTGGCAGAATTTGATAATTATCGAGTGCAAACACCCTCGCCACAACAGGGCCCTTCAAGTGATTCACCTCCTGTGGACATCGCTAGTTTTCATAAACTTATGGACAAGGCGGCGGACCGCTTCAAGTTGTCAAGGGTCCAACGTGATGAAGACTGTTTTCTGTATGATTTCAAAAATCAGCCTTATAAACAGGTGCATACAATACCAATTATTGAATTTATTTGGAAGGAAGGGCAAAAGATTATGAAAGCACCTAACTCCTTGCCGGCCCAGATACCTAGATTGGAGAAAAAGTACAAGGCTCCAACTGGCTCGCCTGCTTGTCTGCTCTCTCACCCAAAGCCTGATTCAGTTGTGACTCAAGCAGCACAACGTCGTGCACGTAATCCTACAGCGCCTGTCACTTCCCCTCCCGATAGAGGGTCGCCGATTGGATGCAATCGGAAAGAAATTTTCGTCCATGGCTTCAACTTCAGCCCGTGCTGCGAATGCTCTCGCAATTTTGGGTCGTTTCGACCGACAAATGTGGTCAGACATGTCCATCTTTCTTGCGCAGCTTCCTGAGTCATCCAAAGTGGAAGCGCTCCAGGTCCTTCAAGATGGTCAAAGGGCTTCGGAGGAGAATATAGACTGTGCTGTGGATGTGGCGAATACTGCATTCCGTATCCTTGCCAGTGCGGCGGCGCTCCGACGCCAGGGATGGTTAAAGTCTACTTCTTTCAGGCAAGAGGTCCAGTCAATGATAATTGACATGCCGTATGATGGCGAATCTTTGTTCGGTTCCCAAATCGATGCTTCTTTGGAAACCATAAAGAAGGATACCGACACAGCGAAGTCGCTTGGGTCATTACAATTTAAGAAACAGCCCTTTCGTGCAGCTCGGGGGCGGGGCACCTCGTCCAATTTTACCAGAGGAGGACAGTCTCAGTACCGCCAGTACAATCAAGGAAACCAACGGTACTCGAATCCACAATCTGCTCGTCAACAACAATCCAGACCCTATAGAGGAAAGTCCAATTATAGAGGTGCCAACAACACCAACAAACGACAATGACTTGCCAGTTCAACAGGATGTTGGAGGTCGAATCTCGCAGTTCTACTCTCAGTGGTCTCAAATAACATCGGACCAATGGGTGTTGGACATTGTGCGCAAGGGTCACGCCTTGGAATTCACAGAGTTTCCTCCTCCATCTCCGCCTTCGGGTCCGCCACCTCCCCATCTCGAAGAACTACAACATCAAGTTCAACTATTACTAACAAAGGGAGCAGTCGAAGTGGTTCCTCTATCACAGCGGGAGAAAGGCTTCTATTCGAGGTTCTTCCTCATTCTAAAGAAGACGGGGGAGTGGCGTCCCATTATGGATCTGAGGTATCTCAACCTCTTCCTGAAACAACAGTCCTTCCGCATGTTAACATTGTCAGAAGTCTTGCGTTTTCTCTGCAGCGGCGATTTTGTGACTACAATAGACCTGCAAGACGCCTATTTTCATGTACCAATCATTCCTCAACATCGAAAGTACTTGAGATTCAAAGTAGGACGCAACCACTATCAATTCAAGGTCCTACCGTTTGGCCTCAGATCAGCTCCCCGTGTGTTCACGAAGGTGCTGGCTCCGGTCATGGCCTACCTGCGTCTTCAGGGAGTCCAGATATTTCCTTACTTGGACGATTGCCTGTTGAAATCCCAATCCGCAAGTCAGCTGCATCCCGACACACGATTGTGTCTCACCCTCTTCAATTCCCTAGGGTTGACCATCAATGTAAAGAAGTCACATCTCACACCTCTACGGAGCAGGACATTCCTCGGAGCGGTTATAGACACGGACGTGTCAAAAGCGTTCATCTCCCCCGAGCGGAGACAGAAGATAGTTCATCTGGTCTCCACCATCAGATCAAGGAAGTCAGTTTCAGTGCGAATGTTAAAGTCATTTATGGGAATGGCATCATCTTGTATCGCACTGATCCCGAATTGCAGGTTACGTACCCGTCCTATTCAGGAGGAATTGGACCTACAATGGCGACAGGTGTCGGGGTCGTTCAACGACCAGGTGACAGTCACAGCTGGCATGAAGAACAGTCTACTCTGGTGGGAGCGACGGACCAATCTGAACCAAGGGGTCTCTTTCCTTATCCAGACTCCAGATCTGACATTGACCACGGATGCGTCCATGGACGGATGGGGAGCCCATCTCCTGGATCTTTCCATCAAAGGAAAGTGGACGGCGACTCAGAAGACCTGGCATATCAACAGGCTGGAATTGCTGGCGATCTTCCTAGCGCTGAAGGCCTTCTTACCAGTGGTGCACGGAGAATCAGTGCTGGTTCAAACAGACAACACCACCAGCATGCACTACATGAACAAACAGGGCGGCACGAAATCTCAGCCCCTGTCTTGTCTTGCCCAGAGGATTTGGGAATGGGCACTTCGCCACCACATTTCTTTGACAGCAGTCCATTTGCCAGGAGCGTCAAACATACTAGCAGATTCCCTAAGCAGGTCTGCGTCATCCACTCACGAATGGGAGTTACACCAGCCGACTCTGGACCTCGTGTTCCATCAATGGGGTCATCCCAAGATCGACCTATTTGCAACGCCAGTGAATCGAAAATGCCAGGCTTTCGCCAGTTGGCATCCACATCCGGAATCCAGCGGCAATGCCCTACTCATGGATTGGACCGGCCTATTTGCATATGCGTTTCCACCACTCCCACTGGTACCAAGGACGTTATGGAAGATGCGCAGGCAACCCTGCCGCTTGATTTTAATCGCCCCACGTTGGCCCAGACAGGCGTGGTTTTCAGAACTCCTTCTGATGTCCCAATGCAAACCAATTCGCCTCCATCCACGTCCGGACCTTCTGACAATGGACGGCGGACAAGTTTGTCACCCAGACCCGTCAACGCTTCAATTATGGGCTTGGAACCTGAATTCATGGAGTTTGCCTCTTTAAGTATACCTCAGGACTGTAGAGACATTCTAGCGTCAGCTAGAGCTCCATCAACAATCAAAACATATAGGCTAAAGTGGAAGCGCTTCTGTCATTGGTGCGCAGCATCCAACGTACATCCTATCAGTTCCACTCCAGAACAACTGTTACCGTTCTTCTTAAGTCTTGCTCAGTCTGGTCTTTCACATGCCACATTGAGAGTCTTTTTGGCGGCCATCTCACGCTACCGTCATGATGGCTCTACGTCTCTCTGTTCATCCAGAATCATCAGACAGTTCTTTAAAGGACTTTTCAGGAAGTTCCCTCCGTTAAGGCGCCCTCCTCCAGCTTGGCACCTCAACGTGGTGTTATCACAACTTATGAAACCTCCATTTGAGCCAATTCATCGTTCAAACCTCAAGTTTCTGACCTGGAAAGTGGCTTTGCTTTTAGCTTTGACTTCGTCTCGTCGTGTAAGTGACTTACACGCTTTCACCATCAAACCTCCATATTTGCAGTTCAAACTTGATGGAGTGTCACTTCGTACCAATCCTTCTTTTCTTCCAAAAGTACCTTCTGACTTCCATTTGAACGAGCCAGTTTTCTTAAAGACTTTTTTCCCGGATCCTAAATCCCCTGCGGAACAGCGACTACATTCTTTAGACATCAAACGGTGTCTGAAATTCTACATTTCTAGGACAGCCCCTTTTCGTAAATCCAATCAGCTATTCTTAGCATATGGACTACTGCGCAAAGGACACTCAGTGACTAAACAGACAATAACACGATGGCTCTCTTCAGCCATATCGTTTTGCCATCAGCAGGCTGGCAGGCCTTTAACTACTCCAGTGAGAGCACATTCTACGAGAGCGATGGCGTCGTCCATCGCATTGTTTGCCGGAGTGCCTCTACACCAGATTTGTCGTGCAGCGACATGGTCCAGCAGGCACACCTTTACCAGACATTATTGTTTGGATGCTGTCAACGAGGCGGACACCGCAGTGGGGCAAGCAGTGCTTCGTCATCTTTTCAAATAAGGTGAGCCTCTTTCCCTCCTCCATTCTTGAGATTGCATTGCTTTTATGCTATATGTTGTTCTTCTATTGTTTGGAAATATTGCAATCTCAGCTCTAGGAGGTTACTGCTATCTATTCTATTCAAGCATGTGAATCTATGAAAGACACCCCTAATACTGGAGAAGAACAATTGTTACTTACCTGTAAACAGGTGGTTCTCCAGTATTGGTGTCTTTCATAGATTCACATGCGACCCACCCATCCTCCCCTCAGAGGCTCTTTTCTCCTCATGCACTATTATTACTAGTGCTACGAAAATCTGAGGGCTTGAGCTTCTGAGGAGAAGGTTCTAGAGGGTGCTTGAGCCTGATTGGCTGCAGTTTGGACTAACATAATGACACTGATATGTTGCAAATGAGTTTTTTCTCTCTAATGCATTCCTATGTAGTAACCTTTGTAAAGGTTTTTCAGTACATATTTTATCAGTTTTACTACTTATATGATACTTTATATATTTTATATATATATATTATTAGCATTATTGCTATTTTATTTACCGTGGGACTCCCACTTCGACGACGGGGAATATTCTCGCATGTGAATCTATGAAAGACACCAATACTGGAGAACCACCTGTTTACAGGTAAGTAACAATTGTTCATCACCTTTCTCTTCCTATGGGGTGTTATCTTTTTGTCTTCCATTTACTCTATCCTGTCTTTCTCTTCCTCTGTTTGTGCCTCTTGCTTTTGTTTTTCATTTTTTATGATATTCCATGGTCCGTCCTTGTATCAGTAACCCGTACTCAGCGAAAAAAGTGGCAAGTAGGTTTTTTTTCTAGGTAGTTGCAAATAGTCGTCTGAGTGACCTTCTGAGCTTGATTCCTCTGTCAGAAGTTCATGTCGTCTTTGTGTCAATGGTATTTTGACTGCTCTCCTTACTTATTCGTATCCTCTTAAAAAGTTTAAGACTCTTCCAGTACAGTAGTCTTGCTTTTACCTTTAAAATTTCCTCTTTTGTAGCTATTACCTCTTTCTTATCACTTGTTCATTATTCTCGTTCTTAAGTTCAGCTCTTATTTTCAATGTGAGGTTGGAGAACTCCATCGGACTGCAGACTTAGAACTGAAACAAAAAAAAACAAGTTAGCAGGCCTTTCCCATCTATGAATTCATGATCTGGAACAACATCCCTGTATCCATCAGGACCGCCCGACATTGCTCCCGTTTAGGAAAGAGTTGAGGACTCACTTCTTTAAAAATAATTTTTGCTCATCTTTGGCCCTAGCTTTAGGCTGGGTTTGTAGTATGGAAATAACATATAGATACATACATAAAGAAGTTGGCCTAGCCTACACTAACGTTTGAATATATTTGAAAAAACTTGTGAAAATGTTCATGGGAGAGTTGAGAATGGTTATCCCACCAAGTTTTACTCATGGTGGTTTTCCCACCCTTTTATTTTTTTTAATGAAATCAAATAAAAGTAAATTCATTCATTCATTCATTCATTCATATCCCACCAGAGCTCTCCTGGCATCCAGTTAAGATTTTAATGTTGTCTTATCACAAGTAACAAGTCCACCTTTTATGCCACTACTTCACTGCAAGCCTTAATGTAGGTAGTTGTCTACCTAGTAGCAGTCACATCCTCAAACAGTTAGCAAATTACACGATCCATCAGTAGATGAACAGTTCCTGTAAGTTTACAAAGACAAAGTTAAATATGCATCCAGTGTTAAACATGCACTCATGCTCTACATTATTAGAATTGACAAGGTATGAAAATAAGACAGTTTTTTTGCACCGGCACAATTTGGCATATGGTTTTCTACTCGTGCGGAGACTAGGGGTGGGCGGAATTTGCGTAGTCGTGTTACGCACAGCTCAGCGAAAAAAATCTCTGCGGGCAAGCTGAATTCTGCAAACACACGGAATTGCTTGTTCCGCCAGTTCACAATGCTTTTTTCCTGTTTGCGAACGATGTTTGCGTGCTCGGGGGAAATATCTCGCGAACACACATTTTGAAAGTGCGAACAAACAGAAAATTCTGCGAAGCCGTGGATCGCGGAAGTTTTGGCAATTTCACGTTCTCCGTGGAATGCGTAATTACCCAAATTCCGCAAGCGGAACTGAATTTACCGCCCAGACGTAGCAGAGACACCACATAGAAAAACCACAGGCGGGGTCCACGTGTGATAAAGATGCAACCATGGTTTTTCTAGCCCAACATACCTCTACTAGATATTTGTAAAGCAGAAACATGTGGTTCTGTGCATCCTTTCATAAAATATTTCTCTGGTAACATCAATGCAAGGAAGAAGCCCAGAAGTGCGTAATTGTTCTAAGCATATTAGTAACTCAATTAGCCATTCTTTCCTTTCAATCAATCAATCAGCAGTTTATAGAGCACGCTACTCACCCGCGATGGTCTCAAGGCGCTGGGGAGGGGGGAGGAGGGAGCAGCTCCGGGTCAGTCGAAAAGCCAGGTCTTGAGGTCCTTCCTGCACATGTGGAGGCTTGGGGAGCGTCTGATGTTGACCGGGAGCTCGCTCCAGGATTTGGCTGCGATGAAGGCTCTCCTGCCGGATCTGTTTCTGCAGATGCGGGTGACCTCTGCCAGGGCGAGGTCAGTGGAGCAGAGGTTCCTCTTGGGTACGTGGAAACATACTGTGTCGTTGAGGTATGTGGGTCCAATGTTGTTGGGGGGTTTGTAGGCATGGGTGAGGAGTTTGAAGGTGATCCTATTCTCGACGGGGAGCCAGTGGAGGCTTCGTAGGGGTTGGGTCCTATGTTCGTGGCGAGGTGTCCCTAGAATGAGCCTGGCTGCGGCGTTCTGGACATTACAGATTCTTTTAAGTTATTGCACAACGTGCGATGTGCCACGGCTTGCTGCAAATGGAAAATGTTACTCACTTGCAAATACTATCAGCTTGTCATGTTGCAGGCTCACATGCATCACCCACTTGCTGTATGGTGGAAAGTATATAGGTTGCTCAGATTAAGCAGTTTATTTTTTTGATTTTACACATTTAAGCAGTTGTACTCCGATGGAGAAAACAACACAATAATTGAAGTTGGAGTCTGCGCGCTAATGCATTATGCCTTTCTGCTATGGGATCACGAGTCGTTCTCCAGATCAAAACTCAATCTTAAATAAATTTCTTTTTAGTAGTCAGAACCCAACCCGTGAGAGATCACCACATGTGAACTGTAGAACTACAAGCAGCAAATGATTGTTTACAGGTAGTAACATTTTCCTTCCTTCCTAGATATTACTGTCCACCTTTCTCATAATATAACCGTGCATTTCTTTCAAGAAATATTTCCCATGTATAATTCTCAGTGTTCATTTCATTCTGCAGCCCAGCAGCCGACGACAGAAAGTATGGATGAAAAAGAGAAACGTAAAGCTTCTGCAGGAAGGAAGAACTTTGCTTATAAAATGAATGAAAGAAAACACCAAGGAATACACAGGACGGAGAATTTTAACAATAAAACACTACTTGCAAGGCAGAAAAGAATATGCACCGGCCTAAGAGCTTATGCCTGTGCTGAGTGTAAGAAGACATTTACTGGAAAGACGCATCTTTTACTGCACAAACAAACACACACAGATCGGTATCCCTACACTGAGCATGAAATGAAGTTTGCTGATAAGGCAACACGTGAAAAAACTCACAAAGGAGAGCGGCCCTTTCACTGCAATATCTGTGAGAAAAGTTTTACTCGGAAGGGAAATCTTCTACAACATCAAAGAATACACACAGCAGAGAGACCTTATCACTGCACTGTGTGTTCCAAACCCTTTTCTCAGAAGGCACACCTTGTAATGCATCAAAGAACTCACACAGGAGAGAGGCCTTATCACTGCACAGTGTGTTCCAAGTGCTTTGCTCATAAGACAAACCTTGTGCTGCATCAAATAACTCACACAGGAGAGAAGCCTTATCACTGCACTGTGTGTGAGAAGAGGTTTTCTCGGAAGTCGACCCTTATACGGCATCAAAGCATACACACAGGAGAGAGGCCTTATCACTGCACTGTGTGTTCCAAACCCTTTTCTCAGAAGACAAACCTTGAACTGCATCAAAGAACACACACAGGAGAGAGACCTTATCACTGCACAGTGTGTTCCAAATCCTTTTCTCAGAAGGCGACCCTTGTACTGCATCAAAGAACTCACACAGGAGAGCGGCCTTAGCACTGCACTGTGTGTTCCAAGGGGTTTACTCTTACGGCAGCCCTGATATGCCATCAAAGCATACACACAGGAGAGAGGCCTTATCACTGCACTGTGTGTTCCAAGAGGTTTTCTCGGAAGGCGACCCTTGTACACCATCAAATCACACACAGGACAGAGACTTTATTACTGCCCTGTGTGTAGCAAGAGCTTTGATCTTAAGGCAAGCCTTGTACACCATCAAAGAGCACACAGGCGACGGCCATGACGCCTCACTGGATATGGAAACTGCTGTAAACAAAAGGTGGTGCTCAGCAGCATCAAGTAATCAATCAATCAATCAATCAATCAATCACGGCATTTGTATAGCGCGCTACTCACCGGGGAGGGTCTCAAGGCGCTGGGGGAGAGGGTTACGTCACTGCTCGAACAGCCAGGTCTTGAGCTGCTTCCTGAAGAAGAGGTGGTCCTGGGTCAGCCGAAGGTGGATGGGGAGGGAGTTCCAAGTCTTGGCTGCCAGGTAGGAGAAGGATCTTCCTCCAGCGGTGGCTCGGCGGATGCGTGGTACGGAGGCGAGGGCGTGGCTGGCCGATCGTAGCTGGCGGGTGGGCGTGTAGAAGGTCAGGCGGTCGTTGAGGTACTTTGGGCCCAGGTCGTGGAGAGCCTTGTGTGCGTGGGTGAGGAGCCTGAACGTGATTCTCTTGCTGATGGGGAGCCAGTGCAGGTCTCTCAGGTGGTCGGAGATGTGGTTGTGTCGTGGGATGTCCAGGATGAGTCGTGCGGAGGCGTTCTGGATGCGTTGGAGTCTTTTTTGAAGTTTGGCTGTGGTTCCGGCGTAGAGGGTGTTCCCGTAGTCCAGTCGGCTGGTGACGAGTGCCTGGGTGACGGTCTTCCTGGTTTCGGTGGGGATCCATCAGAAGATCTTGCGGAGCATGCGCAGGGTGTTAAAGCATGATGAGGAGACGGCGTTGACTTGTCTGGTCATCGAGAGGGAGGAGTCCAGGATGAATCCGAGGTTGCGTGCATGGTCCGTTGGTTTGGGAGTGGTGCCCAGGGCAGGGGGCCACCACACATACGAGATGAAAGTCTTCTCAAAGCACTGCCAAAAAACCTTCATTTAAAAATAGAATGTGATCTTTTACATCATCTAAGAATCTACAGCTGAAGTTAGACCTCCTATGACATCTAACAATCCTTCCGGGCTGAGATCCTCCCTTTCCTCTGAATGTCAGAAGAGCTTTGAGTTAATGGACAAACTCCAACGTTCGCAGCGTCTCCAAAGAGAATGGAGGTTCTTCAACGTCACCAACGTCCCTTCACCAAGCAACGAACTTCACAGAGGCTGCTTCACTGCGAAATAAACCTGTCCGACTCTCATGAAATGTGTGCAGTGTTGAGGACGTGTTACCAAGTGTGGATCCTAAACTATCCTGATAGACATAACTTCTGGCATTCAAAAAAAAAAATATTGAAAGAACTGGGCAAATGGGAAAAAGAAACTAGGAGAAGAAATCGGAATCTATTACCGCTTGAGGACAAAAAATATAAACTCCTTCCATCACTAAAGCAGGAACATCTACTCCCTGTCAGTATCTTCAGACCGGCTGTGTAAATATTCTGTACAACCCATCCAGGCTGAGAGATCAAAAGAGGATTCATGGCTGTCCAGATTCTAACAACTTACAAAGGAGGCACCAACCATATCATTCTGCAGTTTCAACTGCCGAGACCGTTACACAATTCATAATGTTTTGAGATGGTTTATTCAGGTGGGAATTTTTACATTTTTTTGATAAATCAATTTTATTATCATTTTGGGACAAAAAAAAGACAGCATAAATCTTACATAGTAAAGCCAATTCCATCTCCAACAGACAGTAAAAAACCCCACTGTTAGGGCAGGAGTATTTATGCAAGCCACCCAAGCTGGAGAGCAGCACCCCGTTACACGGGAGAGCCAAAGCTGGCAATTTAAAAGAGTAGGTTCAGCCATTTGCCCCAAGCCCTATGGAACCTCGCGGGACAAACATGTGTCTCAAAGAGGGGTTCCTCTTGGGCCACGCACCAATCCACCCCCCGGCGCCACTTTCACAGGGTAGGGGGGTCGGGCTGGGCCGAGGCCGCTGCAATATCTCATTTAGCCACAGCGACCACCGTTCCCAGAAAATGTTTGTCCGCTCTAGAGCCGTCCAAACCTTCAAATACACCCAGGAGAAGACTTATGGGATCGTGTGGAACCTGGCGACCCAAGGTCTGTGTGAGCTCAGATTCCACCTCGGACCAGAATGGGTCAAGGCCTGGGCAAAGCAAACCATATGGTATAAGTCGGCCTGAGTTTGGCCGCTATTCTGGTGAGAATTAAATACCCAAAAACTAACTTTCACATACATTACAAAACAAAGCAGATTGTCTGATAAAGACACTGTAAGGAGTATTTCATTGCATGCTGTGATGTGTTTTGTGAGGTCAGTTGTGTCCTGTTCTAGTGTGAGGGGTGAGATTGACAACTAGACAAAGGACACTGCCGCAGGGAGCTGTTTTCCAAGAATGACTTATTTTATGTAATAAAACTTTGCTAATAAACCAATCTATCTGCCTGTTCCATGTGGCGATGAGACGGGAGATACTTCAAACTCATCAGTGCGTTCAGAGTGTCTGTTTTCTATCTTTGTGATTAGTCTGTCACGGAAGAGGGTGGGGAGGAACTTACGCCCCCCTGCAGCCCTTCCACCACCAGCCCCTCAGATGTGAGGCGTTCCAGGGTGTAGTTCGCTCCATCACTGTGTTTATTAGAGTAGTGCAAGCGTTACAAGTTCAATTTCCACTGTTGATGATTCCAAAGACAACTTTTGACGTTTAATAGTGTAATTGCTTTGGGAGCACCTTTGTCTCTTGGGCCTTTTCCTTCACTGAGCGTATTGATTGGCTTAAAATAGTCCAATTACTCTGGACCCTGTGCCATCTGTGAGAGCACAAGGTGTGCCTCTAAACTGTTATATCGAAGCAACAGCACTAGTGTATGGAGTCGTGAAGCATCCTGGGGAACGCTGTGTGTCCCCCACAAAATCCACCCGTGGTCATCAGTGACCATGAAGCAAGGGACAGACAGATGCCTGGTGCTAGGCTTTGTACGAGGCTCCTCTGGGGTCACTCAGACACCAGTGCCCAGGTCGCCACCCACATTTGGCCATGTGCTGGAGCTTGCTGTGGCTGGTAGCAAGCCCTGGATCTGCAGTGACATGTGGATCTCTAGGAATGAACTAAGTCGCAATGGTGGCATGTATGTGCGTGCAAGGATGAGACGCCCTGGGGGCTAAGTGGATGATGAGACTAGGCATTGGGGGCCTCAGCTGATTATTGTCAAGAGCGAGTCAGCGGGTCACAAGAGTGTTACAGCTGCGTTGACACATTTACGGCACATCAGCCAGACATAAAACTTTATTTGTCTTACCTAGGCCATAAAAGTAAACGTTACAAGCATATTAGACTCAACATTCATGTAATAAAACATAGTGATATTTTTGCGCCAGATGTTTGTCCCGCGCTGTAAAATCAGTGCGAACAGCACCACGCACAGTTCAAGAGGGCGCTGCTTCTTTCCGCTGCTTGAATAGAAGTTCTACTAGAGCGGCAGCTTCCTCAACGCGAATAAAGTTTATCAAAATGAGTGCTAGTGCAAATCCCCGAGCACCTGCTTTGAGAAATCTGGCTTGGAGATGGTCTAGCGCTGGATTTTCCTTGCTCACGCTCACCAATTCAATGTTGGTGGGCACGAGCAAGGAAAAGTTTTTCAGTCCTCCGAGTGCTCTGCGGAGTGCAGAATCTCCACAAAGTCCACGAACGGCACGGAGTTCAACACCCAGAACTAATGTTTATGTATCTGCATATAAGTGTTGAGAGAATTTTTTTTTTGACCTGTCATGTCAAGAATGTAAAATTTTATTAAGCACATATAGGTGAGAATAATGCTTCTTTTTCTATTGCTGAATTTGCACAGCAACCAATCAACAGTAAACTTAACAAGCATTTGCAATGCAATCGGTCTCGCCTTTGGGACCTCATATGTATTTAGCTATGCAGCACATAAGCCTGGGTGCTGAAACATCTACTGTTCTTTAAAATTGAGGGAAAGTAAGCACCAAACTGCGTGACGCGCCAGGTATGGGAACACATGGAGAAAAATAGTGCCTTTTAAATGGAAATGGTATAGTCCAAAGCTCTGTTTTTAGTATAAAATCAGGGCCTTTGGTGGTCATATCACTGAAAATACAAGATTTGAAAAAAATATTATTGTCTACGGGTGCTTGTGGAAGACAATTTCTATGGACTGGAATCTACAGTATGCTAACGTGATTCTGGTATTTAACGGACTTCTGCTTGTCATTTTCTTTCAAGAAAGTTAAATAGAGGCAGTTGCCAGAAATATTAAAGAAAGAAAGTCCCTCAGCAGAAAGCAGTTTTGTTATTTTATTGACCTCTACTGGTCCCTTTTTATTAAGACAGTTAAATAGAGGCGGTTGAACAGAAAAAAAAGTCCTTAAGCGGAAGCAGACAAGTCCTAGGGGTGATCTCCAGAGCCCACAAAGTACATACACATATTTGCATCCACTAATACCGTGGTTCCCAAACTGTGCGCCGCGGCACCCCGATGCGCCATTATGAGTTGCCAGGGGCGCCGCGGCACGATGTGAGAAATTGCAGCAGCAGCTCTAGAAATGTAGAAATGCCACCTGCATTATCGCGGAAACAGACAGTCCTGCATGGCGCTGCTTCCTGAAGAAAAACAGAACGACTGGAATGTGAAGTCGCTAGGTGAAAAGCTGCAGGCTGGTCCTTATTGAATGAAAACTGTGAAACCTTATCTAACATATCAGACAAGCAGACTTTAGTTATCAATGTACCAAAACATCATACATACTGGCTGTTATTGAAATCATTGCATTACAATCACCAGAGAGCTGGATTACATGGCCTAGTTGTCTAGGATATCAAGACAGAACTGGAGATGGGTGAACCGTCTTTGCATGCAATATCTACTGATCATATTCCATAACGTCAATGGCACACTAGATCAGATCAAATCGAAATCACGACTAGTAAGCCACACCAGAAACTCCAAACTTCCCAGGCGACACAACACAATACATGCACACCATTTATTACACACCTAAGCCATTGGTAGTCTGAGAGCACGAAGGGGGCTGGGATGGACAGGAGGGGAAGTCTGAAAGCACGGTGGGAGCAGGCATTGCCACGTGGGTCAATCAGGGGCACAAATGGAGCAGTCATGGACACAAGGAGCAGACTGAGTGCGCAAAGGGAGCAGGCATGGATAGAAGGGGGAGTCAGAAGGCACGTATGGAGATGGCATGGACAGAAGGGGTAGTTGGAGGTCACGGAGGAAGCAGGCATGAACACAAGTGGCAGACAGAGTGCACAAAGGAAACAAGCATGGAAAGAAAAGGTAGTCTGAGAACACGTATGGAGCAGGCATGGGTAGAGGGGGCAGTCAGAGGGCACAAAGAGAGCAGTCATGGACCTAAGGGGCAGGCAGAGGATGCGAGGCAGGCATGGACAGAAGGGGCAGTCTCAGGGCACGAAAGAAACAGGCACGGACAGAAGGATAGTCTGAGGGCAAGAAGAGAAGAGGCATGGAGCGAAGGGGCAGTCAGAGCACACAGGGGCAGGCATGGACAGAAAGGGTAGTCTAAGGTCACAAAGAAAGCAGGCATGAACAGAAGGGGCAGTCTGAGGGCGCGGGGACAGGCATGGACAGAGTGGGCAGCCAGTGCACGGGGGCAGGTATGGACAGAAGGGGCAAGCACGGACAAAAGGGTAGTCTGAGAGCACAACGGAAGCAGGCATGGACACTAGGAGCAGACTGAGTGCGCGAAGGGAGCAGGCATGTAGAGAAGGGTAGTCTGAGGACACAAAGGGAGCAGCATGGATAGAAGACACAGACAGAGGACACAAAGGGAGCAGGCGTGGGAAGAAGTGACAGTCTCAAGACACGAAGGGGACAGGCATGGGTAGAGGGGGCAGGCGAGGCCACGAAGGGAGCAAGCATGGGAAGAACGGGTACTCCTAGGGCAGGGCCAGCCATAAGGCATAAAACAAGAGACGGGGGAGACATCCACAGGCAGGGGGAGAGGGTTGACAGGAATGTATTAAATGAAGTTCTGCATGCGTTTTTTCCGGCTGGGTGCATTTTTCCTCCAGTATGCAATGATAACACCGAGATGAGAGAAAACGTATCAGCACATAAAAGAAAAGTTTGTTTTTCCTCTTTTACAACTGTTGTCTTTTTATTTTGTTACAAATATGATTAAATACCTTCATTGCATCCCAATTGATTTAAGGAAGACAACAAAAAGTGCTCCCAAGGTCGGGCTTACATCCCCACCCACCCGCCCACCGGTAAAAAAATGGGGGGGGAGCCACGGCCAACTGCCAATTAGGTCAAGGGAGCCATGGGTCAAAAAACTTTGGGAACCACTGCACTAATATATAAGTATATATATAAAGTGGGGACACATTGCGGGACTCTACCGGCCTCTCTGGAGCCAGGGCTCACAGCGCGGGACTGCGAGGACCAGCAGCCGTAACGCCTCATCACCGGCCGCAGCTGGGAACTCTTCCCGCCCACTTCCTGCCTGTATTTAGCTTCGCCCACTTCCGCATATCGCGGGGCGTGCACGGGCGCGCGCCAGGGCGAGGCCCGGGACAAGGGCGGGCCCGTTTTAGCCCGTTCTAGACCGGACCGGACAACGCCTCTAGCTCCTACTGCAGAATAAGAACCTATTGCCGTGGTTTGCTACAAGTATCTCCTGTCAGAAGGCCTGGTCGCAATAGTATGGCTGCACGTGAGACGAGGAATAAAACCCTGATCGCTAGGGGTCTCCTCACTGACACTTTGGATAACTTTATAACAAGAGCAAATATTGATATCGACAGGGGATAACTATGATGGAGCGCCGGGTGTCGCAAGATCTGGCCTTGGCCAAACGCTCCTCCATGGGTTATTTTGCCAACGCCCGGACACCCGAGCGGAATAGTTGTGCTACTATATCTCCTGTGTTAGTAACTATACACACCCGCCTGATTCCCAGGACAATGAGCGCATGTCACTCTTGTTTGCTCAGGAATGACGGATGCTCTGTCCACCACTGACACTCTAGTCTTGGCTAATCCTCATATGAAAACACCCACCTGTCAACCCCAGTTAGGACAAGATGGCGCCAAACCCAAGAGAAAGCGCGCTGCCGCGTCCACTGTGGGAGGAAGAAAGCCTAAACGTGCTAAAGGGATGGGTAACAGTGACATAACATCGAAAGGCAAGGGGTCCAAAGCCTTGAATGATTTGTCTAGTCAGGGGCCATCGTCACCGATTGTATTGGGCCCATGGCCAACTATCTCGGATGCGGTTCAGTCTACTGGCCGTACAAGGCTGGCTGGTGATTTACTGAGATCTTCGCTGGGACCGATAGAAGACAGACTTGGACGCATCGAAGTTCAGCTTTCCCAGCTAGAACTGGTTACACGAGGTATGAGGGACATGTTAAAACCTAATGGTTCATGTCTGGGTATTGCCCAAACGACTCCTGTATGTGAGGGCCCTGCAATTCAAACCCTCCCCCCCCCCCTCTCTGCTCTGCCATCTATCAGGGACGTCATCAAACCTTCTACGTCACAAATAGCTGATGCCAGGCCCGCAAATGCAGAGAATCTGAGTAGGAGAATTTCTGCTACTGCAGGGAAATTAAAAGAGAATGGACAGATTGTATCTGCAGCACCATTCCAGAGGGCACCTAGAATTGACTTACCACCTAAAACCAGTCCATATGTAGTAGTATTGGTAGGAATTCCGGAAATTGATAACCCTGGCCAGGAATCGTTTACTTCCTTAAAAAATAAAGTGACCCACTGGTTAAATCAAAATAGACCACTACCCTCTCACATCACTAGCAAAATACTGATGGTACATAGGCTCTCATGGGTGGGTCACTGTACTAAAACTATCACAGGTGACTGCGTTCTGGTAAACTTTAGGGATCCCCGTACTGTGGAGCATATCTGTAATTGGAGCAGCAATAGTACTGGGACAGCTATTCAATGCTGCCTTCCCCTGTCCTTTTTTTTATCCGCCAACAGACTTGTCAGATCGCACAGGTGACTGGTCTTTAGTAACGCACCGACGTGGGTGTAGGGGAGAGAGGGGTAGCAATGGGCGCTTAATCGCCCAGAGTCATCTAACTACCCATAATAGGTACAGCAGTTTGGAAATGGTGGACTGACTACAGCATAGTAAGTTGGGCACTGTCTGTCTTACCCAATCTAGCTACCCTGCTGAATCTATTCGAGATGTGGAGTCCTGTACTGGTGGCCCACCTGGTCCTTTCATAGATCCCCATACTCATGTTCAAGGGCCCAAAGTTGAAGTTGAAGTTAAAAGTTCTTGATAGAGCGCACTGTGACCGAGCGGCTTCATGGCGCTAAGGTTGAGGGCTGAGATGGATGGAATTCTACCGAAAGGAGATCAGCAGGAGTACGCTTGGGAGAACAGGAAGGTCTTAAGGGCCTTGCGGAATTGTAGGTAAACTGGAATGGATCTAATGGACAGTGGGAGACTGTTCCAGAAGCGAGGGGCTAATACAGAGAATCTAGTGCCTCCAGTTTTGGATCTGCGGAACCGCAGAACGTTGAGAAGCGCCTGATTGGAGGAATGAAGGGCACAGTTGGGAGTGTAGGGACTGATGAGGGAGTTAATGAAAGCCGTAGCAGTGCGGGCGCGAGCCATGAAGGCCAGACAGCCAATCTTAAAAAGGGATCTCTGGCAAATGGGAAGCCAGTGAAGGGATTTCAGAACAGGAGTGATGTGGAGGGACTTAAGAAGGGGAAGGATAAGACGGGCGGCCTGATTCTGGATAGCCTGAAGACGGCGTAGTTCGTAGGCCGGAATGCCCACGTAGAGGCCATTCCCGTAGTCAAGACGATAAAGAATAATTGCCAAAATAATAAGTTTAAGAGCATCGGAAGAAAAAAAAGGGACACTTTCCGAATAATCCGGAGGGAAAGGAAGCAGGAGGAAACAACTGAACTAATCTGGGCATGCATGGAGAGGTCCCGACTGACTTTAATGCCCAAGGTCTTTGCAGAGGCCGCTGGTATGGGCTGGGGGGCCAAAGGTGGAGGGCCAAAAGGCGGCAGGCCAGGGGGAGGTGATAGGGCCAGTCAGGACCAACTCCGTCTTGTCCAGGTTGAGTTTAAGTTGGTTGTGATTCATCCACTCCGAGATGAAAGTTAGGGTAGAGTGGAATTTAGGTAAGGAGTCCAAAGGAGAGGAGAGATCAAACACTAACTGGAGGTCGTCCGCGTAATTATACACGGAGACCCCCATGTCCAGGAGAGAGGGAATGAGGGGGTTGATGTAAAGGTTAAAAAGAAGAGGGGACAGGGAGGAACCTTGGGGGACCCCGCAAGGAACCAAGCGGGTGGGGGCAATGAAACCAGAAAGATGGACCGCCTGAGTCCGTTCTTTAAGAAAAGAGGCGAGCCAGGAGAGGGCAGTGCCCCGAACGCCCGCTGCGCGTACACGGCCGAGAAGGATGGAGTGGTCGACCGTGTCGAAGGCAGCGGACAAATCAAGGAGCACCAAGGCTTGGGGTAAGTTGGAGTCAGCCTTGCTCTTTCAATCAATCAATCAATCAAGACATTTATAGAGCGCACTACCTACCCGTAGGGTCTCAAGGCGCTTGGGGGGAGGGGGGGGGGGGGGGGGGTGCCGCTACTGTTAGAACAGCCAGGTCTTGAGCTTCTTCCTGAAGGAGAGGTGGTCTTGGGTCAGGCGCAGGTCGGCTGGGAGGGAGTTCCAGGTCTTGGCGGCCAGGTAGGAGAAGGACCTTCCTCCTGTAGTAGCTCTACGGATGCGTGGGACGGCGGCGAGGGCGTGGCTGGCGGATCGGAGGTGGCGTTTGGGAGCGTAGAAGTTGATGCGGTTGTTGAGGTAGCTCGGGCCTTGATCGTGGAGAGCTTTGTGTGCGTGGGTAAGGAGACGGAAGGTGATTCTCTTGTTGACCGGGAGCCAGTGCAGGTCTCTTAGGTGTCCGGAGATGTGGCTGTGTCGTGGGATGTCGAGGATGAGTCTGGCTGAGGCGTTCTGGATGCGCTGGAGTCTCTTCTGGATCTTGGCGGTGGCTCCGGCGTAGAGTGCGTTGCCGTAGTCCAGTCGGCTGGTGACGAGGGCCTGGGTGACGGTCTTCCTGGTCTCCGTGGGGATCCACCAGAAGATCTTCCGAAGCATGCGCAGGATGTTGAAGCACGATGAGGAGACGGCGTTGACTTGCCTGGTCATGGAGAGGGAGGAGTCCAGGATGAAGCCCAGGTTGCGTGCGTGGTTCATCGGTTTGGGTGCGGTGCCCAGGGCGGGGGACCACCAGGAGTCGTCCCAGGCGGAGGGCGAGGAGCCCAGGATGAGGACCTCCGTCTTATCTGAGTTCAGTTTCAGGCGGCTCGTCGTCATCCACTCGGCTACCTCTTTCATCCCTTCGTGCAGGTTGGCTCTGGCGGCGGCGGGGTCGTTGGTCAGGGAGAGGATCAGCTGGGTGTCGTCGGCGTAGGAGATGATGTTGAGGTTGTGTTGGCGTGCGATGGCCGCGAGGGGGCTCATGTAGACGTTGAAGAGAGTAGGGCTCAGGGAGGATCCTTGAGGGATGCCGCAGATGACTTCGGTGGCCTCTGACTAGTACGGTGGTAGGCGGACTCTCTGTGTTCTTCCGTCGAGGAAGGAGACGATCCATTCCAGTGCCTTCTCCTGGATTCCGATGTTGCTGAGGCGCTGCACTAGGGTGCGGTGGCAGACCGTGTCGAAAGCCGCGGAGAGGTCTAGGAGGATGAGGGCTGCTGTTTCTCCGTTGTCCATCAGGGCTCGGATGTCGTCGGTGGCGGCGATTAGGGCGGTCTCGGTGCTGTGGTTGGCACGGAATCCGGACTGCGATGGGTCGAGGGATCCATTCGTCTCGAGGAAGGCGGCCAGCTGTTTGTTGACGGTCTTCTCGACTTTGGCTGGAAACGGGAGTAGAGAGATGGGTCGGTAATTCTTGAGTTCGGTGGGGTCTGCTGTAGGTTTCTTGAGTAGAGCGCTGAGTTCGGTGTGCTTCCAGCTCTCGGGGAAGGTGGCGGTGTCAAATGAGGTGTTGATAATGAGGTGGGGTGCGATGACAGCGTCGGCTTTGTTGAAGACGTGGTGAGGGCAGGGGTCGGTCGGAGATCCGGAGTGGACAGAGTTCATCATGCAGACGGTGTCTTCGGTGTTGACCGGGGTCCAGGCGCGGAGGGTGGTGGTGGGCGACGTTGCTGCGGTCGTGGCGTGCGCCGGTTGAGTGCTGAAGTTCTTCTTGGAGCTCTTGAGTTCGTCGGTGAACCATGGGGCTCTCTTACTGCCGGGTCTGCTGGGCGGGATCCTCAGAGGGGCGAGTTCGTCTGCGCATTTGCTGATCCACTTCGAGAGGTTGTCGGCGGCCTGGCTGGGGTTCGCTGAGCTGGCCGGAGGGTGCTGGCTCAGGGAAGCGGCGAGCTGGTCGGCTGTGATCTTGTTCCAGCTTCTTCGGGCAACCTGTTGCTGGTGGTGGTGGATCGTCGTTCTTCTGAAGGTGAAGTGGATGCATCTGTGGTCCGCCCAGTGGAGTTCTGTGGCGTGGCTGAAGGCGATGTCTTTGCTGGATGAGAAGATGGCGTCGAGTGTGTGTCCGGCGAGGTGGGTGGGGGTGGACACCAGCTGCTTGAGTCCAAGGTTGGCGAGGTTGTCGAGCAGGGTGCTGGTGTTGCAGTCGTTGTTGTTCTCCAGGTGGAAGTTGAAGTCCCCCAGGAGGATGTAGTCAGCGGAGGGGAGGGTGTGCGGGCTGACGAAGTCGGCGATGTCCTCGCTGAATTGAGTGCGTGGTCCCGGAGGTCGGTAGATCAGGGTGCCTCTGAGGGTGGTCTTCGGGTCGGTGTGGATCTGGAAATGCAGGTGTTCGGCGGAGGGTGGGGTGTCGTCGGTGCTGGTCGTGATGCGGATGGTGTTCTTGTGGATGATGGCGATGCCTCCTCCCACCTGGTTGGCGTTGCGATCCCTCCGGGTGATCTTGTAGCCTTCTGGGATGGCGATGGCGATGTCGGGCGCTGAGGAGGCGTTCATCCAGGTCTCCGTGATGAAGGCAACGTCGGGGGCTGTGAAGTCTAGGAGGTTCCAGAGTTCGATGGCGTGTCTGTGGACGGAGCGGGTGTTGAGCAGGATGCACTTGAGGTGGGTGCTGCTGGTGTTCGGCTTGGCAGGTGTTGGTGCCGGGCAGGTCCGGATGCAGGTGAACTTGCAGGTGTTGCAGCTGAAGGGTCCGTGGACGCGTCGTGGGGTGGCTCTGTAGCATCCCGGGACTCTGCCGGTGTTGAGTGCGATGAGGGTGGTGGCGGTGTACGTCAGGCGGGTCAGTCGGGGTCCTCGTGGACCAGGGGTCCTGGCACTGGACGCGGTCCGGTCGCGGACTGGCGCAGACGGGCTTACCTTTGGAGCGCCTTCGGCGCACAATCGGCGCGCCCGCTGCGCGTGACCGCTGGGCGTTCGCACGGTTGCCATATATGGCGAAGTGCGCGGGTGGGCGGAGCAGTTGGGAGGCGGGAGCGGGGAGGGAACAGAAGGAAAAAAGGGGCGGGGTCAGCGGTGGAGGCGGGAAGCGGGGAGGGAAGACGGAGGGCGGCAACTGGCAGGAAAAAGCAGGCAATACAGCGGCAAAAACAGCGGGAAAATCAACCATCACAACTAAAACAATTCTACACAGTAACTACACCAGGGGCACAGGGTGAGAAGCGCCGAGCACGGGCCACGCCGCTCAGAGGAGGGGGCGTGGTCACGAAGCGGCAGTCGGGCAGCAAGGCACAATGGAAGGGGAGGCACACACAGCAGCTGGTGGCCGTGCGGCGCGGGGGTGTCCCCGCGCCGCTAGAACTCTTTAGCTCGTCTAGAACGGACAGGACCACTGACTCAATAGAGTGGGCCAGGCGGAATCCCGCTTGGTGGGAGGCCAGCAGATGGTTGTCCTCAATGAAAGTGGAGAGACAAGATGTAATATAACTCTCTAAGATCTTCCTAAGGTATGGAAGAAGGGAAATAGGTTTGAAGTTGGGCGGAAGGGAGGGGTCTAAGCCGGATTTTTTTAAAATGGGGAAAACTATGGCCGATTTAAAGGATTTCGGGACCAGGCCGGAGGAGATGGAGGCATTAAGAAGGGAAAGGGGAGGATCAGGACAGTGAGTGAAGAGCTCTCTCAGAATGCGAGCTGGAACGCAGTCAGCCGGGGAGCCTGACTTCACTTTCTGGAGTAAAGCAAGAAAGGAATCCAAGGAGATGGGGAGAACTGGTCGAGGGAAGAAGAAGGCGGAGGGAGAGCAGGGGAAGGAGGTGGCGAAGATGCTAAAGGGATGTTAGATTTGATCTTCGCGATCTTCTCTAAAAAAAAATCATTCAGGGACTAACAAAGAGCGTGGGAAGGGATAAGGTTAGGGTTGGCCCCGTCGGAAGCAACTAAGTTGCGAACTATGGAAAAAATCTCTTTGGGCTTATTGGCTGATGAGGTGATTTTCTCCGAAAAGTAAGTAGTTTTAGCTAAGAGGATAGCCCTCTTATAATTAGCTAAAAGAGACTTGTATTTGGCTCGCAGGAGAGGACAGTAGTTGCGCCTCCAGTGGCGTTCAGAGCACCTAAGATCCAGTTTAAGCGTTTTCAACTCGTCCGTAAACCACTTTTGGGCATCTTGGGGGCGGCAAGCCTTGACTTTCCTGAGGGAAACCAGGTCGCAGGAAGAGGACAGCCAGTGATTCATGGCGCCTACTTAAAGATCTAGGGAGAGGTTAAGAAGATCAGGGGGAGAGAGAGAAGCACCGAGAGAGTTGAGATCAACCCGATTCCAAATGCGAGACGAGATATTCTTAGGTAAGGGGAGTTTCTCTGGTGCTTCAAGCTCGATAGAGAAGGAGATCAGAAAGTGATCGGACCAGGTGCATGGCAGGACAGTGGGGGAGAGGATAGTGCAGCTGGCTGACCATATTTGGTCTAAAGTATGACCATGTACGTGAGTAGGGGAGTGAACATGAGGGAGGAAGTTGAGGCACTGGAGAGTGGCCGAAAAGTCCTTGGAGAACTGGTCTTCCTTGGGGTCGTCCGGCCAATAATTAAAGTCTCCCCAGAGGAGCACAGATGAATTATTGACCACAAGCGTAGCCAGGAGATCCTGCAAAGCGGGCACGAAAGAAGGCATGTTCTGAGGGGGACGATACACAAGGACTATTGTGAGTTAGCCCAAAAGGTTAACTGAGCGGGCAACTAAAAAATCAACACCGAGTATGGGAGGGTGGGGAAGAAGCTGAAACTGAAAATTGGAGCAAGTGATCATCCCCCCCACGGCTTTACCAGCAGGGCGATCCGCCCGAAGGGCATAGTAAGAGTCGGGGAGAGTGGACAGTAGATCAGGGAGGGAATCGGCCGAAAACCAAGTTTCTGTGAGAAACAGAAAATCAGGGGCCTCGGTGTCCAGTAAGGTAAAGAGCTCGAGCTGGTGCCTACTGGCCGATCTAGTGTTTAGCAGGTAAGCAGTAGCCGTGGTGGGGGGGAAAGGGGGAGGAACATGTAGCCAGGGAGTGAACAACATAGATCAAAGGGGAAATAGTTACTGATGGATTGGGGAGCACTGTTCTCCCTCATTAAGGGCCCCTTCTTAATGTAGACCCAGGTGACGGAGCACAGCAGACCAGTGTTGCCTTTTCAAATCCTGGCGCAACACTGAAGACGATGATAATTTTATCGTGGAATGTGGCGGGTTTATCGCACAAATTAAATTGTCCAGAGTGGGGCTCCTTGGTAGATCAAAAGGATATTTGTCTCTTTCAGGAGACCTGGGCCAGGGACGAACACTCTAGAGAGGGATTCGCCACATTCCATGTACCGGCTAGGTGGGGAGGGAAGGGACGACCCTCAGGCGGCCTCGCCACTTGGGTAGCTACTCATTTGGGGTGCACGGCAGAGAATAGGCCCACAGATTATGAAGATGTACAGTGTATACTTCTGAAGTGGCCAAATTCTTTTAAACTAGCTATCATGAATGTATATACACGACCAGTTAGTTTGGCTCACGAATCGGCCACTATTGATGACCTTTCTAATTTTTTGAGTACACTGCCCCATGACTGCCATCTTCTATTGGCTGGAGATGTGAATTGTCACTACGAACCCCTCCTAAGAACGAGTGAGGGTGCACTTATGGGCGAAGATGACTACTGGGCCATTCCACCTTGTCAATCACCACGACCAAAGTCTTGGTCCCCTCTGGCGATTCAGATTGCGGCCCTTACCTTAAATAACTCCTTAAGGGCCTGTAACGGACGCACTCCGTCCGATATTCCATCAATGTGCACTTATAATAAAAAGGGCCATGAATCTCGCCTTGATTACATCATGGTGGAAACAAGGATGTGGCCAAAGGTTATTGATTTTAGAGTAATCCTGAGGGTCGATAGTGACCACAATGCCCAATGCCTAGTGATGGCCTTCCCAGGACCGAAGGATATTCACTCCTCCGAAATACATGACCAGGGTGAAGGGCTGATACTCTCCAACAATAGACCTAGGGTAAAGTGGGGCAAAATAGCAGAATCTCAAGAAGAACTGGCCAAATTATATAGTTTGGTTCTACCTCCACTTTTGGAGGTTGATATTCTAATCACTCCTCCTACACCTACAGATTTCAATGGAAATTAGCGCACATCCACTCGGATCTGGTTTCGGTTTTAGCCGAGGTTTTTAATCCCCAGGCTCCCATCAGGAAGAGGAGAACACCAGTCTCATCGTGGTACAACTCAGGTTGCAGGAGGGCCAAGTCTGAGTTGATTGCGGCTGTTAAGTCTGGGACTAATAAACCCAAAATTCGGGAATTAAGAATGCGTTACAAAGGAGTAATGGCTCATGCTAAGAGTGAGTGGGACCTTGACAGGTGGTATAATTTAACCACCGCCTTGGAATCCAGGGACGCTCGTAGATTCTGGTCACTGGTCAATACAGGTTCGGGAGAACCAAACTCCGCAATAGAACCCAATACCGATGCATCAGTGTGGGAATCTCACTTTAAAGCCTTATATATAGATGAATAACATGGAGGCACCTTTATTTTTATTCAGGCAGCACGAGGCCCTAGAGTTTACCCTGGCAGAGGTGTCTAATGCATTAGGAAAACTTGGAGTGGGCAAGGCCCCTGGACTCAACACACTCCCAGGGGACCTATTTAGGCATCAACCAGGGATCTGGGCCCCTTACCTGCTTATTCTTTTTAACGCAATTTTAGGAGGCATGGAGGTTCCCGGTACTTGGCTGGGAGCGGAGATAGTCCCAATCTTCAAGAAAGGTTCTCCTCTGCTCCCAGCCAACTACAGGCCCATTAGTCTCATTGATGTCCTGCAAATTTTTTTGCGCGGCTTGTCCTGGACCACTTGCTGGTATGGATGGAGAAACATGAAGTTTTAAGCCCTTTTCAGGCGGGGTTCAGAAGGAACACATCCACCATGGACCAGATCTTTCGCCTGATTCTCCTGTATTGGAAAACGGCAAAGATTGAGGGTGGCAGCCTCTACATGGTGTTTGTGGACCTCCGGTCCGCGTTTGATTTAGAGCCACGGGGAAAACTGTGGGGTGTCCTCCAGGACTTGGGTGTTCCGCCACAGATATTGAATGTGTTGGTGAGGTTACACCAGGGGAATTTTGCCCAGGTTAGATGCGGGAGGAATGGGGCATTGTCTTCTAGGTTTCCAGTTGCAAGAGGGGTGAGGCAGGGCTGTGTCCTGGCACCGACCCTGTTTTGCCTCTATGTTAATGGTGTAATTTCACATCTGGATAATGTCCCCTATAACGATGCACCAATGTTGGCAGGCAGGAGGGTTCCGGCGATCATGTTTGCCGATGATACCCTCCTGCTTTCCAAATCCCCAATGGGGATTCAACGGATTCTGAATGGTTTTGGGGACTTTTGTCGACTCCGTGGCCTTGAGATAAATTCCGAAAAAACAACATTCATGATATTTAATCCTCCGCCATCCACTCGAACAAATCCTATCCTGGGCACTGTGAGGTTGGAAAGGGTCAAAACATTACAATACCTGGGGGTAACACTTCATGAAAATCTTTCCTGGGGTCCCCAACGAGTTAAATCTCAATTGAAATTGTCACAGCTGGCGGGTGGTATTTTTAAAGTCCCATACACATCGACATTTAAGCCAGTGAGCCCAGCCCCGGAAAATTTATAAGACCCAAGCCAGGGCTGCAGCTCTTTATGGTGGAGAGTTGTGGGGGCACTCCGGGGGGGGGGGGGGGGTGGAAATTGTCAAGATAGAAACCAAATTCATAAGATGCCTGCTGACACTCTCACAAAGTACCCCGCTTCTCCCCCTAAGGCTAGACTTGGGATTGATACCTATAGAAGATGAGCTAGCTTTAAAACCGCTCAGGTTTTGGCATAGGATTTGGGCAACTACAGACCTGCTAAATTATAGGGAAGAGCTAAAGCAAATATTAAGCGTCAACAGCGCAGGCAAAATCCCATGGCTGGCGTTCATAAAACGTGAATTCTTAAGTCTGGGCTTGCCGGACATGTGGGACAATCCGGAGAGGTATCACGCAAGTCCCTTACTAGGATTTTCAAGGAGAAAAAACTGAACTTTATTGTCTGTGCCTCCAATTCTGGTACTTTGATCCATTCATTCTTAGTCTGCAAAAAGTCTTACTCGTTTGAGGATTTTATGGATGTTGTCTTCCCGATTCTAGCGAGGAAGCTTTTTATCCAATGGGGATATGGCACCTTACCACTTAAAGCCTTTACTAGCAAATGGTCAGCCCCCACTAACAAATCTTGCCCAGGATGTAGCAGTGTTTTAGAGGACGAGCTCCATGTGCTCTTCTTCTGTCCAGCTTACATCAAATCCAGGAACTATTGGCTGGTTCCACTCTGCAGAAATTTAGGCTTTACAAATTGCTTGTATGTTTTTAGAATTTTAAAGACTAACACGTCAAGCGCTATTGTATTTGCACTTTCCAAGTTTTTATTAGCTATGTGGTCCAAGCGGCGCCAATTGATTGATATAGAATGCTAAGTTTTAAAATATTTGGATCCTTTCCTTTTGTATTTGCAAAATACGTTCAATATGTGTACAATGAATTTTATGGTGTCCATGTATGCTTGTACAATTTATCTCCTTTTATTGTGCATTACTTTGCACTCTTTTATGGCCTGAAATGGTCGAAATAAACAATTTTTGAATTGAATTGAATTGACTAAAGTATATACAAGAGGTCTCGAATAGTCCACCTAAAAATGACTAGTTGTGTATTATATTGAAATATAAAAAGATCATGCAACTGGTTGTGGAACCAAAAACACATTGTCCGGGAAAGCAGAAATGATAATATATTTAATATTTGACTACAAGCTATCCAAAAACACATCCAGTGCCAGAGCACACAAAGTTTAATGGTAGCAAACAGACTCAGACGAATGTGCGCATGGAAGATAAAGTGTGAAAGCCTTGTTACCCATAAGCAATGTATTTTTGTACAAATATGAATTAGTAATAAAGTGAGAGAGAGAAATAAGGTATGGATAGAGAGAAAGAGAAAGAAAGAGAGAAAGAGAAAGACATGCGAGGTGGGCTGGGAAGAGGTCACCTTGGAGAAAAGCATTGGACTGCCAAGGATGCTTATTTTGTGGTATTCTGAGGATATGTGGGAAAGGATGAAGGAAGGAAGTTTCTGGTAAGATGCGTAGAGTTTGAGGCCTGAAACATGTCCGCAGGGAGGGGAGTGGTGATCCTGGAGAAGAGCGTTTGACTGCTGAGGACGCTCGGCTTGAGTGTGGTTTGGAAGCTGAGGGGAAGGATGAGGGGACTTCTTGGGAGATTTCTGCAGATTTAGGCTTCAGGTATGTTTGCTGCACTGGGGAGAAGTCACCGTGCAGCAGAGCTGTGGACTGGTAAGGACGGTTATTTTGTGGGACTGTGAAGATTTGTACGAACGGATGAGGGGCTGAAGCTTGCCCTTGTTCAGAAACCTCTGTAGGTCCAGGCCTTAGATATGCCCTGGGGTGGAGAGCGGGCACCTTGAAGGAGAGCTTTGGACTGCTAAGGACGCACACCTTGTGGGCTACGGCGATGTGTGGGAGAGGATGAGGGGCTGAAGCTTGCCCTTGTTCAGAAACCTCTGTAGGTCCAGGCCTTGGATATGCCCTGGGGTGGAGAGCGGGCACCTTGAAGGAGAGCTTTGGCCTGCTAAGGACGCACACCTTGTGGGCTACGGCGATGTGTGGGAGAGGATGAGGAGCTGAAGCTTGCAGGTCCAGGCCTTAGATATGCCCTGGGGTGGGGAGAGGCCACCTTGAAGGAGAGCTTTGGCCTTGTGAGAAGTTGGCCTGATAGGTAGTGTTTCCAATTCTGGAACCACTGGTTATCAGTCCAAGCAAACCCCAAAGATGTCAGGTTGTAAGTCAACCTTGTAGACAAGCTATCCTAGTGGTAGCATGGACTAAGCAGCCTTAAAGGCTTAACTTAAGAGGTCGTGTTAAGCGAGCTTGTTTTACCACATACAATCCTGTAATCAAATGAAAGGACACCACACAAGTATATATTATAAAAATATATGTATTTATTACTAAATTACTCCCCAGTACTCTTTATGAGGAAAGGGGCATAAGCGTTAAATCAAAAGCACTGTTACACATATAAAGTTGCACGTTTATGGATGAGGGCGGGTGGCCACTCAGACCATATATCAAAAAAGTGGTATAAGTAACACTTTACGAACAATGGTTAGGCCTAGGGCCTAGAGATTCGCTGGGAGCAGTCAGGACAAGCAATGAAGAAGTCGGGAGTAGCCCACAGGAGACGGATGCAGCACGGAAAGTGCAGCGCGCACCAATGCACTGTCAATGGTGCGTAAAAGTCAATTAAAGTGAATAAAAAGATACTTCCGCTGAACCTAGGAACACAAAACTTTAGACACAGACCCTAGAGGTGTGTACCAGTGTAAAGACACCGGCGTTGCAAAGTTACCTCACCCACAGGCCGTGGGTGCACAGGGTCGAAGTGGCGTCGGGTTCTGTCACGCAGGGTCTGGGTGCTTGGAGCTGTTGCAGCTGCAGGCGCTGTGAAGCAGAAGTGTCCGGTGCGATCCAAGGGTGGATCGATGTAGAAAAGTACCTGAAAGCAGAGGGGACAGAGTCTGGGTCACTCAGCAGTGACCAGGGTGGAACCAGGACGGAACCAGGCAATGTCGGGCGCAATCAGGCGGTTGTCGATAGGCTTCTCTCCGCTGTCACGTGGGCTCTGGGGCATCTGCGACGTCCAGGAGCAGGTCACGATCTGTCCCACGTAGGCTCTCGCCGTCAGCACCGTCGGCTTGAAGATTGTAGCAAACAGCACTTGGCAAAAGCAATCCACGCGGAACCGGGAGATTGCTTATCACTCGAACCAGGAGGGTCAGAGTGGGTGCTCCTTTTCACAGGAGCTGGTGCAGATCTGGAGCAACCAGAAAAGCAAGTCGTATTTCGAAGTTCGTCGGCGCAGGGGCCACAAGCCAGCTGGCAAGTGACCGGGCCAACGCGTCGAGCGCACACAAGCAGAAGGGCCCCACGCAGCACTCGTCGAGTGTGGAGGGGTGAGCTTTGGTGCAAGTGGAGCTCGGGGCTGGGGCTTCTCAAACCCCGGTGTACAGCTTCGAGGGTCACTCGTGGGCCGCACGGTCAGCGTCTCGTGGCCTTTTCAAGATGGCGTGCCCCACGCTTCCGGTCGCCTCCACGGGTCTCAGCTCTGCAGGGACTGTGGATCGGGCAGGTAGAAGGCAGGCAAGCTTGATCTCGTCGATCTCTGTCGCTCGAGTTCCGGCGGGAACTGCAACAAAGCAAGGGTCGAGGGCTGGATGGTGCCTGTTTGCACAGGGTGGTCACTCCTTGACCACAAGGGAGATTCTTCAGTCTTCTCACGTCGTGTAGAAAGTCGAAGGGTCCAGATTTCGTTTCTTATGTTTCTTCAGGATGATCTGAGGTCCGTTGGGACTGCTCCCCCTCTTATTCGAATCTAGGGGGTTGGACATCCTGCTAGGTCCCCTCCTATGGGTGGGACCCAGGAAGGGGGTGGTTACACCCCTCTCCTTTGATCCTGGCCGCGCTGGGACAGGGGCTGGGAGGCCCCAGAACCGGTTTGGCCGGATCCTGCAAGGGGCAGCCTTGTGCTCCCCAGGCAGTGTCTGGTTTCATTGAAACCTCCCTACTCCAATCCACTATCTCCTGTCTGGGGTGGTTTGACACCGCCCTGTGACAGGAAACTCTTTGTCCAGGCCTCCTCTGCCGGGTTTCGGTCAGCAGCAGGAGGTCAGACCCGTGTCTGTGGCAGGGGCATCCATTTTGTGGATCTGAGGCTCATTTTAAATCAACCGCGTTTCAGTAAAGTAACATGTCTTCTCCCTCTAGAAGGGTGGAATGCTATCCCCGTCGCCAGAACTGGCGAGGGGATAGTATTCCAATTCGTATGACACCTTACACGACATGTTTTGATAAAGCCAAACCAAAGTTGCTATATAACCGCGAGGATTATAATGCGCTTAAGAGTATATGGTATGGCATTATCCCGGATCAGCTTAGGGAGTTGTTCCCGACAGCTGCAGACAGGCCCAGCTCATGCCAGAGCACCATCTCACATAAAACCACGCACTCTGCCTCCCGGATTGATGAGGCCTTCCATAGGAGTGGCTTACAGGCTATATATGTGTCCAGATATAGGTTTAGATATAGGTATACTATATCTAAGCAAGGGGTGATTACACCCACTTGCCCCAGCTGAGTGATCAGCCAGTTGTGTCAATTTAGATAGCCAGCCAGGGGTGGCAAAAGATATGCTGCAGCCCCTGGTAGGCCTTGGATGCACCTATGCCCTGGGCACCTATAGTGCTCTGTACAGGGGCTGATAAGGTGACCCAAGCCAATCTAGTTATGCACCTAGGGTACATGGAATCCATTTTACAGAGAGAGCAGATAGCCTGGGGCCCTGATTAGCAGGGAACCAGGCCAACTAAGTCGAAAACCAGCTAAACACAGGGCAAAAAATCTGGGGTAACCATAGTCAGGTAGCCACCTTCCTACAGGCCTGCTAAGGACGCACACCTTGTGGGCTATGGCGATGTGTGAGAGAGGATGAGGGGAAGAAGCTTGTGCTATGGTAGTGTGTTTGCATGTGCAGGCCTCAGATATGCGAGCAGGGCTGGGGCGAGGTCTCTCTGCACTAGAGTTCTGGACTGCTACAGTCACATTATAATGAAAAAATAGGATAGGCCCGATGCTTTTTAAAATTGTAAATCAACAAAACACATCGACTTATAAAACAAGATTTGCTAATTAACCGTGACCAAATAAAGGAGATTGTTTGTTTTTTTGCCATAGCTGCATGAATGTGATTGTGGTGTAAACTATCACAGAGACTGAAGGTTTTTTAATGCAGTTTTTTGTGTGGCATCAGGGTACGTGTGTTAATGTTCTTATGTGGAAGTTTTTTATTGTTTTATAGCTAAGTGTTAAAAACGCAAGCTGAAAATAAAGCTGTGTTGTGGTGGCGCAGGGGAGGGACAAACATGTTGTGTACCCCTTGTAAAGCCAGACTCTCATAAATATAACGAAACATAACAGTGTGAAGCTTGTAACTAACCATCAAAATGCACCTAGACATTTGATATTACATGAGGGAAACTAATGGCTATTTGCAAAATTAATATATTAATAATTGTAAACGAGTCATACTAATATAGGGTTACAATAATATACATTTAATTGAATAAGCATGTGTAGTTATGCTTTAAATAGTGTATTTATATGTCGTGGCAAGGGAAAATGACGCTATCTGTGACGCTTATGCTAGGTAACAGCTAACTGGGAACATTCGAATGGTGGGAGGTAAACAGAAGGGCTATAATTCTGCATTAGTTCTCATTGAGGCCTACGCGGCCTGTCTGTGGTAAATGATTGATATTTGAAGCGTTGACATCAGTTTGAAAGAAAAGGCCTCCACGCATGCGCGTTGTGAAAGCAGAAGTAAATAGAATGGCCTGTACCCGAAGCGAGGGATGTCAAGTGTGCCAAAGGATGCCTGCATCTAAAACCGGGTGAAAGGAATGGAAAAAAATATCAAATTGTGCAACAAAAGGAGAATGTCGAGCATAAATCGGAGATGAAGGCCATGAGAGCGTTTTAAGATGACTTTGCTAAAATGAAAACTGGTTTAAGCGAGGATTGAATGAGGTGATCATCACCACCCCTCTAATGGACCAATCGGAATGAACTGTGGACCCTAAAAGTCTCAATTTTAAGTTAGTTAGTTAGAGAAAAAGGGTATAAAAGAGCTTGTTCGAGAGAGTGAAAAAAAAGGAGCTTGCACCACTGATTGGATTTTGCACCACGACGTGCGGTTGGTTTGGACACTTATATGGTGCGAGAGACTTTGAAATATTTTTGGACTTGAACTTTTGATGGAGCAGAGAAGAGGATTGAATGCAGAATTTTATCTGTGCAAGGGAGGCATTGAGGAGAATAGAGAGACAGTTTGGGAACCTGCGTGAATCTGTTATTTTCATATAACAGAGGGTAATATATTTTCTAAATTTCATTTTCCTTTAACATGTACTAAATAAATTGCTTAAACTTTGCTTGTCACAATAAACTTTAAAAGTTCCTTTCTTAAATGAAGCAGGTAAAATTTAATTCAAACTTAAACTTGAGTCTGATTATGTTTTTTAATTTTAGATAAATGTCATGACAGAATAGAATAAGAAATGTTAAATGATTGTAGGATTACTCTGATTGAGCTGGTCTAAATCGCCATCAACTGACTTCTACTAGCTTCGCCTATCGACCAAATTGGCTGAGTACTTTGCTGTATATGTGTCCTGTTTTCAAATTAGCATGATGAACAAAACTTTATAAATGTATATAATGTATAAAGTGTAGAACCTAGGTACCCTGCTAACCAGCATCTCGCCTTCTTTTCACTGATTCGGGAGCAGTGTGATGTGTGTGTATGTGTGACTCGCAGTGTTATGGGCCCATGAGTAAGAAAAGTTGTTCCTGAGTTAAGTGACATGATTATAGAGGGATGTTGGGGAGCTCCGCTGGATCAGTTGCATGTTTTGAAGAATGAGATGGTGTAAAGGGAAAGGTAGAGAGGTGGAGATTAGTCAGAGAAAGAGTGAAGAAATAGAAATGTTTAGATAGAGAGAAAGAGAGAGCTAGGGAGAGAGAGAAAAAGCAAGAGAAACCACGACATGTAAGGTGGGCTGGGGAGAGGTCACCTGACAGAAGAGCTCTGGACTGCTAAGCTCGCTTATTTTGTGGTACTTGAGATATGTGGGAGGTACAGTAGTATTTGTGGAGTGTGAGGCCTCAAATATGTCCCCTGGATAGGTAGTGGTCACCCTGGTGATGAATTCTGGACTGCTAAGGATACACACACTTGTGGGTGTTTGAGGGGAGGATGAGGGGAGAGCGGTTGGGCTGAGGGAGGATGAGGGGAGAACGGTTGGGCTGAGGGAGGATGAGGGGAGAACGGTTGGTCTGAGGGAGGATGCTTGCTGGTCCAGTTTAATTATAAGGAACAAAAGCAGACCAATGTGCGTCCAGCTTGATCAAATCTAAATTACTGCTTGATACAACAAAGCAGGCTGGTAACCAGACACACTATTTGAATAATGCCTCTTGTCCCAGCAGGTCTGTCTCCATTGTGTAGCTCCCTTCTATTATGTATCATGAGGTGTGAACATTCCATAGTAAAGTGTGTGTAACATATACAAGCATTGGCATAGCCAATAGGTTTCGCCTTTGGGTCCTTATAAGTGTTTAGCTAGAGTTCTTGACTTAGCCAACATGTTTAAGCTGTGTTGTAGAGCAGTGTGGCTGCAGGCAACTATGTCAGCCTGTTTTGAAATGAGAGAGAAAGAGTAAGGAGTTGTGTGTGTGTGTGTGTGTGTGTGTGTGGGTGTGTGTGTGTGTGTGTGTGTGTGTGTGTTGATAGCAAGATGAAAGTTGCAGTCACTGAAGTAAGCAACAGCAAGAAGTAGTAAAAATGAAGGAGGGAATAAACAGTGTGGCTTATATTGAGAATAAATGTAGGGGATATGTATTGAAATAGAGGACGAGTGTTGGTAAATGTGAGATACAAAAAAAGAGAGAAGTTAAAAGAGTAGAGACTGAGAGGAAAAAGAGTAGTCTACCGGAAAAGCATGGTGAGACGATTATTGGGAAGAGACAGAGGAGAGAAAGTGAAGGAAGAGAAAGGGTGATAGAGGAAGTGTGAAAGGGATCGAAATTAATATTATGGCTATTGTGAATTGTAGGAAAATATATGAAAATTAGGGAGAAAAAGAAAGTAGTGGAGGGTAGAATGTGAAGAGTTGTCGTGAAACATATTGCGAGCATATTGTTTCAAAATAAAATAAAGAGAACGTTTGAGAACTAAAAGTGTAGGTAATGTCAGTAATAAAAATCTGAAATACTAGAGAAGAAAGATGGTACTTATGAAAGAGTGAAAGTTAAGTGGGTGAATATAGGAGTGTTAAAATATTATAATAGTAGGTATTCTTAAGTTGGTTTATTAGACATAGTTGGTAGTAAGGAAGGCCCCACCGGGAGCAGCATCCAGCTGCTCAGCCCCACTCACTCAAACTGACCACACATTCAAACCATGCACACACGAACGTTCCAATGACATCACACACACACAGGCTGAGCAGCAGAGAAGGAGAAGAACAGAATATAACAAGGAGCTTAGCGGATGTGCACTAATAAAAGTGCCTTTTGTTTTTGCTTGTTTTCGCTATTAAGGAAAACCGCATACACGATGTAAGCAGACTCAAAAGAATTGTATAGATAGAACCAGATTAAGCCGTACCCTTGTTATTAAATAACAAAGCTTGCTCCCTAAAACAAATTCTGCTCTGATTGGGAAGTGATAACGGAGCGTGGGCGGGGTTTGACACTTGCCTGTATTTGGGGAAAAAACGTGAAATGCTGTATGTGTTTCAGAGAAAATAATGCCATCAGCGTAGCGCGGCAATGAAAGTAACCAACTAACCAGTGTAACTAATTCATGGGATTTGAAAGCTTCATTCGCTTCGTAGGGTGTTCTTTTTTTTTTTTTTTTTTATAAGTCACCAAGCTGGTCGTCGTGATTTCCACCTGTTTCACTTTTTCGCTGAGTTTCCCACTGGCAGCTCTGTTTAGGTTGACGTCGCTGGTCACTGAGTCCAGGGAGGTCTTGATACCTGTGATGGCCATCATGACGTCTTTGAGGGAAAGCTCAGGCTCTCCTTCTCCATGGCCTCCCCGTGCTGCTTCATCTGATGGACGTCCCTGTTGCACGTCACTGTGTATCGTTCCAGCTTGTTGGTCTGGACTGGTCTCAGTCCCCTGGCCCCCGTCCCCTCACCGCGCTCCATAATTGCAGATGAGGTGGATCACAAATGGATGCGGATTCTTGAATGTGGTGGGTGAGGAAGCGGCCCGCTCTAGGACAGGTTCGACGATAGTAACACTGAGAGTTTCCCACCCTATCTCAACCACCACAGGGATGAAGGCAAAGTAGGTAAACACATCAGGGGAACCTGAACCCCGAAGCCACTCATCACAGTTCAATCCGCTCCTGACCTTACCAGCGGGAAGAGGGACGTGGGTGACCCACGATCTCTATGTGAGGGGGGTCCACAGGAAAACGACAATGGTAGAGTTAGAGAAGCCCAGTCGCCACCTTCGAAAGCACCACCCTCGGCACCCCTCAGTTGACCTCAGACTGGAGCGCAGACAGGTGCTATAAGTGTTGTCCAGTAAGGCCTCAATCAGTGCTGCTAGCGTGGCTGCATGTGATCCTCCCGTCATAGATTCCCTTCCTGGTTGGAGCGCCATAGTGCCGCGGGGTCTCGGCGCCACTGCCTTGAGATGACTGGATGCCTGGGGCTTTCAGTTGGGAGGGTCGGAGCCCTGCTTCAGGCCTTGCCGTTAAGGATTCCGTGGTTGGCGCTCTACAGTTAGCCCCACTGTGGCGTACAGATTAATGTCCCCAGCGCATATCAACAGGGCCAAAATCACTCCTGCTAGCTTTTTATGGGGCGACCCTCCGCACAGGCCCCCCACTGTAGATGGAGTGCAACAGTGTTGTGCACCATTAGCGCCTATTCAGTGCAGTGGTAGAACATGTGTGCCTGGAGATCTAAGGATCTGTTGCTGTGGGCCCCAGCTGCAGGCTTCAGTGCAGGCCACAAAGAACAAAGGCAAGGAGAGCCCACTAGGTCAAAACAGGCCGATGGGGAGGCATCATTATTCCCATCAGGGGCGCGCTGCCTGATTCCAGCTGTTTTGCAGCCTGCTCGCCCCGAGTAACAGCCACTGTGCCCTCTCACAACCGCTGCACATCAACAACGGGCCGCAGTTCTCCCTGCTGGTCCGTGCAGCGACGGTCCCTCCAAGAGCCTCTGTCTCACGAGGCTCGTGTTGGCACTAATTTCTATGACAGCCCAGCGGGGCATCAAACGTCCGGATCACAATGCGCCTCGGTCTCGGGCCTCGCAATGATGAGCGTGCAGGCCGTGATGGAAGACGCAAGGAGAGGAGCGCCACTAAGCGAGCTGCGCTGCCGCCATCTTACGCCCTGCGGCCGGCGCGCTCGACGCAAGGAGAGGAGCGCCACTAAGCGAGCTGCGCTGCCGCCATCTTACGCCCTGCGGCCGGCGCGCTCGACGCAAGGAGAGGAGCGCCACTAAGAGAGCTGCGCTGCCGCCATCTTACGCCCTGCGGCCGGCAGGCTCGACGCAAGGAGAGGAGCGCCACTAAGAGAGCTGCGCTGCCGCCATCTTACGCCCTGCGGCCGGCGGGCTCGACGCAAGGAGAGGAGCGCCACTAAGAGAGCTGCGCTGCCGCCATCTTATGCCCTGCGGCCGGCGGGCTCGACGCAAGGAGAGGAGCGCCACTAAGAGAGCTGCGCTGCCGCCATCTTACGCCCTGCGGCCGGCGCGCTCGACGCAAGGAGAGGAGCGCCACTAAGAGAGCTGCGCTGCCGCCATCTTACGCCCTGCGGCCGGCGCGCTCGACGCAAGGAGAGGAGCGCCACTAAGCGAGCTGCGCTGCCGCCATCTTACGCCCTGCGGCCGGCGCGCTCACTCTTGCTGAGATCTCAGCACCCTCTTGTCGCACCAACCTTCTGCCGCAGTCATGTCTCACCGTCGACCGCTTCGGATCTGCAGGGCTCCAGAGAAATTATCGGCGGGGACAACTCTGTGACGGCGCCCCAATCCGCGGCGCCACCGGCTGGCAGGGGTGAGCTGGCTGGAGCCCTGCTCTGGGAGGCTGGGCTACTGTGGGCCCCGGCTTCAGGACGCCGAGCGGGCCGCCACCTGGTAGCGGAGCGCTGTTCCTTCGGCTCACACAGTAGGTCACTCGGAGCAGGCGGGATGGGCTCCGCTATTGATAAGACACCCTGGGCTGCAATCAGGTGCTTCGGATAATCACTCAGGATAGTAAAGGGCTAGTCGCGCGACGGAGCTCACAAACTACGCAGCCATCTGCAATCCGTGCTTGGCCACGCCCCCTTGTGTTCGTGTTTCATTTAGCTGTCAATTGATAAAGTTCACATTTGTGAAGGAAAAAAAAGCTGTAGGCAGAGGGAAGAAACTGTAGTATGGGCTGGGCTGGAAGGGGTTAAACAGCCTCAGCACTGCTTCCTGCTAACGATCAGAGCCGCAGCAGTAATAATGCACCAGACTGCACACAGGGACTGCATGCGCGCCTCTGCTCGTTCCCGCAGCAATACTCCATGGGAGTGAACTTCTCAGGAAAGGTGGAACATGCACCTACCATTAGCTATTTGCAGGCTACAAAAGCCAATCCAAAGTGTGGGAGGAGTCAGACCCCACAAAGTACAGACAACAGCTGGACTGACAGCGCAAGCGCTGTATAGGGTCGCCCTAAAAAAGCAGAAAGTATGATGTTGCGCCTTAGCAGACAGCTCAGCATTGCTTGAGGAACGAGGATGCTGCTAGTGCTGTACAGTCGCTGCTCTGAAACACTGCAATAGAAAACAAGGAGGTCATGAGCCGGAAACTGCAGTAAAGAGGTGGGAACGGGGAAAACAACATAACAGGGGCGGAGTGTGAGGACAATGGAGACGGCAGGCTGGACCCGACCTGCAGGTCAGATGTTCAGAAACACATGCACTCTACTTGTATTTGGGACACAGCAAAGGCCACTCTGTGCTCTAGTGTTTTCAGTCCTGTTGAGAGCATCGCACAAACAAATCACAATGGCGGCTTGCAGTTGACCATTTAACTAGCTGAAAACCTGCCAGATCTCTGTCCGGAATGAGGGTTCGTCGACAATCCATGGTACCCACCTGAAGCACTGCAGTGACGTTTACTTGAGGTGTTTTAGAAAAATGAAGGACAGCTTCACTTAGTTATCTAAGAGTAAGGTTTTTATAATGCATTTAAAAACAGGAAAGGAGTAGAATGTGTGTGTATTTTTACTGACCCCGCTGTTTCTTGAAAAGCATCGATGTAGCTAACAGACGTTTAGCACTCAGACTCTAAAGTTCACATAGCTATCATGTTGCATTTATTGCACATCATCTTACTTTATAATGTACACGTTACACAACTGTACTCTTGCACCAGGCGAATGCAGACTACAAAACACAGGCAGTATGTTCATACCAGCCGAGAACAGTGTGACAACAGAAGTAATGCCAGAGTATTTTGCACAGAAAAAAAGCGACATGAACATAAGTACCAGCATTAGACACAGAGCAAAGGGTGAAAGGTGCAGCGTTACCTGCAGCGACAGTGAGACAGAGCCGGCGTCCACCTCATCTAGCATGCAGGGCCCTGCTGGGAAGGGAGTGTTACCTGCAGCGACAGTGAGACAGAGCCGGTGTCCACCTCATCTAGCATGCAGGGCCCTGCTGGGATGGGAGTGTTACCTGCAGCGACAGTGAGACAGAGCCGGTGTCCACCTCATCTAGCATGCAGGGCCCTGCTGGGATGGGAGTGTTACCTGCAGCGACAGTGCGATAGAGCCGGTGTCCACCTCATCTAGCATGCAGGGCCCTGCTGGGATGGGAGTGTTACCTGCAGCGACAGTGTGACAGAGCCGGTGTCCACCTCATCTAGCATGCAGGGCCATGCTGCGATGGGAGTGTTACCTGCAGCAACAGTGAGACAGAGCCAGTGTCCACCTCATCTAGCGTGCAGGGCCCTGCTGGGATGAGAGGGAGTGTTACCTGCAGCAACAGTGAGACAGAGCCAGTGTCCACCTCATCTAGCATGCAGGGCCCAGCTGCGATGGGAGTGTTACCTGCAGCAGCAGTGTGACAGAGCCGGTGTCCACCTCATCTAGCATGCAGGGCCCTGCTGCGATGGGAGTGTTACCTGCATCAACAGTGAGACAGAGCCAGTGTCCACCTCATCTAGCATTGAGGGCCCTGCTGCGATGGGAGTGTTACCTGCAGCAAAAGTGAGACAGAGCCAGTGTCCACCTCATCTAGCATGCAGGGCCCTGCTGCGATGGGAGTGTTACCTGCAGCAACAGTGAGACAGAGCCAGTGTCCACCTCATCTAGCATGCAGGGCCCTGCTGCGATGGGAGTGTTACCTGCAGCAACAGTGTGACAGAGCCGGTGTCCACCTCATCTAGCATGCAGGGCCCTGCTGCAATGGGAGTGTTACCTGCAGCGACAGTGTGATAGAGCCAGTGTCCACCTCATCTAGCATGCAGGGCCCTGCTGAGATGGGAGTGTTACCTGCAGCGACAGTGTGACAGAGCCAGTGTCCACCTCATCTAGCATGCAGGGCCCTGCTGGGATGGGAGTGTTACCTGCAGCAACAGTGAGACAGAGCCAGTGTCCACCTCATCTAGCATGCAGGGCCCTGCTGCGATGGGAGTGTTACCTGCAGCAGCAATGTGACAGAGCCGGTGTCCACCTCATCTAGCATTGAGGGCCCTGCTGCGATGGGAGTGTTACCTGCAGCAACAGTGAGACAGAGCCGGTGTCCACCTCATCTAGCGTGCAGGGCCCTGCTGGGATGGGAGTGTTACCTGCAGGGACAGTGTGACAGAGCCAGTGTCCACCTCATCTAGCATTGAGGGCCCTGCTGCGATGGGAGTGTTACCTGCAGCAATAGTGAGACAAAGCCAGTGTTCACCTCATCTAGCATTGAGGGCCCTGCTGCGATGGGAGTGTTACCTGCAGCAACAGTGAGACAGAGCCAGTGTCCACCTCATCTAGCATGCAGGGCCCTGCTGCGATGGGAGTGTTACCTGCAGCAGCAATGTGACAGAGCCGGTGTCCACCTCATCTAGCATTGAGGGCCCTGCTGCGATGGGAGTGTTACCTGCAGCAACAGTGAGACAGAGCCGGTGTCCACCTCATCTAGCGTGCAGGGCCCTGCTGGGATGGGAGTGTTACCTGCAGGGACAGTGTGACAGAGCCAGTGTCCACCTCATCTAGCATTGAGGGCCCTGCTGCGATGGGAGTGTTACCTGCAGCAATAGTGAGACAAAGCCAGTGTTCACCTCATCTAGCATTGAGGGCCCTGCTGCGATGGGAGTGTTACCTGCAGCAACAGTGAGACAGAGCCGGTGTCCACCTCATCTAGCATGCAGGGCCCTGCTGCGATGGGAGTGTTACCTGCAGCAACAGTGAGACAGAGCCAGTGTCCACCTCATCTAGCATGCAGGGCCTTGCTGCGATGTGAGTGTTACCTGCAGCAACAGTGAGACAGAGCCAGTGTCCACCTCATCTAGCATGCAGGGCCCTGCTGCAATGGGAGTGTTACCTGCAGCGACAGAGTGACAGAGCCAGTGTCCACCTCATCTAGCATGCAGGGCCCTGCTGGGATGGGAGTGTTACCTGCAGCGACCCCCGCTTGGGACGACTCCTGGTGGCCCCCCGCCCTAGGCAGCGCACCCAAACCAACAGACCACGCACGCAACCTGGGCTTCATCCTGGACTCCTCCCTCTCCATGACCAGACAAGTCAACGCCGTCTCCTCGTCGTGCTTCAACATCCTGCACATGCTACGTAAGATCTTCCAGTGGATCCCCACCGAGACCAGGAAGACGGTCACCCAGGCCCTCGTCACCAGCCGTCTGGACTACGGCAACTCCCTCTACGCCGGAACCACCGCCAAACTCCAGAAGAGACTCCAGCGGATCCAGAACGCCTCAGCACGACTCATCCTGGACATCCCCCGTCGCAGCCAAATCTCCGGACACCTGAGACACCTGCACTGGCTCCCGGTCAACAAGAGAATCACCTTCCGTCTCCTCACCCACGCACACAAAGCCCTACACAACCAAGGCCCAGGATACCTCAACAGCCGCCTCAACTTCTACGCTCCCAAACGCCAGCTTCGATCGACCAGCCACGCCCTCACCGCCGTCCCCCGCATCCGAAGAGCCACCACAGGGGGACGGTCCTTCTCCTACCTTGCCGCCAAGACATGGAACTCCCTCCCCACCCACCTCCGCCTGACCCAGGACCACCTCGCCTTCAAGAAGCAACTCAAGACCTGGCTGTTCGAGCAGTAGCAGACCCCCCTCCCCCAGCGCCTTGAGACCCTCTGGGTGAGTAGTGCGCTATATAAATGCGATGATTGATTGATTGATTGACAGTGTGACAGAGCCGGTGTCCACCTCATCTAGCATGCAGGGCCCTGCTGCGATGTGAGTGTTACCTGCAGCGACAGTGTGACAGAGCCGGTGTCCACCTCATCTAGCATGCAGGGCCCTGCTGCGATGTGAGTGTTACCTGCAGCAACAGTGTGACAGAGCCGGTGTCCACCTCATCTAGCATGCAGGGCCCTGCTGGGATGGGAGTGTTACCTGCAGCCACAGTGTGACAGAGCCGGCGTCCATCTCATCTAGCATGCAGGGCCCTGCTGCGATAGCAGTGTTACCTGCAGCGACAGTGTGACCAAGCCGGTGTCCACCTCATCTAGCATGCAGGGCCCTGCTGCGATAGCAGTGTTACCTGCAGCGACAGTGTGACAGAGCCGGTGTCCACCTCATCTAGCATGCAGGGCCCTGCTGCGATGGGAGTGTTACCTGCAGCGACAGTGAGACAGAGCCGGTGTCCACCTCATCTAGCATGCAGGGCCCTGCTGCGATGTGAGTGTTACCTGCAGCGACAGTGTGACAGAGCCGGTGTCCACCTCATCTAGCATGCAGGGCCCTGCTGCGATAGCAGTGTTACCTGCGGCAACAGTGTGACAGAGCCGGCGTCCACCTCATCTAGCATGCAGGGCCCTGCTGGATGGGAGTGTTACGTGCAGCAACAGTGAGACAGAGCCAGAGTCCACCTCATCTAGCATGCAGGGCCCTGCTGGGATGAGAGGGAGTGTTACCTGCAGCGACAGTGTGACAGAGCCGGTGTCCACCTCATCTAGCATGCAGGGCCCTGCTGGGATGGAAGTGTTACCTGCAGTGACAGTGTGACAGAGCGGGCGTCCACCTCATCTAGCATGCAGGGCCCTGCTGCGATGGGAGTGTTACCTGCAGCGACAGTGAGACAGAGCCGGCGTCCACCTCATCTAGCATGCAGGGCCCTGCTGCGATGGGAGTGTTACCTGCAGCGACAGTGTGACAGAGCCGGTGTCCACCTCATCTAGCATGCAGGGCCCTGCTGTGATGGGAGTGTTACCTGCGGCGACAGTGTGACAGAGCCGGTGTCCACCTCATCTAGCATGCAGGGCCCTGCTGTGATGGGAGTGTTACCTGCGGCAACAGTGTGACAGAGCCGGTGTCCACCTCATCTAGCATGCAGGGCCCTGCTGGGATGGAAGTGTTACCTGCAGTGACAGTGTGACAGAGCGGGCGTCCACCTCATCTAGCATGCAGGGCCCTGCTGCGATGGGAGTGTTACCTGCAGCGACAGTGAGACAGAGCCGGCGTCCACCTCATCTAGCATGCAGGGCCCTGCTGCGATGGGAGTGTTACCTGCAGCGACAGTGTGACAGAGCCGGTGTCCACCTCATCTAGCATGCAGGGCCCTGCTGTGATGGGAGTGTTACCTGCGGCAACAGTGTGACAGAGCCGGCGTCCACCTCATCTAGCATGCAGGGCCCCGCTGGGATGGGAGTGTTACCTGCAGCAACAGTGTGACAGAGACGGCGTCCACCTCATCTAGCATGCAGGTCCCAGCTGTGATGGGAGTGTTACCTGCAGCAACAGTGTGACAGAGCCAGTGTCCACCTCATCTAGCGTGCAGGGCCCTGCTGGGATAGCAGTGTTACCTGCAGCGACAGTGTGACAGAGCCGGTGTCCACCTCATTCAGCATGCAGGGCCCTGCTGCGATGGGAGTGTTACCTGCATCAACAGTGAGACAGAGCCAGTGTCCACCTCATCTAGCATTGAGGGCCCTGCTGCGATGGGAGTGTTACCTGCAGCAAAAGTGAGACAGAGCCAGTGTCCACCTCATCTAGCATGCAGGGCCCTGCTGCGATGGGAGTGTTACCTGCAGCAACAGTGAGACAGAGCCAGTGTCCACCTCATCTAGCATGCAGGGCCCTGCTGCGATGGGAGTGTTACCTGCAGCAACAGTGAGACAGAGCCAGTGTCCACCTCATCTAGCATGCAGGGCCCTGCTGCGATGGGAGTGTTACCTGCAGCAACAGTGTGACAGAGCCGGTGTCCACCTCATCTAGCATGCAGGGCCCTGCTGTGATGGGAGTGTTACCTGCGGCAACAGTGTGACAGAGCCGGCGTCCACCTCATCTAGCATGCAGGGCCCCGCTGGGATGGGAGTGTTACCTGCAGCAACAGTGTGACAGAGACGGCGTCCACCTCATCTAGCATGCAGGTCCCAGCTGTGATGGGAGTGTTACCTGCAGCAACAGTGTGACAGAGCCAGTGTCCACCTCATCTAGCGTGCAGGGCCCTGCTGGGATAGCAGTGTTACCTGCAGCGACAGTGTGACAGAGCCGGTGTCCACCTCATCTAGCATGCAGGGCCCTGCTGCGATGGGAGTGTTACCTGCATCAACAGTGAGACAGAGCCAGTGTCCACCTCATCTAGCATTGAGGGCCCTGCTGCGATGGGAGTGTTACCTGCAGCAAAAGTGAGACAGAGCCAGTGTCCACCTCATCTAGCATGCAGGGCCCTGCTGCGATGGGAGTGTTACCTGCAGCAACAGTGAGACAGAGCCAGTGTCCACCTCATCTAGCATGCAGGGCCCTGCTGCGATGGGAGTGTTACCTGCAGCAACAGTGTGACAGAGCCGGTGTCCACCTCATCTAGCATGCAGGGCCCTGCTGCAATGGGAGTGTTACCTGCAGCGACAGTGTGATAGAGCCAGTGTCCACCTCATCTAGCATGCAGGGCCCTGCTGAGATGGGAGTGTTACCTGCAGCGACAGTGTGACAGAGCCAGTGTCCACCTCATCTAGCATGCAGGGCCCTGCTGGGATGGGAGTGTTACCTGCAGCAACAGTGAGACAGAGCCAGTGTCCACCTCATCTAGCATGCAGGGCCCTGCTGCGATGGGAGTGTTACCTGCAGCAGCAATGTGACAGAGCCGGTGTCCACCTCATCTAGCATTGAGGGCCCTGCTGCGATGGGAGTGTTACCTGCAGCAACAGTGTGACAGAGCCGGCGTCCACCTCATCTAGCGTGCAGGGCCCTGCTGCGATGGGAGTGTTACCTGCAGCAACAGTGAGACAGAGCCGGTGTCCACCTCATCTAGCGTGCAGGGCCCTGCTGGGATGGGAGTGTTACCTGCAGGGACAGTGTGACAGAGCCAGTGTCCACCTCATCTAGCATTGAGGGCCCTGCTGCGATGGGAGTGTTACCTGCAGCAATAGTGAGACAAAGCCAGTGTTCACCTCATCTAGCATTGAGGGCCCTGCTGCGATGGGAGTGTTACCTGCAGCAACAGTGAGACAGAGCCGGTGTCCACCTCATCTAGCATGCAGGGCCCTGCTGCGATGGGAGTGTTACCTGCAGCAACAGTGAGACAGAGCCAGTGTCCACCTCATCTAGCATGCAGGGCCTTGCTGCGATGTGAGTGTTACCTGCAGCAACAGTGAGACAGAGCCAGTGTCCACCTCATCTAGCATGCAGGGCCCTGCTGCAATGGGAGTGTTACCTGCAGCGACAGTGTGACAGAGCCAGTGTCCACCTCATCTAGCATGCAGGGCCCTGCTGGGATGGGAGTGTTACCTGCAGCGACCCCCGCTTGGGACGACTCCTGGTGGCCCCCCGCCCTAGGCAGCGCACCCAAACCAACAGACCACGCACGCAACCTGGGCTTCATCCTGGACTCCTCCCTCTCCATGACCAGACAAGTCAACGCCGTCTCCTCGTCGTGCTTCAACATCCTGCACATGCTACGTAAGATCTTCCAGTGGATCCCCACCGAGACCAGGAAGACGGTCACCCAGGCCCTCGTCACCAGCCGTCTGGACTACGGCAACTCCCTCTACGCCGGAACCACCGCCAAACTCCAGAAGAGACTCCAGCGGATCCAGAACGCCTCAGCACGACTCATCCTGGACATCCCCCGTCGCAGCCAAATCTCCGGACACCTGAGACACCTGCACTGGCTCCCGGTCAACAAGAGAATCACCTTCCGTCTCCTCACCCACGCACACAAAGCCCTACACAACCAAGGCCCAGGATACCTCAACAGCCGCCTCAACTTCTACGCTCCCAAACGCCAGCTTCGATCGACCAGCCACGCCCTCACCGCCGTCCCCCGCATCCGAAGAGCCACCACAGGGGGACGGTCCTTCTCCTACCTTGCCGCCAAGACATGGAACTCCCTCCCCACCCACCTCCGCCTGACCCAGGACCACCTCGCCTTCAAGAAGCAACTCAAGACCTGGCTGTTCGAGCAGTAGCAGACCCCCCTCCCCCAGCGCCTTGAGACCCTCTGGGTGAGTAGTGCGCTATATAAATGCGATGATTGATTGATTGATTGACAGTGTGACAGAGCCGGTGTCCACCTCATCTAGCATGCAGGGCCCTGCTGCGATGTGAGTGTTACCTGCAGCGACAGTGTGACAGAGCCGGTGTCCACCTCATCTAGCATGCAGGGCCCTGCTGCGATGTGAGTGTTACCTGCAGCAACAGTGTGACAGAGCCGGTGTCCACCTCATCTAGCATGCAGGGCCCTGCTGGGATGGGAGTGTTACCTGCAGCCACAGTGTGACAGAGCCGGCGTCCATCTCATCTAGCATGCAGGGCCCTGCTGCGATAGCAGTGTTACCTGCAGCGACAGTGTGACCAAGCCGGTGTCCACCTCATCTAGCATGCAGGGCCCTGCTGCGATAGCAGTGTTACCTGCAGCGACAGTGTGACAGAGCCGGTGTCCACCTCATCTAGCATGCAGGGCCCTGCTGCGATGGGAGTGTTACCTGCAGCGACAGTGTGACAGAGCCGGTGTCCACCTCATCTAGCATGCAGGGCCCTGCTGCGATGTGAGTGTTACCTGCAGCGACAGTGTGACAGAGCCGGTGTCCACCTCATCTAGCATGCAGGGCCCTGCTGCGATAGCAGTGTTACCTGCGGCAACAGTGTGACAGAGCCGGCGTCCACCTCATCTAGCATGCAGGGCCCTGCTGGATGGGAGTGTTACGTGCAGCAACAGTGAGACAGAGCCAGAGTCCACCTCATCTAGCATGCAGGGCCCTGCTGGGATGAGAGGGAGTGTTACCTGCAGCGACAGTGTGACAGAGCCGGTGTCCACCTCATCTAGCATGCAGGGCCCTGCTGGGATGGAAGTGTTACCTGCAGTGACAGTGTGACAGAGCGGGCGTCCACCTCATCTAGCATGCAGGGCCCTGCTGCGATGGGAGTGTTACCTGCAGCGACAGTGAGACAGAGCCGGCGTCCACCTCATCTAGCATGCAGGGCCCTGCTGCGATGGGAGTGTTACCTGCAGCGACAGTGTGACAGAGCCGGTGTCCACCTCATCTAGCATGCAGGGCCCTGCTGTGATGGGAGTGTTACCTGCGGCAACAGTGTGACAGAGCCGGTGTCCACCTCATCTAGCATGCAGGGCCCTGCTGGGATGGAAGTGTTACCTGCAGTGACAGTGTGACAGAGCGGGCGTCCACCTCATCTAGCATGCAGGGCCCTGCTGCGATGGGAGTGTTACCTGCAGCGACAGTGAGACAGAGCCGGCGTCCACCTCATCTAGCATGCAGGGCCCTGCTGCGATGGGAGTGTTACCTGCAGCGACAGTGTGACAGAGCCGGTGTCCACCTCATCTAGCATGCAGGGCCCTGCTGTGATGGGAGTGTTACCTGCGGCAACAGTGTGACAGAGCCGGCGTCCACCTCATCTAGCATGCAGGGCCCCGCTGGGATGGGAGTGTTACCTGCAGCAACAGTGTGACAGAGACGGCGTCCACCTCATCTAGCATGCAGGTCCCAGCTGTGATGGGAGTGTTACCTGCAGCAACAGTGTGACAGAGCCAGTGTCCACCTCATCTAGCGTGCAGGGCCCTGCTGGGATAGCAGTGTTACCTGCAGCGACAGTGTGACAGAGCCGGTGTCCACCTCATTCAGCATGCAGGGCCCTGCTGCGATGGGAGTGTTACCTGCAGCGACAGTGTGACAGAGCCGTTGTCCACCTCATTCAGCATGCAGGGCCCTGCTGGGATGGGAGTGTTACCTGCGGCAACAGTGTGACAGAGCCGGTGTCCACCTCATCTAGCATGCAGGGCCCTGCTGGGATGGGAGTGTTACCTGCAGCGACAGTGTGACCGAGCAGGTGTCCACCTCATCTAGCATGCAGGGCCCTGCTGGGATGAGAGGGAGTGTTACCTGCAGCGACAGTGTGACCGAGCCGGTGTCCACCTCATCTAGCATGCATGGCCCTGCTGGGATGAGAGGGAGTGTTACCTGCAGCGACAGTGTGACAGAGCCGGTGTCCACCTCATCTAGCATGCAGGGCCCTGCTGGGATGAGAGGGAGTGTTACCTGCAGCAACAGTGTGACAGAGCCGGTGTCCACCTCATCTAGCATGCGGGGCACGGCTGCGATGGGAGTGTTACCTGCAGCGACAGTGTGACAGAGCCGTTGTCCACCTCATTCAGCATGCAGGGCCCTGCTGGGATGGGAGTGTTACCTGCGGCAACAGTGTGACAGAGCCGGTGTCCACCTCATCTAGCATGCAGGGCCCTGCTGGGATGGGAGTGTTACCTGCAGCGACAGTGTGACAGAGCCAGTGTCCACCTCATCTAGCATGCAGGGCCCTGCTGCGATGGGAGTGTTACCTGCAGCGACAGTGCCGGTGTCCACCTCATCTAGTATGCAGGGTCCTGCTGCGATAGCAGTGTTACCTGCAGCGACAGTGTGACAGAGCCGGTGTCCACCTCATCTAGCATGCAGGGCCGTGCTGCGATGTGAGTGTTACCTGCAGCAACAGTGTGACAGAGCCGGTGTCCACCTCATCTAGCATGCAGGGCCGTGCTGGGATGGGAGTGTTACCTGCAGCCACAGTGTGACAGAGCCGGCGTCCATCTCATCTAGCATGCAGGGCCCTGCTGCGATAGCAGTGTTACCTGCAGCGACATCGAGCCGGTGTCCACCTCATCTAGCATGCAGGGCCCTGCTGCGATAGCAGTGTTACCTGCAGCGACAGTGTGACAGAGCCGGTGTCCACCTCATCTAGCATGCAGGGCCCTGCTGGATGGGAGTGTTACCTGCAGCAACAGTGAGACAGAGCCAGAGTCCACCTCATCTAGCATGCAGGGCCCTGCTGGGATGAGAGGGAGTGTTACCTGCAGCGACAGTGTGACAGAGCCGGTGTCCACCTCATCTAGCATGCAGGGCCCTGCTGGGATGGAAGTGTTACCTGCAGTGACAGTGTGACAGAGCGGGCGTCCACCTCATCTAGCATGCAGGGCCCTGCTGCGATGGGAGTGTTACCTGCAGCGACAGTGAGACAGAGCCGGCATCCACCTCATCTAGCATGCAGGGCCCTGCTGCGATGGGAGTGTTACCTGCAGCGACAGTGAGACAGAGCCGGCGTCCACCTCATCTAGCATGCAGGGCCCTGCTGCGATGGGAGTGTTACCTGCAGCGACAGTGTGACAGAGCCGGTGTCCACCTCATCTAGCATGCAGGGCCCTGCTGTGATGGGAGTGTTACCTGCGGCAACAGTGTGACAGAGCCGGCGTCCACCTCATCTAGCATGCAGGGACCCGCTGGGATGGGAGTGTTACCTGCAGCAACAGTGTGACAGAGCCGGCGTCCACCTCATAAAGCATGCAGGTCCCAGCTGTGATGGGAGTGTTACGTGCAGCAACAGTGAGACAGAGCCAGAGTCCACCTCATCTAGCATGCAGGGCCCTGCTGGGATGAGAGGGAGTGTTACCTGCAGCGACAGTGTGACAGAGCCGGTGTCCACCTCATCTAGCATGCAGGGCCCTGCTGGGATGGAAGTGTTACCTGCAGTGACAGTGTGACAGAGCGGGCGTCCACCTCATCTAGCATGCAGGGCCCTGCTGCGATGGGAGTGTTACCTGCAGCGACAGTGAGACAGAGCCGGCGTCCACCTCATCTAGCATGCAGGGCCCTGCTGCGATGGGAGTGTTACCTGCAGCGACAGTGTGACAGAGCCGGTGTCCACCTCATCTAGCATGCAGGGCCCTGCTGTGATGGGAGTGTTACCTGCGGCAACAGTGTGACAGAGCCGGTGTCCACCTCATCTAGCATGCAGGGCCCTGCTGGGATGGAAGTGTTACCTGCAGTGACAGTGTGACAGAGCGGGCGTCCACCTCATCTAGCATGCAGGGCCCTGCTGCGATGGGAGTGTTACCTGCAGCGACAGTGAGACAGAGCCGGCGTCCACCTCATCTAGCATGCAGGGCCCTGCTGCGATGGGAGTGTTACCTGCAGCGACAGTGTGACAGAGCCGGTGTCCACCTCATCTAGCATGCAGGGCCCTGCTGTGATGGGAGTGTTACCTGCGGCAACAGTGTGACAGAGCCGGCGTCCACCTCATCTAGCATGCAGGGCCCCGCTGGGATGGGAGTGTTACCTGCAGCAACAGTGTGACAGAGACGGCGTCCACCTCATCTAGCATGCAGGTCCCAGCTGTGATGGGAGTGTTACCTGCAGCAACAGTGTGACAGAGCCAGTGTCCACCTCATCTAGCGTGCAGGGCCCTGCTGGGATAGCAGTGTTACCTGCAGCGACAGTGTGACAGAGCCGGTGTCCACCTCATTCAGCATGCAGGGCCCTGCTGCGATGGGAGTGTTACCTGCAGCGACAGTGTGACAGAGCCGTTGTCCACCTCATTCAGCATGCAGGGCCCTGCTGGGATGGGAGTGTTACCTGCGGCAACAGTGTGACAGAGCCGGTGTCCACCTCATCTAGCATGCAGGGCCCTGCTGGGATGGGAGTGTTACCTGCAGCGACAGTGTGACCGAGCAGGTGTCCACCTCATCTAGCATGCAGGGCCCTGCTGGGATGAGAGGGAGTGTTACCTGCAGCGACAGTGTGACCGAGCCGGTGTCCACCTCATCTAGCATGCATGGCCCTGCTGGGATGAGAGGGAGTGTTACCTGCAGCGACAGTGTGACAGAGCCGGTGTCCACCTCATCTAGCATGCAGGGCCCTGCTGGGATGAGAGGGAGTGTTACCTGCAGCAACAGTGTGACAGAGCCGGTGTCCACCTCATCTAGCATGCGGGGCACGGCTGCGATGGGAGTGTTACCTGCAGCGACAGTGTGACAGAGCCGTTGTCCACCTCATTCAGCATGCAGGGCCCTGCTGGGATGGGAGTGTTACCTGCGGCAACAGTGTGACAGAGCCGGTGTCCACCTCATCTAGCATGCAGGGCCCTGCTGGGATGGGAGTGTTACCTGCAGCGACAGTGTGACAGAGCCAGTGTCCACCTCATCTAGCATGCAGGGCCCTGCTGCGATGGGAGTGTTACCTGCAGCGACAGTGCCGGTGTCCACCTCATCTAGTATGCAGGGTCCTGCTGCGATAGCAGTGTTACCTGCAGCGACAGTGTGACAGAGCCGGTGTCCACCTCATCTAGCATGCAGGGCCGTGCTGCGATGTGAGTGTTACCTGCAGCAACAGTGTGACAGAGCCGGTGTCCACCTCATCTAGCATGCAGGGCCGTGCTGGGATGGGAGTGTTACCTGCAGCCACAGTGTGACAGAGCCGGCGTCCATCTCATCTAGCATGCAGGGCCCTGCTGCGATAGCAGTGTTACCTGCAGCGACATCGAGCCGGTGTCCACCTCATCTAGCATGCAGGGCCCTGCTGCGATAGCAGTGTTACCTGCAGCGACAGTGTGACAGAGCCGGTGTTCACCTCATCTAGCATGCAGGGCCCTGCTGGATGGGAGTGTTACCTGCAGCAACAGTGAGACAGAGCCAGAGTCCACCTCATCTAGCATGCAGGGCCCTGCTGGGATGAGAGGGAGTGTTACCTGCAGCGACAGTGTGACAGAGCCGGTGTCCACCTCATCTAGCATGCAGGGCCCTGCTGGGATGGAAGTGTTACCTGCAGTGACAGTGTGACAGAGCGGGCGTCCACCTCATCTAGCATGCAGGGCCCTGCTGCGATGGGAGTGTTACCTGCAGCGACAGTGAGACAGAGCCGGCATCCACCTCATCTAGCATGCAGGGCCCTGCTGCGATGGGAGTGTTACCTGCAGCGACAGTGAGACAGAGCCGGCGTCCACCTCATCTAGCATGCAGGGCCCTGCTGCGATGGGAGTGTTACCTGCAGCGACAGTGTGACAGAGCCGGTGTCCACCTCATCTAGCATGCAGGGCCCTGCTGTGATGGGAGTGTTACCTGCGGCAACAGTGTGACAGAGCCGACGTCCACCTCATCTAGCATGCAGGGACCCGCTGGGATGGGAGTGTTACCTGCAGCAACAGTGTGACAGAGCCGGCGTCCACCTCATCAAGCATGCAGGTCCCAGCTGTGATGGGAGTGTTACCTGCAGCAACAGTGTGACAGAGCCAGTGTCCACCTCATCTAGCGTGCAGGGCCTTGCTGCGATGTGAGTGTTACCTGCAGCAACAGTGAGACAGAGCCGGTGTCCACCTCATCTAACATGCAGGGTGCTGCTGGGAAGAGAGGGAGTGTTACCTGCAGCAACAGTGTGACAGAGCCGGTGTCCACCTCATCTAGCATGCGGGGCACGGCTGCGATGGGAGTGTTACCTGCAGCGACAGTGTGACAGAGCCGGTGTCCACCTCATCTAGCATGCGGGGCCCTGCTGGGATGGGAGTGTTACCTGCAGCAACAGTGTGACAGAGCCAGTGTCCACCTCTTCTAGCATGCAGGGCCCTGCTGGGATGAGAGTGTTACCTGCAGCGACAGTGAGACAGAGCCGGCGTCCACCTCATCTAGCATGCAGGGCCCTGCTGCGATGAGAGTGTTACCTGCAGCGACAGTGAGACAGAGCCGGCGTCCACCTCATCTAGCATGCAGGGCCCTGCTGCAATAGCAGTGTTACCTGCAGCGACAGTGTGACAGAGCCGGCGTCCACCTCATCTAGCATGCAGGGCCCTGCTGCGATAGCAGTGTTACCTGCAGCGACAGTGAGACAGAGCCGGCGTCCACCTCATCTAGCATGCAGGGCCCTGCTGCGATGGGAGTGTTACCTGCAGCGACAGTGTGACAGAGCCGGTGTCCACCTCATCTAGCATGCAGGGCCCTGCTGGGATGGGAGTGTTACCTGCAGCGACAGTGTGACCGAGCAGGTGTCCACCTCATCTAGCATGCAGGGCCCTGCTGGGAGGGGAGTGTTACCTGCAGCGACAGTGTGACAGAGCCGGTGTCCACCTCATCTAGCATGCAGGGCCCTGCTGCGATAGTAGTGTTACCTGCAGCGACAGTGTGACCGAGCCGGTGTCCACCTCATCTAGCAAGCAGGGCCCTGCTGGGAGGGGAGTGTTACCTGCAGCGACAGTGTGACAGAGCCAGTGTCCACCTCATCTAGCATGCAGGGCCCAGCTGCGATGGGAGTGTTACCTGCAGCAGCAGTGTGACAGAGCCGGTGTCCACCTCATCTAGCATGCAGGGCCCTGCTGCGATGGGAGTGTTACCTGCATCAACAGTGAGACAGAGCCAGTGTCCACCTCATCTAGCATTGAGGGCCCTGCTGCGATGGGAGTGTTACCTGCAGCAAAAGTGAGACAGAGCCAGTGTCCACCTCATCTAGCATGCAGGGCCCTGCTGCGATGGGAGTGTTACCTGCAGCAACAGTGAGACAGAGCCAGTGTCCACCTCATCTAGCATGCAGGGCCCTGCTGCGATGGGAGTGTTACCTGCAGCAACAGTGTGACAGAGCCGGTGTCCACCTCATCTAGCATGCAGGGCCCTGCTGCAATGGGAGTGTTACCTGCAGCGACAGTGTGATAGAGCCAGTGTCCACCTCATCTAGCATGCAGGGCCCTGCTGAGATGGGAGTGTTACCTGCAGCGACAGTGTGACAGAGCCAGTGTCCACCTCATCTAGCATGCAGGGCCCTGCTGGGATGGGAGTGTTACCTGCAGCAACAGTGAGACAGAGCCAGTGTCCACCTCATCTAGCATGCAGGGCCCTGCTGCGATGGGAGTGTTACCTGCAGCAGCAATGTGACAGAACCGGTGTCCACCTCATCTAGCATTGAGGGCCCTGCTGCGATGGGAGTGTTACCTGCAGCAACAGTGTGACAGAGCCGGCGTCCACCTCATCTAGCGTGCAGGGCCCTGCTGCGATGGGAGTGTTACCTGCAGCAACAGTGAGACAGAGCCGGTGTCCACCTCATCTAGCGTGCAGGGCCCTGCTGGGATGGGAGTGTTACCTGCAGGGACAGTGTGACAGAGCCAGTGTCCACCTCATCTAGCATTGAGGGCCCTGCTGCGATGGGAGTGTTACCTGCAGCAATAGTGAGACAAAGCCAGTGTTCACCTCATCTAGCATTGAGGGCCCTGCTGCGATGGGAGTGTTACCTGCAGCAACAGTGAGACAGAGCCGGTGTCCACCTCATCTAGCATGCAGGGCCCTGCTGCGATGGGAGTGTTACCTGCAGCAACAGTGAGACAGAGCCAGTGTCCACCTCATCTAGCATGCAGGGCCTTGCTGCGATGTGAGTGTTACCTGCAGCAACAGTGAGACAGAGCCAGTGTCCACCTCATCTAGCATGCAGGGCCCTGCTGCAATGGGAGTGTTACCTGCAGCGACAGTGTGACAGAGCCAGTGTCCACCTCATCTAGCATGCAGGGCCCTGCTGGGATGGGAGTGTTACCTGCAGCGACCCCCGCTTGGGACGACTCCTGGTGGCCCCCCGCCCTAGGCAGCGCACCCAAACCAACAGACCACGCACGCAACCTGGGCTTCATCCTGGACTCCTCCCTCTCCATGACCAGACAAGTCAACGCCGTCTCCTCGTCGTGCTTCAACATCCTGCACATGCTACGTAAGATCTTCCAGTGGATCCCCACCGAGACCAGGAAGACGGTCACCCAGGCCCTCGTCACCAGCCGTCTGGACTACGGCAACTCCCTCTACGCCGGAACCACCGCCAAACTCCAGAAGAGACTCCAGCGGATCCAGAACGCCTCAGCACGACTCATCCTGGACATCCCCCGTCGCAGCCAAATCTCCGGACACCTGAGACACCTGCACTGGCTCCCGGTCAACAAGAGAATCACCTTCCGTCTCCTCACCCACGCACACAAAGCCCTACACAACCAAGGCCCAGGATACCTCAACAGCCGCCTCAACTTCTACGCTCCCAAACGCCAGCTTCGATCGACCAGCCACGCCCTCACCGCCGTCCCCCGCATCCGAAGAGCCACCACAGGGGGACGGTCCTTCTCCTACCTTGCCGCCAAGACATGGAACTCCCTCCCCACCCACCTCCGCCTGACCCAGGACCACCTCGCCTTCAAGAAGCAACTCAAGACCTGGCTGTTCGAGCAGTAGCAGACCCCCCTCCCCCAGCGCCTTGAGACCCTCTGGGTGAGTAGTGCGCTATATAAATGCGATGATTGATTGATTGATTGACAGTGTGACAGAGCCGGTGTCCACCTCATCTAGCATGCAGGGCCCTGCTGCGATGTGAGTGTTACCTGCAGCGACAGTGTGACAGAGCCGGTGTCCACCTCATCTAGCATGCAGGGCCCTGCTGCGATGTGAGTGTTACCTGCAGCAACAGTGTGACAGAGCCGGTGTCCACCTCATCTAGCATGCAGGGCCCTGCTGGGATGGGAGTGTTACCTGCAGCCACAGTGTGACAGAGCCGGCGTCCATCTCATCTAGCATGCAGGGCCCTGCTGCGATAGCAGTGTTACCTGCAGCGACAGTGTGACCAAGCCGGTGTCCACCTCATCTAGCATGCAGGGCCCTGCTGCGATAGCAGTGTTACCTGCAGCGACAGTGTGACAGAGCCGGTGTCCACCTCATCTAGCATGCAGGGCCCTGCTGCGATGGGAGTGTTACCTGCAGCGACAGTGAGACAGAGCCGGTGTCCACCTCATCTAGCATGCAGGGCCCTGCTGCGATGTGAGTGTTACCTGCAGCGACAGTGTGACAGAGCCGGTGTCCACCTCATCTAGCATGCAGGGCCCTGCTGCGATAGCAGTGTTACCTGCGGCAACAGTGTGACAGAGCCGGCGTCCACCTCATCTAGCATGCAGGGCCCTGCTGGATGGGAGTGTTACGTGCAGCAACAGTGAGACAGAGCCAGAGTCCACCTCATCTAGCATGCAGGGCCCTGCTGGGATGAGAGGGAGTGTTACCTGCAGCGACAGTGTGACAGAGCCGGTGTCCACCTCATCTAGCATGCAGGGCCCTGCTGGGATGGAAGTGTTACCTGCAGTGACAGTGTGACAGAGCGGGCGTCCACCTCATCTAGCATGCAGGGCCCTGCTGCGATGGGAGTGTTACCTGCAGCGACAGTGAGACAGAGCCGGCGTCCACCTCATCTAGCATGCAGGGCCCTGCTGCGATGGGAGTGTTACCTGCAGCGACAGTGTGACAGAGCCGGTGTCCACCTCATCTAGCATGCAGGGCCCTGCTGTGATGGGAGTGTTACCTGCGGCAACAGTGTGACAGAGCCGGTGTCCACCTCATCTAGCATGCAGGGCCCTGCTGGGATGGAAGTGTTACCTGCAGTGACAGTGTGACAGAGCGGGCGTCCACCTCATCTAGCATGCAGGGCCCTGCTGCGATGGGAGTGTTACCTGCAGCGACAGTGAGACAGAGCCGGCGTCCACCTCATCTAGCATGCAGGGCCCTGCTGCGATGGGAGTGTTACCTGCAGCGACAGTGTGACAGAGCCGGTGTCCACCTCATCTAGCATGCAGGGCCCTGCTGTGATGGGAGTGTTACCTGCGGCAACAGTGTGACAGAGCCGGCGTCCACCTCATCTAGCATGCAGGGCCCCGCTGGGATGGGAGTGTTACCTGCAGCAACAGTGTGACAGAGACGGCGTCCACCTCATCTAGCATGCAGGTCCCAGCTGTGATGGGAGTGTTACCTGCAGCAACAGTGTGACAGAGCCAGTGTCCACCTCATCTAGCGTGCAGGGCCCTGCTGGGATAGCAGTGTTACCTGCAGCGACAGTGTGACAGAGCCGGTGTCCACCTCATTCAGCATGCAGGGCCCTGCTGCGATGGGAGTGTTACCTGCAGCGACAGTGTGACAGAGCCGTTGTCCACCTCATTCAGCATGCAGGGCCCTGCTGGGATGGGAGTGTTACCTGCGGCAACAGTGTGACAGAGCCGGTGTCCACCTCATCTAGCATGCAGGGCCCTGCTGGGATGGGAGTGTTACCTGCAGCGACAGTGTGACCGAGCAGGTGTCCACCTCATCTAGCATGCAGGGCCCTGCTGGGATGAGAGGGAGTGTTACCTGCAGCGACAGTGTGACCGAGCCGGTGTCCACCTCATCTAGCATGCATGGTCCTGCTGGGATGAGAGGGAGTGTTACCTGCAGCGACAGTGTGACAGAGCCGGTGTCCACCTCATCTAGCATGCAGGGCCCTGCTGGGATGAGAGGGAGTGTTACCTGCAGCAACAGTGTGACAGAGCCGGTGTCCACCTCATCTAGCATGCGGGGCACGGCTGCGATGGGAGTGTTACCTGCAGCGACAGTGTGACAGAGCCGTTGTCCACCTCATTCAGCATGCAGGGCCCTGCTGGGATGGGAGTGTTACCTGCGGCAACAGTGTGACAGAGCCGGTGTCCACCTCATCTAGCATGCAGGGCCCTGCTGGGATGGGAGTGTTACCTGCAGCGACAGTGTGACAGAGCCAGTGTCCACCTCATCTAGCATGCAGGGCCCTGCTGCGATGGGAGTGTTACCTGCAGCGACAGTGCCGGTGTCCACCTCATCTAGTATGCAGGGTCCTGCTGCGATAGCAGTGTTACCTGCAGCGACAGTGTGACAGAGCCGGTGTCCACCTCATCTAGCATGCAGGGCCGTGCTGCGATGTGAGTGTTACCTGCAGCAACAGTGTGACAGAGCCGGTGTCCACCTCATCTAGCATGCAGGGCCGTGCTGGGATGGGAGTGTTACCTGCAGCCACAGTGTGACAGAGCCGGCGTCCATCTCATCTAGCATGCAGGGCCCTGCTGCGATAGCAGTGTTACCTGCAGCGACATCGAGCCGGTGTCCACCTCATCTAGCATGCAGGGCCCTGCTGCGATAGCAGTGTTACCTGCAGCGACAGTGTGACAGAGCCGGTGTCCACCTCATCTAGCATGCAGGGCCCTGCTGGATGGGAGTGTTACCTGCAGCAACAGTGAGACAGAGCCAGAGTCCACCTCATCTAGCATGCAGGGCCCTGCTGGGATGAGAGGGAGTGTTACCTGCAGCGACAGTGTGACAGAGCCGGTGTCCACCTCATCTAGCATGCAGGGCCCTGCTGGGATGGAAGTGTTACCTGCAGTGACAGTGTGACAGAGCGGGCGTCCACCTCATCTAGCATGCAGGGCCCTGCTGCGATGGGAGTGTTACCTGCAGCGACAGTGAGACAGAGCCGGCATCCACCTCATCTAGCATGCAGGGCCCTGCTGCGATGGGAGTGTTACCTGCAGCGACAGTGAGACAGAGCCGGCGTCCACCTCATCTAGCATGCAGGGCCCTGCTGCGATGGGAGTGTTACCTGCAGCGACAGTGTGACAGAGCCGGTGTCCACCTCATCTAGCATGCAGGGCCCTGCTGTGATGGGAGTGTTACCTGCGGCAACAGTGTGACAGAGCCGGCGTCCACCTCATCTAGCATGCAGGGACCCGCTGGGATGGGAGTGTTACCTGCAGCAACAGTGTGACAGAGCCGGCGTCCACCTCATCAAGCATGCAGGTCCCAGCTGTGATGGGAGTGTTACCTGCAGCAACAGTGTGACAGAGCCAGTGTCCACCTCATCTAGCGTGCAGGGCCTTGCTGCGATGTGAGTGTTACCTGCAGCAACAGTGAGACAGAGCCGGTGTCCACCTCATCTAGCATGCAGGGTGCTGCTGGGAAGAGAGGGAGTGTTACCTGCAGCAACAGTGTGACAGAGCCGGTGTCCACCTCATCTAGCATGCGGGGCACGGCTGCGATGGGAGTGTTACCTGCAGCGACAGTGTGACAGAGCCGGTGTCCACCTCATCTAGCATGCGGGGCCCTGCTGGGATGGGAGTGTTACCTGCAGCAACAGTGTGACAGAGCCAGTGTCCACCTCTTCTAGCATGCAGGGCCCTGCTGGGATGAGAGTGTTACCTGCAGCGACAGTGAGACAGAGCCGGCGTCCACCTCATCTAGCATGCAGGGCCCTGCTGCGATGAGAGTGTTACCTGCAGCGACAGTGAGACAGAGCCGGCGTCCACCTCATCTAGCATGCAGGGCCCTGCTGCAATAGCAGTGTTACCTGCAGCGACAGTGTGACAGAGCCGGCGTCCACCTCATCTAGCATGCAGGGCCCTGCTGCGATAGCAGTGTTACCTGCAGCGACAGTGAGACAGAGCCGGCGTCCACCTCATCTAGCATGCAGGGCCCTGCTGCGATGGGAGTGTTACCTGCAGCGACAGTGTGACAGAGCCGGTGTCCACCTCATCTAGCATGCAGGGCCCTGCTGGGATGGGAGTGTTACCTGCAGCGACAGTGTGACCGAGCAGGTGTCCACCTCATCTAGCATGCAGGGCCCTGCTGGGAGGGGAGTGTTACCTGCAGCGACAGTGTGACAGAGCCGGTGTCCACCTCATCTAGCATGCAGGGCCCTGCTGCGATAGTAGTGTTACCTGCAGCGACAGTGTGACCGAGCCGGTGTCCACCTAATCTAGCAAGCAGGGCCCTGCTGGGAGGGGAGTGTTACCTGCAGCGACAGTGTGACCGAGCCGGTGTCCACCTCATCTAGCATGCAGGGCCCTGCTGGGATGAGAGGGAGTGTTACCTGCAGCGACAGTGTGACAGAGCCGGTGTCCACCTCATCTAGTATGCAGGTTCCTGCTGCGATAGCAGTGTTTCTGCAGCGACAGTGTGACAGAGCCGGTGTCCACCTCATCTAGCATGCAGGGCGCTGCTGGGATGAGAGGGAGTGTTACCTGCAGCAACAGTGTGACAGAGCCGGTGTCCACCTCATCTAGCGTGCAGGGCACTGCTGGGATGAGAGTGTTACCTGCAGTGACAGTGTGACAGAGCTGGTGCCCACCTCATCTAGTATGCAGGGCCCTGCTGGGATAGCAGTGTTACCTGCAGCAACAGTGTGACAGAGCCGGTGTCCACCTTATCTAGCATGCAGGGCCCTGCTGCGATGGGAGTGTTACCTGCAGTGACAGTGTGACAGAGCCAGTGTCCACCTCATCTAGCATGCAGGGCCCTGCTGCGATGGGAGTGTTACCTGCAGCGACAGTGTGACAGAGCTGGTGTCCACCTCATCTAGCATGCAGGGCCCTGCTGCGATGGGAGTGTTACCTGCAGCGACAGTGTGACAGAGCCGGTGTCCACCTCATCTAGCATGCGGGGCACGGCTGCGATGAGAGTGTTACCTGCAGCGACAGTGAGACAGAGCCCGTGTCCACCTCATCTAGCATGCAGGGCCCTGCTGCGATGAGAGTGTTACCTGCAGCGACAGTGTGACAGAGCCGGTGTCCACCTCATCTAGTATGCAGGGCCCTGCTGGGATAGCAGTGTTACCTGCAGCAACAGTGTGACAGAGCCGGTGTCCACCTTATCTAGCATGCAGGGCCCTGCTGCGATGGGAGTGTTACCTGCAGCAACAGTGTGACAGAGCCAGAGTCCACCTCATCTAGCATGCAGGGCCCTGCTGCGATGGGAGTGTTACGTGCAGCGACAGTGTGACAGAGCTGGTGTCCACCTCATCTAGCATGCAGGGTCCTGCTGCGATAGCAGTGTTATCTGCAGCGACAGTGTGACAGAGCCGGTGTCCACCTCATCTAGCATGCGGGGCACGGCTGCGATGAGAGTGTTACCTGCATCGACAGTGAGACAGAGCCCGTGTCCACCTCATCTAGCATGCAGGGCCCTGCTGCGATGAGAGTGTTACCTGCAGCGACAGTGTGACAGAGCCAGTGTCCACCTCATCTAGCATTTAGGGCCCTGCTGCGATGGGAGTGTTACCTGCAGCGACAGTGTGACAGAGCCGGTGTCCACCTCATCTAGCATGCAGGGCCCTGCTGTGATGGGAGTGTTACCTGCGGCAACAGTGTGACAGAGCCGGCGTCCACCTCATCTAGCATGCAGGGCCCCGCTGGGATGGGAGTGTTACCTGCAGCAACAGTGTGACAGAGACGGCGTCCACCTCATCTAGCATGCAGGTCCCAGCTGTGATGGGAGTGTTACCTGCAGCAACAGTGTGACAGAGCCAGTGTCCACCTCATCTAGCGTGCAGGGCCCTGCTGGGATAGCAGTGTTACCTGCAGCGACAGTGTGACAGAGCCGGTGTCCACCTCATTCAGCATGCAGGGCCCTGCTGCGATGGGAGTGTTACCTGCAGCGACAGTGTGACAGAGCCGTTGTCCACCTCATTCAGCATGCAGGGCCCTGCTGGGATGGGAGTGTTACCTGCGGCAACAGTGTGACAGAGCCGGTGTCCACCTCATCTAGCATGCAGGGCCCTGCTGGGATGGGAGTGTTACCTGCAGCGACAGTGTGACAGAGCCAGTGTCCACCTCATCTAGCATGCAGGGTCCTGCTGGGATGGGAGTGTTACCTGCAGCAACAGTGTGACAGAGCCGGTGTCCACCTCATCTAGCATGCGGGGCACGGCTGCGATGGGAGTGTTACCTGCAGTGACAGTGTGACAGAGCCGGTGTCCACCTCATCTAGCATGCAGGGCCCTGCTGGGATGGGAGTGTTACCTGCAGCAACAGTGTGACAGAGCCAGTGTCCACCTCATCTAGCATGCAGGGCCCTGCTGGGATGGGAGTGTTACCTGCAGCGACAGTGTGACAGAGCCGGTGTCCACCTCATCTAGCATGCAGGGCCCTGCTGGGATGAGAGTGTTACCTGCAGCGACAGTGTGACAGAGCCAGTGTCCACCTCATCTAGCATGCAGGGTCCTGCTGCGATGAGACTGTTACCTGCAGCAACAGTGTGACAGAGCCGGTGTCCACCTCATCTAGCATGCAGGGCCCTGCTGCGATAGCAGTGTTACCTGCAGCGACATCGAGCCGGTGTCCACCTCATCTAGCATGCAGGGCCCTGCTGCGATAGCAGTGTTACCTGCAGCGACAGTGTGACAGAGCCGGTGTCCACCTCATCTAGCATGCAGGGCCCTGCTGGATGGGAGTGTTACCTGCAGCAACAGTGAGACAGAGCCAGAGTCCACCTCATCTAGCATGCAGGGCCCTGCTGGGATGAGAGGGAGTGTTACCTGCAGTGACAGTGTGACAGAGCCGGTGTCCACCTCATCTAGCATGCAGGGCCCTGCTGGGATGGAAGTGTTACCTGCAGTGACAGTGTGACAGAGCGGGCGTCCACCTCATCTAGCATGCAGGGCCCTGCTGCGATGGGAGTGTTACCTGCAGCGACAGTGAGACAGAGCCGGCATCCACCTCATCTAGCATGCAGGGCCCTGCTGCGATGGGAGTGTTACCTGCAGCGACAGTGAGACAGAGCCGGCGTCCACCTCATCTAGCATGCAGGGACCTGCTGCGATGGGAGTGTTACCTGCAGCGACAGTGTGACAGAGCCGGTGTCCACCTCATCTAGCATGCAGGGCCCTGCTGTGATGGGAGTGTTACCTGCGGCAACAGTGTGACAGAGCCGGCGTCCACCTCATCTAGCATGCAGGGACCCGCTGGGATGGGAGTGTTACCTGCAGCAACAGTGTGACAGAGCCGGCGTCCACCTCATCAAGCATGCAGGTCCCAGCTGTGATGGGAGTGTTACCTGCAGCAACAGTGTGACAGAGCCAGTGTCCACCTCATCTAGCGTGCAGGGCCTTGCTGCGATGTGAGTGTTACCTGCAGCAACAGTGAGACAGAGCCGGTGTCCACCTCATCTAGCATGCAGGGTGCTGCTGGGAAGAGAGGGAGTGTTACCTGCAGCAACAGTGTGACAGAGCCGGTGTCCACCTCATCTAGCATGCGGGGCACGGCTGCGATGGGAGTGTTACCTGCAGCGACAGTGTGACAGAGCTGGTGTCCACCTCATCTAGCATGCGGGGCCCTGCTGGGATGGGAGTGTTACCTGCAGCAACAGTGTGACAGAGCCAGTGTCCACCTCTTCTAGCATGCAGGGCCCTGCTGGGATGAGAGTGTTACCTGCAGCGACAGTGAGACAGAGCCGGCGTCCACCTCATCTAGCATGCAGGGCCCTGCTGCGATGAGAGTGTTACCTGCAGCGACAGTGAGACAGAGCCGGCGTCCACCTCATCTAGCATGCAGGGCCCTGCTGCAATAGCAGTGTTACCTGCAGCGACAGTGTGACAGAGCCGGCGTCCACCTCATCTAGCATGCAGGGCCCTGCTGCGATAGCAGTGTTACCTGCAGCGACAGTGAGACAGAGCCGGCGTCCACCTCATCTAGCATGCAGGGCCCTGCTGCGATGGGAGTGTTACCTGCAGCGACAGTGTGACAGAGCCGGTGTCCACCTCATCTAGCATGCAGGGCCCTGCTGGGATGGGAGTGTTACCTGCAGCGACAGTGTGACCGAGCAGGTGTCCACCTCATCTAGCATGCAGGGCCCTGCTGGGAGGGGAGTGTTACCTGCAGCGACAGTGTGACAGAGCCGGTGTCCACCTCATCTAGCATGCAGGGCCCTGCTGCGATAGTAGTGTTACCTGCAGCGACAGTGTGACCGAGCCGGTGTCCACCTCATCTAGCAAGCAGGGCCCTGCTGGGAGGGGAGTGTTACCTGCAGCGACAGTGTGACCGAGCCGGTGTCCACTTCATCTAGCATGCAGGGCCCTGCTGGGATGAGAGGGAGTGTTACCTGCAGCGACAGTGTGACAGAGCCGGTGTCCACCTCATCTAGTATGCAGGGTCCTGCTGCGATAGCAGTGTTTCTGCAGCGACAGTGTGACAGAGCCGGTGTCCACCTCATCTAGCATGCAGGGCGCTGCTGGGATGAGAGGGAGTGTTACCTGCAGCAACAGTGTGACAGAGCCGGTGTCCACCTCATCTAGCGTGCAGGGCACTGCTGGGATGAGAGTGTTACCTGCAGTGACAGTGTGACAGAGCCGGTGCCCACCTCATCTAGTATGCAGGGCCCTGCTGGGATAGCAGTGTTACCTGCAGCAACAGTGTGACAGAGCCGGTGTCCACCTTATCTAGCATGCAGGGCCCTGCTGCGATGGGAGTGTTACCTGCAGTGACAGTGTGACAGAGCCAGTGTCCACCTCATCTAGCATGCAGGGCCCTGCTGCGATGGGAGTGTTACCTGCAGCGACAGTGTGACAGAGCTGGTGTCCACCTCATCTAGCATGCAGGGTCCTGCTGCGATAGCAGTGTTACCTGCAGCGACAGTGTGACAGAGCCGGTGTCCACCTCATCTAGCATGCGGGGCACGGCTGCGATGAGAGTGTTACCTGCAGCGACAGTGAGACAGAGCCCGTGTCCACCTCATCTAGCATGCAGGGCCCTGCTGCGATGAGAGTGTTACCTGCAGCGACAGTGTGACAGAGCCGGTGTCCACCTCATCTAGTATGCAGGGCCCTGCTGGGATAGCAGTGTTACCTGCAGCAACAGTGTGACAGAGCCGGTGTCCACCTTATCTAGCATGCAGGGCCCTGCTGCGATGGGAGTGTTACCTGCAGCAACAGTGTGACAGAGCCAGAGTCCACCTCATCTAGCATGCAGGGTCCTGCTGCGATGGGAGTGTTACCTGCAGTGACAGAGTGACAGAGCCAGTGTCCACCTCATCTAGCATGCAGGGCCCTGCTGCGATGGGAGTGTTACCTGCAGCGACAGTGAGACAGAGCCAGTGTCCACCTCATCTAGCATGCAGGGCCCTGCTGCGATAGCAGTGTTACCTGCAGTGACAGTGTGACAGAGCCGGTGTCCACCTCATCTAGCATGTGGGGCACGGCTGCGATGAGAGTGTTACCTGCATCGACAGTGAGACAGAGCCCGTGTCCACCTCATCTAGCATGCAGGGCCCTGCTGCGATGAGAGTGTTACCTGCAGCGACAGTGTGACAGAGCCAGTGTCCACCTCATCTAGCATGCAGGGCCCTGCTGGGATGGGAGTGTTACCTGCAGCAACAGTGAGACAGAGCCGGTGTCCACCTCATCTAGCATGCAGGGCCCTGCTGGGATGGGAGTGTTACCTGCAGCGACAGTGAGACAAAGCCAGTGTCCACCTCATCTAGCATGCAGGGTCCTGCTGGGATGGGAGTGTTACCTGCAGCAACAGTGTGACAGAGCCGGTGTCCACCTCATCTAGCATGCGGGGCACGGCTGCGATGGGAGTGTTACCTGCAGTGACAGTGTGACAGAGCCGGTGTCCACCTCATCTAGCATGCAGGGCCCTGCTGGGATGAGAGTGTTACCTGCAGCGACAGTGTGACAGAGCCAGTGTCCACCTCATCTAGCATGCAGGGTCCTGCTGCGATGAGAGTGTTACCTGCAGCAACAGTGTGACAGAGCTGGTGTCCACCTCATCTAGCATGCAGGGTCCTGCTGGGATGGGAGTGTTACCTGCAGCGACAGTGTGACAGAGCCAGTGTCCACCTCATCTAGCATGCAGGGCCCTGCTGCGATGGGAGTGTTACCTGCAGCGATAGTGTGACAGAGCCGGTGTCCACCTCATCTAGCATGCAGGGCCCTGCTGCGATGGGAGTGTTACCTGCAGCGATAGTGTGACAGAGCCGATGTCCACCTCATCTAGCATGCAGGGCCCTGCTGCGATGGGAGTGTTACCTGCAGCAACAGTGAGACAGAGCCAGTGTCCACCTCATCTAGCATGCAGGGCCCTGCTGGGATAGCAGTGTTACCTGCAGCGACAGTGAGACAGAGCCAGTGTCCACCTCATCTAGCATGCAGGGCCCTGCTGGGATAGCAGTGTTACCTGCAGCGACAGTGAGACAGAGCCAGTGTCCACCTCATCTAGCATGCAGGGCCCTGCTGCGATGGGAGTGTTACCTGCAGCGACAGTGAGACAGAGCCAGTGTCCACCTCATCTAGCATGCAGGGCCCTGCTGCGATGGGAGTGTTACCTGCAGCGACAGTGTGACAGAGCCAGTGTCCACCTCATCTAGCATGCAGGGCCCTGCTGCGATGAGAGTGTTACCTGCAGCGACAGTGTGACAGAGCCGGCGTCCACCTCATCAAGCATGCAGGGCCCTGCTGCGATAGGAGTGTTACCTGCAGCAACAGTGTGACAGAGCCGGTGTCCACCTCATCTAGCATGCGGGGCACGGCTGCGATGGGAGTGTTACCTGCAGTGACATTGTGACAGAGCCAGTGTCCACCTCATCTAGCATGCAGGGCCCTGCTGGGAGGGGAGTGTTACCTGCAGCGACAGTGTGACAGAGCCAGTGTCCACCTCATCTAGCATGCAGGGCCCTGCTGCGATGAGAGTGTTACCTGCAGCGACAGTGTGACAGAGCTGGTGTCCACCTCATCTAGCATGCAGGGCCCTGCTGGGATGGGAGTGTTACCTGCAGCGACAGTGTGACAGAGCCGGCGTCCACCTCATTTAGCATGCAGGGCCCTGCTGCGATAGTAGTGTTACCTGCAGCGACAGTGTGACAGAGCCGTTGTCCACCTCATCTAGCATGCAGGGCGCTGCTGGGATGAGAGGGAGTGTTACCTGCAGCGACAGTGTGACAGAGCCAGTGTCCACTTCATCTAGCATGCAGGGCCCTGCTGGGATGGGAGTGTTACCTGCAGCAACAGTGTGACAGAGCCGGCGTCCACCTCATCTAGCATTCAGGGCCCTGCTGCGATGGGAGTGTTACCTGCAGTAACAGTGTGACAGAGCCCGTGTCCACCTAATCTAGCATGCAGGGCCCTGCTGCGATGAGAGTGTTACCTGCAGCGACAGTGTGACAGAGCCAGTGTCTACCTCATCTAGCATGCAGGGCCCTGCTGGGATGAGAGTGAGTGTTACCTGCAGCGACAGTGAGACAGAGCCCGTGTCCACCTCATCTAGCATGCAGGGCCCTGCTGCGATGGGAGTGTTACCTGCAGCGACAGTGTGACAGAGCCCGTGTCCACCTCATCTAGCATGCAGGGCCCTGCTGGGATGGGAGTGTTACCTGCAGCGACAGTGTAACAGAGCCGGTGTCCACCTCATCTAGCATGCAGGGCCCTGCTGCGATGGGAGTGTTACCTGCAGCGACAGTGTGACAGAGCCCTGCTGGGATAGCAGTGTTACCTGTGGCCCGTGTGCAGAACAGTACAGCAACGGCAACACTACGAACACAAAGCAGCATAAGTAATGCAATATAAACTAAAAATAACATAATCTACCCTATGGATTTAGAGACCCGTCCCAGCCGTGCTCCATATTAGGAAGTACATGTTGATGCACTTTTTTAACGGACACTTCATCAGGATGAAGTAGTCACCCGTTGGCGTGCTTATATCTACAGCACATCGACGTGCATTACAGGTTCCTGCAACAAGAGCAGCTCTTGACAAGAAAAGGTAAAGGGAACAGGGATCTCTCAGGGGACAGGGACTTGGTTAAAGGTGTGATTCGGTGGTGTAGTCAATAAAATACTGCCACCTTAAGTTGAAAAGTATCACAAGTTGCCTTGGAGTTCTAGGCCCTAAGGAAGGAAACAATTCTTTGAAGACTTGCCACATCTTTGTAATGGGCAGACTCCAAATCTTACTGGTCCTGTATCCATCATAGGACAAGCACAGGCTCTAACGCGCGCTCATTTACAACCTGAGAATAATACATGGCTGAGCCGGCCCTGCAGGAACATGAACTTCGCCAAAGACAAGGTGTCAAGTGGCCACGTATGCGTGGCCTCTTCCCTTGCACTATATTGACATGTGTGTTCTGCGTTCACAGGACCCACTCCTTCTTTGCACTCCTTTTGATTTTCGTACAAATTTCACTCCATGCGTGTAAATATCAGTTTGTAAATTTTATTCATTTCAAACTTAATTTTGTAGCGAGTCTTTCATTCATATAGCTTATATTTCATTCATTGACTTTAACATGCTTGTAATTATTCCCAATGCATTTCAAGGATTACGCTCTTCATCAGGGGTTTATACATCTTAGAGCTTTCTCATAGCGTTTCAACACCGGTGTGTGGTTCTGCTCGTCTCCCCTCGCTACTCTGGCGTGCGTCGCACTAGCGTTACCTCGGCTTACAACTCTATGTTCTTGTTCCGATCACGTGAGCATGTTAAAGTCAATGAATGAAATATAAGCTATATGAATGAAAGACTCGCTACACGCATGGAGTGAAATTTGTACGAAAATCAAAAGGAGTGCAAGGAAGGAGTGGGTCCTGTGAACGCACAACACACATGTCAATATTGTTTACGCATACCCTAAACTGCTCAGTAGGGTACCGACCTTTTGCACCAACTACAGTAATAAAGACAATATAAAAACACACAAAAACTATTAAATACAAGAGTGCAATACCACATCTCTTGTGTCATTATTGCTCTTCCCTTGCACCACATATATGTGGCCTCTCCCCTTGTGCCACGTATGTGTGGCCTCTTCCCGTGCGCCACGTATGTGTGGCCTCTTCCCGTGCGCCTAGCTTTTTTCCAAATATGCTGCATTGTGGACCCTGTGACACTGTAAACATGGCCTCGAGAGCCCGGCATGTCTAATGATGTAGGATAAATTGTCACCAATGGTTGAAAATACCAGACGACATGGAGCCACTTGAGAGCTCTGGAGATGGCCCCAGACAGGTCACTATAGCAGACTCATCATCCCACTGTATATAGTGATAAACTATAAGACCTACATTAATGCATGCATTCCTTTCTCACACATGGACAGGTAAATATGATACACCAACTGCTATGGAGGACTTGTTTACCAACCTGATTTTGCACACGGTGACTTCTAAACCCAAACTTCTAGCACAGAAACACAAACTACAACTCCCAGAATGCAAACTTATGCTGGCCAAATAACAGGGCTGGCGAGGAGGGTCCATTGAAAGAATTGTCAGGCGGACAGCGTCACTACTCACCTCCACTGTTGAGTGCTGAGCCATCATTTCTTTTCACCGCTCAGCTCCACTTTTGAGTGCCAAGCCATCATTTCTTTTCACCGCTCACCTCTACTGTTGAGTGCAAAGCCATCATTTCTTTTCAACACTCACCTCCACTGTTGAGTGCCAAGCCATCATTTCTTTTCACCGCTCACCTCCACTGTTGAGTGCCAAGCCATCATTTCTTTTCACCGCTCACCTCCACTGTTGAGTGCCAAGCCATCATTTCTTTTCACCGCTCACCTCCACTGTATGGTGCCGAGCCTTCATTTCTTTTCACCGCTCACCTCCACTGTTGAGTGCCGAGCCATCATTTCTTTTCAACGCTCAGCTCCACTGTTGAGTGCCGAGCTATCATTTCTTTTCACCACTCACCTCCACTGTTGAGTGCCAAGCCATCATTTCTTTTCACCGCTCACCTCCACTGTTGAGAGCCAAGCCATCATTTCTTTTCACCGCTCACCTCCACTGTTGAGTGCCGAGCTATCATTTCTTTTCACCACTCACCTCCACTGTTGAGTGCCAAGCCATCATTTCTTTTCACCGCTCACCTCCACTGTTGAGAGCCAAGCCATCATTTCTTTTCACCACTCACCTCCACTGTTGAGTGCCAAGCCATCATTTCTTTTCACCGCTCACCTCCACTGTTGAGAGCCAAGCCATCATTTCTTTTCACCACTCACCTCCACTGTTGAAAGCTACGCCATCATTTCTTTTCACCGCTCACCTCTACTGTTGAGTGCAAAGCCATCATTTCTTTTCAACACTCACCTCCACTGTTGAGTGCCAAGCCATCATTTCTTTTCACCGCTCACCTCCACTGTTGAGTGCCAAGCCATCATTTCTTTTCACCGCTCACCTCCACTGTTGAGTGCCAAGCCATCATTTCTTTTCACCCCTCACCTCCACTGTATGGTGCCGAGCCTTCATTTCTTTTCACCGCTCACCTCCACTGTTGAGTGCCGAGCCATCATTTCTTTTCACCGCTCACCTCCACTGTTGAGTGCCGAGCTATCATTTCTTTTCACCACTCACCTCCACTGTTGAGTGCCAAGCCATCATTTCTTTTCACCGCTCACCTCCACTGTTGAGAGCCAAGCCATCATTTCACCGCTCACCTCCACTGTTGAAAGCTACGCCATCATTTCTTTTCACCGCTCAGCTCCACTTTTGAGTGCCGAGCCATCATTTCTTTTCACCACTCACCTCCACTGTTGAGTGCCAAGCCATCATTTCTTTTCACCGCTCACCTCCACTGTTGAGTGCCAAGCCATCATTTCTTTTCACCGCTCACCTCCACTGTTGAGTGCCAAGCCATCATTTCTTTTCACCGCTCACCTCCACTGTTGAGTGCCAAGTCATCATTTCTTTTCACCGCTCACCTCCACTGTTGAGTGCCAAGCCATCATTTCATTTCACCGCTCACCTCCACTGTTGAGTGCCAAGTCATCATTTCTTTTCACCGCTCACCTCCACTGTTGAGTGCCAAGCCATCATTTCTTTTCACCGCTCACCTCCACTGTATGGTGCCGAGCCTTCATTTCTTTTCACCGCTCACCTCCACTGTTGAGTGCCAAGCCATCATTCCTTTTCACCGCTCACCTCCACTGTTGAGTGCCGAGCTATCATTTCTTTTCACCACTCACCTCCACTGTTGAGAGCCAAGCCATCATTTCACCGCTCACCTCCACTGTTGAAAGCTACGCCATCATTTCTTTTCACCGCTCAGCTCCACTTTTGAGTGCCGAGCCATCATTTCTTTTCACCACTCACCTCCACTGTTGAGTGTCAAGCCATCGTTTCTTTTCACCGCTCACCTCCACTGTTGAGTGCCAAGCCATCATTTCTTTTCACCGCTCACCTCCACTGTTGAGAGCCAAGCCATCATTTCACCGCTCACCTCCACTGTTGAAAGCTACGCCATCATTTCTTTTCACCGCTCAGCTCCACTTTTGAGTGCCGAGCCTTCATTTCTTTTCACCGCTCACCTCCACAAATGGATGACTGCACTTGAGAGAGCCTGCAAGGTACAGCAGATCCCTCAGGAGCAGTGGGCAGCAATCTTGTGGGTCTCCTTTGAAGGTAGACTCCTCACAGTTAGTGATGGGGATTCTAGAAACTACCTGGTCCTGAAGAGTGCTCTGATTGATGGGTTAGGCTTAACCACTGAACAGTACAGGTTAATGTTCAGAGACACCCAGAAGACATAGACTCAGGACTGGTCTGAATTTGTTGAGTGTGCCACTAAGGCTCTGGAGGGATGGTTGCTGGGAAGCAAGGTTACAGACTATGAAGGATTGTACAATTTGCTGATGAGAGAACAAATTTTAAATAATTGTCAGAACCAGCAGTTGCATCAACATTTGGTTGACTCAGATTTGACCTCTCCCCAAGAATTGGGAAAGAGGGCAGATAAATGGGTTAGAACCAGAGTTAAGCAAAAGAACCAGAACCAGGGTGGTGACCAGAAGAAAACAGACCAGAAGGGTGGGGAGCAGAAAGCTAAAGACCAGAAGTCTTCAACAGGGCCCCAAACTAATACAGAGGGTGGGTCCCAAACTTCCAAGAAGAAGAAGAAAGAAGGTCAAAGAAAACCCTGGTGTAGTACTTGTAAAAACACCTCTCACTGGACAAGTGAGTGTAAAAAGGGTGGAGCCCCCAACACTGCAGCCCCTAAGGCACCTGCACCCACTAGTACAGCTAGCAGTGTTGGTCCACAAACTAAGGGGGTAGTGGGTATCACCTTGAGAACTGAAGGAGATTCTGACCTAGTCAGAACCCTTACACAGGCTGTTCTGATTTGTGAGGGGGTCATAGATTTGACCCCTACCATCAGTCCCAGTAATCTGGGCAAATACAGACAGACGCCTTTGATTAATGACAAAGTGGCTCAAGCATACAGAGACACATGTGCCAGTGTCACTATGGTGACACCTAGCTTTGTGGACCCTGGACAATATCTGCCAGGTGACAATTACCTGGTGACCAATGCCAGCAATGTCACTACTACCCATAGTGTGGCAATTGTTAACTTTTCCTGGGGAGGGGTAACTGGCCTAAAAAGAGTTGTGGTTAGTGCTGATCTCCCAGTTGAATGTTTGTTGGGCAATGACCTGGAGAGCTCTCTATGGTCAGAAGTTGAGTACAGGACTCATGCAGAGATGTTAGGGATATAATCACATGTCCTTGCTGTGACCAGGTCACAGGCCAAAAAGTGCCTCTCTGAACCTCAGGTCTTGTATCCTGGAACAATGGACCAAGCACCTTCCAAGAAGAAGAACAGGAGGGTTAAGGCTGTGCCTTCCCTACTGCCTGCAAGTGAGGATCAAGCTTCGCAGGAAGCTGGTCTTGAGACCCCTGAAGGAACTGTCTCTGAAGAACTTGAACCTGATCAGGTTGAGTTTCTGGGGACAGGTGGACCTTCTAGGGCAGACTTGGGGCAGGCTCAGTTAACCTGTCCTTCTCTTGAACCCCTCAGACAGCAGGCTGCTGCTGAGGCTGCTGGGAATGCACAAGGTGCCCATAAATTTTATTGGGATGATGGACTCCTTTATACAGAGGCTAGAGACCCCAAGCCTGGTACGACCACGAGGTTGGTTATACCTCTGCAATTTAGGGGTTTCCTTCTCACCTTGGCCCATGATATTCCTTTAGCAGGACACCTAGGCCAGAATAAGACTTGGGACAGGCTTGTCCCTCACTTTCACTGGCCTCACATGTCTGAAGACATCAAGGAGTTTTGTCGCTCCTGTGTAACCTGCCAAGCCAGTGGTAAAGCAGGTAGCACCACAAAGGCCCCCCTGATACCACTACCTGTGGTGGGGGTTCCCTTTGAAAGAGTGGGGATTGATATTGTAGGTCCAATGGATCCCCCTACAGCATCTGGGCACAGATTCATACTGGTGGTGGTGGACCATGCCACCAGGTACCCAGAGGCAATTCCACTTAGGACCACAACAGCTCCTGTTGTGGCCAGGGCCTTACTTGGAGTTTTCTCCAGAGTGGGGTTTCCTAAGGAGGTAATATCTGACAGAGGTGCCAACTTCATGTCAGGATATTTGACAGCTATGTGGAAGGAATGTGGTGTGAACTACAAGTTCACCACTCCTTATCATCCACAGTGTAATGGGCTTGTTGAAAGATTTAACAAGACCCTAAAGGGTATGATCAAAGGATTACCAGAAAAGCTCAGGCGGAGATGGGACATCCTTCTACCCTGCCTTTTGTTTGCTTACAGAGAGGTCCCTCAAAAGGGGGTTGGCTTCAGCCCCTTTAAATTGTTGTTTTGGCACCCTGTAAGAGGATCCCTATGTCTGGTGAGGGAAGGATGGGAGTTACCTCTCAAAAAGCCTAAACAAGACATAGAGGAGAGCCAACTCACAGAAGGCGCTGGACGCCCTCAACTGGCTCCCGATAAAGAAGCGTGTTTTGTTCAAATGCTTGGTTATGTGCCACCGGATTGTCTGGCTAAGGGCCCCTGCCTATCTTCGGGACCTAGTCTGCAGATACGAGCCGTCCAGGGCCCTTCGCTCGGGTGGTACGGGGCTGCTGACGGTTCTGCGGATAAAGAGATCCAGAATGGGAGGGCGTTCCTTCACATTAATGGCCGCCCAAAATTGGAACAAACTCCCGCTAGCTCTTAGACTGGAGAGCAGAGAGGGATCATTTCGTTCTCTGCTGAAAACCTACTTGTACATACTGTAAGGCTCTGGGGAGGGGGTCTCCTCTGAGGTCTGTTTGCTTCTTCTCCACTAGCGCGGGGACACGCCGTGATGGCGTTACTGAGCGCTCTACAAAATCCTTTATTATTTAATATTATTATTACTTGGTCTCCGCTCCAGGATGGCTGATTATATGGAAAAGGCATCCAAAAACCTTGAGGCTAGCCAAGAATTACAGAAAGCTTGGCATGACCAAAAGGCTGTCTTGGTTGAGTATCAGCCAGGACAGAAGGTATGGGTGTTGGAGCCAGTGGCCCCAGCAGCACTCCAAGACAAATGGTCTGGACCCCATACAATTCTTGAGAAAAAGGGAGAGGTTACCTACTTGGTGGACCTAGGAACTCCCAGGAGCCCCCACAGGGTGCTCCATGTCAACAGACTGAAGGCATATGTCAACAGGGAAGACATGGGCTTGCTCATGGCTACAGATGAGGGACAGGAGGAGGAGAGTGACCCTCTCCCAGACCTACTCACTCAGAACCCTGAGGATGGCTCAGTTGATGGTGTGGCCTTAGATGGCAGCCTCACTGAACATCAGCAACATGACTGTAGACAAGTTTTGCAGGCATACAGGCATATGTTCTCCTTGACACCCAGTCAGACTAACTGGTGTACCCATGTGGTGGACACTGGTGACAGTCTTCCTGTAAAAAGCAACATTTACAGGCAACCTGACCACGTCCGGGACTGTATAAAGACTAAGGTGCAAAAGATGCTGGAATTAGGTGTCATTGAGCCTTCAGAGAGCCCCTGGGCTAGCCCAGTGGTTCTGGTCCCCAAACCCCACACCAAAGATGGCAAGAGAGAGATGAGGTTCTGTGTGGACTACAGAGGACTCAATGCTGTCACCAGGACAGATGCACACCCTATTCCAAGGGCAGATGAGCTCATTGACAAGTTGGCTTCTGCCAAATATTTGAGCACATTTGACTTGACAGCTGGCTACTGGCAAATCAGGTTAGCTGAGGAGTCTAAAGCCAAAATTGCATTTTCTACCCCAGGTGGGCATTATCAATTTGTGGTGATGCCCTTTGGTTTGAAAAATGCACCTGCCACCTTTTAAAGGTTGGTGAATCAAGTCCTTACTAGGTTGGATGACTTTTGCTCAGCCTATCTAGATGATATTGCGGTCTTCAGCTCCACCTGAGAGGATCACCTGGTCTACCTGAAGGAAGTGCTTGAGGCTCTGCAAAAGGCAGGCCTCACTATCAAGGTAACAAAGTGCCAGATAGGGCAGAGTAAGGTTGTATACCTGGGCCACCTTGTAGGTGGAGGCCAAGTTCAACCACTGGAGAGTAAGATCCAGACCATCAAGGACTGGTCCCCTCCAACTACCCAGACTCAGGTCAGAGCTTTCTTGGGCCTGACTGGGTACTACAGGACGTTTGTTAAGAACTATGGGTCCATTGTGACTCCTCTTGATGATCTGACATCCAAGAAGATGCCCAAAAAGGTTCAGTGGACAGTATACTGTCAAAAGGCATTTGATGACCTGAAGATGGCCATGTGCTCTGCACCTATCCTGAAGAGTCCTGACTACTCAAGAGAGTTCATTGTCCAAACAGATGCTTCTGAGTTGGGAGTGGGAGCAGTGCTTTCACAGCTTAATGTAGATGGTCAAGACCAGCCCATTGCTTTTATTAGCAGAAGGCTGACCCCCAGAGAAAAACGTTGGTCAGCCATTGAGAGGGAGGCCTTTGCTGTGGTTTGGGCCCTGAAGAAGCTGAGGCCATACTTGTTGGGTACTCACTTCAAGATTCAGACCGACCATAAGCCCCTCTTATGGCTTAATCAGATGAAGGGTGAAAACCCCAAACTACTCAGGTGGTCCATTTCCCTACAGGGGATGGACTTTACAGTGGAGCACCGCCCAGGGACTGACCATGACAACGCAGATGGTCTCTCCAGGTACTTCTACTTAGAACATGAAGACACAACTGGTCAAGGTTAGTCTAATGTCCCTGCGTTTGGGAGGGGGTTGTGTAGGAGAGTAGGGTCTGCTATCCTATGGTCACCCCAAATTTTTGCTTTTTGCTTCACTGGTTTATGACTTAATGTGGCTGTGGGCCTGCTAATCAGACCCACAGCCTGCTGTTCTCTCTCTATATTACTGCCAATGCACTTCAGGTGCATTACGAATTGGAACTGGTTCACCTTATTGGCCCCTGTAACAGTGTACCCTAGGTACCCAAGGCATAGGTGTTTCCAAGGCCTACCAGGGGCTGCAGCATGTATTGTGCCACTCCTGGCCTGGCCTCCATATTTGACACAACTGGCTGATCACTCAGCTGGGGCAAGTTGGTGTAACCACCTCTTGCTTAGGTGTAGTATACCTATACCTAACCTAAACAAGACACATATATTCCTATCAGCCACTCCTATGGAAGGCCTCAGCAATCCTGGAGGCAGAGTGCGTGGAAATATGTGAGATGGTGCTCTAGCATGAGCTGAGCCTGCCTGCAGCTGTCGGGAACAACTCCCTTAGCTGTTCCGGGATAGTGCCATACCATATACACTTAAGTGCATTATAATCCTCGTGGTTATATGCTAACTTTGGTTTGGCTTTATCAAAACATGCCGAGTAAGGTGTCATACGATTTGGAATACTATCCCCTCGATAGTTCTGTCGACGGGGATAGCATTCCACCCTTCTAGAGGCACACAACATGTGCTTAGCCTTAACCCCGGTTAAAGTTAACCAGAGCCTCAGCATCACAAAATGGATGCTGCCACCACAGACACAAGTCTGACCTCCTGCTGCTGGGAGTCCTTCCAGCGAGGGAGGCTTGGACAAAGGGTTTCCTGCCTTGGGAGGTGCGAGCACCACCCCAGACAGGATTTTGTGTATTGGGTAGGACAGGGCTGAATAGAAACAGACATGCCCGGGGCACACAAGGTGTCCCCGTGCATAAGCCAGTCCAAACCGGTTCTGGGACTTTCCAGACCCAGGCCTGGCGAGGAGCTGGACAAAGGAAAGGGGGTGTAACCGCCCCCCTTCCTGGTCCCACCCAGAGGAGGGACCTAGCAGATGATCTACCCCTCAGATTGGGAATAAGAGTGGGAGCAGTGCCATAGCACCTCAGATCATCCTGAATCAACTTGAAACTAAGAAGACGACTGGACTTCGACATTCTGCTGCACAGAAGACTGAAGAGTATCTCCCTTGGGCCTAGGAGTGGCCACCCTGTGAACACAGGTACCAACCAGCAACTCGAAGTCTGCTTTGCCGCCGCCTCCCACCGGAGCCCGAGCCCAGAGCCTGACAAGACCCAGACTCCCAGACTTCTCACAGCCCGATCCACAGTCCCTGCAAAGAAGGGACCCGTGGAAGCACCGAGAGACGTGGGACCGGACCTCTTGGAAGACACCCGAAAAGCTGACTGCGCAGCATCCGAGGCATCCTCGACGTTGTGCTTTGGGGACTGAGAACCCCCACCACCGAGCAGCCCTTGCACCGAAGATCAGCCCCCCAGCATCTCCACGATCTGCATGGGGCCCTTTTGCATTGTGCCACTCGACGCGCCATCCCGGCCACTAGCCACGTGGTCAGTGGCCATCTTGGCGATGAAACCGACAAACTACACTGCGGGTCTGGTTGCTCCAGACTTGCCCTTGCTCCTGTAAAAGGTAGCACCCGCTCTGACCTTGCTGGTCCGAGTGATAAGCCTTTTTCGATTCCTGCTTGGCTTGCATTAGCCAAGGCCTGTTTGCTCCAATCAAGTTGCCGACACCGCCAACAGCGAGAAGCCTGCGTGCGACAGCTCGTGATCGACTCCTGGATGTCCTCGACCTCTTCGTGTCCACGTGGCTTCAGAGAGAAGCTACACCTCAACGCCTGTTTGCACCCGACATCGCCTGGTTCCAATCTGGTTCCACGGTAGTCACTGGCTAGTGACTTTGAACATTGTCCCCTCTGCTTTCAGGTCTTCACAACATCAGATCCACCCTTGGATCCACCGGAACTCTTCACATCGAGCCGCCTGCAGCATCTTCAGCTCCAAGCACCATCGACCAGCATGACGAAACCCGACACTACTTCGACCCTATGCACCCGCATCCGGTGGGTGAGGTAACTCAACAACGCCGGTGTTCCCACACTGGTACACACCTCTAGTGTCTGTGTCTTAAGTTTCACTCCTCTAGGTCACTCGGAAGGTTCCTAACTAACTTTATAACTTTTACGCACCATAGACATTGCATTGGTGAGTGTGTGCACTTTAAACACTGCACCCGAGTCCCGCGGGCCTTTCCCGACTTAGTCACTGCTAGTCTTGATCAGCTCCAGCGATTCCCAAGGCCCTAGGCCTATTTCCTTTTCGATTGGTATCTCTTATACCACTTTCTTAGTATATGGTTTAGGTGGCCCCTAGGGCTCATCCATATTGTGCAACTTTTGTGTATTTTAAACTGTGTTTTGTTTAACGCTTGTGCTTCTGTGCTCATAAAGAGTTCAGGGGATATTTGTAGTTAATAAATGTATATATATTTTCAATATATATCTGTGTGGTGTCCTTTCATTTGGTATTCAAGGGGGTTGTATATGGTAAAACAGCTGGCTTCACATGCCTTTCAGAGTTTAGCCTAAGACTGCTTTGTCCACGTTACCACTAGGATAACTGGTCTATAAGGTTGACTTACAACCAATCAACATAAGGGTTGCTTGGCATGATACAAGGTGATCACTAGAACTAGTGAGCATCATATACCAGGCCAACTTCTCACAGTTATGGCCCTGCTCCGACAGGAACACAGCAATGCGATGGTCCGCATTACTGAAACTGAATGCAGCATCTCCTCGGTTGAAGACGACGCCCAGAGATTGAAAGAACAGGTGACCCAATTACAAACCAAAGCCAATGAACTACATAAACGGGCTGAGAACAGATCTAGATGCAACAATCTGCGCCTGGTAGGAATTCCAGAAGGCTAAGAACAAGGCCCGGTGGGGTCCTTTGGTGAGCAATGAATCACCTCATGGATGCACAAGATGCAATATCATCTTAGTTTCGCATCTGCTCCCTCACACCGAAACCCCTCCCCCCCCCCGGGTGCCCCGCACTGCCCATCATTGCCAGGATCCTCAATTTCAGAGACAGAGACTCAATCTTATGACAGGCCCGCATTCAGAAAACCCTATTCTACCAAAACCGTACTATTATGATATTCCCAGACTACACAAGTGAGGTCCAGACCCAAAGATGTTCGTACATGGAAGTCAAGCAAAAGTTGTGCTCTCTTAATCTACAATATAGACTGCTCATCCCGGCTCAGCTACGCATTGTCTTTCAGGATAAAACATATTTTTTTGACACCCTGGATTCGGCTTGGACCTGGCTGACCGAAGAACGCCCTCTCAGACTCAGAGCCCTGACCCTGCCCTCAAATGCCCGAGCCACTTCCACTACCACCCCTACTTCAAGAGGGAGGCGTACGCATTCCTGCAACGGTCGAAGAACAAGCAGAGCCAGATCGGGCTTGCTGGCAACTGAGGCCCTGGACCCCAAACGCTGGGAGCTGTCCACCGGAGCCTGCCCTCCACCGAAGACTGGCTCTCGAGATCACTCACCCGTGAGAGACAACTCTCCTAAGACTTTGGGCGCCAAATCCACAGACTCAGACATCTCCTGGAGCCCGGAATTTCTCGATTGACATGTCCCGTGAGGAACCATGACCGGTGCTCTCCAGGCCAGAGTGACCTCTTTATACATGGACACAACACACCCCACCAGTCAGCTAAATCTGCTGAATACGATCTTATACTGTAATGAGGGGGGTCCTCCAAGCTACCCTGAAACTAAACATTATAGCTTAGCCTGTTTCTTCTACAGTTATAGGTCGACAGATGCTTCTGTTCTCGAAATATAGGGTGGGGGGTGGCAGGTTTTGGACTGTTGGCTTGGGTTCGCCCCTAGTTAAGCAGGTCAATGTTCACAGCACTTCAGCCTTACACCAACACGACCTTACATTCCAACTACACACCAACAGGCGAGGCCTCCAGCCACCACCAGTTATCGCCCAAGCATTCCCTTCACAACAGCAGGACCCCGGGATTCCTTGGGCCCCCCACACTGACCATGACACAGACGGTACATAGAGAGGACTCTCTCCTGTTAATGTCTTGGAATGTCAACTGCCTGCTGGACAGAATCAAGCGGACCGCTGTTCTGCGACACTCCCAACATACTCCTGCTCCAGGAAACCCATCTCATGGGTAATCTCTGTCCCTTCCTCGCGAGATACGTGTTCGACAGATCCTGGCACTCAGGCTTCACACAGGGCTCACCCGGAGGTGCGATCCTCCTGAGCGTAACTTGCCCTTTGTGCCTACTCAAAGCACCAGGGATCCCCACGGACGCTTTGTTGCTCTCTCCGGAACAATGGGCGCAAACGCCCCAACGTCCTCTCCATCTGTGACAGGCACACACAGACTCTAGACTACACTGCTGAAGTGATTAGCTCCTTGCCGCCGGAAACAATGGTGGAAGGAGGAGACTTCAATGCAGTGATGCAGCACAGTCTCGACACCACAGGGACCCCCACTGCCTCATGCGTTCTATATGCCAAGCAATTGGAAAGCTGGACGGAAGCCATGTGTATTTGTGACATATGGTGGACATGGAACCCGCAGGACACCCAATACACTCAACCTCTGCAGCACACCACACTCAGGCCGCATCAACATGATATTTATGCCGGCTCTTGAATGTCGCAGGGTCAGAGAAATAGTTATCCCTCCCCAAGGCATTTCGGATCACTCACCCTTGCTCCTAACCTTGTGGAGGATGAACGCTTGGTTTAAAAAAAACTAGAAATTCAAGGAAGCAATCGGAGCAGGAACTTAGGCAGTACTTTCGCACTAATCAAGATTCTGTCTCCTTCCTGGGTACCCTTTGGGAGGCGGGTAAGGCCACCACGCGCGGTTTTGACAAGGGCCACCTTAAAGCCCAAAGAGCAGCCCCAGATAACAGGCTCGCCGTCCTCGAGGCCAAAGCGACCCGACCCGGAGGGAGCTCATCTGGGGCAACAAACAATTCCCAGTTGCACCTACTGGCCCTGGTGAGAGATGAAATTAAACAAATCTCGCTAGACTCGGCGAAGCTCCTATGGAGGTACTCCATCGCTCGCATATAGGGATGGGGTGATAAAAATGGGAGCATACTACATTGGTTAGAGTCATACCTCTTGGCGAACAGGATAATTCTATAAATCTGGGACTCCGAAGGGATTACCCACCGCTAGCCCAGAGCAATGGATCAAGCCTTCGCTGACTATTATTCTGCCCGAGGCCTGAACTCTCTCTATCAGGGCAGACCACCCTAGAAACCTCCACCTTCCTAGGCTTAGCGCGGGAAACAACCATTACAATGCAACTTTTACAACACACTACTGTTACAACAAAACGTTTACAACGCAAGATCCATTAAAACGCATGTCATTACAACGCAGTCATTACAACGCATACCATTACAACGCATACCATCACAATGCATGTCATTAAAACACAGTCATTACAACACATACCATCACAACGCATGGTACCCTTACACTATCCAGCACTTACCCTACTGTTGCACCCCCTGGAGTTAGAATAGTAACTTTTACCCCTACACTATCCAACACTTATCCTACTGTTGCAACCCCCTGGAGTTAGAATAGTAATTTTTACCCCTATACTATCCAATACTTACCATACATGCAATGTATTGGTATGCGTTGTAATGGTATGCGTTGTAAAGGTAGTATGCGTTGTAATGGTAGTTTTAGGAAATTCGTTGTAATGGAATGCGTTGTAAAGGATGTTCCGTTGTAAAAATTGCATTGTAAAGGCATGCTTTGTGAAAGTATGCGTTGTAACATCATACATCCCCTAGCGCAGTCGGATCAGCCGCAATGGATTACCTATCCAACACGAGGAAATACAAGATGCACTCTCACACGTCACAGCCGGGAAAACACCAGGCCCTGACGGCTACCCACAGGAGTATTACTCCGCCTACCGAGACATACTCCTCCCACGCCTCGCTGCCCTATATACAGAGGCCGTAGAAACGGACTCCTTCCCTCTGGAGACCAATGCGGTCACAATAGTCATCATTCCCAAAACCCAACCACCCTCATCAGCCCGCATGATTATTGCCCCATATCTCTAATTAATACAGAGGTCAAAAGGTACGCCACCGTCCTGGCTCAACGTCTCAGACCATACCTCAACAAACTCATCCACCCCGACCAGTTCGGCTTCATGCCGGCGCAGAGTACCAGACACTGTTTTAGGCGCCTCCATCTGGCCTCGGCCAACCGACAGTCGCTAACCCCTTATATGGCTCTTCTCCTAGTCGACTTCGAGAAAGCTTTTGACTCAGTCAACTGGCGATATCTGGACGATGTCCTGGCTGCTATGGGCATGGGCCTGGACTTCCACCGTTTGGTTCTGCTCCTGTACTCCAAACCATAGGTCTTCAATCTATGGGGCGCGACCCCCAGGGGGGGCGTGGAGTCATTGGAAGGGGGTCGCGCATTCACCTGCCTCGCTGCTGCCTCGAATCCAAAACGTTTACCTTTCGTTTTGGATTCGAAATAATTACACTCAGAAACCTCTCTGATTGGAGGACAGGGCAAAATAAGCCAATCAGAATGTGGCTACGTCTTTAATGCCTGTCCTCCAATCAGAGACTGCAGCATGCACACCAGGAAATGCCCGCGAACTTTGTCCAAAAAGATGGACCAGCACCTTCGACAATGCAGCCTTTATTTCCACGTAGTTCTGCGCTGTCACTGCTGCCTTTCACTGGACCCAGCTGTCTGTCTTGCCCCATGGCCGCTTTCACCTCGTGTCCCTTTTTCCAACACTTCTTCGTGGCTGCCTCTGCATTAGGATCTCCTTCCCGGCTGGTTCCCAAGGCAACCCGAAGCTTCCAGGAATAATTAGGTAAGCCCCCTCCTCGTCCCCCATGCCCTGGCTTTTCAGTTGCAGAAGACATACATTGAATCTTGCACGCACCACGCAAAGACACACACACAGATTCTATGTCAGGAAGCGGAGGCGAGGATTTAGCTAGTCCTTTCTTCATTTTTATTGACAGCAAGTTAGAAGAAATAAAGAAAAAACATCCACCACGAACTACCCTGACCAACATGGCAGCTGTAGTCATGGTGACACAACAGCCAATCAGAGTCCATAAGCCAGCATAAAGGGGTCCCACGACGGAAGTCCTTCCTCTTTCTTCATTGCTGCCGCGTCAAAGATAAGTCGTATTTCCTCACACTTATTCTTGTGGCGTGGCAGTTGTATTGTTGTTGACAGCGTATTTGTCTAATTGATAACTGTCCTTTAAAGCTATAGTGTTGTTATTGACGCAGTAGGCACTTTGGCCCGAGCGTCTTTCTTGCGCGCGTGCGCGGTCTGTAGCGTCTCTGTCAGACGCTGACCGGCTTTTTCCTCAGAGCCCCCTGCGTTTGAGGAGAACACGCGCTGAGGCATAAGCGCTTCGTGTTTCTCTCTGTTTGCCTCGTTCCCCACAGTGACGCTGCTTGTGGCAGCAAGAAAATCGTGTGACTGCTTTTTCTTTCATAAAAATTAAAAAACTGTATTTTTAAAGTCAGTCACTTTTTGGCAATTTTAAGCTTACAATTTTTATCTGAAATTGTTTGTGGGTACCTGTGTGGGGAACAACCCCTTTTTATATAGATTGGGGCGTATTTCTGTGTATGGGTGCCCGATCATCTGCACAAATGCAGACTCGTCAAGAACTAGAGGGTATGCCTGTTGAATCTGAACAGCCTCCTCAGCCCTTATTGCGCCCTCCTGTAGAGGTTGACAGACTCCTGTCTTCGGCCATCGCCCAGGCTCTGGCACGTCTACAGGATAGTGTCAATAAACTGTCAGCCCATGTTTTTAAATCTGGCTCAGGTGTTTTTGGGGACAGTGGGGCTGGGCCCAGTGGTGTATTTTCTGTACCTCCACGCACGGCCAGAAAGCGTGACGCGGGGCACCTGGAAGGCTTCAGTAAACTTGCTGAGGTCTTCCATAAGAGTGCGCGCACGCTAAGAAGCGCACCCTTCCGGGGGGACGACTCACCCGGGAATATTGGTGGTACTTCCACCCAGGACCTTGACCCGGAAGAAGGGTTTCCCCTTGAGGGAGTGGATGACGAGGAAGACTTTGATGAAGAAGATGATGATGCATCTTCTGAGGATATGTCTGACATTAGTAGGTCTTGGCGCCCTAAATCTAATGTCTCTGAGTGTGGTGAAGGTGACTTTGTGGCACCGGATATGTTTGATCCTAATTCTATTTATAGACCACGCTCCTCGGAGTGGGTCCCTGAAAAATCTACGGCTGATTATGTGGCCGCTAAACTTGGACAGCCCCTTTCTCAGGATGTCAGGCTACGCTTACGCTCTGAGTGTCCTCGCCCTTCTCTTCCCAATAGAGTGGCAGCCACTCCGGAAATTGACCCGAAGTTGTGTACCTTTTTCGCTAAGTATATAAAAGATCCTAAGAAGGGAATGGACAGGTCCTGGAAGGCTTGTCAAGACAAGCTGTTGGATGTTGTCGGACCTCTAACAAAAATCATTGAGCTTGCCCAATGCTCTAAGGAATCAGGTTTGCCTCTACCAGTGGACGACGTGGCAGGCTGGGCACAGAGGGCAGTTTGTCTCCTTGGCAACGCCAACTGTGCTCTCTCTGCGGAGCGTCGCAGGTCTCTTTTGCTTAAGATTGACCCGAAATTGGGTGAATTATCCTCTTCAGAAGCAGGGTCAGTAGCGCAGGGTACTTTGTTTGGCGATCCCTTTGTTAAGGAGCTTGGCAAATTTGTGGCTACTTTTTCTGCCTTGGACAAGGCCCAGGCTTCAATGAAAAAAATGTTCCCTAAAAAGGTTTTTGGCGGGGCCGGCAGAGGCAGGGGTCGCTCTTCTGGCCGCCAGTACCAACAAGGCCCCAATAGAGGTCAGTTCAAAAGGAACAACGGATGGAACGACGGACGTCAAGGTTCCTTTTATCCTTCCCGTGGAGGCGGAGGTCAGGGCAGAGGACGTGGTGGCAACCAGTTCAACGCCAAAGGATTCAACTGTGAGTTTTTCCATCATTTCTCCAGTACGTCTGGGGGGAAGGATTGCTCTTTTTCTTCAGGCCTGGTTGCATCTCACGTCAGACCCTTGGGTTCTGGAATCGGTCCAAGGCTTTCATATAGAGTTTTACGGCTCCCCTGTTCAACTCTCACGTCCTCGACCGTTGGTTTTTTCTCTCGCAGATCAAAAACTTATAGACGTGGAAGTTCATGCTATGCTGCAAAAAGGCGCTATCTCTCTTTCCTCTCTTCATCCAAACGGCTTTCTCAGCAACATCTTTCTGGTCGAGAAAAAAGACAAAGGGTTCAGACCAGTCATCAATCTCTGTTCGTTCAACGAATGGCTCATTTACAGACATTTCAAGATGGAGGGCATCCATCTATTGAGGGACCTCCTTCTGCAGAACGATTGGTTGGTACGTTTGGATCTGAAGGATGCATATCTCTCAGTTCCGATTTACCCTCCACATCGCCGCTTCCTACAGTTCATGTGGAGAGATCAGATCTACGAGTTTCTTACTCTTCCCTTTGGTCTTTCCTCAGCACCTTGGTGCTTTACCAAACTCCTACGTCCTGTAGTGGAACATCTTCGCACCATGGGTTTTCGTCTAATAATTTACTTGGACGACATTCTTTTAATGAATCAATCAAAGGATCTCCTCCTCCATCAACTTCAGGTGACCATAACTACTCTTCAATCTCTGGGGTTCATAATCAACGCCCAGAAATCAGAGCTCATCCCTCAGCAGGAAATGACTTTTCTGGGATTTCTGATAAAGACTACGGATGCGACGTTACATCTTCCTTCTCAAAAGATCTCCAAGATCAAAAAGGAGATTCGCAAAGTCCTCCGTCGGGACCGGATTTCTCTCCGTCTCCTGGCCAGGATAGTGGGCTTACTATCCTCGTCGATCCAGGCCATTTTTCCAGGCCCGCTTGATTACAGAGCTCTCCAAAGACTCAAAGCGTTCCATCTCCGGAAAGGTCTCACTTATTCGGAACTCATTTCTTTATCCACGGAGGCCAGATCGGAGCTCCTTTGGTGGTTGGATCACATGGAGGCGTGGAACGGGAAGGCGATTTTTCGGATCCCGCCCGGATCTTGTGATCGAGTCGGATGCCAGCCGCCAAAGATGGGGAGCCCGGTGCGGCTCCCTTTCTGTGGGAGGCAGATGGACGGAGGAGGAACTTCATCTCCACATCAACTGCTTGGAACTCCTTGCGGGTTTGTTTGCAATTCGCTTGTTCACGACGAACAAAGTTTCTTGTTGTGTCCTCCTTCGGATGGACAACACGACTGCGGTCAGGTATATCAACCGCCTGGGCGGCACCCACTCCAAAGTCCTAGCGGATCTAGCGAAGGACTTCTGGAACTATTGTCTTCTTCGCCAGATTTCGGTCTTGGCAGAGTATCTTCCCGGAGTACTGAACTCTGTGGCGGATTGGCAATCCAGGAATTTCCGGGATGCCAGCGATTGGAAGCTGGATCCTGCGGTCTTTCAAATGATCTCAGAGCTTTGGGGCCTTCCTCAAGTGGACTTGTTTGCGTCCAGATGGAATGCCCAACTTCCCAGGTTCTACAGCTGGAAACCAGATCCGGGTGCGGAAGCAGTGGATGCCTTCCTACAGGACTGGACCCGGTTTCCAGCTTACGCTTTCCCCCCGTTACTATTCATTCAAAGGGTAGCAGCCCAGGTCCGCAGACAACGAGCTTCTCTCATATTGATCACTCCTATATGGAAAGCTCAATGCTGGTTCCCTTCTCTTCTGGAATTATCTTGGGACAGTCCTATTCAGCTCCCCTTATCCGATCTCATTCTGACGGATCCATTGGGACATCCTCACCCTCTGGTTCTCCAAGGCCATCTACGTCTTATGGCCTGGAGGATTTCAGGAGACGTTGGTCTAACGACTCACTTTCGAAAGACGCTGAACTCCTCATTCAGCGAGCTTGGGCCCCGAGTACCACCAAACGATACCGATCTGCCTGGAACAGATGGGTTCGTTGGTGTGTGGCAAAACACTTGGATCCCGTGGGCTCTCCTGTGACGGAAGTAATTAACTTCCTTGCTAAGCTTTTTCAAGACAAACTTGCTTATTGTACCATCAATTCCTTCAGATCAGCAATTTCTGCGGGTCATGCCCTGGTGGATGGTTCTCCGGTGGGAGAGCATCCTTGGGTTTGCAAACTTCTCAAGGGTATTCGACTGTCGCGTCCTCCTGAACCGCGTTATTCTGGTCTTTGGGACGTTAATGTGGTTTTACGCTTCCTTCTTTCTTGGCAGGATAACGAATACCTTTCACGCAAGGAGCTTTCGGCTAAATTAGCTATTCTCCTTTGTCTCATTTCTTGCAAAAGGGCTTCCGATGTTCGCGCTCTTGATGTTTCTGCTAGAGTTTTTACCCCGGAAGGTGTTACTTTTACTGTCTCTAGACGAACAAAGTGTAATACCAGGTCAGTATCTTATCCAGCCTTTCCGGAGTCACCTAAACTTTGTGTTGTTCGTTGTCTAAAGACTTATGAGGATGTAACTTTGGAATTTCGACCCCCGGGCGAAAGACAATTGCTAATTGCGATTAGGAAGCCTTTTAAAGCGGTTTCTTCTCCCACCATTGCCAGATGGGTCCGGTGGATCATGTCAGAGGCTGGAATTGACATTTCAAACTTTGGCGCTCACTCCACTAGAGGCGCCATGGCTTCCAAGGCTGTCCAGGTTGGGGGCAGATTGGAAGATATCATGAATGCAGCGGATTGGTCCTCGGATTCAACTTTTAAGAAGTTTTATTTTAAACCAATCCATGAAGCGACATCTTTGGTGGTGAGTAAGCTTTAAACAAGCAAAATCCTCGCCTCCGCTTCCTGACATAGAATGAGAAATTTCCTAGTTCACACAAAGGAAAGTTTCAATTCTATTAAGGACGCGGAGGCGAGGATTTTCCCACCCTGGCTTTGTCCAGCCTTCCCTCCCGATCCTATGCAATCCAAGCTTAGTTCTCCATTTGAGGGAAGTATCTTTTTCCTTTTGCTTATGAATGATGTGTTCATTGACTGTTATGTTACTGCATATTTACTGATGCTATTGCATTTAGTTTTGCCCTCTTCCATTGCAATGTGTATAATGCTTCAGCATTGTTCTGGACGAGATATTATTATTTTTTCTCTTCCCTAGGCTCCGATCAGAAAACGGACTGAAGGGTAGGAGAATTCTTTTTACCGGCAGCAGCGAAAGAGGAAGGACTTCCGTCGTGGGACCCCTTTATGCTGGCTTATGGACTCTGATTGGCTGTTGTGTCACCATGACTACCGCTGCCATGTTGGTCAGGGTAGTTCGTGGTGGATGTTTTTTCTTTATTTCTTCTAACTTGCTGTCAATAAAAATGAAGAAAGGACTAGCTAAATCCTCACCTCCGCGTCCTTAATAGAATTGAAACTTTCCTTTGTGTGAACTAGGAAATTTCTCATTATTATCTGTTTCTTCCATTGAGCAATGTGGGTGGGGGTGGGAGGGGGACAGGAAAAAGGCTCCAGTTAAATTTTATGACTGTGGAATTGTGTTTGTTTTCGGTGTACTTTCTGTTTTTGTTGCAGCAGTTTCATATTCATTTTTGTAACATTGAAATGTTTATTTTCCATGTTCTTTCCGTTTTTATTTTTGACACAGGAGATTAATATGATGCCTTTGTGCAACTACAGTTGACACACTCGAAACAAAAATGATGGTTATTTGTTCATGTGTAAAGCATCCATGATTGCACCTTACTTGATGTGGTTTTTGTAGTACAAAAAACGTTATAACGAGGAGGAATCATTTAAAACCTGTGTGGGAAGAGTTCATCTGAGGACATCATTTTTTGTCAAAAAGTTCTAAATAGATTGGGGACTATGAGCTCATAGAAACCTCATAGAAACCTGAATAGCCTTCTGAATTTCAGATGTGGTTAGAAACAGATAATTATGTCCTGCAAAGAAAGATATTGGTGTTATACACATTAGAAAAATTATGACATGTGTTTTGCAAAGAAACAAGATTCCAAGACATGGAGTATTTATAATTGTGTAGTTCAAATGTATTAAGACAGCTTCTATAAATGACGAGCAATAGAAGTACTATTTGCGGTAATACAGCAAAAAATAAGAATATGTCAGAACATTTAGTCAGGCATGTAGCTACAACTTCAGTTTTAATGCAGAAGTATCTATGAGTAAAACCATAGCATTAGTCAGCAAACGTGGCCAAGCACTAACTCTAGAAATGTCCATTTAGTTAATTCTTAACTTTTTCATACCTCTTTTACTATTCTGACCCCCCCCCAAAAACAAGTCTTTCTAAACTCTTCCCCCTCCGTCTCCCTTTTACTCATCCCAAGCCTCCTACTACTGCCGTGAGCTCCAAAACATCCCTCCGCTATCCTTCTCAATCCAAATAACATAATACCATATCCACCACTCAAATTACTTGCCTTTTTCACTATACTAATTTTACCACTAATGCTTTATGGGTTCTGGAGAAGCATGCTACTTGCTGAAAAAGCGATCTGACATTTCTTCAGGGGTAATAAGCGCTATATAAATGCAATTACAATAAAATACAATATCTTTGACACACTGCAGCAGTGAATGCTCTGTGGGTCTTCAGTTCATATAGAACACATCCCGCCATTTTGTTTGCAATGAGATTTTGTGTCCTAAACTAAGCACAAGTGACTCAACGCTGAATGGAGCCTCCGCATATATGCTGTTGTCATTGTGGTATTGAATACCAATGTGTGCCAAAACTGTTCTCTCGTGGCATAATTTTCCATGACTGGTCTATAAGTTTGTCAGCAATAAATTGTAATAAATCACCCAGATACCAGGGAGGGGAGAAGGAGGCCACAAGGGTGTGAGGTAAATAGTTGTCTGTCTCATGTCAAGGACAGGCTCTCATGGAATTGCTGTGTGTGCTAATTTGGAGGCTACTCCGCTCCTCACCGACTGCCTGTGTGATCTTGAATGATCTAGTTTACCTGTCTGTTAGATTACCGACCTCTGGGTACAATGAACTTCACCCACAAAAAAGAAACAACTGGTGTCTTTTGGCTTCCATCTCTAGACTGTGCTTTGCTACCTTTCACAACCTCTCTTCTGACCCTCACCCTGCAAAGGCCTTTCCAAGACGAAGGCTCAGTTGAGCCATTTTGACCGTGCAACACGTTGTCCTCCACCTGCACCAAATGCATGGAAACACGTGTTTACAATGGGTGCCATTCTCCTTCCAGACACGAAGCCTCCCACTGTACTGAATATCTGGCCTGCATAGCAGGGCACTTCTAGGGGCACTGACATGAACCAGGTCATAGGTCACCTGCTAGGGACAGGAGATACACCGTGAGCATAGGTAGTCTACTTCAAGATGACCTTTGTGTATAGCCCAAGCACACACATCACAAGGGCATACCCCATGGTCGTTCGTTCACCTCATGAACATAATTATAGCCCAGGTTGCTGGACACCAGGGCAGCCAGCCTCTTAGCATTTTCTCGTTGCCTTCAGAAGTTACAGTTCACTTGGTCAAAATGATTCCAAAAACTGAAACAAATAACAAAACCCCAAAAAATATCGGGTGAATTAGCATGACCCTGTGCCCCAGCTAAATAAATCTGAAGCATCCTTCTCTGCACATAACAAACACATAAGGGCAGTAATAATTGGGGGCGCTTTTGGTTGTCTATGATGATGAGTACAAAGTTCTAGAATTTTTTGTTGGAGGGGGTCCTCACGCCTAACTTTTTTTGACAGGGGGGTCTCGGCATCATAAAGTTTGAAGACCTCTGCTCCAAACCGACCGCAAGAGTGCTTGTCAATGAAGCACTCTCGGACGCATTCACAATCAGGAGGGGGACGAGGCCGGGATGGCCTCTCCCGCCCCTCCTTTTCACCCTGCCAATAGAACCCCTGCCCAGGCTTATTCGTGCTGATGACCGGGTCCAGGGCTGGAGGCTCTTATGAGGACAAAATCGCATTATACGCAGACAACGTCCTACTCTTCCATGCAGAGCCGGCCCAATCTGGCCCCAGATGCCTGCAGATACTCTGTATCATCGAACAAGTCTCTGGCTTATGCTTGAACTCTGCAAAATCAACCCTGGTGACCCTACATCTATCTAGAGAATGCTTTGATTGACAGTCTACCATCCCCTTTAGATGGCAATCGTTGAAATACTTAAGAATCTGGGTCGCTCTGCTCTCTGAACTGGCTTGGGCACTTAACATCACCCCACTGGTCACAAAAGACCGCCAGAAGTGGCATGCCCTATTGCTTAACCCACTAGGCAGGGTGGCACTTTTTAAAATTTCCCCGATTCCTCTACATCATTCATAAGACCCCATTCCATATTTCCCGGGCATGGTTCAGGGGTTTAGACAGCTTGACCGCGAGGTTCCTCTGGAATAGTTCTCGTCCATGCATGGCCCTCTCTCGCTTCCAAATTCCACTCTTCTATGGAGGCATGGCTATGACAAACTTGTACCTATTTTACATAGGGAACCAACAAGGCTGGGAACAAGGTTGTGAACAACAAGGCTGGGAACCAACAAGGCTGTTACACATAAGTTGCAAATGGTGCAGCATGCAGCTGCCAGGCTGGTTCTGAAGTGGCCAAAGAAATCCTCAGCGTCTACCGCATTGAACACTCTCCACTGGCTACCAGTGGTCAAACGGGTGCTGTTTAAAATCCTGGTAATTACCTTTAGGGCCTTTCACTTGCAAGGACCAAAGTACATACAAAAGAGGTTTTCCCGATACCATCCATCATGCACCCTTAGATCCTCCAATGCCAACCTGTTGGCTATTCCGACTTTTAGACTCATTTCGAGGGGTGGCAAATCCCTGCCAGTCCTAGGATCCAAAGCATGGAATAAAATCCCCCCGCTCCTCCGTGCTATGGAACGGGAATCTGAGTTCAGAAAAGCACTGAAGACCTGGATTTTCAGTCTCCCTGACACGTGCGCTAGAGCCCTAATATGAGTACCCTGGTCATATTACTGAAAGCAGCCGGACCAGACTCCACGTCAGCTCTGGTCTGTGTAGGCGCTAAGATGCTCCTTGGAGTGACAGTCGTGCGGTATAAAAACCACTTTACATTACATTACATTACATTGCAAACCGCCTCCTAATACTGAACGACTGGTTTAATGGTGGCTGGTCCGACCCTGCCTACAGGACCGAGTTGAAAGACCTGGGACTCTCTCTAATCCAGACTATGATGTACGAGGGACCGATTCCCAGGACCTTCCACACAGTATCCCGTGCAGGTTTGCTGGCCTGGCGTGACTCCCTACGCCATACCAGCTAAGGGAATAGGCTGACCCAGCAAACTCCCCTCTGGCAAGGCACATGGCTTTGAGAAGTGGGTAACCCAGGGGGTTTCTGAGGCTGGGATCTTATTGGTATTTCACAACTCAGGGACGTTTGGGTCGGTGACCATGTACGTTCCTTCTCGGACCTTCAAGTCAGACACTCACTTCACCTGTCACAGTTTATTAGGTACTTACAACTCCTCCACACCCTCAGCGTGCACATAGTAACATGCACGTCGCTTCTAGAACACAGCCCCTTAGTAGCACAAATCACAATGGGGGACTTTGGGAGGGGGTGGGGGTATCACGCATTTATCGCTCATTAAATAACAATGGCCCCACTTCCCTTAACCCACTGAGGACTAGTTGGGAGTCCTGGCTAGGTGCTCTGGAGGACGACGACCGGAGAGACGCCTTGATGGCTCCCAAAACCATCACTGTCTCAGCCTGGCTCCGCTTGGTCCAGCTATACTACCTTCATACCTCCTATCTTACCCATGACCGCCTACATAGGGCAGGCCTAATGCCACACCCATCCTGTACACGCGGTGAAGCAGAACCCGCAGATTTTATTTCCATATGGTATGGTCTTCCCCCTCATAGCTTTCTATTGGGAGTCACTGGTAGCGGAAATTACGGAGGTGCTGGGATGGGAGGGCCCTCACAACCCCTTGAACATACCACTGGGAGTGACAGATGGACTGGACGGCTCTAGAGCAGACAAATTATTCATAAGCACCGCCCTTGTGGTGACCAAACAAGACATTGCAATGGCATGGAAGAATCCCGACCCGCCAAACATAGTCAAATGGCGCAAAGGAGTAGACTGGTGCACCACACAAGAACAACCACGGTATGAGGGCAGGGGATGCCCGGCCAAACATCGCAACATTTGTGGCAAATGATGATGTGTTTCTGTGTCTTTATTGTCATACAACATATGACTCTAATGTATTACAAATGGTAAAGCCGTCCCCCTCAGGTCTGGGTGAGCTCAGACTGTGGTTGGGTGTTTATGAGGGGCACGATGGAGAGCCCGGGGACTGACGGCTCTACAGGTTTCTCACAGTGCTGCCAATGCATGGTGGAGCTTGTGAGATAAACAAGGGGCACACTCTTGTATTCCCACATGTGAAACTGGAGCGGTGCACCTGGCTCTCGTTAGGACTGGTAAAAAATATGAGAATTGCCCTGCAAACGCAAGGGGTAACAAAGATGGGAGATATTTTTCACAAAGTAAAGGTTGGGAATTGGAGGAATATCCCTGAGCAAGGCACCCGCTATCAGCCCTGACTCGATATCACTGCCGTAGAGTCCTGTACGAATTGCCAAAACTATTAGGACAAGACTTGCAAGAGCCACCAGACATGCCGGCACGGTCTGCCGTGATACAGAAGAAGCCCCTGACAAGTTAGTAAGAGGGCTCCATGCTGATGTGCAGGAAGCGCGCAAACCCAGTGCGATTGAAGCAAGATCGGACTCGCAGAGAGACTTGGGTAGGCCTGTAGAAGATAAGGTATGGCTGTAAATGGAAGACAATTTTGGAAAAGGTGATGGACAGAGTTTCTGAATGATGCAGAATACTCCTACCCAGTCAAGAGATCAGGGTTTGATCCATCACCGTTTTTTAGCTCACTGCACCATCCCAGCTTCAGAACCTGGCTATATGCAAATTAGTCTGTTCCTGTCCCAGTGCATGATGGGAACAGGGCAAACCAAACTACCAAGCCAATTCTTATACTGGGAAGGAGACAAGCTACCGGGGACCGGTTTCTGGCATTTCAGCCTCGTCGGCCCGGCTTGCTTGAATCCTGATGGTGCAATGAGCTAGGGACTCACGTCTGAGTATACCCTCCCACACATAGTGTGGATAAAATCAATTTTGGAAAAGGTGATGGACAGAGTTTCTGAATGATGCAGAATACTCCTACCCAGTCAAGAGATCAGGGTTTGATCCATCACCGTTTTTTAGCTCACTGCACCATCCCAGCTTCAGAACCTGGCTATATGCAAATTAGTCTGTTCCTGTCCCAGTGCATGATGGGAACAGGGCAAACCAAACTACCAAGCCAATTCTTATACTGGGAAGGAGACAAGCTACCGGGGACCGGTTTCTGGCATTTCAGCCTCGTCGGCCCGGCTTGCTTGAATCCTGATGGTGCAATGAGCTAGGGACTCACGTCTGAGTATACCCTCCCACACATAGTGTGGATAAAATCCCAGTATAAGAATTGGCTTGGTAGTTTGGTTTGCCCTGTTCCCATCATGCACTGGGACAGGAACAGACTAATTTGCATATAGCCAGGTTCTGAAGCTGGGATGGTGCAGTGAGCTAAAAAACGGTGATGGATCAAGCCCTGATCTCTTGACTGGGTAGGAGTATTCTGCATCATTCAGAAACTCTGTCCATCACCTTTTCCAAAATTGATTTTATCCACACTATGTGTGGGAGGGTATACTCAGACGTGAGTCCCTAGCTCATTGCACCATCAGGATTCAAGCAAGCCGGGCCGACGAGGCTGAAATGCCAGAAACCGGTCCCCGGTAGCTTGTCTCCTTCCCAGTATAAGAATTGGCTTGGTAGTTTGGTTTGCCCTGTTCCCATCATGCACTGGGACAGGAACAGACTAATTTGCATATAGCCAGGTTCTGAAGCTGGGATGGTGCAGTGAGCTAAAAAACGGTGATGGATCAAGCCCTGATCTCTTGACTGGGTAGGAGTATTCTGCATCATTCAGAAACTCTGTCCATCACCTTTTCCAAAATTTATTTTATCCACACTATGTGTGGGAGGGTATACTCAGACGTGAGTCCCTAGCTCATTGCACCATCAGGATTCAAGCAAGCCGGGCCGACGAGGCTGAAATGCCAGAAACCGGTCCCCGGTAGCTTGTCTCCTTCCCAGTATAAGAATTGGCTTGGTAGTTTGGTTTGCCCTGTTCCCATCATGCACTGGGACAGGAACAGACTAATTTGCATATAGCCAGGTTCTGAAGCTGGGATGGTGCAGTGAGCTAAAAAACGGTGATGGATCAAGCCCTGATCTCTTGACTGGGTAGGAGTATTCTGCATCATTCAGAAACTCTGTCCATCACCTTTTCCAAAATTGATTTTATCCACACTATGTGTGGGAGGGTATACTCAGACGTGAGTCCCTAGCTCATTGCACCATCAGGATTCAAGCAAGCCGGGCCGACGAGGCTGAAATGCCAGAAACCGGTCCCCGGTAGCTTGTCTCCTTCCCAGTATAAGAATTGGCTTGGTAGTTTGGTTTGCCCTGTTCCCATCATGCACTGGGACAGGAACAGACTAATTTGCATATAGCCAGGTTCTGAAGCTGGGATGGTGCAGTGAGCTAAAAAACGGTGATGGATCAAGCCCTGATCTCTTGACTGGGTAGGAGTATTCTGCATCATTCAGAAACTCTGTCCATCACCTTTTCCAAAATTGATTTTATCCACACTATGTGTGGGAGGGTATACTCAGACGTGAGTCCCTAGCTCATTGCACCATCAGGATTCAAGCAAGCCGGGCCGACGAGGCTGAAATGCCAGAAACCGGTCCCCGGTAGCTTGTCTCCTTCCCAGTATAAGAATTGGCTTGGTAGTTTGGTTTGCCCTGTTCCCATCATGCACTGGGACAGGAACAGACTAATTTGCATATAGCCAGGTTCTGAAGCTGGGATGGTGCAGTGAGCTAAAAAACGGTGATGGATCAAGCCCTGATCTCTTGACTGGGTAGGAGTATTCTGCATCATTCAGAAACTCTGTCCATCACCTTTTCCAAAATTGATTTTATCCACACTATGTGTGGGAGGGTATACTCAGACGTGAGTCCCTAGCTCATTGCACCATCAGGATTCAAGCAAGCCGGGCCGACGAGGCTGAAATGCCAGAAACCGGTCCCCGGTAGCTTGTCTCCTTCCCAGTATAAGAATTGGCTTGGTAGTTTGGTTTGCCCTGTTCCCATCATGCACTGGGACAGGAACAGACTAATTTGCATATAGCCAGGTTCTGAAGCTGGGATGGTGCAGTGAGCTAAAAAACGGTGATGGATCAAGCCCTGATCTCTTGACTGGGTAGGAGTATTCTGCATCATTCAGAAACTCTGTCCATCACCTTTTCCAAAATTGATTTTATCCACACTATGTGTGGGAGGGTATACTCAGACGTGAGTCCCTAGCTCATTGCACCATCAGGATTCAAGCAAGCCGGGCCGACGAGGCTGAAATGCCAGAAACCGGTCCCCGGTAGCTTGTCTCCTTCCCAGTATAAGAATTGGCTTGGTAGTTTGGTTTGCCCTGTTCCCATCATGCACTGGGACAGGAACAGACTAATTTGCATATAGCCAGGTTCTGAAGCTGGGATGGTGCAGTGAGCTAAAAAACGGTGATGGATCAAGCCCTGATCTCTTGACTGGGTAGGAGTATTCTGCATCATTCAGAAACTCTGTCCATCACCTTTTCCAAAATTGATTTTATCCACACTATGTGTGGGAGGGTATACTCAGACGTGAGTCCCTAGCTCATTGCACCATCAGGATTCAAGCAAGCCGGGCCGACGAGGCTGAAATGCCAGAAACCGGTCCCCGGTAGCTTGTCTCCTTCCCAGTATAAGAATTGGCTTGGTAGTTTGGTTTGCCCTGTTCCCATCATGCACTGGGACAGGAACAGACTAATTTGCATATAGCCAGGTTCTGAAGCTGGGATGGTGCAGTGAGCTAAAAAACGGTGATGGATCAAGCCCTGATCTCTTGACTGGGTAGGAGTATTCTGCATCATTCAGAAACTCTGTCCATCACCTTTTCCAAAATTGATTTTATCCACACTATGTGTGGGAGGGTATACTCAGACGTGAGTCCCTAGCTCATTGCACCATCAGGATTCAAGCAAGCCGGGCCGACGAGGCTGAAATGCCAGAAACCGGTCCCCGGTAGCTTGTCTCCTTCCCAGTATAAGAATTGGCTTGGTAGTTTGGTTTGCCCTGTTCCCATCATGCACTGGGACAGGAACAGACTAATTTGCATATAGCCAGGTTCTGAAGCTGGGATGGTGCAGTGAGCTAAAAAACGGTGATGGATCAAGCCCTGATCTCTTGACTGGGTAGGAGTATTCTGCATCATTCAGAAACTCTGTCCATCACCTTTTCCAAAATTGATTTTATCCACACTATGTGTGGGAGGGTATACTCAGACGTGAGTCCCTAGCTCATTGCACCATCAGGATTCAAGCAAGCCGGGCCGACGAGGCTGAAATGCCAGAAACCGGTCCCCGGTAGCTTGTCTCCTTCCCAGTATAAGAATTGGCTTGGTAGTTTGGTTTGCCCTGTTCCCATCATGCACTGGGACAGGAACAGACTAATTTGCATATAGCCAGGTTCTGAAGCTGGGATGGTGCAGTGAGCTAAAAAACGGTGATGGATCAAGCCCTGATCTCTTGACTGGGTAGGAGTATTCTGCATCATTCAGAAACTCTGTCCATCACCTTTTCCAAAATTGATTTTATCCACACTATGTGTGGGAGGGTATACTCAGACGTGAGTCCCTAGCTCATTGCACCATCAGGATTCAAGCAAGCCGGGCCGACGAGGCTGAAATGCCAGAAACCGGTCCCCGGTAGCTTGTCTCCTTCCCAGTATAAGAATTGGCTTGGTAGTTTGGTTTGCCCTGTTCCCATCATGCACTGGGACAGGAACAGACTAATTTGCATATAGCCAGGTTCTGAAGCTGGGATGGTGCAGTGAGCTAAAAAACGGTGATGGATCAAGCCCTGATCTCTTGACTGGGTAGGAGTATTCTGCATCATTCAGAAACTCTGTCCATCACCTTTTCCAAAATTTATTTTATCCACACTATGTGTGGGAGGGTATACTCAGACGTGAGTCCCTAGCTCATTGCACCATCAGGATTCAAGCAAGCCGGGCCGACGAGGCTGAAATGCCAGAAACCGGTCCCCGGTAGCTTGTCTCCTTCCCAGTATAAGAATTGGCTTGGTAGTTTGGTTTGCCCTGTTCCCATCATGCACTGGGACAGGAACAGACTAATTTGCATATAGCCAGGTTCTGAAGCTGGGATGGTGCAGTGAGCTAAAAAACAGTGATGGATCAAGCCCTGATCTCTTGACTGGGTAGGAGTATTCTGCATCATTCAGAAACTCTGTCCATCACCTTTTCCAAAATTGATTTTATCCACACTATGTGTGGGAGGGTATACTCAGACGTGAGTCCCTAGCTCATTGCACCATCAGGATTCAAGCAAGCCGGGCCGACGAGGCTGAAATGCCAGAAACCGGTCCCCGGTAGCTTGTCTCCTTCCCAGTATAAGAATTGTCTTGGTAGTTTGGTTTGCCCTGTTCCCATCATGCACTGGGACAGGAACAGACTAATTTGCATATAGCCAGGTTCTGAAGCTGGGATGGTGCAGTGAGCTAAAAAACGGTGATGGATCAAGCCCTGATCTCTTGACTGGGTAGGAGTATTCTGCATCATTCAGAAACTCTGTCCATCACCTTTTCCAAAATTGATTTTATCCACACTATGTGTGGGAGGGTATACTCAGACGTGAGTCCCTAGCTCATTGCACCATCAGGATTCAAGCAAGCCGGGCCGACGAGGCTGAAATGCCAGAAACCGGTCCCCGGTAGCTTGTCTCCTTCCCAGTATAAGAATTGGCTTGGTAGTTTGGTTTGCCCTGTTCCCATCATGCACTGGGACAGGAACAGACTAATTTGCATATAGCCAGGTTCTGAAGCTGGGATGGTGCAGTGAGCTAAAAAACGGTGATGGATCAAGCCCTGATCTCTTGACTGGGTAGGAGTATTCTGCATCATTCAGAAACTCTGTCCATCACCTTTTCCAAAATTGATTTTATCCACACTATGTGTGGGAGGGTATACTCAGACGTGAGTCCCTAGCTCATTGCACCATCAGGATTCAAGCAAGCCGGGCCGACGAGGCTGAAATGCCAGAAACCGGTCCCCGGTAGCTTGTCTCCTTCCCAGTATAAGAATTGGCTTGGTAGTTTTGTTTGCCCTGTTCCCATCATGCACTGGGACAGGAACAGACTAATTTGCATATAGCCAGGTTCTGAAGCTGGGATGGTGCAGTGAGCTAAAAAACGGTGATGGATCAAGCCCTGATCTCTTGACTGGGTAGGAGTATTCTGCATCATTCAGAAACTCTGTCCATCACCTTTTCCAAAATTTATTTTATCCACACTATGTGTGGGAGGGTATACTCAGACGTGAGTCCCTAGCTCATTGCACCATCAGGATTCAAGCAAGCCGGGCCGACGAGGCTGAAATGCCAGAAACCGGTCCCCGGTAGCTTGTCTCCTTCCCAGTATAAGAATTGGCTTGGTAGTTTGGTTTGCCCTGTTCCCATCATGCACTGGGACAGGAACAGACTAATTTGCATATAGCCAGGTTCTGAAGCTGGGATGGTGCAGTGAGCTAAAAAACGGTGATGGATCAAGCCCTGATCTCTTGACTGGGTAGGAGTATTCTGCATCATTCAGAAACTCTGTCCATCACCTTTTCCAAAATTGATTTTATCCACACTATGTGTGGGAGGGTATACTCAGACGTGAGTCCCTAGCTCATTGCACCATCAGGATTCAAGCAAGCCGGGCCGACGAGGCTGAAATGCCAGAAACCGGTCCCCGGTAGCTTGTCTCCTTCCCAGTATAAGAATTGGCTTGGTAGTTTGGTTTGCCCTGTTCCCATCATGCACTGGGACAGGAACAGACTAATTTGCATATAGCCAGGTTCTGAAGCTGGGATGGTGCAGTGAGCTAAAAAACGGTGATGGATCAAGCCCTGATCTCTTGACTGGGTAGGAGTATTCTGCATCATTCAGAAACTCTGTCCATCACCTTTTCCAAAATTGATTTTATCCACACTATGTGTGGGAGGGTATACTCAGACGTGAGTCCCTAGCTCATTGCACCATCAGGATTCAAGCAAGCCGGGCCGACGAGGCTGAAATGCCAGAAACCGGTCCCCGGTAGCTTGTCTCCTTCCCAGTATAAGAATTGGCTTGGTAGTTTGGTTTGCCCTGTTCCCATTATGCACTGGGACAGGAACAGACTAATTTGCATATAGCCAGGTTCTGAAGCTGGGATGGTGCAGTGAGCTAAAAAACGGTGATGGATCAAGCCCTGATCTCTTGACTGGGTAGGAGTATTCTGCATCATTCAGAAACTCTGTCCATCACCTTTTCCAAAATTGATTTTATCCACACTATGTGTGGGAGGGTATACTCAGACGTGAGTCCCTAGCTCATTGCACCATCAGGATTCAAGCAAGCCGGGCCGACGAGGCTGAAATGCCAGAAACCGGTCCCCGGTAGCTTGTCTCCTTCCCAGTATAAGAATTGGCTTGGTAGTTTGGTTTGCCCTGTTCCCATCATGCACTGGGACAGGAACAGACTAATTTGCATATAGCCAGGTTCTGAAGCTGGGATGGTGCAGTGAGCTAAAAAACGGTGATGGATCAAGCCCTGATCTCTTGACTGGGTAGGAGTATTCTGCATCATTCAGAAACTCTGTCCATCACCTTTTCCAAAATTGATTTTATCCACACTATGTGTGGGAGGGTATACTCAGACGTGAGTCCCTAGCTCATTGCACCATCAGGATTCAAGCAAGCCGGGCCGACGAGGCTGAAATGCCAGAAACCGGTCCCCGGTAGCTTGTCTCCTTCCCAGTATAAGAATTGGCTTGGTAGTTTGGTTTGCCCTGTTCCCATCATGCACTGGGACAGGAACAGACTAATTTGCATATAGCCAGGTTCTGAAGCTGGGATGGTGCAGTGAGCTAAAAAACGGTGATGGATCAAGCCCTGATCTCTTGACTGGGTAGGAGTATTCTGCATCATTCAGAAACTCTGTCCATCACCTTTTCCAAAATTGATTTTATCCACACTATGTGTGGGAGGGTATACTCAGACGTGAGTCCCTAGCTCATTGCACCATCAGGATTCAAGCAAGCCGGGCCGACGAGGCTGAAATGCCAGAAACCGGTCCCCGGTAGCTTGTCTCCTTCCCAGTATAAGAATTGGCTTGGTAGTTTGGTTTGCCCTGTTCCCATCATGCACTGGGACAGGAACAGACTAATTTGCATATAGCCAGGTTCTGAAGCTGGGATGGTGCAGTGAGCTAAAAAACGGTGATGGATCAAGCCCTGATCTCTTGACTGGGTAGGAGTATTCTGCATCATTCAGAAACTCTGTCCATCACCTTTTCCAAAATTGATTTTATCCACACTATGTGTGGGAGGGTATACTCAGACGTGAGTCCCTAGCTCATTGCACCATCAGGATTCAAGCAAGCCGGGCCGACGAGGCTGAAATGCCAGAAACCGGTCCCCGGTAGCTTGTCTCCTTCCCAGTATAAGAATTGGCTTGGTAGTTTGGTTTGCCCTGTTCCCATCATGCACTGGGACAGGAACAGACTAATTTGCATATAGCCAGGTTCTGAAGCTGGGATGGTGCAGTGAGCTAAAAAACGGTGATGGATCAAGCCCTGATCTCTTGACTGGGTAGGAGTATTCTGCATCATTCAGAAACTCTGTCCATCACCTTTTCCAAAATTGATTTTATCCACACTATGTGTGGGAGGGTATACTCAGACGTGAGTCCCTAGCTCATTGCACCATCAGGATTCAAGCAAGCCGGGCCGACGAGGCTGAAATGCCAGAAACCGGTCCCCGGTAGCTTGTCTCCTTCCCAGTATAAGAATTGGCTTGGTAGTTTGGTTTGCCCTGTTCCCATCATGCACTGGGACAGGAACAGACTAATTTGCATATAGCCAGGTTCTGAAGCTGGGATGGTGCAGTGAGCTAAAAAACGGTGATGGATCAAGCCCTGATCTCTTGACTGGGTAGGAGTATTCTGCATCATTCAGAAACTCTGTCCATCACCTTTTCCAAAATTGTAAATGGAAGACACCAGTTGTACACTTATGTACACTTTAAGTACATAAACCGTGTGTATTATACGCTGGAAAGATTATTCCGATATGGCCTACGGCAGTGGTTCCCAAACATGTGACTCCTGAAGACCCCCATTGAGTCACCACTGGACCCCAAAGCAATTTGTATGATTCAAATTTAATTAAAACAGTAACTTGAAAAAAATAAACACGTGCACACTAAACTAATACTCGAATTACTAAAGATTTTAGTATTTTATATTGAAAGAATTGCAAAAGTGATATGTGTTGATAGGAAGGTTGGTGCTGCGTCTCCCTGGCAGACTTTTAAATAGTTGGTTTTGCTTCAGAGTAAGAGGCGCCTGCCAGGGGCGGACTGGAAACCCAAAGCAGTCCTGGCAAATGTTTTCAGAGTAGTCCACATACGGTTCACAGCAAGTGCAGTGAGTGAGCCTGGCCACAACAAAGGGGGCTTTAGGAGGCTCTCCCCCAAGAAAATGTAGGGAACAGTGGTGCACTCTAAAACACATTTATCATTATATATAGAATTGTATTCGCTTTTAAAGAATCGTAAATGATGGCTTTACTGTGCACCAGGGTACGACAATCTTTATTGGGGGTTCTTCAATGATTCCCCCACTATCACCCTCCAACAGCGCCTCTCATCTCTCCTTAGCCCCTCTCTCACATGTATTTCATTTGTTTTATAGCACCTCTTATACCAGTGTGGGATGTCAGAGCACTTTACATATCACACATATAGAGACAATGAATCATACGTGTAAATAATCATATAGGAAATGTTACATAAGGCAAAGGAGACTACAAGGTGTAGGATCCACACGTCATCCATACTGATCGGCATTTTGAAAGAGTGCATGTTCTGGAGAACCAAAACCCCAGATTCAGAACATAAAGTGGTTAGCATAGACTTTAATAAAAATAATGTATTTCTACACAAATAAACCTTTTTAGCAGCATGAGGATAATGAAAGACTGGGAAAAAACATAAGTTACTAACTTGTACCATTCAGTTTGCAAGCAGCTCTAACAGTGTATAAGTCACTGTGTTAGATTACGATTGTAACTTATGAACTGTGCAGTAACAAAAGAATCTCAGTGAGAAAAGCAGTAACTCACTGAGCTATGAACATAAAATAGTTTCTTTTAAACTGCATGGTAGACGTTCTTTGCAGTAGGCACATTAACCCCCTGTGCTACCTTAGATAACTCAAAGCTGCCACTGGACAACACTAATCTCTCTCCAGCAGGTACATTAATCACTGGCGTTCTCTTCACACTTTTATTGTTGCCCAAAAACTGCTAACTATACAAGGAACTTTGCAGAGCTTTTAAAACTGCTACCTGAGGACCCCCTGGGAATGGGTCACAGACCCCTGGGGGTGCGCGGACCCCAGTTTGGGAAACACTGGCCTACGGGAATCTGCAAACTGCCTGCGTTGCAATGAGCAGGAAGCAGGGGTTGTACATGCTGCTTGGTACTGTCCAGCGATACTTCAATTCTGGGAAAGAGTTTTCCAGGCATTGACGGCTATAACAGCCTCACTATACAGATGGAACCAATGCTCTCAGCTTATTTCCTCCAATGTCTTCCTTTTTATCTTTGGTTAATTTCCCTATATAATTTTCTATACTATACGTTCTATTCTTTTATAATTTTCTGCATTGATACCTTCCCTTTATTATTCTTCATTTTCTTTCTACTCACATTTGCTTAAAAATTACTTTTTATCTCACCATAAGTCGTTAGAGTTTTTCAATCAAATACCTTATTGTTTTATTCACAACTGAATTCTTTTATCCTGCTTTCATCTTATTATTGTATCACTTGTATTAAAATAAGATAGTCTTCATCCTCATGAATTCATATATATTTACCTTTATGCGTTACTTCAAATGTGATTATGTTATCATATTGCACATTTCTGTATTTTATTGCTTTTATTGTCTTATATTTAATAAATGCAAATAAACCATTTCAACCCAAAAAAAGGTAGTAGCTATTAGACTACTATTAGCTTAGCGCAGAGTAGCGATGCGCTGGGCAAGGGGCCCGCCCCAAAATTGGGGGATCGGCACTCGGACATGGCATACTGTAATGAGTAGTTGGACACTAACCCTCGGGTAGGTCACTTCCCCACCGCTGCTGCTCCGCCTGCCAGACTTCTTGCCTCCTGCTCCCCCTCCAGATCGGCGCTCTCCTACCCTGTTCGAGCGCCGCCTGGACTGCCTGCGCCTGGACTGAGTGCCCCTGTGTGCCTGCCTGCCCCATTCTTTTTCTGTACCCCCGCCTGGACTGCCTGAGTGCCCGTGTGACTGCCGGCCCAATTTTCTATTTTGTACCCCCGAGTGAGTTGCTTCGCCCGCCGGGCTCCTCAGCCCCGTTTTTCCTGCCGCTGCCTCCCGTGCGGCCCCACCCCCCCCACACCCATTGGATTCTTCCCTCCCGCCTCCCAGCTGACCCCTCCTCCCCTCTTATGACGCCCCCGGAGCGACCTCTCAGCGGACGCGCGCAGCGGGCATGCCGATTGTGCGCCGAAGGCGCGCCCGTCTGCGCCCGTCAGTGCCTGGTCCGCGCCCAGCGCCAGGACCCTGGCCCCCGAGAACGCCAACCCACACGACGGACTTACGACCCCACCATCCTCAACGCACTCAACGCTGGCCGGAATCCCACCTGCTACCGAGCCACCCCGAAACGCACCCACGGACCCTTTGCCTGCCAAACCTGCCGATTCACCTGCCTCCGAACCTGCACCGCCCCCGCCAAGCCAGACACCAGCAACAACCACCTCAAGTGCATCCTGCTCAACACCCGCTCCGTCCACAGGCACGCCGTGGAACTCTGGAACCTGCTCGACGCGACAGCACCAGACGTCGCCTTCCTCACTGAAACCTGGATGAACGCCTCCTCAGCACCCAACATCGCCATAGCCATCCCGGACGTATACAAGATCACCCGGAGGGACCGCGTCAACCAGACGGGAGGAGGCATCGCCATCGTACACAAGAACACCATCCGCATCTCGACCAACTCCGACGAAACTTTCACCACTGCCGAACACCTCCACTTCCAGATACACACCGACCCCAAGACCACCCTCTGAGGCACCCTCCTCTACAGACCCCCGGGACCACGCACACAATTCAGTGAAGACATCGCAGACTTCATCAGCCCGCGCGCCCTTCCCTCCGTCGACTACATCATCCTAGGGGACCTCAACTTCCACCTGGAGAACAACAATGACAAAAACACCATCACCCTGCTGGACAACCTCGCCAACCTCGGACTCAAGCAACTGGTGAACACCCCCACACACTACGCCGGCCACACGCTTGACCCCGTCTTCTCATCAAGCAAGCACATCTCCTTCAGCCACTCCACCGGACTCCACTGGACTGACCACAGCTGCGTCTACTTCAGCTTCAGAAGGACTACGACCCACCACCACCCGCGACAGGTTCCCCACCGGAGCTGGAGCAAGATCACCGCCGAGCAACTCACCGCCTCCCTCAGCCAGAACACTCCCACCAGCACCACGGACCCCAACGAAGCAGCCAACAACCTCACCAAGTGGCTGACCGCCTGCGCCGATGACCTCGCACCACTAAAGAACCCATCTTAGCAATACCCGCAGCAAGAAAACCCCCTTGGTTCACCGACGAACTCAAGGACTCCAAGAAGAACTGCTGCACCTTCGAGAAAGCCTGGCGGCTCGACCAGACCACAGACAACAGGTCCGCCCTCCAGTTCTCCAACCCCAGCGCCGGAAACAACGACATCACTCCCTCGAAAGACCTCTGCAACTCACTCGCCTCGTTCTTCCACCGCAAGATCACCGACATACACAACTGCTTCGACGCACAGACCATGCACCCTACCACCAAACCAATGCCCGTCACCACCACCCTCTGCAACTGGACCCCGATCAGCACCGATGACACCACCCGCACGATGAACTCCATCCACTCCGGATCACCAACCGACCCCTGCCCACACCACGTCTTCAACAAAGCCGATTCCATCATCGCACCCCATCTCCGGAACATCATCAACACCTCCTTCCACACCGCTTCCTTCCCGGAGAGCTGGAAGGACGACGAGCTTACCGCCCTCCTGAAGAAACCAACGGCGGACCCCACCGACCTCAAGAACTACCGTCCCATCTCGCTCCTTCCTTTTCCTGCCAAAGTCATTGAGAAGACCGTCAACAGACAGCTCGCCGCCTTCCTCGAGACAAACGGATCCCTCGCAGTCCGGATTTCGGGCCAACCACAGCACCAAGACCGCCCTGATCGCAGCCACCGATGACATCAGAGCCCTGATTGACAACGGGGAAACAGCGGCCCTCATCCTCCTGGACCTCTCTGTGGCGTTCGACACTGTCTGCCACCGCACCCTAGTGCAGCGCCTCAGCAACATCGGAATCCAAGAGAAAGCACTGGAGTGGATCATCTCGTTCCTCGCCAGAAGAACCCAGAGAGTCCGCTTCCCCCAGTTCAGATCCGAGGCCACCAAAGTCATCTGCGGCGTACCACAGGGATCCTCACTCAGCCCAACCCTCTTCAACGTCTACCTGAGCCCCCTCGCAGCCATCGCACGCCAACACAACCTCAACATCATCTCCTACGCCGACGACACCCAACTGATCCTCTCCTCACCAACGACCCCGCCACCGCCAGAGCCAGCCTACACGAAGGGAGGAAAGACGTCGCGGACTGGATGAAGAACAGCCTCCTGAAACTGAACTCAGACAAGACGGAAGTCCTCATCCTGGAATCATCACCCTCCGCCTGGGACGACTCCTGGTGGCCCCCTGCCCTGGGCACCGCTCCCAAGCCATCGGACCACGCACGCAACCTGGGCTTCATCCTGGACTCCTCCCTCTCGATGACTAGACAAGTCAACGCCGTTTCCTCATCATGCTTCAACACCCTGCGCATGCTCCGCAAGATCTTCAGATGGATCCCCACAGAAACCAGGAAGACCGTGACCCAGGCAGTCGTCACCAGCCGACTGGACTACCAGAACACCCTCACGCCGGAACCACAGCCAAACTTCAAAATAGACTCCAACGCATCCAGAACACCTCCGCACGACTCATCCTGGACATCCCCCGACAAAGCCACATCACCGGTCACCTGAGAGACCTGCACTGGCTCCCCGTCAGCAAGAGAATCACATTCAGACTCCTCACCCACGCACACAAGGCTCTCCACGACCTGGGCCCCAAGTACCTCAACGACCACATGACCTTCTACACAACCACGCGCTGCTACGATCGACCAGCCTCGCCCTCGCCACCGTACCACGTATCCGCAGAGCCACCGCCGGAGGAAGATCCTTCTCCTACCTGGCAGCCAAGACTTGGAACTCCCTCCCCACCCACCTTCGGCGAACCCAAGACCATCTCACCTTCAGGAAGCAGCTCAAGACCTGGCTGTTCGAGCAGTAACATACCCCTCTCCCCCAGCGCCTTGAGACCCTCCTCGGTGAGTAGCGCGCTTTAAAAATGCCATGATTGATTGATTGATTGACACTTCTAATGAGCTTCAGTCTGTGCACAACCGCCCTAGGGACTACTGGGCCCTTTATAAGGCATACTTAGTGGACAAAGGCGAAAATGCCGAGGAGGAAGGGCACGCAGAGGGGCGATGCTGGACACAGGATACTAAAAGAGGATTGCAGGCTGCAGCGTGGTGGGCTATGGAATGAGGCTGCGGTAACACCAGACCCCTGCGAAGGACGAACGAATGGAAGCAGTTGAAGAATATACGGACGACAGGTCCTCAGGGGCAGATATGTGTGGGGAGAGGTCTATCGAATGATTGTCAGCAGCAGAAAGGTATACTGAAGAGCGCCACTTACCACTGAATGCTTTGCAGCAGAGAGGAGTAGGACAAGAAAAGAAAGGAATCCCCTGAGATATTTCAGGAATTGCCTTAAATAAATGGAAGATCCAAACTACCTGCTTGTGGAACGGTGGAGGATGAGTGGAGCCTGCAACCTGCAACCAATTCTCAAATGCATTTTGTTTTCCGTGGACTTAACTAGGTCCTGAAGAAAGCCGGGGTTCTTATATCCACAGCGGCTGAAACTAGTAGACCATTTTCGGTAGATTTGTTCGAAACCGACCCTGTGTATTTTTTAATAAGTCCACCAGTGGTCATCAATAAAGGGTTTTGGACCACTGTTGTAACTTTTTTAATTCACTCACATTTATATTCTTTGCACTGCACTTTTCTTCCTTGTCACTATACGCCTAGTCTACCAACGTTTGGCTCATTGCCAGAAGAGCTGAGGTGACATAGGGTGCCTTTGGTTTTCCAAAATATGACACTGGCCACCAAGGGCAGTTGATGGAAATCCTTATTCTTCTGCCCTCCTCAGGGTTTCTCCTGACATGAAGTCGCAAAGGCTCTATCAACCTTTTATTTCCATTCACAGCTAGATTGATGAAACATTCAATGTGGGTTGTTTGGCTTACTTCTGTTCTGTGTTTATGGTTACATATACCTTCCTTAGTTTGCATTTAGACCATCTGTTGTTTAAGAAAAGCATCAATTTTTTCGCATTTGCTTAATAGTCCCGCTACACATACATTCAATGTGTCCACAATATCTTTCGCAATGGCCACCAATGCGGGTTCAAGTCTTGATGTGAGCAAGTCCTCTACAATTTTGCAAACATGATCCCTTAAGCTGGCATCCAGATTTGTGGCCTTACCCGGTGGGTTTTCCTTCCTAGATGGTTTTAACATTAGTCTGCGCTTGCGGGTGTGCTTAAATGGGGAAACCAGTGGTGATGTGACCTTATGGGAGGGGGTAGGATGCGAGGGTCTAGGAGGAACAGTCTGAGGCTCAGCTATAGAGGGGGGTTTTGTGATCACGATTGTTGGTTCCAACGGTACACTTGGGCTGTGATCAGTTTCTAATGCCGGATCAATAATGTCAGGGCCCAACCCCAATTCTTTCTCAGCACTCGTGATTTCTTTAGTTAAAAACCCCACAGCTGAAGTCAAGTATGAAATTATAGATTCCGATTTCTTAGGAATCTTCGCGTGTTTACCTTCATGGTCTCCCCTGCTAAGCTGCTTTCTCTTACCCATAGTGGATGTCAGTGGGGTGGCCCAGCCCGGCCTCAGTCGTCCTCGGACGGCCTCACCCGGCGCCGCTCGCGCGCGTCCCGCGAGGCGCTCCTTGCACTTGTAGTACCTCCGGGCGCAGGGATGTCGTCACAGGTGCAGCGCCGGACCCTGGGGCAGCTGGGAGATGTAGTTTCCCGCTGCAAACCGGTCCGGCGAGAACGAGACAGCAGCCGTTGCCCTCACGGTGCAAGAGGAGGAAAAGAAGGTGTCGTTTGCCCAGGGACAAGTAGGAGCAAGCCGTTGCCCTCACGGCGCATGTCCCGAGTTCTGCGTCCCCCCAGCGCACTTGGCGCTCCTTGCACTTGTAGCGCCTCCGGGCGCAGGGATGTCATCACAGGTGCAGCGCCGGACCCCAGGGCAGCTGGGAGATGTAGTTTCCCGCTGCAAACCGGTCCGGCGAGAAGGAGACAGCAGCCGTTGCACTCACGGCGCAGGAGGAGGAAAAGAAGGTGTCGTTTACCCAGGGGCAACTAGGAGCAAGCCGTTGCCCTCACGGCGCGTCCCCCCAAGTTCAAGTTCAGAAATTTGTATAGCGCACTACTCACCCAGAGGGTCTCAAGGCGCTTGAGGGAGGGGGTGCATTATTTGTCGAATAGCCAGGTTTTAAGTTCCTTTCTGAATGACATGTGGTTCTGTGTGAGGCGGAGGTGAGTGGGGAGAGAATTCCAGGTCTTAGCCGCCAGTAAGGAGAAGGATCTTCCTCCCATGGTGGATCTGTGGATGCGCGGAACTGCGGCGAGAGCTTGATTGGAGGATCTTAGTTGGCGGGTGGGTGTGTAGAAGGACAGTCGTGTGTTGAGGCATTCGGGTCCTATTTTGTAGAGGGCTTTGTGTGCGTGGGTGAGGAGACGGAACGTTATTCTCTTGTTGACGGGAAGCCAGTGAAGGTCTTTCAGGTGGCCGGTAATGTGAGCTATTACAGGGATGTCCAATATGAGTCTGGCTGATGCATTTTGGATGCGTTGGAGTTTTTTCTGTAATTTGGCTGTGGTTCCGGCGTAGAGGGTGTTTCCATAGTCCAGTCGGCTAGTGACCAGTGCGTGGGTGACAGTCTTTCTTGTTTCGGTGGGGATCCAACGGAAGATTTTTTTGAGCATACGAAGTACGTTGAAGCAAGAGGATGAGACGCCGTTGACTTGTCTGGTCATCGAGAGGGAGAAGTCTAGGATGAAGCCTAGGTTACGTGCGTGGTCTGTGGGTATGGGTGCTGTGCCCAGGGCCGATGGCCACCATGAGTCGTCCCAGGCAGAGGGGGATGACCCTAGGATGAGGACTTCCGTTTTGTCTGAGTTAAGTTTTAGGCGGCTGTTTTTCATCCATTCGGCTACTTCTTTCATGCCTTCATGAAGATTGGTTTTGGCGGTGTTGGGGTCTTTGGTGAGGGAAAGGATCAGCTGGGTGTCGTCAGCGTAGGAGATGATGTTGAGGTTGTGTTGTCACGCGATGGATGCGAGTGGACTCATGTAAACGTTGAAGAGGGTGGGACTGAGTGATGATCCCTGTGGTACTCCGCAGATGACTTTGGTGGCCTCTGATTTTAATGGGAGGAGTTGGACTCTCTGGGTTCTCCCGGCGAGGAACGAGATGATCCAGTCCAAGGCTTTTCCTTGTATTCCGACGTTGTTGAGGCGTTGTATGAGGGTGCTATGACTGTGTCGAAGGCGGCGGAGAGGTCGAGTAGGATGAGGGCAACTGTTTCTCCGTTGTCCAGTAGCGATCGGATGGCGTATGTCGCTGCAATGAGGGCGGTTTCGGTGCTGTGTTTGGCTCGGAAGCCGGACTGTGAGGGGTCGAGAGAGTTGTTGGATTCAAGGAAGGCGGCGAGCTGGCTATTGACGGCTTTCTCAATGACTTTGACAGGGAATGGGAGGAGGGAAATGGGGCGGTAGTTCTTAAGTTCCGAGGGGTCTGCTGTGGGTTTCTTCAGGAGAGCGCTGAGTTCGGCGCGTTTCCAGCTTTCTGGAAAGGTAGCGGAGTTGAAGGAGCAGTTGACGACATCACGGAGATGGGGTGCGATGATGGAGTCTGCTTTGTTGAAGATGTGGTGGGGACAGGGGTCGGTTGGCGAGCCTGAATGGAGGGAGTTCATTAGGCGGATGATGTCAACAGTGGTGATTGGGTTCCAGGTGCTCAGGTTGCTAGAGAGCGGTTTAGGTTCGGAGGTGGGTGGAGTGGACTGTTCTTTGGAAATGTTCTTAAAGCTGTTATGTATGTCGGCGATTTTGTTGTAGAAGAAAGAGGATAACGAATCGCAGAGGTCTTGGGAGGGAGTAATGTCGTTTGAGGTTGCGGTGGGGTTGGTAAATTCTTTTATGATGTTGAAAAGTTCCTTGCTATTAAGGGAGTTGTTGTCGAGTCGATCTTTGAATACTGCTTTCGTGGTGGATCGGATCAATTGGTGGTGTTTGCGGGTGGATGCTTTGAAGGTGGTCAGGTAGTCAGTGGTTGGGTTTTTTCTCCATGTTTTCACGAGAGTACGGCAAAGTTTCTTGGATTTCTTAAGGTCATCGTTGAACCAGGGGGCCTTTTTGCTACTCTGTTTGGTTTGGTGGTTTTTCAAAGGTGCTAATTCGTCAGCACTGTGAGTAATCCATTGTTTGAGTTTGGTGGCAGCTTCGTTTGGGTCCGATGAGAGGGTGGGAGGGTTTTGGTTGAGCGATGTGAGGAGTTGGTCGGTGGTGATTTTGTTCCAGTTTCTTCGGGGAATGGGTTGTGGATCGTGGTAGTTTTGTAGCTGAACTGGACACATCTGTGGTCAGTCCAATGGAGAGCTGTGGTGTGATCGAAGGAGATGTGTTTGCAGGAGGTGAAGATAGAGTCAAGTGTATGTCCGGCTACATGGGAGGGGGTGTTAACGAGTTGTTTGAGTCCAAGATTGGCCAGGTTGTCCAGAAGGGTGGTGGTGTTGCTGTCGTTTTTCTTTTCTAGATGGAAGTTGAAGTCTCCCAGTAGAATGTAGTTCTCGGAGGGGAGGGCATGTGGGCTAATGAAGTCAGTGATGTCTTCGTTGAATTGTTTACGGGTTCCTGGTGGTCTGTAGAGGAGGGTGCCTCTGAGTGTGGTCCTGGGGTCGGTGTGGATCTGGAAGTGAAGGTGTTCGGCGGTAGCGAGGTTATCGCCGAAGCTGGTCGTTATTCTGATGGTGTTCTTATGGACGATGGCGATGCCTCCTCCTGTTTGGTTGGTGCGGTCTTTTCGGATGATCTTGTAAGCGTCTGGGATGGCTATGGTGATGTCGGGTGCTGATGATGCGGTCATCCATGTTTCTGTAAGGAAGGCGATGTCTGGTGACGCAGTGTCGAGTAGGTCCCAAAGTTCAGTGGCGTGTCTGTGGACCGAGCGGGTGTTGAGTAGGATGCATTTCAGGTGGTTAGTCAGAGCTGTGTTTGGAGATCGTGGATTTGGTGTGGGTCTTGATGCAGGCGAACTTGCAGGAGTGGCAGGCGAAGGGACCGTTGGTACGTCCTGGGGCAGCTTCGTAGTATTGTGGTGTGCGTCCGGGGTTAAGGGCTAGGAGGTTGGCGGCGTCATACGTTCAGCGGGAGGAGTGCGGTTTGCGAGGACCAGGGGGTCTGGCGCTGGGCGCGGTCCAGGCGCGGACGGGCGTAGACGGGCTTACCTTTGGCGCACATGGGGCGCGACCTCTGCGCGTGAACGCTGCGCGCAAAAGCATCTGACATATATGGATGGTGGAGGGGTGAGGGGCGAGGGATGAGCAGCTGGGAGGTGGGATCTGGGAGGATATCCGGTCGGGGAGTCAACAACAACAACAAAATGTCTGCAAGGCAAAGCGAAACAGGATTGGGGGCACAATCAGCAAAAACGCGATGTTAATGGCATAGCACAAATCACAATCAGCAAACAACTTCACAGGTAGCGTAGCGCAAATGAGAATATGGTCAAATCAGTAAGCTGTTAGGCAATATAGCGCTACGATACAGTTTCGAAAATTACTCAGGCAATGATAGCAGAAGTGGGAGCGAGGCAGCAGTAGCAGTGTCTGAATAGCGCTACGATACCAGAAGGCGCGTCGAGCGGGGAGCTGTGTGAGGAGCGGCCGCTTCTGTTACTTGCACTTGGCGCTCCTTGCACTTGTAGCGCCTCCGGGCGCAGGGATGTCGTCACAGGTGCAGCGCCGGACCCCAGGGCAGCTGGGAGATGTAGTTTCCCGCGGCAAACCGGTCCAACGAGAAGGAGACAGCAGCCGTTGCCTTCACGGCGCAGGAGGAGGAAAAGAAGGTGTTGTTTACCCAGGGACAACTAGGAGCAAGCTGTTGCCCTCACGGCGCGTATCCCGAGTTCTGCGTCCCCTCAGCGCACTCGGCGCTCCTCGCACTTGTAGCACCTCCGGGCGCAGGGATGTCATCACAGGTGCAGCGCCGGACCCCGGGGCAGCTGGGAGATGTAGTTTCCCGCTGCAAACCGGTCCGGCGAGAAGGAGACAGCAGCCGTTGCCCACACGGCGCAGGAGGAGGAAAAGAAGGTGCCGTTTTCCCAGGAACAAGTAGGAGCAAGCGTTGCCCTCACGGCACGTGTCCGGAGTTCTGCGTCCCCCCTCGTATTCAGTTGACGGACCTGCGCGCTCTCTGGGCCTATTCTCTGCATGACAGCCCTACGACCCTCCTCCATACATTCACAGCTAAGGGTTGTCTGCCTGTGACGGCGTCCGCTCCATTCCCTCCAGATCAAGCAGCATCCGCTCCCGGCATAACTTGAAAGCTATACCAACCAATAATTTCCTCCATTGTCTCTTCTAGAATAACCACTCACATAATCTCTCTATTACCATCCCACTAAGTCTACCCACTGACTGTCCTGCTTTACCCTTTAAACGCCTGACTAAGCACCACATACCCCATAAAACTGGAAAACTATAATCAGTTTGAAACCATGATAGATTTCTGGAATAAAATAATTGCAGTGATCTGAGCGAAAGGATGTTTATGAATACTAACGGAAATAAACATTGTTGTAATTAGCTAGAGCACGATGTTACAAATGCAAATAAGTATTCATAACTAATTATAGTGATCTGAGCGAAAGGATGTTTATGAATACTAACGGAAATAAACATTGTTGTATTTAGCTAGAGCACGATGTTACAAATGCAAATAAGTATTCACAACTATTATGCTACCTACCTCACCTACCTAGCTATCTAGAAATATCACGTGAGTCACATTGGGATACCGTCCTCTCTGACACAGTAACACTCTCTTCACTTTGTCACGTTATTCTTCTCCCGGTCAGTGTACAGACTTAATCTATGTTAAATTCAAATTCCTTTTTCAAATGGACAATTTCACAAAGAGTATTAAAAAATGTCACAATAGATTCACCCAACCACACACACACTTCATAGTTCACTAAGTCACTCAGCCATCGAACTTGAGTCACAGTGACACAGAGTCACCTATGGCATGCCTACATTTTCAATTGGGTATACACGATAAGTCACTAGAATAACGTTTAAAAGACGAGACCATGTTGCAAATGCACTCTTTATGTTTCTATCCAGCCCTGAAGATTCGCAGTGTGTTCCCTGCGATGAAACACGTGTTGGCCTGACTAAAGGAACAATAAACTGACACTCCACACCAAGAACGGAACGTCTTTTTTGAACTTTTATATTTCTAATTGGAGGATTGTGATTCTGAAAGTGTTGATGTACACAACCAATCAGCTCTAACGACACCAGCATTACCAAGAATGTTCTAACATTGTATAGTGCAGGGGTTTTGTTGTTTTTTGGGATCGGGGGCACAACCAGGCACAATGCAAGGCAGAACAAATAAATAGCTACAAAATACGATACCAATACGCTTGCCTCTTCTCCAGGGTTTTCAAACGGTCCTCGACCTTGCATAGCTTCTTGTGAATTTCCTACCGGGCCCCCACTAATTGTTCTATGGCCGCCCCCGTATTACAACTTTCAGGGCGTCCCACACCACCAGATTGGACGTTGCCGTGTCCCAGTTCTCCCGAAAGTAGTTATCTAGGGCCTCCAATAGTGACGCGCGAAAGGGGTCGTCCTCTAACAGCTGTGGGTTGAGCCTCCAAGTGGGCACCGGGGACGGCACCCTACCCCACTGTAGGTCTAGTGTGAGTGGCCTATGGTCGGAGAAAGTTTTAGCCAAGTATTCCGATGAAGTACACTTGGACAGCAGAGAGCCAGTGCATAGGAACCTGTCAAACCGTGTATGGAGGTTGTGTACCGGGGATAATAAGAGTACTCTTTGTGGGTCGGGTTTAATGCACGCCATACATCCACCAGTCCCCAACCCGCAAGCCAAGTCTGGAATGATTCCGCCATTCTATGTATCCCAGTCAGCTGCAGGGGAGGGTGCGATCTATCTAGGTCTACATCTAGTACCATATTCCAGTCCCCTCCCAGGATCCAGGGAATCTCTATCCAGTCAGCCAGGGCCCGTCCTACCTTGGCAAGGAATGTATCTTGGTCAAAATTCGGGGCATAAATACTGCCGAGGACCAGCAGGGTACCGTCTAGTGTGCCTTTTACCAGGACATACCTCCCCTGGTCATCCACCCTCTTTTCTAGTTCTACAAAGGGAGTGCCATGACGTACCCAGATGGTAGCCCCTCTGGAGAAGGCGGAGTAGAAAGTAGATAATACGGTTCCTCTCCATCTCTTCCGTAAAGTGTGTACTTCGGACATTGTTAGGTGGGATTCCTGTATAAACTTTATTTGGGCATGATGGCGTAGCAAGAATGCGTGGATCCTGTGCCTCTTCTGTATGGCCCCAAGCCCCCGCACATTCCAGGTAGTCAGCCTATACTTCCCTATAATTTCAGCCATAATCGGACCCAGGTGAAGTAACAGTAGAGTGCCATGCACTTCATAGCATGTGGTGTGAATATCAGCCAGGAGACATACTTCTTCCCACCCAAGAACAAAACTATTTTGGTGAAGCCTGAGAACATTGCTGAGCCGAGCAAGAAAACCTGAAACATAACAAACCAAGCACTAGTGCATGCGCCGTTGGGGTGGGTGGCCAAGCGCTGTTCTAGTCCAGTTAACCATTCGTTTCTGTGCTGCCGGCTCAACTTTGCCGCCAAGGATGTGATTAGCAGGAGATTAATTCTATATAGCTTCTGGGGAATCCCACTCTAGGGATGTCAGGATCCCTCGGGATCTTATATTCAAATTAGGTTTTACCCTCTTCAAGTTACTAGGGAGAGAGGTGCGTGTAGTCTGTTCTTAGGCCCACCGCATACGGTACCGTGTACAGATAGCCTCCCGACAGCCCTCCCAGCCTGTGTAGGTGCTGGTATCAAACAAGTAACATAAAAGGATATCAGTGGTCTTTAGGATATGCAGTTCACACCTCCCTAGGAGGTTACTCCTGTCCATTGTCCAATATTTCATCCACGGCTCTGGGCGTTACAGTCGGGAATAAGACCATGCTGTGTTCCAAATCCGAGTGGATTGTGCTGTTGTCCGTGTCCGTATTGATCGTTTCCTGATCTTCTCTGAAGTTGCCCACCAAGGCGACGGTTCCCAGCTGATCATCCTTCTGCTGCTCCCGGGAGGGTCTCCGCCGCCCTAGCCCTGTCGCTGAGGTGAGAGATGGTCCATCAGTGTGTTCCGAGCCCTTCCGGGACTCACTGGCTGACGCACCTGCGGCCGTGACTTGGCTACCTTCGATGTCCATCACCTTCAGCCATTCCTCCACATCAGTGGGGATTTCGAAGAAGGGTGTTTTTTTGTCGTACACTATCTTGAGGCGGGCCGGATATAGTAAAGCGTAGCGTAGCTTGGCTTTCTGAAGTCTCTTCTTGACCTCAAAATAAGAGCACGGTGCGTGGGAGTATCCGGGGACCCCAGCTCGCCCCGGGGCAACAGCAGTGTCTTTGCAGTGTCTCTGGGCCCTGCTATGTGGCCGTCCAGGGTTAGTGGCGGTAGGTGGTACCGGTGTCCCCCATCAGCTACGGCCTTCTTTGCAGGGGGGGGAGGTAGGGAGGGAAGGGGGAGCAAGGCGAAGAATATGGCCAATAGATGTCTCCCCAGGTGTCACCAGCCTCGCCCCCCTACCTTCAGGGTTGCTGCACCGGAATCGCGCTCCAGCGCATAGGGTCACAAGCTCTTCTCACGCCCAGGGCCCGCCGGCCACGTCCCTCAGTGGTTGTGGGCCTCGCCCTTCCTGGGCTTCCTCTGTGCCTGGGTCGGCCAGTCCGTGGGGCAGTCTCGCCGTTTCGGTGCTCCCAGGCAGCCAGCTAGGGGTCCGGGTGTCCCGACCACGCTCCGTGGGTCAGCCATGGCACTTCCGGTTTCAAGCGTCCGGGGCTTCCCGGGCATATCCCAAACTGTAGCCCCCGGCTGTCCTCAGGGGGGAAGGCCGCATCAGTCTCGGGCTCGTTCACCGGCAGTAACCACCCGCCGGGTCACCAAAAACGTCCCGGAGCCTCTGTGCGACTCAGCGGTGCAGGATCCGCTTGTTACAGTTGGTGTTGGGCCCGCCAGAAGTGCTCAGCAGGATGACGATTCCCCGGCGGCACCGGAGCTCTAGCAGACTCCGTCCACCATCATGGCTCGCTAGCCACGCCCCTCAGGGGCTCCTTGTACAAAGCATTTTTGCAGTCGGAAACGCCCAACCACAAAAAAGCTTTTACAAATGTACCAAATACAAATTGTGATTCAGTAACATGTTACCTACTTGCAATTAGTGTTTGCGGTTTGGTATTTAAAAGGGTCGTGTTTACGGCATTTCTTCCAATTACTGAATCTGAATGGGCTGTATGAAAGTTTTGTGACCGAATTAAGGTCAAGTTTTACTGACTCCCTGAAGGAGGTGGTAACCCATTTGCAAATAGGTACGGGTCCTTTGAGAATGGAAAACAAATATTTTTAAGAGCAGGCGGCTGTCCCACGGACCCCACTGTCTACTCTTAAAAAAATAAACGAAAAAGCTCATTTTTTTTCTTTTTAAATGCATCCCATTATCCTTTAAGGAAAACGGGCTGCATTAAAAAAAAATAAACAGACTGCTTTATTAAAAACCAATCATAGATATTGTGGTCTGCTGACCTCAGCAGGCTGCGATCTCTGTGATGGTTGTAATTCCTGAAGTAGTGTGGCTCACTGGTTAGAGGCGGCAGGCCCGGGACCAGGGTTCGATTCCCGGCGCGGCAGGTTTCTGGACCAGGGTCAGCGGACTCGATAATTCTCTCGCCTCGGTGCCCACTCTGATCAGTGATCACACTCGGCAACTCTGGGCATTAGCTTGCCTCATCTTCACTAACGGCCCCACCAGACCGCCGGGGATGCCTGGTCTCACCCTGGAGATACCCATTAAGGGACCATCTCTCAGGGAAGCCAGGAAGGGTTTCGCAGCGGTCGAAGCGCCTTGGGACCCTACGGGTAAGTAGTGCGCTATATAAATGCCTATACATTTACATTTACATCTAACGGGTCTCAAATTGCGACCTACCTCACTAATATGCATGAGGTAGGTCTATTTGAATCTCGCTAGCAATCGCTAATGAAACTCAAAAGAGTTGCTTTCATACATTAGGAATTCCGATTTCCAAATTGCGACTCATAGAGATGGCAAATATGAAATCGGTATTCCTGATGCTAGTACATCCTGCCCTAAGTCTGGTTTTATTTTGCATTCTTCGAATGAGAAAAGCAAAAAAGAACTGGGATGAAAAAAGAAATTTAAAAAATCAGTATGGACACAGTACTTACTCCTTACAAGAGGTAAATCAAGTTATAACTGGCGGCACTCATAGATAAGGGGCTGCTCAGTGGGTTAGCTGCTTTGCAGTTGGTTGCTGCAGCGCTCTTCACTACCGAAGCCTGCGCGCTGTAGAGCTTACAGAGTGAAAAATAAATAAATGTGAGCCCTATAGGAGGGGATCTTAAATGCACAGAATGATGACTCGAACCCATTGTAATGCAAGATACAGCAGGATTTATTGAGGAAAAGAGGTCTACATACATCTGCAATAACCACAGTTCAACTATTAACTCTTAAACATATGTGGTAAAAGGTATGATGGGAAGGGAAAAGAGCCCACGTTTCTTTCTGCAGCTCTAACGGTAATCACGCACCACAAAGAGCAAGCAGCACCTGGGCTGAAGACAAAAGCCAGTCTGTTCCGAGAGGCGAGTACCTCTGTGCACTACAGAGGGGCTACGGGCTTCGGTTTGTTGGGACTTTGGCATCTGGGAATAGGGGTCTGTGCTGAGAGCCCTGGCTGTGAGCTAAAAGTTGTTGTGACGTGTAAGTAGTAGTTTAGTGTGTGTTTTGTAAGACGGTGTGATAGCGTTGCGGCTGTGCCCTCATGTAACGGCGTGAGCAAGGTGGTAAATGAATCCTATATTCGGTTGGTACAATAGAATTAATTAGCAGTGAGAAAGACTCAGCACATTTATAAAGAAATAACACGAGGATGTGATTGGTTAACAATCATATCTCCTTACATTCTTGTACGACTGCTCGTAATCACGCTTCACAGGTGACCAGAGCTGCAATTACAGAGCCCAGGTCTAGGCCAGGAAAATGACTCATCTTAATGATGCGGCCTCACTGGGGGCACATATGACTTGGCATGCTTGCAGCAGGGTCAGAAATGACTTCTCTAAATTAGTTTAGCACAGGCATACCATTATGAACGGAGTGCTTGCCTTTTGAACACTTTTAACTGGGACTTAAACATCAGTATGCCATACATCGTGCCCTTAAATACCGAACAATGCTAATTAGTGCATGGACTTTTAAAAAACATTAATCTGCAAGGCGCGGATCATGCCCGGACAGCCATTGCTGCCTGTAAAGCACTGCAGCCTCTCTCAGAAACTAGTGCAGCAAAAAGCATGCGAAGAAGAAACATGCTGCACAACTTGTGACCCTCGGCAATCCGATACACTGCAGTTTACGAGGCACGCTGCAAAGTTCTCCCCTCTTCCACGGTGGTATGTGGCTAGGCCCAAGATCTGCTCTCTGTGCTCCTTCACGCAAGAGATCTTTTTTTCCCATGCTGCTTGCTTTTTAAAAGTAAGAGCTGCAAATGGTGCCTCAGTGATGTATGAAGTGTATGCGCTTCGCAACGGAGTTTGCGCACTCTGGGTTATGACACTAAATGCACGCTCCCTAGAGGGAACACTGGCCATTAGGAATTTATGACTATAAGCCCTCGCTACGTTGCAACATTCCAGTAAAACTTACTTTGGGGTAAGCAGGACATAAGATTGTTACAGTGAAAATGGATCTAGTTTGTATTTATTGGCGTCGTAGAAACGTTCATTTTGAGTGAAGTTCCTGGCATAAACTGTGCAGTGATAGGGTTCAGTTTAGTGTGTATTATTTGGTGCCATTGCATATGTGCCTTACCAGTAAAGCTCTTCTCACACCCAGTGCAGCGATGAGGCCTCTCACTGGAGTGTAAACTTCGGAGCCGTAGAAGATGTGCCTTACCAGTGAAGCTCTTCCCACACACTGTGCAGTGATAAGGCCTCTTTCCTGTGTGTGCACTTTGATGCCATACATGGCCTTTCTTTCTAAGAAAAGCGCTTGGAAGACACTTTGCAGTGATAAGGTTTCTCTCCAGTGTGTTTGGTGTTACGAGACTTGACTTTTGATTTAAGCTCTTCTCACACACAGTGCAGTGAAAAGGCTTCTCTCATGTGTGTACGCTTTGATGCCGTACAAAGCCTTTCTTATTAGCAAAGCGCTTGGAACACTTAATGCAGAGATAAGGCCTCTCTCCTGTGTGTATTCCTTGATGCAGTACAAGGTAAGACTTACGAGAAATGCCCTTTGAACACTCAGTGCAGTGATAAAGCTTCTCTCCTGTGTGTACAATTTTGATGCCGTACAAGGCCGCTCCTATCAGCAAAGCGCTTGGAACACACAGTGCAATAATGAGGCCTCTCTCTTGTGTGTACGCTTTGATGCTGTACAAGGGTCTCCTTACGGGAAAAGCACTTTGAACACACAGTGCAGTGATACGGCTTCTCTCCTGTGTGTACGCTTTGATGCTGTACAAGGGTCTCCTTACGGGAAAAGCACTTTGAACACACAGTGCAGTGATAAGGTCTCTCTCCGGTGTGTATTAGTTTGTGCTTTAGTAGATGCGCCTTTTGACGGAAGCTCTTCTCACACATGGTGCAGTGAAAAGGTTTTTCTCCTGTGTGTATGCGTTGATGCTCATGAAGAATTGTCTTTTGAGTGAAGCTCTTGGAACATACAGTACAGTGATGAGGCCGCTCTCCTGTGTGTACGCTTTGATGGGGCCTCTCTCCTGTGTGTACGCTTTGATGGGGCCTCTCTCCTGTGTGTACGCTTTGATGAGGCCTCTCTCCTGTGTGTACACTTTGATGAGGCCTCTCTCCTGTGTGTACGCTTTGATGAGGCCTCTCTCCTGTGTGTACGCTTTGATGCCGTACAAGGCTATTCTTATAAGCAAAGCGCTTGGAACATTCTGTGCAGTGATACGGCCTCTCTCCAGTGTGTGTTTTTTGATGCTGTAAAAAAGTTGCCTTTTCAGTGAAACACTTTTTACACGTTTTGCAGGGATATGGCCTGAGGCTGGTGTGTCCTTTTTTGTGCCTCACAAGAAGTGTCTCATTGATAAATCCTTTCTCACACACATTACAAGCAAAGCGTCTCTCCTTCATATGCATTCTGCGCCGTTTCCTTAAGTAGATATTTTGAGTAAAATTCATCTCGCCTCCGGAACCTTTATGGCTTTCTTTCCCATTCATACTTTCTAGATGTGATTGTTGTTCTGCAAAATAGAAAAAACATTGAAAATTACATGAAGAAAATATTTCTTGAAAAAGTTGCATTGATATAATATGGAGAAGTGAACAGTTACACTTCAGGGGAAAAAAATTATGTTCAAGAAAAAAAGAGTCACACTTCCCATTGGGACACAAATGGTGGCTAGTCCTACACAAAGTGCGGTGACCTGGTCCTGCAGCAGGAGCATGCTGGGAAATCAAGTGATTCACAAGAACTACTGTTCGACACAGGCTTTCTGGTTGGCCAGGGTAGGCACCTAAGCCAGGCAGAATCCACCACTCTAGTCAGGGTAAGCCAGACACACACCTCAGTTAACCTGCGCTCACCCTCTGGTAGCTTGGCGCAGAGCAGTCAGGCTAGTTTAAAGATGCAATGTGCAGAGCATTTGTGCAACACACTAGAGCAGCAACACAGTGAGTAAACCACAAAAGGGAATCCATGCAGGATTATGTAAAAATAAATTCTATATTGTACATCAAACAAGACCAAAATGACTTAATCACACCGTTCGTGCAAATAATGCAGGTTTGACAGAGAAAAACACAAATTACTATGAAAACATAGGGCACATCGCACCTGCGCTCCTATTACACTTCATATGGTAACTGTAGTGAACGTGGTTGACGTGACTGTATTTAGAAACCAAACGTACGGCGCAGGAGCACCTACTAAACGCTAAACAGTAATTGAGCTTGAGTCTTCCAGCAGTTCTCCTCTTTGGACAGCCCTGCGCCATTCTTGATGTCATCTCCAGAGCAGAGACAATGCTGAACAAGAAATGCCCCTCACGCTCTTGCGAATTGAGCCCGCCGGGGCCACTTGAATCGCGTCTCTTTGCCCAAGGGAAACCAAGTCACCTGTGAAGGGGAGCAGGGCGGCTTTACCACTCTTCTGGACCCAACCCGCCTCACAGTACCTTTGTGGGTGCAGGGTCACTGTCCTCAAGGCATCTGTAACTTGCTAACAATGTTGTCATGTCTCGGGAGTGGGACCCAACGTGGAGAGCTTCGTGCAGTATACGTGTTAAAACCAGAGGGCGAGGCTGGCTGGAATGAGCCTCGGAATGCTGGCCCGCCACATGTTACAGAACAACGTGTCGTCGAAACGCCTGCCTTGAAGGCTTTGTGCAGCTCCTGTAGCTCTACAGCCTTAGACGCTGCACTGTACCATCTTAGAGCAGTGCAAGTCTTCAGGGGGCTGTTCCTCGAGTGTCACGACCAGAGGGGCCATACTAGTTTATTCTTGGTGGCATCTGATGGTGGCGATATCTTGCCAGACTCCGGGGGTGAGGTTCACAATACAATTCAGCTGCAGTGAGCACGCTGGCTCAAGGATGTGTTTGTTTCTCTGGTAATGCCTCCAGGCGAAACAACGCTGTTCATGCTAGAGAAAAAACGCTCACCACATGCTGGTTTGTAAAACATGGAGCACTTCCCTAGAATGCACATAGCCACTCCCCTGGTCAGAGCGCTGTCCGTCAGTCTGTCTGCACCTTCAGCCGCACCGTGGTTAACGAGGACACTGTCCCTCTACCAGCGGATCTGTGCATCGACCCGGTACCGCAACTGTTTTGCGAATCGTCAAAACAATCGGACTAATCCATTCCCCGCAGCGGATGCGTGCACTGACTCTGCACCGCCCATTATTTACTGTTTTGCGACTCGGCAAAACACTCGTACCTATCTATCGCCGTTCCCCCAACGCGAGAATTACGAGAAACGTGGGCACGGCCACTGCTACCTCCGCTGGCCATCCTTATAGGACTCAAGGCGATTAACTACGAGCTTGTGACCCAGTTTGGTTACATGCACCTCTCTCCCCCGAAGAGGCGTATAAACTTTTTCTCAACAGGCAATACAAAAATTAATAAGTCCTGATGATGATCCCCATATATTTTAGAGCGTGGGATCGAAACGTCATCCTTTTACAGTAGTTCTACAGTATAAAACAATGTGTATCTTTCACTGTATGTACTACTCTGGCAAAACACTTGTACTGTTGATCTCAAAAGTGTCCAGGTTGCTCTTTTTCTTGCCTGAAAAACCTCTTCTTACCTCTACTTCTTTCTCTAATCCTTTCTGTTATGTGGTAAAGCACAGGACTGTGCTCTTTTACATTTTTTGTAACGTGATTTACAAATATTCCTACATTGTTGAAATAAATTCCTTGTCCGGCTGGACTTGGATAAACATAAGCGGCTCATTAAGGCTTTGCTTATTATCTTTTTCCTTTATCAATGCATTGCTCTGGACCCTTGTCTGCCTACAATTGTCAATAACCCTTGGTCCACAGCCTCCAAAAAAAAAAAAAAAAAACTACCTTGGCTCGTGGCAGTGACAATTTGCTCTAAAGACATGGCAGTTGGTGTGCTCGATTTCACAATAAATTTGATGTAATCCTCCACTGTCTTAGATGGGGTACCAGGGCATAATCAGCCAGTTTCTGATCTTTCCCTGGACGATGAAGAATCGTTTAGTTGTAATTCTCTTGTGACCTCAAACCCCAATGCTCAATTCGAGGAGGCATTTTTGCTGTGGGATTGCCGAATACCATCAACAATGCTTGGTGATCAGCCACTAATGTGAAGTGCTTTCTCTACACAAACACATGGAAATTATTCACCCAAACCAGTGCCACACTTTCTTTCTCAGGGTGCGAGTAAGCACGTTCAGTTTGTGACTGGCTCTTATTGGCATGTACCACGATATGGCTCCAGGCATTTGGCGGTCCCTTGTGCTGTGCAAGGATTGCGCCTAACCCGACAGGGCTAGCACCAACTACAACCTCTGTATGGAGTTTGGGATCAAAGTCGGGTATTTCAATGGCGCTCTCAATGGCTTGTTTCATTTTTTGGACGCTCTTTTCACACTCACGTGACCAATGAAAAGACACATACTTTTTGGTTAGTTCTGGTGCAATGACCATAGCAAAGTCTTGTATGTATCGGGAACAGTAATTGACCGTTCCAAGAAATGACTGTATCATAGAAATGCCTTGAGGGGGATTTGCAGTAGACAATGCTTGCACTCTAGATGGATCAGGTTTCATACCCCCATCATAAAAGACATGGCTGAAGAATTTCAAGCTTTTCTTGTGGACTTCACATTTGTCAGCATTCAGAGTTACGGCTGCATCATTCAGCAAACGACATACTTGCATGAGAGTTTTGAAATGCACTTTCTGTGCAGCCCCATAATACCAATATATCACTACAGTTAAATGCGTTTACTACAGGCTATATGATAAGTCAAATGACGACTTGGAAAAGTTCTGCAGCAGAGGATATACCAAAACTCAATCGCTTGTAGCAAAACAAACCAATATGCGTAGAAAAGGTTGCAACGTATCTGGATTTTTCTTCAAGTTCCAATTGGTAAGATCCTTTATTTAGGTTGAGTCGAGAGAAGAACGCTGCGCCATTCAATTGAGTTATTATATCAGCAATGTGCGGACTGTGAGGTTTCTCTCGCTCAGTTGTCTTGTTGGGCTGACGCATGTCAACACTTATGCGTACAGCTCCTTCCCGGTCTCTTTCAGGCACTGTTACAATGGCGTTGCAAGTCCTCACGAAATGATTCGCTTTACCACAGTCTATGTATATCTGTCCAATGGCGGGAATTTACCTTTGTGTGGAAATGACAGTCCGTATCTGTAACATGTTTTCTTTTTCTGTGGTGACAGGACCTTGTGTCCCTCGGCCTTGTACCTTGGATTACTTTTCGTGCTCATGACCGATACACTTTGGGCACATACGGGCTCCATGTCAGTCACTTGGCGATAAGTACGCTTGTCAGCGCAAGCAGCCTTGAGGACTTGATACAAGCTCAGTTTCCATCAGCATTCGTCATTGAAATGCTTACGACAGACATCCATTGATCACTCTGAGGAGGGTAGCCTCCTCATCATAAATTAATTGAATTTACAGTGCTTTACCAAACATCCAGTCTTTTAACAAACTCATCAATGGTCTTACCTGGTCTCTGGATGAATAAATATCTTTTATAATTCACATTTGGCACTGGCTTAAACTTGACATTAAAGGCCTTTTCGATTTGATCATATGTCTTTTCACCTTCATGTAAATTCTTTTTCATGGCTTCTTTCCTCCTTCACCGGATATGTTTCTCAAGATACTTTATCACCATCGACGCTAATGGTTTTCCCCCCCTGTGCTGAAAATCTGTAATTCCTACTAATCATGACGAGCTGAGCTCGTCATGAGCGTCGAATGTGTTATACTCTTTTTCATCTATTGCATCTATGAACTCTTCAAAAGTCTCTTTCCATCCATCGATCGACAATATTCTGTTTTTTTGCAATATCAAACACAGTTGGCAGAATTAAGAATGCAGCAGCCGTGCATACATTGGAGGACAGTAGTGGTCTCTCAGGCGTGAGTCCAGGGTCCTCATCTCCTCATTGCGCACATGTTCCCATTCATCCGTTTGCCATTGGATCAGGTTTTCCCGAAGTTTTGACGTGGTGTCTGACCCACTCACTGCTATGTCTCTCTCCTCACAGAACCCCACCAACTCCCACATACTGTATCTAAACAGACCATAGAAATTAAAGGCAGACTCCATTTTGGCAGGACGCTCAGAGACACGAGCAACACAGGAGACCTAGGCGCAAGAGCTGCAACAGGGGTACGTTAATCAAAAATGACACTTTTAGGAGAAAAAAATAAAATAAAACTCGGAAACAATAATCCCCAAACATGTGATTATCTAAATGCAGGGTTTGTAGAGCAACCAGTTGTCGCTGTGATACTTGCCAAACGCAAGTCCTATCCTCACCGCTGACCACCAATGTTAGAAATGGGATCTCTGGTTTAACTAAGGCTTGTGCCAAAGCCAGGCAGAGACCACCACTCTAGTCAGGGCAAGGGAGTTACACGCCAAAGATAACCCTTGCTCACCCCCTTGGTAGCTTGGCACGAGCAGTCAGGCTTATCCCGGAGGCAATCTGTAAAGCGTTTGCGCAACCCACACACACAACAGCAACACCCTAGGCACACCACAAAAGGAACTCCAAACAAGGTTATATAAAAATCGCCTTTGTATTGTCATAAACACATTCGAAACATAATCACATAATATACACTGTGCACACTGGCACTAGGCAATATTCACAGGGGATTATATACAGGACCAGGCCAATCGGGCTCTGGTCATAACCACCAGAACAGGTAAGTAAAACACAAGTAATGAAACAACCAGTAACTACTGGCACCATAATGACCTCAGCATGATCACCTGTAATAAACACATTATGTCTGCATCACTTTGGGCAAACACACATTACACTATCTCCTTAGGCATAAACACATTAGGATAGACCTCATACTCATAAATCACCTTAGTGCCTGGCGCCCTACAAACCTATTAGTCCCCCTGGCCAACTGGCCTTCTCAGGGGCTCTAATGCCCTATGTCCCAAATGTCAGGGCTGCTGCCAATGCAGCGGAATTCGCAGTGCGCAATTGCGCTGGGCAGAGGAGTGCATCTCACTCCTACCTCATTCAGAGATGCCCCAAAGGAATGCTGGCCTAAACGTGGCAGCTGCACACCACTTGCTGGGCAGCTGTGAAATCCAAAAAGATGGGCACTGGCACCCTCTATCCCCCACTGGGACTCTAACAAAATAAATGGGCCAAACGTTGCAGCTACCTGCGCTTCGCAGGGCAGCAGTGGGAATGCAGCGGCAGTCCTGGCACTCACTGTGCCTCTGGCGCCCAAAACAATGCCCCACAAGCAATGAGGACGGGCACTGTGCACATGGGAATCTCGCCCTCGGACTCTGAAAATAAACTCTGCCCCAAATGTTGCAGTTGCCCACTGTCAACTGTAACAAAATCTTGCCAACACGGGGAAGAGCACGGGAATCTCGTTGGAGATTAGACTGGAGAAGGGCCCAAAACGCTTCTGCGGTGCAGCGGAGAAAATGCCACAAGCACAGACACTGGGGTGCACTGGCAGAATTCTCGGGGTCCCGTGGGTGGGGGCAGGCTATGACAACGTGCCTCGTCTCTCCCACCACTGGCCCCCTCCTTACCTAAGCGGGCAGTCTCTCGCTTCTTTTGGTCCAAGGAGCGCGGGGTAGGCTCCGGTCTGCTTCCTTTTTCCTTTTTCCACAGGAGCACAGGGTAGGCTCCCGCCTGCTTCCAGCTTCTTGCGGAGTGCCCAGCCGATAACCAGGCCCCTCTGCCTGGCTTCCAGGTTGCCACGGGCAGCGCGCCGGCCACTCTTGTAGATCCTCTGTTCTCGGGAGCAGCCTCATGCAGGGGGCCAGAACCGGCGGTGAGGGCTCCCGCTTCGTTTTTTTCAAAAGTACTGGTCCGTGGAAACAGCGGCTGTGCTAGGTGGGCACCCACTCTTTCAATAAAGATGATTGCAGGCTAGGCACCTGCCGGCAGCACACACAAATGCAAGGTGGGCTTCTGCTTCAATAAGGAGCTCAGGGGGGAAGCCCACACGCCGGGATTCCCTCGCAGCCTCGCACTGCAGCAGGGCCTGCTCCTCTTCCCTTAGGCAACCCAAATTCAGCACTCACGAGGCGCTAGGCCTCAAAAGTCCTCAAAAAGGCAGAAATAAGAGAGTCCTTGGTGCTGGGGGGACCCCAGCAAAGTGCAGCCAGGCAGGCCAGCATGCAGTAGTGGTTCCTCCTGGCAGAGTGTCCTCCCAGAACAAGCGTAACACTTCGTGGCCTCACAGCCCCTACATTTATAGGACAATTTCCTTTGTGTTACAGGATTGGGCATGGGAAACCAGATGCAATTGGTTTTGGAGCACTGTTTACCAGGCTCCTCTTCCCTCTTGTTAGGTGGGGGTTCAGTGATCAGACGCACCACAGGAGGCGGAGCCAGCATTGTGGAGGGAAGGCACAGCCCTATTCAGGTCCCACATGCAACTCCTCCCTCCCATCTGCATGCAGATCTCTCTATTCATCACTGGGCTGACTCACCCTGTCTTCTGGAGCTACCCACACCACCCAGCCCCGTCACTCACAAGCCAGACATGCAATTCAAATCAGGCAGGCAGACACACAGCAATGCCAACTTCTAAAAGCGGCATTTCATCCACCAGTCACCATAAATCTGTGCACACCATTGCGCAGCATTTATTCTCACAAGTTCATACATACTAAACTCGACCCTGCACTCCTCTCATACCAGGAATTACCATGGACACACATATCCCCCATGCATTCCTGTGGGAGGGTAGGCCAATCTCACCACAACACTCAGAGAGCGCACGCACTCTACACTGGGCCACAGTGCTAAAGTGCATAGAGGTTTAAAATCATTACCACCATGTCAGAGCTTAAGGCAAAAAGTTCAGGGGTGAACCTGCCAAAAGGGCCAAGTCCAACACAGATGAAAAGTGGGTGGAGTCTAGGGAAGAGCGAGTGCTGCACTCAGCTTTAAAGTTACAAAACAAACCTTAAACGGCACGGCTGAAGCGGCGAAAGGCGAGGGGGTTGTTTGTAGTGTTGCTTCTGGTGTATTCAGCAGAAGGGGGGGAGGGTTGATGAATAAATCAAAAAAAAATATGAGTAGACTGACAGCAACATACTGGTTACTTTGGACTTCTGCGCATTATATACTAGTATCCCCAAATCTAGGGGGATTGCCGTCAAACAGCATTTTTTTTAAATCGGAGACGCCACTCTACTTGAGCAATCTGGAATGCTAATAGATTTGATTACTGCTGTTTTGGCTCACAATGACTTTATCCGGGGAGTAGTAGGATTTTACAGCAAGTTGCAATAACTTAGCATGGCCAGATTATCAGGCACAAACTGTTTTAGGATTTCACCATATGCACTTGGCTCTTCACAGGGTATCCGTCAGGATCACAACAGTGTTCTTCTTGTTCTATCTGGTGGTGGTGACTTAACAGCTGCATTTCTTACCCCTATGTCATTGTTAAATTTGTGTAAGATACTTTCTATATCCTCTTGCAGCCTTGAAAAAGTCTCTATGACGAAACACTTGACGACTGCCTGCCTGTAATGGATTTCACGTCTCCAACGCAAGAAAAGTGAATAATTGTGGAAACAAGAAATCACAACAAACATCTCTGATCTTGCAGTACTTCTTTACTGGCCACAAGGCATGGCCATTGGACTTCGCTGAGTGCTTCAGTGTTCCTCTGCTCATTTGGAAGCGAGGTGTTGGCAGGATAGGCCTCTTTGACTTAACGAGGGGGAGCAGCTGTTACTTATCAAAGTTGCACATCACAAAGGCTCTGCTTGAGCACTCCCACAAAGGAGTTATCACTGGTCTTTTGTGACTCCAGACAAACTGGACCCAGGGCAAGGAGGAAGGGGATGCCTGACACGTCATGGCGGTGGAAGCCTCTAAAAACTCATACTAGTGGGCGCCAGGTATAAATATTGGACTCCAGACCGCAAAAGAATAAACGAGGTCCCAGTGCCACCTACTGTCCCTTCTAATACTTCATGCGAGTCAAGTGAAGTCAATTTAGCTTTATTCTATTTTTGGTTAAAATCATAAAAGCATACATTTAAAAACATTCTTGACAAAAATTACATACAAAAACACAAAGTGGAAGAAAGATAAAACATTAGTCCATGTTGCGTGAATAAGTTCCTTTGTTTCATAATAGAATTCATGATTTTCCATATCCATGGCCGGTGTACATAGTTACAGGGTGGTTAAAGGTGGAAAAGCCTTGGCCATGCAGTTCACGCGTATTTCTGCCCTTCGGATAAGCTGACTCTGCCCTTCGTTTTAGTCAAGCTTGGGTAGAAGTCGCGTAGGTCCCAGATGGATATAGGGCCAACACCTTCACGGGGGTACAAAGTTCGCAAGTAGGGAACGACTGAGCTACTTCTGAATTTTATTAGGACAAGGTCAGCGTCAATATCTTTTTGTAGGGGGCCTAGCCAGCCCACCCTTCTAACAGACTTAATGGTACAGTCAAGACCTAGGGGCAGGGGCCTGTTTTTAGTTAGCCAAAATGTGACTTTGTTAAATAGGTCTTGTTCCCGCTCAGTTTTTCCATGCTTGATTTCTGGGACTCCCGCAAGAACACACACAAAGGGTGCAGCCTCCGGGGGTAGTTGTATGGGAGTTGTTTTCTTATTAGACTCTACTTTTGTAGCAGTATATTTGTATAAGGCAGGGTTTATGATTAGTTTTTGGTACATTGGGGGATGGAAGGATAGGGATTAGGGGGCGAGTTTGATGGTTACTTTTAGTGGTACACAGACAAAATATCGATTTTTAAATATCGATATGCAAAAATATCGAAGTTTAAATATCGATATACAAAAATATCGAAGGTAAGTAATATCGACAGTCTAAATATCGATATTGGTATGATATCAGTAATATCGAAGTTGTAAATATCGATGTTAATAATATCGAAATTAATAACTTTGATGTTACTAATATCAATTTTTAAATACATTTAGTGTATATTATATTGTATTTATTATGTTTTATTATTTATTTTTAATGTTATTTTATTAAATATTGTCTTTTACTACTGTAGCGGGTTGTGGGTTTATAGGGGAATAGGGTGGGAAGTAATTTAATTATGTTAAATTAATTATTAATTAGTAGGAATTATTAATTAATTAATTGAGAATTAATTTTAAATAATTTTTAATTAATTTATTAATTGATAAATATGTTCTGTAGCGGGTTATGGGTTTATAGGGGAATAGGGTGGGAAGTAATTTAATAATAATTAATTAATTGATATATGTTTGTACATATTTTAAATAATTAATTGGTAATTAATTTCTATTAATTAGTTAATTAATTATTATAATTTTGTTTCATATTTATAATTATTAATTTGTTGGTAATTAATTATTATTAATTATTTAATTAAATTAATTAAAGTAATTTTTATATATATAATTTATTGTTATTCTTAATTAATTAATTGTGCAAAATAATATTAATTATTAAATTAAATTAATTACAGCAAATGTGCAAATATATTTACTTTATTGTTATTGTTAATTAATAATTAATTGGTAATTAAATAATATTAATTAATTTTGGGTACAGGGGTATTTTTAGGGTTCAGGGTCAGTTTTCAGTTCATGGGTACAGGGGTATTTTTAGGGTTCAGGGTCAGTTTTCAGTTCATGGGTAAAGGGGTATTTTTAGGGTTCAGGGTCAGTTTTCAGTTCATGGGTAAAGGGGTATTTTTAGGGTTCAGGGTCAAGTCAAGTCAAGTCAAGTCAAAACATTTATATAGCGCACTACATACCCAGAGGGTTTCAAGGCGCTTAGGAAGGGGAGGTGGATTATTTGTCAAATATCCACGTTTTAAGCTGCTTTCTGAACGCTAGGTGATTCTGGGTGAGGCGAAGGTAAGCGGGGAGTGAGTTCCATGTTTTGGCAGCCAGGTATGAGAAGGATCTGCCTCCCATGGTGGTCTTGTTGATGCGAGGTACAGTGGCGAAGGCTTGGCTGGAAGAGCGGAGTTGGCGGGAGGGGGTGTAGAAGGACAGTCGAGAGTTGAGGCAATCTGGTCCGATGTCGTAGAGTGATTTGTGTGCGTGGGTAAGCAGACGGAAAGTGATCCTCTTATTGACGGGTAGCCAGTGGAGGTCTTTAAGGTGACCGGAGATGTGTTCGTTGCGTGGGATGTCTAATATGATCCTGGCTGAGGCGTTTTGGATTCGTTGGAGTTTCTTCTGGAGTTTAGCGGTGGTACCTGCGTAGAGGGTGTTTCCGTAGTCCAGTCGGCTCGTGACTAGAGCGTGGGTGACTGTTTTCCTTGTTTCGGGGGGGATCCAGCGAAATGTTTTTCTGAGCATGCGAAGAATGTTAAAGCAGGAAGAGGATACGGCGCTGACTTGTCTGTTCATTGAGAGTGAAGAATCCAGGATGACGCCAAGGTTCCGTGCGTGGTCTGTCGGGATGGGTGCATTTCCGAGGGCTTCCGGCCACCAGGAGTTGTCCCATGCAGAGGGGGATTTACCTAAGATGAGGACTTCTGTTTTGTCTGAGTTCAGTTTCAGACGGCTTTGTTTCATCCATTCGGCGACTTCTTTCATTCCTTCGTGTAGGTTAGTTTTAGCGGTGCTGGGGTCCTTGGTGAGAGATAGGATCAGTTGAGTGTCATCCGCGTAAGAGATGATGTTGAGGTTGTGTTGTCGGGTGATGGCCGCGAGGGGGCTCATGTATACGTTGAAGAGGGTGGGACTGAGTGAGGATCCTTGTGGTACGCCGCAGATGATTTCGGAGGCCTCGGACTTGAATGGTGGGAGGCGGACTCTCTGGGTTCTTCCGGTGAGGAACGAGGTGATCCATTCCAGTGCTTTTCCTTGGATTCCGATGTTTCTGAGGCGTTGTAAAAGGGTGCTGTGGCAGACTGTGTCGAAGGCTGCAGAGAGGTCGAGGAGGATGAGGGCGACTGTGTCTCCATTGTCCAGTAGAGTTCGAATGTCGTCTGTTGCTGCGATAAGGGCGGTCTCAGTGCTGTGTTTGGCTCGGAAGCCAGATTGTGAGGGGTCGAGTGATTTGTTGTCTTCGAGGAAGGCGGCGAGCTGGTTGTTGACAGCTTTCTCGATGACTTTGGCCGGGAATGGAAGAAGCGAGATGGGGCGGTAGTTTTTGAGTTCGGTGGGGTCTGCTGTTGGTTTTTTCAGAAGGGCGGTGAGTTCAGCGTGTTTCCAATCTTCTGGGAAGGTAGCGGAGTTGAAGGAGCAGTTGATGACGTCTCGGAGGTGCGGAGCTATGACGGAGTCTGCTTTGTTGAAGATGTGGTGGGGGCATGGGTCTGTGGGGGATCCAGAGTGGATGGAATTCATCAGGCGGATGGTGTCCTCAGTGGAGATTGGGTTCCAGGCGTTAAGGGTGTTAACGGGGGGAAGATGGTCAGTTGATGGTGGGGTGGGTTGGCTTCCGGGTTGGTTGTCAAAGCTGTTGTGGATGTCAGCAATCTTGTTGTGGAAAAAAGAGGCTAGGGAATCGCAGAGGGTTTGAGAGGGGGTGATGTCGTTGGAGTTGGCCGAGGGGTTGGAAAATTCCTTGACGATGTTGAAAAGTTCCTTGCTGTTGTGGGCGTTGTTGTCAAGTCGATCTTTGAATGCTGTTTTCTTGGCTTTTCGGATCAGTTGGTGGTGAGTACGGATGGCGCTTTTGAAGGCGTCCTTGTTGCTGGTGGATGGGTCTTTTTTCCAGGCCTTTTCAAGGGAGCGGCACAGTTTCTTGGATTTCTTGAGGTCGTCGTTGAACCATGAAGCCTTCTTGATGCCAAGTTTGTGTTGACGTTTTTTCAGTGGTGCTAAGGTGTCGGCGGTGTTGGATAACCAAAGGGTGAGGTTGGAGGCGGCTTCGTTGGCATTAGAAGAGAGGGCTGGGGAGGTTTGAAGGAGTGATGTGGAGATCTGCTCTGTGGTGATTTTGTTCCAGTTTCTTTGTAGAGTTGGTTGGAGGTGGATGATGGGTTTCGGCTTGTTGTAGGTGAAGTGAACGCAGCTGTGGTCAGTCCAGAGGAGATCCGTAGTGTGGCTGAAGGAGACATGGTTGCTGGAGGTGAAGATGGGGTCGAGAGTGTGACCTGCGATGTGTGTGGGGGAAGTGACCAGTTGTTTAAGTCCGAGGTTGGCGAGGTTGTCTAAGAGGGTGGCGGTGTTGCGGTCGTTGCTCTTTTCAAGGTGGAAGTTGAGGTCTCCCAGAAGGATGTAGTCTTTGGAGGGGAGCGCGTGTGGGGTGATGAAGTCCGTGATGTCTTCACTGAATTTTGCGCGTGGTCCTGGTGGTCTGTAGAGGAGGGTGCCTCTGAGTGTGGTCGTGGGGTCGATGTGGATCTGGAAGTGAAGGTGTTCGGAGTTGGCGAGGTTGGCGTCGGAGCTGGTGGTGATGCGGATGGATTTCTTATGGACGATAGCGATTCCTCCTCCTGTATGGTCGGTGCGGTCCTTGCGAGTGATCTTATAGTCTTCAGGGATAGCGATGGCGATGTCAGGGGCGGAGGAAGCGTTCATCCATGTTTCCGTTATGAAGGCGACGTCTGGAGAGATGGTGTCTAGTAGGTTCCAAAGGTCAATGGCGTGCCTGTGGACCGAGCGGGTGTTGAGAAGGATGCATTCTAGGTGGTTGGGGTCGGGAATCTGTGTTGTGGTCGCAGCGGAGATGTTGTCGGTGCCGCTAAATTTGCAGGAGAGGCAGGAGAACGGTCCATGGGTGCGTCCAGGAGCGGCTTGGACGCAGTTGGGGGAGCGGCCGGGGTTAAGGGCTAGGAGGGTGGCGGCATCATAGGTGACGCGGGGGGGCTGGGCAGCGCGAGGGGCAGGGGCTCTGGCGCTGGGCGCGGTCCAGGCGCGGACGGGCGTAGACGGGCTTACCTTTGGCGCACCTTCGGCGTGTCCGAAGCGCGTGGACGCTGCGCGTGGGGGCATTGGCCATAAATGGATGGTGGAGGGGGCGGAGCGTGGGAGGGTCAGCAGCTGGGAGGCGGTAGCAGGGAGGAGGGGCGGGCCAGGGGACACACAACAAGATGGAGGGTCACAGGGCACCGGGGGCTAAAGGCAAAATATCTTAAGCCAACACAGCGCGAGGCTGAAATAAATAAATGAAACACACCGCAGGCACAATTAATTAAAGAAGTGCAGCGCGAGGCGGAACGAAAATGGATAAACACACCACAAGGCACAATTAATTAAAGAAGTGCAGCGCGAGGCGGAACGAAAATGGATAAACACACCACAAGGCACAATTAATTAAAGAAGTGCAGCGCGAGGCGGAACGGTCAGTTTTCAGTTTTTGGGTAAAGGGGTATTTTTAGGGTTCAGGGTCAGTTTTCAGTTCATGGGTAAAGGGGTATTTTTAGGGTTCAGGGTCAGTTTTCAGTTTTTGGGTAAAGGGGTATTTTTAGGGTTCAGGGTCAGTTTTCAGTTTTTGGGTAAAGGGGTATTTTTAGGGTTCTGGGTCAGTTTTCAGTTCATGGGTAAAGGGGTATTTTTAGGGTTCAGGGTCAGTTTTCAGTTTGTGGGTAAAGGGGTATTTTTAGGGTTCAGGGTCAGTTTTCAGTTCATGGGTAAAGGGGTATTTTTAGGGTTCTGGGTCAGTTTTCAGTTCATGGGTAAAGGGGTATTTTTAGGGTTCAGTGTCAGTTTTCAGTATTTGGGTAAAGGGGCATTTTTAGGGTTCTGGGTCAGTTTTGGGTTTTTGGGGTACAGTCGTACAGGGTAAAAATTAAATAAATTTAAATTAAATCAATTAAATGAAATTACAAAATATAAAATTACATTAAATTATTACGTTTTTAATTTATTTTAAATGTATATGTATTAGTTTTAATTTTTTTATTATGTTTTAATATTTTTATTTAATATTTGTAACATTATATGTATTTTATAATTATTTTAACATTATTATTAATACATTTAAAAAAACGATATTTTTATTTCGATATTTTTGTACTACGATATTATTTTTTCGATATTTTTGTACTTACCTTGTTAGGGATAGGATTCCGATATTTTTGACTTCGATATTTTTGTCCCGATATTTTTGTATGTCGATATTTTTGATTTCGATATTTAGTCAGACATTCACTTTTAGTACCAAGTGGGTTGGGACCGATTGATGTTGAAGAATTTTCAGTGCGGGTTTGGTTGGCCTTTAAACATTTCTCTATTCCCAACAGTCTGTCCTCTAGGGTGGTCATTTTAACAATCAGTGGAGAAATGAGTGAGCCAACCGTTTGTTCAATCTGGGCCAAAAAGTTCGAATTGAAGGAGGTAATCCATTGGTCTATTTTTCCTTCCAGATTTCGAAGGGGGTTAGTTGCAGGCGTTGGAGAGCTGAAACAGAGTTTTTGTTGTTTTGATTTATTCCCTGTGGGCTTGACCCCATCCCACTTCCTTTTGCTAGATGAAGTCTGCGAGCAAACTGTATTTGGTGTGTTAACATTTTTGGGTTGGGCCAGGGGGCTGACGATTGGGGTTGACATACTGGTTCGTTTAGCGAGGCAAGGGGAGGAACTTTTGATTTCATGTCTGGGTTCCACGGTGGCATACCTTGTTTTGCAGAGGGAATTTAGTTGATCCAGCAGCGAGAGGTGTTGCGGTATGCCATTGGTTGGGTCGGGCGATTGGTTGATGGATATTCTAGACTTGGCAGATTCATTCATATTGGTGGTGGGCGGCGATGGCCTGCATAGAGCTTGTGACCCTGAGTGCAAGCCTCTCTGGCTGATAGATTTATTGGTCACCCCCTTGTGTGTCATCCTGGGGTGTGCAAGAGTTAGGCTATAACAAGGTCTCAAGAAAATCTGAGGGTATTAAAAAAGTATTCAACTAAAGTTCAGTTTGTAATCCCTTGTCAATGTGTCAGGAAGGGTATAAAGTTATTACCTTAGCGGTGTGATGGGGTCAGGGGGAGTGGGCCCGTCCCGTCCTCCTCGTGCCTCTGAGGGCCACAGAGGGCCCGCTTTGCCCGGGCTTCGCCCGGCGCCGACCAGCGCGCGATCCCGCGATGCGGGGGCTGGTCTGCTTATTTAGCGCCTCCTGGCGCGGGATTGATGTGTGGCGTTGCGTTGCGCCGCTAGGGCATCTGGGGATTGAAGTCCTCTGTGCTCCCCTCACACTGCGGCCGCTGGGATGGACTTGCGGCGGCAGTTAGGAGCTGGGCGCTGGCGGTGGGCAAGTCCCCCACAAGTGTTCTGCTGTCCCCCCTTCATGCCAGTAAAAACAACTCTTAACAAAGTCCCACAAAATTATAGTGTCAGAGACAATTTACATCAATGACACCTAGTGACCCCTCCTAACATATCTCACCATTAAAATGAACTCTCAACGAAGTTCCACAATGCTAATGTGCAAGATGTTATCTTGCGAGTATACTGTGTCTTTATATCGACACTGTTATTCTAAGCCTACATGGTGATTGTTTTGCCCATCTTATTCCAATATTATCTCGAGCATATACTGTCCTCTCAAGTTGATGCTGCTTCCTATCCTACCATGTGCCTATAGCAGTGACCCATCCTTTGTGATGTCTACGAGTCTATGCTGATATTGATATACTACCTATGATGTGGGTGTATAACTTGTATATATGCCCTTGAATATAAAGGACGTTTCTGCAGACTGACCAATAAACTCCATCACAACCTCCAGCTCCAAGATACCATGGCCACTAAGAACCCAGTGACATCAACAGGCCCACCGTCGCTTTTCGGCATTCAAGGCCCCCTTTTCCTCAAAGGGATCCTACCAGATCGCCTTGGTGACCTTTTTCACACGCCTCTGACACTCGCATCTCAATCTTCCAAAGTAGTGCCCACCAACCATCTACTGAAGGCCCCAATGTTACAATCAGGCGGCCATCTCAGCTGTTGGAGGCTGCCTCTTGACCACTATGCACAGCTCTGAATGCTTCTCCTGAAGTCTAACTTTGGTTATCCCCAGAAACAACTTCTGAGTATCACTTCAACTTCGGGAGCGTGGAAAGGTACGCCCCCAACTCATTTCTGCAAAACCTCTCCAAACACGCTGCTAAAAAGTACAAACACAAAACCCTTAAAGAACACCCAGCGACACTAATACCAGACATTTCTACAATCCAACACAGAAGTCTTAAAATGGACTTCATCTTCTACACTACGAAACCCGCCAAAAGGAGAGAAAACGTCATTCAACACATTCATGTAACTAATGCTACCAATGTCTCTTATGGATCTAAACAAACTATATCCCTATCCCAGAACTTTAGCGGAGATCGGTCCATAACTATATACAGAAATGGGAACATCCTAATCCAAGCCACTGAACAAAATTATCTATTTTCCACTTTCCGGCTCTCTGCGCCGCCATGCCATTCGCTCCCACCACCACCCCTCCACCCTCTATCATGCACGCCCTCATCTACTAGCTGAACCTTCTACTCCCAATCCCCCTCTTACTGCCCCCACCTCTACCTCCCCTACAGCCTCTCTGATCCCCAGACGCACTGAAGCTTCTGTTTCGATACCAAAACTACTTGCCCCCTCTGCATGGCACACCTCCACTGCCCAGCTTGACTTATCTATCCCACCGGAATCCTCTCAGTCCTCCAACCACAGCAGGCTGGATACTACATTAGCCCTGGAGCGGCCTGTGCAGGTAAGAGCGGTGGGAGGCCGGGGGAATGCGACAGACGACGATAAGGGAACATTAAATAAATCATTCCCCCCCCTCCTTGTCGTCTATTGAATTCCCCCACCCGGCCCCACCGCTCTTACCTGCACGAGCCGCTCCTGCATTAGCCTCCGCACCAAACTCTGACGAGCTCCATCGCACCCCACTTCCTACCACTGACCCAACCGCCACTCAACTGATCCCTACAACAGCCCAGCTTGAACTTACAATCAACAGTATTCTGGATGAAATCTCGTAAGAACGCAAAGATTACCTCCTTCCTGCCCCAGCTTCACGCATCTATAGCGAACACTGATCCTGCCACAAACATACACTCTGATCCCCTATCCTTTACCCCTTGACAAACTATCCCCTCTATCCATCACCAACTCAAACATAGATGCACCATGACTGAAATCACGCAACGGGAAGCTGAAATGCTGAGCAACACATATGACAATGCGCCGAACAAGCCTTGTCGCCACCAGATCCCGGTCATCCTTGGCACGAGTAGAACCCTGAACACCACTTGCCCTCCCAGGCGGCCTACCCAAATAACAACCATCCAACCCTGTCAGCCTGGTCCAAGATCACTACCTACGCGTTGCTGCATGCTACTTAACTGTCAGTCAGCAGTTAAGCATGCCACTCAAATAGCCGAAACCATCTTAGGACACAACATTGACTTCTGCTTTCCAACTGAATGACCACTCATTCTCTTTTATCAATTTCCTCAACCCACAGGGCTTCTCAATCATCCGTAAGACCAGTAAGATCGTATTGGCGGTGGATTAACCATTATGCACAAAAACTATCTGTGCTAAACGCCATTCCTCAACACAAAATACCCTACCTTTGAATATGAAGGAGTTCAACTCTCGTCCAAAGGCCCCAACTCTACCAAAATTCATGTAATCTATCACCCTGCTGGTGAAAAATTTAAATCTTTGAGGACTAAACAAACTTATTAACGCAAAACTACCTTAAAGGCAGCGCAGACGTTCTGCTAGGAGACCTGAATCTGCACTTGAACAATGCCGATGATCCAACAGTACAAGCCCTATCCAACCTTCTGGAAGCGAACGATCTCACCCAACACTGCAATAAACAAACTCATACCAAGGGCTCTACCCTTGTGTTGTATATGACTCTAGGACCCTAGTGTAATTTTCCCGATTCATGCCCATATATAGGTATAAATTACCCTATCCTTATATAGGCATAGAAATCATACCCATATTTAGACTTAGCCTTTGCAGCCCAAATACGGCATGGCTACTTCCACTAGTTCTGAGAATCCACAACGATTTCTTGGAAAAACCCGCCTTCAGCAGCTCGGGACTTGCCCTTGCTTGAATACTAATTTATCTAAGAAATCATGGAGTTTTCAAAGAACTGAATCTTTGATGACGTTATTATGTCCAACCGTACATCAAACTCGGCACCTTCAAGGTATAAATATGCCCACATTTGCCCAGACAAACACACGGTGGTTTGGAGCAGTTCGACTATCTACTTGCCCGACGCATCACGCCGCAGCAAGTGCCGAAGGAGGCCGACCCTCCAGCAGACGCTGTCTTTTCTCTGGCCGAGAAATCCAGCTCCAGTGTTTCCAGGCCACCCTTGCGGGTTGCTGAGAAATCGAGTCCTGAGAGAGAGAGATACAAGACCTCCTTCATTTTAAACCAAGGTACAGAGCTGATTAGACCCTTAGAGAATTCTTGGAATAGATTCTTGGCAAAAAGAATACTGAAACTAAGCTACACCTCACTTACTTCTTCCCTTGTACTAGACCTAGGTTAGGTACACCGGGGTATTTTAGAAGCACAAGTTGAGTACTTTTAGTCATTATTTATTAATGTATGAATTGCATGTTATTTTATATGGCTTGGAAACCATACCATGCTTTTACAGCACTACTTATATGCTGTATACTTTATAACCAGTATTACGATTTTAGCAGTTCATTTCTTGGCTTGAGAAAGAAGACTGTTCAATAAATACTGTTATTGAAAACGCCCATCTCTCTATTTTCTCTGCACCTCTGGTGAAACGAAGCATGCACGATTGACTGAGTGAAATAACTATCTATTGTTTCCGCAACTCTAGAGATTGATTTCTTATTCATGCGAAACAAAGTTGTCATGTTTATGCGGTTGTCAGAAACTAAGCCCTTCTTGTCTATTCGAGAAAGTTTCTAGTGACCTCTGAGCTAGCTGGCACTTACAATTAAGTCCAATATATTCCGCAGAGACCTAGTAGACCTCAGTCCTACGTCTAAACTATAGTATATGTTATTCCAATGCGCAGAGCCTATTGGGAATATAGGAACTATACTACACTTGATGCAATCATCTCTAAGCAGAACACCTTATCCCTCCGTTCTATCCTACCCACTGACTGGACTTACCACCACCTGATTCTTTTCAATCTCAATGCCATCCAACCAAAGGCGCACCCCCCAAATACCCATCACAAGCACTGAGCGAGGATCATACACTGAATCTCCCAGGCAGAGATAGTAAGTTCCCAAATTCCAAGGTGATGATCTCACTGCCCACTACAACAGAAACTTGGGAGAACTCCTCGACATAGACGCCCCTTTGAAACTCAAGAAATCAAGAAGTATCCCTTTCAGATTTTGGTTTAACAAAGACCTTAACAAAGAGGCAACAACTCCTGTTGGCTGAAAGAAACTGGAGACAACAACCCTTGTTAACACATCTTGCGATGTCGGGAGCTAAACGCACAAAATACAAAACACACATCTTCAGAGAAAAATCCCTCTTCTTCTGAGCCCAACTTGACAGTTCTAGGAACAGACCTAAACACCTTCTCAACATCATCAAACAGCAAACCTCCTCTTTCTCTCAACACTCAATAAATGACTCTTCTATGCGCTGCAAAGAGTTTGCAACATTCTTCTCTGAAAAAATATCTAACATTGAAATCTCTCTTGACCCACCCATCTCTCCGTCCTACACCAAAGATGTCCCCCCTAACAAAGAGGGTCTACATAAGGCCCTACCTCCAACTAATGGTCGTCTCGCCAAACTCACCCTATACAAGTTGGACTGAATTCGACAATGTCCCTTAAGAAGAAGTGCTCCAATTACTCGCTTGCATGAAACCAACATCGCACATTTCTGATCCCCTCCCTCCTGAGCGTGTCAATAATCACAGTCACATCATATCTCGCCTGTATAGACCCAAATCATCAACTCTCCTTTTCAAGAAGCTCCATGCCAACCTCCCTCAAACTCGGGCAAGTCACCCCCTCATCAAACAACACAGACGCCGAATAGAACAACCGTAACAATTACAGACCTATATTTATTCTCATTTACCTTCAGAAGCAAGTCTCGTCAAAGCACAAGAGTGCCTGACGAACTTAGTAGTCCATACGCTGGTACTTTTCAGACTGGATTATTGGAACTCTTTCCTGTCTGGCCTTCCCAGAGAAAATTAGCATCACTGAGAGAAATGCTTCATACAGTTATCCACTTTGTGACAGGTCACAAAGTTTTTAAATCACATTTCTTCTATACTTCGCATCCTACAATGGCATCCAATTGAAGCAACAGACCAATGTAACACTGAATGCATCACCCACTAAGCCCTCCACAACTCCACACCCTCCTACTTGGTAGAAGAACTCAAAATCTCTGGATCTGAACAAGGATCGAGAATTCGAAAAGTCCTCCTGCTGGAACAAGCGACATTCAGGCAAGAACGCTTTATAAAGCTCGCCTTCTCTGCCAGCGCTATAAGCATCTGGAACTCCCTCCCACAACCACCTTGAACAACCACAAGTCTTGCCACAATTATAAACTCAAAATCCTCCTCTTTGAGAGACGCTCTGAATAATAAATCTGTGGTCGCTTTTCCGCATCCATTTTTCCAATGTATCCAGATATTAACTGTTTGAACTTTCTCCCCCGACGTGATCTGTGGGATTCGTCTATTGCTTATCTGTTAATTTATGGCACATCTAATCTGCATTTTGGTCTTTCTTCTTTAGAAAAGTGCTTCAATGCCCTTTAGCCAAGATTGTACTATATAAAACCACAAAAATAAACACATTTGGTACAATAAAGAGAAACCAGAAAAAAACTCTTTTTGAAAAGTTTGTGCAAATTTGTCAAAAGATTTCAAAATTATTAGCAAAGAAATATTTGCTTTTCAAAAGAAACTCTTATAACCACAAACTACGTGGGAGGGAAAGAAAGAAGAGAGAGAGAGAGAAAGAGCGAGAGAGAAAGAAAGAAAGATAGAAAGAAAGAGAAACAGAGACAGAGTGATAGAGAGAAGGGGAGAGAGAGAGACAAAGATAGAGAGAAAGAGAGAAGGATAGAAAGAAAGAGAAACAGAGAAAGAGAGGGGGAGAGAGAGAGATAGAGAGAGACACCATGGTTTAAGTGAGTTGCAATGATTTAAAAAAAAAAAATGAAGATGTTGAAAGCAATCCCAATAATAAACTTCAACGTGACCTTTGTGCTTTTGATCCAAGACTACCAGACAGCGCTAAAGACATCGTGGGGATATTCAGGAAGCATCAGTGGGAATACATTTCACCCATTCCTTACCATTGGATTTGTGGTTTGTAATTCACATCCGTCCCTCTTGCCGCCCAAACCTTGTTTACTGTATTCTTCCACAAACACGCTTTCTGTAAAAAGGCCTTTAAATCTTGTTTTTATCTGGTCACGTTTGCAGTGCATTCAAAGACAGAGGTCAAATGTCAAGCTCTCTCTTTGAGGAAGCTTGGTGTTTACTTTTCTTCCTATGACTTCAAAATGAGAGAATGTATGTGACAATTCTGCTGAGTATCCATACAAGAGGAGAAGGTGTAAGATTTTTTTCCTAGCACACAACAAAAAACAAGCACTGGCAAAGCCAATTGGTCTTGCCTTGCGAACCTACTGACTTTGCAAATGACTTTTAGCAGTGTCCCACACCATCAGTCGAAAAAGAAATATCCTACTGCATTTTGCCGGGTTACAAAGATTGACACGTAGTTACTAAGGCCTACCCTTTGAATTTCAATCAAATGTGGTGGATATGATTAATGAAAATAGAATGCCGGGAACGGAGAGTTATTACTGTGCCATCAATAAGCTCCCTAGGTGCTGCACCTAAAAATGCTGATATTGCATTTTTTTCTGAACGCCGGGAAAGGGGACGATTAGTCTGATAAGAAGCTACAAATGGTTGCTCTCTGTTGCAGGGAATCCCAGCCCACAATCAGAGCCTGAGAAGTCTCCCCCCAGTGTGAGTATGTTATTTTTGAAACGTAGTTTGGCCTCGCCGCCAATATTTGATTATTTTCCTCAAGATACCACTAGCAAAGTGCCCAATAATTTCCAAATCAGCCTGCGGGCTTGCCGTCTTTCACTGTATTGGGTGTAAATGCCTGAGATGTCCTGATGGTTTTCTGCTTCAATATGGCCACCACGCAGGCAGCATCGAGGGCGCTGGCATTGCAGGGCATGAAGGTAATTTTTCAGCCCTCACACACCTTCTTCAGAGCGGGCACCAGGTGTGTTATTCATTTATTAATTCAGTGTTTTATATAGTGCCAACATGACCCAACTGGGTATCAGAGTGCTTCACAATTCTATAGCATTGTACCTCTGACATTTGGTTTGATTAGTCCTTTAAACAAACTACCAAGTATATATATTCAATTTTAAGCGGAAAGCATTTCTACTTTACAAATAATACATGTCCTAAACATTACTAGAGATCAGCTTGCATTACAATAGTATGTGTCCTAAATATTACAACATGTGACATTTTAGAAATACATGTACTAAGAATACCTCATATCATTTACTACAGTGGATTGTACGTAGCAAACAGACTGGTTACAGAATGGATCACTGAAATAATATCGACTGACAAAATATCGACTTGCCAAAATATCGTGGACAAAATATCGACAGTCAAAATATCGAGTTTGTATCTACAAACAGGTAAGTACAAAAATATCGAGTACAAAATATCGTTAACAAAAATATAGATGTAAAAAATATCGACTTTATTAAAAACAGTGTTAAATTAAATTAATATTAAATTTTAATTACTAAAATATACGTAAAACGACTTAAATTAAATTATAATAATTAAATAATAAATGAAAATAATAAAAATAATTTTTTTAAATCTTATTTGTTGACCCTGAACCCTAAAAATACCCCTTTACCCAAAAACCCAAAACTGACCCTGAACCCTAAAAATACCCCTTTACCCAAAAACTGAAAACTGACCCTGAACCCTAAAAATGCCCCTTTACCCAAAAACTGAAAACTGACCCTGAACCCTAAAAATACCCCTTTACCCAAAAACTGAAAACTGACCCTGAACCCTAAAAATACCCCTTTACCCATGAACTGAAAACTGACCCTGAACCCTAAAAATACCCCTTTACCCATGAACTGAAAACTGACCCTGAACCCTAAAAATACCCCTTTACCCATGAACTGAAAACTGACCCTGAACCCTAAAAATACCCCTTTACCCATGAACTGAAAACTGACCCTGAACCCTAAAAATACCCCTTTACCCATGAACTGAAAACTGACCCTGAACCCTAAAAATACCCCTTTACCCATGAACTGAAAACTGACCCTGAACCCTAAAAATGCTCCTTTACCCAAAATGTATCAATATTATTTAATTACCAATTAATTATTAATTAACAATAACAATAAAGTAAATATATTAGAACATTAGGTGTAATTATTTTAATAATTAATATTATTTTTTCAAAATTAATTACTTAAAAATAACACAAAATTATATATATTAAAAATGTACTCTAATTAATGTAATTAACTAATTACAATTAATTAATTAACAATTATTTACTAATACAAAATATATTCAAAATTATATTAATTAATTAACTAATTAATATTAATTAATTATCAATTAATTATTAATTAAAAATATTAACAAACATATATTAATTAATTAATTATTATTAAATTACTTCCCACCCTATTCCCCTATAAACCCACAACCCGCTACAGAATTACATTACGCAATTATTATCAAAACAAAATTCATGTAATAAAATATTTTATAACATTAATACACACTATTCACACATATTATTACATAAAAATACACTATAAAATATTATATATTATTAAAAAATCGATATTTTTGCTATCTATATTTTATACAGTCGATATTACTTCACTTACCTGAAAAACGATATTTTTGTAGTCGATATTATGTCCAGTCGATATTTTGTCCAGTCTATATTTAAAACTCGATATTATGTCCAGTCGATATTTTGGAGTCGATATTTTGTCTCTATACCTACAGAATATATAGCTATTATCCTACACTGCTTTTGGCCAGGAAACGTTGTACAGATGTGGCAGGGTCGCGTCATGATGCTGCTGGTGAGAGCTGCCAGAAGATGCTTCAATGGCACGGCCCTCTGTACATGCAAATGTCCCCTCCACCCCAAGCCGTCCTTCCAGTACCTAAGGTGCCACCTTTACTGTCGACAGTGAAGTTTCTGGTCGGCAGCAGTAGACATGAGCACTTTAGTTGAAATGGCTGCTACCATTATGCGAAGGGGAGGTGGTGAAGGCAAGAAAATGAAGTAATTTGGGTTTATAAATAACAAGAAAGGAGAGGCAAGCAGCGACGAGTGAGACGGTGAGGAACTGGCTCTCTAACATTGAAGTCAGAGAAAGAACAGGCTTTTTAGGTGAAACATTGTCTGACATTTGATCTCGGTCTGTGAATGAACAGCAAATGTGACGAGATATTAACAAGAATTACAGCCGTTTACAGAAAAGCTTGGAGCGAGTGAAAAAAGTGCGCATATGAAGTGCTCTTAGACAAAGAAAAAAGAAAAAGTGCCTAAAGCAGTTGATAATATGGGACCATTGCACTGATACAAGTAACGGGACGGTGCTCCGTGGGAAGGAACAATCTACAAAAAGGTGGGACAAGTAGGAAAGATTAGCCATTTGGAAGCAAGGCTGTTTAAAGGAGATTCGAAGAAACTAATAAAATGTAATGGGTGGGCATTAAGCCCACAAAGTTACGCGCTGTTGCGACAAGACCTAAAAAAAAGAACTGAACTGTTTCAGAATATATCAGAATTAGTACAAATGAAGCACATTTGTTTTGTATTATTTAAGTGTGGAGAAAAATATTTGAATAAGATTGAAACACATTAATACACTAGGGGATTACATTTGCAAACATTATCATTTATGCGCAGTAAAACCATATTTCAGTGTAAATGTAATAATCATTTCAATTGAAAAGGTGTTGTTTGTAATGGCAGTGCGCTACCACACCAAGTATACTCCACACTACGCCACTCAACTCCACACCACTCCACTCCAGTCTATGCCACTCACCCCATGAAACAACACTCCACTCCACACCCCTCTACTCCACACCACTTACCCCACTCCAATCCACCCCACTCCACACCACTCCACACCACTCCACTCCAATCCACCCAACTCCACTCAAAAGTACCCCAATCCACCCCACTCCACTCAAAAGTATCCCAATCCACCCCACTCCACTCCAATCCACCCCACTCCACTCCACCCCACTCCACTCCAAAGTACCCCAATCCATCCCACTCCAATCCACCCCATTCCAATCTATCCATTCCCAATTTACCCACCACAATCGACCCACCTCTAACTTAATCTACCCCATTACAATCCAATCTACCCTAATACACTCAATCTAACCCAATCTACCCCACTCCACCACACTCCACTCAGATTTACCCCACTCTGCTCCAACATACCCCAGTCTACCCCACTCCACTTTGTAGGAGAGTAGGGTCTGCTATCCTATGGTCACCCCACATTTTTGTTTTTTGCTTCACTGGTTTATGACTTAATGTGGCTGTGGGATTGCTAATCAGACCCACAGCCTGCTGTTCTCTCTCTAAATTACTGCCAATGCACCCTAGGTGCATTACGAATTGGATACTGGTTCACCTTATAGGCCCCTGTAACAGTGTACCATAGGTACCCAGGGCATAGGTGCATCCAAGGCCTATCAGGGGCTGCAGCATGTATTGTGCCACCCCTGGCCTGGCCTCCATATTTGACACAACTGGCTGATCACTCAGCTGGGGTAAATTGGTGTAATCACCTCTTACTTAGGTATAGTATCCCTATACCTGACCTTAAACTGGACACATATGTTCCTATCAGCCACTCGTATGGAAGGCCTCATCAATGCGGGAGGCAGAGTGCTTGGAAATATGTGAGATGGTGCTCTAGCATGAGCTGAGCCTGTCTGCAGCTGTCGGGAACCACTCCCTTAGCTGTTCCGGGATATTGCCATACCATATACTCTTAAGTGCATTATAATCCTCGTGGTTATATGCTATCTTTGGTTTGGCTTTATCAAAACATGTTGAGTAAGGTGTCATACGAATTGGAATACTATCCCCTCGACAGTTCTGTCGACGGGGATAGCATTCCACCCTTCAAGAGGGACATGACATGTGTGTAGCCTTAACCCCGGTTAAAGTTAACCAGAGCCTCAGCATCACAAAATGGATGCTGCCACCACAGACACATGTCTGACCTCCTGCTGCTGGGAGTCCTTCCAGCGAGGGAGGCTTGGACAAAGGGTTTCCTGCCTTGGGAGGTGCGAGCACCACCCCAGACAGGGTTTTGTGTATTGGGTAGGACAGGGCTAAATAGATTGAGACATGCCCGGGGCACACAAGGTGTCCCCGTGCATAAGCCAGTCCAAACCGGTCCTGGGACTTTCCAGACCCAGGCCTGGCGAGGAGCTGGACAAAGGAAAGGGGGTGTAACCGCCCCCCTTCCTGGTCCCACCCAGAGGAGGGACCTAGTAGGTGATCCACCCCTCAGATTGGGAATAAGAGTGGGAGCAGTGCCATTGCACAGGAGATCATCCTGAAATCAACTTTAAACAAAGAAGAAGACTGGACTTCGACATTCTGCTGCACAGAAGACTGAAGAGAATCTCCCTTGTGGCCTAGGAGTGGCCACCCTGTGAACACAGGTACCAACCAGCGAATCGACGTCTGCGTTGCCCCCGCCTCCCGCCGGAGCCCGAGCCCAGAGCCTGACAAGACCCAGACTCCCAGACTTCTCACAGCCCGATCCACAGTCCCTGCAAAGAAGGGACCCGTGGAGGCACCGAGAGACGTGGGACCGGACATCTTGGAAGACACCCGAAGAGCTGACTGCACAGCATCAGAGGCATCCTCGATGTTGTGCTTTGGGGACTGAGAACCCCTACCACCGAGCAGCCCTTGCACCGAAGATCAGCCCCCCAGCATCTCCACGATCTGCGTGGGGCCCTTTTGCATTGTGCCACTCGACGTGCCATCCCGGCCACTAGCCACGTGGTCAGCGGCCATCTTGGCGACAAAACCGAAGAACTACACTGCGAGTCAGGTTGCTCCAGACTTGCCCTCGCTCCTGTAAAAAGGAGCACCCGCTTTGACCTTGCTGGTCCGAGTGTTAAGCCTTTTTCGATTCCTGCGTGGCTTGCATTAGCCAAGGCCTGTTTGCTCCGATCAAGTTGCCGACACCGCCAACAGCGAGAAGCCTGCGTGGGACAGCTCGTGACCGACTCCTGGACGTCCTCGACCCCCGGTGTCCACGTGGCTGCAGAGAGAAGCTACACCTCAATGCCTGTTTGCACCCGACATCGCCTGGTTCCAATCTGGTTCCACGGTAGTCACTGGCTAGTGACTTTGAACATTATCCCCTCTGCTTTCAGGTCTTCACAACTTCAGATCCACCCTTGGATCCACCGGAACTCTTCACATCGAGTCGCCTGCAGCATCTTCAGCTCCAAGCACCATCGACCAGCGTGACGAAACCCGACACTACTTCGACCCTATGCACCCGCTTCCTGTGGGTTAGGTAACTCAGCTCCGCCGGTGTTCCTACACTGGTACACATCTCTAGGGCCTGTGTCTCAAGTTTCAGCTTTCTAGGTCACTCGGAAGGTTCCGAACTAACTAACTTTGTACTTTTTACGCACCATAGACTTTGCATTGGTGAGTGCGTGCACTTTAAACACTGCACCGAGTCCCGCGGGCCTTTCCCGACTTAGTCACTGCTAGTCCCGATCAGCTCCAGCGATTCCCAAGGCCCTAGGCCTGTTTCCTTTTTGATTGGTATCTCTTATACCACTTTCTTAGTATATGGTTTAGGTGGCCCCTAGGGCTCATCCATATTGTGCAACGTTTGTGTATTTTAAACTGTCTTGTGTTTAACGCTTGTGCTTCTGTGCTCATAAAGAGTCCAGGGGATACTTTTAGTTAATAAATCTATATATATTTTCAATATATCTGTGTGGTGTCCTTTCATTTGGTATTCAAGGGGGTTGTGTATGGTAATACAGCTGGCTTCACATGCCTTTCAAAGTTTAGCCTAAGACTGCTTTGTCCACGTTACCACTAGGATAACTGGTCTATAAGGTTGACTTACAACCAATCATCATAAGGGTTGCTTGGCATGGTACAAAGTGATCACTAGAATTAGTGAGCATTATATACCAGGCCAACTTCACACATTGGTGAGCAGCGGATTGGGATCTGAGCTTGCTGTTGTTTTACCATTACAATCTTTGAGATTATCATTTGAAAGATCATACAGGTACCTGCTAGGTACATATAAAACAAGACTAGTATACTTAAGTTCTACTGAACTTAGTTGTTGTAGAGCAAAGGGAGTAGCACACCCTGACTACAACTACTAGATAGGTTTAGTAGGTAAACACCAGTGTAGGTAGATTGCAACATATCCACCCACACTAGAGCAATGTCTGGAGCAGAGGGTTCCACTGGGAATGTCCCTGTTGAGAGTGACCCTCCAAGGGCACCATCCAACTTTGCTATTTTTTCCTTTAAGGAATTAAGACAGCTTTGTGTCTTAAGGGGTCTGAAGACAGAGCCTTCCCCTACTACAGACCACCTTAGAGAGATCTTGGACCAGTCTGAGACTCTAACGTCCTCTAAGGCAGACCCCACAGGGAATGCTGAAGGAGGCCATCCTTCTGAGGATGACACTGCAGAAGCCCCTGTCCCTATAGTCCTGATAGATGAGGAAGCCCCCATCACTGGAGCTCCTCAGGTAGATAGGTAGATGAGGAGGAGGAAGAGGATGAAGAGACAGAAGGGGGGAGCAGTGAGTCTGATGATGACAGAGATAGTCAGGTGCTGGTCAGTAGACTGAACCAGGCTAACTTAAGCCTATTTGGGACAGAATCTGGGAACAACCCATTCAGACCCCCAAGTGGACTTAACCAGAAGCCTAGGAGGAGAAGGACTCACTCAGGTGACTCCAACAACTCCCATGCTTCTAGAGGTTCTCATGGTCACTCCAGAAGGGAGATGACTAGCCCTCAGAGAAGGGGACAGGAGGCAAAAATGAGAGAGGCAGAATTGAGGATCCAGAGACAAGAGTTAGAGGTTGCCCTGGCCCAAGAGAAACTTGCTGGAGCAAGACAGCCTAGAGAGAGTGGGGTAATAGAACCCACTGGTGGCAGCAATATCCATAAGGATAAAGACAGGTCTTTTGATAACAGAAACCTGAGTAAGATTGTGCCCCCCTACAAAGCTGGGGATGATATCCACAAATGGATAACTGCAATGGAGAGAGCCTGCAGAGTACAGCAGATCCCTCAGGAGCAGTGGGCAGTAATCTTGTGGCTCTCCTTTGAAGGTAGAGGCTGAGACAGACTCCTCACAGTTAGTGATGGGGATTCTAGAAACTACCTGGTCCTGAAGGGTGCTCTGATTGATGGGTTAGGCTTAACTACCGAACAGTACAGGTTAATGTTCAGAGATACCCAGAAGACACGGACTCAGGACAGGTCTGAATTTGTTGAGTGTGCCACTAAGGCTCTGGAGGGATGGTTGCTGGGAAGCAAGGTTACAGACTGTGAAGGATTGTATAATTTGCTGATGAGAGAACAAATTTTAAATAATTGTCAGAACCAGCAGTTGCATCAACATTTGGTTGACTCAGATTTGACCTCTCCCCAAGAATTGGGAAAGAGGGCAGATAAATGGGTTAGAACCAGAGTTAAGCAAAAGAACCAGAACCAGAACCAGGGTGGTGACCAGAAGAAAACAGACCAGAAGGGTGGGGAGCAGAAAGCTAAAGACCAGAAGTCTTCAACAGGGCCCCAAACTGATACAGAGGGTGGGTCCCAAACTTCCAAGAAAAAGAAGAAAGAAGGTCAGAAGAAACCCTGGTGTAAAACTTGTAAAAACTCCTCTCACTGGACAAGTGAGTGTAAAAAGGGTGGAGCCCCCAGCACTGCAGCCCCTAAGGCAACTGCACCCACTAGTACAGCTAGCAGTGCTGGTCCACAAACCAAGGGGGTAGTGGGTATCACCGTGGGAACTGAAGGAGATTCTGATCTAGTCAGAACCCTTACACAGGCTGTTCTGATTTGTGAAGGGGACATAGATTTGACCCCTGACATAAGTCCCAGTAACCTGGGCAAATACAGACAGACACCTTTGATTAATAACAAAGTGGCTCAAGCTTACAGGGACACATGTGCCAGTGTCACTAGGGTGACACCTAACTTTGTGGACCCTGGACAGTACATGCCAGGTGATAATTACCTGGTGACCAATGCCAGCAATGTCACTACTACACATAGTGTGGCACTTGTTAACTTTTCCTGGGGAGGGGTAACTGGCCTAAAAAGAGTTGTGGTTAGTGCTGATCTCCCAGTTGAATGTTTGTTGGGCAATGACCTGGAGAACTATCTATGGTCAGAAGTTGAGTACAGGACTCATGCAGAGATGTTAGGGATATCATCACATGTCCTTGCTGTGACCAGGTCACAGGCCAAAAAGTGCCTCTCTGAACCTCAGGTCTTGGATCCTGGAACAATGGACCAAGCACCTTCCAAGAAGAAGAACAGGAGGGTTAAGGCTGTGCCTTCCCAACTGCCTGCAAGTGAGGATCAAGCTTCGCAGGAAGCTGGTCTTGAGACCCCTGAAGGAACTGTCTCTGAAGAACTTGAACCTGATCAGGTTGAGTTTCTGGGGACAGGGGGACCTTCTAGGGCAGACTTGGGGCAGGCTCAGTTAACCTGTCCTTCTCTTGAACCCCTCAGACAGCAGGCTGCTGCTGAGGCTGCTGGGAATGCTCAAGGTGCCCATAAAGTTTGTTGGGATGAAGGACTCCTTTACACAGAGGGTAGAGACCTCAAGCCTGGTGCAACCAGGAGGTTGGTTATACCTCTGCAATTTAGGGGTTTCCTTCTCACCTTGGCCCATGATATTCCTTTAGCAGGACACGTAGGCCAGAATAAGACCTGGGACAGGCTTGTCCCTCACTTTCACTGGCCTCACATGTCTGAAGACACCAAGGAGTTTTGCCGCTCCTGTGAAACCTGCCAAGCCAGTGGTAAAGCAGGTGGCACCACAAAGGCCCCCCTGATACCACTACCTGTGGTGGGTGGGGATTGATATTGTAGGTCCAATGGATCCCCCTACAGCATCTGGGCACAGATTCATACTGGTGGTGGTGGACCATGCCACCAGGTACCCAGAGGCAATTCCACTTAGGACCACAACAGCTCCTGTTGTGGCCAGGGCCTTACTTGGAGTTTTCTCCAGAGTGGGGTTTCCTGAGGAGGTAATATCTGACAGAGGTGCCAACTTCATGTCAGGATATTTGACAGCTATGTGGAAGGAATGTGGTGTCAACTACAAGTTCACCACTCCTTATCATCCACAATGTAATGGGCTTGTTGAAAGGTTTAACAAGACCCTAAAGGGTATGATCAAAGGATTACCAGAAAAGCTCAGGCGGAGATGGGACATCCTTCTACCCTGCCTTTTGTTTGCTTACAGAGAGGTCCCTCAAAAGGGGGTTGGCTTCAGCCCCTTTGAATTGTTGTTTGGGCACCCTGTAAGAGGACCACTGTGTCTGGTGAAGGAAGGATGGGAGTTACCTCTCAAAAAGCCTAAGCAAGACATAGTGGACTATGTACTTGGTCTCCGCTCCAGGATGGCAGAGTACATGGAAAAGGCATCCAAAAACCTTGAGGCTAGCCAAGAATTACAGAAAGCTTGGCATGACCAAAAGGCTGTCTTGGTTGAGTTTCAGCCAGGACAGAAGGTATGGGTGTTGGAGCCAGTGGCCCCAACAGCACTCCAAGACAAATGGTCTGGACCCCATACAATTCTGGAGAAGAAGGGAGAGGTTACCTACTTGGTGGACCTAGGAGCTCCCAGGAGCCCCCACCGGGTGCTCCATGTCAACAGACTAAAGGCATATGTCAGCAGGGCAGACATGGGCTTGCTCATGGCTACAGATGAGGGACAGGAGGAAGAGAGTGACCCTCTCCTAGACCTGCTCACTCAGAACCCTGAGGATGGCTCAGTTGATGGTGTGGCCTTAGATGGCAGCCTCACTGAACATCAGCAAAATGACTGTAGACACCCTTTGAACCGATCTTTGTTGCCTGCACCAGGACGCTGAGGAGTGCGGCGGACTTGCTGCCCAGCTGACCCTTTTTGCCATCACTGAGGCCACGACTCGCCGGACCCGCTTCGCCGGGTCCCGCAGCGCGTCGCTTATTAATAGGCTGCACCGAGGATTCCAGGAGGAGCGTGGGGACAGGCGAGTGAACCAGCGGGGCTGCGAGCGCAGGCAGGGGACTCCAGTGTCCAGGAGCCCCTGCGCGCCCAATCAGCAACACCTGGGCTGCTCTCCCCGCTGGCCACGCCCCCCCACCAACGGAGCCAAAAGCAGACTCAGCCTGAGAGCCTGTGGGACACCCTTTGAACCGATCTTTGTTGCCTGCACCAGGACGCTGAGGAGTGCGGCGGACTTGCTGCCCAGCTGACCCTTTTTGCCATCACTGAGGCCACGACTCGCCGGACCCGCTTCACGGGTCCCGCAGCGCGTCGCTTGTTAATAGGCTGCACCGAGGATTCCAGGAGGAGCGCGGGGACAGGCGAGTGAACCAGCGGGGCTGCGAGCGCAGGCAGGGGACTCCAGTGTCCAGGAGCCCCTGCGCGCCCAATCAGCAACACCTGGGCTGCTCTCCCCGCTGGCCACGCCCCCCCCGCCTATCACCCAATGAAGCCATAGCTGTAGAGTCATAAGGAGTGCAGTATCTCCGCTTCGCAGGAGCGACCGGGAGAAGCCCGGGACAAGGGCGGGACCGTTCGAGGCCTAAGAGGTCTGGGCTGGGCCACGTTACTTGGTTCTACGGCAAGCCATTTGCATGTGAGTCCGTTTCCATTTTCTTGTGGCAAGCTCCCCACTGTCCATTATGTGCACACGAGCTACACGAAGTAAAACTGCAAGGGGACTTGGTGGACCTAGTGGGACTCTGGATGATTTTTTATTCAAGACCAACCTGGCGATTGACCACGAAATTAACAAAATGCAACACAGAGTCTCCCTTGAACTTGATGGTGCCCGTAAATTGTCCCTCAATATTGCCTCCTCGAAAAAATCGTCTCTTGGCAACCTTGCTCTAACTCTTACCCCTGAGCGCACAACAGGTCCTCGCCCCCTGCTTACTCTAGCAGATGTACATCACTGCCCTTCTCTGCCCCCAAGTGACCTAGATAGGGACCCTCCACCAAATCCTGCGGAGGAGGTAGCGCCACTTAAACCTGCAGACAGTATAAGTTCACAGGCGAAGAGCAAATCACCTAGGGTTGCTACAAGGGTTAACAACATTGCAAAAAAAAAGGCGCTTCAGCAAAAAAAGAGCTTGGCCAGATCTGCCTTTGCTCGCAAGAAGGCAAAAATTGCGAGAGCCCAGTTCTTTAATTGCCGACGCCCACTGAATGCCTGTGCACATGGTGAACTAAATGACAAAATCCACACTGACAGCACTGTTAGTGCTACCACCTACGCTCTGGAGGGAGCTTCGAATGTTAATCAGATGGTAGCATCTCCTGGCTCGTGTGAAGAGGGGTTAAGGGAGGGAAGTTTGTGTGGGGTGGAGAGGGACAAGAGGGGTGATGAGGAATTTGTACAAACTGTTTGGGTCACTCTTAAGAAACTACTCACCCCCTTGGAACTCAAACTTTCTAGAATAGAAAACCATCTACTTGAGATGGATAGGACAATCGTTACACTGGCCAGCCTTAGTCTCAAGCAGATGGAAGCTAGACTTTCACAGGGGGGGAGTTCATCTTCACAACCCATAGAAGTGGAAGCACTAGCTGCTCCTACTCAGCGACCCAAACCTGTTCCTAAACCGCGCACAATAATTGGAAATAGCATCTCCACCATCCCAAATCCAAGAGTATGCCCTTCGAATGAGCCCCCAGTGCCAACCAAACCTAAGCCCAGTGCCCCTCGATCAGGGGCTGATTCACACACTCAGCCGAACACTGCACGATCAAAACCTGTGCCACCAGTTGATCGGCAATCTAATCAGCCAGCCCCCAATGCTCAGCCACCCCTTGAACCTAGTAGACCCAACTTCCGTGGTGGCTATATCGATTTACCACCGGAAGCTAGTCCATACGTAATTGTTTTGGCCGGTGTACCGACCCAGGATCCACCAACAAAAGAGGACCACTGGTCCCTTAAAAACAAGGTAATACACTGGCTAAATACAAACAGACAGCTCCCTAGCCATCTAAGAAGCCGGGTACTCATGGTGCGAAGAGTACCGTGGGTTGGACCGAGCCGTAAATCCATCATGGGGGACTGTATAGTGGTGACGTTTGCCGACCCCAATACTGCACAGCACCTCTGTTCATGGGCCCCTTGCGCAAACGACCAGACAGTTGTTGTTAGACCCCTTACCTTTTTCTATCCCCCTAGAAATCTCCACAGGTCAGGTGGGACTTGGTCAACAATTCAAAAGTCCAGAAATAGGGGTTATAGGAATGAGGGACCAAGCCAGAGTAGTTGGTGGCAGGGAGCTCCTACGTCCAACATGTTTGGCTGCCTGGAGGAGGTTGACTGACTCGGGGGGAAGAACACAAAAGGGGAGCTGACAGTCCCTAGTACGAACACTACAAGAGTTGATAGTACAGGCTGTCAAATGTTGCCCTCAGCCCAACAAACATTATTTCCCATTGACCACTATCCCTTCCCGGCTGATGCAGGAATCCCGGCTCAACATGCTCCCCCTTGTACTAACAGCCCAGACAGCCAACTTAAAATAATATCTTGGAACATAGCGGGACTTAGGGGTCGCTTGGACAACGATGATTGGGCTGATTACATCGCCTCCCATGATGTCATCCTGTTCCAAGAAACCTGGTCAGTTGCCCCACTCTTTAGACAAGGTTACCTTAACTTCTACAAACCGGCAACCCAGGGCATGAAGGGCAGGGCCTCGGGTGGACTCTCCATCTGGATAAAAAACAGCTTGGGTTTTAATACTAGAGAAATAGCGGGGACAAATCCTGACCTGCTTTGCATATCCCTAAGCAAGGCGAACTGCAAAGAAATACTACTCATTAATATTTATGCTAGAGGATGCCAGGGCGGCAAGAAGCAACCGATCCTTAATGATCTGGAAGCCCTCTTGAATGAGCACAAAAGTGACCAACTCACCATAGTGGCTGGGGACTTGAACTGCTCATTTGAGCCCATACTGAACCTTGCCGAAGATGTTGGCTTAGATGAGGATTCCACATGGAACATCCCTCCGTTAACAATTACCAAGGCTGTCAGGGGAACGGAGGCTGCCTTCAATTGGCTTGGACTGTGCTTGGAATGGGGGCTTCGAGCCGTAAACGGTCGCAGCTTATCTGATAAGGAGGGGAAGCCAACATTTGATAATGGGTCTTGCGCAAGTCGCATTGACTACATACTTATTAACATCGAATCCTGGGTATCTATATCTGACATGACTATAGACAACAGGCCGGAGAGTGATCACAATCCTCTCTCTCTTGCACTCAAGGTCCCAGGGCTAGTGCCACCCCAGGAGGAATCAGACTGTATCACATCTGACCTCGTCTTGTGTGACAACAGAAGACGGGTCAAATGGTCCAAGGTGATAGCTGACCCTGAGCTTGTCAGTCAGATAGAAGAATTGGCCCTTACTACTAAAGATAAGATGTTGGCCCCATCTCCTAGTGACCCGCCCAAGACTAACAATGTTGACCTTCATGAGGCATGCTTTGTGGCAATCAAAGAACTCCTTACCAGACCATGCCGGAAATCGAAGGTTAAGCAACGTAAAGGCTGGTACAATAAAAACTGCAGAGTAGCCTGCGGTCAAATCTAGAAATCCCCCGGTCATTAGGACAGCGCGACAGAGATATAAACGCACTATCTGGGATGCCAAAAGGGACTGGGACGACTCATATTGGCTTGACCTTCTTCAAGCTTGTGAGTCTTCCAACCAAATCAGATTTTGGGAGATAGTTAGGCGGGGAAGGGGTTTGGATACACTAGCCCCTGAAAATCATGTTTCAGCAGGAGATTGGGTGGAATTTTTTTCTGCTCAATTCACTATTCAGAATGTTCCCCAGTCGGGCGAAGTGCTCTCACTAGGGATTCAATTAGCCTCACATGAGAATAGACTCATTTTTAGCTGCTCTGACACTGAACATGCATTAGGATCCATCCAGTCCGGGAAAGCTCCAGGCATTGACGCCGTACCAGCCGACCTTTTTAAATCAAACTTAGATCTGTGGGTCCCTTATATCACTATCTTAGCAAATTCTATTGCTGCCGGGGAAAGAATACCGCAGTCTTGGAAAGGGGCTGAGATAATACCGGTCTTTAAGAAAGGGGATCGATCCCTACCAAAAAACTACCGCCCCATCAGCCTGATCGATACCATCCAAAAAGTGGTAGCACGAATGGCCCTAGCTAGAATACAGGGGTGGATCGAGGAAAACAACATACTCTCCCCCTTGCAGGCAGGGTTCAGATCAGGCACCAGTACCCTAGACCAGGTGTTTCGGCTCACTATGTTATACTGGAAGGTGGTCTTTTTGGGCGGGGGTGTCATCTATGCTGCCTTCGTCGACCTTCGGTCGGCATTTGATTTGGTTCCCAGGGCCAAACTTTGGGATGCCCTAAAAAAACATGGATTTTCCCCCAGACTTATTAGACCTGGTCAGACGCCTTCATGAGGACAACTTTGCGCGCGTAAGATGGGGCAACCAGGGTCAGGTGACTGCTAGCTTCCCTGTAGAACGTGGTGTCCGGCAGGGTTGCGTGCTGGCCCCTACCTTGTTTCTCCTGTTTATTAACCGGGTGGTTGCTTTCTTTAACGAAACTCACACAGATGCACCTACCCTGGGGGGCTCTAAATATCCCTTGCTAATATTTGCTGATGACACCCTGCTCCTCTCAAGGACCCGTAGCGGCCTGCAGGCTGCTTTAAACAGATTTTCTGAGTTTTGTTCACAAAATGACCTTCAAATTAATGCCGACAAAACTAAATTTATGATTTTTAACAAAAACAAGCCCATTACCAGCTCATTTTCTTTAGAGGGCGTTCCAATAGAACAGGTCAAAGTCATGTCCTATCTGGGCGTGACCTTGGACCACCAACTCACTTGGAAACCCCAGCTGGAAGTGTTAACCCTTAAGTTCATTCGCCTTACAGGGTGCCTGTTAAAGGAACAGAAAAAATCCTTGACGAAACGCATCACACCTGCTTTAAAAATATACGATGCCAAGGTGAACGCGGCTACACTGTATGGTGCGGATATCTGGGGGTATATAGGTTTGTCGGCCCTTACTAATGCTCAGAATAAGTTCCTCAGGAAGTTAGTGGGTCTCCCCCAATCTTGCCCCATTACTCCTCTGCTTTTAGATTTAGGTTGCAAACCGTTGGGTGAGATGGCCCAGCACCGTCTTGTTGCTCTTTGGCGTCGCCTTTGGACGACCGAAGAACTTAGCTTGTTTGCCCAAGAACTTGGTGAGATTAGAGCATTGTGGGGTGCTCAGAAAATTCCATGGCTTCGGGAGGTAAAGCAGATACTGTATCTGATGGGCCTCCCGGAGCTATGGTTACATCCTGAATGCTCAAGCTTCCCATCAAAAGCGGAATTCAAAGAGCTTTTCTGGGCTGCAAAAAAATCCGCACTGGTCTCCCTCTCATCTGCTAACAACCTAACAGGACAGTTTCTTATGCACAAATTAACCCCTTTTCTCGAACCATACTGGGACTTGATTTGTAAGTCGCTTGACCGTAAGTTGTACCATCAGTTCCGAGTGGGAACCCTACCGATCAAGTCCTTTACTGCAAAGTGGGCAACAAATTCCAGCGACAAATGCCCCTTTTGCCCTGATCAAGTAGAAAGCCTGGGCCATGTATTTTTTGCATGTCCTGCCTATCGATTGCCCAGACTAAAATGGTTGAGACCAATCTGCAAAACTTTAAATTGTGGGGGTAGCCAAACAGCCCTTCTTAAATTAAGAGATCTACGCACTGCTAAATCTGTGATTTGTGTAGCAAAATTTTTGGGTTGGATGTGGCTTATCCGTGTAAAGAATCTGTAAATTGTTTTATTAATTTTAATGCTTATATACCATATCCAATGTACTGGGGGTTTTATTGTACAATGTTGTATATTGGAAATGCTTTTTTACATGCTGTCTTTTATGAATTTTTTATTCGAAATAAAGACTAATTGAACTGAACTGAACTGTAGACAAGTTCTGCAGGCATACAGGCATATGTTCTCCTTGACACCCAGTCAGACTAACTGGTGTACCCATGTGGTGGACACTGGTGACAGTCTTCCTGTAAAAAGCAACATTTACAGGCAACCTGACCACGTCCGGGACTGTATAAAGACTGAGGTGCAAAAGATGCTGGAATTAGGTGTCATTGAGCCTTCAGAGAGCCCCTGGGCTAGCCCAGTGGTTCTGGTCCCCAAACCTCACACCAAAGATGGCAAGAGAGAGATGAGGTTCTATGTGGATTACAGAGGACTCAATGCTGTCACCAGGACAGATGCACACTCTATTCCAAGGGCAGATGAGCTCATTGACAAGTTGGCTTCTGCCAAATATTTGAGCACATTTGACTTGACAGCTGGCTACTGGCAAATCGGGTTAGCTGAGGAGTCTAAAGCCAAGACAGCATGTTCTACCCCTAGTGGGCATTATCAATTTGTGGTGATGCCCTTTGGTTTGAAAAATGCACCTGCCACCTTCCAAAGGTTGGTGAATCAAGTCCTTACTGGGTTGGATGACTTTTGCGCAGCATATGTGGATGATATTGCTGTCTTTAGCTCCACCTGGGAGGATCACCTGGTCCACCTGAAGGAAGTGCTTGAGGCTCTGCAAAAGGCAGGCCTCACTATCAAGGCAACAACGTGCCAGATAGGGCAGAGCAAGGTTGTATACCTGGGCCACCTTGTAGGTGGAGGCCAAGTTCAACCACTGGAGAGTAAGATCCAGACCATAAAGGACTGGTCCCCTCCAACCACCCAGACTCAGGTCAGAGCTTTCTTGGGCCTGACTGGGTACTACAGGAAGTTTGTTAAGAACTATGGGTCCATTGTGACTCCTCTTAATGATCTGACATCTAAGAAGATGCCCAAAAAGGTTCAGTGGACAGAAATCTGTCAAAAGGCATTTGATGACCTGAAGAAGGCCATATGCTCTGCACCTATCCTGAAGAGTCCTGACTACTCAAGAGAGTTCATTGTCCAAACAGATGCTTCTGAGTTGGGAGTGGGAGCAGTGCTTTCACAGCTTAATGTAGATGGCCAGGACCAGCCCATTGCTTTTATTAGCAGAATGCGGACCCCCAGAGAGAAACGTTGGTCAGCTATTGAGAGGGAGGCCTTTGCTGTGGTGTGGGCCCTGAAGAAGTTGAGACCATACTTATTTGGCACTCACTTCAAGATTCAGACCGACCATAAGCCCCTCTTATGGCTTAATCAGATGAAGGGTAAAAAACCCCAAACTACTCAGGTGGTCCATTTCCCTACAGGGGATGGACTTTACAGTGGGGCACCGCCGAGGGACTGACCATGGCAACGCAGATGGTCTCTCCAGGTACTTCCACTTAGAACATGAAGACACAACTGGTCAAGGTTAGTCTAATGTCCCTGCGTTTGGGGGGGGGGTTGTGTAGGAGAGTAGGGTCTGCTATCCTATGGTCACCCCAAATTTTTGCTTTTTGCTTCACTGGTTTATGACTTAATGTGGCTGTGGGCCTGCTAATCAGACCCACAGCCTGCTGTTCTCTCACTAAATTACTGCCAATGCACTCTAGGTGCATTACGAATTGGATACTGGTTCACCTTATAGGCCCCTGTAACAGTGTACCATAGGTACCCAGGGCATAGGTGTATCCAAGGCCTACCAGGGGCTGCAGCATGTATTGTGCCACCCCTGGCCTGGCCTCCATATTTGACACAACTGGCTGATCACTCAGCTGGGGTAGGTTGGTGTAATCACCTCTTACTTAGGTATAGTATCCCTATACCTGACCTTAAACTGGACACATATGTTCCTATTCGCCACTCCTATGGAAGGCCTCATCAATCCTGGAGGCAGAGTGCTTGGAAATATGTGAGATGGTGCTCTAGCATGAGCTGAGCCTGTCTGCAGCTGTCGGGAACCACTCCCTTAGCTGTTCCGGGATATTGCCATACCATATACTCTTAAGTGCATTAGAATCCTCGCGGTTATATGCTATCTTTGGTTTGGCTTTCTCAAAACATGTCGAGTAAGGTGTCATACGAATTGGAATACTATCCCCTCGACAGTTCTGTCGACGGGGATAGCATTCCACCCTTCTAGAGGGACACGACATGTGTGTAGCCTTAACCCCGGTTAAAGTTAACCAGAGCCTCAGCATCACAAAATGGATGCTGCCACCACAGACACAAGTCTGACCTCCTGCTGCTGGGAGTCCTTCCAGCGAGGGAGGCTTGAACAAAGGGTTTCCTGCCTTGGGAGGTGCGAGCACCACCCCAGACCGGGTTTTGTGTATTGGGTAGGACAGGGCTGAATAGATTGAGACATGCCCGGGGTATACAAGGTGTCCCCGTGCATAAGCCAGTCCAAACCGGTCCTGGGACTTTCCAGACCCAGGCCTGGCGAGGAGCTGGACAAAGGAAAGGGGGTGTAACCGCCTCCCTTCCTGGTCCCACCCAGAGGAGGGACCTAGTAGGTGATCCACCCCTCAGATTGGGAATAAGAGTGGGAGCAGTGCCATTGCACAGGAGATCATCCGGAAATCAACTTTAAACAAAGAAGAAGACTGGACTTCGACATTCTGCTGCACAGAAGACTGAAGAGAATCTCCCTTGTGGCCTAGGAGTGGCCACAAGGGAGACCACTCCTCGCTCCTGCCTCGAGTGGTCGCTCCCCTGCCTGCTTGCTGCTGAAAGGCGGTATTGTACTGCAAAGCTGATTTTGTCGAAGTGTTACTCATTTATTTATTTATTTTAACAGCGCCAGAACTTAATCGCGTTTCAGTGTTGTTTTCCTATCTATTTCCATAGCGCAAGGATTCTATAGCGTTTGAGCATTTATTTATTAATTTAAACAGCGCCAGGACTCATTAGCATTTTCCACCGCCTGGTCACTGCTTTACCGGATGCTTGCTTGCTCGCTCCAATATTTACCTGCGCATTGTGTAATTGACATCGTGTGTTATCCCCCGGCGCCCTGCTCTGCCCTCCCCTCCATTTTGATTCTGTTGCTGTTGTTGTTGTTCCCTTGAGCCCGCCACGCCTCCCAGCTGAGCCGCCCTCCCACTAGCAATATAGAGCGCCCTCTGACCTCTCTGCGACGTGATCCACTCCTCGCTCCTGCCTCGAGTGGTCGCTCCCCTGCCTGCTTGCTGCTGAAAGGCGGTATTGTACTGCAAAGCTGATTTTGTCGAAGTGTTACTCATTTATTTATTTATTTTAACAGCGCCAGAACTTAATCGCGTTTCAGTGTTGTTTTCCTATCTATTTCCATAGCGCAAGGATTCTATAGCGTTTGAGCATTTATTTATTAATTTAAACAGCGCCAGGACTCATTAGCATTTTCCACCGCCTGGTCACTGCTTTACCGGATGCTTGCTTGCTCGCTCCAATATTTACCTGCGCATTGTGTAATTGACATCGTGTGTTATCCCCCGGCGCCCTGCTCTGCCCTCACCTCCATTTTGATTCTGTTGCTGTTGTTGTTGTTCCCTTGAGCCCGCCACGCCTCCCAGCTGAGCCGCCCTCGCCCCTCCCCCCTCCACTATCCATATATGACAGGAGTTCCCGCGCGCAGCGACCGCGCCCAATCCGCGCCGAAGGTGCGCCAAAGGTAAGCCCGTCTACGCCCGTCCGCGCCTGGACTGCGCCCAGCGCCAGACCCCCTGGCCCCCGTCCCTCCCAGCCCCCCTGCATTACCTACGATGCCGCCACCCTCCTAGCCCTTAACCCCGGTCGCGCTCCCAACTGCGTCCAAGCCGCCCCTGGACAAACCCATGGACCTTTCTCCTGCTTCTCCTGCAAATTCAGCGGCACCGACAACAGCTCCGCTACGACCACACCACAGATTCCCGACCCCAACCACCTACAATGCATCCTTCTCAACACCCGATCAGTCCACAGGCACGCCATTGACCTATGGAATCTACTAGACACCATTTCTCCGGACATCGCCTTCCTTACGGAAACATGGATGAATGCTTCCTCCGCACCAGACATCACCATTGCCATCCCTGAAGACTATAAGATCACTCGCAAAGACCGTACCAGCCACACAGGAGGAGGAATCGCGATCGTCCATAAGAAATCAATCCGCATATCAACCAGCTCTGACGCCAACCTCGCCAACTCCGAACACCTTCACTTCCAGATCCACATCGACCCCAAAACCACACTCAGAGGCACCCTCCTCTACAGACCACCAGGACCCCGCGCAAAATTCAGTGAAGACATCACGGACTTCATCACCCCACACGCGCTCCCCTCCAAAGACTACATCCTTCTGGGAGACCTCAACTTTCACCTCGAAAAGATCAACGACCGCAACACCGCCACCCTCGTGGACAACCTCGCCAACCTCGGACTTAAACAACTAGTCACCTCCCCCACCCACATCGCAGGTCACACACTCGACCCCATCTTCACATCCAGCAACCATGTCTCCTTCAGCCACACCACGGACCTCCTCTGGACTGACCACAGCTGCGTTCACTTCACCTACAACAAACCAAAACCCAGCATCCACCTCCAACCTACCCTGCAAAGAAACTGGAACAAAATCACCACGGACCAAATCTCCGCATCACTCCTTCAAAACACCCCAGCCCTCTCTTCTAACGCTAACGAAGCCGCCGCCAACCTCACCCTATGGTTATCCAACACCGCTGACACCTTAGCACCACTGAAAAAACGTCAAAACAAACCTGGCAGCAAGAAGGCCTCATGGTTCAACGATGATCTCAAGAAGTCCAAGAAACTCTGCCGCTCCCTTGAAAAAGCCTGGAAAAAAGACCCTACCACCAGCACCAAGGACGCCTTCAAAAACGCCACCCGCACTCACCACCAACTAATCCGAAAAGCAAAGAAAACAGCATTCAAGGATCGACTTGACAACAACGCTCACAACAGCAAGGAACTTTTCAACATCGTCAAGGAATTTTCCAATCCCTCGGCCAACTCCAACGACATCACCCCCTCTCAAACCCTCTGCGACTCCCTAGCCTCATTTTTCCACAAAAAAATTGCAGACATCCACAACAGCTTTGACAACCAACCCGGAAACTAACCCACCCTACCATTTGCTGATCATCTCCCCCCCGTGAACACCCTTAACGACTGGAACCCAATCTCCACTGAGGACACCATCCGCCTGATGAATTCCATCCACTCAGGATCCCCCACAGACCCATGTCCTCACCACATCTTCAACAAAGCAGACTCCGTCATAGCACCGCACCTCCGAGACGTCATCAACTGCTCCTTCAACTCCGCCACCTTCCCGGAAGACTGGAAACACGCTGAACTCACCGCCCTTCTGAAAAAACCCACAGCGGACCCCACCGAACTCAAAAATTACCGCCCCATCTCGCTTCTTCCATTCCCGGCCAAAGTCACCGAGAAAGCTGTCAACAACCAGCTCGCCGCCTTCCTCGAAGCCAACAAATCCCTCGACCCCTCACAATCTGGCTTCCGAGCAAAACACAGCACTGAAACCGCCCTCATCGCAGCAACAGACGACATTCGAACTCTACTGGACAATGGAGACACAGTCGCCCTCATCCTCCTTGACCTCTCTGCAGCATTCGACACAGTCTGCCACAGCACCCTTTTACAACGCCTCAATAACATCGGAATCCAAGGAAAAGCACTTGAATGGATCACCTCGTTCCTCACCGGAAGAACCCAGAGAGTCCGCCTTCCACCATTCAAGTCCGAGGCCTCTGAAGTCATCTGCGGCGTACCACAAGGATCCTCACTCAGTCCCACCCTCTTCAACGTATACATGAGCCCCCTCGCGGCCATCGCACACCAACACAACCTCAACATCATCTCTTACGCGGATGACACTCAACTGATCCTTTCTCTCACCAATGACCCCAGCACCGCCAAAACTAACCTACACGAAGGAATGAAAGAAGTTGCCGAATGGATGAAACAAAGCCGTCTGAAACTGAACTCAGACAAAACAGAAGTCCTCATCTTAGGTACATCCCCCTCTGCATGGGACGACTCCTGGTGGCCGGAAGCCCTCGGAAAAGCACCCATCCCGACAGACCACGCACGGAACCTAGGCGTCATCCTGAATTCTTCACTCTCAATGAACAGACAAGTCAGCGCCGTATCATCTTCCTGCTTCAACATTCTTCGCATGCTCAGAAAAACATTTCGCTGGATCCCCTCCGAAACAAGGAAAACAGTCACCCACGCTCTGGTCACGAGCCGACTGGACTACGGAAACACCCTCTACGCAGGTACTACCGCAAAACTCCAGAAGAAACTCCAATGAATCCAAAACGCCTCAGCCAGAATCATTTTAGACATCCCAGGCAACGAACACATCTCTGGTCACCTTAAAGACCTCCACTGGCTACCCGTCAATAAGAGGATCACTTTCCGACTGCTTACCCACGCACACAAATCACTCTACGACATCGGTCCAGAATGCCTCAACTCACGACTGTCCTTCTACACCCCCTCCCGCCAACTACGTTCTTCCAGCCAAGCCCTCGCCACTGTACCTCGCATCAACAAGACCACCATGGGAGGCAGATCCTTTTCTTACCTGGCTGCTAAATCATGGAACTCACTCCCCGCTTACCTTCGCCTTACCCAGAACCACCTAGCATTCAGAAAACAACTTAAAACGTGGATATTTGACAAGTAATCCTCCTCCCCTTCCTAAGCGCCTTGAAACCCTCTGGGTATGTAGTGCGCTATATAAATTCTATGACTTGACTTGACTTGACCCTGTGAACACAGGTACCAACCAGCGAATCGACGTCTGCTTTGCCGCCGCCTCCCGCCGGAGCCCGAGCCCAGAGCCTGACAAGACCCAGACTCCCAGACTTCTCACAGCTCGATCCACAGTCCCTGCAAAGAAGGGACCCGTGGAGGTACCGAGAGACGTGGGACCGGACATCTTGAAAGACACCCGAAGAGCTGACGGAGCAGGATCAGAGGCATCCTCGACGTTGTGCTTTGGGGACTGAGAACACCCACCACCGAGCAGCCCTTGCACCAAAGATCAGCCCCCCAGCATCTCCCCGATCTGCGTGGGGCCCTTTTGCATTGTGCCACTCGACGCGCCATCCCGGCCACTAGCCACGTGGTCAGCGGCCATCTTGGCGACAAAACCGAAGAACTACACTGCGAGTCAGGTTGACTTACAAACAATCATCATAAGGGTTGCTTGGCATGGTACAAAGTGATCACTAGAATTAGTGAGCATTATATACCAGGCCAACTTCCCACACACTTCAACCTACCCCAACTCTAATCTACTCCAATCTAACTGACTTCACCCCAATCTAACTCCCTCTACTTCAGTCCAATTTACCCAACTCCATTTCAATGGATCCCACTGCAATCTATCCAACTCATCTACACTCCGACCACAATCTACCCACTCCAAACTACCACAATCTACCCAAGTCCAATGTACCATAATCTACTGCACTCCACTGTAATCTACCCCACTCCACCCAATCTATCCCTATCCACTTCATCCAATCTAGCCCACTCAATCCAATCTACTCCACTCCATCCAAACCACCCCACTACAATCCATCCACTACACCATAATCTACCCCACAACACTCCACTCCAATCTATCCAATTCCACTCCACCCCACGAAGCTTAATTGAAGCAGCTGTTTAAAGCAACAAACAGTACTCTGCTTTTATTACTTCTGCTGTATGTTACTAGCTTACTATGAGAAGCAGAGGGAATATGTTTATTAGTTTCCTTAGATAAAGGAAGGGTGGAATATTTCTGGATGTTTCTACACGTTTCGAGCAACTGCAGCTTTTTTTTAATGGGCTTTTATTGAACAGTTTCTAACATCTTTTTGCAACAAATATCTAACAGTTTTTATGTTTATTTTTGCACAAGAGCTTTTAAGTTCATTCTTCATGTTTGCAAACATGTTAGCTGCTGCATATGTAGGAGCTACGCACCAAGGTTTGTGGGAAAGGTGATGGTGTGACCATGTATTATACGAGATAAAGTACCACCTGGTGCATATAATAAGATTATTGCAAGTCACCTCAGAGTTCCAAAACCTTTGTGTATCTGTCTATCATGAAATGGTGTGCACTTCTGGAGAACCCTGCAGTGACAAAAACATCCCTTGTCAGCCCTGCTGTTGAGGCTGAATACATACTAGGATTTTTATATCAGGAACTGGAGACGACTGCGTCTTACCCAATGTAACTGTGCAACTGGAAACACAGTTCCCTCTCCAGGCTGCGCATGTCTGCTGTTCTCAATGATCACCACATCACTTGCATCCGAATATTACGTGTGATTCTGGCCAGTAAATCCTCCCATGACTGGCGCTATTTCCAGTTCCTCAGCCTGGAATGGGGTTGAACACGGAACGACAAGAGCTACTGGCCTATTTGTCTCATGCAGAGTCCCATTACCAGGCCTGTTTCTGCACAGGAAGGATACAGTCCTGTGGAACCAGAGGAGGAGAATTCAGGGAAACATCTGCACCCTGTGTACTCATACTCTGGGGGTCAGTATCGCTCAGGGGGTTCCACCCAATTCCAAATGATCCCCCTGGAGACTTTCTAAAATCTGCCCATACGCATTTTGAAGAGGTTACATGTGTTAGTATGCATTCCGAGAGTCCATTTATAGTAAAACACATACCTGGGGTATCTTCGAACAGCAATAAATGTGATTTTGTATTTCCTCTCTCCATTGAGTCTTCATCTGCCGTATGTGTATCCAGTCCTAGGAATGATGGAGGCACACACTGACCCCGCTCATCAGGACTGAGCAGTTCTGACTTGCAGTTCTGATGTTGATGCTGTGATTCAGGGTGCAGTGGTTCGAGTATGTAGTTCTGATCTGAATCCTCTGCATCAGTACAGGGAGGTTCTAGCTTGTACTTTTGATCTGAACCATGTGCATCTGCACAGGTCTGTTCGAGCTCGTCATCCTGATCTGGTTCCTGTGCTTCAGGAAGCACTGACTCTAGCTCTCGGTCCTGTGCCGCAGTGTGCAGTGGATCTAGCTTCTGATCTGAACCATGTGCATCACTACAGACTGGTTCTAGATTGTCATTTTGATCTGGTTCCTGTGCTTCAGAGCGCATAGATTCTAGCTCATAGTTCACATTTGGATCTTGCGCATAAGGAAGTTCCTGCTCCAAGCATAGGTGTTGCTGTAGGCACTTGGTTTGTTGTGACCCCAAATCATCAAAGGACAATAGCCCAGACTCTAAGTGTTCATCTGATGACATCCCATCAGGTGACACGGGTTGCAGGCTGCGGTTCTCCTGGGGATCTTGGAAATCAGAACACATCAATGCTTCCTCCAAGGGATCATCAGGTCTGTTCCCATCTGGCAGTGCGGGTTGTATACAGTGGTTTTGTGGTGGTTCGTGTCCTTCAGGAAATAGTGGGTGTGGGCAGAGGTTCTGTTGCTGGTCCCAGCTATTAGTAGACAATGGGGATGGTTCTTGCTTCAGGGGCTCATCTGGCTCCCACTCTTCTGGAAACGCCATCTGTTCGCTCTGGTCTTGCTGTGGTGTCTGCCCATCAACAAATTCTGAGTGAAGACACAGCTGTGCCTCCAGTGATCTCCCTGGAGGATCTGTCTGAGGGCACCGGGATAGAGGACAATCCTGCTGTACTCCTTTTCTACCTGTAAAACCAGGTTGCACCCACTCGTCCTGCTGTGGGTGATGTCGATCTGGAAACATTGGCTGTAGACAAAGGTTTGGCTCCTCTGGACGCACTTGAACATCAGTTGGTGAGGAGAGCGAACAGTCCTGCTTTGGTGCATGCCCATCAGAAAACACCGACTGAAGACACAAGCTCGGATCCCCTGGCCTGTCCAGTTGAGGTGTTGCAGGAGACCGGCTAACAGCACAATCTCTAATGCTCGCCGAACAGATCATCTCCAAAGACACTCCAGCATTGTCTAGGTAACCTTGATCCTTTTCTATCCAGAATTTTTTAATCAGCCTAGCGACTCTAGAAGGTATGTCCTCTACAGTATTCATCAAGTTATCCAGTTTGGCTTCCAACTCCTCCAGCATGGATAGAAGGATAATGTGCGGCAGGTTCTCCGAAATTGGTTCCAGCTCAATGTCCCTCTGAGTATCTTTTCGAGATCTTGAAGCTGAGACGTCATGAAGAGGATAAGATGGGACTGTGGCTCTTACGGATTCACGTGAACACTGCGCTGTCACTTTCTTTCCTGGAGCCGGTCTTCTGCCCATTCTGGTAAATTGATGTTCAAGTCTCAATGTCTGCAGAGGAGAGGAAAAGAGAAAAGACAACACGTTATCACTGGACAGCTCGGTCAAAATACTCCTTCCTGTATCACCAACCCCAGTGTGATGAGAACATCGCTCATTTCTAAAACCAGACAAAAATGAATCATTAAAATGTCACAATACCCGCAACATAGTTCATATATTATGAAAGGCACGGATTTGAAATGTTTCCAACACTATGTCTGTTCCTTGGTCTGCTCAAATTGTACACTGTGCTACTACAAAAATTGAATACTGTAACAGCCTTGCAGCAATCGAAGGTTTATAATACCCAGGCAGACAAGTCTGCGCTAACATCCTCACTTGCACTGTACACCTCTCTTTTGCAATATTCAGTTCAGTGACTGAAGCACGCGCCAACATACCAAACTTCTACAGGATCTACAAAACACGTGTTATGTCATTGCATATATATAGGCTTTGTCATGCCTGCCGAACCCGTACTGACGTGGTTGGCAAAGACATGGTTGGCAAAAGCTCCGCTAATCACAGATGAGTGCATGCGCAAGGACTAGCGCATGCGTGAGCAGACTATTTAGTCCTTCCTTGTTTTTGTTACGACGCTTTGCGTTCCTTGCGGGATTTGTGCATTGCTTCCGGGGTTGTTGGCGTCCGGACCACGTCAGGGATCGTTTGCTGTGCTCAAGACGTCTTCCCGATTGCATCCTTCGAGTTCAGAGCTAAGTGATAGGGGTGCTTTTGATTTGCAGTATCTGTGGAGAAGATTACGTCCAGGGCAGGTTGCGCTGGAAAGTCTGTTTATTTTGGATCATTGGTAAACGGAGTTGGTATCCGTGTTAGTTATACCGGCAGGGGTGATTTCTGTTATTATCAGGAGTGACTCATATAGTGTTTCAGCGCTCCAGGACATCTTTATGAATGTTGGTCATAGACACAAAACAGGTACTCCTGATTCCTTAAGGGGGCTTCTAATAACACGGGAAGTTCTATAGAGAAACTAAAACGTCTCCATTGTGTTTTAGGGAATCATTAGTAGAGGACCAGCGGACTTCTTGTGGAGAAACAGGGAGACATTCTTCTTAAGGCACACCACGGAATTGGTACATTTGTATGCATTATTCATTCTATACAGTCACATTTAGGGAAGGCACTTAGACCTAATATCTATTCCTTATCTACAGGAGTGTTCTTTCCACTGCATATTACTATCGACTTCTTCTGTGAAGATAACAGAATCCAGTCACGTCTAGGTAGATGCATTACTCACAGTGTCCAGGTAGCCCATATTGATGTTTAATGAGATACACATAAGAATAGTCACTTCGACGTTTCTATTAATCAGTCCTCTTACTTACAGGAGAAGATCCTGAAGACCATAGAGTGGGTTTTCCAGTTCTCTACGCATCCTGGATTCCTGATTCCTGTGTCTCCCCGCCTTTCCTTGTTTTGTTTCCCTGCTTTCCCTGCATTGGCATCATCTCTGTTCACCAGTGTATATATATTCCTTGGTGTAGAGTGAACCGGTGTAGGGGAGTTGTGGATAAGCTTCATCTCCGTGGTGTTTCCGAGGCATCCTACAACAGGACACGACAGGCTTTCCTGTTTTCAGTTTCTATTTTGGGCAAATTCTGGTGGTGTTTTGTCAGTGTTTTCCAGTGATTTCAATACCTGAAAAAAACAGTGCTTTTCAGTGATTTCTAATTTTCGCGCCATAAAAAACAACTGAAACAGTGTTTTTCCGGTGTTTATGAAACGCTTTGCTTTTATTATTGCTGGCTTTCTTCATTGATGCATGGCATATAGACAGTGCATGTACGTGTATATGAAGTCCAAATACATTTTCACAAGTCAAATTTATTGTAGTACACCATACAATATTTCTTCAGAGATTCTTTAGTCATTTGTGCTCTCTCTTTCCTTCCCATGTACACTTTTATTTGTGAAAATGCCCTCTCAACATTGGCACTTGAGACTGGCAACGCCAAAACAGCCAGTACACAACTTGCCAACTCTGGCCACTGACGTAGCTTCCCATGCCAGTACTGGTGCACCTCAAGGTTGAAAGTCACTAAAAGTGTCGTCTAGCCTAATCTCGAGGAGATGTTTGACATCAACACCAATTATACTGAACACTTGGTAGACAAGGGTGTTTTCTGACTCTAGTTTTTTTATTATGTCCACTACAGCAGTCATGTTTCCTGTAAAAATCTAAGGATGCAGTACAGTGTACTTTTCTTGACATCACTATCAATATGCACCTGAAGATCCTCACATTTCTTGCCTTTTGCATCATCACTAAGCAAAAATTCAGTAAGGGGTCGCCACATAGATAATATTGCATTCACGGCCTCTAGTACTGAGAACCACCTACTAAATGACACAGTTGGGATGACTCTTTCTTTGCTGCCACACAAAACACAAAATGAGAAATATTTGCGTTTGAGTTCCCACGCATAACGAAACAGTGCGCCTGAATGTACTACAAAATCAATAGCATTCTTCATCAGCTCAGAAGATTGTAATGCTGCTTTCAGCATACCATCTAGCAAGTGGCAAGGATCTCTCACAGGGAAACACTTCAGCTCAGGTATTGCTTTTGACAGGTCATCACATAACTTTTTCATATACGTAGCTGAATCGCTGCAAATACAAAAAATATCTCCCCAATCTTTGCTAAACTTGGTAAGAACTCTCTGCAGCAGCATTCCAAGTGACACTGCGTTGCATGTTTCCAGTACATCCAGATCTGCCATGATGGTACGTCTGTGCCATCCATTTTTTGCATCACAAAATGTGATTAGCACTGCCACTGCACGGTCGCCACGCATCTCTGGGGTTTCATCAATGGTAACAGAGATCTTTACATCACCTTGGAGTAACTCTGAAATATGTTCAATATCTGCAAGGAACACCACTGGTAGGTATTTCTCATACATTTGTGTTGGTTTTGGTAATGTTTTGAATGCTGGTGCACGCTTGCGGAATAGATTCCCAATCGGTCCATCAGCTTGGTGTAAGCTGGTTCCAGATTGCACTAGGGCACGTACAAATTCATTTGCCACATCCTTTTCTTCCTCACGTTTTCTTTTGAAGCGGGTCATTGTCTCAGCAAGAGACATCTGGCAAAGGCTGTAGCTATTAGGTGGCCATTTCAATTTCAAGTGGGTCTTGGTGACAAGATGTTCAGCAATTCGGCTTGCAGTTTTCCCACTTACTATTGGGACAGTCACTCTGCAAAACCTGCAAATTAACATCTTTTGCCTACGCACTTCTTCAACCATGAAATCTTTGTTTTCCAGCACATAATCTTCTGCCGTCTTTATTCTGCGGGGCATTCTGTTCTGCGCAAAGTAGATCATAAAAAAAGACACTTAGAAACCGGTTGTGTACTGTTGAGAAAATGATGCCACTGAACAGGCTGCCAACCAATTGGTGAAATTGAAGAACACATATTTGAGGCATAGCATAAGGATCCATTTTATCTTTAGCTTTTGATTTAAAACTTTAAAAATCTGTATCCTAGGTACCCTAAATGCTTATTAACCATCATGCTTTAAAAAAAAGAATTAGTTTCTGGATGTATGCAAATTAGCTAACCTCCAGCTTGCCTAAAAGTGATTAATACTTGGTGGGCGAAAGCCCTCAGGCCAATTTCACGCTTTATAAAATTGCAAAGGAATGCAATGTATATACAGATGCAGGTCAGGTAACCTATTGTCAGGAGAATGTTCAGCTTAATGAAAGGGGAATGTTGAATTGCGCGATATAAGCTTAAATAAATAAATTGAATCCATATGTGTCCAGTATGAAACATTCAAATACAGTTCAACAGTAATAACGACCAGTGGCGTAAATATACTCACATAGCTCCCAGACGCACAACTACAGTCAAATGTCGGGGTGGAGGGGTAGATTCTTCCAGCAATTGGCAGAATGGAGATGAAGGGGTTCTAAGAAGGGGTGAAATCAAGAAAGCCTTGTTAAGTAAAATGTTCTTGTTCAGACCTGTGAAATACTCAGGTGCGATTGCAGTAAGACAGACGCCAGAACACAATAGCTCCTCTCCCCCCACTGCCCCCCCCCCATGTGAGTCAGGCAGGGGGCCTGGTGTTTCTCTGGCCTTTGGCCTTTCACAGCTCAGCTCCCCATTCTCTTGTCTGTCTTCACCCCCTGCACTCTGTGCTCTGTGTTGCACTAAACAATGTCAGAAAAGGTTGTATCGCAAATGGTGCTCATGTAAAGCGCTCTGATACCTCCGGGTTTTGTGTGCGCTATATAAAACCCTCCCCTCTGTGATTAGCAGTGCCACTGGAAAGGAGGCGTGAGACATACACAGTGTTGGGCAGGAGCACTGTCGAAGACTCATGGGTGGGAGGAGACCTTCTGCTCCCCACAGTTGGATAAGAGACCTGTTGGAGCGCGAGGGTGGGGGGGGGGGGGCTGCGGGCAGTGGGAGCAAGGCTGCCATGGACCCCAATGCGAGTAGAGGAAATAGAAGTCCAGAGTGCCCAGTTGGATATCAAAAGACTGTTCTGAGCAATTTTTTTTTATTGCAAGGACATGGCACTGAAATAAAAATAACAATGACGCCTCTACATATAGTTGTCAAGTCCCTGCAACAAACACTCGCTGGTGTGGCGCTGGTGACTGCTGCATCGGCGTGTGGGTTGTTATGCTCAGCACGGGGTGAGAGGGGCGGCAGGGCCTGCTGAACCCATCAAATAACACATTTAAAAAAAGGAGGTGAGCCTGCAGAGGCGCTGTAATTTACACCGAGGCGCTAAGCTCCCCATTCTAAGAAGGGGTGAAAAACAAGAAAGCCTCAACAAGTAAAATGGTCTTGTACAATCCCGTGAAGTACACGGGTGCGGCTGCAGTTAAACAGACGCCAAAACACATTAGCTCCTCTCCCCCCCACGTGAGTCAGGCTGGGGGCCTGGTGTTTCTCTGGCCCTTTGGCCTTTCACACCTCGGCTCCCCATTCTCTTGTCTGCCTTCGCCCCCTGCACTCTGGCGCTCATGTAAAGCGCTCTGATACCTCCGCGTTTTTGTGTCCCCGCATGCCAGCAATCATACCCCTTAATGCGAGTGCAAATGCACTAAGAAAGTGCGGACATCAGCAAAATATGAAATACAAGGCAAACAATACAGAATAGATTGGTCAGAGCGCACTGCACACAATCACCATCACTGCTTCAACCAGAGTACACAACTCTCATGAGTTGGGGGAGATCTGTTTTAAAAATGTAAAACTCAATGGAATTGGACATTCGCTACAATGTGTTTTACCTAGCGCTTGAGACCGTACTTTGCTATCGCAGCGCTGTGTCTGGCAGATGCTCTTTCTGTATGTGTTCCAGTCCTTAAACAGAAGGGGGAACGGAGACCATGCAGGGGATCGATCATGTGCATTTGTGCACGCTTCCCCCCGAAGGTGTCCCCTGGCTGAAACACAAAAGTCTATTGATGGCCAACTTAATGGTGGTCCTCATTTATCGACCTCAGAAGGATGTTAGAATGGGTGGACCTGCCGGGATTTACCTGAGCCATAGGGTCAAACACAGTCCTCATACAGTGGATGCAATAGTCTGCTAGTAACTACACCCGTATCTTCATTCTACAAGGGGAGTTTGCTTTTCCCCCTCTTTTTTTATTAAACAAGGAATGCCACGCATGCAGCGCTCCCTCACTACCGAATAATAATGACCTGCACTGGCAAGATGAGGGGAACACAGGTGTATATCGCCTGCAACATTCTCTTACACTGTGTGAGACTAATCTCAGGATGCCATGGAGTGCTCTATTCTTTGATTTTCCATACCCACTCCTGTCTCTGCCCCAGCCTGTGCAATTGCACGGCGTGGGAGGGGCCCTCTAATGCATTTGAAGATGCAGCTGTGAAATAGGCAAACATATCAAGCATGTGAATGTGACTGTTTTATACTAACTTCTCGAAGCAACATATAGAAAACCTGTGCGCTCTCTTATGCTAGGAAATGTTTTCGCATTACTGGACCCAGCTTTCGTATCTGAAAATAATAACCCTGAGTCCCAGCGGCTAATTAATACCACCAAGACGATGAACGTGTGGGGACACTTTCGGGCTTCAGCAAGGACATGCGTGCAGTCGCTGCATCTGTCGGCCTCGCGACATTCATTTACACCAAAGCACATTTTAACTGTGCAAAATTGACTGTCTGATGGCGCTAAGCTCCCCATTCTAAGAAGGGGTGAAAAACAAGAAAGCTTCAACAAGTAAAATGGTCTTGTACAGACCCGCGAAGTACTCGGTGCGGCTGCAGTTAAACAGATGCCAAAACACATTAGCTCCTCTCCCCCCCACGTGAGTCAGGCTGGGGGCCTGGTGTTTCTCTGGCCCTTTGGCCTTTCACACCTCGGCTACCCATTCTCTTGTCTGCCTTCGCCCCCTGCACTCTGGCGCTCATGTAAAGCGCTCTGATACCTCTGCGTTTTGTGTCCCCGCATGCCAGCAATCATACCCCTTAATGCGAGTGCAAATGCACAAAGAAATAAAAATAACAATGACGCCTCTAGCCCTCTACACATGCCAAGTCCCTGCAACAAACACTCGCTGGTGTGGCGCTGGTGACTGCTGCATCGGCGCGTGGGTTGTTATGCTCAGCACGGGGTGAGAGGGGCGGCAGGGCCCTGCTGAACCCATCAAACAACACATTTAAAATGAGGAGGTGAGCCTGCAGAGGCGAGGCGCTGTAATTTACACGAGGCACGTTTTAACAAAAAGGCCAACCCTGTCCTCCCTCCGCTATTCTGCCCCTGCTTGTAAGGTACAGGGGGCATCAAAGCTGACGATTCTGTAGCAATTTTAAAGTGCGACAAAACACACACTTTCACTTACCAGCAGGGCCTTAGAGCACTTGCAGTACTGGCGGTCGTCCTCTGGTCGTCTTCTTGTCGTCGTGCGGGACTGGAATGTGCTGCGGTGTGCTTCGGTGTGTGGGGCCAAACAAAGTGCGGACAGCATTTTCAATGGGACCTGGCCCCACCCACCAACCTTGCCAACCAATGTGTCTCCCCGAATTTAATGGGGGTGACACACATCCCAAACTGCTTTGTTCTCGGCCTAAATTGGAGCTTTTCTCCGAATGCTTTGGCTCCATCAAGTGGCCAAGTGGTGCAATAACAATGAAAATCGGTGACACTCGGGTTAAACCTTGTCAGCTGATTCTCACACCGGTAGTGTATTGTCGGGCAGATTCGGTTTTAACCGAATTCCGGACTGGCTACATATATAGAGAGCATGTTCAACCTGGGGTTTCTTGGAACTGAATCAGAAATACATAAAAGAGGAGACAACCAATCAGACCCGGAAGAATCGAGCATGAATAGGTTTGTGGGTTGTCAGATTTCTGGGAAAACACTTGGAGTTAGATTCAAATGGATTTCGCCGGGAGAGAGATCCGAATGGAAGGAGCTTGTACCAAAGCTGCGTCCACCTGATCTGATCCTATTTTGGAATAGAAAGTAAATTTAAGTGAGGCGATCTCTGGTTTTGTACGGATGTATGCATTTCCACCTGGTTTGCAATGAAGTGAGGGGCTAGACCTCTCGACCCTTTAGGGCTGAGGCAGAGGGTCTCAGAGTGGATTTGTTATTTCAATATAGGCATGGCGCGTGCCCAACTCTGAAGATGATGTAGAAAACAAGCTGCGTCGCTGTGAATTACTTATAGTCTATGAATGGTGTTATTGGGTATTCTTACATATACTCAGTTGGCATGATGCGATCTAGATAGGACTGCAGCCACCGCTATTGCTTTTCTTGCCTTAAGTGGGAGGAGTGGGGCTATTCTCTTAATTAGTTTCAGTATAAATCTGTATTTAGATCCTACTGCTCCAGCAGCTGGTTCTTGCTAAGATTACTATTGATTATCACTCAGAGGCTTTTAGCTATGGGTTTAGGCTCCGGTAACAATCTCATTTTTGTTGGAGAGTAAAGGTGGTTCCAAAGATTGGTCTTATTCTTTAGAATTACAATCTCAGTTTGGTCAATATCCAGTTTTAGCTGATTGAATCTCATCAAGTAATCATCGAATTGCTTCATGTTTTGAACCTGGAGTGGTGAGGCTGACATTCCATTGATAAGAATTATCTGAGAGCTGGAGTAGTTATTAAGCCTGGAACCTCTTGAAGACAGGTCTCTGACCAATAGTTTTTGCAGGTTAAGGGAGCAGAGATATTGGCCTATAATTCTTGGTTATATCCGGGACTTCTCCCTTTTTTTCAGTATCGTGAGCTCTACAGCATTTTGAAACGTGCTTGGAACAACAGCTTGAGCTGCTGAATTGATGAAAACGCTCTGCTGGGGACTGCTCAAGACCTCGCTTCTCGACGGAGACGCAGCACCCTCAGCGCCCAGATATCCTTGGGGTGCACTTTATAAATGCTGATTGATTGATTGCTGAGGTCAGAGATTCCATGACTGCTGGAGGGCACGGGTCAGTTGGTGACCCGGATTTGACCTTGATCATGAATTCATGAAGCCTGTTTATTTCTTCAAACGAGGATAAGGTGATTGAGTTCTTTCAGACTTGACTTCAGAAAAAAAAAGCCTTACATAAGAAAGTAAGAGATAAGGAGGAAAATAGGAAATGTAGGAAGCTATACAATGAAGCTAGAAAAACTGGTGCAATGAAATGAAAGAGAAGGCTTGGGAGAACCTTAAACAAGCTTCAACAAGTAAAGACAGCTCCCTATTTTGGCAGGGTGTGAACGCACCTTTTTTTACTAACAAGCCCGATGCGCCTTCCATTGAGGTAGCAATTGAGGAAAAAATATGGGTGGACTTTTTTTCAAATGTTTACTCCCTACTGAATGCCACAGAGAGGGAAACAGACTGCAGTCGAGCTCTCGGGGGGTTGGTGGGGGGGGGAAGGGGGGAGACAGGGTTTTCTGTCTATTGACTTTCATATCATGCTGGAAGACACAAATGCCACAAATGCAATCAAGAGTGGCACGGCCCCAGGCCTGGATGGGGTACCAATTCATTTATTTAAGTCAATTCCGCAGCTGTGGTCCCAATATTAACACAGGTTTTACGAGCATGCTGTGCAAAAGGATTTATAGATACATGGTGCGAATAGATCATTGTGCAAATTTTTAAGAAGGGGGATCGGGAAAATCGCGCCTGCTACCGCTCGATATCCTTATTAGAGTCCCTTATGAAGGTAGCAGGAAGGATTGTTTTAGATCAGTTGCAAACACGGGCAGAAGAAAACAATATTTTAAGTGATGTACAGTATGGTTTAGATCTGGTTTAGGAATCAACGAGCAGACTCTTAATCTTAGTATTTTAATTGGAAAGTACACTCAGGCTAAATCAGGGAAATATTATTTGGCATTCGTCGACCTTACAGCCGCATTTGACTGCATTATACACAGCGAACTGTGGGGCGTCCTTAGTGATCTCAAGGTCGACCCAATACTAAACCAGTTTCTAAGACAGTTATACTCTGGTGAGTTCGTTATGGACTTAAGGGAGAGTGCACCGCACTGTTCAAAGTGGAGAGGGGAGTGAGGCAAGGATGCGTTTTGGCACCACTCCTGTTCACTCTTTATAACAACGCATTGGAACAGGAGTAGGTGTCAAACGCTAGGGACCCGCCATATGTAAATAAGCATCCAATAGTCTCCCTTCTCTACCACGATGATGCGTTACTTATGGCACATACCCAGATTGGTTTACAAAGGCCTCTTACTTTTTATACTAGTTTTATGGACAACCTGGGTTTGAAAATGAATGCAAAGAAAAGCTTTATAATGACTTGTGGGAGGGGGTAACAAAAGTGTAGAAGCTTTCAAGGTTCAGGGAGCAGGGTGGAACCTATTAACCCTTTTACATATCTGGGTGTCCTATTTAACCATACTGGGTCTTGGGCTCAAGTGTTCAAGAATAGGAGCCTTTTGTTTATGAAGTCTAATGCGGCCTTAATTCATTTTTATGAAATACTGGGCAAAAGGCCACCCGAAATTCTCCTGATAATCTACCAGGATAAATGCGTTAGCATAGCAACCTTTGGGGCGGGTATATGGGGATTTCACTGTTGTGCACCAATCCAACATGTTGAAAATGCTTTAAGATTTATATTTACAGTTCCCACCGGCACCCCATTTTTAACTGCCACAGAGAGGTAGGAGTATCATTCATCTCAGACTTATGAAGGTACAACCTGCGCTGCTCTGGCATAGAATTTGGACGTCCACCAGCACAGATCTAAAAAAGGAAATCCTAACCGACGCAATGAAATTAGACCATGCCAGCAAGATTACTTGGCTAAAATACTTAAAAAGCTTTATGCAGGATATTGGGTATCCGGAATACTTTCCCCTTCCTGAAGCAATGAATTCCATACATCGGGAGGGATTCAAAAAAGTTGTATGACTTTCCTGGAAGAGAATAGGCTAGCTCTGGAAACGAATAAACGTTTGGTGGTTCAGCACCAAATAATTACTATAACGTATACCATCCAACCGTATCTATTGTGCTGTATAGGGGGATACGATAGGTACGTGTAAACATGTTTTAGGTTTGGAACCTTCCATCGTTTGATTAGTCACCCAGACATGAACAATTGGTCAAGGGAATAATGCCCGTGCCCCTACGGTAATATCTCTCCATAAACGACTATCCATGTAATCCTATTCTGTACATTTTACATAAATGAACGACATAGATGGATTATACCTCTATTAAAACAGGGGGGATGGAGACAATGCCGTCCAGTTCTTTTGTATTTACAGATGTTGGATAACTATTATCGCATTGGAACGATGGTGGGTTTCCTAAAAAGCATACTGAGAGCAAGGAACATTTTAAATGTTTAGAGGTTTGACAGAAAATATATGGGATGTGTTATTTTTATGTTGACTAACTAGAAATAGCTGCAGTAAATGAACTGTTTTATGAACTTTCACATATTTATGTTTACCATTGTATTTTTAGAAGTGAGATGAGTTGTTTTTAATTGACTGCTTTTATGATTTTAAAATCGAATAAAGCTTGTTTTGATTTGACTTCAGAATTACTGCTGCTGTATTTGTTTATACTATATTTGAAGAATGTTTTTGTTAAGTATTTACATTGTCAGTCAGTCAGTCAAAATACTTTATTGCGATAACTTAATATCATATAAAGACAATGGCAAAGTGCAGGTTATTTAAAATACATATACAATAAATACATAATTTAAAAACGGTTGAGATACAAAAAAGATAACAATCATCCAACATGCCATATATATAGTGCAAAATGTGAAGTACTAAAAGCCCCAGAATAAGATTAATCTAAAACCAGATGTATCCCTGTTACAAGTCCTATTATAGTCACAAAGTGCGTTTTATAATACTCAGTTTATGCTATTGAAGGGGGGTTATTATATTTTTTAACCTAATGTTCCTGCTCCTAATAGCACTCACTAGGAAACTAGCCACATAGAACATAATCCTAGGAGTCTGCAGAAGCTGTACATAAATAAGAGCAGGTTTAACTTGACTAAAACCAGCCTCCTTTAGGATGGGCACAAGAAACTTCCTCCTCGCCTCTACGTAATGCCCACAGAACATCACTAGGTGCATAGTATTTTGTTCGGAGAAATGATCACAGGAACATGGTAGCGCCTTTTCTGGAGTACTCCATACAGTATAAAAACCAAGATTAAAATGTATCAGGTTAAAACGAAAACGAGTTAAGATAAACCTGTGGTAGGGGTGGGTCACCATGTTCAAATAGCTTTCTGGGCCGTCAGGAATAGATAATATTAGACTGACCCTAACACTTGGTTTTTTCATCTCACTCTCTTCTCTTTCCAGGGATAAGCTCTCTCATTGCACACTTTGTTAATGCAATATCTTTAGGTGTTATAGACTCAATTTCAATTTCAAAATTGCTTTATTCGACTGTATGAAATTCAGTCATAAAAGCGCAGAAATAAAATACATTTGTAAACAATTCATTAATTAAAAAGACAACTCGAGGGGGAGGAGCCAAGATGGCGGACGGGACGGACGTGTGAGCGCCCGGCTCCCAAAGCCGTCTGCTCCGCTTTGAAATCCTGGCACTAATCCTTGCTTAAACCGCGCTGAGACGATGACACGAACGCGCTGAGGACAGTCGCTTTCATTTGCGACCTCCGCCGGCCGTTTTGGACGAGGACTTGGTAACTAATCGATTACCGGGGCTGCCCGCGACCCTGGTGCCGATTGCCGCCGCAGGTCACTGGTGCTCTCAGTTGGGGGGACGGGCAGTGGAGGTGCCGGCGTTTGGGACTGACCTGATTGCGGGAGACGGAAAGTGTTCATCCTGTCCTGCGAGGCGCGACTCCAGTTTGCTGTGGAGTGTGTGCCTGCGAAACGGGATCCCTTTGTTCCTCGCTCTCCACTCCTACGCTGCCTTTGTCCTGGGCGGACTCCATCTTGCAGCGTCCTTCTGGTCGCGCACTATTAGTACCCCCGGGAGCCGAGGGGGATCTCATTGTGCAGGGCCCTCCGCACTGGTAGCTGCATGCCCCTCTGTGGTGCGATGATTGCCTTTCCATAACGGAGTCACCCCCCCTCCCTCCAGTGTGGATCCGTGGAGAGACGGCAATGGCGCTTGTCCTCCAGCAAGACCAGTGGGCTGTTCCCTTGTCCCCAGCTTGTGCGGACCTGCCCGCACTTGACCCGGGCGAAGATCCAGATGCGACGCTGTGCAATGAGGATCGGCTGGTATTACGGAGAGACCTGACCTGTGGCGATATTCTTGATGCCCTCATAGACCTACGAGCAACATGGCGGCATATTGCTCAAGAACTGGGAGATAAGATCGATGAAGCTGTGTTCTCCTTCAAGCGGCCGATGCTGCCTGTTTCTTTACTGCCTGCGTGTGCCTTTCAAATGGGTACAGTGTTACCACAAGTGCGAGCGGAAGATCGAAATGTTCCTAGCTACAGTGTTGCGTGCCTCCCTGCCGATGCTGCTACTGATACGAAGTTTCCCCTCACTCCAGGAACTTTGACTCTGCCTGAACAACTGCACTCAGGGCTTTGCTTATCGCTCTCCCAGCTGTTTGCCCCCTTTGAGGGTGTAGCCCTCGGAGCCCTCTTTCAACATTGCCGGAGTGAGCGACATCTTGCATGGCAGGGGGGGCTTGTCATCCTGGCCGCTGCGTTAGTTGGAGATCGTGGACGCTCATCTTCCTCTCTGCTGCTCCCTTCATGTCGAGAGCGGCCATTTTGCTCCTTTGTTCTGCCGGACATGTATCCGCTACGATGGTCCTGCCTGGAGATATTTCGTCGATCGGGCCAGGGTTGAAGGGGCTCCTCACCTCGGCTGGTTTGATCGGCTGGCGGAGACCCGGACTATTCATCGTTTTGCTCTGCTGACTGTTTTGCCATTGCAGCCCCTTGCCCATTTGAGCTCGTGACTATCCTGTACTGTTGTGTTCTTTGATGGTGGGAGGGCGGTTCTGTAGGGGTCCGGTGGTTCTGAATGAGAATGCTTTATTATTAGTGACTGGATTTGTCATGTGCCCGCTATCATGTCGTGTTTGGGGTGATTAATGATACTATGACTTCTCGGGTGGGCGGCACGAACACTGGGACTACTTTTGTAAATGTTGGGCGCACACATCGTGAAATGATTTCTCCATCTCTCCTATTGTTGCTCTTTAATACAGCGCTGTCGCATTTGGAGTAGGAGGTTTTCAGTGTGGGACGCAGTGGATGGCTGGGGTTCCGGGAGTTCGGATGCTAGGTGGGCTCCTCCCCCCCACTTTTTCCTTTTGGGAGTGGTAGACTAGCTTGTTCTTTTCTCCCTCCCTATATTCAATAGTGAAATTTTTTCTTTTTCTTCTTCTTTTCTTCCCCTTTTTTCCTTCTTTCTGCACTTTCTTGCTGTTCCTTCTTCTTTCTTCCGACTTTTCTTCTTCCTAAATTTCGGGTTTATAGGGCGACAGGCACGCTGCTAGGGGGGGGGTAGGCCATAGCCTCTGCATGTGTGTAGGGTGGGGGGTTATATTTCATTTTTATTCGTTTCTATGGGACCTGTTCTGTTCTCCTCTATGATTTCAACTTTCTTGCCCATGTTTGGGAGTGCTGGGTGCAGGGTGGCAGTGGTAATGTGACCGGGTCATAGGTGCTACTCTGTAGCATTGCTATTGTGTAACCATCCTCCCTGGCGGGGACTTGATTATCGATCTACGACTTGCTTGATACAGTTGCTAACGTCATGTCCCACCTGCATGGACCTTGTTCTTCGTACGGAACACTACGGCCTGACTTCAATAGTTGCATAACAAAAACTTTAAAATTAAACTTACATTCATCCTGTGACACGGTGCTGCGATATCCTTCAGTCTTTCTTCCTTTAAATGTTTGAGGTTCTGCTACGGTACTGTGTCGTCATAACGCAAGCTGTTGTGCTAACTGATCGTTCGTGGCCGGCCGGATGGTTGTAGGCCCGTATTTGCTATTCTTCTTTATGCACAATAAAGGTTTTCAAAAATTAAAAAAAAAAAAAGACAACTCGACAAAAACAAGGGGTCACAAGATAGCATGTAATTTCTCGGGCAAATATAAGTGTGCTATTTATCAGAGACATGTATACATAGGTAACACAGTTCAGATAGAGATTAACCTTCCATACTTTTTCTAAATTTCAGGGCTGTTTTTAAAAAATTACAAATAAAAAAAGTGCTTTCGTAGTGCAGCATTTGAAGATAAAGTAGTGCTGGCTTTATTTGCACAAAGTTCAGTTTTTTAAAAAGAGGATTTAAAAACATTTTTCGCGGTATCATGTAATAGGAGCATATGAATAAAAAGTGTGCCAGGTCTTGCGGAGACTTATTGTCGCAGCCGCAAGCTGGCAACACTTGTCCCCTATGAGCTCCACTGGGCACGGCTAGCATCAGGTGAAATAGATCAAAACGAAATCTAGTCAACAGGAAGCGCTCATATCTGGAGATGGGCCAGGATAGGTATGGTTCAATTTGTATACATGATGTGGTTAAAACATGATTCATCACACTACCCTTCTTCAGTTCGGACTCTTCCCTGGCAAGCTGTCGAGTCAGCAGAAGAGTGTCCTTTACATCATGCTTGGATACTTGCTGTGGCATCAAGAAGAGATCCAGCCTACCCAGATCTTGAAGGCAGTTTCTGATATATTTTATCCAGGGTATCTTGAGTTTACCTTCCCAGTTGAGTGCCTCAAGAAGGATGTTTTGAGTGAATGGTATTTCTTTGTTCATTCAGCAGTTAAGCCAGCACAACAGGGGGTTTACAGCAATCTTGTCCCCTAGGTGTGGCATGCCCAGCTCCTCATGGGTGGAAAAATTAGCTGTGCTCTTCGGTAGACATAAAACTTGTTTTAAAAAGTTATTTTCAGTGGTTACAAGATCAGTCGCTGGTAAAAAGCCCCAAAGATCACTCCCATAGCAGGCGACAGCAGTACTTTTTGCTTGATATAGTTTCATCAGGGCAACCACTGGGGTGTTACCCATTTTGCGAGCAAAGTCAATTATTGCAGCGTTGGTCCTTGTTAGTTCTCCTTTCTTTTTTCTTAGTGCGGCGTGTGACGTCACCAGCGCACAGAGAGACGGGAGACGCGAGGAGAACCGAGCGGAGGAAGAAGACGAGAGAGAAAACGGAAGGCGAAAAGAAGAAGGAGAGCCAGGAGGCCAACGTCCCTGTGTTCCGCCGTGCCACGCTCCCGAGGGAGGAGTGTGGCTCAGCCAGGTACGGCGGCGTTGGGCGGCTTGGGTGGGGAGAAAGAGTTCCCCGTGTGAATAGCGTTAAAACCCCTGTGTGTACCTTCCCTCTGTGTTTCCCGTTCCCTTTCTAAATCCGGTTACCTACCCTGTTTTCTCCTCACTCGTTTCCCCCTGTTACAGCACAGAGTCACTAGCGTGTTTGTACGATACACCGATGTCCCTCACTACCACGGGTTCCCCTGGGTGCTGAAGCTTGTCAGATAAAAAGACTAACGGCGTCCCTCTGTCCATTTCCTTTCTTACATGTGGACTTATCGGGGAGAGCAACGCCAGAGACGGGGACCTTACTAGAGTGACGACAACCGGCTTTTCCAAGAAGACACCACTCCTCCTACATTCATCTCTGAATAGCGGGACTTTTTCCTAACAACTGCTCTGTGTGCCCCGAAGACCTCCACCACGGATAAGATAGAGTTTGCGAGGGAAAGACTAACATTCCGCACAAGACGCACTTTGAAAATAAAACCTAGTTTAAAGAGATATACGGGTCTAGTGTCTGTTGAGCCAGAGTTTGTTACCACCGCAAGCGTTCCCAATCTCCCTGCCCAGACTACATTGGTGTCAGAAGTAGGATTTCGCCCCTCCACTCAAACAGCAGACATGGAACAGGTGGTGCAACAACTCATTGAAGGCCAACAGAAATTGGAATGGGCTATCAGCCAACAAATGTCGGCGGCGGATGCTGACAGGGACATGTTTAAAAATTCCATTACGGCCCAACTCGAGGGATTACACAAGGTAGCACAGAACCCCGGGGTGCCGCCCACAACAGAGCGAAGGGGATTTGGGCCCCATCCGTCCGGAATGCAGTTGCAGAAATACGTGCCAGGGGAGGATCCCGACGCGTTCCTACTAAACTTTGAACGAGCAGCCAGAGCATGTGGTTGGCCCGAGGAGAAATGGCCATTCTTTTTGGCACCACTACTGTCAGGTGAAGCACAAGCTGCATACCAAGTGGCCAACCACGCGGGAGTAACTCCGTATGCGACCATTAAAGCAGTCATCCTAGACCATTTGGGGTTGGACGCAGAGGCCTATAGACTGCGTTTTAGAAAAGAAAAAGGGGTAGCAGGGGAACATCCCAAGACATTATACTTGCGGTTAAAAATGGCCGCCGACAAGTGGTTGAAGCCTGAAAGCAGGAGCAAAGAGGAAGTCATGTCCAGCATATACCTGGAACAGTTCATGGAAGCCTTGCCCTATGGCACTCAGCGATGGCTCAGACAACATTCAGGCCTCACCGCTGAACAGGCCATAGAGATGGCTTCGAACTACAATAGAGCGATGCCCCGAGCCTTGCCATGGGATATGGACAAAGGCAACAAAGGACCTATGGGGGTGGCAAAACCGGAAAAAAAAAAAAAACCAGCACCAGAACAGTGGAAACCTCGCCCCATAAGATATGAGCCCCCCACCCAAAGAGGTCCTCAGTGTTTTGACTGTGGAGAGTGGGGCCACATAGCTAGAATGTGTCCCCGGAAAAGATCAACCGAGGAGCCTATGGAGGTCGGATATATACCAAAGGCCGTGATGTACACAGCGGAGATGGGACCTTCCTTCTACGCAAGGGTAATAGTGAACAGTAAATGCATAAAAGCCCTCCTAGACTCCGGTTGCAAACAATCTGTCATAAAAAAACTACACGTACTGCCCTCCCAGGTGGGCCCTGACCTGACAGTGCACATTAGATGTGTACATGGTGACGTGAAACCATACCCAGTAGCTCATCTTACTCTTAAGCCCTTGGGTGGTGAACCTTGCAAAGTGAAGGTAGGGGTGGTGGAGTCATTGCCTGAAGACCTAATCTTGGGGTTAGATAATCCTGATTTTTTGAATCTCTTTCGCAAGCAGTTAGAACTACCTAGAGAAGCATTGTTATCCACTGAACCCTGGGAGACAGACCGGAGTTTTAAGTTTGCCCAGAGTAATGACCCTACGCTCCTGAATGCATGGGAAGCAGCCCATATCAATGAAACCACACCTTCACCTGGGTATCCCAGATTCAAGATCATTAATGATCTGTTGTATAGGGAAGGGAAAGCAGGTGATTCCCCTCAGCTAGTAGTCCCAAAGGACTTTAGAGACCAAATTCTGTTCTATGCCCACACCCACCTAACGGCGGGTCATAGCGGGGCTGAGAAGACCCTACAAAACATCACAAGGCTGTTCTTTTGGCCTGGCATTTATAAAACCTCCGAAGAGTATTGTAGGCAGTGTGAGGTATGCCAAAAGAAAAACATGAGTAGACCCCCGGCAGTACCTCTCCAACCACTACCCATCATAGGCAACCCTTTCGAAAGGGTGGGCATGGACCTCATTGGCCCCCTACCCCGTACCTCCAGAGGACACACATATGCCCTTGTTATCGTCGATTATAACACCAGATTTCCTGAAGCTTTTGCTCTTAGTGCTCCGACAACCAGGAATGTGGCAGATAAATTGATCGAATTGTTTTCAAGGGTTGGGTTTCCAAGAGAGATCCTCACGGATCAGGGGACCCCCTTTGTGTCTAAAATGATGGCCGAGGTTTGTAAAACTCTAGAACTGAAACACATACGCACCTCGGCGTATCATCCACAAACGGATGGGTTGGTTGAGAGATACAACCGCACTCTCAAATCCACATTAAAGAAAATGTTGGCGGCCGAAAACAAAGACTGGGACAAGTTGTTACCGTTGGCCCTCTACGTGCTGCGGGCCCAAGTACAGAGCAGCTTGGGGTACTCCCCGTTTGAGTTGTTATATGGCCGCCAACCTAGGTCACTATTAGAGATCACGAAGGAGGCCTGGGAAAAAGAAGGGGAGGTGGAACAAAGGTCACTAATAGAGTATACCAATCAGTTGAGATCCCGGCTGGGTAAACTCAGGGACCTGGCATACTCCAACTTGGAAAGATCCCAGGTGAATCAGAAACACCAGTACGACAAAGGCAAGAAATGGCGGGTGTTGAACAAGGGGGACTGGGCACTAGTGCTTCTTCCTTCATCAAGCCAAAAGTTCAAAAGTGAGTGGAAGGGACCCTACCTGGTCATAGAAACCATAGGCAAAACTACCTATCGACTTCAAATCACACCGGGAAGACAACAAACTTTCCATATCAATCTATTAAAAAAATGGATAGGTCCCCCACCTAAAGCAGCAAACTTAACATTGCCATCGAGGAGTGAAGGATCTACCCTCGATAAACTACCTCTCAATCCTGAACTAACAGACATTGAAAAGGAGGAACTAGCACAAACTTTACAACAGTTCGCTCCAATGTTTTCAGATGTGCCAGGTCGCACTCATTTAGCCGAGCACTGTATAGAAACTGAACCCGGCAAGGTAGTGAAGCAAAGGGCCTACCGCATTCCGGCGGCCAGGAGAGCCGACGTAAAAAAGGAGGTCCTGGACATGCTACAGTTAGGGGTTATCCGGCCGTCACACAGCAACTGGGCGTCCCCCATAGTGATGGTACCAAAACCGGACGGGTCCACCCGGTTTTGTATGGATTTTCGCGCCCTAAATGCCATCTCTTCCTTTGATGCCTTTCCGATTCCACGAGTTGATGAACTCATAGAGAGAATCGGAGAAGCCAGATATATCACAACTCTGGACTTAACTAAGGGGTACTGGCAAGTGCCCCTGCGTGAAACGGACAGGCATAAAACAGCGTTTGCCACGGATGATGGATTATTTGAGTTTACAGTGTTACCTTTCGGGTTACACGGAGCCCCAGCAACTTTTCAGAGACTTATGAACACTGTATTAGCTCCCCACACCAAGTACAGCTCCGTGTACCTCGATGATATAGTCATCTTTAGTAAGACCTGGAAGGAGCATCTTGTCCATTTCACCAACATCTTACGGGCCCTATAAAATGCGGGCCTACATGTAAATGCAAAAAAATCGAGGGATGCTTTTCCTAGGGTAAAGTATTTGGGATTCATGTTGGGCGAGGGGGTCATCGCTCCTCAGGAGGAGAAAATTAAAGCAATCACCAACACCCCCTTCCCAACCACAAAAAAAGAACTGCGTGCATTCCTAGGTCTGATAGGATATTACCGACGGTTCATCATGAACTTTGCAGAGACCGCGGCTCCCTTGACAGACCTTCTAAAGAACAATTCCAAAAACCACCTGGGGAAGAATCCTTCCACAGAAGCCTGCTTAGCCTTTGAGCGATTGAAAACAGCGATCACATCCAGTCCTGTATTGATACCACCGGACTTTAACAAGCCCTTCTCCCTGGCAACTGATGCCTCTGACGTGGGGATTGGGGCGGTGCTGTCGCAAGCGGGGGATGATGGGTTGGAACACCCCATTCTCTTCATCAGTCGAAAACTGCATCCTAGAGAAAGTAAATACCCCATGATTGAAAAGGAGTGCCTGGCGATCCGATGGTCAGTAGACAAATTAAGGTATTACCTGGAGGGCAAGCCGTTTACACTGTTCTCGGACCATGCTCCGCTACAGTGGATGAAGAGGACCATGTCACAAAACGCCAGGGTATTGAGGTGGTTTCTGTTCTTGCAACCCTTCTCGTTCACCATAGTCCATAGGAAAGGCGTACACAACGGCAATGCAGACTTCCTATCAAGAACACCCATTCTCCCCGATCGGGAGAATCCTAGGGGGGAGCAGTGTAACGGGGTCGGGTTGGGCTGCCAAGAGGAATGGTGGATTCCTGATTGTACCCCTTCTACTTCACAGACTTCAACTACGAGGGGGGCCTGGGACGCGGAACCACCCGATGAATCGTCCACAGTTCCCTTTAAGTGGGCGTATGAGGACTTCCCGGAGGACACGCCTACCTCTGACGTCGACGATCCTGGATGGCTGAAAACGGGGGAAGCCCTGTACGCGGCGTGTGACGTCACCAGCGCACCGAGAGACGGGAGACGCGAGGAGAACCGAGCGGAGGAAGAAGACGAGAGAGAAAACGGAAGGCGAAAAGAAGAAGGAGAGCCAGGAGGCCAACGTCCCTGTGTTCCGCCGTGCCACGCTCCCGAGGGAGGGGTGTGGCTCAGCCAGGTACGGCGGCGTTGGGCGGCTTGGGTGGGGAGAAAGAGTTCCCCGTGTGAATAGCGTTAAAACCCCTGTGTGTACCTTCCCTCTGTGTTTCCCGTTCCCTTTCTAAATCCGGTTACCTACCCTGTTTTCTCCTCACTCGTTTCCCCCTGTTACAGCACAGAGTCACTAGCGTGTTTGTACGATACACCGATGTCCCTCACTACCACGTGTTCCCCTGGGTGCTGAAGCTTGTCAGATAAAAAGACTAACGGCGTCCCTCTGTCCATTTCCTTTCTTACATGTGGACTTATCGGGGAGAGCAACGCCAGAGACGGGGACCTTACTAGAGTGACGACAACCGGCTTTTCCAAGAAGACACCACTCCTCCTACATTCATCTCTGAATAGCGGGACTTTTTCCTAACAACTGCCCTGTGTGCCCCGAAGACCTCCACCACGGATAAGATAGAGTTTGCGAGGGAAAGACTAACATTCCGCACAAGACGCACTTTGAAAATAAAACCTAGTTTAAAGAGATATACGGGTCTAGTGTCTGTTGAGCCAGAGTTTGTTACCACCGCAAGCGTTCCCAATCTCCCTGCCCAGACTACATGTAGGTATTTTTTTCCACATTAACAGAGAAGGGGTAGGACTTTTTTGAACCAGATCCTACCTTCATAACAAATGACTTGGTGTTGTTGATACTCAGGCCCCGTGAGTTCATAAATTCAAAAAAGGAGTGTAATAAAATCTGAAGGCCAAGTACGGTTCTGGAAATAAGGACGGCGTCGTCAGCGTAAAGCAGGACAGGAACGCCTTTTTTCCCTATATATGGGTAGTCCGTATTGGTTTTTAAAAGATGCTCCTCTAGACCGTTTATATATAAATTAAAAAGAAATGGTGCTAAAATACAGCCCTGCCTAACCCCCCGGTTTATTTTGAAGTCTCTGGTTACTTTCAGATCTTTGGTATAGCGAACATTTGCACGTGTATCACTGTGGAGGTCGGCCAAAAAGCTGATCAGATTTTTTTCAACCCCCATTTTTAGCAGGACATCCCAAAGTTTACTTCTGTCAACGCAATCGAAGGCCGAAGAAAGGTCCATAAAGGCCATTCTTAATGTTCCGTTTCTAGCCAGGGTATACTTGCCACTAATTAGATATAGATTCAGGCATTGAGTTATTGTTGAGTGCCTTGGCCTAAAACCGTATTGAACGGGTGACATGACTTTGTTGTTGTTGGCCCATATGGTCAGCCTGTTTAAAATAATCCCTCCAACAACTCTAGCGACTGAATTTATCAGGGAAATTGGCCTGTAGCATGCCGCGTTGCTTCTGTCTCCCTTTTTGTAAACGGGTACAATAGTTGAGGCCCCCCATGACTTTGGGGCCCCAGTTGCAGCTCCAGCATTAACGGCCGCCGTGAGGATCGGGGCCCAGAAGGAGATATTTGATTTAAATAAGTCTGGGGGAAGGCCGTCTGGACCCGGGGCCTTGTTACTACTTAGACAACGGATCCCCTTTTCCACTTCTTTAACTGTGAAAAGCAAAGGAGCTTCTTCAGGAAGTTCAGGTGCTTGTATCATCCGAGGATCGTCACTCTTAAAGATTAGGCTAAAGTGGGAAATCCACTCGTTTTCAGGTATGACAGTTCCAAGACCAGCAGCATTAGGGTCGTCAAACATCGGTTTGTTGATTATGCTCCAGAACTTGGAGCTATTGCCCAGAGTTGAAGGGTCAAGCAGAGACTCCCAGATGTTCGCCTTTATGACCTTTTTGCGGGATGCCAAGGCAGATTTATATTCAAGACGCAAGGTTTTGATTAGAGCGGAGTCCCTTGGTTTGTTCTTAAGAGCCGTTTTCAATTGTCGACTGGCTGCTGAGCAGGTGTGGTCAAACCATCTTGGCTGTTGATCAGTTGGGCCTTTTGATGGTACAGAGAGTAATTGGTCAATTCTTCGAGTTAACACAGCAAAGACAGATAAGATGAGTTCAGAGGGTGTGGTGTTGGATGCACAAAGATTGAGTTCTTGTTCACAGCTCATTTTAATGGACTCGAGCAAATCGGCACTGTTAATCGAAGTCCATTTTAGGCGGCGGTTTCCGTTAATCAGTTTTAAGACACCCGGGTCCTTGTGGTTTTTCCGTAGTTCAAAAGGACCGATTTCTACTTCCACTGTGATTGGATTATGATCACTGTAAATGCTTTCGTGAATGTTGAAATTTATACCTGAGTTTGCCAGCTCGGCAGAGAGGAGTATATGGTCTATGAAGGATCCTTGTTCTGAACCTTTATAGGTTGGTGTTTCAAAAATAAAGGAATCGTCTTTCAGAGACATTGCAATACTCAAGTTCAAACCATCTATTAGATTGTTCATGTTTGAACCTCGTGGGCAGTGCACGAAGTGAAGACCTGACCTGTTTCCACATCCCAGGGAGCCCAAAGTTGGCGTTGTCGGGTGTCCACAGATATGCGCATTAAAGTCACCAACGATTATTCTGTTCCGTGGTAGTTTTGCCAGATTATCATATAGGTGGTTGTGGAGTTTGATAATATTACATTCTCCTGATGGCGTTACGGAGTTGTAAAAATTGACCAAAGTTAGTGCTTTTTTACCCTTCCTAAGCACCAGGGTCTGGATGTTCCTATTGTCCAGTTGCTTATTTTTAGGTTTCGCCTATTACCATTCGCTTGCGAATGGAATGGCGAAAATTCATGGGCTCGATCGAATAGTCAAACCACTGCGGTTTCCACTGCGGTTTCTTTACAGTGCATGTGAGGTCACGTGACCACAAAAGCGGGTCACGTGACCACACACGCACGAGCATCTCCCTAATCCGCCTGCCCCCACCAGGCTCTCCCGTCCCCATCCGGCTTCCCTCCGCGCATCTGCCTATCACACTTCTCCCCTCGCACGCATTTCCGCCCCCCCACCAGGCTCTCCCGCCCCCATCCGGCTTCCCTCCATGCATTTGCCTGCCACACTTCTCCTCCCCTCGCACGTATTCCCGCCCCCCCACCAGGCTCTCCCGCCCCCATCCGGCTTCCCTCCGGCCATTTGCCAGCATTGGGCGCATCACTCGCTGGCACCCTTACAGCCCGCAATTACTTTCTTGGCCGCGCTGACAGTTTTTTTACCCTTTTTTTTTCCACTTCCCCCCAGCACTCCATCTACTCTCTATTTGACACTCCGTCCCCCCGGCTGGCTTTGATTCACTTATACCCCAGCTCCTCCGTGCTTACTTTGCCTCATTGGTGTATTTGCCTGCGTAGGTGACCTGGGTGAAGCAGCAGAGTTTCTCCAATTTATCTTCATTTGTATTCCCTGCCCCCGCATTCATCTCCAGCCCTCTTACCAGCCATGTCACACACCACCATTTGCTGTGCCTCGCATCGGAGCATCACTTCCTGCTGTGATTTCCGAAAACGCTATTTTGTCTTATTTAGGCTTGCATAAATACGTTATTCTAAACCCAAAAATGCTGTTTTTGTTTTTAAATGCTTCTATCAACTTAGATGCAGCTACAGCTGCACTCTGTACGGGGCCCTCCCCCAGGCAGTACCTCAAATTTCTGTTTAAAAAAAAAATGCTTTTCTCGATATACATGCATCTACACTTCGTGCTGTGCCCTACTCCGTCCTGTGCTCTACTCCGTCCTGTGCTCTTCTCTCCCTATGATGTGATGTCCGACCGCCACCTTCCCCCGTCACTGCTTGTTTTTAAATGTTTCTATCGACATAGATGCAGCTACACGCTGCACTCCGTGCGGTGGCCTACTCTATGCGGGGCCCTCTCCCAGGCATTACCTCATGTTGCGTTTAAAAAAAAAAAAGCTTTTCTCGACATACATGCAGCTACGCGCTGCACTTCGTGCTGTGCCCTACTCTGTCCTGTGCTCTACTCCGTCCTGTGCTCTTCTCTCCCTATGATGTGATGTCCGACCGCCACCTTCCCCCGTCACTGCTTGTTTTTAAATGTTTCTATCGACATAGATGCAGCTACACGCTGCACTCCGTGCGGTGGCCTACTCTATGTGGGGCCCTCTCCCAGGCATTACCTCATGTTGCGTTTAAAAAAAAAATGCTTTTCTCGACATACATGCAGCTACGCGCTGCACTTTGTGCGGTAGCACAGCACAAAGTGCAGCGCGTAGCTGCATGTATGTTGTGAAAAGCATTTTTTGGGACGCGCCGCCATTCACAGCACTCCGTGCTGTTCGTCACCCTTACGTCATATCGTATTTTTTACATGCTTTTCTCAACAGAAATGCAGTTACTCGCTGCACTCCATGCAGTGCCCTCTCCTCATGTTGCTGGTTTAAAAAACCAGACTTGGTTATTAGATACGTTGCTGGCAGAGCAGATAAGGACGCAGGGCTGGAACACGATGTCTGAAACAATTCGCCGGAGCAGATCGTTTTCTTTCCACATCTCTCAAAATACCCCGTTCTGTTTTTTATCTGCACTGTCCTGGGCTATTTTTAAACGGGCCTGCAGTCGGCTTGGCATGCCCAGATGGGACGGCGATTTATGGCGGGAACCCCTACCAGGTGAGGTGGCTCGCTTATCTCGATGGGTTATCGAGAGCAGGCCCTGTCTCCCAACACAAGAGCACAGACTCTGTATCAGAGGTCGTGAGCTGTAATTGTCCTCCTATCTCGCATGTGTATGACCCAGCAGCTCTCGCCACAGTTCGAGGAGGGGGCTAGGCCCCCTGCTGATAAGAGACCTTATCGCTGAATGCATAGCTTGCAAGGGAGTTTTCCACAGGGCCCAGCCGTCTCCTTCGACCTGCGGTGCATTCGGGTAAAAGGGCGTGAGATCTGTGTTTTATTTGAAGAGAGCAGACATCAGCGCCATCAATGCCGCAATATGTAAACATTGGCAAGGGCGGTGCACGCGCATATCTCCCATCGGGTTGGAGTGTGCTTGCAGGCTATGCAAACGGCGCGCTTCCAGTTTGTACTTTGTCAGTAATGATGTTCTGCATAATGCAACATAGGGGATTCCTGTGTTTCCAAGCAGGGGGCAGAAACTGTCATTAGGACTAATCTGTAACGGACCAAAGAAAGGCAGAGGCCTGTCTTATCTTGTAAGCATGGATCAGCCCCCGAGCAGTCTGTGCCATGGATTCCTTATTCTAGATAGCTCCACTGTCTTTTTCTTGTTCCACGAGTTGTATGTGCGTGTATTTCAGAACCTCCGTTTGTCTAACTTGGGCTTAATTGCATAAAAAACATGGACATAAGGCAGCTTTGCACTGGTGCCGTCTGGTGCCCTTAAAATAAGTGGGTGAATAAACACGAGGCGAAATGTGGCTGCTTAAAAGTGATATAAACAGACGAGGAAAAAGGAGTAACATCTGAACATGGTGTTTTAGTCAGGAGATTTTAACCAACTATCCGTCTGTAAATGCTTTCTGCCCTCTTGGAATCCCATATACAAAATGTGGCTTTGCAGTATATAAAACTTTCCGTATTTGTTAGCAACAGAAGTAGCGGCGGTTTCAACTTTGGCGAGGTATAGGTATGGCAATGGCTCAGCAAATGTCTGCCAAACCTTGTTTGGTTCCATTTAAGTAGACAATAGGGTAATAAAAAAGGGGACTCTAATTCAAATAACACAAGTATAGCACATGGAGTTTGTAAAAAACAAAGGTGAGCAAGAGATGGTATGCTGAGGTTTGGTTGTCTGCGAAGTAGGTGCAAACTTTTTTTGCGAGGATGAAAGGATCTGTAGGAGTGGCCAAAAGAATCGTTAGAGGGCATGCTTCAGTGAGTTCCGTTTGAAACTGCTTAGTTAAGTGAGTGTTAAATAGATGGTGAGATTGATAAGAAAGGCATTTCCCGGTGCGAAAAGTAGCTGTAACAACTCACTGCATGTGGTTTGCAATGCAATAGGTCGCGCATTTGCGTAAGTTGGAGCTATTGCCATAGTAAATGATAATGTCTTTAATTTATATGTTAACATAACCTGCAAGCGCAATGTAAACACACCTTGCATGTTTTGCAAAAACAAACAAAAGGCATTCTCATTTACAATGCCAATACCTCTAACTCTCGCAAATGCGAGACCATTGTGGCACTCGCGCTTTAGATTTTAACCTGGTAATTTAAAACAAGCACTGGCGTTGCCAATAGGTTTCGCATTTGGAAAGTTGGAGCTATTGGTTTTGTAAATGACATTTTATATTTATATATTGTTATTGACAATGCCAATAACGATATATAAATATAAAATGTAATTTACAAAACCAATAGCTCCAACTTTCCTAATGCGAAACCTATTGGCAACGCCAGTGCTTGTTTATCTGGGAGACAAGAGAGAGGCTGATGAATGTCGCCAAGCCCCCCTTTGCCCTTCCACTAGGCGATGGAGATGCAGGGACAAAAAAGCTTTGGAACCCCTCGATTAAGACGTTATTGTCAGTAAGCCAGGTTTCCTGGAAGCACAATATGTTGTAATTTCGGACGAAAGCTACCCACATCTGATTGTTAGCTTTTGCTGCCAGGCCTGCGATGTTCCACGACAAAATTTTTAGGGAGTTGGGGTCATTTAGACCTTTCTCTACCTCTGGGGTCGTGTTAGGAGGTGGGTGCAGGTTTAAGTTAAAGTGACTTATGGTATCTGTCTGGGGGTTTCTATTGCTATCTGGAGAATTAAGAGGTGTAATAGTGGAGAAGCTGCTTATTTCAGTAATGAGGGGAATAGATACACGTTGTGAAGGGAAGCTTTCAGAACAGGGTGCTGTCAGCTCTGTTTTAAAGATATCTGGTGCTGCACTAAGAGAAGCAGAAATACTTGCTGGTTTATCAGTAGTTATTAAGTTGAAATATGCTTCTGAGTTTAACTGGTCTGATGAGGAACTAGGGGGCGGAACAGATGGCAGTCAATCCACCTCGTCCAAATAATCATAGGTATACAGTGCATCATATCTGTTTGATGTTGGGATCTCATATTGGTTTTGGAACTGGTAGGGGTGTGTATGGTCTTGTTTGTATGGGTGATGGACAGGTTCTAATCTCTCATACATTAATTGAGATGGGTGGTTATATGCTCTGCCTTCCCAATACTAGGCGTGTCGTTTGCGGTTCTAGATCCAGAAACAACCCCTGGTTGGGAGCTAAGGGGGGAATCCATGATTGGGGATGAGGTAGACGGACCCAAGACCCCTCTTGACCAGTATGGCGTTTGGGGTTTTTCCTTTGTCCGTCAGGGTTATGTGGGTAAAAATAACTTAAACCCATTGTGCGAATCAAACTGTTTGTGGAGGTACTCCTCCAGTTGGCAATAAAGTTGGCAGCTCCTCTATCTTTAAAGCTGACCACAATACAGTCTCCCTCTGTTGATTTAAATCTTGAGCCCACCCAGTCTACTCTCCTCACGTGAGAGATTGTCCCTGTTATGTGGGAGGGAAGTGGTCTGTGAGTAGTTAGCCATTGCATGACCTTGTTCTTTAGTTCCACATAGGTTTCCCCCCTGTTGTCAGTCAGCTTTGGTACCCCGATCATAACTATTGTGTAAGCGTTAGACTCAGGTGGAAGATTTATATGGGTCGCTGATCTTGACGACCTGGGTTTGGGCTGGTTTACCCCTGCTGTCTTAGTGGGAATATTCGTGGTTGGTATAGTGGGGTGCCTTGTTGTTTCAGTATTGGCTATGGTTGCGTCAGAGGGATAACCCTCCGCAGCCCATTCACTGTCTTCGGCTTCCTCAAGTATGTATGTAATCTACGTGTTGTTTGTCGGTGTAGCTACAGGCTTAACTGAGGTGGATACTACTTGTGGGATTGATTAAGAATTAGTTGTGACAGGCGGTCCCTGTTTCTGTGACATATTCTGTTCAACAGTACTATTCGCTTGATTACTGATGTTATTATTTGCTGTTTTCAAATTGTTTACATTAAGGGTTGTGCTCGCAGGCACAAAGGTGGAGGTTGTGTTAGTTATTTTCAACATTTTGAGGATGCTAGAGGATACTTCGTTTTGTGCTCTCTCGAATTTTCCTAAAGCCTTCTCAATGTTGACAATCCGTTTGCTGATAGGTTGTAGGAGGGTTTTAATCAAAGTTTCAATTTCGCTCAGAGATGGCATTTTCATTGAGAGTATCTGGTCTGTGTGTCCTGTCTGCTCTTTGGCCTGGATGCTCTCCCCATTGGTCTTATGATTTCGGGATGAGTCCGGGTCTTGGGAAGGAATCAGAAGAGGCCTTATTAAAGTGTTTTCAGTGGGATTCCCCTGTATAAGTTTCTGCCACATATCTTTGATTGAGCGTTTCGGTTTGCCAAAGAGGCAGTGAGTTTTTTTCGTGAAACATTTTGTCTTACGTTTGTTCTTAGTGCGCTTGTTTTTGCTTGTTTGTTCAGGCGTTAGCATCAATGCTGATTGAGTGGCAGATGTGTGGCTCTCAATAAACTGAACCTCAGGGTCTGGAGACGATGTATGCAAACAATTTATGTTGTTACCACAGTTGGTTAAAATCGAGGGCCTGCTCTGCGTTGCGTTCACTGTAGGGCAAGTGAGCAGGGATTTTGATGTGTTATCCTTGATGTGCGATCTTGGCAGGTCTGTAAAAGATTGCATTAATAAGGATTCCTGAGAGTTAGAGGTGTCGTCCATAATATGTGTGTTGTTAGTGGTATGCATGGACAAGTTTGGAAAGCACATATCTGGTGTCAGAGAGAGACGTCTCTCTGTGTCCTGGATGGCATCCGCCACTACACTAATCGTTTTTTGCAGCATTATATCAATGGCAGTTATAGTTGGTAATGGCGTACTCACAGATTTTAGTCTTGTTGTTGATCTTGTTGCCATCGGAGTTTTCTGTGCTTTGGTCATCTTCAGACCGTGGTTATGTATCCACACAGGGTGTGTTGTTAACGTTTATTTCCTTGTGGCGGGGTATACTCGCTGCAGATGTTATGGGGATGGCCAGTCCCGGCCTCTTCGGGCCCCTGAGGGCCACAGAGGGCCCGCCCTTTGCCCGGGCTTCGCCCGGCGCTCCCGCGCAGCGGTAGCCTCTGGTATTTATGAAGGTGATCAGGCGGTGGTGGGCGGGACTCGGTGTCGATGGAGGAGCAGGTGATGGTGAACCAGCAGGGACTCCTGGGAGTTTGAGTCCCTGCTCCGCTGCTCAACCCGCCTTGCTGCACACACACAACCAGTGCACAGGGTCTCCAGTCATCGCAGCGGCACCCGCGAAGCGGGTGCGGCCAGAGGTAGCGTTAGGTCAGACTTTTTCTTTGGCGCTATAACCCGGTTCCGTGAAGCAGTTCTCAGCAGTATCCCAAGGTCCGCAGGGTGACGATCGTGCTTTTAACCTGTTTGGCGGTGGTGGGCGGGACCCGGTGTCGATGGAGGAGCAGGTGATGGTGAACCAGCAGGGACTCCTGGGAGTTTGAGTCCCTGCTCCGCTGCTCAACCCGCCTTGCTGCACACACACAACCAGTGCACAGGGTCTCCAGTCGTCGCAGCGGCACCCGCGAAGCGGGTGCGGCCAGAGGTAGCGTTAGGTCAGACTTTTTCTTTGGCGCTATAACCCGGTTCCGTGAAGCAGTTCTCAGCAGTATCCCAAGGTCCGCAGGGTGACGATCGTGCTTTTAACCTGTTTGGCGGTGGTGGGCGGGACCCGGTGTCGATGGAGGAGCAGGTGATGGTGAACCAGCAGGGACTCCTGGGAGTTTGAGTCCCTGCTCCGCTGCTCAACCCGCCTTGCTGCACACACACAACCAGTGCACAGGGTCTCCAGTCGTCGCAGCGGCACCCGCGAAGCGGGTGCGGCCAGAGGTAGCGTTAGGTCAGACCTTTTCTTTGGCGCTATAACCCGGTTCCGTGAAGCAGTTCTCAGCAGTATCCCAAGGTCCGCAGGGTGATGATCGTGCTTTTAACCTGTTTGGCGGTGGTGGGCGGGACTCGGTGTCGATGGAGGAGCAGGTGATGGTGAACCAGCAGGGACTCCTGGGAGTTTGAGTCCCAGCTCCGCTGCTCAATCCGCCTTGCTGCACACACACAACCAGAGCACAGTGTCTCCAGTCGTCGCAGCGGCACCCGCGAAGCGGGTGCGGCCAGAGGTAGCGTTAGGTCAGACTTTTTCTTTGGCGCTATAACCCGGTTCTGTGAAGCAGTTCTCAGCAGTATCCTAAGGTCCGCAGGGTGACGATCGTGCTTTTAACCTGTTTGGCGGTGGTGGGCGGGACTCGGTGTCGATGGAGGAGCAGGTGATGGTGAACCAGCAGGGACTCCTGGGAGTTTGAGTCCCTACTCCGCTGCTCAACCCGCCTTGCTGCACACACACAACCAGTGCACAGGGTCTCCAGTCGTCGCAGCGGCACCCGCGAAGCGGGTGCGGCCAGAGGTAGTGTTAGGTCAGACTTTTTCTTTGGCGCTATAACCCGGTTCCGAGAAGCAGTTCTGAGCAGTATCCCATGGTCCGCAGGGTGACGATCGTGCTTTTAACCTGTTTGACGGTGGTGGGCGGGACTCGGTGTCGATGGAGGAGCAGGTGATGGTGAACCAGCAGGGACTCCTGGGAGTTTGAGTCCCTGCTCCGCTGCTCAACCCGCCTTGCTGCACACACACAACCAGTGCACAGGGTCTCCAGTCGTCGCAGCGGCACCCACGAAGCGGGTGCGGCCAGAGGTAGCGTTAGGTCAGACTTTTTCTTTGGCGCTATAACCCGGTTCCGTGAAGCAGTTCTCAGCAGTATCTAACAGAGTCTATAACAGTGTTATAGACTGTTGCTGAGTATAACTTTGGCCTCCCCAACTTGGTAAAGTTTTCCTTAATGTAAGTCAACCACTTAATGTTATTAACTTTATCCAAACACAGACAATCTTTCATGATAGTGTGATTTAGGGGAATTTCTTTGTTAAGCCACATCTTCAGCCAAGCTACTAGAGGTGCTGTTTTTATCAAGTCTGTGATGTAGCCTTCCCCGAGTTCCAAGTGTACAGTGTAGGACGGAGTCGACTGTGGGACGCCAAGCACAGATCTGAAGAATTTATTTTCCATGATCTGTAGGGAGTCTAGATCCCTGTAACCCCAAATTGAGCTGCCATAAGATGCAACTGAAATACATTTTGCCTTATAAATTTTCATTATGGCTGCAATTGGCCTGGCCCCCAGTTTCTTAGAGAACCCGTGGAGAGCTGAAGATGTTCTTGCTAACGAGATTACTCTGTTCTTTAACTGGGGTCCCCAGTTACCCTTTTCATCGAATGTGATCCCTAGGTAAGGGAAGGAAGTTACTTGAGCAAGCTTCTCCCGTCCACAAAAAAAGGTTTTATGACAGTTTTTCCTTGCTGCGCTGCCCATAAGCATAATTTGGGACTTCTTCGCGTTTATTTTTAGGTCAAGTGAGCCCATAAAAGTTTCAAAGGCGTCCAGAAGACGTTGGAGCCCCACACCGGTACGTGCAAGAAGTACTGCGCCATCCGCGTAAAGGAGAACAGGGATCCCCTGCTCCCCTGCACGCGGAATGTCGAGGGTCACATCCCTCAGGGCGGGTTCTAGAGCATTCACATATAATGTGAACAGTAGGGGTCAAGAATGCACCCCTGTCTGACCCCCTTTTCTGAAGCAAAGTCCTCCGTACACTTTCCACCCGTGGTGACTCTAATTTTAGCTGTAAGGCCCGAGTGCAAGTCTGCCAGTAAATTAACTAATGTCCTCTCCAAGCCCATTTCTAGCAATATGGACCAAAGCTTTGATCTGTTAACCAGATCAAAAGCAGAGGAGAGGTCCATGAAACCAAGGTACATGGACCCCGCCTTGGCCTTGGTGTATTTCTCTATCAACAAGTGCAGGTTGAGACATTGGTGCTGAGTGCTTCTTTTGGGTCTAAATCCATATTGCACATTTGTCAGAATACTCTTTTCAGTTGCCCACTCATTTAGTTTTGCTAATTTGACTCTTCCTAAAATTTTAACTGATGAGTCAATCAATGAGATTGGTCTGTAACATGCAGGATCCTGCCTATTTCCCTTTTTAAACACAGGGATGATTATTGATGTTTTCCATGACTCAGGAATGTTATCATGGTTTAATGCGTTAAAGACCCTGCAAAGTAGTCTCGACCAAAAGTTAGGGAAGCATTTAAAGGCGTCTGCAGGAACACCATCAGGTCCTGGTGCCTTTTTCTTCAGAGTACAATCTATTGCTTGTAAAACTTCTGTGACCTCAAAGTTCACTTGATTTCCATGGCTATACGGCCAACCGGACCCCTGGGACCTCCACTACTTTGGTCAGAATAAATATCGCTAAAGTGTTTTATCCAACCTTCATCAGGTATGTTAGTTTCTAGGGGAGAATTCTCCTCTCCTGTGAATAAAGGTTGGTTAACAATTTTCCAAAATTCTCCACTATTTTTCAATATCGCTGGGTCTGATAGCTGGGACCAAGCTTCATCTTTGATCTCTTTCTTCCTATCTGCTATGGCTTTTTTATACCGGGCTCTACAGATTGTGATAAGAGCAGGGACTTTTGGGACAGCCTTCAAGGCACTTAACAGCGCGCAGTGTGCTTTTGAGCATCTGTTATCAAACCATCTTTTGATGTGCAGTGTCTTCGTTTTTGGACCAGCAAGCAATCTTTGATTAATCTTGCTGCAGATGCTACCAAAGGCAAGTACCACTTCCCTATTATGAGCCTCACTAGATAAACACACACCAACCTCGTCCTCAGCGTCGGAGAGTACCTCTTGTACAAGGGGTTCTGGAATTATGCTATCCCATTTCAATCTGCGTCCCTGGTCTTTAACTTTAAGTGCTAACTTGTTATCGCGAGGACCATCTTTTCGCACTATAAGATCAGTAATTGCTAGATCCATGGTGACAGGATTATGATCGTTAAAAACAGAAACCACAGTTTTATACATTAAAACCTTACCTAATAAACTTAATGGTATAAATATATAATCAATAATAGAGCCATTGTCTGTTCCCTTAAAGGTAGGGACCCTAACCCCCCCTCCCCACACCCAGACTCATAAATTCCACCTTGCTAAAAAGTTTTCTAAACATTCCCCCTGTTTATTATGTTCAAGGTGGATTGGCGAGCAATTAGGGGGGGATTCTTTTTCATCGCAAACACACATTAATGTACAAGGGTGGATATTAAAATCCCCCATAAAGATGATTTCAAAAGAATTTACATTTTCACTATAGACTGACAAGAACTGATCCAATCTATCTAGACTTTGCAAAGTACAGTCAGATGCATTGGCATTATAAAAATGTATAAATAAAATGTTAGGATGTTCTGCTAAAGAAAGTTCAACAATTAGACAGTGATCAGAGCCCGAGTCACATTTCTTCAGGCGACCTTTTATGTCTAGTTTAAAAAGACTTAACAGTCCTCCCTTGGCTCTTCCTGCAACGTTGGACACTGCTGGGATACAGAAGTGACTATAGCCATCCAATGAAAACTATTTTGTGTGTCCCAGGTTTCTTGTAATGCGATAATGTCGAACTTACTGATAAAGTCTGACCATGCCGGGTTTCCTACTTTTGCCTTAATTCCTGCGATGTTCCAAGTAAGTATACTAAGTACAGGTACATAATGCCCATCATGGCTGTTTTGTTTGGGCGAGAGTCAATCATTTTGGTCCAAAAAGGACAAAGGAGTATAACGATTAGACAACAAAAGAGGTTGTGCAAAAGGATTTTGATGAACTGGATGAACTGGATGATTTGCTGTATTACAGCTTCGGTCTTGGCCCCATCTGTTATTCATATCCCAGTTGTTATCCCACCCTGGTGCGGGGGTCCTTGGGTAGGTAACATTCTGTTGTTCTCGTAGAAAAATTTTAGAGTTAATGAGACAACAGTACCCTGTCTACGTTGGGGCGGGAGTACATTAGTAAGGATATTTGGCAGAACGCCTGGGTGTGAAAAACTCACTGCCACACAATCCCCTTTGAATTTTTTGGGACGATTTCCTAGCCAGGGAACCCTTTTTTGCAGTCTTGATGTCCCGAGCCAGTTGCTGCTTCCCCCCCGCAGCTAGCCATTGTAATGCCTTATTTGACAAAGAAGAGGATGATTCAGCTATACCACCTTCTAGGTGGGGAACATTGGCTAATACTAATACAACTGGCGAGGCTTCAACTATAAATTGTAGAGGGTCCGTTGCCTGGGCTTGTACTGGAGGGATATTGACTGTTAGTAAGCCGTCACCTTTACCAACTACCTGATTAGCATTCGTTGTCGGTAACTGCACTGGGGGGATAGTATGCAACAGTTCATCTGTTCCCTCTCCAGCAACATTCCCCCCTGTATTGTTGCCCAAGTTAGCAACCAACGTGGTTATATTTTCAACCCCCCCCACTACCTTATTCTGCAATCCTCCCAGCTTTTTAACCTCAGTTTGCAGTTTATCTATTTTGGCTACTAGAGGTTTAATGATAGCTTTGATTTTGCATTCAATCAACTCAGCAATTTTTAAGAACAAATCATCATCAACAGTGTATTTTACTTTCCCCTCTCCATTATCCTTTAGTTTTGCCTTTGGGGTAATTGCCCTCTTCCTCCTTGCCCCAGACCCCAGCCCTCCCCGCTTTGGCTGGTTCTTTACACATGAACGTTCTGGACGAGGGGCGTGGTCTGTGGAAGACTGTTCTTCATCAGAAAGACACACCTGTACCTCCTGTTCAGAGTCAGTATCCATGTCATTCTCAGGGTCCACAATAAGTACCTCGGGGGCAAGCACTACATTCACAGGTAAATCGCTCTTACCCTGATTAGTAAGGAGGCTAGGATGGTCATCGAAATCAGTCTCCAGGGGTGGAATATCATCAGTAAGAGGAAGTATAGTAGGGCTCAGGCATCGTAGGTCTGGAGATTGGCTCAGCCCCAGAGATTCTCCCCTTTGTATGTTTATTTTTTTCACAGTTTGGACCAAATAATTTTCCATGGTGTTAGATGTGGTAACAACGTCTTTTTTCGGCATCCTGCCGCTATACCCAGAAGTCTACCACTTGAAGATTGAATCTAGGGACTTTATCAAGGGCTACTATATCTTACTTGGATGTTGGGACTTTTTCGTCTGTCCGACAGCGTTCCTGGCCCTGTCCCTGTCGCTTCCTGCCGATGAGGGCCGTAGAGGGCCCGCCCTTTGCCCGGGCTTAGCCCGGCGCACGCCCGCGCGCGTCCCGCGACGTGGACGAAGCCTTCGCCCTTTGAAGCGCCTCCGGGCGCGCTGGCAGGCGGAAGTGGGCGGGAGTGCTTGCTGAGCACTCTGGGAGCTGTAGTCTCCCCGCGGCGTCCACAGGCTTTACTGGACCACTGCGGCGGGAGAGAGCTGCAGCGTGAGCACCCCAGAGGCGGCGAGGCAACGAGCTGGTGAGTGCCCCCAAGACCGGTGGTAGCTGTCCTGCTCCTGTTCCGCTTTTGAAAAATGTCCCCACTCCTCAGATGGAGCCTTCGCACTTTGAAGCGCCTCTGGGCGCGCTGGCAGGCGGAAGTGAGCGGGAGTGCTTGCTGAGCACTCTGGGAGCTGTAGTCTCCCCGCGGCGTCCACAGGCTTTACTGGAGCACTGCGGCGGGAGAGAGCTGCAGCGTGAGCACCCCAGAGGCGGTGAGGCAATGAGCTGGTGAGTGCCCCCAAGACCGGTGGTAGCTGTCCTGCTCCTGTTCCGCTTTTGAAAAATGTCCCCGCTCCTCAGATGGAGCCTTCGCCCTTTGAAGCGCCTCCGGGCGCGCTGGCAGGCGGAAGTGGGCGGGAGTGCTTGCCGAGCACTCTGGGAGCTGTAGTCTCCCCACGGCGTCCACAGGCTTTACTGGACCACTGCGGCGGGAGAGAGCTGCAGCGTGAGCACCCCAGAGGCAGCGAGGCAACGAGCTGGTGAGTGCCCCCAAGACCGGTGGTAGCTGTCCTGCTCCTGTTCCGCTTTTGAAAAATGTCCCACATTGTCACAGAATGCCCCGATAGGAGTCAGGGAAGTTTTCATTTCATCTGGGGGTGACAAATCATTCAGGATATAAAAAATCATTTTTATTATTTGCCTATTAAGAGGGCTTTGCATGTGCGGTTTTGCCTTTATATTCTGCAAGCTCAATTTTAAATTTGATTCTTCGCTCTTCATCATCCCTTTCCCGCCAGTTTCGAAGCAATGCAGGTTTCGCCTTCTTTAACTCTAGCTTGTACCAGGGGTACTGGTCTGGTGCGGTTTATAACTAGCCTGTCTGAGCCACAGAGTGAATTATTTTCCTTTGGAGAGAATGTCTTCAATTGATGGTAAGTGAGGCGGGGTGGGATCGTGAGAGTGTTGATAGCACTGGCTCTGTATTAATGCATCACCATGTGTGTATGGTTTCATTTGCTGCTTGTGGATCAAGTTAGAAAAATCTACCGGAATACAACGCTGATCAAATACTGATTGGACCGTATGCAAGATGGGATGATTATATTGGATCGATTCAAATTATACGCCCAGATCAGATCTTAGGGATTTCATTTCATGTGACCTGAGCATGTCATTTGCTGGTGTAAACCCAACATCATTAACTCAGCAAATTCATTATCTTTAGGGGCTGAGTTCAGGTCATCAATTCCAAAATTGAGGAAGTGAAGTATATTTACCCCTTCAGTTTGAGTAATTGTTTCAGAGATGTGTGAATCCACTGGTGAATAATTGCTGATATCTCACCTCCTTCCTCTGAGCTCGCTCTCTTTTGGTTATCTTCGGGTATGGCTTCTGGAGATCTGGAGAAGATCCCTCTGACAACCAGGTTTCAGTTAAGAACAGGATATCCGTCTTAGGAGATTCTAATAATTTGAGTAGTTCCACCTTATCTTTGCCTAGGGAGGGTGGGTTTAGTTAAACTGCTTTTAACGACTCCTCAATCTGAGGATGTAGAAGAGTCTTAATGTTTGTTGGCCCGCAGTGAGGGCTGCTGAGTACCAGATTACTTGATATGTGTGGCTAGCACACACGCCATTTGCTTCTAAAGACGAGGCAAGCATGGGGGAGTTACTAAAATCTGTGTACATTAAAGACAATAGATCTTATGCTGAAGATGAGAAATATTTAGGATACTACCCGACTCCTGTTCACAGCGGATGTGGCCAGGCGTGCCTGGGAGCAGACAGGCTTGTCTTTGGCAACATTTTTGCAGCACACACACAAAGAAATTGCTCTTTAAAAACTCCATTCAACTGTATACTCACAGATGTGACACAAATCCAACTCTCACTTGTACAGCCTCATACCTTATTTATAAATGGATTAATGTAACAAACCAGATATCTCTTAACCACATCTTCAATGCTGCACAATTACACAGGCATTATGCTCTGCCGTGCACACACACACGTGAAACACAATTCAACCCCCAGGCACAAAGACCTACACACTGGAAATAAGTAATCAGACTGATCAGTCGCTCATATATAATGTATCCACCCGAGAGGCCCAATCATAAACAAGCACATACACACCGTCTCGCACACACAAATCACTTCCATACATTCTGTATTGAAAGGTTAGACTTCGTCCAAGCCATTCACGAGCATCACCTACACCCAGAGACCTACACACAGGGTGGGCACGGATCTTCACAATCACATGTAACACCCCAAATAATCACGGGTCACTCTTCACACAAAGTTCTTGTAGTCTCTTCAACAGAGCTGTGATATCCTAGAGTCTCTGAGGCAACACCCAATGTGGAATGCTGCTGAGGGAGTTGGAAGGTGTCAGTATTTGAGGAGGAGGCAGATCTGTGGGCGGAGCATTCTGTAAGAAATAAACTCCTCCTTTCTATCACCACCATGGACACGCGATACTTCATATATTAGTGACGCGCGGAAATATGGAAAAATGTACAAGGCTTCAATATTGCATTGTGAGAGTACTGAGGGTCTGTGAATTTTATGTTAAAAAAACCATTGAAGTAGGTGATAACACGGAGAAACGTTGTCACTGCTTCAAACACTCCACATGTTGCATGTGCGCTGCACTTCACAGCTCAAACACAACCTACCCTGCACTTCACAGCACAAACCTTGTAGAAGGATTACTCTATGTATAGGATTTTGTACTGTAAGTGTGTTTCCAGTACTAATCCTATGCTAGACAGCACACACTCCTCTGCCCTATGTTGTAAAGGTTTTGCGTGGCACTAGGTAGACTGTGTACTTGTGCCTGGGCAGTGTGCAGCAGCATGCTGTATTTCATAAATCTGGCTCAGCGCTGCTTTCTCCCCCTCGCACATCACAGAGCTGTACCTAACTGCTGCACTGAGTTGCACTAAAAATAATGTATCTGCTCCTTACTGTGCATGTGTGGTCTGCCCAGCCTCAACCCTCACATTCTCTTGGGCACGCTTGGTCTGCCCAGCCTCAACCCTCACATTCTCTTGGGCACGTTTGGTATGTCCAGTCTCAGCCCTCACATTCTCTTGGGCATGCTTGGTGTGCCCAGCCTCAACCCTCACATTCTCTTGTGCATGCTTGGTCTGTGTTGGACTTGGCCCTTCTGGCAGGTTCACCCCTAAACTTTTTGCTTCTAATGGTGACCTGGTGATGGTGATTTTTGGGTTCTGCCCACTTTCACTGTGTCCCAGTGGAAAGTGCATGCGCACTCTGAGTACGTGGAGTAAGGTTGGCCTGCCCTCCCATAGGAATGCATAGGGAATGTATGTGTCCCTGGTAGTTCCAGATGCGTGGGATGTACAGGCTCGAGTCTGGTATGTGCGGACTCATGTGATTGAATGCTGCGAAATGATGTATGCGGCGTGTACGTGTCTAGTGTGGAAGTGTCACTTCTAGACATGGCTGTGCGTGTGCTGTAAAGGTGCTGGCGTGTGATTGGCTGGGGCTGGCTGGGATGCCAGGCTCCATGAGTCATGATGGGTCTGCCCGGTGGTGAGTGTTGAGATTAGCATGCTGATGGCTGGGGAGGAGTGCACCTGGTTCCTGAATAGGGCTGGGCTTTCCCCACACAATGCTGGCTCCGCCCCCTGTGGTGCGTCTAACGACCCTGCCCTGCCAGTGAATAGAGTGAGGGGCTGAGCACATCAAGGGTGCTCCAAAACCAGCTGCGACTGGTTTCTCCCCTCACCCTGTGACAAAGACAAAGGATTTATTGGTATAAAAAGGGGCTGTGTCCCCATAGAAGTTGTTCTCTTCCAGGATCCTGAGGGGGCTGCTGCTGTTGCTGGGCAGGAGGACCGCCACTTGGACTGCCTCCCTGCCAGGAGGCCCAGTGAGCTGGCTCTGGGCCCAGCCTTGCTCCCCTGCCTGCCTAAAAGAACTTTGCTGGAGCTCTATTTTGGCTTGGAGCGCTTGGGAGCGCTGTATTTGCCCTTAGCGCTTGAGAGTGCTTTATTTTGTGTCCATTGCGCTGGGAGACCTTGATTCATGCCCCTAGCTCTTGGGAGCGCTGTATTTCCCTTCTAAGTGCCTGGGAGCGCTTCCATGTCCTTTAGCGCTGGGAGCGCTTTATTGATCTTTACAGCTGGTGCCCACCCGGCATTGCCCCGCATATTGCTGCCTCGAGGGTGCCCATCCATCGGTTGAGAGGAGCGCAGCCTGGGAGTGCTGGGAGGAGGGCCGCTGCGCTGCCCACGGACTGGAGGCGGAAGGCGGAAGTCCCGCCCCTCTGCCGCGGAACAAGAAGGAACCTGCCACGGGTGCACGAAGTGGGGCTCTCACGAGGGAGGGTCCCGGCCCGCTTGCGGAAAGGCAGGAGTGCGAGGGAGCCGTGGAAGCTCTCAGAAAGAAGTTACTGCCCAGTCGGAGTGCCCCGAGTTCCATTGGCAAGCCGGAGACGGGATCAGACCCAGCGCGACGTCGGAGCCTCCGCCTTAGAGCCCGGTGAGTGTGGACGGGCGGGTGGAGAGCTCCGGGCCTGGCCGTTGAGCCGGAGAGGCTCCCAATGTTCTGTGGTCCCTAAGGGCGGCCCCGTTTGGCAGAGGGCCGCTCCCCCCGAAGTGCCTCCCCTTGAGTTCGAGCCCTCCGGGGGCCATTGTCATTTTTGAGTCCCCAGGAGGGGGACTCCAGCAAAGCAGGCGGCATCTTGGTTAGAGAGCCCCGAGGCTCTAGGGAGCATCTTGTTCAGAAGCCCACGGGGGTTCGGGGGCATTGCTTGTTTTTGAGCCCAGCAAGGCTCCAACGACGCCGCATTTCTCTTTATAGCCCGCGGGGGCTCAGGGGGCCACAGTTGTTACAGAGCCCCAAGAGGCCCAGAGGCGCCATTATGTATTAGAGCCCACAAGGCTCCAGCGTGATTTGGGGGCACAGCTGTTGTTCTGGGGGCATCCCTTGGTGTAGAGCCCTGAGGCTCCCAGCCCCCATTTTGTTCTTGAGCCTTGAGAGAGGCTCAGCAGCACCACATTTGTTTTGAGAGCCAAAGAGGCTCTAGGGGGAATTTCCTTGTGGCCAGAGCCTGCGAGGCTCCACCGTGTTGGCCACATCCTCACACAGCTGCCCACCACTTTGTGGGCAGCTGCTACGTTTAGGCCCTGACATTGGGACACACGGCGTCCTAGCCCCAACAAGGCCAGAGGGCCTAGGGACAGTCACAGGTGGTGACTTATGTGAGTTGGCGCAATTGTGTTTTCCTTCCTTACACCTCTGAATGTGTTGTTTATGCATCATGTGTTTTCCGTCCCTACACCTCTGAATGTGTTGTGATGCATCATGTGTAATGTGCCTATACCCCTACATGTATTGTGATACTTAGGTGGTTGTTCTTGCTAGTACAGGTGGTGCTAGTGAGGTCCTGGTTCCCTGCGTGACCTGTTCCTACAGTGGTTAGGGTTGCGTAGGTGGTACTTAACCTTTACCAGTAGTTACTGGTTGTGTGCTCTATTTTTATATTTTGTGCTACAGTAATTTTATATTCTATGTTCTAAGTGCTAATTCTACCCAGTGCTAAGTTCCAAAACTGTCTATTCCTGACAGTGGTCCATGTGGCCCTGTCTTGTACATATCCCCTGTAAATTCTGCCCGTGCCTGTTGGCACATTGTAAAGTGTGTGTTTAATCTAATGTGTTTTGGTATAATACAAAGGCTATTTTTATATATAACCTTGTGTGGAGTTTCCTTTGTGGTGGGCCTTGGGTGTTGTTGCTGGGTGTTCGCGCAAACACTTAACCTACATAGCCTCCAAGTTTAGCCTTGCTGCTCGCGCCACGTTACCTAGAGTGTGAGCAGGGGTTATCTTCGTGTATAACTCCCTTGCCCTGACTTAGGAGTGGTGGTCTCTGACTAACTTTGGCGCAAGCCCTGGCCAGCCAGAGATCCCATTTCCAACATTGGCGGCAGCGGAAAGGATCTGGATTTGTGTTTGTGTTGTATCGCGGTGGCAACTGGCCGCACTACAAAACTCTGCATTTTAGATGACCACATTTTGGGGATTGTTTTTTTGAAGTTCCATTATTTCTTCACGTAAGAGTGTCATTTTCAAATACTGTCCAGTGCATTGGTTCCACCGCCCTGCGCCCAGAGTTTTAGTACATGTGTCACGTGTGGTCAGGTTAAGAAGTCAGGGGTGGTAGAAACTGCCTTTCCAGTCCGAGGGGGGGGGGGGTTGTGTGTGAATGAATGGGGTGTGGCACTAGATAAGTGAAGGGTGAGTTCTCTAGGGAGCTCACTGAATCTTTGTAAATTTGGTACTCTTGCTCCAGCTCTGACAGTTAAGTCCCCTGTGTTGCACGTGTCTGTGAGCATCCTGCCAAGATGGAGTCTGCTTTTAATGTCTGGGGTCTGTTTATGCATGAGCTGAGAGAGTTTTGCGAAGAAAGAGACATTGCAGTGAATGAGTCCCAACTTAGGGGTAACATAATCCAATGGCAGAAGGATGACTGGGAGGGTGAGCACAGTGAGGAGAGGGCCCGGGTCTGACACCATGAGGGTGGTGGGTCTGAGGGGAGCCCAGACGAGTCTGAAGAGGAGGAAGAAAATGAAAGTACTGCAACGCCAGCAGATAGTGAGGACCCCACAGATAGGGAGTCCCTTGCTGGGCAGTGCCTCATCCCTTTTCCTGTCCCCAGAGGAGTGGGAAGATAGGAGGAGAGAAAAGGAGCATCAGCTGGCTTTAGAAAAGCTCAGGCTAGAGCATGCCCAGGCTATGGCACAGCTGGGTGTTAGGAAGCAACAGCTAGAGACTGAGAGGGTCTTGGCGCAGGAGAGGATAGAGGAGGCTGAGAGGGCCTCCACCAGAGGCAGAGTAGCTCTGGAGGGTAGACTATCCCCTGCGCGCAGTTTTAATTTTCTTGACTCCCCAGGGCGGGTTGAGTCCAGTGGTGGCAGCTATATAGATTTCAGTGTAGGAAATCCCAGTCCCAGTTCCCCAAGTATGGTACCTGTTTCCCAAGAGGAGGAATTAAGGTTGAAGTTCAGGGACAGCAAGAAACTGTCTCACCAGTCTTGGGAGGAGTTTGAGGATGAATGTTGTGGGACACTGTTTGATTGGGTAAAGGTTCACACGAAAGATGATTTTGATGTCTTGTTTGATCTGATTGTCAGAGAGCACCTGCTCAGTTGTTCTTCACCAGGTTTGCGCCAACACCTGTTGGGGTGTGGATTGTCTGAGGCATGTGAGCTTGCAGATGAAGCAGACCGCTGGGAGAGGGACAGAGGTTCTCTAGAGTCATTAGGGAGTGACTCCAAAAGTAGTGGTTCAGGTATCCTCCAGCCCAGCGTGGTTGGGGAGGCTCAGTGTAGCCCAGCTAGGTCTCAGGATAGCAAGGAGGGTGTAGGGGCTCACTGCCTGGCTCAGTAGAGCGGGAGTGAGTGGGTGACCGAGGGTCCCCAGGTGCCCGAAGCCCTGCCTCAGGACTTGGATGCTTTCTTGAGGGAACACCAGGTTGGGGACCTAGGCTGTCCTGTTACTCCACTTGAGGAAGATCTCTTAGTGAGTAGAGGGCCTGGAGCGTCTGTAAGCAGAGCTCCTGTGGTTCTAGAGTCTGGCAATACCGCTCCGGTAGGGAGGGTACAGGAGTCCAGCGTGAGGAGTGATTGGGGGAGTTCCCCAGTGGAAGAACAAGTGGGTCAGGGACTACCCAGTTGGGCTAGGATCCAGTGTAGTGACCATGGTGACACCACTTCTGTTCTGGGGGATCTTCGCTCACTGTCAGGTGGACAGGGGACGCGAGATCTGCGCCAGACAGACAGTCACACGGCACATGGGTCATGTGTCAGCCTCAGAGGGATGGTGTGTGAATCCCCAGAAGTCCTGGAGTGCCAGGCAATTATTCCACCAAAGGTTTTAGACCAGAGGGTGGAAGGCCAGGTTCAGGATCTGCCTGACCTAGAGGGTAGGACAACTGTAACCAGAGTCCTGACCGGTTCTTCTTCCAGAGGACCCTCTCCAGTTGGGAGAGTGCAGACCTCTGGAAGGGGGTGCAGAGGGTGGGAGAGCTCACCTCTGACCCCGGTGCAACCTGAGGGGTTAAACCTTGGGTTGGAATGGTGTTCTAGATGTACCCCTTGCCGGAGGAGGAAGAACCCTAGGAGAAGAGGTAGGGGGAGGAGAGCTTTCCCTGAGACTCCTGGTCCGCCTGAGGTTGTAGACTCTAGGCTGGAGAACCAGTGGCAGTCTAGTCCTGTCTTGCAGACAGGAAGAGTGGAGAATGGCTACTATGTGCCAGGGGTTACTACCCACCGCTCTGCGAATAGGCAAGGACCGGTGGCACCTGGGTGGCCCAGGGCCTGGTCCTGGACGCGGACAGCTCGGGAGTACCAGTGGGGTAGCCCAGTTGGTCCAGACATTGTTTTCTGAAGGAATCCCATGGGTTCACCGTGGCGTAGAACAGGAGGGTGTCCCTGCAGTTGCGGGCCCGCGTCCGTGTTCTATCGCCCCAAGCAGGGAAGTCCATCACGGTGGTGAGTGTTGAGATTAGCATGCTGATGGCTGGGGAGGAGTGCACCTGGTTCCTGAATAGGGCTGGGCTTTCCCCACACAATGCTGGCTCCGCCCCCTGCAGTGCGTCTAATGACCCTAGCCCTGCCAGTGAATAGAGTGAGGGGCTGAGCACATCAAGAGTGCTCCAAAACCAGCTGCAACTGGTTTCTCCCCTCACCCTGTGACAAAGACAAAGGATTTATTGGTATAAAAAGGGGCTGTGTCTCCATAGAAGTTGTTCTCTCCGAGGATCCTGAGGGGGCTGCTGCTATTGCTGGGCAGGAGGACCGCCACTTGGACTGCCTCCCTGCCTGGAGGCCCAGTGAGCTGGCTCTGGGCCGAGCCTTGATCCCCTGCCTGCCTAAAAGAACTTTGCTGTAGCTCTATTTTGGCTTAGAGCACCTGGGAGCGCTGTATTTGCCCTCAGCGCTTGAGAGCCCTTTATTTTGTGCCCATAGCGCTGGGAGCGCTTGATTCATGCCCCTAGCGCTTGGGAGTGCTGTATTTCCCTTCTAAGCGCCTGGGAGCGCTTCCATGTCCTTTAGCGCTGGGAGCGCTTTATTGATCTTTTCAGCCGGTGGCCACCCGGCATTGCCCCACATATTGCTGCCTCGAGGGTGCCCTCCCCTCGTTTGAGAGGAGCGCAGCCTGGGAGTGCTGGGAGGAGGGCCGCCGCGCTGCCCACGGCGACCCGGAAGGACTGAAGGCAGAAGGCGGAAGTCCCGCCCCTCCGGCGCGGAACAAGAAAGAACCTGCCGCGGGTGCACGAAGCGGGGCTCTCACGAGGGATGGTCCCGGCCAGCTTGCGGAAAGGCAGGAGTGCGAGGGAGCCGTGGAAGCTCCAGAAAGAAGTTACTGCCCCGTCGGAGTGCTCCGAGTTCCATTGGCAAGCCAGAGACGGGACCAGACCCAGCGCGACGTCGGAGCCTCCGCCTTAGAGAGCGGTGAGTGTGGAAGGGCGGGTGGAGTGCTCCGGGCCTGGCTGTTGAGCCGGAGAGGCTCCCCATGTTCTGTGGTCCCGAAGAGCGGCCCCGTTTGGTAGAGGGCCGCTCCCCCCGAAGTGCCGCACCTTGACTTCAAGTCCTGAGAGGGCTCCGGGGGCCATTGTCGTTTTTGAGTCCCCAGGAGGGGGACTCCAGCAAAGCAGGCAGCATCTTGGTTAGAGAGCCCCGAGGCTCTAGAGAGCATCTTGTTCAGAAGCCCACGAGGGCTCGGGGGCATTGCTTGTTTTTGAGCCCAGCAAGGCTCTAACGTCGCCGCATTTCTCTTTAGAGCCCGCGGAGGCTCAGGGGGCCACAGTTGTTACAGAGCCCCGAGAGGCCCAGAGGCGCCATTGTGTATTAGAGCCCACGAGGCTCAGGTGTGATTTGGGGGCACAGCTGTTGTTCTGGGGGCTTCCCTCTTTGTAGAGCCCCGAGGCTCCCAGCCCCCATTTTGTTCTTGAGCCTTGAGAGAGGCTCAGCAGCGCCACATTTGATTTGAGAGTCCAGAGAGGCTCTATGGGACATTTCCCTGTGGCCAGAGCCTGCGAGGCTCCACCCAATTGGCCTCACCATTGTCTCCACAGCTGCCCAGCACTTCGTGGGCAGCTGCCACGTTTAGGCCCTGACTCTGGGACACAGGGTGTCCTAGCCCCAACAAGGCCAGAGGGCCTAGGGATAGTCACAGGTGGTGACTTATGTGAGTTGGCGCAATTGTGTTTTCCTTCCTTACACCTCTGAATGGGTTGTTTATGCATCATGTGTTTTCCTTCTCTACACCTCTGAATGTGTTGTGATGCATCATGTGTAATGTGCCTATACCCCTACATGTATTGTGATACTTAGGTGGTTGTTCTTGCTAGTACAGGTGGTGCTAGTGAGGTCCTGGTTCCCTGCGTGACCTGTTCCTAAAGTGGTTAGGGTTGCGTAGGTGGTACTTAACCTTTACCAGTAGTTACTGGTTGTGTGCTCTATTTTTATATTTTGTGTTACAGTAATTTTATATTCTATGTTCTAAGTCAGGAGTCTCCAAACCGGTCCTGGAGGGCGGGTCCATGCCAGATTTTTTGGATATCTCCATTGAGATACATGTAGTTATTTTAAAAATCTGGCATGGATCCGACCCTCCAGGACCGGTTTGGGGACCCCTGTTCTAAGTGCTAATTCTACCCAGTGCTAAGTTCTAAAAGTGCCTATTCCTGACAGTGGTCCATGTGGCCCTGTCTTGTACATATCCCCTGTAAATTCTGCCCGTGCCTGTTGGCACATTATAAAGTGTGTGTTTTATCTAATGTGTTTTGGTATAATACAAAGGCTATTTTTATATATAACCTTGTGTGGAGTTTCCTTTGTGGTGGGCCTTGGGTGTAGTTGCTGGTTGCGCGCGCAAACACTTAACCTACATAGTCTCCAAGTTTAGCCTTGCTGTTCGCGCCACGTTACCTAGAGGGTGAGCAGGGGTTATCTTGGCGTGTAACTCCCTTGCCCTGACTTAGGAGTGGTGGTCTCTGACTGACTTTGGCGCAAGCCCTGGCCAGCCAGGGATCCCATTTCTAACAGTCTGCGCAGTCTCAATCCTCACATTCTATTGTGCACACTTGGTATGCCCAGCCTCAACCCTCACATTCTCCTGTGCATGCATGGTCTGCCCAGCCTCAAACCTCTCATTCTTATGTGCATGCTTGGTGTGTCCAGCCTCAACCCTCATATTCTACTTTGCATGCTTGATCTGCCCAGCCTCAACCCTCACATTCTCCTGTGCATGCGTGGTCTGCCCACACTTAACCCTCACATTCTCTTGTTCATGCGTGGTCTGCCCAAATATAACCCTCACATTCTCTTGTGCATGCGTGGTCTGCCCAGACTTAACCCGCACATGCTCTTGTGCATGCGTGGTCTGCCCAGACTTAACCCGCACATGCTCTTGTGCATGCTTGTTTTGCCCAGCCTTAACCCTCACACTCTTGTGCATGCATGGTCTGCCCATCCTCAACCCTCACATTCTCTTATGCATGCTTGGTCTGCCCAGCCTTAACCCTCACATTTTCCTGTGCATGCTTGTCTTGCCCAGCCTTAAAGCTCACATTCTCTTGTGCATGCTTGGTATGACCAGCATTAAACCTCACCTTCTCCGTCAGCTGGTGGCAATTATAGTGAAATGAGTGTGTTTCATCACTTTCTCCGTACTTCACCTCACCTTCCCGCTTAACCTATCTCTACTTCTCTATGCACCCCCACCCTCTCTTATCTCTGATATCTTTTCCTCAGCTTCGTCTACCTCAACTCTCATCCAATATACATCACTCTGCTCCACCTTTCTATACCTCTCTCTCATGCCCTTGTCTCTCTTTCAGTCTCTGTACCTACATCTATATCTAATAACTCTCAATTCTCGCTCTCTTACTCAACTCTCTCTACCTCATCCCTATTTCTGTACCGCACTTATCTTGTTTCTCAATTACATCCTTGTTTCTCCCTTGATTCCATTTCACCTCTCACACAAACTCATCTCTAGCTTTACCTCACCTCCATCCTCTCTTCATGTCTACTACCTTACCTCTACTTCTCTCTCTGCCCTTTCCGTGCCTCCCCATTCTTCTCACCTCTCTATCTCCTCTCTCTCTGCCACACCACCCTCTCTCACTATATACATTTTAACACTTACATCATTCTTTGTTCACAGCCTACTCTCGCCACCTCTCTTTTTCACCCTCTACCTTTGTTCTCTTTCCTTCACCTCTCTAAATATTTACTACTTTCTGACTACCTCTATCTCTCTACCTCGACCATGAACTATTCTCTCTTTAAATATGTTCTCTGCCCATCCTCAATCCTCTCTGTCCCTTGCTCGCTGTTTCATGCAAACACATATTTCTCTCTCTGGACCTCCTTCTCCACTTCACCTCACCCCCTCCATCTCAACTATCTCTCTCAAACTTTATCTGTACAGATCGCTCTACCTAACTGTCTCTTCCTCTTTGATTTTCCCACAACTCGATATCTCCATACTAACATCACCTCTCTTTCTCTAGTTCATATATGTTTTAAATTCCTCTTTCTACACTTTGCCCCTCTCCGCTCTCGTTACCTGAAATGTTGTGCTCTTCTCACTTTGCACTCTATCGTGCACCGTCCACTTCTTGCTGCTTTTGCCTATCTCTCTTCACCTCCCCCTTGGAATACTGTCCTCTTCTGCCTCTGTACATTACCTTCTCCCTACCTCACTCTAAACTCTACCTATTTCACTACCTCTCTTTCACATCTTCCTCCATCTACCACTCTTCATCTTTCCATCCGCTACCACACATTTCTCTCTATACTTTTCCTCTCTCCACCTCTCATATCCTTCTACATCATTTCTGTCTCTCCCTTCCACCTCTACCTCATGTCTTTATGATTTCCAATGAACAGTGCAGTCTCCACAGCCTTGCACCGTTCGAAATTAGAACAAAAAGATGCTGCGTTCTGAGCAAGAACCATGGGGAGGCCATGAGAGGGGAGGCGGCCTCTGATTATCAACTAAAGACTCACATTCAGAACAGAACTCTTCGGCCTTAAAAGGTCTTACATTACTGAGCACAATATCAAGCTCACCCCCCTACCCCTCCTCCTCTTTTGACCCCCCTCCTCTGCCCCCTCTGTTTTCACCTCGGACCAAGGCCCCCCTCCCCCCTCATCTGCCTCTGCCCCCCCCCTTCCTGTGCTACAGGCCCCCCTCTGCCCCAGGCCCCCTCCTTCTCTTGTGACCCTCCTCCTCCCCCTTCCTCTGCCCCCACCTCCCCCTCCTCTTCCCCAGGCCCTCCTCTGCCCCCTCCACTCCCCATCTCTTGTCACCCTCCTCCCCTCCTCTGCCCCCTCCTCCTAGCCCCTCTTGAGCCCACCCTCCTCCTCCTCCTCCTCCACTCCTACCCCTCCTCCTCAACCCCCCAACCCCCTCCTCCACCCCCTCCTCCTTCACCCCCACCCCCCTCCAACTTCACCCCACCCCCCTCCTTCTCCACCCCCACCCCCTCTTCTCCCCCCCCATCACCCCCCTCCCCTCTACCCCTTATCTCCCCTCCCCTTCTCCCCCCTCCCCTCCCTCTTCATCTCCCTCCTCCCCTCCTCTACTCCCTTCTTCTCCCCTCCCCTGGGTCCTCCTGAGTCTCACCCTCTCACCTCCCTCGAAGCTTCCTACTCACTCCGTGTAGCACACTGTAAACGCTTTCACTTCCGGGTCAGAGGGGGGCAGAGTCAAGGGCAACTGACTGAGCCTCTCCCTGGCCTCCGAATGTAATAACGTCCGGGTCAGCGGCGACAGCAGAAGCAGCGCAGGCTACGGAGCTCTTCTCTTCCTGTGAGTGTGAAGAGTCTCCGGGTCATTGGTGGCAGAGTCAGCACCAGCAGCGCAGGCTGCGAAGCCCTCCTCTTCCTGTGAGGGTGAAGAGTCTCCGGGTCATTGGTGGCAGAGTCAGCAGCAGCAGTGAGTCCTCCAGGCCCAGCCTCCACTGACTCCAAAGCAGAGGTTTATAAATGTATCTTTGAATTAAATGTTTAAACATTTCACCCCAGACAAGAAAAAGAGCAAAAGAAAGTAAAGAGCGTCAGTTCATTTATAAATGTAAATATGAAAGAGAAACTAAAGAGCGTCAGTTCATTTATAAATGTAAACATGAGGAGTGACAGCCACAGTTGTAAGAAAGGATCCAACTTTACATCCCACTCAATAAACCTCAGAATTGAGTATCAGGTGTGGCGCAGCGGCCAGAGCAGCTGACTACGGAGCACAGGGCTCCGGGGGCAGGTGTGGCACAGCGGCCAGAGCAGCTGACTCCGGTGCACAGAGCTCTGGGGACAGCAGTGGCGCAGCGGCCAGAGCAGCTGCCTCCGGCGCACAGGGCTCCGGGGACAGGTGTGGCGCAGCGGCCAGAGCAGCTGACTCCAGAGCACATGGCTCTAGGGACAGGTGTGACGCAGAGGCCGGAGCAGTTGACTCCAGCGCCCAGGGCTCCGGGGGCAGGTGTGGCGCAGCGGCAAGAGTGGCTGACTCCGGCGCACAGGGCTCCGGGGACAGGTGTGGCGCAGCGGCCAGAGGAGCTGAATCTGGCGCACAGGGCTCCGGGGACAGGTGTGGCGCAGCGGCCAGAGCAGCTGACTCCGGCGCACAGGGCTCCGGGGACAGGTAGGGCGCAGCGGCTAGAGCAGCTGATTCCGACGCACAGAGCTCCGGGGACAGGTGTGGCGCGGAGGCCAGAGCAGTTGACTCCAGCGCACAGTGCCACGGGGACAGGTGTGGCGCAGCGGCCAGAGCAGCTGACTCCGGCGCACAGGGCTCCAGGGACAGATGTGGCGCAGCCGCCAGAGCAGCTGACTCCGGAGCACAGGGCTCCGGGGACAGGTGTGGGGCAGCGGCCAGAGCAGCTGACTACAGAGCACAGGGCTCCGTGGACAGGTGTGGCACAGAGGCCGGAGCAGTTGACTCCAGCGCACAGGGCTCCGCGGGCAGGTGTGTCGCAGTGGCCAGAGCAGCTGACTCCAGCGCACAGGGCTCACTGCTCGAGCCCCAGCATTTGCCGCAGCTCAGCATCACGTGACTCTGGGCAACAGCTCACTTCATCTCCCCGACGGACCCAGCGCCTGGATACCCTTAGGGGTGATAAGTCCCACTTTACAAATCTGCAATTTAGGGACATGCTAGAGTAAAGGAGGAGTTTGCTGAATTCAATCACTTTTACGTGCTTTTATTTAATCTTGAGGGAAACAGCTTCTGTATTTATTGTTACTGGTGTTTCTTTTTCCTAGGCTGTTGTACGTTATAGGGAGTGACGGCTGATGGCTTCTTCCATTTATCTTCTCGGGATCAGAGAGTCTGTCTTTCTGTATTTAAAGTAGGTGAAAGCTGTTCTTTGTTGATTCTGTTTTTCTCTTTCGTTTTGAATTTAGATGCAAGAGTTTTCATGATGTTCCACAAGGGAGGAGGCATTTTCAAGTATCAGCCGTGCCAAGTGCCACGCATCAGGGGTTAGTGTAACACATTGTAGTTCATATTACAACATTCCTGCACTAAAGTACATTTGTCACACCTTTTTAGCATTTCTGAAGGGGCTTTGCTTTCATTGAGGCTTGAGTGCAGCCAGCCTGTATTTGTTTAATCTTATTGCAGTCTTGGCTGCACTAAGAGAGGTGACTGGGTTGTCATAGGAACGTCTTCTGGGCCCAGCTTATTACAATATTGTGCATTGTTTCTGGTCACTCTCATGGACTTCTTTACTTTTGTCTTGCCTGCCATTTTGCTGCTGTTCTCAGACGCTTTTCTCTGGACCCTGACCCGCCATCTCATCCATTCCCTTGTCCTTTACCCTTTTCCCTCGTTTCCCCCTCGACGATCCTCTGATTTGCCTTTTCTCCATACCCTCCCTTGGTGCTGTAACTGCGTGCCCCTTCCTACCCCATTTAATGGAACTCTGCTCTCCTGGTTTTTTGGGTCTTGACCTGAGAAAATCTACTATTTGTATTAATATGTTTATAGAGGTAACTCTAATCACTAGTATGTGCAGTAGACCTTTGTACTCTCTACCATTCCTATGTGACTCTTAGAGTATATCCATTCGTATCCTTTCCTTGAGTGACTTTACTACTTGCACATTTGTAATTTTTTCTGTTTATATCTCTTCCTTGTGTGACTTTTAACTTGTACATATGCATTTTTTTTTCTGTTTGTATCTTTTATGTAACGCATGTAATCCTAAATCCTTATGTATCGCAAGTGGTTGTTATATAAAGCGCTCTGACACCTTCGGGTAATGTTCGCGCTATATAAAATCGCATAAAATAAAATAAATGAAAGTGTCTCTGACCCGGAGCACATGCTCTGTTCACACCTCCTGTCCAGGGATGGACGGGCCTATAGGACAGTGTGACTGCGCCAGGACTGGTCCCGGAGGTCAGTATGAGAGCCATGGCGTTGGCCACTTGTGGGGCAGTTTCATAGACTGATGGGCCGTTTTTTTTACTGTAGATTTTCATGACATTTATTATCACATGGACTGTAATTTGTAGAGCAACCAAAAGTCTGATCCCCAGCACATTACCTGTATGCATTGGGGGTGTTTCAGCACCCCCAGCATGCCTTAATGATTACGCACCCCTCCAATTTGAAGGCAGATGTGTGATCGAGTGGACCCCCCTAAGTCATGGGTTGCTCTCCAAGCCCCAAAGCGATTAAAGCTTTTACAGGCGCTCACGTCCATCCTCTGCCCCTTGCTGTTTGTCAAGAACCGGCGTTTCCCGTTATGGGTGTTGTTAGACGGGGACCCGGAGGGTCGGCCGAGTAGAGGGGGAGAGGCCTCCTGGTGAGGGCCCTCGCCGGTAATCGCACAGACAAGTAACTTTCCCCCCCACAGATGGACACCACACCAAGATAGGTTACGTAGACTTTTATAGGTATTCTGAAGCAGGTTACTTTGACAATACAGTGGGGACCCGGATTCGAGGGTCTCGGCAATTCTAGTCTCTGTGGGGAAAGGGGTAGCGGGACAGTCTGAGTACCGGTCCGGTACGGGAGCAGCAGAGATGGAGCTCACAATCCTCGAGCTGGAGGGTTCGCAAGGAGGGGCCGCGGCAACGCCAGCAGGCCTTCGTGATGGTTTACGACGAGGAGGGCCGCGGCAGCGCCAGCAGGCCTTGAAGATGGTTCACGACGAGGAGGGCCGCGCCAGCGCCCGCAGGCCTTGAAGATGGTTCACGACGAGGAGGGCCGCGGCAGCGCCAGCAGGCCTTGAAGATAGTTCACGACGAGGATGAGCCGCGGCAGCGCCAGCAGGCCTTCAAAGGTAGTTCACGAAGAGGAGCCGCGGCAGCGCCAGCAGGCCTCCAAGGATGAGTTTGTCTCGGTGTCTCTCGACTCCAGGATACAACTGCCTTCCTGCTCTGGAGCTGCCCCAGTTATAGGTCTGGCGCCCTTTGATGTCCGGACCCTCGCACTTGGAGGTCGGGAGGTCCGGGATGAGGGAGTCCAGACATCCAGCAGGGGGGTGGAGCCAGCGCCCAGGGAGGCTGGGGGCGATCGACACCTGGCGGAGGGGAGCCATCGACACTCCTTCTCCCATTGACCTGCCAAATGGTCTCTTCACCCCCTGGGTGGATGGTGGTGCCTCGATGTCGGGGCCTGGCTGGGCCCGAGGCCGAGGTCGACCCGAGGCCACGAGGCCTGGTCGTGTAGTGTCCAAAATGGCGGCCGTGCCTCCCCATTCTTCTCACCTCTCTATCTCCTCTCTCTCTGCCACACCACCCTCTCTCACTATATACATTTTAACACTTACATCATTCTTTGTTCACAGCCTACTCTCGCCACCTCTCTTTTTCACCCTCTACCTTTGTTCTCTTTCCTTCACCTCTCTAAATATTTACTACTTTCTGACTACCTCTATCTCTCTACCTCGACCATGAACTATTCTCTCTTTAAATATGTTCTCTGCCCATCCTCAATCCTCTCTGTCCCTTGCTCGCTGTTTCATGCAAACACATATTTCTCTCTCTGGACCTCCTTCTCCACTTCACCTCACCCCCTCCATCTCAACTATCTCTCTCAAACTTTATCTGTACAGATCGCTCTACCTAACTGTCTCTTCCTCTTTGATTTTCCCACAACTCGATATCTCCATACTAACATCACCTCTCTTTCTCTAGTTCATATATGTTTTAAATTCCTCTTTCTACACTTTGCCCCTCTCCGCTCTCGTTACCTGAAATGTTGTGCTCTTCTCACTTTGCACTCTATCGTGCACCGTCCACTTCTTGCTGCTTTTGCCTATCTCTCTTCACCTCCCCCTTGGAATACTGTCCTCTTCTGCCTCTGTACATTACCTTCTCCCTACCTCACTCTAAACTCTACCTATTTCACTACCTCTCTTTCACATCTTCCTCCATCTACCACTCTTCATCTTTCCATCCGCTACCACACATTTCTCTCTATACTTTTCCTCTCTCCACCTCTCATATCCTTCTACATCATTTCTGTCTCTCCCTTCCACCTCTACCTCATGTCTTTATGATTTCCAATGAACAGTGCAGTCTCCACAGCCTTGCACCGTTCGAAATTAGAACAAAAAGATGCTGCGTTCTGAGCAAGAACCATGGGGAGGCCATGAGAGGGGAGGCGGCCTCTGATTATCAACTAAAGACTCACATTCAGAACAGAACTCTTCGGCCTTAAAAGGTCTTACATTACTGAGCACAATATCAAGCTCACCCCCCTACCCCTCCTCCTCTTTTGACCCCCCTCCTCTGCCCCCTCTGTTTTCACCTCGGACCAAGGCCCCCCTCCCCCCTCATCTGCCTCTGCCCCCCCCCCTTCCTGTGCTACAGGCCCCCCTCTGCCCCAGGCCCCCTCCTTCTCTTGTGACCCTCCTCCTCCCCCTTCCTCTGCCCCCACCTCCCCCTCCTCTTCCCCAGGCCCTCCTCTGCCCCCTCCTCCTAGCCCCTCTTGAGCCCACCCTCCTCCTCCTCCTCCTCCACTCCTACCCCTCCTCCTCAACCCCCCAACCCCCTCCTCCACCCCCCTCCTCCTTCACCCCCACCCCCCTCCAACTTCACCCCACCCCCCTCCTTCTCCACCCCCACCCCCTCTTCTCCCCCCCCCATCACCCCCCTCCCCTCTACCCCTTATCTCCCCTCCCCTTCTCCCCCCTCCCCTCCCCTCCCCTCCCTCTTCATCTCCCTCCTCCCCTCCTCTACTCCCTTCTTCTCCCCTCCCCTGGGTCCTCCTGAGTCTCACCCTCTCACCTCCCTCGAAGCTTCCTACTCACTCCGTGTAGCACACTGTAAACGCTTTCACTTCCGGGTCAGAGGGGGGCAGAGTCAAGGGCAACTGACTGAGCCTCTCCCTGGCCTCCGAATGTAATAACGTCCGGGTCAGCGGCGACAGCAGAAGCAGCGCAGGCTACGGAGCTCTTCTCTTCCTGTGAGTGTGAAGAGTCTCCGGGTCATTGGTGGCAGAGTCAGCACCAGCAGCGCAGGCTGCGAAGCCCTCCTCTTCCTGTGAGGGTGAAGAGTCTCCGGGTCATTGGTGGCAGAGTCAGCAGCAGCAGTGAGTCCTCCAGGCCCAGCCTCCACTGACTCCAAAGCAGAGGTTTATAAATGTATCTTTGAATTAAATGTTTAAACATTTCACCCCAGACAAGAAAAAGAGCAAAAGAAAGTAAAGAGCGTCAGTTCATTTATAAATGTAAATATGAAAGAGAAACTAAAGAGCGTCAGTTCATTTATAAATGTAAACATGAGGAGTGACAGCCACAGTTGTAAGAAAGGATCCAACTTTACATCCCACTCAATAAACCTCAGAATTGAGTATCAGGTGTGGCGCAGCGGCCAGAGCAGCTGACTACGGAGCACAGGGCTCCGGGGGCAGGTGTGGCACAGCGGCCAGAGCAGCTGACTCCGGTGCACAGAGCTCTGGGGACAGCAGTGGCGCAGCGGCCAGAGCAGCTGCCTCCGGCGCACAGGGCTCCGGGGACAGGTGTGGCGCAGCGGCCAGAGCAGCTGACTCCAGAGCACATGGCTCTAGGGACAGGTGTGACGCAGAGGCCGGAGCAGTTGACTCCAGCGCCCAGGGCTCCGGGGGCAGGTGTGGCGCAGCGGCAAGAGTGGCTGACTCCGGCGCACAGGGCTCCGGGGACAGGTGTGGCGCAGCGGCCAGAGGAGCTGAATCTGGCGCACAGGGCTCCGGGGACAGGTGTGGCGCAGCGGCCAGAGCAGCTGACTCCGGCGCACAGGGCTCCGGGGACAGGTAGGGCGCAGCGGCTAGAGCAGCTGATTCCGACGCACAGAGCTCCGGGGACAGGTGTGGCGCGGAGGCCAGAGCAGTTGACTCCAGCGCACAGTGCCACGGGGACAGGTGTGGCGCAGCGGCCAGAGCAGCTGACTCCGGCGCACAGGGCTCCAGGGACAGATGTGGCGCAGCCGCCAGAGCAGCTGACTCCGGAGCACAGGGCTCCGGGGACAGGTGTGGGGCAGCGGCCAGAGCAGCTGACTACAGAGCACAGGGCTCCGTGGACAGGTGTGGCACAGAGGCCGGAGCAGTTGACTCCAGCGCACAGGGCTCCGCGGGCAGGTGTGTCGCAGTGGCCAGAGCAGCTGACTCCAGCGCACAGGGCTCACTGCTCGAGCCCCAGCATTTGCCGCAGCTCAGCATCACGTGACTCTGGGCAACAGCTCACTTCATCTCCCCGACGGACCCAGCGCCTGGATACCCTTAGGGGTGATAAGTCCCACTTTACAAATCTGCAATTTAGGGACATGCTAGAGTAAAGGAGGAGTTTGCTGAATTCAATCACTTTTACGTGCTTTTATTTAATCTTGAGGGAAACAGCTTCTGTATTTATTGTTACTGGTGTTTCTTTTTCCTAGGCTGTTGTACGTTATAGGGAGTGACGGCTGATGGCTTCTTCCATTTATCTTCTCGGGATCAGAGAGTCTGTCTTTCTGTATTTAAAGTAGGTGAAAGCTGTTCTTTGTTGATTCTGTTTTTCTCTTTCGTTTTGAATTTAGATGCAAGAGTTTTCATGATGTTCCACAAGGGAGGAGGCATTTTCAAGTATCAGCCGTGCCAAGTGCCACGCATCAGGGGTTAGTGTAACACATTGTAGTTCATATTACAACATTCCTGCACTAAAGTACATTTGTCACACCTTTTTAGCATTTCTGAAGGGGCTTTGCTTTCATTGAGGCTTGAGTGCAGCCAGCCTGTATTTGTTTAATCTTATTGCAGTCTTGGCTGCACTAAGAGAGGTGACTGGGTTGTCATAGGAACGTCTTCTGGGCCCAGCTTATTACAATATTGTGCATTGTTTCTGGTCACTCTCATGGACTTCTTTACTTTTGTCTTGCCTGCCATTTTGCTGCTGTTCTCAGACGCTTTTCTCTGGACCCTGACCCGCCATCTCATCCATTCCCTTGTCCTTTACCCTTTTCCCTCGTTTCCCCCTCGACGATCCTCTGATTTGCCTTTTCTCCATACCCTCCCTTGGTGCTGTAACTGCGTGCCCCTTCCTACCCCATTTAATGGAACTCTGCTCTCCTGGTTTTTTGGGTCTTGACCTGAGAAAATCTACTATTTGTATTAATATGTTTATAGAGGTAACTCTAATCACTAGTATGTGCAGTAGACCTTTGTACTCTCTACCATTCCTATGTGACTCTTAGAGTATATCCATTCGTATCCTTTCCTTGAGTGACTTTACTACTTGCACATTTGTAATTTTTTCTGTTTATATCTCTTCCTTGTGTGACTTTTAACTTGTACATATGCATTTTTTTTTCTGTTTGTATCTTTTATGTAACGCATGTAATCCTAAATCCTTATGTATCGCAAGTGGTTGTTATATAAAGCGCTCTGACACCTTCGGGTAATGTTCGCGCTATATAAAATCGCATAAAATAAAATAAATGAAAGTGTCTCTGACCCGGAGCACATGCTCTGTTCACACCTCCTGTCCAGGGATGGACGGGCCTATAGGACAGTGTGACTGCGCCAGGACTGGTCCCGGAGGTCAGTATGAGAGCCATGGCGTTGGCCACTTGTGGGGCAGTTTCATAGACTGATGGGCCGTTTTTTTTACTGTAGATTTTCATGACATTTATTATCACATGGACTGTAATTTGTAGAGCAACCAAAAGTCTGATCCCCAGCACATTACCTGTATGCATTGGGGGTGTTTCAGCACCCCCAGCATGCCTTAATGATTACGCACCCCTCCAATTTGAAGGCAGATGTGTGATCGAGTGGACCCCCCTAAGTCATGGGTTGCTCTCCAAGCCCCAAAGCGATTAAAGCTTTTACAGGCGCTCACGTCCATCCTCTGCCCCTTGCTGTTTGTCAAGAACCGGCGTTTCCCGTTATGGGTGTTGTTAGACGGGGACCCGGAGGGTCGGCCGAGTAGAGGGGGAGAGGCCTCCTGGTGAGGGCCCTCGCCGGTAATCGCACAGACAAGTAACTTTCCCCCCCACAGATGGACACCACACCAAGATAGGTTACGTAGACTTTTATAGGTATTCTGAAGCAGGTTACTTTGACAATACAGTGGGGACCCGGATTCGAGGGTCTCGGCAATTCTAGTCTCTGTGGGGAAAGGGGTAGCGGGACAGTCTGAGTACCGGTCCGGTACGGGAGCAGCAGAGATGGAGCTCACAATCCTCGAGCTGGAGGGTTCGCAAGGAGGGGCCGCGGCAACGCCAGCAGGCCTTCGTGATGGTTTACGACGAGGAGGGCCGCGGCAGCGCCAGCAGGCCTTGAAGATGGTTCACGACGAGGAGGGCCGCGCCAGCGCCCGCAGGCCTTGAAGATGGTTCACGACGAGGAGGGCCGCGGCAGCGCCAGCAGGCCTTGAAGATAGTTCACGACGAGGATGAGCCGCGGCAGCGCCAGCAGGCCTTCAAAGGTAGTTCACGAAGAGGAGCCGCGGCAGCGCCAGCAGGCCTCCAAGGATGAGTTTGTCTCGGTGTCTCTCGACTCCAGGATACAACTGCCTTCCTGCTCTGGAGCTGCCCCAGTTATAGGTCTGGCGCCCTTTGATGTCCGGACCCTCGCACTTGGAGGTCGGGAGGTCCGGGATGAGGGAGTCCAGACATCCAGCAGGGGGGTGGAGCCAGCGCCCAGGGAGGCTGGGGGCGATCGACACCTGGCGGAGGGGAGCCATCGACACTCCTTCTCCCATTGACCTGCCAAATGGTCTCTTCACCCCCTGGGTGGATGGTGGTGCCTCGATGTCGGGGCCTGGCTGGGCCCGAGGCCGAGGTCGACCCGAGGCCACGAGGCCTGGTCGTGTAGTGTCCAAAATGGCGGCTGGGCCGGAGACAGTGGTTCTGGAAGGGACCCGGGCCAGCCGATACTGTGGTGTTCAGGAGCCGGGGTTCCGTCGGGGAAGGGCTGTGGGTTGCCCCGGCGGGTTGCAGGGGTGGTTCTTGTCCGGGGAACAGGAGTGTAGTGTAGTTCCTAGTTTCCCACTAGGCCCTGCGCATTGGAATAACATAAACAGTAGTATCGACGTAGAAGTGCGGATCTTCCAGGCCTCTACTGACTATGCTAAACTTAATTGGGTTTGTTACCAACTAGCTCAGAGGTCACTGGAAACTTTCTCCTCTGCATAGGAAGTGATCAGCTTCCCTGGCACAGACAAGAAGGGATTCAGCTTTCCAACAACCGTGCAACATGACAACTTTGCTCCTCAGATTAAGAGTCAATCTCTAGGGTCGTGTGAAACAATAGACAGTTATTTTACTCAGTCAGGTTAGTGCAGTTTACTTTCACAATATGTAGAGAATAGAGAGACGGGCGTTTGTCAATAAAGGGTTAACATTTATTGAACAGTCTTTCTTCTCGTACAAGAGAAATGTATTGCCACAATTGCAAGACTTCTTATGATAAAAAGTATGTACAGTAAGATAAGAATTGCGAAATAATACTGTAAAAGCATTGATATGGTTTCTTAGCCATACAATGGTTTAAAAGTAATAAAACATATATACATTCATATATACATTAGGCTAAAATACTCAACTGGTGCTTCTAACTACGCCTACCCCAGTGTACCTGACCTAAGCCTAATACTTGGGAGGGGAGTAAGTAAGTAGCTTTAAGGTAAGTTGGTTTTGCCAAGGTTTGCTTCAAGAATTCTCACTAAGGGTTTAGTCAACATTATACCTCTGAATAGAATGATGGAGGTCTGGTATCTCCTTCAGGGGGAACTCGGTATCCCAGTCACCCGCGAGGGCAGACCAGAAACGCTGGAGCTGGATTTCTCAGCAGGAGAAAGACGGCGTCTCTCTTCAGCGCGTCGAGGAGGAGGAGGGGGGACAGCGTCGGCGGGCAGCTGGCATCTGCTGGGCTTCTTCGCAGAGGGACGGCTGTTCAGCTCCTAGTTACACCACACCATCGTTCGTGCTTTAGCAGCGATAATGGTATCAGCAGCTTTAGGCGACGGGCAGCAGGCTGCAGCAACAGGGTGCTAGCTTCAGCTAACAACGGCAGCACAACAGCTAGCCACAGGCACACAACAGCTATTGCTTAAGGCAACGTTGGTAATATTTATACCTGCCAGGTGCCTGGTTTGACGTAAGTTTGCTGGACATAAGACGTCAATTAAAGATGTCACTAGGAAGTGATAGCTATCAGTTGCTCATTAGAGTTCCATTACTAATCAAAACACAGCAAGCGGGGATTTCCAGGTTTGCTGAGTTTTTATCTTGTTGAAGAACTCGGAGTGTTAATCTAGGAATCTTCAGATAGTGACTTCTGCTCTGTCATTGCACTAATTGGTTGCAAAGGAAGTGGCAGAGAACTATTCTGGAATGTGGCTCTGTTCGTGTGAGGCCAGAGATGACTTTCTGAATATCGCACTTGAACGGTTATGCCAATATAGGGAATAAATGGATTTATAGCCGAATAGGGGCATAAGGTCACAGTATCAATCAGGATCCTAGATAAGCACGCAACAGGAGGAGCAGGGGTCCGCGACCCGCCATGCGGGGAGGGGTCGGGCCTGCCACGAGGCCTGTCCACCAGGTGTATTAAAGTGGTGGGAGGAATTAGGATTGTTCTGCTGTTGCCTCAAGCAGGGCATTTCCTCATGGGCGGTGTGGCTGCGGGCCCATCCTTCGCAGTAAGTAGGCCAGTCAGTACATTGAGTTGAGGTGTCACTCTCTTAACTGATGGGAGAGGATGTGGCATAAGGGACAGAGCCACTGACTTTGGAAGCTGCAGCTTCCCTGGCTAAAACAGCCTCCCTGGGGGGTTGAAGCTCTTTTACCCTAATGGGGACTGCTCACCTGACCACAAACATTGCCTGCAGCACGAACAAACACACAAAGTCTCCCATACCTTGCAAAACACCCGCTCACTGTGTCTTTGACGGACCAAAACAACCCCAATTCTATGTCAGGACCAGAGACGAGGATTCTGCATATCTTTCTTCACCTTTATTAACATAGCAGGTTCAAAGGTCAAATAAAACAACAACTTCACAAACTTCATCTCCCATGAACCTTAGGGAGTAACCATAGTAACCAATCAATTCACAGTCCGACAGTCTATAAAACCCACAATGAAACGTAGTCCTTCCTCTTTCTTCATTGCTACGCCATCAGTTAAGTCGCCGTACTTTTCCTTCTTGACACTGTTAGCAGGAGAGTAGTACTTTGACGCTTTGTTTTTATATTGTGGCTTGCTTCATCGCCTTGGGTGCTCTATTATAGCGATTGCTTTTTCCCTTGCCTAATTACCTCAGGCTTACTGCGTGGCAGGCAAATCTCCCGAGAGCTTCCTAGCACCACCAGTGTGCACTGAAGTGCACATTTCGTGCCTTCCATGCATAAACCCATTTTGCAAAGTTCAGGAGCCCTTGGATGCCGCTCTGGCGTGAAACCACACAAAAGACAGGGAATTGTCCACCCCCCTGTCCAAGTCCTCCCTAGAAAGGTGCCCAGAGCTCCTACAGGTGGTCACTTGATTCTGCCTTGTTGAATCTTGGCCCCTGGGAGCATCTGACTGGCTAGGACAGCTGAGTAGCATCCTTGACCCCCTGTGATAGGTGGGTCAACAGGTAAGAGGTTATTCCCCTTTTTATGGTTCCTTATCAGCTCCCCTGCGGGGGGGGGGGGTCCTTAGATTTGTCCAGGCAACAACATCTAGATCCAACTGCCTGTTTTCTGAAGACTGTCCATAGACTCTTCTGTTAGTGGACTCTGGAACTCTGATGTTCTTGAAGCCAGGACTAATGACACGACTGCTTCAGTGGGAAGATTCCTGCTGCATCTTTGCCCCTGTGCTTTTTCAAGTTCTGCAACTCTGTGGCCGTGCGTCCTCTGAGTCACCACGGATGCAGCCTGCATCCCAGCTAAAAGGAAGGAAATGAAGGAGTCACTTCCCTTCCTCTGGAGGCACCTCTATGACAACGACTGGTTTGCTGATCCTATTTGTAGGAAAATAGGGTCTGCTTCGTATGGTCACCCCCACTTTTTGCTGTGATACTCTGGTTTTTCGACTTTAATGTGGCTGTGGGCCTGCTAATCAGACCCACTGCCCAGCGGTTCTCTCTCTAAATTGATACCATGCACTTTAGGTACATACCAGATTGGTTACTAGGTAACCCTTGTGAGCCCCTGTATAGTGTACCATAGGTACCCAGAGCATAGGTGCACCCTAGGCCTACCAGGGGCTGCTTCATGTATTATGCCACCCCTGGTTTGCCTTCCAAACTGACACCACAGGTCTGTTCACACAGCCTGGGTAAGGTAGTGTAATCACCTCTTACTTAGATATAGTATACCTATATCTATCTTTACATATAGACACATCTACACCTATAAGCCACTCCTAAGGTAGACCTCGACGATCCTGGAGGCAAAGTGGGGCAGGGAGGGCTGCATTCAGTGAATGCATCTAGACACTGCCTGGGGCACACAAGGTGCTCCATGCTTAGCCCGATTCAAACCAGTTGCTGGGGCACTCCAGCCCCAGCTCTGATGCAAAACTGGACAAAGGGAAAGGGGTGTAACCACCCCCTTCTCAGGTCCACCCATAGGAGGGACCTAGCAGGTAATCCAGCCCCCATTCTTAGTATTAGTATAGGAGCTGTGTCCCCAGGAGTTCTATTCTGACTAGAAGACGGAAGACATCTCCCTTGTGGTCAAGGAGAGACCACCCTGTTGTAACAGGCACCAACAGCAATTTTGCTGGTCTGCAGTTTCAAGGCTCCCACTGGAACCAGACGAGTCTGTGACTCAAGAACTGGACTTCCAGACTTCTCTGACCCTGACCCACATCCACAGCAAAGCTGAGACCCGTGGCAGACACGAGAGATGTGGGACCGGACATCTTGGACATCCTGCATTTTGCTAACTGCACTCCTTTTCTGAAGCCTCAGTAAGTTGTGCATTGGAGTACACAAAGCCCGAGCCCTCGGGCATCATTTGCACCGAAGTCCAGGCCCCCACACTCCGCAAGTGTCCTGTGGGCACCACCTTCACATTTGTGCTCGACGTGTCTTCCCGGCTGCTTGCCCGTTGGCTAGTGAGCCCCCCAATGAAGGCATCTTAAAACTAATTTGCTTTCCTGGTTGCTTCGGGCTTGCTCCAGCTTCCACCAAAAGGAGAAGCGCCACAGACCTTGCTGATCTGCAACTGAGCCAATCTCGACATCCTGCATGGGTTGCACTTACCAAGGCTTGTTGGGTCCAATCCGGATACCGACACTGCAGTCCTCTAGATCCATCGTGGGGCAGCTAGAATCCAGCACTTGGTTGTTGTTGATGCCTCCTGGACCTCGTGGCTGAAGAGACAATCTTACCATCTTCACCTGCAAAGCACCCAACATCGCCTGGTTCCTTCCTGGTTCATTCCTGGTCACTGGCTAGTGACCCTGACTCTGTCCCCTCTGCTTTCAGGTTCTTCACATCTCTGATCCACCCACAGATCCATCCGGAACCTTTCTTCTGGTCGCCTGCAGCACTTCTTTGCAGCTCTCCATAGAAAACGACGACGAAACCCGACACGAAAAGACACCTGTGCACCCGGCTTCCCTGGGTGAGGTAACTAGAGCACTCCGGTGCTCCCGTGGGTATTGACTCCTCAAGGGTCCTTGTTTAAAAGGGTTCCATCCAAGTCCATCCGGAAGTGTCCTTAATCTTTAACTTTGTAACTTTTACGAACACCATAGAAAGTCAATGGGAACCCGCGCATGTGTTTAGACACTGCAGGTGGCTCCCGTGGGTCTCTTACTTCCTAACAACTGGTCGTTTAGTGTAGCCCCAGCAATTCTAGGGGCCCTAGGCCTGCTTTCTAACACTCATGTGGTACTCATTCCACTTTCTTAGTATATGGTTATGGTTAGTGAGGTCCTTAGGGCGTAACGTATACTGTGCCACTTATTGTGTATTAAGTGTATGACTTGTATTGTATTTTTACCTCTGACCTCATAAAGAGTGCAGAGGGGTTGTGTTTAGATTAAATACATATATATTTGATATATACCTTGTGTGGTGTCCTTTCATTTGGTATTCAAGGGATTATATATGGTAAAACAACTTGCTTAACTCACCTCCTGAAGTCTTAGCCTGAAGACTACTGGTTCATGCTACCACTAGGATAGCTTTCTATAAGGTTGACTTTACAACCATCACCAATAAGGCTCGATTGGACTGGTGCAAGGTGCCCACTAGAACTAGTGGACATCATATGCCAGGCTAACTTCTCACACTATTGTCCTACGGATTTCGCCCAGCTCTTCCACACAACTGGTGGCTAGTTGGCTCTCCAGAGGCCTGACCAGTTTTCCCTGCAAGTGGGGTGTCTGTCCAGCCGACGTGAACAGCCTCCCTGTGCACCGTGTCTGTCTGTCGTTACCAAGGCTTGTCGGCTCCCTTTACTGAAGATCTTCGAGCTCAAAAAAGCCACAGCCTGGCACAGTTCCAAGAACAATGTCCTGCCTGCATCCTCTGTATCCTGGGCCTTCATCTGCTGTGTGCTGCTGAGGTTTCCTTGCGACTCCCTGTACCTGCTGCAGAGGGTCCTCGAGGGAGCTGCAAGGATTCCTGCTGGCTCTCCTGCGTGCTGAGGACAGCCCTGATTTACCAATTGCTGGTTTAGTCCCACAGGCCTGGCTGGTCTAAACACAGCATCCTCTCCTACATTTGCCAAAGGCTTGTTGGCGATTCTGCCAGACACTGACCTTCCTTCACTTGTTGACCAGCGTGGGACAGATCGTTGATGGCTCCGATGCTCCAGCATCGTTGCCTGAGCTCCACAACTGCTGCGTCATCCACACCGTGCTACAGCAGAACCCTCTACCACGGCTGATATTGCGCTCCAGTGCCCCCTGATAGGACTCCTAACTTTAGGACTCCTAAACGGAGAAAAATCCTAACTCTAAGACTTTCCGTATTCACCGATTCTGTGAATACCAAAATGAGTAAGTGCCTTCTGTGTATACCAAAATGAGTAAGTGCCTTCTGTGAATACCAAAATGAGTAAGTGCTTCCTGTGAATACCAAAATGAGTAAGTGCCTCCTGTGAATATCAAAATGAGTAAGTGCCTCCTGTGAATACCAAAATGAGTAAGTGCCTTCTTTGTACACCAAAATGAGTAAGTGCTTCCTGTGAATATCAAAATGAGTAAGTGCCTCCTGTGAATACCAAAATGAGTAAGTGCCTTCTGTGTGTACCAAAATGAGTAAGTGCCTTCTGTGTGTACCAAAATGAGTAAGTGCCTTCTGTGTGTACCAAAATGAGTAAGTGCCTTCTGTGTGTACCAAAATGAGTAAGTGCCTCCTGTGAATGCCAAAATGAGTAAGTGCTTTCTGTGTGTACCAAAATGAGTAAGTGCCTTCTGTGTGTACCAAAATGAGTAAGTGCCTCCTGTGAATGCCAAAATGAGTAAGTGCCTTCTGTGAATACTGAAATGAGTAAGTGCCTCCTGTGAATACCAAAATGGCACTGGCCTCTTTCTTCTGTGCTGCCAGCTTCTTCTTTGTTATGATCCTGAGATCATACCAGCGTTTTTTGAGGTGACCTACTTCTCGTGTGGTCACCCCTATGGCGTTCACCTTCGCCTGGATTCCAAGCCAGGTGTTCCTTTTCACAGCCTCTGCTACCTGCAGACACTGTTTCCCAAATAGCTGGGTGTGGTGTTTCACCACCTCCTCCACCAGCACCTGCAGTTCGCCTGTGCTGAACTTTAATTTTCTTTTGCGGTCTGCTGCTTCCCTATGTGAGTCCTGGGATTCCATCCTGTACTTCTGCTCAGCTCAGTACAGCCAGTAGCTCAGTGTCTCACAGCTCTTCAGAATGTTCAGTTAGTCTGCACCTGCATCGGTGTGGCCACTTCCTGGTTGTGGGGTGGATGCACAGGATTGGTTAGTTCCGCTGTTGCTTAGTTGTGGGGTGGGGTGGATGCACATGATTGGTTGAATCCTCAATTGCTTGTATTTTGTATCTCCGATTAGGTATTTACTGGTTCCGTATTTACCGAATCAGTAAATACTGATTCAGTCATTCCCATTCATTGCTATGGGCCTGGAGGCCCATAGGAATATTTACCGATTTGGTGCCGAATCAGTAAATTTTACGGGATTATTTGCTACATCTCATTTACCGATTCTAAAATACCGAATCGGTAAAATTCGGTATTTTAGAACCGGTAAAACAGGATTACCTACATCTGGCCCTATAAATCAAATCAGCCAGCCCTCTCTGGGCAGCTTACTACTGAGCTGACGCGATATATATGCGTGACTGCATTTCAGTGCGGTGATGCCACACTGAAATGCGTTAGTCTGACGCCTGCTACATGGTACTTGGCAGGACTGTCTGTAGCTTGGGAAGGTGGCATCCCACGCGTTGTGAACAGGCACCTGCCAGCCAGAGCCCACGCATGCCAGCATTTTCAGACTGGGAGAGTAAAGACACATTAGGGAATGGAGTTTTGCCATCAACTTCACTAAAGCAGAGGCAATCTTTTGTGGAAGACGCTCAAATGAAATGTTTTCTTACTTCTAAAATCAGAAATCTCTCGCACAAATCGGGTCAATCGTCATGCATCCCTGCCCTGTTCACAACTGCACTCACATATTTAGTATCTTCATTAATATATTTTAAGCCCAAGCCTCACCCTGAGCCAGTATGTTTTAGAATATTTTATCAATAATTGTCCCAATAAACATTGGGCCTCATTTATGAAAAGTGTTGCATCGTTGTGTGAAAAAAGCAATGAAACACTTTTCACTGTGACCTCTTTGCGACACCATGGATGCGCTGTATTTACTGTACGGTGCTCCATGTTGCAAAGATTTACGGATACATCAGTATTTCTGACGTATCTGTAGGCGCAGTAATGACACATTGCGGGAGTGTGTTGCAAAAGTGACTCTACTCCAGCAATGGGTCATTACACATAGGCAAGTCCCTTGTTAAGTGTGTCTGCATCAGTCTTACGCCTGCTGCGAAGCAGCCGTAAGATTTTGACGTCCTAAATTTTGTGTTATTAATTCTAATAGATTTCACTGCCCCACTTCTACAATCCTTTTTATGGGGAATGCCTACCCTGCATACATTATACCTGAAGCAAGTATAATGTAGCGCAGGGATTTATAAAGTTATGTTTCTGCTTAGATACGTCACTTTGTAAATAGTCAAGTTAGTCAAGTTTAAAATTTGTATAGCGCACTACTCACCCAGAGGGTCTCAAGGAGCTTGAGGAAGGGGGGGGGGGTGCTTTACTTATCGAATATCCAAGTTTTTAGTTGTTTTCTGAAGGAGAGGTGGTTCTGTGTAAGGCTGAGGTGGGTGGGGAGAGAATTCCAGGTCTTGGCAGCTAACTAGGAGAAGGATCTTCCCCCCATGGTGGATCTTTGGATGCGTGGAATTGCAGTGAGGGCTTGATTGGACGATCGTAGTTGGCGGGTGGGGGTGTAAAAGGACAGGCGCGAGTTGAGGTATTCGGGTCCTAGGTCGTAGAGGGCTTTGTGTGCGTGGGTGTGAAGACGGAACGTTATTCTCTTGTTGATGGGGAGTCAGTGGAGGTCTTTCAAGTGACCGGAAATGTGAGCTTGGCGGGGGATGTCTAGGATGAGTCTGGCTGAAGCGTTTTGGATGCGTTGGAGTTTTTTCTGTAGTTCGGCTGTGGTTCCGGCGTAAAGGGTGTTTCCGTAGTCCAGTCGGCTTGTGACCAGTGCATGGGTGACCGTCTTTCTTGTTTTGGTGGGGATCCAACAGAAGATTTTTTTGAGCATACGTAGGATGTTGAAGCATGATGATGAGACGGCGTTGACTTGTCTGGTCATCGAGAGGGAGGAGTCCAGGATGAAGCCCAGTTTACGTGCGTGGTTCGTTGGTTTGGGTGCGTTTCCCAGGGCCGGTGGCCACCATGAGTCGTCCCAGGCGGAGGGGGATGATCCTAAGATGAGGACTTCCGTTTTGTCCGAGTTCAGTTTTAAACGGCTGTTCTTCATCCATTCGGCTACTTCTTTCATCCCTTCGTGTAGGTTGGTTTTGGCGGTGTTTGGGTCTTTGGTGAGGGAGAGGATTAGTTGGGTGTCGTCTGCGTAGGAGATGATGTTGAGGTTGTGTTGGCGCGCAATGGATGCGAGGGGACTCATGTATACGTTGAAGAGGGTGGGACTGAGTGATGATCCTTGTGGTACCCCGCAGATGACTTTGGTGGCCTCTGATCTAAAAGGGGGGAGGCGGACTCTCTGGGTTCTTCCGGCGAGGAACGAGATGATCCAGTCCAATGCTTTTCCTTGTATTCCGACGTTGCCGAGGCGTTGTATAAGGGTGCTATGAAAGACTGTGTCGAAGGCTGCGGAGAGGTCAAGTAGGATGAGGGCAGCTGTTTCTCCGTTGTCCAGTAGAGTTCGAATGTCGTCTGTTGCTGCGATGAGGGCGGTCTCGGTGCTGTGTTTGGCTCGGAAGCCGGACTGTGAAGGGTCGAGGGATTTGTTGGATTCGAGGAAGGCGGCTAGCTGACTGTTGACGGCTTTCTCAATGACTTTGGCAGGGAATGGGAGGAGCGAAATGGGGCGGTAGTTCTTAAGTTCAGTGGGGTCTGCTGTGGGTTTCTCCAGGAGGGCGCTGAGTTCTGCATGTTTCCAGCTTTCCGGGAAGGTAGCGGAGTTGAGGGAGCAGTTGATGACGTCTCGGAGATGGGGTGTGATAATGGAGTCTGCTTTGTTGAAGATGTGGTGGGGACGTGGGTCAGTTGGCGATACTGAGTGGATGGAGTTCATCAGGCGGATGGTGTCTTCAGTGTGTGGTTCCGAAGTTCTGGACCCTGCTGTGATATGGTACCGAGTTCCAACACTCGTGCCACAAAATATCGTCGTACCATGACGAATTTGGTGTCTACAGACCGGTAATGATTAGAACATTATCCCTATGCATTTGCATCGTGATTGAGCGATGCTAACACCCTTAAATCATGGTTTCCGTTCTGAACCCTCGGACTCCATTTTGTGAACGGCATCCATCTTATGCCTTGCCCTCATATAAGCAGTAATTAAACAACAAGGGGTGGTGATGGACAGAGTTTCTGAATTAAGCAGAATACTCTCACCCAGTCAAGAGATCAGGGCTTGATCCAACACCGTTTTTTAGCTCACTGCACCATCCCAGCTGAGAACCTGGCTATATGCAAATTAGTCTGTTCCTGTCCCAGTGCATGATGGTAACAGGGCAAACCAAACTACCAAGCCAATTCTTTCACTGGGAAGGAAACAAGCTTCCGGGGACCGGTTTCTGGCATTACAGCCGTCTTCGGCCCGGCTTGCTTGAATCCTGATGGTGCAATGAGCAAGGGACTCACGTCTGAGTATACCCTTCCACGCTTATGGTGGACAAAATAATAAAACAACAAGGGGTGGTGATGGACAGAGTTTCTGAATTAAGCAGAATACTCTCACCCAGTCAAGAGATCAGGGCTTGATCCAACACCGTTTTTTAGCTCACTGCACCATCCCAGCTCAGAACCTGGCTATATGCAAATTAGTCTGTTCCTGTCCCAGTGCATGATGGTAACAGGGCAAACCAAACTACCAAGCCAATTCTTTCACTGGGAAGGAAACAAGCTTCCGGGGACCGGTTTCTGGCATTACAGCCGTCTTCGGCCCGGCTTGCTTGAATCCTGATGGTGCAATGAGCAAGGGACTCACGTCTGAGTGTACCCTTCCACGCTTATGGTGGATAAAATAATTAAACAACAAGGGGTGGTGATGGACAGGGTTTCTGAATTAAGCAGAATACTCTCACCCAGTCAAGAGATCAGGGCTTGATCCAACACCGTTTTTTAGCTCACTGCACCATCCCAGCTCAGAACCTGGCTATATGCAAATTAGTCTGTTCCTGGGATGGTGCAGTGAGCTAAAAAACGGTGTTGGATTAAGCCCTGATCTCTTGACTGGGTGAGAGTATTCTGCTTAATTCAGAAACTCTGTCCATCACCACCCCCTGTTGTTTAATTGTTTTCTCATATAAGCAGTGGCGTCACTAGGGGGGTGCGGGGGTGCGGACCGCACCGGGTGTCACCCCATCATGGGATGGCACCAATCTGGTTACGCTGGCCGCAAGCAAGCGCACCTGCACGGTGCGCACCTGCTTAGAAATTAAAATACTTTACTGCAGTGTCAGTGCACTGCAGCACGTCGCCTCGCACCACGCACCACCAATACTGGTGATGACGTGTTGTGATAATGGCGTGATGTGGATGCGCCGCGGTGGCGTACACAGTTTGTGGGTCCCAGGGCCGTCAATCTTTAGGCTACCAATGACGGCCCTGGGACAGCCTCCGCGCGCTGTGCTCTGTCCTCTGACGCGTCGCGGTGGTCGCGCGCTAGCACCTCGTCTGTGGGAGGAGACGAGACGGCAGCGCAGGGGAGTGTGTGCTGCGCTGCTAGAATTAAAGGAATTAAAGTCAAGTGTCACCCCACCTTTCATATCACGAGCGCCAAGTCCTTGGGTCCGGAGGCCGAAGTGAGACAGACTTACTTGTTTGTCCAGTATTTCAGAATGTGGTCGAAGGGTGAATTTGGAATCGAAAGACCCCAGGTTCATACTAGTACCTTAGGCATAAATGTAACCACTAGGCAGTAGCACCATCTTATTTGCATATAGCTCTTCGTTAGTCGGTTTACATAATGTCCGTTTTCTGAAGCACACACATTTGAAACTTTTTTCAGTGGCCATTCTTTTAATGAGCTTGATGCCGTACAGTGCAAACACCATTTGGCATCACAAGCGTTTATTATTACACTTGACCTGTCTCTTAGTCCGATACACTTGTTGGCAGCCTGTGCGAACATACACGTACACAAACACCTTGCTGTGAATCGCTTCTTCTCATCAGTCAGAGAAAAGCTCACGTCGTTTTTTTCTAGCCACTCACAAGTGTGAGGCGCTTTAAAGTCCTAATCCCGAGAGTTACCTCTAAAAACAGCAGATGTAATTGATCACTTTTTGGGCAGTTTTTAATAGTGCGAAGCTGGTCAAAGGGCATTAGGTGTGTCTAAGAAGATGTGACGCTATACTAATGAGAGAGAAATATCATTGATACATTTATTAAATATGAATGAAGTGTGGCAGTGCAGTGGCACACAATTTGATCGCAATCACATTACTCCGAGTCCCAGACAGTCCCCAAGGCCGGCCAAGAAGACAGACAGTCAGTGCTATAAAAAAGGAGACCTTTAAAGAGGCGTGTCAAGGAGCGATCTAATCATGATTGATTTCAGAGCTGGTGTTCGCTACATTATCTATGTGTGTTGCTGTGTCTGTCTTTCTGCTCCTCCTGGGTGCGTGCCAGCACTCATCCTCACAACCCAGGTAAGACGTGACTGCCCCCGAGGCCAGGCCCGCCCGAGGACAGTCAGAGCCAGAGAGTCTCTTTATACCCGGGCCCAGTGTACTCTGCCCACCCAGGGTTATTTTTTCGGACCCGGACCCGGGGAATATCACAGGAAAGGCATGGTCAGTCTACACCCATAGCTGCCAAGGTTTCAGATTGCGATGTGTGACATTTTCATAATTTCAGGATAATTATGAGTGACATTTCAAAGATTATGAGTGACACTTTCTTGCGAGCAAAAAATCAAGCAATGAAGACTAGGGAAACGTATAAATATCAGAAGTTAGACCTATTTGAGCAATGAGAAACTCTAAGTAAAGATTCTAAAGCTGCTGCAAACAATCTTAAAACTGCTGCAAACAATCTTGAAACTACTGCGAACAATCTTGAAACTACTGCGAACGCCTGCCTGGGTGACTCATATTTATAATGAAATTATCAAAATGTCACATAAGCTTGGTTGCTATGAAAGATGACGGGCATCTCCTGTTCTTGACACCGAGTCTTTTTTACTTACACATTTCATAAAAGTAATAGGAAGTATGTGTTTTATTCTATAGCTATTTAATTGCTTCTTTTGTAAAATGCTGATCATATAATAAACTTGTGAATTTTGGACGGCACAATGTATTGACGAATAAGTGAATGCTGTAAGCAGGAATGTAGGGCTGGTTAAGTAACTATCAATACCAGCCTCAGATGTCACCACTAGAAAACAATAAAAAGGGCAGAACGAATGGCCATTCACCCCTGGTGGTTTGGTTAAATGCAGGGCGTGGGGAGGGGGGGGGGGGTCGGAATTGGTACTGAATGTCACTGCATATCCCAGGCGGCACCACCTTGATGTCCAGGCACTAACTGTGTGCCAAACTCAAAACCCCAATGAAATATCAGCACCATGATGCCGTGTGAGGAGCTGGCCGGCGGTCAGGGCCTGTTTGCTTCGGTATCTGTAGCGATGCCAGCAGGAGCCAGACAAGCTTGTAGCTTGAAGGAAACTTGTGGATGCTTTGACAATTTGAATGCTGAAATACTTGCGCAGACTCGGAGCGGAGGAGGTCCATGGGGTAAGTCGTGAGGGGGTGACACCATGAGTTACCCGCACCGGGTGACACTAACCCTAGTGACGCCACTGCATATAAGTCAATCGATTAAGGTCGAGCTTGATCTGAAAGGACACGTCCACCTTAGCTGACTTCCCCATGACCTGGCCGAACTGACTCCACCGCCTCCAGCCAAACCTGTTTGGGCAGCTCCTCGCCCAGTGGCCGAGTAAGATATCATCAAAGCACAACATGCCATAAACCATTCACCACATACAGACCATGTTTTCTACACACATACACCTGTCCATGTTCCTTGTTTATGGCCAGTTTTATGACGAGGAGGTGCCCTGTTTTATTGGGGTTTCATCGATATCTGATTGTAATTCCGGGCTGGGCTGGGTCATCTATCACAAACTGGACATCTAAAATATGGGTTGGCCAACATGACTGTGCTTTTTGCTCTATTATGGAAATATATCTATGACCGTATTGTAAACCAAAGAATTCTTTCCTGCAGCTGTTATTTTTGTATAAAAGGAGAAGGCTGGTTCTGTAAAAACGAACAGTCTCCTGAGAACTTACGACCCGTGCTGTCGTGCTTCTAGGACACATGTTACTTGGTTGCAGCCAATAAAACTCGATCTCTGACTTCAACTAGAAGACTCTTGGTTTCTGTGGTCCGGAACAGGGAGAACTCACAGGTCTTCGGGTGTTATCCCCTGGCACCACCGGGTTCCTAAAAACCCGGCACCTCAAGTGGTGATTGGGTTCCAGGCGCAAAGGTTGTTGGAGGGGGGTTTTAGTTCGGAGGTAGATGGGGTGGGCTGGTCTCCAAAGCTGTTATATATGTCAGCGATTTTGTTGTGGAAGAACGAGGCTATAGAGTCGCAGAGGTCTTGGGATGGGGTGATGTCGTTGGTGCCGGCGGTGGGGTTGGTAAACTTTTTGACGATGTTGAATAGTTCTTTGCTGTTGTGGGAGTTGTTGTCGAGTCGATCCTTGAAAGCTGATTTCTTGGTGGATCGGATCAGTTGGTGGTGTTTGCGGGTGGCGTTCTTGAAGGTGGCCAGGTTGTCAGTGGTTGGGATTTTTCGCCAGGTTTTTTCAAGGGTGCGACAGAACTTCTTGGATTTCTTAAGGTCATAGTTGAACCAGGGGCCTTTTTTGCTACCTTGCTTGATTTGATGTTTTTTCAAGGGTGCTAGTTCGTCAGCGCTGTGGGTGATCCATTGTGTGAGATTGGTGGCTGCTTGGTTTGGGGCCGATGATTTGGCAGGGGGGTTTTGGTGCAGTGATGAGAAGAGCTGGTCGGTGGTAATTTTGTTCCAGTTTCTGCGGGGAATTGGTTGGGGGTGGTTGTGGGTCGTAGTCTTTTTGTAGTTGAAGTGAACGCAGCTATGGTCCGTCCACTGGAGAGCTGTGGTGTGATTGAAGGAGATGTGCTTGCTGGAGGTTAAGATTGGGTCGAGCGTGTGTCCGTTATAGTGGGTGGGGGTGTCAACGAGTTGTTTGAGTCCGAGATTGGCGAGGTTGTTCAGAAGGGTGGTGGTGTTGCTGTTGTTGTTCTTTTCCAGGTGGAAGTTGAGGTCTCCCAGTAGAATGTAGTCCTCGGAGGGGAGGGCGCGTGGGCTGATGAAGTCAGTGATGTCTTCGCTGAATTGTGTGCGGTGTCCTGGTGGCATGTAGATGAGGGTGCCTCTGAGTGTGGTCTTGGGTCGGTGTGTATCTGGAAGTGAAGGTGTTCGGCGTCTGCTAGGTTATTGTCGGAACTGGTCGTGATGCGGATGGTGTTTTTATGGGCGATGGCGATGCCTCCTCCTGTTTGGTTGTTGCAGTCCTTTCGGATGATCTTGTAGCCGTCCGGGATGGCTATGGCGATGTCGGGCGTTGATGAGGCGTTCATCCAGGTTTCTGTAAGAAAGGCGACGTCCGGCGGTGTGGTGTCGAGTAGTTTCCAAAGTTCAATGGCATGTCTGTGGACCGAGTGGGTGTTGAGCAGGATGCACTTCAGGTTGTTAGTGTCAGAGCTCTGTTTGGAGTTTGTGGATTTGGCGTGGGTCCTGATGCAGTCGAACTTGCAGGAGTGGCAGGTGAAGGGTCCATGGGTGTGTCCTGATTGGTAGCAGTCTGGGAGTCGGCCGGGGTTAAGTGCTGAGAGGGTTGCGGCGTCGTACGTTATGCGGGTGGAGTGGATTTTGCGGAGGCCAGGGGGTTTGGCGCTGGGCGCGGTCCAGGCGCAGACGGGCATAGACGGGCTTACCTTTGGCGCACCTTTGGCGCGCATGGGGCGCGTTCGCTGCGGGTGAACGCTGCGTGCAAATGTCTTCGTCATATGTGGATAGTGGAAGGGGGGGGAGCGAGGGAGGAGCAGCTGGGAGGCGGGAGCGGGGTTGGAGAGCCGGGCTGGGAGGCACAACAACAAACAACAAAACGGCAGCAAAAACAAAAGAGAAAGAGGATGAGACTGGGGCACAGTCTGTGGTGTCTCAAAGATATGGGAAGAGTGTAGCATACAACACACAGGAAATGAAGGGTGTTGATAATAATTGATTTATTGGAACAACAAGGGCCCACAGTAAGCATGGGCGAATTTTGCGAATCTCGCGTTCGCGAATTTTGCGGATTTGCGAACTCGCAATCCGCAAAATCCGCGAATTCCCGCAAATTTTTTTTTTTGTGTTCGCCCGTGTTTCTGCCAGTTCGCGAGGGTTTTTACAATTTCGCAATTTGCGAACTTACCTGTCGGGTCGCAAGTTTTGCGAACTTGTTGTTTCTACGTGTCCAGCCTGTTTGGGACACTCTTCTTCATCACTGCCACTCTCTGTCACCACTGCCACTCTCTGACTACTCATGCCACCCTCTGGCCCACCCATGCCACCCTCTGTTTCATCACCACACCCTCTGGTTGTCCAGTGTACATTATTTTCGGCAAAGCAAAGCACACCTTCCCTGCCTCAAGTGACCTGAATTAATTTGGGGCTGATTAATGTGTCACAGAATATTTTTTTAGCTGGCACCTGCTTCCTTAGTGCGCCCTGATTAGTGATCTTTTGCACTTGCTAAGTGCTTTCATTGTTGCAAAATTAGTTACAACACCTGCCCTGCCCCAACTGACAATAATGAATTAGGGGCTGATTAATGGATTTTAACTTCCAGCCTGGCTCCTGCTTGTCTCCCTTAGCTGTAATTCAGGACCTTTGTGGCATATGTGTAACTATTCTGAGGTTCAGAGCAGGGTCACATAATAGTTGCAACTGGCAACTGAACTCTGGAGGGGCCCCTCAGGAAGCACTACAGGAAATGGCTACTAATGATGAGCCTGAACTTTTGAACCTGGTAAGTAGTTTCAGTTTTGCTAAGATCGTATTTCTGCAATTTAGCACTTATTCGCGGGGCGCGAAGTTGTACTGGGAAGCCGCGAACTCACGCGAACAGTGCGAGCAGTGCGAGCAAAATCCGCTGCTCGCGGATTTGCGGATTTTGCGGGAGATTCGCGAATCTCGCGGATTGCGAATTTCCCGAAAATCCGCAAAATCCGCGAGCGAAACGGATTTTCCGCCCATGCTTAGCCCACAGTAGCGGGATGAACAACTTAGCATGAAAGTAATCAGCTGTCATCTGTCACCCCACTACAGGTGACGTCACCTAAATACATTCCCAACATTCTATGGTGATGCGGATGACGCTGATAACAGAAATGGAAAACATACTGCCATGACAATGTCCCATAACAGCATAACATACAACATCTCCCTTCCTCCATGAAAACTTAACCTGAATTTATTCCATAACATAGTCCTTAAATCTGGTAGGCAATTTAATAACTCTGCCCGTTCTTGAAGGCTGCCCCCCATTAAGATGGGTAGCAACATCACTCATGCCATTTGCAGTATTTTCATTTCTCTCTGCTTCATTGTCTATCATGGAATCTTCCTGAACTAAAGCAGTGTCCTCGAAACTAGAAGAATGTCTGGCAGAGTTTCCACCAGAAACCAAAGACGGTCCACGACTGGCATTGGAATGTAACATATCTGGGTCACTAGACACATCATCCCATTCTAAGACACTATCATCTAGACTTCCTTCTCCCTCTTCTGCTTTTCTCATTATGATTTGTTCTTGACCTGGTTTCAGTTTTACTATATCATCTTTATTACGCCATCCTTCACCTTCGACAAATACAGCTCCACCTGACGCTTTACCAACTCTCATTGGTTTGCTGAGCTTAGACTCTCCCTTGCTCACCAGACCAGGCTTTTTAACAAGCACCCAATCACCAGGTGCAATGACCTTATCCTTAGCTCTGTTCACCTTGTCAGAATATGTCTTGTTCTGCATTTGTTTACACACTATGTTCTCCCTCACATTGAGTTCTTTTTCACACACTTGTTTCGCTTCAACAGCTGTTTTTTCCCATTCACCTATTTTTGGTGTCATGACATTGTTGCATACTCTTCCTCTCATCAAGAAAAACGGAGTAAACCCCATAGCTTCTTTCGGGGTATTGTTGTACGCATTGATCTTTGTCTTAATAAACTCTTTAACATCCATATCATTTGCAATAGCCATTTGAATTCCTTCTTTAAAGAATCTGTTTATCCTCTCTACTTGACCATTGCTCTTGGGACTGTAAAGAGGCGTTTTCTCCTGTTTTATTCCACGTTTTCCTAAAAATTCAACCATTGCTCGTGATACCAGTTGTGATCCATTATCAAACACCATAACCTTTGGTTGCCCTTCTCTTTCAAAGGTTTTTTCTAGAAATTTTATTACCACTTCCGTTGTAACCATTTTCACGAATTTGTAACATACCCATTTAGTGTAGTAGTCCGTCAAAACTATCAAATGTTTGCATTCATCTGGCAAGATATTGAAGGGTCCAGCAAAGTCTATTGCTATTTTAGCCCAGGGACCATCAGGGATTTGCACCATCTGCAATTCATTTTTCTCTATTCTCCAATGTTTGTCAGATCTTAAGCATTGCTCACATTTGTCAACAAGATTCCTAACTTCGCTGTCCACACCCGGCCACCAATAGTGCATTCTTAGAACGTTCTTTGTGGCCGTGGTGCCAGGATGCCCTCTGTGAGCCATCTGAATTATTTTCTGTCTGAGTCCCAATGGCGGCACAAAGACCTCACCTCTTTTTAAGAATCCATTTTCAAGAGTTAATTCATCACTCACTTGGTATATTCCTCACATGTGGCCATTTGGTTTGTACATATTCCTTCACCTTAGCCAAAACGGTATCTTCCTTCGTACTCTCTTCCCATTCCTTTTCACTTATTGATCCCTCACACATTACCGTTGCGTCAATATGCGCAATTCGTTGTCGTCCAGTTCCTCATTTTTTTTCTCTTTCACTGGCAATCTGGATAAGCAATCCGCTCTACTGTTCTTACCTCCTTTTATGTGTTCAATTTTGAAGTTAAATTCCCCGACCCTTGCCGTCCATCATATACACAAGCGGTTTATGGTCGGTTACAAGTTTGAAACTCTTACCCCACAGGTAGTCCTTGAGTTTGTGCAAGCCAGAGTCTCCCGTTCAATTGTACTGTAATGAATCTCCGTGTCGTTCAGCTTTCTCGAAATAAAAGCTATTGTGTTCTCTTCATTACCTTTCCTTTGGCAGAACACTGCACCTATCCCTTCATTGCTTGCATCTACAGTCACTATGTTGTCAAGTTGCGGATCGTAGGGTTTCAGTGCTGGCGCTCTGGCTATTTCCTCCTTGACTGATTTGAATGCCTCAACTTGTTCGTCATTCCACTCATATTTTACATTTTTCTTTAGTAGTTTCCTGAGTGGACCCACCATTTCTGCATATTTCTGGATAAACTTCGCATAATATTCACTGAGGCCAAGGAATGACTTGAGTGTTTCCTTATTTCTAGGTTCAGGAGCCTCCCTTATTGCACGAACTAAATCGTCCTTGGGTGAAATACCTTCCGCAGTTAGGACGTGCCCTAAATACTCAACCTCTTTTGTCATGAATTTGCATTTGTCCCTTGCAACTGTCATGCCTTTGTTTTTCAAGACCCCCAGAACTGCTCCAATCAATTGTACGTGCTCATTTTCAGTTTTTGAATGTAACAGAATGTCGTCTTGAAAGGCTTCCACCCCTTTCATTTATGACTTAAAAAGCAATGCGAGCATTGCAATACAATGTAGCTTCACGATCGTACCAGGCAGCTCCAAATGACAATGCAGGCAATGAGAGCAAAGCAAAGGCAATTCAGTGCTACGATATCACAAACAATCACAAACAATATCCCAAATAATAATGCCAGCAAAGTGAGCGATGCCGCCGCAGTGTCACAAAAAGTCACTCAACAGCAGAGCAAAGGGCTCATGAATGAGCCCCAAGGTTTTAACGTTACGCAATAACGTGTGCGAAGGCGTACGCCAGGATCATGGCACTGCCTTTTGTCACTGTGTTAAGTGTATGTCTTCTGTCTTTATTTTGGAATAAACAATGCTTAGGGTGACCAGACATCCCGTATTTACTTGGATAGTCTCGGTCTTTCAAGTTGCAGTCTAGAGAGAAGGTCGGGTGAGCACGCATATTTATCACTGTGAAGTAAGACTCACTTTTACACCCGCCCGCTCGCACCAAGGACAGCAATGATTGTTTCAAGAGCCTCCTGCAGCGCTGCCTGGCCTCGTTCACGCAGCACAGCAGGATTTAATGAGGGGTTACTAAACCGTTGCAAAGACCACCACCCAAGGCCGGGGCCACAAACGTTTCCCGGGAGCCAATGTTCCCTCTAATTTGTTTCATCTGTGTGCGGCAGTGTAAGGTCTAAGTGCGCTGCAGTCAATGCTATGCGCAGCAGTAACTAGACCGTACGTGTGGGTGCAGCGCCAAATTAAACTCCAAACTATTGCTTAAAAAAAGTCAAAAGACGGTTTCTTTCCACACATACAACACCACGTGAAGGGTCTTAAGGCAGGTTTGCAATTTAGATACACACACCATGACATGAATTGGTAACAAAGGCAAGTACAGTTCAGGTTTAGAAAAGTACATGACTCCAAAGATGGTACTATTATAAGATTTAATTAGAAATTCTCAACTGGAGCACTGTTTTTATCGTGGGGAAATGTTGGGAGCCTGCACAAGATCACATATACACAATTGGTTACACAATAACTTACTATATTTACAATTTGATGTGCAAGTTTCTGAGTAATGTCTGGATATCTCTCCTGAGAGATTGTCTGTGAAATGTGTGACATCCAGGCAAACATGGACTGTGGGAGAGGGCCGTTCCCACAAGTCAAGTGCCATCACTAGATGGGTGACAGGGTTGCTTCTCACGTCAATCCTTGCCATTTGTCCAGTGGTGATAAACTCTATCAGGGTTAACTTTCTCATTCATGAGGTTGGCCTTTGTCCTCATAAGCACATCCACATGCTTCTCGTCTTCTCTATTTCTCAGTTTACTCTTTATAGTGTATGAGGCTGAATCCTCGTTCACAATCTGCACTAGATGTCCCACAGACATCAACAAGCTGAGACACCACACTATACTGAGCAGAGTTGCGTACAGTGAAATATACCATGTCTTGAGAGGCCTTAAATAACCTGCCCTTTACATGTTCTGCCACCACATATTTATATTCTCTGTATTGTCGAACAACATTGTCTGTGTTTCACAATCACCCAGGACCAAGACATTTTGATATGTTCCAAAAAGCCTTTGTATAGCCCTTGTTTTGCAGGGCCACCAGGCCCTGTAAAACAGTTCTATGTATCACTACCTTCGGCTGTTGCGGACTTAGGCTAGGCGATTTGAACATTCACTTTGAGGACACAACTGACTACATCGCCCGAGATCTCTCCGCTCTACAGATGAGCCAGCTTGTTCCATCTTCCATGCACACCAAAGGCCATTTGTTAGACCCAGTGTTCAGCAATTGCCCCAGTCTGAAGGCAGATCTCCCAATCGCTCTACCCTGGACGGACCACTTGCTAATCCCCCTTGTCTGGGAGACCCATAAAAACCCCGCCTTAACACCGGGAGTTCGGGAAGCACGGAACTGGGCTAAACTTCCGCTGGATCAATGGGTCCATGAGTTAGAGATATCAAAACCATCAATTAATCAGGATCCTTTGGTAGCAAATGACATGTTTAACAACTGGATAAAGAACTCTTTTAACGCTATACTTCCTACCAAGAAAACTACCTTAAAAAGATCCAGGATCACTGCCCCCTGGTACTCGGCTGAGCTCCGGGAGAATAAATGTCAGAGCAAAAGACTGGAAAGGAAATGGCGTCTGAATCATTCATGGTTATCAGCGCTGGACTGTGTGGAGAACAGAACCAATCTTTCAAGGGGCCCCTGGATAGACTGAGGCCCAGGCTAGAGCCCAGTTTGCCCGTGCAATGCCTTAAAACGTCCCTGCAAATGCACAACATCACCAGCTCTATTGAGAAAAGAAATGTTTACAAACGCGGCATGTGCTTTCAGGTGATTCAGAAAGCACACGCCATGTTTCTTAATAGAGCTGGGCTGCAGGGTGATTGTGTGCCTTAGTTTACATTTTCATGTTAATTGAAGCTCATGACGGGTGCTGTAATTAACATGAAAACTTTAACAAAGGCACACAATCACCCCACAGCCCAGCTCTAGTAGGAAAAGAAAGGCAGCAGGTTTACAAACAGGGCATGTGCTTTCAGGTGATTCTGAAAGTTTATGCCTTGTTTTCAGACTTGCTGCATTTCTTTTGTTACTAAAGCACGACTGCAAGACAGATTCTGTGCTTTTGTTTAAAGTTATTTGCAGCTCGTGACGGGCGTGGCATTTGACTTAAATACTTAAACGAAAGCACACAATGTGCCCTGCAGCCGCGCTCTAGAATCAAAAGAATACAGCAAGTGCCCTCTTTAACCCCACAGAGTGCCAAGAGACAGACCTACCTGCCGCTCCTTTGCGTTCTCTTCAAGGTGGTCCCCTCCTCGGTATACAACGTTTACCACGCATTTTTTACCACGCACTACACTTACAACGCAGGCATTACCACGCATACCATTACAACGCATTGCGCTGGGGGGCGCTCTAGGATAGGGAATAAGTTTAATTTTATATCCAACACCTTCACTAGTATCCACGGGGACTGGAGTTGGAATATAAAATTATACTTACCACTATCCAGCACCTCAAAGCGCTATGCGTTGTAACGGCATGCATTGTAAATACCGCGTTGTAATGGAATGCGTGGTAATAGTATGCGTGGTAACGTCATACATCCCTCCTCCTCGACCCTCCACAACCAGGAAACGCCAGGTTTTCATGCTGGCCGCCTTTTAAAAGCGGCGGCGCCAATACTCCCGCAGGATGCGGGGTTCCCCAAGGCTCATCCCTTAGTCCGACACTATTTAACATCTATGTGTCGGACCTTGCTAATGTTATCAAAGCATATGGGATGAGCCTAACCTCCTATGCGGATGACACGCAATTGGTACTGGCCATCAAAGGGGACGGAGGCGAGGTGGCGCAACGCTTCCAAAATAGAATGCTGGAAATCGGAGAGTGGATGGCAACAAATTGCCTCAAGCTGAACTCAGAAAAAACTGAGGTAGTTATTTTCGGACCCCTCGCACCAGCTTGGTCATCATGCTGGTGGCCATCAGCCTTTTCAGTCCGACAGATAAGGTCAGGAATTTGGGAGTCATTTTTGACGATGGTCTTAACTTTATGGATCACGCAAATAAAGTAGCATCCACAGCCCACCACAAACTCAGAATGATTAGGAAAATCAGCCCGTTCCTCCCAGAGGCAGCAACCAAAACACTGGTTAGCTCCTTAGTCCTATCGTCCCTTGATTATTGCAACGGCCTATTCCTCAATGCCCAGGTTAGGGTCACGATGAAGTTACAGGCAATACAGAACGCCGCAGCACGTCTGCTTTCTGGAACACCTAAATTCGCGGCCATATTCGATACCATCAAAGAATACCACTGGTTGACGATACGGAACAGAATTAAGTTTAAATCACTATGTATAGTGTATAAGGCGCTCAACAATCAAGGATCTCACTTTCTGAAGGATCAACTAAAACCCTACAAACCTTGTAGACAGCTTTGTTCCACCTCCCTAAACCACTTAGTGATCCCACGATCCAAAACTGTGTCTTGGGGTGACCGCCGCTTTTTAGTGGCTGCACCCAAATTACGGAACACGCTGCCTCAAAACATTAGGCTAAGCCCCTCACTTCTTCAGCTCCGTAAACATCTAAAAACATGGCTCTTCGATCAATAACATTCATCAAATCTCCCGGGAGTTTATTAATACTGACTTGAAGTAATGCGAATTGTTTAGCGCCGAGACGCCTGCGGGTAATTGTTCGCGCTTTATAAATGGCAAAAATAAAATAAATGTGCTGTGTGTGTGCGCACTCCACACACGCACTGCACGCACAGTGGGACAGAGGTGTGCGCGAATGCACCTTACAGGGAACAGTGTTGGGAAAGTGGCCAGTTCTTTCACACTCAATCAAACAATTCTTGTAGAGCTCGGCCAATCACCTGTAAGGGTCTCAATGTGCAGGGGGGGTTCTGCAGTTCAGTTGAGGAGCCAGGCCTTGAGTTCCTTTCTGAATTGAGGCCGTGACAGTGATTGCCTCAGATGCCGAGGTAGGGAGTTGCAGGTCTTCGCAGCGAGGCAGGAGAAGGATCTTCCTTCAGCCGAGGTGTTGCTGATCCGTGGGATAGTGGACAGGGCCAAGTGGGCAGAGCAGAGATGTCTGGTTGGTGTGTAGAAGGACAGATGGTTATGTTATTTATAGAGCGCACGTACACCCGTGGGTTTCATGGCGCTGTTGTAGAGAGACGTAACCAATCCCTAAGCGTAGGCTTGCTCGAACAACCATGTCTTCAGGGACTTCCTAAAGACCAAGAGATTGTTGTAGTTCCTGAGTGAGAAGGGGAGGGAGTTCCAGAAAGTGGCAGCTAGATGGGAGAAGCAGCTTCCTCCTTGCCTTTTTCGTTTGAATGAGGGGATGGTGACCAGGCAAAGATGGGCAGAGCGTAAGTTACGCTGGGGTTTATAGTTATTAATCATGTTTCTTACAAATTTAGGGCCGTTACCGTGCAGTGCCTTGAAAGCAGTGCAACCCGTCTTAAAGGCTATCCTTTGGGCCATCGGTAACCAGTGTAGTTTTGCCATACCAGGTATAGCTGACTGCCATTTGGGTTGTTTCCATATAAGTCTTGCCGCCTGATTTTGGACCATCTGGAGTCGTTTTAGCAGTCCCACTGGCAGGCCAAGATATAGGGCATTCGAGAAATCCAAACAAGAGAGTACCAGGGCTATCACTGCCTGAATGAGTGCCGAGTGGGTCAGCAGGTGTGTAATTTTCCTGATCTTCCGAAGTTGGAAAGAGCTAGAGGAGACGACAGCTCCCACCTGTCCTTTGAGTGACATGTCGGTGCTGAGGATGACCCCTAAGCTTTTGACCGAAGGGGAATCCGTGGGCGGGGAGCCCATATCGCCCGGCGAGAAATGTGGGCCCCAACTGAGTTCACTCTCCCCAGGCAGTACTAGTTCTGTTTTGCCGGATTGAGTTTAAGATGGTTCAGGTCCATCCACCTCCCTATGTGAGACATTGTTTCCTGGAACTCTGTCTCTGAGTCTGGGGAATTTAGAGGAATTATCAACTGCAGGTCATCCGCATAGTTGAAAATGGTAATCTTGCGGTTTTTTAGGGAATGTATCAGGGGTCTGAGGTATAGATTGAACAAAAGTGGCGACAGTGACGAACTCTGAGGCACCCCACGGAGAGAAGATAGTCTTGGGGCTGTATATGTTCCAAGTCTCACTGACTGCGTCCGATTGGTGATGAAGGAGGCTATCCATCTAAGAGCGAGTCCCCTAAGGCCGGCCTGTTCGACACGGTTCAACAGTATGTTATGGTCGACCCTGTCGAACGCGGCCGACAGATCCAGGAGCACCAAGGCCTGGTGGATGCCCTTGTCCGCATTGACTCTAAGAGTATCCTGGACTGCGAGGATCACCACTTCCGTAGAGTGTGACGGGCGGAAGCCGGCTTGGTTCGGTTCTAGATAGTCAGAGTGTTCGATGAAGTTCGAAAGACATCTAGACACGTGAGCCTCTAGTATTTTGGCCATGAAGGGGAGAAGGGAGATGGGCTGGTAATTGGACTGGTCCGAGGGGTCTGCCCCAGTTTTTTTTATGAGTGGGACAACCGTTGCGTTTTTAAAAGTGCAAGGGACCTTGCCCTGTGAAAGAGATTCATTCAGGAAGTGGAAAATGCTCTGGGGTAGAGCCGAGCCGACCTCTTCCAGAATGTGTGGTGGGCAGCTATTATTCGGCGACCTGGAGTTGACCCAAGACAGAAGCTCCGAGAGTGTTTTTGGGTCGATAGGAGGGAGGGCGTCAATAGTGTAGTGATTGTGATTGTCGTCCAAAGGTTCCTCACTGAGCGGATTAGGGATGCTCTTTTTTATAGCAGAAATTTTGTCTATGAAGAACTTATTTAGTGAGTTACAGAACTCCTGGGTGGTGATCCGGGTGGGTGCCGTTCTCTCTGTGTTGCATAGGTCATTCACTATTTTAAAGATATCCTTTGATTTATTTTGGGAGTTTAATATTTTCGTAGAGAAATAAGCAGCTTTGCTGTTTTAGGATAGTTTTCTGATATTCCCTACGGGCTATGGTGAATTCTTCCTTATCTTGCGGGGTGCATTTTGCTCTCCATTTCCTTTCTTTCTGACGTAATTGAAGTTGTAATTTTTTTAGGTCAGAGGTGAACCATTTGTGGGCATCCATACAGCGCGTGCGGGAACATTTAACAGGGGGAGCATGAGTGTCACTGGCCACTGATAGCCAATCCATGATTTTTCCTTCCATGATGTCAACATCCGTGCAGATTGTGGGTAAAGTGGATTTTAAAGTGTCGATGAAGGCAGGTGTGTTTAAGGATTTCCATTTTCTAGTAACCCCCCCCCGCGCGGGGCAGAGATTTGATATAACCGTTAATGGTGGTTGTGAACTGGATTAGATGGTGGTCAGACCATATACAGGGCGTGATGGAGGGAGTCGAGAGTGAGAAGTTGTGTGACCATACTTGGTCCAGGATATGACCTTTTTCATGAGTGGGGGAGTGCATGTGCTGGACCAGGTTCAGGTTCAGAAGGAGCTCCGAGAATTCGGCTGCCTAGGGGCCGCCTGCTTTTACGAAAAACAATGGTCCTTGACACAGGGATAGAAGGGTACAATAATTATAGGCCACAATGTGCGCTATAATAGCAAAAAAAGTCCAGCCGGACTTGCAAAATTTATTCAATAATTCATATAACCAGTTGAAAAGAAGCAATAAAACAGTGGGACACAGTCCTGTATCCACAAAGCTTACACAGACTTAAAGACAGTACAAACATATACAGATACATCAGGCATGTAAACGAAAAATGGAGCAAGAAGGGGACTCTGTGATATACTTGCTTCACATATGTGGGGAACAAAACATATTATGCACATAATAGTGAACTAGTATTGAGCCCACATATCATGTCGACGGCGTTTCGATCCTTTCATGGGTAACGGATCATCATCAGGACTATCATTGTATGCCTGAAAAAAGCCTGTATCAACAGTGATCAATTGAGCATGTGATTATCTAGGAGAGGGCTCCGTGGGAATCAGGCAACTGTGTGCATGTCAATGATTGCTGAACGTCCTGTGGTCTGCAGCGTGGACCAACGTGGCACTGCTAGAAGGGGCAGTGATTAGGCGCTTCTAGGTCAATAGAGAGCTCGCGTTGAGGCGGAGGGCGGAGATCCAATGGGGATTAAGCCCGCAGTTCCAGCGAGGGATAGGCTGGATCGATACCTGCGTTCGAAGTTGAACGGCAAGGAGGCGTCCCGGTGCAGAATCGCGCCGTGGGGGGCCGTAGGGGCCGCCTGCGGCATCTTTGAACCAATAATTCAAGTCCCCAACTAGGAGAACTTTGGCAAAATTCACCACAAGGGTGGCCATCAGCTCTCCCAGAGATACCGGGAATGTGGCCATAGCTTGAGGAGGACGGTAGATGGTGGTTGAGGTGTCCGGGTCCGGTGTTGTGGAGGGCTTGTAGACGTGCTTGAGGAGCTTGAAAATTATTATTTTGTTGATCGGGTACCCGGGGAGGTCTCTTAGGTGATCGGAGATGTGTCTTTGGCGGGGTATGTCCAGGATAAGTCTGGAGGAGACGTTCTGAATGCACTGCAATTTCTTTTGGAGTTTTTGGGTGGTGCAGGTGTAGAGTGCATTGCCATAGTCGAGCTTGCTGTGGGCGAGCGCCTGGGTGACCGTTCTCTTGGACTCGTGGGATCCATTTGAAGATCTCCCGGAGCATGTGGAAGAAGGAGGATGATCATCCAGGAGGAGGAGAAGGATGACCCTCCTCATCCTGGAAGCAGGAGGAGGAGGAATTGACGGTTCATAGAGAGCACTCAAGGCATTTAACATTTTTAGCTTGAAGACTCTGAAATTCTTGAGTGTGCTATCCTAGCAATAACACGACTGACAGATTAGTATTACCCGTGCAAGGATCTTTGGAACTAATTTATTGTTGCTGTTTAGGAAGTAAGTGTAGTGAGTGATGTTTTGACGAAAATGAAAGGTGGTGAAGAATTGAAGCAAGTGAAGATCATGGATGATGAAGGTCGGTGCAAACATGGGATTGATGGAGCAGTAAGTGGATTTTGGGAGGTAAGGGATGAATGTTTATAGGAAAGTGCCCCGTTTTGACATGGTCACCCCCACTTTTCGCCCTAGTACTTATGCTTTTTGACTGAAGTGGACTGGGTCCCTGCTAACAGGCACCTACTGCCAGTGCTCTTTCCCTTAGAAAAAGGTATATGACTAATTGTAACCCAATTGGCAGGGACTTTGGGACCTCTGTAAGTCCCTAGTAAATGGTACACCTGGTAACCAGGGCATGGGTTGCTGGAGGAAAAATATATATCCATATGAATGTACTATAGTTATTACAAACTCTCCCCCGCACTGTATCAAACCCACTGAGCCATCTATTTCTCTCCATCGCTTCCAAGCCTCAAGGCCTTTATGTCATACTAGGGGAAGGTGCAGACGGTGAGCAAATATCTGGTATACATTGGCTGAGGAGGATATGTTGTTGTTAGCCAAGGAAGAAAGAAATAGACAGAGATGGATGCGAAAAGTGAATTCAATTTCAGGATCACAGGTAGAGACTACAATGAGAGCAGTCACCCAACATTGGGACAAAGCATCCATTCTGCAGGGCCTGTTCTACCTGCCAGTGGTGTAGTAACGGGAGGGGGGCAGTCTTCCCTGGGCAGCCCAAGTTTTGGGGTTTGACAGCCTCACCCTGTTCTTACCTGAGGCCGTCGCGGGGCGGTGGCCACAGGAATTACCAGCAGGCCCGCTCTTAAATTTGGCCGCCATGGGCGGCAAACGTAAGGGCCGTCACAGGTGGCATAAGCCCTAGCTACGTCACTGCTACCTGCACCTCATTTCTCAGCCCCTCCTCAAACAACTTCGATTTACCCATCATTCTCTGGCTCCTACATACACTGTGAAATAAATAACACACACGAGCAGGCACTGGCTTCAAAACCAGGCATATCACGTATCCCTTATTTCCGTATATCCCTGGATGGTGATTTAACTAGGGCTTCTGACATGCCAACTAGCCCCAGAGAAGGTGGTTTCAGAGCCCCGGTCCTGAATGGACGCCGATCGTTTAGAAGGACAATGCGCGTGATTTTGAAACCCTGGCCCCAACTTCAACTTTTGGTCTGAGGTAGGATTAAGGGCTGAGTGCAGAAGAAAAAAACAACGAGGAGAAACGCAAGCAGTTAGCTCACCTGAGGAGGGAGGCAGAAAAATTCCAGTAGAAGGTGATGTAGGAAGCTGGCGCCGTATATACTGTGAATATGGCCTGGGATCGCTAGATCTCCAGGAGTCTAGTGCGCACTACGAGTTTTATTTATACAAATGAAACCATTTTTCAAATTTTTACTTTGTTGTTAAATCATCACAAGTTTAGTTAATAAAATCCATTTACATCATTTTTGTAGGCAATATATCAAAAATCAATAGTCAATGTAAATAAATCATATACAAATATCCAAAACAGTTTTAGTACAACACAATTACATTTGTAACCCAATGCATTTCGGGGTTTACACCCCTTCGTCAGGGGTCTAGAAAAGAGAAAAGAAAAGAACAGGAAGCTCTATTAATTCTGATGCTCTAAGTGAGATATGCTGTGTGATCTCTAAATGTTTTATCAAATGTCTTACCCTGGTAACTGGTTGTAATGGGTGTATATCTGCTAAAGGAATATACAATCTAAAGGGTCAAAAAAACGAACAGGAATAAGTCACATAATTCGACTTGGAAAAATTTTTTACATGGTAAAAAACGGTGGTCGCAGAAATTACCTGAATTTCTGTGTTGAGCGAACTCATCTGCAAATGATTAAAGATATATACGTCAAAAAACCTCCTCATAATGCCTGCTTTATGCGTTTTAACTAAAAGCACAAAGCTCACCTGTTTAGTCTTGTGTATGCAGCCGAGCGTATGGATTCTATTGGGGTTCAAACAGAGGGGAAAATTGCAATAAGTTTATTGCAACACAATATTGTATCTGTGTAGAGGTATAAAGGAAGGAAGATTACCTGCGAGCCTAGAAGTTAACGTTAGGGACTCGCTTGCAGCATTTTTCTCTCATGCTAGAGGAAAAATAAATAAAAGAATACCGGTTTTAGCAAGCGGTCTTCAGAATTAGCAGCCTTAACATATTGCCACAATGAGCGGGTTTAGTTTAGATTGGCTTACCGGGAAGCACATTAGTCGGCTCCGTGTTAGCGTCCTTGCTCGAATGTTGTTATCGGTAGCGCGTTTGTGTAACTAGTCCGTTTATTATGTCAAACTAATTCACTAAACAGTGAAAAGGGACTGAACTAAAGGGATCACGGCGGCCATCATAGAGTGGGGTTATTTCGGCTACTAAACACATTATTCGCGAAGATTGCTATTAAAATTGCTGTTTAAATTCTTGCCGGTAACGCGTTTATGTAGCGAGTCCTTTTATCTCTACATTGAAGAGGGACTGCCCTGAAATAATGACAATAAATTGAATGGACTTGTTATTGACTAATGTATGTATTAATCAGAGCTCGTGGTGTATAGTTAAGAGGAAACAATGAGCATTAGTTTGGAGAAAAGGAGGAAAGAAGATATGAATCAGTAGTCATAACATAACTTGGTCATCATCATAGATAAATGTGAAAGTTAATTAAATTTTGTCGTGCAATATTGATATTGACGCATAAACAAATCAAAATAACAATAACAGTTTCCGATGCTTAATGTAAATTATATGTAGTGTGTGTTATTACAACCTGTTGTACTGTAGCACTGTGTTAGTTTCTCCTTTGAGTACTCGGCTATTAATATATATATCCTAATTTAAGTATTATTACGAACTGCTTTAAGTAACACTGTGTTAGTTTCAGCCTTAGAAACTCCACTCATTCATAACAATGCCTGAATTGTGCTCAAAGGGAAACATATCATGTCCAGTTTATCATTAAGCCCATCCGGGGCCAAGGTCTGAAGTCTGCGAATCCAGAAGATTTCCCTTCTCAGTAGTATTTTTGCATTGTCTAGTCCCAAGCGTTGCGGAACTTGTTCAATAATTTGGAAGCGTATTTGCGCTATAGTATGATTCGTCTCAGCCCAATGCCTTGCAAGTGGTGACGTCAGGTTTTTATTTCGGATTCTGCTCTTATGCTCTGATAGACGAATTTTTAATCTCCGATCTGTTTTTCCAACATATAACAGCCCGCAAGGGCACTTGATTGAATATACCACATGTTCTGCATTGCAGTTTGCTGAATGTCTCAAAGTGATTCTCTCTCCTGTCCGTGGGTGTAACAATGTACTTCCAGTGATTACATTATTGCAGTTTTTACAATTATAGCATTTTGTTGTGCCTTTGAAAGTGTCTACACTAAGTTCTATGTTTTGTGCTTTATTCAAAGATTCTTTTAAGTTTTGTGATCTTTTGTAGGCGAACAATGGTTTTTGTTCATAGAGTATTCCAAAATCACTTTCCATTTGTAGGATATCCCATCTTTTATTTATAGTTCTTTTTATGTCTCTTGATGCAGTAGAGTATTTAGATGTAAATACCATTCTCTTGTTGGAAACCTTCGTCTTCTTTTTCAGTAATTCACCTCTTGGTATTGCCTTTACTCTTGCCATTTGCATCGTGATGAGTTTTTCTGGATATCCTCTATCCAGATAACATTGCTTTTGATGTTCAAAGTTCTTTGAGCATTGTGTTTCATCGGATGAAATTCTTTTTATTCTCATAAATTGAGATATTGGTAGATTATCTTTCAAAGTCGTTGGATGGAAGCTTCCATACTGCAGTGATGTATTCTTGTCTGTGGGTTTCTTATACAGTTCTGTGACAATAGCATTGTTTTTTATTCCAACTGATACATCCAAGAATGGGATTGTCGTGTTGCTTATCTGGCTCGTAAACTTTATCCTAGGATTCACAAGGTTTAAGCTGTCGATATTTCTCCTAAGTTCTGTGATTGGTTTCTTCCATATTAAAAAGATATCATCTATATACCGTTTATAGTATAAGATGCCTTCATTCCAAGTACTGTCTTCCAGTATGTACTCCAATTCGAATTTAGCCATGAATATATTCGCGTAGATACAGGCTCCCGGGAAGCCCATTGCAGTGCCACTTAGTTGGGTGTAGTAATCATTTTGCCAAATGAAATAGCTGTTGTTTAGGCAAAACTCCAACAATTGCATAATCAAATATTTTGTTTCTACAGGTTTGTCCGACCTCAATAGGGCCCATTCCATAGCCTCGAGGCCCAATTTATGGGGAATTGATGTATACAATGATACAACATCAATTGTACAAAGTGTTAAATTCTCTTGCTCTTCCAAATTAAGAGAAGTCAAGCTTCTCAGGAAGTGTGTTGTGTCCTCCAGGTATGTAGGCCAATTCTGTATGAATGCTTGCATATGGGCATCAATAAAAATACCCAAATTTTCAAAAATTGACGAGCAACCAGAAACAATAGGCCTGATGGGGGGATTTTGTAGTTGTTTGTGCACTTTTGGTAAAAAATTAATTTTTGGTCTCCTTGGATAGATCTGTCTGAGATATCTTTTTGTTGCCAATGTAATCCAACCTAATTCCTCAGCTTTATCGAGGATCAAATCCAAGTTTTGACATATCTCATTTGTCGGATCTTGTGGAAGTCTATGATAAACTTCGACATCTTGCACATGTTCATTTCCTTTTTTGATGTAAAAATCGGTGTCCATGATGACAAGGCCTCCCCCTTTGTCTGCCTTTTGGATAGTGATTTCCTTGTTGTTGCTCAAGGCACGTAAAGCACTTTGTTCCGCTCGTGTCAGATTTTTTAATTTGCTTTTGTATTGAATTTTTGTCATATCTGCCTTGACCAAAGTTTCGAATAGGTTCAAGCTTTTGTGGGAGACTGGTGCCATAAAGTTACTTTTTGGTTTGAACTGTTCGGCTACATTATCTGGTGATTCAATGGGATTCAGAATGGTGAAGAAGTATTTTAAGTGCAGTATTCTCATGAATTTAAAAAAGGCCACCTCGGTTTCCAATTCATTTGTCCGATATGTACTTACAAAAGTGGGTCCTTTATTTAGTAGCTGGTTCTCAAATTTGGATAATGTGTATTTAGAAATGTTGATTACTATGTTTTGCTCTGACTCCGTAGTCCCTGTTTCTTTGCTTGTTCTTTCTCTTTTTCTTTTGCCTTGTCCTCTTCTCGTTTTTTGTCGCCAATCTGTGGCGTTGCTTGGTCCGGTGGTTTGCCAAGGTTCGTGCCCTTCTCTAAAAAAGGATCCAAAGAGGATGTGGATGCCAAGTCTATAGTTACTGTTTTTTCTGAATCTTTTTGCGTGCCTGTTCTTGCGATAAGGGTTGTCTTGTGGTGGTTGCGTCACTATCAGACACCATACTTTCCTGGGATGAAGTTGTTTGTTGCTTTTTACCAGCGAATCGTCTTTTCGCGTAAACTTCTGCCCAGGTGTAGGCCTCATTTAATTTATAATCGATGGTATCGCGTTTAAATTTACGCAATTTGGTCTCTTGCAACTCCTTGCCATACTTTTCCAATTTCGTGTCTATTTCTTCCAGATATTTACTCCAGTCATCTTCTTCTATCCTTTCCGACAATTCTTTTTTTATGTTGTATATTTCCTCCTCTAAATCTTTTATTGTTTTAGCAAGTTCCTCGATGAGCAATAGTATTAAATCCAGGAAACACTTGTTCAGAATTTCGTACCATTTCTCCATAAATTGTGGATTGCTGTTAAGTCTGTAGAGCATAGGTCTGATTGCTAGCCTTAATCCTCGCGGGATTCTTCTAACACGATGGTACTGAATGAGGGTGGTTGCGTGTAGACGTTGATTAAGTTCACGCTTGGAGAGATATTCCAATTGTTTTAGTTGTTGTACAACTGAGCCTCCTTGCGCATCAAATGATTTAGCCTCCTTGATTAACTTATAAATTTGTGCCGCTTCATCCGGCGTATATGCTTTGACGTTAGCCCGATTGTCCGTTAATGCTGCTATTGAGTCAAACGACATCTTTTTCTGTGGTGCTAATACCCTGCGGGTGCAGTAGAAAATCAATGTATATGTAGTAGAGGGTATAGCACTCTATTTTTCAAGATTTCTTGGCGTTAATTCGATATGTGTGCAGCACTAGATTAGTGCCTGCTGAACCTTATGTATCTATGAATATGGCCTGGGATCGCTAGATCTCCAGGACTCTAGTGCGCACTACGAGTTTTATTTATACAAATGAAACCATTTTTCAAATTTTTACTTTGTTGTTAAATCATCACAAGTTTAGTTAATAAAATCCATTTACATCATTTTTGTAGGCAATATATCAAAAATCAATAGTCAATGTAAATAAATCATATACAAATATCCAAAACAGTTTTAGTACAACACAATTACATTTGTAACCCAATGCTTTTCGGGGTTTACACCCCTTCGTCAGGGGTCTAGAAAAGAGAAAAGAAAAGAACAGGAAGCTCTATTAATTCTGATGCTCTAAGTGAGATATGCTGTGTGATCTCTAAATGTTTTATCAAATGTCTTACCCTGGTAACTGGTTGTAATGGGTGTATATCTGCTAAAGGAATATAGAATCTAAAGGGTCAAAAAAACGAACAGGAATAAGTCACATAATTCGACTTGGAAATTTTTTTTACATGGTAAAAAGCGGTGGTCGCGAAAATTACCTCAATTTCTGTGTTGAGCGAACTCATCTGCAAATGATTAAAGATATATACGTCAAAAAACCTCCTCATAATGCCTGCTTTATGCGTTTTAACTAAAAGCACAAAGCTCACCTTTTTAGTCTTGTGTATGCAGCCGAGCGTATGGATTCTATTGGGGTTCAAACAGAGGGGAAAATTGCAATAAGTTTATTGCAACACAATATTGTATCTGTGTAGAGGTATAAAGGAAGGAAGATTACCTGCGAGCCTAGAAGTTAACGTTAGGGACTCGCTTGCAGCATTTTTCTCTCATGCTAGAGGAAAAATAAATAAAAGAATACCGGTTTTAGCAAGCGGTCTTCAGAATTAGCAGCCTTAACATATTGCCACTATGAGCGGGTTTAGTTTAGATTGGCTTACCGGGAAGCACATTAGTCGGCTCCGTGTTAGCGTCCTTGCTCGAATGTTGTTATCGGTAGCGCGTTTGTGTACTAGTCCGTTTATTATGTCAAACTAATTCACTAAACAGTGAAAAGGGACTGAACTAAAGGGATCACGGCGGCCATCATAGAGTGGGGTTATTTCGGCTACTAAACACATTATTCGCGAAGATTGCTATTAAAATTGCTGTTTAAATTCTTGCCGGTAACGCGTTTATGTAGCGAGTCCTTTTATCTCTACATTGAAGAGGGACTGCCCTGAAATAATGACAATAAATTGAATGGACTTGTTATTGAATAATGTATGTATTAATCAGAGCTCGTGGTGTATAGTTAAGAGAAAACAATGAGCATTAGTTTGGAGAAAAGGAGGAAAGAAGATATGAATCAGTAGTCATAACATAACTTGGTCATCATCATAGATAAATGTGAAAGTTAATTAAATTTTGTCGTGCAATATTGATATTGACGCATAAACAAATCAAAATAACAATAACAGTTTCCGATGCTTAATGTAAATTATATGTAGTGTGTGTTATTACAACCTGTTGTACTGTAGCACTGTGTTAGTTTCTCCTTTGAGTACTCAGCTATTAATATATATATCCTAATTTAAGTATTATTACGAACTGCTTTAAGTAACACTGTGTTAGTTTCAGCCTTAGAAACTCCACTCATTCATAACAATGCCTGAATTGTGCTCATAGGAAACATATCATGTCCAGTTTATCATTAAGCCCATCCGGGGCCAAGGTCTGAAGTCTGCGAATCCAGAAGATTTCCCTTCTCAGTAGTATTTTTGCATTGTCTAGTCCCAAGCGTTGCGGAACTTGTTCAATAATTTGGAAGCGTATTTGCGCTATAGTATGATTCGTCTCAGCCCAATGCCTTGCAAGTGGTGACGTCAGGTTTTTATTTCGGATTCTGCTCTTATGCTCTGATAGACGAATTTTTAATCTCCGATCTGTTTTTCCAACATATAACAGCCCGCAAGGGCACTTGATTGAATATACCACATGTTCTGCGTTGCAGTTTGCTGAATGTCTCAAAGTGATTCTCTCTCCTGTCCGTGGGTGTAACAATGTATTTCCAGTGATTACATTATTGCAGTTTTTACAATTGTAGCATTTTGTTGTGCCTTTGAAAGTGTCTACACTAAGTTCTATGTTTTGTGCTTTATTCAAAGATTCTTTTAAGTTTTGTGATCTTTTGTAGGCGAACAATGGTTTTTGTTCATAGAGTATTCCAAAATCACTTTCCATTTGTAGGATATCCCATCTTTTATTTATAGTTCTTTTTATGTCTCTTGATGCAGTAGAGTATTTAGATGTAATACCATTCTCTTGTTGGAAACCTTCGTCTTCTTTTTCAGTAATTCACCTCTTGGTATTGCCTTTACTCTTGCCATTTGCATCGTGATGAGTTTTTCTGGATATCCTCTATCCAGATAACATTGCTTTTGATGTTCAAAGTTCTTTGAGCATTGTGTTTCATCGGATGAAATTCTTTTTATTCTCATAAATTGAGATATTGGTAGATTATCTTTCAAAGTCGTTGGATGGAAGCTTCCATACTGCAGTGATGTATTCTTGTCTGTGGGTTTCTTATACAGTTCTGTGACAATAGCATTGTTTTTTATTCCAACTGATACATCCAAGAATGGGATTGTCGTGTTGCTTATCTGGCTCGTAAACTTTATCCTAGGATTCACAAGGTTTAAGCTGTCGATATTTCTCCTAAGTTCTGTGATTGGTTTCTTCCATATTAAAAAGATATCATCTATATACCGTTTATAGTATAAGATGCCTTCATTCCAAGTACTGTCTTCCAGTATGTACTCCAATTCGAATTTAGCCATGAATATATTCGCGTAGATACAGGCTCCCGGGAAGCCCATTGCAGTGCCACTTAGTTATATGCTGTACCAAAGTGAGGTACAGTGTGCAGAGAGTCCAGTGGATCCCCAGAGGCTTACAGAGGTTAAAGTAGATAATACTAAAAGCTCTGTTTGTGGTAGTGTGGGCGAGCAGTTCGGCTTATCAAAGGGTAGAGTTAAGCATGTATTGTACACACGCAAGCAAGAAATGATAGCACACACTCAAAGACTAAATCCAATTCAATTGTTTTGTATAAAAAGTAATTGTTTGGTTACTTTATTTCTAGAACCAAGCAGGTAAGTAACCGTTTTTACGGTAGGAATATTTCAAACTGTAGCATGAATAGTTTTGCAAGGCAGTAGAAATGATTTACAGTCTTACAAATACTTTTGTATTGTCACCCAGAAACAGTAGCAGTTAGTCCTTGAAAAGGATAGGCAGTTTTATGCAATCGATAGAATGCAGTGCACTCGTATGGAATTAAAACAGTGTTATGCATTAGCAGGTAAGTACTCAAAGTACAATTCCAGTCTTCGGGGTTTGGAATAACACTGGGAAAGGGTCAGTTCAGGTAGGTGCTGCACCACCAGTGGCTCAGAGGCGGCTGTGTCCTGAGGTCGCTGAGCCCAATGTTAGTCAATAGAGACTGGGTGTACCTCGAAGAGGCACAGTTTGCAGGTAGGTATCCACAGTTCCAGGGCACAGGCCTTGGGGTTAAGTTCAGCACAGGGGGGGTGTCACAAAGCAGCATTAAAGCAATACCACCAGCAGCACAGGGGCGGCCGGGTGCTGAGTGCAAAATCAGCATCGGGGGCAAAATGCATTTCAATGGGTAATCTTGTTTGCACAAAGAGGCTGTAGGCTCGGGCCAGGAGGCTGGATGAAGGTGACTGTTAGACTTGGCTGTCTCTAGTTGGCAGAGGTATGTACTTCTGACAAATAGGGACTCACCTCCTCTAGTCAGGGCAAGGGGATCACACACTTAGATAACCCCTGCTCACCCCCTTGGTAGCTTGGCAAAGCAGACAGGCTTATCTCAGAGGCAGAGCGTTAAGCATTTATGACCACATACAGTAATAAAGTGAATTCACTACAAATGGACACAACACAGTAGTATTATAAAAATAAGGATTTTTATATAAGGCTTAGCACAAGACCAAATAACGACAAAAATATACCACAATCTTAATAAATACTCCTGGAAGGGAAAATAATAGTTCAAAGGTAATTTCTTCTTAGCACAAAGTCTTTAGTATCAAAAGCAACTCTTCTTCTTTAAAACACAGTTCTTGGCAACAATGTAACCCACACGGGAGTCACACAACGTTGAGGCAAAGTTAATCCAAAGGTTCGGCGTCGACCGCGAGGAGCCCTACGTCGAGCCCGGAGTCGAGCAGACCCCCACAACACAGTACCTTGGAAAAACGAAGCACACGATGATCAGCGGCGTCGAGATATCCGGCATCGCGTCTTCGGCGTCGATCCGGCCTCGGAGTCGGGGCGACTCGCAGCGGCGTCGACAGATGTCAGGCAGGAGCAGCGCTCACGAGGCGAAGCAGGATACGGCGTTGTCGTCGATGTCGATGATGATGTTGCAAGAGTGAGCAGCGCTCACGGCGTCGAGAGGGCTCGAAGTTGATGCGATCAGCGGCGGTGCAGACACGAGGTCACTTGGAGCTGGAGCCGAACTCACTACTCACTGGCGTTGCTGCTGACGTCGATCGGGCCCGGCGGCCGGCGTCGAGGAAGCGGGACACTGGAGCCGTTACTCACGATGTCGAGCTGGATTCGGCGGCGTCCGTCGGCGTCGAGATTGCTGGATTCTTTCAGAGGTGCTGGATTCACAGGTTCCAGCAAACAGCACTTTTTAGCAGATGAAGTCCTTTAGCCCTGTGACTTCAACAGGAGGCTGGCACTCTTCCAGCCCTTGGAGATTTTCTTAGCAAAGTTTGAGAGTACACACACAGTTACTCTCTCCTGGTTCCTTGGCAAAAATAAAGAAGCAATGCAGGATTCCCCCCAGCAAACAGCACACTGGCAGAAGTGGTAGGCAAGTCCTTGGATCAGCAGGCTTCTTGTCCTTGGTTCAGGTTTCCTTGTCAGAAGTGATCTAAAGTCTTGGTTCACGGGTCCTTCTCTTATACCCCTTTTGGGCTTTGATCCCTTTGTCCATGCAGGGGAATTTCCCCACATCCTGGGTTTGTTGTGGGTGTAGCCAGGCAGAGGCACCTGGCCTATTCATTGTGCAGGGCAGAGTCCTCAGCCGCCCAGCAGGAGGTGGAGCCAGCATTGTCACTGGCAGGAGCAGAGCTAGCGGCCTCCCGGTAGGAGGTGGGGCCAGGATCGTCCCTGGCAGGCACAGAGCCATCAGTCGCCTGGCAAGAGGTGGAGCCAGCATTGTGTCAGGCAGGGCAGGCTATCAGGAACTACTCTCCCCCTACTCTCGATGCAAATGTCCCACTCATCCCACTGTGACTCATTCAGACCTCTGGAGCCACCCAGCTCCTTTCACACACACACCAAACCAGCAGAAACCAGAAATAGTTAGGCAAGAAAATAGCCACTTTCTAAAAGTGCTATTTTCAAACCCAGAGTCCAAAAACCATCCACACAGACGGATGCGTTATTAAACCCCGAGTTCAGGGATACCAAACTCGACATTGCACCATGCTCCCCGAGCCAGCTAGGATTATAGCATTAATAACCCCGGCAGCCCATTCTAACTAATGGAGAGCAGGTTACCTTACAACAGTGAAAAACGAATATGGCTGTAATTCACTATTAGGACATGCCAACTTGGTCAGGCTTGTCCTACCTTATGCTTACAATGCACCCTGCCCGCAGGCCTACCATAGGGGTGGCTAACATGAAGTTAAGGGAAGGTTTGGGGACTGGCAAGTAGGTGTACTTGCGCAGTCAGCGTGACAGTACCAGACTGCACGTAGGTCTAGCAATGGCAGACCCTTAGACATACTTTTACTAGGCCGCTCTTGTGGGTGGCACAACATGTGCTGCAAGCCCACGAGCAGCATTTGTATTTACAAGCCCTGGCACTCCTGGTGCACTACACTAGGGACTGACAGTAAACCAAATAAGCCAAACATGGAATTCAATTAATACAGTAATTTTACATAGGGAGCACTTGCACTGTGGGACTGATCAGCAGTGGCACAGTGCCCAAAGCAATACACCAGCAAAAACATTGTAAACAGAGGAGGCAAACAGAAAAAATGGAGGAGAGACTCAAGCCAATGATGTCAGGTCTAACACGTGTCCCCTCCAGCTGAAATGTGGGGAGAACTACCCTTGACCTAGGGAGTCCTCATCACTAAGGCGGAAAAATCTGGACAGACCATCAGCATTGGCGTGATCTGTACCAGGGCGGTGTTCCACCGTGAAGTCCATCCCTTGTAGGGAAATGGACCACCTCAACAGCTTTGGATTCTCACCCCTCATCTGCATGAACCATCTGAGGGGCCTGTGGTCTGTCTGAACCCGGAAGTGAGTCCCAAACAGGTAGGGTCTTAGCTTCTTCAGCGCCCAGACCCCAGCAAATGCTTCTCGCTCTATCGCACTCCACCTCTGTTCCCTGGGAAGTAACCTCCTGCTGATGAAGGCTACAGGTAAGTCTCGGCCCTCTTCATTCACCTGAGCTAGAACGGCCCCCACGCCATGCTTTGAAGCGTCCGTCTGGACAACAAATTCTTTAGAAAAGTCGGGTGCCTGGAGTATAGGTGCTCTACACATTGCAGTTTTCTGGGTGTCAAAGGCTGTTTGACAGGCGTCAGTCCAGTTCACATTTCGTTGCTGCTTCCTGGAAGTCAGCAAAGTCAAGGGGTGCACAATGTTACCATAATCCTTGACAAACCTCCTGTAGTAACCTGTGAGTCCTAAGAAGGCTCTCACCTGAGTTTGGGTTTTGGGCGGTGCCCAAGCCAGGATGGTATCAATCTTGGGTTGCAGGGGGGCCACCTTGCCGCTCCCTACTTGGTGCCCCAAGTACACCACAGAACCCTGCCCAATCTGGCACTTACTGGCTTTGATTGTGAGGCCTGCTCTGCGCAGGGCCAACAACACTTCCCAGAGGTGCTGCAAGTGTTCCTCCCCGCTGGCGCTGAACACTGCGATGTCGTCCAGATAGGCGGCACTGAAATCCTCCAGTCCAGCCAAGACCTGGTTGACCAACCTCTGGAAGGTGGCAGGGGCATTCTTCATCCCAAAGGGCATAACCCGGAACTGGTAGAGCCCATCTGGTGTGGAGAATGCTGACCTCTCTTTTGCCCCGTCAGTTAAGGCGATCTGCCAGTACCCAGACGTTAGATCAAACGTACTAAGGTACCGGGCAGCCCCCAACCGATCTATGAGCTCATCAGCTCTGGGGATGGGGTGCGCGTCAGTCTTGGTGACTGAATTGAGTCCTCGGTAATCCACGCAGAACCGAAGTTCTGGTGAAGCACCAGGCGCTGCAGCCTTTGGGACCAAGACCACTGGGCTGGCCCAAGGACTGCTAGAGGACTCAACCACCCCTAAGGCAAACATTTTGGAGACCTCCTCCTAAATGTATGCTCTGACCTTGTCAGTCACCCTGTAAGCCTTGTGCTTCACAGGAGGACTGTCCCCGGTGTCCACATCATGGACACACCAATGAGTGAACCAAGGAAAACAGATCAGGGAATTGTCCCTACAGTTGGCGACAATCTTGCTGCTGCTCAAGGGTCAGTGTGTCAGAGAGGACAACACCATCCACTGACCCATCTTGCTCTTTTGCATACAGGAGGTCAGGAAGAGGCTCACTCCCCTCCTCCATTCCAGCATCTGTAGCTAGGAGCATGCCCACTTCGGACCTTTCTAAGTGGGGCTTCAAACGGTTGACATGCAGGACCCTCAAGGGGTTCCTGGGAGATTTCAAGTCCACCAAGTAGGTGACATCGCTCTTCTTCTCCACAACCTTAAACGGTCCAGTCCACCTGTCCTTGAGCGCATAAGGTTCCACAGGGGACATGACCCAAACTTCCTGACCAGGCTGAAGTTCGACCAGAGTGGCATTCCGGTCGTACCACCGCTTCATCTCTTCCTGGCTGGCCTCCAGATTTGACTGAGCAAGATCTCTGAAGCGCCTAGTCTGGTTCCTAAAGGCCAGCATGTAACTTAATACATTCTGGGGAGGTTTCCTGGGAGATTGCTCCCAGCCTTCTTTGACCAGACTCAAAGGTCCTCTTACCGGGTGACCATACAAAAGCTCAAAGGGGCTGAACCCTAGGGACTTCTGTGGCACCTCACGGTAAGCAAACAGTAGGCATGGCAAGAGGACGTCCCATTTCCGCCACATTGGTTCTTCAAGACCCATGATCATGCCTTTAAGGGTCCGGTTGAATCTCTCAACCAGCCCATTTCCTTGGGGGTGGTAAGGAGTGGTGAACTTGTAGGTTACCCCACACTCCTTCCACAGAGACTTCATATAGTTGGAAATGAAGTTGGTGCCCCGGTCTGACACCACCTTTCTGGGGAACCCCATGCGGGAGAAAACACCCATCAGTGCCCGTCCCACCACGGGGGCCGTCACTGTTCGGAGAGGGATGGCTTCCGGGTACCGTGTGGCATGGTCCACCAAGACCAGGATGAACCTGTTGCCCAGGGCTGTCTTGGGGTCCAGTGGCCCAACAATGTCAATCCCCACCTGGTCAAAGGGGGTACTGACGACTGGAAAAGGTTGGAGGGGATCCTTCCGCTTCCTTCCACTTTTCCCACTTGCCTGGCAAGTGTGACAGGTTTTACAATGGATGTCTACATCCCTTCTCATCTGAGGCCAATAAAAATGGGTGACAAGCCTGTCATAGGTCTTGTCCTGCCCCAGATGTCCAGCTAACGGAACGTCATGAGCCAAACCCAGTAGGAAGGCTCTGAAGCGCTGGGGTACCACCAGCACATGGGCTGACCGAGGCTCAGCAGCCTTAGGCTCGCTATACAGGAGGTCGTTCTCCCAGTAAACAAAATGTGACCCTGACTGATCACCTGTGGATTGGGCTGAGGCCTGCTGCCTCATGCCCACAAGAGAAGGGCACACTTTCTGTTCTGCACAAAATTCCTCCCTGGAGGGACCACCATCCTGCTGCCAGTGGGTCAGCTCGGGTAGGTCTCCCAGTTCAGCAACTTGTTCCCCTGTGGGCTCCAGGGCATCCCCCTCAGGGTCTACCTCCTCTGGACCACGGGAACTATGGGGGCCGGTTTCCCGCGCCTCCTGCCTCTTCTCTTCACAGCTGGGTCCTGGGCCAGACTTTCAGGCTCCGGGACCCCATCAACACCCTTACTTGCTGATATCAAACGAGTGGTTGCACACCCCAACTCTGGCACACCCAACATTTTCAAATGTGTCTCCCTCTCCACCTTAGCCCAAGGGGAGTCTTCCAAATCATTGCCCAGAAGACAATCAACAGGCATGGCGGGCCTTACAGCAACTTGAAGAGTACCTGAAACTCCCCCCCATTCAAAGGGAACCTGAGTTACCTCACACTCTTTCTGGGAGTTGTCAGCAGCTACTACAGGGTAGAATGCGTGGGGAACCACCTTCTCTCTGGACACCAAGTGACATTTGACAGCTGTCACACTCGCTCTGGTGTCTCTGAGAGCTTCCACTCTATGGCCATTAATGGTCACCCACTGCCTATATTTACTAGTGTTACTAGGCAGAGGGGGTGGAGGTACCATTTGCATGTCTCCTAGAGAGACCAGGGACATTTCTGCGGGACCCCTCCCACCAGGGGCAACCATCTCCTCCCCTCCCAGGGCTACACTCGCCAACTGACGGGGGGTGCACGTGGTGGTGCATTAGAATTCTTCATGGGACACTGGGGGTCATAATACTGGTGTCCCACCTGCCCACAAATGTAGCAGGTCATTGGGCCCCTATGAACGGGTTTACCTGTCGGGCCCCTGGCTTCTTCACAGGGGGAGGTTGGGAACCTTTCCATTGGTTCCCTTGGGGATTACTTTGGGGCCCTTTCTGAGACTCCTTCTGTTTACCCTTGTCCCCCCACTCTTCTGCTGGGGACCCTGCCCACCTTTGGCTGAGTCTCCCACTGGACCCTTGTGGACCCTGGTACTGACCCAGCGGTCCGCCTCCTAAGCAAGTTTTCTAGGGTTAGATATCTTTCTATCAATAAGGTGCTGGCGCAGCTCTGGAAAACAGTGGACCCTCCTTCAGATCGGTTGCTCCCCCACGCTCCTGCTGACCTGCAGCTGCCACGCTCTGCCGACTCAGTGGTATCGTTTTCTCTCCTACTTTCAATTCTGTGTACCTGACCCTCGCATCACTGCAGCGCTTTGCTCGCGTAGCGCTGCACTATCGTATTTATTTATTTAATTATTAGCGCTACCTTGCTGAGGCTGTAAGATTTATTAGCGCTACACTGAGGCTGGTTGGTGTGCTTAAGTTTCTTTTTCCTGCACACTCTGCGCATTTGCTGCCCCTGTCTGTGTTCGCCTTTGACCCTCTATTTTGTGTTGTTTTCCCCTGGTCCGCCCCTCCTCCCGCCACCGCCTCCCAGCTGCTGCCCCGCCCACGCTCCGCCCCCTCCACCATCCATTTATGACCAATGCCCCACGCGCAGCGTCCACGCGCTACGGCCGCGCCGAAGGTGCGCCAAAGGTAAGCCCGTCTACGCCCGTCCGCGCCAGACCCCCTGGTCCTCGCATTGCCCAGCCCTCCCGCATTACTTACGCCGCCTCCACCCTCCTAGCCCTTAACCCCGGACGACTCACCAACTGCGCCCAAGCCGCCCCTGGACACACCCATGGACCCTTCTCTTGCAATTCCTGCAAGTTCGACGGCACCAAGACTAACTCCTCATCCTCGAACACCAAACAGAGCTCCGACACTAACCACCTTAAATGCATCCTGCTCAACACCCGATTGGTCCACAGACACGCCATCGACCTCTGGAATCTACTAGACACCATCTCCCCGGACGTCGCCTTCCTTACAGAAACATGGATGAACGCCTCCTCAGCCCCAGACATCACCATTGCCATCCCGTAAGGATACAAGATCATCCGTAAGGACCGCACCGACCAAACTGGAGGAGGCATCGCCATCGTTCATAAGAACTCCATCCGCATCTCTACCAGCTCAGACGTCAACCTTGACAGCGCCGAACACCTTCACTTCCAGATCCACACCCACCCCAAGACCACACTCAGAGGCACCCTCCTCTACCGACCTCCAGGATCCCACGCACAATTCAGTGACGACATCACTGACTTTATCACCCCTCACGCTCTCCCCTCCGAGGAATACATTCTACTTGGAGACCTCAACTTTCACCAGGAAAAGAGCTTCGACTGCAACACCACCATCCTCCTGGACAATCTCGCCAACCTCGGACTCAAACAAATTGTTAATACCCTCACCCACATCGCTGGTCACACACTCGACCCCATCTTCACCTCCAGCAAACATATCTCCTTCAGTCACACCACAACTCTACACTGGACGGACCACAGCTGCGTTCACTTTACCTACAATAAGACCACAACTCACAACCTCCCTCAACCTACTCTACGAAGAAACTGGAACAAAATCACCATCGACCAGATCTCCTCATCGCTGCTTCAAAACCCCCTTGTCCACACCTCAAACCCTGACCAAGCAGCCATTAACTTCACCCAATGGCTATCCAACAGCGCCGACATCCTAGCACCGTTGAAAAAATGTCAAACCAAACTAGGCAGCAAAAGCGCGCCCTGGTTCAACGATGATCTTGAGAAATCTAAGAAACTCTGTCGCTCCCTCGAGAATGCCTGGAAAAAAGACCCAAACACCAACACCAGGGACGCCTTCAAAAACGCCACCCGCATACACCACCAACTTATCCGGACTGCCAAGAAAGCCGCATTCAAAGACCGACTAGACAACAATGCCCACAACAGCAAGGAATTATTCAACATCGTCAAAGAATTTACCAACCCCACCGCCAACTCCAACAACATCACTCCCTCGCAAACCCTTTGCGACTCCCTAGCTTCGTTCTTCCACGACAAAATCGCAGACATCCACAACAGCTTCGACAACCAACCCGGAGACCAACCCACCCAACCTTCTGCCGTACCTTCACCCCCCTTGAACATCCTTAATGACTGGAACCCAATCTCCACTGAGGACACCATCCGTCTGATGAACTCCATCCACTCAGGATCCCCAACAGACCCATGCCCTCACCACATCTTCAACAAAGCAGACTCCATCATAGCACCACACCTCGGAGACGTCATCAACTGCTCCCTCAACTCCGGCACCTTCCCAGAAATCTGGAAACACGCCGAACTCAGCGCCCTTCTGAAAAAACCCACAGCTGACCCCACCAAACTCAAAAACTACCGACCCATCTCGCTCCTACCATTCCCGGCCAAAGTCATCGAGAAAGCCGTCAACAACCAGCTCGCCGCCTTCCTCGAAACCAACAAATCCCTCGACCCTTCACAGTCCGGCTTCCGAGCCAAACACAGCACGGAGACCGCCCTCATCGCCGCAACAGACGACATTCGAACTCTACTGGACAATGGAGACACAGTCGCCCTCATCCTCCTCGACCTCTACGCAGCCTTCGACACAGTCTGCCATAGCATCCTTCTACAGCGCCTCAGAAACATCGGAATCCAAGGAAAAGCACTGGAATGGATCACTTCGTTCCTCACCTGAAGAACACAGAGAGTCTGCCTCCCACCATTCAATTCAGAGGCCACTGAAGTCATCTGCGGCGTACCGCAAGGATCCTCACTCAGCCCCACCCTCTTCAACGTATACATGAGCCCCCTCGCGGCCATCGCACGCCAACACAACCTCAACATCATCTCCTACACAGATGACACCCAACTGATCCTCTCACTCACCAAAGACCCTAATACCGCCAAAACCAACCTTCATGAAGGAATGAAAGAAGTAGCCAAATGGATGAAGCATAGCCGTCTAAAACTTAACTCAGATAAAACAGAAGTCCTTATCTTAGGAACCTCCCCCTCCGCCTGGGATGACTCCTGGTGGCCAGAGGCTCTTGGAAAAGCACCCATCCCGACGGATCACGCACGGAACCTGGGCGTCATTTTAGACTCCTCACTCTCGATGTCCAGACAGGTCAGCGCCGTCTCATCATCTTGCTTCAACATTCTTCGCATGCTCAAAAAAACATTTCGCTGGATCCCCACCGAAACCAGAAAAACGGTCACCCATGCACTGGTTACAAGCCGCCTGGGCTACGGAAACACCCTATACGCCGGCACACCGCAAAACTCCAGAAAAAACTCCAACGCATCCAGAACGCATCAGCCAGACTCATACTTGACATCCCACGTAAAGACCACATCTCCAGTCACCTGAAAAAACTCCACTGGCTCCCCGTCAATAAGAGGATTACTTTCCGCCTCCTAACCCACGCACACAAATCACTTTACGAACTCGGACCCGATTGCCTCAACACTCGACTTTCCTTCTACACCCCCCCCCCCCCCCCGCCTGCTACGTTCCTCCAGCCAAGCCCTTGCTACCGTGCCTCGCATCAATAAAACCACCATGGGAGGTAGATCCTTCTCCTACCTGGCTGCTAAAACCTGGAACTCACTCCCCACTCACCTTCGTCTCACTCAGAACCATCTAGCATTCAGAAAGCAACTTAAAACTTGGATATTTGACAAGTAATCCCCCCACCCTTCCTCCAGCGCCTTGAGACCCTCTGGGTATGTAGTGCGCTATATAAATCCTTTTGACTTAACTTGACTTGACCAAGCAAACAAATCATAAAGAGCTTCCTAACTTTCCACTTTGCTGCCCTTTACCCAACCATCCATGGCTCTGCAAAAAAATGACACATATTCAACCCACGTCGTACCAGGCAACTTCTTACATTCTCTAAAAGCTTGTCTGTACTTCTCGGGGGTTAGGCCATACCGCAAAAGTAAAGCATCTTTTATATGAGTATACGACATCCTATCCTCAACAGGCATGTCTAACAGGGTATCTCTCCCCTCGTTCACAAAGCGACCCCACAACCCCGCTCCCCAATCCTTCTCAGGGACCCGGTGGGCCAACAATGCTAACTCATATGCTTTAAACCATTGACCAATATCTTCGTTCCTATGATAATCTTTTATCACATCTTTAGGAAAATAAAACCTACTTTCTGCAGGCCCAGATGGGATGCTGCCACCAGAGGGATTCAATTCTAAACATTTAGCTTTGAGCTCCAACTCCCTCAACCTGGTATCACGCTCCAAAGCTAACTTTTCTCTTTCAAACTCCAACCTTTTGATCTCCAAATCAGCTTCGCTTCTGCCTTTTGCATTTTCTAACTCCAACTGCCCATTTATCTTAAGCCTTGCCATTTCTATGTTGTATTCTCGCTCTTTCGCCCTTTCTTCTCTTTCTTCAGGGGAAAGACCTTTGGAGGAAGCACTGCTACCGGGAGAGGACACATGACCATTCACTGGTACCTCCTCATCCCCTTCCCCTGGCGGTACCACCACCGCATCAGAGGGATCTCTGGACTCTAACCAGCCCTCCAAAGCTTTGATAACTTCCGGTTTGTTTCTGCAGTTTTTGGTAGGAACTTTCAACTGCTTGCAATAATGATCCAGTTGCTTTCTGCTGTAATCCTGGATCTTACTTCTATCAAATTCCTCCTCAACAACAACAAGTGGAGTGACTCCGGCATCACTCATGGTCAAAACTGGCAGTGTTCAAAAATCAAGCTTCAGAAAAGCGGAGAACAAAAATAGAATCCTTCCAAATTAGATTGTGGCGGCGCAATGGTCTCCTTTCACTATGTAGCGCACACTAATCACTGCACATGGGTCATAAATGCAAAGTTCAAATCCTCACCGCTGACCCACCAAGGTTAGACTTGGCTGTCTCTAGTTGGCAGAGGTATGTACTTCTGACAAATAGGGACTCACCTCCTCTAGTCAGGGCAAGGGGATCACACACTTAGATAAGCCCTGCTCACCCCCTTGGTAGCTTGGCAAAGCAGACAGGCTTATCTCAGAGGCAGTGCGTTAAGCATTTATGACCACATACAGTAATAAAGTGAATACACTACAAATGGACACGACACAGTAGTATTATAAAAATAAGGATTTTTATATAAGGTTTAGCACAAGACCAAATAACGACAAAAATATACCACAATCTTAATAAATACTCCTGGAAGGGAAAATAATAGTTCAAAGGTAGTTTCTTCTTAGCACAAAGTCTTTAGTATCAAAAGCAACTCTTCTTCTTTAAAACACAGTTCTCGGCAACAATGTAACCCACACGGGAGTCACACGACGTCGAGGCAAAGTTAATCCAAAGGTTCCGCGTTGACCGCGAGGAGCGCTACGTCGAGCCCGGAGTCGAGCAGACCCCCACAACACAGTACCTTGGAAAAGCGAAGCACACGATGATCAGCGGCGTCGAGATGTCCGGCGTCGCGTCTTCGGCGTCGATCCGGCCTCGGAGTCGGGGCGACCTGCAGCGGCGTCGACAGATGTCAGGCAGGTGCAGCGCTCACGAGGCGAAGCAGGATACGGCGTCGTCGTCGATGATGATGTTGCAAGAGTGAGCAGCGCTCACGGCGTCGAGAGGGCTCAAAATTGATGCGATCAGCGGCGGTGCAGACACGAGGTCACTTGGAGCTGGAGCCGAACTCACTACTCACTGGCGTTGCTGCTGGCGTCGATCGGGCCCGGCGGCCGGCGTTAAGGAAGCGGGACACTGGAGCCGTTATTCACAATGTCGAGCTGGATTCGGCGGCGTCCGTCGGCGTCGAGATTGCTGGATTCTTTCAGAGGTGCTGGATTCACAGGTTCCAGCAAACAGCACTTTTTAGCAGATGAAGTCCTTTAGCCCTGTGACTTCAACAGGAGGCTGGCACTCTTCCAGCCCTTGGAGATTTTCTTAGCAAAGTTTGAGAGTATACACACAGTTCCTCTCTCCTGGTTCCTTGGCAAAAATAAAGAAGCAATGCAGGATTCCCCCCCAGCAAACAGCACACTGGCAGAAGGGGTTGGCAAGTCCTTTGATCAGCAGGCTTCTTGTCCTTGGTTCAGGTTTCCTTGTCAGAAGTGATCTAAAGTCTTGGTTCAGGGGTCCTTCTCTTATACCCCTTTTTGGCTTTGATCCCTTTGTCCATGCAGGGGAATTTCCCCACATCCTGGGTTTGTTGTGGGTGTAGCCAGGCAGAAGCACCTGGCCTATTCACTGTGCAGGGCAGAGTCCTCAGCAGCCCAGTAGGAGGTGGAGCCAGTATTGTCACTGGCAGGAGCAGAGCTATCAGCCTCCCGGCAGGAGGTGGGGCCAGGATCGTCCCTGGCAGGCACAGAGCCATCAGTCGCCTGGCAGGAGGTGGAGCCAGCATTGCATCAAGCAGGGCAGGCTATCAGAAGCTACTCTTCCCCTACTCTCAATGCAAATGTCCCACTCATCCCACACTGACTCAGCAGATCTCTGGAGCCACCCAGCTCCTGTCAAACACACACCAAACCAGCAGAAACCAGAAATAGTTAGACAAGAAAATAGCCACTTTCTGAAAGTGCTATTTTCAAACCCAGAGTCCAAAAACCAACCACACCAACGGATGCGTGATTAAACCCCGAGTTCAGGGATACCAAACTCGACATTGCACCATGCTCCCCGAGCCAGCTAGGATTCTAGCATTAATAACCCTGGCAGCCCATTCTAACTAATGGAGAGCAGGTTACCTTACAACAGTGAAAAACGAATATGGCTGTAATTCACTATTAGGACATGCCAACTTGGTCAGGCTTGTCCTACCTTATGCTTACAATGCACCCTGCCCGCAGGCCTACCATAGGGGTGTCTAACATGAAGTTAAGGGAAGGTTTGGGTACTGGCAAGTAGGTGTACTTGCTCAGTCATCGTGACAGTACCAGACTGCACGTAGGTCTAGCAATGGCAGACCCTTAGACATACTTTTACTAGGCCGCTCTTGTGGGTGGCACAACATGTGCTGCAAGCCCACGAGCAGCATTTGTATTTACAAGCCCTGGCACTCCTGGTGCACTACACTAGGGACTGACAATAAACCAAATAAGCCAAACATTGTAGTTCAATTAATACAGTAATTTTACATAGGGAGCACTTGCACTGTGGCACGGATCAGCCGTGGCACAGCGCCCAAAGCAAAACACCAGCAAAAACATCGTAAACAGAGGAGGCAAACAGAAAAAATGGAGGAGAGACTCAAGCCAATGATGTCAGGTCTAACACGTGTCCCCTCCAGCTGAAATGTGGGGAGAACTACCCTTGACCTAGGGAGTCCTCATCACTAAGGCGGAAAAATCTGGACAGACCATCAGCATTGGCGTGATCTGTACCAGGGCGGTGTTCCACCGTGAAGTCCATCCCCTGTAGGGAAATGGACCACCTCAACAGTTTCGGGTTCTCACCCCTCATCTGCAACAACCGTCTGAGGGGCCTGTGGTCTGTCTGAACTCGGAAGTGAGTCCCAAACAGGTAGGGTCTTAGCTTCTTCAGCGCCCAGACCACAGCAAATGCTTCTTGCTCTATCGCACTCCACCTCTGTTCCCTGGGAAGTAACCTCCTGCTGATGAAGGCTACAGGTACGTCTCGGCCCTCTTCATTCACCTGAGCTAGACCAGCCCCCATGCCATGCTCTGAAGCGTCCGTCTGGACAACAAATTTTTTAGAAAAGTCGGGTGCCTGGAGTATAGGTGCTGTACACATTGCAGTTTTCAGAGTGTCAAAGGCCGTTTGACAGGCGTCAGTCCAGTTCACATTTCGTGTCTGCTTCCTGGAAGTCAACGAAGTCAAGGGGTGCACAATGTTACCATAATCCTTGACAAACCTCCGGTAGTAACCCGTGAGTCCTAGGAAGGCTCTCACCTGAGCTTGGGTTTTGGGTGGTGCCCAAGCCAGGATGGTATCAATCTTGGGTTGCAGGGGGGCTACCTTGCCACTCCCTACTTGGTGTCCCAAGTACACCACAGACCCCTGCCCAATCTGGCACTTACTGGCTTTGATTGTGAGGCCTGCTCCGCGCAGGGCCAACAACACTTCCTGGAGGTGGCGCAAGTGTTCCTCCCAGCTGGCGCTGAACACTGCAATTTCGTCCAGATAGGCGGCACTGAAATCCTCCAGTCCAGCCAAGACCTGGTTGACCAACCTCTGGAAGGTGGCAGGGGCATTCTTCATCCCAAAGGGCATAACCCGGAACTGGTAGTGCCCATCTGGTGTGGAGAATGCTGACCTCTCTTTTGCCCCGTCAGTTAAGGCGATCTGCCAGTACCCAGACGTTAGATCAAACGTACTAAGGTACCGGGCAGCCCCCAACCGATCTATGAGCTCATCAGCTCTGGGGATGGGGTGCGCGTCACTCTTGGTGACTGAATTGAGTCCTCTGTAATCCACACAGAACCGAAGTTCTGGTGAAGCACCAGGCGCTGCAGCCTTCGGGACCAAGACCACTGGGCTGGCCCAAGGATTGCTAGAGGACTCAACCACCCCTAAGGCAAACATTTTGGAGACCTGCTCCTTAACGTATGCTCTGACCTTGTCAGTCACCCTGTAAGCCTTGTGCTTCACAGGAGGACTGTCCCCGGTGTCCACATCATGGACACACCAATGAGTGACACCAGGAACCAAGGAAAACAGATCAGGGAATTGTCCCAACAGTTGGCAACAATCTTGCTGCTGCTCAAGGGTCAGTGTGTCAGAGAGGACAACACCATCCACTGACCCATCTTGCTCTTTTGTTTTTAGGAACCCGGTGGTGCCAGGGGAACAACACCCAGAGACCTCTTGGTTCTTCCTGTTTTGGACCACAGAAACACAGAGTCTTCTAGGCGATTTCAAGGATCGAGTTTTATTGGCTGCAACCAAGTAACAAGCGTCCTAGAAGTACAACAGCACGGTGTGTATATTCTCAGGAGACTGTTCGTTTTTACAGAACCAGCCTTCTCCTTTTATACAAAAATATTACCTTCGGGCAAGAATTCTTTAGTTTACAGTATGGTCATATACATATTTTCACAACAATAGAAAAGCAAAGTCATGATGGCCAGTCTACATTTTCGTGTGTCCAGTTTGTGACAGATTACCCAGCCAGGCCCAGAACTCCCATCAGATATCGATGAAACCCCAATAAAATGGGGCACCTCCTCCTCATAAAACCAGCCATAAAGAAAAAACAGGGACAGGTGTGTGTATGATAAAGCGTGGTTTGTATGCGGTAAATGGTTTATGACATGTTGTGCCTTGATGCTAATCTCGCTCGGCCAGTGGGATGGGGACTGCCCGAACAGGTTTGGCTGGAGGCAGTAAAGGCAGCTCGGCCAGGTCAGAGAAGAGTCAGGAAAGGTGGACGTGTCCTTTCAGCTCGAATTCGGCCTTAGTCAATTGACTATGTAAGGGCAATCACAAAATTGATGCCGCTCACAACATGGAACCTCGAGGGTTCAAGGCAGAAACTACTGTTTTAGGGTGAGTGCATTGCTCGATCACGACGCAAATGCACAGGTACAATGTCCTAATAATTACCGGTCTGCCGATACCAAATTCGTCATGGTATGATGATATTTTGTGACACGAGTGTTGGGCCTCGGTACCATGTCATAGCAGGGTCCAGATTTTTCAGAACCACAGACCCTCCTTTTGCCCTTATATAGGCAATAATTTATGCTAATCTGAGTCCAAATCTGTATTCATGAAGTCATGAAGATGCTGCTGTAGCATCATCCTGTTGCTCAGTTCGTCCCTGGGCACAGGCTTCCTTACACATGAGGTAGCACAGAGGCCACATATTGCAGGAGCGCACTGCACACACAGGCAGAGCAAGAACAGAATGGCTAAGATTATTCCAATGAATATCAGTGTTTTCCATCCCCAGGCAGATATCAGCTCCCAGAACCACCCCAGCAAGGACCAGTCGCCTTTGTCCACATGAATGGACTCAGAGATCTTGTGCAGTTTGGAGATGGCCTGGTACACTGTCGGAGCATTGTCAGGGATGAAAATGCAGCAACTGGATTGGATCACTCTACATGTAAATGTAAATGTATGTAAATGTATTTGAGCTTATATAGCGCACAGCTACCCACAAAGGGTTTCCCAGCGCTTGCTTAGGGAACCCGTCCTGGTATTCCCCTGTGAGATAACCCCGGCAGGGTATCCACAAGGTGAAAGCCAGGCATCCCGCCGCGAGGGGCCGTTGTGGAGATTAAGCAAGCTATTGCCCAGAGTCGCAGAGTGTGAACCCGTGAGTCGAGAAGGCACCGGAGCGAGAATGATCGAGTCAGTGGAATTTTTAGCCGAAGACCCGCCGAGGCGGGGAATTGAACCCTGGTCCAGGGCCAGTCTGCCGCCTCTAACCCCTGAGCCACACTTCTCCACATACCCCACCACGGTCTGCAAGTACAACGTCTAGGGCAGCTCTGTTTTGAAGAGTCATAAGGCGGTCTGACTGGAGCTCTGCAGTCAAGTTACTAAGGGCACCAGCCGTTTCAGTCACGGCGGATTCAACTACCCTCGTCAACTGGCGAATGTTCCTGCTGTTCACCATAGGCCCCCAAAATGGCAGAAAACCTTTTGCGAAATCTCCAAACTCCTGTTCCGCAGTGTCGTCTTTACTCACAACACCTCTAACTGTCCTTGTCCGGTGGTAATCTGCCTCGGCCGTGTAGGTGGGTGGCAGCAGAAACGAGATAAAACATGTGCCCGAGAAGTCAGGGGGCAACCATGTATATGCTCTGTCGTGGCAGACGAAGTAGGTACCCTCAGCTGATAGAAATGAGGGAGAGGTCTGAGACGAGAAAACGTAAATCTGAGTACAGACACTCTTCCCTAACTGAGCTCTAGGGTTTTTGCCATTTCCCTGCAGACACAGGCGACCTTGATGGGGTACTATCCAGATTGGGGAGGATTTCTTTGCTTTCTGGCTTTCAGCTAAGGAAATCCCATACTTAGTCATGTTCCATCGACTGTATGGTGTAAGCTCATCTTTTGGGATCGTTCTAACCGTGTCGATATCCCTACTCATATTTCTGATTCCTGCCACTAATGCCTTGTTGCTTGAATTTCTTCCTGTGGGACGCGGGGGGTACGGTTCTATGGCAAACAGGAATACGGTCTGGAAAGCCCACAGAGAACCATAATAACCAAATGGCAGGACAAAATACGGGATACCCTTATCTGTGGTGTGTGTATCATAAGTCCACATACCCAACAATTCGTAGTGTTTACTACAGACTGGTGCTGGTGTAGGAGCTGGACAAATGAGTTATTTACAAACTCTAATCTTCTGGCAGACTCGTGTTCAGGTAGGGGGTGAAAAGAATGCGGGGACACAGTAGGAGGAGGTGTGGGCTGAGTGTCGTGTACAAATGTGACTCGAAAGGTGAACAGAGTATAGCCCACCAAAAACATCATTATGCTACACAACATTAAAATGCATATTACTAAAAATTGTTTTCTTGCCATCACAGTGCATATTGTTTTTTCAAAATTTGTAGATCTGGCAGGTCTCTCCATCTCTGGAAACTCCATCCTCTAAGTTGCTGCCCGCGGTGGGAGATTGATTCTGCTAAGGAGTGCTTCTGTTCAGTCCAGGGAAACTCCCTTAGACCAACCAGAACTGTCGACCTAACCGTCTCCAGCTGCACTCCAAAGACTGTGGCAACCGCGACCCTAGCAGCAGAACCGGATGGCAGTTCAAAAATCAAAAAATGAGCAAGTTTCCTGGATGAGAGAGCTGCGCAATCAAAAATAGTTCTTGGGGGAAAAGGAAAACTTTATTAGTTCATGTTTATTAGTTCGTTTTTCTTGGCCTCAGATTATACCACTGTTTTCCTGGTATGGTGTGGTCTTCAAACAAGGTTTCAGGTTCTGTAGTGTCCAACTGTATTGATGGTGGCACAAGTCCTTGCAGAATATTATCACTCTCCTTTTCTGTAGCAGTTCCTTTTCAAACGTGCATCACTGAAGGGTAAGAAGCGAGGCACAGTCTCGGTCTCGGAGTCGGCAATTCCCTCCTGGACCCACCTGTCATAGGGCAAGGGTAAAGGTACTCGTTTAACGTGCACGCCGTGCACCCAGCTTTTCTTGCCGTGCACACGGACTGCGGTGCGGGTTGCCAGCAGCACTTGGTGGGGTCCCGTCCAGCGAGGCTGTTCGTTCTTCGTTTGCTGGAAGTTTCGCACTAAAACCCATGTGGCGGGTTCAATAGCGTGGCCTGGATCATCAGGAGCTGGTGGTAGGGAACTGTGAACCTGTTGGTGCAAAATACGTAATTTAGTTGTCAATTCGTACAAATAGTCAATCAGCACAGGATGCTCTACCTCACTAAGCTTCTTGGGTCTGGGCACTCCCCATATGTTGGCCGGACGACCGAACACTATTTCGTAGGGACTAAGTTTCACTCTAGAGTGCACAGTCATTCTGGTGGATAGGAGTGCTAAGGGTAGAGCGTCAGGCCATGTAAGGCCTGTGCTCACTTGGATCTTGGCAAGCTTCAACTTCAAAGTGCCGTTATAGCATTCTACTAATCCAGCTGATTGGGCTGATTTGTCCCACGAATTCACTCCCATTATCACTCCAGACCACTCGAGGCATTCCAAATCTAGGGAAGAATTCTTTGACAAGGGCTTTAGCTGTGGATAAGGCAGTATTGTCCTTAAGGGGATATGCTTCTACCCATCTTGAAAAGGCACAAACAACCACGAGTACGTATTTCAGATTGTTGCACCTTTCCATGTGGATGAAATCTAGCTGCAAAACCTCGAACGGATACGTTGGAGGCGCAAAATGACCAGCTGGAGTTGGGGTTCCCCTACCAGGATTGTGCTTCAGACATACCATGCAATTCTTGACCACATTCTCTGCACATTTTGGGATTCCACTGTTCTGCCATACTGGAGCCAACAACTTACAGATCCCTTTCACACTGATGTGAGCCATTCCATGAGCCATTGTCACCACCGCAAGCACATACGCATCGGGTAGCAGCCATTTCTGATGCTCTGACAATTCAACCCAACAACCATTCGCATCCAATTTGCCCTTGCTTTCTCTCCATTCATTCACCTCTTTCTCTGTGGCGTCGGATTGAATAGACTTCACACTCTCAATAGTGTCTTCACACATGCCAACATCACCTACCCATCTTGCAGGGCCTGCAACACACATTCGGCTCACCACATTCCTGGCTATTTCTTTCGCGACTTCATCAGCAAATGCATTGCCACGACCAACATCATCAGTCACTCTCTTGTGAGCGCTACATTTTACAATCGCAACTTGTAAGGGCAAAGTCAGTGATTCAAGAAGCTCATTCACCAACTGACCATGCTGGATCTTGGCTCCATGAGAAGTCAGGAATCCACGTTCACGCCACAATCGTCCTAAACTGTGAGCCACGCCAAAGGCGTATTGGCTGTCTGTGTACACATTCACTCGTTTTCCTTTTGCCAACACACATGCTCTTGTAAGTGCAATTAACTCAGCTGCTTGCACAGAATTGTGTGGGATACGTGTGGTTTCTACAATCGTGTGCAATGTTGTCACAGCATATGCTGCAGTCGGATCACTGAAATAATATAGACTGCCAAAATATCGACCTGCAAAAATATCGTTGCCAAAATATCGACTGACAAAATATCGACTTTCTATCTACAAACAGGTGAGTACAAAAATATCGAGTACAAAATATCGTTAACAATAATATAGATGTAAAAAATATCGACTTTATTAAAAACAGTGTTAAATTAAATTAATATTACATTTAAATGACTAAAATATACTTAAAAATACTTAAATTAAATTATAATAATTAAATAATAAATGAAAATAATTTAAAAAAAATTTACAATCTTATTTGTTGACCCTGAACCCTAAAATATACCCCTTTACCCAAAAACCCAAAACTGACCCTGAACCCTAAAAATACCCCTTTACCAAAAACTAAAAACTGACCCTGAACCCTAAAAATGCCCCTTTACCCAAAAACTGAAAACTGACCCTGAACCCTAAAAATGCCCCTTTGCCCAAAAACTGAAAACTGACCCTGAACCCTAAAAATGCCCCTTTACCCAAAAACTGAAAACTGACCCTGAACCCTAAAAATACCCCTTTACCCAAAAACTGAAAACTGACCCTGAACCCTAAAAATGCCCCTTTACCCAAAAACTGAAAACTGACCCTGAACCCTAAAAATGCCCCTTTACCCAAAAACTGAAAACTGACCCTGAACCCTAAAAATGCCCCTTTACCCAAAAACTAAAAACTGACCCTGAACCCTAAAAATACTCCTTTACCCAAAATTTAGCAATATTATTTAATTACCAATTCATTATTAATTAACAATAACAATAAAGTAAATATATTAGCACATTAGCTGTAATTATTTTAATAATTAATATTATTTTTTCCCAATTAATTACTTAATAATAACACAAAATTATATATTAAAATGTACTCTAATTAATGTAATTAACTAATTACAATTAATCAATTACCAATTAATTACTAATTCAAAATATGTACAAAATTATATTAATTAATTAACTCATTATTATTAATTATCAATTAATTATTAATTATAAATATTTACAAACATATATTAATTAATTAATTATTATTAAATTACTTCCCACCCTATTCCCCTATAAACCCACAACCCGCTACAGAATTACATAACGCAATTATTAAAAAAACAAATTCCATTTAATAAAATATTTTATAACATTAATACACACTTTTCACACATATTATTACATAAAAATACACTATAAAATATTATATATTATTAAAAATTCGATATTTTTGCTATCTATATTTTAAACAGTCGATATTACTTCACTTACCTGAAAAACGATATTTTTGTAGTCGATATTATGTCCAGTCGATATTTTGTCCAGTCTATATTTAAAACTCGATATTATGTCCAGTCGATATTTTGGAGTCGATATTTTGTCTGTTCACCGCTGCAGTCGTATCACCATTTGGCAACTTGAAGCATGAACCATCAACCCATAAAGCATCATTACATTCAGGAAGGGGAGTGTCCTGTAAGTCTACTCTCTCTTTTGCCTCTTCTTCTGTCCTAAAGCAGCAATCATGTGTCTCGACCTCCTCTGTCTCTGCTGGACTGGGCAATAATGTCGCTGGGTTGAGTGTATCACACCTCTTTATGTGGATGTGACTCGCTAACAGTGTCAGCTCATAACTTGACAGACGAGCACTAGTTAAGTGCTGTGTCTTTGTTCTGTTTAGCAAAATGTCTACTGCATGTGGGACCATAACTATCAGTGCGTTATTCATTACTAACCCAGCAGAATGTCGAATACAGACAGCCGCTGCAGCAGTGGCCCTCAAGCAACTTGGCAATGCCTTAGCTACGGGATCTAGAGTTGCTGAAAAGTACGCGCATGGATGCTGCTTGTCCCCAAAACATTGTGTCAGGACTGATAATGCGCAACCTTCCTTTTCATGCACATATAATGTAAAAGGCTTACTGTAGTCAGGGTTACCCAACACAGGAGCCGAACACAATGCATCACGCAATTCGTGAAAACTTTTCTGACAATCTTCAGACCACGGAATGGGTTTTGGTGTATCCTTGCAAGTTAATGCCACCAAAGGTTTGGCCAATAATGAGAAATTTGGTATTCATTGCCTGCAGTATGATGTAATAACCAAGAAAGCACGCACTTCTCTCTGTGTCCTTGGGACACCCAATTTTGCAATTGCCTGTATTCTCTCTGGGGTCAGCTTCCTTCCCTCCTTCGATAAGATGTGACCTAAGTAGGTCACTTCTTGTCGACAAAATTGCAATTTCGAAAGAGACTTTGTGCTTCATGTCACATAAATGGCGCAACAATGATAAAGTGGCTTGCTTGCAAATCTCCTCAGTATCTGCAGTGAGTAGCAAATCGTCTACATACTGAATAAGTGTCGCACCATCAGGTAGAACAATTGTGTCAAGCTGTGATTTCAGAGCCTGACTGAATATAGATGGACTTTCACAGTAGCCCTGAGGAGCGCGTTTGAAGCGGAAGCTTCGGCCTCCTAAATTGAAGCCAAAAATATCTCTGCTCTCCTCGGCGATCGGGATACTGAGGAAGGCATTCTTCAAGTCAATCACCGAGAACCAAGTGGCTGAAGCTGGAACCATAGTCAATTAGGCAGTGACATCAGGAACAATGGGAAACTGTGGCACAACAATCTTGTTAACTTCTCTAAGATCAATCACAAATCTGTACACAGGTGGCTGAGACGGATCAGTACGCTTTAAAACTGGCAGAACAGGACTGTTACAAACGTTACCTGTTGTCTCTTCAATGACATCTTTCTCAATCAGATCATAAACGATTGCTAACAACGCCTTTTCACCTTCGCTAGAGATCTTGTATTTGGGAATACGTGGCAACCTAACATTGGCTTTCAATGTTATGGCATATAGCGCTATCTCCAAAAGACCCACATCATTAGAACTAGTAGCCCAAAGTATATCCGGAAGAGATGACAATTCTATTGGGACATTCTCCCTTGACAAATTCATTGGAGAAACCACTTTCTTACCTAGGGTAAGTTGTACTCCCGAAGGAGAACAGTACAAAGTGGCATATAATCTCTTCAACAGATACAATCCCAACAAGTTTTCACCACAACCTGTTGTAAGAATGAGGGGTGCTTCCAATTCACATGGCCCAACAGAAAGGGACATAGGACTAGAAATCGGGTTCCTAACCGGGGCGCCAGAAAAACCTACTGAAACGTTCATTTCGCCAGACAGAGGTGCGCCAGGGAGTTTTGAGTGCATCATAGAACTCTTTGTAGCACCAGTATCCAAAAGAAAGGGTTCTGACACACCTGATGTAATCACCTCAACATAAGGTCCATTCTGATCTACTGGAACCGAAACAACTCCCTCTCTTTGTCCATGGCTGTCCTAGCAATCATTACCCTCATTCTCGTTTTCTGCATAATAGTCATCAGCATAGTACTGAGCTGTCCTAGAAGACGCATTATTCTGTTGGTCAAAGCTGTTCATAGATTTCTGAGGCGGAAAAGAAGGAGCATTCTGGGGGACATTTCCACGGCCCCTACCTCTAGGAGCCTATTGAACACCTCTACCTCTCACACCAGAAACACCATTCAATCGTCGCAATAAAGTCGGACAACTATTCTTGAAATGATCCTCTTCCTTGCAATATGTGCACTGATTCGGACCATACGGTAAACGCTGTTGAGAAGACTCATTTCTTTGTGAGTTTCTTGAATACTGCTGTGGTTGCTGATAATCTTGCTGATTATTATTATGAGGTGGATAAGGTTGCTGGAGAAGGACTTTAGTTTTCAAATCCTTAGTCTTTTCGTCTGCCTTCTCTAGCTCGTCTTTGCGCCTATTCTCATAGTACTGGGCTGTAGCTAAAATCTGCACTGACGTGGAAACAGCCCAAGCACTTTCTCAATCTTTCAATTTATTACACAGTTCAGGAAGCAAATTATGTACAAACTTGTCAACAAACAATCTTTGGCCACCCTCAGTAGCCATATCCTGACCACTATGATCGACGAAAGTCTCTTCAAACCTCGTGAAAAAGTCAGACACATTCTCATCTTTCTTCTGCTTGCATGCAGACAACTTGTCCCAATTCACACGTAATTCAGGCATTTAAGTCTTCATATACGTGATAATTCTACCAGGGAGTTCTGCTACCAAAGGTTCGGGCTTGGAGCCACCAACTTGTCTAGCATCAGCAGTAGCAATATTAGCCCATGTATCACCCAACTCTTGATCATGATCTGCATGACGAATCTTACCCCATAAAGGTTGTGGAACAACATTACCAAACAACATGTCTACATCGGCTAAATTCATTATACATGAACTGGCAGTCTGTGATAACTCTTTATAATACCCTGCAGGATTTTTGCGAGGATCAGGTAATGTCTGCTTGAGCGCTAAAACTTCAGATCTTTTCCAGGGGACATGTACCCATACACGCTGGAAATGTGGTGGAATTGCTGGATTCGCATTCGCATCGCCTTCCCTCCAAACTGGAGGAACCTCTCTCATGGAAATCTGTCGCGCTTTCTTCCTACCTGCCATGTCCTGCTCATACAGTGATCTAGAATTTCCTCCTTTACTCCTATAAGACAACAGCATCTCTATTGCTTGTTCAACATCGCACCTACAATCATGCCTTCTGCGAACTTGAATCGCACACGAAGTAATTCAGTCATGTCATATTCTGGATCATTTTCCCTCACATCTTCGCGGAGATATAGGCACATTTGCTCAAATACATATCTCTGTGTAGACGCTTCCCACTGACTGAAAACTTCCATAACGGACTGAACATCATACTTTACAGTATCGGTTACCCATTTACGTGCCAACTCATTCAGCACTTCTCTTTCCTGATAGTCAGGCAGTCGACTTCGCAACTGTCTACGTTCTGTATTACGGGTCGTTTTAGGCGACCCAAAGAAAGGTGAGAAAAGACCAGTGACAGTGTTTGTCACTCTCTGTCGAACAGAAGGAGAAGCTGGTGGAAGGGCAGAAATGCCAGAAAAGACAGGCTGATGTAAAGTAGAAGTCGAGGCAGTAGCAGAAAGAGTATCAGGATAAGCAATTGGAGCGGTAGGCGAAGTTGTAGAAAAAGCAGATGGAGAATGTAGCAAAGGCGGCGGCCCTTGAGAGGGCTGCGCCGGAGAAGTAGAAACCAGCTGAAGAGGAGCTGGTGCTTGTGTAAGAACTGGAGTTCGTGCGCCGGGGCGCGGTATAACAAAGCGTTGCGGGGGTGCAGTAGCACTTTGTGCATAGGGAGGTGGAGAACTCAATAAGTGGGACATTAGAGGATCGCTATCAAGTTTCTCCGTTGATCCTTGCCCTTTACGTGGCAATACTGGGTAGCATTTGTCTACTGCTAACTTCTTGCTTCTGAGCATTTGTTCACTCTCTTGCTCTTCCTCATTATCCCTGTATGCAACGGCAGCTTGTACCATTGACATACCTCTTTTATTTTTCTTTGCTAATTTCATTTCTTTCTGTTTGGCTTCCTTGCGCCATAGGCGAAAAGAGTCAAACATCGCCGGCCGGGCTTTCTTCTTGAACAGTTTGACCTCGAGATTATCTAAGATTTCTGTGTCAAAGCTACCATATTGGGGCCATTTTAAAACACCATCTTTTCTGGTGTATTTTATCCACACTTCATTATATGTGATGGGGCCTACTCCGTGCTTTATATAGAGCTCATATGTTGGAGTTCCAATCGGAGGAACCGGACACGAATCCTCTAATCGGGAGTCCTTACTACAACCAAGACAAAACAAGTTTCCAAGTCTGCTAAAACCAGGCATCTTCGCCCACTAGTCTAGCTTCAAACTTCAAAGGATTATCGAATATGATATTCTTGTGAATACACGAGTCCCTCGGTTTTGGAGCTTGCAAGTTCCAAATCAAAGTGTATCTCAAGGATACCAAAACTAAGAACAGAACTAAGGACTCAGAGACGCTCCACTTATACTTAACTGAAGTATTGATGATCGATGACGTCACTAGAAGACTCGTCTATCGTTTCGCTCTACCAAGTATCGATGGGTCCAAAACAGGGCGATAGTCAGGGCAGCAGTCCTTTGTAGCCATCGGGATGCGGGGAACCTCGCAGCAAAGACCTTCGGAACTATGTCGACATACAGGGGTCGCTGAAGTGGCTGGCCGTCCTCTGGAATTTTCACACAAAGCTCCTCACGAACATCTGGCTTGGACCGACACCGCTTGATACCGCCCCGAGTTGGGCACCAAACTGAGGTATCGGGTTTTTAGGAACCCGGTGGTGCCAGGTGAACAACACCCAGAGACCTCTTGATTCTTCCTATTTTGGACCACAGAAACACAGAGTCTTCTAGGCGATGTCAAGGATCGAGTTTTATTGGCTGCAACCAAGTAACAAGCGTCCTAGAAGTACAACAGCACGGTGTGTATATTCTCAGGAGACTGTTCGTTTTTACAGAACCAGCCTTCTCCTTTTATACAAAAATATTACCTTCGGGCAAGAATTCTTTAGTTTACAGTATGGTCATATACATATTTTCACAACAATAGAATAGCAATGTCATGATGGCCAGCCTACATTTTCGTGTGTCCAGTTTGTGATAGATTACCCAGCCAGGCCCAGAACTCCCATCAGATATCGATGAAACCCCAATAAAATCAGGCACCTCCTCCTCGTAAAACCAGCCATAAAGAAAAAACAGGGACAGGTGTGTGTATGATAAAGCGTGGTTTGTATGCGGTAAATGGTTTATGACATGTTGTGCCTTGATGCTAATCTCGCTCGGCTAGTGGGATGGGGACTGCCCGAACAGGTTTGGCTGGAGGCAGTGAAGGCAGCTCGCCCAGGTCAGAGAAGAGTCAGGAAAGGTGGACGTGTCCTTTCAGCTCGAATTCGGCCTTAGTCAATTGACTATGTAAGGGCAATCACAAGATGTATGCCGCTCACAACATGGAACCTCGAGGGTTCAAGGCAGAAACTACTGTTTTAGGGTGATTGCATTGCTCGATCACGACGCAAATGCACAGGTACAATGTCCTAATAATTACCGGTCTGCCGATACCAAATTCGTCATGGTATGATGATATTTTGTGACACGAGTGTTGGGCCTCGGTACCATGTTATAGCAGGGTCCAGATTTTTGAGAACCACATGGCCCAAGGACGGCTAGAGGACTCAACCACCCCTAAGGCAAACATTTTGGAGACCTCCTCCTTAATGTATGCTCTGACCTTGTCAGTCATTCTGTAAGCCTTGTGCTTCACAGGAGGACTGTCCCCGGTGTCCACATCATGGACACACCAATGAGTGACACCAGGAACCAAGGAAAACAGATCAGGGAATTGTCCCAACAGTTGGCGACAATCTTGCTGCTGCTCAAGGGTCAGTGTGTCAGAGAGGACAACACCATCCACTGACCCATCTTGCTCTTTTGCATACAGGAGGTCAGGAAGAGGCTCACTCCCCTCCTCCATTCCAGCATCTGTAGCTAGGAGCATGCCCACTTCGGACCTTTCTAAGTGGGGCTTCAAACGGTTGACATGCAGGACCCTCAAGGGGTTCCTGGGAGATTTCAAGTCCACCAAGTAGGTGGCATCGCTCTTCTTCTCCACAACCTTAAAGGGTCCAGTCCACCTGTCCTTGAGCGCACAAGGTTCCACAGGGGACATGACCCAAACTTCCTGACCAGGCTGAAGTTCGACCAGAGTGGCATTCCGGTCGTACCACCGCTTCATCTCTTCCTGGCTGGCCTCCAGATTTGCCTGAGCAAGATCCCTGAATCGCCTAGTCTGGTTCCTAAAGGCCAGCATGTAACTGTATACATCCTGGGGAGGTTTCTTGGGAGATTGCTCCCAGCCTTCTTTGACCAGACTCAAAGGTCCTCTTACCGGGTGACCATACAAAAGCTCAAAGGGGCTGAACCCTAGGGACTTCTGTGGCACCTCACGGTAAGCAAACAGTAGGCATGGCAAGAGGACGTCCCATTTCCGCCTCATTGGTTCTTCAAGACCCATGATCATGCCTTTAAGGGTCCGGATGAATCTCTCAACCAGCCCATTTCCTTGGGGGTGGTAAGGAGTGGTGAACTTGTAGGTTACCCCACACTCCTTCCACAGAGACTTCATATAGTTGGAAATGAAGTTGGTGCCCCGGTCTGACACCACCTCTCTGGGGAACCCCATGAGGGAGAAAACACCCATCAGTGCCCGTCCCACCACGGGGGCCGTCACTGTTCGGAGAGGGATGGCTTCCGGGTACCGTGTGGCATGGTCCACCAAGACCAGGATGAACCTGTTGCCCAGGGCTGTCTTGGGGTCCAGTGGCCCAACAATGTCAATCCCCACCCGGTCAAAGGGGGTACTGACGACTGGAAAAGGTTGGAGGGGAGCCTTCCGCTTCCTTTTTTTTTTTTTACTCTTTTTATTGGATTTTATACAACGAAAAGACAATACAACACATAAGACAACCCCCAGCCCCCCCCCCCACCCCCCCCCCTGATCGGGCAGATTGAATGTAGAACAAAAAGAATTTCAAAAGCTTATAAATCATAATAGTACATAAAATTAAATATTTAAATTAACAGATAAATCATCAAAATACAAATATGCATTAGAATAGATGGGTATACATTGCATCTAAACAGTTTTAGCCAAATTATTGTTAATTGAATGTCTGAAGTTCAGACCATTCTATTATAGGAGACCATATTTTTTTTTTTTTTTTTTTTAAACCTTTATTGATAAAAAGCACAGTACACAGCGTCTGCCTACAACCCCTCAGGGCCGGCTGCTATGACATATAGGAGAAGGATATAATAAAACCAATCGGACAGAACGCCTTTAAAACAGTCTCTGAGCACATAATATCGTATGGAGCCTAGAACCATAGTACAAGGATAGAAAAAGGTTTAATTTTATGATTTTGTGGAGTACAATTTCTAAAACTACAAAGAGAGTAGAAGCTAATAACTGACCAGGATAGCTATCATCATCCAAGGAGCACCCAGGAAGGAGGCGTAATAGAGGAAGGCATGTGTCAGAAGGCAATTTCACCGTCCTCAAAGAGCGAAGGCCAACCGCTATGTCGCATAATGTTACGAAGCAATAAACCCCTTGACAACACTAAACCCCAACCCCAAGGAAACAAAGAGGTGTAGAAGAAAAAGAAACAGAAAAAAGAAGAAAAGGAAAGAGGGCCATAGAAACAAAGAGAAAACATACAACACATCCCATCCCCCCACCCTGCATACCAGCGGAAGGCCACGGCCCACCCCCCCCCAATAGGCATGCCTGTCGCCCCAAGAGAACCCCCAAGTGGGAAAGAGAATAAAGAGAGTGAGAGAAAACCATCCCACTCTCCAACTCTCAGAAGAGGTGGGAGGAGGCAAATTTAGTATACTCCCGGTCCCCACCGGCCCCGTAAACATCCCCAACCACAATTATCATCAGCACGACAGTAATGGCAATCAAAACTGGAGGTGGGGAAAGACATTTCCAAACATGCGAATAAATCAATCAAAAAGCAGTCCCATCCCAGTCCCAGCCCGTCAACACGTACATAGCACTAAAGAAGTCGCCTAGCCCTGGCCCGATCTTGGGAGACCCCGTGTATCCACCCCCCGCAAGAAGCCACAACCATAGGAGAAGGGAGAAAGCAAAAGAACAAAGAAACCGCCTAACCCTGGCCCGATCTCGGATGTCCCTCAGGACACACCCCACGTCGAGCGCCAACCCCCTCCACAACAAAGAGACCAGATGTAAGCAAAGAAGAAGGGGGAGACTCACGGTTACAAAATGGACGGCGCAAAACACCCATCAATGTATTGATCCCAAACAAAAGAGTCTCAAATTTTTCCTGATAGCACAAACACAACAGGGGAAAAAGCGCAAGCTTCGACGATAGAGTCTTCAAGGGGGCCAAAAATCGCTCAGCTAGCAGTCCCATTGCCGATGATGGTGGTGGAAACAAAGAAGCAGTCCCCAAATGTGTAAACAATGTATCACAGGCAGAATCGGTAGGCCGTCGTCCGCAGGCGCCAGTCAAGTCGTCCCGGGTCTCACCACCGCTAGAATCATTTGGTAACACTGTTGCAACCCCAGGCACCAACAGGGAAGTGTACAATTGTAGCTGGGAATAGTCTCTCCGAGACAGCTCCGAATCGAGGGCTATGCCATCGAGTTTCTCACACAGCCTGTGGGAGTCGTGAAACAGCACCGATCTGAAGTCGCTGAGGGCAGACAGGATATCAACATAGAGCAGGATAGGCTGCGGTCCCCCTGTGCCCGGGACACAAGCGGGTGTAGTCCAGGCAGTCCCCGGCCCAGCCATGCTGCCGCAGGCACGGAGCGAGGGTGGGCGATCATCTTCACTCCGAGAGTCGGCGGGTACAGCCATATCGCCCACAAGCCGATCTCGTAATCTTGGGGGGGTCAGACAAAAATCCCCAGTTGCCTCGTCTCACATTACAGCCAGCTGTAGTCCCAAGTCGCCAGTGAGGGGACCCCCTTGGCCGGAACAGGGCGGCAGGGCGGGCGGGCGAACCACAGTGTCCGAGCAAGTCCCGTTGCGTAGTCTAAGCAGCCCTCGCCCAGCTCGTAGCAGAGGAGCCGGCCATATAGTGCGGTCCACTCACCGAGCGCGAGGTGGTCGCGGTATCTAACACTCAACAGCAACCAGTGCGCCGCGGTCCGCGATCAGGAAAGGGGCAGCTCCTCACGGGCTGTGGGCATCTTGCGGGCAGGCCGGTCGTCTTTGCTCCGTCGAGGTCCGGCATCCGGTGGCGATGTACGCTGGGGACAGGGCGTCGGGACGGGTACCAGGCTATCTCCGCCTTCCGGACGAGCTGAGACTCCGGAGGAACATGGGCGATGTCAGCGCGCTGTCTCCAGCCGAACAGGCGTTGAATTGAGCAGGATATAGAGCAGGATAGTACTGCGGGACTAAAGGACCGGCGGAGCCGGGAGCTTACGCGTCCGCTCCGGTCGCCATCTTGGCTCCTCCCTCGGAGACCATATTTTTAAACCTTTTATTCTACGTTTCCTACCTTTAGTTTTATATATTGCGATTTCTAAATTAAAAATTGCTAACAGTCTTGACAACCACTGTTGATATGAGGGGGCGATAGGATCTAGCCAAGCCGATGCTATACAGATTTTTAAAACGGCCATTGAGATAAAAATCAGTTTGTGACCAGTATTCAAATTAGTACTGTTTACTAAGCCTAATAGGATTGCTTGATCAGATAGATTAACCACAGTTTTAAGGATTAATGAGAGGAAATGTTCAATTTTTGATTTGAGAGAGGTTAAAGCGGGACAAGATGAAAAAATATGTATACAATCCGCATCTTGTAAGTTATAGCGAAAACAACATGTTCCTCTCCCATTACCCCATTTGGCAATTCTATCTGGAGTATAATACATGAGGAAGCATATTTTATAAAATTGTGTTTGTAATTTGGTTGACATGAGTACAGTTTGTGATAGCTCAATTACATACTCAAATTCATCAGATGAGATTATAAATTTCTTTTGCCATTTCTGAATAATCTTCTGCCTGTCATCAGGTAAATATGTAAGTAATAATTGGTAAAATCCCCCAATCCGTATTTTTTCCTGATGATGGCTAAGGAATTCAGCTATGATGTTTTTAGGCATATTGTCTTCTCTCCTCACTCGTCGTATTAAAAAATCTCTAATTTGGAGATATTTAAAGAAATCTCTCCATTCAAGATGATACTTGTCTTTCAAAAATTCAAAAGAATATATCCCTTCTGCAGAGAAGAAACAACCTATATTAGTAATTCCAGCTGTGATCCATCTATCAATATAGGTATCTTTAATAATGTCTGGTAAGAGGGGGTTATTTTGTATTGGAGTATAGACAGATAACCGTCCCAAACCTATCATTTTCCTCACAGATTTCCAAACTTTAAGCACGGCTATGAGTGTTTTTAGTTTAACTTTTTTATGATAACTATCAAAGAGATATCTCCAAAGATAGCCAATACTTCTATCATCTAATATTATTTGATGAATAGTCGGTGCGTCTTTATCCCGAGATATCCCTATTCCGTCAAGAAAAAAAACTCATGATTATAAAACAAGACTGTTGTCCAATAATATAACCTGAGGTTTGGGAGACTTAACCCTCCTCTTTCTTTGGGAAGTGTGAGAAGTTTATAGGCACGGCGGGGTTGAGTATATGCCCAAATAAAATCCGTAAAGATACGTTCCATTATTTAAACCATTGATCTGAGATTTCCAGATTGATCGCTCTAAATAAAAACAAAAGTTTTGGAAAGTAGACCATTTTTAGAGCATTTATCCGTTCTATCAAAGAAAGATGTAAATTATTAATACGCCGAAGGTCTTTTTGTATTTTATTTGAAATAGGTTTAAGGTTCAGATCGACTAAATTCTCTAGTTCAGAAGTTATTGTAACCCCTAGATAAGTGGCTGAATTTGTTATACGTGAGTCTATCATAGCACAATTGTTGTTAATAATTATTTGGGTTTTCCCTCGATTCAAGGCATATCCTGAAATAGTGCCAAATATTAGTGCCTCCTGTTCAATAATTGGCATAGCCAAGTTTGGGTTAGCAGTGACAATGGCAATATCGTCTGCATAAGCGAGAATTTTTGTTGAGTATTCGTTTATCCGGATGGGAGTTATAGTACTAATATTTTGTAATCTCCTAATAAAGGGATCAATATAGAGAGCGAACAACAGCGGGGAGCAAGGGCATCCCTGCCGTGTTCCTCTCGAGATTTTTAGTACTTTTGAATTCCCTCCATTAACCATCACCGTCGCCTGAGGATTAATATAAAGTTTTTGTATTGCTTGTATAAATGTATGATTGAAGCCGACCCTGGACATTGCCTGCCACAAGAATGGCCAGGAGACCCGGTCAAAGGCTTTCTCGGCATCAAGTAAAATAAGTGCCATCGGGTCAACTGCCACCTGGGTGTAGTCAAACAAGCTGATTACTCTCCTTGTGTGGTCGGTAGTGTCTCTCCGGGAGCCTTCCGCTTCCTTCCGCTTTTCCCACTTGCCTGGCAAGTGTGACAGGTTTTACAATGGATGTCTACATCCCTTCTCATCTGAGGCCAATAAAAATGGGTGACAAGCCTGTCATAGGTCTTGTCCTGCCCCAGATGTCCAGCTAAAGGAACGTCATGAGCCAAACCCAGTAGGAAGGCTCTGAAGCGCTGGGGTACCACCAGCACACGGGCTGACCCAGGCTCAGCAGCCTTAGGCTCGCTATACAGGAGGTCGTTCTCCCAGTAAACAAAATGTGACCCTGACTGATCACCTGTGGATTGGGCTGAGGCCTGCTGCCTCATGCCCACAAGAGAAGGGCACACTTTCTGTTCTGCACAAAATTCCTCCCTGGAGGGACCACCATGCAGCTGCCAGTGGGTCAGCTCGGGTAGGTCTCCCAGTTCAGCAACTTGTTCCCCTGTGGGCTCCAGGGCATCCCCCTCAGGGTCTACCTCATCCTGGACCACCGGAACTATGGGGGCCGGTTTCCCACGCCTCCGGCCTCTTCTCTTCACAGCTGGGTCCTGATCCATACTTTCAGGCTCCGGGACCCCATCAACACCCTTACTCGCTGTCATCGATCGAGTGGCTGCACACACCCACTCTGGCACACCCAACATTTTCAAATGTGTCTCCCTCTCCACCTTAGCCCAAGGGGAGTCTTCCAAATCATTGCCCAAGAGACAATCAACAGGCATGGCGGGCCTTACAGCAACTTGAAGAGTACCTGAAACTCCCCCTCATTCAAAGGGAACCTGAGCTACCTCACACTCTTTCTGGGAGTTGTCAGCAGCTACTACAGGGTAGAATGCGTGGGGAACCACCTGCTCTCTGGACACCAAGTGACACTTGACAGCTGTCACACTCGCTCCGGTGTCTCTGAGAGCTTCCACTCTATGGCCATTAATGGTCACCCACTGCCTATATTTACTAGTGTTACTAGGCAGAGGGGGTGGAGGGACCATTTGCATGTCTCCTAGCGAGACCAGGGACATCTCTGCGGGACCCCTCCCACCAGGGGCAACCATCTCCTCCCCTCCCAGGGCTACACTCGCCAACTGACGGGGGGTGCACGTGGTGGTGCACGTGGTGGTGCATTAGAATTCTTCATGGGACACTGGGGGTCATAATACCGGTGTCCCACCTGCCCACAACTGTAGCAGGTTAGGGGGCCCCTATGAACAGGTTTACCTGTCGGGGCCCCTGGCTTCTTCACAGGGGGAGGCTGGGAACCTTTCCCTTGGTTCCATTGGGGATAACTTTGGGGCCCTTTCTGAGACTCCTTCTGTTTACCCTTGTCCCCCCACTCTTCTGCTGGGGACCCTGCCCACCTTTGGCTGAGTCTCCCACTGGACCCTTGTGGACCCTGGTACTGACCCAGCGGTCCGCCTCCTCAGCAAGTTTTCTAGGGTTAGATATCTTGCTATCAATAAGGTGCTGGCGCAGCTCTGGAAAACAGTTATTAGACAAATGCTCCCAAGCAAACAAATCATAAAGAGCTTCATAACTTTCCACTTTGCTGCCCTTTTCCCAACCATCCATGGCTCTGCAAAAAAATGACACATATTCAACCCACGTCGTACCAGGCAACTTCTTACATTCTCTAAAGGCTTGTCTGTACTTTTCTGGTGTTAGGCCATACCTTAACATTAAAGCATCTTTCATATGAGCATAAGACATCCTATCCTCAACAGGCATCTCTAACAGGGTATCTCTCCCCTCATTCACAAAGCGACCCCACAACCCCGCTCCCCAATCCTTCTCAGGGACCCGGTGGGCCAACAATGCAAACTCATACGCTTTAAACCATTGACCAATATCTTCATTCTTATGATAATCTTTAATCACATCTTTAGGAAAATAAGATCTAGTTTCTGCAGGCACAGATGGGATGCTGCCACCAGAGGGATTCAATTCTAAACTTTTAGCTTTGAGCTCCAACTCCCTCAACCTGGTATCACGCTCCAAAGCTAACTTTTCTCTTTCAAACTCCAACCTTTTGATCTCCAAATCAGCTTCTCTTCTGCCTTTTGCATTTTCTAACTCCAACTGCCCATTTATCTTAAGCCTTGCCATTTTTATGTTGTATTCTCGCTCTTTCGCCCTTTCTTCTCTTTCTTCAGGGGAAAGACCTTTGGAGGAAGCACTGCTACCGGGAGAGGACACATGACCATTCACTGGTACCTCCTCATCCCCTTCCCCTGGCGGTACCACCACCGCATCAGAGGGATCTCTGGACTCTAACCAGGCCTCCAAAGCTTTGATAACTTCCGGTTTGTTTCTGCAGTTTTTGGTAGGAACTTTCAACTGCTTGCAATAATGATCCAGTTGCTTTCTGCTGTAATCCTGGATCTTACTTCTATCAAATTCCTCCTCAACAACAACAAGTGGAGTGACTCCGGCATCTCTCATGGCCAAAACTGGCAGTGTTCAAAAATCAAGCTTCAGAAAAGCGGAGAACAAAAATAGAATCCTTCCAAATTAGATTGTGGCGGCGCTATGGTCTCCTTTCACTATGTAGCGCACACTAATCACTGCACATGGGTCATAAATGCAAACTTCAAATCCTCACCGCTGACCCACCAATGTTAGACTTGGCTGTCTCTAGTTGGCAGAGGTATGTACTTCTGACAAATAGGGACTCACCTCCTCTAGTCAGGGCAAGGGGATCACACACTTAGATAACCCCTGCTCACCCCCTTGGTAGCTTGGCAAAGCAGACAGGCTTATCTCAGAGGCAGTGCGTTAAGCATTTATGACCACATACAGTAATAAAGTGAATACACTACAAATGGACACGACACAGTAGTATTATAAAAATAAGGATTTTTATATAAGGCTTAGCACAAGACCAAATAACGACAAAAATATACCACGATCTTAATAAATACTCCTGGAAGGGAAAATAATAGTTCAAAGGTAGTTTCTTCTTAGCACAAAGTCTTTAGTATCAAAAGCAACTCTTCTTCTTTAAAACACAGTTCTTGGCAACAATGTAACCCACACGGGAGTCACACAACATTGAGGCAAAGTTAATCCAAAGGTTCGGTGTCGACCGCGAGGAGCCCTACGTCGAGCCCGGAGTCGAGCAGACCCCACAACACAGTACCTTGGAAAAACGAAGCACACGATGATCAGCGGCGTCGAGATGTCCGGCATCGCGTCTTCGGCGTCGATCCGGCCTCGGAGTCGGGGCGACTCGCAGCGGCGTCGACAGATGTCAGGCAGGAGCAGCGCTCACGAGGCGAAGCAGGATACGGCGTCGTCGTCGATGTCGATGATGATGTTGCAAGAGTGAGCAGCGCTCACGGCGTCGAGAGGGCTCGAAGTTGATGCGATCAGCGGCGGTGCAGACACGAGGTCACTTGGAGCTGGAGCCGAACTCACTACTCACTGGCGTTGCTGCTGGCGTCGATCGGGCCCGGCGGCCGGCGTCGAGGAAGCGGGACACTGGAGCCGTTACTCACGATGTCGAGCTGGATTCGGCGGCGTCCGTCGGCGTCGAGATTGCTGGATTCTTTCAGAGGTGCTGGATTCACAGGTTCCAGCAAACAGCACTTTTTAGCAGATGAAGTCCTTTAGCCCTGTGACTTCAACAGGAGGCTGGCACTCTTCCAGCCCTTGGTGATTTTCTTAGCAAAGTTTGAGAGTGCACACACAGTTCCTCTCTCCTGGTTCCTTGGCAAAAATAAAGAAGCAATGCAGGATTCCCCCCAGCAAACAGCACACTGGCAGAAGGGGTAGGCAAGTCCTTGGATCAGCAGGCTTCTTGTCCTTGGTTCAGGTTTCCTTGTCAGAAGTGATCTAAAGTCTTGGTTCAGGGGTCCTTCTCTTATACCCCTTTTTGGCTTTGATCCCTTTGTCCATGCAGGGGAATTTCCCCACATCCTGGGTTTGTTGTGGGTGTAGCCAGGCAGAGGCACCTGGCCTATTCACTGTGCAGGGCAGAGTCCTCAGCCGCCCAGTAGGAGGTGGAGCCAGAATTGTCACTGGCAGGAGCAGAGCTATCGGCCTCCCAGTAGGAGGTGGGGCCAGGATCGTCCCTGGCAGGCACAGAGCCATCAGTCGCCCGGCAGGAGGTGGAGCCAGCATTGTATCAGGCAGGGCAGGCTATCAGGAACTACTCTCCCCCTACTCTCGATGCAAATGTCCCACTCATCCCACACTGACTCATTCAGACCTCTGGAGCCACCCAGCTCCTGTCACACACACACCAAACCAGCAGAAACCAGAAATAGTTAGACAAGAAAATAGCCACTTTCTAAAAGTGCTATTTTCAAACCCAGAGTACAAAAACCATCCACACAGACGGATGCGTTATTAAACCCCGAGTTCAGGGATACCAAACTCGACATTGCACCATGCTCCCCGAGCCAGCTAGGATTATAGCATTAATAACCCCGGCAGCCCATTCTAACTAATGGAGAGCAGGTTACCTTACAACAGTGAAAAACGAATGTGGCTGTAATTCACTATTAGGACATGCCAACTTGGTCAGGCTTGTCCTACCTTATGCTTACAATGCACCCTGCCCGCAGGCCTACCATAGGGGTGTCTAACATGAAGTTAAGGGAAGGTTTAGGGACTGGAAAGTAGGTGTACTTGCGCAGTCAGCGTGACAGTACCAGACTACACGTAGATCTAGCAATGGCAGACCCTTAGATATACTTTTACTAGGCCGCTCTTGTGGGTGGCACAACATGTGCTGCAAGCCCACGAGCAGCATTTGTATTTACAAGCCCTGGCACTCCTGGTGCACTAGACGGGGGACTGACAGTAAACCAAATAAGCCAAACATGGATACAATCGATACATCAATTTAACATAGGGAGCACTTGCGCTGTGGCACTGATCAGCAGTGGCACAGCGCCCAAAGCATATACCAGCAAAACATCGTAAACAGAGGAGGCAAACAGAAAAAATGGAGGAGAGACTCAAGCCAATGATGTCAGGTCTAACAGTGACCACCGGCCGGGCATGTAAATTGGAGAGTTGCTGGACACTTGGGTACCATCGGCTGGGCTTCCTAAAGTTAAGGGGCGGAGGATGCAGGAGTTTCTTTTGGTGTTGGGTTTACTTTACCGGAGCCAGTCCGCGAGACCCTCTGTATTGAAGCTGCAGGTGACTTCCTGGGGCCCAAGAGAGGTCAGCCACCAATGGAGATGAGGTCAGGATCGCTGGGGAGACTTCACAGGACAGGTGAGCCACTCGAACTTGGGTCGTGAGTGTCGGATGCAGAGTGGGCAGGAGATGCGGATCCAGCAGGATTTGGCGTCCTAGGTGTAGTTTCTCTTGGATAGGGCCGCTGTCCTCAGGAGATCTGAACTTTGTTGAAGGGTGGGCAGTCTTCCTCAGGTTTCTGGAAGTTGCTGACCACGGGACAGGTGTCATCTTCTTCACAGGCTCTTGAAGCAGGAGATAGGCCGGTGGGGCTGGGCCAAGACAGTAGGTGTGCCCTTGCAGTGCTGCATGGCGTCCTCTTCATCCGTCTTCATCTTAGGTTGCAGGAATCGAGGATCAGGGTTCAGAGGCGCCCCTAAATTCTGAATTTAGGGACATGACAGGGACTAGCAAATGGTAGCCAATGGGGTATTTGCCTTTGGGGGGGCTACACCCTTTGAATGGCTCCTCTCTTTGGAGAGCGGGCATCCCCTTAACCTGATTGGGTTGAATCCTTTCATTCAAGATGGAGGATTTTCTAAGAAGGGGAGCTCCACGGTCCAGGGCACCTTAGGGGTGGTCCTGGCAGAGAGGAGACACACCTCAACTGACCACTAACTTTCCCACGACCTTGCCACCAAAAGAGGGGCTTGATCAAGGGGGCGGGCATCTCCACTAGCTGGAGACCCCTGGCTAGCATATCAAAGGGCAGGAAGCCTTCGATGCTCACCGCCCAGAATGCTGCTCCTGCTTGGGGTAGGTGTGAAGCACCACCACCCCAAGCAGCCTTTGTCCCTGACCCACAAGAGCACAGGAGCTCCCATCAGGGGGCTGAAACGTGTCTGTGTGTGGCAGGCTGCTGCAGACCAGTCAGCTGGACACAAGGGAGTTGTTGTTTTTCAGGGGACATCTCCAAGATGCCTCCTTAGTTATTTTGTAAGAGGTCAGAGACAATGGACCTGTGTGAGCAGGAGGTGACACCTCCGCCCACACATGTTTATTAGCGAATTGAACTGGCAATGCAGTGAGCCTTATATGCTTCATTCATGACACTGGTCAATGTAACAGTCCCCAGCTCGAGGACAAACCCTTCCCCTGCCCCGGGCACTGTATTTCATGGGCAGACTGTAAATTCACTATGCAGGAGGCAGGCACCGCCACAAGGCTGACCCCACCTCCAGGGGCTGGCAGCTGAGGTGAACCACTGAGGATGGTTCTGGCAATCTTGAATTTAGGCTGAAACAGGTTCTGACTAACTTTAGTGACATACAACATCAGGATGTTGTCACTACTGAGGCGGATTAGCCACAGGACATGATTCCAATTGGCTATTAGGCCTCACACCCACTAACATTCCCTAAATCTAGGATTTAAGTGGCACCCCAGACACCAGAACCTCAGCTCTTAATGGAAGGTTTCCCACCGATAATCCTGCAGCTTATACTCATATATCCCCTTTCCGCATGGCTACTCTAGATTACATCTGGATATCTCTCCCCGCCTTCCATCTGGTGCGCCACTTCTCGGTAATACCTTCTATTAACAGCGATCATGCCATCCTAGTATGCAACATCGCCCTCTGGCCTCAACATCGCCCAACAATTCCCCTGATTGGATGGGAATCAAACCTTCAGAAGGTAAAAAAACTGAGATGGTCCGAGGAGAACTGTGATGTCCTTGAAGCAGAGATTGATCTTCTTCTTTCCGAACATTGTCATGATGGGGCTGACTATTTGGCAGGTCTCTCCTGGGAAACAAGACTGAGTGTAGGAAGGGGGAGGCTCTAGTTGGTGCAGTGCAACACTAGCGACAAGCAGGGACTCTCTCTTCCTCGTCAGGGCTGAGGGTTACCTTCCAGACAACCTCTGCTTACCCTCTAGGTAGTGTGGCTTAAGCAGTCGTAGGCTAATCTTTGGGGCACATAGGGTTAAACACTTGCAATATTACACCTTCACAACCAACCCACCACACAACGAGACCAGACTGTATTCTGTAAAAATATATATCTTTATATAGATTTTAAGCAGGCTTGTGAATACAGTCAACGTACTTTACGGTATCGGTTTCAAATTACTTAGTTCAAGTTGCCACAGTTCTTTCTAGCAGTTCAAGCGTTTTCTTAGGGCCCTCAGGCCGGTGTCAACAAAGTTCTTGTGGAGCAAGCGGCTTCCAGGGGATCTGTCCCACGTCGCGTTGCCTTCCCGGGGTCGCTGTTCGTTGCGGCTCTCAGCCGAGCAGTTCACGGGTCATCCGGGGCAGCGGTGTTCTGTGGCGGCAGGGTCCTCTCCTCGTTGTCCGCTCCGGCCCTGGAGGCGGCGGCTGTGTGGTGGCGGCAAGTGGCAGTACGGTCCCCAAGTGCAGGACGTACCCAGCCAAGTGCCGGTGCAGCTGTGCGCTCACAGCTGAGCTGTCGGGCAAGATACCGACCTAGTGGACTCTCACAGGGCAACTGTCCGTCTTTGCAAGTGGATTGGCTGCTCGTGGCGCAGTCAACTCGAGAGCTCGGACCGGACGGGTCCTCCTTCGCTTTGCTCTCGGGCTCCCGGTGCAGTTGCGGTCACGGTGTTCGGGCCAGCGGCGGCTGGTCCTTACTTTGCTTTCGCTGTTGCTTTGGGCCCCGGTCACGGTGGTCAGGTGGATGTTGTTGCCTTGGAGGAGATTCCTCCGTCGGTACTGCAGCGATAAGCAGCACACGAAGTCGCTTTCTTCAAGGTGTAGCGCCCACTGGTCCTGGGGCGCTGGTCAGGGGGCAAGTTCAGTTTGCAAGCCCTTGGAGATCTTTTAGCAGAGTTTGGCACAAAGTAAAGCAAAAGTCTTCTCGCAGTCTTTCCTTCTTCCTCTCCTTCGGCAGCAAGGCACCAGACACAGGCAAGAGTCAGCACCCTTCCTTGTCTCTCACGGTCCTTCTCGTCGGGCAGAGTTCCTTCTGTAGCCCAAACAGGATCTAATTTTCAAGGAGCAGGGCTCCTTCTTTTGTAGGCCATTTCTTTTGTTCTCGCAGGCCAGGGGGGCCTTTGCATAGCCACTCTCAGTCCTTGAGTACCCCGGTGGGTGTACTCCGGCTTCTGCTTTCAGTGTGAGGGGCAGGCGCATCAGACGCCCCACAGGAGGTGGAGCCAGCATTGTGCGGACAGGGGCGGCCAGAGTACCTTGTTGATGGGGGCTTCGCCCTTCCGGGGCCAGGTGCCGGCTGAGTCGTCAGTCTCTCCCCAGGAGGGTGGAGCCAGCATTGTGGTGGCAGAGCACAGCTACAGTTCGAGTCAAGAGGCACTCCTACCTCCCACTAAGTTGTAATCTGCGCATTAACCACCTGTCATTCCCCCAGCCCTGTCACTCACACGTCCCAGACAGTCAGATACACATACCAGCAGAGGCGGGAAATGGTTAAGCAAGCAAAGGCTATCTTTCTAAAAGTAGCATTTGCAAACCCAGGATACTAAAATAAACTTTACTAAAAGAAATATTTTATCATCCTGAGTTCAGGCATACTAAACATGACTCGCTACCATGCTCCTTGAGCCTGCTGGGATTATAGGGTGTAATAATTCCAGCAGCTCAGTCTGGCCTAATGGAGCAGGTAGCCTTCAATAGTGAAATACGGTTTTGGTTGTAAGTCACTACTAGGACATGCCACACACATCAGGGCTTGTCCTACCTTACACCTACAACGCACCCTGCCCGCAGGCCTACCATAGGGGTGACTAATATGTAGTCAAGGGAAGGTTCGGGGCTGGCAAGTGGGTGCACTTGCCCAGCTAGCGTGACAGTACGAGACCGCACGCGGGTTCTGCGGTCGCAGTTCCCAGACACATCTTTACGGCTGCTTCGGTGGGTGGCGCAACCAGCGCTGCAGGCCCACCAGCAGTATTGGCATCTACATGCCCCGGCACTCTCTAGTGCACTTTACTAGGGACTAACAGTAAATCCAATGACCCAATCATGGATACCAATCGCATGTACAATTTACAGTAGGGAGCACTTGCACTGCGGCACGGATCAGCCGTGGCGCAGTGCCCTGAGTATCGGAAAACCAGCAAAACATCGGAGGCACATCAGCAAAAAGTGGAAGGGAGACTCACGCCAAGGTGCCAGGTCTAACATGTGTCCCCTCCAGCTGAAATGTGGGGGGAACTACCCTTCCCCAGGGAGTTCCACATCACTAAGGCGGAAAAATCTGGACAGACCGTCAGCGTTGGCGTGATCGGTGCCAGGGCGGTGTTCCACCGTAAAGTCCATACTCTGTAGAGAAATGGACCACCTCAACAGTTTCGGGTTCTCACCCCTCATTTGCATCAACCATCTGAGGGGCCTGTGGTCCGTCTGAACTCGGAAGTGAGACCCAAACAAGTAGGGTCTTAGCTTCTTCAGCGCCCAGACCACAGCAAATGCTTCACGCTCTATTGCACTCCACCTACTTTCCCGTGGAAGTAACCTCCTACTTATGAAGGCTACGGGTTGGTCAAAGCCCTCCTCAGTCATCTGTGAAAGAACAGCCCCTACACCATGCTCTGAAGCGTCTGTTTGCACTATGAATTCCTTGGAGAAATCAGGAGCCAGGAGCACGGGCGCCGTGCACATGGTAGTCTTCAGGGTGTCAAAAGCCTTCTGACAGGTGTCAGTCCAAATCACATTCCTGGGCTGCTTCTTCGAAGTCAGCTCTGTCAAGGGGGTCACGATCGTGCCATAGCCCTTGACAAACCTCCTGTAATACCCAGTGAGCCCCAGGAAGGCTCTCACTGCAGTCTGGGTCTTGGGGGGTTCCCAAGCCAGGATGGTCTCGATTTTGGGCTGCAAGGGTGCTACCTTGCCACTCCCAACTTGGTGTCCCAAGTACACCACTGAACCCTGCCCAATCTGGCACTTGCTTGCCTTGATTGTGAGGCCTGCTCTGCGCAGGGCCATCAACACTTCCCAGAGGTGTCGCAGGTGTTCTGGCCAGGTGCCACTGAACACCGCGATGTCATCCAGGTAGGCGGCACTGAACTCGTCCAGTCCAGCCAACACCTGGTTGACCAATCTCTGAAAGGTGGCAGGGGCATTCTTCATTCCAAATGGCATAACCCGGAACTGGAAATGCCCATCTGGTGTAGAGAATGCCGACCTCTCCTTTGCCCCATCGGTCAAGGCGATCTGTCAGTACCCAGACGTTAAATCAAACGTACTCAGGAACTTGGCAGCCCCCAGCCGATCAATGAGCTCGTCAGCTCTGGGGATGGGGTGCGCGTCAGTCTTCGTGACTGAATTGAGTCCTCTGTAGTCCACACAGAACCGGAGTTCGGGTGTGGCTCCCGACGCAGCAGCCTTCGGAACCAAGACCACGGGGCTGGACCAAGGACTGCTGGAAGACTCAACCACCCCAAGGGCAAGCATCTTGGAGACCTCCTCCTTGATGCAGGCCCGGACCCTGTCAGTCACCCTGTAAGACTTATGCTTCACAGGTAAGCTGTCTCCAGTGTCCACATCATGGACGCACCAATCTGTGACACTCGGAACCAGGGAGAACAGATCTGGAAACTGCCCCAGCAACTGGCGGCAGTCTTCCTGTTGTTCGGCGGTCAGGGTGGGTGCGAGGTGAACTCCATCCACTGACTCATCTTTCTCACAGGCCACCAAGAGGTCAGGAAGGGGCTGCGACTCCTCCTCCATTCCGTCATCAGCTGCCAACAACATGCCCACTTCGGACCTTCGCAAGTGGGGCTTGAGGCGGTTGACATGTAGGACCCGCAAAGGGTTCCTGGGCGTCTTCATGTCCACCAAGTATGTCACAGGGCTCTTGCGCTCCACAACCTCAAATGGGCCTGTCCACTTATCTTGAAGGGCACAGGGCTCCACTGGGGCCAGGACATACACCTCTTGTCCAGGCTGAAGCTCGACCAGAGTGGCATTCTGGTCGTACCACCGCTTCATTTCCTCCTGGCTCGCTTCCAGATTTGCCTCGGCAAGTTGTCTGAAGCGTCTGGTCTGGTTTCTGAAGGCCAGCATGTAGCTATATACATTCTGGGGAGGTTTCCTGGGAGATTGCTCCCAGCCTTCCTTTACCAAACTCAGCGGTCCTCTCACGGGGTGACCGTACAGCAGTTCAAAGGGGCTGAACCCTAGGGACTTCTGTGGCACCTCGCGATATGCAAAGAGTAGGCATGGTAAGAGGACGTCCCACTTACGCCTCATCGGACCTTCTAGGCCCATGATCATGCCTTTCAGGGTTCGGTTGAATCTCTCAACCAACCCGTTACCTTGGGGATGGTAAGGCGTGGTGAACTTATACGTTACGCCACACTCTTGCCAAAGGGACTTCATATACTTGGATATGAAATTGGTCCCCCTGTCGCTCACCACCTCTAGAGGGAATCCTACTCGTGAGAAAATTCCCATCAGTGCACGTCCCACCACGGGGGCCGTCACTGTCCTCAGAGGGATGGCTTCAGGGTACCGGGTGGCATGATCCACCAAGACCAGGATGAACCTGTTGCCCATGGCTGTCTTGGGGTCCAGAGGCCCAACGATGTCAATACCCACTCGCTGGAATGGCGTACCGACCACAGGGAAGGGTTGGAGGGGAGCCTTGTTCTTCCCTCCCGTCTTCCCACTTGCCTGGCAAGTCGGACAGGTTCTGCAATGAGCATCTGAACTCTTATGCATTTGGGGCCAGTAAAAGTGGGTGACAAGCCTGTCATAGGTTGTTGTAAATATATAATTTACCGTCTTAATTTCTATGCAGGTAAGTACTTAATCAATAATAACTCAATCGGAAAGAAAGAAACAGAGTCCGTGGTGTTAGAGTTCTTAGGGGTTTTATTCCTTAAAAAGGAATCGTTCCGGAACTGGATATCAAGTTCCTGGCACCACACAGGGTCCAGGAAGGGATAGAGCACTATTTTATTGACAATACATAGCTTATATACTTAATTTACACCATAGAAACCAATATAGGAGGCGTAACAGCTGAGAGAAGACAAGATAACAGCATCCACGTGTTACTAGTACGTAATCAGAAGGCGTGGACTAGGCGTGAACTAGAGGTGTGTGCTAGAAACGTCACAGGTAGGTGTCACAAGGGGGTGGCACTAAACAGAAATGTTGCAATGTCAGCAGAAATCGGAAGCTTGGATGCGCGCGCAGCTGCATGACGTGTGATTGACGTGGAACTGGAGGGTGCAGGGGACTTGACATTTACACTGACGGAAAGAGACAGAAGTCTGGCATGTCAGATCAACTCGTACTTCTATCATATCTGATATCTGATGTTTGGGAACCATATTATCTGAACGGAAAAGGTCTCTGGGGCAGAAGCTATTCTATACTGACTATGAATGCGTGTATAAGCGCCTGAGTGTCTGCATGAGAAGCGTGGGGGCATGGGCCTTCCAGGGGAGCATGGTAACAGAGGCTATGAATTACTTGCATGGAGACAGGCCGGCCCTTTGGCTCTGCAGCTGGGGAATGTTTACTTAAACTAGTAGGCAGGAATGTATTTTCGAGGAGCGGAACAGATAATTCGAAGGTTGTAGTCAGTCTTGGCAGGCAGCAGGCTGAGCTAAGCGCGGTGAGCCGCGCTGGGAGTAAGTCAGAGTTCACGGGTACAGAGGCAGCCTGGGCTGAGGCTTTCAGAGTCAGAAGCCAGAAAAAAGGCTCGATGGCAGAAATTCAGGGCCTACTTTGCCAGAGCTGAAAAACGTGTAAGGTACACTACAAAAAGACGTTGGCATAGCATACTTAGGAACGGACTATTTAACCCATTCAGGGTGGGTCTGAAAGAGGACATGTTAACGTTGGACGCAAATGTATTTGCGTCTTCATAGCTGGCACAGGAGGGAAGTTACATGCACTTTAAGCTGGTACATGGAGACGGTGGGGTACACGCTAGGGAACACAACTTGACCATAGAATTTATATTTCCTCATTCCCTCCTTGTTCCCTACGGACCCTTCATGATATATCGATCCTCATGAATCGATCAGTTTGTTCTTGTAACATCATTTGCTCTTCTTTCTTTCTTTTACGTCTTGAAAGGAAACTGGAATGTTCAATGCATGAAGTGGCACACAGTCCACAAATCGCTGGCCCACACTGCAAGCACAGGCAGCAACTGAATACTAGGACTAGGCCAATGCCTAGGAAGGATAGGATCTTCCATCCCCAAGCGGTTAACGTTGTCCAGAACCAACCGGACCAAGTCCAGGTGCCTGGATTCTGATGTATCAGATTAGCAATTTTATGAAGACGTGTAATAGCTTTGTATACAGATGGCGCGTTTTCTGGAATGAAAACACAGCAACTTGACCCGATGACCTTACAGGCTCCACCTCTATCTGCCAAGATGACGTCAATAACAAGACGATTCTGAAGGACAACAACCCGCATGGCGGACTGCTCTTCGGTTAAGTTACCTAGGGCGGAGGCAGTTTCATTCACTACTGCTTCAAGTGTTCTAGTTAATCTGCGTATTAGTTTACTATTTTGGACAGGGCCTAAAAAGAAAAAGAATCCTTTATTAAAATCGGTGTACTGTTCCCATGCCGTTTCTGTGTAGTCGACAAGTGGGATATCTCTTCTGAGTCTATTCTTTACTAGATTTGTATTTCTGTGATAATCAGGAGGAGCTAGAAAAACAGGTGGCAGAAGGAATGCAATATAACAGGTACCATCCCAATCTGGAGGTAAGCGTATGTATGCGGTATGACCACAAACAAAATAGGAATGACGGATAGCTTTAAAGGACGATTTACCATGATCACTGAATTCGACCACAGTAGTACATTTACTATGACCCAAGTGTACTGAACCTTTCTTCCTGACACATAATTCACCAGTGACGGGTAATACTGACATAGCGGGCAGAACTGGTGCAGCTTCGGATTCAACAGTAAGAATCATAAGGTTAATTGTGTAATTACTTAATCCATATACTTCATTTTCTAGATCAGTTCCTATTCTAATGGGGAGTCCCTCCTTATCAGGGTAATAGACGTCGAGCAGGACTAAGTTCAAGTTTCCCCAAACCCAGCTCCCGTCGAAAACAGCAATATCAGGATCTAAGGAATTAATTATTTTAAACCATGCACCACAGGAGCCGTTGTGAGTGAACGGATACGGAAAGAGGGGCAGAGCTCCCTTGTAATTCTGATAGGGAGGGAGTCGGCCACATATCCAACAATTTGTAGCATTATTAGTCTGATGGGAATGATGTAGCATACTAATGAAAGTGTTGTTGCGCAGCGCAAGTCTGTAAGAGAGTTCATGTGGAGGTAACTCGCTAAAAGTATGTTCAGCAGAAACATTGTAAGCAGATTGTTCACGCTTGAAAATAGGGCAATAGATAGGAAGAAGTATACTTGCAACAATAATCAGAAGACTTAGAAAAAACATTATTAACAATGTCACTATACAGTGACTACGCAGTGATTTGCAGTATGTACGTTTCTTGAATTGTCTCTCTCTCTCTCTATCTCGATCTAGGGGATACATGTCAGAAACTATTTAACCGATTCACCTAGGGGAGGACTTAAACAATTAAACTGTCTGACTTGCTAGATCGGAGCTTTGATCTGTACTCCTCTTGTGGAGTTTTCTCTCGTTCGGAAACTTTAAAGTCACTGGGCTCGATACAGTCTTTGGAAGGGGTGGACGAGCCTGGGTCGGGTTTCAGTTCATTGCATAGTTTAACATGGCTCGTGTGGATCCACCCCTTTCGGCCCTCCACTTTCACCGCTGTCCTCGTAGTAAGTAGAACGGTCTTCGGCGCTTTCCAGCGGGGCTCCAGCGGACTTTTCCTGTCAAAGTTCCTTATTAACACCAGGTCGCCTGGTCGGACATCATGCGGCTTTACATCAGTGTTGTCAGGGAAGGCTGCGGCAACCTGTGAACGACATGATTGGAGTGCAGACATCAAGGAGGCAAGGTAATCTGTCAACATATTGCAATCAACATCAGTAATTTTCTTAGGAATGGGCGTCCCCCACATATTCGGTGGTCTACCAAAGACCACTTCGTACGGGGATAGTCCTGATCTCGAGTGGGCAACCATTCTCATATAGAACAGTGCCACTGGCAGGGCGACTATCCAGTCAACCCCTTTCTCTTGACATATTTTTCCAAGGCGGGTCTTTAATGTCTGATTATGCCTCTCTACAAGGCCTGCGGCTTCGGGATGTCGGACACAATGGAATTTCCATTGATATCCTAGCAGCAAGGAAACTTGCTTCATTAATTCGGATGAGAATGGCTGACCGTTATCTGAGTACACAACACGAGGCATGCCGTACCGTGGGAAGAATTCACGAACCAGCTGCCTGGCAGTGGTCGGAGCAGTGTAATCTGGGACTGGATATGCTTCGGTCCAACGGGACAGTGCACAAACAATTACGAGGACATATTTGAATCCTCGACAACGGTCCATCTGGATATAATCCATCTGGAGGACTTCAAAAGGGTGATCGGGAGGATGAAATCCACCTTGCTCTACAGGGACGCTTTTACCTGGATTGAACTGACAACAGATCATGCAAGTACGCACTTTCTGTTTTGCTGCTGCTCGTAAGTGTTTATTGCTCCAAAGATTTTGTAAACTGTCTAACATCGCTTTCTCTCCTAGATGTGCTGGACTATGTGCTGTATTGATCATGACTTGAACCATAGAATCAGGGAGAAACCATGTAGATTTTCCCTTCGTCATCCAACCTTGATCTGTCTGGATCCCTCCTAGTTCAATCCATTTCTTTATTTCATCTGGGGTAGCATGTGTCTGAATATCGATAACATCTAGTGTGGGATCCCTGACTGTCATACAATTTGTCGGTCCTATTGTCTTTGTCATGTCAGTTGTCTGAGTGTGAGTCAATGCTGTATGTTTTGCTGTCTGGTCTGCCAGGTCGTTACCCTGGGAAACAGAATCTGTAACTTTAGTATGTGCTTTACACTTCATGACGGATATGCCTGAAGGCAGATGTATTGCTTCTAACAGTGCTTGAATGAGGGGACCGTGTTGGATCTTGGCACCATGAGAGGTCAGGAAACCTCTTTCTTGCCATAACATTCCGAAGTCGTGTACAACTCCGAACGCATAACGGGAATCAGTGTATATGTTGACATTTCTGTTCTTGGCTAGTATACAGGCTCGGGTCAGAGCAATAAGCTCTGCCGCTTGAGCGGACAGTGTGTCAATACGATGTGTTTCTTTTACTTCGGTTTCAGTGGTCACTGCATATGCGGCCACTAATTCTCCTGTACTTGTTTGCATACATGAACCATCCACATAAAGTGTCAGGTCTGGATTTGTCAGTGGAACATCTGTTAAGTCTCGTCGGGGCTTTGTTACTGCATTAATGATTTCTATACAATCATGCGGGGCTGGATCTGTCCTAATTGAAGGTAACAGTGTTGCGGGGTTCAGAATGCTGCAGCGTCTGATTTCTATGTGTGGCTGGAATAGCGTTAATTCGTAACCTGTCAGTCGTGCTATGGTCAAGTGCTGAGTCTGGGTTCTGTTTAAAAGAACCTCTACAGAATGTGGAACTTGTACTGTTAACTGATGGCCTAAAACAATTGAATCGCTCTGTCTAATTGCTAGTGCTGTTGCTGCTACTGACTTTAAGCACGCAGGGAGTGCCTGGGCTACTGAATCCAATGTACTTGAAAAATAAGCGCAAGGCTTATGTGAACCTGCTTGGTCTTGAGTGAGGACAGACAATGCTGTGCCATCACGTTCTGTAACAAAAAGTGTAAACGGTTTGCTGTAACATGGTGTTGCTAAAACTGGTGCTCGGCATAATGCTTTCTTTAATTCCTCAAAGGCTTGTGTGTGTTCCTGAGTCCAAGGGAGGACAGTCGAAGTCGCTGCCTCCTGTGTCGTTAACTGGATGAGTGGTTTAGCTAGAAATGCATATTGAGGAATCCATTGTCTGCAGTACGAGGTGAGGCCTATAAAGGCCCGCACTTCCTTTTGTGTCTGGGGTTGTGGCATATTTACAATTAACTGAATGCGATCGGGAGTGAGCTGTCTCCCCACTTTGGACAGCAAGTGACCCAAGTACACAACTTGCTGAACACAGAATTGTAGCTTCGAAGGGGACACCTTGTGTCCCTTGTCTGCCAGGAAATGTAAAACTGTCAGTGATGCTTGTTCACATTCGGGCTCACTTCGTGCGGTGATCAATAGATCATCGACGTATTGCAGTAAAGCGGTGTTAACTGGCATTTGAATACAATCTAGTTGTCTTTTCAGTGCTTGACTATAGATGCTGGGGCTTTCTGTGAATCCTTGAGGTGCGCGGGAAAATTTGAAACTTCGTCCATTTAAACTGAATCCGAAGAGATATTGGCTCTCTGGATCAATAGGTACACTGAAGAAAGCGTTCTTGAGATCAATTTACAGTAAAGAGCGTTGCTTCTGAATCAATAGCAGTCAATAGGGAAGAGATATCAGGGACCACAGGGTACTGTGGTACAATGCATTTATTCAGCTCTCGCAGATCAATCACCAGCCGATATACTGGCGGTGCATTGGGATCAGTACGTTTAAGAATTGGAATGATGGGTGAATTACAGATATTGGAGTCGGTCTCTACGACCACTCCTTGGGCAATGAGCTCTTCAATGATTTCCAGTAAAGCCACTACAGCATCGGGTGGTAACTTGTATTGTCTGATTCGTGGTAGAACAACTCCTGTCTTGAGTGTAACACGGTATGGTGTGATATGCATACAACCTACATCAGTTGGGCCTTTTGCCCACAAGTGATCTGGTACATTTTTCAATCTGACGTCAAACTCTTGTAAAACGTAATGACCCTTGAAATCCCGCAGAAAGAGTCTAACTCCCTCCGGGGAACAGCAAATTATGGCTCCTAGAGCCTTCAACGTTTTTATTCCTAACAGATTTTCTGGACATGATTTCGTAAGTAACAAGTCTGTAACTCGTGATAATGGACCCACAGCCAGGGGGACTGGTTCTGATACTTCATTTACAATGGGCTGTCCTGAAAAACCAAGGGAAACATTCTGTGAGCCTGAGAGGGGTGCCCCTGGGACTTCGTCATGGCTTATGGTGGTGCGGCTTGCCCCTGTGTCAATTAAAAACTTTCTGTCTTTTCCCAATACTTGACTGTGTACATAAGGACCTTCTTGATCTACAGGAATTTCAATAAGAGGCAAACCCATCTCCCTCTCTAGGCTGTTTCATGCGTATCGTTGGTAATCGGGGTAAGCACCTTGGGCATACTGGTACATCTGCTGAGAAACTTGTTGGGTCGCGGCAATGGGCTGTGGCTGTGGTACCGCTACTGTCTGTGCTGTATGAGGTGAAGCATGCATAGGCTGTGTGTTCTGCATGGGCTGTACATTCTGTGAGGTCTGTTGCTGGACCTGATCTTGTCTTGGTGGATGCGGTCTCTCTTTAGTTTTACCTGTTGATATGTTATGCTTCAGAACTGGACATTCATGTACGTAGTGACCTGGCTGCTTGCAATAATTGCATGTCCCTTTAACGGGAGCTGCGGCGTGACCTGTCTGGGTCGTACCCTTTCTGTGGCCGTCGGTAGGGACCGACTGGGCTACTAACATTTTCATTTTCGTGTCTTTCATACGTTTTTGTTCCTGATCTTGTTCTTCTCTAATTCTGTTCTGATGGTATTGTAACATTTGTAACATCTGTGATGGCGTATTTGCTTGCCATGTACTCTCAACCTTGTATACACGATTCTTGACTGCTAACAGGGAATTCTCAACTAACTTGGATACAAAAAGATGCGGGTACGACTCGCTACTTGGTTTAAGACCACTATTAATAATAAAACATTTCTCGAATCTTGAATAGAAGTCACTAGTATCTTCGTCGGGTTTCTGTTTACATGCTGAGATTGCGTCCCAGTCTTCTTTTCTAGTTGTCAATAATCTTGGCAGAACCTGTACTATCAAACCTGGTAATGCTTTAGTTTTGTCCCCAAGGCCTACCCCTGGGACACGTTTGTTCTCTTCGTCTTCTATTTCTGCCCATGCAATCTTTTTGTCTCCCACCTCCCATTCTTTTTCCTTTAATTTCTCGTAGATGCCCGTGGGCAGCAGTACCTTTAACATTTTCATGATATCTTCATATGTGTAATCCCCCATTAGTAACATGTCTTTAAGCTCTCGGTGAAAACCTGCAGGGTCTTTATCATGGCACGGGACTAGTTTCTTCATTTCTAACAGTTCTAACTTAGTCAGTGGCGTGTGTACATACACACGTTTCAAGTTATGATCCTCACCCATAACTGGGTGCACTTCTCGTAAGGGGTTCTGACTTTCAATGCCACTCAGGCGTTCCATATGATACATTTTTCTTTCTGGGGGCGGAGCGGGAACATATTCAGAGCTTATGAAAGTGTTATATCTATGTCGTTGTTCTAGAATTATTTGTATTAACTTGGTACTGAGACCTCTCCATCTATCCATGAGTAGTGCTTCTAATGTTTCGTGTAAGGGACCTGGATCAGAATGTTGGTTTCTGTATTTCGTGAGGAGGTGCTGAATCATGTATACACCTGCTAATTTCTGCTCGTCTGGGGAAAGGTTCAGGAATGTCTGCGCTACTGTGTCATCATTGTATATGTTCGGATTTTCAGCCCATAGTACTGCTGACCGGGCTAGTTCTTGTTCATCCATAGAATTGAGTGCATGGTACCCCATTCGGTCTCGAAGCCTTTTATCAGTCTCTTGGAACTGATGTTCAGAAGAATTCGGGTTTGTTAAGGCAGAGAGAAAAACTCTCTTGCTTTCTGGACGAGTGCCTTTCCTAAGGTAAGTTCCCTTACCTACATACGCTATAGTGTCTGTAGTTCTTTCTGGTTCTTCAGGTTCTTCTTCCCCCTCGGAGGAAGCCTTTTCTTTCTCTTCTTTGTGTATTTCTATCACTTCTTTTCTTATTTTCCTGTACATACTGGCTATGCAAGTCCCCTTGTCGTGTTTTCCTTCAGATATATTTTGACCCCACTTGTTCAGTGCATCTAATTCGCTCTGATCTGTCCCAGGCCTGTCTCGTTCTCTTATTACGCAATTTATGAAAAAACGTAGTATCTGTGCTTGAACGTCAACTTTCTGATGCTCCATGGCATCCTTAATACTGTCAGGGTCTTTCCCAGTCTGAACAAACTCATATATTCTATCTAGGCGCTCCTTCATTCCTGCAAATAATAGCAGAAAATCAGTAGCAGATCTTAACCGTAGTGATGCCATCATCATTCTATCGTCTTTGCCGGGCACTGGATCATATCTGCAAACTGAAAGGTTTTCTTTGAGTATGTCAAGGCGGGGTGATTTGAACGTGAAAGGACTCTGCAAGTCCCCGAGCTGTAACCTGCGCGTTAATGGCGGGGTGTGAAGACCCCCGGTCGCACCTCCTGAAGCGGAAGCTTGAACATTATCTCTCTGTGGAGTCTGTATTTGAACTTGAATTTGTCTTTTAGTAGGGTCAGGTAGACGTGGTTTCGGTAGATCAATTTTAGGTACGGGAAGTGGTGGAGGTGGTGGAACAGGAGGAATCTGTTGTGGTACTGGCGGAATATGATCTTGGGGCGGGTTACCACCCCCGTCCCTGTCGTTAGGCAGGGCGCGGACAGGCAGATTGGTGTAAGCGGGTGCTACATCCTCTAGATAGGAATTCAGGAATATGTCTTTAGTGGTCCTATGAGTTACTTTAGTTGGAACCAATGGTGGCAGCAGATTTTTCGGTATTTCTGAAATGGCCTCAGGCGACCCCTCGGCCGCGAGATACATACCGTTTACGAGATTGTTTCGTGCACGGTCTACTTGCTCTGATTTTACTCGGATCCCTTCAGTAACTAATTCGTTTTCTTGCGCTTTATCGGATTCTCTAAGTCTATCTTCTCTACGTAATTCTTTTTCAGCACGCTTATGTGATTCCTTACGCCAAAACTCTATGGCGTCTTTCTGAGATTGTCTGGCTTTCTTTTTCCATAGTGCTTCCTCTACCTTCATGATGCACTCGGCATCCCATGTTCCGGTAACAGGCCATCTGTGTCTTTCATCTAGATGTTTAGTATACTCGGCCCATAAGTCTAGATATAATATGGCATCTATGCCATGCTTGTGGTACATAAAATTTCCTGGAGTGTCCCTAGGGGGGATAGGAATTTCTTCCTCTAGTATCCCTTTCCTAGTTCCTATCTGCTTTAACTTGTTGAAAAACGGCATCTTGTTTACTTAGTACGGAATGCTCAATCCTTGCTACTTAATACTGGATACAGCTAGTTATACAAGAACACAATAATACACATTGAAAACAGTCACACTCATACCACGACATTAATCACATGAAGAAGACATTTGAGACATATATGACTACCCCCTATACCGGATGTACTGCTAAACAGCACAGATACACTGCTAAAACAGTGCAGAAACTTGAAATAACGGATGTACTGCTAAACAGTACAGATACACTGTCTAAAAACAGTGCAGACCGGACTTGTGTACCCAAACCCGTCTAGATACGTCCCAGCAATGGTACTCACCGGGAAGCACGGAAACAGAAGGCCTCGGAAAACTCGACTGGACTGGACTCGACTCGACACGTGGATACTTCGGAAAACTTCGGAAAACTGGCGGGCCTCTTGACACCTCGGACCTTGCTTCTCTCGGCTAGGCTCTGGTCGGGATCCTCCGCACTCCTCACCGCCTCGTCTGGGTACTGATCGCAGTCTTCGTCACCTCCGTGGGCCAGAGGGAGATACAGGAAATCCTGCCGGTACGCGTAGTTTCCTTCTAACTGATGGCAGGGGACAGAGCTTGCAACGCACCAACCGGCGCGTGAGGTGGGGGAGGGGTCCCTATTCGGGCGCCAAAATGTTGTAAATATATAATTTACCGTCTTAATTTCTATGCAGGTAAGTACTTAATCAATAATAACTCAATCGGAAAGAAAGAAACAGAGTCCGTGGTGTTAGAGTTCTTAGGGGTTTTATTCCTTAAAAAGGAATCGTTCCGGAACTGGATATCAAGTTCCTGGCACCACACAGGGTCCAGGAAGGGATAGAGCACTATTTTATTGACAATACATAGCTTATATACTTAATTTACACCATAGAAACCAATATAGGAGGCGTAACAGCTGAGAGAAGACAAGATAACAGCATCCACGTGTTACTAGTACGTAATCAGAAGGCGTGGACTAGGCGTGAACTAGAGGTCTGTGCTAGAAACGTCACAGGTAGGTGTCACAAGGGGGTGGCACTAAACAGAAATGTTGCAATGTCAGCAGAAATCAGAAGCTTGGATGCGCGCGCAGCTGCATGACGTGTGATTGACGTGGAACTGGAGGGTGCAGAAGACTTGACATTTACACTGACGGAAAGAGACAGAAGTCTGGCATGTCAGATCAACTCGTACTTCTATCATATCTGATATCTGATGTTTGGGAACCATATTATCTGAACGGAAAAGGTCTCTGGGGCAGAAGCTATTCTATACTGACTATGAATGCGTGTATAAGCGCCTGAGTGTCTGCATGAGAAGCGTGGGGGCATGGGCCTTCCAGGGGAGCATGGTAACAGAGGCTATGAATTACTTGCATGGAGACAGGCCGGCCCTTTGGCTCTGCAGCTGGGGAATGTTTACTTAAACTAGTAGGCAGGAATGTATTTTCGAGGAGCGGAACAGATAATTCAAAGGTTGTAGTCAGTCTTGGCAGGCAGCAGGCTGAGCTAAGCGCGGTGGGCCGCGCTGGGAGTAAGTCAGAGTTCACGGGTACAGAGGCAGCCTGGGCTGAGGCTTTCAGAGTCAGAAGCCAGAAAAAAGGCTCGATGGCAGAAATTCAGGGCCTACTTTGCCAGAGCTGAAAAACGTGTAAGGTACACTACAAAAAGACGTTGGCATAGCATACTTAGGAACGGACTATTTAACCCATTCAGGGTGGGTCTGAAAGAGGACATGTTAACGTTGGACGCAAATGTATTTGCGTCTTCATAGCTGGCACAGGAGGGAAGTTACATGCACTTTAAGCTGGTACATGGAGACGGTGGGGTACACGCTAGGGAACACACTTGACCATAGAATTTATATTTCCTCAAGGTCTTGTCCATCCCCAAATGTCCTGCTAAAGGCACATCGTGAGCCAGACCCAGTAGGAAGGCTCTGAACTTCTGGGGTACCACCAGCACACGGGCTGACCCAGGTTCAGCAGCCTTAGGCTCTGAATACAGGAGGTCGTTCTCCCAGTACACGTAATGTGTTTTGGCCTGAACACCATTGGCCTGGTCTGCAGCCTGCTGCCGCATACCCACGAGAGAAGGGCATTCTTATTCCTCCCTGGAGGGTCCTCCTTCTTGCTGCCAATGGGTCAGCTCAGGCAGGTCCCCCAGTTCGGCGATCTGTTCCCCTGTAGGCTCCAGGGCATCCCCCTCAAGGTCTGCTTCCTCCTGGACCGTGGGAACTTCAGGGGCCGGTTTCCCGCGCCCCCTGCGCCTTCTCCCTAAGGCCGGTTCCTGGGCCTCTCCTTCAGGCCCCAGGACCTCTTGGTCACCCCTACTGGCTGCCATCGACCGGGTGGTCACGCACGCCCAGTCAGGCAGACCCACCATCCGCAGGTGAGTCGTCTTCTCCACCTTTTCCCAAGGGGAGTGCTCCAAGTCATTCCCTAGCAAACAGTCAACAGGCATGGTTTTTCTTACACAGACCTGCAGAGTACCAGAGACCCCCCCCCACTCGAAGGGAACTTGAGCCATCGGACACTGACTCTCTGAGTTATCAGCGTTGATAACCCTACAGTAGGCATGGGGTACAACCTGCTCTTGAGACACCAGGTGCTGCCTCACTGCAGTCACACTGGCTCCTGTGTCTCTAAGAGCCTCAGCTTCCTTACCATTGATGATCACCACCTGCCCATATTTCTTAGTGTTAGAGGGCAGGTAGTTCGTAGGGATCATCTCACTGTCTCCTAGCGAGACTAGGGTCATGTGAACGGGATCTCCATCCCCCGGGACCATCACTTCTTCTCCTAAGTGAACACTAGTCACTTGACGGGGCGGAGCACCAGTGGGTGCGGGTTTTCCAAACAGGCGACACTTGGGGTCACTGGATATGTGCCCAGGCTCGCCACATTTGAAACAATTGAAGGGCCCCTTTGGAACAGGTTTACCTGTTGGGGCCCCATTCTGCTTCGGGGGTGGGGGAGGCTGAGAACCCTGCTGCGGGCTCCCCTGGGAACTACTTTGGGGGCCTTTTTGGAACCCTTTCTGTTTTCCCCCTTGTCCCCCCCACTCTTCTGCTGGGGACCCTGCCCACTCTTGGCGGAGTCTCCCACGGGACCCTTGTGGACCCTGGTGCTGAGCCAGCGGTCCGCCTCCTCAGCAAGCTTCCTCGGGTTGGACAGCTTGCTATCGATCAGGTGTTGGCGTAACTCAGGAAAACAGTGATCAGACAAGTGCTCCCATGCAATCAAATCAAAGAGACCTTGAAAATCATTCACTTTGCTACCCTTCACCCAACCATCCAGTGCTCTGCAAAAGTAAGTCACATACTCCACATACGTATTCCCAGGCCGCTTAGTACATCCCCTAAACTTCTGTCTATACATTTCAGGGGTAAGCCCGTACCTGTTCATTAAAGCTTCTTTCATGTGGGAATAGGATCTCTGATTTTCAACGGGCAAATCTAGCAAGGTATCTCGCCCTTCGCTAAGGAACCTTCCCCCACAACCCCGCTCCCCAATCCTTGTCAGGGACCCGGTGGGAGGACATGGCTACCTCGTATGCCCTAAACCACTGTCCTATGTCATCCCCCTTAAAGAACTCCTTAACTACGTCCTTCGGGATGTGCACTCTTGACTCTACCTGCACTGGCGATGTGCTGCCACCAGAGGGAGGACGATCCAAGTCTCTCTCCTTGAGACTTATCTCCCTCATTTTTACTTCATAATCCATCTGGTGCTTTCGCTCTTCCAGCGCCATTCTTTTGGTTTCAAGCTCCAGTTGGATTTTCAATTCTGCCAGCTTTCTTTCGTGATTCCTTGTTTCCTTCCTGTCCGCCAGCTCCTCTGGCGACAGGCCTTTTCCAAAGCTGTGCACGCTGTCTTGCCTTTCGAGGTCAATCAGATCCCCAAGTGCATTCTTCTCCTCCGTCGCATCTTGCTCTGCGAGGGCGTCCTGATCCTCCGGGGTCTTTCTGGACTCTATCCAGGCTTTCATGGCCTTGTAGAGCTGTGGCTTGTTTTGCAACCAGCATGCGGAACCTTGAGTTTCTTGCAAAAGAACTTGAGTTCATCTTTGGTGTATGTATCCAGCTTTGCGGCGTCCCACTCCACCTCCAACACCTCGGAGGTTGTGGACTCCGCTCCATCCAGGCTCTTTGTGCCCGGCATGGTTCTCGCACTCGGAATCTTCTTTCGGCAAAATTCAAAAAGCAAAGTCTGTGGCTAAGTAACTGGACCGTAATCCCTGTGTAGTGGTCAGAAGCTCAGGTATAGATACTGCAAGTGTAAATTCGAAAATCCTCACCGCTGCCACCAATGTAGGAAGGGGGAGGCTCTAGTTGGCGCAGTGCAACACTAGCGACAAGCAGGGACTCTCTCTTCCTCGTCAGGGCTGAGGGTTACCTTCCAGACAACCTCTGCTTACCCTCTAGGTAGTGTGGCTTAAGCAGTCGTAGGCTAATCTTTGGGGCACATAGGGTTAAACACTTGCAATATTACACCTTCACAACCAACCCACCACACAACGAGACCAGACTGTATTCTGTAAAAATATATATCTTTATATAGATTTTAAGCAGGCTTGTGAATACAGTCAACGTACTTTACGGTATCGGTTTCAAATTACTTAGTTCAAGTTGCCACAGTTCTTTCTAGCAGTTCAAGCGTTTTCTTAGGGCCCTCAGGCCGGTGTCAACAAAGTTCTTGTGGAGCAAGCGGCTTCCAGGGGATCTGTCCCACGTCGCGTTGCCTTCCCGGGGTCGCTGTTCGTTGCGGCTCTCAGCCGAGCAGTTCACGGGTCATCCGGGGCAGCGGTGTTCTGTGGCGGCAGGGTCCTCTCCTCGTTGTCCGCTCCGGCCCTGGAGGCGGCGGCTGTGTGGTGGCGGCAAGTGGCAGTACGGTCCCCAAGTGCAGGACGTACCCAGCCAAGTGCCGGTGCAGCTGTGCGCTCACAGCTGAGCTGTCGGGCAAGATACCGACCTAGTGGACTCTCACAGGGCAACTGTCCGTCTTTGCAAGTGGATTAGCTGCTCGTGGCGCAGTCAACTCGAGAGCTCGGACCGGACGGGTCCTCCTTCGCTTTGCTCTCGGGCTCCCGGTGCAGTTGCGGTCACGGTGTTCGGGCCAGCGGCGGCTGGTCCTTACTTTGCTTTCGCTGTTGCTTTGGGCCCCGGTCACGGTGGTCAGGTGGATGTTGTTGCCTTGGAGGAGATTCCTCCGTCGGTACTGCAGCGATAAGCAGCACACGCAGTCGCTTTCTTCAGGGTGTAGCGCCCACTGGTCCTGGGGCGCTGGTCAGGGGGCAAGTTCAGTTTGCAAGCCCTTGGAGATCTTTTAGCAGAGTTTGGCACAAAGTAAAGCAAAAGTCTTCTCGCAGTCTTTCCTTCTTCCTCTCCTTCGGCAGCAAGGCACCAGACACAGGCAAGAGTCAGCACCCTTCCTTGTCTCTCACGGTCCTTCTCGTCGGGCAGAGTTCCTTCTGTAGCCCAAACAGGATCTAATTTTCAAGGAGCAGGGCTCCTTCTTTTATAGGCCATTTCTTTTGTTCTCGCAGGCCAGGGGGGCCTTTGCATAGCCACTCTCAGTCCTTGAGTACCCCGGTGGGTGTACTCCGGCTTCTGCTTTCAGTGTGAGGGGCAGGCGCATCAGACGCCCCACAGGAGGTGGAGCCAGCATTGTGCCGACAGGGGCGGCCAGAGTACCTTGTTGATGGGGGCTTCGCCCTTCCGGGGCCAGGTGCCGGCTGAGTCGTCAGTCGCTCCCCAGGAGGGTGGAGCCAGCATTGTGGTGGCAGAGCACAGCTACAGTTCGAGTCAAGAGGCACTCCTACCTCCCACTAAGGTGTAATCTGCGCATTCACCACCTGTCATTCCCCCAGCCCTGTCACTCACACGTCCCAGACAGTCAGATACACATACCAGCAGAGGCGGGCTGAAATGGTTAAGCAAGCAAATGCTAACTTTCTAAAAGTAGCATTTGCAAACCCAGGATACTAAAATAAACTTTACTAAAAGAAATATTTTATCATCCTGAGTTCAGGCATACTAAACATGACTCGCTACCATGCTCCTTGAGCCTGCTGGGATTATAGGGTGTAATAATTCCAGCAGCTCAGTCTGGCCTAATGGAGCAGGTAGCCTTCAATAGTGAAATACGGTTTTGGTTGTAAGTCACTACTAGGACATGCCACACACATCAGGGCTTGTCCTACCTTACACCTACAACGCACCCTGCCCGCAGGCCTACCATAGGGGTGACTAATATGTAGTCAAGGGAAGGTTCGGGGCAGGCAAGTGGGTGCACTTGCCCAGCTAGCGTGACAGTACGAGACCGCACGCGGGTTCTGCGGTCGCAGTTCCCAGACACATCTTTACGGCTGCTTCGGTGGGTGGCGCAACCAGCGCTGCAGGCCCACCAGCAGTATTGGCATCTACAAGCCCCGGCACTCTCTAGTGCACTTTACTAGGGACTAACAGTAAATCCAATGACCCAATCATGGATACCAATCGCATGTACAATTTACAGTAGGGAGCACTTGCACTGCGGCACGGATCAGCCGTGGCGCAGTGCCCTGAGTATCGGAAAACCAGCAAAACATCGGAGGCACATCAGCAAAAAGTGGAAGGGAGACTCACGCCAAGGTGCCAGGTCTAACACTGAGTAAATTCAGAGACCAGTTGGCATTAAAAATAACAAGTAGCCCCCCGCAGGTGCTTCCGGCTTCGTCTAATTTGCTGGAGCAAAAACAAGCTGTAATTCTCTCAAAGAGTAAACTAAATAAGTTGCAACGAGCCCATACGTACAGCAAAAGCCAATACAAATCTCTGAAGAGCGATATATCAGCGGCTAGAAAAGTCTACAGGAAGGCCAGATTCGCCTTATTAAGACAGGAAGAAGAGCTTCACTGGGCGGCAGCCTTTGAGATAATTAAAACCAAGGATCAAAGGAAATTTTGGAATTGGGTGAATGAGGCATCCAAACCTGCCAAACCTCCGACTGCAACTAATATCTCCCCCGCTGATTGGGAGAAGTATGTCAAAGAGCTGTATACAACATCGGGCGTCCCAATTGGCAGTAGGGACGTTCAACTAACACCAGATCAGCAAGTCGAGGAGGAAGACACGCCCTGTCCTATCAAGATAGCGACAGAAGAAATAGCTGCGGCAATAAGGAAAATGCACTCTGGTGGTGCTCCAGGCCCCAATGGAATCCCAATGCAGGTCTTTAAAGCCGCCGCACAAAAATGGGCTTTGCTGCTGACTCCGCTATTTGAAGATGCAATACTGGGACGTACCATCCGGCATACGTGGCAAGGATCACTCTTAGTACCTTTCCATAAAAAAGGTTCGCGCTCCGATCCCGATAATTATCGGATGATAGCTCTACTCGATGTGGACGGGAAAGCCTATGCAAGCATATTGTTGAAAGAACTTACAAAATGGGTGGAATCGAAAAATCTAATGCCCTTCACCCAAACCGGCTTCAGAAAAGGCTGCCACATCGAAGACAATCTGATTTCGATTGTCCACCTGATGGACACTACTATAGCTGCAAAAGGCAAATCCCTGTACATGGGATTTATTGATTTCCGCAAAGCATTAGACAGTGTTAGCCGTCCCAAACTATGGGAAAAACTGACAAAATGGGGAATCCCGCGGGCACTACTAAATGCGCTAATAGCCCTTCATACGGACACATGGGTCAAGGTCAGAGTAACATCAAAATGGACCACCTCTAATAAAATTTATACAAATAGAGGCCTTAAACAAGGGTGCACTCTCGCACCATTACTTTTCAATTTGTACCTCGCTGACCTTCCCGAATGGTTAACTGGATCAAGAGCCTTCCCCCCAGGAATCGGCCAAAGTAAAATCCAAATTCTGCAGTATGCGGATGATACGATTCTGTTAGACCAAACTCAGGTGGGCCTTCAACAGCTGTTCAACTCTCTCGCCCAGTATTGTAAAAACAATATGCTTGAGATAAACGTAGGTAAAACCAAGGCGATGGCAGTCTCACCTACGAACACAAAAAAGCCCCTGTGGTTCATAGAGGGGAAACAACTGGAGACTGTGCCTACATATAAATATCTAGGCGTCTGGATTGACCACAAAGGTAGATGCTCGGTGCATACAACTGAGATGCTGACAGTGGCTCGCCGTCTTGAGGGGGTCTTTATGAGAACAAAGAACGCTCTACACTCTCAGGATTTTGCTCCATTCATAAAATTGATTAATGCAAAACTTCTGCCCACAATTGCCTTTGGAGCAATCATCTTCAAGGACAAACTGAATAACTGGCTTGATAGAGCGCAATCATCATGTTACCGCCGGGTCTTTCGACTGCCAAATTCGACTTCCCATGCCCAAATACGGAAAGAATTCTCTCTATCCTCCATGCGTTGGATTATGCCTGCAAGATTCGTTACATACTGCTTAAAAGCGAAACAAGCAAATTCTCATACGCTAAAGAGCTGTATATGGCTGGTCCTCAACAACTCCGCTACATCATGGAACAAATATCTAACGTTCTGTCTCAAATTGCTTGGAGCGGAGGATATATGGTCTTCTTCTCTGCCCAACGAAACAAAAGGAAATCTTTTAATCAAGCAAGCAAAAATCCTTTCAAACCAATCGGACACACAACTGGTACGTAATCTTTCTCACGGTACCTGGGACGCCAAATTATACGCTCCGAAAACCCTTCCATCCTACCTTGCATCAGCAATGCAACCGTATATTAAACAGCAGCTAATGAGATTTTGATTTGGCCTAATCCCGCTGAAAGCATACAAGTTTGGGCAAGGATATAAGACAGGAGCCTCCTCCCAATGTCGGTTTTGCAAACGGGGAGAGGAAAACCTAATTCACATTTTGTGCATTTGTCATCAACTGCGGCCACAAAGAACATTCTGGCTGAAACCAATCTGGCTCCTTCTAGGTATTAGGACATGTCAAGAAGCACTTGAGGAATGCATGAGGGGGGATTCGCCTCAAATGGCGACCCGCTTTGTCAAATTCATTACCGAAATTAATTCCATGACTTTTCCCTCTGTGCAAACCTGAATTTAATTCCCCCCAAGTAATTGATTTTTGACTTTCCTTGTCTTTTTACTTTCCCTTCCCACCCATTCACTGTTTTAGTTTTTAACAGCCTCGGGTGTTTTTACCACCGTCCCTGTGTATTCTTGCATATTGCAATGATTTTAAATAATTGTGCAATAAAAACCTTTTTTTTTTTTACCAGAACCTCAGGTTCATCATGATACTAAGAGACCTGTTACACAACGTAGCAGGACTCCATGAAGAGAGGTGCACCTGTGGTTGCCACCCTGTACTTGCTGGATTTCAACTCGGTGAATGCAAGAGTCTAGTTAGCAAAGGAATGTGAACCCCTCTACAAACCACAGACATCACAAGAACTCCCTTGGTTTAGAGGATCTAGTCCCCCGCAGTTGTCAGGCACAAACTGCAAAGTCCACAGCCTTAAAGTCTTGCACCCCAAGCCACCTGACATGGCTGCTCTAAGTACTTGTGTCGGTCAGCTTTCTATACCATTCCTCTGGTGCTCTAGATAAAGATTTCTCTAACCAGAGTGCTTGAAGATACCAAGGCTTGTTGTTTTTTAGTTCAATGACAACCTGCTTGATTGAATGCTTAGAAAGCAGAGATATATCTGCTCAAAGAACCAACCACTCCTGTGGCTCCATCATAAAGATCTTGCATTTGTTTTTTAGCCTTTCTTGGCACACCTGCCAGTTCTTCTGGTCACAGATCCTGTTCAGCACCATAGGTAGCCAAGAGCACCTCTACACCGAACCCCTGAGCGAGGTATATTGGTCCAGGACCAGCTCCTTGCTTTAATTCTAAAGGGTTTTGCTCATCTCACCCATGCAAGTACCATTGTGCTAAAGTAACTATTTCAACACCGCAATTCTGATTTACAGCTCCGTTTGACAGCTGAAACTGCACCTCTGCAGCTGTGTTGTATCCTGCTTCTCCCTGCTCTTCTCTCTGTCTTGTCCTTTCTTTGTCTCTTGTACTCTGCTGCTCAGCCTGTCTCTATGATGTCATCCTTAGCTCTATCTGTGTATCTTGAAGTGTACTGTCCGTTACCTTGGAGGCTGAGCAGCAGGGCAGCTGCTCCCGGTGGGGCATTTACCTTAACCTATACTGGAACCTGGATTGCTACCGTATCTAAATACTGTACTTGATTATTTGATTACCACGAATAAATATACCTCCTTGTGGAAAATGACTAAAAATCTGTATACATAAGCGGCGTTCATTTATGTTCACCATAGCCACTGTTGAGCGTAATGTGAAAATCGTGAAACATTGGCCACGCCATCATGTCCCTTTTAGGCCCCTTCGTGCGCGTAAGTGGCAGCCATTTTTTTGAGAACCATGGCCCCTCTGCCCATTGCCGATAGCCAGCGCATCTCTCCCTCTGACCTCGCAAGCATCCCCCGCTCTCTCATACCTGAACCACAAAACTCCCCTCCAGCGCGACTCTGCCTCGGAAACGCATTCCGCTCCCGGCCAACACCTCCCCATCCTTTGATGAACCCCCTTTCCTCTGTGCCCAATTGTCCTGCCCGTTCCCAGGCCGCCACCTGGCCCTGCGGATACCATTTATAGACCCCCCCCCTTTTACAGTAAGCAGCTGCCCCGATTCAAAGGATCTCCGACTGATCAAGGCCCCCCCGCCCCATGAGATCCGATCAGACACACACATTCCGGGAATCGACGGAATGTCCTGCAGTGCGATAGCCATCACCTACTGTGACCGGGGTGGGGACTTCTACTGTAAATGTGTGTGGGAACAGGCTTGAAGTGGGGATTCCGAGGATGTCTTTCCGTACATCAAAACATTGACAAGAATGTGTTTCATGTAATAAAGCAATAAACCTGTGTATAAGAGGCCAGGCCGCAAGGATGCGTTTAGAGCACCTTGAGAAGAAACCCTGTTGTCTGATTTGACATGTTCTGCTCCGTCGGAATAAACTTCTGTTTCCTGCCTTCCAGTCTCCAGCGCCTGCCTCTTTATTTGGTAAATGTCGGATGGTATGAAGGGCGGCTAACGCCGGGCAAAATATTGAAGGGTTCTTGGTCGAAATCGGCCCTACCTTTCCACAGTTGGCGTCCCAAACGTGGGGCCCATCAGCGACACGTGGATCCAGTGGGAGAGGTCCCAACGACAGAGTGAACGACTGCAACGATCGGGAAAGAGCTCCTGTCCAATAGACCCTCGTCTGACAGCCGATCATCCGAACTTCACTGGTTCCGAGCAGACCTCTCTCGAGTGATCTACGGTCCTGACTGGGAACCATCAGGAGTGCCACGACAGAAGATAGAGGACGATCGGGCGCTGGATTCGGAACACAAGAAACTGTCCATGCGGTCCGGGTAAGGTCGTGTAACATGACAAACTGTGAAATATTTGATTGATTGATTGGAAAATACTAGTATTACGCTTCAAATTGTTGGTTCTTTTTGGAGATTCTCTGTCTACAAACGGAGAGGAATAGAAAGATTCTCTCTTCCTTTGCAGGTAGTGAAGGGTAGGTAACGCAGGCCTTTGCCCCCGTTGTAATCCGTCGTGCCTATTTTTCTCCCCCACTGATTGATTGTTGCCCGAACATTGTTTGTTCGAGGATTGTTTTCTCGAGAATTCTCTGTCTACAAACGGGGAAGGATAAAAGTATTCTGTCCTCCTTTGCAGATAGTGAAGAATAGGTAACGCAGGCCTTTGCCCCCGTTGTAACCCGTCGTGCCTATTTCTTTCTCGCCACTGATTGTTTGATCGAACGGACATTGATTGTTCGATATTGGTTCTTTGGAGGTATTCTCTGCTTACAAATAACGTGGAATAAAGATATTCTGTCTAGTCTTTGCAAGCAGTGATAAGATAGGTAGTGCAGACTTTTGTCCCCGTTGTAACCCGTCATGCCCATCTTCTCCCCACCGATTGGTAGTTGGTTCAGCCCGGACCGTTTATTAGGGGTAGATCATCCGGCTCCACCGGAGGACACCCCTAATAAAAAGGACATGTATATAAAAATGCGGATTAGCCGCTGTATCTCTCTAGCAAACTATGACATAAAAATCGTTAGGAAAAACAAAAGGAATCGAGCAAAATCAGTAGGCCACTGATGGGATCTTTTTGACCCCGCTAAAATAGAAACATTAGGAACAACCCCTCATCAGAAATATGAAACTAGTGGGAGGAGCCGAGCTCGACGCCATGATGGCCGCAAGGCAGCTCGGCTCTGCCGCCCACCCCGACCAAATAACGACAAACCCTATACAAATATTATAAATATATACAACACTCCAGCAAAGTAACAGGTTAAATACATTTTATTAAACAACTATTTACATTGGCAGCCTGCTGCCACATCAATCCCAATGCATTCGCCGTCTGCTTGACGCTGTTCCTGTCCCTCCTTCCTTAAATGAGCAATGTTGGGCTACTTTGGGCTACTTTTTGGTTGGCTTTGGGCTATAGAAAGCCTACAAAAGCCATCAGCCGGCGAGGTGGCATCGGTGGCGGCCTGGGGTGGAGGACCGTTGTGCGAATAGGCCGGAGGCAACCCAACGCGCCGAGGCCCGTCCCCGGATAGTCCACAGGTGGTGTCCAGCAAGTTGTGTGCAGGGGATGCCTTGATGATGGCCCCCCCCCCTTTTATTTGCCTGGCCCGGCTAGCTCAATCGATAGAGTATGAGACGGCCATCTTGTGGGGCGCCCGCAGGAGAGGCGGCGCGGACGGCCCCCTCTCCCCTCACCCCCAGGTGGAGGTTCCTCTCCCACGCTAAGATTGCTATTAGCGTTCCACTCAACGGGCCCCCGCGGTTAGCTGGCCGGGGGACCCGCTCCGGTGGCCGTGGTGAAGGGCAGCTGCGAGAAGAGAGGGGACTCTCAAGATGGCGGCCGGCTCCCCGGATTCGGGCCTGGTCCACTAGGACGGCTCTGGGCTACCATGGAACTCGGATGCCTGCCTGCTCGGGCATGAGCCCCACTCTTGAAGACGTTTTCTCCGCTTTAAAGATTCTACGAGAGTCGTTGGCCCGCGACTCCCGCGGGCTTCCGGTGGGGGCAACCGCCACTGTTGCTCGACTATCCCCCATTGATATGCCGCTGCCCCGGGTGACCGCCGCCTTATCCCCATCTGGTGCCGTGAGAGAGGCTGATTCAGTGCATCGGCGGAGGGATATGCCTGTTGTCCCGCTCTCCGGAGTGGCCACGACGTTGCCGCGAGAGGATGGTGCTCTCATGATGACGCCAGCTTTTGTCTGAATTGCCAAGAGACACTGTAGACTACCGACTCGATCAGTTCCGGTGGAACCTCAGCGTGACCCGGCAGGAAAGATGTTGCCTTCCTCACCTTTGAGTCATGGTTCATGCTGCCTGTTCTTTCTGTTGGCGCTAACAAACTTTTTTCAACTGTCGAGAGGGATTCTGGTCCGGCCGCCAGTTATTGGAGGCATTTGGACTATACTCTGGACCCGCCCGGTCTCGTCCCAAAATGAAGTCAGTATAGGCGGGACTTGCAACTCCTTATGACGTTCTAGTTACTTAGCCTTGATGTTATGGGGTATGTATGCGGTCCTTGAGCATGTGGCGGGCGGGGAATGGTACTGACTAGGGCATGCGGACAACCCTATTAATGTTGGTCTTTCATTATTGATTATTGTATTATTATTATAGCTTCGAAGTAATGTCACTCATGATACTCGCCCATGGTGTGCGTATGGACAATTTTATTGTAACTGATCCTGTCATACTTTCAATTATAAAATCAACCTTCACTGATCCTGCAACCGTTTGTCACGTTTAGTTTTTCAATTGAATGGCCCGCTCATCATAACAGTCGCTTAGGTTGGTGGGTTTTTAAATAAAGACTGCTATCTTCAAATAAATAAAGGGCAAGTAAAATGAAGCAATTCGATTATAAAAAGTTGAAAAAGACATAGCACACAGAGATAATGCGAAAGGATTAGTCAAGACCTGTTGTATTTCACATTCCTGCAGCATAAGCAATCGGTAAAGATCCTGATATTTAAATATATCTATGAATAGGACAGCAGATCGAACCTTTTTTTCTCAAATGAAAACGTAAATCCGTCGCCCCCCCACCTTATACTGAATACCCCTGGCTTTTGACCCTTTCCTACAAGCGGTCTGTACTACCGCCCTCAGACGACCTATGTAATGAACAGCCGATCATTGGTTATCTTTGCCGCACTACCAGTTCCTCTGGGCTTAAATGCCGAGATGCAAGGGACTGCATCCCAAAGAGATAAGTCGGGTACGTGGTAGGTAAAAACATTCTTCGTGTTTTTGCGCGGTGATGTGCTTTGAACACTGCCCCCTCCCCCTCTTTTCTTTTTCTGCAGGTTACATCAGAATTTCAGCTGAAGTATGGAGAAGACCTAAAACGCACCGTGCTCCACGCGAGGAAAGTAGGCCAGCTCTGTGAGATGGTACATTATATGCAGGAGCTATCTCTGAGAGCGTGAAAAATTGTATGGTATGAATGTGGCATGGGCCCTGATTTGTACGGTATGAATGCGTATGTGTGGCGCACGTCTGGGTCGATAAAAGAATGCTTTTTGCATGACTGAGATGTCGATCGAACAATTAATGGAATGAGAAAAACAAGCCCGAACATGGTACCTGCATGTAATAGGCGAATAAAAATATAGCACTTTCCTTACGTAGAAATGACTCTCCCTGGAGCTAGTGAATGGGAGAATGGCCTACACCAGAAGCTTGAAGGGTTATTGCAGTACAACGGACCCGACCCGACCGATATCCCGAATGTACACCCAAAATAATGTGCACCAGTGAGTCAATTCATGTGCTGACTAAATAGGAGAAGTTAAGAGTAACCCGGGTTTGGGTTCATCCAAAATCCCCCTCAACCCAGAAATTAGGGACATTGTCATGTTTTAGATTTACCCCTTCTTCTTCCATCCTCGTAGAAAAATCAGAATTGTCCCATCACACGTCCCACTGACACCCCTCCTTTACCTCAGCTTGGATCATCATTTGCTAGGTGTTGGAAGACCCCACCGTGAGTATAAGCACGACTGGACTAGTGTCCGACCAACTAAGAGGGAGTAAGTATTCTTGAAACGAGGCTACCAACAAGAATTGTCTGCTATTAGGAAGGAAGGAGAGTAAAGAGCTCGACCCCCAAATGAATTAAATGGAATACTGAGAATACGCAACGCGCATGAAAAAGTCCTTTTGCCCAAAATAGCTCTGTGTTTTTGTCTTAGGTTTTCGTACTCGATGTATGTACTGTCGCACCCTATCTGGTATCTGTATGTACGTAAACTGTGAATTTATGTTTTCCTTCAGCTTGTGTTTTTATGCGTAAAACCGACCCGTACTGTTCTATGTGTGTGCACTGAATAGCCCATTATTATACACGTTTTTCCTAGCTCTCTCTTTATGTTATACGTGTACTAATAGCCTATTTGGTGCGCACGACGCTCTCTCTCTCTGAGGGCTCCCTTGCTCCCTTTTGAATAAATGACGACACTGTACCTCGACGGTACAGGTATAATTGGTTTTAGACACGACAGTGTTTGAACAAATTGACAGAAACAAAACGATCGTATTTTGCCATATTACTGCCACTCCTTTCTGTAAAATGATGAAACTTAATTGGCTGAGAAAGAAAGGACAGGTAAGACGACTGATGTCCCCTAATCTGACCCTTAAAAAGGGAACTATATGTCAGTGGCCTTTTGTTTTAGTGCTTTAGTAACACCCCCTTCCTCATTCAGATTACCACCGCCCGTTGCACTAAAGTAGAATGTCCGAAACGTCCCTGTTTTCCAGAATGGTCCCAGTTCTGTATCAGCCGTCCCAGAAAATCTCAAAGACTGTAGCTGATGACCTTGTTTTTTTAAAGATAAATCGTCTGAAACTGATAAAGGTTAGCCGTTGCTTTCAGAATAGAAAAATGCTTAACGTATGTCCCTCCCTGGAAAAAAAAAAAAGGGGGTAGCTACAAGCCCATGATATTAGCACTTCACACTTTCTATAAATTAGCAGACCTAGAAGAAGAATATAGCTCAACAGGCATGTAATTGTTAGATATCAGACTTTTTGCCACGTTCACGAATATAACAGGAATAAACGCCAAACAGACATGATGATGGAAAATAGCAAACAATGCTTGCAGACCCGGACCACAGCATGATTCATGTGTTGATAGCATATACCGATGTAAGGATTACTAAGTCTCCGCCCTATCGTGACCGATAGACGTTTCCCCAACTACTTGGGTTTGGGAGAGAAATTGAAGTGTGTAAACGTCTTCCCCTGTCAGTTCTCTAAGACTTGTTTTTGTACTCATTTAAAGATAACATGCAGTCGTCGGAGGAGAGGGGCCAGACGTGACGCACAGCCTGGCTGCAGATCGGGGAATATCTACGACCTCGACCAAGGCGGAGCCACAGATCAAAGAGTTGCGGGACGAGGCACCATTCTCAACGTGGAAAGCGAAAGAAAGAAGGGCTGTCCTGAAGCCCCTGCAAGTTGATGAGCTCGTGCCGAAAGTCCCAGCCCCTTGTGCCCGATTGATGGGCCCACTTGCTTGAAATTTCTGCCCTCCTTGGTCCGTTTCAGATCTGATCCCACTCCACCCTCTCTTCCCTCGGCCTCCCAAAGCATGCCCCCATCACCCCCCTTTTTTCCATATGGAGTTTTTTTAACTTGACCTGAAGAAGAAACACAGCACACAGATAGAATAGGGTTTGTTACGAAAGAAGAACGAAATGCGGGTACCCCGCCTAAGGTACCTATGATAAGGTTAGTTAGGGAACAGGACAAACAGGACTGTGGTCCGAGAGCAAAGAGTGGCCACACCCTGCAACGCGAAATCTGAATCAGAGCTGGACGCATAGCTCCACTGCCGGTGCTCAACAGTGCCAACGAAAGAAGAAGAACAATGAGAGCCTGCCATTGATGGCTCGCTGTAATAAGACACTGGAAAGAAGAACCCTTTTTTAACATTGCCACCCCTTGACTGACACTTGTATTAAGTTGAATTCCTCTCCCAACCACTTGTATTGATTAATCACCCAATTGAGCTTTTCGAAACCTTACATCGGTCACTTTCAACTGTACATGCATAACTAAGAAAGCGTTAACTCTGTATCATGATGATTGTAGAGCACCAGTTATGCACATGAACATGCTGTCTAGTTTTGATCCCCATGAAGTCCAAACCTCAAGTGCTAGTATCCCTTATTCTGCCAGAACATTTTTTTGTATGACATCATGTTTGTATTCGAACGAATTTCCTACGCAGCTAGTGTAATTTCGTATGCACTGCCTCCCCGCCTATCACATTGACTACGTATGGTTATGTTCGATTCTGTCAGCTTTTCTTTTGATAACAGGATTATTCCCATCTGCCCGTAATGCATATGGGCTACCAAAGACCTCAATGGACAGACCAGCCACATGCTTCCCTCATTAGTATAACTAATGTCGGCTTATACATCCTCGCCATAGACATGAATAGAAATGAACTAACTTATGATAAAAACTGGGGACCGTGGAAAATGACTAAAAATCGGTATACATAAGCGGCGTTCATTTATGTTCACCATAGCCACTGTTGAGCGTAATGTGAAAATCGTGAAACATTGGCCACGCCATCATGTCCCTTTTAGGCCCCTTCGTGCGCGTAAGTGGCAGCCATTTTTTTGAGAACCATGGCCCCTCTGCCCATTGCCGATAGCCAGCGCGTCTCTCCCTCTGACCTCGCAAGCGTCCCCCGCGTGCTGGCAGCCCCCGCTCTCTCATACCTGAACCATAAAACTCCCCTCCAGCACGACTCTGCCTCGGAAACGCATTCCGCTCCCGGCCAACACCTCCCCATCCTTTGATGAACCCCCTTTCCTCTGTGCCCAATTGTCCTGCCCGTTCCCAGGCCGCCACCTGGCCCTGCGGATACCATTTATAGACCCCCCCCTTTTACAGTAAGCAGCTGCCCTGATTCAAAGGATCTCCGACTGATCAAGGCCCCCCTGCCCCATGAGATCCGATCAGACACACACATTCCGGGAATCGACGGAATGTCCTGCAGTGCGATAGTCATCACCTACTGTGACCGGGGTGGGGACTTCTACTGTAAATGTGTGTGGGAACAGGCTTGAAGTGGGGATTCCGAGGATGTCTTTCCGTACATCAAAGCATTGACAAGAATGTGTTTCATGTAATAAAGCAATAAACCTGTGTATAAGAGGCCAGGCCGCAAGGATGCGTTTAGAGCACCTCGAGAAGATACCCTGTTGTCGGATTTGACGTGTTCTGCTCCGTCGGAATAAACTTCTGTTTCCTGCCTTCCAGTCTCCAGCGCCTGCCTCTTTATTTGGTAAATATCAGATGGTATGAAGGGCGGCTAACGCCGGGCAAAATATTGAAGTGTTCTTGGTCGAAATCGGCACTACCTTTCCACATCCTGACACAGCAAATAAGAAGTCATCTTTCAATTATTGGATTTTACACTGGCGACGATTTAAGGAAAGAAACCACGTGTGATCAAAAAGATATTGCAACAGAAGAAACTATCTGAACTTCATGCCCAACCTCTTGAGTGCCCCACCGGTGTCTACAACAACTGACAGTCAGAAGTAAGTTGGGTTTAGGACATGTTAAAGTGCACCTAAACGTTGGATGTTTATGTTGTCACCTGCTTGTTTAAATCTGCTATTACATGGAATTTGCAACTTGATGTTGAGACCCTCCCTCTTAACACCATCGATGCGGTGCAGATTTCCGCGGTGCGCTGACCGCAAACGGAAACCTATGCGTTCATGACGAGCTGAGCTCGTCATGAGCATCGAAGGGGTTAAAAGCATCTTACAAAAGGAGGTGATTTGATTTGATTAACTTGGAATCTGCCTGCTACTTGTCTAAAAAGGTATGTGGATATCTGAATTTTGCACAATCCACTCGTATTTGAAAGTGCTGTCATCAGATCTGTGAAATAATCCTGCGTTGGTGTGTTGTGAACAATTGCCTAGTGCACCTGAGGGGAGCTGGAGAGTCTGCATCGTTGGAGTCCTTGCCACAAGGATGTCAGCCCATATACATGTGGTGGAGTTTTATGATTTCAAACTTTGATCGAGTTGACGGATTGGGTCCCGGTTTGAAGTGACTGTCAATGTTCTGCATTCGAGTGAAAGTTATGCATAAATCTGTGTTTTGAGGGACTGCTTCTTTTCCCGATGCCATTGCGGACAGTCTAACTGTTATATCGCCATTTAAAAACTGTGCGCGAGCTGGAAAATGTGCGTAAGGCTTACCTGGTATTGCCTGATGTCCACAAAAGCTTCCGTGCTGAAATGTATCACAATGGATTATCCAGCACCAACGTGCCGAGAGCCACCCGGTTCAGGGTGCATTGCGTACCGCCATTTTATGGTTGGCATTTCGTCCTATCTAAAGTCAGTTCACCTTGTACTGTTCCTGCCTGTTTACGCCTGTATCATTTGCTGCAACACAGCCTTTCTATTCAATAGTGTTCTTGCCTTCTTGTGCCCGGCGTGCATTGCTGTGTTTAGACATCTTTGTTTGGTGCAAGGAATAACGCTTACACGTTTGCAGTTTGATAATGTGTGCCATGGCATCTTAATACACCCCGAGTGGGCTGGGTATGCTCAGACGTGAGTCACAGGCTCTCCACATCACTGGAGTCAAGCTATCCAGGCTGAAGAAGGCTGATAGCCAGAAACCGGTCCTTGGATGCGTGATTCCGGTCTAGGAAAGACATGGCTTGGTAGTTCGGGCTGGACTGTTCCCATGAGGCACAGGGTCAAGGCTGATTTGCATATAGCCATTGTCTGACCTAGGGTGGTGTGGAGTGCAAAAAAAACCAACGGATTTAGGCCCAGATCTTTGTACTGGGTGAATGTAAGACATTGTTCTGCATTCTGTCCATCAACTGTGTTTTTTGCAATTTTCACCCGAGTGGGCTGGGTATGCTCAGACGTGAGTCACAGGCTCTCCACATCACTGGAGTCAAGCTATCCAGGCTGAAGAAGGCTGATAGCCAGAAACCGGTCCTTGGATGCGTGATTCCGGTCTAGGAAAGACATGGCTTGGTAGTTCGGGCTGGACTGTTCCCATGAGGCACAGGGTCAAGGCTGATTTGCATATAGCCATTGTCTGACCTAGGGTGGTGTGGAGTGCAAAAAAAATGATGGATTTAGGCCCAGATCTTTGTACTGGGGTGAATGTAAGACATTGTTCTGCATTCTGTCCATCAACTGTGTTTTTTGCAATTTTCACCCCGAGTGGGCTGGGTATGCTCAGACGTGAGTCCCAGGCTCTCCACATCACTGGAGTCAAGCTAGCCAGGCTGAGGAAGGTGATAGCCAGAAACCGGTCCTTGGATGCGTGATTCCAGTCTAGGAAAGACATGGCTTGGTAGTTCGTGCTGGACTGTTCCCATGAGGCACAGGGTCAAGGCTGATTTGCATATATAACTACCAACACAAAGTAGCAATGGGTCAAGAGGAGAACTACTTTGTATATATCTGTGAGTACGTGACCTCAACTGTTGATATTGAACAGCGAAATCATGCCTAGGGTACTTTCTCTGTGCGAAAAAATTCCCATCAGATTACCGACCTGTACCACCCTACATCATCTGGGAGCCTTCACCATGAAGGTAGATTGTCGTACCCTCGGTAGATTTGGCCAGGCTCAGCCTAATCTCACCTGGATGTCCCAGTGTTAGTGTAGTATTTCTAGGTGTCAAGTGGCAACTGACTAGCAGTGCTAAATAGTGAAAATCATAAGTGATTAAAGTGAAACTAAGTAAAATTGGGTAATGAGGGGGTAAAATGTTTTTTAATGGGCACCTCCTCACTCCCAAGTAATAAAAACAGTGCAGGTAGTAGTGTAAACAAATAACTACTAAGATAGATATTGGGTCGACATGTTTCTGCAGTTAAACGGGGCCCACAGGTCTCCTACTGCTTCATCAGGACCATGAGTGCTACTGCTAAATATTAGTGAGACAAGTGAAAAAATATTTATTTTATATCACCTGGGGTTCTCCTGATTTCGTGGTCCAATGTGCACTAAAGTATCGAAAAGAACAGACAGAGAGAAACTTACAAAAAGAACATACACATTATAATTAATAGTGTATCAATGTCACATTATTCCTTCAAGAATCATTAATCAAATCAAGGACAGACATTTCAGTATGTCATATTTATCTAGAGTGACATACCGTGATAATGTATAAACTTTAGTACATTGTCACTCACCTATGTGGTAGGAGAATGTAGCCCCACCTCATCTGGCCACAGCGCAGGTAAAACGGAGCACCGCTCTAGTTAGATAAGAAGAAGAAGAGGGTAGTGTCAAAGGAAGAACCTCATAAACCACAATTACAAGAATCGCTTTGGAAGATTATCGTAAATCAGTCTACATGTTTCATTATAATTCCATGGATGCAGTCTTAATGCCACTCGAAGGTACGTAACTTATTTCTGTTCAGTGCCGCCGCGCGCCATATGTAACCAAACCACCTCGGTCATGAGCTGGTTTTTAACCTGAGGTTATGGAAAGTACTGAGTGCGTCAATGGCGCTGTGGCTATTAGGTTAGTCCGGCAATGATTATATAATTTGTGCTGTACTATCATACTAGTGTATTAACATTAGTATATGCCGGTCTCAGTCCATCATTAGCGTAACAAACCGGTAATCTAACAAGGTGATCATACGCTTAGCTTTTGCGCGTTGTAAGCGCCACTTGGAATCGGCAGTGACACAACGGTATCGCTTCTGAGGACCAAAGTAACGGGAATCTGTTCTGCAGATACGCCCTGGTGGCAGGTGCCAGGGAGATATCCAAAGCCACTGACTTCCCCATATTCACTTTAAAGCCCGAGACCGAACCGAACGCTGCCAGTTCCTCCATACAGGCCGGCAATGCTATCCGGGGTGTAGCCAACGTGAAGATGACATCGTCAGTGTAGAGACTAATCGTATGGGTAAATCCACCCATCCGTATCCCCTCCACTGCTGGTTGGGTCCGCACCCTTTGGGCGAACGGCTCCATGTATAGAGCAAAGAGCAAGGGTGAGAGTGGGCAGCCTTGCCTGGTGCCTCTCTCGATGGTGAAGGCCGCGGAGGTGTGGCCGTTCACCCGGACCACAGCCGATGGTTCCTTATAGCAGTTGAGGACCATGGAGCGAAACTTCTCACCAATGCCCACCCTCACCAGCACCTGTTCCAAAAAGGGCCGTTGTACTCGGTCAAACGCCTTCTCTGCGTCAACCGTTAGCATCATCCTTTCACCCGGAATCCGGGAGGCCTTTTCCAGCAGATGGACCACCCGCTTTGTATTATCCACCATCTGCCGCTCCGGGACAAAGCCCGCCTGATCCGGGTCGATGAGGCCGGGCAAGTGGGGTGCCAAACGACTTGCCAGGATCCCAGTATAGAGTTTCAAATCCACATTCAAGAGGGATATCGGTCTGTAGGACCCACAATATTTAGGATCCTTCCCTGGTTTGGGGATGACCGTAATAGAAGCCCTCAGGAGATCAGGCTGGATGGCACCAGGTTCCGCGAAAGAGTTGAAAAGGCGGGTGAGGACTGGGGCCAACGACTTGCAGAATGTCTTATAAAAGAGAGCAGAGTAGCCATCCGGGCCCGGTGCCTTGCCATGTTTGACTCTGGCAATGGCCGACACTACCTCCTCTATGCTAATATCCCTGTTCAGATGGTCCGCCTGTAGAGGCTCCAAGGAGGGCATGGTGACCGAATCCAAATAGGAGGTCATAGCCGGCACATCCGATGGGTCGCCAGCGTAAAGGTTTTCATAGAACCCTCGGAACACGGCCGAGATACGGGCATCGTCCGTCACTGTACTTCCCTTGGGGTCAGAGATTTCTTTCACCAACTGGCTCTGCCTAGTGACCCGGAGTCTATTGGCCAAAAGTTTGCCACAACGATCCCCCCCGGTATAAAAGGCGTGGCGCAGCCGAAGGGCCGCATATTCTGCCCGGTCCATATCCAGGGCGGCTAGGAGTTTCCTTGCTTCTTTAAGCTGCCGCCAAATCCTTGGTGACCCTGTCCTACGGTGGATCAACTCCAGCTCCCGAACTTTGTCAGTAAGCTCATCCCTCTTGACCCTGCGCTCCTTGTTTTCGGCTGCGGAAATCGACAAGAACTCCCCCCTGAGGACAGCCTTCAAAGCTGCCCATTGTGTGGCCCAGGTGGTATCTGTGTTGTCATTGTGAGCCAAATAGTCACGGAGCACCTGCTCAATACGGTCCGTCACCATTTTCCTATGCAACAGAGTATCCCGGAGGCTCCAAGTCCTCGCCGGATAGGCAGAGGGGGGCAGGCAAAAAGAGGCCTCAACCGGGGCGTGGTCCGACAAGGATATTACCCCCATATCCACGGCAGATGCCAGAGCCTGCACTGGCGAGGTGACCAGAAGATGATCAAGCCTCGCGTAGGTCTTGTGCGCATGGGAATAGTACGAGTAGTCCCTATCTGCGGGATGCATATGACGCCAGAGGTCCAGGAGGTCCACCTCCGCAAGCCTAGCCTTACAACCAGCAGAGAATTCCCTGACTTGCGGGGAGCGCTGCGCCGATCTGTCTACAACCGAATCGAAGACCATATTAAGATCTCCCCCGAGGATAATATGCCTGTCTGGCGAGGCAGTGATCTCCTCCACCGCAGACTGTAAGAACCGCTCCTGCTTGTCGTTGGGACTATAAAGGGAACCTATCGTGAACGTAATTCCCCCCACTTTGAACCTGTGTGCCAGCAACCTCCCTTTTACTTCAGTGAATTTGTGAATGTGTTCCCCTCTAAAGTGTCGGGCCACCAAAATCGCCACCCCAGCAGTCTTGGTGGTGCCAGAGGAGAAGAACTGCGTCGGAAATTTATGAGAGCGTAGCCTGTGTGTGTCCTGCGGTATTAGGTGTGTTTCTTGAAGGAGGCATATGTCCGCTCGGGCATTTTCTAACAGGGAGAGCACTGCTCGCCGCTTAACGGGATTGTTCAGACCCCGAACATTCAAAGTCACAACTTTAAAAGTGTAAGGAGGCATAATGGAAGGTGTACGTAAAGGCGCTGGCGTCCTGCGAGGAGGTTGTAGCAGGCGTGTGTACCCCCCCAGCTCAAGCAACAAAACAATCGGCCAAAAACAATAAGTAAAGCCACTTCCCCCAACGCTGAGAAACCCGTCACCCGCCATGAACCCCCACGCGGCCGTGTGTCCCCCATACACCAACCAGCTCCCCTCTCCATCTCCACACCCGCCTCCCCTCCTGCGCTAATCAGAACAAGGTGGAGAAAAACAGGTAAAGCAATAGATTCTAGCGTAGTGCACTGGACAACCCCGTCCCCTACACCCAACTCCCACAACCCCTCCCGAGTCCCCAACACCCCAACACAACCCCCCCCCCCCCCCTACCCCCCAAACTCCGTCCCCGTCCCCTCAAAAATGGAGTCAAAGGAACCATTGTCCAAGCCCGGCCCAAACAGGCAAGTCTATGGAAAGTCACAAAAGTGGACGTCCAGCCACTGCGCAACCCCCGCTCCCCCCCCCCACCCCCCCAGGCCCCCAAACCTGCAGTTCGAAGAAAGCGATGTCGATCTCCCCCCGGAGAACTTCTTAGGCGGTCAAAGCAACCTCGCCAGTCGCCGTTTCTCTAGCGACTCTTCTCACAGCACTATCCATTTCAGCCCGGATTGTAGGCGAGTCAGGCCTCGCCGAAGAAGTCGAATGCCTGCGGCCAGGGATCGATTGCCAGCCATCTCTGGTGACTCGGTGGCGGCGCGGAGTGGGTGCGTCTTCGTCGGTCTCTGTAATGCCCAGTACTGCACAGGTGTCTTGGAGAGAGCGCAGCTGATGCAATGTTCCGTTCCAGCGGAAGATGAGGCGGAAAGGGTGACCCCAAGAGTATTGAGTGTCGTGTTCCCGCAGGAAGTCAGTCGCAATTTTAAAGGACTTGCGTTTCTGTAGGGTGACCACTGAGAGATCTTGAAAGAGGGCTACCCTACGGCTCCTGAATTCCAACGAGGGTTTGGTGCGAGCCACCCGGAGGATTCTTTCCTTCAGGGTGTAATCCGGCAGGTAGGCCAGGAGGTCGGGAGGGGGCGCCGGGGATCTGCGCCGCGGGCCCACTCTATGCGCCCTGTCGATCCTGATAGAAAAGTCAGTTGGTTCATCTAGGATATCCCTGAACAGATCCTGCAGGTAGCCCGCCGCATCCTCCCCTTCTTCTCCGAGAGGAACACCCCGGACCCGGATGTTGTTCCTCCGGGAACGGTTCTCTAGATCCTCCACGTGCGATTGGAGATCGATTTGTTGGTCTCGAAGCCTGATCACCACCTGCTGAAGCTGCGTGAGTTCCTCGTCTCGGGCATGACCAGCCTCTTCCACGGAGGTCACCCTCTCTCCCAAGCCATCAACCTCTCGCCGCACCTCTCGTACTTCCCCTGCCACCTCCTGCTTGAGCGCCTGGAAGTCCTCTCGGAGAGAGCTGAAGAGCGATTCGAGGAAGGACCTGGTAACTGGCGGCTTCCCACCGCTCCCTCCCTGGGAGCTGACTGACTGTCCCGGGGAGTGCTGTCCGCGGTCTTGCCGTGCGGTGCCCCTGATCAGCATTTCCGGCAAGGTGCGGTCACCCTTCTTAGTCCCTTTATTACCGGCCATTTGGCTAATAGACGGTGCTCCCCAGTCACCACCAGTGATATCCGCGTCCAATGTGTAGCTGAGCCACTAGCCAGCCGAACCGACCCGGTATTCGAAGTCTTCTGCGCGCCGACACCGCCAGGCGCCGTCCGCACCTTCCTGGTCTAGATGTACCCCGGGAGCCCAGCCGAGCGCACCAATCCTGACTCGATCTCAAGCAACAAAAGTTAGCCGGGCCCCTCGGAGTAGGGCACCCCTCCCTCAGTGCGCAGAGCAGTCTTCGTGTACTCCGATCACCACCAGGGCCCCTCCAAAGTCACACACCCCTGTTCGAGCCTGCCGGGATTACGACCTCACCGTCGGTAACCAGATGTGACCCCGGGTCAGGTTGGGCCCACTGCTGATTGCTCAGTAGGTCTGGCGCAGTCCTCCGGTAATTCGGGCCCACCAGCTCCTTGTCCCTCCCAGGAACACTAAGGGGGTCACACAGAGCAGACCTCACCTTTGCTGCCAGACCTTGCTACCATCAGGAGCACCGGGCTCACCAACTGCGGTCGTCGCGATGCGAAAAGAGTCCTCCGCCGGCAGGCCGGCCGGGGGGATGAGATCACACCTCTCCGCTCCGACCTCTCACCACCGCAGATAGGCCCACGGTCCTCCGATTCCTGCAGCCATTCAGGCGCACACCAGGCAGCCGTCCCCCACGATAGCGTCCTCCGCGAGGCGCAGACTCCCACCTGGATGGCTCCCGCCCTAGGCCTCCCGCGTCTCCTCTCGGGTCACAGTCGCCGGCTGCTTCCGGCCAGCACCCCACCGGCCCTCCGTGGGGAAAGTTAGGGTCCTGCAAGGGTCGGCCGCGCTGACAGCGGCCAGGGACGCAGCCAGTCTCGAGCAAACTCCCCCCGCCGGGCACACATCCGCGCCTCACCAGTCTCTGCGGGGGGGGGCCGTCTCCGCCCTCGGCTCCGGTCCGTCGAGCCCTACAGCCTCGTTCAGTGTCTCTCGCGTCCCTCCTGCGGCCGTGACTCGGCCTTGCCACGCCTCTGGACTCGGTCAGGCACGCCGCCTCGCACACCCCAGGCTTCACACCATATCCCGCTGGGTCCCGTTGTAGCAGCGGCCAGGCCAGCCAGGGCCCCACGCCGCTCCAAGCAATTCAGGCGGCCTTCGTTCGGGCTCAGGTAGTCCCACAAGGCGGGCCCAGCAGCACTTCCGGTTGAGGCCTCGACCCTCGCCGATTCTGGCTCGCTGACCAAAGCTCGCCGTCAACGCCGTCTAGCACACCAATTGCCTCCGGATGTAGGCTTTTAGGTCCCCCACCCCTTCCGCCGCCGCTAGGTAGCCACGGGGGGGGGGGGGAGATCGGCGGTAAATAGGCTGCTTAGGGGCCTGGGTCGGAGGAGATCGCCGAAGTCACGTCCTCCTACTCCGCCATCTTGGCCACGCCCCCATGCTCAGTGTTTATGAGGAGCCGTAGATGTGCTCAGTTATATTTATGCTTACATGTTGTGAACCTCTTAGGTGCTCTCCTTCACTAGAGGTGTTCTATTCATATTGAGATTCTCAGTTCTATGTTGAGCCCGACTCTTTTTAATATCTTTATGACCCCTTTGGCGGCATTGGCGGAGTCCTTTGGGGCCCAGATCGTATCTTATGCCGATGACACCCAGCTCCTCTTTTCGTGTAAGAAAGGAGGAGATTTTGATGGAGAGAGTATCCGGGAATGCCTTGGGGCTGTTTTTAAATGGTTCCAGCTGAACAGCCTCAAGTGCAACTCAGATAAGTCTGAGGTACTCTTCTTCGGCTGTCCATCGGATCCGGATTGGCAGGTATGGTGGCCTGTTAATATGTTCCCTCCGTCCTGTTCGTCCCAGCTGGCTAAGAACTTGGGAGTCAAGATGGACAAGGGTCTGACGTTGAGATCTCAGATCCTTGGTTTAACGGGAACATGTTTTGGTCTTCTAAAGATGCTTGGGAAGTTTCTGCCTCTACTCTCGGAGGAGCATAGGAAGATGACAGTGCAGGCCTTGATTGGCTCAAGATTGGATTATTCCAACGCCCTCTATTTGGGCCTGCCGGAATATCTACTGCAGCGGCTGCAAGTGGTCCAGAACGCGGCCGCCAGGGCCATTTATGGCCTAAATAGGTGAGCCAGTGCCGCTGGCCTCTTGCAGTCGCTCCACTGGCTGCCTATCCGGAAGCGGATTGCCTTCAAGGCTTTGACTTTGGCCTACAAAGCTCTTCATGCTGTGGGAGCAAAGTATCTCCAAAGGAGACTCGCCTTCTACCACCCGGCTCGATCCCTAAGATCTGAATCTTTGTTTCTTGCGGTGGTTCCGCGAGTAAAAAGGGCCCGCATTGGAGGCCGTTCCTTTGGGTTGCTGGCGCCACAGTTGTGGAACACTTTGCCTTTGGCGTTACGTGGCGCCACTAATCTGCTTACCTTTAGGAAGGGCCTTAAAACTGGCTTTTTGCCCTTTAGGCTATTCTCCCTGTTTATCTGTTTCTTTTGATCTCTTTTTATATCACTGTGTTTTGTTATTCTGCTACAGGTTCTCAATAAAAGCGCAGGGACACGCTTTTTGAGTAGCCGTGCGCTATATAAAACAACATATAACATAACATAACATAACAAAGATTGGGTGGATTGTAGTGGGGGTGGTTTGGATGGAGTGGGGTAGATTGGATTGAGTGGGGTAGATTGGATGAAGTGGAGAGGCATAGATTGAAGGGAGTGGGGTAGATTACAGTGGCGTGCAGTAGATTATGGTAGATTAGAGTTGGGTAGATTGTGGTGGATTGGAGTGGGTAGATTGTGGTAGGAGTGTAGATGAGTTGAATAGATTGCAGTGGGATCCATTGAAATGGAGTTGGGTAAATTGGACTGAAGTAGAGTGAGGTAGATTGGGGTGAAGTCAGTTAGATTGGAGTAGATTAGAGTTGGGGTAGGTTGAAGTGGAGTGGGGTAGACTGGGGTATATTGGAGCAGAGTGGGGTAAATCTGAGTGGAGTGCGGTAGATTGGGGTGGAGTCGGGTAGATTGGGTTAGATTGAGTGTATTAGGGTAGATTGGAGTGAAATAAGGTGGATTGAGTTAGAGTGGGGTAGATGGTGGTGGGTAAATTGGGAATGGATAGATTGGAATTGGTTGAATTGGATTGGGGTACTTTTGAGTGGAGTGGGGTGGATTGGAGTGGAGTGGGGTGGATTGGAGAGGGGTAAGTGGTGTGGAGTAGGGGAGCGTGGAGTGTTGTTTCATGGGCATAGATTGGAGTGGAGTGGTGTCAAGTCAAGTCAAGTCATAAAATTTGTATAGCGCACTACATACCCAGAGGGTTTCAAGGCGCTTAGGAAGGGGGGGAGGATTATTTGTCAAATATCCACGTTTTAAGCTGCTTTCTGAACGCTAGGTGGTTCTGGGTGAGGCGAAGGTAAGCGGGAAGTGAGTTCCATGTTTTAGCAGCCAGGTATGAAAAGGATCTGCCTCCCATGGTGGTCTTGTTGATGCGAGGTACAGTGGCGAAGGCTTGGCTGGAAGAACGTAGTTGGCGGGAGGGGGTGTAGAAGGACAGTCGAGAGTTGAGGCAATCTGGTCCGATGTCGTAGAGTGATTTGTGTGCGTGGGTAAGCAGTCGGAAAGTGATCCTCTTATTGACGGGTAGCCAGTGGAGGTCTTTAAGGTGAGCAGAGATGTGTTCGTTGCGTGGGATGTCTAATATGAGCCTGGCTGAGGCGTTTTGGATTCGTTGGAGTTTCTTCTGGAGTTTAGCGGTGGTACCTGCGTAGAGGGTGTTTCCGTAGTCCAGTCGGCTCTTGACCAGAGCGTGGGTGACTGTTTTCCTTGTTTCGGGGGGGATCCAGCGAAATGTTTTTCTGAGCATGCGAAGAATGTTGAAGCAGGAAGAGGATACGGCGCTGACTTGTCTGTTCATTGAGAGTGAAGAATCCAGGATGACGCCAAGGTTCCGTGCGTGGTCTGTCGGGATGGGTGCTTTTCCGAGGGCTTCTGGCCACCAGGAGTCGTCCCAGGCAGAGGGGGATGTACCTAAGATGAGGACTTCTGTTTTGTCTGAGTTCAGTTTCAGACGGCTTTGTTTCATCCATTCGGCGACTTCTTTCATTCCTTCGTGTAGGTTAGTTTTGGCGGTGCTGGGGTCCTTGGTGAGAGAAAGGATCAGTTGAGTGTCATCCGCGTAAGAGATGATGTTGAGGTTGTGTTGGCGGGCGATGGCCGCGAGGGGGCTCATGTATACGTTGAAGAGGGTGGGACTGAGTGAGGATCCTTGAGGTACGCCGCAGATGACTTCAGAGGCTTCGGACTTGAATGGAGGAAGGCGGACTATCTGGGTTCTTCCGGTGAGGAACGAGGTGATCCATTCAAGTGCTTTTCCTTGGATTCCGATGTTATTGAGGCGTTGTAGAAGGGTGCTGTGGCAGACTGTGTCGAATGCTGCAGAGAGGTCGAGGAGGATGAGGGCGACTGTGTCTCTATTGTCCAGTAGAGTTCGAATGTCGTCTGTTGCTGCGATGAGGGCGGTCTCAGTGCTGTGTTTTGCTCGGAAGCCAGATTGTGAGGGGTCGAGGGATTTGTTGGCTTCGAGGAAGGCGGCGAGCTGGTTGTTGACGGCTTTCTCGATGACTTTGGCTGGGAAAGGAAGAAGCGAGATGGGGCGGTAGTTTTTGAGTTCAGAGGGGTCCGCTGTTGGTTTTTTCAGAAGGGCGGTGAGTTCAGCGTGTTTCCAGTCTTCTGGGAAGGTAGCGGAGTTGAAGGAGCAGTTGATGACGTCTCGGAGGTGCGGTGCTATGGCGGAGTCTGCTTTGTTAAAGATGTGGTGAGGGCATGGGTCTGTGGGGGATCCAGAATGGATGGAATTCATCAGGCGGATGGTTTCCTCAGTGGAGATTGGGTTCCAGGCGTTAAGGGTGTTTACGGGGGGAGGATGGTCAGCAGATGGTAGGGTGGGTTGGTTTCCGGGTTGGTTGTCAAAGCTGTTGTGGATGTCTGCAATCTTGTTGTGGAAAAAAGAGGCTAGGGAGTCGCAGAGGGTTTGAGAGGGGGTGATGTCGTTGGAGTTGGCTGAGGGGTTGGAAAATTCCTTGACGATGTTGAAAAGTTCCTTGCTGTTGTGGGCGTTGTTGTCAAGTCGATCCTTGAATGCTATTTTCTTGGCTTTTCGGATCAGTTGGTGGTGAGTGCGGGTGGCGCGTTTGAATGCGTCCTTGGTGCTGGTGGATGGGTCTTTTTTCCAGGCCTTTTCAAGGGAGCGGCAGCGTTTCTTGGATTTCTTAAGATCATCGTTGAACCATGAGGCCTTCTTTCTGCCAGGTTTGCTTTGACGTTTTTTCAGTGGTGCTAAGGTGTCGGCGGTGTTGGATAGCCATAGGGTGAGGTTGGCGGCGGCTTCGTTGGCGTTAGAAGAGAGGGCTGGGGAGTTTCGAAGGAGCGATGCGGAGATTTGGTCCGTGGTGATTTTGTTCCAGTTTCTTTGCATGGTAGGTTGGAGGTGGATGTTGGGTTTTGGTTTGTTGTAGGTGAAGTGAACGCAGCTGTGGTCAGTCCAGAGGAGGTCCGTGGTGTGGCTGAAGGAGACATGATTGCTGGATGTGAAGATGGGGTCGAGTGTGTGACCTGCGATGTGGGTGGGGGAAGTGACCAGTTGCCTAAGTCCGAGGTTGCCGAGGTTGTCCACGAGGGTGGCGGTGTTGCGGTCATTGATCCTTTCAAGGTGAAAGTTGAGGTCTCCCAGAAGGATGTATTCTTTGGAGGATGGTTTTACTGCGCATAAATGATAATGTTTGCAAATGTCATCCCCTAGTGTATTAATGTGTTTCAATCTTATTCAAATATTTTTTCTCCACACTTCAGTAATACAAAACAAATGTGCTTCATTTGTACTAATTCTGATATATTCTGAAACATCAGAACAGTTCTTTTTTTTAGGTCTTGCCGCAACAGCGCTTAACTTTGTGGGTTTACTGCCCACCCATTGCTTTTATTTGTTTCTTCGAATCTCCTTTAAACAGCCTTGCTTCCAAATGGCTAATCTTTCCTACTTGTCCCTCCTTTTCGTAGATTGTTCCCTCCCACGGAGCACCGTCCCGTTACTTGTATCCTTGCAATGGTCCCATATTATCAACTGCTTTAGGCCCTTTTTCTTTTTTTCTTTGTCTAAGAGCACTTCATATGCGCACTCTTTTCACTCGCTCCAAGCTTTTTTGTAAACGGCTGTAATTCTTGTTCATATCTCGTCACATTTGCTGTTCATTCACAGACCGAGATCAAAAGTCAGATGTTGTTTCCCCTAAAAAGTCTGTTCTTTCTCTGACTTCAAAGTAAGAGGGACAGTTCCTCACTGTCTCACTCATCGCTGCTTGCCTCTCCTTGCTTGTTATTTATAAAAGCAAATTACTTCATTTTCTTGCCTTCAACACCTCCCCTTCGCATAATGGTAGCAGCCGTTTCAACTAAAGTGCTCATATCCACTGCTGCCGACCAGAAATTCACTGTCGACTGTAAAGTTGGCACCTAAGGTACTGCAAGGACGGCTTGGGGTGGAGGGGACATTGGCATGTACAGAGGGCCATGCCATTGAAGCATCTTCTGGCAGCTCTCACCAGCAGCATCATGACGCGACCCTGCCACATCTGTCAACGTGTCCGGGCCGAAAGCAGTATAGGATAATAGCTATAAATTCTGTAACCAGTCTGTTTGCTACGGACAATCCACTGTACTAAATGATATGAGGTCTTCTTAGTACATGTATTTCTAAAATGTCACATGTTGTAATATTTAGGACACATACTATTGTAATGCGAGTTGATCTCTAGTAATGTTTAGGAGATGTATTATTTCTAAAGTAGAAATGCTTTCCACTTAAAAGTGAATATATATACTTGGTAGTTTGTTTAAAGGACTAATCAAACGAAATGTCAGAAGTACAATGCTATAGAACCGTGAAGCACTCTGATACCCAGTTGGGTCATGTTGGCACTATATAAAACACTAAATTAATAAATGAATAACACACCTGGTGCCCGCTCTGAAGAAGGTGTGTGAGGGCTGAAAAATAACCTTCATGCCCTGTAAGGCCAGCGCCCTCGATTCTGCCTGCGTGGTGGCCATATTGAAGCAGAAAATCACCAGGACATCTCAGGCATTTACATCCAATACCGTGAAAGACGGCAAGCCCGTAGGCTGATTTGGAAATTATTGGGCACTTTGCTAGTGGTATCTTGAGGAAAAAAATCAAATACCGGCGGCAAGGCCAAAACTACTTTGCAAAAATAACTTACTCACACAGAGTGGAGACTTCTCAGGCTCTGATTGTGGGCTGGGATTCCCTGCAACAGAGAGCAACAATTTGTAGCTTCTTATCAGACTAATAGTCCCCTTTCCCGGCATTCAGAAAAAAATTTAATATCAGCATTTTTAGGTGCAGCACCTAAGGAGCTTATTGATGGCACAGTAATAACTCTCTGTTCCCGCCATTCTATTTTCATTAATCATATCCACCACATTTGATTGAAATTCAAAGGGTAGGCCTTAGTAACTACGTGTCAATCTTTGTAACCCGGCAAAATGCAGTAGGATATTTCTTTTTCGACTGATGGTGTGGGACACGGCTAAAAGTCATTTCCAAAGTCAGTAGGTTCGCAAGGCAAGACCAATTGGCTTTGCCAGTGCTTGTTTTTTGTTGTGTGCTAGGAAACAAATCTTACACCTTCTCCTCTTGTATGGATACTCAGCAGAATTGTCACATACATTCTCTCATTTTGAAGTCATAGGAAGAAAAGTAAACACCAAGCTTCCTCAAAGAGAGAGCTTGACATTTGACCTCTGTCTTTGAATGCACTGCAAACGTGACCAGATAAAAACAAGATTTAAAGGCCTTTTTACAGAAAGCTTGTTTGTGGAAGAATACAGTAAACAAGGTTTGGGCGGCAAGAGGGACGTATGTGAATTACAAACCACAAATCCAATGGTAAGGAATGGGTGAAATGTATTCCCACTGATGCTTCCTGAATATCCCCACGATGTCTTTAGCGCTGTCTGGTAATTACCTGTTCTGATGGTTATGACCAGGGCCCGATTGGCCTGGTCCTGTATATAATCCCCTGTGAATATTGCCTAGTGCCAGTTGGCACAGTGTATATTATGTGATTATGTTTCGAATGTGTTTATGACAATACAAAGGCTATTTTTATATAACCTTGTTTGGAGTTTCTTTTATGGTGTGCCTAGGGTGTTGCTGCTGTGTATGTGTGTGTTATGCAAACGCTTTACACATTGCCTCCGGGATAAGCCTGATTGCTCGTGCCAAGCTGCCAAGGGGGTGAGCAGGGGTTATCTTTGGCGTGTAACTCCCGTGCCCTGACTAGAGTGGTGGTCTCTGTCTGGCTTTGGCGCAAGCCTTAGCCAACCAGAAATCCCATTTCTAACATTGATGGTCAGCGGTGAGGATAGGACTTGCATTTGCACAGTACCGCAGCAACAACTGGTTGCTCTACAAACCCTGCATTTAGATAATCACGTGTTTGGGGATTATTGTTTCCGAGTTTTATTTTATTTTTTTCTCCTAAAAGTGTCATTTTTGAATTACGTACCCCTGTTGCAGCTCTTGCACCTAGGTCTCCTGTGTTGCTCGTGTCTCTGAGCGTCCTGCCAAAATAGAGTCTGCCTTTAATTTCTATGGTCTGTTTAGATACACTATGTGGGAGTTGGTTGGGTTCTGTGAGGAGAGAGACATAGCAGTGAGTGGGTCAGACACCACGTCAAAACTTCGGGAAAACCTGATCCAATGGAAAAAGGACGAATGGGAACATGAGCACAATGAGGAGATGAGGGCCCTGGCCGCCCGCCAAGAGGATGGTGGGTCTGAAGTGTGGAGTTTGAAGGGGAGGAAGAAAATGACAGGACCGGGACTCTAGTAGATAGTGAGGACCCCATAGACAGGCAGGCTCTAGCTGGGTCCAGTGTCGGGGGCAGTGCCCCATCCCTTCCCCTTTCCCCAGAGGAATGGCTAGATAAGTGGGAAGAACGGGAGCATCAGCTGGCTGTGGAGAAGCTCAGGTCCGAGCATGCCAAGGAGATAGCGCAACAAAGTGTGGAGGAGAAAACGCTAGAGACCGAAAGGGTCTTAGCGCAGGAGAAGATGGCGGAGGCTGAGAGGGCCTTCGCCAGGGAGAAATTAGCTCTGGAGGGTAGATTATCCCTGGAGTGCAGTTGTGGTTTTCTGGATTCACCAGTGAGGGTGGGGTCCAGTGGTGGCAGAAATATGGAGTCCAGTGCAGGAAGTCCCATTCCCAGTTCCCAAAGTATGGTACCTTGTTCCCAAGAAGAGGAGTACAGGTTGAAGTTCAGGGGCAGTAAGAAACGGTCTCACCAGTCTTGGGGGAGTTTGCGGATGAATGTTATGATGCACTGGTTGATTGGGTGATGGTTAATAAGGGTGAGCGGGAAATCCGTTACGCCCGCGGATTTTTGGGAAATCCGCAATCCGCAAATTTTGCGGATTTCCCGCAAAATCCGCAAAAAAAAATCCGCGGACGTAACGGGTTCAAAAGTTGAACCCCCACTCATGGAACTATTTTACAATGGCGCCAGCAAGCTGCCAGCGCCATTGTAAAATAGTTACAAAGTTAGCTTGCACAGGAACCACTAGATAAAACGAAGCAGGTGCTGCTTTATATTATCTAAGTGCGTCCTGTGCAAGCTAACTTTGTAACTATTTTACAACAGCGCTGGCAGCTTGCTGGCACCATTGTAAAATAGTTACAGCTCACAGCTCACTCAAGGGACCCCTGCGCCCTTCGGGGCGATTGCATAGTCACACACACATGGTCGCTCAAACTAGTTGATGCTCAAATTCAGTGACTCATTCATTAGCCCAAAAACAATTGTGAGCGTCGTCGAGGCTGGACAGGTGTGCCTTCTTCCCAAATCTACCGTGGAAAATCAGCTGTGATGCTGGATAGGCTTTGCATCCTTGACTTTCACGAGCGCAATACCCGTGCTGTTCCTGTGACCAGGAGCTTCTTTCTCTTCATCTGCTGAACTGATCTTTCTCTGACCTTTTATACACACAAGAGGCTCATACCCTACTGGGCACATTAAAAAAAAAAAATCCGCGAGGATTCGCGGATTTTGTGGATTTTTGCAATCCGCAAATTCGCAAATCCGCAAGTTTGCGGATTGCCAATCCGCAAAATCCGCCCATGCCTAATGGTTAACCTGGAACATGATTTTGAAGGACTGATAAATATGGTTATCAAAGAGCACATGCACAGTCGTTGTTTGCCAGGATTGTGCCAACACCTGTTGGAGTGTGAGTCCTTTAATCCTTGGGAACGTGCACAGGAGGCAGACTTCTGGGTAAGTGCCCGAAGTTCTGCCAAAGCATTGGAGAGTGATTCCAAAAGTAGCGGCTTGGGTATCTTCCCGTCCTGTGTGGGGGAAGAGGTTCACTGTAGCCCAGCTAGGTCCCAGTGTAGTGGGAGGGATGTAGGGGCTCACGTCCTGTCTCAGTGGAGTAGGAGTGAGTGTGGGGCTGTGTGTCCCCAGGTGCCCGAAACCCAGTCTCAGGGCCTGGAGGGTTCCCTAAGGGAACACCAGGTTGAGGGCCTAGGCTGTACTAGGAAGCCATTTGAGGGGGATCTCCTAGTGTTAGGAGACCCTGGAGCATCTGTAAACGGAGCGTCAGTGGTTCTGGTGTCTGGCAGTACCGCTCCAGTTGGGAGGGTGCAGAAGTCCAGATTGAGGGGTGAGAGGGGGATGTGTTCCCCAGTGAAAGAACCAGTGGGTCAGGGGCCAGCCAGAAGGCCTGAGTCACCATTGAATGGCAATGGTGACACCACTACTGTCCTGGTGAATCTTCACGCGCTGTCAGATGAACAGGGGTTGGGAGATCTGCGCTAGGCAGACTTTCACACGGTACATGAGTCATGGGTTACCCTCATGGGGTTGAGGCTGTGTGCGCCCCCAGAAGTCCTGGCGTACCAGGCAAGTATTCAATGGCAGGGGTTGGTCCCTTGGTTGGGAGGACAGGTTCAGGATCTGCCTGACCTGGAGAGAGGGACATCTGTAACCAGTGTCTTGACCGGTTTGGCTTCCAGGGGTACCGCCCCAGTTGGGAGGGTGCAGAACTCTGGAAGGGGGTGCAGAGGGAGGGAGCCATCGCCTCTGACCCCGGTGCAGCCTGAGGGTTTAGACCCTAGGTTTGGAGACCAGTTGCTGGAGAGAGGTCCTGAACTGGTGGGAGAGTTGTGTTCTGGGGGGGCCTCTCAAAGGAGGAGAGTGCGGAACCCTAGGAGGAGAGGTAGGGGGAGGAAAGCCTCGCCCATGACTTCTGGTCAACCTGAGGATGCGGACCCTAGTCTGGAGGATCAGTGGCTGTCTAGAACTGCCCTGATGAGGGGAAGAGTGGAGAATGGGTACTATGTGCCAGGGGTAACTACCCCCACTCTGTGGATGGGCAAGGACCAGTGGCATCTGGGTGGCCTAGAGCCTGGTCCTGGCCGCGGGCAGCTAGGGAGTACCAGTGGGGTAGCCTAGTTGGTCCTGAAAGCTTTTACAAAGGGTACCACATGGGTTCACAGTGGCGTAGAACAGGAGGGTGTCCTAAGGCCAACAGAAACAAATTCAGCAATAATAGGAAGGGTGAAGGCACCAGTTTGGGGGTGACCCCGTAGAGAGGGCAATGTCTACCAAATTCAATAGCTGTTTTCTTCAAGTGCAACTAACAAACTTATTCTTGCAGTAGTAGCATCGATCCTTCATGAGTGACTTCCAAGGTATATCATCGGTAAGGACGTAAGCGCTGGAGAGATGAGTTAAAGGCCGGTGTAGAACGTTGAGTTCTGACGTACCCGCAGTGTAATCAAGACGTGTTTAACTACTCTCCGTGGATGGCTTGGTTATTGGCGAGTACCTGGGCTGGAAGGAAGCTATAACTGGTGACAAGATCGGGGATACGAAGCCCGTACACTGAAAGCGCTCTTCCAGAGAGTTTGCCGTGGTCCAGCACACTGCTCGTGCGTGCCACATGTGCCTCAGTTGAAGTGCAGAATCGATGCTGGCACTGGTGGAGTCTCAGCGCAGTGCCAGCCGGCATAAAATGCTTAAAGATAAAGACAGCGACACTGAAAGGCTACATGTCGCTGGACAGGAACTGAACGAAACAGCTTCTAATAGAATATATGGCGCCATTATGCAAATTAATACCATTACGCTATGCGGAGTAAGAAAACTAAAGGCGGACAAGGAAAGCGCACAGAAATAGTTCAGTATACATTACACTGAAATTCACATGCTATGAAGCGGAGATTAAACAGGTGTTTGTGAAGAAACATTTAAGCACAAAATCAACCAGTGTTATCTGCTTTCATGTACTTGTAGTGTACAAAGATGTATCTCCTTCTCTAAACCATCAACAAATCATCGTCTCACAACATGCTGTAGAGCAGTCCCAGAAAGAGGTTCGGGTTGGGTTTGCCGAGTTTCCCCAGACGAAGCGGCCCACCACCAAAGCTTCTGCATAAGGGGCCAAGAACAACTCCTTAAACAGCCATAGCATACAGAGCTCCGATGGAGAGCCAGGACGAGATCCAAGCTCCAAAAGTCATTAAGGCTGACCCCGAAGCCAGCACATCACGAGGCACTAGAGAAGCTCTGTCTGATCAAGTTCCCCAGGGAGTGAGACCACTACTGTCCTCCAATGTATACACGGCTGCTGCATTCTTAAAACCGCCAACTGCGTTTGATATTGCAAAAAAACAGAATATTGGCGATAGATGGATGGATAGAGACTTTTGAAGAGTTCATAGATGCAATAGATGAAAAAGAGTATAAAGTATCTTGAGAAACATGGCCGGTGAAGGAGGAAAGAAGCCATGAAAAAGAATTTACAAGAAGGTGAAACGACATATGATCAAATCGAAAAGGCCTTTAGTGTCAAGTTTAAGCCAGTGCCAAATGTGAATTATAAAAGATGCATCTTCATCCAGAGACCAGGTAAGACCATTGATGAGTTTGTTCAAAGACTGGATGTTTGGTAAAGCACTGTAAATTCAATTAATTTATGATGAGGAGGCAACCCTCCTCGGAGTAATCAATGGATGTCTGTCGTATGCATTTCAACGACGAATGCTGATGGAAACTGAGCTTGTATCAAGCCGTCAAGGCTGCTTGCGCTGACAAGCGTGCTTATTGCCAAGTGACTGACATGGAGGCCGTAGGCACCCAAAGTGCGTCTGTCATGAGCACGAAAAGTAAGCCAAGGTTCAAGGCTGAGGGACACAATGTCCTGTCTCCACAGAAAAACAAAACATGTTACAGATACGGACTGTCATTTCCACACAAAGGTAAATGTCCCGCAATTGGGCAGATATGCATAGACTGTGGTAAAGCGAATCCTTTTGTGATGACTTGCAAACCTCTCACTAATGACAGCGAGTATATGAAGTTCAGAAATGTAAGAGATGAACTTTCAGTAACGCAGGAAGGCCTCATTCTGCAAGGTACACAGATTGTTATTCACCAATGTCTCTGACAACAAGTAGTCGAATTTGCCCAAGAAGGAGATCGAGGAATAGTTGCCACTAAGAGCTCTCTGTGATCGAGTCTGGTTTCTGTATCTTGTCGAAAGGGTAAAAAAAGAATTGAAGACTTGTCACATATGCAACTGTCTTTCATCTCAAGTTAGTCAGCAACCATTGATTATGTCAGAATTGCCCCATCATGCTTGGGAGAGAATTGCAATTGATTCTTTTATGGCCCTCTGGATAACGGACATCATCTTCTAATTGTTGATCAATACTCCCATTTTCCATTAGTAGAAGACCTTTTATCCACTACACACGAGCAGAGTTATTCAAAAACTAGATGGCATCTTTGCGACATGACTTGTACCTGCAATCTTAAAATCTGACAACGACCCACCTTTTAATAGCCAAGAATTCAAAAACTTTCTAAATCACCTCAATATAAAGAATCAAAAAAAGCACTCCCCTTTGACCCCAGGCCAATGGTCAGGTAGAACTCCTCATGAGTACTTTAAAGAAAGCTGTTCAGCATTCTGCATTGGGGAAGCTCGACCTCGAAGGTGTTTTGAACACTATTCTTTGAGGTTACCGTTTGACCCCCTCACTCAACCACGGAGGAAACCCCTGCAACTATCATGTTAGGAAGAGTCATGACAACCAAGCTTTCACAATGGGAGGGGCTGGGTGTGACAGGGGATACATCTGCATTCATCTGCATGCTGATAGTCTTCTTGGGCTGGGAGAGAGGTAATTCACACTTTCATTTGAATAAGTTGTGTTCTGCCCTCACTCAAAGGGCTGATTTACCCCTACTGATCGTCATTGAGTGGGCGGACATCATGCAAACCCTATTCGTGGAAGTCAGGCTTCTAAATAGAATTCCGGAATCCTGGAGGGGGTCGACGATCGTCCCAATTTACAAAAAAGGTAGTAAGATGGACCCAAACAACTATCGCTTAGTAGCCCTCCTTGACAACGAGGCGAAATACTTCGCGGGCACCATCTTAGAGGAGATCGCACTCTGGGCTGAGTCAAACCTGATCATACCTCTAACCCAGACTGGCTTTCGGAAAGAGATCGGCACAGTAACTAACATGCTTGCTATCTCATTACTTATCGATGCAGCAAAATCCAAAAAACTCCTGTTACATCTGTGCTATATCGATTTTAGCGCTGCATTTGATAACATCGAAAGAGGCAGACTTTGGGGGAAACTGGCACAATGAGGCATATCACAGACGACTCTAAACATGCTGAAGCTTCTTCACACTGACACCTGGGTGCAGGTGAAACCAGGAAGAGGCACCCATGTGTCCTCAAAAGTTCGCACCACCAAAGGACTTAAACAGGGGCGCGTGCTTGCCCCAATTTTGTTCAACCTCTTTATGGCGGACCTGCCAGGACTGCTTGACACCTGCAACTCTCACTCCCCGAGGAGGGGTGGGAAAACTTTGAGTAACCTCCTGCACGTTGATGACGTCGTATTGATTAGCCATACCTACATCGGTCTCCAGCAGCTTCTGATGGAAATGCACAATTATGCAACAGAAAACACCTTAAAAATAAACCTGAGTAAGACTCGCACTATGTCAATCATTACCAACAAAAAACAACAGAAGACGTGGTCTCTTGGCGGCATAAAAATCGAGCCAATCCGTGAATATAAATACTTGGGAGTCATTTTCGATAGAGAAGGCTCATTTGTGCAGCAGAAGCAAGAATCAAAAAGGAGCACTGATTGCCGTGACGCTGAAAAATCTAGCAACCCAACTAATGGGACTGACTCTGCCCCCTATTTGATTAAGTCAGCGAGGCTTTGCGGGGCAGAGACTCAAAAAACCTGGACAGGTCAAAGCCTACAGATCAATGTTTTCACTCCCGCACTATACTTCGCCAGCTCAAATAAGACTGGAGTTCGGCTTGCAAAAACAAAATCTAGCCAGGCAGGGAGCATATATTATCTGCTACCACAAACTTAGATCCGCCACCACAGGCACTCTAAACTCCTTGCTCTGGCAGGACATACAAGGCAGGAACGTATCTCAAGCAAGATCTTATTTGCAGGCAGCGCTAGGAACAACCAAACTCACGGCGCTTTGGGACATGCAACTAGGGCATACCAACTTTAGAAAACTAGTCTGGAAAAACGTCAAATTACTCTCCTTATTAGAGGACAAGGCTGGTTTTTCTAAGAGATCCCACGCATGGATGACCCTTAACTCATATAAATCTTTGACACCGCAAACATACTTTAGTCAGGGCTACCCAAAAGCCACAAAAATGAGGTTCATGAAACATAGATTAGGCATTCTGCCAAGTACCGAGCATCTTCCACCTTGGCTCAGAACAGATGGCAACGAGGCCTGCCCGCTCTGTAACTCAAAGAAGGGGGACATTCTCCATGTCACCTGTCTTTGTGAAGAATTACAACAAGCCCGTCAACAGCTCCTCAAGTTTCACTTTAAGCAACAAGGGATCAGTACCAGAAGGCAAGCGGTGCTGGCCTGCCTGAATCCTGCAAATACTAAACTGAACTGCAGATATGTCCAATTTCTTGCGATGGTCGAGCAAAGAATTCTAAAACTACAAAAATCGGGGACGAACAATATAAAAACAGGCTAACAAGCAGACTGATAGAAGAAAGTAAGATGACCCCACTGTGCCGTCTCCGTAAAAAAGGCGTACAGTCAGCCATACTGAACTTTTTCTTGTATGTTCACTTTTTAACGGTTTTATAGTATGATATTTTATGATCTTTTTGTAACATGTTTGCACTGGTTTTAATTAACTATGCATAATAAACTTTACCTTACCTTACCCTACTGATCGTCTGAAGCCAGGACTGTGCTGCAAGGGACTGTTGCACACTTCTGAGGGTTCATTTGAAGTCACCCGTTCATCAAAGACATTTTTGAGTATATGTACTGGAGCTCTGATCCCATGTTTTTAGACGCTGCTTGGGACTTGTAGCCAGACACTGTTGGCTCTACAATCTGCTCATTGCCATGAGGACTGCTGTGCTGCCTGAAGCAACCACCATTTTGACTAACTGTGTTGTAGGGTTGACCTGCTGCTGCTGGGCTGAAAGAGGGTCTGCCAATTTGCAACCTAACTGTATGTGCGGTCTGCTGCCTGCCACCTCCTTTTATGCCCGAAGTGCTCTCCAAGGGCTTGTTTGCTTGCCCCCTGTTCTCTCGAGATCTCAGGGCCATCAAAGACCTTGTTGCCTCTTTTCTCCAAGACTTCTGCTGGGAGATCCCATTTTACAAGGGCTAACACGTCCCCAGTGCTCCCTTCTTCACCAAGGTAAAACTTTGTTCATTACAGGACAGTGCACCATGGAACTACAGTGCAGCGCTCTGACCAGGGGAGTGCCTTTGTGCATTCTAAGGAAGTGCTCCATCTTTTCCAAACCAGCATGTGGTGAGCGTTTTTCTCCAGCGAGAACAGCGTTCTTTCGCCTGGAGGCGTTACCAGAGAAACAAACACGTCCTTGAGCCAGCGTGCTCCCTGCAGCTGCATTGTATTGTGAACCTCGCCCCCGGAGTCTGGCAAGATATCGCCACCGTCAGATGCCACCAAAAACAAACTAGTGTGGCCCCTCTGATCGCGAGACTCGAGGAACAGCCCCCTGAAGACTTGTACTGCTCTGAGGTGGTACAGTGCAGCGTCTAAGGCTGCAGAGCTACAGGAGCTGCACAAAGCCTTCAAGGCAGGCCTTTCGACGACACGTTGTTCTGTAACATGTGGCGGGCCAGCATTCCGAGGCTCATTCCAGCCAGCCTCGCCCTCTGGTTTTAACGCGTATACTGCACGAAGCTCTCAACGTCGGGTCTCACTCCCGAGACATGGCAACATTGTTAGCAAGTTACAGATGCCTTGAGGACAGTGACCCTGTACCCACAAAGGTACTGTGAGACGGGTTGGGTCCAGAAGAGTGGTAAAGCCGCCCTGCTCTCCTTCACAGCATTGTCTCTGCTCTAGAGACGACCTCAAGAATGGCGCAGGCCGTCCATAGAGGAGAACTGCTAGAAGACTCAAGCTCAATCACTGTTTAGCGTTTAGTAGGTGCTCCTGCGCCGTACGTTTGGTTTCTAAATGCATTGCATCTTTAAACTAGCCTGACTGCTCTGCGCCAAGCTACCAGAGGGTGAGCCCAGGTTATCTCAGGTGTGTATCTGGCTTACCCTGACTAGAGTGGTGGATTCTGCCTGGCTTAGGTGCCTACCCTAGCCAACCAGAAACCCCATGTCCAACAGTGGTTCTTGTGAATCACTTGATTTCCCAGCATGCTCGAGCTGCAGAACTAAGTCGCCACACTTTGTGTAGGAGGACTAGCCACCATTTGTGTCTCAAAGGGAAGTGTGACTCTTTTTCTTAGAACTTACATGTTTTTCCCTGAATTGTAACTTCACTACTCCATATTATAACAATGCAGCTTTTTCAAGAAATATTTTCTTCATGTAATTTTCAATGTTTTTTCTATTTTGCAGAACAACAATCACATCTAGAAAGTATGAATGGGAAAGAAAGCCATAAAGGTTCCGGAGGAAAGATGAATTTTACTCAAAATATCTGCTTAAAAAAACAGCACAGAATGCACATGAAGGAGAGACGCTTTGCTTGTAATGTGTGTGACAAAGGATTTATCAATGAGACACTTCTTGTGAGACACAAAAAAGGACACACCAGCCTCAGGCCATATCCCTGCGAAACGTGGAAAAAGTGTTTCACTCAAAAGGCAACTTTTTTACAGAATCAAAGAACACACACTGGAGAGAGGCCGTATCACTGCACAGAGTGTTCCCGGCGCTTTGCTCATAAGAAAGGCCTTGTACGACATCAAAGCGTACACTCAGGAGAGAGGCCTCATCAAAGCGTACACACAGGAGAGAGGCCTCATCAAAGCGTACACACAGGAGAGAGGCCTCATCAAAGTGTACAAAGCGTACACACGGGAGAGAGGCCTCATCAAAGTGTACACACAGGCGAGAGGTCTCATCAAAGCGTACACACAGGAGAGAGGCCTCATCAAAGTGTACACACTGGAGAGAGGCCTCATCAAAGCGTACACACAGTAGAGAGGCCTCATCAAAGCGTACACACAGGAGAGAGGCCTCATCACTGCTCTGTATGTGCAAAGAGCTTCACTCAAAAGAAAATTCTTCTTCAGCATCAACTCATACACACAGAAGAAAAGCCTTTTCGCTGCACCCTGTGTGAGAAGAGCTTCAATCAAAAGGGAAATCTACTAAAGCACGAACTAATACACACCGGAGAGCGACCTTATCACTGCACTGTGTGTTCAAAGCGCTTTTCTCAAAAGGGAGACCTCGTACGGCATCAAAGTGTACACACAGGAGAGAGACTTCATCATTGCACTGTGTGTGAGAAGTGCTTTTCTCGTAAGTCGACCCTTGTACTGCATCAAAGAACACACACCGGAGAGAGACCTCATCGATGCACTGTGTGTTCCAAGCATTTTGCTAATAAGAGAGACCTTGTACATCATCAAAGAACACACACAGGATAAAAGCCTTTTCGCTGCACTGTGTGCGAGAAGAGCTTCAATCAAAAGGCAAATCTACGAAAGCACCAACTAATACACACCGGAGAGAGACCTTATCATTGCACTGTGTGTTCAAAGCGCTTTTCCCAGAACGTAGGGCTTGTACGGCATCAAAGCGTACACACATGAGAGCTTAAATCAAAAGTCAAGTCTCGTAACAACAAACACACAGGAGAGAAACATTATCACTGCAAAGTGTCTTCCTAGCGCTTTTCTCAGAAAGAAAGGCCATGATGGCATCAAAGTGCACACACAGGAAGAGGCCTTATCACTGCGCAGTGTGTGAGAAGAGCTTTACGCGAAAGTCACATATGCAACGGCACCAAATAATACACACTAAACTGAACCCTATCACTGCACAGTTTATGCCAGAAACTTCACTCAAAATGAACGTTTCTGCAACACCAGTTAATACAAACAAGATAGATCCATTTTCACTGTAACAATCTTATGTCCTGCTTACCCCAAAGTAAGTTTTACTGGAATGTTGTAACGTAGCGAGGGCTTATAGTCATAAATTCCTAATGACCAGTGTTCCCTGTAGGCTACGTGCATTTAGTGTAATAACCACGAGTGCGCAAACTCCGTTGCGAAGCGCATACACTTCACACATCACTGAGGCACCATTTGCAGCTTTTGCTTTTCAAAAGCGAGCAGCGTGGAAAAAAGATCTCTTGCGTGAAGGAGCACAGAGAGCAGATCTTGGGCCTAGCAATATACCACAGCGGAAGAGGGGAGAACGTTGCAGCGTGCCTCTTAAACGGCAGGTATCGGGTTGCCGAGGTTCACAAGTTGTGCAGCATCTTTCTTCTTCGCATGCCGTTTGCTGCACTAGTTTCTGAGAGAGGCTGCAGGGCTTTACAGGCAGCTGTGGCTCTCCGGGCGTGATCCGTCCCTTTCAGATTAATTTATTTTAAAAGGCCATGCACTAATTAGCATTGTTCGTTATTTAAGGGCATGATGTGCGGCATACTGATGTTTAAGTCCCAGCTAAAAGTGTTCAAAAAGCAAGCACTCGGTGCATAATGGTATGCCTGTGCTAAACTTATTTAGAGAAGTAATTTCTGAGCCTGCCGCAAGCATGCCAAGGCATAGATGCCCCCAGTGAGGCTCAGATGAGTCATTTTCCCTGCTCCGTAATTGCAGCTCTGGTCACCTGTGAAGCCTGATTGCGAGCAGCCATACAAGAATGTAAGGGGATATGATCGGTACCCAATCACATCCTTGTGTTATTTGTTTATAAATGTCCTGAACGTTCCCCACTGCTAGTTGATTCTATTGTACCATCCGAATATAGGATTCATTTACCACCTCTCTCACGCCATTACATGAGGGCACAGCCACAACGCTCTCAAGCCGTCTTACAAAACACACACTAAACTACTACTTACACATCACAACAACTTTTAGCTCACAGCCAGGGCTCTGAGAACAGCCCCCTATTCACAGATGCCAAAGTCCCAACAAATCGAAGCCCGTAGCCCCTCCGCAGCGCACAGAGGTACTCGCCTCTCGGAATGGACTGGCTTCCATCTTCAGCCCAGGTGCTGCTCGCTCTTTGTGGTGCCTGATTAACATTGGAGCTGCAGAAAAAAACGTGGGCTCTTTTCCCTTCCCATCATACCTTTTCCCACATATGTTTAAGAGTTAGTAGTTGAACTGTGGTTATTGCAGATGTATGTAGACATCTTTTCCTAAATAAATCCTGCTGTATCTTGCATTGCAATGGGTTCGAGTCAGCATTCTGTGCATTTAAGATCCCCTCCTGTAGGGCGCACATTTATTTTTATGTCGCTTTGTAAGCTCTACAGTGCTCGGTAGTGAAGAGTGCTGCCGCAACCAACTGGAAAGCAGTGACCGAGCAGCCCCGTATCTATGAGTGCCGCCAGGTATAACTTGATTTACCTCTTATAAGGAGTAAGCACTGTGTCCAGACTGATTTTTTATTTCTTTTTTCATCCCAGCCCTTTTTTGCTTTCCTCATTTGAAGAATGCAAAATACAACCAGACTTAGGGCAGGATGTACTAGCATCAGGAATACTGATTTCCTATTTGCCATTCTCTGAGTCGCAATTTGGAAATCGGAATTCCTAATGTATGAAACTCTTTTGAGTTTCATTAGCGATTTCTAGCGAGTGTCAAATAGACCTACCTCATGCATATTAGTGAGGTAGGTCGCAATTTGAGACCCATTAGGAATCACAGCCATCACAGAGATGGCAGCCTGCTGAGGTCAGCAGACCACCATGTCTATGATTGGTTTTTAATAAAGCAGTCTGGTTTTTTTTTAATGCAGCCCGTTTTCCTTTAAAAGATAATGGGATGCATTTAAAAAGAAAAAAAATAAACTTTTTCGTTTAGTTTTTTTAAGAGTAGACAGTAGGGTCTGTGGGACAGCCGCCTGCTCTTAAAAATATTTATTATCCATTCTTCAAAGGACCCCTACCTATTTGCAAATGGGTTACCACCTCCTTCAGGGAGTCAGTAAAATTTGACCTTGATTCAGTCGCCAAACTTTCATACAGCCCATTCAGATTCAGTAATTGGAAGAGATGACGTAAATACGCCCCTTTTAAATACCAAATCGCAAACACTAATTGCAAGTAGGTAGCGTGTTACCGAATAACAATTTGTATTTGGTACATTTGTGAAAGCACATTTTCTGCAGTTTTTAAAAAAATTCTTTTTTATTAACATTTTAAAGATCACACGTGCACATTTGACCGCCTCGTAGTCCCTCTGCACAACATAGTTCTTGTATGATACAGAAAGTAGTATAAAGCATTCAGTGGTAAGTGGTGCTCTTCTGTATACCTTTCTGCTGCTGACAGTCATTCGATAGACCTCACCCCACACATATCTGCCCCACAAGACCTGTCATCTGTACATTCTTCAACTGCATACATTTGTTCGTCCTTTGCAGGGGTCTGGTGTTACCGCACCCCCATTCCATAGCCCACCAAGCTGCAGCCTGCAATCCTCTTTTAGTATCCTGTGTCCAGCATCGCCCCTCTGCGTGCCCTTCCTCCTCGGCATTTTCGCCTTTGTCCACTGAGTATGCCTTATAAAGGGCCCAGTAGTCCCTAGGGTGGTTCTGCACAGACTGAAGCTCATTAGAAGTGTCCAACTACTCATTACAGTATGCCATGTCCGAGTGCCGATCTTCCAATTTTTGGGGCAGGGCCCTTTGCCCAGCGCATCGCTACTCTGCTCTTAGCTAATAGGAGTCCAATAGCTACTAGCTTCCTGACCGATTTTTCTAGGTCCTTATCGTATCCCAATAAAGCTCGCATTGGTTCCATCTGTATAGTGAGGCTGTTCTAGCCGTCAATGCCTGGAAAACTCCCTCCCAGAATTGAAGTATCGCTGGACAGTACCAAGCAGCATGTATAAACCCTTCTTCCTGCTCACTGCATCGCAGGCAGTTTGCAGATTCCCGTAGGCCATATCGGCACAATCTTTCCAGCGTATAATACACACGGTTTATGTACTTAAAGTGTATGAACTGATGTCCCCATTTACAGATCCCTCCTTCATTCTAGCGCAGCAGGACTGCCATACCTTATCTTCTACGAGCCGACCCAAGTCTCTCGGCTAGTCCGATCTTGCTTTAGTCACACTGGGTCTGCGCCTGCCTGTGCGTAAACATAGAGCCCTCTTACTAACTTGTCTGGGGCTTCTTCTGTATCACGGCAGAACGTGCCGGCATGTCTGGTGGCTCCTGCAAGTCTTGTTCTATTTGTTCTCTCAATTCATGGCAGTGATATCGAGTCAGGGCTGATGGCGAGTGCCTTGCTCAGGGATATTCCTCCAATTCCCAAACTTTACTTTGTGAAAAAGATCTCCCATCTTTGTTACCCCTTGCGTTTGCAGGGCAGTTCTCATATTTGTTACCAGTACTAACGAGAGCCATGTGCACCGCTCCAGTTTAACATGCAAGTGTGCCCCTTGTTTATCTCACAAGCTCCACCAGGCATGTGATGTAGTGTTCAATAGATCAAAGACTCCAATTTGGTGGGTTGGAGCCTTGAAAGTTTCTGTGGGAGTGTGTGGGGGTGTGCGGCGTCTCTCTCCAGGCACTGATTAGGCAGATCGTGTGGGCCATGAATCCAGTAGTAGGCGAAGGAGCTTTGCACAATTCTGGATCTGGCGCATTAAGACCCCCCATGTCATAAGGTAGAGTGAGGACCTCCCACCGAACCTTTGGCTGCTTTCCTGCCCATGCTAATTTTGTCTGAAAACTGCATAATGTCGCAAAAATTGCTTTTAGTCAGGAGAATAGGTATGCTCAGAAACCTAGGGAGGACTACCATTTCCATAAGAGCTATGCGCCTAATAAGAGAGAGTGGTAGTTTGATCCAGCGGTTCACATCTTCTTCTAACATTTGTATTGCCTTACCGTAGTTCTCAAGTAGGACTATTGCTGGGTCTGAAGAACCGGGCCTTATGGGCCTGGCGGCGCAGGGCATGCCTTAAATCTCCGAGTTCACCTGCCTTGTCGGACAGAGACACGAGACACTCTGTTAGGCGTAGAAAACCTGGTTTATTAGCTGCAGCTAAGCACAGTTGTCCCAGAAGTACAGAGTAGGTTCTTAGGAGACTGCCACTTTACTACGTGGCGCACAATCTTTTATAGCACACATATTTACAACATATACTCCCAATACATACAAGGCTGACCAATAGGAAAAGTTGAAAAACAAGTTATCAAGTGTCCCAAATACGCCCTTCTTTCAGACCCTGTGTGTCACCCCTCCCCACAAGTTAATCAGTGCTAGTGCCACAATCTAATTTGCAGGTGGCAGGACGTATTTGTGTGCCTCAAAGGATAGTTGTGTAACAAGAGAATACAAGGAGAGAATAGCGAAGGCCAGTCGGATAAGATAAAGTGAGGAAAGAATAGGGAGAGCCAAATAGTCAGTCGAGATAGGGATCAATCAGCCCAGACATGGATTAGTAGACTCAGCCAGACCCTGACATCGGTTTCGTAAACAAGGGCAATGGGTTACTTTTTAACAGAAGATACACGTAGCAGCTGGAAAAGGCAAAAACACTCAGTTCGCCGTGCAGCCTGAGTGAAGGAAATACAAATGGCGAAAAGACACAAAATGGCGGCCGAATGCGGGACGAAGTCGAAAACCGAAGAACCTCAGACCCTCCTTTTGCCATTACTCAGGCAAAACACAAAGGACTCAAGTTAATCTGAGTCGATGTCAATAGCCATGAGGTCGTCAAGCTGTTGCTGCAACATCATTTTAATGTGCTCTGTTTTCTGTGACACAGGCCTTGGGACACACATGGTGGCACAAAGACCACAGATGGCAGGCCCACACTGTAAACAAAGACAACAAGAGAAAATGATGGCCAAAACCATTCCAAGGAAGGTTAATACCTTCCATCCCCATGTGGACAGTAAATCAAATCAAATCAAATCAAGCTTTATTCGGATCATTCAAAATGTCCATAAAAGCATACTATAAAATGCAATAATTCATTTATAATCAATATCTGAGTTTTATCCAAACATAATACTAAAAACACCATTTTAACATGATTCTAAAAAGTGTACAGGTTCGTAATACAGATATGCTTACATTAATTCATAATTCAGTTTTTCTAAGCAAACTGTCATTCCTTTGTTTCATTGCCAACTGTATGTATATATAAACTTCTTTATTCGACTTTTTCGCAAAGAAAAACCATAAAAGAACCATTAAAAAGTACAACATACATTTTTACACAAATATACAAATTTAAAACATAGGTTCTGGGATTTCATACAAAAGCAATGTTAAAAAAGGGGACTTTTTTTGTGACCATTTCGTTTCATCAGAAGTAAGGTTACGAAATTGTTGTTATAGATTTTGTCTATGCTTCATAGTACATTTTAGAAAGTTAAGAACAATGTAGCAAACAGTTTCGGATTCAAGCATTTGAATTCTAAGAAATGCCGGCCTACATTGTCTAAAACCCCAACTCCTCAATGTTGGAAGTAGCCAAATTTTTCTATGTGAATGATGAAATTTGCAAAACATGATCACATGTAAGTGCATTTTTCAGGGGGAACGTGACCAATCTAAAAAATGTGTCCAGCCTAAATCTTGTCATCAGCATTCTCTCGTAAGTTGTTATCTGCAGAGTTAAGTACGGGTGAATGCCATATGTTGTTTCACCATGTTTGCATGAATGACCGAGGTTTTTGAGGATTCGGAAGCCAATCTCAGGGTCTCTAAATGACGGAGGGCTTGTTGTTTTAATCCTTTCTTCGGGAAGACAATTATGGACTCTGGATGAAGGTAGTGTTTCTCAAGCCCAAGGTCTTTACTTTAGAAGACTTGTCAAGAGCCATTGTATCCAGTACAATGGACTGGGTCAGCGCATTTTTGTCAGATGTCCAAATGCGCCGCCACAGCATCAATGGTTAAATCTTAAGCAAGTCCTCCAGGTAAGGGATTCCTAGTTCCAAGTGAGAGGCATAGGTGGAAGTGCCTTTTGGGGTGGCTAAAAGAAATCTTAGAAAGGCGTTTTCTGCTACCTGAATGGGGTTGGTATCCGTGTGTCCCCAGACCCCAGCTCCATACAGCGCGATGGCCTGACATTTGGCGCTGTAGATTTTCAGTAACTCCACTGGGGCCCTTCTCCCCAATCTCTGAGAAAAACTCATTAAGGCCGCTATTGATCTTTTAAATAAATGGCATCTTGTCTCTACAGCTGGTTTCCATGTCAATCGATCGTCTATCATGATACCAAGGTACGGATACTGGGCAGTAACCTTGAGTTTTTGACTATCGAGGTAGATTTCTTTTACTCCTTTTTTCCTACTGCCTGATATCATGACAAACGTCTTCTTGACATTTACCTGTAGGTCCTGACCACCCATGAAGGTCGTATATCTATTCATGGAGTTCTGAAGCTCTCGCGGGGTGCGCGCGAGGATGACAGCGTCATCCGCATAAAGCAGAGCGGGAATCAGGCGCTGTTTTATACGTGGGAGGTCCTGGGCCCCCCTCAACATCCGTTTCTCCAAACCGTTGGTGTATAGTGAGAAAAGGAAGGGGGCCAGGACACATCCTTGCCTGACTCCACACTCCACTCCAAACGGTGCTGTCAACTCGCCATTTAGGCCAAAGCGTACTCTGGCCGAGGCTCCTGAATAGAGTTCTCTCAAGAAATCTAGGAGGGGGGGTTCCACTCCCATATGGCGTAGAACCGTCCACAGTTTTGCGTGCGAGACGCAGTCAAAAGCTGCGGACAGGTCTACGTAGACCATGTATATCGTGTTCTCCTTAGCCTGCGTGTATTTACCCACTATCAAACTGAGATTGAGGGCCTGTTCTACCGTTCCGAACCCCTCTCGGAAACCGAATTGGAGGTCGGAAATGATGCCTCGCTCCTCACCCCACTGCTGGAGTCGCTCTAGGATTACTCTCCCCACAACTTTACCGAGCGAGTCCAGCAATGAGATGGGGCGATAGCATTTCACGTCTTGGCGGTCCCCTTTTTTGAAGATGGGGACCATTATAGACTTGGTCCAAGAATTCAAGACTCCCTCATTTGCGACGGCTGTGCATACTCTTGTGATAATGGGTGCCCAGCCATAGATCCAAGTTGTATTTGAAGAAGTCCACTGGGACCCCATCAGGCCCTGGGGCTTTCCCTGTTTTGCTTGATTCTAAGGCCACTAACAGGTCCGGTATATCAAAAAGGAGCGAAATTGGGTATTGTACTTTTGGAAGCATATTTTCGAGTTCCTCTACATTTGAGTTATTTTTAAAAATCTTCGAGAAATGAGCCACCCATGTGCTTTCATCTATGGCTACTTCAATCTTGGGGATGTTATTGTCTTTAAGATAAGGAGCCCTGACCGTTCGCCAGAAAGCCTCGCTATTTTTTGAAACAGCACTCTTATGCAAATCTTCCCAGAGTTTCTGTTTCAATCCTTTAATTCTTAGGTTACGTTCCCCGATGTATTGGCGTCTGAGAAGTTGGATCTGTCGCATGTCCCTGGGTTTATTGTGTAGGGCAAGTTTTAATTTGGTAAGGGCTGTAGTACAATTATGGTTGAACCACCCTTTCTTGGTTGTATATTTTGGCGTTACTTTAGACAATTGTAGTTCCTTAATTTTCTCTAGAATTTGTTTAAAATTATTTAAGACTTCTTCGTGGCTTGCCGAGAGGTCTAAGCATTTTATTATATTTGAGTAAGCCAGCTCGGCCAATTTTTTTGTGATTTCGCTAGGGTTTATTTTTTCCCATTTAATAGAATAGCCATTCTGTTTTCCTACCTCTAGGTTATTCTGGGCGAGAGTGTTTGCTATAACTGTATTTTGGGGCTTATACTCAGGTAAGTAAAGGTGCATCCTCAACGCAGAGTGGTCACTCAATGAGTTTTCAATGACCTGGAAATCTTTGGCTATATCTAATAAACCAGGAGACAGGAAGATGAAATCGACTGTCGTTTGGTGACCTCTGCCCACATACGTCGGATTGAGAGAATTTAGATCGGCACTTGGTTGATTAGCGATTTGCAGATCCAGGTCGGAGAGCACGTTGTTTAAGGCATTCCCCGCTTTGCTATGTGTAAAATGCACTAATGGTGCCTCATGTTCGTCCACAATCCCACAACAGTGTAAGTTCACCAGTGGGCATGGATGAAGGTTGAAGTCTCCTCCCCATAATAGATGAATTGCCCCATGTCTACCTTTCCATTGATAGTGTTGACTTAATCTCTCCTTTAGATTTCTGAGAAGAATCATAAATTGATCTTCCTCTAGATTGTTATAAAGGTTAGTCAAAATAATGGTCTCCTTGTTTGCAAAGGAAAGTGAAAGAATTTGGTAATTAGGATCAGAATGGATAATCAACACTTTTAGATGATTCAAGGTGTCCGCTATATACGTTATTAGTCCACCTTTGGGCCTGCCTGTTGTACTACTCACAGCTGGGATGAAAAATGTTTTATATCCTAATAAATGAAGCTCTGTTGTTGACCATGACTCCTGAAGGCAGATTATTTTATACAGTTCTAAAAAAATGTGGGCCGTCCCATCCTCAATCTTTGAACGCAGACCCGCTACGTTCCAGAAAAGGATGGGTATAGGGTGTATGTCATCTTTTAATGCTGCTCCTTCTTTGAGTGGTGAGGGAGTGCTTATTTTCGGGATGATGTAGGGTAAGTTGTAGTTAATAGGTTCAGTTCCAGTTGATGGTCAATCGACCATTTCAAGTCCATTGAATCTATTAGACAGCGGGATATTATACCATGATTCCCACCGGGGTGGCTCTCTGTGTGCCGTCCTCGGTATGTGTGGCCTCCATTCTTCCCAACCTCCGCCCTGGTAGCGTGGTTCCACTGAATGCCAAGAATTATCTTGCTCATTATGTCTGGGGCCCCCGTAGTATCTGCTATTTGGGAAATCGACCTGTCGGGGAACTGGTGCAACCCAAGAAGGATCATAATCCTGGGAGCAGCCATTTAATTGTCTAAAAGGATAGAAGAAGGAAAGTGGTTTAACACTGATTCCTCCGTTTGCATTCGTGTCTTCCCACGAGCAGATATAATCTACTATACGGGGATCTTCGAGGGTAATCGCAATGCAATCCCCTGGGATCGTTTTTCTAGTTTTACCCACCCATGGTGTTCTACGTACTGACCGGATCCTTCCGTGCCAAGTTGAAGGCATGGGATGATTGGTCTGTAGCCAATGTTGTGACTTGTTTTTCAGGGACCAACCAGGTTCCGCAATGTGGCCCACTAGCTCTGGAACTCCAGTCATGACCACTACGTAGGGTGAAGCCTCGGGTGGCAAATCAATTGGAAATCTAGCGTCCCCGGAGTTTCTGGGGGTATTTCTATTGGCTTTTGGGGCCGGGGGATTAGGGGCCGATGGTTGAGGCACCGGTGTTTTGGATGGTACTTTGTTTGTAGTCTTATTGTTTGCTGCCACTAAATTTGGCGCAGGTGTGGTTGGTGTCTGTGAATTTCCCTGTGGCTGAAGAATAGGTACCTTAATGGTTGGATTTGGTGTACTTTTAGAAATCAGCGGGGTAGGAGTTACAACCTGGGGTACGTTCTTTTGAACATTTGGTAGTTTCAAGGCTGCATTTATAGGGTTTGTAGGGAGTTGTTTTTTATTATTTTTGTTGCCCCCTGTTTTTTGGGCCCCTGCTGTTTGATTGTGTTGTGGGAGTTTAACAAGCTTTGATATCTGTAGCTCCAGCTGTGCTAACCTTTGTTCTAGTGGTAGCAAGGAAAGTTTAAATACGTCGGCAATCTTGTTTAACAGCTGTAAATTATCACATCGCATGGTCCCTTGTTAGCCATTAAAGGGACCGAGGAATCCAAGTTAACGGGGGTGGGGGATTCATTCTCAGTATGATGGATTTGCGCAGGAACTACTAGGTGTTCTGCTCTGGTGGTTATGTCCTGTGGGGTGCGAGGAACATAGGTCGACGTGTTGGAGATAGGGTTTTTTTGCTTGTTCTGTCTCTTTCTTATCGCACCCTCCCTCCTTCCCCTTGCTTGAATTCTTTCTAGAGAAGTTGTTTGTGAGGGGGATTGAGGTGCTAATTCAGGTGTTCTTTCTAGGTCAGTACTTAACTGTGAATCTGCAAGATGGGACACAGTTAGATCCACAATGTTGGGCAAACTACGTCTCTCAGGGCTCACCCTCTCCCCTTCGTTTGTGTTCCCTACTGCTGGTGTTCTAGCGTCAGCCAAGTTACCCAAAGAAGATCTTTTGGCGAATGCTAGATCTAGGGATACCCTTTCTTCTATCAAAGATATGCTTTGGTCTATGAATGTGTTCGCCTTAGTTATAAAATCATCCATAGGACCAAGCAGTTTACCCACACTACCCGGGGCCTTTGTTTTATTTCCTCTGGTTACCACCATTTTACCTGGGAAGAGGCAGAGGGGAGTGAAGGTAAAAATGAAAAGGGGGTGGCCAGTCCAGTCTCTCCGGACCTCGAACGGCCTCAAACGGCCCGCCCTTTGCCCGGGCTTAGTCCCGCGAGCGCGGTAATTGATAGAGAAAGATATAGGGTCTGGGGGCGGGGAAGAGACACCAGGTGCGCTGGATGTTGCTACGCAAAGCACCCTGGGTCTCGCAGTCCCTGCCCCGGCAGGTACAACAATGTCCAGCTCAAGGTCCTCTCAGATCAGGGTCCAGGTGAGTGAGGGCAAACAGCAAGTCTTCAGATATGGCGAAAATGCCGACAGCAACAAAGAACCCCAGTACTCGGCCGCGAGCCGTTTATGAACACCGGGGAGCTGGGGGCGGGGAAGAGACACCAGGTGCGCTGGATGTTGCTGCGCAAAGCAACCTGGGTCTCGCAGTCCCTGCCCCGGCAGGTACAACAATGTCCAGCTCAAGGTCCTCTCAGATCAGGGTCCAGGTGAGTCAGGGCAAACAACAAGTCTTCAGATACGGCGAAAATGCCGACAGCAACAAAGAACCCCAGTACTCGGCTGCGAGCGACATCGGTTTCGTAAACAAGGGCAAGGGGTTACTTTTTAACAGAAGAGACACGTAGCAGCTGGAAAAGGCAAACACACTCAGTTCGCCGTGCTGCCTGAGTGAAGGCAATACAAATGGCGAAAAGACACAAAATGGCGGCCGAATGCGGGACAAAGTCGAAAACCGAAGAACCTCAGACCCTCCTTTTGCCATTACTCAGGCAAAACACAAAGGACTCAAGTTAATCTGAGCCGATGTCAATAGCCATGAGGTCGTCGAGCTGTTGCTGCAACATCATTTTAATGTGCTCTGTTTTCTGTGACACAGGCCTTGGGACACACATGGTGGCACAAAGACCACAGATGGCAGGCCCACACTGTAAACAAAGACAACAAGAGAAAATGATGGCCAAAACCATTCCAAGGAAGGTTAATACCTTTCATCCCCATGTGGACAGTAGTCCCCAAAACCATCCCATCACAGACCAATCTCCTGTATCCTGGTGAATCGACTCGGAAATTACGTGCAAATTAGAGATGGCTTGGTATACTGTAGGGGCATTATCAGGAATATAAATGCAGCAACTAGACCCGATCAATTTACAGACTCCTCCGCGATCTGCAAGAACCAACCGGTTCTGCAAAGTCATAAGGCGGTCCGCCTGAAGTTCGGCTGTTAGATTACTCAAGGCTCCAGAAGTCACATTTATGGTAGCCTCAACAACACAAACTAACTGTCTAATGTTTCTGCTATTGTCCATTGGGCCCCAGAAAGGAAGGAACCCTTTTAAAAAGTCCCCTCCCTCTTGTCCTGCTGTGTCTTTGGAATCGATAACCCCTCTGCCATATCTATTTCTGTGATGACCTGAAGGAGCAGTGTATGTCGGAGGGAGAAGAAAAGCCACATAACATGTTCCTGAAATTTGGTGGGGAGCCACGTGTAGGCTCTGTCATGGCACATAAAGTATGTGCCCTGAGATGGTATTAGCAGTGAAGAAATCTGGGATGAATAGATGTATGTACGGGAACAAACACTCTTTTCCTGTTGGTTTTTAGTATTTTGACTGTTAGACCTGGCACCTTGGCGTGAGTTTCCCTTCCACTTTTTGCTGATGTGCCTCAGATGTTTTTGCTGGTGTCTGCTGCTCAGGGCACTGCGCCACGGCCAATCCGTGCCGCAGTGCAAGTGCTCCCCATATAAAGTGTAACTATGATTGATGTTCATGATTGGTTCATTGGATTTACTCTAAGTCCCAAGTAAAGTGCACCAGGAGTGCCAGGGCTTGTAAATACCAATACTGCTAGTGGGCCTGCAGCGCTGGTTGCGCCACCCACAGAAGCAGCCTTTTAAAAATATGTCTAGGGTCTGCCATTGCAGAACCTGCGTGCAGTCTGGTACTGTCATGCTGGCTGGGCAAGTGCACCCACTTGCCACCCTCTAAACCTTCCGCATCACCAGCCAGAAGCATACGGAGGCGCTACGAAGCGCACAGAAGTGCTAGGGAGCACTGTACTTTCTTGGAACTGGGCAGAAGGCCCCAAAGATTGCATTCAAGAACTGTGGCACCCCTTTTGAAGTGTAAGAAATATTTTTAAAGTTGAACAAGAACTGTGGCAACCTGAACAAGTAACTGGAACCATTTTGAACTGTACAAAGACTGTATTTACAAGCCTGCTTTAAATTTATAGAAAAGAGATATATTTTTACAAAAATACAGTCTGGTGTCATTGTGTGGTCGGTCGATGGTTATTGTGTGTGATACTGCAAATGTTTGACTACATGTACTCTGGAGATTAGCCTAGACTGCTTGCGCCACACTACCTAGAGGGTGAGCAGGGGTTATTTCTGTGAGTAATCCTTTGCCCTGACTTGGAGGAGAGGGTCCCTGTTGTCGCCAGTGCTGCACTGCGCCAACCAGAGACCCCCAATTCTAACATTGGATGCAGCGGTAAGGATCACGAATTTACATTTGCAGTGTCCATACATTGATTATTGACCATTGCATAGTGATTACAAATCCAGTAACTTAGCCGCAGACTTTTTAATTTTTTTTCTTTGCTAGAAGAAGATCCCTTTTTGTTTGAAGCCATGCCTAGCACCAACAGCGTAGGGAGGGCAGAATCGGTAGCCTCTGATGTGTTGGAGATAGAATGGGATGCGTCAAAGTTGGATGACTACACAAAAAAAGAACTGACGTTCTTTTGCAAAAAATTCAAGGTTCCACATTCAGGGTGCAAGAACAAGGAGGATTACTACAAGGCCCTGAAAGCCTGGATTGAATCAAGGGAGTCACCTGAGGATATTGTTGTACCTGAAAGAGCAGAGAGCGTCCATAGCTTTGGCAGAGGCCTGTCGCCAGAGGAGCTGGCAGACAGACAGGCAACCAGGGATCATGAAATGAAGCTGGCAGAGTTAAAATTGAAGGGCCAACTGGAGCTTGAGAGCAAAAGAATGGCTCTGGAAGAGCAAAAAGTCCAAGTGGATCATGAGATAAGACTGAGGGAGATGAGGCTGAAGGAGAAAAGTTTGGAGCATCCTCCCTCTGGTGGCAGCACAACGCCGGTGCAGGTAGAGTCCAGGGTGCACATACCCAAATATGTAGTTAAGGAGTTCTTAAGGGGGATGACATAGGACAGTGGTTTAGGGCATATGAGGTAGCCATGTCCTCCCACCGGGTCCCTGACAAGGATTGGGGAGCGGGGTTGTGGGGGAGGTTCCTTAGCGAAGGGCGGGACACCCTACTAGATTTGCCCACTGAAAAACAAAGTTCCTATCCCCACTTGAAAGAGGCCTTAATGACCAGGTATGGGCTTACCCCTGAAATGTACAGACAGAAGTTCAGGGAGAGTGAAAAGCGTCCTAGGAGTACGTATGTGGAGTATGGGACTGGTTTTTGCAGGGCACTGGATGGTTGGGTGACGGGTAGCAAAGTAAATGATTTTCAGGGGCTTCTTGATTTAATGGCATGGGAGCACTTGTCACAACATTGTTTTTCTGAGCTACGCCAGCACCTGATTGATAGCAAGCTGTCCAACCCGAGGAAGCTTGCTGAGGAGGCGGACCGCTGGCTCAGCACCAGAGTCTACAAGGGTCCAACAGGAGACTCCACCAAGGGTGGGCAGGGTCCCCAGCAGAAGAGTGGGGGGGACAGGGGTAAACAAAGAGGGTTCCAGCGTGGCCCCCAAAGTAATCCCCAAGGGAACCAGCAGAAAGGTTCTCAGCCTCCCCCACCCCCGAAGCATACCGGGGCCCCGACAGGTAGGCCTGTTCCAAAGGGGCCCTTCAATTGTTACAGGTGTGGTGACCCGGGTCACATTGCCTCTGACCCTAAGTGTCGCCTGTTTGGTAAACCAGCACCCACTGGTGCTCCACCCCGGCAAGTAGCTAGTGTTAATTTAGGGGAAGAAGTAGTAGTCCCTGGGGGTGGAGATCCTGTCCTGATGACCCTGGTCTCTTTAGGAGACTGTGAGATGGTCCCTGAGAACTACCTGCCCTCTAACACTAAGAAATATGGGCAGGTGGTGACCATCAATGGTAAGAAAGCTGAGGCTCTTATAGATACAGGAGCCAGTGTGACTGCAGTGATGCAGCGCCTGGTATCTCAAGAGCAGGTTGTACCCCATGCCTACTGTAGGGTTATCAATGCTGACAACTCAGAGAGGCAGTGTCCGATGGCTCAAGTTCCCTTCGAGTGGGGGGGGTCTCTGGTACTCTGCAGGTCTGTGTGAGAAAAACCATGCCTGTAGACTGTTTGCTAGGGAATGACCTGGAAGACTCCTCTTGGGAAAAGGTGGAGAAGACGACTCATCTGAGGATGGTGGGTCTGCCTGACTGGGCGTGCGTGACCACCCGGTCAATGGCAGCCAGTAGGGGTGCTCAAGAGATCCTGGGGCCTGAAGGAGAGGCCCAGGAACCGGCCTTAGGGAGAAGGCGCAGGGGGCGCGGGAAACCGGCCCCTGAAGTTCCCACGGTCCAGGAGGAAGCAGACCTTGATGGGGATGCCCTGGAGCCTACAGGGGAACAGATTGCTGAACTGGGGGACCTGTCTGAGCTGACTCATTGGCAGCAAGAATTCTGCGGGTAGCAGAAAGAATGCCCTTCTCTCGTAGGTATGCGGCAGCAGGCTGCAGACCAGGCCAATGGTGTTCAGGCCAAGACACATTATGTGTACTGGGAGAATGACCTCCTGTATTCAGAGCCTAAGGCTGCTGAACCTGGGTCAGCCAATGTTCTGGTGGTACCCCAGAAGTTCAGAGCCTTCCTACTGGGATTGGCTCATGATGTGCCGTTAGCAGGACATTTCGGGATGGACAAGACCTATGACAGGCTTGTCACCCACTTTTACTGGCCCCAAATGCACAAGAGCTCAGATGCTCACTGTAGATCTTGTCAGACTTGCCAGGCAAGTGGTAAGAGTGGAGGGAAGCACAAGGCTCCTCTGTAACCCTTCCCCGTGGTCAGTACTCCATTCCAGCAAATGTGGGTATTGACATTGTTGGGCCTCTGGACCCCAAGACAGCCATGGGCAACAAGTTCATCCTGGTCTTGGTGGACCATGCCACCCGGTACCCTGAAGCCATCCCTCTGAGGACAGTGACGGCCCCCGTGGTGGGACGGGCACTGATGGGAATTTTCTCACGAGTGGGATTCCCTCTACAGGTGGTGAGTGACAGGGGCACCAATTTCATATCCAAGTATATGAAATCCCTTTGGCAAGAGTGTGGTGTAACATACAAGTTCACCACCCCTTACCACCCCCAAGGAAATGGGTTGGTTGAGAGATTCAACCGAACCCTAAAAGGCATGATCATGGGCCTGGAAGGTCCAATGAGGCGTAAGTGGGACGTCCTCTTGCCATGCCTTCTCTTTGCATACCGTGAGGTGCCACAGAAGCCCCTAGGGTTCAGCCCCTTTGAACTTCTGTATGGTCACTGTAAGACCTGGGGTCACCAGCTCTCAAGGGGGTAGCATGGCTCGAACAGGAAGGCAGCCAGGGGCTTGCGTGCAAAGCAGCCACTTAACACACACATCCATTGAAACACACAGTGGCGCAATAATGGAGACCACACCAGTAGTTGTATTTGAAAGAAATCAAGATCTTTTATATAGCCTTTCAAATAGAGCAATGCATTATGAATTCATTAACATTTCAGGTAAGCATTTCATTAAGACATTTCATGAATCACGTTCAGGTTGCATTTTCTATGAATGGGTGATCATTTCATTAAAATAATAACCAGCTCATCTAGCAATGAAACACTAACTAACCCCGCCTGTCGCATCAGACTCTCTGACAGGCAAAGGGGTAACTGTATAAACCTGGAGGATCCTACAAGAAGCGACTATAGTAATGCGTTTAAGTAACACATCGACCCTCTCATGGACGCTTTTCCTAGAAGGTAATAAAACATATCGGCAAGTACTTATCAGTCTAACAAGGAACTCCAAAGAACACAGCCTCTAGTCTTTAGTGACAAGCCTTTCTTCTTGTGAAAACAGGTCGGCGTGCGACCTAGATCAGATCATCAGAATACTATGGAAGCCCACCTCTGCAAGAAAATTCAGTACAGTGAAGTGAATCTCCCTCTCATTTCAGGCTTGTAAATATGGTGCTCCATGAACATTTCCTGCACTATGAATATTTCAGGCTTGTAAATATGGTGCACTATGAACATTTCAGGCTTGTAAATATGGTGCACTAGGGAAAGTATTTCATCCTCCAACTTCCAAACTCTTGAGGCACATTAGAAGGGGGCCAACAGGGCCCAGTCTCAGTTAACCCTGGGGGAGGGGCGACCTCGGGCCTCTCCCGGCCTACCGCCCTCCTCCCCAGGGGGTTACCTCACTTCTTCGGCCCTCCGGGGCTCTTGCGTTGCTTTCGCGGGAGGAGAGGCGGTTCCGACCCTCTCGAGGCCTCATTCGACCCAGCGCGGTGCAGGCGCAGCTTCAGGGCACCGGCGCTGGGGACGAGGCAGGGGCTGTATGCGGCGCAAAACGGCGGGGGGCTTCCTGGCTCCACGGCCCTCTCCGCAACGAGATGGGGCTTTCCCCGGGTGCCGGGGCTCGGCAAGGAAGGCCCGGGCAGGCAACCAATGTCTGCGCGGCTGTGGCGGGGGTGCGGTCGGTGACGCGGCGGCGCTCCCGTCACGTGACACAGGCCTCAGAGGCTTCAGGCCTAGCGCGGCCTATCGTGCGCGATGCGGCGGCCCTTTTCTGGCATACGAGGGCCGCTGAGGGTGACAGGACACTGCAGGGCTCCACCCGGGCGCCGGGGCTCCAGGCGGAGGGTGATTTCCGGCCCAGCGCGGCCTAACGAGGATTCCGGCGGCCCTCTCCTGGCATACGGGGGCCGCCGAGGGGGGTTCCACACGACCTCGGAGGAGATTCCTCGACGCCTCAGGAGGGCGCAGACAGCTCCGGGTCGTGGCGGTGAGTCAACCGGGGCAGCGCTCTTGACTCCCTGATTGCTACGGGGGCAAACACACAGACACTGAAGCGTGTGGGACAGCACCGCGCCGAGAGCGCTCGAGGCACTCGATGTGGGGGGCACTCCCCAGGGCACTGCAGGGCTCAGGGCAATAGCGACTTCCAGTCTGAGCAGTCTCTGACACAGCGCTGGGCAGGGGATAGCAGGCTTTAGCGTTTCTCACACATAGTTCAGTCAGGGGGAGACCGATAGGGCCAGAAGGGCCCACTGCAGACAGGGGGGGTGCGCAGGGCAGCACAGTCCAGTACCTGGTCGATCCCCCTAGCAGTCCCTGGTCACAGAAAAACAGTTTTCTTGGCGCTTGGATGGTGATGCTGGTTACTTGAAGGTAAAGAGAGGGGGGGGGGTTTGAGTTGAAGGCTTGATGAGTTTTTCCTCAGTCACTGCAGATGGACCCTGGGGTTCCCTACCACTGGGCCAGATCAGGGGGCTAGCTTAGGACACCTCACCCAGCTTAAGAGGCAGCACCTAAATCCTATCACTCCCAGTAGCATAGGTTCCTAACTAGGCCCTCCCGCCTAAAACTCCTGCGTGGGTTCTCCAGGTCAGTGATGCCCCAACTGACTAGAAATTTTCCCTCCCTTTCTTTATATAGTGTCAGTTGGCAGTTGGTGTCACCTCCCCTGTTCTGGAAGGTTCCAGGAGCTTCCCTCATTCCAGCTATGGGCAGGCTGGCAGGCTGGCAGGCTGGTATGGCAACATTGTTTAAGGGTTCCAGCCAGCTCCTGGCCACTAGAGTGCGCCTATACAGACCACGCTGCAGTAGCAGGGGTCAGTGGCAGCCATGTTGGGGGAAGAGAGCACCTGCACCCTGGCATTGATTAGCAATGGAAGGGTGCCCAGAGTCCTAAAGCCAACAAAAAGTAGTTGGAAAAAATTAGGCAAGGGCAAAAAAATCACAGGGAAAGACCACCCTAGGGCTGACAGGTCTAACATGCGTCCCCCCAGCTGAAAGTGGGGAGAGCTTCCCAACCTCTAGGGAGTTCTCGTCACTAAGGCGGAAAATCCGGGAGAGACCGTCAGCATTGACGTGGTCAGCTCCGGGCCGATGTTCCACCCTAAAGTCCATCCCCTGTAGGGAAATGAACCACCTTAGCAACTTGGGGTTTTCGCCTCTCATCTGCATGAGCCAGCGAAGGGGTCGGTGGTCGGTTTGAACCAGGAAGTGAGAGCCAAAAAGGTATGGCCTCAACTTCTTCAAAGCCCAGACCACAGCGAAGGCTTCTCGCTCGATGGTACTCCATCGCTGCTCCCGAGGGAGGAGTCTTCTGGAGATGAAGGCCACAGGTTGGTCTTGGCCATCATCGTTGAGTTGCGACAGCATGGCGCCTACGCCATGCTCTGAGGCATCTGTCTGCACGATGATTTCATTTTGGAAGTCCGGAGTGGCCAACACCGGAGCGGTGCACATCGCGCGCTTCAGTGTGTCAAATGCCTCCTGGCAAGCAGCCGTCCAGATGACCTTGCGTGGATGCTTTTTGGACGTCAACACGGTCAAGGGGGCCACGATGGTGCCATAACCCTTGACGAGTGAGGCCGAGGAAAGCTCGGACCTCAGTCTGAGTTTTGGGAGGCTCCCAGGTCATGATGGTCTCAATTTTGGCCTGGAAGGGTTGCACCTTCCCTCCGCCCACCACGTGTCCCAGGTACACGACAGAACCCTGTCCAATCTGGCACTTGCTAGCCTTGATGGTCTGTAGTGTAGTTCCTAGTTTCCCACTAGGCCCTGCGCATTGGAATAACATAAACAGTAGTATCGACGTAGAAGTGCGGATCTTCCAGGCCTCTACTGATTATGCTAAACTTAATTGGGTTTGTTACCAACTAGCTCAGAGGTCACTGGAAACTTTCTTGACTGAAATAGGAAGTGATCAGCTTCCCTGGCACAGAGAAGAAGGGATTCAGTTTTCCAACAACCGTGCAACATGACAACTTTGCTCCTCAGATCAAGAGTCAATCTCTAGGGTCGTGTGAAACAATAGACAGTTATTTTACTCAGTCAGGTTGGTGCAGTTTACTTTCACAATATGTAGAGAATAGAGAGACGGGCGTTTGTCAATAAAGGGTTAACATTTATTGAACAGTCTTTCTTCTCATACAAGAGAAATGTATTGCCACAATTGCAAGACTTGTTATGATAAAAAGTACGTACAGTAAGATAAGTATTGCAAAATAATACTGTAAAAGCATTGATATGGTTTCTTAGCCATACAATGGTTTAAAAGTAATAAAACATATATACATTCATATATACATTAGGCTAAAATACTCAACTGGTGCTTCTAACTACGCCTACCCCAGTGTACCTGACCTAAGCCTAATACTTGGGAGGGGAGTAAGTAAGTAGCTTTAAGTTAAGTTGGTTTTGCCAAGGTTTGCTTCAAGAATTCTCTCTCAAGGGTTTAGTCAACACCATACCTCTGAATAGAATGATGGAGGTCTGGTATCTCCTTCAGGGAAACTCGGTATCCTAGTCACCCGCAAGGGTAGACCAGAAACGCTGGAGCTGGATTTCTCGGCAGGAGAAAGGCAGCGTCTCTCTTCAGCGCGTCGAGGAGGAGAAGGAGGGGGGACAGCGTCCGCGGGCAGCTTGCATCTGCTGGGCTCTTCGCAGGGGACGGCTGTTCAGCTCCTAGTTTCACCACACCATCGTTCGCTAGTTGGCAGCGATAGCAGCTATGGTGTCATCAGCATGACAGCTTCTTCAGCAGCAGCGAGATAGCTGGCAGTATCAGCTTCACCAACAGCAACTAACAACAGGCCATTGCTTAAGGCAACATTGGTAATATTTATACCTGAAAGGTGCCATGTTTGACGTAAGTTTGCTGGACATAAGACGTCAATTAAAGATGTCACTAGGAAGTAATCGCTATCAGTTGCTCATTAGAGTTCTATTACTAATCAAAACACAGCAAGCGGGGATTTCCAGGTTTGCTGAGTTTTTGTCTTGTTGAAGAACTCGGAGTGTTAATCTAGGAATCTCAGATAGTGACTTCTGCTCTGTCATTGCACTAATTGGTTGCAAAGGAAGTGGCAGAAAAAACTATTCTGGAATGTGGCTCTGTTCGTGTGAGGCCAGAGATGAGTTTCTGAATATCGCACTTGAACGGTTATGCCAATATAGGGAATAAGTGGATTTATAGCCGAATAGGGGCATAAGGTCACAGTATCGATCAGGATCCTAGATAAGCACGCAACACCCACTCCACGGGTTCATGTCCATCAAATTACTAAAACTAGAGCAATAAGATGTATGTGTAACATTGCCCAACCCAAAATACATAAATGCATTTGAAATAGGCGTATATTGTAATACGTGAAAATTATAGGTACTGTACGTTTTGAAGCATAGAAATCATTCAAAAATTATTGCATATGAAATCAATGAACGATTATGCAAAAAGAATTACACATGAAATATCTCTGAAACAGAAGAAGGGCGAGATAAATCATCACATATAAATGCATTGCAATAAATGTGCTAGAGGCTGGTGTAAGGTTGTTATGTCTCTAGATGTGTTTAGAAATAGAAGTGTGAAGCTTCTGTTCTCTAAGAATAGTTTTTACTTTAAGCAAAGAATTGTTCGTGCCAAAAAAGGGTCAATATTAAAAAGTGTTCAATTCAAAAGAATTAATGCTTGAACGGGGAAATAGAGTTCCAACGCTTTTAGCAGTTTTTGTTGTTCAAAACTGAAGGCCGAATTCAGAGTTCATGGGAACACTGTGTGTCGGAAAGCTTCTCCAAAGTTATTATTTCTGTTCGGGTGAGAACATCATATCAGACAGGCTCTCAAAGAATTGGTCTACAAAATCAGGTGACGGTTCAACCAAATTTGATAGTGCTGTAACTTGGCAGGTGTGAGAATGATTGCTGTCATCATAGTCGGGATCAGCAATGCTCAAAGAAGGTCGTACCTGGGTGATGTTGCTTTTGTCACTCGCTCCACTGTTACCACCTAGTCGTAGCACAGGAGTCTCAACGAATACCGTCATCAGGATTGGTAGCCGCTGGGGACAACACAATGCGTGAGCCGTTATCGGACTGAGCAAAGTATCGACGTCCATTGGTACTGCTGATGGAAGTGAAAGACAGATGTCCAACACGCACTCATCTCCGCATAGCATACATCGAAGTACCGGTAAGATACAGTTCTGCCATATAGGTCTGAATGAAAGGAACCAGGTCATGTTTAGATCTCTCAGCCTGGCCAATCCAAGGACGTTAGTTATCCTGTCCCGGTAGCGCATTGCTAGGATTGTCTCTTCCATTCCCATGGGAGCTATGTCTGAGCTTTGGCTTGCCATAACGAAGCAGGAGGGTCAAAAATGAAATCCCTGCTACAAGTCCCAAAAATAAGGGTATGCCGCCAAAAACAGAGTGGACAAAATTAGGAACGATTCCCAAAATTGCTTGAAAAGGTGTTAGCAGTCCCGTAAAAATCGTCTTAAATATGCCTGGGATGCCTGTGGCACTAGACATGTTAAGGAGTTGGCTAAGCATTTCTACGAAATGCACGGGGCAATTTGTTGATAAAAGTTCATGAACTTCCGTAGCTGTCCTTGCAACTAGGAGATCATACGTCTCTTTTGATGACGTTATGGGCACTGTTGTCTGCAAAAGCACAGACTTCATTTTGCTTAAAGTATCAATTCGTATAGAATAGAGATTCAGACGAGGCCAGATGGGGGTCTCTGTGTCTGCAAGACCGCTCGGAAACAATGCCTGCATACAGCATTTGACCATGGATGTTACTCTTACTAGATAACTTTTCCCTGGAACAAGGCCACAACATCTGTGATCTGTTCTGAGAATGTAACTCCCGTTTGCAAGTTGCATAAAGAAGGGCTCTATCTGAGTTGCAGGTGTGACAAGCTGGTGGCATGAAAGGTTGTTAGAGCTACCTTCACAGGCGCCGTGTAAATTAATACCCTGGCACAAAAGTATACCGCTTAGTGAATGTTTAAAATTTTTACCACTAAGAAATACATTTTTGTCGCTGTCACTATAGCAAGAATGTGTGTATGGTAATTTCCATTCAGATTTTACATATCCTTTACCCAATCGTTCATACTGGCCAGTAGGTATGTATTCAAGGCATTTTTTAAATCGGAAAGTTGTTATCGGAATTGTGATAATTCCGTGTATTATCCATTCAATGACAGGACTCTCTGACATTGTCAATGGTAATCTCTCAAGTTTTTCGATGCTCAGGATTGTATAGTCTGCTCCTTTCTGTGCCAAACTGATTTGTTTATCAGTAAGGTTAAAAATGGAAAATAATGACGTTGTGTTTATTAAACGCCAAGGCACATAGCCTGAACGAAGATTTTGCAGCGTCCAGCCCAATTGAACAATAGAACGTAATTGAGATTGGCCATGCTGTAATATTAGCAAATCTCTGTCTATTATGTCAAAGGCAGAAGATACAATATTGTCTAACGAATATATTCTGGAGGACAGAGTCATTAACCCATTGTCCACTACAGAAAGTGGTTTTTCCAAATTAATACGATCAATTTCTCGTATTTTTTCAGCTGTTTCAATTTGTGTGACTTTCCAAGCCTCGTTGTACGCAGCATAGATACTGGTCGCTATGAAACGCTTTTGACGCTGTTTGCGTGGTCCAAGAATGAAATCGCGCAAATCAGCACCATCTTTTAGTAAAGACAAGTGTTGCTTAATTTCAGCCAGTGTGGATGATGTTAGCCATTCGAGGCAGAGTTTCCCTACACTGTATGTTGTTACTATCCCTGGATGTTGTCTCTGGGAGTATCTAGGGTCTTGTCTGGTCATTTTTAACCCCTGTGTTTTATTCAGGAATCTATCTTGACAGTTGTTTGTGTCAGTAGGCCAGATTAACCACTTTTTCCAATCAGGATGTGTTCTGTTAAAATGTAAAATTTGTGAGACGTCTAACTCAATATCTGTAGTTGCATTATCAGGTATTGGCTTTGGAATAGACGGTTTGTTAAGGTCTTTGATCTTAGCTAGGCCAAGACAGGATGTTTGGTGTATTGTGTCATTTAAAAACATCATTTGTTCTGGTATCATGCAGGTTCTGAATAGTGCTTCAAGGCCTTGTACCTGCCAATCTTTTGTACCCCAAATTGTTTTCGTTTCAATGTTATTTTTCCAATAATCAAAACCAAATGTCATCATTTTGTCATAAAATGCTTCTGAATATATCAATTTAGAATTTGTCAGCATTGTTTTCATTCCTGTTTTATCTAACAGTTTGTAATAAAACGTTTCTGCATCACTGGTGTTAAACCCTGAGAAGTATTTGAATTTCTCAAAAAATGCTTTAGAACTGCTTTTAGGTGGTGTAGCATAATGTTCCCATTGATTATACATAAAAACATTTCTAGGCTGTGCAGATTTATGCAAGTAATGATCACCATAATGTGTGTAGCAGAATAACTGCTCATAACTAGATGAACCTTGTAAATAATCATGATCTGTGAATCTAGCTGACATTACTAAATCAGACATCATGTCATTAATACTATTAAAGTCCCAATCATCAGAGAATGTACTAGGTTTTACAAAGTCACTTAAGGAAACCTTCAGTTGATGAGGATACTTCAGGATTTCGACCGGACCATAGATCTCATAGTCAGTTTTCTCCCATACTACCCCACCAGGTATTGGAATTGCTGTGACATTTACTGTTGACAGTTCTCTTTTCTTCACGTGGGATGATCTGTGTGGTTTCAGGACTAGGCTGATGTTCTGACTTGCTGTGTCCATTGTACTATATTTTCCCTCAATGAATTTTCCCAAACAAAGTACCATGATGAGCCAAAGCAGGAGGAAAAATACACCTAGACCGAACCAGAACTCTAACCAAGGTGAAATAAGGTAGATTTCCTTCAGTTGATGAAAGAGTTCCGTTGCTTTTTCTTTAAAAGTCTTTTTTTGTTTCTGGCATCACTTCGGGGTCGTTTTGATCTTCAGAGAAGTTGTCAAAGTTGATGAAATAACCAGAGGCAGTTCTGTCAATTGTTGGGATTGTTCTTTCAATCTGTCTTTCGGTAGCATTTTCTAATGCCACATTATTGTAGACTGGTGTTTCTTGATGAACTGTTTCAATCTGTGTCTCAAGAGGCACGAGTTCCATGGCATTATTGCATAGTCCTTCTCTGTGCACTGCAGGCTGATCGAATATGATTAGTCTATCAGTTTGAACCTCTTGGATTGTTGCAAGTTTGGGTATTCTGTTGTTTCTTGGGAGTCCACTGGGCCTACTGTTGATTATAGGCCACATGCTTGTGGTTTTACCAGGTCGATAGACACGACTCTGTTCTCCTTTTTACCAGCAAGGGGCGGTAGTACAACTGATCTTGTTCCGGTGACTGCCAAGACAGGTACTGCTTTTCCTGTAAGAAGGCCCAAATTCCTTCTTCACCGCGATTTTTTCTCTGACTAGATGCCCAATCTTTGGAATCCAGACAGGCCTTGCTGGGGCTGTTGCTTGTGGTGCCTCGTCAGTGGTAGATGGCTGTTGTTTTAACTTTATGTTGCTTAAGGATTTTCTTGTTTCATTCAGTTCCTGTAAAACAGCCAAACGATCTTTGATGTCAAAGTCTGTTGTTTTTTCTTGTACCACTGATATCTGACTATCGAGGTCCTGAATGTTCATTCTAATTCCGAACAATAGTTCGTATGGGCTGACACCTTTTAGAGAATTTCTTGGCAAGTTGTTAAGACTGGTCTGGACACTTGTTAGATGTTTGACCCACCCAGCGCCTGAACCTAATACCTTCGCTGTTATAGATCGCTTTATGTCCCGTTTTTTTCTTTCAAAGTCAAAGTCAAAGTCAAAAAGCTTTATTTCGATAAAATTTCATTATCATAAAAGCAAGTTAATAAAATTGGTAACACATATCCAGTTAATAGCAAAAAGTAAGACATTACTAGAATAAATATTCTTTAAAAAAGGAATTAAACAGAGTATTTAAGCTTTCTGGCTCGAATAGCCCAAGCCCAGAATAAAAATTTAGCTAGGGCACAGACATAGGGTACATAGCTGTCCGAAACAAGTATCCTAATTGCCACATCATGGCTCCTGGTTCCCAGCTGACGGCATAAATTCTTCAGCCACACCCTTCTTGGGTTAGCATATTCCTTGCAGACAAATAAGAAATGGGCTAATGTCTCTGGGTGGGCTAAACATGATGGACACAAGTCAGTTTTGCCTGTACAGGATTTCCATGTTTTGGTAAAAGTATTCAGTGGCAAAGTACCCGTTCTAAATCTAAAATACAAAGACCGGGCAAATGGTTTCCCGATTATGTCTAGGTAGGGTTCTCGCCTGGGACAGTCTTTAAACATCAAAAAATCCTCTGTAAGCCTGCCAATGGATGTGCTGGAATGTCTTTGGGAGCAAATCCAATCCCGATAAAGCTTTTTGAGTATTTGTTTTGGAGGTGAGGTTCTGCTTGACCAGGAATCAAGTAGGCCCAAGTTCGACAATGAGGTTTTCATGTCTTTTAGCCATTTGACTCTGGCCCAGTGTGGTGATGCCATTATTTCTTCCAGACCTCTGGCGTAGCCACTAAGTTCCTCTACCCGCCAAATACGGGCCCATAATAAGAGAGGACGAAATTTCGCGATTTCGCCGATCTGGGTACAGCCAAGGTCCATAAATAAGGGTAAAAGTGGGGTGCTTTGAGGGAGGGACATTATTTGTCTACAGAAATTGTTCTCAGATTTTTGTAGAGCTTCGGTAGATGCAGAGCCCCAAAGTTCAGCTCCATAAAGGGCAGAGCTGACACCTTTGGCAGCGTAGATCTCAAGGACTGTTCCTATTGGTTTGAACGAACTGGAACGTTGCTCCCTCAATAGGGCACCTGTGATCCTTTTATGGTTCAACAGCATCTTGTCTAGATGGGGGGTCCAATCCATTTTGTCTGAAAGGCGTATCCCTAAGTAATCAAATACTTTTACCCTTTCCAGGGGCTCGGTGTTTAAAATAGGGGGACGCACTTGCTGTTTAGGGGGATTAAGGACGAGGTATTTTGTTTTATTGGTGTTTATTACCAGGCCCCGATCAGTGCAAAATGATTGGAAATTGTCCAGGAGTTTCTGTAGTCCCATTGGGGTTTTAGATATTAAGAGCGTGTCGTCCGCGAAGAGGAGGGTCGGTATGCGTACCCCAGCCAGGGATGGTTCGTCAGATGGAGATTTAAGTAAGTGCTCAACCACCCCATTAATGTACAAAGAGAAAAGGGTGGGAGCCAGAACACATCCCTGGCGGACCCCTCTCTCGACCGGAATACAGCCCGTTTTCTCCCCTCCAGAACCCCACCTAATTTGGGCAAAGCTGTCCTGGTGGAGCCTGACTAGTAAGGATAGTAGATACTGTGGCAGCCCCATGTTGGCCAGAACCTTCCATAACAAGTCCCTAGGGACAAGGTCAAAGGCAGTCTTTAAATCGATGAATGCGAGATAAAGACTGCCCTTGCCTATCACTACCACCTTCCAGTAAATCATCATAAGCCTGAAGGCCTGCTCTATCGTGCCAGTGCCTACTCTAAAACCGGCCTGAAAATCGGTAAGTATTTTGTTTTCATCTACCCAGTTGAGTATCCTGAGTAAAATAACTTTACCGACAACTTTTTGGCTGACATCTAGCAAGCTAATCGGCCTATAATTGGACGGATCATCCCTTGGGCCTTTCTTGTGGATGGGAACCACCTCCGCCCCCTTCCATGACACGGGAATGGGGGCGCCCCTACAGATGGCAAGAAGGAGGGAGTGGATAAGTTTGCCCCATTTAACACTATCGGATTTTAGCAGGTCCCCGGGGATGCCATCTGGTCCAGCAGCTTTTTGTGGAATGATGGAGTTTATAGCATATTCTACTTCCTTCAACGTAAAGTCAGGGTCGCTAGGGAGAAACATGTAATTAGTGTGAGGAGAGGATTGGACAGACCCTCTTTCATTCAGGCCGTTGTGGCAGGAGTAAAGTTTGGAAAAGTGAGCCTCCCATTCCTGTCCCGAAATGTTGCAGGTTACAAGGTCACTATCCGGTCTGTTTCGTGCCCTTATGGTGTCCCAGAAGGATTTGGAGTCTTTTTTCATACTTGCTTCCTTGAGGGTTAACCAGTAGGCATCCTCCCACTCCCTTTTAGCTACCCGCAGGGCCTTTTTATGATCTCTTCTGGCAATTTGGATTAATGGGGGGGACTTCCCTTTGACTGCCTCTATTAGGCGAGATTTGGCCTTCCTGCATGTTGCCGAGTACCAGTCGTGTTTGCCTTTAGGTTTAGATAGAGGTTTCTGTTTCCCTGAGGACGATTGTACCCAAAAGAGGTCCCCTATGGTTTTTACGGCAGCTTCAAAAATAGCGGTGGCCTTGACTGCTGCTTTAGTTAGGTCAATAGAGCCAATTTCGGCTTGCGTGCCCTTAACCACTTCGTCTATGGTGGATAGTTTGTCGGTGTTACACATAAACTTGCTCCACTTTAGACGCCTGCCACAAGAGGAAACAGTAATCCCCTGTGGGCGGCTTAGTGGGACTGGCAATACTTCAATGGGCCAAGGATTTTTTAAGGATAAGGAGAGTGGGTTATGGTCGCTCTCTATGGTAGTAGTAACAACCATGTCATTAACATGACTCCAGAGGCCCCTATCCAGCAGAATATAGTCAATCCGTGTACAGTGACCAACTCTGTTGAATGTGGGAGCACCCAGCAGGTCAGATCGAGTGCGGCCATTGGCAGCTCTTAATCCAAACTCCAATGTGAGTGCATTTAGATGGATTGCACTGCGAGTCCAGCGCTTGATGGGTGGGATAGAGAGGGTGGGGATACCCCATCTACTATCCTCTTCTCCTAGGTCAGGTATTCCTTCTAGGGGGAGTGGCTCGTATGTACAGTTAAAATCCCCTGCTACTAAGATATGTCCAAGTCCACTCTGCTCTCCTAGCTGGGCCTCAAGCTCCATCATTGTGGGTGAGATGCGCCCATTTTTTGTTCCCCTGATATAGACATTATAGAGGTCAACAGTTATTCTTCCCTGTAGGCCCAATAGGGAAATACCAAGAATATCCGGTGTTCCTGCCTTCTTAGTAATTAACCTGCAGTTGAGCAGGATACTTATCCAAATAATAAGCCCCCCCGATGGCCGCCCCTTCCCTGCCTTGGGTTTTACTGCTGGTGTAAAAAAAGTGACGAACCCAACCCGGTGCAGTGGTTCAGTAGCCCATGTCTCTTGAAATATACAAATTTTATGGGCATCGACCAGGGCATTCCACTCCGGGAGGCCTAATTTCCTTGAGATCCCAGCAAGGTTCCAACTGAGGATTTTTAACTCGCCATGTGCTGAGTTTCCGTCTGGGATCACAGTACATTGGGGGTTAGATGGATCTACACTGCCCCTAATTAGTGTAGGTGGTGACACCTCTAAGTTAGTAGGGAGAGATGTACCCAATACTGCATCCTTCGTAGTGATATTAACGTAAGGGAGGTTAGTATCTAAGCCTCCCTTGAGAGGAAGTCAATCAACCTCATCTAGTACACAGTACCTATTTGGATGGGCAAACTGTGAATAGGAGGGGTTAAGGGACAAAGACGAAGAGGGATCCTGCCATGGCTGTTGCCATTGATGATTAGCAGAAAGTGATGGCTGGGGGAGTTGTTGCCACTGCTGGGCAGGTTGGAAAAAAGGTGGTATGGGGTGAAAAGGTTGTTGCCACTGAGGGCCAGCATGGTGCGGGACAAGAGATGGAAAATTAGGCGGCTGCTGCCAGTGGTTAGGGGCATATTGTGGGGGACGTGCAGGCCCTTGATTACTTGGAATAATTGGCCGGTGGAAGTTGGATCTTAACAAGTTGGGGAGGAAGTAAGACAAGGGGAGTGGTTTGATTTGGGTGGCAGGACCACTGTTAGGTGCATTGCAGATGAAAGTCGCAGCCCCCACATCCCTAAAATTGACAGTAATTACATCCCCTGATATTGTTTTCTTACTCCTACCCACCCAATCCCCTCAACGCACAGTAAGGATTTCCCCACTCATACTACTGGGTAGTGGTCTGTGTAGTTGGAGCCACTGGGCACATTTATTTCTTAACTCTACATAGGTCTCTTTGACTCCTTCCTTCAGTGGGGGGACAGCAGTCAACACAACCACAAAAGGAGAGACTTCTGGTGGCAAGCTAATAGATTTGTAGCGAGCCTGCCTTGGCTTAGGGGCTTCAGAGTTATTGGTAGAGTGAGAGGCTGGGATATTCGTAGGTTTCCCTTTGGAATCCTTGGCTTGGGAGGTGGTAGATTTAGTACCAGCGGCTAGTTGTTGCACGGATGAAGGATCGCTCGCCGCTTTTGAAGTGGAGATAAGTGGCGGTTGAACAAAATTGTTCCCTGAATGGGGAGAATGTGATGCAGGTTGGTCCTTGGTAGATGGGGGTATTTTCGCCTTATCGGTTATAGTCTTAGTGACCTTAACTGGGGGTTGGGGATTGGGTGGTAGTTCTCTGTGCCCCTGTTGCTGAACAGGCCCAGGCTCATTAATCTTATTGGGCCATTTTGTATTAATGAGCGATGTTAGTCTATCGAGTTTAGAAATCAAGGGTTTGATTTGGGCTGCTATTGTAGCCTCAAGATCATGCTTGAGGTCCGTAACCATGTTTTCGACCCAGCAAGGAATGCCAGACGCTGAGTGTGGAGTAGGTGTTACCAAATTATGGTTACTAGCTTTGGCTTTGGTCTTCTCCTTGGGTTTAGACTCCTTGGGTTTAGACTTAGTCACTACTTTTATAGGTATAGAAGTAACCTTACCCCCGGAGTCACTGGGCACGAAAGGGGTCGATTTGGCAGTTAGCCCATCCAGGCCTGGTTCCGTCTCTCTAGGTGTCCGGCAGGCTTCTAGGTCTGGGGTCGCCTCCAGATCCACAAAGGATGGGTCCGATTCCGAACAGGTAACTGACAAGTCGACGGCACTCGGTACTGTAACAGTGCCTATGGTGGCCAAGGGCAAAGGCAAAGAGCAATTGTTCAGAGCTTGCTGGGAAGGTGAGTTTACATTTGCAAGGGAGCCCAGGGAGGAGCGTTTGGCATTCATGAGGTCCAAAGAGACTCTTTTCTCTAGGAGTACAATGCTCTTGTCAATTGTCTCATTTACCCGTGAGATGAAAAGGTCAATGGGACCAGTCACTTGTGCTACCTCCGTAGCTTTTTTGGTACAGCTTCTTGTTTTGTGTCGCATGGTTGACGTTGATAAGACTGTACCAGGTGTTGGATGGCTGTGGCCTCAAAGAAGAGTAAGCGACAATCGGCCTACCTGGATGGTGGTTTCAGGGCGATGAGACAGGGATTCAGGGCCTGGGCCGTCCTCTGCCGTCCTTGAACGGCCTTAAACGGCCCGCTCTTTGCCCGGTCTTCGCCCCGGCCGTTGCCCCGCGCGCGTCCCGCGTGCGCGTTGGTCTGCACGATGTTATAGGAAGAGCAGGTGAAGGTGAAGGGGGCGGGAAGAGGACCAGCTGCGGCCGATCAGCGCCGCGCTGCACGCTGGTCCTCGCAGTCCCGCCTCGAACAGAAGGGTTGGTGATGACTCCCTGGAATCGCGTTGGTGCTCCTGTGCACTACCAGGTATCCTTGGGCGAGTCAGGCAACAAGAGTCTTGCCTTCGAGCGGCTCCCGCGGAGCGGGGGCCGCGAGGCGTGGCGCTGGAAACAGGCGCTGGAAACAGGGAAGAAAGGCTAAGAGGCAAGCAGGCAGCACTCTCAGCGTCCCAAAGGCAGAACCCACACTGCTCACACACCGCTAGGTCTTTATCGGTGGAGGGGGCGGGAAGAGGACCAGCTGCGGCCGATCAGCGCCGCGCTGCACGCTGGTCCTCGCAGTCCCGCCTCGAACAGAAGGGTTGGTGATGACTCCCTGGAATCGCGTTGGTGCTCCTGTGCACTACCAGGTATCCTTGGGCGAGTCAGGCAACAAGAGTCTTGCCTTCGAGCGGCACCCGCGGAGTGGGGGCCGCGAGGCGTGGCGCTGGAAACAGGCGCTGGAAACAGGGAAGAAAGGCTAAGAGGCAAGCAGGCAGCACTCTCAGCGTCCCAAAGGCAGAACCCACACTGCTCACACACCGCTAGGTCTTTATCGGTGGAGGGGGCGGGAAGAGGACCAGCTGCGGCCGATCAGCGCCGCGCTGCACGCTGGTCCTCGCAGTCCCGCCTCGAACAGAAGGGTTGGTGATGACTCCCTGGAATCGCGTTGGTGCTCCTGTGCACTACCAGGTATCCTTGGGCGAGTCAGGCAACAAGAGTCTTGCCTTCGAGCGGCACCCGCGGAGCGGGGGCCGCGAGGCGTGGCGCTGGAAACAGGCGCTGGAAACAGGGAAGAAAGGCTAAGAGGCAAGCAGGCAGCACTCTCAGCGTCCCAAAGGCAGAACCCACACTGCTCACACACCGCTAGGTCTTTATCGGTGGAGGGGGCGGGAAGAGGACCAGCTGCGGCCGATCAGCGCCGCACTGCACGCTGGTCCTCGCAGTCCCGCCTCGAACAGAAGGGTTGGTGATGACTCCCTGGAATCGCGTTGGTGCTCCTGTGCACTACCAGGTATCCTTGGGCGAGTCAGGCAACAAGAGTCTTGCCTTCGAGCGGCTCCCGCGGAGCGGGGGCCGCGAGGCGTGGCGCTGGAAACAGGCGCTGGAAACAGGGAAGAAAGGCTAAGAGGCAAGCAGGCAGCACTCTCAGCGTCCCAAAGGCAGAACCCACACTGCTCACACACCGCTAGGTCTTTATCGGTGGAGGGGGCGGGAAGAGGACCAGCTGCGGCCGATCAGCGCCGCGCTGCACGCTGGTCCTCGCAGTCCCGCCTCGAACAGAAGGGTTGGTGATGACTCCCTGGAATCGCGTTGGTGCTCCTGTGCACTACCAGGTATCCTTGGGCGAGTCAGGCAACAAGAGTCTTGCCTTCGAGCGGCACCCGCGGAGCGGGGGCCGCGAGGCGTGGCGCTGGAGACAGGCGCTGGAAACAGGGAAGAAAGGCTAAGAGGCAAGCAGGCAGCACTCTCAGCGTCCCACCACACTATTCCCTTCGGGGTGCGACGGACAAGAATACCGCAACCCAATTCCCATGCTGGCCATGGCCTCCTTATAAGCTCGAGAGCTAAAAGCAGGACCCTGGTCAGAATAGAACGTGATAATTGCGTATGTGCCGATAAAGACTCACAGATCTCTCTTATAACAGTTCTAGCGTCAGCCGAGCGCTGGAGGCCACATTTTTTAAGTGTGTTTGGTCTTAACTATTAATAGGACGCAGGATGGGGTGTAGGCAGCATTACGCTGTTTCTGATCGGTAGCCGGTAGCATGGTTCACCACTGCGATCCCTGTTACAGTTTTCACAGTTGTTTGCATATATGTGGTGTTGTACACTCATTCCCGGCCACCAGTATACTGATTCTAACTCTCTCAGAGAGTCTCTGATTGTTTGGTGTCTCAGACCCAATCCCATGTGTGCGTCTGCTATTAAAAATATTCTCCGGTTCGTGTTTGGAATTACTCTGTCCCCCACTCCAAGGATTCGAGCAAAAGGAACGGAGTTTGCATCGATTACGTATGCATAATTGAGTGGATAGTTCACGGGCAGTGCTGCACAGTCGCCTTTTACGGTTGTTTTTACTGCCAGCATGGTTTCCCCGTCTATGTATTTTTCTGTACGCTTTTTTGTGGCTACGGAAGCCGGGTTAGTTGCTTCCGCTGTGGCTGTATTAGCCAATGAATTCCCTGCAACGTGAACGCCATCACTTTGAAGACTCTGTGCGTGAATCACGTGAGTCTTTTGTAGTTCTTTGAGTAAAAGAGCTACCTGTTTCCAGAGCAATTTATGCTTTATTGTGGCACCTGTGTCATCTTTGTAATCGTTTTCAATCCACCTCTGCAATTTATTGTTGTAAGAGTTGACGCAAAAATAAGAATCGCACACGATAAGTGTCGGGAATTCACGTTCTGCATTTTCGAGCGCCATCTTTAAACATCTGATTTCAGCTCTTCGAGCCGAACAGTTTCTCAATGATTCAGTTTTTGTTACTTTCGGTCTGAATTTACCGCACAGCCAACGACCTTTAACAATCGCACAGGCTGCATCGTAGGATTTGCTCTCTACGTTGAAATGCTGTACAAATGTATCTGTATAGATTATACAGACGTATTGTGGGAGAGGCAGAAGTTCGATTGGCAGAGGATATTCTTCTTCATATTCTAAATCATTCAGTTCTTCGAATTGCGGGGCAAAATAGTATTTCACATCTTCCGCTCCTAGAGAATCTACACACTGTATCCATTTCGGATCCAGTGACACTGTAGGCAGGTTTACTGGGCTGAAAAACGCCTCGAAGGCGGATTCCGCTGTGAGGATATTAATCCGTTTGCCGTGTGCTAGTTCTCGTTCATTTGCTAATGCAATTTGCACTGCTTTCACAGTTCTTTCTGTGAGACTGAATGCTTTTTCTGCTTGTGTGTACAAGTGAGATTTAATTGAAATTGGTACCTTTTCTCCCTCATTGGAGGTTAGGTACGTGAATCCGCATCTTCCTGGGATGACTCGGATTACAAGACCGCGTGTGTTGTCACGTGTATCTAATTTTGTTTTAGCTAACATGTCTGTTTGCAGTGATCTCAAAATTTCTGTGTGTTTTTGAGTCCAATTGATTTGTTTAAAATCAGGTTTAATTAGTTCGTAGAGAGGTTTAACCTTCTCTGCGTAATTTAGAATGTATGTTCTTCTGAAATTCAGAAAACCTAGTATGGATTGTAAATTCTTCAGCGTTTTTGGAGCTTGGAGTACAGCGCACTTCTCTAAGAAGTTGTCCGCTAGGCTTTTTCCTTCACTTGATAATTCGTACCCTAAAAATAGTACTGTCAGATGGGCAATTCGAGACTTTTCAAAGTTGAATTTGTAACCCTCTGCTGCGAACCCAAGTATAATGGTGTTCACTCTTTTCAAGTGAGTATCCAAGTCGTCGTCTGTGAGATAGATATCATCTACGTAAGATAATGCCTCATCATCATATATTTGTAGTAACTCTGTTACCCTAGCTGAGAATAGTCCTGGGCTGTTCTTAAACCCCTGTGGGAGTCGACAGAATTTTTTCTGCGACCCAAATGCAGAGAAAGCGGTCAAATATCTGCTTTCCGGTGCAATGTTTTGACAAAAGAAACCATTAGATATGTCTAATGTCGTTTTATATTTTTTCCTAACTATGTTATTCATTAGGGCTGCACTATGCGAGTTTTGTACTGCAAATGTTTTGCAACATGTATTAAGGTGTCTGTAGTCCAAAACTAGACAATATGAATTGTCTGGCTTGGAGACAGGAAACAAAGGATTGTTCATTTGAGAGGTGCATGTTTCAATCACCCCCTGGTATTCAAGTTGATCTAAGATCTCCCTGACTTGTTTTTTAGCTTCTTGCTTAATGGGATACTGCCGTTGGGCAGTTGGTTCACTTTTTACCTGGATTTTGTGGGGAGGTGAGTCCTCATCCCATCCTACATGATTTTTATATAATGCCGGTGCCTGGGCTACTGCCCATTTCCTTGCATATGTATATTTTTTGTGAATCGGAATGTGATTCGAGAAGGCAGGCATAATCACTTCTTCGCCACGAGGGCACTCCCTGACAAACTCTGGGGGCCAATCTTTTTCAGCTAACAGAATATCATAGCCTTTTGAGAGCTTATCCCAAAATAGACCTTTTATTTTCCTAGTCTTATCACCCTCTATACGCAATGTTATTTCGTATATTTTGTGGGGCTCGCTAAGTCTGGTGTCAGCAGTTTCAACCTGAATGTATTCATTTGTGTCCACTGTCTCCAGATGACTCATCAAGATCCTGCGCGCTATACTGATTTCTGCTGCACTGTCTAACATTGTCAATGCCCACTCCCCGTTTTTCAACTGTGTCCTCAGTATTCTCGGCATGGTTGATTACTATAATACTGGCTACCTTCTTTTTTGGAAATTGAGATTTTTTACTCTGAGCAGGTTCCTTGTCTTTGGACTTGGTGTGCTCTCCTGGGTCTGACCGTCCTCTTCTTTCCGATTTCTGCGAAAAAGATCGAGAGGGACGTGTATCAATACTTTGATATCTATCAGGTTTTTTCAGATTATCCCTATTTCTGAGGTTATATCTTTTCTCAGAGGTCTCCCTCTGGGGAGACTGGTGTTCTCGAGTCGGAGTTCTTTCCCTCCGTCGAGGAGACCTTCCTCTGGACTGGAAAACTTTTTCCTTGGGAGTGGATTGTTTATTTCCATCCCAGCTCTTTTTAGGAGTGTTTGAATTATTTTTTAATAAATAATTTTTCAGGATATTCGAGCAGTTGGGGCTTTACTGGTTTCCCACCCAAGCTGTCTCTACCTAATTCTTCATAGCATTTTTCTATGATTTTGGCAAGCTCAACTGGCTGATCTTTTATATCTGTTTCCTTCAACTTCTGGCGAATCGCCACAGATGCTGCTTCTCCCTTTATGTTGGCTAATAATATAGCCGATAACAAAATGACAGAAATATCAAAACAAAAACTCTCAATGAGTAAATCTTGGAGTCTTTCCAAACAGGAACACTGCCGTTTGGGTCCGGACGCACTACACGCCGCTTCTCCGCTTTATCGAGCTTGAAGCGCCATACACATCTGAGCCTTACACGGCATTATAAAGATACCTTCCACAAATAGAATATTACCCTGTTCGCCGTGGGCAACAATTGGGAACAATTATACATAGTGATCTTCAAGCCTGAGAATACCAAAACAAACCAGTAAATAATTGACTTCACATCGTATACTCATACGGAGTATCTGCGGTCAAGGGCCCGGCTGGGTTGGAATTATCACCAGCTGAGCGACCTTTCTGACCTGAACACAGCCATCTAGCCCTGAGGAATCGCGAGTGCGATGAAACACGTGTCGGCTGGCTGTTTGCTACATTAAAGACTCCAAGATTTACTCATTGAGAGTTTTTGTTTTGATATTTCTGTCATTTTGTTATTATCTTTGTTGTGTATTGTTACTTAACAGTGTATACACCGTCTTGAGTGCATCGGCAACCGAGTTTGTTTATGTAGGGGTAGTTTCTTGCTACTCATTTGAGTGGTTTAGGGTTTCTCCACTCGCTGTTTTGCACCTGAATAATTAGCAAATCTATACTGATGTGCGTATAAACGGGCAGTGCACCCGGAGCCTAACTGATCAAAAGCCTTCAAAATTTTGTAATAATATAGCCGAGACCTGCTTGAAGTCTTTCAGTAATTTCATACCAAGAGTTAAAGCGGGCTCTGGACCGTATTCATTTTGAATCTGTTTTAGCACTTCTGGTATTACCGCCATAGACAGAACACTGTGTGTTTTTGTGTAAATGGAAGCAAAGACTGTACCCCAAGTGTCGCAGTCCTCCACGTGTGGTGCGATTCCCATAGGAAGGCAGATTGTCAAGATTCTGTGTTTCTCAATAGGGGTAGTTTCAGGAAATACTGCCTCTATTTGAGTGATTTTCTGTGCTAACCAGAAAGGAATTTGTTCCCGTTTTACGGGTGTTTTACCAAGACATGACTGTATGTTCTGTGGTGTGATTTTATTAGTGTTCCCCTGATGAGGGGTCAGCTGTGGTACATTAACAGCTGGTTGGACTTTTGCAGTCCGCATTACATATTGGACTAATTGCCTATGTATTTTAATTAGTGTTTTTAGCTGTGCTAACAGCTCTTCTCTAGACATTTTTGCAATGTCCGGATGTGGTGTGTAGCTGGCTAGAACCGGCCACGTTGCTCCTGGTCTACCTAGTGGACCGAGCCTGGTAATATGATCATTATGTTTTAGGGCGCCATTAAACCAGAGCAGGTGCTCTTGGAATTTTAGTGGGATTTCAGTCTCCTCGAAAGGAGCGTACTCTTCCGGAGGTTCCTCTATTTTGTAATAGTGAAACTCTTTTGTTCTAGCGTTTGCCGCTGGAAAGTTTATCCATGAATAGAATACCTCTGTCTGCCGATATTCGTGTGCCTCTATCACGAAAATTACTGTACCACCTTGTGGTGTCAGTCCGTTCTCTATAAGTTTTAAAGTTATAGATTTTCTTAAGTGGACCGGGATGATAATTGCATCCGGGTCAGTGTGTTCGGGACCCTGTTGAGTCGCATCTGCTGCGGCCCCAGTGGTTCCGTTTTCTCCTGGCATTGTATAAATGCAAGGTTTGCAGAGTAGGTCTCCAAAAAGACAAAGATTAGGTGCACAATATTTTGGAACACTGTATCCTTCAACGTTGAATAAACCAGAGCTTTACATAGGAATCTCTTCCTACTGAGTTCGGGCGGATTTTAACCTTTCACCCACTCCAGACGTCTATTGGAGTATTTACGGGAGAAAGGTGTCTGTGTGAAAAATGCACGACTGAGTTACTCTAACGTCTTGCGTTAGTTTATTGCCTTACCAAACGTTTGGGCGCCATGTAGTGTAGTTCCTAGTTTCCCACTAGGCCCTGCGCATTGGAATAACATAAACAGTAGTATCGACGTAGAAGTGAGGATCTTCCAGGCCTCTACTGATTATGCTAAACTTAATTGGGTTTGTTACCAACTAGCTCAGAGGTCACTGGAAACTTTCTTGACTGAAATAGGAAGTGATCAGCTTCCCTGGCACAGACAAGAAGGGATTCAGTTTTCCAACAACCGTGCAACATGACAACTTTGCTCCTCAGATCAAGAGTCAATCTCTAGGGTCGTGTGAAACAATAGACAGTTATTTTACTCAGTCAGGTTGGTGCAGTTTACTTTCACAATATGTAGAGAATAGAGAGACGGGCGTTTGTCAATAAAGGGTTAACATTTATTGAACAGTCTTTCTTCTCGTACAAGAGAAATGTATTGCCACAATTGCAAGACTTGTTATGATAAAAAGTACGAACAGTAAGATAAGTATTGCGAAATAATACTGTAAAAGCATTGATATGGTTTCTTAGCCATACAATGGTTTAAAAGTAATAAAACATATATACATTCATATATACATTAGGCTAAAATACTCAACTGGTGCTTCTAACTACGCCTACCTCAGTGTACCTGACCTAAGCCTAATACTTGGGAGGGGAGTAAGTAAGTAGCTTTAAGTTAAGTTGGTTTTGCCAAGGTTTGCTTCAAGAATTCTCTCTCAAGGATTTAGTCAACACCATACCTCTGAATAGAATGATGGAGGTCTGGTATCTCCTTCAGGGAAACTCGGTATCCCAGTCACCCGCAAGGGTAGACCAGAAACGCTGGAGCTGGATTTCTCGGCAGGAGAAAGGCAGCGTCTCTCTTCAGCGCGTCGAGGAGGAGAAGGAGGGGGGACAGCGTCCGCGGGCAGCTTGCATCTGCTGGGCTCTTCGCAGGGGACGGCTGTTCAGCTCCTAGTTTCACCACACCATCGTTCGCTAGTTGGCAGCGATAGCAGTAGCGATAGCAGCTATGGTGTCATCAGCATGACAGCTTCTTCAGCAGCAGCGAGATAGCTGGCAGTATCAGCTTCACCAACAGCAACTAACAACAGGCCATTGCTTAAGGCAACGTTGGTAATATTTATACCTGAAAGGTGCCATGTTTGACGTAAGTTTGTTGGACATAAGACGTCAATTAAAGATGTCACTAGGAAGTGATCGCTATCAGTTGCTCATTAGAGTTCTATTACTAATCAAAACACAGCAAGCGGGGATTTCCAGGTTTGCTGAATTTTTGTCTTGTTGAAGAACTCGGAGTGTTAATCTAGGAATCTCAGATAGTGACTTCTGCTCTGTCATTGCACTAATTGGTTGCAAAGGAAGTGGCAGAGAAAACTATTCTGGAATGTGGCTCTGTTCGTGTGAGGCCAGAGATGAGTTTCTGAATATCACACTTGAACGGTTATGTCAATATAGGGAATAAGTGGATTTATAGCCGAATAGGGGCATAAGGTCACAGTATCGATCAGGATCCTAGATAAGGTGAAGTAGTGTGGCTCACTGGTTAGAGGCGGCAGACCCGAGAGCAGAGGACGGCCCGGGACCAGGGTTCGATTCCCGACGCGGCAGGTTTCTAGACCAGGGTCAGCGGACTCGATAATTCTCTCGCCTCGGTGCCCACTCTGATCAGCGATCACACTCGTTAACTCTGGGCACTAGCTTGCCTCATCTTCACTAACGGCCCCACCAGACCGCCGGGGATGCCTGGTCTCACCCTGGAGATACCCATTAAGGGACCATCTCTCAGGGAAGCCAGGAAGGGTTTCGCAGCGGTCGAAGCGCGGAGGTACCCCTTCGGGAGTGATACCAGCGCTATATAAGCACACAATTAATTAATTAATTAAAGCACGCAACAGGTCAAGCCAGCACATTGTAACGCCCGCAGCACCTCCTGGAGATGCTGCAGATGGTCCTCCCAGGTGCTACTGAAGACAGCTATGTCATCCAGGTACGCCGCTGAGAAGGACTCCAGGCCAGATAGCACCTGGTTCACCAACCGCTGGAAGGTGGCCGGAGCATTCTTGAGCCCAAAGGGCATCACTCGAAATTGAGAGTGGCCCTCGGGGGTGGAGAACGCTGTCTTCTCCTTTGCTCCATTGGCCATGGCAATTTGCCAGTACCCTGATGTCAAGTCGATGGTGCTGAGGTACTTGGCTGCTCCCAGCCGGTCAATCAGCTGGTCTGCCCATGGTATCGGGTGAGCATCTGTCTTGGTGACAGAGTTCAACCCCCGATAGTCCACACAAAACCGAAGTTCTGGGGTGGTGCCCGCTGGAGCCGCTTTCGGCACCAGCACAACTGGACTAGCCCACGGGCTGCTGGAGGGTTCAATCACACCCAGTTCCAGCATCTTGGTCACCTCACCCTGAATGCTGTTCTTTACTTTATCAGACAGCCGGTAAGACTTGGTTCTTACAGGCGGACTGTCCCCTGTGTCCACATTATGGGTACACAGATGGGTGATTCCAGGTGTGAGGGAGAACAACGAGGCGTGCTGCGCCAAGACCTGGCGACAGTCCCACTGTTGTTCTGGGGTCAAGGATGGGGAGAGGACAACTCCCTCCACTGAACCATCCGTTTCTTGAGCCGCTAGAAGGTCAGGAAAAGGCTCACTTTCCTCCTCCTCGCTCCCATCCGTCACCATGAGGAGAGCAAGCTCCGATCGCTCATGGTGAGGCTTCAGGCGGTTGACGTGGAGCACCCGATGGGGCTGACGGGGGGTCTTCAAGTCAACTAGGTAGGTGGTCTGGCCTCGACGTTCCACTATCTCGTACGGACCAGTCCACCGGTCCTGGAGGGCACTAAGCTCCCCAGGTTCCATGACCCACACCTTCTGTCCAACGTCCAACTCTTCCGTCCGAGCGTTGCGGTCATACCACTCCTTCATGACGGCTTGGCTAGCCTCTAAGTTGTCTGAGGCTTCCTTCCACAGCTTGGCCATCTGGCTGCGAAATGCCAGCATGTAGCTGACAACATCATGGGGAAGCTTCTTTGAAGTCTTCTCCCAACCCTCTTTGACCAGATTGATGGGTCCCCTAACGGGATTGCCATAGTGCAATTCGAAGGGGCTGAACCCGACTCCCTTCTGGGGTACCTCGCGGAACGAGAACAGCAAGCAAGGGAGGAGGATGTCCCATTTCCGCCTCAAGTCTTCTGGCAGAATCCGGATCATCCCCTTCAAGGTCTTGTTGAAGCGCTCTACGAGCCCGTTAGTCTGGGGGTGGTAAGGAGTGGAGAACCGATAGGTCACTCCGCACTCCTTCCACATGGCCTGCATGTAGGCCGACATGAAATTTGTGCCTCTGTCCGACACCACGACCTTGGGGAATCCCACTCGGGTGAATATCCCCATCAGGGCCCGCGCCACCACAGGTGCAGTAACGGTACTCAGAGGGATGGCCTCCGGGTACCGTGTGGCCTGGTCCACCAACACCAGAATGAACCGATGCCCCGCAGAGGTCGGAGGGTCCAACGGCCCAACAATGTCAATACCGACCCGTTCAAAAGGGGTCCCGACCACTGGGAGTGGTTCCAATGGGGCCTTCAATTTGGTCCCCGTCTTGCCCCTGGCCTGGCAAGTCTTGCAGGTCTTGCAATAGGTGTCAGAGGCAACTCTCATCCTAGGCCAATAAAAATGTGGGACTAGTCTTGCAAAGGTCTTGTCCTGGCCCAGGTGTCCAGCTAAAGGTATCTCATGCGCCAGTTCCATCAAAAAGGCCCGGTAGCACTGGGGGACCACTAAGGCCCTTGAAGATCCATGCACTGGTACCCTTGGTTCACTGTACAGGAGGCCATCCTCCCAATACACGTGGTAACTGCCGGTCTCCTTATTCAACGCTTGGGCTTCGGCATGTCGCCGCATGCCTTCAAGCGTGGAGCACTCCTTTTGTGCCCGACAGAAATCTTCCCGGGTAGGTCCTCCTTCCACATGCCACTCGGCAAGGGTCGGCAAGTCCCCCACGGGGACAACATCCACCTCCACGGACTCAGGGGTTACCTCCGCGGGCTCCCCATCCATTACACGGGGTGTGTCCTCCACAACACTCTCCTCTAGACCGTCAGTAGGTTGGGCCGCTGTTTCAGGCTCCAACCCGGATTGACCTTCTTGCCGGGCAGCCATGGACCGCGTGCCTACGCATGTCCACCCTGGTAATCCCAGCATCTCAGTGTGGGCCTTAAACTCAACTTCCTTCCAGGCGGTATGTTTGAGGTCATTCCCGAGCAGACAGTCCACAGGCAAGGCAGGGCTGATCGCAACTCTCAGCGGACCTGACACTCCTCCCCATTCAAAGGGAACTTGAGCCACAGGATAGTAGCTCATACTGCCGTCAGCCAACACGGCCGGATGGTACTCATCAGGAACAACCTGCTCAGGGGACACCAGCCGCCTCACTACAGTGGTCATGCTGGCTCCTGTGTCCCTCAGAGCGTCCACCTCCTCCCCATTGACCTTCACCCTCTGCTGGTACTTAGCAGTATTCGATGGTAAGGGCGTCACTGGGACCATCTCTCTATCCCCGAGTGAAACCAGGGTCAGGCCTGTCCATTCCCCTTCCCTATCTAGGGGCAGCTCCAACCCAAGCGCTACACTAGCCACCCCGGGACTCTTGCCACCAGTGGGGCCTGGGGGTCGTTTGCGACACTGGGCATCTCCCTTGTAGTGTCCGACCTCTCCGCATTCATAACACCGGACCACTTCTGGCTGCTGACTCTTGTCAGGGTAAGTGGGTTTTGGGGAATTCCTCTGAGGTGGGGTACCTACTCCTTTCCCAAACTGTCTAGTTTGTGGGCCTCGTGAGAACTCCGGTCTTTTATCTCCACCCTCTTTCTTCTGAGGGGCGCCCTGTCCGCCTTTCGGGCCATCTCCCCCGGGGCCCTTGTGTGACACCCGGGTGCTAACCCAAGTATCCGCCTCCTTCGCAAGCTCACAGGGATCAGTAAGCTTGCGGTCCACCAAATGTTGGCGCAACTCTGGAAAACACTTATCCAAGAGGTGCTCTCTCAAAAAAAGGTTATACAGACCCTCAAAATCACGCACCTCGCTGCCACGCACCCAACCATTCAGAGCCTTACGGGCATACTCAAAAAAATCCACCCAATTCTGCGTGGACAGCTTATGGCTGCCACAGAACCTCTGGTGATACCTTTCAGGGTTGAGGCCAAAATGTTTGATAAGTGCCTCCTTCATGGGGGTATACAGGAGGCTGTCCCTGACGTCAGGAGGTATATACCGGTACAAAACACCTCCCCAATGTTTCTCGGGCACCCCATGGGCAGTCAAGGCCACTTCATACGCCTCCAACCACCTGGCAATGTCATCCACCTTGGTGTAGCTCGCTATCACCTCTTTAGGTAACCAGAATCTGGGCTCCTGCTGAGCCTCTGGTACGCTGCCACCATTAGGACTCCCTGACACACCTAACTGTAATGCTCTCAGCTCCATTTCTTTGAGCTGAAGCTCGTGCGCCAGCTTCCTTTCCTCCATAGCAAACTGCTTATCTTCTCTCTCTCTCTCCCTTTCGTGCTCTAGCTTGACAAGCTCCCACCTTAATCGCCTCTCTTCCTTCCTGTCCTCATACTCCTGCTACGATGCACTCCCCCTAGATACACTACTCCCCGCCCCGGAACTTCTTCCTGGAAATACATTGTCTGACATGTCAATGTTGAGTAGGCCTGGGTCTTCCTGAGTGTCCGCCTCCCCGTGTGTGACCTGTTCCCTATCCTCTTCCTCCTCTTCTGGGTGGGCCCTTACCCATGCCCTCAAGCCGGCACGGAGCTCCTCTTTAACAGCTCTCGTCCCCACAGGCACCCCCATCCCCTGACAAAACTCCCTTAACTGCACTGCTGTGTACCTATCAAGGTCAGCCAGCTGGAACTCCATTCTGTCAGGTGAGGACCTAGATATCCTGGAAGAAAAATTCTAGGATGTGGGCAACACTACTGATTCAACACACTTTGTTGCAGACTAGACAGTGGTAAGCAATTGGGTTTGCTTGAAGCACGATAGGTGTCCAATTAATTGCAGCACACCCTGTCCCACTGGAGGGTAGCTACAGGTCCTTGATCCCACCTCTCGCCACCAATGTAAGAACTGGGGTCACCAGCTCTCAAGGGGGTAGCATGGCTCGAGCAGGAAGGCAGCCAGGGGCTTGCGTATAAAGCAGCCACTTAACACACACATCCAATGAAACACACAGTGGCGCAATAATGGAGACCACACCAGTAGTTGTATTTGAAAGAAATCAAGATCTTTTATATAGGCTTTCAAATAGAGCGATGCATTATTAATTCATTAACATTTCAGGTAAGCATTTCATTAAGACATTTCATGAATCACGTTCAGGTTGCATTTTCTATGAATGGGTGATCATTTCATTAAAATACTAACCAGCTCATCTAGCAATGAAACACTAACTAACTCCGCCTGTCGCATCAGACTCTCTGACAGGCAAAGGGGTAACTTTATAAACCTGGAGGATCCTACAAGAAGCGACTATAGTAATGCGTTTAAGTAACACATCGACCCTCTCATGGACGCTTTTCGTAGAAGGTAATAAAACATATCGGCATGTACTTATCAGTCTAACAAGGAACTCCAAAGAACACAGCCTCTAGTCTTTAGTGACCAGCCTTTCTTCTTGTGAAAACAGGTCGGCGTGCGACCTAGATCAGATCATCAGAATACTATGGAAGCCCACCTCTGCAAGAAAATTCAGTATCAATAAAACCACCATGGGAGGCAGATCCTTCTCCTACCTCGCAGCTAAAACCTGGAACTCACTCCCCACTCACCTACGTCTCACACAGAACCACCTAGCATTCAGAAAGCAACTTAAAACCTGGATATTTGACAAGTAATTCCCATCCCTTCCTCAAGCGCCTTGAGACCCTCTGGGTATGTAGTGCGCTATATAAATTTCTGACTTGACTTGACTCTCATTACAGGCTTGTAAATATGGTGCTCTATGAACATTTCAGGCTTGTAAATAGGGTGCACTATGAACATTTCAGGCTTGTAAATATGGTGCACTATGAACATTTCAGGCTTGTAAATATGGTGCACTAGGGAAAGTATTTCATCCTCCAACTTCCAAACTCTTGAGGCACATTAGAAGGGGGCCAACAGGGCCCAGTCTCAGTTAACCCCGGGGGAGGGGCGACCTCGGGCCTCTCCCGGCCTACCGCCCTCCTCCCCAAGGGGTTACCTCACTTTTTCGGCCCTCCGGGGCCCTTGAGTTGCTTTCGCGGGAGGAGAGGGGGTTCCGACCCTCTTGAGGCCTCACTCGACCCAGGCGGTACAGGCGCAGCTTCAGGGCACCGGCGCTGGGGACGAGGCAGGGGCTGCATGCGGCAAAAAACGGTGGGGGGCTTCCTGGCTCCACGGCCCCCTCCGCAACGAGATGGGGCTTCCCCGGGTGCCGGGGCTCGGCAAGGAAGGCCCGGGCAGTCAACCAATGTCTGCGCGGCTGTGGCGGGGGCGCGGCCTGTGACGCGGCGGCGCTCTCGTCACGTGACACAGGCCTCAGAGGCTTCAGGCCTAGCGGGGCCTATCGTGCGCGATGCAGCGGCTCTTTTCTGGCATACGAGGGCCGCCGAGGGTGACAGGACACTGCAGGGCTCCACCCGGGCATGGGAGCTCCAGGCGGAGGGTGATTTCCGGCCCAGCGCGGCCTAACGAGGATTCCGGCGGCCCTCTCCTGGCATACGGGGGCAGCCGAGGGGGGTTCCACGAGACCTCGGAGGAGATTCCTCGACGCCTCAGGAGTGCGCAGACGGCTCCGGGTCGTGGCGGTGAGTCAACCGGGGCAGCGCTCTTGACTCCCTGATTGCTACGGGGGCAAACACACAGACACTGAAGCGTGTGGGACAGCACCGTGCCGAGAGCGCTCGAGGCACTTGATGTGGGGGGCACTCCCCAGGGCACTGCAGGGCTCAGGGCAATAGCGACTTCCAGTCTGGGCAGTCTCTGACACAGCGCTGGGCAGGGGGGAGCAGGCTTTAGCGTTTCTCACACATAGTTCAGTCAGGGGAGACCGATAGGGCCAGAAGGGCCCACTGCAGACAGGGGGGGTGCGCAGGGCAGCACAGTCCAGTACCTGGTCAATCCCCCTAGCAGTCTCTGGTCACAGGAAAACAGTTTTCTTGGCGCTTGGATGGTTCTGCGCCCTTAGATGGTTGTTTCTTGAAGTGGAAGAGGGGGGGGGGGTGATGAGTTGAAGGCTTGATGAGTTTTTCCTAAGTCACTGCAGATGGACCCTGGGGTTCCCTACCACTGGGCCAGATCAGGGGGCTAGCTTAGGACACCTCACCCAGCTTAAGAGGCAGCACCTAAATCCTGACACTCCCAGTAGCATAGGTTCCTCACTAGGCCCTCCCGCCTAAAACTCCTGCGTGGGTTCTCCAGGTCAATGATGCCCCAACTGACTAGAAAGTTTCCCTCCCTTTCTTTATATAGTGTCAGTTGGCAGTTGGTGTCACCTCCCCTGTTCTGGAAGGTTCCAGGAGCTTCCCTCATTCTAGCTATGGGCAGGCTGGCAGGCGGGTATGGCAACATTGTTTAAGGGTTCCAGCCAGCTCCTGGCCACTAGAGTGCGCCTATACAGACCACGCTGCAGTAGCAGGGGTCAGTGGCAGCCATGTTGGGGGAAGAGAGCACCTGCACCCTGGCATTGATTAGCAATGGGAGGGTGCCCATAGTCCTAAAGCCAACAAAAAGTAGGTGGGCAAAATGAGGCAAGGGCAAAAAATCACAGGGAAAGACCACCCTAGGGCTGACAGGTCTAACAGTCACCCAGTGAGAGGACCTCTGAGTTTGGTAAAGGAAGGCTGGGAGCAATCTCCCAGAAAACCTTCCCAGAATGTATACAGTTACATGCTGGCCTTCAGGAACCAGACCAGGCGATTCAGGCAACTTGCTGAGGCAAATCTGGAAGCCAGCTAGGAAGAGATGAAGCGGTGGTACGACCAGAATGCCACTCTGGTGGAGCTTCAACCTGGACAAAAGGTGTGGGTCTTGGCCCCAGAGGAGCCTTGTGCACTTCAGGATAAGTGGACAGGTCCATTTGAGGTTGTGGAGCACAAAAGTCCTGTCACCTACTTGGTGGACATGCAGTCTCCCAGGAACCCTTTGAGGGTCCTACATGTTAACCGCCTTAAGCCCCACTTGGAGAGGTCCGAAGTGGGCATGTTGTTGGCAACTGATGATGGAATGGAGGAGGAGACCGAGCCTCTTCCTGACCTCTTAGTAGCCTCAGTGGATGGAGTTAACCTCTCAACCACCCCGACGCCTGAGCAACAGGAAGACTGCCCCCAATTGCTGGGGCAGGTTCCAGATCTCTTCTCCCTGGTTCCTGGTGTCACAGATTGGTGCGTCCATGATGTGGACACAGGAGACAGCTTGCCTGTAAAGCACAAAGCTTACAGAGTAACTGACAGGGTCAGAGCCTGCATCAAGGAGGTCTCGAAGATGCTTGCTCTTAGGGTGGTTGAGTCCTCCAGCAGTCCTTGGTCCAGCCCTGTGGTCTTGGTCCCAAAGGCTGCTGCGCCGGGAGCCACACCTGAACTCCGGTTCTGTGTGGACTACAGAGGACTCAATTCGGTCACGAAGACTGACGCGCACCCTATCCCCAGAGCTGATGAACTCATTGATCGGCTAGGGGCTGCCCGGTTCCTCAGCACGTTTGATCTAACATCTGGGTACTGGCAGTTCGCCTTGAACGATGGGGCAAAAGAGAGGTCAGCATTCTCTACACCAGATGGGCACTTCCAGTTCCGGGTTATGCCATTTGGAATGAAGAATGCCCCTGTCACCTTTCAGAGGTTGGTCAACCAGAAGTTGGTTGGGCTGGATGAGTTCAGTGCCGCCTACCTGGATGACATTGCAGTGTTCAGTGGCACCTGGCCAGAACACCTGCGACACCTATGGAAAGTGTTGATGGCGCTGCGCAAGGCAGGCCTCACAATCAAGGCAAACAAGTGCCAGATCGGGCAGGGTTCAGTGGTGTACTTGGGACACCAAGTGGGGAGTGGCAAGGTGGCTCCCTTGCAACCCAAAATTGAGACCATCCTGGCTTGGGAACCCCCCCCAAGACCCAGACTGCAGTGAGAGCCTTCCTGGGGCTCACTGGGTACTACAGGAGGTTTGTCAAGGGCTATGGCACTATTGTGACCCCCTTGACAGAGCTGACTTCAAAGAAGCAGCCCAGGAATGTGATCAGGACTGACACCTGTCAGAAGGCTTTTGACACCCTGAAAACTGCCATGTGCACGGCGCCCGTGCTCTTGGCCCCTGATTTTTCCAAGCAATTTCTAGTGCAAACAGATGCTTCAGAGCATGGTGTAGGGGTTGTTCTCTCACAGATGACTGAGGAGGGCTGGGACCAACCTGTAGCCTTCATCAGTAGGAGGTTACTTCCCCGGGAACGTAGGTGGAGTGCAATAGAGCGAGAAGCATTTGCTGTGGTCTGGGCGCTGAAGAAGCTAAGACCCTACATGTTTGGGTCTCACTTCCGGGTTCAGACAGACCACAGGCCCCTCAGATGGTTGATGCAAATGAGGGGTGAGAACCCAAAACTGTTGAGGTGGTCCATCTCCCTACAGGGTATGGACTTCACGGTGGAACATCGCCCTGGCACAGATCACGCCAATGCTGACGGTCTGTCCAGGTTTTTCCGCCTTAGTGATGAGGAACTCCCTAGGGAATGGTAGTTCTCCCCACATTTCAGCTGGAGGGGACACGTGTTAGACCTGGCACCTTGGCGTGAGTTTCCCTTCCACTTTTTGCTGATGTGCCTCAGATGTTTTTGCTGGTGTCTGCTGCTCAGGGCACTGTGCCACGGCCAATCCGTGCCGCAGTGCAAGTGCTCCCCATATAAAGTGTAACTATGATTGATGTTCATGATTGGTTCATTGGATTTACTGTCAGTCCCCAGTAAAGTGCACCAGGAGTGCCAGGGCTTGTAAATGCCAATACTGCTGGTGGGCCTGCAGCGCTGGTTGCGCCACCCACACGAGCAGCCTTTTAAAAATATGTCTAGGGTCTGCCATTACAGAACCTGCGTGCAGTCTGGTACTGTCATGCTGGCTGGGCAAGTGCACCCACTTGCCAGCCTCTAAACCTTCCCTTTGCTTCATATTAGTCACCCCTATTTTAGGCCCAAGGGCAGGGTGCATTGTAAGTGTAAGGTAGGACATGCTCTGATGTGTGTGGCATGTCCTAATAGTGAATTACAGCCAAATTCGTTTTTCACTATTGTAAGGCTACCTGTTCTCTTAGGCCAAGATGGGCTGCTGGAAATATTACACTCTATAATCCCAGCAGGCTCAGGGAACATGGTAGAAAGTCAAGTTTAGTATGCCTGAACTCAGAATAATAAAATACTTCTTTTAGTAAAGTTTATTTTAATATCCTGTGTTTGCAAATGCTACTTTTAGAAAGCTAGCATTTGCTTGCCTAACCATTTCAGCCCGCCTCTGCTAGGATGTGTATCTGACATTCTGGGTTATGTGAGTGACAGGGCTGGGGATGACAGGTGGTGAATGCCAGGATTGCACCTTGGTGGGAGGTGGGAGTGCCCCTGGACTCTGAATAGGGCTGTGCTCTGCCATCACAATGCTGGCTCCGCCCCCTGGGGAGCGACTGATGACTCAACCGACACCTGGCCCAGGAGAGGCGAAGCACTGTCAACAAGGTATTCCTGGCTGCCCCTGTCCACACAATGCTGGCTCCACCTCCTGGGGAGCGTCTGATGTGCCTGCCCCTCACACTGAAAGAAGAGACTAGAGTACACCCACAAAGTGCTCAGAGACTGAAAGAGGTTATGCAGAGGCCCCCCTGGCCTGCAAGAACAAAGAAAATGCTGTAGAAAAGTAGGAGCCCTGCTCCTTGTAAATTAGATCCTGTTGACGCCAAGAAGAAACTCTGCCTGAAGAGAAGGACCTGGGAAAAGCTGCATGGAAAAGTACTGTCTCTAATCCTGAGAGACTGGCCTGTGGTGGGTGCCTTGCTGCAGAAGGAGAGAGGAAGGAAAAGACTAAGAGACTTTTTGAACTACTTGTACATTAGACAATCTCCAAGGGCTTGCTGTGGAACTTGCCCCCTGAGCTGCACCCCAGGAACAGTGGGCGCTACCCCCCCTGGAAAGAGAAAGCTGCTGTGAGCTGTGCATCTGCCTGGTAACCCTCCTGAGGAAAAGCTGAGTGCGCTGTGAAGGAATCACTGCGCCCTCTGAGAGGCCTTGGGCACCCCGGTCCCGCCGAGCAACGCATCTGCTTCCTGGCAGGCCCCAGCTAACATCGCAAAGACCAGCCTCGCTGGCCCAAGCACCGTGCCTCTCGCCTACCTAACTGCGGACTGCACCGCAAGACCGGACTCTGCCCTTTGCCCGCCTGCTCCTAAGGATAAGTTGCCCTGAAGCCCCAGCCGCTGCCGTTCGTGTGCAGCAGAAAAAAAGAGGGGAAGGCTGGGTCCTGTCTCTGACCGGCTTGGACCACTCTTATGAAACAAACAAACCACAGTGCCGGACAGTATGAATTAATAGAAACAAATGCACACCTAGTATAATTAATTGCTAGGCTGACAAACCATTTGTGATTAATCACTTGTATTTGATGAAAAAAAAGGTTCTTGAACAAATATTTTGGCATCAAGGGATACACACCACATTTACAGAAGTTCACAAGTGCATTGAAAAAACCATATACAATACATTAAGTTTAAACATACACATATAACAATTGTGATAACAATAGATATAAACAACTGTGCAATGCCTCAAAAAATTACGTTTTGCTGAGGCACCAATCCAGGATAAAAATGAACAAGTGGACAAGCAAGATGACACACTAGCCTACTTGTTTCCACCACCACTAGATACGCATTTTAATTTAACATATGGTGCAAAAAATAGGACAACACAAAACTATGCAGCAGTGTAGGATTTGTGTAAATTATATTCCTATTATGCCCTGAAAGTTCAGTATCTGGGTGGAGCAGGACGCCGACGCGTTTCGAACCCGTTGAATAGGTTAAGGGTTCTCCTCAGGACAAGGATTGGGGGGTCGTTGTCGCTTATGCTTGGAATATCAGGATACTCCCTTGATGTTTAAAACACTAAAGAGTGTATGGGGTGCTGATGCGCATAAAATCAATAGTTGTTATGATGTGCCTTAATAAGCAGAAATTCGAGTTTATGCACGAACCCGAGCGGCAGCCGCCGCGGCAGTTCGGAAAGTTTAAGACGAGTCAATCGAGCTGAGCATCAAACACCCAAGCGGCAAGAAACTCGAGTGCAGCAGCGGCACGGGGAGAGAAGGAGCACCCCCTGTGCTCATCGAGGCTTGTTAGTGCTTCACTCTGCCGCCCGGGGCCCCCGCTCCCTTCTTTCCAGGACCCGAAGCGCTTTGCCCGACTGACCCGATCTACGCCGCAACGCCGACCTCCCGAGCCAAGCCGTCGCTCGCATCAGCCAAGTACGACACCGCGACGGGGGACTTCGAGCCGACCCCTGCATTGCCGCCTTCATCCCCTACAAAGATCCCCAAGGTACTGTTTGCGTGCGTGGTGCGAGCCGTCCTGCCATTGAAGCTCGCACCGCTCTGTGTCCCTCTGCAGCACCGGGAGCACCGCAGTGTGTAACCCAAGCCGCGGTACGAGTTGCCTCCGAGGCGCCCCTGGTACGCTCCGTGGCCTGCGCACCCTTTGGTTAGAGTCGCACACAGCAGTACGACTCGTACTCAGAGTTAGACCCGGCCGTGCCGTACGCCTCTCACGCGAGAAGTGTGAGCTTTGGCAGGCCGGGCCCGCATCACCATCCAGAAGCGTACGGAGGCGCTACGAAGCGCACCGAAGCGCTAGGGAGCACTGTACTTTCTTGGAACTGGGCAGAAGGCCCCAAAGATTGCATTCAAGAACTGTGGCACTCCTTTTGAAGTGTAAGAACTATTTTTAAAGCTGAACAAGAAATGTGTCAACCTGAACAAGTAACTGGAACGATTTTGAACTGTACAAAGACGGTATTTACAAGCCTGCTTTAAATCTATATAAAAGAGATATATTTTTACAAAAATACAGTCTGGTGTCATTGTGTGGTGGGTCGATGGTTATTGTGTGTGATACTGCAAATGTTTGACTACATGTACTCTGGAGATTAGCCTAGACTGCTTGCGCCACACTACCTAGAGGGTGAACAGGGGTTATTTCTGTGAGTAATCCTTTGCCCTGACTTAGAGGAGAGGGTACCTGCTTGTCGCCAGTGCTGCACTGCGCCAACCAGAGACCCCCAATTCTAACATTGACCATTTATTTGTAAACACAAATTGCCTCGATGAGGTATGGTCCAAATTGGTGGGGATCCCCTTCGTCTAGCCTTACCTGTGAGGCTAGTAACGTAACGAGTCACGTTACAACCATCATACGCTCGTTTATCATCAACGGGAATCTTACCACTTTCAGCAACTCTAGCCATAGCCACTATTCCCTTTATCAAAGAACTATGACTAAAATCTGCTCCACCACTATATGGGCCAACAAGAGGATGTCGAAGTTGATTCTGGTACGCGTTGGAAAACATGGCCAAATATACCCAAGCGGAACCTTCATAAGAAAACGGAATGACTAAATATGGCATCCCTTTCTCTGTGTTATGGGGCATGAGTCCACAAACCCAACAGTCAGTAGTGTTGACTGCCTGTTGATGCTGATGCAACAGCTGGACAAAAGAATTGTTAAGGTATTCTGTTCTCCTAATTTGTTCGTGCTCTGGGAATGTATGGAACTGATGCGGAGAGGCAGTAGTGAAAAAAGGCAAGGAAACAGAAGTAGGAACAGGTGCTTGCTGCATAGTATAAACAACCCAACCCACACAAGCCAATAAAATACATGAACATATTAAAATACACAAGGTTACACCACATGGACTAAACAACAGTTTCTTATATTTACTTTTCATTTCTTGCTTTTTATCATTCATTTTCCAATTCAATATCCATCCTCTAAAGCGTTGCTCACGGTATTCTTCCTAGGTCACTTAGTTGTGGTTATTAGCCGTCCTATGACACTGCAAGTCCTGCAGACCTATGTCACTACTGAGGTCACAGCCTAAGACTCCTACCGTGACCCTGCAACTTAACGGATGGTAAAAAGAATGTCTCTCAAAAGTGCAACCAGAAAAAGAAAAAGTTTTTAATTGTTCTTAGTCAGACTAGGTCTCAGGTTGTACCGAGTCTTGCCAGGTACCGTTTGCTCTCGAAACAAAGTCTCTGAGTTTGTTGTGTTCAGTCGCAGATGTGATGGTACAGCTTCTTGAAACACGTCGTCGTCTTCTTTTTCAGATCTCATGCGATCCAGACGTGCACTACTGAAAGGTACCAAACGAGGGACCCTTTCGCCCTCACTATCACCTATACCCTTGCGGACTCACTGGTCAAATGGCAAAGGCAAAAGTACCCTTTTGCAGTGCACGCCATGGATCCAGTTCTTCTTTCCGACGACCTTTAGTGCTGTACATGTCACCAGAAGAACTTGCCGAGGCGGCCCCCAACGAGGTTCCAGATTCTTCTTTCGCTGAATATTCTTCAGACAGACCCATTCTCCAGGTTGGATAGAGTGTCCTGGGTCTGCGGAGGCCTCCGGCAAAGCGTTTTGAACCTGCTGATGAAGAACACGCAATTTAGTGGTGAGGTCATGTAAGTAGTCAATCAACATAGGATACGGAATATTGGAATATTTCTTAGGTCTAGGGACTCCGCAAACATTCGCTGGGTGCCCAAAAACAACCTCGTATGGGCTGAGTCCCAAGCGAGAGTGTACAGCTGTTCTCGTCGACAGGAGTGCCAAAGGTAAAGCATCGGGCCAAGCAAGACCCGTGCTGGCCTGAATCTTTGCCAATTTAAGCTTGAGAGTGCCATTATAGCACTCTACCAAGCCGGCTGACTGAGGGTGGTTTGCCGCATGGAATTTCTGCCTAATACCAAGACCCGCACACACCTTCTGCATAATTTGGCCTACAAATTCACTTCCATTGTCACTCCAGACAATTCGCGGCAAACCAAACCTCAGAATGAATTCGTTTGGCAGTAGACAAAGCAGTATTATCCTTTAGGGGGTAGGCCTCTATCCATCTGGAAAAGGCACACACCACCACCAGAACATACTTGAGGTTATTGCAACGCTCCATATGAATGTAATCTATTTGTAATACCTCAAAAGGATACGTAGGGGGAGCAAAATGACCTGCCGGAGTTGGGGTTCCCTTTCCTGGATTATGCGTCAAACAAACAATATAATGTTTCACCACATTTTCCGCACATTTAGGGATTACTTCATTCTGCCATACTGGCGCCAAAAGTTTGCATATCCCTTTCGCACTGATATGAGCTGGACCATGCGCCATGGTAACTGCAGGCAATGCATAGGCGTCTGGTAAAAACCAACGCTGGTGTTCTGACAATTCCGTCCAACACCCTGTCGCGTCCAACATTCCCGTACTTTCTCTCCACTTACTCAATTCCTTCTCAGTAGCCTCTTCTTGAATCATCCTCACACTTTCTATTGTGTCCTCACAAATTCCTCCTTCTCTGACCCATCTTGCAGGGCCTGCAACATATATGCGACTTGTAGCATCTCTTGCTGTTTCTTTCGCTACCTCATCTGCAAAAGCATTCCCGCGACCTACATCATCAGTGATCCTTTTATGTGCACTACACTTCACAATTGCTATCTGGGTAGGCAAAGCAAGTGATTTGAGAAGGTCAGTTACCAACTGACCATGCTGTATCTTAGCCCCATGGGAAGTAAAGAATCCTCTTTCCTTCCACAAACGGCCAAAGCTATGAGCCAATCCAAAGGCATACTGGCTATCGGTGTAAACATTCACTCTTTTTCCTTTAGCCAACACACACACTCTCGTCAGGGCAATCGGCTCAGCTGCTTGGACTGAATTTTGTCTAATCCGTGCTGTCCCCACTACTGTATACAAGGTGGTAGCAGCATAGGCTGAAGTCGTCCCGCCATTAAGAAGTTTGAAACAAGACCCATCCACCCATAGGATCCCATCCGGGTCCACGAGTGGTGTGTGCTTTTTAAGTCTATTCTGCCTTTTGTTTCCTCCTCTGTACGGAGAAAACAATCATGTTGTTCTTGGGTGTCTTTATCTTCCGGAATAGGTAACAATGTTGCTGGATTCAAAGTATTACATCGCTTGATGTGTATATGACTAGCCAAGAGCGTCAGCTCGTACCCAGACAAGCGGGCACTCGTAAGATGTTGTGTTTTCGTTCTGTTCAAAAGAGTATCCACTGCATGTGGTACCATAACAACAAGAGTGTTATCCAGCACCAATCCAGCAGATTGACGAATGGAGATCGCCGCTGCTGCTGAAGCTTTGAGACAACTAGGCAATGCTTTGGCTACTGGATCCTATGTAGCTGAAAAATAGGCCCATGGCAGCTGTTTGTCTCCAAATTTTTGTGTTAAAACTGACAATGCACAACCTTCTCTTTCATGAACATAGAGTGTGAAAGATTTACTGTAATCCGGAGTACCTAAAATAGGGGCAGAACACAAGGCAGTACGTAAGTCAGAAAAACTCTTCTGACATTAGTCAGTCCAAGGAAGAGGTTGGGGTGTGTCTTTCAGAGTGAGTGCCAGCAGAGGTTTAGCCAACAAAGAAAAATTTGGAATCCACTGTCTACAATAAGAGGTAATGCCCAGAAAGGCACGTACCTCCCTCTGTGTGGATGGTACAGACATTTGTACGATTGCTTGAATACGCTCTGGGGTCAATCGCCTTCCCTCCTTCGACAAGAGGTGACCTCAGTAGATAACCTCTTGGCGACAATATTGTAACTTAGAGGGTGACACTTTGTGATGTAAGTCAGACAAATAACGCAACAGTGCAACAGTCACTTTCTTACAAACATCCTCTGAATCAGCAGCAATCAACAAATCATCCACATACTGAATAAGGGTGGCACCTGGGGGCAAAGTGAAAGCATCAAGCTGAGATTTCAAAGCCTGACTATAAATGGAGGGACTCTCACAACAGCCTTGGGGTGCACGTTTCAATCTGAAACTTCGGCCTCCGAGAGAGAAGCCAAAAATATCCCTACTCTCCTCAGCAATAGGAATGCTGAAGAAAGCATTCTTGTGATCGACAACCGAGAACCAATAGAAAGAAAAGATCTTCTTTGGGCCAAGGAGACTTTTTTTAGACAGCGGCTGTTGAACAGGGAAGAGCGTGAGTTAATGAAGCCCAGTGTACGTAAATATATTATTCTTAAGACTTACCCACAATTGAACCGTATCTCCAAGGGCTTCCCAAAACGCATGACCGTTGACAAGATTAAGTTTTGATTTATTTCACCTTCTCCTCGCCCACCCGCGGGGGAGTAGAAAAGGCGAGACTCTGTAGATTGTATGTGGTTGCATGGATTGCCATCTGTGCTTTTGTCAGATCGTGGATCTCAATTTTCTTCCAGGTTTTGGCAACAATGGTGTCATAATTTACAAATCACGTCAAACATGTCAACAAGTTCCCATCCACAGACGGTCAAACCGAACGCCTCAATCAAACTTTAAAGCAATATTCATAATGTTACGCCTCGGAAGCTAAAAACTCTTGGTTGGATTTGCTGTGGATGGCAGAGGTAGCTTATAATTCATCACCACATTCGTCCATTGGTATGTCTCCTTTTGATGGGAAAACTATTCCATTGACCTTACCTAAAGCAAGTTCAGACACACCAGCAGTACAGGGTACGGTTCTTCATATGTAAGTTATTCATCGCCAAATTCACAAGCATCTTGTGCAAGCAAAAAGAAAATACAAAGAACAATATGATAAACACCACAGACCTGGTCCATCCTATAACTCGGGAGACAAAGTGTGGCTGTCTACCAAAAATTTTGTCTTCAAGAAAAGAAGTATGTTTCCCCCAAAATGTATTGGGCCATACAAAATTGTAAGACAAGTCAATACAGTTACTTACAGGTTACTGTTGCCCAGTTCTTTGCGAATTCATTCAGTGTTTCACACTTCTTTACTGAAGCCAGTCGGAAACACATCCCCAGAACGTCCACCACCCTTTCTGGTCCATGGACACTGGGAATATGAGGTGCAAGACATTTTGGATTCCAAATTCAGAGGTTCAGAAGTTTGGTATCTAGTTTCTTGGAAAGGGTATGGACCTGAGAATGACTCATGGGAGCCTGCTAGGAATGTTCATGCTCCACGTTTAGTGCGATGCTTCCACCTCCGGAATCCTCAAAAGCCGGGCCCTAGACCGCTCTGGGGAGGGGGAAGTACTGTCAGGTTTAGGGCGGCACGCGGTCTAGGGCCCGCGCCACTCACTACACATATATGCATGCCATTGTGAGCCAAAGCCTTTTGTGGGAAAGCACATGGGTCTGCTTCTTTGGGTCGTTGGTGGTTACTCTGTTCCTATCAGAGATAATGTGCTTTCCCTTGTGCATTTTGATTCAACATTACTTGCAATGCTTTGTATGTTGTTAATTTGAGGCCTTTAGTCATTTGTTATGTGGACACTGATGTTAACTGAAACGATGCTTTAACCTCAAGAGCTATTCTTACAGCTCCTTATTGTTTTTCAGGAGATCTTCCCTTGTAAACTACATCTCCCATCATTCTATGGGGGAAGTACACGGTGAGCGTGGCCACGCTAACGTCAGCGGCCACGCCCCCTTCACCGGTGCTCACTATTCTCCTGGATTCCTGGCGGAAGGAGCTTTTTGTCTGGGTTCCGGTATCTTTACTTTGGGCTCAGGTTGGTGGCAGTTTATTTCTCCTTCAAGTCTCGGGATCGTGTTTGGCCGGGTATTTCTCCGCCTCAGGTCTTCTGGAGACTTTGTGCATTCTGCCGGCTTCCGCATACACGCTGGGCTTCCCGCTGGGTATTGCAGTTCCGTGCCGGCTCCCACAGTGATTCATCGTTCGATTTAGAACCTTAGTCTGAATAACAGCAGAGTAGGTCGTACTCTGCAGGTAAGAAGATTATAATCTTCATGATACAGCGTTTACGATCTCCATTCAATTTACTACCTAATTTGCATATTTGAAGTACTATCGCATAGCACTTGATCAAACCAGTTTTCTCTTTGTATGTAACACTATAAACTATTAATATTTGCTATTTGAGATAAATACAACTTGCATATTTTGTGATTTACCTGACATGACGATTTGATTCTTAAAAAAACCTTTATTATGAAAATAGACATGTTGGAAAACATAAGCATCTTTAAGGAAATCTCCTCTGCTTAATAAGAATATGCACAAGCTTTAGAATTGCGCAGACTTATTATCTAAAGTGAAGGAACTTTAGTACATGACTAAACTGCGCAAGAACAATCGAGAGCTACAACTTAAGATAAGCTGCGAGACATATTATTTACAGTAATATTTGTTTTGTTGTCATTAACCTTTTCCTTTACAGATCTTCCCTGCTGTTCCCATCCTAATTCCCTTCCCCTGCTTGATCACTTCAATCCTCTGTTGCCTTATGGAGAAGTGTGGCTCAGGGGTTAGAGGCGGCAGACCCGGAATCTGAGATCGGTCCTGGACCAGGGTTCAATTCCCCGCCCCGGCGGGTCTTGGGCTAAAAATTCCACGGACTCGATAATTCTCGTCCCGGTGCCTCCTCGACTCACGGGTTCACACTCTGCGACTCTGGGCAATAGCTTGCTTAATCTCCACAACGGCCCCTCGCGGCGGGATGCCTGACTTTCACCCTGTGGACACCCTGTCGGGACTTCTCACAGGGGAATACCAGGACGGGTTCCCTAGGCAAGCGCCAGGATGCCCTTTGTGGTGACAGGTTGCGCTATACAAGTATACCTACATTTACATTTTACATTTACATTTACATTTATGAATCAGAGTTGAAGGTATCGAGAGGTGGGTCACTGTGTCTTCGCGTCCAGACTCTGAGGAAGGAAGCTCTACCTGACAATTGGGCACCAGATGCTGTCTTGCACCACTGCACCCGGCCGCCCTAGTGCCACTGGGGGTGACCTGTTGATGCTGCCTTGGACCTTGCCCCATACTCACCTTAAGTCCAAGGGAGTAATCCGGTGAATCGCTGTAAAGAACTTGTATGCAGCCTTAGTTTTTCCGCCATAATATAGCATGGCCGCTTATGAAAATTGCACTGTTACCTGATCGTATTGATTCTGGTGCCTAAATATATATCAAGATATGTGTTATTTTTATAAATTGGCGTGGCTCTCCTTATTGAGTCGTGTGTACCATTTATTGATTTTGTGTGTGTATCACAGATGTCTAACACTCCTCTCTGATAAGCCTAAGGCTCGCTCTGTGCCCTGACCGGAGTGGTCGCTCCCAGTGCTCCCTGGCGTGGACTGGTATCGTTTGTGCAGCGCTTCCGTTTATTCTGCTTCAGCTGTGCCTCGTATTGCCCTGCCTGTCTGCCGCTTTAACATAACGCGCATTTCCTTCGTTTTAACATTATCAGCTATCTAGCGCGTTGCCCCCAAGCGCTCTGTTGTGCTCCCCCCTCCTCCATTTTGTTGGTTGTTGTTTGTTGCGAAGCCCGCCCCGCCTCCCAGCTGAGTCGCCCTCCCACAGGATACAATCTGCGCCTTCCTACCCAGCAGCGCTGTGACTCGCTCTGTGCCCTGACCGGAGTGGTCGCTCCCAGTGCTCCCTGGCGTGGACTGGTATCGTTTGTGCAGCGCTTCCGTTTATTCTGCTTCAGCTGTGCCTCGTATTGCCCTGCCTGTCTGCCGCTTTAACATAACGCGCATTTCCTTCGTTTTAACATTATCAGCTATCTAGCGCGTTGCCCCCAAGCGCTCTGTTGTGCTCCCCCCTCCTCCATTTTGTTGGTTGTTGTTTGTTGCGAAGCCCGCCCCGCCTCCCAGCTGAGTCGCCCTCGCCCCTCCCCCTCCTCCATCCATATAGGACAGGAGTTCCCGCGCGCAGCGTTCACGCGCAGCGACCGCGCCCAACCCGCGCCGAAGGTGCGCCAAAGGTAAGCCCGTCTACGCCCGTCCGCGCCTGGACCGCGCCCAGCGCCAGACCCCCTGCCCCTCGCGCTGCCCAGCCCTCCCGCATTACCTACGATGCCGCCACCCTCCTAGCCCTTAACCCCGGTCGCACCCCCAACTGCGCCCAAGCCACTCCTGGACGCACCCATGGACCTTTCTCCTGCTACTCCTGCAAATTCAGCAGCACCGACAACATCTCCGCTACGACCACACCACAGATTCCCGACCCCAACCACCTACAATGCATCCTTCTCAACACCCGTTCGGTCCACAGGCACGCCATTGACCTTTGGAACCTTCTAGACACCATCTCTCCTGACGTCGCCTTCCTAACGGAAACATGGATGAATGCTTCCTCCGCCCCTGACATCGCCATCGCTATTCCTGATGACTATAAGATCACACGCAAGGACCGCACCGACCATATAGGAGGTGGAATCGCTATCGTCCATAAGAAAACAATCCGCATCTCAACCAGCTCCGATGCCAACCTCGCCAACTCCGAACACCTTCACTTCCAGATCCACATCGACCCCAAGACCACACTCAGAGGCACCCTCCTCTACAGACCACCAGGTCCACGCGCAAAATTCAGTGAAGACATCACGGACTTCATCACCCCACACGCCCTCCCCTCCAAAGACTACATCCTTCTGGGAGACCTCAACTTTCACCTTGAAAAGATCAACGACCGCAACACCGCCACCCTCTTAGACAACCTCGACAACCTCGGACTCAAACAACTGGTCACTTCCCCCACCCACATCGCAGGTCACACTCTCGACCCCATCTTCACCTCCAGCATCCATGTCTCCTTCAGCCACACTACAGATCTCCTCTGGACCGACCACAGCTGCGTTCACTTCACCTACAACAAGCCGAAACCCATCATCCACCTCCAACCAACTCTACAAAGAAACTGGAACAAAATCACCACAGAACAGATCTCCGCATCACTCCTTCAAACCTCCCCAGCCCTCTCTTCTAACGCCAACGAAGCCGCCTCCAACCTCACCCTTTGGTTATCCAACACCGCTGACACCTTAGCACCACTGAAAAAACGTCAACACAAACTTGGCATCAAGAAGGCCTCATGGTTCAACGACGACCTCAAGAAATCCAAGAAACTGTGCCGCTCCCTTGAAAAGGCCTGGAAAAAAGACCCATCCACCAGCAACAAGGACGCCTTCAAAAGCGCCATCCGTACTCACCACCAACTGATCCGAAAGGCCAAGAAAACAGCATTCAAAGATCGACTTGACAACAACGCCCACAACAGCAAAGAACTTTTCAACATCGTCAAGGAATTTTCCAACCCCTCGGCCAACTCCAACGACATCACCCCCTCTCAAACCCTCTGCGATTCCCTAGCCTCTTTTTCCACAACAAGATCGCTGACATCCACAACAGCTTTGACAACCAACCCGGAAGCCAACCCACCCTTCCATCAGCTGACCACCTCCCCCCCGTTAACACCCTTAACGCCTGGAACCCTATCTCCACTGAGGACACCATCCGCCTGATGAATTCCATCCACTCTGGATCCCCCACAGACCCATGCCCCCACCACATCTTCAACAAAGCAGACTCCGTCATAGCACCGCACCTCCGAGACGTCATCAACTGCTCCTTCAACTCCGCTACCTTCCCTGAAGATTGGAAACACGCTGAACTCACCGCCCTTCTGAAAAAACCAACAGCAGACCCCACCGAACTCAAAAACTACCGCCCCATCTCGCTTCTTCCATTCCCGGCCAAAGTCATCGAGAAAGCTGTCAACAACCAGCTCGCCGCCTTCCTCGAAGCCAACAAATCACTCGACCCCTCACAATCCGGTTTCCGAGCCAAACACAGCACTGAGACCGCCCTCATCGCAGCAACAGACGACATTCGAACTCTACTGGACAATGGAGACACAGTCGCCCTCATCCTCCTCGACCTCTCTGCAGCATTCGACACGGTCTGCCACAGCACCCTTCTACAGCGCCTCAGAAACATCGGAATCCAAGGAAAGGCACTGGAATGGATCACCTCGTTCCTCACCGGAAGAACCCAGAGAGTCCGCCTCCCACCATTCAAATCCGAGGCCTCTGAAATCATCTGCGGCGTACCACAAGGATCCTCACTCAGTCCCACCCTCTTCAACGTATACATGAGCCCCCTCGCGGCCATCGCCCGCCAACACAACCTCAACATCATCTCTTACGCGGATGACACTCAACTGATCCTATCTCTCACCAAAGACCCCAGCACCGCCAAAACTAACCTACACGAAGGAATGAAAGAAGTTGCCGAATGGATGAAACAAAGCCGTCTGAAACTGAACTCAGACAAAACAGAAGTCCTCATCTTAGGTAAATACTCCTCTGCATGGGACGACTCCTGGTGGCCGGAAGCCCTCGGAAAAGCACCCATCCCGACAGACCACGCACGGAACCTTGGCGTGATCCTGGATTCTTCACTCTCAATGAACAGACAAGTCAGCGCCGTATCCTCTTCCTGCTTTAACATTCTTCGCATGCTCAGAAAAACATTTCGCTGGATACCCTCTGAAACAAGGAAAACAGTCACCCACGCTCTAGTCACGAGCCGACTGGACTACGGAAACACCCTCTACGCAGGTACCACCGCTAAACTCCAGAAGAAACTACAACGAATCCAAAATGCCTCAGCCAGGCTCATATTAGACATCCCACGCAACGAACACATCTCCGGTTACCTTAGAGACCTCCACTGGCTACCCGTCAATAAGAGGATCACTTTCCGACTGCTTACCCACGCACACAAATCACTCTACGACATCGGACCAGATTGCCTCAACTCTCGTCTATCCTTCTACACCCCCTCCCGCCAACTTCGCTCTTCCAGCCAAGCCTTCGCCACTGTACCTCGCATCAACAAGACCACCATGGGAGGCAGATCCTTCTCATACCTGGCTGCCAAAACATGGAACTCACTCCCCGCTTACCTTCGCCTCACCCAGAATCACCTAGCGTTCAGAAAGCAGCTTAAAACGTGGATATTTGACAAATAATCCACCTCCCCTTCCTAAGCGCCTTGAAACCCTCTGGGTATGTAGTGCGCTATATAAATGTTATGACTTGACTTATGACTTGACTAAGGCTGCTCGACCATACAAACTCCGTAGAAGAGCAACTTGAGATTTCTCAAGCAAACCCCGTCCACTCATGAGGAACCACTGGACTCCATGCACAGTAGACCTCTTTTTGGTATACTTTATAAAGAGCCAGTTTCCCACAGTTATCATTCATATATCTGGTTGTGGTCAGATCTTCTTCTACAAGGCTATGTACGGTGTTTGCTTCTTGATTGATTCTTTTATTTGATTGTTAATGTAATTGAAAGAGAGGCTTCTACACTTGTCTGCCGAGCGATGCGATCGGTGGGTAATTGCCGCAGCGTTTTCATCTGTGGAGCAGTTGATTTGGGTCAGACTGCACCCTCTCTGATCGGAGGAGCGCAGTCTTCTACTGCCTGCTTTGATGCGCGCGCCCCAGTGTGCCCTCTCTGATCGGAGGAGCGTACCCTCTACTGCCTGCTTTGATGCGCGCGCCCCAGTGTGCCCTCTCTGATCGGAGGAGCGTACCCTCTACTGCCTGCTTTGATGCACGCGCCCCAGTGTGCCCTCTCTGATCGGAGGAGCGCAGTCTTCTACTGCCTGCTTTGATGCACGTGCCCTAGTGTGCCCTCTCTGATCGGAGGAGCGCAGTCTTCTACTGCCTGCTTTGATGCACGCGCCCCAGTGTGCCCTCTCTGATCGGAGGAGCGTACCCTCTACTGCCTGCTTTGATGCGCGCTTCCCAATGTGCCCTCTCTGATTGGAGGAGCGTACCCTCTACTGCCTGCTTTGATGCACGCGCCCCAGTGTGCCCTCTCTGATCGGAGGAGCGCAGTCTTCTACTGCCTGCTTTGATGCACGTGCCCTAGTGTGCCCTCTCTGATCGGAGGAGCGCAGTCTTCTACTGCCTGCTTTGATGCGCGCGCCCCAGTGTGCCCTCTCTGATCGGAGGAGCGTACCCTCTACTGCCTGCTTTGATGCACGCGCCCCAGTGTGCCCTCTCTGATCGGAGGAGCGCAGTCTTCTACTGCCTGCTTTGATGCACGTGCCCTAGTGTGCCCTCTCTGATCGGAGGAGCGCAGTCTTCTACTGCCTGCTTTGATGCGCGCGCCCCAGTGTGCCCTCTCTGATCGGAGGAGCGTAGCCTCTACTGCCTGCTTTGATGCACGCGACCCAGTGTGCCCTCTCTGATCGGAGGAGCGTACCCTCTACTGCCTGCTTTGATGCGCGCGCCCCAGTGTGCCCTCTCTGATCGGAGGAGCGTACCCTCTACTGCCTGCTTTGATGCGCGCGCCCCAGTGTGCCCTCTCTGATCGGAGGAGCGTACCCTCTACTGCCTGCTTTGATGCGCGCCCCAGTGTGCCCACTCCGCTTTGCACGAGTGATAAGCCCATGGCCGAGCTGTGATAATTAGACCCACAAGACACGTTCAATACCACCTCATACACTGATCGAGGGACACTGAGGGCCTCATTTACCAAGAATTGGCATCCAGCAGCATTGCAAGTCTTTTTTGTTGCCCTGCTCTGCGCCAATCGAAAGGGCAGGAATGCACCGTACAGGACACAGTGCATTACTGGCCGTTCAGGCGCACATTATGCAGCCGAGCGCCAATGCAGACACCCTTGCACCATGGTGCACTGGGGTCTATGTCTGCTGAAGAACGTGGCACACAGGGAAAGAGGAATAAAAGAGGAGAAATTAAAACATTTCTCCTTGTTATGCCTGCTTTGGGGAGGTGTAAGGTTTTGGCATTGCCCAAGGTTTGCTTGAGTGTCTAAATCTGGGGCGGTGTCAAAATAAATGGGTGTGTTGGACAGGCCCCATGAAGGGCTCGCTCCCTCCCCGCATGACAGGGCCCGGACACCGGCCCTCCAGGTGCTACCCACAGAAGCAACCCGCAACCCGTCCCCTACGGGACGCCTGCTCCCGGATATATCTGTATCACTGGCCCGGGCCACCGTCAGCACCATTGCCCGGCCCAGCCGCCATCTTGGACACTGCACCACGAGGCCGCGTGGCCTCAGCTCGACCCCAACCCTGGGCCTGGCCAGGCCCCGACATCCCGGCACCAACATCCACCCAGGAGGTGAACGGACCACTTGGCAGGACAATGGGAGAAAGACGTGTCGATACCTCTCCCCCGCCAGGTGCCGATCGCCCCCAGCCTCCCCGGGCGCTGGCTCCACCCCCCTGCTGGGTGTCTGGACTCCCTCATCCCGGACCTCCCGACCTCCAAGTGCGAGGGTCTGGACATCAAAGGGCGCCAGACCTATAACTGAGGCAGCTCCAGAGCAGGAAGGCAGTTGTATCCTGGAGTCGAGAGACACCGTGAAGAACTCATCCTTGACGGACTGCTGGCGCTGCCGCAGCCCTGCCTTGTGAACTGTCGTCCTGCCTGCTGGCGCTGCCGCGGCCTTCTGCAACCTTCATCCTCGTGGGACCTGCTGGCGCTGCCGCGGCCCTTTGCAACCTTCATCCTCGTGGGACCTGCTGGCGCTGCCGCGGCCCGACCTTCCCGAACGCCGAGCTCGAGGATTGTGAGCTACCCATCATTTCATCTCAATACCAGATTGGTAACAAGACTGTCCCGCTACCCCCTTTCCCTTCCAGAGACTAGAATTGAGAGGATCCTCGTGTCCTGATCTCATTGTACCGTACTACCTTACTTCAAGAACTGCATATAAAGAGCGTTAACCTTATCTTTGTGTGGTGTCCATCTGTGGGGGGAAGTTACTTGTCTGTACGATCGCTGGAGACGGCCCTCACCGGAGGCCTCTCCCCTTGTCCTCGGCCGACCCTCCAGGTCCCCGTCTAACATTGGTGGCCAGCGGCGCGATCCGAACCAACGCGTAATCGTACAGAGAGTAACTCACCCCACGACTAAACCACAATGACAACCAAAGAGAGCGGATCTACAGAGAAATTCCAGATGGAAAAACTAGAAGAGTACAGCCATCAAGAGCTAAAACAATTTTGTATAGAACTAGGCATTGCTACCACCGGTCTGAGCACAAAAGAGGACTTCAAACACGCCCTAGAATCTTGGGCAGAAACAAGTGCCGCCGGACCCCGGGACCAAAACGTCAAAGCACCAGAGACAAACACCACCACGACGGAAGAAAGGAGAGCGGGTCTCTCCCGGGAAGAGATCCAAGAACGAGAAAAAAGCAGACTCCACGAATTAGAGTTGGCACGGCTCAAGTTGGACGGAGAGCTGAAACTGGCGGAACAAAAGATAAACTTAGAACACTTACGGCTCCGAGAAGAGCGGGAAGAAAAGCAAAGACAGAGAGAACTCAAAGAGAAAAGACTGGCATACGAACACGAGCGCAAGCTAGCAGAGATAGAAATGCGGAAACAGAACAAAGACCTAGGGGTGCCCGAGCAACCGCGCACCCCAGGCGCTACCGAACAAAAGGTCCACATCCCCAAAGATGTGGTCCGTGAATATTATCGGAACGACGACATACAGCAGTGGTTCAAGGCCTACGAGATCGCCATGACCTCCCACCGGATCGATCGAAGTGACTGGGGAGCCGGTCTATGGGGGAGGTTCGTCAATGAAGGCTGCGATGCCCTGCTACAGCTCCCGGACCATCAAATGACGTCCTATGACCACATGAAGGCCGCCCTCCTCACTCGATATGGGCTCACGCCCGAAATGTACCGCCAGAGGTTCCGCGACTGCACCCGGATCCCGGGTACAACTTGGGTAGAATATGTGAACTATTTCAGCCGAGCCTTCGAGGGATGGATCAAGGGTAGCCACGTAACCACCTACGAGCAGCTCTTCAACCTCATTGTGTGGGAGCATCTCTCCAACAATTGCTTCGTCGAGCTCAGGCAGCACCTCCTCGACAGTAAATTGACTGAACCACGGCAGCTCGCCGCTGAGGCTGACCGATGGGAAAGCACCCGAGTGGCCCGGAGTGGGCCAAACGAGCAGAACAGAACCAACCAAGGTCACCATCGTCCCCGAGGAGGAGGAGGAGGAGGCCAGGGCCGGGGCAGAGACGCCGTCCCGGCAGCTCCCGCCAACAACACCCCGCCCCCGGCCGGTCGGGGAAACCCCCGATGCGCCCAGGGTTCCGAGCCAATGTTACTTGCCACCGGTGCCAGCGAATCGGCCACTATGCCAGTGACCCGAACTGCCCAAAGAACCAGACTCCCGGGCCCCACCAGGTCGCTGCCGCTGCCCTAGGAGAAGAGCAAATCTCCGAAGAGCATGAAGAGTACGAGCAGGAGCAGCCCGAGTGGGAACCTGCCGCCATGGTCCTGGCTTGCCTAGGGGGAAGAGACATGATCCCGCGGGTTCCCCTACCCGCCAACACCAGGAAATACAGCCAGTGGGTGAACATAAATGGGCGCAAGGCCGAAGCCCTGCGTGACACAGGGGCCAGTGTGACGGCCGTCCGCTGTCACCTGGTGACCCCAGAACAAATCCTGCCAAACGTTCTTTACCCCGTCCGATCGGCCGACAATTCTGAGAGCCTGTGTCGGATGGCCTGCGTCCCCTTCGAATGGGGAGGAGTGTCCGGTATGCTAAAAGTGACTGTCCGCGATGATGCCCCCGTGGACTGCCTCCTGGGAAACGATCTTGAGAGTTCCCCGTGGGCGGCCGTGGAAAGAAGAGAGCACCTGGGGATGTTGGGCCTCCCGGACTGGGCGTGCGTAACAACCCGGTCCATGGCCGCCCGTGCCATCCCCAGACCCGAAGAACCCGAATGGCCAGCCCCTCCTCCCCCGATCACCCCAGAGGAAGACGCCCTCAGTACTAATCCCCCAGAGCAAACCCAAGAAGGGCCCACTCCGCTCCAAGATCTTCCAGAACTGGCTCAGTGGCGTCAAGAGGGTGGATTCACCCAGGAACAATTCCGGCAGGAGCAGAAGACCTGTCCCTCCCTCGAGGGACTCCGACAGCAAGCACTCGCCCAGAGCGCGGGAGACACCGCCGGGGCCCACTGGATCTATTGGGACAATGACCTACTATACAGCGAGCAAAGAATTGCCGAATTGGGGGCCAGTCGAGTGCTAGTGGTGCCCCTCCGCTTCAGAGACTTCCTTTTGAACTTGGCACACGATGTCCCCCTTGCAGGGCACTTGGGGCAAGACAAAACGTATAACCGCCTGGTAACCCACTTTTACTGGCCCAAAATGCGAAATGACGTCTCCAACCACTGCCGGGCCTGCCCCACCTGCCAGGCCAGCGGGAAGAGCAGCCGAAAAATCAAAGCGCCCTTGCAACCATTCCCCGTCGTAACCACCCTGTTCGAACGGGTGGGGATAGACATTGTGGGGCCCCTGGACCCCCGAACAGCACAAGGGCATCGATTCATCCTGGTCCTGGTGGACCACGCCACCCGCTATCCCGAGGCCATTCCTCTTCGGACTGTAACAGCACCAGTGGTAGGCCGAGCCCTAATGGGGATCTTCTCCCGAGTAGGATTCCCCCGGGAAGTCGTCAGCGACAGAGGCACAAACTTTATCTCCAAATATATGAAATCCCTCTGGCAGCAGTGCGGGGTTACGTACCGGTTCACGACCCCCTATCACCCGCAAGGAAACGGACTGGTCGAACGGTTTAACCGCACTCTCAAGGGGATGATCATGGGCCTGGAGGAACCCCTACGTCGCCAGTGGGACGTGCTGCTCCCGTGCCTCCTCTTCGCCTACCGAGAAGTCCCCCAGATATCCCTCGGTTTCAGCCCCTTCGAGCTCCTGTACGGACACCCTGTCCGGGGGCTTCTCAGCCTGGTTAAAGAAGAATGGGAAATGGCCTCCCAGAAGACCCCTCCAGACGTGTATAAGTACCTCCTGACCCTCCGCAACCAGACCCGGCGATTCAGGGAACTCGCCAAAGCCAATCTCGAGGCCAGTCAGGAGGACATGAAGAAATGGTACGATCAACATGCCTCCTCCATCGAGTTCGAGCCTGGTCAGCAAGTATGGGTAATGTCTCCCATCGAGCCTTGTGCCTTGCAGGACAAATGAACAGGACCCTTCAAGGTGGTCGAGCGCAAGGGCCCTGTCACCTATCTAATCGACATGGAGTCCCCCCGGAACCCCCTCCGGGTCCTTCACGCCAACAGACTCAAACCACACTTCGTACGCTCGGAGCTCAGCCTACTGATGGCCACAGATAGTGGGGCAGAGGAAGACTCCGAGCCCCTCCCTGACCTATTGAGGACCCGTGAGAATGATGGCTCGGTGGACGGGGTCCGACTCTCCGATGCCCTGACCCCGGAGCAACGCCAAGACTGTCGGACCCTCCTGCTGCAATTTGCAAACCTGTTCTCCCTCACCCCCGGGGTCACCCCCTGGTGCCTTCACGACGTGGACACTGGGGACAGCCCCCCTATCCGACACCGGGCGTACCGAGTACCAGATCGGGTGCGCGCCTGCATCCAAGACGAAGTCTCCAAAATGCTCACACTCGGAGTCATCGAGCCATCCGACAGCCCCTGGGCCAGCCCAGTCGTACTGGTCCCCAAAGCTGCTGCCCCGGGCACCACCCCCGAGCTCAGATTCTGCGTCGACTATCGGGGCCTGAACGCTGTCACCCGAACCGACGCTCACCCCATCCCCCGAGCAGATGAACTGTTCGACCGCATAGGGGCTGCCCGCTACCTAAGCATCTTCGACCTGACAGCGGGCTACTGGCAGATCGGCCTCACCCCCAGGGCCCAAGAACGATCCGCTTTGTCCACCCCGGATGGACACTACCATTTCAAAGTGATGCCATTCGGCATGAAAAACGCTCCAGCCACTTTTCAACGACTTGTGAACCAGGTATTGGCGGGCGTCGAAGAGTTCAGCGCCGCCTACCTGGACGATATCCCGGTATACAGCCGCCACTGGTCAGACCACCTCCGCCAGCTCCGAGAAGTCCTGCAGGCCCTCCAACAGACCAGCCTCACAATCAAGGCCAGCAAGTGCCAAATTGGCCAGGGGTCCGTGACCTACCTCGGACACCAAGTGGGGAGCGGTCTGGTGGCCCCCCTCCAGCTCAAGATCGCTGCCATCCTGTCCTGGCAGCCCCCCGTAACCCAAACCGAGGTCCGAGCCTTCTTAGGGGCTCACCGGATACTACCGGCGGTTTGTGAAGGACTATGGCAGCATTGTGGGGCCCCTCACGGAACTCACATCCAAGAAACACCCAAAAACAGTCAACTGGACTCCAGACTGTCAAGCGGCCTTCGAGAAGCTGAAGGCCGCCATGTGCACCGCCCCTGTGCTCCAGGCCCCCGACTACAGCCGTGAGTTCATCGTCCAGACTGATGCCTCAGACCATGGCATTGGGGCCGTCCTCTCCCAACTGAACCCCGAGGGAGTCGACCAACCAGTGGCCTTCACCAGCCGACGCCTGCTGGCCCGAGAACAGCGCTGGAGTACGATCGAGCGGGAGGCGTTTGCATTAGTGTGGGCCCTCAAGAAGCTTCGGCCCTACCTCTTCGGTACCCACTTTCGGGTACAAACAGATCATCGCCCCCTGCAATGGTTAATGCAGATGCGGGGGGAGAATCCCAAACTATTGCGATGGTCCATCTCCCTGCAGGGGATGGACTTCACTGTGGAGCATCGCCCTGGCCAGGACCACGCCAACGCGGATGGCCTGTCACGCTTTTTCCGCCTCGACGAGGAGAGTCCCCAAGAGGATGGGTGACTCTCCCCGCCTTCAGCTGGGAGGGACGCATGTTGGACAGGCCCCATGAAGGGCTCGCTCCCTCCCCGCATGACAGGGCCCGGACACCGGCCCTCCAGGTGCTACCCACAGAAGCAACCCGCAACCCGTCCCCTACGGGACGCCTGCTCCCGGATATCTCTGTATCACTGGCCCGGGCCACCGTCAGCACCATTGCCCGGCCCAGCCGCCATCTTGGACACTGCACCACGAGGCGCGTGGCCTCAGCTCGACCCCAACCCTGGGCCTGGCCAGGCCCCGACATCCCGGCACCACCATCCACCCAGGAGATGAACGGACCACTTGGTAGGTCAATGGGAGAAAGAAGTGTCGATTGCTCTCCCCCGCCAGGTGCCGATCGCCCCCAGCCTCCCCGGGCGCTGGCTCCACCCCCCTGCTGGGTGTCTGGACTCCCTCATCCCGGACCTCCCGACCTCCAAGTGCGAGGGTCCGGACATCAAAGGGCGCCAGACCTATAACTGAGGCAGCTCCAGAGCAGGAAGGCAGTTGTATCCTGGAGTCGAGAGACACCGTGAAGAACTCATCCTTGACGGACTGCTGGCGCTGCCGCAGCCCTGCCTTGTGAACTGTCGTCCTGCCTGCTGGCGCTGCCGCGGCCTTCTGCAACCTTCATCCTCGTGGGACCTGCTGGTGCTGCCGCGGCCCTTTGCAACCTTCATCCTCGTGGGACCTGCTGGCGCTGCCGCGGCCTCTTGCAACCACCATCTTCGTCGGGAGCTGCTGGCGCTGCCGCAGCCCGTTGCTGCCTACGACCTCCTTGGGACCTGCTGGCGCTGCCGCTGCCCGACCTTCCCGAACGCCGAGCTTGAGGATTGTGAGCTACCCATCATTTCATCTCAATACCAGATTGGTAACAAGACTGTCCCGCTACCCCCTTTCCCTTCCAGAGACTAGAATTGAGAGGATCCTCGTGTCCTGATCTCATTGTACCGTACTACCTTACTTCAAGAACTGCATATAAAGAGCGTTAACCTTATCTTTGTGTGGTGTCCATCTGTGGGGGGGGAAGTTACTTGTCTGTACGATCGCTGGAGACGGCCCTCACCAGAGGCCTCTCCCCTTGTCCTCGGCCGACCCTCCAGGTCCCCGTCTAACAGGGTGTTTCATGGGAAAACCCAGAGCAACACCCATGGAACGCTTCCTTGAAGCAGAGTAAGCCAACACTGCGCGGGACAAACATCTGGCGCCAAAAATCACTGTGCTTTAGTAAATGAATGTTGTCTAATATGCTAGTAACTTGTACTTTTAGAGCCTATGTAAGCCGAATAAAGTTTTATGTCTGGCTGATATGCCGTAAATGTGCCAACGCAGCTGTAACAATCTTGTGACCCGCTGGCTTGCTCTTGACAATAATCCAGTATCACAGCTTCAGCTGAGGCCCCCCAGTCCTAGTCTCATCATTCACTTTGCCCCCAGGGCGTCTCATCACTGCACACACAGACATGCCAGCATTGCTTCTTAGTTCATTCCTGGAGACCCACACATGTCACTGTGGATCCAGGGCTTGCTACCAGCCACAGCGAGCTCCAGCACTTGCCCAAATAGGATAGGATATATGTTTATAGAGCGCTCGATTGCCGTGGCGTCTTGGCGCTAGTGTATGTAGAAGGGAAGTATGGCCTGTGTTACCGGGGGACTATGTGGAAGGGAACAGCCATGTTTTCAAGTTCTTCCTAAAGACCTGCTGATTAGATTGAAATGTCATGGCCATAGGCATTTTGTTGCATAACTTTGATGCACAACTTGATAAAGTCCTGCCATCCCATCTTGCCCGTCTAATCTTAGCAATCTGGATAAGGCCCAAATTAGCAGATCTAAGGGCACTTGGGGGGTATAAGGTGGGAACATTTTTTGGAGATCCTCAGCACCTCCACCATAAAGTGCTTTGTGCACCAGACATAAAGCCTTAAATTCCACACGCTGCTGGATGGGAAGCCAGTGCAGTGACTTAATTCCTGCCGAGGTCGATTGTCCTTTAGGAATGTTTAGAAGTAATCTTGCTGCAGTGTTCTGTAGAGACTGCAGTTTTCTCAGCTGGGTCTTATCAATGCCCAAAAAAGGGCATTGCAATAGTCCAGTTTAGACAGGAAGAGCGCCACCACCAGCGTCTTTTGCAATTTTTGTGAGAGAAAAGGGAAGATTTTTCTCAAGGTTTTTAGTAAAAAGAAGCAGGAGGAAGTGAGACTGTTTACCTGGGCAGAAAAATTAAACTGGTCATCGAAGATGACTCCGAGGTTCCTGACCTTGGGGACAGGACACGGGCATTCCCCAGCCTCAACCGGTCACTAGGAGTCATTCCACGGGCACCGGCCAGGGCCAAACGCTATCACCTCTGTTTTGTCAGTGTTCATTTTCAGGAAGCTATGGTTCATCCAGGTCATGATCTCAGTGAGACAAGCATGAAACCTGGCGGCTGTGGCCCCAGGCTGATAGAAGATAAAGATAACAAGCTGAGAATCATCAGCATATGAGACCAGGGCAAATCCATGCCTCCTGATAAGTCTGGCTCAAGGAGAGACGTAGATGTTAAACACTGTCGGGGATAGGGGTGGCGACATGGGCACTGGCGACTGAGGGACCCCAGAGCAGCCTCGCACCAGGCATCTGTCTGTCCCTTGCTTCATTGTCACTGATGACTACGGGTGGATCTTGTGGGGGACACACAACGTTCACCAGGATGATTCAAGCCTTCATACACTAGTGCTGTTGCTTCGATATAACAGTTTAGAGGCAAGCCTTGTGCGCTCACAGATGGCACAGTGTCCAGAGTCATCAGACTATTTTAAGCCAATCAATACGCTCAGTGAAGGAGAAGGTCCAAGTGACAAAGGTGTTCTCAAACCAATTACACTATTAAACTTCAAAGGTTGTCTTCTGAAACATCAACAGTGCAAATTGTACTAGTAACGCTTGCACTACTCTAATAAACAAAGTGATGGCGCGAACTACACCCTGGAACGCCTCACATCTGAGAGGCTGGTGGTGGGAGGGCTGCAGAGAAGCGTAAGCTCCTCCTCACCCTCTTCCGTGACAGAGTAATCACAAAGATAGAAAACGACACTCTGAACGTACTGATGAGTTTGAAGTATCTCCCGTCTCATCGCCACATGGAACAGGCAGGCAGATTGGTTTCTTAGCAAAGTTTTATTGCATAAAATAAGACATTCTTGGCAAACAGCTCCCTGCGACAGTGTCCTTTGTCTAGTTGTCAATCTCCCCCTCACACTAGAACAGGACAACAACCGACCTCACAAAACACATCACAGAATGAGATGCAATACTCTTCACAGGGTCTTCATTAGCTAATCTGCTTTGTTTTTTAATGCATGTGAAAGTTAGTTTTGGGGAATTTAATTCTCACCAGAATAGCGGCCAAACTCCGGCCGACTTCTACCACATGGTTTGCTTTGCCCAGGCCTTGACCCATTCTGGTCCGAGGTGGAATCTGAGCTCACACAGAGATGGTATTGAATTTTTAAAAATTAAATTTGATGGCATTGAGGAAGTACAGCTAATTGGTCGTTGTTCTGCTAGGTTTTTGCTTGTTAAAGACTTATATGTTCGCCGTAAACAGTTTCCTGTTTGCTTGGCATATGCGGTGACAATCCATAAATCGCAAGGTTTAAGTGTAGATAGTGCATTGGTGAATATTGGCAGTTCTGTGTTCAAAGAGGGTATGGCATATGTGGCATTGTCACGAGTTAGAACTTTATCGGGATTGTAGTTGATTGATTGTGATGTCACAAACATTTGTGCGGATCTAGATTGTGTTAAGGAATACAATAGGTTAAGAAGAGAGTATGCGCCACATTTGCCTCAATATCCTTTCTTTGAGAAACGTGTGGTAGGCCGTAAACAAAGAAATATCACTAATAGTAGGGAGGTTGTAGCAAAAAGCCGAAAAGTCGATGAACCAAAAATTGTAAGCAGAAAGAAAACGGATTCTGTTGAAGATGTTGTCGGTTTTCAATTTGAAAACAGTTCTGGTGTCAACTGCTATGCAAATGTAGTGGTTAATGTTCTCTTTTCACTAGAGACTTTAAAAGAACAGATTGTGTTCAATTCGGAACAAAGTTTATGCTGTTTGTTGAATTCTGTGTTAGAGAAATGTAGCACTGATCGGACAAAAGTAGAAAGTGTGTCTGAAGTTCGTTATCTCTTAGATGAATGTTCAGGTCAAACAGACTTCTCTGAAAATAATCAGCAGGATTGTCAAGAGTTTTTAATGTATATGCTTGATGTATTGCAAGATGAGGGTGTAGATGTAGATCACCTGTTTGGGCTTTCTTATCAATGGCAGCATGACTGCGAGAAGTGTATGGTATCAAGTACTACTAGTGTAGACTCAGAAAGATTTATATATTTAACTTTGCCAGACAGTAAATCAGTCTCCTTTAATAAGCTAGTAAATGCAGCTGATCACAACATGGAGTGTAGCCAATGTAAATCTGAAATGATGTCAACATTATTTATACGAAGATATGGCCAGTATGTCATTTTAATGATCCAACGATGTAGGCCTGATGGATCAAAATTGTCAACTTTAATAAAAAAATGTGTTGCTTCTCAGCTGTCAATATCAGGAAGGACTTTTGTAACTGTAGCAATTATCTATCACGATGGTCCTTCAACAACATCAGGACATTACACAGCTTATTTAAAGTCTATAAACGGCTGGTCATTCTGCAACGATTCTGTTGTAACTTTCAAAAAAAAATTGCCGTTTGACCTTAAAAATTCTTACCTGGTGTTTTTAAAACCAAAATGTTAAGGAAAGAATCTCGGGATTTCCTCTGAGGAATTGCAAAAGGTTCATGAAGTAGAGGGAATGTAAGTCTGCAATGCTGTCTAGATTATTGCTCCAAAACTTTTAATTATAATGTCAAAATCAAATCAAATCAAAATATCTTTATTCGGGTTCCATATATGAAAACCATAAAAGTACATAAAAACACAATAAATATTAAAAATCATTATTCATTCATTGTAGAAAAATTATTAAAACTATTACACATCATTACAGGTTCGTACGGTGCCTAATGCATAATTTTAGATATTGTGCCACAGATTTTGTCATCAAAGAATTTTCCAGAAGTTGCAGGGCTAAATAGGCAGGGCGACATCTACGGATGTTCATAACTTTTAGTAGTGGTAATATCCACCTCCTGCGTAGTTCCATATAAAATTTACAAAAAAATGTGACATGTATTGTAGACTGTGGGGACATAGAGTCACACGGACACACTGCAGTGTTATGAGTCCATACATTCTGAATGGGAAATAGAACCAAAAAATGATATATGTTAAGCCTGAAACGAGTGAGGAGTAACTTTTCATATTGCGACAAATGGTACTGTAAATAAGGTTGGATAGTTGGGACCAGCTGTATCATTAAGCATTGTTGTACTGAGGGTTTACCTATTTCACACAGCATTCGGAGTTCAGATAAATGTGACAGACAAAGTGTTTTTAGATCTTTTTTTGAAATGTCTGTTACAGATGGTGGGTCTTCAAAGAAGCTCGGACGGCCGATGTCAGTGAAAAAAGATTTTACATATGCCAACCATTTTATCTTATTCATATGGTCTAGTTTCATGCAGTCCTCTATTATTGTTCTTGTAAGGTGGCATTCTTCTCTGGCCCAAATTCTACGCCATAGCATGATAGGCTGAATCTTAATGATGTCCGATATATAGTGTACTCCGAGTTCAAGGTGACAACCAAATGTGGTGGTGCTTTTGGGAACAGCCAATAAAAACTTTAGGAAGGAGTTTTCGATTTTTTGGAGTTGCTCTACATTAGTTGTACCCCAGACTCCTGCTCCAAAAGTGGCTGTGCTGATAGATTTTGCATTGTATATCTTAATCATTTCGTTGGGTGGTCTTTTTCCCAAACGAAGTGAAAATGCTTTTAAAGCGCCGACTGTTCTTATGAGGGCTAACTTTCTGGAGTTAATTGCCTCTCTCCAATTAAACGCCTCATCAATAGTTATACCAAGATAAGGATAGATGTTAGTTCTTTCAAGAGGCAGGTTGTCCACAAAGATTTTTTTCTCTTTGTTCCCTCTGTTGCCGATGTGCATTACATAAGTTTTCCTTATGTTCACTTTTAGATCGAGACTGGTCATAAAGGTACAGTAATTATTTAGGGCCCTCTGAAGCTGGACAGGTGTTCTTGCCAGTATTACCGCGTCGTCGGCGTATAGTAACGCTGGAATCTGTCGACGACCGGCTTCCGGCAGATCTTTAACGCCCTTAAGCAGTGCAGCCTCTAAACCATTCGTATAAAGTGTAAATAGGAAAGGGGCCAGCACGCACCCTTGTCTGACCCCTTTCTGAATTGGAAAGCTGTTAGTTAGTTGTCCTGCTATTCCATATCTGACCTTTCCCGTATAATTATAATGTCATTTTAAAAATCCAACTATATAAACCTGATGCAAGTAAGTCTGCTTCATAGTAAGCAGTATCAGTGTCATAGGAAAAGTAGAACATGAGTGAGCAAGAAGGGTAAGATATTAGTAGTCCAGGATTGTGAAAGTAATCTTAAATGTTTTCTTTTTGAAAGTTGCGAAAATAGAAAATGACGGGATTTGATTGGAAGAATTACAAGAGTTGTGAATCGCTCTAACATGATTTGGCCATGTGGTAGAATGTGAGAAGTCTTTTATTGTATGTAACATATTTTTCAAAACGATGGAGGTTTTCTTTCAGAAAGTGACGGGCTGAAAATATTTATAGCACAACAGAGTGTACGCTGTTCATAGGACATCCTTCGACGTTATGGAAAGTAAGTTAATTTTAAGGAGTTTTGAATTCAGATTTCTTAGATTGTATGGGTTTTTTAAACACAATCATTTTGATTGTGTTTTTTTTTCCCCGCTGTTACATGATGAATACCTTCAAGTCACTGATTTAAGTGAAATTTGATATATTCTGAGAACAGCAAAAATAAACCATTTAACATGTATAATTAATGTTCTACTTTTTGTACTTATGATATACATTTAGAAATGTGAGGTAGACATGGAGAAACTGAGGCTTCTGTAAGTGTCAAAGTTAATGCTTACAGTGCTGCACTTCTGGGTACTGTTTTTTTTAAAAACTGAATAGGCCTCACCTCAAAGAAACCTCTTGAAAGGACACATCTTATTTGCATCCTGAAACAATCATTTAAAATGTTAGACACAATTTTATGATGGCTTTACATCTCTTTTGCGCTGCTATTGCATCACTATTGTGAGACATCAGCAGTGCAAAAGAAGCACCATGTTCCAAAATAGGCCTCAGTTTTTCCAGCATCAAGATACTGTTTGTTTAAAATATATATCTTTAGGACTGTGTAGGGGACGTAGAGAAGCAGAGGCTTCTGTAAATGTCAAAGTTGTTGAAAAACTGTTTGTTCTTGAACCTTTTCCCTTGTCTTTTCTAATTTTTAAATACATGTTTTAATATTTTTGAAATGTTTGTTCTCTCTTTTACAGATTGAAAGTATGAAAAAATAATTGAAAAAGTTAACAAGAATTATAAGGTAAATGTTTTCTACTCTTTCTACCCGCAATCCACTGCTGATGATGTCACTGACCATGTCATGAATGATGTAATAAGTGGACATGACTTACTTCATTGGTAGGCCTTTACATGTATTAATGCATACACTGCTGCACTTCTGCGTTCTGTTTCATATGCTGGACTACATCTGCACTATGAGATACCTAAGCAAAGGCAACACAGGTGATGTGATTGTGAAATGAGCAAAAGAAACTCCACGTTTTTCAATTACATTACTTGTGTTTTCTAAGTTTACGAATGACATTGTGCAGATGAAGTTTAGGTCTGTCTATGGACACAGAAGAGGTCTGGCCGTTGTTCAAGAGTGAAGTGGACATGTTTTACTTCAATGGTAGGCCTTCACATGTATTATCTCCTCTGTATTCTTCAAGAAGCATAAATTTGATATGCAACCCTGAGTAGGCCTCAGCTTAAACAAACTTTTGGAGAGGACACACCTTATCGTCATCCTGAATCAATCATTTAATCTATCACATTTAACATCTATTAGTTCTACTGCTTCATTTCTTTAATCCTTACTTTCCTGCGTTTGCTACTTCCCTCATTCCTTTCTCTATTACTTAATTATTCTACTCCTTCCAGTCTTTTTCTCAGTCCCTCTCTTCTCATACTTCTTCATTCTTATTCACTCATTCTGTCTCTATTAATGTTACTGTTTCTGAATGATCTCAAAAAAAAATTTAAAACAAGAACAGTAAGTATAAGGGTAGGAAACAGACAGTTATGTTATAAGAAAGAAAGCTATAGGAAGTAAACAAAACATACTGTTACCCGCAATCCACTGCTGATGATGTTACTGACCATGTCAAGAATGATGTAATATGTGACATGATCAGAAGTGGATTGCGGGTAACAATATCTTTTCTTTTCTCCCTAAAGCTGTCTTTCTTGTAACATAACTGTCTGTTTCCTTCCCCTATACTTACTGTTCTTTTTTTTAAAAAATTTGGTTCGCTCCCGGTTCGCGTACCGGAGTGCGAACTGGGAGCGAACTAAAAGAAATACAGGTTGGCAGAGTTTCAAAAATTCTACCAATTTTTTTTATAATGGAGAGGTAGTTCTGAAAAGAACTTTTTTTTTGGTTTTTGTTGTTTAAAATTTTTTTTATTATTTTTCTGAACATTTTTTATATTTTTTTTTGTATTTTCTGAACATTTTGATATTTTTTTGTTTTTTTGGGGGGAGGGGGGAAACAAAAATGATTCATTGAAAAGGGCTCAACAGGAGCAACGAAAAAAAGAAGAATTTATTGTTTGGGACGTTTCGGGCAAACATGATTAGTAATAGCTTTCATAATTAGAATAATGCTACTTTCTCTGTAGCAAAGTATTTGGTTACAGCGCATGCACACTTGCTTCACTTCCCCAAAGTTCATTTGAATGTTTGGGACCATCTCCCTCGCCTCTGGTCCCGACACTTCTTGAACCACCGATCTTCTTGCCATTGCAGGGGGATTTAGTTGTTCATCACGAAGCTGGGCAGCACTATAATTGTTTGGGGGCCACCTACTCATATGCCTATGCATAGTGTAATTGCCAAAGCTATATTTCTTATCAGTCCCCCTTGACAGTCTTTCATCGCATATACGGCAAAACACATATCTTGCATTCACTTTTTTTTGCCCCTCAGGAAATCTAAAAAATTGCCAGATGTAGTTTTCTTTTCGGTTATATCTCCTGGGCTCCTCTGGCAAAAACTCTGGCTCTTCCTGCTCATCCTCCTCTTCCTGATCTGCCTCTTCTTCTAAGATTACTTTAGCAGGTGGTCCTCTCTTCCCATGAGGAGGTGGAGGTGGTGGTGGGGGTCCACCAGCTGAAGCAACTACTGAAGCCATTGCTCAACTATGAAAAAGGGTCTTTCTCTCACCAAGATGAAAGTCAGAGTGAGGAAAGAAGGAGGGGTTTTCATCATTTGGGAAAAGCAAAAGTTCTAAACCAATGAAAAGTGTTAATTTTAGATCACATGACCTAGTATTACATCATTAGGAAACCAAAAGTGAAATGAACCAATGAAAAGTGTTATTATCGAGTCACATGACCTGCTGTGTTTACGTTTCGCGCTTTGCGCCGCTTTCCGGTCCGCTTCTGGGTCCGCTAACTTGGCGCGTCAAATGACGTATTACGCGACAACGCAAAACGTCATTCTAACGTAACAGTTACGCTAAAGGAACGTTTACCGGTTCGCGGACTGAGTCGCGGCTTTAAATTGAGCTAACGGGAAGCTAACGAGGTATTGCAGCCGCCTGGGCCCAGCCCAACCCCCCTACCCTGCGAAAGTGGCGCCGGGGAGTGGATTGGTGCGGCCCAGGAGGAACCCCTCTTTGAGACACATGGTTGTCCCACAAGGTTCCATAGGGCTTGGGGCAAATGGCTGAACCTACTCTTTTAAATTGCCAGCATTGGCTCTCCCATGTAACGGGTTGCTGCTTCCAGCTTGGGTGGCTTGCATAAATACTCCTACCCACACAGTGGGGTTTTTTACTGTCTGTTGGAGATGGAATTGGCTTTACTGTGTATGATGAATGCTGTCTTTTCTTCTCAAAATGAAAATAAAACTGATCATTAAAAAAAAAAAGGAATTCTCACCAGAATAAACCATCTCAAAACATTGTGAATTGTGTAACGGTCTCGGCAGTTGAAACTGCAGAATGATATGGTTGGTGCCTCCTTTTGAAGTTGTTAGAATCTGGACAGCCATGAATCCTCTTTTGATCTTTCAGCCTGGATGAGTTGTATGGAATATTTACACAGCCGGTCTGAAGATACTGATAGGAGTAGATGTTCCTGCTTTAGTGATGAAAGGAGTTTATATATTTTGTCCTCAAGTGGTTATTGATTCCTATTTCTTCTCCTAGTTTCTTTTTCCCATGTGCTCAGGTCTTTCAATATTTTTTTGTTGACTCCCAGAAGTTATGTCTATCAGAATAGTTATGATCCACACTTGGTAACATGTCCTCAACACTGCACACATTTCATGAGAGTCGGACAGGTTTAATTCGCAGTGAAGCAGCCTCTGTGAAGTTCGTTGCTTGGTGAAGGGACGTTGGTGACGTTGAAGAAGCTACATTCTGTTTGGAGACGCTGCGAACGTTAGAGTGTGTCCTTTAACTCAAAGCTCTTCAGACTTCAGAGGAAAGGGAGGATTTCAGTCCGGAAGGATTGTTCGATGTCAGAAGAGGTCTAACTTTAGCTGTAGATTCTTAGATGATGTAAAAGATCAGATTTCTTTTTTAAAATGTAGGTTTTTTGGCAGTGCTTCGAGAAGGCTTCCATCTTGTATGTGTTACTTGATGCTGCTGAGCACCACCTTTTGTTTACAGCAGTTTCCATATCCTGTACGGCGTCATGGCCGTCGCATGTGTGTTCTTTGATGGCGTACAAGGCTTGCCTTAAGATCAAAGCTCTTGCTACACACAGTGCAGTGATAAAGCTTCTGTCCTGTGTGTGTGACTTGATGGCGTACAAGGGTCCCCTTCTGAGAAAATCTCTTGGAACACACAGTGCAGTGATAAGGCCTCTCTCCTGTGTGTACGCTTTGATGGCTTACAAGGGCTGCCTTGAGAGTAAAGCCCTTGGAACACACAGTGCAGTGATAAGGCCTCTCTCCTGTGTGTAGGCTTTGATGCTGTACAAGGCTCGCCTTCCGAGCAAACCTTTTGGAACACACAGTGCAGTGATAAAGCCTCTGCCCTGTGTGTACGCTTTGATGCTGTACAAGGCTCGCCTTCTGAGAAAACCTCTTGCTACACACAGTGCAGTGATAAGGCCTCTCTCCTGTGTGAGTTCTTTGATGCAGTACAAGGTTTGCCTTATGAGGAAAGGGTTTGGAACACACATTGCAGTGATATGGCTTCTCTCCTGTGTGTACGCTTTGATGCCGTACAAGGGTCTCCTTCCGAGAAAACCTCTTGGAACACACAGTGCAGGGATAAGGCTTCTCTCCTGTGTGTATGCTTTGATGCCGTACAAGGTCTGCGTTGAGAGTAAAGCCCTTGGAACACACAGTGCAGTGATAAGGCCTCTCTACTGTGTGTACGCTTTGATGCTGTACAAGGCTCGCCTTCCGAGAAAACCTTTTGGAACACACAGTGCACTGATAAGGCCTCTCTCCTGTGTGTACGCTTTGATGCTGTACAAGGCTCGCCTTCCAAGAAAACCTTTTGGAACACACAGTGCAGTGATAAGGTCTCTCTCCTGTGTGTAAGCTTTGATGCCGTACAAGGGTCCCCTTTCGAGAAAACCTCTTCTCACACACAGTGCAGTGATAAGGTCTCTCTCCTGTGTGAGTTCTTTGATGTTTTAGAAGATTTCCCTTCTGAGTAAAGCTTTTCTCACAGATATTGCAGTGAAAGGGCTGCTCTCCTTTGTGAGTTTTTTCATGTGTTGCCTTATCAGCAAACCTCATTTCATGCTCAGTGTAGGGATACCGATCTGTGTGTGTTTGTTTGTGCAGTAAGAGATGCGTCTTTCCAGTAAATGTCTTCTTACACTCAGCACAGGCATAAGCTCTTAGGCCGGTGCCTATTCTTTCCTGCCTTGCAAGTAGTGTTTTATTGTTACAATTCTCCCTCCTGTGTATTCCTTGGTGTTTTCCTTCATTCATTTTACAAGCAAAATTCTTCCTTCCTCCAGAAGCTTTACGTTTCTCTTTCCCATCCATACTTTCTGTCGTCGGCTGCTGTGCTGCAGAATGAAATGAACACTGAGAATTATACACGGGAAATATTTCTTGAAAGAAATGCACGGTTATATTATGAGAAAGGTGGACAGTAATATCTAGGAAGGAAGGACAATGTTACTACCTGTAAACAATCATTTGCTGCTTGTAGTACTACAGTTCATATGTGGTGATCTCTCATGGGTGGGTTCTGACTACTAAAAATAATTAATTTAAGATTGAGTTTTGATCTGGAGAACGACTCGGGATCCCATAGCAGAAAGGCATAATGCATCCGCGCGCAGACTCCAATTAAAATCATTGTGTTGTTTTCTCCATCGGAGTACAACTGCTTATATGTGTAAAATAAAAAAAATAAACTGCTTTATCTGAGCAACCTATATACTTTCCAACCATTAAGCAAGTGGGTGATGCATGTGAGCCTGCAACATGACAAGCTGATAGTAATTGCAAGAGAGTAACATTTTCCATTTGCAGCAAGCCGTGGCACATCACAGGTTGTGCAATAACTTAAAAGAATCGGTAAGGTCCAGAATGCCGCAGCCAGGCTCATTCTAGAGAATGCACAGAACCACATGTTTCTGCTTTACAAATATCTACTAGAGCTATGTTGGGTAGAAAAGCCATGGATGCATCTTTATCACACGTGGACTCAGCCTGTGGTATTTCTATGTGGTATCTCCGCTAGGCCTGGGCGGTAAATTCAGTTCCACTTGCGGCAGTTGTCGAATTGTCAAAACTTCAGCGATCCGCAACTTCGCAGAATTTTTTGCTTGTTCACGCTTTCAAAATGTGTGTTTGCAAGATATTTCCCCCCGAGCACGCAAACAGCATTCGCGAACAGGAAAAAAGCATTGTGTACGGGCAGCAGAATCAATTCCGTGTGTTCGCAGAATTCTGCGTGCTCACGGAGATTTTTTTCGCTGAGCTTTGCGTAATATGACTACGCAAATTTCGCCCACCCCATGTCTCCGCACGAGTAGAAAACCATATGCCAAATTGTGCCGGTGCAAAAACCAGTCTTATTTTTCATACCTTTTCAATTCTGATAATGTAGAGCAGGAGTGCATGTTTAACACTGGATGCATATTCAACTTTGTCTTTGTAAACTTGCAGGAACTGTTCATCTACTTATGGGGTGTGTCGTTTGCTAACTGTTTGAGGAAGTGACTGCTACTAGGTGGACAACTATCTCCATTAAGGCTTGCAGTGATGTAGTGGCTTAAAAGGTGGACTTGTTACTCATGATAAGACAACATTAAAATCTTAACTGGATGTCAGGGGTGCTCTGGTGGGATAACCATTCTCAACTCTCCCATGAACATTTTCACAAGAGTTTTTTTTAAAGTATTCAAACGTTAGTGTAGGCTAGGCCAGCTTCTTTATGTATGTATCTATATGTTATTTCTATACTGCAAACTTAGACTAAAGCTAGAGCCAAGAATGAGCATAAGTTATTTTTAAAGAAGTGAGTCCTCAACTCTTTCCTACACGGGAGCAATGTCGGGCGGTCCTGATGGATACAGGGATGTTGTTCCAGATCATGAGTTCATAGATGGAAAAGGCCTGCTAACTTATTTTTTTGTTACAGTTCTAAGTCTGCCGTCCGATGGAGTTCTCCAACCTGACATTTGTTGCCCTTGAATATAAGAGCTGAACTTAAGGACAACGAGAATGACGAACAAGTGATAAGAAAGAGGTAATAGCTACAAAAGAGGAAATTCAAAAGGGAAAAGCAAGACTACTGTCCTGGAAGAGTCTTAAACTTTGTAAGATGATACGAATAAGTAAGGAGAGCGGTCAAAATTACATTGACACAAAGACGAGGAATCAAGCTCAGAAGGTGACTCAGACGACTCTGCTAGCAACTACAGAGAAAAAAAACCTACTTGCCACTTTTTTCACTGAGTACGGGTTACTGAGACAAGGACGGACAATGGAATATTATAAAAAAGGAAAAACAAAAGCAAGAGGCACAAACAGAGGAAGAGAAAGACAGGAAAGAGCAAATGGAAGACAAAAAGCTAACTCACCCCATAGGAAGAGAAAGGAGATAGAGCAAGGCGAGATATGATTATTAACTCATCACAACATTAACTGACAATGGATGAACTAAATATCCAGAACCTTGGGTAATATTTCTGCCCCAGTAGGGACTTAGATTACAGTTCATGTAGAATTGACATATATCCATTTCTAAGATATCAACATAAAATCAGGCCCAAGCCAATGAACATGAGAATAGGGGGAGCCCAATACAGAAAACATGACTTGAGTTCAAGAGACGCTGATACTTCATGACATCGGCTGGTCTGGATGATGGAAATATATGTGCAACGAAAGAGCGGGAAGCGTTGCTCGGAAAGGGGGCACAGATAGATCGGGGAAGCCTAACTCGCTTCAAAAAGCAAGCTACATATAACTCCTCCTTGCCTCATGGTAATCTGGATGTCTTTAGTGACTCGGTCGCCAAAGACTTGTTCAAATAAATTGTTCACCAGTCAAGGCAAGAAGGGAAGAATCAGATCCAACTTGAGTAACGGACAAAGGGAGGCCAATAACACATTACGTAACGACAACATAAGTACCAATGTCATCCGATAAGGGGCAAGAATGTGGTTTTAATGATTGTTTGCAATTATGAACCAAAAGGCTTTTCAATAATTATTTAAATACGGATTGTTGTGAAAAGGGAATGGCAACATTTTCATTTGTGTAAAACACTACCTTCTGTACCATGCTTTTACCTTCTAACAAATGTATGCAAGAACAAGGGGGGCGTATAGTGCCCTCCAACAATAGCTCACTGGAAAGCACAGCCATAAACTAAAACCTTTTATTGCTGATTCTTGTGGAGAGCCTCCCATCATATTGTATAGATGGAGAGAATTTCCCACCACAAAAGATATACACAGGCGACAATAATATTTGACAATTACCTAGGATGTGATCTTGCTAATTATGCATACAACACATGCAAGGTCTAAGAGCCTACGAACACGCTTTTTGCAATAGACCAATATCTCCATATGACTATACATGGATGCTTAGGACCATGACTTTTGCCTAAATAACAATATTTTCATATTTAACTATAGGTATTACAGACAAATCTCAGGAACAGCAACGGGCACCTTCTCTCCCAACTATGCAAATGTAGTTGTGGTATGGTGGAAGGAACAGGTGTGTCGTGTAGTTCCCACTAATCCGAAGAAGGACCTGTGCGTTTGTTGGACAAAATAAACTTTGGATGAGGTGCCTAGACTGCTGCTAGAGCGGAGGGACGCAACTCCTCCCACCTACAGCTTCACTTCCGGGGCACGGCTCACATATACCAATGTGCATCCGGCCGCGCAGCGGACGAGAGCAGCGGGCGCGATGATGGCGCGCTGAAGTTGCGCCAAAGTTAAGCCTGTCTGCGCCAGTCCGCGACCGGGCGCGGCCCAGTGCCCTACCCCCTGCTCAATCCTCCGCGGTCCCTATAGTCTATGACGGGCGCTAGCTGTGGGAATTACGTCCAGCAGTTGCGGATTGTTGCAGGCACACTTTGGAGGTAATCTCGTCCACCAAGTGCCCCCATTGTTCCTTTAAAGCTAAGAGAGAGCTAGCATGTAAGGCAGGGGCAAGTAGTTTCCACGGGCCCTACTGAATTGCAGATCATTCCCTAAACATGGTTTGCAAATTTGGGATCTTCTTTTAGAGGAGAAGTTGGACATACTCTTCCTGACAGAAACGTGGTTGGGGGCGGACTCAGACCCTGAGGTCATTGAGGCATTACCGCCGGGTTATAGCATGGCCAGGGTGGATTGACCCTCAGGAAGAGGTGGGGGGATTGCAGTGATCACTAAAGCGCCTCTTGTGTGCTCTTTTGAATCTCTAGGGATAGAGAATTGTGAGGCCGGCAGGTTTGGACTACAAATTGGCCCTCAGGGTCATATATCGGGTATCCTTCTTTACAGTTTAGGCAATTTTAGACAAAGTCTGCAAGAATGTGTAGCACATATGGTGCTTAGGCGTAGTAAGTTTATGCTACTGGGAGATATGAATATTCACTTTGAGGATGCGCGACTGAAAGAGGCTGTAGAGATTAAACAGGAATTACAGGATAACTATTTAGAGCTGCTAAATCACACCCCCACCCATACGCATGGCCATTTATTGGATCCAGTGTTTGCCAGCTAGGATGGTATAATGATGGTATAATGATGAGAGCCCCAAGTCTGCTCCCTTGGACTGACCACTTTCTGGTTCATTCTGATATCTGTATCACTGGGGCTGAAGATATCCTGAGGGGTATTAGAGAAGTGTGCCAGCTGGTTCGCTTCAGCCCTCCATAAGTCCAAACGTAACAGCAGACAACTTGAGAAGAGATAGAGGCACAACAAAATCCCAGAAACCCAAGCAAACCACTGTCAACGCACACCACCTTCTCCTTAAAACCACAAAGAAAACGGCCATCAAAGACAGAATCAACGCCTACGCACACAACAGCACAGAAGTCTTTGCCATCGTCAAGGAGTTTGCCAAGCCCAACAGCGAGACCACAGACTTCCCACCCTCCCTATGACCTCTGCAACAAACTCAGCACATTCTTCACCACACGTTCAGGCATAACTACGACAGCTTTGACACCCAAGACCCTGCTACAATGCCTGCCACCATCGCACACAACAAGGCCTTACCCCAACATATCATGCTCAACTGGACTCCACTCACCACAGATGACACACTGAAGACCATAAAGAGCATCCATTCCAGAGTCCCACCGGATCCTTGCCCGTATCACATCTTCTATTGAGCAGCGGCAGCACCATCAACTGCGCCATCAAAACTGCTACCTTCCCTGCCGCCTGAAAACACGCCAAGACCAACCCCCCTGCTGAAGAAGCCGTTTGCCAACCCGACAGACCTAAAGTACCTCAGACCTGTCTCCCTCGACTGAAAGAGGCTGTAGAGATTAAACAGGAATTACAGGATAACTATTTAGAGCTGCTAAATCACACCCCCACCCATACGCATGGCCATTTATTGGATCCAGTGTTTGCCAGCTGGGATGGTATAATGATGAGAGCCCCAAGTCTGCTCCCTTGGACTGACCACTTTCTGGTTCCTTTTGATATCTGTATCACTGGGGCTGAAGATATCCTGAGGGGGATTAGAGAAGTGTGTCAGCGCCGGGGGAACATCACTGTCCCTGCCACTGGGAAAGTCCAAAACTGCAACGCCCACGCAGCGCCCGGTCTCTCCCTGCCGTCGGCGCTCCTTCAACACCAGCGCGACAGCAGAGGAGAGATCGAGGGGCATGGAGAGACTTCATCTCCCAAGTGCCCTTGCGCTGTGCAGCTGACGCCGGGGGATGACGCGCCAGGAGGCGCCTTAAAATCATCACTGACCTCGGTGGAGCAGGGCTACTGTTAGAGAAGTGTGTCAGCGCCGGGGGAACATCACTGTCCCTGCCACTGGGAAAGTCCAAAACTGCAACGCCCACGCAGCGCCCGGTCTCTCCCTGCCGTCGGCGCTCCTTCAACACCAGCGCGACAGCAGAGGAGGGGAGATCGAGGGGCACGGAGAGACTTCATCTCCCAAGTGCCCTTGCGCTGTGCAGCTGACGCCGGGGGATGACGCGCCAGGAGGCGCCTTAAAATCATCACTGACCTCGGTGGAGCGGGGCTACTGTTAGAGAAGTGTGTCAGCGCCGGGGGAAAAATCACTGTCCATGCCACTGGGAAAGTCCAAAACTGCAACGCCCACGCAGCGCCCGGTCTCTCCCTGCCGTCGGCGCTCCTTCAACACCAGCGCGACAGCAGAGGAGGGGAGATCGGGGGGCACGGATAGACTTCATCTCCCAAGTGCCCTTGCGCTGTGCAGCTGACGCCGGGGGATGACGCGCCAGGAGGCGCCTTAAAATCATCACTGACCTCCGCGTCGCGGGAGTGCGCGGGAGCTGCGCCGGGCTAAGCCCGGGCAAAGGGTGGGCCCTAATCTACAAGACCCCCAGCAGCCACCCGACCTTCAACAAAGCCATCGTAGACCTCATCGCACCCCAGGTTCTAGCATCCTATTCGGAGACCTCCACTTCCATTTGGACAACCCCAGTGACCAAAACACTGACTACCTACTGCAGAGCCTCGCCAACATCGGACTCAAGCAGCTAGTCACCACATCAACCCATACAGCCAGACACACACTAGACCTCATCTTCTCCGTCAGCGGGAACATTACCTACAGCCACACCACCGAACTCCTCTGGACCAACCCGCACTGTGTGCACTTAGCCATTCCCACCGTTCACCACCACCCTCACCCCCCCCCCCCCCCCACCCCTATCTGTTGTAGCTGAAACAAGGCCACCGAAGAACTTCTCGTCAACTTTCTCAGCATGACCGCACCACCAGCAGACGCCAACACCGCAGCACACAGCCGTCATCAATGGATCTCCAACTGAGCCGACACACCAGCACCCCTAAATAAGACACCAGGCAAGCAAAACTTCAAGAAAGCCAGCTGGTTCGCTTCAGCCCTCCACAAGTCCAAACGTAACAGCAGACAACTTGAGAAGAGATAGAGGCACAACAAAATCCCAGAAACCCAAGCAAACCACTGTCAACGCACACCACCTTCTCCTTAAAACCACAAAGAAAACGGCCATCAAAGACAGAATTAACGCCTACGCACACAACAGCACAGAAGTCTTTGCCATCGTCAAGGAGTTCGCCAAGCCCAACAGCGAGACCACAGACTTCCCACCCTCCCTAAGACCTCTGCAACAAACTCAGCACATTCTTCACCAGACGTTCAGGCATAACTACGACAGCTTTGACACCCAAGACCCTGCTACAATGCCTGCCACCATCGCACACAACAAGGCCTTACCCCAACATATCATGCTCAACTGGACTCCACTCACCACAGATGACACACTGAAGACCATAAAGAGCATCCATTCCAGAGCCCCACCGGATCCTTGCCCGTATCACATCTTCTATTGAGCAGCGGCAGCACCATCAACTGCGCCATCAAAACTGCCACCTTCCCTGCCGCCTGAAAACACGCCAAGACCAACCCCCCTGCTGAAGAAGCCGTTTGCCGACCCGACAGACCTAAAGTACCTCAGACCTGTCTCCCTCGTCCCATCCCTTGCCAAGGTCATCAAAAAGGCCCTCAATGCCCAACTCTTCAAGTTCATCGAAGCCAACCATGTCCTGAACAACTCCCAATCCGGCTTCCAAAGCAATTATAGCACCGAGCTTGGACTCCTCGCCGCCATCGACGACATCCACTCCCTCCTTGACTCGGGAGAAATTGCCACTATCATCCTACTGGACCTCTAGGCCACCTTCGACAACATCACCACCGCACCTAGTCACAAGATTCCAGTACACTGGTATCCACGACAAATGCAGCCACAAGCTACAATGCACAGAAACCAGTAGGGACTCAAAAAGGCAATAACTTATTCACCAGACGTGACACTGACTGAGTTCAAGGCCGGGGTCTACGTGACCCACTGCGCACCAGATACCCGACAGTGAAAGGGGACACAGCACGCAGCTTCTCGAAGAAGCGGAGACGGTGACAGGTGGACTCCCAGGGACCAAAAGTCTTGGCTGAAGGGGTCCGCAGTGTGCACCCACAATGATTCGGGCACTCTCGGACAGGCGGGCTCTTACCGGCAGCATCACGTGGCTGCGGCCGCCCGGGCTGGTGGTGGCAATGACTCTCGTCTTGCAGCTCCGTGGTGGGCTCACAGCGGCAGCAGCTATCTCAATCCTCGACAATGGTGAGCAAGATGCGGGCACACAGCGGCGGCAGCTCTCTCGTATCTGCGGTGGCCCACAGGACAATTCACGATGAGGCAACGTTGGCAAAGGTGCGGGCGCTCAGCGGCAGCAGCTCTCTTAGCTGCGGCGGCCCACAGGACAGATCCCAATGATGCAAAGCTGGCAAAAGTGCGGGCACTGAGCGGCAGCAGCTCTCTCTTAGCTGCAGTGGCACACAGGACGAATCACGGTGATACAAAGTTGGCAAAGGTGAGGGCACTCAGCGGCAGCAGCTCTCTCTTAGCTACGGAGGCCCACAGGACGAATCACAGTGATACAAAGTTGGCAAAGGTGCGGGCACTCAGCTCTCTCATAGCTACGGTGGCCCACAGGATGAAGGATGGTATCGACCAGGCCGACACAACAGTGGGCACTCAGCGGGTACAGCCCTCTGTTAGCTGCAGCGGCCCACGCAGATTTAGCAGAGGTTCCGGAGGTTCAAATTCAGGCGGGCTCTCAGCAGCTGCAACTCTCTCTTAGCTGCAGCAGCCCACACAGATTCAGTGAAGGTTCCCAGTCCGCGTTCCTCACATTAGAACTAGAGACTCCGGATTGCTCGACGGGGGTGTGAGAGGGAAGGGCGAAAGAAGAAGCAATGAGGCAGAATTCGTGGATCAATGGTGCCAGGCTTTTATTTACAATGAACAGTTTCTTTTCTGATTTCTTCTGGATATCCTGAAGATTGGTGCAATGACAACTCCTAGGGTTCTTCCTTTCAAGGTCCTTGGGATGTTTTCAGGAACGCTCCTCTCTCAACTGATGGCTTTGATGTGGTCACGCACCCCGGCAGCCTCAGGAAAAGAAAACAAAGAGAAGTGGCGTAAGATGCCTGGTCTTAGCAGACTTGGAAATTTGTTTTGTCTTGGTTGTAATAGGGATTCCCGATTGGAGGACTCATGTCCGGTTCCTCCAATTGGAACTCCAACCTATGAACTCTACGTGAAGCATGGCGTGGGTCCTATCACGTACAATGAGGTATGGGTCCGATATACTAGGAAAGACGGTGTCCTAAAAGGGCCCCAATATGGTAGTTTTGACACAGAAATTTCATATAATCTAGAGGTTAGACTTTAAGAAGAAAGCCCGACCGGCGATGTTTGACTCTTTCCGCCTATGGCGAAAAGAAGCCAAACAGAAAGAAATTAAATTAGCGAAGAGGAATAAAAGAGAAAAGGGTATCTCGATAATGCAAGCTGCTACACAGTTTAAAGATAACGAAGAAGAGCAGGTGAGTGAACAATTGCACAGGCAACGTAAAATGGCGATTGATAAATGCTACCCAGTTTTGCCGCCTCTTCAGCAAGATGCAGCAAAAGAACTTGAAAAAAATCCTTTAATGTCACACTTATTGAGTTCGCACCCCCTTATGTGCAAAGTGCTACAGCTCCTCCGCAACCTTTAGTTGTGCAACCCCCAATTGTTGTGCCTCAAGTTCTTCCACAGTCGCCAGCTCCTCTCCAGTTGGCCCCTACTCCTCTGGTTCAGCCTTCTCAAGGGCCACTGACTTCGCTACCTGCTCCGCTACTTGCTTCGCCTTTAACTCCTGCAACTTTTCCACCTGTTCCTGCTACCTCCCCTACTACTGCTCCTACGTTGACCTTTTCTCAGTCTGCTCTATCTCCTGTCTTGTCGACTTCTCCTTCTGTTCGACAGAGAATGACAAACACTGTTACTAGTCTTTTCACTCCTTTCTTTGGGTCGCATAGTACGACCCCTGAATCGGAGGGTAAACAGTTGCGTAGCCAACTGCCTGATTCGCGAGAAAAATGATATATTGGACCGCCTGGCGCGTAAATGGGCCACTCGTCCTTTAAGATATGATGTGGAATCTGTTACGGATGTCTTCCATCAATTGGAAGCACCAAAGCAGAGATATGTTTTCGATAAGGTGTGTACTTTCCTTCGTGAGAAATGGGAAGATGATGATGTGGGACAGGCTCCTTCCGAGTTGTTCAATATACAGTCTGAGTTTGCAAAGGGAACTATTGTGGGTTCCGATGTTGAGAAAGCAGTTGCAACGTTGTCGTCGTTTAGGAGTGAGACCCCTTCTCATTGTTATTTGAGCCTGATCCATCGGTTATAAAGAAGACGCACCAATATACTATGAGAGAAGTTCCTCCGGTATGGAGAGACGCGGTACCTGCTGGTGCGGGTAATAATCCGCCAGCTGTGCCGGCTCATTTTCAGCGTGTTTGGGTACATGTTCCATGGAAAAGAGCCGAAGTATTGGCTGTTAAACAGACCTTACCTGACCCTCGTAAAAATCCTGCAGGGTACTATAAGGAATTATCTCAGACTGCAGACTCATGTATTATGAATCTAGCTGATATAGACATGTTGTTTGGAAATGTTGTTCCGCAGCCTTTGTGGGGTTTGATTCGCCATACTGACCACGCGTAAGAATTAGGTGACACATGGACTAATATTAGCGCTGCGAATGACAGACAAATTGGGGGTGCTAAACCTGAGCCTTTAGTAGCAGAACTTCCTGGTAGAATCGTTAATTATATGAAGACTTTGATGCCTGCTATGCGAGTGAATTGGGACAAATTGTCTGCGTGTAAGCAGAAGAAAGATGAAACCGTGTCTGATTTCTTCAGTAGGTTTGAAGAGACGTTTATCGACCACAGTGGTCAAGATATGAGTACAGAAGGTGGTCAACGGTTGTTCGTCGACAAGTTTGTGCACAATTTGCTTCCCGAGCTGTGTAAGAAATTGAAAGATTGAGAGTTCTTGGGCAGTTTCCTCCTCAGCACAGATATTGGCTACTGCACAGTACTACGAAAATAGGGATAAAGATGAGAAGGATAGAGTAGACAAGAAAACTAAAGAATTGAAGACGAAGGTTCTTTTACAGCAAGCATATCCGCCTCGTGGTGGTCAGCGTGACTATCAGCAACCTCAGCAGTTTCAGAGGAACTCGCAAAGGTTTGAGTATCCTCTCTGGTAGGCCCCAATCAATGTTCATATTGTAAGGAAGAGGGTCATTTCAAGTATAGTTGCCCTATTTTGTTACAGCGTATGAATGGTGCTTCTGGTGCAAGAGGTCGAGGTGTTCAACAAGCTCCCAGAGGTAGAGGACGTGGAAATTTTCCCCAGAACGCGCGTCCCTTTCCGCCTCAAAATTCAATGAATAGTTTTGATCAGCAGAATAACGTGTCCGGTAGGACGAGTCAATACTATGCTGATGACTACTATGCAGAGGTTGAGAACATGGAAGGTGATGATTGCTAGGACAGCCTTAGACAAAGAGAGGGAGTTGTTTCAGTTCCATTAGATCAGAGTGGACCTTATGATGAGGTAATTACATCAGGTGTGTCAGAGCCTTTTCTGTTGGATATTGGTGCTACAAAGAGTTCTATTATGCACTCTAAACTCCCTGGCGCACCTTTGTCTGGCGAGACGAATGTTTCAATAGGTTTTTCTGGTGCCCCGGTTGGAAACCCGATCTCTAGTCCTATGTCCCTTTCTGTTGGACATTGTGAATTCGAAGCACCCCTTATTCTGACGACAGGTTGTGGTGAGAATTTGCTAGGATTGGATCTGTTGAAGAGATTGTATGCGACATTGTATTGTTCTCCTTCGGGAGTACAACTTACACTGGGTAAGAAAGTGGTCTCCCCGATGTATTTGTTGAAGGATAAACTTCCAACAGAATTGTCTTTACTTCCGGATATTCTTTGGGCTACTGGTCCTAATGATGTGGGTCTTTTGGAAATACCGCCATATGTAGTGACATTGAAAGCCAATGTTAAAATGCCACGCATTCCCCAATACAAGATCTCTAGTGAAGGTGAAAAACCGTTGCTAGTGATCATTTATGATCTGATTGAAAAAGATGTAATTGAAGAAACTAGAGGTAACGTTTGCAATAGTCCTGTTCTGCCTGTTTTGAAGCGTACTGACCCCTCTCAGCCACCTGTTTACAGGTTTGTGATTGATCTTAGAGAGGTGAATAAAATCGTTGTGCCACAATTTCCAGTTGTTCCTGATATCACTGCCCTATTGACTATGATTCCAGCTTCCGTAACTTGGTTCTCGATGATTGACTTGAAGAATGCTTTCTTCAGCATCCCGATTGCTGAAGAGAGCAGGGATATTTTCGGCTTCTGTTTAGGAGGTCGAAGCTTCCGGTTCAAACGCGCTCCCCAAGGCTACTGTGAAAGTCCATCAATATATAGTCAGGCTTTAAAAACACAGCTTGATACGATTGTTTTACCTGATGGCGCTACCCTTATTCAGTACGTTGACGATTTATTAGTCGCTGCAGATACGGAAGAAATTTGTAAAGAAGCCACCTTGTCGTTGTTGCGTCATTTGTCTGATTTGCATCACAAAGTGTCTCTCTCGAAATTGCAATATTGTCGACAAGAAGTGACCTACGTAGGTCATCTCTTATCGAAGGAGGGAAGGAAACTGACCCCAGAAAGAATTCAGGCAATTGCAAAATTGAGCGTGCCAAGGACACAGAGAGAAGTGCGTGCTTTCTTGGGTATTACATTATATTGCAGACAATGGATACCGAATATTTCTTTATTGGCCAAACCTTTGGTAGCATTGACTTGTAAAGATACACCGAATCCCGTTCCGTGGTCTGAAGATTGTCAGAAAAGTTTTTCAGAATTGCGTGAGGCATTGTGTTCGGCTCCTGTGTTGGCTACAGTAAGCCCTTTACACTGTATGTCCATGAGAAAGAAGGATGCGCATTGTCAGTGCTGACACAGTCCTTTGGGGACAAGCAACATCCATGTGCATATTTCTCGTCGACTTTGGATCCGGTAGCTAGAGCATTGCCGAGTTGCTTGAGAGCCATGGCGGCAGCAGCTGTTTCTAGTCGACAGTCTGCTGGTTTGGTAATGAATAACATATGGATTGTAATGGTCCCACATGCAGTGGTCACTTTGCTAAACAGGACCAAGAGACAGCACTTAACTAGTGCTCGATTGTCCGGATATGAGTTGACACTGTTAGCAAGTCATGTGCACATAAAGAGGTGCAACACGTTGAACCCAGCTACGTTGTTGCCGGTTGTAGCAGAAACAGAGGTTTCTGAACAACATGATTGTTTTCACAGGACAGAAGAAGAAACGAAAGGGAGAGTAGATCTCAAAGACACTACTCTTGTGAAGTGTGATGGTACCTTATGGGTGGATGGTTCGTGTTTCAAGCTTCCGAATGGTCATACGACTGCGGCATATGCTGTTATGACTTTGCATACGATTGTTGAAACTGCACGTATCCCACATAATTCAGCTCAAGCAGCAGAGTTGATTGCACTTACGAGAGCATGTGTGTTATCAAAAGGAATGAAAGTGACCATATATACTGACAGCCAGTATGCATTTGGTGTGGCTTATAGTTTTGGGCGCTTGTAGAAAGAGCGTGGGTTCCTGACTTCGCATGGAGCCAAGATACAGCATGGTCAGTTGGTGAATGAGCTTTTTGAGTCACTTACTTTGCAACTACAAGTCGCGATTGTAAAATGCAGTGCACACAAGAAGGTTACTGACGATGTTGGTCGTGGTAATGTGTTTGCAGACGAAGTTGCGAAAGAAACGGCAAAAGATGTGATGAATCGAATGTATGTTGCGGGTCCAGCAAGATGGGTTGGTGACGTTGGAATGTGTGAAGATACGATAGAGAGTGTGAAGTCGATTCAAGCTGAAGCTACAGAGAAAGAGTTGAGTGTGTGGAGAGAGAGTACGGGTAAATTGGATGCGAATGGTTGTTGGATTGAGTTGTCAGAGCATCAAAGATGGTTGTTACCCGATGCGTACATGCTTGCAGTGGTTACGATGGCGCATGGAATGGCTCACATCAGTGTGAAAGGGATTTGTAAGTTGTTGGCTCCAGTATGGCAAAACGCTGGAATTCCTAAGTGTGCAGAGAATGTGGTCAAGAATTGCATGGTGTGTCTGAAATACAATCCTGGTAGGGGGACCCCAACTCCAGCTGGTCATTTTGCTCCTCCTACGAACCCGTTCGAGGTTTTGCAGCTAGATTTCATCCACATGGAAAGGTGCAACAACTTGAAATACGTACTCGTGGTTGTTTGTGCCTTTTCAAAATGGGTAGAAGCATATGCCTTAAAAGACAACACTGCTTTATCCACAGCTAAAGCCCTTGTCAAAGAATTTTTCCCGAGATTTGGTTTGCCGAGAATGGTCTGGAGTGATAATGGGAGTGAATTTGTGGGACGAGTGATGAAGAAAGTATGTGAGGGGCTAGGGATCCAGCAAAAATTCCACGCTGCAAATCACCCCCAATCAGCTGGACTAGTAGAGTCTCTAAAACTGAAACTGGCCAAAATACAAGCAAGCTCTTGTCTTAAATGGTCTGATGCTTTGCCTTTAGCACTTTTATCGACAAGAATGACTGTGCATTCACGAGTGGGACTAAGTCCATATGAGATCGTATTCGGTCGCCCGGCCAACATATGGGGAGTGCCGAGGCCGACGAAATACAGCAAGATTGAACACCCTGTACTGCTTGATTATTTGTATCATTCGACGGCTACATTTCGTGTTTTACATCAAGAGGTTCACGATACTCTGCCTCAGGCTTCTACAGATCCAGGCCACATCATCGATCCTGGCTCATGGGTTTTAGTGAAAAACTTCCAGCGGACAAAGAATGACCAGCCCCGTTGGACCGGCCCCTATCTAGTCCTGCTATCAACGAGATCCGCAGTACGAGTGCAAGGAAAGAAGAACTGGATCCACAGCGTACACTGCAAGAGGGTCCCTTTGCCTCTGCCGTACGACCAGTGGGTCCGGGAGGGTATCGCTGACTGAGACTGAGACTGTGCCTCGTTTTCTGCCTTTTATCAATGCATGTGTAAAAGGGACAAGTTCTGAACGTGAAAACGACGATCTTTTGCAAAAAACTGTGCTACCGTCAAATCGATTGGACACTACAGAGCCTGAACTTTGGTTCCAAGACCAGACACTATCTGGAAAAAGCCGGTATAACCTGAGGCCGAGAACTATGGACAAATAAAATTCCTTTTCTTTGCTATTTTTGAAAATGCAGCTCTCTCTCCTCCGAGGAACTACTTTGATTTTTGTTTTCGAACCGCCATCCGGGTTCAGCTGTAGGGTCGTGGCTGCCCAAGTCTTTGGGGTGCAGCCGAAGACGTTAGGTCGAAGGTTCTGGTTGGTCTAAAGGAGTTGCCCTGGACTGACAGAAGCATTCCTTAGCATAGAACACCCTACCACCGTGAGCAGCTATTAGAGAGGATGGAGTTTTTCGAGATGGAGAGACCTGCTAAAGAGATGAACTTTAAAGTCAAAATGTGTATAATGATGACCAAGAAACGTTTTTTGATATTGTGCCTTTTTATGTTGCTCAGCTAATGATGTTTTTAATGGGATATGTGATATTGTCCCTTCAAGTGACATTTGCACCCACTGCACAGCCTATACCTTCTTTTACTGTTTCCTCACATTCTTTTCACCCCCTGCCTGAACACGAGTCCGCTAGAAGATTAGAGTTTGTTAATAACTCCTTCGTTCAGCTCTTACACCAACACCAATTAGTAGTGAACACGACTAACTGTTGGGTGTGCGGTCTTATGCCTCATACCACTGATAAAGGTATCCCTTACCTGATCCTGCCATTCACCCATAATGGTTCTGTGTGGGCATACAGAACGATGTTCATCTATGCTCGTGAAGTCCACCCCCTACGTTCTATAAAAGACAATCCAAAGAATAGTGCTCTAGTCAAGGGTATAGTAGATAGGATTAGAGGAGCTACTTCCTACAAGACTATCCCGAGAGATGAGACACTAGCATATATTGGATGGAATGTAACCGGATATGGAGTTAGTCTGAGTGAGAACCAGCGAGCAAAAGGATCCTCCCCGATTTGGGTTGTACCCCATCAGGGTCACTACTGTCTGCAGGGTAATGGCAAGAATCCGAGAGCTCAGCTAGGGAAGAGTATCTGCACTGAGACGTATGTTTTTGCGTCCCGGACTTCCCCATCGTTTTTAGCAGCCAAGGGTACCTACTTTGTCTGTTACGATAGAGCGTACACATGGTTGCCCCCTGACTTCTCGGGCACATGTCTTGTTTCATTCCTGTTGCCTCCCACCTACACAGCTGCGGCAGATTACCACAAGACAAGGGTAGTTAGAGGTGTCTTCAGCAAGGAAGACACTGCAGAACAAGAACTGGGAGATTTCTTGAAGGGTTTTCTGCCGTTTTGGGGACCTATGGTTAACAGCAGGAACATAAGGCAATTGACAAGGGTGGTTGAGTCCACTGTAGTTGAAACTTCCGGTGCCCTTAGTAACTTGACTGCTGAGCTCCAGTCGGACCGTCTTATGACTCTTCAGAACAGAGTTGCGTTAGATGTCATACTCGCAGACCGAGGTGGGGTATGTAAAGTGATCCAATCCAGTTGCTGTGTTTTCATTCCGGATAACGCTCCGACAGTGTACCAGGCTATTTCCAGACTGCACAAGATCTCAGAGTCCATTCATGTGGATAAAGGAGATTGGTCATTGATGGGATGGTTCTGGGAGCTGGTATCTGCCTGGGGATGGAAGATTCTAATGGTCATTGGGATAATCTTAGCCATTTTTTTCCTGTTCTGTCTGTGCGTACAGTGTGCTCCTACTATATGTGGCCTCTGTGCTACGTCGTGTATAAGGAGACCTGTATCGAGGGACAAGCTAAGTAATAGGATGATGCTACAGCAACATCTCAATGAATTTATGAATATCGACCTGGACTCAGATTAGCGTGAGTATAGGTTATTGCCTATGTAAGGGCAAAAGGAGGTCTGTGGTTCCGTGGATTCTGGACCCATGCAATAAACATGTTCGTATCAGCATGATTTTAGTATCAATAGACCGAGAATGACGAGTATACTATATACGAGTATTTCCGTCATGTTAGAGTGACGTGATCACCCTGAAATCACAGATTCCGTCTTGAACCCTCAGGTTCCATTTGGTGCATGGCAGCCATTTTGTGGTTGCCCTCACATAGGCCGATGACTAAGGCCAAAACGAGTCTTAGAGACACGTACACCTTTGCTGACTTGTGTGACCTGGGCAAGCTGACTCCACTGCCCGGAGCCAAACCTGTGCGGCCAGTTCCTTTCCCAGTGGCCGATCGAGATTGAGATCAAGGCACAACCTACCATAAACCCTTTATTGCACACAACTATCTCTAATCTTACACACACCTTGCTTTATGACCTGGTTTACGATGAGGAGGTTCCCATTTTTATTAGGGGCCCGACCATCTATCTGATGAAGAGTGCTGGGTTTTTGCCAAGTCATTCTTGGTGGGCTGGACTATGAAATGTGGGCTTGTCATGCAATACTTTTGTCGTATACACATGGGATTGGTTTATTGTAAATAAAGAATTTTTGCCTGAAGCACAATATTTAGTATAAAAGGAGTAACTTGTTTTGTAAAGTTGAGCAGTCTCCTGAGAATATACACCGTGTTGTACTTCTAAGATATCTGTTACTAGCTGCAGCCAATAAAATTAATCTTTGAAGTCACCAAGAAGACTCTGCGGTTCTGTAGTCTGAGACAGAAGAACTCGAAGTCTTTGGGTGGTTCTTCAATATCCTGAAGAATTTAGTTGTGCCTTACAAGGCCAATAGAGCCTTGCACTCAGATCAGAAACATTTGCTCAAAATTCCTAAAGTTAAAAAGGCACGAACGGGAGGGAGAAGATTCTCAGTGAACACAGCGATTCTTTGGAACGCACTCCCCCTGAGTTAGCGATCGGAGACTTGTCTTCTCCGGTTTCGCAAACTCCTCAAAACGCACCTCTTTACTAACTGATGCCTCTGACTACGCTTGACTGCTACCTTTCTGTTGTTCTGGAACAAGCGATGGGATGCTCTAGGGTAACTACGCGCTATACAAAATTCGAAATAATAATAATATTATATGAGATAAAGTACCACCTGGCGCACATTATAAGATTACTGCAAGTCACCCCGGAGTCCCATAACCTTATAAATTACCTCTGCCTTCGACCTCGTTCCTCTATATAGTTATGGAACTCCTCGCTGACATGCAATATCCTTATCATGTGTGGCCGGAGGTACTTTATCCCTAAAATATTTTCACTGAATAAGATAAAAGTGAAATTATAGTTGGTTTTGTTATAACACCTTAATGGATCTTTAAAAAATAACTTCGCTTAATAAACAAGGGTAAAGTGCATTTATAGTTAAAACTTAAAACTCATCAAACCACTGCAATATGCAAGTTCTAGTTAGAACCACAATCCATAACTCGCACTACAGGTGTGCAAACCCTAACTCATGATGCGATGACATTTTACATACTTAAAGAGTTTGCTAAAGGCAGGATGCTGTTGTAGGGAGATCATCGCTACTTTTGTCTGAGCATAAAACAATTCATAGCACACTTGAGACTGAGCTGGAGGTTGGAAGGGTGAACTCACCAGTGACACATAAATCACTTTGTGTATCTGTCTATCATGAGGTGGTGTGCACTCCTTGAGAACCCTGCAGTGATAAGAACATCCCTGGTCGGCCCTGCTGTTGAGGCCGAATACAGACTAGGATTTTTATATCAGGATCTGAAGACGACTGCGTGTTACCCAATGTAACTGTGCAACTAGAAACACAGTTCCCTCTCCAGACTGCGCATGTCTGCTATTCTCAATGAACACCACATCACTTGCATCCGACTATTACGTGTGATTCCGGCCAGTAATTCCTCCCATGAATAGCACTATTTCCAGTTCCTCAGCCTGGAATGGGGACGAACAAGGAAGGACGGGAGCTACTGGCCTATTTGTCTCATGCAGAGTCCCATAACCAGGCCTGTTCCTGCACAGGAAGGATGCAGTCCTGTGTGGAACCAGAGAAGAGTGCAGGGACACACCTGAACCTTGGGTACTCGTACTCCGGGGGTCGGTATCTCTCAGGTGGTTCCACCCAAACCATATTAATCCCCTCGGAGACTTACTAAAATCTGCCCATATGCATTCTAAAGAGGTTACATGTGTTAGTGCACTCCACGTGTCCATTTATAGCGAAACACATACCTGGGGTGGCTTTGGACGGCAATAAATGGGACTGTGTTGGTCCTGTCTCCATTGAGTCTGAGGGGGCATCTTCATCTGCAGTAATTGTGTCCAGTTCTACGCATGATGGAGGCACAGGCTGACCCCGCTCTTCAGGACAGAGCAGTTCTGCCATGCAGTTCTGAGGTTGATGCTGTGATTCAGGGTGCAGTGGTTCGAGTATGTAGTTCTGATCTGAGCCCTCTGCATCAGTACAGGCTGGTTCTAGCTTGCAGTTCTGATTTGAATCCTGCTCCTCTGGGTGTAGTGGTTCCACCGTGTTTTTCTGATCTGTTTTTTGCGCTTCAGGAAGCGCCGATTCTCTCTCTCGATCCAGTGCAGCAGTGTGCAGTGGTTCCACCATGTTGGTCTGATCTGAACCCGGTGCATCTGCACAGGTCTGTTCTAGCTTGTGTTTCTGCTCTGGTTCCTGTGCTTCAGGGCGCATAGATTCTAGCTCGTAATTCACGTTTGGATCCTGCGCATAAGGAAGTTCCTGCTTCAAGCATAAGTGTTGCTGTAGGCACTGGGTTTGTTGTGACCCCAACTCATCAAAGGACAACAGACCAGACTCTAAGTGTTCGTCTGATGACATCCCATCAGGTGACACGGGTTGTAGGCTGCGGTTCTCCTGGGGATCTTGGCAATCAGAACACATCAATTCTTCCTCCAAGGGATCATCGGGACTGTTCCCATTTGGGAGCGCAGGTTGTATACAGTGGTTTTGCTGTGGTTCGTGTCCATCAGGAAATACTGGGTGTGGGCAGAGGTTCTGTTGCTGGTCCCAGCAATTAGTAGACAATGGGGATGGTTCTTGCTTCAGGGGCCCATCTGGTTTTCTCTCTTCTGGGAACGCTGACTGTACGCTCTGGTCTTGCTCTGATGCCGGGCCAAGAACAAATTCTGAGGGAAGATACAGGTTTGCCTCCAATGATCTGCCGGGAGGATCTGTCGGAGGGCACCGGGATAGAGGACAATCCTGCTGTACTCCATTTCCATCTGGAAACCCAGGTTGCATGCACTGGTCTCGCTGCGACTCGTGTACATCTGGAAACCCACGTTGCATGCACTGGTCTCTCTGCGACTCGTGTACATCTGGAAACCCAGGATGCATGCACTGGTCCTGCTGTGACTCGTGTACATCTTGAAACCTAGGCTGCATGTGCTGGTGTTGCTTCGACTCGTGTACATCTGAAAAACCAGGCTGCATGCGTTGATCTTGCTTCGACTCATGTACATCTGGAAACCCAGGTTGCAAGCACTGGTCCTCCTGTGGGTCACGTCGAACTGGAAACACTGGCTGTAGACAAAGGTTTGGCTCATATAGACGCACTTGAACATCAGACGGAGAAGAGAGCGCACAGTCCTGCTTTGGTGCACGCCCATCATAACACACTGTCTGAAGACATAAGCTCGGATCCCCTGGCCTGTCCAGTTGAGGTGTCACAGGAGACCGGCTAACAGTACAATCTCTAATGCTCGCTGGACAGACCATCTCCAAAGACACTGCACCATTATCTAGGTAACATTGATCCTTTTCTATCCAGATTTTCTTAATCAGCCCAGCGACTCTAGAAGGTACGTCCTCCACAGTATTCATCAAGTTATCCAGTTTGGCTTCCAACTCCTCCAGCATGGATAGAAGGATAATGTGGGGCAGGTTCTCTGACAGCAGTTCCAGGGCCTGGTCCCTCTGAGCATCATTTTGAGATCCTGAAGTTGAGACGTCATGGAGAGGTAAAGATGGGACTGTGGCTCTTACGGATTCACGTGAACATTGCGCTGTCACTTTCTTTCCTGGAGCCCGTCTTCTACCCATTCTGGTACTCTGATTTTCAAGTCTCAAGTGTCTGCAGAGGAGAGGAAAAGAGAAAAGACAACACGTTATCACAGGACAACTAGGCCAAAATACTCCTTCCTGACTCACCAACCCCAGTGTGATCAGAGGAAATTGCGAATTTCTAAAACCCAGAAAAAATTAAATCATTGAAATTTAACAATATCCATAACATCTATCCATAAAAATAAAAATGTAAATAATCATTTGTTCAAAATCGTAAATTTACGAAAGTTCTTCATCGATTGCTTTGAAATTTTGACACAACGTTGGATTCGAATATGCGCGGGTCGAACACGCGCGTGTTTTTAATCGAAAGCCCTAACAGACACATAAAAATGTCAATGTTCGTTTGTTCAAAATCTTAAATCTCTGAAACTTCTTCACCGAATGCTTAGTAATTTTGACACAACATTGGATTCGATTAAGCACGTGTTTATATATACACAAAGTTGGATTTGAATACGCACATCTCGAATACGCATGTGTTTTTAATTGAAAGGCCGAACAGACCCTATCTATTGGGTTGCTGCGCAACAACTCCAAGGGACGCATACAGACAATAGTCACAAAAACATATTGTATACCGACAAGCATTGTGAAATTAGAAGTTGGTTCACTTTGCAACATTAAGAAAGGACGCATAGACAATAGTCTACATATATTAGGATGGACAGTTGGTGTCAGGATGGCAGACCGGGAAGTGGGTGGAGGGAGTGGGAGGAGTTGATTCACTTTGCAACATTAGCGCATGTTTATATATACACAATGTTGGATTTGAATACGCGTGTGTACAATACGTGCGTGTTTTTAATTGAAAGGGCGAACAGACCCTATCGATTTGGTTGCTGTGCAACAAATGCAAGGGACCCATAGAGACAATGGTCTACATATATTAGGATGGACAGTTGGTGTCAGGATGGCAGACCGGGAAGTGGGTGGAGGGAGGGGGAGGAGTTGGTTCACTTTGCAACATTAGCGCGTGTTTATATATACACCTTGTTGGATTCGAACACGCGCGTGTACAATAAGCGCGTGTTTTTAATCGAAAGGCCGAACAGACCCTATCTATTTGCTTGCAGCGCAACAACTACAAGGGACGCATATAGACAATAGTCACAAAAACATATTGTATATCCACAAGCACTGTGAAATTAAACATATCAGAAACGTGCGCTTACTCTTTTCTTTCTCTTCCATTTAACCAGACTGAGCCACAGCAACGCGTGGCAGAGTATAGCTAGTAGTACATATATTAAGAAAGGCACTGATTTGAAATGCATTTCCAACACTATGTGTGTTCCTTGGTCTGCTCAAATTGCACACTTTTATGAAAAAAATTGAACAGCCTTGCAGCAATGAAAGGTTTATAATTCCCCAGCAGACAAGACTGCTCTATCATTCTCACTTGCACTGTACAGCTCTCTTTTGCAATATTCAGTTCAGTGACTGAAGCACACGCCAACATACCAAACCTCTACAGGATCTACAAAATGCTTATTATGTCATTGCAAATATAGAGAGCATGTTCAACCTGGGGTTTCTTGGAACTAAATCAGAAATACTCAAGAGAAGACAACCAATCAGACCAGGGAAGAATGTGGTATGAGTAGGCTTGTGGGCTGTTAGATTTCTGGCAAAACACTTGAAGTAAGATTCAAATGGATTTAGCCGGGAGAGAGCCCCGTATGGAAGGAGCTTGTACCACAAAGCTGCGTCCACCTGATCTGATCTTCTGTAATTTCGGAATAGCAAGTAAATTCAAGTGAGATCGTAAGTGTTTTGCGGGTGTATCTTGCAATGAAGTGAGGGGCTAGACCTCTCAACCCTTTAGGGCTGAGGCAGAGGGTCTAAGACTGGATTTGTTATTTCAATATAGGTGTGGCTCGTGCCCACCTCTGAAGATGATGTAGTAAACAAGCTGCGTCGCTGTGAATTACTTGCAGTCTATGAATGGTGATATTGGGTATTCTTACATATACTCGGTTGGCATAATGCGATCTAGATAGGACTGCGGCCACCGCTATTGATTTTCTCGTCTAAAGTGGGAGAAGGGGGGTTCGTTTCTGAAGCAGTTTCAGCACAAATCTGCATTTAGATCCTACTGCTCCAGCAGCTGGGTCTTGCTAAGATTGCTATTGATTATCACTCAGAGGCTTTTAGCTGTGGGGTTAGGCTCCGGTAACAATCGAAATTTGCCTAGCTTACGTAACGGTAAGTTTCAATTCTATTAAGGACACGGAGGCGAGGATTATGCTATATCTTCCTTCGCTTTATTAACATAAAGAAACCACAGCAGCTCAGGAAAAGATATAATAAGAACAAAAAATGCTTTAAACATAAAGCATTGACGTAATGTTCAACAAAAAATCAACAACTCCCAAGAGTCTCTTTGCTTATAATAATAGTCCATAGTCCTTTGTCTCTGTCCATCATCACTATATAACCGGACTTTCCATCATCTTCCTCCTCTTTCTTCGCGCAGATCACGCTTAAGCCTCATTGGTCCTGTTTAGCACCGTCGTTGCCTGCCAAAAAAGGAACAGCATCAGCGAGGTGGCCCAGGAAAATGCGACAACAAGGCGAGGAGCATTCAGTGAACAACACAGTACCGACAACGTAAAGGAAAACGCTTTACTTACTGCCATACGGGTGGGTAGAGACACCACCGTAGTCCGGGTGGGATAATCCTCGCCTCCGTGTCCTTAATAGAATTGAAACTTACTGTTACGTAAGCTAGGCAAATTTCGATTCTATGTCAGGACCGGAGGCTTCAGATTATGCTAGTTTAAAGCTTACTTACCACCAACTGAGCCAAATCCACCACCGGCTTAAAATAAAACCTCTTGAAGGTGGAATCCGAGGACCAGTCCGCCGCTCGCATAAGGTCCTCCAGACGAGCACCCACCGAGAATGCCTTAGAGGCCATGGCCTCCCTGGCGGAGTGTGCTCCAAAGAGAGAAGTATTGATGCCCGCTTCCTGCATGACCCAACGCACCCACCGAGCAATAGTGGGAGAGGAGACAGCTTTGTGTGGCTTCCGCAGGGCAATCAACAACTGACGCTCGCCCGGAGGGCGCAGATCCAAGGTCAGGTCCTCATATGCTTTGAGGCATTGCACGACACACAACTTAGGAGTGTCAGTAAAGGCTGGATAAGAAATGGAACGCGACGACGTCTTAGTGCGTCGACCCACCGTAAAAGTAACCCCCTCCGGGGAAAAAATGCGCGCAGAAACATCCAGCGCGCGCACGTCCGAGACGCGCCTCCAAGAGACCAGACATAACAACATGGCTAATTTCGCCGACAGCTCCTTAAGAGACAGATAAGAATTCGCTGGCCACGACAGGAACAGATTCAGAACCAAATTGACGTCCCAAAGGACGGAGTACCTGGGTTCCGGCGGCAGTGCGAGGCGAACCGCTCGCAGAAGCCGGCACACAAAAGGGTGTTCCCCTACCGGATGGCCATCGATGTTATCGTGGCCCGAAGAAATCGCCGACCGGATAGCATTGATCGTCCTATACGCCAAACCCTTGTCGGCCAAATGAGCCAGGAAATTCAGCACGGGAACAAGGCCGGCGACCATGGGATCCAAATCCCTTCGTAAACACCAACGCATCCACTTAAGCCAAGCGGATCTGTAACGCTTCGTCGTACTATCGGCCCATGCTTTGAAGAGCAAGTGCGCAGCCGACCCCGAAAGGCCCGGGAGCGTCCAGCGTCTCCTGAGAGCCTCCACGCCACGAGGCGGAGAGAGTTCTGCATGACGAGAGGGTGAGGTTCCTGATCCGGGCTCGTCAGGAGCAGAGGAAACAGGGGGAGTAGGATTGGAAAATCCCAAGAAAGTTCCAGAAGAACCGGAAACCATACTTGAGACCTCCACAGCGGTGTAACCAACACCAGTTCCGCACCCTGGCGGCGTATCTGAGCCGCCGTCCGCATGATTTATTTATTTATTTATTTATTTATTTATTGACATTTATTGAGCGCGGCGAATACCCGTAGACGTCTCGGCGCTGGCGTAAGGGATGGATCAGTATTTTAGAAGACCTAACAAAAAGTGGAGCTATTGGTCAAATAACCAAGTCTTGAGTTGTTTGCGAAATATGAACAGGGAAGGGCTGGTCCTAATGTGTAGAGGAAGGGTGTTCCAGAGTTTGGGGGCGGCAACCAGAAAGCGCCTGTCACCCCAAGTGACTGTTCTAGTACGAGGCACTACTAGGTGATTGTGGTGAGAGGAGCGAAGGGAACGGGTTGGGGTATAGTGATGAAGATTATGTTTAAGGAAGTGGGGGCCTTGGTTATTGAGTGCCTTGTAAAGAATACACAATGATTTAAATTTGATACGGCTACGTATCGGAAGCCAGTGAAGTTCCCTGATGGTGTTTGAGACCGATGCAAACTTGGGAAGTCCCGCCAGCATCCGGGCGGCAGCATTTTGAATGGACTGCATCTTGTTAGTCACCCGGGATTGTGCATTTAGGAATAGAGCATTACAATAGTCCAGTGCGGACAGGACTAGTGAGCTGACCAGAGTTCTCCCAGCAGTGTCCGGTAGGTATGGTAGTAATTTCCTGATCATTCTGAGTTTCATATGAGCAGTCGCCGCAGTCTTGTTAGCGTGTGCCATGAAATTTAGACCTGCATCAAAGGTGATACCCAGAATTCTGACTTTAAGAGCTGGGCTGGGAGGAGTTCCAAACGATGTTGGCCACCATTCTGGTGACCAGGCCGGAGAAAGGTGACCGAAGATGACCACTTCAGTTTTATCTGAATTAAGTTTGAGACAATTCGTGGCCATCCAGTCACCTATGGCCACCATTCCCCTGGTGAATAACTTGGCCACTTCATCCCCATCCCCTTTAATGGCCAGTACCAGTTGGGTGTCGTCGGCGTAGGAGGTCAGGCTCATCCCAAATGCTTTGATGACACTAGCAAGGTCCGACACGTATATGTTGAAGAGCGTCGGACTTAGGGACGAGCCTTGGGGGACCCCACACGGCAAGGACACCTTAGGAGATTGGTATGGTCCAAGGGATACCGCCTGAGTTCTGTTAGCCAGAAATGATACAAGTAGGTCCAGCGCTGTTTCCTGGACCCCTAATCGTTCGACACGGTCGGCCAAGATCTTGTGGTCGACCGTGTCGAAGGCTGCAGATAGATCCAGCAGGACCAAGACTGCTGTCCCCCCCTGATCTCGTATGGCTCGGATATCATCTGCCGCTTTTAGGAGGGCGGTTTCCGTGCCATGACATTTGCGAAAACCGAACTGAGTATTGTCGAGCAACTGGTGCCGCTCAACAAACTCCGACAATTGTTGGTTCATACCTTTTTCTATGACCTTGGCCAGGAAGGGGAGACTAGCTATCGGCCGATAGTTTTTTAGTTCATCTTTGTTAAGATTGAATTTTTTTAGTAGGGGTTTAACCAACGTGTGTTTCAGTGAGGCAGGGAAAATGCCCGATCTAAACACAGCATTACAAACCTGTGTAATGACCGGAATCAGCGTGTCCATAACTGGTGTAAGCACTTTCAGCGGGCAAGGATCCAGTGCTGACCCTGATTTAATCCTTGAAGTGAGGCTCTGCGTCTGGTCCATAGTGAGGTCAGCAAAGCGTGTAAGTGTATTGTCACGCGGTGTAGAAGGAGGGGAATGAGGATCGATGTTGGTATTTAGGGAGAATGCCTGGAAGATATCATTGACTTTCTTGAAGAAAAAATTGGATAGAGCATCACAAAGATGTAGTGAAGGAGGGGGAGTGAGATCCTGCGTACTACCTGACAAAAGCTTAGTTATATCAAATAGCTCCTTACATGAGTTTTTTGCCTTGTCTATTTGTTCAGCATAGTAAGTTTTTTTTGCCTCCGCAATCATTTGTTTGTACCGAGTGAGTGACTCTTTATATAGAACTTTACTCTCGGGGTCATAGTGCTTTCGCCAATGTCTTTCTCTTTGTTTATTAGTTTGTTTCTGCTTTTTGAGTTCATCACAGAACCAAGGAGCACTGGGAGAGGCTCGATTCTGGGAAACAGATTTTAGTGGCACTAGCTCCTGTGTGGCCTGACTGAGCCAGTTATGAAACTGATCTGTGGCGACACTAGGATCGTCGGACAACAGAGGCGATATTCTTACCAGGAGAGTATTAAGTGTCTCCGGGTGTAGGTCTTCCCAAGCCCTCACCTGTTTGGGGGCATGGTTAGCCACTCGCGTCTTGGGGATATCGGGAATGGCTAACTTGCTTGATAGGACATGATGGTCGGTCCATGGCATAGGAAGGAGAGCTAGGATGTGTAATGTCTCCAGATTGGTAAATATGCCGTCAAGGGTATGACCGGCCTCGTGGGTGGGGGCAGATATAAGTTGATGCAACCCTAACGTTTCCATGTCTGATAAAAGACAAGCTGTATCAACGTCGCTGGCCTTTTCAAGGTGGAAATTGAAATCCCCTAGCACCATGCAGTGATCATCAAGTGCTATGGATTCCAATATCGACCCCAAGGAAGATAAAAAGGGGGCGCGTGCTCCTGGCGGGCGATATATCAGTACGCCTTTGAGGTTGAAAAGGGGAGTGAGTTGAATACTGAACATAATTGCTTCACAGGTGGTAGATGGTATAGAAGTGGTCCTAATAGGGAGATTATCTTTGGCGATGATGGCAACCCCGCCTCCCCTCTGACCTATTCTGTCCTGCCTATATATCGTGAAACCTCTGGGGACCGCTATGACTAAGTCAGGGTCTGATGCACCATCCAACCAGGTTTCCGTTATAAACAGCAGGTCTAAGTGAGAGTCTAGTATAAGATCTGCGATTTCCTGCCTGTGTCTGCACATAGAACGTGCATTAATAAGTGCTAACATGAAGGTAGCATTAGGAGAGGACGGATAGGAGGGAGCATTAATCCTAGTATTCGCAATCTTCGTAGAAAAGGTACAGTGTGAGCAGTGCAGGGAATAATGAACATTGGAATAGGTACCTGGATCATATCTATGACAACATTTACTGCTTGGTGGTCGTAGTGCCTTAAGAAATGCCGGCGTGTAGATCAGTCTTTGTATGGAGGCAGGGGGACTGGCACTCAGCACGGGCCAGTCGCGGATGGGCGCAGACGGGCTGGACTTAGGCGCGACTTCGGCGCGTTTCCGGCGCGCCCGCTGCGCCAGCCCGCTGCGCCGTCTGGTGATAATGCACATTTATAGGCAGTGGAGGAGGTGGAGGAGGGTAGGAGGCAGCCAGCGACTAGAGCGCTGACCTGCCTACCTCCAAGATGGCGTCCGTCTATCGCCCCAGCACCTAAATCGGCTGGCGAGCGAGGACGTCGATTTTCGGGCAGAGGTAGGCTTTCTGAGCGCTTTCTGAGCGCTATGAACAAATGTGGTTCATCCTGCACAACCAAAAATCATTAAAATGAGCAAACAACCAATTTTTAAAATCGCGAGTAAATTTGTTTAAAATTGCAGATTAGCGTTCAAATGCGTTCAAATGCGTTCAAATGCACAATTGCAGGGTCAGCAATTCGGTAAAAGCCCTCCTTACATCACCAACACCCTTAGGTGATGATCATGGAGAACGGGGGAAACGCAAACGGCTGTTCCCGACTCCAATCCTGCAAGAACGCGTCCGTGGCCTCTGCCAGAGGGTCCGGCCTCCAGCTGTAGAACCGCGGCAGCTGGTGGTCGAGACGGGACGCGAAGAGGTCCACCGAGAAGGGGCCCCAGAGGGAGTGTAGCCACCGGAAGACTCCCGGATCCAGTTTCCACTGGCTGGCATCCCTGAGATGTCGAGAGTGCCAATCCGCTACCTGATTGCACTGGCCTGGCAGATACTCCGCCGTCACCGCAATGTGACGAGACAGGCAATAATCCCAGAAGTCCTTCGCTAAGTCCGCCAAGGCGCGGGACCGAGGACCTCCTAGGTGGTTCACATACCGGACCGCTGAAATATTGTCCATCCGTAGCAGGACACAAGCCTTGATTGAATCTTTGGTCCAACAGCGAACTGCGAAGGAGCCCGCAAGGAGCTCCAAACAATTGATATGCAATTGTTGTTCTTCTGACGACCAGGCGCCGCCGGTGGAAAAATCCCCGCACCGGGCGCCCCAGCCCGACCTGCTGGCGTCGGACTCTATGATCAGGTCCGGAGCCGACCCGAAGATCGCTCGCCCATTCCATGCCTCCATGTGAGACAGCCACCATGACATTTCCTCCTTCACTTCGTCCGTGAGAGGGACCCACTGATCGTAACACATCCCACGGCGCAAATGCTGCGCCTTCAGGCGCTGAAGAGCCCTGTAGTGCAGCGGGCCCGGGAAAATCGCCTGGATGGAGGACGACAGAAGACCCACCACCTTGGCGACATGGCGCAGTGACGTACGATCCTTCGCGATCGTCTGTCGGAGCAGGTGTCGTATCTTTGCGACCTTCCGACCCGGCAGGCTCAAGACCGCCTGTACCGAGTCCACCACGAAACCCAAAAAGGTGATCTGCTGAGTGGGAACCAAAACCGACTTGGAGCCGTTGATGACGAACCCCAGTCTCTGAAGCAGGCCGACAGCTTGACGCAGCTGTCCCGCCAGTACCTCTGGGCACTGTCCCATGAGGAGGATGTCGTCTAAGTATACTAACATCCGGACCCCCTGACTTCTAAGAAACTCCACTACCGGGTGGAGGACCTTCGTGAAGCACCACGGGGCCGACGAGAGCCCGAACGGTAGGGCGGTGAATTCGAACACCTTGCCGTCCCACAGGAATTGTAGGAAACGACGATGAGGGGGGTGGATGGGAACGACCAAGTAGGCATCCCTGAGATCCAGTCGCACCATCCAATCCCGAGGGAGGAGCACGTCCCGAAGGAGGTGGATCCCCTCCATCTTGAAGTGACGGTAGACCAACCACCCATTGAACTCCTTGAGATTGATCACAGGCCTCTTGCCCCCATCTGTCTTGTCCACCAAGAAGACGTTGCTGAGGAACCCACGTGGGTGGCGCGTTGATAAACGGATGGCTCCCTTGCGCAGCAAGTCTGAGACCTCTTCGTCTATCAAGCGCGCGTCGGAATCTGCAAAAACCATAGGGCGCGGGGGCCTCACCTGAGTTGGCTGGTCGTAAAACTCTATATGGAAACCTCTCACAGTTTGCAAAACCCAAGCATCGGCAGTGAGCAATTCCCACTCCCCGTAAAAGCTTGCCAGCCGCCCCCCAATCGGCACTTGATCTAAGCAAAGTACACTTACCGGGGACATTTCCTTGTCCGGAGTTCTTCTTGAACCCTCTGCCACCATAGCGTTGTACCCTGGTGGGGTAGAAGTTGGTGTAGTTGGCCGAGGTCTGGTACTGACCTCTTCCGGAGCCATGTCCACGGTTGTTGGTCTGCTGACCACGGCCGATCGCGCGGCCCCTGCCGCGACCGGCCCCTCCAGAAAAACGCTGGTGGAACACCCTCTTGATGCTGGACTGGGCCTTGTCCAGCGACGTGAACGTATTCACGAACTTTCCCAGCTCGCGGATGAAAGGCTCACCGAAGAGGCCACCCTGGGCCACGGCACCTGCCTCCGACGAGGCCAGGTCCCCCAGCTTCGGATCCAGCTTGATAAGGAGCGAACGCCGCCTCTCCGTGGATAGGGCACAGTTGGCGTTGCCCAAAAATACGATCACCCTCTGGGCCCAGTTGGAGAGCACCTCCGGTGAAATGGCGGTGCCATTCGCTCGGGCCTCCTCCGCCATATCGAGGATCTTCGTGGCGGGCCCGACCGCATCCAACAGCTTGTCCTGGCAGGCCCGCCAGGACCGGTCGATCCCCTTCCTGGGGTCCTTCATGAATTTCGCCAGGAAGGTGGCCATCTTGGGGTCCAATTCTGGTGTCATGGCCACTTTCCCTTCCAGTGTCGGCCGAGGGCATTCCCCGCGCAAGCAACCCCTCGCCTCCTTCTCCAGGGGCTTGCGCAGTCTGCCCGCGACAAACTTCGCCACCGTCTCCCCCGGGGCCCAGGCCGCGGAACGGGGGTGGACGATCTCGTCCGGGTCCAGCATGCCCGACTCGTCTCGGGGCATCTCCTTCGCTGAAGGTGCCGGAAGCCAAGAACGGGTCGACTCCCCGTCGTCATCCGTGTCCGGAGAGTCGTAGATCGGGGAGGCGGGCGCAGTAGACACGTCGCCCGAAGTGCCAGGGTCCACCAAGGGCGCCGGAGGCACCGCCGTCGCCTTAGCCAGGAAGGCGTCGCGAAGTCGCTCGAAAGCGCCCTTGTCCACGCCTTGAGCCTCCGATGAAGGTCCCTCACCACGGGGTCTCTTCGGAGCGGGCGGTAACCCGCCGGACGTCCCCGGGAGTTCGGGGGACGGAGGCACCTGCGACGCTGCCAGCTTCGCACACTCCTCCACGATGTGGGCAGAAAGGCGGTCCTCCATGGGCCCTACCACCTCCGTCACGCAACGATAGATGGAGCTGTCCACCGCCTGATAAAACTCATCATCCTGCAGATAGGGGCAGGCCTCCTCGTCGTACTCCCCTTCCATCTCGGAACCAAGGGGCAAATGCGGGGCACCCAAGAGGGCGGCAACCGAGAAAGTTCTCGAATGTGGGCAGGCCCAGCGGCTGCGATCACGTTTTGGGCCAGCTGACGTGGCAGGTGGGCTGCACCAACCCCCAAGCGCGCAGACCCTCCACGCCGGGACCGGGTCTACGTACCCCTCAAGCGCGCTAGGCCACACACGGGTAAAGAGGTGCACAGGTCTCGCCCGAAGGCGATTCACGCGGTCAGAACCGCTATACAGACCCCAGAGGGCGTCAAAATTGGCAAAGTACAGACCCGGATCACGAGGTGTCAGAGGGGTACGCGAGGGTCGGCCCCTGCGCAAGCAGACCCCACGGCGTGGCTCCTCACACTGCGGAGGCGCGCCGGAGGGTCGGCGAAGCGACAGGCCGCCCCCGTGCGGTCTATGTACACACCGCACACAAGTGGGAATAAAGTCGCGTAGGAACGATAGAACGTTCCCGCAACCGGGGACTCTGAAAGGGAATAAACCATGCAAGGAGTCCCCAAAGACCGCAAGACAATCAATCACAATAAAAGAAGACAAAATAGAAAAGCACTTATCTGGCTGCGGGAGCAGCGAAGAAAGAGGAGGAAGATGATGGGAAGTCCGGTTATATAGTGATGATGGACAGAGATAAAGGACTATGGACTATTATTATAAGCAAAGAGACTCTTGGGAGTTGTTGATTTTTTGTTGAACATTACGTCAATGCTTTATGTTTAAAGCATTTTTTGTTCTTATTATATCTTTTCCTGAGCTGCTGTGGTTTCTTTATGTTAATAAAGCGAAGGAAGATATAGCATAATCTGAAGCCTCCGGTCCTGACATAGAATCTCATTTTTGTTGGTGAGTAAAGTTGGCTCCAAACGTTGGTCTTATTCTTTAGAAATTCAAACTCGGTTTTGTCCACATACGGTTTTAGCTGATTCATCCTCATCAAGTAATCATTAAATTGCATCATATTTTGATACTGGAGTTGTGAGGCGGATATTCCATCTATAAGAATTATCTGAGAGCTGGTGTAGTTATAAAGCCTGGAACCTCTTTGAGACAGTTCTCTGACCAATAGTTTTTGCAGGTTAAGGGAGCAGAGATATTGCCCTATATTTCTTGGTTATATCCGGGACTTCTCCCTGCTCTTTCAGTATCGTGAGCTCTACAGCATTTTGAAACGTGCTTGGAACGATCGCTTGATCTGCTGAATTGATGAAAACGCTCTGCTGGGGACTGTTTAAGACCTCGCTTCTCGACGGAGACGCAGCACCCTCAGCGCCCAGATATCCTTGGGGTGCACTTTATAAATGCTGATTGATTGATTGCTGAGGTCAGAGATTCCATGACTGCTGGAGGGCACCGGTCAGTTGGTGACCCGAATTTGACCTTGATCATAAATTCATGAAGCCTGTTTATTTCTTCAAACAAGGATAAGGAGAGTAGAGTTATTTTAGACTTGACTTCAGAAAAAAAGCCTTACATAAGAAAGTAAGAGATAAGGAGGAAAATAGGAAATGTAGGAAGCTATTCAATGAAGCTAGAAAAACTGGGGCAATGAAATGAAAGAGAAGGCTTGGGAGAACCTTAAACAAGCTTCAACAAGTAAAGACAGCTCCCTATTTTGGCAGGGCGTGAACGCACCTTTTTTTACTAACAAGCCTGATGCGCCTTCCATTGAGGTAGCAATGGAGGAAAAAACTTGGGAGGATTTTCTTTTCAAATGTTTACTCCCTACTGAATGCCACAGAGAGGGAGACAGACTGCAGGCGAGAGCTCGCGGAGGGGATTTGGGGGGGGGGGGAGGGGCACCAGGGTTTTCTGCCTATTGACTTTCATATCATGCTGGAAGATGTAACCATGGCCACAAATGCAAGCTAGAGTGGCACGGCCCCAGGCCTGGATGGGGTACCAATTCATTTATTTAAGTCAATTCCGCAGCTCTGGTCCCCAATATTAACACAGGTTTTATGAGCCTGCTGAGCAAAAGGATTTATAGATACATGGTGCGAATCGATCATTGTCCCAATTTTTAAGAAGGGGGAATTGGGAAAAATCGCGGCTGCTATCGCCCGATATCCTTATTAGAGTCCCTTATGAAGGTAGCAGGAAGGATTGTTTTAGATCGGTTGCAAACACGGGCAGAAGAAAAACAATATTTTAAGTAATGTACAGTATGGTTTTTGTTAGACCTGGCACCTTGGCGTGAGTCTCCCTTCCACTTTTTGCTGATGTGCCTCCGATGTTTTGCTGGTTTTCCGATACTCAGGGCACTGCGCCACGGCTGATCCGTGCCGCAGTGCAAGTGCTCCCTACTGTAAATTGTACATGCGATTGGTATCCATGATTGGTTCTTTGGATTTACTGTTAGTCCCTAGTAAAGTGCACGAGAGAGTGCCGGGGCTTGTAGATGCCAATACTGCTGGTGGGCCTGCAGCGCTGGTTGCGCCACCCACCGAAGCAGCCGTAAAGATGTGTCCGGGAACTGCGACCGCAGAACCCGCGTGCGGTCTCGTACTGTCACGCTAGCTGGGCAAGTGTCCCCACTTGCCAGCACCGACCCTTCCCTTGACTACATATTAGTCACCCCTATGGTAGGCCTGCGGGCAGGGTGCGTTGTAGGTGCAAGGTAGGACAAGCCCTGAGATGCGTGGCCTGTCCTAGTAGTGACTTACGACCAAGACCGTATTTCACTATTGAAGGCTACCTGCTCCATTAGGCCAGACTGAGCTGCGAGGATTATTACACCCTATAATCCCCGCAGGCTCAAGGAGCATGGTAGCGAGTCATGTTTAGTATGCCTGAACTCAGGATGATAAAATATTTCTTGTAGTCAAGTTTATTTTAGTATCCTGGGTTTGCAAATGCTACTTTTAGAAAGTTAGCATTTGCTTGCTTAACCATTTCAGCCCGCCTCTGCTGGTATGTGTATCTGACTGTCTGGGATGTGTGAGTGACAGGGCTGGAGGGATGACAGGTGGTGAATGCGCAGATTACACCTTAGTGGGAGGTAGGAGTGCCTCTTGACTCGAACTGTCACTGTGCTCGGCCACCACAATGCTGGCTCCACCCTCCTGGGGAGCGGCGGATGACTCTGCCGGCACCTGGCCCAGGAAGGGCGAAGCCCCCATCAACAAGGTACTCTGGCCACCCCTGTCCGGACAATGCTGGCTCCACCTCCTGTGGGGCGTCTGATGCGCCTGCCCCTCACACTGAAAGCAGAAGCCGGAGTACACCCGCCGGGGTACTCCAGAACTGAGAGTGGCTATGCAAAGGCCCCCCTGGCCTGCGAGAACAAAAGAATTGGCCTATAAAAGAAGGAGCCCCGCTCCTTGAAAATTAGATCCGGTTTGGGCCACAGAAGGACTCTGCCCGACGAGAAGGACCGTGAGAGACAAGGAGGGGTGCTGACTCTTGCCTGTGTCTGGTGCCTTGCTGCTGAAGGAGAGACAGGAGAAAAGACTACGAGAAGACTTTTGCTTTACTTGTGCCAAACTCTGCTAAAGAGATCTCCAAGGGCTTGCAACTGAACTTGCCCCCTGACCAGCGTCCCAGGACCAGTGGACGCTACCCCCTTGGAAGAAAGCGACTGCGGGTGCTGACCATCGCCGCAGCACCGACGGAGGAATCTCCTCCAAGGCAACGACATCCACCTGACCACCGTGACCGGGACCCACAGCAACAGCGGGAGCAAAGTAAGGACCAGCCGCCGCTGGCCCGAACACCGTGATCGCAACTGCACCGGGAGCCCGAGAGCAAAGCGAAGGAGGACCCGTCCGGTCCGAGCTCTCGAGGTGACTACATAACGAGCAGCCACTCACCTGCAAAGACGGACAGTTGCCCTGTGAGAATCCGCAAGGTCGGTAGCCTGCCCGACAGCCCAGCTGTGAGCCCACAGCTGCACCGGCTCTTGGCTGGGTACGTCCTGCACTTGGGGACTGTACTGCCACTTGCCACCGTCGCACAGCCGCCGCCTCCAGGGTCGGAACGGACGACAAAGAGAGGACCCTGCCGCCACAGAACACCGCTGCCCCGGATGACCAGTGACCTGCTCGGCTGAAGAGCCGCAACGATCAGCGACCCCGGGAAGGCAACGCGACTTGGGACAGATCCCCTGGAAGCCGCCGGCTCCACAAGAACTTTGAGTAACACCGGCCTACGGGCCTCAAGAGAACTGCATAAGAACTGTGGTAACCCGATTTAAGTAATCTGCAACCGTTTTCATAAAGTACATTGACTGTATTCACAAGACTGCTTAAAATCTATATAAAGATATATATTTTTACAGAATACAGTCTGGTCTCGTTGTGTGGTGGGTTGGTTGTGAAGGTGTACTGTTGCAAGTGTTTAACCCTATGTGCCCCAAAGATTAGCCTACGACTGCTTAAGCCACACTACCTAGAGGGTAAGAAGAGGTTGTCTGGAAGGTAACCCTCAGCCCCGACGAGGAAGAGAGAGTCCCTGCTTGTCGCTAGTGTTGCACTGCGCCAACTAGAGCCTCCCCCTTCCTACATTGGACGCAGCGGTGAGGATTTCGAATTTACACTTGCGATACCTATACCTGAGCTTCTGACCACTACACAAGGATTACGGTCCAGTTACTTAGCCACAGACTTTGCTTTTTGAGTTTTGCCGAAAGAAGATTCCGAGTGCAGAAACCATGCCGGGCACAAAGAGCCTGGATGGAGCGGAGTCCACGACCTCCGAGGTGTTGGAGGTGGAGTGGGACCCCACCAAAGTGGATAAATATTCCAGGGACGAACTGAAGTTCTTTTGCAAGAAACTCAAGGTCCCGCACGCTGGCTGCAAAAACAAGACCCAGCTCTCCAAGGCCCTGAAAGCCTGGATCGAGTCCCGGAAAACCCCGGAGGAGCAAGATGTCCTCGCCGAGCAGAATGCGACGGAGGAGCAGAATGCACTTGGGGATCTAATCGATCTCGAGAGGCAAGACAGCGAGCACAGCTTTGGTAAAGGCCTGTCGCCAGAGGAGCTGGCGGACAGGAAGGAAACCCGGAATCACGAGAGAAAGTTGGCAGAAATGAAAATCCAGCTGGAGCTTGAAACCAAAAGAATGGCGCTGGAAGAGCGAAAGCACCAGATGGATTACGAAATAAAAATGAGAGAGATAAGTCTCAAGGAGAGAGACTTGGATCATCCTCCCTCTGGTGGCAGCACATCGCCAGTGCAGGTAGAGTCAAGAGTGCACATCCCGAAGGACGTAGTTAAGGAGTTCTTTAAGGGGGATGACATAGGACAGTGGTTTAGGGCATACGAGGTAGCCATGTCCTCCCACCGGGTCCCTGACAAGGATTGGGGAGCGGGGTTGTGGGGAAGGTTCCTTAGCGAAGGGAGAGATACCTTGCTAGATTTGCCCGTTGAGAATCAGAGATCCTATGCCCACATGAAAGAAGCTTTATTAAACAGGTACGGGCTTACCCCTGAAATGTATAGACAGAAGTTTAGGGGATGTACTAAGCGGCCTGGGAATACGTATGTGGAGTATGTGACTTACTTTTGCAGAGCACTGGATGGTTGGGTGAAAGGTAACAAAGTTAATGATTTTCAAGGTCTCTTTGATTTAATTGCATGGGAGCACTTGTCTGATCACTGTTTTCCTGAGTTACGCCAACACCTGATCGATAGCAAGCTGTCCAACCCGAGGAAGCTTGCTGAGGAGGCGGACCGCTGGCTCAGCACCAGGGTCCACAAGGGTCCCGTGGGAGATTCCGCCAAGAGTGGGCAGGGTCCCCAGCAGAAGAGTGGGGGGGACAAGGGGGGAAAACAGAAAGGGTTCCAAAAAGGCCCCCAAAGTAGTTCCCAAGGGAATCCGCAGCAGGGTTCTCAGCCTCCCCCACCCCCGAAGCAGAATGGGGCCCCGACAGGTAAACCTGTTCCAAAGGGGCCCTTCAATTGTTTCAAATGTGGCGAGCCTGGGCACATATCCAGTGACCCCAAGTGTCGCCTATTTGGAAAACCCGCACCCACTGGTGCTCCGCCCCGACAAGTGACTAGCGTTCACCTGGGAGAAGAAATGATGGTCCCGGGGGGTGGAGATCCCGTTCACATGACCCTGGTCTCGTTAGGAGACAGCGAGATGATCCCTACGAACTACCTGCCCTCTAACACTAAAAAATATGGGCAGGTGGTGATCATCAATGGTAAGGAAGCCGAGGCTCTTAGAGACACAGGAGCCAGTGTGACTGCAGTGAGGCAGCACCTGGTGTCTCAGGAGCAGGTTGTACCCCATGCCTACTGTAGGGTTATCAACGCTGATAATTCTGAGTCAGTGTCCGATGGCTCAAGTTCCCTTCGAGTGGGGGGGGGTCTCTGGTACTCTGCAGGTCTGTGTGAGAAAAACCATGCCTGTTGACTGTTTGCTAGGGAACGACTTGGAGCACTCCCCTTGGGAAAAGGTGGAGAAAACGACTCACCTGCGGATGGTGGGTCTGCCTGACTGGGCGTGCGTGACCACCCGGTCGATGGCAGCCAGTAGGGGTGATCGAGAGGTCCTGGGGCCTGATGGAGAGGCCCAGGAACCGGCCTTAGGGAGAAGGCGCAGGGGGCGTGGGAAACCGGCCCCTGAAGTTCCTACGGTCCAGGAGGAGGCAGACCTTGAGGGGGATGCCCTGGAGCCTACAGGGGAACAGATCGCCGAACTGGGGGACCTGCCTGAGCTGACCCATTGGCAGCAAGAAGGAGGACCCTCCAGAGAGGAATTCTGCAGGGAGCAGAAAGAATGCCCTTCTCTCATGGGTATGCGGCAGCAGGCTGCAGACCAGGCCAATGGTGTTCAGGCCAAAACACATTACGTGTACTGGGAGAACGACCTCCTGTATTCGGAGCCTAAGGCTGCTGAACCTGGGTCAGCCCGTGTGCTGGTGGTACCCCAGAAGTTCAGAGCCTTCCTACTGGGTCTGGCTCATGATGTGCCTTTAGCAGGACATTTGGGGATGGACAAGACCTATGACAGGCTTGTCACCCACTTCTACTGGCCCCAAATGCATAAAAGCTCAGACGCTTATTGCAGAACCTGTCCGACTTGCCAGGCAAGTGGGAAGACGGGAGGGAAGAACAAGGCTCCCCTCCAACCCTTCCCTGTGGTCGGTACGCCATTCCAGCGAGTGGGTATTGACATCGTTGGGCCTCTGGACCCCAAGACAGCCATGGGCAACAGGTTCATCCTGGTCTTGGTGGACCATGCCACCCGGTACCCTGAAGCCATCCCTCTGAGGACAGTGACGGCTCCCGTGGTGGGGCGTGCACTGATGGGAATTTTCTCACAAGTAGGATTCCCTCTAGAGGTGGTGAGCGACAGGGGGACCAATTTCATATCGAAATATATGAAGTCCCTTTGGCAGGAGTGTGGCGTAACGTACAAGTTCACCACACCCTACCATCCCCAAGGTAACGGGTTGGTTGAAAGATTCAACCGAACCCTCAAAGGCATGATCATGGGCCTGGAAGGTCCGATGAGGCGTAAGTGGGACGTCCTCTTGCCATGCCTGCTTTTTGCATATCGCGAGGTACCACAGAAGTCCCTAGGGTTCAGCCCCTTTGAACTGCTGTACGGCCACCCCGTGAGAGGACCACTGAGTTTGGTAAAGGAAGGCTGGGAGCAATCTCCCAGGAAACCTCCCCAGAATGTATATAGCTACATGCTGGCCTTCAGAAACCAAACCAGACGCTTCAGACAACTTGCCGAGGCAAATCTGGAAGCGAGCCAGGAGGAAATGAAGCGGTGGTACGACCAGAATGCCACTCTGGTCGAGCTTCAGCCTGGACAGGAGGTGTATGTCTTGGCCCCAGTGGAGCCCTGTGCCCTTCAGGATAAGTGGACAGGACCATTTGAGGTTGTGGAGCGCAAGAGCCCCGTGACATACTTGGTGGATATGAAGACGCCCAGGAACCCTTTGCGGGTCCTCCATGTCAACCGCCTCAAGCCCCACTTGCGAAGGTCCGAAGTGGGCATGTTGTTGGCAACCGATGACGGAATGGAGGAGGAGTCGGAGCCTCTTCCTGACCTCTTGGTGGCCTGTGAGAAGGATGGGTCAGTGGATGGAGTTAACCTCTCACCCTCCCTGACCGCCGAACAACAGGAGGACTGCCGCCAGTTGCTGGGGCAGTTTCCAGGCCTGTTCTCCCTGGTTCCGAGTGTCACAGATTGGTGCGTCCATGATGTGGACACTGGAGACAGCTTACCGGTGAAGCATAAGGCTTACAGGGTAACTGACAGGGTACGGGCCTGCATCAAGGAGGAGGTCTCCAAGATGCTTGCCCTCGGGGTGGTTGAGTCTTCCAGCAGTCCTTGGTCCAGCCCCGTGGTCTTGGTTCCGAAGGCTGCTGCGCCGGGAGCCACACCCGAACTCCGGTTCTGTGTGGACTACAGAGGACTCAATTCAGTCACGAAGACTGACGCGCACCCCATCCCCAGAGCTGACGAGCTCATTGATCGGCTAGGGGCTGCCCGGTTCCTCAGCACGTTTGATTTAACATCTGGGTACTGGCAGATCGCCTTGACCGATGGGGCAAAGGAGAGGTCGGCATTCTCTACACCAGATGGGCATTTCCAGTTCCGGGTCATGCCATTTGGAATGAAGAATGCCCCTGCCACCTTTCAGAGATTGGTCAACCAGGTGTTGGCTGGACTGGACGAGTTCAGTGCCGCCTACCTGGATGACATCGCGGTGTTTAGCGGCACCTGGCCCGAACACCTGCGACACCTCTGGGAAGTGTTGATGGCCCTGCGCAGAGCAGGCCTCACAATCAAGGCAAGCAAGTGCCAGATTGGGCAGGGTTCAGTGGTGTACTTAGGACACCAAGTTGGGAGTGGCAAGGTAGCCCCCTTGCCACTCCCAAGATCGAAACCATCCTGGCTTGGGAACCCCCCAAGACCCAGACTGCAGTGAGAGCCTTCCTGGGGTCACTGGGTATTACAGGAGGTTTGTCAAGGGCTATGGCACGATCGTGACCCCCTTGACAGAGCTGACTTCGAAAAAGCAGCCCAGGAATGTGATTTGGACTGACACCTGTCAGAAGGCTTTCGACACCCTGAAGACTGCCATGTGCACGGCGCCCGTGCTCCTGGCCCCCGATTTCTCCAAGGAGTTCATTGTGCAAACAGACGCTTCAGAGCATGGTGTAGGGGCCGTTCTTTCACAGATGACTGAGGAGGGCTTTGACCAACCCGTAGCCTTCATAAGTAGGAGGTTACTTCCACGGGAAAGTAGGTGGAGTGCAATAGAGCGAGAAGCATTTGCTGTGGTCTGGGCGCTGAAGAAGCTAAGACCCTACTTGTTTGGGTCTCACTTCCGAGTTCAGACGGACCACAGGCCCCTCAGATGGTTGATGCAAATGAGGGGTGAGAACCCGAAACTGTTGAGGTGGTCCATTTCTCTACAGAGTATGGACTTTACGGTGGAACACCGCCCTGGCACCGATCACGCCAACGCTGACAGTCTGTCCAGATTTTTCCGCCTTAGTGATGTGGAACTCCCTGGGGAAGGGTAGTTCCCCCCACATTTCAGCTGGAGGGGACACATGTTAGACCTGGCACCTTGGCGTGAGTCTCCCTTCCACTTTTTGCTGATGTGCCTCCGATGTTTTGCTGGTTTTCCGATACTCAGGGCACTGCGCCACGGCTGATCCGTGCCGCAGTGCAAGTGCTCCCTACTGTAAATTGTACATGCGATTGGTATCCATGATTGGTTCTTTGGATTTACTGTTAGTCCCTAGTAAAGTGCACGAGAGAGTGCCGGGGCTTGTAGATGCCAATACTGCTGGTGGGCCTGCAGCGCTGGTTGCGCCACCCACCGAAGCAGCCGTAAAGATGTGTCCGGGAACTGCGACAGCAGAACCCGCGTGCGGTCTCGTACCGTCACGCTAGCTGGGCAAGTGTCCCCACTTGCCAGCACCGACCCTTCCCTTGACTACATATTAGTCACCCCTATGGTAGGCCTGCGGGCAGGGTGCGTTGTAGGTGCAAGGTAGGACAAGCCCTGAGATGCGTGGCCTGTCCTAGTAGTGACTTACGACCAAGACCGTATTTCACTATTGAAGGCTACCTGCTCCATTAGGCCAGACTGAGCTGCGAGGATTATTACACCCTATAATCCCCGCAGGCTCAAGGAGCATGGTAGCGAGTCATGTTTAGTATGCCTGAACTCAGGATGATAAAATATTTCTTGTAGTCAAGTTTATTTTAGTATCCTGGGTTTGCAAATGCTACTTTTAGAAAGTTAGCATTTGCTTGCTTAACCATTTCAGCCCGCCTCTGCTGGTATGTGTATCTGACTGTCTGGGATGTGTGAGTGACAGGGCTGGAGGGATGACAGGTGGTGAATGCGCAGATTACACCTTAGTGGGAGGTAGGAGTGCCTCTTGACTCGAACTGTCACTGTGCTCGGCCACCACAATGCTGGCTCCACCCTCCTGGGGAGCGGCGGATGACTCTGCCGGCACCTGGCCCAGGAAGGGCGAAGCCCCCATCAACAAGGTACTCTGGCCACCCCTGTCCGGACAATGCTGGCTCCACCTCCTGTGGGGCGTCTGATGCGCCTGCCCCTCACACTGAAAGCAGAAGCCGGAGTACACCCGCCGGGGTACTCCAGAACTGAGAGTGGCTATGCAAAGGCCCCCCTGGCCTGCGAGAACCAAAGAATTGGCCTATAAAAGAAGGAGCCCCGCTCCTTGAAAATTAGATCCGGTTTGGGCCACAGAAGGACTCTGCCCGACGAGAAGGACCGTGAGAGACAAGGAGGGGTGCTGACTCTTGCCTGTGTCTGGTGCCTTGCTGCTGAAGGAGAGACAGGAGAAAAGACTACGAGAAGACTTTTGCTTTACTTGTGCCAAACTCTGCTAAAGAGATCTCCAAGGGCTTGCTACTGAACTTGCCCCCTGACCAGCGTCCCAGGACCAGTGGACGCTACCCCCTTGGAAGAAAGCGACTGCGGGTGCTGACCATCGCCGCAGCACCGACGGAGGAATCTCCTCCAAGGCAACGACATCCACCTGACCACCGTGACCGGGACCCACAGCAACAGCGGGAGCAAAGTAAGGACCAGCCGCCGCTGGCCCGAACACCGTGACCGCAACTGCACCGGGAGCCCGAGAGCAAAGCGAAGGAGGACCAGTCCGGTCCGAGCTCTCGAGGTGACTACATAACGAGCAGCCACTCACCTGCAAAGACGGACAGTTGCCCTGTGAGAATCCGCAAGGTCGGTAGCCTGCCCGACAGCCCAGCTGTGAGCCCACAGCTGCACCGGCACTTGGCTGGGTACGTCCTGCACTTGGGGACCGTACTGCCACTTGCCACCGTCGCACAGCCGCCGCCTCCAGGGTCGGAACGGACGACAAAGAGAGGACCCTGCCGCCACAGAACACCGCTGCCCCGGATGACCAGTGACCTGCTCGGCTGAAGAGCCGCAACGATCAGCGACCCCGGGAAGGCAACGCGACTTGGGACAGATCCCCTGGAAGCCGCCGGCTCCACAAGAACTTTGAGTAACACCGGCCTACGGGCCTCAAGAGAACTGCATAAGAACTGTGGTAACCCGATTTAAGTAATCTGCAACCGTTTTCATAAAGTACATTGACTGTATTCACAAGACTGCTTAAAATCTATATAAAGATATATATTTTTACAGAATACAGTCTGGTCTCGTTGTGTGGTGGGTTGGTTGTGAAGGTGTACTGTTGCAAGTGTTTAACCCTATGTGCCCCAAAGATTAGCCTACGACTGCTTAAGCCACACTACCTAGAGGGTAAGCAGAGGTTGTCTGGAAGGTAACCCTCAGCCCTGACGAGGAAGAGAGAGTCCCTGTTTGTCGCTAGTGTTGCACTGCGCCAACTAGAGCCTCCCCCTTCCTACAGTTTTATATCTGGTTTAGGAATCAACTAATTGGAAAGTACACTCAGGCTAAATCAGGGACAGTTTATTTGGCATTCGTCGACCTTACAGCCGCATTTGACTGCATTATACACAGTGAACTGTGGGGCGTTCTTAGTGATCTCAAGGTCGACCCAATACTAAACCAGTTTCTAAGACATACTCTGGTGCCACAGCTAAAGTTCATTATGGACTTATGGGAGAGTGTACCGCTCTGTTCAAAGTGGAGAGGGGAGTGAGGCAAGGATGCGTTTTGGCACCACTCCTGTTCACTCTCTATACCAAAGCATTGGAACAGGAGTAGGTGTCAAACGCTAGGGACCCGCCATATGTAAATAAGCGTCCGATAGTCTCCCTTCTCTACACTGATGATGCGTTACTTATGGCGCGTACCCAGATTGGTTTACAAAGGGCTCTTACTTTTTATACTAGTTTTATGGACAACCTGGGTTTGAAAATGAATGCAAAGAAAAGCTTTATAATGACTTGTGGGAGGGGGAAACAAAAGTGTCGAAGCTTTCAAGGTTCAGGGAGCAGGGTGGAACCTATTAACTCTTTTACATATCAGGGTGTCCTATTTAACCGTAGTGGGTCTTGGGCTCAAGTGATCAAGAATAGGATCCTTTGGTTTATGAAGTCTACTGTGGCCTTAATTAATTTTATGAAAAACTGGGCAAAAGGCCACCCGAAATTCTCCTGATAATCTACCGGGATAAATGCGTGAGCATAGCAACCTTTGGGCCGGGTATATGGGGATTTCACGATTGTGCACCAATCCAACATGTCGAAAACGCCTTAAGATTTCTCACCAGCACCCCATTTTTAACTGCCACAGAGAGGTAGGAGTATCATTCATCTCAGACTTAATTAAGGTACAACCTGTGCTGCTCTGGCATAGAATTTGGACGTCCACCAGCACAGATCTAAAAAAGGAAATCCTAACCGACGCAATGAAATGAGACCATGCCAGCAAGATTACTAGGCTAAAATACGTAAAAAACTTTATGCAGGATATTGGGCGTCCATAACACTTTTCCCTACTTGAAGCAATGAATTCCATACATCGGAAGGAATTCAAAAAAGCTTGTATGACTTTCCTGGAAGAGAACAGGCTAGCTCTGGAAATGAATAAACGTATGGTGGTTCAGGATCCAAATAATTACTATAACGTATAACATCCAACCGTATCTATTGTGTTGTATAGGGGGATAAGATGGGTACGTGTTAACATGTTTTAGAGTTGGGACCTTGCATCGTTTGATTAGTCACCCAGACATGAACAATTGGTCAAGGGAATAATGCCCGTGCCCCTACGATAATCTCTCCATAAACAACTATCCATGTAATCCTATTCTGTACATAAATGAACGACATAGATGGATTATACCTCTATTAAAACAGGGGGGATGGAGACAATGCCGTCCAGCTCTTTTGTATTTACAGATGTTGGAGAACTATTATTGCATTGGAACGATGGTGGGTTTCCTAAAAAACATACTGAGAGCAAGGAACATTTTAAATGTTTAGAGGTTTAACAGAAAATATATGGGACGTGTTATTTTTATGTTGACTAACTAGAAATAGAGACAGTAAATGAACTGTTTTATGAACTTGTACATATTTATGTTTACCCTTGTATTTTTAGAAGTGAGATGAGATGTTTTTAATTGACTGCTTTTATGATTTTAAAATCGAATAAAGCTTGTTTTGATTTGATTTGACTTCAGAATTACTGCTGCTGTATTTGTTTATACTATATTTGAAGAATTTTTTTGTTAAGCATGTAGATTGTCACAGAATGCCTCGATAGGAGTCAGGGAAGTTCTCATTTCATCTGGGGGCGACAAATCATTCAGGATATAAAAAATAATTTTTATTATTTGCCTATTCAGAGGACTTTGCATTAGCGGTTTTGCCTTTATATTCTGCAAGCTCAATTTTAAATTTGATTTTTCGCTCTTCATCATCCCTTTCCCGCCAGTTTCGAAGCAATGCAGGTTTCGCCTTCTTTAACTCTACCTTGTACCAGAGCACCGGTCTGATGCGGTTTATAACTAGCCTGTCTGAGCCACAGAGTGGATTATTTTTCTTTGGAGAGAATGTCTTCAATTGATGGTAAGTGGGGCAGGGGTGGGATTGTGAGAGTGTTGATAACACTGGTTCTGTATTAATGTATCGCCATGTGTGTATGGTTTCATTTGCTGCTTGTGGATCAAGTTAGAAAAATCTACCCGAATAAAACGCTGATCAAATACTGATTGTACGGTATGCAAGGAGGGATGATTATATTGGATCGATTCAAATTATATGCCCAGATCAGATCTTAGGGACTTCATTTCATGTGATCTGAGCATGTAATTTGCTGGTGTAAACGCAACATCATTAACTCAGCAAATTCATTGTCTTTAGGGGCTGAGTTCAGGTCATCAATTCCAAACTTGAGAAAGGAAAGCAGATCTACCCCTTCAGTTCGAGTAATTTGTAAAAGAGATGAGTGGATCCACTGGTAAATAATTGCTGCTATCTCACTCCTTCCTCTGAGCTTGTTCTCTTTTGGTTATCTTCGGGTTTGGCTTCTGGAGATGTGGAGTAGATTCCTCAAACAACCAGGTTTCAGTTAAGAACAGGATATCCGTCTTAGGAGATTCTAATATTTTGAGTATTTCCACCTTATCTTTGCCTAGGGAGGGTGGGTTTAGTAAAGTCGCTTTTAACGACTTCTCAATCTGAGGATGTAGAAGCGTCTTATTGTTTGTTGGTCCGCAGTGAGTGCTGTTGAGTGCCAGATTACCCTATATGTGTGGCTGGCATACACGCCATTTGCTTCTAAAGACGAGGCAAGCATGGGGGAGATACTAAAATCTGTGTACATTAAAGACAATAGATCCTTTGCTGATTATGAGAAATATTGAGTATACTACGTGTTTCCTGGTCCCAGCGAATGTGGCCAGGCGTGCCTGGGAGCAGACAGGCTTGTCTTTGGCAACATTTTTGCAGCACACACACAAAGAAATTGCTCTTTAAAAACTCCATTCAACTGTATACTCACAGATGTGACACAAACTCCAACTCTCACTTGTACAGCCTCACACCTCATTTATAAATGGATTAATGTAACAAACCAGATATCTCTTAACCACATCTTCAATGCTGCACAATTACACAGGCATTATGCTCTGCCGTGCACACACACACGTGAAACACAATTCATCCCCAGGCACAAAGACCTACACACTGGAAATTAGTAATCAGACGGATCAGTCGCTTACACACTCATATATATAATGTATCCACCCGAGAGGCCCAATCATAAACAAGCACATACACACCGACTCGCACACACAAATCACTTCCATACATTCTATATTGAAAGGTTAGACTTCGTCCAAGCCATTCACGAGCATCACCTACTCCCAGAGACCTACACACAGGGTGGGCACAGGGTGGGCACAGATCTGCACAATCACATGTAACACCTCAAATAATCACGGGTCACTCTTCACACAGAGTCTGAGGCAACACTGCATCTGGAATGATGTTGAGGGAGTTGGAAGGTGTCAGTATCTGAGGAGGAAGCGATCTGTGGATGGAGCATTCTGTAAGAAATAAATTCCTCCTTTCTATCACTATCATGGACACGCGATACTTCATATATTAGCGACGCGCGGAAATATGGAAAAATGTACAAGGCTTCAATATCGCATTGTGAGAGTACTGAGGGTCTGTTAATTTTATATTAAAAAAGCAATTGAAGTAGGTGATAACACGGAGAAACATTGTCACTTCTTCAAACACTCCACACATTGCATGTGCACTGCACTTCACAGCACAAAAACAACCTGCCCTGCACTTCACAGCACAAACACCACAACCTGTGGAGTGTAGAAGGATTACTCTATGTATAGGATTTTGTACTGTAATGGTGTGTTTCCAGTACTAATCCTATGCTTGACAGCACACACTCCTCTGCCCTATGGTGTAAAGGTTTTGTGTGGCACTAGGTAGACTGTGTACTTGTGCCTGGGCAGTGTGCAGCAGCGTGCTGTGTTTCATAAATCTGGCTCAGCACTGCTTTATCTCCCTCGCACATCACAGCACTGCACCTAACTGCTGAACTATGTTGCACTAAAAATAATGTATCTGCTCCTTACTGTGCATGTGTGGTCTGCCCAGCCTCAACCCTCACATTCTCTTGTGCATGCTTGGTCTGCCCAGCCTCAACCCTCACATTCTCTTGGGCACGCTTGGTCTGCCCAGCCTCAACCCTAACATTCTCTTGTGTATGCTGGTGTGCCCAGCCTCAACCCTCACATTCTCTTTGGCATGCGTGGTCTGCCCAGCCTTAACCCTCACAATCTTGTGGCCCCCCTCCTCCTCTGCCCCCACTCCTCCCCCATCCTCTGCCCCAGGGCCTCCTTCCCTTCCCTTCCCACTTCCACCTCTCCCTCCTTTGCCCCAGCCCCTCCTACTCCATCCACCCCCCTCCCCCCTCTGGGTCCTTCTCAGACTCACCCTCTGTCCTCCCTCGATGCTTCCTTCTCACTCAATTGTATCAAATCACTTCCGGGTCAGAGTCAGCGCCAGCAGCAGACCGAGCCTCTCCCTGGCCTTTGTAGGTAATAACGTCTGGGTCAGCGGCAGCAGCGACAGCAGAAGCAGCGGAGGCTGCAAAGCTCTCCTCTTCCTGTGAGGGTGAAGAGTCTCCGGGTCATTGGTGGCAGAGTCAGCACCAGCAGGGAGTCCTGCCAGGCCCAGCCTCCACTGACTCCAAAGCAGAGGTTTATAAATGTATCTTTGAACTAAATGTTTAAACATTTCACCCCAGACAAGAAAAAGAGCAAAAGAAAGTAAAGAGCGTCAGTTCATTTATAAATGTAAATATGAAAGAGAAACTAAAGAGCATCAGTTCATTTATAAATGTAAATATGAAAGAGAAACTAAAGAGTGACAGTTCATTTATAAATGTAAATATGAGGAGTGACAGCCACAGTTGTAAGAAAGGATCCAACTTTACATCCCACTCAATAAACCTGTCAGTTTCCAAGTCAGCCATAGTATTGAGTATCAGGTGTGGCGCAGCGGCCAGAACAGCTGACTCCAGAGCACAGGGCTCCAGGGATAGATATGGTGCAGCGGCCAGAGCAGCTGACTTCGGAGCACAGGGCTCCGGAGACAGGTGTGGCGCAGCGGCCAGAGCAGCTAACTCCAGAGCACAGGGCTCCAGGGATAGGTGTGGCGCAGCGGCCAGAGCAGCTGACTTCGGCGCACAGGGCTCCGGAGACAGGTGTGGCACAGCGGCCAGAGCAGCTGACTCCAGAGCACAGGGCTCCTGGGATAGGTGTGGCGCAGCGGCCAGAGCAGCTGACTTTGGCGCACAGGGCTCCGGGGACAGGTGTGGCGCAGCGTCCAGAGCAGCTGACTCCGGAGCACAGGGCTCCGGAGACAGGTGTGGCGCAGCGGCCAGAGCAGCTGACTCCAGAGCACAGGGCTCCAGGGATAGGTGTGGCGCAGCGGCCAGAGCAGCTGACTTCAGCGCACAGGGCTCCGGGGACAGGTGTGGCGCAGAGGCCAGAGCAGCTGACTCCAGAGCACAGGGCTCCAGGGATAGGTGTGGTGCAGCGGCCAGAGCAGCTGACTCCGGAGCACAGGGCTCCGGGGACTGGTGTGGTGCAGCGGCCGGAGCAGCTGACTCCGGAGCACAGGGCTCTGGGGACAGGTGTGGTGCAGCGGCCAGAGCAGCTGACTCTGAAGCACAGGGCTCCAGGGATAGGTGTGGCGCAGCGCCCAGAGCAGCTGACTTCGGCGCACAGGGCTCCGGGGACAGGTGTGGCGCAGCGGCCAGAGCAGCTGACTCCGGCGCACAGGGCTCACTGCTTGAGCCCCAGCATTCGCCGCAGCTCAGCATCATGTGACTCTGGGCAACAGCTCACTTAATCTCCCCAATGGCCCCAGCGCCTGGATACCCTTAGGGGCGATAAGTTACACTTTACAAATCTGCAATTTAGCGACATGCTTGAGTAAAGGAGGAGTTTGCCGAATTCAATCACTTTTAGGTGCTTTTATTTAATCTTGAGGGAAACAGCTTCTGTATTTATTGTTACTGGTTTTTCTTTTCCTAGGCTGTTGTACGTTATAGGGAGTGGGTGCTGATGGCTTCTTCCACTTATCTTCAAGGGATAAGGGAGTCTGCCTTTCTGTATTTAGACTAGGTGAAAGCTGTTCTTTGTTGAGTCTGTTTTTCACTTTCGTTTTGAATTTAGGTGCAAGAGTTTTCATGATGTTCCACCTGGGAGGAGGCATTTTCAAGTATCAGCCGTGCCAAGTGCCACGCATCAGGGGTTAGTGTAACACATTGTAGTGCATCTCACCACATTCCTGCACTAAAGTACATTTTCATACCTTTTTAGGTCGAGCCTGCGTAGGCTGCGCAGTCTCGCTGGCGAGATCTAATGAATTAGAGGGGCTTTGAGTATCAGGCTTTAAGCCCCGACTCTCTTTCCCATTGGCTGGCGTCACCGTTTATGCTAAACGGTGGCCAGCCATTGGGAAAGAGCACTTTCTTACATAGACTTTTCTGTTTTTCAGACAGCCCACTTGGACGGGCTCATCCGCTTTCCGGCTGAAGTAAAAGCTTTCTTATCTTTATGGGGCCATGTGTTTGTCCCCATAAAGATAAGAAAGCTGGAAAACAGAAAAGTCTGCGCACCCCTTGCCTGTAGCAGCCTCTGCTGATCCGAAGACGCTCCAGCTGGCTCACCGCCCCCGGTACACGGATGTGGGAGGTAGCCATGGGTACGTCATTGTTCGTCGACGGGGACGCATTGTAATGGGGTAAACTGCTTTTAGCGTGCACGTGCTCTCCATTTTAGAACGGGAATGCTACTCGTACAATACAATGAAAGGAGCACAACCAGTTTCAGGTGTGGCGGACCCTCTGATTTGTTTTGACTGTCCTTCTTCCTTACCCGTGCGATCTGAAAGCATAAGGACGCCCACCTGCTGAAGTCATTCCCAGTAGTTGTCAGCTGGTGGTTTGTGATTCGGGTGCCTCCGAGCGGTCGCCGGTGGTAGCACCAGCTCGGTGCTCTGCCTCTCCTGTCAGTGCCACGGTGTCCGGGAACCCCACAGGCTGTTTAGCAGAGCTAACCCCAGGCCCGGCTTGACCCTGGAGCGGCAGTGGCGGCTGGAAGAGCTGAGCAGGAACTCCTGGCAGCGGCTGCAGCACTCCAGGATGTTCTCCAAGATCACACCTATACTGCAGCACGCCGTGGAGGCGGTAAGCAACCGGGCAGAAGGGGAGTGCTTGCTACCGGTCCATGCAAGTCCGGGGATGTTCGGCCTAGTCGTGGAGTTGCGAAAGGAGGGAGGAATGGGGTCATTGAGAAGACAATAGTCTAGATATCCACTATCTTCATGAATGTACGGCAGGGGCAAGGCCTGGAGGCGCCACTGAGTAGACCCCAGTAGAAGGGTGATAAGAAGGGGAAGCCTGGTAGGTGAAGTCGAGGATGAGGCCTAGTATGAAAGGACATGAGCATTGTGAGGAAGTGTAGTGTAGTTCCTAGTTTCCCACTAGGCCCTGCGCATTGGAATAACATAAACAGTAGTATCGACGTGGAACTGCGGATATTCCAGGCCTCCACTGACTATGCTAAACTTAATTGGGTGCGTTACCAACTAGCTCAGAGGTCACTGGAAACTTTCTTCTCTGCATGGGAAGTGATCAGCTTCCCTGGCACAGATAAGAAGGGATTCAGCTTTCCAACAACCGTGCAACATGACAACTTTGCTCCTCAGATCAAGAGTCAATCTCTAGGGTCGTGTGAAACAATAGACATGTATTTCACTCAGTCAGTCTAGTGCAGTTTACTTTCACGAGATGTAGAGAATAGAGAGACGGGCGTTTGTCAATAAAGGGTTAACATTTATTGAACAGTCTTTCTTCTCGTACAAGAGAAATGTATTGCCACAATTGCAAGACTTGTTATTATAAAAAGTACGTACAGTAAGATAAGGATTGCGAAATAATACTGTAAAAGCATTGATATGGTTTCTTAGCCGTACAATGGTTTAAAAGTAATAAAACATATATACATTCATATATACATTAGGCTAACATACTCAACTGGTGCTTCTAACTACGCCTACCCCAGTGTGCCTGACCTAAGCCTAACACGTGGAAGGGGAGTAAGTAAGTAGCTTTAAGTTAAGTTGGTTTTGCCAAGGTTTGCTTCAAGAATTCTCATCGAAGGGTTTAGTCAACACCATACCTCTGAATAGAATGATGGAAGTCTGGTATTTCCTTCAGGGGGCACTCAATATCCCAGTCACCCGCGAGGGCAGACCGGAAACGCTGGAGCTGGATTTCTCTGCAGGAGAAAGGCAGCGGCTCTTCTTCAGCGCGTCGGGAGGAGGAGGCGGGGGACAGAGTCCGTGGCAGCTGGAATCTGCTGGGCTTCTTTCGCAGAGGGACGGCTGTTCAGCTCCTAAGCGTACTGCACCATCGGTCGCGCTTTAGCAGCGATAATGGTATCAGTAGCTTCACCACCAAGGGACAGCATCAGCGTACTGCCTGCAGCAGCAATGGGATGCACAACAGGGTGCACGGCAGCTTACAGCAGCACGACAGCTTTCAGCTCACAGCTCACATTGCTTAAGGCAACGTTGGTAATATTTATACCTGACAGGTGCCGGGTTTTACGCAAGTTTGCTGGACATAAGACGTCAATTAAAGATGTCACTAGGAAGTGATAGTTATCAGTTGCTCATTAGAGTTCCATTACTAATCAAAACACAGCAAGCGGGGATTTCCAGGTTTGCTGAGTTTTTATCTTGTTGAAGAACTCAGAGTGTTAATCTAGGAATATCAGATAGTGACTTCTGCTCTGTCATTGCACTAATTGGTTGCAAAGGAAGTGGCAGAGAACTATGCTGGAATGTGGCTCTGTTCGTGTGAGGCCAGAGATGACTTTTCAGAAAATCGCACTTGAACGGTTATGCCAATATAGGGAATAAATGGATTTATAGCCGAATATGGGCATAAGGTCGCAGTATCGATCAGGAACCTAGATAAACACGCAACACCCACTCCACGTATTCATGTCCATCAAATTACTAAAACTAGAGCAATTAGATGCATGTGTAACATTGCCCACCCCAAAATACATAAATGCATTCGAAATAGGCGTATTTGTAATACATGAATTTCAGGTACTGTACGTTTTTGAAGCATAGAAATCATTCAAAAATTATTGCATATGAAATCAATGAACGATTATGCAAAAAGAATTACACATGAAGTATCTCTGACAGAAGAAGGGCGAGATAAATCATCACATATAAATGCATTGCAATAAATGTGCTAGAGGCTGATGTAAGTTTGTTATGTCTCTAGATGTGATTTTAGAAATAGAAGTTTGAAGCTTCTGTTCTCTAAGAATAGTTTTTACGTTAAGCAAAGAATTGTTCGTGCCAAAAAAGGTCAATATTAAAAAATGTCCAATTCAAAAGAATTAATGCTTGAACGGGAAAATAGAGTTCCAAAGCTTTTAGCAGTTTTTGTTGATCAAAACTGAAGGCCGAATTCAGAGTTCATGGGAACGCTGTGTGTCGGAAAGCTTCTCCAAAGTTATTGTTTCTGTACGGGTGAGAACATCGTATCAGACAGGCTCTCAAAGAATTGGTCTACAAAATCAGGTGACAGTTCAACCAAATTCGATAGTGCTGTAACTTGGCAGGTGTGAGAATGATTGCTGTCATCATAGTCTGGATCAGCAATGCTCACAGAAGGTCGTACCTGGGTGATGCTGCTTTTGTCACTCGCTCCACTGTTACCACCTAGTCGTAGCACAGGAGTCTCAACAAATGCTGTCATCAGGATTGGTAGCCGCTGGGGACAACACAATGCGTGAGCCGTTATTGGACTGAGCAAAGTATCGACGTCCATTGGTACTGCTGATGGAAGTAAAAGACAGATGTCCAACACGCATTCATCGCCGCAAAGCATACACCTTAGTACCGGTAAGATACAGTTCTGCCATATAGGTCTGAATGAAAGGAACCAGGTCATGTTTAGATCTCTCAGCCTGGCCAATCCAAGGACGTTAGTTATCCTGTCCCGGTAGCGCATTGCTAGGATTGTCTATTCCATTCCCATGGGAGCTATGTCTGAGCCGAGGCTTGCCATAACGAAGCAGGAGGGTCAAAAATAAAATCCCTGCGACAAGTCCCAAAAATAATGGTATGCCGCCAAAAACAGAGTGTACAAAATTAGGAACGATTCCCAAAATTGCCTGAAAAGGTGTTAGCAGTCCCGTAAAGACTGTCTTAAATATGCCTGGGATGCTTGTTGCACTAGACATGTTAAGCAGTTGGCTCAACATTTCTACGAAATGCACGGGGCAATTTGTTGATAAAAGGTCAAAGTATTGTGGCCGGCCTGGCGGTTGTAGGCCCGTGTTTGTTCTTTTATTCATGCACAATAAAGGTTTTCAAAAATTTAAAGAAAAAAAAAAAAGGTCATGAACTTCAGTAGCTGTCCTTGCAACTAGAAGATCATACGTCTCTTTTGATGACGTTATAGGCACTGTTGTCTGTAAAAGTACAGATTTCATTTTGCTTAATGTATCAATTCGTATAGAATAGAGATTCAGACGAGGCCAGATGGGAGTCACTGTGTCTGCAGGCCCACTCGGGAACAATGCTTGCATACAGCATTCGACCGTGGATGTTACTCTTACTAGATAACTTTTCCCTGGCACAAGGCCACAACATCTGTGATCCGTTCTAAGAACGTAACTCCCGTTTGAGAGTTGCATAAAGAAGGGCTCTATCTGAGTTGCAGGTGTGACTAGCTGGTGGCATGAAAGGTTGTTTGAATTTCCATCACATGCTCCGTGTAAATTAATACCCTGACACAAAAGTATACCGCTTAGTGAATGTTTACAGTTGTCACCACTAAGAAATACATTTTTGTCGCTGTCACTGTAGCAAGAATGTGTGTATGGTAATTTCCATTCAGATTTTACATATCCTTTACCCAATTGTTCATACTGGCCAGCAGGTATGTACTCAAGGCACTTTTTAAATCGGAAAGTTGTTATCGGAATTGTGATAATTCCGTGTATTATCCATTCAATGACAGGACTCTCTGACATTGTCAATGGTAATCTCTCGAGTTTTTCGATGCTCAGGATTGTATAGTCTGCTCCTTTCTGTGCCAAACTGATCTGTTTATCACTAAGGGTAAAAATGGAAAATAATGACGTTGTGTTGATTAAACGCCAAGGCACATAGCCTGAACGAAGATTTTGCAGCGTCCAGCCTAATTCTATAATAGAACGTAATTGCGACTGGCCACGTTGTAACATTAGCAAGTCTCTGTCTATCACATCAAAGGCAGATGATACAATATTGTCCAACGAATATATTCTGGAAGACAGAGTCATTAACCCATTGTCTACCACAGAAAGTGATTTCTCCAAATTAATACGATCAATTTCTCGTATTTTTTCAGCAGTTTCAATTTGCTTTACTTTCCAAGCCTCGTTGTTAGCAGCATAGATACTGGTCGCTATGAAACGCTTTTGACGCTGTCTGCGTGGTCCAAGAATGAAATCGCGCAAATCAGCACCATCTTTTAGTAAAGACAAGTGTTGCTTAATTTCAGCCAGTGTGGATGTTGTTAGCCATTCAAGGCAGAGTTTCCCTACACTGTATGTTGTTATAATCCCTGGATGTTGTCTCTGGGAATATCTCGAGTCTAATCTGGTCATTTTTAACCCCTGTGTTTTATTCAGGAATCTATCTTGACAGCTGTTTGTGTCAGTAGGCCAGATTAACCACTTTTTCCAATCAGGATGTGATCTGTTAAAATGTAAAATTTGTGACACGTCTAACTCAATATCTGTAGTCGTATTCTCAGGTATTGGCTTTGGTATAGACGGTGTTTTAAGGTCTTTGATCTTAGCTAGGCCAAGACAAGATGTTTGGTGTATTGTGTCATTTAAAAACAACATTTGTTCTGGTATCATGCAGGTTCTAAATAGTGCTTCAATGCCTTGCACCTGCCAATCTTTTGTACCCCAAATTGTTTTCGTTTCAATATTATTTTTCCAATAATCAAAACCAAATGTCATCATTTTGTCATAAAATGCTTCTGAATATATCAATTTAGAATTTGTCAGCATTGTTTTCATTCCTGTTTTATCTAACAGTTTGTAATAAAACGTTTCTGCATTACTGGTGTTAAACCCTGAGAAGTATTTGAATTTCTCAAAAAATGCTTTAGAACTGCTTTTAGGTGGTGTAGAACAATGTTCCCATTGATTATACATAAAAACATTTCTAGGCTGTGCAGATTTATGCAGGTAATGATCCCCATAGTGGGTGTAACAGAATAACTGCTCATAACTAGATGAACCTTGTAAATAATCATGATCTGTGAATCTAGCTGACATTACTAAATCAGACATCATGTCATTAATACTGTTAAAGTCCCAATCATCAGAGAATGTACTAGGTGTCACAAAGTCACTTAAGGAAACCTTTAGTTGATGAGGATACTTCAGGATTTCGACCGGACCATATATCTCATAGTCTGTTTTCTCCCATACTACCCCACCAGGTATTGGAATTGCTGTGACATTTACTGTTGACAGTTCTCTTTTCTTCACGTGGGATGATCTGTGTGGTTTCAGGACTAGGTTGATGTTCTGACTTGCTGTGTCCATTCAATTGTAATAAACTTCCCTAAAATTAAAACTAAAATTAGGCATAGTAGGAGTATGAATACCCCTGAAATAATCCAATGCTCAATCAACAGTGAATCCAGATATAATTCTTTGATTTGTTGAAGGAGTCCTGTAGTATTTTCTTTAGAATACTTTTTTGTTTATGGCATCACTTCGGGGTCGTTTTGATCTTCAGAGAAGTTGTCGAAGTTGATGAAATAACCAGAGGCAGTTCTGTCAATTGATGGGATTGTTCTTTCAATCTGTCTCTCGGTAGCACTTTCTGATGCCACATCATTGTAGACTGGTGTTGTTTCTTGATGAACTGTTTCAATCTGTGTTTCAAGAGGCACGAGTTCCATGGCATTATTGCATAGTCCTTCATTGTGCACTGCAGGCTGATCGAATGTGATGAGTCTTTCAGTTTGAACCTCTTGGATTGTTGCAAGTTTGGGTATTCTGTTGTTTCTTGGGAGTCCACTGGGCCTACTGTTGATTATAGGCCACATGCTTGTGGTTTTACCAGATCGATAGACACGACTCGGTTCTCCTTTTTACCAGCAAGGGGCGGTAGCACAACTGATCTTGTTCCGGTGACTGCCAAGACAGGTACTGCTTTTCTGTAAGAAGGCCCAAATTCCTTCTGAACCGCAATCTTTTCTCTGACTAGATCCCCAATCTTTGGTGCCTCGTCAGTGGTACTTGGCTGTTGCTTTAACTTTATGTTGCTTAATGATTTTCTTGTTTCATTCAGTTCCTGTAAAACAGCCAAACGATCCTTTACATCAAAGTGCGTTGTTTCTTCTTGTACCACTGACATCTGACTATCGAGGTCCTGAATACGCATTCTAATTCCGAACAATAGTTCGTATGGGCTGAAACCTTTTAGAGAATTTCTTGGTATGTTGTTAAGACTAGTTTGGACACTTATTAAATGTTTGACCCACCCAGCGCCTGAACCTAATACCTTCGCTGTTATAGATTGCTTTATGTCACGTTTTTTTCTTTCTACCACACTGTTCCCTTCCGGGGTATGACGGACAAGAATACCACAACCCAATTCCCATGCTGGCCATGGCCTCCTTATAAGCTCGAGAGCTGAAAGCAGGACCCTGATCAGAATGGAACGTGGTAATTGCGTATGTGCCGATAAAGACTCGCAAATCTTTTATAACCGTTCTAGCGTCAGCCGAGCGCTGGAGGCCTCATTTTTTAAGTGTGTTTAGCCTTAACTATTAATAGGACGCAGGATGGGGTGTAGGCAGCGTTACGCTCTTTCTGACTGGTAGCCGGTAGCATGGTCCACTACTGCGATCCCTACTGCAGTTTTCACAGTTGTTTGCATATATTTGGTGTTCTACACTCATTCCCGGCCACCAGTATACTGATTGTAATTCAGTCAGTGATTCCTTGATCTCTCTGTGCCTAGGACCCAAACCCATATGTGCGTCTGCTATTAAAAATATTCTCCTGTTCGTGTTTGGAATTACTCTGTCCCCCACTCCAGGGATTCGAGCAAAAGGAACGGAGTTTGCATCGATTACGTATGCATAATTGAGTGGATAGTTCACGGGTAGTGCTGCACAGTCGCCTTTTACGGTCGTTTTTACTGCCAGCATGGTTTCCCCGTCTATGTATTTATCTGTACGCTTTTTTGTGGCTACGGAAGCCGGTTCAGTTGCTTCCGCTGTGGCTGTATTAGCCAATGAATTCCCTGCAACGTGAACGCCATCACGTTGAAGACTCTGTGCGTGAATCACGTTAGTCTTTTGTAGTTCTTTGTGTAAAAGAGCTACCTGTTTCCAGAGCAATTTATGCTTTATTGTGGCACCTGTGTCATCTTTGTAGTTGTTTTCGATCCAACTCTGCAGCTTATTGTTGTAAGAGTTGACGCAAAAATGAGAATCGCACACTATAAGTGTCGGGAATTCACGTTCTGCATTTTCGAGCGCCATCTTTAAAGATCTGATTTCAGTTCTCTGAACCGAACAGTTTCTTACAGATTCAGTTTTTGTTACTTTCGGTCTGAATTTACCGCACAGCCAACGACCTTTAATGATCGCACATGCTGCATTGTAGGATTTTCTCTCTACGTTGAAATGCTGTACAAAACTATCTGTATAGATTATACAGGCGTATTGTGGGAGAGGCAGAATTTCGATTGGCAGAGGATATTCTTCTTCATATTCTAAATCATTCAGTTCTTCAAATTGTGGGGCGAAATAGTATTTCACGTCTTCCGCTCCTAGAGAATCTATGCACTGTATCCATTTCGGATCCAGTGACACTGTAGGCAGGTTTACTGGGCTGAATAGCGCTTCGAAGGCGGATTCCGCTGTAAGGATATTAATCCGTTTGCCGTGTGCTAGTTCTCTTTCATTTGCTAATGCCATTTGCACTGCTTTCACAGTTCTTTCTGTGTGACTGAATGTTTTTTCTGCTTGTGTGTACAAGTGAGATTTAATTGAAATTGGTAACTTTTCTCCCTCATTAGAGGTCAGGTACGTGAATCCGCATCTTCCTGGGATGACTCGGATTACAAGATCACATGTGTTGTCACGTGTATCTAATTTTGTTTTTGCTAACATGTCTGTTTGCAGTGATCTCAACATTTCTGTGTGTTTTTGAGTCCAATTGATTTGTTTAAAATCAGGTTTAATTAGTTCGTAGACAGGTTTAACCCTCTCTGCGTAATTTAGTATGTAAGTTCTTCCGAAATTCAGAAAACCTAGTATGGATTGTAAATTCTTCAGCGTTTTTGGAGCTTGGAGTACAGCGCACTTCTCTAAGAAGTTGTCCGCTAGGCTTTTCCCTTCACTTGATAATTCGTACCCTAAAAATAGTACTGTCAGATGGGCAATTCGAGACTTTTTAAAGTTGAATTTGTAACCCTCTGCTGCGAACCCAAGTATAATGGTGTTCACTCTTTTCAAGTGAGTATCCAAGTCGTCGTCTGTGAGATAGATATCATCTACGTAAGATAATCCCTCATCATCATAGATTTGTAGTAACTCTGTTACCCTAGCTGAGAATAGTCCTGGGCTGTTCTTGAACCCCTGTGGGAGTCGACAGAATTTTTTCTGCGACCCAAATGCAGAGAAAGCGGTCAAATATCTGCTTTCCAGTGCAATGTTTTGACAAAAGAAACCATTAGATATGTCTAATGTCGTTTTATATTTTTTCCTAACTATGTTATTCATTAGGGCTGCACTATGCGAGTTTTGTACTGCAAAAGTTTTGCAACATGTATTAAGATGTCTGTAGTCCAAAACTAGACGATATGAATTGTCTGGCTTGGAGACAGGAAACAAAGGATTGTTCATTTGAGAGGTGCATGTTTCAATCACCCCCTGGTACTCAAGTTGATCTAAGATCTCCCTGACTTGTTTTTTAGCTTCTTGCTTTATGGGATACTGCCGTTGGGCAGTTGGTTCACTTTTTAATTGGATTTTGTGAGGAGGAGAGTCCTCATCCCATCCTACATGATTTTTATATAATGCAGGTGCCTGGGCTACTGCCCATTTCCTTGCATATGTATATTTTTTGTGAATCGGAATGTGATTCGAGAAGGCAGGCATAATCACTTCTTCGCCACGAGGGCACTCCCTGACAAACTCCGGGGGCCAATCTTTTTCAGCTAACAGAATATCATAGCCTTTTGAGAGCTTATCCCAAAATAGACCCTTAATTTTCCTAGTCTTATCACCCTCCATACGCAATGGTATTTCGTATATTTTATGGGGCTCGCTAAGTCTGGTGTCGGCAGTTTCAACCTGAATGAATTCATTCGTGTCCACTGTCTCCAGATGACTCTTCAAGATCTTGCGCGCTATACTGATTTCTGCTGCACTGTCCAACATTGTCAATGCCCACTCCCCGTTTTTCAACTGTGTCCTCAGTATCCTCGGCATGGTTGATTACTCTAATACTGGTTACCTTCTTTTTCTGAAATTGAGATTTCTAATTTTGAGCAGGTTCCTTGTCTTTGGACTTGGTGTGCTCTCGTGAGTCTGACCGTCCTCTTCTTTCCGAATTCTGTGGAAAAGATCGAGAGGGACGTGTATCAATACTTTGATATCTATCAGGTTTTTTCAGATTATCCCTATTTCTAAGGTTATATCTTTTCTCAGAGGGCTCCCTCTGGGGAGACTGGCGTTCTCGAGTCGGAGTTCTTTCCCTCCGTCGAGGAGACCTTCCTCTGGACTGGAAAACTTTTCCCTTGGGAGTGGATTGTTTATTTCCATCCCAGCTCTTTTTAGGAGTGTTTGAATTATTTTTAATAAATAATTTTACTAACTCTCTATAAGCTTTTGTTAACTCTCCTATGTTAACTAAGAGTTCTTCTTTTGACATTTTTGCAATGTCAGGATGTGGTGTGTAGCCAGCTAGAACCGGCCATGTTGCTCCTGGTCTACCTAGTGGACTGAGCCTGGTTATGTGATCAGTATGTTTTAGGGCGCCATTAAACCAGAGCAGGTGCTCTTGAAATTTAAGTGGAATTTCAATCTCCTCGAAAGGAGCGTACTCTTCCGGAGGTTTCTCTATTTTGTAATAGTGAAACTCTTTTGTTATAGCGTTTACCGCTGGAAAGTTTATCCATGAATAGAATACCTCTGTCTGCCGATACTCGTGAGCCTCTATCACGAAAATTACTGTACCACCTTGAGGTGTCAGTCCGTTATCTATAAGTTTTAATGTTATAGATCTTCTTAAGTGGACCGGGATGATTACTGCACCCGGTACCATATCTTCGGAATCCTGCTGAGTTGCATTTACTGCGGCCCCAGTGGTTCCGTTATTTTCTCCTGGCATTGTTAAAATGCAAGGTTTGCAGAGTAGGTCTCCAAGGAGACAAAGATTAGGTGCACAATATTTTGGAACACTGTATCCTTCAACGTTAAATAAACCAGAGCTTTACATAGGAATCTCTTCCTACTAAGGTCGGGCGGATTTTAACCTTTCACCCACTCCAGACGTCTATTGGAGTATTTACGGGAGAAAGGGGTCTGTGTGAAATATGCACAACTGAGTTACTCTAACGTCTTGCGTTAGTTTATCGCCTTACCCCACGTTGGGCGCCATGTAGTGTAGTTCCTAGTTTCCCACTAGGCCCTGCGCATTGGAATAACATAAACAGTAATATCGACGTGGAACTGCGGATATTCCAGGCCTCCACTGACTATGCTAAACTTAATTGGGTGTGTTACCAACTAGCTCAGAGGTCACTGGAAACTTTCTTCTCTGCATGGGAAGTGATCAGCTTCCCTGGCACAGATAAGAAGGGATTCAGCTTTCCAACAACCGTGCAACATGACAACTTTGCTCCTCAGATCAAGAGTCAATCTCTAGGGTTGTGTGAAACAATAGACATGTATTTCACTTAGTCAGTCTAGTGCAGTTTACTTTCACGAGATGTAGAGAATAGAGAGACGGGCGTTTGTCAATAAAGGGTTAACATTTATTGAACAGTCTTTCTTCTCGTACAAGAGAAATGTATTGCCACAATTGCAAGACTTGTTATTATAGAAAGTACGTACAGTAAGATAAGGATTGCGAAATAATACTGTAAAAGCATTGATATGGTTTCTTAGCCATACAATGGTTTAAAAGTAATAAAACATATATACATTCATATATACATTAGGCTAACATACTCAACTGGTGCTTCTAACTACGCCTACCCCAGTGTGCCTGACCTAAGCCTAACACGTGGAAGGGGAGTAAGTAAGTAGCTTTAAGTTAAGTTGGTTTTGCCAAGGTTTGCTTCAAGAATTCTCATCTAAGGGTTTAGTCAACACCATACCTCTGAATAGAATGATGGAAGTCTGGTATTTCCTTCAGGGGGCACTCAATATCCCAGTCACCCGCGAGGGCAGACCGGAAACGCTGGAGCTGGATTTCTCTGCAGGAGAAAGGCAGCGGCTCTTCTTCAGCGCGTCGGGAGGAGGAGGCGGGGGACAGCGTCTGCGGCAGCTGGAATCTGCTGGGCTTCTTTCGCAGAGGGACGGCTGTTCAGCTCCTAAGCGTACTGCACCATCGGTCGCGCTTTAGCAGCGATAATGGTATCAGTAGCTTCACCACCAAGGGACAGCAGCAGCGTACTGCCTGCAGCAGCAATGGGATGCACAACAGGGTGCACGGCAGCTGACAACAGCACGACAGCTTTCAGCTCACAGCTCACATTGCTTAAGGCAACGTTTGTAATATTTATACCTGACAGGTGCCGGGTTTGACGCAAGTTTGCTGGACATAAGACGTCAATAAAAGATGTCACTAGGAAGTGATAGTTATCAGTTGCTCATTAGAGTTCCATTACTAATCAAAACACAGCAAGCGGGGATTTCCAGGTTTGCTGAGTTTTTATCTTGTTGAAGAACTCGGAGTGTTAATCTAGGAATATCAGATAGTGACTTCTGCTCTGTCATTGCACTAATTGGTTGCAAAGGAAGTGGCAGAGAACTATGCTGGAATGTGGCTCTGTTCGTGTGAGGCCAGAGATGACTTTTCTGAAAATCGCACTTGAACGGTTATGCCAATATAGGGAATACATGGATTTATAGCCGAATAGGGGCATAAGGTCACAGTATCGATCAGGAACCTAGATATACACGCAACAGAAGTGGACACTTTCTAGGTGAGTAACTGAACTGCATCGCTTGACTGAAGAGTGGACATGTCCAAGTTCCCTACAACCTTTGAATGCAGGGAGAAGAGGCCAAGCCATGTGAATCATGCAGCCTATGGCACAGGTAAAGAAATGAACTATCTGCAACTCTTGACATAAGGAGAGGTTACAGGACACTCTGAAGCTTCTGACACAGCATGCACAAGCAAGTTCCTGCAGCCCGTGAAACACAGTACTTAAGGGAAATGGATTAGCTTGCCATAAGCGGCGTAGTCAGTTACCCCCATCTTAAGAAAGGGTATCATGAGTGTTTTCACCTATGCCTGATTTATAATGACAGCAGAGTCTTTTTTTGGTTGCATTCCTGTATAGTTTTCCATTTGCTTTTCACAGTTTAAGTGGTTTCCACCATTTTAAAGTGATCCTACAGTAATGGATCTTCATGCAAAGTACATCAATTTTGGGCCCCGTGAACGAGAGCCCACAACCATATCATAATAAGATGAAGCCTCGGGGAAATGGCAGAATTGCTGTGTTCTCTTTATTTTGATCAGTGAGTTCGCCAATGGCCTGTCATATCCTTATAATGTATTGACAGTAGTTTATTTCATCAGTACAATAATGTATGGTTGTTATTGTAAATAGGATTGTCATATTACCTGATTGATAGTGACTTTTTGTACTGTTCAGAAGTGGGCTACTAACATTACAAAGTAATGTGTTTTAATGCAAAAAAGAAGTAGGCGTCTTAGGATGGTACATAATTAAGCAAACGCCTAATTTTGGTTGACACCCACCCACGCCGCCGGACACACGCTGGACCCCATCTTCTCCGCAAGCCCCCACGTCTCCTTCAACCACACCACCGAACCCCACTGGACCGACCACAGATGCATGCATTTCACCTTCAGGAAGCCCACCACACACCACCGCACCCAACAACTGCCACGCCGCTGCTGGGGCAAGGTCACCAAGGGCCAACTGACTACCACCCTCGCCCTGAGACCACCCGCCGACCCCACTGACCCCGACACCGCCGTGACTAACCTCAAACAGTGGATCAACGACTGCGTCAACACCCTTGCCCCTCTCAATATTTCCACAACCAACCACACCAACAAGAAAGCCGCCTGGTTCACCGAAGACCTCCGAACCTCCAAGCACACCTGTCGGAAGCTGGAAAAGAAATGGCTCTGCGACCGTTCACCAGACAGCCGCACAGCCCACAAGAACACCACCCGCAGACACCACCAACTCATCAGGACCACCAAGAAGACCGCCTTCGTGGACCGCCTAGACAACAACGCTGTGAGAAGTTGGCCTGATATGTGATGTTTCCAATTCTGGAACCACCTTGTATCAGTCCAAACAATCCCTTATGGTGTTTGGTTGTAAGTCAACCTTGTTAGACAAGCTATCCTAGGGTTAGCATGGACTAAGCAGCCTTAAAGGCTTAACTTAAGAGGTCGTGTTAAGCGAGCTGTTTTACCACATACAATCCTGTAATACCAAATGAAAGGACACCACACAAGTATATATTATAAAAATATATGGTTTATTTCTAAATTAATCCCCAGTACTCTTTATGAGCAAAGGGGCACAAGCGTTAAATCAAAAGCACAGTATAACATATAAAGTTGCACAATTATGGATGAGGGCGGGTGGCCACTCAAACCATATATAAAAAAAGTGGTATAAGAGATACCAATCGAACAGTGGTTAGGCCTAGGGCCTAGGGAATCGCTGGGAGCAGTCTGGATTAGCAATGCTGAAGTCGGGAAATGCCCGCGGGATTCGGGTGCAGCACGTAAAAGTGCGGCTTGCACCAATGCAATGTCAATGGTGCGTAAAAGTTACACAAAGTTAGTTTAAGGGAACTTCCGCTGAACCTAGAGGAACAAAACTTAAGACACAGACCCTAGAGGTGTGTACCAACGTGGGCACACCGGCGTTGCAATGTTACCTCACCCACAGGAAGTGGGTGCACAGGGTCGAAGTGGCGTCGGGTTTTGACACGCAGGCTCTTGGTGCTTGGAGCTGAAGATGCTGCAGGCGATGGGAAGCAGAAGTGTCCGGTGTGATCCAAGGGTGGATCGAAGTTGAGATGAATCTGAAAGCAGATGGGACAGAGTCTGGGTCACTCAGCAGTGACCAGGGTGGAACCAGGACGGAACCAGGCAATGTCGGGCGCAATCAGATGGTTGTCGAGAGGCTTCTCTCCGCTGTCTCGTGGGCTCTGGGGCATCTGCGACGTCCAGGAGCAGGTCACGATCTGTCCCACGTAGGTTCTCGCCGTCAGCACCGTCGGCTTCAAGATTGCAGCAAACAGCACTTGGCAAAAGCAATCCACGCGGAACCGGGAGATTGCTTCTCACTCAGACCAGGAGGGTCAGAGTGGGGGCTCCTTTTCACAGGAGCTGGTGCAGATCTGGAGCAACCAGAAAAGCAAGTCGATTTTGGGTTTTCGTCAGCACAGGGGCCACAAGCCAGCTGGCAAGTGACCGGGCCAACGCGTCGAGCCAACACAAGCAGAAGGGCCCCACGCAGCACTCGCCGAGTGTGGAGGGGGGAGCTTTGATGCAAGTGTAGCTCGGGGCTGGGGCTTCTCAAACCCCGGTGTACAGCTTCGAGGGTCACTCGTGGGCTGCACGGTCAGCGTCTCGTGGCCTTTTCAAGATGGTGTGCCCCCCGCTTCCGGTCACCTCCACGAGTCTCAGCTCTGCAGGGACTGTGGATCGGGCTGGAGGAAGGCAGGCAAGCTTGATCTCGTTGATCTCTGTTGCTCGAGTTCCGGCGGGAACTGCAACAAAGCAAGGGTCGAGGTGCTGGATGGTGCCTGTTTGCACAGGGTGGTCACTTCTTGACCACAAGGGAGATTCTTCAGTCTTCTACGTCGAGTAGTAGGTCGAAGGGTCCAGAGTTCGTTTCTTATGTTTCTTCAGGATTATCTGAGTTGCATTGGCACTGCTCCCACTCTTATTCGAATCTGGTGGGCTGGACATCCTGCTAGGTCCCCTCCTATGGGTGGGACCCAGGAAGGGGGTGGATACACCCCTTTCCTTTGATCCAGGCCGTGCTGGGACTGGGGCTGGGATACCCCAGAACCGGTTTAGCCGGATTATGCAAGGGGCAGCCTTGTGCTCCCCAGGCAGTGTCTGGTTTCTTTGAAACCTCCCTGCTACAATCCACTATCTCCTGTCTGGGGTGGTTTGACACCGCCCTGCGACAGGAAACCCTTTGTCCAGGCCACCATTTGCTGAGTTTCGGTCAGCAGCAGGAGGCCAGACCCGTGTCTGTGGCAGAGGCATCTATTTTGTGGATCTGAGGCTCATTTTAAATCAACCGCGTTTCAGCAAAGTAACATGTCTTCTCCCTCTAGAGGGGTGGAATGCTACCCCCCTCGCCAGAACTGACGAGGGGGTAGTATTCCAATTCGTATGACACCTTACACGACATGTTTTGATAAAGCCAAACCAAAGTTGCTATATAACCGCGAGGATTATAAGGTACTTAATAGTATATGGTATGGCATTATCCCGGATCAGCTTAGGGAGTTGTTCCCGACAGCTGCAGACAGGCTCAGCTTATGACAGAGCACCATCTCACATTAAACCACGCACTCTGCCTTCAGGATTGTCAAGGCCTGCCATAGGAGTGACTCTCAGGTTTATATGTGTCCAGATAGGTTTAGATATAGGCATACTATATATAAGCAAGGGGTGATTACACCACCTTGCCCCAGCTGAGTGATCAGCAAGTGGTGTCAATTTAAGAACCAGCCAGGGGTGGCAAAAGCTATGCTTCAGCCCCTGGTAGGCCTTGGTGGCACCTATGCCCTGGGCACCTATAGTGCTCTGTACAGGGGCTGATAAGGTGACCCAAGCCAATCTAGTTATGCACCTAGGGTACATGGAATCCATTTTACAGAGAGAGCAGACAGCCTGGGGCCCTGATTAGCAGGGAACCAGGCCAACTAAGTCGAAAACCAGCTAAACACAAGGTAAAAAATCTGGGGTAACCATAGTCAGGTAGCCACCTTCCTACACAACCCCCCCCCCCCCCCCCCAAACAAAAGGAGATAAGGCTATCCTTGGCCAGGTAAGCCTATATTGCCTGAGTGGCCATATAAAGAAGTACCTGCACTAGCATGGTTACCACCTGTCTCATGGTCCACTAAGCAGTCCCTCACCCTTGGGGTATCAGAGGGTCTCCACCATAGGGAATCACTACCTTGGGTGTGTTTATGCAAAGTCAAAGGCTGTTTGGATATGGTGTATTGAAGTGAGGCTCCACTAATTTAGGGCTCAGCTTCCTCCAATTATCTTCCACCATGTGTGCCTTTCTTTCTTCAACTGAGTTGCACTGTGCTCTCAGGGTCAGCCTCTGGCTACCTAACGCTGGAGGCTGGGTCCCTCTGTTTGGTTTGCTGGAGGGACAGTTCAGGTTTGGGCCCTTTGGGCCCCAGGTTTGGCTGTGCCCAACAGAATCCATCTGTGGGAGGTCCCTAACTACTTTTAAGGGGGCTCCCTCAGGAGTTTTTAAAGTCTTCACCTCACTAGGGCTACTAGTTTTGGTGCCCCTAATCTGTTGATGGGGGTGCTTTATTTGACAGGGGGCCCTCTGGGTCTCACTGTCCTTCTTATCCTCTGCAGCCCTGGGCTGACTAAGGCAAGGTAGAGAGGGGCAGGTTACCTGCTCCTGACTGGGTCCCACCTGAAAAGGGTCCACTGCCATCAGAGGCTCTGTCAGGCCAGGCCAAACAACCTCTGGGGCAGTTCCTTCATCAGGGGTTAGATCAGTTCCCTGAGGAGGCTGATCCTGTCCTAATGTCTGGTGAGGGTAAGATTTCTCTTCCTCCTCCATGCTCTCAGTTTGGGTGGAGTGATCCATCATTTCAGGCTTCACAACAACCGTATCTGTTTGAGTTTGGGCTGTGGCCATCACAGCCCCACCAACCTTTTCAGGAGGAGACTCAGTTTGGGTTTCTGCTGTTATCATAACAGCTTTGCTATTCTGTTTAGGAAGAGCTTCTGCTAAAGATGGGGCTGACGAGTCTTGCACAGCCCTACCAACCTTTTCAGGAAGGACATCTTGAATTGGGGCTATAGCCAGTACACCCCCACTAACCTTTCCATTGGAGTTTACCATTCTAGAATGGATTTCCTGTTCAACCTCAGCCCAGGCTGAGATTTCTAAATCATTACCCAGTAGGCAGTCTACAGGCAAGTTTGATGACACTGCCACTCTCTTTGGGCCAGTGACACCTCCCCAGCTGAGACTTACTACTGCCATGGGATGATTCGATTGAATTCCATCAATGTGTGTTACCTGGTATGTGGCACCAGGTAAAAGTTGCTTAGAGGGGACTATACAGTCAGCCACCATGGTGATGCTAGCCCCTGTGTCTCTAAAAGCTTCAACTTTCAAACCATTGATGATGGGTTCTTGTCTATATTTGCTCGAGGTATTTGGGCAATCAGAGAAGTTGGCAAACCCCATGCCAGTCTCATAAACAAGATTATTTGGGGATGGGGACCTGGATAGGCCAGGGTCCACCTGGGCTCCAAAAGTAAACCCACCCAGATTCCTGGGTGTGCTCCCACTTCCTGGGGGATTACTGCTGACAGTAACAGGAGGTGTTGGAGCTGGCTTTGGAGGTATATTCTCTTTATTGCCATTCTTGGGACAACAGCTGTCTGTTTTGTAATGCCCCACCTGTTTACAGTTATGACAATAAGGCTTTTTCTGTGTTGAAGAAGTGTCTTGGGACCCACCCCCATCCTTGGAGTTTTGGGGCCCTGGGGAAGTCTTTTCTTTATTTTTATCCCCACCCTTATCTTGAGGCTTGGTAGACTCCTTCTTCTGGTTACTGTCCTGATTCTTAGGCCTAATCCTGTTTCTGACCCATTTATCTGCCCTCTTTCCCAATTCTTGGGGAGAGGTCAAATCAGAGTCCACCAGGTGCTGGTGTAAGAGCTGGTTCTGACAATTACTTAGGATCTGCTCCCTCATAATCAAATTATACAATCCTGTGAAGTCATGTACTTTGCTGCCATTTAGCCAACCCTCCAGAGCCTTAGTTGCACAATCAACAAAATCAGTCCAGTCCTGAGTCTGTGTCTTCTGGGTGTCTCTGAACTTTAACCTGTACTGTTCAGTGGTTAAGCCAAACCCATCTATTAGAGCACTCTTCAGGACTTTGTAGTTTTTAGCATCCTCATGTCTGACAGTGAGGAGCTTATCTCTCCCTTTCTCTGAAAAGGAGTACCATAAGATTGCTGCCCACTGTTCCTCAGGAACCTGCAGTACCATGCAGGCTCTCTCCAGAGCAGTCATCCATTTGTGGATGTCATCCCCTTCTTTGTAGGGGGGCACAATCTTTGTCAGGTTTCTACTATCATAGGACCTGGGTTTCTCTTTAAGAATATTGCTGCCACCAGTGGAATCTGATCCACACAACTTTTGTTCTCTTGCTAAAGCAAGTTTAGCATGAGCCAAGGCTACCTCTTCCCTCTCTATCTGGAGTTGGACAGCCCTCATCCTGGCCCTATGCTCTTTCCTCTGGGGGGAAGTCATTCCCCTTTGAGATTCTCTTGAGACACTAGAAACATGAGAATCCTGTGAAGGAGATCTCACCCTTCTGTTGCCTGGGAGAATTAGATTATGGGATCTGGGGAGGTGCTGGCCCTCTCCATTCCCATGTAGGTCCAAGTTGGCTCGGCTAAGCCTCCCCACTGAGACCTGGGTATTCCTCTGACTCTGAGCAGGCTCATCTACTTCTGAGCCATCTTCCTCCTCTTCTTCCTCCTCCACCTCTGGGGTGGTCTCAGTCTCAGGGGGTTCACTCCATCTTCTGACTCTAAGGGAGCCTGACTCACCTTATCTAAGTCATCCTTTTCCAGGATGGCTATCAGGGAAGGAATGGTAGGGCTTCTGCCCTTCTTTAGCCCTCTTGCTGTGCACAAGGCACCCAAGTCTTTGTGGCTAAGGTTGTCATATCTGGAAGTTGCCTTGGTGGGGTCAACTATCACAGGGGCAGAGCCTGAAGCTCTTCCTGTGTCAGACATGGCTGCTAGTGAGGTGTAAGTGGTGCACTTACCTACCCTAAGTGTTTTCCTACTGTACCTTGCTAGTGAGTTGTAGTCAGGGTGTGCTAATCCCTTTAATCTACAACTACTAAGTTCAGTAGAACTTAATATGCTAAGCTTTTGATTTATATGTACCTAAGGTACTTGATGTGATCTTTCAATTTGATAAAAAGATTGCAATGGTAAAACAACAGCAAGCTCAAATCCGCACCGCTGCGCACCAATGTGAGAAGTTGGCCTGATATGTGGGAGAGACAGCTGAAAGCGCCGCCACCGCCGAGAGTCACGAAGGGGGCAAATAATACTTACCCTGACCACGCCCACACCGCCATGAGTCACAGAGACACCAGACTCGCGCCGCCGCTCCGGGGGACTACATCTCCTGGCAGGCCTCGCGGCGGCGCGTTCTGAGTGACGCGAAACGCGCCAGAGAGCGCCAACGGACAGGATAAAGCCGGCAGCACCCCGGCAGAGCGGGGGAGGGACAGCTGAAAGCGCCGCCACCGCCGAGAGTCACGAAGGGGGCAAATAATACTTACCCTGACCACGCCGACACCGCCAAGAGTCACAGAGACACCAGACTCCGCGCCGACGCTCCGGGGGACTACAACTCCCGGCAGGCCTCGCGGCGGCGCATTCTGAGTGACGCGAAACGCGCCAGAGAGCGCCAATGGACAGGATAAAGCCGGCAGCACCCCGGCAGAGCGGGGGAGAGACAGCTGAAAGCGCCGCCACCGCCGAGAGTCATTAAGGGGGCAAATAATACTTACCCTGACCACGCCGACACCGCCAAGAGTCACAGAGACACCAGACTCCGCGCCGCCGCTCCGGGGGACTACAACTCCCGGCAGGCCTCGCGGCGGCGCGTTCTGAGTGACGCGAAATGCGCCAGAGAGCGCCAACGGACAGGATAAAGCCGGCAGCACCCCGGCAGAGCGGGGGAGAGACAGCTGAAAGCGCCGCCACCGCCGAGAGTCACGAAGGGGGCAAATAATACTTACCCTGACCACGCCGACACCGCCAAGAGTCACAGAGACACCAGACTCCGCGCCGCCGCTCCAGGGGACTACAACTCCCGGCAGGCCTCGCGGCGGCGCGTTCTGAGTGACGCGAAATGCGCCAGAGAGCGCCAACGGACAGGATAAAGCCGGCAGCACCCCGGCAGAGCGGGGGAGGGACAGCTGAAAGCGCCGCCACCGCCGAGAGTCACGAAGGGGGCAAATAATACTTACCCTGACCACGCCGACACCGCCAAGAGTCACAGAGACACCAGACTCCGCGCCGCCGCTCCGGGGGACTACAACTCCCGGCAGGCCTCGCGGCGGCACGTTCTGAGTGACGCGAAACGCGCCAGAGAGCGCCAACGGACAGGATAAAGCCGGCAGCACCCCCGCGTCGCGGGAAGCCCGGGGCGAAGCCCGGGCAAAGGGCGGGCCCTCTACGGCCCTCATCGGCAGGAGGAGGCAGGGGCAGGGCCAGAAACGCTGTAGGAGTCTCTTCTGCGATTTACCTTCAAGTAAGTCTTGCGTGTGTCATCTAAATAATTTTTACAGTCTGAGCAATGTCTAAAAAACTTGTTGGAGTTCAACAAAACAAGATTAATAATTACCTGGTTCAGACTGTTCAGAAAATCAATATGCAAAGGAGGGAGTCATTGGGGCTGAGCCTATCTCCTGATTTGCTTTGTCCATCACCACCTATATCTGTTTCTATTCTGTCTGACGGAATCATAACGCAGGATGTTCATAGTGCAGACTCTATTGTTGACATTATATCCCAAGTTATACCTGGAACTCCGGAAAATGCAACCCCGGCTTCTGAGGGCTTGCCCGTTGAAGTTAACATAGACAATGACATTGATCACGACCTTGAGCAAGAAACACAGTCTCAGGTCTCCGTCCTAGACCAATCTCTCATAGGACATGTTGGTAGACCCAAACGACAATGTACAAAGAATCCTTCCAAGCGGGGGGGTTTACGCTCAGAGACAAAGCGGAAGAGGGCAACCACCCCAAAACAGAAACAAGTGTCTCATGTTGAGGACCATCCTATCTGTTCCTCTGAGGAAGCCCTACTTGATAAAATCGCTGATCTTATTGAGATGAAAATCAATACCATTGTTAAACCTCTCATATCCAAGAATGATAAATTGCAAGCAGAGGTCAAGAAGCTGGGTGCACTCCAAAACACAGTTGCAAGTGGTATTGAAAAAATAACTACGATAGTTACTCATCCGGGTAACAATTCTAGAGGAGCTGAAGCAGGAAGTGATATGGGTGTTGGAGATGGAATAGAACTGCTTGGGGAGAACCCACCGCAACCAACCCTAATAGCTATAAATGAGGGATCCATACCAGTATGCTCTTCAACAGATCCAACCCCCTCGGTTAACATTCCCCCAGCACAAATACAAGCACAAGCTCAAACTTATTCTACGGATCCCTTGCAATTTATCGTCGAGGCCACACCCGTGGTCTTGGTCCTCGCAAATGTTCCCCCATTGGAAGGGGGCATAGCTGAAAGTTCAAACTCACTCTGCAGCAAAGCCCTACATTGGTTAACTAGTAATATGCGGCTAGCACCAGGGGGGAAACATCATCTTGCTAGTGTGATTAAATCTGCAACCAGGGTTCCTTGGCTGGGAAATCGGCCAAAAAAATTAAAAGGGCACTGTGTGGCGGTGAGCTTTTCAAATCCAGACGTTCTTCCCAATATTCTTGCAAATATTTTCCTCCCCAACGAAGAAGAGGCACTGTGGTTCCCCTTACCTTGAAATTTTTTTACGGGGAACAGCAGAACGTATCTTTCCCAAGGACCCCTGCCCCAGGGTGGGATACTAACTGGGATTCTCACTTCAGATGGGGTCAAGATTTAAGGAACAACGCATCAGTTCACCGTCATCAACCTCCAATGTTTAACCCTGTTACACAGCCACTTGAACTCTTTAACCGCTTTGCGCCACTTTCTTTTATGGACCAAAACGACTGACTTTTGCCAGCCGGAGTTAATGATGTTGAGGGTCCTCAGCCAGCTCCTGGTCCGTTAGCTCATTCTCCTGCAGGCGTTGGGGTTCGCAGAATCATGAGCTGGAACATCGCCGGGCTTAGAGCTAAACTTAAAGATAAGAATTGGCTGGACTTAATTAGAAACTATGACATTCTTGCTTTCCAGGAAACTTGGGAAACATCAGATTGTTTGGCTTTAGATGGCTATTCTCATTTTTATGTACCTGCAGATCCCAGTAAAGCAGGAAGAGCAAGGGGAGGGTTGGCTGTATATATTTCACTTGATGTTAAAGGAAAACAAAGGTACATTAAGTCTAATTCTAAAACTGTTTAATGGTTGAATTGACCTCACCAAACTCCCATCCTATTTTACTTATAAATTTCTATAACTCCCCAGCCAGTCAATTTCCTACCGAGCATTAGGTATCCCTAGAGGATCTCTTATCTACTCATACTGTGAACAGTTCCCATGGGTATGAGGTGATCCTCATGGGAGATTTTAACATTCACCCTTGCCAGGCGGGTTGTCAGAGAGAACCAGAGGAATCTTTTTTATACTCCTCTATGCCACACTTTGAACATACACTTAGTGGTGAGGCTCTGGAACTGCTCTTGGCTACCTTCAATCTTCATGAAACATGTACCTGCTCTAATGACTTGAGGTTGCCGACATACGAGGGCAAGGACCGAGGCACAATTATCGATTATATTTTTGTATCTTTTAGAGTTCTTTCTGAAGTATTTGTTTATAAAGTATTAACTTCTGTTTTTAGTGATCACAATCCTGTGATTTTAGAGGTTTTAGCTCAGGGAGTCTTGGGAAATAGGATGTCTGACAATTTCTGTGCAACAGACCTTGTGTTGAGAGATCAAAATCGAAGGCTCAAATGGGACCAAGTTACCCCTATAACTTTCCTACAAGAAACATTGGCCAAGGTCGAAGGAGAAGTTGCCATTTGTTTAGACAACAAAAACTCTAGCGCTACTATGGTTGAGGCCTTCAGTGTCATCTGTCACCAAATTAATACAGATCTGACTGTGAAGGCAAAGTCCAACAAGACAAAGGGCCCCAAATGGTTTGATACAAACTGTTCCAAGGCCCATTCAATTTTACTCAAAGCCTTAAAGAACAAACCTAGAGACAGAGTATTGATAGCATCACTAAGGAAAAAATACAACCTAGCTATCAGAAAGAGGAAATCTGAGATAAAAGAGGAAGCCTGGAATAACCTGTTACTGCCTGAGACACAGAAAGACAGTGCTAAATTTTGGGCAGTGATAAATCACCCGTACTTTGTAGGACTAGACCATCAAAGAGCGGATTGTATTATCCCAGATGAACAATGGGTGACACATTTTAGTAATATTTACAGTCACACTAATACGACCTCAGAATGTGCATTACCTCTTTCTCAATCGTCAAATCTCATCTCTCCTTTTACTCAGGAGGGGGTGAAAAAAGCTATCAACGATACACTCTGCAAAAAGGCACCAGGACCAGATGGGGTTCCGGCAGATTTTTTTAAGAGCGCCCCTGACTTTAGCTCAAAGATCCTAACTAATATTTTTAATGCTACAAGGGAATTTACCTTTCCCTCCAGCTGGGCAAACTCGACCATAGTGGTCTGTTGGTAACAAGGACCCCCTGATACGGATCAATATCCTGGGACAGGGTAAACAATGTATGAAAAATAACACTCCCAGGCATACACTACAGAAATTGCACAATAGATTAAACAAACAAACTAGTTCAGTTCAGAAAAAATACATTTTTTAATTTGATTAAAAGGAAATATTAAAATTCAGTGCATTGCTCAAAATTGATAAAATAACAATATAATGATACATATGTATTCACAAAGAAGATTAAAAAGAGGTTAGATGGCATCCGGTCGACGCGTTTCGACATACAAAATATGCCTTCATCAGGACTTTTACCATCAAAATTCTGTAAAAAAGATCATAACAGGATTTTAATATTATTGAATTCCTATTGTGACAGATTACAACCGAACTAGTTACATGTTTGTTACACCATTCTATTGGTAAGAATATAGTATTCTTTTCACATTCTTGATATACCGCTTTAATTAAACATCTCAAAAACCTATGCGTATACATTAATTTCAAAAACAAGACATGATGTGATTTATGTTCCTAAATCTGGCAGGGTTAGCCTGACAAAAGAATTCTTTTGTCAGGCTAACCCTGCCGATAGGAATTCAATAATATTAAAATCCTGTTATGATCTTTTTTACAGAATTTTGATGGTAAAAGTCCTGATGAAGGCATATTTTGTATGTCGAAACGCGTCGACCGGATGCCATCTAACCTCTTTTCAAACTCGACCATAGTGCCAATTTTTAAGAAGGGATAGAGGACAGATCCGGCTTGTTACAGGCCAATTTCCCTTATTGATTCGAGTGTAAAAAGTTTGGGGAGAGTCCTCTTATCAAGACTGACCGTGATTTTAGAAAGTAAGGGTATTTTATCCAATGCACAATATGGCTTTAGAGCCAAAAGAGGAACTTTAGATCAGTGCCTTAACTTAGAATTAATTTTAAACAAATACGTGATCGCCAAGGAGGGGTCATTATACATGGCCTTCATGGACCTCTCATCAGCTTTTGACCTGGTCAACAGGGCTAAGCTGTGGAGAATCCTCCTGGCCATGGGCCTTGACCCCCCTTTGGTTGAATACCTGGCTGAGCTACACAAGGTATAACAACAAAGGGTGTCCAGGAGTCGCCATTCAATGTTTTTTACTCGAGACCTATCAACCAGTGACTGTATAAGTTAGACTGTGTGTGCTCAGATGTGAAGAGACATTCAACTACTCATATATACGACATGCAACATGGGTAGGAATTTTTCCCATCAGTTGCCGTTCTGTACCACCATTATCACATCATATGGGTTCTCCTTACCCAGGAGTTAGTACACAAGATCAATCACACTCTAACAGGTGTGAGGACTATGTGAGTAGAGAGACCGATGCAGATCTGGAGCAACCAGAAAAGCAAGACGATTTTGGGTTTTCGTTGGCACAGGGGCCATAAGCCAGCTGGCAAGTGACCGGGCCAACACGTTGAGCCAACACAAGCAGAAGGGCCCCACGCAGCACTCGTAGAGTGTGGAGGGGGTAGCTTTGGTGCAAGTGTAGCTCAGGGCTGGGGCTTCTCAAACCCTGGTGTACAGCTTTGAGGGTCACTCGTGGGCTGCACGGTCAGCGTCTCGTGGCCTTTTCAAGATGGCATGCCCCACGCTTCCGGTCACCTCCACGGGTCTCAGCTCTGCAGGGACTGTGGATCGGGCTGGAGGAAGGCAGGCAAGCTTGATCTCGTCGATATCTGTCGCTCGAGTTCCGGCGGGAACTGCAACAAAGCAAGGGTCGAGGTGCTGGATGGTGCCTGTTTGCACAGGGTGGTCACTCCTTGACCACAAGGGAGATTCTTCAGTCTTATACGTCGAGTAGTAGGTCGAAGGGTCCAGAGTTCGTTTCTTATGTTTCTTCAGGATTATCTGAGTTGCATTGGCACTGCTCCCACTCTTATTCGAATCTGGTGGGATGGACATCCTGCTAGGTCCCCTCTTATGGGTGGGACCCAGGAAGGGGTTGGTTACACCCCTTTCCTTTGATCCAGGCCGCGCTGGGACTGGGGCTGGGATGCCCCAGAACCGGTTTGGCCGGATTATGCAAAGGGCAGCCTTGTGCTCCCCAGGCAGTGTCTGGTTTCTTTGAAACCTCCCTGCTACAATCCACTATCTCCTGTCTGGGGTGGTTTGACACCGCCCTGCGACAGGAAACCCTTTGTCCAGGCCACCATTTGCTAAGTTTCGGTCAGCAGCAGGAGGCCAGACCCGTGTCTGTGGCAGAGGCATCCATTTTGTGGATCTGAGTCTCATTTTAAATCAACCCCGTTTCAGCAAAGTAACATGTCTTCTCCCTCTAGAGGGGTGGAATGCTACCCCCGTCGCCAGAACTGGCGACGGGGTAGTATTCCAATTCGTATGACACCTTACACGACATGTTTTGATAAAGCCAAACCAAAGTTGCTATATAACCACAAGGATTATAAGGTACTTAATAGTATATGGTATGGCATTATCCCGGATCAGCTTAGGGAGTTGTTCCCGACAGCTGCAGAAAGGCTCAGCTCATGCCAGAGCACCATCTCACATTAAACCACGCACTCTGCCTTCAGGATTGTCAAGGCCTGCCATAGGAGTGACTCACAGGTTTATATGTGTCCAGATAGGTTTAGATATAGGCATACTATATCTAAGCAAGGGGTGATTACACCACCTTGCCCCAGCTGAGTGATCAGCCAGTGGTGTCAATTTAAGAACCAGCCAGGGGTGGCAAAAGCTATGCTTCAGCCCCTGGTAGGCCTTGGTGGCACCTATGCCCTGGGCACCTATAGTGCTCTGTACAGGGGCTGATAAGGTGACCCAAGCCAATCTAGTTATGCACCTAGGGTACATGGAATCCATTTTACAGAGAGAGCAGACAGCTTGGGGCCCTGATTAGCAGGGAACCAGGACAACTAAGTCGAAAACCAGCTAAACACAAGGCAAAAAATCTGGGGTAACCATAGTCAGGTAGCCACCTTCCTACACACGCACACAACACCAAAGAGCTCTTCAGCATTGTGAAAGAACTCTCCAACCCCAGCTCCAACACCAACGACATCCCACCATCACAAGACCTTTGCGACTCCCTGGCCACCTTCTTTCACCGCAAGATCACCGACATCCACGACAGCTTCAACCCCGACACCCCCGCACCCACCACCGAGACCAACACCCCTGCGACCTCCACCCGCACCAGTCGCCTGACCGCCTGGTCCAACGTCAGAGACAAAGACACCATCAAAACCATGGACTCCATCCACTCCGGATCCCCATCCGACCCCTGCCCTCATCACGTTTTCAACAAAGCCAGCACAACCATCGAGCCCCACCTCCGGAAAACAATCAACATCTCCTTCGAGACAGCAACCTTCCCAAAAAGCTGGAAGCACGCCGAGATCAACGCCCTACTGAAGAAACCCAAGGCGGACCCCAAGGACCTGAAGAACGTCCGGCCCATCTCCCTGCTCACGTTCCTGGCAAAAGTAACAGAGAAGATTGTCAACAAACAGCTAACCCTCTACCTCGAAGACAACAACATCCTGGACCCTTCCCAATCCGACTTCCGCAGCAACCACAGCACCGAGACCGCCCTCATCGCCGCCACCGACAACATCAGGATCCTGATGGACAAAGGAGAAACAGCCGCCCTCATCCTCCTGGACATATCAGCAGCCTTCGACACAGTCTGCCACCGCACCCTATCAGCACGCCTCCAGGACGCCGGAATCCAAGAGAAGGCCCTGGCCTGGATCACATCCTTCCTCTCCGGCAGAACTCAGAGCGTCCGCTTCCCACCCTTCCGCTCAAAAACCACCGAGATCATCTGCGGCGTCCCACAGGGATCCTCCCTCAGCCCGACGCTGTTCAATATCTACATGGCACCGCTCGCCCACGTCGCACGACAACATCACCTCAACATCATCTGCTACGCCGACGACACCCAGCTGATCATATCCCTCACCGAAGACCCCCACACCGCCAAAGCCAACCTCCACAGAGGAATGAATGCCGTCGCCGACTGGATGTAGGACAGAAGACTGAAGCTGAACTCAGACAACACGGAGGTCCTCATCCTCAGAACCACCCCATCAGCCTGGGACGACTCATTCTTACATTCACTCACTTATCTACCGATGATAAAACACACACAAACTCAACAGGCATATCTATATCTATAAAAACGAATGTATGTCTGTCTGTTTGTCCTTTATGCATTACTACACCATTCATCTGATCGCCATGAAACTTTGGGAAGCTGTTGAGTACACTCCTACGAAGGTTTCTGGCATAAAAAATAAATAAAATAAATTAACAATGTCATCGAAGCTACAATTTTGAATGGGAAATTCAAGGGCAAAGATATACTGTTGCCACGTATTCCAATGATCCCAACAGATATGCCATTTGAATTCAAACGTTTACAGTTTCTGGTGCGACTCGCTTTTGCAATGACCATCATCAAAGCACAAGGACAATCGCTGCAAGTGTGTGGACTAGATTTGGAGAATCCGTGTTTCTCACATGGACAATTGTATGTGGCCAGCTCACGCGTCGGAAAACCTTCTGATTTATTTGTGTACGCACCAGACGGGCGGAAAAACAAAAAATATTGTGTTTTCACAAGCACTCGAATAAATAAACAGAATTAAAACGACACTTTGAAATGTTTTCCATATTAAAATGAATACGTTTCAATAAAAATGAGGACCCCGCCCAGCAGACCCGGCAGCAAGAAGGCCCCATGGTTCACCGACGAACTCAAGAGCTCCAAGAAGAACTGCCGAGCCCTCGAGAAAGCCTGGAGAAGGGAACCAACACCGGACAACATGACCACCCTCAAGCTTGCCACCCGGAAGCACCACCAACTGATCCGCGCCACCAAGAAAACTGCATTCAAGGACCGGCTGGACAACAATGCACACAACTGCAAGGAACTCTTCAACATCGTGAAAGAGCTCTCCAACCCCAACGCCGGAAACAACAACATCACCCCATCGCAAGACCTCTGCAACTCCCTCGCCTCCTACTTCCACAACAAGATCGCGGACATACACAACAGCTTCAGCACTCAACCGACGCACGCCACGACCAAACCACCGCCCCCCACCACCACCCTCCGCGCCTGGACTCCGATCAGCACCGAAGACACCGTCCGCATGATGAACTCCATCCACTCCGGATCTCCGACCGACCCCTGCCCTCACCACGTCTTCAACAAGGCTGACGCTGTCTTCGCACCCCACCTGCGGGACATCATCAACACCTCCTTCGACACCGCCACCTTCCCGGAGAGCTGGAAGCATGCCAGACTCAGCGCTCTACTAAAGAAACCAACAGCGGACCCCACCGAACTCAAGAATTACCGCCCCATCTCGCTCCTCCCGTTTCCAGCCAAAGTCATCGAGAAGACCGTCAACACACAGCTGGCCGCCTTCCTAGAGATGAATGGATCCCTCGACCCCTCACAGTCTGGCTTCCGAGCTAACCACAGCACCGAGACCGCCCTCATCGCTGCCACCGATGACATCCGAGCCCTTATGGACAACGGGGAAACAGCGGCCCTCATACTCCTAGACCTCTCCGCGGCATTCGACACTGTCTGCCACCGCACCCTAGTACAGCGCCTCTGCAACCTCGGAATCCAGGAGAAGGCACTGGAATGGATCATCTCCTTCCTCGACGGAAGAACACAGAGAGTCCGTCTACCACCGTACAAGTCAGAGGCCACCGAAGTCATCTGCGGCGTCCCTCAAGGATCCTCGCTGAGCCCCACCCTCTTCAACGTCTACATGAGCCCCCTCGCGGCCATCGCATGCCAACACAACCTCAACATCATCTCCTACGCTGACGACACCCAGCTGATCCTCTCCCTGACCAACGACCCCGCCGCCGCCAGAGCCAACCTTCACGAAGGGATGAAAGACGTAGCCGAGTGGATGACGACCAGCCGCCTGAAACTGAACTCAGACAAGACGGAAGTCCTCATACTGGGCTCCTCGCCCTCCGCCTGGGACGACTCCTGGTGGCCCCCCGCCCTGGGCACCCCACCCAAACCGACAGACCACGCACCCAACCTGGGCTTCATCCTGGACTCCTCTCTCTCCATGACCAGACAAGTCAACGCCGTCTCCTCGTCGTGCTTCAACATCCTGCGCATGCTACAGAAGATCTTCCGGTGGATCCCCACCGAGACTAGGAAGACGGTCACCCAGGCCCTCGTCACCAGCCGACTGGACTACGGCAACGCCCTCTACGCCGGAACCACCGCCAAGCTCCAGAAGAGACTCCAGCGGATCCAGAACACCTCAGCCAGACTCATCCTCGACATCCCACGACACAGCCACATCTCTGGACATCTGAGAGACCTGCATTGGCTCCCCGTCAACAAAAGAATCACCTTCCGTCTCCTCACCCACGCACACAAAGCCCTACACGATCAAGGCCCGAGCTACCTCAACAACCGCATCAACTTCTACGCTCCCAAACGCCACCTCGGATCAACCAGTCATGCCCTCGCCGCCGTCCCCCACATCCGGAGAACGACAACAGGAGGAAGGTCCTTCTCCTACCTGGCCGCCAAGACCTGGAACTCCCTCCCGACCGACCTGCGCCTGACCCAAGACCACCTCTCCTTCAGGAAGAAGCTCAAGACCTGGCTGTTCGAGCAGTAGCAGCACCCCCCCCCCCCCCCCCCCCAAGCGCCTTGAGACCCTCCGGGTAAGTAGTGCGCTCTATAAATGTCTTTGATTGATTGATTGATAAATTGAATGTTATCAATAACAAGTTTCCTTTCTTCTGCGATCACAGCAATGCGCAGCGGGGAAGCTAGTAGAAGATAAAGGAGAAGAAGTAAAAAAAGAAAATATGCCCCTGCGTAAACATGGCAAGCATATGCTTGCATTAAATAATGAAACTGTACTTATCAGCAGGCTCCTGGATTTCACTGGTGTTGGATTTAATTTCCCATTGTTTTCAAGATCCTTCATAACTGCCAGATTTAAATGAATCGTGGTGGCTGTCTTGCAGCGATTAAACATCCAATCACCGAACAAATATCATTCCAAGTTGGACACCCACCTTTGAATGTTATTTTGCTTAGTATCAATGTTACTTCCAATCACAGCTTGCTGACACAGTGGTACTAAAATCTTGGAGTGGTAAAATAATGAGTCTCAAGATTGCTGCCCAGTTTAGTGGATGTGATCATTCTGGATGCAGTGCACCACAAATGAAATGTCTGTCAAGCAAGCTGCCCAGTTTTATTGTGTGGAGAGCAGCAGGTTGCTCTAAAAACATTTATAAAAGAGAAAGAAACTAAGTAAACATGTCAAAAGAGAAAAAGGAACATTGAAAGACCGGGCACTCTGTCCTGGCACTGAATTGCATTTATTTTCAGGTATTTAAAAAAAAATTGTTGTTTTTTTTAGGTGTATTATATAGCGCTGACCAGACCCGAGGGTATCGGAGCGCTTTACAGCATTGTTTCAAGGTATTCGAGCATATTAGAAAATCGTCAGCAAAAAGAAAAGACCGTTCGGTAGTCCAAGCGTGCTCAGGCTTATGGAAGCGGTGGACGAGTTCGGAGGAAGCCTTGTTGAATGCTAATTTCAGTTGACCTGGGAGGATCAGCAGTCCAGGGGTCCCGGGTCTTCAAGGCGGAGTGGAAGAGTCGTGAGGTAGCCTTGTTGAATGCTGAGTGGAGGTGGACCGAGGTTCGTGAGGCCGCTTAATCATGTGCAAGGATAGTCTTGAGGCGGACTGAGGAGGAAGAGAGCAGAGTCTAGTCAGGGGATGATCAAAATGCCATCATTGGTCTGAGAGTGTAACCAATAGCTGAAGTCAGCGGACTCAGCGTATGCAGTATGTTTTCATCGGTGGGCGCCGGATGTGTATGACACTCAATCAGTATGTATGTATTTTTTAGGAATTGTTTTGATTGCAAAAGCACAGCAGACCACTCATTCTGCCAGAATTATCATTGTAACAAAGTACAAATCTACTGGAAATTTATCATATTATCTGGTATGATAGATCCGCGGGCAGCATGTTCACTACAGCGTTTATGAACCTGCAGGTCACGCCTTCAAATGATGGCACAGCGGATGTCCTTCATCTTGGTCTAAGACGAGTTGCTTCTTCTATGGAAAGTAACTCCCTTAAATTCAACAATGATAAAACCGAGGTTATGGGTTTAGGTAGGAATCTACAGCTCTAGGGTCCACAACATTTACCTGAGTCTTTGGGGGTTCTTCTAACTTTATCCCTCAAGTAAAAAATGGGGATTCTGGCTGGATAAAACCCTGTCTATGCGACCCCAAGCGGCATCCACCTGTTTTTGTCGCGATGAAGTGTGAGGAAGATTATTTGGATCATTCCTCACATGGCACAAAGAACGCTTATTCAGGCCCTGTTACTCGCACGAGTGGATTACGGTAACATTCTCTACCTGGGAATAGACAGGGCTTGTATTCGCCGTCTGTAGGTTGTGCAGAATCAGCTGCAAGACTCCTTTTTAGGTCTTGCCTGAGCCAGCGCATGCGCTGTCTGGGGGAGGCATTTAGTAGGGCTCTGAGAAATGCTACTTGGCCGGTGATCAGCTTGCCAGAAGCGCTCGCATCGCTTGCATGTTGTAGCGTCATCGCGATCACGCACAATGCTCGCGCGCGCATCCCTTGCATGTTGTAGCATCATCACGACCACGCACAACGCTAGTGCTCACATCCTGCTCCGGGCTTGTAATCACATGTGTGCGCGTGACCGGAATCAAAGGCAGTTCGAGTCGACTCACAGTGAAGTGTCCTTTAGAGCAGATTTACTCAAGTCTGCTGTCAGATACAGACCAATAGCACGCCCGTGCCCGCCATCGGCTGCACAGACCAACAATGTTTCTACCATAGGTCACACAGACCAACCTTGACAGAAACTAATAGCGCACCCTGTGTCTGGCCTTCCTCACACAGAGCAACCCTCACACCGAACAATAGCATACGCTATGTATGGCATCCCTCACACAGACTAACCTTCACACCAACTGATAGCGCACTCAGTGTCTACCATCGCTCACACATACTAACCCTCACGGACCAATATCGTGCCCTGTGATTGCCATCCCACACACAGTCAAACTTTCATATAGACCAACCGTGACACGAATATTGCACCCTATATCTGCAATTCCTCACAGACCAACCCTCACACAGATTAACAGTATACCTTTGTCTGCCATCACTCACAGAGCCCAATCTTCACACAGACAATATCACACACATTCGCTCTGCCATCACTCACAGAGACCAGTTCTCATACAGAATTAAAGCACACCCTCTGTATGCCATCACTCACAGAGCCCAAACGTCACACGGAATAACATCTCACCGACTGTCTGCATCACTTGTAATGCCATGTATAGAACACACTGTGTCTGTCAAGATCATGACATACATAGACTCACTGCACACATCCTTTGTCATAACTCACACAGACCCAAAGCCCAAACAGTTTTTGACATCACTCAAACCGAGCCTTCCATCATTGACACCTATGCAAAGCACATAGCGCCTGTGTCATCACTCACAGAAACCTTAACGACTCCAGGTCTCTGCCGTCATTCACAGACCAAAAGCGCACTCCTACTGGTAAGAACACATTGTGAACCTTTTGTAGTAAGATTGCTTTCAGATCTTGCTTTACTAATAAATATCGTGTGTTTTTGACAACCTGCATTATTTTCATACTCGTATTTTTGGGCGGGTGTGTTTCTTAGAATTATTAGTCAAACTGCACATTTCACTATGGCATTTTCCTAATGAGGGTAAGACCGATGAAGAGACACATGATGCTGAATGCGGCTGTAATTCGTAAATGACTTACAAGTAATGTGTACAACATTGATTCCAACTTCAGGGTCATGTGTTTCCTGTCTCCCTCACGTATACATGTATGTATTGCAGCTTTGTCTGGGTACACGTACAAGCTCCAATAATGCAAAGCCATAAGCATAAAAATTGCGACAAAATAAGCTTTAGCAAGACAGTCCCATGTCCTCAGTAATTGTTGTGGAAAGCTAACGTCTCCTGAAGCAAACAGTCCAAAATGCGCTGGGCACAACGTCTTCCTACATCCATATGGGACTATTACATCCAGAGAAAAAAGACACGTCAGACAACACCCACTATCAAAAGCAAAGACGCACACAACCAACGGAAGTAAATGAAAGAAAAAAATGAACACTTTCACATAACCATCCACAGACGACGCCGCACAAAGATTTCTTTATACGCCTCAGATCTGAAAATAAACACCTATAAATTGGTTTGCAATGAGAACAAGCATTGGCATAGCCTATAGGTCTTGCTTTTTGGACCCTATAAGTATTTAGTTATGCAGCCGAATATCCTTGGTGCAAGTACACCAACTGTTGCATGGCTAAACACTTATAAGGTCCCAAAAGCTAGACCTATTGGCTATGCCAATGCTTGTTCAGCTTAAGAAGTATGCCCTGGCTGCTCCTATTCTTCGTGAACTAAACTGGCGTCCAATTGAAAAGGGTTGAGTTTAAAACTCTATGCTTCATATTTCAAGGTAGAGCTGGGCTGGGCCCTCTCTGTGCACTGGAGCTGGCCTCTCCTTATCAGTCCAGTCTGAGGCTGAGATCTGAGAATGAGGCTTTGTGCCCTGTGCCCAGAATTCGTCGCATACCTGGGCCCTAAACTTGGGAATGCCCTTCTGCAATTCTTAAGACACTGTACCTCTCTGTTCCTTTTTCTCAAGCACCTTAAAATGTGGCTATTTTAATCTCTCATTTAGACACTTCTACCTATGCTTAGCGTCTGGAAACCCGTTGGGTAGCCAGTACGCTATAATTGGAAATAATAATAATCGCTTAATCCCATCACCAACTCATTACTAAATAAAAAAAATGAACTAATTATTTTGACTTAATAATCTGTACCTAAAATATATTTCTTTGTGGAAAGAAGTTCGAGGGGAGACCTTCTGACAATCGTAACTATAACATTGTTAAACACATGGGTCTAGTAAAGATGCGTCGAGCCTTTCATCCTTCTGAGGTATTACAAATGACTGCCTTGAGTTTATCAGTAGCATCCAGTGTGTAGTGAAGGTTTCTTCAATGTCCAATTTGATGGTCCTGCAGTATAGAGTATGGATCCATATCTGTAAACGATAATGCTAAAAAGTGGTGGAGAGATGTATTAGTTATTTGTGATCTTAAACTACCAGGATGGCAGGGCTGTACAATGCAGATGTTGGAATATATTATTCTGTAAAACATCTGTCCTGGCATATTGCCACACTTCCTTCCATGACTCATCCTATGTGACAGCCATTAAGGACACACCATTCTTAACTCTTTATTTTTATATTTCCTGAAGCCTGGCAGCTGGCCTCAATCTTCATTGCTCTCTTTGGAATCACCTTTACCCCCCAACAAGCCAGATGTCTCATGAGACGCCAGTTTGGCCCAGAATTCCTTTAATACTTGATATATCTATTGATATTGCTAGGTTTCGTTTCTGAAAGCCACCAATTTTACCTTTCTTTAGTATCATGTAAAGCGCTCTGATACCCGCTTGGGTCATGTTCGCGCTATTTAAGACCTTAAATAAATAAATGTATCGGATTTAAAATTGTGTACCTGTCCTGGTTGGTCCAGTGATCAGTTCAGCTTAGGCAATTATCTCCTTGTTGTGGTAAATTCAGAAGCAACCACTGCACTACCAAGTCATGACAATCATAGGTTTGCCCAAACAAGAGCTCCTTAACATTGCTATGCTATGCTATGCTTATAGATTGATGCTTATCCTCAATGTTTAATGTTAGGCGGCACATATGAACACAGTGACACAAATTCAGAAAAATGTTACTAGACCTGCAAGTCTAGTACCTTGAAAAATGTATTCGACCTAAATGTAATGTACTTGACCCGTGAACTGTTTCAGCACAATTGTCACACAGTTCACTTATCAAAGTCCTCTACTTCAGGCACAGAAAGAAAAGTAAATGTAGGAAGACAAACTGATTTTTGACCGCCGTCTCTGAGAGCCGAGCAAATGTGACAGGATAACTTGATTTAAAGGCATCTTTATTGCTCATTCACTTTGTGAGCAATAAAGATGCCTTTTAATCTTGTTATCTTGTCACATTTGCTCCGCTTTCAGAGACCGAGGTCAAAAGTCAGTTTGTCTTCCTGCATTTTCAGCTCGCTCGAAAGGGCGAGTCGGCTCAAAACCGAGCTTGTCCTGAATAAATCTGGCTCGCCGTAGCGAGTTGACTTTTTTTGGTGTGTGTGTAAAAAAATACACATACATACAGATAAAATGCAAGAAATTATTAAGTTACAACTCCAAGTGAACCATTAAGGCTTGGTGAGGGTGAAAGTGAGCCCCCCTCCCAAATGGATTTCACCCCAGGGGAGAGGGTCCCCGGAGCGTCTTAAGGTTGGAAGAGGGAGGAGGCATATGCCCCTTCCCCTTATAATTGAATTTCAGGATTTGGGGATGGGTTCCCCTGGACAACTATTGGCTTCCGGTGCCTTAATTAAAGTGGGGGTGGGTGAGGCCCAGGAGATGTGCTCCCTGGGGCCCAAAGTGGAGAGGGCCAAAGGCCTCCCTCTTTTAACAGAAAACAAGCTGCGGTGGATGGGGTCCCCTTGGCCCAAAGTGGCTTGGGGTGGGGGACTGTACCAATTTGTTAGATGGAGGCACTGGCCACAGGCCAGACCCTGCAGCCAACTCCTCGCTGCACACGGCCAAAGGGCTTTTGCTGCAGGGGATGGCTTTAGATATGGCAATAAAATATTAATTTACATTAAAATAAAACAAATTCACTGAAAAAACAAAGGTTAAAGCAATGTTATAGATAGGTGAAAATGTCAGTTAAAGCATCCCATTTTAAAATAACAAAACCACAGAAATTCACTAGTTATAGGTATTTCAAGTAACACGCACCGCTAATTACCCCACATATTACATCACTCACGACATCTTCTATGACATCGTTGATAATATCACTGCAACGTTTGCAATGAAATTATTGTTGAGAAAACTGTGCATGGCGGGGTGCAAGTTATAGATACTTAAATCAACTATGAAGGATGAATGTTAGTAGTTTTGTTTGTTTTAAAACAGTATGTTTTATACTGACATTTTCACCACACTATATCGTTACTTTAACTTTTGTTTTTTCAATTAATATGTGTGTGTGTGTGTGCATGTGTGCGTTTGTGTGTGTGTGTGTATATATATATATTCATTGAAAAAAACGTAGGTTTCAGGGGTGTTATAGTTAGCTGGACATTTCACTCATACAAAACCGTAGAAATTCCTCGGTTATAGTTAGTTGTACTAACTGTAACTCTCGCGCCCGCAATCCACTGGTGATGATGTCACATATTACATCATTCATGACATGGTCAGTGACATTACTGATGACATCATTGATGACATCATCCAGTGAATGTGGTTTGGTTAGTATTTAAATATGTATTATATATACACCAATCTGCATTGAAGAATCAGGGGATATATATAAATATCTGGATAGAAGATTTAGTAGCAGTGTGATTCACTGTTTACTTGAGTAATTTATAGTGTCTTACTAAATATATTGGATAGTGACTAAACTGTGTGAATATCTGTATCACTTTGTCAGTTGTTGTGTAAACTGCTGCACCAGTTGGTTACTAGCTACGTGAAAGTCTATATTAGTTATTGATTAGTTAACTGATTATTTGTATGGGAGAGTGAATGTGTGTGTGGTTCCGTGGGGGATCTGTGACTGCCCAAAGATATGTGTACAGTTAATTCAGTAAGTATAAGAGGTTAGGACTACGTGTTATAATAGTTGTTTGGGTGAGTGAATATCTTTATGGGTGTGGTGATGAGCAAAAATATTTCTCAATGGTACATGTCCAACAAAGTAGAAAAAATAAAAGACAGTGTATGTGAAAGTTGTTGTATATAAATACGTGTACATAAAACTGCTTGATTGCATGAGTGACTGTATAGATAACTGTATACTTGTAATAGTGATTTCATTACACACTAAGTATGAGTTACTATCTATATGAATAAATAAAGTGCTATTTGTACAAGTGTGTAGCTGAGTAAATGTAAATAGGATACATTGTTTGCAAAAGTGAGTCGGATGACTGCATAACTGAATAGGATGTGTGCTGGTGTGTAATGTCGATTTAGGTGTACAAGTATATTTGAAAGTGTTCTATTAATCATTGACAACATGTATGAGTGAATCTATAGGTAATTGACTAGTTGTGTGTGAAGATCTAGGAATCACTGAGTGGGTTTTAAATACTTGTATTGCTGTATCAATGGATTCAAATATGGTACTCTGTATTTTACAGTGAGAGATGAAAGGTTATACTAGTGTATGATGAGGTGTATCTGTTTATCACGTGGATGTTGTCATCAGTGATGTCATTTGAGATGTCATCAGTGATGTCACTGACCATGTCAGGAAAGATGTAATATGTGACATCATCACCAGTGGATTGGGGGCAAGAGAGATACAGTTAGTACAACTAACTATAACAGAGGAATTTCAATGGTTTTGTATGAGTGAAATGTCCAGTTAACTATAACCTGCCTGAAACCTATGCTTTTTTTAATGAATTTCTAAGGTTTTTTAAATGATAATTCCTAATTATAATGTTCAGTAAGCATATCTGTTTTTTTCTATCTTTTTAAATTATCATCCCATTCTTAACGCCGTAAAAACTGCAAATATTACCATTCTTCAATGTATTCCTTCCTCCAAGAAAATCGCCTCAAACCAGAACCACAACTTACATTAATGATATGCAAACTAGACGTTCCCTTTGTAAAAAAACAAAAAAACATCACTTCCCCATATTTTCAACAACAAGCCAAATCTGCAATGCTACCTAAAAACAGGCAATAGTTTCACTTACCACTAACAAACGAATATCAACATTTAACTCACACCCATATATAAAGACAAATATGTAATAGAAGTACTAATTATGCCCTTCCAACACCCAAGAAAATCACAACACCTAGCGCCCCCACCACTACAACCACCCCTCCTGACCCCTCCCCTCTACTACCTCAGAGGCAGAGCAAAACAGGACAACAGACCTTCCCAAAGTAATATTTCCCCTCAACAGCACACTAGCTCAATGTTCAGAGATGTGGCAATCAACTATGTATAAGGGAAGGAACTCGCACATCAACAATAATGTACACAATCCTAACACTACCAGTGATATGCTATACACAACTCACTATACACACCAATAACATTTCTGTGTGTAGATCTACTATTGATAGGTGTAATGTACTGCACAGTGGAAGCAACCATATTATCTCAGACACTGGGGAATATATTGGTCATGTAGCTGCGTTGCCCCGCCCACCTTAAAGTAGAGGCGCAGTGGGCTGGTCCAACGTACGCAACTCCAGCGTAAGACTATAAATAATTAGCCTACGCCTTGGGCGTGGTTCACTTCTGCAAAGAGAAAAGAGTCTGTCACAGTGAAGGTCTGCCATGTGGCTGCCGCCATGACCACGTACCTCCTCGATACAGGCCCATTGCGAACACAGCACCGCAGACATATGTCTGTATCGACTGCTGCCTTTGATCTACACTGTGGACAGCTGAGTTCACAACTTGAATTCAGCTTTGGATCTACACGAGGCATAGCAAGGAAGTTAGCCTTGATTTATGTAAGGCAGAGACAATTGTACTCTATGTCCTCAGACTTTGTTAAAATAAGTGATAAAAATTCTTCGTCGATATCTGGTAGGAAAAGAGTTTTGTCTTAGGGCAAGAGACCGGCATTGCTGTATGCTTGATGGCGCTTCCCTTACTAGGAGTAATTTGGAGACGGTCCCTGACGCTCGAAAGAGACCGTCTCTTCCGTAATGCCTCGCTTGGCTTACTTCTTCTGAGTTGTGACCACGCCCGCTCCCTTCACTTCCTGCTACCGTTCCCTGGCATCCTTAGACCCTTCGTGTACTGTTCCTGTAGACTACAAAAACTTCCTTCTGCTGCCTTCAAGCCTTCTGCCCTGTTACGTGTTTACTCGCTCAACCTTCGCCTCTGTTCCCTGTTAGGGGCCGGGCGGCAAGCCGTATCAAGACTGCGTGCCTTTTTTACAGCGCGTGGCTGTATGCTCCGTTTCCCACCCCTGGGAGCCCTTCAGCCTGCCTGGTATTATTTATGTTTTCTTTTTCTCCAGCACAAACTTACTGTTCCTCTCCTTTTTGGAGTTTTGGAGCCTGTAGAGAACATAGAGTCCAGCGTGTGGCCAGCGCCGTGGGTAGGTGTGGTGACGAGTTGTCTGAGGCCGAGGTTGACGAGGTTGTCCATCAGGGTGGAGGAGTTGGCGTCATTGTTGTTTTTGAGGTGGAAATTCAGGTCCCGGTGTGTGGTGGCGTGGGGAGCGACCTGCCTGCGAGCAGGGTCAGAGGTTCCTTAAAGAAGTTACCTACCTCTAAAGACCTTGTTCATCTCTTTATTGAACATATCGTGCGTTTACATGGTCTCCCATCTATTATCATTTCAGATAGGGGTTCCCAATATGTGTCCAGATTTTGTCAGGGTATGGGTTCGACCCTAGGTATAGACCACAGACTTTCTACTGCATATCATCAGCAAACAGATGGGCAAACCGAAAGAACTAATCAGACCTTAGAACAATACCTACGCTGCCTACTAACCACGATCACAGGTACATGGGTGCAAGCATTTCCCTTAGCAGAATTCGCTTACAATAACAGCACACATTCCTCTACTGGGGTTTCCCCTTTTTATTTTTCCTCTGCACAACATCCTACGTTTTTGCCAATACCTCTTCCTAAAGAATTAGATAGTATTCCTGCCCTGAAAGAGCATCATCAAAACCTTAAGTCCATTTGGAAACAAGCTTCCACAGAATTAGTCAAGACTAAAGAATCGATGAGACAACAAGCAGACAAACACCGTAGGCCAGAGCCCATCTATAAAGTAGGAGGGAAAGTATGGTTATCAACCAGAAATTTGAAGTTAGAAGGATCCAGAAAACTGCAACCTCGTTTCATTGGCCCATATGTTATATAAAAAGTAAGTACTCCAGTGACCCTAAGATTGCAGTTGCCAACAAATATGAAAATCCATCCAGTATTCCACTGCTCGTTACTCAAAAACTACACACCCCCTCCAGTGCCTGAAAAACCTCCCCCACCAATAATTATAGAAGGAGAAGAAGAGTATGAAGTAAACAAGATTCTCGACTCCCGTAGACACAGAGGCAAATTAAAATATCTCATTGATTGGGTAGGTTATGCTCCGGAAGACAGATCATGGGAACCAGCAGAAAACATTCATGCCCCTAGATTAATCCGAAGATTCCATACTCTTCATTCTACGAGACCTTGACCTGTGAGGAGGCCTGTGGGCGGGAGAACTGTTAGCAAAAGAGTTTTTTCTTAGGGCAAGAGACCAGCATTGCTGTATGCTTGATGGCGCTTCCCTAACTAGGAGTAATTTGGAGACGGTCCCTGATGCTCATAAGAGACCGTCTCTTCCGTAACGCCTCGCTTTCAAGTTGTGACCACGCCCCCTCCCATCACTTCCTGCTACCGTTCCACGGCGTCCTTAGACCCTTCGTGTACTGTTTGAAGATCTGGGATAACCCACTTCCTGGGTCTCGGCGGCGGGGTAATCACCCAAGTCTTCCATACCCTCCACACATAGTAAAAGGAGACACAGGAGCCATCGTCTGCAGAAGGAACTCAGATTTATTCAAATAGCCCGGGCTATGGAACAGAGTCCCAAGCTCATTAGAAGACAGAAGAGGCTGCTGCTTTACTCCGCAGCTTACAAGCCTTTTATACTTTTTCATTCTAGTCTTTTGGCTGTTAGTCCATTGTTCAATCAGGGCAGTGTTTGCAGTTGATAACCAGATCCAGACGATGTTTGTTGATTGTGACCTGGTCAAGGCTTGGTACACAAATCATTGTTCACTCAGTTTGATCTAAGCTCGGTCTTTCAGGTCATTGTCCACTCAGCTTGATCAAAGCCTGGTCTTTCAGGTCATTGTTCAATCACCCTGATCAAGGCCCAGCAGTCAGACCATTGTCCAGATAACCTGATCACGGTGTCAAGGATGTTTACCAGGCTGGGAGCAGGAGATGGAAACCAAATCATTTACACAGCGCGTGACTGTCTCATGGCTTTCTGTTGAACTGCAAAGAACAGTGGGGTTTGGGTATGCGACAGTTCCTGGGCAGAAATGCAGGCTGCAAGATGGTTTTTGTCGTGACAGTTAGAATTTTCCCAGGCATCAGCAGAAACGACCAGGTGGGTTGTGTGGAAGTGTTTGACAAGAGATGGCAACGAAAAAACAATGGAGTCCCGGTACAAATGATGCCGATCAGAAGAAAACTTTTCCTCATGTTCCTGTAGACTACGAGAACTTCCTTCTGCTGCCTTCAAGCCTTCTGCCCCGGTACGTGTTTGCTCGCTCCACCTTCGACTCTGTTCCCTGTTAGGCGCCAGGCGACAAGCCGTATCAAGACTTCGTGCCTTTTTTACAGCATATGGCTGTATGCTCTGTTTTCCCCCCGGGACCCCTTCAGCCCGCCTGGTATTATTTATGTTTTCTTTTTCTCCCGCACAAACTTACTGTTCCTCTCCTTTTTGGGGTTTTGCAGCCGGACGGAAAATTGCAGTTTGATCAGCGAGGGCGCATTTGTTCCGCTCCTTTCTATCACCGGAGCCGGACAACATGCCTCGCATTTTTACCCCCGCATGTGCGCTCGCTGTTCCGCTCCTCATCCTTGGAGCCGGACGGCACGTCTTGTGTTTTGTGCCCTCATAAGTGCCTTAGTTGTTCCGCTGTCCTCTGCTATTTACAAGGCGGATTAACCCCTCATTTGTTCTCAGACCATGTTCTGTTGTACTCCCTATTTTTGTACATGGAACTTATCACGCCATTTGCCCCCCATTGCGTGAATTTTTGTTTCCCAACATTCTTACACATTTTCTTTGGTGATTCTCATCGAGCACTTACCCCAATCATATTCTGAGTGAGTGTTGTGTGAGAGTGTCCTGCCTTCACTTCCTCCCATAGCCCATAACTCGTTCTTCATGAGGACTTCCTGTTCCAATCAAAAAGAGGCTATAATACAAGAGGAGGCTGTTGCTACAGATTTTCAAGGCAAACAGAGAAGGCGCTTTGGGTGAGTGGAGCACTGTTATCTCGTATATATCAATGTCTATAAAGGTCTCTTTGAACAGTGTATGCTAGATTCTGTTAGACTTCTTTTGTTCCCTACAGCGCACACCGTTTCTGACCTGCTCACTACAGAATACTTCAGCTACATCATCTGGGGAAGAGTGGTGGTCACTCTTTGATTTATTCCCCACACTTTTAGTAAATAATTACTTGTGAGCACGTGCTATAGTCCTCCAGATGTTGTTTAATGGGAGTGTGTGGAACATTCATCTTCGCTCCTGTGGAATAAAGCTGGAACCCGACAATATCTGTGCTGAGTACTGCCTTCGATCTACAGTGCGATCAGTAGAGTTTACAACTTGATACCAGTTTGGCATCAGCATTACAGACAACATTGAATTCAGTCTCGATTTATTTAAGGCAGAGACAATGGCTATGGCACAATATCATGAGAATAGGGAGAATGAGGATAGAGACAAAGAAAGTATGAAGGTTAGGGATCTTAAGACTAAGGCACTTCTGCAGCAGGCTTACCCTCCCCGAGGTCCCGATGCCCACGGGAATTTCAGACCTCAACCCCAACCCCCATTGCCAGTCTACCCCCTCCAGCCCCCAGTGTACGGGAGCCCTCCAAACAGATCAGTGTGCTTATTGTAAGGGGTACGGCCATTAGATAGATGAGTGTCCCGTGTTAGCTGAAATCATCCGAACAGGGGAGACTCGGCCTCACGCTCCCAGGGAGGGGAGGCTGACTAGGGACCATGGCCTGCCCATCCACAGGATAAAGAACGTAGGCCCAGGGATGACGCTCCCGTCCGGCAGCGCCCGGCTAAAAGGTTTGATGGGTACGAAGCAACACACACTTATTACAATGATGATTATGACGAAGTTGATGAGACAGGGTCCTACCAAGCACAGGACAGCCAGGAAAGGGGTATTACCAGAGTACAAATTCCAGTGGATCAAAGGGGCCCGTATGTTCAAATGTCAGTTTTGGGGAATGATCAGAGATTTCTTTTGGATACTGGGGCCACCAAGTCTTCTATTGCACGTCTGTCAATCCCAGAGGCACCCCTTTCTGGCAATATGAATGTTTCCGTGGGTTTTGCAGGAACACCCGTGACCAGCCCTGTCTCTGAACCCTCTCCCTCTCGATATCGGCCCTGCACATGTTGATGCTCCCTTGGTCCTTATTACAGGTTGCAGTGAAAACTTGTTAGGCATGAATTTACTGAAAGCTCTGTATGCGACCATATCATGTAGTCCCCAAGGTGTGTCCCTAACAATTTCCCCCACCGCAGCTTTCTATATGTATCTATCAGGTCCCCTCCCACCAGAGTAGCAGTCTTTACCTTCCTCCCTCTGGGCATCATCAGACACTGATGTAGGGTGTCTCAACATATCCCCTCATGTGGTACGCATCCAGCCAGGTGCACTTCTCCCCCGCCTCTGGCAATATCGACTGCCCGCGTAAGTAGAAATGGCCCTTTTGATAATAATATCTGAATTGATGGACAAGGGCGTAGTGGAGGAGACACGTGGCAATATCTGTAACAGTCCCATTATTCCCGTTCTCGAAAAGACCAATGGAGATGCTCCCTCCCCTAAAATATACCGATTTGTAATTGACCTGAGAGCCCTTAACAAAATAACAGTATCCCAATATCCTTTTGTCCTCAATATTACAGCCATATTAACGATGGTCCCTTCTGATGCAACACACTTCTCTCTCATAGACCTGAAGAATGCTTTTTTCAGCATTCCTATACATCCTGACAGCAGACTTTTTTTGGTTTCTCCCTTGGTGGGCGGAGCTTTAGATTCTGCTGCGGCCCTCAAGGGTTCACCGAGAGCCCCAGTATCTATAGTCAAGCCCTAAAAAGTCAGCTAGATTCCTTGGAACTCTCTGATAATTCCACACTATTACAACTTGTTGATGGCCTCCTCATTGCTGCAAATTCTGCCCCAGCCTGTAAAGACGCTACTCTCTGTTTGTTACGCCACCTTGCCCTCCATAATCACAAAGTCTCTTTGAAAAAGCTTCAGTTTTGTCAAGAGAAGGTGACCTATTTAGGTCATCTCCGTTCGAAGGAGGGAAGGCAGCTCACCGCTGATCGTGTAGCCATTATCAATGCTATGACGGCCCCACGAACACAAAAGCAGGTGCGAGCCTTCATAGGCTTAACCTCATACTGTAGACAGTGGATTTCCAATTTTTCGACCATGGTCAAACCTCTTCTTGCCCTCACCACTAAAGACATATCAGACAGTTCCTTTCCTTGAACTAGAGAGCATGCGCCGGCCTTCCAAGATTTAAAGAGGGCTCTGTGTACTGCTCCAGTCTTCGATACTCCTGATTATAACAAACAATTTTTCTTTTTGTACATGAGACAGACGGCTGTGCATGCGCTGTCTTGACCCAGATGTTCAGAGGTCACCATCAGCCATGTGCCTATTTTTCAGCCACCTTAAATCCTGTTGCAAGGGCTCTCCCAGGATGCCTACGGGGGACCGCTGCTGCTGCGGCTGCCCTCATGGTCTGTCAGAGTGCGGGGATCGTCATGAACTCTTCCCTGACTCTGATGGTCCCCCATTCTGTAGATACCCTCCTTAATAACACCAAGACACAGTACCTCACTAGCGCACAACTCACAGGATATGAACTGACACTCTTTACCAGCCACATTAACATCAAAAGATGCACTGTACTAAACCACGCCACATTACTCCCACTGGATACTCAGGATGCCTGCTTAGACCCACACAACTGCATATTAAGGACAGAGGAGGAGACGAAGGGACGGGTTGACTTACAGGACACCCCAATAGCAGAACCAGAAGGTACACTGTATGTGGACGGACCATGTCTCAGAGGGCCAGATGGTAACACCTGTGCCGCCAACGCCCTCACGACATTAGGGCAAGTAGTAGAAACAGCTCATATTCCGCAGCGCTCTGCTCAAGCAGCAGAATTAGTGGCCCTCACTAGAGCTTGTGAGTTAAGCAAAGGGATGACAGTAAATATTTATACTGACAGAAAATATTCCTTCGGGGGTGGCCTTCCCATGGGACCAAGATTCAACATGGCCCCCTAATTCAGCGATTGTTAGACTCCCTGACACTCCCCAGAAAGGTGTCCATTATAAAATATAGAGCCCATAAGAAAGTGACAGATGATGTCGGGAAAGGCAATTCCCTGGCTGACCAGACGGCCAGACAAACAGCTCTTAGGAAAAGGGAAGGAATGTATGTAGGAGGTCCAGCTAGGTGGGTGGCAGACGAGGGTATGGTTGAAAACACAGTACAGAGTGTGATTGATATTCAGTCCCATACTACTCATGAGGAACTAAGGGTGTGGAAGGAGCAATTAGCAAAGAAGGGAATTGATGGTTGCTGGGTCCGAACAACTATGGAAAGACAATGGATGTTACCTTACAGTCATGTGCTACCAGTAGTTACGATGGCCCATGGTCCTGCTCACATTAGTGCAAAAGGGATATGTAAACTGTTGGAACCTACATGGTACAACTCTAAGATACCAGCGTATGCTGAAAAGCTGCTTAAAACATGCATGATTTGCCTAATGTATAACCCAGGAAAAGGCACAGTTACTCCTAAGAGAGGATTCACTCCTCCTACCTTCCCTTTTGAAGTCCTCCAAATGAATTACATCCAGATGGACAGATGTAACAATTTCAAATATGCCCTGCTGGTGGTCTGTACCTTCAGCCGATGGGTGGAAGCCTACCCCGTCAAAGACTGCACCGCTATCACTACCCCCAAAGTGCTATTAAATGAGTACCTCCAACGATTCGGTTTGCCCCGCTTGGTCTGGAGTGACAACAGGACACACTTTACGGCTCAAATTATGGAATATGTCTGTACAGCATTGGGTATAAAACAACAATGTCATGCAGCTAACCACCCCCAGTCAGCAGGTCTAGTGGAGGTGTACAATGGCATCCTAAAGACTAAAATGGCTAAAATAGTAGCCGAGACAGGTGTCACTTGGGTTGATGCTCTGCCCTTGGCCCTATTGTCTACAAGAACGGCCCACACCAGAATAGGGCTATCCCCTCATGAGATTGTGTTCAGGAGGCCTGCCAAAGTATGGGGTGTCCCACGGCCTAAGAAAGTGTCTGATGTTGAATGCCCTGTATTAACTGATTATCTGTACAGTCGAACTAATTCCTTTTGTACTCTTTATCACCAGGTGCATGAGGCCATACCTGACAAAAGCAAGGGCCCAGGACACGTCATCGAACCTGGTGATTGGGTCTTAGTGAGAAATTTTTTACGGACTAAGAGCCTCGAGCCCCACTGGACACAGCCCTGTCAGGTGTTGCTGGCCACCCGCACCACCGTGAAAGTAGAAGGTCGGAAGAATTGGGTGCATTCGTCTCACTGCAGGTGTGTACCTCTGCCCCTCCCCTATGATCAGTGGGTGAGGGAAGGACAAGGAGACTCAGAAACAGAAACAGTCCCGACGTTTGTCCCATTCAGCGATGCCAGACTGCATTCTACATCTATGGAAGCAGAGAGTGACTGCATACTGAAAGGAAGGGTGGAACCCTGCCTTAACTCTGCTCAACTTCAAGAACAATTGATTCCTGACTATACTGTCCCTACTTCCGACCACTATAACTCGCACCCCCGAGGGAAGGCTTGCCCTTGACTTCGCCAAGTGCCTATAGGCTGTAGGGCTGTGATATTCCCCGGCTGAGAGTAGTGCTGGTGTGTCAGACTAAGGTACGCCATAGGGCTCTTGGCACCTGCACCCAGTGAAGCAACCACCAATCACAGACAGCCACTAGAGGTCCCTGGCTTAGCACAATGGCGGCCATCCAAAGCACCCAAATCCAGAAAACAATATATCAGTCTCCGACATAGTAAATGCTTCATGGCCACCGTGGTGACGCTGTTTGTCTCCCTCATCCTGTCTATCCTTGGTTTGCTGTTACTAATCTACCATCCTGTTACCGCACCAACTCCTACCCTGACTCCTGCAGAGCACCAGTATTACATGTTACCAGCCCATGAATTACCCCGCTGTGCAGAATTCTTCAATAACACCTTCATCCAAATGTTGCATCATCACCAGCTGATCATGAACACTTCCAACTGCTGGGTTTGTGGACTGATGCCGCATTCCATGATACACCCTGTCCCATTTTTTCCCTACCCCTTTTCCATCTCTGGGTCTTGTCTTGCATGGTGGATGTTGATGCAGGAGGCCTACACTGTCAATGGTACTGCCAGTTCTGCCCTTGGAACATTTCGGGATGACTTCTGGCGGAACAGATCTGGCCATGTCAATGCTCCTTTTTGCCCGACCAGATCATCCACATCGCTACTATCACCAGATGAACTCAGTGAGATGGTAGTATTCTAACTCAACTATCGACACGCTGTGAATGTCATGAATGTGCAAGGCAGTGTCTGCATCCATGGCCTAGGGACTAAGAAAGTTGGTACCAGTACGTGTGATATCACAAAAGCTTTAAATTCTACATCTCCTCTGAAGCTGGTGGCATCCCCAACACCTATTTCATCTGTGGCACTGCCGCCTACACTTGTCTCCCCCGTAACTGGTCTGGTACCTGCTATCTGGCCTTCCTCCTTCCACCAATGTATTCTACCCATGAAGGTTACCACCTGTCAATGAAGGGCGCTCTGCGCCGCTCACGTAGGGGCGTCATAACAGCTGAGAATACAGCAGGCCAGGAAATAGGGGACTTCTTTAAAGGTTTCCTTCCTTTCTGAGGCCCCATGGCAAACAGTCGGGCTGTACGAGGACTGACCAGGGTCCTTGAGGCCACCATCACAGTAACAGCTGGTGCCCTCTCCAACATCACTGCAGAGCTACAGGGGGACCGTCTCATAAAGCTTTAGAACTGTATGGTTCTAGATGGGCCTAGAGGCTCATAGGAATGAATGGGAAGACATTCTCAATTTGCCATTCTCAATTAGAGAATCGCAAATTGAGAATGCAATTTCAAGGGTGCCAGGGTGTCAAAAGGACACCCTGTTGCACCCCTGAAATTGATCAGTGCACATATGTTGCGCGCACACATGCCTTAAGGGCATGTGTGTGTGCAACATGAAAGTTTGAAAAATGCACAAAAGTGCATTTTTGAAAGTTTTAGCAAATTACCATGAAGGTCAACTTCATGGTAATTTGCTCCCCCTATTAGTGAAATCGCAGATTTTTTAACTTTTATGCATTACATATAAGAAATCCCAAAATGAGATTCCTTAAATGCAATCGGAATTTGAGAACTCGCAATTAATTGCGAATTCTCAAATTGCGAGGGCCTTGACCCTTGATGCATCGCAAAAGCTAATTTTGCGATAGCAAACGGCCGATTTTTGCGATTCGCACCATTTGCGATTGCAAAAGGCTTTAATGCATGTGCCTGTATGTCCTCAGATTTTGTAAAAGGATACGAAAAAATAATGTCTTGGTGTCTGTGCTGACTACTGCCTTCGATCTACACTGTGGACAACAGGGTTCACAACTTAAATTCAGCTTTGGATCTACACTACGGACCACATTGAATTTAGCCTTGATTTATGGCAGAGGCAATTGTACTCAGATTTTGTTAAACGATGCGACAAAAAACATTCCTCAATGTCTGTGCTGACTACTGCCTTTGATCTACTTTGTGAGTGCTCACGATTCAGGTGGAATGACGATTGCACATGACGCATTCCATTGTACCAGTGTGACCCGCCTGAACCACGAATCATTGCAGGGCGCGCACACGAAGAGTTCACTGCACCACAAGTCAACTCCCCGTGGCCTTAAAAAGGCAGATTTCACTAGGCAAAAAACATTGCTCCCAGTGCGGCCCCCACCTGGACCACGCATAATCGCAGGCTACGTACAAGCTCAGTGCCAAAGATATTACTAACTCAGTGCCCTATAAATCATCGCAAAGAAGAGTGAACAGTTTTATGTCACAGCCAGGCATACTATCACTTTTAAATAGAATTCATGCAGAATTCAATCGACAAAAGACATTACTCCAATTACTGTGCCTCCCTCCTCCCCCTACCATGCATCATTACAGGGTACGTACACGCTAAGCACCATGGTACTACTAACTCAATGCACCAAAAATCATTGCCACGTGGCCTTACTAAGGCAGAATTCACAAGACAAAAAACATTACTATCAGTGCAGCCTGCCCGAACCACGCATCATCGCAGGCTCCACAGAACATTGTTGTTTCAGGTGTCACTAACTCAGTGCACCACTTATCACTGGCTGCACACACGCTAAATTACCAATACTGTGCAGCTCTAGTCGACCCCATGTGGCCGTGGGCGCTTGCTAACCGCTGCCTTCTGCATACACTGCGGTCATCAAAGCTCACAATTAAATAGACTGTTGATTCATTATTTGCAGAGTACAATACCAAACTAAGTATAACACCTATCAAACATAGACAATATCCCTTTAGTATGCTTCCTTCAAAAACTTCTTTTATATCACTTATAGATTTAGTTCAATAATAAAATTCACACTGCAAGTGCAAAGGTACACTTAATGATAGTCTACACTGCAGACAGCATACTTTGAATTTGAACCTCACTTTTTCTTCATTGGAAACCTGAATTTCTTTTTTGGAGACAAAAATGGCTACACCACTAGAAGAATAATCTGATTCTGATCATTTTGTTGCTGAAAAATTGATAACCATCAATGGTACTTTTTTTCCCCCTCAAAGTACATGCAGTCCAGTATGCAACAGTCAATGCTTTGAGTGCAGCCCGTTCAGACCACGCATCATCGCAGGGTGAGCACATGTTAAACACCAGACATACCACTAACTCAGTACACAATAAATAATCACCACAAGCTTTATTTAGGCAAAATTCAGTAGTCAAAAAACATTTCCCCCAGTGCGGTCTGGCTGGACCACGCATCATCACAGGTTACGTACACGCTCAGTCCCACAGGTACTTAACTCAGTGCACCATAATTCATCGCCACATGGCCATATTCAGGCAGAATTCAACTGACTCTTCATTCATTATTTATAGAGTGCAGTACCAAACAAAGTATAACGTCCCTCAAACCTACACAATATCCTTTACTAGCCTTCCTTAAAAAACTTCTTTTATATCAGTTCTAGGTTTAGTTGAAAAACAAAATTCACGCTGCAAGTACAAAGGCACACTCAATGATAGTCAACACTGCGGACAGCACAAGTCACAACTTGAACTATAATGTTCCTGAAACATATATTTCGACAATGTATTCCATACATGTTTCATCTTTTATTTCAATCGTGATTACAGGTGATGCAGTCCAGTAGGCAGCACGCTGAGCACCATACGTACCACTAACTGTGCATAATAAATAATCGCCACGTGGCCTTATAAAGGCAAAGTTCAGTAGCCAAAAGACATTCTTACCAGTGCGGTCTGCCTGAACCACGTATCATCGCAGGTTCCACACAAACCAACACTACCTTATTGCACCACAACTCATGAACCCTTTACGATAGAATCTTCTGTGTATTATTTCACATACAGTGCTCCTATTTTTGTACAGCATAAGTCATAAACCGTTTAGGATTGAATATCTGTGTATGATATCCTGATTACTATTCTACTTGTTACCAACAGCAACGTAATAAAATGGAGTCGAGCACACGTGCCCGTACCCACTTCAACTATCTAAATGTGTCTGAGTATTTATTATGTTTGTAAAATGCTGCTCCTGCGCCCTACCACATTATATTGTACTGTAAACAGCGTATGCAACCATATTACCTCTGCCAGTAAAAAAAACTTTGATTATACAAGTTTCTCTTGCTCATTCTACAAATAGGAACATACAAACTGGATCATTACAATACCGCAAAGAAAGTGTATAGTAAATTTATACGTGTGTGCTATTTCTCATTTTTTTAAGCATATTTATATAGCGCGAAGTTGACCCAAAACTATATTAGCAATTTACATGAGCAACGTATTTACAGTATATTTTCAGGCACGCATAGATTACGTCATTTCTCTACAATAACAGGATGTGGACGCGCCTCGAACACTGATTTCCAGCACCAAGTTCGACAGTATACCTGAAGGACTACATACGTATATATAAATTAAGTGCCCTTCGTGTGCCAAAACTGCAACCTGAAGCTTTCACAGCCCTGTATTACTACAGGTACAACACTCCACTGAATGTACAACAAACATTCATATTCGCAGAAATGCGTCATGTTCACCATTTATGTGTGCAACTATGGATGAATTTAGGATCAGTGATTCCCCGTACCTTGCATGTTGGTGAAGACCCGGAAAACCCACTTACTGGGTCTCGGCGGTGGGGGAATCGCCAAAGTCTTCCATACCCCTCATACGTAGTAAAAGGAGACACAGGAGCCTTCGTCTGCAGGAGGAACTCAGATTTATTCAAATCGCCCGGGCTATGGAACAGAGTTACAAGCTCATTAGAAACAAGACAGAGGAGGCTGCTGCTTTATTCCACAGCTTACAAGCCTTTTATACTTTTTTATTCTGATCTTTTGGCTGCTCATTGTTCAATCAGGGCAGTGTTTGCAGTTGATAACCAGATCCAGACGATGTTTGTTGATTGTGACCTGGTCAAGGCTTTGTACACAAATCATTGTTCACTCAGTTTAATATAAGCTCGGTCTTTCAGGTCATTGTCCTCTCAGCTTGATCAAAGCCCGGTCTTTCAGGTCATTGTTTAATTACCCTGATCAAGGCCCAGCAGTCAGACCATTGTCCAGATAACCTAATCACGGTGTCAAGGATGTTTACCAGGCTGGGAGCAGGAGATGGAAAACAAATCATTTACACAGGGTGTGAGTGTCTCGTGGCTTTCTGGTGAACTGCAAAGAACAGGGGGGCTTGGGTGTGCAACAGTTCCTGGGCAGAAATGCAGGCTGCAAGATGGTTGTTGTTGTGTTAGTTAGATTTTCCTCAGGCATCAGCAGAAACGACCAGGTGGGTCGTGTAGAAGTGTTTGACATGAGATGGCAATGAAAAAGCAATAGAGTCCCGGTACAAATGATGCCGATTAGAAGAACACTTTTCCTCATTGGCCATGTTGTGGGACTTTACAGACAATGACACATTTGGGTTTAAGACCCGGGTGATGGTAACACTACAACACGGACACCCGAATCAGTTGATTTCTCATATACCTCAATACGAACCACTCCCATAGCTCCGGAGTCATCGTTCACAGCCTCGCGCAGCACTGGCATACGTCAGACCAGCCCATTCCGCTTACCCTACCAGGAAAACACAACAACGCTACATAGCCCAGATTTCCATTGTAGTGATTTCTTACTTCCAGGTGTAGTTGTCAGAATGGCACACACACACTCCCTCATGGCTGGTATACACCCCCACCACACCCATCCAGCACATGCGTCACTACACATGTGACCCTCCTACCAATAAAAAAGACGGAGCGCACATGCTCTGCGCCATTTTAGAGTTGCTCCCATCACAAGCGCTGTGATGGCCCGTCCTAGTGGTTCGAAAGCCTCCTGTAGGCCTGAACTAATGAACAAGGGGGCCACTACCTCGTGCGTGGCCTCTTTGGTCACTGAGTTAGTGGTACCGCAAGGACTGAGCGGGTGAGGAACCTGGGATGATGATGGGTGCACGAGTATGTCCTTTGCCATAGTGCTATCAAGACTCAGCACCAAATGGGAGACTTCTTGGTGGCAGAGCGGGACTGCATGATGTAGAATGTACCCTGTCCGCGAAAAGGTGAGCAGTGAGGCCTGGGTGCACAGCGGAGGGAGTAGATGGGGTGTAACAGACTGGATACAAAAAGGCGACGCAGCGATTTAGGCATACGCAGTCCTATATACCATATCTTATTGCATTTGTATTTTTTTTCCAATAGCAGAAAAGTTTTTATAGTCTGTCAGATGTCTGTCGCTCGTGAGGATTGAAACCACGTGCATCACTGCGCACCACTTGCTTTCACAACCGGATGGAAAACATTACTACTCTACTAATTCTTCATAAACCGAAGCCTATTAAACAAGTTGGAACTGTACAAATAGTTGTATTTATATTGCGGGAGGGAAGGTGTGTGAAAGGGCGATGTTATTCTACTCCACATTAAGATAGTGACAATTACCAATCATAACATCTTTCTTTTACTATCTTTTATATATAGAGCTTCAGGGTGCACTATGTCCCGGGACGTGGTGGAAGACACACCGGTGACAGAAAGGTGAGCTGCGAATATTCTTTTCAGTCACTCTCTCACTTCCTTTCTCATTTGATAAAGAAATGACACACAATCTTATCTTCCTTTTCATCTAACAGGTTGTGTTTCACAAATTGGCATTCCCCTTCCCAACACCTCCAAAGCTCAACATTTGAGGAATCTGCGATGATGCGTGGCTATCATAACAACGCCTGAGACGGCTGCTTCGACATGTGGTGCACCCTCTTTGAATCACGCCAATGGCACAAGGTGAGCAAAGAAGCTTGTTTCAGAAGAAACAAGGAGTCACCTGTGGGCTGTGAGACTGGATAGTGTGCAGCAAGTTGACTGCGTAGGAATGTACAATGAATTACCTCCGGGCAGTGAGAATGGATAGGTTGGAACAGTCTGGGTGCGCAAGAAAAGGCACTCACCTCTGGACTCTGGGAGTCAATAGGGTGCAACAGGCTGAGTGCGCAGTAATAAGAACTCACCGCTATGCAGTGGGAGTGCATGGGGTATAGTACTCTGAGAGAAATAGAGCGCACAGACACCACCTTGCAGTGGAAGTTGATGTAATACAGTATCCTGAGTGTCCAAAGGCATAAAGCAGAAATATACTTGTGCAGTTGTATGTACTCTGCTATTACTAACTCTATACTATCTTTCAGATCGCTAAACTTGAGGGTGCACTATGTATCGGCACGTCCTTGGACACACAACGTAGTCAAAAAGGCGAGCTATGAAGATTTTCTCCAGTATTAACACTACCTCTCCTGCTCCATCTATTACTTTCTCTCTCTAACACTTTCAATGTTGGTTTTTCTCAGTTTTTCTCTCTCTCCCTCTCTCTCGTATTGTTTCTCTTTCTCTTTTCAAGTTATGGACGCTGCTGTTCACTCTGCAGATAAATAAATCAAGGCTGAATTTAATACAGTCTGCAGTATAGAAACAAAGTAGAACTCAAGTTGTGAGCTCTGTTGAACACAGTGTTTACAAAAGGTAAGCAAAGCGGCCTAGATACACAATGCCTCCAATTAAATGTGTTGCAAATAAACGATATTGTCGTGCATAATGACATGATCTCTCACCTAATTCTGTCTCATCTCTGAATCATTTTAAAGACCTGCTGGACCATACTGTAGATCTGAAGTATTAGGCACTTCCCTACAGACACCTCTTCAACGCGGGCCTGTGAGAGGGGTGGGATGTTTCAAGCACACTGCAGACGTGTAAATAACCAATATTGCCAAGTGTTATGTTAATTTTTGATCTTTGACCTCATTTAGTCACATCGATCTAATTTTAAACACTTAGGGGTCCATTAGGATGACGGGTGGAAAAAGTCCACCCGCCACCCTAACGGAGATCGGGACCGCCCGCCTAAAGGGCTGGGGTCCCGACATTGGCATTAGGATGCGCCCGCCACAGTGGCGGACGCATTCCTCAATTTAACATTGTGGCGGGCGGTGCTCACTGCACCGCCCGCCACAATATTAAAAACGAATGCACGCATTTGCATAATCGAAGCAGCAGGCACCGTGCGGTGCCTGCCGCTGAGATTATGCAAATACAGGGGGGTACCACAGGTACCCTACTGTGTGCCACCCCCCTTTGGCCGTCACTCTGGGGGCCCACAGGGGCCCCCCAGAGTGAACACTGCATGCCTTTCCGAGGCGGCATTGCCGCCACGGAAAGGCATTGAAAAATGCCTATTCTAATATGGCTGGCGGTGTCTGATAGACACCGCCACCATGTTATTCCTTTTCCGCCCTGGCCGGAAAGGCGACCGGGGCGGAAAACAGGCGGGCAGTGTTTCCCACAGCTGCGGTCCCCTCCGCCATTGTAATATGGCGGGGGGAATGCAGGGAAGGATGTCGGGCGGATTGCCTCTGCCAGGGTGGCGGTGGCCACCGCTACCCTGGCGGAGGCAATCCGGCCGACATCCTAATGGGACCCCAATTTTCATTTTTGTTTTGAAGGTTACCTACCCTCCTACCATTGGAGTCCATCTCACATTTTGCTTATTATATTGTTATCTTAAAGTTACGTTTCTAGTTATTAATTATATTGTTATGTTAAAGTTACGTTTCAAGTTATTTGATTTTGTTGTAATAAAAGTTAATTAAAAAAATGTATACGTCTTCTTTTTCTGACAACATTTCACTATTATTTAGTGTGATACTCATATGCTTAGAGAACATTAAACAATAAAAAGTACAAATGATGTTTAAAACTAGAAGTATAATACTGAGACTAAGGGCCCGATGTAGGTAAAACGCATTTACCGATTTTAAAATACCGATTTATACCGAATCGGTATTTTGAAATCTGAAAATGATATGTAGAGGAAAAAATTCAGAAATATACCGATTCGGTAGTAATCGGTATTGTGATTTGATACGTACCGATTCGGCAATTACCGAATCGGTATTTACCGAATCGGTATTCGCCGAATCGGCAAATACCGAATCGGTAATATCAATACAACCCCATGGGCCAAAAGGCCCATAGGAACGCATTGTAAATACCGAATCGGTATTTACCGAATCGGTAGTAGCCGAATCGGTATTAGCCGAATCGGTAAATGCCGATTCGGCGAGCAAGTAAAACTGAAACTAAAGACATCAGCCAATGAGGTGGAACCACCCTCCCCCACCCTAGCAGGGAGTGGCTACCCAGGCAGGTGCAACTCATTAGAACTTTCTGGAGAGGCAGCCTGAGCTGAGCATTCACAGTGAGCAGCAGTGGTAGCACTATCCAGAACTCTGTGAAACATGGCAAGCAGCTCTGAGAGCCAGAAGGCAGAGCGCAAGCGGAAGGCCAAATTCAGCAGCACGGAGCTGCAAGTATTGGTGGAGGAGGTGGTGAGGGTACACAGGCAGCTGTTTGGGAGGCTGTCCCTCACTGTCCCAGAGAGCACCAAGAGGAAGCTGTGGAGTGAAATAGGGGAGAGAGTGAACGCTGTTGGTGTCACCCCCAGGAGCCTGGACGACCTCAAGAAGAGGTTTTACGACATCCGCAGCCTCACAAAGAGGAAACTGGCCGAGCTGCACAAGCAGGCAGGACTCACTGGTGGAGGCAGGAACCCGGCGCCACCCCTCACTGACCTGGAGGAACTTGTGGCGACTACCATTGAGAGCGAGAGTGTGGTGGGAGTTGGGGACCTGGACAGCTCATCCAGAGCTATAGCTAAAGGTAAGAAGCATGCACATCTTGACACACCCTACCAGACACCTCCCCTTTAGCCCCAATGCACAGCCAAACCCCAGCCCAGTACTGCTAGCAACAGACATGACCAATGCATCATGGTAAATGTAGTCAGCAAAAGTAGTAAAAAATGCCAGTGCAGAAGCATAATGAAATGAACTGTAAATCTGAATCAAAGTATTTGAAATGAGATGTGCAATGCTTTAATTGTAGTGACTGTAATACATTAGCACTCAGTTCACAAATGCTTCTTTATACCTAGGGGCAACATCAGGCGGGGGAGCAGCAGGTACACAAGCTCCAGCTCCAGCACCATCAGCCAGTGCGGTGGCAGGGCCAAGCACCAGTGTACCAGCACAGGAGGAGGAGGAGGAGAACAGCAGTGCCCTGGGCAATGAGGAAGACACTGGAAATACCCTCACATTTCCCCACTCCCCCCGACTGTCTCTAACGCCCCCATTGCAGTTCTCCCCGGAGAACTCACCACCACAGAGCCACCCTGCACCTGCCATATCTCCTGCCAGGAGGATAATTGTTGCTCCATTAAACCTCATGGAGGGAGCAGCGGGTCAGGCTCCAGAAAACAACCCTGTAACACCTGTGGCACCCCAGCCCACACAGCAGGGCAGCAGCAATCCCCGGAGGCCACGCACATCCAGCACTGCTCTTCCAGCACGGGAGGGCAGCGTGTTCCAAGGGCTGGAGGGCAGTATGGTCAGGATCCAGAGGATGCAGGCAAAATCAATCTTGGCCTGCCAGCGCCAATTGCGGGTGCACAACCTGCAGATGGGGGAGATGGCACTGGGATTCAAGACATTTGTTGATAGCAACAAGGACATAGCAACAGGTCTTGGGCGAATGACCACTGTCATCACCCAGCTCTGCAATAAAATGGATGAACATGAGCACTGTCGCCGCAGGGATGCCCGCATGCAGAATAGGGCTATCAACCGCCTTGCTGCTGCAACCGCCCAGCTATGCCGCCGTGGGGCAAACATGGAGGACTGCCTCACCCAGAACACGGCAGAGGTGACTAGGGGCATGGCCCGCATTACCACCGCCATGGAGGCACTGATAATATCGAACACAGTGGTAAATCCAGCCCTGGACCTGGGCGAGGCTGGGGACAGCAGCAGCCGCAGCAGCCCGGCCAGCAGGCGCTCAGCTGAGGCTGCTGGACACACAGAAGGGGGTGAGCCACATCCTGGTGGGGCTGCTAAGCGCAGCAAGAAGTAAGACTGCCAGGGCGGGTGAGGCAACCCGGACAATTTACATTTATCTACATCTTGTTTACCTTTTCATTTGTTGCACATCAGTGCAGTAACGTTGTTGCAACATTATTAAATCTTTTTTTTCAAACATCCATTGACCTGTCTGTGCATCTTTACTCACTCAGAAATAGTTTTCTGTAATCTCCTCACGTCTGTATCTGCCATCACTTGGCGTAGACACCCCAGCAGGTTGTGTTTGTGGCACAGCAACGTCGTCGTCATGGTCCTCGTAGTCTGACAACTCCACCTCAGTGCCCTTCTTCACCGCAAGGTTGTGCAACATTGCACAGACAGCTATGATCTTGCAGCAGGTGATGGGGGTATACTACCTTGCACCTCCACTCTTGTGCAAGCATCTGAATCTGCTTTTCCAGATGCCAAAGGTCCGTTCTACTACATTCCTTGTGCTTTTGTGGGCCAGGTTATACCTCCTTTGGCTGGGTGTAGCGGGGTTGAGGTAGGGGGTGAGTATGAATGAGCAGAGGGCATATGCACTGTCGCCTAGAAGGAAAAGGGGTAACATTACTCACATGCATACATGTATTTTACTTAGCTACTTTGTGTTAATGGGGTCTGATGATGTGTTTCACCTAGGAGGTATCCTTCACCAAATTCCCCAGCCGTCAGCCGTGCATAGATGCCGCTGTGTTGAAAAATGTAGGAGTCGTGGGTACTCCCTGGAAATTTTGCTACCAGGTCTGTGATGGTGCACTTCGCATTGCAGATCACCTGCACATTGATGGTGTGCGTAGACTTCCTATTGCGGTAGATGTATTCTGTGTCAGCAGGGGGGCAAATCGAAATGTGCGTGCCATCTATGCAGCTGATGATTTGGGGAAATTGTGCCATCTGGTAAAAGTCTGCTTTTGCTTGTACCAGTTCCGCATGGGTTGCAGGGAAAGATATGTATTCGTCCATCCTCTGTATCATGGCGTCAAGGAATTTGTGGAAAAACCTTGACAGGCTGCTCTGGGTCACCCCTCCTACCGCAGCTACTCCACTTTGATAGCTGCCAGACGCAAGCAGGTGTAAGCTGCATAGCACCTGCGCGTGCGCTGGGATGGCGTGTGCCCTTGGGGTGGGGTGGTCCAACAATGGTTTGAGGTCCCTGATGAGCTCCAGAATGGTGTCTGAGTCCAGCCTGTACCTCTGTAGGATCTCTGCCTCTGTGAGCATGAACAGGGTGATCCTCTGTCTGTAGACCTGTTCCTCTCTTTGCCATTCCCTCTCTCCTTCCTGCTGTAGCCGTAGCCGCCTTGCAATGGCATAAAATGCCGCCATCCTGCAAGTTGCAATGCATTTTGGGTCTATTTTTATAGGTTGCAGTTGGTTACCACCTGATTGTAATCCATGGTAAATACCGAATTTGAAATACCGATTTTGAGGCAAAATCGGTATTTCTATGCTTCCCTACATCTCAATCAGAGTTTTGTCCTGTCCGAATCGGTAATTTACCGATTCGGTAACTCTACAGATTCGGTAGGTAATCCGATTCGGATTTATTACCGATTCGGTGTCTCTCCCGATTCGGTACATGGACCGATTCCGTATTTTTACCGATTCGGTGTCACTACCGATTCGGTACATGGACCGATTCGGTATTTTTATCGATTCGGTACGTTACCGATTCGTTCTTTTAACGAATTGGTGTATTTCCGATTCGGATTATTTCCGATTCGGTAACTATACCGATTCGGTATATTTACCGATTCGGACGAATTTCATCGCCCTACATCTCGTTGGCTGGTTACCGATCGGTAAGGGCCGAAAATCGGTATTTTCGGCCGTTACCGATCGGTAAAGGCCTACCTAGATCGGGCCCTAACTCTTTACCAGAGTCTGTAGCTGCGATTAACGATTTCTATGGAAAATTTAAAAAACTCCAGCACCGTTACTGTTTGGATTAGCAACATTGTGTGGTGAACTTGTGACCTGTGTGCTCACTTAAGTGTTCAATGAACTGTTACTATGGTAACAGGCAGCAAGCAGTTTGGGGGTGGGTTTGAAAGGTACTGGCTGTACAGAAACCGTATATTTACCCAGGATCCTCTACATGACAGAGAGGAAAGCAAACGGAGGCGACAGAACACTGTGGAGCAGATTTACAAGCCCCTTGCACCACTTTCGCGTCACTTTTCCCATGTTAAAAGTGACGCAATAGTGGCGCAAGGGACTTGTAAATCTGCCTGTAATAATTTCCAGGCTTGTTCCGCAGGAGCGTCAGAAATCCGGAGAATAGTCCTCAGCCTTCCCCTACGGCCTTCCGACTCTATCAGACTCTAGAGTATCGAATGGCACGCCAGGGGAAAACAGGGAAACAAAACAAGGAAAGGTGGGGAAAATAGCAGGTCTTGACTGTGGACGTCAGTGTGGACACTTGATGCAAAAGGCAGGCTGTAAGGGAAGGAATAGATTACTATCTATACCTTGTTACAACACAGTTTATATGCGCAATGTCTACATATATACATAAACAGCACCTACCACAGTTAATCGTCTGGACCTTGAAATACTACTGGTGGGTAGATTTGGTGTCCGCTCTCTGTACACAAAAGGGCAAAAGATTGTAAGCACTATACCCCACTCTATACTAGCATATGAAAGTAAGTGATGTGTAAATCTCACCCCGCTATTCTTATGGAGAATACTTGAAGAGCACCCAACTCTATTCCAAGGTGAGATGCTCGTGTGCGAGCCTTTCTTCTGGAGTATGTACAAGGTATAATCTGCCAGACAATATCACAACTTGGTCATCTACAACACTAACCACATACCATATTATAAGAGAGGCAGCGCAACGCGCTGTTACCGTGATTCTAGTAGCTGAGCCTCGAAACACACCACACACTGGTCCACGCAAGTGCCCCAAACATAAGTATTCCACAATGCCAAAGGGAAGACTGGTTAGGTGGTTCACCCAACAGGAGGCAGCTCCGGCCAGTGAACCAAGATGAAGATGCAGCAGGCAGTACCCGGCCGGACGGCGGGGAAAGACCCGGCCGCCGGGCGGAGCACAAGGAAAAGGGAAACCTGGAATGGCAGTACCCGGCCGGATGGTGGGGAAAGACCCGGCCGCCGGGCGGAGCACAAGGAAATGGGAAACCTGGAATGGAGGTACCCGGCCGGATGGCGGGGAAAGGCTCGGCTGCCGGACGGAGCACAAGGAAAAGGGGAGTATGAACGGGGGGGAAAAAATAAGTAAGGCAAACACGAATTGCACCAAACGTGTTTGTGAGGACTTCCAAGAAGGTAACAGAAATGCTGACACAAGATTGAAGAGTGTCAGCGCGGTAGTGGGAGCCGCCAAGAAGGGCAACAGGTTACAACGGAACAGAACGCCCTCACGGAGGACGGAGAATCAAGACAGGAAACACAACCGACCAAAAACCGGAAGTCAGGCAAATCCTACGGGGACAGAACACCCGGAAGTGTGAGCTAGACGCTAGACCGCAAAGCGGCGTTCTGTTGATGTGGTGCGTCTTATATAGTGCCCAAGGCAATTTAGAACTTCTTCGCGAGTGGGAATTCGGGGCATGACACTGCCCCTATGTATATTACGAGCAAAAGATGTACACAACTCTTCGAATTCTTTATCGATGACAATTAGACAGTGTTGCTTCACGATTCACAATGCACTTCACAAATTTCTTTGTGCCTATTTAAATTGTCGTAATTTGACGATGGCCGGATTAGCGCTTAGCTTTGCTACACGTTATTTCCCTTAACTTGGCCATATTAGAAAACGCCATTTTGTCCGTTGCGGTGGCCATTTTAGGGAATGAGCGGCCTCGTGGTCAGCATGCCCTTTAGTCCGTTGTCCGTGCCACTGACCACTCGACTTTGCCCAGCAACAGGCTATTTTTAGCAACGGTCAAGCCTGTACATGCACAGTTCCAACTGACCAGTCACCCCTCAGGAATGTGCCGCCAAACTGACCAGTGGGGTTGTAACCCCTCCCATGAGTTGGCTGTGTTCCAAAAATGACCATATATGTACATAAACTCTGTAACCTTGTGCCGCCTATCTTTTTATTGCTTGTAAATTGTATAAAAGAGGGACTCACACCAACGTTCGGTGTGATACTTCTTGCATTGCCGAAGGGTTCTGTAGGAATTTACCACCACCCCATGGGGTCTTAATAAACTTGTTCTTTGTACTTTTCAGTTTCCGTGCCAACAGTTCTTTCGGTGTAAGTGGGTTATCTACGGAGCATGTAGGCCTTGGGAACCCGATACCACAAATTGGCGACCACGAAGGGACTCATCGGCGACTCGGATGCCCGAAGGAGAGGTCGTGACGAAGGTTTGGAAACTCGCCATGGACGCGTACGCTGCCACCGAGTGACCCGAGTCTTGGCACCCACGGAGTTTTTTCCTTTCCTTCCGATCTGACCTTCCAGGTGGCGCCGGTCTCCGACTGAGTTCTTGATCGTCTGCATTGCTGGATAAGTGCCGTTTGGCTGATTCGATTAAAGACCTTGGCAGTTGGAACCTGGATATTTGATTTGGGTAAGATTTGTGATCGGTAAGGTAGTCTACGGACGCTTACTGAAGTTCTATGATTTGTGATCGGTAAGGTAGTCTACGGACGCTTACTGAAGTTCTATGATTGTGTCTATGATTTGAGTTAGCTAACATTTGTGACTTTGTGACCTTTGAATCATATGTGTAGTGCACTTCACATAGGCAGGCATGTAGAGATGTTTCTCTAATTTTGTTCTTTTTACTCTGAGCGGCACATTTGTGTGAAGTACTGTAAGTGCCAGTTATATAGTATCACGCTTTCGTGATAATCTTTGAACATGCCTGTTTTAAGCACACTCCGAGGGATGTGCTGTCTTGGAAATGGTACCTCAATTAGGTTAGCGGAATCACAGCCGCTCCCCCAGAAGGAACTCCAAATCGTGAAATGTACATAAAATTTGGCCTTCCCCCTATAATGTACAGTAAATTATGGCATAAATATACTAAAACCGATCCTGAATTGCAATGGCCACTACATGGGTCGTTCGATTTACGAAAGGTTCAGTTTGTGGAGCAATGTTTGTTTCAGCGCAGGTCTAGACAAAATATGTTTGATTGTGTGCGAATGTGGGAGAAAGCGGTGCGTGAGCGTATGAAGCGTGAGGTTGCCTTGGCGGACAAAGAGCAGCGCAAGGCTGCTCGGGATAAGGCTTTACAGCTTGAGGAAAAGGAGGCACAGGAGAAGATAGAGAGGGAGGCACGGGAACGTAATTTGCAAACGACTGGTCAATTTCCTATTCGTCGTCCGCTCTATCCTGTCCTTACTAATGACATTGATGATTTTTCATTACTAGATCGCTCCCCGCCTCCATATGTCCACCCTACGGCTCTGACCGAGGACTCCGGTGATGAAGGACAGGATAAGTCGGGAAAGGGAGGAAAGTCCAGTGTCAGGTTATCTGCGGAGAGAGCCGCGGACTTGCGTAGTTGGGCCCGTAAATTGAATACAAATTTTGTAACTGTGTCTGACGTTGTTGCCGAGAGGGGTAAATGGACAGAACGTGAATTGTTGTTTTCTGACTACTCTGGCTGATGAAGTTGTTAGTACATTTCGTAAATATTCAGAGACGTTAGAACCTAAGGCTGTGTCGGTTCATCGTGAGAATTTGGATAAAGGTTTATTTGTCCTTGTAGATGTCGATACCTTTTTCAAGCAATTGATCCAGCTGCGGGATGAGACATCCAAGCTGCGGGAAGACCAGAGAAAGAATAAGGAGTCCGTGCCGGGGTCCGATGCCCAGTCGAAGGAGTGTTCTCTACGGGGTTCAGATAAGAATTCTAACGTGCATGTTATGCCTATGCGTGAAGCTGCACCTTTGTATGTTCCCCCTAAGGGGGATGGTACAGATGAGGATAAAACGTCGAAGGATGCAAAGGGGTACTTTATATATAATTGGGTGTATACGCCTTGGAATAGAGCAGATGTTATGGCGCTTAAAAATTCTTTGCCTGATCTTAGGAAAAATCCGGCCGCATTTTATGAAGGGGTGGAAGGGGCTATTTCGACCTGTGTCATGACTCTTGTTGATATAGATCTGTTTTTTGGGTTAATTCTTCCTCCTGATATGTGGAGATTGATTCGTAAAAATAATGATGAAACATTGCTCGGGGGAACGTGGAAAGAACTAAACTAAAGCTGATTTAGACAGGGAGCCTGCATGTAAGCCATGTGACTTGATTCTAGACCTTCCAGCGGCAATCCTAACTAAACTGAAAACGCTTGTTCCTTCTAAAAAGATCGATTGGACCATGCTAGCTTCGTGCAAACAAAAGTCAGATGAAACGGTGTCAGATTTCTTTACACGCTTCGAAGAGGCATTTCATGATTATAGTGGTCAATCGTTAACAGACGATACGGGTAGGCACTTGTTTGTAGATAAGTACGTGGCTAATCTCCTACCGGAGATTGCAAAAAGATTAAAGTCGAGTGAAAGTTCCTGGGCCACGGCGACCCCTGCGTCTTTGTTAACTATGGCTCAGTATTATGAGCGGCAGGAATTGTAGGCTAAAGAAAGTGTTGATAAGAATGCGAAGGAGTTGAAAACGAAGGTGATGTTGGCACAGGTTCGTGGAACGCAATCTAGAGGGAATGATAGAGGCAGACGAGGAGGGGGTAATGCGTCGTACGGGCGTACGGATATAGCGGAGGATCAATGTGCCTATTGTAAGGAGTTTGGGCATTGGGCCGATGATTGTCCGGTACTTCGTGAGCAACATAGCCAGTGTGGTCGAGGAGGTGGACGGTCGAGAGGTAGTTACTCGGGGGCGAGAGGTAGCGGAGGTGATCGTAGCAGGTTTGAAGAGAGGGGCCGTGGCCAGGATGAACGCAACACATTTGATAGACGGAACCAGTATCAGATATCGGAGGGTGAGAATGTGGAGCATCAGGATTATGTACATGCTAAGGATTGCGTAGGATGGGGTACGGAATCAGTTGAAGTGCCAGTAGATCAGAGTGGTCCATATGTATCAGCGGGCATTTTGGGTTCTACTGATCAGTTTCTAGTCGACACAGGAGCTACTCGTAGCGCTTTGTCTAAAAACTTGGTTCCGAGGGCTCCCCTGTCTGGCGACATGATAACATGTATAGGGTTTGATGGCACACCCACTCCTAGCCCATTATCAAAGCCTCTTGCACTTTGTCTTGATAAATTTTTCAGTTTTGGTCAATTTTTGTTGTCACCTTATACCCCAGATAATATTCTGGGCATTGATTTGCTCAAATATTTTCGAGCAACGATACGGTGCGCTCCGGAGGGAGTGCGAGTTATTTTGAACGACAACTATCCAGACTCAGACAGGTTTTGTACTATACAAGAATGTGAAGCATTTGCTTCTCTCCCTCACACGTTATGGGCAACCTCAGATACGGATGTGGGACAGATGCTTATTCCACCTATTCGGATTACTGTAAAGGAGGGAGTACTCTTGCCACGTGTACCACAGTATAAGATCTCCAGGGAAGGTGAAATTGCTCTGACACACATTGTCCAAGATTTGATCATTGCAGGTGTAGTGGAAGAAGTTCCCTATAATGTTTGCAATAGCCCTATTCTTCCAATTCTTAATAAAGATACTGACGACAAGGTCTATCGATTTATTATTGATTTGAGAGAAATTAACAAAATTGTCATTCCCCAATATCCGGTGGTGTCCGACATCACGACATTGCTCACATTGGTTCCCTCGACAGCGACGACATTTAGTGTCATCGACCTGAAAAATGCGTTCTTTTCCATTCCCATCCATCCTGATAGCAGATATTTATTTGGCTTCACATTAAATAATAAATCGTATAGATTTTGTTGTGTTCCACAAGGTTACACAGAAAGTCCTAGCATTTATAGCCAGGCTCTAAAATGACAGCTTGATTCTTTTGAACTACAACCTGGAGTAGCCCTTATCCAGTATGTTGATGACCTTTTGTTGGCTGCAGACACTTATGCACAATGTGAGGAGAGTACGATTGCCTTGCTTTCTTTTCTGGCTCAGAATAATCACAAAGTTTCGAAGAAAAAGCTCCAATACTGTAGACCCAAGGTGACCTACCTCGGTCATCTTTTGTCTAAGGAGGGGCGTGCATTAACATCAGATCGAATTCAGGCGATACTAGACACACCAGTCCCCCGCACTCAGAGAGATGTAGGCGCCTTCATAGGATTAACATCCTTTTGTAGACAATGGATCATGGGGTTTTCACACATTTTTAAACCTTTGTTAGCATTGCTGTCCAAAACTACACCAATGCCCCTTGAATGGACAGATGAATGTCAAAATGCTTTCGACCAATTGAGACAGGCCCTTTGCTCTGCACCCGTGTTAGGTACACCAGGCTATTCAAAGATTTTCACATTGTACGTGCACGAGAAAGATGGGTGCGCGTTATCAGTGTTAGTGCAAGCACACGGGGATAAGCAGAGGCCATGTGCGTATTTCTCAGCCATTCTTGACCCTGTAGCACGAGGATTACCTGGGTGTTTTCGAGCAGTTGCAGCAACAGCAGTAGCTATACGGCAGAGTGAGGGAATAGTATTATCGCACAAGTTGTTGGTGCTAGTTCCCCATGCAGTAGATGCCTTGTTAAATCAAACAAAGACTCAGTATCTCACGAGTGCACGGTTAACAGGATATGAGCTCACACTTTTGGCGCCACATATCACACTGAAAAGATGTGCTACCCTGAACCCTGCTACTTTATTGCCCTATCCGGTTGAGGAGGGTCAGGAAGAAAAGCACCATGATTGTGTTTTCCTGACCGAGGAACAGACAAAGGGTCGTGTCGACCTACAGGATATGCCACTTCCAGATGTGGATGGGGAACTGTGGGTTGATGGATCGTGTTTAAGGCTGCCAGATGGTACGACTTCCGCAGCATATGCGATCACGACACTTAAGACAGTGGTAGAAACAGCACGAATACCACAAAAATCGGCTCAGGCAGCAGAGCTGATAGCCTTGACAAGAGCCTGCGAATTGAGTGCTGGCCTATGTGTGAACATATACACGGACAGCCGGTACGCCTTCGGAGTAGCACATGACTTTGGGCTACTCTGGAGAGAACGTGGGTTTTTAACTTCTCATGGAGTACACATTATGCACGGAGAACTGGTGCGTGATCTCCTAAACGCGTTGCTTTGTCCAAAGAAAGTAGAGATAATTAAATGCAGTGCCCATAAAAAGATCACTGATAAAGTGGGCCAAGGAAATGCTTTTGCAAACAGCATAGCGAGACAAACAGCCATGTCCCGAACTGACTTCCCCATGTACGTAACAAAATCGCAAGCTGAGCGATGGTATGATGCTAGAGCGGAGATACTAGACATCTAAAAATCAGCGACTGAAGCAGAACTTGCGGCATGGGCAGCATATGGGCTGATAGATGATGAGGGTTGTTGGAGAAGCAAAGACATGGAGAAATGGAAATTGCCTGCAGCTTACTTGCAGGCGATGGTTCAGATGACACACGGATTAGCGCACGTGGGAGCTCTTGCGATCACTCGATTGTTATCACGAGTTTGGGAGCATCCCGAGATTGCCAATGCTGCCAAGAGAGTAGTGCAGACCTGTCTGATATGTTTACAACACAATCCTGCGAAAGGGACCCATACTTCTGCACCATTTGAGGTACTCCAAATGGATTACATCCAGCTTGAGCGCTGCAATAACCTTAAGTATGTCCTAGTGGTGGTGTGCGCTTTTAGCAAATGGGTTGAGGCTTTCCCCACGAAAGATAATACAGCTTTAACAACAGCTAAGGTGTTGCTCAAGGAGTACTTTCCTCGCTTCGGAGTTTGCAAATTTTTGTGGAGCGATAATGGGCCTCATTTTGTTTGTGAAAATTGTGGAGTATGTGCTGAAGGGTTTAGGGATCCAGCAGAAGTTTCATGCTGTGTTCCACCCTCAGTCAGCAGGTCTTGTTGAGCGGTACAATGCTACGTTGAAGCTGAAACTGGCTAAGATTGTGGCGTCCACGTCAAAAGTCAAAGTCAAAAAGATTTATTGCATAATTAATTAAAATCATTACAATTTCCATATGATAATTTTATAATACAAAAGACAAAATGCTTGCTAAAAAAATTGCAAAATGGTTGCTTAAAAATTGGACTACTCGTTTGTTAAAATAATGTCACACAATTTAAAAATAAAAAATAAAAATTTCGTCCGGGGATACTCCCGCAAGTTTTGGGATCAAAATGTTATTACGTGAGTAGTGCGAAATTTACCAGTTAATGGGATCGATGCAGCTTTGGTGGCCCGCTTCATTAACCCTGTCCTTGTTCCACAAGACTCAGGCATTTTTTCACTTCTGCCAAGAATTTTATTCCCTGGCAAGCAAATATGATTGAACTCCCTCCCAGCCAACGAGTTACCATTTGCCTGCAGGTGCGGATTTTTAACTCGTTGCAGGTCTGTTTTAAGAATCGACGACGTTGTGCCAGGAGAGCCGGACAAACACACAAAAAGTGAGCCAATGATTCTGTTTTGTATCCACATATTCTACAACTCTCCGTCTGGTAGTTACCTTTCCAGGATGGTGCTAGATCCTTCGAAATGTGCATCCCCATCCTATAATCTGTGAAGGCTCTTTTTAAATGCACATTGAAGTGAGAGGATAAGTATGCATGCGGTAGGCCAGCTTTAAAGGAGTTAATTATAGTCCACCCATGTCGCCGTTTGAGAAGTGACACTTTGTCATCTTGAAAAGATTTCATCCTCGCTGCCTTGTTGGCTAATCTACTTATGGTTGCTTTGTCCGTCACGGACTCCCATGTGCCTTCCAACCCCAGCTCTTTTACACAGAATTTCAGATGTTTTCCCCAAAGGCACAGGGTTCCCTTCACTCCTTGATTTTTTATAGCTTCCCAGTTTAACCAGTCCATTGAATCCGGATCTGCTGATCTTAACTTATGACACAGTTTTACGAAGCCGCTCATGCTCCTATATTTCTGATTTTGCAGACCAAATTCCAGCCTAACTTGCGAGGCTGAAGCACACTTTGGAAGGTTAAAAACTGTTTTATAGATTTTGGTTTGAAGCTCATTTAGTAGGTCTATTTCCTTGCCGCACCAGGTGACGAGACCGTAAGACAAAGATGGTAAAATTTGTGCCGACATAACCTTTAGGAGGTGATTGTGGTTTGGACAGTCCATTTTTGTTTTTAGCAACCGATAAGCAAATATTAGGCTTTGGGCTTTTGCGCGTACTGCAGTTATATGCTCAGTTTGTTTTGCTCCCTGGGAAATTGTAACTCCAAGGTATTTATACGAACCTTGTTCGTTCACCTTTGTCCCGTTGTACGTCCATGTGTATCTAAGTTTTTTTGGGTCTACTAGACAGACCACTTTGGTTTTTTCTTTGTTTAGATCCAAACCTTCTTGTTTTAAGTACGCTGATAGTATGTTTAAGGCTCTTTGTAGACCAACTGGGGTTTTGCTCAGCAGGACTATGTCGTCTGCATATTGCAGGCAGGGAATTCGAGAGTTTGCCAATGAAGGTGGGTGCACTTCATCTGTGTCCAGCACTGTTGCGAAGTCGGAAAGGAAAAGGTTAAAAAGGGTGGACGCTAAAACGCAGCCTTGTTTTAGGCCCTGGTGTGTTGGTATGTTCCTCGTTGTGTAAGCTCCGTTTCCCAATTTGACCTTTGCCCATGTGTCTTCGTGTAAAGCTTTTATTGTCTCTATTAGTTTTGTTGGCGTCCCCCAATGCTGCAATTTACCCCATAGACGCTCTCGGTTTACTCTGTCGAAGGCAGATTTAATATCTACAAAACAGGCATACAATCGTGGCGTCCACGTCATTGAAGTGGCCGGATGCCTTGCCGCTAGCATTGCTCTCTCTTAGATCAGTGCCCCACTCTCGAACAGGCCTCACACCGTATGAAGTGGTGTTTGGGAGGCCTATGAACATATGGGGAGTGCCTAAGCCGCGATTGATTCATGATGTGCCTTGTTTAATGATGAATGATTATTTAGCACGATTAACAAATGATTTGCTTTCTATCCATCAACAGTGACAATTCTACTGGAGAGGCTCACAATCTCCGTCCTGGGGATTTTGTGATGGTCAGATCATTTGAGAGGGCGAATAGCTTGGAACCGAGGTGGCGTGGCCCCGAGCAGGTCCTCCTGGCTACTCGGACAGCTGTACGAGTGACCAACAGAAAGCGGTGGGTGCACTCAACTCACTGCCGTCGTGTTTCTCCGGATCTGGTGAATCCTGCCGTGCTGACTGACTACAAGAAAAGAGCCCAGCTGTGACATCAGCCGAAGTCGAGGGAGCCTTCCCGGACCACACTGTTTCTGGACGACAGCGTTACGATCTGCGGCCACGATAAGGAGAAGATTTTTTTTGGTTTTCGAGACTGGTTGGTTACCGCTCTGGGGTTTGTGAAACGGAAGCCGGGAATCTCAAGGGGGGGGGGGATCAGTTCTGCCAAGAGTAGCGACACCCGTCTTGACCCCGGAGAAGAAAACAACGGCTACCTCGGAGCTCAGCACCGTATTTTTAGGTATATATTTGAGACATTGAGAACTCTTTGAACTATGGCGTCTTCTGCATCACAAGACAAAAGAATACTTGGTGCCAGCCTGTTTGTCTTGACAATCGTGGTGATAGCAGTAATAGCCTGGGAAGTGGAACTTGTGGTGCCTGTACGTGAACATTTGCTGCCGACTACCCCGGCTCCATCTGAACATTTTCACTTCACGTTGCCTTACCATGAAGAACGGCACCGACAGACTTATTTGAACAATAGTTTCAATCAGATTTTGCATCATACAATATGACGAACACTTCAAATTGCTGGGTGTGTGGGATGTTGCCTGGGCATCAGAAGAAGGGGGGCACTCCACTCATTCCACTCCCATTTTCGCATAATGGTTCTTGTAACGCCTGGTACACTCTTCTTTTCACTCTACGATGGCCAACAAAAGGGGGGGTGCTCTTCCGGTTGAACAAAGTTTGCTACCATGACCGGGATGGGTATCCACGAGCTGAGGGTACTCGATTTGAATGGGAAGAGTACCGCCCCGATAATGTGTCTGCACCCCGTGTTTACAGTAATCAAAGGAACATTAATATGACCAGTACACACGTTATTAATGTCATCACTACTAAAGCAGACCTTTGCATTTGTAATAAAGGCACAATCCCGGTGGGAAAAAGTGAATGTAACACTACACTTACATTTGACAGTCCAAACGGTATATCATTTGTGGCATCCCGAAATACGTACTTTATTTGTGGCAATAAAGGTTACCATCAGCTCCCTTTAGGATGGTTAGGCACATGTTATGTATCGTTTGTGTTGCCCCCTGTATTCATCGCCCCACCAATGTACCATAATGACTATATTCTCTATCATGACTTTGTACTAAATCGTGTTAAACGTGCTGCGGTCTTGGATGACATCGATCAGACTGATACTGCCTTACAGCAATATGTGGACTTTAATTTATGTGGACTTTAATTTGGGATTGTTTTCCTTTGTGGGGGCTGCATTGAACAGTCGGAAAATACGACGGCTGACCCGTGTTGTTGAGGCTGTAGCCAATGATACTGCTATTGCATTGGGGAACATAACAGAAGAACTCCAAATTTCTAGGATTGTTACGCTTCAAAATCGCATGGTTCTAGATGTGGTTCTAGCTGACCGTGGGGTGGCATGTAGAATCATCGGAAGTAGCTGCTGTGTGTACGTGCCAGATAATTCGCCTTCTGTTTATGATGCCATTTCAAAATTGCACAAAATAGCTGCTGAAACACACCCGGACAATGGAACTTGGACTCTTTCAGGGTGGTTCTGGTCGATGCTTACCACTTGGGGTTGGAAACTGCTGACGATTTTGTGTGTCATTGTTGGGATACTGTTTCTCGTATGTTTATGTATACAATGTGGTCCTGCCTTATGTTCTATGTGCCTGTCGGCTTGCATTCCATCTAGACGTACTCTTGCTCGAAATGAAATGATGCTTCATAAAGAAGTTGCTCAAATAATGCTAATCGATATTGAAGATGAGTACCCCGACTATGTCCACTATGAGGTAGCTTCAGCTAAACGCTAAAAGGGTCGTCTGTCGTAATTTGACGATGGCCGGGTTAGGGCTTAGCTTTGCTACACGTTATTTCCCTTAACTTGGCCATATTAGAAAACGCCATTTTGTCCGTTGCGGCGGCCATTTTAGGGAATGAGCGGCCTCGTGGTCAGCATGCCCTTTAGTCCGTTGTCCGTGCCACTGACCACTCGACTTTGCCCAGCAACAGGCTATTTTTAGCAACGGTCAAGCCTGTACATGCGCAGTTCCAACTGACCAGTCACCCCTCAGGAATGTGCCGCCAAACTGACCAGTGGGGTTGTAACCCCTCCCATGAGTTGGCTGTGTTCCAAAAATGACCATATATGTACATAAACTCTGTAACCTTGTGCCGCCTATCTTTTTATTGCTTGTAAATTGTATAAAAGAGGGACTCACACCAACGTTCGGTGTGATACTTCTTGCATTGCCGAAGGGTTCTGTAGGAATGTACCACCACCCCATGGGGTCTTAATAAACTTGTTCTTTGTACTTTTCAGTTTCCGTGCCAACAGTTCTTTCGGTGTAAGTGGGTTATCTACGGAGCATGTAGGCCTTGGGAACCCGATACCACAAAATGGGAGACGGGATTGTCGACATAACAAAGCATAGGGGCATATTTACAAAGACGGCAGAAAACTACAACTAAAACAGCGATAATAGACTTCAAAATCCTTTGTTATCTTACCGGACGATTTTTTCAACACTGCTGTTTGCTATGGCAGGGTGAGAGCCGAGGCTCTCGCCCTGCCATAGCAAACTTGGTTTGCATTTTGAAAGAGAGAACACAAAAACCTACTATCTCTTTTAAAATGCAAAGCAGAATGCTTTTCCCCACGGGGAGCTGCATATTAGCAGGTCCCCTTGTGCAAAAGTAATGGCGTCTTCCGAAGAATGCAGGGAGCTAACTGGGACTGTAGGGACATTGGGCCTCCACCCACGGTCCCCAACGTTGTATTCCATGGGATGGGATCCCGAAGAAGAATAAAAATTAATAGTAGGTGATTTTTTTTTAACGTAAAATTAGGAGTCTGTAATGGGCATATTTACAAGGACAGCGTTAAATTGTTCTGGTGTAAACCTGGGCTTCAATTGGAATTCTCACGAATTCTCAAAAGCCTATTGTTAAGCCCATTATGGCCGCTTTAACAGCACTATCCTAACTCTAAAGCGACGATACTTTTAACGCTGTCCTTGTAAATATGCCCCCAATATCGCGAGAAATACAGCGATAATTCATGTTCGCAAGTGAAAAGCTTGTTCATATAAGGCTGTGGACTTAACATATCAATCCACCTCGCATATTAAACATGCTTAAGTCTACTTCAGAACAGATGTTAGGATCCGACATAAACCGCAATTAGCAAGAGTTTTGCTATCGCTCCTTGAGTCCAGGGCCGACTTGTAAATACAACGCTGTTGTCATACCTCCCTCTTTCTTTTTATATTGTCATAGGAACACCTACCTTGCCACTGAGAATGCCTACATTTCAACTCATTGGAGATACGAGGCGAGCCCTTAGCAAACCGGCTGATAACATGCATTAATGCATCTTAGCGTCGCCTAGTAAATAGGGCGATATAATTTTCACTGCATTTTTGGCTTTTTAATAAAAATTGCGGCGAAATGGCACTTGTTAATATGCCCTCAAGTTTGCTATGACACAGCGGGAACCTCGACTCTCGCCCTGCCTTAACAAACAGCAGTGTCCCGGTGGTAGACACCCCGAGACACAGCAGGAGCCGCTCCTGGGGGGTGGTGTTCCCCAAGGCTTTTGACTGCTCCAAAATGGGGACCACGTGGCCCCCCTCCCAAAATATAAAAAGCCCCGGAGGGTGGTAATCCCGGGGGCTCGGACGGACCTTTAAGCTCCCTCATCCATTTAGTAACATCAGGCCGCGGAGCCAGGAAAGATATTTCACAGCTGTTTTCTGCTGCTATATTCCACCATGGGATTTCCCGGAGTTAATTAAATTGTGACATGTATTTTAGTGACACGCTGAATATGTGCCTGAACGGATCTATGTAACGGGAGCTTTGGTTTTGACCACGCTGGTCGTAGTGTCGGGTAAGATTCATTGTGGATGTATTTAACTCTGTAATCTATCGCATAGATTATATCTCCCCTGGGGCTCCTTAGAGTAATACAATGGCATTTATCTTATAGTGACACACCAAGCTCCTTTTCAGCTTGAAGGGTGAGAGTCTACTATTGACACTTTATCGAATACTGGGTAGCCACATGGTTTTCTCAGGAATAGCACGGAGTCTCTGTAGTGCACAACAGTGTTTGGAAACTGTTGCACTTTTTGGTTTATGTTACTTGATCTTAGCGTTATGTGCATTTTCGCTACTCACAGGACAGCCTGCTCACTACTCACCCATCTTTCCTTCTCTCTTTCTTGCTTCACTTTTGAGTGCAAATCCCATGCATTTAATGTATTGCTTTATAACTCATATCTGAATGGTTAAGACATAATATGTGATTAGTTCATAATTGTTGTGTTGTAGATTCCCGAGGAGGACATACTAGACTCTACACAGTTATTGTGTGATGATACTTATCCCCTGAAGAAGGGTTCCGAATGAACCCGAAATGCACTGGGATTGTTTTTGTTAATATATTGCAGACAGGGATTGTCATATGTCATTGACTGTATATAATTGTGGAGTTAAAACTAATTAGTTTTTTTGTTAACATGATGAAAATCTACATTCTCTATAATACAGTATTCTGTTTTTGATTAAATCAACTGTTCAAATTCGTTAACTTTACTGATGAAATCATCACTGATTATGTTTTTTGAATAGAGTATATTTGAACATATAATTGTTTGTGTAATTTATTGAAGACACATTCGGGATCCGGCATAAATATCATGTCCATGCGGCCTGAGTGTGGTGTGCTGCAGAGGTTGAGTGTATTGGGTGTCCTGCGGGTTCTATGTCCTCCATACGTCACAAATACTCATGGCTTCCGTCCAGCTTGCCAATTGCTTGGCATATAGAACGCATGAGGCAGTGGGGGTCCCTGTGGTGTCGAGACTGTGCTGCATCACTGCATTGAAGTCTCCTCCTACCACCTTTGTTCCTGGCGGCAAGGAGCTAATCACTTCACCAGTGTAGCCTGGAGTCTGTGTGTGCGTGGCACAGATGGAGAGGACATTGAGGGCGTTTTCGCCCATTGTTCCAGAGAGGGCAACAAAGCGTCCGTGGGGATCCGTGGTGATTTGAGTAGGCACGAAGGGCAAGTTACGCCTCAGGAGGATCGCACCTCCGGGTGAGCCCTGTGTGAAGCCTGAGTGCCAGGATCTGTCGAACACATATCTCATGAGGAAGGGACAGAGATTACCCATGAGATGGGTTTCCTGGAGCAGGAGTATGTTGGGAGTGTATCTTTGGGCATGTCGCATGTTGGACAGGCCACATGAAGGGCCCGCTCCCCCTCTGCACGACCGGGCCCGAGCCCGGCTCCTCAAGTGTTACACGCCACCACTCCACGTTTCTGTCCCCTCCGGGACCCCTGCCTCGGAACACCTCGACCTCTTGGGCCCGATCCCCTACCGGCCCTCGCGCCCGACTTGGGCGCCATCTTGGACACTGCCCCACGAGGCCGCGTGGCCTCCGATCGACCCTAACCCTGGGCCTGGCCAGGCCCCGACATCCCGGCACCACCATCCACCCAGGAGGTGAGCGGACTACTTGGCAGGTCAATGGGAGAAAGAGGTGTCGATGGCTCTCCCCCGCCAGGTGCTGATCGCCCCCAGCCTCCCCGGGCGCTGGCTCCACCCCCCTGCTGGGTGTCTGGACTCCCTCATCCCGGACCTCCCGACCTCCAAGTGCGAGGGTCCGGACATCAAAGGGCGCCAGCCCTATAACTGGGGCAGCTCCAGAGCAGGAAGGCAGTTGTATCCTGGAGTCGAGAGACGCAGAGAAGAACTCATCCTTGACGGACTACTGGCGCTGCCGTAGCCCTGCCTTGTGAACTATCGTCTTGCCTGCTGGCGCTGCCGCAACTTCCATCAACCTTCATCGTCGTCGGGACCTGCTGGCGTGGCCGCGGACCGTTTGTACCACCATCTTCATCGGGACCTGCTGGCTCCGCCGCGGACCGTCGCCACCTTCAACCATCTCGGGACCTGCTGGCTCCGCCGCGGCCCGATCATCTAGAACGCCGAGCTCGAGGATTGAGATTTATTCATCCACCCAATTGGTAACAAGACTGTCCCGCTACCCCTTTTCCCAACCAGAGACCAGAACCGAGGAGACCCCTGAGTCCAGACCTCCTTGTATCATTTGACCGTACTTGAAGAATTGCTGATAAAGTATCGTTTAACTTTATCCTTGTGTGGTGTCCGTCTGTGGGGGGGAAGTTACTTGTCTGTACGATCGCTGGAGACGGCTCTCCGTGGAGACCTCTCCCCCTATACTCGGCCGACCCTCCCGGTCCGTCTAACATTGGTGGCCAGCGGCGCGATCCGAATCACCGCATAATCGTACAGAGAGTAGCTCACCCCACGACGAAATCACGATGACAACCAAAGAAAGCGGATCCTCCGAGAAATTTCAGATGGAGAAATTGGAAGAATACAGCCATCGTGAATTAAAACAATTCTGCATCGAACTAGGTATCGCTACCACCGGTCTGAGTACCAAGGACGATTTCAAGCATACCCTAGAGTCCTGGGCAGAAACCGGGGCCGTCAGACCCCCGGACCAAAATGTCGCAGCAGCAGAGAAAGACACCACGGCTCCCGAGGAGCGAAGAACGGGTCTCTCGCAAGACGAGATCCAGGAACGAGAAAGAACAAGACTACATGAACTAGAAATGGCCCGGCTCAAAATGGATGGTGAACTCAAGTTGGCCGAACAGAAACTGAATTTAGAACATCTGAGGCTCCGAGAAGAAAGAGAGGAGAAACAGAGACAAAGAGAGCTCGAGGAAAAAAGACTGGCATATGAACATGAGCGCAAATTAGCTGAAATAGACTTACGCAAGCAGAACAAGGAATCAGGGGTGACCGAGCAACCCCGCACCCCAGGAGCAACAGATAAGAAAGTACACATCCCCAAGGATGTCGTTCGAGAATACTTCCGAGAGGACGACATCCAACAATGGTTCAAGGCCTATGAAATAGCTATGACCTCCCACCGGATCGATCGAAGCGACTGGGGAGCCGGTCTATGGGGGAGATTCCTCAATGAGGGCCGCGATGCCCTGCTACAGCTCCCGGACCATCTGATGACCTCCTACGACCACATGAAAGCGGCCCTCCTCACCCGCTATGGGCTCACACCCGAGATGTACCGCCAGAGGTTCAGAGACTGCACCCGCATCCCGGGTACAACTTGGGTGGAGTACGTGAACTATTTCAGCCGAGCCTTCGAGGGTTGGATCAAAGGAAGCAATGTCACAACTTACGAACAGCTCTTCAATCTCATGGTGTGGGAGCATCTGTCAAACAATTGCTTCATCGAGCTCCGGCAGCACCTCCTCGACAGCAAATTGACTGATCCACGGCAGCTCGCAGCCGAGGCTGACCGGTGGGAGATCACCAGAGTGGGCCGACATGGGTCCTATGAACAGAACCGGAACCACCACGGTCAGCACCGTCCCCGAGGAGGAGGAGGAGGGGGCCAAGGACGAGGAAAAGACAACGCTCCGGCCGCCCCCGCTGCCAGCACCACCCCCCCGGCCAACCGGGGCAGCACCCCGGCACGACCGGGATATAGAGCCAATGTCACGTGTCACCGATGCCAGCGAGTCGGCCACTACGCAAACGACCCAAATTGCCCACAGAATCAGAGCCCGAGACCCCGCCAGGTGGCCGCGGCTGCCCTGGGGGAAGAACAGATCTCCGAGGAACAGGAAGAATATGAGCAAGAACATCAAGAATGGGAGCCAGCCGCCATGGCTCTAGCATGCTTAGGGGGGAAAGACATGGTCCCGCGGGTCCCCCTACCCGCTAACACCCGGAAGTACAGTCAATGGGTGAGCATCAATGGACGCCGGGCCGAAGCCCTCCGTGACACCGGGGCCAGCGTAACAGCCGTCCGCTGTCACCTGGTGACCCCAGAACAGATCCTACCAAATATTCTCTGCCCTGTCCGTTCAGCCGATAATTCGGAGAGTCTGTGTCGGATGGCCTGCGTCCCTTTCGAATGGGGAGGAGTCTCCGGCATGTTGAAGGTGACGGTCCGAGATGATGCTCCCGTAGACTGCCTCCTGGGGAATGACCTTGAAAGCTCCCCGTGGGCAGCCGTAGAACGAAGAGAACACCTGGGGATGTTAGGCATCCCGGACTGGGCGTGCCTCACCACCCGGTCCATTGCCGCCCGTGCCAATCTCCGACCCGAGGAACCTGAATGGCCGGCACCTCCTCCCCCGGTCGCTCCAGTAGAAGACACCGACCGTGCCGTCCCCCCAGAACAAGCTCCCGAGGGACTCGCTCAACCTCCGGACGTCTCCGGCCTGGACCAGTGGCATCAAGAGGGGGGGCCCACCCAGGAGCAGTTTCGCCCAGAGCAGAAGACCTGTCCCTCCCTCGAGGGACTCCGCCAACAAGCCCTCGCTCAGAGCGCAGGGGATACATCCGGAACACATTGGGTCTATTGGGACAATGATCTGCTATACAGTGAACAAAGAATCGCGGAGTTGGGGGCCAGTCGAGTGCTAGTAGTGCCCCTCCGTTTTAGAGACTTCTTGCTAAACCTGGCCCATGATGTCCCCCTGGCTGGCCACCTGGGTCAGGATAAAACCTACAGCCGCCTGGTGACCCACTTCTTCTGGCCTAAGATGAGGAATGATGTACTCCAGCATTGCCGATCTTGCCCCACGTGCCAAGTGGAGTTCTGGACTTTTTGGTTCTGTCCAGAGGTGTCAGGGAACAACACCCAAAGACCCCGGAGTTCCACCTGCCTTGGTGCACAAATGAACAGAAACACGGGCTTCTCGATGGTGGCGTCAAAGACCAAAGGTTTATTACTGCAGGGACACAGAAGTCACAGATACTACACACGGGCAGAATCTAGGAGCCTGTTCAAATTGTACAAAGCGGGTTGCTCCTTATATACTAGTTTTTGGCCTTCAGGCGAATTCTTCACATGTTGGTACATTCCCAAAACCTTTGTGTCATAAACAATAAATATTTGGCGTACACAGGAACCGTTGATAAAATCTGATAAGAAACATCTACGAAGAGGGGTTCCCACTAGTTCATCACAATCCCTTGTCAATATTGTATTCAAGAGCCGGACCGCCTCATCGTAAAGTTCGTTACCTCCCCCTAATAAAGATTCAGAAAGAAAGGAACGGAGCCAGGTGTGGAAGATAGGAAAGCGGGATAAGAGATGCTTGTGGGTTGTAAATGGGCAAGGCTACCGGCTTCGGCCGCCTAATCATGATCAGGACAATGGACACGAAGACCAGTTTGGCAGGACTGGCCTCGGGCAGAGGAGGCAGTCTTTGTCGAGTCATGCAGTTACAGCGTGATCTGGTTTGAGGTGCACGTGTCATGAAAGAGGTGAATCTCCGGCTAAGGCTACGTGTCCTTAATCGAAATGAAGTGATCAGAGGTTATTGCGTATGTGAGGGCAAGAAACACAAAATGGCTGCCATGATCTAAGATGGATGCCGTGGGTAGATCAGAAATATGTCAATAAAAGGAGTGCTCTTGCTTGTAGCGTAGCGAAAACACCAGGGTATGCTAAATGGATCATTTGCGGTTCACTGATACCAATATTATGTATTTCTGACAAACTTGAAAACACGGGTTCAAATCGTCACGGAACCGTCACGGAACCTCAGACCCTCCTTTTGCCCTTACATAGGCAATTACTCAGTCTATGTCAGAATCTAGTTCTATGTTCATCAGGTCAGTGACATGCTGTTGTATCATCATCCTTTCTCGTGCCTTTTCTCCAAACGCAGGTGGTTTTCTGAGACAAGTTGCAGCACAAAGACTACACAGAGCAGGACCACACTGGATAATCAGGCAGCATGAGAATAGGAATACTAAGATGACGCCAATGACCATTAGAACATTCCATCCCCACGCTGATATCAGAGTCCAAAACCACTCCATGAAGGACCAGTTTCCCTTGTCTACATGTATAGAGTCGGAAATCTTGTGTAGCTTAGAGATCGCCTCATAGACTGTTGGAGCATTATTAGGAATAAAGACACAGCAGCTCGATTGGATCATTCTGCATACCCCACCTCGATCTGCAAGTATAACGTCTAGAACCATACGGTTCTGCAACGTCATGAGTCTATCCGCCTGAAGCTCAGCTGTCAAGTTGCTAAGGGCACCAGCAGTTTCGGTAATAGTAGATTCAACTACCCGTGTTAGCTGACGTATGTTTCTACTATTGGCCATAGGCCCCCAGAATGGAAGGAAGCCTTTGAAGAAGTCTCCAGCTTCCTGACCAGCGGTATCTTCCTTGCTGAAGACACCTCTCGCTACTCTGGTTCTGTGGTAATCAGATGAAGCAGTGTATGTCGGAGGCAACAATCGAGCAATATAACATGATCCTGAAAAGTCGGCAGGCAACCATGTATAAGCTCTGTCTCGACAAATGAAGTAGGTACCCCTAGCAGTGAGAAAGGCAGGGGAAGAGTTAGCCGGAAACACATAAGTCTCTACGCACTCACTCCTTCCTAGCTGAGCTCTCGGATTTCTCCCATTACCTTGCAAACAGACCTGACCTCGGTGAGGTACGACCCAGATTGGAGTTGAGCTTTTACGCTTGCTTTCTCCTAAACTAAGGCAATACTCTGAAGTATTCCAACTTAAATATACTCGCAATTCGTCTCTAGGGTAAGATGGAGTATTATTGACGTCCTTGACCATGTCAATAATTCCCTGGACTAAGGCTTTGTTGGCAGAGTTATATTTAGTGGAACGCGGTGGACGTGGAGGATAGGTTTCAAGGGCATAAGCAAAGATGATTTGGAGGGCCTGAAATGATCCATTGTAGCTGTAAGGCAAAACCAGATAGGGAATACCTTTATCCATAGTGTGGGGTATCAAGCCACACACCCAGCAGTTTGTAGTGTTAACTACCAGTTGGTGTTGGTGCAAGAGCTGTACAAAAGTGTTGTTGGTGAATTCTGAGCGTCGGGCTTGCTCATGTTCCGGAAACGAGTGAAAAGAGTGTATAGAAGAAACAGTAGAAATGGCAGGATCAAGGGGAGGTACTGTAGTAACTGGCACAAAAATCAAATTTATACTAAAGACGATTCCACCCACCAATGTTGCTAAAATAATCAAGAATGTAATGGCACATTGCATCAAAAAGCATTTGCTATGAAAAATTCTATGAAGTCTGTTTCTGCGAACATAAATCACATTTTCTCGTTGCAGCGCAGGAAGCTCCATCTTCTACAATCCGCTCGCGACCACTGATGATGTGTACGTAGATGAAAATGCCTCTATCAGCCCTGGGAGTTCCCAGAACCAACAGAAAGATCGACCTTGTGTCAGACCCCTGCAGATTCAACTAGGCACACAGCCACGACCCTACGGCTACCCAGACGGCAAGGCAATTTTTAAAAACAATAAACAATAGCAAACTTCCTGGCTGAAGGCAAAAGTTCAATATATCAAAATCACAATATGCAGTTGCCTGCTTTATTTGTCCATTTTACGGCTTCTTAAGTTATATCTCTGTTTCGCTGGTACTGTCTGATCGGCAAATAGTGTATCACTAGCAGCTGTTGCAGTGTTTAAGTTCGCAGATGGCAAAGTTTCTTCTGATGCTGAAGACAAATGTTCAGTGTTCAAAGGAGTCTTTTCAGGAGGAGAGTCAGGTTTTGGAGTGTCAGTAATCAATTCGGCATCGCTGAAAGAGATGAACTTCGGTGTGCTTTCAGATTCGGAGGCACCAATTCCCTTCTTTACCCAGTCGTCGTAAGGGAGCGGCAAAGGGACACGCTTAACATGTGACGCGTGTACCCAGTGCTTGCGGCCAGCTACACGAACTGCTGTCCTCGTTGCAAGTAGGATTTGGAAGGGCCCCACAAATCTCGGCTGAAGGTTCTTCGTCCTCGCGAAGTTTTTGATGACGACGAAGTCTCCCGGTTTCAGCTGATGCCCTGGACTCTCCGGAGGTTTTGGCAAAGCATCGAAAACCTGTTGATGAATAAGACTCAATTTAGCAGTCAAGTCGTAAAGGTAGTCTATCAACATAGGATATTCTATGGAACAAAATTCTTTAGGCCTTGGCACACCCCAGATATTTGCCGGGCGACCAAAGACTATTTCATAAGGACTAAGCCCTATTCTAGAATGTACCGTTGCTCTCGTTGATAACAAGGCCAAAGGAAGTGCGTCTGGCCAGGCTAAACCTGTGGATGCTTGTATTTTAGCTATTTTCAGCTTGAGGGTGCCATTGTAACCCTCCACTAAACCAGCAGACTGGGGATGGTTTGCACTGTGGAATTTCTGTTTCAGCCCTAGGCCGGCACACACACTCTGCATAACTTTCCCTATAAACTCACTTCCGTTATCTGACCATACAATCCGTGGCATTCCAAATCTAGGGAAATATTCCTTGAGAAGAATTTTGGCAGTCGATAGGGCAGTGTTGTCCTTTAGTGGGTATGCTTCTATCCACCTGGAAAAAGCACAGACCACCACTAGGACATATTTTAAATTATTACAGCGGTCCATGTGAATAAAATCTAACTGAATCACTTCAAAAGGGCAGGAAGGAGGAGCGAAATGACCAGCTGGAGTTGGAGTTCCCTTGCCAGGATTATGCATCAAGCACACCATACAATTTTTCACCACTCTCTCTGCACACTTACTGATTCCCTCATTCTTCCAGACCGGAGCCAACATCTTACAGATCCCTTTAGAACTTATATGCGCTACTCCATGAGCCATCGTCACTACTGCAAGCACATACGCATCAGGCAACATCCAACGCTGCTGTTCTGTCAAATCAATCCAACATCCATTCGAGTCCAACTTGCCCGTACTTTCTCTCCATACACATTTTTCTTCCTCAGTTGCTTCTTTCTGAATCTCTTTCACACTTTCCATAGTATCCTCGCACATTCCAGACTCAGCAATCCATCTTGCAGACGTAGCAACATACATTCTGCTCATCGTGTCTCTAGCTGTCTGTTTAGCAATTTCATCAGCAAAAGCATTCCCACGACCAACATCATCCGTGATTGCTTTATGAGCACTGCACTTCACAATCGCAACTTCAGTCGGCAAGGTTAGAGATTCCAACAAGTCATTAACTAGCTGACCATGTTGGATCTTAGTCCCATGGGACGTAATGAAACCTCTTTCTCTCCACAACCGGCCAAAACTATGGGCCACGCCAAATGCGTACTGACTATCTGTAAACACATTCACTCTCTTTCCCTCAGCTAAAACACACGCTCTCGTTAGAGCTATTAATTCTGCAGCTTGGGCAGAATTCTGACTCACTCTTGCAGTCTCCACAATCGTCTTCAAAGTCGTTACTGCGTAAGCAGCAGTCACATCACCATTCTCCAATTTAAAACATGACCCGTCCACATACAGCGTACCATCCGGATCGGATAACGGAGTATCCTTCAAATCAATGCGTCCTTTTGTCTCTTCCTCCGTTTTAAAACAGCAATCATGTGGCTCGGAATCACTCGACTCTTGATCAGTCGGCAACAGTGTTGCTGGATTCAATACATTACATCTTTTGATCTGAATATGACTCGCTAGTAATGTCAGCTCGTAACCAGATAATCTCGCACTAGTAAGGTGTTGTGTCTTCGTTCGGTTCATGAGTGTATCCACTGCATGAGGAACCATGACCACTAGCATGTTGTTCATCACCAAACCAGCAGATTGTCGAATGGAAGCCGCAGCTGCCGCTGTAGCTCTCAAACAACTAGGCAACGCTCTGGCTACCGGATCTAATGTTGATGAAAAATACGCACAAGGGCGTTGTTTATCACCAAACTTCTGTGTCAGAACACTCAACGCGCAACCTTCTCTCTCGTGAACGTAGAGCGTGAACGGCTTACTGTAATCAGGTGTACCCAATACAGGAGCTGAACACAATGCTTTTCGTAATTCAGTAAAACTCTCTTGACATTCATCAGACCATGGCACCGGACTCGGAACATTTTTCCCAGTCAAGGCTACCAATGGTTTCGCGAAAAGAGAAAAATTTGGGATCCACTGCCTACAGTAAGAGGTAATACCTAGAAAGGCACGTACTTCTCTCTGTGTGCGTGGAACACTCATCTGTGTAATTGCTTTTATTCTTTCTGGGGTCAACTTCCTTCCCTCCTTTGACAAGAGATGACCTAGGTAGGTCACTTCTTGGCAGCAGTATTGCATTTTGGAAGGAGACACCTTGTGATTCAAATTAGACAAATGATGCAATAAGGAAATTGTAGCTGCTTTGCAAGTTTCCTTGTCATCGGCAGCCACTAGAAGATCGTCTACGTACTGTACTAGAGCAGAACCTGGAGGAAGGACAAAAGAATCTAACTGGCTTTTTAATGCTTGACTATAAATGGATGGACTTTCACAATAGCCTTGTGGAGCTCGTTTAAATCTGAAGCTTCGTCCTCCTAAACAGAAGCCGAAAATATCTCTACTTTCTTCGGCTATCGGAATGCTGAAAAAGGCATTCTTTAAGTCAATAACTGAGAACCATGTGGCTGTAGCAGGAATCAATGCTAGCAAGGCAGTAATATCCGGAACTACAGGAAACTGCGGAACCACAATCTTATTAACTTCTCTAAGGTCTATGACAAACCTGTACACTGGAGGTTTTGTAGGATCAGTTCGTTTCAAAATCGGTAGTACAGGGCTATTACAGACATTTCCCCTAGTTTCTTCAATCACATCTTTCTTAATTAAATCCTGCACAATCAATAAAAGTGCACGCTCTCCTTCACTAGATATTTTATATTGGGGAATTCTTGGAAATTTTACATTTGTTTTCAAGGTTACCACATACGGTGGAATTTCTAAGAGACCTACATCATTAGGACCAGTCGCCCAAAGAGAATCAGGGAGTGAGCGTAGCTCTGGCGGGAGTGCGTCCATTGACAAGTACATCGGAGATGTGATATTTTTACCCAATGTGAGTTGTACTCCTTCCGGAGAACAGTACAATGTCGCATATAGTCGTTTTAACAAATCTAAACCAAGCAGATTTTCATTACAACCTGTCGTCAAAATCAGGGGTGCTTTCAATTGGCACGGTCCAACAGAAATAGACAAAGGACCAGATATCGGGTTGTAAACAGGGGCGCCTGAAAAACCTACGGAAACATTTGTTGAGCCGGACAAAGGTGCGCCAGGGAGTTTCGCATGAATGATAGAACTTTTTGCGGCACCAGTATCCAACAGAAACGGTTCGACTACACCTGATGTTGCTACTGCGACATAAGGCCCACTCTGATCCACTGGAACTGATACTACTCCCTCTCTCTGTCCATGGCTGTCCTAGTACCCATTTTGCTGAAAACCCTCATCTACTTCACAATAGTCCTCAACAAGATATTGTTGAGATCTATTTTGCTGAGTAGATTGTCCACTTCGTTGATCAAAGTGATTGGAAGATCGATCATTCGTTTGTGGAGGCATAGTACCTCGTCCTCGACCTCTAGAATTCTGCACAAAACCACCACGACCTCTCTGAGCTGCTGCTGCATTATTTTGCGCTAAGATCGGACATTCATTTTTATAGTGACCCTCTTTCTTACAGTACGCACACTGATTCCACTGATATTGAGGTCTTGATGAGCTATAATCTGTCCTTTGGTACGAACCTTGCTGTGTATTAGATTGATTCATGCGAGGCGGATACGCCTGCTGCAAAAGAACTTTAGTTTTTAAATCTTTCGTTTTCTTTTCTGATTTCTCCTTTTCCTCTTTATCCCTATTTTCGTAGTACTGTGCAGTCGCAAGTATTTGCGCTGTTGTGGATACAGCCCACGCACTTTCTGAGTCTTTTAATTTATTGCATAATTCAGGTAACAAATTATGCACAAATTTATCGACAAACAGTCTTTGTCCTCCTTCTGTACTCATGTCCTGACCACTATGATCTACAAAAGTCTCTTCAAACCTTGTGAAGAAGTCGGAGACACTTTCGTCTTTCTTCTGCCTGCATGCTGATAGCTTGTCCCAATTTACACGCAATGCTGGCATCAGAGTCTTCATTAGATCAATTATTCTACCTGGTAGATTAGCAATTAGGGGTTCGGGTTTCGCACCACCTATTTGCTGACCATCTGCTGCAGTGATAGCTGCCCAATCACCACCTAAGGCAGCTTGATGATCCTCTCTACGAATTTTAGCCCACACTGGTTGCGGAACTACATTGCCAAATAACATATCGATGTCGGCTAAGTTCATTATACAAGCCTCAACTGTCTGTGTTAATTCCTTGTAATATCCAGCAGGATTCTTGCGTGGATCTGGCAAGGCCTGCTTTACCGCTAGCACTTCAGCTCGCTTCCATGGAATGTGTATCCACACTCTTTGGAACTGCGCTGGAGCACCTGCAATACCAGCATTATCATCACGTGCCACTGCTTCACGCCAGATTGGAGGAACTTCCCTCATAGGATATTGGCGACTTAGCTTCATTTTTCCTCTTTCTAAATCTCTCGGCGAACGAAGAGATGGATCATTCCTAAAACTTAAAATAAGTTCCATCGCTTCTTTTATATTATCACCCACTATCATTCCAGCAGCAAACTCTTTTTGAACTTTAATTAAATCTTCCAAATCTGATTCAACATCATCTTCTTCTATTTCTTCACGTAACAACGAGCACATCTCATCAAAGACATACCGTTGTGTTGGTTCCTTCCACTGCATAAATGTGTCTAACACATCTCTCGTACTATATCTTCTACTCTTCGAAATCCATCTGAGAGCCGTGGAATCTAAAATTCCCCGTTCCTCAGTACTTGGAAGCTGACTACGTCTCTGAACTGAATCAGGAGTAGGAGTCTTAATTAAAGTTTTATATAAAGGAGACAGCATATTAGTAACAGAATCAGTGATTCTTCGACGAACAGAAAGTGGAGTTAGCACACTCGCAGACGTAGAGAACGCAGTAGAGGTAGGAATAGATAACGGAACAGTAGGAGTATTGAGAAAAATAGTTTGTGGAATAGTAGTTACAGAAGCTGACAGTTCAGGAAGAGAAGGAGCTGTAGGAACATTCACATTCATCACAGGAGGTACGGGAACTTGGTTCTGAGGGACAGGAGCAAGAACACCAGGTTGTCCAGCAACCGGCAATTGAACATTCGGGACAAGTGGAGCCGCAGCACCTTGTGCATACGGTGGAGGTGACCGTAACAGATAAGATAACAGAGGATCGTTTTCGGAATCCTCCAGTATCTTAGCCATTTTCGATGGCAAGGCAGGATAGCACTTGTCAATCGCTAAGTTATGCTCTCTAATGGCTACATCTATGGCCTTCTCACACTCGTTAGCCTGCAACTGCTTAGCCGCTTGTTCTAGAGTCAACTCTTCTTGTTCTTTCTGTTCTTTCTTCAACCTTTTAATTTCTCTCTGTTTGGATTCTTTTCGCCAATAACGGAAAGAATCAAACATTGCCGGCCGGGCTTTCTTCCTAAACAATTTCGCTTCTAAGTTGTCGAGAATCTCAGGTTCAAAACTACCATGCAGTGGCCAACTAAGGACACCATCCTTCGCAGTGTAACGGACCCATACCTCATTATAAGATATAGGACCCACACCATGTTTACAATATAAATCATATAGGGGAGTCCCAATCGGAGGAACCAGACAAGAGTCCTCCAATCGTGAGTCACTGTTGCAACTAAAACAAGACAACATTTTCCGACTTACCATTTTCAGTCCGGAACACAAAACAAACAAAACACAAAACAGATATGTGCACTTGAACCAAGAATTTAGGCCTACCAAAACGAACTGATGTATCGATACCCAAACTAAACCAAATAGATTATCTTAACCAGAACAACCTGTGATAATCCTACCAAGAACCAAAACCAAACCAAGAACCAATCAAGGATTTTAACAATCCTCACAAAATAACCAGCTAGCTATCACTAAATACTTAACTGAGTCACTGAAGACGTCACCAAGGAGAAACCCGTCACGTTTCGCCGTACTAAGGACTGCACCTCGGGTCCAAGACAGGGCGACGGTCAAGGCAACGGCCCACTGCAGCCGTCCTGAACGGGAAACCCTCGTGGAAGAGAACTTCGGGCCACTTTTGCGATATGCCGGGATCGATGAAGTGGGGCGCCTCCCTCAGGAATCTTCACACGAAGCTTCTCGAACTCTTCAGGCTTTTGGACCGGTACCGAATGACGTCGCCCCACGTTGGGCGCCAATTGGAGTTCTGGACTTTTTGGTTCCGTCCAGAGGTGTCAGGGAACAACACCCAAAGACCCCGGAGTTCCACCTGCCTTGGTGCACAAATGAACAGAAACACGGGCTTCTCGATGGTGGCGTCAAAGACCAAAGGTTTATTACTGCAGGGACACAGAAGTCACAGATACTACACACGGGCAGAATCTAGGAGCCTGTTCAAATTGTACAAAGCGGGTTGCTCCTTATATACTAGTTTTTGGCCTTCAGGCGAATTCTTCACATGTTGGTACATTCCCAAAACCTTTGTGTCATAAACAATAAATATTTGGCGTACACAGGAACCGTTGATAAAATCTGATAAGAAACATCTACGAAGAGGGGTTCCCACTAGTTCATCACAATCCCTTGTCAATATTGTATTCAAGAGCCGGACCGCCTCATCGTAAAGTTCGTTACCTCCCCCTAATAAAGATTCAGAAAGAAAGGAACGGAGCCAGGTGTGGAAGATAGGAAAGCGGGATAAGAGATGCTTGTGGGTTGTAAATGGGCAAGGCTACCAGCTTCGGCCGCCTAATCATGATCAGGACAATGGACACGAAGACCAGTTTGGCAGGACTGGCCTCGGGCAGAGGAGGCAGTCTTTGTCGAGTCATGCAGTTACAGCGTGATCTGGTTTGAGGTGCACGTGTCATGAAAGAGGTGAATCTCCGGCTAAGGCTACGTGTCCTTAATCGAAATGAAGTGATCAGAGGTTATTGCGTATGTGAGGGCAAGAAACACAAAATGGCTGCCATGATCTAAGATGGATGCCGTGGGTAGATCAGAAATATGTCAATAAAAGGAGTGCTCTTGCTTGTAGCGTAGCGAAAACACCAGGGTATGCTAAATGGATCATTTGCGGTTCACTGATACCAATATTATGTATTTCTGACAAACTTGAAAACACGGGTTCAAATCGTCACGGAACCGTCACGGAACCTCACAAGCCAGCGGGAAGAGCGGCCGCAAACTGAAAGCCCCCCTGCAACCATTTCCAGTGGTCACCACCCCGTTCGAGAGGGTAGGGATCGACATTGTGGGGCCCCTCGACCCCCGTACAGCACAAGGACATCGGTTCATCCTGGTACTGGTGGACCACGCCACCCGCTACCCTGAGGCTGTCCCCCTGCGAACTGTGACAGCCCCGGTAGTCGGCCGGGCCCTGATGGGGATCTTCTCCCGTGTGGGCTTCCCCCGAGAAGTCGTCAGCGACAGAGGCACGAACTTTATTTCAAAATACATGAAGTCCCTCTGGCAACAGTGTGGGGTCACCTACCGATTCACGACCCCCTATCACCCTCAAGGAAACGGACTTGTTGAGCGGTTCAACCGCACGCTCAAAGGGATGATTGGGGGGTTGGAAGAGCCCCTCCGTCGCCAGTGGGATGTGCTACTGCCGTGCCTCCTCTTCGCATATCGAGAAGTCCCCCAGAAGTCCCTCGGCTTCAGCCCGTTTGAACTGTTGTATGGACACCCAGTACGGGGGCCGCTCAGCCTAGTCAAGGAAGGCTGGGAAATGCCCCCTCTAAAGAACCCTCCAGATGTCTTCAAATACCTCCTAACCCTCCGCAACCAGACCCGACGATTCAGGGAGATGGCGAAAGCAAACTTGGAGGCCAGTCAAGAGGACATGAAAAAGTGGTATGACCAAAATGCCTCCTCCATCGAATTTGAACCCGGCCAACAAGTATGGGTAATGTCCCCCACCGAACCATGCGCTCTGCAAGATAAATGGACGGGGCCCTTCAAAGTAATCGAGCGCAAGGGCCCTGTCACCTATCTCATCGATATGGAATCTTCACGGAACCCCCTCCGGGTTCTCCACGCTAATAGACTGAAACCCCATTTCGTGCGTTCAGAACTCAGCCTCCTGATGGCCACAGACAATGGAGCCGAGGAAGACTCCGAACCCCTCCCTGACCTCCTACGGACTCGGGAGAAAGACGGCTCCGTGGACGGGGTCCGACTCTCGGAGGCCCTCACCCTGGAACAACGCCAAGAATGTCGAGACCTTCTGCTGCAGTTCGCCAGCCTGTTCTCCCTCACCCCAGGGGTCACCTCCTGGTGTGTACACGACGTGGACACGGGGGACAGTCCCCCTATCCGCCACCGGGCCTACCGCGTACCAGATCGGGTACGGGCCTGCATCCAAGAAGAGGTGACCAAGATGCTCACGCTCGGGGTCATTGAGCCCTCAGACAGCCCCTGGGCCAGCCCAGTAGTACTGGTCCCCAAAGCGGCCACCCCCGGCACCACACCGGAACTCCGGTTCTGCGTCGACTACCGGGGCTTGAATGCGGTCACCAGAACGGACGCACATCCCATCCCCCGGGCAGATGAACTGATCGACCGCATGGGAGCTGCCCGCTACCTCAGCATTTTCGACCTGACGGCGGGCTACTGGCAGATCGGCCTCACATCCCGGGCCCAAGAACGATCTGCATTTTCCACTCCTGACGGCCATTATCATTTCAAGGTCATGCCCTTCGGCATGAAGAATGCCCCAGCAACGTTTCAGCGACTAGTTAATCAAGTCTTGGCCGGACTCGAAGGATTCAGTGTCGCCTACCTAGACGACATCGCTGTATACAGCCACCACTGGTCCGACCACCTCCACCACCTCCGAGAGGTGCTACAGGCCCTTCAGCGAGCTGGCCTCACGATCAAGGCCAGCAAATGCCAAATTGGTCAGGGGTCCGTGACCTACCTCGGACACCAGGTGGGAAGCGGCCTGGTGGCCCCTCTGCAGCTCAAGATCGCCGCCATCCAGTCCTGGCAGCCCCCCATCACCCAGACCGAGGTACGCGCCTTTCTGGGACTCACGGGCTATTACCGACAGTTCGTAAAGGACTATGGTAGCATAGTGGGGCCCCTCACGGAACTCACGTCCAAAAATCACCCAAAGAAGGTCAACTGGACCCCAGATTGTCAAGCAGCCTTCGAGCAACTGAAGGCCGCCATATGTTCCGCCTCTGTGCTCCAGGCCCCCGACTACAGCCGGGAATTCATCGTCCAGACGGATGCCTCCGACCATGGTATTGGGGCGGTCCTGTCTCAATTGAACCCCGAAGGCCGTGATCAGCCAGTGGCTTTCATCAGCAGGCGACTCCTGCCCCGAGAACAACGCTGGAGCACCATCGAGAGGGAGGCCTTCGCTGTGGTATGGGCCCTCAAAAAGCTCCGGCCCTATCTCTTCGGCACACACTTCCGGGTACAGACCGACCATCGGCCCCTGCAGTGGCTGATGCAGATGCGGGGGGAAAACCCAAAACTACTACGTTGGTCCATCTCCCTACAGGGGATGGACTTCACTGTGGAACATCGACCTGGGCAAGACCACGCCAACGCAGATGGCCTGTCACGCTTTTTCCGCCTCGACGAGGAGAGTCCCCAAGAGGATGGGTGACTCTCCCCGCCTTCAGCTGGGGGGGACGCATGTTGGACAGGCCACATGAAGGGCCCGCTCCCCCTCTGCACGACCGGGCCCGAGCCCGGCTCCTCAAGTGTTACACGCCACCACTCCACGTTTCTGTCCCCTCCGGGACCCCTGCCTCGGAACACCTCGACCTCTTGGGCCCGATCCCCTACCGGCCCTCGCGCCCGACTTGGGCGCCATCTTGGACACTGCCCCACGAGGCCGCGTGGCCTCCGATCGACCCTAACCCTGGGCCTGGCCAGGCCCCGACATCCCGGCACCACCATCCACCCAGGAGGTGAACGGACTACTTGGCAGGTCAATGGGAGAAAGAGGTGTCGATGGCTCTCCCCCGCCAGGTGCCGATCGCCCCCAGCCTCCCCGGGCACTGGCTCCACCCCCCTGCTGGGTGTCTGGACTCCCTCATCCCGGACCTCCCGACCTCCAAGTGCGAGGGTCCGGACATCAAAGGGCGCCAGCCCTATAACTGGGGCAGCTCCAGAGCAGGAAGGCAGTTGTATCCTGGAGTCGAGAGACGCAGAGAAGAACTCATCCTTGACGGACTACTGGCGCTGCCGTAGCCCTGCCTTGTGAACTATCGTCTTGCCTGCTGGCGCTGCCGCAACTTCCATCAACCTTCATCGTCGTCGGGACCTGCTGGCGTGGCCGCGGACCGTTTGTACCACCATCTTCATCGAGACCTGCTGGCTCCGCCGCGGACCATCGCCACCTTCAACCATCTCGGGACCTGCTGGCTCCGCCGCGGCCCGATCATCTAGAACGCCGAGCTCGAGGATTGAGAGCTATTCATCCACCCAATTGGTAACAAGACTGTCCCGCTACCCCTTTTCCCAACCAGAGACCAGAACCAAGGGGACCCCTGAGTCCAGACCTCCTTGTATCATTTGACCGTACTTGAAGAATTGCTGATAAAGTATCGTTTAACCTTATCCTTGTGTGGTGTCCGTCTGTGGGGGGGAAGTTACTTGTCTGTACGATCGCTGGAGACGGCTCTCCCTGGAGACCTCTCCCCCTATACTCGGCCGACCCTCCCGGTCCGTCTAACATCGCAGAACAGCGGTCCGCTTGATTCTGTCCAGCAGGCCATTGACATTCCATGACATTCCCGGGAGAGAGTCCTCTCTATGTACCGTCTGTGTCATGGTCGGTGTGGGGGGCCAAGGAAACCCGGGGTCCTGCCGTTGTGAAGAGAATGCTTAGGCGATTACTGGTGGTGGCTGGAGGCCTCGCCTGTTGGTGTGTAGTTGGAGTGTAAGGTTGTGTTGGTGTAAGGCTGAAGTGCTGTGAACCTTGACCTGCTTAACTAGGTGCGAACCCAAGCCAATGGTCCAAACCCCAAGCCCCCACCCTATACTTCGAGAACAGAAGCAGCTGTCGTCCTATAACTGTAGAAGACACAGGCTAAACTATAATGTTTAATTTCAGGGTAGCATGGAGGACCCCCCTCATTACAGTATAAGATCGTATATCGGCAGATTTATCTGATAGGCGTGTTGTGTTGTGTCCATGTATAAAGAGGTTGTCCTGGCCTTGAGGTTTACCGGGCATGGTTCCTCGCGGGGCATGTCAGCCTAGAAATGCCGGGCTCCAGGAGAGGTTTGAGTCGTGGATTCGGCACCCAAAGTCTTAGGAGAGTTGTCTCTCATGGGTGAGTGATCTCGAGAGCTGGTCTGCGGTGGAGGACAGGCTCTGGTGGACAGCTCCCGGCATTGGGGGTCCAGGGCCACAGTTGCCAGCAAGTCTGATCAGGCTCTGCTTGTTCTTCGACCATTGCGGGAATGCGTACGCCTCCTTTTGAAGTAGGGGTGGTAGTGGTGGTGGCTCGGGCATTTGAGGGAAGGGTCATGGCTCTGAGTCTGAGAGGGCGTTCTTCGGTCAGCAAGGTCCAAGCCAATTCCAGGGTGTCAAAGAAATATGTTTTATCCTGAAAGACAATGCGTAGCCGAGCTGGGAAGAGCAGTCTATATTGAAGATTAAGAGTGCACAACTTTTGCTTGACTTCCTTGTACGAACGTCTTTGGGTTTTGACCTCCCTTGTGTGGGGTTTTCTGAATGCGGGCCTGTCGTAAGATCGAGTCTCTGTCTCTTAAATTGAGTATCCTGGCAATGATGGGCCGGGGGGGAAAGAAGGGGTTTCATGCCAGGGAGCGGTGGGCCCGTTCTACTGCGAACTAAGATAATAAAGCGTCTTTGGGCATTCATGAGGTGATTCATTGCTCAACAAAGGACTACACCGGGCCTTGTTCTTAGCCCTCCAGAAATCCCACCAGGTGCAGATTTTGCATCTAGATCTGTACTCGTCCTGTTAATGTAGTTCCTTGGCTTGGGTTTGTAGTTGGGTCATCTGTTCTTTCAGTCTCTGGGCGTCGTCTTCAACCGAGGAGAAGCAGGATTCAGTGTCAGTAATGCGGGCTGTCGCATTGCGGTGATCCTGTCGGAGCAGGGCCATATCCACCCGGACCTCCCCGATCTTATTTCCAACTGAGGCCTCGGAGGCGCTAATGACTTGCAGGATCGTATTATGGTCGTATCCTGTCGGAGCGGGCCTTTCGGCAGTCCCGGACAGGGGCCGAGCATCGTTGCCAGTGTATTGGTCGATTTTGGTCTGTGTTGCAGGAGGTTTTTGACGCAGTCTTTCCCCATGGTTTGCAGAAAAGAAAGATAGGCAATGGATATTGTTGGGGCTACTTAGAGTCAGGTGGTCTTTACAGTGATTCCTGTGCTTGGTTTTGTCCAGGCATCGTGTGGGTTCACGTGAGTCCTTGCTGGTCTTTTGGGCGGTCGGAGGAAACCCTGTTATCACCCAGGTGGGGCCACGTGGCGGTGCTGAGGTAGGTCCCGACGTCAGGCAGAGCGGGGCCCCACAGTCGATGCCTAAGAGCCACAATAATGATGGGGGTAGGCAAGTCCTTGGGATACGGCCACTTCAGCCCGAAGTTTCACTAGATTCTCCGATATGTGAAGCGCAGGGCCGATTGGGTTGGCAGGGGAAAGACAAGGTCCTGGAAGGGTTTAAGCCAGGGGTTGCTGCCGTGGTTGTTGTGCACTGTCGGGCCTTCCCCACTCAGCCACCCAGGCCGTCCCCCTGCCAGCAGTCAGGGCAGTCCTGATTACTCTGGTGACAGCTGCACACCCGGCACGGGATGCGGCTGCAGGAAACCAGTTGCTCCCAGGGCCAAGTCAGGTGTTCATTCCCAGTCTTCTCTGCTTGGGGACTGCTTCCTGTAGGATGAGGGTGTAAGGGTTAAGGTCCACAGCCTGAAGGGCGCAGAAAGAATGTACTTGGTACCCCTTGGGCATCCAGAGTCCGGTTTGGGTTTTCCGGTTGGATAAATGGAGGGGATAGTGAGTGTTAGCAGGTAAGGATGCCAGAATGTGGATAATCGGGGAGGTATGGGGGGGCTTCGGTCCTGTTGCCGCCGCGGGCTCAATGAGGGAGGGAGGGGTCGTCCTGTGTCGCTGAACAGTAGGATGACAAAGCCGGCTCTTCTCCTCTGGCGGTGTCGAAACACTGGCTCTCCCTCCTAGGGCTCACCAGCCCCTCAAGCCCAGGGTGAGTGCCCCCACCCCGGAGGCCCCCCAGTCAAGGAAGAGGGGCTCCAATGAGTATCCGAGCTCCCCAGAGCAGGAGGCGGCAGCAGCCGAGGAGTCCCAAGGAGACTCAACTGTCAGGAGAGATAGAAGGGAGTGTCTCCACCCGAGGCCCCACTGCGCGACCACCACAGCCGATCCTGGGCCTTTAATAGGTGAGGGTGGGTAAGTCTTAAGTCACAATCTCCCACAAGGTCAGCTCCGGTGCACAATCGGGCACAAGGGCTCGGATGTAGGCTGGTCTATAGGCATCCTCGGATGTGATCACTCCAGTCGTGACTGGCTCCGGCCAGGAGGGCCCCCCATCTGGAATGTGTGTAGGGCTCCGTCACTCACATGGCCGTAAGAGAGGTGGCGCCGGGGGGTGGCTCCTGTGTCACACCAGGCCGGGACCAGGACACTGGGCGTGCCCGCGGGGCAGAGCCTGATTCTGGGCTCACCTTGGGGGTCAGAGGACTCAATCGCCATGTAGTTTTGTCCCCGGTACTCCCAGGGCCTCCGATTGCTGCTTATGTTTGATGTGGGGGCCTCAGGAATGTATTGGGCCACATCTATGTCGCTGTGAGGCGGAAGGGTGATCTCTGGCCTTTATGATTTGGTGTGGGGAGTGTGGGCCGCCATTTTGTCAGGGGTGCAGTCGGGAGGACCAGGGCGGATCCGACTGCTGCACCCTGCGTTTCTTGGGTCGGCTCCATGCCATTATACGCCCCTGGCTGCGGTTAGATGGGTATCTCCGCTGGAAGGGAGGACAGCTGCTGATGGTGGCAGATACTCCGAGTGGATGACATAGGGGTCTGCAGAACTCTCAGAATGCGACCGCCATCTTCACGCTCCAAGCCACACACTCCGAGAAATTTTGTTTAAGAATAAATATCTCAAAAACAAAAATAATACCTTTTGCCTGGAAATTAGGAAGCACTCGAGTAGATACAGCATCTACTTACATTTATTTAGGGAGAGTTTTCTCCCAGTCTATTGGAACTGCCTCGCATTTTCAACGGACTGAATTAAAAATAGTATCCCATGCTTGTGCTGTAAAAAAGTTGTATTGATCTACCGAGAGGCAACGTTTTTCAGCCCTCTTGGAAATTTATCGAACAAAGATTACCCCTATTTTAATGTAAGGTTTATAATATAATCCTATAAATCGATGTTTTTTTTTTTTAAATCTCAAGGTGGGAAAACTCTTACGTATGCTTACTACTACAAGTCAAGCCACTCCTGTTCACGCACCTCAACTGGAATTAGGGGTAGTGAGTGCATATACAAGAGCCTTGGCAAACCTTGTCAGGTGGGCTTATAACATATTGCATGCACCTGAAGGAACATTGAAAGCAATTATATGTTAAGAAACTTTAAGGCTGGGCCAGGAATAAATACGTTTAAAGGAAATTTAGAGATTGCTTTGGAGCACTTCTAGTGCTCCAAGAATCTTTTACAAAGTTGTTCTCCAGTGCTCCTAAAGTTTTTTCTGAAAAAATCTACTCCGAGCTTGAGATATGAAATGGATAAACTTTATTGTCAACAGTTATCGCATTATAAGCGATCACTAGCCGGGGTGGAGAATAAAGAGATCCCAAAATATTTGAGTTTTACACTGGACCATAAGGGTAGGCGTTGCATCCTGATGCTAAGACTGAGGACATTACCGCTAAAAGATATAACAAAAAAATGGGGCAGCAATTTTGATAAAACCGGCCAGTGTGATTTGTGTAGAGGAGGAATCCAAGATTTGGTACATGTCCTATTTTTCTGTCCAAATAGCACCTTGGCCGATGCCCGCAATTGATTCTTAAAACCGATTTGCACAAATTATAATATTTTTAGAACAATGGATCTGCCTGAGCTTATAAGACCCCCACCAGATGAATTTGTATGTCACAAAGTTTTTAATTTTTTGAAAGTGTTTCTCCCGCTATTTTAGAGATGTTTAAATTAAGAATAATAATCTATTTTGTATATAATGATTTTCGTGATATATCGTGCTAATATGGAATTAGAAATATGTATAAATTATTTTAACATATTCTGGATCTCGGAAGAGGTCTATACCAATAAAATAAAATGTAATTTAATTTCACTAACACTCCCTCAACTCTCCTGATATTGCCACACCTCTTATACAATACCACTCTATTCCCCTTCATCATTAGCGCTTGCCGCTCTCATACCACCGCTGGCCTGGACAACCCCATGAGCCTCTGCAGTCTCTTTACAACTTTGACCCACCTAAGGCTTTAAAATTCATGTTTATGCTCTTAACTTCATTTCTCAGAGATGACGTAAAAACCCTACGTTACCCAGTAACCCAGGTCAGCAGAGCAGGCCCCATTCACATTTCACATGCCTTCATCCATCTTACATTTCCTAAGAGAAAATCTTGTTTTCAGATGTTGGGTTTCTGTGTCTTTATTGCCATACAACATATGACTCTAATGTATTACAAATGGTAAAGCCGACCCCTCAGGTCTGGGTGAGCTCAGACTGTGGTTGGGTGTTTATGAGGGGCACGATGGAGAGCCCGGAGACTGAAGGCTCGACAGGTTTCTCACAGTGCTGCCAATGCACGGTGGAGCTTGTGAGATAAACAAGGGGCACACTCTTGTATTCCCACATGTGAAACTGGAACGGTGCACCTAGCTCTCGTTAGGACTGGTAAAAAATATGAGAACTGCTCTGCAAACGCAAGGGGTAACAAAGATGGGAGATCTTTTTCACAAAGTAATGGTTGGGAATTGGAGGAATATCCCAGAGCAAGGACCCCCCATCAGCCCTGACTCGATATCACTGCCATGAATTGAGAGAACTATTAGGACAAGACTCGCAAGAGCCACCAGACATGCCGGCACGGTCTGCCGTGATACAGAAAGAAGCCCCAGACAAGTTAGTAAGAGTGCTCTATGCTTACGCACAGGCAAGCGCAGACCCAGTGTGACTAAAGCAAGATCGGACTAGCCGAGAGACTTGGGTAGGCCCGTAGAAGATAAGGTATGGCAGTCCTGCTGCGCTAGAACGAAGGAGGGATCTGTAAATGGGGACACCAGTTGATACACTTTAAGTACATAAACCGTGTGTATTATACACTGGAAAGATTGTACCGATATGGCATACGGCAGTGGTTCCCAAACATTTGCCTCCTGAGGACCCCCCATTGAGTCACCACTGGAAGCCGGGGACCCCCAAGCAATTTATAGGATTTAAATTTAATTAAAACAGTAACTTGAAAAAAATAAACACAAGTGCACACTAAACAAATACTCGAATTACTAAGGATTTTAGTATTTTCCATTGAAAGAATTGCAAAAACGTAAATGTTTTAATAGGAAGGTTGGTGCTGCGTCTCCCTGACTGACTTTTAAATGGTTGGTTTTATTTCACGGTAAGAGGTTCCTGCCAGGGGCGGACTGGAAACCGAAAGCAGTCCTAGCAAATGTTTTCAGAGCAGTCCACATATGGCGCACAGCAAGCAGCTCTAACAGTGTACAGGTCACTGTGTTAGATTACGAGAGTAACTTATGAACTGTGCAGTAACAAAAGAATCTCAGTGAGAAAAGCAGTAACTCACTGAGCTATGAACATAAAATAGTTTCTTTTAAACTGCATAGTAGACGTTCTTTGCAGTAGGCACATTAACCCCCTGTGCTACCTTAGATAACTCAAAGCTGCTACTGGACAACACTCTAATCTCTCTCCAGCAGGTACATTAATCACCGGCGTTCTCTTGACACTTTTATTGTTGCCCTAAAACTGTTAATTATACAAGGAACTTTGCAGAGCTTTTAAAACTGCTGCCGGTGGACCCCCTGGGAATGTGTCGCGGACCCCAGTTTGGAAAACACTGGCCTACGGGAATCTGCAAACTGCCAGCGTCGCAATGAGCAGGAAGCAGGGGTTGTACATGCTGCTTGGTACTGTCCAGCGATACTTCAATTCTGGGAGGGAATTTTCCAGGCATTGACGGCTATAACAGCCTCACTATACAGATGGAACCAATGCTCTCAGCTTATTTCCTCCAATGTCTTCCTTTTTATTTTTGGTTAATTTCTCTATATAATTTTCTATACTATACGTTCTATTCTTTTATAATTTTCTGCATTGATACCTTCCCTTTATTATTCTTCATTTTCTTTCTACTCACATTTGCTTAAAATTACTTTTTATCTCACCATAAGTCATTAGAGTTTTCAATCAAATACCTTATTGTTTTATTCACAACTGAATTATTTTTTCCTCCGTTCATCTTATTATTGTATCACTTGTATTAAAATAAGATAGTCTTCATCCTTACAAATTCATATATATTTACCTTTATGCGTTACTTCAAATGTGATTATGTTATCATATTGCACATTTCTGTATTTTATTGCTTTTATTGTCTTATATTTAATAAATGCAAATAAACCATTTCAACACAAAAAAAAGAAAGCTAGTAGCTATTGGACTACTATTAGCTAAGCGCAGAGTAGCGATGCGCTGGGATAGGGGCCCTGCCCCAAAATTGGGGGATCGGCACTCGGACATGGCATACTGTAATGAGTGGTTGGACACTTCTGATGAGCTTCAGTCTGCGCACAACCGCCCTGGGGACTACTGGGCCCTTTATAAGGCACACTTAGTGGACAAAGGCAAAAATGCCGAGGAGGAAGGGCACGCAGAGGGGCGATGCTGGGCACAGGATACTAAAAGAGGATTGCAGGCTGCGGCGTGGTGGGCTATGGAATGGGGCTGCGGTAACACCAGACCCCTGCGAAGGACGAACGAATGTATGCAGTTGAAGAATGTACGGATGACAGGTCCTGTGGGGCAGATGTGTGGGGATAGGTCTATCGAATGACTGTCAGCAGCAGAAAGGTATACTGAAGAGCGACACTTACCACTGAATGCTTTGTACTACTTTCTGTATCATACAAGAACTATGTTGTGCAGAGGGACTACGAGGTGTTCAAATGTGCATGTGTGATCTTTAAAATGTTATTAAAAAGAATTTTTAAAAAAACAGCAGCTGGGGAGTTGGGCAAGTAAAGAAAGGAAGCCCCTGAGAGTGTGAAACATTTTTCTGGACTATACAGCTATTTCTGATATTTCAGGAATTGCCTTAAATAAATGGAAGATCCAAACTACCTGCTTGTGGAACGGTGGAGGACGAGTGGAGCCTGCAACCTGCAACCAATTCTCAATTGCATTTTGTTTTCGGTGGACTGGTAATGGTGAGCGGCAGGACAGGCGAACATGAAATGCAAAGTGCCACAGAAAGAAAGTGCTCGTAGCTACTAAACAAAAAGGTTTAGGCGATCCTCTAAACTAAAACGTTTGTTGATCCTCAGTTACAATTTACACACATACACCATTGTTCCTGTGTCGTAGTAAGCATGTAAGGTAGCACAGATGGTTAACGCATCCACTGCAGACATCTGCAGCACGCAGAGCACAGGCTTGAAGCCTTTTAAGATGCAACACGTCCTCGACCCTTCTTTAGAGAAGGCGTCCCCTCCCTATGATGGGGAATGCTATACAACACGTGGAGTGGAGTATAATGGACATAAGGTGTGGATATTCTTAAAAGGGTTGATGCGTGTGTGTGTCTGTTTGTGTTTCCAAAACGCTTGCAGGTATAATCCTATGTGCTGTTCATCCCACTAAAATCTAACTTTGCCGTTGCATTTAGGAAGCAAACTGTGTTGTTAAATGAAACATACAGGAACCTTATTTTAGGTGGAATGAAGTCCCGCATGAACCAAGAAGAGGTAGACGAAGGGTTCACTGCTGCTCTGGCGTCGGCAGTGCAGTGACTCATAATAATGATCATTTTATCTGAGCATTGGTCCTGAGAGATCGACTCTCCTTCCAAAACGCACAGCCCTCATCAGTGCTAGCAGTGACGACCAGCTCGGGTTTATGCATATTTATGGAAAGACCAGGATGCCATGAGCTCAGATGCAAGGAAAGGAAATCGCCAAATTGACTGTTGTTGGGCTGCTAATATACAGTATGACAGGGTTAACGGGACTGCACTGAAACGGAGCAATGTGGATGACAAACATTTAATAAAAAGATTGGAACATAAAAGACAAGCGTAGTAGCATTTGTGAATGCAAGGAACATTTAAGCTGTGCATCCGACACGGGGCATCAGGTTGCTCCGTTTCAGTGCAGTATCAGTAACCCGCGTGGCTTGGGCTGTCCACGCTCTTCGGGTAGCACGCATATATCGAAGGAAACGATAACAACAAAAAAACAAAAAATTAAAATAAAAGGTGTGCACCGTGCCACTCTTACAGTGCAGGGTCAACGGGACCTCATAGTCCTGGGCCCAGTGCCACTGCACCTGCTGCACCAATGGTAAAGTGCACAGAAGCATGAGGAGTCAGCAAGCACCAGCAGGAGTGTGTGATGAATGGACCAAGAACAGCAGGAGCATCTGCCGTCCGCTGGGAAAACACAAACATAGACTTCAAACAAAATATTATCTCCAAATCTAAGACTGAAAGAGATATCTTCAATCATGAGGAGCACAAATAAATGAATGCTTGCAGTGATTAATTTCCTTTAAAAAAAAACCCTGTGCCGGTGCTCATGCCACCGCTGTTGCTGCACACGTGCAAAGCGGACGCTGCACCATTAGTTTAGTGCCCTATTGGCTAGTTCTCCAGCTAGGGGAGTAAATCATTAGGGGCCCCTTGTGCAAAGCATTTTTGCAGTCGGAAACGCCCAACCACAAAAATTCTTTTACAATTGTACCAAATACAAATTGTGATTCGGTAACACGCTACCTACTCGCAATTAGTGTTTGCGGTTTGGTATTTAAAAGGGTCGTGTTTACGGCATTTCTTCCAATTACTGAATCTGAATGGGCTGTATGAAAGTTTTGCAACTGAATTAAGGTCAAATTTTACTGACTCCTTGAAGTAGGTGGTAACCCATTTGCAAATAGGTACGGGTCCTTTGAAGAATGGAAAACAAATATTTTTAAGAGCAGGCGGCTGTCCCACGGACCCCACTGTCTACTCTTAAAAAATTAAACGAAAAAGCTTATTTTTTTTCTTTTTAAATGCATCCCATTATCCTTTAAGGAAAACGGGCTGCATTAAAAAAAAAAACAGACTTCTTTATTAAAAACCAATCATAGACATGGTGGTCTGCTGACCTCAGCAGGCTGCCATCTCTGTGATGGCTGTGATTCCTAATGGGTCTCAAATTGCGACTTACCTCACTAATATGCATGAGGTAGGTCTATTTGTCACTCAATAGCAATCGCTACTGAAGCTCAAAAGAGTTTCATACATTAGGAATTCCGATTTCCAAATTGCGACTCATAGAGAATCGAAAATAGGAAATCGGTATTCCTGATGCTAGTACATCCTGCCCTAAGTCTTGTTGTATTTTGCATTCTTCGAATGAGGAAAGCAAAAAAGGGCTGGGATGAAAAAAAGAAATTAAAAAATCAGTCTGGACACAGTACTTACTCCTTATAAGAGGTAAATCAAGTTATATCTGGCGGCACTCACAGATACGGGGCTGCTCGGTGGGTTCGCTGCTTTCCAGTTGGTTGCTGCAGCACTCTTCACTACCGAAGCCTGAGCGCTGCAGAGCTTACAGAGCGACGAAAAAATAAATGTGCGCCCTATAGGAGGGGATCTTAAATGCACAGAATGCTGACTCGAACCCATTGCAATGCAAAATACAGAAGGATTTATTTAGGAAAAGATGTCTACATACATCTGCAATTAACACAGTTCAACTATTAACTCGTAAACATATGTGGGAAAAGGTATGATGGGAAGGGAAAAGAGCCCACGTTTTGTTCTGCAGCTCCAACTTTAATCACGCACCACAAAGAGCGAGCAGCACCTGGGCTGAAGATGGAAGCCAGTCCGTTTCCGAGAGGCGAGTACCTCTGTGCGCTGCGGAGTGGCTACGGGCTTCGATTTGTTGGGACTTTGGCATCTGTGAATAGGGGGCTGTGCTGAGAGCCCTAGCTGTGAGCTCATAGTTGTTGTGACGTGTAAGTAGTAGTTTAGTGTGTGTTTTGTAAGGCGGTGTGAGAGCGTTCAGGCTGTGCCCTCATGTAACGGCGTGAGATAGGTGGTAAATAAATCCTATATTCGGTTGGTACAATAGAATCAACTAGCAGTGGGGAACGTTGAGGACATTTATAAACAAATAACACAAGGATGTGATTGGTTACCGATCATATCTCCATAAAATTCCTGTATGGCTGCTCGCAATCACGCTTCACAGGTGACCAAAGCTGCAATTACAGAGCCCAGGACTAGGCCGGGAAAATGACTCATCTGAATGATGCTGCTTCACTGGGGGAATATATGCCTTAGCATGCTTGCGGCAGGGTCAGAAATTACTTCTCTAAATACTTTTAGCACAGGCATACCATTATGCACCGAGTGCTTGCTTTTTGAACACTTTTAGCTGGGACTTAAACATCAGTATGCCGCACATCAGTACCGAACAATGCTAATTAGTGCATGGCCTTTTAAAATAAATTAATCTGAAAGGGACGGACCACGCCCGGCATGTGAAGAAGAAAGATGCTGCACAACTTGTGAACCTGGGCACCCGATACCTGCAGTTTAAGAGGCACGCTGCAACGTTCTCCCCTCTTCCACCGAGGTATGTTGCTAGGCCCAAGATCTGCTCTCTGTGCTCCTTCACGCAAGAGATCTTTTTTCCACGCTGCTCGCTTTTGAAAAGCAAAAGCTGCAAATGGTGCCTCAGTGATGTGTGAAGTGTATGCGCTTCGCAATGGAGTTTGCGCACTCGTGGGAATTACACTATATGTACGTAGCCTACAGGGAACACTGGTCATTAGGCATTTTTGACTATAAGGGGGGACTTCTTCAGAACCGAGAGGACTTCGGAGGGGGTTACACGCCTTACCTGCGGTACCTGGCAGCGCTGGGTCCCTGACGCTGTGGTTTCCCCCACCGCCGAGCAGTTACCATCACTCGGCCGCGGAGTGGGGAGAACTACAGCTCCCAGCCTGCCCTGCTGATTTACTACGCCCACTTCCGGCGGAGCGCGCCCGGAGGCGCTGAAATAACGAGAGCTCCCACTGAGGAGCGGGGGACTTCTTCAGAACCGAGAGGACTTCGGAGGGGGTTACACGCCTTACCTGCGGTCCCTGGCAGCGCTGGGTCCCTGACGCTGTGGTTTCCCCCGCCGCTGAGCAGTTACCATCACTCGGCCGCGGAGTGGGGAGAACTACAGCTCCCAGCCTGCCCTGCTGATTTACTACGCCCACTTCCGGCGGAGCGCGCCCGGAGGCGATGAAATAACGAGAGCTCCCACTGAGGAGCGGGGGACTTCTTCAGAACCGAGAGGACTTCGGAGGGGGTTACACGCCTTACCTGCGGTCCCTGGCAGCGCTGGGTCCCTGCCGCTGTGGTTTCCCCCGCCGCCGAGCAGTTACCATAACTCGGCCGCGGAGTGGGGAGAACTACAGCTCCCAGCCTGCCCTGCTGATTTACTACGCCCACTTCCGGCGGAGCGCGCCCGGAGGCGCTGAAATAACGAGAGCTTCCTCCGCATCGCGGACGCACGCGGGCAGTGCCGGGCGGAGCCCGGGCAGAGGGCGGGCCGTCTGTGGCCGTCCGGGGACGACCAGGGACGGGACGGGCCACCCCCCCTTGACTTTAACCGTGAGTACTAGTCCTATGAGGTCGGGCTGGTAGCGATTTGCATTGCATAAAACTTTGTCTGTGACCCCATAACTGTTTGTGACTCTCGAAACACAATCCCAACATGTCCATTCAATCTACTTTACCGGATAATTACCTCCTGAAAGTAGTCACCAGAATTAATAGTGACAGAAGGAAATCGTTTGGCAAAGGTAACTTACCTGAACTCCCTTTGGTTTCATCCCTGGATCCTATTAATGCGGATATCAATAAAACCAACAATACTATTATAGCACTCGAGACTGATAACACCTGTATTGATGTTGAATCCACTAATGCTGAGGCCCTGATGACCTTATTGTGGGGGAAGATTTATCGAACCCATCTGAGACCCTTGAAGGCACCCCTCAACAATCCACCAGGGCAACAAAATATATGAGAGCGTGTAGGAAAACTGTTCCCAAACGGGGAAGCCATTCGGCATCATCTAAAGACAATTGTGTCTCCATCAATACTGACCAAATTAATCTGCTAGTGACTACTATTGGGGATAAAATGAAGCTGGTTGTGGAGCCTTTATTAGCTAAAATTGATGAATTGGGGGCTGAAGTACTAAGACTGAGGGCTGTGGTGGATCAGCAAGTTGCTTATTTGGATAAACTTACACCTAATATAAAGGATGCTACATGCATTCAATCTGCACCTAAACAAGATAAGGGAAGGCCCCACCACGTAAATAGCGCCCCCCTGCTACTATTGTAGCAAAACAAGCACCACAGGTGACACCTGTATTGGCTCGTCCATTAGTCACTGATACGGGTCGACCCCTGCAGGTACCAGCGGTTGCGCCAGCAGCCGCAGTGCCTGTAGGTTTAAACCCTGATGCAAGAACATTACCAGCACCAAATAGAGATAAGACCGTGCCGGTGCCAGTTGTGTCAGCCATACCAACCGCTATAGGGGGCACTGATGGGGTATCTGTAAGGATATGTAGACGACCAGTAGACCTTCCCCCTGAATGTGTACCCTATGTCGTGGTCTTAACTAATGTCCCGGCTTTAACCCAGACCCCAGATATCCAGGAGTCTGGGGATTCTTTAAAAAACAAAACAATTTCATGGTTGAAGCGCCATTGCGGTTATCCAGTTGGCTACTCTGATCAAATTATATCTATCAGAAGGTTTAACTGGATTGGTAATACTCGGAAGTCCTGTGGGGGTGACTGCGTGATTATAAATTTTAAACACATGCAACATGTTGCGACGGTCCTGCTTAGGGCAGCAGCAATAACGCAGTCTGAGACAGATGTTGTCGCAAGACCATTGGGCTATTTCTATAACCATCTTAACAGGTTGCCTTCTGCTAATTGTAGAGAGGGGGCTACTAACTTCAATTTTTCACACATGGGAAATAGACCTGTGATGCCCACCTTTAGCCCTGGTTTTCTTGATGGCAGACCTGTTCTGCCTATGCACATGTTGAACCCTGTCCCTGGCGGGAACAGATATGTAACACACACCCCCAACTTTGTACCCACCTGAGATAGTATTTTTTCATCTGCTAATGGGATGGTCTACAAAGTCCCAATCCAGAACAGATACCAGCCCTTGACTTTCATGGACCAAAATGATTGACATCAGATGGGATCTGGAATCGGGAGGGATGTACACATAAATTGTAATGGGGAGTCAAATACGTCTGACAATGAACTGGTTGTAATGTGATTATAAACGGTATGTCTACTGAAGGAAAAGAGGAGAATTTTATTCATAACACTGAACTTTTTAATTTAGATGAGAACTTGTCCATATTTAGTCATGGCTCGCCAAATGTTAGCCACTGTAGGAACGATGAAACTTGCTATATCGCCAGTTGGAACATTGCTGGCCTGACGGCCAAGGAAGATATTTTAGGATGGAAAGAATGTATTGGTTTATTTGATATTATTAGCCTGCAGGAAACATGGTGCAAAAACTTTAAGGGTATTGATGGCTTTGTATCGAATGAACTCCCTGCCCTGGAATCATCCTCTGGCAGAGCAAAAGGGGGGTTGCTGGTTTTGCTCTGGGTTAAATTATCAATTTTGGTAAAAAAGCATGTATTAGTGGGGGCACATTCCCAAATTCTATGGCTAGCACAAGAAGCAGGTAGAAATATTCTTTTGATTAATTTGTATAATAATACATTTGATGGTACAAGGCACACAGTAATTAATGACTTAGAAAACGCGCTAAGTAGTATTACGAAAAATTTTAATGGTGTTTATGAATTTATTTTTGTGGGGGATTTTAATATTTCAGTTTGCCCCTTATCATCTCAGAAGTTATGTGGTGTATATGATCGTTCGGGGGATGCTAATGTTCATTTTCCTCATAATCTGTATGGAGAAACCCTGAACAGTTTTCTGATAGATTATGACATGGAAATTTTGGAAAATGGAAAGAATGACTTAGGAGAAAGTCTACCGACTTTCAGAGGGAGGGGGGCTAATACTGTCATTGATTTTATGTGCATGTCTTCTAACCTAATCCCCTTGTGCTCAGAACCAATGGTGGTAGATGTTATGCTAAGTGACCATAACTGCTTAACTATTGAAGCCATGATCTGGAAACCTGCCCCTGCTTCCGATTCGGGAACTGTTGTTGCTAATATTGAACCTCACAGACCCAATGGTTTTAGGCTGAGGTGGAAAGGGGATAAAGCCAAAATAACATCCGACTTTATTATTAACAGCTGCATGACAGAAATCACGGCGATCCTCGAACAGGAAGAAATCACGGCTGATAGTATTAATCACTTTGGCAGAATTAACGCAATCATTAATAAGAAGTTCACTAGAGTGGCTGGGCACAAGAGTAGACAAAAAAAGAGGTGGTTTGACCATGCCTGTTCTACTGCTCGGAAAGACCTCAAAGAGGCCTTAGCAGTTAAACCTAGAGACAAGAGTCTGGCGACCCAACTTAGGCTGGTTTACAATTTGACCCTTAAGCGCAGAAAGGCTGAACTATCGTATCGTATCGTATCGTAAGGGGTGCTTGTATAGCGCACTGACACCATGGGTTTCCTGGCGCTGGTTGGAAGTAGAGGGGACAGAAAGACTAACCAGATTGGGGAAAAAGCCAAGTTTTTAGAGACTTACGAAAAAGGGTCAGAGAGTTAGAAGTTTTAAGAGAAAGGGGGAAAGAGTTCCAGAGCTTGGGGGCCAGATGTGCGAATCTCCGGCCTCCAGATCTGCAAAGCTTGTAGGAAGGAACAGTCAGGAAATGAAGGTGAGAGGATCTCAAGTTGCGGGGCGGGCAGTAGGGTCTGATGAGGGATTTCACGAAGATGGGACAGGGGCCAGCCAATGACTTGAAGATAAGGCAGCCGATCTTGAAGGCTGCCCTAGAGATGACAGGGAGCCAGTGGAGTTTAACGAGGAGGGGCCTAGCAGATTGCCACTTCAGGATCCCTAGGGCCAGTCTCGCCACCTGATTTTGGACCACCTGCAGTCTAGCCATCGATGTTTTAGGCAGACCATGGTAGATCGAGTTGGAAAAATCTAGGCGGGAGAGGACGAGGGCCATGATAACCTGCAGGAGGGCGTCAGGTGTAAGGAGGTATGCCACTTTCCTGATCCTGCGCAGTTGGTAGATACAGGATGAGACCACGGTCCCCACCTGCGGCCCTAGGGATAGAGCGGAGTCAATAGTGACCCCCAGGCTCTTCACCGAAGCCACAGGAGTGGGAGAGGGGCCCAGTTCCACCGGCCAGAATTGAGGCCCCCAGAAAGTGGCGCTCCTACCGGGAAGGAGGAGCTCAGTCTTACCGGGGTTCAGCTTTAGCTGGTTGTGGCCCATCCACTGGAGAATGTGGGACATGACTGCCTGAAAATTAGGGATAGCAGAGGGAGAATTGAGCTGCAGGTCGTCCGCGTAATTGAACACGGTGACGTCCCACTGCCTCAAGGAAAATAGAAGGGGGCGAAGATAAAGATTGAAGAGAAGAGGGGACAAGGAAGAACCCTGGGGGACCCCACAGAGCGAGTGCTCTCTATGAGCCCTGAAAACGCCCAGGCTAAGGGTCTGAGACCTGCCAGTCAGGAAGGATCTGACCCAGGCCAGCACCAGGCCCTGGATGCCAGCCTGCTCGACACGGCGGAGAAGGATGTTATGATCCACCGTGTCAAAGGCGGCTGACAGATCTAGTAATACCAGGGCCTGAGGGGTACCCTTGTCAACACCGTCTCTCAGGGCGTCCAGCACGGCCAAGATCACCGTCTCCGTAGAGTGGCCGGGTCTGAAGCCTGCTTGGTTGGCCTCGAGAAAGTTGGAGCTCTCGATAAACTGTGAGAGACAGGTGGTGACGTGGGCTTCCAGGATTTTTGAAAAGAAAGGTAAGAGAGAGATGGGGCGGTAGTTTGCCGGGACGGCGGGGTCGGCCCCCGGCTTCTTCAGAAGGGGCACCAGCACGGCCTCCTTGAAGGAGCCCTGCACCGTACCAGAGGAAAGAGAAGAGTTTAGCAGGGGAAGAATGCAGTCGGGTAAAGAGTGGCAGATGTCCCTGAGTATGGAGGGGGGGCAGCAGTCATCTGGGGATCCCGACTTGATGCGGGTGGCAAGAGTGGCCAGAGAAGTGGAGTCTAGAAGAGGAAATTGTGTGAAAGAGGGAGTGTTGTGAGGGGAGGAGACAGATTCAGCGCCAGGGGACGTGACGGGGATGGTGTCCTTAATCAAAACGATTTTTTCAATGAAAAAAGTGCTGAGGGCATTGCATGCTTCTTGTGTAGGGGCCTGAGTAGGGAGCGTCCTGGGGTCGGAGGTGAATTCGTTAAGGACTTTAAAAATTTCCTTAGACTGGCAAGGGGCAGATAGGATTTTACCAGAGGCATAGGTTTTTTTGGCAGCCAGAATGGCGAGTTTGTACCCGTTGCGGGCGGCCACATAGGCGTCTCTGCCTGCAGAGCTGTAGTCTCTCCTCCACTTGCGCTCGAGCTGACGGAGTTCCAAATGGAGAGCTTTTAAGTGGGGGGTAAACCATTTGTGGGAATTGCTGTGCCGGGATTGAGGGAACTTAGTGAGGGGGCAAAGATGTCACGGGCTGTAGTGAGCCAGTCTGCCACAAGCCCGTGGAGCTCATCGGTACCGGTGTCGTTGGATGGCAGGGGATAAGTTTGGGACAAATGAGCCAAAAGTTTGGAAGGATCGACAGCCTTCCACTTGCGAGCCATGCCACCCTCCCGTGAGGGGACCTTGATGTGGCCGACCGCTGAAAAGGTGGTATCAATCAAGCAGTGGTCCGACCACACACAAGGTGTTATTAGTGGGCAGGAGGACGTAACTCCATGGGTCCAAATGTGGTCGAGGATGTGGCCACCCTTATGGGTGGCAGACCTGACTAGTTGGATGAAATTCAGGCTAGAAAGACCCTCTAACAGTTCGGAAGCATGTGGGCCAGCGTCCTCGTGTTGAAACCAGTAATTAAAGTCGCCAATGATGATAATACGGGGGGAGCAGGTAGCAATATTGGTTAGCTGATCGATAAAGGATGAAGGGAAAGACTGCATGGAGTGGGGGGGGTGGTATAGTAGCACAAGAGTGACTACAGCAGGAAGCGTGGGATAACCTTAGCCAAGCGGCTGAGTTGAAGAACTGTACATTGTTTTGGGCTACTGTGAACTGCCCATTTCTTAAGGACGAGAAGATACCGGAGTTAACATCTAATGTGAGTAAGGAATCATGGATCCAACATTTTTCTATTATTGTTTACTCTGGCAATGGACCGGCCCCGATTGGAGATGGTTGGCCTATTGTTGTCTTAAATATTACCATACCAGAGGTCATGGACAGTATCAGAGCCAGTAAGGGAGAAAAGGCCCAGGGACCAGATGGGGTGCCCATAGATGTGTATAAGACAGCCCCGGAGATATGGGGCCCATTGTTGGTAAAAATCTTTAATGAAGCAATTAGTTGTGAGATACCGTCAACATGGGCAGAATCAATAATTGTTCCCATCTTTAAAAAAGGCGACCGGGGTGACGCAAAAAATTACCGACCAATATCCTTATTGGATTCATCGGTAAAAGTTATGAGCCGGGTCCTTCTAGTCAGATTAGAGGAATGGGCAGAGACCAACGGGATCTTAACCGACAGTCAGTTTGGGTTTAGGAAGGGTCGTGGCACCATCGAGCAGTGCTTGAATTTAGAACTTTTAGTTGGGAAATATACCCAGGCTAAAAAAGGGTCTATTTATTTATGTTTGATATGGTAGACCACGCTATACTCTGGGCCAAACTGATCGAAATGGGAGCTCCTGAAGGCATAGTCTATTTCTTGGCCCGCCTGTACGAAAAACTGTGCACCAGTGTTCGGTATGGTCCTAATGGGGAGTGTACGAGCAAGTTCAGGATCGGAAGGGGTATAAGGCAGGGGTGTGTTTTAGCACCCCTGCTCTTCACACTCTTCATTAATGAGGTGGATTCTGTTCTACAGACAGTTGCGGCAGATGCCCCGAGAGCTAACAACCTTAACATCCCTGTGTTACTCTACGCGGATGACGCCGTGCTGTTGTCCAGGACCCCGTTGGGCCTCCAACGTTTGATGGACAGGTTTGTACAGTTCATCAAAAGTAGGAAGCTGGTGATTAATAGGACAAAAACCTATGTTATGGAGTGTGGGACAGGACGATCTAGAACGAGACTTAATTCCCATTATTTCATAGAAGGTGAACCGGTCCAAAAAGTTGATAACTTCTGTTACCTGGGGATTACATTCTCTAAAAATGGTAATTGGGATGCAGAACATAAAGCTGTCAAAACAAAGATGAAGAGGAGTGCTAATGGGGTATTTGTATTTGCCAAGAAGTTGGGGAATAGGCGTATTAAAGACATGTTAAATATTTTTCAATCAAGATATCTTTCCGCCGCCCTTTACGGGGCCTGAGTATGGGGTGTCTCATCAGCCGGGAGTCTGCAGGTGGAGGAGAATAACTTTCTGAAAAGGCTCCTGTGCTTACCTAAATCTACCTCTAATAACTTGGTACATAAGGAATTGGGGATCCAATTTGTGAATGACATGATCATGTTAAGTCCCCTTTTACTGTGGCGCTCGGTTTGGCTGAACGAGGGTACCTCCCTGAATAGAGCCATCATCGATGATTGCCTTACCTTGGATGAGCATTTAAAGATCCCCTGGATCAAATACACGATTGATAGTTTCCAGAAGGTTTTTGGGCTTAATGTGTCCAATGATCGATACTGTGTCTGTGAAATCCCCAAGCTTAATTTGAAGGCCACTTCTTGAATTATTGTGCAGAGAGGCGTGCTTTGGAGGAATTAAGTCTGTCTACCTGTATGATGTATAATAGCCTGAATGATTTTATTGGACTTCATCCGTACTTGATACCGGTGACAAGAGTTTCGCACCAGTTTGTGTTGACCAGGATGAGGATGGGAACAGTACATCATCTGGTAGCGTGTCCTAATGTAAAAATGCGCCCGTCCGGACCCTGTGCCTGTGATAACAATACTGAGTAAAGCACTATGCACTTTCTCTTATCGTGCCAATTGTATGATGAACTGCGGAAAATCTTCTTAAAACCTATGTTGAAAAGATTTGGAGTAAGAACAATTTACGAGTCTATGAAACTGCTTTTTAATTTGCACCACCCGGATATTTGTTTTTTTACGGCTACTTTCCTGTTGAAAGCAATTGGTGCTAGGAAAAGTATGTGTTTTTAAACATTTTAACTATTTATTCCATCCCGCTCTGGATAATAATGTATTATGTGTTTTTGTTTATTACAATCGATCAAATGTTCTGTATTTTTAACTGTGTGTGCTTTTATGGACATGTCTTTTATGCTCCGAATCAAGCTTTTGAAATGAGTAAATGAGAAATGACTATAAGCCCTCGCTAAGTTACAACAATCCAGTAAAACGTACTTTGAGGTAAGCAGGACATAAGATTGTTACAGGGAAAATGGATCCATCTTGTTTGTATTAATTGGTGTTGTAGAAACGTTCGTTTGGATTGAAGTTCCTGGCATAAACTGTGCAGTGATAGGGTTCAGATTAGTGTGTATTATTTGGTGCCGTTGCACATGTGACTTTCGCGTAAAGCTCTTCTCACACACTGCGCAGTGATAAGGCCTCTTCCTGTGTGTGCACTTTGATGCCATCAAGGCCTTTCTTTCTGAGAAAAGCGCTTGGAAGACACTTTGCAGTGATAAGGTTTCTCTCCTGTGTGTTTGTTGTTACGAGACTTGACTTTTGATTTAAGCTCTCATGTGTGTACGCTTTGATGCCGTACAAGTCCTACGTTCTGGGAAAAGCGCTTTGAACACACAGTGCAATGATAAGGTCTCTCTCCGGTGTGTATTAGTTGGTGCGTTCGTAGATTTGCCTTTTGATTGAAGCTCTTCTCGCACACAGTGCAGCAAAAAGGCTTCTCTCCTGTGTGTGTTCTTTGATGCAGTACAAGGGCAAACTTACGAGAAAAGCGCTTCTCACACACAGCGCAATGATAAGGTCTCTCTCCAGTGTGTATTAGTTGGTGCGTTCGTAGATTTGCCTTTTGAATGAAGCTCTTCTCACACACAGTGCAGCGAAAAGGCTTTTCTCCTGTGTGTGTTTTTTGATGATGTACAAGGTCTCTCTTATTAGCAAAGTGCTTGGAACACACAGTGCATCGATGAGATCTCTCTCCTGTGTGTACACTTTGATGCAGTACAAGGGTCGACTTATGAGAAAAGCGCTTTGAACACACAGTGCAGTGATAAGGTCGCTCTCCGGTGTGTATTAGTTGGTGCGTTCGTAGATTTCCCTTATGATTGAAGCTCTTCTCACACATGGTGCAGCGATAAGGTCTCTCTCCGGTGTGTATTAGTTGGTGCCTTTGTAGATTTGCCTTTTGAGAGAAGCTCTTCTCACACAAGGTGCAGCGAAAAGGCTTTTCTCCTGTGTGTATGAGTTGATGCTGAAGAAGAATTTTCTTTTGAGTGAAGCTCTTTGCACATACAGAGCAGTGATGAGGCCTCTCTCCTGTGTGTACGCTTTGATGAGGCCTCGCTCCTGTGTGTACGCTTTGATGAGGCCTCTCTCCAGTGTGTACGCTTTGTTGAGGCCTCTCTCCTGTGTGTACGCTTTGATGAGGCCTCTCTCCTGTGTGTACGCTTTGATGAGGCCTCGCTCCTGTGTGTATGCTTTGATGAGGCCTCTCTCCTATGTGTACACTTTGATGAGGCCTCTCTCCTGTTTGTACACTTTGATGAGGCCTCTCTCCTGTGTGTACACTTTGATGCCGTACAAGGCCTTTCTTATGAAAGCGCTTGGAACACTCTGTGCAGTGATACGGCCTCTCTCCAGTGTGTGTTCTTTGATTCTGTAAAAAAGTTACCTTTTGAGTGAAACACTTTTTACACTTTTCGCAGGGATATGGCCTGAGGCTGGTGTGTCCTTTTTTGTGCCTCACAAGAAGTGTCTCATTGATAAATCCTTTCTCACACACATTACAAGCAAAGCGTCTCTCCTTCATGTGCATTCTGCGCCGTTTCCTTAAGTAGGTAAAATTCATCTTGCCTCTGGAACCTTTATGGCTTTCTTTCCCATTCATATTTTCTAGATGTGATTGTTGTTCTGCAAAATAGAAAAACATTGAAAATTACATGAAGAAAATATTTCTTGAAAAAGCTGCATTGTTATAATATGGAGAAGTGAAGTTACAATTCAGGGAAAAACATGTATGTTCTAATAAAAAGAGACACAAATGGTGGCTAGTCTTCCTACACAAAGTATGGAGCTTGCTGGGAAATCAAGTGATTCACAAGAACCACTGTTGGACATGGGGTTTCTGGTTGGCCAGGGTAGGCACCTAAGCCAGGCAGAATCCACCACTCTAGTCAGGGTAAGCCAGATACACACCCGAGATAACCTGCGCTCACCCTCTGGTAGCTTGGCGCACAGCAGTCAGGCTAGTTTAAAGAGGCAATGTGCAGAGCATTTGTGCAACACACTAGAGCAGCAACACAGTGAGTAAACCACAAAAGGGAATCCACGCAGAATTATGTAAAAATAAATTCTTTATTGTACATCAAACAAGACCAAAATGACTTAAATCACACCGTTCGTGCAAATAATGCAGGTTTGACAGAGAAAAACACAAATTACTATGAAAACATAGGTCACAGCGCACCTGCGCTCCTATTACACTTCATACGGTAACTGTAGTGATTGCATTTAGAAACCAAACGTACGGCGCAGGAGCACCTACTAAACGCTAAACAGTAATTGAGCTTGAGTCTTCCAGCAGTTCTCCTCTATGGACGGCCCTGCACCATTCTTGCGGTCATCTCCAGAGCAGAGACAATGCTGTGAAAGAAATGCCCCTCACGCTCTTGCGAGTGTGGAGCCTGCCAGAGCCGCTTGAATCGCGTCTCTTTGCCCAGGGGAAACCAAGCCACCCGTGAAGGGGAGCAGGGCGGCTTTACCACTCTTCTGGACCCAACCCGCCTCACAGTACCTTTGTGGGTGCAGGGTCACTGTCCTCGGGGCATCTGTAACTTGCTAACAATGTTGTCATGTCTCAGGAGTGGGACCCAACGTGGAGAGCTTCGTGCAGTACACGCGTTAAAACCAGAGGGCGAGGCTGGCTGGAATGAGCCTCAGAATGCTCGCCCGCCGCATGTTACAGAACAACGTGTCGTTGAAAGGCCTGCCTTGAAAGCTTTGTGCAGCTCCTGTAGCTCTGCAGCCTTAGACGCTGCACTGTACCATCTTAGAGAAGTACAAGTCTTCAGGGGGCTGTTCCTCGAGTCTCGCGACCAGAGGGGCCACACTACTTTATTCTTGGTGGCATCTGACGGTGGCGATATCTTGCCAGACTCCGGGGGCGAGGTTCACAATACAATGCAGCTGCAGTGAGCACGCTGGCTCAAGGACGTTTGTTTTTCTCTGGTAACGCCTCCAGGCGAAACAACGCTGTTCTCGCTAGAGAAAAACGCTCACCACTTGCTGGTTTGTAAAACATGGAGCACTTCCCATGAATGCACAAAGGCACTCCCCTGGTCAGAGCGCTGCACTGTAGTCCCATGGTGCATTGTCCTATAATGCACAAAGTTTTACCTTGGTGCAGAAGGGAGCACTGGTGACATGCTAGCCCTTGTAAAATGGGCTCACCCAGCAGAAGTCTTGGAGAAAAGAGGCAACAAGCTCTTTGATGGCCCTGAGATCTCAACAGAATAGGGGGCAAACAAACAAACCCTTGGAGAGCACTTCGGGCACAAAAGGAGGTGGCAGGCAGCAGACAGCACATACAGTTAGGTTGCAAATTGGCAGACCCTCTTTCAGCCCAGCAGCAGCAGGTCAACACAACAAGGCAGTTAGTTGAAATGGTTGTTGCTTCTGGCAGCACAGCAGTCCTCATGGCAATGAGCAGTTTGTAGAGCCAACAGTGTCTGGCTACAAGTCCCAAGCAGCGTCTAAAAACATGGAATCAGAGCTCCAGTACATATACTCAAAAATGTCTTTGATGAACGGGTGACTTCAAATGAACCCTCAGAAGTGTGCAACAGTCCCTTGCAGCCCAGTCCTGGCTCCAGACGACCAGTAGGGGGTAAATCAGCCCTTTGAGTGAGGGCAGGACACAACCTATTCAGATGAAAGTGTGACTCAACTCTCTCCCAACCGAAGAAGACTATCAGCGTGCAGATGAATGCAGATGTATCCCGTCACACCCTTCCCCTCCCATTGGGAAAGCTTGGTTGTCATGACTCTTCCAAATATGATAGTTGCAGGGGTTTCCTCTGAGGTTGAGTGAGGGGGTCAAACCGTAACCTCAAAGAATAGTGTTCAAAACACCTTCGAGGTCGAGCTTCCCCAATGCAGAATGATGAACAGCTTTGTTTAGAGTACTCATGAGGCGTTCCACCAGACCATTGCCCTGGGGTCAAAGGGGAGTGCTTTTTTTATGCTTTATATTGAGGTGATCTAGAAAGTTTTTTATTTCTTGACTATTAAAAGGTGAGCCGTTGTCAGATTATAAGATTGCAGGTACAAGTCATGTCGCAAAGATGCAATCTAGGTTTTGAATAACCCGGCTCATGTGTAGTGGATGAAAGGTCTTCTACCAATGGAAAATGGGAGTATTGGTCAACAATAACTTTAAGATAATGTCCGTTATCCAGAGGGCCATCAAAAAATCAATAGAAATTCTCTCCCAAGCATGATGGGGCAATTCAAAGGTTGCTGACTTACTCGAGATGAAAGCCAGTTGCATATGTGACAAGTCTTCAATTCTTTTTTGACCCTTTCGACAAGATACGGAAACCAGACTCGATCACGGACAGCTCTCTAAAAGGCAACTATTCCTCGATCTCTTTATTGGGCGAATTCGGCTACTTGTTGTCAGAGACTTTGGTCAATAACAATCCGTGTACCTTGCAGAATGAGGCCTTTCTGCGTTACTGAAAGTTCATCTCTTACATTTCTGAACTTCATATACTCGCTGTCATTAGTGATTAGTGAGAGGTGTAGAATACTGGTTCCACAACTTTTAATCTTGACATGCCACTACCTTGGCTCGTGGCAGTGACAATTTGCTCTAAAGACATAGCAGTTGGTGTGCTCGATTTCACAATAAATTGGATGTAATCTTCCACTGTCTTAGATAGGGTACCAGGGCATAATCAGCCAGTTTCTGATCTTTCCCTGGACGATGAAAAATCGTGTAGTTGTAATTCTTGGGAACTCAAACCCCAGCGCTCAATTCTAGGAGGCATTTTTGCTGTGGGATTGCCGAATACCATCAACAATGCTTGGTGATCAGCCACTAATGTGAAGGGCTTTCCATACACAAACACATGGAAATTATTCACAAGCCCAAACCAGTGCCAAACTTTCTTTCTCAGGGTGCGAGTAAGCACAGTCAGTTTGTCACAGGCTCTTATTGGCATGTACCACGATATGTCTTGGGGAATTTAGCGGTCCCTTGCGCAAGGATTGCACCTAACCCTACAGGGCTAGCACAAACTACTCCCTCTGTATGGAGTTTGGGATCAAAGTCGGGCATTTCAATGGCGCTCTCAATGGTTTGCTTGATTTTTTGGATGCTCTGTTGGCCTTACGCAAGCTCCTGTAAACCCATCTCTTCAAGGCATCGATCTAACATTGCTGTTCCTCTGCTGCTCTGTCCATAAGCGCTAGGAGGCCTCAGGGGAGCTACGCTATGAACTTAAATTCATTCATTCATTCTTCTCACATTCATGTGACCAATGAAATGCCACATACTTTTTGGTTAGTTCTGGTGCAATGACCATAGCAAAGTCTTGTATGTATCTAGAACAGTAATTGACCGTTCCAAGAAAAAATCGTAGGATAGAAATACCTTGTGGGGGATTTGCACTGGACAATGCTTGTACTCTAGATGGATCAGGTTTCCTACCCGCATCACAAAAGACATGGCTGAAGAATTTCAAGCTTTTCTTGTGGAATTCACATTTGTCAGCATTCAGAGTTAAGGCTGCATCCTTCAGCAAACGACATACTTGCATGAGAGTTTTGTAATGCTCTTTCTGTGCAGCCCCACAATACCAATATATCACTATAGTTAAATGCGTTTACTACGGGCTATATGATAAGTCAAATGACGACTTGGAAAAGTTCTGCAGCAGAGGATACACCAAAACTCAATCGCTTTTAGCAAAACAAACCAATATGCGTAGAAAATGTTGCAACGTATCTGGATTTTTCTTCAAGTTCTAATTGGTAAGTTCCTTTATTTAGGTTGAGTCGAGAGAAGAACTCTGCGCCATTCAATTGAGTTATTATATCAGCAATGTGCGGACTGTGAGGTTTTTCTTGCTTAGTTGCCTTGTTGGATTGACGCATGTCAACACTTATGCGTGCAGGTCCTTCACTGTGTCTTTTAGGCACTGTTACAATGGGAGAAAGCCATGGTGTCGGACCAATGGAGTGTTCAATGATGCCACGTATAAGTAAAAAATGAAGTTCCTTTTCAACAGCTTCATGCAAGTGAAACGCAACTCGCCTGTCTTTGATGAAAATTCTCATTTATGTGTAACCTTAATTTCATTGTTTGACTTTTCCCGACCAATGAAATAATGAAGGAAATTGACTTACAATTTCATGATGAGCATTCATAGTGTAGTTTACCGATATCAGTCCCATATCAGCAGCACTATGGAAACTCAGCAAACACTTGAAGCTTTTCCTTGAAGTACATGAATAGGCGCATTCACCACAGTTTTCTTATGTTTCATCATGGCTAAAACAAAATTATTTGACTATTGAAGGGCGTAGAGGCAGCCCATGAGTATACTTTAGTCTTTGAATTCGTAAATTGTGGTACCGGAGATAATTCGTGATACATCTCCAGCGGCATAATATTTATCGACGCACAGCTGTCTTCATGTTGAATTGTCTTCACTTTGGATTTTTTATCACATTCGACTAGCCCCATATGTGCATGGCTTTTTGAAGTAAACATCAATATTGCACAATTGTCATTTTCCCTTTCATTGTAAACAGACACGGAGGAATTCTTTCTCGACGATTTAGACGATTATCAACTTCATTTTGCGTTGAATTGACTCAATTGGTGTGACCTCTTAGCCTTGTGGGAGTACGTTGAATGTCACTGATGTAGCGTTTGGTCGGCCATTTTGTCTTCAATCTGCAACAAACTTACTTTTATCTTCGCATTGCAAGTCGTCACAAAATGATTTGCTTTACCACAGTCTATGCATATCTGTCCAATGGCGGGACATTTACCTTCGTGTGGAAATGACAGAGCATATCTTTAACACGTTTTCTTTTTCTGTGGAAACAGATCCGTGTGTCACTCGACCTTGTACCTTGGCTTACTTTTCGTGCTCATGACCGACGCACTACGGACTCCATGTCAGTCACTTGGCGATAAGTACGCTCATCAGCGCAAGCAGCCTTGAGGACTTGATACAAGCTCAGTTTCCATCAGCATTTGTCATTGAAATGCATACGACAGACATCCATTGATTACTCCGAGGAGCGTAGCCTCCTCATCATACATTAATTGAATTTACAGTAATTTTCCAAACATCCAGTCTTTTCAACAAACTCATTACCTGGTCTCTGGCATTCTTGGCTGAATATGTATCCTTTATAATTCACATTTGTCACTGGCTTAAACTTGACATTAAAGGCCTTTTTGATTTGATCATATGTCTTTTCACCTTCTTGTAAATTCTTTTTCATGGCTTCTTTCACTCCTTCACTGGCCATGTTTCTCAAGATACTTTATACTCTTTTGCATCTATTGCATCTATAAACTCTTCCAAAGTCTCTATCCATGCAGTCCATCTATCGCCAATATTCAGTTTTTTTGCAGTATCAAACGCAGTTGGCGGTTTTAAGAATGCAGCAGCCGTGTATACATTGGAGGACAGTAGTGGTCTGTTAGACCTGGGACCATTGGCGTGGGTCTCCCTTCCATTTTTGCTGTTGCCTCATGTGTTTTGCTTGTGTATATATGCTTTGGGCACTGTGCCACTGCTATTCAGTGCCACAGTGCGAGTGCTCCCTATTGTAAATTGATGTATTGATCAGTAGTTCCATGTTTGGCTATGGTTTACTTGTCAGACCCTAGTCTAGTGCACTGTGTGTGCCAGGGCGTGTAATCCAAATGCTGCTGGTGGACTTGCAGCACTGGTTGTGCCACCCACAGAAGCAGTCTTGTAAAGTGTGTCTAAGGTCTGCCATTGCTGAGCCTGCGTGCAGTCTGGTACTGTCATGCTGACTGGGCAAGTGCACCCAATTGCCAGGCCCTAAACCTTCCCTTTTCTTCATATTAGTCACCGCTATGGTAGGCCCAAGGGCAGGGTGCATTGTAAGTATAAGGTAGGACAAGCCCTAATGTGTGTGGCATGTCCTAATAGTGAATTACAGCCATTTTCGTTTTTTCACTATTGCAAGGCTACCTGTTCTCCATAGGCCAGAATGGGCTGTTAGAATTGTTACATTTTATAATCCTAACAGGCTCAGAGAACATGGTAGAAATTAGAGTTTAGTATGCATGGACTCAGAATAATAAAATACATATTTTAGTAAAGTTTATTTTAATATTCTGTGTTTGCAAATACCACTTTAGAAAGTAGGTATTTACTTGTCTAACCATTCAAACCTGCCTCTGCTAGGTTGTGTATTCCTTTGTCTGGTTTTGTGAGTGACAGGACTGGGGAATTCCTGGAGACAGGCTGAGTCACTCAGTGGTGAATAGAGAGATCTGCACCTTGATGGGAGGGAGGAGTGCACCTGAACTCTGAATAGGGCTGTGCCTGCCTTCCACAATGCTGGCTCCACCCCCTGAGGAGTGGCTGATGTCTCTGCCCTGCACACTGAAAGAAGAGAAGGAGTCCTGTCAACAGAGTGCTCCAGGACGGTACTTGCCTTCCACAATGCTGGCTCCACCTCCTGTGGGGCGTCTGATGTTTCTGTCCTGCACTGTGAAAGGAAAGGAGAAGTCTGGTAAACAGAGTGCTCAGGAACTGGGCTGGACAAGGCAAAGGCCCCCTGGTCTCAGAGAACAAAGGATTTGGGGTATAAATATTGGGACCCTGCTCCCAAGAGATTAGATCACTCTGAACAACAAGAAGAAACCTTTACTGAGGAGTGGAACCTGAAGAAACTGAGGAGAGACTATTCCCAAGCTGAAGTGCTGCTTGGGGGATTGGCCTGCAGTGGTTGCCTTACTGCCAAAGGAAGGAGAAAGGAACTTTGTAACTTTGCTTTCAACTTGTGGAGGATCTCCTAGGGCTTGGAAAAGACCTTGCCTCCTGCTGAAGTCTCAGGGACAACAGACTTCCACCCCCAGCTCCCCAGAGTTCTTGTGGAAGTGCCTGCTGCTGTTTTGGGCCTTCTGAGGAACTGCGTGTCGCAAGGAGCTGGAAGCGCGACTCAACGAGAAGAAGCGTGTCGCGGTAGCTGTGCCTGCTGTCGCAACTCCGATGAAGGAGGGTGTCGCCGCTGGAACTGTCGCACTGCACCGCATCGGAGAGAAGCGTGCCGCAAGAAGAAGAAACGTGTCACCGTCGTTGCTGCTGCTGTCGCACTTTTGAACAAGGGTGTCGCCGCAGGACTTGTCGCACTGCACCGAACCGAGAGAAGAGTCTCGCATCGAGGAAGAAGCGTGTCACCGTCGCTGGGCCTGCCGTTGAACTTCTGAAAAAGGGTGTCGTCGCTGGAACTGTCGCATTGCACCGCATCGGAGAAAGCGCCTCGCATCCCCGAGAAGCACGCCACCGTCGGAGCTGCTGCCGTTGCATTTCTGAACAAGTATTTTGCCGCTGTAGTTGTCGCATCGTGCGGAAGCTTCACGCATCGTGGAGAAGAGTGTCGCAGTTGGAGCTGTTGCCGTCGCACTCCTGAACAAGTGTGTCACCGCTGCAGTCCACGCATCGAACGGAGAACTTCTTGCATCCCCGAGAAACGTGCCACATCTGGAAGATCCTCACGTCTTTATTTCTTTGTATCTGAACTTTGCCGCATTCCCATCCCTGTAACATTGCTAGTCGTGGACGCGCAATGCAACTTAAGGTACATTGACGCAGAGTATCGCATCCAAGAACTAAACTGAACTAAGCTTAAAATCTTACATCCTAAAGTAATCATAGTGTGTATTTTTGTCGTTTATGGTTTTGTGGTAAAGTCTACTTATTTTTTATATAAAACCTGTGTGGTGTCCATTTGTAGTGTTGTCACTGGGTTACTGTATGTGGTCACAACTGCTTAACTTACAACGCCTCTGAGATAAGCCTTGACTGCTCGCGCCACGCAACCTAGAGGGTGAGCAGGGGTTATTTTAGGTGTGCAACCCCCTTATCCTGACTAGAGGAGAGGGTCCCTGCTTGTCACAAGTACCTACCTGTGCCAACGAGAGACCCCCAAATCTAACATTGGTAGTCAGCGGTGAGGATACTGAATTTGCAGTTGTGACTCATGTGCAGTGACTGGTGAACACTACTTAGTGAGTGCAGACCATAACGATACTGCATACTTTTTGGTAGATTCCTTTTTGAATTTTTGTCCTATTTTTGAAAAATGCCGGATTCAGTTATCATGGGAGATACAGAATCCATAGCCTCTATTGACTGTGAATGGGAAGAAGAGAAACTGGAAAGCGACAAAGTAAGGCAGCTGAAGTACTTTTGCAAAAAGTTCAATGTTTCCACTTCTGGATTTAGAGTGAAGGAAGAGTTCTACAAGGCGCTGAGGGCCTGGGTAGAAGCAAGAAAAACCCCGGTCATTGAGGAAGGGGATGATGATGCGGAAGTACAACAGGAAGGGCCGGTGGGCCTAGGAGGAGGGAAGCCACCTTCCCCTGCCGGTAGCAATACTTCTAACAAAAGTCTGTCTCCAGAGGAGCTGGAGGACAGAGAGAGAAATAGGAGGCATGAGATAGAGCTGACCAAACTGAAGTTAAGTGGGCAGTTAGAATTTGAAATGTAAACCAGGAAGTTAGCCCTGGAAGAAAAGAAAATACAGTTTGAACATGAGAAGGTTTTGAGGGAGTTGGAGTTAAAAGCTAAAAATGTAGATATTACTCCTTCTGGTGGCAGCATACCGTCAGTACATACAGAAAGTAGAGTGTATATTCCCAAGGATGTGGTGAAAGAGTTTTATAAAAATGATGAAATTGATCAGTGGTTCAGAGCCTATGAGGTTGCCATGTCTTCCCACCGGATCCCTGAGAGAGATTGGGGAGCAGGGTTGTGGGGACGGTTCCTTAGTGAGGGGCTGGATACATTGTTAGACTTGCCTTCTGGAGTCCACAATTCATACATCCACATGAAAGATGCATTGATGTCTATATATGGTTTGACACCTGAACTCTATAGACAGAGGTTTAGGAAATGCAAAAAGTTAGAAAACAGTACTTGGGTTGAATATGTCACTTTCTTTTGCAGAGCATTGGATGGTTGGGTAAAGGGCAGCAAGGTTAATGATTTTCAAGGTCTCTTTGATTTGATTGCTTGGGACCACTTGTCTGATAATTGTTTTACAGAGCTGCGCCAGCATCTGATAGATAGCAAGCTGACTAACCCTAGGAAGCTTGCTGAGGAGGCGAACCGCTGGGTCCGTACCAGGGTCCACAAGGGTCACATGGGAGACTCAGCCAAAGGTGGGCAGGGTCCCCAGCAGAAGAGTGGGGGGGATAAGGGTAAACAGAAGGAGCTCCGCAAAGGGCCCCAAAGTAGTCCCCAAGGGAACCCTGTGAGAGGTTCCCAGCCTCCCCCTGAGAGAAAGCAAGCGGCCCGACAGGTAGTCCTGTTCCCCAGGGGCCCCTGAAATGTTACAAGTGTGGTGACCTGGGTCATAAGGCGAATTATACCAGGTGCCACCTGTTTGGTAAACAAGCAACCACTGGTGCTCCGCCCCGGCAGATGGCTAGTGTAGCCTTGGGGGAGGAGATTTAAGTCCAAGGTGGGTGGGTTCCCGTACAGATGACCCTTGTCTCTTTAGGAGACTGTGAGATGGTCTCAGAAGCTCAGCTGCCCAAGAACACTAAAAAATATGGGCAGTGGGTGACCGTCAATAGACACAAGGTGGAGGCTCTTTGAGACACAGGAGCCAGTGTGACAGCCGTCAGGTGTCATCTAGTGACTCAAGAGCAGATTGTCCCTCATGCATTCTGCCGAGTTGTTAACGCCGACAACACAGAGATTCATTGTCCAATGGCTCAGGTTCCCTTTGAGTGGGGGGGGGTCTCTGGTACTCTTCAGGTAGCTGTGAGGCCCGCCATGCCTGTTGACCGTTTGTTGGGCAGGGATGTGGAATTCCTATAGCCCGACTCCCAGGACATATTGTTTGGGGTCAAGGGCAACAAGTTTTCATGCGTATTTTGTCCTTGGGACAAGTAGGCCCAACCCCCTGCAGCACAAACACTTTTGCTGCCAGTTTGCAGTACCACATTATGGATCAGGCGTGGTCTGCAGTTAAGGTAATATTTCTGTCCACATGTTAATGCTGTTCAAACTTGTATTTATGGTTCATTAATTAATATGATTAAGGTGAGCACTCCAAGTAAATGTTGTAAGCTCTGACTGCACTACTGACAGTGGTTCCAGTATACAAAGTGTACACATGTTTTCATAGTTTAGCAATATGAGGCTATGTTCTCTGATTTGAAGCAAACATTTGCAGAAGCTTGAAAGCAAGATTAATGATACTTGGCTTTCAAAATAAAATGTTCCTAAAAAATGAAAGCAGGAAAAAACCATTTAGCTAAACTACTGTAAAATTGCAGGTACAACTGTTTGCAGCATCATTTAGTAACATGTGTTGATGCATGCTAGTATAATGGAAAATCAGTGTAACCACTTTCAATAAGATTATGGGAAACAAAAATAAACAAGCATTGGCAAAGCCAGTAGGTATGAAATTGGTAGTCAGCTTTTTAGTTTTGTCAATGTGTGCATTGTTTTGGCATGGTTTTTGTAAAACCGTTTTTGTGTGGGAGCTGCCGGGCCCTCACCATCATAACAAACATTTGCAAAAGCAAAAATGGTTTTTGGTCTTTCAAAGCACACACTGCCACAGTAGTTACTAGCACTGAATAAAACTACTTTGTGTGCCAATATGCTCCTTGGGAAAGAGCAGAATGTGGTCACTGTGAAACCAGCCGATGCAGAGATACAGGATTTTAATAAATGCAAAGGGTCATGGTCAACACCAGATAAAATCTATGGGCCCAATTTTTAAACAAAGTCTCAAAAGTGCACCAATGGTATATGTCCTTGAATTAAGTGCAGCTATACGGCTTTTGTGAATTCCAAAGAATTTACAAAAGTAGGACAAGATATAGTACTCTTAGAAAATATTTGAACTGCATTTTAGCATGAGCAAATTTGCATGTGTAGATTTGCTCAAGCAAAAATCTGATTGTTTGCAAGTTCGCTTTCCTTCCGACCACTTTTTCCCCAACTCTGGAAGAAGGTCTACATCTGCCATTTTCGGAAGTAAATTTCCAACATTTCTCAGTATGGGAAAAGATTAGAGAAGAGTTGTTGAAAACCCTTAAAACATGCAATTTAGTAGGTTTGCACAGACTCAAAAGGGCATTCTAACCATGGAACTATTGCTTACCACTACTTTCAGCCCCAGTATTTAGATCTGCAGAAACGTGACAACATAAGGGGATTGCAAATATTTAAACACTACTATGGTATGAGCCCTGAAATAATCGGAGAGGCTATATCAGAACTCTTATACAATGAGATTGCTACCATAATTTGTTAATACTACATGGCATCAAAGGGACAAGTGGATTTTGTTACAGGACAAGTAGATTTATGAAGCAACCTGCACCAGGGACAAGTAGATATTTTATTAAATTTCACACCCCTGGTTGGGAAATGATTTGGAGAGCTCCCTTTGGGAAAAGGTGGAGAAGAGTACTCACTTGAAGATGGTTGGACTGCCTGACTGATCATGTGTGACCACCCGGTCCATGTCAGCCAGTAGGGGTTCTCAAGAGGACCTGGAGCCTGAGAGGGAGGCCCAGGACCCTGCCTTGGAAAGAAGTGGCAGGGGGTGCGGGAAACCGGCCCCCGAAGTGCCCACGGCCCAGGAGGAGGCAGACCCTGAGGGGCATGCCCTGGAGCCTACCGGGGAACAGATAGCTGAACTGGGGGACCTGCCTGAGCTGACCCATTGGCAGTAAGAAGGAGGCCCCTCCAGGGAAGAATTCTACAGGGAGTAGAAAGAATGCCCTTCTCTAGAAGGCTTGCGGAAACAGGCTGCAAGCCAGGCAACAGGCGATCAGTCTGGATCACATTGGATCTACTGGGAGAATGGTCTCCTGTATAGTGAGCCTAAGGTTGCTGAGCCTGGGTCAGCCCGTGGGCTGGTGGTACCCCAGAAGTTCAGAGCCTTCCTACTGGGGCTGGCTCATGATGTGCCTTTAGCAGGACATTTGGGGCAGGACAAGACCTTTGAAAGGCTTGTTACCTACTTTCATTGGCCTCAAATGCGCAATCATTCAGATACCCATTGCAGGACATGTCAGACATGCCAGGCAAGTGGAAAGAGTAGGAGGAAGCACAAGGCTCCTCTCCAACCATTCCCTGTGTTCAGTACCCCCTTTGAGTGGGTGGGGATTGACATAGTGGGGCCACTGGACCCCAATACAGCCATGGGCAACAGGTTCATCCTGGTCTTGGTGGACCATGCCACCTGGTACCCGGAAGCCATACCTCTGAGGACAGTGACGGCCCCCGTGGTAGGACGAGCACTGATGGGAATTTTCTCCCGAGTGGGATTCCCTCGCGAGGTAGTGTCTGACCGGGGCACCAACTTCATTTCCAAGTATATGAAGTCCCTGTGGCAGGAGTGTGGGGTAACCTACAAGTTCACCACTCCTTACCACCCCCAAGGAAATGGGTTGGTTGAAAGGTTCAACCGGACCCTGAGGGGCATGATTATGGGTCTTGAGGAACCCATGAGGCGTTAAGTGGGAAGTCTTCTTACCATGCCTAATCTTTGCATACCGGGAGGTGCCACAGAAATCTCTAGGGTTCAGCCCCTTTGAGTTGCTCTATGGACACCTGGTCAGAAGACCTCTGAGTCTGGTTAAAGAAGGCTGGGAGCAATCTTCCAGGAAACCTCCCCAGGTTGTATATAGCTACATGCTGGCCTTCAGAAACCAGACCAGGCGCTTCAATGAACTCTCTCAGGGGAATCTGGAGGCCAGCCAGGAGGAGATGAAGCGCTGGTATGACCAGAATGCCACTCTGGTAGAGCTTCAACCTGGACAGAAGGTGTGGGTCATGGCCCCGGTGGAGCCCTGCGCGCTCCAGGATAAGTGGACCGGTCCCTTTGAGGCTGTGGAGCGCAAGAGTCCGGTTACCTACTTGGTGGACTTGCAGTCTCCTAGGAACCCCTTGAGGGTCCTACATGTCAACCGCCTTAAGCTCCACTTAGAGAGGTCTGAAGTGGGCATGCTCTTGGCAACAGATGCTGGGATGGGGGAGGAGACTGAGCTTCTTCCTGACCTCCTGTCAGCCTCAGAGCAAGATGGGTCAGTGAACGGTGTTATCCTCTCTTCCACCCTGACCCATGAGCAGCAGAATGACTGCCGCCAGTTGCTGAGACAGTTTTCTGATCTGTTCTCCCTGGTTCCTAGTATCACAGAGTGGTGCATCCATGATGTGGATACAGGACACAGCTTACCTGTGAAGCACAAGTCTTACAGGGTAACTGACAGGGTAAGAGCTTGCATCAAAGAGGAGGTCTCAATGATGCTTGCACTTGGGGTGATAGAGTCATCTAGCAGTCCTTGGGCCAGCCCAGTGGTCTTAGTCCCAAAGGCTGCAGCGCCGGGTGCCACATCTGAACTTCGGTTCGGTGTGGAATACAGAGGACTCAATTTAGTCACGAAGGCTGACGCGCACCCCATCCCCAGAGCTGATGAGCTCATTGATCGGCTAGGGGCTGCACGGTACCTCAGCACGTTTGATTTGACATCTGGGTACTGGCAGATCGCCTTGACTGATGGGGCAAAGGAGAGGTCAGCATTCTCAACCCCAGATGGGCATTTTCATTTCCGTGTTATGCCTTTTGGGATGAAGAATGCCCCTGCCACCTTGCAGAGGTTGGTCAACCAGGTGTTGACTGGACTGGATGAGTTCAGTGCCGCCTTCTTGGATGACATCGCAGTGTTCAGTGCCAGTTGGGAGGAACATCTGCACCACCTCCGGGAAGTGTTGTTGGCTCTGCGGAGGGCAGGCCTCACGATAAAGGCGAGTAAGTGCCAGATCGGGCAGGGTTCTGTGGTGTACTTTGGACACCAAGTTGGGAGCGGCCAGGCGGCACCCCTACAACCCAAGATTGAAACCATCCTGGCTTGGGAACCGCCCAAAACCCAGACAGAGGTGAGAGCCTTCTTAGGTCTCACAGGGTATTACAGGAGGTTTGTCAAGGGGTATGGCAACATTGTTGCACCCTTGACAGAGCTGACTTCCAGGAAGCAGCCAAAGAAAGTGATTTGGACTGACACCTGTCAGAAAGCCTTTGAGGCCCTGAAAGCTGCCATGTGCACGGCGCCCTTGCTCCTGGCACCCAACTTCTCAAGAGAGTTCATTGTCCAGACAGACGCTTCGGAGCATGGTGTGGGGGCTGTTTTGTCACAGATGAATGAGGAGGGTCTAGATCAACCTGTAGCCTTTATCAGTAGAAGGTTACTTCCACTGGAACAGAGGTGGAGTGCTATTGAGCGTTAAGCATTTGCTGTGGTCTGGGCACTGAAGAAGCTGAGACCATACCTGTTTGGGACTCATTTCCGGGTTCAGACAGAACACAGGCCCCTCAGATGGTTGATGCAGATGAGGGGTGAGAATCCAAAGCTGTTTAGGTGGTCCATATCCCTACAGGGTATGGACTTCACGGTGGAACACCGCCCTGGTACAGAACACGCCAACGATGTTGGTCTGTCCAGATTTTTCCACCTTAGTGAAGAGAACTCCCAGGAGTTAGGGTAGTTCTCCCCACTTTTCAGCTGGAGGGGACACGGGTTAGACCTGGCAGCATTGGCGTGGGTCTCCCTTCCATTTTTGCTGTGGATTTTATTCACATGGAAAGATGCAACAACCTAAAGTATGTCCTTGTGGTTGTTTGTGCCTTTTTCCGATGGATAGAGGCCTACCCCCTCAAGGATAATACTGCTTTATCTACAGCCAAGGTTTTGCTCAAAGAATATTTCCCTAGGTATGGTTTGCCGAGAATGGTCTAGAGTGACAAAGGAAGTGAATTTGTGGGTCAGATTATGAAGAATCAGACAGAAATTCCACGCTGCGAATCATCCCCAGTCGAGTGCTACAATGGCACTCTTAAGCTTAAATTGGCCAAGATACAAGCGAGCACTGGCCTTACACTGCCCGATGCTTGCCGTTGGCACTTTTGTCAATGAGGACGACAGTACATTCTCGTGTGGGACTTAGCCCATACGAAATTGTTTTTGGTCGCCTGGCGAATGTTTGGGGTGTGCCAAGGCCAAATGAATATTGTGACATCGAGTATCCTATGTTGGTTGATTACTTACATGACTTGACTGCTAAATTGCGTGTTCTTCACCAACAAGTGCACAATACTTTACCTTCAGCTTCTGTGGATGCAGGTCACTCGACTCAACCTGGAGACTGGACTCTCGTGAGGAATTTACAGTGGACAAAGAATCTGGAACCGAGGTGGACGGGTCCATACCAGGTGTTATTGGCGACTCGGACTGCTGTCAAGGTTTGCGGCAAGAAAAATTGGGTGCACGCCACTCATTGTAAAAGGTTACCCTTACCCTTACTATATGACCAATGGGTCAGAAATGGTATTGCTGATTCCGAGACTGAAAGGGTTCTGAGATTTGTGCCTTTTAGTGATGCTTGTTTGAAATGGACTCAGTCGGAACGTGCGGATGACGAAGTTCTGCAAGAAGCTGTGCCATTGCATTTGAGACTTGATACTACGCAACCAGAGACGCTTTTCGAGGATTAGACGGTGTCTGGTAAAGAACGCTATAATCTGAGGTCTAACATGGACAAATAAAATCTGAAATTTTTGAGAACTATACTTTTTCAGACAAGAAACTTTTTTGTTCTATTTTTCTTTTTTGAGCTACCATCCGAGCTTAGCTGCAGGGTCACGGTATAAGTTCTTAAGGGGTGACCCGTGTATTGACGAAAGGTCTGCGGTTCTAGGGACGTCTAGGAAGCCTGGACGCACACTTAAGTGAAGAGGGAAAATTGCTGTGAGCAGCACGTTAGAGGATGGAGTTTTTTGTAACTGAGAGAGTTGTTGATAAAATGGATTTTAAGACAAGATTCTATACATTAATACGTAGCAAATGTTTTATCATATTGTGTTCTTTTATGTCTTTAAGTATTACATTAGCTTGTGTGGGTTGGATTGTTTATGCTACACCACTGAAATCTGCACCCACCTCCCAACCTATGCTTGCTTTTTCTACTGTTTCTTTGCACCAATTTTACACGTTGCCTGAACATGAACAGACAAGGAGGTCAGAATTTGTTAACAATTCGTTTATACAGCTGTTGCATCAGCATCAGTTGGTAGTAAATACTACTAATTGCTAGGTTTGTGGTCTTATGCCTCAAACGACAGATAGAGGTATGCCTTATTTGGTTTTGCCTGTTTCTTTCAATGGGTCAGTATGGGCTTTTCAGACTATGTTCATCTATGCAAATGAGGTATATCCCTTACGTTCCGTGAAAGACAATCCGAGAAATAGTGCCTTGATAAAGGGAATAGTAGATATGCTCCGAGATATTGATGCATATAATGCTATCCCTAAGGATGAGGTGCAGGCTTACGTTGGTTGGAACGTGACTGGATATAGTACCAGCTTGACAGAGAAGGAGAGACGAAAAAGGTCTCCCCCGATGTCAGGTCTTTCGAGGTTGCTCCTCGGGATTGGATTGATGCTATAAAGGGGGCCCACCTCTAGATCATCCCAAGTCTGGCTATCAAGGTCACAGACTATTAAGGAGATCAAGCGGGGGAAAAGATAGGTCCGGAGGGGAACAGCTGGGCAACTGGAACCGGAAACCTGTAGATACAGAAAGCATGGGATGAGTGGAATGGTAACCCTCAACTGCTACCTAAACTATACAATACGCTACGCTTTTCCTCACCTGCAATATCCTACAGGTATGCAGAAACAAAAAGGTGTGATATAAAGGGCTTCTTCTAAATCCCCTGGTTTTCCTACCAGAATGGGGATGAAGTAAACCAGAATGCCCCAGGACACAAAGTAAGTAAATATCACTCCTTTCCCGTAGCTTCTTACAGTGATCGTAAGGTTTCCCCCTCTGAGGATATGTATGAGCAGCAAGTTCAAGGGTCAGCGCAGGAAGCGAAAGAGTCAACCCCTAAACGATTCATACAACCCCTAACTAGAGTTCACCAAGTAAGTTCCTGGTACCAAATTAGCAACAGAAAATACGCCCAGCGCAAAGCAAAAACATAGCGTCTATGCAGATTCTTCTCTGCAGGCGCCAACAGGAATGAAACGCTCATAGATGAACATGCAGCACCTAAGCCTAGGTGTCCGGCAGGGATAGGAGATTCACACTCCCGTAGTTAGTTTTGGAGCAGGTCAACGAACACCGTGCTCCCCAGGAATGCACTCAAACCAAGCACCCCCCTCGACCAGTGGAAAACCTGTCCCAGCGTTCTCCACTCTTGATACGGGCGCTTCCTAAGCCCCTCCACAGTACTCCACAAACTGGTGCTGAGAACACCGGTACTCCGCTCTCGCTGTGGGTGCTTCCTAAGCCCCTCCACAGTAATCCACGGAATCCAGCGCAACAATAACGTGAGCTTACCTCAGCCCACAACGACAAACGACAACTAGAACACAGGAAACACAAGCAATCAAACTGGCTCGCCAGGAAGAATAATCGGCAGCGATTCTCTCAGAAAACGCCATGATATTCCTTCCGGTCGCACAGCGTCATTCCAGCGCGCCGCACTAAGTAACATGGGAAATGTAGTTTTCGAGCCCCTTACAGACTCGCATTGCAGGCAGTGATCTACCAGCGGCCGGGGAATCCTGACAGGACACCCCCCCTCAGCAAAATTCACTGACTGCCACCAGCTATACCAGGATGAGACAAATGGAACTTCCGCACCAGTCTAGGAGCATGTATAGCACCCACAGGCTCCGAGGAGTCCTCCTCCGGTCCATACCCTTTCCATGATACCAAGTATTGGAGTTTACCTCGCACTCTACGGGCATCCAAGATGCACCGCACTTCGTACTCCACATCCTGTTGTACTCTCACAGGCGAAGGGGTTTTAGAACGGGGACACTGTGCCGGTTTGAGCAGCGAGACATGGAACACCGGATGTATTCTGAAATGCGATGGAAGTCTCAATTTCACCGCCACAGGGTTGACGTGGCGAACCACTTGGTAAGGGCCAATGAACCTAGGGTTGAAGACACTATACTTGCGGAAATGGATATTTCGAGTGGACAGCCACACCCAATCCCCTTTTCTATACACAGGGCAACACCTGCGGTGTTTATCAGCCTGTGTCTTGTATTTCTGTTTCGCTTTCTCAAGATTCCTTCTTGCTTGCAGTACGGTTTTCCGCAACTGCACCAATCGGGTCTGCAACTGCGGGATCTGAGCTTCAGCTACTGGCACACTCAAGGGGGCAAATCTAGGGTGAAACCCGTAGGTACAGAAAAACGGGGTGTACGAAGTAGAGGAATGGGCAGCATCGTTATATGCTACCTCAGGCCTCCACAACCAGTCAACCCATGCCTCATTAGTGGTATCTACAAAACACCTCAGGTATTGTTTGAGGGTCTGATTTAACCTTTCGGTTTGCCCGTCCGTCTGAGGATGAAAGCTGGTGGACAGGGAAGAGGCAATGCCTAACCTGTCACACCAGACCTTCCAAAATTTAGCGGTGAATTGGGCTCCTCTGTCCGAAACTATGACCTTGGGAAGTCCATGCAATTTGATTACATGAAGGAGCAATAAATGGGCAAGCTGGCTAGCTGTGGGAACCCCTTTACAGGCAATGAAGTGACCCATTTTAGTTAAATAATCCACTACAACTACAATAGCTGTCATCCCGTGATCATTAGGGAGACCCACCACAAAATCCACAGAAAAGCTCTCCCAAGGACTCACAGGAGTGGGCATGGTTTGCAAAAGCCCTTGTGCAGGTCGATGATCGCTCTTGGCCTGCGAACAAATGTCACACTGTTGAACCCAAGCAAACACATCAGGACGGATGGTGGGCCACCAATAGGTGCGTAGCATTTTCTCCAAGGTTTTCTTCCCTCCAGTGTGTCCCGCACACGGCAGATCGTGACACCATTTGAATGCTTGTTGTCTCAAGGCTAGCGTGGGAAGAAGCAACTGAGACCCTTTTCTTGGCAACCCCTGACGGACTCTCCATTCTGGATGTAGACGGATCCATGTTTTCCAGGCAAAGGTTTGTATACCTCTCTTGACTTTGTGGAGAAACTCCTCGGTGTGTATCACTCCTACCACCTTTTGGGGTTCAATGATGCTAGTCTCTGGCGATGATGTTACCGCTGGGTTGTTTTCCTGACGCGTGAGAGCATCCGCCTTCCGGTTGTCACATCCCGGACGAAAAGTAACCACAAAATGAAATTCAGAAAAAAAAGCATCCATCGAAGTTGTCTGGGGGTGAGATGGCGAGCTGCTCGCGTGAACTGCAGGTTACGGTGGTCAGTGTACACCGTGATTTGCTGAGAGGCGCCCATCTACCAATGCCTCCATTCAGTGAAGGCGTCCTTAATTGCTAACAGTTCTTTCTCAGCAATGGGGTAGTTGCGTTCGGCGGTATTCAATTTGCGAGACATGAACGCAATGGGATGGAGATGACCTGTACTCTCATCCCTTTGCGAGAGAACGGCCCCGACTGCTAGTTCCGAAGCATCAGCTTCCACCACAAAGAAGAGTTTCGGATCAGCATGGATTAACACCGGTGCAGACGTGAAAGCGGTTTTCAACCGGTCAAAGGCGGTTTGTTCGTCGAAGCCCCACACAAAGGGGGTATTCTTCCGGGTCAATTTTGTGAGTGGGGTTACCATGTCCGAAAAGTGCGAGATGAACCTCCTATAGAAGTTTGCGAATCCAAGGAGTTTTTGAATGTCTTTGACGCTGTTGGGTCTAGGCCACTCCACAATGGCACGTACCTTTCTTTCTGCCATTACTTGCCCTGATGGTGTGAGCATGACTCCTAGGAATTCAACGGTGGTAATGTGGAATTCACACTTTGTTAATTTGCAGTACAGTTGGTTTTGTTTTAAGGCCTGCAGCACCTGACACACATGTCTTTGATGTTCTGGTTCATCATTGGAATATATCAAGATGTCATCTATGTAGACTACTACAAAGATGTCTAGGAAGTCTCTTAAAACCTCATTGAGGAAGAATTGGAAAGAGGCAGGGGCGTTACAGAGCCCAAAGGGCATCACCAGGTACTCAAAGAGTCCATACCTCGTCTTAAATGCGGTCTTCCATTCGTCGCCGCTTCGCATGCGCACTAAATGGTAGGCCCCTCTCAGGTCCAATTTCGTATAGATTTTGGCTGATCTCACCTGCTCCAATAATACCGGTATCAATGGGAGCAGATATTGGTTCTTGATAGTTATGGCATTCAATGCCCTATAGTCAATACAACAGCGTAATTCCCCGTTAGCCTTCGGGATGAAGAAAAGCGGGGAAGCTGCTGGAGACCTAGAAGGTCTGATGAATCCCAAAGCAAGGAGGTTATCCAAGTATTCCCGGAGATGTTCTGTTTCGGGTTGTGATAAAGCATATATCCTGCCACATGGAATGACAGACCCAGGTGTTAGATCGATACGGCAGTCGTATTCTCTGTGAGGAGGAAGCACTTCTGCTTTCACTTTACTGAAAACCTTACTGAAAACCTCCCCATAGTCCTGGTAACAACTAGGTAATTCCACCTCATTTTCAGCGGCGGTAGGAACAAGGTGGGTAACAGCCAGCACTCTGGAAGGTCGAGGATTCTCTCTGATGCAATGTTCTTGGCAATAAGGGGAGGAGAATTCCAAAGACTGATTCGTCCACTTAATGGTGGGTTCATTTTTCTTCAGCCAAGGGAGTCCCAATATCACCCCATAAGTAGGGGCATGAATGAGATTGAACGAAAGACGTTCCATGTGGTAACCCTCATACCACAACTCGTATTCAGGTGTATGTTGGTTGATAGGACCGGATTCTAATTCATGGCCGTCTACTGCAAACACAGCTTCAGGGACAGATTTAGTGACGGGAGTCACCCCCAGTCTACGAGCTTCCGCCAAATCCATAAAACAACCTGTCGCTCCTGAGTCTACCAGGGCTCGGATGTTCTTGGGGGTGTGGTCTATCCACAATTCCATGTCCAAAAAGAATAGTTGGTTTCCCACTAAGTCCTCTTCTGTTACTGAAGGGATGAAGTGCGTGCTCGAGTTCCTCCCTTCCTTCAAACTCAAGCATTGGAGTTTTCCGACCCCTTGTCAACTGTGGATACCGCTCCTTGTCCTGTACGATAGCGACCTCCCTTAGGCTTCACTGGGCATTCGCGCAGGAAGTGTCCTTTTTTCCCACAGTAAAGACAGAGCCCAAATTTGCGGTGATGTTCTCTTTCGCTCGAGGTTAAGGACGCTCGTACCACTCCAATTTCCATAGGTTCCGTTTTTCCCTCAGGCTTTTCCCCACTTGTTGGTTTGTCACCCAAGAGTAGTGGTCTGTCTTTCCTTCCTTGCTCTCCTTTTCTTTCTCGTAACCTGTGGTCCAAACGCAAGGCCAAATCAATAAAAGCAGCACACGTTGTAGGCTGGGGTTCAACCTGGGCTATGACATCTTTTAAATTTTCTGTGAGTCCTTGGTAGAACAAAACCATCTGCTTAGCCTCAGGCCAATCAGTTTCCGCAATCAACCTCCTAAAGTGGTTCAGATATGTGACTAAATCAGAATTGCCTTGTTTGAGGACAAGCAATTCCTTATCAGCGGAAAAGGTTTCTGCTCTCCTGTCAAAAGTCTTTTCGAATTCGGTACGAAACAAATCCCAATCATAAAGGATTGCATCGTTATTCTTGACGATAGGGACCGCCCACTGAGCTGCCTCTCCACCCAAGTAGGAAATCAGAAAAGAAACCCTGGATTGGTTAGTAAGAAAACATTTGGGTTTACAGGTGAAATGTAACATCACCTGAGTCATGAATACCTGCACCTTTTTTCTATCTCCCAGAAATCTTTCAGGGGGAGCTAATGGAACAGGGGAAGGCATTTCTACCACTACTGAGGCAGGTGGAGGGGCGGGGTTCCCTGCATCAAAAGGGTTCCCCTGTAAGGCATCCATCCGTGCCTGCAACGCGGCAGTTTCCTGGCGGGAGGTGGCTAATTCCACCTGCACTAAGCCTAGTGCGGCCAGTACGTCATCTAAGGTGGCCATCCCTTGGATCAATCCAACCAGGAGGATCAGAACTCTTGGGACGATTATTCTGTCAGGTGTTTCGAGGTTGCTCCTCAGGATTGGATTGATGCTATAAAGGGGGCCCACCTCTAGATCATCCCAAGTCTGGCTATCAAGGTCACAGACTATTAAGGAGATCAAGCTGGGGAAAAGATAGGTCCGGAGGGGAACAGCTGGGCAACTGGAACCAGAAACCTGTAGATACAGAAAGCATGGGATGAGTGGAATGGTAACCCTCAGCTGCTACCTAAACTATACAATACGCTACGCTTTTCCTCACCTGCAATATCCTACAGGTATGCAGAAACAAAAAGGTGTGATATAAAGAGCTTCTTCTAAATCCCCTGGTTTTCCTACTAGAATGGGGATGAAGTAAACCAGAATGCCCCAGGACACAAAGTAAGTAAATATCACTCCTTTCCCGTAGCTTCTTACAGTGATCGTAAGGTTTCCCCCTCCGAGGATATGTATGAGCAGCAAGTTCAAGGGTCAGCGCAGGAAGCGAAAGAGTCAACCCCTAAACGATTCATACAACCCCTAACTAGAGTTCACCAAGTAAGTTCCTGGTACCAAATTAGCAACAGAAAATACGCCCAGCGCAAAGCAAAAACATAGCGTCTATGCAGATTCTTCTCTGCAGGCGCCAACAGGAATGAAACCCTCATAGATGAACATGCGGCACCTAAGCCTAGGTGTCCGGCAGGGATAGGAGATTCACACTCCCCGTAGTTAGTTTTGGAGCAGGTCAACGAACACCGTGCTCCCCAGGAATGCACTCAAACCAAGCACCCCCCTCGACCAGTGGAAAACCTGTCACAGCGTTCTCCACTCTTGATACGGGCGCTTCCTAAGCCCCTCCACAGTACTCCACAAACTGGTGCTGAGAACACCGGTACTCCGCTCTCGCTGTGGGCGCTTCCTAAGCCCCTCCACAGTAATCCACGGAATCCAGCGCAACAATAACGTGAGCTTACCTCAGCCCACAACGACAAACGCCAACTAGAACACAGGAAACACAAGCAATCAAACTGGCTCGCCAGGAAGAATAATCGGCAGCGTTTCTCTCAGAAAACGCCATGATATTCCTTCCGGTCGCACAGAGTCATTCCAGCGCGCCGCGCTAAGGGACATGGGAAATGTAGTTTTCGAGCCCCTTACAGACTCGCATTGCAGGCAGTGATCTACCAGCGGCCGGGGAATCCTGACACCCGATTTGGATTGTACCACATCGAGGCCACTTTTGTTTGCAAGGTAGTGGTCGAAATCCGAGAGCTCAGCTAGGTAAGAGTGTGTGTGCTCAAACCTATGTTTATTCATCTCAGACTTCTCCTCCCTCCGTGCCAGCTAAAGGCACGTATTTTGTTTGTCACGACAGAGCCTATACATGGTTGCCGCCTGGTTTTTCGGGAACTTGTTATGTGGCATTTTTGCTTCCCTCTACATACACTACTACTCCGGACTATCATAGGACAAGATATGGTAGAGGTGTCTTCGATCAGGAAGATACTGAAGCACAGGAAGTAGGAGACTTTTTCAAGGGTTTCCTACCGTTTTGGGGTCCTATGGCCAATAGCAGGAACATACAACAACTTACGAGAGTGGTTGAGGCCACTATAAATGAAACTGCAGGTGCCCTTAGTAATGTTACCGCTGAGCTTCCAGCGGATCGTCTTATGACGTTACAAAACCGTACAGTTTTAGACATTATATTTGCAGATCGAGGAGGGGTATGCAAATTGATCCAATCTAGTTGCTGTGTTTTCATACCAGACAATGCCCCTACAGTATACCAAGCCATCTCTAGACTGCATAAGGTTTCTGAGTCTATTCATGTAGACGAAGGAGACTGGTCGTTGACTGGATGGTTTTGGGGACTACTGTCCAAATGGGGATGGAAGATTCTGATGTTCTTTGGTATGGTTTTAGCTATCCTCTTCTCTTGCTGTCTTTGCATCCAGTGTGGTCCCGCCATTTGTAGTCTTTGTGCTACCTTGTTTTTGCGGAGACCTGTCTCGAGAGAAATAGAGAGTAGTAGGATGATGCTCCAGCAACACCTTGATGATCTGATGAATATTGATATAGACCTAGATTCAGATTAACGTGAGTTTGGGTTATTGCCTACGTAATTGCAAAAGGAGGGTCTGAGGTTCTGTAAAATTCTGTCTTGTCTCGTGAGGTTATGTGGTTCAGTCACGATTTTGGTGATGTTGTACCGTATTCAGTAAGTGCGGCTAATATGGAGTGAATTTGTCACGTTAACTAGCGAGTTCATTACGTATTCAGAGACTTTGTCTCGAATATGGGTTCCATTTTGTCCGTGCCTCCATTTTGTGTTGCCATCACGAAGGCCCGTGGGCCCGTGGAGGTAACCGAACGAACAAAGTTGCATGGGCTTCGCTGTTCATGCACTTATTAACTAGGCCTCTTCTTGACTCTAAAGTGAACTGTAAGAAACTGACCCCTTCACTTGAAACCGACCTCGATAAGCCAATTTCCTTGGTTGATCGTTGTCTGAGATTGCCAATCAATGTTCAGGACATCGTTAACTTTTAGGTTCTTTATACATGCCTTATCTTGCTCGTTATCTGTCATTGTTTCTTTTCTATGCTTTTTCATTACATGCATTGTGCTTTCAATTATGGGTTTGTTCGGCTTGTGGAGATTGGATTTGGGACATTCCTAATAAGTAACTTGTGGGTTGGGACAATGTAAAATGAGGGTTTTTGCTATGTGATACTTTGTTTGAAAATGTACCTTATTGGTTAGAATTTTGCGCAGTGGTTGTCCATTTGTAAAGTGAACATTGGGTATAAAAAGGGATGTTTCGCCTTACAAAATTGAACAGTTTCCGGAGTTGTACACCGTGTTGTATTTCTAGGACTTCTGTTACTGGCTGCAGCTAATAAATTTGGTCTTTGACGCCACCCAGAAGTATTGCGTGTCTCTGTATACCAAGACAGGTGAATCCGAAGACTTTGGGCATGCCCCTGGCACCGCTGGGTTTAAAACCCGGTTCTTCAACTCCCAGGCGCTCTGAGGAAAATACAGCGCTCCCAAGCGCTATGGCAAGGTCCAGATCCAGCAAAGCTCCTTAGGCAGGCAGGGGGGCAAGGTTGGGCCCAGGGGCCAGCTCACTGGCCCTCCAGGCAGGGAGGCAGTCCAAGGGGCGGTTCCTCCTGGCGCCCAGCAGCAGCAGCCCCCCTCAGATAGGATCCTGGCCGAGAACAACTTGTAAGGGGACACAGCCCCTGCTTATACTGTAAAATCCTTTGTCTGTGTGCAGGGTGGGGGAAGAACCAGTCTCAGCTGGTCTGGGCGCACCCTTGATGTGCTCAGCCCCTCACTCTATTCATTGGCAGGGCTAGGGTCATCAGTCGCACCACAGGGGGCGGAGCCAGCATTGTGTGGGGAAAGCCCAGCCCTATTCAGGACCCAGGTGCACCACTCCCTCACATCACACATGCTAATCTCACACTCACCACCGGGGCAGACCCATCCAGACTCCTGGAGCCAGGCTCACCAGCCAGCTCCAGCCAATCACACGCCAGACACAATTTACACTAATATGCCAACTCCTAGAAGTGGCACTTCCACACAAGACACAATCATGCCGCATACATCATTGCACAGCATTTAATCACACGAGTCCGCACATATCAAACTCGAGCCTGCACACCTCACGCATCAGGAACTACCAGGGACACACACATTCCCCATGCATTCCTATGGGAGGGCAGGACAACCTTACTCCACGCACTCAGAGTGCGCACGCACTTTCCACTGGGACACAGTGAAAGTGCGCAGAAACCAAAAATCACTACCACTGGGTCACAAGTTCAAAGCAAAAAGTTTAGGGGTGAACCTGCCAGAAGGGCCAAGCCCAACAGTTACAAAATAAATCTTAAATAGCACGGCTGAAGCGGCGAAAGGGGAGGGAGTTGTTTGCAGTGTTGCTTCTGGTGTATGCGGCAGAAGAGGGGTAGGGTTGATGAAGCAATAAGAAAAAAATGTGAGTAGACTAACAGCAACATACTGGTTACCTTGGACTTCTGCACATTATATACTATAATCCCCAAATCTGGGGGGATTGCCGCCATACAGCATTTTTGGGAAATTGGAGACGCCACTCTACTTGAGCATTCTGAAATGCTAATAGATTTGATAACTGTTGTTTTGGCTAACAATGACTTTATCCGGGGAGTAGTATGCTTTTACAGCAAGTTGCAATAACTTAGCATGGCCAGATTATCAGGCATAATCGGTTTTAGGATTTCACCATATGCACTTGGCTCTTCACAGGGTATCCTTCAGGATCACAACGGTGTTCTTCTTGTTCTATCTGGTGGTGGTGACTTAACAGCTGCATTTCTTATCCCTATGTTATTGTTACAATTGTGTAAGATATTTTCTATATCCTCTTGCAGCCTTGAAAAAGTCTCTATGACAAAACACGTGACGGCTGCCTGTCTGTAATGGATTTTACGTCTCAGACGCAAGAAAGGTGAATAATTGTGGAAACAATAAATCACAACAAACATCTCTGATCTTGCAGTACTTCTTTACGGGCCACAAGGCATGGCCATTGGACTTTGCTGAGTGCTTCCGTATTCCTCTGCTCATTTGGAAGCGAGGTGTTGGCAGGATAGGCCTCTTTGCCTTAACGAGGGGGAGCAGCTGTCCCTTATCACAGTTGCACATCACAAAGGCTCTGCATCAGCACTCTCTCAAAGGAGTTATCACTGGTCTTTTGTGACTCCAGACAAGCTGGACCCAGGGCAAGGATGAAGTGGATGCCTGACACGTCATGGCGGTGGAAGCCTCTAGAAACTCCTACTAGTGGGCGCCAGGTATAAATATTGGACTCTAGACCGCAAAAGAATAAAAGAGGTCCCAGTGCCATCTCCTGTCCCTTCTGATACTTCATGCCAGTAAAAACAACTCTCAACAAAGTCCCACAAAACTATAGTGTCAGACAATTTACATCAATGACACCTAGTGACCCCTCCTAACATATCTCACCCCTAAAATGAACTCTCAACGAAGTTCCAAAATGCTAAAGTGCAAGATGTTCTCTTGCGAGTATACTGTGTCTTTATATCGACACTGTTATTCTAATCGTACATGGGGATTGTTTAGCCCATCTTATTCCAATATTATCTCGTTCATATACTGTCCTCTCAAGTTGATGCTGCTTCCTATCCTACCATGTGCCTATAGCAGTGACCCATCCTTTGTGATGTCTACGAGGCTATGCTGATATTGATATACTACCTTTGATGTGGGTGTATAACTTGTATATTTGCCCTCGAATATAAAGGACGTTTCTGCAGACTGACCAATAAACTCCATCACAACATCCAGCTCCTAGATACCGTGACCACTAAGAACCCAGTGGCATCAACAGGCCCACCGTCGCTTTTCGGCATTCAAGGCCCCCTTTTCCTCAAAGGGATCCTACCAGATCGCCTTGGTGACCTTTTTCACACACCTCTGACACTCACATCCCTCTCTTCCAAAGAAGTGCCCACCAACCGTCCACTGAAGGGCCAATGTTACAATCAGGCGGCCATCTCAGCTGTTGGAGGCTGCCTCTTGACCGCTATGCACACCTCTGAATGCTTCTCCTGAAGTCTTTGGTTATCCCCAGAAACAACTTCTGAGTATCACTTCAATTTCGGGAGTGTGGAAAGATACGCCCCCAACTCGTTTCTGAAAAACCTCTCCAAACATGCAGCTGAAAAGTACAAACAAAAATCCTTAAAGAACACCCATAAACACTAATAACAGACATCTTCTAAATTCCAACACACTGAAGTCTTAAAATGGACTTCATCTTCTACACCACGAAACCCGCCAAAAGGAGAGAAAACGTCATTCAACACCTTCATGTAACTACAGTGTTTGTTTAGATCCCTTGTGGATCTAAACAAACTATATCCCTATCCCATAACTTTAGCGGAGATCGGTCCATAACTATATACAGAAATGGGAACATCCTAATCCAAAGCCACTGAACAAAATAATCTATTTTCCACTTTCCGGCTCTCTGCGCTGCCATGCCATTCGCTCCCACCACCACCCCTCCACCCTCTCCCATGCACGCCCTCATCTACTAGCTGAACCTTCTACTCCCAATCCCCCTCTTACTGCCCCCACCTCTACCTCCCCTACAGCCTCTCTGATCCCCAGACGCACTGAAGCTTCTGTTCCGATACCAAAACTACTTGCCCCCTCTCCATGGCACACCTCCACTGCCCAGCTTGACTTATCTATCCCACCGGAATCCTCTCAGTCCTCCAACCACAGCAGGCTGGATACTACATTAGCCCAGGAGCGTCCAGTGCAGGTAAGAGCGGTGGGGGGCCGGGGGAATGCGACAGACGACGACAAGGGAACATTAAATAAATAATTTCCCCCTCGTTGTTCGTCTATTGAATCCCCCCCACCTGGCCCCACCACTCTTGTAGGAAGGTGGATACCGGACTAGGTTTACCCCCAACTTTTTGCCTAGTGTTTAGCTGGTTTTCGACTTAGTTGGCCTGGGATCCTGCGATTCAGGGCCCCAGGCTATCTGCTCTCTCTGTAAAATGGACTCAATGTACTGTAGGTACATACCAAATTGGATATTGGGTCACCCTTGTGAGTCCCTGTATAGTGTAACATTGGTACCCAGGGCACAGGTGCACCCAAAGCCTACCAGGGGCTGCAGCATATATTATGCCACCCCTGGCTGGTCACTTAAATTGACACTACTGGCTGATCACTCAGCTGGGGCAAGGTTGTGTAAACACCCCTTGCTTAGATATAGTATCCCTATACCTACCTTACATATAGACACATAGTAACCTATAGCAGGCCTTAACAATCCTGGAGGCAGAGTGCTTGGCTATGTGTGAGATGGTGCATGAGCTGAGCCTGTCTGCAGCTTTCGGAACCATGTCCTTATGGCGGTTCTATGATATTGCCATACTATACACTTTTAAGTGCATTATAATCCTCGCGGTTAATGCTAACTTTGGCACAGAGCCTAACGAGACCCAGACTTCCAGACCTCTCTAAGACCTCTCTTCACAACTGCAGCATAGCTGAGATCCGTGGAGGCGACGAGACACGTGGGACCAGACATCTTGAAAAGCCTGCAACTTGCTAAATGTGATGCTCCTGAGGCACCCTCGAAGCTGTGGACCAGGGATTGAGAAACCGCGAACTCGAGCTTCACCTGCACCGAAGACCAGCCCTCCACACTCCACGAGTTCTGCGTGGGGCCCTTCTGCTTGTGTTCTGCTCGACGCGTTGTCCGGTTGCTGGCCCATTGGCTAGCAGCCTCTGTAACGACAATCCTTTTGAATCACATTGCTGGTCTGGTTGCTCCAGACTGGCCCTTGCTTCCCTGCAAAGTTGAAGCACCACAGACCTTGCTGGTCTGCACCAGAAGCCTTTGTTGTATCCTGCGTGGGTTGCCATTTCCAAGGCTTGTTGACTCCAATCTGGAAGACTACCCCTCCATCTGCGAGAACCTTCGTGGGACAGCTCCTCTCCAGCACCTGGTCGTCCTCAACGCCTCCTGATCCGCGTGGCTGCAAAGACAAGCTTCAAGACAGCACCTGATTAATCCTCGACGTCGTCTGGTTCCACCCGGTCACTGGCTAGTGACTCAGACTCTGTCCCCTCTGCTTTCAGGTCTCCATCTACGATCCACTGTCGCGTTCTAATCTAGGACCCCGATCAATACTGTGACCTTATGCCCCTATACGGCTATAATCCATTTATTCCCCTATAATGGCATAAACGTTCAAGTGTGATAATTCAGAAACTCGTCTCTGGCCTCACACGATCAGAGCCACATTTCAGAATCGCTCCCATTGCAGCTCATTAGAGCAAATGACACAGCAGAAGCCACTATCTAAGATTCCTAGATTACACACTCCGAGTTCTTCAACAAGATAAAACTCAGCAACCTGGGAAAGCCCCGCTTGCTATGTTTTGATTAGTAATAGAACTCTAATGAGCACTGAAAGGACGAGCACTTCCTAGTGACATCTTTATTGACGTCTTATGTCCAAAAACTTGCGTCAAACAAGGCACCTTTCAGGTATAAATACTGCCATCATTGCCTTAAGCAAACGCTGATACCACAAAGCTGATGCTATCGCTGCTAACGAGTGAACGATGGTGTGGTGAACCCAGGAGCTGAACAGCGGTCCCTTGCAGAGCCCAGCAGATGCAAGCAGCCCACGGACGCTGCCCCTCCTCCTCCTCTTTGATGCGCTGAGAAAGACGCTGTCTTTTCGCCTGCCGAGAAAATCCAGCTCCGGCGTTTCCAGCCTACTCTTGCGAGTGACTGGGATATCGAGTTCTGAGAGGAGATACAAGACCTCCAACATTCTATTCCAGAGGTATGGTGTTGACTAAACCCTTGGAGAGAATTCTTGAAGCAAACCTTGGCAAAACCAACTTAACTTAAACTACTTCCTTACTCCCTCCCAAGTATTAGGCTTAGGTCATGTACACTGGGGTAGGCGTAGTTAGAAGCACCAGTTGAGTACGTTAGCCTAATGTATATATGTTTTATTCATTTTAACCATTGTATGGCTAAGAAACCATATCAATGCTTTTACAGTATTATTTCGCAATACTCTTTTCACTGTACGCACTTTATCTAATAACTAGTATTGCAATTGTGGCAATCCATTTCTCCTGTATGAGAAGAAAGACTGTTCAATAAATAATACCTTTTATTGAAAACGCCCGTCTCTCTATTCTCTGCATATTGGTGAAAGTAATCTGCACAAACCTGACTGAGTAAAATAACTGTCTATTGTTTCACACGACCCTAGAGATTGACTCTTATCTGAGGAGCAAAGTTGTCATGTTTACGCGGTTGTTGGAAAACTGAATCCCTTCTTGGCTGTGCCAAGGAAGCTGATCACTTCCTATTCAGTCAAGAAAGTTTCCAGTGACCTCTGAGCTAGTTGGTAACAAACCCAATTAAGTTTAGCATAGTCAGTGGAGACCTGGAAGATCCGCACTTCTACGTCGATACTACTGTTTATGTTATTCCAATGCACAGGGCCTATTGGGAAAATAAGAACTACACTACATGGCGCCCAAACGTTTGGTAAGGCGATAAACTAACGCAAGACGTTAGAGTAACTCAGTCGTGCATTTTTCACAAAGACCCTTTCTCCCGTAAATACTCCAATAGACGTCTGGAGTGGGTGAAAGGCTAAAATCCGCCCGAACTTAGTAGGAAGAGAGTCCTATGTAGAGTTTCTGGTTTATTCAACGTTGAAGGATACAGTGTTCCAAAATATTGTGCACCTAATCTTTGTCTCCTTGGAGACCTGCTCTGCAAAAACCTTTCTGACAATAAAATGTCTAACACTGAAAACGGAACCGTTGATGCCGCAGTAAATGCGACTCAGCAGGGTCCCGAAGCAATTACTGAACCGGGTGCGATAATCATCCCGGTCAATATAAGAAAAACTATAACGTCAAAACTTATAGAAAATGGACTGACCACACAAGGTGGCACAGTCGTCTTCGTGATAGAGGCACACGAATATCGGCAGTCAGAGGTATTCTATTCATGGATAAAATTTCCAGCGGCAAACACCGCAACACACGAGTTCCACTACTACATAGTAGGGGATCCACCGGATGAGTACGCTCCTTTCGAGGAGATTGAAATCCCATTAAAATACTAAGAGCATCTGCTCTGGTTTAAAGGCGCCCTAAAACACAATGATCATATTACCAGGCTCGTTCCACTAGGTAGACCAGGAGCAACGTGGCCGGTTCTAGCCAGCTACACACCACATCCGGACATTGTAAAAATGTCAAAAGAGGAGCTGTTAGTACAGCTAAAAACACTTATTAAAATACATAGACAATTAGTCCAATATGTAATGCGGACTGCAACAGTCCAAACAACTGTTAATGTTCCACAGCTGACCCCTCATCAGGGGAACACAAATAAAATTACACGACAGAACATACAATCATGTCTTGGTAAAACACCCATAAAACGGGAACAAATTCCTTTCTGGTTAGCGCAGAAAATTACTCAAATAGAGGCAGTATTTCCGAATACTACCCCTATAGAGATACACAGAATCTTGATCATCTGCCTTCCAATGGGGGTCGCACCACACGTGGAGGACTGTGACACTTGGGGTACAGTCTTTGCTTCCATTTACACGAAAACACATGGTGTTCCGTCAATGGCGGTAATACCAGATGTGCTAAAACAGATTCGGAATGAATACGGTCCAGAACCTGCTTTAACTCTTGGTATGAAATTACTGAAAGACTTCAAGCAGATCTCGGCTATATTACTAGCCAATATAAAAGGAGAAGCAGCATCTGTGGCGATCTGCCAGAAGGTGAAAGAAACAGATATAACAGATCAACCAATTGAGCTTGCCAGAATCATAGAGAAATGCTATGAAGAATTAGGTAGAGACAGCTTGGGTGGGAAACCAGTAAAACCCCAACTACTCGAAAATCCTGAAAAATTATTTATTAAAAATAATTCAAACACTCCTAAAAAGAGCTGGGATGGAAATAAACAATCTACTCCCAAGGAAAAAGTTTTCCAGTCCAGAGGAAGGTCTCCTCGACGGAGGGAAAGAACTCCGACTCGAGAACACCAGTCTCTCCAGTGGGAGCCCTCTGAGAAAAGATGTAACCTTAGAAATAGGGATGTTCGAGGCATGTGGGCTGCTGAATTCATATCTGTGCATAGATCGCCGCCTAGTGTTGGGTCCGGATGATTGCACATTGTTGTCCTGGAAGAGTCTTCGAAGTATCACGAGATAGGTGGCTCCTCCCCTGGACTACAGTGCGCATGGGCATCGCCTCCATCCCCAGATTGTTTTTTTCCGCCATTGGGTTCGGATGTGTTTCGGTTCCCTCTGTCGGAACCGATAGTTGTTCAACTTTCTACTCGAGACCAAAAGGTCTTTAGGCTGAGCGTCGGTATAGTTGCGTTCGGGTTTCTTGTCTGACTCTCAGCTCCGAACTCTTGCTACCCTTCCGCGTGCTTTCGGCGCGGACGGGCCTACACTACACTTCTGCTATGGAGCGGACACGGTTTAAGAAGTGCCCGGTGTGTAACTCCAAATATTCACACCTCGACGTGCACCCCGTTTGCAATACATGCTTGTCACCGGACCATAACGAAGACAGCTGCATGGCGTGTTCGAAATTCCGGTGCAAGAAGACTCTGAAGATTCGTCGGGCCAATAGGCTCCAGGCTAAGTTCTCGGCTACCGCGGCGCCCCCACCAGACGACATATTCCAAGAATCTGTTGAAGGCGAAGACGACGTACAAGGTTCGGAATCTAGTCCCGCGTCCGAAGGGGAGACCTACGACGCGGGTGATGAGGACTTTGACGAAGTCGCCGACGAGGTAGGGGACGACGATCGGGCTTTTGCCACTGTAGGGGATAGCTCGGAGGAGGAGCATCCCCAACCAGACTCAGGGGTCAATCCCCTTCATACGGCCCAGGTCGAGGGATCGCCTTCGGGCCTTACCCAAGATCTACTTATAAGTCCTACGTCCCCACCTCCGGGCCCGGTCACGGACATTTATGAGACGCCACTCCCGTTGAAGAAAACGAAAGTGAAGCCGTCTGGTCACGCACCCTCGGATGCGAAACCGAAAGTGAAAGTTGCGCTGGGGCAGAAGGTTCTGGAGGCGTCAACTTCCAAAAAATTCAAGATGGCCGACTTGAAGAGCCACGCCAAGATGGCCGACCCGAAACCCTCGGGGTCGGCGCCGAAGGCGAAGTCGACCGACGCGGCTGCGTCGGCGCCGAAAGGGGTCGTGGACCCGAAGACGGCTCCAAAGAAGCGTCAGGGCGACGACGCGCATAGGGCCATTGGGGACAAGGCGCGTGGGGCGTCGGCCCCGAAGAAGGTGCCTGCCATCGATCCGACTCTCGACGCGGGAAGATCGCTCGAGCCGGTCAAGCCCTCTCCGGCCTTAACGAATAAGGTAGCGGAATCCCTGCAGCGGATACGGAAGGACAGTATGGTTCCCGCTCAGGACACTGTGGCGCCTAAGCTCACGCCGAAGCCTGCGAAGGCGCAAACGCCTATCCGTTTTACCCTGCCACCCAAGTCGGCGCCGAAGGCCTTCGCGCCGAAACAGGGCGGGCCCTCAAAGGAGGTATTGACACCGAAAGCTGCCTTGGTGGTGTTGAAGCTTCGGCTCCAGCCGCTTGCTGAAGAGGAACGTCGTGAGGTAATCATCGACGCCAACACCGGGAAACTGTCTCTCCTCAAGAGGAAAATCACTACGGAGCCGGTGTTGGAACATTTTCGGATCCCTCTCAAAAATAAAAGGGACTCTGCGGAATCTTCGGCTCTGGTAGAACCTATGTCTCCACAAGCCCTGGGACACTCGCCAACGCATTCCGCCGCAGGCGATGCGGACGAGGAAGACGCCGAGTACAACTATCCGGCGTACTCGGATCCGGAGGAGGAGCAGGAACCTTGGTCGGCCGGAGGCGACCCAGAGGACCCGCAGTCGGGCCAGGACGCGCAACTTTTTGCGGCCAAAACGTCACCGACGGAGGACTCGGCGGCCTTCAACGCTCTGATCGAGAGAGCTGCGGCTAACCACGACGTCGAGCTGCACTCGGACCCCGTGGATGTGGACTTCTTATTTGACACTTTCTCAGTGGCTGAAAAGTCGGTCAAAACGCTGCCAATGCTTAAAGGGGTGCTTAAACACGCAACGGAGGTCTTCAAGGAGCCCACCCGGGCGCGTGTCGTCAACCCTCGCATTGACAGGAAATATAAGGCAGCGCCCTCGGATCCAACATACATCAAGGGACACTTGCCATTGGACTCGTTGGTTGTTTCCAACGCTCGGAAGAGGGGGAACTCGCAGACCACTGGTGACGCTCCTCCCCCAGACAAAGAGTCCAAGATCTTTGAGGCCTCAGGCAAACGAATTGCTGCACAGGCAGCTAATATTTGGAGAATATCTAACACACAGGCCCTACTTGCACGCTATGATAGGGCTCATTATGACACCTTAGAATCACTACTGCAACACTTGCCTGACCAGTACAAGGAGGCAGGAGAAATGCTGATTCAGGAAGGAAAGCTCATTACGAATGCATCCATAAAATGTGCACTGGATGTGGCAGATACAGCCTCCAGGGCGATCAATACCAGTGTGTTGCTTAGACGGCATGCCTGGCTTAGAATTTCAGGGTTCAAACCCCAACATTCAAACTACAATACTGAATCAAACAGTTAATCCTGACCACCTGTTTGGCCCTGAGGTGGATGCGACACTGGAAAAAATGAAAAAAGATACGGAAACTGCCAAGTCTATGGGGCCCCTCCAAAATCAGCAGTTTCGGGGTGGTTCCTTTCGCCGCTCCAATTCCAGAGGCACCTCAAGGGGTCAGGCATCGCAGTCCACACAGTATTACAAAAGTAACACCCAAACCTCGTACAACAACAAGGGTAGAGGTGGCTACAGAGGCAATAACGTCAAGGGCAGGGGACGTGGAAACAACAGCTCCAGGTCCACCACCGCCAACAAGCAGTGACGTCTTGTCACTGCCCCCCGACCATACAACACCGGTCGGGGAGACTCCAGCAGTTCCTGCCAGCGTGGAAATCCATCACCACGGACAGGTGGGTCAAGTCTCTTATCCAGTACGGTTACTGTCTGGAACTTACTTCCATTCCACCAAACATACCCCCAAGGAGCCGTCCTATGTCCGGCGAGCACTTGACCTTGTTGCAGCAAGAAGTTCTAGTCATGCTGCAAAAAGGGGCGATAGAGCTCGTTCCATTGCAAGAGCGGGGAACAGGGGTTTACTCCCTGTATTTTCTGATCCCCAAAAAGGACGGATCCCTCAGGCCCATCCTGGACCTCAGGCCCCTAAACTGGTACATTCTCTCGGAGCACTTCCATATGCTCACGTTACAGCAAGTGCTCCCCCTGCTTCAGCAGGGGGACTTCCTGGCTACGCTGGATCTGAAAGATGCATATTTTCATATCCCCCTGCATCCTTCCCACAGGAAGTATCTCAGATTCACGATTCGAGACCAGCATTACCAGACCAGGGTTCTGCCGTTCGGGGTCACCACGGCGCCAAGGGTATTTACAAAGTGCCTAGCGACTGTGGCGGCGCATCTCCGTCGCCAGAACGTCCACGTCTACCCCTACCTGGACGACTGGCTCATTCAGGCAAAGACAGAACGACAGTGCGTCGACCATGTGTCACGCACCATTCATCTCCTGCACGATCTGGGATTCTCTCTGAACTACCCAAAGTCCCATCTCCAGCCCGCCCACTTGCGACAGTATCTGGGCGCGACAATCAACACTCTGGCAGCCACTGCGCAGCCAAATTCAGTGAGAATCGCCAGTATCCAGGCGCTGATCCAGCGGTTCAGACCTCAGCACTCGCTTCCAGCGAAGGTGTTCATGCAGTTGATAGGCATGATGGCCTCCTGCATCTCCATTGTCCCGCACGCGAGACTACATATGCGTCCGCTTCAGGAGTGCCTTGCACGTCAGTGGACTCAGGCTCATGGGCAACTGACAGACCTAGTGTTGGTGAGCGGTCGGGCATACAACTCTCTGCATTGGTGGAATCCACAAAACCTTTGCAAGGGCAGACCATTCCAAGAGCCTGTGCCACAGATTATCCTGACAACGGACGCCTCTCTCCAGGGATGGGGAGCGCATGTACTCCAGTACACAGTGCAGGGACTCTGGACACTACAGCAAAGGAAGATGCACATCAATGTGTTGGAACTGATGGCAATCTTCATGGCCTTAAAGGCGTTCAAAGTACATCTGTGCAACAAAGTCGTGTTGATCCGGACGGACAACATGACGGCCATGTACTACATTCAGAAGCAGGGAGGCACACACTCTCCGCAGCTGTCTCATCTGGCTCAGAGCATGTGGAAGTGGGCCATTCAGAGGAACATCTTCCTCATGGCAGAGCATCTCCCAGGCAAGGACAATCAGATGGCGGATCTGCTCAGCAGGCACAGCCATCAAATGCACGAGTGGGAGATACATCCATCAGTACTCCAACCGTACTTCCAAAAGTGGGGTCATCCAGAGATAGTCCTGTTCGCCACAAAGGAGAACGCAAAATGCCAAAGCTTCGCCGCCAGGTTACCACACCCGCAATCACAGGGCAATGCGATGTGGATGAACTGGTCAGGCAGATTTGCGTACGCTTTTCCTCCAGCACCTCTGATACCGCTGGTGGCACGCAAGCTCAGGCAGCACTCGATGACGCTCATCCTGGTTGCTCCAACGTGGGCTCGCCAACCATGGTACACCATGTTTCTGGAACTCTCCGTGGTACCGCATCAAAGGCTTCATCTCACTCCCAGCCTTCTGACGCAGAGCCATGGCGACATTCAGCACCCAGATCCGCAACAGCTCAACCTGGCGATCTGGCTCCTGAAGTCCTAGAGTTTGGCTACCTCAATCTTCCTCCCGATTGCATGGACATCATTCGGGAGGCAAGGAAGCCCACTACTAGAGCTTGTTATGCGGCTAAATGGAAGAGGTTTGTCATCTACTGTGTTAACCACGATATTGACCCGCTAGATGCTTCTATTCAAAACATCATTTGTTACCTGTTCCACCTGTATCAATGCAATCTGGCGTACTCTTCCATCAGCATTCACCTGTCTGCTATGGCAGCATACCTCCAGAATAGGCAACACCTGTCACTCTTTAAGGTCCCTGCTATCAAGGCCTTTCTGGAAGGACTCAAAAGAGTCATTCCACCAAGGACCCCACCAGCTCCAGAATGGAACCTCAATGTGGTTCTTACAAGGCTGATGGGTCCTCCCTTCGAGCCACTGCACTCTTGCGAGCTTCAGTTTCTGACTTGGAAGGTTGCGTTCTTAGTAGCAATTACATCGCTACGGAGGGTTAGCGAGCTGCAGGCGCTCACCATCCAAGAACCTTTCTTCCAGGTACATGCTAACAGGGTTGTGCTCCGTACTAACCCTAAATTCTTACCCAAGGTTGTATCTCAATTCCATATAAACCAGACAATTGAGTTTCCGGTGTTTTTCCAAAACCCAGAGACGCTGGCGGAGCGGATGCTCCACACCCTTGATGTTAAGAGAGCCTTGATGTACTATGTAGACAGGACGAAAGATTTTCGCAAAACCAAGCAGCTTTTTGTTGCTTTTGCCACACACCACAAGGGAAACGCTATCTCCAAAGCTGGGATCGCTAGGTGGATAGTGAAATGCATTCAGATCTGTTACGCTAAAGCTAAGCGCACTCTCACTATCCCACCAAGGGCCCACTCCACCAGGAAGTTGGGGGCCTCTATGGCTTTCCTAGGTAACATTCCCTTAGAAGATATCTGTAGAGCAGCCACATGGTCTACCACACATACTTTCACTAAACACTACTGTGTAGACGTGCATTCCAAACAGCAGGCAGCTGTTGGTCAGGCTGTTCTCAAAACACTTTTTCAGACTGCTGCAGCTGGCACGGGCGGCCGCCGCTAATGGAGGGACTGCTATGTATTCTATGCACAGATATGAATTCAGCAGCCCACATGCCTCGAACTGCAAATGCTACTTACCAGTATGCATCTGTTCTTGGCATGTAGGGCTGCTGACATTCATATCGCCCACCCTCCTCCCCGGCGCCTGTAGCAGCTGCAGTATTCATTCATTCAGATGGGGAGAGTATTCGGGATTGCCTTGGGGCTGTTTTTCACTGGTTCCATCTAAACAGCCTTAAGTGCAATTCCGACAAGTCCGAAGTACTTTTCTTTGGGTGTGACACCGAGCCTGACTGGCAGACGTGGTGGCCACGGGATATGTTCCCTCCATCCTGCTCCTCTCAGGTTGCAAAGAATCTAGGGGTGAAGTTGGATAACAGGTTAACCCTCAAATCTCAGATCCTGGGGGTGTCGGGCATGTGCTTTGGCATCCTTAGGATGCTGCGGAGGTTCCTTCCTCTGTTATCCGTGGAACATAGGACGCTGACAGTTCAGGCTCTGATTGGGTCCAGGTTGGATTATTCCAACATTCTCTACCTGGGCCTTCCAGAGTACCTGCTGCAGCGCCTTCAAGTGGTACAGAACGCCGCGGCCAGGGCTATCTTCGGCCTTAGTAGGCGCGCCAGTGCCTCGGGCTTGCTGGTAACGTTACATTGGTTGCCCATCCGCAAGAGGATCGCCTTTAAGGCTCTGACCTTGGTCTATAAAGCTCTTCACAAGGAGGGAGCTAAGTACCTCCAAAAGAGGCTGGTCTTTTATCATCCGACCAGGTCTCTGAGGTCGGAATCCCTGCACCTTGCTGTTGTCCCTCGGGTAAAGAAAGCGCGCCTGGGCGGGCGCTCTTTTGGACTGCTGGCATCCCAGCTATGGAACTCTTTGCCGATGGCCCTGCGGGTAGCCACTAGCCTGCTGGCCTTTAGGAAAGGCCTTAAAACGTGGCTTTTTACTCAGTAGCCGTTCTCTCTTTAATTCTTGGCTCTCTGCTCTTTTAGTCTTTCATTTGGTGTTATGTTATTTTGTTGCAGTTTTTTTGCCTTCTCCTTTAAAAGCGCCGGGACACTCTTTTTGAGTAGCCGTGCGCTATAAAAATGAATTAATAACATAACATAACATAACATAACATATGTATATATATATGCTCATAGCATGGTCATCACTCACATACTTCACTCCATCTCTGCCAATGGCTAAAAACAATCTGGGGATGGAGGCGATGCCCATGCGCACTGTAGTCCAGGGGAGGAGCCACCTATCTCGTGATACTTCGAAGACTCTTCCAGGACAACAATGTGCAATCATCCGGACCCAACACTAGGCGGCGATCTATGCACAGATATGAATGTCAGCAGCCCTACATGCCAAGAACAGATGCATACTGGTAAGTAGCATTTGCAAACTTGAAGAAGCCTGATAGATATCAAAGTATTGATACACGTCCCTCTCGATCTTTTTCGCAGAAATCGGAAAGAAGAGGACGGTCAGACCCAGGAGAGCACACCAAGTCCAAAGACAAGGAACCTGCTCAAAGTAAAAAATTACAATTTCCAAGAAAGAAGGTAGCCAGTATTAGAGTAATCGAACATGCCGAGAATACTGAGGACACCGTTGAAAAACGGGGAGTGGGCACAGACAATGCTAGACAGTGCAGCAGAAATCAGCATAGCTCGCAAGATCCTGATGAGTCATCTGGAGACAGTGGACACGAATGAATACATTCAGGCGGAAACTGCCGAAACCAGAGTTAGCAAACCTCATAAGATATATGAAATAACACTACGTATAGAGGGAGATAAGACTAGGAAAATAAGGGGTCTCTTTTGGGATAACCTCTCAAAAGGCTATGACATCCTGCTAGCTAGAAAGATTGGCCCCCAGAGTTTGTCAGGGAGTGCCCTCGTGGCGAAGAAATGATTATGCCTGCCTTCTCGAATCACATTCCGATTCACAAAAAATATACTTATGCAAGGAAATGGGCAGTAGCCCAGGCACCAGTATTATATAAAAACCATGTAGGATGGGATGAGGACTCTCCTCCTCACAAAATCCAGTTAAAAAAATCAACCGACTGCACAAAGGCAGTATCCAATTAAGCAAGAAGCTAAAAAACAAGTCAGGGAGATTTTAGATCAACTTGAATACCAGGGGGTGATTGAAACATGCACCTCTCAAATGAACAATGCTTTGTTTCCTGTCTCCAAACCAGACAATTCATATCGTCTAGTTTTGGACTACAGACACCTAAACTCATGTTGCAAAACATTTGCAGTACAAAATTCACATAGTGCTGCACTAATGAATAATATAGACATTAGACATTTCTAATGGTTTCTTTTGTCAAAATATTGCACCAGAAAGCAGATACTTGACCGCTTTCTCAGTAATGGGGTCACAGAAAAATTTCTGTAGGCTCCCACAGGGATTCAAGAACAGCCCAGGACTATTCTCAGCCAGAGTAACAGAGTTACTACAAATATATGATGATGAGGCATTATCTTATGTCGATGACATCTATCTCACAGACGACGACTTGGACACTCACTTGAAAAGAGTGAACACCATAATACTTGGGTTCGCAGCAGAGGGTTACAAATTCAACTTTAAAAAGTCTCGAATTGCCCATCTGACAGTATTATTTTTAGGATACGAATTATCAAGTGAAGGGAAAAGCCTAGCGGACAACTTCTTAGAGAAGTGCGCTGTACTCCAAGCACCGAAAACGCTGAAGAATTTACAATCGATTCTAGGTTTCCTGAATTTCGGAAGAACTTACATTCTAAATTACGCAGAGAGGGTTAAACCTCTCTACGAACTAATTAAACCTGATTTTAAACCAATCAACTGGACTCAAAAACACACAGAAATTTTGAGATCACTGCAAACAGACATGTTAGCAAAAACAAAATTAGATACACGTGATAACACACACAACCTTGTAATCCGAGTCATCCCAGGACGATGCGGATTCAGGTACCTGACCTCTAATGAGGGAGAAACGGTACCAATAGCTTACAAATCACATTTGTGCACACAAGCAGAAAAAACATTCAGTCCCACAGAAAATACTGTGAAAGCAATGCAGACTGCATTAGCTAATGAACGAGAACTAGCACATGGCAAAAGGATCAATATCCTCACAGCGGAATCCGCCTTCGAGGCGCTATTCAGCCCAGTAAACCTGCCTACAGTGTCACTGGATCTGAAATGGATACAGTGTATAGATTCTCTTGGAGCGGAAGATGTGAAATACTATTTCGCCTCCCAACTCGAAAAACTGAATGATTTAACATATGAAGAAGAATATCCTCTGCCAATCGAACTTCTGCCTCTACCACAGTACGCCTGTATAATCTATACAGATAGATTTGTACAGCATTACAACGTAGAGAACAAATCCTACGATGCAGCCTGTGCGATTGTTAAAGGTCATTGGCTGTGCGGTAAATTCAGACCGAAAATAACAAAAAGTGAATCAGTAAGAAACTGTTCGGTTCAGAGAACTGAAATCAGATCTTTAAAGATGGCGCTTGAAAATGCAGAACGTGAATTCCCGACACTAATAGTGTGCGATTCTCATTTTTGCGTAAATTCTTACAATAATAAATTACAGAGCTGGGTTCAAAATGATTACAAAGATGACACAGGTGCCACAATCAAGCATAAAATGCTTTGGAAACAGGTAGCTCTTTTACAGAAAGAACTACAAAAGACTCACGTGGTACACACTCTGAGTCATCAACGTGATGGCGTTCACGTTGCAGGGAATACATTGGCTATTACAGCCACAGCGGAAGCAACTAAACCGGCTTCCGTAGCCACAAAAAAGCGTTCAGTAAAATACATTGACGGGGAAACCATGCTGGCAGTAAAAACGTCCGTAATAGGTAACTGTGCAGCACTACCCGTGAACTATCCACTCAATTATGCATACGTAATTGATGCAAACTCCGTTCCTTTTGCTCGAATCCCTGGAGTGGGGGATAGAGTGATTCCAAACAGGAGCAGGAGGGGCTTCCTCTTACTGGAAGCACACATGGGGTTGGGTCTGAGACACCAAACAATCAAGGACTCTCTGAAAGAATTACAATCAATCAGAGTACTGGTGGCCGGGAATGAGCGTAGATATTCAATATTTTGCTAAAAATTGTAAAGACTGTGTTAGAACCGGCTGTCTCTAGTTGGCAGAGGTATGCACTTCTGACAAATAGGGACACACCTTTTCTAGTCAGGGCAAGGGGATCACACCCTTCGATAACCCCTGCTCACCCCCTTGGTAGCTTGGCAGAGCAGACAGGCTTATCTCAGAGGCTGTGTGTTAAGCATTTATGACCACATACAGTAATAAAGTGAATACACTACAAATGGACACGACACAGTAGTATTATAAAAATAAGTATTTTTATATAAGGCTTAGCACAAGACCAAATAACGACAAAAATGTACACAATCTTAATAAATACTCTGGGAAGGGAAAAATAGTTCAAAGGTAGTTTCTTCTTTAGCACAAAGTCTTTAGTATCAAAGCAAATCTTCTTCTTGGAAACACAATTCTTAGCAACAGGGTAACCCACATGGGGGCTACACGACGTCGAGGCAAAGTTAATCCAAAGGTTCGGCGTCGACCGCGAGGAGCGCTACGTCGAGCCCGGAGTCACACGGACCCCCAACAACACAGTACCTTGGAAAATGAAGCACACGATGATCAGCGGCGTCGAGCAATCCGGCGTCGCGTCTTCGGTGTCGATCAGGCCTCAGCAGGCGTCGTCGTCGATGATGCCGTTGCAAAGAGTGAGCAGCGCTCACGGCGTCGAGAGGGCACGAGGGCGATGCGATCAGCAGCGGTGCAGACACGAGGTCCCTTGGAGCTGGAGCCGAACTCACTACTCACTGGCGTTGCTGCTGGCGTCGATCGGGCCCGGCGTCGAAGAAGCGGGACACTTGAGCCGTCACTCACGGTGTCGAGCTGGATTCGGCGACGTCCGTCGGCGTCGAGATTGCGGGCTCTTTCAGAGGTGCTGGATTCACAGGTTCCAGCAAATAGCACTTTAAGCAGATGAAGTCCTTTAGCCCTGTGACTTCAGCAGGAGACTGGCACTCTTCCAGTCCTTCGAGATTTTCTTAGCAAAGCTTGAGAGTACACACACAGTTCCTCTCTCCTGGTTCCTTGGCAAAAATAAAGAAGCACTGCAGGATTCCCCCCAGCAAACAGCACACTGGCAGAAGGGGTAGGCAAGTCCTTAGATCAGCAGGCCTCTTGTCCTTGGTTTCAGGGTTCCTTGTCAAAAGTGATCTGATTTCTTAGTTCAGGGGTCCTTCTCTTATACCCCTTTTCGGCTTTGATCCCTTTGTCCATGCAGGGGAATTTCCCAACATCCTGGGTCTGTTGTGGGTGGAGCCAGGCAGTAGCACCTGGCCTATTCCCTGAGCAGGGCTGGGTCCTCAGACGCCCAGCAGGAGGTGGAGCCAGCATTGACACTGGCAGGAGCAGAGCTATCGGCCTCCTGGCAGGAGGTGGGGCTAGGATCGTCCATGGCAGGCACAGAGCCATCAGCCGCTTGGCAGGAGGTGGAGCCAGCATTGTATCAGGCAGGGCAGGCTATCAGCAACTACTCTCCCCCTACTCTCAACGCAAATGTCCCACTCATCCCACACTGACTCATCCAGACCCGTGGAGCCACCCAGCTCCTGTCACACACACGCAAGACCAGCAGAAACCAGATATGGTTAGACAAGAAAATAGACACTTTCTAAAAGTGCTATTTTCAAACTCAGAGTCCAAAAACCACCCACACCAACGGATGCGTAATTAAACCCCGAGTTCAGGGATACCAAACTCGACATTGCACCATGCTCCCCGAGCCAGCTAGGATCATAGCATTAATAATCCCGGCGCCCATTCTAACTAATGGAGAGCAGGCTACCTTGCAATAGTGAAGAACGAAGATGGCTGTAATTCACTATCAGGACATGCCAACTTGGTCAGGCGTGTCCTACCTTATACTTACAATGCACCCTGCCCGTGGGCCTACCATAGGGGTGACTAACATTAAGCCAAGGGAAGGTTTGAGGGGCTGGCAAGTAGGTATACTTGCGCAGCCTGCGTGACAGCACTAGGCTGCACGTGGGTCTCGCAATGACCGACCCGTAGACATTCTTTTAAGAGGCCGCTCCTGTGGGTGGCACAACACGTGCTGCAAGCCCACGAGCGGCATTTGTATTTACAAGCCCCGGCACTCCTGGTGCACTAGACTAGGGACTGACAGTAAACCAAATAAGCCAAACATGGATACAATCGATACATCAATTTAACATAGGGAGCACTTGCGCTGTGGCACTGATCAGCAGTGGCACAGCGCCCAAAGCATATACCAGCAAAAACATCGTAAAACAGTGGAGGCAGACAGAAAAAATGGAGGAGAGACTCAAGCCAATGATGTCAGGTCTAACAGACTGCAACAGAGACCGCAGTGGAGAACCGGCCAGTATAGTTTCAGGAACCCTGATAGAAAGCATAAGGCGATCTATCTGCGCAATCAAAGAAGAGAAACGCGTCCCATTGTAAATCATTAAGACAAAATCCACTTAAAAAATGTGGCCCCAGCGCTCGGCTGACGGCAGAACGGTTATAAAAGATCTGCGAGTCTTTATCGGCACATACGCAATTGCCACGTTCCATTCTGGCCAGGGTCCTGCTTTCAGCTCTCGAGCTTATAAGGAGGCCATGGCCAGCATGGGAGTTGGGTTGCGGTATTCTTGTCCGTCACACCCCGAAGGGAACAGTGTGGTAGAAAGAAAAAAACGGGACATAAAGCAATCTATAACAGCAAAGGTATTAGGTTCGGGTGATGGGTGGGTTAAACATTTAATAAGTGTCCAGTTAAGTCTTAACAATTTGCCAAGAAATTCTCTAAAAGGTTTCAGCCCATACGAACTATTGTTCGGAACTAGAATGCACGTTCAGGACTTAGATAGTCAGGTATCAGTGGTAGACGATAAGAAAACAGACTTTGACATCAAAGACCGTTTGGCTGTTTTACAGGACTTGAATGAAACAAGAAAATACTTAAGCAACATAAAGTTAAAGCAACAGCCAACTACCACTGAAGAGGCACCACCAGCAAGGCCTGTCTGGATTCCAAAAATTGGTGATCTAGTCAGAGAAGAAATAGCAGTGAAGAAGGAATTTGGGCCTTCTTACAGAAAAGCAGCACCTGTCTTAGCAATCAACGGAACAAGATCAGTAGTACTACCGCCCCTTGCTGGTAAAAAGGAGAACAGAGTTGTATCAATCGACCTGGTAAAACCACAATCATGTGGCCTATAATCAACAGTAGGCCAAGTGGATTCCCAAGAAACAACAGAATACCCAAATTTGCAGCAATTCAAGAGGTTCAAACTGAAAGACTAATCACATTCGATAAGCCTGCAGTGCAAGGAGAAGGACTATGCAATAATGCCATGGAACTCGTGCCTCTTGAAACACAGATTGAAACAGTTCGTCAAGAAACACCAGTCTACAATGATGTGGCATCAGAATGTGCTACCGAAAGACAAATGGAGAAAACAATTCCAACAATTGACAGAACTGTCTCTGGCTACTTCATTAATTTCGACAACTTTTCTGAAGATCGAAGCAACCCTGAAGTAACGCCAGAAACAAAGACTTTAAAAGAAAAAGCAGCGGAACTCTTTCATCAACTAAAGAAAATTTATCTTGTTTCACCATGGTTAGAGTTCTGGTTTGGACTAGGTATATTCTTCCTCTTGCTTTGGCTCATCATGGTACTTTGTTTGGAAAAATTCATTGAGGGAAAATACAGTTCAATGGACACAGCAAGTCAGAACATCAACTTAGTCCTGAAACCACACAAATCATCCCACATGAAGAAAAGAGAACTGTCAACAGTAAATGTCACAGCCATTCCAATACCCGGCGGGGTAGCATGGGACAAAACTGACTATGAAGTATATGGCCCGGTCGAAATCCTGAAGTATCCTCATAAATTCAAGGTTTCCTTAAGTGACTTTGTAAAACCTAGTACATTCTCTGATGATTGGGACTTTGAAAGTATTAATAATATGATGTCTGATTTAGTAATGTCAGCAAGATTTACAGATCATGATTATTTACAAGGTTCGTCTAGTTATGAACAGATGTTCTGCTACACACATTATGGTGATCATTACTTGCATAAATCTGCACAACCTAGAAATGTTTTAAAGTATAACCAATGGGAACATTGTGCTACTCCACCAAAAAGTAGTTCTAAAACATTCTATGAGAAATTCAAGTACTTCTCAGGCTTTAACACCAGTGATGCAGAAACGTTTTATTATAAACTGTTAGATAAAACAGGGTTGAAAAATATGCTGGCAAATACTAAATTGATATATTCAGAAGCATTTTATGAAAAAATGATGACATTTGGTTTTGATTTTTGGAAAAATAACATTGAAACAAAAACCATCTGGGGTACAAAAGAGTGGCAGGTACAAGGCCTAGAAGCATTATTCAGAGCCTGCATGATCCCGGAACAAATGATGTTTTTAAATGATACAATTCACCAAACATCCTGTCTTGGCCTAGCTAAGATTAAAGACCTTAACAAACCGTCTATTCCAAAGCCAATACCTGATAAATGCAACTACAGATATTGAAATAGACGTAACCAAAATTTTACATCTAAACAGAACACATCCTGATTGGAAAAAGTGGTTAATCTGGCCTACTGACATGAATAACTGTCAAGATAGATTCCTGAACAAAACACAGGGGTTAAAAATGACCAGACTAGACCCTAGATACTCCCAGAGACAACATCCAGGGATAGTAACAACATACAGTGTAGGGAATCTCTGCCTTGAATGGCTAGAATCATCCACACTGGCTGAAATTAAGCAACACTTATCTTTACTTAAAGAAGGTGCTGATTTGCGCGATTTCATACTAGGACCACGCAAACAGCGTCAAAAACGTTTCATAGCGACCAGTATATATGCGGCTTACAACGAGGCATGGAAAATTATGCAAATTGAAACAGCAGAGAAAATACGAGAAATTGATCGTATTAATTTGGAAAAATTACTTTCTGTTGTGGACAATGGGTTAATGACTCTGTCCTCCAGAATATATTCACTGGACAGCATTGTATCATCTGCCATTGATATAATAGACAAAGACTTGCTAATGTTACAGCATGGCCAGTCGCAATTACGTTCTATTGTACAGTTAGGCTGGACGCTGCAAAATCTTCGTTCAGGCTATGTGCCTTGGCGTTTAATCAACACAACGTCATTGTTTTCCATCTTTAACCTTACTGATAAACAAATCAGCTTGGCACAGAAAGGAGCAGACTATACAATCCTGAGCATCGAAAAACTTGAGAGATTACCATTGACAATGTCAGAAAGTCCTGTCATTGAATGGATAATACACGGGATTATCACAATTCCGATAACAACTTTCCGATTTAAAAATTGCCTTGAATACATACCTACTGGCCAGTATGAACAATTGGGTAAAGGTTACATTAAGTCAGCATGGAAATTACCATACACACACACATGCTATAGTGACAGCAACAAAAATGTATTTCTTAGTGGTGAAATTTGTAAACATTCACTAAGCGGAATACTTTTGTGCCAGGGTATTAATTTACACGGAGCATGTGAAGGGACTACAAACAACCTTTCATGCCACCAACATGTCACACCTGCAACGCAGATAGAGCCTTTCTTTAGACAACTCGCAAATGGGAGTTACATTCTAATAACGGATCACAGCTGTTGTAGCCTTTTGCCAGGGAAAGCCTATCTTGTAAGCGTAACATCCATGGTCAAATGCTGTATGCAAGCATTGTTTCCGAACGGCCCTGGAGACACTGAGACTCCCATTTGGCCTCGTTTGAATTTCTCTTCTATACGAATTGATACTTTAAGCAGAATGAAGTCTGTGCTTTTGCAAACAACAGTGCCCATCATGTCATCAAAAGAGACGTATGATCTCCAATTTGCAAGGACAGCTTCGGAGATACATGACCTTTTATCAACAAATTGCCCCGTGCATTTCACAGAAATGCTTAGCGAAATTCTAAACATGTCAGATGCCGTAGGTATCCCAGGCATATTTAGGACCGTTTTCACGGGACTGTTAACACCATTCAAAGCAATCTTGGGCTTAATTCCAAATTTTGTCCATTCAGTCTTTGGCGGCATCCCCCTAATTTTGGGACTTGTAGCTGGAATTTTATTTTTGACCCTCCTGCTCCGATATGGCAAGCCAAAGCTCAGACATGACTCCGGCAGGAATGGAAGAAACGATCCTAGCACTCCGCTACCGGGACCGAATAACTAGAGTCCTTGGATTGGCCAGGCTGAGAGATCTGAACATGACCTGGTTTCTTTCATTCAGACCTATATGGCAGACCTGCATCTTACCTGTACTTCGATGTATGCTATGCGGAGAGGAATGCGTGTTAGACCCCTGTCTTGCACTTCCATCAGCAGTACCAATGGATATCGATACTTTGCTAAGTCCTGTAACGGCTCACGCTTTGTGTTGTCCCCAGCGGCTACCAATCCTGATGACGGTATTCGTTGAGACTCCTGTGCTATGACTAGGTGGTGACAGTGGAGCGAGAAACAAAAGCAACATCACCCAGGTACGACCTTCTGTGAGCATTGCTGATCCAGACTTTGATGACGTTTTTTTATAAACAAGGGAACCCCACTTATTAGAACCTGGGGTGGAATGATGTATTTCCAAAAACAGTGGTTCTGTTTGTGGCCTAATTAGGTCCGGAAGGACAAGAGTGGGTAGCGAGTATTCAATAAACGCTAAGGAGCAAAAGCTGTAGGTATAGGTAGAAACAGTTATTTATTTTTCTTTTTTGAATATACATAAATACTTGTACTTATACTGTATTTTCAGGTGCTCAGGTGAATAGTATGGTGCAGGACGTGACAAAAGTGAACAAAGTGAACGGACTGTCACACAACAACAAACAAGGTTAAAAAACAATTATATACAATAGAGAGAGTAAAAATCCTTGGGTATGTCGACGGCGTTTCGATCTATGTAACTTTAGATCATCATCAGGACTGATGAGCTTCCTGAAACTATAAAAGTTGGTATTTTAGTTACAAAGTTTTATACCTACATATTTATTTATTTGGGCTTGCAGACATTGTGCTCCCCGAGATTAGTGATATACCATGCACATGTTTGTGTTCCATCACATGTGCATTCAATTCTTTTATCAAGGTGAAGGTACATAAATTCCTCACCTTAGAGTGCAACATAAATGTGTAGCCAAAGGGCTATGTTTTGGGGCTTATTTGTCTATTAAGATGCATGCAAAAAGTCATTATAGTCATTTAATGAAAGCATTTTTATTATTACCTTGCCTATGCATTTTCAGACAAGGATGATATTTGTATACTTTGGTTGATGGTTGCTTACTGGGAGAATCTAGAATTGGAATCAACTGTAATTAGTTTCACAAAGAATTGGCTGTTCATTACTGAAACTTGCAAATTTTAGAAAAAAGGGGGTTATACTTCTAGATAATTGGGCAGTGTCAGTTACTAATGCTTCTTGTTAGAAGCGAGTTGGTCATTATTTTAAAAAAAAGGAGGGTTTCAGTATTACAGAATGGAGGAACTTACACTGTAGTTAAAGTAAATCTTCTCTCAATTAGGTAATCCAAGTAGCGCTCTGTCACTTTAGTTTAGACGAGGGTCCTACATGGACTGCTTTCAAAAAACAAGATAGTTAATGGTTAAGGGCTGCTTTTCTAGGCTGGTGCACAATTAACCTTAAACTTTGGGTAGCGTGATAAGGCACGGGTAAACTTACTTAATTGTTGTAGCAGCGCGAGGAAAAATGTTTGTTCCTTATCCTCGTTCTGACAATTACAAGTACCGGCGCCTAAAAACTATAAGGGCAAATAATCGGTAAAACCGAAGGAATTGTATTATTACCCAGTGTTAGTTAATGGGGAGCTCTGAAGAGCGTACACTTACGTTTGAAATCGGAGGTGTTTGAAGTAGGTAGGGGGTCAGCTTAAGCGCATTCGTCGCTCTGCATTCAATAAGTATTTGGCGCCTGAAATTATAACATCACTTATTTACTCCTTCTTTAAGCATTATATTATAATCTGCGACTAGGGAAACATCCGTTAGGCGTACTTACATTAGTTTTGACGCGGTCGCGGGGCAGGTTGGGGGTCCGAGTCGCTCACCAGCCGTTGCTCACAGTGTAGTGAGAGCTGGAGCCGCCATTAGTAGTTTGTTTGCGCGCGCCTCCACGGGGACGTGGTTGGAGCGGCGCATGCGCAGAGGGTTCAGGCTAGTCTCTCGCTTCCGAGGATTAGCGTTTTGTAACTGGCACATGCGCTTACAGTTTCTGGCAGTTTAGCCAGCGAGTTATTGCGCAATTGGGGTATTTTTGGCGATTTTGGTAAAACTAGTCGATATCTTGAGTTAGATTAGGCTGTGAATTGGAGGGGTTAGTTGGCATCTAATTTGTTGACAATTTAGTTGAAAAATTAAATAATAAATAAAGGGGAAATCCTATGACATTTCTGCCAAGTTAATTCAAGAATTAGGAGGAGACTTGTGTGACATTTTTGGATTATTATAAACACATCATAGTGTAATTCGTGTAGCATTTTCCAGCAAGACAAACTGTTATCTTCCTATAATCTTATTATAGCAATTAAACTAGAAGAAAAATAACATTAGAAGAAAAATAACGTGCTGCTTATGTCAGAGGGACACATTATTTAGTATGGATTCAGTCACAAGATGGGAAAACATTTTTAGATCTGGTTCAGATGCACATATTCCATTCGTCAAAAGAGTTGAGTCCATTTTCGATGGTTTTACAGTAGAAAATCCATTTACACTCCAGTCGATTTAGAATTGTCTGGTGATTGCCACCTCTGGTGCTTGGCACTACTTTGTCTATGACTTGCCATTTCAGGTCATTTTCAGTGTGACCGAGTTCGATGAAGTGTTCGACCAAAGGCGCCGTTGTCACTTTACATCGGATCCTGCTTCTGTGTTGGGATATCCTTGTTTTTATCTGTTGAGTCGTCTGTCCAATGTAGAGCAATTTGCATGGGCACTCAATACAATAGATAACATTTTTTGAATTACAGTTTGTGAAAAAATTTAAAGTGTGTTTACAACTCCCATACTCGAATATTTTCGTGTTGGTGGTGAAATCGCATGCCATGCACTTATTACATTTAAAATGCCCTAACACACGTGGCATATTCAGTCGTGTTTCAATTGTATTCTGGCTGGTTGGGAGGCTAGCTCTCACAAGGTGGTCCTTTAAGTTACGGCCTCTCTTGAAAGAAAATAAGGGAAGCCCAGTGTTTAGTTCAAGAGGGTCTAGGGCATTCCAATGTTTTTTTATCATTTTGGTTAGTTTATTACTGGCTGTATTGAAAGTAGTAACACAAGTGATCTTGGATAGAGTTTTTTTGGGGCGGGGTTCCAACAAGTATTCTCTATGTGTGTACCAGGCCCTTTTCATGGCCCTTCTCACCAGTTTTCTTGGATACCCTCTAGCAGTTAGTTTTTTGCACAGAACTTCTGCTTCGGTGAAGAAATCATTTTTGTACTTACAATTTCTTCTAATTCTCAGAAATTGACCGTAGGGTAATCCATCCCTCAGAGCCCTGGGGTGTGCACTTTGGTATTGTAACAGAGTATTACGTTCCGTTGGTTTTCGGAACAGTGTGGTGTATAGTTTATTCTCTTCGCACTTGATGGTCACGTCTAGGTAGTCAATTTGGTGTCTATTGTATGAGTAGGTGAATCTCAAGTCTGTTTGATTGGAGTTCAACCAAGTACAGAAATTGTTAAGTGATTCCTCATCCCCACTCCAGATCATCAGGACATCGTCGATGTACCTGTGCCATGTTTTTATTTGGTTGCGGAAGGGATTTGTAGTGTTGAGGAGGACGTTCGTCTCCATGTTGTCCACAAAAAGAATCGCGAAGTTGGGGGCAGAAGCATTAGTAACTGACACTGCCCAATTATCTAGAAGTATAACCCCCTTTTTTCTAAAATTTGCAAGTTTCAGTAATGAACAGCCAATTCTTTGTGAAACTAATTACAGTTGATTCCAATTCTAGATTCTCTCCAGTAAGCAACCATCAACCAAAGTATACAAATATCATCCTTGTCTGAAAATGCATAGGCAAGGTAATAATAAAAATGCTTTCATTAAATGACTATAATGACTTTTTGCATGCATCTTAATAGACAAATAAGCCCCAAAACATAGCCCTTTGGCTACACATTTATGTTGCACTCTAAGGTGAGGAATTTATGTACCTTCACCTTGATAAAAGAATTGAATGCACATGTGATGGAACACAAACATGTGCATGGTATATCACTAATCTCGGGGAGCACAATGTCTGCAAGCCCAAATAAATAAATATGTAGGTATAAAACTTTGTAACTAAAATACCAACTTTTATAGTTTCAGGAAGCTCATCAGTCCTGATGATGATCTAAAGTTACATAGATCGAAACGCCGTCGACATACCCAAGGATTTTTACTCTCTCTATTGTATATAATTGTTTTTTAACCTTGTTTGTTGTTGTGTGACAGTCCGTTCACTTTGTTCACTTTTGTCACGTCCTGCACCATACTATTCACCTGAGCACCTGAAAATACAGTATAAGTACAAGTATTTATGTATATTCAAAAAAGAAAAATAAATAACTTTCTACCTATACCTACAGCTTTTGCTCACTAGACTTTGATGACGGCAATCATTCTCACACCTGCCAAGTATCAGCATTATCAAACTGGGTCGAACTGTCACCTGATTTTGTAGACCAATTCTTTGAGAGCCTGTCTGATATGATGTTCTCCCCTGAACAGAAACAATAACTTTTGAAAAGCATTCCGACACACAGCTTTCCCATGAACTCTGAATTCGGCCTTCAGTTTTGATCAACAAAAACTGCTAAAAGCGTTGGAACTCTATTCCCCCGTTCACAAGAAAATATTTTTTGAATTGAACTATTTTTCATAATATTTTCCCCTTTTTTTTGGCACGAAATTCTTTGCTTAAAGTAGACCTATTCATAAAGAACAGACCTTCTATTTTTAGTAAAACTAGAGACAAAATAACTTTACATCAGCCTCTAGCACATTTTACAGCAAATGCATTTATATGTGATGAAATTATCTCGCCATTCTTTTCTGTATTAAGAGATATTTCATGTGTAAATTTTCGCAAAATCGTTCAACTGATTACATATGCTATAATTTTTGAATGATTCCTATGCTTAAAGGCGTACAGTACCTATATTTTCCCGTATTTCAAATACGCCATTTCAAATGCGAATATGTATTTTGGGGTGGGTAATGTTACACATGCATCTTATTGCTTTAATTTTAGGAATTTGATGGACATAAAATCGTGGAGTGGGTGTCGCATTCTAATCTAGGACCCCGATCAATACTGTGACCTTATGCCCCTATACAGCTATAATCCATTTATTCCCCTATAATGGCATACACATTCAAGTGTGATATTTCAGACACTCGTCTCTGGCCTCACACGATCAGAGCCACATTTCAGAATCGATTCCTCTGCAGCTCATTAGAGCAAATGACACAGCAGAAGCCACTATCTAAGATTCCTAGATTACACTCCGAGTTCTTCAACAAGATAAAACTCAGCAACCTGGGAAAGCCCCGCTTGCTATGTTTTGATTAGTAATAGAACTCTAATGAGCACTGACATATTTATTGACGTCTTATGTCCAAAAACTTACGTCAAACAAGGCACCTTTCAGGTATAAATACTACCATCATTGCCTTAAGCAAAAGCTGATTCCACAAAGCTGATGCTATCGCTGCTAACGAGCGAACGATGGTGTGGTGAACCCAGGAGCTGAACAGCGGTCCCTTGCAGAGCCCAGCCGTTGCAAGCAGCCCACGGACGCTGCCCCTCCTCCTCTTTGACGCGCTGAGAAAGACGCTGTCTTTTCTCCTGCTGAGAAAATCCAGCTCCGGCGTTTCCAGCCTACTCTTGCGAGTGACTGGGATATCGAGTTCTGAGAGGAGATACAAGCCCTCCAACATTCTATTCCAGAGGTATGGTGTTGACTAAACCCTTAGAGAGAATTCTTGAAGCAAACCTTGGCAAAACCAACTTAACTTAAACTACTTCCTTACTCCCTCCCAAGTATTAGGCTTAGGTCAGGTACACTGGGGTAGGCGTAGTTAGAAGCACCAGTTGAGTACGTTAGCCTAATATATATATGAATGTATATATGTTTTATTCATTTTAACCATTGCATGGCTAAGAAACCATATCAATGCTTTTACAGTATTATTTCGCAATACTCTTTTCACTGTACGCACTTTATCTAATAACTAGTATTGCAATTGTGGCAATCCATTTCTCTTGTATGAGAAGAAAGACTGTTCAATAAATAATACCTTTTATTGAAAACGCCCGTCTCTCTATTCTCTGCATATTGGTGAAAGTAATCTGCACAAACCTGACTGAGTAAAATAACTGTCTATTGTTTCACACGACTCTAGAGATTGACTCTTATCTGAGGAGCAAAGTTGTCATGTTTATGCGGTTGTTGGAAAACTGAATCCCTTCTTGGCTGTGCCAAGGAAGCTGATCACTTCCTATTCAGTCAGGAAAGTTTCCAGTGACCTCTGAGCTAGTTGGTAACAAACCCAATTAAGTTTAGCATAAACAGTGGAGACCTGGAAGATCCGCACTTCTACGTCGATACTACTGTTTATGGTATTCCAATGCGCAGGGCCTATTGGGAAAATAGGAACTACACTACACCACCCCTGGATCCACCCGGACATCTTCCTCCTGGTCGCCTGCAGCATCTTTCTTCAAGGCTCCATAGGATTCAACGACGAAACCCAACACATCTTCACAACTATGCACCTTGCCGTCCGTGGGTGAGGTAACGCGAGCACTTCGGTGCTCCCAAGGGTATTGACTATCCAAGTGTCTAAGTCTTTAGTTGTTTCCTCCTAGCTAAACCGGAAGGGTCCTAAATCCTTCTAAATCTAACTTCGAGATTCCCATTGACTTTGTATTGACTCCTGCGTGTGTGTACAGACACTGCACGCGCCGCCTGTGGGCCTCCTACTTCTAAACTACTGTTAAGATAGTGTAGCCCCAGCGATTCCCTAGGCCCTAGGCCTTTCCTTTTCTCGCGACGTGGCACTTATACCACTTTCTTCATATATGGTTTGCTTCGCCCCTAGGGCCTAACCGTAAATTGTGCAACTTAACGTATTCTAACTAAGTTTCTTGTTACGTGCTTTTGCCTCTGATCTCATAAAGAGTTCAGAGGAGTGTGTTAGTAAATAAATACATATATATTTTATATATATCCTGTGTGGTATCCTTTCATTTGGTATTCAAGGGGTTACATATAGTAAAACAGCTGGCTTTACACACCCTCAAGAGTGTTTTAGTCTAAGACTGTTCTGTCCACGCTACCACTAGGGTAGCTGGTCTTTAAGGTTGACTTACAACCATCACCATAAGGGTTGTTTGGACTGGTGCAAGGTGTTCACTAGAATGGTGAACATCATATACCAGGCCAACTTCTCACATTGGTGTGCAGCGGTTGGGATTAGAGCTTGCTGTTGTTTTACCACTTGTAATCTTGCGATATCACTTGAAAGATCACATAGGTGCCTGTAGGTACATATAAAAACAAGTCTTAGTATACTTAAGTTCTACTGAACTTAGCTGTTGTAGAGCAAAGGGCCTAGCACACCCTGACTACAACTCCTAGGGAGGTTCTGTAGGAAAACACATAGTGTAGGTAGGTGCAACACCACACCTCCCTGGAAACCATGTCTCAGACAGTGAACCCCAGTGGTTCTCTGCCTGCAGAGGTAGATCCCTTGAGGACTGCTTCGAGATATGAAGCCTTAGCCTTCCAAGAATTGAGACAATTGTGCACTTCTAGAAGGCTAAAACAGGGGTCAAACCCTACCCTCAAGTTCCTGGTTGAGCTCTTAGAAGAGTATGATGCTCGACAGGCACCTAAGACAGGTGCTTCAGGTAGTGTAGATGAAGTTCTTCCCTCCACAGATGATACTACTGATATTGTGGTACCAGATGATGAAGATGAGGCAGAGGAGGTAGATTCTGACATTGAGGTAGACAGCCAGGTCCCAGTCAGAAGACTTAGCCAGGCTAACCTAAGCATACATGGGAGTCAGTATGGGCAGCCCCCATACAGACCCCCAAGTGGGCTTATCCAGAGGCAGAGGAGAGGAAGATCCCACTCCAGGCATTCTCTCCAATCTCATGCTTCAAATTGCTCTCATGCCCCTGCTCAGAGAGAGATGAACATGAGGCCAGAATGAGAGAGGCTAATCTGAGGATTGAAAGGCAAGAACTTGAAGTTGCCTTGGCCAAAGAGAAGCTTGCTCGTGCAAGAGAGCACAGAGATAGTGGGTCAGAACCCACTGGTGGCAGCAATATCCCAAGGATCAAGATACGTCCTCCGATAATAGAAACCTAAGCAAGATTGTGCCCCCCTACAAAGAAGGGGATGACATCCACAAATGGATAACTGCTTGGGAGAGGGCCTGCAAAAGTGCAGCAGGTACCCCAGAGTCAGTGGACAGCTATACCATGGCTCTCCTTTTCAGAAAAAGGCAGAGATAAGCTCCTCACAGTTAGTGATGAGGATGCTAACAACTACTCTGTCCTGAAGAGTGCTCTGATTGATGGGTTTGGCTTAACCACTGAACAATATAGGTTGTTGTTCAGGGACACCCAGAAGACACAGACTCAGGACTGGACTGACTTTGTAGATTGTGCCACTAAGGCTCTGGAGGGCTGGTTATTGGGCAGCAAAGTACATGACTTCACAGGATTGTATAATTTGATTATAATAATAATAATAAGGACATTTATAAAGTGCCTGGTTACGCCATCTCGGCGTGTCCCCGCGCTTATGAGGGAGCAGATCCTTAGTAATTGTCAAAACCAGCTTCTACACCAGCACCTGGTGGACTCAGATCGGACCTCTCCACAAGAATTGGGTTAGAGGGCAGACAAACGGGTCAGAACCAGGATTAGGCCTAAAAATCAGGGTGGTGACCAGAAGAAAGATTCTACCAAGCCTCAAGAGAAAGGTGGGGATAAATCTAAGGACAAATCCAGTACAGGGCCCCAAAAATCCTCTGAGGGGGGTGGGTCCCAAAATCCTTCCTCTACAGTTAAGAAACCTTATTGCCATGCCTGTAAACAGCCAGGCCATTGGAAAACTGACAGCAGTTGCCCCAAGGCCAACAATAAGGAAAATATTCCTCCAGGTAATGCTCCAACACCTCCTGTTCCTACTAGTAGTAATCCCCCAGGTGGTGGGAGTGCCCCCAAGAATTTGGCTGGGTTTACTTGGGGAACTCAGGTGGCCTAACCAGGTCCCCTACCACAGCTACTCGTGTCTGTGAAAATGGCATGGGGTTTGCCAACTTCACTGCTTGTCCCAACACTTTGAGAAAGTACAGACAAGAGCCCCTCGTCAATGGCCAGAAAGTTAAAGCCTATAGAGACACAGGGGCTAGCATCAATATGGTGACTAACAGTCTAGTCACCTCAGGACAACTTATACCTGGGTTCACCTATCAGGTGACCAACATTGATGGAGTCCAGAAAGATCATGCCATGTCAGTAGTGAATCTCAGCTGGGGAGGTGTCACTGGCCCCAAGAGAGTGGCAGTGTCTACAAACGTGCCTGTAGATTGTCTACTGGGGAATGATCTAGAGATCTCAGCCTGGGCTGAGGTAGAACAGGAGACCCATTCCAAAATGGTAGGCCTTCCCCAAAAGGTTAGTGGGGCTGTGATAGTTGCAGTCCCTGCCCAAGCAGATTTCCTCCCTGAACAGGTTGGCAGGGATGTGATGGTCACAGCCCAAACTCAAACAGATTTTAGTGTTGTGAAGCCTGAAACTATGGATCACTCCACTCAGACAGAGAGTATTGGGGAGGAAGAAAAGTCTCCCTCCCACCAGACATTAGGTGAGAGTCAGCCTCCTCAGGGAACTGACCCTACCCCTTGTGAAGGAACTGCCCCATAGGTAGTCAGGCATAGCCTGGCAGAGCCTCTGATGTCAGTGGACCTTTCCAAGGTGGGGCCCAGTCTGGAGCAGGTAATCTGCCCCTCTTTACCCTGCCTCAGTCAGCCCAGGGCTGTAGAGGTCAGGAAGGCCAGTGGACCCCAAAGGGCCCCCTGTCCACAGGAACCCCCCCCCCCCTCATCAGCAGATTAGGGGCACCAAAGCTAGAAACCCTAGCCAGGTGAAAATTCCAAACACTCCTGAGGGATCTCCCTTACACCTAGTTAGGAACCTCCCCCAGATGGACTCTGTTGGGCACCTGCAGCATCTTTCTTCAAGGCTCCATAGGATTCAACGATGAAACCCGACACATCTTCACACCTATGCACCCGCCGTCCGCGGGTGAGGTAACGCGAGTACTTCGGTGCTCCCAAGGGTATTGATTATCCAAATGTCTAAGTCTTTAGTTGTTTGCTCCTAGCTAAACCGGAAGTGTCCTAAATCCTTCTAAATCTAACTTCGAGATTCCCATTGACTTTGTATTGACTGCCGCGTGTGTGTAAAGACACTGCACGCGCCGCCTGTGGGCCTCCTACTTCTAAACTACTGTTAAGATAGTGTAGCCCCAGAGATTTCCTAGACCCTAGGCCTTTCCTTTTCTTCCGACGTGGCACTTATACCACTTTCTTCATATATGGTTTGCTTCGCCCCTAGGGCCTAACCGTACATTGTTCAACTTAACGTATTCTAACTAAGTGTCTTGTGATGTGCTTTTGCCTCTGATCTCATAAAGAGTTCAGAGGAGTGTGTTAGTAAATAAATACATATATATTTATATATATCCTGTGTGGTGTCCTTTCATTTGATATTCAAGGGGTTACATATGGTAAAACAGCTGGCTTTACATGCCCTCAAGAGTCTTTTAGCCTAAGACTGTTCTGTCCACGCTACCACTAGGGTAGCTGGTCTTTAAGGTTGACTTACAACCATCACCATAAGGGTTGTTTGGACTGGTGCAAGGTGCTCACTAGAATAGTGAACACCATATACCAGGCCAACTTCTCACAGCTCTTACCTGGATGCGCCGCTCCTGCATTACCTCCGCCCCAAACTCTGCCGAGCTCCATCGCACTCCACTTCCTACCACTGACCCAAACGCCACTCAACTGATCCCTACAACAGCCCAGCTTGAACTCACAATCAACACTATTCTGGATGAAATCTCGTCACTACGTAAGAACGCAAAGATTACCTCCTTCCTGCCCCAGCTTCACGCATCTATAGCGAACACTGATCCTGCCACAAACATACACTCTGATCCTCTGTCCTTTACCCCTAGACAAACTATCCCCTATATCCATCACCAACCCAAACATAGATGCACCACAACTGAAATCACGCAATGGGAAGCTGAAATGCTGAGCAACACGTATGGCAATGCCCCGAGCAAGCCTTGCCGCCGCAAGATCCCGGTCATCCTTGGCACGAGTAGAACCCTGAACACCACTCGCCCTCCCAGGCGGCCTACCAAATAACAACCATCCAACCCTGCTAGCCTGGTCCAAGATCACTACCTACGCATTGCTGCATGCTACTAAACTGTCAGTCAGCAGTTAAGCATGCCACTCAAATAGCCAAAACCATCCCAGGACACAAAATCGACTTCTGCTTTCCAACTGAAACCCGGCTGAATGACCACTCATCCTCTTTTATCAATTTCCTCAACCCACAGGGCTTCTCAATCATGCATACGACCGCTAGGATCGTATTGGCAGCGGATTAACCATTATACACAAAAACTATCTGTGCTTAACTCCATTCCTCAACATGAAATACCCTACTTTTGAATATGTAGGAGTTCAACTCTCGTCCAAAGACCCCAACTCTATCAAAATTCATGTCATCTATCTCCCTCCTGGTGAAAAATGACAAATCTTTGAGGACTAAACAAACCTATTAACGCAAAACTCCCTTAAAGGCAGCACAGACGTCCTACTAGGAGACCTGAATCTGCACTTGAACAATGCCGATGATCCAACAGTACAAGCCCTATCCACCCTCCTGGAAGCGAACGATCTCCCCCATCACTGCAAGAAACAAACTCATACCAAGGGCTCTACCATTGATGCAAACATCTCTAAGCAGAATACCTTACTCCTCCGTTCTATCCTACCCACCGACTATCCCACTATCCCACTCCACTCAAAAGTACCCCAATCCATCCCACTCCTATCTATCCCATTCCAATCTATCCATTCCCAATTTACCCACCGCAATCTACCCCACTCTAACTCAATCTACCCCATTCCACTCCAATCTACCCTAATACACTCAATCTAACCCAATCTACCCGACTCCACCCCAATCTACCGCACTCCACTCAGATTTACCCCACTCTGCTCCAATGCACCCCAGTCTACCCGACTCCACTTGAATCGACCCCAACTCTAATCTACTCCAATCTAACTGGCTTCACCCCAATCTACCTCACTCTACTTCAGTCCATTTTACCCAACTCCATTTCAATTTATCCAACTGCAATCTATCCAACTCATCTACACTCCTACCACAATCTACCCCACTCCAATCTACCATAATCTACTGCACTCCACTGTAATCTACCCCACTCCACTCAATCCACCCAATCTACCCCAATTTACTCCACCCCACTCTACCCAAACCTACCTCATTTCAGTCGGTTCTAATCCACCCCACCCCAACCCAATCTACCCTACACCACTCTATGTAACTCCGCTCTATTTTACTCCAGTCCACTGTACCGCAATCCAAACTACCCCAATATACTGCACTCTAATCTACTCCACTCCAGTCTTCCCCACTCTACTCAAATCTACCTCCTTCCACCCCACTCTTTCCCAATCTATCCCACTCCAATCCACCCCGATCCATCCTACTCTAAGGTCCAGCTAACTCTACTCCTCAATCCATCCTACTCCACTTCAATCTACCCCACTTCACCCAAATCTACCTCAATTCAATCTACACCACTTGACTCCAATCTACCCCATTCCACTCTACCTCAATCTATCCCCCTTCTATCTACCCCATCCGACCTCGTGCCACTAACTTTCAGCCATGCCGAACAGCAGTCACACTGGTGTACATAATGGCTGAAACTCGTTGCCAAAGCCAATAGCTTTAGGATAGGAGACACCTATTTGTTTTGCCAATGCTTGTTTTCAGTGGGTTTTTTTAATCATCATATACACACGCAACAGTTCCCTGCAGGGAACTCCAAGCAGGCACAGGTGTTCAACGGCGCCTGACCACAGAAGGGGATTCCCTAAAGGGCCTGGCTTATGTTTTTTTCTTTTTTCTTTTTAAGGGTTCCCGGACACTTTCTTGGGGTTCTCGGACCCTTGCAAACTTGTGTATCCTTATTGTACATCAATAGGGTTTCAGACCGAGCAGCAGGTCTCCGAACATCACAAATGCCCACCACGGTACAAGGTCAATTACTCTGCCTGCGCAGACACCTGCCTAAGGTTTGCGGACCTCAAGGGTCATGATGTGGAATCCAACCTCTGTCTCAAAATCAGCAATTTCTTTCTACATTTTAACATTAGGCAGCCCCTGTGCCCGGGAGAGACAGGATGGCACCACGGCTCTTTATGGCTTCTTTAGTATTTTACAGGATGCGGGGAACAAGTCTCTTCGTCCTGTAATGGTTCGATATGTAGCCAGCCAATCAGGGAGCTTCAGGTCCGCAGACCCAACTTTGGGTTCACGTACCCGAAATGGATGGGCGAAAAAGCTCCCTCATCCAATCGGATCCAATATATTTTTACATTTGAGTCCGCGAGTCCAGATGCACGGACCATTCATGGGCTAAAGGTCCAGCTAGCTCTATCTTAAATGACTAGTGGCTTAATTTGAGGACCACAAAACACACTGCATGAAACTAGCCATGCCAATCACAAATAGTTTTGTGCAGATTCATTGAACTGTACCAAAGTTATTATATGCGTATATATATAATTATATTAAATGGATTCTGTAATCTCTGTATAAATAGCAGTCTCTAATTTCTTTATAATCAGGAAGTTGTGATGCACAAAAACAGTGATTATGAAGAAGAGACGTCAGAACTCGGCTTTTATAAGTTATTACAGTCGAGTCCTGAGGGCACAATGCCTGCTGCCAGCGCCAGCAGCTGATGTGACAAGGGTCAAGTCACGAAGCATAATTTAAGCAGCTGTTTAAAGCAACAAACAGAACTTTGCTTTTATTACTTCTGCTGTATGTTACTAGTTTACTATGAGAAGCAGAGGGAATATGTTTATTAGTTTCCTTAGATAAAGGAAGGGTGGAATCTTTCTGCATGTTTCTACACGTTTTGAGCTACTACAGCTTTTTTTTTAATGGACTTTTATTGAACTGTTTCTAACATCATTTTGCAACAAATATCTAACAGTTTTTATTTTTACTTTTGCACAAGAGGTTTTAAGTTCATTCTTCATGTTTGCAAACATGTTAGCTGCTGCATATGTAGGAGCTATGCACCAAGGTTTGTGGGAAAGGTGATGGTGTGACCATGTATTATACAGGATAAAGTACCACCTGGTGCATATAATAAGATTATTGCAAGTCACCTAAGTGTTTCAAAACGTTTGTGTATCTGCCTATCATGAGGTGATGTGCACTCCTGGAAAACCCTGCAGTGACAACAACATCCCTGGTCGGCCCTGCTGTTGAGGCCGAATACAGACTAAGGATTTTTATATCAGGAACTGGAGACGACTGCGTCTTACCCAATGTAACTGTGCAACTGGAAACACAGTTCCCTCTCTAGACTGCGTATGTCTGCTATTCTCAATGAACACCACATCACTTGCATCCGACTATTACATGTGATTCTGGCCAGTAATTACTCCCATGAATAGCGCTATTTACTGTTCCTCAGCCTGGAATAGGGACGGACAAGAGCTACTAGCCTTCTTGTCTCATGTAGAGTCCCATAACCAGGCCTGTTTCTGTACAGGAAGGATGCAGTCCTGTGTGGAAACAGAGAAGAGTGCAGGGACACATCTGCACCCAGTGTACTCTGGGGGTCAGTATCGCTCAGTGGGTTCCACCCAAACCAAAATCTTCTCCTCTGAGACTTTCTAAAATCTGCCCATACGCATTTTGAAGAGGTTACATGTGTTAGTTGCACTCCGAGAGTCCATTTATAGTGAAACACATACCTGAGGTATCTTCGAACAGCAATAAATGTGATTTTGTATTTCCTCTCTCCATTGAGTCTTCATCTGCCGTATGTGTATCCAGTCCTAGGAATGATGGAGGCACACACTGACCCCGCTCATCAGGACAGAGCAGTTCTGCCTTGCAGTTCTGATGTTGATGCTGTGATTCAGGGTGCAGTGGTTCGAGTGTATAGTTCTGATCTGAACTCTTTGCATCAGTACAGGGAGGTTCTAGCTTGTACTTTTGATCTGAACCTTGTGCATCTGCACAGGTCTGTTCTAGCTCGTCGTTCTGATCTGGTTTCTGTGCTTCAGGAAGCACTGACTCTAGCTCTCGGTCCTGTGCCGCAGTGTGCAGCGGTTCTAGCTTGTACTTTTGATCCGAACCATGTGCATCTGCACAGGTCTGTTCGAGCTCATCGTTCTGATCCGGTTTCTGTGCTTCAGGGCGCATGGATTCAAGCTCGTAGTTCACGTTTAGATCCTGTGCATAAGGAATTTCCTGCTTCAAGCATAGGTGTTGCTGTAGGCACTGGGTTTGTTGTGACCCCACATCATCAAAGGACAATAGCCCTGACTCTAAGTGTTCATCTGATGACATCCCATCAGGTGACACGGGTTGTAGGCTGCGGTTCTCCCGGGGGTCTTGGAAATCAAAAGACATCAATTCTTCCTCCGAGGGATCATCAGGTCCGTTCCCATCTGGCAGTGCGGGTTGTATACAGTGGTTTTGCTGTGGTTCGTGTCCTTCAGGAAATAGTGGGCAGAGGTTCTGTTGTTGGTCCCAGCTATTAGTAGACAATGGGGATGGTTCTTGCTTCAGGGGCTCATCTGGCTTCCACTCTTCTGGGAACCCTGATTGTATGCTGTGGTCTTGCTGTGGTGTCTGCCCATCAACAAATTCTGAGTGAAGACACAGGTTTGCCTCCAGTGATCTGCCTGGAGGTTCCGTCTGAGGGCACCGGGATAGAGGACAATCCTGCTGTACTCCATTTCCATCTGGAAACCCAGGTTGCAAGCACTGGTCCTGCTGTGGGTGATGTCGATCTGGCAACACTGGCTGTAGACAAAGGTTTGGCTCCTCTGGACGCCCTTGAACATCAGTTGGCGAAGAGAGGGTACAGTCCTGCTTTGGTGCATGCCCATCAGAGAACACCGGCTGACGACACAAGCTCGGTTCCACTGGCCTGTCCAGTTGAGGTGTTGCAGGAGACCGGCTAACAGCACAATCTCTAATGCTCGCCGGACAGACCATCTCCAAAGACACTGCAGCATTATCTAGAGAACCTTGATCCTTTTCTATCCAGATTTTCTTAATCAGCCCAGCGACTCTAGAAGGTACGTCCTCCACAGTATTCATCAAGTTATCCAGTTTGGCTTCCAACTCCTCCAGCATGGATAGAAGGATAATGTGGGGCAGGTTCTCCGAAAGCGGTTCCAGCTCATTGTCCCTCTGAGTATCTTTTCGAGATCTTGAAGCTGAGACGTCAAGGACAGGTAAAGACGGGACTGTGGCTCTTACGGAATCTTGTGAACACTGCGCTGTCACTTTCTTTTCTGGAGCCCGTCTTCTGCCCATTCTGGTAAATTGATGTTCAAGTCTCAATGTCTGCAGAGGAGAGGAAAAGAGAAAAGACAACACGTTATCACAGGACAGTTAGGTCAAAATACTCCTTCCTGTCTCACCAACCCCTGTGTGATCAGAGAACACCGCTCATTTCTAAAACCAGAAAAAAATGACTCATTAAAATGTCACAATACCCGCAACATGGTTCACATATTATGAAAGGCACGGATTTGAAATGTGTTTCCAACATTATGTCTGTTCCTTGGTCTGCTCAAATTGTACACTGTGAAACCAGAAAAAGAGAATATTGTAACTGCCTTGCAGCAATGAAAGGTGTATAATACCCTGGCAGACAAGACTGCGCTACCATCCTCACTTGCACTGTACACCTCTCTTTTGCAATATTCAGGTCAGTGACTGAAGCACGCGCCAACATACCAAACCTCTCTACAGGATCTACAAAACGCTTGTTATGTCATTACATATATAGAGAGCATGTTCAACCTGGGGTTTCTTGGAACTGAATCAGAAATATATAAAAGAGGAGATAACAAATCAGACCAGGGAAGAATCTAGTCTGAATAGGCTTGTGGGCTGTCAGATTTCTGGATGAAAGGAACTTGTACCAAAGCTGCGTCCACCTGATCTGATCTTCTGTAATTTTGGAATAGAAAGTAAATTCAAGTGCGGCGATCTCTGGTTTTGTACGGGTGTATGCATTTCCACCTGGTTTGCCATGAAGTGAGGGGCTAGACCTCTCACCCCTTTAGGGCTGAGGCAGAGGGTCTCGGAGTGGATTTGTTATTTCAATATAGGTGTGGCGCGTGCCCACCTCTGAAGATGATGTAGTAAACAAGCTGCGTCGCTGTGAATTACTTGTAGTCCATGAATGGTGATATTGGGTATTCTTACATATACTCGGTTGGCATAATGCGATCTAGATAGGACTGCGGCCACCGCTATTGCTTTTCTTGCCTTAAGTGGGAGGAGGGGGGTTATTTTCTTAAGTAGTTTCAGTATAAATCTGTATTTAGATCCTACTGCTCAAGCCTGCTAGGTCTTGCTAAGATTACTATTGATTATCACTCAGAGGCGTTTAGCTGTGGGTTTAGGCTCCGGTAACAATCTCATTTTTGTTGGAGAGTAAAGTTGGCTCCAAACGTTGGTCTTATTCTTTCAAATTACAATCTCAGTTTGGTCAATATTCAGTTTTAGCTGATTGAACCTCATCAAGTAATCATCAAATTGCATCATATTTTGAGACTCAAGTTGTGAGTCTGATATTCCACTGATAAGAATTATCTGAGAGCTGGTGTAGTTATAAAGCCTGGAACCTGTTGAAGACAGGTCTCTGGCCAATGGTTTTTTCAGGTTATGGGAGCAGAGATATTGGCCTAGAATTCCTGGTTATATCCGGGACTTCTCTCTGGTTTTTCAGTAACGTGAGCTCTACAGCATTTTAAAAACGCGCTTGGAGCGACAGCTTGAGCTGCTGAATTGATGAAAACGCTCTGCAGGGGACTGCTCAAGACCTGGTTTTTCGACGGAGACGCAACACCCTCAGCGCCCAGATACCCTTGGGGTACACTTTATAAATGCTGATTGATTGATTGATGAGGTCAGAGATTCCATGACTGCTGGAGGTCAAGGGTCAGTTGGTGACCCGAATTTTACCTTGATCATAAATTCATGAAGCCTGTTTATTTCTTCAAACAAGGATAAGGAGAGTTCAGTTCTTATCAGACTCAACTTCAGAATTACTGCTGCATTAATTGTTTATACTATCTTTAAAGAATTTTTTTGTTAAGTCTTTAGATTGTCACAGAATGCCTCGATAGGAGTCCGGGAAGTTCTCATTTCATCTGGGGGCGACTAATCATTCAGGATATCAAAAAACAATTTTCATTCGCTTCTAAGATTTTTTTTGCCTATTAAGAGGACTTTGCATGGAACGGGTTTGCCTTTATATTCCTCAAGCTCATTTAAAATGTGATTTTGCTCTCTTCATCATCCCTTTCATGCCAGTGTCGACGCAATGCAGGCTTCACCTCCTTTAACTCTGGCTTGTACCAGGGCTGATGGATTTGAGGGGTGTGGGTCACTAGCATGTCTTGTTTTTAGAGGGAATGTCTTCAATTGATGGGAAGAGGGTGGAGGGGTTTGAAAGTGTTGATAACACTGGCTCTGTATTAATGTATCGCCATGTTGACATATACCTTGTGTGGTGTCCTTTTATTTATTTTATTTCCAGTATTTATAAAGCGCGACACTCATCCCGTGGGATATCACGGCGCTATGAAACGAGGGAGACTGCTGATGGCTATGCGGGGGGATTTCGTTTTTTGGGAAGAGGTGAGTTGTTAATTTTTGCCGGAATTGAAGGTAGTTAATGGTATGTCTGAGATCTACAGGTAACTCATTCCACCTTTTGGCTGCCAGGTATGAGAAGGCGCGTCCACCCGTTCTTGTCTTATGGATGAGTTTAGGTTTAGCCAGGGCTAAGTGATTCGATCTTAGGTTCCTGTTGGGGACGTAGAAATCAATTTTCCCTTGGAGGATGGTGGGGCCAGTCTTATAAAGAGCTCTGTGTGCATGACAGAGTATTTTGAAAGTGGCCCTCTGGCGCATCGGTAGCCAGTGAAGTTTCCGGAGACAAGCGGATGCTGAGTCTCGCTTGCCTTTATTGCAGACCAGCTTGGCCGCCTGGTTTTGTAAAATCTGTAGGCGGGAGAAAAGTTGCTCGTTCATTCCTTCGAAAAGTGCGTTGCCGTAATCAAGGCGGCTGACTAAGAGGGCTTGGGTGACTGTGCGTCGACAATCCAGGGGTATCCAGGGAAAGATTTCATTTGGTATTCAAGGGATTATAATTGGTAAAACAGCTTACTTCACATGCTCTCTGAGGTTTTAGCCTAAGACTGCGGGCCCATGCTACCACTAGGATAGCTTGTCTATAAGGTTGACTTTACAACCGCCATCGATAAGGGTTGTTTAGACTGGTTCAAGGTGCCCATTAGAATAGTGGACATCATATGCCAGGCTAACTTCTCACGTTGGTGTGCAGCGGATGGGATAAGAGCTTGCTGTTGTTTTACCATACAATCTTAAGATATCACTTGAAAGATCACATGAAGGTACCTAGAGGCACATATAAATCAAGTCTTATAATACTTAAGTTCTACTGAACTTAGCTGTTATAGAGCAAAGGGCTTAACACACCCAGACTACAACTCCTAGAGAGGTTTAGTAGATAACACTTAGTGTAGGTGGGTACACACACCACACGTCACTAGTAAATGTCCTTTAGAGGAGAGCTCTAGTGGGTCTCTCCCCACAGAAGTTGACCCTCCCAGGGCACCTTCTAGATATGACACATTCACTTTTAATGAACTTAGAAGTTTGTGTTCACTCAGGAGACTGAGACAAGGACAGAGTCCAACCCTAAGACACCTAATAGATCTCTTAGTGGAGTATGATGCTGAGAAGGCAGCAACCCCAGAACAGACAGGTAGTGGAGGGGGGGGGGCATCCCTCAACAGAAGACTCCAGGGATGACCATCCAGTGAGTGCTGATGATGAAGAGGATGCTGATCAGGTTCATGTTGGAGAACTGAACCAGATCAACCTAAGACTTCATGGGGCTGGAGAAGAGAGAATCCAATCCAGACCCTCAAGGAGACTCAACACTGAGCCCAGAAGGAGGACATCACTTTCCAGTGAATCCAACCACTCTGGTGACTCACTAGGGTCAGAGGCCTCAGCTCTCAGGAGAATGACGTCCCCTGAGAGAAGAGAACATAAAGCAAGGATGAGAGAAACCAAACTTAGGATCAAGAGGCAAGAAATTGCCCTTGAGAAAGAGACCCTGGCTCTTGAGAGAGAGAGAGAGAAAATTGTGTGGACTAGAGTCCACTGGTGGCAGCATAATTCCTAGAGATAGGAAAATGTCAAATGACCATAAAAACCTAAATAAGATTGTCCCTCCCTACAAGAGTGGGGATGACATCCACAAATGGATAACTGCTTTAGAGAGGGCCGGCAAAGTACAGCAGGTACCCCAGAGTCAGTGGACAGCTATACCATGGCTCTCCTTTTCAGAAAAAGGCAGAGATAAGCTCCTCACAGTTAGTGATGAGGATGCTGACAACTACACTGCCCTGAAGAGTGCTCTGATTGATGGGTTTGGCTTAACCGCTGAACAGTATAGGTTGCTGTTCAGAGACACCCAGAAGACACAGACTCAGGACTGGACTGACTTTGTAGATTGTGCCACTGAGGCTCTGGAAGGCTGGTTACTGGACAGTAAGGTCAAAGACTATACAGGATTGTATAATTTGATTATAAGAGAACACATACTTAATAATTATCAGAACCAGTTGTTGCATCAATACCCGATTGACTCGGATCTGACCTCTCCCCTAGAATTGGGAAAGAAGGCAGACAAATGGGTCAGAACCAGAGTGAGGCAGAAGGTACAGAACCAAGGTGGTGATCAGAAGGAGCAAGACCAAAAGGGTAGGGAGAAAGCAAAAGACCAGAAGTCTTTGCCAGGTCCCCAAAAAGCTTCTAATGAGGGGGTTCCAAGAAATCCAAGAAGAAAGAAGGTCCAAAGAAACCCTGGTGCAATTTTTGTAAAAGTAATACTCACTGGTTCAGTGATTGCACCAAGAAGGAGACAGCTCCAGCCACCATTGCCCCCAAGGCAACTGTTCCCCCTAGTTCAGCAAATAGTGGTGGTTCTCAACAGAAGGGTGTAGTAGGGTTAACCCTGAGAACTGAAGTGGATTCTCGCCTAGTCAGAATACCCACTCAGGCTGTTCTTGTCTGGGATGTGGACATGGCTATGTCCTCTACTGTGAGCCCCAGTAACCTGGGCGAGTACAGACAGACTCCTTTGATTAATAATAAAGTGGCTCAGGCCTACAGGGACACATGTGCCAGTGTCACCATGGTGACGCCTAACTTTGTGGACCCTGGACGGATAATACTAGGTGACAATTACCTAGTGACCAATGCAAGCAATGTCACTACCACCCATAGTATGGCAATTGTTAATTTCTCCTAGGGGAGGGGTCACTGGCCTCAAAAGAGTTGTTGTTAGTTCAGACCTCCCTGTAGAATGTCTGCTTGGCAATGATCTAGAATCTTCAGTCTGGTCTGAAGTGGAGTATAGGACTCATGCAGAGATGCTGGGTATATCAGCACATGTCCTTGCTGTGACCAGGTCACAGGCCAAAAAGTGCAAAACTGAACAGGCCCTGGATCCTGAAACTATGGACCAGTTGCCTACCAAGGGAAAGAGCTGTAGGGTTAAGGCAGTGCCTAAGGATGAGCATCAGTCTTCCCAGGAAGCTGGCTGCGAGACCCAAGAAGGAACTGTCCTAGAAGAACTTGAGCCTGATCAGGTTGAGTTTCTTGGGACAGGGGGACTTTCCAGGGCAGGCCTGAGGCAGGTGCAATTGGACTGCCCCTCTCTTGAACCCAGACCTATAGATTGTAATAGTTGATCAAATCAGAAAATGAATAAATGTTCAAAACAAAAGCAACAATGATCAGTCTGCTATCTGTAACTCAAAGACTATATCTTTGAAAAAGAACCTTACACCACGGTTTAGAAAAATATATTCTTGTGTAATTTTCTGTATTCATTTTTTGCATTATTTTTGTCGATAAAAACATAGGTTGCCCCAAGGCGGGAACGTGCAAAAGAAAAGATGTGATTCAGGGGGGTGAAAACAAGTGAGGAGGAGAAAAGGAATTACACAGTAGTGATTAAGAGATAATTTTTATAATTTTAACAATCAATACAGAACACAAAATTCACCGTATTGAACACCTGGCCGACAAACCTAATTCATTTAAATTGTGATCAACAACATTGTAGTACACACGTATAAATGTCCTCAATCTTGCACTGTCTACAATGTTGGAAAAACAATGGTCCTAGGTGTATATATTGAAAATGTCGATGTTTCGACTCGACTTATTCCCAACCAGTGATTTGGACCTGGGGATTGCGAGTCTTCATCAGGACAAAGAGCAAAACGAGGCAACCAGGGAATATTGAATAACCCTAAAACAAAAGGAATTTGGAATTACTATCCGTGGTGTAAAAGTGAAGCCTATCCCCCACAATGGGTTTGGCAGTTTCTCTTACCCTTTGTAGTAGAGAAAAACGCTGCTGGGTGATCCGAATTCACCACATCTCGACAGGAATCCTGCAGAGACAAAATGGAATGGAATCCAGAATATATCTAGATAACCTGGTATGCAAATCCACCAATGGTAACTATTATTGCAGGGGTATCATTTTTACCTTGAAAACATATCTTGGTCCATGTCAAGGAGACGCTATTTTCACCTGCACATGTTTGGCCCTGGGCCAATTAAGGCCATCTAATGTACCCGACAGGAATGTTAGCAACATTTTTAGAAGTGGTAATACGTATTCACTGTGCAAGAATGAATTGTGAGGCCGTTTGTAGTCTCAGGTCGCCCCTCCTGGACTCTGTCCTTTATTTGGGGAAGTGTGGGACTGGGAGCTGCAAGAGAGCAGGGGAACCCTGCTGTTTGGAAGGACTGGAGCCTAAACTACAGCACAAAAACTGTTAAGAGACCCCACGACATGTGTGGCCCAATTGACTAGTATAGTTCTTAGCCCACAGCAATTTGAACGTGATCAATTGGAGGGGCACCCGTCTAATGGGAATGAAACTACAGGTCCCAGAAAGCAAAGAGTGATTGACTATATATACAACAGGACTGTATGGTGTTTTGATATACGGAAATGAGGCTCTTAACATTTTTGCTGCATCCTTTCCATCTGCTGGACTACGTATTGAACTTGAACAATGTCTTGACAGGCCCATTGACTTCCTACATAGGCCACAGGTTTCTGCCCCTTAAAATATTATGTTGATTAGTTGTAAATACTAGCCCTTCCATCTACAATGGATGTGAGAAGGAATGATGCATTCTGGTGCTTGGCAGCAAACACCGATGCGGGTGCCTGATTTTTACTTTAGAATGCTACCTAGAGGGATGGTGGCATGTGCGCGAAACTAGGTACAAACGCCTTCCAGTCTCGATAAAATGAATAAACCTGAATAAAACCTAGGAAACGTTGTTAGTAAACAGCCCCAAGGACAGCTGCATCTTCCTGGCATTGTTGATCTCAACCAATCCATGGCAGTGCACCTCCAATAACTACCATCCTGCGTCCTATGGCACCTGATGAAGAGGTGTCATGTCTCATGGGTCCAGGGGGCAGCGGTGCCCCGGTAGTGGTGCCTACATGGGCGCTAAATCATTCCAGGGAGAAATAGGGTCCCCTTGCACGAGGTTAGGATTAGAGTTGTGCTTCCGTAGAGTTGCAGGCACTTTAAACATGCCTATTTCAAAGTGGAATACTCTGCTGAAACAGTTTCTATTGATTTAAGGCTGAAAAAGAATGATTGCAAGCAAAATAAAGTGCAGCAATAATGCCGCTAAATTTCCATTTTTGTGCCGCTAAATTTGCAAATCTATGCCGCAATAATCTGGGGGGTCTGTATAGACATATGTTTTCACTGACTCCAAGTCAGACAAACTGGTGCACCCATGAGGTGGACACTGGTGACAGTCTGCCTGTGAAGAGTAAAATCTACAGGCAACCTGACCATGTCAGGGACTGTATCAGGACAGAGGTCCAAATGTTGTTGGAGTTGGGAGTTATTGAGCCCTCAGAGAGCCCCTGGGCCAGTCCAGTAGGCCTTGTGTCTAAACCTCACACCCAAGATGGTAAGAGAGAGATGAGGTTTTGTGTGGACTACAGAGGTCTCAATGCTGTCACTAGGACAGATGCCCACCCTGTACCAAGGGCAGATGAATTCATTGACAGATTGGCTTCTGCCAAGTTTTTGAGAACATTTGACCTAACAGATCAGACTAGCTGATGATGCAAAAGCTAAAATAGCATTCTCAAACCCAGGAGGACATTATCGATTTGTGGTAATGCCCTTTGGTCTGAAGAATGCACCTGCCACATTTCAAAGGTTGGTGAACCAAGTCCTCACAGGCCTGGATGACTACTGTGCAGCTTATCTTGATGATATTGCTGTCTTTAGCTCCACCTGGGAGAATCACCTGATCCTCCTGAAAAATGTTTTGGAGGCCCTGCAAAAGGCAGACCTAACTATCAAGGCGACTAAGTGCCAGATAGGGCAGAGTAAGGTTGTGTACCTGGGCCACCTTGTAGGTGGAGGTCAGGTTCAACCACTGGAGAGCAAGATCCAGACCATAAAGGACTGGACTCCTCCAACCACCCAGACACAGGTCAGAGCTTTCTTGGGCCTGTCTGGTTACTGCAGGAAGTTTATTAAGAACTATGGGTCCAATGTGACACCACTTAATGATTTAACCTCAAAGAAAATGCCAAAGAGAGTTCAGTGGACAGTAAGCTGTCAAAAAGCATTTGATGACCTGAAGCAGTCCATGTGCCCTGCACCCATTCTAAAAAGTCCAGATTACTCCAAAGAATTCATTGTCCAAACAGATGCTTCGAAACGCGCTGAGTGACTTGGCTTAAAATAAAAAAAACGCTGAAAAGGAATACTTGTGGCCCTGGCATCGTTTGTGGGAAACCGGCGAAGCGATTGTTGTTGAGAATTGGGGTTCGCGTCCCCGCCAAGGCGGGTTTCTGCGCGAACATTTAGCTGTAGGTTACACATATATAGACGTTGAGATGGACAAGGCAGGGGAAGAGAAATAAAGAGAAAGTTATTCGATGTTTACAAATGCAACGGTGAAAATCCTGAGATCGGTGCTTTGAATTTCACTGCTGGAGCAGGAATGCCCATGGTGAAAGGGGATTTGTAATTACAAATATTCAGCAACTAAAGCTACACTTTCAAGTGCTTTATGTATAAATCTTTTTATTGTAATGTTATGCACTAGTCCACTAAACCTAGAACACATAACCCATACCAGGATTTCCTGCAATGGGAATAACAAGCTGACTGGACAGCCACATAAAACCTTTTTGCAAGAAAAAATATAGACTCAAAAGCGAAACGAAATACCTTTATCAATGTGTGTTCAAGCTTCTTTTGATAGTACTTGGCTGGTGGACTAAATACAGCCTGGGCTTTTAGATGCTTTTGCCGGCCCCGGGTTCTGAAGGGTTAACACGATTAAATATTTTTTGGGCATCACACGGACTTCAATGACCCTAAAAGCGGTAATAAATTCAAATGTATTCCAAATAGGGAGCCCCAAATATGTGTTGCCCGGGCCCCACAAATCATTAGTATATCAACGAACTAGAAGTCCGCTTCATATGCTAGTTATGAATAAAACAACCACCTTACTTTAGGGAACAAAGTCCACAGTTCAATGTACAGAACTGTGGACAAAGGTGCTTAATAAAGACATGCATTCTGAGAGAAGAAACTAATATTGTTCTGTAAAAATATGCTTTTGTTTCCTCCTAGCATACCTCTCAATCCATTGCACAGACAACCTCCCACTGAATACAAACATTAAAAAACAAGGTCTGAGCAGGTATTTGTGAAAATGAGTAACAATTCCACACGGACCCATTCTGGACAAATGTATTACGTACAACGCATAAATTTACAACGCATGCACTTACAATGCAGTGTTTACATCGCAACATCCACTATAATACATTCCATTACATCGCATGACACTACATCCCGTTTTAAAAAACTACCTTTACAACGCATTTCATTACATTGCATACTACCTTTACAAAGCAAACCATTACAATGCATACCATTACATTGCATTAAAGGTAAGTATTGAATAGTATGGGGATACAAATAACTATTCTAACTGCAGGGGGTGCAACAGTAGGGTAAGTGTTGGACAGTGTAGTGGTAAACATTACTATTCTAACTCCGGGAGGTGCAACAGTAGGGTAAGTGTTGGATAGTGTAGGGGTAAAAATTACTATTCTAACTCCAATGGTATGCGTTGTAATGGTATGCATTGTAATGCCTGCATAGTAGTGAATTGCGATGTAGTATCATGCGTTGTAATGCCTGTGTTGTAGTGTCATGCGTTGTAAAGGATGTTGCGATGCAATGCCTGCGTTGTAAGTGTAGTGCGATGTAATGGTTGCGTTGTAAAGGTTGTTTCCCATTCTGGATATAAAGTAGTTAAGCACACACAGAGGCCATACTAAATCTTTGATGTATTATACCAAGGTCATAAAGGGACCCCCTTGCACAGTACACCTCAAGTCCTGAATTTCAGCAAGGATACATAGCATTCTGGGACATGTAGCTTGGATCTAAACACTGTTAATATGGGTGCTTAAATATCATAATGCAATGTTCTTTAAAGAGACATGGCTAAATGAAGGGATTCATATATAACAGTTGGCCATGGAGTCTCACAATTATTAAACATTACACATACACCTGCAGGCTACATCCCCTGATGATGGTGTGAGGCCAGTACACCTGCCCCCTGCACCCCCTGATGATGGTGTGAGGTCAGTACACCCTCAGCTGCACCCCCTGATGGTGGTGTGAGGTCACTACACCTGCCCCTGCACCCCCCCGATGATGGTGTGAGGCCAGTACACCTGCCCCCCTTCCCCCTGATGATGGTGTGAGGTCAGTATACCTGCCCCCTGCATCCCCTGATGATGGTGTGAGGCAAGTACACCTGCAGGCTGCACCCCCCAATGAAGGTGTGAGCTCAGTACACCTGCCCCCTGCACTTCTGATGATGGTGTGAGGTCAGTACACCTGCCCCCTGCATCCCCTGATGATGGTGTGAGGTCAGTACACCTGCCCCCTGCACTCCTGATGATGGTGTGAGGTCAGTACACCTGCCCCCCTGCACCCCCTGATGATGGTGTGAGGTCAGTACACCCCCAGGCTGCACTCCCTGGTGATGGTGCGAGGTCAGTACACCCCCAGGCTGCACCCCCTGTTGATGGTGTGAGACCAGTAAACCTGCCCCCTGCACCCCCTGATGATGGTGTGAGGTAAGTACACCTGCCCCCCTCCCCTCTGATGATGGTGTGAGGTCAGTACACCTGCCCCCCCCCCTCCCTGGTGATGGTGTGAGGTCAGTACACCTGCCCCCCCTCCCCCCTGATGATGGTGCTAGGTCAGTACACCTTCCCCCCCTCCCCCCTGATGATGGTGTGAGGTCAGTGCACCCCCAGGCTGTGTTCACACCTCTTAGGTTGCCGATGGTTGTGAGAGGCTCACTTACCTCTGCTGTGTCTACAATTGAAAATGAAGGTAACTGCAGCCAGGGCTCCTCCTTCCACTGGACAGACAGACCATCAGGGCTCCTCCTCTCCACTGGACAGACAGACAGACCCCCAGGGCTCCTCCACTCCACTGGACAGACAGACAGACCCTCAGGGGCTCCTCCTCACCACTGGACAGACAGACAGACCCTCAGGGCTGCTCCTCCACTCCACTGGACAGACAGACAGACCCTCAGGGCTCTTCCTTCCACTGGACAGACAGACAGACCCTCAGGGCTCCTCCTCTCCACTGGACAGACAGACAGACAGACCCTCAGGGCTCTTCCGTCCACTGGACAGACAGACAGACAGACCCTCGGGGCTCCTCCTTCCACTGGACAGACAGACCCTCAGGGCTCCTCCTTCCACTGGACAGACAGACCCTCGGGGCTCCTCCACTCCACTGGACAGACAGACAGACCCTCAGGGCTCCTCCTCTCCACTGGACAGACAGACAGACCCTCAGGGCTCCTCCTTCCTCTGGACAAACTGACAGACCCTCAGGTGCTCTGGACCTCGCTGCTGGTGCTGACTCTGCCCCCGCTGACCCGGGCACTGTTCTACCTGCAGGCCCGAGGAACCAATCACCACCCGATACTAGAGGAGACTTTGCCGCCGCTGACCCGGAAGCAGACATGTGTGATAGGAGGGGGCGGGGTCATGTTATCCTTGGAGGAATGCTCCCTCTGCACTCCGCTGCTGGTGCTGACTCTGCCCCCGTGACCCGGACACAGTTCGCCTCATGTGTTTCCAACAGTGAAGGAGAAGAGAAGAGACCATGAGAGAGGAGAGAGGGTGAGACTGAGAGGAGGGGGGGGGGGGCAGGGGGGAGGAGGAGGGGGAGAGGGGGGGGGGAAGAAAGGGGAGAGAGGGGGAGGGGCAGAGGAGGGAGGGAGGGGGGCAGGGGGGGAGGAGGGGGGAGAGGTGAGGGGGAGGAGGAGGCAGGGAGGGGGGCAGAGGAGGGAGGGGGGGCGAGGGGGGAGAGAGGAGGGAGGGAGGGAGAGGAGAAGGGGGGAGGTGAGTCCATGGGAGGGGAGGGGAGGTGAGTCCAGGGGGGGAGAGGGGAGGTGAGTCCAGGGGGGGAGAGGGGAGGTGAGTCCAGGGGGGGAGAGGGGAGGTGAGTACAGGGAGGAGGGGGGAGGTGAGTCCAGGGGGGAGAGGGAAGGTGAGTCCAGGGGTGTAGAGGGGAGGTGAGTCCAGGGGGGGAGGGGAGGTGAGTCCAGGGGGGGGGAGGGGAGGTGAGTCCAGGGGGGGAGAGGGGAGGTGAGTACAGGGAGGAGGGGGGAGGTGAGTCCAGGGGGGAGAGGGAAGGTGAGTCCAGGGGTGTAGAGGGGAGGTGAGTCCAGGGGTGTAGAGGGGAGATGAGTCCAGGGTGTAGAGAGGAGGTGAGTCCAAGGGTGCAGAGGGAAGGTGAGTCCTTGGGTATAGAGGGAAGCTGAGTCCAGGGGTGTAGAGGGGAGGTGAGTCCAGGGGTGTAGAGGGGAGGTGAGTCCAGGGGTGTAGAGGGGAGATGAGTCCAGGGTGTACAGAGGAGGTGAGTCCAGGGGTGTAGGGAGGAGGTGAGTCCAGGGGTGTAGAGAAGAGGTGAGTCCAGAGGGGAGGTGAGTCCAGAGGGGAGGTGAGTCCATGGGATGGGAGGGGAGGTGAGTCCAGGGGGGAAAGGGGAGGTGAGTCCAGGGGTGTCGAGAGGAGGTGAGTCCAGGGGTGTAGAGAGGAGGTGAGTCCAGGGGTGTAGAGGGGAGGTGAGTACAGGAGGAGGTGAGTCCAGAGGGTGTAGAGGGGAGGTGAGTCCAGGGGGAGAGGGGAGGTGAGTCCAGGGGTGGAGAGGGGAGGTGAGTCCAGGGGTGGAGAGGGGAGGTGAGTCCAGGGGTGTAGGGAGGAGGTGAGTCCAGGGGTGTAGAGAGAAGGTGAGTCCAGGGGTGTAGGGAGGAGGTGAGTCCAGGGGTGTAGAGAGGAGGTGAGTCCAGGGGTGTGGGGGGTAGAGAGGAGGTGAGTCCAGGGGCGTAGAGAGGAGGTGTGTCCAGGGGTGTAGAGGGGAGGTGATTACAGGGGGAGGTGAGTCCAGAGGGTGTAGAGAGGAGGTGAGTCCAGAGGGGAGAGGGGAGGTGAGTCCAGGGGAGGTGAGTCCAGGGGTGTAGAGAGGAGGTGAGTCCAGGGGTGTAGAGAGGAGGTGAGTCCAGGGGTGTAGAGGGGAGGTGAGTACAGGGGGAGGTGAGTCCAGAGGGTGTAAAGGGGAGGTGAGTCCAGGGGGAGAGAGTTAAGGTGATTCCAGGTGTGTAGAGATGAGGTGAGTCCAGGGGTGTAGGGAGGAGGTGAGTCCAGGGGTGTAGAGGGGAGGTGAGTCCAGGGGTGTAGAGGGGAGGTGAGTCCAGGGGTGTAGAGGGGAGGTGAGTCCAGGGGTGTAGAGGGGAGGTGAGTCCAGGGGTGTAGAGGGGAGATGAGTCCAGGGTGTACAGAGGAGGTGAGTCCAGGGGTGTAGGGAGGAGGTGAGTCCAGGGGTGTAGAGAAGAGGTGAGTCCAGAGGGGAGGTGAGTCCAGAGGGGAGGTGAGTCCATGGGATGGGAGGGGAGGTGAGTCCAGGGGGGAAAGGGGAGGTGAGTCCAGGGGTGTCGAGGGGAGGTGAGTACAGGGGTGTAGAGAGGAGGTGAGTCCAGGGGTGTAGAGAGGAGGTGAGTCCAGGGGTGTAGAGGGGAGGTGAGTACAGGAGGAGGTGAGTCCAGAGGGTGTAGAGGGGAGGTGAGTCCAGGGGGAGAGGGGAGGTGAGTCCAGGGGTGGAGAGGGGAGGTGAGTCCAGGGGTGGAGAGGGGAGGTGAGTCCAGGGGTGGAGAGGGGAGGTGAGTCCAGGGGTGTAGGGAGGAGGTGAGTCCAGGGGTGTAGAGAGAAGGTGAGTCCAGGGGTGTAGGGAGGAGGTGAGTCCAGGGGTGTAGAGAGGAGGTGAGTCCAGGGGTGTGGGGGGTAGAGAGGAGGTGAGTCCAGGGGCGTAGAGAGGAGGTGTGTCCAGGGGTGTAGAGGGGAGGTGATTACAGGGGGAGGTGAGTCCAGAGGGTGTAGAGAGGAGGTGAGTCCAGAGGGGAGAGGGGAGGTGAGTCCAGGGGAGGTGAGTCCAGGGGTGTAGAGAGGAGGTGAGTCCAGGGGTGTAGAGAGGAGGTGAGTCCAGGGGTGTAGAGGGGAGGTGAGTACAGGGGGAGGTGAGTCCAGAGGGTGTAGAGGGGAGGTGAGTCCAGGGGGAGAGAGTTAAGGTGATTCCAGGTGTGTAGAGATGAGGTGAGTCCAGGGGTGTAGGGAGGAGGTGAGTCCAGGGGTGTAGAGGGGAGGTGAGTCCAGGGGTGTAGAGGGGAGGTGAGTCCAGGGGTGTAGCGGGGAGGTGAGTCCAGGGGTGTAGAGAGGAAGTGAGTCGAGAGGGGAGGTGAGTCGAGAGGGGAGGTGAGTCCATGGGAGGGGAGGGGAGGTGAGTCCAGGGGGGGAGAGGGGAGATGAGTACAGGGAGGAGGGGGGAGGTGAGTCCAGGGGGGAGAGGGAAGGTGAGTCCTTGGGTGTAGAGGGGAGCTGAGTCCAGGGGTGTAGAGGGGAGGTGAGTCCAGGGGTGTAGAGGGGAGGTGAGTCCAGGGGTGGAGAGGGGAGATGAGTCCAGGGTGTAGAGAGGAGGTGAGTCCAGGGGTGCAGAGAGGAGGTGAGTCCAGGGTGTAGAGAGGAGGTGAGTCCAGGGGTGCAGAGAGGAGGTGAGTCCAGGGTGTACAGAGGAGGTGAGTCCAGGGGTGTAGGGAGGAGGTGAGTCCAGGGGTGTAGAGAAGAGGTGAGTCCAGAGGGGAGGTGAGTCCAGAGGGGAGGTGAGTCCATGGGATGGGAGGGGAGGTGAGTCCAGGGGGGAAAGGGGAGGTGAGTCCAGGGGTGTCGAGGGGAGGTGAGTACAGGGGTGTAGAGAGGAGGTGAGTCCAGGGGTGTAGAGAGGAGGTGAGTCCAGGGGTGTAGAGGGGAGGTGAGTACAGGAGGAGGTGAGTCCAGAGGGTGTAGAGGGGAGGTGAGTCCAGGGGGAGAGGGGAGGTGAGTCCAGGGGTGGAGAGGGGAGGTGAGTCCAGGGGTGGAGAGGGGAGGTGAGTCCAGGGGTGTAGGGAGGAGGTGAGTCCAGGGGTGTAGAGAGAAGGTGAGTCCAGGGGTGTAGGGAGGAGGTGAGTCCAGGGGTGTAGAGAGGAGGTGAGTCCAGGGGTGTGGGGGGTAGAGAGGAGGTGAGTCCAGGGGCGTAGAGAGGAGGTGTGTCCAGGGGTGTAGAGGGGAGGTGATTACAGGGGGAGGTGAGTCCAGAGGGTGTAGAGAGGAGGTGAGTCCAGAGGGGAGAGGGGAGGTGAGTCCAGGGGAGGTGAGTCCAGGGGTGTAGAGAGGAGGTGAGTCCAGGGGTGTAGAGAGGAGGTGAGTCCAGGGGTGTAGAGGGGAGGTGAGTACAGGGGGAGGTGAGTCCAGAGGGTGTAGAGGGGAGGTGAGTCCAGGGGGAGAGAGTTAAGGTGATTCCAGGTGTGTAGAGATGAGGTGAGTCCAGGGGTGTAGGGAGGAGGTGAGTCCAGGGGTGTAGAGGGGAGGTGAGTCCAGGGGTGTAGAGGGGAGGTGAGTCCAGGGGTGTAGCGGGGAGGTGAGTCCAGGGGTGTAGAGAGGAAGTGAGTCGAGAGGGGAGGTGAGTCGAGAGAGGAGGTGAGTCCATGGGAGGGGAGGGGAGGTGAGTCCAGGGGGGGAGAGGGGAGATGAGTACAGGGAGGAGGGGGGAGGTGAGTCCAGGGGGGAGAGGGAAGGTGAGTCCTTGGGTGTAGAGGGGAGCTGAGTCCAGGGGTGTAGAGGGGAGGTGAGTCCAGGGGTGTAGAGGGGAGGTGAGTCCAGGGGTGGAGAGGGGAGATGAGTCCAGGGTGTAGAGAGGAGGTGAGTCCAGGGGTGCAGAGAGGAGGTGAGTCCAGGGTGTAGAGAGGAGGTGAGTCCAGGGGTGCAGAGAGGAGGTGAGTCCAGGGGGGAGGTGGGAGGTGAGTCCAGGGGTGTTATTATTATTATTAATATTATTATTATTATTATTATTATTGCATTTATTGAGCGCACAGCTACCTGGAGGTTTCCCGGCGCTTGCCTTGGGAACCCGTCCTGGCTTTTCCCTGTGAGATAGCCCCTACAGGGCATCCCCAAGGTGAAAGCCAGGCAGAGCCGTTGTGGAGATCAAGCAAGCTTAATGCCCAGAGTTGCAGAGTGAGAACCCATGATTAGAGCAGGCACCGAAGCGAGAATTATCAAGTCCGTGGACATTTGAGCTCAAGACCCTGCCGCGTCGGGAATTGAACCCTGGTCCCGGGTCTGACCTCAGCTTCCGGGTCTGCCTGCTCTACACCGTGAGCCACACTTGAGAGGAGGTGAGTCCTGGGGGGAGAGGGGAGGTGAGTCCAGACGGTGTAGAGGAGAGGTGAGTCCAGGGGTGTAGAGAGGAGGTGAGTCCAGGGGTGTAGATGGGAGGTGAGTACAGGGGGAGGGGGGAGGTGAGTCCAGAGTGTGTAGAGGGGAGGTGAGTCCAGGGGGAGAGAGTGAAGGTGAGTCCAGGAGTGTAGAGAGGAGGTCAGTCCAGGGGTGTAGAGGGGAGGTGAGTCCAGGGGTGTAGAGAGGAGGTGAGTCCAGAGGGGAGAGGGGAGGTGAGTCGAGAGGGGAGGTGAGTCCATGGGATGGGAGGGGAGGTGAGTCCAGGGGGGGAATGGGGAGGTGAGTCCAGGGGTGTCGAGGGGAGGTTAGTACAGGGAGGAGGGGGGAGGTGAGTCCAGGGGGGAGAGGGGAGGTGAGTCCTTGGGTGTAGAGGGGAGCTGAGTCCAGGGGTGTAGAGGGGAGGTGAGTAGAGGGGAGGTGAGTCCAGTGGTGTAGAGGGGAGGTGAGTCCAGTGGTGTAGAGGGGAGGTGAGTCCAGGGGTGTAGAGAGGAGGTGAGTCCAGGGGTGTAGAGGGGAGGTGATTCCATGGGTGTAGAGGGGAGGTTAGTCATGGGGTGTAGAGGGGAGGTGAGTCAAGGGGTGTAGAGAGGAGGTGAGTCCAGGGGTGTAAAGTGGAGGTGAGTCCAGGGGTGCAGAGAGGAGGTGAGTCCAGGGTGTAGAGAGGAGGTGAGTCCAGGGGGAAGAGGGGGAAGAGGGGGGGTGGGTGTAGAGGGGAGGTGAGTCCAGGGGTGTAGAGAGGCGGTGAGTCCAGGGGTGTAGAGGGGAGGTGAGTACAGGGGGAGAGGGGAGGTGAGTCCAGACGGTGTAGAGGGGAGGTGAGTCCAGGGGTGTAGAGGGGAGGGGAGTCCAGGGGTATAGAGGGGAGGTGAGTCCAGGGGTGTAGAGGGGAGTTGCATCCAGGGGTGTAGAGGGGAGGTGAATCCAGGGGGGGAGAGGGGAGGTGAGTCCAGGGGTGAAGAGGGGAGGTGAGTCCAGGGAGGGATAGAGGGGAGGTGAGTCCAGAGGGGAGAGGGGAGGTGAGTCCAGGGGGGAGAGGGGAGGTAGGTCCTGGGGGAGGTGAGTCCAGGGGGGGGAGAGGGGAGGTGAGTCCAGAGGGTGGAGAGGGGAGGTGAGTCCAGGGTGGAGAGGGGAGGTGAGTCCAGGGTGGAGAGGGGAGGTGAGTCCATAGGGTGGAGAGAGTAGGTGAGTCTAGAGGGGAGCTCTATTGACCTAATTAACTAAAAGGCAGAGGGGCTTTGAGCAGCCATGTCTCCTGACAGTTGTTCAGACTGACATTGCTTTTATGCCGGATGTCCTGTAGCAGATCTTTGGTTATAAGAGCTTTAGACCTAAGAGGTATCTTCGCCTGAAGGGATGACAGAATATCATCTCTTGTAACTGATTCATATTTAGGTTTTCCTAATTACCCTACATTTTGTGTTGTACAATGTTTGAAAGCGTATGAGCTTTGCTCATTGGGATTCAAGCAAGATGCTGAAGGCCATTTGTTGATTGCCAAGAGCCATTTGGTCCTGTCAGATCAGCTGATCTGGTCAGATGGGTTGGGCATTTTATGGCAGAAGACGGGGTTGACATGAGTAAATTTGGGCACACTCAGTCAGGGGCTCAGTTGTGTCCAAAACATTTTTATTATGCGCCAGGTTAGGTTATCTAATGATTGTATAGGTTGGTCATCTGATTTTACTTTCAAGACATTTTATTATAAACCAATATCCAATGTGCCATCTGTGCTCGTTGACCAGCTTTAAACAAGCGTAATCTCAGCCTCCGGTCCTGACATAGAATAAAAAATGATCCAGCTCCAGCACCAAGAATTTTCAATTCTATTAAGGGCACAGGATGAGGATTATCCCAGTGTTAGTCAACATGTGCATTCAATGTGAATTAGGTCCTGAATATTATGTTGGTGTTGGGTATACTCCATCTCAACAGTGACAGAATATACATACCGCCATCATGAGGGTCCATCTGCTTGATTTAAATGCAGGTGGGGCTTCAGTGTGTCCATAATGTGACTACTTTGTCTCCGCCGTGCCATAACTTCTCCAACAGCCCTCAGGAGTAAGGGCCATTGGAGAAATGGTTACATGCACGTCCAGTTTAGATCCTGGACATGCAGTAACTTTATGCTGTTTCTTAACGCCAGAAGGAACAATAAAAGCATTATAATGCTCCACTCACCATGGGAGAAGACTCTCATGGCGAAAGGAGCATTATATTTTTTGTTTACAAAAAGAATCTCTAGTTTCTGGGTTTTCTTTTTGCAAACAATAAACAATTACTCCATGCTACAGGGCTGCGTCCTGCTGGCACAGCCCCGTAGAAGAGAGTAATACACATTGCCAGGAACCGCCGTCATATTTTGATAAATTACTGCCTGCTCGGCAGTCATTCATAAATTAGGTGGACGGCTCTCCACCATGGGTATGAAGTAATCTATTCCGTTCCCTAAGCAAAACTGCAGGCCATCCTCCAAGTAATGAATCAAGCCCATAATATTATATTCCATGATTGTGTCTGGTTTGAATATGTTCATTTGAAGTCCATCTCTGTTCTTTGAATGTTCTGTTTTGGGTTGGGCGTTACCTTGTTTGATGTACTGAGCAGAAGGCAGGAAAGGCCTCTTTAGGAAGTGGCCAGGTCTTATGGGCATTGCTCCATTACCAGGTTGGATCTGTGGTTCTTCTGGAGTTGCTGTCTTTAGTGACACAAGTTTCACTTGCATGACCTCCTGGAGGGTTCTACTCTATAGTGCAATTCCGGATCGTTACAATTACGTTGGATTACTGTGACTTTTCGTTCTTCTTGAAGTGAAGTTCCAAATTGTTGATCCTTTGTTCAATTGAGCAAAGAGAGAGGAATAGTTTTGGTGCCTCTGATTGATGAAGGGACATGTATGCGCTGATAAGTCACTGAATTGATGGTAAATGTAGTTTTTGTGTTTGACTGTCTTAATGGTCGCTGCGAATATTGCAGCAAAGATTGAAAAGCATAATCCTCACCTTCGTATAGTTAATAGAATTGATAGTTCTTGACACAAAACTCGCTAAACCTTTTATCCTTCTAAATCTTCTGTTACGTTGTACACTCCCAGCAAATGAACAGTTTCAACTCACAGAAAGCCCTTTAAATGTTCAATTATGGCATGCACTCCAGTAAGCGTGACCAGCTTCCTGTTTAAGATGCATATATGATACCCCTCCATCTCTAGGACTCTCCGAGGCCACATGTCATGTGTTTACTATGTACTACAGGAAAGGAATTAGTTTATAGCATTCTTCATCCAGACAACCGTCATCGCAAATGTACTATCAAAAGTTCCCATGCTTCTTTGTTTAAAAAAAACATACTTTATTGATTTTTATGCTGAACAATCCAGCGAGACAGCGAATCATATGTAACAAAATACATATCGGAGTTTCCTACTGTAATCAGAGGGCGATCATTACAACTTACTTCTATTCTGTAAAGAGGTGTTACCTCCGTAGAAGATGCAGTGACTGTGTTGTAACTCGTAGTAGCAGTGCTGGTGTCACTGGTATATTCATTCGTTCGACATCAACTTAACCTACCTCCGCCTTCCTATACCTTACAACATAAACATTCCCACCCCTCCCTTCCCTAGACTCCCTCCACCTCCGCCTTCCTATACCTTACAACATAAACATTCCCACCCCTCCCTTCCCTAGACTCCCTCCTGTCCTCCCATGAGCAGATAAATAATTGGTTTAGTCCCTGTTTGTATGTATATTTCCAATGAATTGGTTTACAGCTGTGCGTGTATCTGGTTTATTAATGTTTGGGGGGATCTGCTTTTGGTTTTCTAAGTTTTATATTGGTGGGTGAGTATCTAAACTACAGCCTCTTAATGTAATGAAGCTTCAGAGGATATAAGGAGTTCACGCACTGCGGCCCATTCTAGTGAAATAGGGGTCTTTCTTAATCCCCTGGTTTCCTCCTTCCTTATTGCCATGCTTTCGGCCCTTCCCCTTCTGACTCCTTCTCCATGCCAGGTGAGCACTGCAGGGGGCAATGCGGATTTCCACCTCATAGTAATTGAGGGTTTTTCCAATATTAGGGCTAAGTTCGGGTTGCACTGTTTGTTTCTTGCGTTTACGGCGCAGTTCTAGTATACAGTATTCAGCGGTGGGTCCCCCTATTCTGTTCGTAACAGTTCCTTAGACCTTCATCACATTTGCCCAGAAGGGGACCATCGAGGACAAGCCCATAACATATGTAGCAGATCAGCAGCCTGTGCAAAGCATTGGGGACAGTGATCCCCCACCTCCGGGTACATCTTTTTTTAATCGGTGCGGTGTAAGCTAGGCCCTATGTAACACCATGTGTTGATAAAGTATTAATTTGGCATTGCAGGATAACTCTTTGGGGGATTCTACTGTGATGTCCCATTCTTTGTCAATTGTTTCTTTACCTATATCAGTGCTCCACTTTTCTCTGAGCGCCTCCAGTGAAACTGCGCGTGGGAGTGAATTCCCTTGTACAGCCATAGGGTTAAATGCCTTCCATTGCCTATAAGGTGTAATGTATGTACTAAATTGTGTGTGGGGGGCTCTCTGCTATCTGGTGCCTAGTTCCGTCTAATGTACCAACTGATGCCGCATGTAGAATGTAAAGGGACTTTGGTACCCCTTGCTTTCTAACAAAGTTCTCATGGTCGAATAAAACACTGTCAGTGAACAGCCTCCCAACCGTGTTCACACCTTCTCCTGTCTATCTGGAGATGCTTCTAGTTTTTATTACTCTTGTTTGTGTGGGGATCCCTAACCATGGAACATTAGGGGCTCAGGGGAGTAACCTCTTAGTGTATTGGATTGTTTTTTTTCAATACCTGAGGGCTGTTTTCAGCAAAGGGAGAGCCGTTATTGGGGTCCTTCCTCCAGGCAATAACAGGGTATGGAGGGTCCTCTGGTCTGGTGTCTGTTGCGTCATCCCTGTCTCATGGAGGGTCCTCTGGTCTGGTGTCTGTTGCGTCATCCCTGTCTCATGGAGGGTCCTCTGCTCTGGTGTCTGTTGCGTCGTCTCTGTCTCATGGAGGGTCCTCTGCTCTGGTGTCTGTTGCGTCGTCCCTGTCTTATGGGGGGTCCTCTGGTCTGGTGTCTGTTGCGTCATCCCTGTCTCATGGAGGGTCCTCTGCTCTGGTGTCTGTTGCGTCGTCCCTGTCTCATGGGGGGTCCTCTGGTCTGGTGTCTGTTGCGTCATCCCTGTCTCATGGAGGGTCCTCTGCTCTGGTGTCTGTTGCGTCATCCCTGTCTCATGGAGGGTCCTCTGCTCTGGAGTCTGTTGCGTCATCCCTGTCTCATGGAGGTTATGACCTGCAGTCCAGTCTGATAGCCATTGAAGTTGACTCGCATAGCAGTGTGCCTTAAAGTCCGGGACCCCCAAGCCTCTCTGGTCAGTACTCAGCTGAATTTTCAGGAGCCCCACTCTCCTGCGGCCCCACCCCATATTGATTCTAAAAGCAGCGTGTTCAAGGTCTTGAAGATGGTTTTTGGTACTACTACTAAGGGCAGATTTGTGAAATAATATAGCAGTCTTGGTAGCATAACCATTTTTGAAATGGCAGCTCTCCCGCCACCGAAAGTGGTAATAAGGTCCAGAATGCGATCTGATTTTAAGTGCCTTGGTTGCACGTAATAGGTTCCCGTCCAGTAGTTCCTGCATTCCCCCATATATTTGTATGCCGAGGTATTTGAAAGTAGTAGGCTCAACTGGGAATGCCCAGGGGCCAAAGCGGATCGGCTCTACCCGTGCTGTGTCATTGAAATAGTAGGCATACGATTTGGACTCAGTCATGGAAAGGCCTGAAAGACTTTGGAAGGGAACAAATATACTTGGGATGGGCTCGAGATCACCCTGTAGTTGTTTAAATAAAGAATAATATCATCTGCGTATGATGAGGGAATATGGTTGGTGTTTCCGATCTTCATAACCTTTTCTGTTGCAACAGAGCGTAGTTTGATGGCTAATGTTTCGAGTGCTAATATGAATAAAAGCGGAGACAGCGGGCATCCCTGACTCGTGCCTACAGGCTACCGCATAGGACTGTGAAATGTGGGCACCCGTGCGGGCCCGTGCAGTAGGTGCCGTGTATAATAAGTTAACCCATCTCACAAACTCCTGCTGGATAACAAATTTCGAACGGGCAGTTAGCATGTATTTCCAGCTTAGTGTGTCAAAAGCTTGCCTCAGGTTTAGGGAGATTTAACCAACTCCAGTGATATCCGCAGTTCTAGAAGTCAATACGCGGTATAGTCGCCTAATACTGAGGGAGGTGTTATGGGCAAGTTCAAGTTCAAGTTCAGGAATTTGTATAGCGCACTACTCACCCAGAGGGTCTCAAGGCGCTTGTGGGAGGGGGTGCATTATTTATCGAATAGCTAAGTTTTAAGTTCCTTTCTGAAGGAGATGTGGTTCTGTGTGAGGCGGAGGTGAGTGGGGAGAGAATTCTAGGTCTTGGCAGCCAAGTAGGAGAAGGATCTGCCGCCCATGGTGGATTTTCGGATGCGCGAGACTGCGGCGAGGGCTTGATTGGAGGATCTTAGTTGGCGGGTGGGTGTGTAGAAGGACAGTCGTGTGTTGAGGCATTCGGGTCCTAGTTTGTAGAGGGCCTTGTGTGCGTGGGTGAGGAGACGGAACGTTATTCACTTGTTGACGGGAAGCCAGTGGAGGTCTTTCAGGTGGCTGGTAATGTGGGCTTGGCGAGGGATGTCCAATATGAGTCTGGCTGATGCATTTTGGATGCGTTGGAGTTTTTTCTGTAATTTGGCTGTGGTCCTGGCATAAAGGGTGTTACCATAGTCCAGTCGGCTGGTGACTAGTGCGTGGGTGATGGTCTTTCTTGTTTCGGCGGGGATCCAACGGAAATTTTTTTTGAGCATACGAAGTACGTTGAAGCAAGAGGATGAGACGGCGTTGACTTGTCTGGTCATCGAGAGGGAGGAGTCTAGGATGGAGCCTAGGTTACGTGCGTGGTCTGTGGGTATGGGTGCTGTGCCCAGGGCCGGTGGCCACCATGAGTCGTCCCAGGCAGAGGGGGATGGCCCTAGGATGAGGACTTCCGTTTTGTCCGAGTTAAGTTTCAGGCGGCTGTTTTTCATCCATTCGGCTACTTCTTTCATGCCTTCATGAAGATTGGTTTAGGCGGTGTTAGGGTCTTTGGTGTAGATGGTTGCAGGAGCAGTGAAATCGGAAGCGCAGTTATTCTTAAAAGGTGAGGAGCAGTTTATCAGTAAAGCGCAACAATACCAGTCTCGGGCAGGGCAGGGAGCTGCGTGAGGAGTGGCCGCTTCTGTGGAGCACAGGCATGAAACAGCATTGATCTATGTTTATTAGTTCTGGCAAATATTGAAGAAGTCTACAGGAAGGATAATATTTTTCTTAATATTTTATATTTGGTGTTTAATAAAGAGAGAGGTCGGTATCTGGACATGTCCCTAGGGTTCCTGCCTGGTTTTGGGAGGGAAGTGACCAGTGCCTGCCGTGTAGTAAGAGGGAGGGACCCTGTGTCTAGTGATTCCTGATACAGGCGCCCTCATTGGGGGACCAATGCCGCCGAGAATATCTCCTAAAACTCTACCGGGTGGCCGTCCAGGCCTGGGGTTTTGTTTCTTGGGATGTTCTTTTATCGTTTCTGTAATAATTTTTTTTTACATGGGTTCTGCTAACTCTTTTTGGTGCACTTCTAGTAATTGGGGTAATACGAGACCATATAGGAACGCCTCCAATGCATCTTCCTTGGGATCGCTAGGTGATGCATATCATTTCATGGTTTCATAATACTTCATAAATGCTGTATTTATGTTTGATTGCGTGTTTACTGTGGTTCCCTCAATCGTATTGCTCTCTTGTATGAGGGTGGAGGATGGAGCATCTTTCAAAGTCCTGGCCAGGAGAGAGCCAGCCTTATCGGCCTCTGCATGTTGTTTTTGTGTATATGTTCGATAATCTATGACTCGTAGTCACTTTAATAGCCCAGCATGTGTGATGTGAACCTCTTGTAGAGAAGTGTGGCTCAATGGTTAGAGCAGCAGACCCTGATGCAGAGGTCTAGTCCGGGACCGGGGTTCAATTCCCCGCCTCGGTGGGTCTTGGGCTCAAAATTCTACGGACCTGATAATTCTCGCCTCGGTGCCTGTTCCAGTCATGGAATCCCACTCTGCAACTCTGGGCAATAGCTTGCTTAATCTCCACAACGGCCCCCACAACGCTAAGGATGCCTGGCCTCCACCTTGGGGGTGCCCAGGAGTGGACGCCTCACAGGGAAAGCCAGGATGGGTTCCACAGCGGTATTCGTACAAGCGTCTTGAGACCCTTGCGGGTGAGTAGTGCGCTATACAAGTATCAATTTACAAGTATCAATTTTTTCAATTTACTTGTAGGGCCGGTTCCCTTGAGGTCTCCGTGATTGCTGTCTGCTCCATTCTACTTTCTTTTTCTTTCAGCTCTCTATTAATCGTTTGTCGGGCTCCCAATGTTCTGCTGATAGCTACACCTCTAATAACTGTCTCAAATGCCTTCCCATTCTACTTGTCGGGATTCTGTAGTATCTGCATTTTCTGAGAAATAATTAGAAAGAGCTGTGGCGAGGGTGTTGCGAAATACAAAGTCTTCTAGTGTTTGGGGCTGCAGTCTCCATGTTGGGATTGGAGTAGGAATTTTCCCCCTGGAAAGTGTTACCTCTAGGGGTTTGTGCAACAAGGGGCAAAGAGCAAAATATCTTATCTATTCGTGTATGTAACATATGTGGGGGAGAGTAAAATGAATACTCCCAGCCGCACTGGTTTTTAGTGCGCCAAGCATCAGTTAGTGTCCATCCCTTCACCCTTCAATGCAGAGAGGCTGCTTGTTTCTTGGCACCTGTTCCTTGCAATGGAAGGTGAGAGCGATCGAAGCCTAGATCAAGGACTGCATTGTAATCCCCTACCAGAAGCCAGGGGTATTCTACCCAATCAGCTAGGATATTGTTACGGGTACCTAAGAATGTATCCTGCTCTGTATTTGGGGCGCATATGCTGCCAATCACTATATACATATTGTCTGGTGTACCGTGGATCAATACATATCTACTGTTCACATCCACTCTTTGGTCTAATGCAACAAACTGAGTGCCGTTTCTGATCCATACAGCAGCTCCCCTTGCGAAGGCAGAGTATGTTGTATGGTATATTTGAAGGGAGTGCCGTTTCTGATCCATACAGCAGTTTAGTAACCAGCTGGTTAGTGTGGCGCAGGTGGAGCGGAAGGCTTCCCTGGAAATGTAAGGACTGCCCCAGTGGGTGTGCGTCACCACTCGGTCTATGGCAGCCAAGATGGGTGCTCAAGAGGACCTGGAGCCTGAGAGAGCGGCCCAGATCCCTGCCTTAGAGAGGAGAGGGGGGGAGTACGGGCAGCCGGACCCCTCCAGCCCGTGGCCCAGGAGGCAAACCCTGACAGGGAGCCCTGGGACCTACCGGAAACAGATCGCGGAACGGAGTGACCTACCTGGCCCAGTGGCGACAAGAGGGTGGGCCTTCCAGGGAAGAGTTCTTCAGGAACAGCACATCTGCCCCTCCCTCATAGGCTAGCGGCAGCATGCCGCTCCCCAGGCGGCCGGCGACCAGTCCGAGTCCCACTGGATCTACTGGGAGAATGGCCTCTTATATAGTGAGCCTAAGTCTGCTGTGCTAGGTTCAGCCCGTATGTTGGTGGTACCCCTACCCTTTAGAGACTTCCTAATGGGTCTGGCTCATGACGTGCCTTTAGCTGGGCACCATGGGCAAGATAAGGACTACCACCGGCTTGTCACCCATTTCTATTGGCCCCGGATGCGCCAAAATGTAGGAACCCACTGCAAATCCTGTCAGACTTGCCAAGCAAGTGGAAAGAGTGGGGGAAAGCGCAAGGCTCCCCTCCAGCCCTTCCCGGTGGTCAGTACCCCCTTTGAGCGAATGGGGATCGACATTGTGGGGCCTCTGGATCCCAGGACAGCCATGGGCAACAGGTTCATCCTGGTCTTGGTGGACCATGCCACCCGGTACCCTGAAGCCATCCCCCTCTGAATGGTGACGGCCCCCGTGGTGGGGCGGGCCCTGATGGGGATATTCTCCCGTGTGGGATGCCCCAGTGAGGTAGTGAGCGACAGGGGGACCAACTTAATTTCTAAATACATGAAGTCCCTGTGGCAGGAGTGTGGTGTTACGTACAAGTTCATCACCCCGTACCATCCCCCAAGGCAATGGCCTGGTTAAGAGGTTTAACCGGACCCTCAAGGGCATGATCATGGGCCTCGAAGAGCCCTTGAGGCGTAAGTGGGATGTCCTCTTACCATGCCTCCTGTTTGCCTACAGGGAAGTACCCCACAAGTCCTTAGGATCCAGCCCTTTCGGGCTGCTCTATGGCCACCCCGTCCGAGGACTTCTAAGTCTGGTCAAAGAGGCTGAGAGACAGCCCCCCGGAATCCTCCCCAGGATGTATTCCGATACATACTGGCCTTAAGGAAGGGGACTCTGCAATTCAGGGAACTCGCTGAGGCGAACCTAGAAGCCAGCCAGGAAGAAATGAAATGCTGGTACAACCAGAATGCCACTCTGGTAGAGTTTCAACCTGGACAGCAAGTTTGGGTGATGGCCCCGGTGGAACCCTGCGCCCTCCAGGACAAGTGGACTGGTGCCTTCAAAGTGGTGGAGCGCAAGAGCCAGGTCACCTACCTGGTGGACGTGCAGTCTCCAAGGAACCCTTTAAGGGTCCCCCATGTGAACCGCTTCATGCCCCACTTTGAGAGGTCTGAAGTAGGCATGCTCCTAGCCACCGATGATGGAGTAGAAGAGGAAACTAAACCTCTACCTGATCTCCTGTGTGCTAAGGAAAAAGATGGCTCAGTAGAAGGGGTGATTCTCTCCCTCTCCCTGACCCCTGAACAGCACGAGGACTGTTGCCAGTTATTGAGACAGTTCTCTGATTTATTCTCTCTGGTCCCCAGTGTCACCGATTGGTGTGTCCACGATGTAGCCACAGGAGACAGCCCCCCTGTGCGACACAAAGCCTACCGAGTCCCAGACAGAGTCCGGACCTGCATTAAGGAGGAAGTCTCTAAAATGTTGGCTCTAGGGGTAGTTGAGTCCTCTGACAGTCCTGGGGCCAGACCAGTGGTCCTGGTCCCAAAGGCGGCGCACCTGGTACCACCCCCAAACTAAGGTTCTGCGTGAATTACCGTGGACTCAATGCCGTCACCCGGACGGACGCACACCCCATCCCCCGTGCAGATGAACTCATTGACCGCCTGGGATCTGCACACTACCTCAGCACCTTCGACCTGACCCCGGGGTACTGGCAAATCGCCCTCACAAAAGGGGCAAAGGAGAGGCCTTTTCCACCCCAGACGGACTCTACTAATTCCGGTTGATGCCTTTTGGGATGAAGAACGCCCCTGCCACCTTCCAGAGACTGGTCAACCGGGTACTGGCAGGGCTCGAGGAATTCAGCGCCGCCTACCTGGATGACATTGCAGTGTTCAGCACCGACTGGGGAGAACACTTGCGGCACCTCTGGGAGGTGTTGATGGCCCTGCGCCGAGCAGGCTTTACCATCAAGGCCAGTAAGTGCTAGATTGGGCAGGGGTCGGTGGTCTACCTAGGGCACCAGGTAGGGAGCGGCCAGCTGGCGCCCCTCCAACTCAAGATGGACGCCATCCTAGCTTGGGAACCACCCACGACCCAGACCAAGGTGAGGGCCTTCCTAGGCCTCTCCGGCTCTTACAGGAGATTCATCAAAGGGTATGGCAGCATGGTGGGACCACTGACAGAATTAACTTCCAAGAAACAGCTTAAAAGAGTAAATTGGACCCCCACTTGTCTGAAAGCTTTTGACACCTTGAAGACAGCCATGTGCACAGCCCCACTACTTCAGACACCTGACTACTCCCGGGAATTTGTTGTCCAGACAGACGCCTCAGAGCATGGCATAGGGGCAGTCCTCTCACAGCTAAATGCGGAGGGCCTAGACCAGCCAGTAGCATTCATTAGCAGGAGGTTGCTACCCAGGGAACAAAGGTGGAGTACCATTGAGCGGGAGGCCTTTGCGGTGGTCTGGGCCCTGAAAAAGCTGAGACCATACCTGTTCGGGACTCACTTCCGGGTCCAAACCGACCACAGGCCCCTCAGATGGTTAATGCAGATGAGGGGGGAGAATCCAAAACTATTGAGATGGTCCATTTCCCTACAGTGGATGGACTTTACAGTGGAACACCGCCCTGGCACCAACCACGCCAACGCTGATGGTCTGTCCAGATTTTTTCACCTTAGTCAAGAGAACTCCCAAGGGTTGGGTAGTTCTCCCTGCCTTTCAGCCTGGGGGTACGCGTGTTAGACCTGGCATCCTTGGCGCGGGTCTCCTTGCATTCGCTTCCCATGGCTTCCCACGTGTATGACCCATTCTTCAGGCTGGACTTGTTCATGCTCCACACAATAGCCCCGTGTGAGGCCTTCTAATGATAAGTTGACCTCTGACTTCACAGATTCCCTATGACCCCGGTGAGACAACAGAAGCTCCATAGTAGCACCCCCCATCTCCAGGGTTCATGAGACATACATGTAGCGAAGACCTGTGTAGAAATAGCCGTTACTTAAAATCCCTGGTTCCTTATCCTCAAACCGTACTTTGGGCCATGAGGAACGTGGAGGCCTAAAACATCATGCCAAGTTGTCTCCCCAGCCTGGTGTTAGCGGGCAGCCTCTAAGTGAGAGGGGGGGAGTAGTTTCTGTCAAGCGTCCTGCCTGCCCCAGGGGACGGCCCCACTCCCCGCTGGCCGCCTGACGACCCTGCCGCTGACTTTGAAAGGAACAAGGTACCATCTGGCAGGAAGCCCCTACAATCAGGGCAGAGGCACCAGGGAACCCCCTGCCAGATCAAAGGACTTCAAAGATATCAGGCACTGTAACTGGAGGTCCCTTGTCTGCTCCCAGTTAGATGACTTTTGGAACCAGAGAGCCCTGCTGACTTTGTCGTGGCTCGTCCGACCCGTACCTCAAGTACGTTTCATCCCCGGTATCCCGAGCCCTGCTGACCTGATCGCGGCTCGACTCACATTCAAGGACGCTTTCTTTTCAACAGCTCGAGCCCTGCTGACCTGATCGCAGTTTGACTCGCATTCAAGGACGCTTCGTTTGCAACAGCTCGAGCCCTGCTGACCTGGATGCGGCTCGACGCGTATTCAAGGACGCTTCGTTTGCAACAGCTCGAGCCCTACTGACCTGGTCGCGGCTCGACGCGTATTCAAGGATGCTTAGTTTGCAACAGCTCGAGTTATGCTGACCTGGTCGCTGCTCGACGTGTATTCAAGGACGCTTCGTGTGCAACAGCTCGAGCCCTGCTGACCTGGTCGCGGCTTGACTCGTACACAAGTACGCTTCGTTCCTTACAGCTCGAGCCCAGCGGACTGTGTTGCGGCTCGACTCGTACGCAAGTACGCTTCGTCCCCTGCCTCTGAGAGCAGCAGCCTTTCAACGCGGCTCGTGACCAGCGAGCCGGACACCAGGTACGCTCCATACCCACAGCGCAGCAGCCTTTCAACGTGGCTCGTGACCAGCGAGTCGGACGCCGGGTACGCTCCGTACCCCACAGCGCAGCATCCTTTCAACGCGGCTCGTGACCAGCGAGCCGGACCCCAGGTAGGCCTCGTACCCACAGCACAGCAGCCTCTCAATGCGGCACGTGACCAGCGAGCCGAACGCCAGGTACACCTTGTACCTCAGAACCGACCCGGACTGCCGTACGCCTCGTACCCGTGGATGCGAACCCCCCCTCCCGGTTGACTGTGAGTACCTGAGTCACCACCACGACTTAAACCCAGACCAAACTGTTCCTCGCGATAACGCGCATGGGGTCGGCTCCTTCCCCAGCCTCATCGTAGTGTGTACACCTTTCCCTAATTGACCTAGTGATAAATGTTATATAAAGAACCCCCTATTTTTATATACAACTGGTGTGGTGTCCATTTCTAGTGTGGTGAGACCTTACTGTGCATGACCATAAATGCGTCACCCTCTCATCTGAAGATCAGACTAAAGTGCTCAGCAACGTTAATGCGGGGGGGTAACTGTGTACCCTCCCTAGAGGAGGTGGGTCCCTGTTTGGTGAGAAGTATCTACCTCTGCCAACCAGAGACCTCCAAATCTAACAATTATGATGACATTGACATAGCTAACTTTATAGCTGATCTGGCGGCTTGTTAGCTTGTGCAACTGGTATCGGGTCCGACGAACATTGCCGGCCACCTGTCAGACCCAGTCTTCACGAGCATACAGTCACTTACAGTGCACACGCCCATCCCCATGGGAAGGTCAGACCACTACCTAGTCCATATGCCACTCCAGGGTGTAACCTCGGTACGGAGTACGGATCGTTCGGTCTCCCTCAAACGTCCATGGCACAAATTGAACTTGGAACAATTCGGCGCATGCCTCTCGGTTACCTGCCTGAGGCTGCCGGTTGACGCCAACAAGGCATACAGGGTATTCTCCGACTGGATCAGATGTCCGTTAGACAACCTAATCCCTGAGAAATGGTCTATTAACCGCAAATCTAAAACTAGGCCATGGTACAAAGGCGACTTGGCCAATATGCGCAAAAGCTGCAAGCGGCTGGAGCGTATTTGGAGAAGGGATTTCAATCCCGCCGCGAAGGGCATTTACCAGGCGCCGATTAAGAGGTACCACAAGGCCTTTCAATTGGCCCGAGCGGCATTTTACGTCAATAAAATCCGTGAACGTGATAACCCTGCAAAGAGCGTGTTCTCAATACTCTCTAGCCTTCAATCCCAGCAGACTGCCGCTTGGCCAACCATCAAGTCCAATGAGCAGTGTGAGGACATTGCTACCTTCTTTGTTAGGAAGGTGGATAACATCTGTAGGTCCTTCCCAACAACACATAGTAGCAAGCAAGCGGCACGGGGCCCTAAAAAGGCGAATACCTTAGACATCTTTCCGCCTATCCCTGCCGACCAGCTGCGAACACTGTGTAATAAAGTCAAGTCTGGATCTCCAGCAGACACGCTCAAACCAGACCAATTCAGGAAAGTGCTTCCGGCTATCTTAACCTGCATGGGTCAGGTGATAAATGGGTCACTTGCCACAGCCACTGTGCCGAGGGCATGGAAACAGGTCAAAGTGATACCCCTGCTTAAAAAACCTTCCCTCGACCCTGCCAAGCCAGAGAACTATCGTTCTATTTCCTTGCACCCCTGGGTGGCAAAGATCACTGAGGCCTATGTTAACTCCCTCCTATCTGACTTTCTGATCAGGAATAACATGCTGGACCCCTCCCAAAATGGCTTTCGACCAGGTCAGAGCATGGAGTCTGCTCTGCTGGCTGTGACAGAACATCTCTGGTCCGCACTAGACGCTGGTCAAACGTCGGCGCTGTTCCTGCCGGATCTGTGTGCCGCGTTTGACATGGTGTCCCATCCCATACTGCTGCGCCGCCTGGAGGAGGCAGGAATCACTGGTCCGGCACTGGAGTGGCTTGCCTATTTTCTTCATGAGAGGTCGTTTGTGGTAACAGTCCCTCCATATGCCTCAGGTGAACACCCCATCAAACAAGGGCTGCCATAGGGTTCCTCCCCCAGCCCCCTGCTATTCAATCTTTACGCCCAACCCCTGGCCACAGTAGCTAAGAGCAGAGGACTGACCATGGTCTCCTACGCCGACGATACACAGTTGGTAGTGGCGCTCTCGAAGAACACCGAGCGGGATGCCCTCCAGTTTCAGGACGACCTAGCAGTAGTTGCTGAATGGATGGCCACCAACTGTCTCCGGCCGAATGCCAGCGAGTCGGAGCTACTGCTGGTGGGCAAGGACCATGGTCAGTGGAGTGAACGCTGGTGGCCCTCAAGCCTTGATAGTGCCCCCCTCACCAAGCAGGTTGTGAAAAATCTAGGTGTGTGGATAGACTCATCTCTCAACTTCCGAGCCCAAACCAAAAAAGTGGCAGGGATCTGCTTTGGATTACTTCGGGGGCTTCGACCCCTATTGGGTTTCTTCGATGCACCCACACGACAGATCATCATTCAGGCGTCTGTAATGTCAAGACTGGCCTATGCCTGCTCTCTGTATCTAGGGTCCAATAAGGCTGAAATACTGAGGCTACAAAGGGCACAGAACGCAGCAGCAAGGACCCTGTTAGATCTGCGCAGGACGTGCCCGGTTTCCAACGCCATCCAGCGCCTTGACTGGTTGCCTGTAGCCAGGCGAATTGAATTCAAGGCTTTATGCATCGCCTTTAAAGCCTTGAAACTGTCTTCCCCTAACATCTTGGCCAGCCTCCTCTTGCCTTATGTTACCTCACGCCGTCTTCGCTCACAGAGTCAACACCTGGTAGTGGTCCCCCCAACAGAGAAAGTCTGCGCTGGAGGCCGCTCTTTTCGCAGCAGAGTGGCTCTCCTCTGGAATGCACTTCCGGCTCACATCTGTGGCCTTAACAACTATCTAGAATTCAGGAAGGCCATTAAAACTCACCTCTTCCCGGCACCATAGTCCTTACCTCAGTTCCACCCTTACATGTCAGTTGCTCTGCTGTCAACGCCGGGACGCCCCTTCGCTGGGGTAGCTGTTGCGCTTTTACAAGTTGTGGTAACATAACCATATTTCCGAGCTGTCATGAAAGAAAATTAAACTCTATTAATGTCACGGAGGCAAGAATTTTCCCACCCTACGCACAACTAATACTGCACCCACTCAAGAAGGAGAATGGAAGCTCATTGAGAATAGGTACCTTTCTTTAGTACTGAGCGATCTTGACAAATCTGCTCCCATTCCATTGATGATTGTAAGAAATACTTTGAGCAATGTGGACGATTCTACGGTGGCACAGGTTCAACGAATGACGTGACTCACAAGGGGTTTTCCTTTCAAGCTCTGACCGGCAACATTATTACCAGTGGAGGAATGACCACGGAGAGGGGATTTTGCACAAATAAAGAGGAAGTGCTTCGCCTTGTGCCTGTTTTATGTGGAAAGCAAGGGCTGTTTTTTTCTGAGCATGCGACTCATTGGATAATACGAAGAGAGAAATGCCTACTCCTTACATCTGTGTCCTTAATAGGATAGAAACCTTTCTGCACAGTAGCTAAGAAATCTCAGGACTTTCTATTAGGGTTCTGTTAAAAGGTCCTTTCCCCATGATGATAAGCAGTTGTCTCCAGCCGTTCCTAATGTCATAGCCTCGCATTCCCAGGCCTTTTCATCTCTAGTCAAGGATTGTATGCAACATTTCTCTAACATGTTTACTTGTCGTCCCCTTCTTCACGCATATATACTCCTCGATCCTGATGTTATTCCTTCAGGACCTCTTCTCTAAGTCCTCCTCCTTTACTGAAATATTATATATTTTCCCCAACTAAGTTATGTGGCGTGGTTATTGCTCTCGCTCAAAGAATCTGTTTGTTTTTCGCCTCCTACAATGACTTCATCTTGTCATCCAACTCATCCGTGTCCCTTTGTATGTCAGCTTCACAGAAACTTTCAATGTATAATTCACTCTCACACTGTTGCACCAACTGTGCGACACAACAAAATTAAAACCTTAATGGAGGAGATTGATTCACGTACCTTCCCCCGGTAGAGACCACTTCAGCACCTAGAATTATTTGACACAGGGAGTTCTCCACTTTCTACCCTGAGACTTCTGCAACTTTCTTTTGGGGTGGCTAGATCTGGCTAGCTGAACAACGTCAATCCTGTAACAAATTTTAAACAACTGAATCTCTAAGTTGGACCAGTACCTCTGCCATTACTCCCCACTTAGTTGTTAATGGTATGGTTCCTGCCCCTCTTAAAGACACCACAGCGAATCCCTTTTTCTGGAAGCCAAGAGCAGATTCCTTGGTTTAAAAAAGTTATTACCGATATTGTTACTATCTTTTGCTCTTAGCTGGTGGATAAGTTTGTAGAAAAACTACTTTCTCAAGGACACTAGGGCATGATTTCGGCCATCACACAATAGAGACAGTGCTTCTCCCTATTATGGATGAGCTGAAATGGGAGCAGGAGCCAACGCTTTGTTCTCATTAGATCTCTCTGCTGTCTTCGCACAGATGAGTACTCCAACTTGGTGAACCATGTTGTGGCTTTAGGCATCAGGTGCTAGGCGCTAAAGAGGTTCATATCATTCTTTACAGACTGAACGTGTAACTTCAGATTGGGCAACTTTTCGCCCAACACATTGCATGCAATTTCAGAGTGACTCGTGGGTCCTCAATCTCTCCCTATTTGTTCACCAGCTATGTAATCCCAATTGCTGAAGCTTTACTTGAGAAAGGTGTTAGAGCATTTATGTGTTCTGACGGCACCCAGATCTTGCTGTGTTTAGACAGTTAACCCTCTGCTCTCTTCACATTCCACCAAACCATGCCTGTCCTATGGCAGTGGCTGGGTTGCAATAAACTAAAGTGAAATGCTGAGAAGACAGAAGTTCTGCTTGTTAATGGCCATAATGACTAATGGCTTGATGCCTACTAGCCTTCGGAGATGGGCGCTCTTCGACTGTTTGCTCAAAATGTGTAGAGCTTGAAAGTAAAGATCAACAGTTCTCGGTCTGGCAAGTTCTGTCAGTCGTGTCATTGTCCATGTATCATATTAAACGCCAGAAAGAGATTGCCTCTTATTTGACACTAGAAAGCAGGCACCTTGTAGCAGCTGCATAGATTGGGGCCAGTTTGGACTAGTCGAACATCCTCTACTGACAGTTTCCTACACTCCACAAGAATGTTTATTTTGAGAGCCCAAAGCATGGCCAAGGCCTCCTTCTCAGTAGTGGAATGTCTACATTCAGCCTCCGGCAAAGCCCTAGATGCAAAGGCAATCATGACTTGCTTTCCGATCATGCCGCTGTTTCAGTTCCACCCCTGGGCCCTTGTCTCTGGCGTCCGTAACAACACAATGGGGCAAAACTATGCAGACTGTGAGCATTCACAAGACTCTCCTTAACATCTGCAAATTCTTCTCACATTCCCTACTCCACACATAGTCTGCACCCTTCCTCAGCAGGGCTCACATGGCACAAGAAAATTAGGTACAAACTGAGAATAGAAAGTTTCTCACCAAAAACGAGAGGGCCTCTTCTTTCTTTATGGGTCTAGGTATTTCCTGTGTGCCTTTAATTGATTCATCTTTGGGGCAGACCCCATCAGCAGAGATTACGTGACCTAGGTAGCTCAATTCCTGACCAGAAAATGTGTATTTTTATCTGGGAATTTAAATCTATTATTTCTCACGGCCCAATTTCATAGAGAATATCTATTATGGTAATGCTTACCATATTTTAATTTAAAAAAAAAAGAATTACAAAAACGTAATAAGTCCGTTAAATTATATGGTTAGGTTTGATGAGGTCATACTGATACATTTTGAAGCTTAACAGATCAGCTCTGGTTAGGGTGTCCTCTCTGGCAGGGCAGAGCAGACCTGCATGAAATCTCACCATATCACGTAAGGGCAGCACTGAGCGGGGTTTAGATGTGTAGCAGGGTAACTCCTGATGTCCTAGAGGACAGCCTGACCTTGAGCAGGGTAGATCCTCTCCAGCTCTTCAGACAATTTAGTTCTTTTGAGCCTTAGCTGTGGTGATACAGGAAGGAGTATTTAGCCCTAATTGTCCTGTGATAATGTGTTGTCTTTTCTATTTTCTTCCTTTCACAGACACCTGAGGACTTGAACATCAGAATTTCAGAATGGAGAAAAGGCAGGTTCGAAGACAAATAGGAGAAGTGCGGTGTTCCCCTGAACCCGTAAGAGCCACACTCCCTTCTTCTCTTACCCATAATGTGTCATCTTCAAGATCCCAAACTGATGCTCAGAGGGACTGTGAGATGGAAGCCCTATCAGGGAACCTGCCTAACATGATCCTGTTATCTATGTTGGAGCACTTGGAAGCCAAACTGGATAACTTGCAGAATATCTTAGAGGACGTGCCGTCAAGAGTCGCTGGGCTCATGGAGCAAATCTGGATAGCAAAGGGTCTAGATCACCTTGAAAATGGGGGCGTGTCTTTGGAGAGGGTCAGTCCGGTGGTGGTTAGAGATTGTCCTCTCAGCAGGTCCCCTCCGATCAATCTTTCAGTCAGGGCCAAGGAGGTGAACCAATGTCTTCAATCTACATCTTCACCTGGTCGTGATCCACAGCCGAATCAGTGTCTTCAACCTCTGTCTCCTCATGGGCATGAACCACAGCAGAGCCAGTGCCTCCAACCTCTGTCTCCGACTGGCCCTGGACCACAGCAGGAGGGTACTGGCTCCAGGTGCCCTCCTCCAGATGCTCAAGTTATCCCAGGTCTTCCACCAGTGTTTGATGATGGCCATGAACCACAGCAAGACCACTGCATGCAACAAGAACCAGAGGAACACATGAAGAAAGAACCATTGTATGCAGATAGTTGGGGAGCACAACAGAACGTCTGCCCGCAGCCACTGTTTTACAAGGGACATGAGCCACAGCGAAACCACTGCAGACAACCAGTGCTCCCAGATGGGGAGGGACCAAGTGAACTCCTAAAGCAAGAGTTGTTGTGGTTTGAGGGTGAGGGTCAACGGCAAAACCTCTGCAGACAACCAGCATTTCAAGAAGACCAGAGTCTGCAGCTCAACACATGCCTGCAGGTTCTTTCTGATGCACATGAATCGCATCAGAACTGCAAGACCGAACCAATGCACCTTGAGACACTCAGTCCAGATCGCGGCTATAAGCTAGAACCACTGAGTCCTGAGGACTACGATCAGAACTACAAGCAAGAACCACTGGGCCCTGAGAACCGAGATGGGAACTCTGACCTACAACCCACATGTGCTGATGCGCAGGGCCCATCTGGAGCCTCATCATTCCTGCCACAGAATGCTCCTGATACTGATGGAGCTATCGCTAGAGACCCATTGGAGAGAGGAAATACAGACGCAGATGGATTGCTGCTCAAAGCCATCCCAGGTATTTGTTTCGTACTGAATGACCATGCAGAATGTCTACTCACTTGTACAGTTCTGAGGGAATGTAACATAAAATATCTCCCCAGTGGATCTGCCCAGATTTTTAGTAAGACCTGCAGGGGGCCAAATCGGAGTTGTGTGGACTGGTATCTTTGGGGGCGGGGCCTTGAGTACACCAGAAGCGGTTATGTACCTGGTATCGCCTTTATTTTCGCAAAGGAGTTTCGCCTTCCCGTTCAGTGATAGGCTAAGAATTGGGACTCTGCACATGAAAAATGACCTGAATTCTGGTCCGTGCATGAGACGCCCCATTCCGGGCTCAGGACCTCTGAGGAATTATGTGGCAGAATCTGTGATTTCAATCCAAGCTCCGCGATACTCACCATCCCCTAAGTGTGAGATGAAAGTGAGGTGTTATTCACCGAGAGTAACAGTGCCCTTTTTTGTTGCTAGTGCGAACTAAAGCACTTTAGAGATGGGGCTGGGTCTATGTGATGTGTGAGTGCACAGATTGTAGGAGGAATTCTGGGGCAGCCAGGGTCTGCCCCTTAGGAGGAGAGGAAGGCAGTGTGAAGAGGAAAGGTGATCTGTAAGTCAGGTCTGTAGTGGTGGGATGGGTGGGGATTAGACCCGCTGCACCCCAGGGCCTTCGATAAGAAGTGGTCTATTTCTGAAGTGCGTAGGTACATGTACATAGAACTGGGGGGCCTGCAGGTCAGAGAGGGCCGGCTGTATTATAACATACTACATCATGTAGAACAACGTACAAGGTCAAGGGAGGTTCAAGATTCAGTGTGGTCTGTAGGGTTAGGTGCACAGTATAAGGTGTTCTGAATATCAATGGGTTAGTTGCATTACCGTGTACATGATAGGGTGATATATTATGTTTATTTTATCTAATATGGGCCCCATTATAAGGCCTCAGCTGTGTCTCCATTATGTCTCCTATTACATTTCCCTCACTTTTTCTCCCTCAAAGTCAGCAATATCAGCATTTAAAGCAACTCTGCTGGAGGGTGGGTGAAGTAAATGGGGATTGCTCTGAGATATATGGAATTACTGTGGAAATTTGGCTCTGAGATATGTGGAATTACTGTGGAAATTCGGCATCTGATTCCCCCAGTCATTTCAGAGTACTTTGATTGCATAAGTTTATTATTGCCTCTGTGATCATGTCTGGGTGAACAATACCTTTACAATATCACATGTATCTTTTGAAGGTCAATTCATCTTTCTTCCTTCTTTAGACAGCTATTCTGTCTTAGCCCCTCTTTAGACACTTCAGTGCACATTACTAGGACCAAATCATGCAAGTTTCTGCCTCTCTGCACACAATGGTGCAGTGCAGTGTGTTGCGATAAGCTGTAAGCATAGCCCTGACAGCATCTTCCACTTTGATACCGGCCTTGAAAAAACCCTGATTGACCAATCTGTTCATCCTCTCTGCTTGGCCATTATTCTGTGAGTGATGAAGACTAGCACATTTATGCTTGATACCAGCTCCATCCAAATACTGCTTCATCTCCCTCAAGACCAATTATACACAATTATCCGAAACCAATTCACCCTGAAAACCCTCTCTGACACGTACAAACCGTACTTGCAACCAATTTGACATGTAGTCTTCAAGCACAATGGCAAATTTCTGATGCACAGGAAGCATCTGAAACAGACCTAAAAAATCATTACATTCATGGTCCCGTCCTGTCAGGAAAACCCACTTCTGTCATAAGCAGAACTGTGTACATCATCCTTTTATCATTTTGCAAACAACTGGTAACTCTCTCTAATGAGTTTTTCCACATCCCTGTTGATGGCAGGCGACAAGTATTGCATTGTCAGTCGTTTGTTTTTCGATATCACAGCTAAATGTCTCACCTCTGACAGTATGAAATTTGCTATTGGTCTGCAGTTTTCACAACAAATCGTTTTGCTTTTGGCCATTCTTTCTTCATGAAATGAATCACTTTCAATAAAATAGAATCTTCATCCAATGTCTTTCTCTACTTTTGCCTCCACACACACACAGACAGACAGTCTTGACCCGGCCAACAAATACTTCCTGCAATACATTCCACATCCTCACAGTCATTCTCTGTGTTCTTATGTTCCACATCTTCCTGCCCTCAGGGCAGTCGGGGCAAGCAATCAGTATTTTTGTTTCTCTCTCCTGCAGTGTGTTCGACCTCAAAATGATGTTTCAAACGTAACCTCACCGACCTGGCAGTAGCCTGCTGGTGTTCACATTATTACCATTCAAAAGAGGTGTATTATCTGTTCATATTCTGAACTTGGCCCCACATGAGGATGACTTGATCTTTTAAGTTGCCCACGCACAGTCCTACATCCCACGCTCAATGGTCGAGTATTTACGTTCACGTGGTCGCAGTGTGTGTGATGCCATTGCACATTCCTCATTTCCTTCGCCGTGAGTCACTACAGCGCCAATGCCAATGCTACCAGTATCATTAGTGATACATCACTCATTGCCTGGTAGAAATAGACTCAGTAGTCCTGCATTTAGCAGTTTTCCCCTAATCTCTGCAAATGCACCTTCCTGTCCCCAAATCCCTCAAGCATTCCTTTTGAAAAGGTTGTGAAGTGGTTCAGCAATCACCGCAACATTTTCAGTAAATTTTGAATAAAATTCATACATTTCTGTGAGGAGGACCCCGAGAGTAGGGCCCTGAACCCCCGTTACCCATCCTGGAAACAGGAAATACCACGGAAAGCCGGGAGATGGCAAGGGTTAACCCGTTGCTCCCGACCTCCTCCTTGCAGGAAGAAGGAGGTGGCATTACGGAGAAGGACCAATCAAGAAGGCCGACAAGAAAAGAAAAGGCGGAGATGGAAGATGCGGAGAGACCCAATGAGGAGGTGGCTTTACGGAGAAGGACCAATCAGGAAGTCCTACAAGAAAAGAAAAGGCAGAGACGGAAGACGGAAGACGCGGAGAGACCCAATGAGGAGATGGCTTTACGGAGAAGGACCAATCAGGAAGGCCGACAAGAAAAGAAAAGGCGGAGACGGAAGACGCGGAGTGTGCATCGAGTTGTATTAGCAGGATGCCAGAGGAGAGAAGAGGGAAAAAACGTTGAGAAAACGGGACGATGACGGCAATGATAACCCGGACGAAGGAGAGGAGTGGAGCTAGGATTGGTGGATCCCCACCTCCCTCAGGAGGTGTGAAAACGCCTCCATAGCTCAGGAGAGCTGCAGCTAGGATGGTGAGTGAACCGGGCGAAGTGAGGGCATCAAGCTAGCAGGGGAGAGCATATTGAGGTACAGGGAGGCAGTCAAGGGGTGGTTGTACTGCACCAAAGTAAGCCACATCATTTCTTTTCTTTCATGAGGATATTTCCTTGGTGTCTGCCTTTATTTTTCTTTCACCTATAACTCCTGAGCGACTCTGCTTGAATTACCTACACGGGTGGGAGGGCCACGTTAATTAGGCGTTAACCCCCTCTTCATGCACAACGTGGTGTGGTGAAGGACACGATCCCATGTCCTGACCTAAGACTTTTCCAAGAATCTGAGTCTCAGTATCCTTTTTTGTTCTTTTCCTTTCAAGCCATCGGGGAGACGGACATCCGAAGCCAATATCTGGAATTACCAGGAAACAGGAACACACACCAGAAGAGGCCCTCCGACCACCCACCAGAACAGCAGCTCAAGGAGAACTATTAATTTTCTCTACAAACTACAAATAAACTGGAACAATTGATAAACTCCTAAAGCCTCCTAGCTTCTATTTCCGCCCATCCCCCCCCACAATTCCCACAAACTCAAGTTGTTGGTCACAGTGTTTTGGAGCAGGTATTTCAGTGACTGTCAACAGGCCTGGCCATATTGAAATCTCTTTAGCTGAAACCACATGCCCAACATTTTCAACCAATCATACATCTATCTCTTTTTTTTAATCTCAATCCTCTTTTCAGGAAAGCTCTCTAAATATATTAAGTGTACGCATATGCTTATCTAAATCTTTGCCGATAATCAAAGCATTGTTTTGGAAAACCAAAACTTCAGAGAGACCATTCTCCTCCTCTGCCATCTCCTTTGGAACATGGCTGCTGCAGGGGCGAGACCAGATGGCATCGTGTGAAACTGATCTACTACACCAGGAGCCACAAATGTCCTCATCTGTCTTGACTCCTTCCTCAATAGCCCTTGATGATACCCTGAGGCCATATCCAATTTTGAGAAGAGTTTTGCTACATCAAGTGTTGTCATTTCATCTATTATGGGTAAAGGATGATGTGGGACAGGGCCCTTTTTGTATGGTCACCCCCACACTTTTTCCCCAGTGCTGATCGTTTTGACTCTGAAAGTCCACCGAGACCTGCTAACCAGACCCCTGAGCCTGTGCTCTCTCCCAAAAACTGTTACATGTGAATTGCTAACCCCAGTTGGCAAGGACTTTAACCCGCTTATAAGTCACTGGTATGTGGTAACTGTGGAACCCAGGGCAGGGCCATTAAAGGGATCATTAGGGCCTGAAGCTCTGTTTGTGCCACCCCGAGTGACCAAACTAATCTGATGTTAACAGGTCTGGCATTATAGACTGAGGAAGCAGTGCAAACCTCTCAAAGTCGACTTTGTTTTTCCATGGCATCTTTCTTTCTCTGTCTCTGTTGGTCTTTTCTGCTGTCCGTCTCTATGTTTTCCTCTAATTTTGCATCTCTATCTTTTCCATAACTTGTCTCTGCCTCTCTCTGTGCCCAGGAATCTGTCTTTTTCACTGCGCCTGTGTCTGCCTCTTTTCTGCTTTTCCACTCTCTCTCTTTCACTGATGGTGTCTGCCTCTTTCAATGCCCCAGTCTCTGCCTCTCTCTTTAGCTTTCATTTATGGCCGTGGCGTAGCCTGCCAGATCTAAAAACAAACCACAGAAATATTTCCTTGCAGTTAAACAGCACTCCCATGCAGCAACTTCACGTCGCACAAACAAAAACACGCTGGGGTTATGTTAGAAACGGGTAGTGTGGTGCAGAGCGGGTGGTTCAAACTCCAGAGGAAATGTGTAAAGCACACTTATCTTTAACCTTTCCCACTCCCCCACCTCTGCCCAGAATTTCCAGAGGGTAATGCTTTTCATCCAAGATTGGATGAACTGCAACCACCTCAAACTGAACCCCGACAAAACCGAACTGGTTTTGACTGGGAGTGGTTGCAGTCTTTGGTCCCCTTCCTTGTGGCCCCACTCACTTGGCCCCCCTCCCCTCCCGGTTCCCAAGGTCAAAACCCTGGGCATCTTTATTAATTCCCAGCTTTCCCTCCACACGCAGGTTCACTCAGTGGTGTCTTCCTGTTTCTTTTCCCTTCGCACTATTCGTAAGGTGTCCCGTTTTTTTTCTGCTCCCGCCCTTAAGCTCATTCTCATGGCCATGGTGCTATCGCGCCTTGACTACGGGAATGTGGTCTATAATGGCGCCCCAGACTACCTGATCCGCCGGCTTCAATTGATACAAAATCAGGCTGCCCGCCTGATTTATGGTCTCCCTAAATTTCACCATGCCACCCCTCTGTTGCAGTCTCTGCACTGGTTACCGGTGAAGGAGAGGACTCTTTTCAAGTTGGGCTGCATCATTTATCAGGCTAGGTCAGGGACTGCCCCCGTTTTCCTTTGCGAAGCTATATCATCTTATCTTCCGGCCAGAGAGCTCCGCTCTTCTCACCAGGCCCTCTTGTCAGTCCCCCGCTTCAGGAAGCAGAAGTCCGGAGGGACGAGATTTGCGGTTCTAGCTCCATCTTTTTGGAACTCGCTTCCTTTTGCCCTTAGAGCTTCAACCTCCTATCTGGAATTCCGTAAACACCTCAAGACCTTCCTGTTCTCCAGATCCCTAGCAGTCTAGCTTCCCTCTCTGCCTCTACTGGTTCACCGCCGTCTAAGCGCCATGAAACCGTCCTGGTATAAGTGCGCTAAATAAATATTTTAAAATTCAATTCAAATTCAATTCAAAGCATCATCGCAGTACACACAGGCGACACACAAGGCACACTACAAAAAGAGACTCCACACCAGGTTAGGTGAAAAACAGTATGTGTATTGTAAAATAAACACATCAGAAGGGAATCACAGGTGCAGATAAACTGTGCCAGCCTGCACCGGGGAATAATTCACAGGGGGACTATATAGAGGGCAGCGCCAATCGGGCCGCTGCCAGAACCATCAGAACTCCAAGGATCACTGAAAGTCCATAAGCAATGACGTCTCACCGGCCGTACCTCCTGGTAAGTAGACATGCACTTGGCATAAATCACTTTAAGCATTTGTCAAGGTAGGCCTAAACATGAAACCAGCCACGTAGGCATTAGGGAAAAACAGTAGCATAAAGGCATTAATCATGAAAACACATTACGCATAACTTCAGGCATAAGTCATTGTTGCCGTAGCCTGGAATGGTAACCTCATGTTAGGCATAGTATGCAGAACACCAGCATTGCAGCCTTAGGGGTAAAGAAACCATTCGCACTAGGCATAAAACACACAGTGGTCAGGCATAAAGCCTGAATCAACACCTTAGGCGGACCGTCACAGTGGACCTGAAAACACGAATACATTAGGCATAACGGGTGAGCATATGCTGCATATCATTAGGCACACCATACTCAGCTGAGGCCTAAACCATGGGAGCATTAAATCACCATAGATTTGGCACTTTATGCGGGACCCCCACAAGATAGCCTTAGGGTAAAAGCATTGCCAGCATTAATGCATTAGGCATACAAACAGTATGAATAACCTATTAGGCGGGAACAGCGCTAGGCATCAACCTGTGGGCATAAACATAGTAGGCATGAAGCATTCTCATTAGGGTAAAAACGCTAGGCAACATCACCTTAGGCATTAGCAGATGCATAAGGCACCTCCGGCGGTACATGGGGCCTAATCATATTAGAATGGGGCAAACACATGAGGCATTTCATTATGGCGCACATTAGCACAGAACATTAGCATAATGGTGCATCCCTAGTAACCCCCAAACATCCTGTAAGCATTAGGGAGGAAAGAAACCATTAGCGATATAACCACATGCATTAGGCATAAGCAACATTAACAGTACACTTTATGTAAATACACCTGGAATAGCTGCCCCAAAGTTTCAGATTCGCTTCTGGCGCTACTGCGCCTGGGGAGCCCCTGCTCGGGGGCTCTCAAATTACCAATGGCCCAAAATCAGCACTGCAAACCAGAGGGAAAAGCATTTATCATCATCCAAGGTACAAATGCATTATGCAACAATATTATGCAAGAAATCATATGGGGCAATAGGCCTCGCCAGCATAAGCACAGTTCGCCCCAATCGGGGGCACAACACTCTGAAACTGGCCCCAGGCCAACTGGCCTCTCTCCGGGGCTCAAATGCCCTATATCCCGCAAAACAGGGCTGGCTGCAAAAACAGCAAAAACAAAGTGTGCAAAGCACTGGGGCAGGGGAGGAGTGTCTCTCACTCCTCTCTCTCTTCTCCTGAGGAGTACAATGCCCCCCAAAATGTTGCAGCTGCCTACTGTCAACCAAGCAGGCAGGGGGGAATCCCACACGCCCCTCGTAGCGCTTCAGAATCCCGGCACTGCATACATCAGCTCCTCTTCTCCTGGGCACAGTTGTAGCTCCTTGGCAGCAAGCAGAGCACAGTCAATGCGAATAAGGCACTCTGGCAGCACCACAATGCAGCACGCGCGCAGGGGAATTGAAATATAGCGCTTTGACAGCACAGCACTGCAAGCGTCAGCTCCTCTTCCCCTGGCACCTTGAATATAGCGCTTGCGAGGCACTAGGCCCTACTAGAAGCTTCAGGGACAGAAGATCGCGTAACTCTTCTGGTAATCAGGAAAACAGTGCCCACCAGGTGCTAGAGTGCAGGCAGAGCAGCACAGTCACTTCAAATATGGCGCTCATCAGGCGCTAGGTGACTCACAGTTCTCACCCTTGGGAGTAGCGCCCACGCTTCTCACCTCCTTGGAGTTCAGGCAGTCAAAGTATAGCGCTCACGAGGCACTAGGGCAGCAGAGCAGGCAAGTCAGGCTGGGCAAGTTCAGCAAACAGTGGGCACTCATCAGTACAGGACAGCAGCTCCTAGAAGCAGTAATCTCCCATAAAGTGGCACTCCTCCTGACACAGCAGTCTTCACTCCAGCAAAGGCTCTCACTGGCCCTGTGGACAGCAGAGGGGTACAGATGGGCTCAGGAGCCAGCACACAGGCTCTTGCGGCGGTACCTCCTGGCAGGGTGTCCCCTCTCATTCCAGTCCACCCTCAGTCTGAGCACATGGCATCTCTACTGCTCTACATATATCTTCCCTCCTACCAGAAAGAGCTGGAAGCTTCTAAAAGGTCCCTGGCAGTTCCAGCCTCCACTTTCACTGTGGGGAAAGTGTAGAGCACCTTGTCACTTCAAACACTAGACAGCCAACGCACCTCAGGCAGGCGGCACAAGCAGACAGAAATGGCGCCCATTTTAAAAGTGACATTTCTGCAATGGTGAAAATATTAGTTAGGTGTTGAAATAAGGTAAAAAGGAACAAAAAACAAACCTGAAGTTCGCCAGGTATAATTTACTGAGCTAACCATGACATGTGCCCCCACCATGCACTGCTTATACCGTCACATATTACATCAATCATGATATGTTAAATTACATCATTGATGAGATCACTTTTGAGCTCTCAAACAGCATTACTGATGACATCACTGATGACATCCTAGTCATATGCAGCATAAGGTGACTGAATGTACATGTGAAAGTCAATAGCATGAAAATAGTGTAAGCCCAAGAGACACGTGTAAATGTGCATTTTAAAAACTAAACTGTGCGAGCTTTTCAAATCACTAAAGTTCAGATGGAAGAATTACTCCATGTTGAAAAAGGTAATAGCTTTGTGCACCTGACGTGGGTTACAGAGGTATATTTGAACGTAGGTTGTGGCTTAACGCCCATTCAAAAGAAATCTGTGAAAAAGGCCAAAGTAGCTGTTGCCAATTCATCAACAATCTGGATTTCTGGCCCAAGTTAAGTAGTTGTGATACAGTGGTCCAGAGACATTTTATAAGATGTGCGTATTTATTTCCAGAACTTAACTAAAGATTTTCAGGCATTACAGATTATTGAATAATATAAAATGTAGGGGTGTCCCACTTAGAGGAGTTTTATCTCATTCTAGTGCTGTAGGCATGACTCTAAGGTCGCAGTTGTGAGGCCCATCTCCAGGATGTGTTCAGTGTATTTGACTAATCTTCTTAGCGCTGAGCCCAAGGAGCCCTACAGGAGCAAACGTATACTTGTCAACCTCTGGACTTAAAATCTGGATCAATCCGAAGTCTTTAAGTTGATAATAGAAAATTGTCAAGCATGTTGAATTACTTAAAGCCAACACACTCACTAGTACGGTGTTATAATGTCTGTATGGTGTCATCAGTGATGTCATCAATATTGTCAGATGTGATGTAATATATGAGGTCATAAGCAGTGCATGGCGGGCTCAAGTTCTAGTTTGGGTTATAGTTGTTAAATATTAGTGTTTGTTTTGGTTATTTAACATTAGTTTTTGTAGTATTTCAACACCTAACTATAATGTTACTTTTAGCCTTGAGTCAAACGGGACTTAAGTTATTAGTGATACAAAAACACTCTTCCTATGGAAACTCTGACCTAACTATAACGGCTGCCACTGCGCTGTGTGTGTGCAGACTCGTAACTCGTATTTCCTCAACTCCCCATAAAAGTGGTCCAATCCAGTACTCCTGGACGCCTAATTTGTGTTCAGCAAATGTCGTAGTGATGCGTTGTGGCTTAACAACAAGCCTTTGTCTACCTCAAGTGAACTGCAGTAATCTCCATCGATCTGCATCTTTTGGTCCGCGATAGACAATCAATACTCATTGCTACTCCTTTTCACATCATCAATCACAATCATTTTTAGGATGCATTTTTTGTGCACCAATGCACCATAATAAAATGGGTTCATTATAATCCTCTTTGTTCATTCATAGAGTGTTTAGAGCTTTACATTCACTTTCATAGTATTCGGCATCCGCTTTGGTTCTGTCGTTAGTTAACATAGAAATGGGACTTGAACTCGACCTGTCACAAATGTATAATTAAATTATCGTTTCTATAGCATGCAGCCATTTGTTTCTACTATGTAAATGCATGTGGGTTCATCAGATGATGTCATTCTTCTGTGGTGGATCATAATGAGTCCAAGCAATAGAGCCTGGCCCTTAGCAGCTTAGCAAACTAGAGGGGAGCGGGTGAAATGAGAACTATGGCAGCAAGTATCTCAATGTATTATTCAATGCTCTGTTCCGTTGCAGAAGAGTCGAACCCTATCTATGAATATATCGCTTGGGACTCGACAGTGAGGGTATAATTATACAATGCAAGTCATTGCGGTAATACCAGAGCGAGAACCCCAGTGCGCACATGATTTCCTACAATCACATATTGGCCACGTGTACACAGCATTCATACTGGATCAGATCCTCTGATATATTCAGTTTCACTGACCCAGTGGGCTCTATTCTGAAAAGTGGGCATTGCTCAATTAATCCGGAGTTTGTATAGTGCTGCTCCTCACCCCTGAGGGTCTCAAGGCGCTGAGCTGAGTGGGGGAGGGGTACTGATCCTCAGGGCGTGGAGGTTCAGTTGAAGAGCCGGGTCCTGAAGTCCTTCCTGAACAGGATCAGCGACAGGGATTGCCTGAGGTAGGAGACGGCTCTTCCTCTGACTTTGGTCTTGTGGATCCGTGGGACGGTGGCCAGGGCAGGTTGGGCGGAGTGAAGTCGTATGGCGGGTATGTGTAATGTTAGACGGTGGTTCAGGTATGCTGGTCCTATGTCGTGGAGAGCTTTGTAGGCATGTGTGAGGAGCTTGAAGGTGATTCTCTTGATGATTGGGAGCCAGTGGCGTTGTCTGAGGTGCTGATATGTGGCTGCAGCAGGGGATGTCTAGGACCAGTCTGGCTGTGGCGTTTTAGACGTTCTGTATTTTTGTGAACTGTTTCTAGGTGACGCCTACGTACAGTGCGTTACAGTAGTCAAATCACTAAAGTTCAGATTGAAGAATTACTCCATGTTGAAAAAGGTAATAGCTGGGTGCACCTGAAGTGGGTTACAGAGGTATATTTGAAAGGAGGTTGCGGGTTGTCGGCGCTGTTGGTTAGCCATTGTGTGAGGTTAAAGGCTGCTTGGTTGGGGTTCGATGAATAGGCAGGGGGGTTTTGAAAAAGGGATGTGGAGATCTGGTCGATGGTGATTTTGTTCCAGTTTCTTCGCAAAGTAGGTTGTGGGTGGTTGTGGGTTGAGGTCTTTTTGTAGACAAAGTGAACGCAGCTGTGGTCTGTCCAATGGAGAGCTGTGGTGTGATTGAATGAGATGTGTTTGCTGGAGGTGAAGATAGGGTCAAGTGGGTGTCCAGCGTTGTGGGTGGGGGTGTTTACAAGTTGTTTGAGTCCGAGGTTGGCGAGATTGTCCAGAAGGGTGGTGGTGTTGCTGTCGTTACTCTTTTCCAGGTGAAAATTGAGGTCTCCCAGTAGAATGTAGTCCTCGGAGGGGAGGGCGTGTGGGGTGATGAAGTCAGTGATGTCTTCACTGAATTGTGCACGGGGTCCTGGTGGTCTGTAGAGGAGTGTGCCTCTGAGTGTGGTTTTGGGGTCGGTGTGGATCTGGAAGTGAAGGTGTTCGGCGCTAGCGAGGTTGGCGTCTGAGCTGATTGAGATGCGGATGGAGTTCTTATGGACGATGGTGATGCCTCCTCCTGTTTGGTTGGTGCGGTCTTTTCGGATGATCTTGTATCCATCCGGGATGGCTATGGTGATGTCTGGAGCTGAAGAGTCGTTCATCCAGGTTTCTGTGAGGAAGGCGACGTCTGGAGAGATGGTGTCAAGTAGATTCCAAAGATCGATGGCGTGTCTGTGGACCGATCGGGTGTTGAGCAGGATGCATTTAAGGTGGTTAGTGTCGGATCTCTGTTTGGTGTTTGAGGGTGTGGTGTGGGACTTGGTGCAGTCGAACTTGCAGGATTGGCATGTGAAGGGTCCATGGGTATGCCCCGGTGAAGCTTGGGCACAGTTGGGGAGTGTGCCCGGGTTAAGTGCTAGGAGGGTGGATGAGTTGTATGTAATGCGGGTGGGCTGGGATTTGCGGGGACCAGGGGGGTCTAGCGCTGGGCGCGGTCCAGACGCGGATGGGGGTAGACGGGCTTACCTTTGGCGCACCTTCGGCGCGGCCGCAGCGCGTGGACGCTGCGCGTTGGGTCATTGGTCATAAATGGAGAGAGGAGGGGGGGCGGAGCGTGGAAGGGGCAGCTGGGAGGCGGTAGCGAGGAGGGTAGGTGGGCCAGGGGAATGAACAACAGGGAAATGGAGGGCGGGATAGAGAGTCAAAACGGGGGGGCAGGAGGATTGAGGGTCCGAGCAACAGCAGGGAAATATTACCAAAGTAATTCAAATAGCAGACAAATTAAGCATTCAGCGAACCCAGCGCACAACGTAAAAAAGCTAAAGGCAACAATTACAGACAGCAACAGGCAACAATTGCAAACAGCAAAGTCGCGCTATTAAGGATGACTGCAGCGCGATGCTCGGCGCTATAATCTGGTGAGGAGCGCTAATCAAGCTGAAATGCACACGATACCAGACACCAGCGTGGTCGAGTCAGTGGCCGTGGGGGGAGCGGCCGCTTCGGATCGGATCCGGACGGTGGGGGCTGGGGTTCTTGTAGACTAGGACGCCACAGAGTGTGGTGCTGGGGTTGCTCTGGATCTGGAAGAGGAGGTGTTCCATGGTAGTCGTTGAGTCATTCAAGTAAGTGGTCAGTTGGTGGGTGTTCTTGAGGATGATGGCTTTGCCTTCTCCTGGTCGGTCGACGCTGTATTTGCGGGTGATTTTGTAGCCGCAGGGGATCGCGGTGGTATCACTGATTTTAAGTCCAACTTCTTGCGCCTTCTTGGTGGGCATTATCAATCTAGTATGATTGTGAGGTATACCCCCCTTCCCTAAATAGAGCACTGAGAAATGTAAAGAAATTCTATATTTTTAATCTTGCAAGGAAATGAAGGCTTTTTTTAACATGTGTTCCAGAGAGTGTCAGTAGTGGGAAAGTGCGCAGATTCGACATCAGTAAGCATCCTATGTGCCCGTGTAATTCCTCATCTTTATTCAGGCCCCTGGCTTCCTTGGCACCCAGCTGTACTATATCTTAAATCGATTCTTTTCAATTTCTTCTCTTGATCATTTCCTCTGATATAAGGCCAAAGAAACCGAGCGGGTCTACAATGCTATCATGGCATTTTACAAAATCTCCAGACATTGGTGAATTTAAGTCCGCGTGTTTGATGCCTCTCATGTGCTCCATCACTTGCCAATGGGGAACATCAAGTTGGCCACATATTGTTTTCTGTGTGTGCATTCTTTCACGTATATATACACATAAATCTGTGCTACAGGTTATGAATTGATTGCTTTTCCTTCCTGTTATGCAGAATAACCTCCTTTATTTTGACACCAGATTTGCAAGCCATAGATTTCCCTCATTTTTTGAAACCTTTTAGGTTAGATGGCCCCTTTCTCTCATTGGACTATCTATATAGCTATGGGCTTGTTTGTCCTTTAAGGATAGGGCTTTACGATACGTGATGGAGGGATGTGAGGTAATATCGTGTCCAATCACCTGATTAGCTTTTAATATTTTCCAATGTTTAGAATTTGTCTTGCTGCTGTGTACCTCGTATTGTTTGTAGTCATGAACCTTACGGTAATATCAGGTCCCTCCTTTGGTGTCTCTGATTTTAAATTAGTGTATTCATGTTCTGGGTTCTCGCTTGGCTGCTGGCCTCTTACTTTTTTCTTCCTTCTCATACACTTCTTGGCTTTCCCTTTTTCGACGGGTCCGTAGCATTTCACCATAGGGGATACTTTCTATCAGTTTCTGTGGATGCACGCTATTCACAACTCCCTGCTTTTTCCTTTCTCTATAGGCTTGTGACCATGTGTGCTGCTCTAGCTCAGTATGGATAGCCAGGTCATTTATAGATTTATTTCTGATCTAATGAGTGAATTTTAGGTTGAGATCAGTTTTTGTCTGTCTCTGGATTAATCTTTTAGACATTTCCCTACTTCCATCCCACGGCAGGGGAAGGTCATCTATATCCCCGATCCAAATCAGCGCATGGTTTGTCATGTTTTCATTTCGTGATGTCCAGACCACCTGCTATGTGCCCGGGCTAGGTCCATGTAGCGAAGTAGCTCATTTCATATATTGTCCTATTTTTTACAGGAACATTTCTGCTGTGACCTTTTTCCATATTTGCATGCACAACAATGTTGGATTTTTTCTCTGAGACTACTTTGTTTACACATCTAGCTTCGCACAACATTACCACGATGCCTTGAACACTAAGTACAAGGTCTCTTGAAGCACTATGTACAAATGTCGTATCTTCATCAACAGGGTGACAGGGCTATCTACATATCTAGAACATTGTCTAATCTATACGTACATCACAAAGATGCTTTCTATTACAAATAATGAGCATCCTAATAGATTAGTAGAGGAGGCGCTACAGCTGACACCGAGGGTCCGTGCAGGCTGAGACTTCACTATGCAGCGGGCTGGCATCTCCGTGAGGGGGAGTTCAGTTTGTAATCAATACGGGGCCTACATTCTTTCCTGTCAGGTAATGGGGTGGGATCTTCCCTTAGGGGGGATTCTTGGCTTCACACACACTCTAGGTACACGCAGAGTAGGGAGTGCATAGTAGGAGTACGCCTGATTACTGCCTTGCTTATATGCCTGCATATATACATTGTTTTAGACCTTGATAGAACTATATCTACTATTTACGTGCTTGTAATCCCTTTCAGCTGCTTCAGTCTACTGATTATTGCAGCTTATGTATTCTATACAAGAATAACGTTGGTTCAATAAATAATTGAAAACGCCCCACTGTGTATTCTCTGTATATTTCTCTGAGAGCAAGTAAGTTTGCGTGACTGAGCGAAAGGTTCTGTTCTGTTTCCAAGATCCCTGAGGGGTCAGGGTTGTCACGTTCAGAGGTTGCCAGAAACCATTTGCTTCCTGGTAAGGTTAGGGAGTCTTATGGTGGCCCTGTGAGCTAGCTGGTCTCTAGGCCAACTCATCCTGCGGAGGTGCCCGGAGCCAGTCTAGGCACCTCATCCAAAGTTTATATTGTCCGACAAACGCGCAGGTCCTACGGATTAGTGGGAACTACACGACACACCTGTTCCTTCCACCAGACCACAAATACATTTGCACAGCTCGGAGAACAGGCGCCCATTAAATATGAAAATATTGTTATTTAGGCAAAAGTCATGGTCCTAAGCATCCATGTATAGTCATATGGAGATATTGGTCTATTGCAAAAAGCGTGTTTGTAGGCTCTTAGACCTTGCGTGTGTTGTGTGCATAATTAGCAAGATCACATCCTAGGTAATTGTCAAATATGATTGTCTCCTGTGGAGTGGTGTGGCTCACTGGTTAGAGGCGGCAGACCCGGAAGCAGAGGACGGCCCGGGACCAGGGTTCAATTCCCGACGCGGCAGGGTCGTGTACCAGGGTCAGTGGACTCGATAATTCTTGCCTCGTTGCCTACTCTAACCAGGGATCACACTCGGCAACTCTGGGCATTAGTGGTCCCACTCCTCCCGCATGGCGGGCCCTGGACGGCATCGCCCCCTGTCCCTCGGGCTGAAGATACCTCCTCCAACCTTCACGAGAGCCGCCACTCCTGGCGACCCCAGCTCTCCCCCCCCACCAGAACATGGCGATCCCTACTCGCCCCACGCTGCTGGTCCGATCCCTATCCCGGGCCACCCTCTCAGGCCCCGACTCCATCTTGGGCCTTCCCCGTCCGGGCCCGTGACCTCGGTCCGACCTTGGCCGCGGCCCCAACAAAGCCCTGACATCGAGGCACCAAGATCAGACCAGGTGGTAAAACGGCCACTTGACGGATCAAGGAGGAGGGGAGTTTCGATGGCCCTCCGGCCGTTCCCGGACGCCTGGTTTCGATCGCCCTCCGGTCTCCCTGGGCGCTGGCTCCACCCTCCTGCTGGGTGTTTGGACACTCTCATCCCGGCCCCTCTGACCCCTAGGTGCGAGGGTCCGGACATCAAAGGACTCCAGACCTATATCTGGGGCAGCCCTGGAATGGGTCAGTAGTTGTATCCTGGAGTCGAGAGACCCGAGACGAACTCACCTACTTCAAACCCTGAAACTCTCTTGGAGCCCTGCTGGCGCTGCCACGGCCCAACCTTGCTGAAACCATCCTTGAAACCCTGCTGGCGCTGCCGCGGCCCAACCTCGCTGAAACCATCCTTGGAGCCCTGCTGGCCCAGCCGCGGCCCAACCTCGCTGAAACCATCCTTGGAGCCCTGCTGGCGCTGCCGCGGCCCAACCTCGCTGAGACCATCCTTGGAGCCCTGCTGGCGCTGCCGCGGCCCAACCTCACTGAGACCATCCTTGGAGCCCTGCTGGTGCTGCCGCGGCCCAACCTCGCTGAGTCCATCTTTGGAGCCCTGCTGGCGCTGCCGCGGCCCGCCCTCGCTGAAACCATCTTCGGAGCCCTGCTGGTGCTGCCGCGGCCCGACCCTGAGGAACCCCCCAGCTCGAGGATTGAGAGCTGCGCGTAGGGTGTCCCTGTACCTGGCTGGTACCAAGACTGTCCCGCTACCCCCCTTTCCACAGATACTAAAGACCTTAAGGATCCCTCGATCCATTTGTACTGTATTGCTGATATAACCTGCCTTGATTGCTGATGAAGACGTTAAGACCTATCCTTGTGTGGTGTCCATCTGTAGTGGTATGAGTGCTCGCCTTTACGATCCTAGGAGAGGAACCTCGCCAGGAGGCCTCTCGACCGCGCTCGGCCAGTTCTAGAGAGAGAGGTGGGTCTCGGGGTCAGACAGTTTCTGTCCCCCCCCTAAGATCGCCTTTCTAACATTGGTGGCAGGCGGTGCGATCCGAGCCGACGCAGATCGTACAGAGAGTGACTCGCCCACTACTAACAGAAACACACTACGACCATGACTACCAAAGAAACCGGACAGACCACGGAGTTCCAGATGGAACGGTTGGAAGGCTACAACCACAAAGAATTGAAACAATTCTGCAAGGACCTGGGCATCGCTACCACTGGGCTAAACACCAAGGACGATTTCAAGCAGGCCCTGCAAAAATGGGTAGACACAGGAGCGATGCCACCTCACAACGAAGACATCACAATCCCAGATATGTACCCGGAAGCCATCACAACTCCAGCGGAGGAAAGAAATACCAACCTAAACACGGGCCTCTCCCACGAAGACGCCCGAGAGCGAGAAAAGAGCCGGCTCCACGAATTGGAGCTGGCCCGACTCCGCCTGGATGGAGAACTGCAGCTGGCCGAGAAAAAGATAGCCCTTGAGCAATTACGGCTACAAGGGGACCTAGAGGAGAAACGGAGGCAGAGGGACTTAGAGGAGAAGAGGCTCGAGTACAAGTACGAGCGTGGTTTAAAAGAACTTGAGATCAAGGCCAAAAACGGGGAGGCCAGCGCCTCCGGGAACCGGGGCCCACCTCCTCCTGCAGACACCAAGGTCCACATTCCCAAGGACGTCGTCAGAGAGTACTATAAAAACGACGACATCCAAGAATGGTTTAAGGCCAACGAGGTAGCCATGACCTCGCACCGGGTTCCGCAAAAAGACTGGGGTGCTGGGTTGTGGGGGAGGTTCGTCAACGAGGGGAGAGATGCCCTGCTACAGCTCCCCGACGCCGAGATGACCTCTTATGAACACATGAAAGCCGCCCTCCTTACTCGCTATGGACTCACCCCCGATATGTACCGGCAGCGATTCCGAGACTGTAAGAGAATCCCCGGTACTACCTGGGTGGAGTATGTGAACTTCTTTAGTAGAGCCTTGGAGGGGTGGATCAAATGCAGTTAAGTCACCACCTATGAGCAACTGTTCAACCTCATTGTATGGGAGCACCTCTCCAACAACTGTTTTGTCGAACTCAGGCAGCATCTCCTCGACAGTAAACTGACCGAGCCACGTAAACTCGCCATCGAAGCTGATCGATGGGAGAGCACCCGGGTCCCCCGGAACTCGATGGGAGACCAAGGCCGAGCTCACCAGAGGTCCCACCATCAGCGAGGCGGTGGAGGAGGCCAGAGCCGGAACAGGGACGCCCCCGCGGCACCTCCCCCGACCAATACTTCGCCCTCCCTGGCCAGAAGGGGGGCCCCCCCAGCACGGCCCGGGGCCCCGCTCGAACGTCATCTGCCACAAATGCCAGCGACCCGGTCATTATGCCAATGACCCCAACTGCCCAATGAACCAGTGATCCAGCACCACCGGTCCGCCCAACCGCCAGATCACGGCCGCCTCCCTGGGAGAGGAAAGGGCCGAAGAAGAGAACTATGATGAAGACCAGACCGAGTGGGAGCCCGCCGCCATGTCCCTGGTATGTCTGGGCGAAAGAGACATGGTCCCCCGGGCCCAGATCCCGGCCAACACTCAAAAGTACAGCCAGTGGGTCACCATTAATGGACACCGGGCCGAAGCCCTCAACGACACGGGAGCCAGCGTGACGGCCGTCCGTTGCCACCTGGTGACCTCGTACCAAATCCTACTGTGCCCAGTACGGTCCGCAGACAATTCCGAGAGCCTGTGTCAGATGGCCCGCATCCCCTTTGAGTGGGGGGGAGTGTCGGGCATGCTGAAAGTGACCATCCGGGACGATGCCCCCGTAGACTGCCTCCTCGGGAACGACCTGGAGAGTTTCCCCTGGGCCGACGTTGAGCATAGAGAGCATCTGGGGATGCTAGGCCTCCCTGAGCCCGCTCCATGGCCGTCTGAGCCGCCAACCCGACGGAAGAACCAGAGTGGCCCGAGCTTTCACCGCCCGCCGTCTCCGAAAACACCGACCCTGAGCCCGGTCCACTGGGGCCCAGCCATGGAGAAATTGCCCCGCTCAGCGACCTCCTGGAACTGGCCCAATGGCGCCAAGAAGGTGGCCCCACACGAGAGCAGTTCCGTCAAGAACAGAAAACGTGTCCCTCCCTCGAGGGGATCCGACAGCAAGACACCGCTCAAAGCACCGGAGACCCCTCGGGGTCCCACTGGGTCTATTGGGACAACGATCTCCTCTACAGTGAGCAGAAGATTGCCGAGCTGGGGGCCAGCCGGGTACTGGTGGTCCCCCTCCGATTCAGAGACTTCCTCCTGAATCTGGCACACGATGTGCCCCTCGCCGGGCACCTGGGGCAGGACAAGACGTGCAACCGCCTGGTGACCCATTTCTACTGGCCCAAGATGAGGAATGATGTAAGCAATCACTGCCGGACTTGCCCCACCTGCCAAGGCAGCGGGAAGAGTGGCGGAAAGCTCAAGGTCCCCCTGCAACCATTCCCAGTCGTCACCACTCCTTTTGAGCGGGTGGGGATCGACATCGTGGGACCCCTGGAACCCCGAACATCTCAAGGTCACCGTTTCATCCTGGTCCTGGTTGACCACGCCACCCGTTATCCCGAAGCCATCCCTCTCCGGACCGTGACGGCTCCCGTGGTGTGCCGGGCACTGATGGGGATCTTCTCCCGGGTCGGCTTCCCCCGAGAGGTCGTCAGTGACCGGGGTACGAACTTCATTTCCCGCTACATGAAGTCCCTGTGGCAACAATGCGGGGTCACGTACAAATTTACGACCCCCTATCACCCTCAAGGGAACGGACTGGTGGAACGCTTCAATCGAACCCTCAAGGGGATGATCATGGGCCTCGAAGAGCCCTTACGACGCCAATGGGACGTGTTGCTGCCCTGCCTCCTCTTCGCCTATCGGGAGGTCCCCCAGAAGTCCCTGGGGTTCAGCCCCTTCGAAGTATTGTACGGGCACCCCGTCCGGGGTCCCCTAAGCATGGTCAAAGAAGGCTGGGAGGTGACCGCCCAAGATGCTCCCCCCGACGTATACCGGTACCTCCTGACCCTCCGAAACCAGACTCGGCGGTTCCGGGAACTTGCCAGAGACAACCTCGAGGCCAGCCAAGAAGACATGAAACGCTGGTATGATCAAAACGCCTCATCCATTGAGTTCGAGCCGGGCCAACAGGTATGGGTCATGTCCCCGGTCGAACCGTGTGCCCTCCAGGACAAGTGGACTGGGCCCTTCAAAGTGGTGGAGTGCAAGAGCCCCGTCACATACCTGGTGGACATGGAGTCTCCTAGGAACCTCCTCCGGGTCCTCCACGCCAACAGACTCAAACCTCACTTTGTCCGATCGGAACGTAGCCTCCTGATGGCTACAGACAGTGGGGCCGAAGACGACTCCGAGCCCCTACCGGACCTCCTGAACACCTCCGAGAAAGACGGCTCCGTGGAGGGGGTCAACCTCTCCTCCGCCCTGACCCCAGAGCAACGCCGAGACTGCCAAGAGCTGTTGGGACAATTTGCAGACTTGTTTTCTCTCACCCCTGGAGTCACTCCGTGGTGCGTCCACGATGTCGACACCGGGGACAGCCCGCCTGTGCGGCACCGGGCCTACCGAGTTCCCGATCGAGTTCGGACCTGCATTCAATCAGAAGTGTCCAAGATGCTGGCTCTGGGGGTGGTCGAACCCTCTGACAGTCCGTGGGCCAGCCCTGCCGTCCTGGTCCCCAAGGCCACCGCCCCTGGCGCTGCTCCCGAATTAACCCCATCCCCTGTGCTGATGAACTGATCGACCGCCTGGGGGCGGCCCGCTACCTAAGCACCTTCGACCTAACCTCCGGCTACTGGCAAATCGGACTCACACCAGGCGCCCAAGAGCGCTTCGCTTTCTCAACCCCCGATGGCCACCACCACTTCAGGGTGATGCCCTTCGGGATGAAAAACGCCCCTGCAACGTTCCAGAGACTGGTAAATAAGGTGTTGGCGGGGCTAGAAGAGTTCAGCGCCGCATATCTGGACGATATCGCGGTGTACAGGCTCCACTGGGCTGAACACCTCCAACACCTCCGGGAGGTCTTGGCAGCCCTCCGCCGGGCCGGATTGACCATAAAAGCAAGCAAATGCCAGATCGGCCAAGGTTCCGTGACCTATCTGGGACACCAAGTGGGGAGCGGCCCAGATGGCCCCCCTCCAACCCAAGATCGACGCCATCCTGGCCTGGGAGCCCCTGGTCACCCAGACAGCAGTCCGAGCCTTTCTGGGGCTCACTGAGTATTACCGGCGCTTTGTAAAGAATTATGGCAGTATTGTGGGCCCCCTCACTGAACTCACTTCCAAGAAGCAGCCACAGAAGGTACACTGGACACCTGAGTGTCAGGCCGCATTTGAAACCCTACAGCGATGTGTACCGCCCCCGTGCTCCAAGCCCCCGATTACAGCCGGGAATTTGTAGTCCAAACAGATGCCTCCGAGCATGGTGTCGGGGCAGTCCTGTCCCAAATCAACGCCGAAGGAATTGATCAGCCGGTGGCCTTCATCAGCCGGCTTCTGCTGGCCCGAGAGCAGCGCTGGAGCACCATTGAACGGGAGGCCTTCGCTGTGGTGTGGGCCCTCAAGAAACTCCGACCGTACCTCTTCGGCACCCATTTCCGGGTGCAAACTGACCACCGGCCCCTGAGGTGGCTGATGCAGATGCGAGGGGAGAACCCGAAGTTGCTACGTTGGTTCATCTCCCTACAAGGGATGGACTTCACTGTGGAGCATCGCCCCGGCAGCGACCACGCCAACGCCGACGGCCTGTCCCGCTTCTTCCGCCTCAGCGAGGAGAACCCCCAAGACGATGGGTGACTCTCCCTGCCTTCAGCTGGGGGGGGACGTGTGTTGGAACCGGCCTCGTGGCGTGGTCCCACTCCTCCCGCATGGGGGCCCTGGACGACAACGCCCACTGTCCCTCGGGCTGAAGATACCTCCTCCAACCTTCACGAGAGCCGCCACTCCTGGTGACCCCGGCTCTCCCCCCCACCAGAACATGGCGATCCCTACTCGCCCCACGCTGCTGGTCCGATCCCTATCCCGGGCCACCCTCTCAGGCCCCGACTCCATCTTGGGCCTTCCCCGTCCGGGCCCGTGGCCTCGGTCCGACCTCGGCCGCGGCCCCAACAAAGCCCCGACATCGAGGCACCAAGATCAAACCAGGTGGTAAAACGGCCACTTGACGGATCAAGGAGGAGGGGAGTTTCGATGGCCCTCCAGCCGTTCCCGGACGCCTGGTTTCCATCGCCCTCCGGTCTCCCTGGGCGCTGGCTCCACCCTCCTGCTGGGTGTCTGGACACTCTCATCCCGGCCCCTCTGACCCCCAGGTGCGAGGGACCGGACATCAAAGGACTCCAGACCTATATCTGGGGCAGCCCTGGAATGGGTCAGTAGTTGTATCCTGGAGTCGAGAGACCCAAGACGAACTCACCTACTTCGAACCCTGAAACCCTCTTGGAGCCCTGCTGGCGCTGCCGCGGCCCAGCCTCGCTAAAACCATCCTTGGAGCCCTGCTCGCGCTGCCGCGGCCCAACCTCGCTGAGACCATCCTTGGAGCCCTGCTGGCGCTGCCGCGGCCCAACCTCGCTGAGACCATCTTTGGAGCCCTGCTGGGGCTGCCGCGGCCCAACCTCGCTGAGACCATCTTCGGAGCCCTGCTGGCGCTGCCGCGGCCCGACCCTGAGGAACCCCCCAGCTCGAAGATTGAGAGCTGAGTGTAGGGTATCCCTGTACCAGGCTGGTACCAACACTGTCCCGCTACCCCCCTTTCCACAGATACTAAAGACCTTAAGGATCCCACGATCCATTTGTACTGTATTGCTGAGATAACCTGCCTTGATTGCTGATAAAGACGTTAAAACCTATCCTTGTGTGGTGTCCATCTGTAGTGGTGTGAGTGCTCGCCTTTACGATCCTAGGAGAGGAACCTCGCCAGGGGGCCTCTCGACCGCGTTCGGCCGGTTCTAGAGGGAGAGGTGGGTCTCGGGGTGGCCTCCAACCTTCACGAGAGCCGCCACTCCTGGCGACCCCGGCTCTCCCCCCCACCAGAACATGGCGATCCCTACTCTCCCCACGCTGCTGGTCCGATCCCTATCCCGGGCCACCCTCTCAGGCCCCGACTCCATCTTGGGCCTTCCCCGTCCGGGCCCGTGGCCTCGGTCCGACCTCGGCCGCGGCCCCAACAAAGCCCCGACATCGAGGCACCAAGATCAGACCAGGTGGTAAAACGGCCACTTGACGGATCAAGGAGGAGGGGAGTTTCGATGGCCCTCCAGTCGTTCCCGGACGCCTGGTTTCGATCGCCCTCCGGTCTCCCTGGGCGCTGGCTCCACCCTCCTGCTGGGTGTCTGGACACTCTCATCCCGGCCCCTCTGACCCCCAGGTGCGAGGGTCCGGACATCAAAGGACTACAGACCTATATCTGGGGCAGCCCTGGAATGGGTCAGTAGTTGTATCCTGGAGTCGAGAGACCCAAGACGAACTCACCTACTTCGAACCCTGAAACCCTCTTGGAGCCCTGCTGGCGCTGCCGCGGCCCAGCCTCGCTAAAACCATCCTTGGAGCCCTGCTGGCGCTGCCGCGGCCCAACCTCGCTGAAACCATCCTTGGAGCCCTGCTGGCGCTGCGGCGGCCCAACCTCGCTGAAACCATCCTTGGAGCCCTGCTGGCGCTGCCGCGGCCCAACCTCGCTGAGACTATCCTTGGAGCCCTGTTGGCGCTGCTGCGGCCCGACCTCGCTGAAACCATCTTCGGAGCCCTGCTGGCGCTGCCGCGGCCCAACCTCGCTGAGTCCATCTTTGGAGCCCTGCTGGCGCTGCCGCGGCCCGACCTCGCTGAAACCATCTTCGGAGCCCTGCTGGCGCTGCCGCGGCCCGACCCTGAGGAACCCCCCAGCTCGAGGATTGAGAGCTGAGCGTAGGGTATCCCTGTACCAGGCTGGTACCAAGACTGTCCCGCTACCCCCCTTTCCACAGATACTAAAGACCTTAAGGATCCCTCGATCCATTTGTACTGTATTGCTGAGATAACCTGCCTTGATTGCTGATAAAGACGTTAAAACCTATCCTTGTGTGGTGTCCATCTGTAGTGGTGTGAGTGCTCGCCTTTACGATCCTAGGAGAGGAACCTCGCCAGGAGGCCTCTCGACCGCGCTCGGCCAGTTCTAGAGGGAGAGGTGGGTCTCGGGGTGGCCGGTCAGACAGTCTCTGTCCCCCCCCCCTAAGATCGCCTTTCTAACACTTCCCTTATCTCCACAACGGCCCCCCACATACGCCGGGGATGCCTGGTTTCACCTTGGAGATACCCAGCAGGGACCATCTCACAGGGAAAGCCAGGACGGGTTCCCCAGCGGTCTGCAGCGCAGAGATACCCCATGGCGGGGTGATACATGCGCTTTACAAGACACCATTACATTACCATTACATATCTTTTGTAGAAAATTCTCTCTATCTATACAGTGTGATAGGAGGCTCTCCACAAGAATCAGCAATAAATGGTTTTAGTTTATGGCTGTGCTTTCCAGTGAGCTATTGTTGGAGGGCACTATACGCCCCCCTTGTTCTTGCATACATTTGTTAGAAGGTAAAAGCATGGGACAGTAGAGGGCAGTGTTTTACACAAATGAAAATGTTGCCATTCCCTTTTCACAACAATCCGTATTTATTAATTATTGAAAAGCCTTTAGTTCATAATTGCAAACAATCATTAAAACCACATTCTTGCCCCTTATCGGATGACATTGGTACTTATGTCGTCGTTACGTAATGTGTTAATGGCCTCCCTTTGTCCGTTACTCAAGTTGGATCTGATTCTTCCCTTCTTGTCTTGACTGGTGAATAATTTATTTGAACAAGTCTTTGGCGACCGAGTCACTAAAGACATCCAGATTATCATGAGGCAAGGAGGAGTTATATGTAGCGTGGTTTTTGAAGCGAGTTAGGCTTCCCTGATCTATCTGTGCCCTCTTTCCGAGCAACGCTTCCCGCTCTTTCGTAGCACATATATTTCCATCATCCAGACCAGCCGATGTCATGAAGTATCAGCGTCTCTTGAACACAAGTCATGTTTTCTGTATTGGGCTCCCCCTATTCTCATGTTCATTGGCTTGGGTCTGATTTTATGTTGAAATCTTAGAAATGGATATATGTCAATTCTACATGAACTGTAATCTAAGTCGCTCCTGGGGCAGAAATATAAGCCACGGTTCTGGATATTTAGTTCATCCATTGTCAGTTAATGTTGTGATGAGTTATTAATGGAGAATTGATTCATTTCTCTTCCTATGGAGTGAGTTATCTTTTCCATTTGCTCTTTCCTGTCTTTCTATTCCTCTGTTTGTGCCTCTTGCTTTTGTTTTTCCTTTTTTGTAATATTCCATTGTCCGTCCTTGTCTCAGTAACCCGTACTCAGAGAAAAAAGTGGCAAGTAGGTTTTTTTTCTCTGTAGTTGCTAGCAGAGTCGTCTGAGTCACCTTCTGAGCTTGATTCCTCGTCTTTGTGTCAATGGAATTTTGACTGCTCTCCTTACTTATTCGTATCATCTTACAACGTTACAGACTCTTCCAGTACAGTAGTCTTGCTTTTTTACTTTAGAATTTCCTCTTTTGTAGCTATTACCTCTTTCTTATCACTTGTTCGTCATTCTCGTTGTCCTTAAGTTCAGCTTTTATTTTCAAGTGCAACAAATGTGAGGTTGGAGAACTCCATCGGAGAGCAGACTTAAAACTGTAACAAAAAAAACACGTTAGCAGGCCTTTTCCATCTATGAATTCATGATCTGGAGCAACATCCCTGTGTCTATCAGGACCGACCGACATTGCTCCCGTTTAGGAAAGAGTTGAGGACTTCCTTCTTTAAAAATAATTTATGCTCATCTTTGGCCCTAGCTTTAGGCTCGGTTTGCAGTATAGAAATAACATATAGATCCATACATAAAGAAGCTGGCCTAGCCTACACTAACGTTTGAAGAGTTTTGAAAGAACTCTTGTGAAAATGTTCATGGGAGAGTTGAGAATGGTTATCTCACCAGAGCACCCCTTGCATCCAGTTAAGATTTTAATGTTGTCTTATCAAGAGTAACAAGTCCACCTTTTAAGCCACTACATGACTGCAAGCCTTAATGCAGATAGTTGTGTACCTAGTAGCAGTCACTTCCTCAAACAGTTAGAAAACGACACGCCCCATCAGTAGATGAACAGTTCCTGCAAGTTTACAAAGACAAAGTTAAATATGCATCCAGTGTTGAACATGCACTCCTGCTCTACATTATCAGAATTGAAAATGTATTAAAAATTAGACCGGTTTTTGCACCGGCACAATTTGGCATATGGTTTTCTACTCATACGGAGACTAGGGGTGGGCGGAATTTGCGTAGTCGTGTTACGCAAAGCTCAGCGGAAAAAATTTCCGTGGGCACGCAGAATTTTGCGCACACGCTGAGTTGCTCCTTTCACCCGTTCACAATGCTTTTTTCCTGTTCGCGAACGCTGTTTGCGTGCTCGGGGGGAAATGTCTTGCAAACACACATTTTGAAAGCGTGAACAAGCAGAAAATTCTACGAAGCTGCGGATCGCAGAGGTTTTGGCAATTCCACTTTCTCCGGGGAACGTGAAATTACCCAAATTCCACAAATTCCGCAAGTGGAACTGAATTTACCGCCCAGGCCAAGCGGAGACACCACATAGAAATACCACAGGCTGAGTCTACGTGTGATAAAGATGCAATCATGGCTTTTCTACCCAACATAGCTCTAGTAGATATTTGTAAAGCCGAAACATGTGGTTCTGTGCATCCTTTCATAAAATATTTCTCTGGTGACATCAACCTATTCGGTAGTTGAGGTATGTGGGTCCGATGTTGTTGAGGGATTTGTAGGCGCGGGTGAGGAGTTTGAAGGTGATCCTCTTCTTGACGGGGAGCAATTGGATGCTTCGTAGGTGTTGGGTCATATGTTTGTGGCGTGGTGTCCCTAGAATGAGCCTGGCTGCGGCGTTCTGGACCTTACCGATTCTTTTAAGTTATGGCACAACCTGTGATGTGCCACCGCTTGCTGCAAATGGAAAATGTTACTCACTTGCAAATACTATCAGCTTGTCAGGTTGCGGGCTCACATGCATCACCCACTTGCTGTATGGTTGGAAAGTATACATGTTGCTCAGATTAAGCAGTTTATTTTTTTGATTTTACACATTTAAGCAGTTGTACTCCGATGGAGAAAACAGCACAATGATTTTAATTGGAGTCTGCGCGCGGATGCATTATGCCTTTCTGCTATGGGATCCCGAGTCGTTCTCCAGATCAAAACTCAATCTTAAATTAATTATTTTTAGAAGTCAGAACCCACCCATGAGCGATCACCACATGTGAACTGTAGAACTACAAGCAGCAAACGATTGTTTACAGGTAGTAACATTTTCCTTCCTTCCTAGATATTACTGTCCGCCTTTCTCATATTATAACCGTGCATTTCTTTCAAGAAATATTTCCCATGTATAATTCTCGGTGTTCATTTCATTCTGCAGCTCAGCAGCCGACGACAGAAAGTATGGATGGGAAAGAGAAACGTAAAGATCTGGAGGAAGGAAGAATTTTGCTTATAAAATGAATGAAGGAAAACACCAAGGAATACAGAGGAGGGAGAATTTTAACAATAAAACACCACTTGCAAGGCAGAAAAGAATAGGCACCGGCCTAAGAGCTTATGCCTGTGCTGAGTGTAAGAAGACATTTACTGGAAAGACGCATCTTTTACTGCACGAACAAACACACACAGATCGGTATCCCTACACTGAGCATGAAATGAGGTTTGCTGATAAGGCAACACATGAAAAAACTCACAAAGGAGAGCGGCCTTTTCACTGCAATATCTGTGGGAAAAGTTTTACTCAGAAGGGAAATCTTCTAAAACATCAAAGCGTACACACAGGAGAGAGGCCTCATCACTACACTGTGTGTTCCAAACCCTTTTCTCAGAAGGCAAACCTTGTACGGCATCAAAGAACACACTCCGGAGAGAGGCCTTAACACTGCACTGTGTGTTCCAAGGGGTTTACTCATAAGGCCGCCCTTGCACGCCATCAAGTCACACACACAGGACAGAGGCCTCATCACTGCACTGTGTGTAGCAAGAGCTTTGATCTTAAGGCAAGCCTTGTACGCCATCAAAGAACACACATGCGACGGCCATGACGCCGCACGGGATATGGAAACTGCTGTAAACAAAAGGTGGTGCTCAGCAGCATCAAGTAACACATACAAGATAAAAGCCTTCTCAAAGCACTGCAAAAAAACCTTCATTTAAAAAAAAGAAATCTGATATTTTACATCATTAAAGAATCTACAGCTAAAGTTAGACCTCTTCCGACATCGAACAATCCTTCCGGGCTGAAATCCTCCCTTTCTTCTGAATGTCAGAGGAGCTTTTAGTTAATGGACAAACTCTAACGTTCGCAGCGTCCCCAAACAGAATGTAGCTTCTTCAACATCATTAAACGTCCCTTCACCAAGCAACGAACTTCACAGAGGCTGCTTCACTGCGAATTAAACCTGTCCGACTCCCATGAAATGTGTGCAGTGTTGAGGACATGTTACCAAGTGTGGATCATAAACTATCCTGATAGACATAACCTCTGGGATTCAACAAAAAATTATTGAAAGACCTGAGCACATGGGAAAAAGAAACTAGGAGAAGAAATGGGAATCAAAAACCACTTGAGGACAAAAAATATAAACTCCTTTCATCACTAAAGCAGGAACATCTACTCCTATCAGTATCTTCAGACCGGCTGTGTAAATATTCTGTACAACCCATCCAGGCTGAGAGATCAAAAGAGGATTTATTTTGCGCACAGATTCATGGCTGTTTAGATTCTAACAACTTACAAAGGAGGCACCAACCATATCATTCTGCAGTTGCAACTGCCGAGACCGTTACACAATTCATAATGTTTTGAGATGGTTTATTCTGGTGAGAATTTTCTTTTTTTTGGATAATTTTTAGATTTGTCAAACTTACTGTGTTTTTATTCAATCCGTGTTCGCGCTATTTGCACCACCCTCTCAGAGCCGCCCACGAGCCCAGCCGACATCTTGGGACGGGTCGGGACGCGCTCTAGCCTCTCAGACACTTCACGAGAGGCAGCTATATAGCCCTCGCTCACCAGGATGCGCAGCGGACGAGCGCAACGGGCGCGCGCCGAAGACGCGCCTAAGACAAGCCCGTCTACGCCCGTCCGCACCGGGACCGGGCCTAGGGCCACCCCCCCTGGCACTACTGCCCCTCAAACCTCTGGCCTTTTATGTTGTTACACTCACGCCCAATTGAGGGATCTGAATCCAGGTTTCACCGGTAGGCAATGTACAGTTAGGCCCCCCCACCCCCACCAATGTGGCCTACACTCCTGCCCCGTGTCCTGGGTGTACCTTTAAACTGCCCCGACCCAGCCTATCTAAGCACTGTACCCCCGTGTATCGCGTGCCTCTCTCTGCCACAACTTTGAAGCGCCAATATCGGGCAGCACTTATTAACATGCGCTCCCTTCCCAGTAATAGCTTACAGATTAGGGAATGTATCCTCAGCCAGGACCTGGACATTCTTTTTGTCACGGAAACCTGGGGGGACGCTGCCTCGGGACCAGACTTCTGTCTAGCTAGCCCGGAAGGCTACAGTGTGGCCAGGCATGACAGAACCATAGGAAGAGGCGGTGGATTAGCCATTATTTACAGGGACACATATCGCTCTAAACTTGACCCTATCCAGTGTTCAAACTGTGAAGCTGCTACCTTTGCCATTAACCTCAACCATAAACAGGCTCTAAAAGGGATCCTTCTGTATCGACCCCCTGACCCCGCAGCTCTTTCTTAGCCACACTCTCTGAACTTAATGAGCATATCATAGGATCACCCGAGTATGTGATCTTGGGTGATTTTAATTTTCCCCTTGAAGATCAGGATAACAATGACACTGCACAGCTCACTGCCGATTTGCAGATCATGGGACTGCAGCAGTTAGTGAAGGGTTCTACCCATCAAGCCGGGCATACGTTGGACGGCATGTTCACCAACAACCCCGATATCACCGTGGTGGATGTACTACCACTAGTATGGTCTGATCATAGGGCCATCATTTTCACCATACAAACCCGTGCCATTAATCCCCCCAACCCAAACATCGAGTTAGGATAGGAACACGGGCATGGAAAAATGCAGACATCCCCCCCCGATTTGCGGATATTTTAGCCTCCTCTCCCTACACAGGATCCGATAATCCTGATGTATTATCCTCTAGATTCCAGGACTGGATCCGGAATGCAGCTAATCAGATGGCCCGGAGAAATTTGTTCTCCCCAACAGAACCTCTCCCTCAGCACAATGGTACACTGAGGAGCTCGGGCTCCATCGGCAGCATTGCCGGAGCCTGGAGAGGCGTTGGCGAAAGCAGTACTGCCCGGTGGCCAAGCAATCCTACAAAAATGCTCTCTCAATCTATAAAAAGGCCATCGTTGCTCAAAAAAGTGCCTTCTTTTCCGCCCAAATTGAGACTGCTGAGAATTCGGCTAGGGAATTGTTCTTAGTGGTGAATACTCTTTCCACCCCCCCTTCAGGTTCAGGGATCGAACCTTCACAAATACTGTGCAATTCACTGGCCTCTTTTTTTTCCACTAAGGTCGCTAACATCTACTCATCCTTCTCTGGGAACCTTAGATGGGAGGCTACGGAGCCAGGCTCTGAATTATCCATCTGTCACACTGCCTTCCCCTCCTTCCATCCCGTCACTAAGGACCAGATCAGCAGGCTCATTGCTGCTACTAAGTCGGGCTCCCCTCTTGACCCCTGTCCCCCTGCAATGATGAGTGCTATAAACGAGGAGATCTCCTCTCCTCTCACAGATATCTGCAATACCATCTTTCAAACAGGTATCTACCCAGAGGTCTGGAAGAATGCGGTCATCAAGCCTCTGTTGAAAAAGTCGTCGCTGGATCCCACAGTTTCGGCCAACTATAGACCGATTGCTGGCCTCCCCTTCCCGGGCAAAATATGTGAAACGCTGATGAACCAACAGCTTTCAGAGTTCATCGACTCGCACCATCTCCTTGATGATACTCAGTTTGGGTTCAGGAAGGGCTATGGGACCGAGACTGCACTAATAAAAGCCTCTGATGAGATCAGATCCATCATGGACCAAGGAGGAGCGGCAGTCCTTATCCTTTTGGACTTGTCCGCGGCTTTCAACACGGTCGATCACGCTATTCCGATCGACCGTGTCGCAGCCTTGGGGGTTGTCGGCCTGGCCAGAGATCTCATTTCATCTTTCCTGGCTAGTCGAATGCAGACAGTGAAATTGGGCAACTTCTACTCCCCCGTCTTTGCGCTCCCCTGTGGGGTCCCCCAGGGCTCCTCGCTAAGTCCGACGCTATTCAACATCTATGTGACGGACTTAGCGAGGGTGATAAAAGCCCATGGGTTGCGTCTGACATCCTATGCAGACGACACCCAATTAGTGCTGGTGGTGCACAAGGATGGTCCAGTGGTGGCAGCAAAATTCCAGGAAGCAATGCTTGCTGTCTGCTCCTGGATGTCTACAAATTGTCTGAAGCTCAACTCGGATAAGACCGAGGTTATGACCTTTGGCAACCTTGTCCCGGATTGGTCATCCATCTGGTGGCCCAGTCAGATGGGTCCCCCGCCTGTCCCGGTTGCCAAGGTCAGAAACCTGGAAGTTATCTTCGACAATAAGCTGTCTTTCAATCACCACGTAAACAAAGTTGTTTCATCTGCCTTTTTTATCTTAAAGAAAATCAAGAAACTCATGCCCTATCTTCCGACTTTTGCAGGAAAAACCCTTATTACCACGTTGGTATTCTCTAAGATGGACTATGGGAACGCCCTTTTTCTTAACACTCAGAAACAAGTCCTAAATAAACTTCAGTCCATACAGAACACGGCAGCGAGAATTCTGCTAGGCATTCCCCCACGTCACCCGACCACCACAGCCATTCGTCATCTCCACTGGCTTAAAGTGGAAAATCGCATCAAGTTCAAGGCCCTCTGTATTGCTTACAAGGCTATCCACGACATGGGCCCCAGGTTTCTGATAGAGGCCTTTCAGATTTACAGCCCTAAAAGACAGCTTAGATCTGCAAACATTTCTTTCCTCCCAGTTCCCCGAACCAGAACTGTGGCCTGGGGGGACAGGCGTTTCATGGTAGCAACACCCAAGCTATGGAATGCCCTCCCTCTGACTATTAAAATAGCTCAGAATCTTGTCAGCTTTCGTAAGCTTCTTAAAACATGGTTATTCAACCAGTAAGGCTTCTGGGTATTGGTCCTTCTGAATAGTCACATGCGCCAAGACACCTTCGGGTAATTGTCGCGCAATAAAAATCTCAAAAATAAATAAATAAATAAATAATCAATTTTATTATCATTTTGAAAAGAAAAAAAAAGACAGCATACATCTTACACAGAAAAGCCAATTCCATCTCCAACAGACAGTAAAAACCCCACTGTTAGGGTAGGAGTATTTATGCAAGCCACCCCAGCTGGAAAGCAGCACCCCGTTACATGGGAGAGCCAAAGCTGGCAATTTAAAAGAGTAGGTTCAGCCATTTGCCCCAAACCCTATGGAACCTCGCGGGACAACCATGTTCCTCCTGGGCCGTGCACCAATCCACTCCCTGGTGCCCCTTTAGCAGGGTAGGGGGGTTGGGCTGGACCCAGGCTGCTGCAATATCTCATTTAGCCACAGCGACCACCGTTCCCAGAAAATGTTTGACCGCTCTAGAGCCGTCCAAACCTTCAAATACACCCAGCAGAAGACGTAAGGGACCGTGTGGAACCTGGTGACCCAAGTTCTGTGTGAGCTCAGATTCCACCGTGGACCAAAAGGGGAAAAGGCCTGGGCAAAGCCAGACCATATGGTCGAAGTCGGCCGGAGTTTGGCCACTATTCTGGTGAAAATTAAATACCCAAAAACTAACTTTCACATACATTACAAAACAAAGCAGATTGTCTGATAAAGACACTATAAGGCGTATTTCATCTCATTCTGTGATGTGTTTTGTGAGGTCAGTTGTGTCCTGTTCTGGTGTGAGGGGTGAGATTGACAACTAGACAAAGGACACTGTCGCTGTGAGCTGTTTGCCAAGAATGACTAATTTCATGCAATAAACATTTGCTAATAAACCAATCTGCCTGCCTGTTCCATGTGGCGATGAGATGGGAGATACTTCAAACTCATCAGTGCGTTCAGAGTGTCTGTTTTCTATCTTGGTGATTAGTTTGTCTTGGAAGAGGGTGGGGAGGAACTTACGCCCCCTGCAGCCCTTCCACCACCAGCCCCTCAGATGTGAGGCGTTCCAGGGTGTAGTTCGCTCCATCACTGTGTTTATTAGAGTAGTGCAAGCGTTACAAGTTCAATTTCCACTGTTGATGTTTCAGAAGACAACCTTTGAAGTTTAATAGTGTAATTGGTTTGGGAGCACCTTTGTCCCTTGGACCTTCTCCTTCGCTGAGCGTATTGAATGGCTTAAGGTCGCCTTCTATCAGCCTGAGGCCACAGCCGCCAGGTTTCATGCTTGTCTCACTGAGATCATAACCTGGATGAACCATAGCTTCCTGAAAATGAACACTGACAAAACAGAGGTGATAGCGTTTGGCCCTGGCCGGTGCCTGTGGAATGACTCCTAGTGGCCGGTTGAGGCTGGGGAATGCCCGTGTCCTGTCCCCAAGGTCAGGAACCTCGGAGTCATCTTCGATGGCCAGTTTAATTTTCCTGCCCAGGTAAACAGTCTCACTTTCTCCTGCTTCTTTTTACCAAAAACCTTGAGAGAAATCTTCCCTTTTCTCTCACAAGAATTGCAAAAGACGGTGGTGGTGGCGCTCTTCCTGTCTAAACTGGACTATTGCAATGCCCTTTTTTTGGGCATTGATAAGACCCAGCTGAGAAAACTGTAGTCTCTACAGAACATTGCAGCAAGATTACTTCTAAACATTCCTAAAGGACAATCAATCTCTGCAGGAATTAAGTCACTGCACTGGCTTCCCATGCAGCAGCGGGTGAAATTTAAGGCTTTATGTCTGGTGCACAAAGCACTTTATGGTGGCGGTGCTGAGGATCTCCAAAAAATGTTTGTACCTTATACCCCCCAAGTGCCCTTAGATCTGCTAATTTAGGCCATATCCAGATTGCTAAGATCAAACGGGCAAGATGGGATGGCAGGACTTTATCAAGTTGTGCATCAAAGTTATGGAACACAATGCCTATGTGTTACATCTTGCTTATGTCTTGCATTTCCCTTGCTTAGATTTCCCCATTGCCTAGCCACTGTATCTGGTAGAATGTATGATGACATCTTAGAATGTTTGGTACCTGACTGCTCTGAGTAGAGGCAGTTGATGGCAGGCAGGCTGAGCAAGTGAAGAACTGCTCCTGGTGGGGTTTTTATTATTACATCTATGGATGCATGGAGGGAGGTCTCGCTCTGGGCGGTCCCCCCTTAATTGAATTATATGGATCATTTTATTGCTAACTTAACTTGGATTAATCTACAATAAACTATACCTATATATACATACTGGATTCAAGAACTTTATTTGCTACACTATGGCCATGAAATTTCAATCTAATCAGCAGGTCTTTAGGAAGGACTTGAAAACATGGCTGTTCACTTCCACATAGTGCCCCGGTAACACAGGCCATACTTCCGTTCTACATACACTAGCGCCAAGACACCACTGCAATCGAGCGCTCTATAAACATATATCCTATCCTATGTGGGGAAGTGCTGGAGCTTGCTGTGGCTGGTAGCAAGCCCTGGATCTGCAGTGACGTCTGTATCTCTAGGAATGAACTAAGTCGCAATGGTGGCATGTATGTGTGTGCAATGATGAGATGCCCTGGGGGCTAAGTGAATGATGAGACTAGGAATGGGGGGCCTCAGCTGAAGCTGTGATACTGGATTATTGTCAAGAGCCAGCCAGCGGGTCACAAGATTGTTACAGCTACGTTGGCACATTTACGGCATATCAGCCAGACATAAAACTTTATTTGGCTTACACAGGCTCTAAAAGTACAAGTTACTAGCATATTAGACTCAAAATTCATTTACCAAAACACAGTGATTTTTTGGTGCCAGATGTTTGTCCCGCGCAGTAAAATCAGTGCGAGCAGCACCACGCACAGTGCAAGAGGGCGCTGCATCTTTCCGCCGCTTGAGTAAAAGTTCTACTAGAGTGGCAGCTTCCTCAACGTGAATGGAAGGTTTCTCAACATGAGTGCGAGTGCCCATCCCCGGGCACCCGCGTTGAGAAATCTGGCTGGGAGATGGTCTAGTGCTGGATTTTCCTTGCTCACGCTCTTCAATTTAACGTTGGTGAGCACAAGCAAGGAAATGTTTTTCTGAACTCCGAGTGCTCTGCGGAGTGCGAAAAACTCCACAAAGTTTACAAACGGAGCGGAGTTCAACGCCCAGACCTAATGTTTATGTATCTGTATGTACGTGTTGAGAGACATTTTATTTGAGCTATCACGTCAAGAATTAAAAATTTTATTAAGCACATATTGGTGGGAATAATGCTTCTTTTTCTATTACTGAATTTGCACAGCAACAAATCAACAGTACACTTAAAAACTACATTTCCCATGATGTCAGTAACCACAGTCCACAAATCACTGCCCATTATGCTCAGATATGGCCGGCACCATCTTACTGCCTCGTCTTTGAGTATTCTCAGTTTCAAACAGTTCATCCACAATATCCGGGTCCTAGATGGGATTACCTTCTTTGTCTAACCTGGAACACTGCAATAGTTGTATAAACCTCTCTCAGCTGAAGAGCTGTAAAGCTCCAACTTGAAGTCTGTTACCTTGTCTAGTATCCAGGTGTCTTGAGACAACATGTCCCAGTTGTTAAAGAAATATCTCACTTTCCCCCCCACCCAAATGTTATTTGACATGGAATGATCTATACCCTGAAAAATAAGCCTGGAGGGAGGTCTCGCTCTGGGCGGTCCCCCCTCTTAATTGAATTATTGTAGTCCTTTTCAGTGGTAAGGGCATCAGGGGCTGAGTACCCTAGTACTTGTCAGCTACTCTCTGTAGACACATAGTTTTACTCTTGCTGGTGCAAACTCTGGCCTCATTTCCAAGAGGCCTGCCCCGCTGGAGCTCGTGTGGTGCCGGCCTCTGCAAGAGACTAGGCAGCGCAAAGCGCTGCATCGGCTTACTCTTCATCAAGGAGGCGTTCCATGGGTGTTGCTGTGGGTTTTCCCACGAAACACCCATTTATTTTGACACTGCCCCAGATTTAGACACTCACGTAAACCTGGGGCAATGCCAAAACCTTACACCTCCCCAAAGCAGGCATAACGAGGAGGAATGTTTTCATTTCTCCTCTTTTATTCCTCTTTCCCTGTGTGCCACGTTCTTCAGCAGACATAGACCCCAGTGCACGATGGTGCAAGGGTGTCTGTGTTGGCGCTCGGCTGCATAATGTGCGCCTGAAAGGCCAGTAATGCACTGTGTCCTGTACGGTGCATTCATGCTCTTTCGATTGGTGCAGAGCAGGGCAACAAAAAAGACTCGCAATGCTGCTGGATGCCAATTCTTGGTAAATGAGGCCCTCAGTGTCCCTCGATCAGTGTATGAGGTGATATTGAACGTGTCTTGTGGGTCTAAATATCACAGCTCGGCCACTGGCTTATCGCTCGTGCAAAGTGGAGTGGGCACACTGGGGCGCGCATCAAAGCAGGCAGTAGAGGGTACGCTCCTCCGATCAGAGAGGGCACACTGGGGCGCGCGCATCAAAGCAGGCAGTAGAGGGTACGCTCCTCCGATCAGAGTGGGCACACTGGGGCGCGCGCATCAAAGCAGGCAGTAGAGGGTACGCTCCTCCGATCAGAGAGGGCACACTGGGGCGCGCGCATCAAAGCAGGCAGTAGAAGACTGCGCTCCTCCGATCAGAGAGGGCACACTGGGGCGCACGCATCAAAGCAGGCAGTAGAAGACTGCGCTCCTCCGATCAGAGAGGGCACACTGGGGCGCGCGCATCAAAGCAGGCAGTAGAGGGTGCGCTCCTCCGATCAGAGAGGGCACACTGGGGCGCGCGCATCAAAGCAGGCAGTAGAGGGTACGCTCCTCCGATCGGAGAGGGCACACTGGGGCGCGCGCATCAAAGCAGGCAGTAGAGAGTACGCTCCTCCGATCAGAGAGGGCACACTGGGGCGCGCGCATCAAAGCAGGCAGTAGAAGACTGCGCTCCTCCGATCAGAGAGGGCACACTGGGGCGCGCGCATCAAAGCAGGCAGTAGAGAGTACGCTCCTCCGATCAGAGAGGGTACACTGGGGCGCGCGCATCAAAGCAGGCAGTAGAAGACTGCGCTCCTCCGATCAGAGAGGGCACACTGGGGCGCGCGCATCAAAGCAGGCAGTAGAGGGTGCGCTCCTCCGATCAGAGAGAGCACACTGGGGCACGCACATCAAAGCAGGCAGTAGAAGACTGCGCTCCTCCGATCAGAGAGGGCACACTGGGGCGCGCGCATCAAAGCAGGCAGTAGAGGGTACGCTCCTCCGATCAGAGAGGGTACACTGGGGCGCGCGCATCAAAGCAGGCAGTAGAAGACTGCGCTCCTCCGATCAGAGAGGGCACACTGGGGCGCGTGCATCAAAGCAGGCAGTAGAAGACTGCGCTCCTCCGGTCAGAGAGGGCACACTGGGGCGCGCGCATCAAAGCAGGCAGTAGAAGACTGCGCTCCTCCGATCAGAGAGGGCACATTGGGGCGCGCGCATCAAAGCAGGCAGTAGAGGGTGCGCTCCTCTGATCAGAGAGGGCACACTGGGGCGCGTGCATCAAAGCAGTTAGTAGAGGGTACGCTCCTCCAATCAGAGAGGGCACAATGGGGCGCGCGCATCAAAGCAGGCAGACAAGTGTAGCAGCTTCTCTTTCAATTACATTAACAATCGAATAAAAGAATCAATCAAGAAACAAACACAGTACATAAGCTTATACAAGAAGATCTGACCACAACCAGATATATGAATGATAACTGTGGGAAACTGGCTCTTTATATAGTATCCCAAAAAGAGGTCTACTGTCATGGAGTCCAGTGGTTCCCTTATGAGTGGGCGGGGTTTGCTTTAGCAATCTTCAAGGTGCTCTTCTGCGGAGTAGTGTGTCGTGGTCATTGCTGGTGTTGCCTCGGAAGTACCATAGAAGTGAAGCTAAGTCCACCACTTCCCCGAAACACCACCGAATGCCAGGATATTTAGTAGATGACCTGGAGAACAAATGATGATGCCTGGGGGAAAAAGGGGAAACAAAACAAGGTAAGGAGGGGAACACGGGGTCTTCTTTGGAGGGCAGGTTGCTGGAAATCCTGGAAGCAGGTGTGTTTCTGGTAAGCATCCACTATATGAAAGATAAAGAACAGAGTTTAATGTAGCTCCCTAAATCTTTAAGAGTTGAGTAGGTATCGTAAGTGATCTCTTTACTGGAAGAGAACTGAGGACCTTTGTACACAACAGACTTTCCTGAACCTCTCTGTAAAGGCAGTTATCTAAAGTCACTCTCTGGGTTTTAACAGGGACACATATGGATCGATATCTGTCATAAGCAAAAATATACCTGAATATATGACCGGATACACATAGAACTGACCCCAACAATAGGTGAGTGTGGGGCAAGGTCCAAGGCAGCACCAACAGGTCACCCCCAGGGGCACTAGGGCGGCCGGGTGCAGTGGTGCAATACAGCATCTGGTGCCCAATGTTCATCTACGGGGATCGGTCCGGAGTCCTCTCAGTCCTGTTTGGGTGCCAGCGGGATGCAGGGAAGCAGCTCTGCTGCTCCATGGGCGATCCTGGTTCATGGGTGAAGTGCTGGCACTTCTCTCCGGCTTCTGGAGACACGGAGCTGCAGGAAAAGTGGTCTTTGTCGCAGTTGTCACGGTCGGCAATCCGGTTGGCACCAAGTCAGTTAGTGTCTTCTATTCCTTCTTGCGAATCTTCACAATCGTCTTCTTCTTTCAGGTCATTAGGATCTCATTTCATGGTGCTGGGGGCTCCCCTAAATACTAGATTTAGGGGCTTTAGGGGAGTGAAGGGTAGTAACCAAAGAGTCCTGAGGGAAGTGGGCATACCTCTGCCCCAGAGTTCCTAATTCTGTCATCACAAAGATGACTGAGATTTCACGTTCACTCAGGTAGCCCATCTTAGGGGTGAAACTATCCTGAAGGTGAACACACCTGTCTGACTACTAATTTTCCCTCCTTGTCCAAGCGCCGAGCAGACCCTGGTCAAGAGCTGTGAGCGAAGCCAGGTTCCCAAAGGCGGTGGCTCTTTGAAGCTCCCTGCCTTGGAATGCTAATTCACAGGTCATCCTGTGGGAGGGGTTGTAAACACCCTCTGCCTGAGCAAGCTTCTTTTCTGACCTCCTGAGACAGAACCCCTCACCCTTGGGTGCCAGAACCTTGTCTGCGGTGGCAGGCTGGATAGGACCAGTCATCGTAGCACACTGGTAGTTGGTATGTGTTCTAAGGTGCCCTCTGGGTGCATGTATTAACCCCTTCGATGCTGATGACTAGCTCAGCTCGTCATCACCCACGGGTGTTGTGTGCTGATGACGAGCTGAGCTCGTCATGGTGCCACTAAAATGGCAATTTCCAGCACAGGGGGGGGAAACGCCTAGCAGCCAAGTGGTTAATAAATCACCAGTGGAATCAGCGTGGGCGTATTAATACGAGATGTTTGATACCATCATGTAGTTGGGGAACTCGTTTTCTCCAGTGTTCTGCGCATGCACTTAAAACGGCTTCCCTGTTCACTTTTACAGGCAATAATTGAACTGACCAACACAGCGCCATATCTGCTCATGCAGCTATGTCCACACATGGAGCATAGTGCTCCCTGCCATAGGACTGTAAGTCCCGCTGTGGGGTGACTTATCCACACTGCATGCAGGGTATGCTGGCATGGCACACAGGGAGGTGAGCGATGTGGTGTTTTCACTTTTGTCTGCACCAAGACATGCAGCCTGCAGTGGCGGTGCGTATGTTTTTGCTGAGGGGTCCCTTAGGGTGGCGCAATATATGCTGCAGCCCTTAGGTACCCTCTTTAGCCTCCTTGCCCTGGGTACCTGGGGTACCATTTACGAAGGACTTACAGAGGGTGCTAAAGGTATTGCCATTTGTGGAAACAATAGAGCAGTTTTGGGAAAGGGATCTGGCAATGGGAACCTGGTTAGCAGGAACCCAATGCTAGTCCAGCCAAAATCGCATCAAATACTAGATAAAGTAGGGGTGACCATGCCAAAATGGGGCGCATTCCTACAATAACTTCTGCACTCAAATACTTCCGCATTCATTTTGGCTGCTGAGCAGCAAAAAAGAGGCAGTCAAGATGGTGCCGGCCATATTTGAGGAGAATAAAGGGCAGTGATTGGTGGCTGTGGTTACTAATATATAGTATATAAATCTGACTTTTGAGATTACTCCTTTATGATTGACAGCTGAGAAAATTCAGTAAAAAAAAAAAAAAAAGCGAGAAGCATAATCTGAGCCCCGGGCCTCACATTATTGCTCTCAGGTTCCAAATGATCATTTTAGAACATTTCTAACCCTAACTCTTACACTAACTATCTAACCCTAACTCTTACACTAACTGCGCTCCATACACAGACACGCCATAGAGATCTGGGACCTGCTCAACACCCTCTCGCCAGACGTCGCCTTCTTCACAGAAACATTGACCAATGCCTCCTCTGCCCCTGACATCGCCACCGGCATCCCTGACGGATTCAAGAATCAGAGAGAGGACCTCCCCCACCGCCCAGACGGAGGACTCGCCATCACACACAAGAGATCCAGAACAGCCCCAGAACCACGCTGCACGGGATCCTCGTCTACAGACCACCCGGGCCCCATGCCTCTTCTGCCACCACCATTGCTGACCTCGTCGCACCCCACACCATCGCCTACATGGACTACATGCTCATCGGAGACCTGAACTTTCACGTCGACAACCACAGCGACCCCCGATTCCACCACCCTCCTTGACAACCTCGCCAACCTCAGACTGAAACAGCTGGTCAACATGCCCACCCACAGAGCCGGACACATCCTCAACCCCATCTTCGCAGGAGGGACAAACATCCACTTCAGCCACACTACACAGCTCCTCCGGGCAGACCATCACTGTATACACTTAACCTTCAACACCACCACCGCACCCAAACCCGCCCTGTGCCTGCCACGCAGGAACTGGAGTAAGATCACAGAGGAACACCTCAGCACCAATCTCCTCCACGACCCCCACCCGCCACTACCGACGCCAACTCTGCAGTCAAATAACTACACCGCTGGATCTCCAGCTGCGCAGACAAGCTTGCACCCCACCGCCACCCTGTCAAAGAATGCCCCCTGAGGGCCACCTGGTTCACCTCTGACCACCAAGAAGCCAGGCACTCCTGCAGATGCCTCGAGAAACTCTGGAGGAACAGGAAAACCACCAAAGATCAGAACACCTACAGGAATGCCATGACTGAATACCACCAGTGCATAAGAGTCACCAAGCGGACCGTTATCAAGAACAAAATCCACACCAACGCCAGTAAATCAAAAGAACTCTTCAACGTTATATAGCAGTTTACCAAACCCCCCTGCGAAGCCACGGACGTCTCACCATCCCAGGACCTCTGCAACAAGCTCAGCTCCTAATTCCACCTTAAAATCAAGGCCCTCTACGACAACATCAGCGAACAGTCTCCAGACACCACCCCGCTCCCCACGACCAACAACCAGCCCACCATCACCACCTGGAAACCTGTCACCACCGAAGACACCGCCATGACTATGAAGAACTCTCACTCAGGAGCTCCACAGACCCCTACCCACTGTTTATCTACCACAGAGCAGCCGCCACCATGCCACTAGGCCGGACCATTAATGCCTCCTTCAAATCTGGCATCTTACCCAACATCTGGAAGCGGGCAAAGGACAACCCCCTCCTCAAGAAACCCTTGGAAGACCCGACGGACCTAAGGAACTACTGGCTTATCTCTCTCCTTCCCTTCGCAGGCAAAATCACAGAGAGATCCATCAATGCCCAGCTGACCACCTTCATCGAAGAGAACGCCATCCTCGACCCCTCCCAGTCTGGAATCTGCAGCAGCCACAGCATGAGACGGCCCTCTTTGGAGCCACCGGCAACATCTGCATGCTACTCGACCAAGGCCACACTGTGGTTCCTCATCCTACTAGACCTCTCTGCAGCCTTCGACACCGTCTCTCACGCACTTTCGCAACCAGATTCCACGACGCCGGTATACAAAGAACCTCCCTCGACTGGATCCTCTCCTTTCTCTCTGGCAAAACCCGAAGGATCAAACTCCCACTCTTCCTCTCCGAACCCACAGAGGTCAGCTGCAGAGTACCCCAAGGATCCTCGCTCAGCCCTACGCTCTTCAACATCTACATGGCCCCCTTCGTCTCCATCGTCAGACAGCATGGACTCAGCATAGTATCTTACCCCGACGACACCCAGCTCATCCTCTCCCTCATGAAGAACCCCTAAGACACCAGACTCTGCTTCCAGGAAGGAATGAAGGACGTCGCAGCCTGGATGAACAACAGTCCTCGTCCTTGGACCCGCTATCAGGAAATCCTGTCACACTATCCTTGGCTCGCCATGTGTTATTTTCCAACATACATGTGGTCAAAAGATTAATCATGTCGCAGTAATCCAACAATGAATTAACTGTGACCATTGGTTTCTTTCATTATTCATTTGTTGCTGTTTTCTGTGACCAATGCTTATTTGTATATTGTTTTCCTTTTTAACATTTGTTTTTGCCAATGCTTGTTGAAAGTAAGGAGATAGGAGAGCACGTGCATGTAAAATGAGAAAGCTGCTCTTTGCAGCTTAAACATGTGCTTGGTAACTGAATTGACACGTTGCCAGAACGCGCCCAGACAAAGCCCAAGATCCAGGCTATAAATAGCCTTGCTCTTCAAAGCTCTGGTTGCCTGGCTCTTTTGATTCCTGCACGTCGTTCAAGGATTCCACAGAGCCCTGCGTCATTCACGCCTTCAAGGAAGAATTCCCCAGAGCCTTCTCCTCTTCAGCAAGCACTGGGACTCAGCCTGCAGGCATTTCTCCCAACTTCAAGTTCAGACAGAGTTCAAGGACATTGCAGAGCCCGTGAATCACTCGTAAGAGCTGCTTTTTCAATCATTGTTTATTTTAACTTTGTCTCCTTTCCGCTTCAGTTATCTCTGTGTTAATTGCTTAAGACTTTACAGGCATTTTTGATGAGTGGACATTTTGGGACAATATTGATCTTGTTAATACTATCCTTTATGAGGACAATAATTATTTTGTTTGTATGACTATTGCCTAATGTAAAAGCACATGTTACTGGGCTGAGAATAGGCAATCATTATTCTTTTTCTTGTAAAGTGTGTAACCCTGTTTGTACTCTTATTTGGCAGCTTGTGTGCAGAGAACAGATCTTGTACAGGTCGCCTGATTTAGGCATAAATGTTTTTTGTTTTAAAAGTGACTTTATTTAAAGGCGCAAGTAACTCCCTCTAAAGGTGCACCATCCCCAAGTTGTTGGAGAATCCTGGCAGCGTATTTAGGACACTTTGACAAAGCATTATATGATTGACATTAGGAAACTTCTTGCATACATTAGGGTGAGATCATAGGGTGAAATAAATCTATTGCATAAAATCTCATGTAATGATCTAGATTACTCAGCCTAATACAATGCCTGTTTATGTTATAGAAGCAAACTGTATATACCATAGTCTTTACTGAGAGGCGACCTAGTTGACAAGGCATCACACAAAGAAAGGTAATGTGCACATTAACCCATGTGTATGTTTTACATGTAGTCCAACGAAATTGGGGAGTGCAATGGTTAAGCGCTTTGTGTATTTTTTAGGATATATCTCAAGTAGCTTGCTGAGTAACCTTCCAGAACCTGGCTGGCCCAGACAGCACATCCTCCTTTTGGTGAAGCACGAAGTGTAGCAGTCTCTCTCTCTTTGTCTCTCATCCCAAATCCCCTTCCCTCTTTGGGAACCTGCCAGGGATTCTGTTTTTATTAGCAGCACTGAGAGGTGCACAGGGTGGGTTGAGGAATAATCATCGCTCTTGCAGACGGACCTGGTTTCCAGGTGAGTTGCTGGACTCACATCTTACACCCTCCTCCACTGCCTAAGACAACACCTGGTGGCCCCCCGCCCACGGGAACCCACCCACTCCATCAGACCATTCCCGTAACCTATGCATCATTCTAGACTCCTCCCTCTCCATGACACATCAGATCAATGCCGTCACCTCCACCTGCTTCAACTCCCTCCGCGTACTCTGCAAGACCTTCAAGTGAATCTCCCCCGAATGCAGAAAGACCATCACCAATACACTTGTAACCAGCAGACTGAACTACAGCAATGCCCTCTACGCTGGAATAAACGGAAACCTTGTGTTTCTATCTAGGACCCTAAATTCGATTTTCCCGATTTATGCCCTTATGTGTTTATAATAAATAATATCCTTATAAAGGCATAAGAATCATATCCATATTTAGTAATAGCCCATGCTGTCCAAATACGGCAAGCCTACTTCCCTAGACTCCTAGAAAGTATAACGTGTTCTTTAAACAAACCAAGCCTCCAGCAGCCCGGGAAATCCCCCTGCTCTTGTTTTGATTTGCACAAGAACTCCTAGAGTCAGAAAGAACTGTTAGTTCTTGGTGACATCTTATGTCCAACCTTACGTCAAACCCGGCACCTTTCAGGTATAAATATACCAACGTTGCCTTAAGCAAACACACGGTGGTTTGGAGCAGAGCGGCTATCTACTTGCCCGAGAGCCCAGCTGATGCGAGAGCCCACGGAAGCCGCCGCTCCCCTTTGACGCACTGAGAGAGACGCTGTCTTTTCTCCTGCCGAGAAAATCCGGCTCCGGTGCTTCCAGATACCCTTGCTAGTTGCTGGGATATCGAGTCCTGAGAGAGAGATACAAGACCTCCTACATTCTATTACCCAGGTACGGAGCTGACTAAACCCTTAAGAGAATTCTTGATTTAGATTCCTTGGCAAAAACCAACTTAACTTAAACTGCAACTTACTTACCCCTTCCCACGTATTAGTCTTAGGCCAGGTATACCGGGGTAGGCGTACTTAGAAGCACCAGTTGAGTACGTTAGTCAATGTTTTTATGTATGTATATATTTTATCCATTTTAAGGTATCATATGGCTAAGAAACCATATCAATGCTTTTACAGTATTATTTCATAATACTCCTTTTACAGTACACACTTTACTTCATGATAAGTATTGCTATTGTGGCAACTCACTTCTCTTGCATGAGAAAGAGGACTGCTCAATAAATAACATATTTTATTGAAAACGCCGGTCTCTCTATTTCTCTGCACTCTGGTGAAACTAAGTATGCACGATTGACTGAGTGAAATAGCTGTCTTTTGTTTTCACACGACTCTAGAGATACACTCTTTATTCTGAGGGAGCAAAGTTGTCATGTTTATGCGGTTGTCAGAAGCTAATCCCTTCTTGTCTAAATCCGGAGAGTTAACTCTTTCCTGAACATTCAAAAAGTTTCTAGTGACCTCTGAGCTAGCTGGCAAAACTAATTAAGTCTAATATAGTCAGTAGAGACCTAGTCAACCTCAGTCCTACGTCTACACTGCTGTTTATATTATTCCAATGTGCAGAGCCTATTGGGAATATAGGAACTACACTACAACCTGTTTCACAAGCTCCAAACCATCCAAAACACCGCAGCCAGACTCGTCCTCAGAACCCCTCGACATGAGCACATGACCCAGCACCAACGAGACCTACTGGATCTGTGGGAATAAGAGAGTAACCTTTAAACTAATCACCCACGCTTACAAATCCCTTCCACAGCATCGGACCAAAGACCTCAACGAGAGAGCCACCTTTCACGTACCCAAAAGGAACCTCCACTCCAATGACCTTGCCCTAACAATAACCCCACGCATCCGCACAACTCAAGAAGGTAGAAGAGCCTTCTCCTACGTTGCTGCAATGACCTGGAACGAGCTCCCAGTCACCATCAGACGGTCCCCTACTGTGCACACCTTCAGGAAGAGCCTCAAGACCTGGCATTTCGACTGATCCGGAGCTGCACCCCTCCATCCCAGCGCCTTGAGACCCTCGTGGGTGAGTAGCACGCTTTACAAAACCCTGATTGATTGATTGATTGATTGATTGATTAACGCTAACTTACACTAACTATCTAACCCTAACCTTTACACTAAGTATCTAATATTATCTCTTACACTAACTATCTAACCCTAACTCTTACACTGAGTATCTAACACAAACTTACACTAATTATATAACGTTAACACTTACAGTTACTATCTAGCGTAAACTCTTACACTAACTAACCCTAAATCTTACACTAACTATCTAACCCTAACTCTTACCCCATATAACCCTAACTCTTACACTAACTATCTAACCCTAACTCTTACACTATCTAACCCTAACTCTTACACTATCTAACACTAACTTACGCTAACTATCTAACCCTAACTCTTACACTAACTATCTAATCCTAACTCTTACACTAACTATCTAACGCTAACACTTACACTATCTAACAACTTACAATAATTGTCTAACCCTAACTCTTACAATAACTATCTAACCCTAACTCTTTCACTATCTAACACTAACTCTTACACTAACTATCTAACGCTAACTCTTACACTAACTATCTAACGCTAACTCTTTTGGAATGCTGATATGGGATGCAATACAATTACCTCTTAATTCCATTGGAATACCTCAATACAGTATTATCTTGCCAAACTAATCATGAACAGAACATAGGGCAGGGCGCAGTGTATTTAAATAGTTGGAGATGTACTTTAAAGTTTTACATTTCCTGGTAGTAAAAAACCCACAAATTCATTTTTTCACCACAGTCAGGCCTACCTCTCACAAAGGATGAGATTGGATTACCTTTTTACCTTTAATAAGAGATAAGGTTTGTTTGGGAGTGGGTAGTAATGGCATGTTTGGTGTATGAATAATTGTATTTTAAAACTCTCTGTAGTGGTAAAGTCAGATTATAAGACATAATTCTAGAAATGCCACTTTTAAAAAGTTGCTATGCAACAACAAGTGGTTCTTTAGGGAAGAGTACAATTTATTTCAAGCTAGAGGATTCTGGTCCTGATTAACTAGGACGTGCCAAATAATGGTGTGACAGAAAAATGATTTTTGAACACAGCAAAGGAAATTAATAAACACCACAGACTTAGAAAAACGTATTGTCTCAATAAATCTAACCTCATGAGATTTCCTCTTCAATGGTTCCTTTTTAGGACCCTTACAGAACTTGGACACACTTCATCCTTTGTCCACCTCTTCACTACGTGGAGGGATACTTCCCAGTTCAAACTTTGATGAGAACCTCAAGCAACACGATGTTCGTACTTTGACCGGGCTGTATTCATGTTTTCTAGTACTGAGGATGACCAGTTGTGATGTTTACGAACAAACCTATTTCAGGTGGTCGAAACGTCAACGATACAAATAGGTGTTCCATACCAAAACCTTACATATGTACTGCCAAGAAATTAGGATATGTTTCAACAGACTAAAGAGTTCTAAACGGACACCGCATTAAGTGATTTTTGTTCTTGCATATTGTCAATTGTTTGTTATGTGGTATTACTTTTTATGTGACCACATTTTTCGTATGGTACTGATTTATGTTTATTATTATTATTTTTTCTGAAAAACAGTCCTGTGTCTGTGATGTGTAGCACTTTGCATTTCTGCATTATGTGAATGTTATGCAGAAAGAATAATTTTTTTCTTTGTCTATGGTGCTTATTAACTTAATTTATGTTTTCCAATCCTGCATATGCCATGCCATTCATTGGCACATCCTAGTTAATCAGGACCCAAATGCTCTAGCTTAAAAGAAATTGTTCTCTTCGATACAGAACCAGTTGCTGATGTATAGCACTATTCTCCCAGGTAAAGCAGGATACAGGGTTTACCCATTAGAATTCATGGACTTTCAGAAAGTTGCCATTTTGTTGTCTCTTCTGGGTCACTAGAGTAGGTGTTGTTGGCAGTTGGCCTTTGTGTATTCCTCTCAGACAGCGACACAACAGAGGGCCTGGGTGTTGGCAGGTTGGGCCACCCAAGGCAGGATGGGGAGGCGGAGCTGTGAACTGCCCTAATTACACTTCAAAGACACTGCTTCAGCTCAAAACCAAGAAACTTTGCACTAGCCTATGTTGCCTGCAGACAGACTGGGGCCAGGGCAAGGTGGCAATAACTTCCAGACACCTTCCAGTGGGGAAGGCTCCAGAAGTTTCTCCCACTTTTAAGTGGATACCAGGTATAAACAGGGACCCTCAAACCCACTCTTCAGTACACTCCTGGACCTGTGGATACTACAGAAGAAGGACTGCTTGAGGCCTGCTCTGCTCTCTGGGAAGGAAGACTGGACCTGCATCCTTCATCCTAGGCCACCTGAGTGACTCTATGGGCTAGTTAGTTGGCCACCTGTTCTGAGCTACAGGAACACAACAAGCTCCAGTGGTCTCCCTGCAACTGCCCATCTGTCCTGTTGCACTGAACCTGCGTACCCAGCTGGCCTCTGTTCGAGTGAGTTCCTTATCCCAAGAGGGCCTCCCAGGTCCTGGCCCCTTGGCGTGGCATCGGTTGAGGTCTGAAATACTGAAGCTTTGGGCTCTTTGAGACCAAGATCTTGCTAACCACCAACATGAAGCTCCGGTTCACCAGACTCCTCACGCTACAGCGACCGCCATTGATGACTATGTACGTGAGAGCTGCACTTCGGCTATAGCATCGACAGCGCACAGTGACCACCAAGATACAACAACGACCATCTGTGAGGTCCAACAGCTACAGTGTCACCCGGCCTGCTTGTTTTTGCCTACAGTGACGACTTTGGGGAATGCTATCCCTTGTCCCTGTGGCCTTTACCATCATGAACAGGACTCTTAATGCTTAACTTTAGAAGATAACCTTTCCCGTAGGTCTAATCTGGTCCCTCTATCCTGTCTGTGCTTCAACATGGTTGGCCTGAATTTGTGACTTTCCCTCGGTCTCGCACGACCAGATACCCACGAGTTCCACTTTGTGCTTTGAGGCGCTGTACCTACCTTACATCTTTGAAATTGCATATCTCCAGTTCTTCCTGTTGGATTATTATCATTTTGGTGTTAAATCAATAGAAACATATTACTCCTTTTTTTTCTAAATTCAGGTGAGAGTTTTCTTGTGTTTGTGTTTTTACTTTATTGCTGTGTGAGTGCTGTGTTGGACAGGGCCCTGTTTGCAGGGTCATCCCAGAACATTTTGCCTTCCTCCTGTATGTTTTTTCTGACCTGTTGTTGGTGGTTTTATGATTCTGGACACTTTATCTCTGCTGATCAGTGCTTAAGTGCATGTGCTCTTTCTTGTAAACTTGGTAAGATTGGTCTACACCTGTTTGGCATATTTAATTTAGCTGGAAGTCACTTGCACAGTGGTACCCCATATACCCAGGGCCTGTAAATTAAATGCTATTGGTGGGCTTGCAGCGCTGCTTGCGCCACTTACCGAAGTAGTCTTTCAAACCAGTCTCAGGCTTATGTGACTGCAGGGTCTGCGTGTGCAGTTTGCTGCCGGAGTGACGTGGCATGTAAAGGGGTTGCCACGTCTGCAACTTCCCTTTTACTACTTGTAAGTCACCCCTAAGGTAGGCCCTAGCTAGCCCTAAGGAAGGGTGCTGTGTAGGTAAAAGGTAGGACATGTGCCTTAACTGTGTGGCATTTCCTGGTAGTGACAAACAGCCTATTTGTTTTCTCAAAACTGTGGGGTTGCCCTCTCATAGGGATGCATTGGGGATTCCCTGATATGTGCTTCAGTGGTCATTTCTGATCTGAGAGGGGTAGCATGGCCATGTTGAGGTGCCGGGTTTTTAGGAACCCGGTGGTGCCAGGGGATAACACCCGAAGACCTCAGAGTTCTCCCTGTTCCGGACCACAGAAACACAGAGTCTTCTAGGTGAAGTCAGAGATCGAGTTTTATTGGCTGCAACCAAGTAACAAGTGTCCTAGCAGTACAACAGCACGGGTCGTAGATTCTCAGGAGACTGCTCGTCTTTACAGAAGCAGCCTTCTCCTTTTATACAAAATATTACACTTCAGGCAGGAATTCTTTGTTTTATGAAAAAGGAAAAGCACAGTCATGACGGTCAGCCTATAATTTCGTGTGCACAGTTAGTGATAGATTACCCAGCTCGGCCCAGAACTACCATCAGATATCGATGAAACCCCAATAAACTCGGGCACCTCCTCATCGTAAAACTGGCCATAAACAAGAGACATGGACAGGTGTATGTGTGTGGATAACATGGTTTGTATGTAGTGTATGGTTTATGGCATGTCGTGCCTTGATGCTGGAGGCAGTGGAGTCAGCTCGGCCAGGTCATGGGGGAGTCAGCTAAGGTGGACGTGTCCTTTCAGATCAAGCTCGGCCTTAATCAATTGACTATATGAGGGCAAGCCACAAGATGGATGCCCTTCACAAAATGGAGTCCGAGGGTTCAGAACGGAAACCACGATTTAAGGGTGATAGCATCACTCAATCAAGACGCAAATGCATGGGGATAATGTCCTGATCATTACCGGTCTGCCGATACCAAATTCGTCATGGTACGATGACATTTTGTGACACGAGTGTCGGGCCTCGGTACCATGTTACAGCAGGGTCCAGAATTTCAGAACCACAATGTATGGTATGTTTGGAATAGTAGAGATAAATCCTGCTTATTGGTGAAAACAAATTTATTATTACTATTTTAGAAATGGCAATTTTAGAAGTAGGAAGTTCTGTGTGCTAGGTGTGTTTGTGCCCTGTCTGGGCGTATTGAGCGTCTGGCTCTGAGTGACATGAGACAGGGGATGTGCATTCACTCCAGCTAGTCCCTGGTGGGTTGAGGTGTGTCCTGCCCTGCCTGGGTGACTCAGCGCTAGGCTGAATAGACCTTGGCTGAATTCAGAGTAGCAGGAGGAGTTTTCCCTTGCACCCTGAATTTGCCTGGTTTGCATTTGGAGTGGTGGGAGTTTTAGCTACACCTGAATAGGGCTGTGCCTGTCTTCCATAATGCTGGCTCAACCTTCTGTGGTGTGTCTGGGGCTGCAAATGTGAAAGGGGGTATTGTGCACTTCAATAGTGTTTGAAGTGCCCCCAGAACAAACACATTGCCCTATAAGTACAGGGGCTGTGATGCCATGATGAGAGAGAAGACACTGCGTGGACTGCTGCACACCAGGAGGAACCACTGTTTGAGACTAAGCTCCTGACCTCTGGAAGGCTGAAGGGACTGCCCTCTGCTAAGGGGCCCCAATGTGCCGGCCTGCCTGTGCCCTGTCCTCCGAGCCGCACCCAAAGGAAGTTCCCTTAAAGCACTGAAACCCGGAAGGGGCCTGCATGACTCGAGGCGGACTTGTGGGTGACGCGCCACAGTTCTTGTCCGGACCTGAGGAGGCTGCTACGGGGGCACCCATCATTGCTACATTGGGTTCCTGTTTTGTTTTTGTAGCAGCTTTGTGTGTTGGAGGCAGCTGCTCCTGGGCATTTCCCATGAGTGGGGGACGAGTGACATCTGCCCGCAGCGGTGGAAAGTGGGTGTGCCCCCTCCGGCCTCTTGGTGACATATCGCTTGAGGGGGGCACTTGTCCTGGTGTTAGCCTTACGGTGAGAGCCCTGGACGAAGGCCCCAGTTCACCGGCAAAGGAAGTCCCCAAGTATGACATTACCGCATTCCCTGTGGTAGGTGGGTGTAGGAAGGTGGATATCTGACTAGATGGTTACACCAACTTTTTGCCTTGTGTTTTGCTGGTTTTCGACTTAGTTGACTTGTGATCCTGCTATTAAGGGCCCCAGGCTATCTGCCCTCTCTATAAAATGGACTCCATGTACTTTAGGTACATACCAAATTGGATATTGGGTCACCTCTGTGAGCCCCTGTATAGTGTACCATAGGTACCCAGGGCATAGGTGCATCCAAGGCGTACCAGGGGCTGAAGCATGTATTATGACACCCCTGGCTGGCCATCCAAACTGACACCACAGGCTTATCACTCAGCTTGGGTAAGGTGGTGTAATCACCCCTTACTTAGATATAGTATACCTATATCTACCCACATATATAGACACATATACACCTATAAGTCACTCTGTAGCAGGGACCCTGTTCTCCTACAGAACTGTGCATAGAGACTTGGAACCTCAGTGAATTAGGGTGTGCCAAAACTCACCTTAGTACCCAAAATCCCCTTACCGAGCTAGCTACAGTGTCTCATTGGTCATCAGAAACTCCCAATGTTTAGACAAACCAGAACATGAACTTAGTATACCTCAGGTAACGTGGAACACTTGAACACTCTTTCGTTATACAATCATTTCAAACCAGACCGTGGAGTAAATGAGGACGCGTGCACATTTGAAATATTTATTTACTAATGCAGTGTTCTCAAACGCAGTATCTTAGATAATACAAGCAAACATATTATACGAAGCAAAGTTATCAGCATAGTTACTAGTCCATAAAATGCGAAAGGTGATAACATGCTAAAATGTTGAAATGAATAGGGGTTAACCACACCTAATTCTCACCCTCCCTAACTAGCATAGTATAATATATCTAAGAAGGTCTCTTTGGGTTTTAGCAGGGCGGCCCCATACCTCAAGATCTCAGTGGCAGAGGATCACATCATCTTCCACCAGCTCTCTGCATGCGAAGCACCATCAAGTGTGTTACCTGTGCTCTAAGCAAAGCAATATAAAACACGCCTAAAGCCAGATTTTGGCAGCAGCTGCATTTATGTTATGTCTAGGAAGGTGCGAAGATCAGACCTCACAACACTGTGTCGAGTTATCCTTGAAGGCTTCAGCACTCACTGTACAGACATAGTTTACCAAGCAAAGCTGATATCAGAGCAATAACATATTATTCTCGTGTAAATCACAACGCTCTTCTAGGCTGAAAGCTAAAACAACAATTATGTGTCGTGTGCAGAAGCAGCAAAAGGTAAAATGGCGTTTAAACATTTAATAAACTCATGCTAACTTAACACAGTATATAGGTAAGCAGTAACTATATGACCACTCCTATGGTAGGCCTCGACAATCCTGGAGGCAGAGTGCTTGGTTTTATGTGAGAGGGTGCCCTACCATGAGCTGAGCCCCTCTGCAGCTTTCTGAACCATGTCCTTATAGCTATTCTATGATATAGCCATACCATATACTCTTAAATCCATTATAATCCTCGCGGTTAATGATAACTTTGGTTTGGCTTTATCAAAACATGTTGTGTAAGGTGTCAAACCCTTTGGAATACTACCCCCCCCCCCCCCACTCCCTCCTCACCAGTCCTGGTGGCGGAGGGGAGTATTCCACCCTTCTAGAGGGAGAAGACATGTAGTTACTGCTTTACCCAGTTAAAGTTAAACAGAGCCTCAGCATCACAAAATAGATGCTGCTGCCACAGACACAAGTCTGACCTCCTACAGCTGGACGAAAGTCCAGCAAGGGAGGCTTGGGCAATAGGTTTCCTGTCAAGGGAGGTGCTAGCACCTCCCCAGACTGCCTGTAGTGTATTGGGGCAGGGTGGGGTGAATGGAAAGATGCTTTTCCAGACACTGCCTGGGGCACACAAGGTGCTCCATGCATAGCCCGGTTGAAATCAGTTTCTGGGGCACTCCAGCCCCGCTCTGGTGCAAAACTGGACAAAGAGAAAGGGGTGTAACCACCCCCTTCTCAAGGTCCACCCATAGGAGGGACCTAGCAGGTCCAGCCCCTAGAATCAGTATAAAGATAGGAGCTGTGTCTAAAGACATTAGATTATCCTGGACTGAAACTCTGAAACAAAACTCTTGGACCTTCGACGTTCAATACCGACTAGAAGACTGAAGACATCTCCCTTGTGGTCAAGGAGTGACCACCCTGTGCAAACAGGCACCACCAGTAACTTGCCAGTTTGCTTTGTCGACGCTCCTGCCGGAACCCGAAGACTCAGCGACTCGGGAACTAGACTTCCAGACTTCTCTGACTTCGATCCACATTCACAGCAAAGCTGAAACCCGTGGCGGACACGAGAGACGTGGGACCAGACACCCTGGACTACCTGTACTTTGCTAAATAGTGCAACTACCGAGGCACCCTCGCAGTTGTGCATTGGGGTTTAAGAAGTCCCAGACCCGAGCGCCTTTTGCTCCGAAGCTCAGCCCTCCACACTCCACGAGTGCTGCATAGGGCCTGCCTTCACATTTCAGCTTGACGCATCTTCCCGGTTGCTAGCCCGTTGGCTAGTTAGCCCTCCAAAGACTTTCTTTTGAAACTACACTGCTTGCCTGGTTGCTCCAGGTTTGCTCCAGCTGCCCTGCAAAGGAGAAGCTCCCCAGACCTTGCTGGTCTGAACTGAAGCCCATCTTCCCTTCCTGCATGGATTGCATTTGCCGAGGCTTGTTGGGTCCAATCCGGATACCGATACCGCAGTCAACTAGATCCTTTGTGGGACAGCTCGTATCCAGCTCCTGGTCATCGTGGCTGCAGAGACAACCTTCACCTCTTCACCTGATTGCACCTCGACATCGGCCTGTTCCTTCCTGGTCACTGGCAAGTGACCCAGACTCTATCCCCTCTGCTTTTAGGTTCTTCACATCGTCGAACCACCCTTGGATCCACCCGGACACTTTTCTCCTGGTCGCCTGCAGCACTTCTTTGCAGCTCTCCATAGGAAACAGCGACATAACCCGACACGAAAAGACACCTATGCACCCGGCTTCCCTGGGTGAGGTAACTCGAGTACTCCGGTGCTCCCGTGGGTGTTGACTCTCGAAGTCTCCTAGTTTGAAAGGGTTTTACCGTAGTCCATCCGGAAGTATCCTTAATCAACTACTTTGTAACTTTTACGTTCCCATTATAACTCTATGGTAACTCGCGTCTGTGAGCCTGATTCACAGAATGAACTTAAGACTCAATCCTAAACTTACTACTATTTTGGTATTGACAGAATGCACTTAAGTCTGTCTTAAGTCTGTCTTAAGTTTGTCTTAAGACAAACTTAAGACAAAATCCTAACTTCAGTGAATACCAAAAGTAGTAAGTTCATTCTGTGAATGCCAAAAGTAGTAAGTGCATTCTGTGAATACCAAAATAGTAGTAAGTTTAGGATTGAGTCTTAAGTTCATTCTGTGAATCGGGCCCTGTGTTCCCACACTGCACGTGTCTACCGTGGGTCTCCTACTTCCTAACCTTTTTTTTTTTTGTGATGTATTTCGATCTCTGACCTCGTAAAGAGTTCAGAGGGGTTGTGTTAGAAATAAATACATATGTATATGATATATACCTTGTGTGGTGTCCTTTCATTTCAATCAATCAATCAATCATATCATTTGTAAAGCGCACTACTCACCTGTGAGGGTCGCAAGGCGCTGGGGTGGGGAATGCTGCTACTGCTCAAAAAGCCAGGTCTTGACGAGTTTTCTGAAGGTCAGCAGGTCTTGGGTCTGCCGTAGGTGGATGGGGAGGGTGTTCCAGGTCTTGGCGGCGAAGTGGGAGAACGATCTGTCCCCTGAGGTCGCTCTTCGTAAGCGGAGGACTGTAGCGAGGGTGAGTCGGCGGAGCAGAGTTGGCGGGTCGGGGTGTAGAGGCTGAGTCGTCTGTTGAGGTACGTTGGTCCGGTGTTGTGGAGTGCTTTGTGGGTGAGGAGCTTGAAGATTATCCTCTTGTTGACCGGGAGCCAGTGCAGGTCTTTCAGGTGAGGTGTGATGTGGCTGCGGCAGGGATTGTTGAGGATCAGGCGTGCAGAGGCGTTCTGGATGCGTTGGTATGTGTTTGGTATTCAAGGGATTATATATGGTAAAACAGCTGGCTTCACATGCTCTCTGAAGTTTTAGCCTAAGACTGCTGGTCCATGCTACCACTAGGATAGCTTGTCTATAAGGTTTACTTTACAACCAACATCAATAAGGGTCGTTTAGACTGGTGCAAGGTGCCCACTAGAATAGTGGACATCATATGCCAGGCTAACTTCTCACAGTAGGTAGGTAGCCCAAGAGCCTATGCAGGGAAAGGCAATGCTGCAGTACAGGTAGCAGGAGCGCTGGTGCCGCTCTCATTTGTGGTAACCCATTGTCAGGGTTGCACCCTAGGTACAGTACAAGGATGGCGATTTGCAGCAATGGTGGTATGCCGAAGGTGGGCATGATGTGATTATGATAAGTGCACTGTATACGTGGCTGCTATGGTGTACTGCTGATGATGTTTATACCTAATGCTTTACAAGAAGCGCAATCCTGCCAGTAGTTACTGGGTATCCTAACTGTAATGTTTATGATGGTGCCTGACTGGCCAAGTGATTGATGTAATCCCTGTGAAGTCATGACAAGTGCCTGGTGGCACAGTAATATATGTGATTGTGATCTAATGTGTTTTTATGGATAATACAAAGAATATTTTTATATAACCTTGTGTGGAGTTTCTTTTGTGGTGTGCCTAGTGCGTTGCTGCTGTGTGTGTGTTGCACAAACACTTTACACATTGCCTTTGAGATAAGCCTGACTGCTCTGCAAAGCTACCAAGGCGGTGAGCCGGGGTTATCTTCAGTGTGTAACTCCCTTGCCCTGACTACAGTGATGGAGTCTGCCTGGCCAACCAGAAACACCCTTTCTATCATGCTGCACAAATACTTTTCACTTTGCCTCTACCTAAAGCCTGACTGCTTTTGTGCGAAGCTCCCTGAAGGCTAAGCACAGGTTCATTTAGGGACTGTGTGTGGTTCACCCTGAGAAGGATTGTGGCTGTTGATTGAATAGAGTTTCACCCCCTCAACCAACAACCCGATTTGTTACACAAGATATACCATGCAATCCAACCTCAAGAAATAGGCTTGCTGGTTCATGCGTTAGCCAAACTTTAGCACAGTTTAGATACTTCTTTAGGGTCTTAGATGTTAGAAACTTGCTAATCATGTCAGAAAGTTCTTTTTGTTCTCTCTGACCATTACATGCCTTGGTGCATTTATTTTTTTCATTGTTTATGGTTACTGTTTGTATTTTATACACTGCAATAAGACTTTAAAATATACATTTTGAGTTATACATCCAATTTCGTAATGCTATTAGGTCTCGGCCTGCATAGGCTGCGCTTGCGCAGTCTCGCTGGGCAAGAAATTATGTCTTTTATAGGGAGGTAAACGAGCCATCTCTTCTCCATTGGCTGGCTTCCTAAACGGCGGCCAGCCATTGGAGAAGAGCTCTGTCTGTCCCTTTAAGCCCGATCCGTTTCGGATTGAGGGGCGTGTTTTTTGCTGTCCTTTTTCTCGGTGACGTCTTCAGTCACTCAACAAAAAACACGCCCCCCAGTCTGAAAAGGACGGGGCTTGCTGCCTCCCGAGGACACAAACTTTGTGTTGGCAATACTTTAAGCCCTGTCCTTTTCAGACTGGTGGGCGTGTTTTATGTTGTTGACATTTTTCGAAAAACACGCCCCCAGTCTGAAAAGGACAGGGATTACAGTGTGAGCATTTTGTGCCTTGATCCGCCTTGATCGAAATGTCGATAAGAGAGGTGCCGGTATCGGGTTTCTTGTGCGTGTCTGCGCCGAGAGGTGTGCTAAGTTGGAAACTGCTTGCCCCTTGCTCTCTGCTAGCACAGATTTTGAACCTCTGACTGCTCGTCGCTCTTCCGTTCCTTGAGCCCTTTGCAGTTTGCTTTTTATACCTACCTAGCCTCAGCACCAGTATCCCCCAGCTTCACTGTCAGCGCTTTACAAGTTCTCGTCATCATCAACGTAATCCTTACAGTAGGTTCTTACATTTCACACAGTTCATAAGATTTAAATACACGTTCTAAAGCACTTCAAAGGGAGGTGCTGATTACCCAGTGAAATGAAACCCGCTTTTATTTAAATAGAAAGAAAGGCAGGCTCCGCCGAAATTCAAGCCGCCCACATGCAGGTAGCACGGAGATCTCTCCAGAAGACACATCAGTGAACTCTAAACCGTGGTGTCAGGCGTGAGAGCGCTCAATTACAGGCAGGGGAGACCTAGTTGGTCACTGTATGCTGGGAATAGTCCATACACGGCGAACAAGTCCTTGCAACACCCGAGTAGCGATTCAAAAACCGACTAATCACTTCCTACATCATCTAAAACATACAAAAGTAAGTTTTCATTCTAAAACAATGACAATCTGTAGCAGAAGAGGGCTCCATGAGGCCAGACACTATCACTGAGAGGTCCTGGTGAGCAGGATTTGCTGCTGCATAGAATGACGTAGCAGGAGCTACTACACAGTCAGACCAACGGTCAATTCACCTTGGGTGGATCCACTGTCAGGCAGCTCCTAGTCTTCTGTCAGTTCTTCTAGTACTTTCAGTGAGACTTTTTAGAAGTCCCACCTTTAGGGCTAGGCAGGAGCAGGACCTCTAATACCACTTCCAAGAGTGCAAGACCTGGAATACACCATTTGGTGGGGGGAGGGGGTATTAACACTCAGTCCAACAGAGATGAGGTGTAGATTTCAAGGTCTCTAAAGCTTGTTATGCCCCTGTAGCTCACACAGAGGGCTAGCCAACTATCCTTTGCACTCATGTTTGGTGGTCCTGTATTCATGGAGATGGTCCAGTTCTCCTTCAAGCATCAAGGTAGGCCTCAAGCAGCAGGGACGTCCTCTGGGAAGCAAGGTCCTCAAGCAGCAGAGCAGGCCTCTAGTGGCAGCAGTGCAGACCTCCGGAACCCAGGCAGGCCTAAAGCAACAGGGTGGTCCACTAGGTGTCCGGGAAGTCCTTCTGAAGTCTTCCACAAGGTCAGAAATGTCCTGAAGAGGTATTCTGGGGGTGCAATATTTATACTTAGTGCCAGCCTTGGAAGTGGGGGAATTTCCCAAGCTACCCCCACATCTGGTTTTGCAACGTTCTTCCCTTAACCTACTAAGGCTCCCAGATGTCTAGGGTGAAAAAAGGCCAGAACCAGGTTCCTTAGAGTGTGTGTGTGCGGAGACAGCCCTTTGAACTGCAGGTGGGCAGGGGACAGCTCTGCCCCAGCCATGCTGGCAGGGTGGCCAAGTCTGCCAACACCCAATCCCCTTTTTTCTCACTGAGAGGAATACACAAAGACCAACAGCAAGTAAATCACAGTCATGTGACCAGCCCAGCCAAGTACCACGCATAAGGCTGTAGATTAAGGCATTTCTGTGTGGTGGTCCACATCTCCGCACTAAAATGCATTGTCATGCATTTATAGCGCCTCCTTATGTTATGTTAAATGGGTACTTATAAGCGCACAGCTACTCAATAGAGTGTCACAGCTCTGAGGCGTGAGAATAAACAGTTTGCTATGCAGTGTGACAACCATGGTTATTGCTGGAATAGCCAGGTTTTCAGTGATTTCCTAAACGCTAGGAGATCTTGCATCAGACTTAATTCCACTGGTAGATTGTTCCACAGTTGCGCCGCCTGAACCTGGAAGGAGCACCCCCCCTAGCTGCGATCGGTGGTATTTAGGGGTACGTGCCAACTGAAGTGTTGAGGACCTTAATGTACGGCAAGGGCAGTAGAACTGGACTCTCCTCATGATGGACCCGGCACCTTTGACGTGGAGAGCCTTAAAAGCCAATACCATGGTCTTAAAATGGATCCTCTTGCGGATGGGGAAGCATTGCAGGGATTGCAGACATGTGGACGTCCATGCTCTTGGCCCCAGCATGAGTATTCCTTTGGCTGCCGCATTCTGGGCCACCTGCAGCCTTGACAATAGATACTCCGGCAACCCTAGGTACAGTATGTTCACGTAGTCCAACCTAGAGACTATCATATCTTGGACTACCGTGTTTCTATGAGTGACAGGCAGGAGAGGCAGGAACTGCTTCAGCATCTTCAACACGCCAAAGCAAGAGCCAGCCACTGCCTGAATCTGGGCATGCATTGAGAGGTCTCGTCCAGCTTCACCCCTAGATTTCTCACTGTTATGACGGAAGTGGAAAGGGGAGACATATCAGCTGCCCACCAAATATGCCATACACTGCTGGGGGGGTGGCCGAAGAAAATGATCTCCGACTTTTTGGGATTACATTTAAGCTGATTAGCATGTAGCCAGGAGAACACTTCAGTCAGACAGGAGTTAATCCTATCTCGGATAAAATCTGAGTCTTTATCGCAGGTGAAGAGAAGCTGTGTGTCATCTGCATATGAGACAATTTTTGCTCCATAAGCCTCGGCCAAAGATGCTAGTGGTGCCATATATATATTAAAAAGGGTGGGGTTCAACATTGAGCCCTGTGGAACTCCCACCACCAAAGGGGGGATGGGGGCCCCAAAATGCGGGGACCAAACATTTATATTGTAGTCTTTTAGAAAGGAGGCAAATCAGTTGAGTACCGTACCCCCAAAACCGCATTCCTTTAAGTCTCGCCAGGAGTCGGTCATGGGGGGCGGTATCAAAGGCCGCAGATAAGTCCAGTAATATCAATGCAGCCTTGCCGCCTGTATCCAAAACTTTCTTTATGTCTTCCGACACTTCCAGCAGTGCTGTTTCAGTGCTGAAGTTCACCCTGAAACTAGACTGACTCTGGTGGAGAGTTGACTTAGTTTCAACAAAAGTGGTAGTGACCTGGTTCACAACTTTTTCTAAGGCCTTAGAAAAAAAGGAAGCAAAGATATTGGCCTGTAATCAGAGGCCAATTCTGGGTCCAAAGTTGTTTTTTTTAATATGGAAAGAATTTTTGCCCTTTTCCACCTATCGGGGACCAGGCCCGACTGCAAAGACAGGTGAAGGATCCGGGTAACCGCAGGATTGATAATCTCCACTATTGATGCTATAATGCTGGCCGGGCATGGGTCGGAGGGAGAGCCGGATATAACTCCTTTCATGATTTTTAAAGATTTCTCCAAGGGAACCAATGAAAACTGATTCAAAGATGGTTCTCTCACATGAGTTAAGGAGAAGTCTGACTCACCACTGTCGCTCAGCACAGGGGACGTTATCGGGATGGTCTCCTGAATATTTTTAATCTAGTCATGGAAATAGGTGGCCAAACTGTCCGCCCATGCCTCAGTAGGGATGAATGACTTGGCCACCGCTATAGGAGAGGAGAATTCACTGACCATTCTGAAAATTTCCTTATTTTTGTTCTTTGCTAGGTCTTTTTTGAGGAGAAAACCCGTTTTTTCTGCTCAAGGATTTGTTTATAGTGGGTCTTCAGCACCGGAGCTGAGCGCTGCTAATTAAACCACACTGACGGAGTAAAGCCTGTTAGCTGGCAGCAGCATGTCTGCACTACCTTTGGCAGGCTTGGGGTCTGAGTCAACTCGCTCAGCTGCCTACAAAGTATAACATGATATTCACCTGACACTCCGGCGCAGCACCTCTGATTAACTCAGGATGTCATGAGCGCCATTGCCCAATCGCTACTGCTGAGAAAGCCTTGCAGGGTACACTTTGTGATACCCAGACCTGTAGGCCGCAGGTGCAGCATAGTTTAACTTTGGAAGCCTGCCAGCGCAGCTGGGAGCCTGCTGCCAGTGCTGCAACTCCTACCGCATTGTATCTCTTGGGCCGTACGAGACCCAGCAGCGTAATGATCAATCAATCAATAATCCTTTATTCGGTATTTAAAAAACACCATCAAAGTTCATATTTACACAATTAAAAAGGCACCATAACAAATACAATTCATAAACATCACATGCCCTCTACAAAATAAAGTAAGAGAACACGAAATTCAGTGAAGTGAAGTGAAGTGAAGGGGTTTTGTAGAGCGCGACTGCTGCCCGAGGGCGTCTAAGCGCTAAGTATAGGTAATAGAACTCTGAGGGACAGGGGGAGAAGTCCTTGTGGGGAACTAATTTCTGAAGAGGAATGTTTTTAGCTCTTTACGAAAGGATGAGAGAGTAGGGTTGGACCTTAGTGAGAAGGGAAGAGTTCCAAAGTTTAGCAGCGTTGAGCGTGAAGGACCTGCCTCCTGCTCTGGACCTTTTGACTCTGGGAACTGCAGCAAGGAATGCGATCGTAGATCAAAGTGATTTACTGGGACAATAGGGGAAAAGAAGTGCGTCGTTAATCTCAGGGCTAGCTCTATGGAAGGCTTGATGCGATATGCACAGGGGTTTGAACTTTATTCTGTCCCTGACAGGGAGCCAGTGGAGTGACCTGATCCCTGCCTTAGCTGATTCTCTGCGAGGGATCTGGAGCAGCGTGCGAGCTGCACAGTTCTGCGTGCATTGAAGTTTCTCCAGCACGTATTCAGGGGCTCCCAAGTAGAGGGCATTGTTAAAGTCGAGCCTGGACTGGATGAGGCCCTGAATAACAACCTGCTTAGCTTCCAAGGGCAAAATCGGCAGCATCTTTCTCAGCATTCTGATAATCCCGAATCAGGTTGCTGCTGTTTTAGTTGCCTGGGTATTAAAGGTAAGGGTTTTGTCCAGCCATACTCCCAGACTTTTGATGTCCTCCTTCGGGGATGGAGGTGGGCCTAAGCTTGAGGGCATAGCTGGTCGAAGGGGGTGAGAGTAGGGGGGCCGAGGATCATTATCTCGGTCTTGTCGCCGTTGAGTTTTAAAGAGGATGTTGTCATCCATCTTCTAACATCCTCCAAGCAGGCTGCCAGATTGGATTGGGGGAGCCCACTGTTCTTCTGTGCCAGGGAGACCACCAGCTGAGTGTCGTCCGCATACGAGATGATCTTGATACCGTATTGTCGGACGACCTCAGCCAGCGGCCTCATGTACACATTGAACAGCGTGGGGCTCAGGGAGGAGCCTTGGGGTACCCCGCAGTTTAGAGGTCTGCTACTGGAGCAGGAGTCGCCATAGAAGACCTGAAAGGTTCTTCCGCTCAGAAAAGAACCCAGCCAGTCAAGAGCGTTTCCTGAGACTCCCAGATCGGCTAGTCGAGACAGCAGGGTTCTATGGCACACCGTATCGAACGCGGCGCTTAGATCGAGGAGGACCACTGCCACTGACCCCCCTCGATCCAAGATCCTCCTGGATTTTCCGTCACGGCTAGAAGAGCCGTTTCTGTGCCGTGTTTAGGACGGAATCCTGTTTGGGTGGAGTCCAGTAGAAGATTGCCCTCAAGGAAGTTAGTGATGTGGAGATTAATGTATTTCTCCAGAATTTTGCTTGTCCAAAGCAGCAGGGAGATTGGACGGTAGTTGTTAGGGTCCGTAGGATTGAGATTGGGTTTCTTAAGCAATGCTCTCACCATTGCCTGTTTCCAGGAGGGGGGAACCACTCCTCTTTGCATGGAGCTATTGAGTAGGTCCATGAGGGTGGGGAGGATGACATGGTTGGCCATGTTGATCATCTGAGGGGGCGCTGGGTCGAGGGGAGAGCCTGATTTTACCTGAAGTGCAAGGGATTTGAGTGATTCCAGGTCTAGTGGTGGGAATTCATTCAGGTAAACTCGCGAAGGGTGTTCTGTAGCGCTTGGAGGTGGTGGTATGACAGTGATAGTCTCTGGGCTGGGGGCTGCGAAGGATAAATATATTTTGTTGATTTTTTGAAAGAAAAATTCAGCCAGCTCGTTGCATCGAGCTATAGGATCGTAGGTTGGGGCTGTGGGAGGGGAGATCTTAGAAAGGCTTTTGACTACTTGGTATATTTCTCTTGGCGTAGATCGAGCTGCCAAAATTTTCTCTTTGTAGTAATTAGTTTGAGCTAAGTTTATTTCGGTTTTGTATGCCCTATTGGCTTCCCTGTACCTGTCTTTTTCGGTGATGGCGTATCCTAGGCGCCACTTCCTTTCCAGCTTCCTACACTGTCGTTTTAGTTCCCTAAGTTTCTCCGAGTACCAGCGGGCAGTTTCTCGTGCTCTTTTTAGCCTGGTTTTCATGGAGGGGAGGATGGTATCGATGGAGTCCTCGATCCACTTATTGAAAGTCCTGCTATCGGGTCCAGGGCTTTTGGAAAGAGCAGGTTTGTAGGTGGAAAGGAGGCTCGACCACTGCTCTAGCGGGAGTCTCGACCAGTTTCTCATCTTGTGTGAAGTGGGGGAGGGGGAAATGACTTTGTAGGTGGACGAGTTGAGGGGAATCAGGAAGTGATCAGTCCATGGGAGGGGAGTAATAGTGCCAACCGTGAGGTTGGGGCAATTGCTAAAGACTGGGTCGAGCAGGTGACATTTGTTATGAGTGGGGGACCTGATTAATTGTTCTAGTTGAATTGCGGCTAAACTAGAAACTAGCTCGTTGGCGGTGCTGTCAGTGCTGTCGTCGAAGTGAATATTAAAGTCACCCAGCAACGTGAAGTTGGAAGAAGACATGGCAGATTCGGCCGCTAGCGAAGGTAGAGAGGAGTGGAAGTGATTCAGTGGGCCTGGGGGGCGGTATACAAGTGCCCCTGTCAGACTGTCGTTAGGGGTGAGTTTGAGGCAGAAAGACATGCTTTCGCAGTCTGGGATTGGATCCAGGGTACAGTGGCATTGATATATAGATTTATGGATGATGGAGAGGCCTCCTCCTTTTCCGCGTGTGCGGTCCCTACGAGCAATTTGGTAGCCCGGTGGCAGGGCTTGAATCACATCTGGGTCGCAGTCTGGGGTTAACCAAGTTTCGGTTAGGAAGATGGCGTCAGGAGACCGCTCGTCTAAGAGCAGGAAGATTTCTGCGCTATGTTTTGGCAGAGACCTGCAATTTAGGAGCAGTAGGGTGTAATTTTGCAGGGCCGGCTTGAGCCGGGCTGTTTGGAGGTTGGTGTTGCAGTGTTGACAATAGGTGGGGAGGTTCAGAGGATGGTGTTGGTGAAGGCAGCTATCTTCCGTGGGGGTTTAAGTGAAAGAAGGGTAGCAGCGATATATTGAGTCCTAAGGGGGGGGGCCAGGGGGAGTGGCCCCTGTCCCTGGCCGGACGCGGACGGGCACAGACGGGCTTGCCTTTGGCGTGCCCGCTACGCGTGTCCGCTGCGCGTCCGGGGGAAGCACATTGTTTTAAATGAGGGAAGGGCGCGTGGCCTCACGGCCGTGGGCGTGACCTGTGGGCTGGACGAGAATGGCGGCACAAACAACTCCGACCCGCTGCAGCATTTAGATCGGCTGCGCGGGGAAATTAGGTACAGGTGAGGAGAGTGCTCAGGGGGGAAGTGCCAGTATAAACACAGTTTTAGACAGCACAACCCTCTTGTGTTCCTCAGCCTTAAAGCAACCTTAATAAAATTCATAACACAGATTAGCGAGATGGGGTCATTAACCCTTTGCAAGAATAGTAGGGCAACCTTAGCTTGTCGAAACTTGGCCTGTTTTAAAATACCTACTAGAAATCTACGCCTAGCTAATACATAAAATGGACATAATACAAAATGAAGGGTGTCCTGCGGAGACCGATTGTCACAGCCGCAGGCACCCTTCTGCTCAACAGTTAGAGTAAAACCTGGCGGATCGGCCAGTAGGTGGTGTAATAGGTTGAGCCTAAAACGAGTGATTAAAAATCTATCCTGTGCCTTAGGCATGAGAGCGAGATAAGGTTCCATACCCTCCGGTTTGGACCAGTCTATGCGCGCAGACTGTGGGTTTGCCTCCTTCCAGTGTGAGGCTGCCTCCTCCAGGAATATTCGCCTATCTCGGGATTTGTCTTGGGTATGATTTCCACTGGGTTTGTGAAGAGATCTTCACAGCCAATTCTTTCAAAGGATTTTTTTACGTACATAAGCCATGGAATTCTCATTCCCTTGTACCTACCCAGACAGTCTCTAATAAATTGCCTACTCAGGTCAGCCTCAGCATTTGTCCAGATATTCAGCCAGGCCATTTGGGGTCTAACCTTAACCAGGTCCTCAATATAGGGCCTGCCCAGTTCCTCATGAACGATAATGGCCGAAGTACTTTTTGGGGTTTGGAGTACCTTCCTCAAATATTTGTTCTCTTCCACCTGTAGTTGCTGTGTGTTAACAAAACCCCAAACGTCTGACCCATAGGTCGCTTTAGAGCAGCATACTGATATACAAATTCATAATTTGCTCTGGTGACCACCTCCCCAGCCTCCGCATGTAGTTCATCATAGCACCGGTCGAGGCCACTAATGTGGAACATCGCTCTACAATTAATGTCTTAAAATTAAAAAATCCATCAAATAGCAGGCCAAGATAAGTTAAGGTTTGTACCTGTCCTATTTTGTGTGCACCTATCTTATAGGAGAACTTCTTGCATGGTTTAGTACCAGCCAACATAACAAAGGACTTAGAAAGATTGGCCGATAGATCTAGGGTGTCCATAAACCTAACAAACCCGTCTATCAGACACTGAAGTCCCTTGGGGGTGCGGGCTAGCAGTACCGCATCATCCGCGTACAACAGAACCGGAACGGGTAGAGTACCTACTCTTGGGGAATCCACCTTTAGTTTGCTTAATGCCTGGTCTAAGTTATATATATATATAGCGAGAACAAAAAGGGGGCCAGGATGTATACCTGTCTAACCCCGCTATTGCAGGGAAAAGATTCTGTGGTGCCCCCTTCCAGATTAAACCGCACATTGGCAGAGGTATTCCAGCGCAATGCTCTCAAGATGTTTACCAGACCCTGATCTACTCCTAGCCTAATCATCAGGGTTCATAACATTTCTCTGTTTACGTGGTCAAAACTGCGGTAAGGTCCATAAACCCTAGATATACCTCTTCGTTACTGGCTATAGTGTACGTGGCCACCAACAGATAGAGGTTTAAACACTGGTCCGTTGTTGATCTCCCTGATCTAAATCCATACTGGACATCAGTAATAATTCGATTCTCTTCCGCCAGTCTATAAGACGCATTAAGATCACTCTGCCCAGAATGTTGGCTGTTGCATCTATCAATGAGATAGGTCGGTAGCACTGGGGATGTCCTTGTTCCCCTTCTTGAAAATTGGGACTATTGTAGCAGACGACCATGAACGCGGAGCAACAGCCGCGTTTATTACCCTTGTAAGAATAGGAGCCCATAACTCCACATTACTAAGGAAAATATTCGGTGGTATGCCATTTGGGCCTGGTGCTTTGTTTCGTGATAGGCCCTGAATGGCCACTGTGATTTCTCCCAGAGAAAATTCTACAGAGGAAACCCACAGACCACCCCCCCTGTATTAGAATTGTTCTCCTCTGAGTGATTGTACAAGCCTTTAAAGTGGTTGTACCATTGTTCGGGCACGATCGCAGTGCCAATTTCTGGGGTATTATTGTCCTGTAGTGTAGTTCCTATTTTCCCAATAGGCCCTGCGCATTGGAATAACATAAACAGTAGTATCGACGTAGAAGTGCGGTCTTCCAGGTCTCTACTGACTATGCTAAACTTAATTGGGTTTGTTACCAACTAGCTCAGAGGTCACTGGAAACTTTCTTGACTGAATAGGAAGTGATCAGCCTCCCTGGTACAGACAAGAAGGGATTCAGTTTTCCAACAACCGCATAAACATGACAACTTTGCTCCTTAGAATAAGAGTCAATCTCTAGAGTCGTGTGAAACAATAGACAGTTATTTTACTCAGTCAGTTGTGCAGATTACTTTCACCAAGATGCAGAGAATAGAGAGACGGGCGTTTTCAATAAAAGGTATTATTTATTGAACAGTGTTTCTTCTCGTGCAAGAGAAATGAATTGCCACAATTACAAGACTTGTTATTATAAAAACTGCGTACAGTAAAATGAGGATTCCGAAATAATACTGTAAAAGCATTGATATGGTTTCTTAGCCATACAATGGTTTAAAATGAATAAAATATATACATTTATATATACATTCAGCTAACGTACTCAACTGGTGCTTCTAACTATGCTACCCCAGTGTACCTGACCTAAGCCTAATACTTGGGAGGGAGTAAGTAAGTAGCAGTTTTAGTTAAGTTGGTTTTGCCAAGGTTTGCTTCAAGAATTCTCTCTAAGGGTTTAGTCAACACCATACCTCTGGAATAGAATGTTGGAGGTCTTGTATCTCCTTCCAGGACTCGATATCCCAGTCACTCGCAAGAGTAGGCTGGAAACGCCGGAGCTGGATTTTCTCGGCAAGAGAAAAGACAGCGTCTCTCTCAGCGCGTCAAGGAGGAGGAGGGGCAGCGTCCGTGGGCAGCTTGCATCTGCTGGGCTCTGTAAGGGACAGCTGTTCTGCTCCTATGTTCACCACACCATCGCTATCATCGATGTCGTAGAGGCAGCGTTTGCTTAAGGCAACGTTGGTAATATTTATACCTGAAAGGTGTCTTGTTTGACGTAAGTTTTTGGACATAAGACGTCAATAAAGATGTCACTAGGAAGTGATCGTCTCTTAGTGCTCATTAGAGTTCTATTACTAATCAAAACATAGCAAGCGGGACTTTCCCAGGTTGCTGAGTTTTATCTTGTTGAAGAACTCGGAGTGTAATCTAGGAATCTTAGATAGTGGCTTCTGCTGTGTCATTTGCTCTAATGAGCTGCAGAGGAAGAGATTCTGAAATGTGGCCCTGATCGTGTTAGGCCAGAGATGAGTTTCTGAAATATCGCTCTTGATCGTTTATGCCATTATTGGGGTATAAATGGATTATAGCCGTATAGGGGCATAAGGTCACAGTATTGATCGGGGTCCTAGATTAGAACACGACACCCACTCCACGAATGGAAATATTGGTACTGTACGTCTTTAAGCATAGAAATCATTCAAAATTATAGCATATGTAATCAGTGAATGATTTTGTGAAAAAATTACACATGAAATATCTCTTTATACAGAAAAGAAAGGCGAGATAATTTCATCACATAGAAATGCATTTGCTGTAACATGAGCTAGAGGCTGGTGTAAAGTTATTATGTCTCTAGAAGTACCTAAAAATAGAAGTTCTGTTCTTTATGAATAGGTCTACTTTAAGCAAAGAATTTTCGTGCCAGAAAAAAGGTAAATATTTTGAAAAAATGTTCAATAAAAAAAAAAAAAAAAATCATGGTGAACGGGGTAATAGAGTTCCAACGCTTTTCCGTAGTTTTTGTTGATCAAAACCGAAGGCCGAATTCAGAGTTCATGGGAACGCTGTGTGTCGGAATGCTTTTCAAAAATTATTGTTTCTGTTCGGGGGAGAACATCATATCAGACAGGCTCTCAAAAATTGGTCTACAAAATCAGGTGACAGTTCGACCAAGTTCGATAACGCTGTAACTTGGCAGGTGTGAGAATGATTGCTATCATCAAAGTCTGGATCAGCAATGCTCACAGAAGGTCGTACCTGGGTGATGTTGCTTTTATTTCTCGATCCACTGTTACCACCTAGTCGTAGTACAGGAGTCTCAACGAATGCCGTCATCAGGATTGGTAGCCGCTGGGGACAACACAATGCGCGAGCAGTTATAGGACTTAGCAAAGTATCGATATCCATTGGTACTGCTGATGGAAGTGCAAGACAGGTGTCCAACACGAACTCATCTCCGCATAGCATACATCGAAGCACAGGTAAGATGCAGGTCTGCCATATAGGTCTGAATGAAAGAAACCAGGTCATGTTCAGATCTCTCAGCCTGGCCAATCCAAGGACTCTAGTTATTCGGTCCCGGTAGCGTATTGCTAGGATCGTTTCTTCCATTCCTGCCGGAGTCATGTATGAGTTTTGGCTTGCCATATCGGAGCAGGAGGGTCAAAAATAAAATGCCTGCTACATGTCCCAAAATTAGGGGTATGCCGCCAAAGACTGAATGGACAAAATTAGGAATGATTCCCAGAATTGCTTTGAATGGTGTTAACAGTCCCGAAAAAATGGTCTTAAATACGCCTGGGATGCCTATGGCACTCGACATGTTAAAAATTTGGCTAAGCATTTCTGTGAAATGCACGGGGCAATTTGTTGATAAAAGGTCATGTATCTCCGAAGCTGTCCTTGCAACTTGGAGATCATACGTCTCTTTTGATGACGTGATGGGCACTGTTGTCTGCAAAAGCACAGACTTCATTCTGCTTAAAGTATCAATTCGTATAGAAGAGACATTCAAACGAGGCCATACGGGAGTCTCAGTGTCTCCAGGGCCGTTTGGAAACAATGCTTGCATACAGCATTTGACCATGGAAGTTACGCTTACGAGATATGCTTTCCCTGGTAAAAGGCCACAACAGCTGTGATCCGTTATTAGAATGTAACTCCCATTCGAGAGTTGCTTAAAGAAAGGCTCTATCTGTGTTGCAGGTGTGACATGTTGGTGGTATGAAAGGTTGTTTGAATTTCCTTCACAGGCTCCGTGTAAATTAATACCTTGGCACAAAAGTATACCGCTTAGTGAATGTTTGCAGTTTTCACCACTAAGAAATACATTTTTGTTGCTGTCACTATAGCATGTGTGTGTGTATGGTAATTTCCATGCTGACTTAATGTACCCTTTACCCAAACGTTCATACTGGCCAGTCGGTATGTATTCAAGGCAATTTTTAAATCGGAAAGTTGTTATCGGAATTGTGATAATCTCGTGTATTATCCATTCAACGACAGAACTTTCTGACATTGTCAAAGGTAATCTCTCAAGTTTTTCGATACTCAGGATTGTATAGTCTGCTCCTTTCTGTGCCAAGCTGATTTGTTTATCAGTAAGGTTAAAGATGGAAAACAATGACGTTGTGTTGATTAAACGCCATGGCACATAGCCTGAACGAAGATTTTGCAGCGTCCAGCCTAACTGTACAATAGAACGCAATTGTGACTGACCATGCTGTAACATTAGCAAGTCTTTGTCTATTATATCTATGGCAGATGATACAATACTGTCCAGTGAATATATTCTGGAAGACAGAGTCATTAACCCATTGTCCACAACAGAAAGTGATTTTTCCAAATTAATACGATCAATTTCTCGTATTTTTTCAGCTGTTTCAATTTGTGTGACTTTCCAAGCCTCGTTGTAAGCCGCATATATACTGGTCGCTATGAAACGTTTTTGACGCTGTTTGCGAGGTCCCAGAATGAAATCGCGCAAATCAGCACCATCTTTAAGTAAAGATAAGTGTTGCTTAATTTCTGCCAGTGTGGATGATTCTAGCCATTCAAGGCACAGTTTCCCTATACTGTATGTTGTTACTATCCCTGGATGTTGTCTCTGGGAGGATCTAGGGTCTGGTCTGGTCATTGTTAATCCCTGTGTTTTATTCAGGAATCTATCAGGATGTGTTCTGTTTAGATGTAAAATTTTAGATACGTCTATTTCAATATCTGTCGTTGCATTATCAGGTATTGGCTTTGGAATAGACTGTTTGTTAAGGTCTTTAATCTTAGCTAGGCCAAGACAGGTTGTTTTTTGAACTGTGTCATTAAAGAACATTATTTGTTCTGGGATCATGCAGGCTCGAAATAATGCTTCTAGGCCTTGTACCTGCCACTCTTTTGTACCCCAGATGGTTTTTGTTTCAATGTTATTTCTCCAAAAATCAAAACCAAATGTCATCATTTTTTCATAAAATGCTTCTGAATATATTAATTTAGTATTTGTCAGCATAGTTTTCAACCCTGTTTTATCTAACAATTTATAATAAAACGTTTCTGCATCACTTGTGTTAAACCCTGAGAAGTACTGGAATTTCTCATAGAATGTTTTAGAACTGCTTTTAGGTGGAGTAGCACAATGTTCCCATTGGTTATATTTAAAAACATTTCTAGGTTGTGCAGATTTATGTAAGTAATGGTCCCCATAATGTGAGAAGCAGTACATCTGTTCATAACTAGACGAACCTTGCAAATAATCATGTTCTGTAAATCTTGCTGACAACACTAAATCAGACATCATATTATTAATAGGTAGTCTCGTATGCAGACGACACTCAAATCCTCGTTTCTCTACCCCATTCAGATGAACCAACCGCCTCCAAATTTAGATCTTGCATGGAGGCGGTCGGTAGGTGGATGGTTTTGAACTCTCTGAAACTGAATGGGGAGAAAACTGAGGTGATGGTGTTTGGGGGAAAAGAAAACATCTGGTCAGCCAACTGGTGGCCTGACTCCCTTGGTACCTGTCCCTCCCCCACCTCCTCTGCTAAAAATCTCGGGGTGATATTAGATCCTGCCCTCGACCTAGGCAACCAGGTGAGCAGAACTGTCTCCACCTGCTGGGGCTTGATTCACACTCTCCGTAGGGTTAGGAAATTTCTTTCCCTCCAGGCAAGAAAACAAATAGCTGTCGCTCTCATCGGCTCGCGTTTGGACTATTGCAATGCGCTGTATGCAGGTCTCAATAAAGGACAGCTGCAGCGCTTGCAGGTGGTCCAAAATGCCGTAGCCAGATTTGTGCTGGATATCCCCAGACGCTCTTCAGCCACGGCAGCCAGAAAAACTCTGCACTGGCTGCCGGTGGAACTGCGCATTCGGTTTAAGGTCCTGTGTATGACCTACAGAGCCATTGCTAAAAAGAGCGACACTGGAATTGGATCCATTATCTCCCACTATGTTCCCCGCAGAAACCTGCGTTCCTCCGGGAAGCTGCTTCTTGCAACTCCCCGTGTACGGAAAGCCAGGTGGGGCGGTAGAGCCTTTTCCACTCTGGCTCCTAAGTGGTGGAATGAACTTCCTTTGGATCTGAGATCCCTTCCATCCCTACAGATTTTCCGCACTGCCTTAAAGACCTTTCTCTTCAAGCAAGCTTATGTTTAAGATCTATGTTTCCCCTCTTGGTCCTTCCTGACCTTCTGCTAGGCGCCTTGATACCTTCGGGTTATTGTTCTGCGCAATATAAATTATTTTCAATTCAATACTTTCAAAATCCCAATCATCAGAAAATGTACTTGGTTTTACAAAGTCACTTAAGGAAACCTTGAACTGGTGAGGATATTTCAGGATTTCGACCGGACCATATATTTCATAGTCAGTTTTGTCCCATACTACCCCCCCGGGTATTGGAATGGCTGTGACATTTACTGTTGATAGTTCTCCTTTCTTCACGTGGGATGATCTGTGTGGTTTGAGGACTAAGTTGATGTTCTGACTTGCTGTGTCCATTGAACTGTATTTTCCTTCAAGGAATTTTCCCAAACAAAGTACCATGATGAGCCAAAGCAGGAGGAAAAATACACCTAGTCCACACCAGAACTCTAACCATGGAGATATAAGGTAAATTTCCTTGAGTTGATGAAAGAGTTCTGTTGCTTTTTCTTTAAAAGTCTTTGTTTCTGGCATTACTTCGGCGTTGCTTTGATCCTCAGAAAAGTTGTCGAAGTTAATGAAGTAGCCAGAGGCAGTTCTGTCAATTGTTGGTATTGTTTTCTCAATTTGTCTCTCATTAGCCCATTCTGATGCCACATCATTGTAGACTGGTGTTTCATGACGAACTGATTCAATCTGTGTTTCAAGAGGCACGAGTTCCATGGCATTATTGCATAGTCCCTCTCTGTGTACTGTAGGCTTATCGAATGTGATTAGTCTTTCAGTTTGAACCTCTTGGATTGTTGCAAGTTTGGGTATTCTGTTGTTTCTCGGGAGTCCACTGGGCCTACTGTTGATTATAGGCCACATGCTTGTGGTTTTACCAGGTCGATTGATACAACTCTGTTCTCCTTTTTACCAGCAAGGGGCGGTAGTACTACTGATCTTGTTCCGTTGATTGCTAAGACAGGTATTGCTTTTCTGTAAGAAGGCCCAAATTCCTTCTTCACCGCTATTTTTCTCTGACTAGATCCCCAATCTTTGGAATCCAGACAGGCCTTGCTGGGGCTGGTGGTGCCTCGTCAGTGGTAGCTGGCTGTTGCTTTAACTTTATGTTGCTTAAGGATTTTCTTGTTTCATTCAAGTCCTGTAAAACAGCCAAACGGTCTTTGATGTCAAAGTCTTTATTCTTATCTTTTACCACTGATACCTGACTATCTAAGTCCTGAATGTACATTCTATTTCCGAACAATAGTTCATATGGGCTGAAAACTTTTAGAGAATTTCTTGGCAAATTTTTAAGACTGAGCTGGACACTTATTAAATGTTTGACCCACCCACACTGTTATAGATTGCTTTATGTCCCGTTTTTTTCTTTCCACTACACTGTTCCCTTCATGTGTGATGGACAAGAGTATCGCAAGCCAACACCCATACTGGCCATGGCCTCCTTATAAGCTTGAGAGCTGAAAGCAGGACCCTGGTCAGAATGGAACATGGCAATTGCGTATGTGCCGATAAAGACTCGCAGATCTTTTATAACCGTTCTGGCGTCAGCCGAGCGCTGGGGCCACATCTTTTAAGTGAGTTTAGTCTTAAAATAATTAATAGGACGCTGGATGGCATATAGACAGCATTACCCTGTCTCTAAACGGTAGCTGGGCAGCAGACTGCACCTGTTCACTACTGCGATCCCTGTCACAGTTGGGACAGTTCTTCACATATATTTGGTGTTGCACGCTCATCCCCGGCCACCAGTATACTGATTGTAATTCAGTTAGAGATTCCTTGATCTTTTTGTGCCTCGGACCTTCACCCATGTGTGTGTCTGCTATTAATAATTTTCTCCGGTTCATGTTTGGAATTACCCTATCCCCCACTCCAGGGATTCGAGCAAAAGGAACGGAGTTTGCATCAATTACGTATGCATAATTGAGTGGATAGTTCACGGGTAGTGCTGCACAGTCGCCTTTTACGGATGTTTTTACTGCCAGCATGGTTTCCCCGTCTATGTATTTTTCTGAACGCTTTTTTGTGGCTACGGAAGCCTGTTTAGTTGCTATCGCTGTGGCTGTATTAGCCAATGAATTCCCTGCAATGTGAACGCCATCACGTTGATGAACAGTGAGTCTTTTGTAGTTCCTTCTGTAAAAGAACTACCTCTTTCCAAAGCATTTTATTCTTTATTGTGGCACCTGTGTCATCTTTGTAATCATTTTGAACCCAGCTCTGTAACTTGTTGTTGTAAGAGTTGACGCAAAAATGCGAATCGCACACGATTAGTGTCGGGAATTCACGTTCTGCAATTTCAAGCGCCATCTTTAAAGATCTGATTTCAGCTCGTTGAGCCGAACAGTTTCTCACTGATTCAGTTTTTGTCATTTTCGGTCTGAATTTACCGCACAACCAGCGACCTTTAACAATCGCGCAGGCTGCATCGTAGGATTTGATCTCTACGTTAAAATGCTGTACGAATCTGTATGCATAGATTATACAGGCGTACTGTGGGAGAGGCAGAAGTTGGATTGGCAGAGGATATTCTTCTTCATAAGTCAAATCATACAGTTTTTCAAATTGTGGGGCGAGATAGTATTTCACATCTTCCGCTCCAAGAGAATTTACACACTGTATCCATTTTGGATCCAGTGACACTGTAGGCAGGTTTACTGGGCTGAATAGCGCCTCGAAGGCGGATTCCGCTGTGAGGACATTAATCCTTTTGCCATGTGCTAGTTCTCGTTCATTCGCTAATGCAGTTTCTACTGCTTTCACAGTATTTTCTGTAGGACTGAATGTTTTTTCTGCTTGTGTGTACAAGTGTGATTTGTAAGCTATTGATACCTTTTCTCCCTCATTAGAGGTCAGGTATGTGAATCCGCATCTTCCTGGGATGACTCGAATTACAAGATTGCGTGTGTTGTCACGTGTATCTAATTTTGTTTTTGCTAACATATCTGTTTGTAGTGATCTCAAAATTTCTGTGTGTTTTTGAGTCCAAGTGATTGGTTTAAAATCAGGTTTAATTAGTTCATAGAGAGGTTTAACCCTCTCCGCATAATTTAGAATGTAAGTTCTTCCGAAATTCAGAAAACCTAGAATCGATTGTAAGTTCTTCAGCGTTTTTGGTGCTTGGAGCACAGCGCACTTCTCTAAGAAGTTGTCCGCTAGGCTTTTTCCTTCACTTGATAATTCGTATCCTAAAAATAATACTGTCAGATGGGCAATTCGGGACTTTTTAAAGTTGAATTTGTAACCCTCTGCTGTGAACCCAAGTATTATGGTGTTCACTCTTTTCAAGTGAGTCTCCAAGTCGTCGTCTGTTAGATAGATGTCATCGACATAAGATAATGCCTCATCATCATACATTTGTAGTAACTCTGTTACTCTGGCTGAAAATAGTCTTGGGCTGTTCTTGAATCCCTGTGGGAGCCTACAGAAATTTTTCTGAGACCTCATTACTGAGAAAGCGGTCAAATATCTGCTTTCTCATGCAATATTTTGAAAAAAGAAACCATTTGATATGTCTAATGTTGTTTTATATTTTTTCCTAACTATGTTATTCATTAGTGCAGCACTATGCAAATTTTGTACTGCAAATGTTTTGCAACATGCGTTAAGGTGTCTGTAATCCAAAACTAGACGATATGAATCGTCCGGTTTGGAGACAGGAAACAAAGGATTGTTCATTTGAGAGGTGCATGTTTCAATCACTCCCTGGTATTCAAGTTGATCTAAAATCTCCCTGACTTGTTTTTTAGCTTCTTGCTTAATTGGATACTGCCTTTGGGCAGTCGGTTGACTTTTCAACTGGGGGACACCTACCTAATCTGTATCCAAGCGGAAGGCATCAGTTTCACGGGCACGCACCAGCCAAGCAGCGCATCAGCCTCCCAGCCCACCTTTCGCCGCACCCGCTCCGCGGGTGCCGCTTCACAGGTGGGTGCTGGTAGAGGCAGCACCTTGAAGGACTGAGGCGAGGACACCGGCAGCAAGGCAGCAAGGCGGTAAGGGGCGCGAGGGACCAGCGGGGCTGCGAGCGTGCGGGGACTTCATTTCCCAGAAGTCCCTGCAAGACCAAGGAAGAGCTTCCGGTCCGCTCTCCCTGCTGGCCCGCCCCCCGCCCATCAAACTCCGCTAAAAGCGTCCCTCTTCCTCTACTCTGTGGGACACCTACCTAATCTGTATCCAAGCGGAAGGCATCAGTTTCACGGGCACGCACCAGCCAAGCAGCGCATCAGCCTCCCAGCCCACCTTTCGCCGCACCCGCTCCGCGGGTGCCGCTTCACAGGTGGGTGCTGGTAGAGGCAGCACCTTGAAGGACTGAGGCGAGGACACCGGCAGCAAGGCAGCAAGGCGGTAAGGGGCGCGAGGGACCAGCGGGGCTGCGAGCGTGCGGGGACTTCATTTCCCAGAAGTCCCTGCAAGACCAAGGAAGAGCTTCCGGTCCGCTCTCCCTGCTGGCCCGCCCCCCGCCCATCAAACTCCGCTAAAAGCGTCCCTCTTCCTCTACTCTGTGGGACACCTACCTAATCTGTATCCAAGCGGAAGGCATCAGTTTCACGGGCACGCACCAGCCAAGCAGCGCATCAGCCTCCCAGCCCACCTTTCGCCGCACCCGCTCCGCGGGTGCCGCTTCACAGGTGGGTGCTGGTAGAGGCAGCACCTTGAAGGACTGAGGCGAGGACACCGGCAGCAAGGCAGCAAGGCGGTAAGGGGCGCGAGGGACCAGCGGGGCTGCGAGCGTGCGGGGACTTCATTTCCCAGAAGTCCCTGCAAGACCAAGGAAGAGCTTCCGGTCCGCTCTCCCTGCTGGCCCGCCCCCGCCCATCAAACTCCGCTAAAAGCGTCCCTCTTCCTCTACTCTGTGGGACACCTACCTAATCTGTATCCAAGCGGAAGGCATCAGTTTCACGGGCACGCACCAGCCAAGCAGCGCATCAGCCTCCCAGCCCACCTTTCGCCGCACCCGCTCCGCGGGTGCCGCTTCACAGGTGGGTGCTGGTAGAGGCAGCACCTTGAAGGACTGAGGCGAGGACACCGGCAGCAAGGCAGCAAGGCGGTAAGGGGCGCGAGGGACCAGCGGGGCTGCGAGCGTGCGGGGACTTCATTTCCCAGAAGTCCCTGCAAGACCAAGGAAGAGCTTCCGGTCCGCTCTCCCTGCTGGCCCGCCCCCCGCCCATCAAACTCCGCTAAAAGCGTCCCTCTTCCTCTACTCTGTGGGACACCTACCTAATCTGTATCCAAGCGGAAGGCATCAGTTTCACGGGCACGCACCAGCCAAGCAGCGCATCAGCCTCCCAGCCCACCTTTCGCCGCACCCGCTCCGCGGGTGCCGCTTCACAGGTGGGTGCTGGTAGAGGCAGCACCTTGAAGGACTGAGGCGAGGACACCGGCAGCAAGGCGGTAAGGGGCGCGAGGGACCAGCGGGGCTGCGAGCGTGCGGGGACTTCATTTCCCAGAAGTCCCTGCAAGACCAAGGAAGAGCTTCCGGTCCGCTCTCCCTGCTGGCCCGCCCCTCGCCCTTTTCGCCTCCTACTTAACAACATCTCTCTCCCGCAGCGCGGGACGCAGCTCGGGCGAAGACTGGGCAAAGACAGGGCCGTTTGAGGCCGTTCGAGGACGGCAGAGGACGGCCCCGGCCCTGTCACCCTGCACTCCACGTCGATCCCCCCTAGGCCCCCACGAATCCTAAACGCACATTATCGGGACTCATGACGCGTCCCAAAACAAGAAGCGCGTCCAAGAAAGCGACATTGGTGACGCAAGTGACCGGCCCAATAGACCTTTTCATATCCAGGGTCAATGATACCATTGACAAGAGTATCATACTACTGGAGAAAAGAGTCTCCTTGGACCTCATGCAGGCAAAACGATCTTCGCTCGGTTCACTTGCCACTGCAAACTCCCCCGTTCACCAGGTGGCTAAAAACTGCTCCTTACCATTGCCATCAACCCTCGTTCCCACAATGACTGTTCCAAATTCCGTAGATTTATCCGTAACCCAATCGGACTCTGATCAATCATACGTCGATCTCGACGCAACCCCAGATTTAGAAGCCTGTCAATCACCGGCTGAGAAATTAGATCAAAGTGCCATCAGTAATCCTTTACCACCTGTTCCAGTAACGACCCTAGAACCAACAAAAATAAGGGAAAATACCTCCACCCTCCCCAAGGCAATGCCAATCATCAAGGAAAATCCAAAAACAAAAATAAAGAACCATAATTTGATCACACCTACCCCAAATTCCTCGGCAGGTATCCCCTGTTGGGTGGAAAACATGGTTATGGACCTAAAATCCGATCTTGAAGCCAAAATCACAGCGCAGATCAAACCTCTCATATCAAAATTGGACAGACTCACGTCATTATTCAATACCAAATGCAGTTGTAATTCAAGCAGGAATGGTCCCGCCCCAACGCAGGGAGCAAAGGAAATACTCCATAAAAAACCATCCAGTACCAAACAAATAACAGGCATAACAGATAAGTCTAACATCTCACTAACCAGAAAAGCGGCAGTAACACATTCTTTAGCTAAAAAAGGGAGCAATCTGGACGTCTCCCAAAACATCCCGGAGGCGGTAGATCTTTCCTCTGCAATACAAACAGGTCCAGTAGGTCAATCAAAAACAAATAACAGACAAACAAAAGGAATCCCCACCATCCCAGCAGAGACCCCCTCCCAAGAAAAATCATCAGACCTGAAGACTAAGCAACCTCGGCCTAAAATAATTAACTTACCCCCGGAAGCCTCTCCCTTCGTGGTGGTGTTAACAGCGGTTCCCCCACTGAAGGAGGGCGCAAGAGAAACTTTCGCAGAGCTGAGGAATAAATGTGCCCAGTGGCTCCAACTCCATAGACCACTACCCGCCCATATTAGGGGTGACATCTTCTCCGCACGTAGAGGAGATTGGGTTGGTAGAAGCACGAAGGCAATAGCGGGGGACGTCATCAGTATCAAATTCAGGGAGATAGGGGCATCAAACTACATTTGCAATTCGCCCAATAGAGGACCTGCCACAAAAATAAATCCCCTTCCCTTGTCTTACTTCCTACCCCCATCCTCAAGGCAAAATTTTCCCTTTTATGTACACCCACCAAACACCGGCCCTATAAATTCCTCTGAATACAACATGTACCATCACCAACAGTACCCAGATAGGCCACGTTTTTCGCAAAATTTACAACAATCAGCTTTCCAGTGGCAACCACCCGCCTTATTTCCCCAACCCACACACCTTGCCACCCAACCTCCTGTTAACCCACCTCAACATCCACATCATACCACCCAACAATGGTGGCAACCTCAGCAACCCATGCATCACAACACCCATTTATGGCAACAGCCGCGGCAAGGATGGTTTCCCCCATTCAACCCACTAGGCCTAAACCATCACGGCAGAGATAGGGACGAATGGAGTGGACAGGATCATCGGACAAAGTATAATGACCCCACACGTTGGGATAGCTGGAATGGCCTCCAATTAGCAAACAGATATAGTCCCCTGGAGTGCGTTGATTGACTACCACAACCGCAGGAATATTCCCAAACTCATACAGACTGTTTGGAACCCATGGTACCCCCATCAGTCCCCCCAGACTTAGAGATTCCACCAGCTCCCGAGATCCTCAATGAATTAAAAAGTACAATAAGCTCAAGGGACAGCTTAACAATCCTAAGCCTGATCTCGTGGAACATCGCTGGATTAAGGACAAAAATAGAGGATGGGACAATCCTGTACCACACGCTTAACCATCAAGTACTATGCCTACAGGAGACATGGTCACTACAAGAATATCACCTGCAGGGGTACAAAACGTACTCGACTCTCGCACAGTCGGGACACACAGGCAGACCAAAGGGAGGTCTGTGTATCTACATAGCTAACACTATCCAAAACGCTAAAATAAAGGTCATAGAATTGGCGCCAAATTTACAGATCCTTGGTCTTTACCTCCAGAAAAGAGAGTCAATGATTATTATCAATTTTTATAATAATCTGGATGAATTGGACTTTGAGAGAGTCTTGGCCCACCTCCACGAAAAACTTACTACTCTTAGAATGCAACAAGGAGAAGGAGGCCCAGCAACAATATTATGGACAGGCGACTTCAATCTTCACGCCTGTACCCAATCAAAAAGAAAATGCCCTGGCATGGTGACAGAAGACGGCCTCTCACTTACCCATTTTTCGCACAGCAAAATGGGAAGGCAAATGAATGATCTCCTATCCGATCTGGATCTCCAGATAGTAAACACCTTGGACTATGGGGAAAACTCACTTGCACCTACCTATATTGGAAGAGGTTACCAAACTACGGTAGACTTTATAATTATATCAGCATCCTTACAATTAAGAGTAAAGAACTTTGAAGTAATACCGAATTCTCAAAGTGACCATGCAATACTGACTCTGGAAGTCTCACTAAATTATCAAAAATGTTCTCCAGCAACAATAGCTAATGCATTGACTCAGGAAAATATCAATATGGATAAAGTAAATGGGTATACTATAAAATGGGAGAGGATAAATCCAGAGGAACTCACCAAAGAGCTAATAAGATCAGTCTATCCCGAAATCAAAATCTGTTTGGATATAGCTACTAATGACGCGGAGCTTCTAACTAACTTCGCCCAAATTATGGAAAAAATTAAGGTGTTACTCACAAGAAAACAAAAACTCGGCTCATTCCGGCCCAATGGCTGGTTTAATCAAGAGTGCACTAAGGCTCATAAAAAATTAAAGCTAGCCTTAAATAAAAACGAAAGGGATCCCAGTACAATAGCCACTCTTAGAAGTGAATATCATAAAATAAGGAAAAAGAGGAAAGAGGAACTGAAGCAAGCGCTGTGGCACGAACTCCACACCAGTGCCCAAGAAAAAAACTCTAAAGCCTTCTGGAGAATTTTAAGAACTCCTTTTTTGGCAGACGAGACTTGCCCAAGAATCGAAGCCGCCATAGACGCTGCAACTTGGGTATCACATTTCACCAGTATCTTCCAAAAACCAATTTCTGACCAAGAGCTGGAAGAAGAGGAAAAAACATTCCTACCATACCCTATAGATATAAATTTTGAAATTCCTGAGATCCTTGTGGCATTGAACTCTACCAAAAAAGGAAAAGCTCCAGGGCCGGATGGTGTCCCGGCAGACCTTTTTAAACATCAAACAGAACTTTGGGCACCAATTCTAGCAAGGGTCTGCACTGCTACGGCAAAAATAGGAATTCTGGAGTCTTGGACTAGGTCTATTATGGTGCCGATTTTTAAAAAAGGTAATCGTATGGACCCCGCCTGCTACCGCCCAATTTCCCTGCTGGACTCACTGGGAAAAATAGCAGGAAGAGTGATTTTAGAAAGACTTCAGGACTGGGCGGAAGAAAGAGGCATCCTATCCGACCTTCAATTCGGATTCAGAAAAGGATTAGGTACCGTGGAACAAGCCCTAAATTTATCAATAATCTTCGGAAAATATGTGCATGCAAAGAAAGCAAAACTTTATATGACCTATGTAGATCTGTCCGCGGCTTTCGACTGCGTCTCCCACACAAAATTGTGGTCACTTTTAGCACAGATGGGGGTAGATCCACCACTCCTGAACTTTTTAAGGGAACTCTATTCCAATCCATCCGCAAGAGTTCGCTACGGGATAAAGGGAGAACTGACGGCGTCCTTCACAGTCGAGCGTGGGGTCAGACAAGGATGTGTCCTGGCACCCTTCCTTTTCTCCCTCTATACCAACAACTTGGAGGTTGAGCTACTAAAGGGTGCCCGTGACCTCCCATTGGCCAAACATCGCCCGATCCCCGCTCTGCTGTATGCGGATGACGCCGTCCTCCTCGCACAAACTCCCCGTGAACTCCAAAGGTCCCTTAATAGATACTCCCAGTTTATGAAGACTCTTGACCTCCATATAAATGTGAAAAAGACTTTCGTAATGAAGGCTGGGGTCGGGAAAAAACAGCAAAACTCTATCTACCTCGACAGTCAAAAAATTGACTCAACCAACGAATACTGTTATTTGGGGGTCATGATAGACAATAAACTCTCCTGGAAACCAGCTGTAGAAGCCAGAAAACATTGTTTTAAAAGAGCATTAGCCGCTTTGGTGTCGTTTTCTCAAAAATTAGGAAAACGTCCGCCCAGGGAACTGATAACCATATATAAAGCCAAGTGCCAATCTACAGCTTTATATGGAGCAGGACTATGGGGACACACGGATGTTACCTCTCTGCAAATCGCAGAAAATAAGTTTTTCAGATTCATCCTATCTGCCCCCAAAACTTCCTCTATTTACGCCTGCCACTTAGAATTAGGGGCACCATATATCGAAGATCTTGCCAAAATCCAACCACTTCTTCTCTGGCGACGTATTTGGGCGTCAGATAAAAACGACCTCACAAAAACAATATTGGCGGATGCAATGTCTCTGGACTACGTTTTAAAAATTAAATGGCTGGCCTATATTCGGACCTTTCTTTGCGACCTTGGAATAGAAAAATATTATCTTAATCCCGAAAAAATTGGAGAACTCTCAAACGATAACTTAAAAAAGCGAGCGTTGGACCATCTGACTAACTTGAGACTTCAGGCAGAAGCTGGGAAACAGTCGGCGCAGCATGCCATGCTGGTTCAATCTACCCTTTCAATGCAGCCCTATTTAAACCTTGACATTGGTATTTTTGAACGATTTCTCCTGATAAGATTCAGACTGAACATATTTCACAAACTGGTAGTCTTCCCAACACCGAACGTTTGGGACCTAAATCCACCTCCATGCCCATGTGACGGGATATCAGGTCAATCCACCTTACATACAGTTCTGTTCTGTAAATTTTATCAGGAACACCACAAACTCTGGCTACTGACCCTTTTAAAATCTTGGGGTCTCAGACAATGTAGAGCAGCCATGTTGAGCTTGCAGCTTTTGGACACCGAAGCCACATGTTACCACGTCCTTAATTTTCTGAAATGTATATACAGCCATAGGAAAAACCTTTAAATTATAATGTTACTGTATATATTTCCGAAATTCTTCTTTGATGCTTTTAAGTAATTGGTAATCAGATCTCACTGAAGATTTTTAATTGTACTGCTTTTATGGATTGTAAAAATCCGAATAAAGTTTATATTATTATTACTTTTCAACTGGATTTTGTGAGGAGGAGAATCCTCATCCCATCCTACATGATTTTTATATAATGCTGGTGCCTCGCATATATATATATATTTAGTGTGAATCGGAATGTGATTCGAGAAGGCAGGCATAATCATTTCTTCACCACGAGGGCACTCCCTCACAAACTCTGGGGGCCAATCTTTTTCAGGTAACAGAATATCATAGCCTTTTGAGAGTTTATCCCAAAATAGACCCTTTATTTTCCTAGTCTTATCACCCTCTATACGCAGTGTTATTTCGTATATCTTATGGGGCTCGCTAACTCTGGTGTCTGCAGTTTCTACTTGAATGTATTCATTCGTGTCCACTGTCTCCAGATGACTCATCAGGATCTTGCGAGCTATGGTGATTTCTGCTGCACTGTTCAGCATTGTCTGTGCCCACTCCCTGTTTTTCAACTGTGTCCTCAGTATTCTCGGCATGTGCGATTACTCTAATACTGGCTACCTTCTTTCTAGGAATTTGAGATTTTTTTACTTTGAGCAGGTTCCTTGTCTTTGGACTTGGTGTGCTCTCCTGGGTCTGACCGTCCTCTTCTTTCCGATTTCTGAGAAAAAGATCCAGAGGGACATGTATCAATACTTTTATATCTATCAGGCTTCTTCAAATTATCCCTATTTCTAAGGTTATATCTTTTCTCAGAGGGCTCCCACTGGGGAGACTGGTGTTCTCGAGTCGGAGTTCTTTCCCTCTGTCGAGGAGACCTTCCTCTGGACTGGTAAACTTTTTCTTTGGGAGTGGATTGTTTATTTCCATCCCTGCTCTTTTTAGGAGTGTTTGAATTATTTTTAATAAATAATTTTTCAGCATATTCGAGCAGTTGGGGCTTTACTGGTTTTCCACCCAAGCTGTCTCTACCTAGTTCTTCATAACATTTTTCTATAATTCTGGCAAGCTCAATTGGTTGATATGTTATATCTGTTTCCTTCAACTTCTGGCGGATCGTTTTATCCTCCATCGTCAATTGAACTAACTCTCTATATGCCTTTGTTAATTCTCTTATTTTAACTAAGAGTTCTTCACTTGACATTTTATCAATGTCTGGATTTGGTGTGTAGCTGGCTAGAACCGGCCACGTTGCTCCTGGTCTACCTAGTGGACCGAGCCTGGTAATATGATCATTATGTTTTAGGGCCCCTTTAAACCAGAGCAGATGCTCTTGGAATTTTAATGGGATTTCCATCTCCTCGAAAGGAGCGTACTCTTCCGGTGGATCCCCTATTTTGTAATAGTGGAACTCGTGTGTTGCAGCGTTTGCTGCTGGAAATTCTATCCAAGAATAGAATACCTCTGTCTGCCGATATTCGTGTGCCTCTATCACGAAGACGACTGTGCCACCTTGTGTGGTCAGTCCATTTTCTATAAGTTTTAACGTTATAGATTTTCTTATGTTGACCGGGATGATTATCGCACCCGGTTCATTAACACCGTCGAGACCCTGCTCAGTCGCATTTATTGCGGGTGCAGCGGTTCCGTTTTCTAAGTCTGACATTTTATGAAATGCAGGTTTTTGCAGAGCAGGTCTCCAAGGAGACAAAGATTAGGTGCACAATATTTTGGAACACTGTATCCTTCAACGTTGAATAAACCAGAGCTTTACATAGGAATCTCTTCCTACTAAGTTCGGGTGGATTTTAACCTTTCACCCACTCCAGATGTCTATTGGAGTATTTACGGTAGAAAGGGGTCTGTGTGAAAAATGCACGACTGAGTTACTCTAACGTCTTGCGTTAGTTTTATCGCCTTACCAAACGTTGGGCGCCATGTAGTGTAGTTCCTATTTTCCCAATAGGCCCTGCGCATTGGAATAACATAAACAGCAGTATAGACGTAGAAGTGCGGTCTTCCAGGTCTTAACTGACTATGCTAAACTTAATTGGGTTTGTTACCAACTAGCTCAGAAGTCACTGGAAACTTTCTTGACTGAATAGGAAGTGATCAGCTTCCCTGGTACAGACAAGAAGGGATTCAGTTTTCCAACAACCGCATAAACATGACAACTTTGCTCCTTAGAATAAGAGTCTATCTCTAGAGTCGTGTGAAACAATAGACAGTTATTTTACTCAGTCAATTGTGCAGATTACTTTCACCAAGATGCAGAGAATAGAGAGACGGGCGTTTTCAATAAAAGGTATTATTTATTGAATAGTCTTTCTTATCGTGCAAGAGAAATGAATTGCCACAATTGCAAGACTTGTTATTATAAAAACTGCGTACAGTAAAATGAGGATTGCGAAATAATACTGTAAAAGCATTGATATGGTTTCTTAGCCATACAATGGTTTAAAATGAATAAAATATATCCGTTCATATATACATTCAGCTAACGTACTCAACTGGTGCTTCTAACTACGCCTACCCCAGTGTACCTGACCTAAGCCTAATACTTGGGAGGGAGTAAGTAAGTAGCAGTTTTAGTTAAGTTGGTTTTGCCAAGGTTTGCTTCAAGAATTCTCTCTAAGGGTTTAGTCAACACCATACCTCTGGAATAGAATGTTGGAGGTCTTGTATCTCCTTCCAGGACTCGATATCCCAGTCACTCGCAAGAGTAGGCTGGAAACGCCGGAGCTGGATTTTCTCGGCAAGAGAAAAGACAGCGTCTCTCTCAGCGCGTCAAGGAGGAGGAGGGGCAGCGTCCGTGGGCAGCTTGCATCTGCTGGGCTCTGTAAGGGACAGCTGTTCTGCTCCTATGTTCACCACACCATCGCTATCATCGATGTCGTAGAGGCAGCGTTTGCTTAAGGCAACGTTGGTAATATTTATACCTGAAAGGTGCCTTGTTTTGTGGTATTGGGTTCCCAATGCCTACATGCTCCGCAGAATACCCATTACACCGAAAGAACTGTTGGCACGGAAACTGAAAAGTACAAAAGACAAGTTTATTAAGACCCCATGGGGTGGTGGTACATCCCTACAGCACCCTTCGGCAATGCAAGAAGTATCACACCGAACATCGGTGCGAGACCTTCTTTTATACAGATTTATAGCAATAAAACATAGGTGGTACATAGTTTACAGAGTTTTAGGTACATATATGGTCATTTTTGGAGCACAGCCAACTCATGGGAGGAGTTACAAGACCACTGGTCAGTTTGACGGAACATTCCTAAGTGATGACTGGTCAGTTGGAACTGCGCATGTGCGGGCTTGACCGTTACTAAAAATAGCCTGTTGCTGGGCAAAGTCGAATGGTCAGTGGTACAGAAAAAGGACAAAAGGGCATACTGACCACGAGGCGACGCATTCTCTAAAATGGCCGCCGTTACATACAAAATGGCGTTTTCGAATAAGGCTAAATTAAGGAAAATAACGTGTAGCGAAGCTAAGCGCTAACCCAGCCGTCATCAAATTACGACAGACGACCCTTTTAGCGTTTAGCTGAAGCTACCTCATAGTGAACATAGTCAGGATACTCATCTTCTATATCAATCGACATAATTTGAGCCACTTCTTTATGAAGAGTCAATTCATTTCGGGCAAGAGCTCGTCTAGATGGAATACTAACTGATAAACACATAGAACATAATGCAGGGCCACATTGTATACATAAACACAAGAAGAATAATATCCCAACTATGATACATAAGATTGTCAGTAGCTTCCAGCCCCATGTACTAAGCATTGAACAGAACCACCCCGAAAAGGTCCATGTACCATTGTCCGGATGTATCTCAGCAGCAATTTTATGCAATTTAGATATGGCATCATATACAGATGGTGAGTTGTCAGGAACGTAAACACAACAGCTACTTCCGATAATTCTACATGCCCCCCCCTCGATCAGCTAGAACTACATCTAGAACCATCCGGTTTTGGAGCGTAACAATTCTAGATATTTGAAGCTCTTCAGTTATATTTCCCAATGCAAAAGCAGTATCATTAGCTACAGTCTCAACAATACGTGTCAGTCGTCGTATCTTTCGACTATTCAGAGCGGGCCCCACAAAGGAAAACAAACCCAGGTTAAAATCCACATATTGTTGCAAAGCAGTATCGGTCTGATCAATATCTTCAAGGACTGCAGCACGTTTGACTCTATTTAACACAAAATCGTGGTACAGGACATAATCATTATGGTACATTGGTGGGGCAATGAATAGAGGGGGCAATACAAATGACATATAACATGTACCTGACCATCCTAACGGGAGTTGATGATAAGCTTTATTACCACAGATGAAGTATGTATTTCGAGATGCCACAAACGATATGCCATTCGGACTGTCAAATGTAAGTGTGGTGTTACATTCACTTTTCCCAACCGGAATTGTACCTTTATTTCGTATACAAAGATCAGCCTTAGTATCAATAACATTAATAACATGAGAGCTGGACATATTAAAGTTCCGTTGGTTACTGTAAATCCGGGGTGCAGATACGTTGTTGGGGCGGTACTCCTCCCATTCAAACCGAGTACCTTCAGCTTGTGGATAACCGTCCCGATCATGATAACATATCTTATTTAAACGGAAAAGCACCCCCCCTTTTGTTGGCCAGCGCAAAGTGATTAGAAGGGTATACCAGGCATTGCAAGAACCATTGTGGGAAAACGGGAGTGGGATAAGCGGTGTGCCTCCTTTCTTCTGATGCCCAGGCAACATCCCACATACCCAACAGTTAGAAGTGTTCGTCATGTTGTGAGTATGATGCAAAATTTGAATGAAGCTATTGTTCAAATAAGTCTGTCAATGCCGCTCTTCATGGTAGGGTAAGGTGAAATGAAAATGTTCAGATGGAGCCGGGGTAGTCGGCAGCAAATGTTCTCGTACAGGCACCACAAGTTCTACTACCCAGGCTATCACCGCTATTACCACAATTGTCAATACAAACAATATAGCACCAAGAATTCCTTTGTCTCGTGATGCAGAAGACACCATAGTTCAGAAGAGTTCAAAATGTCTCAAATATGCAACAAAAACAAAAAAAAAAATGTGAGTGCTGAGCTCCGAGGTAGCCGTTGTTTTCTTCTCCGGGGTCAAGACGGGTGTCGCTACTCTTGGCAGAACTGATCCCCCCCCTTGAGATTCCCGGCTTCCGTTTCACAAACCCCAGAGCGGTAACCAACCAGTCTCGTACCAAAAAAAAAATCTTCTTCCTATCGTGGCCGCAGATAGTAGCGCTGTTGTCCAGAAACGGTGTGGTCCGGGAAGGCTCCTTCAGATTCGGGCGATGTCACAGCTGGGCTTTTCTCTTCAACCAAGATGTCTCTGTAGTCAGACAGCACAGTAGGATTCACCAGGTCCGGAGAGACGCGACGGCAGTGAGTTGAATGCACCCACCGCTTCCTGTTGGTCACTCGTACAGCCGTTCGAGTTGCAAGCAGGACTTGCTCTGGGCCACGCCACCTCGGTTCCAAGCTGTTCGCTCTCTCAAACGATTTGACCATAACAAAATCGCCAGGACGAAGATTGTGAGCCTCTCCAATGGAGTTGTCAGGGAGCGCTTCCCGAACCTGCAGGTGAATAAAAAGTAAATCATTTGTTAATCGTGCCAAATAATCGTTCATCATTATACAAGGCACATCACGTAACAATCGTGGCTTAGGAACTCCCCATATATTCATTGGCCTTCCAAACACCACTTCATAAGGTGTGAGGCCAGTTCGAGAGTGGGGCACTGATCTAATAGAGAGCAATGCTAACAGCAAGGCATCCGGCCACTTCAAAGACGTGGACGCCACAATCTTAGCCAACTTTAGTTTCAACGTGGTATTGTACCGTTCGGCAAGACCTGCTGACTGAGGATGGAACACAGCATGAAACTTTTGCTGAATCCCCAATCCCTTTAGCACAATTTTCCCAACAAAATGGGGACCATTATCGCTCCACAAAAATTTGCAAACTCCATATCGAGGGAAGTACTCTTTGAGCAAAACCTTAGCCGTTGTCAAAGCTGTATTATCCTTCGTGGGGAAGGCCTCAACCCATTTGCTAAAGGCACAAACCACCACTAAGACATACTTAAGGTTATTGCAACGCTCAAGCTGGATATAATCCATTTGTAGTACCTCGAATGGTGCAGAAGGTGGAACGAACCCACCTTTCGGAGTATGCGTCCCTTTTAAAGGGATTGTACTGTAAACATATCAAACAGGTCTGCACTACTCTCTTGGCAGTGTTGGCAATCTCAGGATGCTCCCAAACTTGTGTTAACACAATCGAGTGATCGCAAGAGCTCCAACATGTGCCAACCCATGTGTCATCTGGACCATCGCTTGCAAGTAAGCTGCAGGCAATTTCCATCGTTCCATGTCCTTGCTCCTCCAACAACCCTCATCATCCAGCACCCCCTCTGCTGCCCATGTTACAAGTTCTGCTTCAGTCGCTGATTTCTGAATGTCTAATATCTCTGCTCGAGCATCGTGCCATCGCCTCGGCCTGCGACTTCACTACATACATGGGGGAGTCATTTCGTGACATAGCCGTTTGCCTTGCTATACTGTCTGCGAAAGCATTACCTTGTCCCACTTTATCAGTGACCTTTTTATGTGCACTGTATTTGATTATCGCCACTTTCTTTGGACAAAGTAACGCATTTAGGAGATCACGCACTAGTTCTCCGTGCATAATATGTACTCCATGCGAAGTCAAAAACCCACGCTCTCTCCAGAGTAGGCCGAAGTCATGCGCTACTCCGAAGGCGTACCGACTGTCTGTGTAGATGTTCACACATAAGCCAGCACTCAATTCGCAGGCTCTTGTCAAAGCTATCAGCTCCGCTGCTTGAGCTGACTTCTGGGGTATTCGTGCTGTTTCTACCACCGTCTTAAGCGTCGTGATCGCATATGCTGCAGAGGTTGTGCCATCTGGCAGCCTCAAACACGATCCATCAACCCACAGTTCCCCATCCACATCTGGAAGTGGCATATCCTGTAAGTCGATACGACCCTTTGTTTGTTCCTCGGTCAGGAAAACACAATCATGGTGTTTTTCCTCCTGGCCCTCTTCAACCGGATATGGCAATAAAGTGGCAGGGTTCAGGGTAGCGCATCTTTTCAGTGTGATATGTGGCGCCAGGAGTGTGAGTTCATGTCCTGTTAAACGTGCGCTCGTGAGGTACTGTGTCTTCGTTTGATTTAACAGGGCATCTACTGCATGGGGAACTAACACCAACAATTTGTGCGACAAAACTATTCCCTCACTCTGCCGTATAGCTACTGCTGTTGCTGCAACTGCTCGGAAACACCCAGGTAATCCTCGCGCTACAGGATCAAGAATGGCTGAGAAATTCGCACATGGCCTCGGCTTATCCCCGTGCGTCTGCACTAACACTGATAACGCGCACCCATCTTTCTCGTGCACGTACAACGTGAAAATCTTTGTATAATCTGGTGTACCTAGCACGGGTGCAGAGCAAAGGGCCTGTCTCAACTGGTCAAAAGCAGTCTGACACTCATCTGTCCATTCAAGGGGCATTGGCGTAGTTTTGGACAATAACGTTAGCAAAGGTTTGATAATGTGTGAAAACCCCATAATCCACTGTCTACAAAAGGACGTTAATCCTATGAAGGCGCGTACATCTCTCTGAGTGCGGGGGACTGGTGTATCTAAAATCACTTGAATTCGATCTGATTTTAATGCACGCCCCTCCTTAGACAAAAGATGACCGAGGTAGGTCACCTTGGGTCTACAGTATTGCAGCTTTTTCTTAGAGACTTTATGATTGTTCTGAGCCAAAAAGGAAAGCAAAGCAAGCGTACTCTCCTCACATTGTGCATAGGTGTCTGCAGCCAACAGAAGATCGTCAACATATTGGATAAGGGCTACTCCAGATTGCAATTCAAATGAATCAAGCTGTCTTTTCAAAGCCTGACTATAAATGCTAGGGCTCTCTGTGTAACCTTGAGGAACACGACAAAATCTATATGATTTATTATTTAACGTAAAGCCAAATAGGTATCTGCTGTCAGGGTGAATGGGAATGGAAAAGAACGCATTCTTAAGGTCAATAACAGAAAAAGTCGTTGCAGTTGGGGGGACCAAGGTAAGCAATGTCGTTATATCAGACACCACCGGGAATTGGGGAATGACAATTTTGTTAATTTCTCTCAAATCAATATTAAATCGATAGATTTTGTCGTCAGTGTCTTTCTTAAGGATCGGAAGAATAGGGCTGTTACAGACATTGTAAGGAACTTCCTCCACTACTCCTGCCGTGATCAAATCCTGAAAGATATGCGTCAGGGCAATTTCACCTTCCCTAGAAATCTTATACTGTGGTACTCGTGGCAGAGGTACTCCCTCCTTGACAGTAATTCGAATAGGCGGGATGAGCATCTGTCCCACATCCGTATCTGAGGTCGCCCATAACGTGTGTGGGAGAGAGGCTAATGCTTCAATTTCCTTCATTGTACAAAATCTATCTGAATCTGGATAATTGTCATTCAAAATAACCCGCACTCCTTCAGGAGCGCAGCGTATAGTTGCTCGAAAATATTTAAGCAAATCAATGCCCATAATGTTATCTGGAGTGTGTGACGACAACAAAAATGGGCAAAAGCTAAAAAATTTGTCAATACAAAGGGCAAGAGGTTGTGATAATGGGCTAGGAGAGGGTGTGCCATCAAACCCTATACATGTTATCGTTTCGCCAGACAGGGGAGCCCTTGGAACCAAGTTTTTAGACAAAGCACTACGAGTAGCTCCTGTGTCAACTAAAAACTGATCAGTAGAACCCAAAATGCCCGCTGATACATATGGACCTCTTTGGTCTACTGGCACTTCAACCGATTCCACACCCCATCCTACGCAATCCTATGCATGGACATAATCCTGATGCTCCACATTCTCACTCTCCGATATCTGATACTGGTTCCGTCTATCAAAGGTATTCCGTTCATCCTGACCACGACCCCTCGCTTCAAACCTACCACGATCACTTCCGCCACCTCTCGCTCCCGAATAACTATTCCTCGACCTTCCACCTCCTCGACCACGCTGATTACGTTGCTCACGGAGCACCGGACAATCTTCAGCCCAATGCCTAAACTCTTTACAATATGCACATTGGTCCTCGGCAATATCAGTACGACCATACAACGCATTACCCCCTCCTCGCCTGCCTCTATCATTCCCTCTAGGCTGCGCACCACGAACCTGTGCCAACATCACCTTCGTTTTCAATTCCTTCGCTTTCTTATCAACACTTTCTTTAGCCTCTAATTCCTGCCGCTCGTAATACTGATCCATAGTTAACAAAGACGCAGGGGTCGCCGTGGTCCAAGAACTTTCACTTGTTTTCAACCTTTTTGCAATCTCCGGTAGGAGATTAGCCACATACTTATCAACAAACAGCTGCCTACCCGTATCATCTGTTAATGATTGACCACTGTAATCATGAAACGCTTCTTCGAAACGTGTAAAGAAATCAGATACCGATTCGTCTGGCTTCTGTTTGCACGAAGCTAACATAGTCCAATCAATCTTTTTAGGGGGAACAAGCGTTTTTAGTTTGTTCAGAATAGCCGTTGGGAGGTCTAAAATTAAATCACATGGTTTGCATGCAGGTTCCCTGTCTAAGTCAGCCTGGCCTATCTCCTTCCAAGTTGCCCCAAACATCGCTTGATCATTAGTCTTACGAATCGATCTCCACATATCGGGGGGGAGTATTAATCCAAAGAAAAGATCTATATCAACAAGAGTCATAACACAAGAGGAAATGGCCCCCTCCACCCCTTCATAGAATGCTGCCGGATTCTTACGGAGATCAGGTAAAGCGTTTTTCAATGCCATAACGTCTGCTCTATTCCAAGGCGTATACACCCAATTATATATAAAATACCCCTTTGAATTTGCCGACATTTTATCTTCATCTGTACCGTCCCCTTTAGGAGGAACATACAAAGGTGCAGCTTCACGCATAGGCATAACATGCACGTTAGAATTCTTATCTGAACCCAGGATAGAACACTGTTTGGACTGCTCCGTCGACCCCGGTACGGACTCTTTTCCTGCTTTTCGTACTTCCCGCAATCTGGACGCCTCATCCCGTAGCTGGAGCAATCGTGTGAAAAACCCATCTGCATCTGCAAGAACAAATAAACCTTTACGCATATTCTCATGATGGACTGACATCTCCTTGGGTTCTAGGTCCACTGAATTTTTACGGAATCGAGCAATAACTTCATCTGCAAAAGTAGTTAAAAAACACATCAATTCTCGTTCCGACCACTTATACTTTTCAGCTATAACCTCTGACATAGTTATTTTATCCAAATTCAATTTCCTGGCTAAACCACGCAATTCCGCTGCTCTCTCAGCTGTTAACCTCGTACTCGTCTTATCCCGACCTTCATCACCAGAATCCTCAGACGGGGCCGTAGGCTGAACATACGGAGGCGGAGATCGATCTAATAACGAAAAATCATCGATTTCATTATTAAGGACAGGATAAAGCGGACGTCGAATAGGAAATTGACCGGTCGTTTGCAAATTACGTTCCCGTGCCTCCCTCTCTTTCTTCTCCTGTGCCTCCTTTTCCTCCAGCTGTAAAGCTTTGTCTCGAGCAGCCTTGCGCTGCTCTTTGTCCGCCAAGGCAATCTCACGCTTCATACGTTCACGCACTGCTTTCTCCCACATTCGCACACAATCAAACATATCCTGTCTAGACCTGCGCTGAAACAAACATTGTTCCACAAACTGAACCTTTCGTAAATCAAACGACCCATGTAGTGGCCATTGCAATTTGGGATCAGTTCTAGTATATTTATGCCATAATTTACTGTACAGTATAGGGGGAAGGCCAAATTTAACATACATATCACGATTAGGTGTTCTCTCTGGGGGAGCCGGCTGAGATTCATTTAACCTATAAGCGGTACCATTTCCAAGACAGCACATCCCTCGGAGTGTGCTTAAAACAGGCATGTTCAAAAAGTACCACGAAAACGTGATACCGTAAAAATGGCACTTACAATACTTCACACAAATGTGCCGCTCAAAGTACAAACGAAGTTAGAGAAACATCTCTACATGCCTGCCTATGTGAAGTGCACTACACATATGTATTCAAATTCACAAAGTCAAAATGTTAGCTAACTCAAATCATAATCACAGTCATAGAACTTCAGTAAGCGTCTGCAGACTACCTTACCGATCACAAATCTTACCTAAATCTCAAATATCCAGTTTCCAACTGCCAAGGTCTTTGATCGAATCAGCCAAACAGGCACTGTACAGCAACACAGATGAGCAGAATTTCAGTCGGGGACAGGTGCCACCTGGAAGGTCAGATCAGAAGGAAGGGAAGAAACACCGTGGGTGCCAAGACTCGGGTCACTCTGTGGCAGCGTACGCGTCCATGGCGAGTTTCCAAACCTTCGTCACGACCTCTCCTTCGGGCATCCGAGTCGCCGATGAGTCCCTTCGTGGTAGCCAATTTGTGGTATTGGGTTCCCAAGGCCTACATGCTCCGCAGAATACCCATTACACCGAAAGAACTGTTGGCACAGAAACTGAAAAGTACAAAAGACAAGTTTATTAAGACCCCATGGGGTGGTGGTACATTCCTACAGCACCCTTCGGCAATGCAAGAAGTATCACACCGAACATCGGTGCGAGACCTTCTTTTATACAGATTTATAGCAATAAAACATAGGCAGTACATAGTTTACAGAGTTTTAGGTACATATATGGTCATTTTTGGAGCACAGCCAACTCATGGGAGGAGTTACAAGACCACTGGTCAGTTTGACGGAACATTCCTAAGTGATGACTGGTCAGTTGGAACTGCGCATGTGCAGGCTTGACCGTTACTAAAAATAGCCTGTTGCTTGGCAAAGTCGAATGGTCAGTGGTACAGAAAAAGGACAAAAGGGCATACTGACCACAAGGCAACGCATTCTCTAAAATGGCCGCCGTTACATACAAAATGGCGTTTTCGAATAAGGCTAAATTAAGGAAAATAACGTGTAGCGAAGCTAAGCGCTAACCCAGCAGTCATCAAATTACGACAGATTGACGTAAGTTTTTGGACATAAGACGTCAATAAAGATGTCACTAGGAAGTGATCGTCTCTTAGTGCTCATTAGAGTTCCATTACTAATCAAAACATAGCAAGCGGGGCTTTCCCAGTTTGCTGAGTTTTATCTTGTTGAAGAACGCAGAGTGTAATCTAGGAATCTTAGATAGTGGCTTCTGCTGTGTCATTTGCTCTAATGAGCTGCAGAGGAAGAGATTCTGAAATGTGGCTCTGATCGTGTTAGGCCAGAGACGAGTTTCTGAAATATCGCTCTTGATCGTTTATGCCATTATAGGGGTATACATGGATTATAGCCGTATAGGGGCATAAGGTCTCAGTATTGATCGGGGTCCTAGATTAGAACACGACAGTCCTGGAAACACAGTTTATTTATTGTTTTCAAGAAAGCAGTCATGTCTCTTCTCTCTGCTGCATCCCTTAAATCTTCCCAGGCTTGGAGTTGGAGGGAGGGCTTCCTGATTTTAATCGCCTTTTTATAGGCACTCCTACACTGTGCAATTCTAATCTTGTCCCAGGGATGGCTTTTGAGACTGTTTTTTAAGATCCCTCTGTGCTCGGGAGCAGTCTTTATCGAACCATCTCGGGACCGCGTTTACCCTCCCAGGAGTGGTGGACTTTAACAGGCCGTCTATCAGGTGGGCCACTTCCTCGAATGCCCTCACCAGAGACGGCCCCTCCACCGAAGGGTCTAGACACTCCCCGATAGGTTCTTTCCCAGTTTCCATTAGGGTTTTATAGTAGACCTCCCCATTAACTTTAGACCATCTCAGACGTCTTCCCTGGTCCGTTACCTTCTCGATACTGCCTGCCATCTCTCCCCTCATGACTTTCCTAGGGGACAAATTCCTTATCTCGAGTACTAGAGGGTTGTGGTCACTAAATGTGTTCCACTCGATCTCAACCCTTAATAACCAATCCTTAAATAAGCTTGATACCATGATGAAGTCTATGTACGAGCTACATCCCCTTCCTTTAAAGGTTGGAGTGACAGCGCCATCCCTACCAATAGTGATCAAATCAATAGTGTGTTCTAGGGTATGGCTTTTTAATACATTGCCTATTTCCAAACCTTCATTTGTATGCTCGAGGTGCGGGCCTTCCTTAATCGGGCAGCTGGACCATTCTTCATTGGGGGGTAATAAAGTCGGACATAAGTGGCAGTTAAAATCGCCGGCTAATACTACAAACGGGGCCACTGCCCCCTTCCTCCTAGCTAACTCAATACTGAGGGTTGTTGTCTACTTCTCAGATTATTGATTCTTTCCCCTTAGTTACGACAGCTTTTTACAGATTGATCAGTATCATGTTCAACCTGTTTCTAGCGAACCCAAGAGCCTGCATATTGTTACACGTCCAGTTTAAATTGGTCCACACTCCCTCCATGTGTAAATCAATAAATATGGAAAGTCAACCCATGGTTCTCCCTGACCCTGATTTCTGAGCGGGCACAGAGAAATGCTTATTCCCAGCTAGATAAAAGGGACTACAATCTACTGCCCATGTCTCCTGCGAACAAATTATCTGGAACCTTGTGAGGTATTGCCTCCATTCTTGGTTATCAAACTTAGCTGACAAACCGGCTATGTTCCAGGATACTAATTCAAGTCCCCCATGCATGTGACTTTCTGTGGACTGCGGTGTAACGGAGATATTAACATTGGTCTCTCACCATTTAGATCAACAGTGGGTCTTCCGGTCCCTGGTACGGTATTTGTTCGTTGAGATGACGAAGAGGATTGATCTACTTCCAATACATCCTCACTCCCTAGTGTCGCAGGTAAAGACCCAAGCGGGGGTCCTAAGACGCAAGGGGGCTCTTGTTAGAATTCACAGTTATTGGGGGCACCACTACCATTGTTCGTAAATCCAGGGAATCATTCTTGTGCGTAGACTGTAAGCCCCAACCCAAATCATCTTCAACCCTGGAAGACTCAGTCAGTGCTAGGTAGGGGGATAGAGTTGAGGTCTGATGGTTAATTATGGGACCTCCCTCTTCCCCTATAACCTTCTTAGAGTGACCTCCAATGGGCATTAGTCAATCCAGTTCCTCTAAAGACATCAAGGGTTCAAAACTAAATCTTAAACTCAATGCACCCGGGTTACCTAAGGGGGAACTGGGCATTAAAGGGCATAGTCCCATCCCATCGTTGAGGGTATCCCTTCTCCCTGTGTACGCGTGGCCTTGGTTATAATTCGGGGTTCCCCTCCAGTAAAAGTAACTCAAGGGTAGGGGTGTTATGCTGCTTGAGTGGGTTGCCAGTCCACCTCCTAAGATGTGGTTGACTAATCTACAGTCTCTAAAGTTGACCACCACACAATTACCAATAATATCCTTTTTCCTGTGCCCCAGGCAACTCACTCTCCGCACATGCAAGATTTCCCCCTGTTCGTTCCCTGGCAGCGGCCTATGCTTGTTTAGCCAGAACATAGTCTTGTTCCTTAGTACTTCATAGGATTCGGTATGTTCGGCTTCAGTTCTGGCACTCCCGCAATTATAACCACATATGGGGCTGCCTCAGGGGTAAGTTTATACTAGGTGGATGGTTAATAGTCGCCTTAGGGGGTGACCCTTTTGGGTGACCCAAAGGAACAGCTTCAGGGATAGTTCGCTTGTGGGTTGGGACTTGTGTGTTAGTAGTAGTTAGCGGGGCAGTGGGCACCTTTCCTATACTGGGCGTGCTTCTAGATGGGGCACCGCTATTGAGCACTTGTGCAGTGGTGATAAACGGGGCAGTGGTTATTTTCCCTATACACGGGGTACTTCTGTTGGGAAACCGCCAGAACTTGGTTGTTGACTAGATGTGGATGATGGTAGATCCATAGCAGTGGTGGTTTGCACAACGGGGGGTCTGCTGTGCTCATTCCCTACAGTAGTCTTAGGGGCTTTGTGATTAGCTATAGTAGTAGGAGGTAGATTGACACCCTGCCCCCCCCCCCCCTTGGTTTTCACTAGGGTTACTATTTTGTCCAACCTACTCCGATTAGTTTCATTTGGGTGTTAACCACTTGCTCGAAGTGGGACTGTAAATCTTCAATAAGTTGGGACACCCAGATAGGGGGTACTTGCAATTTCGTAACATGCCCAACTTCCTCCCCTACCACATTTGTTACTAAATTCGGCGCAGGGATTGTTTTACACTTCTTGCAACTAGGTTTTCTAAGACTAACCCCCTTTTTCTTTCTGGATGCCTTTTTCCCAGCTTTGGAGTTCACAGAGTCAGCATTGCTCACCCTCTGGGCACATGGAATAGCCATAGATGGCGAGACTAATAAACTGTGTGGGGAATTAACCGTAATATCAATGTCAGATTCTTGGGTCGTTGCAGTCAGGTCGATTTTTGGGGTTAGTGATAGGCGTCTTTCCGTTCGCTCTATTTCATTTGAAACCAGCCCAATCGCCCTTTGCAACATTCGGTCATTGCAGTGGGCTGTATAGTTGTGGGTGGGAGAGCTCTTATGATTAGTGCCGAGCTGGGATTAGGTGGGATATCATGACATCTTTTGGCTGATCTTGTTTGCACAGTACTGGCCATTATGTTGCACAGCAAACACTTTGAATCCCAGGTTCACAGGTACTATCACAGTACAAGTCAGAGTCCCCAAAATTGTTCTGTGGCTTCGATGCAATCAACCCTGGTAACCAAAGTCTCGTGCCACCCGGCTCCCCCCCAAAAAATAGTATTTAATATGAAACAGTGTAATGGCGACTCCGCCTAGTCACTCACAGTCCAAGGCACCATCCATTGTGTATCAGCAATGAGGGGGTCAGCACCAACAGGATTCAGCTCTCCCTCAAGGATCAGAACATTAAAGGGGGAGGCCCAGCCCAGCCTCGGTATGCCCCGGACGGCCACAGACGGCCCGCCCTTTGCCCGGGCTTAGCCCAGCGCCGCCCGGCTAAGCCTTCAAACAGCTCAAGACCTGGCTGTTCGAGCAGTAACATACCCTCCCCCCCCCCCCCAGCGCCTTGAGACCCTCCCGGGTGAGTAGCGCGCTTTATAAATGCCATGATTGATTGATTGATTGATTATATAGCACTGACTAGACCCAGAGGTATCAGAGCGCTTTACATGAGGATAATGGAGTTACAAATTACATTCATTACAAGATCATAAGCCACAGTGATTCGTCAGAGGGAGGGGAAGGAAGGAAGAAAAGGAGACACCGCGAGAAGACAAGGAGGAACTGTGCCCAATGTCTGGCTGGGTAGGTGATGGCCGAAGGGGTGAACCAGGGTCGATCTCCTCTTTAGCTGTCAAGCAGCACCACCGGGCATCAGCCACGTTGCTCAGGTCTCAACGGTCAGACATAACAAGAGTGACAGATTATGCATAGTTACATTAGATACAGTTGGATAGTAAACATAGATGAACAAGTCCGAAGCAGTGGAAATAGGGAGGGGGAGGGGAGTAGAAACAGGGGGCTAAGAAGCAGATCAGATTCGAGCCTCGGATCAGCCACTACCTCAACCAAGCAAGTACCCAGTGGAATGCCTCAGATGTGGTCGGAAGTGCTATCGTAGCAAAATTAAAACAAACAACAACAAAAAAAAACAACTCAACATGTGTTGGGTGCAATCTTGTAAGCAGAGCACTCGGCTGTCTGCAAATAAAAGAGGACCAAAGTGAGTAGTTTCACAGTCCATCCTAGTCTCAGGTCCGTCCTCTTATGCCACTAGCTCCAATGTGCAGCTGCTCCCCAGTGCTTCTTTTTCTCCTCACTCGCAAAACCCCATCCATTCAACGCATCGGCGGGAAATGGGTCCCAAACCCAGGTGGCCATCCTAGCTACGAACGACCTCACTCCTGGCTGCACCCAGCCGTCAGCCCCAGCATGCATCATGGGTCTCCTCAACCCTTAGGCCACTGTCTGGGGGCAGTGAGGCAAGCGCAGGGCTAAATCGCGGTACCGCCAGCACTCACTGCAGGCTCCGGTTTCCAGCCATGAATCACACCGGAGCGGCTCCTCACAAGCTGCCCGCCACAATCACCATTCCTCCCGGTCTCTCACCGCCACCGGCTGCCCTTCTCCCAAAAACCTCACCACTCGCCTCACAGTGACGGGGGAGCCTTACCAGGGCAGTTGCGCAACTCACCCCCATCAGCAGCAGCCTTTGTCTCCGTGATCATTCAAGGAAGCATGCAGTCAGCGGTCCAACCGCCATTCTGTATAAAAGGGTTGAGGCTTGTTCAGCGTGGTCTGGGGAAATCCAGTCTTCGATATCCGTCGCTCTCCCCAACCAGCTGCAGGGATCAAACCGCTTATATAGGTCTTGAATAACCCCGCTTGAGGTAGCCATGAATGACTATTTGGGGCACATTAAAATGGCATGGGAGCATCTGATGGCTCTGCTGGATCCGGAGGAGATCCGTGCAGTACTGGCGGGTATGCAACCTGGGAAAGCACCGGGTATGGATGGTCTAACTGTGGCTTTTTATAAAGCATATCAAGATGTCCTGATACCACACTTAGTCACGCTCTATGAAGAAATGGTACAGACCGGAATAATGCCCCCTTTGATGTGTTGACGTGAAAATATACGCTAAAGTACTTGTCAATGGGCTGGCGTTGATATTACCAGGGGTGGTGGGGCCAGAGCAGTCGGGATTTGTCCCGGGTCGGAGTCTGAATACTAATCTTAGGACGTTGCTGGATGCAGTACAGCTCCTGGATCCTGAAACAGAAGTGGCAGCAGTCTTTCTGGGCGCCGAAAAGGCGTTTGACTCAGTCGAGTGGGTATTCATGAGAGCAAACTTAAGATGGATTGGAGTGGGAGAAGTATTTCAACAATTGGTTAGGACACTGTACAACAAACCGGTGGCACATATTCGTATTGGTGCAATAACCACGTCCCAAAGTCCGAGTACAAGAGGCACCCGTTAGGGCTGCCCACTATCGCCCCTGCTATACGCTCTCATAGTGGAGCTGCTGGCGTGCGTGCTCCGAGAATATCATGATCACAGAGGGCCGCGATCCCCGAGCTACAGACTAATCATATCAGCATATGCTGACAACATGGTGCTGTATGTTCGGGAATCAGGAAATGATCTTACGCCTATGTTAAGAGAAGTGGTACGATTTTGGGGTCTTTCAGGGCTAAAGGTTAACTGGGATAAGTCCATCATTTTTCCACTTACCCCATCCACGTCGCCACCAGTATTGGAATCCCCCTTACGATAGACGACAGAAGCAGTACGGTATTTGGGAATACAGATTCATACAGACACAGCAATAGTCATACTTGAGAACTACGGTAAGGTAATACAAATATTAGAAAAAGATGTGAACCGCTGGGTCAAACTACCACTCTCTCTCATTGGGCGCATAGCTCGTATGAAAATGGTAGTCCTCCCTAGGTGTCTGTTTCTGAACATACCTATTCTCCTGCCTAAAGCGATTTTTGCGACATTATGCAATTTTCTGACAAAATTAGCATGGGTGGGAAAGCAGCCAAAGGTTCGGTGGGAGGTCCTCACTCTACCTTATGACATGGGGGGTCTTAATGCGCCAGACCTAGAATTGTACTATAAAGTGGTGCAAAGCTCCTTCGCCTACTACTGGATTCATGGCCCACATGATCTGCCTAATCGGTGCCTGGAGTGAGACGCTGCACACCCCCACACACTGCCACAGAAACTTTTCAAGGATCCAACCCGCCAAATTGGAGTCTTGGATCTACTGAACACTACATCACGTGCAAGGTGGCGCTTGTGAGATAAACAAGGGGCACAAGCTTGTATTCCTGCATGTTAAACTGGAGCGAGTTTATGCATATTTGTGGAAAGACCAGGATGCCATGAGCTCAGGTGCAAGCAAAAGAAATCACCAATTTAAATGTTGTTGGGCTGCTAATATACAGTAATTTACAAGGTTCAACTGGCCCCTCACAGTCCTGGGCCCTGTGCCACTGCACCTGCTGCACCAATGGTAAAGTGCACAGAAGCATGATGAGTCAGCAAGCACCAGCAGGAGTGTGTGATGAATGGACCAAGAACAGCAGGAGCATCTGCCATCCGCTGGGAAAACACGAACATGGACTTCAAACAAAATATTAACTCCAAGCCTAAGACTGAAAGAGACCTCTTCAATCATGAGGAGCACAAATAAATGAATGCTTGCAGTGATTAATTTGTTTATAAAAAAACTATAGTGCCGGTGCTCATGCCACCGCTGTTGCTGCACACGTGAATAGCTGGCGCTGCACCATTAGTTTAGTGCCCTATTGGCTACTTCTCTTGGTGGGGGAGTAAATCATTAGGGGCCACTTGTAGGAAGCATCTTTGCAGTCGGAAACGTGCAACCGCAAAAATGCTTTTACAAATGTACCAAATACAAAATTGTGATTCAGTAACATGCTACCTACTCGCAATTTGCGTTTGAGATTTTCTATTTAAAAGGGGTGTGTTTACGGCATTTCTTCCAATTACTGAATCTGAATGGGCTGTATGAAAGTTTTGCGACCGAATTAAGGTCACATTTTACTGACTCCCTGAAGGTGGTGGTAACCTATTTGCAAATAGGTACGGGTCCTTTGAAGAATGGATAACAAATATTTTTAAGAGCAGGCAGCTGTCCCACGGACCCCACTGTCTACTCGCATTATCCTTTAAGGAAAACGGGCTGCATTAAAAAAAAATTAACAAAAATCGACTGCTTTATTAAAAACCAATCATAGGCGTTGTGGTCTGCTGACCTAAGCAGGTTGCCATCTCTGTGATGGCTGTGATTCCTAATGGGTTTCAAATTGCGACCTACCTAATATGCATGTGGTAGGTCTATTTGTCACTTGCTAGCAATCGCTAATGGAACTCAAAAGAGTTTCATACATTAGGAATTCCGATTTCCAAATTGCGACTCATAGAGAATGGTAAATAGGAAATCGGTATTCCTGATGCTAGTACATCCTGCCCTAAGTCTTGTTGTATTTTGCATTCTTCGAATGAGGAAAGCAAAAAAGGGCTGGGATGAAAAAAAGAAATTGAAAAAATCAGTCTGGACACAGTACTTACTCCTTACAGGAGGTAAATCAAGTTATACCTGGCGGCACTCATAGATAAGGGGCTGCTCAGTGGGTTAGCTGCTTTCCAGTTGGTTGCGGCAGAACTCTTCACTACTGAAGCCTGAGCGCTGTGGAGCTTACAGAGCGACAAAAAAATAAATGTGCGCCCTATAGGAGGGGATCTTAAATGCACCGAATGCTGACTCGAACCCATTGAAATGAAAGATACAGCAGGATTTATTTAGGAAAAGATGTCTACATACATCTGCAATAACCACAGTTCAACTACTAACTCTTAAACATATGTGGTAAAAGGTATGATGGAAGGTAAAAGAGCCCACGTTTCTTTCTGCAGCTCCAACGGTAATCACACACCACAAAGAGCGAGCAGCACCTGGGCTGAAGATGGACGCAAGTCCGTTCCACGAGGCGAGTACCTCTGTGCGCTGCAGAGGGACTACGGGCTTCAATTTGTTGGTACTTTGGCATCTGTGAATAGGGGGCTGTGCTGAGAGCCCTAGCTGTGAGCTAAAAGTTGTTGTGTAAGTAGTAGTTTAGTGTGTGTGTTTTGTAAGATGGCGTAAGAGCGTTGCGGCTGTGCCCTCATGTAATGCATCAGAGAGGTGGTAAATGAATCCTATAATCGGTTGGTACAATAGAATCAACTAGCAGTGAGAAACACTAAGAACATTTATAAAGAAATAACACAAGCATGTGATTGGTTACCCGTCATATCTCCTTGTATTTTTGTACGGCTGCTCACAATCATGCTTCACAGGTGACCAGAGCTGCAATTACAGAGCCCAGGTCTAGGCCGGGAAAATAACTCCTCTTAATGATGCTGCCTCACTGGGGGCACATATGCCTTAGCATGCTTGCGGCAGGGTCAGAAATGACTTCTCTAAATAAATTTAGCACAGGCATACCATTATGCACGGAGTGCTTGCCTTTTGAACACTTTTAGCTGGGACTTAAACATCAGTATGCCGCACATCATGCCCTAAATACCGAACAATGCTAATTAGTGCATGGACTTTTAAAATAAATTAATCTGCAAGGCGCGGATCACGCCCAGAGAGCCACAGCTGCCTGTAAAGCCCTGCAGCCTCTCTCAGAAACTAGTGCAGAAAACAGCATGCGAAGAAGAAACATGCTGCACAACATGTGACCCTCGGCAATCTGATACACTGCAGTTTAAGAGGCATGCTGCTCGTTCTCCCCTCTTCCATGGTGGTATGTTGCTAGGCCCAAGATCTGCTCTCTGTGCTCCTTCACGCAAGAGATCTTTTTTTCCACGCTGCTCGCTTTTTAAAAGTAAGAGCTGCAAATGGTGCCTCAGTGATGTATGAAGTGTCTGCGCTTCGCAACGGAGTTTGCGCACTCAGGGTTATTACACTAAATGCACGTACCCTACAGTGAACATTGGCCACTAGGATTTTATGACTATAAGCCCTCGCTAAGTTACAACATTCCAGTAAATCTTACTTTGGGATAAGCAGGACATAAGATTGTTACAGTGAAAATGGATCCATCTTGTTTGTATTAATTGGTGTTGTAGAAACGTTCGTTTTGAGTGAAGTACCTGGCAGAAGATGTGCCTTACCAGTAAAGCTCTTCTCACACACAGTGCAGTGATAGGGCAGCTCTCCTATGTGTGCACTTTGATGCTGTACATGGCCTTTCTTTCTGAGAAAAGTGCTTCGAAGACACTTTGCAGTGATAAGGTTTCTCTCCAGTGTGTTTGGTGTTACAAGACTTGACTTTTGATTTCAGCTCCTCTCACACACAGTGCAGTGAAAAGGCTTCTCTCATGCTTTGATGCCGTACAAGGGATACCTTATCAGCAAAGCACTTGGAGCACACTGTGCAGTGATGAGGCCTCTCTCCTGTGTGTATGCTTTGATGAGGCCTCTCTCCTGTGTGTACCCTTTGATGAGGCCTCTCTCCTGTGTGTACGCTTTGATGAGGCCTCTCTCCTGTGTGTATTAGTTGGTGCGTTCGTAGATTTGCCTTTTGATTGAAGCTCTTCTCGCACACAGTGCAGCGAAAAGGCTTTTCTCCTGTGTGTGTTCTTTGATGATGTACAAGGTCTCTCTTATTAGCAAAGTGCTTGGAACACAGAGTGCAGTGATAAGGCCGCTCTCCTGTGTGTATTAGTTTGTGCTTTAATAGATTTGCCTTTTTATTGAAGCTCTTCTCACACAAGGTGCAGTGATAAGGCTTTTCTACACATCGAGCAGGCCACACGCTTGACGGGATCTTTTCCAATGACGAAAGGTTGACGATCAAAGATTCTATCTCTCTGTCATGGTCCGATCACCTGGCCGTTCCATTTGAGCTAGTCTGCCCGCTCATTCAAACATCTAATAATACTTCGAGCAAAAAGGAAAGCCGCAGGAACTTCAAAAACATCTCAAACAGCTCCTTTACCCCGTTGGCACTCAATTTGTCTTCTCCTCAAGGGAAAAGTGTCTCCACGGCAGTCCTACAGTTTGAAAAAACAGTGACTGAGGCATTGGATGAATTAGCCCCGAGCCGATTATGCCACCGAGCCAGAAAAAGGCCCTCAGCCCCCTGGTTCTCGGAACACCTCAGACTCCTCAGACAAGAAGTGAGGAGGCGGGAGCGATTGTGGCACTCTGGTTGGGATCTAAAGGATAAGGAAGCCCATAAGACTCTGCTGAGGAAATATAAGGCCCTGACTACCTCTCTGACGTCGCCTAAAGAGCTCTTCAGAGTAGTGGACTCCCTTATAACCCTCCAAACCCCAGATCCCATAGTAGCTTCCCAAGAGCTGTGCAATAATATTGCCTCTTTTTTCCAGTCAAAATCCTAGACATCTACTCCGCCTTGCAGCTGCAAAGATCTCTCATCAGTGGGCCTCCCGCTTTGGGGACTATGGACCATGCCCCTGCAGAAATACCTCCTCTGGGTACTCTAGACTCTTTTCCCCCCTCTTTCTCTGGAGGATCTGGATAGCCTCCTCAACAAAACGAAGTCTGGCTCACCCCTGGATGTATGCCCCCTCAGGATTCTCAAACAGTGTAGGGATACTCTCCTGCCCCCTCTGGTTGACATAATGAATAGAGCCATGAGGGATGGCCATTTCCCCACCCAATGGAAAAATGCGGTGGTAAAACCTTTACTTAAAAAGGCCTCTTTGGATCCTGCGGTTCTAAAAAAATTTCGGCCTATATCTCTGCTTCCAGCTCCAGCAAAGATGCTGGAAGCACATCTTAACAAACATCTTGCCGCATTTGTAGAGAGTTCGGGCTGTCTTGACTCATCCCAACATGGTTTCAGGAGGGAACATAGCACCGAGTCGGCCCTCACCATAGTGCTGGATAATATCCGCACGCGTGTCGATGGGGGCCAGACTACCCTCCTGATCCTTTTGGATCTGACGGCGGCCTTCGACACCCTCTCTCCCTCAGTGCTAACAGCTCGGCTGAGGGAGGTTGGGGTTCAGGGCTCAGCCCTAGATCTACTCACTTCTTTCCTCAGTCATCGAATGCAAAGAGTGAAGTTGGGGGAATATCTATCTCCATCCCTGCCTGTGCAATGTGGGGTCCCCCAGGGGTCGGCTCTTAGTCCGACCCTATTCAACATCTATGTGACCCCACTTGCCAGGCTTATTAGATCTTATGGGATGGAGATAGTATCCTATGCGGACGACACCCAGATCCTTGTCTCTCTCTCCCAGTCTAGCGTGCCGACTGCCTCCAACTTTAGATCTTGCATGGAGGCAGTCGGACAATGGATGATTCACAATTCATTGAAACTGAATGGAGAGAAGACGGAGGTGATGGTGTTTGGAGGGAAAGATGACGTATGGTCATCTTCTTGGTGGCCAGACTCATTAGGAGCCTGCCCCACCCCTACCTCCTCTGCTAAAAATCTTGGGGTCACGATTGATCCTGCCCTCAACCTGGGCAAACAGGTTAGTAGAACCATCTCTACCTGTTGGGGCATCATCCACATCCTGAACAGGATAAGGCATTATTTATCACTGCAGGCAAGGAAACAGCTGGCAGTTGCCCTTATTGGTTCTCGTCTGGACTACTGCAACGCGCTGTATACTGGACTGAATAAAGGTCTACTGCAGCGCTTGCAGGTAGTCCAGAATGCTGCCGCCAGGTTTGTGCTGGATCTCCCCAAACGTGCCTCAGCTACAGCGGCCAGAAAGCTGTTACACTGGCTCCCTGTTGAGGATCGTATCCATTTCAAGACCCTGTGTATGACCTATAGGGCCCTTGCTAAAAATAGTCCCACTGGTGTAGGATCTATCCTGTTCCGCTATACTCCCTCTAGGGACTTGCGTTCCTCTAGCAGACTTCTCCTGTCAGTCCCTCGTTCTAGAAGAGCTAAATGGGGTGGCAGGGCTTTTTCCACCTTGGCGCCCAAGTGGTGGAATGCCCTCCCACTGGAACTAAGATCCCTACCCACTCTTCAGGCATTCAGAAGCGCTCTGAAGACGCGTCTCTTTGTGCGGGCCTATCTATAATGGTGTTAGGCTTATAAATTTGGATATGTTTTGTTAGGCGCCTTGATACTTTCGGGTTATTGTTTGCGCGATATACATTTTATTCATTCATTCATTTTCTCCTGTGTGTATGCGTTGATGGTCATGGAGATGATGCTTTAGAGTGAAGCTCTTTGCACATACAGAGCAGTGATAAGGCCTCTCTCCACTGTGTACACTTTGATGCCGTACGAGGCCTCCCTTTTGAGAAAAGCGCTTTGAACACACAGTGCAGTGATGAGGTTTCTCCCCTGTGTGTTTTCTTTGGTGCTTTAGTAGATTTGCCTTTTTATTGAAGCTCTTCTCACACAAGGTGCAGTGATAAGGCTTTTCTCCTGTGTGTATGCGTTGATGGTCATGGAGATGATGCTTTTGAGTGAAGCTCTTTGCACATACAGAGCAGTGATACGGCCTCTCTCCACTGTGTGTTCTTTGATGCTCTACAAGGCTTCCCTTCTTAGCAAAGCGCTTTGAACACACAGTACAATGATAAGGTTTCTCCCCTGTGTGTTTTCTTTGGTGCTGAAGTAGAGTTGACTTTTGACTGAAGCTCTTCTCACACATGGTGCAGTGATAAGGCTTTTCTCCTGTGTGTACGCTTTGATGAGGCCTCTCTCCTGTGTGTACGCTTTGATGAGGCCTCTCTCCTGTGTGTACGCTTTGATGAGGTCTCTCTCCTGTGTGTACGCTTTGATGAGACCTCTCTCCTGTGTGTACGCTTTGATGTCGTACAAGGCCTCTCTTATGAGCAAAGCGCTTGGAACACACTGTGCAGTGATAAGGCCACTCTCCTGTGTGTACACTTTGATGCTGTACAAGGGTTGACTTACGAGAAAAGCGCTTTGAACACTCAGTGCAGTGATAAAGCTTCTCTCCTGTGTGTACAATTTGATGCCGTACAAGGGAACGCTTATCAGCAAAGCGCTTGGAACACAGAGTGCAGTGATAAGGCTTCTCTCCTGTGTGAGTTCTTTGATGCAGTACAAGGGTCGCCTTCTGAGCAAAGCGCTTGGAACACAGAGTGCAGTGATAAGGCTTCTCTCCTGTGTGAGTTCTTTGATGCAGTACAAGGGTCGCCTTCTTAGCAAAGCGCTTGGAACACTCTGTGCAGTGATACGGCCTCTCTCCAGTGTGTGTTTTTTGATGCTGTAAAAAAGTTCCCTTTTGAGTGAAACACTTTTTACACGTTTCGCAGGGATATGGCCCGAGGCTGGTGTGTCCTTTTTTGTGCCTCACAAGAAGTGTCTCAGTGATAAATCCTTTCTCACACACATTACAGGCAAAGCGTCTCTCCTTCATGTGCATTCTGCGCCGTTTCTTTAAGTAGATATTTTGAGTAAAATTCATCTCCCCTCCGGAACCTTTATGGCTTTCTTTCCCATTCATACTTTCTAGATGTGATTGTTGTTCTGCAAAATAGAAAAACAATTGAAAATTACATGAAGAAAATATTTCTTGAAAAAGCTGCATTGATATAATATGGAGAAGTGAACAGTTACAATTCAGGGGAAAAAATGTATGTTCTTGGAAAAAGAGTCACACTTCCCTTTGAGACACAAATGGAGGCTAGTCCTCCTACACAAAGTGCAGTGACCTAGTCCTGCAGCAGGAGCATGCTGGGAAATCAAGTGATTCACAAGAACCACTGTTGGACATGGGGTTTCTGGTTGGCTAGGGTAGGCACCTAAGCCAGGCAGAATCCTCCACTCTAGTCAGGGTAAGCCAGATACACACCTGAGATAACCTGCGCTCACCCTCTGGTAGCTTGGCACAGAGCAGTCAGGCTAGTTTAAAGATGCAATGTGCAGAGCATTTGTGCAACACACTCGCGCAGTAACACAGTGAGTAAACCACAAACAGGAATCCACGCTGGATTATGTAAAAATAAATTCTATATTGTAAATCAAACAAGACCAAAATGACTTAAATCACACCGTTAGTGCAAATAATGCAGGTTTGACAGAGAAAAACACACATTACTATGAAAACATAGGTCACAGCGCACCTGAGCTCCTATTACACTTCATACGGTAACTGTAGTGAATGTGGTTGAAGTGATTGCATTTAGAAACCAAACGTACAGCGCAGGAGCACCTACTAAACGCTAAACAGTAATTGAGCTTGAGTCTTCCAGCAGTTCTCCTCTATGGACGGCCTGTGCCATTCTTGAGGTCATCTCTAGAGCAGAGACAATGCTGGACAAGAAATGCCGCTCAAACATGATAGTTGCAGGGGTTTCCTCTGTGGTTGAGTGAGGGGGTCAAACAGTAACCTCAAAGAATAGTGTTCAAAACACCTTCGAGGTCGAGCTTCCCCAATGCAGAATGCTGAACAGCTTTCTTTAGAGTTCTCATGAGGCGTTCTACCAGGCCATTGCCCTGGGGTCAAAGGGGAGTGCTTTTTTGATGCTTTATATTGAGGTGATCTAGAACGTTTGTGAATTCTTGACTAATAAAAGGTGAATCGTTGCCAGATTTTAAGATTGTAGGTACAAGTCATGACGCAAAGATGCCATCTAGGTTTTGAATAACCCTGCTCATGTGTAGTGGATGAAAGTTCTTCTACCAATGGAAAATGGGAGTATTGATCAACAATAACTAGAAGATGATGTCCATTATCCAGAGGGCCATAAAAAATCAATAGCAATTCTCTCCCAAGCATGATGGGGCAATTCTGACATAATCAAAGGTTGCCGACTAACTTGAGATGAAAGGCAGTTGCATATGTGACAAGTCTTCAATTCTTTTTTGACCTTTTCGACAAGATACGGAAGCCGGACTCGATCACGGAGAGCTCTCTTAGTGGCAACTATTCCTCGATCTCCTTCTTGGGCAAATTCAACTACTTGTTGTCAGAGACTTTGGTGAATAACAATCCGTGTACCTTGCAGAATGAGGCCTTCCTGCGTTACTGAAAGTTCATCTCTTACATTTCTGAACTTCATATACTCGCTGTCATTAGTGAGAGGTCTAGAATACTGGTTCCACAACTTTTAATCTTGACATGCCACTACCTTAGCTCATAGCAGTGGCAATTTGCTCTAAAGACATGGCAGTTGGTGTACTCGATTTCACAATAAATTTGATGTAATCCTCCACTGTCTTAGATGGGGCACCAGGGCATAATCAGCCAGTTTCTGATCTTTCCTTGGACGATGAAGAATCGTTTAGTTGTATTCTTGTGACCTCAAACCCCAGCGCTCAATTCTAGGAGGCATTTTTGATGTGGGATTGCCAAATACCATCAACAATGCTTGGTGATCAGCCACTAATGTGAAGGGCTTTCCATACACAAACACATGGAAATTATTCACAAGCCCAAACCAGTGCCAAACGTTCTTTCTCAGGATGCGAGTAAGCACGTTCAGTTTGTGACTGGCTCTTATTGGCATGTACCACGATATGTCTCCTGGCATTTGGCGGTCCGTCGTGCTGTGCAAGGATTGTGCCTAACCCGACAGGGCTAGCATCAACTACAACCTCTGTATGGAGTTTGGGATCAAAGTCGGGCATTTCAATGGTGCTCTCAATGGCTTGCTTGATTTTTTGGATGTTCTTCTCACACTCACGTGACCAATGAAAGACACATACTTTTTGGTTAGTTCTGGTGCAATGACCATAGTAAAGTCTTGTATGTATCTAGAACAGTAATAGACCGTTCCAAGAAAAAATCGTAAGATGGAAATACCTTTTGGGGGATTTGCACTGGACAATGCTTGTACTCTAGATGCATCAGTTTTCATACCCCATCACAAAAGACATGGCTGAAGAATTTCAAGCTTTTCTTGTGGAATTCACATTTGTCGGCATTCAGAGTTAAGGCTGCATCATTCAGGAAACGACATACTTGCATGAGAGTTTTGTAATGCTCTTTCTGTGCAGCCCCACAATACCAATATATCACTATAGTTAAATGCATTTACTACAGGCTATATGATAAGTCAAATGAGGACTTGGAAAAGTTCTGCAGCAGAGGATCTACCAAAACTCAATCGATTGTAGCAAAACAAACCAATATGCGTAGAAAAGGTTGCAACGGAATTTTCTTCAAGTTCCAATTGGTAAGATCCTTTATTTAGGTTGAGTTGAGAGAAGAACTCTGCGCCATTCAATTGAGTTATTATATCAGCAATGTGCGGACTGTGAGGTTTCTCTCGCTCAGTTGTCTTGTTGGCCTGATGCAGGTCAACACTTATGCGTACAGCTCCTTCCCTGTCTCTTTTAGGCACTGTTACAATGGGAGAAAGCCATGGTGTCGGACCAATGGAGCATTCAATGATGCCACGTAGAAGTAAAAAATGAAGTTCCTTTTCAACAGCTTCTTGCAAGTGAAACACAACTCGTCTGTCTTTGATGAAAATTCTCATTTAGGTGTATCCTTACTTTCATTGTTTGACTTTTCCCGACCCATGAAATAATGAAGGAAATTGACTTACAATTTCTTGAGGAGCATTCATAGTGTAGTTCACTGATATCAGTCCCATGTCAGCAGCACTGTGGAAACTCAGCAAACAAACACTTGAAGCTGTTCCTTGAAGTACATGAATAGGCGCATTCACCACAGTTTTCTTCTGTTTCATTGTGGCTACAAGTTTTTTATTTGACTATTGAAGGGCGTAGAGGCAGCCCATGAGTATACTTTAGTCTTTGAATTCGTAAGTTGTGGTACCGGGGATAATTTGCGATACATCTCCAGCGGCATAATATTTATCGACGCAGAGCTGTCTTAATGTTGAATTGTCTTCATTTTGGTTTTCTACTCACATTCGACTAGCCCCATATGTGCATGACTTTTTGAAGTAAACATCAATATTGCACAATTGTCATTGCCCCTTTCATTGTAAACAGACACGGAGGAATTCTTTCTCCATGATTTAGATGATGATCAACTTCATTTTGCGTCGATTTGCCTCAATTGGTGTGACCGGGAGTACGTCGAATGTCACTGATGTAGCGTTTGGTCAGCCATTTTGTCTTCACGCTGCAACGCACTTACTTTTACTTTTGCGTTGGAAGTCGTCACAAAATGATTTGCATTACCACAGTCTATGCATATCTGTCCAATGGCGGGACATTTACCTTCGTGTGGAAATGACAGTCCATATCTGTAACGGGTTTTCTTTTTCTGTGGAGACAGGACATTGTGTCCCTCGGCCTTGTACCTTGGCTTACTTTTCGTGCTCATGACCGACGCACTTTGTAGAAACTCCTAAAATAATCACTAGATGGTCCTTGTGATGCCATCCACGTCTTCCGGCTGTGAAAGTTTTAATCATCATGTGCAGTCAAAACAAGGCGGCAGTGACCTCCTTCTCAGATCAAGGCCCCTATTAGACAATGATCCCACCTTTCTGTACCTCATATAAATTACACACATCTCTGCTGAACAATCAAGATGTCTCCTGGGGTTCATGAAATACAATACCCAACTAGTGCTATGTGAGCAATGAGGGAAAAGTTAGTTTCTGCTGATGAAATCTCCTCCCATTTAATTCCTCTACTGTACAGGAACCTTTTGATGCTGGGGAAGAATACGGGTCACTGGCTGACCAATTATGTTTCCTAAATTGATCTCTGTGAGCGTAGAGGTGTCATAAGGCTCTCAATCTTTAAATACAATATTAAACAATATACATCTCATAACCCTTTTATCAGAATAAAATCATTAACATCTGAATTCAGAGTTTGGACCCCAAATTTGAAAAAATCCTAAAATAACGGACTGCTGCAGTCACTACCAGTCCAGAATTTATGATTTTATGTACATTAAATTGTAGGGCAGGGACAGCTGCAGGCAAAAGACTTTTGTAGAACACAAATGTCACATGAGATATGTTTGGCTGGGCAGAATAATCCTACTGTATGGTCTTCTGCCTCAAGCGCAACTAGATACTACAGTCAGCTTGTACTGTGCAAGAAACTAAGGTTTGGCAAATCCCTACTCCCTCCTGCCAAAGGGTTAAAATGTTCCATTTGAACAATGAGGGAAACACTGTTCTAGCAGCATGTGGAATGTTTTATGCCAGCAGACGTTCCATCCAATCAAAGGGAAAATACTTGAGGGAACAACTTCAGGTATATGAATTCTTAAGTGCACCTAATTTCAAATAATTCAACTGCCCGTATTGTAGGGATTCACCCAGCATAATGTCCCAGGAGTGGCGTAGGAGGCTGGATATCACCTCCGACCCCAATACTTTTTAAAAAAAGGTTGAAAGAAAGCAGTTCTCTTTATTCATCTAAGAAGAGAATAATTTGTCTCTTACGGTCACAGCTTCTGCGGATAAGCCGGCAAACAAGTCACCACTATACCTAAGGACCTACATTTTTCAGACTGCTGAATGACCCACCAACACCCTCTATGATACGGGTAAACAAAGAAGAGAGAGAGAGAGACAGGGCAGCAGAAAAAGAGACAGAAGGAGGAAAGACGGAGAGCATATATATACCCGAAAGGAGCGAGACAGCCAGGGATGCAGAAACGATAAAAAAATACAACAGCACCAGAGAGGCAAATGACCACTTCAGAGAGACGGCCAGGGATTAGACAGAAACTTATGACATCACAAGGAGAGAGTCAGCCGGGGCATCAGTCGTTAGAGGAGACACTACTCGAGTCCTGACACCAGGTGATTACACTGCCAAACGAGGAGAGACGCTCTTGAAAAGGGCACAGTGGAGCAGAGCATCGGGGAAACAAGCACAGGAGTGGTGCATGCGTGCTCGAAAACAAGGCCGGGAGTTGTGTGCGCGTACGTACGCTAAAATAAAATAAAAAACATGCGAGTGGTGCGCACGCGCAACGTCAAAAGTGAAAGCAGGCTGGCTAGTGGTGTGCGATGTGCGCGCACCATGACGAGAGAGGAAAGCCAGATTGCACCTCTGCTCGTAACTGTGTGCGTAACTGCACGCTCTATGCTAGACAAAAAGCTGTGGTCGGCTTTTTAAAGCCCACACACTAAATGTCTTGTCAGTGCAGAGCATGCGCTGGCTCAGGCGAAATCTGGAAAGGAGGGCATTTCGGCCGATTACGTTCCATCTCCGCTCCATCGGAGTTCCCTACTCCTGGGGTCATCCCTTCCACTTGATCATCTGCTTATACGGAATGATCCACCACCTTTGCTCACCCAAGGAGGCCTGCCAGCTGTTGGACATTCCGGCTGAATGCCCAGAGCGGTCCCCTCTGGTAAGGGGTGGGGAGACTAGAAGACCTTGGGTCGCTCCCCTGCTCGGGTCCGTCAATGGCAGAGAGCGCCGGGCAGTGTTGGCATCCCTCGGTGAGGATTCCTCTAACCGATCATAGCCCTGATTCTTGTCACATTTCCTGATCACTGTTTTTGATATGAGCCTGCTCTCCTTCCGGCCTTCTCTCTTTATCTTTCTGAATGGATGGTGGGCCCTGGCGGGTTGGTGGTGCGAGGTGGGGTGTCAGTGCCTCCTTCACCTCTCTCTCATGGTGCTTTTTGCCCAGGACATTGATAAGGTTTACTTCGTTGTGTTGAACATTTGTTAGGTTTGCATTGGGATGTTTGGTCTCCCTCCACTCCTGGGTTCCCCCGGGGTAGGTCTCCAACAGCTACACCACGGTGCCACTTGCTTCACGGGCTACCACACTCCCCCAGATTACAATTGCCTCTAGATTCACATTATAGTCCCTTCGATGGCCCCGGATACTCAGATCATCACACTAAATGTGAGGGTCTCAACAACCATCTTAATAGGCGCGCCATCCTCTTTTACCTGGAGCATTCCGAGGCCCACATTTGCTTCTTCCAAGCTAGCGACACCTATAGGCTCCACTCCAGGGCGTTCCCCCACCAGCTCTGCTCTTCCTATTCCATCAAGTCAGTGGGTGGCCATCCTTATGTCCTCCGCCTTCCCTGGAAGATTGGTCCAAAACAGGCAGAAATCTGGGGCAGGTTATTAGCCTACTCATTTTCGCTGGGATAACACACCCCTACAGTGGGCTCACTGTTTGCCCCAAATGATCGTCAGGAGAACTTTTTGTGCTGGGCGGTGGCCGAGTTGACTAGGTTGACACATCGACTGTTGCTGAAGGAGGGCGACCGTAACATAGCCATTGACAACGCAATAGACTGCTCGGGTCAACGTCAGGGACAGTCTGGGGCTCTCTCACGGGAACGGACACAAAAGCTGGAAGAGATGGGCCTGATAGACATCTCGAAGGCTATACACGCCACCACTCGGAATTACATATTTACTCCCACTCCCATAAGACGTATGCGAGGATAGATTACTTCCTGGACCATTCTGGTATCGTATCTCATACCTAAATTGACAAAAATTTGCCCGTTCACTGTCTGACCATGCAGCGGTTGTTCTCATGCTTTCTCTTCCATCCACCCGCCTTCCACCCAAGACTTGGCATCTCTGGGACACGCTCTTGCATCACCCTGCTGTAGTCCAGCAGATTACCACGGCGCTCAGGAACTTCCTTGACACTAATGACAATCCTGGACCTCGATCACCACTCTCTGGGAAACCCTGAAGGCAGTGATTTGGGGGGGAGGGGAGGGGGAGGTTATCGCGCTTACCTCAGCTGATAATAAGATAAGCAGGGACAAGCGGGCCAACTCTCACAACAGGTCCAAGAACTGAAGCATATCCCTCAATGGACTGATGCCCCCCGGATCTGGCAAAAGCTCGAGACTGCGCACACTCAGCTGTCCGGCATTGACTTAGACAGAGCAGAACACGCGGTGCTCTGAATGCGACACACCTTTCATGTCCTGGGTAATAGATATGGGAGGCTGCAAGCCAAAAGGCTATATATCGCCCAAGGGCAGTCATCCAGAGTCTCGGTGGTTGGTTCAACTGAGACGGAGCAGCCTGAGAACCTGTATATAGCCGAAACATTCCACCAATACTACGCAGACCTCTATGAGGCGCAGGCACTCACCCTGGGAGCCCTTACCTGTTACCTCCGGGAAGCCGCAACCACCAGACTAGCACTCGATCAGGCTGTGACTCTGGACTCCCATATACGAGTTGAGGAAGTGGTGTCTGCTATCTTCCAGCAAAAGCTGCTTAAATCCTCAGGATCAGAAGGGTTCTCCACTTTTTTTTATAAGACCTTTTGTGCCATCCTGGCTCCCATACTAACCAGAGTCTAGAATGCTGTTGGGGTTTGCTCCGTGCTCCGTCCGACCATGCGGGGGGCTTCTATCATCGTCATACCCAAGACTGGCAAGGTCAAACGTCACTTTGCCTCTTATAGGCCGATTTCCTTATTGAACGTTGACCTTAAACTGTTCACCGGGATCTTGGTCTCAAGATGGACCCCTCTTCTGCCTGGCTTGATAGATCCAGACCAAGCGGGGTTTGTCCTTAATCCCAAATTTGGCGACTGTAGGAAGGTGGCTACCTGACTATTATTACCCCAGATTTTTTGCCTTGTGTTTAGCTGGTTTTCGACTTAGTTGGCCTGGTTCCCTGCTAATCAGGGCCCCAGGCTATCTGCTCTCTCTGTAAAATGGATTCCATGTACCCTAGGTGCATAACTAGATTGGCTTGGGTCACCTTATCAGCCCCTGTACAGCGCACTATAGGTGCCCAGGGCATAGGTGCATCCAAGGCCTACCAGGGGCTGCAGCATATCTTTTGCCGCCCCTGGCTGGCTATCTAAAATTGACACAACTGGCTGATCACTCAGCTGGGGAAAGGTGGTGTAATCACCCCTTGCTTAGATATAGTATGCCTATATCTAAACCTAACTGGACACATATAAACCTGTGAGTCACTCCTATGGAAGGCCTCATCAATCCTGGAGGCAGAGTGCGTGGTTTAATGTGAGATGGAGCTCTGGCATGAGCTGGGCCTGTCTGAAGCTGTCGGGAACAACTCCCTAAGCTGATCCGGGATAATGCCATACCATATACTATTAAGTGCCTTATAATCCTCGCGGTTATATAGCAACTTTGGTTTGGCTTTATCAAAGCATGTCGTGTAAGGTGTCATACGATTTGGAATACTAGTCCCTCGACAGTTCTGTCGACGGGGATAGCATTCCACCCTTCTAGGGGGAGAAGACATGTTACTTTGCTGAAACGCGGTTGATTTTTAAAAGAGCCTCAGACCCACAAAATGGATGCTTCTGCCACAGACACAAGTCTGACCTCCTGCTGCCGACCGAAACTCAGCAGAGGAGGCCTGGACAAAGGGTTTCCTGTCGCAGGGAGGTGTTACACCACCCCAGACAGGAGATAGTGGATTGTAGTAGGGAGGTTTGAAAGAAACCAGACACTGCCTGGGGAGCACAAGGCTGCCCCTTGCATAATCCGGCCAAACCGGTTCTGGGGCACACCAGCCCCTGTCCCAGTGCGGCCTGGATCAAAGGATAGGGGTGTATCCACCCCCTTCCTGGGTCCCACCCATAGGAGGGGACCTAGCAGGTAATCCAGCCCCCTAGATTGGTATAAGAATGGGAGCAGTGCCAACGCACTCAGATTATCCTGATGAAACATTTGAAACGAAACTCTGGACCCTTCGACATCCTACTCACCGTAGAAGACTGAAGAATCTCCCTTGTGGTCAAGGAGTGACCATCCTGTGCAAACAGGCACCATCCAGCACCTCGACGTCTGCTTTGTTGCAGTTCCCGCCGGAACTCGAGCGACAGAGATCGACGAGATCAAGCTTGCCTGCCTTCTTACAGCCCGATCCACAGTCCCTGCAGAGCTGAGACCCGTGGAGGCGACCGGAAGCGTGGGGCACGCCATCTTGAAAAGACCACGAGATGCTGACAGTGCAGCCCACGAGTGACCCTCGCAGCTGTACACTGGGGTTTGAGAAGCCCCAACCCTGAGCCACTCTTGCACCGAAGCTCACCCCTCTACACTCGATGAGTGCTGCGTGGGGCCCTTCTGCTTTCTTTGGCTCAACGCGTTGGCCCGGTCACTTGCCAGCTGGCTTGTGGCCCCTGTGCCGACGAAAACCTAAAACCGACTTGCTATTCTGGTTGCTCCAGACTTGCACCAGCTCCTCTGAAAAGGAGCACCCGCTCTGACCCCCCTGGTCCGAGTGAGAAGCAATCTTCCGGTCCTGTGTGGATTGCTCTTGCCAAGTGTTGTTTGCTCCAATCTTGAAGCCGACTGCGCCGACGGTGAGAGCCTGCGTGGGACAGATCGTGACCTGCTCCTGGACGTCGCAGATGCCCCAGAGCCCACATGACAGCAGAGAGAAGCTCCTCGACAAACACCTGATTGCGCCCAACATTGCCTGGTTCCGTCCTGGTTCCACCCTGGTCACTGCTGAGTGGCCCAGACTCTGTCCCCTCTGCTTTCAGGTACTTTTCTACTCTGATCCACCCTTGGATCACACCGGACACTTCTCCTTCACATCGCCTGCAGCATCTTCAGCTTCAAGCACCAAGAGCCTGCGTGTCAAAACCCGACGCCACTTCGACCCTATGAACCCGCTTCCTGTGGGTGAGGTAACATTGCAACGCCGGTGTTCCCACACTGGTACACACCTCGAGGGTCTGTGTCTAAAGTTTGGTTCTTCTAGGTTCAGCGGAAGTGTCCTTAAACTCTATTTGTGTAACTTTTACGCCAAAATGCCAGATATCAATTAAAATGTACCATAAACTTGAAAAAACAAGAACCTCAGATAGTGTGTTGAGTTATAAAAACAGTATATAATTTATTACAATTTCACAATAGGTTAAAAACATTTTGTGCAATAAACGTGCCCATAGGCTATCATGGTATTAAAAACAATAGAACATTGCAGATTAAGTAAAAACCATAAATGACAGGGTTCACAGTTTTGTTGGTGTTGTCGACGCAGCGTTTCGGTGAGTCTGTGATACCACCTTCTTCAGGACAAACAATTCTAAGAGAGAACATTTGAAATTAGAGAACATCCCTGTGTACATTTTAAAAAAACACTTTTTTTTCTCTTTCTTCTTGTTACATTAAAAACCATGGTATTGGCCATTTGCTTTTTTTCATCAGGGCACATAACATTCAACACACTTCAAGGGGAGAGCCTATTCATACAAGATCTGGTTATATACGGTACATTTTCTTGTAGGCATTTTGAACTATATTTCTACATCCTGGGGTCTTATAACCAGGTGACTTAAGGTCACCTATTCAGTAGCTTCTAAATGAAGGTTTTTTTCGAAGCGTACCTGTGAGTGATTGTAGAAGATTCCTCTTTTATTCAATTCGAGGAATGTTTTCATGCGTAATATATTATGTAGGGCTTCTGGTGTCTTACATTCCAGTAAGCATTACCTTAAGAGGAAGACATTTATATTCCCATTACTGACAGTCTTTTAGGTGTCTGAATTCTCTGATTTTAGGCGCTGGCCTTATATATCACGTGTAAATTACCTTCTTCAATTTTGAGCTCTATCTTGTAGAGGATACCGGAGGGGCGCCACCGTATTATGTCTTGATCCAACTGTTAAAGATAAGACATGTGATGTCATGTGTGTTTTCTATTCTGCCACACCTTGTTTTACCATATACTTGGGTATCCAATACTACTTCCCCGGTCTTATAGTATCAGTGCTACTCACCTATATTTTAAAATTTCCTTTATTCTCCTTCTTTTGGGATGTAAGGAGCACGCCACTGGATGCCTTCAATTCTGCCTGCAGCGCGGAGTATTGTCAATCAAGGTTGTTTCTAAATTCAACCTATATGGAGTACATAATTTTTGCCAAAATAAATATATTTAAACGCTTACCTAGGATATGTAGTTTTTTTTAATATTAAAATAATATATTTATTTCTAAGGCTTAAAAAGCTTGCAATTATGTCTGTTATTTTACAAAAACGTGTTTTATCACACTATGTCTAGAGCCCACAAGAAATTGCTTAAATTGTGAGCTGTTTCCTTTTTATAAAAGGGAGGCCAAGAGTATGTTTTAGTAAAACCTAATAGTCAGCGGTACGTTAGTGATTTAAAAAAGCAAGGAGGGTTCACACTGTCCAAAATACAGTTACTGCTAATCAGTATTGCCGCTGTTGTCATTTTCAGAAGTCGGCCGATCTACCCAATGTTGGGCGTCTATTCTATTTTGTAGCGCTTACCTTCTAATCAGTAATCGGCCTCCTTGCTCCCCTCTCGTTCCTTTCCACATCCGATCGCATGAATGGTGATGCAGGAATGATCTCCTATGTTTGTCGGTGTCTTTTAAACTGTGAAATTCCCGGGAAAATGGTAATTGGGTGACGTAGGAGCCCTATTGTCAGTGGCTCGTTTGTGTGGCCTATTCCTAACGGACTACAATTGTAGTTTTATCGCACATTGCCGCGTCAGTGGCGCGTCAGTGGCTCTTTTTTTATGGGTTATCAGTAAGGAACTACAATTGTAGTTCTGTCGCGCATTACCGCGTCATGATAGCCGCGGATCGCTATGCTTGTTATTGTAGGATCTGTCAGGTTGATGTAAACAGACACATGACCTTTGGAACATATACTGGGTAGTGTATTTATCACCAGCTTATATTCCGAACTGCTACAGATATCACATAAGGGAGTTAGTATCGGAACGTGAACGATGTGTTTTACATTTTATAAATGCGTGGTTTAAAGTATGTTATCTTAGTCTGCGAGTTTGTATACATGCCCGCCGGGGGGCATATCATTTCTTATTATGTCTTATTATAATTTCTTAGTACTATTCCGGAGCGGCTCGGTTTTATGGAAAACTATGTCAATGTAGAAATGTTTACTATTTCCTGCTGAGATAATTGGAAACGCAGGAAAGCCATGGTGTACTCGGCTAACTCATGAATTTGTCAAAAGTGGGTCACTTGTTCGGGACGAAGGAAACCGTCATGAATGACGATTAATGTTTATTCGGTTGGATTTTGATTTTATGTCTACCGGACTTGGGTATATACAAAGAAAGGAATAATTCAGCATATTCTTGTTTAAGTCTATGTTACTGCCGGGTGCAATAATATCGACAGTCACTCCAAACACCTCATTCTAGTAGTTTATGGAGATACTTGACCATGACTGTAGAGTTGTTTGACCACACCGGGGGGGGGTTTTGGTTAAAGTGCTCGATAATAAGTTCACTGCAGAATTCTTTCCCAATCTTCCCTAGAATTTAATCCATCATTTACGGAATTAAAGCGGGACATGTAAAACTGTTCACGTTTTTTACGTTTAGTATTTATATCACCCCCTCTCATGTTCTGGGTGATGATTTCCAGGCCGCACCATTTCAATTCTTCAATTTTGTGGCCTGCTGTTTCCCAGTGCTCTGTAAGTGGAGCTCCTGGTTTTTTACAGCGGATTGCCGATTTGTGCTCATTTAGCCTAATTCTAATTTCTCGTGATGTTTCTCCAATATATATATAGTCACAAGGGCATTTGATTAGGTAGATTAAGTTTTTAGATCTACAGTTTATGAATGATTTTATATGATGTTTTGTTTTCTTGTGTTCAATCTCTTTGCCCTTAATCACATTGACGCAGTTAGAGCATTTGCTGCATGGGAATGTACCAACCGGTAGTGGATTGTTATCCACAGCTCTTTGGGTTTGGGTAGTTTCCCTATATGTGTGAACTAAACTATTCCTTATAGTTCTATTTCTTCTAAATGCGACAGAACTACAATTGTAGTTCCTTACTGATAACCCATAAAAAAAGAGCCACTGACGCGCCACTGACGCGGCAATGTGCGATAAAACTACAATTGTAGTCCGTTAGGAATAGGCCACACAAACGAGCCACTGACAATAGGGCTCCTACGTCACCCAATTACCATTTTCCCGGGAATTTCACAGTTTAAAAGACACCGACAAACATAGGAGATCATTCCTGCATGACCATTCATGCGATCGGATGTGGAAAGGAACGAGAGGGGAGCAAGGAGGCCGATTACTGATTAGAAGGTAAGCGCTACAAAATAGAATAGACGCCCAACATTGGGTAGATCGGCCGACTTCTGAAAATGACAACAGCGGCAATACTGATTAGCAGTAACTGTATTTTGGACAGTGTGAACCCTCCTTGCTTTTTTAAATCACTAACGTACCGCTGACTATTAGGTTTTACTAAAACATACTCTTGGCCTCCCTTTTATAAAAAGGAAACAGCTCACAATTTAAGCAATTTCTTGTGGGCTCTAGACATAGTGTGATAAAACACGTTTTTGTAAAATAACAGACATAATTGCAAGCTTTTTAAGCCTTAGAAATAAATATATTATTTTAATATTAAAAAAAACTACATATCCTAGGTAAGCGTTTAAATATATTTATTTTGGCAAAAATTATGTACTCCATATAGGTTGAATTTAGAAACAACCTTGATTGACAATACTCCACGCTGCAGGCAGAATTGAAGGCATCCAGTGGCGTGCTCCTTACATCCCAAAAGAAGGAGAATAAAGGAAATTTTAAAATATAGGTGAGTAGCACTGATACTATAAGACCGGGGAAGTAGTATTGGATACCCAAGTATATGGTAAAACAAGGTGTGGCAGAATAGAAAACACACATGACATCACATGTCTTATCTTTAACAGTTGGATCAAGACATAATACGGTGGCGCCCCTCCGGTATCCTCTACAAGATAGAGCTCAAAATTGAAGAAGGTAATTTACACGTGATATATAAGGCCAGCGCCTAAAATCAGAGAATTCAGACACCTAAAAGACTGTCAGTAATGGGAATATAAATGTCTTCCTCTTAAGGTAATGCTTACTGGAATGTAAGACACCAGAAGCCCTACATAATATATTACGCATGAAAACATTCCTCGAATTGAATAAAAGAGGAATCTTCTACAATCACTCACAGGTACGCTTCGAAAAAAACCTTCATTTAGAAGCTACTGAATAGGTGACCTTAAGTCACCTGGTTATAAGACCCCAGGATGTAGAAATATAGTTCAAAATGCCTACAAGAAAATGTACCTTATATAACCAGATCTTGTATGAATAGGCTCTCCCCTTGAAGTGTGTTGAATGTTATGTGCCCTGATGAAAAAAAGCAAATGGCCAATACCATGGTTTTTAATGTAACAAGAAGAAAGAGAAAAAAAGTGTTTTTTTAAAATGTACACAGGGATGTTCTCTAATTTCAAATGTTCTCTCTTAGAATTGTTTGTCCTGAAGAAGGTGGTATCACAGACTCACCGAAACGCTGCGTCGACAACACCAACAAAACTGTGAACCCTGTCATTTATGGTTTTTACTTAATCTGCAATGTTCTATTGTTTTTAATACCATGATAGCCTATGGGCACGTTTATTGCACAAAATGTTTTTAACCTATTGTGAAATTGTAATAAATTATATACTGTTTTTATAACTCAACACACTATCTGAGGTTCTTGTTTTTTCAAGTTTATGGTACATTTTAATTGATATCTGGCATTTTGAGGTATATGATGACTATACTCGGGTGCTAACACGCCAATTGACTCGGGGACTTTCCTCGTCTTTCCCTACGTATCCTCCTTGTCCCCTAACACAGACAAAAGGAGACCTCCCTTTCTGTTTTTACTTTTACTGTAACTTTTACGCACCATTGACATTGCATTGGTGCAAGCCGCGATTTAAGCGCTGCACCCGAATCCCGCGGGCTTTTCCAGACTTCAGCATTGCTTGTCCCGACTGCTCCCAGCGATTCCCTAGGCCCTAGGCCTAACCACTGTTCGATTGGTATCTCTTATACCACTTTTTCAATATATGGTTTGAGTGGCCACCCACCCTCATCCATAATTGTGCAACTTTGTATGCTATACTGTGCTTTTGATTTAACGCTTGTGCCCCTTTGCTCATAAAGAGTACTGTGGATTAATTTAGAAATAAATACATATATTTTTATAATATATACTTGTGTGGTGTCCTTTCATTTGATATTACAGGACTGTGATTGGTAAAACAGCTCGCTTAACACGACCTCTTGGGTTAAGCCTTTAAGGCTGCTTAGTCTATGCTACCACTAGGATAGCTTGTCTAATAAGGTTGACTTACAACCAGACACCATAAGGGATTGTTTGGACTGATACAAGGTGGTTTCAGAATTGGAAACATCATATATCAGGCCAACTTCTCACAGCGACAATATGAAGAGGCTACTCCATATTATCGATAAGGCATAACGCTTTGATATAGAACGCATGCTTTTATCTATTGACGCACAAAAGGCTTTCAATGGGGTTCATTGGCCCTACCTGAGAGAAACCCTTCGCCACTTTGGATTTCCTAATCGGTTTACTCCGTGGGTCTTGAGCAGTTGCATACAGCCCTCTGCAACAGTGCGAGTGAATGGTTATACCTCTGCCCCTTCCCAATCCATAGAGATATGAGACAGGGCTGTCTGCTGTTTCTCCTCCTCTTCGCCCTGTATATGGAGCTGATGGCAGCCGGCAGTCAGGTAAGCAGTTAACGTCATCACCCATCTGCTTTAAAAAACTTTGTTGGAAACAATGGCACTCAAGTGAAGCCTTATCGCGGTAAAAGTCAAAAGATTCACTACTTCGCTAGTTGGTGAAAATAAAGGTCAATCCGTCCTAGTCCCTACTGAATCTCTGTCTAAACGACATGGCCCAAAACTGCTCAATTAATGTTTTGAACAGACCTCTTAAAAGAACAATAGAACGTTAAGAGGTCTGAATCACAACCAGTGATGTCGCACTGAGTCATGCCAATTGAAAGATACCGTAGTCCATGTGAAAATCGATTATCTTGAGTCTATGAATCTTATCCAACAGTCTTCAAAGCAGCCTCAGCTGATGCAGTCTCTTAATTGCAACAACTGAACAGAATTTTTTCCAGATGAACCTTTCAAGCCCAAAGGGGAAACCCTTGACGACCATAAGCCATGAATACAAGCTCAAAGTGTGCCCTCAAAGGTTGGCATACCCTGATCTCTATCTCTAGTTACCACTGAAACTTTCATGAGTCACATTAACATTTTTCAAGAATTCATATTTTCTGAAAACCTTGACAAATGTGTTCATTATTAGGCTGTTTTGCTTATTCAAGCCTCGTCTTTTATTTCTATTCATTTGGACGTTGTGTTCTTTATTTCTGGACCTTCATTGTTGTTCGGTTGGTTTATGTCACACATATTTCCCAGAAAGGTTCCCTTGCTGCTCATGGCAAGCTTCTAAATGTACGCTAAAGGTTCCCTTAAAGAAAACGTGTTTGTTCTTGTGAATCCCTTTCTTCATTAATGGTAGGAGTTCAGTGACAACTCACATCAAGACTATGAGCTCCCTCCCTTATAGACTCACACTGTCATTCCTTACTCTATGTGTATGTCTTATCACAGAGACCTAGTAAGGTTATGGACAGGAGGGCACGCTGGAGTCTTCCACGTCTTTTTGTTGTGGTGGAATCAACAACCCCAAATTATCTGTCTAACCTTTTTCTGGCATAGCCGTCATGCATGATGTCTATAAAATCTTTCCATCCTCATGAGTTCTTTGTGATGCAGCAAACCTATGGGCTAAGGACAGGAACGGTGGTTACCTTGGTCATTGAGTTTATGTGCATGAATCAGAGTCCTGGAAACTACATGGTGACATATGCTATTAAACAAGCATTGGCATAGCCAATAGGTCTCGCCTTTGGGAATTTATAAGTGTTTAGTTACCCAGCACAATATCCTTGCTGCTATAACATCAAGTGTTGCATGGCTAAACACTTATAAGGTCTCAAAGGCGAGACCTATTGGCTATGTCAATGCTTGTTTGAAGAGTGGACTATGTGAGGTTTTGGTACAAAGTAGGTTTGGTCCCTCGAACTGTACCCGGCTACTGTCCGTGACCTTTTTAAGAACGCACTCTTTCAGCTGGAAATCATGGACACAGGTGAGGATGTCGGCAGGGGGTGCTGGGGTGGGCCTTTTTCGACTAACGCAGTGAGTGCAGTCAAGCTCAATCTCAAAGTTGCAAGGGGCCTCTATAAATCTCCCGGAAGAGGTCACTCACAAAAGGTGTTCTTCATGCCCTCTGCTCCTTTCGTGATCCCCTGATGCGAATGTTATTACTTTGGGAGCGATTCTCCAAAGCTTTGGCATGCACCTGAAGGTCCAGGTGGAAGTCTCGAAGACAGATTATCTCCTGCTGGAATTGTTCGATCTCCTCGTCCCTACTTGTGTCACATGCTTCCAGTTTGTCTACCCTGTCCCCAGCGCATCTATATCTCGCCTCACTTCTCTGGGATCCTGAGAGAGCTCCTTCCTCATGGCTTTTAGGTCCTCAAGGAGGAGAACGAAAAGCATTTCTATAAAGGAACGAGTAAGTGGGGCCTCAGCGTCACTGGGGTCCGTGGACACAGACGGATCAGGGGCTGGCATGGAGCCCTCGACATGAGAGCTGGAGGCCTTGAGGACAAGCCCTTCGCTGAGCAGTCCCTTGCTAGCCACCATGTGAGAGAAGTGTAGAGTGAGGCAGTGCAAAGGGTGCGCCGCGGCTCTGTCGAAAAAGCAACACCCCGACAGTCAGGTAAGCAAGTATTGTTCGACCAACGGGGCCTCGCTTGAGGCAGTGGCAGCTGATAGGCCCTGGTTATGCACCTTGTAGGGGCTCACCTCCATAAATAAGTGGGGTTCTCTTGTCGTACAGATACAGGGAGGGCTCCCAGGTATACAGTAGTCCGAAGGTACTGTAGTGTAGTTCCTATTTTCCCAATAGGCCCTGCGCATTGGAATAACAAACAGTAGTATCGACGTAGAAGTGCCGATCTTCCAGGCCTCCACTGACTATGCTAAACTTAATTGGGTTTGTTACCAACTAGCTCAGAGGTCACTGGAAACTTTATTGACTGAATAGGAAGTGATCAGCTTCCCTGGCACAGAAAAGAAGGGATTCAGTTTTCCAACAACCGTGCAACATGACAACTTTGCTCCTCAGATAAGAGTCAATCTCTAGGGTCGTGTGAAACAATAGACAGTTATTTTACTCAGTCAGTGGTTGTGCAGTTTACTTTCACAATATGTAGAGAATAGAGAGACGGGCGTTTTCAATAAAGGGTAACATTTATTGAACAGTCTTTCTTCTCGTACAAGAGAAATGAATTGCCACAATTGCAAGACTTGTTATTATAAAAAGTACGTACAGTAAGATGAGTATTGCGAAATAATACTGTAAAAGCATTGATATGGTTTCTTAGCCATACAATGGTTTAAAATGAATAAAACATATATACATTCATATATACATTAGGCTAAAATACTCAACTGGTGCTTCTAACTACGCCTACCCCAGTGTACCTGACCTAAGCCTAATACTTGCGAGGGGAGTAAGTAAGTAGCTTTAAGTTAAGTTGGTTTTGCCAAGGTTTGCTTCAAGAATTCTCTCTAAGGGTTTAGTCAACACCATACCTCTGGAATAGAATGATGGAGGTCTGGTATCTCCTTCAGGGGGTCGATATCCCAGTCACGCGCAAGGGTAGGCCGGAAACGCCGGAGCTGGATTTCTCTGCAGGAGAAAAGATAGCGTCTCTCTCAGCGCGTCGAGGAGGAGGAGGAGGGGCAGCGTCCGCGGGCAGCTTGCATCTGCTGGGCTCTTGCAGGGGACGGCTGTTCAGCTCCTAAGTTCACCACACCATCGTTCGCTAGTTAGCAGCGATAGCAGTAGCGATAGCAGCTATGGTATCATCAGCATAACAGCAGCTTCGTCAGCAGCGATGGCATTGAGGCAGCTAGCGTTTGCTTAAGGCAACGTTGGTAATATTTATACCTGAAAGGTGCCTTGTTTGACGTAAGTTTTTGGACATAAGACGTCAATAAAGATGTCACTAGGAAGTGATCGTCTATCAGTGCTCATTAGAGTTCTATTACTAATCAAAACATAGCAAGCGGGGCTTTCCCAAGTTGCTGAGTTTTTATCTTGTTGAAGAACTCAGAGTGTTAATCTAGAAATCTCAGATAGTAACTTCTGCTATGTCATTGCACTAATTGGTTGCAAAGGAAGTGGCAGAGAAAGCGATTCTGAAATGTGGCTCTGTTCGTGTGAGGCCAGAGACGAGTTTCTGAATATTGCACTTGAACGGTTATGCCAATATAGGGAATAAATGGATTTATAGCCGAATGGAGGCATAAGGTCACAGTATCGATCAGGGTCCTAGATTAGAACACTACAGAACAGCATGGCGTAGATGGTCGGTGGTGGTGGGGGAGCCCTCCAGACCCCAGCAGCTCAGGCGAGCAATGTCATGGGCCCAGAGTCCCCAGGTCAGGGAGGGTCCACCCCAAAGGTCCACAAAGGCAAGGGCTGCAAGTCTGATGCCTCTTCCAGGTGACAAGGGGGGGGCGGCCAGCATGGAGCTCGGCAGTGTGGCCTCCCATGAGGCAAGTCGCTCCCTCTGATGGAGGTGAATGTGGGCCAAAGCAGGTCGGCCGTTAGCATGGTGTCCTGGACAGGCAGCAAGAGGTGCAGGCCCCGGGGCCCGGTGTTTGACTGTGCTCCGCTCCTGAGCAGCATGGGCCCCAGCAGCCCAGCAGGTCCTCAGAGCCCAGCAGCAGTCGCAGGCTCCGGGTGCAATCCGTTGCAGCCCCAGCATGGAGAGCAGACATTTGAGGGAGTCTTAGGCTAGAGGTGAAGAGATGAGGGCCCCAGGCCCGGTTGTCAATTATGCTAACCTTCTCAGCAGCATGGCCCCTCGGACGCCCAGCAGATCCCCAGGTTCCTGTAGGGGTTGCAACCTCCGGGGACAAGCTATCGCATCAACAAAGAGGGCGGGGAATGAAGACCGCTGTGGAAGGGCGCTCCGTCCGCTATATGTAAATGTACTGGAATTTATATAGCGCAAATCACCAAGCGGTTTCTAAGTGCTTGCTTAGGGAACACGTCCTGGTATTCCCCTGTGAGATAACCCCGGCAGGGTATCCGCAAGGTGAAAGCCAGGCATCCCGCCGCGAGGGGCCGTTGTGGAGATTAAGCAAGCTATTGCCCAGAGTCGCAGAGTGTGAACCCGTGAATCGAGTAGGCACCGGAGCGAGAATTGTCAAGTCCATGGACATTTTAGGACTCAAGACCCCGCCGAGCCAGGAATTGAACCCTGGTCCCGGGCTGACCTCTGCTTCCAGGTCTGCCTCCTCTAACCAGTGAGCCACACTTCTCCACAGCTTCGCTATAGCAAAATAAGGACCCTTCATCAGCGAGGGGGCACCACAGCTCATCCGGCTGACCCAGGGACGCGGCGCAGGCCGGAGCCCCCTCAAATGTGCGCAGCCCCTCTTCGAGGAAGTCCGGGACCACAGGCTCTGCCAGCCCCCTTTCAACTCACCTCAGGTCAGCCCCAGCAGCAGAGGCTTTGGCAGGGGCAGCGGGAGCAACGCCAGTCAGCCAGCACCCTCATACAGCCTCGTAGGCAGGTAGGGCCGGCAGGCAAGCACGGACTGACACAGCCTCACCAGCTTCGGCACTGAAGCCAGCCTGGGGTTCACACGCCCCATTCAATCTGCTGTCTCAGTCCATCTGCTGTCTTGGGCAATGTCTGGGTGCCTTGGTCGGCTAATCAAGTCAGGTGCTGCGTTATGAAGCCTCTCTGCTCCAGCAAATCAAGGCATGGGCGGATGGGCCTTGTCGGCAAGATGGAACAACGAGCTGGCATGTTCTACTCAGTCGTCATCTTAACCACGTCCCCCATTCTATGGTTTTAAAGTTGCTTGAATGTAATTCACTGGTTTTTATTAACTATGCAATAAACTTAAACTTGAAACAATCTACCTCACTCCACACCAATCTACCCCACTCTGTTCCAATCTACTCCAATCTATCCCACTCTACTTCAGTCCAATCCATTCCAACTTACCCCATTGCAATATATCCAATTCTTCCCCACTTCAACCACAATCTACCCCAGTCTAATGTATCAGACCCTATCCCACTCCAATCTACCTCACTCCACTTCACCCAATCTACCCCACTCCACTTCACCCAATCTAGCGCACTCCATCCAACTACAGTCCACCTAACCTACTCCACTCCACACTAATCTTCCCCACACCACTCCACTGTATCCAAATCCACTCCGCCTCACTCCAATCTACCCCACTTCACTCTACCCAAATCTACCCCACTCCAGTCTGATCTAACCCACTCCATACCACTCCACTCCAATCTACCCTACCCCATTCTACCCCAAACTATCCTATTACAATCTACTCCATCCAATTTAGCCCACTCCAACCTCCCCTCTCAAATCTACTGCAGCCCACTCCAATCTACCCCACTTCACTCTACCCAACTCTACTCCACTCCAGTCCAATCTAACCCATTCCACCCCACTATAATCTACCCTACCCCCTCCACCTCAAACTACCCTATTCAAATCTACTCCATCCAATATGCCCCACTCCAACATACCCCTCTCAAATCTACCCCACCCCAATTTATTGCACCCAAAACCAATCTAACCCACTCCAATCTACCCCACCTCCTTCCAATCTACTCCACATGAGACCACTCCATCCAACTCCACTCCAATCCAATCTACCCCACTCCAAACAGCTCCACTCTACCACACTCTATTTCCTTCTACCCAATTTACCCCGCTCCAATCTACCCTACCCCACTCTACCCCAAACTATCCTTTTCCAATCTACTCCATCCAATCTATTCCACTCCAATCTACCCCACCTCCTTCCAATCTACTCCACATGAGACCACTCCATCCAACTACCCTCCAATCTACCCCACTCCAAACAGCCTCGCTGTAGGAAACCGCCTCTCTGTAAAATGTACTAAAATGAAGCACACTATGTAGAGCGCGAGAGATCCCCCAAAGGCAGGTAGAGTTCGAAGATAATACTAACTCTCTTTTTGTTGTAGTGTGGGTGCGCAGGTAGGCTTTTTAGAGGGTAGTGCTAAGCATTTGTTGTACTCGCAGAAGCAATGAATGAGACACACACTCAAGAATAAAGTCAAGACCAATTTGTAAAAATAACATTGATTTTCATATAATTTTTAAGACAATAAAGACAGTTCTTTAACCCCTTCACCGCGGCCGGAATTCTGCACCTGTGCGGCACATTCCGATTGCGGGCGTGGTCATGACGGTCCCCAGCCGTCATCAGCACACGCCCACCGTGATGCATGATGGCCGGGGGCCATCATCAGCATGGACGGGGTTAAAGACAGCTCTGGGAAAAATACTTTCAGAGTTATGAATTTTCAAAGTTCGATAAATATATCACTTTGATGCGCTATAACGCACTACAAGAGACAATGGGGATGATGGAATTTCAGGAGAGGGGTTCACCTCGCCTGCCCTGCCCTAAAGGTATTGTAAGCTAAGTGGGGACCCTCCTCCTCACCTAACTAATTTTCCCACCATTCCTCCCGCCAAAAGTGGAGGAAAGAGGGATTTACCTCAGCCACTATCTGCAGGTTCCTGGATTTAAAAGGCGGCATTGCCTTTGAAGCTTCCCACCCATCCTGTCCTGGAGGAGGTGTGAAGCACCTCCCCCCAGAGCAGGCTTTGTTCCTGGCCTCTACGAGCGCTGGCTCTCACCCCATGATGTAAGAAACACTTGTGGTGGTGACAGGCTGGCTAAAACAAGTCAGGAGCCGCACCAGTGCTTGGTAGGTTTTCAGGGGATTCTATAAAAGGGTCCCTTGTCTAAATCCATTATTAAATCCACCACAGGAATCAGTGGGGATTTATAAAGACGAGTTGTTTGGTCCCAAACATCTTTTTTATTTACAGAATTTTATATAGCGCAAGCTTGACCCGAATCGGGTATCAGAGCGCTTTACATAGCACCAGTTACGTTACATGACGACATGCATTCATTTTGGTTAGGCACGGGGAGATGGAGTGATTTGCCCAGAATCACAGGATGTTCAGCGTCATTGCCGAGACTCGAACCCAGTTTCCTAGTTTCGGAGTGGACCGCCCAAGCCGTTAGGCCAACCCTCTTTCTCAGAAATCAATGGAGACATCATGGAGCTAGGATACTCGTTTTGACAGGCATCCACCACATCTCCTCTTTATGGCGTCCCTGTTCAATTACAACATCCCCAAGTAGGCTGGACATTTATTTATTTATTTATAAAGTTTTATATAGCGCGAACAAGATCCCGAAGCACATCAGAGCACTTTACAATAGGTTGGAAGAGAGGACAAACATGAAATGTACACAGCGATTGTAACCAAAAAAAACAATAAATAGTAAACAGTGGTACACGTATAGAGTATAGTATTATGCAGAAGAGACGGTCCGTGACTGTTAGTTGTGCCATGGAGATAGAAACCAAGAACAACCGCCTTACGAGTGCCTCCACCATTGTAGGGGCATATCTGGTCAAGCTGATATGCCCACATATAGGATATAGTGCACCCTGCCTTAGGGCTCAATGCCTGCAGTAGACATGACTTACCTATACCGTATGCAGTGTATGTGGGCATGGCACGCAGGGCTGTGTGCCATGTCGCATCGCAATGGCAGAGTGCTTAGCCTTGGTGAGGGGTCCCTGGGGTGGCACAGTCAGTGCTGCAGCCCCAGAAGACCCTCTTCAGTACCCATGCCCTACGCACTAGGGGTACCATATAATATTAGGAACTTACAGGGGCAACTGAAGTGGTGCCAATCGTGGTACAGTTTTGGGGAACGAGATCTGGCACCTGGTTAGCAGGAACCTAGTGCACTTACAGGACAAAACTACATCAGAGATCAGCCAAAAAGTGGGGGCCAACCATGTCAAAAGAGGCACTTTCCCACACTTGCAAACTGGTGTATCCTTATTGGACATCGATAGGGTTTCAGACCAAGCACCAGAACTCTGAAAATCACAAATGTCCACCAGGGTCCAAGGCCAATTGAATGGTTTCGCAGTCATTTGTCCAAGGTTTGCATACCTCGGGGGACACAATGTGGAACCCAGCTTCGGTATTAAAATCAGCGAAGTGTCTTCCAATGTTAACATTAGGCAGCTCCTGGGCCAGAGAGAGACAGGATGGTACCAGAGCTCCTTAAGGCTTTAGTATTGTTTCACGATGGGAGGGAACAAGTCCCTTTAACCTCTAATGGTCCGATTTGTAGCCAGCCAATCAGGGAGCTTCAGGTCGGAGGACCCAACTTTGGGTTTATGTATCCGAAATGGATGACAGGAGAAAAAGCTCCTTAATCCAACCGGATTCAATATATTTTTACATTTGGTCCTCAAGTCCAGATTCACGTCCATTTCGAGGCTAAAGATCCAGCTCGCTTTAATTTAATCGACTCGTGGCTTGATTTGAAGCCCACAAAAAACACACTTTCAAAAGCTCAACTTCACAAACACAACCGATGGATTTGTAGCAAATGAATCAAAGGCCCTTCCATGAGTAACGTTTGTTGTCATTTCGTTCAGCCTTTTTTCTGTAGATCTATTAGTAGCTTTTTCAATGGGAATTGAATGGAAAATGGCACTTGGCAGAAAGTAGCCAAGCCAAACCCAAATAGTTTTGTGCAGATTCACTGCACTGTCCCAAAGTTATTATATCTTCATATATTTATATTACATGGGATTCTGTAATCCCTGTATAAGAGGCAGCCTCATAGGGCCAGATGTACGACTGTAATTTGGACTGTAATTTGCGGTCGCAAAGGGGATTTTGGCCCCTTTGCGACCGCAAAATAGGTCTGCCCAATGTACTAACCCTATTTTGCGAGCCGCTAATCGATTAGCGACTCGCAAAATGGGGTTAGCGTCTCCCTATTAGGAAGGGCCGTGCCAAGAGCGTTCCTTCCTAATAGCAGGTCTAAAACCTATGTATGAATGTTCTGCGACCGCAATTGAAAAAGTTTTCCATTCGCAAACAGGAAGGGGGTCCCCAAGGGACCCCTTCCCCTTTGTGAATGGATGCACAAATAAGGCCAGTCAGGTTTTTATGGGTATTGCAGAGGGACTTAAAATGTATACGTTCTTTTATGGGTAACCAGTGAAGTAAGCTTAATCCCCCTTAGGGGGACGGCGCTCAGGTGGTTCACATCTTTCCTTGAAGGCCGCCGCCAGACGGTCTGGGTTTCCCAGAGCTCTGCCGAGATGCCGCCACTGGGAGTTGGGGTTCCACAGGGTTCTGTGTTGAGCCCCACGTTGTTTAACATCTTTATGTCCCCTTTGGCGGCCTTGGTGGAAGCATATGGGGCCCAGATCGTCTCCTACGCCGACGACACGCAGCTCCTCTTCACATGCGGGAAAGACCAGGAGTTTGATGGAGGGAGAATTCGGGACTGTCTCACATTGGTCTTTGACTGGTTCCAACGGAACAGTCTAAGGGCCAACTCAAGCAAGTCCGAGGTCCTATTCTTCGGTTGCGTTGCCGATCCGGAGTGGCAGCACTGGTGGCCGTCCGACATGAGCCCTCCTGCACAGTCTTCCTTGGTGGCTAAAAATCTGGGTGTCAAGCTGGACAACCAGCTGTCGCTGCGAACACATATTCTGGGTCTGGCTGGCACCTGTTATGGAATTTTGAAAATGCTCCGTAAATTCCTGCCCCTGTTGTCTGAGGAGCACAGGCTCTCGTCGGCTCTAGGCTAGACTATGCTAATGCCCTCTTTCTAGGCCTCCCTGATTACCTAGTTCAGCGCCTACAGGTGGTACAGAACTCTGCCGCCCGGCTATTTTTGGCCTGCGTAGACGAGCCCGAGCCTCCGGGCTGCTACAGGCGCTACACTGGCTGCCTATCCGGAAGCGGATCCAGTTTAAATCCCTGACCTTGATGCACAAAGCCTTGTTTGGATCAGGGGCTGGATACCTGCGGCGGAGACTGGCCTTTTATCGACCAGTCCGCTCCTTGCGTTCGGAATCCCTTTACAAAGCGGTGGTCCCTCGGGTGAGGAAGGCCCGCACGGGAGGGCGCTCTTTCAGCTGCAAAGCTCCCCAGCTGTGGAACTCGCTTCCTCTTTCGCTGCGCAGCACTGCCAATTTGTTCCAATTCAGGAAGAGCCTGAAGACCTGGCTTTTTAATCTTTAGGCTGTTCTTACTGTTTCAGTTTCAGTTCTTTTCCTATTCTTTTTGCTGTATTGTGTTATTTTTATTCTGAGTTGCAGGTGGAAAGCGCCGGGACACTCTTTTCGAGTAGCCGTGCGCTATACAAGAGCGTTATAACATAACATAACATAACAATGCTGGTTTGGCTGAGGTGCGGTTGTTCGTGCCCGTCAGAAGTCTGGCCGCAGAGTTCTGGACCACCTGGAGCTTGTGGATCACCGAGATGGGGGCTCCCAAGTAGATGGCGTTGATATAGTCGAGCCTGGATAAAATCAGGGCTTGGACTAGAATCTTTTTAGCATTCCCAGGCAGCTGGGGAAGAATTTTCTGGATAGATCTTAGCAGGCCAAAGCAAGTGGCCGCTGTTTTTCTGGCTTGAACTTTGAACGTAAGCTCATGGTCCAACCAGAGTCCCAGAATCTTGATTTCATTTTTTGGAGTAGGTCCTGGTCCCATGCAAGGTGGCCATAGAGTGGAAGCATCGAAAATTGCCTGATTGCCTAATAGCATGAGCTCGGTTTTGTCACCATTGAGTTTGAGTTGAGACTGACTCATCCAATTGGCGACTTCTTCCAGACAGGAACTTAGGTTAGTGGGGCACAGTTCTACTTGACTTAAGGAGACCACGAGCTGTGTGTCGTCGGCGTAGCTGACCAATTGAATTCCGAAGGGAGCCACTATCTCGGCCAGCGGAGACATGTATACGTTAAAAAGCGTAGGGCTAAGGGAGGAGCCCTGAGGAACCCCACACTGCAATGTTTTGGGTGAGGAGTGAGAATTCCCTTCAAATACCTGAAAGTACCTTTCCTGCAAGAACGATTCCAACCAGGAAAGGGCCTTTCCTGAGACTCCTAGACTGTTTAGGCGAGGTAGGAGGATACGGTGATTCACCGTATCAAAGGCCGCACTGAGGTCCAGGAGGATGATAGCCACAGTACCTCCCGCGTCCAGGATCCTTCTGGACTCCTCTACCACTTTTAAGAGTGCTGTCTCCGTGTCTTGTCCCAGACGGAAGCCAGTCTGGGAGGGGTGGAGGAGATTGAAGGTTTCCAGGTAAGAGGACAGTTGGCGGTTGCCGATACCAGGGAGGAGAGATATTGGACGATAATTAGATAGTTCTTCGGGGTCAAGATGGTGGACAAAAAGTTGCTAATTCTTCACAACGGGATCCCGTTGCGTCTGGGACAGAGGGGGGATCTGGGGTCTTCAGAAGGGATTTTTACAATCCTAAAGATCTCTTTTGGTGCGTTAGGGGAGGAGATGATTTTCTCTGCATTGAAAGCAGTCTTAGCTGCCTTCAGAGCAGATTTATAGACGTTGATAGAGGCCCTGTATTTGGTTTTTTTTCCGAACTATAGTCTTTCCTCCATTGTCTTTCCTTTCTTTTGCAGCCCTGCTTAAGTTTACGGAGTTCAGGGCCAAACCAATGGTCTTTACATCTGGCCCTAATTTCTTTATAATCAGCAACTTTAACGCAGCGAGTCGCTCATTAAAAAGAAAAGACATCAGAACTCGACTATTATAAGTTACTAGCAGCCCGTCCCGACGTTGTCCGGGTATGAATTGCTGCTGGCCAGTAGTATATTGTTTTGTAGTATTTTGTTTTGATAGCATTTCTTATCTGTGACAGGCCTGCGAAACGCTCCGATTCACAGTGCAATGCTGATGCACTTAAGAGTGCGCGTTAAGTAGTGTGTGAACTCGAGTTTCCCTACTTTATTTTTCCTTGCAATATCATATAGCTTGAACTCGACAACTTGGTATGAGCACAATTTACATTACAGAAAAACACATTCATTTGTGGTAGGCACGGGGAGACAAAGCAATTTGCCTGGAATCACAGGATGTTGAGCTGATGCCGAGATTCGAACGTAGCTCCCCAGCTCTAAAGTTTGCAATTCTAGAACTTGTGGTGGGAGGTGAGTCTAAAAGTGTATGTCGGTGCTGGTCATCAATGAGAGAGACCTGTGCATTTTCAAATGGGTGGTGAAAAAATATGAGTATGTTGCTGGAGATGTGTGTCGCCATGCCGCCATGTACTTACCGGGGGAGGGTAAACACCCATTATTCCGCAACTTTCTTTCCGCATACCATCACTCCGCATACTTTCATTACGAAAGTACCAAGACTCCGCAATGCCATTATAACGCATGGCATTACATTTTATATGCTTTTACCCCGCATACATTTACAACGAAATTCGTTGTAAATGCATGAATGGTAAAAGCATGCTTTTTTTTAATGTTCGGATAAGGTAAGTATGGGTATAGGGGTATATGTTTTGGGGTACTGATGTATAAGTTTTGGGGTGTTTGGGTATTTTAAGGGTTAAGATATAGTTTTGGGTTATGGGGTACAGGGGTAATTTTAGGGTTTAGGGATAGGTATGGGTTTTGGGGTACAGGGGTTTGTTTAGGGTTCAGGGCTAGGTTTGGGTTTTGGGGTATAGGGGTATTTTTAGGGTTATGGGGTAGATTTGGGTTTTGGGGTACAGTGGTATTTTAAGGGTTCAGGGCTAGGTTTGGGTTTTGGGGTACAGGGGTATTTTTAGGGTTCAGGGCTAGGTTTGGGATTACAGGGGTATTTTTGGGTTCAGGGTTAGGTTTGGGTTTTGGGGTACAAGTTTATTTTTAGGGTTCAGGGCTAGGTTTGGGTTTTGGGGTACAGGGGTATTTTTAGGGTTCAGAGGTAGGTTTGGGTTTTGGGGTACAGGGGTATTTTAAGGGTTCAGGGCTAGGTTTGGGTTTTGGGGTACAGGGGCATTTTAGGGTTCAGGGGTAGGTTTGGGTTTTTGGGTACAGGGGTATTTTTATGGTTCAGGGCTAGGTTTGGGTTTTGGGGTACAAGGGTATTTTTAGGGTTCAGGGGTAGGTTTGGGTTTTGGGGTACAGGGGTATTTTTAGGGTTTAGGGATAGGTTTGTGTTTTGGGGTACAGGGATGAAAGATGTAGCCGAGTGGATGAAGAACAGCCGCTTGAAACTCAACTCAGACAAGATGGAAGTCCTCATCCTGGGACCATCTTCCTCCGCCTGGGACGACTCCTGGTGGCCCCCTGCCCTGGCAGCGCACCCAAGCCAACGGACCACGCACAAAACCTGGGCTTCATCCTGGACTCCTCCCTCTCAATGACCAGACAAGTCAACGCCGTCTCATCATCTTGTTTCAACATCCTACGCATGCTCCGAAAGATCTTCCGATGGATCCCCACCGAAACCAGGAAGACGGTCACACAGGCACTAGTCACCAGCCGACTGGACTACGGAAACACCCTCTACACCGGAACCACAGCCAAACTTCAGAAGAGACTCCAACGCATCCAGAACGCCTCCGCACGACTCATCCTGGAAATCCCCCATCACAGCCACATCTCCGGACACCTGAGAGACCTGCACTGGCTCCCAGTCAACAAGAGAATCACGTTCCGACTCCTCACCCACGCACACAAGGCTCTCCACGACCTGGGCCCCAGATACCTCAACAACCGCCTGACCTTCTACACTCCCACCCGCCAGCTTCGTTCGACCAGCCACGCCCTTGTTCCACGCATCCGAAGAGCCACCATGGGAGGAAGATCCTTCTCCTACCTGGCGGCCATGGAACTTCCTCCCCATCCACCTCCGTCAGACCCAGGACCACCTCTCCTTCAGGAAGCAACTCAAGACCTGGCTGTTCGAGCTGTAGCAGACCCCCTTCCCCAGCGCCTTGAGACCCTCCGGGTGAGTAGCGCGCTATATAAATTTTCTGATTGATTGATTGATTAGGTATATTTATAGGGTTAAGATGGGTTAGTGTTTAAGGGTGTTGGGGTATTTTAAGGAGTAGGGGTGGGTTATGATTATGGGGTGCAGGGGTATTTAAAGGGAGCAGAGTGGGATTAGCACACGATATGAGACATGGCATGAAGGGCGGAACGTACCACACGCCCCCAGCGTTTGTCACGCCCCCAGCACACGCCCACAGCCCAACGCAGACACGCCCACAAGGGACTACTTTGCTGGCACGGTTCTTTTACCTTTTAAATGTATATGGTGGGCGTCTGCATAGCCTATGTCCTTCTGCTGCAACTGCCCTTTCCAACGCTGTATTGGGTGTTGTGATTGGTGCTGTGGTTCCTGAGATTACCCGCCTCAAATGTTTGGGCTCTCTCTTTATTATATTAGTATAGATTACCATCGAGTTCTGAGGTCAATGCCTGCTGCAAGACCCAGAAGCCAGGGTGAATGGCAGGTCAGGTCATGAAACACATTAGAAATGGGGGTCTCTAGTTGGCAATGGGTGGCACCAATGTCCAAATAGGGACCCTTCTTCCTGAGTCAGGGCAACCCTGTGGTAACGTAGCACAAGCAGTTAGGCCTATCGCAGAGGCAGTGTGTGAAGCATTTAGGACCATGCACAATAAGGCAGTAACGACACCACAAAAGGACACAACTCAAGTAGGAAGAGAAAAATAATATCTGTATCTACGGTTTAACTCAAGATTCTCAAAGCGTTTTAACAAGCTACAATGCACGTAAACCAGTAGGGACTCGAAAAGGCAATAACGTATTCACCAGACGGGACACTGACTGAGTTCAAGGCCGGGGCCTGCGCGATGCATTGCACACCAGATACCTGCATTTGAAAGGGAACACAGCACGCAGCTTCTCAAAGAAGCGGAGACGGTGACAGGCGGACTCCCAGCGACCACAAGTCGTGGCTGCAGGGGTCCGCAGCGTGCACCCACAGTGATTCGGGCACAGGCGGGCTCTCAATGGCAGCAGCACGCGGCAGCGGCGGCCCGGAGATAGCAATGACTCTCATCTTGCAGCTCCGTGGTGGGCACACTGCGGCAGCAGCTCTCTCTTAGCTGCGGCGGCCCACAAGATAATAACGACAATCCTTAACAATAGTGAACAAGATGCGGGCAAACAGCGGCGGCAGCTCTCCCTTAGCTGCGACAGCCCACAGGACAAATCACGATGAGGCAACATTGGCAAAGGTGCGGGCGCTCAGCGGCAGCAGCTCTCTTAGCTGCGACAGCCCACCGGACAAATCACGATGAGGCAACATTGGCAAAGGTGCGGGCGCTCAGCGGCAGCAGCTCTTTCTTAGCTGCGGCGGCCCACAGGACAGATCACAATGATGTAAAGTTGGAGAAGGTGCGGGCACTCGGGGGCAGCAGCTCTCTCTTAGCTACGGCGGCCCACAGGATGAAGGATGGTCTCGACCAGGCTGGCACAATGGTGGGCACTCAGTGGCTACAGTTCTCTCTTAGCAGCAGGGGGCCACACAGATTCAGCGAATGTTCTGAAGGATCAAATTCAGACGGGCTCTGAGCGACGGCGGCTCTCTCTTAGCTGCGGCAGCACACACAAATTCAGCGAAGGTTCAAGAGGTTCAAATTCAGGCGGGCTCTCAGCGGCGGCAGCTCTCTCTTAGCTGCAGTGGCCCACACAGATTCATTGAAGGTTCCCAGTCCGCGTTCCTCACAGTAGAAATAGAGGCTCCGCATTGCTCGACGGAGGCCTCACCTGCAAGCAGAATTCCTCGAACAGGAATTTCGACAGCTGACGGGGTGAAATCTAATGTTCCTGTGACTACAGCAGGAGGTGCTCTTGTTTCAGGCCCTCAGGTAGTTTCTTCAGCAAGCTTGGTGAAAGTTTCAAAAGTCTTTTCCTCTGTTCACTCGGAAAGAGTTTTGTCTTGACAACCAGAAGGATAACACCTGGACAAGGTTCCAGCGCAGCGTTTTATACCTAAAAAGTCTTTGTTCTCTAAAGCCACAAATCACTCAATCCAGTCAGAATAAGTATGGTGGGGTCAGGGAGCACTTGGTTTACGAGGCGACATCCTGCCCTTTCAGAATGCGGGTGTCTGCTATCAGACGCCTAGTGGGGGGGTGGAGCCATCATTCACCTTGCCAGGCACGGCCTTGCTCAGATAAAAGAGTCACCCCTCCCCTGCTCTGAATACCGATCTCTCTCTCTCCAGCCAGGTCTGACCCAGCTGGCCCTGCTGCTCCAAAACCAGACGGCCAATAGACATACTCGCAAAGCCTACAGGAAAGCTCAGGCAAGAGAATACAGCGCTCCAGAAGAGCCATTTTCGAACTTGGAATATATAAATGGTTCTTACTAAAAGGTGTATCTCACTGTCCTGAGCATAAACATATCAAACTCAAAGTTACTATCAGGTTCTGAGGGTTGGATAGGATTATAGAAGGTAATCCTCAACCTGCCCATTCTGGCCTATGAGAACAGATAGCTTCACAATAGTAACAGTGAAATGGAAGGTAACTCGCCATTAGAACATGCTATACAGACCTAGGCATTATGGTTATCCTAATTCGTACAGTCATCTTTACAAGGGGAGCATTCGTGCTGTGGCACTGATTAGCAGTGGCACAGCGTCCAGTGCATCTAAATCCCGCCAACATAAAAGATACCTGGGACCCAGTGGCCCCAAACCTGACCTGTCCTTCCAGTGGTCCAACAAAGGGGCCCAGCCTCCAGCCGTAGGCAGCCAGAGGTTGACCCTGAGAGCACAGTGCAACTCAGGAAAGAAAGGCATACATGGTGGATAGTGATTGGAGGAAGCTGAGCCCAACATTAGTGGAGCCTCACTTCAGTACTCCACCCCAGCACCAGCCTTTTACTTTGCCAAAACACACCACAGGTAGAGATTCCCTATGGTGGAGACCCTCTGATACCCTTAGGGTGAGGGATTGCTTAGTGGACCATGAAACAGGGTGTAACCATGCTAGTGCAGGTACTTCCTTATATGGCCACTTAGGTAATATAGGCGTAACTGGACAAGGATAGCCTTATCTTCTTTCGTTTGGGGGGGGGGGGAGGGGGTTGTGTAGGAAGGTGGATATCTGACTATATGGTTACCCCAACCTTTTGCCTAGTGTTTTGCTGGTTTTCGACTTAGTTGGTCTGGGATCCTGCTATTCAGGGCCCCAGGCTATCTGCTCTCCCTAAAAAATGGACTCCATGTACTTTAGGTACATACCAGATTGGTTACTGGGTCACCCTTGTGAACCCTTGTATAGTGTACCATAGGTACCCAGGGCATAGGTGCATCCAAGGCCTACCAGGGGCTGCAGCATGCACTATGCCACCCCTGGCTGGCCCTACAAACTGACACCACAGGCTGATCACTCGGCTTGGGTAAGGTGGTGTGATCACCCCTTACTTAGATATAGTATATCTATATCTACCTTATATATAGACACATGTGCACCTATAACTCACTCCTATGGCAGGCCTTATCGATCCTTGAGGCAGAGTGCTTGGCTTTACGTGAGAGGGTGCCCTGGTATGAGCTAAGCCCCTCTGCAGCTTTCAGAACCATCTCCTTATAGCTGTTCTATGATATAGCCATACCATATACTCTTAAGTGCATTATAATCCTCGCGGTTAATGCTAACTTTGGTTTGGCTTTATCAAAACATGTCGTGTAATGTGTCAAACACTTTGGAATACTACCAGTTCTGGTGGTGGGGGTAGCATTCCACTCTTCTAGAGGGAGAAGACATGTAGTTACTGCTAACCCTGGTTAAAGTAAAACAGAGCCTCAGCATCACAAAATGGATGCTGCTGCCACAGACACAAGTCTGACCTCCTGCTGCTGGACAAAACTCCGGCAGGGGAGGCCTGAACAATAGGTTTCCTGTCAAGGGAGGTGCCAGCACCTCCCCAGACAGGGTTTTGTGTATTGGGGCAGGGAGGGCTGCATCAGCAGATGCTTTTCCAGACACTGCCTGGGGCACACAAGGTGCTCCATGCATAGCTCGGTTCAAGCCAGTTGCTGGGGCACTCCATCCCCGTTCTGTCACGAAACTGGACAAAGGGAAAGGGGTGTACCCACCCCCTTCCCAGGTCCACCCATAGGAGGGACCTAGCAAGTAATCCAGCCCCTTAACTCAGTATAAGTATAGGAGCTGTGTCCCCAGGACTTTAGATTATCCTGGAATGAAACTTTGATACAGAACTCTTGGACCTTCGACATTCTATACTGACTAGAAGACGGAAGACATCTCCCTTGTGGTCAAGGAGTGACCACCCTGTGCAAACAGGTACCACCAGTAACTTGCCGGTCTGCTTTGTCGACGCTCCCGCCGGAACCCGAAGACTTAGCTACACAGAAACTGGACTTCCATACTTCTCTGACTCCGACCCACATCCACAGAAAAGCTGAGACCCGTGGCGGACACGAGAGACGTGGGACAGGACACCCTGGACAGCCTGCATTTTGCTAACTGCATCGACTTCTGAGGTAACTCGAAGTTGTGCATTGGGGTACGCGAAGCCATAGACCTGAGCATCATTTGCACCGAAGCTCAGCCCTCCACACTCCACGAGTGCAGCGTGGGGCCTGCTCTTGCATTTCAGCTCGACATGTCTTCCCGGGTCCTAGTCCGTTGGCTAGTGAGCCCCCTGAAGACTTTCTTTTGAAACCAAACTGCTTTCCTGGTTGCTCCAGGCTTGCTCAAGCTTCCCTGCAAAGGAGAAGCTCCCCAGACCTTGCTGGTCTGCACCGAAGCCAATTTTCACTTCCTGCGTGGGTTGCGTTTGCCGTGGCTTGTTGGGTCCAATCCGGATACTGACACCGCAGTCAACTAGATCCTTCATGGGACAGCTCGAATCCAGCTGCTGGTCGTCCTTGACACCTCCTGGTCCTAGTGGCTACAGAGACAAGCTTCACCTCTTCACCTGAGATCATTACGACATTGCCTGGTTCCTTCCTGGTCATTGGCTAGTGACCCAGACTCTGTCCCCTCTGCTTTCAGGTTCTTCAGATTTGCGATCCACTCTTGGATCCACCCGGACACTTTTCCTCTGGTCGCCTGCAGAACTTCTTTGCAGATCTCCATGGAAAACATAGACGAAACCCGACACCAAAAGGCATCTATGCACCCGGCTTCCCTGGGTGAGGTAACACGAGTACTTCGGTGCTCCAGTGGGTCTTGACTCTCGAAGTGTCTGTTGGACTTGGCCCTTCTGGCAGGTTCACCCCTGAACTTTTTGCCTTGAATTATAGTGATTTCTGGTCTTTGCGCACTTTGACACTGTGGCGCAGTGTAAATTGCGTGCGCTCCCTGAGTGCGTATGTGAGATAGGCCTGCCCTCCCATAGGAATGCATGGGGAATGTCTATGACCCTTGTAGTTCCTGATGCGTGAGGTGTGCATGCTCGAGTTTGGTATGTGCAAACTCGTGTGATTGAATGCTTCGCAATGATGTATGTGGCATGATTGTGTCGTGTACGGAAGTGCCACTTCTAGGAGTTGGCATATTAGTGTAAAATATGTCTGGCGTGTGATTGGCTGGAGCTGGCTGGGATGCCAGGCTCCATGAGTCTGTGTGGGTCTGCCCCGGTGGTGAATGGAGAGATTAACATGCTGATGTGAGGGAGGGGCTGCACCTGTGTCCTGAATGAGGCTGGGTTTTCCCCACACAATGCTGGATCCGCCCCCTGTGGTGCGTCTAACGACCCTAGCCCTGCCAGTGAATAGAGTGAGGGGCTGAGCCCATCACAGCACTCACAAACCAGCTGCGCCTGGTTTTGCCCCCCCACCCTGCACCTTTAGACAAAGGATTTGTCTGTATAAAAAGAGGCTGTGACCTCTTGAAAAATGTTCTGTTCCAGGATCCTGATAGGAGGGAGCTGCTGCTGGTGGGGCCCAGGAGGGACCGCCATGGGGGCTGTCTCCTGCCCTGTGCGCTGGCCCCTGGGCCCTGCATGCCCCTCCTGATGCCCAGGACCTTCTGCTGTGCCTTTGTCCTTGCCCCAGGGCTGTGGCTGCCCCTAGCGCTTGAGAGCGCTGTAATTGCTACTAGCGCCGTGAGCGCTTTATTTCTAGCCCTGGGCAGAGCGCTGTCTTTTTCCCTCTGAGGGAAGCGCTCATGCCCTTTGTCTGCCTGAGTGCTTCGTGTGCACTCTTATCTTATTGGCGGGTACCACCCCGATTATGGCGCCCTGAGCGAGTGCCCACCTCGCTTTAGAGTTTAATTGAAGCCGGTGCCCACCCGGCATTTGCCCCGCAAAGTGCACAAAATTGTCCCTGTTGCCGCCCGGCCGCGGCCAGGAAGTCAGGCAGGCCGCGGGCGGGACACCATGTGACATCATTTCCCGGGCCACGCTCTGATTGGCTGCCGGCCCGGGATTTCCTTGTGACGTCACTCCCCGGGCCGCGCTGGGATTGGCTGCCGGCCCGAGGAGTTTCCGAGGTGCCGCCAGGAGAGTGAAAAAGAAGCAGGTAGCGGCGGGAGCCTACTCCACGCGCCTGCATGGCCGAAAGTAAAAATGCATCATGTGTTTTCCTTCCTTACACCGCTGAATGTATGTTATGCATCATGTGTTATGTGCTTATACCCCTACAGGTATTGTGATACTTAGGTGGTTGTTTTCTTGCTAGTACAGGTGGTGCTAGTGAGGTCCCGGTTCCCTGCGTGACCTGTTCTTAAGGTGGTTAGGATTGCATAGGTGGTACTTACCGGTTACCAGTGATTACTGGTTGTGTGCGTTATGTTCTATTTTATGCTACAGTGATTTGTATTCTAAGTTCTAAAAGTGCTGATTCCTGACAGTGGTCCAGGTGGCCCTGTCTTGTACATATACCCTGTAAATTCTGCCCGTGCCTGTTGGCACATTTTAAAGTGTGTGTTTTATCTAATGTGGTTTGGTATAATACAAAGGCTATTTTTATATATAACCTTGTGTGGAGTTTCCTTTGTGGTGGGCCTTGGGTGTTGTTGCTGGGGGTGCGTGCGCAAATACTTAACTCACATCGCCTCCAAGTTTAGCCTTGCTGCTCGCGCCACGTTACCTAGAGCGTGAGCAGGGGTTATCTTGGCGTGTAACTCCCTTGCCCTGACTTAGGAGTGGTGGTCTCTGACTGACTTTGGCGCATGCCCTGGCCAGCCAGGGATCAATCAATCAATCACTCAATCAGGAGTTTGTTAAAGCGCGGCTACTAACCCGTAAGGGTCTCAAGGCGCTAGGGGTGGGGGGGAGGTGCAGGTTCCATTCCATCAAGGAGGGGGTCTGTCGAAGAGCCAGGTTTTGAGGTTTCTTGCAAAGATGGGGAGCGATGTTGTCTGTCTGAGGTGGAGCGGAAGGGCGTTCCATGCTTTGGCCGCAAGGAAGGAGAAGGAGCGGCCTCCCGATCTGGTCTTTCTGGTGCGGGGGACCACGGCGTAGGAAAGCTGGGCTGATCGTAGGGTCCTTTGGGGTGCGTGGAATTTGAGTCGGCTGTTCAGGTATGCTGGTCCGGTGCCGTGGAGGGCCTTGTGTGCGTGGGTGAGCATCTTAAAGGTGATTCTCGCCTCGACGGGGAGCCAGTGGAGTGTGCGCAGGTGCTGGGAGATGTGGCAGTGTTTTGGTAGGTTCAGGACCAGTCTTGCGGCGGCGTTCTGGATGTTCTGTAGCTTGCAGATGAGGTTTTTGTTTATTCCGGCGTAGAGTGCGTTGCCGTAGTCGAGTCTGCTGGTGACCAGGGCGTGAGTGACTGTCTTTCGGTGTTCGAGGGGGATCCATTTGAAGGTCTTACGAAGGAGGCGGAGGGTGTGGAAGCAGGAAGATGAGACGGAGTTGATCTGGCGGTCCATTTTGAGCTCGGAGTCCAGGATGATTCCCAGGTTACGAGCGTGGTCTGTGGGGGTTGGCGGGTTTCCGAGGGCGGTGGGCCACCAGGTGTCGCTCCAGGCATTGGGGTTTGGGCCCATGATGAGTACTTCTGTTTTGTTGGTGTTTAGTTGTAGGCAGCTGTTTTTCATCCATTTGGCGTGGGCTTCCATGCCTTCTCGAAAGTTGCGTCTGGCGGTGTTGGGCTCGTTGGATAGGGAGAGGATGAGCTGGGTGTCGTCTGCATATGACACGATGTTGAGTCCGTAGGTTCTGACGATGGGGGCAAGTGGAGCCATGTAGACGTTGAAGAGCGTCGGGCTGAGGGAGGAGCCCTGGGGGACTCCGCAGGTGGTAGGTGGGGGGTCCGAGAGGAAAGGGGGGGGGAGTCTGACCCGCTGCGTCCTGCCGGAGAGGAAGGAGCAGATCCAGTCGAGGGCCTTGTCCTGGATTCCTGCATCGTAGAGTCTGCGTATTAGGGTGCGGTGAGAGACTGTGTCGAGCGCTGCTGATAGGTCGAGGAGGATGAGGGCTACTGTTTCTCCTTTGTCCAGTAAGGTGCAGATGTCGTCTGTTGCGGCGAGGAGGGCGGTTTCCGTACTGTGGTTTTTTCTGAAGCCGGATTTGGAAGAGTCGAGGATGTTGTGTTCTTCAATGAATGTGGCGAGTTGGCTGTTGATGGCTTTCTCGATGACTTTCGCTGGGAACGGGAGCAGGGAGATGGGTCTGTAGTTTTTGAGGTCGGTGGGGTCCGCTGAGGGTTTCTTTAGGAGGGGGTTGACCTCGGCGTGTTTCCAGTCGTCGGGGAACGAGGCCACGGAGCGTTGATGGTTATGTGGAGCATGGGTGCGGTGGTGTTGGCGGCTCTGTTGTAGATGTGGTGGGGGCAGGGGTCCGTGGTGGCCCCTGAGTGGATTGACTTCATTGTCTTCAGTGTGTCTTCGGTGGTGAGGGCTGTCCAGTCATTAATCGCTGGTTTCCGGGTGTCGGGGGTGGTTGGTGAGGGTTCAGTGTGTTGGTTGTCTTCGTCGAAGTTGTCGTAGATGCTCTTGATTTTGTGGTGGAAAAAGATGCTGAGTTTGTCGCAGAGGTCTTGTGAGGGAGGGATGTCAGTAGACTCGCTGGTGGGTTGGCCGAACTCCTTGATGATGCTGAAGAGTTCCTTGCTGTTGTGTGCGTGGGTGGAGATTCTGTCTTCAATCGCTTTTTTCCTAGTTTCTCTGATGAGTTGATGGTGGGCGTTGGTGGCGGCTCTGAAGTTGTTGTGGGCTTCTGTGGATTTGGTGTTTCTCCAGGCCTTTTCGAGGCGGCGGCATGTGCGCCTGGACTCTCGAAGTTCGGTGGTAAACCATCTGGCTTTCTTGGCACGGGTATTGTTGTTTTTCTTGAGGGGGGCTATGGTGTTGGTGTTGTCCGAGATCCATCTAAGCAGGGTTCGGGCTGCGGTGTTAGGGTCGTCGTTTTCCGCGATGGTTGGGGTGGAGTTGTTGAGTGAGGAGGTGAGCTGGTCATCGGTGATTTTGGTCCAGTTTCTTTGTGGAAGCAGGTGCTGGTGTCTCTGGATGGTGGGTGTTCTGAAGGTGAAGTGGACGCAACGATGGTCGGTCCATGGGAGTTTGGTGGTGTGGCTGAAGGTGATGGAGTTTCCTGTAGTGAAGAGGGGGTCGAGGGTGTGTCCTGCTGAGTGCGTGGGCTCGGTCACGATCTGGCGGAGTCCAATGTTGTGGAGGTTGTCCAGGAGGCATGTGGTGTTGGGGTCCAGTTGATTGTCGAGGTGGAAGTTGAGGTCTCCCAGCAGGGTGTAGTTGGTGGATGCGATGGCCTGCGGGGAGATAATGTCCTTGATGGAGTTGGCCAAATGTCCGCGGGGTCCAGGGGGTCGGTAGATGAGGGTTCCTCGGAGGGCGGCGGTGGGGCTGGCCAGTATCTTGAAGTGAAGGTGTTCCATCAGTTCTGTGGACTCGGAGGCTGGATTTGTGGACGATGGCGATTACTCCTCCTGGGTGGGTGGGGTGGTCCTTCCTGGAGATCTTGTATCCTTGGGGGATGGCGGTGGCGATGTCCGGTCCCGAGGTGGTGTTGGTCCAGGTTTCGGTGAAGAATGCTAAGTCTGGGGTGGTGCTGTCGAGGAGGTCCCAGATTTCTGTGGCGTGTTTGTGGAGGGATCGGACGTTGAGGAGGATGCATTGCAGGGTCTTCGGTGCGGTTGTGTTCTTGTGGGCGGGTTGTGCTGGATCCGTGTTCTTGGTGGTGCTGCAGGTGTGCCGGCAGCGGTGACAGCTGAAGGGTCCATGGGTGTCGACTGGTGATGCTAGCTTGCAGTTGTTGTTGCAGCCTGGGTTGAGTGGGTGGAGTGCTGCTGGGTCATAGCGTTGGCGAGCGGAGGTCCAGGGTTCCTGGTGCTGGTCGCGGACGGGTCGCAGACGGGCGCAGACGTGCTTGTCTTTGACGCGCCTTCGGTGCACCAGCGGCGCGGCCGCACAGTGGCGCGGCCGCACAGTGGCCGCCATTAAGTAGGGGTCGGGGAGGGCTGGACAGCTGGGAGGCGGGAGTGGGGAGGGGAGGGGAGCTGGATTGGGCCGGTCGCGCTGGGGGGGGGGGGGAGGGGCCGCGGGGGCAAGAGGAGAAGGAGTGGGTGGGACTGCGTGTCTCCAGGTGCTCGAAACCCAGTGTCAGGACCTGGAATGTTTCTGAAGGGAACGTCAGGTCAGGGGCCTAGGCTGTACAAATAGGTCATTTGAGGAAGATCTCCCAGAGTGTTTGAAGAATGTGGAACATCAGTGAACAGGGTTTCAGTAGTTCTGGTGTGTGGCAGTACCGCTCCAGTTGGGAGGGTGCAGAAGTCCAGATAGAGGGGTGCGAGGGGGATAGGTTCCCCAGTGGAGTAACCAGTGGGTCAGGGGCCAGCCAGAAGGGTTGTGTCGCCAAGGAGTGACCATGGTGATGCCACTTCTGTCCTGAGTGTCAGGCAGACTAGTACACAACTCAGTAGTTAGGTGTCACCCTCAAGGAAGTCCTGGTGCACCAGGCAACTGACCGAAGGGGTACGTCCCTCGGTTGGAGAGCCAGTAGCCGGTGTGTCCGGATCTGGACGTGAGGGCAACTGTACGTAGTGTCCTGGAGTTACAAGAAGGAACTCCTGCCTGAAGAGAAGGAACCGGGTAAGCTGTATGGGGGATTGACCTGCAGTGGTTGCCTTGCTGCTGAAGGAGGAGAGAATTTGAATCCCAGGTGGTAAACCAGTTAAGGGAGCTGTGACTCCGTCATGACCACCCTGGTGTCCTTTTTTTATTTTTTTTATTTTTTTTTATTGTTGAGGCACAAAGAACACATGACAATACACATTGCAGAACTGGTTTTTAAACCCGAAAAGAAAAAACAGACTTTGCAAGAAAGTAGCATTGCACATCCCTATAGACAATCTAATGATAGGCACTTATGTAGCGGTTTACAAAATAGAGATCAATATCAGCAACAATGACAACAGCACACAGATCCATCAATACCCCATGGCACAATACATCTTTAACCGACCCATTCAGCCACCGGCGCCCAAATCCTAGCTGCTAATTGCCGGCTCCTCCCCCTTTACAAGAAAATACAGAGAATTCTAACCTATGCAGGGCTAACAATCTTGCTCGCCATTGTACAAATGTTGGGGCTTCCGCAGACAACCACTGAGATGTAATACATAGACGTGCCTGGGACATGGCAATGAAAAGAAAAGCTGATTTATAAAAAGAATGAGCACTGGCCAAGCTATTGCCCACATCAACCCCGAATATGACCAATGCTGGAGTCAATATGCAATTTATCCTAAGTACGGAGTTGATAAAATGCTCGATGTCATCAAAAAACCCTGCTAATACTGGACATGTGTATTATGTCCGCGGTTGTTGAATTACAACGAGCACAAGTATTGCCCTTCCTAGACCCCATTTTGCAATTTTCATTGGCGTGTAGTAAAGATCTAACATGGCCATATAGCTTTGGGTCTTCAACGAGCCTGATTCAATGACCTTACTGGCAAATTCCATTACCGGGACTACGTCAATACCTGTCCGTCTTAATTTAGTTTCCCACTTGGCATTTTGTACTGCCAAGTCATCGGGAAAAGTTGATACTATGTATTGATAAAGTACCCCTATTCTACTCCTTTTCCCAATTATCTCAATATTTGGCAGCTTATTAAATATAGCTGGTAAGGTCTTCGATTGTTTATAGACAAAGCTTTGTATTTGCAAGTATTTAAAAAAGTCGCGCTGGGGTAGTTTATATTTGTTCCTGATGTCACTGTATGTTAAAAGTTGCCCATCCTCCACTAGGTCACACAGCATATAGGCACCCTTCCTTTGCCAACCAAGCATTACTTGGTCTTGAAAAATGCTAGGAAACACTCTACTGCTTTTAAATGGTGTATAAAGATTCAAATTTGGGACGTCTAAATGTTTCCTGATTTTCCACCAAATAGAACACGCAGTAATCAGAACTTTGAAGCGTGTCCTTTTATAATAGCTAGGCTCCAAAACTTCCAACAGTATACCCTTGGCTGCTTCACCTAGTCCTAACTCATATATAGTAGGTTGATTAGCCATCGGAACAATCGCCCTATCTCCACATATCAGCACTGCCATAGTTTGCAGCATTGCTGCCCAATAATACATAACCAGACTGGGAACCGCCCAGCCCCCCCTATCTCGGGAAAGATACATCCACTTAGCCGCTTGTCGCGATCGCCTGTATCCCCACAGAAACCTGCTACACACCCTCTCTGCCTTAATTAAACTATTTTGAGAAAATAACAACGGAATAGTTCTAAACAAGTATAAAAATTTCGGGAGTACTATCATTTTGAGGACACTACAGCGTCCATACAAGGATAAATGTAGATTGTCGAGTCTCTCAAGTTTAGTGTTGACTGCTTCTATCGTTGGGAGGATATTTAGATCCGGAATCCTATCTTCTATAGAGCTTATCCGTACCCCTAAATACGTAGCTTCAGATACAACTGGGTCATCAGATATAGGCATGTCGGGAGTCTGAACCACCTGCGTCTTTGAAACACTGAGCTTATAACCCGACACCGCTCCAAACTAATAAGATAATTCCTTCAATGCCAAAAACGCAGATGGAACATCGGATGTTATCACAACTATATCGTCTGCGTATGCTAGCAGAATGTAGCTGATGCCACCAGCCCTAATTGGAACTATAGCCTGATTGGCCATAATTTTAGAGAGAAACGGATCTATATATAGGGCAAACAGCAGGGGTGAGCAGGGACACCCCTGCCGTGTGCCCCTAGTGATAGAGAAGAAGTTAGTCTGCTGCCCTGAGATACGCAGTTGGGCCCTTGGGGAATAATACATAGCAGAAACTGCATGTATAAATCCATCTGGAAAACCCTTCCATCTAAGTACTGCCCACATAAACCCCCAGGAGACCCTGTCGAACGCCTTCTCAGCGTCCAACAGGATCAACCCGAGGGTCGATTTTGTAACATGTGCCCAGTCTAACAATGCAATGGAGCGTCTTACATGGTCCGCTGTGTCCCTGCCTGGAATAAATCCATGTTGATATATGGAGACCAGCGGAGTGATCACTTGCGCAAGTCGACAAGCCAAGATTTTAGAACAGACTTTCGAATCTCCATTGATTAATGATATCGGCCTGAATGATGACGGCAGCAGCTCTGGTTTCCCGTTTTTCTTGAACAAAACTATAGTTGCATTTTGCCATGATTCCGGCACTATGCCCTTCTGTGCTGCCCTTAGGACCCCAAAGTAAAAACCTTTAATCTCGTCCAGAAATTTTTTATAGAATTCCAGGGGAACCGCGTCTGGGCCGAAGGCCTTGCCGTTAGCTAAAGATTTAACAGCCAATTCCAACTACTCCATTTGGATGGGAGAACCCAAAAATTCAGCCTGTTCTTGAGAGATTTTGATTGTCTCCATATCAATAAGATACTCCTCTATGGCCCTCTCAATATCTGGTCTAGGGGTATCCTCCCTATCTTCCGTATACAAAGAGGAGTACAAATCCAAAAAGACTCTTATTAATTGCCCCCTGGGTATCATGTATTATTCCATATTGATCTTGGATTTTCACTACCTGATTCTGTATACTGCGCTGGCGAAGTCTCTTGGCTAAAACCCTACCAGAATTCTCCCCAAACTCAAACATCTCTGTACGATATTGTAGATACTTCGATGCAAGATCTTTTCCGAGTGGCTCCAGTAATTGAGCTTTCAGGATTGCTACTTTTTGTTGACTCGACTGAGTGCCATAGCCATTCTTAATGTTCAGAGTCAATTCAATTTCTGCCTCTCTTAGCTCCTCAATGCGCCTACGCATCTGTTCTTGCTCATACTTCCATCTGTACGAGGTGAAGCTTTTAGTTTCCCCCCGTAGTCCAGCTTTCAATGTATCCCATACCTCTTGTTCAGATGCTGACCCAATATTTATATTTAGAAACTGAACTATCCACTTTTTAATATGGGCCCGATACTCATCTTCGCAGAGCAGCTTCCTTTCAAACGTCCACTCCCTAGGGGGTTTCCTAATTCAAGGCCATTCGAACTCTGCTATTAATGGGTTATGGTCTGAAATAAGTCGAGGAAAACAAGAAATAGAAGAAACAATTGCCACCTGCACTGTGAGGAAAACATAATCTAACCTAACACTTTTATTATGGGGAATAGAGTGATGTGTGAACCCATCCTCCATTTTATTATGTAGGAACCAAAGATCAACCAAACCATGCTCCTGAAGGAAAGTCTGAAGCGCTTTAAATACTTTTGGCTTTCTACCCACATATTTTGAGTGACTAACTAAATCAAAATTACTTAAAGTATTAATATTCATATCACCACATAATGAAAGTGGGGTAGGCCAAGCTGCCAATTCCACATTTAGCTGTTGCACCACCTCTGGGTCGTCTAAATTCGACCCGTATACATTGCAAATCGTTAATTGTTTGCCCCCTATAGAAACTTCAGCTATGGCCCACCTACCCATTTTATCCCCCAATGTCCTTTTTCAGGAGCCTAAACCCCGCTTCATAAATAGAGCGTCCCCTCTAGTCATAGAGGTCTGTTTAGAACAAATAAGAAGCTCATAGCCAACCAACCTAAGGAGATCACGCTTCCCCCATGGTACATGAGTTTCCTGTATGCAAAGGATGTCTACCCGCATTAAATGAACAATTTTAGCAAAGAGAGCCCTCTTTTTGCCATCGTTAAGACTGCATACATTCCATGTACATAGAGTCAATTTATCCTGCCCCATCAAGATAAAGAAAAAAAAAATCAGAAGCCAGAACAGGATGTGCATATACTCAAACTGTAATAGCATTACTGCAATGCAAACAAATACTCTTTTTGTTTTTTTCACCCAGTCCCCTCCCCCCCCCTTACACCCCCCCACCCACCCCCATACCCTCCCCTCCCACACCCCACACTCCCACCACCCATAGTGAGGCTTAAGGACCAAGATCTCAGTGATGTTGCGATGCTAATACCGTGCCCCCCCCCGTCAACTTCCCTACCGACACCTGTGCCACCTCCTTTCCCCTCTTCTCCTTGCACCATATTTCCATTCCTGAATCATCCAAGTATTTATAGGTACCACATAGAAGAAATAAAAAGAAAAACTTTTTCAGGTACATAGCTAATATCGTAGTCATGAAGGAAGAGATTTGAGGGTACTCAATTATAACAAACATAAGCATTTGAAAGGCCAAATTTTAGGAGTAGAGTTCACTGGGAAGAAAGTAGGCACTTATTAACAAAAAACAAACAATGAATTAAGCTGGTGATCCACAACTAAGTGCAAACTGTGATTTACAAACAGATTGAGCCAGTCAACAATAGAGAGACAAAAAAAGAATTTTCACATCCAAACAGCACAAGCGCTATATATTGCACAGTTTATCTTTTGGTGAGCTCAGCCACCTCCTTTAAACAGTCCTGTGCTAAATTGCAAGATGTGAAGAATCGTATTTTCCCATTCACAATTACTTTTAACTTTTAAGGATTGAGCAGGAACACCTGGGCCCCTGCTTCTTGAAACGGAGCCATTAATTTTCGCATTTGCAATCGTTCTTCGACAGTCGTTGGGCAAAAATCTGGGCGAACGAAGAACTCACATCCCAAAGCGGCTCTTTTCTTCTCCGGCCTTGCTAAATCATACAGGGCCTCACGTAACAAGTAATTATTCAGACAGATTAGAATGGCCCTTGGATAAAGATTCTGACCGCTTTGACCTTCCTTGCCCTGATTTCTCAACACAAAAGGGAATCTATGAGCACGAATTACTTCAACTTCACAATTCCAAGTACTTAGTTCAGGAAAAGCTTGCTTGACCAACTGTACAATAAATTTGCGAGGGTCTGCACCCTCCTTTGATTCAGCTATTCCTAGCACGCGTAAATTATTACGGCGTGCCCTTTTCTCTAAGTCAGTGAGCTTCCATTCGATGTCCGACTCCGATCTTTGCAGGGCGTTCACAACCCTCTGTTGTTTCACTAAAGTATCTTCAACTGAGGAGACCCTCTCCTCAACTTCAACCACCCTCGTAGTTACTTCAGCACAGGATTTGACCAGCCGTCTCACGGTGTTCTGTAATTTCCTTACTGCTCCTTGCGTGCGTAAGCCCTCCGCTTTCGTCTTGGTTCGATGAGCCATGATAGTCTTGTAAATTAAGCCGAGGGTTATTGAACCCTCTTCCAGCTCCTCTTCCAGCTCCTCCTCTAGGTTTAACTGCGAAACCTGCTGAGTTTGATCCAGCTGCGCACCATCCGAAAGATCAGTTGTTTTCCTCACTGTAGACAGTGAGACAGATTGGTCAAGCTCATCTCCTTCCAAATCATCTGGTAGGTCCCCCCAGTCACCCAGGTTGCTGGAGCTATCTAACTCATGCTCCTTATATGACAGAGTTGTTAGATCAGACATAGAATAAAACTTCCCGTCGGCTTCCAATTCGACAGTTTTATCAGCTGATTCCAACACCGTTCCTGAACCTGACTGCCCAGATTCATTGACTTCATTGGATGCCACTGTTGCAGCCAAAATAGGCTCTTTGGTCTTCACAGTTCGTTTTTTGTCAAATATCGCTGCAACAGTTTTCTGCTTCACAGGTGTTTCTTGTACCTGAGGATGGTGGGCCGCCGAGTCACGGTACTGACTTTGTATATCTCCTAATGCAACCTGCGCACCCTGCGCCAACAATGCTCGGTTAGGTGAGGCTAGCGGAATATCTTCAGACACCACACTCTGAACTTGCTTACTGCTAGCCCCTCCAGGCTTAATCTTAGTAACATCCCCCATAGCCTTAAAGTCACTGACATTCGTGCTTACAGCACCCGGATTTTGCTCTCCAGTAGCTGAAGCCACTGATATTTCAACTGCTGCACCGCCCTTATTCCTAGCAGTGCCCCTGCCCTTCGGTGCCATCCTTTAAACTAAGGGTTAAATCAAGGCGCAGTATCCACTCCTTGATATAGAGTTATATTGCCAAGTCTCTGTTATGTTATGCTGTTATGTTGCTCACTAACCAACAGGTGTCCAAAAAGAAGCTTTTTAAGAAAAGGGATTAAAACTCAAGAAACTACAAGTCCCAGAATCCACCAGACAAGCTTACTTGTTTTTGATGATTTTGCTAATTTTCAATATTGCCTGTTACAGAGGTGTGCTGAGCCATTCAAACCTTCCAATCCTTTTTCCGTTGCACCATACACAGGCATTCACCACCAGTGTCGTAGAGAATCAACGCCAGCTTCCAGCGCCGGTGAGCATGCTGCTGAGCGATGTCAGGGGAGGTTAGATTGCTGCGAGTCCATGCACCCGTCAGGCAAGCTGAAGCGGCAGTGGAAAACCGAACTGCAGAGATGTCCCGCGGAAAACATGCCCAAACCACCGATACTGGAAACCTGAATATACTTCGGCGTCTACGAAAATAACCGGCAAGTTAACCAGGGACGGGGTTCAAGCTGCCTTGCCTCCCGGACGCGGATGAATCCAAACTCCAGCAATAGAACGAAAGACGCCGCCCGGCACACCTGAAAGCTGACGGCTAATTGAGGCACTCCAAGTCCGGCTCAGCCGACGTGCGGTCACCGCAGGTAGGGAAGCTGACCAGGAGCAACGGGATAGCACCTCACACGGCCACAACTGCGGCCGCCATCTTGCCTCCGGCCACCCTGGTGTCCTGTAGGCACCGCATTGAGCAACGTCCCCCTCGAGCAACGCCGCCTCTGCGCTCACCGACACCGTCTCGACGCCGTCAACGAGCCATAGGCTGCACCGCAACTGGAGGGCACCGCAACGTGCAACGGCCTCGCTACACCGTTCTTGTGGTGGTCTGACCGCGGTCACTGCTGCTGAGGGAGTAAGGTCCTAAACTGGTGGGAGAGCTGTGTTCTGGAGGGTGCTTCAGAAGTAGAGATAGGGTGGGGCATTCTTGCCCGTGACCTCTGGTCAGCCTGAGGGTGCGGACCCTAGGTTGGAGGATCAGTGATAGTTTAGAACTACACTGAGAAAGGGAGTGGAGAGTGGCTTGTGTAGGCCAGGGGTTACTACCCCCGACTCTGTGGATTGGCAAGGACCAGTGGTATCTGGGAGGCCTAGGGCCTGGTCCTAGCCGTGGACAACTAAGGAGTACCAGTGGGGTAGCCTAGTTGGGCCTGTTTTTTTAAGTATGTGCTTGGCTTATGGATCAACGTGGCGTAGAACCAGAGGGTGTCCCTGCAGTGCGGGCCCGCGTCCGTGTTCTATCGCCCCAAGCAGGGAAGTCCATCACGGTGGTGATTTGTCTCCCCTGCGTTTTGGCTGGTAGGGGGTTGTGTTGGACTTGGCCCTTCTGGCAGGTTTACCCCTGAACTTTTTGCCTTGAATTATAGTGATTTCTGGTCTTTGCGCACTTTGACACTGTGGCGCAGTGTAAAGTGCGTGCGCTCCCTGAGTGCGTATGTGAGATAGGCCTGCCCTCCCATAGGAATGCATAGGGAATGTCTGTGTCCCTGGTAGTTCCTGATGCGTGAGGTGTGCATGCTCGAGTTTGGTATGTGCAAACTCGTGTGATTGAATGCTTTGCAATGATGTATGTGGCATGATTGTGTCGTGTATGGAAGTGACACTTCTAGGAGTTGGCATATTAGTGTAAAATATGCCTGGCGTGTGATTGGCTGGAGCTGGCTGGGATGCCAGGCTCCATGAGTCTGTGCGGGTCTGCCCCGGTGGTGAATGGAGAGATTAGCATGCTGATGTGAGGGAGGGGCTGCACCTGTGTCCTGAATGAGGCTGGGTTTTCCCCACACAATGCTGGCTCCGCCCCCTGTGGTGCGTCTAACGACCCTAGCCCTGCCAGTTAATAGAGTGAGGGGCTGAGCCCATCACAGTGCTCACAAACCAGCTGCGTCTGGTTTTGCCCCCACCCTGCACCTTTAGACAAAGGATTTGTCTGTATAAAAAGAGGCTGTGACCTCTTGAAAAATGTTCTGTTCCAGGATCCTGATAGGAGGGAGCTGCTGCTGGTGGGGCCCAGGAGGGACCGCCATGGGGGCTGTCTCCTGCCCTGTGCGCTGGCCCCTGGGCCCTGCATGCCCCTCCTGATGCCCAGGACCTTCTGCTGTGCCTTTGTCCTTGCCCCAGGGCTGTGGCTGCCCCTAGCGCTTGAGAGCGCTGTAATTAGCTACTAGCGCCGTGAGCGCTTTATTTCTAGCCCTGGGCAGAGCGCTGTCTTTTTCCCTCTGAGGGAAGCGCTCCTGCCCTTTGTCTGCCCGAGTGCTTCATGTGCACTCTTATCTTATTGACGGGTGCCACCCCGATTATGGTGCCCTGAGCGAGTGCCCACCTCGCTTTAGAGTTTAATTGAAGCCGGTGCCCACCCGGCATTTGCCCCGCAAAGTGCGCAAAATTGTCCCTGTTGCCGCCCGGCCGCGACCAGGAAGTCAGGCAAGCCGGGAGCGGGACTGCGGGACACCACGTGAAATTTCCCGGGCCGCGCTCTGATTGGCTGCCGGCCCGGGATTTCCTTGTGACGTCACTCCCCGGGCCGCGCTGGGATTGGCTGCCGGCCCGAGGAGATTCCAAGGTCCCGCCAGGAGAGTGAAAAAGAAGCAGGTAGCGGCGGGAGCCTACTCCACGCGCCTGCATGGCCGAAAGTAAAGCTGCTCGGTATTACGTGAAGCTGTTTTGCTCTTCTTTTTTACCGTTAGTCTGCAATTGTATATAACTGTATAAATGTATATAAAAAAACAGCATATTGAAATGGAGTAAATCATTAAAAACTCCTTCGTTTTTTCAAAATAAATCCTTGGTTTGTGTCAGGTAATTGTATAAGAACTATGTTGTGTATAGGTTACCCGAGTGGTAATCTTGATTGATTCAACTGAGCGTTTGACTTAGGAAGCTCACTAAACGAATTCATTTTTGTACAGATTTGTCTGTTGATATTTATAAAATTTTTTGGTTGGGACCACTGTTTCCAATATAACGTTATCTACCCAGGTCCCTGAACCTTTTTGGGTTACCCCATTTTTATAATGAATGTATGTTATGCATCATGTGTTATGTGCTTATACCCCTACAGGTATTGTGATACTTAGGTGGTTGTTTTCTTGCTAGTACAGGTGGTGCTAGTGAGGTCCTGGTTCCCTGCGTGACCGGTTCCTAAGGTGGTTAAGATTGCGTAGGTGGTACTTACCGGTTACCAGTGATTACTGGTTGTGTGCGTTATGTTCTATTTTATGCTACAGTGATTTGTATTCTAAATTCTAAAAGTGCTGATTCCTGACAGTGGTCCAGGTGGCCCTGTCTTGTACATATCCCCTGTAAATTCTGCCCGTGCCTGTTGGCACATTGTAAAGTGTGTGTTTTTATCTAATGTGTTTTGGTATAATACAAAGTCTATTTTTATATATAACCTTGTGTGGAGTTTCCTTTGTGGTGGGCCTTGGGTGTTGTTGCTGGGGTGTGTGCGCAAATACTTAACTCACATCGCCTCCAAGTTTAGCCTTGCTGCTCGCGCCACGTTACCTACAGGGTCAGCAGGGGTTATCTTGGCGTGTAACTCCCTTGCCCTGACTTAGGAGGGGTGGTCTCTGACTGACTTTGGCGCAAGCCCTGGCCAGCCAGGGATCCCATTTCTAACAGTGTCCTAGTCTAAAGGGGTTTTGTCGTAGTCCATCCGGAAGTGCCCTTAAATAGTAACTTTGTAACTTTTAGGTTTCCCATTATAAGCCAATGGTAACTCGTGACTGTGTTTAGACACTGCACGCATCTCCTGTGGGTCTCCTACATCCTAACCTTTGGTTGTTTCGTGTAGCCCCAGCAATTCCCAGGCCCTAGGTCTACTTACTATTTCTGTCGTGGTTCTTATACCACTATTTTAGTATATGGTTTGTGAGGCCCCTAGGGCAAAACTGTATTTGTGCAACTTATTGTATGCTAATTAAGTAACTGGTGATGTACTTTTACCTCTGACCTCATAAAGAGTGCAGAGGGGTTGCGTTTAGAATGCATACATATATATTTGATATATACCTTGTGTGGTGTCCTTTCATTTGGTACTCAAGGGATTATAATTGGTAAAACAACTTGCTTCACATGCTCTCTGAAGTCTTAGCCTATTACTGCTGGTCCATGCTACCACTAGGATAGCTTTCTATAAGGTTGACTTTACACCCGCCATCAATAAGGGTCGATTCGACTGGTGCAAGGTGCCCACTAGAACTAGTGGACATCCTATGCCAGGCTAACTTCTCACACCAGGTCTAGAATTGAAGCAGCTGTTTTCCCGCTGCGCGCTGAAAATTTAAAAAACCTGCATTACGTGACAAAGCCAACTCGTCATGCGCGCAGCGCAGGTAACGCCCATGACGAGCTGGCTTTGTCATCAGCACTGAAGGGGTTAAACCAACAAATGGAACTTTGATTTTCTTTCTTCTGCTCTATTTTGCTATCTTACTGTGACAAGCAGAGAGAACATGCCTATTTATTCAACTCCTTAGATAGAGGAAGGGTGGAATCGTGGAATCTTTCTGCATGTTTCTACATGTTCCGAGGTACAGCAGCTTTTTTTATGACTTTTATTGAACTGTTTCTAATATCCCACAGGTTTTTGATGTGCTTAATTCTGCACTAGTGGCTTTATTTTTATTCTTCATGTTTGCAAACATGTTTGCTCTTTCATGCGAAAGAGCGAGGCAACAAGGTTTTAAGCGGTTTGTGGGAAAGGTGATGGTGTGAACATGTATTATATGAGATAAAGTACCACCTGGCACACATTATAGGATTACTGCAAGTCACCTCAGGGTCCCATAACCTTATAAAGTAACTCTACCTTCCCCTCGTTCCTCTATATAGTTATGGAACTCCTCGCTGACATGCAATATTCTTATAATATGTGACGGGAGGTACTTTATCCCTAATACATTTCACTGAATAAGGTTAAAGTGAAATTTTAGTTGGTTTTGTTATAACACATTAATGGATCTTTAACCCCTCCCCTGCTGGTGACGGAACCACTCCGTCATCAGCCGAGGTCGCGCTGTGCTGATGACGGAGCGGTTCCGTCACAGCCCGCCCAAAACGCCTGCGCGGCGCGGAATCCGCGCCTGCGCTGAGCGTTCCATTGAGCGGGCAGGGCCGTGACGGAACCACTCCGTCATGAGCACAGCGCAAACGCGGCTGGTGACGGAGCGGTTCCATCACCAGCATGCGCCCACCGCGCGGCCCCCTTCGCCCCCGTAGCACTGCGGCAGAATAGCCGCCGCAGTGAAGGGGTTAAAAAAAACAACTTGAAAATTTGCTTAAAAAACAAGGGTAAAGTGCATTTAGAGTAAAAACTTAAAACTGATCAAACCACTGCAATATGCAAGCTATAGTTAGAACCACAATCCATAACTCGCACTACGGGTGTACAAACCCTAACTCAGCATTTTACATGAGCTGATGCGATGACATTTTACGTAGTTAAAGAGTTTGCTAAAGCAGGATGCTGCTGTTGTAGGGAGATCATGGCTACTTTTATCTTCCTTTAAAACCATTCATAGCACACTTGGGACGGAGCTAGAAGGCGGGTGGGTGAACTCACAAGTCACATAACAAATCACTTTGTGTATCTGTTGAGGCTGAATACAGACTAGGATTTTTATATCAGGATCTGGAGACGACTGCGTCTTACCCAATGCAACTCTGCAACAGGAAACACTTCCCTCTCTGGACTGCGCATGTCTGCTATTCTCAATGAGCACCACATCACTTGCATCCGACTATTACGTTTGATTCCGGCCAGTAACTCTTCCCATGAATATCTCTATTTCCAGTTCCTCAGCCTGGAATGGGGACGAACAAGGAAGGACGAGAGCTACTGGCCTACTTCTCTCATGCAGAGTCCCATAACCAGGCCTGTTCCTGCACAGGAAGGATGCAGTCCTGTGTGGAAACAGAGGCAGAGAACGCAGGGACACATCTGCACCCAGTGTACTCTGGAGGTCAGTATCTCTCAGTGGGTTCCACCCAAACCATATTAATCCCCTCAAAGACTTTCTAAAATCTGCCCATATGCATTTTGAAGAGGTTACATGTGTTAGTGCACTCCGCGTCTCCATGTATAGCGAAACACATACCTGGGGTGGCTTTGGACGGCAATAAATGTGACTGTGTTGGTCCTGTCTCCATTGAGTCTGAGGGGGCGTCTTCATCTGCAGTAATTGTGTCCAGTTCTAGGCATGACGGGGGCACAGGCTGACCCCGCTCTTCAGGACAGAGCAGTTCTGCCTTGCAGTTCTGATGTTGATGCTGTGATTCAGGGTGCAGTGGTTCGAGTGTGTAGTTCTGATCTGAGCCCTCTGCATCAGTACAGGCTGGTTCTAGCTTGTACTTCAGATTTGAATTCTGCTCCTCAGGGTGCAGTGGTTCCACCGTGCAGTTCTGGTCTGGTTTCAGTGCTTCAGGACGCTTTGATTTCAGCTCTTGATCCTGTGCCGCAATGTGCAATGGTTCTAGCTTGTACTTTTGATCTGAACCCTCTGCATCTGCACAGGTCTGTTCTAGCTCGTCGTTCTGCTCTGGTTCCTGTGCTTCAGGAAGCACTGACTCTAGGTCGTAGTTCACTTTTGGATCCTGCACATAAGGAAGCTCCTGCTTCAAACATAAGTGTTGCTGTAGGCACTGGGTTTGTTGTGACCCCAACTCATCAAAGGACAACAGACCAGACTCTAAGTGTTCGTCTGATGACATCCCATCAGGTGACACGGGTTGTAAGCTGCGGTTCTCCTGTGGATCTTGGAAATCAAAACACATCAATTCTTCCTTCAACGGATCATCAGGTCCGTTCCCATCTGGCAGCGCGGGTTGTATACAGTGGTTTTGCTGTGGTTCGTGTCCATCAGGAAATAGCGGGTGTGGGCAGAGGTTCTGTTGCTGGTCCCAGCTATTAGTAGACAATGGGGATGGTTCTTGCTTCAGGGGCTCATTGTGTTCCCTCTTTTCTGGGAACCCCAATTGTATGCGGTGGTCTTGCTCTGGTCTCTGTCCATCAACAAATTCTGAGTCAAGACACCGCCTTACCTCCAGTGATCTGCCTCGGGGATCTGTCTGAGGGCACCTGGATAAAGTACAATCCTGCTGTACTCCATTTCCATCAGGAAAACCAGTTTGCATGCACCGGTCTTGCTTCAACTCGTGTACGTCTGGAAAACCAGGCTGCATGCACTCGTCCGGCTGCAACTCGTTTACATCTGGAAACCCAGGTTGCACGCACTGGTCCTGCTGTGGGTCACATCGATGTAGAAACATTGGCGGTAGACAAAGGTTTGGCTCCTCTGGACGCCCTTGAACATTGGTCGGAGAAGAGAGCGTACAGTCCTGCTTTGGTATAAGCCCATCAGAGAACACCTGCTGAAGGCACAAGCTCGGCCCACCTGGCCTGTCCAGTTGAGGTGTCGCAGGAGACCGGCTAACAGCACAATCTCTAATGCTCGCCGGACAGACCATCTCCAAAGACACTGCACCATTATCTAGGTAACCTTGATCCTTTTCTATCCAGATTTTCTTAATCAGCCCAGCGACTCTAGAAGGTACGTCCTCCACAGTATTCAGCAAGTTATCCAGTTTGGCTTCCAACTCCTCCAGCATGGATAGAAGAATAATGTGAGGCAGGTTCTCCGAAAGCGGTTCCAGGTCCTGGTCCCTCTGAGCATCATTTCGGGATCTTGAAGTTGAGACGTCATGGAGAGGTAAAGATGGGACTGTGGCTCTTACGGATTCACGTGAACACTGCGCTGTCACTTTCTTTTCTGGAGCCCGTCTTCTGCCCATTCCGGTAAATTGATGTTCAAGTCTCAAGTGTCTGCGGAGGAGAGGAAAAGAGAAAAGTCAACACGTTATCACAGGACAGTAAGGTCAAAATACTCCTGATCAGAGAAAATTGCGAATTTCTAAAACCTGAAAAAAATGGAATCATTAAAATTTCACAATACCCGCAACATAGTTCATATATTATGAAAGGCACGGATTTGAAATGTGTTTCCAACATTACGTCTGTTCCTTGGTCTGCTCAAATTGTACACTGTGCAACCACAAAAAGAGCATACTGTAACAGACTTGCAGCAATGAAAGGTTTATAATACCCTGGCAGACAAGACTGCGCTATCATCCTCACTTGCACTGTACACCTCTCTTTTGCAGTATTCGGTTCAGTGACTGAAGCACGCGCCAACATACCAAACCTCTACAGGATCTACAAAACGCTTGTTATGTCATTGCATATATAGAGAGCATGTTTAATCTGGGGTTTCTTGGAACTGAATCAGAAATACATAAAAGAGGAGAAAACGAACCATAACGGGGAAGAGTCTAGTCTGAATAGGCTTGTGGGCTGTCAGATTTCTGGATGAAAGGAACTTGTACCAAAGCTGCTTCCACCTGCTCTGATCCTCTGTAATTTTGCAATAGCAAGTAAATTCAAGCGAGGAGATCTCTGGTTATGTACGGGTGTATGCATTTCCACCTGGTTTGCAATGAAGAGAGGGGCTAGACCTCTCACCCCTTTAGGGCTGAGGCAGAGGGTTTTGGAGTGGCTTTGGTATTTCAATATAGGTGTGGCGCGAGCCCACCTCTGAAGAGGATGTAGTACACCAGTTGGTTCGCTGTGAATTATTTGCAGTCTATGAATGGTGATATTGGGTATTCTTACATATACTCGGTTGGCATAATGCGATCTAGATAGGACTGCGGCCACCGCTATTGATTTTCTTGGCTAAAGTGGGAGGAGTGGGGTTAGTTTCTGAAGCAGTCTCAGCACGAATCTGCATTTAGATCCTACTGCTCCAGCAGCTGGTTCTTGCTAAGATTGCTATCGATTATCACTCAGAGGCGTTTAGCTGTGGGTTTAGGCTCCGGTAACAATCTCATTTTTGTTGTTGAGTGAAGTTGGCTCCAAACGTTGGTCTTATTCTTTCAAATTACAATCTCAGTTTGGTCAATGTTCAGTTTTAGCTGATTGAACCTCATCAAGTAATCATCGAATTGCTTCATATTTTGATACTGGAGTTGTGAGGCTGACATTCCATTGATAAGAATTATCTGAGAGCTGGTGTAGTTATAAAGCCTGGAACCCCTTGAAGACAGCTCTCTGACCAATGGTTTTTGCAGGTTAAGGGAGCAGAGATATTGGCCTATAATTCTTGGTTATATCCGGGACTTCTCCCTGGTTTTTCAGTATCGTGAGCTCTACAGCATTTTGAAACGCGCTTGGAACGTTCGCTTGAGCTGCTGAATTGATGAAAACGCTCTGCAGGGGACTGCTCACGACCTCGCTTCTTGACGGAGACGCAGCACCCTCAGCGTCCAGATACCCTTGGGGTGCGCTTTATAAATGCTGATTGATTGCTGAGGTCAGAGATTCTATGACTGCTGGAGGGCAAGGGTCAGTTGGTGACCCGGATTTGACCTTGATCATAAATTCATGAAGCCTGTTTATTTCTTCAAACAAGGATAAGGAGAGTAGAGTTCTTTTCAGACTCCACTTCAGAATTACTGCTGCTGTATTTCTTTATACGATCTGTAAAGAATGTTTTTGTTAAGTATTTAGATTGTCACAGAATGCCTCGACAGGAGTCAGGGAAGTTCTCATTTCATCTGGGGGCGACTAATCATTCAGGATATCAAAAAACAATTTTCATTTGCTGCTAAGATTTTTTTTTGCCTATTAAGAGGACTTGACATGGAACGGGTTTGCCTTTATATTCCTCAATTTAAAATGTGATTATGCTCTCTTCATCATCCCTTTCCCGCCAGTGTCGACGCAATGCAGGTTTCGACTCCTTTAACTCTGGCTTGTACCATGGCACTGGTCTGGTGCGGTTTATAACACGCGGTTGGATTTGCGGGGTGTGGGTCACTAGCATGTCTAAGCCACACAGTGAATTATTGACTTTGGAGAGAATGTCTTCAATTGATGGGAAGAGAGGGGAGGGGTTTGAAAGTGTTGTTAACACTGGCTCTGTATTAATGTATCGCCATGTGTGTATGGTTTCACTTCCTGCTTTGGGATAAAGTTTGAAAAATCTACAGGAATACAACGCTGATCAAATACTGATTGGACCGTATGCAAGGAAGGATGATTATATTCAGTCAATTCGAATTACACGCCCAGATCAGATCTAAGGGATTTCATTTTTTGTGATGTGTTGGTGTAAATTCAACATCATTAATTCAGCAAATTCATTAACTTTAGAGACCGAGTTGTTGTCATCAATTCGAAACTTGAAAAAGGAAAGCAGATCTACCCCCTCAGTTTGAGTAATTTGTAAAAGAGAAGTGTGGATCCACAGGTGAATAATTGCTGCTATCTCACTCCTTCCTCTGAGCTTGTTCTCTTCTGGTTATCTTCGGGTATGGCTTCTGAAGATCTGGAGTAGATTCCTCTGACAACCAGGTTTCAGTTAAGAACAGGATATCCGGCTTAGGAGATTCTAATAATTTGAGTATTTCCACCTTATCTTTGCCTAGGGAGGGTGGGTTTAGTAAAGCCGCTTTTAACGACTCCTCAATCTGAGGATGTAGAAGAGTTTTATTGTTTGTTGGCCCGCACTGAGTGATGTTGAGTGCCAGATTACCCTATATGTGTGGCTGGCATACACGCCATTTGCTTCTAAAGTTGAGACAAGCATGGGGGGGATACTAAAATCTGTGTACCTGAAAGACTTTAGATCTTATGAAGAATATGAGAAATATTAAGTATACTACGTCATTCCTGGTCCCAGCGAATGCAGCCAGGTGTGCCTGGCAGCAGACAGGCTTGTCTTTGGCAAAATGCTTGCAGCATACACGCAAAATGTTCTGCAACAAACACGCACACAAAATAAATTGCTCTTTAAAAAGTCCATTCAATTGTGTACTCACAGATGTGACACAAACTCCAAATCTCACTTGTACAGCCTCACACCTCATTTATAAATGGATTAATGTGACAAACCAGATATCTCTTAACCACATCTTCAATGCTGCACAATTACACAGGCATTGTGCTCTGCTGTGCACACACACACGTGAAACACAATTGATCTCCAGGCACAAAGACCTACACACTGGAAAGAAGTAATCAGATGGATCACTCGCTTACACGCTCATATATAATGTATCCACCCAAGACGACCAATCACAAACAAACACATACACACTGTCTCGCACACACAAATCACTTCCATACATTTTGTAGTGAAAGGTTAGACTTCGTCCAGGCCATTCACAGCTCCCAGAGACCTACACACAGGGTGGGCACAGATCTGCACAATTACATGTAACACCTCAAATAATCAGGGCTCACTCTCGACCGCAAACTTCTTGCAGTCTCTTCAACAGAGCTGTGACATCCCAGAGTCCCTGAGGCAACACCCAATGTGGAATGCTGCTGAGGGAGTTGGAAGGTGTCAGTATCTGAGGAGGAAGAAGATCTGTGGGTGGAGTATTCTGTAAGAAATAAACTCCTCCTTTCTATCACCACCATGGACACGCGATACTTCATATATTAGCGACGCGTGGAAATATGGAAAAATGTACAAGGCTTCAATATCGCATTGTGAGAGCACTGAGGGTCTGTGAATTTTATGTTAAAAAAACCTTGAATCAGGTGATAACACGGAGAAACGTTGTCACTTCTTCAAACACTCCACACATTGCATGTGCGCTTCACTTTACAGCACAAACACAACCTGCCCTGCATTTCAGAGCACAAACACAACCTGCCCAGCACTTTACAACACAAACACAACCTGCCCTGCACTTTACAGCACAAACACAACCTGCCCTGCACTTTACAGCACAAACACAAACTCTGGAGTGTTTAAGGATTACTCTATGTATAGGATTTTATACTGGTATGGTGTGTTTCCAGTACGATTCCTATGCTAGACAGCACACACACCTCTGGCCTATGGTGTAAAGGTTTTGTGTGGCCCTAGGTAGATTGTGTACTAGTGCCGGGGCAGTGTGCAGCAGCGTGCATTATTTCATAAATTTGGCTCAGCGCGGCTCTCTCCCCCTAGCACATCACATCGTTGCACCTAGCTGCTGAACTATGTTGCACTAAAAAATAATAAATCTGCTCCGTAGTGTCCATGCGTGGTCTGCCCAGCCTCAACCCTTACATTCTCTTGTGTTCGCGTGGTCTGCCCAGCCTCAACCCTTACATTCTCTTGTGCACGCGTGGTCTGCCCAGCCTCAACCCTCACATTCTCTTGTGCACGCGTGGTCTGCCCAACCTCAACCCTCACATTCTCTTGTGCACGCGTGGTCTGCCCAGCCTCATCCCTCACATTCTCTTGTGCACGCGTGGTCTGCCCAGCCTCATCCCTCACATTCTCTTGTGCACGCGTGGTGTGCCCAGATTTAACCCTCACATTCTCTTGTGCATGCGTGGTCTGCCCAACCTCAACCCTCACATTCTCTTGTGCACGCGTGGTGTGCCCAGTTTTAACCCACACATTCTCCTGTGCATGCTTGGTTCGCCCAGCCTCAACCCTCACATTCTCTTGCGTATGCTTGGTCTGCCAGCCTCAACCCTCACACTGTCTTGTGGATGCTTGGTCTGCCCAGTCTTAACCCTCACATTCTCTTGTGCATGCTTGATCTGTGCAGCCTCAACCCTCACATTCTCTTGTGCATGCTTGGTCTGCTCAGCCTCAACCCTCACATTCTCCTGTGTATGCGTGGTCTGCCCAGCCTCAACTCAGAGTTGAGTTCTGTGTGATTATAAGATAAACCACGTCATCTGTAATTCTACGTGCTTGGTCACCAGCACTAATGATTGAATGTGTTTTACACCAAGCGCGTAGAATTACCGATGACGTGGTTTCTCTTATAATCACAGTGAACTTTCGCCAGCACTTATTTGGTTGGAAATGACAAGGTGCCGCACATGACGATGCAGAATTAATACTTTTTGCAATAGCACGTAAAAAAAATCAAGAAATAGTTTAGGTTAACAACAATGTGCTAATGTTTAATTTACATACTGCATGATGATTTTAATGCAATGTCTCACGATGTATCTGCCAACATTGACTAAACAAGTCTGTTTTCCCAGCTCCGAGGACGTTCAAGCACCTTGAATCTGTTGTCACTGTCTATTACCTAGAGGTGTCTCACATGATATTGTATAAACACTGTGATTTGCATTGCACTCGTACTCGTGAACAAGGAGGTTGCCTCCGAAATGCGCCGAGTGACTTGGCTTAAAATAAAAACACGCTGAAAAGGAATACTTGTGTCCCTGGCATTGTTTGTGGGAAACCGGCGAAAAGATTGTTGTTGAGATTTGGGGTTTGCGACACCGCCAAGGCCCGCCACTGAAAGCGGCTCGGGTTTCCGCACGAACATTTAGCTGTAGGTTTACACATATACAGAAGTTGAGATGGACAAGGCAGGGGAAGAGAAATAAAGAGAAAGTTATTCGATTTTCGCAAATGCGATGGCGAAAATCCTGAGATCCACTCCATCCTGCACCGCGCTAGCCAGAACAACCTCCAGCAACAACCACCTCAAATGCATCCTGCTCAACACCCGCTCCGTCCACAAACACGCCGTCGAACTCTGGGAACTCATGGACAAAACAGCACCAGACGTCGCCTTCCTCGCGGAACCCTGGATGAACACCACCTCAACCCCCGACATCGCCATAGCCATCCCGGACGGCTACAAGATCACCCGGAGGGCCCGCGTCAACCAAACAGGAGGCGGCATTGCCATTGTCCACAGAAACACCATCCGCATCACGACCAACACCAACGACACCCTCACCGCCGCAGAGCACCTTCACTTCCGGATACACACCGACCCCAAGACCACCCTCAGAGGGACCCTCATCTACAGACCCCCGGGACCACGCCCACATTTCAGCGAAGCCATCGCAGACTTCATCAGCCCGCTCGCCCTCGCCTCCCCTGACTACATCCTCCTAGGAGACCTCAACTTCCACCTGGAGAACGACAAGGACAACAACACCACCACCCTACTAGACAACCTCGCCAACCTCGGACTCAAGCAACTGGTGAACACTCCCATCCACTACGCCGGCCACACACTCGACCCCGTCTTCTCCTCCAGCAACCACATCTCCTTCAGCCACACCACCGAGCTCCACTGGACCGATCACAGCTGCGTACATTTCAACTTCAGAAAAACAACGACCCACCACCGCCCGCAACAAACCCCCCGAAGATACTGGAGCAAGATCACCACCGACCAACTCACCACCTCCTTGAACCAAAACCCGCCCTCCAACACCACGGACCCCAACGAAGCAGCCCGCAACCTCACACAATGGATCACCGACTGCGCGGATGCCCTTGCTCCACTGAAGAACCATTGAAGCAATCCCGACAGCAAGAAAGTCGCATGGTTCACCAACGATCTCAAAGACTCCAAGAAATCCTGCCGTGCCCTCGAGAAAGCCTGGAGCCACAACCAGTTATCGGAAAACATAAAAGCCCTCAAGATCGCCACCCGCAAACACCACCAGCTGATCCGCACCACCAAAAGGACAGCATTCAGAGAACGACTGGACAACAACACCCACAACAGCAAGGAGCTCTTCAACATCGTGAACGAGCTCTCCAACCCCAAAGCCAGCAACAACGACATCACGCCATCGCAAGACCTCTGCAACTCTCTCGCCATGTTTTTCCACCGTAAGATCATCGACATACACAACAGCTTCGGCGCCCAGAACCCTCACCCTGCCACCGAACCTACGCCCCCCACCACTACCCTTTGCGCCTGGACCCAGGTCAGCACGGAAGACACCACCCACATGATGAACCCCATCCACTCGGGCTCACCTACCGACCCCTGCCCACACCACATCTTCAACAAGGCCGACTCCATCATCGCACCCAAACTCCGGGACATCATCAACAACTCCTTCGCATCCGCCACCTTCCCGGAGAGCTGGAAGCATGCAGAGATCAGTGCCCTCCTGAAGAAACCCACCGCAGACCCCACAGACCTCAAGAACTTCCGCCACATCAGCTCCCAGCAGAAGCGGTCGCTCCACACGCTGCGCCTCGCCCTCACCTGGTATCGTAGCGATTCTCGCCCTGCTCTGCTTCTGCCTGCATAACTACTTCATTCATATTGATTGCCTGCATAATTATTTCACTGAAATTGAAAGCGAGAAATTGCCCTGCCTGCCTATTAATAATTAATTAATTGCGGAGGCACATTTGATCGTAGCGCTTGATTGTAACTTTTTTACTTGTGCTGCTGTGCTGCCTGCAGAGTTACTTTGCCTGATTGTGCCGATGCCACTGCCATTTGCTTCGCGCTACTGCCGATCCTGCCCCAGTCCTGTTACGTTATTGGCTTGCTGCCATTTTGTTTGTTGTTGTTTGTGCCTCCCTGCCCTGATCTCCACCCCGCTCCCGCCTCCCAGCTGACCCTCCCTCGCCCCTCCCCCTCCACCATCCACATATGACAGATGCTCTTGCGCGCAGCGTTCACGCGCAGCGGTCGCGCCCTATGCGCGCCGAAGGTGCGCCAAAGGTTAGGCCGTCTACGCCCGTCCGCGCCTGGACCGCGCCCAGCGCCAGACCCCCTGGCCCTTGCAAAACCCACTCCACCCGCATAACGTATGACGCCGCTTCCCTCCTTGCCCTCAACCCCGGACGCTCACCACAATGCTGCACAGCTACACCAGGATACACCCATGGACCATTCGCCTGCCAGCAAGTTCACCTGCATCAGAATCCACACCAAATCCTCTTCCCCCAAACACAGTTCCGACTCTAACTACCTGAAATGCATCCTGCTGAACACCCGCTCGGTGCACAGACACGCCACTGAACTCTGGGATCTACTCGACACTACATCGCCGGATGTCGCCTTCCTTACTGGAACATGGATGAACGCCTCATCAGCACCCGACATCGCCATAGCCATCCCGGACAATTACAAGATCATTCGAAAAGACCGCACCGTCCAAACTGGAGGAGGCATCGCCATCGTCCATAAGAACACCATCCGAATCACGACCAGCTCCGACGACAACCTCGCGGCTGCCGAACACCTTCACTTCCAGATCCAGACCGACCCCAGGACCACACTGAGAGGCACCCTCATCTACAGACCACCAGGAACCCGCACACAATTCAACGAAAACATCACTGACTTCATCAGCCCACATGCCCTCACTTCCGAGAACTACATCCTACTGGGAGACCTCAACTTCCACCTGGAAAAGAAAAATGACAGCAACACCACCACCCTCCTGGACAACCTGGCCGATCTCGGACTCAAACAACTTGTTGACACCCCAACCCACTTAGCCGGACACACGCTCGACCCCATCTTCACCTCCAGCAAACACAACTCCTTCGATCACACCTCAGCTTTTCATTGGACGGACCACAGCTGCGTCCACTTCAGCTACAAAAAGACCACGACTCACAACCCCCCACAACCTATTCCTCGAAGAAACTGGAATAAAATCACCACTGACCAACTCACCACATCGCTTATCCAAAACCCTCCTGCCATTTCATCGGACCCAAACCAAGCCGCCACAAAACTCACACAATGGATCACCCACAGCGCTGACGAACTAGCACCCTTGAAAAACCACCAGATCAAACAAGGTAACTAAAAGGCCCCCTGGTTCAACGATGACCTCAAAAAATCCAAGAAGTTATGTTGCACCCTCGAGAAAACCTGGAGAAAAAACCCAACCACCGACAACCTGACCACCTTCAAGGACGCCACCCGCAAACACCACCAATTGATCCGATCCACCAAGAAATCGGCATTCAAGGATCGAATCGACAACAACGCCCACAACAGCAAGGAACTATTCAACATCGTCAAAGAATTTACCAACCCCACCGCCGGCACCAACGACATCACTCCCTCCCAAGACCTATGCGACTCTTTATCCTCTTTCTTCCACAACAAAATCGCCGACATACATAACAGCTTTGAAAACCAGTCCGAAGAACAGTCCACTCCACCCACATCCGAACCAAAACATCCCTCTCACAACCTTTGCACCTGGAACCCAATCACTACTGAAGACACCATCCGCCTGATGAACTCCATCCACTCAGGCTCTCCAACCGACCCATGTCCCCACCACATCTTCAACAAAGCAGACTCCATCATCGCACCCCATCTCCGCGATGTCATCAACTGTTCCTTCAACTCCGCTACCTTCCCGGAAAGCTGGAAACATGCTGAACTCAGCGCCCTTCTGAAGAAACCCACAGCAGACCCCTCTGAACTTAAGAACTACCGCCCCATCTCACTCCTCCCATTACCCGCCAAAGTCATTGAGAAAGCCGTCAATAATCAGCTCGCCGCATTCCTCGAATCCAACAATTCCCTCGACCCCTCACAGTCCGGCCGCCGAGCCAAACACAGCACCGAAACCGCCCTCATCGCAGCTACAGACGACATCCGAACGCTACTGGACCACGGAGAAACAGTTGCCCTCATCCTACTTGACCTCTCCGCCGCCTTCGACACAGTCTGTCATAGCACCCTCATACAACGCCTCAGCAACGTCGGAATACAAGGAAAAGCTTTAGACTGGATCATCTCGTTCCTCGCCGGAAGAATCCAGAGAGTCCGCCTCCCCCCATTCAAATCAGAGGCCACCGAAGTCATCTACGGCGTACCACAAGGATCATCTCTCAGTCCCACCCTCTTCAACGTTTACATGAGTCCCCTCGCATCCATCGCGCGACAACACAACCTCAACATCATCTCCTACGCAGACGACACCCAGCTGATCCTCTCCCTCACCAAAGACCCAAACACCGCCAAAACCAATCTACACGAAGGAATGAAAGAAGTAGCCGAATGGATGAAGAACAGCCGGCTAAAACTAAACTCGGACAAAACGGAAGTCCTCATCTTAGGACCATCCCCCTCTGCCTGGGACGACTCATGGTGGCCACCGGCCCTGGGTACGGCACCCATACCTACAGATCACGCACGTAACCTGGGCTTCATCCTAGACTCCTCCCTCTCGATGACCAGACATGTCAATGCAGCCTCATCTTCATGCTTTAACATCCTACGCATGCTCAAAAAAATCTTCCGTTGGATCCCCACCGAAACAAGAAAGACAGTCACCCACGCACTGGTCACCAGCCGACTGGATTATGGGAATACCCTTTACGCCGGAACCACAGCCAAACTTCAGAAAAAACTCCAACGCATCCAAAACGCCTCAGCCAGACTCATACTGGACATTCCCCGTCAAGCTCACATTTCCGGTCACCTGAAGGAACTCCACTGGCTCCCCGTCAACAAGAGAATAACGTTCCATCTCCTCACCCACGCACACAAGGCCTTCTACAACCTAGGACCCGAATGCCTCAACACACGACTGTCCTTCTACAAAACCACCCGCCAATTACGATCTTCCAGTCAAGCCCTCGCTGCAATCCCGCGCATCCACAGATCCACCATGGGAGGAAGATCCTTCTCCTACTTAGCGGCCAAAACCTGGAATTCTCTCCCCACTCACATTCGCCTTACTCAGAACCACCCCTCCTTCAGAAAGCAGCTAAAAACCTGGCTATTCGATAAATATTGCGCCCACCATCCCTCAAGCGCCTTGAGACCCTCTGGGTGAGTAGTGCGCTATACAAATTCTAGAACTTGAACTTGAACTTCTCCCCTTCCCCGCTAAAGTCATCGAGAAAACCGTCAATACACAGCTGACAGCCTTCCTCGAGACGACCGGCTCCCTCAACCATTCGGAATCCGGATTCCGAGCGAACCACAGCACCGAGACCGCCCTCATCACAGCCACCGACGACATCAGGACCCTGCTTGACAACGGAGAAACTGCCGCCCTCATCCTCCTCGACCTCTCAGTTGCTTTCGACATGCTCTGCCACCGCACCCTAGCAACCCGCCTCCACCACGCCGGGATCCAAGGAAAGGCCCTGGAATGGATCACCTCCTTCCTCGCCGACAGAACCCAAAGAGTCCGTCTCCCACCCTACCTCGCAGAAGCCACCAAGATCATCTGCGGCGTACCGCAAGGCTCCTCGCTCAGCCCCACCCTCTTCTACATGTCTACATGAGCCCCCTTGCAGCCATCGCACGCAAGCACAACCTCAACATCATCTCCTACACCGATAATACCCAGCTGATCCTCTCCCTCACCAACGACCCCGCCTCGGCCAAAGCCAGCTTTCAGGACGGCATGAAAGACATCGCGGACTGGATGAAGCTCAACCGTCTGAAACTGTACTCAGACAAGACGGAAGTCCTCATCCTCTGCCCTTCCACCTCCGCCTGGGACGACTCCTGGGGGCCCCCAGCCCTGGGCTCCCCACCAAAGCCCACGGACCATGCATGCAACCTCGGCTTCATCCTTGACTCCTCCCTCACGATGGCCAGACAAGTCAACGCTGTTACCTCCTCCTGTTTCAACACCCTCCGCATGTTCCGTAAGATCTTCCGCTGGATCCCCACTGGAACCAGGAAAACGGTCACCCAGGCCCTCGTCACCAGCCATCTGGACTACGGGAACGCCCTCTACGCGGGAACCACGGCCAAACTTCAGAAAAGACTACAGTGCATCCAGAACGCTTCAGCTCGACTCGTCCTGGACATCCCCCGACACAGCCACATCTTCGCCCACCTGTGGGACCTGCACTGGCTCCGAGTCAGCAAGAGGATCACGTTCAGACTCCTCACCCATGCACACAAGGCTCTCCGCGACTTAGGCCCCGAGTACCTCAACAAACGCCTCACGTTCAACACGACAACACGCCAGCTCCGCTCCACCAGCCTCACACTCGCCACCATCCCACGGATCCGCAGAGCCACCACCGGAGGAAGATCCTTCTCCTACCTGGCGGCAAAGACTTGGAACACCCTCCCCACCCACCTGCGACTCACCCAGGACCATCTCTCCTTCAGGAAGCTCCTCAAGACCTGGCTTTTCGAGCAGTAGCGCCCCCCCTTCCCAGCGCCTTGAGACCCTAGCGGGTGAGTAGCGCGCTTTATAAATGTGATTGATTGATTGAGATCAGTGCTTGGATTTTCGCTGCTGCAGCAGGAATGCCTATGGTGAAAGGGGATTTATTTGTAATTACAAATATTCAGCAACTAAAGCTACACTTTCAAGTGGTTTATGTATAAGTCTTTTTATTGTAATGTTATGCACTAGTCCACTAAACTTAGAACACATAACAGGATTTCCTGCAATCGGAGTAACAAGCTGACTGGACAGCCACATAAAACCTTTTTGCAAGAAAAAATATAGACAAACGCGATAAGAAATATCTTTATCAATGTTTGTTCAAGCTTCTTTGATAGTACTTGGCTGGAGGACTCTAATCAGCTTGGGCTTTTAGATGCTTTTGCCGGCCCCGGGTTCTGAAGGCTTAACACAATTAAATATTTTTGGGGCATCAAACGGACTTCAATGACCCTAAAAGCGGTAATAAATTCAAATGTATTCCGAATAGGAAGCCCCAAATATGTGTTGCCCGGGCCCCACAAATCATTAGTATATCAACGAACTAGAAGTCAGCTTCATATGCTAGTCCATACTACTATTATAAAAAGAAAGCTGAAACCTTTGAGGCGGGTAAACTCAAGAAGTACAGCACCAATCACAACACCCAATACAGCATTGGAAAGGGGAGTTGCAGCAGATGGACATAGGCTATACAGGTGGCCACCATATACATTAGAAACGTCAAAGAACCTTAGGGGTAAAGTAGTCCCTTATGGGCGTGGACGTTGGCGTGGGCGTATTCGTGGGCGTGTCAAACTACACACATTTTAGTTTGTGGCCGTAACCGCTGTCAGAGGGGCGTGGGTGTGTCAAACTACATGCTCAGAGGGCCGTGGGCTTGTCGGGGCGTGGTCGTAGCCGTGTCAAAGTACACACATTATACTTTGTGAGAGGGGCGTACCACAACAGCGTTCTCAGAGGGGCTTGCCACAAATTTTATAACAAAAAAATGGCGCCGTCATTCAGTAGCGTGCCTTTCCATTCACGAGTTATAATCACTTCTCACACGTCCGTATAGAAGACACAAGGTGCGCCGCATTCACGCACATTGCCATTCAGGCGGTGTTAATATCATATGTTGCGAAGCAACCTTTGTGGCCATAAGCGTTACCGATCTCAACCGGGGATAAACGCAGGCATCTCAGAATGCACACGCCCACACGTCTCAGAATGCACATGCCCACACACAACAACGCTGAACAGCACGGACACCTCAGGACATGTACAAACGCTAATCTCACTGTGATGAGATTAGCGTTCGTGCACGTCGTGAGGTGTGCGTGCCCTTCAGCGTTGTTGTGTGTGGGCATGTGCATTCTAAGACACCTGCTGCATTGGAAAGTGGTGGGGTAGCGCCAAGAAACCGCTGGTATACGTGCGCTCTAGAAATAATTTTAAATCAAATCAAATCGTAGCGTTTGGTAAAGTTTGCGGTCCTTCAGGTAAATCTTTTTTATACCCTGACAACGTCGGGACGGGTAGCTAGTTATGAATAAAACAACCACCTTACTTTAGGCAACAAAGTCCGGATATCAAAGGGTTCAATGTACAGAACTGTGGACAAAGGTGCTTAATAAAGTCATGCATTCTGAGAAAAGAAACTAATATTGTTCTGTAAAAATATGCTTTTGTTTCCTCCTAGCAAACCTCTTAATCCATTGCAGAGACAACCTCCCACTGAATACAAACATTAAAAATCAAGGTCTGAGCAGGTATTCGTGAAAATGAGTAACAAGTACAAACGGACCCATTCTGGACGAATGTATGACGTTACAACGCATACATTTACAATGCATGCACTTACAACGCATGCACTTACAAGGCAGTTTTTACATTGCAACATCCACTACAACGCATTCCATTACATTGCATGACACATCACATTTTTACATCGCATACTACCTTTACAACGCAAACCATTACAATGCATACCATTACATTGCATTTAAGGTAAGTATTGGATAGTATGGGGCTACAATCAACTATTCTAACTCCTGGGGTTGCAACAGTAGGGGTAAAATGACTATTCTAACCACAGGGGGTTTAACAGTAGGGTAAGTCTTGGGTAGTGTAGGGGTAAAATGTCTATTCTAACTCCAGGGGGGTGCAATGGTATGTGTTGTAATGGTATGCGTTGTAATGGTATGCGTTGTAATGCCTGCGTAGTAGTGAACTGCGATGTAGTATCATGCGTTGTAATGCCTGCATTGTAGTTTCATGCGTTGTAAAGGATGTTGCGATGTAATGCCTGCGTTGTAAGTGTAGTGCGACGTAATGTAAAGGTTGTTTCCCATTGGGGATATAAAGGAGTTAAGACCACACACTGAGGCCACACTAAATCTTTGATGTATTATAATAAGGTCACAAAGTGACCCCCTTGCACAGTACACCTCAAGTCCTGAATTTCAGTAAGGATACATAGCATTCTGGGACATGTTGCTTGGATCTAAACACTGTTAATATGGGTGTTTAAATATCATATTGCAATGTTCTTTAAAGAGCCATGGCTAAATGAAGGGATTCATATATAACAATGGGCCATGTCGTCTCACAATTAAACATTAGACATACACCTGCGGGCTGCATCCCCTGATGATGGTGTGAGGTCAGTACACCTGCTCCCCCCCCTGATGATGGTGTGAGGTCAGTACACCTGCCCCCTGCGCCCCCTGATGATGGTGTGAGGTCAGTTCACCTGCAGGCTGCACTTCCCAATGATGGTGTGAGGCCAGTACACCTGCCCCCTCCCTTTGATGATGGTCTGAGGTCAGTCCACCTTCCCCCCTCCCCCCTGATGATGGTCTGAGGTCAGTACACCTGCCCCCTCCCCCCTGATGATGGTCTGAGGTCAGTACACCAGCCCCCTCCCCCCTGATGATGGTGTGAGGCCTGTACACCTTCCCCTGCACTCCTGAGGATGGTGTGAGGTCAGTACACCTGCCCCCCTCCCCCTGATGATGGTGTGTGGTCAGTACACCTGCCCCCTGCATCCCCTGATGATGGTGTGAGGCCAGTACACCTGCCCCCTGCACCCCTGATGATGGTGTGAGGTCAGTACACCCTCAGGCTGCAACCCCCGATGATGGTGTGAGGTCAGTACACCTACCCCCTCTCCCCCCTGATGATGGTGTGAGGTCAGTACACCTGCCCCCTGCATCCCCTGATGATGGTGTGAGGCCAGTACACCTGCCCCCTGCACTCCTGATGATGGTGTGAGGTTAGTACACCTGCCCCCTGAACTCCTGATGATGGTGTGAGGTTAGTACCCCCCCCCCTACCCCCCTCCAGGCTGTATTCACACCTCCTAGGTTGCACGATGGTTGTGAGAGGCTCACTTACCCCTGCTGTGTCTACAATTGAAACTGAAGGTAACTGCAGCCAGGCTCCTCCTCTCCCCTGGACGGACAGACAGACCCTCAGGGCTCCTCCTCTCCACTGGACGGACAGACAGACACTCAGGACTCCTCCTTCCACTGGACAGACAGACCCTCGGGGCTCCTCCTTCCACTGGACAGACAGACCGACCCTCAGGGCTCCTCCTTCCAGTGGACAGACAGACAGACAGACCCTCAGGGCTCCTCCTTCCCCTGGACAGACAGACAGACCATCAGGGCTCCTCCTTCCTGGACAGACAGACAGACCCTCAGGGCTCCTCCTTCCTCTGGAGAGACAGACAGACAGACCCTCAGGGCTCCTCCTTCCCCTGGACAGACAGACAGACCCTCAGGGCTCCTCCTTCCTCTGGAGAGACAGACAGACAGACCCTCGGACTCCTCCTCTCCACTGGACAGACAGACAGACTCTCAGGGCTCCTCCTTCCTCTGGACAGACAGACAGACCCTCAGGTGCTCTGGACCCCGCTGCTGGTGCTGACTCTGCCCCCTCTGACCCGGACACTGTTCTACCTGCAGGCCTGAGGAGCCAATCACCACCCGATACTAGAGAAGACTCTGCCGCCACTGACCCGGAAGCAGACATTTCTGGGAGGGGGCGGGGTTTTAATCCGCCTTTCCTGCTGGTGCTGCCCCGGATACTGTTCCCCCCTCAGGCCTGAGGAGAGCTCCATCGGCTCCGCTGCTTCCGCCCCGGGTGACCCGGAAGAGAAACTATTCATGAGTTTCCAGCATTGAAAGAGGGGAGGGTGAGACTGAGAGGAGGGGGGCACGGAGGAGGGGAGGGGCAGAGAAGTGGGGAGTGGGTAGAGGGGAGGGGGGGGGGGGGGTGAGAGGGGGCAGTAGGTGCCGTTTATAAGAAGTTAACCCATCTCACAAAACCTAGAAACTGGGAATAAGAGCTGTCCACCTCTAGGCTCTATACAGGGACACAGGGTCTGTTGTATGTGGCTGGACTGATGAGGCTATGCTGTGCGGTCTGAGTTAGCAATACTCAACAAAGGGGGGGGGGGGGGGCAGTTGCGTTTGTCACCTTTGGCTGTTGGTACCCACTCAACAACCCGGAAAGCCCCATTTGTGGTCTTTATTCACATGTGGCCCATCCCGGGGAACAAATCATTTCATTTTGGTATTGCCCCATTCAGCTTTACATTGGACACTGCTGCTGTCAGATCCTTTGAGACGCAGGACCTATATTTACTATACCTTGGCCCATGCCACAAAGTGTTTGCCCCCACCACCAACTCCTTAAAATGGTCTGTTGAAATTGAAACTCCAGCTGTAATGTTGGTGAAAGTCTGTTCCCTCTGCTCCATCCTTCTCTGCGGTGCCCGTTTATTGCACCTAATTCCTGCTTCACCCAGTGCCTGAACAGCACCCTCCTTGCCACCTGACTCGGCTCTTTGCAACTCACTGATATTGATGCTCCATTCCACATGACACATGGCTGTGGCTCTCCTCCTCCCTCCCGAGAGCGCCCCCAGCCAGGCCTCTTCCTCATAAACAGTGAAGAGTCTCTGGAGAAAACGCCTGTTTAATGTTTAATCAGCGATCGTGTTTGCCCTCTCTTATAACAGCCTTGTTAACCCGACAGTCCATCCTCCATACTTCAATACTGGTATTACAGTATAAAAAACAACTTGGAACCATCTCTTTTAGCACCCATTTAGCAAGCTGTGACTCCTTCCAAAGCCTCTATGTAAAAACGCTTTTGTTGCAAAAACCTCCAAACTTTTCTGACATCTCATAACCCTTCTAAAGTATACGCCACACCTCCCTCCCCTGGACCTGTGTTGCACTGGTGTGGGCATGCTGGGGGAGGGAGGAATAAGGCGCAGGGAGCGCTTAGTATCCCCCAACCCCCTCCACCCCGCCCCCCTTCGGGCATGGTGGCCTTTCACACCCACCCCAGTGAGAAGGCACCAAAGGATACTCCACACTTTAGCTGAACTAGTGTTTTTTTAAAAATGTTGTTTTATTTATTTATTTTTAATATAATCACGTTTTGTGAGTGACTCTGGCCCATGATACATAATGTGCTTTGAATTGTCACCATGATGTAATTGTCAGTGTGAACCCAACCTTCGTGAGGCCTGTGGAAAGCGTAGTCTGAATCACTCCATCATGGATCCACCGGAACTCTCCTCGTCTGGTCGCCTGCAGCATCTTCATCTCCAGGCTCCATTGAACAGCACGAAGAAACCCGACACACTTTGGCACCACTGCACCCGCTTCCTGTGGCTGAGATAACGCTGGCATTCCGGTGCTCCCGTGCAGGTTTACACTCCTAGTATCCTAGCTTAAAGTACCTAAGTTCTAGACCACCCGGAAGACTTCCTTTTCTGTACTTTTAAACTTTTATGCACGCATTGCTTTCAATGAGTGCATGCTTGTGATTTAAACACTGCAACCAGATCCCGTGGGCCTCCTAGTTCTTAACTATTGTTATCACAGCATAGCCCCAGCGATTCCCAAGACCCTAGGCCTGACAACTGTTCGATACGTGGTACTTATACCACTTCTTTAGTATATGGTTTTAGGGGCCGCCCAGGCCTATGCATATTTGTGCAACTTTTGTGTACTTAATCAAGTATCTTGTTTAACGTGTGTGCTTCTGTGCTCATAAAGAGTTCAGGGGAACTTATAGAAATAAAAGACATATATATTTTCAATATATATCCTGTGTGGTGTCCTTTCACTTGGTGTTTAAGGGGTTACATATGGTAAAACAGCTGGCTTTACACGCCCTCTTGAGTTTAGCCTAAGACTGCTCTGTCCATGCTACCTCTAGGATAGCTGGTCTATAAGGTTGACTTACAACCAATCACCATAAGGGTTGTTTGGGCTGGTGCAAGGTGCTCACTAGAACTAGTGAACATCATATACCAGGCCAACTTCTCACAAGCACCACCCCAGACAGGATTTTGTGTAGTGGGTTAGGGAGGGCTGAATAGAATCGGACATGCCTGGGGCATACAGGTGTCCCCGTGCATATGCCAGTTCAAACCGGTGCTGGGGCACTCCAACCCCAGCTCTGGCACGAAACTGGACAAAGGAGAGGGGGTGTAACCACCCCCCTTCCTGGTCCCACCCATAGGAGGGACCTAGTAGGTAATACAGCCCCTTGATTTGGAATAAAGGTAGGAGCTGAGGCCCAAGACTTTAGATTATCCTGAAACTCGACTTAAAGAAGAAGAAACTCTGGACTTCAAACATTCTGCTGCTCAGAAGACTGAAGATATCTCCCTTGTGCCAAGGAGTGACCACCCTGTGAATACAGGCACCATCCATCGATCAACGACTTGCTTTGCCGCCGCCTCCCGCCAGAGCCCGAGCCCAGAGCCCGACAAGAACCAGACTCCCAGGATCCCACAGCCCGATCCACAGTCCATGCAAAGCAGAGACCCGTGGAGGCAACGAGAGACGTGGGACCGGCCATCTTGAAAAGTCCACGAGAAGCTAACAGTACAGCAACCGAGGCCTCCACGAAGCTGTGCATTGGGGTTTGAGAAGCCCCAGCCCCGAGCAGCATTTGCACCAAAGATCACCCCCGCATCCTCCACGAGTTCTGCGGGGGGCCCTTTTGCATTTTGCCACTCGACGCGTCGTCCCGTTTACTGGTCCGTTGACTAGTGGCCATTTTGGCGACCCATCTTTGAATTTCAACCGCTGGTCTGGTTGCTTCAGACTGGACCTTGCTGCCTTGAAAAGAAGCAGCCCCTCAGACCTTGCTGGTCTGAGTGAGAAGCCAACTTCGTTTCCTGCGTGACTTGCATTTGCCAAGGCCTTTTTGCTCCGATCAAGAAGCCGACACCGCCAACAGCTAGAGCATTTGTGGGACAGCTCATGCCTGACTCCTGGTCATCGTCGATGACTGCGTGTCCACGTGGCTGAAGAGACAAACTTCTAATCTTCACCTGTTTGCACCCGACATCGCCTGGTTCCTTCCTGGTTCCACGCCGGTCACTGGCTAGTGACTTTGAACATTGTCCCCTCTGCTCTCAGGTCTTCACCACTTCAGATCCACTCTTGGATCCACCGGAACTCTCCTCGTCTGGTCGCCTGCAGCATCTTCATCTCCAGGCTCCATTGAACAGCACGAAGAAACCCGACACACTTTGGCACCACTGCACCCGCTTCCTGTGGGTGAGGTAACGCTGGCATTCCGGTGCTCCCGTGCAGGTTTACACTCCTAGTGTCCTAGTTTAAAGTGCCTAAGTTCTAGACCACCCGGAGGACTTCCTTTTCTGCACTTTTACGCACGCATTGCTTTCAATGAGTGCATGCTTGTGATTTAAACACTGCAACCAGATCCCGTGGGCCTCCTAGTTCTTAACTATTGTTATCACAGCATAGCCCCAGCGATTCCCAAGGCTCTAGGCCTGACAACTGCTCGATACGTGGTACCTATACCACTTCTTTAGTATATGGTTTTAGGGGCCACCCGAGCCTATCCATATTTGTGCAACTTTTTTGTATTTAATCAGGTATCTTGTTTAACGTGTGTGCTTCTGTGCTCATAAAGAGTTCAGGGGAACTTATAGAAATAAAAGACATATATATTTTCAATATATATCCTGTGTGGTGTCCTTTCACTTGGTGTTAAAGGGGTTACATATGGTAAAACAGCTGGCTTCACATGCCCACTTGAGTTTAGCCTAAGACTGCTCTGTCCATGCTACCACTAGGATAGCCGGTCTATAAGGTTGACTTACAACCAATCACCATAAGGGTTGTTTGGCCTGGTGCAAGGTGCTCACTAGAACTAGTGAACATCATATACCAGGCCAACTTCTCACAACGAGGACATAGAAGTCCCATTAACGTACCAGTAACATGTAAACTGGTTTAAAGGCACCCTCCTACATACCAAAGAAAATCGGTCCGCTCAGCAGAGACCGAACGACTCACCCGTTTCTAGCTGCTTACACATTGCACCCAGAAATTGACAGTAGCAGACTTATGTCCACTTTCCAAAGAAATAATAACACCTTACAGAAATCGGACACTTAGTTTTGAGAACTCTTACACTTCAACTACAAGAGACTGCAACAAAAATCACCCCACAAACGCTGAACGCAGTTATGGGAAGAATGCCCACTTATCCTGAGCAAATGCTATTTTGTATAGCACAGGAAATAGCACAGGTTGAGGCAGCGTTTTCACCCCGGCAACAATAGCTTGCAAGAAGCTGATGGGATTTTGGATACATAGATAAGCGTCCCACATCAGTTACATGAAATAATAATCCAGATGGAGAGGGACAAACCAGGGAAAGTGAAAGGTCTCTTTTTGGAAAACCTGACTTATGGATATGATATCCGTTCGGCTGAAAATGTTCTCTTATCAGGAATTCGCTTAACGATATTCACACTTAGGCGTTCACTTTTACTGGATTATTATTACCTTCTTGCTCATTTAATATTTATTCACTTCATTTATGTTGTTCTAAGTTGTGTTATGATGCTGTAGCAGGAAATTATGTTGATGTCGACTTTACTGTTTGTGCTATAAAATCAAATAATGGTTTTGAAATAAAAAAAATATTCGAAATAGACGATGGGAGAAAAAGCTCCTTCAGCCAATCAGAATCCAGTATATTTTTACATGTGGGTGTGTGAGTCCAGTCAAGTCAAGTCAAGTCAGAGAATTTATATAGCGCACTACATACCCAGAGGGTCTCAAGGCGCTAAGGAGGGGGAGAAGGATTACTTGTCAAATATCCACGTTTTAAGTTGCTTTCTGAAAGCTAGGTGGTTCTGGGTAAGGCGAAGGTAAGTGGGGAGTGAGTTCCATGTTTTAGCAGCCAGGTAAGAGAAGGATCTGCCTCCCATGGTGGTCTTGTTGATGCGAGGTACAGTGGCGAGGGCTTGGCTGGAGGAACGTAGTTGGCGGGAGGGGGTGTAGAAGGACAGTCTTGAGTTGAGGCATTCTGGTCCGATGTCGTAGAGTGATTTGTGTGCGTGGGTTAGCAGTCGGAAAGTGATTCTCTTATTGACGGGTAGCCAGTGGAGGTCTTTCAGGTGACCAGAGATGTGTTCGTTGCGTGGGATGTCTAATATGATTCTGGCTGAGGCGTTTTGGATTCGTTGGAGTTTCTTTTGGAGTTTAGCGGTAGTGCCTGCGTAGAGGGAGTTTCCGTAGTCCAGTCGGCTCGTGACCAGAGCATGGGTGACTGTTTTCCTGGTTTCTGTGGGGATCCAGCGAAATGTTTTTTTGAGCATGCGAAGAATGTTGAATCAGGATGAGGATACGGCGCTGACTTGTCTGTTCATTGAAAGTGAAGAATCCAGGATAACGCCTAGGTTCCGTGCGTGGTCTGTCGGGATGGGTGCTTTACCAAGGGCTTCCGGCCACCAAGAGTCGTCCCATGCAGAGGGGGATGTACCTAGGATGAGGACTTCTGTTTTATCTGAGTTCAGTTTCAGACGGCTGTGTTTCATCCATTCAGCAACTTCTTTCATTCCTTCGTGTAGGTTAGTTTTGGCGGTGCTGGGGTCCTTGGTGAGAGAAAGGATCAGTTGAGTGTCATCCGCGTAAGAGATGATGTTGAGGTTGTGTTGGCGGGCGATGGTCGCGAGGGGGCTCATGTATACGTTGAAGAGGGTGGGGCTGAGAGAGGATCCTTGTGGTACGCCACAGATGACTTCGGTGGCCTCGGACTTGAATGGTGGAAGGCGGACTCTCTGGGTTCTTCCGGTGAGGAACGAGGTGATCCATTCAAGTGCTTTTCCATGTATTCCGATGTTGCTGAGGCGTTGTAAAAGGGTGCTATGGCAGACTGTGTCGAAGGCTGCGGAGAGGTCGAGGAGGATGAGGGCGACTGTGTCTCCATTGTCCAGTAGAGTTCGAATGTCGTCTGTTGCTGCGATGAGGGCGGTCTCAGTGCTGTGTTTTGCTCGGAAGCCAGATTGTGAGGAGTCGCGGGATTTGTTGGCTTCGAGGAAAGCGGCGAGCTGGTTGTTGACAGCTTTCTCGATTACTTTGGCCGGGAATGAAAGGAGCGAGATGGGGCGGTAATTTTTGAGTTCGGTGGGGTCCGCTGTGGGTTTTTTCAGAAGGGCGGTGAGTTCAGCGTGTTTCCAGTTTTCCGGAAAGGTGGCGGAGTTGAAGGAACAGTTGATGACGTCTCGGAGGTGCGGTGCTATGACGGAGTCTGCTTTGTTGAAGATGTGGTGAGGGCATGGGTCTGTGGGGGATCCTGAGTGGATGGAGTTCATCAGGCGGATGGTGTCCTCAGTGGAGATTGGGTTCCAGTCGTTAAGGGTGTTCGCGGGGGGAGAGTGTTCAGCATGTGGTTGGGTGGGTTGGGCTCCGGGTTGGTTGTCGAAGCTGTTGTGGATGTCTGCAATCTTGTTGTGGAAGAATGAGGCTAGGGAGTCGCAGAGGGCTTGAGAGGGGGTGATGTCGTTGGAGTTGGCCGAGGGATTGGAAAACTCCTTGACGATGTTGAAAAGTTCCTTGCTGTTGTGGGCGTTGTTGTCAAGTCGATCCTTGAATGCTGTTTTCTTGGCCTTTCGGATTAGTTGGTGGTGAGTGCGGGTGGCGTTTTTGAAGGCGTCCTTGGTGCTGGTGGTTGGGTCTTTTTTCCAAGCTTTTTCAAGGGTGCGGCAGAGTATCTTGGATTTCTTAAGATCATCGAACTTACGATATGAACTTACACATGGAATCATCCACTGACCCCCACACTATCTCCTTCCTACGGTCCTTGAACATCTTTGGACTCTCCCAACATATCAACATGGCCACCCACAGTGCTGGTCATACCATTGACGGCATCTGTTCTAATATTTCTACCCTTTCCACCTCCCCTCCATTGCCCCTAATCTGGACCGACCATTTTTTCATCCCCTTTGACCTCACGATACCTATTCCTACCCTATTTAGTCCTAGACATACCCAAGCCACCTTCACAGTCAACTGGAAGAAAGGGGCTGAACGTATAAAGCTTGAGTCAAAACCACTGCCCTTACCCCCCACGTTAACTGGAGATGTCGAAGTTGACTCCTGCAACTTCCACATCTGGATGCACCAAATAGTCGCGGTTAACACTGAACCTAAAAACAATCAAGGAAAGGGACCCAAGAAGAAAAAACCCAATGCCCCATGGTACACCCAGACCCTGGCAGATAGCCACCTCCTTTGTCGGAGACTAGAAAGACACTGGAGACAAGCATATGACACGACCTCCAAAACACGCTATGTCCAACAGAGGAAAGTATATCTCTCTGACATTAAAGCAGCTAAAAAAGAATATTTTACCAATCTTATAATGGAAGCGCACCAAAATCAAAAAACCATCTTCACCATAGTCAAGTCCTTCACTCATCCGAAAGCTCTCATCACCGATGTACCTCCCTCAGAGAGTCTTTGCAACCAAATCGCTGACTACTTCGTTGACAAAATTGTCAACATTCAGAAAGACTTTCCCCCACCCTCGACAACCATCGTAGAAGTAACAGTTAACTACCCTCCTCTCTCCAGTTTTAAACCAGTATCCTTGCAACAGACAAGCAAGGCAATCCGGGCCTGTAAATCAGGAGCACCCACGGATTCCTGTCCCCCAATCATTCTTCACCATCTGATTGACACAGTCAACCCTTACATTAATGGAATCATTAATGAATCCCTTGAATCCGGAATTGTACCTGCCGAATGGAAGAAGGCTACTGTCAAACCCCTGTTGAAAAAACAGAACAAGCCATCTACAGATTTGACTAACATGCGCCCCATCTCCTTACTTCCTATTCTAGGCAAAGTCACGGAGCACTTAGTGCACGAGGAGCTTAAAACCTTCACAGAAGCCCATAACATCTTGCACCCCCAGCAATCGGGCTTCCGCTCCGGGCACTCCACCGAGACAGCTTTGATCGAACTTGCTGATTCTATCAAATTCCTACAGGATGAGGGCAAGCAAGCTGTCCTCATCCTGCTGGACCTCACAGCAGCATTCGACACTATCTCGCATGTTATCCTAATCAATCGAATGCGAGAGATTGGCGTGACAGACTCAGCCCTGGCCTGGATTTCATCATTCCTATCAAATAGGTCCCAGACTGTGGCACTAGGACCACACCTATCCTGCGAAAAGCCAATTACATCTGGAGTGCCCCAGGGGTCCATATTGAGCCCTCTATTTTTCAATATCTACATGGCACCCCTTTTAGCTGTGATAGAATCACATGGGATCCTGGTCACGTCCTACGCTGACGACACTCAATTGGTCGTCACCATTGACAAACAGCGTACTGACGCAGAGCTCCGGTTCAAAAACTGCCTCTCTGACGTCTTTGAGTGGCTAAATACTAATCATCTTAGATGCAATAGCGCAAAGACAGAGATCATCCCAATAGGTAAGAATCCTTCTTTTTCCCCGAAAGATTGGTGGCCCACAGGATCCGAGGTCCCTCCTAGTGCAGTTACATCAGCTAGAAACCTGGGCGTACAATTCGATTCTTCCCTTACTTTTGACGACCATGTTAAGATCACTGCCGGTCGATGCTTTGGATTAATAAAATCTCTGAGGAAATTTTTTGATTTCCTCCCAATTGCAGCCAGAAAGTCAGTCGCGGTAGCCCTTTTACTTTCCCGACTTGATTACTGCAACGGCCTTATGGCCGGAGTGAAAAAATCTACCCTCAGAAAGTTGCAGAGCTTACAACATGCTGCAGCTCGACTGGTTTTACAATTCCCCAGAAGGTCATCTGCGTCTGCAGCCCTGAATTCACTTCACTGGATGCCACTGCACAAAAGAATCCTTTTCAAACTGCTTCTCACAGTCCATAAAACCATGCAAAACACAGGACCCCGTTACTTTGTAAACCGTTTCAAGCGCTATAACCCTTCGCGTTGCTTGAGATCCTCTGGGACTAACCTCGTTCAAATTCCCAGATTTAAATATAAGACCAGAGGAGGAAAATCCTTCAATGTTCTGGCAGCTAAAGCCTGGAACACCCTACCCGCCGACCTTAGAGCCATAGACAATGAGAACAATTTCAGAAAACTCCTCAAGACATGGGTCTACAAACTACCAGACTCCTCTGTCCTGGCTGCCATTTAGTTCTCTCTTCCATCCATTCCACTTTTTCAGTTATTTCTCTGCAGCTCGCCCAGCGCCATGATGCTCCCCTGGGAGCGAACGCCTGCGCTTTACAAATGCCCATAAATATCAAATATCAAATATCGTTGAACCATGAGGCCTTCTTGTTGCCAGGTTTGCTTTGACGTTTTTTCAGTGGTGCTAAGGTGTCGGCGGTGTTGGATAACCATAGGGTGAAGTTGGCGGCGGCTAGGTTTGGGTCCGAGGAGTGGGCTGGGGTGTTTAGAAGGAGCGATGAGGAGATCTGGTCGGTGGTGATTTTGTTCCAGTTTCTTTGCAGAGTTGGTTGGAGGTGGTTGGTGGGTTTGGGCTTGTTGTAGGTGAAGTGAACGCAGCTGTGGTCAGTCCAGAGGAGATCCGTAGTGTGGCTGAAGGAGACATGATTGCTGGAGGTGAAGATGGGGTCGAGTGTGTGACCTGCGATGTGGGTGGGGGAAGTGACCAGTTGTTTAAGTCCGAGGTTGGCGAGGTTGTCCAGGAGGGTGGTGGTGTTGCGGTCGTTGATCTTTTCAAGGTGAAAGTTGAGGTCTCCCAGAAGGATGTATTCTTTGGAGGGGAGCGCGTGTGGAGTGATGAAGTCCGTGATGTCTTCACTGAATTTTGCGCTGGGTCCTGGTGGTCTGTAGAGGAGGGTGCCTCTGAGTGTGGTTTTGGGGTCGATGTGGATCTGGAAGTGAAGGTGTTCGGAGTTGGCGAGGTTGGCGTCAGAGCTGGTTGAGATGCGGATTGATTTCTTATGGACGATAGCGATTCCTCCTCCTGTGTGGCTGGTACGGTCTTTGCGAGTGATCTTATAGTCTTCAGGGATGGCAATGGTGATGTCTGGTGCGGAGGAAGCATTCATCCATGTTTCCGTTAGGAAGGCGATGTCTGGAGAAATGGTGTCTAGTAGATTCCATAGGTCAATGGCGTGCCTGTGGACCGAACGGGTGTTGAGAAGGATGCATTGTAGGTGGTTGGGGTCGGGAGTCAGTGGTGTGGTCGTAGCGGAGATGTTGTCGGTGCCGCTGAATTTGCAGGAGTAGCAGGAGAAAGGTCCATGGGTTTGTCCAGGGGCGGCTTGGACGCAGTTGGGGGCGCGACCGGGGTTAAGGGCTAGGAGGGTGGCGGCATCGTAGGTAATGCGGGAGGGCTGGGCAGCGCGAGGGGCAGGGGGTCTGGCGCTGGGCGCGGTCCAGGCGCGGACGGGCGTAGACGGGCTTACCTTTGGCGCACCTTGGGCGCGGGTTGGGCGCGGTCGCTGCGCGTGAACGCTGCGCGCGGGAGTAACTGTCATATATGGAGGGTGGGGGGGAGGGGCGAGGGCGTCTCAGCTGGGAGGCGGGGCGGGCTCGAGACTACCACAACATCAACAAAATGGAGGCGGAGGGGGGGGGAGTACAGTGAACGCGCTGAAAACACCGTTCAGAACAGCGTAAATATCACCCAGAGATTCAGGCACAGCTCAGCGGCGATCAGGCAGGCAGCAGGCAGATACAACAGAGTATAAATTAATGCAGAGCGGCAATGAAGCTGAAATCAGCAATTAATGCAGTGCGCAATGAGGCTGAGATCGGCTATTTGCAAGCAGCAGGCAGCAGATTAAAAAAGCAGTAATGTGAAGCAGCGCTAGCAATAGCACAACGATACCAATATCCTCGAGGGACACAGGGGAGCGACCACTCAACTCGGGGAGAGGAGCGAGTCACGGCGCCTATCAGGAAGGAAGCGCTGGTTATAGTCAGTGGGAGGGCGTCTCAGCTGGGAGGCGGGGCGGGCTCGAGACTACCACAACATCAACAAAATGGAGGCGGAGGGGGGGGGGGAGTACAGTGAACGCGCTGAAAACACCGTTCAAAACAGCGTAAATATCACCCAGAGATTCAGGCACAGCTCAGCGGCGATCAGGCAGGCAGCAGGCAGATACAACAGAGTATAAATTAATGCAGAGCGGCAATGAAGCTGAAATCGGCAATTAATGCAGTGCGCAATTTATTATAGGAGTTTATAAAGCGCCTGGTGACGCCTCCCGGCGTGTCCCCGCGCTTAGGAGAGAGTATTACTTGGGCAGAAGAAGAAACAGGCAGCAACCAGTGAAATTAGCTGATGAAAAGATGTGTTTTAAGAAGTTTCCTAAAAGCTGTTTCGCTTTTTTCCTGTCTAATATTCATGGGGAGGGTGCTCCACTCCTTGGCCGCAAGAGTGCGAAAGGACCTGCCACCAAGTCTGGCTTTTTTTGGGCGTGTGGTTTTAAGCAAGCCTGTTCCCTTAGAACGTAAGGATCTGGAGGGTTCATAAAGGGAAACTAGGTCGGACAAATAGGAGGGTGCTCTCTGATAAATGATCCTATGGCACCAGAGGAGTGCCTTGAAAATTAGTCTCTTTCTAATGGGCAGCCAATGCAGAGCATCCAAGGAAGGTTTAGATGGAGCTCTGCGCGGGAGTCTGAGCACAAGGCGTGCCGCTGAGTTTTGCAGGACCTGCAGCTTTCTAATGTTTTTTTCAGAAGTGCCCAACAAGAGCACACTCCCGTAATCAATGCGGGAAGTGATCAGAGCTTGTGTCATGGTGCGCCTGGAACTCAATGGGAGTAGGTCCATGGTGCGGCTGAGCGTCTTCATAACTCCAAAACATTTTCCAACTGTTTTTCTAACATGACTGTCATACGAGAGTTTGTTGTCAATCCAGACACCCAAATTCTTGGCCTCCTGACTAGGGGTAGGTATTGGTCCCAGACATGTAGGCCACCAGTCTTTGGTCCAATTGGTGTTGTTTCCCCCTATAATGATCACCTCTGTTTTTGTTCCGTTTAATTTGAGACAGTGCTCATTCATCCATATGGCCAACTTGCACATACATGATTTGAAGTTGTCGGCCTCCGAGGAGGGGGATTGGGACAGGGAGATCAGGAGTTGTGTATCGTCGGCGTAGGAGACAAGCTCCACGCCGAACGATTGGACCACCTCTGCCAAAGGTGTCATATACAAATTGAACAGGGTGGGGCTCAGGGCCGAGCCCTGAGGTACCCCCTGTTCTAAGGTTAGGCTGTCCGAGAGACAGGTTCCTCTTTGGACCTGGAAGCTTCTGTTGGTTAAAAAAGCTTTCAGCCATCCTAGAGCCTCTTTTGTGACTCCCGCTCTGTTTAGACACTGTAGCAGTATGGAGTGAGCTACAGTGTCAAACGCGGCACTGAGGTCTAGCATGATCAAGGCCATGGTTTTGCCTAAGTCCGCTCCCTCCCGCAGAGTTTCAGTAGCTCTTAGGAGTGCTGTCTCTGTGGAGAAGCCTGATCTAAAGCCCGATTGTGAGGGATGGAAGGTTTCTTGTGTTTCAAGATGTCTCATAAGTTGGGCATTAGCTACTTTTTCAGCTAGTTTAGCGAGGTAAGGGAGAAAAGAAATTGGACGTAGATTCTCCAATATATCCTGGCTCAGGTTAGGTTTTTTCTTAATGGGGAATACTATGGCTCTTTTCCAGTCCGCGGGGAGAGTAGCTGTAGAGAATGATATTTGCAACATATGTCTGAAGTGCGGTTCCAGGGTCGGGAGACTGGCCATTAGAATTTTAGGAGGGGCGGGATCGCGTGGTGAACCAGACTTAATACTCTTACAGATTTTGGTTAGAGTTTCGGTTGGAGGTACAGAAAAGGTACTTAGATGGATGGGAGTGCATATATAAGCATCATTCTCTATGAAGTCATTGCCAGATTTAATATTGCTAGAAAAATTGGCATAGATGTTAGTGATTTTGTCAGAGAAATACTTGGCAATCTTATTGCAAATATCCACTGAATCATTCTGGGGAGTGGGGTTGGACTCAACTATAGAGATCTCCTTATAGATCAGAAAAAGCTCTTTAGAGGAGTTCTCGGCTTCCTGGATCCGCTTATTATGGTAGGAAGCTTTAGATGTACGTACCATTCTGTAGTAATCTTTTTGTGCTGTTTTATATCTGGTTTTTATTTCAGGGCAGAAATTGACACGCCAGTCTCTTTCGAGCTTTTTGCACGCTGTTTTCGCGATCTGGAGCTCCTGACTAAACCATGGGGCAGTTTTTCTAGTTCTAGTGGCATTGGTGGTAGTACGAATGGGAGCGGTAGCATCCAGCGCTTTAGTGATATTATCCTGTAAGTGAGCATAGGTTGTCTCACTATCAGATCCTTTTGGGGGGCCAGCATCCTGAATGATGTTAGAAAAGGAGGCAATGGAGAAATTTTTCCATCTTCTACGCTTGAAACGTTGTGAGCTTTGTTTGTACTGCTCAGACCTTTCTAGTTGAATAGATATTGGCACTATGAAGTGATCAGACCAAGGAATTGGCTGAGGAGCAGAGGTTTGAATTCCCTTCCAGTTTCCAAATACCGGGTCTAGTAGATGACCATGGTGGTGGGTAGGATCGGTATTTTTTAGCTCTAGCTCTAAGGAGAGTAGCTCTGATTTGATATCCGCCGCCTCTTTATTGAGTGGGTCGTCAAAATGGACGTTAAAGTCACCAAGAACTAAAATGCGGGTTTTTTTGAGTGCAAGATGAGTGATGGCTTCTACCAGAGTAGGAGTGAAATCATACAGTTGTCCAGGGGGTCGGTACACCAGAATACCCGAGAGGGAATGATTGGGACCAGTGGTGATGGTGAAAGTGGCCGCTTCACAGTGGTCAATCATGGTAGAAGTGAGGGTACATTCTAATGGGGTTTTAATGGCTATCGCAATGCCCCCCCCTCTGCCATCTTTCCTATCCAATCTGGAGAGGACGAAGCCAGGAGGAAGGGTTTGTATGATATCAGGCTCGGAGTGTTCATCCAGCCATGTTTCTGTAAGAAACAGAATTTGGATAGTATCGTCCTCCAGTAGATGAAAAATTTCTAAGCAATGAGGCTGAGATCGGCTATTTGCAAGCAGCAGGCAGCAGATTAAAAAAAGCAGTAATGTGAAGCAGCGCTAGCAATAGCACAACGATACCAATATCCTCGAGGGACACAGCTAGCTCCATCTTAATTGAATAGTGGCTTCATTTGAGGCCTACAAAAAAACCCTTTTCAAACGCTAAATTTCAGAAAAAAAACTGTATGGATTTATAGCAAATTAAACAATGCTACTTCCATGAGTAACAGTTGCTGTAATTTCGTTCAGCCTTTTTTCTGTAGCTCTATTAATAGCTTTCAGTGGGAATTAAATGGAAAATGGCACTTTTTTGACCATGCACTTGACAGATCTTCGTAAAACTAGCCAAGCCAAACCCAAATACTCTTGTGAAGATTCATTGAGGAAAGCCTTGAAAACTTGGCTCTTTAGCCTAGACCCATAGTGACTGGATAGCGTCTGTCGATCTAGCGGTCCACACTTTCTGTCTTTCTCTCAGCGCCGGGATACCTCTGCTTGAAGTAGCTGTTCGCGCTTTTACAAATTCTGTTATTATTATTATTATTATTATTATTTTTGAGCTGTGCCACAGTTGTTATATGTATATATATTTATATTACATTGGATTCTGTAATCCCTGTATAAACGACAGTCTCTAATTTCTTTATAATTGCCAATTTGTGATATTTGATATTGATTAGTTTATATAGCGCCCAAATCACTCCGTCCGGGGTATCTCTGCGCTAGGACCGCATGTTACAGTCGACAAATGGACCTTAGTAGAGATACGTTTTTAACAGTTTCCTGAAAAGGGGAAGGCTCTGGCAGTCGCGTAATTGGTGGGGGAGTTCATTCCAGAAGGTTGTGGCAAGGTTAGTAAATGCTTTGCCACCCGACCGAGCCTTTTTGATTCTTGGAGTACAAAGAAGTAGCTTGGAACCTGATCGAAGGGGCCGGGGGGGTGTATTTTACCAGTTTGTCCGATAGGAAGGTTGGCCCCGCGCCATTAAGGGCTTTAAAGACTGTGCCGTAAATCTTGAATTTCACCCTCTTCCTCACGGGGATCCAATGGAGTTTGTTGAGAAGTGGTGTGGAGGCCGTTCTGGGGGGGAGGGGCATTTTCTATTAGTCGGGCTGCCGTATTCTGGACTACCTGCAGCTTGTTTAAGGAAGCCTCGCTGGCTGAGACTAGCAGTGCATTGCAGTAGTCCAGACAGCTTAACACTAGACCTTGCCTCAGTGTTTTTCTTGTGGAGGAAGGTCTAAGAAGACTGAGGGTGTGATAGCAGGTACCAGCGGTGGTAGTGGCGTGTGCTTCAAGTTAAAAATACGGATTCCCAGGTTCTTGACCACTGCTTTTGGAGTGGGAGCAGCTCCTCCGGCCACCAGCTGGGAAACCAGCTTTTTTCTGCACCTCCAAACAACATGACCTCGACTTTTCGGCGTTAAGTTGCAGATAGTTAGCTCTCATCCAGGCAGCGATGGTTTTCATGCCCTCCGAGAAGGTGAGTTGTATGTTAGGATTAGACTTATCAAAGGTGAGCAGGAGCTGGGTGTCGTCCGCGTAAGAGATGGGACTGAACCCCAGGGTCCTCATTAGTTTTGCCAGGAGAGTAACATACATGTTAAAGAGGGTGGGGCTCAAGCAGGAGCCCTGGGGTACTCCATTGGTAACTTTGGTGGTTTTAGATCTAAAAGTACCCAGAGTGACTGTCTGGGTTCTATCTGTTAAAAAATCTGTCAGCCATTTCAGAGCAACCCCTGAACCCCAATGTCCTGGGTGCACCAAGACGCCAATTAGAAGAAAAACGTTAGAACTCGATTATTATAGGTTATTACAGTCAATTTCTGAGGTCACAATGTCTTCTGCCAGAGCCAGCAGCTGATGTTAAAGGCAAGTCAGGTCACAAAGCGTAATTAAAGCAGCTGTTCAAAGCAACAAACAGAACTTTGCTCTTCTTTTATCTGCCCTATTTTACTAGCTTACTATGATAAGCAGAGAGAATATCTTTATTTTTTTAACTCCTCGGATGGAGAAACAATAGAATCTTTCTGCATGTTTCTACACGGTCTGAGCTACTGCAGCTTTTTTTTTCTTTTAAATGACTTGTATTAAATTGTTTCTAAAATCTGTTTGCAACAAATATCCAACAGGTTTTTGATGTGTTTAATTTTGCATTAGAGGTTTTATTTTTATTCTTCATGTTTGCAAACATGTTTTCTCTTTATATGTAAGAACTACAAGGTTTTAAGTGCTTTGTGGGAGAGGGGATGGTGTGACCATGTATCATATGGGATAAGGTACCACCTGGTGCACATTATAAGGTTATTTGGAGTCCCATAACCTTATGAAAGAACACTGCCCCACGCCGGCAGGCCCTTACTTTGAGTGATGGCTCCTGACGCGGACCGAAGATCAGCATGTACTGTCTGACATTTACTCTTTCTTGAACACCTCTACCAATCCTTTATTGTCACCAGCCAGGTCACGATGGGAAACGGAGGGTGAACACACGTTCACAGACAAAGTGTGGGCAGACATTTTGTATCGAGCACGTCCATTGGCGTGTAGCGCAGCGGGAAAGGAGACGCATCTCAAACTAGTGCACTATTGGTACTACACACCCGCCACCCTATCCAAGTAGAAACAGGGGTGCAGCGATAAATGTTGGCGACACTGTGGCAACTCAGGCACATTAACACACGTACTTTGGCAATGCCCCAAACAACATTGTTACTGGGAAGAAATCTTGACAGATATTGATCAAATGTTTTTTAAACTGAATTACCACGCTTCCCTAGCTACACCCTCCCAGGGATCCCCAACGCCTTGACGTACCTTCTTCGCTCCCCCAGGGGATGGGCCTTTACTTTGGCACTGTGCGCAGCGAAACAAGTTTTATTATCTAGATGGGGCACGGACTCCATACCCACACACCTAGACTTGCTGCACAAACTTTGGGATCTATTAAGTATGGAGAAACCAACAGCAGTTGTAAACCAAACACTCCCTAAATTCGAGAAAACATGGGGTCCTTGCCTAAAATACCTATCTAACACCTTCCGAGAACTCACTTGCCCGATATACCTAAGAATCCTGCGTCTCACGGCTGACACACAACCTGACTCGAGTCACACTAGAGTGGAACACGAATATTCAGGCCAAACACCTGGGCATGTACAACACACAATTTACCCAAACCACAATTATTTGAAGCAAAGCTTTAGAGGATTAGACCATCGGTCTCTCCTTAGTATGGCAGAAAAGGACACTTTGTCTTTTAGTGAGCCCCATATCCAAAACTTGATAGCCTCATCTCCGTTTTCTTCAGTTGCGTAGTTCTAGCGCTAAACAACAAAATGAATCAGACAAGTTCAAGTTTAACATTCGTATAGCGCACTACTCACCCAGAGGGTCTCAAGGCGCTTGAGGGAGGGGGTACTTTACTTATCGAATATCCAAGTTTTTAGTTGTTTTCTGCAGGAGAGGTGGTTCTGTGTAAGGCGGAGGTGGGTAGGGAGAGAATTCCAGGTTTTGGCCGCTAAGTAGGAGAAGGATCTTCCCCCATTGGTGGATCTATGGATGCGTGGGATTGCGGCGAGGGCTTGATTGGATGATCGTATTTGATGGGTGGGGGTGTAAAAGGACAGTCGCGCGTTGAGGCATTTGGGTCCTAGGTCGTAGAGGGTTTTGTGTGCGTGGGTGAGGAGACAGAACGTTATTCTCTTGTTGACGGGGAGCCAGTGGAGGTCTTTCAGGTGAGTGGAAATGTGAGCTTGGCGGGGGATGTCTAGTATGAGTCTGGCTGAGGCGTTTTGGATATGTTGGAGTTTTTTCTGTAGTTTGGCTGTGGTTCAGGCGTATAGGGTGTTTCCGTAGTCCAGTCGGCTTGTGACCAGTGCGTGGGTGACAGTCTTTCTTGTTTCGGTGGGGATCCAACGGAAGATTTTTTTGAGCATGCGTAAGATGTTGAAGCATGATGATGAGACGGCGTTGACTTGTCTGGTCATCGAGAGGGAGGAGTCCAGGATGAAGCCCAGGTTACGTGCGTGGTCCGTAGGTGTGGGTGCGTTTCCCAGGGCCGGTGGCCACCATGAGTTGTCTCAGACGGAGGGGGATGAACCTAAGATGAGGACTTCCGTTTTGTCCGAGTTCAGTTTTAAACGGCTGTTCTTCATCCACTCGGCTACTTCTTTAATCCCTTCGTGTAGGTTGGTTTTGGCGGTGTTTGGGTCTTTGGTGAGGGAGAGGATCAGTTGGGTGTTGTCTGCGTAGGAGATGTGGTTGAGGTTGTGTTGGCGTGCGATGGATGCGAGGGGACTCATGTATACGTTGAAGAGGGTGGGACTGAGTGATGATCCTTGTGGTACGCCGCAGATGACTTCGGTGGCCTCTGATCTAAAAGGGGGGAGGCGGACTCTCTGGGTTCTTCCGGCGAGGAACGAGATGATCCAGTCCAATGCTTTTCCTTGTATTCCGACGTTGCTGAGGCGTTGTATAAGGGTGCTATGACAGACTGTGTCGAAGGCTGCGGAGAGGTCAAGTAGGATGAGGGCAGCTGTTTCTCCGTTGTCCAGTAGTGTTCAAATGTCGTCTGTTGCTGCGATGAGGGCGGTCTCGGTGCTGTGTTTGGCTCGGAAGCCGGACTGTGAAGGGTCGAGGGATTTGTTGGATTCGAGGTAGGCGGCGAGCTGACTGTTGACGGCTTTCTCATTGACTTTGGCAGGGAATGGGAGGAGCGAGATGGGGCGGTAGTTCTTAAGTTCAGTGGGGTCTGCTGTAGGTTTCTTCAGGAGGGCACTGAGTTCGGCATGTTTCCAGCTTTCCGGGAAGGTAGCGGAGTTGAGGGAGCAGTTGATGACGTCTCGGAGATGGGGTGCGATAATGGAGTCTGCTTTGTTGAAAATGTGGTGGAGACATGGGTCGGTTGGCGATCCTGAGTGGATGGAGTTCATCAGGCGGATGGTGTCTTCAGTGGTGATTGGGTTCCAGGCGCAAAGGTTGTTAGAGGGGGGTTTTGGTTCTGAGGTGGGTGGAGTGGACTGGTCTCCGGACTGGTTTTCAAAGCTGTTATGTATGTCGGTGATTTTGTTGTGGAAGAATGAGGCTAGGGAGTCGCAGAGGTCTTGGGAGGGAGTGATGTCGTTGGTGCCGGCGGTGGGGTTGGTAAATTCTTTGACGATGTTGAATAGTTCCTTGCTGTTGGGGGCGTTGTTGTCAAGTCGATCCTTGAATGCTGATTTCTTGGTGGATCGGATCAGTTGGTGGTGTTTGCGGGTGGCGTTCTTGAAGGTGGTCAGGTTGTCAGTGGTTGGGTTTTTTTTCCAGGCTTTCTCGATGGTTCGACAGAGCTTCTTGGATTTCTTAAGGTCATCGTTGAACCAGTGGGCTTTTTTGCTGCCTTGCTTGATTTGATGGTTTTTCAAGGGTGCTAATTCGTCGACGCTGCGGGTGATCCATTGTGTGAGGTTGGTGGCTGCTTGGTTTGGGTCCGATGATTTGGTTGGAGGGTTTTGGTGAAGCGATGTGAAGAGCTGGTCGGTGGTAATTTTGTTCCAGTTTCTTCGGGGAATTGGTTGTGGGTGGTTGTGGGTCGTGGTCTTTTTGTAGTTGAAGTGAACACAGCTGTGGCCGTCCAATGGAGAGTTGTGGTGTGATTGAAGGAGATGTGCTTGCTGGAGGTGAAGATTGGGTCGAGCGTGTGCCCGGCATGGTGGGTGGGGGTGTCCACAAGTTGTTTGAGTCCGAGGTTGGCGAGGTTGTCCAGAAGGGTGGTGGTGTTGCTGTCGTTCTTTTCCAGGTGGAAATTGAGGTCTCCCAGTATAATGTAGTCCTCGGAGGGGAGGTCGTGTGGGCTGTTGAAGTCAGTGATGTCTTCGCTGAATTGTGTGCGGGGTCCTGGTGGCCTGTAGATGAGGGTGCCTCTGAGTGTGGTCTTGGGGTCGGTGTGGATCTGGAAGTGAAGGTGTTCGGCGGTAGCGAGGTTATCGTCGGAACTGGTCGTGATGCGGATGGTGTTCTTATGGACGATGGCGATGCCTCCTCCTGTTTGTTTGGTGCGGTCCTTTCGGATGATTTTGTATCCGTCCGGGATGGCTATGACGATCTCGGGAGCTGATGAGGCGTTCATCCAGGTTTTTGTAAGGAAGGCGACGTCCGGCGATGTGGTGACGAGTAGGTTCCAAAGGTCAATGGCGTGTCTATGGACCGAGCGGGTGTTGAGCAGGATGCATTTTAGGTGGTTAGTGTCGGAGTTCTGTTTGGAGTTTGTGGAATTGGTGTGGGTCCTGATGCAATCGAACTTGCAGGAGTGACAAGTGAAGGGTCCATGGGTGTGTCCTTGGGCGGCTTGGAAGCAGTCTGGAAGTTGGCTGGGGTTGAGTGCTGGGAGGGTTGCGGCATCGTACGTTATGCGGGCGGAGTCGATTTTACGGGGACCAGGGGGTCTGGTGATGGACGCGGACGGGCTTACCTTTGGCGCACCTTCGGCGCGCATGGGGCGCTCCCGCTGCGCGTGGACGCTGCACGTCTGTTGTATTGACATATGTAGATGGTGTAGGGGGCGGAGCGAGGGGGGAGCAGCTGGGAGGCGGGAGCGGGGTGGAGAGGCTGGCTACGAGGCACAACAAGCAAAATGGCAGCGAAAGCAAAACCGAAACCAGGACGAGATTGGGGCACAAAGGCACCGGCACAATCAGGCAATAATTGTAAATTTAAAATTACGCAATGCGATAATAAACTAGCACAGATTGACTTGGACTAACTTGGACCAATTAAATGCGAGCAGAGGGCACAATAATTCTTCTAGGCAGCAGTGAGCACTAGCAGGCAGCAATTCTTTACAATTAATGCAAGGGAGGCACAATCCCATGGGGCCTTCAGGTGAAGAACGTCCCCGTCATCTTCACAGAAGATTTAGAGTACAGAAAGGGCTTTAGCTACATAAACACCAAGTGCAGTCGGGACCTGATGGTCCACACGATCGAAACTGCACAAAGTCTCTGCAGCAGAGAGGAGGAAGAAATAGAGGAACTAATGAAGGCCATAGAGACTAGCCAGGTGGTCACTGACGCCAAGTCGCTCTTGGAAAAAATTGAAAAAGACATTCAGGTTTTTAAAGACAACACAATTAACGATAAAAACAATAGATATGAACGTGACATCAAGGCATTTAAAATCGATCAGGTATATCCTTTTTTGCGAGAAGACTGCTATTTACAGTCAGACTCGCGGCAGGCTCTGTCGAGCTACCAGGCAGGTCTAGAAATAGGTTCACCACCTTTTCAAGCACGTCTTCATTGGATTCTTCGGGATCTGATAATAGAAACAAAAAGAAGGGGGTGTCTTTTTTAGAGCAGGGCAAACAAACGAAACCCAGATACAAGGTACCATGGGACATGCGAACACGGAGCAGCACCTACAAATCATAGGCGGCTCTACAACGATAGTCAACTTGTCCACAAGGGTGTTAACTGTCGAAGAAGAAGCAGTATTTAATCTAGGTCTGAAATTTGTACCTAGCAAAAACACTGATTTTACTAAGCTCAAAATAGAGGCAATTGAGTTCTGCCGGAAGGTAAGACTTAAGGCATTTTTTGCAATTACACCGTCCATTGAAAGTAAAGAAACAACGGGTTTGAGAAACAAATCTAGGTTTGTCCCTCATACTAATATTCCCAAACAAGTACTAGCATTTGAGCAGGTACTGCTTTCTTCTTTTAGTAAGATGGAGAAGATTAAAAACTTTACTCAACAGAACATGAGCCAAAAATAACAGGCGACAATACAATCTCTGAAAGAGGACCCTTCGATTGTCATTAAACAAGCGGACAAGGGTGGGGCAGTAGTCATCTGGCCCCGCCCCATGTACCTAGCTGAAGGCGAAAAGCAAGTCAAAAACACCACTTGGTACCGTGCATTAATAGAGGATCCAACTAGACACATCCAGGGACAGATTGCCTAAGTTTTAGAATATGGCAAAGAGAATGGATTTTTAGGCAATAAAGAACATGATTACCTTCTCAAAATATTTCCCAGGATCCCTGTCCTTTATCTTCTACCGAAGATCCATAAGAGCCTGCAAGAGCTTCCAAGCCGCCCGATTGTTTCGGGTTGCGACTCTTGTTTGGAACCAATTGCACAGTACGTTGATTTTTTCCTTAAGCCATTTCTTAGTGAAGTAAGATCGTCCCTGAGGGACACGACAGATTTCCTGCTCAAAGTTGAAGGTACCATTTTCGATGCCCAGTCACAAATAATGGTCACCATGGATGTCACATCCTTATACACCCAAATTCCTCAAGAGGAGGCCTTAGAAGTCATGCACTGTGTCAGTGGGCCTTGTTGCTTTCTTCAGATTCCACATTCCTGTATCAATACAATCATGTCGTGCCTTGGCAGGCAGCGATCAGTATCAATAATTGGTGGGCACTCGTAATCCCTGGCCCCCCCCCTTTCCCCTCTCTTTTGAGATAACTTGTCACTATGCAATAGATTAGCAAACAAAGTGAGAACCGTTCAAACAGTACCAACTCCACATGTTCTGCCGCCTGAATTTGCAGGTAGCCGCCTTAAACAATGCGATGTTCTAACATCTTTTCACACAGGGCCACTGTAACAACTGATCAGCTGTCAGTCTCATTGCTAGGTACTACAAGGCCCATGATGCACTGGGACCAATACGCACTTAAAACTAGTGTGGTTCCATGCCGGCCATCTTGATTGACAACGCGAGGAGTTACGTTGCGGCTGGAACGCTGAAAGAGAAGGTAACGCTCCACCATAGCGCAGCTTCACCGCTTTCCGCTTTTTACCAGCGTGTTTCACAGTAGCGGTTTTTTGTCCCACAGGACATTGGATGCAGAATAACGAGGCATTACAGAAAAAAAGAATACATTAAAAAGGTACGCTAAGGTTTCTTATCGAGAGCCAGCTCAAAGCTATATATAGCGAGTCACTACCACGGTTCCCCTTGCTAAAACGCACTTTTAACACTTTTCACAGGCACAAATTACATGGTTACACTTTACGAGTAACTGCACCGGTTGACGGCAAACCACAGTGAGCAAGGTATGTTTACCATGCGGTCTTATACACTAATGAGACACGCCAACCATAAGTTTTTTTCCAGGAATTCACGATTCATTATACATCTTTCAGATTTGCCTGCCAGGCCACGATTTTTGAATGAGTTTCTTTGTCCTTGGATTTGGACATCACGAAGTTTAATCCTTCCCTTCCAAACGAGTTTGGTATGTAGCTAATCACCCGCTGTAGCCCACAACTGAAGTTTTGAGGCTTCTATTTAATTTAATATTAAAACACTCTGTCTTTGCATCTTTCAGATACAAAGATTAACAGCCCTGATGAGAGACCAGCAACCCTGAGCCTGGTCTCGAAACACGTCGGCACTTTATTTGGGTGGAATAAATCACTACCTCAAAGGCACTAGGACCGGCTGGTCCAGATATCATTAGTCTTTCAGCCATTTATTTGCTTACATTCCCCCAGTACTTGATTCTTTTCATGCACTGTTTTACATGTTTGTGACATTGCTGTTTGTGATGTATTCATTTTTTGTAGGATGTTTGATGTAGACATGTCAGTTTAAAAATTGTTTCGATATTATGTGTTTCTACGTGTGCAAAAGCATGCATAGTTGTGTAAATATTTGATTGTACAGTTTGTCTTTATTTCTGCTAATTCATGTGAAAGATTTGATATAATTACAAAATCATTGGCACTAAATAGATATGCCGAGGGCAGATACAATAAATATGTTTCTATTCCTCTAAAGCTTTGCTTCAAATAATTGTGGTTTGGGTAAATTGCGTGTTGTACATTTAATAAGGGTCTTGCCCCTACCACGTTTCTAAGGACCTATCCCCTTTAGTTTTCAAAACACCTGGGCATAGCATGTACTGTTCCAACGCTAACTATTGGATTGTAAATGTAAGTCGTTTGTTATTATTCTCATTTTTCCTAACTTCTTCGCCCGCCTTTGGTTGTAGGCGAATGACCTGTGTCTTTCCCTTTCCCTTTTCTTGAAAACAATAAAAATTGATACAATGCTAAAGAACTCTGCCTTCGGCCTCATTCCTCTATATGGTTACAGAGACTCGACTTGCAATATCCTTATAATGTACAGCAGGAAATACTTTATCCCCAATATATTTTCATTGAATAAGGTTAATGTAAAGCTATAGTTGCTTTGTTAAAGCACCTTAATGGGTCTTTAAAAAAACCTCCAAAATTCAATTAAAAAAACAAGGGTAAAGTGTATTTATGGTTAAGACTTAAAACCAACAAACCACAGAAATTTGCAAGGTATGGTTAGAACCACAATCCATAACTCTCACTACAGGTGTGCAAACCCTAACTCAGCATGTTACGTGTGATGATGCGATGACATTTTACATAGTTAAAGAGTTTGCTAAAGGCAAGATGCTGCTGTAGGGAGATCATGGCTACTTTTATCTGCCCATAAAACCGTTAATAACACTTGGGACTGAGCTGGAAGTCGGGTGGGTGAACTCACAAGCGACACATAACTCACGTAGTGTGCCTGTCTTTCACAACGAGGAGGTGTGCACTCCTGGAGAACCCTGCAGTGGCAAGAACATCCCTGGTCGTCCCTGCTGTTGAGGCTGAATACAGACTAGGATTTTTAAATCAGGAACTGGAGATGACTGCGTCTTACCCACTGTAACTGTGCAACTGGAAACACAGTACCCCCTCTAGACTGTGCATGCCTGCTATTCTCAATGAGCACCATGTCACTTGCATCCGACTATTACGTGTGATGATTCTGGCCAGTAATTCCTCCCATGAATAGCGCTATTTCCAGTTCCTCAGCCTGGAAAAGGGACGGACAAGGAAGGACGAGAGCTACTGGCCTATTTGTCTCATGCAGATTCCCATAACCAGGCCTGTTTCTGCACAGGAAGGATGCAGTCCTGTGTGGAAACAGAGGAGGAGAATGCAGGGAAACATCTGCACCCTGTGTACTCTGGGGGTCTGTATCGCTCAGTGGGTTCCATCCAAGCCAAAATTATCCCCTCGGAGACTTAGTAAAATCTGGACCATACACATTTTGAAGAGGTTACATGTGTTAGTTGCTCTCCGAGAGCACATTTATAGCGAAACACATACCTGGGGTGGCTTAGAACAGCAATAAATGTGATTTAGTATTTCCTCTCTCCATCGAGTATGTGAGGGTATCTAAATCTACAGTATTTGTATCCAGTCCTAGGAATGATGGAGTCACACACTGACCCCGCTCATCAGGACAGAGCAGTTCTGCCTTGCAGTTCTGATGTTGATGCTGTGATTCAGGGTGCAGTGGTTCGAGTATGTAGTTCTGATCTGAACCCTCTGCATCAGTACAGGTCTGTTCTAGCTCGTTGTTCTGATCTGGTTCCTGTGCTTTAGGATGCATAGATTCTTGCTCGGAATTAACGTTTGGATCCTGTGCATTAGGGAATTCCTGCTGCAAGCACAGGTGTTGCTGTAGGCACTGGGTTTGTTGTGACCCTACACCACCAAAGGACAACAGCCCAGACTCTAAATGTTCGTCTGATGACATCCCATCGGGTGACACGGGTTGTAGGCACTGGTTCTCCTGAGGATCTCGGCAATCAAAACACATCAATTCTTCCTCCAACGGATCTTCAGGTCCGTTACCATCTGGCAGCACGGGTTGTATACAGTGGTTTTGCTGTGGTTCATGTCCATCAGGAAATAGCGGGTGTGGGCAGAGGTTCTGTTGCTGGTCCCAGCTATTAGTAGACAATGGGGATGGTTCTTGCTTCAGGGGCTCATCTGGTTCCCTCTTTTCTGGAAACGCTGATTGTATGCTGTGGTCTTGCTGTGGTCTCTGCCCATCAACAAATTCTGAGTGAAGACACCCCTTTGCCTCCAGTGATCTCCCTGGAGGCTCCGTCTGAGGGCACCGGGATAGAGGACAATCCTGCTGTAGTCCATTTCCATCTGGAAACCCAGGTTGCCTGCACTGGTCTCGCTTTGACTCGTGGACATCTGGAAGCCCAGGTTGCATGCACTGGCCTTGCTTTGACTCGTGGACATCTGGAAACCCAGGTTGCATGCACTGTTCCTGCTGCGACTCGTGTACATCTGGAAACCCAGGTTGCATGCACTGGTCTTGCTGCGACTCATGCATATCTGGAAACCCAGGCTGTAAGCACTGCTCCTGCTGCGACTCATGTACATCTGGAAGCCCAGGTTGCATGCACTGGCCTCGCTTTGACTCGTGGACATCTGGAAACCCAGGTTGCATGCACTGTTCCTGCTGCGACTCGTGTACATCTGGAAACCCAGGCTGCATGCACTGGTCCTGCTGTGGGTGACGTCGATCTGGCAACACTGGCTGTAGACAAAGGTTTAGCACGTCAGGGCGCCCTTGAACATCGGTCGGAGAAGGAAGTGTACAGTCCTGCTTTGGTGCATCCCCATCAGAGAACACCGGCTGAAGACACAAGCTCGGTTCCCCTGGCCTGTCCAGTTGAGGTGTCGCAGGAGACCGGCTAACAGCACAATCTCTAATGCTCGCCGGACAGACCATCTCCAAAGACACTGCACCATTATCTAGGGAACCTTGATCCTTTTCTATCCAGATTTTCTTAATCAGCCCAGCGACTTTAGAAGGTACGTCCTCCACAGTATTCATCAAGTTATTCAGTTTGGCTTCCAACTCCTCCAGCATGGATAGAAGGATAATGTGAGGCAGGTTCTCCGAAAGCGGTTCCAGGTCCTGGTTTCTCTGAGCATCATTTTGGTATCTTGAAGCTGAGACGTCATGAAGAGGTAAAGACGGGACTGTGGCTCTTACGGATTCACGTGAACACTGCGCTGTCACTTTCCTTTCTGGAGCCCGTCTTCTGCCCATTCTGGTAAATTGATGTTCAAGTCTCAGTGTCTGCGGAGGAGAGGAAAAGAGAAAAGACAACACGTTATCACAGGACAGTTAGGTCAAAATACTCCTTCCTGTCTCACCAACCCCTGTGTGATCAGAGAACATCGCTCATTCCTAAAACCATAAAAAAATGGAATCATTAACATTTCACAATACCCAAAACATAGTTCATATATTATCAAAGGCACTGATTTGAAATTTGTTTCCAACATTATGTCTGTTCCTTGGTCTGCTCAAATTGTACATGGTTATGAAAAAAATAGAATATTGTAACAGCCTTGCAGCAATGAAAGGTTTATAGTACCTTAGCAGACAAGACTGAGCTATCATCCTCACTTGCACTGTACACCTCTCTTTTGCAATTATCAGGGAAGTGACTGAAGCACGCGCCAACATACCAAACCTCTACAGGATCTACAAAACGCTTTTCATGTCATTGCATATATAGAGAGCATGTTCAACCTGGAGTTTCTTGGCACTGAATCAGAAATACATTAAAGAGGAGAAAACGAAACATAACGGGGAAGAATCTAGGGCTAGATGTAGGTAATTTGGATTTATCGATTCATAAATACCGAATTTTACCGATTCGGTATTTATGAATCGGTAAATCCAATGTAGGTAATATTTCGGTAAAAAATACCGAATCGGTAGGATTCGGTATTTACCGAATCGGTATTTACTGATTCGGTATTTGCCATCGATTCGTTTGGGCCTGGAGGCCCATAGGAATGAATGTCAATTACCGATTCAAGGGTGGCAGGGTGTCACTTTGACACCCTGTTGCACCCCTCATTAGGGCTTGTGTGCACCATAGCACAGGTGTACATGCACAGATTTGCATATACACAGGTATTCGTTATTTACCACCAACTAATAGTTGGTGGTAAATAACGAATCCTTAAAGCCCTGTGGCACTGTTTACAGTGCCACCTACATCTTAAAATACAGATTTGGTAATTTTACCGAATCGGTAAAATTACCGATTCTGTAAAATTACCGAATCTTTATTTTAAGATGCCCTACATCTCAGAATCCAAATACCGGTCGGTAACGGCCGAAAATCGGTATTTTCGGCTGTTACCGACCGGTATTTGGATACCTACATCTGGCCCCTAGTCTGAATAGGTTTGCGGGTAGTCAGATTTCTGGGAAAACTCTTGAAGTTAGATTCAAATGGATTTAGCCGGTAGAGAGATCTGAATGGAAGGAGAGTGTACCAAATCTGCTTCTCCCTGATCTGATCTTTAGTCATTTCAGAATAGAAAGTAGATTCAAGTGAGGCGATCTCTGGTTTTGTACGGGTGTATGCATTTCCGCCTGGTTTACAATTAAGTGAGGGGATAGACCTCTTGACCCTTTAGAGGTGAGGCAGAGGATCTTAAGAGGCGATTTGTTATTTCAATATAGGTGTGGCGCGCGCCCACCTCAGAAGATGACGTAATAAACAAGCTGCAACGCTGTGAATTACTTGTAGTCCATGAATGGTGATACTGGGTCTTCTGACATATACTCGGTTGGCATAATGCGATCTATTGCTTTTCTGTTCTAAAGTGGGAGAAGGGGGGTTCGTTTCTGAAGCAGTTTCAGCACAAATCTGCATTTAGATCCTACTGCTCCAGCCTGCTGGTTCTTGCTAAGATTACTATTGATTATCACTCAGAGGCTTTTAGCTGTGGGTTTAGGCTCCAGTAACAATCTCATTTTTGTTGGCGTGTAACGTTGGCTCCAAAGATTGGTCTTATTCTTTGCTTCAACGGGTGGTAGAGGTGGCGGTTCAGTGCAATGCAAGTGCGCACAAATCCTTAGAGATGGCATAGTGAGGTTTCACGCGCCATTCAGAAGCGATAGATGGTTGTGGGGCCCAGGCCACTGATAGGTTACGATTTGTGAGGGACAAAGTGCGGCAGAGAGGATGAGGAGGACACCACTGAGGTTAAATGCGTCTGAGTACAAATTTTGGATAGGTGGTGGGGAATGTTCACCCCCCATCCCCGTGCCCAGGAAGGGTTGGGTGCAGGAATAACGCTCGTGAAGGGGACAGTGCCTTGGGCTGCTGGTTGCTCAGTTAAGAGTTACGGATTCGTAAATGGGGCTCGCGAGCACAAGGTATAACGTGAGAAAACAGTAGGTGATAGCGGGGTTTGCGTGGAGGGGGCTTATGCTCAGAGCTGCCGACTTTGGAGCGGGGGGAATAGGGTTTGGGTCTTGGCGTGGTTCAACATCCTGTGATCCTGGGCAGAGTAATTAATCTCCTCGGAGTACCTTAAAAAAGGCTCTTGTGCTGGTGTGACCCAATAGGTGCTCATGTAAAAGGGGGCAGGGAAAGGACCCCTTAGTACGGCAGCCTAAGTAGGAGGCAGCAAGGGCTCTAATTACAAAGTTAAGGGATGGGGGGGGGTGGACTAGCCTGCCCAGGAGGAGGATTTTAAGATAAGGAGGACGGGGTGGGGCATGCTCTGGAGCCATTGCGCGTTCCCTCACATCTGGTGAGGGGGAGCAGGGGGTGTTGCAACGCCAGGCACTACAGGGATAGTGGATCACAGAATTAATGGTTGGCGCCAATCTTTCTAATAGCCATGTCCTTGGAAAGGGATTAGAATCATTTCTGGCTCCTCTGGCATTCTCTCACCTCGCCGCCAAGACATGGAACACCCTCCCCATCCACCTGCGACAGACCCAAGACCTGCTGACCTTCAGGAGACTTCTTAAGACCTGGCTGTTCGATCAGTAGCTGCTGCAACCCCCGCCAGCGCCTTGAGACCCTCACGGGTGAGTAGCGCGCATGGGAGTCCGCAGGGAAGGGCAAGGAGGGGCGCTTGCCCTTCCTGGATCGCTAGTCCGTTCGGTGCGGGCGTACTGGGGGTGACGTGGAGAGATTGATATTTTATAACAACGTGACTAAGGGTATTTGCTGCACAAACACATTTAAGCACAGTGCCACTCGCAGTAAAATGGTAATGGCTTCTAAATGGGGTGCAGCTGACAGCACTGAGCCTGCACCTCCGGAGACCCCTTTCTTTACTCCTGCCCCTAATCTTTATACACAAGACCGTCAGGCATCTGACTTCCCGGACACTCTTTTCAACTCCGGCTTTTTTCGTTTCCTGGATCTTGCTCACTTAAAGCTTGAGGAGTTTGGAAGGACAAGATAGAGAAGTTGAGATATAAAGGTGAGAGGGGAATGAAGATAAGGGGGAAAAGGGTAAAAGAACAGACAGAGAAGATGAAGACAAGAGAAAAAACATACATAAAGAGATAAGGAAAAAGACTAGCAATTGACCCAGGAAGAAGATGTGAATTCATGGACGAGAAGGATGGGGAAGCAGGTAGGAAAGAGAGAGCAGTGTGCTAAGAATGTTCTAGTCTGTAAAACAAAAGTCTGGTCCGAGCCTCTGAAGCTTTGTCTTGTGATTGACGAGTTCATGGATTGTTTTAGGAACAGATGAAAATGGAGACATTTTTGACCCATAAGAAAAGTTTTCAATCTGGAAAAAAATTCAGACATAAAATGACTTTCACCAGAAAGAAAGGATGGTGGAGGAAATATCACAAGCGGAATCTTACTTAAATTATCTCTCTTAGAGAAAAGTGCCAGCCTTGGCTGGTCTGGGCTGTTTTACTTTCCTTTTGCTGCCAGAGCTCGTCCGTTCACGGATCCAATCAGAAGGCAGCAGCCCCCCTGCTGGTAGATGTTTCATATTTTTCTGTGTTTTGATGTGGAATGAAATGGAAATAAAGGTGTCCCTCCGCCAAACCACGAGAAGATTAGGAGCTACAGACAGCCCCATGCGCGAGGGGCTTGGCCAGTGCAAGCTTTCTTTGCACCTTGGGACTTGTTTTTTGTTGCAAAGTTGAAAACCGACTCACTCGATCTTTGACGTTGATGCCCCTTACTTAAGTAAGTGATCCCAGGTCATGCTAGCAGCAAAGGGGGGGGGGGGGGGCAGATATGTGAAATGTTGCACTTTGACGATCTCAGCCCCTCTGCTTTAATCTCACGTTTCATGACGAGTGATTCGGTTTGGATGGTGTTTAAACTCAAATCATTAATAAAGTTGCTGAAAGTATCGAGCAATATTCGGAGCCCATTTGAAGTTCTAGAGATTGGAACAGCCTTGCCTGCACATTACAAGACGAGAACCGGGCAATTCCCTCATCTGTGGCGTGTTAAATAGTCCTGAAAACCTACAAAAAACAAAGATTACTGTAAAGCCCAGCTAGCCTGAATCCATTCCATGTTGCAAAAGGAGCTGACCCCCTCTCAGGATAGCATAAGCCCCGCCCTCTCACCCATATCTGCTTCCGGGTCAGCGGCGGCAGAGTCTCCTCTAGTATCGGGCGGCGATTGGCTCCTCAGACCTGCAGGTGGAACAGTGTCCGGGTCAGCGGGGGCAGAGTCAGCACTAGCAACGGAGACCAGAGCAACTGAGGGTCTGTCTGTCTGTCCAGTGGAGAGGAGGAGCCCTGAGGGTCTGTCCGTCTGTCTGTCCACTGGAAGGAGGAGCCCTGAGGGTCTGTCTGTCCAGTGGAAGGAGGAGCCTGGCTGCAGTTACCTTCATTTTCAATTGTAGACACAGCAGAGGTAAGTGAGCCTCTCACAACCATCGGCAACCTAAGAGGTGTGAATACAGCCTGGGGGTGCACTGACCTCACACCATCATCAGGGGGGAGGGGGGAAGGTGTACTGACCTCACACCATCATCAGGGGGTAGGGGGCAGGTGTACTGACCTCACATCATCATCGACCTGCTGGGGCGTGATCAGGACGCTCAACAGAATTCGCAGCTATCATCATCATCGACCTGCTGGGGCGTGATCAGGACGCTCAACAGAATTCGCAGCTATCTGTCTCCTCAAGCACGCAAGCAGATTGCAGTCGCCCTTGTTGGTTCCAGGTTGGATTATTGCAACTCTCTCTACATGGAATCCAACAAGGGTCTCATACATCGACTGCAAATCGTGCAGAATGCCGCTGCCCGTTTTGTCCTGGATCTTCCCAGGGCCTCCTCTGCTACTGCTGCGAGGAGAGACCTTCATTGGCTGCCTATTCAGCACAGAATTTATTTCAAAATTCTGTGTCTGACCTATAGGGCACTCGAGGATGGATCTAAAGGCGCTATCAGCTCCCTCCTTACCCGTTACCATCCCACAAGGTGTTTGCGCTCTTCGGGACTTTTCCAACTTGTTGTCCCTCGCTTCAAGCTCACCAGATGGGGAGCCAGGGCCTTCTCCGTCATGGCTCCACAGCTTTGGAACATCCTGCCGATGGAGATGAAGACCTTACCCTCTCTAGCGCTGTTCAAAAAGGCCCTTAAAACGTGGTGCTTCTCGAGAGCTTATACAGGTTGAGCTGCAGGGTCTATGTTATGAGCTGGATTTGGAATTAGGCGCCTTGACGCCCATTGGGCTATGTTTGCGCATGATAAGATCCCTTTTATTATTATCATCAGGGGGAGGGGGGCAGGTGTACAGGCCTCACACCATCATCAGGGGGTGCAGGGGGCAGGTGTACAGGCCTCACACCATCATCGGGGAGTGCAGGGGGCAGGTGTACTGACCTCACACCATCATCAGGGAGTTCAGGAGGCAGGTGTACTAACCTCACACCTTCATCAGGGGGTAGGGGGCAGGTGTACTGACCTCACATCATCATCAGGGGGAGGGTGGCAGGTGTACAGGCCTCACACCATCATCAGGGGGTGCAGGGGGCAGGTGTACCGGCCTCACACCATCATTGGGGAGTGCAGGGGGCAGGTGTACTGACCTCACACCATCATCAGGGGGTGCAGGGGGCAGGTGTACTGACCTCACACCATCATCAGGGGGTAGGGGGCAGGTGTACTGACCTCACATCATCATCAGGGGGAGGGGGGCAGGTGTACAGGCCTCACACCATCATCAGGGGGTGCAGGGGGCAGGTGTACAGGCCTCACACCATCATCGGGTAGTGCAGGGGGCAGGTGTACTGACCTCACACCATCATCAGGGAGTGCAGGGGGCAGGTGTACTAACCTCACACCATCATCAGGGGGAAGGGGGCAGGTGTACTGACCTCACACCATCATCAGGGGGAGGGGGGCAGGTGTACTGACCTCACACCATCATCAGGGGGGAGGGGGGGAAGGTGTACTGACCTCAAAGGGGGCAGGTGTCCTGACCTCACACCATCATCAGGGGGGAGGGGGAAGGTGTACTGACCTCACACCATCATCAGGGGGGAGGGGGAAGGTGTACTGACCTCAAAGGGGGCAGGTGTCCTGACCTCACACCATCAGGGGTGCAGGGGACAGGTGTACTGACCTCACACCATCAGGGGGTGCAGCCTGCAGGTGTATGTGTAATGTTTAATAATTGTGAGACTCCATGGCCAACTGTTATATATGAACCCCTTCATTTAGCCATGGCTCTTTAAGCCAGGGGGCAGGTGCATCATCAGGGGGTGCAGCCTGTGGGTGTACTGACTTCACACCATCATCAGGGGGTGCAGCCTGGGGGTGTTCTGATCTCACACTATCATCAGGGGGTGCAGCCTGGGGGTGTACTGACCTCACACCGTCAGGGGTTCAGGGGCAGGTGTACTGATCTCACACCATCATCAGGGGGTGCAGGGGCAGGAGTACTGACCTCACACCATCATCAGGGGGTGCATCCTGGGGGTGTACCTACCTCACACCATCATCAGGGGGGCAGCCTGAGTTGTACTGACCTCACACCATCAACAGGGGGTGAAGGGGGCAGGTGTACTGTCCTCACACCATCACCAGGGGGTGCAGGGGGCAGGTGTACTGACCTCACACCATCATCAGGGGGTGCAGGGGGGCAGGTGTACTGGCCTCACACCACCATCAGGGGGCAGGTGTACTGACCTCACATTATCATCAGGGGGCGCAGCCTGCAGGTGTACTGACCTCACATTATCATCAGGGGGCGCAGCCTGCAGGTGTACTGACCTCGCACCATCATCAGGGGATGCAGCCTGCAGGTGTACTGGCCTCACACCATCATCAGGGGGCACAGGGAGCAGGTGTACTGGCCTCACACCATCATCAGGGGATGCAGCCTGCAGGTGTACTGGCCTCACACCATCATCAGGGGGTGCAGCCTGCAGGTGTACTGACCTCACACCATCAGGCGGTGCAGGGGCAGGTGTACTGACCTCACACCACCATCAGGGGGTGCAGCCTGAGGGTGTACTGACCTCACACCATCATCAGGTGGTGCAGGGGGCAGGTGTACTGACCTCACACCATCATCAGGGGATGTAGCCTGCAGGTGTATGTGTAATGTTTAATTGTGAGACTAAATGGCCAACTGTTGTATATGAATCCCTTTATTTAGCCATGGCTCTTTAAAGAACGTTGCATTATGATATTTAAGCACCCATATTAACAGTGTTTAGATCCAAGCTACATGTCCCAGAATGCTATGTATCCTTGCTGAAATTCAGGACTTGAGGTGTACTGTGCAAGGGGGTCACTTTATGACCTTGTTATAATACATCAAAGATTTAGTGTGGCCTCGATGTGTGTGCTTAACTACTTTATATCCAGAATGGGAAACAACCTTTATAACGCAACCATTACATCGCACTACACTTACAACTCAGGCATTACATCGCAACATCCTTTACAACGCATGACACTACAACGCAGGCATTACAATGCATGATACTACATCACAATTCACTACGACGCAGGCATTACAACGCATACCATTACAACACATACCATTGGAGTTAGAATAGTAATATTTACCCCTACACTATCCAAGACTTACCCTACTGTTGCACCCCCTGGAGTTAGAATAGTAATTTTTACCACTACACTATCCAACACATACCCTACTGTTGCACCCCCTGGAGTTAGAATAGTAATTTGTATCCCCATACTATCCAATACTTACCTTAAATACAATGTAATGATATGCGTTGTAATGGTATGCGTTGTAAAGGTAGTATGCGATGTAATGGAATGCGTTGTAGTTTATGTTGTGATGGAAAAAACGGTGTTGTAAGTGCATGCGTTGTAAATGTATGCTTTGTAACGTCATACATTCGTCCAGAATGGGTCAGTGTGGAGTTGTTACTCATTTTCACAAATACCTGCTCAGACCTTGTTTTTTGATGTTTGTATTCAGTGGGAGGTTGTCTCTGCAATGGATTGAGAGGTATGCTAGGAGGAAACAAAAGCATATTTTTACAGAACAATATTAGTTTCTTCTCTCAGAATGCATGTCTTTATTAAGCACCTTTGTCCACAGTTCTGTACATTGAACCCTTTGATATCCGGGCTTTGTCCCCTAAAGTAAGGTGGTTGTTTTATTCATAACTAGCATATGAAGCTGACTTCTAGTACGTTGATATACTAATGATTTGTGGGGCCCCGGCAACACATATTTGGGGCTCCCTATTTGGAATACATTTGAATTTATTACCGCTTTTAGGGTCATTGAAGTCCGTGTGATGCCCAAAAAATATTTAATCGTGTTAACCCTTCAGAACCCGGGGCCGGCAAAAGCATCTAAAAGCCCAAGCTGGCTATAGTCCACCAGCCAAGTACTATCAAAAGAAGCTTGAACACACATTGATAAAGATATTTCGTTTTGCGTTTGAGTCTAAATTTTATTCTTGCAAAAACGTTTTATGTGGCTGTCCAGTCAGCTTGTTACTCCCGTTGGACTTGGCCATTCTGGCAGGTTCACCCCTAAACTTTTTACTTTGTGAATGTGAATTGGTGGTAGTGATTTTTGGTTTCTGCGCACTTTGAGTGCGTGTGGTGAGATAGGCCTGCCCTCCCATAGGAATGCATGGGGAATGTCTGTGTCCCTGGTAGTTCCTGATGCGTGAGGTGTGCATGCTCGAGTTTGGTATGTGTGGACTTGTGTGATTGAATGCTTCGCAATGATGTTTGTGGCATGTATGTGTCTAGTGTGGAAGTGCCACTTCTAGACATGGCTGTGCGTGTGCTGTAAAGGTGCTGACGTGTGATTGGCTGGAGCTGGCTGGGATGCCAGGCTCCATGAGTCATGATGGGTCTGCCAGATGGTCAGTGTGAGATTAGCATGCTGATGGCTGGGGAGGAGTGCACCTGGGTCCTGAATAGGGCTGGGCTTTCCCCCCACAATGCTAGCTCCGCCCCCTGTGGTGCGTCTAATGACCCTAGCCTCCCCAGTGAATAGAGTGAGGGGCTGAGCACATCAAGGGTGCTCCAAAACCAGCTGCGACTGGTTTCTCCCCCACCCTGCACCCTGAGACAAAGGAATGACCTGTATAAAAATGGAGTTGTGTCCCCACAGAAACTGTTCTCTTCCAGGATCCTGTCTGAGGGGGCTGCTGCTGTTGCTGGGCAGGAGGACCGCCACTTGGACTGCCTCCCTGCCTGGAGGCCCAGTGACCTGGCTCTGGGCCCAGCCTTGCCCCCTCCCTGCCTGAAAAGACTTACTGTGCTTCTGTGCTTCTAGCGCCTGGAAGCGCTTTTATTTGACTTACAGCACTTTACCTTTCCTTATAGCGCCTGGGAAGCGCTGTACTTTCCCCTTCAGCGCTGGGGAGCGCTGTGATCTCCTACCTGGCGCTGAGAGCGCTCTCTTTCACTTATAGCGCTAGGAGCGCTTTATTTTGGCCCCAGCGCTCAATAACGCTTTACTTTGCCTGCAAGCGCCTCGGAGTGCTGAAATTGCCTTAGCACTCAGAGCGCTTTATTTTTGCTCTAGCAGCTGCCCACGCCGCATTTGCCTCGATGTGCTTCACCTATAGGTGCTCACCCCGTTTTAAACCTTCACAGACCGGAGCCACCCCGGATTGCTGCAGAATGCCACTGTTTCCCCTCCGGGCCGCCGCTCTGCCTGCGACGACCCGGAAGTGCTGCCAGCATCACCCGAAAGCAGACGGGTGCTCACCCCGTGCCCCGGTACAGAGGAGTGAGGCCGGGAGCAAGGAGGTGAAGTCTGCGGGGCTCCCGTGTTACGGTAGAGCCCCGCCTGCTGCTGTGAAGAGAAGGAGACGCACTAGACCCCAGGAAGCCGGGGAGTGGAAGCCGGCTAAGGTGGCAGGTGCGAGGCTCCCCTGAGTTCCGCCGGTGAAGAGAAGCAGTGCCGAGGAGGAGCGTCCGCCCCAGGAGTCCCGGTGAGTGCTGCTCCGGTACTCCAACATGGGGGCGGGGGGCGCATCATCCCTGTAAGAGTCCCGAGAGGAGCGGCTCCCCGGGGGCAGTTTTCTTTCCCCTATTGAGCGGCCCCAGTTGGCAGAGGGCCGCTCCAGCGACCCCGGGGGCAGTATTGATTTCGAGCTTACAAGGGCTCCGGGGGCAGCTTGAGGAGATCGAGTCCCCCGGGAGGGACTCCAACAGTAGTGACGGACCCAGAGAGGCTCCAGGCGGTCCCTGTGTGTTGGAGAGCCCAGAGAGGCTCGTGGGGGCATTAGTTGTTTTGAGCCCTGCAAGGCTCCCCCAGCGGCCGCATTCTTGCAGAGAGCCTAGTGAGGCTCTAGGGGGCACCTCTTTGTTCAGGGCCAGCCCATATTGTTCAGAGCCACGGAGGCTCGAGGGGGCCTCTGTTTGTTTAAAGCCCAGAGAGGCTATTGAGTGCCTCATTCATTTCTAGAACCCAGAGAGGCTCAGGGGACAGTCAGTTGGGCAGAGCCTGCGAGGCTCCAACGTTGGCCCATCATTGTCTACACAGCTGCCCAGCACTTCGTGGGCAGCTGACACGTTTAGGCCCCCCGGACATTGGGACACAGGGTGTCCTAGCCCCAACAAGGCCAGAGGGCCTAGGGACAGTCACAGGTGGTGACTTATGTGAGTTTGGCGCAATTGTTCTTACACCGCTGAATGTATGTTTATGCATCATGTGTTTTCCTTCCCTACACCTCTGAATGTGTTGTGTTGCATCATGTGTAATGTGCTTATACCCCTACATGTATTGTGATACTTAGGTGGTTGTTCTTGCTAGTACAGGTGATGCTAGTGTGGTCCTGGCTCCCTGCGTGACCTGTTCCTAAGGTGGTTAAATAATTACCCTGTCAGAATTTCTATACATTACCAATAATCATGCATATAATGAGAGGCAGAGTCCGTGGTATCCGATTCAAAAGGGCTTTAATTCAGTAACTCGAGTTAAGGGAGAATCGGGTTCCATCACCACTAGGGATCAGGAAAGATCGTCATCTGAACTTTATTCACAGAGTGCATTTTTTATAGTTAAAACATACATTAACTTGCATAGCGAAGGCGGAGCGCTCCAGGCGGAGCAAGTGAAGGAGAGAGATAAGAGCACATGGGCGTGAAAAGGGCGTGTAAGAAGGCGTACACGTGGGTGTTCACTTGATGAGTCATAGGTGTGTCATAGGTGGGTGGATACATGGAGGGGGTCTGCATGGTCAGCAGGAACCTTTACCCTACTTGTGCGCGCAAACTTGGTCATGACGTAGAATTGACGTGTAACTGGGGGAAGCTGGGGGGAGCTGACTTTCGTGCTAGTAGAGGAGTCTTGGATGTCAGGATGACCTGCACCTCTGGTATTATCTGATATCTTGAGTTTGGAGGATGTATTATCTGACTTAAAGGTCGCTCGAGCAAAGGCTGCTCATCACTAAATGCTAGTGTGTGCATATATTTCTTCGTGCATTGCGTGGGGCCATGGGCCTTCTATGGATGCGGGTTCTGTAAATCACTTGAATGGAGACAGAAAGGCTAGGCCCTATCTTCTGCAGGCGGAATATGTTTACCCTTTTCATTAAGCAGGAATGTGTTTCTGTGGAGCAGAGCAGATAACTGTAGGCAAAATGCTGTTTTGGCAGGCCGAGCTGGGCACCTCTCGGCTGAGCAGGAAGTATGTGAGAGGTCAGGGATACATAACTTAACTGCAGTTTTCAGAGTGTCAGGAGGCTTGGAGCCTGAATTCGGGTCCTGGCTCGGCTGAGCCACAAAAACGAGTTCATCTCGACCTTTAAACGTGTACCATGTAAATGCATTGGCAACATAGACCTCAGTGCAGAATTAACGTTTCTTTCATGGAGGGCCTGGTAACTGACACGCTAACATTGGACGGAAATGCAGAGGCATTATTATTACAGGCATGAGAAGGGAATTGCATGATGACATGGACATACATGGGGTATATGTACATACATAGGGTGCATGTAGGGGACACACTGGCCACGTAAAATTTCTATTTCCTCATTCCCTCCTTGTCCCCTAATGTGCCCTTCAGGACACATCTATATTCATGATACCATATATCTGATCATACAGCATCATTTGCTCGTCTTTTTTCTTTTGTATACGTGGATGGGGAATACAGGCAGTGGCACACAAGCCGCAAATCGCTGGGCCACATTGCAGACAGAGACAGCAACTGAATATAACTAGTAGTATCATCCCTAGGAACGACAATACTTTCCATCCCCATGCTGATATTACACCCCAGAGCCAACCGGACCAAGTCCATGTGCCTGGGTTTTGGTGTATCTCGTGAGCTATCTTATGGAGTCTTGTTATTGCTGCGTACACGGATGGCGCGTTATTAGGAATAAACACGCAACAACTGGAGCCGATCACTCTACAAGCCCCGCCCCTATCTGCCAGGATGACGTCAAGAACAAGGCGATTCTGAAGAACAACAAGTCTCATAGCAGACTGCTCCTCGGTCAAGTTAGCTAGAGCAGAAGTAGTCTCATTCACTACTGCTTCAAGGGTTCTTGTTAACCTGCGTATTAATTTACTGTTTTGGACGGGACATATGAAAAAAAGAATCCTTTATTGAAATCTGTATATTGCTCCAAAGCTGTCTCAGTCTGATCGACAACTGGGGAATCAGTCTCCCTCTTGTGTCTAACATGTACTAGTCGGGAATCTCAATGATAATGGGATGGGGCTAGAAAGACGGGTGGCAGTAGGAACGCTATATAACACGTCCCACCCCAGTCTAAGGGCAGACGTACATAGGCTGTCTGACCGCAAATAAAATAGGAATGGCGGGAGGCTTTGAAAGTAGACTTTCCTTTATCATTGAACTCGACCACAGTATTACAATCACTGTGTCCTAAATGCACTGATCCTTTCTTTCTAACGCATAATTCACCTTTTACTGGTAAGACTGATATGAACGGTGGACCTGTATTTTTCTCGGATTGGACATTCAGAATCATAAAGTTAAGGGAAGCATTTCCTTGTTCGTACACTTCATTTTCTAGATCTGTTCCTTTTCTCTGGGGAAGACCATCTTCGTCTGGAAAACATGCCTCATTCATTACTTTATTTAAATCTCCCCAAATCCATTCACTCTGGGAATCTGTGAACTTTCTGTCTTGTGATGACATTAAAGCAAACCATGCTCCGCACGAACCATTGTGCGAGAACGGGAAAGGAAAGAGGGGCAGAACTCCCTTCGTTTTCTGATAAGGTGGGAGTCGGCCACATACCCAACAATTCGTTACATTGCTGGTCTGATGAGAATGGTGCAACATTCGAATAAAGGTATTGTTGCGCAGTGCAAGTCGATATGACAGTTCATGGGGTGGCAGATCATTGAATGTGTGCTCTACAGTGTCGTTAAAGGAAGAATGTATATGTGAAGCAATAGGAGGAAAGAAAACATGTAGCGTCAAGCTGATACATATAATCGATATACTTAGAAGAAACATAATGATCAGAGTTACTATACATCTGCTGCGTAACGTCTTGCAGTATTTCTCTTTCTTATCTCTCTGTCTGCTATTCTGGTCTACGATCTTATACATGTCAGGAACCTGTCTAACCGATTCACCACAGGGTGGACTTAAACAATTAAACGCTGTCTGACTTACTAGACCGTAACTTTGACCTATACTCCTGTTGCGGAGTCTTTTCTAGCAAAGGGGGCTTTGAGTCACTAGTTTCGGGGCAGTCTTTAGTTTCGATCACAGTTCCGGTATGTCCATGGAATTTCTTGATGTGTTGGGCATGGATCCAGCCCTTACGTCCCTCGACCTTGACGGCAGTCCTCGTTGTAAGCAGTACTAACTTCGGTGTTCGCCAGCGGGGCTCGAGAGGGCTTGAACAATCAAAATTCCGCACCAGAACTACGTCTCCTGGAACGATGGTGTGCTCTTTAACTTGGGTGTTGTCGGGGAAGGCGGCTGCAACCTGTGAACAACAAGAGAGGAGTGCAGACATCAAGGAAGCCAGGTAATCTGTCAGCATATTACTGTCCACATCGGTAATTCTCTTTGGCATAGGCGTACCCCACATATTCGGTGGTCTACCAAAAACCACCTCGTAAGGGGACAGTCCTGTTCTGGAATGAGCTACCATACGCATGTAAAAGAGGGCAACCGGCAAGGCTACCATCCAATCCACGCCTTTTTCTGCACAGACTTTCGCTAATTTTGTCTTAAGTGTCTGATTGTGTCGCTCTACAAGTCCGGCTGCCTCTGGGTGTCGTACACAATGGAACTTCCACTGGTACCCTAACAGAAGAGATACTTGTTTCATTAATTCAGAGGAGAATGGCTGACCGTTATCTGAGTACACGACACGGGGCAATCCGTACCGCGGAAAGAACTCTCGAACCAGTTGCCTGGCCGTGGTCACAGCAGTGTAATCTGGGACTGGGTACGCTTCTGTCCATCTGGATAGGGCACATACAACTACGAGGACATACTTGAATCCTCGACATCTGTCCATCTGGATATAATCCATCTGGAGGACTTCAAAAGGGTGGTCAGGAGGATGAAATCCACCTTGTTCCACTGGAATGCCTTTGCCTGAATTGAACTGGCAACAGATCATGCAGGTACGTACTTTCTGTTTTGCTGCAGCACGCAGGTGCTTGTTGAACCAAATATTCTGTAAACTGTCCAGCATAGCCTTTTCTCCTAAGTGTGCTGGACTATGTGTTGTGTTTATGATGACTTGTACCATAGAGTCAGGAAGAAACCATGTAGCTTTGCCTTTTGTCATCCAACCCTGGTCAGTCTGGACCCCTCCTTGTTCAGTCCATTTCTTTATTTCGTCTGGAGTGGCATGTGTCTGTATGTCGAGTACATCTTGTGTGGGATCCCTGACTGTCATGCTGTTTGTCAGTGTTGGCACTTTTGTCTTTGTCATGTCTATTGGAGTGTCTGTTGGAGTCTGGGCTGTAAGTTTAGCTGTTCGATCTGCCAGGTCGTTACCCTGGGAAATGGTGTCTGTGGCTTTCGTATGTGCTTTGCACTTCATGATGGCTATGGCTGTAGGCAAGTGTATTGCTTCTAACAGAGCCTGAATAAGGGGACCATGCTGAATTTTGGCCCCATGAGAGGTCAGGAAACCTCTCTCCTGCCATAACACTCCGAAGTCATGAACGACTCCGAAAGCGTACTGTGAATCTGTATATATGTTTACTTTCAAGTCCTTGGCTCGTGTGCAGGCTTGTGTCAGAGCGATGAGCTCTGCTGCTTGTGCTGACAGTGTGTCTATTCGTTGTGTCTCTATGACTTCAGTATCAGTGGTCACTGCATATGCGGCTACTAACTCCCCTGTGTTCGTTCTCATGCATGAACCATCCACATAAAGTGTCAGGTCAGGGTCTGGCAATGCAATGTCTGTCAAGTCTTGTCTTGACTTCGTCACTGTATTAATTACTTCCACACAGTCATGTGGTGCAGTGTCTGCTGTGCTTGAGGGTCAGAGCTGATTTGCATAAAGCCATTATCTGACCCAGGGTGGTGTGGAGTGCAAAAAACGATGGTTTTAGGCCCAGATCCTTGTACTGGGGTGAATGTAAGACATTGATCTACATTCTGTCCATCAAATTGTTTTTTGTAATTTTCTCCCTGAGGGCAAGAGTGTAGCAGGGTTGAGAATATTGCATCGTCTGATCTCTATGTGTGGCTGAAATAATGTCAGTTCATATCCTGTCAGTCTTGCTACAGTCAGGTGTTGTGTCTGAGTCCTGTTCAAGAGAACTTCCACTGAGTGTGGAACCTGTACTGTCAGGGGGTGTCCTAACACTATTGAATCACTCTGTCTTATTGCTAGGGCTGTTGCTGCAACTGATTTCAGGCACGCAGGCAGAGCCTGGGCCACTGGATCCAATATACTTGAAAAATAAGCACAAGGCTTGTGTTTTCCTGCTTGATCTTGTGTAAGGACAGATAATGCTGTACCCTCTCGTTCAGTGACAAAAAGCGTAAAAGGCTTGTTGTAACAAGGAGTCGCTAAAACTGGTGCTTGACATAAGGCTTTTTTCAATTCTTCAAATGCAAGTGTATGTTCTTGTGTCCAAGGGAGGACAGTCGAAGACGCTGCCTCCTGTGTTGTTAGCTGTATGAGTGGTTTTGCCAGATATGCATACTGGGGAATCCATTGTCTGCAGTAAGAAGTGAGGCCAATAAAGGCCCGTACTTCCTTTTGTGTCTTGGGCTGTGAAAGATTGGCAATTAACTGAATACGGTCTTGTGTTAGCTGTCTACCCCTCTTGGACAGCAAGTTTCCAAGGTACACCACTTGCTGTGCACAGAATTGCAACTTCGAAGGGGACACTTTGTGCCCCTTGTCTGCCAGAAAGTATAAGACTGTCAGTGATGCACGTTCGCAGTCTGGTTCTGTTCGTGCTGTGATCAGGATATCGTCTACATATTGGAGCATTGCGTTGTTGGCAGGCATGTGAATACTGTCTAGTTGTCTTTTCAATGCTGGACTGTAAATACTAGGACTTTCTGTGAAACCTTGAGGAGCTCTCGTAAATTTAAAACTGCGTCCATTTAAACAGAATCCAAAGAGGTATTGGCTCTCTGGATGTATTGGGACACTGAAGAAGGCGTTCTTTAGATCAATTACAGTGAAGAACGTCGCCTCGGAATCAATTGCAGTCAGTAATGAAGAAATGTCTGGGACCACTGGGTATTGTGGTATTATACATTTGTTCAGTTCTCGAAGGTCAATCACTAGTCTGTAGACTGGTGGTGCATTAGGGTCAGTTTGTTTAAGAATAGGGATGACAGGTGAATTACATACATTTGAGTCAGTTTCTACTACCACTCCCTGTGCAATGAGTTCGTCAACAATTTTCAGTAAGGCCACTTCGGCATCAGGTGGTAACTTGTATTGTCGGATGCGTGGTAGTACTACTCCTGGTTTGAGAGTGACACGGTGTGGTGTAATGTGCATGTAACCTACATCAGTCGGACCTTGTGCCCATAAATGCTGTGGTACATTCTGGAGTCTGGGATCAAAATCTTTCAACACATAATGTCCTTTAAAATCACGTAAAAACAATCGCACTCCTTCCGGAGAACAACAAATAACTGCTCCTAGTTCTTTCAATGTCTTTATACCAAACAAATTTTCTGGACATGACTTAGTAAGTAACAAGTCTGTAGTACGGGACAATGGACCGACTCCTAGGGAAACTGGCTTTGACTCTTCGTTAACAATAGGCTTTCCTGAAAATCCCAATGAAATATTCTGTGAGCCTGAGAGGGGTGCCCCTGGAACCTCGTCATGACTGATGGTAGTTCTGCTCGCCCCCGTGTCAATCAGAAATTTTCTGTCTTTTCCCAATACACGACTATGTACATAGGGACCTTCTTGATCTACAGGAACTTCAATAAGGGGCAAGCCAACCTCCCTCTCTAGGCTGTTTCATGAGGACTGTTGATATTCTGGATAGTCTGACTGTGCGTACTGGTACATTTGTTGCGTGACTTGTTGTGTGGCAGCTACTGGTGGGGGTAGAACTACTGCCTGTTGCGTGTTCTGTGGGGTGCTATTTTGTCTAGGAGGATGCGGCCTTTCTTTTGTCTTGCCTGTAGCTATATTGTGTTTCAGGACAGCACATTCATTTACATAGTGACCTGGTTGCTTGCAATAATTACAGTTCCCTTTAACAGGTGCCATGCCCTTTTTATGCCCATCAGCTGGTACCGATTGTGCAACTAGCACTTTCATTTTTGTATCTTTCATACGTCTCTTTTCATGTTCCTGTTCCTCTCTAATTCTGTTCTGGTGGTATTGTAACATTTGCAACATTTGGGAAGGGCTATTTGCTTGCCAGGTACTCTCAACCTTCAGTACTCTATTCTTGATCGGGGGTAAGGAATTTTCCACTAGTTTGCTCACAAAAAGATGTGGATACGATTCACTACTTGGCTTAAGGCCACTATTAATAGAAAAACATTTCTCGAATCTGGAATAAAAATCACTAGTGTCTTCATCTGGTTTCTGTTTACAGGCTGAAATAGCATCCCAATCTTCCTTTTTAGTAACCAATAATCTTGGCAAGACCTGTATCAAGAGTTCAGGTAGTGCTTTAGCTTTTTCCCCAAGACCAACACCAGGGAGCCGGCCTTTATCCTCATTTTCCAATTCTGTCCAACTTATCTTTTTCTCTCCCACCTCCCAGTCTTTGTCTTTAAGTTTTTCATAAATACCAGCTGGTAACAGTACTTTTAATAATTTAATGATGTCAGCGTACGTGTAATCCCCTATGCGGAGAATGTCCTTTAATTCGCGGTGGAACCCCCCCGGGTCTTTATCATGGCAGTAGAAGGGTAAAAGTGCCTTCAAGGGACTTATTCAATCTATATTTGTTGAATGAAATTATTATAGAAAGGACCAATGGATCATCCTTGGGGTGAATTAATCAAAACGGTGGCTTCATTCCAGACGGGACGTTTTTGTGATTCCACTTCGCCAGAATTCTAGGCGCTGCAGGACCGATGACTGCTTACTGACCTGTTTAAAATTCAAACTGGTCATAATTACTCCAGACTGTTACTAAAGATCAGATAAGACTCCGCATGAGTGATACCGGACGATTTCTGCGTTATAAAATACATGAACTGTATGGGAGTGAAGATCTGATTTCATATCCAGCCTTGATGAGTGCTTTCCGCATCCACTAGTTAAGGCATTAGGATACTGTGATCCACCAACGATTCCCCTGCGTGAAACTGCGATTGCGATTTGCTAGCAGACTACAATATTTCTATACAGATCAGCACTGATAATGGTCCTGAGGATGGTTTCATCAAATAACCATTAAGAAACCGAAACGTCGACAATACATCTCATCCCCCTCTTTGTTTTACTCAATGTGTTTTGGGATAGGTGTTTTTTAGGTTCTGTTGAGTCACTTAGCAATTTATTTATATGTGTACCCACAGTCCTAAAATCTTATTTGTTTATTTATCTGTATATGAAGTTGATTTAATGAACTATTTGATAAAAACTTTTTCGTATACACCTTGTGTCTTTGTTTGTATGTTAAATGTTGATAATATAAATTGATTAAGTTTTGATTAATTCACCCCAAGGATGATCCATTGGTCCTTTCTATAATAATTTCATTCAACAAATATAGATTGAATAAGTCCCTTGAAGGCACTTTTACCCTTCTACTTTCATTACCCAAGCCTTCAAGGGTATTCCGGGTTGCTCACTTCCCTGATAATCATTTATCATGGCAGGGCAGCATCCTTTTCATTTCCAGTATTTCTATTTTTGTCAAGGGGGTGTAAACGTATACTCGCTGAAACTCACCCGCTGTATTTTTAACGGGATGAACCTCTCGTAGGGGGTTCTGTCTGTCTATGTGTAATCTCTTTCTGTCGTGGTGTGGGGCAGGAATCATGCATGTGGTCAGAAAAGTCAAGTACTTATGTCGTTGGTCCAGAATGACATTAATTAATTCGGTACCTAGGCCTACCCATCTCTCTAGGAGTATATCATCCAGTAATGTATACAAGGGACCGGGATCAGAATGTTGACTCTCGTACAATGTGATCAGATGTTGAACCATGTAAATACCAGCCAAACGCTGTTCGTTCGGAGGAAGGCTCAAAAAGGTCTGAGCCACTACGTCACTGTTATATATGTTGGAATTAAACACCCATTGAACGGCTGATCGTGCTAATTCCTGCTCGTGTAGGGTGTGGGGTCTATCGCACTCTACTCGTCTTTTCAGCGCGTTCTCGGTAGCTTGGAATAGATGTTCGAGGGAATATCTTTCTTTTATAGGAGGTCCATGTTTGCTGTAGTCGAGGCACTTGGGCCTGTCAAACTGTCTTGCTCTGCCTACATAATTTATTTTACCCATTTCCTCTGTTTCGTGCTCAGCATCATCTGATGCTGACTCCTCTTTCTCGTCAGACTCTTTCCTGTGTAAGTTTAAAATCTCTTTTCGTATTTTCCTGTACATGCATTCTGTCTTTCCCACTGTATCATGTTTACCGGCAGCTACGTTGTCACTCCAATCAGTCATACCTCTAGTTACTCCTTTGTCTGGCTGGTCTTGTTCCCTGATCAGACAGTTAATCAAAAAACGTAAAATTGTGCGTTGAACCTCCACCTTTCTTTGTTCCATGGCCTCTTCTATACTCTCGGGTCCCTCCCCCGTTCTAATGAAATGGTAGATTTTGTCTAAATTGTCCTTCATGCCTGGTAATGTGATCAGATACTCTACAGCTCGTCTTAATCGTAGTGAGAACACGAGCATTGCACCCACACCTGGTACTGGATCGTATATACAATGTGACATCGTTACATTATGCTTATAGGGTGATGCTGTCATTTGTGGCATTCGTTGTAATCCTAACTCTTGCAGTGTTCGCGTTGGTGGCGGTGTTTGTGGCGTGTTTGTGGGCCCCCCTCCCACTGCCCCTTGTCCTACGTCATCTTTCACGGCCGGTGGAGGAAGCAGTTGTGCAAGCTGATCCTGTGGTGGGGGCGGAGAGAGAAAAGGATTGTTAACGGAAGGGACAGGAGGAGGGAAGTCTGCGTTAACATAATCCGGAGCAGGCTCCGCTAGATAGGAGGAAATAATAGCCTCAGCTTCTGTCTGTCTATGCCTACGTACTTTAGTCGGTATCAGTGGTGGCGGCAAATTACCGGGTACTTCAGAGGGGGTCACTTTAGCTACTACTTCAGCGAGGACGAGATACATGCCTGTAATGAGGGCATTTCTTTCTCTATCTGCTTGTTCTGCCTTGACCCGTTCCCCCTCTTCCTTTAGTTCTTTTTCTGCTGCTTCTTTACTTCTCTATGCTTTGTGGAATTCATTCTCTGCTCTCCTATGCGCTTCTTTACGCCATAACTCAATGGCATCTTTCTGGGACTGTCTAACTTTCTTTTTCCATAGTGCTTCCTCTACTCTCATAATGCATTCAGCATCCCATGTTCCTGAGGCAGGCTATCTATACTTCTCTTCTAGATCCTTCGTGTAATCTACCCATAAGTCTAAAAACAGTATGGCATCTAGCCCATGTTTCTGATACATGAAATGACCAGGTGTGTCTCTAGGCGGGACGGGAACTGACTCTTCGAGTATCCCTTTCCTGGTCCCTATCTGACGTAATTTCGAAAACAGTGGCATGTTGGAACTTAACTTTAACAAAAACACAATATACACAAGAATAGACTGAAAACAACCATTCACACTACAACATTAAAACATTAAAAACAGATACATCCTAACTAGTACATAGGAAAAACACGTTTACTTTATGTACTGCAAAACAGTACAACCATACCGGTCTCGTAAAGAGACACGTCTTTACCGTGTCCACCGAAATGGACACGTCTCTACCGTGTCTGTGTACCCAGACACGTCTTTACCGGGATCAAATAAATGAACCCGTCTCTATGCGTTCCCAATAACGGTACTCACCGGGAAGCCGAACTGGAAGGCCTCGGAAACTCGATACTGCGTGACTGCTACTGCTGCTGCTCATGCGCATGCGCCTCGGAACAGGTGGTGGGATACCTCGGACCTTGCTCTCTCAGCTTGGGCTCTGGTTGGGATGGTCCGCAATCCTCACCGCCTCATGTGGATGCCTGGTCGCAGTCTCCGTCTCCTCCGTGTGCCTGAGGCAGTAGGCAGGAAGTCCCGCTGTCGTGTACACTTGAAGTCCGTCACGGCTGTAGAAGGGGGCAGGGGGCTGGACCTACATCTCCGGCGCGTGGAGAAGGGGACTTGTGCCTATTCGGGCGCCAGATTATGTGGTAAATAAAATAATTACCCTGTCAGAATTTCTATACATTAACAAGGATCATGCATATAATGAGAGGCAGAGTCCGTGGTATCCGATTCAAAAGGGCTTTAATTCAGTAACTCGAGTTAAGGGAGAATCGGGTTCCATCACCACTAGGGATCAGGAAGGATCGTCATCTGAACTTTATTCACAGAGTGCATTATTTATAGTTAAAACATACATTAACTTGCATAGCGAAGGCGGAGCGCTCCAGGCGGAGCAAGTGAAGGAGAGAGATAAGAGCACATGGGCGTGAAAAGGGCGTGTAAGAAGGCGTACACGTGGGTGTTCACTTGATGAGTCATAGGTGTGTCATAGGTGGGTGGATACATGGAGGGGGTCTGCATGGTCAGCAGGAACCTTTACCCTACTTGTGCGCGCAAACTTGGTCATGACGTAGAATTGACGTGTAACTGGGGGAAGCTGGGGGGAGCTGACTTTCGTGCTAGTAGAGGAGTCTTGGATGTCAGGACGACCTGCACCTCTGGTATTATCTGATATCTTGAGTTTGGAGGATGTGTTATCTGACTTAAAGGTCGCTCGAGCAAAGGCTGCTCATCACTAAATGCTAGTGTGTGCATATATTTCTTCGTGCATTGCGTGGGGCCATGGGCCTTCTATGGATGCGGGTTCTGTAAATCACTTGGAGACAGAAAGGCTAGGCCCTATCTTCTGCAGGCGGAATATGTTTACCCTTTTCATTAAGCAGGAATGTGTTTCTGTGGAGCAGAGCAGATAACTGTAGGCAAAATACTGTTTTGGCAGGCCGAGCTGGGCACCTCTCGGCTGAGCAGGAAGTATGTGAGAGGTCAGGGATACATAACTTAACTGCAGTTTTCAGAGTGTCAGGAGGCTTGGAGCCTGAATTCAGGTCCTTGCTCGGCTGAGCCACAAAAACGAGTTCATCTCGACCTTTAAACGTGTACCATGTAAATGCATTGGCAACATAGTCCTCAGTGCAGAATTAACGTTTCTTTCATGGAGGGCCTGGTAACTGACATGCTAACATTGGACGGAAATGCAGAGGCATTATTATTACAGGCATGAGAAGGGAATTGCATGATGACATGGACATACATGGGGTATATGTACATACATAGGGTGCATGTAGGGGACACACTGGCCACGTAAAATTTCTATTTCCTCAGCATGTATGTGTCTAGTGTGGAAGTGCCACTTCTAGACATGGCTGTGCATTTGCTGTAAAGGTGCTGACGTGTGATTGGCTGGAGCTGGCTGGGATGCCAGGCTCCATGAGTCATGATGGGTCTGCCAGGTGGTCAGTGTGAGATTAGCATGCTGATGGCTGGGGAGGAGTGCACCTGGGTCCTGAATAGGGCTGGGCTTTCCCCCCACAATGCTAGCTCCGCCCCCTGTGGTGCGTCTAATGACCCTAGCCTCCCCAGTGAATAGAGTGAGGGGCTGAGCACATCAAGGGTGCTCCAAAACCAGCTGCGACTGGTTTCTCCCCCACCCTGCACCCTGAGACAAAGGAATGACCTGTATAAAAATGGAGTTGTGTCCCCACAGAAACTGTTCTCTTCCAGGATCCTGTCTGAGGGGGCTGCTGCTGTTGCTGGGCAGGAGGACCGCCACTTGGACTGCCTCCCTGCCTGGAGGCCCAGTGACCTGGCTCTGGGCCCAGCCTTGCCCCCTCCCTGCCTGAAAAGACTTACTGTGCTTCTGTGCTTCTAGCGCCTGGAAGCGCTTTTATTTGACTTACAGCGCTTTACCTTTCCTTATAGCGCCTGGGAAGCGCTGTACTTTCACCTTCAGCGCTGGGGAGCGCTGTGATCTCCTACCTGGCGCTGAGAGCGCTCTCTTTCACTTATAGCGCTAGGAGCGCTTTATTTTGGCCCCAGCGCTCAATAACGCTTTACTTTGCCTGCAAGGCCTCGGAGGGCTGAAATTGCCTTAGCACTCAGAGCGCTTTATTTTTGCTCTAGCAGCTGCCCACGCCGCATTTGCCTCGATTTGCTTCACCTATAGGTGCTCACCCCGTTTTAAACCTTCACAGACCGGGAGCCACCCCGGATTGCTGCAGAAAGCCACTGTTCCCCCTCCGGGCCGCCGCTCTGCCTGCGACAACCCGGAAGTGCTGCCAGCATCACCCGGAAGCAGACGGGTGCTCACCCCGTGCCCCGGTACAGAGGAGTGAGGCCGGGAGCAAGGAGGTGAAGTCTGCGGGGCTCCCGTGTTACGGTAGAGCCCCGCCTGCTGCTGTGAAGAGAAGGAGACGCACTACACCCCAGGAAGCCGGGGAGTGGAAGCCGGCTGAGGTGGCAGGTGCGAGGCTCCCCCGAGTTCCGCAGGTGAAGAGAAGCAGTGCCGAGGAGGAGCGTCCACCCCAGGAGTCCCGGTGAGTGCTGCTCCGGTACTCCGACACGGGGGCGGGGGGCGCATCATCCCTGTAAGAGTCCCGAGAGGAGCGGCTCCCCGGGGGCAGTTTTCTTTCCCCTATTGAGCGGCCCCAGTTGGCAGAGGGCCGTTCCAGCGACCCCGGGGGCAGTATTGATTTCGAGCTAACGAGGGCTCCGGGGGCAGCTTGAGGAGATCGAGTCCCCCGGGAGGGACTCCAACAGTAGTGACGGACCCAGAGAGCCTCCAGGCGGTCCCCGTGTGTTGGAGAGCCCAGAGAGGCTTGTGGGGGCATTGGTTGTTTTGAGCCCTGCAAGGCTCCCCCAGCGGCCGCATTCTTGCAGAGAGCCTAGTGAGGCTCTAGGGGACACTTCTTTGTTCAGGGCCAGCCCACATTGTTCAGAGCCACGGAGGCTCGAGGGGGCCTCTGTTTGTTTAAAGCCCAGAGAGGCTATTGAGTGCCTCATTCATTTCTAGAGCCCAGAGAGGCTCAGGGGACAGTCAGTTGGGCAGAGCCTGCGAGGCTCCAGCGTTGGCCCATCATTGTCTACACAGCTGCCCAGCACTTCGTGGGCAGCTGCCACGTTTAGGCCCCCCGGACATTGGGACACAGGGTGTCCTAGCCCCAACAAGGCCAGAGGGCCTAGGGACAGTCACAGGTGGTGACTTATGTGAGTTTGGCCCAATTGTTCTTACACCGCTGAATGTATGTTTATGCATCATGTGTTTTCCTTCCCTACACCTCTGAATGTGTTGTGTTGCATCATGTGTAATGTGCTTATACCCCTACATGTATTGTGATACTTAGGTGGTTGTTCTTGCTAGTACAGGTGATGCTAGTGTGGTCCTGGCTCCCTGCGTGACCTGTTCCTAAGGTGGTTAGGGTTGCGTAGGTGGTACTTACCTGTTACCAGTAGTTACTGGTTGTGTGCTTTAGGTTCTATTTTGTGCTACAGTGATTTATATTCTATGTTCTAAGTGCTAATTCTACCTAGTACTAGTTCTAAAAGTGCCTATTCCAGACAGTGGTCCATGTGGCCCTGTCTTGTACATATCCCCTGTAAATTCTGCCCGTGCCTGTTGGCACATTGTAAAGTGTGTGTTCTTATCTAATGTGTTTTGGTGTAATACAAAGGCTATTTTGTGTGGAGTTTCCTTTGTGGTGGGCCTTGGGTGTTGTTGCTGGGGTGCGTGCGCAAACACTTAACCTACATAGCCTCCGAGTTTAGCCTTGCTGCTCGCGCCACGTTACCTAGAGGGTGAGTAGGGGTTATCTTGGCGTGTAACGCCCTTGCCCTGACTTAGGAGTGGTGGTCTCTGACTGACTTTGGCGCAAGCCCTGGCCAGCCAGGGATCCCATTTCTAACAACTCCCATTGCAGGAAATCCTGTTATGGGTTATGTGTTCTAGGTTTAGTGGACTAGTGCATAACATTACAATAAAAAGACTTCTACATATAGCACTTGAAAGTGTAGCTTTAGTTGCTGAATATTGGCAATTACAAATAAATCCCCTTTCACCATGGGCATTCCTGCTCCAGCAGCGAAATTCAAAGCACTGATCTCAGGATTTTCACCATTGCATTTGTGAAAATCGAATAACTTTCTCTTTATTACTCTTCCCTTGCCTTGTCCATCTCAACCTCTATATATTTGTAAACCTACAGCTAAACCCGAGCCGTTTTCAGTGGCGGGCCTTGGCGGGGTCGCGAACCCCAAATCTCAACAACAATCGTTTTGCCGGTTTCCCACAAACGATGCCAGGGCCACAAGTATTCCTTTTCAGCGTGTTTTTATTTCAAGCCAAGTCACTCTGCGCATTTTGGAGGCAACCTCCTGGTTCACGAGTACGAGTGCAATGCAAATCACAGTGTTTGTACACTATCATGTGACAAACCTCTACGTAATAGAAAGTGACAACAGATTCAAGGTGTTTGAACGTCCTCGGAGCTGGAAAAACAGACTTGTTTAGTCAATGTTGGGAGATACGTCGTGAGTGTAAGGGTTCACCAGGCTTATTCCGCAGGAGCGTCAGGAACCTGAAGACAAGTCCTCAACCTTCCCCTGCCACCTGTCGCGCCTATCAGACACTAGTGAGCGACAGGTAGGAAGGGGAAAGAAGGGAAACAAAACAAGGATAGATGGGGAAGAAATCTTTGCTTGCAATCCTCTCTTGCTGCCAGGGGTAGACACTCGGACACTGTAAGGAAAATATATTAAACACTCGGTCATGTTTACATTCACCTTCTTTGGGAACAACAATAACGTTTCTTGACCCATTATACCTATTTGCATGGAATGGTCATCTCTCTTGTGTCATGGAAAAGCAATAATCATGGTATTCTAAGGACTGGAGAAAAACACAACAGACACGATCAATGACTGCAACTCTGTGTGGAACGGAATAGAGAGATCTAAATGCTATCTCACCAGTGAAGACTCTGATAGATGCGAGGGTACTAAGGTCAGGGAGAAAACAGATCAGTCATTGCTGCAACCGTATGCCTAGGAAACATGCAAAGATTTGTTTATACATCAATGTAACCCCTTAAAGAACAAATATATAAATGCAACGCTGCGTGCTGTTACCATGACCCAGAGGAGGGCAGCGAAGTCTCTTTGTAGTCCACGAATGAATCCCAGCTGGAAGTGGAAGGAAGTGTGCAAGATTTCCAGTGTGGTAGAAATAAGGGGGAATAAACAATAAAGGGATAGAGACCTCAAAACCTAATAAACCTCACGGGAATGAAAACCTGCGGAACGGAACAGGCAGTCACCGGCCAGCCGACCGGAGAAACTCCGGCTGGCGGACAGAAGACCAAACTAGACCGTCCGGCACGACTCTCAAGGGTTGCGGTCTCAGTGCCAAGGCAGTGATATGGGGCAAAAAACAGGACGAAGAACTGGAAAAAAGGCGTTTGTAGAAATGAGACACGGTAATCCACAATATCTGGCTCCCTTGATCCGCTCTCTCCGTAGGTTGAATGTCACTGCGTTTAACTACGCGGATGACATTCAACTGGTCTTTACCATCGACCCCTCGGATGAATCAATCTCCACTTTTCAAACCACCCTTTGTTTCATCAGTGACTGGATGAGCTCAAACAATCCTAAACTCAACCCCGACAAAACTGAGCTGGTTCTTGTCGGGGGGCCCTCTAATCCCTGGCAACCCTCTTTTTGGCCGTCAAGTCTGGGCAACCCCCCTTACCCAGTGAACTCAGCTAAAGGCTTGGGGGTTATCATAAGCAGCGATCTTTCTATGAAACCCCAGATTAGCGCGGCTGTGTCCTCCAGCCACTTTCAGCTAAGGAAGATCCGCAAAATCTCCCGCCTCCTCACTACCGAGGCCCTTACCCTGGCCCTGTTAGCGTTAGTCATCTCAAGACTTGACTACGCAAACACGCTCTACGTAGGCATTCCTGACTACCAAGCCAAGAGACTCCAGCTGATTCAAAACCAGCCTGCCCGTCTCATCTTCCGCCAACCCAGACACCAACATGTTCACCCTCTTCTAAGTCTTCATTGGCTTCCGGTCACTGCACGCTGCAAGTTTAAACTAGGCTGCATAATCTTTAAATCCCTTGCAGGCGATGGCCCCTCCTTCATTTCCTCTCTCCTTCACCCATATGTCCCTTCACACAATCTTCGCTCGTCTCAACTGGCTTTGCTATCAGTCCCGAGATTCAAGAGGAAGAAACATGGTGTCCTCAGGTTTTCTTTTTTAGAGCCCTTTTTCTGGAATGCCCTCCCCCTCCCTCTAAGGCTGTCCTCCTCCTATTCTAGGTTCAGATCCCTCCTTAAAACCTTTTTGTTTACTGAGGCCTACAATTAGCTTCGTCCTTCACTTTTTCCCTGTTTCCTCAGCATAAGCGCCAAGAAACCTTCAGGTGTTAGCAGCGCTATACAAATTGTTTTAACATAACATAACAATGTCCAGGCGAAAGCTAAACTTGGGAAGATCCGGAAGTGCAGGAAAGACGGGAGGCCAAGCACTGAACGCGAAGCGCCTTCCCAAGAGCGCGTCAGGCTTTTGTTGTCTGCCTCACGCTGCGCGTATGCGCACTGACACGTCGCCATCTTGAGTGTATTGTCGGCAACCGTGACAGTGAGACATTGCATTAACGTCATCATGCAGTATATAAATTAAACATTAGGTCATTGTTGTGGACCTAAAGGTTTTTTCTTGAGTTTTTTACGTGCCGTTGCGAAAATCATTAATTCCGCATCATCATGTGCGGCACCTTGTCATTCCAACCAAATAAGTGCTGGCGAAAGTTCACTGTGATTATAAGTTTAACCACGTCATATATAATTCTACACGCTTGGTGTAAAACACATTCAATCATTAGTGCTCGTGGCCAAGCACGTAGAATTACAGATGACGTGGTTTATATAATCACACAGAACTCAACTCTGAGTTGAGGCTGGGTAGACCACGCATACACAGGAGAATGTGAGGGTTGAGGCTGAGCTGACCAAGCATGCACAAGAGAATGTGAGGGTTGAGGCTGCACAGATCAAGCATACACAAGAGAATGTGAGGGTTGAGGCTGGGCAGACCACGCATACACAGTTGAATGTGAGGGTTGAGGCTGGGCAGACCAAGAGTGCACAAGAGAATGTGAGGGTTGAGTCTGAGCACACCAAGCATGCACAAGAGAATGTGGGGGTTGAGGCTGCACAGATCAAGCATACACAAGAGAATATGAGGGTTTAGGCTGGGCAGACCACGCATACACAGTTGAATGTGAGGTTTGAGGCTGGGCAGACCAAGCGTGCACAAGAGAATGTGAGGGTTGAGTCTGAGCACACCAAGCGTGCACAAGAGAATGTGAGGGTTGAGTCTGAGCACACCAAGCATGCACAAGAGAATGTGACGCTTGAGGCTGGCAGGCCAAGCATGCACAAGAGAATGTGAGGGTTGAGACTGGGCAGACCACGCATACACAAGAGAATGTGAGGGTTGACACTGGGCATACCATGCATGCACAAGAGAATATGAGGGTTGAGGCTGGCAGACCAAGCATGCACAAGAGAATGTGAGGGTTAAGGATGGGAAGACCAAGCATGCACAAGAGAATGTGAGGGTTAAGAATGGGCAGACCAAGCATGCACAAGAGAACGTGAGGGTTGAGACTGGGCAGACCAAGCATGCAAAAGAGAATGTGAGGGTTAAGGCAGGGCAGACCACGCATACACAAGAGAATGTGAGGGTTGACACTGGGCATACCATGCAAACACAAGAGAATATGAGGGTTGAGGCTGGGCACACCAAGCGTGCACAAGAGAATATGAGGGTTGAGGCTGAGCAGACCAAGCGTGAGCAAGAGAATGTGAGGGTTGAGGATGGGCAAATCAAGCATTACAAAAGGGGATGATGGACGGAGCGTCTGAGCAAATCAAACACTCACCCCTAGTCAACTGATCTGGGTTTAATCCATCACCATTCTTTAGCTCGCTCTGCCACCCGAGTTCAGACATGGCCATATGCTGGCCTGGCTGATGAGGATTATGAATCCGAAACCGGTCCCTGGATGCTTGCTATGAACCCATATCAGGTGAGTGTTTGATTTGCTCAGATGCTCCGTCCATTATCCCCTTTTGTATCGCTTTGTTCACCATAAGTTGGCAGGGTATGCTTAGACGTGAGTCCCTTGCTCACTTTACCACTGGATTCAAGATAGCCTGGCTGATGAGGATTATGAATCCCAAACCGGTCCCAGGATGCTTGTTTCCGGTCCAGGAAAGACATGGCTTGGCAGTTCAGGCTGGACTGTTCCCATGAGGCACAGGGTCAGACTGATTTGCATATGGCCATGTCTGAACTGGGGTGGCAGAGTGAGCTAAAGAATGGTGATGGATTAAACCCAGATCAGTTGACTGGGTGTGAGTGTTTGATTTGCTCAAACGCTCCGTCCATCATCCCCTTTTGTATCGCTTTGTTCGCCATAAGTTGGCAGGGTGTGCACAGACGTGAGTCCCTTTCTCACTTTGCCACTGGATTCAAGATAGCCTGGCTGATGAGGATTATGAATCCAAAACCGGTCCCAGGATGCTTTTTCTGTTCCAGAAAAGACATGGCTTGGCAGTTTGGGCTGGACTGTTCCAATGAGGCACAGGGTCAGACTGATTTGCATATGGGCATGTCTGAACTGGGGTGGCAGAGTGAGCTAAAGAATGATGATGGATTAAACCCAGATCAGTTGACTGGGGGTGAGTGTTTGATTTGCTCAAATGCTCCGTCCATCATCCCCTTTTGTATCGCTTTGTTCGCCATAAGTTGGCAGGTTATGCTCAGACGTGAGTCCCTTGCTCACTTTGCCACTGGATTCAAGATAGCCTGGCTGATATGGAATATGAATCCGAAACCGGTCCCAGGATGCTTGTTTCTGTTCCAGAAAAGACATGGCTTGGCAGTTTGGGCTGGACTGTTCCAATGAGGCACAGGGTCAGACTGATTTGCATATGGGCATGTCTGAACTGGGGTGGCAGAGTGAGCTAAATAATGATGATGGATTAAACCCAGATCAGTTGACTGGGGGTGAGTGTTTGATTTGCTCAAACGCTCCGTCCATCATCCCCTTTTGTATCGCTTTGTTCGCCATAAGTTGACAGGGTATGATCAGACGTGAGTCCCTTGCTCACTGTGCCACTGGATTCAAGATAGCCTGGCTGATGAGGATTATGAATCCGAAACCGGTCCCAGGATGCTTGTTTCCGGTCCAGGAAAGACATGGCTTGGCAGTTCGGGTTGGACTGTTCCCATGAGGCACAGGGTCACACTGATTTACATATGGCCAATGCTGAACTGGGGTGGCAGAGTGAGCTAAAGAATGATGATGGATTAAACCCAGATCAGTTGACTGGGGGTGAGTGTTTGATTTGCTCAAACGCTCCGTCCATCATCCCCTTTTGTATCGCTTTGTTCGCCATAAGTTGACAGGGTATGATCAGACGTGAGTCCCTTGCTCACTGTGCCACTGGATTCAAGATAGCCTGGCTGATGAGGATTATGAATCCGAAACCGGTCCCAGGATGCTTGTTTCCGGTCCAGGAAAGACATGGCTTGGCAGTTCGGGTTGGACTGTTCCCATGAGGCAAAGGGTCACACTGATTTACATATGGCCAATGCTGAACTGGGGTGGCAGAGCGAGCTAAAGAAAGGTGATGGATTAAACCCAGATCAGTTGACTGGGGGTGAGTGTTTGATTTGCTCAAACGCTCTGTCCATTATCCCCTTTTGTATTGCTTTGTTCGCCATAAGTTGGCAGGGAATGCCCCGACGTGAGTCCCTTGCTCACTTTGCCACTGGATTCAAGATAGCCTGGCTGATGAGGCTTATGAATCTGAAACCGGTCCCAGGATGCTTGTTTCCCGTCCAGGAAAGACATGGCTTGGCAGTTCGGGCTGGACTGTTCCCATGAGGCACAGGGTCAGACTGATTTGCATATGGCCATGTCTGAACTGGGGTGGCAGAGTGAGCTAAAGAATGGTGATGGATTAAACCCAGATCAGTTGACTGGGTGTGAGTGTTTGATTTGCTCAAACGCTCCGTCCATCATCCCCTTTTGTATCGCTTTGTTCGCCATAAGTTGGCAGGGTGTGCACAGACGTGAGTCCCTTTCTCACTTTGCCACTGGATTCAAGATAGCCTGGCTGATGAGGATTATGAATCCGAAACCAGTCCCAGGATGCTTTTTCTGTTCCAGAAAAGACATGGCTTGGCAGTTTGGGCTGGACTGTTCCAATGAGGCACAGGGTCAGACTGATTTGCATATGGGCATGTCTGAACTGGGGTGGCAGAGTGAGCTAAAGAATGATGATGGATTAAACCCAGATCAGTTGACTGGGGGTGAGTGTTTGATTTGCTCAAACGCTCCGTCCATCATCCCCTTTTGTATCGCTTTGTTCGCCATAAGTTGACAGGGTATGATCAGACGTGAGTCCCTTGCTCACTGTGCCACTGGATTCAAGATAGCCTGGCTGATGAGGATTATGAATCCGAAACCGGTCCCAGGATGCTTGTTTCCGGTCCAGGAAAGACATGGCTTGGCAGTTCGGGTTGGACTGTTCCCATGAGGCACAGGGTCACACTGATTTACATATGGCCAATGCTGAACTGGGGTGGCAGAGTGAGCTAAAGAAAGGTGATGGATTAAACCCAGATCAGTTGACTGGGGGTGAGTGTTTGATTTGCTCAAACGCTCTGTCCATTATCCCCTTTTGTATTGCTTTGTTCGCCATAAGTTGGCAGGGTATGCCCCGACGTGAGTCCCTTGCTCACTTTGCCACTGGATTCAAGATAGCCTGGCTGATGAGGCTTATGAATCTGAAACCGGTCCCAGGATGCTTGTTTCCCGTCCAGGAAAGACATGGCTTGGCAGTTCGGGCTGGACTGTTCCCATGAGGCACAGGGTCAGACTGATTTGCATATGGCCATGTCTGAACTGGGGTGGCAGAGTGAGCTAAAGAATGGTGATGGATTAAACCCAGATCAGTTGACTGGGTGTGAGTGTTTGATTTGCTCAAACGCTCCGTCCATCATCCCCTTTTGTATCGCTTTGTTCGCCATAAGTTGGCAGGGTGTGCACAGACGTGAGTCCCTTTCTCACTTTGCCACTGGATTCAAGATAGCCTGGCTGATGAGGATTATGAATCCGAAACCGGTCCCAGGATGCTTTTTCTGGTCCAGGAAAGACATGGCTTGGCAGTTCGGGCTGCACTGTTCCTATGAGGCACAGGGTCAGACTGATTTGCATTTGGCCATGTCTGAACTAGGGGGGTGGAGTGTGATAAAGAATAATCCTTCCTTGCATACAGTCCAATCAGTATTTGATTAGCATTTGTATTCCGGTAGATTTTTCTAGCTTGATCCACAAGCAGGAAGTGAAACCATACACACATGGCGATACATTAATACAGAGCCAGTGTCATCAACACTTTCAAACCCCTCCCCCCTCTTCCTATCAATTGAAGACATTCTCTCCAAAGAAAAATAATCCACTCTGTGGCTTAGACATGCTAGTGACCCACACCCCTCAAATCCAACCGCGTGTTATAAACCGCACCAGACCAGTGCCCTGGTACAAGCCAGAGTTAAAGGAGGTGAAGCCTGCATTGCGTGGACACTGGCAGGAAAGGGATGATGAAGAGAGCAAAATCACATTTTAAAGTGAGCTTGAGGAATACAAAGGCAAACCCGTTCCATGCAAGGTCCTCTTAATATGCAAAAAAAATCTTACAAGCAAATGAAAATTTTGATATCCTGAATCATTAGTCGCCCCCAGATGAAATGAGAACTTCCCTGACTCCTATTGAGGCATTCTGTGACAATCTAAATACTTAACAAAAACATTCTTTAAAGATAGTATAAACAAATACAGCAGCAATATTTCTGAAGTTGAGTCTGAAAATAACTCTACTCTCCTCATCCTTGTTTGAAGAAATAAACCGGCTCCATGAATTTATGATTAAAGTCAAATTCGGGTCACCAACTGACCCTTGCCCTCCAGCAGTCATAGAATCTCTGACCTCAACAATCAATCAATCAATCAGCATTTATAAGGCGCAGCCCAAGGATATCTGGGCGCTGCGGGTGCTGCCTCTTCATTGTAAAGCGAGGTCGTGAGCAGTCCCCTGCAGAGCGTTTTCATCAATTCAGCAGCTCAAGCGATCGTTCCAAGCGCGTTTTAAAATGCTGTAGAGCTCACGATACTGAAAAACCAGGAAGAAGTCCCGGATATAACCAAGAATTATAGGCCAATACCTCTGCTCCCTTAACCTGCCAAAACCATTGGTCAGAGAACTACCTTCAAGAGGTTCCAGGCTTTATAACTACACCGGCTCTCAGATGATTCTTATCAATGGAATGTCAGCCTCACCACTCCAGGTTCAAAATATGATGCAATTTGATGATTACTTGATGAGGTTGAATCAGCTAAAACTGAATATTGACCAAACTGAGATTGTAATTCTAAAAATAAGACCAATCTTTGGAACCAACTTTACTCTCCAACAAAAATGAGATTGTTACCGGAGCCTAAACCCATAGCTAAAAGCCTCTGAGTGATAATCAATAGTAATCTTAGCAAGAACCAGCAGGCTGGAGCAGTAGGATCTAAATACAGATTTATACTGAAACTACTTAAGAAAATAACCCCCCTCCTCCCACTTAAGGCAAGAAAAGCAATAGCGGTGGCCGCAGTCCTATCTAGATCGCATCATGCCAACCGAGTATATGTAAGAATACTGGAGTTCTGGACTTTTTGGTTCCGTCCAGAGGTGTCAGGGATAACACCCGAAGACCCCGGAGTTCTACCTGTCTCGGTGCACAAATAAACAGAAACACGGGCTTCTCGATGGTGGCGTCAAAGACCAAAGGTTTATTACTGCAGGGACACAGAAGTCACAGAAACTACACACGGGCAGAATCTAGGAGCCTGTTCAAACAAAAACACAAACAAAAATGTGCACTCGAACCAAGAACTTAGGCCTACCAAAAGCGAACAAATGTATCGATACCCAAACTAAACCAAATGATTATCGTAACTAGAACAACCAGTGATAATCTTACGAAACCAAACCAAACCAGGAACTAAAAAGGATTTTATCCAAACAGGAACAACCCTTACGAAGTAACCAACTAGCAACCACTTAATACTTAACTGAGGCACTGAAGACGTCACCAAGGAGAAACCCGTCACGTCTCGCCGTACTAAGGACTGCACCTCGGGTCCAAGACAGGGCGACGGTCAAGGCAACGGACCACTGCAGCCGTCCTGAACGGGAACCCTTGTGGAATGTCGGGCCACTTTTGCGATATGCCGGGATCGATGAAGTGGGGCGCCTCCCTCAGGAATCTTCACACGAAGCTTCTCGAACTCTTCAGGCTTTTGGACCGGTACCGAATGGAGTTCTGGACTTTTTGGTTCCGTCCAGAGGTGTCAGGGATAACACCCGAAGACCCCGGAGTTCTACCTGTCTCGGTGCACAAATAAACAGAAACACGGGCTTCTCGATGGTGGCGTCAAAGACCAAAGGTTTATTACTGCAGGGACACAGAAGTCACAGAAACTACACACGGGCAGAATCTAGGAGCCTGTTCGAATTGTACAAAGAGGGTTGCTCCTTATATACTAAATATTGGGCTTGAGGCAAATTCTTTACATGTTAGTACATTCCCAAACCTTTGTGTCCTAAACAATAAATATTTGGCGTTGCACAGGAATCGTCAACAATATCTGATGTCAAAACATTACGAACGAGGTGTTCCCACTGTTCCATCATAATCCCATGTCAACTTTTCATTCAAGACCCGGACCGCCTCATCGTAAATTTCGTTACCTCCCCCTAATAAAGGCCCAGAAGGAAAGGAGCAGAGCCAGGTGCAGAAGATGGAAAAGCAGGATAAGAGATGTTTGTGGGTCGTAAATGGGCAAGGCTACCAGCTTCGGCCGCCTAATCATGATCAGGCCAACGAACACGAGAACCAGTATAGCAGGACTGGCCTCGGGCAGAGGAGGCAGCTTCTGTTGAGTCATGCAGCCATGGCGTGTTCTGTTCTAAGGTGCACGTGTCACTAGCAAGGTGAATCTCCGGCTAAAGCTTACGTGTCCTTAGGTGAAAGGGGTCACTGCGTGTCCATTGTCTACGTGAGGGCAAGAAACACAAAATGGCTTCCGTGATCTAAGATGGATGCCATGGGTAGATCAGAAATGTGTTCATAACAGGAGTGCTCTTGCTCGTAGCATAGCGAAAACACCAGGATATGCTAAATGGATCATTGCGGTTCACTGATACCAAAATTATGTATTTACGACAATGTTGAAAACACGGGTTCAAATCGTCACGGAACCTCAGACCCTCCTTTTGCCCTAACGTAGGCAATTACTCTATGTCCGAGTCCATCTCTATGCTCATCAGGTCAGTGACATGTTGCTGCATCATCATTCTTTCTCGCGCCTTTTCTCCAAACGCAGGTGGTTTTCTGAAACATGTTGCAGCACAGAGACTACACAAAGCGGGACCACACTGGATAATCAGGCAGCATGAGAATAGAAATACTAAGATGACACCAATGACCATCAGAACCTTCCATCCCCACGATGATATCACAGTCCAAAACCACTCCATGAAGGACCAGTTTCCCTTGTCTACGTGTATAGAGTCGGAAATCTTGTGTAGCTTAGAGATCGCCTCATAGACAGTTGGAGCGTTATTGGGAATAAAAACACAGCAGCTCGATTGGATCATTCTGCATACTCCACCTCGATCTGCAAGTATTACGTCTAGAACCATACGGTTCTGCAACGTCATGAGTCGATCCGCCTGAAGCTCAGCTGTCAAGTTGCTAAGGGCACCAGCAGTTTCGGTTATAGTAGATTCAACTACCCGTGTTAGCTGACGTATATTTCTACTATTGGCCATAGGCCCCCAAAATGGAAGAAAACCTTTGAAGAAGTCTCCAGCTTCCTGACCAGCGGTATCTTCCTTGCTGAAAACACCTCTTGCTACTCTGGTCTTGTGATAGTCTGACGAAGCAGTGTATGTTGGAGGTAACAGTCGAGCAATATAACATGAACCTGAAAAGTCAGCAGGCAGCCATGTATATGCTCTGTCTTGACAGATGAAGTAGGTACCCCTAGCAGTAAGGAAGGCAGGGGAAGAGTTAGACGGAAACACGTAAGTCTCAACGCACTCCCTCCTCCCTAGCTGAGCTCTCGGATTTCTCCCATTTCCTTGCAAACAGACCTGACCTCGGTGAGGCACGACCCAGACTGGAGTGGAGCTTTTACTCTTGCTTTCTCCCAAACTAAGGCGATACTCTGTAGAATTCCAACTCAAATATACCCGTAATTCATCTCTAGGGTAAGATGGAGTATTATTGACGTCCTTAATCATGTCAATAATTCCCTGGACTAAAGCTTTGTTGGCAGAGTTGTATTTAGTGGAACGTGGTGGACGCGAAGGATAGGTCTCAAGGGCATAGGCAAAAATGGTCTGAAAGGCCTGAAATGATCCATTATAGCTAAAAGGCAAGACTAGATAGGGAATGCCTTTATCCATAGTGTGGGGTATCAAGCCACACACCCAGCAGTCTGTAGTGTTAACTACCAGTTGGTGTTGGTGCAGAAGCTGTACAAATGTGTTGTTAATGAATTCTGAGCGTCGAGCTTGTTCGTGTTCAGGAAACGAGTGAAAAGAATGCATAGAAGAAACAGTAGAAGTAGCAGGATCAAGGGGAGGTACTGTAGTTACCGGCATAAAAATCAAATGCACACCAAAGACGATTCCACCCACCAACGTTATCAAAACAATTAAAAACGTAACTGCACATTGCATTAGAAAGCATTTGCTGTGAAGAATTCTGTACAGTCTATTTCCGCGAACATAAATTACATTTTCTCGTTGCAGCTCAGGAAGCTCCATCTTCTACAATCCGCTCGCGACCACTGATGATGTGTACGTAGATGAAAATGCCTCTATCAGCCCTGGGAGTTCCCAGAACTAACAGAAAGATCGACCTTGTGTCTGACCCCCGCAGATTCAACTAGGCACACAGCCACGACCCTACGGCTACCCAGACGGCAAGGCAATTTTTAAAACAACAAAACAATAGCAAACTTCCTGGCTGGAGGCAATGTACGGTATTCAAATGCATAAAATAGGCAGTTTCCTGCTTTATTTGTCCATATTGCGAGATCGTAAATTGTATCTCAGTTTTGCAGGAGCTGTTTGATCTGGAAACAGTGTATTTTCAGCAGACGTTGCAATGTTCAGGTTCGCAGTTGGTAAATGTTCTTTTGTTGCAGATGGCAAATGTTCAGAGTTCAAAGGAGTAGTTTCAGGAGGAGAGTCAGAGTTCGATGTATCAGTGATTAGTTCTGCATCGCTGAAAGGGAGAAACCTGGGTATTTGTTCTGCTTCAGAGGTACCGATTCCTTTCTTCACCCAGTTGTCGTAAGGAAGTGGCAGGGGCACACGTTTGACGTGTGTCGTGTGTATCCAATTCTTCCGTCCGGCCACACGAATAGCAGTTGTCGTCGCTAATAACACCTGGAAGGGGCCAACGAATCTGGGCTGAAGATTTTTCGTCCTTGCAAAATTTCTAATGACGACTTGATCCCCAGGTTTCAGCTGATGACCTGGACTCTCCGGTGGCTTTGGCAATGCATCGAAAACCTGTTGGTGAATAAGACTCAATTTAGCAGTCAAGTCGAAAAGGTAATCAATTAACATTGGATATTCCAGCTGTCTAAATTCTTTTGGCCTAGGCACCCCCCAAACATTGGCAGGACGACCGAATACAATCTCATAAGGACTAAGCCCTACTCGAGAATGTACAGTCGCTCTTGTGGATAACAGAGCCAAAGGCAGTGCATCTGGCCAGGGCAAACCCGTGGATGCCTGTATTTTAGCAAGTTTTAGTTTGAGGGTGCCATTGTAACCCTCAACTAAACCAGCAGACTGAGGATGGTTCGCACTGTGGAACTTTTGTTTAATCCCTAAACCAGCACACACACTCTGCATAACTTTCCCTACGAACTCACTTCCGTTATCTGACCATACAATCCGTGGCATGCCATACCTAGGGAAGTATTCCTTGAGAAGAATTTTGGCAGTGGACAAGGCAGTATTGTCCTTCAGTGGATATGCTTCGATCCATCTGGAGAAAGCACAAACTACCACTAGGACGTATTTTAGATTGTTGCAACGATCCATGTGAATGAAGTCTAACTGGATCACTTCAAAGGGGCAAGAAGGAGGAGCGAAGTGACCAGCGGGTGTGGGGATTCCCTTGCCAGGATTATGCATCAGGCATACCATGCAATTTTTCACCACTCTCTCTGCACACTTACTAATCCCATCATTCTTCCAGACTGGAGCCAACATCTTACAAATCCCTTTAGAACTAATATGCGCTGCTCCATGTGCCATCGTTACTACTGCAAGCACATACGCATCAGGCAACATCCAACGCTGTTGTTCCGACAAATCAATCCAACACCCACTCGAGTCCAATTTACCCGTACTCTCTTTCCATGCAAGCTTTTCCTCCTCAGTCGCCTCCTTCTGAATTTCTTTCACGCTTTCCACTGTGTCCTCACACATTCCAGACTCAGAAATCCATCTTGCAGACGTAGCAACATACATTCTACTCATCATATTTCTAGCTGTCTGTTTAGCGGTCTCATCAGCAAAAGCATTCCCACGACCAACATCATCCGTGATTGCTTTATGAGCGCTGCATTTCACAATCGCAACTTCAGTCGGCAAGGTTAGAGATTCCAACAAGTCGTTAACTAGCTGACCATGTTGAATCTTAGTCCCATGGGACGTAATGAAACCTCTCTCTTTCCACAAACGGCCAAAACTATGGGCCACGCCGAACGCGTACTGACTATCTGTGAACACATTCACTCTCTTTCCCTTAGCTAAAACACACGCTCTCGTTAGCGCAATTAATTCCGCAACTTGGGCAGAATTCTGACTCACTCTTGCAGTCTCCACAATCGTACTCAAAGTCGTTACTGCATAGGCAGCAGTCACATCACCATTCTCCAATTTAAAGCAAGACCCATCAACATACAACGTGCCATCTGGATCTGACAGCGGAGTGTCTTTTAAATCAATTCGTCCTTTTGTCTCTTCCTCAGTTCTGAAACAACAATCATGGGGTTCAGAATCACTCGACTCCTGATTAGTCGGCAACAATGTTGCTGGATTCAATACATTGCATCTTTTGATCTGTATATGACTCGCTAACAGTGTCAGCTCGTAGCCAGATAATCTAGCACTGGTAAGGTGTTGCGTCTTGGTTCGATTCATGAGTGTGTCCACAGCATGAGGAACCATGACCACTAGCATGTTATTCATCACCAAACCAGCAGATTGTCGAATGGAAGCCGCAGCTGCTGCTGTAGCTCTCAGACAACTAGGCAACGCTCTAGCTACCGGATCTAATGTTGATGAAAAATACGCACAAGGGCGTTGTTTATCACCAAATCTCTGTGTCAGAACACTCAACGCGCAACCTTCTCTCTCGTGAACATAGAGCGTGAATGGTTTACTGTAATCGGGTGTACCCAATACAGAAGCTGAACATAGTGCATTTCGTAACTCAGAAAACTCTCCTGACATTCAGCAGACCATGGCACCGGACTCGGAACATTTTTCCCAGTCAAAGCTACCAACGGTTTTGCTAAAAGAGAAAAATTTGGGATCCACTGCCTACAGTAAGAGGTAATACCTAAAAAGGCACGTACTTCTCTCTGTGTGCGGGGAACATTCATCTGCGTAATTGCTTTTATTCTCTCTGGGGTCAACTTCCTTCCCTCCTTTGACAAGAGATGACCTAGGTAGGTCACTTCTTGGCAACAGTATTGCATTTTCGAAGGTGACACCTTGTGATTCAGATTAGACAAATGATGCAATAACGAAATTGTAGCTGCTTTGCAAGTTTCCTTGTCATCGGCAGCCACTAGAAGATCATCTACATACTGCACTAAAGCAGAACCAGGAGGAAGTACAAAGGAATCTAACTGACTTTTTAATGCCTGACTGTAAATGGACGGACTCTCACAATAGCCTTGTGGAGCACGTTTAAACCTGAAGCTTCGACCTCCTAAAGTGAAGCCGAAAATATCTCTGCTTTCCTCGGCTATCGGAATGCTGAAAAAGGCATTCTTCAAGTCGATAACTGAAAACCATGTGGCTGTTGCAGGAATCAACGTTAACAATGCAGTTATGTCTGGAACCACAGGAAACTGTGGAATCACAATCTTGTTAACCTCCCTAAGATCTATTACAAACCTATATACTGGAGGCTTTGAAGGATCAGTACGTTTCAGAATTGGCAATACAGGGCTGTTACAGACATTTCCTCTAGTTTCCTCAACCACGCCTTTCTCAATCAAATCTTGCACAATCAATAAAAGTGCACGTTCACCTTCACTAGAGATTTTGTATTGTGGGATTCGTGGAAATTTGACATTCGCTTTCAAAGTAACTACATATGGTGGAATTTCTAAAAGACCTACATCGTTAGGACCAGTCGCCCAAAGAGTATCAGGGAGAGAACGCAGCTCTGGTGGGAGCGCATCCATCGACAAGTACATTGGAGAGGTGATTCTTTTACCCAACGTAAGCTGTACTCCTTCCGGAGAACAGTACAATGTCGCATATAGTCGTTTTAACAAGTCTAAACCAAGCAGATTTTCATTACAACCTGTTGTCAAAATCAAAGGTGCTTTCAATTGACGGGGTCCAACAGAAATAGACAAAGGACCAGATACGGGGTTGTAAACAGGGGCGCCTGAAAAACCTACAGAAACATTTGTTAAGCCAGACAAAGGTGCGCCAGGGAGTTTCTCATGTATGATAGAACTGTTTGCTGCACCAGTATCCAACAGAAACGGTTCGACTACACCTGATGTTGCTACTGCGACATAAGGCCCACTCTGATCCACTGGAACTGATACTACTCTCTCTTTTTGTCCATGGCTGTCCTAGTATTCCGTTTGCTGAAATCCCTCATCAACTTCACAATAGTCTTCAACGTGATACTGTTGAGATCTATTTTGTTGAGCAGACTGTCCATTTCGCTGATCAAAATGATTAGAAGGGCGATCATTCGTCTGTGGAGGCATAGCACCTCGTCCTCGACCCCTAGAATTTTGCACAAAACTACCACGACCTCTCTGAGCTGCTGCAGCGTTATTCTGCGCTAAGACAGGACACTCATTTTTATAATGACCTTCTTTCTTACAATATGCACATTGATTCCACTGATATTGCGGTCTCTGAGAACCATAATCTGTCCTTTGATATGACCCTTGCTGTGTATTAGTCTGATTCGTGCGAGGCGGATATGCTTGCTGTAAAAGAACTTTAGTTTTTAAATCTTTCGTCTTCTTCTCTGACTTTTCCTTATCCTCTTTATCCCTATTTTCATAGTACTGGGCAGTCGCCAGAATTTGCGCAGTCGTAGAGACAGCCCACGCACTTTCGGAATCTTTCAATTTATTACTAAGTTCTGGCAACACATTGTGTACAAATTTATCAACGAATAGTCTCTGTCCTCCTTCTGTGCTCATATCCTGACCACTGTGATCTACGAAAGTCTCTTCGAACCTTGTGAAAAAGTCGGAAACACTTTCGTCTTTCTTTTGCCTGCATGCGGACAACTTGTCCCAGTTAACACGCAATGCTGGCATCAGAGTCTTCATTAAGTCAATTATTCTACCGGGCAAATTAGCAATTAGAGGTTCGGGTTTGGAACCACCTGTTTGCTGACCATCTGCCGCAATTATAGCTGCCCAATCACCACCTAGAGCAACTGGATGATTCTCTTTACGAATTTTAGCCCAAATTGGTTGCGGAACTACATTCCCAAATAACATGTCAATGTCCGCTAGATTCATCACACAAGCCTCAACTGTCTGTGCTAACTCCTTATAATATCCGGCTGGATTTTTACGCGGATCTGGCAAGGCCTGCTTTACTGCTAATACTTCAGCTCGCTTCCACGGAATGTGTATCCACACTCTCTGGAATTGCGCCGGAGCGGCTGCAATACCAAGGTTTGCATTAGCTTGCACAGCTTCACGCCAAATTGGAGGAACCTCCCTCATTGGATATTGGCGATTCTGTTTCGTACTATGTTTCTCTAACTCCCTCGGTGAACGAAGGGATGGATCATTCCTATAACTTAAAATTAGTTCCATCGCTTCTTTTATATTCTGACCAACTATCGTACCAGCAGCAAACTCTTTCTGAACACTAATTAATTCTTCTAAATTTGATTCAGAGTCATCTTCTTCTAATTCCTCACGTAGAAGGGAGCACATTTCGTCGAACACATATCTTTGTGTTGGTTCATTCCATTGCATGAATGTATCTAATACATCTCTAGTACTATATCTCCTACTCTTCGAAATCCATCTAAGAGCTGTGGAATCTAATATTCCCCGTTCCTCAGTACTGGGAAGCTGACTACGTCTCTGCACAGAGTCAGAAGTAGGAGTCTTAATCAGAGTTTTATAGAAGGGAGATAGAATATTCGAGACAGAATCAGTGATTCTCCGACGAACAGAAAGTGGAGTCATAATACTAGCAGAAGTAGAAAACACAGTAGCAGTTGGAACAGATAGAACAGAAACAGTAGGAGTATCAGGCAAAGTAGCCTGTGAACTAGCAGGTGTAAGTGATACAGGTATAGGCAAAGAAACCGGCAACCCTGGAAGAGGGGGTGCCGAAGGAACATTAACATTGACCACAGTAGGTACAGGAGCTTGATTCTGGGGAGCAGGAGCAGGAATACCAGGTTGTCCAGCAACCGGTAAAGGTGGAACCGTAGCACCTTGTGCATACGGTGGGGGTGACCGTAACAAGTAAGACAGCAGAGGATCATTTTCGGGGTCCTCTACTATCTTAGCTGTACTCGATGGCAAGGCAGGATAGCACTTGTCTATCGGTAAATTACGCTCTCTGTTGGCCACCTCCATTGCTTTCTCGGATTCGTTGACTTGCAGCTGCTTGGCAGACTGCTCTAAAGTCAACTCTTGCTCTTTCTGTTCTTTCTTCAGCTTTTTAATTTCTCTCTGTTTAGATTCTTTTCGCCAATAACGAAGAGAATCAAACATTGCCGGCCGGGCTTTCTTCTTGAACAATTTCGTTTCTAAATTATCAATAACTTGGGGTTCAAAACTACCATGCAGTGGCCAACTAAGGACACCGTCTTTCTCTGTATAACGGACCCATACCTCATTATAAGATATAGGACCCACTCCAAACTTACAATATAGATCATAAAGAGGAGTTCCGATCGGAGGAACCAGACATGAGTCTTCCAACCGGGAATCATTGTTGCAACCAAAACACGACAACATACAATTTTTCCGACTTACCATTTTATAACCCGGAACACAGAACGAACAAAAACACAAACAAAAATGTGCACTCAAACCAAGAACTTAGGCCTACCAAAAGCGAACAAATGTATCGATACCCAAACTAAACCAAATGATTATCGTAACTAGAACAACCAGTGATAATCTTACGAAACCAAACCAAACCAGGAACTAAAAAGGATTTTATCCAAACAGGAACAACCCTTACGAAGTAACCAACTAGCAACCACTTAATACTTAACTGAGGCACTGAAGACGTCACCAAGGAGAAACCCGTCACGTCTCGCCGTACTAAGGACTGCACCTCGGGTCCAAGACAGGGCGACGGTCAAGGCAACGGACCACTGCAGCCGTCCTGAACGGGAACCCTCGTGGAAGAGAATGTCGGGCCACTTTTGCGATATGCCGGGATCGATGAAGTGGGGCGCCTCCCTCAGGAATCTTCACACGAAGCTTCTCGAACTCTTCAGGCTTTTGGACCGGTACCGAATGACGTCGCCCCACGTTGGGCGCCAATTGGAGTTCTGGACTTTTTGGTTCCGTCCAGAGGTGTCAGGGATAACACCCGAAGACCCCGGAGTTCTACCTGTCTCGGTGCACAAATAAACAGAAACACGGGCTTCTCGATGGTGGCGTCAAAGACCAAAGGTTTATTACTGCAGGGACACAGAAGTCACAGAAACTACACACGGGCAGAATCTAGGAGCCTGTTCGAATTGTACAAAGAGGGTTGCTCCTTATATACTAAATATTGGGCTTGAGGCAAATTCTTTACATGTTAGTACATTCCCAAACCTTTGTGTCCTAAACAATAAATATTTGGCGTTGCACAGGAATCGTCAACAATATCTGATGTCAAAACATTACGAACGAGGGGTTCCCACTGTTCCATCATAATCCCATGTCAACTTTTCATTCAAGACCCGGACCGCCTCATCGTAAATTTCGTTACCTCCCCCTAATAAAGGCCCAGAAGGAAAGGAGCAGAGCCAGGTGCAGAAGATAGAAAAGCAGGATAAGAGATGATTGTGGGTCGTAAATGGGCAAGGCTACCAGCTTCGGCCGCCTAATCATGATCAGGCCAACGAACACGAGAACCAGTATAGCAGGACTGGCCTCGGGCAGAGGAGGCAGCTTCTGTTGAGTCCTGCAGCCATGGCGTGTTCTGTTCTAAGGTGCACGTGTCACTAGCAAGGTGAATCTCCGGCTAAAGCTTACGTGTCCTTAGGTGAAAGGGGTCACTGCGTGTCCATTGTCTACGTGAGGGCAAGAAACACAAAATGGCTTCCGTGATCTAAGATGGATGCCATGGGTAGATCAGAAATGTGTTCATAACAGGAGTGCTCTTGCTCGTAGCATAGCGAAAACACCAGGATATGCTAAATGGATCATTTGCGGTTCACTGATACCAAAATTATGTATTTACGACAATGTTGAAAACACGGGTTCAAATCGTCACGGAACCTCAATACCCAATATCACCATTCATAGACTACAAGTAATTCACAGCGACACAGCTTGTTTTCTACATCATCTTCAGAGGTGGGCACACGTCACACCTGTATTGAAATAACAAATCCACTTTAAGACCCTCTGCCACAGCCCTAAAGGGTCGAGAGGTCTAGCCCCTCACTTCATTGCAAACTAGGAGGAAATGCATACACCCGTACAAAAGCAGAGATCGCCTCACTTGAATTTACTTTCCATTCCAAAATTACAGAAGATCAGATCAGGTGGACGCAGCTTTGGTACAAGCTCCTTCCATTCAGATCTCTCTCCCGGCTAAATCCATTTGAATCTAACTTCAAGTGTTTTCCCAGAAATCTGACGGCCACAAGCCTATTCATGCTCGATTCTTCCGGGTCTGATTGGTTGTCTCCTGTTTTATGTATTTCTGATTCAGTTCCAAGAAACCCTAGGTTGAACATGCTCTCTATATATGCAATGACATAATACACGTTTTGTAGATCCTGTAGAGGTTTGGTATGTTGGCGCGTGCTTCAGTCACTGACCTGAATACTGCAAAAGAGAGGAGTACAGTGCAAGTGAGGATGATAGCGCAGTCTTGTCTGCCAGGGTATTATAAACCTTTAATTGCTGCAAGGCTGTTACAGTATTCTCTTTTTGTGGTTGCACAGTGTACAATTTGAGCAGACCAAGGAACAGACGTAATGTTGGAAACACATTTCAAATCCGTGCCTTTCATAATGCATGAACTATGTTGCGGGTATTGTGACATTTTAATGATTCAATTTTTTCTGGTTTTAGGAATGAGCGGTGTTCTCTGATCACACTGGGGTTGGTGAGACAGGAAGGAGTATTTTGACCTAACTGTCCTGTGATAACGTGTTGTCTTTTCTCTTTTCCTCTCCTCTGCAGACACTTGAGACTTGAACTTCAATTTACCAGAATGGGCAGAAGACGGGCTCCAGGAAAGAAAGTGACAGCGCAGTGTTCACTTGAATCCACAAGAGCTACAGTCCCATCTTTACCTCTTCATGACGTCTCAGCTTCAAGATCTCGACAAGATACTCAGAGGGACAATGAGCTGGAACCGCTTTCGGAGAACCTGCCCCACATTATCCTTCTATCCATGCTGGAGGAGTTGGAAGCCAAACTGGATAACTTGCTGAATACTGTGGAGGACGTACCTTCTAGAGTCGCTGGGCTGATTAAGAAAATCTGGATAGAAAAGGATCAAGGTTCCCTAGATAATGGTACAGTGTCTTTGGAGATGGTCTGTCCGGCGAGCATTAGAGATTGTTCTGTTAGCCGGTTTCCTGCGACACCTCAACTGGACAGGCCAGGGGAACCAAGCTTGTGTCTTCAGCCAGTGTGTTCTGATGGGCATGCACCAAAGCAGGACTGTACCCTCTCCTCGCCAACTGATGTTCAAGGGCGTCCAGAGGAGCCAAACCTTTGTCTACAGCCAGTGTTTCCTGATCGACATCACCCACAGCAGGACCAGTGCTTGCAGCCTGGGTTTCCAGATGGAAATGGAGTACAGCAGGATTGTCCTCTATCCCGGTGCCCTCAGACAGATCCTCCAGGCAGATCACTGGAGGCAAAGCTGTGTCTTCACTCGGAATTTGTTGATGGGCAGACACCACAGCAAGACCAGAGCGTACAGACGGCGTTCCCAGAAAAGAGGGAACACGATGAGCCCCTGAAGAAAGAACCATCCCCATTGTATACTAATAGCTGGGACCAGCAACAGAACCTCTGCCCACATCCGCTATTTCCTGAAGGACACGAACCACAGCAAAACCACTGTATACAACCTGCGCTACCAGATGGGAACGGACCTGATGATCCCTTGGAGGAAGCATTGATGTGTTCTGATTTCCAAGATCTCCAGGAGAACCAGTGCTTACAACCCGTCTCACCTGATGAGATGTCATCAGACGAACACTTAGAGTCTGGGCTGTTGTCTTTTGGTGGCTTGGGGTCACAACAAACCCAGTGCCTACAGCAACACCTATGCTTTAAGCAGGAACTTCCTTATGCGCAGGATCCAAATGTGAACTATGAGCTAGAATCTATGCGCCCTGAAGCACAGGAACCAGATCAAAATGACAATCTAGAACCGGCCTGTACTGATGCACATGGTTCAGATCAGAATTACAAGCTAGATCCACTGCACACTGCGGTACAGGACCGAGAGCTAGAGTCAGTGCTTCCTGAAGCACAGAAACCAGATCAGAACTACACGGTAAAACCACTGCACCCTGAATCACAGCATCAACATCAGAACTGCAAGGCAGAACTGCTCTGTCCTGATGAGCGGGGTCAGTGTGTGCCTCCATCATTCCTAGGACTGGATACAAATACTGCAGATGAAGACTCAATGGAGAGAGGAAATACAAAATCACATTTATTGCTGTTCGAAGCTACCCCAGGTACGTGTTTTACTATAAATGGACTCTTGGAGTGCATACTAACACATGTAACCTCTTCAAAATGCGTGGCAGATTTTAGAAAGTCTCCAAGGGGATCATTTGGGATTGGGTGGAACCCCCTGAGCGATACTGACCCCCAAAGTACGAGTACACAGGGTGCAGATGTTTCCCTGCATTCTCCTCCTCTGGTTCCACACAGGACTGCATCCTTCCTGTGCAGAAACAGGCCTGGTTATGGGACTCTGCATGAGACAAATAGGCCAGTAGCTCTTCTCGTTCCTTGTTCGTCCCCATTCCAGGCTGAGGAACTAGAAATAGCGCAATTCATGGGAGGAATTACTGGCCAGAATCACACGTAATAGTCGGATGCAAGTGATGTGGTGTTCATTGAGAATAGCAGACATGCGCAGTCTGGAGAGGGAACTGTGTTTCTAGTTGCAAAGTTACATTGGGTAAGACGCTGTCGTCTCCAGTTCCTGATATACAAATCCTAGTCTGTGAGTGAAGTAGTGTGGCTCACTGGTTAGAGGCGGCAGACCCGAGAGCAGAGGTCTGCCCGGGACCAGGGTTCGATTCCCGGCGCGGCAGGTTTCTGGACCAGGGTCAGCGGACTCGATAATTCTCTCGCCTCGGTGCCCACTCTGATCAGCGATCACACTCGGTAACTCTGGGCATTAGCTTGCCTCATCTTCACTAACGGCCCCACCAGACCGCCGGGGATGCCGGGTCTCACCCTGGAGATACCCATTAAGGGACCATCTCTCAGGGAAGCCAGGAAGGGTTTCGCAGCGGTCGAAGCGCCTTGGGACCCTACGGGTAAGTAGTGCGCTATATAAATGCCAATACATTTACATATTCGCTGTTATCCTCTCCGTCCTCAGGATCAGCTTGTGGTACAAGTAGGCCACCTCCAGATCTATCCAAGCCCCGAATGCTGTAATAGCCGTGGGCTAGAGAAGGATCAGGTGAGGGCAAAAATAATAAACAGGAAGGAAAGGAAGGGGGCTGCTGGGAGGGAGAGCTGTGAAGACAGAAACAAACAAGCAATTGGTATCTTGGTTCATAAAAGTCTTGTCTATTCACGTTACCCCCACAGTTTACCGTGTTATACCTGTGTATAAAAAGCTGACCGCATGACCTCAGAAGATGCCTCTCTATACTGAAGTGACTTGAATCAGCCCGTAAATGCCTTCCCCTGTAAGAACAAAACTTAACTGTAAAACACACCCCAATACCCTGATAACCAGCAATCTGATAAGAGGGAAGCTGGACACTACATACCCTAATCTGTACACTTCAGAGCCCTGAAGAGAACGTAGACTAGGTTCCCAGGAAGGCGCCTTTGGAATACAGTAACTCCCAGAAAGTAATATGGAATAGGGTTACGTCACCCAATAATAAGGAAACAAAGGTTACCTGAATTTCAAGAAGTTTCAGGTGAAGTACTCTCTTCGTTGAAGCCCGCAAAATAATACAGACCCTCTGCAATAGTCGATGCAAAAAGGCTGTCCAACAGAGGGTCTAGTAACTCGAAATGAGGAAAATAAACAACAAACGTTTCCTCCGCAATAGCCGTTGCAAAAAGGCTCGCCAACGGAGGAAACGGGAAGCAGCGATTGATAGCCTGCCGCTAGAGTCAGGGCACAGGCGAAACTCGTCAGCGGAGCCCCGCAGACCACACCCGTAAGCACCTTTCACTGTCCTCCGCAATAGCCGATTACCAGGCTCTCCAACGGAGGACAGAACAACAACTTTGAAACGCACCCAAAACCGTCCTCCGCAATAGCCGATTGCCGAAACAAACACAAGAGCGCCGGAATAAACAGCACCAGAAGAACCTCACCGCCACTGTCAACAGGAACGCCAGGAAACACGAACCGGAATATCCGACGCCGGCTCCTGGAAGTGGCGTCTATTTATGCTCTGCCTCTCTGCCGCTAAGCCCTCTGGGAGATGTAGTCTTTCCACTCCACTGCGGAGCTCGTTGTTCCTGGAGGCGCGACGAAACCTGACAGTACATCCCCCTTCACCTAGGGCGCCGAAGGGGGCCAGGGCTCTCAGGGAAACGACGATGATATGCAGCCACCAGTCTGGGAGCATGAACCCCCGATGCAGGTTCCCACGAGTTCTCTTCGGGCCCGTACCCTTTCCAGGCCACCAGATATTGCAAGCCACGACCCCGCCACCTGGAGTCCAGAATCCCCTCCACCTCATATTCCAGACCATCGGAAACCACCAAAGGGGGAGGAAGGCGTCGCACCACCGCCGCCACGGGTTTGAGCAGTGACACATGGAAGACAGGATGAATACGCAGATGTCTAGGCAACAGCAACTTCACCGCCACTGGATTGATACATTGCACCACCCGAAAGGGACCAATATAACGAGGGTTAAACACACTGTAATGCCTAAACCTAAAGTTCCGGGTAGACAGCCACACCCAATCCCCCACTTGATACAAAGGACCAGAGCGACGTCTTTTGTCCGCTGTGTTCTTATATGCCACCTTGGTGCTTCTCAGGGAGTCTTGTACTTGCTCCAGTATTTTCTTGAGCCGAGAAACCCTCTTGGCGGCCTCGGTCTCCTCACGGTACGGCTGCATAAAAGGGAGGAATCGTGGATGATGCCCATAAGTGCAGTAGAATGGCGATACTCTCGTGGCGGAGTGCGTAGCGTTGTTGTATGCCACCTCTGCCAGCCACAGGTGCTCCACCCAATCTTTTTTCCCCTGTGACACATAGCATCGCAAGAATTGCTTCAATGTCTGATTGAGCCGTTCCGTCTGGCCATCGGTCTGGGGATGGAAGCTCGTGGATAACGCTGTCTTGATGTGGAGAGAAGAGCACCACGCTTTCCAAAATTGGGCGGTAAACTGAGAACCTCTATCCGACACGATGACTGAAGGCAGACCGTGCAGACGAACAACATGTTTCAGAAGAAGATGTGCCAATTGACCTGCCGTCGGTATCTGAGGACAAGCTACGAAATGCCCCATCTTCGTTAGATAATCAATGACCACCAACACCGTGGTGCAACCCTGATCTTTTGGGAGACCTACCACAAAGTCCAACGAAATACGTTCCCAGGGTGTAGACGGGGTAGGCATGGGTTGCAGTAGTCCTGCAGGTCTACGATGATCCGACTTGGCTCGAGCACAGACATCACACTCCGCCGCCCATTTCCGTACATCAACCCTAATCGTAGGCCACCAACACCTACGCTGAATCAGATCCATGGTCTTACCTACTCCGACATGTCCAGCACTTGGTGAAGTGTGACACCATTCATACATTTGTTTACGCAATGTTTCAGAAGGTAACAACATCCTTCCCTGGTTGATTGGAAAGCCATGATGTAGTCGCCATTCAGGATGTAATTGCAGCCATCTCTTCCACTGATCAGTTCTGATCCCATATCGTATCCCTTGCAGAAATGCATCAGGTTGGATGCTACCAACCACCTTGACAGGGTCCACTATCGCAGATTCTGCTCGGGCCTCCGAGACCTTTATAGATGATTGACGAGACAAGGCGTCCGCTTTTCGGTTGTCGGCTCCGGGTCTAAAAGTGATGATGAAATTATATCCTGAGAAGAAAAGCATCTACCTTAACTGTCTGGGGGTCAAATGTCTGGCTGCTGACATGAACTGTAGATTGCGGTGATCGGTATACACCGTTACCACGTGTTTTGCTCCCATTAGGAAATGCCTCCATTCAGTGAACGCCTGCTTGATCGCTAGAAGTTCTTTTTCAGCTATGCAGTAGTTGCGTTCTGCCCCTGTAAGTTTGTGAGACATGAACGCCACTGGATGCAATTGTCCTGTAGTTTCGTGTCTTTGTGACAGTATGGCTCCGGTAGCTACCTCAGAGGCGTCTGCCTCAACTATGAAAGGGATATCCGTATTGGGGTGCGTTAATATCGGAGCAGTGACAAAAGCGTCTTTTAAGGCCTCAAAAGCCTCCTGAGCACTCCTATCCCACATGAACCCTTGATCCTTTTTCAACAGGCGAGTTATGGGAGCCACCACTTTCGAAAATTGGTTAATGAAACGTCTGTAGAAATTGGCGAATCCAAGGAAACATTGTACGTCCTTGATGTTTCGAGGACTTGGCCAATCTCGCACTGCTTGGATCTTCCTCTCTGCCATTTCCTGTCCCTGAGGGGTAAGCATCACCCCTAGAAACTCAACTGTAGTGACGTGAAAGTCACATTTGGACAATTTACAATAAAGATGGTGTGTCTGTAGTATCCTGAGAACGGACTTGACATGTTGTATATGCATGTCCTCAGATTCAGAGTAGATGAGGATGTCATCTATATATACAATGACGTGTCGGTCCAAGATTTCTCTCAACACATCGTTCAGAAAAAACTGAAATGCAGCAGGGGCATTGCAAAGCCCGAAGGGCATGACCAGGTATTCGAATAACCCATACCTGGTCTGGAATGCTGTCTTCCATTCATCCCCTGCCCGCATTCTAACCAGATGGTATGCTCCCTTTAAGTCTAATTTAGTGAAGACCCTGGCTTTCTTCACTTGCTCCAGTAGGACGGGTATTAACGGTAAAGGGTATCGGTTCTTGATGGTTACTGCATTGAGGGCTCGAAAGTCTACACAAGCTCTCAGATCCCCGTTAGCCTTCGGGATGAAAAATAAAGGGGATGCTGCTGGTGATCTGGAAGGACGTATGAACCCTAATTTCAGCAGCTTGTCTAAATAAGTCCTCAAGTATACGTTCTCTGGCTCTGTCAGTGCATACAGCCGTCCCTTAGGGATCACCGCCCCAGGAACCAACTCAATTTGACAGTCGTATGGCCTATGTGGGGGTAATTCTTCAGCTCTAACTTCATCAAACACTTCTTCAAAGTCCTGATATTCTATTGGAAGAGATACATCCTTTTCTGCGGCCGTGGCTATCACACCCCCACCGGCCAATGCAAACGAGGGACATTGTGCACATCTAAAACAATGCTCCTCACAGTGTGCCGAATTCATTGAGATTTGGCCGGTTTCCCAGTTAATGTCGGGGTTGTGTCTTTTCAGCCAAGGGATGCCTAAAATCACCCCATATTGCGGAGCCTCAATGATGCTGAATGACACTTGCTCTCTATCATTACCGAATCTCATCTCAGTTAAAGCCGTTTGATAACTCACGGGTCCTGTGTTCAGTTTCCTCCCATCTACCGCGAACACATCAGTACCGTCTTCCCTGGGGATTAAAGGAATGCCTATCCTTTCTGCTTCTTTAATATCCATGAAGAAACCCGTAGCCCCGGAATCCACCATGGCCTGTGTATGCACTTCGATCATGCCTATCATCAGAATGATTTTAACGAATAGATGTTGTGCTCCTGCAACCATACTCAACATAGAAGGGACAATAATCTGACTCCAGGGAACCCCTTCCACAACCCTAGAGCTCGTCAGTTTTCCGCCGGTTTCTCAGTGGCCGCTGACACCCCCCTATTTGATCGAAACTTGGAAAATTTGGGTTTGACCGGGCATTCGCGTACATAATGGCCTTTTTTGCCACAATAAAGACAAAGACCCAACTTGCGCCTCAGTTCCTTTTCAGTGGCAGTCAAAGCGGCACGAACCGCTCCAATCTCCATCGCCTCGGTGGCCTGCGATGCGGAACTATCTGATGCTTTTACTGCCACGGAAGAGGGGACTGGTCGGTTCTTTGCTCCTCCCCCCCCTTTACGATTCTTCATCCTATGGTCTAGCCTTAATACTAGATTAATCAAGTCTTCACAGGACACCGGTTGGGGGTCGATTTGAGCTATTATGTCTTGCATTTCCTCAGTCAAACCCTGATGAAAAATTGACGCTTGTTTGGCTTCTGGCCACTTAGTTTCTGCAACTAACCGTCTGAAATTGTTCAAATATGTTACTAGGTCTTGATTCCCTTGACGTAGACCTAATAGCTCTTTATCTGCCGTATATGTATCCGCTCTTCTGTCGAATACCTTGGTAAATTCTACCTGGAATGCATCCCAATCATGTAATATCGGGTCATTTCTCTGAACCATGGGAACCGCCCATTGAGCTGCGTCTCCGACCAAATACGAGATGACAAACGCCACCTTTGATTGATTGGTCGGAAAGGACCTGGGTTTGCATGAAAAATGCATAAGTACTTGCGTCAGAAATACTTGTACTGATCCCGCATCACCATTGAAACGTTCTGGGTGTGCTAATGGAATGCTAGGGGGGATCTCAACTACTACTGAACCGGCTGTACCAGACCCTGAAGCCCCAGCGCTAAAGGGGTTTTTCTGGATGTTATCCAACCGATTCCGTAACTCAGTACTTTCTTGTCTAGATGCTATCAGTTCTGATTGTACCACAACTAACGCTGCCATCACCTCGTCCAGAGTAGCCATACCCTAAACTGATCGGGAGGACTTAATATCTTGGGTCGGATATTCTGTTATCCTCTCCGTCCTCAGGATCAGCTTGTGGTACAAGTAGGCCACCTCCAGATCTATCCAAGCCCCGAATGCTGTAATAGCCGTGGGCTAGAGAAGGATCAGGTGAGGGCAAAAATAATAAACAGGAAGGAAAGGAAGGGGGCTGCTGGGAGGGAGAGCTGTGAAGACAGAAACAAACAAGCAATTGGTATCTTGGTTCATAAAAGTCTTGTCTATTCACGTTACCCCCACAGTTTACCGTGTTATACCTGTGTATAAAAAGCTGACCGCATGACCTCAGAAGATGCCTCTCTATACTGAAGTGACTTGAATCAGCCCGTAAATGCCTTCCCCTGTAAGAACAAAACTTAACTGTAAAACACACCCCAATACCCTGATAACCAGCAATCTGATAAGAGGGAAGCTGGACACTACATACCCTAATCTGTACACTTCAGAGCCCTGAAGAGAACGTAGACTAGGTTCCCAGGAAGGCGCCTTTGGAATACAGTAACTCCCAGAAAGTAATATGGAATAGGGTTACGTCACCCAATAATAAGGAAACAAAGGTTACCTGAATTTCAAGAAGTTTCAGGTGAAGTACTCTCTTCGTTGAAGCCCGCAAAATAATACAGACCCTCTGCAATAGCCGATGCAAAAAGGCTGTCCAACAGAGGGTCTAGTAACTCGAAATGAGGAAAATAAACAACAAACGTTTCCTCCGCAATAGCCGTTGCAAAAAGGCTCGCCAACGGAGGAAACGGGAAGCAGCGATTGATAGCCTGCCGCTAGAGTCAGGGCACAGGCGAAACTCGTCAGCGGAGCCCCGCAGACCACACCCGTAAGCACCTTTCACTGTCCTCCGCAATAGCCGATTACCAGGCTCTCCAACGGAGGACAGAACAACAACTTTGAAACGCACCCAAAACCGTCCTCCGCAATAGCCGATTGCCAGGCTCTCCAACGGAGGACGAAACAAACACAAGAGCGCCGGAATAAACAGCACCAGAAGAACCTCACTGCCACTGTCAACAGGAACGCCAGGAAACACGAACCGGAATATCCGACGCCGGCTCCTGGAAGTGGCGTCTATTTATGCTCCGCCTCTCTGCCGCTAAGCCCTCTGGGAGATGTAGTCTTTCCACTCCACTGCGGAGCTCGTTGTTCCTGGAGGCGCGACGAAACCTGACATTCGCCCTCCACAGCAGGGCCGACCAGGGATGTTGTTGTCACTGCAGGGTTCTCCGGAAGTGCACACCACCTCATGATAGACAGATACACAAAGGTTTTGGAACTCTGAGGTGACTTGCAATAATCTTATTATATGCACCAGGTGGTACTTTATCTCGTATAATACATGGTCACACCATGACCTTTCCCACAAACCTTGGTGCGTAGCTCCTACATATGCAGCAGCTAACATGTTTGCAAACATGAAGAATGAACTTAAAACCTCTTGTGCGAAAATGAACATTAAAACTGTTAGATATTTGTTGCAAAAAGATGTTAGAAACTGTTCAATAAAAGCCCATTAAAAAAAAGCTGCAGTAGCTCGAAACGTGTAGAAACATGCAGAAAGATTCCACCCTTCCTTTATCTAAGGAAACTAATAAACATATTCCCTCTGCTTCTCATAGTAAACTAGTAACATACAGCAGAAGTAATAAAAGCAAAGTTCTGTTTGTTGCTTTAAACAGCTGCTTCAATTATGCTTCATGGAGTGGAATTGGATAGATTGGAGTGGAGTGTTGTGGGGTAGATTAGGGTGTAGTGGAATGGGGTAGAATAGGTGGATTGTAGTGGGGTGGTTTGGATGGAGTGGGGTAGATTGGATTGAGTGGGGTAGATTGGGTGGAGTGGGGTAGATTACAGTGGAGTGCAGTAGATTATGGTAGATTGGAGTTGGGTAGATTGTGGTAGTTTGGAGTGGGTAGATTGTGGTAGGAGTGTAGATGAGTTGGATAGATTGCAGTGGGATCCATTGAAATGGAGTTGAGTAAATTGGACTGAGGTAGAGTGAGGTAGATTGGGGTGAAGTCAGTTAGATTGGAGTAGATTAGAGTTGGGGTAGATTGAAGTGCACTTCCAGATCCACACGGACCCCAAAACCACCCTCAGAGGCACCCTCATCTACCGACCCCCGGGACCACGCACACAATTCAGCGAAGACATCGCCGACTTCATCAGCCCGCACGCCCTCCCCTCCGCTGACTACATCCTCCTGGGGGACATCAACTTCCACCTGGAGAACAACAACGACCGCAACACCACCACCCTGCTTGACAACCTCGACAACCTCGGACTCAAGCAGCTGGTGACCACCCCCACCCACCTCGCCGGACACACACTCGACGCTGTCTTCTCATCCAGCAAGGACATCGTCTTTAGCCACGCCACCGAACTCCACTGGACGGAACACAGCTGCGTCCACTTCAGCTTCAGAAGATCCACGATCCACCACCACCAGCAACAGGTTGCTCGAAGAAACTGGAACAAGATCACAGCAGACCAGCTCGCCGCCTCCCTGAGCCAGCACCCTCCCGCCAGCTCAGCGAACCCCAGCCAGGCCGCCGACAACCTCACGACGTGGATCAGCAACTGCGCAGACGACCTCGCCCCACTGAGGACCCCGCCTAGCAGACCCGGCAGCAAGAAGGCCCCATGGTTCACCGACGAACTCAAGAGCTCCAAGAAGAACTGCCGAGCCCTCGAGAAAGCCCGGAGAAGGGAGCCAACACCGGACAACATGACCACCCTCAAGCTCGCCACCCGGAAGCACCATCAACTGATCCGCGCCAGCAAGAAAACAGCATTCAAGGACCGGCTGGACAACAATGCACACAACTGCAAGGAACTCTTCAACATCGTGAAAGAGCTCTCCAACCCCAACGCCGGAAACAACAACATCACCCTGTCGCAAGACCTCTGCAACTCCCTCGCCTCCTACTTCCACAACAAGATCGCTGACATACACAACAGCTTCAGCCCACAAACAACGCTCCCAACGACCGCACCAACGCCCCCCACCACCACCCTCAGCGCCTGGACCCAGATCAGCAAGGAAGACACCATCTGCACGATGAACTCTATCCACTCCGGATCTCCGACCGACCCCTGCCCCCACCACGTCTTCAACAAGGCCGACGCTGTCATCGCACCCCACCTGCGGGACATCATCAACACCTCCTTCGACACCGCCACCTTCCCTGAGAGCTGGAAGCACGCCGAACTCAGCGCTCTTCTAAAGAAACCAACAGCGGACCCCACCGAACTCAAGAATTACTGCCCCATCTCGCCCCTCCCGTTCCCAGCCAAAGTCATCGAGAAGACCGTCAACAAGCAGCTGGCCGCCTTCCTCGAGACAAATGGATCCCTCAACCCCTCACAGTCTGGCTTCCGAGCCAACCACAGCACCGAGACGCCCTCATCGCTGCCACCGATGACATGCGAGCCCTGCTGGACAACGGTGAAACAGCGGCCCTCATCCTCCTAGACATCTCCGCGGCGTTTGACACTGTTTGCCACCGCAGCCTAGTGCAGCGCCTCAGCAACATCGGAATACAGGAGAAGGCCCTGGAGTGGATCATCTCCTTCCTTGCTGGAAGGACACAGAGAGTCCGCCTACCACCGTTCAGATCTGCAGCCACGGAAGTCATCTGCGGCGTTCCTCAGGGCTCCTCGCTCAGCCCCACCCTCTTCAACGTCTACATGAGCCCCCTTGCGGCCATCGCACGCCAACACAACCTCAACATCATCTCCTACGCCGACAACACCCAGCTGATCCTCTCCTTGACCAACGACCCCGCCGCCGCCAGAACCAACCGCCACGAAGGGATGAAAGACGTAGCCGAGTGGATGACGACCAGCCGCCTGAAACTGAACTGAGACAAGACGGAAGTCCTCATCCTGGGCTCCTCGCCCTCCGCCTGGGAGGACTCCTGGTGGCCCCCCGCCCTGGGCACCGCACCCAAACCGACAGACCACGCACGCAACCTGGGCTTCATCCTGGACTCCTCCCTCTCCATGACCAGACAAGTCAACGCCGTCTCCGCGTCCTGTTTCAACATCCTGCGCATGCTACGGAAGATCTTCCGGTGGATCCCCCCGAGACCAGGAAGACGGTCACCCAGGCCCTCGTCACCAGCCGACTGGACTACGGCAACGCCCTCTACGCCGGAACCACCGCCAAGCTCCAGAAGAGACTCCAGCGGATCCAGAACGCCTCAGCCAGACTCATCCTCGACATCCCCTGACGCAGCCACATCTCCGGACATCTGAGAGACCTGCACTGGCTCCCCGTCAACAAGAGAATCACCTTCCGTCTCCTCACCCACGCACACAAAGCCCTACACGACCAAGGCCCAAGCTACCTCAACAACCGCCTCAACTTCTACGCTCCCAAACGCCCCCCTCCGATCGACCAACCACGCCCTCGCCGCCGTCCCCCGCATCCGAAGAGCGACAACAGGAGGAAGGTCCTTCTCCTACCTGGCCGCCAAGACCTGGAACACCCCCCCAACCGACCTCCGCCTGACCCAAGACCACCTCTCCTTCAGGAAGAAACTCAAGACCTGGCTGTTCGAGCAGTAGCGGAACGCCACCCCCCCACCCCCCAAGCGCCTTGAGACCCTCCGGGTAAGTAGTGCGCTCTATAAATGCCTTGGTTGATTGATTGATTGATTGATTGAAGTGGAGTGGGGTAGACTGGGGTGTATTGGAGCAGAGTGGGGTAAATCTGAGTGGAGTGCGGTAGATTGGGGTGGAGTCGGGTAAATTGGGTTAGATTGAGTGTATTAGGGTAGATTGGAGTGGAATAGAGTGGGGTAGATGGCGGTGGGTAAATTGGGAATGGATAGATAGGAATGGGGTGAATTGGATTGGGGTACTTTTGAGTGGAGTGGGGTGGATTGGAGTGGAGTGGGGTGGATTGGAGTGGGGTAAGTGGTGTGGAGTAGAGGAGTGTGGAGTGGAGTGTTGTTTCATGGGGTGAGTGGCATAGATTGGAGTGGAGTAGTGTGGAGTTGAGTGGCGTAGTGTGGAGTATACTTGGTGTGGTAGCGCACTGCCATTACAAACAACACATTTTCAATTGAAATGATCATTACATTTACACCGAAATATGGTTTTACTGCACATAAATGACAATGTTTGCAAATGTCACCCCCTAGTGTATAATGTGTTTCAATCTTATTCAAATATTTTTCTCCACACTTCAGTAATACAAAACAAATGTGCTTCATTTGTACTAATTCTGATATATTCTGAAACATCAGAACAGTTCTTTTTTTTAGGTCTTGCCGCAACAGTGCTTAACTTTGTGGGTTTACTGCCCACCCATTGCTTTTTATTTGTTTCTTCGAATCTCCTTTAAACAGCCTAGCTTCCCAATGGCTAATCTTTCCTACTTGTCCCTCCTTTTCGTAGACTGTTCCCTCCCACGGAGCACCGCCCGTTACTTGTATCCTTGCAATGGTCCCATATTATCAACTGCTATAGGCACTTTTTCTTTTTTCTTTGTCTAAGAGCACTTCATATGCGCACTTTTTTCACTCGCTCCAAGCTTTTTTGTAAACGGCTGTAATTCTTGTTAATATCTCGTCACATTTGCTGTTCATTCACAGACCGGGATCAAATGTCAGATGTTGTTTCCCCTAAAAAGCCTGTTCTTTCTCTGACTTCAATGTTAGAGAGCCAGTTCCTCACTGTCTCACTCATCGCTGCTTGCCTCTCCTTGTTTGTTATTTATGAAAGCAAATTACTTCATTTTCTTGCCTTCACCATCTCCACTTCGCATAATGGTAGCAGCCGTTTCCACTAAAGTGCTCATGTCTACTGCTGCCAACCAGAAACTTCACTGTCGACTGTAAAGTTGGCACCTAAGGTACTGGAAGGACGGCTTGGGGTGGAGGGGACATTGGCATGTACAGAGGGCCATGCCATTGAAGCATCTTCTGGCAGCTCTCACCAGCAGCTTCATGACGCAACCCTGCCCCATCTGTCAACGTGTCCGGGCCAAAAGCAGTATAGGATAATAGCTATATTTTCTGTAACCAGTCTGTTTGTTACGTACAATCCACTGTAGTAAATGATATGAGGTATTCTTAGTACATGTATTTCTAAAATGTCACATGTTGAAATATTTAGGACACATACTATTGTAATGCAAGTTGATCTCTAGTAATGTTTAGGACATGTATTATTTGTAAAGTAGAAATGCTTTCCACTTTAAATTGAATATATATACTTGGTAGTTTGTTTAAAGGACTAATCAAACCAAATGTCAGAGGTACAGTGCTATAGAATTGTGAAGCACTGTGATACCCAGTCGGGTCATGTTGGCACTATATAAAACACTGAATTAATAAATGAATAACACACCTGGTGCCGGCTCTGAAGAAGGTGTGTGAGGGCTGAAAAATAACCTTCATGCCCTGCAAGGCCAGCGCCCTCGATGCTGCATGCATGGTGGCCACATTGAAGCAGAAAATCATCAGGACATCTCAGGCATTTACACCCAATACCATGAAAGACGGCAAGCCCTGAAGTACCGGGTTTTTAAGAACTCAGCGGTGCCAGGGAACAACACTCGAAGACTTCGAGTCCTTCCTGTTTCAGACTACAGAAACACACAGTCTTCTAGGTGAAGTCAAAGATCGTATTTATTGTCTGCAGCCAGTAACAGGTATCCTAGAAGTACAACAGCATGTATGTTCTCAGGAGACTGCTCAAAGTTACAAAGCCAGTCTTCTTCTTTTATACAAAATAATATGCTTTAGGCAAACATTCCTTATTTTACAGTTGACCATACACATATTTTCACTACAAAGAAAAAGCAGAGTCATGATGACAAGCCCAAATTTTAGTTTGTTCAACCCGTAATCAATTAGCCGGCAAGGTCCAGTATTCTTATCAGATATCGACGGACCCCCAATAAAATCGGGCACCTCCTCCTCGTAAAGTAAGTCATAAAGCAAGAAACGGGGACAGGTGTGTGTAAGATTAGGCATGGTTTGTGTGCGATGAAAGGTTTATGATATGTTGTGCCTTGATACTCATATCGCTCGGCCACTGGGAAAGGGAAAGGAACTGGCCTGGCAGGTTTGGCTTCGGGCAGTGGAGTCAGCTTGCCCAGGTCACAGAGGAGTCAGAAAAGGTGTACGTGTCCTTCGGACTCGGTTTTGGCTTAGTCACTTGGCTATGTGAGGGCAATCACAAAATGGCCGCCGTTCACAAAATGGAACCAGAGGGTTTGTGACGGAAACTCCGATTTCAGGGTGATTCCGTCACCCGATCGTGATGAAAATGCTTACACCTAGTATTTAGATCATTACCGGTCTGCTGATACCAAAATCGTCATGATACGACGATGTATAGAACACGGCTCCAGAATTTTCAGTACTACAGACGCTCCTTTTGCCCTTACATAGGCAATAACCTATACTCACGCTAATCTGAGTCCAGGTCTATATTCATAAAGTCATTGAGATGTTGCTGTAGCATCATACTATTACTTAGCTCGTTTCTTGATACAGGTTTCCTTACACACAATGTAGCACAGAGGCCACATATTGCAGGAGCACACTGTACACATAGACAGAACAGGAAAAGAATGGCTAAGATCATCCCAATGACTATCAGAATCTTCCATCCCCAGGCAGATATCAGTTCCCAGAACCACCCCATCAATGACCAGTCTCCTTTATCCACGTGAATAGAATCAGAGATCTTATGCAGCTTGGAGATGGCCTGGTAGACTGTCGGGGCATTGTCTGGGATAAAAATACAGCAACTCGATTGGAGCACTTTACATACCCCACCTCGGTCTGCAAGTATGATGTCTAATGCGACCCTGTTCTGAAGAGTCATAAGGCGATCCGACTGGAGCTCAGCAGTTAAATTACTAAGGGCACCGGCCGTTTCAATTACAGTGGATTCAAACACCCTTGTCAATTGTCTTATGTTCCTGCTGTTCACCATAGGCCCCCAAAACGGCAGAAAACCCTTTATGAAGTCTCCAAATTCTTGTCCGGCAGTGTCATCTTTACTCATGACACCTCTAACTATCCTTGTCTTATGGTAATCTGCTGCGGGCGTGTAGGTGGTAGGCAACAGGAATGAAACAAAAAATGTGCCCGAGAAGTCAGGGGGCAACCATGTGTAGGCTCTATCATGGCAGATGAAATAGGTACCCTTAGCGGCTACGAACGAAGGGGAAGTTCGAGATGCAAAAACATACGTTTCAGCGCAGACACTTCTCCCTAACTGAGCTTTGGGATTTTTGCCATTACCTTGCAGACATAGGTGACCCTGATGGGGTACAATCCAAATCGGGGAGGATCTCTTTTCTTGCTGGTCCTCACTCAAAGCAACTCTATATCCTGTTATGTTCCATCTAGTGTATGCTTGCAACTCATCTCTGGGAATTGTTCTATACAAGTCAATGTCTCTGATCATATTTGTAATTCCCACTACCAATGCTTTGTTGCTCGAGTTACTTCTCGTGGAACGTGGGGGATATGGTTCGATGGCATATACGAACATTGTCTGAAACGCCCACAAAGAACCATTGTAGCTGAATGGTAGAACCAAGTACGGAATACCCTTATCAGTAGTATGTGGCATAAGACCACACACCCAACAGTTAGTCGTGTTCACTATTAGTTGGTGTTGGTGTAAAAGCTGAATGAATGAGTTATTGGCAAATTCTGATCTCCTAGCGGACTCGTGTTCAGGCAGAGGGTGAAAAGAATGCGAGGAAACAGTTGAAAGAGGTAAGGGCTGTGTTGTGGGTGCAAATGTCACTTGAAAAGTGAATAAAACATATCCTATTAAAAACGTCATTACACTAAGCAACATGAAAATACATAATATTAAAAATCGTGTCTTTGTCATCATTGTACACATTCTAGCTTTAAAGTTCATTTGTTTGGCAGGTCTCTCCATCTTGAAAAACTCCATCCTCTATAATTGCTGCCCGCGGCGGTAGGGTGTTCTATGCTAAGGAATTCTTCTGTCAGTGTAGGGCAACTCCCTTAGACCAACCAGAACCGTCGACCTAACGTCTTCAGCTGCACCCCAAAGACTTGGGCAACCACGACCCTAGCAGCAGAACCCGGATGGCGGTTCGAAAAAAACCCCAAAATAAGCAAGTTTCTCAGAGGAGAGAGCTGCACTTTCAAAAATAGAAGAAAATAATTTTATTTGTCCATAGTCCTAGTTCTTGGCCTCAAATTATAACGGGTTTTCCCGGGTACTGTCTGGTTCTGAAACAAGAGTTCAGGCTCTGTAGTTTTCAATCGAATTGACGGAGGCACAGCTTCTTGCAAAACATTATCGCTCTCCTGTTCAGAAGTTGTTCCTTTTACACGTGCATCGCTAAAAGGCAGAAATCGAGGCACAGTCTCAGTCTCAGAGTCAGCGATCCCCTCCCAGGTCCACCGGTTGTATGGTAGAGGCAAAGGAACCCTTTTGCAATGTACGCCGTGAACCCAGTGCTTTTTCCCTTCCACTCGAACAGCTGATCTTGTTGAGAGAAGGACTAGATGAGGGCCGGTCCACCGGGGCTGGTCATTCTTTGTTCGCTGGAAGTTTTTAATCAGCACCCAGGAGCCAGGATCGATCGGATGTCCTGGAGCTTCAGAGACCTGAGGCAGAGTGTCGTGGACCTGTTGGTGTAAAACACGCAATTTAGCCGTCAATTCGTACAAATAATCAAGCAGTACAGGGTGTTCTATCTCGCTGAACTTGGTTGGCCTTGGCACTCCCCAAATGTTGGCCGGGCGGCCGAACACAATCTCATATGGACTAAGTCCCACTCGTAAGTGCGCAGTCATTCTGGTTGATAGGAGTGCTAAAGGCAGAGCGTCAGGCCATTTAAGACCAGAGCTCGCTTGAATCTTGGCCAGCTTCAGTTTTAAGTGCCATTATAGCATTCTACTAGTCCAGCTGATTGGGGGTGATTTGCAGCGTGGAACTTTTGCTGAATGCCTAGCCCTTCACATACTTTCTTCATCACTCGACCCACAAATTCACTCCCATTATCACTCCAGACCATTCTTGGCATTCCAAATCTGGGGAAGAATTCTTTGACAAGGGCTTTGGCTGTGGATAAGGCAGTATTGTCCTTTAAGGGATATGCTTCTACCCATCTTGAAAAGGCATAAACAACAACGAGTACGTATTTCAGATTGTTGCACCTTTCCATGTGGATGAAATCTTGCTGCAAAACCTCGAACGGATACGTTGGAGATGCAAAATGACCAGCTGGAGTTGGGGTTCCCCTACCAGGATTGTATTTCAGACATACCATACAATTCTTGACCACATTCTCTGAACACTTGGGAATTCCAGCATTTTGCCATACTGGAGCCAACAACTTACAAATCCCTTTCACACTGATATGAGCCATTCCATGGGCCATTGTCACCACTGCAAGCACATACGCATCGGGTAACATCCATCGCTGATGTTCTGACAATTCGACCCAACACCCATTCGCGTCCAATTTACCCTTACTTTCTCTCCATTCATTCAACTCTTTCTTTGAAGCTTCAGCTTGAATGGACTTCACACTCTCAATCGTATCTTCACACATTCCAACGTCACCAATCCATCTTGCAGGGCCTGCGACATACATTCGACTCATCACATTCCTTGCAGTTTCTTTCGCGACTTCGTCAGCAAATGCATTTCCGCAACCAACATCATCTGTGACCTTTTTGTGTGCACTGCATTTCACAATCGCAACTTGTAACGGCAAGGTCAGTGACTCAAGAAGCTCATTCACCAACTGACCATGCTGGATCTTAGCACCATGCGAAGTCAAAAACCCACGTTCACGACACAAATGTCCAAAACTATGAGCCACACCAAATGCATACTGACTGTCAGTGTACACATTCACTCGTTTTCCTTTTGCCAACACGCACGCTCTCGTAAGTGCAATCAACTCTGCAGCTTGCGCTGAATTATGTGGGATACGTGCAGTTTCAACAATCGTATGCAAAGTCGTAACAGCATATGCCGCAGTCGTATCACCATTCGGCAATTTGAAACACGAACCATCAACCCACAAAGTACCATCGCACTCTGGAAGAGGAGTGTCTTTGAGGTCTAGCCTCCCTTTCGTTTCTTCCTCAGTTCTAAGAAAACAATCATGTGGCTCTTCAACATTCTCTGTCTCGACTGAAATCGGCAACAACGTAGCTGGATTTAACGTATTGCACCTCTTGATGTGCACATGACTCGCCAATAGTGTCAGTTCATAACCTGACAAACGAGCACTAGTTAAGTGCTGTGTCTTGGTCCTGTTTAACAAAGTGTCCACCGCATGTGGAACCATCACGATCAGAATAGAAACAGCTGCTGCGGCTGTGGCTCTCAAACAACTCGGCAACGCCTTAGCTACCGGATCCAAAGTCGACGAAAAGTAGGCGCATGGACGCTGTTTGTCCCCAAAAGACTGTGTCAGCACTGACAACGCACAACCTTCTTTCTCGTGGACATACAATGTAAAGGGCTTACTGTAGTCGGGGGTACCCAACACAGGAGCTAAACACAACTCATCACGCAATTCGGAAAAACTCTTCTGACACTCTTCAGACCACGGAATGGGATTCAGTGTATCTTTACAAGTTAATGCCACCAAAGGTTTGGCCAACAAGGAAAAATTCGGTATCCATTGCCTACAATATGATGTAATGCCCAAGAAAGCACGTTCTTCTCTCTGTGTCCTTGGCACACTCAATTTTGCAATTGCCTGAATTCTTTCTGGGGTCAGTTTCCTTCCCTCCTTCGATAAGAGATTACCTAAGTAGGTCACTTCTTGTCGACAATATTGCAACTTCGAGAGAGACACTTTGTGATGCAAATCAGACAAATGACGCAACAACGACAACGTGGTTTCCTTACAAATCTCCTCAGTATCTGCAGCGACTAGTAAATCGTCAACGTACTGAATAAGGGTAGCGCCATCAGGTAAAACAATCGTATCAAGCTGTGTTTTTAAAGTCTGACTGTATATCGATGGACTTTCACAGTAGCCTTGAGGAGCGCGTTTGAAGCGGAAGCTTCGCCCTCCTAAACTGAAACCAAAAATATCCCTGCTCTCCTCGGAAGTCGGGATGCTGAAGAAGGCATTCTTCAAGTCAATCACTGAGAACCAAGTCGCTGAAGCTGGAATCATTGTCAATAGGGCAGTGATATCAGGGACAACTGGAAACTGTGGCACAACAATTTTATTCACCTCTCAAAGGTCAATCACAAACCTGTAAACAGGTGGCTGGGAAGGATCAGTGCGCTTCAAAACAGGCAGAACAGGACTATTGCAGACGTTACCTCTAGTTTCCTCAATTACATCTTTTTTCGATCAAATCATAAATGATCGCTAACAACGCCTTTTCACCTTCGCTAGAGATCCTGTATTGGGGAATGCGCAGCATTCTAACATTGGCTTTCAATGTCACAACATATGGCGGTATTTCCAAAAGACCCACATCATTAGGACTAGTAGCCCAAAGAATATCCGGAAGAGAAGACCATTCAGTCGGAAGTTTATCCTTCTATAAATACATTGGAGAAACCACTCTCTTGCCCAGTGTAAGTTGTACTCCAGAAGGAGAACAGTACAAAGTTGCATACAATCTTTTCAACAGATCCAATCCCAACAAGTTCTCACCACAACCTGTTGTAAGAATAAAGGGTGCTTCCAATTCACAAGGTTCAACAGAAAGAGACATAGGACTAGAAATCGGGTTTCTAACCGGGGCGCCAGAAAAACCTACTGAAACATTCATTTCGCCAGACAAAGGTCCGCCAGGGAGTTTTGAGTGCATAATAGAACTCTTTGTAGCACCAGTATCCAACAGAAAAGGTTCTGACACACCTGATGTAATCACCTCGACATAAGGTCCATTCTGATCTACTGGAACTGAAACAACTCCCTCTCTTTGTCCATGGCTGTCCTAGCAATCATTACCTTCCATAGTCTCATGTTCGGCATAGTAGTCATCAGCATAGTACTGAGTCGTCCTACCAGATGCGTTATTCTGCTGATCAAAACTATTCATTGAATTCTGAGGCGGAAAAGATTGCGCGTTTTGCGGGAACGCACTGCGTCCCTTACGTCTAGGCGTTTATTGAGCACCATGGCCTCTCGCACCAAACCCATTTGTGCGCTGTAACAAAACCGGACAACTACTTTTAAAATGACCCTCTTCTCTGCAATACGCACACTGATTAGGACCATACGGTAAACGCTGTTGAGAAGACTCGTTTCTTTGCGAGAATATTGCTGAGGCTGCTGATAATCACGCTGACTATTAGTACGGGGTGGATAAGCTTGTTGTAGAAGAACTTTAGTCTTTAATTCCTTAGTCTTTTTATTCGCTTTCTCTAACTCATCTTTGCGCCTATTTTCATAGTACTGGGCCAAAGCTAAAATCTGTGCTGACGTGGAAACAGCCCAAGCACTCTCAGAATCCTTCAACTTATTGCACAATTCAGGGAGCAAATTATGCACAAATTTGTCAACGAACAATCTCTGGCCACCCTCGGCAGCCATATCCTGACCACTATGATCTACAAAAGTCTCTTCAAACTGCGTGAAAAAGTCGGACACCGTCTCATCTTTCTTCTGCTTACATGCAGACAACTTGTCCCAATTAACACGCAATTCGGGCATTAAGGTCTTCATGTACGTAATAATCCTACCAGGCAACTCAGTAATCAAATCCTCAGTCTTAGCACCGCCTACTTGCCTATTGTCGGCATCTCTAAGATGAACCCATTCTTGGGCATGATCCATGTGGCGAATCTTACTCCAAATGGGCTGTGGAACAACATTGCCAAACAACATGTCGATGTCCGCCAAATTCATAATACACGAACTTATAGTCTGAGTCAACTCTTTATAGTACCCTGCTGGATTTTTGCGCGGATCAGGCAAAGACTGTTTAATAGCTAAAACTTCAGCACGTTTCCAAGGAACGTGCACCCAGACGCGCTGAAAATGAGCCGGTACAAATGGCGGAACATTACCTGGACCAGCAGCAACTTCTTCCTTCCACACCGGAGGAACCTCCCTCACCGGATATTTCCTTGCCTTTCTCCTAACTGAAGGATCATGTTCAAACAACTGTCGAGAAGGTGACTTACTCCTAAATGACAACAACATTGCGACCGCTTTCTCAACATCGGATGGACTTACAATAGTTCCCTTCGCAAATTCAGAACCTATGTTGTACAATTTGTCAGGGGCTTGTCGTCCCACTTCCTCGTCCCACTTTTCAACAAGAAAAGCACACATCATATCGAACACGTACCGTTGCCTTGGTGCTTCCCATTGAAGGAAAACGTGCATAACACCCTCAAGGTCATACTGCGTATCGTACATAATCCATCTACGCGCCATATGATCCAAAGTCGTACGCTCATCCATATTAGGCAACTGACTACCCAACTGTCTACGTTCAGTAACCGGGGACATACCCAATTGTCCCAACCAAGGAGAAAAGAAACCAGTAACTGCAGTAGTCATTCGTTGTCTAGCAGAAGGAGAAGGTGAAAGGATAAAAGAAGACGGAACAGTAGTGGAAGAATCCAAAGTCGGAGCAGAAGGAGCAGTAAGAACAGGTGTAGGAGTAGCAGACAAAGGAGAAGGCAAAGTTGGCGTCCCCTGAGGAGGCTGCGCCAAAGGAACAGTAGCCAGTGGAAGAGGCGCTGGCTGTGGAGGAATCGCAGGTGGCACAACAACCGGAGGTTGCACGGCCACAACTGGTGGCGGTGGTGCCGTAGCATTTTGTGCATAAGGGGGTGGCGAACTTAAGAGATGTGACATTAAGGGATCTTTCTCAAGATCTTCCTCTGCTTCCTGTCCTTTACGCGGCAAAACTGGGTAGCACTTATCTACCGCTAACTTCCTAATTCTAAGCATTTGTTTGCTTTCTTGTTCTTCCTCATTATCCCTAAACGCAACAGCAGCTTGTACCATTGACATACCTCGTTTATTTTTCTTCGCTAATTGAATTTCTCTCTGTTTGGCTTCTTTGCGCCATATGCGAAAAGAGTCAAACATTGCCGGCTGGGCTTTCTTCTTAAAGAGTTTAACCTCTAGATTATCCAGAATCTCTGTGTCAAAGCTACCATTTTGTGGCCATTTTAAAACACCATCTTTCCTGGTGTATTGGATCCATATTCCATTATATGCGATGGGGCCTACGCCATGTTTCACATATAGTTCATAAGTTGGAGGTCCAATCGGAGGAACCGGACACGAGTTCTCCAATCGGGAATCCCTTTTACAACCAAGACAAAACAAATTTCCAAGTCTGCTAAGACCAGGCATCTTCGCTCTCTAGTCTAGCTTCAAACTTCAAAGGATTATCGAATACGATAGTCTAGTGAATACACGAGTCCTTCGGTTTTGGCATTGGCAAGTTCCAAACAAAGTGATCCCGAAGGATACCAAAAACTAAGAATCAAACTAAGGACTGGGAGACGCTCCACTTATACTTAACTGAGGTATCGATGACGTCACCAGAAGACTCGTCTATCGTTTCGCTCTACCAATCATCAAGGGTCCAAAACAGGGCGAGAGTCAGGGCAGCAGTCCTTCGTAGCTGTCGGGACGCGGGGAACCTCGCAGCAAAGACTTTCGGACCACGTCGACATACAGGGGTCGATGAAGTGGCGGCCTTCCTCCAGAATTTTCAAACGAAGCTCCTCACGAACCTCTGGCTTGGACCGGTACCGCTGATACCGCCCCACAATGGGTGCCAACTGAAGTACCGGGTTTTTAAGAACCCAGCGGTGACAGGGAACAACACCCGAAGACTTCGAGTCCTTCCTGTTTCAGACTACAGAAACACAGAGTCTTCTAGGTGAAGTCAAAGATCGTATTTATTGGCTGCAGCCAGTAACAGATATCCTAGAAGTACAACAGCATGTATGTTCTCAGGAGACTGCTCAAAGTTACAAAGCCAGTCTTCTTCTTTTATACAAAATAATATGCTTTAGGCAAACATTCCTTATTTTACAGTTGACCATACACATATTTTCACTACAAAGAAAAAGCAGAGTCATGATGACAAGCCCATATTTTAGTTTGTTCAACCCGTAATCAATTACCCGGCAAGGTCCAGTATTCTTATCAGATATCGACGGACCCCCAATAAAATCGGGCACCTCCTCCTCGTAAAGTAAGTCATAAAGCAAGAAACAGGGACAGGTGTGTGTAAGATTAGGCATGGTTTGTGTGCGATGAAAGGTTTATGATATGTTGTGCCTTGATACTCATCTCGCTCGGCCACTGGGAAAGGAACTGGCCGGGCAGGTTTGGCTTCGGGCAGTGGAGTCAGCTTGCCCAGGTCACAGAGGAGTCAGAAAAGGTGTACGTGTCCTTCGGACTCGGTTTTGGCTTAGTCACTTGGCTATGTGAGGGCAATCACAAAATGGCTGCCGTTCACAAAATGGAACCCGAGGGTTCGTGACGGAAACTCCGATTTCAGGGTGATTCCGTCACCCGATCGTGACGAAAATGCTTACACCTAGTATTTAGATCATTACCGGTCTGCTGATACCAAAATCGTCATGATACGACGATGTATAGAACACGGTCCAGAATTTTCAGTACTACAGCCCGTAGGCTGATTTGGAAATTATTGGGCACTTTGCTAGTGGTATCTTGAGGAAAAAAATCAAATACCGGCGGCAAGGCCAAAACTACTTTGCAAAAATAACTTACTCACACAGAGTGGAGACTTCTCAGGCTCTGATTGTGGGCTGGGATTCCCTGCAACAGAGAGCAACAATTTGTAGCTTCTTATCAGACTAATAGTCCCCTTTCCCGGCATTCAGAAAAAAATTTAATATCAGCATTTTTAGGTGCAGCACCTAAGGAGCTTATTGATGGCACAGTAATAACTCTCTGTTCCCGCCATTCTATTTTCATTAATCATATCCACCACATTTGATTGAAATTCAAAGGGTAGGCCTTAGTAACTACGTGTCAATCTTTGTAACCCGGCAAAATGCAGTAGGATATTTCTTTTTCGACTGATGGTGTGGGACACGGCTAAAAGTCATTTCCAAAGTCAGTAGGTTCGCAAGGCAAGACCAATTGGCTTTGCCAGTGCTTGTTTTTTGTTGTGTGCTAGGAAACAAATCTTACACCTTCTCCTCTTGTATGGATACTCAGCAGAATTGTCACATACATTCTCTCATTTTGAAGTCATAGGAAGAAAAGTAAACACCAAGCTTCCTCAAAGAGAGAGCTTGACATTTGACCTCTGTCTTTGAATGCACTGCAAACGTGACCAGATAAAAACAAGATTTAAAGGCCTTTTTACAGAAAGCTTGTTTGTGGAAGAATACAGTAAACAAGAATTTGGGCAGCAGGAGGGACGGATGTGAATTACAAACCACAAATCCAATGGTAAGGAATGGGTGAAATGTATTCCCACTGATGCTTTCTGAATATCCCCACGATGTCTTTAGCGCTGTCTGGTAGTCTTGGATCAAAAGCACAAAGGTCACGTTGAAGTTATTATTGGGATTGCTTTTAACATCTTAATTTATTTTTAAAAATTATTTGCAACTCACTTAAACCATGGTGTCTCTCTCTCTCTCTCTTCCTCTCTTTCTCTGTTTCTCTTTCCTTCTATCTTTCTTTCTCTCGCTCTCTCTCTCTCTCTCTCCCTCTCTATCTCTCTATCTTTGTCTCTCTCTCTCTCTCGCTCCTCTCTAACACTCTTTCTCTGTTTCTCTTCCTTTCTATCTTTCTTTCTTTCTTTCTCTCTCTCACTCTCTCTCTCTCTTTCTCTCTCTCTCTCTTTCTCTGTTTCTCTTCCTTTCTATCTTTCTTTCTTTCTTTCTCTCTCTCACTCTCTCTCTCTCTTTCTCTCTCTCTCTCTTTCTCTCTCTCTCTCTCTCTCTCTTCTTTCTTTCCCTCCCACGTAGTTTGTGGTTATAAGAGTTTCTTTTGAAAAGCAATTATTTCTTTGCTAATAATTTTGAAATCTTTTGACAAATTTGCACAAACTTTTCAAAAAGAGTTTTTTTCTGGTTTCTCTTTATTGTACCAAATGTGTTTATTTTTGTGGTTTTATATAGTACAATCTTGGCTGAAGGGCATTGAAGCACTTTTCTAAAGAAGAAAGACCAAAATGCAGATTAGATGTGCCATAAAATAACAGATAAGCAATAGACGAATCCCACAGATCACGTCAGGGGAGAAAGTTCAAGCAGTTAATATCTGGATACATTGGAAAAGTGGATGCAGAAAAGTGACCACAGATTTATTATTCAGAGCGTCTCTCCAATAGGAGGATTTTAAGTTTATAATTGTGGCAAGACTTGTGGTTGTTCAAGGTGGTTGTGGGAGGGAGTTCCAGATCCTTGTAACGCTGGCAGAGAAGGCGAGCTTTATAAAGCGTTCTTGCCTGAATGTCGCTTGTTCCAGCAGGAGGACTTTACGAATTCTCGATCCTTGTTCAGATCCAGAGATGTTGAGTTTTTCTACCAAGTAGGAGGGTGTGGAGTTGTGAAGGGCTTTGTGGGTGATGCATTCAGTGTTACATTGGTCTGTTGCTTCAATTGGAAGCCATTGTAGGATGTGAAGTATAGAAGAAATGTGATTTAAAAACTTTGTGACCTGTCACAAAGTGGATAACTGTATGAAGCATTTCTCTCAGTGATGCTAATTTTCTTGGAGAAGGCCAGACAGGAAAGCCTTCCAATAATCCATTCTGAAATGTACCGGCGTATGGATTTCTAAGTTCGTCAGGCACTCTTTTGCTTTGATGAGACTTGCTTCTGAAGGTAAACGAGAATAAATATAGGTCTGTAATTGTTACGGTTGTTCTAGTCGGCGTCTGCGTTGTTTGATGAGGGGGGTGACTTGGCCGAGTTTGAGGGAGGTTGGCATGGAGCTTCTCGAAAAGGAGGAGTTGATGATTTTGGTCCATGCAGGCGAGATATGATGCGACTGTGATTATTGACACGCTCAGGAGGGAGGGGGTCAGAAATGTGCGATGTTGGTTTCATGCAAGCGAGTAATTGGAGCACTTCTTCTTAAGCGACATCGTCGAATTCAGTCCAACTGGCATAGGGTTAGTTTGGCGAGACGGCCATTAGTGGGAGGTAGGTCCTTGGGTAGACCCTCTTTGCTAGGGGGGACATCTTTGGTGTAGGACGGAGAGATGGGTGGATCAAGAGAGATTTCAATGTTAGATATTTTTTCAGACAAGAATGTTGCAAACTCTTCGCAGCACATGGTAGAGTCATTTATTGAGTGTTGAGGGAAAGAGGAGGTTTGCTGTTTGATGATGTTGAGAAGGTCTTTAGGTCTGTTCCTAGAAGGGTCAAGTTGGGCTCAGAAGAAGGGAGATTTTTCTCTGAAGATGTGTGTTTTGTATTTTATGCGTTTAGCTCCCGATATCGCAAGATGTGTTAACAAGGGTTGTTGTCTCCAGTTTCTTTCAGCCAACCGGAGTTGTTGCCTCTTTGTTAAGGTCTTTGTTAAACCAAAATCTGGAAGGGATACTTCTTGATTTCTTGAGTTTCAAAGGGGCGTCCATGTCAAGGAGTTCTCCCAAGTTTCTGTTGTAGTGGGCAGTGAGATCATCACCTTAGAATTTGGGAACTGACTAACGCTTCTAACTCTGCCTGGGAGATTCAATGTATGTTCCTCGCTCAGTGCTTGTGCCGGGTATTTTGGGGGTGGGCCTTTGGTTGGATGGCATTGAGATTGAAAAGAATTAGGTGGTGGTAAGTCCAGTCGGTGAGTAGGATAGAGCGGAGGGAGAAGGTGTTCTGCTTAGAGATGATTGCATCAAGTGTAGTGTATTTCCTATATTCCCAATAGGCTCTGCGCATTGGAATAACATATACTATAGTTTAGACGTTGGACTGAGGTCTACTAGGAATATATTGGACTTAATTGTGAATGCCAGCTAGCTCAGAGGTCACTAGAAACTTTCTCGAATAGACAAGAAGGGATTAGTTTCTGATAACTGCATAAACATGACAACTTTGTTTCGCAAGAAAAATAAATCAATCTCTAGAGTTGCAGAAACAATAGATAGTTATTTCACTCAGTCAATCGTGCAGGCTTCGTTTCACCAGAGGTGCAGAGAAAATAGAGAGACAGGCGTTTTCAATAAAAGTAATTATTGAACAGTCTTCTTTCTCAAGCACAAGAAATGAACTGCTACAATCGTAATACTGGTTATAAAGTGCACGGCATATAATACGAAGAGTATTATAAAGTAGTACTGTAAAAGCATGGTATGGTTTCTAAGCCATATAAAATAACATAAAATACATACATTAATAATTAATGACTAAAAGTCCTCAACTGGTGCTTCTAAAATACGCCTACCCCGGTGTACCTAACCTAGGTCTAGTACAAGGGAAGGTGAGGTGTAGCTTAGTTTCAGTATTCTTTTTGCCAAGAATCTATTCCAAGAATTCTCTACGGGTCTAATCAGCTCTGTATCTTGGTTTAGAATGAAGGAGGTCTTGTATCTCTCTCTCAGGACTCGATTTCCCAGCAACCCGCAAGGGTGGCCTGGAAACACTGGAGCTGGATTTCTCGGCCAGAGAAAAGACAGCGTCTCTCAGTGCGTCTGCTGGAGGGTTGGCTTCCTTCGGCACTTGCTGCGGTGTGATGCGTCGGGCAAGTAGACAATCGAACTGCTCCAAACCGCCGTGTGTTTGTCTGGGCAAATGTGGGAATATTTATACCTTGAAGGTGCCGAGTTTGACATACGGTTGGACATAATAACGTCATCAAAGACTCAGTTCTTTGAAAACTCCATGATTTCTTAGATAAATTAGTATTCAAGCAAGGGGAAGTCCCTAGCTGCTGAAGGCAGGTTTTTCCAAGAAATCGCTGTGGATTCTCGGAACTAGTGGAAGTAGCCATGCCGTATTTGGGCTGCATAGGCTAAGTCTAAATATGGTTATGATTTCTATGCCTTTATAAGGATAGGGTAATTTATACCTATATATGGGCATGAATCGGGAAAATTACACTAGGGTCCTAGAGTCATATACAACACAAGTATAGAGCCCTTGGTATGAGTTTGTTTATTGCAGTGTTGGGTGAGATCGTTCGCTTCCAGGAGGGTGGATAGGTCTTGTACTGTTGGATCATCGGCATTGTTCAAGTGCAGATTCAGGTCTCCTAGTAGAATGTCTGCGCTGCCTTTAAGGGAGTTTTGCGTTAATAGGTTTGTTTAGTCCTCAAAGATTTGTCATTTTTCACCAGGAGGGTGATAGATGACATGAATTTTTATAGAGTTGGGGCCTGTGGACGAGAGTTGAACTCCTACATAGTCAAAGGTAGGGTATTTCATGTTGAGGAATGGAGTTAAGCACCAATAGTTTTTGTGTATAATGGTTAATCCACCGCCAATACGATCTTAGCGGTCGTACGAATGATTGAGAAGCCCTGTGGGCTGAGGAAATTGATAAAAGAGGATGAGCGGTCATTCAGCCGGGTTTCAGTTGGAAAGCAGAAGTCAATTTTGTGTCCTAGGATGGTTTTGTCTATTTGAGTGGCATGCTGGACTGCTGACTGACAGTTTAGTAACATGCAGCAACGCGTAGGTAGTGATCTTGGACCAGGCTGACAGGGTTGGATGGTTGTTAGTTGGGTAGGCGAGTGGTTTCCAGGGTTCTACTCGTGCCAAGGATGACCTAGATCTGGTGGCGACAAGGCTTGCTCGTCATACGTGTTGCTCAGCATTTCAGCTTCCCGTTGCGTGATTTCAGTCATGGTGCATCTATGTTTGAGTTGGTGATGGATATAGGGGGTAGTTTGTCAAGGGGTAAAGGATAGGGGATCAGAGTGTATGTTTGTGGCAGGATCAGTGTTTGCTATAGATGAGTGAAGCTGGGGCAGGAAGGAGGTAATCTTTGCGTTCTTACGTTGTGACGAGATTTCATCCAGAATAGTGTTGATTGTGAGTTCAAGCTGGGCTGTTGTAGGGATCAGTTGAGTGGCGTTTGGGTCAGTGGTAGGAAGTGGAGTGCGATGGAGCTCGTCAGAGTTTGGTGCGGAGGCTAATGCAGGAGCGGCCCGTGCAGGTAAGAGCGGTGGGGCCGGGTGGGGGGATTCAATAGACGACAAGGAGGGGGAAATGATTTATTTAATGTTGCCTTGTCGTCGTCTGTCGCATTCCCCCGGCCCCCTATGCTCTTACCTGCACTGGCCGCTCCTGGGCTAATGTAGTATCCAGCCTGCTGTGGTTGGAGGACTGAGAGAATTCCGGTGGGATAGATAAGTCAAGCTGGGCAGTGGAGGTATTCCATGGAGAGGGGGCAAGTAGTTTTGGTATCGAAAGAGAAGCTTCAGTGCGTCTGGGGATCAGAGAGGCTGTAGGGGAGGTAGAGGTGGGGGCAGTGCGAGGGGGTTTGGGAGTAGAAGGTTTAGCTAGTAGATGAGGACGTGCATGGGAGAGGGTGGAGGGGTGGTGGTGGGAGCGAAGGGCATGGCGGCGCAGAGAGCCGGAAAGTGGAAAATAGATAATTTTGTTCAGTGGCTTGGATTAGGATGTTCCCATTTCTGTATATAGTTATGAACCGATCTCTGCTAAAGTTCTGGGGTAGGGATATAGTTTATTTAGACCCATAAGCGACATTTGTAGCATTAGTTTCATGAAGGTGTTGAATGACGTTTTCTCTCCTTTTGGCGGGTTTCGTAGTGTAGAAGATGAAGTCCATTTTAAGACTCCCGTGTGTTGGATTGTACAAGCTGTCTGTTATTAGTGTCTCTGGGTGTTCTTTAAGCATTTTGTGTTTGTACTTTTTAGCAGCATGTTTGGAGAGGTTTCGCAGAAATGAGTTGGGGGCGTATCTTTCCACGCTCCCGGAGTTGAAGTGATACTCAGAAGTTGTTTCTGGGGATAACCAAAGTTAAACTCCAAAATACAACTGTTAAAGAAGGGTCTAGGGGACTATATTTACAGACCTATCAAGCTCATACCCCTCATGAACTATACTACTACAACAAGAAAACTTGAAGGTCTTAGAGGTTGAGAAACAGAAAAAAGCCACAAAGAAACTTACACACCACTATCACGACTAACAGTGTAGGACCATCAGTTGTGAAAGAAGTCCTATCAGCCCACCCATATGGCGGAACATCGTCATTTAGGACTTTGTCAGCAGGTTCTTATATGGCCAAGCCCAATAGTCTTTGCTTGATACCAGTAGATCCTTATGCTGAAAAAAGATGGATCCTCACTGAAAGTGGTACTGATAGGGTGCAGTGCTCATAAAGATAAGTGACAGTGATTAAAATGACGGTCAGGGTAGAAAAATATGTTTATTTGTATCTCCCGGACGTCAAGTAAAAGAAGGTGTGATGATAGTGTGAAAATATCAGTGTACAGTAAGCATATAAAATCGAGGCCAACATGTTTCTGCCGTAGTGGTATCAGTTTACCGGCATTCTTCCGGGCCAAGCTGGAAAGTAAGCTACTGCAACAACCACCATTATTAGGGTGAGAAAAATGATCAAAAAGAATATCTATAACATGGTTTACAAGAAGTGGAATTTGTGTGGCTCAATGAACCACCCTACCGTATCCTGGTTAATAACCATGTAACATGCAATCCTTTCCTGCGAACATCAAGAAAAGGGAACATTTTGTGACAACAAAGAAACAACAAAGGGCCATATGTAGGTGGCAAAACACCGGTCGGTAACGGCCGATTTCGGCCGTTACCGACCGGTATTTGTAATTCCAGATGTAGGGGGCCTGAAAATTACTGATTCTGTATATTTACCGAATCGGTAATTTTACTGAATCGGTAAATTACCGAATCGGTAAATGTACAGAATCGGTAATTTGGGATGTAGGTGGCACTGGAAACAGTGCCACAGGCCCTTAGAAATTCGTTATTTACCATGAAATACAATGGCATGGTAAACAACGAATTTCTGTGTACATACACATCTCTGCATGTACACCTGTGCCATGTGACACACATACATGCCCTGAGGGCATGTATGTGTGCCACATGGCACACAAGCCAGAATCAGGGGTGCAACAGGGTGTCAAAGTGACACCCTGTCCCCCTTGACAAATCGGTAAAATTACCGAATCGGTATTTACCGATTCGGTCATTGCCATTGTTTCCTACGGGCCTTGAGGCCTCGAGGCCCATAGGAATCAATGGCAATTACTGAATCAGTAAATACCGATTCGGTAATTACGAATATTACCGATTCGGTAATATTTAAAGAATTATTACCTACATGGCATTTACCGAATTGTAAATACCGAATCAGTAAAATTCGGTATTTACGATTCGGTAAATGCCATTTACCTACATATGGCCCAAAGTATGTATCAGTGTGTGAACAGAATTAGTGGCCTTCTTTTTCTCAATGGGCCAGTTATTTCTATAATGACCAAAATATAGAACTGTGCTTTAGATAACGTCGCATCCAGATAATCTGTATATAAAAAATAATAATAATAAATCTAAGATGTACTTGCCCAGCTCTATGTGGGAAGTAAGCCTCACCTCACCCGGCAACGGCTCGGATAAAAGAGGCCCCGCTCTATTGACATATGGAGAAGGACAATTTCAGGTTATGATAGCTGTCACTATCCCAATATGTGTTAAATTTTGCAAAAAACTGAAAAAAACTTGGTTGTTCAAAACAAGCCCATAAGGTCATGCAAACATGATGTGCTGTACTGAGAGGGCTCCATTCTGCTAGGGATGTTGTAGTTACCCCCTCTTCCCCCTTTCACATCGCATCTCTTCAAAATTAGGGGGTTTCAGAAACTCAGAAATAATGAAATCTCCAAGCATTTTGGGAGTCTAAGTGTCGATTACCACCAAGTTTAAAATAATACTGTCAACTTGAGGGTTTTCAGACTCCACAAAGTTCTTATGACAAGCTTAATTAGAGCTAACTAAGAGGAACTGGGGCGGTTCTGGGCTAGAGATCTATTGGCAAGTACCCAGTATGAAAATTTCCTTACCTGTCCGTCGGTACCTCCAGGAGTGTGCCTGAACCGAAGGGGAGGTACCGAAGGACGGAAGGAAGTGCGTTTATATACGCACACTAATTGAATAAGTGCTGGCCATTTCTCAACAATTGTAAACAATTCTAAACACCTGTACACAGAGACGCGACTATGTACATCGCGCATGCGCGGGACTGGAATCTATCCTTCGCGCATGCGTGGAAATGTTGTTTATCTCTAAGTGGAGCTCAGTGTCCTCAGCGCATGACGCGGGGCTCCCAACGATCACTCGCGCATGCGCTGAAACACCATGTTCTTGCGTGTTTCATGTTTCATCCACAATAGTCAATAATGGTGCGGCAGAACTATTATGGGCATGCGCGCAAGGCAGACGCTCCATTGCGGGAAACAGAGTCTCTGCCAAGCGCATACTCGAACAGCATGTTACAATGTCCGAACAGCCGGCGTTGTTGTACGGTTGTCGTGAAAACCGGCCCCTTATTGCAAGAAGTTTAGAAACATGCATCCTGACGTACATGCTTGTAAAGTACTATTATCAGGGAGATCAATCCTGGCACATGAACTCAAATGGGTTTTACTTGGGAAATCTATTTATAAAAACTTTGTATCCGCTGAAAAAGCATGACTTAGCCACTAATTTACACAAAATGCGTAGTCACATAACTCCTATATAAATTTAGTAATTAAGAGTGGTTAAAAATTACTGTATAGGGTGAAAGCCATCTGGGGTGTTCTACAAACATCGGTTTATGTGCTATACCATAGCTGTTCGGACATTGTAACATGCAGGAATGAGTGTAGGAGAGTAGGGTCTGCAATCCTATGATCACCCAGATTTTTTGCTTTTGTTTCACTGGTTTACGACTTTCTCTGGCTGTGGGCCTGCCAATCAGACCCACAGCCTGCTGTTCTCTTTCTAAATTACGAGAATGTACCCTAGGTGCATTTACCAATTGGTACTGGGCCACCTTATCAGACCCCGTAACGCAGGGCATAGGTGTACCCAGGGCCGTCAGGGGCTGCAGCATGTATTATGCCACCCCTGGCTTTCCATCTAAACAGACACAACTGGCTGCGTGACAGCTGGGGCGAAGTCGTGTAATCACCCTTCGCTTTAGGTATAGTAGCTCTATATCTAACCATACAATGGACACCCGAGTTCCTATCAGTCACTCCTATGGCAGGCCTTGACAATCCTGAAGGCAGAGTGCATGGGCTCGTGTGAACTAGGTTCTGGCCCGAGCCGAGCCCGGTTGCAGCTTGCGGGACAAAGACCCAATGGCTGTTCCATGATAACGCGTACCACATCGGTAACTTCGGTGTCGCGTTATCAAGACATGTCGAGTAAGGTGTCATACGAATCGGGATGCTGCCCTCTCACCAACTCTGGCGACGAGGTTAGCATTCCGCCCTTCTAGAGGGACACGACATGTACGTAACTGTGAACCCCGGTTAAAGTTAACTAAAGCCTCAGCTCCACAAAATGGATGCTGCCACCACAGACACGAGTCTGACCTCCTGCTGCTGGGAGTCCTTCCAGCGAGGAGAGCTTGGACAAAGGGTTTCCTGTCGAGGGCGGTGTTCGCACCGTCCCAGACAGGGTTTGTGTATTCTGGGTAGGTAGGGCTTTTGCGAGAAGGTGACTGCGGAGTGGCACCCCGGTGCTCACTACGCATCTGCCGGTTAGAACCAGTTCCAGGGGCGCCAGCCCTGGCCTGGGGAAAGTCCGGCAGGGGAGAGGGGTGTAACTACCCCCCTTCCTGGTCCCACCCTTAGGGCAGGACCTAGTCATATACCCACCCCTTTCTTTAGAATAAAGGCCGGAGCGGGGACCCTTCCAAATTAGATCATCTTTGAATCAAGAATACTTTCTACGAAAGGACTTCGAGACTCTTCTCAAGATTTCTCCCTTGTGACTAAGGAGTAGTCACCCTGCATCAGCGGGCACCATCTAAGAACTCTGCGGTTTGCTGTAAGTCCTTCCTCAAGGAATCCGACGGCCCAGCTCGACGAGAACCGGCTTCCCTGGCACCTCTGACCTCTACCCACGTCATCAGCTCAGCTGTGATCTGTGGGTGCGACGAGACCTCGAGGGACCGGCCATCATCAGAACCTGCACGCTCTTAACCAGCACGACCATCGAAGCAATTCTCTGGTGAGTGCTCTGGGGTCCGAGAAGCCCCGACCCTGAGCCGCTCCAGCACCGAAGTGCAGTCTCCCAGCATCTCCACGATCTGCGTGGGGCCCTTCTGCTCGCTGCTCAGCACGTTGTCCGGTCACTAGCCGCTGGCTTGTGCCCTTCCTTGACGACGACCGACAAACAACTCTGCTGGTCTGGTTGCTCCAGATCGGCCCTTGCTCCCTTTTCAGAGAGGAGCACCCCGGACCCTCCTGGTCCATTCAAGACGCCATCTTAGGCCTACCACGTGGCCCTGAGATCTACCAAGGCTTGTTGCCCCAATCCTGGGCCCAGCGACGCCGACAGCATCATCCTTCGTGGGACAGCTCGCACCTCCATCCTGGTCGCCGACAACGCCTCCTGGTCCGTGAGACTGCAGAGCCTAGCGTCGCCCACTCACCTGGTCGAGGTGACGGCCAACCGGTGCCCTCCTGGTACCCTCTGACTACTGGCTAGTAGTACGAACTTGGTCCCCTCTGCTTTCAGGTATCAACGATCTCTGATCCAGGCTTGGATCTCTACGAACTATTCATCACTGGTCGCCGGCCAGCAATTCCTTTTCTTCCGGCTCCTGGCTCGTCAGCGAAGACCCCTGACGCCTGTAAGACTTGTGCAGCCGCAGCCCTCGTGGCTAGGTAACTTCGGCATTTCGGTGCCTGCATAGCCTCCTTACTCTAGGGCCCTGAGTCCCTCGCTTCCGACTTGCCTTATCGGGTCCGCCCGAGACCACTAAACTTTCCGTGTCTTCGGACACTTGTTTTAATTGTGCACTTGAAGTATTTTCCTAAGAGATTTGGTTTGTGCTTAGTACCCTGTCCTCATAAAGAGTACAGGGCTGTTGTGATTCTTAATAAATATACTGTTTATTTTCATAACACTTGTGTGGTGTCCTTTCACTTGGTGTTCAAGGGGTATATGTGGTATAACAGCTGGCTTAACACGCCCTATCGAGTCTTTAGCCTTAGACTGCTCGTATCCACGCTACTAGGATAGCTGGTCTATAGGTTGACTTACAACCAAACACCATAAGGGTCGTTGGAACGATACATAGCGGTCGCTAGAATAGCGAACGTTGCATATCGGGCCAACTTCTCACATTGGTGAGCAGCGGTTGGGATTTGAGCTTGCTGTTGTTTTACCACACGTATCCTAAGAATATCTTGTTGAAAGATCACATAAGTACTGTTAGTACATATAACTAAAGCTTAGAATACTCTGAGTTCTACTGAACCAGCTGTTGTAGCTCCTCAAGGCTTAGCACACCTTGGCTGCAACTCTTAGCAAGGGATCAGTAGGTAAACACATAGTGTAGGTAGGTGCATCACTTACACCACACTAGAAACAGTATGTCGGACAAAGGAGGAAACTCTGAGTCTCCCCTTGTGTCAGTTGACCCTCCACAGGTCATCCCTTCAAGATATACTGTGCTGAGCTTCAAGGAGTTAAGACAAGTGTGTCACTCCAGGAAGATCAAGCAGGGGTCTAACCCCACAACGTCCTTTCTGATTGGTCTCTTGGAGACTTATGATGCCAGAAAAGCTGAGACCCTTCCCAGCTCTTCTAATCCAGAAGGAGACATGCCTCCCCTCGAGGGAACCAGAGACGATCCTGACCTCATCCACCTCGCAACTGAGAACGAAGATGTGGAGGATGATGAGGATGAGGATCCCTCTGGGGATGAGGCAGATAAGGGACAGGTAGAAGTCGTTAGACTAAGCAGGTCCAACTTAAGCAAACATGACAGTGGTACTGGGGGACCCCTGGGGCCACTATCAGGTCAGCTTAACATTGGGAATGGACGAGCCCGATCTCTGTCAAGAGACTCTGGCAGATCCCTTCAAACCAATGGCTCTCACAACTCTTCTCAAAGAGGGATGACGTCCCCTCAGAGGAGAGTGTACGAAGCTAAGGAAAGGGCAGCTAATCTGAGGATTGAAAGGGAAGAACTTGCCCTGGCCAAAGAGAGGCTTGCCTTTGCTAGAGAGCAACAGTTAAGTGGGGCAGTCCCCACTGGTGGCAGCATTATACCTAGCAATAGGGAAAGGAGTTTTGATACGAAACACCTTGGTAAGATAGTGCCCCCCTTTAAACAAGGGGACGACATCCACAAATGGATTACTGCTTTGGAGAGGGCCTGCACTGTGCAAGGTGTTCCCCAGAGTCAGTGGGCAGCTATCTTGTGGCTCTCCTTTGAAGGTAAAGGAAGAGACAAGCTCCTCACCACAAGGGTAGAGGATGCTAATAATTACCACGTCTTGAAGAATACACTCGTCGAAGGGTTTGGCCTAACCACGGAGCAGTACAGGGTGCTGTTCCGGGATACCCAGAAAACGCAGTCTCAAGATTGGTCTGACTTTGTCGATTGTGCCACTAAGGCTTTTGAAGGCTGGTTGCTGGGCAGTAAGGTTACTGATTACGAAGGATTGTATAATTTGATGATGAGAGAGCAAATTTTAAACAATTGTCAGAACCAGTTGTTGCATCAGCATCTTGTCGACTCGGATCTGACCTCTCCCCAAGAATTGGGAAAGAAGGCAGACAGATGGGTTCGTACAAGAGTTAAACAGAACCAGGGCCAGAATCAAGGTGGTCAGAAGAAAGCAGACCAGAAGGGTAAAGATTCTAAGGGGGAACAAAATGACCAGAAGTCTTCGACAGGTCCCCAACAACCCAAAGAGGGTGGGGGTCAGGCTCCCCAAAAGAAGAAAGAAGGCCAATCTAAAAGATGGTGCCAATACTGCAAAAGTAAATCTCACTGGTTTAGTGAGTGCACCAAGAAAGGAGGAGGGCAGACTCCTGCCACTGCAGCCCCTAAGGCACCTGTGCCCCCTAGTACAGCCAGCAGTGGTAGTGCACCTCCCAAGGGTTTAGTAGGGTTAACCCTGGGTTCTGAGGGGCGTGACAACTTAGTTGGCACACTCACTCAGGCTGTCCTTGTCAGTACAGGGGATGTGGATATGTCCCCTGACGTAAGTCCCAATACTTTGGGCAAATACAGACAGACGCCTTTCATAAACGGAAAAATGGCTCAGGCCTATAGGGACACTTGTGCCAGTGTCACCATGGTGACACCTAACTTTGTGGACCCTGGACAGATCATGCCAGGTACAGAATTCCTGGTGACCAATGCAAGCAATGTCACTACCAATCACAGTATGGCAATTGTAGCTTTCTCCTGGGGAGGGGTAACTGGCCAAAAGAAGGTTGTAGTTAGTTCAGACCTCCCAGTGGATTGTTTGTTGGGCAATGATTTGGAGTCATCACAATGGTCAGAAGTGGAGCACCGGACTCACATGGAAATGTTAGGCTTGCCAGCACATGTGTTCGCTGTGACCAGGTCACAGGTCAGGAAATGCCCCACTGAACAGGTGCTGGATCCTGGAACAACGGACCAGACACCTCCCAAGAAAAAGAGCGGTAGGGTTAAGGCTGCGCCTTCCCCCTTGCCCCAGGTCCTGGATCAAGTCTCAGAGGAGGCTGACCTACAGGAATTGAGGGAAACTGAGCCTAGGGAGTTCGAACTTGATCAAGTTGAATTCTTGGGTTCAGGGGGACCCTCAAGGGAAGACCTGGGGAAGGACCAGTTAGACTGCCCTTCTCTTGAACCCCTCAGACAGCAGGCTGCTGCTGAGGCTGCTGGGAACGCCACAGGTACCCACAAGGTATACTGGGAAGATGGACTCCTGTACACTGAGTCAAGAGACCCCAAGCCTGGCATGACCAGGAGGCTGGTTGTACCCTTGTCTCAGCGTGGTTTCCTACTTACCTTGGCCCACGAGATTCCCTTGGCAGGTCACTTAGGCCAGACGAAAACGTGGGACAGGCTTGTCTCACACTTTCACTGGCCTCATATGAACGAAGATACAAAGGAGTTTTGCCGCTCCTGTGTCACTTGCCAAGCCAGTGGTAAGTCAGGTGGCACGACAAAGGCCCCCCTTATACCAATGCCTGTGGTGGGGGTGCCCTTTGAACGGGTGGGGATCGACATCGTCGGTCCCATGGAACCACCAACAGCATCAGGGCACAAGTTTATACTGGTGGTAGTGGATCATGCCACCAGGTATCCTGAAGCTATTCCCCTTAGGACCACGACAGCACCTGTTGTGGCAAGAGCCCTAGTTGGGGTATTCTCCAGAGTGGGCTTCCCTAAGGAGGTCGTCTCCGACAGAGGTGCAAACTTTATGTCGAGCTACTTAACTGCTATGTGGAAGGAATGTGGTGTCAACTACAAGTTCACTACACCCTATCATCCACAATGCAATGGGCTTGTTGAGAGATTCAACAGGACCCTAAAAGGGATGATTCATGGACTACCTGAAAAGCTTCGGCGTAGATGGGACGTCCTGATCCCCTGCCTTTTATTCGCTTACAGAGAAGTCCCACAGAAGGGGGTTGGCTACAGCCCTTTTGAACTTTTGTACGGGCATCCTGTGAGAGGACCCCTATGTTTGGTAAAGGAAGGATGGGAGAGACCTCTCAAAAAGCCTGCAGCCAACATAGTGGACTATGTGCTTGGCCTCCGCTCGCGGATGGCTGAATACATGGAGAAGGCATCTGAAAACCTTAAGGCCAGCCAAGAACTCCAAAAAGCTTGGCATGACCAAAAGGCTGTCTTGACTGTTTACCAGCCCGGACAGAAGGTGTGGGTGTTGGAGCCAGTGGCCCCAGCAGCACTCAAGGACAAATGGTCCGGGCCCTACACCATCCTGGAGAAAAAGGGAGAGGTCACCTACCTGGTCGACCTGGGAACTCCCCGGAGCCCCCATAGGGTGCTTCATGTCAACAGGCTCAAGGCATATGTCGACAGGAAGGACATGAGTTTGCTCATGGCCCTAGATGAGGGACAGGAAGAGGAGAGTGACCCTCTCCCCGACCTGCTCACTCAGAATCCTGACGATGGATCGGTCGATGGTGTTGTCTTTTGTGGCAGCCTCTCCGAACATCAACAGAAAGACTGTAAACAGGTTCTTCAGTCTTTCAGACATATGTTCTCTCTAACACCCAGTCAGACCGATTGGTGCACCCATGAGGTTGACACTGGTGACAGCTTGCCCGTCAAGAGTAAAATCTACCGGCAGCCTGATCACGTTAGAGACTGCATCAAGAGTGAAGTGCAGAAAATGTTGGAGCTGGGAGTCATTGAACCCTCGGATAGCCCTTGGGCTAGTCCCGTAGTTCTAGTGCCGAAACCTCACACCCAGGGCGGTAAGAAAGAGATGAGGTTCTGCGTAGACTACAGGGGTCTCAATGCAGTCACTAAGACTGACGCCCACCCAATACCAAGGGCAGACGAGCTTATCGATAGATTGGCTTCGGCCAACTACTTAAGTACGTTTGACCTGACAGCTGGGTATTGGCAAATCAGGTTAGCTGAGGACGCCAAGCCTAAGACCGCATTTTCTACCCCTGGTGGGCATTATCAGTTCGTGGTGATGCCCTTTGGTCTGAAAAATGCACCTGCCACCTTCCAAAGGTTGGTGAATCAAGTCCTTACTGGGCTGGATGACTTCTGTGCGGCGTATCTAGACGATATTGCTGTCTTTAGCTCCACCTGGGAGGATCACCTGGTCCACCTGCGGAAAGCGTTAGAGGCTCTGCAAGCAGCAGGCCTCACTATCAAGGCCACCAAGTGCCAGATAGGGCAGACACAGGTTGTATACCTGGGCCACCTTGTAGGTGGAGGCCAGGTTCAGCCACTGGAGAGCAAAATACAGTCAATCAGGGACTGGGCTCCTCCAACCACCCAGACTCAGGTTCGAGCTTTCTTGGGCCTGACTGGATACTACCGGAAGTTTGTCAGGAACTATGGTTCCATCGTGACACCATTAAACGAACTGACAAGCAAGAAAATGCCAAAGAAGGTTCAGTGGACAGCGAGCTGTCAAAAAGCATTCGATGACCTAAAGCAGGCCATGTGCACGGCGCCTATATTTAAGAGTCCGGACTACTCCAAACCATTCATTGTCCAAACAGATGCTTCTGAGTTGGGTGTGGGAGCTGTTCTTTCTCAACTGAATTTTGATGGTCAAGACCAGCCCATTGCTTTTATAAGCAGAAGGCTGACCCCTAGAGAGAAGAATTGGTCAGCTATTGAGAGGGAGGCCTTTGCTGTGGTTTGGGCCCTGAAGAAGTTGAGGCCATACTTGTTTGGCACTCACTTCAAGATTCAGACCGACCATAAGCCCCTCTTATGGCTAAATCAGATGAAGGGTGAAAACCCCAAACTGCTTAGGTGGTCCATTTCCCTACAGGGGATGGACTTTACAGTGGAACATAGACCTGGTACTGATCATGGCAATGCCGATGGGCTCTCCAGATATTTCCACTTAGAACAAGAAGACTCACCTGGTCAAGGTTAGCTTATTGTTCCGACGTTTGGGGGGGGTCATGTAGGAGAGTAGGGTCTGCAATCCTATGATCACCCAGATTTTTTGCTTTTGTTTCACTGGTTTACGACTTTCTCTGGCTGTGGGCCTGCCAATCAGACCCACAGCCTGGCTGTTCTCTTTCTAAATTACGATATGTACCCTAGGTGCATTTACCAATTGGTACTGGGCCACCTTATCAGACCCCGTAACGCAGGGCATAGGTGTACCCAGGGCCGCCAGGGGCTGCAGCATGTATTATGCCACCCCTGGCTGGCCTCCTAAATTTGACACAACTGGCTGCATGACAGCTGGGGCAAAGTCGTGTAATCACCCTTTGCTTTAGGTATAGTAGCTCTATATCTAACCATACAATGGACACCCGAGTTCCTATCAGTCACTCCTATGGCAGGCCTTGACAATCCTGAAGGCAGAGTGCGTGGGCTCGTGTGAACTAGGTTCTGGCCCGAGCCGAGCCCGGTTGCAGCTTGCGGAATCAAGACCCAATGGCTGTTCCATGATAACGCGTACCACATCGGTAACTTCGGTGTCGAGTTATCAAGGCATGTCGAGTAAGGTGTCATACGAATCGGGATGCTGCCCTCTCACCAATTCTGGCGACGAGGTTAGCATTCCGCCCTTCTAGAGGGACACGACATGTACGTAACTGTGAACCCCGGTTAAAGTTAACTAAAGCCTCAGCTCCACAAAATGGATGCTGCCACCACAGACACGAGTCTGACCTCCTGCTGCTGGGAGTCCTTCCAGCGAGGAGAGCTTGGACAAAGGGTTTCCTGTCGAGGGCGGAGTTCGCACCGTCCCAGACAGGGTTTGTGTATTCTGGGTAGGTAGGGCTTTTGCGAGAAGGTGACTGCGGAGTGGCACCCCGGTGCTCACTACGCATCTGCCGGTTAGAACCAGTTCCAGGGGCACCAGCCCTGGCCTGGGGAAAGTCCGGCAGGGAGAGGGGTGTAACTACCCCCCTTCCTGGTCCCACCCTTAGGGCAGGACCTAGTCATGTACCCACCCCTTTCTTTAGAATAAAGGCCGGAGCGGGGACCCTTCCAAATTAGATCATCTTTGAATCAAGAACTACTTTCTACGAAAGGACATTCGAGACTCTTCTCAAGATTTCTCCCTTGTGACTAAGGAGTAGTCACCCTGCATCAGCGGGCACCATCTAAGAACTCTGCGGTTTGCTGTAAGTATTTCCTCAAGGAATCCGACGGCCCAGCTCGACGAGAACCGGCTTCCCTGGCACCTCTGACCTCTACCCACGTCATCAGCTCAGCTGTGATCTGTGGGTGCGACGAGACCTCGAGGGACCGGCCATCATCAGAACCTGCACGCTCTTAACCAGCACGACCATCGAAGCAATTCTCTGGTGAGTGCTCTGGGGTCCGAGAAGCCCCGACCCTGAGCCGCTCCAGCACCGAAGTGCAGTCTCCCAGCATCTCCACGATCTGCGTGGGGCCCTTCTGCTCGCTGCTCAGCACGTTGTCCGGTCACTGGCCGCTGGCTTGTGCCCTTCCTTGACGACGACCGACAAACAACTCTGCTGGTCTGGTTGCTCCAGATCGGCCCTTGCTCCCTTTTCCGAGAGGAGCACCCCGGACCCTCCTGGTCCATTCAAGACGCCATCTTAGGCCTACCACGTGGCCCTGAGATCTGCCAAGGCTTGTTGCCCCAATCCTGGGCCCAGCGACGCCGACAGCATCATCCTTCGTGGGACAGCTCGCACCTCCATCCTGGTCGCCGACAACGCCTCCTGGTCCGTGAGACTGCAGAGCCTAGCGTCGCCCACTCACCTGGTCGAGGTGACGGCCAACCGGTGCCCTCCTGGTACCCTCTGACTACTGGCTAGTAGTACGAACTTGGTCCCCTCTGCTTTCAGGTATCAACGATCTCTGATCCAGGCTTGGATCTCTACGAACTATTCATCACTGGTCGCCGGCCAGCAACTCCTTTTCTTCCGGCTCCTGGCTCGTCAGCGAAGACCCCCGACGCCTGTAAGACTTGTGCAGCCGCAGCCCTCGTGGCTAGGTAACTTCGGCATTTCGGTGCCTGCATAGCCTCCTTACTCTAGGGTCCTGAGTCCCTCGCTTCCGACTTGCCTTATCGGGTCCGCCCGAGACCACTAAACTTTCCGTGTCTTCGGACACTTGTTTTAATTGTGCACTTGAAGTATTTTCCTAAGAGATTTGGTTTGTGCTTAGTACCCTGTCCTCATAAAGAGTAGAGGGCTGTTGTGATTCTTAATAAATATACTGTTTATTTTCATAACACTTGTGTGGTGTCCTTTCACTTGGTGTTCAAGGGGTATATGTGGTATAACAGCTGGCTTAACACGCCCTCTCGAGTCTTTAGCCTTAGACTGCTCGTATCCACGCTACTAGGATAGCTGGTCTATAGGTTGACTTACAACCAAACACCATAAGGGTCGTTGGAACGATACATAGCGGTCGCTAGAATAGCGAACGTTGCATATCGGGCCAACTTCTCACAATGAGAAGCACCGGTACTCTCCTTTTCATATTACTCAGTACCGGACCATTTAAAGTACCACTAAAGCCACAATAAATCGCTAGTTTAAGTGAGCGCATGTGTGCATTGTCAATTTAAATAAATGTGGAAAAATACTAGCTGTAGCGTCGTCTTTTGCTTGTGGCAAAAATAAACGTGGATAAATACAGAAAAAATGCACCAAAAATAAATATGGATAAATACAGACGGAAATGACAAAAATATAAATACCATAAAACCGGGAGCCCTATATATAATGCACAGAAGTCCAAGGTAACCAGTATGTTGCTATCAGTCTACTCACATTTCATTCTTATTGCTTCATCAACCCTACCCCCCCCGCTGCATACACCAGAAGCAACACTACAAACAACCCCCTCTTCTTTCGCCGCTCCAGCCGTGCCGTTTAAGGTTTATTTTGTAACTATAAAGCTGAGTGCAGCGCTCGCTCTTCCCTAGACTCCGCCTACTTTTCATCTGTGTTGGACTTGGCCCTTTTGGCAGGTTCACCCCTGAACTTTTTGCCTTAAGCTCTGACATGGTGGTAGTGATTTTAGACCTCTGTGCACTTTAGCACTGTGGCCCAGTGTAGAGGGCGTGCGCTCTCTGAGTGTTGTGGTGAGATTGGCCTACCCTCCCACAGGAATGCATGGGGGATATGTGTGTCCATGGTAATTCCTGGTATGAGAGGAGTGCAGGGTCGAGTTTAGTATGTATGAACTTGTGAGAATAAATGCTGCGCAATGGTGTGCACAGATTTATGGTGAGTGGTGGAGAAATGACACTTTTAGAAGTTGGCATTGCTGTGTGTCTGCCTGCCTGATTTGAATTGCATGTCTGCCTTGTGAGTGACATGGGCTGGATTGTGTGGGTGGCTCCAGGAGACAGGGTGAGTCAGCCCAGTAATATATAGAGATATCTGCATGCAGATGGGAGGGAGGAGTTGCACCTGGGACCTGAATAGGGCTGTGCCTTCCCTCCACAATGCTGGCTCCGCCTCCTGTGGTGCGTCTGATCACTGAACTCCCACCTAACAATAGAGAAGAGGAGCCTGGTAAACAGAGTGCTCCAAAATCAGTTGCATCTGGTTTCCCATGCCTAATGCTGTAACACAAAGGAAATTGTCCAATAAATGTAGGGGCTGTGACCCCATAAAAGTGTTGTGCTTGGTCTTACTTTGGGAGAACACTCTGCCAGGAGGAACCGCCCTGCGTGCTGGCCTGACTGGCTGCCCTTTGCTGGGGTCTCCCCGGCACCATGGACTCTCTTATTCTGGCTTTTTGAGGACTTTTGTGGCCTAGCGCCTCGTGAGCGCTGTATTTGGGTCACCTAAAGGGAGAGGAGCAGGGCCTGCTGCAGCGCGAGGCTGCAAGGGAATCCCAGCGTGTGGGATACTCCCCTGAGCTCCTTATTGAAGCAGGAGCCCACCTGCAATTGTGTGTGCTGCCGGCGGGTGCCCACCCCGCAATCATCTTTATTGAAAGAGCGGGTGCCCACCCCGCATTGCCGCTGTTTCCACGTATTAGTACTTTTTTTACACCCCGCCGGTTCTGGCCCTCCCGCTTGAGGCCGCAGAGAGCACAGAGGATCTACAAGAGGGGCTGCCGCGCTGCCTGCGGCGACCTGGAAGCCAGGCAGAGCGGCCTGGTTGTGGGCGGGGAGCTCTGCAAGAAGCCGGAAGCAGGCGGGAGCCTACCCCACACTCCTGTGGAAAAAGGAGAAAGGAAGCGGACAGGAGCCGACCTGCGTTCCTTGGACCAAAAGAAGAGAGAGACCGCCTGACTAGGTGAGGAGGGGCCCAGGGTTGGGAGAGAGACAAGTCACGTTGTCGGTGCCTGCCCCCACCCACCGGAACCCAGAGAAATCTGCCAGTGTGCGGCCCCAGTGAGTGAGGGGGGCTGAATGCACCGCCTTGTTGGTGCCGCTCGAGCACATTGTTGGTACTTGTGGCATTTTCTCATCTGCGCCGCCGAAGCGGGCAGGTACAATGTTTTGGGCCCTTCTCCAGTCTAATCTCCAACTAGAGGCCCGTGCTGGCCAGATTTCGTTCCAGATGCCCCACGTGACAGTGGACAACTGCAACATTTGGGGCAGAGTTTATTTTCAGAGTACCAGGGCAGGACTCCCATGTGCACTTTGCCCGTCCTCATTGCTTCTGGGGCATTGTTTTGGGTGCCAGAGGCACAGTGAGTGCCAGGACTGCCGCTGCATTCCCACTGCTCCCCTGCGAAGCGCAGGCAGCTGCAACGTTTGGGCCCATTTATTTTGTTAGAGTCCCAGTGGGGGACAGAGGATGCCAGTGCCCATCTTTTTGGATTTCACTGCTGCCCAGCAAGTAGAGGGCAGCTGCCACGTTTAGGCCAGCATTCCTTTGAGGGCATCTCTGAATGAGGCAGTAGTGAGATGCACTCCTCTGCCCAGCGCAATTGCACACTGCGAATTCCGCTGCATTGGCCTCAGCCCTGACATTTGAAACATGGGGCATTAGAGCCCCTGAGAAGGCCAGTTGGCCAGGGGGACTAATAGGTTTGTAGGGCGCCAGGCCCTAAGGTGATTTATGAGTAGTAGGTCTATCCTAATGTGTTTATGCCTAAGGAGATAGTGTAAAGTGTGTATGCCCAAAGTGATGCAGACATAATGTGTTTATTACAGATGATAATGCTGAGGTCATTATGGCACCAGTAGTTACTGGTTGTTTCATTACTTGTGTTTTTTTTTTGTTTTTTTTGGTGTAAGATTTTTATTGACAGTTATCATCAGAATAACAATAGTACATTTAGTCAGTAATACATTTCGTGCGGTAATGCATTAGTTTGTACTTTTACACAGCTATTCAGCCGACAACCCTCCGGTTCGGCAGCGAATGTCAGAGATGATGTGGAATGCCTTCAGGATACAGTACTCGAAGTCATGAAATCTTACGTTTTCAAGTCCATTTTTATATTTTTGTAAAAAAGAAAATAAACAACACAAACTCAATGGCTCATCTGTGCTGTATAGTCACAAAGCAAGAAGAAAAAATGCTGTCAATGAAGTATGCCGATCCCAACCACCCAGGTAAATACCCCTCCCCCCTCAAGCACCATGCTAAGTCGAAATCCCCATCAGCAAGGTAACATTTCCGATCCCTCCCCAGAGCACCCCCTCGATTCAATCGACCATTTCCTCCTCATCCTCCGAATCGTCGTCGTCATCCTCCGGTAGTGGTTCACATATGTCTCCTCTGTATCTATTCCATGCCTCCCATACCTTGTTCCATTTCTTGGGGTTAGCTCTCATTTTATATACAGTTCTTTCAGTTAGCATCAATTTATCCATAGTTCTGCACCACAATGCCAATGTAGGTACTTCCGCAACCCCCCATCTTTGTGCCACGTCGCGCTTGGCCACCATTGTACCGATAGTAACCCACTGCTGTTGTCTAAGATTAAGGTCAGTACCCTCCCAGATATTCAGTAGACAGAGGCGTGGCTCCGGCGTAAGGGAAGTGTCAAGGGCCTGGGATATTGTTCTCATGACCTGTTGCCAGTATCTACTAATGAACGGGCAATCCCACAGTGTATGTAATAACGTACCATCCTCCCCGCATCCCCTGAGACAGTGCGGGGTTTCAGCCCTATGTATTCTATGTGGGGTGGTTCTCGTGTAATATACTCTATGCAGTATTTTTAGCTGTATAAGCCGGAACCTGGCCGACACCCCTGCCTCCCTTGGAGATGCCATAGCAGCATTCCAATCCGTCTCGTCCATAGCTCCTAACTCATTTTCCCATTTTTCTCGTAAAGTCTGCAGGGGATCCGGGAGATTGTTCAACAGTTTGCGATATGTGAGTGAGGTGGCACGTGTCTGTAGAAAGTCCGTAAGAAGCCGGTCTTCTAGGGGTGAGGACTCCGGGATGGTGGTCCCTGGTTCCAATACCCCCAGCAGAGCGTGCCTTATCTGGATGTACCTATATGTTTCAGTGGGGCCTAGGGCATACTGTTGTTGCAGTTGTGAAAAGGGGAGCACCCCTGTAGACGTCCAAAGATCCCCCACCGTTGAAATGCCTATATTATCCCACTGGGTGAACCCCTTGCTGGATCTAAGGCAACCCAGTTTTTTGGTGTCCCAAAGTGGGGCGAGTTTCGTGATGACCCCCTTCCACTTCAGCCGAGTGAGCGCCCTGTACCATAAGGCAACTGTATGTTTAGTAGGGCCAATCAGTCCCTTAAGGAGACTCGGGTTATATAACGGGGCTAACAAACTTTGCGTCCCCAATTGGGCCCTATCAGCCAGATATGCCGGGTCATCGTGTGGTGCGTGGAGCCATTGGTTAATTACTTTAAGTTGGGATGCCCAGTAGTAAAGTTGTACATTCGGTAACGCTATTCCCCCATCGTACCAACCACGGTTAAGTTTAAGGTGGGCAATTCTCGGTGGACGTTCACCCCACAGCAGGGTAGTCACAACTGCAGTGACTTTATGAAAGTAGGAGGGCGGAATTACATCTGGGGTGTTTTCCAGAGCATACAGGAGGCGCGGTAGCGCCATCATTTTAAATAAGGCAGCGCGCCCCAGTAGCGTGAGTGGCAGGGCTGTCCAGTGTCGGGCGTCTGCTTTCAGACGAAGGAGGGGGGGCGCCAGGTTCCGATCATAGAACATGGCCGTGTCACCGGTGACATGTATGCCCAAGTATTTAAAGGAGACATCGGTCAACACTAGAGGACAGTGTTCAGGGAGGACTGGCATAGGGCCCTTCAGGACATAAAGGACCGACTTCGTCCAGTTAATGGTATAGCCGGAGGCCGAGCCATGCTTATCGCAGAGTGCCAGCAATATCGGGACACTCGATTCGGGAGCAGATATTAGACCAACATATCATCAGCATACAGTGATACTCTGTCTTCCCAGGCCTCCGTCCATTTAATACCTTTCAGTAGTGGTGTCCTTCTAATAACAATAGCGAGCGGTTCAAGGACCAGCGCGAACAATAGCGGGGATAAGGGGCAGCCCTGACGAGTCCCACGCTCCAAAGGAATTGCTCGAGAAATGTGGCCAATGGCCGCCACGTGGGCTACCGGGTCTGTGTAGAGAAGTCTAACCCACGATAGAAATTTCGGTCCGAAGCCCATCCGGGTCAGAACTGCAAACAGGTATTGCCACTCTACCATATCAAAAGCCATTCTGGCGTCTAACGACGAAATGGCCGCCGGCTCCTTCAGTAAGTGTGCCCGAGCCAGTGCGCCGTGCACCCTACGGAGATTCAGTGCCGTGCTCTTATGCGGCATAAAGCCCGACTGGTCCGGGTGGATCAATTGGGATAAATGCGGAGTCAGCCTATTTGCAATCAATTTCGCCAAAATCTTCGCCTCCGCGTTGAGGAGCGAGATTGGGCGATACGACGTACAGTCCTCAGGAGGCCTGCCGGGTTTTGGGATAGCCACTATCGTCGCCAAGCGCTGGTCTAAAGGCAATGTTCCGGTCCCTCGGCAGTCCTCAAACATGGCCAACAGAGGTGGGCCCAATGCATTCGTCATCGTTTGAAACCATTCGATCGGTATCCCGTTAGGGCCTAACGCTTTACCTGTATGCAGTGCACCTATCGCCATACGGAGCTCCTCCACCGTGAGGTCTGCTTCCAGCTCAGTTACCGCCTCCGGTGACAGCGTCTCTACTTCTACATCCTGGAGAGCTAGCTCCGCCGCCTCTGCCGTGACCACCACCTCTGGGGTATAAACCATCTGAAAGTGGTCCGCTAAGAGGTCAACAATTTTGGAAGGGTTCGTGTGACACAGTCCCTTCTTGGTCCCGCAATTGTAAAATGTGCCTGCCACCGTCCTGTTTCTTGTCTAACCAGGCAAATAGTTTATTGGCCTTATCGCCTACATCATAAACCCTACTCGCAGTCGACTCTATGTGTTCTAATGTCCGCCGTCGAAGAAGGTCGTCATGTCTTTGCTTGCAGAGGTGCAATGCGTGTCGAGTGTCGTCCGACTGTACATCCATATGAGCTACGTTAGCCTGTTCCAGCTGCAGTTCTAACTCTACCAGTTCCTGTTTTTGCTTACGTTTATGGTCGGTTATAGCCGCGATCGCCTGGCCTCTCAACACTGTCTTATACGCCTCCCACAGTGTTGTCGGGGAGGACACCGAGCCGGAATTCTCCTGGAAGTAATGCTTGGTGGTTGTTTTTAGGGATTTTCGAACTGGGGGAAGTTTAAGATAACCAGGGTAAATAGGATAGAGCCGTTTGCGAGCCGCTGCTGTGCAGGACAGTGTAGCAGTCAAGGGGGAATGGTCCGATATACCCCCGGGCTTAATCTGCACGTCAGCAATCGTGAGTCTGCCACCCCCCAGTGTGAGAAAGTAGTCAATGCGAGACAGGCAGTCATGAGTGGATGAATAGTAGGAGTAGTGGCGATCAGTAGGGTGGAGCTGCCTCCAGATATCGACCAGACCCTGTGCCTCCAGAAAGTCCCCGAATTTCGTTGGGCCAGTGGGGGGGGGGTGCGGACCGGGAATCTATCCATATCAGTATTGGCTAGTGCATTGAAATCTCCGCCCACCATCAGGTCCCCATCCGGGAGTTCCAGAAGAAATTTGCCCACATTACTTGTGTTTTACTTACCTGTTCGGAGGGTTATGACCAGGGCCCGATTTGCCTGGTCCTGTATATAATCCCCTGTGAATATTGCCTAGTGCCAGTTGGCACAGTATATAATATGTGATTATGTTTTGAATGTGTTTATGACAATACAAAGGCTATTTTTATATAACCTTGTTTGGAATTCCTTTTGTGGTGTGCCTAGGGTGTTGCTGCTGTGTATGTGTGTGTTGCGCAAACGCTTTACAGATTTCCTCCGGGATAAGCCTGACTGCTCGTGCCACGCTACCAAGGGGGTGAGCAGGGGTTATCCTTGGCGTGTAACTCCCTTGTCCTGACTAGAGTGGTGGCCTCTGCCTGGCTTTGGCGCAAGCCTTAGCCAACCAGTGATCCCATTTCTAACATTGGTGGTCAGCGGTGAGGATAGGACTTGCGTTTGCGCAGTACCACAGCGACAACTGGTTGGACTACAAACCCTGCATTTAGATAAACACGTGTTTGGGGATTATTGTTTCTGAGTTTTATTTGATTTTTTTCTCCTAAAAGTGTCATTTTTGAATTACGAACCCCTGTTGCAGCTCTTGCACCTAGGTCTCCTGTGTTGCTCGTGTCTCTGAGCGTCCTGCCAAAATGGAGTCTGCCTTTAATTTCTATGGTCTGTTTAGATACAGTATGTGGGAGTTGGTGGGGTTCTGTGAGGAGAGAGACATAGCAGTGAGTGGATCAGACACCACGTCAAAACTTCGGAAAAACCTGATCCAATGGAAAAAGGACGAATGGGAACATGAGCACAATGAGGAGATGAGGGCCCTGGCCTCCCGCCAAGGATGGTGGGTCTGAGGGGGGGCCTGTGGAGTCTGAAGGGAGGAAGAAAATGACAGGACCGGGACGCTAGTAGATAGTGAGGACCCCATAGATAGGGAGTCTCTAGCTTTCGACACGGTCTCCCACTCCATTCTGTTGGACAGGCTCCTAGAGCTGGGGATCTGTGATACCCCGCTGGCCTGGATCACTTCCTTCTGGACGGACCGCACACAACAAGTCTGGTGCCGACCATTCTGGTCCAAAGATAAAAAAACACTCGGCTGTGGCGTGCCACAGGGATCAGCTCTTAGTCCTCTTTTTTTAATGTTTATCTCGCACCCCTGGCAAAGGTGATAGAGTCTTTTGGCGTTAGAGTGATCTCCTACGCTGACGATACTCAGCTCATCTTTTCCTTCAGAGACCACTCGCCTCTTGGATTAGAAAATTTAAAAACTTGTCTATCCAATATCGTAGCTTGGATGACTCTGAACACGCTAAAACTCAACACCGATAAAACGGAGGTGTTGTTGTTTAATCAAGCGACCCCCTTGTTACCCGCCACTTGGTGGCCGGCGGAACTTAATCCTCCACCTTCCCCGGTTAACGTGCCACGCAATCTCGGTGTCCAAATTGATAGTGAACTATCCTATAAAACCCAGATCCTGAGAGTTACCTCTGCTTGCTTTGGCAAACTTCACATGATAAGAAAGATCTCCCCCTTTCTCTCCACTGAATAACTGAAGACAGTGACGCACGCCCTTGTTACCTCACATTTGGACTACGCTAACAGTCTGTATATAGGACCCCCAGCCTACCTCCTACACAGACTGCAGATCGTGCAGAACGCTGCCGCCAGGCTGATTTGTAATGTCCCCTACAGACACTCCATTTCTCCCTATCTAGGGAAGCTTCACTGGCTCCCTATCACTGCACGCATCAAATTTAAAGCCCTTGTACTTGCCTTCAGGGCTCTGAATGGAAAAGGCCCCAGTTACCTCAGACACAGGGTGAAGATAGTCCAATCGTCACGTGCTCTTAGATCAAACCACCTCCGTCTCCTGCTCCCGCCCAGATTCCGCCTAGCAAGAAAGGGTGGTAGAGCATTTGCGGTGGTGGTATCAAAACTTTGCAATTCTCTACCTATCAGTCTTCGGCTTATTGACACCGAATCTCAATTCAGGGGCAAACTGAAGACATTCCTATTTTCCAGCTGCTAAATTCTGGGTTCCTCCGGTTTGCAATCCTCAGCGCTGGGACACCCCCGTTGGGGGTAGCCGCGCGCTCAATAAATGTCATAAATAATAATAATAGCTGGGTCCAGTGTCGGGGGCAGTGCCCCATCCCTTTCCCTATCCCCAGAGGAGTGGGTAGATAAGAGGGAAGAACGGGAGCATCAGCTGGCTGTGGAGAAGCTCAGGTTAGAGCACACCAAGGAGATAGCGCAGCTGGGTGTGGAGGAGAAAAACCTAGAGACCGAAAGGGTCTTAGCGCAGTAGAAGATGGTGGAGGCTGAGAGGGCCTTCGCCAGGGAGAAATTAGCTCTGGCGGGTAGATTATCCCCTGAGTGCAGTTGTGGTTTTCTGGATTCACCAGTGAGGGTGGGGTCCAGTGGTGGCAGAAATATGGAGTCGAGTGCAGGAAGTCCCATTCCCAGTTCCCAAAGTATGGTACCTTCTTCCCAAGAACAGGAGTACAGGTTGAAGTTAAGGGCCAGTAAGAAACTGTCTCACCAGTCTTGGGGGGAGTTTGCGGATGAATGTTATGATGCACTGGTTGATTGGGTGATGGTTAACCCGGAACATGATTTTTAGGGACTGATCAATATGGTTATCAAAGAGCTCATGCTCAGTCGTTGTTTGCCAGGGTTGTAATCAAGAATGAAAGGACCCCCCCTAGAATTAAATATATGAAAAGGTCAATACTCTAATCTTTGAAAAACATCATTAATGTCCCACACAGAGAGTATTTATTTGAAAAAACATATATCTATTTATTATTATTTTCTGGAATTTTCATTTGTAAATCCAACAACAATAAGGACATCAATATATATACAAAATCTATTTACATTTCAAAGCATATGTGACGCATGCCCTCTCACAACTTCATAGCAATCTCCAATCACACCCATCCAAACCATCATCAATCATACCAATCAGCAATATATACAATGAACACAAACAATTTACAAAGATATACACCATTGGAAACAGACATACAAAGGCAGAACAAAACTAAACAAAAGGCGCCGACGCGCGTTTCGGAACAGGACCGATATCCACCAATCCTTCGTCAGGGCGCAAATAAATACATGTAGTCTCTTCTGTAACTTCTCAGAACATCTGAAGTATATCAGTAAGTTCAAGATATGAATCAGTAGATACAATAAATTGTATAGATTATACGTTGAAAACTAAAATCAGGGCTGCAGCTTCACATCACAGTATTCGGTCATTAGACAATATCTGCGGGGACAATAAGACAAACCTTAAATATACCTAATAAGTATAATAAATGTTGCTGGAATATAACACCCAGAATAGAAGAAAGTAGATTACCTGAAAAGGTGGTGGTTAGGGAGAAAAAATATATATAAACCGTGAAAAAGGGAGTCCGGAAGAGAGAAAGATGTCTACTAGTTAATTCAGAACTAGCTTCCTTTAATGACTATCTCATAAAGAAAAAAACGGAGAAACTGAAGAAGGAAATTCGATATTTCTCTGAGGAGAGAGTCTATCCATACCTGGGGGCCCAATATTACGCCAATGAGATCAAGGCTATCAAGGTGACACTGCCCATTGGTCCAACAGAAAAATCTTGACCTTCTCAGAGTCTTCTGACTCTGAAGGAGACACAGGACCCAGTACATACAGGGGCAATAACTACAGAAGACCGTTTGCGAATCAACAACAAAGAGGGGGACGTTTTTCAGGTTTCCGACAGTTTGCACCGAGGACCAAATTCAGGTGCCAGGGGAGGGGCCAATACCAACCGACGGAAGAATATCACTACCAAGAGAATTACCCTCAGTATCAGAACAGGAGGAGGAATCAACATTGGAGATATTGAAAGTAAACAATATGGGGGAACCAGGACAATCAGATGTGATTCCGATATTCAACCTTTCGAAAGTCCCTTTTGATAATTCAACCGTAAGTCTTCTCTCTAAAGGGCTTTTCTTTGTCCCCAATACTAGAATGGACAGATTCGAGCTCAATCGTGATCTACAATCCTTTTTCCGAAAGATAAGACTTAAGAAATTCTTTGAGAATCATGACCCACCCACAGTTCTTAATCTATCAGGCCTAAGACCAGAGTCTCTATCTACTCCATCTTTAGATGAAGTGGGTCCCGAGGTAAGGGTCTTTGAGAAGGTGGTATGTGCCAAAATTCACAACATGATTAAATTTGTTCCTAGAATCGCATACAATCTTGAATATGAAGAATATATGGCCCTCAAGTCCTTGTCAGGGAATAAAGAGATTACCTTTAAACCCTGTGACAAGGGAGGAGGCATTGTGGCGCTGAATACACAGGATTATGTTTCAGAAATTGAAATCATGTTGAGTGTCCCAGAACACTACCAACACGTGGCAAGCTATCCTGAAAAGAGAATCAGAAGTGACATACTATTCTTCACTCAGAATGCCCTTAATAGAGGTACTATCTGTAAACAAGAATTTGAATATTTGAACCCACCCTATACTAGTATCCCAGTGCTATATGGGTTACCCAAAACCCATAAGAGTATTCTGTCGCCACCAGATAGGCCGATTGTCTCGACAATTGGTTCAATTACTGAACCTTTGTCGAAGTATGTGGACAAATTTCTAAAACCTCTTGTCCTGAGCTTGCCAGCCTATATCAGAGACACTGTCATCAGTGTCATAGAAGGCCTGAAATTTAACCATCAGACAGATATACTCGTCACGATGGATATTGAGGCACTTTATACCTCTATCCCTCAAAGGGGTGCTCTCGAGGCAGTGAAAACGGCTCTAGAGAGGACAAATGGTCACTTGGATAATCTATCTGTCTTAGAATGTCTGAGTACAGTTCTCCAGGAGAACTACTTCGAATTCAATAGATCCATCTATAAGCAGGTACAGAGTATCTATGGGCGCAGCTTGCGCCCCAAATGTGGCCAATATATATATGGGTGAGTTTGAAAATCGTTTTATTTACAACGAAATCGCTCCCTTTTTTGAAAATATCCTACATTGGCATCGTTATATTGACAATATTTTCTTTATTTGGAACGGACCGGAGGAGCAAATGGAGGAATTCAACCTATGGCTTAATTTGTGCAATCCTTACCTCAAATTCAGTACCAACAAAAGTAAGATCATGATCGAATTCTTGGACATCTGGATTTTGGCATCAGAGGGCCGAATCGAAGTGTCATTGTACGTCAAATCCACAGCACGTAATACTCTCCTTAGATATGAGAGTTTCCACCCTCGATGCCAGAAAGATGGGATACCATTCAGCCAATTGTTTAGGTTGAGACGCAATTGTACGATCATGCGCAACTTTGAGTTACATGCAGAAGAATTAAGAACGAAACTTCTCAAACGAGGATCCCCACCAAGACTACTTAAAAACTCATACAAAAGGGCCAAATATTATAAGAGAAATGCGCTCCTTAACAACGAGATAAAGACGAGTGAATCCAAACTTGTCTGTGTGACACGCCACTCTAACTACAACAACCAAATACGACAAATTGTCTGTTCTCAGTGGCCTATACTTAACTCGGGATCAGCAGGAACAGTTATCCCCAAACCGATTTTTGCATTTCGCAGAAATAAGAATCTAAGAAATCACCTAGTCCACTCCAAACTTACAACAGGACCCCTAGTACTTCAGAAATCCATCACAGGACCCAATCCCGTGCTTGGCACCCATAAATGTGGACACTGTCACGCTTGGGAGTCAGCTATTGTTTCTTCGGAACCGACATGGGGCAAAAACAAATTTCCTGCCAAAGAAATGACAAATTGTAGATCATCTAACGTGATCTGCCTCATTTTATGCCCTTGCCCTTTGGGGTATGTGGGCGAAACCAGTCGAGAATTTCGATTCCGACTCAGTGAGCATAAGTCAGCCATCAGAAACAGTAAGAGTGGAGCACCATTGGTAGCCCACTGGCAGGAAAAACAGCATTGTCTCAGTGACCTGAGATGGAGGATTCTAGAAAAAGGGCATAAACCTATTGACAACAACATCAATGGCTAAAGAGCCAAGAGAGAGGTGTTTTGGATTTACACTCTGCGAACGGCAGAAGTTGGATTGAACGAATCCATTCCTTGGCATAATGCCCTGACATGATGACTCTTTCATTGGCCTTGACTGGATTGGGTCACGTATTTGTAATTAGCTGAATCTCTGCCCGGTCCTCCACCTGGATCACTTGGTACTCCAGGTGTCTCAGTGTTTTTTATATGTTCATTTATTGTTTTATTTTTCTTCTATCTTTATGCCTTTTTTATTTTTTCCATTTGCATTATAACCTTGCCCTAATACGAGGCGTTCTCCGAGTATTTTTTCCATTTCTGTGATGTCACTCTAGGTCCAAGCCTTCTATTTGTCCGGACAATTCCGCCTGCAGTCTCCTCTCTACCTTGATGATCGCGCATGCTCAGTTTTAGTAGAACCTCTGGCTCCCAGATGTAAGCTTCTGTTATCTGGGGGGCTCATTTAGTATTTAAGTGAACCTTTCTTTGATTGGTTCCTGGACCGCCACGGCTTTACCGTTGGACTCACGCCACGCCACGACATTTCTCACAGGAGACGCGCTATCCGTTTGCGGTAAGGTTCCGTGACATGGAATTCGTTATTTTTCACGCTTCAGGGCTTTTCGCTCTGGGCCCCCCCCTCACTTTATTCTTTTTTGCTTTATTCCATTTTTCTAGCTTACAGGACTGTATAAGAAAACTGGTCCTTTTCCTACAATTTCGAACAAGACTGTTATCTCGATCTAGGAGCCTGTTCGGGGTATGTGCTCCTCCTGGTAGGTGGCGGTTTTTATTCATTTCTATCTCGTAGCTCAGTTCGATCTCTGAAGGGTTGGCCTCTTAATTGTTTACTCTGTCCCTTCTAGATCGTGAGGTGTCTCTACTTGGAGACATCATTAGGAGTTTGAGTCTTATCCTACTCATCGCAAGTTTAATCATCACTTTGACTATACCCTGGCTTACATCCTTCTTATTACGGTAGGTCCCACACTATGAGCGGGTCTTGTTGCCACCACGTATAAGACTTAATTTACCTCCCGAGTGGAGAAAGATACTTAGTGTAGCCTTCGGTATCTTAAGAGAGGGGGGTCCGCCATTGCTTTAATTTATTTTTGTGGGTGCTGAGGTTATGGCGAACGTGACGGCTCTTGCGAAATTTTAAGCCAATTTATCCTTCAAACGCTAATCCCTGTTATCCATGAGGAGAGGAGGTTTGAAATGTGAGACTGCTTAGATAAGTACCGTGTTGAATTAACCACTCTTTTGTGTTCTAGAGTCTTTTTCAGCCCTTCAGTGAAGCACCCCGCTTTGCTTGTGTACCATCTACGCAATTCCCTGTCTGAAGATAGGGGTATGTGCTCCTCTTTTATAGTCTTCTCCATGGAAGCACGGTGCATGGGTTGAATGAATTCTGCATTTAGCTATATATTCTGCATCTAGCTACATGGTGATGGTCTGTCATTTACTTTTCACGCATTTCCTGGATCTGGCCTGAATTTAATTGGCCTTGTGGTTATGCACAGATACCCGGCGGTACCTCTTTTCCTTTTTGTTTTCTCATCTTTCTCTCTTCCTAACTCCCTTTTGTCACGGTTTATATATATTTTTTTCTCCCTAACCACCACCTTTTCAGGTAATCTACTTTCTTCTATTCTGGGTGTTATATTCCAGCAACATTTATTATACTTATTAGGTATATTTAAGGTTTGTCTTATTGTCCCCGCAGATATTGTCTAATGACCGAATACTGTGATGTGAAGCTGCAGCCCTGATTTTAGTTTTCAACGTATAATCTATACAATTTATTGTATCTACTGATTCATATCTTGAATTTACTGATATACTTCTGATGTTCTGAGAAGTTACAGAAGAGACTACATGTATTTATTTGCGCCCTGACGAAGGATTGGTGGATATCGGTCCTGTTCCGAAACGCGCGTCGGCGCCTTTTGTTTAGTTTTGTTCTGCCTTTGTATGTCTGTTTCCAATGGTGTTTATCTTTGTAAATTGCTTGTGTTCATTGTATATATTGCTGATTGGTATGATTGATGATGGTTTGGATGGGTGTGATTGGAGATTGCTATGAAGTTGTGAGAGGGCATCGTCACATATGCTTTGAAATGTAAATAGATTTTGTATATATATTGATGTCCTTATTGTTGTTGGATTTACAAATGAAAATTCCAGAAAATAATAATAAATAGATATATGTTTTTTCAAATAAATACTCTCTGTGTGGGACATTAATGATGTTTTTCAAAGATTAGAGTATTTACCTTTTCATATATTTAGTTCTATGGGGGTCCTTTCGTTCTTGATTACAGTGTTTTCCCTGCCTCCTCCCCCTAGCACTTACTTTCAGGGACCCTCGTGTGTTTCTGACTGTTTGCCAGGATTGTGCCAACACCTGTTGGAGTGTGAATCCTTTAATCCTTGGGAACTTGCACAGGAGGCAGACTTCTGGGTAAGTGCCCGAAGTTCTGCCAAAGCATTGGAGAGTGATTCCAAAAGTAACGGCTTGGGTATCTTCCCGTCCTGTGTGGGGGAAGAGGTTCAGTGTAGCCCAGCTAGGTCCCAGTGTAGTGGGAGGGATGTAGGGGCTCACGTCCTGTCTCAGTGGAGTAGGAGTGAGTGTAGGACTGTGTGTCCCCAGGTGCCCGAAACCCAGTCTCAGGGCCTGGAGGGTTCCCTAAGGGAACACCAGGTTGAGGGCCTAGGCTGTACTAGGAAGCCATTTGAGGGGGATCTCCTAGTGTTAGGAGACCCTGGAGCATCTGTAAACGGAGCTCCAGTGGTTCTGGTGTCTGGTAGAACCTCTCCAGTTGGGAGGGTGCAGAAGTCCAGATTGAGGGGTGAGAGGGGGATGTGTTCCCCAGTGAAAGAACCAGCGGGTCAGGGGCCAGCCAGAAGGACTGAGTCACCATTGAATGGCAAAGGTGACACCACTTCTGAACTGGGGGATCTTTGCGTGCTGTCAGATGAACAGGGGTCGGAGATCTGCGCCAGGCAGACTTTCACACTACACATGAGTCATGTGTGGAGAAGTGTGGCTCACTGGTTAGAGGAGGCAGACCTGGAAGCAGAGGTCAGCCCGGGACCAGGGTTCAATTCCCGGCTCGGCGGGGTCTTGAGTCCTAAAAATGTCCATGGACTCGACAATTCTCGCTTCAGTGCCTACTCGATTCACGGGTTCACACTCTGCGACTCTGGGCAATAGCTTGCTTAATCTCCACAACGGCCCCTCGTGGCGGGATGCCTGGCTTTCACCTTGCGGATACCCTGCCGGGGTTATCTCACAGGGGAATACCAGGACGGGTTCCCTAAGCAAGCGCTTAGAAACCGCTCCGTGATTTGCGCTATATAAATTCCTGTACATTTATATTTACATTTACCCTCATGGGGTTGAGGCTGTGTGCGCCCCCAGAAGTCCTGGCGTACCAGGCAAGTATTCAATGGCAGGGGTTGGTGCCTTGGTTGGGAGGACAGGTTCAGGATCTGCCTATCTGGAGGGAGGGACATCTGTAACCAGTGTCCTAACCAGTTTGGCTTCCAGGGGTACCGCTCCAGGTGGGAGGGTGCAGAACTCTGGAAGGGGGTGCAGAGGGAGGGAGCCCTCGCCTCTGACCCCAGTGCAGCCTGAGAGTTTTGACCCTAGTTTGGGAGACCAGTTGCTGGAGAGAGGTCCTGAACTGGTGGGAGGGTTGTGTTCTGGGGGCCTCTCAAAGGAGGAGAGTGCTGAACCCTAGGAGGAGAGGTAGGGGCAGGAAAGCCTCGCCCATGACTTCTGGTCAGCCTGAGGGTGCGGACCCTAGGCTGGAGGATCAGTGGCAGTCCAGAACTGCCCTTATGAGGGGAAGAGTGGAGAATGGCTACTATGTGCCTGGGGTAACTACCCCCACTCTGTGGACGGGCAAGGTCCAGTGGCATCTGGGTGGCCTAGGGCCTGGTCCTGGCCGCGGACAGCTAGGAAGTTCCAGTAGGGTAGCCTAGTTGGTCCTGAGAGCTTTTACAAAGGGTACCACATGGGTTCACAGTGGCGTAGAACAGCCAACAGAAACAAATTCAGCAATAATAGGAAGGGTGAAGGCACCAGTTTGGGGGTGATCCTGTAGAGAGGGGCCATGTCTACCAAATTCAATATCTGTTTTCTTCAGTGCAACTAACAAGCTTATTCTTGCAGTAGTAGCATCGATCCTTCATGAGTGACTTCCAAGGCATATCATTGGTAAGGACGTAAGCGCTGGAGAGATGAGTTAAAGGCCGGTGTAGAACGTTGAGTTCTGACGTACATGCGGTGTAATCAAGACGTGTTCAACTACTCTCCGTGGATTGCTTGGTTATTGGCGAGTACCTGGGCTGGAAGGAAGCTATAACTGGTGACAAGATAGGGGATACGAAGCCCATACACTAAAAGCGCTCTTCCAGAGAGTTTGCCGTGGTCAAGCACACTGCTCGTGCGTGCCACGTGTGCCTCAGTTGAAGTGCAGAATCGATGCTGGCACTGGTGGAGTCTCAGTGCAGTGCCATCCTGCATAAAATGCTTAAAGATAAAGACCGCAACACTGAAAGTCTACATGTCCCTGGACAGGAACTGAACGAAACAGCTTCTAATAGAATATATGACGCCATTACGCAAATTAATACGATTACGCTATGTGGAGTAAGAAAACTAAAGGTGGACAAGGAACGCACACAGAAATAGTTCAGTTCACATTGCACTGAAATTCACATGCTATGATGCAGAGATTAACCAGGTGTTTGTGAAGAATCATTTCAGCACAAAATCGACCAGTGTTATCTGCTTTCATGTACTTGTAGTGTACAAAGATTTATCTCCTTCTCTAAACCATCAACAAATCATTGTCTCTCAACATGCTGGAGAGCAGTCCCAGAAAGCGGGTTGGGTTGGGGGTGCAGAGTTTCCCCAGACGAAGCGGCCCACCACCAAAGCTGCTGCATAAGGGGCCCAGAACAACTCCTTAGACAGCCATAACATACAGAGCTCCGATGGAGAGCCAGGACGAGATCCAAGCTCCAAAAGTCATTAAGGCTGACCGCGAAGCCAGCACATCACGAGGCGCTAGAGAAGCTCTGTCTGATCAAGTTCCACAGGAAGCGCCTGAGAGAGCACTACTGTCCTCCAATGTATACACGGCTGTTGCATCCTTAAAACCGCCAACTGCGTTTGATAATGCAAAAAAACAGAATATTGGCGATAGATGGATGGATAGAGAGTTTTGAAGAGTTCAAAGATGCAATAGATGAAAAAGAGTATAAAGTATCTTGAGAAACATGGCCGATGAAGGAGGAAAGAAGCCATGAAAAAGAATTTACAAGAAGGTGAAAAGACATATGATCAAATCGAAAAGGCCTTTAATGTCAAGTTTAAGCCAGTGCCAAATGTGAATTATAAAAGATATATATTCATCCAGAGACCAGGTAAGACCATTGGTGAGTTTGTTGAAAGACTGGATGTTTGGTAAAGCACAGTAAATTCAATTAATTTATGATGAGGAGCCTACCCTCCTCAGAGTGATCAATGGATGTCTGTCGTAAGCATTTCAACGACGGATGCTGATGGAAACTGAGCTTGTATCAAGTCCTCAAGGCTGCTTGCGCTGACAAGAGTACTTATCGCCAAGTGACTGACATGGAGGCCGTAGGCGCCCAAAGTGTGTCGGTCATGAGCACGAAAAGTATGCTAAGGTACATGGCCGAGGGACACAATGTCCTGTCTCCACAGAAAAAGAAAACGTGTTACAGATATGGACTGTCATTTCCACACAAAGGTAAATGTCCCGCCATTGGACAGATATGCATAGACTGTGGTAAAGCGAATCATTTCGTGACAACTTGCAACGCGAAGATAAAAGTAAGTGTGTTGCAGCGTGAAGACAAAATGGCCGACCAAACGCTACATCAGTGACATTCTACGTACTCCCACAAGGCTAAGCGGTCACACCAATTGAGGCAAATCAACGCAAAATTAAGTTGATAATCGTGTCTAAATCACAGAGAAAGAATTCCTCTGTGTCTGTTTACAATGAAAGGGACCATGACAATTGTGCAATATTGATGTTTACTTCAAAAAGGCATGCACATATGGGGCTAGTCGAATGTGAGTAAAAAACCAAAATGAAGACAATTCAACATTAAGACAGCTCTGCGTCGATAAATATTATGCCGCTGGAGATTTATCGCAAATATTCTCCGGTACCACAACTCACGAATTCAAAGACTAAAGTATTCTCATGGGCTGCCTCAACGCCCTTGAAAAGTCAAAAAAAAATTTTGTAGCCACGATGAAACTTAAGAAAACTGTGGTGAATGTGCCTATTCATGTACTTCAAGGAACAGCTTCAAGTGTTTGCTGAGTTTCCATAGTGCTGCTGATATGGGACTGATATCCGTGAACTACACTATGAATGCTCCTCATGAAATTGTAAGTCAATTTCCTTCATTTTTTCATGGGTCGGGAAAACTCAAACAAAGAAAGTAGGGTTACACATAAATGAGAATTTTCATCAAAAACATAGACGAGTTGCGTTTCACTTACAAGAAGCTGTTGAAAAGGAACTTCATTTTTTACTTATACATGGCATCATTGAATGCTCCATTGGTACGACACTATGGCTTTCTCCCATTGTAACAGGGCCTAAAAGAGACAGGGAAGGAGCTGTACGCATAAGTGTTGACATGAGTCAGGCCAACAAGACAACTGAGCGAGAGAAACCTCACAGTCCGCACATTGCTGATATAATAACTAAATTGAATGGCGCAGAGTTCTTCTCTCGACTCAACCTAAATAAAGGATCTTACCAATTGGAACTGTAGTGTAGTTCCTATATTCCCAATAGGCTCTGTGCATTGGAATAATATATACTGCAGCTTAGACGTAGGACTGCGGTCAACTAGGTCTCTGCCGAATATATTAAACTTAATTGTGTGTGCCAGCTAGCTCAGAGGTCACTAGAAACTTTCTCGAAAGTACAAGAAGGGATTAGTCTCTGGCAACCATATAACATGACAACTTTGTTTCCCCAGAATGAAACGTATCTCTAGAGTCACGGAAACAATAGATAACTATTTTACTCAGTCAATCGTGCATGCTTAGTTTCACCAGAGTTGCTGAGAAAGTAGAGAGACGGGCGTTTTCAATAAAAGGTATTTATTGAACAGTCTTCTATCTCAAGCATGAGAAATGTACTGCTACAATAGTAATGCTGGTTATAAAGTACAAGGCATATAATACGAACAGTATTATAAAGTAGTACTGTAAAAGCATGATATGGTTTCTAAGCCATAGGTTGCTTAAAATATATAAAATGCATAAAATACATACAGTGATAAAAGAATGGCTAAAAGGTACTCAACTGGTGCTTCTAAAATACGCCTACCCCGGTATACCTGACCTAAGCCTAGCACAAGGGAAGAAGTAAGTGAGGAGTAGTTTAAGTTTAGTTATCTCTTTGCTGAGAATCTGCCAAGAGTCTAATCAAGAATTCTCGAAGGGTCTAATCAGCTCCGTACCTTGGTTTAGAATGAAGGAGGTCTTGTATCTCTCTCTCTCAGGACTTGATTTCCCAGATACCCGCAAGGGTAAGCCGGAAACACTGGAGCTGGATTTCTCGGCAGGAGAAAAGGCAGAGTCTCTCAGTGCGTCAGCTGGAGGGTCGGCTTCCTTCGGCACTTGCTGCTGCAGGGCGTTAGCAAGTAGTTAGTCGATCTGCTCCAAAACCACTGTCTGTTTTACTGAGCAAATGAAGGCATATTTATAACTTGAAGGTGCCGAGTTTGACGTATGATTGGACTTAATAACGTGCGTCACTCAAGACTCAATCCCTAGAAAGCTCCAGGATTTCTTGGATAACTTAATATTCAAGCAGGGGGAAGATCCTAGCTGCTGAAGGTGGGTTTTTCCAAAAAATCGTTGTGGATTCTCGGAACTTAGTGGAAGTAGCCATGCCGTATTTGGGCTGCAAGGCTCAGTCTAAATATGGTAATGATTTCTATGCCTATATAAGGATAGGGTAAAGTATACCTATATAAGGGCATGAATCGGGAAAATTACACTAGGGTCCTAGATTTGTTTACAACACCCACTCCACGATCTTAAGTTCAAGAAGACTAAACCTATAGGCACTGAACAGATCTAAAGTAGGTGTCTACAATCTCACCCAAAATACAAATTTGCATTTGAAAAGGCTTGTTTACAAAAAAATAATGTACACTGTATGAGCTAAGAATGAAGCATACCTTCTAACATTCTCAAAGCAATATGATCATATACATTCATGAAATGTTTCTTAAGCTTTACAGAAAGGAAATAATTTTTCGAGACCATTCCATAGCATAATATTTGAAACCGTTTTGTTATGATGGCTAGGCCAAATATTGTCAGTAGGAAGTCTATAAAGAAATCTTGTTCTCCTTCAAGCAAATTACTCTGTGCCAAAAAAGTTCTAATTTGGAAAAAGTTCAAAATCGCGTTGCAGAAAAGTGTACAAGCCGGATGGTTTGTTTTGAAAAGTGAAGGCCGAATTTCAGAGTTCAGGGAACGCTGTGTGAATTTATCAAAAGTTATTCTCAGAGTCAGGAGAAAACATCAGATCATCGAGGCTGGCAAAGAAGCGGTCTACCGCAGTAGGCGATAGTGGAACCACTTGATCAAGCAGATCAAATGTGCATAGGTGTTGTTCATTGCCGTCAGGGGTGGATGCATTAGCAATGTCTGTAGTTGATGGTACCTGTGTGCCAGTAGTTTCTCGTACCTCACCCTCAGTTAGACTTGCCGGTAAGACCTCAATGAATGCCGTCATTAGAATGGACAGCCGTTGGGGGCAACACGATGCATGAGCCGTTACAGGACCTAGCAAGGCGTCGACATCCAATGGCAGTACTGATGGAAGTGTAAGACAGATGTCTAACACGCATTCCTCTCCACAAAGCAGGCATCGCAGAACAGGTAAGATGCAATCTTGCCAGATTGGTCTGGACGAAAGAAACCAGGTGGTGTTCAGATCTCTTAAACGAGCCAAGCCAAGAATCTGTGTTATGCGCTCACGATACCTCATTGCACGGAGGGCTTCTTCCATGGTTGTCTGGATATGCTGTTGGCTGGACTTGCCATATCGGAGCAGAAGGAATACAAATTTAATTCCTGCTACGAGTCCCAAGATGAGAGGTAGTCCGTCGAACACAGAGTGCACAAAATTTGGAAAAATGCTGAGGACTGCTTCAAATGGTGCTAACAGTCCCGAAAAGACCGTCTTAAATACATGTGCGATTCCGCTGGTATCAGACATGTTTAAGATTTGGCTTAACATTCCTGCAAAATGCGTAGGACAATTTGTTGATAATAGGGCATGTATCTCTACCGAAGTCCTTGCGACTTGCAAGTTAAACATTTCTCTAGACGAGGTCAGTGGCACAGTTTTTTGCAAAAGAATGGCTTTTATTCTGCTTAAAGTATCAATTCGTATATTCGAGATATTCAGTGAAGGCCATAACGCCGTCCCTCTGTCTGTCTTGCTCCTTGGATACAATACTTGCATACAACAAGTAACCCTGGATGACACACTAACGAGATAAGGTTTTCCTGGCAACATGCCACAGCAGCTGTGATCATTCAGCATAACGTAGCTTCCATTGGATAGCTGTCTGAAAATTGGTTCTATCACTGTGGAGGGAGTTCTGTGCAGGTGGCTGAGAGGTTATTTGCAGAACCTTTGCAGACTCCATGTAAATTAATACCTTGGCACAAAAGTGTACCACTTAGTGAGTTCTTACAATTTTTTCCACTAAGGAATACCTCTGTTCCCCCATTCCAACATTTGTGTATGTAAGGTAAAGTCCAGGTTGACTTAATGTATTCTTTACCCAACCTTTCATACAGGCCCGCTAGTATATGCTGTAGGCAATACTGAAATTGGAAAATTGTTACTGGTATTGTTATGGTGCCATGGATTATCCACTTAATGACAGGCTTCTCAGAAACTGTCAATGGCAATCTTCTCAGTTTTTCAATGCTCAGCACCGTGAAGTCTGCCCCTTTTTGTGCCAAAGAGATTTGTTTATCTGTAAGGTTAAATACAGAAAACAATGATGTTGTGTTGATTAGACGCCATGGCACGTAGCCTGAACGCAGATTTTGCAACGTCCAGCCTAGTTGCATTATAGAACGTGTTTGGGACTGGCCATGTTGTAACATTAGCAAGTCCTGCTCTATTATGTCAATGGCAGAGGACACAATGCTGTCCAAAGAATATATTCTGGAGGACAGAGTCATTAACCCATTGTCCACTACCGAGAGACTTTTCTCTAATTTAATAAGATCAATTTCTTGTATTCTTTCTGCAGTTTCCATTTGCGTCACTTTCCAAATTTCGTTGTACGCAGCGTATATACCGGTGTGTATGAAACGTTTTTGACCTGGTTTGCGAGGCCCCATTAAGAAATCTTGCAAATCATTGCTTTCTTTAAGTAAAGATAAGTGTTGTTTTATTTCTGGAAGTGTGGATTTCAGTAGCCAGTCAAGGCATAGCTTTCCTACACTGTAAGTGGTTACTAACCCTGGATGTTGTCTCTGGGAGTATCTTGGGTCTGGCCTGTTCATTTTGAACCCCTGTGTTTTGTTCAGGAATCTATCTTGACAGTTATTAGTGTCTGTGGGCCAGATCAACCATTTTTTCCATTCAGGATAAGTTCTGTTTTGTTTCAAAATTTGAGATATTTCTACCTCCTCATCTGCAGTGGTATTACTGTCAGGTGTGGCCTTTGGTATGGACGGTTTGTTTAAGTCTTTTATCTTAGCTAAGCCAAGAATAAATGTTTGTTGAACAGTGTCATTTAAAACCATTATTTGTTCTGGTGTAATGCAGGTTCTGAACAAGGCTTCTAAACCTTGCACCTGCCAATCTTCTGTGACCCAGACAGTTTTTGTCTCAATGTTGTCTTTCCAAAAGTCAAAACCTAATGTAGACAGCTGAGCATAAAAGTTTGCAGAATAAATTTGTTTAGTAATGGTCAACATTGTTTTCATACCTGTCTTATTCACATTTTTTAAATAAAATGTTTCTGGATTTGTAACATTAAACCCTGAGAAGTATGGAGACCTTTCATTAAATGTTTTTGAGCTGCTTTTTGGCGGCGTTGGACAATGTTCCCATTGATTGTAAGTAAAAACATTTCTAGGGTGTGCAGATTGATGCAAGTAATGGTGACCATAGTGATTACAACAATATATTTGTTCATAATCTGATGAACCTTGTAAGTATTCATGTTCTGTAAATTTTGCTGACATTTCTAAATCTTTCATCATGTTGTTTACAGCTTCAAAGTCCCAATCGTCACTAAACGTATTGGGTGATACAAAGTCACGTAAAGAAACCTTAAATTGGTGTGGAATCTTCAGCAGTTCCACCGGACCATAGATGCCATAATCAGTTCTGTCCCATGCTATACCACCAGTTATAGGAACGGCTCTGATGTTCACTGATGACAGGTCTCTTTTTTCACGATGAGATAATTTGTGAGGTTTCAGGACCAAGTTGATTTTCTTACTTGCTGTGTCCATAGTACTATATTTTCCATCAATCATCCTTCCCAAGCTTAACACTAGTATGAGCCAGAGCAGGAGGAAAAACAAACCTAACCCAATTCAAAATTCAATCCATGGTGAAACCAGATATGTTTTTCAAGTAGATGAAGGAGTTCTGTTACTTTTTCTTTGAAAGTTTTGTTTGCTGGCGTTTCTTCAGGTTCACTGGGATCCTCAGAAAAGTTATCGAAATTGATAAAATAGCCAGAAGCAGTTCTGTCAGTCGTTGGGATTGCCTCAGGATTATTTGAAACCACTTAAGCTGTGTCTATTTTCACCATGTCTGTATAGTCAGATGTTACATCATTGTAGACAGTCGTATCTTGACCAACTGTTATTTGGGTATCCAGAGGCACAAGTTCCATGGCTTTGTTGCATAGTCCTTCTTTTCTTACTGGAGGTTTATCAAAGGTGATAAGTCTTTCAGTTTGAACCTCTTGGATTGTAGCAAGATTTGGTCGTCTGCTACTTCTCGGGAGTCCACTGGGCCTACTACTTATTATTGGCCACATGATTGTGGTTTGACCAGGTTGATGGACACAACTCTGTTCTCCCTTTTACCAGCAAGGGGCGGTAGTAACACTGATCTTGTTCCGTGGATTGCCAAGACAGGTACGGCTTTTCTGTAAGAAGGCCCAAATTCCTTCTTCACCCCCATTTTCTCTCTGACCAGATCCCCAATCTTTGGAATCCAGACAGGCCTTGCTGGGACAGGTGTTTTTTTCCAGTGGCTTTTGGCTTTTGTGTTGTGTTACTCCGACTTCTTGTTTCATTTAAGTCTTGTAAAACAGCCAAACGATCTTTGACATCAAAGGGTTTTTGTTCTGCCACTGAAGTTTGTCAATCGAGGTCTTCGATTATCTTTCTAGTACCAAATAGTAATTCATATGGAGTGATTCCCCCCAGAGAATTTCTTGGCAGATTATTAAGACTACATTGGACACTTATTAGATGTTTGACCACTCGCTCTCGAGCCGAGTGGTCGCTCCCCTGTGACTGGTATCGTTTTGCAGCGCTTCCTCGCTATTATTGCCTGCAATCTGCCTCGCTTGCCGCTTTTCACATTGCTGCATTTAAACGCGCCGCTTTAGCTCTGTTTTGATTTGCATTACATTCTGCCAGTGTAACTTTGTCTGTGTTAGCGCGTTATCCCCCAGCGCTCCGCTGCCATTTTGTTTGTTGTTGTGCTCATTGTAAACCCGCCCCGCCTCCCAGCTGAGCCGCCCTCCCACTGACTACTTCCAGCGCTCCAATTCCACTAAGCGTTGTGACTCGCTCTCAGCTCTCGAGCCGAGTGGTCGCTCCCCTGTGACTGGTATCGTTTTGCAGCGCTTCCTCGCTATTATTGCCTGCAATCTGCCTCGCTTGCCGCTTTTCACATTGCTGCATTTAAACGCGCCGCTTTAGCTCTGTTTTGATTTGCATTACATTCTGCCAGTGTAACTTTGTCTGTGTTAGCGCGTTATCCCCCAGCGCTCCGCTTCCATTTTGTTTGTTGTTGTGCTCATTGTAAACCCGCCCGCCTCCCAGCTGAGCCGCCCTCCCACAGACTACTTCCAGCGCTCCAATTCCACTAAGCGTTGTGACTCGCTCTCAGCTCTCGAGCCGAGTGGTCGCTCCCCTGTGACTGGTATCGTTTTGCAGCGCTTCCTCGCTATTATTGCCTGCAATCTGCCTCGCTTGCCGCTTTTCACATTGCTGCATTTAAACGCGCCGCTTTAGCTCTGTTTTGATTTGCATTACATTCTGCCAGTGTAACTTTGTCTGTGTTAGCGCGTTATCCCCCAGCGCTCCGCTGCCATTTTGTTTGTTGTTGTGCTCATTGTAAACCCGCCCCGCCTCCCAGCTGAGCCGCCCTCCCACTGACTACTTCCAGCGCTCCAATTCCACTAAGCGTTGTGACTCGCTCTCAGCTCTCGAGCCGAGTGGTCGCTCCCCTGTGACTGGTATCGTTTTGCAGCGCTTCCTCGCTATTATTGCCTGCAATCTGCCTCGCTTGCCGCTTTTCACATTGCTGCATTTAAACGCGCCGCTTTAGCTCTGTTTTGATTTGCATTACATTCTGCCAGTGTAACTTTGTCTGTGTTAGCGCGTTATCCCCCAGCGCTCCGCTGCCATTTTGTTTGTTGTTGTGCTCATTGTAAACCCGCCCCGCCTCCCAGCTGAGCCGCCCTCGCCCCTCCCCCTCCACTTTCCATATATGACAGCTGTTCCCGCACGCAGCGTTCGCGCCCAATTCGCGCCGAAGGTGCGCCAAAGGTAAGCCCGTCTACGCCCGTCCGCGCCTGGACCGCGCCCAGCGCCAGACCCCCTGGCCCTTGCACCCCCCCACCCCTCCCGCATTACCTACGATGCCACCACCCTCCTAGCCCTTAACCCCGGCCGTCCCCCGAACTGCGTCCAAGCCGCTCCTGGACACACCCATGGACCTTTCTCATGCTACTCCTGCAAATTCCTCTGCAACGTCAACCACTCCGCTACGATCACACCTCAGATTCCCGACACCAACCACATACAATGCATCTTGCTCAACACCCGCTCGGTCCATAGGCACGCCATTGACCTATGGAATCTACTAGACACCATCTCTCCGGACGTCGCCTTCCTAACAGAAACATGGATGAACGCCTCCTCAGCCCCAGACATCACCATTGCCATCCCAGGAGATTATAAGATCATACGCAAGGACCGTACCGGCCACACAGGAGGAGGAATCGCTATCGTCCATAAGAAATCCATCCATATCTCAACCAGCTCTGACGCCAACCTCGCCAACTCTGAACACCTTCACTTCCAGATCCACATCGACCCCAAGACCACACTCAGAGGCACCCTCCTCTACAGGCCCCCAGGACCCCACGCACAATTTAGTGAGGACATCACGGACTTCATCACTCCACACGCGCTCCCCTCCAAAGATTACATCCTTCTAGGAGACCTCAACTTTCACCTTGAAAAGAACAACGACCGCAACTCCACCACCCTTTTGGACAACCTCGCCAACCTCGGACTTAAACAACTGGTCACCTCCCCCACCCACATCGCAGGTCACACCCTCGACCCTATCTTCACCTCCAGCAATCATGTCTCCTTCAGCCACACCACGAAGCTCCTTTGGACTGACCACAGCTGCGTTCACTTCACCTACAACAAGCCCAAACCCAACAACCACCCCCAACCAACTCTGCAAAGAAACTGGAACAAAATCACCATCGACCAGATCTCCTCATCGCTTCTGCTAAACCCCCCAGCCCATTCATCTAACCCCGACCAAGCCGCCACCAACCTCACCCTTTGGCTATCCAACAGCGCCAACATCCTAGCACCACTGAAAAAACGACAAAGCAAACTTGGCAGCAAGAAGGCCTCATGGTTTAACGATGATCTTAAGAAATACAAGAAACTCTGCCGCTCCCTTGAGAAGGCCTGGAAAAAAGACCCAACCACCAGCACCAAGGACGCCTTCAAAAACGCCACCCACATACACCATCAACTGATCCGAAAGGCCAAGAAAACCGCCTTCAAGGATCGTCTAGATAACAACGCCCACAACAGCAAGGAACTTTTCAACATCGTAAAGGAATTTACCAATCCCTCGGCCAACTCTAACGACATCATCCCCTCTCAAGCCCTCTGCGACTCCCTAGCTTCATTCTTCCACAACAAAATTGCAGACATCCACAACAGCTTCGACAACCAACCCGGAGACCAACGCACCCAACCATCTGCTGGACCTTCACCCCCCTCAAACATCCTCAATGACTGGAACACAATCTCCACTGAGGATACCATCCGCCTGATGAACTCCATCCACTCAGGTTCCCCCACAGACCCATGCCCCCACCACATCTTCAACAAAGCAGACTCCATCATAGCACCGCACCTCCGAGACGTCATCAACTGCTCCTTCAAATCCGCCACCTTCCCGGAAAGCTGGAAACACGCTGAACTCTGCGCCCTCCTGAAGAAACCCACAGCTGACCCCACCGAACTCAAAAACTACCGCCCTATCTCACTCCTTCCATTCCCGGCCAAAGTCATCGAGAAAGCTGTCAACAACCAGCTCGCCGCCTTCCTCGAAGCCAACAAATCCCTCGACTCCTCACAGTCCGGCTTCCGAGCAAAACACAGCACTGAGACCGCCCTCATCGCAGCAACAGACGACATTCGAACCCTATTGGACAATGGAGACACAGTCGCCCTCATCCTCCTCGACCTCTCCGCAGCCTTTGACACAGTCTGCCATAGCACCCTTCTACAGCGACTCAGAAACATCGGAATCCAAGGAAAAGCACTGGAATGGATCACCTCGTTCCTCACCGGAAGAACCCAGAAAGTCCGCCTCCCACCATTCAAGTCAGAGGCCACTGAAGTCATCTGCGGCGTACCACAAGGATCTTCACTCAGCCCCACCCTTTTCAACGTATACATGAGCCCCCTCGCGGCCATCGCCCGCCAACACAACCTAAACATCATCTCCTACGCGGATGACACTCAACTGATCCTATCACTCACCAATGACCCTAGCACCGCCAAAACCAACCTACATGAAGGAATGAAAGAAGTAGCCGAATGGATGAAACACAGCCGTCTGAAACTGAACTCTGATAAAACAGAAGTCCTCATCTTAGGTTCCTCCCCCTCCGCATGGGACGACTCTTGGTGGCCAGAAGCCCTTGGAAAAGCACCCATCCCGACGGACCACGCACGGAACCTGGGCGTCATCCTGGATTCCTCACTTTCAATGAACAGACAAGTCAACGCCGTCTCCTCATCCTGCTTCAACATTCTTCGCATGCTCAAAAAAACATTTCGTTGGATCCCCACCGAAACTAGGAAAACGGTCACCCACGCACTGGTCACGAGCCGCCTGGACTACGGAAACACCCTATACGCCGGGACTACCGCTAAACTCCAGAAAAAACTCCAACGAATCCAAAACGCCTCTGCCAGGCTCATATTAGACATCCCGCGCAAAGAACATATCTCTGGTCACCTGAAAAACCTCCACTGGCTTCCCGTCAATAAGAGGATCACTTTCCGGCTCCTAACACACGCACACAAAGCACTCTACGAAATCGGACCAGAATGCCTCAACTCACGACTGTCCTTCTACACCCCCTCCCGCCAGCTTCGATCTTCCACCCAAGCCCTCGCCACTGTACCTCGCATCAACAAGACCAACATGGGAGGTAGATCCTTCTCCTACCTGGCAGCTAAAACCTGGAACTCTCTTCCCACTTACCTTCGCCTTACCCAGAACCACCTAGCATTCAGAAAGCAACTTAAAACGTGGATATTTGACAAGTAACTCCCCACCCCTTCTTAAGCGCCTTGAGACCCTCTGGGTATGTAGTGCGCTATATAAATCCTTTGACTTGACTTGACTTGACCCATCACCCGAACCTAATACCTTAGCTGTTATGGATTGCTTTATGTCACGTTTTTTTCTTTCCACTCCTGCATTACCCTCAGGATGGAAGGGACTAGAATACCGCAATGCAACGCCCAAGCTGACCATGGCCTCCTTGTAAGCTCGAGAGCTAAACGCAGGACCCTGGTCAGAATGTGCGTGCCAATTGCGTATGTGCCGATAAAGACTCGCAAATCCTTTATAACAGTCCTGGCGTCAGCCGAGCGCTGAGGCCAAATCCAAATGAATCTTGTCCTAGTAGTTGTGGGAACGCATTTGTCCATTGTGACGTTTGCGTGTAGATAGTCTAATGCTGTCTAACAATGGTATCTGGACTGGGCTGGCAACACTGTAGTCAGGTATCTGGTGGTCTTCAAAACTATGATCTCTGTAACAGGTATCACAGTTTATTCCAAAATTGTAAACATCTACGCTCATTGCTTGCCACCAGTACATCTCCTCTAATTCTACTAGAGATTCCAAGATCCCTCTCCCATATGTGCTTCTTGAACAAAAGCAAATCCCCACTTCCTGTTTGGAAATACTCTGTCCCCCACTCCAGGGATTCGAGCAAAAGGAACGGAGTTCGCATCAATGATGTATGTAAAAGAGTGTGGATAGTTCATATGTAGGGCTGCATTGCTGCCTGTCATTGAGGCTTTTACTGCTAGCAGCGTTTCACCATCTATCGTTGTTATAGAACGTTTTATTGTAGCTACGGAAGCAGGTTGTACAGCTGCCTTCGCGGCCTTATCAGCCAATTAATTCCCTCCAACGTGAACGCCATAATGTTGATGACTCATTGTATGAATCACGTGAGCCTTTGGTAGTTCTTTCTGCAAAAGAACTACTTGTTCCCAAAGCATTTTGTGCTTGATTGTGTTACCTTTTTTATTTTTGAAACCGTTTTGAACCCATGTCTGCAAACATTCATTGTAATTCCTGACGCAGCTATACGAATCGCACACTATTAGTGTGGAGAATTCACGATCTGTATTTTCCAGCGCCATCTTGAAAGCCTGTATTTCAGCTCGCTGAGCTGTATAGTCTTCGAGTGATTGAGTTTTTGTGACCATAGGTCTGAATTTGCCTTCGCGCCAGCGACCTTTCAATCAATCAATCAATCAAAAACATTTATATAGCGCACTACTCACCCAGAGGGTCTCAAGGCGCTTGGGGGAGGGGGGTCCGCTACTGCTCGAACAGCCAGGTCTTGGGCTGCTTCCTGAAGGCGAGGTGGTCTTGGGTCAGGCTGAGGTGGGTCGGGAGGGAGTTCCAGGTCTTGGCGGCCGGGAAGGAGAAGGGCCTTCCTCCTGTGGTGGCTCTTCGGATGCGGGGGACGGCGGCGAGGGCGTGGCTGGTCGATCGAAGCTGGCGAGTGGGAGTGTAGAAGTTGAGGCGGCTGTTGAGGTATCCTGGGCCTTGGTTGTGTAGGGCTTTGTGTACGTGGGCGAGGAGACGGAAGGTGATTCTTTTGTTGACCGGGAGCCAGTGCAGGTCTCTCAGGTGTCCGGAGATGTGGCTGTGTCGGGGGATTCGAGGATGAGTCTTGCTGAGGCGTTCTGGATCCGCTGGAGTCTCTTCTGGAGCTTGGCGGTGGTTCCGGCGTAGAGGGCGTTGCAGTAGTCCAGACGGCTGGTGACGAGGGCCTGGGTGAACGTCTTCCTGGTCTCGGTGGGGATCCACCGGAAGATCTTGCGTAGCATGCGTAGGATGTTGAAGCAAGACGAGAAGACGGCGTTGACTTGTCTGGTCATGAAGAGGGAGGAGTCCAGGATGAAGCCTAGGTTGCGTGCGTGGTCTGTTGGTTTGGGTGCGCTGCCCAAGGCGGGGGGCCACCAGGAGTCGTCCCAGGCGGAGGGCGAGGAGCCCAGGATGAGAACTTCCGTCTTGTGTGAGTTCAGTTTCAGGCGGCTGTTCATCATCCACTCGGCTACGTCTTTCATCCCTTCGTGTAGGTTGGTTCTGGCGGTGGCGGGTCGTTGGTGGGGGAGAGGATCAGCTGTGTGTCGTCGGCGTAGGAGATGATGTTGAGGTTGCGTTGGTGTGCGATGGCCGCCAGGGGGCTCATGTAGACATTGAAGAGGGTGGGGCTGAGCAAGGAGCCTTGAGGAACGCCGCAGATGACTTCGGTGGCTTCTGATCTGAACGGGGGTAGGCGGACTCTCTGTGTCCTTCCGGCGAGAAAGGAGATGATCCATTCTAGTGCCTTCTCCTGGATTCCGATGTTGCTGAGGCGCTGCACTAGGGTGGGGTGGCAGACAGTGTCGAACGCCGCGGAGAGGTCCAGGAGGATGAGGGCCGCTGTATCCCCGTTGTCCAGCAGGGCTCGGATGTCGTCCGTGGCTGCGATGAGGGCGGTTTCGGTGCTGTGGTTGGCCCGGAAGCCAGACTGCGAGAGGTCGAGGGATCCGTTCGTCTCGAGAAAGGCGGCCAGCTGCTTGTCGACGGTCTTCTCGATGACTTTGGCCGGAAACGGGAGGAGCGAGATGGGGCGGTAGTTTTTGAGTTCGGTGGGGTCCGCTGATGGTTTCTTCAGTAGAGCGCTGAGTTTGGCGTGCTTCCAGCTCTCTGGGAAGGTGGCGGAGTCAAAGGAGATGTTGATGATGTCCCGCAGATGGGGTGCGATGACAGCGTCGGCTTTGTTGAAGACGTGGTGAGGGCAGGGGTCGGTTGGAGATCCGGAGTGGATGGAGTTTATCGTACGGATGGTGTCTTCGGTGCTGATCGGGGTCCAGGTACAGACGGTGGTGGTGGGTGGCGTTGGTGTGGTCGTGGTGTGCGTCAGTTGTGTGCTGAAGCTGTTGTGTATGTCTGCGATCTTGTTGTGGAAGTAGGAGGCGAGGGAGTTGCAGAGGTCTTGAGATGGGGTGATGTTGTTGTTTCCGGCGTTGGGGTAGGAGAGCTCTTTGATGATGTTGAAGAGTTCCTTGCTGTTGTGTGCGTTGTTGTCCAGTCGTGCCTTGAATGCGGTTTTCTTGGTGGCGTGGATCAGTTGGTGGTGTTTTCGGGTGGCGAGCTTGAGGGTGGGCATGTTGTCTGGTGTCGGGTCTTTGCGCCATGCTTTCTCGAGGGCTCGGCAGTTCTTCTTGGAGCTCTTGAGTTCGTCGGTGAACCAGGGTGCTTTCTTGCTGCCGGGTCTGCTGGGAGGGGTCCTCAGTGGGGCGAGGTCGTCTGCGCAGTTGCTGATCCACTTCGTGAGGTTGTTGGCAGCCTGGCTGAGGTTCGCTGAGCTGGTGGGTGGGTGCTGGCTCAGGGATGCGGCGAGCTGGTCGGCTGTGATCTTGTTCCAGCTTCTGCTTGCAACCTGTTGCTGGTGGTGGTGGATCGTGGTTCTTCTGAAGCTGAAGTGGACGCAACTGTGGTCCATCCAGTGGAGTCCGGTGGCGTGGCTGAAGACGATGTCCATGCTGGATGAGAAGACGGCGTCGAGTGTGTGTCCGGCGTAGTGGGTGGGGGTAGTCACCAGCTGCTTGAGACCGAGGTTGGCGCGGTTGTCCAGCAGGGTGGCGGTGTTGCGGTCGTTGTTGTTCTCCAAGTGGAAGTTGAGGTCCCCGTGGAGGATGTAGTCAGCGGAGGGGAGGGCGTGCGGGCTGATGAAGTCGGCGATGTCTTCTCTGAATTGTGTGCGAGGTCCCGGGGGTCTGTAGATGAGGGTGCCTCTGAGGGTGGTCTTGGGGTCGGTGTGGATCTGGAAGTGCAGGTGTTCGGCGGTTGTGAGGGTGTCGTCGTTGTTGGTCGTGATGCGGATGGTGTTCCTGTGGAGGATGGCGATGCCTCCTCCCGTCTGGTTGGTGCGGTCCCTCCGGGTGATCTTGTATCCGTCCGGGATGGCGATGGCGATGTCGGGCGCTGAGGAGGCGTTCATCCAGGTTTCCGTGAGGAAGGCAACGTCTGGCGATGTGGTGTCAAGGAGGTTCCAGAGTTCGATGGTGTGTCTGTGGACGGAGCGGGTGTTGAGCAGGATGCACTTCAGGTGGTTGCTGCTGGAGTTCGGTTTGTTGGGTGCTGGTGTAGTGCAGGTCCGGTTGCAGCTGAACTTGCAGGAGTGGCAGCTGAAGGGTCCGTGGGTGCGTCTCGGAGTGGCTCAGTAGCATCCCGGGGATCGACCGGTGTTGAGTGCGTTGAGTTCGGTGTCGTCGTAGGTCCGGCGGGTGGGCTGGTGTCTGCAGGGTCCAGGGGTCCTGGCACTGGGTGCGGTCCAGGCGCGGACGGGCACAGACGGGCTTACCTTCGGCGCACAATCGGCGCGCCCGCTGCGCGTCAACGCTGCACGTGCGCACGGTCGCCATTTATGGCGAAGTGCGAGGGAGGGAGGAGCAGCTGGGAGGCGGGAGCGGGGAGGTCACAGAAGGAAAAGGGGGCGTGTCCACTCGCACGGCGGCGGGAAGCGGGGCGGGTGGGCTCTGGGGGCACTACAGGCAAACACAGCACAGGAGGGCACAAAAAGACAAAATAAAAGGGGCAGAATGTCTGAAATAGGTAACAGGGAAACAAATAATTACAGAGAATACACTGGTAGGGCAGGCAACTACACCGAGCGACGGTGGGGGGCGTGGTCAGCAGGCAGACTCAGCGAGGCTGAGGGAAGCGGCAGGCGGGGAGCACACGCTACAGCTGGTGGCCGTGCGGCGCAGGGGTGTCCTAAGAATAGGTCACACTCACCTGTGCCGCACGGTCGCCATTTATGGCCAAGTGCGAGGGAGGGAGGAGCAGCTGGGAGGCGGGAGCGGGGAGGGCAAGGAAGGAAAAGGGGGCGTGTCCGCTCTCACGGCAGCGGGAAGCGGGGCGGGTGGGCGCTGGGGGCACTACAGGCAAACACAGCACAGGGGGGCACAAAAAGACAAAACAAAAGGGGCAGAATGTCTGAAATAGGTAACAGGGAAACAAATAATTACAGAGAATACACTGGTAGCGCAGGCGGCTACACCGAGCGACGGCTGGGAGCGTGGTCAGCAGGCAGACTCAGCAAGGCTGAGGGAAGCGGCAGGCGGGGAGCACACGCTACAGCTGGTGGCCGTGCGGCGCGGGGGTGTCCTAAGAATAGGTCACCTTTAACAATCGCGCACGCAGCACTTTAGGCTTGTTTACCCCCAATTGCCAGCTGTGCTGATCCGTCTGTATAAATTATACAGCCGTAATGTTCTGGAGGTAGAATCTCAGTCGGCAGAGGACATTCGTATTCGTATTGTAGGAATTCTTGTGTCTTTAAGTAGGAGTCAAACACGTATTCAACGTCTGTTGCAGCAAGAGAGTTAACCCATTGTATCCATCTCGTATGTAAAGCTTTAGCATTGGGAATGCTTGCTTTTGTCACTGTCTCTAAGGCAGGTACAGTTGTAACGATCATTATACGTTTACCCTGCGCAAGAGCTCTCTCTTTTGCTACTGCAGTTTGAACCGCTGTCAGAATTTTCTATGTTGAAGAGAATTTCATTTCAGCTTGTATGTACAAGTGTGATTTGTATGCAATTGGTACCTTTTCACCTTCATTAAAGGTCAGGTATGTGAATCCGCATTTCCCTGGGATGACACGGATCACCAGATTGCGCACATTTTCGCGTGTATCTAAATGTGTTTTCGCTGTTTGTACTGAACGTAAAATTTCAGTGTGTTTTTGAGTCCAATTAGTTGGTTTGAAATGAGGTTTGATTCGTTTGTAGAGAGGTTTAACCTTTTCTGCGTAATTCAGAACGTAAGTTCTTCCAAAATTCAGGAAACCTAGAATTGACTGTAAGTTTTTCAGTGTCTTTGGAGGTTGGAGCAGCGCACATTTCTCTAGAAAGTTTGCCGCCAGGCTTTTTCCCTCACTTGATAACTCGTATCCCAAGAATAGGACATTGAGGTGGGCAATTCGTGATTTCTTAAAATTGAATTTATACCCTTCAGAAGCAAACCCAAGTATTATGGTGTTCACTCTTTTCAAGTGTACGTCCAAGTCGTCGTCTGTAAGATAGATGTCATCGACATAAGATAATGCCTCATCATCATACATTTGTAGTAACTCTGTTACTCTGGCTGAAAATAACCCTGGACTATTCTTGAATCCCTGGGGGAGACGGCAAAATTGTCGCTGTGTCCCCAAGATTGACAAATCGGTCAAATGCCTGCTTTCTGGTGCGATGTTTTGACAGAAAAACCCATTTGAAATATCTAATGTGGTTTTATATTTTTTGCGCACAATGTTATTCATCAGTGCTGCACTGTGTGCATTTTGTACTGCAAATGTTTTGCAACATGAGTTTAGGTGTCTGTAGTCCAAAACTAGACGATATGAATTGTCTGGCTTGGAGACAGGAAACAAAGGATTATTCATAGATGAGGTGCATGTTTCAATCACCCCTTGATATTCAAGTTGATCTAAGATCTCCCTGACTTGTTTCTTAGCTTCTTGCTTGACTGGATACTGCCTCTGAGCAGTAGGTTGATTTTTTAACTGAATTTTGTGGTGAGGAGAATCCTCATCCCATCCTACGTCATTTGTATATAATGCTGGAGCTTGAGCTACTGCCCATTTCCTGGCATATGTGTGTTTTTTATGAATTGAAATGTGATTTGAGAAGGCTGGCATAATTATCTCTGCACCGTGTGGGCACTCCCTAACAACTGCAGGTGGCCAGTCTTGCTCAGCTAGAAGTATGTCATAACACTTGGAAAGCTTGTCCCAAAAGAGAGCTTTTATTTTCCTAGTTATGTCCCCCTCTATCCGGAGTGTTACTTCATATAACTTGTGGGGTACACTAACTCTGGTGTCGGCAATTTCAACTTGAATGAATTCATTCAAGTCCACTGTCTCCAGATGATCCATCAGGATCTTGCGAACTTTGGTCACTTCTGCTGCGCTGTCCAGCATTGTCTGAGCCCATTCCCCGTTCTTGAGCTGTGTCCTCAAGATCCTCGGCATGTTTGATTTTTATGTTTGCTACCTTCTTTTTGGTAAATTGAGCTTTCTTGCTCTGGTGAACGATTTATTGTCTTTGGACTTGACGCGTTCTTCTTTATGTTCTGTCTGTCCACTTCTTTCCGATTTCTGCAAGGAAGTCTGAAAAGATTGAGAGGGACGTGTGTCATTATCTTGATATCTATCAGGTTTTCTTAAAGTATCCCTATTTCTAAAGTTATACCTTTTTTCAGAGGGCTCCCTTTGGGGAGATCTATCCCCCGTTCAGGAGACCTAACTCTCCTTTGGGGAGACTTTCCTCTGGACTGAGAACGCTTCTCTCTAGGAAGTGTCTGTTTAGTATTTTCCCACTTCTTCTTAGGAGTAGTGAGGTTATTTTTGATAAATGTTTTTTCAGGACTCTCAGTTAGGTGGGGGTTTTAATGGTTTCCCACCCAAACTATCTCTACCTAGTTCTTCATTTGATTTTTCAATAATTCTTGCAAGCTCATATGGTTGGTCTGCTATGTCTGTTTCTTTTACCTTTTGGCGGATTGCCACTGATGCTGCTTCACCTTTAATGTTTGCTAGTAATATAGCCGCGACCTGTTTGAACTCTTTTAGCAGTTTCATACCAAGATTTAAAGCAGGTTCTGGTCCATATTAATTTTGAATCTGTCTTAGGACGTCTGGTATTACCGCCATAGACGGAACACCATGTGTTTTAGTGTAGATTGAAGCAAAGACTGTACCCCAAGTGTCACAGTCCTCTACATGTGCTAACCAAAACGGAATTTGTTCTCGTTTTGCTGGTAGTTTACCAATGACTGATTGCATGGTCTGTGGTGTAATTTTATTTGTGTTCCCCTGGTGAGGGGTGTGCTGTGGAATTCTTACAGCTGGTTGGACTGTTAATGTCCGCATGACATATTGAACCAATTGTCTATGTATTTTAATTAACTGTTTTAGCTGATCTAACAATTCTGCATCCAACATCCTTTCAATGTTTGGATGTGGTGTATAGCTGGCTAGTACCGGCCATGTTGCTCCTACCTAGTGGACCGAGCCTGGTAATGTGATTTTGATGTTGTAGGGCGCCTTTAAACCAGAGCTGATGCTCTTGGTAAGTTCGTGGAATTTTAACGTCCTCGAAAGGAACGTATTCCTCTGGAGATTCCTCTACTTTATAGTATTGGAACTCATGTGTTCCTGCATCTGCTGCAGGAAATTGAATCCATGAATAGAATACCTCTATCTGCCGATATTCATGTGCCTCTACGACAAAGATTACTTTACCACCTCTAGGTGATACCCCAATATTTATGAGTCTGAAAGTTACACTTTTTCTTACATTTGCAGGGATGATTGCAATATCCCGGTCATTTTCTAGCAGATCATCTAGAACTGCTTGGGCTGCTGCTGCAGCTTTTTCTCTTTCTCTATCCTCTTCACTGCCTGACATTTTGTCCGAAAGTTTGCAGAGCAAGTTTCAAGGAAACAGAGATTAGGTGCACAATATTTTGGAACACTGTATCCTTCAAAGTTGAATAAACCAAAAACTAATGCATAGGATTTTTCGTCTTACTCAGTTCTGGCGGATATTAACCTTTACCCACTCCAGACGTCTTTTGGAGTATTTACGGGAAAAAGGGGTCTGTGTGAAAAGCACGACATAGTTACTCTAGTATCTAGCGTTAAATTATCGCCTTACCAAACATTGGGCGCCATGTAGTGTAGTTCCTATATTCCCAATAGGCTCTGCGCATTGGAATAATATATACTGCAGCTTAGACGTAGGACTGTGGTCAACTAGGTCTCTGCCGAATATATTAAACTTAATTGTGTGAGCCAGCTAGCTCAGAGGTCACTAGAAACTTTCTCGAAAGTACAAGAAGGGATTAGTCTCTGAGAACCATATAACATGACAACTTTGTTTCCTTAGAATGAAACGTATCTCTAGAGTCGCGGAAACAATAGATAACTATTTTACTCAGTCAATCGTGCATGCTTAGTTTCACCAGAGTTGCTGAGAAAGTAGAGAGACAGGCGTTTTCAATAAAAGGTATTTATTGACCAGTCTTCTATCTCAAGCATGAGAAATGTACTGCTACAATAGTAGTGCTGGTTATAAAGTACAAGGCATATAATACGAACAGTATTATAAAGTAGTACTGTAAAAGCATGATATGGTTACCAAGCCATAAGTTGCTTAAAATATATAAAATGCATAAAATACATACAGTGATAAATGAATGGCTAAAAGGTACTCAACTGGTGCTTCTAAAATACGCCTACCCCAGTGTACCTGACCTAAGCATAGCACAAGGGAAGAAGTAAGTGAGGAGTAGTTTAAGTTTAGTAATCTCTTTGCCGAGAATCTGCCAAGAGTCTAATCAAGAATTCTCTAAGGGTCTAATCAGCTCGGTACCTTGGTTTAGAATGAAGGAGGTCTTGTATCTCTCTCTCAGGACTTGATTTCCCAGCAACCCGCAAGGGTAAGCCGGAAACACAGGGGCTGGATTTCTCAGCAGGAGAAAAGGCAGAGTCTCTCAGTGCGTCAGCTGGAGAGTCAGCTTCCTTCGGCACTTGCTGCTGCAGGGCGTTAGCAAGTAGTTAGTCGATCTGCTCCAAAACCACTGTGTGTTTTACTGAGCAAATGAAGGCATATTTATAACTTGAAGGTGCCGAGTTTGACGTATTATTGGACTTAATAACGTTACTCAAGACTCAATTCCTAGAAAACTCCAGGATTTCTTGGATAACTTAATATTCAAGCAGGAGGAAGATCCTAGCTGATGAAGGCGGGTTTTTCCAAAAAATCGTTGTGGATTCTTGGAACTTAGTGGAAGTAGCCATGCCGTATTAGGGCTGCAAGGCTCAGTCTAAATATGGTAATGATTTCTATGCCTATATAAGGATTGGGTAAAGTATACCTATATAAGGGCATGAATCGGGAAAATGACACTAGGGTCCTAGATTAGTTTACAACAGAACTTGAAGAAAAATCCAGATACGTTGCAACCTTTTCTACGCATATTGGTTTGTTTTGCTACAAGCGATTGCGTTTTGGTAGATCCTCTGCTGCAGAACTTTTCCAAGTCGTCATTTGACTTATCATATACTTTGTAGTAAATGCATTTAACTATAGTGATATATTGGTATCGTGGGGCTGCACAGAAAGAGCATTACAAAGCTCTTATGCAAGTATGTTGTTTGCTGAATGATGCAGCCTTAACTCTGAATGCTGACAAATGTGAATTCCTCAAGAAAAGCTTGAAATTCTTCAGCCATGTCTTTTGTGATGCGGGTAGGAAACCTGATCCATCTAGAGTACAAGCATTGTCTAGTGCAAATCCCCCAAAAGGTATTTCTATGATACAGTCATTTCTTGGAACTGTCAATTACTGTTCTAGATACATACAAGACTTTGCAATGGTCATTGCACCAGAACTAACCACAAAGTATGTATCTTTCATTGGTCACGTGAGTGTGAGAAGAGCGTCCAAAAATTCAAAAAAGCCATTGAGAGCGCCATTGAAATGCCCGACTTTGATCCCAAACTCCATACAGAGGTTGTAGTTGGTGCTAGCCCTGTCGGGTTAGGCGCAATCCTTGCACAGCACAAGGGACCGCCAAATGCCTGGAGACATATCATGGTACATGCCAATAAGAGCCAGTCACAAACTGAACATGCTTACTCACACCCTGAGAAAGAAAGTGTGGCACTGGTTTGGGCTTGTGAATAATTTCCATGTGTTTGTGTATGGAAAGCACTTCACATTAGTGGCTGATCACCAAGCATTGTTGATGGTATTTGGCAATCCCACAGCAAAAATGCCTCCTAGAATTGAGCATTGGGGTTTGAGGTCACAAGAATTACAACTGAACGATTCTTCATCGTCCAGGGAAAGATCATAAACTGGCTGATTATGCCCTGGTACCCCATCTAAGACAGTGGCGGATTACATCAAATTTATTGTGAAATCAAGTACACCAACTGCCATGTCTTTAGAGCAAATTGCCACTGCCACGAGCCAAGGTAGTGGCATGTCAAGATTAAAAGTTGTGGAACCAGTATTCTAGACCTCTCACTAATGACAGCGAGTATATAAAGTTCAGAAATGTGAGATGAACTTTCAGTAACACAGCAAGGCCTCATTCTGCAAAGTACACGGATTGTTATTCACCAAAGTCTCTGACAACGAGTAGTCGAATTTGCCCAAGAAGGAGATCGAGGAATAGTTGCCACTAAGAGAGCTCTCCGTGATCGAGTCTGGTTTCCGTATCTTGTTGAAAGGGTCGAAAAAGAATTGAAGACTTGTCACAAATGCAACTGTCTTTCATCTCAAGTTATTCAGCAACCTTTGATTGTGTCAGAATTGCCCCATCATGCTTGGGAGAGAATTGCAATTGATTGTTTATGGCCCTCTGGATAATGGACATTATCTTCTAGTTATTGTTGATCAATACTCCCATTTTCCATTGCAGAAGACCTTTCATCCACTACACATGAGCAGGGTTATTCAAAACCCAGATTGCATCTTTGCGACATGACTTGTACCTGCAATCTTAAAATCTGACAACGACCCACCTTTTATTAGGTCTAAATCATCTAAATATAAAGCATCAAAAAGCAGTCCCCTTTGACCCCAGGCCAATGGTCTGGTAGAACGCCTCATGAGTACTCTAAAGAAAGCTCTTCAGCATTCTGCATTGGGGAAGCTCGACCTCGAAGGTGTTTTGAACACTATTCTTTGATGTTAGTGTTTGACCCCCTCACTCAACCTCAGAGGAAACCCCTGCAATTATCATGTTTGGAAGAGTCATGACAACAAAGCTTTCCCAATGGGAGGGGCTGGGTGTGACATGGGATACATTTGCATTCATCTGCATGCTGATAGTCTTCTTGGGCTGGGAGAGAGGTGATTCACACTTACATTTGAATAGGTTGTGTTCTGTCTTCACTCAAATGGCTGATTTACCCCATACTGATCGTCCGGAGCCAGGAATGGGCTGCAAGGGACTGTTGCACACTTCTGAGGGTTCATTTGAAGTCACCCATTCATCAAAGACATTTTTGAGTATATGTACTGGAGCTCTGATCCCATGTTTTTAGACGCTGCTTGGGACTTGTAGCCAAACACTGTTGTCTCTACAAACTGCTCATTGCCATGAGGACTGCTGTGCTGCCTGGAGCAACCACCATTTCGACTAACTGTCTTGTTGTGTTGACCTGCTGCTGCAGGAGGAACTGCCAATCTGCAACCTAACTGTATGTGCTGTCTGCTACCTGCCACCTCCTTTTGTGCCCCGAAGTGCTCTCCAAGGGTTTGTTTGCTTGCCCCCTGTTGTCTTGAGATCTCAGGGCCATCAAAGACCTTGTTACCTCTTTTCTCCAAGACTACTGCTGGGTGAGCCTATTTTACAAGGGCTAGCATGTCGCCAGTGCTCCCTTCTGCACCAAGGTAAAACTTTGTGCATTACAGGACAGTGCACCATGAGCCTACAGTGCAGCGCTCTGACCAGTGGATGCCTTTGTGCATTCTAAGGAAGTGCTCCATGTTTTACAAACCAGCATGTGGTGAGTGTTGTTTCACCTGGAGGCATAACCAGAAAAACGAACACGTCCTTGAGCCAGCGTGCTCACTGCAGCTGAATTGTATTGTGAACCTCACCCCCGGAGTCTGGCAGGATATCACCACCGTCAGATGCCACCAAGAACAAACTAGTGTGGCCCCTCTGGTCGTGAGACTCGAGGAACAGCCCCCTGAAGACTTGCTCCGAGGTCATACAGTGCTGCGTCCAAGGCTGCAAAGCTACAGGAGCTGCACACAGCCTTCAAGGCAGGCCTTTCAACGACACGTTGTTCTGTAACATGTGGCGGGCCAGCATTCTGAGACTCATTCCAGCCAGCCTTGCTCTCTGGTTTTAACGCGTATACTGTACGAAGCTCTCAACGTCGGGTCCCAGTCCCGAGATATGACAACATTGTTAGCAAGTTACAGATGCTCTGCGGACAGTGACCCTGCACCCACAAAGGTACTGTGAGGCGGGTTGGGTCCAGAAGAGTGGTAAAGCCGCCCTGCTCTCCTTCACGGGTGGCTTGGTTTCCCTTGGGCAAGGAGCGCGATTCAAGCAGCCCCAAAGGGCTCCGGACTCGCCAGAGCGTGAGGGGCATTTCTTGTTCAGCATTGTCTCTGCTCTGGAGATGACCGCAAGAATGGCGCAGGGCCGTCCATAGAGGAGAACTGCTGGAAGACTCAAGCTCAATTACTGTTTAGCGTTTAGTAGGTGCTCCTGTGCCGTACGTTTGGTTTCTAAATGCAATCACTTCAACCACGTTCACTACAGTTACCATATGAAGTGTAGTAGGAGCGCAGGTGCGCAGTGACCTATGTTTTCATAGTAATGTGTGTTTTTCTCTGTCAAACCTGCATTATTTGCACTAACGGTGTGATTTGAGCATCGTCAGTTATGCGGACGACACACAACTAGTCGTCTCCCTATCCCATCCTAGTCAACAACCTGCGGACTTATTCAACTGCTTGACGCAGATACAAGGGTGGATGAACAACTCAGCCTTAAAGCTGAATTGTTCAAAGACGGACATTCTCCTTCTGGGTCAGAAAGGACTCACCTTTCCCCTGAATATCTGGCCACCTTGTCTGGGTCCCCCCCCAGACCCAAAACAGGAAGTAAAAAGCCTGGGAGTATGGATCGAAACCGATCTCTCATTCACCACGCAGGCCAAAAAAGTAGCCGGTACTTGTTTCGGACTACTGAAATCTATGAGAAAGATCCTGCCCCTACTTCCACCCACATCGCAAAGACTTCTCATCCAAGGCCTCATACTTTCCAGGCTCGAATATAGTAACACAATCTACCTGGGCGCACCTGAAGCAACTTTAAACAAACTTCAGAAAATCCAAAATGCGGCGGCCCGGATCCTCACTAACACCCCCGCCAGAGCTTCAGCCAAACCTGCTCTGAAGCTCCTCCACTGGCTCCCAGTGAGGGAACGAGTGATTTTCAAAGCCTTATGCCTGGCGCATAAGCTACTGCAGAATCAAGGTCCCCCTATTCTCAGGAAATTCATAAAACCTTACAAAGCCCCAAGATCCCTTCGATCGGACAAGGAGTCCCTTATCATCCTGCCCAGATTCAAGAAAGCCCGCTCGGGTGGAAGACGCTTCTCGGTCCACACCGCACGCTTCTGGAACGCTCTCCCCCGAGACTTGAGAAAAGAACCCAACTACTTACGTTTCAGGAAACGGCTTAAAGCTCACCTGTTCCCTTAATTTTAACTTTTTTCCATCTGAAACCTGTCGTCCCCCCTTTTCAGCCCCCGAACCCACAGATGTAGGGATCTTCAGCGCTGGGATACCCCAGGGTGACTACGCGCTCTATAAAAAAATGTAATAATAATAATAATTTAAGTCTTTTTGGTCTTGTTTGATGTACAATATGGAATTTATTTTTACATAATCCTGGGTGGATTCCCTTTTGTGGTTTACTCACTGTGTTGCTGCGCGAGTGTGTTGCACAAATGCTCTGCACATTGCCTCTTTAAACTAACCTGACTGCTCTGCGCCAAGGTACCAGAGGGTGAGCGCAGATTATCTCAGGTGTGTATCTGGCTTACCCTGACTAGAGTGTTGGATTCTGCCTGGCTTAGGTGCCTACCCTAGCCAACCAGAAACCCCATGTCCAACAGTGGTTCTTGTGAATCACTTGATTTCCCAGCATGTTCCTGCTGCAGGACCAGGTCAACACACTTTATGTAGGAGGTCTAGCCCCCATTTGTGTCTCAAAGGGAAGTGTGACTCTTTTTCCTAGAACGTACATTTTTTTCCCCTGAATTGTAACTGTTCACTTCTCCATATTATATCAATGCAGCTTTTTCAAGAAATATTTTCTTCATGTAATTTTCAATGTTTTTTCTATTTTGCAGAACAACAATCACATCTAGAAAGTATGAATGGGAAAGAAAGCCATATTGGTTCCGGAGGAAAGATGAATTTTACTCAAAATATCTACTTAAGGAAATGGTGCAGAATGCACATGAGGGAGAGACGCTTTGCTTGTAATGTGTGTGAGAAAGGATTTATCAATGAGACACTTCTTGTGAGGCACAAAAAAGCACACACCAGCCTCAGGCCCTATCCCTGCGAAACGTGTAAAAAGTGTTTCACTCAAAAGGCAACTTTTTTACAGCATCAAAGAACACACACTGGAGAGCGGCCTTATCACTGCACAGAGTGTTCAAAGCGCTTTTCTCATAAGTCGAACCTTGTACAGCATCAACGCATACACACAGGAGAGAGGCCTCATCATTGCACTGTGTGTTCCAAAACCTTTTCTCAGAAGATACACCTTGTACTGCATCAAAGAACACACACAGGAGAGAAGCCTTATCACTGCACTCTGTGTTCCAAGCGCTTTGTTGATAAGTCGACCCTTGTACGGCATCAAATTGAACACACAGGAGAGAGGCTTTATCACTGCTCTGTATGTGCAAAGAGCTTCACTCGAAAGAAAATTCTTCTTCAGCATCAACGCATACACACAGGAGAAAAGCCTTTTCGCTGCACCTTGTGTGAGAAGAGCTTCAATCAAAAAGCAAATCTACGAACGCACCAAAGAACACACACAGGAGAGAGACCTTATCACTGCAGCATGTGTGAGAAGAGCTTCAGTCAAAAGGCAACTCTACTAAAGCACAAACTAATACACACCAGAGCGAGACCTTATCACTGCACTGTGAAAAATGAAAGATGAGTTGACTCTGCCAGCATTCGAGCCTACCCTACAGATTTCACACATATCCCATCAAGAAACGCATCAACCCTTTCAAATGCCTCACCAATAGAAGGAAATCTTTAAAAATAACTCGGTACATTAATTTCTCTGTGTCTTATTTTCTTGCTTTCAATCTGTTACATTTCAAAGGTTCTAAAGCTATAGCGCTTACAGGCGATTCCTTGGAGGGAACTCCGCTACAGAGCAAGCACACTCCGTTTCCTTTTCTATTATGTACACTATCATGCTGGAAAGCACTGCGGCGTTGTTGCTTGGTATAATTCTTCTATTCTGATAATAAAAACAATAAACCAACTGCTTACCCGGAAAAGCATATATCTTGCTCTGGGCGCTTGCATTTGCTTGCTCTGCCTTTTGAGGCACTGTGGCGCGATAGCCCTGGATCTTTTGGAGGTGGCATGTCCCCCCCTGTGCACGGGGCTCGGGAGTGTAGTTGTGGCAGGTGTCTCATAAAGTACGCACAGACTGAGCCCGGATTACCAGCTCTCATCGCTTTAAAAGCTGCTCCTGTGCACGTGGCATGTGTGAGGAGAGTCCCTGGAGTCGGGAAGGGGCACGAAGCGCACGCGCGCTAAGGTGTGCTGTTGAGATATTGTGTGCTTCTTGAAGGCTAATCTTGCCAGTGCGGATTCAGCATTTCATCCTTCCACGACTGCCAACATGACTAATAAAGTCAGTCGGGTAGGCCAAGCAGCTGCCGATCAATCACTCAGTAACAGTCTGTGTGTGTGGCTGTGTGTATGTGTGTGTGTGTGTGTGTGTGTGTGTGTGGCTCTGTGTGCTTGTGTGTGGCTCTGTGTGTGTGTGTGAGTGTGGCTCTGTGTGTGTGTGTGTGTGGCTCTGTGTGTTTGTGTGGCTCTGTGTGTGTGTGTGGCTCTGTGTGTGCGTGTGGCGGCTCTGTGTGTGTGTGTGTGTGGCTCTGTGTGTGTGTGGCTCTGTGTGTCTGTGTGTGTGTGTCTGTGTGTGTGGGTGGCTGTGTGTGTGTGTGGCTCTGTGTGTGGTTCTGTGTGTGTGTGTGTGTGGCTGTGTGTGTGTGGCTCTGTGTGTGTGTGTGGCTATGTGTGTGTGTGTGGCCCTGTGTGTGTGTGAGTGTGGCTCTGTGTGTGTGTGTGTGTGTTAGGCTCTGTGTGTGTGTGTGGATCTCTGTGTGTGGCTCTGTGTGTGTGTGTGGCTCTATGTGCAAAGGCAATAGGTCTTGTATTTGTGGCAGATTAAGCTATTGGCATTGTAAATGACAATGCCATTTATTTATCTGTTTTCAAAACCAACACATAAATAAAAATGTTGTCATTTACTATGCCAATAGCTCTAACGTTTGCAAAGGCGAGACCGTTGTATTGTAAATGTTTGTTTATTCTTTTGCGGTCTGGAGTCCAATATTTATACCAATGCAAAAACCACAGTTGATGGACAGAATGCAGAACAATGTCATACATTCACCCCAGTACAGAGATCTGGGCCTAAATCCATCGTTTTTTTGCACTCCACACCACCCCAGTTCAGACATGGCCATATGCAAATCAGTCTGACCCTGTGCCTCATGGGAACAGTCCAGTCCGAACTGCCAAGCCATGCCTTCCCTGGACCGGAAACAAGCTTCCGAGGACCGGTTTCTGGCATTCCAGCCGTCTTCAGCCCGGCTTGCTTGAATCCAGTTGTGTGGCGAGCATGGGACTCAGCTCTGAGCATACCCATCCCACTCGGGGTGACAAATGCAAAAACCACAGTTGATGGACAGAATGCACAACAATGTCATACATTCATCCCAGTACAGAGATCTGGGCCTAAATCCATCGTTTTTTTGCACTCCACACCACCCCAGTTCAAAAGTGCAAAAAAACTATGGATTTAGGCCCAGATCTTTGTACTGGTTTGAATGTAAGACAGTGTTCTGCATTCTGTTCATCAACTGTGTTCTTTGAAATTTTCACCCCGAGTGGGCTGGATATGCTCAGACGTGAGTCCCAGGCTCTCTACATCACTGAATCAAGCTATCCAGGCTGAAGAAGGCTGATAGCCAGAAACCGTTCCTTGGATGCTTGATTCCGGTCTAGGAAAGACATGGCTTGGTAGTTCGGGCTGGACTGTTCCCATGAGGCAAGGCTGATTTGCATATAGCCATTGTCTGACCTAGGGTGGTGTGGAGTGCAATAAACCGATGGATTTAGGCCCAGATCTCTGTACTGGGGTGAATGTAAGACATTGTTCTGCAATCTGTCCATCAACTGTGTTCTTTGCAATATTTATACCTGGCGCCCACTAGTAGGAGTTTCTAGAGGCTTCCACCGCCATGACGTGTCAGGCATCCGCTTCCTCCTTGCCCTGGATCCAGCTTGTCTGGAGTCACAAAAGACCAGTGATAACTCCTTCGTGAGAGTGCTCATGCAGAGCCTTTGTGATAAGTGACAGCTGCTCCCCCTTGTTAAGTCAAAGAGGCCTATCCTGCCAACACCTCACTTCCAAATGAGCTGAGGAATACGGAAGCACTCAGCAAAGTCCAATGGCCATGCCTTGTTGCCAGTAAAGAAGTACTGCAAGATCAGAGAGGTTTGTTGTGATTTATTGTTTCCACAATTATTCACCTTTCTTGCGTCTGAGACGTAAAAATCCATTAATGACAGGCAGCCGTCATGTGTTTTGTCATAGAGGCTGCAGCAGGATATATAAAGTATCTTGCACAATTGTAATTACGACATAGGGATAAGAAATGCAGCAGTTAAGTCAACACCACCAGATAGAACAAGCAGAACACCGTTTTGATCCTGAAGGTTACCCTGTGAAGAGCCAAGTGCATCGGGTGAAATCCTAAAACAGATTTTGCCTGATAATCTGGCCATGCTAAGTTATTGCAACTTGCTGTAAAATCATACTACTCCCCGGATAAAGTCATTGTGAGCCAAAACAGCAGTATTCAAATCTATTAACATTTCAGAATGCTCAACTAGAGTGGCGTCTCAAGATTTAGGGATACTAGTATATAATGCGCAGAAGTCCAAGGTAACCAGTATGTTGCTATCAGTCTACTCACATTTCATACCCCCCCCCTGCTGCATACACCAGAAGCAACACTACAAACAACCCCCTCTCCTTTCGCCGCTTCAGCCGTGCCGTTTAAGGTTTGTTTTCTAACTTTAAAGCTGAGTGCGGCACTCGCTCTTCCCTAGACTCCACACACTTTTCATCTGTGTTGGACTTGGCCCTTTTGGCAGGTTCACCCCTGAACTGTTTGCCTTAAGCTCTGACATGGTGGTAGTGATTTTAGACCTCTGTGCACTTTAGCACTGTGGCCCAGTGTAGAGGGCGTGCGCTCTCTGAGTGCTGTGGTGAGATTGGCCTGCCCTCCCATAGGAATGCATGGGGGATATGTGTGTCCATGGTGATTCCTGGTATGAGAGGAGTGCAGGGTCGAGTTTAGTATGTATGAACTCGTGAGAATAAATGCTGCGCAATGGTGTGCACAGATTTATGGTGAGTGGTGGAGAAATGCCCCTTTTAGAGGTTGGCATTGCTGTGTGTCTGCCTGTCTTATTTGAATTGCATGTCTGGCTTGTGAGTGACAGGGGCTGGATGATGTGGTGGCTCCAGGAGACAGGGTGAGTCAGCCCAGTAATGAATAGAGAGATCTGCATGCATATGGGAGGGAGGAGTTGCACCTGGGACCTGAATCGGGATGTGCCTTCCCTCCTCAATGCTGGCTCTGCCCCCTGTGGTGCGTCTGATCACTGAGTCCCCACCTAACAAGAGGGAAGAGGAGGAGGGAAGAGGAGCCTGGTAAACAGAGTGCTCCAAAACCAGCTGCATCTGGTTTCCCGAGCCCAATGCTGTAACACAAAGGAAATTGTCCTTTAAATGTAGGGGCTGTGACCCCATGAAAGTGTTGTGCTTGTTCTTACTTTGGGAGGACACTCTGCCCGGAGGAACCGCCGCTGCGTGCTGGCCTGCCTGGCTGCACTTTGCTGGTGTCTCCCCAGCACCAAGGACTCACTTATTTCAGCCTTTTTGAGGACTTTTGTGGCCTAGCGCCTCGTGAGTGCTTTTATTGGGTCACCTAAGGGGAGAGGAGCAGGCTCTGCTGCAGCGCGAGGCTGCGAGGGAATCCTGGCGGGTGGAAAGCCCCCTTGAACTCCTTATTGAAGCAGAAGCCCACCCCGGAATATTCTTTATTGAAAGAGTGGGTGCCCACCTCGCACTGCCGCTGTTTCCACGTATTAGTACTCTTTTTAAAAACCGAAGCGGGAGCCCACCCCGCCGGTTCTGGCCCCCCACGTGAGGCGCCGCCGAACACACAGAGGATCTACAAGTGGGGCCACCGCGCTGCCCGTGGCGACCCAGAAGCCAGGCAGAGCGGCCTGGTTGTGGGCGGTGCGCTCCGCAAGAAGCAGAAAGCAGACAGGAGCCTACTCCGCGCTCCTGTGGAAAAAGGAGAAAGGAAGCGGATGGGAGCCTACCCCACACTCCTTGGACCAAAAGAAGAGAGAGACCCCCCCCCCGACCAGGTGAGGAGGGGCCCAGGGGTGTGAGAGAGACAAGGCATGTTGTCGGTGCCTGCCCCCACTCACCGGGACCCAGAGAAATCTGCCAGTGCGCCCCCAGTGAGTGAGGGGGGCTGAATGCACCACCGTGTTGGTGCCGCTCGAGGCACATTGTCTGTCTTATGGCATTTTCTCAACAGCGCCGCAGAAGCGGGCAGCTGCAACATTTTGAGCCCTTCTCCAGTCTAATCTTCAACGAGAGGCCCGTGCTCTTCCCCGCGTTGGCCTGATTTCGTTACAGTTGCCCCGCGTGACAGTGGGCAACTGCAACATTTGGGGCAGAGTTTATTTTCAGAATCCGAGGGCGGGACTACCATGTGCACTGTGCCCGTCCTCATTGCTTGTGGGGCATTGTTTTGGGCACCAGAGGCACAGTGAGTGCCAGGACTGCCGCTGCATTCCCACTGCTGCCCTGCGAAGCGCAGGCAGCTGCAACGTTTGGGCCCATTTATTTTGTTAGAGTCCCAGTGGGGGACAGAGAGTGTCAGTGCCCATCTTTTTGGATTTCACATCTGCCCAGCAAGTAGAGGGCAGCTGCCACGTTTAGGCCAGCATTCCTTTGGGGGCATCTCTGAATGAGGTAGAAGTGAGATGCACTCCTTTAGAGCCCCTGAGAAGGCTAGTTGGCCAGGGGGACGAATAGGTTTGTGGGACGCCAGGCCCTAAGGTGATTTAGGAGTATAAGGTCTATCCTAATGTGTTTATGCCTAAGGAGATAGTGTAATGTGTGTTTGCCCAAAGTGATGCAGACAGAATTTGTTTATTACAGGTGATAATGCTGAGGTCATTATGGTACCAGTAGTTACTGGTTCTTTCATTACTTATGTTTTACTTACCTGTTCTTATGGTTATGACCAGGGCGCGGTTGGCCTGGTCCTTTATATAATCCCCTGTAAATATTTACTAGTGCCAGTTGGCCCAGTGTATATGATGTGATTATGTTTCTAATGTGTTTATGACAATACAAAGGCTATTTTTTATATTACCTTGTATTGAGTTCCTTTTGTGGTGTGCCTAGGGTGTTGCTTTTGTGTCTATGTGTTGCGCTTTATACATTGCCTCGGGATAAGCCTAACTGCTCGTGCCAAGCTACCAAGAACAGAAGTTAAATATTAACATATTTTTGTGACATTTGTAATAAAGCTTGAAACATTGAGAGATCATATTTGAACCAGTTGTTGTTGAATGGTTGCACAGATTGATGCTGTGGTGGCGATGAGTGATGTTGTGGTGGCGACGAGTGATGCTGTGGCGTTCAGTGATGCTGTGGTAGCGCATAGTGATGTTGTTGTGCCCCTGAGTGATGCTGTGGTGATGTGATAGATAGAGTGAGTGCGACAGATAGATAGAGGGAGGGCGATAGATAGATAGAGGTAGGGCGATAGATAGATAGAGAGAGGGCAATAGAGGGAGTGCGATAGATAGAGGTAGTGCGATAGATAGAGGGAGGGAGGGCGATAGATAGAGGCAGGGAGGGCGATAGATGGAGTGAGGGAGGGCGATAGATGGAGTGAGGGAGGGCGATAGATAGATAGAGGGAGGGCGATAGATAGAGGGAGGGCGATAGATAGATAGAGGGCGGGCGATTGATAGATAGATAGATAGATAGATAGATAGATAGATAGATAGATAGATAGATAGATAGAAGGAGGGAGGGCGATAGATAGATAGATAGAGTGAGGGAGGGTGATAGATAGAGGGAGGGCGATAGATAGATAGAGGGAGGGCGATAGATAGATAGATAGATAGATAGATAGATAGAAGGAGGGAGGACGATAGATAGATAGATATATAGAGTGAGGGAGGGCGATAGAGTGAATGAGGCCGATAGAGTGAGTGAGGGTGATAGAGTGAGTGAGGGCGATAGAGTGAGTGAGGGCGATAGAGTGAGTGAGGGCGATAGAGTGAGTGAGGGCGGTAGAGTGAGTGAGGGCGGTAGAGTGAGTGGGGGAGGTAGAGTGAGGGCAGTAGAGTGAGGTGGTAGCGTGAGGGCGGTAGAGTGAGGGCGGTAGAGTGCTAGAGTGAGGGTGGTAGAATGGTAGAGTGAGGGCGGTAGAGTGAGGGCGTGAGGGCGGTAGAGTGGTAGAGTGAGGGTTGTAGAGTGAGGGCGGTAGAGTGGTAGAGTGAGGGCGGTAGAGTGGTAAAGTGAGAACGGTAAAGTGATGGCGGTAGAGTAAGGGCGGTAGAGCGGTAGAGTGAGGGCGGTAGAGTGAGGGCGGTAGAGTAAGGGCGGTAGAGCGGAAAGTGAGCTCTGTAGAGTGAGGGAGGTTGAGTGGTAGAGTGAGGGCAGTAGAGTGGTAGAGTGAGGGCGGTAGAGTGAGGGCGGTAGAGTGGTAGAGTGAGGGCGGTAGAGTGACGGCGGTAGAGTGGTAGAGCGAGGGCGGTAGAGTGAGGGCGGTAGAGTGGTACCGCCTCAACAGCCGCCTCAATTTCTACGCTCCCACACGCCAGCTTCGATCGTCCAGCCACGCCCTCGCCGCCGTCCCCCGGATCCGAAGAGCCACCACTGGAGGAAGGTCCTTCTCCTACCTGGCCGCCAAGACTTGGAACTCCCTCCCGACCCACCTCCGCCTGACCCAGGACCACCTCGCCTTCAGGAAACAGCTCAAGACCTGACTGTTCGAGCAGTAGCGGACCCTCCCTCCCCCAACGCCTTGAGACCCTCCGGGTGAGTAGTGCGCTATATAAATGCATTAATTGATTGATTGATTGAGTGAGGGTGGTAGAGCGGTAGAGTGAGTGCGGTAGATCGGTAGGGTGAGCCTTTTAGAGTGAGGGCGGTAGAGTGGTAGAGTGAGGGCGGTAGAGTGGTAGAGTGAGGGCGGTAGAGTGAGGGCGGTAGAATGAGGGCGGTAGATCGGTAGAGTGAGCCTTTTAGAGTGAGGGTGGTAGAGTGGTAGAGTGAGGGCGGTAGAGTGGTAGAGTGAGTTGGGTAGAGTGGTAGAGTGAGGGCGGTAGAGTGATGGCGGTAGAGTAAGGGCGGTAGAGCGGTAGAGTGAGGGCGGTAGAGTAAGGGCGGTAGAGCGGAAAGTGAGCTCGGTAGAGTGAGGGAGGTCGAGTGGTAGAGTGAGGGCAGTAGAGTGGTAGAGTGAGGGCGGTAGAGTGAGGGCGGTAGAGTGGTAGAGTGAGGGCGGTAGAGTGATGGCGGTAGAGTGGTAGAGCGAGGGCGGTAGAGTGAGGGCGGTAGAGTGGTACCGCCTCAACAGCCGCCTCAATTTCTACGCTCCCACACGCCAGCTTCGATCGTCCAGTCACGCCCTCGCCGCCGTCCCCCGGATCCGAAGAGCCACCACTGGAGGAAGGTCCTTCTCCTACGTGGCCGCCAAGACTTGGAACTCCCTCCCGACCCACCTCCGCCTGACCCAGGACCACCTCGCCTTCAGGAAACAGCTCAAGACCTGGCTGTTTGAGCAGTAGCGGACCCACCCTCCCCCAGCGCCTTGAGACCCTCCGGGTGAGTAGTGCGCTATATAAATGCATTGATTGATTGATTGATTGAGTGAGGGTGGTAGAGCGGTAGAGTGAGGGCGGTAGAGTGAGTGCGGTAGATCGGTAGAGTGAGCCTTTTAGAGTGAGGGCGGTAGAGTGGTAGAGGGCGGTAGAGTGGTAGAGTGAGGGCGGTAGAGTGAGGGCGGTAGATCGGTAGAGTGAGCCTTTTAGAGTGAGGGCGGTAGAGTGGTAGAGTGAGGGCGGTAGAGTGGTAGAGTGAGTTGGGTAGAGTGGTAGAGTGAGGGCGGTAGAGTGAGGGCGGTAGAGTGATAGAGTGAGGGCGGTAGAGTGAGGGCGGTAGAGTGGTAGAGTGAGGGCAGTAGAGTGAGGGCAGTAGAGTGAGGGCGGTAGAGTGGTAGAGTGAGGGCGGTAGAGTGAGGGCAGTAGTGTGAGGGCAGTAGTGTGAGGGCAGGAGAGTGGTAGAGTGAGAGTGGTAGAGTGAGTGCGGTAGAGCGGTAGAGTGAGGGCGGTAGAGTGAGGGCGGTAGAGTGAGGGCGGCAGAATGAGGGCGGCAGAGTGAGGGCGGCAGAGTGAGGGCGGTAGAGTGGTAGAGTGAGGGAGGTTGAGTGGTAGAGTGAGGGCGGTAGAGTGAGGGCGGTAGAGTGCGTGGCTGAAGGTGGCACGCAGCTCTCTGCTGCTGGCACATTCTCCTACTGAACTATCGTTCTAGTTTGGGAGTATTAGCATTTTTAATGCAGTTCTAAGCCATGCATGCTTCCCCTCTTGCGAGGTTTGGTCTGCCCAGGCCATATGCTGTAGGAATATGGAGACGAAAGTACAGTGTTTAGTTTTCAAATGTATCGCCTCGTCAGGGAGGTAGTAGGTGCTATATAAATAAAAAATAAAAAATGAAAGACTCTGGGACGGACCGGCTGACTGGTTACAGGTTATACTTAGTAAAAAGTTAATGTTTCCTCCAGCCATCAAGTAATAAGCATGTAGCTTCAGGAGGGAGGGGTTAAAGAGAAGCTATTTACAATCAATTAATCAAGACTTGCATAGCGGCTAATCACCCAGTAGGGTATCCAGGCGCTGAAGATGTGTCTAGAATTAAAGGAGCACACCCTTTAATTCAGGAACACGCTTGGCCCGCTGATAGCCGAAAAGCTGTAAATGGCACTTTCAGTCAGACCTTTCAATATTTTAGCAAACTGGTTATTTTAAAAGTAAAACTGGAACTCATAGACCTTAACTTGCTGCTGGCTTAAAGCCAGGCTGACGTTGTCGCGCATTACCAGTCAACCATATAGTGGAATTCTGCTACTGTCCCAATTGTAGATGCGAGGTGTTCCAATTCTGGCTTTCCAGCTACAAACTGGTTATAGTGGTTTTACTTTTTAATAATACAATTATATATATATATATTGCTGCTCTATGTAGCGCCAACTTCCTTCAAGGGCATTAGAGCGCTTTACAAGAGAATCACATTATGTTCACACACTCTCACGGGCAGGGAGGCTATGTTTCGTAACAGGTAGGGCAGGAAGCGAACGGAAAGGTTGAACGAATAGAAATGTGGCCCCTGCCATATCTAGTTGGCCTGTGCAGTAGTTCCTAGCTTCGTGCGCTAAAGCTTTGCGCCTATATGGGGCCTTGATGTCCAATTGGACCGGAAATGGGCAGGCTGCATGTGCTTATCTGCCATTACATCCTCATTTCTGTAAATCCCCTTGGGACGCAGATACTATTGCCCAGTAAGTGCCCCGCTATCAGGATAAATGGCTGCCCCCAGGGGTTGGGCTGAGGACCCTTCCATCTCCTTTTGTCACAGCACAGTAGAGAGTGCGCTGTGAAGAGCTGAGAAGGGTGCATTGCTGCTGTGCTTGATTGCAGCCATATAACGGTCTCCGAAAGCAAGAGGTGACGGACCAACACGGGGGGGCAGGGGGGTAGAGGTAGAATGAGATGAGCGGACTTTGCTCTAAAAAGATTGAAGAGTCGTGGTCTCCTCTGAAGGCACCGGGCCACATGTTCAATGCTGAGTGGAAGGAGGGAGCACAAGGAGCGAGGAGAGGAGAGGGAGGGAGGGGGTCACGGGGAGTTATGGGGGAGGCAAAGCTGACATCTTTAACACCACAGACACGCATATAAAAAATCCAATAACAAAAATAAGCTGTGTTTAGGGAGGAACAGGAAGAAGGCTGTTTGTGAGGGTGCACGTGTGATTGTGCAGTGTGGGCTTGCATGTGTGTTTGGTATGGAAATGCATGTATACATATGAGACTGCATGTATGAATGTGCATGTTTATAGACATGTGAGTGCGTGTCTACTTGCATGTATGTCATTATTTAGGCACCTGTGCTCATGCATGAGCCTGTGCCTTGATGTGCTCATTCCCACGCATGTGAGTATTATTGTAGGTCTGTTTGCGTACAAATGTGTGGTGTACCTTTGTACAAGATTATCCTTGTTAATTTGCATACCGTCAAATTGCATATTAAACCATCAGAAGGTTCTTTTCTATTGGCCCCGGGATAATGTTATTCTTTATAACACCATTCTGACAAGCAACCTGCGGATTGTGCGTGCGAGATATTGGGGAGATCCGAGCGGCATAACCAAAGCAGGTGCTCCCGCAAGAAACATAATGAAGTCAGACTGCCATTGGAATTTCTTATTTTGCAGAAACAATGCCCTAAATCTGCTGCTTATTTCTGCAATACAAAGATGCACATCCCAGTGGTGCGTGCGCGCGCACACACAACATGTTTAAAATGCCATGCAATGCCACATTTCCATTAGTGAACTGCGGGCCTTCTTAAAAGGAAAAAAGAGAGCCCGTGGGGGGGAGGGACGAGGGGGAGGATGACAGAATGAGAGAAGGGGAGCTAATGAAACAAGCATTGGCGGTCCCTATCAAGTGAAAGCGGGATGTAATTAGGGGGGAGGAGAAGTGAGGCCGAGACGCTGGGGAAGCAACAGATGCCTGTCAGAGTGCATGTTGGTGTGAAGGGCTGGTAAGGCTAGGACTGAGTCCGTTACTTATAAAATAGTTTGATGCTTATGGATTACGAATCATAGCCAAGCAGACAGTGTTAGGCTGTATGTTATGTTTTTTTTAAAGATTGTTAAACATGGGTTAGATGTTAAAGGAAGACTGGTGGCGGATAGGTGTGGTTGTGGCAAGATAGTCATACCTGGGGCAGCAGCAGAAGTGGGTTATTTGTGTCAAAAACGCTCTGCTGAGATTAACAGAGATTGTGTGAAATCACCTATGCACACTGGTGTTAAGGAAGAGCACTTTGATCATTGTGAATTCCAAACATGATGTATGGATGGCAGCCAGCTAACAATTGCGACCCAGGGGGTCTTATTGCAGCAGCCTGTAGTTAAGATGCTTCAGAACGTTGCCTTTTCCTGGCTGGAACAGAGTGATTTACATACAAAATATGGGGCGTCTCACAAGTACAGACGAATACTGTGTAAGTGTACGGCTGTGCTCAGTTTCTCTGAACTGTGCGAAAAGTTCAAAAAGCTGTAGAAGCTGCATGGGCATTTGGCACAGCTTATTAAATGTAGGGTAAGCATACGACGTCGGGTACCATTAAAAGGAGTGGCGTGAATACGTGACATCAGACATTTATTCCAGTTGACAAGCAAGAAGCATCTGTGGCTATTTGTAAATTCCATTGTGAGAAATTAAAATGGACATGTTATAGAGGGTGTCCGTTTGCACCATCCGGGGCGCTGTTTATAAGAGGCGGAAAGGGAAACAAGAGCAAAAAGAGACAGGCTTAAAGTTAAAGAGAGGCACACACACATGCTGACGGTGAGGGGTTTACAGACCGGCAGAGCGCGAACAGGCAAAGAACAGACCGAACAGAGGGAATAAGATACAGGCAGGAGATGGGATGACTGGGCAGCGTGCACGTCTGAGTGTAGGCATGCTGGAGAGGGAGGGGAGGATGATGAGCGAGAAAAAACAGAGCCAGGACGTTACAGAAAGAACAAGGTCATGGGGTGGAAGGGGTGGAAGGGGTGCAATGAAGAATCCGTGCACAAGGAGGGAGGCAAGATGCGGCAGTAATCATATTCAACAGCGGGGAAAGTAATGTGCAGCAAAAATCACAAACAACAGTGAGACGCAGTAAAAAGATTCAGGCCTGAGCATGGGGAAAAGGAAGGCAATATGCAGCAGTAATTACATTCAAAGAGACGGTGTACAATGAATCAATACAAACGTGTGATGACAAGAAATAAAGTTATTTGCAGAAAAAGAACATGTTTAAAGCGAATGGCGGACGTAGCATCACACAAGTTTGAACGAACATGGTCATATATTTACAGTTTGTAGTTTTCGTGAGAGTACACATCTTAAGTGAATTGCTGTGGGGAGGGGGGGAGGAGAAATGCGGGGGAGGAGAAATGCGAGTCACGTTAGAGGGAGCAGAGCGGGAGGGGGGTGGGGAGCAGAGCCTTTGAAGAGCGGAGAAGCAGATTGCCTTCAAGGCAAGTGTGAAGCAGTTGGCGGGGAAGCACAGGAGCAAATGGTAAGGTCGGGTCTGATGCAATTATGGCAAGCGCTCTGGGGAAGCCTGTGGGAGGGAGGCTGAGGCTTTGATGTGGGGAAATGCGCGTGCTTGTGGTCACGTGATTTCACGTGAACTGTTGGAAATCCGCACTTGCAATCCGCCTGGTTAACTTTCTGGTTTCACCCCAATAGGTCTCTCTGCGATACCTAAAAAGATGAGAAGTCTACAAGTAGACAGAGTATCCACCAGAAAAATGGTTACCAGAGGTAAGTAACTTTTTCTTCTGGCTGCTATCTCCCCACAGAAATAATGGGGCTCTCAGGATTGGGGGCCTAAGTCTCCCAGTGATAAATCATAAAAACGGACTTGTAGATACTTTTGGATCTCACTGTGTTCTGTGTTTTCCTCCATTGGCCTTTGTGGAAAGTGTTTGGAGCAGTTGAGAGTGCTTAATTAATAACAAAAGAAATGCCACTGTCATGTGGGCATTAGTTTAGGATTTCCTCATCCCCTACTCTTCAGTGCTTGCATGTTATCCCTCATTCTTCATCTCATCCTTCACCTCTCATCCATCAGCCCTTATTGATCTTGCCTCATACGTCACCCCTCGTACATTACACCCTAACACTCATTCCCCGCCCCTCAGTCTTAGCCCCTCGCTGATCAGCTCTGCTACTAACGTAAAGTTGATCATTAAACCTGACAATGATGCTGTTCTAAGCTGCCCATTTCAGGACACCCCTGTCCCTTGTCTCAGCTCCTATTCCTCTTACCTCACTCCTTCCTCTCCCCTTCCCCATCAAGTGCTGAGCTCAAGTGCTGGTGTTGCTGCCAGAATAGAGAAGTGCTCAGCCCTGGAAATGACTATCTGACACTCCTGAATTAATAAGCAACATTTTCATGATTTGTTAGTTAAAATAGTGTTACGGCATGCTTTTAGGAAACAGATTTCTAATGTACGTCTACTACCGTTTTGAATAAAGACTTCAGTTTCATAGAATCTAATCTGTCGCACAACTTTAATCTGACCAATTATTTATTATTTATTTTCATTTTTGTTTCCAAAGTCACGATTATTTCCCTTTTTCATTTTAATCATTGAATCATTAAAACTCTCTCTCTCTCGTGCTATCACTCAAAATGACTGTGAAACTTTGGCCGAACGTTATAAGACAACAATAACAATGTAGATGTGTGACGTAAGATGCACAGTAAATGTAGATATTTCCTCATTCAGTCGGCAGTAAGAATTGAAGGGATTTAGGGCGCAAATATCCTATGGCCGGGTCCGGCGTGCGCGTGTCAGTTCTTGCCTGAACATGGCTCTCTATTCAGTTAATTCTACATTATTGCAATCATATTTGGAATACACTTAACGAATTTCTAGGTTGAATTAATTGACCATAAATAAATTGCCTAAAGCTAGTCTTTGACTTCCCTATTGATGGGAGGAAATGTCTGTCTATGGTGGACACAACTGCTAACATCAACACCAGTGGAGGGCCCATGAGGACTTGTACAATGGATACAAAATGGGCAGATTTACATTTATTGTAGGACACTATCATTTGTCTATTTTACTCACCACTCATAACGCGTGGGGTAAAGAGTGGGAGGTTGAGGAGTGAGGACTGAGCGCAGGGGCCAATGCGCGGGGTAGGATGGTTCGGGGTGATGAGTTGTGGGGATGTTGGGTGGGAGAATGATGGATGAAGACATGGATGTCCTAAAATGGTCTCTATAAGGGTGGAGTTACTTTTTTAGCTGTGATTCTCTGCTTCTCACCTTGTACACCTACAACTGGTCCCCAGACCTGGGTGCAGCCCTGAGCCGCGCTCTCAGGCGTCTGATCCAGTGGCAAAGTGCACGGTCCCATGTGATGCACTGCCTGCTGAGCCAGAAGATGGGACTCTTTCACCACTGCTGCTTTGCAGGCACACCATGGCACGAAGACCCACAACAGGTCAGTTCGTGAATATTGATGTGCCGCCATTTCCATGGGGCAGACATTCTTTTGGAATCTTTTGGTTCTGGGATTTCCATTGACTGGAGTCAAAGGGGTCTTTTGATATCTTGCAGACATGGTTAGGCGTCATATGGTTCAGAAGTGGGTGGCAAGAATGCAGTAGACTCATGTACTGTTCAGTGGAGGATTATTTTGGATAGGTACCAGCTGGAACCGGTTATAGATCTGTGGGGAGCCATTTGTGCTTTGATGCCTGTGACAAATGGCATGGCTCTTACATTTATTCTGCTGGCGTGGACAGTTGTCCATTGCTTGGGTTCAGGTAATTCTCAAGTTTTGGGCCATTTTTGACCATAGGGTGGCTTCAATGCCATTCTGTAGGTAAGTGGGTGTGCTAGGCTTAAGTTAACTTACTCAGGATGGTTGATATGTAATTCGGTTAGAGGGTATGGATGTTTCAGAATATCAGGCACCTTTGAAAAGGCCAAGCTATGGCAGTTAGATGGCTTGGTGCATTCTTGTGCATATAGTGATGTCAGAGCTGTGTCTGTGTCCTGTGGTCTCTTACACCAAGCAGAGGACACCCCTGTATACCTGAACAAGGGCAAACTCTTCACCAAGGTACTGACTGGACGACCTTCTTCATGGGCTTTCATCCATCCCCAAAAAGCGAAGACTCGAGTTTGAAAAAGAGTTGGCTTTCAAGTCACCCAGGCCTCTATTCCCCAAGAAACGAAGAGACCGGTGGAGAATCCCACCATGCCAGCCTCCTACTCCAGGCACTTAGCTCTCCACCACCCTCACAACCTTCCATACCCCCTAGGCATGCCTCACCTCCACCTCACCAAAAATCCCAAACTCATTTGGCTGCCATCTCCTGACTCCCTGAGGGATAAGTCTCTACTTTCTCACACCCAGACACCCCTTATGAGCCACTAGAGTCTTATTATGAGCCCCTACTGCACAGGAAGGACCCATGGGAGGGCTCCATAGTCGGCTGTATGGACGGCTGAGACATAGAAATGCCAAAGTGTCTCTACCCAATGTTACTCCCACACACGGTTGCTCAAGAACACAAGGTGGACATACACATTCTATAAGATGAGGCTGAAATGCCCAAACCTCGCCTCCAGGTACCCACAGTCCATGGGCAATGCCCTTTCGATAATCGGTCCGACCCAGGTGCAACATTTTCTTGCCGCCATGGACCACCTTTTCAGAACCAGGGCTCCCGTTGGTGCGCCTTCGGGCACCGCGGTCCCTATTGAGGGCCTTGCTTGCTGCCGGCGCTGCCACCGGCGGCCCCTGCGCTGCAAGGTCTTACACCGGCGGCTCCGGCGCCGCAGGGTCCTCCGCCGGCGGGGCCAGCCCAGGCACCCCCTGCGGCTCCGTTCCCTGTGCTGCAATGGGTCCCGTTCATCCGACCTCCACCCTTGCACGGGTTTCCGGACAATTTTGCTCCAGTTTGGGACCCTAATTGGGACATGGAGCCGGATCTGCGATGTTCCAGGCACTGTTGCAGCATTTCTATTCTCCTATGCCTCCCCCGCCGCCGCAGCCTTTGCCTCACCCCATATAGGCATCACCACATATAGGCATCACCCCATATAGGCATAACCCCATATAGGCATTACTCCATATAGGCATCACCCCATATAGGCATCACTCCATATAGGCATCATCCCATATAGGCATCACTCCATATAGGCATCACCCCATATAGGCATCACCCCATATAGGCATCACTCCATGTAGGCATCACTCCATATAGGCATCACCACATATAGGCATCACCCCATATAGGCATAACCCCATATAGGCATCACTCCATATAGGCATCACCCCATATAGGCATCCTTCCATATAGGCATCATCCTATTTGCTGGATTCAGAGTTCTGCCGCCAGAGAGCGCCAAAGAGCCAGAGAGTAGCAGCAGCAGTAGTAGTGTGCAGCAGGACGCCTAGATCACCGCCTGGATCACCGAACTGCGAGCCGAACTGCGAGCCAGAGCCGCCGCCGCCACAGCCGCCACAGCCGCCACAGTCCATCACAGCCGTCGGGAAAGCGGCAAGCGGTAAGCTGCAGGCGTTAGGCGAGCTCCGGCCCCAAGGCATTCCCCCCGCCCCCACCTCCGCCCTCTGCCATTTACAGCCGCGGCTTCATCCACCAGCCGCGGCTTCACCCGCGGCTCCACCCGCCACAGTGGCGGCTGGCGCTACAGTGTAACAGCGTTACAAGCGGGTGTTACAGTGGCGGAAATTGCGGTGAGCTCCATAAGGAGCGGTAGCTAAAAAAAAATAAAGAACACAAGTGAAGCGGCGGACGGCACAAGACTGCACAAGGCACGAGACTCAGAAAAGCAGAACACAAACCGCTAAGCAAGCGGCATCATCGCCCCTGGCCCACAGGCACTCACCATTTCCCTCCTCACTACCTGCATTCCCCTGCCCCCCCCCCCACCCCTCCAAAGGGAGCTGCCGGACCAGCAGACTTAACTACAGGTCTGCGCATAGGGGAAGAGCACCTGGGGGTGGCAGGGTTGTCGTGCAGAACGGATTTCACCAGCGCCACCGTCAAAAATTCCCTACAACCCTCCACAGGGCCCGGAGGCCAGGGGGCGCCAAGCCAAGCCTAGTGCTGCCCGCATCAACGGGGGTCACGGGCGCGACGGGGGCACAGTACCCAGCAGCAGGACAGCGGTCAGCGGCCAGTAGGTCAGGACCAGAGCCTCCAACTTCAACTCCCCGCAAAAGCACCAGCTGACCCACCGCAGAACTATAACCAGAGCACAGAGCCGCAGAACATCACCCAGCCGAAGTTGAACTACGCGCTCCCCGTGGCTAGGGAGCCGCCACAGCTTTGGCATACAGCTTGGTCCTCCTCCCGGGCAACAAGCGCTTGCCTACCAGCATAAGCACCGGATTTGCAGCAATAGGAGAGGCTATGGCGCCTTTCAACCCAGCAGGAGCCTCCAGGAGCCTCCAGGAGACCCCAGGAAGCCCCCATAGATCCCTTTTTACAACGCGGACTCCACCAACCAAGCAACCAAGCAGCAGCTGTTGGGTCCCGGCAAGCTACCCAAAACCAACTGCAAAATGAGGACCAGAAACTCCACCCTAATCCAACCCCAGGAGAGGACCCGGCCACACAGCTTGGCCAAGAGACGGAAAGCAAAGCTATTTTATCCCCCAGTATTAGAACTAGGGGGGTCTTACCAAGGCCCAGGGCCCTGGGATGGGGAACACTCAGGATCAACGGGTGCGACTGGAGCAACTCCAACCTTCCCGGGACCCCACATCGACCTCATCGTGGAATCGCCGGCTCACTTCCCCATATCTCAACCCCCAACTGACTTCACGGGGAAGCCTTATAGCCCCCAGAAGTTAAATGCGCACAAGGCTAAGCTCAGCACTAAAGAACGCTCAAACTGCGCCGGGGGAAACGGAGATATAAGAAGCTTTTTGAGCCCCAAAGCAACCTCCCCTCCCACCAGCTCTAGGACCTTGAACAGATCACCTACCACGCAAGTAAGGGAGGAAGGGCCGAGCCCAACACTCGCGAGTGCCGCCAGGATTCCCCTCTCACCAACAGTACTTACCCTCAAGAGCGGAACACATCCTAAAACTACGACACCAGACAAGGTGGTGCTCGGGCCCACCCGATCAAACACAACGGACATGATCCTTCCCACACCAGAGGATTGTCAGCGGAGCATCCCTCCCTTAATCAATGCTAATAAGTTTGACACCTCAGACAGCACCTATGATGACAAGAAAGGAACAATTCCCCCTATCATAGCGATGCACGCAGGACCGGCCCACGGAACACTGTCTACAAAGGGAGGAGCAACCAGACAACCCCTCGCCAGGACCCTAAATCAGCTACTGAAGTCGCCAGGACCGGGCTCCCCGGAACATGATAAAACGGCCCCGCCCCCGCTCCCTGACAGCGGCTCCGTAAACACAAATCATCTATCACTGATCAGCGAAGCCCTCCTCTCAATGACAGGTGCAGCCATAATGCACGCGGACAAGCTTGATGTCCAGATCAATATCCTACAAATAGTGGCTAACCTGATCTCTGGGATAGACTCAAAACTGGACAACTTGAACGCTCTGATACGCAGAGCGCAGGACAGTGCGCAATTCAAGCCAGAGTCATGTAGTTGCAGTCCGATCCTGCACAGCCTAGAAAAACTCCCAAACATCATGACCACATTAATAGAGGATCTTAAGGGCGAAGCAAACAAAAAAAACTGCCAGACGAGCCTGCCTTTAATCACAAAGGATTCTACACAGGCACACCCCATGGACAATGGCCCAGCAATCCTCTGCCCAAGCACTCCGAAAAAGACAGCTTCCATGGCCTCGATCACAACGTCCACCACTCATGGAACAAGAATTCCCCCGAGCAAGGCGAAAAACCCTGTCCTTCAACAAACCCTTAAACCGATCAGCCCAGAGTCGCAAAACCTATCAAGGAAAAATAAGAAAAAACTAAGAAAACTCAACAAGGAGAAGAAAAATAACGCATATGCCACCAGCGTTATTCACAATTGGTTACGACCCAATAAACAGCCTCCCGGTAATACCGTAACAGTTGAAACACCCAATCAGGGAGCCAGTACGCACATTGCAGAAGCAATCGAACCAACCACGGGAAATCCACACATAGTTACTTCAGCACCGGAACTAAGCTCGCCAGCCCTCCTTGTGGCTCCCCAACACGCTACAGTTCCAACAAGAGGAAAATATGCGCACGAATCACAGGCACACAACCTTGATGAAGCAAACAAACCCACGCCACATGAGCGGGAGTTCCACCATACAAGTTATGAGCACTCTGGGCAACATCAGTGCACACCGAATGGAGCACTATAACTTGACAAAACAAAAACCGCCAATGTCACCATTGGAGATCCTCAGAGGGCCCCCCCCCGGGTCAACATGCCTTAAATTGGAGCACGCCGTGAACAGGCTATGGAATAACAGCCCACCCTGCTCAATGCCCACTGAGGCGCCAAAACTTACAACAGGGTTAAAACATCAGATAAACTCTCACCAGCCCGGCCCGACACCGCTACTCCCAACTGGCATTCAGGGTAATACTCGGCCCAACGAGGCTAGCGTAAGCTTTGCAAGTCAAGAAAGCGCGAATGAACGGAAAATACTGCTACACCCAGAATACACCTCGCAAGGAAAATGGGACATCCTCAACCGCAGCAACCTTTTAACACTCTGCGCAAACATCCCGGGACTCGAAGACATAAAAACCACAGATATCGAAACCATCTCTTTCCTGCCCCCGGATGCGGAGGAAAAAAACGAAACAACGGAACTAACTTCCATCAGCTCAGCCCTGGCGGAGGCACTAAGGAGCCAATATTCTCTACTGGAAAGCTGGGGCATAAAGATAAAGGCAAAACCGGCACAAAAATATCCCTCAATTTTAAAAACCTTGATGACACACTCTAAGCTGGACAACCAGGAACAGGGAGTGGCAGGACTCACACGTGCAAATGCTTCCTCGAACTACAGGCCAAAAGTTGTGTCTGTCCTCCAGGGATGTAAAAGCAGCATAAACACTAGTGCAATTAATGGAACCCCAATCAAGATTACAACTAATCCCAGCCAAGGAAATCGACTGTGCATAACCAGGGGCAACGCAAGCAATGATTGGTCCTGGTTGTCATCAGCACTAAATTCCAGCTCCTAACACACTTTGCACTGCAAATTTAGCCCGATCCTACCAACACACTCCCATTGAGCGAGTAAAAACTTTAGACCAAAAGAGAATTATCGAGAGCTTAAAAATTCTAACGTGGAACGTATCAGGCCTCAAAAAACTGCTACTGAATCAAGCCGCGGTGAAATTCTTGGAGGAAGCAGACATCATATGCATACAGGAAACTTGGCTGACCCAACTGCTGTCGCTAAGAGGATATGCAGAATATGGCAAAGCAGCAAAAAAGAATAACATATTTGGAAGACCCTCGGGGGGGACCTGCGTCTATATTAAACACTCGTTGAACATAGAATTCATGGAACTTCATAACCAACCAGACACCCTTCAGGCGGGCATTTTGAAATTCCCCCACCCCAACAACGGCACTGCTCCAATATTATTAATCAACATCTATCATAACACGCAGGAGAACACAGCTAATTCGCTCACACTTGCAAAACAATTAGAATCCTTACTGCTACACCACTCATCATTAGACTGTATCATCCTCGGTGACTTTAATATCCACAACATTGGGGTCTCATCTGAGCATAAACAACAGCGCGGGGCCGCCAAAGCACTCAATGAACTTTTAAAATCCTACAATCTGGCGACGGCGCACACAGTGCTCTTAAAGAACACCCCGGGAGCCTTGGTCGGTCCTACGTACAACAAACAAACGACGATCGACTACATCATTCTAAGCGACAAACTGCAAACTCAAATGACAAACTTCATTGTACACCAACGCAACGACAGCGACCATGCAGCTCTAACAATCACCATGAATTTATCAGTGAATCCACGACATAGGCCCGTATGCATTGGAGAAACGGACGGCCAAGAATTAATAAAACTGCCCAGAAGAATCAAATGGGGACAAGTAGCCACCGCATCTTTTAACAACTGGGCAAACTCGTGGGCAGGTTGGCCACTGCGCAAACACAGCCATGATGCAATAGCAATATGGGATGGAATCACCGCCACCTTAGCGGCAATACTTCGGGGACGCGGGGACGCGGGGACAAACAAACGACAATCTACTGGCATCCCCCGACGGCCTTTGGATTTAATGCAGAAATCAAAACAAGTGCAAAGGATTTAAATAAAAAAAGAAAAGCCCTCAGTAAAAACCGCTCAATCACAAACAAAATACAACTGCAGGAGGCGGCAAAGAGCCACTCCAAAAAAGTGTGGGCTGCAAAGCGTAACCATTGCGAGGCTCAGTGGCTGAAAATCTTCAATTTGTTGAGCCCCGGGAAATCACAGGAGTTCTGGAGTTACATAAGCCATCTTGGTCGAGGCACAAATCACAAAGAAAACTCCCTTGAGGCAGCAGCCTGGGTCTCCCATGTAAAAGCGCTCTACAACGAAGAACGATCAACCAATCAGCCACTCGACATGCCCCCACTAAGAGTGAATCCGGCTGTAATCATCGAAACATCGCCCCCCACACCCCCCCCCCCCCCCCCCCCCCCCCGGAAAATCTCTAGTGTCCAAAATACTAAAAAAAATCAGACCAAACGGCGCACCGGGCCCCAATGGCCTCCCAGGCCACTTGTTCAAATCAAACATTGAATTCTGGTCCGAAAATCTGACCCATCTATACACTGACTGCTGGCTAACGGGGGATGTGCCGGACTGATGGCGAGGCTCGCTCTTGCACCCAATCCATAAGAAAGGGACTAAATCGGATCCAACCAACTATCGTATGATTGCTCTCCTGGACATCGAGGGCAAAGCCTACGCCAGTGCCATCCTGAAGGACCTCACAGACTGGGCAAGCGAAGAAAATCTCCTGCCATTCTGTCAAACCGGCTTTAGACCAGGGTCCTCGACCGTAGATAATATCATTGCACTCTCCTACCTAGCCAATCAAGCGCGGGCGCGTAAAAGCCTACCATTATTCGCCTGCTTCATCGATTACTCAGCTGCGTTTGATGGAGTAGATCGCATCATCCTATGGAGAAAGCTGGTCCACTGGAACATCGACCCTTCTCTGTTAAGAGCGATACAATCCTTATATCAAAACACCTGGGTAAGAATCAAACTTTCAAGTGACTCTGCAACAGACAAGATTGAAACGAACCGGGGCTTAAAACAAGGGTGCGTGTTGGCACCCCTGCTGTTTAATCTATACACAGCAGACATGGAGACAGCCCTGTCGGGGGCCGCCTTAGCAACACCAAAGATAGGTGCAACCAAAATTCACTTTATGCAATACGCGGATGACCTCGTAATCCTGGATCACACAAAAATAGGGCTTCAAAAGGCACTCACCGCCCTGGCAACATACAATAACAAAAACAGGTTGGTAGCAAACCCGACCAAGTCAAAAATAGTTATCTTCGGACACTACTCCAAAAAAACAAGAGCAAAATGGAGCCTCGGCCACCTGACCTTGGACAGTACACAGAAATACACATGCCTGGGGGTCTCCTTTCACGAATCGGGGTTGTGTGGCACCCACCTAAAGCAAATTCAGGGCAAAGGGAAGACCATCACCTTCGCCCTATGCAAATTACAAGCCTCCTTACACAGCCCATCATCAACTGCCATCCAAAGAGTCCTCAAGGCCAAGTTAATGCCGGCCCTCAATTACGCACAACAGGCGTATCCAGGAAAACTGAACAAGGAGCTGGAAAAAATTCACTGCGGGGCATACAAGAGATTGTATCATTTACCAAAATGTACAAGAAACACTCTAATTCGCCTGGAATTTTCACTCAACCAACAAAATCTGGAAGAGATGGCAGCTTTAAGCAAATATTACTACCTAACAACAGCGGCACGTGACAACACACTGAAGGCCGTCTTGAAACATATCTTCATGGCACCCGGGAACCCCAGGTCAGCTACCATTGAAATGGCAAAGACCCAACTTAACCTGGCGATCGAGTGGTGGAATCCAGACCTTGTCAACTACACGACCATCAAACACGCGATAAAAAAGCAAGTGCGTGCCTGCTCCCGGGCCTTGGACCTTGAGTCTCTCGCAAAAAAAGCCTTCCATGAGTCTCTATGCTTGCCACACACTGCGTACAACCCCCGAAACCATCTCATGCAGGCCGTGGGTCTCCCAGCTCTCCAAAAGATCCTAGCCTACAGACTGCACCCCCTCCCGCTCAAAGAACTATACCTTCCGGGAAATGCGGGCACAGGAGCTCAGGAATGCAGACTCTGCAACTACAAACGTGAGTCATTGGCCCACTTACTATTCTGCTGCCCTGCCCTACCTGCACCCCGCACCCTATACCTCAGGCCCATCCTTAGGGACGCGGGGACACGCACAGCCAAGGAGGCAATCCAACATTTATACTCCTTGAGCATAGTAAAACAGATGGCCTCGTTCGGAAAGTTTATACAAAAGACCCGGTCCGTGCTGATGGCAGCCAAGGGTGCACAGGATTAGAAACATTGTTGCGGGACATTGGTGTAATAATCCAAGAAAGCTTGAGGTATTCAGAAGGTTTATTGAGCAGCACAGCATCAAGTCCTGACACAGCAGGATACAGGTGACAACTGACTAACAGTGGAGAATGCTGTGTGAGCAAAGCTCTGTTAGGAATGTAGAATCAAAAGGAAACATGAACATGGCACATGCTATTAAAGGAGTAGCAGCATAGATAAACTATACACAGAGATATGCAGGATGTAACACACCTCCCTCTTTAAAAGAAAGTGGAAGGTATAAAACTTAGTGCAACTAAACATAGAAGAACATGCTATACAAAATCTTGCAAAGAAATAGGTCTTCTTCTGATACGCCCATCATCCTTAATTCTTGAGGCTACTGAGTCAGAACCATACTCAGACCCACCGTCAGAGGTGTGATCTCTGCCTACATTGAGATGAGATTGAAACCTGGAGGCATCTTGTGTAGGACACTTAGCAACCCTACTTAAATTCCAGGCCTTGCCGTCCTGAGTAATAATAGAGTTACTGAAAACCTTTTTAATTTGAATGGGTCTGCCAAACTTACTCGTACCTTTGCTAACAAAAAAAGGTTTTGCAATTCTGACCCAATCACCAACACACAAATCATGCTCTTTAGTTTTCCACTTCTTGTTGTACCAAACTGCAGACTTATCTTGTTTCTCACATACTTTATTTATTTATTTAAAACATTTGTATAGCGCGGCTGACACCTTGCAGGTTTCCTGGCGCTTAGCAAATACTCTAGACTAAGGGGAACTGGCGGAAGAGAGCAGCTAAGGGTTAGGTATTTTAAGGGAATAACCAGGTTTTGATATGTTTCCGAAAGGGGAGGAGTTGTGGGATTTGACGGATTTCGAGAGGCATACTGTTCCACAGCTTAGCCGCTGCGACTCGGAAAGATCTGCCCCCCGTCCTGACCTTGTTGTATCTGGGAACAGTTACCAGGCAGGCAGAGGCAGAGCGTAGGGTTCTAGTGGGGGTATACCAAGTAAACATGGCCTGCAGAGGTTTGGGTCCAACTCCGTGGAGCGCTTTAAAAACGAGGCAAAGAGTCTTGAACGCCACTCGTTGCCTGAGTGGGAGCCAATGTAGCTCGGCTAAGGCCGCTGTGGCTGAGGATCTTCTGGTCCAACCAAGAACTAATTTGGCTGCGGCCGACTGAACTCTTTGGAGTCGGTCCAGTAGAGCAACTGGGGACTCGAGTAGCAGCGCGTTGCAGTAGTCCAGGCGGCTGAGAATGGTGCACCTGACTATCTGCTCTCGGGCTTGTACTGGGAGGAGTGGCATCATTTTGCGCAGGGAGCGCAGGAGAGCTGAGCAGGTTCCCACAGTTTTTGCAACTTGTGTTTCTGTGCTCAGTTTATTATTCAGTGTGGCCCCAAGGTTGCGGACTGACGTGACTGGCAGAGGTTTATCTGGTGTTTCCGGAGGCCAGAAATCGCAGGGGAACTGGCGAGGTATTCGACTTCCCGCGCAATACAGCACCTCCGTTTTAGAAGAGTTGAACTGCAAGGAGTTCTTGTGCAACCACCCAGCCGTCTCCCTTAGGCAGTCATGAAAGGCTGCAAGGGGGGTAGAGTCTTCTCCCTCCCAGGAGAAGATGAGCTGGGTGTCGTCCGCATAATTAATTGTTTTGAGTCCATGGGCCTTTATTAACGTGATCAGGGGTTTTAGGTACACGTTAAAAAGGATGGGGCTGATGGAGGAGCCCTGAGGGACCCCGTGGGGGACATGGGAGAAGGTGGATTGAAAAGGGGGGAGGGACACAGCCTGCCTCCTGTCCCATAGATAGGAGTGGAACCATAGCAAGGCTGTGCCCTCCACCCCAGCCTCACAGAGTCTCTCCAACAGGATCCCATGGTTAACCGTATCAAATGCGGCAGACAGGTCCAGTAGGATCAAGGCTACTGCCTGGCCCCTGTCTGCCCGCATAAGAAGGTCCTCCATGGCTGTCAGGACAGCTGTTTCAGTCCCGTGGGCAGGGCGAAAACCAAATTGGAAATCGTCCAAGATTTGATTTTGCTCCAGATGGGCGGAGAGACAGGCGCTAACCCAACGTTCGGCAATCTTTGCCGGGAATGGCAAGAGAGAGATAGGCCGATAATTGGATAAACACTCGGGGTTCAAGGACGGTTTTTTTAATAGCGGGGAGATTAGAGCCTGCTTCCAAGTAGATGGCACTGATCCGCAATGTAAGGATTGGTTGCAGATTTTACGGAGAGTAACAAAAAGGTCAGAGCCAAAACTCTTCCAAATTTTTGGGGGCAACGGGTCAAGAGGAGAACCTGAGGTGATCCCGAGCGTCAGCCTTTCAAATTCAGTTTCAGAAATGGGGGGGAACTCCCATAGCTTTTCCTTGGGGGGCTGACCTGAGTGTACGAGGATCTGGTCACTGGTACAGGCCCTTGCTATGTTAGGGTCGCAAGATGGAGGGGAGGAGTTCAGGTTGTGGATAATGGTTTCAATTTTGTTTTTGAAAAATGACGCAAGGTTATCACAGAGGGCTTGTGTGGGAAGAGTGGTTTTTGTGGCACATTCAGGGTGGGTGAGGTTTTTGAGAATCTGAAAGATACTTTTTGAGCTGTTGTTAGCGTTGGTGATTGTGGTACAGAAGTGGTTGGCTTTACTCTGGGCAATTGCAGCTTTATATACCTGGAGGTGGTGTTTCCAGAGTGCTTTATTAGTGTCGGAGTAGCCTTGTCTCCATTTTCTCTCTGATTGTCTGCAGGCTAGTTTGAGATTTTTCAGAGAGTCGTTAAACCAGGGAGCTGGAGCTCTGCTCTTAGCCTTACATTTTTTCTGGGGGGCGAGGGAGTCTGAGGTAGAAGAAATTATTGAGCAGAAGGCTTTAAAATTGTTTTCAACCGAGTTAGTGGGGGTGAAACTGTTATCCACATTAAATACAGTGCCAGCCGCTCTGAGTTTGTCAAGGGCTTTCCAATCCCTATACAGAAAGTCGGAGGTTGTACTGTGTGGAGGCCTTTTAGCTCTGTCACAAAAAATGTGAAATTTAATAAGTGCATGGTCGGTCCAGCACATGGGCAGGATGTCACACAGATGTACCTGCTGAGGGGAGGCAAAGATTAAATCCAATTGGTGCCCAGCTGTGTGGGTGGGTTTGTTAACCAATTGTGAGAGTCCTACACCATCACAGGATAGTAATAGGTTGTTTAGTGCACTGTCCAGGCTTCCATTGGGCCAGAGATTAAAATCTCCTAAAATGATCAATTTGTGGTGGGAAGTGGCCATGTTGGTAAAAGTGGTGAGCAGCGAGTGTTGCTGTTGGGTATTGAAGGCACCCGGGGGGCGATAGCAGATAATGGCCGTGATGGTGGCTCCATGATGACATTTTATAGAGAGGCCAAGGAGTTCCGTCCCGGCAACTGGGTCTATGTCTAGGGTGCCAACCGACCAGGATGCTCGGAAAATGGCGCCCACTCCTCCACCACGGCCCTTTGGCCTGGGGAGATGTAGTATTTTATAATCTTGAGGGCACGCCAGATCGAGGTCGATATTACAGTCGGCAGTGGTCCATGTCTCGGTGAGGAACAGTACGTCAAGGTGATAGGTGTCAATGAGCAATTGAATTTCATTGGCGTGTTTAGGAAGTGACCTGACATTAAGTAGGCCACAAGTGAGTAGACCCTGGCTGGTGAAGTCATGCAGGGGGTAGGCGGTATCGAGGAATGACAGGTTACCCTCGTGCGCAAAGTCTCGGAGATGGAAAAGAGACTCACGGGTAAGTGGTATAAGAGGGGCAGCAGCTAGCGGAGGATCTAAGGCCAGGGGGGGTGCCACGGGCACGTCCGTGGCGCGGACGAGCGCAGACGAGCTTGCCTTAAGCGCGCCTTCGGCGCGCAATCGTCGCGCCCGCTGCGCTCGTCCGCTGCGCTTCCGGTTAGTACTCATGTTTTATAGTGTGCGAAAGTAGCGAGGAGGGGGGGCGTGTCCAACCGAGGTGGGCGTGTCCCTCGAGCTGGAGAATGGCGGCAAGACGCGAGATCAGGGCAGAGACAGCAAGTAGTCTGCTTCCCAGCGCTGACTAAGGTAATGCCAGGATTGTGCAAATTAGGCTTTTAAAAAACACAATAACAGTTTTCACAAGAATTACAAAGATTAAAAAGGTTGCTCCCGGCTAGTTCGCCTCAGGAGTATTCACAAGTGCTAAGTGAAGCGCTGGCGATCAGCGCGGGTTATATACAGTCCTGGGAGGGGGGCGTGTCCAACCGAGGTGGGCGTGTCCCTCGAGCTGGAGAATGGCGGCAAGACGCGAGATCAGGGCAGAGACAGCAAGTAGTCTGCTTCCCAGCGCTGACTAAGGTAATGCCAGGATTGTGCAAATTAGGCTTTTAAAAAACACAATAACAGTTTTCACAAGAATTACAAAGATTAAAAAGGTTGCTCCCGGCTAGTTCGCCTCAGGAGTATTCACAAGTGCTAAGTGAAGCGCTGGCGATCAGCGCGGGTTATATACAGTCCTGGGAGGGGGGCGTGTCCAACCGAGGTGGGCGTGTCCCTCGAGCTGGAGAATGGCGGCAAGACGCGAGATCAGGGCAGAGACAGCAAGTAGTCTGCTTCCCAGCGCTGACTAAGGTAATGCCAGGATTGTGCAAATTAGGCTTTTAAAAAACACAATAACAGTTTTCACAAGAATTACAAAGATTAAAAAGGTTGCTCCCGGCTAGTTCGCCTCAGGAGTATTCACAAGTGCTGTCCTTGCTCTCCTTACTCTCCTTGCAACTTCCTTGACATCACAACCATTTTCCACCAGGCCTTCACATTTTTCTTTGAGCCACCAGGGGCACATGTCAGTCGCAGGATTCCTACCTTTAAGTAATTTGAACGGACTGATCTCAGTGGTGGTATGAGGGGTTATACGATAAGTCCAAAGTTTCTGTCTAATGCGGTTCAGCCAATCCCCCTTTTCTTTGATGGCATCAGAGACAAAGCCCTTCAGGACACGGTTGAAGCGCTCAACTTGCCCGTTCTCATGTGGCTCGTAAAGTGATGTACAAATGTGTTTGATGTTGCAGGATTGTAAAAACAGTTTCATTTCAGCAGAGACTAACTGCACACCATTATCTGACACCAAGACCGAAGGACAGCCTTCTCTAGCGAAAACTTCTTTGAAAAAGGAAATAACAACTTCAGAAGTGATTTTAGCTACAAATTTCACTTCTGGCCATTTAGAATGGTAGTCTACAATGACCAACGCAAAACGTGAACTTTCAGGTAAAACTTGGAAAGGCCCCGAAATATCAAAGGCTATCTTGCTCCATGGACACTCTGGCCATTTAACTGTCTTAAGGGGTGGAACGTGTAATTTAAGCATCTTATCACTATTACAGCACTCATCGCATTCTCTAACAGTGCGGTCTATGAACCTGTCCATCCCAGGCCACCAGAAATGAAGTCTTATAATACGTTTCATGGCTGAGATTCCTGGATGAGTCTTGTGTGCTAATTTGAGAATGAGCTCTTGCACACCACTAGGTGGGATGCATTTCTCAGATTTGAAGAACAAATCACCTTCACACCATAACTCCTCCGCTATGTTATAAAACGGTAGCAGCTCATATTCAACGTTATTCTTACTAGGCCAACCTTCTAAAAGGTATTTTTTCAACTTAATAAATTTTTCATCTTTGTTCTGGCATTCAATCCAAAACTGTTCAGAAATATCCTGATACTGGGAAGAAACTAAATCTGTGAGGCCTAATACAAAATCAACCTCAGTAAGACTATTCACACTGTCAGCTTTGCTTTCACACGGAAGGCGTGATAAGCAGTCGGCAGTAACATTTTTCTTCCCTGGAATATATTCAACTTTAAAATGGTACTCCTGTAACTTGGATGAAAGGCGTGCAATCCTAGCAGTCGAGTTCCAACCACCACCAGCTGATAGGATATGCACCAAAGGTTTGTGATCCGTTCTTAAAATAAACTCACTGCCCCAAATGTAAATTCTGTAGTGTTCAATGGCCCATACACAAGACAGCAATTCACGTTCAATAACCGCATATCTGCGCTCAGTTTCATTCAATGTTCTGGAGGAAAAGGCTACATTCCATTCTAGCATACCATCAGTCTGAGATAGAACACACCCAAGACCGTACAAACTTGCATCAGTAGTAATTATGCATTTTTTCCCAATTCTAAAGGGTTTCAAAGTAGGGGAATTAACAATATCATGTTTGATTTCAGTGAAAGCTCTTTCTTGTTCAGTATCCCAAACAAAATCATTACACTGTCTTAAAAGCTTCCTTAAAGGTTCCATTTTGGTAGCAAAGTTTACGACAAATTTACTGTAGTACTCACACATTCCGGAGAAAGAAAGAAGTTGTTCCTTATTCTTTGGGGATGGAGCACTGAGAATAGCATCAACATTTGACTTCTTTGGAACAAGACCTTCCCCCGACAAAGTGTGGCCTAAATATTCAACTGACTTCCTAAACAGTTTGCACTTGTGTGCCTTGAGAGTAAGCCCAGAATTTTCCAATCTTTTGCACACAACACTTAAATGTGAACTATGTTCAGTTTCATTTTTTGAGAAAATCAAGATATCATCTTGAAAGCATTTTACAAATTTGTCAAGATCCCTGAAGATTTGAAACATGACGCGTTGGAAAACAGAGGCAGCGGACGCCAACCCAAACGGCATCCTTCTGTATTGAAACAGTCCCATGGGAGTGATGAAAGCTGTGTATTTTTTAGAATCTTCAGTAAGCTCAATTTGATGATACGCAGATCTAAGGTCTAAAGTGGAAAAAATCTGCGCACCATCAAACAAGGAAACCAGCTCATTAATATTCGGAAGGGGATGACAGTCTATAACAATATTGGAATTTAAGGCCCTCAAATCGATGCAGACCCTTAATTTTTGGTCAGGTTTGCGTACCAAAACGATAGGAGAAACCCATTCAGACGATTCAATGGGCTCAATAATGTTGTCTTTAAGTAGGTCATCCAACATTTCTTTAAGCTCGTCCCTAACATTTAAAGGAACTCCTCTAAGCTTTTGTTTGACTGGAACTGCACCCTCTTTGAGAACAATTTTGTGTGCAAAATTCTCCAGTCTACCTAAACGGTCACAGAAAACTTTATTGAACTTTTCACTCCATGAAGAAATAACATTATCCTTCCCATTTACATCAGAAATAGAACTAATCATATCTTGTTCACTACACAATGAAATGGGATCTTTGGCACGTGGATTTAAAGTAATGCCAAGTTCCCATTGATCATGCCAACCCAATACATTGATTCCTTTGACAGCAATGTAAAGTTTAATTTGAGCTGACCTTCCTCTGAAACATAAAAGAACATTAAAGAAACCTTCAATATCAATTGCATTACCATTGAAACTTTCAGCTAAAATATCTGAGGGTTGTAAATCAGAACTGTAACAAACTGTTGTTAACTTTTCATTAAAGTATTCCCTAGTAATAATCGTCCATGGAGATCCAGAATCTACCATGAGTTCGATAGCGATGGATGAAATGTGGAAAGTACATTTAGGAGATTTCTTACTGGTTGATCCAAGGATAGAGACAACATATCCACGTTCAACCTCCTGTTTAACTTCATCCACAATGCCAACAGAAGATACTTTAGTGGGAATGGGCATAATAGATCGTCCAGAGCGACCTTGGGAATTGTACCTTCTTTCCCTACATACATTACTAAAATGTCCAAGTTTGTTGCAAATATTGCAAGTTCTGTTTAAAGCAGGACAGCCCTGAAAGGAAGCTATATGTGATTTACTACCACATCTGTAGCATGAAAACGATGAGTTTCCAAAGTCTGATCTTCTGTTATTAATACCCACAGAATTTTTATATTTAGACTGAAAAGGGATAGCATTTTTATCATCAACTTTGGGTTTAACAATACAGACTTCTTCCTCTACAGTAGTTTTACTGGGATGAGAATTTGAGGTTTGCTTAACTACTATGTCCATCCACTTTTCCGACATTTCAGTAGACTTAGCGATGGCTATGGTCTCTTCTAAGTTAGGATCACCTATACACCAAAGCTTATCTTGTACCTTCTTGTTTTTAACATGAACAATAATCTGATCACGGATCATCTCATCTGCCATAGCACCAAAATTGCAATGTAAGGTCAGAGCTCTTAAAGCAGTGAGAAAGTCATCAAACGATTCCTCTTGTTTCTGTGCTCTAGTATAAAATTTGAAACGATTTAAGGCAATATTAGCTGTGGGTTTGAAACGTTTTTCTAATCTACCAAGAGCTTCGGTATAAACATTAACAGAATCACCACTTCCACTAGGTACAGTAAATTGAGGTAAAGTTCTAAAGATTTCTTGGCCTTCAGAACCCAAACAATGTAACAAAATGCTTTTCTTTCTTTCTGATCCCATGCGCTCCCCATCAATGGCTTTCATATAATTGAAAAACTCCTCCTTCCACCTTGACCAAGGCATGGGAGGGTCACCTTTAACCTGTAAAAACTTAGCAGGGGGGTCAAATTGCATGGTGAACCAGATTAAGTAGCAACAACAATAAAAAAAAAATGGAATGAAATAAATAAATAAAACGAAAATAAATAAATAAATAAATGCAGACTCAAACACTCAAACAGAAAAGAGCAATAATTGAATAAAATGTACTTAAGTCAATGTGGAATCACTTAGTTTGAGGTGATCGAGTTTGTAGTGCTGTGGAAGTTGCAGCTTGAAGAACTGTTGTTGGAAGTACACTTGCCGGTAAATTTGAAGAAACGGAGTGTAAATAAACAACAAAATGAGAGTTAAGGTAAGCGCTAAAACAATGGTTCAGTTTAAAGGCAAGCGCTAATAAAAATGGGGAAAAACAGCAGGAAACACCATTATAAACGGACTCGTTCGGTCGTCGATGCGTTGCTAAGCAACGAAATACAAAATGGCGGCACGTAACGTGCGTGAAGGCGTTGTAGCGTGATGACGTTGACACGCTAGACGAAGCAGACGTAGATCCGGAAGACGTGGTTGCTGGGCAATGGAATCCGCTTGGTAAACAATGCTGATGGTTGCCAAGCGATGACGTGTTGGCTCTTGTTCCTCCGTTGCCAAGCGATGACGTGTTGGCTCTTGTTCCTCCGGCAAATAAACAAAGTCGATGGTTGCCAGGAGATGACACTTCGCTCCGCGATGACGAACACTGAAAGGTTGCCACGGAGATGGAAGTACACAGAGACGTCGCGCTGAGAAGTCGCGCTGAAGGTGGCAAAAGTCAAAAGATGCAGGCAGACTTAAAGGTCAGAAAACTGCAATATTTGGTACTTTGAAGTACAAAACGAAAATAAAAGGTAGTTCCATAGGGATACTTGCAGAGAACGATGAGCAACGTTTCACAAAGGCAATAAGTTTTCTTCAAAGACAGGAAATCCAGTAGAAATGATATAAAGATGTAAAATGATCCAAAATGGGTTCAAACTCCGCTCCTGTGCTGTAGATGGCTGGAGTAAGGTTGTCCTCGTCGCCAAAATTTGTAATAATCCAAGAAAGCTTGAGGTATTCAGAAGGTTTATTGAGCAGCACAGCATCAAGTCCTGACACAGCAGGATACAGGTGACAACTGACTAACAGTGGAGAATGCTGTGTGAGCAAAGCTCTGTTAGGAATGTAGAATCAAAAGGAAACATGAACATGGCACATGCTATTAAAGGAGTAGCAGCATAGATAAACTATACACAGAGATATGCAGGATGTAACAATTGGGTGGCACTTACAGGTCCCTGACTGCGTGTGCCATTTTGAACTCTGAGAACTTTTTATAAATGCTTGCCCGCAGAAACATTTTTGGTTTTAACTTTTGTAATTTTATATTTTGGTCTTAATGTAATGGTTTTAAGTAACCACACAATAAAGTTATTCATTCATTCATTCATTCATTCATTCATTCATTCATTCATTCATATAGGCATCATCCCATATAGGCATCATCCCATATAGGCATCACTCCATATAGGCATCACCCCATATAGGCATCACCCCATATAGGCATCACTCCATGTAGGCATCACTCCATGTAGATATAGGCATCACCCCATATAGGCATCACTCCATATAGGCATCACCCCATATAGGCATCACCCCATATAGGCATCACCCCATATAGGCATCACTCCATATAGGCATCACTCCATATAGGCATCACTCCATATAGGCATCACCCCATATAGGCATCACTCCATATAGGCATCACTCCATATAGGCATCATCCATATAGGCATCATCCATATAGGCATCACTCCATATAGGCATCACCCCATATAGGCATCACCCCATATAGGCATCACCCCATATAGGCATCACCCCATATAGGCATCACCTCATATAGGCATCACTCCATATAGGCATCACTCCTGCGTGCTGATGTCGGTTCCATTCTTTCAAGAACCACGGCGCGGGTCTGGATGTTGGTCAGTCTCAACTTGGTTGGGTATCCAGTGACTCCAAATAAAGTACAATATTTTCAAATAATGTTCTATAAAAGGTATCTCCGTAGACGAAGACAGGAGCCATACTTGGACTGCAGTTACGGACTCGACACAATGTGTACTTGTGGTCAGGTCAGTTGTATGAAAAGTGTGCTCTCGCGCGGCTGACGGCGACCAGAGAGTGGGAGTCGAAACTGCCATTTTTAGCATACGAAGAGTTTTCTTTTCAAATAGCAGTCTCTCCTCCGCTTGAGGTCGTAGAGCTGCTTCCTATCTTGAAGTCATTCTGCTCAAAGTCTACAGGTAAGTTTCAGATACACCAGCTCCCTTTAGTGTGCCTTTGGACCCCACAGATGCACTGGAGAGTTCAGTAGGACTTGCGCCAGGAAGCCCTCTCGAAGGCTGGCTGACCCCCACAATACCTCCTTCCTGGGCCATATTGATACCCATCCGACTCCAAAGCCCATGCCAGTCCCTTCCATGCCGGTGCCTCTGCCAGCAGTCCAGTGTTGCAAAGCTGCAGCCAGTGGTCAATCCAGCAGACCCGCAGCCTTCTGCTCCACACCTTTATTGCCAGAGCCTTGAGGCCCTACCCGGTCCTGATGCTGACACAATCCAGAGCTTGCAAAAGGTTCCCCATTACACTGATAAAAAGGAGGTGGACAGTGTCTTCCATTCTCACTGTCACTGATGAAGGACTTTACCTAATCCTATAGAATGCCAATGGGCTATACCCCTCCCCTGAGACCGAGATGGGTTCACCGCCTCGCCCACCTACGGAAGAAAGACCCTCCTTCGCATTAGTGGTGCATAGAACAGCAGAGGCAATAGATGTACAACTGCCTACAGCTGGGAACACAGCCACTTTGGTGATGTATACTCCAACCAGAGCTTTCTCCATCAGAGCTTCTTTTGTCATTTAATGAGGCATTCACGGACACCCCTTTGGCCACTTCACAAATGTGCCCAGCTCCTTCAGCCAGTTGGCCTGTAGCCAGGCAACACAATTCTGACCATCTGACACCTCCAAGGCCTAAAATCCTTGTGGTGCAGGCATTGACGAGTAAATGTCTTCCCCACAAATAGCCCATATATGGAACCACAGCTTATTGACATATGGGAAAAGATGTTTTTGTTGTCTAGCTTAGCCCTATGCTCCTTGATGAGGTGTGCCTTCTGGGTAGGGTTTGTGGGACATGGCCAGCAAGAGCTTGCCTTCTGTCCCAGAAGAGCTCTGCTTGTTTCTTGCCTAAACAATTCATCATGGGCAGGATGCAGCAAAATATGTACTGAGCATTGGCCTGAACACCCCTGATTGGATAGGCTGCTCTATCCTCACCAGTGTAGGGCTCAAACAACATGCTTGATTGGGGCAGCTGAATGTTGTGGGGCTGTCCAGGTGTCTCTCATTGATATTCCCATTGATGAATCTAGATTATTTGGAGAAAGGCACAGCTTGCCAGCAATCTCAACCATCCCAGCTGGTGCAGCAACTGACATACCAGCAGGGGCAGCATTGACCCATTTCCTGATGTCCATCCTGCTCTGATTGGCCCCTGCAGACCCAGCAGAGTAAGGCAGTAGAGGGGCAGGATCCAGCGTCTCTTCCTTCGTCACATCGTACCATTGGGTTTTGCAGATATGCTGTACCTTTCATTTCTCCCACCTCATATTTGTCTACACCAGGTCACCTTTTAACAGACGACACCTTAATCTTAATAAGAGATAGTCAAGCTTCCTGCTTGCCAAGGGTGCCTTCAAACGAGTGCTGAGCTCTGAGAAAGACGAGGAGTATTACTTCCTCATGCAAAAGCCTGTGCTGAGCCTCTGGCTATTGAACTCCTTTCCAAGAAAGGATAAAGTAAAAATGCTCACACTGATTCAGATCCTTTCTAATCCGGATCCTGGAGACTGGATAGTTCCCTTGGATGTGTATTTTCATATCAAAGCACACAAGATGATGGATGGAATGTTGCACAGGCCACCCCAGTTCAGACATGAAGCATCCTAGGACCGGTTTGTGGCTATCAGCCATCTTCAGCCAGGATAGCTTGACTCCAGTGGCGTAGTGAGCATGGGACCCACGTCAGGCATACCCTTCCCACATAAGGTGAGCAGCAAAACACACAAGATGATGGATGGAATGTTGCACAGGCCACCCCAGTTCAGACATGAAGCATCCGAGGACCGGTTTCTGGCTATCAGCCGTCTTCAGCCAGGATAGCTTGACTCCAGTGGCGTAGTGAGCATGGGACCCACATCAGGCATACCCTTCCCACATAGGGCGAACAGCAAAACACACAAGATGATGGAGGGAATGTTGCACATTGGCAAAACATTCACCGCAGTCACAGATCTGGGTTTAATAGGATGATTGATTCCGGTCCAGGGAAGACATGGCTTGGCAGTTCGGGCTGGACTGTTCCCATGAGGCACAGGGTCAGACTGATTTGCATATGGCCATGTCTGAACTGGGGTGGCGGAGTGGGCTAAAGAACGGTGATGGATTCAACCCAGATCTGTGACTGGAGGTGAGTGTTTTGCCATTGTGCAATATTCCCTCCATCATCTGTTCTGCTGTGCATTTTCATAGACCTCTTATACAGACCTACAGACGCTATGGAGCATACGGAGGGAAATGTGGCATTTTCATTTCCTTCTCATGGTTAGACTTCTAGGAGTCACCTTGGGGAGGGAGATACAAAGGAGTCTGGGCCATTTTACACCATTTCTGAGATGATTCCGCCTCAAGTGGATGAGAGTTGGATATCTGCACTTGCTGAGGCTAGTGGATGAGAGTTGGATATCTGCACTTGCTGAGGCTAGTGGATGAGAGTTGGATATCTGCACTTGCTGAGGCTAGTGGATGAGAGTTGGATATCTGCACTTGCTGAGGCTAGTGGATGAGAGTTGGATATCTGCACTTGCTGAGGCTAGTGGATGAGAGTTGGATATCTGCACTTGCTGAGGCTAGTGGATGAGAGTTGGATATCTGCACTTGCTGAGGCTAGTGAGCTGCAGTGCTCCCCAGCCTCAGTGCTACTTTCCCCTCCTAGTCTCCCTACTGAGGCAAGATCCTCCTTTTCTGATATGTTTGAGAGAGTGGCTGCAGTTTTGGCGTTGTCACTGCCTCTAGTAGAGAAGTGCACTGACCCTCGGATTGATGTCCTTTATCCAGGTCAGACGGGTGAAGAACCTCCAAACAGCGAGGCCCTGTTCAGCGTATTATTGGGAACTTGGGCTAAACCTGATACATGGCTCTCAGTGGACTGTGCTATATCTTGCAGGCACCTTCCTGCTCCTGGAGACTCCGTTTGTCTCCTGAGGCATCCTACCACTTGATCTCGGCAGTTCAGGCTGCTACAGCTTTATCAGATATGGTTTCTTCGACTAAGACTCCATTGAATAGAGAGTCTAGGAGTCGAGATGCATATGTCAGGCGGAGACAGCCTTTTTGGCTGCAAAAGTCGGGACTGTCCTGTCTGAATCGGGCCTATTGGCACTGATGAAGCAAGGTGAAGAATAAGATTTTGTTCAAACTTGTGAAGTTAATCTCCCATAACAGAAATTAAATTAATAAGCTTGTGGTGAAAATACTAATCAACTTAGTTTAAGAATACATTCATCAGTACACGTGGGATAAACTAATGTGCTTTATGTTGCAAACGCAAAGAAAAAAATAATAAACTAAGCTTGTCTATTGTCTTTATCAGTATTAAATGCGGCTGTTTAACGAATGGCATGTGCTTATTTTGTGTGCTTATGTTATGTCTTTTCCGTGACAAAGCTCGTGGAGATCGTGCGGTTCAAAGAAGAAAAGTAAGTATGATGCTGCCTCAATGTAATGTATTGTAATGGACATTTCTACCGCGCTACTTCCACTCCAAGGAGTATCTTGGCGCTTACACAACTCAGATGGAAAGTTGGAAAGGAAAAAGATGTCCTAATCTCTTCACACACATTACACCAGGGTCCGGCACACGGCATCAGGCAGAGAGAAAATCCAGGTTTTCAATGCCTTCCTGAAGGGGGCTTCTTGAGAGAAAGACCGCAGGGAAAGGGGGAGTTTATTCCAGGCCTTAGTTCCCAGAACGAAGATGGATTTGCCGCCTTTAGTGGTCAGTTTGAAATGGGGTGTAGAGAGTAGGTTCTGGTTTGTGGATCTCAAGCAACGTGCTGGGTGGTATCTTTTGAACCCCTTTTGTAGGTAGGTTGGTCCACGTTGGTGGAAAGCCCTGAAAGTAATTAGGAGAAGTTTGAATAAAATTCTCTTCCCAATTGGTAGCCAATGCAAAATATTCAGGGCTGTTGAGGCTGACGATCTACGGGGCAGGCGCAGTACAAGGCGGGCTGCCGCATTTTGGACCATCTGCAATTTGTGGAGAACGATCTTATTAGCTCCAGCATAGAGTCCATTGCAATAGTCCAGCCTAGAGTTAATTAAGGCCACTGCAACTGTTTTCCTGGCCGAGAGAGGCAGAAGGTCAAAGAACTTCCTGAGTGCTTTAATGATTTGGAAGCACATGCCTGCTACTGCTATAGCCTGGGGTTTAAAGGATAATTTGTTATCAAATTTTATACCCAGGTTCCGGGCGGATACAATTGTATTCGGTGGCACTTCGGCATCTGATGGCCAGCATGCTATAGGGGAGAAAGGGTTGTTTGTCCCTACAGGCAAAATTTCCGTTTTACCGGCGTTGCACTTTAAATGGTTGTTGTTCATCCATTTAAATGTTGCTGCAAGACAGTCCCTAAGGTATTCCTCGGCACCTGGCCGTTCCCTGTCCAGCACCAAAATCAGTTGGGTGTCGTCAGCGTATGAAATAGAACTGATCCTAAATGACTCGATCAAGTTCATCAGGGGTGTCATATATAGATTGAAAAGAACAGGGCTCAAACTGGAGCCCTGTGGCACCCCTGAGCTGACGTTTTTAGCCTCAGATTGATATGGGCCTAGCACTGTTATTTGGCGTCTGTCAGTGAGGAAATTCCTACACCAGGCCAACACCTGTCCTCCTACCCCTGCGGCAGCCAACCGGTCCAATAGGATGTTGTGGGACACGGTATCAAAGGCTGCCGACAGGTCAAGTAGGATAAGGACAGCCTGTTTTCCTTGGTCCATTGCTGCTCTTAAAGTTTCAGCAGTGTATAATAGAGCTGATTCGGTAGAGTGTTCTGACCGAAACCCTGACTGATTGGGATGGAGAACGTTATTCTTCTCCAAAAAGTTAGTCAGTTGACTATTGACAAACTTTTCAGTCAGCTTAGATAAGATGGGCAACAAGGAAATTGGGCGTAGGTTGGAAAGGGTGGTGGGATCGGCAAGGGCCTTTTTTTGGAGTGGCTTAACAGCTGCCAATTTCCAGTCATTGGGGATATTTGCTGTTGCTAGAGAGGAATTGATGATTTTGTTAATGATAGGGTTGACCATCTCTATTAAGTAATGCAACACTGGAGGGGGACAGGGGTCGAAAGGGGAACCCGATTTGTTGGCTAAAGTAGCTTTGGCAGTTTCTTCTAGAGACACTGGGGTAAACTCATCAAGACGGAAGGGGGAGGTTATCTTCACTATCTCTTGATCATCCATTATCGTAGTGTTTTCCAAAGGAAAAGTCTTGGTAATGGTCAGGATTTTATTGTTGAAGTAATCAGATATCGCATTACAGAGTTCTTGGGATGGAGGGATCTCTTGCGATAGAGCTGAAGGATTCATAAAATCCTTAACAATCCTAAAGATTGCTTTTTGTTCTTGACCTGCTAAGGAAATGGCTTGTAGATAGTGACAATGTGCTTTCATTGGTTACATAATTAACAGGATTAATTAGTAAAGGAGGAGGGTAACAGAATGGGTCTCAATTCTTTAATTAATTGAGGTCTTGTGTTTGTTTAATAATAGTTTCCAAAGTGAGGCCTAAAGATGGTTCAGAAAACATGGCTGACAGAGCTGCAGACGCAAAAGCTTGTCCAGAGTGAAGTCTTCGCACGTGCGCAGCTGTGGAGATTTTTACCGCACTGTCATCGTTAATTGAAAAAGCAGTTCTTTGGTTAAGTTGAACGTGCTCACGGAGAAAAGGCTCAAGGACAGGAACTTAAAGTGGCTGCCAAGGCTAGGAAGTAAATGTTTGAAACTCGAGGAAAAGTAACTTTCTTGAGGAAGCCGAAAGATGTGGAAATGAAAGACAATAGGGCTTATTTGAAGCCTGGACTTGGTCAAGAATCGGAGATGACCTAATATATTTTGTCATGGACTGACACAGGGCAGCCAATGAAAAGCTCGGATTTGCTTAAAAGAATGTAAAATGTAGAAAGTTTAGCTAGAAAGAAAGGTATAAAACCTGACACTATGAGCAGGGAAAAAACTCTTACTTTCCGATTCCTGAATGACGTGACATGCTGTTGGACCTTTGGCGCACGTAAGGACAGCAGACTATAAATGATTTTTCCTTTCTAGGTGAAGTGAGAAATAGACAGGGAAATAAACTTAGGGAATGGAAACTGTTATTTTGCTAATAATTCATGTTTCTGAGCTTACTTTGAAAGTGTCAGTTTATTAATTAATTTCCTTATTAAAATGTTGCTTTTTTATTTGCTTATAAAATAAAGATTTTAAAACGTAAATGCTTTTTCTTTATGAAAAATAAAATTAGATTTGAAAAGACAAGCTGGTCTTGTTTATTCATGGTCTAGTTTACATCAGTTGATCCAATCGCCTTAGTGGCCTGATTAATGAAGGATAAATGTTTAAAACCATGGTGAAAATAGATAAACTGCAGTTGTATATAATAATGTAAATAATATGGGAGTAGTTTAGTTAATCTTTCAACCTGATTCAGTTGCTCAAAAATTGTCTCATTGGTATTATGGGCCTTTATATGTGCATTATGATTATTGGTTAGTATTGAGGTGTTAGGTAGTGTTTTTGAGACAGTTTTTCAATCGGAGCGCTGGATCAGCAGACACATCTTTTCTTCTGCTAGTTCTGCTTTAAGGTCCACAAACACGTCTTGTTTTTTTGGGCGTTTTTCCCATGTTTTGTGCGATTCTTTGCAGACTATCAGCCTGATTCATCAAAGACCCATTTTGCGAGTCTATAATAGCGATTCATAAGGAATCGCTATTACAGACTCGCAAAACGGGATTCATGTAGGAATCGCAAAAAGAATTGCGATTCCTACACATTCCTTATTTACGATTAGCAAATTGCTAATCACAAATAAGGAATAACTCCCCATTCATTCCTATGGGCCTAAAGGCCCATAGGAATGAATGGGGAGTTATTCCTTATTTGCGATTAGCTATTAGCTAATCGCAAATAAGATAGCAATTTAAAGGGTGCCAGTGGTGTCCAAAGGACACCCTGTAGCACCCCTTAAATGCAAATTGAAACAGGTGTTGCGCACACACATGTCCAAAGGACATGTGTGTGTGCAACATGCAACTTAGAAAAATGCTTTTAAAAGCATTTTCCTAAGTTTTCGCTATTTACCACGAGGTTTGACCTCACGTTAAATAGCGGGCCGAGATTGCGAATTCGCAATTTTTAAATGGATGATGAATTGCATTTAAGGAATCTCAAATAGAGATTCCTTAAATGTAATTCCTCGCAAAATTGCGAAATCGCTATTACCGATTTTTGCATTTGGGATGATGAATCCCAAATGCAAAAATAGCGTTCGCAAAGGGCCAGATTCTCAGAATCTGGCCCTTTGCGAGCCCATTTCGGCTTGATGAATCAGGCTGTATGTTGCCATCACTTCTGGATAACCTCCGTTCGGATATTAATCAGCTGATTAGAGTTTGCCAATAGGCAGCTAAGCTGATAATTACATGTGGCATGAATACTACTGATTCAGTAGGCCGAGCCATGGGATCATTGGTGGCACTACGGCATCATGCATGATTTAGAACCTCAGGTTTTTTCAGAGGCTGGCCAGGTGACTTTGGTCGATATACCCTTTGGCGCCATCTTTTAGGTGCCCAGACCGATTGGGCATTACAGCGTTTCCGTAATAGGCAAAGTGAAACAGCGTCTTAATTACTCTTTCTCCTGCTTATATGCGCTTTAATTTTGTCCCTATACTTAGGTTATAGGGGTGATATAAGAATTTTTCTTTCTTATATGTCTAGTCTTAGGGCAATGCCATGTTCGCCTGTTGGGTATAACTGATTTGGTGTTCCTGCGATTAGCAGATGTTATGGTTTCAATACTGTCTTTAACGATTTATTGGGTATAGAGATACCTACTGTATGTTTTTTTCCTTTTTCCTCAGATGGGGGACTTCATGCTAAAGAGGTCATTTGTAGGTGATGTGTCTCAGTTAGGAAGTTTACCTATGTCACAGTCTTCTTGGAACCAGTTCTGTATGCTGGTACGCATTACTTTCACTTGCAGTATTTCTTATAGGGACATATTGCTTATGCGAATTGTGAGACCTTTTATACAGTCTATGCTTGTTTTTGTGAATACTCTGAATTTTTGCTTCAGGGTAATTTTAGTCTCTGGCTTGACCACTGCAGTCCTTTTCGCTACTTTAGCGCAGTGCACTTTTCATTGAACTTAGGTGGTGAGCAGATGGTGTTGCATTAGAGTCTTCCGTACTTGTAAATTCGATTTTGTTCCATAGATGGGTGCTCCTCTTTTCTGGAGGTTTTACACATGGCAGCTTCAAGGTTTTTGCTTATGTTCTTTCAAGTACTGATAATCCTGGTTCCTTTGCTTTCTGCAGGTTATATTATTTCCTATGTTCATTTTTGGAACATGGTCGTTCCGCTAACTCTGCTTGTAAGGTTATCTGAGATGCAAACTTGGAATATTTGAGCCCTTAGGGATTACTGTTTGCTGCTAAGTCGTACATGGTTTAGGAAGATTCCTGCTTTATCAAAAGAGAATATTTCCTTCTTGATCCTTTTTCTCCTTAATAACATTCTGTTTTTTTTCCTTATTATGTACTTATATTTTGATAATTACACATTTACAGTTTGGAGATTGGATTTTATCTGTTTCATTGGGAGGCATTTTTTAGTTTCTTTCTCAATTAAGAGTTTGTTCTTTTCTGTAGATTACACTCTTTTTACGGATCATAGTGTGAGTGTTGGATCTGTGGCTTCTTGTGCCCTTAAAGAGGTAGGTAGGTGTGTGCATGTGTTTGTCTGTCTGTCTGTCTGTCCCGCCCCCGTCTTTAGGCTCTGGCTTCTATGTCTTACTTCAACTAGATAGCCCTTTTTGAGGGAAAATTTCCAGGAGCTTGGTTTATTCTTTATCTTTACCTACTAGGCCATGTGTGGTTGTAAGTCGAGTTGCTTCTGGCAAGGGTTAATTTTCATGTTGTTTTCTTTAGGTGGTTCCAGCCGTTAAGGTACTTTTGCCAGACAGCATTATCTTAATGCTAAGTTACCTAGGGTGTGCTTTCTCTCTCGATGAGTAGGTTGTATTGTACTTTGGGCTGGTTTTTCATTTCCATTTACCTATGTGTGTATACAGTGTATGCATGTGTGTTGCATATGTCTTCACACATACTGAGATTAGGGGTGGGCGGACTTTGCATAGTCGTGCTACTCAAAGCTCTGCGAAACGGTAAAAATCTCTGCGAGCACGCAAAAGTTCTGCAAACACGTGAAATTGCTTGTTCCACCCCTTTGGGATGCTTTTTTCCTGTTCGCGAACACTATTTGCGTGCTCTGGGAGAAATATCCAGCGAACGCGCATTTTGCTAGCACGAACAAGCAAACAATTCCGCGGATCGCAGAATTTTTGGAAATTCCACATTTTTTGCGGAACGTGAAATTACCCACATTTTGCCAATCCCACGAGTGGAACGGAATTTACCACCCAGGCCTAACGGAGATATTGTTTCACTATATATAATAAGACAGGATGGCCCTTCTATTATTACAAGTTTTTATTGTGATTTGCGATTTGCTTATTCCTTCACTAAAAGTTTTGGGTATGTACTACCTGGTGTGTGTGTGTGTGTGTGTGTATATATATATTTGTTCGAAGCATGTGGGCTGCTGAATTCATATCTGTGCATTCACGAGATAGGTGACTCCTCCCCTGGACTACAAATTGTGGATTTTGAGTTTCATTTCGACTTTGCTTTAATTCTAAACTGCACACCCCCCTACCTACTGCACTCGCCGGAGAGTCGGTGTATCTAGCTCACTGCTGGCCCCCCCGCAGCCGATTGAGGTGCTGTTACGGGGTTGTGATACAGCAATAGCCGCCATCTTGGGGGAATTAGAAGGGTAGCGGTTCAGCAGCCTGTTCCCTCTCGCCCTCTGACGTGCTCAAAAGAGCATCATTCTGCTGCGCCGCATACTGCTCAATACTCCCCTCCTGAGGAGGAAAGCCGGGAGGTGAAGAGAATTTTTAATCTTTGTTAATTGTGGATTTTGTGTTTCATTTCGACTTTGCTTTAATGCTTAACTGCACATCCCCCTACCTACTGCACTCGCCGGAGAGTCGGTGTATCTAGCTCACTGCTGGCCCCCCGCAGCCGATTGAGGTGCTGTTACGGGGTTGTGATACAGCAATAGCCGCCATCTTGGGGGAATTAGAAGGGTAGCGGTTCAGCAACCTGTTCCCTCACGCCCTCTGACGCGCTCAAAAGGGCATCATTCTGCTGCGCCGCATACTGCTCGATACTCCCCTTCTGAGGCGTAAAGCCGGGAGGTGAAGAGAATTTTTAATCTTTGTTAATTGTGGATTTTGTGTTTCATTTCGACTTTGCTTTAATTCTAAACTGCACACCCCCCTACCTGCTGCACTCGCCGGAGAGTCGGTGTATCTAACTTACTGCTGGCCCGCCCGCAGCCGATTGAGGTGCTGTTACGGGGTTGTGATACAGCAATAGCCGCCATCTTGGGGGAATTAGAAGGGTAGCGGTTCAGCAGCCTGTTCCCTCTCGCCCTCTGACGCGCTCAAAAGAGCATCCTTCAGCCGCGCCGCATACTGCTCAATACTCCCCTCCTGAGGAGGAAAGCCGGAAGGTGAAGAGAATTTTTAATCTTTGTTAATTGTGGATTTTGTGTTTCATTTCGACTTTGCTTTAATTCTTAACTGCACATCCCCCTACCTACTGCACTCGTCGGAGAGTCGGTGTATCTAGCTCACTGCTGGCCCCCCGCAGCCGATTGAGGTGCTGTTACGGGGTTGTGATACAGCAATAGCCGCCATCTTGGGGGAATTAGAAGGGTAGCGGTTCAGCAACCTGTTCCCTCACGCCCTCTGACGCGCTCAAAAGGGCATCATTCTGCTGCGCCGCATACTGCTCGATACTCCCCTCCTGAGGCGTAAAGCCGGGAGGTGAAGAGAATTTTTAATCTTTGTTAATTGTGGATTTTGTGTTTCATTTCGACTTTGCTTTAATTCTTAACTGCACATCCCCCTACGTACTGCACTCGCCGGAGAGTCGGTGTATCTAGCTCACTGCTGGCCCCCCCGCAGCCGATTGAGGTGCTGTTACGGGGTTGTGATACAGCAATAGCCGCCATCTTGGGGGAATTAGAAGGGTAGCGGTTTAGCAGCCTGTTCCCTCCCGACCTCTGACGCGCTCAAAAGGGCATCATTCTGCCGCGCCGCATACTGCTCGATACTCCCCTCCTGAGGCGTAAAGCCGGGAGGTGAAGAGAATTTTTAATCTTTGTTAATTGTGGATTTTGTGTTTCATTTCGACTTTGCTTTAATTCTAAACTGCACATCCCCCTACCTACTGCACTCGCCGGAGAGTCGGTGTATCTAGCTCACTGCTGGCGCCCCCGCAGCCGATTGAGGTGCTGCTACAGGGTTGTGATACAGCAAAAGCCGCCATCTTCTGGGAAATAGAAGGGTAGCGGTTCAGCAACCTGTTCCCTCCCACCCTCTTCCGCTTTAAATGGCCGTCTCCATCCGGCCGCGCAGCGGGCGCGCCGAAGGCTCGCCACGACCATTCCGCGGCCGGGGCCAGAGATGCTGCCAGTTTTGTTCCCCTGCACTCTATTTCATATAATAGACAGACACTGCTTTCCTTTAGGTCTAATGAGTGTGCTTATTGACACTCAATTCCACTGAATCTTGCATTTAAGTCCTATCCTTGCCGAGCCTGTAGTCCCATACTGGAGGGAGGCAATTCTCTGCATCAATGCCCATTATCCCAGTTCCCTGCTCTCCCCTTTACTAACCAGAAGGCTTTAACTCTTAAGGCAGGACTTATTAACGGTCGCTCTCTCGTGAAACATTCATTAGATATTTTCCATTCTCTCACTGATAATAATTGGGATCTCCTCTTTTTAACGGAAACCTGGTTGGGAGATGAAACCAATCCAGCACTGTGTCTAACCATCCCCACAGGCTATAATATCCTATGTGCCAACCGGCAAAGTAACAACCGTGGAGGAGGAGTTGCTATTATATACAGATCACAATGGACGATCTCGTCCTTTCCCTACAATCAAATTGAATCAATTGAAGCTTTGCCCTTCTGCATAAAACTCACCCCCAATATTACATGTTCGGGCCTACTAGTATATCGACCCCCAAAATCAAGTTCATCTTACCTACCTTCATTTTTAGATTTCGTGCTCCAGGCTAATTCCCGTTACGCAAACTATACCCTGCTTGGGGATTTTAATCTCCATGTGGAGGACATTTCTGATACTACATGTAACAACTTTATATCCACTCTGTCCGATTGTGGACTAAATCATCTGCTCACCTTTCCCACTCATAAGGCTGGCCACACTTTGGACCTTATTTGTTCCAATCTTGCGGATATCATGGTTAGTGAACCCAGCCCGGTGATCTGGTCCGATCACTATCTTATACCCTTTACCGTCCTTATGTATCACCAGGACAGGCCTAGGATACCTCCCAAGGAGATTGGTAGAAATTGGAGCAAGATCTCCCTGGATAGTATAGTTGACCACCTTCCCTCTGTTGCCCCTCTAGGTGCTTCAGATTTGGACTCTCGCCTGGTCAACCTTAACAACTGGGTTTCCTCGGCTATTGACGCTATTACCCCTCTTCGTCCTATAAAAACTCATCGATCAGCCCCCGCCGCACCCTGGTATTCTGACGAACTTCGTAAATGTAAATCGGCATGTAAACTTCTGGAACGCTGTTGGAGAAAATCCTACTCTGCGGACAGTAAATCTAAGTACAGAGCCGCCCTTAAGGATTATCGAAAAAAGATTATTAATCTCAAACGGTGCTACCTTGCGGAGAAAATTAATAAGGCGCGAGGCTCTACTAGGGAGATCTTCAGCACGGTAAAAACCTTTACTGATCATCAGGCCCTTAAACCCCAACTTCCAGTGTCGCAATCTTTCTGCACCCGACTTTCCGATTACTTTGAGGAGAAAATAGCAACTATATACGATTCTTTTCCTAATACTGACAGCCCTGGAACTGGGTCAAAATTACCTGTCCACCATGTCCTAGCTCCAGTCTTCTCAGAATTTGAGGAGATTTCTGAAGATCGCTCTCTTATAGAGCTTCTTAAGTGTAAGTCAGGCTCACCTAGTGACCCCTGGCCAGCTAAGCAATATAAAGCTCTTGCATCTCTCCTTAATCCCACTCTTAATCGTATTTGGAATGACTCCCTCAGCACCGGTGTTTACCCAGAATCCTGGAAACACGCCCATCTGGTCCCCATTCTCAAAAAGGCCAGCGCCGACCCTGACATCCCGGCCAATTATAGGCCTATTTCATTATTTCCTGCTAAGATTCAGGAAAAACTGGCGCATCAGCAACTGGCCGGTTTTATAGAAACCCATGGACTATTCCATTATTCCCAACAAGGATTTAGATCCGGTTATAGCACTGACTCAGCCTTGATAGAGATGGCCGACTCCGTACGCTTGACAAGGGTTCAAGGGCGATTTTTGGTGCTGCTGGATGTTTCCGCAGCATTCAACACCGTCTCTCACCCTGTCCTGCTGGACCGTCTTCGGTCAATAGGCATCCAGGGCAGAGTTCTCAACTGGCTGTCTTCCTTTTTTGTCCAATCGTACGCAAGCAGTGTTTACACCACCTTACACCTCCATCAGTCGCCCGCTCAAATGGGGAGTCCCCCAGGGCTCTTCGTTGAGTCCTCTTCTTTTTAATGTCTATTTTTCCCCGCTGGCTGAGTTGATTTCCCAGACAGGAATAAAGGTGACATCCTATGCCGATGACGTACAGCTTCTGTTCTCATATGATGATCCCACCTCGACCACTTTTGACCCTCTGAAAAATTGCCTCCGTGATATAGCCCGCTGGATGGATAATAACTTCATGAGACTGAACGCAGGAAAAACCGAGGTCCTTTTTTTCCATCAACCTTCCCCCTGGACTCTAACCTCTGGTGGCCAGTGGAGCTGAGTGTGGCCCCCTCACCTAAGGAATCTGTAAAAAAAACCTTGGGGTTAGAGGGGACACAAGTCTCTCTTTCCACAGCCAAATCCATACTGTTTTGGCTGTCTGCTTCTCAAAAATCAGGATGATAAAGAAATTAATTAATTACCTACCCAGCAATACCAGGAAAATCATCCTCCAGCCATTAATTACATCTCACCTGGACTACGCCAATGGTCTCTACCTCGGACTCGCTTCTGGTCTGTGTAACAGACTACAAATAGTTCAAATTGCCGTGGTCCGGCTTGTCGGTGGCATCTCCCTCCGAGAGCACATATCGCCTCATCGGAGGAGCTTGCACTGGCTGCCAGTGCATAAAAGGGCAGAGTTTAAAGCATTGATTCTGGCTCATCGGGCTATAAAAGGACATGGATCTGCCTATCTCTCATCCTGTCTTCAGCCTTATCGCAATGCCAGAAACCTTTGGTCAAATGCGAAACTTCTGTTGACCACCCCCCGATTTAAAAAAGTTTGTTCTGGTGGCAAAACTTTCCAAGTGTGTGCTTCCTCCCAGTGGAATAAACTCCCCATCTCCCTCCGTAAGATCCAGGAAGAATTATCATTCCGCAAAGCACTGAAAACCTTTCTTTTCTGCTAAACGTCCCTCCGGATAAGATCTAGTATTCTGAGCCTGAGCACCGGGACACCCCGTTGGGGTAGCTGTGCGCTATACAAGATACACAAATAAATAAATAAATAAATACAGTGCGCATGGGCATCTTCTCCATCCTCAGATTGTTTTTTTCGCCATTGGATATGGATGAAATCCCTTGCTCCAACTTCGGAATCGAAAACAAAACTTTCTAAAGGCCAAAAGGCCTTCGACTTCGACGGTATTGTTCTCGCTCGGTAATTATTAACTCGATCGAACTTTCCATCTCGAGCCGGTCGTCGACGCGGGCCGTTGGGCCTTTTCGATGACACGTGGGCCTGCTGTCGATGGAAAGGAGCCCGTTCAAAAGGTGCCCACAATGCCACTCAAAGTTCCCGCATACTGACAAACACTCAGTATGCAACAATTGCCTATCACCAGACCATAAGGAAGAAACCTGCCCAGCCTGTGCCCAATTGCGGTCGAAGAAAACCATTTGGATTCGACGGGCCGCTAGGCGAAAAATGCAGCGACAGGCACCGGAACCAGACAACATCTTTGATGATGACCAAGAACTGCCGGAAGCTCCAGATTCGGACCTAGAGATCGTCACCGTCGAGGACTACTCGAACTCCGACGATGAGATCCCACCGGGGCAAATCGTGAGTACACTGCCACTGACACCTATTAGCCCGTTACCGAAGGCTCCGGTATAGACATCGTCAAAAGGCCTTAGCCAAGATCCGAAGAAACGTTCGCCACCCCCGCCATCCGGCTCGGCTCCGAAACCAAACATAAAGCCTTCTGAGACCCCAGGGCCAAGTAACGTGATCCCACAGAAGGTTCCCGAAGCCAAGAAGGTCGTCGACACAAAGGGCGGCAAACCGAGAAAGGCTGTACAGCCTAAAGGCGTCGAGCCGAAGAAGGCCGTCGACCCAAAGGGCGCCGATCCAAAGAAGGCCTTCGAGCCTAAAGGCCCCGACCATAAAAAGGCAGTCGAGCCAAAAAAGCCTGCTGTGCTGAAGGTCGCCGAACCAAAGAAGGTCACCGATGTAAAGTGTGGTCCATCGAAGCCTGTAACCCAGACGGAGAAGGCTATCGAACCAAAGTCAAGTTCTCCAAAAAGACCGGTCGATCCAAAAGAAACCATCAACTCGGCGAAGGACAACCAACCAAAAAAACCTGTCGAGCACAAGAAGCGTGTCGAATCGAACAAACCGGTCGATCCGAAATCACTCGTCCACCCGAAGACAGGGTCCGAGCCTAAAAAGACCAAAAATGCACCAAAAGATACAGAAGGGGATATCGACCCAGTGGCGATAGTCGATCCAAAAAGACTACGCCAAAAAAGCCAAGGACACAACCACAGACAGTGGAAGAAGAACTCTTCCATCCGGATCCATCAGTCGACCAGGCAAAAATATACATTAATCCTGAGACTGGTAAAGTCACAATCCTACACAGGAAGAAGAGACCACTGGACACAGACTCTCTTTCCCCCATTCCTCTGAAGACTTCTCCCTCTAGACCCTTCATTCCTTTCTATCCCACTATGCCTACTACTCCTTTAGCTCCTTACTCTCCTTCTCACCATGGGGACAATGAGGGCGACACAGGGGAAGATCCTCAGCATGATTATTATTATCCACAGGATCCTAAACCCCAAAATGAACCATGGGAAGAGCCAACTGACCCATATGACACGCATCCCATCCCTGACGTCCCCTCATACCCAACAAAACCGTCACCTACTGACGACACTATTGTCTTCAACCAACTGAATGACAGGGCAGCGCAGTACCACAACGTAGACATGCACAATGACCCTATAGACGAAGACTTCTTATTTGACACTTTCCCTACTTCAGAGAAAAATGTAAGAGCACTTCCTATGCTAAAAGTGGTGTTAAAACACGTGCCTGATATATTTAAAGATACAGCCAGAGCACGCGTAATAAATCCCAGGATTGAAAAGAAATATAGAGCAGCCCCTACAGACCCTACCTATATCAGAGGTCAGTTACCATTAGACTCACCTGTAGTGGCTAATGCACCCAAAAGGGCCAACTCCCAAGCAACAGGGGAGGCTCCTCCTCCTGATAAAGAGTCCAAAATACTAGAAGCCTCTGGTAAAAGGGTAGCATCACAGGCCTCAAATTCATGGAGAATTGCGAATACACAAGCTCTGCTAGTTCGTTACGACAGGGCACACTATGATCAGCTTGAAGGCTTAATGCAACCCCTGCCTGAGCCTTTTAAAGCCCAAGCTAATGACCTCATACAGGAGGGAAAATTTATTACAAATGCCTCCATCAAATGTGCGCTTGACGCAGCCGACACGGCAGCCAGGTCTATTAACACTAGCGACACGACACGCATGGCTGCGTATTTCGGGCTTTAAGAACGAGGTGCAGTCCACCATTCTTAACCAGCCAGTCAACCAAGACTTCCTTTTTGGCCCTGCAGTAGACACCATTTTAGATAAAATGAAGAAAGACACAGAAACTGCAAAATCAATGGGTGCATTACAGTTTCAGCAACACAGAGGTTCCCTTCGACGCTCCTCACAGAGCAGCTACGCGAGGCAATACTTCACAGACCTCATCGACATATAAAGGCAACACCCAAGGTTCCTTTAACAAGAACTCCAACAGAGGAGGTTATAGGGGCAACAATAGCAAGGGAAAAGGACGTGGAGGCAATAACACCAGAGCCTCCACTGCCACAAAACAGTGACTTCATCACGCTACCTCCAGACCACCCAACACCGGTCGGAGGCAGACTCCAACAGTTCCTACCTGTCTGGAACGCAATTACCACGGACAGGTGGGTAAGACAAATTATCCAGTATGGTTATTGCCTAGAACTCACTTCTACTCCACTAAACATACCACCCAGACGCCGTCCTATGTCCAAAGAACACATCACCCTGCTACAACAAGAGGTGAAATGCATGCTGGAAAAGGGGGCCATGGAGCCAGTCCCTTTCCAACACCAAGGGACATAAGTATACTCCCTATACTTCCTTATTCCCAAGAAGGACGGTTCCCTCAGACCAATATTGGACCTCAGACCCCTAAATCAATACATACTGTCGGAGCACTTCCATATGATCACACTACAGCAAGTGCTCCTGTTGCTACAACAAGGAAACTTCCTAGCAACACTGGACCCCAAGGATGCGTATTTTCACATACCCATCCATCCAGCTCACAGGAAATACCTCAGGTTCACAATAGAAGGTCAACACTACCAATTCAAGGTTCACCCCTTCGGGGTAACCACAGCTCCAAGAGTGTTTACAAAATGCTTAGCAACAGTGGCCGCACATCTCAGGAGGCAACACATCCATGTGTTCCCGTACCTACACGATTGGCTAATTCAAGACAGATCGTACGAACAGTGTGCAAGAGACACGTCTCAGACACTTCAGCTGCTACACAGCCTAGGCTTTTCAATAAACTACCCGAAATCGCATCTACAACTGTCCCACACACAACAATATCTTGGAGATACTATAGATAACTCAGTGGCAAAGGCATATCCAAACTCAGCGAGGATAGCCAGCATGCAGATGCTCACAACACTCTCTGCCAGCTCGAGTCTTCATGCAGCTCATAGGCATGATGGCCTCCTGCATATTCATTGTCCCCCATGCCAGACTTCAAATGCGTCCATTGCAAGAATGCCTAGCACAGCAGTGGAACCAAGCTCATGGACAACTAAAAGACCCAGTGTTGGTAGACAGTCGCGCTCACAACTCTCTGCAGTGCTGGAACCCACAAAACCTTTCCAAGGGGAGACTGTTTCAAGAGCCGGTTCCACAACTAGTACTAACAGCGGACCTGCTCAGCAGACACAGCCGGCAACTTATTGGTGCATCCTACTTTCCCAGAGGTGTTTCCCTTGGTATACTTAATTTGGAATGGCACTAAAAAATGGTCCGTCCAAACAATCGGCACAGGAGGATCAGTTTTAAGGGCTTCCCAGTTGCAGAAAATAGGGTGAGTGGGTAGCTCAGATTTAATACTAATTTCAGGGTTCGCAAATCTTGACGAACCTCTTGGGCCATGGCATTGAAGTCATCGTCGAAATGCAGGTTAAGATCCCCTAACAGAATGAATTTCTCATACCGCATGGCTGGAGCCAGTATATTATGTATGAGGCTAGCAAAAAATGGATTGCTGCCTCCCGGAGGTCTATAAACAAGAAGACCTTTAATTATGTAGTTATCCGATACTGTTATGGAAAAAGCGCCAGCTTCACTATCGGATATGGTTACTGGCTCCATAGTACATTTAATATTGCCCTTATGGATCACCGCGATCCCTCCCCCCCCTCCCGCAGGGTCTATCCAACCTGCAAATCCCATATCCAGGGGGCAGAGTGTCCAATATTTCAGGGGCCGAATCCTCATCTAACCAGGTTTCCGTTATGAAAAGAATGTCCAACTGACTATCAATCAGAAGGTCCCGTGTTTCCACACTGTGTTTCTTGAGTGACCTACAATTAATTAGGGCGCAGCTAAGCTCCCTATCGGTCCCTCCTGTACGAACACAGTGGCTGGTCGAATACCCACAGTGTGTACACTTCCCAATGTAGCCTCCCGCATTAAGATCCATACTGTGTCTGCATTTAGACATAGTACCAGTGCGGAAAGCAAACAACTCCTGCCGTGAGTAGGTAAGGCCTACCTGAACTCCTCCAGGGGTCCTGGCCCGAGCCCCGTCGGCCGCGGACGGGCGCAGACGGGGCTTGCCTTTGGCGCGGCGGCGCCGCGCCCGCTGCGGGTGTGCTTGGCGCGGTCGCTGGGGCATGTGGAATTTATGCAGGATTCTCCCCTGCATTTAGAGCGCTAACCCTCCAAACCAGAAGTGCCTGACTCTACCTACCACGCACTCCGCGCAACGGTACTAGCTATCGCGTCGGACCAGGGCGGGTAGGACAGGTCACTGAGATCAGGCGTGTGATCCTTCCAGGTAAGGCTAAAGCGCCAGGAAGAGCGTGTACAGCAACATCAACTATGCCCTTCAACTATTCAGGTGTCCCCTTCCCGTCCAAAACAAAGTGCGCAATATTAAAATTGCATCCAGAATAAAATGCTACTAAGTGGGATCATCTTCGGCCACCAAACGAGCGCAGGAGGAAGCTGACAACGACCCCCTTTGCTCGCAGTGTCGGCGCCGGTCCAAGCGGTATTTATACAGGACTCTCCCCTGCAATGACCCCTGGCACTAGCTTTGTATGCGTCCCACTCTATCGCCCTGGAGGAGGCTGTGCCAGCGTTACGCAGGAAGTGTTCCCTGATATAATCCCCGTGAGTTTGAGGGAAAGCTTGATCCGTAAGGCACTCCTGGGGTAGTTTCCATATTGGGACTGGGGGGCGGGGCGGCCTCCATTGGCGGACCACTACGTGGGCGTCGTGATCTGATATGACGCGCCCCAGATAATCTGAGTGCTGCAACTTGGGCAGCAGGTCTGTGGAGCATAAGAACCTACCCAGTCTGACTCGCAGGTCGTGTGGGATGGAATAGAAGGAATATAGTTTATCTGTTTGGTGTAGTGCCCTCCATGCATGTACCAGAGACCAGTGATCCAACCAGCGGCGCAGACGTTGTTTGTTTGTGTGCCGGCGAGTGTACCGGTGGGGGATGAGATCTGTCTAATTGCAAATCTAAAACAGTATTGTAGTCCCCCCTAAGAGCCATGGGATCCCTACGTGTCGGGCCAGTACACCTGTGAGGGTAGTCCAGTAGTGGTCTTGGTCTGCATTGGAGGCGTACACACATCCTATTAGTTTTGGCTGGTCCTCTAACAGACCAGTCAGGATAGCGTATCGACCCTCCCTATCAATGAGTCTGGTATGTTCCTTAAAGGGGACCCCCGGTCTTACCCATATAAGCGTACCCCTGGCAAAGGCTGAGTACCCTGTAGGGCATATCACTCCCGGCCATTTCTTGTGTAATCGATCCACTTCCTGTGTCGTCAGGTGTGTCTCCTGTAGGAGGGCCACCTGGGCCTGTTGTCGCTTGATGTAAGCATACACCGAATACAGCTTCCTGGCCGTGTGCCTGCCCCTGACGTTCAGGGTGAGGAACTTGTAATCGGTGTTTGATCTTTTATAGGCCATGTGTTACCCGTGTGGTCTGTGTGTCTCCCTTGCTGCATGTCTCTCCCCCGTGCTCGTCCCCCTCCCGTCCAGCCCACTCCACCCGCTGCCATCCAAGAAGTCCACGCTGCGCACTCTGTTCTCTCCCCGCTCGTCTGGAAAAAGTAGGTGGAAAGAAGGGGGGATAGAAAACCATTACTCTGGGATATGATCCCAACATCGGGGACCCACTGCCGGAGGCAGGGCGTCCAAACTGGATTGCATAGAAGAATAAACTTTAGTCGTGGATTGGTATTTCTCCGGCCGGCGCCGGCGCAGCTCCGCGGCCAGTGAGCACTACTGATAGATGTCCACTCGTGTCGTCTCTGTCCTTCATGTGTATGGCTGGGCTGTGGCGTCCGTGAGCGCCGTGCACTCAGTAGATCAGGACAATAATCACCAGGCTGCGGGTTCCGGTGAGCGGGATAGTTCGATGGTGAAGCACAACCTGGCCCGCGACCTCCATTGTTCACATCAGGTGACCCAGTCTTTTAGTAGTTCATCAGATCAAAGTGTCAGCTGTTTGGGGGGGTTACCATGGGGGGTGTCACCGGGTCCTCCCGGGACGCAGGTGCGTCGCTGCCCTCGTCCTCTGAGCTGAACAGATGGGGGCCTTCTTCCAGGTCGGATCCTCTGTTCTCGGAGTCTAGGGGGGCCACCGCCCGAAGGGCTTTTCGGCGGTCAGCAATAATTTGCGTTAGATCCGGGGAGCCCGTTCCGGAAGGGCCGGGTCGTATCTCCAGTTGTGTCAGGGTGATTTTCAGAGGCTGTCGCCCGGCTCTGCGCGCCGTCCGGCTGTGTTGTGTGGGCGAAGCATTGTCCCGGTGCTGCAGGTGTTGCTCTATCCAGGAGTCCGCCTCCTTTGGGTCCGTGAAGAAATGCGTGTTCCCGCCGTGGACGCCCCGGAGGCTGGCAGGCAATAAAAGAGCATACTGCACGTTCCGTTGACGTAGGGTACGTGTAACAGCCTGAAAAGTAGCTCTTTGCCGTTGCACTGCTTGGGAGTAGTCCGGAAACAGCATCACCTGCTTGTCTTCTACCTGCAGGCGACTGTGCGCCCTGGCGGCACGAAGGATGGTGTCCCTTTCCCGGAAGTGAAGTAGCTTTAGTAGGAACGGTCGGGGCGGGAGACCCGGTATGTGCCTCCTCGCGGGGACCCGGTGTGCCCGTTCGATGGAAAAGTAGGGGGTGAGATCCTTGGAAGGCGTAAATGTTATGATCCAGTCCGTGATGTACTTGATCGGGTCGGCTCCCTCCACCCCTTCCGGCAGGTTCATGACGCGAATGTTTCTCCTCCGGGAGCGCCCTTCCAAGTCGTCAGCTTTGTGATCTAGTGTCTTGACTCTGGCCTGTACATCCATAAGGGCTTGATGGTGTTGCTGGACCTGAAGTTCCATAGTTTGGAGCGTCGCCGTGCCCTGGTTCACTCTGTCTGTGAGTTTCCTATGGTCGTCTCGCAAGATGTTAAAGCCTGAGGCCAGGGTGTCGAACTTGTTCTCCATCGTCACTCGGGAGGGTTCTATGGCCGCTAGGACCTGGTTCAGTTTCCTGGACATAGAGTCGTTGTCTCTGGTGGGTTCGTCGCGGGACCTGGTTACCGATGAAGTCTGTGATGGCGTCTTCTGCGGCCGACCCATGTTGGTAGGATGGTTTGTTCGGCACGCGTTGCGCCCACCAGCGAGCGATATGTACAGGGGGTCCCCGTAAGGGAAATAAGTTGTGTTACAAAACCAACAAGTGATAATTCAGACACTTTAAAAAGGAAACTAGGAAACATTCATAACTTTCAGAAGTAAGTATTGTAATTTATTAACAACACCTTGCAGTGATGCTTCAAAAGAAATGTATACAATTGTTGCAAAATGTGCCCCGACAAAGAGGGGGAGAGGTGAAGAGGAGTGCTCGGGGGAGGGGTTTGTGAGGAAAGAATGAACACAGTTGTGAGTGATAAGTACAAAAATTACCAACAACATCAAAATAATTACAAATGCATGAGCCAATTAGTGTATAAAGGCATATAATAATTAATAATTTTTCACAAAAACTTTCCACGGACACAAAGTCAGTACTAAACTGTAGAGGGCAAGTGCCGGAAGTTAGGTGGAAGACACCGTCGACGTTTCGACCCCTATATGTAGGCTGAGTTCAGTCCATAAGTGGGGTCTTCATCAGGACGAGAAATGGTGGGGGGAGTGTGGGGCAGTCCTGTTAGATAAATTGATAACAGTAAATTAATGAGTAATGCAACATAGTCAGTACATTCAGACTATGATGAAAATAGGAATGTTAATAAGGTAGGGTTACCATGGAATCGTGGCCCACTTGAGCTCGCGATGTGGAACAGCAAAAGACTGTGGGTTAGTCACAGGTCACTCGCCGAGAGGATGAATCTCAACACAAACTACAGAGGAGAAAGAGAAACCAGTCAAGAAGGACTAAGTCCTATACTTGTATCAAGCGATATTGAAAGGACCCAACTAAAATAGGATCCACTGATAATTCATGTAGAGGGTGATGTCTTAGGGTGGCTCCACTGCGGGAGTATGAGATAGGGGGCCTCATACACACATCGGGGTGGAGGTAGGTGCAAGCCCTTTTAGATTAAACTCAGGTGGTAAGAGCACTGGGGGTGGAGAAATTAGTGATAAATCACATGTGTCTATAAGGGATGCCAGACCCAAACGTGAAACCTCGGGAAACATTAAACACTTTCAAATATAGTTACAACATACCTGGGCGCCAAGAAATGGAGCAAATGAGTAATGGCCCACAGTTTCGAACATTGGTCGTCAGCAGCTCAATACGCTGTGTTTTGGATCGAGGTTTGGTGGATAACCTGGATCGTGAGTCTTAAAAGAAAGAAATGGAAATCGTGGTAGGCGCGTCCGGTGCATTTAAATGGGGCTTACACAGTAAGACAATGTAACCGCTAAGAAACCACATAACACATCGGCTACATCACATACCTATTTTATGAAGAGCGAGACAAATCCGTTTCAGGCACACGGCACACACGTTCTAATTCAGACGCCTATTTTGCTCATTGGCTGAATTGGCGAACTCGGTCAAAGTTCTGAAAAAGATTTAAGGCTGGAAGGTGCGATTAGATAAAATAGAGGGTTGCCGCGTTGTGGCCACGTACCATTTCGCAGCTGTGAGGTCCAGAACTCCGCAAGCACTGCTACGCGGAGTTTGGGTGGGCGGGGCCTCACTACATAACGTCAGCCCGATCATAGAAACGGGAGAGTTACTTCAAGACAAGAATGACAAACGGAGCGGATCAAGGTTAATACTCGAATATTAAGTTGAGAGTGCACTATGGATAATTAATGGATAAATGCAAGCCGTGGGCATCTTGGTAAAAAGATTTAAAATTGGTGTAAAGAAAGGTGCATTAATCTATTAGTACATTCCGCGCAACTCTCCCATACGAGGTTGAAGGCGGATCACTGGGCAAGTAAAATATCAGCATGGATCATGAAAATTAGGACTTACCGCGCAACTCTCATCCAAGAGGTTGAAGGCGGGTCCATTAATATGTGACTGATAAACAAACATTTAGTTCTGGATGGAAAAGAAGATTACAATTACGCTCATATACTGAAAACAGAGGAAGGCATTTTTAATACAGTAAACAATAGCCCTGCAACTCACAAGCATGAGGTTGAAGAGGGAGTGGCATTGAAAGGCGCTCTGCAATTGCACAGTTCGAATACCCCAAACCTGTTCCAAAATGAGACAATAGTGTATTTTTGATCAAGTCATTCTCTGTCAGTTAGGTTAACCCAGGGCTGCCAACTGTGCTAGACTGCTATCCTGCTCATTTAAGCCATGTTTGATTGAATCTAAGAGGGACATCCATTTGGATTCACGGGTGTTAAGTACTGACAGTAGATTACCTCCTCTTCTTCCCAAGGAGACCTTTTCAATTACAAACCATCTCAGATCAGAGACAGCATGTCCTGTCTTTTGCCAGTGGTCAACTAAGGGGGCACCAACAACATTGCAGCGTAGCCTGCTGCAATGGGAGGAGATGCGTGACTTAATCTTCTGTTGTGTTTGGCCCACGTATACTTGTCTGCAAGGGCAAAGGATGATGTAAATCACACAACTCGAATTGCAGTTGGTGTGATGTTTTAGTTTGTAAGAACGTTCGCCATAGTCAAAGGTCTTCAACTGGATGGTGGTTTCACATGCGGTACAGTTGCCACATCTGTGGTGTCCCAGTAGTGGTGGTAGATTCCGAAGGCTTGTGAGAGTAGGCTGGGTTACTGGTTCCCGGTATGAGTGGACCACCATGTCCCTTAAGTTTTTTGCTCTCTTAAAGGAATGAAGAGGGGGCTGGGTCTGCATGATCTCATCTGATACAATCGACCAATTTTTGTTGAGAATGCGTTTGACTTTATTGCTCCGTGTGGAGAAAGTGGTGACACAAATAATCCGATCTGCTTTGGGTTGATCCATCTTGTCTGGTTGTAATAAAGATTTGCGTGGATTGTACCAGGCCCTTTTCCTGGCCCGTCTGACCATTCGAGATGGGTATCCACGTGAAATGAGACGCTCACTTAGAATTTCAGATTCTTTTTGGTAATTCTCCAAGTGGAACAATTCCTTCTAATCCTAAGGAATTGGCCAACAGGAAGGTTATCTTTGAGGCCTCGAGGATGGTGACTGCCATATTGTAACAGGGAGTTACGCTCCGTGGGTTTCCTGAATAAGGTGGTCAAAAGGCGATCCTTCTCCACATAAATAGAGATATCTAAGAATGGAATCGTGCCATTGCTTGAGTCCATCGTGAATTGTATGTGAGAATTTTTGGAGTTCAGCCATGTGTGGAAGTCTAGAAGGAGTGTCTTACTTCCTTTCCAAATGCAAAGAACATCGTCTATGTATCTGACCCATAGTGTCAGATTGTCATGGAAAGGGTTGGTCATGGAAAAGATGTGTTGCTGTTCAAAATTATCCATGTAAATGATCGCCAAATTCGGAGCAAAAGTTGCCCCCATAGCTACCCCTTTGGTCTGCAGGTAGAACTTCTCTTGGAAAATGAAAAAATTCTGTCTCATGGCAATGCTGAGTAATTCAATTATGAAGTCTGTAGGAACCTGGACTGGTGCTGGTCGCTTCTCCAAAGCTTGTCTCATTACTTCCAAAGCATCAAGTTGTGGAATGCTAGTATAAAGCGAGACAATGTCGCATGTCACCAAAAGTTCACTTGCTGGATTAAATGGTCTATTGTCGATAAGGTTTATGGTTTGTGTTGTATCACGAAGGTATGTTTGAGTACTCAGAGCAATTGGTTTCAGAAAGAAATCGACATATTGACACAACTGTCGGATGGAGACAGCTATCAGTTACTAACCACCGATCCTTCACGTGAACTTGCCATCACCATTCTGGCAGCTACCCAGAAAGGATTAGACGCGGGCTTTCTCAGCGAGCAGGAATTCAAATTCCTTAATCAAAAATTTCCCAGACTTGCCACTATATACACCTTACCTAAGGTACATAAGAACTTAGCAAGTCCCCCCGGCCGTCCCATCGTGTCCGGCTGTGGTTCCATGTTAGAGCCCTTGTGTCAATATGTCGATTTCTTTCTGAAACCAATTGCTCTGAGTACTCAAACATACCTTCGTGATACAACACAAACCATAAACCTTATCGACAATAGACCATTTAATCCAGCAAGTGAACTTTTGGTGACATGCGACATTGTCTCGCTTTATACTAGCATTCCACAACTTGATGCTTTGGAAGTAATGAGACAAGCTTTGGAGAAACGACCAGCACCAGTCCAGGTTCCTACAGACTTCATAATTGAATTACTCAGCATTGCCATGAGACAGAATTTTTTCATTTTCCAAGAGAAGTTCTACCTGCAGACCAAAGGGGTAGCTATGGGGGCAACTTTTGCTCCGAATTTGGCGATCATTTACATGGATAATTTTGAACAGCAACACATCTTTTCCATGACCAACCCTTTCCATGACAATCTGACACTATGGGTCAGATACATAGACGATGTTCTTTGCATTTGGAAAGGAAGTAGGACACTCCTTCTAGACTTCCACACATGGTTGAACTCCAAAAATTCTCACATACAATTCACAATGGACTCAAGCAATGACAAGATTCCATTCTTAGATATCTCTATTTATGTGGAGCAGGATCGCCTTTTGACCACCTTATTCAGGAAACCCACGGAGCGTAACTCCCTGTTACAATATGGCAGTCACCATCCTCGAGGCCTCAAAGATAACCTTCCTGTTGGCCAATTCCTTAGGATTAGAAGGAATTGTTCCACACGTGAGAATTACCAAAAAGAATCTGAAATTCTAAGTGAGCGTCTCATTTCACGTGGATACCCATCTCGAATGGTCAGACGGGCCAGGAAAAGGGCCTGGTACAATCCACGCAAATCTTTATTACAACCAGACAAGATGGATCAACCCAAAGCAGATCGGATTATTTGTGTCACCACTTTCTCCACACGGAGCAATGAAGTCAAACGCATTATCAACAAAAATTGGTCGATTGTATCAGATGAGATCATGCAGACCCAGCCCCCTCTTCATTCCTTTAAGAGAGCAAAAAACTTAAGGGACATGGTGGTCCACTCATACCTGGAACCAGTAATCCAGCCTACTCTCACAAGCCTTTGGAATCTACCACCACTACTGGGACACCACAGATGTGGCAACTGTACCGCATGTGAAACCACCATCCAGTTGAAGACCTTTGACTATGGCGAACGTTCTTACAAACTAAAACATCACACCAACTGCAATTCGAGTTGTGTGATTTACATCATCCTTTGCCCTTGCAGACAAGTATACGTGGGCCAAACACAACAGAAGATTAAGTCACGCATCTCCTCCCATTGCAGCAGGCTACGCTGCAATGTTGTTGGTGCCCCCTTAGTTGACCACTGGCAAAAGACAGGACATGCTGTCTCTGATCTGAGATGGTTTGTAATTGAAAAGGTCTCCTTGGGAAGAAGAGGAGGTAATCTACTGTCAGTACTTAACACCCGTGAATCCAAATGGATGTCCCTCTTAGATTCAATCAAACATGGCTTAAATGAGCAGGATAGCAGTCTAGCACAGTTGGCAGCCCTGGGTTAACCTAACTGACAGAGAATGACTTGATCAAAAATACACTATTGTCTCATTTTGGAACAGGTTTGGGGTATTCGAACTGTGCAATTGCAGAGCGCCTTTCAATGCCACTCCCTCTTCAACCTCATGCTTGTGAGTTGCAGGGCTATTGTTTACTGTATTAAAAATGCCTTCCTCTGTTTTCAGTATATGAGCGTAATTGTAATCTTCTTTTCCATCCAGAACTAAATGTTTGTTTATCAGTCACATATTAATGGACCCGCCTTCAATCTCTTGGATGAGAGTTGCGCGGTAAGCCCTAATTTTCATGATCCATGCTGATATTTTACTTGCCCAGTGATCCGCCTTCAACCTCGTATGGGAGAGTTGCGCGGAATGTACTAATAGATTAATGCACCTTTCTTTACACCAATTTTAAATCTTTTTACCAAGATGCCCACGGCTTGCATTTATCCATTAATTATCCATAGTGCACTCTCAACTTAATATTCGAGTATTAACCTTGATCCGCTCCGTTTGTCATTCTTGTCTTGAAGTAACTCTCCCGTTTCTATGATCGGGCTGACGTTATGTAGTGAGGCCCCGCCCACCCAAACTCCGCGTAGCAGTGCTTGCGGAGTTCTGGACCTCACAGCTGCGAAATGGTACGTGGCCACAACGCGGCAACCCTCTATTTTATCTAATCGCACCTTCCAGCCCCTGACCAGGTCTTGTAAACTTAAATCTTTTTCAGAACTTTGACCGAGTTCGCCAATTCAGCCAACAAGCAAAATAGGCGTCTGAATTAGAACGTGTGTGCCGTGTGCCTGAAACGGATTTGTCTCGCTCTTCATAAAATAGGTATGTGATGTAGCCGATGTGTTATGTGGTTTCTTAGCGGTTACATTGTCTTACTGTGTAAGCCCCATTTAAATGCACCGGACGCGCCTACCACGGTTTCCATTTCTTTCTTTTAAGACTCACGATCCAGGTTATCCACCAAACCTCGATCCAAAACACAGCATATTGAGCTGCTGACGACCAATGTTCGAAACTGTGGGCCATTACTCATTTGCTCCATTTCTTGGCGCCCAGGTATGTTGTAACTATATTTGAAAGTGTTTAATGTTTCCCGAGGTTTCACGTTTGGGTCTGGCATCCCTTATAGACACATGTGATTTATCACTAATTTCTCCACCCCCAGTGCTCTTACCACCTGAGTTTAATCTAAAAGGGCTTGCACCTACCTCCACCCCGATGTGTGTATGAGGCCCCCTATCTCATACTCCCGCAGCGGAGCCACCCTAAGACATCACCCTCTACATGAATTATCAGTGGATCCTATTTTAGTTGGGTCCTTTCAATATCGCTTGATACAAGTATAGGACTTAGTCCTACTTGACTGGTTTCTCTTTCTCCTCTGTAGTTTGTGTTGAGGAGTGACCTGTGACTAACCCACAGTCTTTTGCTGTTCCACATCGCGAGCTCAAGTGGGCCACGATTCCATGGTAACGCTACCTTATTAACATTCCTATTCTCATCATAGTCTGAATGTACTGACTATGTTGCATTACTCATTAATTTACTGTTATCAATTTATCTAACAGGACTGCCCCACACTCCCCCCACCATTTCTCGTCCTGATGAAGACCCCACTTAAGGACTGAACTCAGCCTACATATAGGGGTCGAAACGTCGACGGTGTCTTCCACCTAACTTCCGGCACTTGCCCTCTACAGTTTAGTACTGACTTTGTGTCCGTGGAAAGTTTTTGTGAAAAATTATTAATTATTATATGCCTTTATACACTAATTGGCTCATGCATTTGTAATTATTTTGATGTTGTTGGTAATTTTTGTACTTATCACTCACAACTGTGTTCATTCTTTCCTCACAAACCCCTCCCCCGAGCACTCCTCTTCACCTCTCCCCCTCTTTGTCGGGGCACATTTTGCAACAATTGTATAAATTTCTTTTGAAGCATCACTGCAAGGTATTGTTAATAAATTACAATACTTACTTCTGAAAGTTATGAATGTTTCCTAGTTTCCTTTTTAAAGTGTCTGAATTATCACTTGTTGGTTTTGTAACACAACTTATTTCCCTTACGGGGACCCCCTGTACATGTACTAGATACCGCCCAGGTCCCCGTGACTGCTTGGGTCAAACCCTTCCTCTTGTAATGCACCAGCGAGCGATGGCGGTCCGCTCTGGTAATGTCGTCCGGGGAATCCTTTGTAATGTCACGGCCGTCTCAAGATCCGGCTCCTAGGCCCGCAGTCACCGTGGGTTGGCAGGGCGTCTGGTTTCAAGGACGTGGGGCCTCCTTCCGCGGTGGTCGCGGAGGCGTCGCGGTGGGTGTCGTGCACCGCATCTCAGAGAACGCGCGCTGTGAGTGAAGGCGGGGTGGTTACTATTTTGCTTCGAGGAATGTCCCGAAGGGCTACTCACGGTAACTACGTGCGTCTACTCCAATTCCCCAGTCGCCTCCCGCGCCTCTAGTAGTGTCCTCTGGCCGGTCTTGAGGCACGCTGTGGTTCTGAAAATTCCGGACCCTGCCATAATGGTGTACCAAGGCCTAAACACTCGTGCAGAAAATATCATCATACCACGACGAATTTGGTATCAATAGACCGGTAATGATCAGGACATTATGCCTGTGTATTTGCGTCGCGATCGAGTGATGCTAACACCCTTAAATCACTGTTCTTGTCCTGAGCCCACGGCATCCATCTTGTGTCTTGCCCTTATATAGTCAATTGATTAAAGTCTGAATTTGATCCAAAGGACACGTCCACCTTTCTCTGACTTCTCCATGACCTGAACAGGCTGAATCTGCCTACGTGATGTTGGCCTCACCAAACCAGTCCATGTCCTCTAGTCAATCTATATTAAAGATCTGAGCAACTTGTTGTGTACATTGGCCTGAGCAAGATTAGAAGGCCGAATACAGTAGCCATGCCTGTTTATGACCCACAAGCATCCCTTATCCTACATTTCTATCTTCCACACCTGGCTCTGTTTCTCTGCTTCTGGGCTTTTACAATGGGGAGGTGACTGTTTATATGATGGGGAGGAAACCAGTTCTATTGTGAGCTTCTTCGGCCTGCACAGGAAAATATGTGAAGTTTGACATATGTTCATGATGGAAGATGGGTTGGTCAGTTTGGGCAAGTAGAATGGAATTCATAATTATAGCCTGCTTTGTTATGGTAACATGGGAGCGACCTACAATGATGTGTTCGTCAGCAAGAATGTGAGCCTAGGGCCAAACTTTTTGTATAAAAGGCCTGCCTGAGAAAGCTCAGGCAGGCTCCCTCTTTCAATTGTAAAACTACGGTTGGACGACGAAGCCTCATAATTAATTATAATAAAGATGTCTTTTAATTTTACAGATTGGCTGTCAATTTCCTTTGCTGCTTTATTATGCAAACTGCTGGATAGATCCCTGGTGGGGAGAGTGAGTCATTTTCCACTTTTCTTCAGTTGGCTGCCCAACACGGGGCCTTATCATGGAGTGGTTATCTGCAGGAGTGTTTTGTCAAAGGATGGAAAAACTACTGGAGGCAGGACAGAATTCTACCAAAAAGAGGTACTCTGGGCACAGGGTTTTCTGGGGGATTATCTGTCTCTGTGGCACAGTACGTTTTTTTTGATTTTTCTGACTTAAAGCTCTCCTAAAGATGTCACTCCTGACTAAGGAACCCATTCTTTTTTTGCTGTAAGTATTTTTTAACAGACTGTTAGTGCAGTGGGGAATTGACAGTTATAATCTGGACAAATATTTGTGTATATGCAAATTGCAATTTGTATAGGCAGTTGAAGAGATATTTTCTCCATCTGTTTTAGTTGAAGAATAAAAATGGGTCGCTCCCAGTCCTTGGTTATTTATTGGTCGCAGAAATGTGACGCAGTCCTTGGTTATTTATTGGTCGCAGAAATGTGACGTTTTGGTTTGGGTACCGGTACATTTGGTTCAGTTGGTAGGCCTTTTGGTTGCTGTGGTTCAGATTATCGTTGGATAATCTTCCTCAGTATTGGTTCCTTGGTTTTATTTGAACACTGCAGTATTCAAAAACCGTGGGTCACGTACATTTGCGTGTATATCGTTGGAGATAGCCCCATGAAGTTTGAAACCCGACTAGTGAGCGCAGATGCCTGGTCGCGGTATTTTGTTTGGTATTAGTATTGACTAGGTTGCAACAAAGGATTCCCGGTTGGAGGATTCGCGTCTGATACCTCCAGTTGGAACTCCAATTTATGAGCTCTCTTTAAAGATCTGTGAGGCTGTCTCTTTTGCAGCCTTCTGGAAATCTGTTGAAGAATTTAAAAAAATAGGAACTAAAACGTTTTTGTTGTAAATATGGTTTACAACTAGTTTTGACAGGTTATTTTTTAACACAGTCCGTAGGCTGTTCCTTGTTCCTGTCCTAAGTGTTGACCTATGGGTTAAAATGTGTGTTTAAATGTCTATGTTGTTTGTGGGTTTTGTTGTAAATTGCGACTGCGCGATTTACAAGAAATGTTTAGAGCGCGCTGCTTTGTGTGTCCTGAGTGTTTGACCCCCCTTCTGTTTTGTGTCTGGAATGAGCTCAATGTATGTATGTGTATGGGTCACCTTCAATAGATGTAAATAAGGCTCCAAAGAAAAAAATGAAAAAACGAAATTGCCTGTTCTTTAGACGCACAGTGTTAGATGTTCACAGCCAAGTCTTTTCAGCTGCAGTATATCTAATCATTCAGCCAGCACCTCTCTAGTTAAACACGGGTGGTGGAATTTTGCAAACAGTCCTTTTTAAATAAATGTGGCGCAATCATCTCACGCATTCCCAGTTAGGCAGCTGCGCCTAGGCTTGTGTGTTAATATGTATCTAAATAATAGGCAAGGGATGTAGTGAGCATTTTATATGTAGAACAGTCACAAATAGCAATAATTAGGCTTCATTAGAATTTTTTTATTAATTATGAAAAATAATTATTAAAAACAAAGTGCTACAAAAATCGTTTTTTAATATTTGTGAAGCTTAACACTCATGCTATGACCCCTTAGCATTAAAATGTTTGATTTAAGTTATGTTGTACCACGAAAATGACCAAACACTTCTGTGCGCAATTTCCCTTACCCCAGGCGCAAACAAGCTCATTTATATAAGGTATAACTTAGTATTTTCAAAAGCATTTCTCGTAAATTGGGTAGTAGACATTCTAGTAATACCCATTAACCAATAAAATTATAGAATATTTATTTCTTAGTATCCAGAATACAAAAGTCGATTTTCACATGAATAGACTGTTTTGAATGGTTTCAGGGCCCTTTTTTAAAGCGTCTCTTTAGTAAATGCATACATTTAGACCTTAATATATATGTTTGCAGGTTGTGCCTTCTTATGATTCAGCAAGTCAATGTGTCATAGAATTACAAGAAAAAAAAAGAGAGAAATTATTGTTTTAAATATAGTGAAATATTGCAGGTTATGTGGAAGTGGTTAAACCTACTGGCCTTGTCAGCTTCAGTTACCAGGAGCAGGGGACTGGCAGAACCTGTATAACGTGTTCCAGCAGTAGCGGCGGCCGAGATGTTATCTTGTAAGGCTGTCTTGTTGACATTTGTGACCTTTTAATTAGGGCCTCGCCTGTGGAATGCAGCATGACATGGTTAAACGTGCATCTGGTGCTAACTTCAGCTGCCTCTTTGTGTTTAAATCCCTGCCCCTGCCACGGTCCTGACCTGAGGTCACTTAAATAGCCTGACTTGCTCCATAAAGCTAATTCCTGCTCATGTTTATAATTTAAAAGTATCTTCTTAGAGCTTACAAATATGACATTAGCTGGGATGGGATTTTCGTTTTTGGGAACTAAAATGAGCAAAGGATGCAGGGCACATGTACAGCAAATGATGATTGCATTTTAGCCAAAGAATAAATAATAGCTCCAGCATGTTCCTCAAAACGCTTGTTGTTTGGTAAATTATGTCACCAACACATTCATTTTCAATTAGATATGTGCTGACACAGCATTGCATCCCGCTAATAATAATAAAAGGAACACCACACGTGGTTTGCATAGCTCCCAGTTGCTTTCAAAATGCTGCACACAAGCGCTTTATATGAGATGTAGTTGATTGTATATGATTTAAATCTGTAACCTTCATTTCATTGCAGGCTGGCTTGTTCTCATTTGCCGCATTCACATTACATCTGCGTTAAAAGCGCACATCTGAGATAATAAACAAATAGGAAAGGTATTCCTCATGCAAAATTGTAGCACCTGCACTTCATGTCTTACAAATTAAGCACTGTGTAAAATGAAGGAACATGATTTAAAAAGGGCAAATGCAAAAGTGATTTCTTTGAGAAAACAAATATCAAACGTTCTGCTAAATGATCTGTAGAACTGGTATATGTGTGTCTCCATGCTAGGAACGAATTTTTTTTTTAGTTAAGTTTATTTGACAAAATGAAAAACGAAGTGTTACATTGAGTTTTAGATAAGTAGAAGCCCTTCCCCAAAATTCTGCAACTTAAACGCCTTAGGCCTGAGTGAGAATGGGCGTTTTTGCAAGGTACATGGAAAATAGGTTACAGGTAAGTAATGAAAAGTTTTTGTATGTCACGTTGTGCCATGTTTTGTAGTCTGATAAAAAGGGTTAAAATTGATGTTGTATTATAAGAAATGTGTGTGTTGTGTATCTTTTCTGCTTCTTCCTACAGATAATTCATGGATTAATTCACAAGACACGTGAGTTGGCTGGTTGAAGAGAAATGTTTTTTTTTGCGTAATTTGTTTAAGAAAAAATGTGTGTGTTTATGTTTCATTTATACATTTGGTCCACTGAAACGCGTTATTTGACACAGCGACACTGTATTTTACAGCAGAGTATCAATTACCTGATGCCCTGCTGTCAAAAGAAGGGCATGTGCCATGGTATTATGCATGACCGTTTATTCATATATGCTGTTTGTTTGTCTGGGCTGTTTTTCCTTGTGCTTGATATACAGCAAGTATATCTTATGGCTTGAGATGGCTTGATATGTGTATTTATTTTTTAATGTTTTTTGTGTATGTTCTGTTCTATGGTGCTACTTTGAATTACAAATTCCCCTGTGTTGTGAAGGAACACATATGACGATATGCATTGTTTCACAATAAATTGGATGAATATTGTATTAAGATAAATTTCACAGATATGGATCTCATACTGTGAGCAGTAAGGCAGCAGTTTTTCCAGTGCACGCCTAAATTTGGCTGTAATAATTTTTTTAAGAAAACTAAAATGATATACTGGATCATAGATTGCCATCCGTTGTTAGTCACTTAACTGCCTTTTTCCTTAAGGACAGGCAGCTCTGCATTTATGTATCCTTGATTGGGCCTAAGGATGGAATTATAGATCCGTGACTAAAGGTGGCCTAATTTTGATATCGCATTTTTTTGATCGCATTTTTTGATTCCTGAATAAGCCTATGGATTCATTTTTTTTCGCTGAAGAGACAACTGAACATTAGTTAGAATTATCGTGTAGGGTATAGATTGTCAGCGGTAGAGTTAAAATTCTGTAACATTGGTCTTTTCATGTATCCCCGTGCTCTTGGTGCTGTGTCACATGCCTTAGGCCACCCAAGCAAACTCTTGTCCTTCCTATAGATTTTTCTTTTTGCTTTTTCCCTGACCAATGTTGCATCATGTTTAGTTATTGAAGATTTTAGTTGTGTCCTACTTCCATTTTTTTTCCCTTCTCCATCTTCCTTTCACCAGTCAGCCCATTTATTATTATGGGTGTATTGTTCATGTTCCACATACATTCCCTTTTGATTGATGAGACTAATTTTCAAGAATTTACTTTAGGCCCACTTCAAATGTCTTTTTCAGACTGACTGTCAGGATAGTGATAGCCTGGTTAAATGACCCAATACAAGTTTTCCATCTCAATAGGAGATATCTCAAGTTTACATTCTTTTTAGTACGGCATATTTTTATGTCTATTTTTAATTTTTCAGTTCCCTTCTGTTTCTGCTGTTTCAATTTTTTAATAAGATGTGTTCTAATCATGCAGATACCAGGACTCTCTAGTTCTTGTCCTCTTGTCTGCACAGTTGATCATTAGCCTTTGTATTACATAGCGCACTTGATGCACATTGTTTTAAAAAGGGACTTTTCTTCATGTCCTTGATAATGTGTATTATGCCATTGCTCTATTTGAGATGTTCTAGATAAGGAGTTTAGGAACACCTAGGCTTCATCATTAAGGAGAATATGTATTTACCCCATTAAATAATGTATCCTATTAGATAATGCCACTGTATGAGGGCATCCATTTAGGTTGCCATGACGAATTGCCACTCCTTTGCAGATTGCAGGCCACTTGCTTGCAGCCCTCTTGTCAAAAAGCCAACCCATGAACTGTTTTTATATCTGACTTGAAGGAAACTAACAATTGTGTTACACTTCCTACATCACTAGGGTCCTGCTGGATCTTCCAGAGTCAAAGGAAGAGTGATTCCCTGCAGACCTGTGATCAACCATAAACCCACTCCCCATCAGTAAACATGGCAGACGACTACAGACTTCTTGGCCCTGCAATTCCTGAACAGCAATCAGCAGCGTGAACAGCAATCAGCAGCGTGGGCAGCGGTCATCAGCATGGACAGCGATCATCAGCGTGCCTCCAGTGGTACCTCCTAAGCAAGCCATTTGTTTCATCAGAAGGCGTTGTAAAAAGAAAAGAAAAAAAAAAAGGAGCTGATTTTCTGTTTTGCCTCAGAAGTTCAGTGCAAAGATGCGAAGGATCCCTGCTTTTGATGGCAGGACTGTCATCCACTTTGTGCAATTTGTTCAAACTGTCATGTGCTTGAACCTCTGACAGCGCGCGGTCCCCTGACCCCTTGGCCCGAGTTTTGGCCTCACCAACACCTCTTTTGCTTTGCACCAGCGGAACGGCGGTGCACCCAAGCATCCACGTTTGGAAAACGGCACTACATTCTGGTGCCCATAAGAGAGCAGCTTGAGCGTCCTCTGACACTAAATGATGAGTGTTGGAGTCTGAAAGTGCTGCTGACCTTGCTAGGTTTGTTGCTAAGTGGTGCTTGGATCTGCACGAGATGCTTTGTGCCCTTGATTTATGAAGAGCGCATCATTTGTAGTGTCTGCCACAAAGAAGAGACACTGGTGCATTGTTTTAAGACATTGAGACTTTCGAGTGAGCTGTGAGTGTTTGCCCGGAGGGCACTCGTACTAAACAGTATTGTCTTCTCATGAAAAAGCCTGAATTGAAGAGGCCCAACGCGAAGAAGACACTGGAAGCGGATTTGATGGACAATAGAAGCCTGCAATGAGAGGCTTTGGCGGACTCTGGGTATTTTCTGTGAGCTTGCATAGAATTGGAGTTTGGAAACTAATTTTTGCTGCTTTGCTGGCATTTGTTTTAAAGTACTATTCTGTTTAGTAAAAGCAGAATGAAGTCTCTCTGTGGAAGTGTATCCCTTTTTCATCTGAGAGCATTGATCAGGAACGCCACTGTTTCACTTGAACATATAATAGATTACTGAAATGCATAGGAAGCTATATAAAATGTTATTAAATTCTAGGATTTGCTTTTTGTTTAGGATTGTGCAAGTATTTTGCATTTGACTTTTGTTTTTCTTTTTCTCTTGCTTTTTCTGAAATTGTATTATGGTTTTTTGTTAAATTTTTGATTGGTTACCATTTGCCAGTTGCAGGGTCACGTAGGAGTACCAACGGTTCAGTTTGTGACCTGAGTAGTGGCAGTAGGCCTGCAGGACTTGCAGTGTCCCTATGACCTGCTAATAATCACAGCTGAAGTACTCTATCAAGATCGCGTGAGCGACATTAGAAAATGGAGATTGTATTGAGGAATGACGATGAAAAGCAAGAGATGAAAAACCGAAATTATAGAATGTTGTTCTCTAAGGGTGGTATAACTTTCTCTATTTTAATACTTTTATGTATTCTATTAGTTATTATATTACGTCTGCACCAACTTCTCAACCTACTCTTTCTTTACTGTTTCTTCACATGACTTTCATATTTTACCTGAACATACATTGGTTAGGCCAGAGTTTACTGATAGACCCTTCTGTACAGCTTCTACATCAACACTAGAACATCAATAATTGTTGGGTGGGTGATCTTATACCACGTACTACAGATAGAGGTGTTCACTATTTGGTCCTGCCATATATGGCCTTTGTACCACTACGTGTGTAAGAAGACTTGTCCCGAGAGAGTTGCTAAGTAGTAAGATAATACTACAGCAACCCCTTTGATGATCTGATAAGTATAGACCTAGATTCAGCCATACATGGGTTTAGGTTATTGCCTATATAAGGGCAAAAGGGGCGTCTGTGGTTCTGAAAATTCCGGACCCTGCCATAATGGTGTACCAAGGCCTAAACACTCGTGCAGAAAATATCATCATACCACGACGAATTTGGTATCAATAGACCGGTAATGATCAGGACATTATGCCTGTGTATTTGCGTCGCGATCGAGTGATGCTAACACCCTTAAATCACTGTTCTTGTCCTGAGCCCACGGCATCCATCTTGTGTCTTGCCCTTATATAGTCAATTGATTAAAGTCTGAATTTGATCCAAAGGACACGTCCACCTTTCTCTGACTTCTCCATGACCTGAACAGGCTGAATCTGCCTACGTGATGTTGGCCTCACCAAACCAGTCCATGTCCTCTAGTCAATCTATATTAAAGATCTGAGCAACTTGTTGTGTACATTGGCCTGAGCAAGATTAGAAGGCCGAATACAGTAGCCATGCCTGTTTATGACCCACAAGCATCCCTTATCCTACATTTCTATCTTCCACACCTGGCTCTGTTTCTCTGCTTCTGGGCTTTTACAATGGGGAGGTGACTGTTTATATGATGGGGAGGAAACCAGTTCTATTGTGAGCTTCTTCGGCCTGCACAGGAAAATATGTGAAGTTTGACATATGTTCATGATGGAAGATGGGTTGGTCAGTTTGGGCAAGTAGAATGGAATTCATAATTATAGCCTGCTTTGTTATGGTAACATGGGAGCGACCTACAATGATGTGTTCGTCAGCAAGAATGTGAGCCTAGGGCCAAACTTTTTGTATAAAAGGCCTGCCTGAGAAAGCTCAGGCAGGCTCCCTCTTTCAATTGTAAAACTACGGTTGGACGACGAAGCCTCATAATTAATTATAATAAAGATGTCTTTTAATTTTACAGATTGGCTGTCAATTTCCTTTGCTGCTTTATTATGCAAACTGCTGGATAGATCCCTGGTGGGGAGAGTGAGTCATTTTCCACTTTTCTTCAACGCTTAGCAGGTGCAACGCTATCGTGTCTTCTTGGGGGCCACAGGCATTCGGGGCCACTACCGCTGTTGCAGTCTTCTGGGCCCCGTGGTTGTTGTAGCAGCACCCGCTCCCCGCCAGCACTGTTCCCTTCTGCCCCGGCTCTGCGGGTGAGTCTCACGGTTCCGCGGCCTGCTGTGCCCTTGTTGCCGGGTCTAGGTCACTCTCTTGGCCGCTAATTGTCTTGGGGCGAGTCAAACCCTGTCCGCTCTGTCCTCCGCAACGCGGTGTCTCAGGTGGTCCGGCTAGCCTGTTCTGCAATGGGTCTCTGTGCGGCTGCCGCTTCGCAATCTCGACGCAGCGCGCCCTCCTCCTCGCGGCCCTCTGTGTGTGCTCTGTCCCTAGGCTGCCGGGCTGGGGCGCCGTCGTCTCACCTCGGGCTTGCTGGTCTTGTGTCCTCTATGGTGTCAGGCACGTCGGGTTCTCCACTGGGCCTCCAGGTCCGTCCCGCACCTCAGGTGGAACACGTAGCTCGAGGGTTCACCGGGGTCTTGTTCCCGCCGGCTCTTCACCGCACACAGGACCTTCCTGCACCTCAGCCGATCAGGAGGGGGGCCCCTCCGCACCGCCGCACCCTCCGAGCACAGTCGTCCCTATCAGGCAGCCTCTTCCCGATCCGGGCTCCCCAGCTGCAGCGCGGGCGCCGCTGCTCCGGGGCCACCGTTAGCTGTGCACGTCAGCTCTTCGCGGATCCGCCATCTTGATAGGGTCGATCGCGAGCGGTGCTGACAGAGTGCTCCCGGCTCCCTCACACTGCCCAGCCGGGAATTAGGCTCATCGGGGCATGCTTCGCCCCCTCCGGAGTCAGTCGCTGGGTTTTGCGACACTTATGGACCCAAATAATGGCACTAGTAGCCACGGGCGCCGGCCGGCAGCCAGAGCCTCACAGAGAGACGTCCGCCATCTTGGCTAGTTCGGCAGCGCCCCCCTCAACTGGATTTTATGATGAGGAGAGTCCTCATCCCATCCCACATGATTTTTATATAATGCTGGAGCTAGTGCCACAGCCCATTTTCTGGCATAGGTGTATTTTTTATTGTTTGAAGGGCGATCCCAGGGGAGGCCAAAATATATACCTGACCACCCTGTGACCCACCTCTCCTAGGAACACTGCCGGGAGACCCTTCAGGGGGAGAGTCTCGAATCTAGGATCGCCCGCGCTGAGCTAGCAACACTCGACAAAGGGACACAACACGGTAGGTTTCAAGAGAACGTATTCTTTATCTCTCAAGCAAGATGGATCTTTATGATCCGCAAGATTCTTATGTACAATCAGAGCAATGGCTCAGAGAGTCTCGGTAGGGATTAGGGTAGCGGGACAGTCTTAGTGTTCAAGATAGATGCAGGTGCATGTCCGGCGCACAGCTCTCAATGCTCGAGCTGGGGGACACGAGTAGATCTTGGGTCCAGCCGGACCAGGATAGTCTCTGAGCCGCGACGATGTCAGCAGGGCTCGAGCAAGGATGTGGCAGTTCTTACGGTCTTAGGGGAGCCGCAATCGAATCAGCAGGGCTCAGGTGTTCTCAAGGTTGCGAGGGAGTCGCAACCACGTCTGCAGGGCTCAATGGTTCCGGGCATAAGTCCTTCTCTGCCGGATAGGAGCCGCGACAACGTCTGCAGGGCTCAGAGGGTTCCGGGCAGAAGTCCTTCTCTGCCGGGTAGGAGCCGCGACGATGTCAGCAGGGCTCAGATGATTTCGAGCAGAATTCCTTCTCTGCAGGGTAGGAGCCACGACGAAGTCAGCAGGGCTCTTGTAGTTCCAGGATATAACTGACTTGATCGTCCCAGAGCACCCCTTGATATATGACTGTTCCTCTTTGATGTTCGGAGTCCTCACAAGCAGAGGTCTTAGCACCTGGGGGCCGCTTGTTGGGGGTTCCTCCCAAGCGGCCTCTTTCATCCTTTCAAGTTGGGTCTGAAGGGATCCCAGACACGCCGCAGGCTTAGAGCCAGCCCTCAGGGAGGCCGGATGGGCGATCGAAACCCATCTCTCGAGGGAAGGTGGGAGGTTTGATTGAGCTACTCCTAACTCTCTCGCTCACGGGGAGCGCTCTACCCCCCAGCTGGGTATGGCACGTCTAGGGCCGAGGTCGTTTTGGGGCCTGGGCGGCCATCTTAGGTGCAGGGGAATGGGAACCGGGGGCCTTTGGGCCTATAGGGTTTGGGGGCCTAAGATACCAGGAAGATGGAGGGGAAGGACGGGGAAGTCCAGTGTCATGGGTGTGGGTCATGGAGGAAATGGTAAGGGGAATCAGAGCCCTGGTGAGGTGCACGGGTCAGGGGGGAGTCACTATGGGTCAGGGAGGGCCACGCCACGAGACCGGGTTCAACACTTATGAATGGGAATATGATATGAGAAGGCTGGCATAATGATGTCTTCGCCACGTGGGCACTCCCTGACAAATTTAGGTGGCCAGTCTTTTTCAGCTAGAAGAATGTCATAACCCTTAGAGAGCTTCTCCCAAAAGAGTTCTTTTATTTTCCTAGTTATGTCCCCCTCCATTCGGAGCGTTACTTCATATAACTTATGGGGTACACTAACCCTGGTATTGGCAGTTTCCATTTGAATTCATTCATTCAAGTCCACTGTCTCCAGATGATCCTTCAGGATCTTGCGAGCTATGGTAACTTCTGCTGCGCTGTCCAGCATTGTCTGAGCCCACTCCCCGTTCTTGAGTTGTGTCCTCAAGATCCCCGGCATGTCTGATTTTTAGACCTGCTACATTCTTCTTGCTAAATTGCGGTTTCTTATTTTTTGGAACATGCTGATCGTCTTTGGACTTCACGCGTTCTTCCTTGTGTTCTGATCGTCCTCTTCTTTCGGATTTCTGCGAGGAAGTCTGAAAGGTACGAGAGGAACGAGTATCAGTATCTTGATATCTATCAGGTTTTCTAAAATTATCCCTATTTCTGAGTTTATACCTCTTTTCAGAGGGCTCCTCTTGAGGAGACCTTCCTCTGGACTGAGAATGCTTCTCTTTAGGAAGTGTCTGTTTAGTGTTCTCCCACTTCTTTTTAGAAGTAGTGAAATTATTTTTAATAAATACTTTTTCAGGATTTTCTGTGAGTTGGGGTTTTACTGGTTTCCCACCCAAACTATCTCTTCCTAGTTCTTCATAAGATTTTTCAATAATTCTGGCAAGTTCATATCGATGCTCAGTAATATCTAGCTCTTTTAATTTTTGGCGGATTGCCACAGATGCTGCTTCACCTTTAATGTTAGCTAATATTATAGCCGAGACCCGTTTGTAATCTTTTTGTAATTTCATACCAAGATTCAAGGCAGGTTCTGGTCAGTATTCATTTTGAATCTGTTTCAGGACGTCTGGTATTACTGCCATAGACGGAACACCATGTGTTTTTGTGTAGATTGATGCAAAGACTGTACCCCAAGTGTCACAGTCCTCCACGTGTGGTGCTATACCCATTGGTAAACAGATTGTTAGAATCGTGTGTTTCTCATGAGGAGTACTATCGGGAAATACTGCCTCTATTTGAGTAATTTTTTGAGCTAACCAGAATGGAATTTGTTCCCTCTTTGCGGGTAATTTACAAATGACTGATTGTATAGTCTGTGGTGTAATTTTGTTTGTGTTCCCCTAGTGAGGGGTGTGCTGTGGAATTCTTATAGCAGGTTGGACTGTTAAAGTCCGCATGACATATTGAACCAATTGTCTACGTATTTTTATTAATTGTTTTACCTGAGCTAATAGTTCTACATCTGTCATTCTTTCAATGTCAGGATGTGGTGTGTAGCTGGCTAGTACCGACCCTGTTGCTCCTGGTCTACCTAGTGGACCGAGCCTGATAATGTGATTTTGATGTTGTAGAGCGCCTTTAAACCAGAGCTGATGTTCTTGGTATGTTAATTGAATTTCAATGTCCTCAAAAGGAACGTATTCCACTGGAGGTTCCTCTATTTAAGTAGTAGAACTCATGTAAATGTAAATGTAAATGTACATGAATTTTTATAGCGCAAATCACCAAGCGGTTTCTCAGCGCTTGCTTAGGGAACCCGTCCTGGTATTCCCCTGTGAGATAACCCCGGCAGGGTATCCGCAAGGTGAAAGCCAGGCATCCCGCCGCGAGGGGCCATTGTGGAGATTAAGCAAGCTATTGCCCAGAGTGGCAGAGCGTGAACCCGTGAATCGAGTAGGCACCGGAGCGAGAATTGTCGAGTCCATGGACATTTTAGGACTCAAGACCCCGCCGAGCCGGGAATTGAACCCTGGTCCCGGGCTGACCTCTGCTTCCAGGTCTGCCTCCTCTAACCAGTGAGCCACACTTCTCCACGTGTTACTGGATTTGCTGTAGGAAACAGAATCCATGAATAGAATACCTCTGTCTGCCGATATTCATGTGCCTCTATAACAAATATTACCCTACCACCTCCCGATGATACGCCATTTGTTATGAGCTTTATAGTGATTATTTTCCTGACAATTTCCGGGATGATTATAGCATCCGGGTCATCTTCATTAAACCCTGTGGTGTCAAAACCTGTTCTGGCTGCTGTTGCAGCTCCACCGGTTTCGTTGTTGTCGGCATTAGTCGACATTGCTTAATGAAAGTTTGCAGAGCAAGTTTCAAGGAAACAAAGATAAGGTGCACAATATTTTGGAACATTGTGTCCTTCAACGTTGAACTAACCAAAAACTAAAACATAGGTTTTCTCGTCCTACTCAGTTATGGCGGATTTTTATCCTTTCACCCACTCCAGACATCTATTGGAGTATTTTACGGAAAAAAAGGGGTCTGTGTGAAAAGCACGACTGAGTTACTCTAGTATCTAGCGTTTAATTAGTGCCTTACAAAACGTTGGGCGCCATGTAGTGTAGTTCCTATATTCCCAATAGTCTCTGTGCATTGGAATAATATATCCTATAGAATTGACGTAGGACTTAAGTCTACTAGGTCTCTATCGAATATATTAGACTTAATTGTGAGTGCCAGCTAGCTCAGAGGTCACTAGAAACTTTCTCAAATAAACAAGAAGGGATTAGTTTCTGATAACCGCAAATACATGACAACTTTGTTTCCCCAAGATAAAACGTATCTTCAGAGTCGTGGAAAGAATATAGATATTTCACTCAGTCAATCATGCATGCTTCGTTTCACCAGAGGTGCAGAGAAATAGAGAGACGGGCGTTTTCAATAAAAGGTATTTATTGAACAGTCTTCTTTCTCATACAGAAGAAATTAACTGCTCCAATCGTTATACTGGTTGCAAATTATAATGCGTACAGTACGAAGAGTATTATGAAAGAATACTGTAAAAGCATGGTATGGTTTCTAAGCCATAAAATACATACATAAATAACAATAACTAAAAAGTCCTCAACTGGTGCTTCTAAAATACGCCTACCCCGATGTACCTAACCTAAGTCTAGTACGAGGGAAGAAGTATGGTGTAGCATAGGTTTAGTATTCTTTTGCCAAGAATCTATCCAAGATTTCTCTTAGGGTCTAATCATCTCCGTACCTTGATTTAGAATGAAGGAGGTCTGGTATCTCTCTGTCTCAGGACTCGATTTCCCAACAACGTGCAAGGGTAGCTTGGAAACACTGGAGCTGGATTTCTCAGCAAGAGAAAAGACAGCGTCTCTCTCAGTGTGTCTGCTGGAGGGTTGGCTTCCTTTGGCACTTTCTGCAGCGAGATGCGTCGGGCAAGTAGATAGTCGAACTGCTCCAAACCACCGTGTGTTTGCTTGGATAAGTATGGGCATATTTATACCTTGAAGGTGTCGAGTTTGACGTAAGGTTGGACATAATAACGTAATCAAAGAGTCTCAGTTCTTTGAAAACTCCATGAGTTTTTGGACAAGTCAATATTCAAGCAAGGGGAAATCCCTAACTGCTGAAGGCGAGTTTTCCACGAAATCGTTGTGGATTTTTGGAACTAGTGGAAGTAGCCATGCCGTATTTGGACTGCATGAGCTATGTCTAAATATGGTTATGATTTCTATGTCTATATAAGGATAGGGTGATTTATAACTGTATAAGGGCATGAATCGGGAAAATCACACTATGGTCCTAAAATGCTATACAACACTCTCTGATATTGAGGATCCTGGCAATGATAGGCCGGTGCGGGCCATCCGGGGGGGATGAGGGGGGGGGGGCTAGGGTTTGGTGCCAGGGAGTGGTGGGCCCGTTCTACTGCGAACTAAGATCATACAGCGTCTTTGGGCATCCATGAGGTGATTCATTGCTCAACAAAGGACTCCACCAGGCCTTGTTCTTAGCCCTCCAGAAATCCCACCAGGCGCAGATTGTTGCATCTAGATCTGTTCTCGCCCCGTTAATGTAGTTCCTTGGCTTGGGTTTGTAGTTGGGTCATCTGTTCTTTCAGTCTCTGGGCGTCGTCTTCAACCGAGGAGATGCAGGATTCAGTTTCAGTAATGCGGGCTGTCGCATTGCGGTGATCCTGTCGGAGCAGGGCCATATCCCCCCCGGACCTCCCCGATCTTATTTCCAACTGAGGCTTCGGAGGCGCTAATGGCTTGCAGGATCGTATTAAGGTCGTATCCTGCCGGAGGGGCCTCTCGGTAGTCCGGGACACGGGACCAACATCGTTGCCAGTGTATTGGTCGATTTTGGTCTGCATTGCAGGAGGTTTTGGACCACGGTCTTTCCCCATGGTTGGCGGAAAAGAAGGGCAGGCAATGGATATTTTTGAGGCTACTTAGAGTCGGGCGGCCTTTACAGTGATTCCCGTGGTTGATTTTGTGCAGGCGTCTTGTGGGTTCACGTGAGACCTTGCTGTTCTTTCGGGCAGTGGGGGGGGGTATCTCGGTATCGCCCAGGTCGGGCCGTGTGGTGGTGCTGAGGTAAGTCCCCACGTCAGGCATAGAGGGGCTCCACCGTCGATGCCTCAGAGCCACAATAAGGATAGGGGTAGGCAAGTCCTTCAGATACGGCCACTTCAGCCCAAAGTTTCACTAGATTCTCCGATACGTGAAATGCGGGGCCGATCGGGTTGGCAGGGGAAAGACAAGGTCCTGGAAGAGCTCACACCAGGAGTTGCTGTCGTCGTTGATGTGTGCGTTTCTCTTCAGGGCTGAGCCTCCAGTGGCCGGGCCTGATGGGCATTACTGGGGCAGATTGTACCAATTCCACTCAATGTCGAGCCTTCCCCAATCGGCCACCCGGGCCACCCCTGCCAGCAGTCAGAGTGGTCCAGATCAGTCTGGTGACAGCTGCACACTCGGCACGGGATGCGGCTGCTGGAAACCAGGTGCTCCCAGGGCCAAGTCAGGTGTTCACCACAAGTCTGCTCTGCTTGGGGACTGCTGCCTGTAGGATGCGAGTGTAAGGGTTAAGGTCCACAGCCTGTAGGGCGCAGTAAGGATGTACTCAGTTCCCCTTGGGCATCCAGAGTCGTTTGGATTTTCCAGTTGGATAAATGGAGGTGATCGTGAGCGCTAGCCAGGTGAGGACCCCAGAATGCGGAATCTCTGGGAGGTGGGGGGCGGGGGGGCTCTGGCCCTGTTACCACCACAGGCTCAATGGGGATGGGAGGGGGGACAGAGGCCCACCGCTGCGCGAGCTCGCAGCAGTTCGTCCTACCTGGAGGCAGTCAGGTGTCGTCCCGCGTCGCTGCACAGTAGGATGACGAAGCCGCCTCTTCTTCTCAGGCGGTGTCGAAGCACTGGCTCTCCCTCCTAGGGCTCACCAGCTCCTCAGGGCCAGGGCGAGCGCCCCCGCCTTGGAGGCTCCCCACTCAAGGAAGAGGAGCTCCCATCAGGATCCGAGCTCCCCGGAGCAGAAGGCGGCAGCAGGTGAGGAGTCCCAAGGAGACTCGACGGTCAGGAGATCTAGAGGGGGGGTGTCTCCACCCGAGGCCCCACTACGCGACCACCGCAGCCGATCCTTGGCCTTCAATAGGTGTGGGTGGGTAAGTCTTAAGTCCCAATCTCCGTCAGGGTCTGCTTCGGCGCACGATTGGGCACCAAGGGCTTTGAGGCAGGCGGTCTATACGGATCCTTAGATGTGATCGCCCCAGTCGTGACAGGCTCCGGCCAGGAGGGCCCCCCCCTCCGCCATGTGTGTAGGGCCCCGTCACTCACAGGTCGGTAAGAGACGTGCCGCCGGGTGGGTGGCTCCTGCATCGCACCAGGCTGAGACCAGGACACCAGGCGTGCCTGCGGAGCGTGATTCTGGGCCCACCTCGGGGGTCGGAAGACTCAATCGCTGTGTAGTTTTGTCCTCGGTACTCCTGAGGCCTCCGATTGCTGCTTATGTTTGATGTGGAGACCTCAGGAATGTGTTGGGTCACATCTACTTCGCTGTGAGGCGGGAGGGTGATCTCTGGCCTTTATGATTTGGTGTGTTGAGTGCCGGCCACCATTTTGTCAGGGGTGCACTCGGGAGGCTCCTGAGGATCTGACTGCTGCACCTCACGTTTCTTGGGTCTGCTCCACGCCAACATCCACCCCTGGCTGCGGTTAGATGGGTATCTCCGCTGGAAGGGGAGGACAGCTGCTGATGGTGGGGGATACTCGGAGTGGATGACATAGGGGTCCGGAGCACTCTCAGAGTGCGACCGCCATCTTGACGCTCCATGCCACGCCCTCCTAGAAATACCTTTTGCCTGGAAATTAGGAGAAACTCCAGTAAATACAGCATCTCCCAGTCTATTGGAACTGCCTTGCATTTTCAACAGACTGAATAAAAAATAGTACTGGGAGGCAACATTTTTCAGCTCTCTTGGAAATTTATCGAACTAAGATTACCCCTATTTTAACGTATGGTTTAGAATATATTCCTATAAATCGATGTTTTTTTTTTAATCTCAAGGAGGGAAAACTCTTACGTGTGCTTACTGTTAGACCTGTCAGCCCTAGGGTGGGCTTTCCCTGTTTTTTTTCGCCCATGCCTCATTTTTCCCACCTTCTTTTTTTGTTGGCATTAGGTCTCCGAGCGCCTTTTCATTGCTAATCAATGCTAAGGTGCAGGTGCTCTCTACTTCAAACATGGCTGCCACTGGCCCCTGCTACTGCAGAGTGGCCTTTTTAGTAGCACTCTAGTTGCCAGGAACGGCTGGGACCCCAAACATTGTTGCAATACCAGCCTGCCTTGCCTGCCTATAGTTAGAGTGGGGAAGCTCCTGAAACCTTCTAGAATAGGGGCGGAGTATTTTTTTGCCGCCTTAGAGGGTGGTCACCTGACGTAGGCATATATATAAGAAAAGAGGGAAAGTTTTTAGTCAGTTGGGGCATCACTGACCTGGGGGACCCTACGCAGGAGACTTAGGCGGTAGGGCCTAGTCAGGAACCTATACCACTGGGGGTGACGCTGCCCACCAAGCTGTGTGAGGAACACTGAACTAGTAAAGATATGTATCCTGTGACACAAGATGCATTCCATTCATGCACTCCTTTCCAAACTTTCATAAATTTTCATAAAATTTTGTTGAATGTTCATTAATTCATTTATTCATAGCGAAGTTTTTAGCAACATGTCATTATTTTCATGAATGTTCAAAACATATAGTATTCGTATTTTAGAATGCTGGTATTGCCCAATGCATTTCAAGCTTATCGCCCTTCCTCAGGGGACTTCCATTTCTTCTTAATGCACGTAATGTGACGATCGCGGAAATTAGCGGGGTAATCGTGCCGTGGTGCTTCCCTCGCTATGCTATGGAGGAAGGGCTCCAAGAATCTTTAATAAAGTTGATCTCAGTACACTGAAGGACTGGGTTAATTTAAGACCCAGTGGTGCCAGGGATAACACCTGAAACCTTCGTGGGTTACCTGTTCCGGCGTACAATTAACAGAGACACGGGACACTTCCTTCGGCGTCAAAGAATCGAGGTTTATTTACTGCAGGGAACACAGAAGTCACGTGAAGTACATAACATGTAGGTTCGCGGAGCCTGATTCAAATTGTATCTGTGGATCGCTCCTTTTATACAGTTTTGAGCATAGGATAACATGATGCACAAAGGATTACAACCTGGTTCCCATCGTAAAAATCGTAAGGGGTCGCTTTCATGTATTCAGAGCCCGGAACATAATTACAGTAGCATTTGGCATTTCCCAACTGTAAAAGTACGTCTTCCCACCATTAGTACATTCCTTTCAGCAGTAAACGAATCAGGGAAGAGACAGAAACAGGTGCAGAGGAAGACGAGGACAGTAACAGATCGAAAAGGGTGTAATATCAGGAAACACGAGTTGCAGGGATCAAAGGACGTGCCTAATGTAATGCACAACTAAGACAATAGACCGGCACGGCAAGATGAGCCTCGAGCGGGGCCATCTGACTTACAGTGTCAACCCCCTCATCATAAAGACACCCTCAAAGGAACACGTGTCTTCCGCAAGAGTTTGGGAATCCCAGGGTCGCGAAGCGGACAACGTCCGTTCGCTGGCTACTTGAGGGCAAGAAACAAAATGGATGCCGCATCTAAGATGGAACCCGTGGGTTCAGATGATAAAACCCACGAAACAAACGAACGGTTTAGGCTAGCACAGCGAAAACGCGTACATCCACTAAACACGTTATTTGCGGTTCATAGATACCAGACTCGACCATATTCGTGCGAGTCGAAAACACCACTTACAATTGTCACGGAACCTCAGACGCTCCTTTTGACCTCATGTAGGCAAGCACTAGTCGGAATCATAATCGATCTCGATGTTCATCAGACCATCTAGATGCTGCTGCAACATAATTCTATCCATCAATGCTTCCTTGGTAACAGGCGGCCGTCTTATACACGTTGTAGCACAGAGGCCACATAAGGCAGGACCACACTGCACACAAAGACGGCACGTGAACAGGAATGCTACAACAACCCCAATGATCATCAGAATCTTCCAACCCCAAGTCGACATTAGGCCCCAAAACCATCCTAGTAGCGTCCAATCTCCTACGTCCACGTGAATGGACTCAGAGATCTTATGCAACTTCGAGATGGCTTGATAGACAGTTGGAGCGTTGTCTGGAATGAAAATACAACAGCTCGAATGGATCACCTTACATACTCCACCTCGATCTGCTAAGACAACGTCTAAAACCATACGGTTTTGTAACATCATAAGCCTATCCGCCTGAAGCTCTGCTGTGATGTTGCCAAGGGCACTGGCAGTGATATTAGCAGTCGATTGCACCACTCGAGTCAACTGTCTCAGGTTCCTACTATTAACCATAGGTCCCCAAAACGGAAAGAAACCCTTGAAAAAGTCTCCTGCCTCTTGACCGGCAGTGTCCTCTTTGCTAATCACGCCCCTCACAACTCTAGTCTTGTGATAATCTGCTGCAACTGTGAAGGTTGGTGGCAACAAGTTTGCAATATAACAGGTGCCCACGAAGTCCAGGGGCAACCATGTATATGCACGGTCGTAACAGACAAAGTACGTACCCTTGGCAGTCAGGAGAACAGGGGAAGAGAGCATTGGTAAAACATATGTCTCAGAGCAAGCACTCTCCCCAAGGTGAGCTCTCGGGCTTCGGCCACGGCCTTTCAGACAGAAATTACCAAGGTTGGGTACGATCCATATTGGAGATGAGCTTCTAAGCTGTCTATCGCCCACGAGCACACTATACTCAACCTCACTCAGATCCCTATAGGCTCGCACCTCTTCATCTGGGATAAGCGATGGATCATAGATATCCCTATCTAAGTCAGCTATCGCTATTGCCAACGACTTATGGTACGGACCGGGACCAAAGTGGGGAGAACGTGGCTCTCGATTGGGGTAAGAATCTAGTGCGCTTCGAAACATTGATTGGAATGCTCGAGCTGAACCCTGGGAACTGTAAGGAAGGAACAAGTATGGAATTCCCTTATCGGTGGCATGTGGCATTAACCCACACACCCAACAGTTGGTAGTGTTTACAACTAACTGATGCTGATTGAGGAGCTGAACGAAGGAATTGTTCATGAACTCCGCACGTCTAGCCTGCTCGTGTTGCGGTAAGATGTGGAAAGAATGAGGAGAAACAGTAGAGGTAGGTTTAGGTTCTGGAGAAAGGGTAGGTGAGGCAGTAGGCAACAAGGACTGTATCGTGTAATACACCCCACCCACCAATAACAAAGAAACAGTTACAAATAGAAGGAACACCTGAAACATGAAGCATTTTCTTCGCGCAACTTTACGCAATTCAAATCTTTAGCCTGAGCCTTTTCCAAATCCGACAGCTTTGAGAAAGCCATCCTCTAAAACCGTCCGCAATGTTTTTGACGCACTTCGTTCTGTGTAGCAATAGTCAATCCCCAGGAGTTCCTAGGAACCGACGGTCTTTGACCTAGTGTCTAGACCTACTAACCAGAAGGAAGTACCCGTGCGGCCCTACGGCCCACCCGGATGTAAGGTATCTTTAATTAACAGTATGTACAAAATCTCCTAGCTGTGGAAGCAAAACACATATATGGAAAAAGGCTCAAATTTTACAAAATTACAATTATACGAGTGTGTTCAGACTGAACGGTGGCAATGGGGTGATGTAGATGTCAGGGGAGTAAGCAAAAATATTTTTATTAGTCTCTAGTACTGGATCGAAGAAAATATCGGCTTCTCCCAGGACGTGTCTGTTCGTCAAACAGTTGATCCGAAGATGAGACAGAGTTCTGTTGATCAATCAATTGTTCAGATCGTGAATTTTGTGGTGACAAATGTTCAACAATATCGTTCTGCTGCACTGAGGTATCTCCGACAGGCTGGGCGTCGCTGAAAGGAACGAAAGTCGGCACAATTTCCGTTTCAGACGAGGCAATGCCCTTCCTCACCCACGAGTCTGCTGGTAAAGGTATGGGTGGCATGCACCCAGTTCTTGCGTCCTTCCAAACGAACAGCCGTCCTCGTGGCAAGGAGCACCTGGTAGGGTCCAGTAAAACGAGGCTCCAAGTTTCTCTTGCGGCCAAAATTCCTCGTCACCACCCAGTCTCCGGGCTGGAGCTGGTGGCCTGGACCCTCCGTCTGCGTCGGCAGTGCTTCAAAGACCTGTTGGTGAATTAACCTCAGTTTAATAGTCAGATCATGAAGATAATCGATCAACATAGGGTACTCAAAATAAGAGAATACACTGGGTCTAGGGACCCCCCCAAACATTGGCAGGGCGGCCGAACACAATCTCATAGGGACTGAGCCCTACTCGGGAGTGTACAGTCGCCCTTGTTGACAGAAGAGCTAAGGGTAAAGCGTCAGGCCACGAGAGACCAGTCGTAGCCTGAATCTTTGCTAATTTTAATTTGAGGGTACCATTATAACCTTCAACCAAACCTGCCGACTGGGGATGATTGGCGCTGTGGAATTTTTGTGTAATTCCAAGGCCCTTACACACACTCTTCATCACACTCCCCACAAACTCACTTCCGTTATCAGACCATACAATCCGTGGCATTCCATACCGAGGAAAGTATTCCTTCAGTAGGATCTTTGCAGTGGACAAGGCAGTGTTGTCTTTATTTATTATTTATTTATTTTATTTTAGGTTTTTATAGAGCGCGTAGTCACCCAAGAGTATCCCAGCGCTAAACCTCGTGGTCCTGATGGATAAGGGTACGGGGGTGAAAGTAGTTTACGGGAACAGAAAGGTTTTAAGGGATTTCCTGAAGCGGAGGAGGTTGGGTTCTGATCTAAGTTTCAGGGGGAGCGCATTCCATTGTTTCGCTGTGTGGACTGAAAAACGGCGGCCTCCTGTGCGGGCCTTTTTCACCCTCGGAACCACAATAAGATTTTCATGGTCCGATCGAAGCGCTCTTGTCGGTCTGTAGGGTATGATCCAGTTGTTGAGAATTGGTGGGCCTGCGTTATGGAGTACTTTGTGAGCCAAGCATAGGGCCTTGAATCTCACTCTTTCCCTGATCGGAAGCCAGTGTAGTTCTTTCAGTGCGGATTTAGCTGACGTTCTGGCTGGGGTATTCGTGAGCATCCGGGCAGCGGCATTCTGGGTTTTTTGTAGTATTTGGAGAGTGGTTTCCGGGGCTCCTAAATAAATGGCGTTGCTGTAGTCCAGCCTGGACACAATTAGGCCTTGGATCAGCAGTAGTCGGGACTGAAAAGGGAGTAGGGGGAGCACCTTTCTACATGATCTTAGTAGGCCGTAACAGGTGCCAGCCGTTTTCCTTGCCTGCGTTCTGAAGGAATTTAACTTCATTTTTGCGGAGCACTGCTGATTATTACATTGTATTTGTGAGGCATTGTAGCGCGATAGTTAAAAAAGCATTACCGCACCTTTAATTGGCATTTCACGCCGCTCGCTCTGCTGTATATTGCAGCGCGACATTTAATCAGGCTTTCTCTATTTGCTGGGACTTTGATTACGTTCCCGAGGCCTTCATACATTTGCTGCCCCTGCCTCGCATTGCCTTTGACCCTCCATTTTGTATACTTGTTGTTCCCTGGCTCGCCCCTCCTCACGCTACCGCCTCCCAGCTGCTGCCCCTCCCACGCTCCATCCCCTCCTCTCTCCATTTATGGCCAATGCCCCCACGCGCAGCGTCCACGCGCTACGGCCGCGCCGAAGGTGCGCCAAAGGTAAGCCCGTCTACGCCCGTCCGCGCCTGGACCGCGCCCAGCGCCAGAGCCCCTGGTCCTCGTAATGTCCACCCCTCCCGCATTACTTACGATGCCACCACCCTCCTAGCCCTTAACCCCGGCCGTTCCCCCAACTGCGTCCAAACCGCCCCTGGACACACCCATGGACCCTTCTCCTGCAACTCCTGCAAGTTTGATGGCACCAAGAACTACTCCTCATCTACGAACACACAACAGATATCCGACCCCAACCACCTACATTGCATCCTGCTCAACACCCGCTCGGTCCACAGGCACGCCATCGACCTCTGGAATCTACTAGACACCATCTCTCCAGACGTCGCCTTCCTAACAGAAACATGGATGAACGCCACATCAGCCCCAGACATCACCATTGCCATCCCGGAAGGCTATAAGATCATTCGCAAGGACCGTACCGGCCACACAGGAGGAGGCATCGCTATCGTCCATAAGAAATCCATCCGCATCTCAACCAGCTCAGACGTCAATCTCGCCAACACTGAACACCTTCACTTCCAGATCCACATCGACCCCAAGACCACACTCAGAGGCACCCTCCTTTACAGGCCACCAGGACCCCGCGCACAATTTAGTGAAGACATCACGGACTTCATCACTCCACACGCGCTCCCCTCCGAGGATTACATCCTTTTGGGAGACCTCAACTTTCACCTTGAAAAGAACAACGACCGCAACACCACCACCCTTCTGGACAACCTCGCCAACCTCGGACTTAAACAACTTGTCACTACCCCCACCCACATCGCAGGTCACACACTCGACCCTATCTTCACCTCCAGCAAACATGTCTCCTTCAGCCACACCACAGCTCTCCTTTGGACTGACCACAGCTGCCTTCACTTTACCTACAACAAGCCCACATCCAACAACCACCCCCAACCCACTCTGCAAAGAAACAGGAACAAAATCACCATCGACCAGATCTCCTCATCGCTCCTTCAAAACCCCCCAGCCCATTCCTCAAACCCAGACCAAGCAGCCACCAACCTCACCCAATGGTTATCCAACAGCGCCGACATCCTAGCACCACTGAAAAAACGACAAATCAAAATAGGCAGCAAGAAGGCCTCCTGGTTCAACGATGACACCTTCACTTCCAGATCCACATCGACCCCAAGACCACACTCAGAGGCACCCTCCTTTACAGGCCACCAGGACCCCGCGCACAATTTAGTGAAGACATCACGGACTTCATCACTCCACACGCGCTCCCCTCCGAGGATTACATCCTTTTGGGAGACCTCAACTTTCACCTTGAAAAGAACAACGACCGCAACACCACCACCCTTCTGGACAACCTCGCCAACCTCGGACTTAAACAACTTGTCACTACCCCCACCCAGATCGCAGGTCACACACTCGACCCTATCTTCACCTCCAGCAAACATGTCTCCTTCAGCCACACCACAGCTCTCCTTTGGACTGACCACAGCTGCGTTCACTTTACCTACAACAAGCCCACATCCAACAACCACCCCCAACCCACTCTGCAAAGAAACTGGAACAAAATCACCATCGACCAGATCTACTCATCGATCCTTCAAAAACCCCCAGCCCATTCCTCAAACCCAGACCAAGCAGCCACCAACCTCACCCAATGGTTATCCAACAGCGCCGACATCCTAGCACCACTGAAAAAACGATAAATCAAAATAGGCAGCAAGAAGGCCTCCTGGTTCAACGATGATCTTAAGAAATCCAAGAAACTCTGCCGCTCCCTTGAGAAGGCCTGGAAAAAAGACCCAACCACCAGCACCAAGGACGCCTTCAAAAACCCCACCCGCATACACCACCAACTGATCCGGAATGCCAAGAAAGACGCTTTCAAGGACCGTCTAGATAACAACGCCCACAACAGCAAGGAATTATTCAACATCGTCAAGGAATTTACCAACCCCTCAGCCAACTCCAACGACATCACCCCCTCTCAAGCCCTCTGCGACTCCCTAGCCTCATTCTTCCACAACAAAATTGCAGACATCCACAACAGCTTCGACAACCGACCCAAAGACCAACCCACCCAACCCCCTGCAGGACCCCCACCCCCCCTGAACATCCTCAATGACTGGAAGCCAATCTCCACTGAGGACACCATCTGTCTGATGACCTCTATCCACTCAGGATCCCCCACAGACCCATGCCCTCACCACATCTTTAACAAAGCAGACTCCATTATAGCACCGCACCTCCGAGACGTCATCAACTGCTCCCTCAACTCCGCAACCTTCCCGGAAAGCTGGAAACATGCCGAACTCAGCGCCCTCCGGAAGAAACCCACAGCTGACCCCACTGAACTCAAAAACTACCGCCCTATCTCACTCCTTCCATTCCCGGCCAAAGTCATCGAAAAAGCGGTCAACAACCAGCTCGCCGCATTCCTCGAAACCAACAAATCCCTCGACTCCTCACAATCCGGCTTCCGAGCCAAGCACAGCACTGAAACCGCCCTCATTGCAGCAACAGACGACATTAGAACTCTACTGGACAATGGAGACACAGTCGCTCTCATCCTCCTCGACCTCTCCGCAGCCTTCGACACGGTCTGTCATAGTACCCTTTTACAATGCCTCAGAAACGTCGGAATCCAAGGAAAAGCACTGGAATGGATCACCTCGTTCCTCACCGGAAGAACCCAGAGAGTCCGCCTTCCACCATTCAAGTCAGAGGCCACTGAAGTCATCTGCGGCGTACCACAAGGATCTTCACTCAGCCCCACCCTCTTCAACGTGTACATGAGCCCCCTCACGGTCATCGCACGCCAACACAACCTCAACATCATCTCCTACGCCGACGACACTCAACTGATCCTATCACTCACCAGAGACCCTAACGCTGCCAAAACCAACCTGCATGAAGGAATGAAAGAAGTAGCCGAATGGATGAAGCACAGCCGTCTGAAACTGAACTCAGACAAAACAGAAGTCCTCATCCTAGGCACCTCCCCCTCCGCCTGGAATGACTCTTGGTGGCCAGAGGCCCTTGGAAAAGCTCCCATCCCGACGGACGACGCACGGAACCTGGGCGTCATCCTGGATTCCTCACTCTCGATGAACAGACAAGTCAACGCCGTTTCTTCATCTTGCATCAACATTCTTCGCATGCTCAAAAAAACATTTCGCTGGATCCCCACCGAAACTAGAAAAACAGTCACCCACGCTCTGGTCACGAGCCGACTGGACTACGGAAACACCCTCTACGCCGGTACCACCGCAAAACTCCAGAAAAAACTACAACGCATCCAGAACGCTTCAGCCAGGCTCATATTAGACATCCCGCGTAAAGAACACATCTCTGGTCACCTGAAAAACCTCCACTGGCTCCCCGTCAATAAGAGGATTACTTTCCGGCTCCTAACCCACGCACACAAAGCACTCTACGAAATCGGACCCGAATGCCTCAACACACGACTGTCCTTCTACACCCCCTCCCGCCAGCTACGATCCTCCAACCAAGCCCTTGCCACTGTACCTCGCATCAACAAAACCACCATGGGAGGTAGATCCTTCTCCTACCTGGCAGCTAAAAGCTGGAACTCACTTCCCACTCACCTTCGCCTTACTCAGAACCACCTAGCATTCAGAAAGCAACTTAAAACGTGGATATTTGACAAGTAATTCCCCCCCCCTTCTTCAAGCGCCTTGAGACCCTCTGGGTATGTAGCGCGCTATATAAATGTATTGACTTGACTTGACAAGCCGTGTGCCATCGTCACAACAGCCAGCACATACGCATCCGGCAGCATCCACCTCTTATTCTCCGACAAATCAATCCAGCAGCCATTTGCATCCAACTTTCCCATACTCTCTTTCCATTTCGTCTTTTCAGTCTCGGTGGTCTCGTTCTGAATCGCTTTCACACTCTCGATAGTGTCTTCACACATACCCGTTTCTGTAGGCCACCTAACCGAACTCGTCACGTACATTCTAGTGCTAAGGTTCCTGGCAGTCTCCTTAGCAATTTCATCAGCGAACGCATTGCCACGACCAACATCATCCGTCACCTTACGGTGTGCACTACATTTAATAATCGCCACCTGCTCGGGCAATGTAAGTGTATCCATAAGATCATTCACAAGCTGTCCATGCTGGATCTTCGTACCATGCGACGTCATAAAACCTCTCTCTCTCCACAAACGTCCAAAACTATGCGCAACACCAAAAGCATACTGGCTGTCAGTAAACACATTCACCCGTTTCCCTTTCGACAAAACACACGCTCTAGTCAAGGCAATCAGCTCTGCCGCCTGTGCAGAGTTCTGATTCAATCTTGCAGTCTCCACAACCGTACTCAAAGTTACCACAGCATACGCAGTCGTCACATCGCCATTCGGCAACTTAAAACACGAACCATCCACATACAGGGTACCATCGGGATTTTCCAATGGAGTATTTTTCAAATCAACACGACCTTTTGTTTCCTCCTCGGTTCGTAAGTAGCAGTCGTGAGGTACTACTTCGTCTGATTCCATACTAATTGGCAATAAAGTCGCCGGGTTCAGGACATTACAACGTTTTATTTGAATGTGACTTGCCAAGAGCGTCAACTCATAACCAGACAATCTTGCACTCGTCAGGTGTTGAGTTTTCGTACAATTCAAGAGAGTGTCAACTGCATGCGGAACCATCACCGTAAGCATATAATCCATGACCAATCCTGCAGATTGTCGGATGGACACTGCAGCTGCTGTCGTTGCTCTCAAACAACTCGGCAATGCTCTAGCTACGGGGTCCAAGGTTGAGGAAAAATATGCACATGGACGCTGCTTACCACCGAACTGTTGCGTTAAGACACTCAACGCACAATCTTCCCTCTCGTGAACGTATAGTGTAAACGGCTTACTGTAGTCAGGAGTACCTAACACAGGGGCCGAACACAACGCATCACGCAACTCAGAAAAGCTTTTCTGACATTCTTCCGTCCATGGTAAAGGAGTTGGAACATCCTTACACGTAAGAGCCACCAATGGTTTTGCTAGCAATGAAAAATTTGGAATCCATTGCCTGCAGTATGACGTGATACCTAAAAAGGCACGCACATCTCTCTGAGTTGTTGGCACAGTCATTCGAGCAATCGCTGCAATTCTCTCTGGGGTCAACCTTCTTCCCTCCTTTGACAATAAGTGACCTAGATAGGTTACTTCTTGGCAACAATATTGCAGTTTAGAAGGTGACACCTTATGATGTAAGTCACAGAGATGTCGCAATAATGACACCGTAGCAATGTTGCAAATGTCCTGAGTGTCCGCAGCCACCAATAAGTCGTTGACATATTGGATCAAGGCCGCACCAGCCGGCAACACAAACGCGTCAAGTTGGCCCTTCAAGGCTTGACTGTATATCGATGGACTCTCACAGTAGCCCTGAGGACCGCGTTTAAACCTAAAACTGCGGCCACCTAGAGAGAAACCGAAAAGGTCCCTACTCTCTTCAGCAATCGGAATGCTAAAGAAAGCATTCTTCAAATCGATCACTGAGAACCAGGACGCAGATGCTGGAATCAGTCAGTAGAGCCGTGATGTCAGGCACCACAGGGAACTGAGGAATCACAATTTTATTCACTTCCCGTAAGTCGATAACAAAACGATAAACAGGGGGCTTAGATGGATCAGTGCGCTTCAGAATGGGTAGCACAGGACTATTACACACGTTTCCCCGAGTCTCCTCGATAACATCTTTATCAATCAAGTCATAGATGATTGCTAACAGCGCTCGCTCACCATCAAGGGAGATACGATACTGGGGAATACGTGGCAAACGCACATTAGATTTCAGATGAACAACATAAGGGGAGATATCAAGCAGGCCCACGTCATTGGGATCTGTTGCCCACAAAGATGCAGGAAGAGAACTCAATTCCGGTGGAAGCTTATCAAGAGACAAGTACATAGGAGAGATGACTTTCTCACCCAAAGTAAGCTTCACTCCCGCAGGAGAACAATACAAAGTCGCATATAGTCGTTTCAGCAAATCCAAGCCCAAAAGATTTTCACCACAACCAGTAGTCAAAATCAAAGGAGCTTTCAGCTAACGTGGCCCAATTGCAAGGGGCAACGGACGAGAAACCGGATTGCTAACGGGGGCGCCTGAGAATCCAACGGAAACATTTGTTAAGCCAGACAAAGGTGCGCCAGGGACTTTCGAATGCATGATGGAACTTTTCGCTGCACCAGTGTCCAACAGAAAAGGCTCAACTACCCTCGAGGTGGCAACTGCGACGTAAGGCCCTCTCTGATCAACAGGAACTGATACTACTCCCTCTCCTTGTCTATGGCTGTCCTAGTAATTACCGTCGTCAGTGCCCTGATCGACGTAATAATCATCCACATTGTACTGAGCGGATCTACCTTGCGACGATCCACGCTGATCGAAACAATTATTAGAATCAGAGGAATCATTGGAACGATCATTTTGATCACCGCGACCTCTACCACGTGAAGCCTGTTGAGGACCACTACGGCCTCCTCTAGATGAACCTCCACTATTCCGATCACGCAAAACTGGACAATCGAATTTTAAATAACCCTCCCCCCTACAATAGGCACACTGATTGTACCCCAACGTAGATCTCTGCGAAGAGGAGTCATTTCGTGATTGCGACCTATTCGACTGAGACTGCGATCGATTCCGCTGTTGCGAATCGTTCTGATTCGAACGTGGAGGATACGCCTGTTGCAACAACACCTTTGTTTTGAGCTCTCTCGTCTTTTTGTCTGCTCGATCATTCTCCTCTTTCTCTCTATTCTCATAATATTGGGCCGTAGCCAATATTTGAGCAGAAGTGGAAACAGCCCACGCACTTTCTGAATTCCTTAATTTGTTGCTTAAGTCCGGTAACAAGTTCGACACAAATTTGTCCACAAACAATCTCTGACCTCCCTCAGTACCCATATCCTGACCACTATGATCGATAAATGCCTCCTCAAATCTCGTAAAGAAATCGGAGACACTCTCATCCTTCTTTTGCTTGCAAGCGGACAACTTGTCCCAATTCACCTTCATAGCTGGCATAAGCGTCTTCATGAGAGTAATTATTCTCTGAGGGAGATTAGCAATCAACTGTTCGGGCTTAGCCCCACCAACTTGCAAGGCATCCGCAGCAAGAAGTGCAGCCCAGTCACCACCTAATTCGTTTGCATGATCTTGCTGACGAATCTTCGCGCATACCGGTTGCGGTACTACGTTACCGAACAGCATGTCGATATCAGCAAGATTCATTATCGTAGCATCCACTAGCTGCGACAATTCCTTATAGTACCCTGCAGGATTTTTGCGAGGATCAGGTAGCGATTGTTTTACTTGCAAAACTTCTGACCGTTTCCATGGAAGATGTATCCACACTCTCTGGAAATGTGGCAAGACCGCGGGATTACCACCAGGGTTACCTGGCATCCATACTGGTGGAACTTCGCGCATAGGATACTGACCAGGCGCTGTTAGCGGTTCCTCGATGTCTTCTAGAAACAATGCCCGAGGCATTATAGAAGGACGGAAAGATAGCAACTGCTCGACAGCACGTCGAACATTGCTACCCACCATTATTCCGCTCGCAAACTGAAGCTGAAGATTAGTTAAAGCAGTCAATACATCATCAGACGCATCAGCTGATATTTGCTCACGTAAAAGTTTGCACATTTCCTCGAATACGAACCTCTGTGTCGGTACGTTGAATTGAGAAAACGTATCAAGCACCGCACGTGGAGGATTCCGAAGAGGATATTTAATCCAACCAATCGCCATATTATATAGCGAATCATGTTCCCTACCACTAGGAAGCTGACTTCGTCTTTGGGGACCGTCAGAACCAGCTGACTCAAGAACAGGTCCGAGAGAATCGAAAAAATTAGCAGCAACAGAAGGAACACGACGTCGAGTAGATGGGGTAGTAGAGTAAGACAACGGGGTAACAAGAGAAGTGTCAGTGACAGAAGAGACAGCAGGAGTAACCAGAACAGTAGATACAGCGGGAGCAGGAGTATGAGGAAGTACAAGTGGGGGAGCAGTAGGGACAGGAGCTGGTAAGGGAGCAGGAACAGGTTGAGGAACGGGTACAGGTTGGGGAACAGGGACAGGAGCAGGTGGAGGAACAGGGACAAGGGGAACCACAGGAACCACAGTACCCTGTGCATACGGAGGAGGTGATTTCAAAAGATAGGACAACAAGGGATCCTCTACTACTTCCTCCTTCTTATCCGTACCCGCCGGTAAAGCGGGGTAACACTTATCGACATTCATACGCTGCAATCTATCGAAGACTTCCTTTTCCTCCTTATCTCGCTGAAACTGCTCTGCGTTCCTTACCGTTGTAACAATACCTTCTCTCTTATTACGTTTTAGCTGTTTGATTTCTCTCTGCTTGGCTTCTTTACGCCACAACCGAAAGGAATCAAACATGGCCGGCCTTGCTTTTCTCTGAAATAATTTCGCTTCAAGATTATCTAAAATCGGGGCCTCGAAACTACCATGAGGTGGCCAACTAAGGACACCGTCTTTTTTAGTGTAACGAACCCAACACTCATTAAACGTGATTGGACCCAAACCATGGCGGCTATATAACTCATAAGTTGGAGTTCCAACCGGAGGTATCGGACACGAGTCCTCCAGCCGGGAATCCGTGCCACAACCTTTAAAGCAACTGAACAAAGTACTACAGCCAGGCATCGTGCACACTAACCGAGTTTCACAAACGTCAAGGGTTACGGGATTACACTATATCCCTGCAATGAGCAAAAACCCTCGGTTTTTGGTGACTGCAGACGTCAAATAGTACAACGAAGAACAAAATACCAAGAACCACAAATGCAATGGAACCATGCAACAACTAAGCACCCACAACAAAGGACTCTGGGAGCGACCCACAAATACTTAACTCAAAGATCGATGGCGTCACCAGGAAGGGCCGTCTATCGTCTCGCGGTACCAAGGTCTACGCTAGGCGCCAAAACAGGTCTACAGTCAGGGCAGCAGTCCGTCGCAGCCGTCAGGAGGCGGGAATCTTCGCGGGAAAAGTCGTCGGGCCACTTGTTTCGACAACAGGATCGATGAAGCGGGGTGCACCTTCCCTCGGAGATTTCACACGAAGTTCCTCACGATCGTCGGGCTTTGGACCGGTACCACTGATGCAGCCCCACATTGGGCGCCAACTGAAGGACTGGGTTAATTTAAGACCCAGCGGTGCCAGGGATAACACCTGAAACCTTCGTGGGTTACCTGTTCCGGCGTACAAATAACAGAGACACGGGACACTTCCTACGGCGTCAAAGATTCGAGGTTTATTTACTGCAGGGAACACAGAAGTCACGTGAAGTACACAACATGTAGGTTCGCGGAGCCTGATTCAAATTGTATCTGTGGATCGCTCCTTTTATACAGTTTTTGAGCATAGGATAACATGATGCACAAAGGATTACAACCTGGTTCCCATCGTAAAAATCGTAAGGGGTCGCTTTCATGTATTCAGAGCCCGGAACATAATTACAGTAGCATTTGGCATTTCCCAACTGTAAAAGTACGTCTTCCCACCATTAGTACATTCCTTTCAGCAGTAAACGAATCAGGGAAGAGACAGAAACAGGTGCAGAGGAAGACGAGGACAGTAACAGATCGAAAAGGGTGTAAAAGGGGGTGGTATCAGGAAACACGAGTTGCAGGGATCAAAGGACGTGCCTAATGTAATGCACAACTAAGACAATAGACCGGCACGGCAAGATGAGCCTCGAGCGGGGCCATCTGACTTACAGTGTCATCCCCCTCATCATAAAGACACCCTCAAAGGAACACGTGTCTTCCGCAAGAGTTTGGGAATCCCAGGGTCGCGAAGCGGACAACGTCCGTTCGCTGGCTACTTGAGGGCAAGAAACAAAATGGATGCCGTATCTAAGATGGAACCCGTGGGTTCAGATGATAAAACCCACGAAACAAACAAACGGTTTAGGCTAGCACAGCGAAAACGCGTACATCCACTAAACACGAAATTTGCGGTTCATAGATACCAGACTCGACCATATACGTGCGAGTCGAAAACACCACTTACAATTGTCACGGAACCTCAACACCTAAAGTTTTTTCAGAAAAAATCTACTCCGACCTTCAGCTATGAAATGGATAAACTTTATTGTCAATAGTTAACACATTATAAGCTCTCACTAGCCAGGGTGGAGTATATAGAGATCCCAAAATATTTGAGTTTTACACTGGACCATAAGGTTAGGTGTTGCATCCTGATGCTAAGGCTGAGGACATTACCGCTAAAAGATATAACAAAAAAATGGGGCGGTAATTTTGATAAAACCGGGCAACGTGATTTGTGTAGCGGAGGAATCCAAGATCAGGTATATGTCCTATTTGTCTGTCCAAATAGCAACTTGGTCTATGCCCGCAATCGATTCTTAAAACCGATTTGCACAAATTATAATATTTTTAGAACAATGGATCTGCTTGGTCTTATAAGACCCCCACAGGATAAATTTGTAAGTCACAAAGTTTTTTATTTTTTTAAAGCGTTTCTCCTGCTATTTTAGAGATGTTTAAATTAAGAAGAAGAATCTCTTTTGTATATAAGTTATTTCGTGATATATCGTGGTTCTATGGAATTGAAAATCTGTATATACTATTTTAACATATTCTAGATCTCGGAAGAGATCTGTACCAATTACATTTAATTTAATTTAATTTCACTAACACTCCGTCAACTCTCCTGATATTGTCACACCTCTTATACAATACCACTCCATTCCCCTTCATCATTAGCGCTGGCCGATCTCATACCACTGCTGGGCTGCACAATTCCCATGAGGCTCTGCAGTTTCTTTACACCTTTGACCCACCTAGGGCTTTAAAACTTCATGTTTATGCTCTTAACTTCATTTCTCAGAGATGACGTAAAAACCCTAACGTCCCCGAGGTCAGCAGAGCAGTCCCCGTTTACATTTCACATGCTTTCATCCATCTTACATTTCCTAAAAGAATTTCGTTTTTTCAGATGATGTGTTTCTGTGTCTTTATTGTCATACAACATATTACTCTAATGTATTACAAATTGTGAAGCCGTCACCCTCAGGTCTGGGTGAGCTCAGACTGTGGTTGGGTGTTTATGAGGGGCACGATTAAGAGCCCGGAGACTGAAGGCTCTACAGGTTTCTCACAGTGCCTGCCAATGGCGCATTCAGACTGAATGCACATCCAATCCTTGGCCTCTCTGGAGAGCGCACAGAGCAATGGTCATATAAATAACATTTGTAAATTAAAGCACTACTATGCACGTGCTGGCGGGGGCTGGGTTATGGTCAGTTTCGCATTACCTTATAGGTGAGGTGAGACCAGGGCAGTAGGGTAATTTTTCTCCTCAAATCTTTTTGAAATCCTCAATCTACAAATCTCACATTATATCTAAAGACCCCTGAGAGATAGCGTCTAAATGAAGGCTGGGATTAGGCAGGAAGAGTGGAGACGGAGTAACGTCCGCCCTCATGTGTGCAGCACTTTTAAGTTACCGGGAGGGACATTAGGGGGGGGAGTCGCAGAGTTGCTATGCAAAGTTGGTGAATGTATAGCGTGGGTAGGATCCATAACGGGGTTGGTATTGTCTAATTCGTTTTGTTAGGTAGAAGTGTATATAATGACAATTTGGCTACTCGTAACTGCACTTGCAAACAAAACAGGTGATGGACCGAATGTGGATCAATGTCACACATTCATCCCAGTCCAAAGATCTGGGCCCAAATCCATTGTTTTTTTGCACTCCACACCACCCCGGGTTAGACAATGGCGATATGCAAATCAGCTCTGACCCTGTGCCCCATGGGAACAGTCCAGTCTGAACTACAAAAGCCATGTCCTTCCCAGAACGGAATCAAGCATCCGAGGACCGGACCGGTTTCGAGGTAACACCTCTCATCAGCCCGGCTAGCTTGACTCCAGTGGTGTGGAGTGCCTGGGACCCACGTCCATCACCAGTTTTGTTTGCAATTGCCGCCATAAGTGCGCTGGGGATGCCCAGACGTGGGTCCCAGGCACTCCACACCACTGGAGTCAAGCTAGCCGGGCTGATGAGAGGTGTTACCTCGAAACCAGTCCGGTCCTCGGATGCTTGATTCCGTTCCGGGAAGGACATGGCTTTTGTAGTTCGGACTGGACTGTTCCCATGGGGCACAGGGTCAGAGCTGATTTGCACATCGCCATTGTCTAACCCGGGGTGGTGTGGAGTGCAAAAAAACGATGGACTTGGGCCCAGATCTTTGGACTGGGGTGAGTGTGTGACATTGATCCACATTCGGTCCATCACCTGTTGTGTTTGCATATTCCGCCCTAAGTGCGCTGGGAATGCCCAGACGTGGGTCCCAGGCACTCCACACCACTGGAGTCAAGCTAGCCGGGCTGATGAGAGGTGTTACCTCGAAACCGGTCCGGTCCTCGGATGCTTGATTCCGTTCTGGGAAGGACATGGCTTTTGTAGTTCGGACTGGACTGTTCCCATGGGGCACAGGGTCAGAGCTGATTTGCATATCGCCATTGTCTAACCCGGGGTGGTGTGGAGTGCAAAAAAACGATGGATTTGGGCCCAGATCTTTGGACTGGGGTGAGTGTGTGACATTGATCCACATTCGGTCCATCACCTGTTGTGTTTGCATATTCTGCCCAAAGTGCGCTGGGAATGCCCAGACGTGGGTCCCAGGCACTCCAGACTACCACTGGAGTCAAGCTAGCCGGGCTGATGAGAGGTGTTACCTCGAAACCGGTCCGGTCCTCGGATGCTTGATTCCGTTCTGGGAAGGACATGGCTTTTGTAGTTCGGACTGGACGGTTCCCATGGGGCACAGGGTCAGAGCTGATTTGCATATCGCCATTGTCTAACCCGGGGTGGTGTGGAGTGCAAAAAAACGATGGATTTGGGCCCAGATCTTTGGACTGGGGTGAGTGTGTGACATTGATCCACATTCGGTCCATCACCTGTTGTGTTTGCATACTCGTAACTGCACAGCACACAAAGCACTGAGATCATGGAAGATACAAGAAAAGGAATGATTGATCCACACACAAAGCCGCAGATTAGACTCCATACATGGAATGTTAGAGGGTTCAATGACCGTAGGAGAATACGGAAGGTGATAGAATATCTCAAACGCTACAGTGTAGATGTAGCAATATTACAGGAGACACATCGCCCCCAATAGTGAGGAATTGACGCAACGTACATTGCCAGGTCAATCAATCAATCAAAATACTTTATTCAGATTTTGTATAAAAAACATAAAAGCCCAAGTTAGATTGTAGCCCATGTATTATTCGTATGCCCAGCCTTAATGGCTCACCGCCGAAAGTGGGTGAGACCAATTTGTTTAAAATTAAGTATTTTGTCTGTTTGAAATGTTTTGCTATAGAATTTAACTTTTTTAAATGTTTCCTAGATTTGTATTAATGGACATGAATCCTTCTTTTGATTTCTGTGTCAATAGAGTGTATCTTATGGATTTTATGTATTTGCATTTGGTGCTTTTTACGTCATGTTTTTATGTGGATCTCAATTGAGTTCCACATCATATATCAATAAAATTTAATTGAATTGAATATTAGGACAAGACTTGCAAGAGTCACCAGACATGCCGGCACGTTCTGCCGTGATACAGAAGAAGCCCCAGACAAGTTAGTAAGAGTGCTCTATGCTTACGCACGGGCAGGCGCAGACCCATTGCGATTGATGCAAGATCGGACTAGCCGAGAGACTTGGGTCGGCCCATAGAAGATAAGGTATGGAAATCCTGCTGCGCTAGAACGAAGGAGGGATCTGTAAATGGGGACACCAGTTGATACACTTTAAGTACATAAACCGTGTGTATTATACGCTGGAAAGATTGTACCGATATGGCCTACGGGAATCTGCAAACTGCCTGCGATGCAGTGAGCAGGAAGAAGGGTTTATACATGCTGCTTGGTACTGTCCAGCGATACTTCAATTCTGGGAGGGAGTTTTCCAGGCATTGACGGCTAGAACAGCCTCACTATACAGATGGACCCAATGCGAGCTTTATTGGGATTCGATAAGGACCTAGGAAAATCGGTCAGGAAGCTAGTAGCTATTGGACTACTATCAGCTAAGCGCAGAGTAGCGATGCGCTGGGCAAGGGGCCCTGCTCCAAAACTGGGGGATCGGCACTCGGACATGGCATACTGTAATGAGTAGTTGGACACTTTTAATGAGCTTCAGTCTGCGCAGAACCACCCTAGGGTCTACTGGGCTCTTTATAAGGCACACTTAGTGGACAAAGACGAAAATGCAGAGGAGGAAGGGCACGCAGAGGGGCGATGCTGGACACAGGATACTAAAAGAGGATTGCAGGCTGCAGCGTGGTGGGCTATGGAATGGGGCTGCGGTAACACCAGACCCCTGCAAAGGACGAACAAATGTATGCAGTTGAAGAATGTACGGACGACAGGTACTCTGGGGCAGATGTGTGGGGAGAGGTCTATCGAATGACTGTCAGCAGCAGAAAGGTATACTGAAGAGCGCCACTTACCACTGAATGCTTTATACTACTTTCTGTATCATACAAGAACTATGTTGTGCAGTGGGACTACGAGGTGGTCAAATGTGCACGTGTGATCTTTAAAATGTTAATAAAAACAGAATTAAAAAAAAAACAGCAGAGAGGAGTTGGGCAAGAAAAGAAAGGAATCCCCTGAGTGTGTGAAACATTTTTCTAGACTATACAGCTATTTCTGATATTTCAGGAATTGCGTTAAATAAATGGAAGATCCAAACTACCTGCTTGTGGAACGGTGGATGATGAGTGGACCCTGCAACCTGCAACCAATTCTCAAAAGCATTTTGTTTTCGTTGGACTGGTAATGGTGAGCCGCAGGACAGGCGAACATGAAATGAAAAGTGCCACAGAAAGAAAGTGGTCGTAGCTACTAAAAAAAAAGGTTTAGGCAATCCTCTAAACCAGGACAATAGGTCCCGTGGGGCAGATCCTCTGCGGACATCTGCAGCACGCAGAGCACAGGCTTGAAGCCTTTTAAGATGCAACACGTCCTCGACCCTTCTTTTGTGAAGGCGTCCGCTCCCTATGATGCGGAATGCTATACAACACGTGGAGTGGAGTATAATGGACATAAGGTGTGGACATTCTTAAAAGGGTGGATGCGTGTGTGTGTCTGTTTGTATTTCCAAAACGCTTGCAGGTATAAACCTATGTGCTGTTCATCCCACTAAAATCTAACTTTGCCGTTGCATTTAGGAAGCAAACTGTGTTGTTAAATGAAACATACGGGAACCTTATTTTAGGTGGAATGAAGTCCCGCATGAACCAAGAAGAGGTAGACGAAAGGGTTCCTGCTGCTCAGACGTCGGCAGTGCAGTGACTCGTAATAATTATCATTTTATCTGAGCATGGTCCTGAGAGATCGACTCTCCTTCCAAAACGTACAGCCCTCCATCAGTGCTAGCAGGAACGCCCAGCTCGGGTTTATGCATATTTGTGGAAAGACCAGGATGCCATGAGCTCAGGTGCAAGCAAAAAAAATCACCTATTTGACGGTTGTTGGGCTGCTAATATACAGTAATTTACAAGGTTCAACTGGCCCCTCACAGCCCTGGTCCCTGTGCCACTGCACCTGCTGCACCATTGATAAAGCGCACAGAAGCATGAAGAGTCAGCAAGCACCAGCAGGAGTGTGTGATGAATGGACCAAGAACAGCAGGAGCATCTGCCGTCCGCTGGTAAAACACGAACATGGACTTCAAACAAAATATTATCTTCAAACCTAAGGCTGAAAGAGACATCTTCAATCATGAGGAGCACAAATAAATGAATGCTTGCAGTGATTCAATTGTTTTTAAAAAACCTGTGCCGGTGCTCATGCCACCGCTGTTGCTGCACATGTACAAAGCTGACGCTGCAGCATTAGTGTAGTGCCCTATTGGCTAGTTCTCCAGCTGGGGGAGTAAATCATTAGGGGTCACTTGTACAAAGCATTTTTGCAGTCGGAAACGCCCAACCACAAAAATGCTTTTACAAATGTACCAAATACAAATTGTGATTCAGTAACACGCTACCTACTCGCAATTAGTGTTTGCGAGTTGGTATTTAAAAGGGGCGTGTTTACGGCATTTCTTCCAATTACTGAATCTGAATGGGCTGTATGAAAGTTTTGCGACAGAATTAAGGTCAAATTTTACTGACTCCCTGAAGTAGTTGGTAACCCATTTGCAAATAGGTACGGGTCCTTTGAGAATGAAAAACAAATATTTTTAAGAGCAGGCGGCTGTCCCTCGGACCCCACTGTCTACTCTTAAAAAATTAAACGAAAAAGCTTATTTTTTGTCTTTTTAAATGCATCCCATTATCCTTTAAGGAAAACGGGCTGCATTAAAAATAAATAAACAGACTGCTTTATTAAAACTCAATCATAGACATGGTGGTCTGCTGACCTCAGCAGGCTGCCATCTCTGTGATGGTTGTGATTCCTAATGAGTCTCAAATTGCGACCTACCTCACTAATATGCATGAGACAGGTCTATTTGAATCTCGCTAGCAATCGCTAATGACACTCAAAAGAGTTTCATACATTAGGAATTCCGATTTCTAAATTGCGACTCATAGAGAATCGCAAATAGGAAATCGGTATTCCTGATGCTAGTACATCGTGCCCTAAGTCTTGTTGTATTTTGCATTCTTCGAATGAGATAAGCCAAAAATAACTGGGATGAAAAAAGAAATTTAAAAAATCAGTCTGGACACAGTACTTATTCCTTACAAGAGGTAAATCAAGTTATACCTGGCGGCACTCATAGATAAGGGGTTGATCAGTGGGTTAGCTGATTTGCAGTTGGTTGCGGCAGCGCTCATCACTACCGAAGCCTGATCGCTGTAGCGCTTACAGAGTGACAAAAAAATAAATGTGAGCTCTATAGGAGGGGATCTTAAATGCACAGAATGCTGACTCGAAGCCATTGTAATGCAAGATACAGCAGGATTTATTGAGGAAAAGAGGTCTACATACATCTGCAATAACCACAGTTCAGTGGCGGCTGGTGACATTTGAAAGTGTTGATCCGCAAAATGTTAATCGGACTGCACCGTAGGGAGCGAGCGTAGCGAGCGAGCCCGAACCCCCTTAGGAGGGTTCGGGGGGATTTCCCCCCGAGAAAATTTTGAAAAAAGAGTGGACAAATGGTGCATTTTCAAGCAGATTCGAGAAAGCAGGAAGGTTAATAAAGCAATTCTGAAAGTGCAGTTATTACATCAATAAAGTGGTGTCATATAACAAAGTCTCTCCTCTCATCTCTCATCTCTCTCCTACCTCTTTCCCATACCTATATCACTGATGTCTGTTTCACCTCCTGGCTGGCTCCCCTTCTCTTTCTCGAAAGTCTTTCCCACCAGCTGCGGCCTCCTTATCTCTCACCTATCTTTACCACCCCCTTTCTCAGATGTCTCTATGTAACGTCTCCGTTCCTCTTTATCTTCCTCTGTCTCTCCCCTTTCTAACTCTCTCTGGCTCTTTCTGCTGACTCTCACTTCTATCTCTTTATGGCCTTTCTTTCAACTGCCTCCACCTCTCTCAGCAGCCTCTTAATAATCTGCCTCTGATTCCCACATTTCTATCCTCCCCAACTCTCTCAGTTGTCGCATTTCTAGTCAGTAGTTTTTCTTTGGTTTCTTTCTTTCTGCTGTCTCCCCATCTCACTCTGAGCTGTTGTCTAGTGCTAGGAGGTGTTGATTCTGGAAGAAAGCCTGCTCTGAGCTCATCACCTATGAGGTGAGGTAAGCTAATCACGGCGCACATCGTGAGTCAGGCCACGTGATCGCACAGCTTGGATCATCCATGCTGCCATTGCCATTGTCAAACAGATCGCAAGACAATGAAACGCCAAGAGAAACCTTCAAGCAAATACGTTGTTCTTTGTATTTACTAAATACAATGACTTTGCTAAGCTTGCTAGTTGAAAGAAAATGGTTATCCTACCTTTGATTTTTCTCTGACTAACAAAGGTCTCTTTTTTCATTTGTTTACAAATGACTCCCTCCTGTCAGGACTCTGGCATTGAGAATAACAGTCTGTCACTAGGAAACAAAATGGACTCTAACACAAATAGCGTCATTTACGTATGGTGAGCCAATACTTGAAAGATCACAGAACGTGTCAGGCCAATAGTGGGCCAGGAAAACAAACAACAACAGTGCCTGGGAACATTACAGAAAGTACTGCTTATGAAGTGTGTGGGTCTGTGGGTGAAGAAGTTCAGACAGCTCTGTCAAGTAGTGGTATCCAAAAAAAACGAAGTAGTTCCACGATGTAGTTTCCATTGGTGCAGCAGGTGCGGTGGAACCGGACCTACTGAGCTCTTATTATTGATGTATTTTATAATTCAAACAGTAGCCACGGGCCCATGTCCTTCCTTGAACTAGGGCTAATGACACATTCGCTATGCTACTGCTGCATCTTGTACCAAACGTATATGTTTTGGCATTTTTTTTCTTTCTGCATGATAAGAAAATAAACTGACCAAGCTTTAGAAGGCAATATTTAATTGCAAATTAGTTCCTTATCTGATGTTGGTGCTGGGTCATAGTACGTTGAGAAAACATACTGCATGTATTAACGGTCACTCACAGCCTAACAGGACATAGGGTAATATTGATGTACACACAATACAACCAAGCAGCACGAAAGCTAATAATGATTCATAGATGCGAGACAGCAAATTATCCCATTAACAGTATTCGCCACCATAACAGAAATATAGCTAAACAAAGACTCTGCATGCACATGCTGCAAAGTCATCATGCCTGAATGTGGCATCATAAACCACAATTGTATTGACAGAATTGAAGAAGGCCTAGCCGTCATCTATAGAAAAAGATTAAAAATAACACACATCTAAAACCTTGCTATAAAAGTCTGCAAATCCTTGTTGGTAAGATGTAACCTCACAACAACTCTTGCTTTGTTCCTCTTAATACATAAACCACCATCTAGCAATACAAACTTAAAAGATGTCTTTATATTAAAGCGAGCAAGATGCTTCAGCACCACCCGATTCGGGTGGTAAGGCTGGTAAGTTACCAGCCTGCTTCTTTGACCGCTCTCCCTCACTGGTACCCTGCCCGCTTGCCAGTCTCTCATCTATCTGCCTACATTAACACCACAAAGCTTGGCAATAGGCATAACATTGTTATGCCAAGCTTTGTGGTGTTAATGTAGGCAGATAGAACATAAGGCTACGTTTCAAGGGGATTTCATGATCTTTGTCTTCTTTGACCACAACTTAAGTTACATTACACAAGGTCGGATTCATATTTTTTGGCGAGATTAAGTCATTTGCCAAGAATCGCAGAATAATTGGTCAACGCAAAGCTGAGACTTGAACCTGTTTCCCCAGTTTCTCTAGCAGTAATACTAACACTTTCCCACTTCTCCCCAACACACAAATATGAATGAATATGAAAAAAAATAAAGACTGGTCATAAAATCAGAGCTTTCTTGAGCAAAGTCGAGCGTGAAAACATTGTGTTTCTAAAATAAAATGCTGCCTCAGTGCCTCGACCTTTACTTTGCGCAGACACTGTGAAGGGAAGGTGACGTTCTGGTGGTATTGCCACATATTCTTGTTATAACAGCTTGGGTGCTGCAGGGTACACCTCTGATGTCGAAAACGACGCAAGTGTAGATTTCCTTCTGCTTAGGCTTGCACCATTCCCTGAGCTCCACTACAGAGCAAGCTCATACTTTGTCACCCGCTAGAGCCCTGGGGAGAGGTTAGACAACAAGCTGAAATGCCATCCGACAAGACTCAGCCTAAGGGTTGCCACCTTGACCGCTTTTCACCAATAAATCAGGGCTTCCTCACTTAAATTGTGTGAACTTTGACAGATATTTTACCTTACCAAAACTCTTCCTTCATTATCATGTATGAAAGCGCGTTTAACTATATGCGTTCCAAATGCCATTTGTTCAAAAATGAATTGCATTTGATTAATAAGCTATGACAATAATGCACCACTTTATAACACTAAAATTACAAAGGATAGTTTTTAACCACGAACCATTAGCGAAATAAATGATTATCAAGACATTTGCCATGTAAAGCCAGATTATTATCAATAGGTTTGAGTCGAGTTCACGCAGTTCCCTGTGGCATAAAGGCATGGTAATGGAATGCAGAGTGCTTTAAATATTTGTGCTGGGAGCCAATGTAAACAAGAAAGAAGAGGTGATGCAGACAGATGAAGGGAGATTAAAGAGCCAGATTTTCAGTTCATGCCACAGTGTATACAGTGACCACGTTATAGCAAATGCAACTAAGTGAATTACTCATATTGGGTGATGCGTACAGTCAGTCACAGTCAGAACACAGGTCCCTGTCCTCCACCCCACACAGCCACGGTCTTGTCTTGATTTTAAAACCTGTTTTCACTGCCTTGTGCCGTCTGTCCAGCAACAAGTGTCTACTTAGTACATCATGTGTTAATGATTAATAAGAAAAGCCAACTGAAGGGCTCCACTTTCGGGTGCGCTTTTGCAGAGGCAGCTACCATTTGAAGGGCCCCTATTCTTTCCCACACACTGCCTGAGCTCACACCTGCTGTCCAGCTCGGCTGCCATCTCTTTTTAGGTCGGGCTAGAGTGCGCATGCGAATCATGCACCTAGCTCGACAACTTTAGTTTTCAGTTCCCTGGGAATCTAAGACAGCGTTCGGTTCCACGCCTCTGCTGTCTCAGATTTCGCCTCGTGAGTGCGCCTCTGTACCGGACTGCTGGCAGCTTGCTGGAGACAGCTTGAGTGCTTTCGGTTTCTGAGTACGTGAGGTTCGCACACATACACACACACCCGCGTGCGCGCGCACACACACACACACACACACACACACAGGCAGTCACGCAAGCACATACACACACAATCACACACACGCAAGCACATACACATACACGCCCGTGGAAGTCGTGCGGCCCTCCAGTGAGTCAGCCACCTCACTGCAATTCGGGTTCGTGCTGGAAGGACAACTGCTCTCCCCTCGGGGGCCGCCCACACTGCTTACTGGGGATATCGCCCCGAGCCTCAGCTTCTCAGGTTGCCACAATCAACACACTCACACACGCGGGGCTTACACACACACACTCGCACGCACGCGCAACAGCCACACTCACGCATGCACACACACACACGGTCCTGCACACACACACACGCACACGCAGCCCCCCGCGGGCCTCTCCCTCTTACCTGCTTCTGATAGCCGCTCCTCACTGCTGTTGGGGACAATCATTTCTGGAGCGCCGGTGGCACCTGCACGAGTTAGTAGCCCTAGACCAGCCTTGCTTCTCTCATATCAGCTGCCTTCCCAGCCACCTTAACCTCTTTCCGGCGTTTATTGTTGGAGATAAAGAGACAGATGTGTCACGTCAGAACTGTGTGAAGTGCTTGGTTGTCCGGCAACCGATTACCAATCCGAGGCTCGAGTGCATCAGACATCAAAGAAGAAACAACAGCAACAGCTGTCTAATTGAAGCAGAGAGACAACTTTTAATTTTCAGCACGCTTTTAGCAAGACTGTGCCCATCAGGATAACTGTCATGTGCCCGCAAGCAACACGGAGGTGCTCACTCAATATTCCCTTCGCAACCAAATACCTGCAATTCTAGCACGCATCTAACACTTTTAAAGCCCAGGTTATTGAAAATGTCTTCTTTCTCTACCAGTGACTGAATTACGTATTTCCCGAATTGCAGAGTACACGAGTTTCAATGTGTGTGAACTCTGCTGTCGTTCTTTCTGTGTTATCCCAATACACTAACTGGTTTTAGAGTATGGTTTCATTCCGACATTGAGGGCATCACGGTACACTATACAAGTGTGTTGACTTCTAGTTCAGTTAACACTACGATATGTAAAATAGGTACTAGAATCGGGCTCCAAGACTAAGAGAATTTCCACAGAAACATGGGAGACCTTCACACTGTCTGCACTTAACTCTAAGTGAAGATGCACTGCCAAGAAAACGAAACTATATAATGTGAATGAGGCACAGTGGGCACTTAGTCTTCGACTAAGATGTAGTCAAAACTATTTTGAAAAGCTGGCTGACACTTCCTCTCGATCGTGTTTCCCACACAGGTGAAACCTATCCCCACTTAAAAACAAACCGGCAATGACTGCTGTTTTCCCCTTTGGATAACGAACTCGCACCTAAAAACAGTTGAGTATAGGGAAGCTCCCAGAAAGACTTAAAGACTCATTGCTTTGTGTGGACTGAAAACCCCTCCACAGAAAAGGGTAGCGTTCAACGCAGTATATAATTGATACCAAAGTAGACTGGCCCTGCCCAGTCGCAAAACTTAACTACAGCGTCCCATATGGACAAGACCTTTCCACTGGTTGCTAAAATGTGAATGATTCAAAATTGAGACACCATCTCATTTCAGTCAAATGCCCTGCCTTCAGACGTCCATAGCATAGATCCCCCAAAAGATTTTTCCAAAAAGCGAAGCAAATCAACGTACCCGTAACGTAAAATAGAACACCTGAGTTTGCTAATGAATGTAAAATTGGTATCATCAAATTCCGCTGTGAGCTATTTGAATGTCACCGTGTCTATTCATTGACGTGACCGAATATTGGGCTATGTTATACTTGTTTCATGTTCTTTAGGAAAATAACATCTAAAGGTATTGGGGCCTAGCCTCACGTCTCCCTTCCCACACATTCTTCTTCCTCCCACGGTCCTACGGCGGTCCGAAAATGACGACTCCCCTCCCTCCCATTGCTGTTCACTCGCTCCGTTCCTCACTGGCCCTCCTACACAAGCTGCCTGCCAGCTCTGCGCTCCGTGATTATGATTACACTGCAAAACAAGCATTTGCAATGCAATAGGTCTCGCATTTACGCGAGTTTGAGCTATTGACATTGCAAATAACAATGCCTTTTATTTTTCTTTTCGTTTTAAAAACATTAACAAAAGGCATGGTCATTTACAATGCCAATAGCCTAAACTCGTGTAAATGCGAGACCTATTGGATTGCAAATGCTTGTTTACAAAAATGGAGACTCACTTTCAGCAAGGCGTGGCGTCAAGACAAGCAATCGCAAAAGCAACAAAAAAAAAGTTAATCACTCAGAGCAAAAATGCAACACGAAATCAGTCACAAGTTCTGGTGTAAATACACACATCCACGAGTATTACAGTAGCATTTAGTACCGGTGAGCTACGAATCAAAAGTGAAATAAAGGGATGAGAACTGCCCCAAGACCCTTAGGGAAATGAAGGGGGCACATTATATTTTCCTTTAAAGAGCGAAAGTGTCGGCCCGCTCGCTGACAACTGTCCAGGACACTTTACAAACACACTGACAGTAGGAGAGGCCTGGCTTTTGGGTAGAGGAAATGTTTTCTCAAGCTTTAATCCATTTTACAGAACAGGTACTCCCTGAGCATCAGCAGTACACGCATCTCTGCACAGAGCAAGCTGACCTCACAGAACAAATAAAGGCAGAGGAGGAAACTGTGCTATCCCGAGAGGATGTGGCGCAGCGACCAGAGCTGCCAACTCGAAAGCTGGAGTTCCGGGTTTGCGTCTCGGCTTCGGCTCAAAATCCTATGAATCTTGAAAAATCACTTAATCTCCCCGTGCCCAGACAGCGCCTGGATATCCTCACGTGATGATAAGCCGTGCTATATGCATCTTCAAATTAATTAAAAAATCCTTCCACAGAGAGCATGCCCGGCAGAAATGGAACATTTCCTGACACAAACTGGAGCAGCAGTGTGGGAAAATGTACAAGCTTCCGTGACTGACCGGACACCTGAAACATGCAGCAGCACATACATGACACACACACGCAATTTCCAACCCTAAAGATCAGCCCAAAATCATGTGCGGAAAGTAAACTTTTGAAGTCACTAATAGTTCATGCAGACACTCACTGTGTCCTTGTGCATGATGTGAACAGTGTACAATCCCAGGTAAAAGGGGTCTTTGTTCTCAAGTCTGTGACAAAATACATTAAATTGTAAATGGAGTACAAAACATTGCAAACATTAAACATATTGTTTTAAACAACAACGTCACCATTGAAGGAAACTTGACAAAAATTATAAGGCAAACTCCGGAAACAAAATACTTTAACTCGCCTGCTGGTGACAGCCCATGACACAAGTCCTAGGTCCACGAGTTTATTTCTCTGGCTGCTCTGAGCCCACGTGTGAAGCGCTGGAGCTCAATGGCGTCACTCACAACGTACAGACAGACTCAATTTCTCTGCTGTCCCCTCTGTTTGCAGCATCTACCCCGCCCTTTCCCAAGTCGTCACAGTGACGAGTTGGGAAAGGGCGGTGTCACCAATTCCCGTGGTGACGTGATTGACATGAAGCCCTGGCGCTACAGGGCTTCACTGTAAAACGCCCAGGGCTGATCTCATCCCCACGGCCAAAGGGGGTGGAGACTGGTGCAAAAGTCTATGTTTTTGCCGAGCTCATGACATCACAGACCTCAGGGCTGTGAGATCGTGAGCCCGGCAAATTCTGTTGACTTTGTCACTCAGCGGTAGCGTCACTGCAGACTTCCCCATCGCAGTCAGTGGCAGGCAGTGTGCAGCAACCTGAGAAAAATAAAGAATGATGCGTGTTTAGGCTGTGTGCATTAATTAAATGTTAACACAGTGAATAAAACAACGTGGTTATTGTTGGCAGTGTCCGATAAAGTAAAGGGGGCGGAGCCCCGACGCCCTTAACGAGAAACCGCCCCTGCCACAGTTCAAATACTAACTCTTAAACATATGTGATAAAAGGTATGATGGGAAGGGAAAAGAGCCCACGTTTCTTTCTGCAGCTCCAACGGTAATCACGTACCACAAAGAGCGAGCAGCACCTGGGCTGAAGATGGAAGCAAGTCCGTTCCGAGAGGCGAGTAGGGACTTTGGCATCTGTGAATAGGGGGCTGTGAGCTAAAAGTTGTTGTGACGTGTAAGTAGTAGTTTAGTGTGTGTTTTGTGAGACGGCATGAGAGCGTTGCGGCTGTGCCCTCATGTAATGGCGTGAGCGAGGTGGTAATGAATCCTATATTCGGTTGGTACAAAAGAAACAACTCGCAGTGAGAAAGACTCAGAACATTTATAAAGAAATAACACAAGGATGTGATTGGTTACCGATCATATCTCCTTACATTCTTGTACGGCTGCTCGCAATCACGCTTCACAGGTGACCAGAGCTGCAATTACAGAGCCCAGGTCTAGGCCAGGAAAATGACTCATCTGAATGATGCTGCCTCACTGGGGGCACATATGACTTGGCATGCTTGCGGCAGGCTCAGAAATTACTTCTCGAAATAAATTTAGCATAGGCATACCATTATGCACGGAGTGATTGCCTTTTGAACACTTTTATCTGGGACTTAAACATCAGTATGCCGTACATCGTGCCCTTAAATACCGAACAATGCTAATTAGTGCATGGACTTTTAAAATAAATTAATCTGCAAGGCGCGGATCATGCCCGGAGAGCCACAGCTGCCTGTAAAGCCCTGAAGCCTCTCTCAGAAACTAGTGCAGCAAACAGCATGCGAAGAAGAAACATGGTGCACAACTTGTGATCCTCGGCAATCCGATACACTGCAGTTTAAGAGGCATGCTGCAAAGTTCTCCTCACTTCCACGGTGGTATGTTGCTAGGCCCAAGATCTGCTCTCTGTGCTCCTTCATGCAAGAGATCTTTTTTTCCACGCTGCTCGCTTTTTAAAAGTAAGAGCTGCCTCAGTGATGAGTGAAGTGTATGCGCTTCGCAACGGAGTTTGCGCACTCAGGGTTATTACACTACATGCACGCTCCCTACAGGGAACACTGGCCATTGGGCATTTAGGACTATGAGCCCTCGCTAAGAGACAACATTCCAGTAAAACTTACTTTGGGGTAAGCAGGACATAAGATTGTTACAGTGAAAATGGATCTATCTTGTTTGCATTCATTGGTGTTGTAGAAACGTTCATTTTGAGTGAAGTTCTTGGCATAAACTGTGCAGTGATAGGGTTCAGTTTAGTGTGTATTATTTGGTGCCGTTGCATATGTGCCTTACCAGTAAAGCTCTTCCACACACTGTGCAGTGATGAGGCCTCTCACTGGAATGTAAACTTCGGAATCGTAGAAGTTGTGCCTTACCAGTAAAGCTTTTCTCAAACATAGTGCAGTGATAAGGCCTCTTTCCTGTGTGTGCACTTTGATGCTGTACATGGCCTTTCTTTCTAAGAAAAGCGCTTGGAAGACACTTTGCAGTGATAAGGTTTCTCTCCTGTGTGTTTGGTGTTACGAGACTTGCCTTTTGATTTAAGCTCTTCTCGCACACAGTGCAGTGAAAAGGCTTCTCTCATGTGTGTATGCTTTGATACTGTACAAGGGATCCCTTATCAGCAGAGCACTTGGAACACACTGTTCAGTGATAAGGCCACTCTCCTGTGTGTACACTTTGATGCTGTACAAGGGTCGACTTACGAGAAAAGCGCTTTGAACACACAGTGCAGTGATAAAGCTTCTCTCCTGTGTGTACAATTTGATGCCGTACAAGGGAACTCTTATCAGCAAAGCGCTTGGAACACAGAGTGCAGTGATAAGGCTTCTCTCCTGTGTGAGTTCTTTGATGATGTACAAGGTGTATCTTTTGAGAAAAGCGCTTTGAACACACAGTGCAGTGATAAGGTTTATCCCCTGTGTGTTTTCTTTGGTGCTGTAGTAGATTTCCCTTTTGATTGAAGCTCTTCTCACACATGGTGCAGTGATAAGGCTTTTCTCCTGTGTGTACGCGTTGATGCTGAAGAAGAATTTTCTTTAGAGTGAAGCTCTTGGCACATACAGTACAGTGATGAGGCCTCTCTCCTGTGTGTACGCTTTGATGAGGCCTCTCTCCTGTGTGTGCGCTTTGATGAGGCCTCTCTCCTGTGTGTACGCTTTGATGAGGCCTCTCTCCTGTGTGTGCGCTTTGATGAGGCCTCTCTCCTGTGTGTACGCTTTGATGAGGCCTCTCTCCTGTGTGTACGCTTTGATGAGGCCTCTCTCCTGTGTGTACGCTTTGATGAGGCCGCTCTCCTGTGTGTAAGCTTTGATGAGGCCTCTCTCTTGTGTGTACGCTTTGATGAGGCCTCTCTCCTGTGTGAACACTTTGATGAGGCCTCCTTTCGGTGTGTACGCTTTGATGAGGCCTCTCTCCTGTGTGGACGCTTTGATGAGGCCTCTCTCCTGTGTGTACGCTTTGATGAGGCCTCTCTCCTGTGTGTACACTTTGATGTCGTACAAGGCCTCTCTTATGAGCAAAGCGCTTGGAACACACTGTGCAGTGATAAAGCTTCTCTCCTGTGTGTACAATTTGATGCCGTGCAAGGGAACTCTTATCAGCAAAGCGCTTGGAACACAGAGTGCAGTGATAAGGCTTCTCTCCTGTGTGTGTTCTTTGATGCAGTACAAGGGTCCCCTTCTGAGCAAAGCGCTTGGAACACTCTGTGCAGTGATACGGCCTCTCTACAGTGTGTGTTCTTTGATGCTGTAAAAAAGTTCCCTTTTGAGTGAAACACTTTTTACACGTTTCGCAGGGATATGCCCTGAGGCTGGTGTGTCCTTTTTTGTGCCTCACAAGAAGTGTCTCATTGATAAATCCTTTCTCACACACATTACAAGCAAAGCGTCTCTCCTTCATGTGCATTCTGCGCCGTTTCCTTAAGTAGATATTTTGAGTAAAATTCATCTTGCCTCCGGAACCTTTATGGATTTCTTTCCCATTCATACTTTCTAGATGTGATTCTTGTTCTGCAAAATAGAAAAAACATTGAAAATTACATGAAGTAAATATTTCTTGAAAAAGCTGCATTGATATAATATGGAGAAGTGAACAGTTACAATTCAGGGGAAAACAATGTAAGTTCTAGGAAAAAGAGTCACACTTTCCTTTGAGACACAAATGGTGGCTAGTCCTCCTACATAAAGTGCGTTGACCTGGTCCTGCAGCAGGAGCATGCTGGGAAATCAAGTGATTCACAAGAACCTCTGTTCGACATGGGGTTTCTGGTTGGCCAGGGTAGGCACCTAAGCCAGGCAGAATCCACCACTCTAGTCGGTGTAAGCCAGACACACACCTGGGATAACCTGCGCTCACCCTCTGGTAGATTGGCGCAGCGCAGTCAGGCTAGTTTAAAGAGGCAATGTGCAAAGCATTTGTGTAACGCACTCGCGCAGCAACAAAGTGAGAAAACCACAAAAGGGAATCCACGCAGGATTAAGTAAAAATAGATTCTATATTGTAAATCAAACAAGACCAAAATGACTTAAATCACACCGTTTGCGCAAATAATGCAGGTTTGATAGAGAAAAACACAAATTACTATGAAAACATAGGTCACAGCGAACCTGTGCTCCTATTACACTTCATATGGTAACTGTAGTGAACGTAGTTGAAGTGATTGCAGTTAGAAACCAAACGTACGGCGCAGGAGCACCTACTAAACGCTAAACAGTAATTTAGCTTGAGTCTTACAGCATTTCTAATCAAGTCCCAAGCAGCGTCTAAAAACATGGGATCAGAGCTCCAGTAAATATACTCAAAAATGTCTTTGATGAACGGGTGACTTCAAATGAACCCTCAGAAGTGTTCAACAATCCCTTGCAGCCCATTCCTGGCTCCAGACAACCAGTAGGGGGTAAATCAGCCCTTTGAGTGAGGACAGGACACAACCTATTCAAATGTAAGTGTGAATCACCTCTCTCCCAGCCCACGAAGACTATCAGCATGCAGATGAATGCAGATGTATCCCCGGTCACACCCAGCCCCTACCATTGGGAAAGCTTGGTTGTCATGACTCTTCCAAACATGATAGTTGCAGGGGTTTCCTCTGTGGTTGATTGAGGGGGTCAAACGGTAACCTCAAAGAATAGTGTTCAAAACACCTTCGAGGTCGAGCTTCCCCAATGCAGAATGCTGAACAGCTTTCTTTAGAGTACTCATGAGGCGTTCTACCAGACCATTGCCCTGGGGTCAAAGGGGAGTGCTTTTATTGATTCTTTATATTGAGGTGATTTAGAAAGTTTTTGAATTCTTGACTATTAAAAGGTGGGTCGTTGTCAGATTTTAAGATTGCAGGTACAAGTCATGTCGCAAAGATGCCATCTAGTTTTTGAATAACTCTGCTCATGTGTAGTGGATGAAAGTTCTTCTACCAATGGAAAATGGGAGTATTGATCAACAATAACTAGAAGATAATGTCCATTATTCAGAGGGCCATAAGCAATCAATAGCAATTCTCTCCCAAGCATGATGGGGCAATTCAGACATAATCAAAGGTTGCCGACTAACTTGAGATGAAAGACAGTTGCATATGTGACAAGTCTTCAATTCTTTTTCGACCCTTATGACAAGATACGGAAACCGGATTCGATCACGGAGAGCTCTCTTAGTGGCAACTATTCCTCGATCTCCTTCTTGTGCAAATTCAACTACTTGTTGTCAGAGACTTTGGGGAATAACAATCTGTGTACCTTGCAGAATGAGGCCTTCCTGCGTTACTGAAAGTTCATCTCACATTTCTGAACTTCATATACTCACTGTCATTAGTAAGAGGTCTAGAATACTGGTTCCACAACTTTTGCTCTTGGCTCGTGGCAGTGACAATTTGCTCTAAAGACATGGCAGTTGGTGTGCTCGATTTCACAATAAATTGGATGTAATCCTCCACTGTCTTAGATGGGGCACCAGGGCATAATCAGCCAGTTTATGATCTTTCCCTGGACGATGAAGAATCGTTTAGTTGTAATTCTTGTGACCTCAAACCCCAACGCTCAATTCTAGGAGGCAATTTTGCTGTGGGATTGCCAAATACCATGAACAATGCTTGGTGATCAGCCACTAATGTGAAGTGCTTACCATACACAAACACATCAGGGTGCGAGTATTCACGTTCAGTTTGTGACTAGCTCTTATTGACATGTACCACAATATGTCTCCAGGCATTTGGCGGTCCGTTGTGCTGTGCAAGGATTGTGCCTAACCCGACAGGGCTAGAATCAACTACAACCTCTGTATGGAGTTTGGGATCAAAGTCGGGCATTTTAATGGTGCTCTCAATGGCTTGCTTAATTGTTTGGATGCTCTTCTCACACTCACGTGACCAATGAAAAGTAGGCATGAGCGGATTTTGCGGATTGGCAATCCGCAAATTTGCGTATTTGCGAATTTGCGTATTGCGAAAATCCGCGAATCCGCGCGGATTTTTTTTTTAAGTTCGCACATGTTTCAGCAAGTTCGCGAGGGTTTTGTACAATTTCGCAAATTGCGAAATTGTACAAAACGCGTGCGAACTTGCAGAAACCCGTGCGAACACAATGTGCCCAGTAGGGTATGTGCCTCTTGTGTGAATAAAAGGTCAGAGAAAGATCAGTTCAGCAGATGAAGAGAAAGAAGCTCCTGGTCACAGGAACAGCACAGGTATTGCGCTCGTGAAAGTCAAGGATGCAAAGCCTAACCAGCATCACAGCTAATTTTCCACGGTAGATTTGGGAAGAAGGCACACCTGTCCAGCCTCGACGACGCTCACGATTGTTTTTGGGCTAATGAATGAGTCACTGAATTTGAGCATCAACTAGTTTGAGCGACCATGTGTGTGTTAATATGAAATCGCCCCGAAGGGCGCAGGGGTCCCTTGAGTGAGCTGCAGACCTGTGCCCAGCCATGCAACTATTTTACAATGGCGCCAGCAAGCTGCCAGCGCCGTTGTAAAATAGTTACAAAGTTAGCTTGCACAGGAAGCACTTAGATAAAATAAAGCAGCACCTGCTTCGTTTTATCTAGTGGTTCCTGTGCAAGCTAACTTTGTAACTATTTTACAACGGCGCTGGCAGCTTGCTGGCGCCATTGTAAAATAGTTGCATGAGTGGGGGTTCAACTTTTGAACCCGTTACGCTCGCGGATTTTTTTTTGCGGATTTTGCGGGAAATCCGCAAAATTCGCGGATTGCGGATTTCCCAAAAATCCGCAAAATCCGCGAGCGTAACGGATTTCCCGCTCACCCTTAATGAAAAGACACATACTTTTTGGTTAGTTCTGGTGCAATGACCATAGCAAAGTCTTGTATGTATCTAGAACAGTAATTGACCGTTCCAAGAAATTACAGTATCATAGAAATGCCTTGTAGGGGATTTCCAGTAGACAATGCTTGTAATCTAGATGGATCAGGTTTCATACCTGCATCACAAAAGACATGGCTGAAGAATTTCAAGCTTTTCTTGTGGAATTCACATTTGTCAGCATTCAGAGTTAAGGCTGCATCATTCAGCAAACGACATACTTGCATGAGAGTTTTGAAATGCTCTCTGTGCAGCCCCACAATACCAATATATCACTATAGTTCGGCAGCCGCCGAACTACGTAATAATCTAGAGGCACTAGAACTCTCCCAGCTAGTGCTGCAATCCACCCACGAAAAAGGTCACCTATTGGACCCTATCTTCAGTAATTGTACCCATCTCACAGTCAGTCCATCCATCCCCCTTCCATGGACGGACCATTTTCTGATCCCATTTACCTGGGCGCCGTCAGGATCACGCCCCTCCCCCCCCCCCCGCTTCCAGCAGAGACCGCAAATGGTCATAACTTAATACCAACCTGTGGACAACCACACTGGAAGCCTCTATCCCAGAAAACAACCCCGACTCGATTGTCAGCAATGACAACTTCAATAACTGGATCACCACCTCCTTAGACCTTACTATCCCATTCAAGGACATCAAACCTAAACAGAGACCAAAAAAAGTGCCCTTGGTACTCACAGGACCTGCGCACTCTTAAGAAAGAATGCAAGAGATTGGAACGGAAATGGCGCCTTGACTACTCACAAATCAGCAAAAATGAATATCGGGCTGCCATAAAAATCTATAAAAACGACATAAAAAAAGCTCAAGCAATCTTCTACAAAAATAAAATAAATGAAGCAGCATCTAAACCCAAGGAGATATATCATATCGCAAAAAGCCTGCTCAAACTTCCCGACAAGTTACCAGACCCTCTGACTGCTAAACTCGCTGCAATGAACAGGCCGACTACTTCTACAACAAAATAGCCACAATCTACTCCTCCTTACCCCCCACCCCCTCACCCCCAAACAGAACAGCAGGACACCAGACCGCCCCCACACACCACCCTAGAAACCTTTCCACCTCTGGAATCTACCAGCCTGGAAACCATAATACTACAGGTAAAGTCTGGTTCTCCCAGTGACCCAGCCCCAGCCCATTTCCTCAAAACAATTACCCCTACCATCCTCCCCACTATCCGGAACCTGATTAACATCTCTCTATCTTCAGGGATTGTCCCCCCGAAGTGGAAACAGGCTACAGTTAAGGCCCTCCTGAAAAAACCCAATTTAAATCAGATGAATTCGGGGAATTACCGTCCGATTTCCCTGTTACCGTGGATAACCAAAATCGCAGAAAAGCACGTTAATCAATCCCTCACAGAATTCCTGGAAGCAAATAACTTACTGGACACTTCACAGACTGGGTTCCGCCCCATGCACGGAACAGAAACCGCTTTACTAGCTGTAACAGAAGGAGCTAGAACAATTGTGGATCAGGGCGGCACTGCGGCCATTATCTTATTGGACCTCAGTGCCGCCTTCGACACTGTGAATCATGACATCTTGCATCACAGAATGTCAGAGCTAGGGATAACTTCCACAGCAGCGGCCTGGCTACAATCATTTTTATCAGAGCGCTCATTCCGAGTCTGTGAGGGCAATACCACCTCGCCCAGTAAACCACTCAGTTGTGGGGTCCCCCAGGGTTCGTCTCTAAGCCCCACACTGTTTAACATTTACATGCACCCCCTAGCAGAAATAATTCGCCCTTTCGGCGTTCAAGTTGTGTCCTACGCGGATGACAGGTAATTGGTGGTTACCCTGACTCCTCCCTCCTCTTATCCTAATGATCTCAGAGGTTGCATGGAAGCAGTATGTACCTGGATGAGCCAGTCCTACCTGAAACTGAACGTTGACAAGACAGAGCTAATGGTACTGGGTAACTCCCCACAAAAATCCATTGACTCTTTGTGGCCGCCAGCACTAGGCCCAGCACCCCCAGCCAGGAACACCATCAAGAGCCTGGGAATTTGGTTGGACAATGCATTAACCTTCGGACACCAGGCAACCAAATTATCTGCCATCTGCATGGGCATTATTAGACTCATCCGAAAGATCCTACCGGTCCTCCCTTTCAAGGCCAGACAGATCATAGTCCAGGGCCTAATCCTTTCCCAGCTGGACTTCGGAAATGCCCTATTTCTAGGAGCCCCCGAATCAACCCTGAAAAAACTCCAGGTGATTCAAAACTGCCCTGCCCGTACTCTCCTGCGCATTCCCCGCCGCCAATCGGTGAAATCTGAATTAAATGCCCTTCACTGGCTGCCGGTGAAGGACAGAATCAATTTTAAAAGCATGTGCATTGCTCACCGTGCCTACTGGAGGAAAGGAGCAATCCTGAATCACACCTTGATCACCCCCTCCCACCCCAACAGACAGCTGAGGTTGACCCATGCCTTTCAAGTCATCAAACCCAGGTTCAAAAGAGAAAGGAGTGGAGGAAGAATGTTCTCAACAAACGTGACAAGACTCTGGAACTCCCTCCCACTCTTTATCCGCTCAGAACCCAACATTCTGCACTTCCGAAAAAAACTAAAACCTTTCTCTTCAGCAGATAAATTTCACCGACTCCACCCACCTGTATTCTGCTAAGCGCTAGGACGCCTGCGGGTAGCTATTGCGCTATACAAAAACCAATTCCAATCCAATCCAATAGTTAAATGCATTTACTACAGGCTATATGATAAGTCAAATGACGTCTTGGAAAAGTTCTGCAGCAGAGGATATACCAAAACTCAATCGCTTGTAGCAAAACAAACCAATATGTGTAGAAAAGTTGCAACGTATCTGGATTTTTCTTCAAGTTCCAATTGGTAAGATCCTTTATTTAGGTTGAGTCGAGAGAAGAACTCTGCGCCATTCAATTGAGTTATTATATCAGCAATGTGTGGACTGTGAGGTTTCTCTCGCTCAGTTGTCTTATTGGCCTGACGCATGTCAACACTTATGCGTACAGCTCCTTCCCTGTCTCTTTTAGGCACTGTTACAATAGGAGAAAGCCATGGTGTCGTACCAATGGAGCATTCAATGATGCCATGTATAAGTAAAAAATGAAGTTCCTTTTCAGCAGCTTCTTGTAAGTGAAACGCAACTCGTCTATATTTTTGATGAAAATTCTCAGTTATGTGTAACCTTACTTTCATTGTTTGAGTTTTCCCGATCCATGAAATAATGAAGGAAATTGACTTACAATTACTTGGGGAACATTCATAGTGTAGTTCACTGATATCAGTCCCATATCAGCAGCACTATGGAAACTCAGCAAACACTTGAAGCTGTTCCTTGAAGTACATGAATAGGCGCATTCACCACAATTTTCTTAAGTTTCATTGTGGCTAAAAAAATTGTATTTGTCTTTTGAAGGGCGTTGAGGCAGCCCATGAATATACTTTAGTCTTTGAATTCGTAACTTGTGGTGCCGGAGATAATTTGCGATACATCTCCAGCGGCATAATATTTATCGACGCACAGCTGTCTTCATGTTGAATTGCCTACACTTTGGATTTTTTCTCACATTCGACTAGCCCCATATGTGCATGCCTTTTTGAAGTAAACATCAATGTTGCACAATTGTCAATGTCCCTTTCATTGTAAACAGACACAGAGGAATTCTTTCTCGATTATTTAGACGATGATCAACTTCTTTTTGCGCTGATTTGCCTCAATTGATGTGACCGGGAGTACTGATGTAGCGTTTGGTTAGCCATTTTGTCTTCACGCAGCAGCGAATTTACTTTTACCTTCGCGTTGGAAGTCGTCACAAAATGATTCGCTTTACCACACTCCATGCATATCTGTCCAATGGCGGGACATTTACCTTTGTGTGGAAATGACAGTCCATATCTGTAACAGGTTTTCTTTTTCTGTGGAGACAGGACATTGTGTCCCTCGGCCTTCTACCTTGGCTTACTTTTCTTGCTCATGACCGACGCACTTTGTAAAAACTCCTAAAATAATCCCTAGATGGTCCTTGTGTGTGACACACTCCCCCTTTCCAAAATCGTGATGCCATCCACGTCTTCTGGCTGTGAAAGTTTTAATCATCATGTGCAGTCTAAACAAGGTGGCAGTGACCTCCTTCTCAGATCAAGGCCCCTATTAGACAATGATCCCACCTTTCTGTACCTCATATAAATTACACACATCTCTGCTGAACAATCAAGATGTCTCCTGGGGTTCATGAAATACAATACCCAACTAGTGCTATGTGAGCAATGAGGGAAAAGTTAGTTTCTGCTGATGAAATCTCCTCCCATTTAATTCCTCTACTGTACAGGAACCTTTTGATGCTGGGGAAGAATACGGGTCACTAACTGACCAATTATGTTTCCTAAATTGATCTCTGTGAGCGTAGAGGTGTCATAAGGCTCTCAATCTTTAAATACAATATACATCTCATAACCCTTTTATCAGAATAAAATCATTAACATCTGAATTCAGAGTTTGGACCCCATATTTGAAAAGATTCTAAAATAACGGACCTCGGCAGTCACTACCAGTCCAGAATTTATGATTTTATGTACATTAAATTGTAGGCCGGGGGCAGCTGCAGGCAAAAGACTTTTGTAGAACACAAATGTCACATGAGATATGTTTGGCTGAGCAGAATAATCCTACTGTATGGTCTTCTACCTCAAGCGCAACTAGATACTACAGTCAGCTTGTACTGTGCAAGTAACTAAGGTTTGGCAAATCCCTACTCCCTCCTGCCAAAGGGTTAAAATGTTCCATTTGAACAGTGAGGGAAACACTGTTCTAGCAGCATGTGGAATGTTTTATGCCAGCAGACGTTCCATCCAATCAAAGGCAAAATACTTGAGGGAACAACTTCAGGTATATGAATTCTTATGTGCACCTAATTTCAAATATTTCAACTGCCCGTATTGTAGGGATTCACCTAGCATAATGTCCCAGGAGTGGCGTAGAAGGCTGGATATCACCTCCGACCCCAATACTTTTTCAAAAAATGTTGAAAGAAAGCAGTTCTCTTTATTTATCTAAAAAGAGAATAATTAGTCTCTTACGGTCACAGCTTCTGCGGATAAGCCGGCAAACAAGTCACCACTATACCTATGGACCTACATTTTTCAGACTGCTGAATGACCCACTAACACCCACTATGATACGGGTAAACAGAGAAGAGAGAGAGAGACAGGGCAGCAGAAGAAGATACAGAAGGAGGAAAGACAGAGAGCATATACATACCCGAAAGGAGCGAGACAGCCAGGGATGCAGAAACAATAAAAAATACACCAGCACCAGAGAGGCAAATGACCACGTCAGAAAGACGGCCAGGGAGGAGACAGAAACTTATGACATCACAAGGAGAGAATTGCAAACAAAACAGGTGATGGACCGAATGGGGATCAATGTCACACATTCACCCCAGTCCAAAGATCTGGGCCCAAATCCATCGTTTTTTTGCACTCCACACCACCCTGGGTTAGACAATGGCGATATGCAAATCAGCTCTGCCCCTGTGCCCCATGGGAACAGTCCAGTCCGAACTACAAAAGCCATGCCCTTCCCAGAACGGAATCAAGCATCCGAGGACCGGACCGGTTTTGAGGTAACACCTCTCATCAGCCCAGCTAGCTTGACTCCAGTGGTGTGGAGTGCCTGGGACCCACGTCTGAGCATCCCCAGCGCACTTATGGCGGCAATTGCAAACAAAACAGGTGATGGACAGAATGTGGATCAATGTCACACATTCACCCCAGTCCAAAGATCTGGGCCCAAATCCATCGTTTTTTTGCACTCCACACCACCCTGGGTTAGACAATGGCGATATGCAAATCAGCTCTGCCCCTGTGCCCCATGGGAACAGTCCAGTCCGAACTACAAAAGCCATGTCCTTCCCAGAACGGAATCAAGCATCCGAGGACCGGACCGGTTTCGAGGTAACACCTCTCATCAGCCCAGCTAGCTTGACTCCAGTGGTGTGGAGTGCCTGGGACCCACGTCTGAGCATCCCCAGCGCACTTATGGCGGCAATTGCAAACAAAACAGGTGATGGACAGAATGTGGATCAATGTCACACATTCACCCCAGTCCAAAGATCTGGGCCCAAATCCATCGTTTTTTTGCACTCCACAACACCCTGGGTTAGACAATGGCGATATGCAAATCAGCTCTGACCCTGTGCCCCATGGGAACAGTCCAGTCCGAACTACAAAAGCCATGCCCTTCCCAGAACGGAATCAAGCATCCGAGGACCGGACCGGTTTCGAGGTAACACCTCTCATCAGCCCAGACGTGGGTCCCAGGCACTCCACACCACTTGGAGTCAAGCTAGCCGGGCTGATGAGGGGTGTTACCACGAAACCGGTCCGGTCCTCGGATGCTTGATTCCGTTCTGGGAAGGACATGGCTTTTGTAGTTCGGACTGGACTGTTCCCATGGGGCAACAGGGTCAGAGCTGATTTGCATATCACCATTGTCTAACCCAGGGTGGTGTGGAGTGCCAAAAAACGATGGATTTGGGCCCAGATCTTTTGACTGGGGGAATATGTGACATTGATCCACATTCGGTCCATCACTTGTTGTTTTTGCAATTGCCGCCTTAAGTGCGCTGGGGATGCCCAGACGTTGGTCCCAGGCACTCCACACCACTTGGAGTCAAGCTAGCCGGGCTGATGAGAGGTGTTACCTCGAAACCGGTCCGGTCCTCGGATGCTTGATTCCGTTCTGGGAAGGACACGGCTTTTGTAGTTCGGACTGGACTGTTCCCATGGGGCAACAGGGTCAGAGCTGATTTGCATATCGCCATTGTCTAACCCAGGGTGGTGTGGAGTGCAAAAAAAACGATGGATTTGGGCCCAGATCTTTTGACTGGGGGAATGTGTGACATTGATCCACATTCGGTCCATCACTTGTTGTTTTTGCAATTGCCGCCCTAAGTGCGCTGGGGAAGCCCAGACGTGGGTCCCAGGCACTCCACACCACTTGGAGTCAAGCTAGCCGGGCTGATGAGAGGTGTTACCTCGAAACCGGTCCGGTCCTCGGATGCTTGATTATGTTCTGGGAAGGACATGGCTTTTGTAGTTCGGACTGGACTGTTCCCATGGGGCAACAGGGTCAGAGCTGATTTGCATATCGCCATTGTCTAACCCAGGGTGGTGTGGAGTGCAAAAAAACGATGGATTTGGGCCCAGATCTTTTGACTGGGGGAATGTGTGACATTGATCCACATTCGGTCCATCACTTGTTGTTTTTGCAATCACAAGGAGAGAGTCAGCCGGGGCATCAGTCGTTAGAGGAGACACTACTTGAGTCCTGACACCAGGTGATTACACTGCCAAACGAGGAAAGACGCTCTTGAAAAGGGCACAGCGGAGCAGAGCATCGGGGAAACAAGCACACGAGTGGTGCATGCGTGCTCGAAAACAAGGCCGGGAGTGGTGTGCGCGCGCGTACGCTAAAATAAAATAAAAAAACATGCGAGTGGTGCTCGCGCGCGCAACGTCAAAAGTGAAAGCAGGCTGGCGAGTGGTGTGCGATGTGCGCGCACCACGACGAGAGAGGAAATCCAGATTGCGCCTCTGCTCGTAACTGTGTGCGTAACTGCACGCTCTATGCCAGACAAATAGCTGTGGTCGGCTTTTTAAAGCCCACACACTAAATGTCTTGTCAGTGCTCAGGCAACACCTGAAAAGGAGGGCATTTTGGACGATTACGTTCCATCTCCGCTCCATCGGAGTTCCCTACTCCTGGGGTCATCCCTTCCACTTGATCATCTGCTTACATGGAATGATCCACCACCTTTGCACACCCAAGGAGGCCTGCCAGCTGTTGAACATTCCGGCTGAATCCCCAGAGCGGTCCCCTCTGATAAGGGGTGGGGAGACTAGAAGACCTTAGGTCGCTCCCCTGCTTTGGTCCGTCAATGGCAGAGAGTGCCGGGCAGTGTTGGCATCCCTCGGTGAGGATTCCTCTAACTGAGCATAGCCCTGATTCTTGTCACATTTCCTGATCACTGTTTTTGATATGAGCCTGCTCTCCTTCCAGCCTTCTCTCTTTATCTTTCTGAATGGGTGGTGGGCCCTGGCGGGTTGGAGGTGCGAGGTGGGGTGTCAGTGCATCTTTCACCTCTCTCTCACGGTTCTTCTTGCCCAGGACATTGATAAGGTTTACATTTGTTAGGTTTGTATTGGGATGTTTGGTCTCCCTCCACTCCTGGGTTCCCCCGGGGCAGGTGCCAAACAGCTCGGTGCAACTTGTGCAACTTGACTCACGGGCTACCACACTCCCCCTCACGACAGATTACAATTGCCTCTAGATTCACATTATAGTCCCTTCGATGGCCCCCGATCTTCAGATCATCACACTAAATGTGAGGGTCTCAACAACCATCTCAATAGACGCGCCATCCTCTCTTAACTGGAGCATTCCGAGGCCCATATTTGCGTCTTCCAAGCTAGCGACAACTATAGGCTCCACTCCAGGGCGTTCCCCCACCAGCTTTGCTCTTCCTATTCCATCAAGTCAGCGGGTGGCATCCTTATGTCCTCCGCCTTCCCTGGAAGATTGGTCCAAAACAGGCAGAAATCTGGGGCAGGTTATTAGCCTACTCATTTTCGCTGGGAAAACACACCCCTACAGTGGGCTCAGTGTTTGCCCCAAATGATCACCAGGAGAGCTTTTTGCGCTGGCCGAGTTGACTAGGTTGACACATCGACTGTTGCTGATGGAGGGCGACCGTAACATAGCCATTGACAACGCAATGGACTGCTCGGGTCAACGTCTGGGACAGTCTGGGGCTCTCTCACGGGAACGGACACAAAAGCTGGAAGAGATGGGCCTGATAGACATCTGGAAGGCCATGTACCCCACCACTCGGGATTACACATTTACTCCCACTCCCATAACACGTATGCGAGGATAGATTACTTCCTGGACCCCTCTGGTATCGTATCCCATACCTAAATTGACAAAAATGTGCCCCGTTTACTGTCTGACCATACAGCGGTTGTTCTCATGCTTTCTCTTCCATCCACCCGCCTTCCACCCAAGATTTGGCATCTCCGGGACATGCTCTTGCATCACCCTGCTGTAGTCCAGCAGATTACCACGGCGCTCAGGGACTTCCTTGACACGAATGACAATCCCGGACCTCGATCACCACTCTCTGGGAAACCCTGAAGGCAGTGATTGGGCAGGGGGGGGGGAGGGGTTTATCGCGCTTACCTCAGCTGATAATAAGATAAGCAGGGACATGCGGGCCAACTCTCACAACAGGTCCAAGAGCTGAGGCATATCCCTCAATGGACTGGTACCCCCCGGATCTGGCAAAAGCTCGAGGCTGCGCACACTCAGCTGTCGGCATTGACTTAGACAGAGCAGAACACGCGCTGCTCTGAATGCGACACACCTTTCATGTCCTGGGTAATAGATATGGGAGGCTGCACGCCAAAAGGCTATTGCCCAAGGGCAGTCATCCGGAGTCTCGGTGGTCGGTTCAACTGAGACGGAGCAGACTGAGGACCTGTATATAGCCGAAACATTCCACCAATACTACGCAGACCTCTATGAGGCGCAGGCACTCACCCCGGGAGCCCTTACCTGTTACCTCCGGGAAGCCGCAACCACCAGACTAGCACTCGATCAGGCTATGACTCTGGACTCCCATATACGAGTTGAGGAAGTGGTGTCTGCTATCTTCCAGCAAAAGCTGCTTAAATCCTCAGGGCCAGACGGGTTCTCCACGCTTTTTTATAAGACCTTTTGTTCCATCCTGGCTCCCATACTCACCAGAGTCTACAATGCTGTTGGGGTTTGCTCCGTGCTCCCTCCGACCATGCGGGGGGCTTCTATCGCCGTCATACCTAAGACTGGCAAGGACAAACGTCACTTTGCCTCTTATAGGCCGATTTCCTTATTGAACGTTAACCTTAAACTGTTCACGGGGATCTTGGTCTCAAGATGGACCCCTCTTCTGCCTGGATTGATAGATCCAGACCAAGCGGGGTTTGTCCTTAATCACAAATGTGGCGACAATATGAAGAGGCTACTCCATATTATCGATAAGGCACAACTCTTTGATACAGAACGCATGCTTTTATCTATTAATGCATAAAAGGCTTTCAATAGGGTTCATTGGCCCTACCTGAGAGAAACCCTTCGGCACTTTGGATTTCCTAATCGGTTTACTCCGTGGGTCTTGAGCAGTTGCATACAGCCATCTGCAACAGTGCGGGTGAATGGTTATACCTCTGCCCCTTCCCAATCCATAGAGATATGAGATAGGGTTGTCTGCTGTTTCCCCTCCTCTTCGCCCTGTATATGGAGCTGATGGCAGCCGGCAGTCAGGTAAGCAATTAACGTCATCACCCATCTGCTTTAAAAATCTTTGTTGGAAACAATGGCACTCAAGTGACGCCTTATCGCGGTAAAAGTCAAAAGATTCACTACTTCGCTAGTTGGTGAAAATAAAGGTCAATCCGTCCTAGTCCCTACTGAATCTCTGTCTAAACGACATGGCCCAAAACAGCTCAATACATTTTTTGAACAGACCTCTTAAAAGGAGAATAGAACGTTAAGAGGTCTGAATCACACCCAGTGATGTCGCACTGAGTCATGCCAATTGAAAGATACCGTAGTCCATGTGAAAATCGATTATCTTGAGTCTATGAATCTTATCCAACAGTCTTCAAAGCAGCCTCAGCTGATGCAGTCTCTTAATTGCAACAACTGAACAGAATTTTTTCCAGATGAACCTTTCAAGCCCAAAGGGGAAACCCTTGACGACCATAAGCCATGAATACAAGCTCAAAGTGTGCCCTCAAAGGTTGGCATACCCTGATCTCTATCTCTAGTTACCACTGAAACTTTCATGAGTCACATTAACATTTTTCAAGAATTCATATTTTCTGAAAACCTTGACAAATGTGTTCATTATTAGGCTGTTTTGCTTATTCAAGCCTCGTCTTTTATTTCTCTTCATTTGGACGTTGTGTTCTTTATTTCTGGACCTTCATTGTTGTTCGGTTGGTTTATGTCACACATATTTCCCAGAAAGGTTCCCTTGCTGCTCATGGCAAGCTTCTAAATGTACGCTAAAGGTGCCCTTAAAGAAAACGTGTTTGTTCTTGTGAATCCCTTTCTTCATTAATGGTAGGAGTTCAGTGACAACTCACATCAAGACTATGAGCTCCCTCCCTTATAGACTCACACTGTCATTCCTTACTCTATGTGTATGTCTTATCACAGAGACCTAGTAAGGTTATGGACAGGAGGGCACGCTGGAGTCTTCCACGTCTTTTTGTTGTGGTGGAATCAACAACCCCAAATTATCTGTGTAACCCAGTGGTTCCCAAACTGTGCGCCGCGGCACCCTGGTGCGCCGCCAAAACCAGCCAAGGGCGCCACGATCGCTGATCATTATCACCTGCCCGGAGGCCTAGATAAACAGAGTCATCTCACTGCAAGGAGGGGAGGGCAGCAGAGGGACATACTGGGAGATAAATGGCCAGTCTGCCATTGAAGCCGCTTGACATCATCTGGAGGGAAATATATGTAAAACCACCTTTCATTAAACCATTACTCATTCCAGGCCGAGCAGCAGTGCGCGGGATCTGTACTTTCTAATTTTAAGACGCATTCGAACTTCAAGTTTATGAAGTACAAGAATTCTTATATATAGGCATGGCCATATAAATTATGCGATCTCACGGCCTCTGTGTTTTCTGCATAACTATGAATTTGATGTGTTTGTCGTATGACACAACTTTGTTTCTAGCTCAACCGGATCAAATGTTACTATAAACTCAGCAATACGTGTTGCTGAGCAGTTGAAGGACCTTTGAAAATGTTGACTGGTCACCTTCAGTTTGCTTGCTGTATTTTGGTGTCAAATTGGTACTAAGGGGAATCTTTTGCCCAGATAGCGCTAACGTGCAAAAATAATAAAAAAGGCCTTGTTCGGGGTTGTGTGCAATATATAAGTACAATTACAATTATGATTACAAAATGTGTCATGTTAGTGTAATAATTTATCACGAGTGAAGAAATACACAGTAGCAGACGTGGCCCTCATTGAGAGTGTTTTCAGTTTATTTAAGCAGCTGCTGAACAATCCCCACATCAGGACAGCAAGACAGGAAACGGTTCGGTATTTTTTATGAGCAAAGGTCACTGGAATTGACATCTCGTCTCAGAGGACGTACCCAAGTCGATGGCACCAGGACATTAAGATTGATTGTCTTTTCAAAAAAGAATCGTGGTCCACAGTGTTCAATGCCCACAGTGATAGATCTTCTAATTTATTTATGTTTCTGTCCTTGTTTTCCAGTATTTAAGAAGACAAAAAGATTGGGGTGCATAGCCCCCACGATACCATCTGATACCTTCACTGTTTGAGTTTTAGCACTGAATACAATCCTGTGTAATTCGAATCCAGTCGCTCTCCTTGATGACAACAGTACTCCATAATGTGGTTATTGCTGATGTTTTGCTGCTAATTACAGTGGTTTGAATAGGCAGACAGTATTTAACAGCACTAACTTCCTTAACTGGAGGTATAGCACCAGCAGTACTCTGAATGCCTTGGCTTTACTACTGGAATTGAACTGGACACATGTAAGCCATCTGAGTGGACTCCGTGTCCAAATGAACCTCAGTGGTAGGTTACTGATCTGGAATAATGTGAAAGGAAAATTACAAAGCGAACCAGCCTTTGCAATGCCTCATTGTATACTATACAGATCATTAACTCGCACATGTAAGGAACTATAGCAGGGGTTTCCAAACTGTGCCCGCAGCCCCCCAGTGCTCTGGATTCAGCTGGAAGTGTCCAGCTTCAGTTTAATCGCAAACAGATGCAGCCACTGTATGGCTAGAGGGCGCACCAGTATTGTGAAAAGTGAGAGTAGACATATCTTTGCATTGCAGCGCACTATTCTCCCTACCTTCATCCCAATTACTTTCAGGGATTAAAATGTAAGTGTTACTGAGGCCGGGATTACACGCACACACACAAAACATTTTATGGGGAGCCGCGGTCAATGGCCAATTGATCAAGGGAGCCGTAGGTCAAAAAAGTTTGGGAACCACAGGTGTAACCTATTTCTGGCATGGCCGTCATGCATGATGTCTATAAAATCTTTCCATCCTCATGAGTTCTTTGTGGCACAGCAAACCTATGGGCTAAGGACAGAAACGGTGGTTACCTTGCTCAGTGAGTTAATGTGCATGAATCAGTGTACTGGAAACTACATGGTGAGATATACTATTAAACAAGCATTGGCATATCCAATAGGTCTCGCCTTTGGGAATTTATAAGTGTTTAGTTATCCAGCACAATATCCTTGCCGCAACAACATCAAGTGTTGCATGGCTAAACACTTATAAGGTCCCAAAGGCGAGACCTATTGGCTATGTCAATGCTTGTTTGAAGAGTGGACTATGTGAGGTCTTGGTACAAAGTAGGTTTGTGTCCCTTGAACTGTACCCGGCTACTGTCCGTGACCTTTTTAAGAACGCGCTCTTTCAGCTGGAAATCATGGACACAGGTGAGGATGTCGGCAGGGGGTGCTGGGGTGGGCCTTTTTCGACTAACGCAGTGAGTGCAGTCAAGCTCAATCTCAAAGTTGCAAGGGGCCTCTATAAATCGCCCGGAAGAGGTCACTCACAAAAGGTGTTCTTCATGCCCTCTGCTCCGTTCGTGATGCCCCTGATGCGAATGTTATTACTTCGGGAGCGATTCTCCAAAGCTTTGGCATGCACCTGAAGGTCCAGGTGGAAGTCTCGAAGGCAGATTATCTCCTGCTGGAATTGTTCGATCTCCTCGTCCCTACTTGTGTCACATGCTTCCAGTGTGTCTACCCTGTCCCCAGCGCATCTATATCTCGCCTCACTTCTCTGGGATCCTGAGAGAGCTCCTTCCTCATGGCTTTTAGGTCCTCACGGAGGAGAACGAAAAGCATTTCTATAAAGGAACGAGTAAGCGGGGCCTCAGCGTCACTGGCGTCCGTGGACACAGATGGATCAGGGGCTGGCATGGAGCCCTCGACATGAGAGCTGGAGGCCTTGAGGAGCAAGCCCTTCGCTGAGCAGTCCTTCTTTCCCTTGCTAGCCACCATGTGAGAGGAGTGTAAAGTGAGGCAGTGCAAAGGGTGCGCCGTGGCTCCGTCAAAAAAGCAACACCCCCGGCAGTCAGGTAAGCAAGTTTTGTGCGACCAACGGGACCTCGCTGGAGGCAGTGGCAGCTGATCGGCCCTGGTTATGCACCTTGTAGGGGCTCACCTCATCAATAAGTGGGGTTCTCTTGTCGTCCAGATACAGGGAGGGCTCCCAGGTATACAGTAGTCCAAAAGAACAGGACGGCGTAGATGATCAGTGGGGGGTGGGTGGGGGGGGATCTCCAGACCCCAGGAGCTCAGGCGAGCAATGTCATGCTCATAGACGGGCCCCAGCGTCCCCAGGTCAGGGAAGGTCCACCCCAAAGGTGCACAAGGGCAAGGGCTGCAAGTCCGGTGCCTCTTCCAGGTGACAAGGGGGGGCGGGCGGCATGGAGCACGGCAGTGTGGCGTCCCCTGAGGCAGGTCGCTCCCTCTGATGGAGGTGAATGTGGGCCCAAGCAGGTCGGCCATTAGCATGGTGTCCTGGAAAGGCAGCAAGAGTTGCAGGCCCGAGGCCCAGTGTTCGACTGTGCTCTGCTCCTTAGCAGCATGGGCCCCAGCAGCCCAGCAGGTCCTCAGAGCCCAGCAGCAGTCGCAGGCTCCGGATGCAATCCGTTGCAGCCCCAGCATGGAGAGCAGACATTTGCGGGAGTCTCAGGCTAGAGGTGAAGAGATGAGGACCCCAGGCCCGGTTGTCAATTGTGCTAACCTTCTCAGCAGCATGGCCCCTCATCCACCCAGCAGATCCCCAGGTTCCTGTAGGGGTTGCAGCCTCCGGGGACAAGCTGTCGCATCAACAAAGAGGGCGGGGAATGAAGACCGTTGTGGAAGGGCGCTCCGTCCGCTATAGCAAAATCAGGACCCTTCATCAGCGAGGGGGCACCACAGCTCAGCCGCCCAGCCCAGGGACGCGGCGCAGGCTGGAGCCCCCTCAAACGTGCGCAGCCCCTCTTCGAGGAAGTCCGGGACCACAGGCTCTGCCAGCCCCCTTTCAGCTCACCGCAGGCAAGCCCCAGCAGCAGAGGCTTTGGCAGGGGCAGGGGGAGCAACGCCAGTCAGCCAGCACCCTCCTACAGCCTTGTAGGCAGGCAGGGCCCTCTTGGAAAGGCCGGCAGGCAAGCACGGACCGACAAAGCCTCACCAGCTTCGGCACTTGAGCCACACCCAGCCTGGGGTTCGCACGCCCCATTCAATCTGCTGTCTCCAGTCCATCTGCTGTCTTGGGCAACGTCTGGGTGCCTTGGTTGGCTAATCAAGTCAGGTGCCGCGTTATGAAGACTTTCTGCTCCAGCAAATCAAGGCATGGGTGGATGGGCCTTGTCGGCAAGATGGAACAACGAGCTGCCATGTTCTACTCAGTCGTCATCTTAACCATGCCCCCCTATCTATGGTTTTAAAGTTGCTTGATTGTAATGCACTGGTTTTTATTAACTATGCAATAAACTTAAACTTGAAACAATCTACCTCACTCCACACCAATCTACCCCACTCTGCTCCAATCTACTCCAATCTGTCCCACTCTACTTCAGTCCAATCCATTCCAATTTACCCCACTGCAATACCCACTTCGACCACAATCTACCCCAATCTAATGTATCAGACCCTATCCCACTCCAATCTACCTCACTCCACTTCACCCAATCTATCCCACTCCAGTCCGATCTAACCCACTCCACCCCACTCCACTCCACTCCACTCCACTCCAATCTACCCTACCCCACTCTACCCCAAACTATCCTATTCCAATCTACTCCATCCAATTTAGCCCACTCCAACCTCCCCTCTCAAATCTACTGCACTCCACTCCACTCTACCCCACTTCACTCTACCCAAGTCTACTCCACTTCAGTCCACTCTAACCCATTCCACCCCACTATAATCTACCCTACCCCACTCCACCCCAAACTACCCTATTCAAATCTACTCCATCCAATATGCCCCACGCCAACATACCCTTCTCAAATCTACTCCACCCCAATTTATTGCACCCAAAACCAATCTAACCCACTCCAATCTACCCCACCGCCTTCCAATCTACTCCACATGAGACCACTCCATCCAACTTCACTCCATTCTACCCCACTCCAAACAGCTCCACTCTACCACACTCCATTTCCTTCTACCCAATTTACCCCGCTCCAATCTACCCTACCCCACTCTACCCCAAACTATCCTTTTCCAATCTACTCCATCCAATCTACCCCACTTCAAACTACCCCACCTCCTTCCAATCTACTCCACATGAGACCACTCCATCCAACTCCACACCAATCTACCCCACTCCAAACAGCTCCGCTGTAGGAAACCGCCTCTCTGTAAAATGTACTAAAATGAAGCACACTATGTAGAGTGCGAGAGATCCCCAAAAGGCAGGTAGAGTTTGAAGATAATACTAACTCTCTGTAGTGTTGGTGCGCAGGTAGGCTTTTTAGAGGGTAGTGCTAAGCATTTGTTGTTCTCACAGAGGCAATAAATGAGACACACACTCAAGAATAAAGTCAAGACCAATTTGTAAAAATAACATTGATTTTCATATAATTTTTAAGACAATAAAGACAGTTCTTTAACCCCTTCGTCGCGGCCGGAATTCTGTGCCTGTGCCGCACATTCCGATCGCGGCGTGGTCATGCCGGCCCCCAGCCATCATCAGCACACGCCCACCGTGATGCATGATGGCCAGGGGCAATCATCAGCATGGAAGGGGTTAAAGACAGCTCTGGGAAAAATACTTTCAGAGTTATGAATTTTCAAAGTTCGATAAATATATCACTTCGATGTGCAATTACGGACTACAAGAGACAATGGGGATGGTGGAATTTCAGGAGAGGGGTTCACCTCGCCTGCCCTGCCCTAAAGGTGGTGTAGGCTAAGTGGGGACCCTCCTCCTCACCTAACTAATTTTCCCACCATTCCTCCCGCCAAAAGTGGAGGAAAGAGGGATTTACCTCAGTCACTATCTGCAGGTTCCTGGGTTGGATTTAAAAGGCGGCATTTCCTTTGAAGCTTCCCACCCAGGAAGGCCATCCTGTCCTGGAGGAGGTGTGAAGCACCTCCCCCCAAAGCAGGCTTTGTTTCTGGTATCAGGAGCGCTGGCTTTCACCCCATGATGTCAGAAACATGTGTGGTGGTGACAGACTGGCGAAAACAAGTCAGGAACCACACCAGTGCTTGCTAGGTTTTCAGGGGATTCTCTAAAAGGGTCTCTTGTCTAAATCCATTATTAAATCCACCACGGGAATCAGTCGGGATTTATAAAGACGAGATGTTTGGTCCCAAACATCTTTTTTTTTTTACAGAATTTTATATAGCGCGAACTTGACCCGAATCGGGTATCAGAGTGCTTTACATAGCACCAGTTACGTTACATGAGGACACACATTCATTTTGATTAGGCACAGGGAGATTGAGTGATGTTCAGCGTCATTGCCGAGACTCGAACCCAGTTTCCTATATTCGGAGTGGACCGCCCTAGCCGTTAGCCCAACCCTCTTTCTTAGAAATCAATGGAGACATCATGGAGCTAGGATACTCGTTTTGACAGGCATCCACCACATCTACTCTTTATGGCGTCCCTGTTCAATTACAACATCCCCAAGTAGGCTGGACATTTATTTATTTATAAAGTTTTATATAGCGCAAACAAGATCCCGAAGGACATCAGAGCACTTTACAATAGGTTGGAAGAGAGGACAAACATGAAATGTACACGGCGATTGTAACAAAAAAAACAATAAATAGTAAACAGTGGTACACGTTTAGAGTATAGTATTATGCAGAAGAGACGATCCGTGACTGTTAGTTGTGCCATGGAGATAGAAACCAAGAACAACCGCCTTACGAGTGCCTCCACCATTGTAGGGGCATATCTGCTCAAGCTGATATGCCCACATACGGGATATAGTGCACCCTGCCTTAGGGCTCAAGGCCTGCAGTAGAGAAGACTTACCTATACCGTATGCAGTGTATGTGGGCATGGCACGCAGGGCTGTGTGCCATGTCGCATCGCAATGGCAGAGTGCTTAGCCTTGGTGAGGGGTCCCTGGGGTGACACAGTCAGTGCTGCAGCCCCAGAAGACCCTCTTCAGTACCCATGCCCTAGGCACCAGGGGTACCATATAATATTAGGAACTTACAGGGGCAACTGAAGTGGTGCCAATCGTGGTACAGTTTTGGGGAACGAGATCTGGCACCTGGTTAGCAGGAACCTAGTGCACTCACAGTACAAAACTACATCAGAGATCAGTGAAAACATGGGGGGCCAACCATGTCAAAAGAGGCACTTTCCCACACTTGCAAACTTGTGTATCCTTATTGGACACTGATAGGGTTTCAGACCAAGCACCAGGTCTCCGAAAATCACAAATGTCCACCAGGGTCGAAGGCCAATTGAATGGTTTCGCAGTCATTTGTCCAAGGTTTGCAGACCTCGGGGGACACAATGTGGGACCCAGCTTCGGTCTTAAAATCAGCTAATTGTTTTCCAATGTTAACATTAGGCAGCTCCTGTGCCAGAGAGAGACAGGATGGTACCAGAGCTCCTTAATGCTTTAGTATTGTTTCACGATGCGGAGAACAAGTCCCTTTAACCTCTAATGGTCCGATTTGTAGCCAGCCAATCAGGGAGCTTCAGGTCGGAGGACCCAACTTTGGGTTTATGTATCCGAAATGGACGACGGGAGAAAAAGCTCCTTAATCCAACCGGATTCAATATATTTTTACATTTGGTCCTCAAGTCCAGATTCACGTCCATTTCGAGGCTAAAGATCCAGCTCGCTTTAATTTAATTGACGAGTGGCTTGATTTGAAGCCCACAAAAAACACACTTTCAAAAGCTCAACTTCACAAACACAACCGATGGATTTGTAGCAAATGAATCAAAGGCCCTTCCATGAGTAACGTTTGTTGTCATTTCGTTCAGCCTTTTTTCTGTAGATCTATTAGTAGCTTTTTCAATGGGAATTAAATGGAAAATGGCACTTGGCACCCACTTGACAGAAAGTAGCCAAGCCAAACCCAAATAGTTTTGTGCAGGTTCACTGCACTGTCCCAAAGTTATTATATGTTCATATATTTATATTACATGGGATTCTGTAATCCCTGTATAAGAGGCAGCCTCATAGGGCCAGATTTACGACTGTAATTTGCGGCCGCAAAGGGGATTTTGGCCCCTTTGCGACCGCAAAATAGGTCTGCCCAATGTACTAACCCTATTTCGCGAGCCGTTAATCGATTAGCGACTCGCAAAATGGGGCTAGCGTCTCCCTATTAGGAAGGGCCGTGCCAAGGGCCTTCCTTCCTAATAACGAGTCTAAAACCTATGTATGAATGTTGTGCGACCGCAATTGCAGTCGCAAAACACTCGCAGTTTAACACCCTTCTCAGAAGGGTGGTAAAGCACTCGCAAACGGGAATGCACATATTTTGTAAGGGCAGGCAGTGGTCCCGGGGAAACTGAAAAGCTTAATTTTCCTTTTTTAAATGCATTCCGTTTTCCTTTAAGGAAAGCGGGCTGCATTTTTTTTAAAAACTGCTTTATTGACAAAGCAGTCCCAGACATGGTGGTCTGCTGACCCCAGCAGGCCACCATCCCCAGTGGGGTCCCAAATTGCGACAGCCTCATTAATATTCATGAGGCATGCAATTTGCGACCCCATTATCGGAGACAATGTTTTACGTTGGGATTTGTGACTCGTAAATTGCGACTCTCAATCGCAATTTGCGAGTCACAAATCCCAATGGTTGTACATCTGGCCCGAATTTCTTTATAATCCGCAACTTGTGACGCAGCAAGTCGCTGATTAAAAAGAAAAGACAACAGAACTCGACTTGTATAAGTTATTACCGTCGAGTTCTGAGGTCAATGCCTGCTGCAAGAGCCAGAAGCCAGAGTGAATGGCAGGTCAGGTCATGAAACACGTTAGAAATGGGGGTCTCTAGTTAGCAATGGCTGGCGCCAATGTCCAAATAGGGACCCTTCTTCCTGAGTCAGGGCAAGTGGCCTACCCCCTTTGACAACCCCTGCTCAACCCTGTGGTAATGTAGCACAAGCAGTTAGGCCTATCTCAGAGGCAGTGTGTGAAGCGTTTATGACCATGCACAATAAGGCAGTAACGACACCACAAAAGGACACAACTCAAGTAGGTATAGAAAAATAATATCTGCATCCAAGGTTTAACTCAAGACTGTCAAAGCATTTTAACAAGCTACAATGCACGTAAACCAGTAGGGACTCAAAAAGGCAATAACGTATTCAGCAGACGTGACACTGACTGAGTACACAGCCGGGGTCTACGCGACCCACTGCGTGCCAGATACCTGCCGTTGAAAGGGGACACAGCACGCAGCTTCTCAATGAAGCGGAGACGGTGACAGGCGGACTCCCAGTGACCACAAGTCTTGGCTGCAGGGGTCCGCAGCGTGCACCCACAGTGATTCGGGCACAGGCGGGCTCTCAGTGGCAGCAGCACGCGGCTCCGGCGGCCCGGGCTGGTGATAGCAATGACTATCGTCTTGCAGCTCTGTGGTGGGCACACAGTGGCAGCAGCTCTCTCTTAGCTGCGGCGGCCCATGAGACGATAGCGACAATCCTTGACAATGGTGAACAAGATTCGGGCACACAACAGCGGCAGCTCTCCCTTAGCTGCGGCGGCCCACAAGACGAATCACGATGATACAAAGTTGGCAAAGGTGTGGGCACTCAGCAGCAGCAGCTCTTTCTTAGCTGCGGCGGCCCACTGGACAGACCACAATGATGTAAAGTTGGCGAAGGTGCAGGCCCTCAGGGGCAGCAGCTCTCTCTTAGCTACGGCAGCCCACAGAATGAAGGATGGTCTCGACCAGCCTGGCACAATGGTGGGCACTCAGTGGCTACAGTTCTCTCTTAGCAGCAGGGGGCCACACCGATTCAGCGAATGTTCTGAAGGTTCAAATTCAGACGGGCTCTGAGCGACGGCAGCTCTCTCTTAGCTGCGGCGGCCCACACGAATTCAGCGAAGGTTCAAGAGGTTCAAATTCAGGCGGGCTCTCAGCGGCAGCAGCTCTCTCTTAGCTGCAGTGGCCCACACAGATTCAGTGAAGGTTCCCAGTCCGCGTTCCTCACAGTAGAACTAGAGGCTCCGGATTGCTCGACGGAGGCCTCACCTGCAAGCAGAATTCCTCGAACAGGAATTCCGACAGCTGACGGGATGAAGTCTAATGTCACTGTGACTTCAGCAGGAAGCGCTCTCGTTTCAGGCCCTCAGGTAGTTTCTTCCGCAAGCTTGGTGAAAGTTTCAAAAGTCCTTTCCTCTGTTCACTCGGAAGAGTTTTGTCTTGACATCCAGAAGGAAAACACCTGGACAAGGTTCCAGCGCAGCGTTTTATACCTAAAAAGTCTTTGTTCTCTAAAGCCACAAATCACTCAATCCAGTCAGAATAAGTATGGTGGGGTCAGGGAGCACTTGGTTTACGAGGCGACATCCTGCCCTTTCAGAATGCGGGTGTCTGCTATCAGACGCCTAGTGGGGGGGTGGAGCCATCATTCACCTTGCCAGGCACGGCCTTGCTCAGATTAAAGAGTCACCCCTCCCCCGTGCTCTGAATACCGATCTCTCGCTCCAGCCAGGTCTGACCCAGCTGGCCCTGCTGCTCCAAAACCAGACGGCCAATAGACATACTAGCAAAGCCTACAGGAAAGATCAGGCAAGAAAATACAGCGCTCCAGAAGAGCCATTTTCGAACTTGGAATATATAAATGGTTCTTACTAAAAGGTGTATCTCAATGTCCTGAGCATAGACATATCAAACTTGAAGTTACTATCAGGTTCTGAGGGTTGGATAGGATTATAGAAGGTAATCGTCAACCTGCCCATTCTGGCCAATGAGAACAGATAGCCTCACGATAGTAACAGTGAAATGGAAGGTAACTCGCTATTAGAACGTGCTATACAGACCTAGGCATTATGGTTATCCTACTTCATACAGTCATCTTTACAAGGAGAGCATTCGTGCTGTGGCACTGATTAGCAGTGGCACGGCGCCCAGTGCATCTAAATCCAGCCAACATAAAAGATACCTGGGACCCAGTGGCCCCAAACCTGACCTGTCCCTCCAGTGGTCCAACAAAGAGACCCAGCCTCCAGCTGTAGGCAGCCAGAGGTTGACCCTGAGAGCACAGTGCAACTCAGGAAAGAAAGGCATACATGGTGGATAGTGATTGGAGGAAGCTGAGCCCAACATTAGTGGAGCCTCACTTCAGTACTCCATCCCAGCACCAGCCTTTTACTTTGCCAAAGCACACCACAGGCAGAGATTCCCTATGGTGGAGACCCTCTGATACCCTTAGGGTGAGGGGTTGCTTAGTGGACCATGAAACAGGGGGTAACCATGCTAGTGCAGGTACTTCCTTATATGGCCACTTAGGCAATAAAGGCTTACCTGGACAAGGATAGCCTTATCTTCTTTCGTTTGGGGGGGGGGGGGGTTGTGTAGGAAGGTGGATATCTGACTATATGGTTACCCCAACTTTTTGCCTAGTGTTTTGCTGGTTTTCAACTTAGTTTGTCTGGGATCCTGCTATTCAGGGCCCCAGGCTATCTGCTCTCCCTAAAAAATGGACTCCATGTACTTTAGGTACATACCAGATTGTTTACTGGGTCACCCTTGTGAGCCCCTGTATAGTGTACCATAGGTACCCAGGGCATAGAAGCATCCAAGGCCTACCAGGGGCTGCAGCATGTATTATGCCACCCCTGGCTGGCCCTACAAACTGACACCACAGGCTGATCACTCGGCTTGGGTAAGGTGGTGTAATCGCCCATTACTTAGATATGTGTCTATATATTAGGTAGATATAGATATACTATATGCACCTATAAGTCACTCCTAAGGCAGGCCTTATCGATCCTGGAGGCAGAGTGCTTGGTTTTACGTGAGAGGGTGCCCTAGCATGAGCTGAGCCCCTCTGCAGCTTTCAGAACCATCTCCTTATAGCTGTTCTATGATATAGCCATACCAAAAAACAGAACCTCAGCATCACAAAATGGATGCTGCTGCCACAGACACGAGTCTGACCTCCTGCTGCTGGACGAAACTCCGGCAGGGGAGGCCTGGACAATAGGTTTCCTGTCAAGGGAGGTGCTTGCACCTCCCCAGACAGCGTTTTGTGTATTGGGGCAGGGAGGGCTGCATCAGCAGATGCTTTTGCAGACACTGCCTGGGGCACACAAGGTGCTCCAAGCATAGCCCGGTTAAAACCAGTTGCTGGGGGACTCCAGCCCTGCTCTGGCACGAAACTGGACAAAGGGAAAGAAGTGTAACCACCCCCTTCCCAGGTCCACCCATAGGAGGAACCTAGCAGGTAATCCAGACCCTTAACTCAGTATAAGTATAGGAGCTGTGTCCCCAGGACCTTAGATTATCCTGGAACGAAACTTTGATACAGAACTCTCTGACCTTCGACATTCTATTCTGACTAGAAGACTGAAGGCATCTTCCATGTGGTCAAGGAGTGACCACCCTGTGCAAACAGGCACCACCAGTAACTTGCCGGTCTGCTTTGTCGATGCTCTGGCTGGAACACAAAGACTCAGCGACACCGGACACAGACTTCCATACTTCTCTGACTCCGACCCAGATCCACAGAAAAGCTGAGACCTGTGGCGGACACGAGAGACGTGGGACAGGACACCCTGGACATCTTGCATTTTGCTAACTGCATCGGTTTCTGAGGTAACTCGAAGTTGTGCATTGGGGTACGAGAAGCCCCAGACCTGAGCATCATTTGCACCGAAGCTCAGCCCTCCACGAGTGCCGCGTGGGCCCTGCTCTTGCATTTCAGCTCAACAGGTCTTCCCGGTTCCTAGTCCGTTGGCTAGTGAGCCCCCTGAAGACTTTCTTTTGAAACCAAACTGCTTTCCTGGTTGCTCCAGGCTTGCTCCAGCTTCCCTGCAAAGGAGAAGCTCCCCAGACCTTGCTGGTCTGCACCGAAGCCGATCTTCACATCCTGCGTGGGTTACGTTTGCCATGGCTTGTTGGGTCCAATCCGGATACTGACGCCGCAGTCAACTAGAACCTTCATGGGTCAGCTCGAATCCAGCTCCTGGTCATCGTCGACACCTCCTGGTCCTAGTGGCTGCAGAGACAAGCTTCACCTCTTCACCTGAGATCATTGCGACATCGCCTGGTTCCTTCCTGGTACCTTCCTGGTCACTGGCTAGTGACCCAGACTCTGTCCCCTCTGCTTTCAGGTTCTTCAGATCTTTGATCCACCCTTGGATCCACCCGGACACTTTTCCTCTGGTCGCCTGCAGCACTTCTTTGCAGATCTCCATAGAAAACATCGACGAAACCCGACACCAAAAGGCACCTATGCACCCGGCTTCCCTGGGTGAGGTAACACGAGTACTTCGGTGCTCCAGTGGGTCTTGACTCTCGAAGTGTCTTAGTCTAAAGGGGTTTTGTCATAGTCCATCCGGAAGTGCCCTTAAATAGTAACTTTGTAACTTTTAAGTTTCCCATTATAAGTCAATGGTAACTCGCGACTGTGTTTAGACATTGCCCGCATGTCCCGTGGGTCTCCTACTTCCTAACCTTTGGTTGTTTAGTGTAGCCCCAGCGATTCCCTAGGCCCTAGGTCTACTTACTATTTCTGTCGTGGTTCTTATACCACTATTTTAGTATATGGTTTTAGACGACCCTAGGGCCCGCTCGAATCCAGCTCCTGGTCATCGTCGACACCTCCTGGTCCTAGTGGCTGCAGAGACAAGCTTCACCTCTTCACCTGAGATCATTGCGACATCGCCTGGTTCCTTCCTGGTACCTTCCTGGTCACTGGCTAGTGACCCAGACTCTGTCCCCTCTGCTTTCAGGTTCTTCAGATCTTTGATCCACCCTTGGATCCACCCGGACACTTTTCCTCTGGTCGCCTGCAGCACTTCTTTGCAGATCTCCATAGAAAACATCGACGAAACCCGACACCAAAAGGCACCTATGCACCTATGCACCCGGCTTCCCTGGGTGAGGTAACACGAGTACTTCGGTGCTCCAGTGGGTCTTGACTCTCGAAGTGTCTTAGTCTAAAGGGGTTTTGTCATAGTCCATTTGGAAGTGCCCTTAAATAGTAACTTTGTAACTTTTAAGTTTCCCATTATAAGTCAATGGTAACTCGCGACTGTGTTTAGACATTGCCCGCATGTCCCGTGGGTCTCCTACTTCCTAACCTTTGGTTGTTTAGTGTAGCCCCAGCGATTCCCTAGGCCCTAGGTCTACTTTCTATTTCTGTCGTGGTTCTTATACCACTATTTTAGTATATGGTTTTAGACGACCCTAGGGCAAAACTGTATTTGTGCAACTTATCGTATGCTAATTAAGTAACTTGTGATGTACTTTTACCTCTGAACTCATAAAGAGTGCAGAGGGGTTGTGTTTAGAATACATACATATATATTTGATATATACCTTGTGTGGTGTCCTTTCATTTGGTATTCAAGGGATTATAATTGGTAAAACAGCTTGCTTCACATGCTCTCGTAAGTCTTAGCCTATGACTGCTGGTCCATGCTACCACTAGGATAGCTTGTCTAGAAGGTTGACTTTACACCCACCATCAATAAGGGTCGATTAGACTGGTGCAAGGTGCCCACTAGAACTGGTGGACATCATATGCCAGGCTAACTTCTCACACCACGTCTAACAAAACATAATTGAAGCAGCTGTTTAAACCAACAACTGGAACTTTGATTTTCTTTCTTCTGCTCAATTTTGCTAGCTTACTGTGACAAGCAGAGAGAACATGCCTATTTATTTAACTCCTTAAATAGAGGAAAGGTGGAATCGTGGAATCTTTCTGCATGTTTCTACATGTTCCGAGATTTTTATTGAACTGTTTCTAATATCCTACAGGTTTTTGATGTGTTTAATTCAGTACTAGAGGCTTTATTTTTATTCTTCATGTTTGCAAACATGTTTGCTCTTTCATGCGAAAGAGCGAGGCAACAAGGTTTTAAGTGGTTTGTGGGAAAGGTGATGGTGTGAACATGTATAATATGAGATAAAGTACCACCTGGCACACATTATAAGATTACTGCAAGTCACCTCAGGGTCCCATAACCTTATAAAGTAACTCTACCTTCCCCTCGTTCCTCTATATAGTTATGGAACTCCTCGCTGACTTGCAATATCCTTATAATGTGTGGCCGGAGGTACTTTATTCCTAATATATTTTCACTGAATAAGGTTAAAGTGAAATTTTAGTTGGTTTTGTTATAACACCTTAATGGATCTTTAAAAAAACCAACAAGAAAATTTGCTTAAAAAACAAGGGTAAAGTGCATTTATAGTAAAAACTTAAAACTGATCAAACCACTGCAATATGCAAGCTATAGTTAGAACCACAATCCATAACTCGCACTACGGGTGTGCGAACCCTAACTCAGCATTTTACATGAGATGTTGCGATGACATTTTACATAGTTAAAGAGTTTGCTAAAGCAGGATGCTGCTGCTGTAGGGAGATCATGGCTACTTTTATCTTCCCTTAAAACCATTCGTAGCACACTGGGGACTGAGCTAGAAGGCGGGTGGGTGAACTCACAATTCACATAACAAATCATTTTGTGTATCTGTCTACCATGAGGTGGTGTGCACCCCAGGAGAACCCTGCAGTGACAACAACATCCCTGGTCGTACAGGCTGTTGAGGCCGAATATAGACTAGGATTTTTATAACAGGAACTGGAGACGACTGTGTCTTACCCAATGTAACTGTGCAACAGGAAACACTTCCCTCTGTGGACTGTGCATGTCTGCTATTCTCAATGAACACCACATCACTTGCATCCGACTATTACGTTTGATTCCGGCCAGTAACTCTTCCCATGAATAGCTCTATTTCCAGTTCCTCAGCCTGGAATGGGGACGGACAAGGAAGGACGAGAGCTACTGGCCTACTTCTCTCATGCAGAGTCCCATAACCAGGCCTGTTCCTGCACAGGAAGGATGCAGTCCTGTGTGGAAACAGAGGCGGAGAGTGCAGGGAAACATCTGCACCCTGTGTACTCATACTCTGAAGGTCAGTATCGCTCAGTGGGTTCCATCAAAACCATATTAATCCCCTCGGAGTCTTTCTAAAATCTGCACATATGCATTTTGAAGAGGTTACCTGTGTTAGTATGCACTCTGAGTTTCTATGTATAGCGAAACACATACCTGGGGTGGCTTTGGACGGCAATAAATGGGACTGTGTTGGTCCTGTGTCCATTGAGTCTGAGGGGGCGTCTTCATCTGCAGTAATTGTGTCCAGTTCTAGGCATGATGGAGGCACAGGCTGACCCCGCTCTTCAGGACAGAGCAGTTCTGCCATGCAGTTCTGAGGTTGATGCTGTGATTCAGGGTGCAGTGGTTCGAGTATGTAGTTCTGATCTGAGCCCTCTGCATCAGTACAGGCTGGTTCTAGCTTGCAGTTCTGATATGAATCCTGCTCCTCCGGGTGTAGTGGTTCCACCGTGTTGTTCTGATCTGAACCCGGTGCATCTGCACAGGTCTGTTCTAGATTGTCATTTTGATCTGGTTCCTGTGCTTCAGGGCGCATAGATTCCAGCGCGTAGTTCACGTTTGGATCCTGCGCATAAGGAAGTTCCTGCTGACAGCATAGGTGTTGCTGGAGGCACTGGGTTTGTTGTGACCCCAACTCATCAAAGGACAACAGCCCAGACTCTAAGTGTTCGTGTGATGACATCCCATCAGGTGACACGGGTTGTAGGCTGTGGTTCTCCTGTGGATCTTGGAAATCAAAACACATCAATTCTTCCTCCAAGGGATCATCAGGTCCGTTCCCATCTGCTAGCGCGGGTTGTATAGGGTGGTTTTGCTGTGGTTCGTGTCCTTCAGGAAATAGTGGGTGTGGGCAGAGGTTCTGTTGCTGATCCCAGCTATTATCAGACAATGGGGATGGTTCTTGCTTCAGGGGCTCATCAGGTTCCCTCTTTTCGGGGAACGCCAATTGTATGCTGTGGTCTTGCTCTGGTCTCTGTCCATCAACAAATTCCGAGTGAAGACACCGCTTTGCCTCCAGTGATCTGCCTGGAGGATCTGTCTGAGGGCACCTGGATAAAGTACAATCCTGCTGTACTCCATTTCCATCTGGAAAACCAGTTTGTATGCACCAGTCTTGCTTCAACTCATGTACATCTGGAAAACCAGGCTGCATGCACTCGACCGGCTGCAACTCGTTTACATCTGGAAACCCAGGCTGCACGCACTGGCCCTGCTGTGGGTCACATCGATGTAGAAACATTGGCTGTAGACAAAGGTTTGGCTCCTCTGGACGCCCTTGAACATTTGTCGGAGAAGAGAGCGTACAGTCCTGCTTTGGTGCATGCCCATCAGAGAACACCTGCTGAAGGCACAAGCTCGGTCCACCTGGCCTGTCCAGCTGAGGTGTCGCAGGAGACCGGCTAACAGCACATTCTCTAATGCTCGCAAGACAGACCATCTCCAAAGACACTGCACCATTATCTAGGGAACCTCGATCCTTTTCTATCCAGATTTTCTTAATCAGCCCAGCGACTCTAGAAGGCACATCCTCCACAGTATTCATCAAGTTATCCAGTTTGGCTTCCAACTCCTCCAACATGGATAAAAGGATAATGTGGGGCAGGTCATCCGAAAGCGATTTCAGGTTCTGGTCCCTCTGAGTATCATTTTGCGATCTTGAAGCTGAGGCGTCATGAAGAGGTAATGATGGGACTGTGGCTCTTACGGATTCATGTGAACACTGCTCTTTCGCTTTCTTTCCTGGAGCCCGTCTTCTCCCCATTCTGGTAAATTGATGTTCAAGTCTCAAGTGTCTTCAGAGGAGAGGAAAAAAGAAAAGACAACACGTTATCACAGAACAACTATGTCAAAATACTCCTTCGTGTCTCAACAACCCCAGTGTGATCAGAGGAAATTGCGAATTTCTAAAACCAGAAAAAAATTCAATCATTAAAATTTAACAATATCCATAACATAGTTCATATATTATGAAAGGCACTAATTTGACATTTGTTTTCAACGTATGTCTGTTCCTTGGTCTGCTCAAATTGCACACTTTTATGAAAAAAAATATAATACTGTAACAGCCTTGCAGCAATGAAAGGTTTGTTGTACCCTGGCAGACAAGACTGCACTATCATTCTCACTTGCATTGTACAGCTCTCTTTTGCTATATTCAGTTCAGTGACTGAAGCCCGCGCCAACATACCAAACCTCTACAGGATCTGATCTACAAAATGCTCGTTATGTTATTGCATATGTAGAGCGTATGCTCAATCTGAGGTTTCTTGGATCTAAAACCGAAATACATAAAAGTGGAGACAACGAATCAGACCAGGAAAGAATGTAGGATGAGTAGGCTTGTATTTTTTTGAGATTTCTGGAAAAACACTTGGAGTTTGATTCAAATGGATTTCGCCGGGAGAGAGATCCGAAGGGAAGGAGCTTGTACCAAAGCTGCATCCACCTGATCTGATCTTCTGTAATTTCGGAATAGACAGTAAATTCAAGTGAGGAGATCTCTGGTTTTGTACGGGTGTATGTATTTCCACCTGGTCTGCAATGAAGTGAGGGGCTAGACCTCTCAACCCTTTAGGGCTGAGGCAGAGGGTCTCGGAGTGGATTTGTTATTTCAATATAGGTGTGGCGCGTGCCCACCTCTGAAGATGATGTAGTAAACAAGCTGCGTCGCTGTGAATTACTTGTAGTCTATGAATGGTGAAATTGGGTATTCTTACATATACTCGGTTGGCATAATGCGAATTAGATAGGACTGTGTCCACCACTATTGTTTTTCTTGCCTAAAGTGAGAGAAGGGGGGTTATTTTCTCAAGTAGTTTCAGCACAAATCTGCATGTACATCCTACTGCTCCAGCCTGCTGGATCTTGCTAAGATTACTATTGATTATCACTCGGAGGCTTTTAGCTGTGGGTTTAGGCTCCGGTAACAATCTCATTTTTGTTGGAGAGTAAAGTTGGCTCCAAACGTTGGTCTTATTCTTTCAAATTACAATCTCAGTTTTGTCAATATTCAGTTTTAGCGGATTCAACCTCATCAAGTAATCATCAAATTGCATCATATTTTGAACCTGGAGTGGTGAGGCTGACATTCCATTGATAAGAATTATCTGAGAGCTGATGTATTTATAAAGCCTGGAATCACTTGAAGACAGTTCTCTGACCAATAGTTTTTGCAGGTTAAGGGGACAGAGATATTGCCCTATAATTCCTGGTTATATCCGGGACTTCTCCCTGGTTTTTCAGTAACGTGAGCTCTACAGCATTTTGAAACACGCTTGGAACGATCCGTTGAGCTGCTGAATTGATGAAAACGCTCTGCTCAAGACCTGGGTTTTCAACGGATAAACAGCACCCTCAGCGCCCAGATACCCTTGGGGTGCGCCTTATAAATACTGATTGATTGATTCTTGAGATCAGAGATTCTATGACTGCTGGAGGGCAAGGGTCAGTTGGTGACCCGCCAATGACCTTGATCATAAATTCATGGAGATAGTTTATTTCTTCAAACGAGGATAAGGTGGTTCAGTTCTTTCTGAGTTAACTTTAATTACTGCTGCTGCGTATGTGTAGCAGGGGGACCAGACTCATAGAAACCCCCCCCCCCAACAACTGAATGGTGGGTCACTGACTCTACAAATCACCCCTCTCTTCACTTACCCCAGAGCGAGGGGAACACGGACGCAGAACCGCTCTGGAAAACCCAAAGCTACACGGAAGGAGACGGCTCCTTTAACTGGGCATACTAAGAGTTCGAAGCCCCGCCCCTGGATGACGCAGGCCCAACCGGGTTGGACAAAAAGGAAGAAGGACGAGACTCGGGGTGTGAGGACACCGAGGAAGAAGTTTGTGTGGTGTTTGGGGAACGAGAGAGGAGCGGAGAGGGAGCTGATCGAGAAACAGAGACCAGAGTGAGAAGAGCGGGAGGAGTTGAGGCACCAGGAGGCCACCGTCCTCACGAGTCGCCCAGCCACACTCCCGGAGGGGTGTGGCTCAGTCAGGTACGGCAGCGTGTGTCGAGCTGGGTGGGGAGGCGAGGAGACTTCGCTAACAGCTAGTTTGTTTGTTTGAAGAACCAGCGCCTGTGGGCCACTAATTGTAAATACTGCGCGTCACTCCCTTTGAATTCTCCCCCCTACCTATATCACACTTTCCTCAATGTCATTCACCGACGTCCATTGTGTAAAGACCCATTGTATTTACATTTGAACAGCGGGGATCCCTCACTCCTTGGTTCCCCCCCTTGGGCATTGTACATAGGGGACTGTTGCCCGACTGCCCCTTATCCTTTCTCTCCTGCGTGTCCTACGGTGGAGAAACCCAGACAAACCAGACGGGAGTGGGCCCCACGAGGAAAATATCTTCTGGAGAAGACCCCCGGGTACAGCTGCAACAACGGACCCAGCTAGAATTTCCCGGGAACGGCTTCTTTCAAAGAAAAAGAAAACCTTTATAAAAATAAAGCCATATTTACCCTGGTCCAGTCTCCGGTCCCTTCCTACTACCCCGCCACAACTGGTATCAGAAGTGGGATCTCCCCCTTCCATCCCGTCACCTGAGATGGATCAACTCATTCAACACTTAATAAAGGGACAGGAGAAGCTGGAATGGGCCATTGAGCGCCAAATGTCTTCGGCCCAAGCTGACAGAGAAGTGTTCAAAAATGCCATGGCTGCCCAGATAGAACGAATACAAAAGGCAATACAAGAATCAGGTAGAGCGACGGTCTCCCCTGCCCCACCCGTCAGGCATGGCATTACAGAAGTACGTGGCAGGAGATGATCCTGATGCCTTTCATCAATTTCGAAAGAGCCGCGAGGGCCTGTGGATGGCCCGAAGATAAATGGCCCTTTTTCTTCGCCCCTTTGTTGTCAGGAGCTGCCCAGGGGGCATACCAAGTAGCAAACCCTACCGGGGACACACCCTACAAAGACATAAAAACCATAATACTGGACCACCTCGGGCTAGACGAGGAAGCCTATAGAGTCCGGTTCAGGAAAGAGAAGGGGGTACAGGGAGAAAACCCCAAGACCCTGTTTTTTAGGCTAAAAGCTGCAGCCGACACATGGCTACGACCAGAAAGAAGAAGCAAGGAGGAAATCATGGAAAGTATATATTTGAAGCAATTCATGGAAGCACTCCCATATGGAACACAAAGGTGGCTGAGACAACATTCCGGATTAACACCAGCCCAAGCCATCGAAATGGCCACCAATTATTCCAGGGCCCAACCCCGAATTCTTCCCTGGGACGCTGAAAAGACATCGAAAACTTCACAGGCACCAAAGATAGAAAAAAAAAACGGGGCTGGAGCCCTTAGACCCAGACCCATCAAGATGGAAATTCCTCTAATGAAAGGATCACAATGTTTTGATTGTGGGGAATGGGGCCATATTGCACGCCTCTGCCCCAGGAGAAAAGCACCCGAAGTACCCATGGAGGTGGGATACGTCCAGAGAGCCGCGATGTACACCGCAGAGATGGGCCATCATTTTAAGTACTAGTCACTATCAATTGTATAAGTAGAAGGGCTCTGCTCGACTCAGGGTGCCGGCAATCAGTAGTACAAAAAGCACTAGAACCTCACCCAACATATTCACCTTTCAACTCATGATAAAGGGCATAGCCTAGATCAAATTTGGTCTCAAAACAGTTCCCTGGCTATTAAGTCCATCACGCCCTGCATTTGGTCGGATCATTTTCTGATCAACTTCACTATGACCACTGAAAGAAGTAGAAAGCCCCTGCCCCAGCTAGGAGGTAAAACTAGAATTTGGAAGAATGTTGATATCCCCGCTTTTATTGGATCCTTAACCTCCTCCCTTCCCTCACTTGATCAGGGCATCGAAGAAATGGAAGAAGCCTTTTCAGGGTGGCTACTCCAGGCAGCTGATGCTCATGCCCCATGTACCAACTTTCCCCGCTCTCGCCCCAACGACGCTCACAGGTGGTTTACACCTCTTTTGAAAACCCTTAAACTCGAAGTCCGTCATTTGGAGCGAAAGTGGCGAACAGCCTATTCAGAACAAGATAGGGCTAACTATTGTAAGGCGCGTAAGGACTACCAAAAGCTTATTCTGAAACACAAAACCGACTACTTTTCGGAAAAAATTCTCAAGGCTCATAACAAATCTAGAGAATTGTTCAATATTGTGGAAAATCTCAGCACCAGTGACAGAACCTCTCTTCCGATGGTCCCCACCCAGGAGCTCTGCAACTCACTAAACTCTTTCTTCTTCGATAAAATCTGTACCATTAAACAAAGTATCCCTACCACTCAGTCACCTCTTCTTTTCGCAGACACCTTTCATAATTCTGCTACCCTGGACTCCTATCCCCCTATTGAAAGTGCCAACTTATCCAAACTCCTTACAAAGGTCAAATCCGGCTCCCCTGATGACATCTGCCCCCCTCACATTCTGAAAGAAGTGGGTACCAGCCTCCCCGGGGGCTTACTTTCCATGCTGAACGGATCGCTTACACAGCGTAAAGTCCCAAACAACTTTAAAAAAGCCCTCCTCATCCCCCTTATAAAAAAGGCAGGAGCCAACCCGCTAGATCCGCTCAATTACAGACCAATATCTCTGCTGCCATACTGTGCCAAACTTCTGGAGTCTCACGTCTGTGACAGCATCTCTACATTTCTGGAAAAATCAGAGTATCTTGCACCTAATCAGGCTGGCTTCCGTCCTTGCCATTCTACTGAGGCGGTCATTCTTTCGGTGCAGAATACTCTGAGGCGGAACGCGGACGAAGGGATCCATCAGGCTCTGGTGCTACTGGACCTCTCTGCTGCGTTCGACACGGTCGACTATACCATCTTGGTCGACCGTGTCGAGCAGGCAGGCCTCAGGGGCCCTGCGCTGAGCTGGATCCGTTCATTCATCACTGACCGAACTCAATCGGTCAGACTGGGCTCCTTCACGGCTCCTACTATATCCACCATCTGTGGAGTACCTCAAGGCTCCTCGTTATCTCCCCTGCTTTTTAATTTGTACCTACGCCCTCTTTTATACTCCCTCAGGAATGCAAAGGTAACCATCTTCAACTATGCTGATGATTTGCAGCTCATCTTTCCTTTGAACACCAAGGACACTGTGGTAGAATTTCAAAACACCATGTCCCACATTCTGAGTTGGATGAGCTGCAATCATTTGAAACTTAACCCAGGCAAGACCGAACTGGTCTTGCCTGGACAGAGTACACTCAGTTGGAATCCCAGCTTCTGGCCCTCCTGCATGGGCGCCCCCCCATCTAAGTCATCCTCGGTCAAGAGCCTAGGCATCTTTATCAGCGAGGATCTCTCCCTAAAAAAACAGGTTGGAGCTGTTGTGTCTTCCAGCTTTTTTCAGTTGAAGAAAATTAAAAAAAATTGCCTGTTTCTTCTCCTCAGCTGCCCTCACTCAGATCGTCATCTCCCTGGTCCTGTCCAGATTGGACTTTTCCAACAGTCTCTACCTTGGGCTCCAAACTGGAGAGCTTAAACGCCTCCAGCTGGTTCAGAACCAGGCAGCCAGACTTCTTTTGAACATCCCTAGGAGACAATCAGTCAGACTTGGCCTGAAACAGCTACACTGGTTGCCGGTTGAGCAACGTGTGGCCTTCAAAGCCGGGTGCATCCTATTCAAGTCTTTACATGACATTGGCCCCCTATTCATTAGAGACTTATTTAAAAGATACAGCCCTTCCCGCAACCTCCGGTCCACCCATAAATCCCTCCTGACTGTTCCTCCGTTTAAGAGGAAGCGTCTCGGAGGCAGCTGCTTTGACCACCTTGCAGCTGCCTTCTGGAACTCTCTTCCCCTTCACCTAAAACTGAGTGACAATATCCTCAGCTTTAGACATTCCCTGAAGACCTGGCTCTTCTCTCAGGCACATCACTGAGCTGCTTCATCTCCACTAATTGACTGTCGCGCCTTGTTCCTTCCTACAGCGCCATGAAGCCTCCGGGCGTACGAGCGCTCAATAAATGCTGATTAACATTAACATTAACATTAACTAGTACTTCCAGAACAGGTTCTCCCAGACAAGCTAGTACACATCAGATGTGTTCATGGTGATGTGAAGCCTTATCCCCTAGCACAAGTAACCCTCCATCCCATGGGAAGGCCCCCCTGTACGGTGAAGGTAGGAGTAATAGATTCCTTACCCGAGGACCTGATCATAGGGGTTGATAATCCCGATTTTTTGTCCCCATTTCAAACAGAGGTAAGGGAGGTCACAAAAGTAAAGGAGAGCCTAGCCCCGGCCCTGAATGCTTCAGAACACTGGGTATTAGATCGCAACTTTAGATTTGCACAAGCTAACGATGCCACCCTATTTAACGCCCTGGAAATGGCCCCTATAGCCCAGACCAACCCCAATACACCGTTCCCAAAGTTCATCATAGAGAACAACTTATTGTATAGGGAGGGAAAAGCTGGTGAACCCCGCCAGTTACTGGTACCAAAGGCCTTCAGGGAGCAAATCCTCTTCTATGCCCATACCCACTTAACGGCAGTACATACGGGATCGGAAAAAAACCTACAGAGTATTTTAAAAAGGTTTTACTGGCCAGGCATTTATAAGGAGGCCTCTGAATACTGTAAAACATGCGAGGTTTGTCAAAAAAGGAATCTCTGTAAACCCCCAGCAGTACCTTTACAGCCCCTTCCCATCATAGGGACTCCTTTTGAAAGAGTGGGTATGGACATTATTGGGCCCCTTCCCAGGACAGCCAAGGGCAACACATACGCGTTGGTAATAGCTGACTACATCACGCGCTTTCCTGAGGCCTTTGCGCTGCGTGCCCCTACAACAAAGAACATAGCTGAGAAATTCTTAGAACTATTCTCGAGAGAGGGGTTCCCCAAGGAAATACTAACCGACCAGGGAACCCCATTCGTGTCTCGACTCATGAGAGAAGTGTGCAAACTGTTAAACCTAAAACAGATACGAACCTCGGCATACCATCCCCAGACCGACGGTCTGGTGGAAAGGTATAATCGCTGCCTAAAAACTACCTTAGAAAACAAAGATTGGGATCTACTTTTGCCTTTGGCCCTTTATGTACTCAGAGCGCAGACTCAAAGTAGTACAGGGTATTCCGCTTTTGAAATGCTGTACGGGCGACAGCCCTGATCTCTACTAGAGATAACAAAAGAAGCTTGGGAAAGGGACGAACAAAGGTTGATATTGGACTACACGCAACAGTTAAAGAGCAAGTTGGGAAAATTGAGAGACTTCGCTTATTCAAACATCGAGAAAAGCCAACAGCGGCAAAAACAATATTATGACCGTGGAAAGAAATAGAGAAGACTGTCAGTAGGTGATTGGGCTTTGGTTCTTTTACCATCATCGACCAGAAAGTTCCAGAGCGAATGTATGGGACCCTACCCGGTCATAGTAACATTGGGCAATACCACCTACCGGTTACAAATCTCCCCTTGGAGAAAACAATGTTTTCACATAAATCTCCTAAAAAAAATGGGTGGGTCCAGTATCAAAGACTTCCCAGTTTGGATTACCCGTCACAACCAGTACCTCTACGTTAGGACAGTTACCGTTGGAATGGAAACTCACAGCAGTAAAGCCGCTTCAGAAGAAACAACTAGCAGACCCAACAACTCTTTTGAATCTATGGCCCATTTCACTTCTCCCGGTACTATGTAAGCTAGTGGAAACATTGGTTAACAGGCAGCTTACCACGTTTCTGGAGGACAATAATATATTACATACTAATCAGTCGGGCTTTAGAGCCCAGCACTCAACAGAGTCCGCCCTCCTGTTTACGGCAGAAACCCTACGGGCTGCCATGGATCAGGGCAAGAAGGCTGTCTTGATTTTATTAGATTTATCCGCTGCCTTTGATACGGTTTCACATGCTATCCTTATAGATCGCCTAGCAACATCTGGCATAGCAGGAATCGTATTGGAGTGCTTTAAGAACTTTCTGAAACATAGACGTCAAGTGACTACCCTAGGACAGTTCTGTTCAGAAGAAAAAGCTCTGAAGACAGGGGTGCCTCAGGGCTCTAGTATGAGCCCAACGCTTTTTAATCTCTACATGGTCCCCCTGATCAAATTAATTTCGTCCTTTAAGATCAGTACCATCTCTTATGCGGACGATACGCAGCTGATCCTAGTCCTGGACAATGACATGATGAATGCTGATAAAAATCTTTAAAACTGTCTCTCAACCACCTTCGAATGGATGAGAAACAATCACCTGAAATGTAATTCGGGTAAAACAGAAATCCTGCCGTTTGGACAACAAAATCTGTTTGTCCCCAAACAATGGTGGCCTGAGGATGCTGAAGCACCCCCTAACACAATTAGTGCTGCCCGTAATTTGGGAATTAACCTTTTCGGTGCTCATGACGAGCTCAGCTCGTCATGAGCCACGGCTCTCCGGTGCTCATGACGAGCTCAGCTTGTCATGGCCCGTGGAACGCTCAGGTGCGGGGAGAATTCCCCTGCTGTGCTGAGCGTTCCACGGGAGCCAATGCACCTGTGACGAGCTGAGCTCGTCATGAGCACAGGAGCGCCGTAGCTCATGACGAGCTCAGCTTGTCATGAGCATGGGAGTGCTGTGCGCGCCCTTCTCCCCCCAGCACAGTTGGGGAATATCCCCCACAGCGATGGGGTTAAGTTCGATGACACTCTGTCCTTCAAACAACAGGCGTTGGCTGTGGCAGGCACCTGTTTTAACATCATAAAGGGATTGAGAAAATTCTTTGACCTTCTCCCTCTGGCAGCAAGACGAACGGTGGTGGTTGCATTAATGACATCGAGATTGGACTATTGCAACAGCCTATATGCGGGATCGATTAAAGCAGTCCTACACAGGCTGCAGATGGTCCAGCATGCAGCCGCCCGCTTAGTGCTTAGATGGCCCAGGAAGTCCTCTGCCTCGGCAGCGTTGGATGCTCTCCATTGGCTACCTATTCAAAGCGCATCTTGTTTAAAATACTAGTCATCACCTTTAGGGCCTTTTATTCTCAAGGCCCTAAATATCTCCAGAAAGGTTTCAGTCGCTAGTGTCCATCACGAAACCTCAGATCCTCAAACGCCAATCAGCTTACCATTCCCAAGTTTTGGCTTGCTACCAAGGGAGGGAAATCCTTGGCAGTGATTGGGTCCAGGGCCTGGAACAAACTCCCCTCCCAACTACGTCAAATCCTTTCTGAAACACGTTTCAGAAAATTACTTAAGACCTGGATATATAGTCTTACGGACACAGCGTGCAAAGCGTTAGTGTGAGTGTTGGACCCCACGGACAAGTGCAGTTTTTGATCTTTCTCATCTGTTCTGGTGTTGGACTTGGCCCTTCCTGCTGGGTCATCCCTAAACTTTTTGCCTTTTTCCTCCTATATTTCCTCTGACCTGTTTGTGTTGGTTTAGGACTCTGGGCACTTTACCACTCCTGACCAGTGCTAAAGTGCATATGCTCTCCCTGTTGTAAATTGTTACATTGATTGATGTCCATGTTTGGCTTATTTGGTTTACTGTCAGTCCCTAGTCAAGTGCACCAGCAGTGCCAGGGCTTGTAAATACAAATGCCGCTAGTGGGCTTGCAGCACTGGTTGTGCCACCCACAGAAGCGGCCTAGCAAAATGTGTCTGAGGTCTGCCATTGCAGAACCTGCGTGCAGTCTGGTACTGTCATGCTACCTGAGCACCTACTTGCCAGTCCCTAAACCTTCCCTTAACTTCATATTAGTCACCCCTATGGTAGGCCCCAGGGCAGGGTGCATTGTAAGCATAAGGTAGGACAGGCCCTGATGTGTGTGGCATGTCCTAATAGTGAATTACAGCCAATTTCGTTTTTCACTATTGTAAGGCTACCTGTTCTCTTAGGCCAAGATGGACTGCTGGAATTATTACACTCTATAATCCCAGCAGGCTCAGGGAACATGGTAGAAAGTCAAGTTTAGTATGCCTGAACTCAGAATAATAAAATACGTCTTTTAGTGAAGTTTATTTTAATATCCTGTGTTTGCAAATGCTACTTTTAGAAAGTTGGCATTTGCTTGCCTAACCATTTCAGCCCGCCTCTGCCAGGATGTGTATCTGCTGTCTGGGTTGTTTGAGTGACGGGGCAGGGGACGACAGGTGGTGAATGGGGGGATTACACCAGAGTAGGTGGTGGGAGTGCCCCTTGACTCTGAATAGGGCTGTGCTCTGCCACCACAATGCTGGCTCCGCCCCCTGGGGAGCGACTGATGACCCTGCCCGACACCTGGACCAGGAAGAGGGAAGACTTGTCAACAAGGTGCTCCTAACTGTACTTGGCCTCACAATGCTGGCTCCACCTCCTGCGGAGCGTCTGCTGCCCTGCCCCACACACTGAAAGCAGAAACCTGTTTTGGCAAAACAAAGTGCTTCAGAGCTGAAGTGAACTATGCAAAGGCCCCCCTGGCCTGAAAGAACAAAAGAAATGTCCTATAAAAGTAAAAAACTAGATACTGTTTGCGCTAAGAAGAAACTCTGCCCGAAGAGAAGGACCTGGGAAAGCTGCATGAAGGACTACTGTCTCTAATCCTGAGAGACTGGCCTGTGGTGGGTGCCTTGCTGCATGAAGGAGAGAAGGACAAAGACTACAGAGACTTTACTTTATTTTCAACTTATGCATTCTACTTGAAAAGATCTCCAAGGGCTTGTTTGTGAACTTGCCCGCTGAACTGCGCCCCAGGAACAGTGGGCGCCACCCCCCCTGGAAGAGGAACTACTGCTGAGGATTGTCGTCCCTGAATCGCTGCCCACGGAAAGCCGAGTGCGCTTTGTCACCATCGTGCCCTCTGAAGAGCCTGCGCTAACCCCTGTCCTGCCAAGCACCGTGAACTCCTGCCCGCCGAGCCGCAGCTCGCACAGCAAAGGTCAGCGCTGTCTGACTCAAGCACCGTGACTGTCTCCCTGACCCGAAGCTCACAACGCAAAGCAGAGGACCCGTCCGGTCCGATCGCCGCAATCCGCTGGTCCCCGCGCTGTGGAAAGTAAAGAAAGGACAGACTTAAACCATGGGCTCGCCTCCCATGAAAAGCCCTGCTGTAAGCGCCCCAAATCCGCTGCACCCCTCTCCAGGACCCCAGGACTCTGCCCTTGTGAGCCTGTGTCCCCCGGAGCAGCGCCAACCTGACGAGAAGCGACCCCGTGGCCTCCGCGTCACCCCGCCCGCCAGGACAGCACCGCAATGCCGGACAACAGCCTAGGGCCGTCCGCCCGAACCCGCGATCAAGAAAGAAGTTATTGTGCGCTGGGCCCCTGTTTGCAACGTTCGCCTGCTCATCGGAGGCTGGTACGCCTCATAGTGTGCTTGGAACTTGTGCGCAACGTACTGCTGTGCATCGGAGGCTGGTACGCCTCGTAGGGCGCTGAGAACCTGTGCGTGCCGCACGTCGCCTCACGCTAGATGCGTGAGGTTTAGTGGGGCACTTCCTTCAACGCCGTACGGAGCATACGAGAGTGCTACGAAGCGCACCAATGTGAGAAGTTGGCCTGGTATATAATGCTCACTAATTCTTAGTGATCACTTTGTACCATGCCAAGCAACCCCTATGATGATGGTTGTAATTCAACCTTGTAGACCAGTTATCCTAGTGGTAACGTGGACAAAGCAGTCTTAGGCTAAACTCTGAAAGGCATGTGAAGCCAGCTGTAATACCATACACAACCCCCTTGAATACCAAATGAAAGGGACACCACACAGATATATATTGAAAATATATATTGATTTATTAACTATAAAATCCCCTAGACTCTTTATGAGCACAGAAGCACAAGCGTTAAATCACAAGACAGTTTAAAATACACAAAAGTTGCACAATATGGATGAGCCCTAGGGGCCACCTAAACCATATACTAAGAAAGTGGTATAAGAGATACCAATCGGAATTGGAACAGGCCTAGGGCCTTGGGAATCGCTGGAGCTATTCGAGACTAGCAGTGACTAAGTCGGGAAAGGCCCGCGGGACTCGGTGCAGTGTTCAAAGTGCACGCACTTTCCAATGTAAAGTCTATGGTGCGTAAAAAGTACAAAGTTAAAGAGTTAGGAACCTTCCGAGTGACCTAGAACGCTGAAACTTAAGAAACAGGCCCTTGAGATGTGTACCAGGGTAGGAACACCGGCGGAGCTGAGTTACCTCACCCACAGGAAGCGGGTGCACAGGGTCGAAGTAGTGTCGGGTTTCGTCACGCTGGTCGATGGTGCTTGGAGCTGAAGATGCTGCAGGCGGCTCGATGTGAAGAGTTCAAGTGGATCCAAGGGTGGATCTGAAGTTGTGAAGACCTGAAAGCAGAGGGGACAATGTTCAAAGTCACTAGCCAGTGACTACCGTGGAACCAGATTGGAACCAGGCGATGTCGGGTGCAAACAGGCGTTGTCGGGTAGCTTCTCTTTGCAGCCACGTGGACACCCGGGGTCGAGGACGTCCAGGAGTCGGTCACGAGCTGTCCCACGCAGGCTTCTCGCTGTTGGCGGTGTCGGCGACCTGATCGGAGCAAACAGGCCTTGGCTAATGCAAGCCACGCAGGAATCGAAAGATGCTTAACACTCGGACCAGCAAGGTCAGAGCGAGGGCTCCTTTTCACAGGAGCTTGGGTAGGTCTGGAGCAACCAGACCTGCTGTGTAGTTTGTCGGTTTCGTCGCCAAGATGGCCGCTGACCACGTGGCTAGTGGCCGGGATGGCGCGTCGAGTGGCACAATGCAAAACGCAGATCGTGGAGATGCTGGGGGGCTGATCTTCGGTGCAAGGGCTGCTCGGTGGTGGGGGTTCTCAGTCCCCAAAGCACAACGTCGAGGATGCCTCAGAAGCTGCGCAGTCAGCTTTTCGAGTGTCTTCCAAGATGTCCGGTCCCACGTCACTCGGTGCCTCCACGGGTCCCTTCTTTGCAGGGACTGTGGATCGGGCTCTGAGAGGTCTGGGAGTCTGGGTCTTGTCGGGCTCTGGGCTCGGGCTCCGGCGGGAGGCGGCGGCAAAGCAGACGTCGAGTTGCTGGTTGGTGCCTGTATTCACAGGGTGGCCACTCCTAGGCCACAAGGGAGATTCTCTTCAGTCTTCTGAGCAGCAGAATGTCGAAGTCCAGTCTTCTTCTTTGTTTAAAGTTGATTCAGGATGATCTCCTGTGCAATGGCACTGCTCCCACTCTTATTCCCAATCTGAGGGGTGGATCACCTACTAGGTCCCTCCTCTGGGAGGAACCAGGAAGGGGGGCGGTTACACCCCCTTTCCTTTGTCCAGCTCCTCGCCAGCCCTGGGTCTGGAAAGTCCCAGGACCGGTTTGGACTGGCCTATGCACGGGGACACCTTGTGTGCCCCGGGCATGTCTGATTCTATTCAGCCCTGTCCTACCCAATACACAAAACCCTGTCTGGGGTGGTGCTTGCACCTCCCAAGGCAGGAAACCCTTTGTCCAGGCCACCAACTGCCGAGTTTCGGTCAGCAGCAGGAGGCCAGACTCGTGTCTGTGGTGGCAGCATCCATTTTGTGATGCTGAGGCTCTGGTTAACTTTAACCGGGGTTAAGGCTACACACATGTCGTGTCCCTCTAGAAGGGTGGAATGCTATCCCCGTCGACAGAACTGTCGAGGGGATAGTATTCCAATTCGTATGACACCTTACTCGACATGTTTTGATAAAGCCAAACCAAAGATAGCTCCCGGAACAGCTTAGGGAGTGGTTCCCGACAGCTGCAGACAGGCTCAGCTCATGCTAGAGCACCATCTCACATATTTCCAAGCACTCTGCCTCCAGGATTGATGAGGCCTTCCATAGGAGTGGCTGATAGGAACATATGTGTCCAGTTTAGGGTTAGGCACAGGCATACTGTACCTAAGTAAGAGGTGATTGCACCCACTTACCCCAGCTGAGTGATCAGCCAGTTGTGTCAAATATGGAGGCCAGGCCAGGGGTGGCACAATACATGCTGCAGCCCCTGGTAGGCCTTGGAAACACCTATGCCCTGGGTACCTAGGGTACACTGTTACAGGGGCTAATAAGGTGAACCAGTTCCAATTCGTAATGCACCTAAAGTGCATTGGCAGTAATTTAGAGAGAGAACAGCAGGCTGTGGGTCTGATTAGCAGGCCCACAGCCACATTAAGTCATAAACCAGTGAAGCAAAAAGCAAAAATTTGGGGTGACCATAGGATAGCAGACCCTACTCTCCTACAACCAACACCAGTGAACTGCCTAGAGAGGGAAAACCTTGCCTTTTAAGAACTGAATTTGCTGAAAAAGAACTGTGGCAGCCTGAAAGTAACTGGAACCGTGTTTTGCAACCTGAAGACTGTATTTTTAAAGCCTGCTTAAGAGTATATATAAAGGATATATTTTTACTACACTTACAGTCTTGTGTCATTGTGTGGAGGGGTGATGATTGCTGTGTAAGGTACTGCAAATGTTTAACCACATGTACTCCTGAGATTAGCCTAGACTGCTTGCGCCACACTACCTAGAGGGTAAGCAGGGGTTATTTCTGGAGAGTCCCTTGCCCTGACTTAGAGGAGAGGGTCCCTGCTTGTCGCAAGTACATACCTGCGCCAACCAGAGACCCCCAGTTATAACATATGGTCTTTAGCGCAAAGATGCTCCATGGAAGTGATAGGTGCGCTATAGAAATGTTTCTTTACCCATGAATGAGGACTTATCACCTAAGATGAAAGAGGAGCTTACGGCCCTACAGCTCTTCGCTCCCATGTTCTCGGACAGGCCTGGGCGTACCAACCTCATTGCACATAGAATAAAGACAGAAGAAGGAAAACATGTCAAAATGAGACCATACAGAATACCCGCAGCAAGAAGGCAAGACATCAGACGAGAGGTGCAAGACATGTTAAAGCTAGGTGTGATACGCCCATCCTGAAGTAGTTGGTCGTCACCGATTGTCTCTAAATGCAATATCCTCTTGTGATGCATACCCAATACCCAGGGTGGACGAATTGATGGAGAAAATTGGAGAGGCTCGTTTTATCACTATGCTGGACCTAACGAAGGGTTACTGGCAAGTGCCTCTCAGGTAAGAGGACAAATGTAAGACAGCCTTTGCCACCGACGAGGGACTCTGAGTTTAACGTCCGGCCATTCAGTCTCCATGGGGCCCAGGCAACCTTCCAGAGGTTGATGAATGAAATACTCCGGCCTTACACAATGTTCTGTTCAGTATATCTTGATGATATAGTCATTTTTTAGCACCCCATGGTCCGAACACCTAACCCATTTCCAAGCCATCTTAACAGCTCTGAAAACAGCAGGCCTGCATATAAAAGCCAAGAAGTCAAGGGCAGCCTTCTCCGAGGTGAAATACCTTGGATTTATGTTGGGAGACGGAGTCATTGCGCCTCAAGAAGAAAAGGTCAAGGCAATAGTAAATTCCCCTTTCCCATCCTCCAAAAGGGAATTAAGAGCCTTTTTGGGGTTGATTGGATAATATAGAAGATTTCTGCCTAACTTTGCAGAAACGGCTAGTCCTCTCACTGATCTTCTAAAAAAAGACACACGCCACGCTGAACTCCAACACCCCACTGAGACTGCCAGACAGGAATTCAAAGACCTAAAAAAGGCCATAACCACTAGTCCTGTACTCATATCCCCTAACTTTGACAAACTGTTCTTCTTGGCCACTGATGCCTCCAATACAGGTATAGGGGCCGTGCTTTCTCAGATAGGACCCGACAAATTGGAACACCCCATTCTCTACATTAGTAGGAAGTTGCAACCACGGGAAATCAAGTGCCCTACTATAGAAAGAGAATGTCTGGCCATACGATTTGCTGTGGACAAGCTAAACTATTATTTAGAAGGGCAACCCTTTGTCCTCTATACTGACCATGCTCCACTACAGTGGATGTACAAGAATAAATCACAAAATCCCAGAATACTCAGGTGGTTCTTATTTTTACAGCCCTTCGCCTTTAGCGTTAGGCACAAGAAAGGCAAAGAAAATTGTAATGCAGATTTCCTGTCCCGATTTTGTTCTCTCCCCGAGCGGGAGAAACCAGGTGTCAGGGACTGTCCGGGACTATGTGGGGAACACAGTCAGGGACTTGGACAAGGACTGGGAACTGGGTAGAAGACGTACACAGAAAGGAGGAGTACAGTGCTGCCCAGGATCATACAGGGAGTCAGAGGAGAAAGAGGGATCCAAATGGGAAGCCTGAACAAGTGAACAAGATGGGTAAGACTCAGAAAGGAAGGACACTCACAAGGCAATTTAGCATTCAGATTAACTACACCCAGGACCAACATGCAAGACATATATATAATACAACATTAACAATAAAGGGGGGTGTGGGGTAAAGCACTCAGGAGCTCCACACGGTAAGACTGAAGCTCAGTAAGTTTCTTACCCGCATTTGCTGTTACAGATACTGACTGCAAATACCCACATGTAGGATATGCATGCAAAGGCAGGGTCTGTGGAGCTTATACCTATAGTGATGTTATAAATGTAACTCAAGACAAAACTCCCAGTGAACAAGAAACACCACCTAGGTAGTCATCTGAGCCCACGGATCCTGGCGATCAAACAGGAACGCGCAAGGCAGTAACAGCAAAGGGGGTAGAACTTAACACAAGCACAATAGACAAGGAGCTAGCAAGGAGGAGTGCTTAACAGGAAAGGAAGGAAATGACAGGGCACACTTGGCAGAAAGCAGGTAACAAACATACAAGGTAACAGAAGTAAGACAGCAGAATAGAAAGACAGCAAACTAGAACTGGAACCAAGGAAATTGGAAGCAAGGTAGGGACTGGAAATGGATATACAGATGGGAGACTTCAAAGGTATACTAGAATAGTGCAGGTTCAGGAATCAAGAAAAAAAAGAAGCAGAGAAGGCAGTATTGGGGCAGGAACAAGTGAGGTAAGGCTCAGGAGTCTTGGCAGCACTGCAGGCAGTGCTTGTTCAGGAACAGGGAATTACTAAAGCTTCAGGGAGTCATGGTAGCACTGCAGGCAGTGCTCGTTCAGGAACAGGGAAATTACTAGAGCTCAGGAAACAAGGAGTCAAGAGAGCACTGCATGCAGTGCAAATCAGGAACAAGAAATAGCTAACCGAGAAATGGAGACCGGAGTGAGAAGAGCGGGAGGAGTTGAAGCGCCAGGAGGCCACCGTCCCCACGAGTCGCCCAGTCACAGTCCCGGAGGGGTGTGGCTCAGTCAGGTACGGCAGCGTGTGTCGAGCTGGGTGGGGAGGCGGGGAGACTCCGCTAACAGCTAGTTCGTTTGTTTGAAGAACCAGCGCCTGTGGGCCACTAATTGTAAATACTGCGCGTCACTCCCTTTGAATTCTCCCCCCCCTACCTATATCACACTTCCCTCACTGTCATTCACCGACGTCCATTTTGTAAAGACCCATTGTATATACACTTGAACAGCGGGGATCCCCACTCCTTGGTTCCCCCCCTTGGGCATTGTACATAGAGGACTGTTGCCTGACGACCCCTTATCCTTTCTCTCCTGCATGTCCTACGTGGAGAAACACAGACAAAGCAGACAGGAGTGGGCCCCACGAGGAAAATATCTTCTGGAGAAGACCCCCGGGTACAGCTGCAACAACGGACCCAGCTAGAATTTCCCAGGAAAGACTTACTGCAAAGAAAAATGAAAACCTTTATAAAAATAAAGCAATATTTACCTTGGTCCAGTCTCCGGTCCCTTCCTACTACCCCGCCACAGTTTGTTTATACTATCTTTCATCAACTTTTTTGTTAAGTATTTAGATTGTCACAGATTGCCTCAATAGGATTCAGGGAAGTTCTCATTTCATCTGGGGGCGACAAATCATTCAGGATATCAAAAAAAGTATTTTTATCATTTGCCTATTAATAGGACTTTGCATGAGCGGTTTTGCCTTTATATTCCTCAAGCTCAATTTTAAATTTGATTTTGCTCTCTTCATCATTCCTTTCCCGCCCGTGTCGACGCAATGCAGGTTTTGCCCCCTTTAACTCTGGCTTGTACCCGGGTACTGGTCTGGTGCGGTTTATAACACGCTGTTGGATTTGCGGGGGTGTGGGTCACTTGCCTGTCTGAGCCACAGAGTGGATTATTTTTCTTTCATCGAGAAGACCGTCAACCGATAGCTTGTCGCCTACCTCGAGTCGAACGGATCCCTCGACCCCCTCGCAGTCCGGCTTCCGAGCCAACCACAGCACCGAGACCGCCCTCATCGCAGCCACTGACGACATCCGAACCCTGCTCGACAACGGGGAAACAGCGGCCCTCATCCTCCTGGACCTATCCGCAGCATTCGACACGGTCTGCCACCGCACCCTAGTACAACGCCTCAGCAACATCGGAATCCAAGAGAAGGCTCTGGAGTGGATCATCTCGTTTCTCGCCGGAAGAACCCAGAGAGTCCGCCTCCCCCCGTTCAGATCCGATGCCATCGAAGTCATCTGCGGCGTACCACAAGGTTCTTCACTCAGCCCCACCCTATTCAACATCTACATGAGCCCTCGCGGCCATGGCACGCCAACACCACCTCAACATCATCTCCTACGCCGACGACACTCAGCTGATCCTCTCCCTCACCAACGACCCAACCACCGCCAGAACCAACCTACACGATGGGATGAAAGACGTAGCTGAATGGATGAAGAACAGCCGCCTGAAACTAAACTCAGACAAGACGGAAGTCCTCATCCTGGGACCATCTTCCTCAGCCTGGGACGACTCCTGGTGGCCCCCAGCCCTGGGCAGCGCACCCAAACCAACGGACCACGCACGCAACCTGGGCTTCATCCTGGACTCCTCCCTCTCGATGACCAGACAAGTCAACGCCGTCTCCTCATCATGCTTCAACATCCTACGCATGATCCGCAAGATCTTCCGATGGATCCCCACCGAAACCAGGAAGACGGTCACCCAGGCTCTCGGCACCAGCCGACTGGACTACGGAAACAGCCTCTACGCCGGAACCACAACCAAACTACAGAGGAGACTCCAACGCATCCAGAACGCATCCGCACGACTCATCCTGGACATCCCCCGGCACAGCCACATCTCCGGACACCTGAGAGACCTGCACTGGCTCCCTGTCAACAAGAGAATCACATTCCGACTTCTCACCCACGTACACAAGGCTCTCCACGACCTGGGTCCCAGGTACCTCAACAGCCGCCTGACCTTCTACACTCCCACCCGCCAGCTTCGTTCAACCAGCCATGCCCTCGCCGCCGTTCCACGCATCCGAAGAGCCACCATGGGAGGAAGATCCTTCTCCTACCTGGCAGCCAAGACATGGAACTCCCTCCCCATCCACCTCCGTCAGACCCAAGACCACCTCGCCTTCAGGAAGCAACTCAAGACCTGGCTGTTCAAGCAGTAGCAGACCCCCCCCCTCCCCAAGCGCCTTGAGACCCTCCGGGTGAGTAGCGCACTATATAAATTTCTTGATTGATTGATTGATTGAGAGAATGTCTTCAATTGATGGGAAGAGGGGCGGGGGTGGGATTGTGAGAGTGTTGATAACACTGGCTCAGTATTAATGTGTCGCCATGTGTGTATGGTTTCATTTGCTGCTTCTGGATCACGTTAGAAAAAACTACTGGAATACAACGCTGATCAAATACTGATTGGACCGTAAGCAAGGAGGGATGATTATATTGGGGCGATTCAAAATTTACGCCTAGATCAGATCTAAGGGATTTCGTTTTATGTGACCTGAGCATATAATGTGTTGGTGTAAACTCAACAACGCCATTAACTCAGCAAATTCATTATCTTTAGGGTCTGAGTTGTCGTCATCAATTCCAAAATTGAGAAAGGAAAGCAGATCTACCCCTTCAGTTTGAGTAATTTGTAAAAGAGAAGTGTGGATCCACAGGTGAAAATTGGCTGCTATCTCACTCCTTCCTCTGAGCTTGTTCTCTTTTGGTTATCTACGGGTTTGGCTTCTGGAGATCTGGAGTAGATTCCTCTGACAACCAGGTTTCAGTTAAGAACAGGATATCTGGTTTAGAAGATTCTAATAATTTGAGTATTTCCACCTTATCTTTGCCTAGGGAGGGTGGGTTTAGTTAAGCCGCTTTTAACGACTTCTCAATCTGAGGATGTAGAAGAGTCTTATTGTTTGCTGGTCGGGGGTGAGGGATGTTGAGTACCAGATTATTTGATATGTGTGGCTAGCAGACAAGCATGGGGGAGATACTAAAATCTGTGTACCTGAAAGACAATGGATCTTTTGCTGAAGATGACAAATATTGAGTATACTACGGGATTCCTGTTCCCAGCGGATGCAGCCAGGTGTGCCTAGCAGCAGTCAGGATTGTCTTTGGCAAAATGCTTGCAACACACACACAAAACGTTTGCAACAAACAGGCACACTGAAAAAATTGCTCTTTAAAAAGTCCATTCAATTGTGTACTCACAGATGTGACACAAACTCCAACTCTCACTTGTACAGCCTCACACCTTATTTATAAATGGATTAATGTGACAAACCAGGTATCTCTTAACCACATCTTCAATGCTGCACAATTACACAGGCATTGTGCTCTGCCGTGCACACACACACACGTGAAACACAATTGATCTCCAGGCACAAAGACCTACACACTGCCAATAAGTAATCAGACGGATCAGTTGCTTATGCACTCATATAGATTAAATCCTCCCAAGAGGACCAATCACAAACAAGCACATACACACTGTCTCGCACACACAAATCACTTCCATACATTTTGTATTGAAAGGTTAGGCTTCGTCCAAGCCATTCACAGTTCCCAGAGACCTACACACAGGGCGGGCACAGATCTGCACAATCACATGTAACACCTCAAATAATCACGGCTCACTCTTCACACAAAGTTCTTGCTGTCTCTTCAACAGAGCTGTGACATCCCAGAGTCTCTGAGGCAACACCCAATGTGGAATGCTGCTGAGGGAGTTGGAAGGTGTCAGTATCTGAGGAGGAAGCAGATCTGTGGACGGAGCATTCTGTAAGAAATAAACTCCTCCTTTCTATCACCACCATGGACACGCGATACGTCGTATATTAGCGACGCGCGGAAAAATGGAAATATGTACAAGGCTTCAATATCACATTGTGAGAGTACTGAGGATCTGTTAATTTTATGTTCTAAAAGCCACTGAAGCAGGTGATAACACAGAGAAACTTTGTCACTTTTTCAAACACTCCACACATTGCATGTGCGCAGCACACCACAACACAAACACAACCTGACCTGCACTACACAGCACAAACACAACCTGTGCAGCACCTTACCACAAACACAACCTGTGCAGCACTTTACAGCACAAACACAAACTCTGGAGTGTTTAAGGATTACTCTATGTATAGGAGTTTATACTGAAATGGTTTGTTTCCAGTACGAATCCTATGCTAGACAACACAAACACCTCTGTCCTATGGTGTAAAGGTTTTGTGTGGCACTAGGTAGACTGTGTACTTGTGCCGGGGCAGTGAGCAATAGCAGAAAAGCTATATTATAACGTCGACAACGGAATGCAAAACAACTGCCTCAAACTCAACACAGAAGAACTGATCTTCGAGAACAACACCCACTCGTGGAACGACTCTTGGGTGGTTTGCTGAACTAGGACCCTCACCCACTCCTAGAGACCATGCCCGGAACCTCTACATCCTCCTGGACAAACTCACCCCAAAAAAAACCACATCAACGCAGTATCCTCTGCCTGCTACGTCACTCTTTGCAAGCTCTGAAAGATCTTCAAATGTCTCCCAATCAGCAGCAGACGCACTATCACTCAAGCCCTCGTTACTAGCCGCCTGGACTACGGCAACACCCTATGCAGGAATAACCACAAACACCCTGAAGAGACTGCAGACCATACAGAACTCAGCGGCCAAGCTCAGCCTCTACCTCCCCAGACATACCCACATTACCCAACACCTCAAGAAATTCCACTGGCTCCTCGTCCCAAAAATGTGTCAATTCAGGACGCTGACCACCAACTACAAAGCTGTGCAAAACCAAGGACCAGCTTATATCAACCACCACCTAAGGTTCCACCAACCCTTCAGACATCTGCGCTCCACCTCCCTGTCTCACACCACTCCGCATTCGCCGAAGCAACAATAGAGGACGCTCCTTCTCCTACCTCGCAGCGAAGTCCTGGAACAACCTCCCCCTCCCCCTCCGGCCTCAACCTCCATTCAGGGAGGGACTCAAGACCTGGTTGTTGAACTGATTCCCCCGAGGAGCATGGCTACCAGGGCCTGGATACCCTAGTGGGAAATTAGCTGTGCTTTATGAATCTGCTTCGATAAATCCCTCACAATACTTTGGAGAACAAAGGTTGGATATCAAAGATTTCAATGTATGGAACTGTGGGCAAAAGTGCTTAGAAATGTAGTTAAAAAGATGAAACCAATATTTTTGTGTAAAAATACGCTGTTGTTTCCTTCTAGCACAACTGTTAATCCATTAAAGTGATAATCTCCCCCAAATTAAAAAAAAAAGAATCGAAGTAGAAGGTCTGAACATGTATTTGTGAAAACAAGTAAGAACCGCAAATGGGCTAATTCTGGATCCTTTCCCAATATAAAGGACTTTAAACCCACACACTGAGACCACATTGAATCTTTGATGTGCTATAACAAGGTCACAAAGTGACCCGATTGCACAGTGCACCGTAAAGTCTTACATTTCAACAAGGAAACATAGCATTCTGGGACGTGTAGTTTGGGTTTAAGCACTGTTAGTACGGGTGCAAAAATATCATAATACAATTTGCTGTTATATATTGACCTATGGCTAACTGAAGGGAGTCATATAAAACATATATAACAATTATTAAACATCACATAACCAAGTGAGTTGGGCACAAAACGACAAGAGTCCTCCACTCACAATAGGGCGCTATCTGCCGCTCCCTTGGGCTCCGAGTGAGGACAGCAATTAATTTAATCAAGACCAAAATGGTGCAGATTGCCATTTCATTTCAGCCACACACAAAGCGGATGCAGAGGGTGCGCGTGCGCATGGTTAAAGAGTGAACTTTTCAGACACTCACCCCCAGTCGGAGATCTGGGTTGAATCCATCATCATTCTTTAGCTCAATTAGCCACCTCAGTTCAGACCCAGATATATGCAAATCAGTCTTGACCCTGTGCCTCATGGGAACAGTCCAGCCCGAACTGCCAAGCCTGGTCTTCCCTGAACCGGAAACAAGCATCCTGGTTCGGTTTCTGGGTATCACCATTGATCAGCCAGGCTAGCTTGAATCCAGTGGCAAAGTGAGCAAGGGACCCACGTCTGAGCATACCCTGCCAACTTAGGTCGAACAAAGCAAACACAAGGAGATGATGGATGGAGCGCTGAAACTTTTCAGACACTCACCCCCAGTCACAGATCTGGGTTGAATCCAATATCAGTTCTGTCAGCTTGCAGTACTACCCGGTGTGTGCGACTCCAAGCCTAACAGCAATGCTTGTTCCAAGGATTGTACAACTGTTCTAGGGTTGTGAAGTTTCCAGGTGCATCGCACTGAACTTACAGCTCCAATCACACTTGATGGGACATACAGTGAGAGCACCCCCCCCCCCAGAAATCCTAACCTGGGAGCGCTGTTTTGAGGAGGTAGAGCTCGTACACCATGACTGGCACAGAGAGATGTGCAGAGAGGTGAAGCCTTCAACCCGGCCAGTAACTGCTTCCACAAAGACACATTTCAGGTGAATTTGCCCAGCCATCCCTTCTCCTCCTGAAAGCATCAATGGATTGTGATCAAATCACCAGGTGAGAAGCATATGAGGAACAGACACTAGAGAGACAAACGTAACAAGGGAGGGCCCAGCTGTGAGCAGAGAGGCCCAGAGAAGCAAGGGAGGAACAGACACTAGAGAGACAAATGCAACAAGGGAGGGCCCAGCTGTGAGCAGAGAGGAAAAGAGAAGCATGGGCGGAAGAGACACTAGAGAGACAAATACAACAAGGGAGGCCCAGGTGTGAGCAGAGAGGCCAAGAGAAGCATGGGAGGAACAGACACCGGAGAGACAAATGCAACAAGGGAGGCCCAGCTGTGAGTGGAGAGGCCAAGAGAAGCATGGGAGGAAGAGACACTAGAGAGACAAATGCAACCAGGGAGGGGCCGGCTGGGAGTAGAGAGGCCAAGAGAAGCATGGGAGGTAGAGACACTAGAGAGACAAATGCAACAAGGGAGGGGCAGGCTGTGAGCAGAGAGGCCCAGAGAAGCGTGGGCGGAAGAGACACTAGAGAGACAAATGCAACAAGGGAGGGGCCCGCTGTGAGCAGAGAGGCCAAGAGAAGCATGGGAGGAACAGACACTAGAGAGACAAATGCAACAAGGGAGGGGCCGGCTGTGAGCAGAGAGGCCCAGAGAAGCATGCGAGGAACAGACACTAGAGAGACAAATGCAACAAGGAAGGGCCCAGCCGTGAGCAGAGAGGCCCAGAGAAGCATGGGAGGAAGAGATACTAGAGAGACAAATGCAACAAGGGAGGGCCCACTGTGAGCGGAGAGGCAAAGAGAAGCATGGGAGGAAGAGACACTAGAGAGACAAATGCAACAAGGGAGGGCCCACTGTGAGCAGAGAGGCCCAGAGAAGCATGGGAGGAAGAGATACTAGAGAGACAAATGCAACAAGGGAGGGGCCGGCTGTGAGCAGAGAGGCCCAGAGAAGCATGGGAGGAAGAGACACTAGAGAGACAAATGCAACAAGGGAGGGGCCATCTGTGAGCAGAGAGGCCCAGAGAAGCATGGGAGGAAGAGATACTAGAGAGACAAATGCAACAAGGGAGGGGCCATCTGTGAGCAGAGAGGCCCAGAGAAGCATGGGTGGAAGAGACACTAGAGAGACAAATGCAACCAGGGAGGGGCCGGCTGTGAGCAGAGAGGCGAATAGAAGCATGGGAGGAAGAGACACTAGAGAGACAAATGCAACAAGGGAGGGGCCATCTGTGAGCAGAGAGGCCCAGAGAAGCATGGGAGGAAGAGACACTAGAGAGACAAATGCAACCAGGGAGGGGCCCGCTGTGAGCAGAGAGGCCAAGAGAAGCATGGGAGGAACAGACACTAGAGAGACAAATGCAACAAGGGAGGGGCCGGCTGTGAGCAGAGAGGCCCAGAGAAGCATGGGAGGAAGAGACACTAGAGAGACAAATGCAACAAGGGAGGGATCAGCTGTGAGCAGAGAGGCGAATAGAAGCATGGGAGGAAGAGACACTAGAGAGACAAATGCAACAAGGGAGGGGCCATCTGTGAGCAGAGAGGCCCAGAGAAGCATGGGAGGAAGAGACACTAGAGAGACAAATGCAACAAGGGAGGGGCCATCTGTGAGCAGAGAGGCCCAGAGAAGCATGGGTGGAAGAGACACTAGAGAGACAAATGCAACCAGGGAGGGGCCGGCTGTGAGCAGAGAGGCCCAGAGAAGCATGGGAGGAAGAGACACTAGAGAGACAAATGCAACAAGGGAGGGGCCATCTGTGAGCAGAGAGGCCCAGAGAAGCATGGGAGGAAGAGACACTAGAGAGACAAATGCAACAAGGGAGGGGCCATCTGTGAGCAGAGAGGCCCAGAGAAGCATGGGTGGAAGAGACACTAGAGAGACAAATGCAACCAGGGAGGGCCCAGCTGTGAGCAGAGAGGCCCAGAGAAGCATGGGGGGGAAGAGACACTAGAGAGACAAATGCAACCAGGGAGGGCCCGGCTGTGAGCAGAGAGGCAAAGAGAAGCGATGGAAGAGACACTAGAGAGACAAATGCAACAAGGGTGGCCCCGCTGTGAGCAGAGAGGCCAAGAGAAGCATGGAGGGAAGAGACACTAGAGAGACAAATGCAACCAGGGAGGGCCCGGCTGTGAGCAGAGAGGCAAAGAGAAACATGGGAGGAAGAGAGACATATGCAACAAGGGAGGGCCCAGCTGTGAGCAGAGAGGCAAAGAGTAGCATGGGTGGAAGAGACACTAGAGAGACAAATGAAACAAGGGTGGCCCCGCTGTGAGCAGAGAGGCAAAGAGAAGCATGGGAGGAACAGACACTAGAGAGACAAATGCAACAAGGGAGGCCCAGCCATGAGCAGAGAGGCAAAGAGAAGCGATGGAAGAGAGCAAGAAGAAAGCAGGAGGGCTGCAGAGTCAGGGCTCCAGGTGACGATGGAGGCCAAGGCTTTGTGGCACGTCTCAGACTCACCCTCTCTCTTTCTTCTCCCCCCTCCTTCGCCCCCTCTGCCGTGGGCCCTCCCTCCCACCTCTGCCCCTCACCCTCCTCTGCCCCTCCTCTTACCCCTCACCCCCCTTCTCGCCCCCCTCTACCCCCCTCCCCCTCCTCTGCCCCCTCCTTGCCCCCCTCCTCGCCCCCCCTGCCCCCTACCTCCTCTGCCCCCTCCCTGCCCCCTCCTCGCCCTCCCTGCCCCCCTACCTCCTCTGCCCCCTCCCTCCCTCCTCCCCTCCTCTGCCCCCCTTCCTCCCTCCTCTGCCCCCCCTTCCTCCCTCCTCTGCCCCCCTCCTCTGCCCCCTCCTCTGCCCCCCTCCTCTGCCCCCTCCCCTCCCCTCCCTCCTCTGCCCCCTCCCCCTCCACCTCTGCCCCCTCCCCCTCCACCTCTGCCCCTCCCCCTCCTCTGCCCCTTGCCCCCCCTTGCCCCCCTCCTCTGCCCCCTCACCCCCCTTCTCGCCCCCCCCTCCTTTGCTCCCCCTCTACCCCCTCCCCTCCCCCCCTTGCCCCCCTCCTCGCCCCCCCTGCCCCCTACCTCCTCGGCCCCTTCCCCTCCCTCCTCTGCCTCCCCCCCTCCTCTGCCCCCCTCCCTCCTCCCTCCCCCCCCTCCCCCTCCTCCTCCTCCTCCCTCCCCCCTCCTCCCTCCCCCCCCCCTCCCCCTCCCCCCTCCTCTGCCCCCCTCCCTCCCCCCCTCCTCCGCCCCCCTCCTCTGCCCCCTCTCCTCCCCCCTCCTCAGCCCCCTCCCCCTCCCTCCTCCTCCTCTGCCCTCCTCCTCCCCCTCCTCTCCCCTCTCCCCCCCTCCTCTGCCCCCGTTCCTCCCCCTCCCCTCCTCTGCCCCATCCCCAACTCCTCCCCCCTCCTCTGCCCCTCCCCCTCTCCCCCCTCCCCTCTCCTCCCCTCCCCCCTCTCCTCCCCTCCCTCCTCCTCCCCTGCCCCCTCCCCCCCCTCCTCTGCCCCCTCCCCCCCTCCTCTGCCCCCTCCCCCCCTCTTCCCCTTCCCTCCCCTCCCCCCCTCCCCCCTCTCCTCCTCCCCTCCCCTCTCCCCCCTCCTCCTCCTCCCCTGCCTCCTCCCCCCCTCCCCCTCCTCCTCCTCCCCTGCCTCCTCCCCCCTCCCCCTCCTCCTTCCCTCCCCTGCCCCCTCCTCCCCCCTCTCCTCTGCCCCCTCCTCCCCCCTCTCCTCTGCCCCCTCCTCCCCCCTCTCCCCCTCTCCTCTGCCCCCTCCCTCCTCCCCCCTCTCCTCTGCCCCCTCCCTCCTCCCCCCTCCTCTGCCCCCTCCCTCCTCCCCTCCCCCCTCTCAGACTCACCCTCTCTCTTCCCTCGAGGCTCCCTTCTCCTGAACTGTAAGAGACTGATAAGCAGTTTCCCTTCCGGGTCAGCACGTGCTGTTTCTCCCTGGCCTGTGAGAGTAATGGCGGCAGAGTCAGTTTCCTTTCCGGGTCACCGGGGGCAGAGTCCGCGCCAGCAGCACACTGGGCTTCTGTAAAGAGGGTATTTATCCAGAAATGATGAGATGTAGAAGCAGGATAAAATCCAAAGGTAGTTTTATTCCAAGTAAATATCAGCATTAACACAGGAGTGCTACCGCCTTCCAGAAAGTCCAACAGCTTAATGAAACTGACAGAAGCTGTGGCTCTAACTGGAAGACGCCTCACGAGGGATGCACCTTCGAACATAAACATGTTCGAAGATACACTCCTCTGCAAGGAATCAGCTGGTGAGACAAAAGAGCGTGACAGCTGGTTGGATTATGGAGCGTGCAACAGAATGTAAGCAACATACAAGAGATAAAAGAAAGACTATACTTTACATCTTCTCCCTTCCTATAACATTAACAAAAATTTGAAAAAGTATGAAGTTAACTTAAGACATATAAATAAAAATCTTTAAACCTTGAAGGGACGGAACAATTACAATGAGTCCTAGGAGGTTTAAACATTTCATTAGTGGAAGAACTGAACTGAATATTAACAGAAGTAGAATGCAAATCAGTACCCTCAAACATTGCACGAAACATTGTCTGAAGGGGCTCCTAAAGGAAAATATGAACATTCATGAAGAGCAGAATCAGATATGTGTAATGGAGTTCCTTTAGTTTGAACATTGAAAATTACACTCCCCTCGAGGATGTAAGAAGTGAAACGTACAAACAAACAGAATGTTATTACATCAGAACAATGTGAACATACACCATAGGGAGGATCAGGTTTGAAACAAAGAAATCTTTTAGCTGTAACCATAAACTGCTTTACCCATAAAAAGTGCTTTAAATACTGAACCTGAAAACCTTCACAAAAACCCTTTTACGCCACCATCCTTTCTTCACAAAAAAAAATGGACATTTTGAAGTCTTCATAATCCTTCATAAACTACAATAATGCACCTAAAGCCTACCAAAGCCCAAGTAAATTTCATGCACATATTCCACAGATACCGTGCGGAGGGAAAGTAAGGAATAGAAAGGTGAAAGGGTGAAATCTGAGCTGCACGTAAGGCATAGGGAAATGACAACAACTGTGTCACACCAGAGTAAAGGTAGGTTGAAAACAGAAAAAGAGTAACAAGTGCAGGATAGAGATGAAAAGGCACATATAAATCCCTTAATCTCCAAACATCAAAATATTACTTATAACGAAAAGTTCTTGACAACCCTTTGTATAAATTTTGTGGACACCCAATAAGACGAAGTGTGTGCTCCAACTAAAACCCTATGTTCCTCAAATGCCCCCAAACAAATCAAAGTTTCTATATTTGAACAATTCCTCCCTGCAGAGACTCATTAGAACTTGAAGGAAATTCTATGGTGTTAATATTGACATGTTGCATATCAGATTCTAAAGGAACCACATCAAACCCTGAAAGAATATCATGTTGATCATGTTGATCAAAATTCTCAAGTGTTGACACAGATCCAACATGTACGGTAGGCCTGGCCCTGCACACATTATTAAAATGACCAAACTTCTGACAGTTCGTACATTTCTTCCCTAGAGCATTACACATAGGACTGTTACTGAGATGTGTTCTTGATCCACAACTGAAACAAAATGTATTGTTACCTCTCTGCTGAGGTTTACTAAAACTATTCTTAAATGAAACTGCATTAACAGAAACATCATTCTGTACAAAGTTAGGAACATTTTCAACTATAATACTTTTTGAAGAAACAATGCTCCTCTCGATACTTTTAGCCATATCAACCACTTCAGCCAATGTTGGATCTCTGCAACTTAATATCCTTTCTTGGATTTTTTTATGGCAACAACCATAAACAAATTGATCCCTGATATAAATGTCTAAATCCGCCCCAAAGCTGCAATCAGCTGACATGTTTCTCAAAATTGAAATGAAATCTTCTACGCTTTCCTCCGGGTTTTGCTTTCTCTTTCTAAAATTAAAACGCTCCAGAATGACACTCGGAAGTTTCAAGAATTTTCTATTAAGTCTTTGAATTGCATCTCTGTAAACATTCCAGCCTTCGCCTCTTCCTGAAGGTGGAATTGAAAGGGGTAAGTTATCGTAAACTTCTCTACCGGCTCTCCCCAAGTGACTATAAAGAATAGCAAGCTTCCTTTTAGGAGCATAATCCTCTGCATCAATAGCCACTAAATAGTTCTCGAAGCTTCTAAACCAAGTTTTCCACGGTTCCACAGGTTTTCCATTAACAGGTAAGAATTTGTTCAGAATAATTACCTGTTGATTATTAGCCATTTTTTTTTTTAAACAAATAAATAAATAAATTCTAACGAAATAATAAAGCTTGTAAATATGCAACTCTTGTACTCTTTCCTTTTAGCTTTTAACTAAGCTTTGTAGTCTTTAAATAATAATGATAAATGTCTTTAAAATGTTGAATGTGTAGTCTTTAAAATGTTAAATGTCTTTGAATAGTCTTTAAATAAAATGATAAATGTCTTTAAAATGCTGAATGTGTAGTCTTTAAAATGTTAAATGTCTTTGAAATGCTGAGTGTCGTTAAAATGCCCCAGAAGATGAATGTATGCTTCCTTCTATCTTTATGAATCCTTGTCAAAACGTAAATTCAAACTTTTACATACCATTTCGTAGTCCAAGTTCTGAGTAATGAGATGTGATCTCAAAAGGGCACTTGCGCAACGATTTTCAATTGAAATAACAAAAATGAGCGTGTTGCGTGTTACGTTTACCCTACAAAATCGGCTTCAGAAATGGTTACATGCAATGCGTGATGATGTCATCACGTTCAAATCTCGCGTGACTTGCCAACTCACAGGCTCCGTGAAAAATGAAGGAAACACTCAAAAATGCGCTGTCGGGTGAAATTTCTTCAGTTTTCTTCCGTTTGAAGAGGTAAGGGATAATCACAAGTTTCCCTTTAACAAGTGCGCAGTAGAACAATTTAATCTTTGAAATAAGATCCTTTTGAACAATGTAACATTCCAAAGATTTGGTGAAAATGCTGAAATTCTTCCTCTTTTTGAAATAAATCCCGTCGCCAAATGTAAAGAGGGTATTTATCCAGAAATGATGAGATGTAGAAGCAGGATAAAATCCAAAGGTAGTTTTATTCCAAGTAAATATCAGCATTAACACAGGAGTGCTACCGCCTTCCAGAAAGTCCAACAGCTTAATGAAACTGACAGAAGCTGTGGCTCTAACTGGAAGACGCCTCACGAGGGATGCACCTTCGAACATAAACATGTTCGAAGATACACTCCTCTGCAAGGAATCAGCTGGTGAGACAAAAGAGCGTGACAGCTGGTTGGATTATGGAGCGTGCAACAGAATGTAAGCAACATACAAGAGATAAAAGAAAGACTATACTTTACAGCTTCTCACTGGCCTTTGCAAGTAATAACGTCCGGGTCAGTGGCGGCAGCGACAGCAGAAGCAGCGGAGGCTGCGGAAGCTGTGGAGCTCTTCTCTTCCTGTGAGGGTGAAGAGTCTCCGGGTCATTAGTGGCAGAGTCAGCACAAGCAGTGAGTCCCCCAGGCCCAGCCTCCACTGACTCAAAAGCAGAGGTTTTAAATGTATCTTTGAATTAAATGTTTAAACATTTCACCCCTGACAAGAAAAAGAGCAAAAGAAAGTAAAGAGAGTCAGTTCATTTATAAATGTAAATATGAAAGAGAAACTAAAGAGTGTCAGTTCATTTATAAATGTAAATATGAAAGAGAAACTAAAGAGCATCATTTCCATTTATTATGTAAATATGAGGAGTGACAGCCACAGCTGTAAAGGATCCAACTTTACATCCCACTCAATAAACCCGTCAGTTTCCCAAGTCAGCCTCAGTATTGAGGATCAGGCTGGTGTGGCGCAGAAGCCAGAGCGGCAGACTCAGGGGACAGGTGTGGCGCAGCGGCCAGAGCAGCTGACTCCGGCGCACAGGGCTCCGGGGACAGGTGTGGCGCAGCGGCCAGAGCAGCCGACTCCAGCGCACAGGGCTCCGGGGAGAGGTGTGGCACAGCTGCCAGAGCAGCTGACTCCTGCGCACAGGGCTCCGGAGACAGTTGTGGTGCAGCAGCCAGAGCAGCTGACTCCTGCGCACAGGGATCCGGGGACAGGTGTGGCGTAGCACCCAGAGCAGCTGACTCAGGCGCACAGGGCTCACTGCTCGAGCCCCAGCATTGACCGCAGCTCAGCATCATGTGACTCTGGGCAACAGCTCACTTTATCTCCCCGACGGCCCCAGCGCCTGGATACCCTTAGGGGTGATGAGTCACACTTTACAAGTCTGCAATTTAGGGAAATGCTTGAGTAAAGGAGGAGTTTGCTGAATTCAATCACTTTTAGGTGCTTTTATTTATTTATTTATTTATTTTGTTGTAAGTTATTAGAGCAGCCGCGAAGGATAACATGAACAGAGATAAAGAAGCCGAACAACTATTTAGTAATCTGGTCGCTGGTGGCACTATAGGAGCTGCCGTAGGACCACCTAGAGAAAATAAGAAAGAAGGCCTTAGAGCTAAATTCATTAAACTTGAGTCACTAAAAAGATTAGAATTAAATAAATGGTGGGATGCTGCCACATTGAAACAGTACCTTATACTTAATAGGATACCACGTGGGCTAAGATCTCAAATTATACCAACCTATGATGACCTGGAACCAGATCATTATGTAACTTGGGAGAAAGAGCTGAATGCGAGTTCCAGAAATTTGATTAATATTCTCATTGAGAATGCTGAAAGAAAGATAGCCAAACTGTTAATAGAAATACAGAAGGTTGAGGATGAAATTAAAGAGCTTAGCCTCCCTGAGGCGACAATCAAGAACTATACAGTATTAGATGAAAAACTCAATGAGTTACAAATGGATATAAAGAAAAGGAAAGCTAGAAAATTGAAACGCGACGAGAATGACTATCGTTCTGGTCGCGTATATACATTTGCTAAAATATTTGATTATTTAATGAAGAAAGTACCCATAACAAAGCAGAAAGGTAGTATCCCTTCTATGAGTGATGTTTATGCATCCTCAAGCAACATATCAAGCAGTGATAATGAGGATGCCCCGGATCTAACAATGCTCCCGACCCCTGAGAATAATTTTTTAGAAGAAGTTCGGAGACTGAGGAAAGGAAATCGGGATACGGAGAACAGGAATCGAGATTTAGATGTAAAAAGACCAGGAGAGGGAGGAGAGGGAGTAGGAGAGCAAGGATTAAGAGTAGGGATGAGACTGAGGTCATGGAAACAGTAATGACAGAGGGGGAATCCAATCTGAGAGATATTGAGATCATTAACTTGTCATCTTGTGAGTTATCTGAGGATATGAAGTCACTTTTGAAGAAAGGTATGGGATTTTGCCCATCAACTAAATCTGATTGGTTTATGACAAAAATAGACCTGTATAAATTTGTAAGGAGACTTAAATTGAAGAAGTTTTTTGCTAATCTACCTGAGAAAGAAAAACATGTTAAAATAAAACCTGTGAGCAATTTAACGATTCAGGAATTGAAAGATACGCAGCTACTACTCTCACTCACTGAGAAAGAAGATGACCCTGTGATAATTTCTAAATTGCTTGATGAGTTTGGAGTGGATCGCTTTCTAAGTGAGGGGAGTGGCTTAAGGGTAACATCGAAATGGATACCGCAACTGACAACGGGTAGTACTATTGATGCATTTTACAAAGCTGTGAATCTAGATATTGACAAAGAAATAGAAAGGAAGTATCAGAAACCTATGAGGATGAAAGAAGATAATCTTACCAGTGGTGAAAGGGTAGCCCTGAGGGAACTAATGAACAATAATGACATAATCATACGCAGAGCCGACAAGGGTGGCAACATAGTGGTTTTAAATACATGTGATTATAGTAATGAAGTATACTCACAACTCAATGATGTACAATACTATGAGAAATTAGCAGCCAACCCTTTAGGAGCTACTACTACAATGATGAACCAAAACCTAAAACACTGGTATGAACAGTCTTTGTTGGATCATGGTGAGTATCTTTATTTAGTGGTAACTACACCAAGAGCACCTTGTATGTATGCATTACCGAAGGTGAATAAGTGTCGGGACACGCCCCCTGGGAGGCCCATCGTTTCGGGTATTGGTGGGCCTACGAGCGCCTGTCCCAATTTGTGGACACTTTTCTCAGGTCACATGTTCACAATTTACCATCCTTCATAGAAGATGCTAAGCATGTATTAAACATTATGAATGACATGGTATGGGAGGATGGCATGATTCTAGCTACACTAGACGTAGTGTTGCTATACACTAATATAGATCATGAACTAGGGATAAAAGCACTAGAATATTTTTTGAGTCGAAGACCAGCAGAATATTATGAACATACTCAGATGATTCTGAAAATGACAGAAATGGTTCTCAAGAACAATATATTTATGTTTGATGGACAATGGTTTAGGCAGCGTCTTGGGACTGCGATGGGCTCCATATTCGCTCCGTCTTTTGCTAACCTCTTTATGGGGTGGTTTGAGGCGGAGCGGATCTGGGGCCATGAAGGAAAAAATTGGATACAGTATATACATTACTGGGGACGTTTTATAGATGATTGCCTATTGATATGGAATGGATCAGTGGAAGATCTTAAAGGATTTTTTGATTATTTAAATGACAATACTTTGAACTTAAGGTTTACAGCCGATTACAGCAATAAATGTATAACCTTTTTGGATATAGAACTGTTTGTAGAAAATGATAAGCTTGGTAGTAGAAAGTTTAGAAAACCTATCAGTTGTAATGCGATCTTGCATGCTAGAAGCTGTCATCCTAGGAGTCAGATCAACGCCATACCATATGGTGAGATGGTGAGGGCGAGACGGAACTGTACCCAAGATAAAGATTTTGAGTTTAATATGAAGGATATGTCATGCAGGTTCACTAATCGTGGTTATCAAAGTGAAGTAATTAAGAAAGCAGAAACAAGAGCAAGGAAGCTGAAACGTAGTGAGACACTGAAAAAACAACAGAAAGGTGAGCCGGAAAGGTAGACATGATACGGATGATAACGAATTTTAATACGAGATTATTCTCTATTTTCAAGAAACATTGGCATTTACTTCTATTGGACAATGACTTGCAACCTTTTCTAAATAAAAAACCGGGTCTGACTTTTAAAAAAGGTCTTACTTTATCGAATATGATAATTCCGAGTTATCCTAAGAAGACAGAGAATGTGAACTGGTTGACTAAATTCAAAGGCTTTCATAAGTGTGGAAGATGTAGCTCATGTAGATGGGCAAAAATTAAAGTATTGTCCTTTAATTATAATGATTCTGGTGATAATACTATTGAAATGTTTATAAATTGTGACACTACATACGAAGTATATGTCATAATATGCTCCTGTGGTAAGATGTATGTAGGGAGCACAGTTAGGAGATTAAGAGACAGAATGACTGAACACTTCAGAGCTCTAAAAAGTGGAGATACTCGCTACCCCACAGCCTCACATCTAGTGAAAAACGGTGAAAGTAGAGATCAGCATACTTTCAGCTACCACGGTATTGATCATATAAAAGTAGACCCCAGAGGGGGAAATAGACAATTAATGCTGAGGAGAAGAGAAGTATTGTGGTTGATGAGACTAAAGGCAGTTGATCGGGGCTTGAACATTGATCATGAATTTGAATACTATTTTGGTCAAGAATGATCTATTTTATGTATGAAATGATATTTCTGTACTCTAATAAGTAGTAGCCTCCTTTGCATTTGTGTGAAATTGTGCAGTAACTGTTTAGTTTTGCAAACAGATATTATTGGTGAACCTATACTAAATATCCTAATGGATTAAGCCTTGACTGTAACATATATCGTATGATGTTATTATGGAGGAATACCTATATTACTAACTTGCCTCTCTCCCACTCTATTTTTACATCTATCTGGCCCCCTTTTTAGTTTTTTTTGTTTTTTGTTTTTCAATTTTTCAATTTCTAATAACGGAGATCTTTGTGGAGGCACAACATTATGTTAGAGGTGTGGACATAGTACTATACCGTCACCCGCAATAGTAGGAGTCCCCATATTAAGGAAAGAGATGGTTGATATGCATATACTTAGTACGATAATTTGAAGACGGCTATTTTTGTGGCACGCTTTTTGATCGATATAACTATGAATTCAATTCAGACATATGGTATGGCGAATACCAGGTATACGTTAAGCGTATCTACGATATTTGGCTATTTTAAGATGGCGTCTATATTGAACGTGAGGACTATCTTGGATTAGACTTATGATAGGAGGTGAACCTCGTAACTGAGGGTACCCATAGCTTGTGTAACTATTGACTTGGTGATAGGTATTTTATTTCTGGTCCTGGTCGCTTTCAGATATATATATATATCAAGTAGTTTGGAGTGTATTGAATAAACGTTTACCATAAGTATTTTGCCTATTACAAGACTCAAGCTCGATTACGATAAATTGCCACTCTAAGATGGCGCTGGTGCTGAATGCCAAGAATACTACGGACTATACGTAAAAATTACAGGTGAGCCTCGTAACAGGGGGACTGATAGAAACTAGCACAAATATGGAATTTATTATCGGGATTATATTTTGTATATGTTTAATTACAGAACACGTACACGTGCAGTTCGAACTGTGAGTTGAAACAAGCGGAGATCGGTGTGTTACTGATAGCAAATTTTAAGGTGAGAGTGATTAGGTCTATTGGGCTCGACTATCGTTACACTTATAATACATTAGAATATATGGTTGTGGGCGTGGGAGTAGGGACGACCGTGACACAAAGTAGTGGGGTTAAAGATGGTTTTATTTTTATTGGTCTAGGGGGTTTTGACATCAACGTCTTTCTGTTCCGCAGGGTCAGTCTCTCTCAGGCGAACGCACTGGGGTCCGTGGCGGTGGTCTTCTCCTTCTCGGGTTGGGGTTTGATTGGTTGTTACTACAGCTGTCTGCGGCTCCGGTACATGCAAGAGACCAACAGAGAGGGAAGCCGTTAGTTCGCAGTCCTCAATGGGTGGTGCACCAAGAGGGTCCAGGGGAGGTGAGGGCAACCCAGTGATAAGTGCTTTCTCAGTGTACAGTGCTCGATGAACAGGGGGGGGGGGTTGGACGTGAGGTACCGGGGAGGTAAAGGGTTATGGAAGGGAAGGGAAACTACAAAGGGCAGGAACAAACCGGGATTTTTACAATATTTACACGCGATCACTCCGCCTCCCCACCCAGGCTGCCCAACGCCGCCGTACCTGTGACAGCCACACTCCTCCCTCGGGAGTGTGGCACGGCGGTCCACGGGGTCGTTGGCCTCCTGGCTTTCCTCCGTCCTCCGTCTCTCCGTCTCCTCCGCGATGTTCCTTCAGGCTGCCTCTCTCCTTGTCTCCTCCGCTTTCACCTCTCTCTTCCTCCGTACCGCTCGCTTCCGCCTGTCTCTCCTCCGGGGTGCTCACACACCCGGTGTACATCACTTCCCGTCTTTTGACCAATCCGGTCACTCTGACATCCTTCGGGGGCGTGCCCTCCTCCTCCGTGGTATACGCCCAATTAAAGGAGCCACTATTGTTGTCCTCGTCGTCTGGCTCGCTCCGTCCTTCCTTCCACCGATCAGACTGAAAAGAAGGAGTCGGTGCATGGTCAGCGGGGTAAGGATTCCACCAGTCGCGAGAGGCATGTATCCCTACCTCGTTACAATGGTAAACAAGGCTTTTATTATACTCTTCTTAGATACTGTCACGCTGGACTATAATGATGAGACCATTTTCTCGTGTGATTTAACTTGGTGAGTTTTAGACGAAGACAATTGTAATCTGAGGACTCTTTCTGTTGGGTGAAGGGCATGCGATGTCAGTTGACAGGATGTATGGTAAACTGTTGAAAAATTGACTATGGATGGTTACTTGGAACAGAGAGATATTACTTTGACGCTATTCTTTATGTATAATTCTATAGATATAATGATATTGAAGGAGCTGTTTATAACATCTTTAAGGATACAAGAAATTGATGAGCTGGGTATGTAGTTGTTGCCTCCACTTTTCTTTTCTTTTGTTCTATTGCACTATAGCTAATACGCTTATGTGAATCATATTAACTTTATAATGTTGACTATACCAGAGCACTTTACTCATTTATTTAAGCAATCTTTTGGGTGACTTCAGTTTGAATTCGGTCATGGTAACCTCTTTCCTTTACACTTTCACTTTTAGGATATCTTATGGTCTGAGGGTGTATCCCTAACAGTTTAGTTTTACGTTAAAGATGTTGCTCTAATTTGTAACATCACCATGATGGTAAACTTTGTTTTATTACTGTTATGTGGGTTTCAGCCCTGAAGAAGTCTTAAAGTCATTGTACTGACTAGACGAAACACGTGTTGGCTGAATCTGGACAATGAAAAGAATTGTGAAGAAAATTAAACCTGGATGTTTGTTGTCATTAGAAATACTACGTCTGAAGGACTGTTGAAATTATTTATTTGAGTGTGCTCGGATGAACCCCTCTTCTTGTTTGTTTAAACTACCTTTGGTGGTTTATTAGTTGGAGTCGTGGTAACCGGCCCCATTCTCTCCTTGAGAACAACATTTGGACTTGTATATTGTACTCACCTTAACTTGCTGTGCGCTCTTTCCTAACTGTTATCATGTGCAATTTCTTCAAAAACTGGTCTGTCAAAGGAAAAGTTTATGTGGCTGAATCTGGGCCCCCCATATTGAGTTGGTATCACCAGTATGACCTCCATATTAGGATTGACCCTCACGCTGTTGAAAAAGAAATGGTGGTGGATGACCTCTCAGTTGAAGATATTTTGGAGGGAGGTAAAGGAGTTTTCAGAGACCAACGCGGTAATTTAGAAGGTTACGTTCACAAAATATAACTTAAACATGGTGCCATCCCTGTTCAACATAAGCTTAGGAAGGTTCCCATCATGGTGAGAGGCGAGGTCAAGAAGATGTTGGATGAAATGTTATCCAGTGGTGTCATTGAGCCCATTTGTTGTGAATGTATCTAGGACCCTATTTAAATGTTCCTGCTTCATGCCCTTATGTGGTTATAACAATTCATATCCTTATAAAGGCATACGAATCATGTCCATATTTAGTCATAGCCAATGCAGTCCAAATACGGCAAGGCTACTCCCATAGACTCCTAGAAAGTACAACGCGTTCTTTAAACAAGCCAAGCCTCCAGCAGCCCGGGAATCCCCTCTGCTTTTGTTTTGATTTGTACAAGAACTCCTGGAGTCCAGAAAGAACTGTAAGTTCTTAGTGACGTCTTATGTCCAACCTTACGTCAAACCCGGCACCTTCCAGGTATAAATATACCAACGTTGCCTTAAGCAAACACACAGTGGTTTGGAGCAGAGCGGCTATCTACTTGCCCGACGCCCAGCTGATGCGAGTGCTGAAGGAAGCCGACCCTCCCATTGACGCACTGAGAAAGACGTTGTCTTTTCTCCTGCCGAGAAATCCAGCCCCAGTGTTTCCAGTCACCCTTGCGGGTTGCTGGGAGATCGAGTCCTGAGAGAGAGATACAAGTCCTCCTTCATTCTAAAACCAAGGTACGGAGCTGATTAAAACCTTAAGAGAATTCTTGATTCAGATTCTTGGCAAAAACCAACTTAACTTAAACTGCAACTTACTAACTCCTTCCCACGTATTAGGCTTAGGTCAGGTACACCGGGGTAGGCTTATCTTAGAAGCACTAGTTGAGTACGTTTAGTCAATGATTTTATGTATTTATATATTTTATCCATTTTAAGTATCATATGGCTCAGAAACCATATCAATGCTTTTATAGTATTATTTCATAATACTCCTTTTACTGTATGCACTTTACTTTATGATAAGTATTGCAATTGTGGCAACTCATTTCTCTTGCATGAGAAAGAAGACTGCTCAATAAATAACAACTTTTATTGAAAACGCCCGTCTCTCTATTTCTCTGCACTCCTGGTGAAATTAGCAAAAAACACAGTTGATGGACAGAATGCAGAACAATGTCTTACATTCACCCCAGTACAAATATCTGGGCCTAAATCCATCGTTTTTTTTGCACTCCACACCACCCTAGGTCAGACAATGGCTATATGCAAATCAGCCTGGACCCTGTGCCTCATGGGAACAGTCCAGCCCGAACTACCAAGCCATGTCTTTCCTAGACCGGAATCAAGCATCCAAGGACCGGTTTATGGCTATCAACCTTCTTCAGCCTGGATAGCTTCACTCCAGTGATGTGGAGAGCCTGGGACTCACGTCTGAGCATACCCAGCCCACTCGGTGTGAAAATTGCAAAAAACACAGTTGATGGACAGAATGGAGAACAATGTCTTACATTCACCCCAGTACAAAGATCTGGGCCTAAATCCATAGTTTTTTTGCACTCCACACCACCCTAGGTCAGACAATGGCTATATGCAAATCAGCCTTGACCATGTGACTCATGGGAACAGTCCAGCCCGAACTACCAAGCCATGTCTTTCCTAGACCGGAATCAAGCATCCAAGGACCAGTTTGTGGCTATAAGCCTTCTTCAGCCTGGATAGCTTGACTCCAGTGAACTGTCTGAACTGGGGTGGCAGAGTGGGCTAAAGAACGGTGATGGATTAAACCCAGATCTTTTGACTGGGTGTGAGTGTTTGATTGATTCAGATGCTCCGTCCATCACCACCCCTTTTTGTACCGCTCCTGGTGAAATTAAGCATGCACGATTGACTGAGTGAAATAGCTGTCTATTGTTTTCACACGACTCTGGAGATATACTCCTTATTCTGGGGGGAGCAAAGTTGTCATGTTTATGCGGTTGTCCGAAACTAATCCCTTCTTGTCTAATCAGGAAAGTTAACTCCTTGAACATTCGAGAAAGTTCCTAGTGACCTCTGAGCTAGCTGGCAAACCTAATTAAGTCTAACATATTCAGTAGAGACCTAGATGACCTCAGTCCTATGTCTAAACTATCATTTATGTTATTCCAATGTGCAGAGCCTATTCGGAATATAGGAACTACACTACACATTGAGTGTTCTGCTTGGGTTTCTGCTGTCGTTATTACACACAAGGCAGATGGAAATTAGTGTTTCTGTGTTGATTTGAGGAGTTTAAACCAGAATATTATCCAAGACACTTTTCCTCTACCCAATATCAACGAGTTAATGGTATTGTTACAAGGAGCAACATTTTTTCTCCATGCTAGATCTTCGTCACGCTTATCACCAAATACGTTTGCACGACTCCTCTAAAAATTTAACAGCCTTCATCACCACGGAAGGTATCTTTCAATTAACTAGGATGCCTTTCGGCTTGTCCTCGGTTGCTAGTGTTTTTCAGAGGATGATCTCAGAAGTGTTTAAAGATCTAAACAATATTATCTACTTCCAAGATGATATCCTGGACTTTGGTGACAGCGTGATCAGTCACAATTTAGTGTTAAAAGATGCCCTTGCCAGAATTTTGGAATCTGGTTTAATGCTACATGGAAAAAAATATTCCTTCCTTGCCACAGAGGTGGAGTACTTAGGACACTCCATCTCTTCTGAGGGTGTCAAACCCAAGAGAGATTTTCTTGCATCCATAAAATTGGCTCCCATTCCCAGTAACAGAGATCTGCTGCGTTCCTTCCTTGGATTAGTTGAGTAATACTCTAAGTTTGTGAAGAACTTTGTGAGTAAAACTGAACCTTTTAAGGTACTTATGAGGAAGGGTGTCAATTTCATTTGGGGAACTGACCAACAAAATTGTTTTGATAACATCAAGCTTGAAATCTGTAATGCAGGTATTCTCGTTCCTTTCGATGTTAACGCAAAACCATGGTCACTGTTGAAGCCAGTGACATTGGTAATGGTGCTGTATTATCTCAGAATGATGATACCTCAGAGAAAACTGTAGCGTTCACCTCCTGGACCTTGACTACTATTGAACGTCATTACTCTGTAATAGAGACAGAAACCCTAGTGGCCACATGGGGTGTAGAATATTTTAGAACATATGTTTGGGGGCACAGGTATCTCCTTTGCACCGACCATAAACCATTACTTAAAATTCTGTCACCAGGTGGAACAGGGAAAGGGCCAGCTAGACTAGCTCGCCTAGCCTCCAGGTTGCAAGAATACAATTTCAATATCGAGTATATTTCTGGTTTGCGGAATGTTCAAGCTGACTGTCTGTCGCCTCTGCCTTTAGACTCGGAGGAAGTGGCCAAAAGTGGCGTTTCAAAGAGTGAAATGGAAGGAGCTATCTCCAGTGTGGATGATGTTGTCCAGTGGAGTTGTGGTGTAGTCAGTAAAGAAGAATGGGCGGAGGCCATGTCCCAAGATGAGGTCCTAAAGGGAGTTCTCAACCTCATTTTCGAAGGTAGGCGTAAGTAGAGTAAATTACCCAGTAGTGTTAGACTCTTTAATGCTGTCATTGACGAACTATCCACTGTCGCTGATCAGATTATCATGCGTGGCGATAAAATATTTCCCCTGTTTGGCATTTGCAAAAGATTATTCAACTTAGCCCATGAAGGACACTTAGGGCAGACCATTAAAATAAATGTTTGGGGAGTGAATTCTGGTGGCCGGCATGGATAGTGAGGTGGTTGATAGGGTTGAACGATGCAGTGAATGCAGAGAGTGTGAGAAGAGACTTAAGGTTGGGCCACAGTCTGTCTGAAGTTCCATCCATGATCCTGGTGTGGTTTGGCATAGCATTTGCCTTGACTTCATTGGACCTATGCCAGGAGTTCACCCCAGCAAGAGATTTGGTATGGTTGTAATGGATCTTCACTCTAGAAGGCTTATTGTGTATCTGCTCCCTACGATTACCACTAGAGTCACCATTAAATTGCTGCGCACCATTTTTAAAGAGGAAGGTTTTCCCACTGTCCTTATTACGGACAATGGCACACAATTAACTTCCACGGAAATGTGTGAGCTTCTACGTAAGTGTGATATTAAACATTCCCTCACCACATTGTACAATTCTCAATCCAACGGTATTGTGGAAAGAGCCAACCGTATGATTAAAGAAGCTATTGGTCTTGCTCGCAGCAATAATCTTGACATTGATGAGACCTTAAATGAATTAGCGTGGGCTTACCGTACCACAGACAATTCCACTACTAGTGTGGTTCCCTTCATTGCCATGCGAGGTAGAAAACCTTCTTCCAAACTAGTACCTTCATGGGTTAGTGAGTTGTTGGAAGGGAAGAATGCGAGTGGCAGTGATAAGGGTACCTCTATGTATGCACCCTCGCTTGTACATTCTCAAAACAAGCCTACTGTCAACCTACTTATTGGAGACAGGGTCGAAGTCAGATCTGGTCGTTGGATCAAAGGCCTATGCAGGTTTTGTGGTCCTTTCAAAGTTCAGGAGGTGCATCCTTTGTTTGTTATGTTGGCCAATGGAGAGAAATGGAATTTACACAGAGTAGCCAAGTATCGCTCACGGGAAAAATCTCCCAAAGCCATTGTCAACAGAAACTCCTGTTCGGGTTACATGTTAGCTCATGATCACCATTTGCTCAACAGTTCCCGTACCTGTGCAGAGATGAGAGTGTCAGGTCCCAGTAGTGACAATGTTGGTAATAGCCTAAGGTTCAATGTTGAGAATCCAGATTCTCATGGTCTTCAAGCTACACAACTGTGTCAGAGACCCTTACGGATCAGGAGACTTCCTCAACACTTGCAGGATTTCATGGTGGGGTGATTTGCCCTCATTCTTTATTCATGGTGGGGTGTTTTGCTTTCACTGTTATTTCATTTCCCCTGTTCTCTCTTTACTTTCCTCCTCTGTTTTTCCTCTATGCATTTGCTCTACCTGCGTGTAGAGGAAAGGGGGGGTATGATCTTCCTGTCATTGATGTTGCACGTCACGCGCCTCTTTAGAATGTCAATTGTTCCAACATTCTAATGCAGTTGACCATGCTCTCGCGTCCTGTCAGTTGAGCGGCTCCTGGCTGAAGGATGAGGCGCGCTGATGCTATGTGCTAATAGAAATAAACTTGTCAAATCAACAGTCTGACTTCATGTCATGTTGTAATTACAACACGTACCTTCTGGGTCAGGACAATACAATAGCAGACAGGAATTCCTGTCACTTGAGGGACTACAGCGATTGGCAAATTCACCCCTCGCTTTTTCACATGATCCATTCCATTTGTGGTCCCTGCGAGATTGACCTCTTTGCCTCAAGACTCAATCATCAATTGGAGTCCTTTTTCAGTTGGAGACCAAACCCTCTAGCAAAGGCCACGGATGTCTTCACTCAGGGCTGGTCGAAGGCGCTGAGTTACACGTTTCCCCCCTTCATCCTCATTCCCTGGGTAGCGAACCAAGTAGTTCACCAGCAGGCAGAGATTCCCGTAGTCACTCTATTGGAGCTAGCGTGTGACTTACTGCTGCTCCTGCCATGTTCTCCGACGATGCTCCGGGGCCCTTAGGGGGCACTGTGCCCACTAGTCACTTCGGGTCAGTTATCTCTGACGGCCTGGAGGCTTTCAGGCACCACTGGACATTGCCAGGAATTTCGAAAGAAGCTTCAGAGTTCATTCAGCAGGCCTGGGCTCCCTCTACCAGGAAAAGATATTCCTCAGCATGGCGAGCATGGTTGGGTTGGTGCTTGGAGAAACACGTGGATCCCCTGGAGGCAGAACTCTCACAAGTATTACACTATACTTGTGTTAGCCTGAAGAAGAAGGCAAGAAGAAGATGTCTGAAGCTGTTGAAAGAATCAGACGTGGTGTGGCTGTCTCTTCCCCTTTCCCCCATGGGGTTTATTTGGCTTACATGCTTTGAAATATATGTTGCTGAGGAATCCTAGGAAGGAATTGGGAACTTGCAACATTCTGCTCCTGTGCGTTGAGAAGAGCACGATCTGACACCCACACCACTACTAAATCTTTGCTGAGTCAACGTTCCTGGCATTAATTTGGATACCACTACTTTTAATCAAATCCTAATGAAACTGAAACCTCCACCCACAGATGATCTAGATTTGATTGTTTCTAATTATTATCAGTGGCTGGACAAAGCTCTTAATCGGTTGATCCCTCATAGAGACCACATCAGCCACAGAACTACACCGTCTGAACCTTGGTTCACCATCAACCGGAGGCTTCAAAAACAAAAATGTTGTAGGGTTGAGAGAAAACAGAGGAGTAAATATGACCCACTGATTAAAAACCATACAAACAACCTCTCTAAACCTATAAGGCTATGATACATGAGGAGAAAACACAATAATACACTCAAAAAATTGACTCTGCACAAAAGTCATCTAAGGAACTCTTTACGAAAATTAAAAAACTGATCAAGCTGCCTGAAAACAAAAATAAGTTAAAGAAGTGTATGACTCTTTTTTAACCAGCACTAGTTCATCTCTGTCAGCTGACGATCCTGACTCCAAGGCCTCTTAGTCAATGAGCCCCCCCCAACTCTTGCCTTCTTTTCTCCCTTCACCATCGACCAAACATCAGGATTGCTAAAAACTATTAAATCTGGTGCTCCTGCCTATCCCTGCCCCCACCCCACCCCCTAAGATAATGCGTCCAGTCCCTGATTCTATAGCTATTTTCCTTACTGATATTTTCAATAAAATATTCAGTACTATCTACGGCCCAATAGAATGAAAAAAAAAGCGTGAATCTTACCATTGATCCGAAACCCTAACCTAGAATCAGCAGACTGCAGCAACTATCGGCCAATCATGTGCTCCCCTTTCCAGATAAGATTGTTGAGAAAGCAGTCAATATGGAACTCCCCTCTTTCAATTCTAAGAATAATCTCCTTGATGAAACTCAGCGTAGCTTTGGATGACATCATAGCACAGAATTATTTCTCATTACTGCATCTGAGGATATCTGACAGATCCTCGATGCTGGAGGGAAAGCGGCACTGATCTTATTAGACCTCTCGGCAGCATTCGATACGGTCAATCATCTACTACTTATTGACGCCTTACAGCGATAGGTATCAAGGATAAGGCACTCTTACTTTTACAATCTTTTCTATCAGGACATGAGCAAGTTGTGGCTCTGGATGGGTTCAGCGCTCTGCCTTTTTTCTCTTCCGTGGTGAGTCCCACAGGGATCGGCCTTGAGTCTCACCCTGTTAAATTTGTATGTGCCTCCACTGTCTACTCTAATTAGATCCTTTGGATCAACAATATCTTAGACAAAAATGTCAGTGCTACTCTCCAGCGAAATCCCTGTGATTCTCCTCCTCCTCCAATCAAGTGATCCTTGAGGTGGCAGAGGCTTTGTAGCCTGCACTGGCCTTTAGAAAGACATTAAACCCTGGCTTTTTAACCAGTAAATTCCCTCTGCTATCATTAATTCTTCACAAGTGTTGTCTTTTTTTTTCGGGCTAGCGCCTAGAGACACTTTCGGGTATTAGGAGCACTTTAAAAATCCTTTTATCATTTAATTTCATTTTTCATTCATGAGGTGTGTATAGTTTACAGAAACCCGACCTTTAAGCATGAAAAATATATTGTCTTTTGTCCTCTGGAATTCGTGGTAAAATAATGGAGTTAGATCAAAGCTGCTATGATGTATCTCTTTTGGATTTCAGCAACACTAAATCAGAATCTGACACTTTAATGTAAACAAAGATGCTCACCAGGGCATATTCTGGGAGGTTCAGATGGGTCTTCCCTGTCCTTTCAGGTTGGCCTATTTGCTCTGGAATTCATTTCACACCTATTAAAAAGCTAATCAGTGGCTTGGAGAAGTGTGAGATCAAAGGAAAATTAGCTGCCAGAAATTACAGACCAGGAAAAGGTAATTTTCTAAAAGTTACTTTTCCTTAATGTTTAGTAAAAAATTAACTTCACCATTTAATGGAATACTTAGATTTTGTATTATTTTGCTAGTGAATCCTTATTTTTGAGATACAGTATTAGGATTTTTAATCTGTACCCTTTTTTTTCTACAGAGGACAGCTAGGCCTGCCACTGAAAAATAGCTTTTGGGTGCCAGCCATTTTAAGGTCATGCTAACATTATGTTTTTAAATATACTACTTTAAAATGCCATTATCCCTGCATTGTAGGTGACAAGACCTATGTAGTGATGATTTAATAATATTTAAAAAAGAGATACCTGTCTTGGGGTTTGACAGGTTGAATACCATTTTTTACACTGCTACCGTCGGTCAACTCTGCTGGGCCCTAAAGCCATAAGTTGGACTCTCTGTAGGGTCACTACCAAATATTTTGCCTTCACCCCTCCTGTTTTCTCAAACTGTTTTTGTTAGGTTTTCCGAACCTGTGCTTGTGCTCTCGCATACCATGGTACAATTAGCTTAAGCTGGATTGGTTTATTTAATTTACTTGTACGTTTTTTGTAAATTGTATCACGGAGACCGAGGGCGTATACATTACATGTTGCTGGTGGGCACCTCCACTCATTGCGCCACCAATTAAAAGTAGCATTTTAAAACATCCCTCAGGCCGGCCATTGCAGCCTGTAGTGCAGTTTTAAACTGCCAATTCAATCTGTCAAAAATAACCTTTTCCCAGGCTTAACCCTCCCTTCTTGTTACATATCAGTCCCCCCTATGGTAGACCCCGGAGAGCCCAAAGAAGAGTTTTTTCTCTGCTCACCTTAACAGAATCGTCCTCTTGAAGACGTGACATGGCCTGTAATTTTAAGTGAATACGTTGAGATGTCTGCATTTGCTACGTAAAACTCATCTTCTGCCAGGCCTTAAGGACAACCCTGCAAACACGTCACTCATTTCAGAGATGACACGGCATAAACCCTCAGAGCCGCGCTTACAACCCCAGTGTGAGTAAAACCACTTCTATGTGGGGCACTCCTACTTTCTACATTATTCATATGCAATATCTTAAAATCTTTAGCAGAGTTTTGGAAATAAATATACCTATCACACTATATTACGACTATTAAACATGTGAACATAACCAGATAACCACTTGAGGATAATCTGTTGTCAGCAGAGGCTTTGGCTTTTCTTGCAGACTTTTTCCAACAGGCTTTGGCTTTAAGCTTCCACCTACTTTCAATTATTCCTCTGTAACTCACTTCAGACACATTCAACCTTTTCCTTGTTTAACATGGAGTACCATTCGCACTCCAGACTTTACTGGTTTGTAAAAGTGCACCAGAGAACTTTAAGCTGCATCACCACACTTGCCTCCAGGGCGTACTCTGTTTCCATTCTCTACTGTAAGTGACGATAGGACCTTTACTAGCACCTTTCTGTTTTAAAATGATGTGAGCATTTGTGGAGCAATGGATGGTGTCTTTGACATGTCATCACTGATGTCACCAATGTGTCATTTGAAACATCATCAGTGACGTCAAATCAAAACAAACTTTATTCAGTATATAGCGATACCAAAGGGGATGATGGACAGAGCGCCTGAGCAAATCAAACACTCACCCCCAGTCACAGATCTGGGTTTAATCCATCATCATTCTTTAGCCCACTCTGCCACCCCAGTTCAGACATGGCCATATGCAAATCAGTCTGACCCTGTGCCTCATGGGAACAGTCCAGCTCGAACTGCCAAGCCATGTCTTCCCTGGACCGGAAACAAGCTTCTGAGGACCGGTTTCTGGCATTCCAGCCATCTTCAGCCCGGCTTGCTTGAATCCAGTGGCAAAGTGAGCAAGGGACTCACGTCTGAGCATACCCTTCCAACTTATGGCGACCAAAGAGGTACAAAAGGGGGTGGTGATGGACGGAGCATCTGAATCAATCAAACACTCACACCCAGTCAAAAGATCTGGGTTTAATCCATCACCATTCTTTAGCTCACTCTGCCACCCCAGTTCAGACATGGCTATATGCAAATCAGTCCGACCCTGTGCCTCACATCTGAGCATACCCTGCCACTCTTATGGCGTCCAAAAGCGGTACAAAAGGGGGTGGGGATGGACGGAGCATCTGAATCAATCAAACACTCACACCCAGTCAAGAGATCAGGGTTTAATCCATCATCGCTCTTTAGCCCACTCTGCCACCCCAGTTCAGACATGGCCATATGCAAATCAGTCTTGACCCTGTGCTTCATGGGAACAGTCCAGCCCGAACTGCCAATCCATGTCTTCTCTGGACCAGAAACAAGCATCCTGGGACCGGTTTCTGGCTATTCAGCAGTCATCAGCCAGGCTAGCGAATCAGGCGAATCAGAGGAATTTCCGTGTTTTTTTAATCATTGACACATTAGTTCAGCATTTAACCATAAAATCACTTTATAATTTGTTTGTTTTCAGTGAAGATATATATAACAATCTGGTCACCACTGGGCAGTTCTAGTTAGGACCAAGTTTCCATATCGAAAGCATTTTTTGGTTTGCTTATAACTTTGTATTGCTCATAACTTTGGTGCAACTTGACAAATCTTCATAAATCTTTCCCAAAAAAGTCTCATTCAGCTCAACTCCTTCGGTTTTGGGTGGTCGGTCAACCGGGGGGGCGAGAAAAGGGGGGATTCCAAAACATGTTTTCCCCATTCATTTTTTCATAGATAAATTTAGACACAGCTACAGTCCAAGCGGCTGAATGGATTACCCTACATTTGGCCTTGAGCGCAATCCTGGTCCAGAAAGCATGCGTAGGCCATCCTAGGCTACAAATGTGTGTGGGTTTTTTATTTTACCACAAAATCTGGGTTCATCTGTAAATCCACAGTAACAGTTTTGTTTCTAAACATGTGCTCACAGAAAGCATGACAAGCTGAGACTTTACTTTCATTTTCAAACATTCCCTAGGTTGGAACTTCTGTTTACAGCCTGGGACTGCAGAACATACAGAGGCCGGTTTATGTTATGTTATGTTATGTTATGTTAATAACATTTATTAGGCGCAACAGCTGCCCCAGCGAAGGGGCGTCCATGACTGCATGTTATGTGGCTTAAAGGTGTTTAAAAAACACACAAGCGCAGCTGAGTTCCTTTTAAATGCTTTATTAATAATATATGGCTTACAGTGTTTTGGTCAACATAGCAAATGATTTACTAGTTGCATTTAAACATAATTATGGAATATGGTTCTGTAAAAATGGGACTTTTCACAAATATCATTAGTCTTTTCATGTGGTGATACTTAATATAGCCCACATACGTATTATAATATAAATATTATATCTATATATAGATGTGGTAACCCTGGCAAAGCCAGTAAACTTGTCTTGTATTATACTGAGATGAGCCCTTGACAAAGCCAATAGGACAGCTTTATTGAAAGTGACACCCCCTGATATTGGGATGTTCTATCTGGTATACGTGGGGGCCCTGTGATTGTGGGGGGTCATGACCCCTTAGTGGTATAATGTGATTTCAGAATGCCACTGAAGGTATTTCTATCTGCCTGATGTTCCCTCTGCATTGCGCACGGGTTGGCTGCCAGCAGGGGCTGTTTGCAGGGTTTGGCATCAATACCACATGCCCTAAAGTAACTATAACTCACCCCCTTGCCATGCTCTACTTATGACCTCACATATTACATCACTCATGACATGTTCTGTGACAACACTGCGCGTGTGCTGGAGAAAGGTTTGGACATTAAGAGGAGCACGCATAGAAAAAGGATATGCCTTGGGGGATTGTTTTATGCAGGAAGGTACTCCTGTCTGCACAAAAACAATCCTACTCGACATGCAGGCGCCCTTGCATCATGCCGCGAGGATGCAAGCGCTGGTGCTAGGATGCAAACTGTGCACCAGGGCAAGGAGGGACCAGAAGCGGGCCATACCTAAGGAGATAAGGTGCATTTCCAAGGGCAGCACCACAGGCTCTTGAATGAGGGGGTGAAAGGAGGCGGGGATTGTAATAATAGAAACACTTAACACAAGCCGAGCTGGGAGCATATTTACATGAATGTCAATCGTGTACTGTATGTCCAGAAAACCTATGGTAAACACTTTTCAATATTCAATGACTGCATTACATTAACACCCGCAAGCATTTCACATTAATATATTAGATGATATCACTGCAGTGGGGGACATTTATTAGAAGAGCCTTCCCCACGATGTCGGGCGGGGTAGGTCGACCACACATATCTTCAATGTGTCCAGAGTCCGCTGGAACTCAAGAAGCACTAACTAAACAGTGATTAGGTTGCCCATTGAACCTGCGGGTACATATCCTGCTGATCCACAAAGTGGTAGGTAGGTTCTCACCTTACCACTGGGTGTAGATAATTTTCACATTAAAGTCCTGAAGAATCGCCACTGATCCCCCAGACAAGAAGGAGAGAAACATGTTGACGCACCAGGAGCAGAGCACCCTTGTTGTGATCCATTATAGTCAGATAGTCGCCTCTACCGTTTTTCATTTTAATCAAGCAGGGACCCTGCTAGAATAAAGTTGGTTCCATAGGACCCCTGACATGTTTTAACTATCTCATTCACTACTACATCCAAACACACTAGGGCCCTCACACCCACACCACCTAACGGCAAGGAACAAAAGATCTCAGATAAGGAGCCCTTTCGCGAGTGCCCGCGGGTATTACAGTGCCGACCTGACGAGGGGCAGGCTCATATGATGAAGCATGACACCTAGCTTGCTGGGTGAGTGAGGGCACTAGTTCTGAAAGGAGGAATTCCTCTCCTCCCACTACTTAACTGACAGGTCAGCCTGCCATTGTGACCATGACTAGGTATCTGACTAAGATTTTTAACGCACCAAGGAACTTCTTACCCTACTTCATTTGACAGTCCAGGTGCCGTAGCAAGCCTCAGCAAGACCAGCTAGTGCAAGGGGTTCGCCCTTCTCTGCACAAAGTCCTCAGACCAATAGGAAGAAGTTGGCACAGAAACTGGAATAGAAAAAGTACCATTTATTACACCTCATGAGGTGGTGCTACAGTTCAGACAGTACCCTTCGGTATTGCAAGAAGTAGCTCCACGAGTTAGGAAAGCATGGTTTATTTATACCCGCACAGGGGATCAAAAGAAGGCGGTACAAAACACAAGAGCACAACCTATGTACATATAAGGTAATATCGAGAAGCACAATCGATCAGTGGAAGGAGCTAACAGTTTTGGAGGGCTGACAAACACATTCCTATCTGGAACTAATCAATAACATATTTGGACCCTAATAGACATGAGCAAAGTGGGGGATGCTAAATATAACTTGTTGCCGGGCAGATTCCAAGTGCCGTGAACAGGAAGATAGGACAAGCACATGGTCGGCACGAGGCAGCATGTAGCAGACAAAATGGCTGCTGTAAATACAAAATGGAGTCCACTAAATGGCAAGATAACGGCTAGAACTAAGATGTCTTCTGCTAATGCTGAATCTAATCGCTGTTAAATTACACAGATGACTGTTGGACCTGGCCTCGTGGCGTGGCCCCACTCCTCCCGCATGGCGGATCCCGGACTACCTCGCCCCCTGTTCCCCGGCCCAGAGCAGCACCATCCACCCTACACGAGTGCCGCCCCTCCGGGCAGCCCCCAGTTCTTCCCCAGCGGAACTCAACCTCCTCTCCTCAACCCCCTCGGCTGGCCCGGACCCTTTCCCGGACCACCGTCTCCGGCCCAGCCGCCATCTTGGACCCTCCACGACCAGGCCTCGTGGCCTCGGCCCGACCCCAGCCACAGACCCAGCAAAGCCCCGACATCGAGCTACCACGATCCAACCAGGGGGTAAAGAGACCACTTGACGAGTCAATGGGGGAAGGAGTTTCGATGGTCCCCCATCCGCCTGGTTTCGATTGCCCCCAGCCTCCCTGGGCGCTGGCTCCACCCCCCTGCTGGGTGTCTGGACTCGCACATCCCGGACCCTCCGACCTCCAAGTGCGAGGGTGAACCATCCTTGGGGTCCTGCTGGCGCTGCCGCGGCCCATCTTCGTGAACCATCTGTGGAGTCCTGCTGGCGCTGCCGCGGCCCATACCGGAGAACCCTCCAGCTCGAGGATTGAGAGCTGTGCGCCAGATATCCCTGTACCAGACCGGTACCAAGACTGTCTCGCTACCCCCTTCCCACAGAGACTAAGTTTAAGGGGATCCCAGAATCCCATTCCTTCTGTATCGTTACGATAACCTGCCAAAGAATACTGATAAAAGTGTTAAGAACCTATCTTTGTGTGGCGTCCATCTGTAGGGGGGTGGTTGCTCGGCTGTACGATCTTAGGAGAGGGCCCTCGCCTGGAGGCCTCTCCCCCTTGCTCGGCCGACCCTCAGATTTCCGGTCTAACATTGGTGGCCAGCGGCGCGATTCGAGCCGACGCAAATCGTACAGAGAGTAACTCGCCCCACTACAAACGAAAAACACACAGCGACCATGACGACTAAAGAAACCGGACCAACCGCAAAATTCCAGATGGAACGGCTGGAAGATTACAGTCACAAGGAATTGAAGCAATTCTGCATAGACTTAGGTATCGCTACCACGGGACTAAGCACCAAAGACGATCTCAAGCAGGCCCTGCAGACTTGGGTGGAGACGGGAGCGTCGCCACCCCAAAACGAAAACATCGCAATCACTGAAAACATTGCAACCCCGAGGAGGAGAGAAACACGGGCCTCTCTCACGAGGATGCCCGAGAACGAGAGAGGAGCCGGCTCCACGAGTTGGAACTGGCTAGACTCCGCTTAGATGGGGAACTGCAACTAGCGGAAAAGAAGATAGCCCTTGAGCAACTACGATTACAGGGAGACCTGGAAGAGAAAAGAAGCCAGAGGGAGCTGGAGGAGAAGAAGCTCGCGTACGAGCATGAGCGCGGTTTGAAAGAACTAGAGATTAGGAAACAAAACGGGGACACCGGCGTCTCCGGGAACCAGAGCTCCACTTCCTCTACGGACACCAAGGTCCACATCCCCAAAGATGTCGTCCGAGAGTACTATAAGAATGATGACATCCAGCAATGGTTTAAGGCCTACGAGGTAGCCATGACCTCCCACCGTGTTCCGCAAAAAGACTGGGGGGCCGGGTTGTGGGGGAGATTCGTCAACGAAGGGAGAGACGCCCTGCTACAGCTCCCCGACGCTGAGATGACCTCCGACGAGCATATGAAAGCCGCCCTCCTCATTCGCTATGGGCTCACCCCGAGATGTACTGGCAGCGATTCCGAGACTGTAAAAGGATTCCCGGTACCACCTGGGTAGAATATGTAAACTTCTATAGCAGAGCCTTAGAGGGGTGGATCAAGGGCAGACAGGTCACCACCTATGAACAATTGTTCGATCTCATCGAATGGGAACACCTCTCCAAAAACTGTTTAGTTGAACTAAGGCAGCATCTCCTCGACAGCAAACTGACCGAGCCCCGGAAACTCGCCATTGAAGCGGATCGATGGGAGAGCACCTGGGTCCCCCGGAACTGGGCGGGAGACCAAAGCCGAGCCTCCCAGGGATCCCACCGTCCGCGAGGAGGAGGAGGAGGCCAGGGCCGGGGCCGGGACACCGCCACGGTGCCCCCCACCAGCACTCCCACGTCCCTGGCCGGGAGAGAAAGCCCTCCGGCACGGCCGGGATCCCGCTCCAATGTTATCTGCCACAAATGCCAGCGACCTGGTCATTACACCAATGACCCCAACTGTCCGAGAAACCAACCATCCAACCCCACGGGTCCGCAAAACCGCCAGATCGCCGCCGTCTCCCTGGGGGAGGAACAAGGCGAAGAAGAAGCCGAAGACTGTGAACAATACCAGACCGAGTGGGAACCCGCAGCCATGTCCCTGGTATGTCTAGGCGAAAGAGACATGGTCCCACGGGCCCCCATCCCGGCCAACACACAGAAGTACAGCCAGTGGGTCACCATTAATGGACTCCGGGCCGAAGCCCTCCGCGACACGGGAGCCAGCGTAACGGCCATCCGTTGCCATCTGGTGACCCCGGATCAAATCCTGCCCAATGTGCTATGCCCAGTACGGTCCGCGGATAACTCTGAAAGCCTGTGCCAGATGGCCCGCGTCCCCTTTGAATGTGGGGGAGTGTCGGGCATGCTGAAAGTGACCGTCCGAGACGATGCCCCCGTAGACTGCCTCCTGGGGAACGACCTCGAGAGCTCCCCCTGGACTGCCGTTGAACGGAGGGAGCACCTGGGGATGCTTGGCCTCCCTGAATGGGTCTGTGCGATGACCCGATCCATGGCCGCCCGCGCCATCCCCTCCACTGAAGAACCCGAGTGGCCCGAGCCTCCACCGCCCGTCATCACGGAAGACACCACCCCTGAACCCGGTCCACCGGGGTCCAACGACGAAGAACCTGACCCACTCTGCGACCTCCCGGAGATGGCCCAGTGGCGCCAGGAAGGGGGCCCCACTCAAGAACAGTTCCGCCAAGAACAAAAACGTGTCCCTCCCTCGAGGGGATCCGACAGCAAGCCGCAGCCCAGAGCGCAGGGGATGCCTCGGGGCTCACTGGGTCTATTGGGACAATGAGCTCCTCTACAGCGAACAGAAGATTGCCGAGCTAGGGGCCAGCCCGGTGCTGGTAGTCCCCCTCGATTCAGAGACTTCCTCCTGAACCTGGCTCATGATGTACCTCTCGCCGGGCACCTGGGGAAGGACAAAACTTACAGCCGCCTGGTGACCCACTTCTACTGGCCCAAGATGAGGAACGGTGTGATCAACCACTGCCGAGCCTGCCCCACCTGCCAGGCCAGCGGGAAGAGCGGCAGAAAACTAAAAGTCCCCCTGCAACCCTTTCCAGTCGTCAACACTCCCTTTGAGCGGGTAGGGATTCACATTGTGGGGCCCCTGGAGCCCCGGACATCGCAAGGTCACCGGTTCATACTCGTCCTGGTGGACCATGCCACCCGCTATCCCGAAGCCATACCTCTCCGGACCGTGACAGCGCCCGTGGTGGGCCGGGCCCTGATGGGAATCTTCTCACGGGTGGGCTTCCCCCGAGAAGTCGTCAGTGATCGAGGCACGAACTTCATCTCCCGATACATGAAGTCCCTATGGCAACAGTGCGGGGTCACGTACAAATTTACGACCCCCTACCACCCGCAGGGGAACGGACTGGTGGAACACTTCAATCGCACCCTCAAGGGTATGATCATGGGCCTAGCAGAGCCCTTACGACGCCAATGGGACGTGTTGCTGCCCTGCCTCCTATTTGCCTACCGGGAGGTCCCACAGAAGTCCTTGGGATTCAGCCCCTTCGAGCTATTGTATGGGCACCCCGTCCGGGGTCCCCTAAGTCTGGTCAAAGAAGGATGGGAGGTGACCACCCAGAATGCTCCTCCTGATGTGTACCGGTACCTCCAGACTCGGCGGTTCAGGGAACTTGCCAAGGCCAACCTCGAAGCCAGCCAAGAAGACATGAAACGGTGGTATGATCAAAACGCCTCATCCATTGAGTTCGAGCCGGGACAACAGGTCTGGGTCATGTTCCCGGTCAAACCATGCGCCCTCCAGGACAAATGGACGGGGCCCTTCAAGGTGGTGGAGCGCAAGGGCCCTGTCACATACCTGGTGGACATGGAGTCCCCCAGGAACCCCCTCCGGGTCCTCCATGCCAACCGACTTAAGCCTCACTTTGTCTGCTCAGAGCTTAGCCTCCTGATGGCTACCGACAGTGGGGCTGAAGAGGACTCCGAGCCCCTACCCGACCTCCTGAAGACCCTCGAAAAAGACGGCTCCGTGGAAGGAGTCAACCTCTCTTCCACCCTGACCCCAGCACAACGCCAAAGCTGCCAAGACTTATTATGACAATTGGCCGATCTATTCTCTCTCACCCCCGGGGTCACCCCATGGTGCCTCCACGATGTCGACACCGGGGATAGCCCACCTATAAGGACCCGGGCCTACCGAGTTCCCGATCGAGTATGCGCCTGCATCCAGTCGGAAGTGTCCAAGATGCTGGCTCTAGGAGTGATCGAGCCCTCCGACAGCCCATGGGCCAGCCCAGTCGTGCTGGTCCCCAAGGCCGCCGCCCCTGGCGTCGCCCCCAAACTCAGGTTTTGTGTGGACTACCGGGGCCTGAACGCCGTCACCCGAACAGACGCTCACCCCATCCCTCGGGCTGATGAACTGATCGACCGCCTGGGGGCCGCTACCTGAGCACCTTCGACCTAACCGCGGGCTACTGGCAGATCGGCCTCACCACGGGCGTCCAGGAGCGATCAGCCTTCTCCACCCCTGATGGCCACTACCATTTCAGGGTGATGCCCTTTGGGATGAAAAACGCCCCCGCCACATTCCTGAGACTAGTGAATAAGGTGCTGTCGGGGCTCGAGGAGTTCAGCGCCGCCTACCTGGACGATATTGCGATGTACAGTCTCCACTGGGCCGAACACCTCCAACACCTCCATGAGGTCTTGGCCGCCCTCCAACGGGCAGGACTAACAATAAAAGCCAGCAAGTGCCAAATTGGCCAAGGGTCCGTGACCTACCTGGGGCACCAGGTGGGAAGTGGCCAGGTGGCCCCCCTCCAACCCAAGATCGCCGCCATCCTGGCCTGGGAACCCCCGGTCACCCAAACAGAGGTCCGAGCCTTCCTGGGGCTCACGGGATATTATCGGCGCTTCGTGAAAGACTACGGCAGCATTGTGGGCCCCCTCACAGAACTCACATCAAAGAAACACCCACCGAAGGTACACTGGACATCCGAGTGTCAGGCCGCCTTTGAGACCCTCAAGACACCAATGTGCACCGCACCCGTGCTCCAAGCCCCCGACTACAGCCGGGAATTCATAGTACAAACCGATGCCTCCGATCACGGTGTCGGAGCAGTTCTCTCCCAAATCAATACCGAGGGAATTGACCAGCCAGTAGCCTTCATTAGCCAACGTCTGCTGGCCCGAGAACAGCACTGAAGCACCATCGAGCGGGAGGCCTTTGCCGTGGTGTGGGCCCTCAAGAAGCTCCGGCCCTATCTCTTCGGCACCCACTTCCGGGTACAAACTGACCACCGACCTCTGCAATGGCTGATGCAGATGCGAGGGGAGAATCCGAAGCTGTTGCGTTGGTCCATCTCCCTGCAAGGGATGGACTTCCCAGGCAACGACCACGCCAACGCAGATGGCCTGTCCCGCTTCTTCCGCCTCGGCGAGGAGAATACCCAAGGAGATGGGTGACTCTCCCTGCCTTCAGCTGGGGGGGACGCGTGTTGGACCTGGCCTCGTGGCGTGGCCCCACTCCTCCCGCATGGCGGGTCCCGGACTACCTCGACCCCTGTTCCCCGGCCCAGAGCCGCACCATCCACCCTGCACGAGTGCCGCCCCTCCGGGCAGCCACCAGCTCTTCCCCGGCGGAACTCGACCTCTCCTCCTCAACCCCCTCGGCTGGCCCGGACCCTTTCCCGGACCACCGTCTCCGGCCCAGCCGCCATCTTGGACCCTACCCCAGCCACAGACCCAGCAAAGCCCCGACATTGAGGCACCACGATCCAACCAGGGGGTAAAGAGACCACTTGACGAGTCAATGGGGGAAGGAGTTTCGATGGTCCCCCATCTGCCTGGTTTCGATCGCCCCCAGCCTCCCTGGGTGCTGGCTCCACCCCCCTGCTGGGTGTCTGGACTCGCACATCCCGGACCCTCCGACCTCCAAGTGCGAGGGTCCAGACATCAAAGGGCACCAGACCTATAACTGGGGCAGCTCCGGAGCAGGTCGGCAGTTGTATCCTGGAGTCGAGAGACACCGAGACAAACTCATCTTCTTGCACCCACCTTTGGGGTCCTGCTGGCGCTGCCACGGTCCATCTTCGTGAAGCTGTCCTTGGAGTCCTGCTGGCGCTGCCGCGGCCCATCTTCGTGAACCATCCTTGGAGTCCTGCTGGCGCTGCCGCGGCTCATCTTCGTGAACCATCCTTGGAGTCCTGCTGGCGCTGCCGCGGCTCATCTTCGTGAACCATCCTTGGAGTACTGCTGGCACTGCCGCGGCTCATCTTGGTGAACCATCTGTGGAGTCCTGCTGGCGCTGCCGCGGCCCATACCGCAGAACCCTCCAGCTCGAGGATTGAGAGCTGTGCGCCAGATATCCCTGTACCAGACCGGTACCAAGACTGTCCCGCTACCCCCTTCCCACAGAGACTAAGTTTAAGGGGATCCCAGAATCCCGTTCCTTCTGTATCGTTACGATAACCTGCCAAAGAATACTGATAAAAGTGTTAAGAACCTATCTTTGTGTGGCGTCCATCTGTAGGGGGGTGGTTGCTCGGCTGTATGATCTTAGGAGAGGGCCCTCGCCTGGAGGCCTCTCCCCCTTGCTCGGCCGACCCTCAGATTTCCCGTCTAACAATGACCCTTTCAGCATTAGCTGAAGACATTCGCTTTTCTGGGATAGTCTAAATATTCATCCTGTATATCTATACGCATCATGTCAGCTACTTCCTTGTCTAGCATGTGTTGTGCTTTTATTTCTACAGCATCCTTCCTGGTTGGTATGCAAGCAGTAATGCTCATAGAACATAGCATTGGGCCACAATGGATACACATACAACAGATGAAAATCATTGTAATTACAATACAGAGAATAGTCAGTAATTTCCAACCCCAGGCAGAGACTAGAGCCCAAAACCATCCAGCAAAAGACCAGGTGCCATTCTTAGTATGAATATCTGTAGCTATCTTATGCAGTTTAAAAATTGCGTCATATACTGAGGGCGAATTATCAGGAATAAAAACACAACAACTACTACCGATAATTTTACATGCACCACCTCTATCGGCATAACATCATATCTAAAACCATTCTGTTCTGGTGCGCTGCAATTCGGGTAACTTGTAATTCTTCAGTGATGTTTCCAAGTGCTATAGCAGTCTGATTAGTAACAGCTTCCACAACCCTAGTTAACCGTCTCACTATCCTGCTATTTAATCCAGCACCCACAAAAGAAAACAGACCCAAATTAAAATCAACATATTGCTGTAGACTAGTATCTGTATGGTCTACTTTATCAGTACTTATTGTCCTTTTGTTTCGATTCAATGAAATATTCTTGAACAGTTTAAAATCTCGATGATATGATGCAGGCGCCAGAAAAACAGGAGGTAACAAAAAAAAAATAACATACACCTGACCACCCAAATGGTAGTCGATGATATCCATGACTACCACATACTAGATATGTGTTATGTGAAGCTAAGAAATAACTATTATTTATTCCATCTATATTTAAAACTGTAATACAATCACTTATTCCAACTGGGATTCGTCCAATACTATGTACACATAAATCTGCTTTAGTCTTTGTAACAGTAATCACAAATTGTTCACTTGTGGCAAAGTCTCTTGTGTGAGTGAAGACATATGGCGTAGAAATATTGTCCGGTCGGTATTCCTCCCAATCCCATTTAGTCCCTTTTGCTTGAGGATACCCATCTTTGTCCTGATAACATTATTTAGACGGAAAAGAAGTTCACCTACTGCAGGTTTTCTAGTTGCAAACAAAAGAGTGTACCAGGCTCGACAAGAACCATTATGCGAGAAAGGAAGTGGGATAAAAGGCGTTCCTCCTTTCTTTTTATGTGCTGGAAGCATTCCACATACCCAACAGTTAGTAGTGTTTGTGGCATTATGGGTGTGATGCAACATCTGAACAAATGTGTTATTGAGATAAGATTGACGGTGTTTCTGCTCATGATACGGAAGAGTGAAATGCTTGCGTTCTTCTGGGACTGGAGTAGTAACTATAAAAAACTCATGAGCAGGAGCCATCATTTCAACAGACCAGGTGATTACTGCAAAACAGCAAAAACCCCTATAACACCTAAGATTTTCCTTTGTTTATTCATTTCAGCAACAAAATCAACTCTTTCTAAAAGCAAAACAAACAAAAACAAAATAATCGTAGGAGCTCTTCTCCTGTGGGTAGACGTTGGTGTCACTACACTACGCAGGGCTGCTCCCCCACCTTGTCATATCGGCACTCCGTTTCCACGGCTTGTCGTAACTGTTGCACAACCTGTCTTTCTCAAAACTGTAGATTCTTTCCTCGGTCTCAAGTTGTATCGTGATGCTCCAGGGATCATCTGGTCCGGGAAGAACTCTGCAGATTTGTCAGGTGACACAGCATGACCTTTCTCCGTAGTCAGGATCTCTCGATGATCGGTCAGCACAGCAGGTTCCACTAAGGTCGACAATACCTTACAACAATGAGTACTATGCACCCAGTTTTTCTTGTTGGTGACTCGAACTGCTGTTCTCGTAGCAAGGAGCACCTGTTCCGGTCCACGCCACCTCGGCTCCAGGCTGCTTGACCTCTCAAATGCCTTTATCATGACATGGTCGCCAGGTCAGAGCTGATGGCCTTCACCTGCAGATCTGTCGGGAAGTGCTTCTCGAACCTGTTGATGAATAGAAACCAAGCTGTCAGTTAACTGTGCCAAATAGTCATTCATCAAGACACAAGGTACATCATACACAGAACTGGGTTTCGGAACTCCCCAAATGTTCATCGGTCTCCCAAATACAACCTCATAAGGAGTAAGACCTGTTCTGGAGTGTGGTACTCATCTAATAGACAACAATGCCAGTGGCAGTGCATCTAGCCAAGTCAAGGATGTAGAAGCTTGGATTTTCGCTATTTTCAGCTTCAGAGTATCATTATACCTTTCCACCAATCCTGCTGATTGTGGATGGAACACTGCATGGAACTTCTGTTTAATTCCTAATCCCTTCAGAACATATTTGATAACTTCCCCAACAAAATGAGGTCTGTTATCATTCCATATGAGTCTGCAAACACCAAACCTCAGGAAGAATTCCTTCAATAACACTTTTGCAGTAGTGATACCAGTATTGTCCTTCATGGGGTACGCCTCAATCCATTTGCTGAAGGCAAGACCACCACTAAGACATACTTCAAGTTGTTACAACGCTCAAGTTGAATATAATCCATTTGCAAGACTTCAAAAGGTGCAGTTGGTGTAGCAAAACCTCCAGCTGGAGCTCGCGTCCCTTTTCCAGTCTTATATTGTAAACAGATCAAACAAGACTGTACTACTCTCTTAGCTGTGCTTGCAATTTCTGGATGCTCCCAAACTTGCGTAAGCAATCTCGTTATTGCTGAAGCTCCAACATGTGCTAGCCCATGTGCCATCTGAACCACAGGTTGTACAAAGGCTATAGGCAGCTTCCATCTATCCATCTGCTTATTCTACCAACAACCTTCATCATCCAACTCTCCTTCTTCAGACCATTGTTCACGTTCCTTTACAGAAGCAGATTTCTGTATCACTCGTACTTCTTGCCTAGCATAGTGCCAACGCTCACCTTGTGACTTCACTACATACATAGAAGTAGTGCTTCTTTGTGTCGCAGTTTCACGTGCCACATGATCTGCAAAGGCATTACCTTGTCCAATCTTATCTGTCACTTTCTTGTGCGCACTACACTTCACAATAGCTTTTTTCTTCGGGTATGTCAATGCAATCAAAAGATTATGTAATAGGTCTCCGTGCATTATTTACATCCCGTGAGATGTAAGAAAGCTTCTTTCTTTCAAGAGCAGGACAAAGTCATGCACCACTCCAAAAGCATAACAGCTATCTGTATAAATATTCACACATGTCAGTACTAAGCTCACATGCTCATGTCAAGGCTATCAATTCAGCTGCTTGAGCCGATTTCTGTGGTATGCGAGCTGTCTCCACTATTGTTTCAAGCGTGGTGATTGCATATGCGGCTGAGGTCTTGCCATCTGGCAATTTCAAACAAGACCCGTCAACCTACAATTCACCATCCACATCTGGAAGGGGCGTATCTTGCAAATCAATGCAACCCTTTGTCTGTTCCTCAGTCAAGAATATACAATCATGTGTTTCTTATGACTGAGGCTGAGTCGCCAGATACGGCAACACAGTAGCTGGGTTTAAAGTTGCACATCTCTTCAATGTAATGTGAGGAGCTAACAATGCCAGTTCATATCCTGTCAGACGAGCACTAGTTAAGTGCTGCGTCTTTGATTTAAAAGGGCATCAACCGCATGGGGTACCAACACTAACAGCTTATGTGACAAAACTATTCCTTCACTCTGTCATATTGACACAGCCGTTGCCGCAACTGAGCAACGCTCGGGCAACAGGATCAAGAACTGCTGAAAAATAAGCACTGGGACGTTGCTTATCGCCATGCAACTAGACGAAAACTGACAATGCGCATCCATCTTTCTCATGCACGTAAAGTATAAAAGACTTCGTGTAATCTGGTGTACCTAACACTGGTGCTGAACAAAGGGCTTGTCGTAACTGTCAAAAGGCAGTTTCCCATTCATCTGTCCATGGAAGGGGTATTGGAGTGTCTTTTGTCAAAAATGCTAACAAAGGCTTAACAATATACGAAAACCCCAAAATCCATTGTCTGCAAAAAGAAGTAAGACCAAGAAATGCATGCACTTCTTTCTGTGTAGTATTGTACTGGAGTATTTAAAATTGCTTGTATATGATCTGATGTCAATGCACATCCCTCCTTAGACAAAAGGTGACCTAAATAGGTTACCTTTGATCTACAATATTGCAATTTCTTTCGTGACACTTTATGAACATGTGAAGCAAGAAAAGAAAGCAAAGACAGAGTGCACGTTTCACATTGTTCTGGGGTATCGGCTGCCAACAAGATGTCATCGACATATTGTAGGAAAGCCACACCTTCAGGCAAAACAAAGGAATCAAGTTGTCTTTTCAATGCTTGACTGTAAATACTCGGGCTCTCGGTATAGCCTTGAGGAATTCTACAAAATGTATACGATTGATTATTCAAAGTGAAACCGAACAAATATCGGCTATCAGGATGAATAGGGATCGAAAAGAAAGTGTTCTTCAAGTCTATAACAGAGAACGTGGTTGCAGTCGGGGGAACCAAAGTAAAAAGTGTCGTAAAGTCAGAAACCACAGGGTACTGTGGTACAACAATCTTGTTTACCTCTCTCAGGTCTATGATAAACCTGTAAACTCTAGTGTCAGTGTCCCTTTTCAAAATTGGAAGAATCGGATTGTTGCAGACATTAAATGGAACTTCCTTAACAACCCCAACCTGAATGAGATCATGTACAATTCATATGAGTGCTTCTTCACCCTCCTGTGAAATTCTGTATTGACGCTAATTTGTACCAGTGGGATAACCATTTGACTCTCATCAGTGTCTGAGGTAGCCCACAAATTTGTAGGAAGTGAGGCCAATGCAATATCCTCTTTAACAAGACAAGCTCTTTCAGTCACAGGATGATTATCATTCGAAATGACACGCACTCCTTCAGGAGAACATCATATTGTGGCTCTGAAATACTTGAGCATATCGAGACCCACAGTATTGTCTGGTGTGTTTAGAGAAAGCAAAAACGGACAAGGAGCACTAAATTTATCAACATGCAATGCAAGTGGTTGTGACAATGGGCTAAGGGAAGGTGTTCCATCGAAACCTATCGAAGTAATAGTTACACCAGACAGGGGAGCCCTTGGAACCAATTGTTAAGACAAAGCGCTACAAGTAGCTCCTGTATCAACCAGAAACTGATCAGTAGAACCCAAAACATGTGCTGTATCACAGGGACCCGTCTGATCTACTGGAACTTCAACTGATTCCTTACCCCATCCTAGGCAATCCTATGCATGAACAGAATCGTAAAGGTCAGGCTGAACATAATCAGACATTTGATACTGATTTCGTCTGTCAAAGGTATTAAACCCATCCTGTGTTCGCACATTAGTATCAAATCGAGCATGATCATTCGTATTTCCCCTAGGCCCTGAATAACCTGAACGATTTCTCATTTATCCCCGTCCTCGTGAATTCTGTTGGGCACGCAACACTGGGCAATCGGCCATCCAATTACCAAATTTCTTAAAATAGGCACATTGAATAATAGACAGATTCGTATGAGTATAGGGGGATTGAAAGATCCACATCCGCCTCTATCATAGCCTCTAGAGGGCAGACCATAAACTTGGGCTAACATAACCTTCGTTTTCAAATCTCTAGATTTCTTTTCTTCGTTACCTCTCACTTCTAATTCCTGACGCTCATAATATTGATTCAGAAATGGGGGTGGTGATGAACAGAGTGTCTGAATTGAGCAGACCACTCTTACCCAGTCCAAAGATCAGGGCTTGATCCATCACCGTTATTTATCTCACTGCCCCATCCCAGCTCAGAACCTGGCTATATGCAAATCAGTCTGTCCCTGGCCCAGTGCATCATGGGAACAGGGCAGACTAAACTACCAAGCCAATTCTTCACCATAAAGGAGACAAGCTACCGGGGACCGGTTTCTGGCATTTCAGCCGTCTTCGGCCCGGCTTGCTTGAATCCTGATGGAGCAGTGAGAAAGGGACTCATGTCTGAGTATACCCTGCCACACCTATAGTGGCCAAAAACGATTCAGAAATGGGGGTGGTGATGAACAGAGTGTCTGAATTGAGCAGACCACTCTTACCCAGTCCAAAGATCAGGGCTTGATCCATCACCGTTATTCATCTCACTGCCCCATCCCAGCTCAGAACCTGGCTATATGCAAATCAGTCTGTCCCTGGCCCAGTGCATCATGGGAACAGGGCAGACTAAACTACCAAGCCAATTCTTCACCAGAAAGGAGACAAGCTACCGGGGACCAGTTTCTGGCATTTCAGCCGTCTTCAGCCCGGCTTGCTTGAATCCTGATGGAGCAGTGAGAAAGGGACTCATGTCTGAGTATACCCTGCCACACCTATAGTGGCCAAAAACGATTCAGAAATGGGGGTGGTGATGAACAGAGTGTCTGAATTGAGCAGACCACTCTTACCCAGTCCAAAGATCAGGGCTTGATCCATCACCGTTATTTATCTCACTGCCCCATCCCAGCTCAGAACCTGGCTATATGCAAATCAGTCTGTCCCTGGCCCAGTGCATCATGGGAACAGGGCAGACTAAACTACCAAGCCAATTCTTCACCAGAAAGGAGACAAGCTACCGGGGACCGGTTTCTGGCATTTCAGCCGTCTTCGGCCCGGCTTGCTTGAATCCTGATGGAGCAGTGAGAAAGGGACTCATGTCTGAGTATATCCTGCCACACCTATAGTGGCCAAAAACGATTCAGAAATGGGGGTGGTGATGAACAGAGTGTCTGAATTGAGCAGACCACTCTTACCCAGTCCAAAGATCAGGGCTTGATCCATCACCGTTATTTATCTCACTGCCCCATCCCAGCTCAGAACCTGGCTATATGCAAATCAGTCTGTCCCTGGCCCAGTGCATCATGGGAACAGGGCAGACTAAACTACCAAGCCAATTCTTCACCAGAAAGGAGACAAGCTACCGGGGACCGGTTTCTGGCATTTCAGCCGTCTTCGGCCCGGCTTGCTTGAATCCTGATGGAGCAGTGAGAAAGGGACTCATGTCTGAGTATACCCTGCCACACCTATAGTGGCCAAAAACGATTCAGAAAAGGGGGTGGTGATGAACAGAGTGTCTGAATTGAGCAGACCACTCTTACCCAGTCCAAAGATCAGGGCTTGATCCATCACCGTTATTTATCTCACTGCCCCATCCCAGCTCAGAACCTGGCTATATGCAAATCAGTCTGTCCCTGGCCCAGTGCATCATGGGAACAGGGCAGACTAAACTGCCAAGCCAATTCTTCACCAGAAAGGAGACAAGCTACCGGGGACCGGTTTCTGGCATTTCAGCCGTCTTCGGCCCGGCTTGCTTGAATCCTGATGGAGCAGTGAGAAAGGGACTCATGTCTGAGTATACCCTGCCACACCTATAGTGGCCAAAAACGATTCAGAAATGGGGGTGGTGATGAACAGAGTGTCTGAATTGAGCAGACCACTCTTACCCAGTCCAAAGATCAGGGCTTGATCCATCACCGTTATTTATCTCACTGCCCCATCCCAGCTCAGAACCTGGCTATATGCAAATCAGTCTGTCCCTGGCCAAGTGCATCATGGGAACAGGGCAGACAAACTACCATTGCACCATCAGGATTCAAGCAAGCCGGGCCGACGACGGCTGAAATGCCAGAAACCGGTCCCCGGTAGCTCTTTTCCTTCCCAGTGTAAGAATTGGCTTGGTAGTTTGGTTTGCCCTGTTCCCATCATGCACTGGGACAGGAACAGACTAATTTGCATATAGCCAGGTTCTGAGCTGGGATGGTGCAGTGAGCTAAAAAACGGTGTTGGATCTAGCCCTGATCTCTTGACTGGGTGAGAGTATTCTGCTTAATTCAGAAACTCTGTCCATCACCACCCCTTGTTGTTAAATATTTTGTCCACCCTAAGCGTGGAAGGGTATACTCAGATGTGAGTCACTTGCTCATTGCACCATCAGGATTCAAGCAAGCCGGGCCGACGACGGCTGAAATGCCAGAAACCGGTCCCCGGTAGCTTGTTTCCTTCCCAGTGTAAGAATTGGCTTGGTAGTTTGGTTTGCCCTGTTCCCATCATGCACTGGGACAGGAACAGACTAATTTGCATATAGCCAGGTTCTGAGCTGGGATGGTGCAGTGAGCTAAAAAACGGTGTTGGATCAAGCCCTGATCTCTTGACTGGGTGAGAGTATTCTGCTTAATTCAGAAACTCTGTCCATCACCACCCCTTGTTGTTAAATATTTTGTCCACCATAAGCGTGGAAGGGTATACTCAGATGTGAGTCCCTTGCTCATTGCACCATCAGGATTCAAGCAAGCCGGGCCGACGACGGCTGAAATGCCAGAAACCGGTCCCCGGTAGCTTGTTTCCTTCCCAGTGTAAGAATTGGCTTGGTAGTTTGGTTTGCCCTGTTCCCATCATGCACTGGGACAGGAACAGACTAATTTGCATATAGCCAGGTTCTGAGCTGGGATGGTGCAGTGAGCTAAAAAACAGTGTTGGATCTAGCCCTGATCTCTTGACTGGGTGAGAGTATTCTGCTTAATTCAGAAACTCTGTCCAACACCACCCCTTGTTGTTAAATATTTTGTCCACCCTAAGCGTGGAAGGGTATACTCAGATGTGAGTCCCTTGCTCATTGCACCATCAGGATTCAAGCAAGCCGGGCCGACGACGGCTGAAATGCCAGAAACCGGTCCCCGGTAGCTTGATCCTTCCCAGTGTAAGAATTGGCTTGGTAGTTTGGTTTGCCCTGTTCCCATCATGCACTGGGACAGGAACAGACTAATTTGCATATAGCCAGGTTCTGAGCTGGGATGGTGCAGTGAGCTAAAAAACGGTGTTGGATCTAGCCCTGATCTCTTGACTGGGTGAGAGTATTCTGCTTAATTCAGAAACTCTGTCCATCACCACCCCTTGTTGTTAAATATGCTCATAATATTGAGCCATCGTTAAAACAGATGCTGGAGAAGAGGTAGTCCAATAACTTTCACTGGCTTTTAAACGGCTAGCTATCCCTGGTAACAGATTCGTAACATATTTGTCGACAAAAAGATGTCTGCCTGTATCATCCGTCAAAGACTGACCGCTAAAATCGTGAAAAGCTTCCTCAAAGCGCGTAAAGAAATCAGAAACCGATTTGTCTACTTTTTTGTTTACACGATGCTAAAACAGTCCAATCCATATTTTTAGAAGGGATACCTGTTTTAAGCTTAGTTAATATGGCTGCCGGAAGATCTAATATTAACTTATGTGGCTTTTGTGCGGGCTTCCTCTCCACATCCAATTGTTCTAGATCCTTCCATTCCGCGCCAAAATCATTAATTTTACGGACGGTCCTCCACATATCCGGTGGTAATATTAATCCGAAAAATGAATCAATATCTCACAAAGTCATGGTACAAGAATTTATAGCGCCTTCAACTTCCTCATAGAAAGCGCTGGATTTTTACGTGGATCGGGTAATGCTGCTTTAAGCGCCATTACATCTGCCCTATTCCAAGGAGTATACACCCAATTATAAATAAAATAACCTTTAGCGTGCCTGCAAATGAGCTCTCAGGACAAGCCAGGAGTGAAGAAGTGGAGTTCCTAAGACAAGAAATCGTCCGGCTTAATGAGCAGCAGACTGATCTCCAGTCCCACACGGAGGACCTCGAAAATCGCTCAAGGCGAAACAACATTCGGGTTCGAAATGTGCCTTCTAGAGCAGAGGGGGAAGATATCACAAACTACCTACAAGGCCTTTTCCAGACAATACTTGACGAAAGTGATGACTTTGAGATTCATATTGATAGAGCGCATCGGGTGGGTCCGGCCCGTAGGTCCCAAGGTCCCCCCCGACACCCTGGCCTTTCTGCCCGACTACCCGCTCAAGGAGCGCATACTGAAGTCGGCGCGTCTCAAACAGCCCATTCATTATCAAGGCCAAGCTCTGGAACTGTTCCAGGATCTTTCGGCAATCACCTTACAAAAGAGGAGATCCTTCAAAATAGCTACCACTTTCCTCCGCAACAAGGGGGTCCCGTACTCCTGGGGGCACCCCTTTCGACTGGTCTTCCGGTGGAATGGAGCCCTCCACCAATTACGTTCTTTGAGAGACACTTGCTCCCTACTGGGTATCCCGTACAAAGAGGACCGACCGGGAGACGGGGAAGGAGGATGCTCCTCGGGAACCCCGCTCAAATCTTCCCAAGCGACAAGCGACGGCTGGCAGAGGGTTCGACGCGGCCGATCTTCAAAGAAAAACCTCAAGCCGGATCTAAAGACAATGGAACAAGAAAAGGCAGCAGCAATTCAGGAGGTTTCCAAGGACACTGGAGATGGCTCCTGAGAGCTGACGGGGAGGTCATAATTAGATAAGTATGGCAACGGGGATGGGGGACGGGGCGGGGGGTCTCGAGCTGTCGAGCCGCCACTGCCACTTGTCCCTTGCAAGTACTCATAGACTGTGGGTCCGAACTGGTATTACTGGGGCCTGGGTCACAGTCCAAAAACTGAGTTTCATGTTGGGGAATGTTGTTACATTGTCCTGTTGGGATGAGTTGGGGTGGGGGAGGCTAGTGGTGTTCATACTGTGCAACTGCACACCGTAAGTCCTCTGCAAGATGTGTCATGGGCGGCTGGAGGGGGACTCCGGCGGGGGAGCTATGATGTGGGGGGGGGTGGGAGCGACACTGGCAATGTAGAAGAGGGAGTTCTTCACTGTGGGCTGGGCAAGATGGAGGGAGGAGTGCTCCAAAAGGGGAGGGCAGGGCGATGGATGGCTTCTATAGAGGAAGCAACAGGATTGACTTAGAATGCCTCTTACTATAGGAACCTGGAACGTTAAGGGACTCAACTCCCCGCAGAAGCGCCAGAAGGTCTGGAAATATGTATTAGATCAGCACTTAGATATCGTGGCACTCCAGGAAACACATCTACTGAAAGCCGAAGACCACCGACTTAAACATAAGAAGTACCCCCTTATCTATAAAGCCTCTGCATCCACTAAACAGAAAGGGGTAGCTCTTCTCTTCAGCTCGACCACCCAGTTCCAACCTATGTGCACTCAGGGCGACAAAGATGGGAGATGGCTGATGGTCAAGGGACGGATGAGGGGCAAGATGTGCACCTTTGTGTCGGTTTATGCCCCCAATACAGGCCAAAAAAAATGTCTTGCTTACACTATTGGGTAAAGTGATTGATTTTGCAGAGGGCCCTTTATTCCTCTTGGGGGATTTCAACCTGGTCTGGCACCCTACACTGGACAGTACGCACACAAGACGCTCAGACATGGGCTCTTTCCCAGAAGCTATTCAGACGCTCATTGGGGACATGGGGCTTTTGGACACCTGGCGGTTAGCGCATCCACTCACCTTGACTACTCTTTCTATTCGCACGTGCACCGGACCTACTCACGTCTAGATTACATCTTTTTCAGTCAATCCCTGCAGGGCAATTTGCAAGATGCAAAGATACTCCCCATCTCTGTATCCGACCGTGGGATGTATACAATTTGTCTAACCTGGCTTGGTAGCGCCCCGAAACCTGCCCGTTGGTACTTCCCAGAAGCCTTGACGAGGGATAAGGAATCGAATGCGCAGTTGAGGGAAACTATTAGAGAATTCTTCTCCTTTAACAACCCAGATGAACCTCTGAATACAATACCTGGGACACGTTCAAAGCGGTTCTGAGAGGTAAATGCATAGCGCTTAATTCAGCCCTGAATAGACAGCGTGCAAAAGAAAGGGGAGAGCTAGAAAAGGAACTAACGACTGCTGAGCAGGCCCACAAGCGGACACCTAATAGGCAGACGCTTCGCACACTCACAGCACTCAGAGGCAAACTGTGGGCCAGCTATAATAATAGGGCAGAGTTCACCCTCCTCAAGCTGCGCAACCTATCTTATACCCAGGGTAACAAAATAGGGAGCACCTGGCCAGGCAACTGAAGGACAAAAGAGAAAGAGGATATATAGGGGGTATGCAAGACGGGTCAGGGACTCTACTCCATAGGGATGAGGACAAGGCGGGTCTTTTCGGGTCATTTTATGAATCATTATATATGGCTGATTCCCTTGACTCTGAACACCAACGCGCATTCCTGAGGGACTTGCCTGTTCCACAGGTCTCTCCAGAATGGAATGAAACTCTCACTGCCCCCATCACCCTAGAGGAAGTCCAATCAGCTATCAAATCACTGAAACCCCACAAGGCGCCTGGAACGGATGGGTATACTGCAGTCTTTTATAAGACTTTTGCGCCTGAGGTCGGGCTGCACCTGGTCCGGCTTTTCAACCGTATGGCCACGGATGGTATCACCACGGACTCCATGGCTGAGGCGGTGATCTCTGTGATCCCCAAACCGGGCAAGGACCCCACCCACTGTGCTTCCTACAGGCCCATTGCTCTCCTAAACATAGATGCAAAGCTGTATTCCTCCATACTGGCCAAAAGAATGTATGATCTCATGCCACTTATCATCCATCCCGATCAGTCAGGCTTCATTAAGGGACGGCAGACACATGACAACACCCGGCGCATAGTCCATCTAATAGAGAAGGCCAACACGTTTAAAATTCCTGCAGTGTTAGTCGGCCTTGATGCCGAAAAGGCATTTGACCGCCTAGATTGGAGTTTCCTGTGGTCCACACTAACGAGGTTTGGCTTCTCCCCCCAATTTATTACAATGCTTCAGGCCAACTATAGACACCCATGCTTTAAAGTCTCAGTCAATGGCGTGCAATCAACCTCCTTTAGCCACTCCAGGGGGACTAGGCAGGGTTCCCCCTGTCCCCCCTACTCTTCGCCCTTAGTATAGAACCCCTAGCTATAGCGGTGAGGGAACATCAAGGAATAGAGGGCCTCCCTTTCTCAGGAGAAGCCCATAAAATCTCACTTTTTGCGGATGATGTCCTCCTCTCATTATCTAATCCGCTGGGTTCGCTCCCGTGCTTGCTGGAGGTGCTTAGCTCCTTCGAAAAAGCGGCAGGTTTTAGGGTCAACCTGGACAAATCCTACATTCTTTATCTAACCCTCTCACATGCGGAAACCTCGCAACTCCGATCGCTCACGCCTTTGGAATGGGCGTCTTCTTTCATACAATATCTAGGGGTTCAACTGACACCCAAGGTTGAGCAACTGTATGCAGCCAATTTTCCCACAATCCTCACCCACATCTAAAAGGAACTGGTACGATGGAAGCCGCTTTTTCTCTCCTGGCTGGGACGCATCCATGCTATAAACATGACCCTCCTACCCAAACTGCTTTATTTATTTCAAGCGCTCCCAATAGAATTGGAGGAAGACTTCTTTAAACGACTAAAGTCGATGATCCTGAAGTTTGTGTGGCAGGGAGGGCGGGCACGCTTCTCCTTTTTCATGCTCCGACGACCACAGAGGGAAGGGGGAGCTGTACTCCCCGATCTTCGCCTCTATTATAAAGCTGCCCAACTGCGCATTCTGGTCGAGTGGGCACAAATGGAATCGGAGAAACATTGGCTCCACATGGACCGCAGCATAGCAGGCAGGACGATAGGGGACTTGATCTGGCGCGACAGAAAAGACAGACCCCGAAATGCGTACATCAGCACTCCAACACGCACCACCCTCAAAGTGTGGGACTCTGTGGCGGGGAGGGAGGGCTGGACATCTTTCCCGTCACCACTCGCTCCAATTCACTTCACCTCTTCATACACCCGCGCTCCGGGAGGGGCCGTTTCATGCCTAGAGGGAGGGTGGATGTCTCGCACTGACACACTTGTTCCACAACTATGACCCCCTTACATCCGAAAATTGCAAAAGGGACTATGGGGTGGGGGATCGGGAGCGCTACCATCACGCGCAGCTGCTACACTGGGCTCTTGGTCCACGGATTAGGGGTGGTGCCTCCAGACCCCTCACCGGGTTCGAACTGTTCCTCCTCAGAGCTAAATCCATGAAAGGGGCTATCTCGACGCTGTATAAGTTCCTACTCTCCACGGAGACCGCCCCGTGGCCGCGTTATATGTCTTGGTGGGAGGGGATGGCCTTGCGAGACTTCACGGAGGGAGAATGGACCCGTATGTGGACAGATATCTTCCGGTTCAATCAATCCACAGCGCTGAGAGAAGCACATTTAAAAGTAATGGCGGATTGGTACCTATACCCATCTAAGCTCGCTAAGATCTTTCCAGGTACATCAGACAGGTGTTGGAGGGGGTGTGGCCTTTTGGGAGACTTCCAACACATTTGGTGGGATTGCCCCTCCATTAGGCCATTCTGGGAGGAGATCCTGGCTCAGATAAAATCCATCCTGGGATACCCTGTCCCGACTACGATGGCAGAAGCTTTGCTTGGCATTAGGGACCCCTTGCTAGAGCACCAGACCAGGGCTGATAGAAGAATTATGTGGCTATGTCTGGGGGCTGCCAAACTGGCGGTGGCGAATGCATGGAAAAAGAAAGAGGCGCCAGCGATGTCCCTATGGCACTCCCGCCTATGGCAGCTGCTCAGCTTGGAGCGTATGTCTGACATATCCCGAGAAAACTTTAAAAACTTTGAGTACCGATGGGGACCGCTGGTTTCATTCCTCTCGAAGGGCTTGCCATCTGCGGTATGCCCCTCCACTCTCAGGGCCATGCATCTGTTCCAGATTTAAGGACCACATACGGTTGACACTCTAATGTATGGCAACTCCACCACTGGGGAGAAGGGTGGGAGAGGGAGTTTGGGGGTGGGGGAGTGGAAAGTTTAGGGATTCGGGTTGGTTAATATTTGACTCGAGGTATAATGTCCACTTTTCGGTGTCATTGAGCTCTGGAGAAACAATACTGGTCAAGTAGGCTCGTTGGCAACCGGTTGGGCAGGGGAGCTGGGAGAGCACACTCAGTATAAAGACACTCATGAAGCACCACTGCTCTCGGCAACTATCCCTTATGGGTCACACTAGGACTCTACCTCGTCCGCCCAGAGACTGAACTCTACGAACTTATGGCGGACAGACCTGAGGTACTTTAAGACCATGGGAAGCACCGACCCTCCTACTTGCCTATGTTGTGAATGATGAGCTCTATATTTCGGTGGGCCCCTGCGTGGGCTTATTGGCGGATTGTGCCTTGAGTCTTTTGATGTGGAAAACAATAAAATCTGTTTGACAAAAAAAAAATAACCTTTAGCATCAACAGAATTTTTATCATCATTGTCACCTGCTCTTTTAGGGGGAACAGACATGGGTGCGGCTTCCCGCATAGGCCTCATATCGACTGTCAGTATCTTATCTGTTCTGAAGATAGAGGACTGCGACTCCCCGGCCTGAGATTTCTGCGCAGCTGCGTCTGCAAGCCTTTTCTTCTCCTTCAAGTGAAACGCATCAGTTCGTAATTTAACCAACCGTCTAATCGTATCAGCCACCTGAGTGAAAATAAAAAGACCATCACGCATGTTCTTACAATCAGCTGCTACATCATCAGGTTCTAAAGCTGGAGAGAATTTCCGAAATAATTCAACAACTTCTGAAGCAAACGTCTCAGTGAAATACTTCTGCTCTTTCTCCAACCACCCCTGTATACCAGCAAAAAGATCGTAAGCAGAATCAGTGCTACGTAATACTTTACGAGCAGCCTGTCAGATATCGGCCACACCTCGAGTAGGCAGCATAGAACGAGTGTCCCGCGCCTTTCGTTGATCTACATCAGAATCCTCATCGCCTTCGGACGGAGCGGACGGAATGGCATATGGAGGTGGAGGTCGATCTAATAACAAAAAATCCTCTTGAGGTTTATTAAGGACAGGATAGAGAGGTTGTCGGACAGGGTATTGGCCAGATACCTGCAATCTTTCTCCTCTCTCTCTTTCAACTCTTTCACTTCTTTCTTTCTCAACTCCAACGCTTTCTCATACACATTCTTCCGCTGCTCTTTCTCAATCAATGCTTGCTCACGCTTCGCTCGTTCACGCACTTCTTTCTCCCACATACACACACATTCAAACAAATCGGATCACTGAAATAATATCGAGGGACAAAATATCGACTTGCCAAAATATCGTGGACAAAATATCGACAGTCAAAATATCGAGTTTGTATCTACAAACAGGTAAGTACAAAAATATCGAGTACAAAATATCGTTAACAATAATATAGATGTAAAAAATATCGACTTTATTAAAAACAGTGTTAAATTAAATTAATATTAAATTTTAATTACTAAAATATACTTAAAAATACTTACATTAAATTATAATAATTAAATAATAAATGAAAATAATACAAATAATTTTTTACAATCTTATTTGTTGACCCTGAACCCTAAAATATACCCCTTTACCCAAAAACCCCAAACTGACCCTGAACCCTAAAAATACCCCTTTACCCAAAAACTAAAAACTGACCCTGAACCCTAAAAATGCCCCTTTACCCAAAAACTGAAAACTGACCCTGAACCCTAAAAATGCCCCTTTACTCAAAAACTGAAAACTGACCTTGAACCCTAAAAATGCCCCTTTACCCAAAAACTGAAAACTGACCCTGAACCCTAAAAATGCCCCTTTACCCAAAAACTAAAAACTGACCCTGAACCCTAAAAATGCCCCTTTACCCAAAAACTGAAAACTGACCCTGAACCCTAAAAATGCCCCTTTACCCAAAAACAAAAAACTGACCCTGAACCCTAAAAATGCCCCTTTACCCAAAAACTGAAAACTGACCCTGAACCCTAAAAATACTCCTTTACCCAAAATTTATCAATATTATTTAATTACCAAATAATTATTAATTAACAATAACAATAAAGTAAATATATTAGCACATTAGCTGTAATTATTTTAATAATTAATATTATTTTTTCCCAATTAATTACTTAACAATAACACAAAATTATATATATTAAAATGTACTCTAATTAATGTAATTAACTAATTACAATTAAATAATTACCAATTAATTACTAATACAAAATATGTACAAGATTATATTAATTAATTAACTAATTATGATTAATTAATTATCAAATAATTATTAATTATAAATATTTACAAACATATATTAATTAATTAATTATTATTAAATTACTTCCCACCCTATTCCCCTATAAACTCACAACCCACTACAGAATTACATTACGCAATTATTAAAAAAACAAAATTCATTTAATAAAATATTTTATAACATTAATACACGCTTTTCACACATATTATTACATAAAAATACACTATAAAATATTATATATTATTAAAAATTCGATATTTTTGCTATCTATTTTTTATACAGTCGATATTACTTCACTTACCTGAAAAACGATATTTTTATAGTCGATATTATGTCCAGTCGATATTTTGTCCAGTCTATATTTAAAACTCGATATTATGTCCAGTCGATATTTTGGAGTCGATATTTTGTCTGTGCACCAAACAAATCACGTCTAGACTTCCGCTCAAACAAACATCGCTCCACATACTCAATCTTTCGTATATCAAATGACCCATGCATAGGCCAACGTAACTCAGGATCCTTACGAGTGTATTTATGCCATAACGTGCTGTACATTATGGTAGAAAGACCAAATTTTACATACATATCCCTATTAGGCGTACCCTCTTGGGGAGTCGGTTGCGATTCTTCGAGTCTCAGTCTGGTACCATTACAAAAGCAACACATCTTTCGAAGTGCGCTAAAAACAGGCATGCAAAAAATAATGCAAAATATGCAGTATTATACACAAAGTAGCACTTAAAGTACTTTTAGTACGTTGCGCCGTTCAAATTTGACTCATTGAAGAAAGATCTCCACATTGCCTGCCTATATGAGTTGCAACACATGTATTTACCAAATACAAAATTCAAATTAGACTAGTCTTTTCCAAATACAAATATGGCACAGTAAGTGTTCCTAAAACTACCGTACCATACAAGGACATCCAAAACCCCGTAGTACGTGCCGCAAAACGGTTCTTACCAATCATAGGGTGTCCACATTCCAACTGCCAAGTTCTAAATTCGACCAAACGGCCACTGCACAGTCAGACCCCCCAGGATATAGCGGCATGGATTAGCAAATTTAGCGGCACAAAAATGGAAATTTAGCGGCACAAATAATGAAATTTAGCGGCAATTTTGCGGCATTTTATGTGGCCATTTTTCCTACAACAAACACAGATATCTTATTTTTTTTAGGTATTTAACAACATGAAGCTATGTATATTTGGTTTCTTTACAATGTAGACACTTTGGGGCAGATTTACAAGCCCCTTGCGCTGCTTTTACGCCGCCGTTGCGTCACTTTTGTGACGCAGCAGCAGCGCAAAAGATGCACCATGGTGCGGGGTATATACTACGTGACGCATCTCCCAGATGCGTCACGTTGCAAAGCCCTGCGCCAGAAGAGGCGTACCATTGCAGGTCAGTTTGTGTCTTGCAATAGCCTTAGAGCTTGGTGCCACTGTACCTGCTGCGCTAATGATGGCTATACCTATCGCCCCTTTTATTAGTAAGCACATTAAATAGTACAGTGTATTTTGAACACGACCTGATATTCCACTGGATGCCGGTTCGACAGACCTAACCACTAGAGAAAGAGCAGTCAAAACCGCCAAGTGGTCACTTGTTAAACAGTAGCGAACTGCATGTTGGTACTTGTAGTTTCGTTGCAAAATGTCAGCCTGAAAATCGTCTCCGATTTAAAAGCGGGGACTGGTTGAAGTTGACACCCATGACATGGGGCCACTTGACGCCCGTGTTAAATTTCTCGCCTCTAGGATTTTTCCCATGGCTCACTCCCAGGGGGAAATGGTCTGCAATAGGTGAGCTCAACCCTCTGACTTCATCCCTTGTCCAGCGCGCCTCTGCAGATACCCCGTCCCGTGTGCGCCTCAGCTCTCTCGGCTGAGTGGTTCTGTCTGTTTATCTTGAGGGACAGACATCTCTGCACGGCGCTCCGTCTCCAAGCCAGCGAATAGGGTGACCAACTGGCATTGGTGCAAATTCAGGACGGGGAGTGTAAAAATTCAGGACAAAGGGTCAAAATTCAGGACACAAATTCAGGACAGGAGCTCAAAATTCAGGACAATAGGTACGTTTTACAGACACATCAGAGGTCGTGCAATAGTATATAAGTAAGCCCAGCCATTTCCAAACATATTCAACCGTTTGCAAACCTATCCATCATGTATCCTTCCATCTATCATTTCACTCATCCATCCCTTCATCCATCCCCTCATCCATCCTTTCATTCATCTCCATTATCCATCCACCCTTTCACCCTATCCATCAGTACACTTATCCATCCACTCTTCATCCCATCCATCCATTCACTCATCCATTCAGCCATTTACCCTTTCACCAATCCAGCCATCCTTTCACTTACTAATCCTTCCACCCATCCACTATTTTAGTCATCCATCCATCCTCCCTTTCTCTCTCCATCGACCCTTTCACTTAGCCATCCTTCCTTCCATCCATCCTTTCACCCACCCATCATCCATCCATCCATCTATCCATCCATCCATCCATCCATCTGTCCTTCCCCTCATCATCCATCCTTCTCCTCATCATTCATCCATCCTTTCACCACCCCCTCATCATCCATCCATTCCCTCATCATCCATCCATCCACCCTTCCCCTCATCATCCATCCTTTCACCCACCCCCTCATCAACGATCCTGTCAGGATCTGCCTAGGCGCCTACCTAACCTTAAAAACTACAACTCCCAGAATGCCTACACAGGGGGCGTGGTCCTATATAAGCTGGGTGGACCCATTGCTTCGAAGTTTTGTTCGTTTCATTTTTTGCTCCAGCGCGAGTGAAAGTGGAACGCGCTAGTATTGCTGAGTGATTTGAAGTCTGCCGACTGGAGCGGGAACGGTGTTTCCAGTCCATTTGTTTTTTCTCCTGACGTTCCTGCTGTCAATTCAACATCGTGGCAGAAAGGAGAGGGAGGAGCTAAGGAGGAAAAGCGGACCAAAAGGAAGCGTCTCAAGTGCTGTGAGTTTGTACGCAACGCGTGAGGTTTAACGCGTTGCTGGATTAATGATTAACTGTGATGCTTAGAATGCGAATGAAGGACTGCCTAGAATTGTAGTGGAATCCGTGTGGTGTTAACAACGGAGAGCGGAGTGTAGTGGGGCTAGCCTTCTGCGCACTGCCGCTACGAAGTACGGCACTAGTGTCTTCAGAGCTAATTGCCAAGGCGGAAGATAGTGGGAAACCCTACATCTTGCCGTGTTTGGAGCATTGTCATTTGAGAGACATTGGAGTTTGTTGAAAGGGGGCGGAAGACAGTAGTAGGAGGCTACGTCTTGCCGTATTCCTTAAGGAATATATTGTACTTTCTGGCATCACAGACATACTCTTTGGAAGAGAATAACATTTGATTTGGATACACTTGGTTGGTGGAATTACACACGTTTTATTTAGAGCACAGTATTTTCAAGGAGGGGTAGGTATAACCATGTTACAAATAATTGCACATTTATTCTAGGGGTGAACTGGAAGTAATTGTCGTTTATCTTCCATAGGGACAATTGGTGCAGCGATATACACACTCATTGTACAGGGAGGAGGTGGAGAGCGTTGATTCAAGAAAGGTGAACCCTTTAACATAAGTAGAGGAAGTTGTAAGAGAGCAGGGGTTTCTAGTTGAACAGTTATAACCAGTACACTGTTTTCTTGTCTTTCAGCCTTCCCTTCCCAGCTGCCCCCTTCCTTTCCCTTCCTTGGTCTCTTATTTTCCCTCGCCCTATCGCTCGAACCCACTGTGTTTTTTACCAGTGTGTTGGTGAGATCGGGAGGTGGAGTTTTATGTACATCATCCGGATCTTGCAGCGTGGAGTCTGACAGAATCACGAACCCACGAATTGCATTCTGCCTGGTCCGGTTGGGGTACATATGGCCACCTTGGATGATGTGTTAAGGGCTTTGGCTTTGGTTCAACAAGAACTAGTAGGGTCCAAAGCTGAAGCGGTTGCTCTGAAGGATAGGGTTGAGCAATTATCAAACAACCCTTTTTCTTCAGGCGCATCCCAGATTCAAGTTACTGTTCCTCCCCCTATCCCTTTGGCTACTCCAGAACGGTATGGGGGGGACCCACGCAAAACACAGGCTTTTATGATGCAGATTCTGCTGCATTTTTCTTGTAAACCTGCGTCTTTTCCTACGAATCACTCCCGAGTTGCGTTTGCCATGTCATATTTGGTGGGGGATGCAGCCAATTGGGCTGTGCCCTTGGTCAAAAGAGACGATGCCATGCTGTCCAACTGGAATGCGTTCAGGGAGGAGTTTGAGAAAGTCTTTGACAGAAGGGCCACTAATTTCAGTGCGGACAAGGAGTTGTTATCATTGCGTCAGGGGAGAAGCGATTTGATAACCTATTTAACTACTTTCAATCGCTTAGTAGCCGAAACGGAATGGCCAGAGGGTAAAAGAATGTCCCTTTTTTATCAGGGTTTAAGGGATGAACTGAAGGATGCAGTGGCACACATAGACCCGCAGCCCACTACTTGTGTAGATATGGTGAACTTGGTATTGCAGTTGGATGGTAGGTTGACAGAGAGGAGTGGGGATAGAAGGAAATGGGACCGGGGCTATGCCCGTAATGTAAGTTTTCCTTCTAGGGCTATGGGTTCCGCTGAGGCCGGGGTGGAACCGATGGAAATAGGAGCTATTAGACCCCCCTTATCAAAAACAGAAAGAGAAAGCAGAAGAGTCCAAGGTCTCTGTATGTATTGCGGGAAGAAGGGGCACTATGTAGGAGAATGCCCTTCAAAACCCAAGACCCCAAATACTTGGAATAAGAATCAAAGGGTGGCGGTTTCTAGTACGGCAAGAGAGATGGAAGAAGTGCAATCATCTTTGCCTAAGGCGGAAGAGATCCCCGACTGGAAACTTACATCCTTGTCATCCTCTGGGATAGGGGAAACTGAGTCCCATTTGGTGTTAGAGATGTCCTTGGAGTGCGAGCAAAAAATCCATTCTGTAATGGTTATGTTAGACTCAGGGGCGACCGGGAATTTCATCGACAACGGGTTGGTGAACCGTCTGTTGTTACCTAGGGTACCCAGAGGCAATCCCGAGGAGGTTTTAGCAGTCGATGGGCAGCCCATTAAATCGGGTCTCATAACCGAGAAAACGGCTGAGGTGGAGTTGTCTATAGAGGTGTCAGAAGGGAGACACGTGGAGAAAGTGGAATTGAATATCATAGATGCTCCTCAATATGAAATAATCTTGGGGATGCCTTGGTTCACATTCCATAATCCTTCCATTGATTGGAAATCCCGCACCGTGCATTTCTCTTCAGGGTTTTGCAAGGAACACTTGGTGCCTTATGTATCTTCCCCAGTGGCAGTGCTAGCCTTGCAATTCATGGAGGCTACCGCGGCCGAGAAGGAGGTGGTGCTTCCGAAACATTATGAAACCTTTCAGGATGTCTTTAGCGAAAGCAGAGCAGAGAAGTTACCGCCTCATATGGCTTACGACTGTAGGATTGATTTGATTGATGGGGCAGTGATTCCTACATGTCGTGTATATGCGTTGTCTGTGCCTGAAACCGCTCATTTAAAGGAGTATATCAATCACTATGAGAGCATCGGATTTATAAGACCTTCACGTTCCCCTGCAGCCTCTCCACTTTTCTTTATAGCAAAGGCCAATGGTGATTTGAGGGCATGTGTGGACTACCGCGTCTTGAACAAAAATACCATCCGGAACCGTTACCCTCTCCCCCTCATTACCGTGTTGATCGATCAAGTGAGGGAAGCTGTGATTTATACTCGCTTGGACTTGCGAGGTGCTTATCACTTGGTCAGGGTTTGAGAGGGGGACGAGTGGAAGACGGCTTTCAAGACGCGGTATGGACTATACGAATATCTGGTCATGCCGTTTGGGCTATGTAATGCCCCCGCGGCGTTTCAGTTCCTGATTAATGATGTGCTGAAGGAGTTCATTGACTTGTTTGTAGTCGTGTACATAGATGACATCCTGGTGTACTCATTGGAGGAAGACTGTCATGTGGAACATGTTTGCAAGGTATTGGCCAAGTTGCGAGAACATAGTCTCTTTGTGAAACTCAGCAAATGTGAGTTTGGAGTGTATAGTGTGGAGTTCTTGGGGGTCATGATCAGTCCATTGGGGTTGCAAATGTCAGAACGTAAGGTGGAGGCAGTGCGTGACTGGCCTGTTCCGAGGAATGTGAGAGAGGTCCAGAGTTTTCTGGGCTTCGCGAATTACTATCGTCGCTTTATTTCGCATTTCTCGTTGACGGCTGTGCCTATTACCAGACTTTTGAGGAAGGGTAGGCCCTTTGAGTGGACCAATGAAGCAGAGGAGGCTTTTAGAACACTTAAAACCTCATTCATTACAGCCCCGGTGTTGTCCCATCCCAATCTAGAACATCCCTTTATTGTAGAGGCTGATGCTTCGGATGAAGCTATTGGGGTGGTGTTGTCACAGAGAGATGTGAGTACAGGGCAGTTGCACCCGGTGGCCTTTCTGTCAAAGAAGTTGAGTTCGGCTGAACTCAACTATACTATAGCTGAAAAAGAGTTGTTGTCGATCAAGAGGGCTTTTCAGGAGTGGAGGCAATATCTATGGGGGGCCATGCATTCCATCACAGTGTATACTGACCATCGGAATTTGCAATTTATGTCATCTGCTAGACACTTAACCCAAAAGTAAATGAGATGGATGCTATTTTTTGCCGAATACAATTTTGTGGTCACCTTCCACCCAGGGTCGGAAAATAGAAAGGCAGATGCCCTATCTCGACAGTCTATACCAGCAGATAGTGTGGAAGAGAAACAGGCCATCATTCCTGAAGGGAAAGTCCTATGCATAGTTAGAGCAGAGACCTTTTTGGATGATGTACGAACTTATCAATATCCGGGAGGTTGGATGTCATGGGCTCATGGTATAGCAGAGAGGAAGGTGAGAGATGGGTTGCCTTTTTTTCAGAACAAATTGTTTCTGCCCTCAACACCGTTGCAGAAAAAGGCGTTTGTTTGGGGTCATGAGGGAGAGCTGGCGGGACATCCTGGTGTTCGTAAAACCCTCGATATTGTCCAAAGGCATTTCTGGTGGTCTAACCTGGTTAAGGATGTCAAGGCATGGGTGGCTAGGTGTGATGTCTGTGCTAGAGCAAAGGGAGTAACCTCTAAGAAAGCAGGGAAACTTATTACCATGCCTACTCCCAATCAACCCTGGCAGCACATAAGTTTGGATTTTGTGTCTGGCCTTCCGTTGGACAAGGGTTTTTCCGCTGTTTTGGTAGTAGTAGACAGCCTCACCAAAATGGGACACTTCATCCCCTGTAAAAACCTCCCAAATGCCAGTCAAACGGCACAACTTCTAGCTAGCAACGTTGTCCGTCTGCATGGTATTCCTAGGGTGATAGTGTCCGACAGGGGGCCCCAGTTCATTGCCAGGTTCTGGCGCATGTGGTGTCGCGCCCTGAATATTGAGTCCAATCTGTCTACCAGCTTCCACCCGCAAACCGACGGGCAAACAGAACGTCTGAACCAGACGTTAAAGAAATATTTGAGATGTTTCTCTAAAGAAGCTCATGAATCCTGGGTAGATCTTTTGTGGATGGCGGAGCTAGCCTACAATAACACCTGGCACAGTTCAACGGGTATGTCGCCATTCAAAGCTAATTTCGGATTTGATGCGAAAACATTGCCGATTGACATACCCCCCGATCTCCAAGACCAGCCCTCAGTTAAGGAAAGGGTCTTGATGTTGAGGAAGGTACACAAGGGAGTGCAGGTACATTTGAACAAGGCAAAGGAAGTGTACAAGAGGTGGGAGGATCGCCGCAGGGTAGAGAGTCGTCAGTATGTGGTGGGTGATAAGGTCTGGCTGTCTACCGGGAACATTAAGTTCAAGCTGCGCAGCGTGTTCCACCCAAGGTACATAGGCCCTTATTCCATCGTGAAACAAGTGAACCCTGTAACATACAAGCTGAAATTACCGGGGTCCTTGCGCATACACCCTGTGTTCCATGTACAGTTGCTGAAACCTGCTCTTTCCTCTCGCAGGGCGGCCCCTCCGCCGGTGTTGTGTGATGGGGGAATGGAATATGAGGTGAGGAGCAAAAAGGACTCAAGTTGGTGCAGGGGTGTTCTTAAATACCTGGTATCATGGAAAGGGTATACCGCTGAGGATGATTCCTGGGAGCTCTGTTCGGATGTGCATGCCCCGGCGGCGGTGCGCTCTTTCCACCGGAGATTCCCTGCTAAACCTGGCCCTAGGAGGCGCTAGGGACGGGGACATACTGTCAGGATCTGCCTAGGCGCCTACCTAACGTTAAAAACGACAACTCCCAGAATGCCTACACAGGGGGCGTGGTCCTATATAAGCTGGGTGGACCCATTGCTTCCTGTTCGTGATTTTGTGACCTACAGTGCGTTTGTTCCATAGTGGAGCTCTGTCTCTTGTCTTCTCTTGGGCTCCTGTACAGAGAAGTTTTGTTCGTTACATTTTTTGCTCCAGCGCGAGTGAAAGTGGAACGCGCTAGTATTGTTGAGTGATTTGAAGTCTGCCGACTGGAGCGGGAATGGTGTTTCCAGTCCATTTGTTTTTTCTCCTGACGTTCCTGCTGTCAATTCAACATCGTGGCAGAAAGGAGAGGGACGAGCTAAGGAGGAAAAGCGGACCGAAAGGAAGCGTCTCAAGTGCTGTGAGTTTGTACGCAACGCGTGAGGTTTAACGCGTTGCTGGATTAATGATTAACTGTGATGCTTAGAATGCGAATGAAGGACTGCCTAGAATTGTAGTGGAATCCGTGTGGTGTTAACAACGGAGAGCGGAGTGTAGTGGGGCTAGCCTTCTGCGCACTGCCGCTACGAAGTACGGCACTAGTGTCTTCAGAGCTAATTGCCAAAGCGGAAGATAGTGGGAAACCCTACATCTTGCCGTGTTTGGAGCATTGTCATTTGAGAGACATTGGAGTTTGTTGAAAGGGAGCGGAAGACAGTAGTAGGAGGCTACGTCTTGCCGTATTCCTTAAGGAATATATTGTACTTTCTGGCATCACAGACATACTCTTTGGAAGAGAATAACATTTGATTTGAATACACTTGGTTGGTGGAATTACACACGTTTTATTTAGAGCACAGTATTTTCAAGGAGGGGTAGGTATAACCATGTTACAAATAATTGCACATTTATTCTAGGGGTGAACTGGAAGTAATTGTCGTTTATCTTCCATAGGGACAATTGGTGCAGCGATATACACACTCATTGTACAGGGAGGAGGTGGAGAGCGTTGATTCAAGAAAGGTGAACCCTTTAACATAAGTAGAGGAAGTTGAAAGAGAGCAGGGGTTTCTAGTTGAACAGTTATAACCAGTACACTGTTTTCTTGTCTTTCAGCCTTCCCTTCCCAGCTGCCCCCTTCCTTTCCCTTCCTTGGTCTCTTATTTTCCCTCGCCCTATCGCTCGAACCCACTGTGTTTTTTACCAGTGTGTTGGTGAGATCGGGAGGTGGAGTTTTATGTACATCAGCCGGATCCTGCAGCGTGGAGTGTGACAGATCCATCCATCCATCCATCCCCTCATCATCCATCCATCCTTTCACCCACCCATCCATCCATCCTTCCCCTCATCATCTATCCATCCTTCCCCTCATCATCCATCCATCCTTTCACCCGCCCCCTCATCATCCATCCATTCCCTCATCATCCATCCATCCATCCATCCATCCCCTCAACATCCATCCATCCTTTCACCCACCCATCCATCCATCCTTCCCCTCATCGTCCATCCATCCATACATCCATCTCCTCATCCATCATCCTTCCCCTCATCCATCTTTCCCCTCATCCATCATCCAGCTACCCTTCCACCCATACATCCAGCTATTTACATTTTCTCTCCATCCTTCCCCTCTCATCAATCCATCCATCCTCTCTCATTATCCATTTATTCAATCTTTCATTCATCCATCCACCCTTTCACTAATTCATCCAGCCATTCAACCATCCCTTCACTTACTCACTCGCCCACCTTTCCATATTAATTTTGAGCTGAGCCCTTTTGAGAAGAGGCCCATCAAGAACTTCACCCTCGCTGCAGGGGCCGTTCCAGGACTGGGACAGAAGCCACCCAGGGCGGAGACAGGATCCACCAAAGGGGGGGACAAGAGCCATCACAGGTGTAGGTGGATTGGAGCCACAACATGGGGGGACAGGAGCCATCACAGGCGGGGGGTGGACTGGAGCCACCACATGGTGGGACAGGAGCCATCACTGAGGGGAGGGCAGGAGCCATCACAGGAGAGGTAACAGGATCCACCAGGGTGGGCACAGGGGTGGGCATGCAGTATTCTAGTATCATCTTGGGCTCCTCGCCCCCTCCTGCACAAGACAACGAGAAGACAGGCTTTCTGTCCAAAATGCCATCCCCCACTGTGATGTACAGTACTTACAGGAGATACTCTAAGAGAACTGATTGAACTGATTGTCCTCCATACTCTGTTAATCAGTGTGGGTGCGATTGTGCCATTTCAGTATTTTCTTAAATTATAGACTGCGTGTTTGAAGAACCGAGGTATGCTTACAATTTAGTGACAGTAATTACGCTCTGTGAAGAGAACCACGTGGTGCTGCCTCGGTGTAATCAGGGGTGTAATCTGGCCGAGTCTCGGATGTTTGGGGCCCTGGGTAGAAATGGAATGTGTGAGCCCCCCTCTAAATAGCAGAGACATGACACATTCAGGGCTGTTTGCATGTGAATAGATGTCGCAGCTCCTGAACCTGCAGCCCCTCCCTCTCAGTCACCTTCGAAGCACCTCTTAACAGGTCATCAAGGGCTGGAGGTGTGAGGTTTGCCATCCCGCTGTGACGCTTCAATGCTGCTGAGTATCTGAGGAGCTTTGGTGCAGCATCGGAGACAGAGGCACAGGCGATAGCCACATAAAGCAGACCCCCCAGGATATAGCGAAAAATGCCACGATTTCTACAAAAATGCTGATTTCGCGGGCATTTTTGTAAAAATCGCGGCATTTTTTAAAAAGTGCCGATTTCGCTGCAAATCGCGAAATCGCGATATCCTGGAGGGTCTGCACAGTGAGTCGACAGAAGAGATCTCAGTCGAGGACCGGCGCCACCTGGATGGTCAGTTCGGAAAGAAGGGAAGAAACGCCTTGGATGCCAAGACTCGGTCTCTTCTGGCAGTGATCACGTCCGCGGCAAGATTCCAAACCTTCGTCACGACCAATTCTTCGGGCATCCGAGTCGCCGATGAGCCCCACGTGTCGGGGGCCAATTTGTCGTAGCAAGCCTCAGCGAGACCCGCTAGTGCAAGGAGTTCGCCCTTCTCTGCACAAAGTCTTCTAACCAATAGGAAGAAGTTGGCACAGAAACTGGAATAGAAAAAGTAACATTTATTACACCTCATGAGGTGGTGCTACGGTTCAGACAGTACCCTTCGGTATTGCAAGAAGTAGCAACACGAGCTAAGAAAGCATGGTTTATTTATACCAGCACAGGGGCTGAAAAGAAGGCGGTACAAACACAAGAGCATGATTTATGTACATATAAGGTAATATTGAAAGGCACAATCGATCAGTGGGAGGAGCTAACAGTTTTGGGGGCTGACAAACACATTCCTATCTGGAACTAATCACTAACAGATGTGGACCCTAATAGACATGAGCAAAGTGGGGGATGCTACATATAACTTGTTGCCGGGCATATTCCAAGCGCCGTGAATAGGAAGATACGACAAAGCACATTGTCGGCACGAGGCAGCATGTAGCAGACAAAATGGCTGCTGTAAATACAAAATGGAGTCCACTAAATGGCAAGATAACGGCTAGAACTAAGATGTCTTCTGCTAATGCTTAATCTAATCGCTGTTAAATTACAACACAGGGCATGTACGTTGGACCTTCCCAAAATCCCTTTGTCCCCCCTTTTTGAGTAATTGAATACTAGTCCTGGCATCATAGGCACCAGGTGAGTGACCAAGATTTTAGCGAAGATCTTCGCTTCTGAGTTTCAAAGGGATAGCGGCCGGTAAGAGCTACACTCCTTGGGCGGTTTATCCTTTTTTTTTAAAGAAGTCTATGTTAGTCATGTTCCATGATTCAGAAGCCACCCCCTAGCCTCTATTTGCTGTATACCCTCAACCAGTAGTGGATCAATGATGATCTTAAAGGCTTTGTAGAACTCAACTGGTATCAGCCCTCGTCAGCCGCCTTCCCAGAGCGGAGCCTAGATAGCACTTCCACAACTTCATCCTGCGAGATTTCTAGTTCAAGTGAGGCCGAGTCTTCCTCGCTCAAAACCGGCAGGTTGCGCCCCTTGATATACTTCTGGAGGCCACCCTCATCTAGTGGTAGAGATTGCGTACAAAGCGTTTGATAGATCTTGGAAAATTGTTCGATTATAGCTTGAAGGGGCGAATACAGCACCCTGTTCTCCCCTTTTATGGCCTTTATCTGGGTTTAGCTCTGTTGTCGGCTAGCTGATGGGAAAGCCCCTTCCTGATGCGATCACTGTAGTCATTTTGTAAGGTCCGGTGCTTGTTATAGCTCACAGCTACTTTCTCCCTCACCATCCGGCTCATGGACAGCCGGTCACCTTTTAAGGAGGTATACAGTAGAGCCTGGTCTTGGGTGCCTCCCCGGACTGCCTCTACTTGAAGTAATTCGATAGTTGAGAGTGTTTGAAGAGCAACCCTGGCCACAGCCTCCCGATCTTTAGTTTGCCGCCAGGTGTACTGCTGGGTTATCCCCCTTATAACCGCCTTCATCGTACCCCAGACCATGCAAGGAGAGGCCGTCCCCACATTGGTAGTTAGATGGTAGGTAGTATAGAAATGTTTGTTTTGCTTGTTTTACCACTTTTATTATTCACATACAGGTTGTGTTTGTATGCCCATTTTAGTATTTTTTTTTTAAATGGGTTAAAAAAGTTGCAAAAGAAATCGATATTACTTTTTAAACCAGTTTGAAAGAAAAGCACCATTTTATATTTTTGGAGTCGTGTTTTTTAAACTGTTGGGTGAATTCTCAGGAAAAAGACTATGTGGTTGCTGGAGAAACTCGGAATTTGTGGATGGATTCCTACAGGATCGTTTTCTGGGAATATCATTTGGGGTAATGATTCGCTTTTTATTTTGCTATTTGTTAAAAACAAACATTTCCTTCTAGATTTTGTTTTTGAGATTGCTGATTTGGACCACTACCAGATTTTGTTCAGGGAATTTATTCTGGAGAATGAATTTCTGTGAGATTTCTTTATACAACATTCTTTTTTTTATGCATTTCCTTTCTGAGTTTGCTCTGTTTGAAAACAATTTTCTTAGATTTCAACTTATCGGACTGTAGCAGATTTTTTTTTTTTCTTTAGAAAAATATTTTTCGGGAGTGAATCTTTTCTTTGAATGTGTTTTCCCTGCTTGGATTGGTTTAAAAAGTCACCAAGAGTTGAAGAAAGAAGAGAATTTCCTTTATTGTTTTTTGTGACCTAAATGACCTGAAGTCCTCCAGAAACTTTCTACCATACAACATCTCCCTAGTGAAAGGCAAGCTCTTCTATCTCTGAAGAATGACAAGTCTATCATTTTAAAACCGGCAGATAAGGGAGGTGGAATTATTATTTAAGATTGCACTGATTATGAAACTGAACTTCACAGACAGATCATGGACACTAGGCATTACAAAAAACTTACTACAAACCCACTGCCTTTGATTAAAAATGAAATACGTAAGGTCACTACTAATGCCAAAGACCTAGGATACATCTCCCCAAAAAAATGTGAGCATCTAAATGTTGAACATCCCAGTACCGCAGTGTTATATACTGTGCCTAAGGTGCATAAGAATATCACCAATCCGCCAGGCAGACCTATTGTATAAGGACGAAGTTTCATCCTGGAACCTCTAGGACGTTCTATCGACATCTTCATCCACAATTTTGTCCCCTTTCAGGACACATATGTCACGGACAGTACCTTCATGATTAATCTTAGTGAAGATATGCCCTTTAACGAAAATACCGACTGGCTGCTTACACTGGAGATAGTGTCTCTTTACACTAACATACCACAAGAGAACAGTATTAAAATAATAGACAATCTACTGAACAAGCGCCTGCGACCCATCCAAGTCCCACTGACTCCATCATCTCGCTGCTGAGAATAGCTCTCAACTATAACTATTTTAAATCTGATGGGACCTTTTTCCAGCAATGTTCTGATACATCAATGGGGGCGGGTTTTCTCCAAATCTGGCTAACATCTAAGTAGATCACATCTACTTTCAGAGCAATGATATGTAGGTCCAACATCAAATGTTGAAAGTGTGACATTAATTAATTTTTTTTATCTGGGCTGGTCCTGAACATATTTTTCAACATTCTCTGGGGCACCTAATGAAGTCGAGAAACATCTGATGTTCACATGCACTAAACACAAGTCAGAAATTGCCTTGCTTGACCTTACCATCAAACATGAGGAGGGTAAACTTTATAGAAGCCTCTATAGGAAGCCCAGAGCAAGGAATACACTATTGGCCTATGACAGCAGTCATCCTAGGGCATTATGGGATAGTCTACCATTTGCCCAATTTCTGGATCTTCCCAGGAATTGCACCCACAAACAGGACTATTATAGAGCGGTCTTCATTTTAGATGACAAACTTGTGGCAAGGCGTTATCCAAAAAGAGGAGTAAAAAAAATCCACTCCATCAAGAAAAGGCCCCATTAGAAAAATTGGTTTGTGTAACTACTTTCTGCTTTCAAACTAGCAAAGTCCAAAAATTGATCCCCAAAAATGGCTTTTAAATAAGTCTGGCAGTGAACTCTGCTCCGCTGCGGAGTTTGCGGAGATTTCCGCACTCCGTGCTACGCGGAAGTCCCGGAGTTCGGAAAACTCAGCGTAGCAGAGTTTTCTCCTTGCTTGCATTGGTAAACGCTAGATTTTTCCTCATTCATGATCGTCAACATCAAGTTGGCGAGCGCAAGCGTGGAAAATCAACCTTCCGGCGAGATCTCTCAATGTAGGCGGTCAGATTTCTCATATGCTCGGGACCGCTCGCGCTGAGAAACTGTCGAGTAAAACCCTTCTCAAGCGCCAGAAAGGAAGCAGCGCTTGCTTGCACTGTGCACAGTGCCGTTTGCGATGACTGCACATTGAAGACAAGCACCAAGCACCTAGCACTGAAAATCACGGCAAACAGCATTTATCCAACGAACTCCGCTGCTTGCGGAGCTTCGCATAGTGCGGCTGAGTTTTTTTTGCACTTCGCGAAGTTCCCCGTAGCAGAACTCCGCAAACTCCACCAAGGCTTACACGTAATAGAAAGCATTGACCCCTCACTATAAACACAGATGTTTGCCTTTAAAAGAGGGAAAAATATCATGGACTACCTGGTACATTTCTCATCTCAAGAGTCCAATACTACAAAGCCAGAAACAATCTGGGGTCTCCCCCAACCAAAGGGTCGCCTTCGATGTGGCTTCTGCATTGCATGTATTTTTTTTTCATTTGATACTAAATATTTTGAACATGGTATCTTAAAGCGTAACTTAACTTTGTTTCCAACTGCAATTCAGGTAATGTAGTCTACTGCATGTGGTGCCCATGTGGTCTTCCCTTCATAGGACAAACATCTCAACCAATCAAGACCATGATCTGCCAACATCGGAGCAGAATTCACTGTGCAGTACCCAATGCGCCCACGGTGGCACATTTGACAGAAAAGGCTCAAACTGCAGCAGAAATGTCAAGTGATTGGCATGGCAGTTGTCCCTGAAAGAGGACGGGATATCACCCATAATTCTGCAAAAAATTGAAATGGATGGAACGTTGAAACTCCATTGATCAAGGACTCACTGTCTCAGGAGAGTGGAGAAGCTTTGTTACCACTCTTGCCCTGTGATGGAGCTCTGTATTTTCTACAACTCCTTTCTTCCTTTTGAGAACATTAACAACTTACAGATATGCGTCAGTATGGTGTGGTAACTGCTACAATGTCTTAAATGTTGCCCGGGAATTCCTGTTGGCCCTTCTTCTTCTCTATATTCACTTGTATGGTATATATTGCATCGACGGCCTTTATTGGCTCTGTTGAGTTTTGTGTTTGATTTTTTAATTGTGAAGTTTAAATGCCGAAATCCATGAGAATATCAAGTCCTACGTTCTCCCCCTCTCTTCTTTTTCTATCTTTGATGGTTTCATTACACACATTCATAATTTAAAGCAATGATGAACAGACATGAATTCTGGTCAGTAAATTTCAATTTTCTGACACTTTGTGGCTTAAACAACAGCATCCGTTGCAGACTGCTGGTGCTGCTACTTTATTCCAGAGACGTCGACACATCGGGCTCAACTCTCTCCACTCCAGCCGATGACCTTCCACCATAACAGCACAAAGTGCACATCTGGACGCATACTGGGGTTACATGTTTTGGTGAATAGCGCACCCTACACTAAGCAGCAATGGCTCTGTGAGGCTGACCTCGGCTGACCTCCTGGATACGGACCATCGTCTCCAGTCCGTGCGGCTCTGCGATGCTGCTATCAAAAGACCCATTAACATGCAATTAAACTCCCGTCTTAACCGCACATCTTAAGTAAGTGCTTAGTTCTTTCATTGGGGCCACAATTACTGTTCTTTTATGACCCATGTGGTTCGCTGATAAACCTTCTTTTTTAGGTTTCGGCTAGCGTAGGCTGCGAACATGCGCAGTCTCGCTGGCGAGATTTAATGACTTGGAGTAGCAAGGTTAAGCCCCGCCCCTCTTCTCCATTAACTGGCCTCCGAAACGGTGGCCAGCCATTGGAGAAGAGGTCCCAGTGACGACATTCTTTCGATCTAAGTCCCGTCCTTTTCGGATCGGGGGGCGTGTTTTTGACTCTCTTTCTACCCTCTTCTCTATTGGCTGGAACAGTCAAAAACACGCCCCCCAGTCTGAAAAGGACGGGGCTTACAGACAGTGTGAGCCCTTGGTGGGAGGACATCTGCACACCCTCGCCCAGCCGTGCACAGAGGGGCCTGCCCGGCTCTGCCTGCGCCATCCTCCCTGCCATCCCTGCCCATCCCCTGGCTGAGCCCAGTCAGGGGGAGGGCACGAGGACGCTCCCTCTTATCCCTGTTGTGGCTTTTGCATCTCGTTTCTTTGCTCCTGGGGAATAGCAATGCGCACCAGGGCCTATAGTCTTGACTGTGAAAGGTGGGAGAAAGGAGACTACGCATGCGTGGGCCATGGGTCGGAAACAGGCATCCAAGAGCATCACGTCATGGGCTGCACTGAACACCTTAAAGTGTTAGCATTGTTTCATCCTAGAGAACTGAAGGGACATCTCTATTTGTGTCCATCCACGTCTTTCTAAAGTTCTAATGCAACTTTGTATCGCTTCTGTGGTAAGAAAGACTTATTTACTGCAACGGTGTGCCAGCTCTGTGTAACAAGACGTGACTCATGGTGAACAGAGATCCACAGCTACGAGTGAAACACTAACCACACACAGCTCACACGCGTGAACGGTGCACTGCACACCACTGGTGACAGTCCAAGTTTCGTCATACATGTGTAAACACTGAAGTCCTGAAGTTGTTGGTCGGTCAGGTGTGGTCTTCGGACAGTCCGCCGTCTGAAGAATCGATGTGAAGCATCAGGCATCCATTTCACGATCCCGCCGCCAGCGCCGTGCACTTCATGACAGCTGGGCTGCTCTCTCGCCTCTAGGCGCACCGGCCGTCCCTTTCCACGAGCTTCATCTCCTAAAGCCCGGCGAGGGTAGGGAGGGAGTCCCACAGTGGCTCACACAAACAGGGCACAAGTCCTAGAAAAAGAAGTGGGGGGACTGACAATATGCAAATGACCTCGTTATGTCACTGTGATGCCCAGCTTCTTGGCAGGGGGGACGGTGTACACCCAGTGAAAAGAGTGGGGGGACGCCGACTCGAGCCCTGCAAATAAACATCCTGTGCATGCCAGCCTGGGCGCAGACGCAGCCTGGGGCAGCGGCTGGCGCTGGGACCCGGGACAGCTCCCAGGGTGGTGTGTGTGTCCGAGAAACCTCTGGCAGGTTCTCCGGGCAGCGCACTGCTCATGCCCACCGCCGGTTCCCATCAGCGGGGTCGGGAGCAGCAAAGAAGCAGCGAAAAGCCTTTGTATGCTCTTAAAGGAGGCACGGACCATTCCCCGGAGCCCGAGGCAGGGCAGAAAGTGACAGCTGGGGCCGTGGGAACCCACGCAGCACGGCAGGCACCTGAGGGCACAGTGCCTGCCCGCGCACCCCCGGGCGGCTGCTGGAAAAGTTCTCCTGGTGGAGGCTGCGAGTTCGCCGGATGAGGAAGTTGGGCTCCTGCTCCAGGGCACGCTCGCCCCTCGCCTCCGGCCGGTGCCCCTGTTCTATGAGCCTCTCGCCACTCCGGGGGCACCTGTCCAGTGCCCGGGAAAGCCTCCCGCTGCCATGGCCAAGGTGATCCAGAAGAAGAGCCACTGGACGGGCAGGGTGAACCGCTGCGCAGTGAGCCGGGCGCTGCTGCTGCTTGGGGGCAGCAGAGTACGGGGAGTTCTGCTACCTGGTGGTGGGGGATGAGCTGGCCGACCAGAGCTGGTCTGGGAGAGCAAGGAGCCCGTGTCGCTCAAGACCGTCAGACAAGGTGAGGGGCTGCTGTGTGTGTGTGTGTGTCTCTGTGTGTGTTTGGCTGTGTGTGTGTGGGGGGGGGCTTTGTGTGGAGGGGGGGCTCTGTGTGCAGCTCTGTGTGTGTGCGGCTCTGTGTGTGTGTGTGTGTGTGGCTCTGTGTGTGTGTGTGGCTCCGTGTGTGTGTGGCTCTGTGTGTGTGTGGCTCTGTGTGTGTCGCTCTGTGTGTGTGTGTGTGGCTTTGTGTGTGTGTTGGGCTCTGTGTGTGTGTGTGTGTGTGGCTCTGTGTGTGTGTGTGTGTGTGTGGCTCTGTGTGTGTGTGGCTCTGTGTGTGTGTCTGTGTGTGTGGCTTTGTGTGTTTGTTGGGCTCTGTGTGTGGGTGGCTCTGTGTGTGTGTGTGGGGCTCTGTGTGTGTGTGTGTGGCTCTGTGTGTGTGTGTGGCATTTGCGAAAGATTACGCTATTGGCATTGTAAATGACAATGCCATTTATTTATCTGTTTTCAAAACCAACACATGAAAAAATTAATTGTCATTTACAATGCCAATAGCTTTAACTTTTGCAAAGGCGAGACCGTTGCATTGTAAATGCTTGTTATCGCCACCAGCGGGATGCATCCTCTGTGAAAACAATGTCTGAGATTCAGACTGTTGTGGATACTCACATTGCAGAGGACAATACCAAAACATGTATCTTACTCCCCTCCCAACCCTCACTAACGTATGTCTCCTACATATACTTTCGCCCGTATGTTGACCTCTACTTTGGACCTTTCAGTTGTCATTTTTTGAATTCTCTTTCTTCTTCTTTCCAAAAGCGCCCAGCTGGGTCCTACATGAGTAAAACTCCCTTAGTAGCTCTCACTTTGCCTGGGGCACACTCCATGGTATGGGACACCTTGCCCATTTATTCACCAGGCCCATCTTATATCCTTCTTTTACCTCCTTTATCAAAATCACTTGAGTCTTTCTCACTCTAAGCTAAGTATCTATCTTATTGTTTCATTACATATGTCCCTAATCTTAGGGTCCTGATGAGACCCCCAATCCTTATGGGTGGAGACCCCGTTGACTCATGTTATAACGAACCATTTTACGGCATCTTTCAAATTCAAAAGTGGCCCTTGTAGGATATTGGTCTTTTGCGCCTGGTCATTATTGTATATTTAAGAAACCTTTGTATATTGTATTGATTCACATTCTATTTTTGGTTCTTTTTTCACATGGGACACCGAGCACTATATAACTCCCAATGTAGTCATCAATTGTATAAATTAAGAATTGACCTCCTCATTATTTTGTGTGTAACAATTTCTCTTTTCCCACATCCTCTTCTCTGGTTAGAGATTTCCCTTTGAAGATATGTATCACTTATGCATACATTTCCCACAAGAACCATTGTTTTTGTAATACATTATATGCCCTGGTGGGAGTAGGGTTACCCTTGTTGTCTATAATGACGCATGATTAGTTGAAACACTGTTATTTTAGGGAAAATGTGATGTTTTCTTTTTTGCTAATACTGAGAGAAAATTACATTTTAGGCTTTGCGGCCGGTGAAAGGAAAGTTAGGAGATTTCGCACTGCTTTGCTTTTTGCTGAACTTTTACCTGAGATGATTTTTATTCTTTAGTAATATGGTTTGTGATAGTCTAATTATTTCTCCTTTGGGTTTTCTAGCAGATGGATTGTTAAAAACACTAGTTTTGCTGTGTAAAATATTTTTAAAGACAAAACATTTTGTGAATGGAATTCTTTAAATTGTATTGTGATTAATATCTCTGTTAAGGGATAATGGTTTTGAATGGTTATTTCAGAAACTGTATTTATGGCGAAAAATTAGTTTTTAGCACTGAAAAAAAATTAGAGATGTTTTAGTCTTATTGTTTGTTTAAAGAAAAATGTTAGCTTTGGTTGTGTTTAGTTTAAAAAAAATACTATTTACCTGACAAGAGTTCTGTCTTTGCATGTACTAGTTGTGTTGCTTGGTTAATTTTTAAACACCTCTTAGACTTTCCAACTTATTAGAGAGATTATATGGCCTGTGAAATGAAAAGAAAATGTAAATAAATCATACTGTAACATTAGTCATTTCTCCCCAGTCACTGTCCAGCACCTGCCCTGAGGTAAGCACCCGGAGGAGTTGGAATAGTCTAGCACCTGCCCTGAGGTAAGCACCCGGAGGAGTTGGAATAGTCTAGCACCTGCCCTGAGGTAAGCACCCAGAGGAGTTGGAATAGTCTAGCCCCTCCCCCGAGGTAAGCACCCAGAGGAGTTGGAATAGTCTAGCCCCTCCCCCGAGGTAAGCACCCGGAGGAGTTGGAATGGTACATTTCCCCACCAAGTCTCTGTCCAGGACCTGCCTTGAGGTAAGCACCCGGCAGAGTTAGGGTAGTAATTTTGCCACCAGAAGGAGTTAAAATAGTAATGTTGCCTTGCAGTCACTGTCCAGCACCTGCCCTGAGGTAGGTATTGCACCCCAAATCATGTCTAACAAAGTAATAAATAACGCATTTTATTTAAAAGGTCTAGTTTAATTCTGAATTTGATTTCAGAAAAAAATGCTTTCGATAGTGACTTACATTGGTCGGAGTCTAGTCAATGTCCTCAAAATAAAGTCTACAGAAAGTCTGCAAATAACCTGTGAATAAAACAAAAATGTCATTAATATGTGGTATTGGGATCTATGTGGTTAATTGAAAGCAAGCAGATATATGGCCCTGTGTGAACAGCAAACTGTGACTGGGCTCCTCCTCTATCTCAAACTTCTGGTCACGAGCAAAGTCAGCGAACCACTGAGGACAAATGGTGGACGGCTGAATTTATACGTTTAAAATAACGTATGTTTTGGAATGTGTTTTTAATGTGGTTTTGAATCTTACCAAATTTATATTTTTTTCGTTTGGTGATTTTTTTTAACCTTTTCTTGCACAACTTATAATGTACCCCTATGTAGGAGGGCGCGGCCTGGCCGGCTGCAAGATGGCTGCACTCTAAGTGGCCACTCCTCTGCGCTTGGGATCAGCCGCCTACCCACCTCCTCTGCAGTATTAGCCCTGGGACTCGGCGGCAAGTTCTGGGCGGACTGTGCTGACGGCGCCTATCCCTCTGACCGGCATGTCTCTGTGCTGGCTGCTTTACTGAGGGTGAGGTGATCGGGCGTGATGCCCTGGACCTGCACTTTTCGCCAGCTGCATATGGTGGGGCCCTGCATCCACCGAATCGCCCCTGCTTCAGGAGCTTGGTGCCACCAGTGCATCCTGGACTCGCCCTGCTCAGGGATGCTGTGGCTCTTATAAGTTGCACTACACGCCTTTCCCTCCACATCACACAGTGCCACTCTGGTCCTGAAGCCTACCTGATGCCAGCGGTCTGTACCGCAGTGTACTCTCTGGACATCCTCACCACACGCTGGGAATTCGCCCCTGGGGAGCCACACTGCAGCTGTTCTATGATCCCTAGGTGTCGGTGCCTCCTGCCCTTTGGCACCCTTCTGTGCCCACTGTGACTGCTGCTGCTGTTTGGCGCTGTGTTCTCTACCAGTTCTGCTACCCTGACTGCCCCATCTGAGAGGTGGTGCTCGACCCGCTGTTCCCTGCTCTGCTGCCCTTCCTGACCGCAGTCGAGCTTCTCTTCTGCCGGCGACCATTCGCCATGGGAAGGACTGACTCGAAACAGCCCAAACTTGCCTTTGACCAGCGTGAATCGACTCGCCAGGACTGCACAGGTCAGGACGGGGGCGACTCTGCGGCCAACATGGAAGCTCCTCCGGCACGTGACGACGACCTAAAGGCGATTATGCAGGACATTAAATCAGCGGTCACTGGTTTCGTGGCTCAACTCGACCAACTCTCTGCACGTCTGGACTCGGTTAAAGCCCGGGTGGACTCTCATGACAATCGCCTACTCCATGCGGAGTCCCGGATCTCGGACATTGAGGACGCTGCCACGCAGGATCGTCAGAAGATGCTCCAGATGGATAAAATACTGGACGTTATTCGAAGTAAGAATGAGGATTTGGAAGCACGCTCCCGCTGGAGCAACCTCCGTATCACGGGCGTGCCAGAATCTACCAATATCTCCCGCATGGAGGATTTTGTGGAACAACTGGTTCTGGAATTATTTGGGGTCATTCTTTCTTCAGTCTTTATTGTGGAATGCGCCCATCGCTCTCTTGGTCCCTGCCCTGGTCCGGGGCTCCCTCCTCGCCCCATCATTGCAAAAATATTGAATTTTAGAGATCGAGACGCGATCCTTCGTGCAGCATGAGACAGGGGGAAAATCAACCACCACGGAAATTCGCTTTTTCCCAGACTATACTCTAGCAGTTCAGGCCGCTCTACGTGAATTCCTCCCAGGAAAACGGATCCTCCAAAAACATGATGTTGCTTACTCTTTGACCTACCCGGCAAAGCTGAGAGTCCAGCAGGGTACCAAGACACTCGTGTTCACTGACCCGCGAGATGCACTCGCATTTGCCAAGAAACTTGATAAATCCTCACCCCAGTCACCCTCCGGCTCCCATCTCGCTGCTTCCAAAAATCCCAGTGACAATGACGGATTGGTTCTGACTTATTGGTGAACTCTTTGCTGTATTCTGTCTGCCTTCCCAACAGCTTGGCCACCCTGCTTTATTGCGGGGGTGTACGCTGAGCCCTGCCATGTCCTCACGAGATAAGTTCTTTTCTTATTGTTGTTTTCCTTATTCCCAGTTGTGGGTCCCTTGGGTGGGTCATGGAGGTATTTCAGCATGATTGGGGGGTTGGAGTGGGGGTGTGGGTGGCGGGTTTCCTGGGAATGTTTTTGTTTGTTTTGCAAAGGCGGGTGGTTCTGCTGGGCAGGGAGGGTTTGTGCACCACAATTGCCTGCACTCTGTCAGCTCTTACTTTGGCCGATTTTGGATTCCAGATCACTGAGGGTTTGGTGGAGTGGGCGGGGCCGGGGGTGGGGGGTTCTGCGGGTTTGCCCAGCATTTTTTGGGTGTTGGGGTGTTGTTGTTCTGTCTTTATTAGTCCTTTGAAATTGAATTGCATCTCTTTATCGCTACTGATGTTTTCTTCTGCAGCAAGAGTACGCATGACATACTCCTCTTTCTGTTTTGCACTGCTTCCCCCCTTCTATCTCTTCTTTGTCATTTGTGCATTGGAGGCCTTCCTTATGCCTGGGGCCCCTCATGCTGCTGGCTTCCAACCTGTCAGGCTATCGGCTAGGGGGGACCATCCTGCTTTCCCTTCGGTTGGAACCATTATATTGCAGTACACCAACTGGCCTTATCTGATGCCTGCCCTTCATGCTCCGCGCCTCATTTCACCTAGGTACAGTACAACACGACTGACACACTTTGTTGAACCTGGAACATCCCTGGTCTTAACAATTACCGAAAAGCTAGGCTCATCCATTCTCACCTGCAGCAACACAAGAGAGACATGTGTCTCTTACTGGAGACCCACCTTCTGCCTGAGACCTCCTCCAGACTCCAATCACGCTATTGGGGAGAATCACATTCCTCGTATTATTCCTCTTACGCACGCGGGTTTCCATTCTGTTGCGTAGGGGTCTCCCCTGGCATACTATTCAGATAAAGCGATACAAAAGGGGGGGGGTGGGGGGGGGGGGATGATGGACGGAGAAAATCAAACACTCACCCCCAGTCAACTGATCTGGGTTTAATTCATCACCATTCTTTAGCTCACTCAGCCACCCCAGTTCAGACATGGCCATATGCAAATCAGTCTGACCTTGTGCCTCATGGGAACAGTCCAGCCCGAACTGCCAAGCCATGTTTTCCCTGGACCGGAAACAAGCATATTGGGACCGGTTTCGGATTCTTAATCCTCATCAGCCAGGCTACTATTCAGGTACTCACGGATGCCGATGGACGATACGTGATTCTACATGGCTCCTTGTTGTCCCAACTCATGACGATTGCTGCAGTATACGGCCCTAACTTGGATGATCCCGACCTTTTCACTCATACATGGCACCTCATTTCATCCCTGGCCCTGTCGGCCCTTCATTGGGGGGATTTTAATGTTACCCTTTCTGCAGCCTTGGACCGTTCTGGGCCCCATTCTTCCCATCCTCGCGCTACCACTTTACTTCAGTCCATACTTACGGACAACTTTTTATATGATGCCTGGCGTCATGTGTGGCCCGATGCGCGTGAGAGCACCTACGTCACTGGTGCTCAGGGCTGCTGGTCACGCATTGATTTATGGATCACCTCACCGGATGACCTTACTTGGCTCACCTCTGCTTCTCATATGGCACGCACTTTCTTGGATCATGCTCCGGTTCAAATTTGTCTCCGACTCCCTCACTCTCCACAACGTGCAGTCACATGGCGGCTTCCTCCAAATGCACTCCGCGATACCGTGTTTTGCAACGAGATCCAAACAGCGATCACCAACTATTTTGAATTAAATGTAGGTTCCGTGGATTCTGCTTCCACCCTGTGGGAAGGCTTCAAAACAGTAATACGGGGCGAGTGCATCTCCAAACAGGCTGGGGTCCTCCGTTCCATCCATACTACATTGGATAAGCTGGAAACTGAAATCAGGGCTCTGGATACCGCTCAAGCACCCACCCCAGGCCCGAGACCCTCGCGCTCTTAAGGAAAAAGCATACTGAATTTACTGATGAGGCTGACAGAGAACTCGCCGTGTTGGGCAGAGAAGCCAGAGCACGTCGCTTCGGGGAAGGCGATCGGCCTGGAAAGACCTTAGATCAACCTTCTACGCCCCCATGCTGCGTCGTACGTTACGGCTCTCCGAGATGGTGGCCCTACCAGAACCACCGGAGGAAATCAAGGCTCGTTTCAAGGACTATTACTCTCAACTTTACACCGCCGGCTCTCCACCTCGCGTGAGGCCTTTGAACAATATTTCGAAACCATTGCATTGGTCTGGTTGGAGGATTATCATTGGAAATTCTTAGACGAGCCCTTCAATAAGGAGGAGATACTTGCTGCCATAAACAGCTTACCTAGTGATAAGGCCCCCGGTCTGGATGGTCTTCCAGCCTTTTTACATAAGACTTTCGCATCGCTCTTAGAACCACATCTGGCCACCATGTATAACGATTCTTTTGATAATGGCCTCTTCCCTCAATCTCTCCATAAGGTGATAATGATTGTAAACAAAAATGTGGACGTTCAAGAAGGCACAAACTTGAGTAGGGGGTGGGCAGAGAACTTGCAGACTGTGGGAGGGACCAGGGGGAGGCAGGGGAACAAAAGAGTTTTCAAAGTAAAGGGGCTGATAGCTATAGAAGGAGAAAAATGATGATATGGCCGTCAGGAGGTGGGACCAAATTGCAGAAAACCAATCAGATTGTAGCATTTGGGATTTCAACCAACCAAGAAGATAGGCGGAAAGTGGGCAGAGCTTCCCCCACTATACTGTATACAGCATCTCTCAACGAGACAGCGCATGCACTGCCTAGCCGAGACCTAAAAAGGACATAAAAAATGATGTACATAATATATAAAAATCAAGAATGATCACACTTTCAGGACTACTTCATACATGAAACTTAATCGCAGCTAGGTCTAAGCCTAACTGCAACCTACCTTTAAAAAGCTAGGAATAGCCATCTTGGGTAGAAGTCTAGTTTCTGCCGAGGCTGCCATAAAAACAGATGATGGAGCCGGCGCGTAGCATAGAGAAGAGCAGCTAACGCGGAGCTCTTTACAGGGGGTACTTTTAAATACTTTTAACTACTGTCTAAGTTTGATGCACATACTGTGGGGATCCTGAGAATCTGCCTGAAATACAGCTACAGCTACAGGGTGTTTAAACTTTTCTTGCTCACATCTTGTTTGCCTACCTTAGTTCTCCGCTGCATTCCGGTCACTTCTCCCCGGTCCACCGCAGCTCTAAGTGCTGTTTGTGTGGAGGGAGTGTAGGGTGACGGTTGTGGTAGCGCTGCTACTTCCAGTGGCACAGGCCACGCCACCATCTTGGGTAGCGGTCTAGTTTCTGCTGCGGCTGCCATAAAAACAGCTGATGGAGACGACACGCAGCGGACGTGTGCAGCAGGCGCGCCGGTGGCGCGCCAAAGGCAAGCCCGTCTGCGCCCGTCTACGCCCGGCCGGGACCAGGGGCCAGAACCCTTGCCCGGGTACTGACCTACGCGACAGAGACACTATGGGCACTCAAGGCAGGTAACTATGTGTTAGAGGAAAGTGTGCAAGCAAGGTTGCGAGCTGAATCCCTACTGAAGGCCAATAATACTGAGGCGGAGGGGGTCCCGAGGACTCTGGGTCAGACCCGAGCTCCTACAGGTAATGGGTTGAAGGTAGCAGTCACTAAAATATAGGCGTAAAATTGTGACAGTGGTGACGTGTTGGGGATAAAAATTTGTTTCAAATCCTCCTGCCTCATACTGATGGTAGCGTATCGCCCCCCTAGATCTACCCCTGATTTCAATGATGGTTTTCTGGAGCTCATAACTGACCTATGTTCCAAATATAAACACCTCATTGTAGTGGGGGATTTTAACTATCATTGGGACAAGACGCAAAGAGAGCCCGTAGAAGCTCTATTTGAGATTTATATGATCTCTATGGATCTGCAGCAAGTGATGAATAGCCCGACCCACATTAAAGGTTACACTTTAGACCTAATCTGGTCTTCACAACCACGGGCACAGATAACTGATATCACCCCTGTGCCTCGTCGGATCACTCACTGTTAAGATGTTGGGTCCCTAGTGACAGCCCACTCTTGCGGCCTCCACCTTTGTGGAAGAAGGTCAGATTGTGGAAAAATGTTGAGGCATACTCTTTAGTAACTATGCCTCACTCAATTCCTTTCCCTGTGGGGAGTGAGGACAACCTGGACCACAAACGTCCGGCCCTATTCTCCCGGCTTCAACAGGCCATTGATTCACTGGCACCTGAACGGAAAGAAAGGGTCAGAGACAAAGGGAAAGGAGCCCCATGGTTTGACGACACACTAAGGGGAAAAAGCAACTCCTCCGCAAGCTGAGAGGCGTGGAGACTTAACTATGAGCCAACAGAATTAAAAACCTATAAAGCCCTCTTTGCTATGTATAAATCAGCTATACTTAGGAAAGCAGCATTTTACAAAGAAAGGATTGCCCTGGCAGGAAATAAACAAAAAGAGATCTTTGCCATTCTGAAGGAACTGAGTCAAAAAGGGAAAAAAATGCCAACAATCGCTCTTCCGAACTGCGATAGATTCCAGGATTTCTTTCTCAAAAAAATTTTGGGCATTGTTTCAGAAATCACCACAACCCCCACTGACTTTAGCTCTCTGGATCAGAGTAGCCCCCGTGCCCTAGCAGCCAGCTTTTCAAGTTTTGATTCTGCCACTCTGGCTGCACTAGCAAAACCAATTAAATCAGGCTCTCGAATGGACCCTTGTCCTCCGAGGCTTTTCCAAATGGTTCTGCGAAAGGCAGGCTCTGGGATTACTCAATGAGTCCTTAGACCAGGGCTACTTACCATCTAACTTGAAAGAAGCAAGGGTCCCCCCCTATTGAAAAAACCAGGGGCAGATACGACAGCCTTAAAAATCTGCAGGCCCATCTCACAGCTCCCCTTTCTAGCAAAAATTTTGGAACAACATTATTAAATCTCCAGATTTAAATTAAATAAGTTTATTGTATATAATTAAAAGCAGCAAAGCAACAAGCACTGAACAGCTCCAGAGTCAAGTCAAGTCAAGTCAATAAATTTGTATAGCGCGCTACATACCCAGAGGGTCTCAAGGCACTTGAAGAAGGGTGGGGAATTACATGTCAAATATCCACGTTTTAAGTTGCTTTCTGAACGCTAGGTGGTTCTGAGTAAGGCGAAGATGAGTGGGAAGTGAGTTCCAGGTTTTAGCTGCCAGGTAGGAGAAGGATCTACCTCCCATGGTGGTTTTGTTGATGCGAGGTACAGTGGCAAGGGCTTGGTTGGAGGATCGTAGCTGGCGGGTGGGGGTGTAGAAGGACAGTCGTGTGTTGAGGCATTCGGGTCCGATTTCGTAGAGTGCTTTGTGTGCGTGGGTTAGGAGCCGGAAAGTAATCCTCTTATTGACGGGGAGCCAGTGGAGGTTTTTCAGGTGGCCAGAGATGTGTTCTTTACGCGGTATGTCTAATATGAGCCTGGCTGAAGCGTTCTGGATGCGTTGGAGTTTTTTCTGGATTTTTGCGGTGGTACCGGCGTAGAGGGTGTTTCCGTAGTCCAGTCGGCTCGTGACCAGAGCGTGAGTGACTGTTTATCTAGTTTCGGTGGGGATCCAGCAAAATGTTTTCTTGAGCATGCGAAGAATGTTGAAGCAAGATGATGAAACGGCGTTGACTTGTCTGTTCCTCGAGAGTGAGGATTCCAGGATGACGCCCAGGTTGCATGCGTGGTCCGTCGGGATAGGTGCTTTTCCAAGGGCCTCTGGCCACCAAGAGTCATCCCAGGCGGAGGGGGAGGTGCCTAGGATGAGGACTTCTGTTTTGTCTGAGTTCAGTTTTAGACGGCTGTGCTTCATCCATTCGGCTACTTCTTTCATTCCTTCATGCAGGTTGGTTTTGGCGATGTTTGGGTCTTTGGTGAGTGAGAGGATCAGTTGAGTGTCATCAGCATAGGAGATGATGTTGAGGTTGTGTTGGCGAGCGATGGTCGCGAGGGGGCTCATGTAAACGTTGAAGAGGGTGGGGCTGAGTGAGGACCCTTGGGGTACGCCGCAGATGACTTCAGTGGCCTCTGACTTGAATGGTGGGAGGCGGACTCTCTGGGTTCTTCCGGTGAGGAACGAGGTGATCCATTCCAGTGCTTTTCCATGGATTCCGACGTTTCTGAGGCGTTGTAAAAGGGTGCTATGACAGACCGTGTCGAAGGCTGCGGAGAGGTCGAGGAGGATGAGGGCGACTGTGTCTCCATTGTCCAGTAGAGTTCGAATGTCGTCTGTTGCTGCGATGAGGGCGGTTTCAGTGATGTGCTTGGCTCGGAAGCCGGATTGTGAGGAGTCGAGGGATTTGTTGGTTTCGAGGAATGCGGTGAGCTGGTTGTTGACCGCTTTCTCGATGACTTTGGCCGGGAATGGAAGGAGTGAGATAGGGCGGTAGTTTTTGAGTTCGGTGGGGTCAGCTGTGGGTTTCTTCAGGAGGGCGCTGAGTTCGGCATGTTTCCAGCTTTCCGGGAAGGTTGCGGAGTTGAGGGAGCAGTTGATGACGTCTCGGAGGTGCGGTGCTATAATGGCTCCTCTGCCCTGGGCTGAGTGGTCGCTCCCCAGTGTCCTCCTGCTGTGGCACTCGGTATCGTTGCTGCTTTCATTTGTTTACATCTGTGCCTTATAATTGCTGCCTGCTGTGTGCCTAGCTGCCTAGCTGCCGCTCTGCTAATTTAGCACTTTTCAATTTAAAAGCGCCGCTTTTTCTCTTAGCGCGTTTCCGCTGTGCTCCCCCCTCCTCCTCCATTTTGTTGGTGTTGTTGTTGTGGTCATCGATAGCCCGCCCCGCCTCCCAGCTGAGACGCCCTCCCACGGACCATTACAGCGCTCCACCACCGGAAAGCGCTGTGACTCGCTCCTCTGCCCTGGGCTGAGTGGTCGCTCCCCAGTGTCCTCCTGCTGTGGCACTCGGTATCGTTGCTGCTTTCATTTGTTTACATCTGTGCCTTATAATTGCTGCCTGCTGTGTGCCTAGCTGCCTAGCTGCCGCTCTGCTAATTTAGCACTTTTCAATTTAAAAGCGCCGCTTTTTCTCTTAGCGCGTTTCCGCTGTGCTCCCCCCTCCTCCTCCATTTTGTTGGTGTTGTTGTTGTGGTCATCGATAGCCCGCCCCGCCTCCCAGCTGAGACGCCCTCCCACGGACCATTACAGCGCTCCACCACCGGAAAGCGCTGTGACTCGCTCCTCTGCCCTGGGCTGAGTGGTCGCTCCCCAGTGTCCTCCTGCTGTGGCACTCGGTATCGTTGCTGCTTTCATTTGTTTACATCTGTGCCTTATAATTGCTGCCTGCTGTGTGTCTAGCTGCCTAGCTGCCGCTCTGCTAATTTAGCACTTTTCAATTTAAAAGCGCCGCTTTTTCTCTTAGCGCGTTTCCGCTGTGCTCCCCCCTCCTCCTCCATTTTGTTGGTGTTGTTGTTGTGGTCATCGATAGCCCGCCCCGCCTCCCAGCTGAGACGCCCTCCCACGGACCATTACAGCGCTCCACCACCGGAAAGCGCTGTGACTCGCTCCTCTGCCCTGGGCTGAGTGGTCGCTCCCCAGTGTCCTCCTGCTGTGGCACTCGGTATCGTTGCTGCTTTCATTTGTTTACATCTGTGCCTTATAATTGCTGCCTGCTGTGTGCCTAGCTGCCTAGCTGCCGCTCTGCTAATTTAGCACTTTTCAATTTAAAAGCGCCGCTTTTTCTCTTAGCGCGTTTCCGCTGTGCTCCCCCCTCCTCCTCCATTTTGTTGGTGTTGTTGTTGTGGTCATCGATAGCCCGCCCCGCCTCCCAGCTGAGACGCCCTCCCACGGACCATTACAGCGCTCCACCACCGGAAAGCGCTGTGACTCGCTCCTCTGCCCTGGGCTGAGTGGTCGCTCCCCAGTGTCCTCCTGCTGTGGCACTCGGTATCGTTGCTGCTTTCATTTGTTTACATCTGTGCCTTATAATTGCTGCCTGCTGTGTGCCTAGCTGCCTAGCTGCCGCTCTGCTAATTTAGCACTTTTCAATTTAAAAGCGCCGCTTTTTCTCTTAGCGCGTTTCCGCTGTGCTCCCCCCTCCTCCTCCATTTTGTTGGTGTTGTTGTTGTGGTCATCGATAGCCCGCCCCGCCTCCCAGCTGAGACGCCCTCCCACGGACCATTACAGCGCTCCACCACCGGAAAGCGCTGTGACTCGCTCCTCTGCCCTGGGCTGAGTGGTCGCTCCCCAGTGTCCTCCTGCTGTGGCACTCGGTATCGTTGCTGCTTTCATTTGTTTACATCTGTGCCTTATAATTGCTGCCTGCTGTGTGCCTAGCTGCCTAGCTGCCGCTCTGCTAATTTAGCACTTTTCAATTTAAAAGCGCCGCTTTTTCTCTTAGCGCGTTTCCGCTGTGCTCCCCCCCCCTCCTCCATTTTGTTGGTGTTGTTGTTGTGGTCATCGATAGCCCGCCCCGCCTCCCAGCTGAGACGCCCTCGCCCCTCCCCCTCCACCATCCATATATGACAGGAGTTCCCGCGCGCAGCGTTTACGCGCAGCGACCGCGCCCAACCCGCGCCGAAGGTGCGCCAAAGGTAAGCCCGTCTACGCCCGTCCGCGCCTGGACCGCGCCCAGCGCCAGACCCCCTGCCCCTCTCGCCGCCCACCCCCCCCGCTTTACCTACGATGCCGCCACCCTCCTAGCCCTTGACCCCGGCCGCGCCCCCACCTGCGTCCAAGCCGCTCCTGGACGCACCCATGGACCTTTCTCCTGCTACTCCTGCAAATTCTGCAGCACCGACAACATCTCCGCTACGACCACAACACAGATTCCCGACCCCAACCACCTAGATTGCATCCTTCTCAACACCCGCTCGGTCCATAGGCACGCCATCGACCTCTGGAACCTACTAGACACCATCTCTCCTGACGTCGCCTTCCTAACGGAAACATGGATGAACGCTTCCTCCGCCCCTGACATCGCCATCGCCATCCCTGATGACTATAAGATCACACGCAAGGACCGCACCGACCATACAGGAGGTGGAATCGCTATCGTCCATAAGAAAACAATCCGCATCTCAACCAGCTCTGATGCCAACCTCGCCAACTCCGAACACCTTTACTTCCAGATCCACATCGACCCCAAGACCACACTCAGAGGCACCCTCCTTTACAGACCACCAGGACCACGCGCAAAATTCAGTGAAGACATCACGGACTTCATCACCCCACACGCGCTCCCCTCCAAAGACTACATCCTTCTGGGAGACCTCAACTTTCACCTTGAAAAGATCAGCGACCGCAACACCGCCACCCTCTTAGACAACCTCGACAACCTCGGACTTAAACAACTGGTCACTTCCCCCACCCACATCGCAGGTCACACTCTCGACCCCATCTTCACCTCCAGCAACCATGTCTCCTTCAGCCACACTACGGATCTCCTCTGGACTGACCACAGCTGCGTTCACTTCACCTACAACAAGCCGAAACCCATCATCCACCTCCAACCAACTCTACAAAGAAAATGGAACAAAATCACCACAGAACAGATCTCCACATCGCTCCTTCAAACCTCCCCAGCCCTCTCTTCTAACGCCAACGAAGCCGCCTCCAACCTCACCCTTTGGTTATCCAACACCGCCGACACCTTAGCACCACTGAAAAAACGTCAACACAAGCTTGGCATCAAGAAGGCCGCATGGTTCAACGACGACCTCAAGAAGTCCAAGAAACTATGCCGCTCCCTTGAAAAGGCCTGGAAAAAAGACCCATCCACCAGCAACAAGGACGCCTTCAAAAACGCCATCCGTACTCACCACCAACTGATCCGAAAAGCCAAGAAAACAGCATTCAAAGATCGACTTGACAACAACGCCCACAACAGCAAGGAACTTTTCAACATCGTCAAGGAATTTTCCAACCCCTCGGCCAACTCCAACGACATCACCCCCTCTCAAGCCCTCTGCGACTCCCTGGCTTTATTCTTCCACAACAAAATTGCAGAAATCCACAACAGCTTTGACAACCAACCCGGAAGCCAACCCACCCTACCATCAGCTGACCATCTTCCCCCCGTTAACACCCTTAACGCCTGGAAGCCAATCTCCACTGAGGACACCATCCGCCTGATGAACTCCATCCACTCTGGATCCCCCACAGACCCATGCCCTCACCACATCTTCAACAAAGCAGACTCCGTCATAGCTCCGCACCTCCGAGACGTCATCAACTGCTCCTTCAACTCCGCTACCTTCCCAGAAGACTGGAAACACGCTGAACTCACCGCCCTTCTGAAAAAACCAACAGCAGACCCCACCGAACTCAAAAACTACCGCCCCATCTCGCTTCTTCCATTCCCGGCCAAAGTCATCGAGAAAGCCGTCAACAACCAACTCGCCGCCTTCCTCGAAGCCAACAAATCCCTCGACCCCTCACAATCTGGCTTCCGAGCCAAACACAGCACTGAGACCGCCCTCATCGCAGCAACAGACGACATTAGAACTCTGCTGGACAATGGAGACACAGTCGCCCTCATCCTCCTCGACCTCTCTGCAGCCTTCGACACAGTCTGCCACAGCACCCTTTTACAACGCCTCAGAAACATCGGAATCCAAGGAAAGGCACTGGAATGGATCACTTCGTTCCTCACCGGAAGAACCCAGAGAGTCCGCCTCCCACCTTTCAAATCCGAGGCCACCAAAGTCATCTGCGGCGTACCACAAGGATCATCACTCAGTCCCACCCTCTTCAACGTATACATGAGCCCCCTTGCGGCCATCGCCCGCCAACACAACCTCAACATCATCTCTTACGCGGATGACACTCAACTGATCCTATCTCTCACCAAGGACCCCAGCACCGCCAAAACTAACCTACACGAAGGAATGAAAGAAGTCGCCGATTGGATGAAACAAAGCCGTCTGAAACTGAACTCAGACAAAACAGAAGTCCTCATCTTAGGTAAATCCCCCTCTGCATGGGACGACTCCTGGTGGCCGGAAGCCCTCGGAAATGCACCCATCCCGACAGACCACGCACGGAACCTTGGCGTCATCCTGGATTCTTCACTCTCAATGAACAAACAAGTCAACGCCGTATCCTCTTCCTGCTTTAACATTCTTCGCATGCTCAGAAAAACATTTCGCTGGATCCCCTCCGAAACAAGGAAAACAGTCACCCACGCTCTAGTCACGAGCCGACTGGACTACGGAAACACCCTATACGCAGGTACCACCGCTAAACTCCAGAAGAAACTACAACGTATCCAAAACGCCTCAGCCAGGCTCATATTAGACATCCCACGCAACGAACACATCTCTGGTCACCTTAAAGACCTCCACTGGCTACCCGTCAATAAGAGGATTACTTTCCGACTGCTTACCCACGCACACAAATCACTCTACGACATCGGACCAGATTGCCTCAACTCTCGACTGTCCTTTTACACCCCCTCCCGACAACTTCGCTCTTCCAGCCAAGCCTTCGCCACTGTACCTCGCATCAACAAGACCACCATGGGAGGCAGATCCTTCTCATACCTGGCTGCCAAAACATGGAACTCACTCCCCGCTTACCTTCGCCTCACCCAGAATCACCTAGCGTTCAGAAAGCAGCTTAAAACGTGGATTTTTGACAAATAATCCTCCTCCCCTTCCTAAGCGCCTTGAAACCCTCTGGGTACGTAGTGCGCTATATAAATGCTATGACTTGACTTGACTTGACTTGTTAAAGATGTGGTGAGGGCATGGGTCTGTGGGGGATCCTGAGTGGATAGAGTTCATCAGACGGATGGTGTTCTCAGTGGAGATTGGCTTCCAGTCATTGAGGATGTTCAGGGGGGGTGGGGGTTCTGCAGGGGGTTGGGTGGGTTGGTCTTCGGGTCGGTTGTCGAAGCTGTTGTGGATGTCTGCAATTTTGTTGTGGAAGAATGAGGCTAGGGAGTCGCAGAGGGCTTGAGAGGGGGTGATGTCGTTGGAGTTGGCCGAGGGGTTGGTAAATTCCTTGACGATGTTGAATAATTCCTTGCTGTTGTGGGCGTTGTTATCTAGTCGGTCTTTGAAAGCGGCTTTCTTGGCAGTCCGGATCAGTTGGTGGTGTATGCGGGTGGTGTTTTTGAAGGCGTCCTTGGTGCTGGTGGTTGGGTCTTTTTTCCAGGCCTTCTCAAGGGAGCGGCAGAGTTTCTTGGATTTCTTAAGATCATCGTTGAACCAGGAGGCCTTCTTGCTGCCTAGTTTGATTTGTCGTTTTTTCAGTGGTGCTAAGATGTCGGCGCTGTTGGATAACCATTGGGTGAGGTTGGTGGCTGCTTGGTCTGGGTTTGAGGAGTGGGCTGGGGGGTTTTGAAGAAGCGATGAGGAGATCTGGTCGATGGTGATTTTGTTCCAGTTTCTTTGCAGAGTGGGTTGGGGGTGGTTGTTGGATGTGGGCTTGTTGTAGGTGAAGTGAACGCAGCTGTGGTCCGTCCAAAGGAGTCCAGTGTAACTGAATACTCAGGAGTTAAACATTCCACCAAGATGTTCTGATGGAATCAGAACATTAACTAAATGATAACACTATTGCATGAAAGTATTATGCAAAATGTAACATATCTCCCTTATATAAAATAAAAGCAACAAAACAATAACTACAAAGCAGAAGTACATAAGTAGACTATCTAACATAACCCACCATCTTGGCAGGTAACGATCTAGAACACGCAGAGTCTTTAACTCTGTTGGCTACAGAATCATAGTGTACATCAGTAGTGTTTAAATCTATTGATTGAAAATCATACGAAACATTAGGCGTATTTATTACATCACTACAATCAATACCTTTCTCATTGTTGTCAACAATACTATTTTTATACGTCTCAGGACACCTAGACACATGCCTAACATTCCAGACTTTGCCATCTTGTGTTATAATAGAATTCTTAAACACTCTGGTGATCTTAATAGGTTTGTAAAATGTGCTCAGACATTTACCCACCAATCCAGGTTTTTTTTATTCTTACCCATTCTCCTACTCTAAAATTATGTTGCTTGGTATCCATTTTTTGTCATACCAGTTCGTATACCTTTTCTGTTTTTCTCTCACTCTTAAACAAATATCATTGTTTCTACATACATTCTCAATGTTGTTACAAATCTTTCCTTTGAGCCACCTGGGACAAATGTTAGAAACAGGATCTCTGCCTCTTAATAAGCGAAAGGGACTGACCTCCGTTAAAGAATGTGGTGTAATTCTGTACATCCACAATCTTCCCCTCAATACATTTTTCCAATCTCCTCCTTCCTTCATGACTTCAGTAATGTAGCCTTTCAAAACCCTATTGAAGCGTTCCACTTGGCCATTCGCATGTGGCGCATAGAATGATGTTGTAATATGTTTTATTCTGTGGGCCTTGAGATACTGCTCCATGTCATTGGACGTCAGTTGAACACCATTATCTGAGACAATTATTGAAGGGGAACCCTCCCTAGCAAAGATCTCCTTGAAAAACTCTAAAACCTTATCGGTGGTAGCCATGGGAACCATTTTAACTTCCGGCCACTTTGAGTGATAATCCACTAACACCAGAGCATAGCGTGAATCTACAGGCAAATTCAAGAGAGGACCAGAAATATCAAACGCCAACTTCTTCCACGGTTCACGGTTGTGTCCAATCTACAGTCTTGAGGGGTGTAATATTAACTTTCAACATTTTATCGAATTGCAAATCAAACAGTCTCTAACCACACGATCTACCATGCAGTCCATACCCCGCCACCAAAAGTAGTTCCTAATTAAACGTTTCTTTGCTGACATGCCGGGATGAGAATCATGGGATAACTTTAGAATAATCTCCCTCACCCCCAGTGGTGGCACACATTTTCCATCCTTGTAAATAAAATCTCCATCTAACTTTAATTCATCAGAAACCTTAAATAAAGGCATCATTTCTTCAGGTATGTTATGCTTTTTTGGCCAACCATCTACCAAATAACTCTTGAACAATTGAGACAACAAATCCCTTTCTTCACTCAGTTTCCACATTTCCTCTGATATATTAGAAGTTCACCAATCACAACATCCTGGATAGTGGTTACAATATCTACATCATCCTCCTTTTCTTTACAGTCTGACTCACATGGATGACGTGACAAAGTCAGCCGTGACGTTTTTTTTCCCAGGAACAAATTCTGTGCTAAAACAATATTCTTGTAACCTAGAGGTTAATCTGGCAATCCTTGCCGTGGAATTCCAACCACCCCCTGTTCTATAGCCCATACACATGCAAGTAATTCTTTCTCTATAACCGCATACCTTCTTTCTGTTTCATTCAACGTTCTCGAGGCAAAACACTCCTTCCATTCCTCATTTCCACTCTTTTATGACAACAACCCACCAATGCCATATAAACTAGCATCCACCGTTATAATGCATTGTGTTTTCATGCAAAATGGTCTGAGAGTGGGTGGTTTGACAATGTCTTTTTTGATTTAATTGAAAGCATTTTCTTGTAATTCTGACCAATCAAGTGACGAATTGTGTCTCAACAACCTTCTCAATGGCTCAATTTTTTGTTGCAAAATTTGTCACAAATTTTGAATAATTTTCACACATCCCCGTGAAGGACAGCAATTGATGTTTGTTTTTAGGTGATGGACCATTCCTTATACCTTCCACGTTTGATGTTTTTGGTATCACACCCTCTCCTGTCAAAGTATGTCCTAAATATTCTACACTTTTTCTAAACATTTTGCATTTGTGTGCCTTCAGTGTCAACCCACTCCTTTTCAATCTACCACAAACTTCAGACAAATGTTTCAAATGATCCTGATCATTCTCTGAAAAAATTAAAATATCGTCCTGAAAGCATTTAACAAAATTATCAATGTCTCTAAAGATGTTAAATATGATTCTTTGAAACACTGATGCCGCTGAAGCTAAGCCAAATGGCATCCTTGTGTACTGGTATAAACCTTGTGGCGTGATGAATGCTGTTAGCATTTTTGACTCTTCCGTTAATGACACTTGATGATACGCCGATCTCAAGTCCAATGTAGAGAAAACTTTGGTGCCCTCTAGCATGGAAACAACCTCATTAATGTTAGGTGATGGGTGGCAATCTACCACAATTTCTGAGTTCAATGCCCTTAAGTCCACACAGAGTCTCAATTTTTTATCCGGTTTGCGGACCAAAACAATTGGCGAAACCCATTCTGATGAATGGATAGGCTCTATAATACCTTCAGTAACTAGCTCATTCAACATCTCTTTAAACTCTTCTCTTACATTAATTGGCACTGGTCTTATCTTTTGTCTGACCGGTTTAACATTAGCTTTCAGTTTGATCTGATGGGAATAGTCTATGAGTCTACCTAAAGAATCTAAGAACACATCTTTAAATGAAACCTTAACAATTTCTTCCATGTCATCTTCTCCTGTGAAAGAAATGTTGTTAGTGCAAAAGGATTTGTCCAAAATTACAGAATCCTTAAGTCTTGGGTTCAACATTATTCCCATTTTCTATTGATCCCTCCAACCAAGAACATTTATTCCTTTTACTGCCACATATAACTTTTTGCTCGCAACCCTGTTCTTAAAGGACAGATTTGTGTTAAAGTATCCTATCATGTCAATGCGTGAACCATCATAACGTACAGGGTTAATGTCAGATGGAATAATATCTCCAATATTAAATGCTTTATCCAATTTCTCTCCAAAGTACTGATTTGAAATTATGGTCCATGGTGATCCTGAATCAGCCATGAGCCTTAATTCCACCTTAGACACCTGTACTAAACACATTGGTGAATTTGTAAGAGGTATGTCATCAGGATCTTCCACATTAGCAACGCTATTCCTCAGAGACACAACAAACCCTGACATAGACTCTTTTGCAGAAGCTTTTACAAATTCTGCAGGTTTATCACTCTGTTCTGAACCTTCTATCAAGGGCGAAATACTTGGCCGAAATTGCGTGGGCAATTTTCTTTGACCTCTGCACATGTTTGCAAAATGTCCTATCCTTCCACAATTATTGCATTCCCTTCTAACTGCAGGACAACCAATGAATGATGACACAAGGTTTCTGTTTCCACATCTGTAACAATATACATTCTTGCTACTTCTTTGCTATTAGAATATTGATTTTGACCTTGACACGCATTCAACTTCTGTGTGTCATATCTCATTTCATCTTCCTTTTTTATAACAGCAACTTCTTCAGCTTTTTCCCCTTTGCTACTAATATTCTTGACAGTGTGCATCCATTTTTCAGTTTGTTCAAAGGCTTTGGCTGTTGAAATAGCCCCTGAGAGCTTGGGATCTCCCATAACCCATAGTTGTTCCTGTGTTTTTTTTCACCTCACATGAACCACAATCTGATCCCTAATCATTTTGTCAGAAATAGTTCCAAAATTGCAATGTAAGCTTAAAGTGAGCAAAGCTGTCAGGAATTCATCATAAGATTCATTTTCTTCTTGTCTCCTTGGGTAAAATTTGAATCTATTCAATGCAATATTGCTAGTAGGTTTGAATCTCTTCTCCATTCTAAGTAAGGCCTCATTATATACATTAGTTGCCGCTCCATTTTCCGTAACACTTATCTGAGGCAGGGATCTAAACACCATCTGTCCTTCAGATCCCAGACAATGTAATAAAATACTTTTCTTCCTTTCTGCCCCCATTCTCTCTCCATCTATTGCTTTCATGTAATTCACAAATTCCTCTTTCCATCTTGACCACGGCAATGGTGGCTCCCCTTTGGACTGTAGGAATTTTGCAGGGGGATCAAACTGCATGTTTCCTAAATAGTTATAATATTAGTTATGAAATAATCTTTATATTATTGTTACATAAATATCTTGTATTGATATAATGAGAAATCCAAATATAGTTGTTTATTTCATCAACATTACTAAAAACTTCTATTTTTAATCTTCTTTTCTTAAAATTTAGTAGTACATTTGTATTACCTAATTGCTACTTTTCCCTTATGTTATGGTTACTTCTTTCCGTAGAATTTGTTTCCTGTAACCAGCACAAAGGAAAGTAACCACTTACTTGTCAATTCGCCATGTTGTAGTTGACTCTTATTCTGCTTTGACGATTACAATTTTTATTTTATCTATGCTCCTTTTTTTAAATTTTACTTCCGATGGTTGCTATGTGGGTTTCTATTTGTGGTTACTATCCAATTCAAAATGGCCACCACATTTTGCGGGGTGATGTCATACGCTCACAGAATGCCTTGCAATCCTTCCCAGGATGCTTCAGGCTTCTGGAATTCCTTCGATGAAAAAGACAGCTGAGATTAGCTCTTACCGGCGTGGAATCCTGCCTCCATCACGCAAAAACAGCGCAATATTCAAAGAATGCCAGCGCTCGTGATGCCTCGGTAAATTTTCCTTTTTAAAAAATGATTCTTCTGTGTAACAGTACGCTGTACCCATTACAACTCGTTTCCCAAGCAGTATTTGTGAGAAGTTAGCCTGGCATATGATGTCCACAAGGTCTAGTGATTCAGAAAAGGGGGTGGTGATGATGCACTGGGCCAGGGACAGACTAATTTGCATATAGCCAGGTTCTGAGCTGGGATGGTGCAGTGAGCTAAAAAACGGTGATGGATCAAGCCCTGATCTTTGCACTGGGTAAGAGTGGTCTGCTTAATTCAGACACTCTGTTCATCACCACCCCCTTTTCTGAATCGTTTTTGTCCACCATAAGCGTGGAAGGGTATACTCAGATGTGAGTCCCTTCCTCATTGCACCATCAGGATTCAAGCAAGCCGGGCCGAAGACGGCTGAAATGCCAGAAACCGGTCCCCGGAAGCTTGTTTCCTTCCCAGTATAAGAATTGGCTTGGTAGTTTGGTCTGCCCTGTTCCCATGATGCACTGGGCCAGGGACAGACTGATTTGCATATAGCCAGGTTCTGAGCTGGGATGGTGCAGTGAGATAAATAACGGTGATGGATCAAGCCCTGATCTTTGGACTGGGTAAGAGTGGTCTGCTTTTTTCAGACACTCTGTTCATCACCACCCCCTTTTCTAAATCGTTTTTGGCCACTATAGGTGTGGCAGGGTATACTCAGACATGAGTCCCTTTCTCACTGCACCATCAGGATTCAAGCAAGCCGGGCCGAAGAAGGCTGAAATGCTAGAAACCGGTCCCCGGTAGCTTGTCTCCTTTCTGGTGAAGAATTGGCTTGGTAGTTTAGTCTGCCCTGTTCCCATGATGCACTGGGCCAGGGACAGACTGATTTGCATATAGCCAGGTTCTGAGCTGGGATGGTGCAGTGAGATAAATAACGGTGATGGATCAAGCCCTGATCTTTGGACTGGGTAAGAGTGGTCTGCTTAATTCAGACACTCTGTTCATCACCACCCCCTTTTCTAAAACAAGGTCTAGTGGGCACCTTGCACCAGTCTAATCGACCCTTATTGGTGAAGGTTGTAAAGTCAACCTTATAGAAAGCTATCCTAGTGGTAGCATGAACCAGCAATCTTCAGGCTAAGACTTCAGTAGGCGAGTTAAGCAAGTTATTTTACCATATATAATCCCTTGAATACCAAATGAAAGGACACCACACAAGGTATATATCAAATATATATGTATTTAATCTAAACACAACCCCTCTGCATTCTTTATGAGGCCAGAGGTAAAAATACAATACAAGTCACACAGTTAATACACAATAAGTTGCACAGTAAATGTTATGCCCTAGGGGCCTCACTAACCATATACTAAGAAAGTGGTATAAGAACCACGTGAGAGTTAGAAAGCAGGCCTAGGGCCTGTAGAATCACTGGAGCTACACTAAACGACCAGTTGTTAGGAAGTAGGAGACCCACAGGAGCCGCGTGCAGTGTCTAAACACAGGCGCAGGTTCCCCTTGACTTTCTATGGTGTTTGTAAAAGTTACAAAGTAAAAGATTAAGGACGGGGCGTGGCTAGCGGCCGAACATGGCGGCAGCATAGAGGACTAGCTCCGGCAGGGAAGCGGCCTCTCCAACTATCCGTACATTAATCCGTGGCTAAATCTCACCTCAGACGGAGGCACCAAACGCCCGAGACCGGGCGGAACTGGCAGCAAGTACCCGGACGACAATCGGAGGCCGGATGACGGAGTTATCGTCGAGTGCTGAATCGATCGACACGCAGGCCTACCTCCGGGGAGTCCAGTGGCGAGTGAAGCCGACCGGAAGTGCGGTCTGTTCGGCTGCCCCAGACTGGAAGTGATCGGTACTGGAGAAACACCCCGCGCGACGACCAGCGAGCAAGGTCTCTGCCTTGGGACGGAACGAATGCCGTAATTGAAAGTGGTTCGTAGAAGGAGGTACCCGAGGATCCTCTGGACTACCAAGGAAATAATATTCTGCCGGAAAGACGCGGACCGTCTGCTCCGTTACGACCATCGGGGCGCTTTTCCCCCCATTGCTGCGGGAGCTTCTCTTGGGACCAGACTGTGGGCCGCGTTGTAGCGGCGACTGTTCCTAGTGCTCACTCGCTCCGAAGAACTGTATAATTTCCGCGACCGCACTATGGCTGGGAAGGGTGTTAAAGGTGGTACGACTCAGGCGCGTATCGAACGATACACTAACGACAAAACCGCTTCCCCTCCGGCGGATGGAAGGCAGTCCTCCACGAAAACAGGTGAACCTGTGGGGACAAAGAAGGCGACGCTGGATGATGTTATGAAGGCTCTCACGCAGGTCCAAACGACGGTGGGTTCCATCTCAACGGAAATCACCCTCATCCGAGCTGATCTACACAAAATGGCCGAGAAAGTAGGTTCCTTGGAATTGGTTACGAAATCGCTGGTTGAGGATGTATCGGAACTACAGACGGCCATGGAGGCGGTAATGGCGGAGAACAAAATCCTAAAAGACAAGCTGGACGACCAAGAAGGACGATCCAGACGGAATAATGTACATATTCTTGGTGTTCCGGAGTCGGAAGGCACGAGAGCGATGGATCTGTACGTGGAAGACCTCATTAAAACACACCTTCAACCTAAAGGACTGTCGGCCTTCTTTTCAGTCGAGAGGGCACACAGAGTCCCGGGTGGTCAGCCTAAACCAGGGGCTTCGCCCAGACCGATCCTAGCGAGACTGTTTAATTACCGCAACCGGGACGTCATTCTTCAAGCGGCACGGGTCTCCCCACCTGTGAAAATTCTGAACTCTACAGTGGCGTTCTTCCCGGACTACACGGCGGAGGTGGCCAGGCGGCGGAAAACTTTCCTGGGCGTTAAAAAGGAACTTAGGAGACGAGAACTTCAATATTCTATGATCTTTCCGGCCAAGCTCCGGGTGGTGGCGGAGAACAGGACCTGGTTTTTCGACAACCCAGAGACTGCACGAGACTGGCTGGACGGCTGGCGTCCTGCCTCCCAATCTCGCCGCCCCGGACGGACTAAAAAGGGCCAATATTCGAACGACCGGGACGACGCTGGAGACGCTGATATGAACAGTGGCAGAAGCTCGCCAGTCAGAGACAATGTCGATGCAAACCAGGAGGTAGACATATGAACACTCGACAGGTATGAGACATTCTTGTTTGGGACTGTGGCCGGAACCGCCATGGACACTGGGCCGAGGGCCTCTGCAGAGGGTATGACGGGTCGCTAATTCCGGAGTACTCCTCACCCCCAACGAGCAAGTAACTGTGTGTTTTTCTTGGGGTGGGTCTAAGCACTCTGCTAAATTGGGGTGGCGGGCAGTTTTGAGTCCGTGTAGCAGGGAAGCAGGGCGGGTGGGAGTTCGGGGAACGGGGGGGTTTCGATGGTTTGTTAGTTTGTGTTGTTTGGCTCTATTGATCATCTGGATGTTTCGCATAGTCACACATGGCCGCATTTCATTCTCCGGGTGTACCACTACTGATCTTCTAGCACTACAAAGACTCCAACATGCAATTAGATACACATGGAGGGGGAGACCTCCATCGACCACAGTTCCGTCCTATCCCATGGAATCCCTATTTACATACACGTCCACACGATGGCGGACCAACCACGACCAAATAACATAACAACCGATACTGAGATAGGGCCTGTGCCGCCGCTACAAATAATGTCATGGAATGTCCGGGGGTTGGGGGACAAAGTGAAGAGGGGATTGGTTCTTCAGTGTATCAGGAGATTAAACTGCGACATCGCCCTGCTTCAGGAAACACACTTAGTGGGTGCAGCCACCAGAGCTTTAGACAGGCGAGGTTATCATATGGTAGCACACTCGGATTTTACTTCAGGGTCCCGAGGGACGGGTATTTGGGTGAGAAAGACATCTCGCTTCATACAACAGTCTACCAAAACGGACAAACATGGCCACTTTGCGGCAGTATGCGGGCAATGGGAAGGTGTGCCCATTAATGTGGTGTCTGTCTACATCCCACCAGCGCTACATTCATCGGCACTTCCGGACCTGGGCAAATTTCTTCTAGAACTCCCGGATGGGGACCTGTTGGTGGGCGGAGACTTCAATGCACTGGCCAATACTGAACAGGATAGATTCCCAGTTCGCACACTCACCACGGGCCCAACAAAACTCGGGGACTTTTTGGAGGCACAGGGACTGGTCGATATATGGAGGCAGCTCCACCCCACAGATCGGCAATATTCTTACTACTCAGCCACTCACGACTGCCTATCCCGTATTGACTACTTCCTTACACTGGGGGGTGGCAGACTCACGATTAACGACGTGCAGATTAGGCCCCGGGGTATATCGGATCATTCCCCCCTGACCGCCACATTGTCCTGCACAGCAACGGCGCGTAAGCGAATCTATCCCATCTACCCTGGTTATCTTAAACTCCCTTCGGTTCGAAAAACCCTAAAAACAACTACTAAGCATTATTTCCAAGAAAACGCCGGCACGGTATCTTCCCCGATGACACTGTGGGAAGCGTACAAGACGGTGTTGCGAGGCCAGGCGATCGCGGCCATTACCGACCATAAACGCAAGCAGAAGCAGGAACTACTAGAGTTAGAACTGAAGTTGGAACAGGCGAATGCGGCCCATATGGCAGTACCGTCGGAGGACACTCGACACACACTACATCTCTGCCAACAGCGGCATGACGACCTTCTTAAACTACGGACGTTAGAGAATATAGAGGCAACAGCGCATAGGGTTTACGATATAGGCGATAAGGCCAACAAATTGTTGGCCTGGCTGGACAGGAAAAAAGACGGCAGTAGGCACATTTTACAATTGCAGGACCCGGAAGGGACGTGCCACACACGCCCCTCCAAAATTGTTGACCTCCTAGCGGATCACATTTAGGCAGTCTATACCCGAGGGTGGTAGTCACGGCAGAGGCGGCAGAGCTAGCACTCCAAGATGTAGAAGTAGAGACGTTGTCGCCAGAGGCAGTGCCTGAACTGGAAGCGGACCTCACGGTGGAAGAACTCCGTGTGGCGATAGGCGCACTACATACAGGTAAAGCGTTGGGCCTTAACGGGATACCGATCGAATGGTTCCAAACAATGGCAGATACCTTGGGCCTACCGTTGTTGGCTATGTTCGAGGACTGCCGAGAAACCGGACACTGCCTTTGGACCAGCGCTTAGCGACTATTGTGGCCATCCCGAAACCGGGCAAGCCTCCCGCGGATTGCACGTCGTATCGCCCTATCTCGCTCCTCAATGCAGAAGCGAAGATTTTGGCGAAGCTGATTGCAAATAGACTGACCCCGCACCTATCACAACTGATCCACCCGGACCAGTCAGGCTTCATGCCACATAGGAGCACTGCACTAAATATCCGCAGGGTGCATGGAGCATTGGCTCGAGCACATTTGCTGAAGGGGCCGGCGGCCATTTTGTCGTTGGACGCCAGAATGGCTTTCGATATGGTGGAGTGGCAATACCTGTTTGCAGTTCTGACCCGGATGGGCTTTGGACCTAAATTTTTATCCTGGATTAGACTCCTCTACACGGACCCGATTGCCCATGTGGCGGTCAATGGCCACATCTCTCGAGCGATTCCTCTGGCGCGTGGGACACGTCAGGGCTGCCCCTTGTCCCCGCTCTTATTCGCGCTAGTCCTCGAGCCGCTCGCTATTGTTATTAGAAGCACACCGCTGCTGAAAGGTATTAAGTGGGGTGATGCCTGGGAAGACAGAGTATCCCTGTATGCTGACGATATGTTGGTATACTTATCTGACCCTGAGTCGAGTGACCCGATATTATTGGCACTTTGTGATAAACATGGCTCGGCCTCCGGATACACCATTAACTGGTCAAAATCGGTCCTTTACGTCCTGAAAGGCCCTATACCAATACTTCCTGAACAGTGTCCTCTAGTGTTGACCGATGTCTCCTTTAAATACTTGGGCATACATGTCACCGGTGACACGAACGTGTTCTATGATCGGAACCTGGCGCCCCCACTCCTTCGCCTGAAAGCGGATGCCCGACACTGGACGGCCCTGCCTCTCACGCTGCTGGGGCGCGCTGCCTTATTTAAAATGATGGCACTACCGCGCCTCCTATACGCTCTGGAAAACACCCCAGATGTGATCCCGCCCTCCTACTTTCGTAAAGTCACCGCAGTGGTGACTACCCTGTTGTGGGGTGAACGTCCACCGCGAATTGCCCACGTTAAACTTAACCGCGGATGGTATGATGGGGGAATAGCACTACCAAATATACAACTTTATTATTGGGCATCCCAACTTAAAGTAATTAATCAATGGATCCACGCACCACACGATGACCCAGCATATTTGGCTGATAGAGCCCAACTGGGAACGCATAGTTTGTTGGCTCCGTTGTACAACCCGAGTCTCCTTAAGGGGCTGATTGGCCCAACCAAGCACACAGTGACTTTATGGTACAGGGCGCTCACACGGTTAAAGTGGAAGGGGGTCATTACAAAGCTGACTTCACTTTGGGACACTAAAAAGTTGGGCTGCCTTAGGTCCAGCAAGGGGTTTACCCAATGGGATAATATAGGCATTTCAACGGTGGGAGATCTCTGGACGTCCACAGGGTTACTTCCTTTTTCACAACTGCAACAACAATACGCATTGGGCCCCACTGAAACCTATAGGTACATCCAGATAAGGCACGCTTTGCTGGCAGTACTAGAACCGGGGTCCACCATCCCAGAATCATCACCCCTAGAAGACCGGCTCCTTACAGACTTTATGCAATCACGTGCCACTTCACTTACATACCGCAAACTGTTGAACAACCTCCCGGACCCCTTACAGCGTTTACGAGAGACATGGGAAACTGAGTTAGGAGCTATGGACGAGACGGAATGGAATGCTGCTATGGCGTCACCAAGGGAGGCTGGGGTATCGGCCCGGTTTAGGCTCATACAATTAAAAATACTACATAGAGTGTATTACACAAGAACTACTCTCCATAAAATGCGTAGGGCTGAAACCCCATACTGTCTCCGGGGATGTGGGGAGGAAGGAACATTATTGCATACACTGTGGGATTGCCCGTCTATAAGGAGGTATTGGCAACAGGTCATGAGAACAATCTCCCAGGCTCTTGACACTTCCCTAACACCAGAGCCACGCTTATGCCTACTGAATATTTGGGAGGGAACTGACCTTAATCTTAGACAACAGCAGTGGGTTACTATCGGAACAATGGTGGCCAAGCGCGACACGGCGCAGAGGTGGGGGGTAACGGAGGTGCCCACATTAGCGTTATGGTGCAGGACTATGGAAAAATTGATGTTAACTGAAGGAACTGTGTATAAAATGAGAGCTAACCCAAAGAAATGGAACAAGGTGTGGGAGGCATGGAATAGGTACAGGGGAGACATATGTGAACCGCTGCCGGAGGACGAAGACGATGACTCGGAGGATGAGGAGGAACTGGTCGATTGAATCGGGGGGAATTCTGGGGATGGATGGGGAATGTTCATTTTCCAACAGGGATTTAGGCTTGGTTCGGTGTTTGAGGAGGGAGGGGTATCTACCTGGGAAATTGGGATCGGCACACTTCACTGACATTGTTTCCTATTTTGTGACTATATATCACGGATGAGCCATCGAGTTTTGCTCTGTTCAATTTTTTACATAAAAACAAAAAAAACGGTAAAGAAAAAGTAAGATTTCATAAATTCGTTTATTATATCCTGATTGCATTCCACATCATTTCGAACATTCGCTGCCGGACCGGAGGGTTGTCGGCTGAATAGCTGTGTGACAGTACGAACCATTGCATTATCATGTGAAATATACGACTGACCAGATGTACTGATGTTATTTTGATGGCAACTGTCAATAAAAATCTTACACCAAAAAAAAAAAAAAAAAAAAAAAAAGATTAAGGACACTTCCGGATGGACTTGGATGGAACCCTTTTAAAATAGGAAACTTTAAGAGACAATACCCGCGGGAGCATTCACCCCAGAAGCCAGGGTCAAAACTGATTAGCATTTGGCCATGTCTGAACTAGGGTGGCTTGGTGAGCAAAATAACGATGGATTAAACCCATATCTGTGACTGGGGGTGAATGTTTTGCCATTGTGCAACATTCTGTCCATCATCTTGTGTGTTTTGCTGTTCACTCTATGTGGGAAGGGTATGCCCAGACGTGGGTTCGTGCTTACTAAGCCACTGGAGTCAAGCTATCCTGGCTGAAGACGGTTGATAGCCAGAAACCGGTTCTAGGATGCTTGAATCCGGTCCAGGAAAGACATGGCTTGGCAGTTCGGGCTGGACTGTTCCCATGAGGCACAGGGTCAAGACTGATTAGCATATGGCCATGTCTGAACTAGGGTGGCTTGGTGAGCAAAATAACAATGGATTAAACCCATATCTGTGACTGGGGGTGAATGTTTTGCCATTGTGCAACATTCTGTCCATCATCTTGTGTGTTTTGCTGTTCACTCTATGTGGGAAGGGTATGCCCATACATGGGTTTGTGCTCACTAAGCCACTGGAGTCAAGCTAACCTGGCTGAAGACGGCTGATAGCCAGAAACCGCTTCTAGGATGCTTGAATCCGGTCCAGGAAAGACATGGCTTGGCAGTTCGGGCTGGACTGTTCCCATGAGGCACAGGGTCAAGACTGTTTAGCATATGGCCATGTCTGAACTGGGGTGGCTTGGTGAGCAAAATAACGATGGATTAAACTCAGGTCTGTGACTGGGGGTGAATGTTTTGCCATTGTGCAACATTTCGTCTATCATCTTGTGTGTTTTGCTGTTCACCATATGTGGGAAGGGTAATCCCAGACGTGGGTCCCGTGCTCACTAAGCCACTGGAGTCAAGCTAACCTGGCTAAAGACGACTGATAGCCAGAAACCGGTCATAGGATGCTTGATTCTGGTCCAGGAAAGACATGGCTTGGCAGTTCGGGCTGGACTGTTCCCATGAGGCACAGGGTCAAGACTGATTAGCATATGGCCATGTCTGAACTGGGGTGGCTTGGTGAGCAAAATAACAATGGATTAAACCCAGATCTGTGACTAGGGGGGAATGTTTTGCCATTGTGTAACATTCCGTCCATCATCTTGTGTGTTTTGCTGTTCACCCTATGTGGGAAGGGTATGCCCAGACGTGGGTCCCGAGCTCGCTTAGACACTGGAGTCAAGCTAACCTGGCTGAAGACGGCTGAAAGCCAGAAACTGGTTCTAGGATGCTTGATTCCGGTCCAGGAAAGACATGGCTTGGCAGTTCAGGCTGGACTGTTCCCATGAGGCACAGGGTCAAGACTGATTAGCATATGGCCATGTCTGAACTGGGGTGCCTTGGTTAGCAAAATAACGATGGATTAAACCCAGAACTGTGACTGGGGGTGAATGTTTTGCCATTGTGCAACATTCCGTCCATCATCTTGTGTGTTTTGATGAATAGAGATCGAACTGTCGGTTAACTGTGCCAAATAATCATTCAACAGAACACAAGGAACATCATGTATGAGGCGTGGTTTAGGAACTCCCCAAATGTTCATCGGTCTCCCAAATACCACCTCATACGGTGTAAGCCCAGATCGTGAGTGTGGCACCGATCTTATGGATAACAATGCCAAAGGTAGTGCATCTGGCCACTTTAAAGACGTGGAAGCCATTCTTTTCGCCAGCTTCAATTTTAAAGTAGCGTTATACCTTTCCACCAATCCTGCTGATTGCGGGTGGAAGACTGTATGGAACTTCTGTTTGATCCCTAACCCTTTCAGGACATGTTAAACAACTTGCCCAATAAAATGAGGTCCGTTGTCACTCCACAAAAGCTCACAAACACCATATCTAGGGTAAAACTCCTTTAGAAGCACCTTTGCTGTGGTGATAGCAGTATTATCCTTTGTAGGGTATGCCTCTATCCATTTGCTGAAGGCAAATTCCATCACTAGGACATACTTCAGATTATTGCAGCGTTCGAGGTGGATGTAATCCATCTGCAAGACTTCAAAAGGTGCGGTTGGTGTAGCAAACCCTCCTGTAGGAGTTCATGTTCCTTTTCCAGGATTATACTGCCAACAAATCAAACAGGACTGTACTACTCTTTTAGAAACACGCTAAATACTACTCCCGGCTTCCGCCTCATGAGAAATGCGCTCTGTCAATACTGCGCGCGGCTTCAGTGGGCATCTTAAGTACTAACAGAGGTGGGATCGGCCGGCCAGCTGCACCGTCAACCAAAGCCTTCCCCTAAGATGGCGGCTGAATCTGCTACCAATTCCCTTACAGTGCCTAATCGGCTGCAGAGGGAGAGGCCACGAGTGAAAAAGGAAGGGGTAAGTGGGATGTACAACAAAGCAATCACAAGCAGTTTAAAAAAATGATAAATATATAAATCCTAATGTCAGTATCTATTTTCAAAATGGAAAGAATTGGACTATTGCAAAACATTGTAAGAAACTTCTTCCACAACCCCCACCTTAAATCATGGACAATGCGTGGGAGTGCTACTTCTCCTTCTCAAGAAATTTTATACTGTGGCAGTCTCGGCAATGAAGCACCCTTCTTGACACTAATATGCACTGGTGGAATAACCATTTGCCCTACATCAGTGTCTGAAGTAGCCCACAAGGTACTAGGGAGTGAAGCTAATGAAATGTCCTCTTTAACAATACAGGTTCTCTCAATCACGGGGTGGTTGTCATTCAAAATAACCTGTACTTCTTCCGGAGAACATCGTATCGTAGCCCTGAAATATTTGAGCATATCAAGACCCACAATATTGTCTGGTGTGTATGGAGAAAGCAAAAAGGGACATGGAGCAGTAAACTTATCAACATGGAATGCAAGTGGTTGTGACAGTCGGCTAAGGGGAAGGTGTTCCATCGAAACCTATTGATGTAATAGTTAAGCCAGACAGGGGAGCCCTAGGAACCAAGTCTATAGACAAGGCGCTACGAGTAGCTCCTGTATCAACCAGAAACTGATCAGTAGAACCCAAAACATGTGATCTAACATAGGGACCCCTCTGATCTACTGAAATTTCACCTGATTTCTTACCCAATCCTAGGCAATCCTATGCATAAGCAGAATCTTGCAAATCAGACGGCACATAGTCGGACATTTGTTATTGGTTCCGTCTATCAAAAGTGTTAAACCCATCCCGTCTATGTGTATTAGCATCAAACCTAGCACGATCATTTGTGCTTCCTCTAGGCCCTGAATATCCTGAACGATTTCTCATTTGTCCTCGACCACGTGGACACTGCTGAGCACGCAGTACTGGACAATCAGAAAGCCAATGTCTAAATTTCTTGCAGTACCCACACTGATCGACAGACAAATTCGAACGAGTATAGGAAGGAAAAGACGAACCATAGGATCCACGTCCACCTCTATCATTACCTCTAGAAGGCGGGCCATAAGCCTGAGCCAACATAACCTTTGTTTTTAACTCTAGACTTTTTATCCTCATTACTTTTAGCTTCTAATTCTTGTCGCTCATAATACTGAGCCATAGTTAGGAGAAAAACCGGAGAAGAGGTAGTCGATGAACTTTCACTGGCCTTTAGGCGACTAGCTATTCCTGGCAAAAGGTTTGCAACATATTTATCGACAAACAGATGCCTTCCCGTGTCATCTGTCAATGACTGGCCACTAAAATCGTGGAATGCTTCTTCAAAGCGTGTGAAGAAGTCAGAAACTGATTTATCTACCTTTTGCTTCCAAGACGCTAACACTGCCCAATCTATATTTTTGGGGGAAATATTCGTCTTTAACTTAACTAATATAGCTGCCGGAAGATTTAATATTGTCGGGATTGTCAGCAGCACAAGAATATGTAAAAACGCCACTAACCTTTTCTTGTGACCAGCAGAGACGAGGATGGATGAATATCCCCCCATTTCCCTTTAACGCAACCTCCAGCAGAGGAAGGAATCCTACTGCGTGAAATTGTGCCATGGAGAAAAGGGAAGTGGATAAAAAAACAAACCAGCTGCAAGTTCTGTAGTCCCTTCTAGGACTGGTCTGGTCTGGGAGACTGAGTGGCAACAGTAGGGAGGTATAGGGATGTATATACTGCAGGACAGGAAGACAAACAATAATAGAGAGGTATTCACTCTTTGGCTGAAATACAGTACTTCTAATAACTACCTCTACTCACCAGGTATACGCAGTGAACAAACAAATAAATAAATGTGTCTGTACTGTCCGGGTTCAAGAGATTCCCCCACTGACCAGTCTTCAATAATAGCAGGGTAATTGTGAGAATCAAATACTACAGGTAGTAAAGTACATGGCAAAATGAAATAAACACGGGCTCAAAATCTTCACTGTAGACAGAGAACCCGTTCCTAGTAGTGTTGATAAAGTAAACAACCCTAGGAACTTGAGCAACTGGAGTATTTCCCTACAAAAATAAGAAAGGTATAGCCTAGGTGAAAATCATGAAAAGTTCAAGGCTCAGAGTCTCAGGGAATATATCTGCGCCTTGCTTTTAAACTGAGAACAGAACATCCGGTATTGAAACAGGCTTCCGCTGATTGGAAAACGTTTTTGCTGATGTGAGCAAAAAGGAAAAAACAAACAGGCGTTGGAGATACCTTGCCCGAGCACCATACTAAAAATAGACTGCCAGAACTAGAAACTTCAAAGGAAAAAAGTCTTTAAGGGTGCCAATGAACAATTCGCTAATAAACACAAACGAGTCACGCAACACTTAAAGGCGCTCCAGCGTGACCAGTGTTACCGCGGCTCTAATCTCAAAATAGTAATTAAGGACAGTGAAACGGAGGAGGCGAGCCCGCGCTCCTTCCGTGATACCTAGAAGCAAACGGGCAACTCCGGAGGGCGATATCACCAAGATGCGAACAGGAGACTGCTGTCTTCGCACTGAATCCGGCAGGGACACACCATCCACCATTCCCAAAATCGGCTAGAAGATTGTCAAGCACCTTCTCAAGGCAGAGGAGGGGCTTAAATCAGAAACACCCTTTTCCTCGTCCCATGGCCTGCTGGTAGTTGTAGTTGAAGGGGCCCCTTCACACTTTCGAACTGGAAATGACCCTAGGAATGTTATGGGGACGTGTCAATATGTTGGTATGTGGACAGGAAATCGTGACAGTACTCCCTCTCAAGGACTGCCAACTCGGCGGTCACCCAGGTTTGCCAGGGTGCTCCGCATGGAAGCGCTCCAGCAAATCAGAGCAATGGAGATTGTTTTCTGGCTCCCATGTCCTGTCCTCCACTCCATACCCCTTCCTTTCCACTAGGTATTGTCTGTACCTCGTACTCATCTTGACCACCAACATCTATGGAACGAGGTTTCTCTGGTAGTCTCATGCTAGGGGGACAAGGTTGGAGTAGCGATACATGGAATACCAGATGGCTATGCCATAAAACTGGAAGAGATAACCTCATGGCGGCAGGATTGATGACCTCCTCAATGCTGTAGGGCCCTACAAATTTGGGTTTCAGTTTGTTTACCCCTCTGAGGTGCAGATTCTTTATAGACAGCCATACCTTATCCCCTACCTTGTACTCAGGTTCTTTCGATCTCTTTTTATCTGCAACATTTTTCTGAGCTGATCTTGCAGTGGCAAGACTAAGTTTGCTTCTATCAATACAGCCCTGAGATGTGCATGATGTTTGTGTATGCTGGGTAACGGGGAGCGGGCAGGCCATTCGAATGGTAGCATGTTGGGGTGATGACCATTGATGCAAAAAAAAGGGCATAGCGTTATTGTAGGCAAATTCTGCCATCCATAACAACGTAGTCCAGCCCAGGGCATTTTGCAGAGTGAAACAACGGAGATACTGTTCCAATGTCTGGTTTAGGCGTTCAGTCTTACCATCCGTTTGTGGATGGTAACTGGAAGAGAGTCTCGCCTCTATGTTCAAGGCTTTACAGAGGGCCTTCCAAAAGTGAGATGTGAACTGAGTACCTCTGTCGGTGATCAAGACACAAGGAATCCCATGAGCTTGGAGTATGTGCTGGAGAAATACCACTGCTAACTCAGAAGATGTTGGCAGGCCTACTAAGGGGATAAAATGTCTCATTTTAGTGAGATGATCAACTACTACCAAAATGACAGTCTTTCCTTCGCAGGATGGCATTTCTACTATGAAGCCGATTGATAAGGTATGCAAAGGACATGGAGGTGTAGATAATGGTTGAAGTAGTCCTGTAGGTTTTGCATGGTTGGCTTTTCCCTGTGCACAAACTGCACAGTTCTTGATGTACTCTTGGCTGGTTTTACGTAGATCGGGCCACCAGAGGAGCGTTCCACTCCAGCGATAGTCTTGTATATCCCCATGTGTCCGCCCAACACTGAAACATGGGCCCAAGTCAACACCTGCTGTTGCAGTGTCTCATGTGGTACGTATAACGCATGATAATGGTATGCGAGGTTCTCCTTTTCAGAATGATGTTCTGGATCTTCCTGTTACCAGGCTTGTATGTCCATCTCAGCCAGAACTACTTTCAAATCCTCCAAAAAATCTTGCGAAGTTAGCTGTTAGGATTCGGTCCCCAGTCCTCTTTTGATGACCATATCTTCGCCGTCACATGACACGCCAGTTGTATAAAAGGGAGTCCTATCATAGTGTCGTTGCTTGTTATTGCTAACCTGTGGGTTCCCGCTATCTTGGTTCCTGTGAAGCTTGTTGGTTGTTGCTGATTCTCACGGGCTCGTGAGAATCGTTGGAGTATTGCCTTTTTTCCTACCCCTTGCCCTGAGTCCCGCTGTTGTTACCTACTTGTTCCCTCCCTCCTGTTCCCTAGTTTCCCCTTCCCGTGTCCCTGTAGTTAGTTAGTTAGTTTACTTGTTTCTGTTTCCCCCGTCTATTGTTAGAGATTCGCCAACGACATCCAGGGGCTCCTGTTTGTCAGACACTTTTTGGTGTCTTTTTTCATTTGTACCCGAGACGCTGTAAGACCAAAAAGTAACTGACGCTAGGCGTTCGCGTTGTATACAAGTCTTGTGGTAACCGTTCCGCCTCGTTATGGGCGGATATGACGTTTGAGCCGTATCCCGGCTGGGATTGCCTTTCGGTCATTTTCCCGAGAGACGAGTTGTTATCGTTTCTCAACACCATAGTTTATCCCCCTCACTTTCCTTTTTTGAGACACAGGGGTTTTTTGTTCATGCACGTTATTTTGGCATGTTTTTTACCCTGTGAATCCCTTCACGCCCAAACCTAAACACCCGAATAACTAGTCTTGTTTTTGCAAGATAAACCCCCTCGGAGCAAACCCTGCATTTGTTTCTGGTAAGTGCATGTGTGGTGAACTGCTGGATATGGTCTTTTGTTACAAAGGTAGGATTGGGGACTGAAAGTTATTGTGTGGTGTATCTTTTTGTTTCCCTGTCTATGCAGGTGCGGAAGCGAGGAGGAGGGTGTTATTTTGATCTACGCTCTACCGGGGTGGAAGGTTTGGTGCCTTTGTTTATATTCCACCCCCTTTCCTGGGTCATCGGTTTACTCATCTGTACCATCTAGTGAGTGACCGGTGAGTCGGGGAAGTGGTTGGGACACGCCTCGTTCTTGCAGTGGGTGGGTTGGGCAGGAGCCTAACAGAATAACAAGCCCACGTTTAAATACACTGCCCGAACTTGGATGGATGTGGATGGAGGAGCCATGGCAGGGGCTGAAGCCCCCACCATGCTTGACATAATGGGTGCCCTAGCCGCCTTACAGGCCCAGGTGCAGGATTTAAGACAGGAGAACGTAGGGTTGAGACAAAAATTGGGGGCAGTAAGGGCGCGTGAGCCCGTCCAACCTAGAGGTCCGACACCCCTTATACAGCCGGCTACGTTCCAGTATGGAGGGGCGGTACTGAGTAATCCTGGAGGCGGTACCCCTGTTGCTATCACTGTGACATCCCCTGTTCCTGTTCCCCTGGCTCAACCCGAACGATTCTATGGAGACAGTGGGAAATTTGGGATGTTCATGAATCAGTGTCAGTTACACTTTATGTGTAGGCCTGGTGCCTTTCCTGACGATGCGGCAAAAGTAGCCTTTACGCTTTCATATTTGGCTGGTACTGCTGCCCAGTGGGCTATCCCCTTAGTTGAAGGCAAAGATCAGGTGTTGCGTGATTATGATGCTTTCAAGGAGTTGATGCGGGGGTTATTTGCCAAACATGCATTCATGCAAGCCAGTGACTCAGAATTGCTGAAATTGCGACAGGGCAGACAGGACCTCCTGACATATATAGCGACCTTCAATCGGTTGATCTCAGAGACTCATTGGCCAGCCGAAAAGCGGACCTCATTGTTTTACCAGGGTCTTAATGATGATCTGAAGGATGTGGTGTCACAGGTAGTGGATCCACTGGAGGAGTGCGCCGCATTCATAGACCTGGTGGTTAAACTGAACCATCGGCTGTCAGAGCGACGCGGGGATCGTGTACGTTTTCAGGTGTCCCGAGGAAACTTCATGAAAACGGAAGTTAAACAATCCCTTGGGGAACCGAAGTCTGCACCGGAACCAATGGAAATAGGGGGAGTAAGGGGGCCTCTGACACCTGAGGAAAGGAAAAGAAGAAGAGATAAGAATTTATTTCTCTATTGTGGACAGGGAGGTCATTTTGCGAGAGAGTGTCCCGTCAAACCATCAGGCGGAGGGTATGGTAAAAAGGTGGCATATGTACAGGTGGGAAGGTCTCAACTTCCTGAGCATATAAGGGGTCAGTATGAGGTGTTGGGGGCAGTGGATTTGGCGCCCAGACATTTTGTCATTTCTGCCCAGCTGTTGTTGGCCGCGCAAAGACAGGTACCTGTATCGGTGCTGTTAGATTCGGGTGCCACTGGCAATTTCATTGATATATCCCTAGCCGAGAAGTTGGGTGTACCTTGCCAATATAAGAAACAACCGGAGCCCGTACGAGCGATCGACGGAACAGAGTTGTCATCAGGGTGCATCAGCAGACAGATGGTGCCTCTACGGTTGTTATGTGACAACGGACACTCGGAGCGAGTGGTGTTTGATCTGATTGATGCGCCTTCCTTCGGTTTGGTGTTAGGGGTGCCTTGGCTCCAGGAGCACAATCCCAGGATTGATTGGGTGCAGCGTCTAGTAACTCTAGATTCGCATTATTGTTTGAGGCATTGTTATAGCGAGGCCAGCGAGAAGGTCCCTCCGTTGTTCTGTGCAGCCATGGAAGAAAGTGGGGTTCCAAGGTAGTATGCGGATTACATCGATGTCTTTGATAAGGGCTGCGCTCAGAGTTTACCACCACACCGGTCTTTTGACTGTAGGATCGATCTAGTAGAGGTGGTTCCTTTGCCCTGTAGTCGTGTCTATGCACTGTCTGAACCGGAGGAGAAACACCTCAAAGAATATCTGGATGAGATGCTAGAACTATGGTTCATCCGTCCTTCTTCTTCGCCCGTGTCTTCGGCGATCTTCTTTATACCAAAGAAGGAAGGCACCTTGAGGGTGTGTGTGGACTACCGGACATTAAGGAGTAGTTTCTGTCCTGTAACTCCAGTTCTGTAGTAGGGGTATCTCTGTTATAGTCATAATCTAGTGAATAGTCCCGCCCATGTGCGTGGACCCCGGCAATCAAAAATAATCTCTTAAGTTGTCAAAATAATGCAGAAACTGCAAAGACACTTAAGAGAGAATTTAAAGACAAATAATGCAGCCTATATCCACAGGCTACACTGTCCAGTACTTCAACTAGAAATTCCACCAAAATTCACCACACACAGTACAGCCTGCTAGTTTCTACCATAGAGAAACCTGCCTCCCCCAGTCAAAGACTCAGGAATGATAGAGAGGAAGGCAGGGACAGACAAGCCCCATAGGCTGCCATTATGTGGCTTAAATAGGATACTGTGCCTTTAAGAGAACTTTCCAGAACTTCTCCCAGTATCCCAGAATGCATAGCAGGTCCCTCTTACTTCAGTTCTTTTTGAAGGCGAAGCACGCCAGACCTGTCGCATTCTTGTATGATGAAAAAAGTCTCCACCGGGGAGGAGGGCGGGCGCTTATGACTATAACAGAGATACCCCTACTACAGAACTGGAGTTACAGGACAGAAACTACTCCTTCTGTAGTAGGGGATCTCTGTGTATAGTCATAATCTAGTGAATAGAATGGCAAGCCCATCCCCACACCAAAGCGGCGGTGGAGAATAAATACATAACGCCACTACTGTGCGAACAAATTCCGCAGCGAAGCCTGGCCAACCTGAGCGTCTGCCCTGGCATCAGTGTCCAGGCAGTAATGCTTAGCAAAGGTATGAACCGACTTCCAAGTGGCTGCCTTGCAGATTTCAGCAATCGGCACGTTACGGAGCAGAGCCGTCGTGGCAGCTTTGCCCCTGGTGGAATGAGCCTTAGGCTTACCTCCTAAGGTCTTATTAGCCTTCTGGTAACACAATTGTATGCAGGACACAATCCACCTAGAGATGGACTGCTTCGAGGTCGCAAGACCCGTCCTGACCGATCCATAATTGATAAACAACTGGTCAGACCTACGAATATCCTTGGTTTTATCCAGATAAAATTTCAACACCCTCCTAACATCCAGGGAATGGAGAGACCTCTCCGCTGGGGATGAAGGGTTCTGAAAAAACGTAGGCAAAGTTATAGTCTGGTTGACATGAAAATCAGAAATAACCTTGGGAAGAAATTTAGGGTGAGTACGCATAACAACCTTAGCAGCATGAAATACAGTATAAGGTTCAGTACAACACAACGCCTGAATTTCACTCACCCTGCGGGCCGATGTAATGGCCATGAGGAACGCCGCCTTCCAGGACAGGTGCTGCAACGAAGCCTTATGAATAGGTTCAAAAGGCTCCTTCATCAATCTGGACAGCACCACATTCAATTCCCATGAAGGCGAGGGAAGCCTGACAGGAGGGAATACTTTCTTCAAGCCTTCCAGAAAGTCTTTGATCACAGGGATCTGGAAAAAGGAAGTCTGTGAAGGGCATTTCCTGTAGGCAGTCAATGCAGCAAGATGAACCTTAATGGAATGGACATTAAGGCCAGACTGCGCCAAATGCAAAAGGTAAGGAAGGATGACATCTTCCTTACATGTCGTAGGGTCATGGTTCTTAGACTGGCACCAGATACAAAACCTCTTCCACTTGTAAGCATATGAAGTCCGAGTGGAAGGTCTCTTAGACTCCTTCAGTATGTCCATGCAATCATCGGGAAGATTCAGATGGCCATATTGCACTATCTCAGGAGCCATGCCGCCAAACTCAAAGACGAGAGGTTGGGGTGTAACATCCGCCCCCCGAACTTCGTGAGAAGGTCCGGCCTGCACGGCAACCGAATGTGAGGAAGGAGAGACCGGTGAAGTAGGTCCGTGAACCACCACTGCCTGGGCCACTCCGGGGCGATGAGTATCATCCGAGCTCTGGACCGGGCCAGCTTGATGAGTACCGCCGGAATCAGGGGAATGGGAGGAAAGGCGTACAGAAAGCCGTTCGTCCAGTTGATCCATAACGCATTCCCCAGCGTCCCTTGCTGGAAGTACCTGGAGGCGAAGTCTCTGCACTTGCTGTTTTCGGCGGTGGCGAACAAATCTACGTCTGGAGTTCCCCACCTTGCGAAGACTTCTCCTAGTACTTCGTCGTTTATGACCCATTCGTGGTTTTCCTGAAGCAGTCTGCTCAGTGCGTCTGCCTGAACATTCTGCACACCTGGTAGATGGGTGGCCGATATCGTCAGTCCTCTGGCCAGGAGCCAGTGCCAGATCGTCTGCGCCTCCTGTGACAGTGTGCGCGATCTCGAGCCCCCCTGCTTGTTGAGGTAATACATCGTGGTGGTATTGTCCGTCTGTACAAGCAGAGAGTTGTTCTGGAAGGACGGAAGAAAGGCCTTCAGCGCCAAGTGAACAGCCCTGAGTTCCAGGAAATTGATGTGATACGTGGCCTCCATCGGTGACCACGTGCCCTGAATCTGCAAAGTCCCGGAGTGCGCTCCCCATCCCAGAAGAGACGCATCCGTCACGACAGTCTGCGTGGGAATGTCCTTGTGAAAGGGAACCCCTCTGAGGAGATTCTCCGCCGAACACCACCACTTCAGAGACTGAAGAGCATGCAGCGACAGTCGAATCTTGTCGTCCCAAGATCCTTTCCTCTGATCCCACTGGTCCTCCAAGCACTCCTGCAGCGGTCTCATGTGCAGCCGTGCGTGTGGCGTCAGGAAGATACAAGAGGCCATCGATCCCAGTAGAGAAGACACCGTCCTCACTGTTGTAGATGGAGTCGTCATAAGAGCCTGAGCCTTTCGAAGGAGTGATAATCGTCGCTCTTCCGAAGGAGACACGCTTGCTGACAGCGTATTGATGGAGGCTCCCAAGTACTGTATGCATTGGACCGGAGTCGGGACAGACTTGGCCATGTTGATGTGCAGCCCCAATTTGTTCAAGAGAACGCACGTCTTCTGGAAGTGTGCTCGCGCTTCCGAGAAGGAGGATGCCTTGATCAACCAATCGTCCAGGTACGGGTAGACGAACACCTTGTTCTTCCTCAGGTGTGCTGCTACCACCGCCATGCACTTCGAGAACGTTCTCGGCGCAGACTTCAGTCCGAATGGGAGTACTGTGTATTGATAGTGATTGGTGCCGACTTGGAACCGCAGGAACTTCCTGTGTTTGTGTGCAATGGGCACATGGAAGTAAGCATCCTGTAGGTCTATAGCGCAAAGCCAGTCCCCCTGTTGCAACTGAGGGTAAATCTGATGCAACGACAGCATGCGGAACTTTTCTCTGCGAATCCATTTGTTTGCCTGTCGCAAATCCAGAATGGGCCTGAACTCGTTCTTGTCCTTCTTGCGAACCAGGAAGAACCGGGAGTACAGACCTCTTCCTCTCTGAGACCGAGGTACGTCTTCTATCGCCCTTTTCCTCAACAGGATATCCGCTTCCGCCTGAAGCTCGCGCAGCTGAAACTGCGAGCTGACGGGGGGAATAGCTGGAGGAGGGCTGGTGAACCGAAGACTGTATCCATTGCAAACAATATTCAGCACCCACTTGTCCTGAGTAATTTTTCTCCACTCTGCCAGAAAAAGTTGGATGCTTCCCCCTACCGGAGTGGGTAACGGATCCGGGGGAAGTAAGTTCCTAGGGCCTAGGCCCCGCCTGGCCCTTGGGCGCCGGAGCCGATTGCTGGCCTCCCCTGCCCCTCTGCCGCTTCTGGAACGGCTTCCGGAACTGCTGCTGCTGCTGGGAGTGTCCTGAGGCCTGTCCTCGACCTCGGCCCTGTCCGCCGAACCGCCGTTGGAAGGGGCGGTACTGCTTCTTGGTCTCTTTGGGCTTTTCCAGGCCCACAGCCGTCAGCGTTTCGGCCTCCGCCTTCATGCGGGCCATTTCATCATCAGCATGTTTCCCGAAGAGGGTCTCACCGGAAAACGGCAGATTGGCCACCCTCTGCTGTGCGTCCGGTTTCAGGGACGTAAGCCGGAGCCATGCGTGACGCCGCTGGTTGATCCCGTGGCAAAATCCGTGAGCCGCCAACAGGGAAGAGTCCGCAGCCGCGCTGATTATCTGGTTGGCTACCAGCATCCCCTCACTCAGGACTTCCGTGAAGTCTTCACGCTGCTCCCGGGGCAAATGCTCCGCAAAGCGCTCAAGGGAGTCCCAGAGGGCGCGGTCGTAGCGACCCAACAAAGCCGTGGCACTCGCCGCTTTCATGGAGGTCGCGGAAGTACCACAAACTTTCCTTCCTGCCGAGTCCATCCATCTCGATTCCTTGTCCGGGGGAACCGTGGAGGTCGGGGTGGTGGCATGCTGCTTGCGGGCCGCCGTGACAGGTGGAGGCTCAGCCCTCAAAAAGGCCGGATCCGATTCGGGAGCTCGGTACTTCTTAAGTAATCTCGAAGGGGCCGCCCTCGTCACAGCCGGGGTGAGAAACAGAGCCATAGCAGGTTCTTCCAGGCCCGGCACCAGGGGCAGGAGAGGACGAGACAGATGCCTCTGATGCAGCGTCTCGAAGATGACCGATGTCTTCGGTGTAGGCACCGTCAGGGAGATGCCGAGCTTCGCTGCGCCCCGCAACAGTACGTCCTGAAAGGCCACCAGGTCATCCATCGGGGACACTCTGGTGTCCGGAGACCCCGATAGGGTAGGAGAATAATCCCTGGTCCCAGAGGACCTCGTGTGAGAGCGAGACTCGCGCCTCCTATGGCGGTGCCTCGACCTCGTGGATGATCTGTGCCTCGATCTGTCCTTCCGCCCAGAGCGGGAGCGAGACCTGCCAGCTCGTGGGCGCTCCTTCGGTTTGCGCGGAGGGGTCTTCCTCGGCTCATCACGAGGCGTCTTCGGTTCCTCCCGGGGTTTCGGTTTCGGAGTCCCCTTGGGAGGAGCAGGCAGGGACGGCAGGGAAGTGGACCTCGGAGGAGGAACCTTCGGCTGCGGTGCGGGCCCATGCGGAGGGACCAGCGGTGGAGGAGTGTCCCCTGAAGGCAGTGGTGGTTTGGGCGGAGGGTCCTCCTTAGGCACGGGGGGAGGAGTCGGAGTCCTGGGCCGGGACGGAGTGTACACTTCCGAGTACACCGAGCCCGATGTCCCTCCAGGCGAGGGGCGCGGAGATCCATCCCCATCCGCAGGCGACCTCTTCCTCTTGCGACCACCGCTGGAAGCAGCGTGACTCCTGGGACTAGAGTCCCTTCTCCGCCGTTTCGGAGCGGGTGACCTGCTCCCCGACGCTGACCGCTGTCTGCTGGACGCAGAACGACGCTTCTCCGGCGTCGAATGACGTCTCCTGGACTCCGGCGTCGACCGCCGTCTCCTCGGCGTCGACCGCCTCCTCCTCGGCGTCGACCGCCTCCTCCTCGGCGTCGAACGCCGACTCCTCGGCGTCGAACGCCGACTCCTCGACGTCGACCTTCGGCGTCCTCTCGACGTCGGGCGGTCCGCCCTCGACGACGAGCGCCGCCGTCGCCTTGATGTTCCCGACGTCGAGGAGCCCCTCGACGTCGATCGGAGGTGTCGCCGCGACGGAGATCGACGGTGTCGCCTCGACGACGACCGACGGTGTCGCCTCGACGGCGAGCGTCGGCGCCGCTTCGACGGTGAGCGTCGATGTACGTCACTGTGCCTTCGGCGTCGGTATGACCTCGACGTCGACGAAGACGATGACGTCGACGGCGGCCTCGACGTCGGTTTCTCCTTCGCCGTCGAGCCGTCGCGCCGTCTCGACCCGGAGCCCCGGGGAGAAGGGGAGCACGCCGTCGTCATCCCTCTCGACGCCGTCGTCGATGCCATCGACGCCGACGGAGAATGGGATCGTTGGCTGGACTTCCTGCCCCTGGGGAGCCCCCAGGGGCCTCAGCAGAGGCAGAGGGATCCCTCCCAGGCTGCCCAGACCCACCTGCAGCACGTTGGCGCCTATCCTCCAGGCCAGCCAGCCTGATCTTCAATCTGTCCCTGAGGGTCCTAGCAGAAAGTTGCTGGCAGATAACACACTCCTCAGGGCCATGATCTTCTGGAAGGCACACGATGCAGACATCATGGGGGTCGCTTTTGGCCTTCTTCCTCTCACATGCTGGGCACTTGCCAAAAAGGCCAGGCATTTCGGAGCCCCAAAACGCCTAAAAACAGCACAAAAGTGAGAAGAGAACACCAAGCAGTAACAGCAACACTTTTAAAAGTTAAAAGTGCAAAAAAACGAATTCAATAAACCCTTGTAAAAGGGAGAGCTCAATGCCAGGGTCCTGTAAGCAGGAGCCGGAAAAAAGAACTGAAGTAAGAGGGACCTGCTATGCATTCTGGGATACTGGGAGAAGTTCTGGAAAGTTCTCTTAAAGGCACAGTATCCTATTTAAGCCACATAATGGCAGCCTATGGGGCTTGTCTGTCCCTGCCTTCCTCTCTATCATTCCTGAGTCTTTGACTGGGGGAGGCAGGTTTCTCTATGGTAGAAACTAGCAGGCTGTACTGTGTGTGGTGAATTTTGGTGGAATTTCTAGTTGAAGTACTGGACAGTGTAGCCTGTGGATATAGGCTGCATTATTTGTCTTTAAATTCTCTCTTAAGTGTCTTTGCAGTTTCTGCATTATTTTGACAACTTAAGAGATTATTTTTGATTGCCGGGGTCCACGCACATGGGCGGGACTATTCACTAGATTATGACTATACACAGAGATCCCCTACTACAGAAATAAGGCCACAGTGAAGAACAGGTACCCTCTTCCTCTCATTCCCGTGTTGCTGGATCAACTCCGCAAGGCCACGGTGTTTACAAAACTGGACTTGCGTGGAGCCTACCATCTGATCCGTGTGCAGATGAGTGGAAGACGGCTTTTAAAACTAAACACGGGTTGTTTGAATACTGTGTGATGCCGTTTGGCTTGTGCAATGCGCCAGCGGCGCTCCAGTATTTCATCAACGAAGTCCTGAGTGAGTACCTGGATAGAACTGTAATTGTGTACTTGGATGACATCCTTATCTTTTCAGAGACCAGAGTAGGACATCATAAACATGTGCAACAAGTGCTGCAGAAATTGCGGGAACATCGGCTTTATGCCAAACTTGAAAAGTGCCAGTTTGATGCGGTGGAGGTGGAATTTTTGGGATTCCTACTATCAGCAGAAGGAATACGGATGGACCCAAAAAAGATACAGGCGATTTTGATCTGGCCGGTACCAACCACGGTGAAGCACATACAGGTACTTTTGGGGTTCGCCAATTTTTACCGGCGATTTATCGCTCGTTTTTCTGATATCGTGGCGCCGATGACACGGTTGTTGCGAAAGGGGGTCCCTTTTGTGTGGTCCCAGGAAGCTCAGAGTGCTTTTCGGTTGTTGTTAAAGACCTTTACGACCGTTCCTGTGTTGGCCCATCCCGATCCTACTTTGCCTTTCTTTGTGGAGACGGACGCTTCCGCGGGTGCAGTGGGTGGGGTACTGTCACAGAAGGAGGAGGGCACAGGCCATATTCATCCTATAGCCAATTTTTCGAAGACATTGTTACCTGCCGAACGCAATGACACGGTGGCAGAACGCAAGTTGTTGGCAGTGAAACTGTCCTTTGAAGAATGGCGTCACTATCTGTGGGGGGCCCGACATACGATCACAATTTTTACGGACCACAAGAACCTGGAGTTTTTTAGATCAGCCTGGGCATTGACGCCAAGACAGATGCGATGGGTCTTGTTTTTCAACGAATATGATTTTATCATGACATACAGACCCGCTGCTCAGCAGATTAAATCTGACGCACTGTCTAGGATTCATATTTATCCGGAGGAAGTGAAATCAGGGAAGGAAAGTAGACCTATGCTTGATAGCAGGAGGATTGTGGGTGTGGCTTCGGTGGAAGAGTTTGCTTCTAAGGTGAAAGATCTGTTGCGCAGGATGGATTTGGGCCCATGGTTACAGCTGTCTCAGGTGGTGGTACGGGATGGGTTGTTATATCAGGGTGATAGGTTGTTTGTTCCACCCGAGTTGAGACTAAAGGTGGTGGAGTGGTGCCACTCCTCCTCCTTAGTCGCACATCCCGGAATGGGTAAAACGAAGGAGTTGTGCTTGAGGTGGTTTTGGTGGGAGACGGTGGCACAGGATATTCAGCAGTATGTGTCAGCCTGTCCTGTTTGTGCCATCAATAAGCCCTCACATAGTAAGCCCTCTGGTCTGTTGCAGCCATTGACGGTACCTCCTTCCCCTTGGCATACTATCAGTATGGATTTTGTCACTGACCTTCCTTTGGTGTCCGGATTCACAGCCATCCTTGTGGTAGTAGATTTGTTCACCAAAATGGCTCACTTTATACCACTTAAGAAGATTCCAACAGCTAAGGAAATGGCCTTGGAGTTTATGACTTCAGTCGTAAGGTTACATGGGTTACCTACAGCAGTAATCTCAGATAGGGGAGCGCAATTTGTGTCCCATTTCTGGACGGAGCTCTGTCTGGTGCTCAAGATGGGTATACGATTGTCATCTGCGTATCATCCCCAGTCAGACGGGCAGACAGAGCGCACCAACCAGACAATGGAACAATACCTGAGGTGCTTGATTACGCCCCTGTCGTGTGATTTGGTGATGGCATTACCCATAGCAGAATTTGCTTATAACAATAGTGTACACACGGCCCTGGGAATGACACCATTCTTTTGTTCTATGGGATACCATCCTAGAGCCCTAGCTATCCAACCCACTGGGCACATGCCAGCCATTGACGAAGTGTGTAAACGATTGGGTGACATCTGGGAAGTGGCTAGGGGTAGGCTACAGGAAGCCAAGGCGGCTATGAAAGTACAGGCGGATCGCCATAGGGCCTCGGCCCCTGGTTATAAGGTGGGCGATCAAGTATGGTTGGTTTCACGTAACCTGAGACTACAGGGGTCACGCAAACTACAGCCCCGGTATGTAGGCCCTTTTCCGGTTGTGCAGGTAGTCAACCCTGTGGCGATGAAGCTGTTATTGCCATCGGACTATAAGATCCATCCAGTATTCCACACCTCATTGCTGAAGCCCTTTGTTCCGTCAGATCAGGTCTTGCCCCCTCCCGCCCCGGTGTTGGTGGACGGTCAGGAGAAGTTTGAAGTAAAGGCCATTCTTGACTCTAGGCGTAGGAGGGGAAGGTTGTGTTACCTGGTATATTGGAAGGGTTATGCCCCGGAAGATAGGACATGGAAACCAGCTGGAGGGGTGCATGCGCCCCGTTTAGTGAGGTTATTCCATAGACAACATCCCCGGAAGCCTAGACCTGTGAGGAGGGTCATTGGGGGGGGGGTACTGTTAGGATTCGGTCCCCAGTCCTCTTTTGATGACCATATCTTCGCCGTCACATGACACGCCAGTTGTATAAAAGGGAGTCCTATCATAGTGTCGTTGCTTGTTATTGCTAACCTGTGGGTTCCCGCTATCTTGGTTCCTGTGAAGCTTGTTGGTTGTTGCTGATTCTCACGGGCTCGTGAGAATCGTTGGAGTATTGCCTTTTTTCCTACCCCTTGCCCTGAGTCCCGCTGTTGTTACCTACTTGTTCCCTCCCTCCTGTTCCCTAGTTTCCCCTTCCCGTGTCCCTGTAGTTAGTTAGTTAGTTTACTTGTTTCTGTTTCCCCCGTCTATTGTTAGAGATTCGCCAACGACATCCAGGGGCTCCTGTTTGTCAGACACTTTTTGGTGTCTTTTTTCATTTGTACCCGAGACGTTGTAAGACCAAAAAGTAACTGACGCTAGGCGTTCGCGTTGTATACAAGTCTTGTGGTAACCGTTCCGCCTCGTTATGGGCGGATATGACGTTTGAGCCGTATCCCGGCTGGGATTGCCTTTCGGTCATTTTCCCGAGAGACGAGTTGTTATCGTTTCTCAACACCATAGTTTATCCCCCTCACTTTCCTTTTTTGAGACACAGGGGTTTTTTGTTCATGCACTTTATTTTGGCATGTTTTTTACCCTGTGAATCCCTTCACGCCCAAACCTAAACACCTGAATAACTAGTCTTGTTTTTGCAAGATAAACCCTGCATTTGTTTCTGGTAAGTGCATGTGTGGTGAACTGCTGGATATGGTCTTTTGTTACAAAGGTAGGATTGGGGACTGAAAGTTATTGTGTGTTGTATCTTTTTGTTTCCCTGTCTATGCAGGTGCGGAAGCGAGGAGGAGGGTGTTATTTTGATCTACGCTCTACCGGGGTGGAAGGTTTGGTGCCTTTGTTTATATTCCACCCCCTTTCCTGGGTCATCGGTTTACTCATCTGTACCATCTAGTGAGTGACCGGTGAGTCGGGGAAGTGGTTGGGACACGCCTCGTTCCTGCAGTGGGTGGGTTGGGCAGGAGCCTAACATTAGCAAAGCTAGTGACTGCTTAGGAGGTTCTGCTTCGGTTAAGATAAGGCGGGTTTCGTGTGGAGCAATCGCTCTCCCCTATTCTGTTTCATCTAGACGGGAAAGGGTATCTGCTTTTCCATTTTGTGATCCGGGTCGATACTTTATCACAAAGTCAAAATCGGAAAAGAATAGAGTTCAGCGTAGCTGTCGATTAGTCAAGGCTTTTGCGGTTTTCAAAAACAACAGGTTTCTATGATCTGTATAGATCTCCACAGTGTGCAATGCTCCTAAAAGATAGTGTCGCCATTCTTCGCATGCCCTCTTAATCGCCAGTAACTCCTTATCGGAAATGGTGTAATTTACTTCACAGGGAGTGAGTTTTTTGGAGAGGTATGCTACTGGGTGTAATTGTCCAGTTATGGGATGACGTTGGGATAACACACCACCCAGGGCATATTGCGAGGCATCTGTTTGAAGAACAAACAGTCATTTTGGATCTGGATGATGAAGATGGGAGCCTCAGTGAACTTCTATTTTAGGAGCTGAAAAGACCCTTTCCCCTCTTCTCCCCACACAAAAGGGGTACTCTTTCGTAGTAGACTGGATATGGGCTGAATTATTTTCGAGAAATCCTTTATGAATCGCCGGTAATAATTGGCAAATCCAAGGAAACTTTGCACAGATTTGATGTTCTGGGGGGTTTTCCAGGTGATTATTGCCTCTACCGTACTGGAAACCCTGAGCATTGATGATATAACCTAAGAAAGCGACTTCCTGGACATGAAAAAGGCACTTTTCCAGCTTGGCTTATAAGGAATGTTGTTGTAACTTCTCAAGAACGGTCCTCACATGTGTTACATGTTCTAGAAGGGTTGTAGAATAAATCAAAATATCATCGATATATACGACGCAGAATGTCTCCAGACAGCCATGCAATACTTCATCCATAAAGAACTGAAAGGCTGCTTCGGCATTGCACAGCCCAAAAGGCATCACCCTGTACTCGATGAGACCGAACTTTGTTCGGAAGGCCGTCTTCCACTCATCGCCCTTCTGTACTCAGACCAATTGATAGGCTTCACGGAGGTCAAGTTTGGTGAAGTAAAGCGCACCCTTCAATTGGTCTAAAAGCACTGGTATTAATGGAAGTGGGTAACATTTTTTGATTGTGACCCAATTTATGGCCCTATAATCAATACAAGTTCTTATTTCTTCACAGTTCTTCTTTGGAATGAAGAAAAGTGGAGAGGATGCGGGCGAAGTGGAGTGTCTGATGAATTTGGATGCAAGGTTTTCTTCAAGGTACGTTTTCAAGTATTGTGTCTCTTTCGCTGTCAAGGCATACACCCGGCTGCACGGGATGTCAGCTCCTGGCATCAATGTGATCCGACAGTCATAGACACGATGGGGTGGTAATTGGGTCACCTCCTGCTTGTCAAACAGAGGTTGGTAATCTTGGTATGCCTCTGGTAGGACCGTAGAACAGCAAAAATTTTCCTGTAGACAGGCTGTAGCCAAATAAGCGGAAGGAGCTTTTTCATGGCACTCAAGTAGGTGTTTCCCCTTGTTGCAATGCTCATTGCAGTAATCCGAAGACATGTTTGCAGTGCGGGCTGCCCAACTAACCACGGGATCGTGCAGGGTTAACCAAGGCATTCCGAGAATGATACGGAACTGAGGTGCATTGATGAGATGAAACTGAATGTATTCATGGTGGTCGTTTCCAAACTTCATCAGGAGGGAATGAGTATGGTAGGTCACTGGACCTGAGGACAGAGCAGTCCCATCTACTGCTTTTACTAGTTCAGGGGTCTCTTTCTTTTTGCAGGCAATCCTTATTTTCAGGGCAAACTCCTGGTCTTTGTAATTCCCGGTGGCTCCGGAATCGAGCAAGTCATCCACTTCCAAGACGTCCTGGAAAGTAACCCATAGCGATACATTACCGTTTAAGTGGGCTACAGCAGATTGCAGGGTATTACCAAGGACTGGGGAGATTGTTATATGTTGTTAACCCGAACCAGAGATCTCCTCCTGATATGGGGTCTTCAGTTTCCTGCCGGTTCTCCTGGTTTCGTTGTCACTTATATTAGAGGAACAAAGGGTCTTCCTGGAAGGGAGTTCCTAGCACGGCATTCCTTAATAAAATGTCCACCCTTCACACAATATAGACATAGTTTTGTCTTGCGTCTTTTGTCCTTTTCCTCCAGGGTGAGAGGACTCTGTATTCCTCCGATTTGCATCGGTTCTGGCAATTCTGTGGTCTTAGAGGGTTCTTCTACTGAACTCCTATGTCTTGAATATAGAAAGTGGTTGTCTCCTCTATTCTTATCCCCTCTTCCCTCCTGGAGTCGATGGTCAAGCTGAATTGTTAGATTTATTTATTCCTCACACATCGGTGGCAGTTGTACAACCTGGGCTAGAACATCTTTGAGTTCTCCCCGTAGCCCTTGATAAAACAAGGTGATCCTTTTTTCAGAAGGCCAGTCTGTTTCGACCGCTAGATGATTGAAGGTTGTGATGTACGTCAAAAGGTCTTGTGACGCTTGGCATAGCATGAGTAGTTCTCTGTCCAATGTCATCATGTGTGATTTTCTATCGAATAGTTTCCTCATCTCTAGACAAAATTCGGAAAAGTGGTGCAAAACAGGATCGTTCCTTTCCATCAAGGGGATAGTCCAGCTCGCTGCATTACCACCTATGTAGGACATCATGAAAGCTGTTTTTGCTGCCTCATCGTGAAATACCGTTGGTTTGCATAAAAAATGAAGCCGGCATTGGTTCAGGAAGGTCTCACATTTTTTGGGATCCCCGTAAAATCCCTCAGGGGAGCCAAGGGAATCCCCGTGTTTTGTATAACATGGGCAGTGGGAACTGCGTCAGTGGTAGTAGGAGATGGTGGAGCCGTAGCAAAAAACCTACCCCCTTTTGAGCCAGGGCAATGTGCATGCGTGGCTGATGCGGGAGGAGCAAGGTAACTGGTCTGATGTAAGAACCTTCCCCTTCACCCCTGCGGGAGAGACCTGCTGCTTCCCTTCGTAAGGTGCCCATCTCCCTATGTAAATTCTCTAAGCGCAAAGTTTGAACCTTCTGCTGCAAAGCAGTCAGGCTTTCCAGCAGCGAGGCCAAGACCACGTTGGTATCCATCGTCTGGGCTGGGCGTATATATTTGGGCTTGACAATCTGTCGGGATCGTCAGCAGGACAAGAATATGTAAAAACGCCACTAATCTTTTCTTGTGACCAGCAGAGACGAGGACGGATGAATATCCCCCCAGTTCCCTTTAACGCAACCTCCAGCAGAGGAAGGAATCCTACTGCGTGAAATTGTGCCCAGGGGAAAAGGGAAGTGGATAAAATAACAAACCAGCTGCAAGTTCTGTAGTCCCTTCTAGGTCTGGTCTGGTCTGGGAGACTGCGTGGCAACAGTAGGGATGTATAGGGATGTATATACTGCAGGACAGGAAGACAAACAATAATAGAGAGGTATTCACTCTTTGGCTGAAATACAGTACTCCTAATAACTACCTCTCTCACCTACTCACCAGAAATATATGCAGCGAACAAACAAATAAATAAATGTGTCTTTACTGCCAAGTTCGAGAGATTCCCCCATTGACCAGTCTTCAATAGCAGGGTAATCGTGAGAATCAAATACTAGAGTTAGTAAAGTACATGACAAAATGAAATAAACACGGGTTCAAAATCTTCACTGTAGACAGAGAACCCGTTCCTAGTAGTGTTGATAAAGTAAACAACCCTAGGAACTTGAACAACTGGAGTATTTCCTTACAAAAATAAGAAAGGTATAGCCTAGATGAAAATCATGAAAATTTCAAGGCTCAGAGTCTCAGGGAACATATCTGCGCCTTGCTTTTAAACTGAGAACAGAGCACCAGGAAGCAAACAGGCAACTCCGGAGGGCTTTATCACCAAGATGCGAGCAGGAGACTTCTGTCTTCACGCTGAATCCGTCGGGGACACACCATCTGCCATTCCCAAAATCGGATAGAAGATTGTCAAGCACCTTCTCAAGGCAGAGGAGGTGCTTAAATCAGAAACTCCCTTTGCCTCGCTTTGACTCGGCCCATGGCCTGCTGGTAGTTGAAGGGGCCCCTTCGCACTTTCGAACTGGAAATTACCCTAGGAATGTTATGGGGACGTGTCAATATTTTGGTATGTGGACAGGAAATTGCGACAAATATTAACTGACATGGTTTCTGTGCAGGTTCTCTATCTTCGTCTAACTGCTCTAAATCTTTCCACAAGGCTCCAAATGTTGCACGATCATCAACTTTACGCACAGTTCTCCACATATCAGGAGGTAATATTAGCCCCACATTTTTTTTTAATATCAGGCAAAGTCATGGTACAAGAGCTAATGGCACCCTCAACTTCCTCATAAAAGGCTGCTGGATTCTTTCGCGGATCAGGCAATGCATTTTTAAGGGCTATAACATCTGCTCTATTCCAAGGAGCGTAAACCCAATTATAAATAAAGTACCCTTTCGCATTGGTAGAAGTTTTATCATCATTTGTACCCCCTCTCTTAGGAGGAACATATAAAGGCGCGGCTTCCCGCATGGGTTTCACATTATTTACAACATTCTTATCTGTTTCAGGAGTAGAAGTTTGTCCCATGCTGATCTGAGATGTTGGTGCAGCTGCGTCTGCTGCCTTTTTCTCCTCTCGCAAACGGGCTGCGTCAACACGCAGTTTAACCAAGCGTCTGATCGTGTCAGCCACCTGGGAGAAGACAAAAAGACCGTCACGTAATTGTTTACAATCAGTTGCTACATCATCGGGCTCCATTTCTACCGAATATTTCCTGTACCGTTGAATAACCTCTGCAGCAAATGTCTCAGTAAAATATATTTGCTCCCTTTCCGGCGAATCTTTAATATTATCTAGAAGTTCAGAAGCAGTCTTAGTACTAAGAACGGCTTTAGGCGCAGCAGATCTAATCTCAGACGCACGCTCAGCAGATAACATTGAGCGAGTTTCTCGAGCTTTGTCCACGAAGAGGATACGGAGATGGACAACGATCTAATAAGAGAGAATCATCTTGGGGTTTATTAAGAATAGGATAAAGAGGCCTACGAACAGCGTTTTGGCCATTTACCTGTAACTGACACTCCCTATCTTCCCTCTCTTTAATTTCTCTCATTTCCCTATTTTTCATTTCCAATGCTTTCCCATGAATGCTCTTACGTTGTTCTTTTTCAATCAAGGCTTGCTCACGCTTCATTCGCTCATGCACTTCTTTCTCCCACATTCGCACACAGTCAAACATATCTTGCCTAGCCTTTCGCTTAAACATTCGTTGCTCCACATACTGAATCTTTCACAAATCAAATGACCCATGCATAGGCCAACGCAACTCAGGATCTTTACGAGTGTTTTTATTCCATAACGTGCTGTACATTATGGAATAAATACCATACTTAATATACATGTCCCTATTAGGCATCCCCCCGGGGGGGGCGGCTGTGCTTCATCGAGTCTTAAATTGGTACCACTACAAAAGCAACACATCCTATGAAGTGTGCTGGAAACAGGCATGCCAAAAATAGTGCAAACTATGCAGTATTATAATCAAAGTATCGCTTAAGGTACTCTTCGTACGCTGCGCCGTTCAAACAAATTCAAATAGAGAAAAATCTCCTCATTACCTGCCTATATGAATTGCAATACATATATAATTGTCAAACAAATTCTGATATTGGCCAATCGTACAAACAAAGCCACAGTAAGTATTACTAAACTACCTTGCCAATCAAAGGCATCAAAAAACCAACAGCAAGTGCCGCAGATCGGCTCTTACCAATCAAATGGTGCCCAGGTTCCAACTGCCAAGTTCTCAAATCGACCAAATGGTCACTGCACGGCGAATCAACAGAAGAGATCTCAGTCGAGGACCGGCGCCACCTGGATGGTCAGATCAGAACGAAAGGAAAAACGCCATGGGTGTCAAGACTCGGGTCTCCTCAGGCAGCGATCACGTCCAAAGCGAGATTCCACTCCTCCGGGCATCCGAGTCGCCGATGAGCTCAACGTTGGAAGCGCCAATTTGTGGTGGTGAGCCTCAGCAAGCCCTAACAGTGCAAGGGATTCGCCCTTCTCTGCACAGAGTCCTCAGACCAATAAGACGAAATGAGGTAATTGAAATTTTTATGGTCAAGTATGTCCCCTAACGTGTACCCCAACGTCTCCATGTACGTGCTTAAAGTACATGTAATTTCCCTCCATGACCGAATATGAAGACGCATATACATTTGCGTCCAACATTAACATGTCCTCTTTCAGATCCACCATGAATGGATCGATAATTCAGTTCCTAACCATACCATGCCAACGTCTTTACATGGTACACTTTTACGTTTTTCCTGGCTCTGCCGAGCTAGGCCCTGATTTCTGTCTCCGAGCCCTTTCTGCTTTCTGCCTCCAGCCTCTGAAAGCTGCAGCATGGACACGTATCCCTGACCTCTGCCTTACTTCCTGCCAAGCAAAGCGGTGCCTGGCTCAACCTGGCCTGCCTGCCAAAACCGTATTTTGCCTTCAAGTTATCTGTTCAGCCTCCTCGAAATTACATTCCTGTCTAGTGATTTAGGTAAACATCTCCCCGGCTGCAGAGCAAAGAGCAAGCCTTCCTGTCTCCATGCAAGTAATTTACAGTTCCCGTTGCCATAGTAGGCCCATGGCCCTTCACATAGACACGTAGACACATATGCACGCACTAGCATTCAGTATAGAATAGCCTCTGCCCGAGAGACCTTTTACTCTAGATAATACATTCTCCAAACATAGGATACCAGATAAGTTATAGGTCCAGGCCGTTCTGACATCCCAGACTTCTGTCTCCTCTACTAGTGTTAAAGTTCTCCCCAGTTACACATCTATGTCACGTCATGCTAGCTGTGCGCGCATCCACACTTTCTGCTGATTCTGCAACTTTCTCTATGCACCCACCCACATGTGACGATTCTTATGACGTTTCTCTGACATGTACAGTGCACGCCTCCGTGTACGCCTATTTCACGCCTTCTTTCACGCCTCTTCTTACGCACATGTGTTCTTATCTCGCTCTCTCACCTGTTACGCCTACTGTATTGGATTCAATTATGTTACTTTACTATATATAATGTGTAATGCTAATAAAACGTTGACTGTCCCTTCCCGAACCCTAGTGGTGACGGAACATGATCTCCAACCTCGAGGTTTTTCCATTAAAACCCGTATGACTCAGATACCACGGACTCTGCCTCTCATTTGAATGAGCTGTCTTGAAATAATAATTATACGGTAAAAACGATTAGGTAAATTTATTTACCACATAATTTGGCGCCCGAATAGGGACCCCTCCCCCACCCCACGCGCCGGCGATGCGTCGCAGGCTTTGCCCTTCTGCCACAGCCGTGACGGACACCTATGCGCATCTGCAGGTTTTCCTGTATCTCCCTCAGGCCTACGGAGGTGACGGAGACTGCGGTCGACATCCAGACGAGGCGGTGAGGAGTGCGGAGGATCCCGACCAGAGCCCAGCCGAGAGTAGCAGTGTCCGAGGTATCCAGAGGCCCACCTGTTCCGAAGTGTCGGGCGCATGCGAGCAGTACCAGTAGAAGTCCAGTCCAGTCCGAGGCCTTCAAGTTCAAGTTCAAGTATTGCTCCCGGTGAGTACCGTTGCTAGGGACGCATCTAGACGGGTGCATTAGTTTGTGTCCGGTCAAGACAGGTCTGGGTACACAGTCCTGGTCCGTACGTGTTCACTTAGGTGAGCGCGGTATGACGTGTCTCTTTATGGGACCGGTCTGTACTGTTTAGCAGTGCATCTAGTAATTCAGTGATTCAGTGAGTCAGTATTCAAGCCTTCTAGCATTATTCTCACGTGATTCTAAGTATTATGTTTTATGTACTAGACAGTATCTACTCGAAATGTTTTAATGTGTTTCATGTCGTGGTATGAATGGCTGTTTGCTTTTCATTACTGTGTTTATTGTGTTCGAGTCAAAGTAAAGATGCCGTTATTTTCAAAGTTACGTCAGATAGGAACTAGGAAAGGGATACTCGAAGAAGCAGTGCCTGTCCCGCCTAGGGACACTCCAGGATATTTTATGTACCACAAGCACGGCTTAGACGCTGTGTTGTATTTAGATTTGTGGGTGGACTACACCAGGCACTTAGAAGAGAAGTTTAGATGGCCTGTCTCAGGGACATGGGATGCCGAGTGCATCATGAGAGTAGAAGAAGCATTATGGAAAAAGAAAGCTAGACAATCTCAGAAAGATGCCATAGAATTGTGGCGTAAAGAATCGCATAGAAGAACAGAAAAAGAATTTAGAAAAGCAGAGAGAAGTAGAGAAGAATCCGAAAAAGCCAAAGAAAAAGAGTTACTAGAAGAAGGAGAACAGGTCAGATCAGAACAATTAGACCGTCAAAGAAATGCACTCATTACAGGCATGTATCCAGTTCCTGCCGAGGGCCTGCCTGGAAGTATCCAGCAACTGGCCCCCACCATTGGTTCCTTCAAGTTATCTGTTCAGCCTCCTCGAAATTACATTCCTGTCTAGTGATTTAGGTAAACATCTCCCCGGCTGCAGAGCAAAGAGCAAGCATTCCTGTCTCCATGCAAGTAATTTACAGTTCCCGTTGCCATAGTAGGCCCATGGCCCTTCACGTAGTCACGTAGACACATATGCACGCACTAGCATTCAGTATAGAATAGCCTCTGCCCGAGAGACCTTTTACTCTAGATAATACATTCTCCAAACATAAGATACCAGATAAGTTATAGGTCCAGGTCGTTCTGACATCCCAGACTTCTGTCTCCTCTACTAGTGTTAAAGTTCTCCCCAGTTCCACATCTATGTCACGTCATGCTAGCTGCGCGCGCATCCACACTTTCTGCTGATTCTGCAACTTTCTCTATGCACCCACCCACATGTGACGATTCTTATGACGTTTCTCTGACATGTACAGTGCACGCCTCCGTGTACGCCTATTTCACGCCTTCTTTCACGCCTCTTCTTACGCACATGTGTTCTTATCTCGCTCTTTCTCACCTGTTACGCCTACTGTATTGGATTCAATTATGTTACTTTACTACATATAATGTGTAATGCTAATAAAACGTTGACTGTCCCTTCCCGAACTCTAGTGGTGACGGAACATGATCTCCAACCTTGAGGTTTTTCCATTAAAACCCGTATGACTCAGATACCACGGACTCTGCCTCTCATTTGAATGAGCTGTCTTGAAATAATAATTATACGGTAAAAACGATTAGGTAAATTTATTTACCACAGAAGTTGGCACAGAAACTGGAATAGAAAATACAGAGTTTATTAAACCTCATGAGGTGGAATTAAAGTCACACAACACCCTTCGGCAATGAATGACGTAGCACACTGAATGGAAGGAGCTTGGTCATTTTATACCCACACAGGGGCTCAAATGAAGGTGGTACAAGTACAAATGCTGAATTTAGGTACATATAAGGCCATACAGAAAATGCACAGTCAACAAGTGTGAGGAGCTAAACAGTTGCTAATCCTGGTGGACAAATCCTGACAGTTACAAGTTGGGGACAGCTGTAAGCTCAACTGAGCATGTGCGAAACAGGAGAGGCTAAATATATCTCGTCTCTAGGCAGATTTCAGGAGCAGTTAACAGGAAGGTAGGACAGAGCAGATGGGGAGCACATGGTAAACAAAATGGCTGATAGAATGGAATACAAAATGGATTCCGCAAAACGGACAAGATAGTCGCTAAAAGCAAGATGGCTTCAGTTAATGCTAACCTAATTGCTGCCAAATTACAACAGAAGGTCCAAGAGTTCTGTATCAAAGTTTCTTTCCCGGATAATCTAAAATCCTGGGGACACAGCTCCTATACTTATACCAAGAATGGGGGCTGGATTACCTGCCTAGGTCCCTCCTATGGGTGGACCTGAGAAGGGGGTGGTTACACCCCTTTCCCTTTGTCCAGTTTCACACCAGAGCTGGGGCTGGAGAGCCCCAGCAACTGGTTTGAACTGGGCTATTCATAGAGGACCTTGGGTGCCCCAGGCAGTGTCTAGATGCATTCACTGAATGCAGCCCTCCCTGCCCCAATACACAAAACCCCTGTCTGGAGAGGTGCCAGCACCTCCTTGGACAGATAACCTATTGTCCAGGCCTCCCCTGCCGGAGTTTCATCCAGCAGCAGGAGGTTAGACTCATGTCTGTGGCAGCAGCATCCGTTTTGTGATGCTGGGGCTCTGTTTAACTTTAACCGGGTAAAGCAGTAACATACATGTCTCTAGAAGGATGGAATGCTACCCCCACCGCCAGAATTGGCAGGGGAGGGGGGGGGGTAGTATTCCAAAGTGTTTGACACCTTACACGACATGTTTTGATAAAGCCAAACCAAAGTTAGCATTAACTGCGAGGATTATAATGCACTTAAGAGTATAGGGTATGGCTATATCATAGAACAGCTATAAGGAGATGGTTCCGAAAGCTACAGAGGGGCTCAGCTCATGCCAGAGCACCCTCTCACATAAAACCAAGCACTCTGCCTCCAGGATTGTCGAGGCGTACCTTAGGAGTGGCTTATAGGTGTATATGTGTCTATATGTAAAGGTAAATACAGGTATACTATATATAAGTAAGGGGTGATTACACCACCTTACCCAGGCTGTGTGAACAGACCTGTGGTGTCAGTTTGGAAGGCAAACCAGGGGTGGCACAATACATGCTGCAGCCCCTGGTAGGCCTAGGGTGCACCTATGCCCTGGGTACCTATGGTACACTATACAGGGGCTCACAAGGGTGACCCAGTAAACAATCTGGTATGTACCTAAAATACATGGAGTCCATTTTATAGAGAAAGCAGATAGTCTGGGGCCCTGATTAGCATGGGCCCAGTCCAACTAAGTCGAAAACCAGCAAAACACCAGGAAAGGAAGGTTGGGGTAACCATATAGTCAGATTCCACCGTCCTACACAACACCCCTCCCCCCCCCCCCTCCCTCCCCACCCCAAGGAGATAAGGCTATCCTTGTCCAGGTAAGCCTATAGAGGCCATATAAGGAAGTACCTGCACTAGCATGGTTACCCCCTGTCTTATGGTCCAATAAGCAATCCCTCACCCTAAGGGTATCAGAGGGTCTCCACCATTGGGATTTACTTCCTATGGGGTGTTTTGGCAAAGTAAAAGGCTGGTGTTGGGATGGAGTACTGAAGTGAGGCTCCACTAAGGTTGGGCTCAGCTTCCTCCAATCACTATCCACCATGTATGCCTTTCTTTCCATGACTGAGTTGCACTGTGCTCTCAGGGTCAACCTTTGGCTACCTACAGCTGGAGGTTGGGTCCCTTTGGCTGGACTACTGGAGGGACAGGTCAGGTTTGGGACCACTGGGTCCCAGGTTTGCCCGTGTCCAACAGAGTCCATCTTGGGGATGTTCCTACACAAGGGTAAGGGAGATCCCTCAGAGTGTTGAGGAATTTTCACTTGGCTAGGGCTACTAGACTGGGTGCCCCTAATCTGTTGATGGGGGGTGGTCCTCTGGACAGCGGGCCCTTTGGGGACCACTGTCCTCCCTGACCTCCACAGGCCTGGCTGGGCGAGGCAGGGTAGAGAGGGGCAGGTTACCTGCTCCAGACTGGGCTCTACCTTGGAGGGGTCCACTGACATCAGGGGCTCTGCCAGGCCAGGCCTGACTACCTCTGGGGCAGTTACTTCACAAGGGGTAGGGCCAGTTCCCTGAGGAGGCTCGCCCTCACCTAAAGTCTGGTGGGAGGGAGACTTTTCTTCCTCCCCTATGCTCTCTGTCTGTGTGGAGTATACATAGTTTCAGGATTTATAACACAAAAATCTGTTTGGGTTTGGGCTGTGACCAACACAGCCCTACTAACCTTTTCAGGAAGGCCTACCATTTTGGAATGGGCCTGTTTCTCTACCTCAGCCCAGGCTGAGATCTCTAGATCATTGCCCAGTAAGCAATCTACAGGCAAGTTTGTAGACACTGCCACTCTCTTTGGGCCAGTGCCACCTCCCCAGCTGAGATTTACTACTGCCATGGCATGATCTGACTTCAGGCAAAAACAACAGTTGATGGACAGAATGCAGAACAATGTCATACATTCACCCCAGTAAAGATCTGGGCGTAAATCCATTGTTTTTTTGCTCCCCAGATCTCTGTACTGGGGTGAATGTATGACATTGTTCTGCATTTTGTCCATCAACTGTTGTTTTTGCACTTGTCACCCTGAGTGGGATGGGTATGCTCAGACGTGAGTTCCATGCTCTCCACACCACTGGAGTCAAGCTATCCTGGCTGAAGACGGCTGATAGCCAGAAACCGGTCCTAGGATGCTTGATTCCGGTCCAGGAAAGACATGGCCTGGCAGTTCGGGCTGGACTGTTCCCATGAGGCACAAGGTCAAGGCTGATTTGCATTTGGCCATGTCTGAACTGGGGTGGTGTGGAGTGCAAAAAAACGATGGATTTAGGCCCAGATCTCTGTACTGGGGGGAATGTATGACATTGTTCTGCATTCTGTCCATCAACTGTTGTTTTTGCATTTGTCACCCTGAGTGGGATGGGTATGCTCAGACGTGAGTTCCATGCTTTCCACACCACTGGAGTCAAGCTATCCTGGCTGAAGATGGCTGATAGCCAGAAACCGGTCCTAGGATGCTTGATTCTGGTCCAGGAAAGACATGGCTTGGCAGTTCGGGCTGGACTAATCCCATGAGGCACAGGGTCAAGGCTGATTTGCATATGGCCATGTCTGAACTGGGGTGGTGTGGAGTGCAAAAAAACGATGGATTTAGGCCCAGATCTCTGTACTGGGATGAATGTATGACATTGTTCTCCATTCTGTCCATCAACTGTTGTTTTTGCATTTGTCACCCTGAGTGGGATGGGTATGCTCAGACGTGAGTCCCATGCTCTCCACACCACTGGAGTGAAGCTATCCTGGCTGAAGATGGCTGATAGCCAGAAACCGGTCCTAGGATGCTTGATTCTGGTCCAGGAAAGACATGGCTTGGCAGTTCGGGCTGGACTAATCCCATGAGGCACAGGGTCAAGGCTGATTTGCATATGGCCATGTCTGAACTAGGGTGCTGTGGAGTGCAAAAAAACGATGGATTTAGGCCCACATCTCTGTAATGGGGTGAATGTATGACATTGTTCTGCATTCTGTCCATCAACTGTTGTTTTTGCATTTGTCACCCTGAGTGGGATGAGTATGCTCAGACGTGAGTCCCTTGCTCTCCACACCACTCGAGTCAAGCTATCCTGGCTGAAGACGGCTGATAGCCAGAAACCGGTCCTAGGATGCTTGATTCCGGTCCAGGAAAGACATGGCTTGGCAGTTCGGGCTGGACTGTTCCCATGAGGCACAGTGTCAAGGCTGATTTGCATATGGCCATGTCTGAACTGGGTGGTGTGGAGTGCAAAAAAACGATGGATTTAGGCTCAGATCTCTGTACTGGGGTGAATGTATGACATTGTTTTGCATTCTGTCAACTGTTGTTTTTGCACATGATCTGACTTCACTCCATCAATATTGACCACCTGGTAGCTAAACCCAGGTAAGTTGTTCTGAGGGTACTAGATGCTCGGTCACCATGGTGACACTGGCCCCTGTGTCACTACAGGCCACAACTGTCTGGTCATTGATATGGGGCTCCTGTCTGTACTTGCCCAATGTGTTGGTGTTAGATTTGGGGGTCTCTGGTTGGAACAGGTATGCACTTGTGACAAACAGGGACCCTCTCCTCTATTCAGGGCAAGGGACTTACTCCTTAAGAATAACCCCTGCTCACCCTTTAGGTTGCGTGGTGCGAGCAGACAAAGGCTAATCCTCAGTGCGTTAGTTTAGTTAAGCATTTATGACCGCATACAGTAACAAAAATGACCCACCACAAATGGACACCAGGCGTAGTTAGAAAAATATGTATACTTTATTTAAGAATAAGTTGCTATGCAGTTGTATATCACAAGACCACAATAACGGTAGAAAAATGAGGCCACAGTACTTTGGATCAAAAAGAGTTCTTGGAAGGCCTTGGGGGTCCTGTGGGCTTTGCACGAGTTGGGTGACCCTTTCTTTATCAGTTCGCACCTTTAGACAATGATATCTCAACGATGCGGACCCTGCGGTCTGAGTCGCACTGTACCTGAAAGGCGGGAGTCCGTGGCGTACAGATGCGGCCCCCAGGTGAAGGCAGGCCCGGGATGAGGTCTGCGGTTCTCTCAGGCAGTCCGGCTCGGTTAGGGGGCCTCGAGGTGCGAGGCGAATGAGCGGGACTGCGGAGAGGGGGCAGACGATCTGGAGAGTAGGCATTCAGGAAGCGAGGCGTCTGTGCGATGCGTACTTCTTCAGTATGTGCTGTGGAGGAGATCGTACCGCGGGTGGTCCGATGCGCGTTTCAGGTACGCACCGTACCGGGCTGGGCGAAGACACAGGCGGGTCCGGTGCGAAGTTGCGGGTACAAAGGCGGCACCTAGCGGCGGGTACGGGGTGTACCGGCGTCTCTTTCTCTCAGTGCGTTGCTGACGCCTCTGAGGTATGAACCGTACCTTCCGTTCGGGTTGCGGCTGGACAATGCGGGTGATCTCTCAGCAGGCCGGAGCGGGGCGGGAGGTGGCCGGTACGCTTCAAGCGTACGGGCGTTGCTTCGCCTCGCAAAGGCTCTAGGCTATTTCCAGCGGCGGGGGCGGCCAAGAGCGGCTCAGAGGGATGAGGGGGGCAGGGTGCGGGCGGCCCAGCGGAGCGGGGCGCGGCTCAGGGGAGAGCGGTGCGGCTCGAGGCGGTAGCGGCCAGGCACGGGCTGCAAAGGATGGATCGAGGCAAACTTCAGTTGGGGCCCCAGCGGCACGAGGAGATCAGGCAGGTCTCAGCAACTCATCAGGGAAGGCAATGTAGAGTCCAATGATCCTGGGACACTGTTTAGGGGGCAAACTCGTTCCCAAGCCCTTGGAGATTGTTTCAGGCACAAATTCTGCAAAGTCCTTTCTGGTCTTTTCCTCTCCTTTCCTCAGCAAGGCACCCACTGCATGCCAGTCCCCCAGGTCAGGGTCAGTCTTCCTCCTTCTGCTTTTCCGGGTCCTTCTAGTCGGGGAGAGGTTCTTCGTGGTCAAAACAGGATCTAATGTTTAGGAGCAGGGCTCCTACCTTTATACTCAAAATCCTTTGTTCTTGCAGGCCAGGGGGCCTGAGCCTGGTTCAACCCAGTTTTGGAGCACTTTGTTTTGAAGACGCTCCGCAGGAGGTGGAGCCAGCATTGTGGTGGTAGAGCACAGCCCTATTCAGAGTCAAGGAGCACTCCTCCCACCCATCCTGAGGGTAATCCCTCTATTCACCACCTGGCAGCCCAGACTGTCTCCTGGAATTCCCCAGCCCTGTCACTCACAGAAACCAGACAGCAGATACACATCCTAGCAGAGGCGGGCTGAAATGGTCAGGCAAGCAAATGCTACCTTTCTAAAAGTAGCATTTGCAAACACAGGATATTAAAATAAACAATATTAAAGAAGTATTTAATTATTCTAAGTTCAGGCATACTAGACTTGACTTTCTACCATGCTCCCTGAGCCTGCTGGAATTATAGAGTCTAATAATTCCAGCAGCACATTCTGGCCTATGAGAACAGGTAGCCTTACAATAGTGAAAAACGAAAATTGCCGTAATTCACTATTAGGACATGCCACACACATCAGGGCTTGTCCTACCTTATACTTACAATGCACCCTGCCCTTGGGCCTACCATAGGGGTGACTCACATGACCTGGTTCTGACCCATTTGTCTGCCTTCTTTCCCAATTCTTGAGGAGAGGTCAGATCAGAGCCCACCAGGTGCTGGTGTAGAAGCTGGTGTTGACAATTAATAAGGATGTGCTCCCTCATAATCAAATTATACTATCCTGTAAAGTCACTTACTTTGCTGCCCAGTAACCAGCCCTCTAGAGCCTTAGTAGCACAATCTACAAAATCAGTCCAGTCCTGAGTCTGTGTCTTCTGGGTATCCCTGAAAAGAAACCTGTACTGCTCAGTGGTTAGGCCAAACCCATCAATCAGAGCACTCTTCAGGACATGGTAATTGTCAGCATCCTGGTCATTAACTGTCAAGAGCTTATCTCTACCTTTTTCTGAAAAGGAGAGCCACAAGATTGCTGCTCACTGACTTTTTGGTACCTGCTGTACTTTGCAAGCCCTCTCCAGAGCAATTATCCATTTGTGAATGTCATCCCCAACCTGAGAGGGAGGGACAATCTTGTTCAGGTTTCTATGATCATGAGACCGTTCCCTATCTTTAGGAATTATGCTGCCACCAGTGGGCTCTAGCCCACTCAACTTGCTTTCTCTCTCAAGAGCCAGGGTCTCTTTTGCAAGGGCAACGTCTTGCCTCTTGATCCTCAGCTTGACCTCTTTCATTCTAGCTTTGTGCTCTCTCCTCTCAGGGGAAGTCATCCTCCTCAGAGCAGAGGCATCAGACCCTACTGAAGAATCAGAATGCTCAGAGCCTTCTGTTTCTCATGTTAGGCCTACTGGGGTGAGTGGAGGGGAGCCTCCCATGGCCCTCTCCACTTCCAGATAGTTCTGGGTTGCACAGGACAGGGTGATCATCCTCTTCCTGACCAGCAACCTCCTCCTCATCAGATTGTGCTGGATCATCTCCAGTATTCTCTTCTGTGGATGGATGTCCCCCCTCTCTGCTACCCTGGTTATCTGTGTCTGATGCATTCTCTACAATATAGGCCACTAAGATGTCTAACAGGTGGTTAAAGGTTGGACTCTGTCCATGTCTCAGTCTTCTGACTGAACACAGACTTCTCAGTTCATGAAAAGTAAATGTGTAATATTTAGAAGGCAGCCTTGGGTTGTCTTCTGGCAGAGGCCATCTAGGCCCTGCTTCCAAGGACATGTTCTAGTGAGGTGTGGTGTGTGCACTTACCTACACTAAATGGTTTCCTACTAGAACCTCTCCAGGAGTTGTAGTCAGGGTGTGCTAGGCCCTTACCACCTACAACAACTAGGTTCAGTGGAACTTATGTATATCTAAGACTTGATTTATATGTACCTACAGGTACCTTGCTATGATCTTTCAGATGATATTACAAGATTATTTGGTAAAACAAATTGCAAGCTCTTATCCCAACCGCTGCACACCAATGTGAGAAGTTAGCCTGGCATATGATGTCCACTAGTTCTAGTGGGCACCTTGCACCAGTCTAATCGACCCTTATTGGTGATGGTTGTAAAGTCAACCTTATAGAAAGCTATCCTAGTGGTAGCATGAACCAGCAGTCTTCAGGCTAAGACTTTAGTAGGCGAGTTAAGCAAGTTGTTTTACTATATAAAATCCCTTGAATACCAAATGAAAGAACACCACACAAGGTATATATCAAATATATATGTATTTAATCTAAACACAACCCCTCTGCACTCTTTATGAGGTCAGAGGTTAAAATACAATACAAGTCACACAGTTAATACACAATAAGTTGCACAGTATATGTTATGCCCTAGGGGCCTCACTAACCATATACTAAGAAAGTGGTATAAGAACCACGTGAGACTTAGAAAGCAGGCCTAGGGCCTGTAGAATCACTGGGGCTACACTAAACGACCAGTTGTTAGGAAGTAGGAGACCCACGGGAGCCGCGTGCAGTGTCTAAACAAAGGCGCGGGTTCCCCTTGACTTTCTATGGTGTTCGTAATAGTTACAAAGTTAAAGATTAAGGACACTTCCGGATGGACTTGGATGGAACCCTTTTAAACTAGGACACTTGAAGAGTCAATACCCACAGGAGCACTGGGGAACTCGAGTTACCTCACCCAGGGAAGCCGGGTGCATAGGTGTCTTTTCGTGTCGGGTTTCGTCGTCCTTTTCCTATGGAGAGCTGCAAAGAAGTGCTGCAGTCGACCAGAGGAAAAGTGTCCGGATGGATCCAAGGGTGGATCGGAGATGTGAAGAACCTGAAAGCAGAGGGGACAGAGTCTGGGTCACTAGCCAGTGACCAGGAAGGAACCAGGCGATGTCGGGTGCTTTGCAGGTGAAGATGGTGAGCATGTCTCTTCAGCCACGAGGTCCAGGAGGCATTGACGATGACCAGGAGCTGGATTCGAGCTGTCTCACAATGGATCTAGATGACTGCGGTGTCAGTATCCGGATTGGACCCAACAAGCCTTGGAAACCGCAACACACACATGATGTCAAGATTGGCTCTGTTGCAGACCAGCAAGGTCTGTGGCACTTCTCTTTTTGAGGGAAGCTGGAGCAAGCCTGGAGCCACCAGGAAAGCAAAGTAGTTTTAAATGGCATCTTCGGGGGGCTCACTAGCCAACGGGCAAGCAGCCGGGAAGACACGTCAAGCACAAATGTGAAGGTGGGGCCCACAGGACATTCACGGTGTGTGGGGGCCTGGGCTTCGGTGCAAATGATGCTCGGGCTGGGGCTTCTCGTACCCCAATGCACAACTTACTGAGGCTTCAGGAAAGGAGTGCAGTTAGCAAAATGCAGGATGTCCAAGATGTCCGGTCCCATGTCTCTCGTGTCCGCCACGGGTCTCAGCTTTACTGTGGATGTGGGTCAGGGCCAGAGAAGTCTGGAAGTCCAGTTCTTGAGTCGCAGAGTCGTCGGGTTCCAGCAGGAGCCTAGAAACTGCAGACTGGCAAAGTTGCTGATGGTGCCTGTTTGAACAGGGTGGTCACTCCTTGACCACAAGGGAGATGTCTTCTAGTCAGAATAGAATGTCGAAGGTCCAAGAGTTCTGTATCAAAGTTTCGTTCCAGGATAATCTAAAATCCTGGAGACACAGCTCCTATACTTATACTAAGGACGGGGGCTGGATTACCTGCCTAGGTCCCTACTATGGGTGGACCTGAGAAGGGGGTGGTTACACCCCTTTCCCTTTGTCCAGTTTCGCATCAGAGCTGGGGCTTGAGTGCCCCAGCAACTGGTTTGAACCGGGCTATGCATGGACCACCTTGGGTGCCCCAGGCAGTGTCTAGATGCATTCACTGAATGCAGCCCTCCCTGCCCCAATACACAAAACCCCTGTCTGGAGAGGTGCCAGCACCACCCTGGACAGGAAACCTATTGTCCACGCCTCCCCTGCCAGAATTTTTTCCAGCAGCAGGAGGTCAGACTTGTGTCTGTGGCAGCAGCATCCATTTTGTGATGCGGAGGCTCTGTTTAACTTTAACCGGGTAAAGCAATAACATACATGTCTTTTCCATCTAGAAGGGTGGAATGCTACCCCCGCCACCAGAATTGGTGGCGGAGGGGAAGGGGGTAGTATTCCAAAGTGTTTGACACCTTACAAGACATGTTTTGATAAAGCCAAACCAAAGTTAGCATTAAACGAGAGGATTATAATGCACTTAAGAGTATATGGTATGGCTATATCATAGAATAGCTATAAGGAGATGGTTCCGAAAGCTGCAGAGGAGCTCAGCTCATGCCAGAGCACCCTCTCACATAAAACCAAGCACTATGCCTCCAGGATTGTCGAAGCCTACCTTAGGAGTGGCTTATAGGTGCATATGTGTCTATATGTAAAGGTAGATATAAGTATACTATATCTAAGTAGGGAGTGATTACACCACCATACCCAGGCTGTGTGAACAGACATGTGGTGTCAGTTTGGAAGGCAAACCAGGGGTGGCACAATACATGCTGCAGCTCCTGGTAGGCCTAGGGTACACCTATGCCCTGGGTACCTATGGTACACTATACAGGGGCTCACAAGGGTGACACAGTAAACAATCTGGTATGCATCTAAAGTACATGGAGTCCATTTTATAGAGAAAGCAGATCGTCTGTGGCCCTGATTAGCAGGGTCCCAGGCCAACTAATTTGAAAACCAGCAAAGCACCAGGAAAAAAGTTGGGGTAACCGTATAGTCAGATTCCATCTTCCTACAGTATTTATCCATAAAATAATATTGTATGCCACAGTACCTTAACTTGAACTAGGTTTCCTCTCGTAGTATATTCCTCTTTTTTTTAAGGTTGTGTTTCCTCTTAAAACAAATATCACGTCTTATTCTGTTTATTCTGTCGTTTTTATGTTTCCTTTTTCTTATAATCCTCGAGTTAAAGTTATTCCAAATGTATTCCGCTAGGTTCTATTTAAATTGCTTCACCATAAAAGTCCTAATTAAATAAAAATGTACAACTTTCTTCTTCGTTCTGTAAATCCAAAAAATTGCAGTTCTCTTTTTTTCAAGAGCACAACCCCTCTGTGCTGCATCTTTCTGTTGAGAGAAATGCTCTCTCCAGATTTAAATTAAATAAGTTTATTGTATATAATTAAAAGCAGCACAGCAACAAGCACTGAACAACTCCAGAGAACCACTGCAACTGAATACTCAGGAGTTAAACATTCCACCAAGATGGTCTGATGGAATCAGAACATTAACTAAATGATAACCCTATTGCATGAAAGTATTATGCAAAATGTAACAAACATGTCCTGAAAACACTTGCAAAATATTTAGAGGACCACCAATTGCTCCACACTAGGCAGGCGAACTTCAGAGCACACCTTAGTACAGAGCTGGTGATGGTGTCCGTCCTGGTCGAGCTTAGAGTTAGGGCCGATAAGAACCAGCCGAGTGCTCTGATTTTATTAGATCTGTCAGCAGCAATCGACACGGTAAGCCATAACATTCTGCTGACCCGTTTGTCGAATCTGGGCATAAAGGGGCAAGCACTTCAATGGCTACGATCCTTCCTGACTGACCGCACCCAGAGAGTTCAAATGGGTGAGCAGTTGTCGACCTTGGGCTCCCTGACCTGTGGAGTCCCCCAGGGTTCTGCATTGTCCCCACTCCTCTTTAATACCTACTTGCAGCCCTTGGTGGAGGCTCTCACACGCAGAGACTGCCAGGTCTTAAACTATGCCGATGACACCCAACTCCTGGTCCGGCTTGACAACACCAGCCAGGTTCAAGAGTCAGTAAAAAATCTACTTAGGTTTACTGTTAACTGGATGGCAGCCATTCCTTGAAAGTCAACCCGGATACAACCAAGGTGCTTATTATTCTAGCTCATAATAGCCCTAGGTGAGATCTTTGTGGGCCCCCAGAATTAGGGGTGGTCCCAACCCCAGTGCCAGTAGTAAAAAGCCTGGGACTGAAAATGGACTCTGATTTGTCTCCGTCCTGTCAGGTTTCTTCCGTTGTAGGCACCTGCAGGGGCTTACTTAGGCAACTGCGGAGGCTTGTTCCTCTCCTCTCTACTTCTGTATTACAATCAATTGTTTCCGCCACTGTCTCATTGGTCATTCCCCAGAAGTTCTTGAGAAGATTGCAATTTGTACAAAATGATGCAGCCAGGCTCATTTTTAGACTCCCTGGGAGAACGCGAGCCACTCCATTACTTCATAAATTGCTTTTCTTTTAATACTTTATTCAATATTGTCATATCATAAAAGTACAAATATTCAGTTAAAAAAAGAAAAAGGCATATATATAATAAAATATCCAGTTCATAAGTTAAAAAAAATAAAATACTATTTACATTATAAAAAAAGAATCTAATAGCAATACTAAAGTGCAACAGCAGTAGGATACGTGTGGGGTTTCAGTGCATACAGGGTCTATACTTAGATGGTGTTTAGCAACCCAGTGCGAGTAAGCCAGGTGCTTGATAGATATTTTGCAACTCCGCATACAACAAACAAAGATGTTGTGTCAGTTGAAAGGATGCGGAGGGCGACCCTGAAATCTCTAACCCCCAACTCCCTGCAAACTGGTTTCAACCATCTCAATCTCGCCCTCCTGTATGCTTTACAACCAAACAGAAAGTCTGGTAAAGATTCCGTCTTGCACGGACAGCTTGGACAAGTACCGTATGAGACCCGCGATCCTTTCCATCCCTCAGTGAATTTATTAAGGGGTAGTGTCCCATACCTCATTTTTAGAAAAATTGATCTGTCTCTTGGTATTTGGATGAAATCTAGGAATGGTTCAAACCTTCTGCTAGGCTTATGTTCAAAATATTGTGTGGTTAGGGCTCCCCATTTTGTACTCTTTTGTTCCTCTGTGTGAACCCACTCCCAATAGATTTTCAAGAGTACTTGCTGTGAGGGAGGGGATTGTGAGATCCAAAATTCAGCCAATCACAACTTCATAGCCATTTGCCTCAATTTGTATTTTATTCGCACTATTCAAGATAATCAATTCATCCATCGCCCGGGCATAGTTTGCTAGCTCGGGGTCCTCCTTAAACGCGCCCAAAACAGCAAAGGGCAAAGGTGAACTATATCTAAAATAGAGCGTTTGCCCATGTCGTGGAAAAGGGGCTTCAACGGAGTTGAGATAGGGAGGGAAACTAAGTCCCTTATAAACTTATTTTCAGCTCTGACCAGTCCGACTACGTTTTTGCAGCCCCACAATTCAGACCCATAAACTGCAGAGGACAATGCCCTCCCTTCATATACGGCAAGAGCCGGAGCTATAGGTCTACTGACCGACATGCGCGGACTCCTTAGAATGGCACCTGAGACTCTCTTGAGGTTTAGCAGCATCTTGGCCACATGGGAATCCCACTTCATTCTACTATTAATTCTGATTCCCAGGTAGTCAAAATCCTCCACCACCTCAAGAGGCGACCCGCTGACGGCGATGTGGATTTTCTTTGCTTTTTTTGAAGGGGGCAACACCATCAGCTTGGTTTTGGTTGTATTAATGGTCAGCCCACGTTCATCGCAGAACAGGCTAAATCTGTCCAGCAATTTCTGCAGCCCGGAAGTAGGTTTTGGACAACAGGAGGGTGTCGTCCGCGAAGAGGATAGTAGGTGTTTTCTCCCCTGTCATGACCGGTGCATCGGCATTGTCCACCCTCAAATGGTCTACCACCCCATTGATGAAGAGGGAGAACAATGTCGGGGCCATCACGCAGCCCTGGTGTACCCCCCTGTTCACAGGTACCCTCCCTGTTAACTGCACCTGGCTAACCCATCTGATTCTAGCATAGTTATCCTGGTGGAGTTTAACTATAAACTCCAGAAGGTATCGCGGGAACCCCATATACAACAACACCTTCCAGAGCTTGCCACGAGGCACCAAATCAAAGGCGCTTTTAAGGTCTATAAAGGCCCGGTATAGGCTCCCCTTCGTAATGGTTACTGTTTTCCAGTATATTGCCCAGAACCTGAAAACCTGGTCCATTGTACACACATTCTTGCAGAAGCCTGCCTGGAAGAGGGACAGTATATTCCCCTCCTCTAGCCACCTACCCATTCTATTTACAATGACCCTGCCAACTACTTTCTGCATAGCATCGATTAAGCTAATCGGCCTGTAGTTCATAAATTGCACTGGCTGCCCATTGAACAGTGTGTGCAATTTAAGAGTCTTTGTATAGCCCACAAAGCCATTTATGGGAATGCACGGAATATATAAAAGATTGATTGAAAAAGTACGTTCCTGGCCGGGCTCTACGTTCCTCCGTGGCCTGTAGGCTAGCCTCCTCCAGGTAAAACCTTAAAACCAGAGGGGCAGAGCGTTCTTGGTCCTCCTTCGACAGATCTGGATCGATCTACCAGAGAACCTGCGAAAGGAATCGGTTCTGCTTTCCTTTAGAAAGCTTCTAAAGACCTACCTGTTTAGAGAGACATTGACATCGGTCTAAGCTCCGCCTCTGCAGTCACTAGACCTTCCTACGCTAACGACCTGTTCTTTCTCTAGAAGCGCTTAGAGACCAGTGGTGATTTGCGCTATATAAAATAAATAACATAACATAACATAACAGGAAGGTGCCATAAGTGGACCCTGAAAGCATGACTAAAAAGGTAAAAGCAGGGCGTACTTGTGTAAAGTTTGATTGTTCTAAAACGGGGATTACAAACATTTCCCTCGGCACCTCATAATAACTACAAAACATTAAAAAATAAATGATATCCTGAGGGGATTTGCCATCGCAACCACATGGTAACAGCGTCTCGCCTTTTCTACTCCCCCGCGGGTGGGCAAGGACAAGGTGAAATAAATCAAAACGTAATCTTGTTAATAAAAAACGGTCATGCATTTTGGGAAGTCCTAGGAGATACGGTTCAATTGTGGGTCCGTCTTTGGAATAATATGTTTACATACACTGGGCTTTATTAACTCACGCTCTTCCCTGTTCACCAGCCACTGTCTTAAAAAAGTCTTGTCGGCCCAAAGAAGATCTTTTCTTTTTATTGAATTCGGATCACTATAGCGATCCGCCCTACCAAGAGTCCTATATCCATCCCGGATGTATTTTAACCAAGGAATGTAGTGGGCATGGTCCAGAGCCATACAATCCCTTAGGATCTCTCTAATTAGGGCGGTACCCTTGTTCAACCAGACTTTGAGCCAATGAGAAAGGGGGCGAGACGAGTACATGTCAATTTATTGCATCTGGATTTACCTCACGTGCTAGAGGGGTCCTTATCTGGGCTGACAATAAGGCAGGTGTGACGATAAAAAATGTACGCATTGACCCAAGCGGTAGATTTGTGGTGGCCCGTTGTTTTAAGGAAGACGTAGCAGTCCTGTTGGTTGGACTCTACGGTCCTAACTATGATGATCCGCAGTTTTACCACACACTAGGCGCCTACCTGCACCAGGACGATGGCCTGCCTCAGATTTGGGGGTGGCGATTTTAATTGCTTCCTGGACCCTGCTAAGGATAGATCAATTGACCCGACCCGCAGACCGGCAGCGGCTGCCAAAACTATCACGGATATAATGGACTGTTTGGCAACGGTGGATATATGGAGACATTGCTTAAATACGGGGGCGGTATATGCACTATTCCACCGTATATGACATACCCACTAGGATGGATTATTGGTTAATCTTTAAGAGCCTAGTGCCTAGGGTTACCCAACGTGAACCTGTCGACCCGTACATATTAGTATCACTTGCCAGTGATATTGACCCTGGAGCTCTGACAATGCCAGACCTCTGCCTTTACTTGGCGATTCCCACCGTACTCTCTCCTAGACTCCGCCTTTAAAGTGGAATTGAGCCAGCAAATAAGTGAGTTTTTCTCAGATAATGTAGGCTCAGTGGATACATTTGCTGCAGTCTGGGAAACATTCAAAGTTTATATCGGGGGTCGGGGTGGTTATATCAAAGCACTCAGGGGTACTGAAATCCCCCCGGAGTAGGTGAACACTCCTAGAAAAAGGAATATCAGAGCTAGAAACGGAACATCAACGGTTGGGAGATAAACAAATGTTAAGGTACATCCAGGTTATACTAGAAGAGGACAATGAAATAGCAGCCCAGGAGTTTCAGCATATGGGACAGTATGCGGCAGCCAGAGCATACCGAGAAGGGTAACACGCAGGGACAACGCTAGGGGCATTGGTGCGCCCTAGGAGAGAGGTAAAGACTCTGTTGGAAGAGTTAGATGAAGATGACCAACCCCTACATGAGCCGCACCATATAGCTGAGAGATTTCGCAAATACTATGCTGAGTTATATAGGTCTTGAATAATCCCGGATGAGGCAGCCATGAATGACCATTTGGAGCACATTAAAATGACGTGGAGGCATCTGATGGCTTCGCTGGACCCGGAGGAGATCCGTGCCGCATTGGCTGGTATGCAACCTGGGAAAGCGCCGGGGATGGATGGCCTAACTGTGGCTCTTTATAAAGCATATCAAGATGTCCTGATACCACACTTAGTCACGCTCCATGAAGAAATGGTACAGACCGGGATAATACCCATATGATGCACGAGGCCCTCAAAGTTGCAATACCTAAACCTGGCAAACCTCCCAATGCATGCTCCTCCTGTGGGCTTTTATCGTTATGAAATGCGGACACGAAAATGTACGCTTAAGTACTTGACAATAGACTGGAGTTGATATTACCAGGGGTGGTGGGGCCAGAGCAGTCGGGATTTGTCCCGGGTCGGAGTCTGAATACTAATCTTAGGACGCTGCTGGATGCACTACAGCACCTGGACCACCAAACAGAAGAGGCCGCAGTCTTTTTGGACGCCGAAAAGGCGTTTGACTCAGTCGAGTGGATATTCATGAGAGCAACCTTGAGACGGATTGGAGTGGGAGAAGTATTTCAACAATTGGTTAGGACACTGCACAACAAACCGGTGGCACATATTCGTATTGGTGCAATAACCACGTCCCAAAGTCCGATTACAAGAGGCACCCGTTAGGGCTGCCCACTATCGCCCCTGCTATACGCTCTCATAGTGGAGCTGCTGGCGTGCGCGCTCTGAGAATATCATGGTCACAGAGGGCCGCGATCCTCCAGCTACAGACTAGTCATATCAGCATACGCTGATAACATGTTGCTGTATGTTAGGGAACCAGGGAAGAATCTTACGCCTATGTTAAGAGAAGTGGTACGATTTGGGGGTCTTTCAGGGCTAAAGGTTAACTGGGATAAGTCCATCCGTTTTCCACTTACCCCATCCACGACGCCACCAGTATTGGATTTCCCCTTACGATAGACGACAGAAGCAGTACGGTATTTGGGAATACAGATTCATACAGATCCAGCAATAGTCATACTTGAGAACTATGGTAAGGCAATACAAATGTTAGAAGAAGATGTGAACCGCTGGGTCAAACTACCATTCTCTCTCATTGGGCGCATAGCTCTTATGGAAATGGTAGTCCTCCCTAGATTTCTGTTTCTGAACATACATATTCTCCTGCCTAAAGCGATTTTTGCGACATTATGCAGCTTTCTGACAAAATTAGCATGGGCGGGAAAGCAGCCAAAGGTTCGGTGGGAGGTCCTCACTCTACCTTATGACATGGGGGGTCTTAATGCGCCAGACCTAGAATTGTACTATAAAGTGGTGCAAAGCTCCTTCGCCTACTACTGGATTCATGGCCCACACGATCTGCCTAATCAGTGTTTGGAGTGAGACACCGCACACCCCCACACACTCCCACAGAAACTTTCGAGGCTCCAACCCGCCAAATTGGAGTCTTGGATCTACTGAAAACTACATCACATGCAAGGTGGAGCTTGTGAGATAAACAAGGGGCACCCTCTTGTATTACTGCATGTTAAACTGGAGCGGTGCACCTGGCTCTCGATTGTACCGATATGGCCTACGGGAATCTGCAAACTGCCTGCGATGCAGTGAGCAGGAAGAAGGGTTTATACATGCTGCTTGGTACTGTCCAGCGATACTTCAATTCTGGGAGGGAGTTTCCCAGGCATTGATGGCTAGAACAGCCTCACTATACAGATGGAACCAATGCGAGCTTTATTGGGGTACGATAAGGACCTAGGGAAATCGGTCAGGAAGCTAGTAGTTATTGGACTACTATTAGCTAAGCGCAGAGTAGCGATGCCCTGGGCAAGGGGCCCTGCTCCAAAATTGGGGGATCGGCACTCGGACATGGCATACTGTAATGAGTAGTTGGACACTTTTAATGAGCTTCAGTCTACACAGAACCGTCCTAGGGACTACTGGGCCCTTTATAAGGCATACTTAGTGGACAAAGGCAAAAATGCCGAGGAGGAAGGGCACGCAGAGGGGCGATGCTGGACACAGGATACTAAAAGAGGATTGCAGGTTGCAGCGTGGTGGGCTATGGAATGGGGCTGCGGTAACACCAGACCCCTGCAAAGGACGAACAAATGTATGCAGTTGAAGAATGTACGGACAACAGGTCCTGTGTTGCAGATGTGTGGGGAGAGGTCCAACGAATGACTGTCAGCAGCAGAAAGGTATACTGAAGAGCGCCACTTACCACTGAATGCTTTGTACTACTTTCTGTATCATACAAGAACTATGTTGTGCAGTGGGACTACGAGGTGGTCAAATAAGCACGTGTGATCTTTAAAATGTTAATAAAAACAGAATTAAAAAAAAAACAGCAGAGAGGGAGTTAGGCAAGTAAAGAAAGGAAGCTCCTGAGAGTGTGAAAGATTTTTCTGGACTATACAGCTATTTCTGATATTTCAGGAATTGCCTTAAATAAATGGAAGATCCAAACTACCTGCTTGTGGAACGGTGGAGGATGAGTGGAGCCTGCAACCTGCAACCAATTCTCAATTGCATTTTGTTTTCGGTGGACTGGTAATGGTGAGCCGCAGCACAGTGAACATGAAATGCAAAGTGCAAAGTGCTACAGAAAGAAAGTGCTTGTAGCTACGAAACAAAAAGGTTTAGGTGATGCTCTAAACCAAATCGTTTGTTGATCCTCAGTTACAATTGACATACACACACCATTGTTCTTGTGTCTTAGTAAGCATGTAAGGTAGCACAGATGGTTAAGGCATCCACTGCGGACATCTGCAGCATGCAGAGCACAGGTTTGAAGCCTTTTAAGATGCAACACATCCTCGACCCTTCTTTTGTGAAGGCGTCCCCTCCCTATGATGGGGAATCCAAACAACCTGTGGATTGGAGTATAATGGACATACGGTGTGGATATTCTTAAAAGGGTTGATCCGTGTGTGTGTCTGTTTTGTATTTCCTAAACGCTTGCAGGTATAATCCTATGCGCTGTTCATCCCACTAAAATCTAACTTTGCCGTTGCATTTAGGAAGCAAACTGTGTTGTTAAATGAAACATACGGGAACCTTATTTTAGGCAGAATGAAGTCCCACATGAACCAAGAAGAGGTAGACGAAGGGTTCCTGCTGCTCAGGCGTCGGCAGTGCAGTGACTCGTAATAATGATCATTTTATCTGAGCATGGTCCTGAGAGATCGACTCTCCTTCCAATGCGTACAGCCCTCCATCAGCGCTAGCAGGAACGTCCTGCTCGTGTTTATGCATATTTGTGGAAAGACCAGGATGCCATGAGCTCAGGTGCAAGCAAAGAAAATCACCTATTTGACTGTTGTTGGGCTGCTAATATACAGCAATATACAGGGTCAATGGACCCCTCACAGTCCTGGGCCCGGTGCCACTGCACCTGCTGAAACAATGGTAAAGCGCACAGAAGCATGAAGAGTCACCAAGCACCAGCAGGAGTGTGTGATGAATGGACCAAGAACAGCAGGAGCATCTGCCGTCCGCTGGGAAAACACGAACATGGACTTCAAACAAAATATTATCTCCAAGCCTAAGACTGAAAGAGACATCTTCATTCATGAGGAGCACAAATAAATGAATGCTTGCAGTGATTCATTTGTTTTTAAAAAACCTATAGTGCCGGTGCTCATGCCACCGCTGTTGCTGCACACGTGCAAAGCTGGCGCTGCACCATTAGTTTAGTGCCCTATTGGCTAGTTCTCCTGCTGGGGGAGTAAATTATTAGGGGCCACTTGTACAAAGCATTTTTGCAGTCGGAAACGTCCAACCACAAAAATGCTTTAACAAATGTACAAAATACAAATTGTGATTCGGTAACACGCTACATACTCGCAATTAGTGTTTGCGAGTTGGTATTTAAAAGGGGCGTGTTTACGGCATTTCTTCCAATTACTGAATCTGAATGCGACTGAATCAAGGTCAAAATTTACTGACTCCTTGAAGGAGGTGGTAACCCATTTGCAAATAGGTAGGGGTGCTTTGAAAAATGGATAACAAATATTTTTAAGAGCGGCGGCTGTCCCACGGACCCCACTGTCTACGCTTAAAAAAATAAATGAAAAAGCGTATTTTTTTTCTTTTTAAATGCATCCCATTATCCTTTACGGAAAACGGGCTGCATTAAAAATAAATAAACAGACTGCTTTATTAAAACCCAATCATAGACATGGCGATCTGCTGACCTCAGCAGGCTGCCATCTCTGTGATGGTTGTGATTCCTAATGGGTTTCAAATTGCGACCTATCTCACTAATATGCATGAGGTAGGTCTATTTGAATCTCGCTAGCAATCGCTAATGAAACTCAAAAGAGTTGCTTTCATACATTAGGAATTCCGATTTCCAAATTGCGACTCATAGAGAAGCACTCTTCACTACCGAAGCCTGAGCGCTGTAGAGCTTACTGAGCGACACAAAAATAAATGTGAGCCCTAAAGGAGGGGATCTTAAATGCACAGAATGCTGACTCGAACCCATTGTAATGCAAGATACAGCAGGATTTATTGAGGAAAAGAGGTCTACATACATCTGCAATAACCACAGTTCAACTACTAACTCTCAAACATATGTGATAAAAGGTATGATAGGAAGGGAAAAGAGCCCACGTTTCTTTCTGCAGCTCCAACGGTAATCACGCACCACAAAGAGCGAGCAGCACCTGGGCTGAAGATGGACGCAAGTCCGTTCTGAGAGGCGAGTAGGGACTTTGGCATCTGTGAATAGGGGTCTGTGCTGAGACCCCTAGCTGTGAGCTAAAAGTTGTTGTGACGTGTAAGTAGTAGTTTAGTGTGTGTTTTGTAAGACGGCCTGAGAGCGTTGCGGCTGTGCCCTCATGTAATGGCGTGAGCGAGGTGGTAATGAATCCTATATTCGGTTGGTACAAAAGAAACAACTCGCAGTGAGAAACACTCAGCACATTTATAAAGAAATAACACAAGGATGTGATTGGTTACCGATCATATCGCCTTACATTCTTGTATGGCTGCTCGCAATCACGCTTCACAGGTGACCAGAGCTGCAATTACAGAGCCCAGGTCTAGGCCGGGAAAATGACTCATCTGAATGATGCTGCCTCACTGGGGGCACATATGACTTGGCATGCTTGCGGCAGGGTCCGAAATTACTTCTCGAAATAAATTTAGCATAGGCATACCATTATGCACGGAGTGATTGCCTTTTGAACACTTTTATCTGGGACTTAAACATCAGTATGCCGTACATCGTGCCCTTAAATACCGAACAATGCTAATTAGTGCATGGACTTTTAAAATCAATTAATCTGCAAGGCGCGGATCATGCCCGGACAGCCACTGCTGCCTGTAAAGCCCTACAGCCTCTCTCAGAAACTAGTGCAGCAAACAGCATGCGAAGAAGAAACATGCTGCACAACTTGTGAGCCTCGGCAATCCGATACACTGCAGTTTAAGAGGCATGCTGCTCGTTCTCCCCTCTTCCACGGTGCTTTGTTGCTAGGCCCAAGATCTGCTCTCTGTGCTCCTTCACGCAAGAGATCTTTTTTTCCACGCTGCTCGCTTTTTAAAAGCAAGAGCTGCAAATGGTGCCTCAGTGATGTATGAAGTGTATGCGCTTCGCAACGGAGTTTGCACACTCAGGGTTATTACACTAAATGCACGTACCCTACAGGGAACACTGGCCACTAGGAATTTATGACTAGAAGCCCTCGCTAAGTTACAACATTCCAGTAAAACTTACTTTGGGGTAAGCAGGACATAAGATTGTTACAGTGAAAATGGATCTAGTTTGTATTTATTGGCGTTGTAGAAACGTTCATTTTGAGTGAAGTTCCTGGCATAAACTGTGCAGTGATAGGGTTCAGTTTAGTGTGTATTATTTGGTGCCGTTGCATATGTGACTTTCGAGTAAAGCTCTTCTCACACCCAGTGCAGCGATGAGGCCTCTCAATGGAGTGTAAACTTCGGAGCCGTAGAAGATGTGCCTTACCAGTAAAGCTCTTCCCACACACTGTGCAGTGATAAGGTCTCTTTCCTGTGTGTGCACTTTGATGCCATACATGGCCTTTCTTTCTAAGAAAAGCGCTTGGAAGACACTTTGCAGTGATAAGGTTTCTCTCCTGTGTGTTTGGTGTTACGAGACTTAACTTTTGATTTAAGCTCCTCTCGCATACAGTGCAGTGAAAAGGCTTCTCTCATGTGTGCACGTTTTGATGCCGTACAAGGTTCGCCTTATGAGAAAAGCGCTTTGAACACTCAGTGCAGTGATAAAGCTTCTATCCTGTGTGTGTTCTTTGATGCCGTACAAGGGAGCTCCTATCAGCAAAGCGCTTGGAACACACAGTGCAATGATGAGGCCTCTCTCCTGTGTGTACGCTTTGATGTTGTACAAGGGTCGACTTTTGAGAAAAGCGCTTTGAACACAGAGTGCAGTGATAAGGCCGCTCTCCTGTGTGAGTTCTTCGATGCAGTTCAAGGTTTGCCTTACAAGAAAAGGTTTTGGAACACACAGTGCAGTGAAAAGGTTTCTCCCCTGTGTGTTTTCTTTGGTGCTGTAGTAGTTTTGCCTTTTGACTGAAGCTCTTCTCACACATGGTGCAGTGATAAGGCTTTTCTCCTGTGTGTATGCGTTGATGCTGAAGAAGAATTTTCTTTCGAGTGAAGCTCTTGGCACATACAGTACAGTGAAAAGGCCTCTCTCCTGTGTGTACGCGTTGATGCCGTACAAGGGTTGCCTTCTGAGAAAAGTGCTTGGAACACACTGTACAGTGATGAGGCCTCTCTCCTGTGTGAGTTCTTTGATGTCGTACAAGGGAGCTCCTATCAGCAAAGCGTGTGGAACACTCTGTGCAGTGATGAGGCCTCTCTCCAGTGTGTGTTCTTTGATGCTGTAAAAAAGTTGCCTTTTGAGTGAAACACTTTTTACACGTTTCGCAGGGATATGGCCTGAGGCTGGTGTGTCCTTTTTTGTGTCTCACAAGAAGTGTCTCATTGATAAATCCTTTGTCACACACATTACAAGCAAAGCGTCTCTCCCTCATTTGCATTCTGCGCTGTTTTTTTAAGTCGATATTTTGAGTAAAATTCATCTTGCCTCCGGAACCTTTATGGCTTTCTTTCCCATTCATATTTTCTAGATGTGATTGTTGTTCTGCAAAATAGAAAAAACATTGAAAATTACATGAAGAAAATATTTCTTGAAAAAGCTGCATTGATATAATATGGAGAAGTGAACAGTTACAATTCAGGGAAATAATATGTTTGTTCTAGGAAAAAGAGTCACACTTCCCTTTGAGACACAAATGGTGGCTAGTCCTCCTACACAAAGTGCGTTGACCTAGTCCTGCAGCAGGAGCATGGTGGGAAACAAAGCGATTCACAAGAACCACGGTTCGACATGGAGTTTCTGGTTGGCTAGGGTAGGCACCTAAGCCAGGCAGAATCCACCTCTCTAGTCAGGGTAAACCAGATACACACCTGAGATAACCTGCGCTCACCCTCTGGTTGCTTGGCGCCGTGTAGTCAGGCTAGTTTAAAGAGGCAATTTGCAGAGCATTTGTGCAACACACTAGCGCAGCAACACAGTGAGTAAACCACAAAAGGGAATCCACGCAGGATTAAGTAAAAATAGATTCTATATTACACACTTACTTTTATCTTTGCGTTGAAAGTCGTCACAAAATGATTCGCTTTACCACAGTCTATGCATATCTGTCCAATGGCGGGACATTTACCTTTGTGTGGAAATGACAGTCCGTATCTGTAACACGTTTTGTTTTTCTGTGGAGACAGGACCTTGTGTCCCTCGGCCTTGTACCTTGGCTTACTTTTCGTGCTCATGACCGATGCACTTTGGGCACCTACGGCCTCCATGTCAGTCACTTGGCGATAAGTACACCTGTCAGCGCAAGCAGCCTTGAGGACTTGATACAAGCTCAGTTTCCATCAGCATTCGTCGTTGAAATGCTTACGACAGACATCCATTGATCACTCTGAGGAGGGTAGCCTCCTCATCATAAATTAATTGAATTTACGGTGCTTTACCAAACATCCAGTCTTTCAACAAACTCATCAATGGTCTTACCTGGTCTCTGGATGAATATATATCTTTTATAATTCACATTTGGCACTGGCTTAAACTTGACATTAAATGCCTTTTCGATTTGCTCATATGTCTTTTCACCTTCTTGTAAATTCTTTTTCATGGCTTCTTTCCTCCTTCACCGGATATGTTTCTCAAGATACTTTATACTCTTTTCCATCTTTTGCATCTATGAACTCTTCAAAAGTCTCTTTCCATCCATCTATCGCCAATATTCTGTTTTTTTGCAATATCAAACGCAGTTGGCGGTTTTAAGAATGCAGCAGCCGTGTATACATTGGAGGACAGTAGTGGTCTCTCAGGCACTCCCTGTGGAACTTGATCAGACAGAGCTTCTCTAGCGCCTCGTGATGTGCTTGCTTCGGGGTCAGCCTTAATGACTTTTGGAGCCTGGATCTCGTCCTGGCTCTCCATCGGAGCTCTGTGTGTCATGGCTGTCTAAGGAGTTGTTCTGGGCCCCTTATGCAGCAGCTTTGGTGGTGGGCCGCTTCGTCTGGGGAAACTCAGCAAACCCAACCCGACCCTCTTTCTGGGACTGCTCTCCAGCATGTTGAGAGACAATGATTTGTTGATGGTTTAGAGGAGGAGATACATCTTTGTACGCTACAAGTACATGAAAGCAGATAACATTGGTAGATTTTGAGCTTAAATGTTTCTTCACAAACACCTGGTTAATCTCTGCTTCATAGCACATGAATTTCAGTGTAATGTGAACTGAACTATTTCTGTGTGCTTTCCTTGTCCGCCTTTAGTTTTCTTACTCCACATAGCGTAATGGTATTAATTTGCGTAATGGCACCATATATTCTATTAGAAGCTGTTTCGTTCAGTTCCTGTCCAGCGACATGTAGACTTTCAGTGTCGCTGTCTTCATCTTGAAGCATTTTATGCAGGCTGGCCCTGTGCTGAGACTCCACCAGTGCCCGCATCGATTCTGCACTTCAACTGAGGCACATGTGGCATGCACGAGCAGTGTGCTGGACCACGGCAAACTCTCCGGAAGAGCGCTTTTAGTGTACGGGCTTCGTATCCCCTATCTTGTCACCAGTTATAGCTTCCTTCCAGCCCAGGTACTCACCAATAACCAAGCCACACGTGGAGAGTAGTTGAACACATCTTGATTACACTGCGTGTACGTTAGAACTCAACGTTCAACACCGGCCTTTAACTCATCTCTCCAGCGCTTACGTTCTTACCGATGATATAACTTGGAAGTCACTCATGAAGGATCGATGCTACTACTGCAAGAATAAGCTTGTTAGTTGCACTGAAGAAAACAGCTATTGAATTTTGTAGACCTGGCCCTCTCTACGGGGTCACCCCCAAACTGGTGCCTTCATGCTTCCTATTATTACTGAATTTGTTTCTGTTGGCCTTCGGACACCCTGCTGTTCTACGCCACTGTGAACCCATGTGGTACCCTTTGTAAAAGCTCTCAGGACAAACTAGGCTACCCCACTGGTACTCCCTAGCTGTCCGCGGCCAGGACCAGGCCCTAGGTCACACAGATGCCACTGGTCCTTGCCCATCCACAGAGGGGGGTAGTTACCCCTGGCACTTAGTAGCCATTCTCCACTCTTCCCCTCATCAGGGCAGTTCTAGACTGCCACTGATTCTCCAGCCTAGGGTCCGCACCCCCAGGCTGACCAGAAGTCACGGCCGAGGCTCTCCTCCCCCGACCTCTCCTCCTAGGGTTCAGCACTCTCCTCCTTTGAGAGGCCCCCCAGAACACAACTCTCCCACCAGTTCAGGACCTCTCTCCAGCAACTGGTCTCCAAACCTAGGGTCTAAACCCTCAGGTTGCACCGGGTCAGAGGCAAGGGCTCCCTCTCGCTGCACCCCCTTTCAGAGTTCTGCACCCTCCCAAGTGGAGCGGTACCCCTGGAAGCCAAACCGGTCAAGACACTGGTTACAGATGTCCCTCTCTCCAGGTCAGGCAGATCCTGAACCTGTCCTCCCAACCCAGGGACCAACCCCTGCCATTGAATACTTGCCTGGTACGCCAGGACTTCTGGGGGTGCACACAGCCTCAACCCCATGAGGGTAACCCATGACTCATGTACCGTGTGAAAGTCTGCCTGGCGCAGATCTCCCGACCCCTGTTCATCTGACAGCACGCGAAGATCCCCCAGGACAGTAGTGGTGTCACCTTTGCCATTCAATGGTGACTCAGTCCTTCTGGCTAGCCCCTGACCCACTGGTTCTTTCACTGGGGAACACATCCCCCTCTCACCCCTCAATCCGGACTTCTGCACCCTCCCAACTGGAGCATTACTACCAGACACCAGAACCACTGGAGCTCCGTTTACAGATGCTCCAGGGTCTCCTAACACTAGGAGATCCCCTCCAATGGCTTCCTAGTACAGTCTAGGCCCTCAACCTGGTGTTCCCTTAGGGAACCCTCCAGGCCCTGAGACTGGGTTTCGTGCACCTGGGAACACACAGTCCTACACTCACTCCTACTCCACTGAGACAGGACGTGAGCCCCTACATCCCTCCCACTACACTGGGCCCTAGCTGGGCTACACTGAACCTCTTCCCCCACACAGGACGGGAGGATACCCAAGCCACTACTTTTGGAATCACTCTCCAATGCCTTGGCAGAACTTCGGGCACTTACCCAGAAGTCTGCCTCCTGTGCACGTTCCCAAGGATTAAAGGACTCACACTCCAACAGGTGTTGGCACAACCCCGGCAAACAACGACTGCATGTGCTCTTTGATAACCATATTTATCAGTCCCTCAAAATCATGTTCGGGGTTAACCGTCACCCAATCAACCAGTGCATCATAACATTCATCTGCAAACTCCCCCCAAGACTGGTGAGACAGTTTCTTACTGCCCCTGAACTTCAACCTGTACTTCTTTTCTTGGGAACAAAGTACCATACTTTGGGAACTGGGAATGGGACTTCCTGCACTGGACTCCATATTTCTGCCACCACTGGACCCCACCCTCACTGGTGAATCCACAACTGCACTCCGGGGATAATCTACCCTCCAGAGCTAATTTCTACCTGGCCCTCTCAGCCTCCGCCATCTTCTCCTGCACTAAGACCCTTTCGGTCTCTAGCTTTTTCTCCTCCACCCTCAGCTACGCTATCTCCTTGGCCTGCTCTAACCTGAGCTTCTCCACAGCCAGCTGATGCTCCCGTTCTTCCCTCTTATCTAGCCATTCCTCTGGGGAAAGGGAAAGGGATGGGGCACTGCCCCCGACACTGGACCCAGCTAGAGACTCCCTATCTATGGGGTCCTCACTATCTACTAGCGTCCCGGTCCTGTCATTTTCTTCCTCCCCTTCAAACTCCACAGGCCCCCCCCCCTCAGACCCACCATCCTTGGTGGGAGGCCAGTGCCCTCATCTCCTCATTGTGCTCATGTTCCCATTTGTCCTTTTTCCATTGGATCAGGTTTTTCCGAAGTTTTGACGTGGTGTCTGACCCACTCGCTGCTATGTCTCTCTCCTCACAGAACCCCACCAACTCCCACATACTGTATCTAAATTAATATTATAGAAATTAAAGGCAGACTATTTTGGCAGTACGCTCAGAGACACGAGCAACACAGGAGACCTAGGTGCAAGAGCTGCAACAGGGGTACGTAATACAAAAATGACACTTTTAGGAGAAAAAAATAAAAGAAAACTCGGAAACAATAATCCCCAAACACGTGATTATCTAAATGCAGGGTTTGTAGAGCAACCAGTTGTCGCTGTGGTACTTGCCAAACGCAAGTCCTACCCTCACCGCTGACCACCAATGTTAGAAATGGGATCTCTGGTTGGCTAAGGCTGCGCCAAAGCCAAGCAGAGACCACCACTCTAGTCAGGGCAAGGGAGTTACACGCCAAAGATAACCCCTGCTCACCCCCTTGGTAGCTTGGCACGAGCAGTCAGGCTTATCCCGGAGGCAATGTGTAAAGCGTTTGCACAACACACACATACACAGCAGCAACACCCTAGGCACACCACAAAAGGAACTGCAAACAAGGTTATATAAAAATAGCCTTTGTATTGTCATAAACACATTCGAAACATAATCACATAATATACACTGTGCCAACTGGCACTAGGCAATATTCATAGGGGATTATATACAGGACCAGGCCAATCGGGCCCTGGTCATAACCATCAGAACAGGTAAGTAAAACACAAGTAATGAAACAACCAGTAACTACTGGTACCATAATGACCTCAGCATTATCATCTGTAATCAACACATTATGTCTGCATCACTTTGGGCATACACACATTACACTATCTCCTTAGGCATAAACACATTAGGATAGACCTCATACTCATAAATCACCTTAGGGCCTGGCGCCCTACAAACCAATTAGCCCCCCTGGCCAACTGGCCTTCTCAGGGGCTCAAATGCCCTATGTCCCAAATGTCAGGGCTGCTGCCAAAGCAGCAGAATTCGCAGTGCTTTATTGCGCTGGGCAGAGGAGTGCATCTCACTCCTACCTCATTCAGAGATGCCACCAAAGGAGTGCTGGCCTAAACGTGGCAGCTGCCCTCTACTTGCTGGGCAGCTGTGAAATCCAAAAAGATGGGCACTGGCACCCTCTGTCCTTCACTGGGACTCTAACAAAATAAATGGGCCCAAACGTTGCAGCTACCTGCGCTTCGCAGGGCAGCAGTGGGAATGCAGCGGCAGTCCTGGCACTCACTGTGCCTCTGGCGCCCAAAACAATGCCCCACAAGCAAAGAGGACGGGCACTGTGCACATGGGAGTCTCACCCTCGGACTCTGAAAATAAACTCTGTCCCAAATGTTGCAGTTGCCCACTGTCACGCGGGGCAACTGTAACAAAATCTTGCCAACACGAGGAAGAGCATGGGAACCTCGTTGGAGATTAGACTGGAGAAGGGCCCAAAACGTTGCAGCTGCCCGCTTCTGCGGTGCAGTGGAGAAAATGCCACAAGCACCGACAATGTGCCGCGAACGGCACCAACAGTCCATTCAGCCCCCCTCCCTCACTAGGGTACACTGTCAGAATTCTCTGGGTACTGGTGGGTGGGGGCAGGCATTGACAACGTGCCTCGTCTCTCTTCCACCCCTGGCCCCCTCCTCACCTAGTCGGGTGGTCTCTCGCTTCTTTTGGTTCAAGGAGCGCGGGGTAGGCTCCCGTCTGCTTCCTTTTTCCTTTTTCCACAGGACCGCGGGGTAGGCTCCCGCCTGCTTCTGGCTTCTTGCGGAGTGCCCCGCCCACAACCAGTCCGCTCAGCCTGGCTTCCGGGTCGCCACGGGCAGCGCGGTGGCCCCTCTTGTAGATCATCTGTGTTCTCGGCGGCAGCCTCATGTGGGGGGCCAGAACCGGCGGCGTGGGCTCCCGCTTTGTTTTTTTTAAAAAAGTACTAATCCATGGAAACAGCGGCAGTGCGAGGTGGGCACCCACTCTTTCAATAAAGATGATTGCGGGGTGGGCTCCTGCCGGCAACAAATGCAAGGTGGGCTCCTGCTTCAATAAGGAGCTCAGGGGGGAATCCTACACACTGGGATTCCCTCACAGCCTCGCACTGCAGCAGGGCCTGCTCCTCTTCCCTTAGGCAACCCAAATACAGCACTCCCGAGGCGCTAGGCCTCAAAAGTCCTCAAAAAGGCAGAAATAAGAGAGTCCTTGGTGCTGGGGAGACCCCAGCAAAGTGCAGCGAGGCAGGCCAGCACGCAGCAGCAGTTCCTCCTGGCACAGTGTCCTCCCAGAACAAGCGCAACACTTCATGGGGTCACAGCCCCTACATTTATTGGACAATTTCCTTTGTGTTACAGCATTGGGCATGGGAAACCAGATGCAATTGGTTTTGGAGCACTCTGTTTACCAGGCTCCTCTTCCCTATTGTTAGGTGGGGGTTCAGTGATCAGACGCACCACAGGAGGCGGAGCCAGCATTGTGGAGGGAAGGCACAGCCCTATTCAGGTCCCAGGTGCAGCTCCTCTCTCCCATCTGCATGCAGATCTCTCTATTCATCACTGGGCTGACTCACCCTGTCTCCTGGAGCCACTCACACCAGCCAGCCCATGTCACTCACAAGCCAGACAAGCAATTCAAATCAGGCAGACAGACACACAGAAATGCCAACTTCTAAAAGTGTCATTTCTCCACCACTCACCATAAATCTGTGCACACCATTGCGAAGCATTTATTCTCACGAGTTCATACATACTAAACTCGACCCTGCACTCCTCTCATACCAGGAATTACCATGGACACACATATCCCCCATGCATTCCTATGGGAGGGCAGGCCAATTTCACCAAATGTACTAGAGAGCGCACGCACTCTACACTGGGCCACAGTGCTAAAGTGCACAGAGGTCTAAAATCACTACCACCATGTCAGAGCTAAAGGCAAAAAGTTCAGGGGTGAACCTGCCAAAAGGGCCAAGTCCAACACAGATGAAAAGTGGGTGGAGTCTAGGGAAGAGGGAGCGCCGCACTCAGCTTTAAAGTTACAAAATAAACCTTAAACGGCACGGCTGAAGCGGCAAAAGGAGAGGGGGTTGTTTGTAGTGTTGCTTCTGGTGTATGCAGCAGAAGGGGGGTAGGGTTGATGAAGCAATGAAAAAAAATGTGAGTAGACTGACAGCAACATACTGGTTACCTTGGACTTATGTGCATTAAACTAGTATCCCCAAATCTGGGGAGATTGCCGTCAAACAGCATTTTTTTTAAATCGGAGACCCCACTCTACTTGAGCATTCTGAAATGCTAATAGATTTGATAACTGTTGTTTTGGCTAACAATGACTTTATCGGGAGTAGTATGATTTTACAGCAAGTTGCAATAACTTAGCATGGCCAGATTATCAGGCACAATCTGTTTTAGGATTTCACCATATGCACTTGGCTCTTCACAGGGTATCCTTCAGGATCACAACGGTGTTCTTCTTGTTCTATCTGGTGGTGGTGACTTAACAGCTGCATTTCCTATCCCTATGTCATTGTTACAATTGTGTAAGATACTTTCTATATCCTCTTGCAGCCTTGAAAAAGTCTCTATGACGAAACACGTGACGGCTGCCTGTCTGTAATGGATTTTACGTCTCCAACGCAAGAAAGGTGAATAATTGTGGAAACAATAAATCACAACAAACCTCTCTGATCTTGCAGTACTTCTTTACGGGCCACAAGGCATGGCCATTGGACTTCTAGGAGTGCTTCGGTATTCCTCTGCTCATTTGGAAGCGAGGTGTTGGCAGGATAGGCCTCTTTGACTTAACGAGGGGGAGCAGCTGTCACTTATCACAGTTGTTTGTAAATCAAAGGAGAGAGTAAGGGAAATTACACAGGCTATGTGTAGTGGGAACTCCTGGTCCCCTAGTAAAGAGTTTAACAACAATGGAGGAGTACCCCCTAGATGCAAGGTATACAGTGTAGGGATTTCCTCTGTATCTAAAGCATAAGGCTTAGGTTAGAAATAAGTGTCCCAACCTTGAACCGGACAAAAATTGTCTTTTTGAGAAGACCCCTTACTCACGCGGTACCCCTCTGACGACAGCCACGCCCTACCAGGAAGTAGCAATTTGCTTACTTCTGCACGGCGTCTCCATTCCGGCTGACTCCACGGGGCAGGACCGAGAGGAAACCAAGTAGGTTTGAAAACAAGACGAGCAGAAGCCGCAAGTAAGTGGGATATGAATCTAAGCACGACGCTGTCGCGCTTCTCTGCCCGAAACGCCTCTAACACGAGGCACGATCCTAACGGTGTTTTTTACTTATTTACATGGTTCCAGGCGACGGACACTTGCCGTCTTGGAACTCCCGCTGCCCATGAAGCAATACTCTAACGCTTCACGTGTAAGCAACGCTAGTACTAATTGCATAGTACAATCTATATAAACGCATGCGGCACCTCCAAAGCACTGCCGTATATTGGACGCGCACCTATAGGTATGCCTCGGCATGTTGTGTGTCTGCTGCGTGAATGGTTGTGATCGCTCTCCCCCTGCCTCCCCTCCCCCACAGTATGTTTACCACCAGCATACGATACAGATCGTTTAGCACAGAACCAGTTGATGAACAAAACAGTCTAGCCCAACACGTCACAAACGCGGTAAAATACTGCCTGGGCACAACTGTCGTTTATCAGAGACAGACCACTGGTACGACCTGAACCTTAGGTTTTTCTACCACTACAGCTCTGGTGAATCCACTAAGCTCACCTATTCACTAAGTGTGTACCTTTGTATTGTCTTACCCGGTACAACCCAACCCTTTATATGTTTTTTCTTCACAGGTTTTTTCCTGATTCAGGATAAAACACCACTTTTTCACAAGACCATAATTTGTGGTCTTTATATTGGACGAGGGCTGGACGCGCCTTAGCGTGTGCGGACCACCCCGTTCATAAACACGGTCCTGAAGAAAACCAATAGAATCTTTTTGATATGGTTGAAACATGTAGACCTAAATTTTAAAACCACACATAGCACACTACGCTATTTTTAGATATAGCACACGTTTTGAGACACCACAGCCTTCCTAAGTAGGCACTGGTGCCACACGATAATTTTTAATAGGGACAAATCACTCAAGAATAAAGTCTTTGCAGTGAGCAGCTTTGTCCCTTTTTAACACACTTTTCACAATTTTTTCTCACATATAAAAAACAAAGAACCCGCTCCACTGTAACCAGGTGTCGCAGCACACCCCATAGGCATTCGGCTTATGGGGTGGGACCCCGATGATGAAGCATGTCACCAACTAGGTTGGTGAGTGAGGGGTCTTCTCAAAAAGACAATTTTTGTCCGGTTCAAGGTTGGGACACTTATTGCTAACCTAAGCCTTATGCTTTAGATACAGAGGAAATCCCTACACTGTATACCTTGCATCTAGGGGGTACTCCTCCATTGTTGTTAAACTTATCACAGTTGCACATCACAAAGGCTCTGCTTGAGCAATCTCACAAAGGAGTTATCACTGGTCTTTTGTGACTCCAGACAAGCTGGACCCAGGGCAAGGAGGAAGCGGATGCCTGACACGTCATGGCGGTGGAAGACTCTAGAACAGGGGTACTCATAGTACGGCCCGCGGGCCGCTGGCGGCCCGGCAAGCCTTCCCTGGCGGCCCGCGGACCGTCCAAACATCGTACCCGTGTTTAAATATATATATTTTTAAAAGAGTGTCAGCAAACACCCCTGTGGCAGCGCGAGTCAAGAGACTCTACTGCTCTATGGGGGCCGGGCGATTCAGTGGAGCTGCAGGGGCCTAAGAGATGAACAAAACCTCATTAACATGTGAATGGGCTTTTAAAGACCCTTGAAGTGCTCGGGTGCGGCTGGGTATGTGTGTGCCCGGAAGCTGTTTTAGCCCAGGCACACACAGGCAGGATGGGATGAAGCAGTGGTGTTCAATTTTTGAATATACCAAGGGTTAATTATTTTCTTGAATGTATCTCCGACTGTTGCCCACTGTGACATTACCTTTTTGTACTACTAACTTACCCGGGTCCAGTGGCCTATTTCGGGTGAACTCCATTGTTGTATAACTCATGCTCCCAGCTTAGGCAGCACCCGCCGTATATTCAAAACTCCCAGCCGTATCTTGGCGCTGGTGCACCGTGCAGCTCAGTTCAGTATCTGGCATGTTATATGTAATCCACTCCTCCCCATACCGACCGGGATGTGAACTGACCACTTACTGATGTTTTCCCAGGTCCTCGATGTTGCATGTGTCGTCACAATGACTTCCCACTTGCCAGCCCGTGCTAACCGAGTCTCTTGGTTGTCCGCTATTCCAGACAGCAGTCCCTTCGTTGTACCCATCAACCGCACCTCCGAATCATGTGAGCCGGGTTTTCACGTCGGCGGCAATGGGCCAAAATGCACTGGCTCTAACTAATGCACTTCCATGCACTCCAGCCATGCGTTTTCCTTGTGCCCACTTCAAATATTCAGGCCCTGCGCCTGACAGGGTGTTCAGGCGAATTATTCCTCGCCTCTGGGCACTGTCCAATAGGTTGATTCTTGTGCTTGTGTTGTCTAATGTTCAAAGGCTCCCCCACCAAACCTCGAGATTACACCCAGTCCCAGCACTAAAGCACGTTTGTTCTCGGGGCTGCCCTCGACCAAGGGTCTTTCACCATGCCCACAGTATGCATGTCCTCTCTCTTGTTCCCGCTCGGGAGATCCAAGCCAGCGCCCGCGTAGGCAGAGGGAGAGGGAGGAAGAGGGGAGGGGGGATGGGAGGAGGGAGGAAGAGGGGGAGAGAGACAGAGGCAGTCAGAGGGAGAGCGAGGGAGAGGCAGACCGAGGGAGAGCGAGGGAGAGGCAGACAGAGGGAGAGCGAGGGAGAGCGATGGGGAGCGAGGGAGGAAGACAGAGGCAGACAGAGGGAGAGCGAGGGAGAGCGATGGGGAGTGATGTAGAGCGAGGGAGGAAGACAGAGGCAGACAGAGGGAGAGCGATGGGGAGCGATGTAGAGCGAGGGAGGAATACAGAGGCTGACCGAGGAAGAGCGAGGGAGGAAGACAGAGGCAGACAGAGGGAGAGTGAGGGAGGAAGACAGAGGGAGAACGAGGGAGAGCGAGGGAGAGCGATGGAGAGTGAGGGAGGGAGACAGAGGCAGACAGAGGGAGAGCGCAGGAGAGTGAGGGAGGGAGACAGGGAGAGTGAGGGAGAGGGAGAACGAGGGAGAGTGAGGGAGAGGGAGAACGAGAGAGAGCGATGGGGAGCGATGGAGAGCGAGGGAGGGAGACAGGCAGACAGAGAGAGAGCGAGGGAGGGAGCCAGAGGCAGACAGAGGGAGACAGAGGGAGAACGAGGGAGAGTGAGGGAGAGCGATGGAGGCAGACAGAGGGAGGGAGAACGAGGGAGAGCGATGGAGAGCGAGGGAGACAGACAGGGAGAGCGAGGGATGGAGAGGGAGGGAGAACGAGGGATGGAGAGGGAGGGAGAACGAGGGAGAGCGATGGAGAGCGAGGGAGGGAGTCAGAGGGAGAACAAGGGAGAGCGATGGAGGCAGACAGAGGCAGACAGAGGCAGACAGAGGCAGACAGAGTGAGTGAGACAGTCAGAGTGAGTGAGACAGTCAGAGTGAGTGAGACAGAGAGACAGAGGGAGAAAGAGGGAGAGAGGGAGAGAGAGGGAGAGAGGGAGAAAGAGGGAGAGAGGGAAAGAGAGAGAGAGAGAGAAAGAGAAAGAGAGAGAGAGAGAGAGAGAGAGATGTGTGTATGCTGGGTCTGGTGGCTCAGTGGACGAAGGCGTCCGCTGAAAGGACCAGTGATCAACCTCATGGTACCAGTTTTTTTTTTGTTCGAGCGCCGCCCGCTCCCCTACTGACTCCGCCCCCACCGGTGCGGCCCTCGGCCACAAACCACACTGTAAATTTGGCCCCCGAGAGAAAGTTTGTGAGTACCCATGCTCTAGAAGCTCCTACTAGTGGGCGCCAGGTATAAATTATGGACTCCAGACCGCAAAAGAATAAACGAGGTCCCAGTGCCACCCACTGTCCCTTCTAATACTTCATGCCAGTAAAAACAACTCTCAACAAAGTCCCACAAAACTATAGTGTCAGAGACAATTTACATCACTGACACCTAGTGACCCCTCCTAACATATCTCACCGTTAAAACTCTCAACGAAGTTCCACAATGCTAAAGTGCAAGATGTTCTCTTGCGAGTATACTGGGTCTTTATATCGACACTGTTATTCTAAGTCTACATGGGGATTGTTTTGCCCATCTTATTCCAATATTATCTCGAGCATATACTGTCATCTCAAGTTGATGCTGCTTCCTATCCTACCATGTGCCTATAGCAGTGACCCATCCTTTGTGATGTCTACGAGGCTATGCTGATATTGATATACTACCTATGATGTGGGTGTATAACTTGTATATATGCCCTCGAATATAAAGGACGTTCCAGCAGACTGACCAATAAACTCCATCACAACCACCAACTCCAAGATACCATGGCCACTAAGAACCCAGTGACATCAACAGGCCCACCGGCGCTTTTCGGCATTCAAGGCCCCCTTTTCCTCAAAGGGATCCTACCAGACCGCCTTGGTGACCTTTTTCACACGCCTCTGACACTCGCATCCCACTCTTCCAAAGAAGTGCCCACCAACCGTCCATTGAAAGGGCCCAATTTTTACAATCGGGCGGCCATCTTAGCAGTCGGTGGCTGCCTCTTGAACACTATGCACACCTCTGAATGCTTCTCCTGAAGTCTAACTTTGATTATCCTCAGAAATAACTTCCGAGTATCACTTCAACTTCGGGAGCGTGGAAAGATACGCCCCCAACTCGTTTCTGCAAAACCTCTCCAAACACGCTGCTAAAAAGTACAAACACAAAATCCTGAAAGAACATCCAGAGACACGAATAACAGACATCTTCAACAATCCAACACACGGAAGTCTTAAAATGGACTTCATCTGCTACACTACGAAACCCGCCAAAAGGAGAGAAAACGTCATTCAACACCTTCATGTAACTAATGCTACCAATGTCCCTTATGGATCTAAACAAACTATATCCCTATCCCAGAACTTTAGCGGAGATCGGTCCATAACTATTTACAGAAATGGGAACATCCTAATCCAAGCCACCAAACAAAATTATCTATTTTCCACTTTCCGGCTCTCTGCGCCGCCATGCCATTCGCTCCCACCACCACCCCTCCACCCTCTCCCATCCACGCCCTCATCTACTAGCTGAACCATCTACTCCCAATACCCCTCTTACTGCCCCCACCTCTAGCTCCCCTATAGCCTCTCTGATCCCCAGACGCACTGAAGCTTCTGTTTCGATACCAAAACTACTTGCCCCCTCTGCATGGCACACCTCCACTGCCCAGCTTGACTTATCTATCCCACCGGAATTCTCTCAGTCCTCCAACCACAGCAGGCTGGATACTACATTAGCCCAGGAGCGGCCAGTGCAGGTAAGAGCAGTGGGGGGCCGGGGGAATGCGACAGACAACAACAAGAGAAAATCAAATAAATCATTTCCTCCCTCCTTGTCATCTATTGAATTCCCCCACCCGGCCCCACCGCTCTTACCTGGACGGGCCGCTCCTGCATTACCTCCGCCCCAAACTCTGCCGAGCTCCATCGCACTCCACTTCCTACCACTGACCCAAATGCCACTCAACTGATCCCTACAACAGCCCAGCTTGAACTCACAATCAACACTATTCTGGATGAAATCTCGTAAGAACGCAAAGATTACCTCCTTTCTGCCCCAGCTTCACGCATCTATAGCGAACACTGATCCTGCCACAAACATACACTCTGATCCCCTATCCTTTACCCCTTGACAAACTATCCCCTATATCCATCACCAACTCAAACATAGATGCACCATGACTGAAATCACGCAACGGGAAGCTGAAATGCTGAGCAACACGTATGACAATGCCCCAAGCAAGCCTTGTCGCCGCCAGATCCCGGTCATCCTTGGAACGAGTAGAACCCTGAACACCACTCACCCTCCCAGGCGGCCCACCCAGCTAACAACCATCCAACCCTGTCAGCCTGGTCCAAGATCACTACCTACGCGTTGCTGCATGTTACTAAACTGTCAGTCAGCAGTTAAGCATGCCACTCAAATAGCCGAAACCATCCTAGGACACAAAATCGACTTCTGCTTTTCAACTGAAACCTGGCTGAATGACCACTCATCCACTTTTATCAATTTCCTCAACCCACAGGGCTTCTCAATCATCCGTACGACTGCTAGGATCGTATTGGCGGTGGATTACCATTATACACAAAAACTATCTGTGCTTAACTCCATTCCTCAACACGAAATACCCTACCTTTGAATATGTAGGAGTTCAACTCTCGTTCAAAGGCCCCAACTCTCTAACAAAATTCATGTAATCTATCACCCTCCTGGTGAAAAATGACAATTCTTTGAGGACTAAACAAACCTATTAATGGATCTGAACAAGGATCGAGAATTTGTAAAATCCTCCTGCTGGAACAAGCGACATTCAGGTAAGAACGCTTTATAAAGCTCGCCTTCTCTGCCAGCGTTACAAGGATCTGGAACTCCCTCCCACAACCACCTTGAACAACCTCAAGTCTTGCCACAATTATAAACTCAAAATCCTCCTCTTTGAGAGACGCTCTGAATAATAAATCTGTGGTCGCCTTTCTGCATCCACTGTACCAGATATTAACTGCTTGAACTTTCTCCCCTGACGTGATCTGTGGGATTCGTCTATTGCTTATCTGTTATTTTATGGCACATCTAGTCTGCATTTTGGTCTTTCTTCTTTAGAAAAGTGCTTCAATGCCCTTCAGCAAATATTGTACTATATAAAACCACAAAAATAAACACATTTGGTTTAATAAAGAGGAACCGGAAAAAACCTCTTTTTGAAAAGTTTGTGCAAATTTGTCAAAAGATTCCAAAATGATTAGCAAAGAAATAATTGCTTTTCAAAAGAAACTCTTATTACCACAAACTACGTGGGTGGGAAAGAAGGAAGAGAAGAAGAGAGAGAGAGAGAAAGAGAAATAGAAAGGAAGAAAGATAGAAAGAAAGAGAAACAGAGAAAGAGTGACAGAGAGAAAGAAGGTGAGTTGCAAATAATTAAAAAAACATAAATTAAAATGTTGTAGTGTAGTTCCTAGTTTCCCACTAGGCCCTGCGCATTGGAATAACATAAACAGTAGTATCGACGTGGAACTGCTTATATTCCAGGCCTCCACTGACTATGCTAAACTTAATTGGGTTGTGTTACCAACTAGCTCAGAGGTCACTGGAAACTTTCTTCTCTGCATAGGAAGTGATCAGCTTCCTTGGCACAGACAAGAAGGGATTCAGCTTTCCAACAACCGTGCAACATGACAACTTTGCTCCTCAGATCAAGAGTCGATCTCTAGGGTCGTGTGAAACAATAGACATAGATTTCACTCAGTCAGTCTAGTGCAGTTTACTTTCACAGTATGTAGAGAATAGAGAGACGGGCGTTTATCAATAAAGGGTTAACATTTATTGAACAGTCTTTCTTCTCATACAAGAGAAATGTATTGCCACAATTGCAATAACTGTTATTATAAAAAGTACGTACAGTAAGATAAGAATAGCGAAATAGAACTGTAAAAACATTGATATGGTTTCTTAGCCATACAATGGTTTAAAAGTAATAAAACATATATACAGTCATATATACATTAGGCTAACATACTCAACTGGTGCTTCTAACTAAGCCTACCCCAGTGTGCCTGACCTAAGCCTAACACGTGAGAAGGGGAGTAAGTAAGTAGCTTAAGTTAAGTTGGTTTTGCCAAGGTTTGTTTCAAGAATTCTCGTCTAAGGGTTTAGTCAACACCATACCTCTGAATAGAATGATGGAGGATTGGTATCTCCTTCAGGGGTCTCTCTCGATATCCCAGTCACCTGCGAGGGTAAACTGGAAGCGCCGGGACTGGATTTCTCTGCACGAGAAATGCAGCGGCTTCTCTCAGCGCGTCGAGGAAGGAGGGGGGACAGCGTCCGCGGGCAGCTGGGCTGGATGTCTTCGCAGAGGACGGCTGCACGGCTCCTCAAGCGTACTGCACCATAGGTCGCGCTGTAGCGGCGATAATGGTAATCAGTAGCTTCACTACCACAGGATAGCAGGCTGCAGCGACAGAGTGCTAGTTTTTACCAACACAGGGTCATGCAGGCAGCTGGCATCAGCAACATGTTCGCTCATTGCTTAAGGCAACGTTGGTAATATTTATACCTGACAGGTGCCGGGTTTGACGCAAGTTTGCTGGACATAAGACGTCAATTAAAGATGTCACTAGGAAGTGATAGTTATCAGTTGCTCATTAGAGTTCCATTACTAATCAAAACATAGCAAGCGGGGATTTCCAGGTTTGCTGAGTTTTTATCTTGTTGAAGAACTCGGAGTGTTATCTAGGAATATCAGATAGTGACTGCTGCTCTGTCATTGCACTAATTGGTCGCAAAGGAAGTAGCAGAGAGTCATGCTGGAATGTGGCTCTGTGGCTCTGCTCGTGTGAGGCCAGAGATGACTTTTCAGAAAATCGTACTTGAACGGTTATGCCAATATAGGGAAAAAGGGGCTTTATAGCCGAATAGGGGCATAAGGTCACAGTATCGATCAGGAACCTAGATAAGCACATGACACCCACTCCACGAATTCATGTCCATCAAAATTACTAAAACTAAGCAATTAGATGCATGTGTAACATTGTGTAACATAGCCCACCCCAAAATACATAAATGCATTCGAAATAGGCGTACTTGTAATACATGGAATTTAGGTACTGTACGTAGTTTTAAAAGCATAGTAATCATTCAAAAATTATTGCATGAAATCAATGAACGATTATGCATAAAGAATTACACATGAAGTATCTCTGACAGAAGAAATGCGAGATAAATCATCACATAAAAATGCATTGTAATAACATGCGTACTAGAGGCTGGTGTTATGTTGTTATGTCTCTAGATGTGTTTAGAAATAGAAGTGTGAAGCTTCTGTTCTCTAAGAATAGTTTTTACGTTAAGCAAAGAATTGTTCGTGCCAAAAAGGGTCAATATTAAAAAATTGTCCAATTCAAAGAAAAATCAGTTTACCGAAGCTCCTGGCAGTTTTATGTTGATCAAAACTGAAGGCCGAATTCAGAGTTCATGGGAACGCTGTGTGTCGGAAAGCTTCTCAAAAGTTATTGTTTCTCTATGGGTGAGAACATCGTATCAGACAGGCTCGCAAAGAATTGGTCTACAAAATCAGGTGATAGTTCAACCAAATTAGATAGCGCTGTAACTTGGCAGGTGTGAGAATGATTGCTGTCATCGAAGGCAGGACCAGCAATGCTCACAGAACGTTGTACCTGGATGATGTTGCTTTTGTCACTCGCTCCACTGTTACCACTTGGCTGTAGTACAGGAGTCTCCACGAATGCCGTCATCAGGATTGGTAGCCGCTGGGGACAACACAATGCGTGAGCCGTTATTGGACTTAGCAAAGTATCGACGTCCATTGGTACTGCTGATGGAAGTGAAAGACAGATGTCCAACACGCATTCATCGCCGCAAAGCATACACCGTAGCACAGGTAAAATGCAATTTTGCCATATTGGTCTGAATGAAAGGAACCAGGTCATGTTTAGATCTCTCAGCCTGGCCAATCCGAGGACGTTAGTTATCCTGTCCCTGTAGCGCATTGCTAGGATTGTCTCTTCCATTCCCATGGGAGCTATGTCTGAGCCGAGGCTTGCCATAACGTAGCAGGATGGTCAAAAATAGAATCCCTGCGATGAGTCCCAAAAATAGTGGAATGCCGCCAAAGATGGAGTGCACAAAATTAGGAAAGATTCCCAAAATTGCCTGGAAGGGTGTTAGCAGTCCCGTAAAGACTGTCTTAAATATGCCTGGGATGCTTGTAGCACTAGACATGTTAAGGAGTTGGTCGAGCATTTGTACGAAATGCACAGGGCAATTTGTTGATAAAAGGTCATGGACCTCAGTAGCCGTCCTTGCGACTAGAAGATCATACGTCTCTTTAGATGACGTTATAGGCACTGTTGTCTGTAAAAGCACAGATTTCATTTTGCTTAATGTATCAATTCGTATAGAATAGAGATTCAGACGAGGCCAGAGGGGAGTCACTATGTCTGGAGGCCCGCTCGGGAACAATGCTTGCATGCAACATTTGACCATGGACGTTACTTGTACTAGATAACTTTTTCCGGGCGCGAGGCCACAGCACCTGTGATCCGTTCTAAGAATGTAACTCCCGTTTGCGAGTTGCATAAAGAAGGGCTCTATCTGAGTTGCAGGTGTGACTAGCTGGTGGCATGAAAGGTTGTTTGAATTGCCATCACATGCTCCGTGTAAATTAATACCCTGACACAAAAGTATACCGCTTAGTGAGTGTTTACAATTTTCACCACTAAGAAATACATTTTTGTCGCTGTCACTATAGCAAGAATGAGTGTATGGTAATTTCCATTCGGATTTAACATATCCCTTACCCAATTGTTCATATTGGCCAGCAGGTATGTATTCAAGGCACTTTTTAAATCGGAAAGTTGTTATCGGAATTGTGATAATTCCGTGTATTATCCATTCAATGACAGGACTCTCTGACATTGTCAATGGTAATCTCTCGAGTTTCTCGATGCTCAAGATTGTATAGTCTGCTCCTTTCTGTGCCAAACTGATCTGTTTATCAGTAAGGTTAAAAATGGAAAATAATGACGTTGTGTTTATCAGACGCCAAGGCACATAGCCTGAACGAAGATTTTGCAGCGTCCAGCCTAGTTCTATAATAGAGCGTAATTGAGACTGGCCATGTTGTAACATTAGCAAATCTCTGTCTATCACATCAAAGGCAGAGGATACAATATTGTCCAAAGAATATATTCTGGAAGACAGAGTCATTAACCCATTGTCTACCACAGAAAGTGATTTTTCCAAATTAATACGATCAATTTCTCGTATTTTTTCAGCAGTTTCAATTTGCTTTACTTTCCAAGCCTCGTTGTAAGCAGCATAGATGCTGGTCGCTATGAAACGCTTTTGACGCTGTTTGCGTGGTCCAAGAATGAAGTCGCGCAAATCAGCACCATCTTTTAATAAAGACAAGTGTTGCTTAATTTCAGCCAGTGTGGATGTAGTTAGCCATTCTAGGCAGAGTTTCCCTACACTGTATGTGGTTATAATCCCTGGATGTTGTCTCTGGGAGTATCTAGGGTCTAATCTGGTCATTTTTAACCCCTGTGTTTTATTCAGGAATCGATCTTGACAGCTATTTGTGTCTGTAGGCCAGATTAACCATTTTTTCCAATCAGGATGTGTTCTGTTGAAATGTAAAATGTTTGACACGTCTAACTCATTATCTGCAGTTGCATTCTCAGCTATTGGCTTTGGTATAGACGGTGTTTTAAGGTCTTTGTTCTTAGCTAGGCCAAGACAAGATGTTTGGTGTACAGTGTCATTTAAAAATAACATTTGTTCTGGTATCATGCAGGTTCTAAATAGTGCTTCTATGCCTTGCACCTGCCAATCTTTTGTACCCCAAATTGATTTCGTTTCAATATTATTTTTCCAATAATCAAAACCAAATGTCATCATTTTGTCATAAAATGCTTCTGAATATATCAATTTAGAATTTGTCAGCATTGTTTTCATTCCTGTTTTATCTAACAGTTTGTAATAAAACGTTTCTGCATCACTGGTGTTAAACCCTGAAAAATATTTGAATTTCTCAAAAAATGCTTTAGAACTGCTTTTAGGTGGTGTAGAACAATGTTCCCATTGATTATACATAAAAACATTTCTAGGCTGTGCAGATTTATGCAAGTAATGATCCCCATAGTGGGTATAACAGAATAACTGCTCATAACTAGATGAACCTTGTAAATAATCATGATCTGTGAATCTAGCTGACATTACTAAATCAGACATCATGTCATTAATACTGTTAAAGTCCCAATCATCAGAGAATGTACTTGGTGTCACAAAGTCACTTAAGGAAACCTTTAGTTGATGAGGATACTTCAGGATTTCGACCGGACCATAGATCTCATAGTCTGTTTTCTCCCATACTACCCCACCAGGTATTGGAATTGCTGTGACATTTACTGTTGACAGTTCTCTTTTCTTCACGTGGGATGATCTGTGTGGTTTCAGGACTAGGTTGATGTTCTGACTTGCTGTGTCCATTGTAATATATTTTCCTTCAATGAATTTTCCCAAACACAGTACCATGATGAGCCAAAGCAGGAGGAAAAATACACCTAGACCGAACCAGAACTCTAGCCAAGGGGAAATGAGGTAGATTTCCTTCAGTTGATGAAAGAGTTCCGTTGCTTTTTCTTTAAAAGACTTTTTTGTTTCTGGCATCACTTCGGGGTCATTTAAATCTTCAGAGAAGTTGTCGAAGTTGATGAAATAACCAGAGGCAGTTCTGTCAATTGATGGGATTGTTCTTTCAATCTGTCTCTCGGTAGCACTTTCTGATGCCACATCATTGTAGACTGGTGTTGTTTCTTGACGAACTGTTTCAATCTGTGTTTCAAGAGGCACGAGTTCCATGGCATTATTGCATAGTCCTTCATTGTGCACTGCAGGCTGATCGAATGTGATTAGTCTTTCAGTTTGAACCTCTTGGATTGTTGCAAGTTTGGGTATTCTGTTGTTTCTTGGGAGTCCACTGGGCCTACTGTTGATTATAGGCCACATGCTTGTGGTTTTACCAGATCGATAGACACGACTCTGTTCTCCTTTTTACCAGCAAGGGGCGGTAGCACAACTGATCTTGTTCCGGTGACTGCTAAGACAGGTACTGCTTTTCTGTAAGAAGGCCCAAATTCCTTCTTAACCGCGATCTTTTCTCTGACTAGATCCCCAATCTTTGGAATCCAGACAGGCCTTGCTGGGGCTGTTGCGGGTGGTGCCTCGTCAGTGGTACTTGGCTGTTGCTTTAACTTTATGTTGCTTAATGATTTTCTTGTTTCATTCAGTTCCTGTAAAACAGCCAAACGGTCTTTTACTTCAAACTGCTTTGTTTCTGCTTGTACCACTGACATCTGACTATCGAGGTCCTGAACGTTCATTCTAATTCCGAACAATAGTTCGTATGGGCTGAAACCTTTTAGAGAATTTCTTGGCATGTTGTTAAGACTAGTCTGGACACTTATTAAATGTTTGACCCACCCAGCGCCTGAACCTAATACCTTCGCTGTTATAGATTGCTTTATGTCCCGGCTTTTTCTTTCTATCACACTTGTGCGACGGACAAGAATACCGCAACCCAATTCCCATGCTGGCCATGGCCTCCCTATAAGCTCGAGAGCTGAAAGCAGGACCCTGGTCAGAATGGAACGTGGTAATTGCGTATGTGCCGATATGGACTCGCAAATCTTTTATAACCGTTCTAGCGTCAGCCGAGCGATGGTGGCCTCATTTTTTAAGTGCTTTTCATCTTAAACGTTGTACACTGGGACGCGCTTCTCTTCTTTGATTGCGCAGATAGACTGCCTTATGCTGTCTAGAAGGGATCCTGAAACTACACTGGCCTGTTCATTACTGCGATCTCTGTTGCAGTCTTCACAATTTTGAGCAAAACATTGAATATCTATACTCATTCCTGGCCACCAGTACTCTGATTGCAATTCTTTCAGAGAGGCTTTGATTGTTTGGTGTTTCAGACCCAACCCCATGTGTGCTTCCAGTAGGAGGAAGCCCTTCCTGCTCCTGTTTGGAATTACTCTGTCCCCCACTCCAGGGATTCGAGCAAAAGGAACGGAGTTTGCATCGATTATGTATGCATAATTGAGTGGATAGTTTACGGGTAGTGCTGCACAGTCGCCTTTTACGGTCGTTTTTACTGCCAGCATGGTTTCCCCGTCTATGTACTTATCTGTACGCTTTTTTGTGGCTACGGAAGCCGGGTTAGTTGCTTCCGCTTTGGCTGTATTAGCCAATGAATTCCCTGCAACGTGAACGCCATCACGCTGAAGACTCTGTGCGTGAATCACGTGAGTCTTTTGTAGTTCTTTGTGTAAAAGAGCTACCTCGTTCCAGAGCAATTTATGCTTTATTGTGGCACCTGTGTCATCTTTGTAGTCGTTTTCGATCCAACTCTGCAGTTTGTTATTGTAAGAATTGACGCAAAAATGAGAATCGCACACTATAAGTGTGGGGAATTCGCGTTCTGCATTTTCGAGCGCCATCTTTAAAGATCTGATTTCAGTTCTCTGAACCGAACAGTTTCTTACAGATTCAGTTTTTGTTACTTTCGGTCTGAATTTACCGCACAGCCAACGACCTTTAACAATCGCACATGCTGCATTGTAGGATTTACTCTCTACATTAAAATGCTGTACAAAGCTATCTGTATAGATTATACATGCATATTGTGGGAGAGGCAGGATTTCGATTGGCAGAGGATATTCTTCTTCATATTCTAAATCATTCAGTTCTTTGTATTGCGGGGCGAAATAGTATTTCACGTCTTCCGCTCCTAGAGAATCTATGCACTGTATCCATTTTGGATCCAGTGACACTGTAGGCAGGTTTACTGGGCTGAATAGCGCTTCGAAGGCGGATTCCGCTGTAAGGATATTAATCCGTTTGCCGTGTGCTAGTTCTCTTTCATTTGCTAATGCGATTTGCACTGCGTTCACAGTTCTTTCTGTGCGACTGAATGTTCTTTCTGCTTGTGTGTACAAGTGAGATTTTATTGAAATAGGTACCTTTTCTCCCTCATTAGAGGTTAGGTACGTGAATGCGCATCTTCCTGGGATGACTCGGATTACAAGATCACGTGTGTTGTCACGTGTATCTAATTTTGTTTTTGCTAACATGTCTGTTTGCAGTGATCTCAAAATTTCTGTGTGTTTTTGAGTCCAATTGATTTGTTTTAAATCAGGTTTAATTAGTTCGTAGAGAGGTTTAACCCTCTCTGCGTAATTTAGGATGTAAGTTCTTCCGAAATTCAGAAAACCTAGTATGGATTGTAAATTCTTCAGCGTTTTTGGAGCTTGGAGTACAGCGCACTTCTCTAAGAAGTTGTCCGCTAGGCTTTTCCCTTCACTTGATAATTCGTACCCTAAAAATAGTACTGTCAGATGGGCAATTCGGGACTTTTTAAAGTTGAATTTGTAACCCTCTGCTGCGAACCCAAGTATAATGGTGTTCACTCTTTTCAAGTGAGTATCCAAGTCGTCGTCTGTGAGATAAATATCATCTACGTAAGATAATGCTTCATCATCATAGATTTGTAGTAACTCTGTTACCCTAGCTGAGAATAGTCCTGGGCTGTTCTTGAACCCCTGTGGGAGTCGACAGAATTTTTTCTGTGACCCAAATGCGGAGAAAGCGGTCAAGTATCTGCTTTCTGGTGCAATGTTTTGACAAAAGAAACCATTAGAAATGTCTAATGTCGTTTTATATTTTTTCCTAACTATGTTATTCATTAGGGCTGCACTATGCGAGTTTTGTACTGCAAAAGTTTTGCAACATGTATTAAGGTGTCTGTAGTCCAAAACTAGACGATATGAATTGTCTGGCTTGGAGACAGGAAACAAAGGATTGTTCATTTGAGAGGTGCATGTTTCAATCACCCCCTGGTACTCAAGTTGATCTAAGATCTCCCTGACTTGTTTTTTAGCTTCTTGCTTTATGGGATACTGCAGTTGGGCAGTTGGTTCACTTTTTAATTGGATTTTGTGAGGCGGTGAATCCTCATCCCATCCTACATGATTTTTATACAATGCAGGTGCCTGGGCTACTGCCCATTTCCTTGCATATGTGTATTTTTTATGAATCGGAATGTGATTCGAGAAGGCAGGCATAATCACTTCTTCGCCACGAGGGCACTCCCTGACAAACTCCGGGGGCCAATCTTTTTCAGCTAACAGAATATCATAGCCTTTTGAAAGCTTATCCCAAAACAGACCCTTAATTTTCCTAGTCTTATCACCCTCTATACGCAATGTTATTTCGTATATTTTATGGGGCTCGCTAAGCCTGGCGTCGGCAGTTTCAACCTGAATGTATTCATTCGTGTCCACTGTCTCCAGATGACTCATCAAGTTCTTGCGCGCTATACTGATTTCTGCTGCACTGTCCAACATTGTCAATGCCCACTCCCCGTTTTTCAACTGTGTCCTCAGTATTCTCGGCATGGTTGATTACACTAATACTGGCTACCTTCTTTTTCTGAAATTGAGATTTCTTATTTTGAGCAGGTTCCTTGTCTTTGGACTTGGTGTGCTCTCCTGGGTCTGACCATCCTCTTCTTTCCGAATTCTGTGGAAAAGATCGAGAGGGACGTGTATCAATACTTTGATATCTATCAGGTCTTTTTATATTATCCCTATTTCTAAGGTTATATCTTTTCTCAGAGGGCTCCCGTTGGGGAGACTGGCGTTCTCGAGTCGGAGTTCTTTCCCTCCGTCGAGGAGACCTTCCTCTGGACTGGAAAACTTTTTCCTTGGGAGTGGATTGTTTATTTCCATCCCAGCTCTTTTTAGGAGTGTTTGAATTATTTTTAATAAATAATTTTTCTGGATTTTCGAGCAGTTGGGGCTTAACTGGTTTCCCACCCAAGCTGTCTCTACCTAATTCTTCATAGCATTTTTCTATGATTTTTGCAAGCTCAACAGGATCTTTTATATCTGTTTCCCTCAACTTCTGGCGAATCGCCACAGATGCTGCTTCTCCCTTTACATTGGCTAATAATATAGCCGTGACCTGCTTGAAGTCTTTCAGTAATTTCATACCTAGATTTAAAGCTGGTTCTGGACCGAATTCATTTTGAATCTGTTTTAGCACGTCTGGTATTACCGCCATAGACGGAACACCGTGTGTTTTTGTGTAAATGGAAGCAAAGACTGTACCCCAAGTGTCGCAGTCCTCCACGTGTGGTGCGATTCCCATAGGAAGGCAGATGGTCAAGATTCTGTGTTTCTCAATAGGGGTAGTATCAGGAAATACTGCCTCTATTTGAGTGATTTTCTGGGCTAACCAGAAAGGAATTTGTTCCCGTTTTACGGGTGTTTTACCAAGACATGACTGTATGTTCTGTGGTGTAATTTTATTTGTGTTCCCCTGATGAGGGGTCAGCTGTGGAGTATTAACAGCTGGCTGGACTGTTGCAGTCCGTATTACATATTGGACTAATTGCCTATGTATTTTTATTAATGTGTTTAGCTGTGTTAACAGCTCTTCTCTAGACATTTTTGCAATGTCAGGATGTGGTGTGTAGCTGGCTAGAACCGGCCACGTGGCTCCTGGTCTACCTAGTGGACCGAGCCTGGTTATGTGATCATTGTGTTTTAGGGCGCCATTAAACCAGAGCAGGTGCTCTTGAAATTTAAGTGGGATTTCAACCTCCTCGAAAGGAGCGTACTCTCCCGGAGGTTCCTCTATTTTGTAATAGTGAAACTCTTGTGTTATAGCGTTTACCGCTGGAAAGTTTATCCATGAATAGAATACCTCTGTCTGCCGATACTCGTGAGCCTCTATCACGAAAATTACTGTACCACCTTGAGGTGTCAGTCCGTGTTCTATAAGTTTTAAAGTTATAGATCTTCTTAACTGGACCGGGATGATAATAGCACCCGGGTCTGTTTCTAGGAGACTCGTGTCTTCCTCCATTAGCTGGGATGCCAGTCTAACTGCTTCCCTTTTTTCTTCACTGTCTGTCATTTCTTTAGAAATGCAGGCTTTGCAGAGTAGGTCTCCAAGGAGACAAAGATTAGATGCACAATATTTTGGAACACTGTATCCTTCAACGTTGAATAAACCAGAGCTTTACATAGGAATCTCTTCCTACTAAGGTCGGGCGGATTTTAACCTTTCACCCACTCCAGACGTCTATTGGAGTATTTACGGGAGAAAGGGGTGTGAAATATGCACGACTGAGTTACTCTACAAGTCTTGCGTTAGTTTATCGCCTTACCAAACGTTAGGGCGCCATGTAGTGTAGTTCCTAGTTTCCCACTAGGCCCTGCGCATTGGAATAACATAAACAGTAGTATCGACGTGGAACTGCTTATATTCCAGGCCTCCACTGACTATGCTAAACTTAATTGGGTTGTGTTACCAACTAGCTCAGAGGTCACTGGAAACTTTCTTCTCTGCATAGGAAGTGATCAGCTTCCTTGGCACAGACAAGAAGGGATTCAGCTTTCCAACAACCGTGCAACATGACAACTTTGCTCCTCAGATCAAGAGTCGATCTCTAGGGTCGTGTGAAACAATAGACATAGATTTCACTCAGTCAGTCTAGTGCAGTTTACTTTCACAGTATGTAGAGAATAGAGAGACGGGCGTTTATCAATAAAGGGTTAACATTTATTGAACAGTCTTTCTTCTCATACAAGAGAAATGTATTGCCACAATTGCAATAACTGTTATTATAAAAAGTACGTACAGTAAGATAAGAATAGCGAAATAGAACTGTAAAAACATTGATATGGTTTCTTAGCCATACAATGGTTTAAAAGTAATAAAACATATATACAGTCATATATACATTAGGCTAACATACTCAACTGGTGCTTCTAACTAAGCCTACCCCAGTGTGCCTGACCTAAGCCTAACACGTGAGAAGGGGAGTAAGTAAGTAGCTTAAGTTAAGTTGGTTTTGCCAAGGTTTGTTTCAAGAATTCTCGTCTAAGGGTTTAGTCAACACCATACCTCTGAATAGAATGATGGAGGATTGGTATCTCCTTCAGGGGTCTCTCTCGATATCCCAGTCACCTGCGAGGGTAAACTGGAAGCGCCGGGACTGGATTTCTCTGCACGAGAAATGCAGCGGCTTCTCTCAGCGCGTCGAGGAAGGAGGGGGGACAGCGTCCGCGGGCAGCTGGGCTGGATGTCTTCGCAGAGGACGGCTGCACGGCTCCTCAAGCGTACTGCACCATAGGTCGCGCTGTAGCGGCGATAATGGTAATCAGTAGCTTCACCACCACAGGATAGCAGGCTGCAGCGACAGAGTGCTAGTTGTTACCAACACGGGGTCATGCAGGCAGCTGGCATCAGCAACATGTTCGCTCATTGCTTAAGGCAACGTTGGTAATATTTATACCTGACAGGTGCCGGGTTTGACGCAAGTTTGCTGGACATAAGACGTCAATTAAAGATGTCACTAGGAAGTGATAGCTATCAGTTGCTCATTAGAGTTCCATTACTAATCAAAACATAGCAAGCGGGGATTTCCAAGTTTGCTGAGTTTTTATCTTGTTGAAGAACTCGGAGTGTTATCTAGGAATATCAGATAGTGACTGCTGCTCTGTCATTGCACTAATTGGTCGCAAAGGAAGTAGCAGAGAACTATGCTGGAATGTGGCTCTGTGGCTCTGCTCGTGTGAGGCCAGAGATGACTTTTCAGAAAATCGTACTTGAACGGTTATGCCAATATAGGGAAAAAGGGGCTTTATAGCCGAATAGGGGCATAAGGTCACAGTATCGATCAGGAACCTAGATAAGCACATGACAATGTTAAAAGCAATCCCAATAATAACTTCAACGTGACCTTTGTGCTTTTGATCCAAGACTACCAGACAGCGCTAAAGACATCGTGGGGATATTCAGGAAGCATCAGTGGGAATACATTCCACCCATTCTTTACCATTGGATTTGTGGTTTGTAATTCACATCCGTCCCTCCTGCTGCCCAAATTCTTGTTTACTGTATTCTTCCACAAACAAGCTTTCTGTAAAAAGGCCTTTAAATCTTGTTTTTATCTTGTCACATTTGCAGTGCATTCAAAGACAGAGGTCAAATGTCAAGCTCTCTCTTTGAGGAAGCTTGGTGTTTACTTTTCTTCCTATGACTTCAAAATGAGAGACTTTGACTATGACTATGACCTATGACTTTGCAAATGCCCCGGTTACTTACCGGTAATCTTCATTACTCCGAGTATAGTCTTCCTCGCCACATGAGTTACATAGTGAGCTTTAGCTCCACAACAGAACCCTCCAAAGCAAAAAGAAACCACCTCCCACCCCCTCCCAACATGGCCGACCAGTCCCACCTGACCTCTATAAGAGGCGGGCCGGCCCAACCAATCAGCCTGATCTACCAAGCAAACAATGAAGCCGATAGCCAGACAGGGAGGGGGGGAGGGAACTCATGTGGCGAGGAAGACTATACTCGGAGTAATGAAGATTACCGGTAAGTAACCGGGGCATTACCTCCTCGTTAGTCTTCCTCGCCCCCTGAGTTACATAGTGAGCAAATACCCAAGCCAACAAGGCTTCATTGACCACCATAACAACAACACCACACGGTGATGCAGAGAAACCAACACAAGGTTGAAGTATAACAACTGAAAAGAGAACAGGGATCACAGGAAACCTGAAATCAAGACCTCCAGGAAAAGAAGGCCAACCAGGAGTCGCAGCTCCAGCACTCAGAATGGCCCCAGCGAAGTCCCCCCGGGACTGCTAGAGACCCACGTACCAGGCGGGGGACGGCCACGCCCAAGCCAGATAAAACTCCACAGAGGAGACACCCACTAAGGGGGCCCAGGGAACAGAGCCACACCTCGCGGACCAACCCTGGGCCCCCGCCGGATCCACCGAACCCAGCGAAGCGTAGGGAAGGATGCCAGTCTGTGTAAGCCCGCGAACCAAGGAGGAACGAGGGCTAGCGGACCGAACGAACCGGGCCCAAAAGGCATAACACAGGTCATCCCACCGGGAAAGGAAAAACGTGCGGCTAAGAGAAGCCAAAACAGCACGCCGAACAACCAGCACGGACAAGGGAGGAACCACGTTGGCCGGGAAAAGCGGTAAAGATACCACCTGAGTCCGAGGCCCCAGGGAAGGGACCCCGGGAAGGACACGGGGGACATGCCGGAGGAACAACCCCGTCCGGCAAAACCCGCAAGAAGGGCGGGGAGCGGAGGAACGACCCCCGCACGCCCATCCGCCCAGCAGACACCATCGCCACCAGGGAAACCACCTGAAAGGCGAGGAACCGCAAAGCCACCGAGGGCCGGGGCCCAAAAGGGCGGACCCCGAAGAGCTCGTAGAACGAGAGAGAAAACTCCTGTGGAACGCCTCACGAATTTGCGAGTCACCTCCGCGCAGGGGCCCTGCAAATCTCCTCAGTAACGTTCCAATATTAGTATATGTGCAGCCGAAGCGAGCACCCAAGGGGGAGACCGGCAGCGCGCCCGTGGGCGAAGGATAAATAACATCGGAGCCAAGCGAGCCACCAAGGAAACCAGGCCGTCGAACACCGGACTGTGGAAGGCCCGCAAGGCCGCCCACCGGTCCCACAGGAAAGAAGTGGCCACGTTCCAGGAACACCCCTCAGACCGGAAAACCAAGACCCGCAAGGGGACCACGGAGGCGGGGACAGCACCAAGCCGACCGCGCCAACGCGAGAAGGGCGCCCAGCGCCGGGCACAGGCAGAGCACGTGGAAGACCTGCGGGAACCCCGTAGCAAGCCACAACCCCGAGCATCCGCACAAGAACCGGGCCTGCCGAAGGAGGCAGGCCAGCCGACAAGAGCCGGCACAACACCGATGCCGAGAGCGGGGGATCCAACCATGGTATGGGAAGATCCGGGATCGGCCAGGAGGCTCGAACCGTCAGCTCGCCATAGGAGAGGGTACCCGGGGCGGCGGACCCCGCCGGGAACCAAAAACAGGAACGCACCACGACTTGCGTGGCAACCACGCGCGGGTGCCAGGCACCACACCACTGCAACGTTCCAAAATAAGGCCATGCGCTGCTGAGCCGAGCGCCCATGAGCACCCCGGCCCTGCCCAAGCGCATCCTGCCGAGGACCCGCGATCTCAGAGGGCACGGGGGAGACACGTACAGCAGACCGAAAGGCCACGCGAAAGACAGGTAATAGGGACCCGGAAGGAGGAGCAGAACCCGGGCCAGAGGGCCGAGCCCCCCTCCGTGAACAGAGACCTCGGAGGCAGACCGCGCCGAGGCCCCAGGCGTCGAAACACCACCGGGGCAGGGCGTGACCATGCCACGAAGGCCAGACCCGACTCCGTCGGACCCCGGGGGAAGACAGCCCGAAGGGCCAGGACCGGTGACACCCCCACCAGGGCGCCCAACCCGACCAAGACCCGGGGACCCAAGCACCGGCAAATGGAATGCCACACGAAAACGTGCAGGGGCCACCAGGAAGACATCCAGCAACCCCCGAAGCACGAGGTGCTGAGCGGCCGCAGGAGAACCCACGACCTCCAAACGACCCGGCGCCAAAGGACGCCCCCCCCCTGAAAGAACCAGAGGGAAGTACCGGGACCAGGCACACGCCCCCCCGAAGGAGGACAAGCCCGAGACGAGGACCGAAGGGACCACCGTACATAGGCCAGGAAGCCGACGGATGAGAGACACCGCCAGATGTGAAGCCTCATTCCCATGGGGGGGGGACAAAAACGAGGCCGTGAGGAAGCACACGCCAGACAGGGAACCCCAAGACCCACACCCGGCGAATAAGATCCACCAGGCGGGCCAGGAGCACAGCTCCCCCCCCCGTTCGGGCCCGAAGGCAAGCCCAATGGAAGCACCCGCAACCGAGAGCGGGGACCCCCACACGCAGGCCGGCCCCACAGGCCAATCCAAGGTCCCAGAAAAACCTACAGGAGAGACAATGGAAGGAGTGGGGACGCCAACCCGTCGAGACGGTGGGTACCAAATGGAAATCCAGTGAATGCAAAGCGCTCAGCCACCCGAAGGCATACCTGCACTGGGTGCCTTCGGGAAGATTCAGCAAGCTATTGCCCAGAGTCAACTGGTGCAGGGCCAACCTGCCTCCGGTGCCGGGGATTGAATCACTACCCCCGCGGAAATTCCGCAAGACCGGACAGCAAGCCCGGAGAGCCCAAGAACCGGGACAGCCACGTCCCAGGACGGTACGCAGCGGAGGCAACCGCCCCTCCCTCCCCCCCAGGGGACCCCCTGGAGCGAGAGGGCCGAAAAGTCAGTCCCTAAGGGTGAGACCGGGAGCGGCCGAACCAGCACGAGACCGGTTATCGCCGAAACTCGGGCCCGGACCCGCCGCAGGACCCCACCCATGCAAGGGCGGGACGTCCTCACCTGAACTGCGCAGGGGCCAAGCCGGACATCACATTAGCGCAACCCGATGCCCCCCCCCCCGCAAGGGCACAAGGCGTAAGCACGAAGGTCGCTGTTACATAACATAACATATGTACTTGTAAGATGCCCATTCACCCCTACGGGAATCCCGGCGCTGAATAACAGCTGACAGGAGTCACCCAATGCAATGGAAATAATCTCATCGAACATCGAAGGACGAAAGGCCGAGTGGACCAGCCGGTATTTGAACCTGTGAACACGAGGTCAAACACCCGCCCCTGCAGTAGACGTTTACAGAAAATATTGCGAAATCTCAAATCTCACCATTCCAGCAGCCTTAATCCACCGAGTCACTAGCCCCGGTAGTCCCAACCCGGCTAACTCCCCTAGGCTCAAGGAGGAGTCCAGGCAACCAAAGCCCCGTGGGGCCGCCGCGGAGAGAAAAAAACCAGCAATGCCCAGAGGCAACAACTGATCCCCGGGAATACGAGTCCAAGACCCGCCGAGGCGGGGAAACGAACCCAGGGCCTGGGCCAGACCTCAGTACCAGGGTCTGATTCGCTAACCCAAGGGCCACCTCACTCCACAGTTGCAGAATGGGACCTAATTAAAAGCATGAACTTGCTCTGCCTGGATCCGACCCAGCCCATGTGGAGCACATATCGTCACACCAAGAGTCTCAGAACCGCGCCCCCACGGAGCGCGCGTTAATCCTGTGAACGAGACAAGTCACAGGCCGTACGGCCGCACGCAGAAGGAATAAATCACTACCCCTTCTCCTAGTGACGTATGCCTGCATCCAGGAAATACAGGGCCGACACAAACAATATTAAAACAGCCAGCAGCAGTTTACTGCCCGGTCGCGAACCAGGGACCCATCGCGTGTAAGGCAAACATTATAACCACTACACATAATCTACAATTTCCACCTGGGAAACCACTACCGCATAGGTAGGATACGACCCCTGTCCTGTGAGGGCCGCCCGAATTGAGCAACAGCTCCTTTCAATAACAAGGGCCACCGGACCCGCCAAGCAGGGGACAGACGCGCCGCCTACAGACCCAGCACGCCGCCTTCACCGCTGTTCAGTCGCACCTGGAGGCAACCAAAACTCCGCCCCCTAGAGGCGGGAGGCGTCCGGGGCCAATCACAGCGCGGCAAACCGCCGCGGCCCGTAGGGCAGCCACACTCCACGAAGGGAGGCAGAGGCGAGACACGGCAGCGACCCGCGTCCCAGGCCTGCAGGATGGGAGCACCCGGCCCAGACAGCAGAGCCCCCGAGGACCCGCCGAAAAAACGAAGGTAGGACCGAGTCTGCCCCTTGTGCACCAGCGGGACTCCCAGACCAGAGGCCGGACAAGCGGCCTCAATACATGCGCCCCTAGCACTTTAGACCACTCGGCCAGCCTGCCGGCCGCTGCAGAAGCGCCGCCGATCGAGGCCAGGATCCAGTTCAAGTTACCTGCGCACAGGCTCGTCTCAACCCCTTTGTGCGTTAATTGCGGCACCGGGAGATGGCAGAAATTCAAACGTAGGTAGTGCAACAGCGCCATCTGCTGACCTGAGTCAGCGCCCCACTCCACCATACTAATGGGAATGGCGGCAATCAGTAACAGACAGAGAACTCACGCATTAGAAGTGATCTGTCTCTGTGGGGCAGCTCAAATGTAAGCACTCACATCTCGTGGCCTTTAGCAGAGCGCAATTCCAGGCGGCCCAAAGCCAGGCCTGAGGTACTTAAAGACATGGCGCAAACTCCTGATTATGCAGAAAACGGGAACCCGAGTCTCACACCGGACTCGTGGGTCCCCGGCTACAGCGGACATCCTAGGCGTAGAGTCACCGCCCCTGACCCCTACCTACACGGTAGTGACCAGGCGGAAACAGCACAAGAATAGCCAGGAATACAAGAAACACCTCCCTGAGGGGTGTGACAACCACCCGCATGCAACAACATACAGGAGAATGCGCCGGGCCCAAAACGCCCACTAATGGCTAGGGCCCCCCAATAACGACCGGGGGAGCCACAGGAATGTACAGCCACTCCACACCCCCGGCCGCCCCCCCCCCCCCCCCCCCCCCCCTGTAGACCCATGGCACGCTACAGCAGCACCTAACCGGCCCCACAGGACCGGGGGAAGGAAGAGGGGGGGGGGGAATTTTTAGGCATAAGGCACCAGAGACCGCTAGAGCAGGTCCACACCCTAAAACCCCAGGGCCAGCTCACGCCGGCCCATCTTACCTGAACAGTGCTCTGGAGAGAATCGTGCAGAACAAAAAAAACAGGCTGATTGGTTGGGCCGGCCCGCCTCTTATAGAGGTCAGGTGGGACTGGTCGGCCATGTTGGGAGGGGGTGGGAGGTGGTTTCTTTTTGCTTTGGAGGGTTCTGTTGTGGAGCTAAAGCTCACTATGTAACTCATGTGGCGAGGAAGACTAACGAGGAGGTAATGACTTTTAGCAGTGCCTCACACCATCAGTCGAAAAAGAAATATCCTACTGCATTTTGCCGGGTTACAAAGATTGACACGTAGCTACTGAGGCCTACCCTTTGAATTTCAATCAAATGTGGTGGATATGATTGATGAAAATAGAATGCCGGGAATGGAGAGTTATTACTGTGCCATCAATAAGCTCCTTAGGTGCTGCACCTAAAAATGCTGATATTAAATTTTTTTGTTGAACGCCGGGAAAGGGGACGATTAGTCTGATCAGAAGCTACAAATGGTTGCTCTCTGTTGCAGGGAATCCCAGCCCACAATCAGAGCCTGAGAAGTCTCTCCCCAGTGTGAGGATGTTATTTTTGAAACGTAGTTTGGCCTCGCCGCCGGTATTTGATTATTTTCCTCAAGATACCACTAGCCAAGTGCCCAATAATTTCCAAATCAGCCTACGGGCTTGCCGTCTTTCACGGTATTGGGTGTAAATGCCTGAGATGTCCTGATGGTTTTCTGCTTCAATATGGCCACCACGCAGGCAGCATCGAGGGTGCTAGCCTTGCAAGGCATGAAGGTAATTTTTCAGCCCTCACACACCTTCTTCACAGCAGGCACCAGGTGTGTGTGGTGGGGATCTCCCCGCTCTCAGGTGTGTTATTCATTTATTAATTCAGTGTTTTATATAGCGCAAACATGACCCAACTGGGTATCAGAGTGCTTCACAATTCTATAGCATTGTACTTCTGACATTTGGTTTGTTTAGTCCTTTAAACAAACTACCAAGTACATATATTCAATTTTAAGCGGAAAGCATTTCTACTTTACAAATAATACATGTCCTAAACATTACTAGAGATCAGCTTGCATTACAATAGTATGTGTCCTGAATATTACAACAATTGTTTTTTAGAAATACATGTACTAAGAATACCTCATATCATTTTGTACAGTGGATTGTACGTTGCAAACAGACTGGTTACAGTATTTATAGCTATTATCCTATACTGCTTTTGGCCCAGAAACGATGTACAGATGTGGCAGGGTCGCGTCATGATGCTGCTGGTGAGAGCTGCCAGAAGATGCTTCAATGGCACGGCCCTCTGTACATGCCAATGTCCCCTCCACCTCAAGCCGTCCTTCCAGTACCTTAGGGGCCAACTTTACAGTCGACAGTGAAGTTTCTGGTCGGCAGCAGTAGACATGAGCACTTTAGTTGAAACGGCTGCTACCATTATGCGAAGGGGAAGTGGTGAAGGCAAGAAAATGAAGTCATTTGCTTTTATAAATAACAAGCAAGGAGAGGCAAGCAGCGATGAGTGAGACGGTGAGGAACTGGCTCCCTTACTTTGAAGTCAGAGAAAGAACAGGCCGTTTAGGGGAAACATCATCTGACATTTGATCTAGGTCTGTGAATGAACAGCAAATGTGACGAGATATGAACAAGAATTACAGCCGTTTACAAAAAAGCTTGGAGTGAGTGAAAAAAGTGCGCATATGAAGTGCTCTTAGACAAAGAAAAAAGAAAAAGTGCCTAAAGCAGTTGATAATATGGGACCATTGCAAGGATACAAGTAACGGGACGGTGCCCCGTGGGAGGGAACAATCTACGAAAAGGAGGGACAAGTAGGAAAGATTAGCCATTTGGAAGGCAGGCTGTTTAAAGGTGATTCGAAGAAATAAATAAAAAGCGGTGGGTGGGCAGTAAACCCACAAAGTTAAGCGCTGTTGCGGCAAGACCTAAATAAAAGAACTGTGCTGATGTTTTCAGAATATATCAGAATTAGTACAAATGAAGCACATTTGTTTTGTATTACTGAAGTGTGGAGAAAAATATTTGAATAAGATTGAAACACATTATACACTAGGGGGTGACATTTGCAAACATTATCATTTATGCGCAGTAAAACCATATTTCGGTGTAAATGTAATGATCATTTCAATTGAAAATGTGTTTTCTGTAATGGCAGTGCGCTACCACACCAAGTATACTCCACACTACGCCACTCAACTCCACACCACTCCACTCCAATCTATGCCACTCACCCCATGAAACAACACTCCACACCCCTCTACTCCACACCACTTACCCCACACCAATCCACCCCACTCCACTCCAATCTATGCCACTCACTCCATGAATCAACACTCCACACCCCTCTACTCCACACCACTTACCCCACACCAATCCACCCCACCCCTCTCCAATCTATCCATTCCCAATGTACCCACTGCTATCTACCCCACTCTAACTCAATCTACCCCATCTCACTCCAATCTACCGCACTCCACTCGGATTTAACCCACTCTGCTCCAATATACCCCAACTGTAATCTACTCCAATCTAACTGACTTCACCCCACTTTGCCTCACTCTACTTCAGTCCAATTTACCCAACTCCATTTAAATTTACCCCACTGCAATCTATCAAACTCATCCACACTCCTACCACAATCTACCCACTCCAAACTACCACCATCTACCATAATCTACTGCACTCCACTGTAATCTACCCCACTCCACCCAATCTATCCCTCTCCACTCCATCCAAACCACCCCACTCAATCCACCCAATCTACCCCATTCCACTACACCCTAATCTACCCCACAACACTCCACTCCAATCTATCCAATTCCACACCACCCCACTCTACCCAAACCTACTTCATTCCAGTCGAATCTAATCCACTCCACCCTACTCCAATCTACACTATCCCACTCCACCCCTAACTTACATATCTCAATCTACCTCATCCAATCTTCACCACTCAAATCTACTCCAATCAATTCCACCACACTTTACCCCACCCAACCCAATCTACCCTACACCACTCTATATAACTCCACTCCATTCTACTCCAGTCAAATGTACCGCAATCCAAACTACCCCAATATACTGCACTCTAATCTACTCCACTCCAGTCTTCCCCACTCTACTCCAATCTACCTCATTCCACCCCACTCTTTCCAAATCTATCCCACTCCAATCCACCCCAATCGATCCTACTCCACCTCAATCTACTCCAATCCACCAAAATCGACTCCAATCCAATCTACCCGAGTTGATTACAATCTACCCCATTCCACTCTACCCCAATTTATCCCCCTTCTATCTACCCCAATCGACCTCGTGCCACTAACTTTTAGCCATGTCGAACAGCAGTCACACTGGGGTACATAATGGCTAAAACTCGTTACCAAAGCCAATAGCTTTCGGATAGGAGACACCTATTTGCTTTGCCATTGCTTGTTTTCAGTGTTGTTTTCTTTCATCATATACACACGCAACAGTTCCCTGCAGCCAACTCCAAGCAGGCACAGGTGTTCAACGGTGCCTGGGCACAGCAGGGGATTCCCTGAAGGGCCTGGCTTATGTTTTTGTATTTTTATTTTTAAGGGTTCCCAGACACTTTCTTGGAGTTCTCGGACCCTTGCAAACTTGTGTATCCTTATTGGACATATATAGGGTTTCAGACCGAGCAGCAGGTCTCCGATCATCACAAATGTCCACCAGGGTACAAGGCCAATTACTGTGCCTGCGCAGACACCTGTCCAAAATCCAAACTCCGTCTCAAAATCAGCAATTTCTTTCTACATTTTAACATTAGGCAGCCCCTGTGCCAGGGAGAGACAGGATGGCACTACAGCTCTTTATGGCTTCTTTAGTATTTTTACAGGATGCGGGGAACAAGTCTCTTCATCATTTAATGGTTCGAGATGTAGCCAGCCAATCAGGGAGCTTCAGGTCCGCAGACCCAACTTTGGGTTTACGTATCCCAAATGGATGGGCGAAAAAGCTCTCTCATCCAATCGGGTCCAATAGATTTTTACATTTGGGTCAGCGAGTTCAGATGCACGGACCATTCATGGGCTAAAGGTCCAGCTAGCTCTTTCTTAAATGACTAGTGGCTTAATTTGAGGACCACAAAAAACACTGCATGAAACTAGCCATGCCAATCACAAATAGTTTTGTGCAGATTCATTGAACTGTGCCAAAGTTATTATATGTGTATATATATAATTATATCACATGGGATTCTGTAATCCCTGTATAAATGGCAGTCTCTAATTTCTTTATAATCAGGAATTTGTGATGCACAAAGTCAGTGATTATGAAGAAGAGACGCCAGAACTCGGCTTTTATACGTTATTACAGTCGCGTTCTGAGGGCACAATGCCTGCTGCCAGCGCCAGCAGCTGATGTGAAAGATAGGTCAAGTCACGAAGCATAATTGAAGCAGCTGTTTAAAGCAACAAACAGTACTTTTCTTTCTTCTGCTGTATGTTACTAGTTTACTATGAGAAGCAGAGGGAATATGTTTATTAGTTTCCTTAGATAAAGGAAGGGTGGAATCTTTCTGCATGTTTCTACACGTTCCGAGCTACTGCAGCTTTTTTTTCAATGGGCTTTTATTGAACTGTTTCTAACATCTTTTTGCAACAAATATCTAACAGTTTTAAGCTCATTCTTCATGTTTGCAAACATGTTAGCTGCTGCATATGTAGGAGCTACGCACCAAGGTTTGTGGGAACGGTGATGGTATGACCATGTATTATACGGGATAAGGTACCACCTGGTGCATATAATAAGATTATTGCAAGTCACCTCAGAGTTCCAAAACCTTTGTTTATCTGTCTATCATGAGGTGGTGTGCACTCCTGGAGAACCCTGCAGTGACAACAACATCCCTGGTCAGCCCTGCTGTTGGGGCCCAATACAGACTAGGATTTTTATATCAGGAACAGGAGGCGACTGTGTCTAACCCAATGTAACTGTGCAACTAGAAACACAGTTCCCTCTCTAGATCTCTAGACTGCACATGTCTGCTATTCTCAATGAACACCACATCACTTGCATCCGACTATTAAGTGCGATTCTGGCCAGTAATTCCTCCCATGAATAGCGCTATTTCCAGTTCCTCAGCCTGGAATGGCGACGAACAAGGAAGGACGGGAGCTACTGGCCTATTTGTCTCATGCAAAGTCCCATAACCAGGCCTGTTTCTGCACAGGAAGGATGCAGTCCTGTGTGGAACCAGAGGAGGAGAATGCAGGGAAACATCTGCACCCTGTGTACTCGTACTTTGGGGGTCAGTATCGCTCAGTGGGTTCCATCCAAACCATAATCCTCCACTCCGTCATGGGGACACCGCTCTGAAAGGAGGCTCTTCAACAATTTTGGTGGCAGCTTATTATGGTCTGCGCATTTACTGTTCTTTGGATACCAGAAATTTTATACTAATCTTTGGAACTTCTTGGACGAATTGTGTCTTTTAAGTATAAACCCTTGACGTGGCTAAAATATTATCCGGATATCGAAAGTTTGACATAGGCATCTGTACTGTTTGGATCAAACGATTCCATTGACGTCATTTTCGTCGCTTCAAGTTCTGACCAACACCCTTGCCCTGACGAAGCTCCCATGGTTGGGGAGCGAAACGCGTTGGCTGTCCTATAAATGAGAAAATAAAAGAATTTATTTTTTGATACTACATGGTCCTGGCTACTTCATCTTTGGTGCTGCCTCTGTTCTGTTTCTTAAGTCTTTGTCTGGATTTCCAGTAGGACCAAACCGCAGCAGGTCCTGGAGGTTATCAGCACAACATCAAATTGGATATTAGAGGGACATCGGAAAATAGAGGTGCTGGCTGCAAGATCCGCTGTGGAACTTTTTTCTTTGGATTAAAATCAACATACTGTTGCAAAGAGGTGCTCACTGCTTGATAAGAGACGCTTCTCCCCGCGTGCTGATCACTCCGCCTGCCTGACCGAGATCCCGGACACCCCCTACAGCGCCTAGAACTCAGAGCGCTTCGACATCATAGCGCCTGGTATCGTTGCGATTTAACTTTATTTTGTTTGACTCCTGCACGTTGGCCCTGCATTGCGCTATTCACTAAGCACAGGAATTGTATTTACTTTGATTTGGTGTGCTATTTGAGCTCCGCTCTCAGCCCGAAGGTGCCCCTGCTCCGATCACGCTACCTCTCTGCCATTTTGTTTGTGTTTACTTGTTGCCCATTGTCTCGTCCCCGCTCCCGCCTCCCAGCGGCCCCTCCCACACACGAGTTTTGATTCTGAGCCCGTCCTCCTTCCCTCTGTGACCGTCTGGACTTGCTCCATATCGGTCGCTCCAACAGCTCACTGCTTGATAAGAGACGCTTCTCCCCGCGTGCTGACCACTCCGCCTGCCTGACCGAGATCCCGGACACCCCCTACAGCCCCTAGAACTCAGAGCGCTTCGACATCATAGCGCCTGGTATCGTTGCGATTTAACTTTATTTTGTTTGACTCCTGCACGTTGGCCCTGCATTGCGCTATTCACTAAGCACAGGAATTGTATTTACTTTGATTTGGTGTGCTATTTGAGCTCCGCTCTCAGCCCGAAGGTGTCCCTGCTCCGATCACGCTACCTCTCTGCCATTTTGTTTGTGTTTACTTGTTGCCCATTGTCTCGTCCCCGCTCCCGCCTCCCAGCGGCCCCTCCCACACACGAGTTTTGATTCTGAGCCCCGTCCTCCTTCCCCCTGTGACTGTCTGGACTTGCTCCATATCGGTCGCTCCCACAGCTCACTGCTTGATAAGAGACGCTTCTCCCCGCGTGCTGACCACTCTGCCTGCCTGACCGAGATCCCGGACACCCCCTACAGCGCCTAGAACTCAGAGCGCTTCGACATCATAGCGCCTGGTATCGTTGCGATTTAACTTTATTTTGTTTGACTCCTGCACGTTGGCCCTGCATTGCGCTATTCACTAAGCACAGAAATAGTATTTACTTTGATTTGGTGTGCTATTTGAGCTCCGCTCTCAGCCCGAAGGTGCCCCTGCTCCGATCACGCTACCTCTCTGCCATTTTGTTTGTGTTTACTTGTTGCCCATTGTCTCGTCCTCGCTCCCGCCTCCCAGCGGCCCCTCCCACGCTCCTCCCCCCTCCACTATCCACTTATGACAGATGCATTTACGCGCAGCGGTCACGCGCAGCGGACGCGCCTCAGTCGCGCCGAAGGTGCGCCAAAGGTAAGCCCGTCTACGCCCGTCCGCGCCTGATACGCGCCCAGCGCCAGACCCCCTGGCCCCCGCCCCACCCACCCCACCCGCATTACATTCGACGCCTCCACCCTCTTAGCCCTAAACCCCGGCCGACTCCCCAACTGCGCCCAAGCCGCTCCTGGACACACCCATGGACCCTTCACATGCAACTCCTGCAAGTATGACGGCACCAAGACCAACTACTCATCCACGAACACCAAACAGAGATCTGATACCAACCACCTAAAATGTATCCTGCTCAACACCCGCTCGGTCCACAGACACGCCATCGACCTTTGGAATCTACTAGACACCATCTCTCCGGACGTCGCCTTCCTAACAGAAACATGGATGAACGCCTCCTCAGCCCCAGACATCACCATTGCCATCCCGGAAGGCTACAAGATCATCCGAAAAGACCGCATCAAGCAAACAGGAGGAGGCATCACTATCGTCCATAAGAATTCCATCCGCATCTCAACCAGCTCAGACGTCGACTTCGCTAGCGCCGAACACCTTCACTTCCAGATCCACACCGACCCCAAGACCACACTCAGAGGCACACTCCTCTACAGGCCACCAGGACCCCGGGCACAATTCAGTGAAGACATCATTGACTTCATCACCCCACACGCCCTCCCCTCCAAGGAATACATTCTTTTGGGAGACCTCAATTTTCACCTTGAAAAGAGCAACGACAGCAACGCCAACACCCTTCTAGACAATCTCGCCAACCTCGGACTCAAACAACTTGCCAACACCCCCACTCACAACGCAGGTCACACACTCGACCCTATCTTCACCTCCAGCAAACATATCTCCTTCAGTCACACCACAGTTCTCCATTGGACGGACCACAGCTGCGTTCACTTTGTCTACAAAAAGACCACAGCCCACAACAATCCTCAACCTACTCTGCGAAGAAACTGGAACAAAATCACCATCGACCAGATCTCCTCATCGCTGCTTCAAAACCCCCCTGCCTACTCTTCGAACCCCAACGAAGCAGCCATTAACCTCACTCAATGGCTAACCAACAGCGCCGACAACCTAGCACCTTTGAAAAAACGTCAATTCAAACTAGGCAGCAAAAACGCCCCCTTGTTCAACGATGATCTTAAGAACTCCAAGAAACTCTGTCGCTCCTTTGAGAAGGCCTGGAAAAAAGACCCAAACACCAGCACAAGGGACGCCTTCAAAAACGCCACCCGCATACACCACCAACTGATCCGGACTGCCAAGAAAGCCGCATTCAAGGACCGACTAGACAACAACGCCCACAACAGCAAGGAATTATTCAACATCGTTAAAGAGTTTACCAACCCCACTGCCAAGTCCAACGACATCACCCCATCTCAAACCCTCTGCGACTCCCTAGCTTCGTTCTTCCACAACAAAATTGCAGACATCCATAACAGCTTCGACAGCCAACCCGGAGCCCAACCCACACAAACTTCGGCTGCGCCTCCACCCCCTTTAAACACCCTTAATGACTGGAACCCAATCTCCACTGAGGACACCATCCACCTGATGAACTCTATCCACTCAGGATCCCCAACAGACCCATGGCCTCACCACATCTTCAACAAAGCAGACTCCATCATAGCACCACACCTCCGAGACGTCATCAACTGCTCCTTCAACTCTGCCACCTTCCCGGAAAGCTGGAAACACGCCAAACTCAGCGCCCTTCTGAAAAAACCCACAGCGGACCCCACCAAACTCAAAAACTACCGCCCCATCTCGCTCCTTCCATTCCCGGCCAAAGTCATCGAGAAAGCTGTCAACAACCAGCTCGCCGCCTTCCTCGAAACCAACAAATCCCTCGACTCCTCACAGTCCGGCTTCCGAGCCAAACACAGCACTGAGACCGCCCTCATCGCAGCAACAGACGACATTCGAACTCTACTAGACAATGGAGACACAGTTGCCCTCATCCTACTCGACCTCTCCGCAGCCTTCGACACAGTCTGCCATGGCACCCTCCTACAACGCCTCAGAAACATCGGAATCCAAGGAAAAGCACTGGAATGGATCACCTCGTTCCTTGCCGGAAGAACCCAGAGAGTCCGCCTCCCACCATTCAAGTCGGAGGCCACTGAAGTCATTTGTGGCGTACCACAAGGATCTTCACTCAGCCCCACCCTCTTCAACGTATACATGAGCCCCCTCGCGAACATCGTACGCCAACACAACCTCAACATCATCTCCTACGCGGATGACACTCAACTAATCCTCTCGCTCACCAAAGACCCCAACACCGCCAAAACCAACCTACACGAAGGAATGAAAGAAGTAGCCGAGTGGATGAAGCACAGCCTTCTGAAACTGAACTCAGACAAAACAGAAGTCCTTATCTTAGGTACCTCCCCCTCCGTCTGGGACGACTCTTGGTGGCCAGAGGCCCTTGGAAAAGCACCCATCCCGACAGACCACGCGCGTAACCTGGGCGTCATCCTGGATTCATCACTCTCGATGACCAGACAAGTCAACGCCGTTTCATCCTCCTGTTTCAACATTCTTCGAATGCTCAAAAAAACATTTCGCTGGATCCCCACCGAAACAAGAAAAACGGTCACCCACGCATTGGTCACTAGCCGCCTGGACTACGGTAACACCCTATACGCCGGAGCCACCGCAAAACTCCAGAAAAAACTCCAACGCATCCAGAATGCATCAGCCAGACTCATACTAGACATCCCGCGTAAAGACCACATTTCTGGTCACCTGAAAAACCTTCACTGGCTTCCCGTCAACAAGAGGATAACATTCCGCCTCCTAACCCACGCACACAAAGCACTTTACGAACTTGGACCTGAATGCCTCAACACACGACTTTCATTCTACACCCCCTCCCGTCAGCTTCGCTCTTCCAACCAAGCCCTTGCTGCTGTCCCTCGCATTAACAAATCCACCATGGGAGGAAGATCCTTCTCATACCTGGCAGCTAAAACCTGGAACTCACTTCCCATTCACCTTCGCCTCACTCAGAACCACCTTGCATTCAGAAAGCTACTTAAAACCTGGATATTCGACAAGTAACTCCCCACCCTTCCTCAAGCGCCTTGAGACCCTCTGGGTATGTAGCGCGCTATATAAATTACCAACTTGACTTGACTTCACTCTATTCAATATAAAGTCATGGTATAACACTAAGTTGTTATGATACATAGGTGGGGCAATGAACACATGAGGTAATACAAAAGATATATAACATGTTCCTAACCAACCTATAGGGAGACGGTGATAACCTTTATTTCCACAAATGAAGTATGTGTTTCTTGAAGCCACAAAGGTGATACCATTTGGAGTGTCAAAGGTGAGAGTGGTGTTACATTCACTTCTTCCTACTGGGATTGTACCTTTATTACGAACACATAAGTCGGCTTTTGTATCAATAACAGTAATTACATGTAGATTAGACAAATTTACATTTCTTTGGTTACTATAAATTCGTGGCGAGGATACATTATCAGGACAGTACTCTTCCCATTCAAACTTAGTTCCTTCAGCTTGTGGATAACCATCTCGATCATTAAAACAGACTTTATTGAGTCGGAAAAGTAGTCCACCTTTCGTTGGCCATTGCAAAGTAAGCAAAAGAGTATACCAAGCATTGCAAGAACCAATATGAGAAAACGGGAGTGGGATAAGTGGAGTGCCTCCTTTCTTTTGATGTCCAGGCAACATCCCACATACCCAGCAGTTCAAAGTGTTTGTCATGGTATGTGTATGACGCAGAATCTGGATGAAGCTGTTATTCAAATAAGTCTGTCTATGTCGTTCTTCATGGTAAGGCAGAGAAAAATGAAAATGTTCAGCCGGAATTGGGGTAGTTCTTCGAAGCAGCGTTGAGGGGAAGGCAGGCGACTAGCTATGCAGTAACCGTTGCTTTACTGAGCAGTATGGAAGGATCCCCCCAATACCACGCATAGGCTCATGAGGCTATCAAACTGAGAATAATAAGTTCTCTACAACGCCTATTGGGCGCAACTGATCTTACCTATACATATAACATTGTTAGGTACATTACACATTTTTAAATTGTTTATTAACACTTTTACATTTTCATGTGAGTAAGGTGGGGATAATCTGCATATCCTTGTCCTGAAGAAGGAGCCCCTGCGCTCCGAAACATGTTGACACTCCACAACGGTTGTAATACCTTAACTCGTATTCCTACAACCTCACTTTGCACTTTTTAATAATACCAGCCGAGAACATAATAAATTATTTTTTTCTACGTGCCAGGTATTTTTTAAGTAATCTCACTTTTTTCACCTCACTTCACTCACACTTTCCCTTAGAAAACACTCCCTCACATAGTCCACTACTAAGTGCGCCTACGTATTCGTGAGTCGCAGCTCGCCGCATCCCGTAGAGGGGTGCGAAGGCCCCGATGATGAAGCATGACACCAAGGGGCCTGTTGGTGTGTGAGGGGCATTTAAACAACACTGTGTGCTCCCCATCACTTTAGGGACCACCACCACTTTATGAGTGGATTCCACTTTGTTTAACCACAGTACTAAAAATAGCCTGTTGCTGGGCAAATTCGAGTGGTCAGTGGTACAGAGAAAGGACAAAAGGGTATGCTGGCCACAAGGCGACGCATTCATATAAAATGGCCGCCAGTGTATTCAAAATGGCTTCCGACCACCATAGTCAAGTTAAGGGGAAATGCGTGTAGCAAAGCTTAACGCTAACCCGATCATCGTCAAACTACGACACTTACGGCAATGTCTCAATCCCCCACTGAATGATGAATTTGAGACCAAGAGGGGTGGCCCGGGCCGGTCCTGCTCGGTCAGGAACGGGCTAGAACGAGCCCGCCCTTGGCCCGGGCGTTGCCCTGCGGCCGCCCGCGCGCGTCCCGCGTGCGCGGGTAGAGGTGGGAATAAGTAGGAGGAGGTAAGGGCGGGAAGAGGACCAGCTGCGGCAAATCAGGGGCCGCACAGCACGCTGGTCCTCGCAGTCCCGCCGGCAGCCTGTCGATCCGTCTCCTGCGCCCAAATCAGCAGAGTCCGAAGAATACTCCTGGAAACAGCAGTCACACACCAATTCCCAGAGTCAATATACAGCACGAGCGGCCCCCGGTCCAATAAGGATACACAAGTTTGCAAGGGTCCGAGAACTCCAAGAAAGTGTCTGGGAACCCTTAAAAATAAAAATACAAAAACATAAGCCAGGCCCTTCAGGGAATCCCCTGCTGTGCCCAGGCACCGTTGAACACCTGTGCCTGCTTGGAGTTGGCTGCAGGGAACTGTTGCGTGTGTATATGATGAAAGAAAACAACACTGAAAACAAGCAATGGCAAAGCAAATAGGTGTCTCCTATCCGAAAGCTATTGGCTTTGGTAACGAGTTTTAGCCATTATGTACCCCAGTGTGACTGCTGTTCGACATGGCTAAAAGTTAGTGGCACGAGGTCGATTGGGGTAGATAGAAGGGGGATAAATTGGGGTAGAGTGGAATGGGGTAGATTGTAATCAACTCGGGTAGATTGGATTGGAGTCGATTTTGGTGGATTGGAGTAGATTGAGGTGGAGTAGGATCGATTGGGGTGGATTGGAGTGGGATAGATTTGGAAAGAGTGGGGTGGAATGAGGTAGATTGGAGTAGAGTGGGGAAGACTGGAGTGGAGTAGATTAGAGTGCAGTATATTGGGGTAGTTTGGATTGCGGTACATTTGACTGGAGTAGAATGGAGTGGAGTTATATAGAGTGGTGTAGGGTAGATTGGGTTGGGTGGGGTAAAGTGTGGTGGAATTGATTGGAGTAGATTTGAGTGGTGAAGATTGGATGAGGTAGATTGAGATATGTAAGTTAGGGGTGGAGTGGGATAGTGTAGATTGGAGTAGGGTGGAGTGGATTAGATTCGACTGGAATGAAGTAGGTTTGGGTAGAGTGGGGTGGTGTGGAATTGGATAGATTGGAGTGGAGTGTTGTGGGGTAGATTAGGGTGTAGTGGAATGGGGTAGATTGGGTGGATTGAGTGGGGTGGTTTGGATGGAGTGGAGAGGGATAGATTGGGTGGAGTGGGGTAGATTACAGTGGAGTGCAGTAGATTATGGTAGATGGTGGTAGTTTGGAGTGGGTAGATTGTGGTAGGAGTGTGGATGAGTTTGATAGATTGCAGTGGGGTAAATTTAAATGGAGTTGGGTAAATTGGACTGAAGTAGAGTGAGGCAAAGTGGGGTGAAGTCAGTTAGATTGGAGTAGATTACAGTTGGGGTATATTGGAGCAGAGTGGGTTAAATCCGAGTGGAGTGCGGTAGATTGGAGTGAGATGGGGTAGATTGAGTTAGAGTGGGGTAGATAGCAGTGGGTACATTGGGAATGGATAGATTGGAGAGGGGTGGGGTGGATTGGTGTGGGGTAAGTGGTGTGGAGTAGAGGGGTGTGGAGTGTTGATTCATGGAGTGAGTGGCATAGATTGGAGTGGAGTGGGGTGGATTGGTGTGGGGTAAGTGGTGTGGAGTAGAGGGGTGTGGAGTGTTGTTTCATGGGGTGAGTGGCATAGATTGGAGTGGAGTGGTGTGGAGTTGAGTGGCGTAGTGTGGAGTATACTTGGTGTGGTAGCGCACTGCCATTACAGAAAACACATTTTCAATTGAAATGATCATTACATTTACACCGAAATATGGTTTTACTGCGCATAAATGATAATGTTTGCAAATGTCACCCCCTAGTGTATAATGTGTTTCAATCTTATTCAAATATTTTTCTCCACACTTCAGTAATACAAAACAAATGTGCTTCATTTGTACTAATTCTGATATATTCTGAAAACATCAGCACAGTTCTTTTATTTAGGTCTTGCCGCAACAGCGCTTAACTTTGTGGGTTTACTGCCCACCCACCGCTTTTTATTTATTTCTTCGAATCACCTTTAAACAGCCTGCCTTCCAAATGGCTAATCTTTCCTACTTGTCCCTCCTTTTCGTAGATTGTTCCCTCCCACGGGGCACCGTCCCGTTACTTGTATCCTTGCAATGGTCCCATATTATCAACTGCTTTAGGCACTTTTTCTTTTTTCTTTGTCTAAGAGCACTTCATATGCGCACTTTTTTCACTCACTCCAAGCTTTTTTGTAAACGGCTGTAATTCTTGTTCATATCTCGTCACATTTGCTGTTCATTCACAGACCTAGATCAAATGTCAGATGATGTTTCCCCTAAACGGCCTGTTCTTTCTCTGACTTCAAAGTAAGGGAGCCAGTTCCTCACCGTCTCACTCATCGCTGCTTGCCTCTCCTTGCTTGTTATTTATAAAAGCAAATGACTTCATTTTCTTGCCTTCACCACTTCCCCTTCGCATAATGGTAGCAGCCGTTTCAACTAAAGTGCTCATGTCTACTGCTGCCGACCAGAAACTTCACTGTCGACTGTAAAGTTGGCCCCTAAGGTACTGGAAGGACGGCTTGAGGTGGAGGGGACATTGGCATGTACAGAGGGCCGTGCCATTGAAGCATCTTCTGGCAGCTCTCACCAGCAGCATCATGACGCGACCCTGCCACATCTGTACATCGTTTCTGGGCCAAAAGCAGTATAGGATAATAGCTATAAATACTGTAACCAGTCTGTTTGCAACGTACAATCCACTGTACAAAATGATATGAGGTATTCTTAGTACATGTATTTCTAAAAAACAATTGTTGTAATATTCAGGACACATACTATTGTAATGCAAGCTGATCTCTAGTAATGTTTAGGACATGTATTATTTGTAAAGTAGAAATGCTTTCCGCTTAAAATTGAATATATGTACTTGGTAGTTTGTTTAAAGGACTAAACAAACCAAATGTCAGAAGTACAATGCTATAGAATTGTGAAGCACTCTGATACCCAGTTGGGTCATGTTTGCGCTATATAAAACACTGAATTAATAAATGAATAACACACCTGAGAGCGGGGAGATCCCCACCACACACACCTGGTGCCTGCTGTGAAGAAGGTGTGTGAGGGCTGAAAAATTACCTTCATGCCTTGCAAGGCTAGCACCCTCGATGCTGCCTGCGTGGTGGCCATATTGAAGCAGAAAACCATCAGGACATCTCAGGCATTTACACCCAATACCGTGAAAGACGGCAAGCCCGTAGGCTGATTTGGAAATTATTGGGCACTTGGCTAGTGGTATCTTGAGGAAAATAATCAAATACCGGCGGCGAGGCCAAACTACGTTTCAAAAATAACATCCTCACACTGGGGAGAGACTTCTCAGGCTCTGATTGTGGGCTGGGATTCCCTGCAACAGAGAGCAACCATTTGTAGCTTCTGATCAGACTAATCGTCCCCTTTCCCGGCGTTCAACAAAAAAATTTAATATCAGCATTTTTAGGTGCAGCACCTAAGGAGCTTATTGATGGCACAGTAATAACTCTCTGTTCCCGCCATTCTATTTTCATTAATCATATCCACCACATTTGATTGAAATTCAAAGGGTAGGCCTTAGTAACTACGTGTCAATCTTTGTAACCCGGCAAAATGCAGTAGGATATTTCTTTTTCGACTGATGGTGTGGGACACTGCTAAAAGTCATTTGCAAAGTCAGTAGGTTCGCAAGGCAAGACCAATTGGCTTTGCCAGTGCTTGTTTTTTGTTGTGTGCTAGGAAAAAAATCTTACACCTTCTCCTCTTGTATGGATACTCAGCAGAATTGTCACATACATTCTCTCATTTTGAAGTCATAGGAAGAAAAGTAAACACCAAGCTTCCTCAAAGAGAGAGCTTGACATTTGACCTCTGTCTTTGAATGCACTGCAAATGTGACCAGATAAAAACAAGATTTAAAGGCCTTTTTACAGAAAGCGTGTTTGTGGAAGAATACAGTAAACAAGGTTTGGGCGGCAAGAGGGACGTATGTGAATTCTAAACCACAAATCCAATGGTAAGGAGACTCTTCTGACTTCGGGGGCATTATAGGACATAACACCACCGCCTCACCTGTTGCACCACACCTGGGGCCCTGACGCTGCTGGTCTCCTCTGCCGCCGTTCCTCCATGGTTGTACGGCCGCAGTTGGGGGAGGCTGCAGCTCCCAGGCTGCATTGCTGGACCGCCCACTTCCGCCCCTAGCGCGCCTGGAGGCGCTTAAAGCACGGAAGCTTCCTCCGCGTCGCGGACGCGCGCGGGCATCGCCGGGCTAAGCCCGGGCAAAGGGCGGGCCGTCCGTGGCTGGCCGAGGCTGGGCTGGGCCAGCTCTCTAGGTCCTTTCATAAAGAACATTTTAATTTTTGGTACCAAGTGGAAACCGGACCTAATGAACTGGTCTCACAAAAACACTGGATTATAGCGGTGAGTTACTGTTGGGTAATCTGCATATATTAAGGTGGGTAGAGGGTGGCTACCCTTTGTGTGTTTTCACTGACAGCGGGGTGAAGCGATCTGCTAGTCAACATTGTTTGTCATGGCTGGCAAAGTTAAAACTCGCTCCACTAAAGGCAAACCTTGCACCCCCCTATCACCAGTAATAACAGTTATACAGCCCGGTGTTATGCCACCGCGAAAAACTCAGCCTACTGCAATTGATCTTATGTTAACCAAGGTCATTAGTACAGTCTCCGAGGAGATTCAACGTACAGAGAGACGTCTGTCATTAACCCCAATAATCGATCCTCCATCTTTATTACAGACTCCCCAAAAGGAAATTGTAATTGTCCCCTCACCCGAATCTCTGGAACCCTCGGTTGATACTGTTCCCTGTGCACTGCCAATAATAGACCAAGAGCCAGCAACAGTTATATCCAGGGGGAAAATCCCGCTCAATAGAAAGAAAATCACGGGAGTGAACAAAGCCCACTCTAAGAGTATAAACTCAAAAGTCCCTAGGTCGAGCACAGAAATCACAGAGGCAGAAGTCATTGACTTAGTAACAGCACAGCGGATTGTCCCACCAGGGTGGATAGCTCAAGTAGTAGCGGACCTACAGGCGCACCTAGAATTTTTTATTACAAGTCAAATCAAACCTCTAGCCAGTAGACTTGACAAAATTACAAATTAATTACACAAACAAGGGAAAATACAGTGCGCCACCACAAATACCCGCTCCCCTCGTAAAATGGCCCAACAGGCACTCAAAACTAAAAGTAACTGTGCCAACGTGGAGCAAAGCATGATTGTGCAACTACATACGCCCCCCAAACCCCACAGTTCAGGTAGAGTCAGGGATCGCCCAGGTAGCAGGGACAAAGTGTATAGACATGGGTTAAAATCAATCGGACTTGGTGCAAATTCTTTTTTTTTTTTTTTATAAATATTTTTATTGATTTTTACTGCACCGTGCATAACAAACCATAAACATTCAAGGTATGCATTAAAGTCTGTCAATTGCGCTGAATACATTACATCACCATCAGATCCCCGCCATAAACAGGAATTCCATGAAATGTTCGTCTATCATTACCCCTTCCCGCCTCACTCATTGCCTCATGCGTGTCTTGGTCCCGCCATCCCTCTCGCTGGTTAGTGAGACTTGTCTCCATCCCGCCCCATATTCTCACGGCGCCTGTCCATCTCCCTGTGACCGGTGATCTATCTCCCCATCTATGCCGTAGTACGCTCTCCATTTACCCCATACTTTTTACATTTTTTGGGGCAGCCCCTAGCTTTATACGTGACCCTCTCCGCTACCATGTATAGGTTCATCCCCGTCTTCCACTCCTCTATTTGTGGTCCCTGGGACTTGGTGCAAATTCAAATTGACAAACACCTACCCCCAATATTCCCCTTGGCACAAAACATAGGTAAAAAGACAGCTGAGAGAGTGATTAAATCTAATTCACTCCCAGCAATACATTTACCCCCCGAGGCGTGCCCTTATGTGATTATTTTAGCAGGGGTCCCGGAACAGAAAGAGTTGCATGTTGATTTAAAAAACAAAATTATCCATTGGCTAATTATGAACACCCCTCTGCCAGACAATGAAAGCGGGGAGATTTTAAACGTAAGAAGAGTAGACTGGATAGGAAATAAACGTAAGGATTTAGCGGGCAACTGTGTTATAGTGAACTTCAGAAAACCCAATCTAGTGGAGTTCATACTGAGGAATGGGAACATTAACCAACACAGTTTGATCCACCCTTTGCCACTAAACTATTTCTATCCCTCACAGCGTGCCCCACTCAGCTCAGGATATACTTTTGTCAGAAGGGAAGGGCTCCAGACATTTTTAGACCCAGGCACCACACACTAGAAAGCCTGGCCCCAAATGAAGGGTCCCTACAGGAATGGACAAATAGATTGAACCCTCTACTATCCCTTGATGTAAATGATTGACTGCCCGGGGAAGGAGACCCCCAAGACAACATGGCTAGTGGTGCGGTGGATGTAACTATCCCTCAGAGCGTCCTAGGAAATAACGACCAGGGTGGGAGCGGTGCACCATTCTCATCACAAGGCCAGGGTATTCCCCAGGGTCGCTATAGTCAAAGAAGGACCTACTTGTGCTAACCGGGGCGCTCAGGCAGCGCAAGATTCTGATGGCTCTTTAAAAATAATGTCCTGGAACGTTGCAGGCCTAGCGGGGAAAATTGTTAACACAGATTGGAGAAAGCACTTAAATGGTTTTCACATAATCAGCTTCCAAGAGACTTGGGTGGCTGACAGTACCCCCCCTCAAATCCCGGGCCAGCACAAGACACTAGATCTGGAAGGGCAATTGGGGGACTAGCTACTCCTGTAGACCTAAGCATAAAAGGGGTCTGGACGACACCCACACTACAGGCCTTAAGACTCTCAGGGAATGGTTCTCGGCTCCTGTTATTTAATGTCTATAATACAGGACCGGTCAGGGGAACTAATGCAGTCCTTCTTGAACTTGAACATAGACTGCAACAAGAGCTAGAGGTTTGGAAAGGGGCGACAAGTCCCATAGTGCTGATAATGGGCGATCTAAATTGCCATCTATGCCCAAATTTGATCCCAGCTAGTCCTGATTGGTCATCCTGTTCGGTTGAAAATGGCCCCCATTTTGAGCATAACTCTGAAGGGCTGGTGTTAAGAAATCTTTTACACACATATGCTCTTGACCACACCATTGATCTTGTTACCCCTGAAGAAGACGGTACTCTCGCCCCCACATTTAAAGGCAGAGGTTGCTCTTCCTTTATAGATTTTATTATAATATCTAGATTTGCCAGGATCTGGGTCACTGGGGTCACGATTAATTGGATCACCTTCAGTGATCATAACCCTCTAGCGCTGGAAGTTATGCATAGGGGCAGCCCAAATAGATGTATCGAGACCGACACTCTCCTTAGGCCTATTGACCATGGGAGACGGCATAGATGGGAGAAAATTGACACACAGGTATTTTATAAGTCTTTGATAGAAAAGGGTAAAACCCAGATCGAAAAATGCCTAGACCCACTGATAGAGGGGCCCTCCCTGGTCACGGCATTTGGGTTCTTAACCAGTCTAGTTTATGACTTATTGAAGGCAAAAAACCCTAGGAAAGCTATATCACAGCCAAAGTGGTTTGATGCCAACTGCTCCCATGCATTAAGGGACCTAAAACTAAGTCTGAAAGCCAGGCCCAGGGACAGAATCCAGGTTGCACTCTCAAGACAGAACTACAAGTCAGTGCTAAAACAAAGGAAGGATGCGCTCCAAGCAGAAGTTTGGGCCGACCTGAGGGAGGCGGGGTTAAACAGGGATGTAAGTGAATTCTGGAGGATAATAAACAGGCCATGCTTCCAGGATTCTAGAGCCCCTGTAATTGGCACTAATATACTGCCTGAACAGTGGGTGTTACACTTCGAGGGTCTTTATAATCACACCCACGGGGGGGCTCCTGATGAGGGCTGGGATGGAACACGGTTTACTGACATAGATTTCTCCCTTACTGATATCACCAAAGCTATCCAAGGGCTCACCCGAAACAAAGCCCCGGGCCCGGATGGCACCCCACCAGACCTGTACCTGAGTAACGTTACCTTATGGTCCCCAATCCTGACGAGGGTCCTCAATGCAGCCGTGAAAACTGGGCTTCCCCACTCATGGTCGTCAGCCGTGATTGTCCCGATATTTAAGATGGGAAGTAGGGACAACCCCCAATGCTACAGGCCGATATCAATGATTGATGTCTCTGCTAAAATTTTGGGCCGTGTTGTATTGAGCCGACTGATGGACTGGACCAAGGAGCACCACACCATAGCAGACACACAGTATGGCTTCAGGGCTGGGAAATCATCTAGTGATCAATGCTTAAATCTTTATCTATTGATCGCCAAATACACAAAGGCTAGCCGGGAAACTGTTTATTTGGGGTTCATGGACCTGACGGCGGCCTTTGCCAATGTAAATAGAAATAAGCTATGGGCTATGATGTGCAGTCTCGGGATTGACCCTGGTTTAATTAACATTCTTAGAGAATTCCACTGGAACACTACTGCCAGGGTCCGCTATAACCCGGAGGGGGGGAGCACCGAACCATTTCCGTGTACTAGCGAAGTGAGACAAGGGTGTATACTTGCCCCTTTTCTTTTCTCACTCTATATAAATAATCTCGAGAAAGCGCTCATTGCCCTAAACACAGATTGCCCCAAAGCAGGATCGCGTCATATTCCGGTATCATTGTATGCAGATGACGCGGTCCTGCTTGCCCGCACCCCAAGGAGCTTACAGCGTCTGATCACGGGGTTTGCTAAGTTTATGGACAGTTTAGATCTGTCTGTAAATCTGAGCAAGTCCTTTGTAATGTGGGCAGGTAAAAAACCCAGCAGAAGGTATAATTTCAACATAGGGACGCACAGCTTGAGAACCGTAAAAACCTTCACATACCTGGGCCTGGTTTTTGACTGGGATTTAAAATTTAAAACCTTGCTCGAAGAACACTGTTCAAAGTTGGTTCGTTCCAATGGTTCAATACTGGATTTTGCCCACAGGCTTGGTCGTTAGTCCCCTGAACAGGTATTAAACCTATACACCTCTATAAGCACTGCAAAAGCCCTGTTCGGAGCGGACGTCTGGGGTTTTGTGGATGCCTCCCAGCTGCAGCGGGAAAAAGATAAATATCTTCGCAGGTTATTAACATTAGCACAGAGTACCCCAGCGGAGATTGTGCACAATGATTATTGACACGCTCAGGAGGGAGGGGATCAGAAATGTGCGATGTTGGTTTCATGCAAGCGAGTAATTTGAGCACTTCTTCTTAAGGGACATTCTCTAATTCAGTCATAGGGTGAGTTTGGCGAGACGTCCATTAGTTGGAGGTAGACCCTCTTTGTTAGGGGAGACATCTTTGGTGTAGGACGGAGAGATGGGTGGGTCAAGAGAGATTGCAATGTTAGATATTTTTTCAGAGAAGAATGTTGCAAACTCTTTGCAGCGCATGGTAGAGTCATTTATTGAGTGTTGAGGGAAAGAGGAGTTTTGTTGTTTGATGATGAGAAGGTTTTTAGGTCTGTTCCTAGAAGGGTAAAGTTGGGCTCAGAAGAAGAGGGATTTTTCTCTGAAGATGTGTGTTTTGTATTTTATGCGTTTAGCTCCCGATATCGCAAGATGTGTTAACAAGGGTTGTTGTCTCCAGTTTCTTTCAGCCAACCGGAGTTGTTGCCTCTTTGATAAGGTCTTTGTTGAACCAAAATATGAAAGGGATACTTCTTGATTTCTTGAGTTTCAAAGGGGCGTCTATGTTAAGTAGTTCTCCTATTTCTCTGTTGTAGTGGGCAGTGAGATCATCACCTTAGAATTTGGGAACTGACTAACGCTTCTAACTCTGCCTGGGAGATTCAGTGTATGTTCCTCACTAAGTACTTGTGCCGGGTATTTTGGGGGTGGGCCTTTGGTTCGATGAGATTGAAAAGAATTAGGTGGTGGTGAGTCCAGTCGGTGGGTAGGATAGAGCGGAGGGATAAGGTGTTCCGCTTAGAGATGATTGCATGAAGTGTAGTGTAGTTCCTATATTCCCAATAGGCTCTGCACATTGGAATAACATATACTATAGTTTAGACGTAGGACTGAGGTCGGCTAGGTCTTTATCGAATATATTAGACTTAATTGTGAGTGCCAGCTAGCTCAGAGGTCACTAGAAACTTTCTCGAATAGACAAGAAGGGATTAGTTTCTGACAACCGCATAAACATGACAACTTTGTTTCGCAAGAATAAGAAATCAGTCTCTAGAGTCACGGAAACAATAGATAGTTATTTCACTCAGTCAAACGTGCATGCTTCGTTTCACCAGAGGTGCAGAGAAAATAGAGAGACGGGTGTTTTCAATAAAAGTATTTATTGAACAGTCTTCTTTCTCAAGCACAAGAAATGAACTGCTACAATCGTAATACTGGTTATAAAGTACACTACATATAATACGAAGAGTATTATAAAGTAGTACTGTAAAAGCATGGTATGGTTTCTAAGCCATATAAAATAACATAAAATACATACATTAATAAATAATGACTAAAAGTACTCAACTGGTGCTTCTAAAATACGCCTACCCCGGTGGACCTAAGCTAGGTCTAGTACAAGGGAAGAAGTAAGTGAGGTGTAGCTTAGTTTCAGTATTCTTTTTGCCAAGAATCTATTCCAAGAATTCTCTACGGGTCTAATCAGCTCTGTACCTTGGTTTAGAATGAAGGAGGTCTTGTATCTCTCTCTCTCAGGACTCGATTTCCCAGCAACCCGCAAGGGTGGCCTGGAAACACTGGAGCTGGATTTCTCGGCCAGAGAAAAGACAGCGTCTCTCAGTGCGTCTGCTGGAGGGTCGGCTTCCTTCAGCACTTGCTGCGGCGTGATGCGTCGGACAAGTAGATAGTCGAACTGCTCCAAACCACTGTGTGTTTGTCTGGGCAAGTGTTGGCATATTTATACCTTGAAGGTGCCGAGTTTGACGTACGGTTGGACATAATAACGTCATCAAAGACTCAGTTCTTTGAAAACGACATGATTTCTTAGATAAATTAGTATTCAAGCAAGGGGAAGTCCATAGCTGCTGAAGGTGGGTTTTTCCAAGAAATCGTTGTGGATTCTCGGAACTAGTGGAAGTAGCCATGCCGTATTTGGGCTGCATAGGCTAAGTCTAAATATGGTTATGATTCCTATGCCTATATAGGGATAGGGTAATTTATACCTATATATGGGCATGAATCGGGAAAATTACACTAGGGTCCTAGAGTCATATACAACACAAGGATAGAGCCCTTGGTAGGAGTTTGTTTATTGCAGTGTTGGGTGAGATCGTTCGCTTCCAGGAGGGTGGATAGGGCTTGTACTGTTGGATCATCGACATTGTTCAAGTGCAGATTCAGGTTTCCTAGTAGAACGTCTGCGCTGCCTTTAAGGTAGTTTTGCATTAATAGGTTTGTTTAGTCCTCAAAGATTTGTCATTTTTCACCAGGAGGGTGATAGATGACATGAATTTTGATAGAGTTGGGGCCTTTGGACGAGAGTTGAATTCCTACATATTCAAAGGTAGGGTATTTCGTGTTGAGGAATGGAGTTAAGCACAGATAGTTTTTAGGTCGAGCTGTTTATAGTAACCCTGATAGTAACCCTGGGCGTAGTTTGTGTAGCAGCACTACACGTAGGTTCACGTAGTATACTTTAAACTTTGCGTAGTACACGTATTCTGCATAGCGTAGCTGAAGACACTGTGTACTTGTCTGCACTGTGCAAAAATTGCAAAATAATTGCAAAAAGCTTCCTGTACATGACCAGATATGAAACATAAGTATTTCTATCTTTATATGCTAAAGTGCATATAGTACTTTCACAATGGTTAAACTGAAAAATTAGCAAGCAGTGGGAGATGTGATGATTTTGGGATCCTCCCTAACCTAGGGAGAGTACCAAACAGATGCCTTGAAAACAAAAAGCACATCTTATTGAACGATTTAGTTGTGGTCCCATCCTCTTAGGACAAACCCAAACACAATTATTGGCAAAAAAAAAATCCCAACCAAAGGCCCTGCAAAGCATTATGGGATGAGATTAGCAGTGGGCAGTGAATATTATATAGTATACAATATCAAAATAATTCTACAAAGAGCTGCAGTTCAACTGGTGGTTACTAGATGTCCCTCACGAGTCAAATGCAAATGCTTGATGAAAGGGTTTCAATGGTTTTGCATTTGACTCGTGAGGGACATCTATTAACGACTAGTGGAACTGCAGGTTGATGTAAGAATAATTTCAATGCTTTGCATTTGACTCGTGAGGGACATCTAATAACAACTAGGTGAACTGCAGCTCTTTGTAGAATTATTTTGATATTGGATACTATAATATTCACTGCCACTGCTAATCTCGTCCCATAATGCTTTGCAGGGCCTTTGGTTGGGATTATTTTTTTGCCAATAACTGTGCTTGGGGTGGTCCTAAAATGATGGGATCACCACTGAAGTTCAACAAAATGTGCTTTTTGTTTATGCTCTTTGTGTTCAAGGCATCTGCTTGGTGCTCCCCCTAGGTTAGGGGGGACCCCAAAATCATCAGCTCTCTCATTACCTAATATTTTCATTGTAAAAGTTCATTTTTGTAAATTGGTTATATGCTGTTAAGCATGTAAAATTGCTTTTATAAAGCATCTGAGAATATTGTTGATTTAGATGCTATGCTACGTGATTAAGCACAGTTTTGGTACTGTACTACGTACAATTTGCAAAATGCAATTTAGTACAAACTTTGCATGCTCCGTCAGCGTAGTTTTAAGCCCAGGGTTAATTTATTGCTCTGAACTATTTGGTTTAACAAACTCTCTTGAACAAGCGGATTTCTCACAATGCATGTTGTCTACTGGAGCGTGAAGCTTCGCCAGGCGCGCGCTTGGCCTCACTCACACCCCATAGGCCTGCTCCCCCCTCCCCCGCCCCTCCACGCCTCGCACCAGACTTCATTGGAATGCGCTCCCAAGCTGCTCCCCCGCCGCTCGCCATATGCACGTTCCCTCCCACTCGCTCGCTGCCCTGCTCCTGCAGCCTCTTTTACTTCTCTCCACCACCACAAATCCCCAGCATGCCACCGCAGCCTCTTCCACCTCTCCCCAGTGCCACAAATCTCACCCGCCACCCGCTGCCTATTCCACCTACCCACCACCACAAGCTCCGGCACGCCATCTGCAGGCTCTTTCACATCTCTCTACTACCACATATCCCCCTACAAGCAGGCAGGCCACAAACAGAGCAGGATTTGCTGGTTAGACTTCAATTAAAGCACAGCTGGAGGGCGCTGCAGCCGCTCTGCGCCCGTGTTGTTAATGTAAAATGACTACCATATGTAGTCTTTCAGTAAAAAATTATTATTATAAAATAAAGCCCCACAACACACTCCTCGCAGCATACCCTTCTCTGTTTAACCTCCGACCTAACTCCTGGAGGTCTCCCCGCTCAACATGACACAAATGTACACCATGCACTTTGTAATGGCTAACCTCGAGGGGCACCCGCCTGCCTCAACAAGTCTCGCTGGGGCTTAGTCGACCCTTTGATTATTAGCAGACTCCTAATAGCCCCTCCGGACCAGTGCCTCTTCTTGCTTCAGCCCCCCACCCCCAGCCTCAAAGCGCGCGTTTCCTGTTCTCGGACACTCGCACCAATGGTAAAATCTGTCTTCCTAACCCTTGGGGAAAAATAATAATGGTGTACTTTTGCAGAGCCCTGTTGCATTAGGAGACCTGGCTCTCTTTTTATTTATTTTTATTTTTTAGATTTATTTATTTATTTTTTAAAACCCTGGCTCTCAATGAGGTGGTGTTCATTAGTACTTGGAAGCAGGCTTTCATGAGAAGCGTCGTGTAGGTGTTTAACGTGAACTCCCCCGCCACTCCTCCATGCTGCTTTCCTACAAACTGTTGTGGGGAGGAGGGGGCAGCCGGCTGCAGTGAACAGTTGCCCTCTTGCCACAGGACAGTCCAACTGTTCGTCCCACCTCTCTCTCCCTGCTGCAGAGCCTTTCATGTGGATGCCGCGCTTTCACTTTCAAATCTCTGCTGCACACGCTTCACCGATGCTGCGCTTAAATTGTTATTTCCAAAATGTAGCAGGCTACTCTTGTTTATTTTTATCTTGTGCAGTTTTATATACCACGAATTATAGCGCTTTACATGAGCACCTGTTACGTTGCACATTCATTTTTGGTAGGCAAGTAAGTAATATATTTATTTGTATATGATTAATTAAAATCTTTACAAAAATATAAAACGCCATATGGCAATACAATGATTTAAAATACAGCAATTACCATTATCAGTTCAAGGTTGTTATTAAGTCCCGATAAGTCTTTCAAGTGTGCTTGAGTCTTTCCTTCATTAAATCGAAGAACTTCACAACCTGACAATTTAATTTAATATCACTGGAGGAAAAACACAGTTTAACTGCCTGCCTACAGGTCCGAACGGCATATAATCTAAAAAAAGGTAGCAACAACTTATGTCTCAGGTCCGCTAGCCTCGGGCAAATGCATATCACATGGATAATGTCCTCCTTGCCAGATTTACATAGCCGACATAAGGACGAGTTCTCTCCCATTGCGGCAGGTGTGGTAATATCGGGATGGCTAAAAGGCGCAATTTTAGGAACTTTTCTTTGATTTTTATTTTCATCCCGAAATTAAGATATGCTTGTGGCCGTATTTTTCCGTAGTCTCCCACCGTTATCCAGCCATGCGCCCTATTGGCTAGGTCTTTCTTATCTTTAATTGTCGAAATTATTCGGGCAGATTTTTTTGCCAATTTTTTGAAGAACTGGTGGTCTATGGCGGTTTCCCCAATATCCGATAAGCCTAGCACATCAAGAGATTATTATTATTATTATTATTATTATTATTATTATGTTTGCACTTGTAAAGCGCGCTGCTACCCAGAGGTTTCCTGGCACTGTGCAACGCTGGGGAACCCGTCCTGGCTTTCCCTGTGGGATGGTCCCTGCTGGGAATCCCCAAGGTGGAGCCAGGCATCCCCGGCGTTGGGGGGGCCGTTGTGGAGATTAGGCAAGCTAATGCCCAGAGTTGCCGAGTGGGACCCCTGATTAGAGTAGGCACCGAAGTGAGAATTATCGAGTCCGCTGACCTAAGTCCACGACCCTGCCACGTCGGGAATTGAACCCTGGTCCCGGCCGACTTCTACTCCCGGGTCTGCCGCCTCTAACAAGTGAGCCACACCACTCCACTAGCCACACCACTCCACTCCAAATAGGTAGTCCCTAGGCAGTGAAGTGCGACATCTAAGTAGCTCTTCCCAGACCCTTTAATTTTTGGTAGGCAGCACGCGGAGATTAAGTGAATTGCCCAGAATCACACTATGTTGTTTCAACGCCCATGCTCGAGCCTGGTTTCCCAAAGTCGGCAGCTCTGGCCATTACGCTGTCATTAAAACCTTTCTTGAATCAGACTGTCTCATACCAGTTAAGGACGACATGGCATTGTTCTGATGATTGTATGAGAACGCAAACTGCACTCTTTTTCTCAAATAATGTATAAACTCGCATATCTTTCTATTTGTGATTTTGTCAACATGTCTATTTGTCGCACACCGTCTACTGGTAAAACTGCACGTCACAGAAGTAAACGTAATGTTGGCTACAAACGCAGGACAAGTTGAGGATGCCACACATGACGTGAGTCATCTTAGCAGCTGTGCATCTCAGAACACCTTTAAAATACAGTCACAAATTGCATGAACACTTTAAAACCTAAAGAAAGTTAAACTTAAATCGTACAGTAGATGCTACTGCAGGTTCACTATAACAAACGTATTCTCCACCCCCTTGCGGGGCTTGAATGTGAGACTCGCAACAAGCAACAACAGGCCATTTTTCATTGATAGTAATGTGGTGTCTAAGTTGAATTGTAGTTCCACATCACTTAAGCAGGGCCTACTACTGTGAAGCTGTTCCTAATCTCCTGAGGATCACGTTGCTACACACCACATCTTTAATGTAAGGTTGGATGGCTGTGGGAGAAAGGAGTCACTAGTGCTGTGGAATGAGCTCTCACTTCATCACCCCTCTAACATATTCATTTCAGAGAGTGATTAAGAGTGAAAATGCGCGCACTTATTGTTGGTTCTCTACAGTGCCATCTCGCGCACTCCCTGGCTGTAACATCAACTGGACCTGGCTCATCCCCCTTTAATAAACGTGCGTACCTTGATAACGTCTCATTCACTCCTCTTCAACACCTTTAAGCATATCAATGGAGACTCTCTTCTTGTCGGGCCCTTGTGCACCTCAGAAGCGTTTCACTGATTCGATTTATTGACTCATACGTTTCACTTGAAGCATTCAACATCACTACACCACGCTTTTCAGCACACTACCTCACTAAATTTTAGATTCCCTTTCCCTTCAGCCTGTCCTTTCTGCAACCACCGCAGCGCGGGTTTCCTCTCTAACCGGTGCTTTTCATTCCCCTCTTCCTCCACCCCACAGGGTCTGCTCCTGGCCTTCTTTGTTGTCAACTTGCCCTTATCTTAAAAACTTGTGCCCTCCGCTTCCTCTCTCCCCTCTACACCATGGACCCCTTTCTATACCCCCTTCTTTCCTTAGCATGCGCTCCCTGTCTACACGCCATGAGACACCCACTGTTCCTCTTTCTCCTCAGCCTGTCCCTTTCTTTCAAAACAATTCCTCTCCGGTCCTCCTCTCCCCTCTGCCTCTCCTCTCTACCGCCAACCTGTGTATTACAACTCCTTTCACTGTTTCTGTGTGTACTACGCAAAGCTGTTGGGGCTTGCTCAACCCAGGGGCGTAATGTAGGCCCCTGCAGGGGGCTTAATTTAAGCCGGTGTCTCCCGGGACGCACACGGGCAAATTCTAATTAAACCTGATAGTTTGCGGGAATTATATACAAGTGCAATATTAAAAGAACACAGAGCATCCTGGCTGTAATTTCTGACAAGGCACAACTTGTTTGAAGTGACGCAGAACCGGTTTCTAAACCCAAACAATCCTTGACAACAACTGACGGAGCAACCGGCAGCTCTGTTGTGTAAACACAACTATTGTTGCGTGAAGGGGCCAGTCCCCTCTGAATATTGGGCACCACCACAGCGTCCACCATATCCACCACCACCACACCCACCACCACCTCCACCACCACGTCTACCACCACCACCACGTCTACCACCACCACCACGTCTACCACCACCACCATGTCCACCACCACCACGTCCACCACCACCACGTCCACCACCACCACATCCACCACCACCACGTCCATCACCACCACGTCCATCACCACCACATCCATCACCACCACGTCCATCACCACCATGTCCACCACATCCACCACTACCACGTCTACCACCACCACACCCACCACCACCACCACGTCCTCCACCACCACCACGTCCACAAACACCACGTCCACAACCACCACGTCCACACCCACCACCACCACATCCACCACCACCACCATGTCCACCACCACCACCATGTCCACCACCACCACCATGTCCACCACCACCACGTCCACCACCACCACGTCCACCACCACCACGTCCACCACCACCACATCCATCACCACCACGTCCATCACCACCATGTCCACCACATCCACCACTACCACGTCTACCACCACCACACCCACCACCACCACCACGTCCTCCACCACCACCACGTCCACAAACACCACGTCCACAACCACCACCACCACGTCCACCACCACCACGTCCACCACCACCACATCCACCACCACCACCATGTCCACCACCATGTCCACCACCACCACCATGTCCACCACCACCATGTCCACCAACACCATGTCCACCACCATGTCCACCGCGAGGCCACCTCACTCTATCTATCTATCGCCCTCACTCTATCACCCTCACTCTATCTATCTGTCACCCTCATTTTAAATATCTGTCGCCCTCACTCTATCTATCGCCCTCGCTCTATCTATCTATCTATCGCCCTCACTCTATCTATCACCCTCACTCTATCTATCGCCCTCACTCTATCTATCTATCACCCTCACTCTATCTATCGCCCTCACTCTATCTATCTATCTATCTATCTATCTATCTATCTATCTATCTATCTATCTATCTATCTATCTATCTATCTATCTATCGCCCTCACTCTATCTATTGCCCTCACTCTATCTATCGCCCTCACTCTATCGCCCTCACTCTATCTATCACCCTCACTGTATCTATCTATCGCCCTCACTCTATCTATCTATCGCCCTCACTCTATCTATCTATCGCCCTCACTCTATCTATCGCCATCACTCTATCTATCTATCTATCGATCGCCCTCACTCTATCTATCTCCATCACTCTATCTATCTATCTATCTATCTATCTATCTATCTATCTATCTATCTATCTATCTATCTATCTATCTATCTATCTGTCTGTCTATCTATCTATCTATCTATCTATCTATCTATCGCCCTCACTCTATCTATCGCCCTCACTCTATCTATCGCCCTCACTCTATCGCCCTCACTCTATCTATCACCCTCACTGTATCTATCTATCGCCCTCACTCTATCTATCTATCGCCCTCACTCTATCTAACTGTTGCCCTCACTCTATCTATCTGTCGCCCTCACTCTATCTATCTGTCGCCCTCACTCTATCTATCTGTTGCCCTCACTCTAACTATCTGTCGCCCTCACTCTATCTATCTATCCATCTATCGCCCTCACTCTATCTATCGCCCTCACTCTATCTATCTATCTATCTATCTATCTATCTATCTATCTATCTATCTCTATCTATCTATCTATCTCTATCTATCTATCTATCTATCTATCTATCTATCTATCCCCCTCACACTATCTATCTATCCCCCTCACGCTATCTATCTATCGCATCACTCTATCTATCGCCCTCACTCTATCTATCTATCTATCTATCTATCTATCTATCTATCTATCTATCTATCTATCTATCTATCTATCTATCGCCCTCACTCTATCTATCACCCTCACTCTATCTATCTATCGCCCTCACACTATCTATCTATGGCCTTACTCTATCTATCTATCGCCATCACTCTATCTATCTATCGCCCTCACTCTATCTATCTATCTATCTATCTATCTATCTATCTATCTATCTATCTATCTATCTATCTATCGCCCTCACTCTATCTATCACCCTCACTCTATCTATCGCCCTCACTCTATCTATCTATCTCCTCACTCCATCTATCGCCATCACTCTATCTATCTAATCATCGCCCTCACTCTATCTATCTATCTATCTATCGATCTATCTATATATCTACATATCTATCGCTCTCCCTCTATCTATAGCCCTCCTTCTATCTATCTATCGCCCTCACTCTATCTATCTTTCGCCCTCACTCTATCTATCGCACTCACTCTATCGCATTACCACAGCATTACTCAGCACCACCACAGCATCATTCAGGGGCACCACAACATTACTATGCGCTACCACAGCATCACTGAACTCCACAGCATCACTCGTCGCCACCACAACATCACTCAGCGCCACCACAGCATCAATCTGTGCAACCATTCAACAACAACTGGTTCAAATATGTTCTCTCAATGTTTCAAGCTTTATTACAAATGTCACAAAAAGATGTTACTATTTCACTTCTGTTCTTAGATTTAAGTCACAATAAAATACACTGAACATAATCTTCACAAACGTTATTTACAAAAGTTTAAGCTATTGCCATTATAAATTACAATAGCTTTTATTTAAGTATTAATTATTAAATCAAATAAAAGCCATTGTTATTTGTAATATCAATACATCTAAGTCACGTAAATACAACACATATTGCATTACAAATGCTATAGGTGTCACATTTGCGAAAGTTAAAACTATTGGCATTGTAAATGACAAAGCTATTAATTTAGCTATTTTCAAAACCAACACATAAATACAAAATGTGTCATTTACAATACCAATAGCTCAAACTTTCCTAATGCGAGACCTATTGCATTGCAAATGCTTGTTGTGCATAATGGTTAATCCACCGCCAATACGATCTTAGCGGCCGTACGGATGATTGAGAAGCCCTGTGGGTTGAGGAAATTGATAAAAGAGGATGAGTGGTCATTCAGCCGGGTTTCAGTTGGAAAGCGGAAGTACATTTTGTGTCCTAGGATGGTTTCGGCTATTTGAGTGGCTTGCTTAACTGCTGACTGACAGTTTAGTAACCTGCAGCAACACGTAGGTAGTGATCTTGGACCAGGCTGACAGGGTTGGATGGTTGTTATTTGGGTAGGCCGCCTGGGAGGGCGAGTGGTGTTCAGGGTTCTACTCGTGCCAAGGATGACCGGGATCTGGCGGTGACAAGGCTTGCTCGGGGCATTGTCATACGTGTTGCTCAGCATTTCAGCTTCCCGTTGCGTGATTTCAGACGTGGTGCATCTATGTTTGAGTTGGTGATGGATATAGGGGATAGTTTGTCTCGGGGTAAAGGATAGGGGATCAGAGTGTATGTTTGTGGCAGTATCAGTGTTCGCTATAGATGCGTGAAGCTGGGGCAGGAAGTAGGTAATCTTTGCGTTCTTACAAGATTTCATCCAGAATAGTGTTGATTGTGAGTTCAAGCTGGGCTGTTGTAGGGATCAGTTGAGTGGCGTTTGGGTCAGTGGTAGGAAGTGGAGTGCGATGGAGCTCGACTGAGTTTGGGGCGGAGGCTAATGCCGGAGCAGGTAAAAGCGGTGGGGCCGGGTGGGGGGATTCAATAGACGACAAGGAGGGGGAAATGATTTATTTAATTTTCTCTTGTCGGCGTCTGTCGCATTCCCCCGGCCTCCCACCGCTCTTACCTGCACAGGCCGCTCCAGGGCTAATGTAGTATCCAGCCTGCTGTGGTTGGAGGACTGAGAGGATTCCGGTGGGATAGATAAGTCAAGCTGGGCAGTGGAGGTGTGCCATGCAGAAGGGGCAAGTAGTTTTGGTATCGAAACAGAAGCTTCAGTGCGTCTGGGGATCAGAGAGGCTGTAGGGGAGGTAGAGGTGGGGGCAGTGCAAGGGGGTTTGGGAGTAGAAGGTTCAGCTAGTAGATGAGGGCGTGGATGGGAGAGGGTGGAGGGGTGGTGGTGGGAGCGAATGGCATGGCGTCGCAGAGAGCCGGAAAGTGGAAAATAGATAATTTTGTTCAGTGGCTTGGATTAGGATGTCCCCAATTCTGTATATAGTTATGGCCCGACCTCCACTAAAGTTCGAGGATAGGGATATAGTTTATTTAGATCCATAAGGGACATTGGTGGCATTAGTTACATGAAGGTGTTGAATGACGTTTTCTCTCCTTTTGGCGGGTTTCGTAGTGTAGAAGATGAAGTCCATTTTAAGACTTCCGTGTGTTGGATTGTGGAAGATGTCTGTTATTAGTGTCTTTGGGTGTTATTCAAGCATTTTGTGTTTGTACTTTTTAGCAGCATGTTTGGAGAGGTTTTGCAGAAATGAGTTGGGAGCGTATCTTTCCACTCTCCCGAAGTTGAAGTGATACTCAGAAGTTGTTTCTGGGGGTAAAGTTAGACTTCAGGAGAAGCATTCAGAGGTGTGCATAGTGGTCAAGAGGCAGCTTCCAATAGCTAAGATGGCCACCTGATTGTAACATTGGGCCCATCAGTGGACGGTTGGTGGGCACTTCTTTGGAAGAGTGGGATGCGAGTGTCAGAGGCGTGTGAAAAAGGTCACCAAGGCGATCTGGTAGGATCCCTTTGAGGAAAAGGGGGCCTTGAATGCCGAAAAGCGCCAGAGGGCCTGTTGATGTCACTGGTTTCTTAGTGGACATGGTATCTAGGAGCTGGTGGTTGTGATGGAGTTTATTGGTCAGTCGGCAGAAACGTCCTTTATATTTGAGGACATATATACAAGTTATACACCCACATCATAGGTAGTATATCAATATCAGCATAGACTAGTAGACATCACAAAGGATGGGTCACTGCTATAGGTTCATGATCGGATCGGAAGCAGCATCAACTTGAGAGGACAGTATATGCACGAGATAATATTGGAATAAGATGGGCAAAACAATCCCCATGTACGCTTAGAATAACAGTGTAGATATAAAGACACAGTATACTCGCAAGAGAACATCTTGCACTTTAGCATTGTGGAACTTGGTTGAGAGTTCATTTTAATGGTGAGATATGTTAGGAGGGGTCACTAGGTGTCATTGATGTAAATTGTCTCTGACACTATAATTTTGTGGGACTTTGTTGAGAGTAGTTTTTACTGGCATGAAGTATTAAAAGGGACAGTGGGTGGCACTGGGACCTCGTTTATTCTTTTGCGGTCTGGAGTCCAATATTTATACCTGGCGCCCACTAGTAGGAGTTTCTAGAGGCTTCCACTCCCATGACGTGTCAGGCATCCGCTTCCTCCTTGCCCTGGGTCCAGCTTGTCTGGAGTCACAAAAGACCAGTGATAACTCCTCTGTGAGAGTGCTGATGCAGAGCCTTTGTGATGTGCAACTGTGATAAGTGACAGCTGCTCCCCCTCGTTAAGTCAAAGAAGCCTATCCTGCCAACACCTCGCTTCCAAATGAGCAGAGGAATACTGAAGCACTCAGCGAAGTCCAATGGCCATGCCTTGTGGCCCGTAAAGAAGTACTGCAAGATCAGAGATGTTTGTTGTGATTTATTGTTTCCACAATTATTCACCTTTCTTGCGTTGGAGACGTAAAATCCATTACAGACAGGCAGCCGTCACGTGTTTCGTCATAGAGACTTTTTCAAGGCTGCAATAAGATATAGAAAGTATCTTACACAATTGTAACAATGACATAGGGATAAGAAATGCAGCTGTTAAGTCACCACCAGCAGATAGAACAAGAAGAAGACTGTTGTGATCCTGAAGGATACCCTGTGAAGAGCCAAGTGCATCGGGTGAAATCCTAAAACAGATTGTGCCTGATAATCTGTCCATGCTAAGTTATTGCAACTTGCTGTAAAATCATACTACTCCCGATAAAGTCATTGTTAGCCGAAACAGCAGTAATCAAATCTATTAGCATTCCAAAATGCTCGAGTAGAGTGGCGTCTCCGATTTCCAAAAAATGCTGTATGACGGCAATCCCCCCAGATTTGGGGATACTAGTTTAATGCACATTAGTCCAAGGTAACCAGTATGCTGCTGTCAGTCTACTCACATTTTTTTCTCATTGCTTCATCAACCCTACCCCCCCCCCTGCTGCATACACCAGAAGCAACACTAGAAACAACCCCCTCTCCTTTCGCTGCTTCAGCCGTGCCGTTTAAGGTTTATTTTGTAACTTTAAAGCTGAGTGCGGACCTCGCTCTTCCCTAGACTCCACCCACTTTTCATCTGTGTTGGACTTGCCCCTTTTGGCAGGTTCACCCCTGAACTTTTTGCCTTAAGCTCTGACATGGTGGTAGTGATTTTAGACCTCTGTGCACTTTAGCACTGTGGCCCAGTGTTGAGTGCCTGCGCTCTGTGAGTGCTGTGGTGAGATTGGCCTGCCCTCCCATAGGAATGAATGGGGGATATGTGTGTCCATGGTAATTCCTGGTATGAGAGGAGTGCAGGGTCGAGTTTAATATGTATGAACTCGTGAGAATAAATGCTGCGCAATGGTGTGCACAGATTTATGGTGAGTGGTGGAGAAATGCCACTTTTAGAAGTTGGCATTGCTGTGTGTCTGCCTGCCTGATTTGAATTGCATGTCTGGCTTGTGAGTGACATCGGCTGGATTGTGTGGGTGGCTCCAGGAGACAGGGTGAGTCAGCCCAGTAATCAATAGAGATATCTGCATGCAGATGGGAGGGAGGAGTTGCACCTGGGACCTGAATAGGGCTGTGCCTTCCCTCCACAATGCTGGCTCCGCCTCCTGTGGTGCGTCTGATCACTGAACCCCCACCTAACAATAGGGAAGAGGAGTTCCCAAACCAATTGCATCTGGTTTCCCAAGCCCAATCCTGTAACACAAAGGAAATTGTCCTATAAATGTAGGGGCTGTGACCCCCTGAAGTGTTACGCTTGTTCTGGGAGGACACTCTGCCAGGAGGAACTGCCGCTGCGTGCTGGCCTGCCTCTCTGCACTTTGCTGGGTCCTCCCCAGTACCAAGGACTCTCTTATTTCTGCCTTTTTGGGAACTTTTGTGGCCTAGCGCCTCGTGATCGCTGTATTTGGGTTGCCTAAGGGAAGAGGAGCAGGCCCTGCTGCAGTGTGAGGCTGCGAGGGAATCCCGGTGTGTGGGATTCCCCCCTGAGCTCCTTATTGAAGCAGGAGCCCACCTTGCATTTGTGTGTGCTGCCAGCAGGTGCCCACCCTGCAATCATCTTTATTGAAAGAGTGGGTGCCCACCTCGCACTGCCGCTATTTCCGCGGATTAGTACTTTTAAAAAAACGAAGCGGGAGCCCACACCACCGGTTCTGGCCCCCCGCATGAGGCTGCCGCCGAGAACACAGAGGATCTACAAGAGGGGCGCCGCGCTGCCCGTGGTGACCCGGAAACCAGGCAGAGCGGCCTGGTTGTGGGCAAGGCACTACGCAAGAAACCGGAAGCAGGCGGGAGCCTACCCCGCGCTCCTGTGGAAAAAGGAAAAAGGAAGCAGACGGGAGCCTACCCTGCGCTCCTTGGACCAAAATAAGCGAGAGACCACCCGACTAGGTGAGGAGGGGGACAGGGGTGGGAGAGAGACGAGGCACGTTGTCAATGCCTGCTCCCACCCACCAGGACCCAGAGAATTCTGCCAGTGCACCCCAGTGAGTGAGGGGGGGCTGAATGCAACGCCGTGTTGGTGCCTGCTTGTGGCATTTTCTCCGCTGCACCGCAGAAGCGGGCAGCTGCAATGTTTTGGGCCCTTCTCCAGTCTAATCTCCAACGAGATTCCCGTGCTCTTCCCCGTGTTGGCAAGATTTTGTTACAGTTGCCCCGCGTGACAGTGGGCAACTGCAACATTTGAGGCAGAGTCTATTTTCAGAGTCCAAGGGTGGGACTACCATGTGCACAGTGCCCGTCCTCATTGCTTGCGGGGCATTGTTTTGGGCGCCAGAGGCACAGTGAGTGCCAGGACTGCCGCTGCATTCCCACAGCTGCCCTGCGAAGCGCAGGCAGCTGCAACGTTTGGGCCCATTTATTTTGTTAGAGTCCCAGTGGGGGACAGAGGGTGCCAGTGCCCATCTTTTTGGATTGCACAGCTGCCCAGCAAGTAGAGGGCAGCTGCCACGTTTAGGCCAGCATTCCTTTGAGGGCATCTCTGAATGAGGCAGGAGTGAGATGCACTCCTCTGCCCAGCACTATTGCGCACTGCGAATTCCGCTGCATTGGCAGCAGCCGTGACATTTGGAACATAGGGCATTAGAGCCCCTGAGAAGGCCAGTTGGCCAGGGGCACTAATAGGTTTGTAGGGCGCCAGGCCCTAAGGGGATTTATGAGTATGAGGTCTATCCCAATGTGTTTATGCCTAAGGAGATAGTGTAATGTGTGTTTGCCCAAAGTGATGCAGACATAATGTGTTTATTACAGGTGATCATGCTGAGGTCATTATGGTACCAGTAGTTACCGGTTGTTTCATTACTTGTGTTTTACTTACCTGTTCTGATGGTTATGACCTGAGCCCGATTGGCCTGGTCCTGTATATAATCCCCTGTGAAGGTAGGGTGACTGTGGCAGAGTCGTCCCGAGCCGCTTGCTCGCCAGAGGTGCCTGACTCGCGCTTCGCGCTGTGTGTAAACGCTGTGCTCAGACTACATGAAGCTACTTTTAATCATTGCTGACTGCTGATAATTTTAAAATTGATGTAAGAATTTTAAAATATTCGAATTACAAGCCCCTCTGCACCAGTAAATACCTCGCGCTTCCTTGCTCCTTTTACCTGATTCACTAGGGGGAGGACAGTACCTTGGGAAGTTGGGGACTAGACTCCATTTGTGTCTCAAAGGAAAGTGTGACTCTTTTTCCTAGAACATACATTTTTTTCCTTGAATTGTAACTGTTCACTTCTGCATATTATATAAATGCAGGTTTTTCAAGAAATATTTTCTTCATGTAATTTTCAATGTTTTTTCTATTTTGCAGAACAACAATCACATCTAGAAAATATGAATGGGAAAGAAAGCCATGAAGGTTCCGGAGGCAAGATGAATTTTACCTACTTAAGGAAACGGCGCAGAATGCACCTGAAGGAGAGACGCTTTGCTTGTAATGTGTGTGAGAAAGGATTTATCAATGAGACACTTCTTGTGAGACACAAAAAAGGACACATCAGCCACGGGTCATATCCCTGCGAAACGTGTAAAAAGTGTTTCACTCAAAAGGGAACTTTTTTACAGCATCAAAGAACACACACTGGAGAGAGGCCGTATCACTGCACAGAGTGTTCCAAGCGCTTTGCTCATAAGAAAGGCCTTGTACAGCATCAAAGCGTACACATAGAAGAGAGGCCTTATCACTGTACTGAATGTGCCAAGGGCTTCACTCAAAAGAAAATTCTTCTTCAGCATCAACTTATACACACAGGAGAAAAGCCTTATCGCTGCACCGTGTGTGAGAAGAGCTTCAGTCAAAAGGGAAATCTACTACAGCACCAAAGAAAACACACAGGGGAGAAACCGTATCACTGCACTGTGTGTCCCAAGCGCTTTGCTGATAAGTCGACCCTTGTAAAGCATCAGCGCATACACACAGGAGAGAGGCCTTATCATTGCACTGTGTGTTCCAAACCCTTTTCTCAGAAGACAAACCTTGAACTGCATCAAAGAACACACACAGGAGAGAGGCCTTATCACTGCACAGTGTGTTCCAAGCGCTTTTCTCATAAGGCGACCCTTGTACAGCATCAAAGCGTACACACAAGAGAGAGGCCTCATAATTGCACTGTGTGTTCCAAAACCTTTTCTCATAAGTCGACCCTTGTACTGCATCAAAGAACTCACACAGGAGAGCGGCCTTATCATTGCACTGTGTGTTCCAAAACCTTTTCTCAGAAGAGAAACCTTCTACTGCATCAAAGAACTCACACAGGAGAGCGGCCTTATCACTGCACTCTGTGTTCCAAGCGCTTTGCTGATAGGAGCTCCCTTGCACGGCATCAAAGAACACACACAGGAGAGAAGCTTTATTACTGCACTGAGTGTTCAAAGAGCTTTTCTCGTAAGGCGACCCTTGTACGGCATCAAAGCGTACACACATGAGAGAAGCCTTGTCACTGCACTGTGTGCGAAAAGAGCTTAAATCAAAAGTCAAGTCTCGTAACACCAAACACACTGGAGAGAAACCTTATCACTGCAAAGTGTCTTCCAAGCGCTTTTCTTAGAAAGAAAGGCCATGTATGGCATCAAAGTGCACACACAGGAAGAGGCCTTATCACTGCACAGTGTGTGAGAAGAGCTTTACGCGAAAGTCACATATGCAACGGCACCAAATAATACACACTAAACTGAACCCTATCACTGCACAGTTTATGCCAGGAACTTCACTCAAAACAAACGTTTCTACAACACCAATTAATACAAACAAGATAGATCCAATTTCACTGTAACAATCTTATGTCCTGCTTACCCAAAAGTAAGTTTTACTGGAATGTTTTAACTTAGCGAGGCCTTATAGTCATAAATTCATAGTGGCCAGTGTTCCCTGTAGGGTACGTGCATTTAGTGTCATAACCCTGAGTGCGCAAACTCCGTTGCGAAGTGCATACACTTCATACATCACTGAGGCACCATTTGCAGCTCTTGCTTTTAAAAAGCGAGCAGCGTGGAAAAAAAGATCTCTTGCGTGAAGGAGCACAGAGAGTAGATCTTGGGCCTAGCAACAAAGCACTGTGGAAGAGGGGAGAACGAGCAGCATGCCTCTTAAACTGCAGTGTATCGTATTGCCGAGGGTCACAAGTTGTGCAGCATCTTTCTTCTTCGCATGCTGTTTGCTGCACTAGTTTCGGAGAGAGGCTGTCGGGCTTTACAGGCAGCTGTGGCTCTCCGGGCATGATCCGTGCCTTGCAGATTAGTTGATTTTAAAAGTCCATGCACTAATTAGCATTGTTCAGTATTTAAGGGCACGATGTACGGCATACTGATGTTTAAGTCCCAGCTAAAAGTGTTCAAAAGGCAAGCACTCCGTGCATAATGGTATGCCTGTGCTAAATTTATTTAGAGAAGTCATTCTGACCCTGCCGCAAGCATGCTAAGGCATATGTGCCCCCAGTGAGGCAGCATCATTAAGATGAGTTATTTTCCCGGCCTAGACCTGGGCTCTGTAATTGCAGCTCTGGTCACCTGTGAAGCGTTAATGCGAGCAGCCGTACAAGAATGTAAAGAGATATGATTGGTAACCAATCACATCCTTGTGTTATTTCTTTATAAATGTTCTGAGTCTTTCTCACTGCTAGTTGTTCCTTTTGTACCATCTGAATATAGGATTCATTTACCACCTCGCTCACGCCATTACATGAGGGCACAGCCGCAACGCTCTCACACCGCCTTACAAAACACACACCAAACTACTACTTACACGTCACAACAACTTTTAGCTCACAGCTAGGGCTCTCAGCACAGCCCCCTATTCACAGATGCCAAAGTCCCTACTCGCCTCTCGGAACGGACTTGCGTCCATCTTCAGCCCAGGTGCTGCTCGCTCTTTGTGGTGCGTGATCACCGTTGGAGCTGCAGAAAGAAACATGGGCTCTTTTCCCTTCCCATCATACCTTTTATCACATATGTTTAAGAGTTAGAAGTTGAACTGTGGTTATTGCAGATGTATGTAGACCTCTTTTCCTCAATAAATCCTGCAGTATCTTGCATTGCAATGGGTTCGAGTCAGCATTCTGTGCATTTAAGATCCCCTCCTATAGGGCGCACATTTATTTTTTTGGTCACTCTGTAAGCTCTACAGCACTCAGGCTTCGGTGGTGAAGAGCGCTGCCGCAACCAACTACAAAGCAGCGAACCCACTGAGCAGCCCCTTATCTATGAGTGCCGCCAGGTATAACATGATTTACCTCTTGTAAGGAGTAAGTACTGTGTCCAGACCGATTTTTTAAATTTCTTTTTTCATCCCAGTTCTTGTTTGCTTTTCTCATTCGAAGAATGCAAAATAAAACCAGAGTTAGGGCAGGATGTACTAGCATCAGGAATACCGATTTCCTGTTTGCGATTCTCTATGAGTCGCAATTTGGAAATCGGAATTCCTAATGTATGAAACTCTTTTGAGTTTCATTAGCGATTGCTAGCGAGATTCAAATAGTCCTACCTCATGCATATTAGTGTGGTAGGTCGCAATTTGAGACCAATTAGGAATCACAACCATCACAGAGATGGCAGCCTGCTGAGGAGATTCCTTTCTTTTCTTGTCCAACTCCTCTCTGATGTTTTTTTTTTTTTAATTCTTTCTTTATTAACATTTTAAAGATCACACATGCACATTTGACCACCTTGTAGTCTCACTGCACAACATAGTTCTTGTATGATACAGAAAGTAGTACAAAGCATTCAGTGGTAAGTGGCGCTCTTCAGTATACCTTTCTGCTCCCGGCAGCTGGGTGGTTTGCCGATGCGGACACATGGGAGACGCAGCTGCTCGCGGGGAGGGCCTCGGCGCCGGAGCCCTGGGTGGCCTTGATGCGAGGGTCTGGAGCTGACACTGCACTCCCTTATGTGGTGAGGCAGGTCGCAGCTATCTGGCAGCGCTTCATCGAAAGGGTCCTGCGCAGGGCCCCATTTCACAGGGAGCTGCCGATCTGGATCTTGGCGCCTATGAGGAACCTGGAACAGCATATGTCCTTCCAGGCGTGGAGGTACGGGGGATGCGAGATCCTCGCCGATCTGTACCCCTCGGAGAGCTTTCTGACTTACGAACAGGCGGAGAAGGCGTTCGCCCTTGGGAGGGGTCGATATTTACACTATCAGGGACTGCGCTCCATAGTGCGCTCTGTTTGGCCGCAGTGCCCGGAAATACCCCCGATGACCCACACGTTACATATCCTGTTATCCTGTGGCAGAGGACGCAGATTGATAACCTTGCTTTATGCTGCCATGAGACGCGACTCAGCTCCCCCGGGTTCCCCCTGCGTGGGCGGCCTGCTGGGCGGACTTGAGGGCTCCCCTGGACCAGGGACAACGTAAGCGCATAGGGCTTTTGACTTGGCGGGTGTCTTGCAACGCTCGCTTCAAGCTCATCTATTTCAACTTTATGCACCGCACCTACCTTACCCCGCAGTCGGTGAGTCGGGAGAGACAGTTGCCCCAGGTGTGGAGTAAGAACTGCGAGATTCCTACACCTGGCTTGGGAATGTCCGCTGGTGGGAAGCTTCTAGACAGGGGTAGTCAGTCGTATATCGACCACAACGGGCCTTCGACTTGAACTGTCCCCCCTACACTGCCTGTTGGGACTAGTGCCCAAGCCGAGAAAAAAGAAACTCCCATTTAAACTATTGCATTTAATGTTAGTGCTGGCTCGACGCCGATTGGCCATAACTTGGATGGGACAGCGGGCCCCCGGGATGGATGCTTGGCTTAAGGACGTGAGGGAATGGACATTCGCGTTGGAAACGCACATGCAGGCCACTCGAAAGGACGAGAAATTGCAGGATGATCTATTAGCATGGCGTGTAATGTGTACTGAGACACTAAATACTGACGAACAAACATCACATACTGACTCGGATGGGACCAGCGGCAAACTGTTCTCTGCACCAGGGTCAGAGTCTGAAGGGGAGGGAAGGGGGGAGTGCTGAGGGGATGCCTGTAGTAGGTGCGACATGGGGCCTGACTGTTTACCCTCACTTTGTCCACAATACTTGGATTCATGCTACGATTATCATATGGGCCTCCGTGCTGACTCTTTTGCTGTTCCTGATGTTGTCCACACTTGTAAAGTGCTGTAATGAGTCTATCGATCTGTGCCCACATGTTTTATGCTTGTAAGGGGTAGGGGGAAGGTGGGCTGCGGGTTTGTATTTGTGACTGAAAAATAAAATAAAATAAAGTTTAAAAAAAATAAGTATGCCTTATAAAGGGCCCAGTAGTCCCTAGGGCGGTTCTGCACAGACTGAAGCTCATTAAAAGTGTCCAACTACTCATTACAGCATGCCATGTCCGAGTGCCGATCCCCAATTTTGGAGCTGGGCCTCTTGCCCAGCGCATCGCTACTCTGCGCTTAGCTAATAGTAGTCAAATGGCTACTAGCTTCCTGACCGATTTTCCTAGGCCCTTATCGTATCCCAATAAAGCTAGCATTGGTTCCATCTGTATAGTGAGGCTGTTCTAGCCGTCCATGCCTGGAAAACTCCCTCCCAGAATTGAAGTATCGCTGGACAGTACCGAGCAGCATGTACAACCCCTGCTTCCTGCTCACTGCATCGCAGGCAGTTTGCAGATTCCCGTAAGCCATATCGGTACAATCTTCCCAGCGTATAATACACACGGTTTATGTACTTAGTGTATCAACTGGTGTCCCCATTTACAGATCCCGCCTTCGTTCTAGCGCAGCAGCACTGCTGTACCTTATCTTCTACGGGCCTACCCAAGTCTCTCGGCGAGTCCGATCTTGCATCAATCGCACTGGGTCTGCGCCTGCCCGTGCGTAAACATAGAGCCCTCTTACTAACTTGTCTGGGGCTTCTTCTGTATCACGGCAGAACGTGCCGGCATGTCTGGTGGCTCCTGCAAGTCTTGTTCTATTTGTTCTCTCAATTCATGGCAGTGATATCGAGTCAGGGCTGATAGCGGGTGCCTTGCTCAGGGATATTCCTCCAATTCTCAACCTTTACTTTGTGAAAAAGATCTCCCATCTTGCGTTTGCAGGGCAATTCTCATATTTTTTACCAGCTCTAGCGAGAGCCAGGTGCACGGCTCCAGTTTCACATGTGGGAATACAAGAGTGTGCCCCTTGTTTATCTCACAAGCTCCACCGTGCATTGGCAGCACTGTGAGAAACCTGTAGAGCCTTCAGTCTCCGGGCTCTCAATCGTGCCCCTCATAAACACCCAACCACAGTCTGAGCTCACCCAGACCTGAGGGGACGGCTTCATAATTTGTAACACATTAGGGTAATATGTTGTCTGACAATAAAGACACAGAAACACATCATCTGAAAAAACGATTTTCTCTTAGGAAATGCAAGATGGATGAAAGCAGGTGAAATGTGAACGGGGGCTGCTCTGCTGACCTGGGGGACGTTAGGGTTTTTACGTCATCTCTGAGAAATGAAGTTAAGAGCATGAACATGAAGTTTTAAAGCCCGAGGTGGGTCAAAGGTGTAAAGAGACTGCAGAGGCTCATGGGGTTGTCCAGGCGAGCAGTGGTATGAGAGCGGCCAGCGGTAATGATGAAGGGGAGTGGAGGGGGATCGGATAAGAGGTGTGACAATATCAGGAGAGTTGAGGGAGTGTTAGTGAAATTAAATGAAATTTTATCGGCATAGACCTCTTCCGAGATCCAGAATATGTTAACATAGTTTATACATATTTCCAATTCCATAGTACCACGATATATCACAAAATACATTATATACAAAAGAGATTATTATTCCTAATTTAAACATCTCTAAAATAGTGGTAGAAAAGCTTTAAAAAAAATGTAAAACTTTGTGACATCCAAATTCATCTGGTGGGGGTCTTATAAGCTCAGGCAGATCCATTGTTCTAAAAATATTATAATTTGTGCAAATCTGTTTTAAGAATAGATTGCGGGCATCGGCCAAGCTGCTATTGGGACAGACAAATAGGACATGTACCAAATCTTGGATTCCTCCTCTACACAAATCACATTGGCTGGTTTTATCAAAATTACCGCCCCATTTATTTTGTAATATCTTTTAGCGGTAATGTCCACAGTCTTAGCATCAGGATGCAACGCCTAACCGTATGGTCCAGTGTAAAACTCAAATATTTTGGGATCTCTTTAAACACCACCCTGGCTAGTGATCGCTTATAATGGAATATCTGTTGACAATAAAGTTTATCCATTTCACAGCTCAACCTCGGAGTAGATTTTTTCTGAAAAAACTTTAGGAGTACTGGAGAACAACTTTGTAAAAGATTCTTGGATCACTGGGAGTGCTCCAAAGCAATCTCTAAATTTGCTTTAAACTTATTTATTGCTGGCCCAGCCTTAAAGGTTTCTTGAGATATAATTGCTCTCAATGTTCCTTCAGGTGCATGCAATATGTTATAAGCCCACCCGACAAGGTTTGCCAAGGCTCTTGTATATGCACTCATTGCCCCTAATTCGAGTCGGAGAGCGTGAACAGGAGTGCCTTGACTTGTAGTAGTAAGCATACGTAAGAGTTTTCCCTCCTTGAGATTTTTAAAAAAAACATTGATTTATAGGAATATATTCTAAACCATACATCCCAGTAGAAGAATAAAACTTTTTCATAGCACTAGCATGGGATACTATTTTTAATTCAGTCCATTGAAAATGCGACGCAGTTCCAATAGACTGGGAGAAAACTCTCCCTAAACAAATGTAAGTAGATGCTGTATCTACTGGAGTGCCTCCTAATTTCCAGGCAAAAGGTACTATTTTTGATTTTGAGATATTTATTCTTAAACAAAATTTCTCTGAGGGCGTGGCTTGAAGCGTCAAGATGGCGGTCGCAGTCTGAGAGTGCTTCGGACCCCTATGTCATCCGCTCCGAGTATCCGCCACCATCGGCAGCTGTCCTCCCCTTTCAGCGGAGATACCCATCTAACCGCAGACAGGGGCAAATGTTGGCGTGGAGCAGACCCAAGAAATGAGAGGTGCAGCAGTCGGATCCGCCCGGGCCTCCCAACTGCACCCCTGACAAAATAACGCTCACTATTCCCTCAATTTATCTAACCGGAAAACTCCAACCCAACTCTGGATGCCCAAGGTGAACCGAGTACATCCATTCTGCACCCTACAGGCTGTAGACCTTAACCCTTACACCTGCATACTACAGGCAGCAGTCACCAAGCAGAGCAGACTGGGGGGCGAACCCCTGACTTGGCCCTGGGAGCACCTGGTTTGCAGCAGCTGCATCCCGTTCCGGGTGTGCTGCTGTCACCAGACTGATATGGACTGCCCTGACTGCTGGCAGGGGGCGGCCCGGGTGCCGAGTGGGGAAGGCCAGACGTTGAGTTGAATTGGTCCAATTCCCGCCCACCGCCCCGGCGATGCCCATCAGGCCCGGCCACTGGAGGCTCAGCCCTGAAGAGAAACGCACACAACAACGACGGCGGCAACCCCTGGCACGAGCTCTTCCAAGACCTTGTCTTTCCCCTGCCACCCAATCGGCCCTGCACTTCACGTATCGTAGAATCTAGTGAAACTTCGGGCTGGAGTGGCCGTATCCCAAGGACTAGCCTACCCCTTCCTTATTGTCGCTCTGAGGCACAATAATGAAGCCTCAGAGCCACAATAAGGGCGATACCGGGAAACCCCCCCACCGCCCAAAAGACCAGCAAGCACTCATGTGAACCCACAAGACGCTTTGACAAAACCAGCCGCGGGAATCACGGTAAAGAACGCCCAACTCTAAGTAGCCCCAACAATATCCATTGCAAAGGCAAGGCGGCCGTCGCACAGGGCCTTGTCAGCATTGGTGAATCGTGGCATTGCCCTGGAGCTGCAGTGGTTCCAGTGGTTCTTGGTCCCAAGCGCAACGCCGGCCTAACAGCAGCCTGGAGCAACATACGGAAGGGTACAGCACGCGGAGCAGCTAGCTAATGCAAGGTCGGGCCAAACCAAGTGGATTTAACTTCAGGAAATTGCGCCTTCGGCAAGTGAGACCGATCTCATTATTGACATTTGCTGTAATACAAGGTGACTAAAGCCTTAAGTTCCCCGTGACTGAGTGCGTGAGTGTACTCAACATTACATTACAATATTACAGCCTACCCCAGTCGCTGTAACTGCTCCAGGCAGGGGTGGCCTTCAATTAGCGTGTGCTCCTGAAGCAACGCCGAGGTACCACTGAGGTCCTAGGGCACTGAGGCTCTCGGGCACCGAGGACTTACAGGGGCACCGCTAGTAGGTACCTTACTACCCCACTATAACCTTGCAATGAGGTCAGGGAAAACCAGGAAAACGCAACCCAAACCCTTACCCAAAGCCATAAGGCAAGAGCCGCTAAGTGATAACTCGGACACAGCGAAAGCACTTTCCCTGGATACACCCCAGCCCAGAGTGACTCACGGTCATGTTCAGACACCACCAACTAACCTTCTGATCCCCCCGGCACTTCTTCTTCCCCCACACTGTCAGGGCCAGCATCCCCTGTAAACTCTAAATCCTCACAAACTAAACAAGGCATGACAGTTTGTGTGGCCACTATCCCCAAACGGGTGACATTGAGGGATTTTTTTTAAAATGCTGCAGCAACAAAAAAGACAGGCCTCACCCCAAATACCCCGCACAGCACTACGCTGGAAACTACAACCGCCCCTGTGTCGTCAGCTTGGAAGTTAAATCAAGTAAAGGCTTCGATCCATGGTGGCCCCCACTGCTCAGGCCTCAGTTCACCTCAAATGATATCTTCCTCAAGAACTTCAATAAAGGACGAATACCCAGCTCCAAATGCTACTGAGAGCTGTTCTCCATCCCCTTCACAGGGACCCAACGAGTTTCAATACGACCAGTCACTCGTCAATTTAAAGCCAACTCCGGTCTCGCCCGAAAACTCCAATTCAAGGAAGGAAGACCACCTTTTCACTAATACAAATTCACCACCCCCGCTAACAGCAAATGCACAGACTATGAATATGGCCACGGATCTGCTTGCAGGGAGTAAACTAGTATTACCCGCTCAAAGGTAACTACAAATTGGGCCTACCTTGCGTGACGACGTTTTATCACCCACAAAATTCGTCCTAAAGCCATCTGACCAGTGCAACCACATGGGCCCCTCAACAGGTAGCCTGATTATTACAAACTCACTTGACTTGTCTTTCTTCAATGACGATCACAATAGGCCACCCGCCAAGGAGAGCTACCGCTCGCTCAACGAGAATATTCTGTCGCCTCAATTCCTGCAAACACTCCAATCAACAGTCTCCGCCTCAAACTTCCATTCTGATAAATTGGACCTGCAGGTGGACCTCTTAAACACATTGGCCGTGTTCACAGATGGGATTAATAAAAAGCTGGAGGGCCTCAACACCTTGATTATAAAGGCGCAATCTAAAGCTCGCCTGGCGCAGGCGGTATTTTGCTGTTCACCAATAATTGACAGCTTCTCCTCATTACCCGAGTTCCTTGCATCAGTTCTAACTGAAGTCAAGAAACTTCCGCTACCAGGGCAGACCGGTATTTTATCCCAGGGTTATTGCTCTCTTGCGGTATCCGACCCAGTCATTCAGAAAACAAGCAACAGCTATCAAGGCCCTGTCAATAATAACAAAACCTTATCAGAAAGTCCCAGAATTGTCAAACTAACAACCCCTGGCTCTACCAACCCCCCTCTTGAACTTCAAAATACGAACAAGTCAAATCACATAATATGTCAATCTTTAACAACTAACTCGACCTCCTTAAAATCAAATCAAGAGCCTAACTGTAAGAGCACAAGCCCAACCGGCAACATGGCTTCCGAGATCTCCGGCTCGGTTGCCGATAAAGAAGCAATTGTGGCTCACATCCACAAGTTGAGTAAGCAAGAGAAAAAAGAGTCAGTAAAAACCGGAACAGACACGTAACTGAAACTCGAAACACAATAAATCACTATTTTAAAAAAAACACCTCTACCCCACCACAGGGCTCGCCCAGTACAACTACTTCCACTACCAGTCAGTCCTCCCCTCAACAATCAATTTTGCACAAAAAAACATCAACAAATTCACCATCTGCACTAAACGCTTGGTCTGACCAAATTGAAGTCCTCATCCCTACCCCCCAAACATCATCAAAAGGAGACCTTTTTCCACCCAACGAAATGCCCGAAACAGATCTGGCTAGCCTGTCCCCCACAACCTACCTCCTAATGGCTACCCCCGGCGCTAATAGATCTATCCTGCCGACAGCAGACAAGACAAGACCAGGGAAGAACCCAGAGTGTTTAGCACACGTTGCAGGTAATCCCATCAACAATGCAGAGGGAAGATGTCGAAAAATTCCAACTACGACCGTGGGCCCTGCCACCAAGCATAAAATCACCCTTAATAAAGCAAGTCTTAAATCCCTTAGTAGTAAAAAAATCCTCAACAAAGTGTCCCCAAACTTCTCCATCAAAAAGACAGGCCCCCCGCAAAAATCTTTTGGAAATCATTGGGGACCTGACTACACCGCAAAATCTCCAGCCCTTACCATTGTCCCTGGATTTACAAAAGGGGGTGGTGATGAACAGAGTGTCTGAATTGAGCAGACCACTCTTACCCAGTCCAAAGATCAGGGCTTGATCCATCACCGTTATTTATCTCACTGCCCCATCCCAGCTCAGAACCTGGCTATATGCAAATCAGTCTGTCCCTGGCCCAGTGCATCATGGGAACAGGGCAGACTAAACTACCAAGCCAATTCTTTACCAGAAAGGAGACAAGCTACCAGGGACCGGTTTCTGGCATTTCAGCCTCTTCGGCCCGGCTTGCTTGAATCCTGATGGAGCAGTGAGAAAGGGACTCATGTCTGAGTATACCCTGCCACACCTATAGTGTCCAAAATCGATTTACAAAAGGGGGTGGTGATGAACAGAGTGTCTGAATTGAGCAGACCACTCTTACCCAGTCCAAAGATCAGGGCTTGATCCATCACCGTTATTTATCTCACTGCCCCATCCCAGCTCAGAACCTGGCTATATGCAAATCGGTCTGTCCCTGGCCCAGTGCATCATGGGAACAGGGCAGACTAAACTACCAAGCCAATTCTTTACCAGAAAGGAGACAAGCTACCAGGGACCGGTTTCTGGCATTTCAGCCTCTTCGGCCCGGCTTGCTTGAATCCTGATGGAGCAGTGAGAAAGGGACTCATGTCTGAGTATACCCTGCCACACCTATAGTGGCCAAAATCGATTTACAAAAGGGGGTGGTGATGAACAGAGTGTCTGAATTGAGCAGACCACTCTTACCCAGTCCAAAGATCAGGGCTTGATCCATCACCATTATTTATCTCACTGCCCCATCCCAGCTCAGAACCTGGCTACATGCAAATCAGTCTGTCCCTGGCCCAGTGCATCATGGGAACAGGGCAGACTAAACTACCAAGCCAATTCTTTACCAGAAAGGAGACAAGCTACCAGGGACCGGTTTCTGGCATTTCAGCCTCTTCGGCCCGGCTTGCTTGAATCCTGATGGAGCAGTGAGAAAGGGACTCATGTCTGAGTATACCCTGCCACACCTATAGTGGCCAAAATCGATTTACAAAAGGGGGTGGTGATGAACAGAGTGTCTGAATTGAGCAGACCACTCTTACCCAGTCCAAAGATCAGGGCTTGATCCATCACCGTTATTTATCTCACTGCCCCATCCCAGCTCAGAACCTGGCTATATGCAAATCAGTCTGTCCCTGGCCCAGTGCATCATGGGAACAGGGCAGACTAAACTAGCAAGCCGGGCCGAAGAGGCTGAAATGCCAGAAACCGGTCCCCGGTAGCTTGTTTCCTTCCCAGTGTAAGAATTGGCTTTTGTAGTTTGGTTTGCCCTGTTCCCATCATGCACTGGGACAGGAACAGACTAATTTGCATACAGCCAGGTTCTGAAACTGGGATGGTGCAGTGAGCTAAAAAACGGTGTTGGATCTAGCCCTGATCTCTTGACTGGGTGAGAGTATTCTGTTTAATTCAGAGACTCTGTCCCTCACCACCCCTTGTTGTAAATATTTTTGTCCACCCTAAGCGTGGAAGGGTATACTCAGATGTGAGTCCCTTGCTCATTGCACCATCAGGATTCAAGCAAGCCGGGCCGAAGAGGCTGAAATGCCAGAAACCGGTCCCCGGTAGCTTGTTTCCTTCCCAGTGTAAGAATTGGCTTTTGTAGTTTGGTTTGCCCTGTTCCCATCATGCACTGGGACAGGAACAGACTAATTTGCATACAGCCAGGTTCTGAAACTGGGATGGTGCAGTGAGCTAAAAAACGGTGTTGGATCTAGCCCTGATCTCTTGACTGGGTGAGAGTATTCTGTTTAATTCAGAGACTCTGTCCCTCACCACCCCTTGTTGTAAATATTTTTGTCTTACCATTGTCCCAACAGAGAGTCAAAAGTGTAAAGAAGGGAACCAGTCCTAACTATTGTTAGTCCCGGAGTATATTTCCCAAGGTCCGCATGACATCCTGAATCGAGGGAACATTCTTAGACTTTTAAATCAATTCCAGAATTAAGCAAACTGGTATCTAGCGACATAATATCTATTGAATTTACACCTAGCAACAATAACCGATTAATTGAAACCACATTGATAACCTTGGCAACCGAAGCAATAAAGGGCTTGGTATTAACACAGACAGAGCAATTTAACAGCTGGCGTATTAAAGTAGTAACACCTACCGATCTTCGGTACCCCTCCATTCTGTCTAGTGCCTTGGTTCCTGCAATCCAGTCAGTAAATCTACCATTTTCAATATTGAGATCAGCTCGAAGCAGCTCCCTAACTGAGTCTGGCGAGTCCATCACAGAGAGACAATCAACTCTAAAGCCCGATTGGGACTGGACGCCAGGGGGCCCTGTTCCGAGGCCACAAAAACTGAAATATTACCCGCTCCAGCTTGTTGATATGTTCCTGGAACATTAACGGCCTTGATGCAAAACTGCAATCCCCTAACAGTCTGGAATTCCTGAAAAAAAACATCATACTTCTCCAAGAAACCTAGTCTGTATCAAGTTCCCCTATCGAACTTTACCTAGAATTTAGGGTTCCAGCAATAAGAGTGCACAAGCCTGGCCGGCCACGAGACGGCATTTTGATCTACGTCGCCTGTAAATTATCTTTGAACATCAAAACGTTGGAATTTAATGAAGACTGGATTACCGGCATTAGAATCAGCAGTCCAAACGCCGCCATACAACTTTTTCTGCTTAAAATTAATGTTGCACCTTACACCAGCAAGAAAAAGGCTAAATTCGATCGACTGATTGACATCTTGTCCAACCTGATAAAAGCCAACTGTGCAGTCCCATGCTTAAGTTCTGGAGATTTTAATACCAATTTACACTCAACTACCCAAGATGAAGATAACGAAATTCTCCCAGCCGCACCATCGTACTTAGTGCCCCTTCTTAAACCATCAGGGATCAGGCCAAGCAAGTTGGGGGGATATGCTGCTCTACAACTTAACAGCCTGCGTTTCACTGTATTGAATGGGAGATTTTCTATGGATTCTCCACCAGCCTGGACCCGAACTAACGGCCTCTCCTACTCATTTCTTGACTACACGCGTGGAAACTTCGAAATACTCCCCTTAATAGAGAACTTTTACATTGCACCTCCGGGCGTTCGTGATCATCACCCCCAAATAATTGGCCTATCCCTCAATGTTGCTCATCACTCAGCAATAGCCCACACTACAACTGGCATTCGTACAGAGAATCTTAAAAGATTGAAACCGACGGATCATCTACTCCCTGCAATAATGGACAAATGTAGATCGCTCCTAGGTGAATGGAGCACAGGAGACATTGATCCAATTAAAACATGGGAGCTCCTTGTCCATCAATTGCTGAGTCAATTTCCGCCTTCAGTACGCAAACCTCCATACCCAGTACAAAATCTCATTACAGCAGAGACAAAAACATTAAAGACCAAACGCAATGCTGCATTACGTCTCGCCAGGAAATGCCCGGTGATGTCCATGCCTTCGCTGACTATAAGCAAGCTCAGAAAGCATTGAGAAAATCAGTTATCAGGGACAAACATATAGCTGCCGACCAGTTCTGGCTGAAACTAGTCCACGCCAGCAAAAATTCCAATCCCAAACCATTTTGGACACTGGTGAATAGGAGGACACTGGGCACAACTGGCCAATGCAGCGCCAACATAAGTGAAGCTGAATGGGCCCTTTTTCTAACAGAGCACTTCCAAGAACAAAATAAAGAAAGGGATCAATTGAACATCACCTCACCACGGAAAACAACGAGAGACGGCACATTAACCATAAATGATATACCCAATGTCTTTACTTCACTTATTAATAAAGAGGAAACTACGTTTCAGCAAGACCCTCAACTTTCAAATTTCTGGTCCTCTTATGAAGGTATGAGGCAAAATATTACTCGCTGCATTACCAATGCCCGTTCGGATGGGGCCCCGGGCCCTAATGGACTCCCGCAGGCCCTGTTTAAAGATGATCGCACGCTTTGGTCTGGACACCTGGCCCCACTATTTTTGCATTGACGACACACCTACGATATACCGGATTCTCGGAAAGGAGCAACAATTCACCCAATTTTTAAAGGAGGCAGAAGAGCTGATCCTAAAAACTACAGGATGATAGCACTTTTAGACCTAGTCGCCAAGTATTTCTCCAGCCTCTTGTTGGAAGATCTGTCGTTCTGGGCACTAAAAACCCAGCGGCTGCCATTCAATCAGACCGTCTTTGTGGCCAAATCAGGCCCTACTAGCAACCTACTGGCCCTATCCATACTTATGGAGAGAGCAGCATCCTCTAAAACGGCATTGCACTGCTGCTTTGTTGATTTTAAAGCGGCCTTCGACCGGGTGCCTTGGGCCCTTTTGTGGCACAAATTACAAAAATGAATCCCGAGTATTCTGTTAAAATTAATAATCCAACTTCATTCAAACAACTGGATTCGCATTAAATTGGGTGACGGCTCACACGTCTCAAGAAAAATACCGACTTACTGTGGAGTCAAACAAGGGTGTGTGTTGGCCCCTCTTTTTTATCTCTGATTTATCCCATCTACTGGACAAGGCCAATTCTCATCCCCCCTCACTTGGTGGAACCCGAATTAGTAACTTGCTGTATGCCGACGATCTTGTGTTATTCAGCCACAAGAGGGTCATTTTACAAAGACTTCTTGACCAGCTGCTTTCCTTCACATTGAGTAACGCTCTGGAATTAAATCTTTCAAAAACGAAAACTATCACCTTCGGGAATCGGAAGCAGCGGGTGGTTCTTTGATGGCACCACCCATCTGTGACATCATATAAATATCTGGGTATTTACATGGATTCCAAGGGCTCTTTTGTAAAGCAGAAAGAAGCAGTCAAAGCAAAAGCACTGTCCCTCGAAGCAGCAGTGATGAAAGTCTTGGCACAGTTACTTGGCCCAAGTTTAACCCCCCTCCTAACAGTTATGAAGGCAAAGGTTAATAACCTACGGCCAAGAAATAATGTTGGGGAGCAATTCGTTAATGCTGAATAAAACAACAACCAGAATCTATAAACAAATCTGGCACCTTCCGAAATCGGCCTCTCCGCCCCAGATCAGGCTCGAGCTCGGCCTTCTGAACCACGTGGGCGTCGGTGCAGGCGCATTCAGCAAATTGTGCCACAACTGCGTAATTCAAGGGAAGAAAGCCTGGAGACCAAGTTGTGGCACGAAATATCAGCAGGTCACCCCAGTCAAAAAGATCGATGTTTCCTTGACCACTCTTTGAAACTGCTCGATGCCGCGGACTATTGGGGAACAAATCCGCCCCAGCAGGCACTCAAATTGTCCATTAAAAGAATTGTTCACCTCTGGTCTTTTCATCAGGACAGGGCACAACTGTCCAAACGAAAACATGCCTGGTCGATAATTACTGAGCTCAAACCCAGATCAGAGGCCCCTTACCTTTCGAGCACCTACGCAGTGGTTTGGAAGCAAAGATTTATGGCCCTGAGGGTGGGCGAATGGCCCTTTTTAAAACACTTGCCTGCATGGCGTCGTCCAAACGAGGACGCTAACTGTAGGGGCTGTGGTCATTACACTGAATCAATTGAGCATGTGGTGTGTGTTTTCCCAGCATTTCTCAAGGATAGAAGGTGGTTGTTACGTGGTGAATGGATCAAGCACGGCGTTCGATCATGCCGGCAAGCCGTTGTATCAGCACTGAACCCCAAAAAAACAATGCTCAATGTTAAGTTCGCAAAATTTGTTTCTCAAATTGCAAAAAAACTTAACTTCATGGGGTTGCAGGACCCATCGCTGCAATCTCCAAACTCATGACTGGTCTGGAACCTCCTGTCTCCTATTCTACTCCAAGACTCTTACTGGTGGAACCCTTGTATGTTTTACTGTAAGTCGGGGACGTGTTTTAAGCTCACCAACAATGTCATTACATTTTTAAACATATCTTAAGATGAAATATATTTTATTGGTTGTTTTTAAATTGTCATGATTTTAAGTAATCGAACAATAAACTATATAAACCTCAATATCCATTGCCTGCCTTTCTTTTCCGCCAACCATGGGGAAGGACCGCGGTCCGAAAACTCCTGCAACGCAGACCAAAATTGACCAATACACTGGCATTGATGCTAGGCCCCTGTCTGGGACTGCCGAGAGGCCTGCTCCGGCAGAATGTAACCTTAATACGAACCTGCAAGCCATTAGCGCCTCCCAGGCCGCGAGTACCAATAAGATAGGGGAGGTCCGGGTGGTTATGGCCCTGCTCCGACAGGAACACTGCAATGCGATGGCCCGCATTACTGAAACTGAATGCCGCATCTCCTCGGTTGAAGATGACGCCCGGAGACTGAAAGAACAGATGACCCATTTACAAACCAAAGCCAAGGAACTACATAAACAGGCTGAGAACAGATCTAGATGCAACAATCTGCGCATGGTGGGAATTCCAGAGGGCTAACAAGGCCCGGTGGAGCAATGAATCACCTCATGGATGCATGGATGCACAAGACGGAATATCATCTTAGTTCGCAGTAGAACGGGCCCACTGCTCCCTCACACCAACCCACCCCTCCCCCCCCCCTGGTGCCCCGCCCCGGCCCATCATTGCCAGGATCCTCAATTTCAGAGACGGAGACTAGATCTTACGACAGGCCCGCATTCAGAAAACCCTATCCACCAAAACCATACTATTATGATATTTCCCAGACTACACAAGTGAGGTCCAGACCCAAAGATGTTCGTACATGGAAGTCAAGCAAAAGTTGTGCACTCTTAATCTACAATATAGACTGCTCATCCCGGCTCGGCTATGCATTGTCTTTCAGGATAAAACATATTTCTTTGACACCCTGGATTCGGCTTGGATCTGGCTGACCAAAGAACGCCCTCTCAGACTCAGAGCCCAGACCCTACCCTCAAATGCCCAAGCCACCTCCACTACCACCTCTACTCCAAGAGGGAGGCATACGCATTCCTGCAACGGTCGAAGAACAAGCAGAGCCAGATCAGGCTCGCCAGCAACTGAGGCCCCGGTCCCCAAACGCTGGGAGCTGTCCACTGGAGACTGCCCTCCACCGCAGACTTGTGCTCCGAATGCACAGACTCAGACCTCTCCCAGAGCCTGGCATTTCTCTGCTGAGGAACCATGACCGGTGCTCTCCAGGCCAGGGTGACATCTTTATACATGGACACAACGCACCCCGCCAATCAGATAAATCTGACGATATACGATCTTATACTGTAATGAGGGGGGTCCTCCATGCTACCCTGAAACTAAACATTATAGTTTAGCCTGTGTCTTCTACAGTTATAGGACGACAGATGCTTCTGTTCTCGAAGTATAGGGTGGGGGGTGGCAGGGTTTGGACCGTTGGCTTGGGTTCGCACCTAGTTAAGCAGGTCAAGGTTCACAGCACTTCAACCTTGCACCAACACAGCCTTACACTCCAACTACACACCAATAGGCACTCAGGCTTCACACAGGGCTCACCCGGAGGTGCGATCCTCCTGAGGCGTAACTTGCCCTTCGTGCCTACTCAAATCACCACGGATCCCCACGGACGCTTTGTTGCTCTCTCCGGAACAATGGGCGAAAACGCCCCAACGTCCTCTCCATCTGTGACAAGCACACACAGACTCTAGGCTACACTGGTGAAGTGATTAGCTCCTTGGTGCCGGAAACAACGGTGGAAGGAGGAGACTTCAATGCAGTGATGCAGCACAGTCTCGATACCACAGGGACCCCCTCTGCCTCACGCATTCTCTATGCCAATCAATTGGCAAGCCGGACGGAAGTCATGAGTATTTGTGACGTATAGAGGACATGGAACCCGCAGGACACCCAATACAATCAACCTTAGCAGCACACCACACTCAGGCCCGCATCGACATGATCTTTATGCCGGCTCCCGAATGTCGCAGGGTCAAAGAAATAGTTATCCTCCCCGAGGCATCTCAGATCACTCACCTTTGCTCCTAACCTTAGGTCACCCCCCTGATACACCTTGCCCCATGTGGAGGATGAACGCTTGGTTTCTCCAAGACTAGAAATTCAAGGAAGCAATCGGAGAGGGACCTTAGGCAGTACTTTCTCACTAACAAGATTCCGTCTCCTCCCCGGATACCCTTTGGGAGGCGGGTAAGGCCACCATACGCGGTTTTGCCAAGGGCCACCTTAAAGCCCAACGAGCAGCCAAAGATAACAGGCTCGCCGTCCTCGAGGCCAAAGCGACCCGACCTGAAGGGAGCTCATTTGGGGCAACAAACGATTCCCAGTTGCACCTATTGGCCCTGGTGAGAGATGAAATTAAACAATTCTCACTAGACTCTGCAAAGCTTCTATGGAGGTCCTCCATCGCTCGCATATAGGGATGGGGTGATAAAAATGGGAGCATATTACATTGGTTAGTGTAATACCTCTTGGCGAACAGGATCATTCCAGAAATCTGGGACTCCGAAGAGATTACCCACCGCTCGCCCAGAGATATGGCCCAAGCCTTCCCTGACTATTACTCACACTTTACTCTGCCCAGAGGCCTGAACTCTCACTATCAGAGCTGACCACCCTAGAAACCTCCACCTTCCTAGGCCAGTCGGATCAGCCGGAATGGATTACCCATCACACACAAGGAAATACAAGATGCCCTCTAACACGTCACAGCCGGGAAAACACCATGCCCTGACGGCTACCCACAGGAGTATTACTCTGCTACCAAGACATACTGTTCCCACGCCTCGCTGCCCTATATACAGAGGCCGTAGAAACTGACTGCTTCCCTCTGGAGACCAATGCAGTCACAATAGTCATCATTCCCAAAACCCAACCACCCTCATCAGCGCGCACGATTACTGCCCCATATCCCTAATTAATACAGAGGTCAAAAGGTACGCCACCGTCCTGGCTCAACGTCTCAGACCATACCTCAACAAACTCATCCACCCCGACCAGTTCGGCTTCATGCCGGCGCAGAGTATCAGACACTGTTTTAGGCGCCTCCATCTGGCCTCGGCTAACCGACAGTCACTAACCCCTTATCTGGCTCTTCTAGTCGACTTCAAGAAAGCTTTTGACTCAGTCAACTGGCGATATCTGGACGATGTCCTGGCTGCTATGGACATGGGCCTGGACTACCACCGTTTGACTCAGGTCCTGTACTCCAAACCGACCGCAAGAGTGCTTGTCAATGGAGCACTCTAGGACACATTCACAATCAGGAGGGGACGAGGCAGGGATGTCCTCTCTCGGCCCTCCTTTTCGCCCTGCCAATAGAACCCCTGGCCAGGCTTATTCGTGCTGATGACCTAGTCCAGGGCTGGAGGCTCTATTATGAGGACAAAATCGCTTTATACGCAGACGACGTCCTACTCTTCCATGTAGAGCCGGCCCAATCCGGCCCCAGATGCCTGCAGATACTCCGTATCTTCGAACGAGTCTCTGGCTTACGCTTGAACTCTGCAAAATCAACCCTGGTGCCCCTACGTCTATCTAGAGAATGCTTTGATTGGCAGTCTACCATCCCCATCAGATGGTAATTATTGAAATACTTAAGAATCTGGGTCACTTTGCTCTCTGAACTGGCTTGGGCACTTAACATCACCCCACTGGTCAAAAAAGACCACCAGAAGTGGCAAGCCGTATCGCTTAAACCACTAGGCAGGTGGCACTTTTTAAAATGATGATTCTTCCTCGATTCCTCTACATCATTCATAAGACCCCATTCCATATTCGCCGGGCATGGTTCAGGGGTTTAGACAGCTTGACCGCGAGGTTCCTGTGGAATGGTTCTCGTCCACGCATGGCCCTCTCTCGCTTTCAAATTCCACTCTTCAATGGAGGCATGGGTATGACAAACTTGTACCTATATTACCTAGCAACCCGCCTCCTAATATTGCACGACTGGTTTAATGGTGGCTGGTCCGACCCTGCCTACAGGACTGAGTTGAAAGACCTGGGACTCTCTCTAATCCAGACTATGATGTACGGGGACCCATTCCCAGGACCTTACCCACAGTATCCCGTGCAGGTTTGCTGGCCTAGCGTGACTCCCTACGCCATACCAGCTAAGGGAATAGGCTGACCCAGCAAACACCCCTCTGGCAAGGCACATGGCTTCGAGAAGTGGGGAACCCAGAGGGTTTCCGGAGCTGGGATCTTATTGGTATTTCCCAACTCTGCGACGTTTGGGTCGGTGACCATGTACGTTCCTTCTCGGACCTTCAAGTCAGACACTCACTCCACATCATAGGTAGTATATCACTATCAGCAGAGACTAGTAGACATCACAAAGGATGGGTCACTGCTATAGGCACATGGTAGGATAGGAAGTAGCAACAACTTGAGATAACAGTATATGCACGAGATAATATTGGAATACGATGGGCAAAACTGAAGGAAACAAATTTCTGATAGTCCGGACTATTCTTACCAATAGCCCATATATAATATAAACGAACAACAAAGTAGTCGGCAATGGAGAAAGTCAAATCGTTTATTCAAATCAATGCAAGCCCTGACAGGGGAGCCTCGGTCTACACGACCCTTCGGAGGTGCGCAGAGGAGACTGACTACATACAAATGATACAAAGCATATATACGTTTTCGCACATTCAGGTTAACACCCTACAAGGAAAAATACAAGTTGTCAACGAGCCAGCAGGAAGACCCAATAAGGCACTATTGATTGCTAGTAGCTAGGCCGGAGCTATTCGGGGGGCAGGTCGGTGAGGTGCCCTCTTGTCTATCTGGAGCCCGGGGAGTACAGGAACGGGCTCTGCTAGAATGCACGCATCCCACAAGAGGGGCAGGTGTGACCTTGGGTTTCCCTGAGCTACACACTAAAGATCACAGAAGGAGGCTAAGCCTGGCAACATGGTTTCGTACCCATAGCTAACCCACGTGACTTCTGGGAAACAGTACATGAACAAAGGGAAACGAAACAGGATGGTTGCAGTCATGCCAGTAGGTCAGAAATGGGTCTTCATGAAGCAATTCGTAAAGCATACTTATATTACATAATAACACATGATTATTCATTTACATATGCGGTTATATGGTACATAGTGGGCCAATCATAAGTACATATAATTCTAGATCCCATCAGACGGCACTTTTGGCCTACTATGGCCAATATAACTATCTACTCAACAAACACACCTTCATCAATTTGCATGAGATCAGACACCTCCTTCTGTATCATCTGTTTCTTAATTATTTTCTGTCTCGTAGAGGTGAAAGCAGACGCTATTCTGGTTGCACAAAAAGTGCAACATGCTGGGCCACATTGGAGGCATATGCAACAAACAAAAATAATTCCGAAAGCCCCTGCTAAGATCAAAAATATCTTCCAACCCCAAGCAGTCAAACGTCCCCAGAACCACCCACTAAGGGACCCAGGGCCAGATGTAGGGAGCCCTTTACCAATCGGAATCGGCCGAAAATACAGATTTTCGGCCGTTTCCGATCGGTAAAGGGCTATGGAGATGTAGGTGCACATATTCGGTAATTTTACCGATTCGGTATTATTACCGAATCGGTAATATTTACCGATTCGGTAAAATTACCGAAAATGCTAGATTGATATGTGGGTAGCCAATTTTCCATTGGCACATGGCTTTCAGAATCAGTATTTTACCATGGAATACAAATCCATGGTAAAATACCAATTCCTGTGTACATGCACATCTGTGCATGTACACATGTGCCATGTGACAAGACAGACGTGCCCTTAGGGCATGTCTGTGTGCCACATTGCACACATGCCCGTTTTGGGGATGCTAGAGGGTGTCAAAGTGACACCCCCTGCACCCTTGACAAATTCGGTATTTACCGATTCGGTAAATACCGAATCAGTATTTGAATTGAATCCTATGGGCTTCAAGGCCCATAGGATTCAATAGCAAATACCGATTCGGTATTTACCGAATCAGTAAATACCGAATTTTTAAGGAATCGGTAACAAATCCAGATGTTGGTACCTACATCCCATTTACCGATTTTGAAATACCGAATCGGTAAAATTCGGTATTTCAAAATCGGTAAATGTGATTTACCTACATCTGGGCCCCAGTCCCGTTTTCTACATGAAGCTCACTGGCTAATCGATGTAATTTCTTAATAGCGAGGTGTATGGTGGGAGCCGAATCAGGGATAAAAACGCAGCAAGAGCTGCCAATCACTTTACAAGCTCCTCCCCTATCTGCCAGGATGACGTCTAACACCATCCGATTTTGGAGCGAAACAAGTCTCGTGGCCTGAAGCTCAACAGTAAGATTGGTCAGAATATCAGTTGTGGTTTGAACCACATTTTCTACTATTCTAGATAAACGTCTTATATTCCGACTGTTAAAAATCGGGCCCCAGAATGGGACCAAGCCCTTAGAGATGTCTTCAAATTGTTGCAGCGAAGTATCTGTCTGATCAGTACTATCAGTGTCAAAACTCCTAATAGTCTGATTAGAGTCCAATCCTCTCCTGACCAATCGATGGGTTCTATGGTAATCAGAAGGGGCAATATACACAGGGGGATAGAGAAAGGACAGATAACATCGTCCTGACCATCCCCGAGGGATCCAAGTATAAGCATTTTCCCCACATACAAAATATACATTAGGGGGAGTGATCATCGGAGGAGTACTGTCAGTCTGCAAGGTATAAGTATAGTTACAAGTGCTACTCCCCACCTTAACGTGGCCTCGTCCCCTAATGCAAAATAGGGAGGTAGCATTGATTATTGGAATCGGAAGCGCTTTGTCATTTGTAACATTACGTTCCTTAAAGTGCTGGAAATACAGATTAGAATTAAAAAGGTCAAAATCCTGCATTTCTTCCTACAACCAGGTATCATTTTTGGAATCAGTATATACATTCATACAAGCATTCGGATCTAAGGAACCCTGACCTCCATCTCCCTCCGCATCGAACCCTTGGTGTCGCTCTATATACTTCAGGATGGCCTCATAGTCTTTCTCAGAGTATATTTTGGGATTTTCAACATAATGCGAATACATTAATGACAGTAGTTGCCACCATGCTTCGCAGCTGGCTAAATAGGACAGAGGAAGGGAAATGAATAACTCATGCTGATGCATGACTGATGGTAACAACCCACACACCCAACAATTGGTCTTGTTCGTAGTACTGTGAGTCTGATGTAGCATTTCAATAAATACATTCTTTGAATAGGTTTCCCTATGTCTAGCCTTATGTGGGGGTAGAGAATAAAAGAGATGTTCTTCCGGAGCAGGAGTGGTTCTCAATAATGCCTGCACTGGATGCTGAAACTCTAAATATACAAACACACACATCATAATTACAGTAATTATAGAAATACACACAACGAATGCCACCTTCACTCTGGTGGGCCATCCGGAAAACAGTTGCATATCATTAATAGGTCGCTGGGGAGCAAGTGGTTGTTCATCTTCCATCATAAATCGAGCAAAAGGAAACATACACTCTCTATAAGTCCAAAATCTATCTCGGTCCCTTGCTAAAAGTCCAAAAACTAATCTTTGTATCCACAAAGCACGCACACCACCAGAGGGTTTCTTCTTCCCACCAAGAGATCTTCTCCCTGTGTCAGTTTTAGAGCCTCACAGGCAGACTCTTCTCATCTCATTTGAAAAAGCAAACTTGCAGATTCCAAAGGTACGATCGCGGCCCTCAACTCAGTCTTTCTTTGTGAACAGAGCCAAAGTAACACAATGTTCCAAGCTCTCTGCGGGTTGAGTCCAGTGTCTCACTCAGTACCCCTAATCACTCTACTTTAAATTTTTCAACACAAAGTATTGATCTAATTTCTTCCATTAGTAAGTGGGGTACCGCGCTGTTTGCGGGGCCGCAGATCGTATCGACAACGACCAGGCTGCTCCTGGTCAGAAAACAGCATTAGTAGCAGATTCGGTCAATCCTTGTGACACCTTGGGGCTGGCAACTGCTTCTGAATGAGCTGTCACACTTTCCCCTTCAGGCAGCACTTCACTTGATTGCCCCATTTCCTGTGCATCTGAAAAGGGCACAAAACCTTTCAGCCACTCGTTCTCCTGATTGGGCACTCCGAATCCGTTCTGTCGATCAGAAGGCAGGGGCAGCGGCAGGCGCTTCAGATGGGACACATGTATCCAGTTTTTCTGGCCATGCACCTTCACCGCCGTCCTCGTAGCCAAGATGATCTGGTAGGGATCGGACCACCTGGGCTCCAAACTCGATTTCCACTGGTAATTCTTCAGCAGTACCCACTGGCCAAGCTCCAAACGATGTCCAGGACCCTCCGGTAGTGGCTGCAATGTGTCTGATACCTGTTGGTGAATTGGTGAATAGAACGCAGATCTTTAGTCAAGGCATACAGATAATCTGTCATCAATGGGTAATCAATATCTCTAAAGGATCGGGGCCTAGGGACTCCCCACACATTGGCAGGGCGCCCGAAAATTACTTCATAAGGAGACAGCCCTGTTCGAGTGTGAGGGGTCGTTCTAAGGGACAATAAGGCCAACGGAAGAGCATCCGGCCACTTTAATCCAGTGCTCGCACAGATTTTGTCCATCTCAATTTCAATCTACCATTATATTTCTCGACCAACCCTGCTGACTGTGGATGTCTAGCAGCGTGAAACTTCTGTCTTATCTTTAGGCCATCACAAACACTCTGTATCAACTGGGCATTAAAACGGGGCCCATTGTCCGACCAGATAATTCGGGGCAAACAGAAACGAGGAAAAAATTATTTTATTAACACTTTGGCAGTAGCAAGTGTCGTGGCATCTTTGGTGGGGTAGGCTTCAACCCATTTACTAAAGGCACACACCACCACCAGTACATATTTCAAATTGTTCACACGTACCATTTGTATAAAATCCATCTGTATGACTTCAAAAGGCAAGGAAGGCGGGGCAAAATTGCTGTTCAAAACAGGTTCTCTACCTCCAGGATTGTGCTGCAAACATACCGGACAATATTTGACAATGTGTGCGGCAGTTTCCATACTGGGTCTAGTACCGCACTAATTCCTTTCGCACTTATATGGGCTGGACCATGGGCCATAGTTTCTACTGCATATTCTAGTGCATTAGGAAGCAACCATCGCTGTTTCTCAGATCGATCTATCCAACATTCATTCTTATCTAGTCTTCCTATTCCTGTTCCCACCTTCGTATTTCTTCCATAGTTGCTTCTTTTTGCAATTCTTTTACGCTCTCAATGGTATTGTAAAAAAGGGATGTTTCAATAGGCCATCGGGCGGAAGTACTGGGGAACATGGGGCTTCCTTTAGCTTGAGCCGTTTCTTTCTCTACTGAATCAGCGAAGGCATTTCCTTTCCCTGTAGAATCTACAACTTTCTTATGGGCACTGCATTTAATAATGGCCACTTTTGCTGGTAATGTCAAAGCAAATAATAATCGATCAATTAGGGGGCCATGTTGGATTTTCTGTCCGTGCCTGGTAAAGAAACCCCTCTCCCTCCACAGCCTCCCAAAGCTATGGGCGACGCCAAAGGCGTACTGGCTGTCTGTAAAAATATTCACCCTCAGTCCTTCACACAAATCACATGCACTAATCAAAGCTATTAGTTCAGCTGCCTGAGCTGAGTGGTGTGAAATCCTTGCGGTTTCTACCACTGTCTTCAAAGTCGTAATGGCATATGCAGCTGTCGCAGTGCCATGTGGTAATTTAAAACAAGAGCCGTCAACAAACAATTCTCCCTCTGCTTCGAGTAAAGGGGTGTCAGTCAAATCCACACGTCCCTTTGTTTCCTCCTCTGTTCTAAATATACAATCATGCACATCATCTTTTTCGTCATTCTCAGGGAGAGGTAACAATGTAGCTGGGTTCAAAGTAGCACATCTCTTGATGGTAATGTGTGGGGCAAACAGTGTCAGCTCATACCCTGTTAATCTAGCGCTCGTCAGGTGTTGGGTTTTTGTCCTATTCAAGAGGATGTCCACATCATGCAGTACCATGACTGTGAGATCAGTATTTAGGACTATTCCTTCCGATTGTCGGATGGCCAATGCTACTGCATTGGCCATCAGCGCCGGGACACCTCCTTGCGAGGTAGCTGTTCGCGCTATACAAGCATCAGTATTATTATTATTATTATTATTACTACAGCAGTGGCCCGCAAACAACTCGGGAGGGCTCGAGCAACGATGTCTAAAACTGAAGAGAAAAATGCACAGGGTCTCTGTTTTCCACCAAAAGTCTGAGTTAATACTGACAATGAACAACCGTCCACCTCGTGCATGTAAAGTGAAAAAGGCTTCCGGTAATCTGGAGTTCCCAACACAGGTGCAGAACAAAGAGCAGACTTTAAAGATTCAAAGGCTTCTTGACATTCATCCGTCCAGGGCAAGGGTTCATGCACATCTTTGGTTGTCAAATGCAACAAGGGTTTAGAGAGGAGTGAATAGTTAGGTATCCATTGGCGGCAGTAAAAAGTTATGCCAAGAAAAGCATGAACATCACGCTGGCTACGAGGTACAGACATGTTAGTTATAACAGATATTCGTTCAGGAGTTAGTCACCTCCCCGCTTCCGACAGGAAATGGCCTAGAAAGGTCACTTCCGGTCGACTATATTGAAATTTAGAAAGCGACACTTTATTTCCTTTATCAGCCAGATGATGTAATAATTTTATCGTAGCCTCTTTGCATCCCTCTTTTGTATCAGAGGCCACCAGAATGTCGTCAACATATTGAATAATCGTACTCCCAGCAGGCAAAATCAATTCATCCAGAACTGCCTTCAAGGCTTGACTATAAATACTGGGACTTTCAGTATAGCCTTGGGGGGCGCGTGTAAATCTAAAACTTCGGCCAGCCAATGAGAATCCGAAGATATGCCTACTATCGGGATGAATCGGGATGCTGAAAAAGGCATTATTCAGATCAATTACAGAAAAGTACTGGGCCGTAGGAGGAATCATGGTCAAAATTAGCAGTTATATCAGGTACCACCGGATACTGTGGAACCACTATTTTATTAACCTCTCGGAGGTCAATCACAAAACAATATGTATTCTTATAATCTGGGGCACCATCAACTGGTGCTTTCTTCAAAATCGGTAAAATCGGGCTGTTACACGTATTCGCTGCTGTTTCTTCTACCACCCCCTTTGGAATAAGGTCACGAATAATGTGCAACAGAACCCGTTCACCTTCTGGTGAAATTTAATACTGTGGAATGCGAGGCAGCTGTGTATTAGGTTTCAAAGTAATGGACACGGGGGCTATTCTTAACAGACCAACATCAGTGTCTCCAGTAGCCCACAGTGTCTGAGGAATCGTAGAAAATTCGGGAGGAAGGCGTTCAGTTTTTGCAAAGTATTGTGTGTCTGACAGGGAAGGTTTCTGCATGGTCAAATACACCCCATCTGGTGAACAATAAATTCGTGCATGTAACTTCTTGAAAATATCCAACCCCAAAAGGTTCTCATCGCAGTTGGATGTCAACAGAAAGGGTGACTGTATAGAAATAGGACCAACGGTAAAAGGCAAGGGCTTCGAAACGGGGCTTACCACAGGTATTCCAGAGAATCCTACTGATACATTATTTTGGCAAGACAGAGCAGCCCCTGGGACCATGGTATGAGCAACAGAACTATTCATTGCTCCAGTATCCAATAGGAATTTTCCCGATGCGCCTAACAGTTCCCCTTGTACATAAGGTCCCTCTTGGTCAACTGGTACTGTAATGTGGCCCCCTCTCTGTCCTTGGCTGTCTCATGCATAATCATGTCCATCATATCCGTGGTCTCTATAATTCTCATTATAGTACTGCCTATTTTGTGGATTGTCGAAATAATTTTTCCGAGAAACCTCCTCCTCCCGTCTCATACTGTTACGATCCATATTTCTTCGACCCCGTACTCGTCCCCTAGTGGGACCATTTTGTGCCAGTAACAAAGGACAATCCGCTCTCCAATGTCCCTCTTGTTTACAAAACGAACATTGATTAATACCGATATTCGGAGGACCTCCTCTGCCTCTGCCAGCTGTCACTCCCCTTTGGGAGAAACCACGCCCACCTCGTCCCGTATTTTGTCCTCTACTAACCTGTTGCAACAGAACGCTGGTCTTTAAATCCTTCGCTTTCTTTTCAGTCCTTTCCTTACTCTTGTTCTCTCTGTGCTCATAGTATTGAGCCTTACTGAGGATCACGGACGGGGTGGCCGTAGTCCAAGTACTTTCTGCTGCTTGGAGGTGAAACATGATTTCTGGGAGCAGATTCGTAACAAATCTGTTCACGAACAATCGAATCCCTCCATCTGTGGACAAATCTTGTCCACTGAAATCTATGAACGTTTTCTCAAACCTGGTAAAAAAGTCCAACACACTTTCATCCTTTTTTTTGTTTACAAGCCGTTAATTTATCCCAATCTATTTTCTTAGGAGGGAGGAGGGTCTGCATAAATGTAATGATTTTATCTGGTACCGCTAAAATTTCATCTCTGGGTTTTTCACCAGGTTTTCGTTCCTTATCCCAATTTTTCAGCTGATCCCAGGTTCCCCCTAACTCGGGGGCATGATCTGTATCATGTATCTGCCTCCAGATATCAACCGGGATCAGAAGACCGAAAAATAACTCAATGTCGGGACAGTCATGATAGTGGAGTTGGCAGCTCTGCCAATTCCTTATAGTAAGCTGTAGGATTCTTACGGGGATCGGGAAGCTGAGCTTTTAATGTAAGAACCTCACTTCGCTTCCAAGGGGTGTAAACCCATTGTTCCTGGAGCCTTGCATCTACCCTTGCTCTAGTGACGGTGCCCCCAGTGTCTTTTATTTCAGGTAATTCGGGAAAGAAAAGAGGGTGTACCTCCCTCATAGGATTCTGTGTTCCCCAATCGGCACATTTCCGATGCATTCGTTCTCGATATTGTAACAGAATCGCTACATTCTGATACACTTCATCAGCCTGCAACTGGAACTTATGGGCTCATTCTCTTATATCCCTCAATATTTGGGGAGCGATCCCTTCCTCAAAACACTGTTCCCAGAGCGAAATTAATCGAATCGCCATATTTTCTAAAGCCAGTTGCTGAGCAACCGGTTCGAAATCTTTCATAGTACTCCAAATATTCTCCATTGTATAAATGGCATTCCGCATCCACTGGGATGCCTGATTTACTATTGTCTTTCTTTCCTCCATTCCTAACGCGGACCTAGTAAAAATTCGTTGATCACTTAGATCGGATCCGAGGCGTTTAGACGTGGTATCTAAAGTAGCCAAAGCTCGGGGATCTATAGAGCTTCGGGCCGGGGGAGAGAGAAATACCGGGCACAAAGCGGAGGAAACAACTGTATCCGGTTGTAATGAAATCAAAGGTGAGGTAGTTGGTTGGAGCGAGGGAGGGGACAATAGCGCACTTCGTATGGATCCATCAGATGGGGCCGTGGCTACTGTCCCGACTGGAACCGTAATGGTTGCCGCGGCCCCTGGTCGGTCTACTCGGACCGCCGGAACTGCTGGATATAAACCTTGCGGAGCATAAGGAGGAAGCGGACGGGCTTCTTATAAATCCTCCATCTCATCTCCAGTATCGGGTCGTGCCACATAACCTTTATCTGTTTCCAGTCGGAACTGTCTATCCATCTGTGCAATATTTTCCTCCACCTTTCCTTTATCATAAGCTATAGCTTTCCGAGTGACAGTCTGTCCTGATTTAATCTTTCCCAATTTCTCTTCTCTTATTCGTCGTCGTTTTGCTTCCTTCAACCATAGGGTCAAAGAGTCAAACATCGACTGACGACTCTTTTTCATAAACATCTTATTCTGGAGATAATTAATCTTTTTCTCATCAAATGATCCTGTTAAAGGCCATTGCAAATCCGTATTTTCCCTGGTGTATTTGTGCCACAGGGTATTGAACAGGATCGGGGTAAGACCGTGCTTTACATACAAATCAAAGCTAGGGCTTCCCTCGGGAGGGGTGGGCTGCCTCTCTTCCAGCCGAGCCCCTCGCCGACAGCAGCACCCAAAACATATTTTGCTGAAACAAGGCATAATAAAACAGTATTACAATTTCATGTTGTAACTTTCAATCATTTCTTACACACGGGCACGCCCTATTCACCATTCACTTTCTCACACTCTTTCTATTTTTCAACCATATAAAGTGCTGTAAAGCAAGGCAGGGTTCAAAATGAGCTCAATACAAATTCAAATGCAAATGACATGTCTCCAAAACGAACAGAGCCCGTTGACTCCTGTTCGGGGAATCAATTCAAAAAGAATTTCAAAACCCATCAGAATTCCACCACAAAACAACAGTCCGTAGACCGTTTCTAAGAATCACTTGGTAGGCAAACCACAAACTCACTCCTAGATCATCACCTGGTCCTGTTCTGGTTGGGCCGGACTTTGGGACCTACGGCCCAAGAGCCCTAGCTTACCCAGTTGCTTCCAGGATTTTCCAAGAGTGAGCTCAGCCAAGCGAGCACTCCGTACTCTGCGAAGGCACCAAGTATTCTTGTTCAAAATTCAAAACAAATCCATGAGGAGTCTACCCGTGCAGCCCCTGTGCCACAACGTCAAACTCCCCCTGATTCCCTTATGGACCAGCTTCCCTGGCCACTACTTCGAAAAGCAGACTGCTGTTGCCAAGCGAACACTTATTCCAAGCGTCCTTTTCAAATACAATCACAAAAATTCACTCACCTGGTGCACTCAGGCCGATCACGAATTCTGCACTGCCAACTTCTAGACAGACCGACACAGTCTGTTCTTTTCTCGGGTTAAGCCCCTAGGACTCCAGCGTAGGGTCTTCAGCAGCTGGGAAGGATACTGGGCTCAAGGGCGGAACTTCCAAGTAACATACCGCAAAACGGGTGTTTCAAATCAAAATTCTGTTTGTCCACCCACTCGGCCAGAACTCCTCCCTGTCCCGTCTACTCCTGTTTACAGGAGGGGGACGACCCTATCGCGGAGTCGCCAACTGAAGGAACCACATTTCTGATAGTCCGGACTATTCTTACCAATAGCCCATATATAATATAAACGAACAACAAAGTAGTCGGCAATGGAGAAGGTCGAATCGTTTATTCAAATCAATGCAAGCCCTGACAGGGGAGCCTCGGTCTACACGACCCTTCGGAGGTGTGCAGAGGAGACTGACTACATACAAATGATACAAAGCATTATTACCTTTTCGCACATTCAGGTCAACACCCTACAAGGAAAAATACAAGTTGTCAACGAGCCAGCAGGAAGACCCATATAAGGCACCATTGATTGCTAGTAGCTAGGCCGGAGCTATTCCGGGGGCAGGTCGGTGAGGTGCCCTCTTGTCTATCTGGAGCCCGGGGAGTACAGGAACGGGCTCTGCTAGAATGCACGCATCCCACAAGAGAGGCAGGTGTGACCTTGGGTTTCCCTGAGCTACACACTAAAGAACAGAGAAGGAGGCTAAGCCTGGCAACATGGTTTCGTACCAAGAGCTAACCCACGTGACTTCTGGGAAACAGTATACGAACGAAGGGAAACGAAACAGGATGGTTGCAGTCATGCCAATAGGTCGCAAATGGGCCTTAATGAAGCAATACGTAAAGCATACTTATACTATATAATAACACTTGATTATTCATTTACATATGCGGTTATATGGTACATAGTGGGCCAATCATAAGTACATATAATTCTAGATCCCTTCAAAATAATCCCCATGTAGGCTTAGAATAACAGTGTAGATATAAAGACACAGTATACTCGCAAGAGAACATCTTGCACTTTAGCATTTTGGAACTTCGTTGAGAGTTCATTTTAGGGGTGAGATATGTTAGGAGGGGTCACTAGGTGTCAGTGATGTAAATTGTCTCTGACACTATAATTTTGTTGAGAGTTGTTTTTACTGGCATGAAGTATTAAAAGGAACAGTAGGTGGCACTGGGACCTCTTTTATTCTTTTGCGGTCTGGAGTCCAATATTTATACCTGGCGCCCACTAGTAGGAGTTTCCAGAGGCTTCCACCGCCATGACGTGTCAGGCATCTGCTTCCTCCTTGCCCTGGGTCCAGCTTGTCTGGAGTCACAAAAGACCAGTGATAACTGCTTTGTGCGAGTGCTGATGCAGAGCCTTTGTGATGTGCAACTGTGATAAGGGACAGCTGCCCCCCCTCGTTAAGGCAAAGAGGCCTATCCTGCCAACACCTCGCTTCCAAATGAGCAGAGGAATACCGAAGCACTCAGCAAAGTCCAATGGCCATGCCTTGTGGCCCGTAAAGAAGTACTGCAAGATCAGAGATGTTTGTTGTGATTTATTGTTTCCACAATTATTCACCTTTCTTGCGTCTGAGACGTAAAATCCATTACAGACAGACAGCCGTCACGTGTTTCGTCATAGAGACTTTTTCAAGGCTGCAAGAGGATATAGAAAGTATAGGGATAAGAAATGCAGCTGTTAAGTCACCACCAGCAGATAGAACAAGAAGAACACCGTTTTGATCCTGAAGGATACCCTGTGAAGAGCCAAGTGCCTCGGGTGAAATCCTAAAACCGATTGTGCCTGATAATCTGTCCATGCTAAGTTATTGCAACTTGCTGTAAAATCATACTACTCCCGATAAAGTCATTGTGAGCCAAAACAGCAGTAATCAAATCTATTAGCATTCCAAAATGCTCAAGTAGAGTGGCGTCTCCGATTTAAAAAAAAATGCTGTTTGACGGCAATCCCCCCAGATTTGGGGATACTAGTATATAATGCGCAGAAGTCCAAGGTAACCAGTATGTTGCTGTCAGTCTACTCACATTTTTTTTCATTGCTTCATAAACCCTACCCCCCTTCTGCTGCATACACCAGAAGCAACACTACAAACAATCCCCTCTCCTTTCGCCGCTTCAGCCGTGCCGTTTAAGGTTTATTTTGTAACTTTAAAGCTGAGTGCAGCACTCGCTCTTCCCTAGACTCCACCCACTTTTCATCTGTGTTGGACTTGGCCCTTTTGGCAGGTTCACCCCTGAACTTTTTGCCTTGAGCTCTGACATGGTGGTAGTGATTTTAGACCTCTGGGCACTTTAGCACTGTGGCCCAGTGTAGAGTGCGTGTGCTCTCTGAGTGCGTGTGGTGAGATTGGCCTGCCCTCCCACAGGAATGCATGGGGGATATGTGTGTCCATGGTTATTCCTGGTATGAGAGGAGTGCAGGGTCGAGTTTAGTATGTATGAACTCGTGAGAATAAATGCTGCACAATGGTGTGCACAGATTTATGGTGACTGGTGGAGAAATGCCACTTTTAGAATTTGGCATTGCTGTGTGTCTGCCTGCCTGATGTGAATTGCATGTCTGGCTTGTGATTGACAGGGGCTGGATGGTGTGTTTGGCTCCAGGAGCCAGGATGGGTCTGTCCGGTGGTGAATAGGGAGAGCTGCATGCAGATGGGAGGGAGGAGTTGCACCTGGGACCTGAATAAGGCTGTGCCTTCCCTCCACAATGCTGGCTCCGCCCCCTGTGGTGCGTCTGATCACTGAACCCCCCACCTAACAATAGGGAAGAGGAGCCTGGTAAACAGAGTACTCCAAAACCAGTTGCATCTGGTTTCCCAAGCCCAATGCTGTAACACAAAGGAAATTTTCCAATAAATGTAGGGGCTGCGACCCCATGAAGTGTTATGCTTGTTCTGGGAGGACACTCTACCAGGAGGAACTGCCGCTGCGTGCTGGCCTGCCTGGCTGCACTTTGCTGGGGTCTCCCCAGCACCAAGGTCTCTCTTATTTCTGCCTTTTTGAGGACTTTTGTGGCCTATCGCCTCGTGAGTGCTGTATTTGGGTTGCCTAAGGGGAGAGGAGCAGGCCCTGCCGCAGTGCGAGGCTGCGAGGGAATCCTGACGTGTGGGTTTCACCCCTGAGCTCCTTATTAAAGCAGGACCCCACCTTGCATTTGTTGCCGTCAGGAGCCCACCCCGCAATCCTCTTTATTGAAAGAGTGGGTGCCCACCTCGCACTGCCGCTGTTTCCACAGATTGGTATTTTTTTTTTAAACGAAGCGGGAGCCCACGCCGCTGGTTCTGGCTCCCCGCATGAGGCTGCCGCCGAGGACACAGAGGATCTACAAGAATGGCCGCCGCGCTGCCTGTGGTGACCCGGAAGCCAGGCAGAGCGGCCTGGTTGTGGGTGGGGCACTCCGCAAGAAGCCGGAAGCAGGTAGGAGCCTAACCCGAGCTCCTGTGGAAAAAGGAAGCAGACGGGCGCCTACCCCTCACTCCTTAGAACAAAAGAAGCGAGAGACCGCCCGACTAGGTGAGGAGGGGGCCAGGGGTGGGAGAGAGACGAGGCACGTTGTCAATGCCTGCCCTCACCCACCGGGACCCAGAGAATTCTGCCAGTGCACCCCAGTGAGTGAGGGGGGTTAAATGCACCGCCGAGTTGGTGCCGCTCGAGGCACATTGTCGGTGCTTGTGGCATTTTCTCCGCTGCACCGCAGAAGCGGGCAGCTGCAACGTTTTGGGCCCTTCTCCAGTCTAACCTCCAACAAGATTCCTGTGCTCTTCCCCGTGTTGGCAAGATTTTGTTACAGTTGCCCCCCGTGACAGTGGGCAACTGCAACATTTGGGGCAGAGTTTATTTTCAGAGTCCGAGGGTGCGACTCCCATGTGCACAGTGCCCGTCCTCATTGCTTGTGAGGCATTGTTTTGGGCGCCAGAGGCACAGTGAGTGCCAGGACTGCCGGTGCATTCCCACAGCTCCCCTGCGAAGCGCAGGCAGCTGCAACGTTTGGCCCATTTATTTTGTTAGAGTCCCAGTGGGGGATAGAGGGTGCCAGTGCCCATCTTTTTGGATTTCACAGCTGCCCAGCAAGTAGAGGGCAGCTGCCACGTTTAGGCCAGCATTCCTTTGAGGGCATCTCTGAATGAGGCAGGAGTGAGATGCACCCCTCTGCCCAGCACTATTGCGCACTGCGAATTCCGCTGCATTGGCAGCAGCCCGGACATTTGGGACATAGGGCATTAGAGCCCCTGAGAAGGCCAGTTGGCCAGGGGGACGAATAGGTTTGAGGGCACCAGGCCCTAAGGTGATTTATGAGTATGAGGTCTATCCCAATGTGTTTATGCCTAAGGAGATAGTGTAATGTGTGTTTGCCCAAAGTGATGCAGACATAATGTGATTATTACAGGTGACAATGCTGAGGTCATTATGGTACCAGTAGTTACTGGTTGTTTCATTACTTGTGTTTTACTTACCTGTTCTGATGGTTATGACCAGGGCCCGATTGGCCTGGTCCTGTATATAATCCCCTGTGAATATTGGCTAGTGCCAGTTGGCACAGTGTATATTATGTGATTATGTTTCTAATGTGTTTATGACAATACAGAGGCTATTTTTTATATAACCTTGTTTGGAGTTCCTTTTGTGGTGTGCCTAGGGTGTTGCTGCTGTGTATGTGTGTGTTGCGCAAACACTTTACAGATTGCCTCCGGGATAAGCCTGACTGCTCGTGCCAAGCTACCAAGGGGGTGAGCACGGGTTATCTTTGGCGTGTAACTCCCTTGCCCTGACTAGAGTGGTGGTCTCTGCCTGGCTTTGGCGCAAGCCTTAGCCAACCAGAGATCCCATTTCTAACATTGGTGGTCAGCGGTGAGGGTAGGACTTGCGTTTGGCAAGTACAACAGCGACAACTGGTTGCTGTACAACCCTGCATTTAGATAATCCTGTGTTTGGTGATTATTGTTTCCGAGTTTTATTTTATTTTTTTCTCCTAAAAGTGTCATTTTTGAATTACGTACCCCTGGTGCAGCTCTTGCACCTAGGTCTTCTGTGTTGCTCGTGTCTCTGAGCGTCCTGCCAAAATGGAGTCTGCCTTTAATTTCTATGATCTTTTAGATACAGTATGTGGGAGTTGGTGGGGTTCTGTGAGGAGAGAGACATAGCAGTGAGTGGGTCAGACACCACACCAAAACTTCGGGAAAACCTGATCCAATGGCAGAAGGATGAATGGGAATGTAAGTACAATGAGGAGATGAGGGCCCTGGCCGCCCGCCAAGAGGGTGGTGGGTCTGAGGGGCTCTGTGGAGTTTGAAGGGGAGGAAGAAAATGACAGGACCGGGACGCTAGTAGATAGTGAGGACCCCATAGATAGGGAATCTCTAGCTGGGTCCAATGTCGGGGCAGTGCCCCATCCCTTTCCCTATCCCCAGAGGAGTGGGTAGATAGGAGGGAAGAAAGGGAGCATCAGCTGGCTTTGGAGAAGCTCAGGTTAGAGCATGCCAAGGAGATAGCGAGCTGAGGGTAGAGGAGAAAAAGCTAGAGCCCGAAAGGGTCTTAGCGCAGGAGAAGATGGCAGAGGCTGAGAGGGCCTTTGCCAGGGAGAAATTAGCTCTGGAGGGTAGATTATCCCCTGAGTGCAGTTGTGCTTTTCTGGATTCACCAGTGAGGGTGGGGTCCAGTGGTGGCAGCAATATGGAGTCCTTTGCAGGAAGTCCCATTCCCAGTTCCCAAAGTATGGTACCTTGTTCCCAAGAAGAGGAGTACAGGTTGAAGTTCAGGGACAGTAAGAAACTGTCTCACCAGTCTTGGGGGGAGTTTGCGGATAAATGTTATGTTGCACTGGTTGATTGGGTGACGGTTAACCCGGAGCATGATTTTGAGGGACTGAACAATCTAATGAATAATGCTGAAGCTTGTAAAGCGCATGGTTACACTACCCGGTGTGTCCCCACGCTGAACCGCTGAGGAACCCTTCCTGGCCTGTTCCTGTGAGGCGCCCAACTCCTAGGCACCCCCATGGTGAAGCCAGGCATCCTTAGCAATTAGGGCCGGTGTGGAGATTAAGCAAGCTATTGCCCAGAGTTGCAGCGTGGGACCCCATGATTAGGTCTCGAGACGTACAATGCGCGCAAGCGCATTGAGGGAGCGAGAATTCAAGTCGGCAAAATCCTCGTCAAACCAAGGGCTTTCAGCTGCGGTTTTCTTGAAGTTCACGTGAGCAAACAAGCACGCACATTCACGGCCAGGGCTTCTCCTCCCCTAATTATTCATGGCCGGCCTGCGTACCTCCCCAGCCAGCTTCCCCCAGGCCGTATCAGCACTCCTCCCACACCTTTGAAGTGAAGCTTAGCTTCACTTCAAACGTCCCTGCTGTCGCATTTCTCCTCCCCCTCCCCTTCTCTGCCTTCCCTCCGTCTTCTTTCCATTGCTTTGTCCTGGCAAGGCTAAACATCATCCACACGCCTTCCAAACTCGGTTTCATGTGGAAAACAGCAGACCAGAGTCTGCGTCTGCTTGTGATGATACACATATTTTAGTCTATTGCTTGTTGTCAATGAGTTTCTGCTGTTGCAGGCACGACATGCATTCCTCCAACGGTGTCCACTTTAGTTGCTTTTTCTTGAAGCAACCACGTCTTTCTTTACTTCAGCACTGCGCAGCACTCCTGCATGTGCTATGCTACTTCAGTGTGGGCCGTCCTGCGTTATACTATTTAATCACTAGATTTAAGCCACTGCGCTCCCGAAATGCGTCTTTCTTTACTTCAGCACTGCGCAGCACTCCTGCATGCGCTATGCTACTTCAGTGTGGGCCGTCCTGCGTTATACTATTTAATCACTAGATTTAAGCCACTGCGCTCCCGAAATGGACGATGCACTTTCTCTTTCACAATAATGCATGGCTGTGCCCACCGTCTGCAACCACAGCGACAGGCTGGCCCTTGCCTGAGGCAGCATTCCGCCTTTCACTCCTTTCTTTAAAGAAGTGCTCTTTTTCCCAAATTTACAGAGCACAAACCCGACCCGACGGTATCGGAGCGCTTTACTTACTCTTTTGAAGGTACATAGAGATTAAGTGATGTGCCTGGAATCCCAGGGCTTTGAAATGACACCGAGACATGAACTTGGTTCCCCACGTCGAAAGTCGGCAGCTCTGGACGTTTAGCTTGTGCTACTGCCACGCGTTCTCCGTGTTTTTTTAATGTTTATTTACATGGACCTGCCGTGCTCTAGAACAACAAATACTCTTCTCTACAGCAGTGTGTGAAGAATAGCATGTGCTTCCTACATCATTGTACGATATAACGTTAATGCAGCCAACAGAATACCGCTGTCGTACTTCGGAACTGCTTTGCATGGTTTAGTTGTAAACAGTACAATTCGTGCCCTGCCAGCCACGCTGGCGCTTTTCATACCCGTCTGCGGGTGTGCATTCACTTGTTTCCACAACACAGACTTTCTTGGAGAAAAGAAGCAAGTGGCCCGTCTGTGATTCAACTTGCAGCCAGTGTTATGCAGATTTGCCCAAGATCACAACAGAGACAGAAGCTGGCGCAGCCCAGGCTCACTCCCAAGGCGTTTCCTTCGGAGACAGACGGGTCTCGATTTCGCACCCCAGGTAGCAGGGAGGGCCGTGTGTAGTTTCACAGCTTGCACCTCATCCCCTGGTCTGGTGTCAAATTTGCAGCCAACAGGATACCGCTGTCGTACTTCGGAACTGCTTTGCATGGTTTAGTTGTAAACAGTACAATTCGTGCCCTGCCAGCCACGCCGGCTCTTTTCATACCCATCTGCGGGTGTGCCACGGACCAAGTACACATCTTCCGAACACTGAGAACCCTCGTTTACAGTTACTTTTCTGAACGCAGTGTGTTAGGCACTGCGCAGGCACGCGGATTCCACTTGCAGGCTTGGATCAGTTGCAGCGGATCTGTGGGCATTAGTGTGGGGAAGTTGGAGCTCTTTTAGACATCCTTCCAAGCACTATCTCTAAAATGAATGTCTTTGTGTTTAACCAAAACCATCAACTTTCAGCTTGAAACAAAGAAACCTGCAAAACACAGACCCACTCATTTTTTTCAATACTGGCAAATGTAGCTGATACTGAGTAACTTTTCAAGGGTACAAGACTGTACTTTTTTTGAACGCGTCTTCATTTTGTAGTAGTATGTTCTCAGTATAAAAAAATAGAGCATGTAAAACTAGATGGCGTGTAGAGATGATGCGAAGACAGCACTTACTCAAGTTCTTTGATCTTTTCAGCTGGGTCAACCACTAATAGTTGTGCCTGAAAAGAAACTGTTTAAAGTTTTAAAATTATGTTTACAACAATAATGATGGCTTATTCAGCTCGTGGAATCATATGTTAACTGAAACGTCATCTAGTGTATGTAGATTTTTTAATTGAGTGATGGATGGGCTTCATAGTGACATATTCTAAATCTTGATGCAATATTTTCTAGTCAAAAGATTTATCTCCCTCGCACGCATTCCGCTGCCCCTCCTTTCTCCACCCGCCAGAAGCCTCGCAAAATCACCCCTCCTTTCTCCCCCTGCCCTGCTGCTCACATTCCCCTCCCTCTTCTGCTCCCTTGATCCATTTTGGCTCTCTTTTTATTATGCCTCCTTGCAGCTCTTTCACTCTTCTGGCCCCTTGCCTCCTTTTGGCCTGTTTCTCGTTTATCCCTGCTTGTTTTTTTTGTTATACGACATTCCTGGGGATTTACTTTTCAAAGTACAGGCTATCTTAGGACCGTGAAGAGGATACAGCGTGTACACATAACACTGCAGCAAGCATGCTGAAACGCCATGAACAAACGTTCAAAACAATAACATGATAATGTATTTGCACTATTCAGAGCTGCAGGACTTGATTTGGATCCGGATTTATTATGTGAATGTTTTTGTTTTTCGCGGACTCATGTGATTCTCTCACTTGGAATGAACTGCAGAGAGTCGGGAACATGCCTAGCTCGTCGACGGAAGACACTCTTGGTGTCTTTGGCTAATTAAACTACTTCTTATGTATGTTGACCAGAATTTAAAAACGATATTGGGACATTCTGCAAGGATATAAGTAGGGCAACACATTTACATTGACAGAATAACTTAAGCAACCACCTTTACCAACGTAGTGAGCTACTATGGGGAATGATGTGCAACGTTTAGCCACCGTGCCATCTAACTGAATCACCTAGTCGGAGATTTTAATCGCTTCTTGACTGTCAGTATTTCCATCAACTGGGGCTTGCATTTACAGTATTTCAGTTCTTACAACTGTATTGTCGCAGATGCCCTGAGCTGGGTTGCAACAATCATTTAAATGTTCAGAGAACATGTACAATTATCAGCTAGGAGGTTGAAGACTGTTAAATCTAAAACCCGAATTCTGGGGTAAGAGTCATTCTCCACGGCCGCCAAGCCACATCAAAGGCTTCCGCTGCCCCGGCATCAATCACCCTCCCCCAGCGCTGCCCCGCCCCCTGCTTCACAGCCATCTGACTTATTCACGGCCGCAGGCCGTGACTCGACAGTCCTGCAGTGCTGAACTCCCTCCTCTTCCCTCGCCAAAGAGCACCCCGCCCCCGCAATGGATTGTATCCTGTGTGTCTTTTGATCTTCTTTTGGATAAGCTGGCTTTAATGTATTTGTTTTTTCTAGAATGGGTAAACTTGCACTGAGAATCAAAATTGGGCAGTTATAAGGTTTGCATTACTACCGGATTGTTTAATCTGATCCCACCAGTGCCTTCCAGTTGACATTATCACAAATTCTTACCAAAGCTAAAGATTTCAGTTGGATTGATGAAAACACATATACATTTTTGACATCTGAATACCCTAAAAGACCACACATTTACATGTTACCCAAGATGCATAAGGACCCTGTGGATCCCCCATTCCGACCCATTGTGGCTGGATGTGGGTCACAAATGCAAAATCAACAGTTGATGGACAGAATGCAGAAAAATGTCATACATTCACCCCAGTACAGAGACCACATCCACCACACCCACCACCACCACATCCACCACACCCACCACCACCACATCCACCACCATCACCACCACATCCACCATCACATCCACCACCACATCCACTACCACATCCACCACCACCATATCCCCCAGATCCACCACCACCACATCTATATGTGTGTGTGTGTGTGACCACACCCACCACCACTACATCCATCACCCCATCCACCACCACCACCCCATCCACCACCACCACTGCATCCACCACCACCACCACATCCACCACCACCACCGCATCCACCACCACATCCACATCCACCGCATCCACCACCGCCAATAGGTCTCGCAGTAGTATTGGTTTTGTAAATGACAAAGCCCTTTATGTTTTTAAAATGAAAACAAAAATAAAAGGCATTGTTATTTGCAATTGTAATAGCTCCAACTTTCCTACTGCGAGACCTATTGGCAACAATTGCAAATAACAATGCCTTTTATTTTTAAAACATAAAGGGCTTTGTCATTTACAAAACCAATAGCTCCAACTTTCCTACTACGAGACCTATTGGCAACGCCAGTGCTTGTTAGAGTAGGCACCGTGCCGAGAATTATCGAGTCAGCGGACATTAGAGTCCAAGACCCTGCCGCGACGGGAATTGAACCCTGGTCCCGGGCTAGACCTCTGCATCAGGGTCTGCCGCTCTAACCATTGAGCCACACTCCTCCAATATGGTTATCAAAGAGCACATGCTCAGACGTTGTTTGCCGGGGATGTGCCAACACCTGTTGGAGTGTGAGTCCTTTAATCCTTGGGAACGTGCACAGGAGGCAGACTTCTGGGTAAGTGCCCGAAGTTCTGCCAAAGCATTGGAGAGTGATTCCAAAAGTAGCGGCTTGGGTATCTTCCCGTCCTGTGTGGGGGAAGAGGTTCAGTGTAGCCCAGCTAGGTCCCAGTGTAGTGGGAGGGATGTAGAGGCTCACGTCCTGTCTCAGTGGAGTAGGAGTGAGTGTGGGGCTGTGTGTCCCCAGGTGCCCGAAACCCAGTCTCAGGGCCTGGAGGGTTCCCTAAGGGAACACCAGGTTGAGGGCCTAGGCTGTACTAGGAAGCCATTTGAGGGGGATCTCCTAGTGTTAGGAGACCCTGGAGCATCTGTAAACGGAGCTCCAGTGGTTCTGGTGTCTGGTAGTACCGCTCCAGTTGGGAGGGTGCAGAAGTCCGGATTGAGGGGTGAGAGGGGGATGTGTTCCCCAGTGGAAAAACCAGTGGGTCCGGGGCCAGCCAGAAGGGCTGAGTCACCGATTAATGGTAATGGTGACACCACTACTGTCCTGGGGGATCTTCGCTCGCTGTCAGATGAACAGGGGTCGGGAGATCTGCGCCAGGCAGACTTTCACACGACACATGAGTCATGTGTTACCCTCATGGGGTTGAGGCTGTGTGCGCCCCCAGAAGTCCTGGCGTACCAGGCAAGTATTCAATGGCAGGGGTTGGTCCCTGGGTTGGGAGGACAGGTTCAGGATCTGCCTGACCTGGAGAGAGGGACATCTGTAACCAGTGTTGTGACCGGTTTGGCTTCCAGGGGTACCGCTCCAGGTGGGAGGGTGCAGAACTCTAGAAGGGGGTGCAGCGGGAGGGAGCGCTCACCTCTGACTCCGGTGCAACCTGAGGGTTTAGACCCTAGGTTTGGAGACCAGTTGCTGGAGAGAGGTCCTGAACTGGTGGGAGGGTTGTGTTCTGGGGGGCCTCTCAAAGGAGGAGAGTGCTGAACCCTAGGAGGAGAGGTAGGGGGAGGAGAGCCTCGCCTGTGACTTCTGGTCAGCCTGAGGGTACGGACCCTAGGCTGGAGGATCAGTGGCAGTCTAGAACTGCCCTGATGAGGGGAAGAGTGGAGAATGGGTACTATGTGCCAGGGGTAACTACCCCCACTCTGTGGATGGGCAAGGACCAGTGGCATCTGTGTGACCTAGGGCCTGGTCCTGGCTGCGGGCAGCTAGGGAGTACCAGTGGGGTAGCCTAATTGGTCCTGAGAGCTTTTAAAAAGAGTACCACATAGGTTCACAGAGGCGTAGAACAGGAGGGTGTCCTAAGGCCAACAGAAACAAATTCAGCAAAAATAGGAAGGGTGAAGGCACCAGTTTGGGGGTGTCCCTTTAGAGAGGGCCAGGTCCAACAAATTCAATAGCTGTTTTATTCAAGTGCAACTAACAAGTTTATTCTTGCAGTAGTAGCATCGATCCTTCATGAGTGACTTCCAGGGTATATTATCGGTAAGGACGTAAGCGCTGGAGAGATGAGTTAAAGGCCGGTGTAGAATGTTGAGTTCTGACGTCCACGCAGTGTAATCAAGACGTGTTCAACTACTCTCCACGTGTGGCTTGGTTATTGGTGAGTACCTGGGCTGGCAGGAAGCTATAAATGGTGACAAGATAGGGGATACGAAGCCCGTACACTGAAAGCGCTCTTCCGGAGAGTTTGACGCGGTCCAGCACACTGCTCGTGCGTGCCACATGTGCCTCAGTTGAAGTGCAGAATCGATGCGGGCACTGGTGGAGTCTCAGCGCAGTGCCAGCCTGAATAAAATGCTTAAAGATAAAGACGGCGACACTGAAAGTCTACATGTCGCTGGACAGGAACTGAATGAAATAGCTTCTAATAGAATATATGGCGCCATTACGCAAATTAATACGATTACGCTATGCGGAGTAAGAAAACTAAAGGTGGACAAGGAACGCACACAGAAATAGTTCAGTTCACATTACACTGAAATTCACATGCTATGAAGCAGAGATTAACCAGGTGTTTGTGAAGAATCATTTCAGCACAAAATCGACCAGTGTTATCTGCTTTCATGTACTTGTAGTGTACAAAGATTTATCTCCTTCCCGAAACCATCAACAAATCATTGTCTCTCAACATGCTGGACAGCAGTCCCAGAAAGAGGGTCGGGTTGGGGGTGCTGAGTTTCCCCAGACGAAGCGGCCCACCACCAAAGCTGCTGCATAAGGGGCCCAGAACAACTCCTTAGACAACCATAACATACAGAGCTCCGATGGAGAGCCAGGACGAGATCCAAGCTCCAAAATTCATTAAGGCTGACCTCGAAGCCAGCACATCACGAGGCGCTAGAGAAGCTCTGTCTGATCAAGTTCCACAGGAAGCGCCTGAGAGACCACTACTGTCCTGCAATGTATGTACGGCTGCTGCAGTCTTATTTCCGCCAACTGTGTTTGATATTGCAAAAAACTGAATATTGGCGATAGATGGATGGATAGAGACTTTTGAAGAGTTCATAGATGCAATAGATTAAAAAGAGTATAAAGTATCTTGAGAAACATATCCGGTGAAGGAGGAAAGAAGCCATGAAAAAGAATTTACAAGAAGGTGAATAGACATATGATCAAATCGAAAAGGCCTTTAATGTCAAGTTTAAGCCAGTGCCAAATGTGAATTATAAAAGATATATATTCATCCAGAGACCAGGTAAGACCATTGATGAGTTTTTTGAAAGACTGGATGTTTGGTAAAGCATTGTAAATTCAATTAATTTATGATAAGGAGGCTACCCTCTTCAGAGTGATCAATGGATGTCTGTCGTAAGAATTTCAACGACGAATGCTGATGGAAACTGAGCTTGTATCAAGTCCTCAAGGCTGCTTGTGCTGACTAGCGTACTTATCGCCAAGTGACTGACATGGAGACCGTAGGTGCCCAAAGTGCGTCGGTCATGAGCACGAAAAGTAAGCCAAGGTACAAGGCAGAGGGACACAAGGTCCTGTCTCCACAGAAAAAGAAAACGTGTTACAAATACGAACTGTCATTTTCACATGAAGGTAAATGTCCCACCATTGGACATATATGCATAGACTGTGGTAAAGCGAATCATTTCGTGATGACTTGCAACGCGAAGATAAAAGTAAGTGTGTTGCAGCGTGAAGACAAAATGGCTGACCAAGCGCTACATCAGTGACATTCGACGTACTCCCACAAGGCTAAGCGGTCACACCAATTGAGGCAAATCGACGCAAAATTAAGTTGATAATCGTGTCTAAATCATCGAGACAGAATTCCTCTGTGTGTGTTTACAATGAATGTTTACTGCAAAAAGGCATGCACATATGGGGCTAGTCGAATGTGAGGAAAAAATCCAAAGTGAAGACAATTCAACATGGAGACAGCTGTGCGTCGATAAATATTATGCCACTGGAGATGTATCACGAATTATCGCCGGTACCACAACTTTACGAATTCAAAGACTAAAGTATACTCATGGGCTGCCTCAACGCCCTTCAAAAGTCAAATAAAAAATTTGTAACCACGATGAAACTAAAGAAAACTGTGGTGAATGCGCCTATTCATGTACTTCAAGGAACAGCTTCGTGTTTGCTGAGTTTCCATAGTGCCGCTGATATGGGACTGATATCAGAACTACACTATGAAGGCTCATCGTGAAATTGTAAGTCAATTTCCTTCATTATTTCATGGGTCGGGAAAACCCAAACATTCTAGTTTGCGCAGGAAGGAGGGGGGTGTGGGGCTTCCCGACATTCAATTGTATTACAAAGCAGCGCAACTCCGAGTATTGGTAGAATGGACAGAAAAACACTGGTTACATATGGATCGGAGCGTTGCAAGGAGGACGATCTGGGATTTGGTATGGAGGCCGAAGAGCGACAGGCCCAAAAATGTTTATATCAGCACCCCCACCCGCACTACTTTGAAGGTTTGGGACTCTGTTTCCAAGGATGACAGGTGGACTACCTTTCCCTCCCCTTTTACGCCAATACACTTCAATCCTGCTCCCCCAGCGCTAGAAGAGGGTCCCTTTGAGGCTTGGAAGGACGGAGGCTGCCTTGCATTAACACATCTCTTCCATAACTTCGATCCGCTCACCTTTGACAATTGTAGGAGGGACTATGGGGGTTGGGGAATATGAACTGTATCATCACACACAACTACTTCACTGGGCACTATCTCCTCGGTGAGAGACGCAGCTACACGGCCCCTCACGAAATTTGAGGCCTTTCTCACCAAGACCTCCTCCATGAAGGGTGTCATATACGGGTTCTTACTTTCCACTGTGATTTCTCCTAGACCCCGATACATGTCCATGTGGGAGGGAGTCCTTCGACAAGAAATCACCGACGAGGAGTGGACGCATTTATGGTCAGATATCGCAAAGTTTAATCACTCCTTGGAACTTAGGGAGGCGCACATGAAAACCATGATGGATTGGTACCTATACCCAGCCAAGCTGAGACAGATATTCCCTGGTACCTCTGACAGATGCTGGAGGGGATGTGGGCTACTAGGGGACTTTCAGCATATCTGGTGGGACTGCCCCAGCATCCGTCCGTTCTGGGAGGAAATTCTTGCCCATATTAAAGAGATGTTGGGTTCACCATCCCTACATCGATGGCTACTACCCTACTAGGTCTACGTGATCCAAGACTCGAACATCAGACTAAGGCAGATAAAAAGATTGTGTGGCTCTGCATTGGGGCGGACAAGCTCACCCTGGCTGCAGCGTGGAAAAGGAAGGAGGTGCCGGCCACCTCCCTCTGGCATTCGCGCCTATGGAAGCTACTGAGTCTAGAGCGGATGGCTGACATCTTTAGGGATGATTTTAAGAACTTTGAATTCCGCTGGGGCCCATTGGTCGCTTTTCTTTCCAAGGGTCTTCCGTCTGCAGTGTGTCCTGCTAGTGTTAGAGCCCTCCACCTCTTCCAGCTATGAATCCCTGACAATATGTGTACTTGATCTCCGTCTTTTTTAATTTTCTACCACCACTGGGGAGGGGGGAGGGATTTGGGTGGGGAGGCGGTTCTGTATTTCGTTGTTGTTTGTGTGTTTGTTCCTTCTTATCATTTCTTATTCGACAATGCCCTCAAGGGAAACTACTTGGGGAAGCACTCCGATTGACATTCAGCAATGCGGCGGGTATTAATTTTAGCCCTGGGACTGTAGGCCACTATACGAGCCACCGGGAGTGCGATTGTCTTTAGCCTTCGCAACTTCTCCTCTTCATTTGGCAGGTCGCATGGTATACCCCGTTTCTGTCAGAAGCTGTATCCTTCAGAGAGCTAGCTTGTGTGATAGGGGTCCTGCTTATTTGGGGTTTTGTCTTACTCCACCATGTTGCATTTGGGCTTTGGTTTAATTGCTACCCCCTGTGTGGGAAGATGAGCGGGATTGTCGCATGTTTCTGTTTTAAAAAATAATAAACATAACTTTGACAAAAAAAACCATAGACGAGTTGCGTTTCACTTACAAAAAGCTGTTGAAAAGAAACTTCATTTTTTACTTATAGATGGTATCATTGAAGGCTCCATTGGTCCGACACCATGGCTTTCTCCCATTGTAACAGTGCCTAAAAGAGACAGGGAAGGAGCTGTACGCATAAGTGTTGACATGCGTCAGGCCAACAAGACAACTGAGCGAGAGAAACCTCACAGTCCGCTCATTGCTGATTTAATAACTCAATTGAATGGCGCAGAGTTCTTCTCTCGACTCAATCTAAATAAAGGATCTTACCAATTGGAACTTGAAGAAAAATCCAGATACATTGCAACCTTTTCTACACATATTGGTTTGTTTTGCTACAAGCGATTGAGTTTTGGTAGATCCTCTGCTGCAGAACTTTTCCAAGTCGTCATTTGACTTATCATATAGCCTGTAGTAAATGCATTTAACTATAGTGATATATTGGTATTTTGGGGCTGCACAGAAAGAGCATTACAAAACTCTCATGCAAGTATGTCGTTTGCTGAATGATGCAGCCGTAACTCTGAATGCTGACAAATGTGAATTCCGCAAGAAAAGCTTGAAATTCTTCAGCCATGTCTTTAGTGATGGGTGTATGAAACCTGATCCAGCTAGAGTACAAGCATTATCTACTGCAAATCCCCCTCAAGGCATTTCTATGATACAGTCATTTCTTGGAACGGTCAATTACTGTTCTAGATACATACAAGACTTTGCTATGGTCATTGCACCAGAACTAACCAAAAAGTATGTGTCTTTTCATTGGTCACGTGAGTGTGAGAAGAGCGTCCAAAAAATCAAACAAGCCATTGAGAGCGCCATTGAAATGCCCGACTTTGATCTCAAACTCCATACAGAGGTTGTAGTTGATGCTAGCCCTGTGGGTTAGGCGCAATCCTTGCACAGCACAAGGGACCGCCAAATGCCTGGAGACATATCGTGGTACATGCCAATAAGAGCCAGTCACAAACTGAACGTGCTTACTCGCACCCTACGAAAGAAAGTGTGGCACTGGTTTGGGCTTGTGAATAATTTCCATGTGTTTGTGTATGGAAAGCCCTTCACATTAGTGGCTGATCACCAAGCATTGTAGATGGTATTTGGCAATCCCACAGCAAAAATGCCTCCTCGAATTGAGCATTGGGGTTTGAGGTCACAAGAATTACAACTAAACGATTCTTCATCATCCAGGGAAAGATTAGAAACTGGCTGATTATGCCCTGGTACCCTATCTAAGACAGTGGAGGATTACATCCAATTTATTGTGAAATCGAGTACACCAACTGCCATGTCTTTAGAGCAAATTGCCACTGCCACGAGACAAGGTAGTGGCACGTCAAGATTAAAAGTTGTGGAACCAGTATTCTAGACCTCTCACTAATGACAGCGAGTATATGAAGTTCAGAAATGTGAGATGAAATTTCAGTAACGCAGGAAGGCCTCATTCTGCAAGGTACACAGATTGTTATTCACCAAAGTCTCTGCCAACAAGTAGTTGAATTTGACCAAGAAGGAGATTGAGGAATAGTTGCCACTAAGAGAGCTCTCTGTGATCGAGTCTGGTTTCCGTATCTTGACAAAAGGGTCAAAAAATAATTGAAGACTTGCCACATATGCAACTGTCTTTCATCTCAAGTTAGTCAGCAACCATTGATTATGTCAGAATTGCCCCATCAAGGAGACGCGCGAGCGCGTCAACCATGATGGCCGCCACCACCGGAGCTCCGTGAATACTACGGCCCTTAATTTCCTTTTGACGGCGATTTTCGTGTCAAAAAATCGGCGAAAATAGCGGCGCTTGCCTCTACATGCTATTCCCTACCTGTGGAGTGTTTTTTAGACGAATTCCTTCGGCGGAAGTGCTTTTTCTGGCTCCATGGTTCCTGCTCCCAGCTTCACTTGTAGGTACTGCCGGCTTTGAGTGCCTGGGGGCGGAGTAATATCTATGACAGAGCCTGGCTTGGGCCTAGCCACGCCTACAGTCCAATTTAGCTGCTGCACCTGTAGTTTTGAAGAGATTTTTGGTGTTTTTGTCTCTATTTACGTCATTTTTCTCACATTTTGAGGTGGTTTTTCTTCATTTTATTACTCCTACATATTATTGAATATTTTTTCACCTCAGAATGGATTCCAAAAATTCAACTACTAATAAAAGGAAACAGCTGGTTTCTCCTCCTCCAACCAAATCTAAGGTGGTAGAATCCTCAGAACCTTCTCTTGCGCTAATTTTGGAGGAACTTAAAGCACTGCGTCTGAATACTGACACTATTGCCTCAGAAATCAAAAATGTCCGTAAAGATATGGCTTCTATTTCAATGAAGGTTTCCGATAATGTCATTAAAATTCAGGATAACAAAAATAAGCTGGACGCTTTCACACCTTTAATGACCAAAATTGTTCCAATGCATACTCAACTGCTGGACATGGAAAATCGCAATAGGCAATATAATCTTCATATTTTTAATTTGCCTGAAGATGTTGAAGGGACAAATTGTCGACTATATCTAGAATCTCTTCTACCTGGTCTTTTGAATATTAAATTCTCAGAAAAATTTGAGATTGACAAAGCCCATAGAGTCCCGTCACATCGGAATCCTCGACATACTAAGCCCAGGCAAATGATATTCAAGGTGCTGTGTCATCATCATTTGGTTCTCTTTCGAAAAGCTGCAAGAGAAATTCCATCATTGTTGGTGAATGGAACCAAAATCTTTATACACCAGGATTTTGCTAAAGAAACAGTGGCTATTCGTAGAGAGTTTTTTTCCCTTCGTTCGCAGCTGAGAAGCCTTGGTTTCCAATATGGACTTTTTGATCCTTCTACGATGCGTGTGTGGAAAGACAATGTCTCCAAGTCTTTTCAACGTCCGGAAGATCTTCGGCTGTTCCTTGAACAGCAAGCACCTCCATCCATGGACACTCAGGATCCTAATACTTGAATTCGTCTAGTCTGACTTCACTTGTCACATCTCTGCATAATCTTATATTCACGGGCTCCAACGGTTACAGGCCATGCTTGTGGAACGGGTGTGTGTTTCCTTGCCTCTAGTCATGTTTCTTGTTTGTTCCTTCCTCTTTCTTTTCTGTTTCTCCCTTTCCTATTTTCTATATAGAGTTACTCCTTTAACTTGGCTATTTCTTCCTCCTTCTTGTTCTGATTCCTTCCTTTCCTTCCTTCTAAATCTTAATGGCTAATATTCATAATATTAAAGTTGTTTCTCTTAATGTAAAGGGGTTAAGACATCCAATAAAACGTACGAAAATTCTAGATTATCTAGGAAGTTGTAAAGCTGATATTTGTTTTGTTCAAGAAACGCATGTTAAAGATAAGGTCTTACAGTACATGAATAAAAAATGGGTAGATTCTATTGTCTCCTCACCTGCTAAAGATAAGAAAAATGGGGTCGCTATTTTCTTTGCTAAAAGATTGCTTTGTCAAATTCTTAATAAGATTTCAGATTCTGAAGGGAGATACATTATAGTTAAAATCAAAATTCATGACTCTATTTTCTTTTTGTTTAATATTTACGGCCCTACAGCAGATGATCCTGTATTTTGGGCTACTGTTACTACTGAAGTTTTAAAGTTGGGAAAAGTTCCTTTGATTGTTGGGGGGGATTTTAATGTTATTGCTGACCCCTTGCTAGATAGATTATCTACCTCTAGATTTCGGCCATCCAAGGTTTTCCATGCCTTTAAAACTTTTTTTCATACCACCAAGTTAGCTGACATTTGGAGACTACACTATCCCACTGGTAAAGATTTTTCTTTTTTCTCCAACCCTCATAATTCTCATTTCAGAATTGATTATTTTTTACTTTCCCCCTCTCTTATTCAACCTGCAAATAATCCTACCATTGGTACTATTGATATATCAGACCATGCCATGATTTCTTTTGTTTTGAATGTCTCGTCCTATTTTGCTAAAGAATCCAGATGGCGTATGAATACTGACATTGTCCTCAATGACACTCACAAACCCAAATTGTTACAAGCGATTCAGGATTATTTTATATTCAATCCGGAAGACTCTACCTCTATTATTAATCGGTAGGATGCGTTTAAAGCTTATATTAGAGGTTCCACAATTTCTATTATGGCACATGAGAATAGGAAATTTAATTCTAACATCAAACTTCTAGAGAAACAAATAGCCCAATTTGAACGTTTATTTATTACTTCCAGTGATCCTGAATATAAAATTAAGTTACAAAAACTTAGATATGAATTTAATGCTATCCTTAGTATTAGGGCTGGGATCCAGCTCTCTAAATCCAATGCTAGATTCCCTTTTAATTCCAATAGGTCTGGCAAACTCCTCGCCGATTATTTGCGTATTAAAAGGGATAAAACGCAGATTACCTCCATTCAAGGCCCTCAAGGTAAAATTGCACTTTCCCATAATGATATTGTTCAAGAATTTCTACATTTTTACTCCACCTTATATAATAAACCAGATCTTTGTGATGATTCTATAATTGATGCTTTTTTAAATACTTCTAATTTACCTCATATTTCTCCTTCTGACAGACTTGGGTTAGACTCACCAATTACTACTGATAAAATCCTGAATGCCATCAAATCACTCCCCAAAAATAAATCTCCTGGTCCTGACGGCATCCCTGCTGAATTTTATAAAGAATTTCAATCTCATCTATTACCTCATTTGTACCAGATTTTTTCTCACTTTGGTTCCTCAGGTACCATTTCGGGTTCTTTTTTAGAAGCCTTAATAGTTGTACTTCCCAAACCTGATAAAGACCCTACCCTTGTCTCTAATTACCGTCCCATTTCTTTGATTAATCAAGACTGTAAATTAAATGCTAAAATCCTTGTCTCTAGATTAGCTCCTGTCCTCCATTCTATTATTCACCCTGCTAACAATACTAGAACGTTATTACATGTCATTGAACAAAGCTCCACACTCCTTGTCCTGCTGGTGTTATGGCTTTAGATGCAGAAAAAGCCTTTGATAAAATCCATTGGCAGTTTTTATTTAAAACTTTATTATCCTTTAATTTTGGACCCTCCTTTATTCGTATGGTTTCGGCTTTATATTATGCTCCCACTGCTCGATTGTTTATTAACAGTCAAATTTCTAACCAATTTTCCCTTTTTAGAGGTACACGTCAGGGATGTCCCCTCTCCCCTCTCTTATTTTTATTGGGAATAGAATCTTTTCAGGGCTTGAAAATTCCACTCGACCGCTCGCATAGTTGAGCTAAATTTAACAAGGTCGAGCTGTTTTTAAGTCCTACTCGCCCTTTCTGGCGAGTAGGAAAACAAACCAACCTTTGTCCTCTGTCTGTGAAAACGGAGCAAATGTGACAAGATAACAAGATTTAAAGGCATTTTCATTGCTCCACAGTTAATGAGCAATAAAGATGCATTTAAATCTTGTTATCTTGTCACATTTGCTCCGCTTTCAAAGATGTTTCTGTTAAAATTTTAGCATATGCTGATGATGTGTTATTATTTATACAACAACAAACAACTGGTCAACACCTCCACCCATTACGCCGGACACACGCTCGACGCAATCTTCTCCTCCAGCAAGCACATCTCTTTCAATCACGCCACAGGACTCTACTGGATGGACCACAGCTGCGTCCACTTCAACTTCAGAAAAACAACGACACACCTCCACCCACAACAAGTCCCCCGCAGAAACTGGAACAAAATTACCACCGACCAGCTCACCACAGCGCTAAACCAAATCCCTCCCACCAGATCATCAGACCCAAAGCATGCAGCCATCAATCTCGCACAATGGATCACCCGCTGCGCTGACGAATTAGCACCCGTGAAAAACCACCACAACAAGCCAGGAAACAAAAAAGCCACCTGGTTCAATGACGACCTCAAAAACTCCCAAAAAAACTGCCGCACCCTCGAGAAAGCCTGGCGAAAAAACCCAACCACAGACAACATGACCGCCCTCAAGGACGCCACCCGCAAACACCACCAGCTGATCCAATCCACCAAGAAATCAGCATTCAAGGATCGACTCGACAACAACGCCCACAACAGCAAGGAACACTTCAGCATCGTCAAAGAGCTTACCAACCCCAGCGCCTGCACCAACGACATCACCCCCTCTCAAGAACTCTGCGACTCTCTAGCCTCGTTCTTCCACAGCAAGATCGCTGACATACATAACAGCTTCGGTGAACAATCCACTCCCCTCACCACCGAACTGAAGCCCCCACCACCACCCTTTGCGCCTGGACCCCAATCAGCACCGAAGACACCATCCGCTTGATGAATTCCATCCACTCCAGATCACCAACCGATCCATGCTCCCACCACATCTTCAACAAGGCCGTCTCCGTCATCGCACCCCAACTCCGGGACATCATCAACTGCTACTTCAACACTGCTACCTTCCCGGAAAGCTGGAAACATGCTGAACCCAGTGCCCTCCTGAAGAAACCTACAGCAGACCCCACCGAACTTAAGAACTACCGCCCCATCTCGCTCCTCCCATTCCCTGCCAAAGTCATAGAGAAGACTGTCAACAAAAAGCTCGCCGCCTTCCTCGAGTCTAACGACTCCCTCGACCCCACACAATCCGGCTTCCGAGCAAAACACAGCACCGAGACCGCCCTCATCGCAGCCACAGACGACATCCGAACACTACTCGACAACGGGGAAACAGCTGCCCTCATCCTCCTGGACCTCTCAGCAGCGTTTGACACGGTCTGCCATAGCACCCTCGTACAACGCCTCAGCAACGTCGGGATACAAGGAAAAGCATTGGACTGGATCATCTCGTTCCTCGCCGGAAGAACCCAGAGAGTCCGCCTCCCCCCCTTCAGGTCATAGGCCTCCGAAGTCATCTGTGGAGTACCACAAGGATCATCCCTCAGCCCCACCCTCTTCAACGTCTACATGAGCCCCCTCGCATCCATCGCACGCCAGCACAACCTTAACATCATCTCCTACGCTGACGACACACAGCTGATCCTCTCCCTCACCAAAGACCCAAACACCGCCAAAAACAACCTACACGAAGGATTGAAAAACGTAGCCGAGTAGATGAAGAACAGCCGCCTAAAACTGAATTCAGACAAGACAGAAGTCCTCATTCTTGGATCATCCCCCTCTGCATGGGATAACTCATGGTGGCCTCTGGCCCTAGGCAGCGCGCCCAAACCTACGGACCATGCTCGCAACCTAGGATTCATACTAGACCCCTTCCTCTCAATGACCAGACAAGTCAACGCCGTCTCGTCATCTTGTTTTAACATCTTACGCATGCTCCGAAAGATCTTCCGATGGATCCCCACCGAAAAGAGAAAGACGGTCACCCAAGCACTTGTCACAAGCCGACTGGACTACGGAAACACCCTCTACGCCGGAACCACAGCCAAATTACAGAAAAAACTCTAACGCATTCAGAACGCCTCCGCCCGACTCATCCTAGACTTACCACGCCACAACCACATTTCCGATCACCTGAGAGACCTTCACTGGCTCCCCGTCAACAAGAGAATCAAGTTCCGTCTCCTCACCCACGCACACAAGGCCCTCTACGACCTAGGACCCAGTTACCTCAACACGCGCCTGACCTTCTACACCCCCACCCGCCATCTACGATCATCCAATCAAGCCCTCGCCGCGATCCCACGCATCCGAAGAGCCACCATGGGAGGAAGATCATTCTCCTACTTAGCAGCCAAAACCTGGAATTCTCTTCCCACCCACCTCCGCCTTACACAGAACCACCTCTCCTTCAGAAAACAACTCAAAACATGGCTGTTTGATAAATAGCGAACCCCCTCCCTCAAGCGCCTTGAGACCCTCTGGGTGAGTAATGCGCTATACAAATTTTGACTTGACTTGACTTGACTTGATTTATTAGTAATCCTACTTCGTCTGTACCATTTTTGCTTGATATTATTTCCAAATATTCAGCTGTATCAGGATATAAATTAAATGTTAGTAAAACTGAATTTTACCCTTTAAATATGCTTTGCACTCCTGATATGTTACCTTCACCTGATATTGTTTGGCAAAAATGCAAGTTGAAATATCTTGGTATATTATTTTCATCATCCTTGCATGCTACCTTGAAATTCAATTGTGATTTTATACTTGATTATGTTAAACAGAAAACTTCCAAATGGTCTTCCCTGGTGGGGAAGAATGGAATCTATAAAAATGAATATTGCCCCGAAAATATTTTATTCTATCGCAATGATACCCACTCAATTCCCACTCAAATTTTATAAAGCTATTGATAAACTATTTTCTAAATTTCTTTGGAATAATAAACCTCCTCGGATTGCTTACAAAAAATTAAAGATTCCTAAATGCCAAGTCGGTTTTGCCCTACCTGATTTTTATCTATACCATAAGGCTTTCATCTTAAAACAGAGCTCGTTGTGGTTTAATATTTCACCTATTATTAATCCTCCTATCTGGTTTCATATTGAAAACTCCCTTCCAAAGCCTTTTCCATTGCCCACCTTGTTAACTATGTCTCATACCTCTAAGGTTGTACATTCCTCGTCAATAATCAAATCATCAAGATTAATTTTTAATGATTTGGACTCTAATTTTGCATCTCCTTTACTTTCTACGGTGCATTTGTAATTATGGCATAGCGCTTTAATAAAATTAAATAGAAATGTCTCTTTTTGGTCTTCATGGATTGACAAGGGCATTTTCTATCTTAAGGATGTCTTCTTAGATGGTGCATTTATTTCATTTGCTCAACTCCAATTAAAATTCAATCTACCAAAGTCTGATTTGTTAAAATATACATTTTTGTGTAATTCCATTTTAGATTCCTTCCCAACTGGTATTCCATCTATATCCTCCGCTGATTTTTTAATTTACCTCAATACTGTTTCTGTATCTTCTAAAGCAGTTTCTGTATTTTATAAAAAACTTACCTTTTCATTAGGCTCCAACGTTGATATCATTTCCACTTTTTGAAGTACTGAACTCTCCATTTCCCTATCAACTGATTCATGGTCATTAATTTGGACTAATAGTATTTCTGGATGGTTACCAGTTTCACTTTATCAAACCAATGCTTACATTATGTTTAATTCTTTATGGACTCCACTATGTTTATTTCAAGCTAAATTATTACCATCAAACCTATGTTGGCACTGTAATTTACATCCTGGATCTTTACGTCACATGTTATTTGATTGTCCTATTATTATGAATTTTGGTCTGAAGTTTGGAATGTAATATTGAAAATTTTACCTATCTCTGATCTGCTTTCTTATAAATTGTTAATTTGTAAATCAGTTGTTTTGATTCAACCTCTTGATGATGCTGAAGCAAAGTTATTTAATTTTTTGGTTTCCGCTGCGTTAAAATCAATTACTTTTTCATCCGGACCAGGCGGGCTTCATGCCGCATAGGGCGACACGACACAACATCAGACGAGCGCAGGCGGCTGTTGACGCCATGGGGGCCACCGGGGAGCGGGCGGCCTTATTACTGGTGGACATTGACAGGGCGTTTGATTCGGTCAGCTGGACGTACCTGTTCGCTCTACTGCCACGCCTCAACCTAGGTCCGGTGTTTATTTAATATGTCAAGCTGCTATATACTGACATCACTGCGTCTGTGCGAGTGTCTGGAGCGATCTCAGAGAAATTCTCGATTGCCAGGGGAACCCGACAGGGGTGCCCACTGTTCCCGTGCCTCTTTGCGCTGGCCAAGGAACCTTTGGCCTCTTGGGTGCGCATCGATGCGCAGCTTCGTGGCTTTGTGTGGGGGGCGGGACTATCAGATAGAATTGCGCTCTATGCGGACGATGTCCTCTTCTTCCTGACTGACCTTAACCGATCTGGCCCTCGGATACTGGAGATAATGCGCATCTTTGGTGAGGTATCAGGACTTTTTCTCAACCCGCGCAAGTCGACCTTGTGGGTGCTGGGCGGGGGGACGGGTGTATACCCCTGGGCGTCGGCCTTGCAGGTGGCGGTCGGGGATCTGAAATACTTGGGAGTCTTCCTGTCCGAGTCCGCTGACATTGCATGGGAGCGCAACGTGCTGCCTGTGTGGGACAGAGTCCAATCAGACATCAAGACATGGCCTCGCATGCCCCTCAACATCTTCGGTAGGTCTGCGATTTTCAAGATGGTCGCCCTTCCGCGCCTACTGTATCAATTGCAGAACCACCCGCATAGGACTGAACCACAGTGTTTCCGTCGGGTCAATTCGGTGCTGGGCCGCTTCCTGTGGGCGGGGGGTGCCGCCAGGGTGGCACTGAGGACATGCTTCCTATCCACATACTGTGGGGGTCTGGCCACATCAGACCTCCTATCCTACTACCAGGCCTCCCACCTTTTGGTTCTCAATGAATGGTGGTACGGCGATAGAAGAGACCCTGCATACGCCCTCGAACGCTCATTGATGGGAGATACCACATTGCATACGCTATTGTACTCGGCTAGGCAACGGAGGGGGCTGCCGCGAGCCACACAGGTGGTCTTCATGATTTGGCGACAAGTACTGCGCCGTATGGGCTGGTGGGGTAGACTGACGGCAGAAACCCCACTGTGGAAGAATGGACAGCTCCCCGCACTGGCCTCGCTGACGGGGTTTGGTGGCTGGGATTCTATCGGAATTTCCTCGCTTGGACATGTCCTTACCGGGGTTACTCTCAAGTCCTTCCAAGACCTTAACACTGAATTCCATATGCCCAAGATCCAATTCTTTAAGTACCTGCAATTCCGTCATGCGCTTGCGCCTAGTTTGGTTGGCTTGGATCAGCTCCCGGAATTTAGTCCTGTGGAAGCCAAGCTCTTCATGGGAGACCTCGGGGATAAAAAAGTATCCCGAATCTACCAAACGCTGGTCACCCATTGCTCCTCTTCCCTACTACCGCTGAAAGAATCCTGGGAAACAGACATTGGTCCATTGGACGAGGATGACTGGAGGAAGGCCCTGGAATCCCCCCGCAGGGCTGCCATTGCCGTGCGACTCTGCTTAATACAATTTAAATATCTGCATAGGGCCTATTACACCAGGGAGAGACTATGGAAGGCTGGCCTAATTGCATCCCCGGAGTGCCTGCGCTGTGGGACTGAGAAAGGTACGCTATTGCATACGGTGTGGTCCTGTGTTGGTCTGACTCGGTTCTGGAACGGTGTGTGGAGTTGTTTGTCAGAAGTGCTGGGATGGGACCTTCCCCGTACGCCCAGGCTGGGTCTTCTACATATATTGGAGAATGTGGGTGGGAACATCTACAAACGCCACCTTTTGTTGTTGGGCCTGGTAGTTGCCAAACGGGATCTGGCGAGGGCATGGAAGGGTGAGCGTGCTCCTCCGCTGGGTGCCTGGAAAGCGGGCCTGGATTATTACATGGGATTAGAGCTACCTGTGTTTGAAGCCAGGGGATGCCCCCGGAAACATTTCAAGATCTGGAAACGGTGGGCGGATTACAGGGGGTCAACTCTGGAGCCCCCAACAGACTCAGACGATGGGCTGCCTGCAGATGGGGACCTTCAGGCCTAGGGGGCACTCGACGATTGCTGTGTTGTATTCAAATGCTGAGGCTGATTGTGATCACGTGCATTGGGTTAGGGTGGGATAAGGGGTGGGTAGTTGGGGCCTTGGGTAGTTGGGGTGGTGGAGGGGGGGCGGGCGGGGGGCTTTTTCAAGTGATTAGGTTTCTATACACATTGACATATGTCTGCCATTTGACAGTGCCCTCCTGATTGTGGAGAACTGTATTTATGCTCTGCCTAATCAATCAATAAAAACGGTTGTGAAAAAAAAAATCAATTACTTTTTGTTGGAAGGGTGCCACTTCTCTTTCAGTTCATGCTTGGTGGTCTTGGATTATCTTTACAAGAAGAGGTGCTCAATTATCATTACAAGGTGTTCATCATAATTCTATGCATTTTTAATCTTTTTGGTCTCCTATTGATTCATATTTAAAGTTATGATTTATGTTTTTTCACTGTTACTATTTTATTTATTAATTATTATACTCTTTCTTAGCTTATTATTGGTAACTCTATTTACTACATTTATTATGCTATGAAATTTCCCCTATTATTATCATTATTATTATTATTTATTTCACTTGTATAGCGCATATATCACCCGAAGGTCTCAGAGCACTTGCAGAAACCCAGATATGGCAAGGGCAGTTCAAAAAAGCCATGTTTTTAACTGTTTGCGGAATCTCAGGTAATCAGGTTCCGTCCTAAGCTGGAGGGGAAGAGAGTTCCAGGCCTCTGGTGCCGTTTTACTGAAGGCCCTGTCGCCGTTTCTAACCGTGCGGACCCTAGGGACACTCAGGAGAGACTTGGGAGACGATCTAAGAGTCCTCACCGGGTGGTAGGCCTTCAGCTTTTGTTCAAGGTATACCGGGCCATGTCCATTGATGGATTTATGGACGAGGCAGCACAGTTTGAATTTAGTATGCTTTTGTATTGGGAGCCAGTGTAAAGATTTTAGGCAGGGTAGTGACGGGGAGCGGGAGGGAATCCCCTATCCCTTCTTCCCTCCCTTCCTTCCTTCCTTCCCTTCCTGTTTTTGGTTATCCTTTGGTTGACGATTGTACTTTGCGTTGTACTTTTTTGTGACTGCTTATTTATGATTGTTCTTATTCACTTGCGTGTAACTTAATGATATAACTTGTACTTTTTCTGTATGTAGTTTTGTGTTTTTTCTCTGCTAAAATTCAATAAAATCATTTTGAACTCAAGAATTGCCCCATCATGCTTGGGTGAGAATTGCTATTGATTGCTTATGGCCCTCTGAATAATGGACATTATCTTCTAGTTATTGTTGATCAATACTCCCATTTTCCATTGGTAGAAGACCTTTCATCCACTACACATGAGCAGGGTTATTCAAAACCTAGATGGCATCTTTGCGTCATGACTTGTACCTACAATCTTAAAATCTGACAGCGACCCACCTTTTAATAGCCGAGAATTCAAAAACTTTCTAAATCACCTCAATATAAAGACTCAAAAAAAGCACTCCCCTTTGACCCCAGGCAATGGCCTGGTAGAACGCCTCATGAGTACTCTAAAGAAAGCTGTTCAGCATTCTACATTGGGGAAGCTCGACCTCGAAGGTATTTTGAACACTATTATTTGAGGTTACTGTTTGACCCCCTCACTCAACCACAGAGGAAACCCCTGCAACTATCATGTTTGGAAGAGTCATAACAACCAAGCTTTCCCATTGGGAGGGGCTGGGTGTGACAGGGGATACATCTGCATTCATCTGCATGCTGTTAGTCTTCTTGGGCTGGGAGAGAGGTGATTCACACTTTCATTTGAATAGGTTGTGTCCTGTCCTCACTCAAAGGGCTGATTTACCCCCTACTGATCGTCTGGAGCCAGGAATGGGCTGCAAGGGACTGTTGCACACTTCTGAGGGTTCATTTACCGTCACCCGTTCATCAAAGACATTTTTGAGTATATGTACTGGAGCTCTGATCCCATGTTTTTAGACGCTGCTTGGGACTTGAGGCCAGACACTGTTGGCTCTACAAACTGCTCATTGCCATGAGGACTGCTGTGCTGCCAGGAGCAACAACCATTTCAACTAACTGCCTTGTTGTGTTGACCTGCTGCTGCTGGGCTGCAGGAGGGACTACCAATTTGCAACCTACCTGTATGTGCTGTCTGCTGCCCGCCACCTCCTTTTGTGCCCTGAAGTGCTCTCCAAGGGTTTGTTTGCTTGCCCCCTGTTCTCTCGAGATCTCAGGGCCATCAAAGACCTTGTTGCCTCTTTTCTCCAAGACTTCTGCTGGGTGAGCCCATTTTACAAGGGCTAGCATGTCGCCAGTGCTACCTTCGGCACCAAAGTAAGATTTTGTGCATTACAGGACAGTGCACCATGAGCCTACAGTGCAGCGCTCTGACCAGGGGAGTGCCTTTGTGCATTGTAGGGAAGTGTTCCATGTTTTACAAACCAGCATGTGGTGAGCTTTTTTTCTCTAGCGTGAACAGCGTTGTTTCGCCTGGAGGCATTACCAGAGAAACAAACACGTCCTTGAGCCAGCGTGCTCACTGCAGCTGAATTGTATTGTGAACCTCACCCCCGGAGTCTGGCTAGATATCGCCACCGTCAGATGCCACCAAGAACAAACTAGTGTGGCCCCTCTGGTCGCGAGACTCGAGGAACAGCCCCTGAAGACTTGTACTGCTCTGAGGTGGTACAGTGCAGCGTCTAAGGCTGCAGAGCTACAGGAGCTGCACAAAGCCTTCAAGGCAGGCCTTTCGACGATACGTTGTTCTGTAACATGCGGCGGGCCAGCATTCTGAGGCTCATTCCAGCCAGCCTCGCCCTCTGGTTTTTACGTGTATACTGCACGAAGCTCTCAACGTCGGGTCCCACTCCCGAGACATGACAACATTGTTAGCAAGTTACAGATGCCCTGAGGACAGTGACCATGCACCCACAAAGGTACTGTGAGACGGGTTGGGTCCAGAAGAGTGGTAAAGCCGCCCTGCTCTCCTTCACGGGTGGCTTGGTTTCCCTTGGGCAAAGAGACGCGATTCAAGTGGCCCCGGCGGGCTCCAAATTCGCAAGAGCGCGAGGGGCATTTCTTGTTCAGCATTGTCTCTGCTCTGGAGATGACCTCAAGAATGGTGCAGGCCGTCCATAGAGGAGAACTGCTGGAAGACACAAGCTCAATTACTGATTAGCGTTTAGTAGGTGCTCCTGCGCTGTACGTTTGGTTTCTAAATGCAATCACTTCAACCAGGTTCACTACAGTTACCGTATGAAGTGTAATAGGTGCGCAGGTGCGCTGTTACCTATGTTTTCATAGTAATTTGTGTTTTTCTCTGTCAAACCTGCATTATTTGCGCGAACGGAGTGAATTAAGTCATTTTGGTCTTGTTTGATTTACAATATAGAATTTATTTTTACTCACTGTGTTGCTGCGCGAGTGTGTTGCACAAATGCTCTGCACATTGCCTCTTTAAACTAGCCTAACTGCTCTGCGCCAAGGTACCAGAGGGTGAGCGCAGGTTATCTCAGGTGTGTATCTGGCTTACACTGAGTAGAGTGGTGGATTTTGCCTGGCTTAGGTGCCTACCCTAGCCAACCAGAAACCCCATGTCCAACAGTGGTTCTTGTGAATCACTTGATTTCCCAGCATGCTCCTGCTGCAGGACTAGGTCAACGCACTTTGTGCAGGAGGACTAGCCACCATTTGTGTCTCAAAGGGAAGTGTGACTCTTTTTCCTAGAACTTACATTTTTTCCCCTGAATTGTAACTGTTCACTTCTCCATATTATATCAATGCAGCTTTTTCAAGAAATATTTTATTCATGTAATTTTCAATGTTTTTTCTATTTTGCAGAACAACAATCGCATCTAGAAAATATGAATGGGAAAGAAAGCCATAAAGGTTCCGGAGGCAAGATGAATTTTACTCAAAATATCGACTTAAAAAAACAGCGTGGAATGCACATGAGGGAGAGACGCTTTGCTTGTAATGTGTGTGACAAAAGATTTATCAATGAGACACTTCTTGGGAGGCACAAAAAAGGACACACCAGCCTCGGGCCATATCCCTGCGAAACGTGTAAAAAGTGTTTTACTCAAAAGGCAACTTTTTTACAGCATCAAAGAACACACCCTGGAGAGACGCCTTATCACTGCACAGTGTGTTCCAAGCGCTTTGCTCATAAGAAAGGACTTGTACGGCATCAAAGTGAACACACAGGAGAGAGGCCTCATCACTGTACTGTATGTGCCAAGAGCTTCATTCAAAAGAAAACTCTTCTTCGGCATCAACGCGTACACACAGGAGAAAAGCCTTATCACTGCACCATGTGTGAGAAGAGCTTCAGTCAAAAGGGAAATCTACTACAGCACCAAAGAAAACACACAGGGGAGAAACCGTATCACTGCACTGTGTGTTCAAAGCGCTTTTCTTGTAAGGGGAACCTTGTAAAGCATCAAAGCGTACACACAGGAGAGAAGCGTTATCACTGCACTGAGTGTTCAAAGCGCTTTGCTCAGAAGGGGAACCTTGTACTGCATCAAAGAACACACACAGGAGAGCACCAAATAATACACACTAAACTGAACCCTATCACTGCACAGTTTATGCCAGGAACTTCACTCAAAACGAACGTTTCTACAACAACAATTAATACAAACCAGATAGATCCATTTTCACTGTAACAATCTTATGTCCTGCTTACCCCAAAGTAAGTTTCACTGGAATGTTGTAACTTAGCGAGGGCTTATTGTCATAAATTCCTAATGGCCAGTGTTCCCTGTAGGGAGCGTGCATTTAGTGTAATAACCCTGAGTGCGCAAACTCCGTTGCGAAGCGCATACACTTCACACATCACTGAGGCACCATTTGCAGCTCTTGCTTTTAAAAAGCGAGCAGCGTGGAAAAAAGATCTCTTGCGTGAAGGAGCACAGAGAGCAGATCTTGGGCCTAGCAGCATACCACGGTGGAAGAGGGGAGAACGTTTCAGCGTGCCTCTTAAACTGCAGTGTATCGGATTGCCGAGGGTCACAAGTTGTGCAGCATGTTTCTTCTTCGTATGCCGTTTGCTGCACTAGTTTCTGAGAGGGGCTGCAGGGCTTTACAGGCAGCTGTGGCTGTCCGGGCATGATCCGCACCTTGCATATTAATTTATTTTAAAAGTCCATGCACTAATTAGCATTGTTCGGTATTTAAGGGCATGATGTACGGCATACTGATGTTTAAGTCCCAGCTAAAAGTGTTCAAAAAGCAAGCACTCAGTGCATATTGGTATGCCTGTGCTAAATTTATTTAGTCATTTCTGACCCTGCCGCAAGCATGCCAAGTCCTATGTGCCCCAGTGAGGCAGCATCATTCAGATGAGTCATTTTCCCGGCCTAGACCTGGGCTCTGTAATTGCAGCTCTGGTCACCTGTGAAGCGTGATTGCACGCAGCCATACGAATGTAAGGAGATATGATCGGTAACCAATCACATCCTTGTGTTATTTCTTTATAAATGTTCTGAGTCTTTCTCACTGCGAGTTGTTTCTTTTGTACCAACCGAATATAGGATTCATTTACCACCTCGCTCACGCCATTACATGAGGGCACAGCCGCAACGCTCTCACGCTGTCTTACAAAACACACACTAAACTACTACTTACACGTCACAACAACTTTTAGCTCACAGCTAGGGCTCTCAGCACAGACCCCTATTCACAGATGCCAAAGTCCCTACTCGCCTCTCGGAACGGACTTGCTTCCATCTTCAGCCCAGATGCTGCTCGCTCTTTGTGGTGCGAGATTACCGTTGGAGCTGCAGAAAGAAACGAGGGCTCTTTTCCCTTCCCATCATACCTTTTATCACATATGTTTAAGAGTTAGTAGTTGAACTTTGTTTATTGCAGATGTATGTAGACCTCTTTTCCTCAATAAATCCTGCTGTATCCTGCATTGCAATGGGTTCGAGTCAGCATTCTGTGCATTTAAGATCCCCTCCTATAGGGCTCACATTTATTTTTTTGTCGCTCTGTAAGCTCTATAGAGCTCAGGCTTTGGTAGTGAAGAGTGCTGCCGCAACCAACTGCAAAGCAGCTAAACCACTGAGCAGCCCCTTATCTATGAGTGCCGCCAGGTATAACTTGATTTACCTCTTGTAAGGAGTAATTACTGTGTCCAGACTGATTTTTTAAATTTCTTTTTTCATCCCAGTTCCTTTTTGCTTTCCTCATTCGAAGAATGCAAAATAAAACCAGACTTAGGGCAGGATGTACTAGCATCAGGAATACCGATTTCCTATTTGCGATTCTCTATGAGTCACAATTTGGAAATCGGAATTCCTAATGTATGAAAGCAACTCTTTTGAGTTTCATTAGCGATTGCTAGCGAGATTCAAATAGACTTACCTCATGCATATTAGTGAGATAGGTCGCAATTTGAAACCCATTAGGAATCACAACCATCACAGAGATGGCAGCCTGCTGAGGTCAGCAGATCGCCATGTCTATGATTGGGTTTTAATAAAGCAGTCTGTTTATTTATTTTTAATGCAGCCCGTTTTCCGTAAAGGATAATGGGATGCATTTAAAAAGAAAAAAAATACGCTTTTTCATTTATTTTTTTAAGCGTAGACAGTGGGGTCCGTGGGACAGCCGCCGCTCTTAAAAATATTTGTTTTCCATTCTTGAAAGGTCCCGTACCTATTTGCAAATGGGTTACCACCTCCTTCAAGGAGTCAGTAAAACTTGACCTTAATTCGGTCGCAAAACTTTCATACAGCCCATTCAGATTCAGTATTTGGAAGAAATGCCGTAAACGCGCTCCTTTTAAATACCAAATCGCAAACACTAATTGCAAGTAGGTAGCGTGTTACTGAATCACAATTTTGTATTTGGTACATTTGTAAAAGCATTTTTGTGGTTGGACGTTTCCGACTGCAAAAATGCTTTGTACAAGTGGCCCCTAATAATTTACTCCCCCAGCTGGAGAACTAGCCAATAGGGCACTACACTAATGGTGCAGCGCCAGCTTTGCACGTGTGCAGCAACAGCGGTGGCATGAGCACCGGCACTATAGGTTTTTTAAAAACAAATGAATCACTGCAAGCGTTCATTTATTTGTGCTCCTCATGATTAAAGATATCTCTTTCAGCCTTAGGCTTGGAGATAATATTTTGTTTGAAGTCCATGTTCGTGTTTTCCCAGCGGACGGCAGATGCTCCTGCTGTTCTTGGTCCATTCATCACACACTACTGCTGGTGCTTGCTGACTCCACATGCTTCTGTGCACTTTATCAATGGTGCAGCAGGTGCAGTGGCACTGGGACCAGGGCTGTGAGGGGCCAGTTGAACCTTGTAAATTACTGTATATTAGCAGCCCAACAACAGTCAAATAGGTGATTTCCTTTGCTTGCACCTGAGCTCATGGCATCCTGGTCTTTCCACAAATATGCATAAACCCGAGCAGGACGTTCCTGCTAGCACTGATGGAGGGCTGTACGTTTTGGAAGGAGAGTCAATCTCTCAGGACCATGCTCAGATAAAATGATCATTATTACGAGTCACTGCACTGCCGACGCCTGAGCAGCAGGAACCCTTCGTCTACCTCTTCTTGGTTCATGCAGGACTTCATTCTGCCTAAAATAAGGTTCCCGTATGTTTCATTTACCAACACAGTTTGCTTCCTAAATGCAACGGCAAAGTTAGCTTTTAGTGGGATGAACAGTACATAGAATTATACCTGCAAGCGTTTTGGAAATACAAACAGACACACACACGCATCAACCCTTTTAATAATATCCACACCTTATGTCCATTATACTCCACTCCACGGATTGTTTGGATTCCCCATCATAGGGAGGGGACGGCTTCACAAAAGAAGGGTCGAGGATGTGTTGCATCTTAAAAGGCTTCAAGCCTGTGCTCTGCGTGCTGCAGATGTCCGCAGTGGATGCGTTAACCATCTGCGCTACCTTACATGCTTACTAAGACACAAGAACAACGGTGTGTGTGTGTCAGTTGTAACTGAGGATCAACAAACGTTTAGGTTTAGAGAATCACCTAAACCTTTTTGTTTAGTAGCTACTGTAGGAGAGTAGGGTCTGCAATCCTATGATCACCCAGATTTTTTGCTTTTGTTTCACTGGTTTACGACTTTCTCTGGCTGTGGGCCTGCCAATCAGACCCACAGCCTGGCTGTTCTCTTTCTAAATTACGAGATGTACCCTAGGTGCATTTACCAATTGGTACTGGGCCACCTTATCAGACCCTGTAACTCAGGGCGTAGGTGTACCCAGGGCCGCCAGGGGCTGCAGCATGTATTATGCCACCCCTGGCTGGCCTCCTAAATTTGACACAACTGGCTGCATGACAGCTGGGGCGAAGTCGTGTAATCACCCTTTGCTTTAGATATAGTAGCTCTATATCTAACCATACAATGGACACCCGAGTCCCTATCAGTCACTCCTATGGCAGGCCTTGACAATCCTGAAGGCAGAGTGCATGGGCTCGTGTGAACTAAGCTCTGGCCCGAGCCGAGCCCGGTTGCAGCTTGCGGAATCAAGACCCAATGGCTGTTCCATGATAACGCGTACCATATCGGTAACTTCGGTGTCGCGTTATCAAGACATGTCGAGTAAGGTGTCATACGAATCGGGATGCTGCCCTCTCACCAACTCTGGCGATGAGGTTAGCATTCCGCCCTTCTAGAGGGACACGACATGTACGTAACTGTGAACCCCGGTTAAAGTTAACAAAAGCCTCAGCTCCACAAAATGGATGCTGCCACCACAGACACAAGTCTGACCTCCTGCGGCTGGGAGTCCTTCCAGCGAGGAGCACTTGGACAAAGGGTTTCCTGTCGAGGGCGGTGTTCGCACCGTCCCAGACAGGGTTTGTGTATTCTGGGTAGGTAGGGCTTTTGCGAGAAGGTGACTGCGGAGTGGCACCCCGGTGCTCACTACGCATCTGCCGGTTAGAACCAGTTCCAGGGGCGACAGCCCTGGCCTGGGGAAAGTCCGGCAGGGGAGAGGGGTGTAACTACCCCCCTTCCTGGTCCCACCCTTAGGGCAGGACCTAGTCATGTACCCACCCCTTTCTTTAGGATAAAGGCCGGAGCGGGGACCCTTCCAAATTAGATCATCTTTGAATCAAGAATACTTTCTACGAAAGGACTTCAAGACTCTTCTTAAGATTTCTCCCTTGTGACTAAGGAGTAGTCACCCTGCATCAGCGGGCACCATCTAAGAACTCTGCGGTTTGCTGCAAGTCCTTCCTCAAGGAATCCGACGGCCCAGCTCGACGAGAACCGGCTTCCCTGGCACCTCTGACCTCTACCCACGTCATCAGCTCAGCTGTGATCTGTGGGTGCGACGAGACCTCGAGGGACCGGCCATCATCAGAACCTGCACGCTCTTAACCAGCACGACCATCGAGGTAACTCTCTGGTGAGTGCTCTGGGGTCCGAGAAGCCCCGACCCTGAGCCGCTCCAGCACCGAAGTGCAGTCTCCCAGCATCTCCACGATCTGCGTGGGGCCCTTCTGCTCGCTGCTCAGCACGTTGTCTGGTCACTTGCCGCTGGCTCGTGCCCTTCTGTGACGACGACCAAGAATCAACACTGCCGGTCTGGTTGCTCCAGACTGGCCCCTGCTTCCACCTTTTGAGAAGCACCCCGGACCCTCCTGGTCCACCCAAGACGCCGACAGCGACATCCGTCGTGGGACAGCTCGCACCTCCACCGTGGTCGCCGACAACGCCTCCTGGTCCGTGAGACTGCAGAGCCTAGCGTCGCCCACTCACCTGGTCGAGGTGACGGCCAACTGGTGCCTTCCTGGTACCCTCTGACTACTGGCTAGTAGTACGAACTTGGTCCCCTCTGCTTTCAGGTTTTCATCAATTACTACGAACTATACATCACTGGTCACCGGCCAGCAACTCCTTTTCTTCCGGCTCCTGGCTCGTCAGCGAAGACCCCGACGCCTGTAAGACTTGTGCAGCCGCAGCCCTCGTGGCTAGGTAACTCGGCATTTCGGTGCCTGCAGCCTCCTTACTCTAGGGTCCCGAGTCCCTCGCTTCCGACTTGCCTTAATCTTTCCGTGTCCTCGGACACTTGTCTTTAAACTGTGCACTTGAAGTATTTGCTAAAGAGATTTGGTTGTGCTTAGTACCCTGTCCTCATAAAGAGTACAGGGCTGTTGTGATTCTTAATAAATATACTGTTTATTTTCATAACACTTGTGTGGTGTCCTTTCACTGGGTGTTCAAGGGGTACCTGTGTGGTAAACAGCTGGCTTAACGCGCCCTCTCGAGTCTTTAGCCTTAGACTGCTCGTATCCACGCTACTAGGATAGCTGGTCTATAGGTTGACTTACAACCAAACACCATAAGGGTCGTTGGAACGATACATAGCGGTCGCTAGAATAGCGAACGTTGCATATCGGGCCAACTTCTCACATTGGTGAGCAGCGGTTGGGATTTGAGCTTGCTGTTGTTTTACCACACGTATCCTAAGAATATCTTGTTGAAAGATCGCACAAGTACTGTTAGTACATATAACTAAAGCTTAGAATACTCTGAGTTCTACTGAACCAGCTGTTGTAGCTCCTCAAGGCTTAGCACACCTTGGCTACAACTCTTAGCAAGGGAAAAAGTAGGTAAACACATAGTGTAGGTAGGTGCATCACTTACACCACACTAGAAGCAGTATGTCGGTCACAGGAGGAAACATCGAGTCTCCCCTGGTGTCAGTTGACCCTCCACAGGTCATCCCGTCAAGATATACTGCGCTTAACTTCCATGAGTTACGACAAGTATGTACCTCTAGGAAAATTAAGCAAGGGGCTAACCCCACCACCTCCTTTCTGATTGGTCTCCTAGAGACTTATGATGCCAGAAAGGCTGAGAAGCTTCTTAGCCCTTCTAATCCAGAAGGAGAAATGCCTCCCCTCGAGGGAACCCGGGACGATCCTGACCTCATCCATCTCGCAACCGAGAACGAGGATGTGGAGGAGGATGAGGATGAGGATCTCTCTGGGGACGAGGCAGATAAGGGACAGGTAGAAGTCGTCAGACTAAGCAGGTCCAACTTAAGCAAACATGATAGCGGTACTGGGGGACCCCTGGGGCCACTATCAGGTCAGCTTAACATGGGGAATGGACGAGCCAGATCTCTATCAAGAGGCTCTGGCAGATCCCTTCATACCAACGGCTCTCACAACTCTTCTCAAAGAGGGATGACGTCCCCTCAGAGGAGAGTGTACGAAGCGAAGGAAAGGGCAGCTAATCTGCGGATCGAAAGGGAAGAACTTGCCCTGGCCAAAGAAAAGCTTGCTTTCGCTAGAGAGCAACAGTTAAGTGGGGCAGTCCCCACTGGTGGCAGCAATGTACCTAGTCATAGGGAAAAGAGTTTCGATACGAAACACCTTGGGAAGATAGTGCCCCCCTTTAAACAAGGGGACGACATCCACAAATGGATTACTGCTTTGGAGAGGGCCTGCACTGTGCAAGGCGTTCCCCAGAGTCAGTGGGCAGCTATCTTGTGGCTCTCCTTTGAAGGTAAAGGAAGAGACAAGCTCCTCACCACAAGGGTAGAGGACGCTAACAATTACCAAGTCTTGAAGAATACACTCGTTGAAGGGTTCGGCCTAACCACCGAGCAGTACAGGGTGCTGTTCAGGGATACCCAGAAAACGCAGTCTCAAGATTGGTCTGATTTCGTCGATTGTGCCACTAAGGCTTTTGAGGGCTGGTTGCTGGGCAGTAAGGTTACTGATTACAAAGGATTGTATAATTTGATGATGAGAGAACAAATTTTAAACAATTGTCAGAACCAGTTGTTGCATCAGCATCTTGTCGACTCGGATCTGACCTCTCCTCAAGAATTGGGGCAGAAGGCAGACAAATGGGTTCGTACGAGAGTTAAACAGAACCAGGGCCAGAATCAAGGTGGTCAGAAGAAAGCAGACCAGAAGGGTAAAGATTCTAAGGGGGAACAAAATGACCAGAAGTCTTCGACAGGTCCCCAACAACCCAAAGAGGGTGGGGGTCAGGCTCCCCAAAAGAAGAAAGAAGGCCAATCCAAACGATGGTGCCAGTACTGTAAGAGTAAATCTCACTGGTTTAGTGAGTGCACCAAGAAAGGAGGAGGGCAGACTCCTGCCACTGCAGCCCCTAAGGCACCTGTGCCCCCTAGTACAGTCAGCAGTGGTAGTGCGCCTCCCAAGGGTTTAGTAGGGTTAACCCTGGGTTCTGAGGGGCGTGACAACTTAGTTGGCACGCTCACTCAGGCTGTCCTTGTCAGTACAGGGGACGTAGACGTGTCCCCTGACGTAAGCCCCAATACGTTGGGCAAATACAGACAGACGCCTTTTATCAATGGAAAGATGGCTCAGGCCTATAGGGACACTTGTGCCAGCGTCACCATGGTGACGCCTAACTTCGTGGACCCTGGACAGATCATGCCAGGTACAGAATTCCTGGTGACCAATGCAAGCAATGTCACTACCAATCACAGTATGGCAATTGTAGCTTTCTCCTGGGGAGGGGTAACTGGCCAAAAGAAGGTTGTAGTTAGTCCAGACCTCCCAGTGGATTGTTTGTTGGGCAATGATTTGGAGTCGTCACAATGGTCAGAAGTGGAGCACCGGACTCACATGGAAATGTTAGGTTTGCCAGCACATGTGTTCGCTGTGACTAGGTCACAGGTCAGGAAATGCCCCACTGAACAGGTGCTGGATCCTGGAACAACGGACCAGACACCTCCCAAGAAAAAGAGCAGTAGGGTTAAGGCGGCGCCTTCCCCCTTGCCCCAGGTCGAGGATCAAGTCTCAGAGGAGGCTGACCTACAGGAATTGAGGGAAACTGAGCCGAGAGAGTTCGAACTTGATCAAGTTGAATTCTTGGGCTCAGGGGGACCCTCAAGGGAAGATCTGGGGAAGGACCAATTAGACTGCCCTTCTCTTGAACCCCTCAGACAGCAGGCTGCTGCTGAGGCTGCTGGGAACGCCACAGGTACCCACAAGGTATACTGGGAAGATGGACTCCTGTACACTGAGGCGAGAGACCCCAAGCCTGGCATGACCAGGAGGCTGGTCGTCCCCTTGTCTCAGCGTGGTTTCCTACTTACCTTGGCCCACGAGATTCCCTTAGCAGGTCACTTAGGCCAGACGAAAACGTGGGACAGGCTTGTCTCACACTTTCACTGGCCCCACATGAACGAAGATACCAAGGAGTTTTGCCGCTCCTGTGTCACTTGCCAAGCCAGTGGTAAGTCAGGTGGCACGACAAAGGCCCCCCTTATACCAATGCCTGTGGTGGGGGTGCCCTTTGAACGGGTGGGGATCGACATCGTCGGTCCCATGGAACCACCGACAGCATCAGGGCACAAGTTTATACTGGTGGTAGTGGATCATGCCACCAGGTATCCTGAAGCTATTCCCCTTAGGACCACTACAGCGCCTGTTGTGGCAAGAGCCCTAGTTGGAGTGTTCTCCAGAGTGGGCTTCCCTAAGGAGGTCGTCTCCGACAGAGGTGCAAACTTTATGTCGAGCTACTTAACTGCTATGTGGAAGGAATGTGGTGTCAACTACAAGTTCACTACACCCTATCATCCACAATGCAATGGGCTTGTTGAGAGATTCAACAGGACCCTAAAAGGGATGATTCATGGACTACCGGAAAAGCTTCGGCGTAGATGGGACGTCCTGATCCCCTGCCTCTTGTTCGCCTACAGAGAAGTCCCACAGAAGGGGGTTGGCTACAGCCCTTTTGAACTTTTGTACGGGCATCCTGTAAGAGGACCCCTGTGTTTGGTGAAGGAAGGATGGGAGAGACCTCTCAAAAAGCCGGCAACCAACATAGTGGACTATGTGCTCGGTCTCCGCTCGCGGATGGCTGAATACATGGAAAAGGCATCCGAAAACCTTAAGGCCAGCCAAGAACTCCAAAAAGCTTGGCATGACCAAAAGGCTGTCTTGACTGTTTACCAGCCCGGACAGAAGGTGTGGGTGTTGGAGCCAGTGGCCCCAGCAGCACTCAAGGACAAATGGTCCGGGCCCCACACCATCCTGGAGAAAAAGGGAGAGGTCACCTACCTGGTCGACCTGGGAACTCCCCGGAGCCCCCACAGGGTGCTTCATGTCAACAGGCTAAAAGCATATGTCGACAGGAAGGACATGAGTTTGCTCATGGCCATAGATGAGGGACAGGAGGAGGAGAGTGACCCTCTCCCCGACCTGCTCTCTCAGAATCCTGACGATGGCTCGGTAGATGGTGTTGTCTTTTGCGGCAGCCTCTCCAACCATCAGCAGAGCGACTGTAAACAGGTTCTTCAGTCGTTCCGACATCTGTTTTCTCTGACACCCAGTCAGACCGATTGGTGCACCCATGAGGTCGACACTGGTGACAGCCTGCCCGTAAAGAGTAAAATCTACAGGCAGCCTGATCACGTCAGAGACTGCATCAAAAGTGAAGTGCAGAAAATGTTGGAGCTGGGAGTCATTGAACCCTCGGATAGCCCTTGGGCTAGTCCCGTAGTTCTAGTGCCGAAACCTCACACCCAGGGTGGTAAGAGAGAGATGAGGTTCTGCGTAGACTACAGGGGTCTCAATGCAGTCACTAAGACTGACGCCCACCCAATACCAAGGGCAGACGAGCTTATTGATAGGCTGGCTTCGGCCAACTACTTAAGTACGTTTGACCTGACAGCTGGGTATTGGCAAATCAGGTTAGCTGAGGACGCCAAGCCTAAAACAGCATTTTCAACCCCTGGTGGGCATTATCAGTTCGTGGTGATGCCCTTTGGTCTGAAAAATGCACCTGCCACCTTCCAACGGTTGGTGAATCATGTCCTTACTGGGCTGGATGACTTCTGTGCGGCATATCTTGACGATATTGCTGTCTTTAGCTCCACCTGGGAGGATCACCTGGTCCACCTGCGGAAGACGTTAGAGGCACTGCAAGCAGCAGGTCTCACTATCAAGGCCACCAAGTGCCAGATAGGGCAGACACAGGTTGTATACCTGGGCCACCTTGTCGGTGGAGGTCAGGTTCAGCCACTGGAGAGCAAGATACAGTCAATCAGGGACTGGGCCCCTCCAACCACCCAGACTCAGGTTCGAGCTTTCTTGGGCCTGACTGGTTACTACAGGAAGTTTGTCAGGAACTATGGTTCCATCGCGACACCATTAAACGAACTGACAAGTAAGAAAATGCCAAAAAAGGTTCAGTGGACAGCGAGCTGTCAAAAAGCATTCGATGACCTAAAGCAGGCCATGTGCACGGCGCCTATCCTCAAGAGTCCGGACTACTCCAAACCATTCATTGTCCAAACAGATGCTTCTGAGTTGGGTGTGGGAGCTGTTCTTTCTCAACTGAATTTTGATGGTCAAGACCAGCCCATTGCTTTTATAAGCAGACGGCTGACCCCTAGAGGGAAGAATTGGTCAGCTATTGAGAGGGAGGCCTTTGCTGTGGTTTGGGCCCTGAAGAAGCTGAGGCCATACTTGTTTGGCACTCACTTCAAGATTCAGACCGACCATAAGCCCCTCTTGTGGCTAAATCAGATGAAGGGTGAAAACCCCAAACTGCTTAGGTGGTCCATTTCCCTACAGGGGATGGACTTCACAGTGGAACATAGACCTGGTACTGATCATGGCAATGCCGATGGGCTCTCCAGATATTTCCACTTAGAACAAGAAGACTTACCTGGTCAAGGTTAGTTAGTTGTTCCGACGTTTGGGGGGGGGTCATGTAGGAGAGTAGGGTCTGCAATCCTATGATCACCCAGATTTTTTGCTTTTGTTTCACTGGTTTACGACTTTCTCTGGCTGTGGGCCTGCCAATCAGACCCACAGCCTGGCTGTTCTCTTTCTAAATTACGAGATGTACCCTAGGTGCATTTACCAATTGGTACTGGGCCACCTTATCAGACCCTGTAACTCAGGGCGTAGGTGTACCCAGGGCCGCCAGGGGCTGCAGCATGTATTATGCCACCCCTGGCTGGCCTCCTAAATTTGACACAACTGGCTGCATGACAGCTGGGGCGAAGTCGTGTAATCACCCTTTGCTTTAGATATAGTAGCTCTATATCTAACCATACAATGGACACCCGAGTCCCTATCAGTCACTCCTATGGCAGGCCTTGACAATCCTGAAGGCAGAGTGCATGGGCTCGTGTGAACTAAGCTCTGGCCCGAGCCGAGCCCGGTTGCAGCTTGCGGAATCAAGACCCAATGGCTGTTCCATGATAACGCGTACCATATCGGTAACTTCGGTGTCGCGTTATCAAGACATGTCGAGTAAGGTGTCATACGAATCGGGATGCTGCCCTCTCACCAACTCTGGCGATGAGGTTAGCATTCCGCCCTTCTAGAGGGACACGACATGTACGTAACTGTGAACCCCGGTTAAAGTTAACAAAAGCCTCAGCTCCACAAAATGGATGCTGCCACCACAGACACAAGTCTGACCTCCTGCGGCTGGGAGTCCTTCCAGCGAGGAGCACTTGGACAAAGGGTTTCCTGTCGAGGGCGGTGTTCGCACCGTCCCAGACAGGGTTTGTGTATTCTGGGTAGGTAGGGCTTTTGCGAGAAGGTGACTGCGGAGTGGCACCCCGGTGCTCACTACGCATCTGCCGGTTAGAACCAGTTCCAGGGGCGACAGCCCTGGCCTGGGGAAAGTCCGGCAGGGGAGAGGGGTGTAACTACCCCCCTTCCTGGTCCCACCCTTAGGGCAGGACCTAGTCATGTACCCACCCCTTTCTTTAGGATAAAGGCCGGAGCGGGGACCCTTCCAAATTAGATCATCTTTGAATCAAGAATACTTTCTACGAAAGGACTTCAAGACTCTTCTTAAGATTTCTCCCTTGTGACTAAGGAGTAGTCACCCTGCATCAGCGGGCACCATCTAAGAACTCTGCGGTTTGCTGCAAGTCCTTCCTCAAGGAATCCGACGGCCCAGCTCGACGAGAACCGGCTTCCCTGGCACCTCTGACCTCTACCCACGTCATCAGCTCAGCTGTGATCTGTGGGTGCGACGAGACCTCGAGGGACCGGCCATCATCAGAACCTGCACGCTCTTAACCAGCACGACCATCGAGGTAACTCTCTGGTGAGTGCTCTGGGGTCCGAGAAGCCCCGACCCTGAGCCGCTCCAGCACCGAAGTGCAGTCTCCCAGCATCTCCACGATCTGCGTGGGGCCCTTCTGCTCGCTGCTCAGCACGTTGTCTGGTCACTTGCCGCTGGCTCGTGCCCTTCTGTGACGACGACCAAGAATCAACACTGCCGGTCTGGTTGCTCCAGACTGGCCCCTGCTTCCACCTTTTGAGAAGCACCCCGGACCCTCCTGGTCCACCCAAGACGCCGACAGCGACATCCGTCGTGGGACAGCTCGCACCTCCACCGTGGTCGCCGACAACGCCTCCTGGTCCGTGAGACTGCAGAGCCTAGCGTCGCCCACTCACCTGGTCGAGGTGACGGCCAACTGGTGCCTTCCTGGTACCCTCTGACTACTGGCTAGTAGTACGAACTTGGTCCCCTCTGCTTTCAGGTTTTCATCAATTACTACGAACTATACATCACTGGTCACCGGCCAGCAACTCCTTTTCTTCCGGCTCCTGGCTCGTCAGCGAAGACCCCGACGCCTGTAAGACTTGTGCAGCCGCAGCCCTCGTGGCTAGGTAACTCGGCATTTCGGTGCCTGCAGCCTCCTTACTCTAGGGTCCCGAGTCCCTCGCTTCCGACTTGCCTTAATCTTTCCGTGTCCTCGGACACTTGTCTTTAAACTGTGCACTTGAAGTATTTGCTAAAGAGATTTGGTTGTGCTTAGTACCCTGTCCTCATAAAGAGTACAGGGCTGTTGTGATTCTTAATAAATATACTGTTTATTTTCATAACACTTGTGTGGTGTCCTTTCACTGGGTGTTCAAGGGGTACCTGTGTGGTAAACAGCTGGCTTAACGCGCCCTCTCGAGTCTTTAGCCTTAGACTGCTCGTATCCACGCTACTAGGATAGCTGGTCTATAGGTTGACTTACAACCAAACACCATAAGGGTCGTTGGAACGATACATAGCGGTCGCTAGAATAGCGAACGTTGCATATCGGGCCAACTTCTCACAGCTACAAGCACTTTCTTTCTGTAGCACTTTGCACTTTGCATTTCATTTTCACTGTGCTGCGGCTCACCATTACCAGTCCACCGAAATCAAAATGCAATTGAGAATTGGTTGCAGGTTGCAGGCTCCACTCATCATCCACCGTTCCACAAGCAGGTAGTTTGGATCTTCCATTTATTTAAGGCAATTCCTGAAATATCAGAAATAGCTGAATAGTGCAGAAAAATGTTTCACACTCTCAGGGGATTCCTTTCTTTTCTTGTCCAACTCCCTCGCTGCTGTTTCTTTTTTTTATTCTTTTTTTATTAACATTTTAAAGATTACACATGCACATTTGACCACCTCGTAGTCCCACTGCACAACATAGTTCTTGTATGATACAGAAAGTAGTACAAAGCATTCAGTGTTAAGTGGCACTCTTCAGTATACCTTTCTGCTGCTGACAATCATTCGATAGACCTATCCCCAGACACATCTTCCCCAGAGGACCTGTCGTCCGTACATTCTTCAACTGCATACATTCGTTCGTCCTTTGCAGGGGTCTGGAGTTACCGCAGCCCCATTCCATAGCCCACCACGCTGCAGCCTGCAATCACTTTTAGTATCCTGTGTCCAGCATCGCCCCTCTGCGTGCCCTTCCTCCTCTGCATTTTCGCCTTTGTCCACTAAGTATGCCTTATAAAGGGCCCAGTAGTCCCTAGGGCGGTTCTGCACAGACTGAAGCTCATTAGAAGTGTCCAACTACTCATTACGTGTATACAAAAAGGTTTTGGGTCCGACACACTGACCAGCCTGGACCTCAACAGTTGCGAAAAAGAAAAACAGTGGCTAGCTAGACTACTTTGATTCAAAATTAGAACCCACACAGCCCATGAGTACTGCGTGACCAGGCCATTTGTTTAGCAAAACATTTATTTTGGTTTAAACTCAAGTTTTCAAAGTTCATAAAAACATGACATCAAAAAAGAAGAACACACTGTCAAAAACAGTCAAGTCAAAGGCAAAAACAAACAATTGTGGGCACCGTAAATACAAAATATACAGACATGAATAATAAATATTCAAATATTTACAAGACACCAAAATACAACTTAGAATCCAATACATACGATCCGAATCAATTGTAATTAAAGAACATAAAGCATGGAAGGACAAAACAAAACCAGTCCTTTGACTAAAATACCAGTGGACAGGCGGAATTAGGGATGGAAAGCAACTGCCTGCCTGTCACACAAAACCTGTGACTAAATATTCAGTCTGGTTGCACGCAAGGGCCCACACCAGTGGGGTAAGTTGATCCCTCGCTGCACACTTCTTTCTTGTCACAGGCTGGGGGTCAACGCGTTTCGAACCAACATAATTCAAGGTTCTCCTCAGGACAGGGACTGGGTACAATATTCACTGTGGTGTCAAACTAGTAGTGTCACAATTTAGGGAACCTCTCTGTCTCACCATAAGTACATAAACAAGAGAAGTTACCTGCACCTCATGCACAATGGGTTGCAGGGGTGGAGGAAAGCTGTAAAGCCGGACAGTTAATCTATAGAAAAAATGAGAGGAGTGGCAGTCAGGGCGGAAGAATTAATTAATAGCTTTGGCACACTCACCAAACTTGTGTATGAGTGATGGAGCTCAATTACCTGAATGGAGTTATAAGGTGTAAAAACACGGGGCGCCCGCCCAGCGGTGCGCTGTTCGGAAGTGCCAAAATTCACATTTCTTGTATGAGCTGGGGAAAGGAAAGTAATGAGAATCATAAGAACCCGCATCAACCAGCGAACACCAGTATGGTGGACAGGGATCAATGCACTCATGGGCGGCACTTTTCCTACCTGCACGCCGTATAACAGAGTAGAACGGCTTTGGGTATTCGTTATCGAGTGAGGCGGGAATTAATCTGCCGCACGGGGCCACTGCAAAAAGCAGAAAAGATGCACATGTGATATTGCCTGAAAAGGCAGATGCTCACTCTGCTGGGGTCGGCTAAGGGCCCCTTGCCCAGCGCATCGCTACTCGCTACTCTGCGCTTAGCTAATAGTAGTCCAATAGCTACTAGCTTCCTGACCGATTTTCCTAGGTCCTTATCGTATCACAATAAAGCTCGCATTGGCTCCATCTGTATAATGAGGCTGTTCTAGCCGTCAATGCCTGGAAAACTCCCTCCCAGAATTGAAGTATCGCTGGACAGTACCAAGCAGCATGTATAAACCCTTCTTCCTGCTCACTGCATCGCAGGCAGTTTGCAGATTCCCGTCGGCCATATCGGTACAATCTTTCCAGCGTATAATACACACGGTTTATGTACTTAAGTGTATCAACTGGTGTCCCCATTTACAGATCCCTCCTTCGTTCTAGCGCAGCAGCACTGCCATACCTTATCTTCTATAGGCCTACCCAAGTCTCTTGGCTAGTCCGATCTTGCTTTAGTCACACGCTTGCGACTGCAGAAGGCTCCAGCTGGGAACTGCGAGGCCCAGAAGGCAGTGGGCACACCGGAGGACAGCTTGCCCCTCCCCCCAGCCACCGGGGCCTACATAGACCTCTCGCGCCTCCTGCTCCGCGGGAGACGCTCGCGACTGCAGAAGGCTCCAGCTGGGAACTGCGAGGCCCAGAAGGCAGTGGGCACACGGGAGGACAGCTTGCCCCTCCCCCTAGCCACCGGGGCCTACACAGACCTCTCGCGCCTCCCGCTCCGCGGGAGACGCTCGCGACTGCAGAAGACTCCAGCTGGGAACTGCGAGGCCCAGAAGGCAGTGGGCACGCCGGAGGACAGCTTGCCCCTCCCCCTAGCCACCGGGGGCTACATAGACCTCTCGCGTCTCCCACTCCGCGGGAGACACTCGCGACTGCAGAAGGCTCCAGCTGGGAACTGCGAGGCCCAGAAGGCAGTGGGCACACCGGAGGGCAGCTTGCCCCTCCCCCTAGGCACTGGGGGCTTGTTAGAATTGGGGGTCTCTGGTTGGCACAGGTATACACTTGTGACAAACAGGGACCCTCTCCTCTACTCAGGGCAAGGGAACTACCCCTTAAGGATAACCCCTGCTCACCCTCTAGGTTGCGTGGCGCGAGCAGTCAAGGCTAAACTCAGGAGTGATAAGTCAGTTAAGATGCTCAGACGTGAGTCCCATGCTCTCCACACCACTGGAGTCAAGCTATTCTGGCTTAAGACGGCTGATAGCCAGAAACTGGTCCTAGGTTGCTTGATTCCAGTCCAGGGAAGACATGGCTTGGCAGTTCAGGCTGGACTGTTCCCATGAGGCACAGGGTCAAGGCTGATTTGCATATGGCCATGTCTGAACTGGGGTGGTGTGGAGTGCAAAAAAACGATGGATTTAGGCCCAGATCTCTGTACTGGGGTGAATGTATGACATTGTTCTGCATTCTGTCCATCAATTGTTGTTCTTGCAAAGAAAGAAGCGTGCCTCATCTGCACTTGGTTCCGACGCCTCACCGAGCAACCGGGAAGAAGCGCCCTGCATCCACACTGGCCGAGAAGACCGTCGCAGTACCTGCCGTGTGGCTGCAAATGGGCCCGCATTGTACCGGATCATCGCATCGCGCCACCGTTTTGTCGCATCACACCGGATCGTCGCATTGCATCGAGGCGCCATCTTGATGCATCGTAACCGGAACGCAGTAAGAAACCGACGCATCCCCTCCGCACCGGTAAGGAACTGATGCATCACCTCTCCTGCGCTGCAGTAAGGAACCGACGCATCACTTCCCCCGATGCAAGGAACTGACACATCACCTTCCCTGCGACCCTTTTGTTTGTTTTGCGTGACGGAACCCTGGTACTTTGTTGGAAAAGTGTTGCATTTACAACTTGCATTAAACTGATCTATTTCTACCATTAGAAAGTCTTATTTTTAATGCTGTATTGTGGATTTTTTTTTGTTTGGCCTTCTTTAGATAAAGATGACTTATTATTGTAAACTGGTGTGGTGTCCATTTGTAGTGTTTTCACTGTGTTACTGTATGTGTTCACAAATGCTTTACGCACTGCCACTGAGATTAGCCTGTCTGCTCGTGCCAAGCTACCAAGGGGGTGAGCAGGGGTTATTTTAGGAGTGTACCCCTTTACCCTGACTAGAGGCAAGGGTCCCTATTTGGACAAAGATGCCTACCTCTGACAACTAGAGACCCCCATTTCTAAAGGTGATGATCACTTGCAAGAGACAAAACAGGTACTCACTGTTAAAGACGAAGAAGGTGTGAGGTTCCGTGACGATTTGAACCCGTGTTTTCAATATTGTCGGAAATACATAATATTGGTATCAGCGAACCGCAAATGATCATTTAGCATATCCTGGTGTTTTCGCTACGCTACGAGCAAGAGTACTCCTGTAACAAACACATTTCTGATCTACCCATGGCATCCATCTTAGATCATGGTGGCCATTTTGTGTTTCTTGCCCTCACATACGCAATAACCTCTGATCACTTCATTTCAATTAAGGACACGTAGCCTTAGCCGGAGATTCACCTCTCTAGTGACACGTGCACCTTAGACCAGAACACGCTGTAGCTGCATGACTCGACAAAGGCTGCCTCCTCTGCCCGAGGCCAGTCCTGCTGAACTGGTCCTCGTGTCCGTTGGCCTGATCACGATTAGGCGGCCGAAGCCGGTAGCCTTGCCCATTTACAACCCACAAACATCCCTTATCCTACTTTCCTATCTTCCACACCTGTCTCCGTTCTTTTCTTTCTGAATCTTTATTAGGGGGAGGTAACGAAATTTACGATGAGGCGGTCCGGGTCTTGAATGCAATATTGAGAAGGGATTGTGATGAACTAGTGGGAACCCCTCTTCGTAATGTTTGACATCAGATATTATCGACGGTTCCTGTGTAACGCCAAATATTTATTGTTTAGGACACAAAGGTTCTGGGAATGTATTACATGTAAAGAATTTGCCTCAAGCTCAAATTTTGGTATATAAGGAGCAACCCTCTTTGTACAAATCGAACAGGCTCCTAGACACTGCCCATGCGTAGTTTCTGTGACTTCTGTGTCCCTGCAGTAATAAACCTTTGGTCTTTGACGCCACCATCGAGAAGCCCGTGTTTCTGTTTATTTGTGCACCAAGACAGGTGGAACTCCGGGGTCTTCGGGTGTTGTTCCCTGACACCTCTGGACGGAACCAAAAAGTCCAGAACTCCAATTGGCGCCCAACGTGGGGCGGCGTCATTCGGTACCGGTCCAAAAGCCTGAAGAGTTCGAGAAGCTTCGTGTGAAGATTCCTGAGGGAGGCGCCCCACTTCATCGATCCCGGCATATCGCAAAAGTGGCCCGACGTTCTCTTCCACGAGGGTTCCCGTTCAGGACGGCTGCAGTGGGCCGTTGCCTTGACCGTCGCCCTGTCTTGGACCCGAGGTGCAGTCCTTAGTACGGCGAAACGAGACGGGTTTCTCCTTGGTGACGTCTTCAGTGCCTCGGTTAAGTATTTAGTGGTTGCTAGCTGGTTACTTCGTGAGGGTTGTTAAAATCCTTTTTGGTTCTTGGTTTGGTTTGGTTTCGTAAGATTGTCACTGGTTATTCTGGTTACGATAATCTATTTGGTTTGGTTTGGGTATCGATACATCAGTTCGTTTTTGGTAGGCCTAAGTTCTTGGTTCAGGTGCACATATTTGTTTCTTGTTTTGTTCGTTCTGTGTTCCGGATTGCAAAATGGTAAGTCGGAGAAATTGTATGTTGTCTTGTTTTGGTTGCAACAGTGATTCACGATTGGAGGACTCATGTCTGGTTCCTCCGATTGGGACTCCCCTGTATGATCTTTACTGTAAGCATGGTGTGGGTCCTATATCTTATAATGAGGTTTGGGTCCGATACACGGAAAAGGACGGTGTCCTTAGTTGGCCACTGCATGGTAGTTTTGAACCCGAAATCCTTGATAATTTAGAAGCGAAATTGTTTAGGAAGCAAGCCCGGCCGGCAATGTTTGATTCTTTCCGTTACTGGCGCAAAGAATCTAAACAGAGAGAGATTAAAAGGTTGAAGAAAGAACAGAAAGAGCAAGAGTTAACTTTAGAACAGGCGGCTAAGCAGCTGCAAGTTAACGAGTCTGAGAAAGCCATAGAGGTGGCCATTAGAGAGCATAATTTAGCGATTGACAAGTGCTATCCTGCCTTGCCATCGAAAACAACTAAGATACTGAAGGACCCCGAAAACGATCCTCTGTTGTCTTACTTGTTACGGTCACCTCCACCGTATGCACAAGGTGCTACGGCTCCACCTGCACCAAATGTTCAATTGCCGGTTGCTGGACAACCTGGTATTCCTGCCCCTGCCCCTCAGAATCAAGCTCCTGTACCTCCTGTGGTCAATGTGAATGTTCCTACGGCACCTCCTCTTCCTGGGTTGCCGACTTCTTTACCTATACCTGTGTCACTTACACCTACTGTTCCACAAGCTATCTTCCTTGATACTCCTACTGTCCAGCTATCTGTCCCAACTGCTACTGTGTTCTCTGCATCTGCCAGTATGTTGACTCCGCTTTCTGTTCGTCGAAGAATCACTGATTCTGTCTCTAGCATTCTGTCTCCTCTCTATAAAACTTTAATTAAGACTCCTACTTCTGACTCTGTACAAAGACGTAGTCAGCTTCCAAGTACTGAGGAACGGGGAATATTAGATTCCACGGCTCTCAGATGGATTTCGAAGAGTAGGAGATATAGCACGAGAGATGTACTAGATACATTTATGCAGTGGAATGAACCAACGCAACGTTATGTTTTTGACGAGATGTGCTCTCTTTTACGTGAGGAACTAGAAGAAGATGACTCTGAATCGAATTTAGAAGAATTAATTAAGGTTCAGAAAGAGTTTGCTGCAGGAATGATAGTAGGTCAAAAAATAAAAGAAGCGATGGAACTGATTTTAAGTTACAGAAATGATACATCACTTCGTTCACCGAGAGATTTAGAGAAAAGTAGTATGAAGCTGAATCGCCAATATCCAATGAGGGAGGTTCCTCCAATTTGGCGCGAAGCTGTGCAAGCTGATGCTATTAATGGTATTCCAGCCGCTCCGGCGCTATTCCAGAGAGTGTGGATACACATTCCGTGGAAGCGAGCTGAAGTGTTAGCAGTAAAGCAGGCCTTGCCAGACCCGCGTAAGAATCCTGCTGGATACTATAAGGAATTAGCACAGACAGTAGAGGCCTGTGTAATGAATCTGGCGGACATCGACATGTTATTTGGCAATGTAGTTCCGCAACCAATTTGGGCTAAAATACGTAAAGAGAATCATCCAGTTGCCCTAGGTGGTGATTGCGAAAAGGGGAAACAAGGGAACCCTACTCACAGCGGAACCAGGGCAAAGTGTATATCCAAAGAACAATGGTTCCTGTGGCATACGAATTTATAGAATATACAATACTTGACAGCTTAAATAAGCAATATTCAATTGTAACAGAGAAGGATTTGGCAGAAAAAGAAACACACATATGCAAAATTTACAAGAAAGACTTCTTATATTTCATCTCATTAAAAAAGGGTCCATATTTTGCATATGTGTGTTTCTTTTTCTGCCAAATCCTTCTCTGTTACAATTGAATATTGCTTATTTAAGCTGTCAAGTATTGTATATTCTATAAATTCGTATGCCACAGGAACCATTGTTCTTTGGATATATACTAGGTGGTGATTGGGCAGCTATCATTGCAGCGGATGGTCAGCAAATAGGTGGTTCCAAACCCGAACCTCTAATTGCTAATCTTCCAGGTAGGATAATCGACTTAATGAAGACTCTGATGCCCGCATTGCGTGTTAATTGGGACAAGTTGTCCGCATGCAGGCAAAAGAAAGACGAAAGTGTCTCCGACTTTTTCACGAGATTCGAAGAGACTTTTGTAGATCATAGTGGTCAGGATATGAGCACAGAAGGAGGACAGAGACTGTTTGTCGATAAATTTGTACATAATTTGTTACCTGAGCTATGCAATAAATTAAAAGATTCCGAGAGTGCGTGGGCTGTTTCTACAACTGCGCAAATACTTGCAACTGCACAGTATTATGAAAATAGGGATAAAGAAGAGAAACAGAAATCAGATAAGAAAACGAAAGATTTAAAGACTAAAGTCCTTTTGCAACAGGCGTATCCGCTTCGCATGAATCAGACTAATACGCAGCAAGGATCGTATCAAAGAACAGATTATAGTTCACCTAGGCCTCAATATCAGTGGAATCAGTGCGCGTACTGTAAGAAAGAAGGTCATTATAAAAATGAGTGTCCAGTCCTAGCGCAAAATAATGCAGCAGCAGCTCAGAGAGGTCGTGGTGGTTTTGTGCAAAATTCTAGAGGTCGAGGACGAGGTGCTATGCCTCCACAGACGAATGACCTCCCTTCCAATCACTTTGATCAACGAAATGGACAGTCTGCTCAGCAAAATAGATCTCAACAGTATCATGTTGAAGATTATTGTGAAAATGATGAGGGATTTCAGCAAAATGGGTACTAGGACAGCCATGGACAGAGAGAGGGAGTAGTATCAGTTCCAGTGGATCAGAGTGGGCCTTATGTCGCAGTAGCAACATCAGGTGTAGTCGAACCGTTTCTGTTGGATACTGGTGCAGCAAAAAGTTCTATCATTCATGCGAAACTCCCTGGCGCACCTTTGTCCGGCTCAACAAATGTTTCTGTAGGTTTTTAAGGCGCCCCTGTTTACAACCCCATATCTGGTCCTTTGTCTATTTCTGTTGGACCGTGTCAATTGAAAGCACCCCTGATTTTGACGACAGGTTGTAATGAAAATCTGCTTGGTTTGGACTTATTAAAGCGACTATATGCGACATTGTATTGTTCTCCGGAAGGAGTACAGCTTACATTGGGTAAAAGAATCACCTCTCCGATGTATTTGTCAATGGATGCACTCCCGCCAGAGCTGCGTTCACTCCCTGATACTCTTTGGGCGACTGGTCCTAACGATGTAGGCCTTTTGGAAATACCACCATATGTAGTCACTTTGAAAACAAATGTAAAATTTCCACGAATTCCTCAATACAAAATATCTAGTGAAAGTGAACGTGCACTTTTATTGATTGTACAAGATTTGATTAAGAAAGGTGTGGTTGAAGAAACTAGAGGAAATGTCTGTAACAGTCTTGTATTACCGATTTTGAAAAGAACTGATCCTACAAAGCCTCCAGTGTATAGGTTTGTCATTGATCTCAGAGAAGTTAATAAGATTGTGGTACCGCAGTTCCCTGTAGTTCCAGATATTACTGCCTTGTTAACATTGATTCCTGCTACAGCCACATGGTTTTCAGTCATCGACTTGAAAAATGCCTTTTTCAGCATTCCGATAGCCGAGGAAAGCAGAGATATTTTCGGCTTCTGTCTAGGAGGTCGAAGCTTCAGATTTAAACGCGCTCCACAAGGCTATTGTGAGAGCCCATCCATTTACAGTCAGGCATTAAAAAGTCAGTTAGATTCCTTTGTACTTCCTCCAGGTTCTGCCCTAGTGCAGTATGTAGATGATCTTCTAGTGGCTGCCGATGACAAGGAAACTTGCAAAGCAGCTACGATTTCGTTATTGCATCATTTGTCCAATTTGAATCACAAGGTATCACCTTCGAAAATGCAATATTGCTGCCAAGAAGTGACCTACCTAGGTCATCTCTTGTCAAAGGAGGGAAGGAAGTTGACCCCAGAGAGAATAAAAGCAATTACACAGATGAGTGTTCCTCGCACGCAGAGAGAAGTACGTGCCTTTTTAGGTATTACCTCTTACTGTAGGCAGTGGATCCCAAATTTTTCTCTTTTAGCAAAACCGTTGGTAGCTTTGACTGGGAAAAATGTTCCGAGTCCGGTGCCATGGTCTGCTGAATGTCAGGAGAGTTTTTCTGAGTTACGAAAAGCATTGTGTTCAGCTCCTGTATTGGGTACACCCGACTACAGCAAGCCATTCACGCTCTATGTTCACGAGAGAGAAGGTTGCGCGTTGAGTGTTTTGACACAGAAATTTGGTGATAAACAACGCCCTTGTGCGTATTTTTCATCAACATTAGATCCGGTAGCTAGAGCGTTGCCTAGTTGTTTGAGAGCTACAGCGGCAGCTGCGGCTTCCATTCGACAATCTGCTGGTTTGGTGATGAACAATATGCTAGTGGTCATGGTTCCTCATGCTGTGGATACACTCATGAACAGAACCAAGACACAACACCTTACCAGTGCGAGATTATCTGGCTACGAGCTGACACTGCTAGCGAGTCATATTCAGATCAAAAGATGCAATGTATTGAATCCAGCAACATTGTTGCCGGCTAATCAAGAGTCGAGTGATTCCGAGCCCCATGATTGCTGTTTTAGAACTGAGGAAGAGACAAAAGGACGAATTGATTTAAAAGACACCCCATTGTCAGATCCAGATGGCACGTTGTATGTTGATGGGTCATGCTTTAAATTGGAAAATGGTGATGTGACTGCTGCCTATGCGGTAACGACTTTGAGTACGATTGTGGAGACTGCAAGAGTGAGTCAGAATTCTGCCCAAGCTGCAGAGTTAATAGCTCTAACAAGAGCGTGTGTCTTAGCTAAGGGAAAGAGAGTGAATGTGTTTACAGATAGTCAGTACGCATTTGGCGTGGCCCATAGCTTTGGCCGTTTGTGGAAAGAAAGAGGTTTCATTACGTCCCATGGGACTAAGATTCAACATGGTCAGCTAGTTAACGACTTGTTGGAATCTCTAACCTTGCCGACTGAAGTTGCGATTGTGAAATGCAGTGCTCATAAAGCAATCACGGATGATGTTGGTCGTGGGAATGCCTTTGCTGATGAAACCGCTAAACAGACAGCTAGAGATATGATGAGTAGAATGTATGTTGCAACGTCTGCAAGATGGATTTCCGAGTCTGGAATGTGTGAGGATACAGTGGAAAGTGTGAAAGAGATTCAGAAAGAGGCAACTGAGGAGGAAAAACGTGCATGGAAAGAAAGTACGGGCAAGTTGGATTCGAGTGGGTGTTGGATTGATTTGTCAGAACAACAGCGTTGGATGTTGCCTGATGCGTATGTGCTTGCAGTGGTGACAATGGCGCATGGAGTAGCACATATAAGTTCTAAAGGAATCTGTAAGATGTTAGCTCCGGTCTGGAAGAATGATGGGATCAGTAAATGTGCAGAGAGAGTGGTGAAAAATTGTATGGTATGCCTGATGCATAATCCTGGCAAGGGAACCCCAACTCCTGCTGGTCACTTCGCTCCTCCTTCCTGCCCCTTTGAGGTAATTCAGCTAGATTTCATACACATGGATCGTTGTAATAATCTGAAATACATCCTGGTGGTAGTCTGTGCATTCTCCAGATGGATCGAAGCATATCCACTAAAGGACAATACTGCCCTATCAACTGCCAAAATTCTTCTCAAAGAATATTTCCCTAGGTATGGAATGCCACGGATTGTATGGTCAGATAACGGAAGTGAGTTTATAGGGAAAGTTATGCAGAGTGTGTGTGCCGGTTTGGGCATTAAACAGAAATTTCACAGTGCAAATCATCCCCAGTCTGCTGGTTTAGTTGAGGGTTACAATGGCACCCTCAAACTAAAACTTGCTAAAATACAGGCATCCACGGGTTTATCCTGGCCAGACGCACTACCCTTGGCTTTGTTATCAACGAGGGCGACTGTACATTCTAGAGTAGGGCTTAGTCCTTACGAAATAGTTTTTGGTCGTCCCGCGAATGTTTGGGGAGTGCCTAGGCCGAAAGAATTTTGTTCCCTAGAATATCCAATGTTGATCGATTACCTTTACAACTTGACTGCTAAATTGAGTCTTATTCACCAACAGGTTTTCGATGCATTGCCAAAGCCTCCGGAGAGTCCAGGTCATCAGCTGAAACCCGGCGACCACGTTGTGGTCCGAAATTTCGCGAGGACAAAGAACCTTCAGCCCAAGTTTGTCGGACCCTTCCAGGTGCTGCTTGCAACGAGAACTGCCGTTCGTGTGGCCGGACGTAAGCACTGGATACACGCAACTCATGTCAAACGTGTACCTTTGCCACTTCCTTACGACGACTGGGTGAAGAAGGGAATTGGTGCCTCTGAATGCGAGCAAACACCCAAGTTTATCCCTTTCAGCGATGCCGAATTGGTAACTGACACTCCGAACTCTGACTCTCCTCCTGAAAAGACTCCTTTGAACTCTGAACATTTGTCCTCTGTATCAGAAAGAACTCAGTCATCTGCGAGCCTGAACACAGCAACAGCTACTAAGGATACATTATTTTCCGATCAAACGGTTCCTGCAAAACTAAAATACAACTTACGACCTCGTAATATGGACAAATAAAGCAGGAAACTGCCTATTGTTGTTGAAAATGAGCCCGTAATCCTATCGATGCCCAGGCCGCTGGCGCAAACCGCCTCTTAGTTCCCATGTTGAATAATTACCAAATAAAGAGACGGGCGCAGGAAGCAGGAATCAAGAACAGAGTTTAATACTCATGAGGAGAGCCAGTCATTTCGGACACGAAACACAGTGTCTTTCGGGAGGTGCTCTAACAAGTGAGCTGAGACTCTTGCTTTTATACCTTACAGAACACTTGATAACACAATCAGGACAGTATGACGCAAAAGAAAGACATCCCTGTAATCCTCGTGGTGATCCTACTCCACATGTGTTCACAATGGGGACCCTTGACCTGCTGATAAGAGGGGAGGGTAATCACGCAGCTGAGTGTTTCGTAGGATGTGTACGCCTGATCATAGCCCAGGGGGTGGGGTGGCTAAGACCAATAGAGGATCCTTTGAAGAGGAGTGACTTCATACAATAAGGGCAGTAAATGGTATCTCCTGGCTCAGGCGATGGCCTCGGACATGTGTGGTCAGCCGGACTCGGGGGGAAAGGGGTCATCAAGGAGTGGTATTCATGCCGCGTGGACAATCGAGCGCGGAGGGAAGGCTTGTCAACAGAGGGGCATTCATGGAAGGGAAGGAGGTGTTGGTCAGGCGCGGCCGTGACTCTCAAGGACAGGGTCTTGCAGAAGAAGAGGGTTTATGACTTGCCCATGTGAGGAGAAGGGAGGGGTAGCCAGGGTGGACACAGGGACAGAGTCACATAGAGAGAGAGAGAGAGATCTTATGACCCGTACATGAGAGAGCGGGGGCAGCCAGGTGCAGCTGGGGAGGGCTACGTCAGCCAAGGCGAAGGATGCTTCTTCAAGGGGGAATGGGGGGTTTGTGCGGGTCAAGCAGGAGAGTTGCCTTTCACAGCAGGGTCGCGCAGAGGGAGAGGGGGATTCCAATGGGTAAAAGGCCATGGTGCCTAAACTGGCTGTACATATGCATAGGGGTATGGGCTCTTACTGGCAGAGTGATACGGTCAATAGTTTACGGTATTCATGGTGCTCACAGGGAGAGGAGTGGGAGAAGAAGGGGAATGAATGCTGTCTATGTACATCAATTTCTTCAACTTTCACAGTGTGATATTTTGAAATTTTGAACTTTTGCCTTCAGCCAGGAAGTTTGCTATTATTTTATTATTTTTAATAATTGCCTTGCCGTCTGGGTAGCCGTAGGGTCGTGGCTGTGTGCCTAGTTGAATCTGTGGGGGTCTGACACAAGGTCGATCTTTCTGTTGGTTCTGGGAACTCCCAGGGCTGATAGAGGCATTTTCATCTACGTACACATCATCAGTGGTCGCGAGCGGATTGTAGAAGATGGAACTTCCTGCACTGCAACGAGAAAATGTGATTTATGTTCGCAGAAACAGACTTTACAGAATCCGTCACAGCAAATGCTTTCTGATACAATGTGCCCATTACATTTTTGATTGTTTTGATAACGTTGGTGGGTGGAATCGTCTTTGGTATGAGTTTGATTTTTATGCCAGTAACTACAGTACCTCCCCTTGATCCTGCTACCTCTACTGTTTCTTCTATACACTCTTTCCACTCGTTTCCTGAACATGAGCAAGCTCGACGCTCAGAATTTATCAATAACACTTTTGTACAGCTCTTGCACCAACACCAACTGGTAGTTAACACTACAGACTGCTGGGTGTGTGGCCTGATACCCCACACTATGGATAAAGGTATTCCCTATCTGGTTTTGCCTTTCAGCTATAATGGATCATTTCAGGCCCTTCAAATCATCTTTGCTTATGCCCTTGAAACCTATCCTCCACGTCCACCACGTTCCACTAAATATAACTCTGCCAACAAAGCTTTAGTCCAGGGAATTATTGACATGATCAAGGACGTCAATAATACTCCATCTTACCCTAGAGACGAATTACGAGTATATTTGAGTTGGAACTCTTCAGAGTATCGCCTTAGTTTGGGAGAAAGCAAACGGAAAAGCTCCACTCCAATCTGGGTCGTACCTCACCGAGGTCAGGTCTGTTTGCAAGGTAATGGGAGAAATCCGAGAGCTCAGCTAGGGAGGAGTGAGTGCGTAGAGACTTACGTGTTTCCGTCTAACTCTTCCCCTGCTTTTCTTACTGCTAGGGGTACCTACTTCATCTGTCAAGACAGAGCGTATACATGGTTGCCTGCTGACTTTTCAGGATCATGTTATATTGCTCGACTATTGCCTCCAACATACACTGCTTCATCTGATTATCACAAGACCAGAGTAGCAAGAGGTGTTTTCAGCAAGGAAGACACTGCTGGTCAGGAAGCTGGAGACTTCTTCAAAGGCTTCCTTCCGTTCTGGGGGCCTATGGCCAATAGTAGAAACATATGTCAGCTAACACGGGTAGTTGAATCTACTATTACCGAAACTGCTGGTGCCCTTAGCAAATTTGACAGCTGAGCTTCAGGCGGATAGACTCATGACGTTGCAGAACCGTATGGTTCTAGACGTAATACTTGCAGATCGAGGTGGGGTATGCAGAATGATCCAATCGAGCTGCTGTGTCTTTATTCCCAATAATGCTCCAACAGTCTATGAGGCGATCTCTAAACTACACAAGATTTCCGACTCTATACACGTAGACAAGGGAAACTGGTCCTTCATGGAGTGGTTTTGGACTCTGATATCAGCGTGGGGATGGAAGGTTCTGATGGTCATTGGTGTCATCTTAATATTCCTATTCTCATGCTGCCTGATTATCCAGTGTGGTCCAGCTCTGTGTAGTCTTTGTGCTGCAACCTGTTTTAGGAAACCACCTGCGTTTGGAGAAAAGGCGCGAGAAAGGATGATGATACAACAACATGTCACTGACCTGATGAGCATAGAATTAGACTCTGACATAGACTGAGTAATTGCCTATGTAAGGGCAAAAGGAGGGTCTGAGGTTCCGTGACGATTTGAACCCGTGTTTTCAATATTGTCGGAAATGCATAATATTGGTATCAGCGAACCGCAAATGATCCATTTAGCATATCCTGGTGTTTTCGCTACGCTACGAGCAAGAGTACTCCTGTAACAAACACATTTCTGATCTACCCATGGCATCCATCTTAGATCATGGTGGCCATTTTGTGTTTCTTGCCCTCACATACGCAATAACCTCTGATCACTTCATTTCAATTAAGGACACGTAGCCTTAGCCGGAGATTCACCTCTCTAGTGACACGTGCACCTTAGACCAGAACACGCTGTAGCTGCATGACTCGACAAAGGCTGCCTCCTCTGCCCGAGGCCAGTCCTGCTGAACTGGTCCTCGTGTCCGTTGGCCTGATCACGATTAGGCGGCCGAAGCCGGTAGCCTTGCCCATTTACAACCCACAAACATCCCTTATCCTACTTTCCTATCTTCCACACCTGTCTCCGTTCTTTTCTTTCTGAATCTTTATTAGGGGGAGGTAACGAAATTTACGATGAGGCGGTCCGGGTCTTGAATGCAATATTGACAAGGGATTGTGATGAACTAGTGGGAACCCCTCTTCGTAATGTTTGACATCAGATATTATCGACGGTTCCTGTGTAACGCCAAATATTTATTGTTTAGGACACAAAGGTTCTGGGAATGTATTACATGTAAAGAATTTGCCTCAAGCTCAAATTTTGGTATATAAGGAGCAACCCTCTTTGTACAAATCGAACAGGCTCCTAGACACTGCCCATGCGTAGTTTCTGTGACTTCTGTGTCCCTGCAGTAATAAACCTTTGGTCTTTGACGCCACCATCGAGAAGCCCGTGTTTCTGTTTATTTGTGCACCAAGACAGGTGGAACTCCGGGGTCTTCGGGTGTTGTTCCCTGACACCTCTGGACGGAACCAAAAAGTCCAGAACTCCAGGTGCTGTGCGTCCGGTGAGAGTACAAGTATTGTAAAAAGGTGCTTAGTTAAGTGCATATCAAAAGCAGCCTGGACAGTATATGCATTCCTAAAACCACCGCTTCCATTTGATACAGCCAAGAAACAAAATATTGGCGCATTGTGGACTGCCTGCATTGAAACGTTTGATGATTTCATTGATGCGCTGGAAGAAGTAGATAACAAAAAGATAATCAAATACCTCAAGAACCTTGTAAGTGAAGGAGGCTTCTTACATTAAATAAAAGAGGTGCTCAATATAAAATTCAATCCAATTGCCAAATTTTTAATTATGAGCAAATTATTTTGAGCCACGAAAAACCGAACGTTGGTGAACCGATCAACGAATTTGTAGAAAGACTTGATTTGCTAATCAAACGTTGCTGATTCAATGACTTCAACTACAAAGAAGCTATAAGACTAAGAGTCATAGATGGCTGCCGTTCTAATTCCTTAAGACTACAAATGCTAGAGAAAAGCTAAGTCTAGAGCGAGTCCTAATGACCTCTAGTGCTGAGCAAGTTGCTGACAAACAAGATACTGACATAGAGGCCGGTGAAGCTCCAAGTGAGTCAGTCATAAATGAAAAGAGTAAAGAAAAACTTAAGGTTGAGAAACACAAATTGATGTCTCCAAAGAAGAAGAAATAGTTTTTCAGATGTGGATTTTCCTTTGCATATCCTGGTAAATGTCCCGCCATTGGTTAAGTACGCAAAGGTTGCAGGAAAGAGAACCATTTTCTGATAGTGTGCAAGTCAACGCAAAAACTAAGTGTGTCACGCTGTAAAGACAAAATGGCCACCAGAATGTTCCAGATGCAACGTTCTAGGCATGCCTACAAGGCCAAGCAACATCACCTGAGGCCAACAAACACTAAACAAAGTAGATCGTCGTCTAAATCTTCATCTTAAAGTTCTTCCATTACAGAATCAAGTGACAGTGAAGAAGATGGATGTGTGATGTCAATGATTACCTCAGACAAATGTGCGGATGTCCGACTGGCCTCATGTAGAGAAGAATATGAGCTGAAGAAAAGTCGACAAGTAAAACCACAAAAGTCATTCCAACATTGCCCTAAAATAACCCTAGAGGTAAAAGGTTGCTCGATACATTTTATTATCGACGGTGGTGTTTCAATAAACATTACTTAAAAAAAGAGAGACGACCCCACACGTTCCAGGGAACAGGGTACAAAAGACTTCAAGTCAAAAATAATCCCTGGAATAGAGAATTCAATCACTCACTCTGGATATTTTAATCCTCATTCATATTCACTGGTCAAAAACTAGTTAATAACGTTCACAGACTTTTTTATAAAAACAAATTTGCATTTATTAATAAAACACAATTCATTACATAATAAATTGAGAAACTCATTATAGAAACAGTATGATAAAAACAATAATAAAAAATCAATTCATCAGAATGTGAACTTATATATAACAAACGAAGCACAGATACAACACACCCTATATATTTTAAAATTTCAAATCAAGCACATAACATTTAGACTTGGAAACAAACCCCAACACAAAAGCACATATACAGTTGTTACTGATTCTAAGATTCAAAACGCCCTTGTTGTATATTTTACCACATCTCTACTCCACTCATTGGCCTAAAGTCAGAGATTTCCTGGGCTTGAATTCTAATGCGTAAGAAAAAGCGTCGACGCGTTTCGGTGTCTCTGCCTTTAGATAATGGCACACCTTCCTCAGGACAGTTTGAAGTGGTTGGAGTTAACCTCATGTGTCCTTTCCTGCATGTTATAAAAGGAACGATTCAGTACATTGGATAAAACATTTTCTATTACAGTTTACAACCTGTTAAATTAGTCTTCTCTCCCCTTGGTGTATGTTAACTATCTATTATTCTATCCAAGTCTATTAACTGCATACCTCTATTTCTCTGTACATACTGTCTCTATTATTCGACCTCAGGTACGAGTATCACTTAATCCTTCTATGTTTCACTTCCCTCCGTTATGTACTAGTTGGTGACCAGTCGGTATCCCATTTTAACCAGGCATACATATCATTCATTCTCTCAAGTTCAACTAACCTTCCACAATGAGGTTTTCTTATATAGAAGATGGCGTGGAGACCTTATGGGTTCCTGGATGTTTGGACTCGACCGATGTGGTATCTGCGGTCTGAAAAAAGTGTATTATTTTATCTATATTCCTTGTTGCATATTTTTGTCAAAGTTTTCCCATAGCCTTCACTAATCTATATACGTTACTTTTATTTTGTATGATTACCTTTGTTTGTGATTCTCTTACTGGATTTTGGTGCCTTGTACTGTGGATGGATGATCCTTATGGTCTGTTTAAAATGATGGGACCCTGTATCAAAAAATATTAGATTTTAGATTATCCTATTAATTTTGGTGGTTCTTGGGTGGATCTCTCGTTGTCTCACACCATCCATTATACGGGTATCATTTATGGCAACAGAGTAGCCCTATATTTGACATACCCAGAGTTTTCTTATGCGGCCGCTTTTCATAGGGATATGTAGAGCCGTTCTGAAGATACGATACGGAGGCGGTGAACTCCTGTAAAATCTGTGGTTCTACCACTCTTACAGGAGTTCACCGCCTCCGTATCGTATCTTCAGAACGGCTCTACATATCCCTATGAAAAGCGGCCGCATAAGAAAACTCTGGGTATGTCAAATATAGGGCTACTCTGTTGCCATAAATGATACCCGTATAATGGATGGTGTGAGACAACGAGAGATCCACCCAAGAACCACCAAAATTAATAGGATAATCTAAAATCTAATATTTTTTGATACAGGGTCCCATCATTTTAAACAGACCATAAGGATCATCCATCCACAGTACAAGGCACCAAAATCCAGTAAGAGAATCACAAACAAAGGTAATCATACAAAATAAAAGTAACGTATATAGATTAGTGAAGGCTATGGGAAAACTTTGACAAAAATATGCAACAAGGAATATAGATAAAATAATACACTTTTTTCAGACCGCAGATACCACATCGGTCGAGTCCAAACATCCAGGAACCCATAAGGTCTCCACGCCATCTTCTATATAAGAAAACCTCATTGTGGAAGGTTAGTTGAACTTGAGAGAATGAATGATATGTATGCCTGGTTAAAATGGGATACCGACTGGTCACCAACTAGTACATAACGGAGGGAAGTGAAACATAGAAGGATTAAGTGATACTCGTACCTGAGGTCGAATAATAGAGACAGTATGTACAGAGAAATAGAGGTATGCAGTTAATAGACTTGGATAGAATAATAGATAGTTAACATACACCAAGGGGAGAGAAGACTAATTTAACAGGTTGTAAACTGTAATAGAAAATGTTTTATCCAATGTACTGAATCGTTCCTTTTATAACATGCAGGAAAGGACACATGAGGTTAACTCCAACCACTTCAAACTGTCCTGAAGAAGGTGTGCCATTATCTAAAGGCAGAGACACCGAAACGCGTCGACGCTTTTTCTTACGCATTAGAATTCAAGCCCAGGAAATCTCTGACTTTAGGCCAATGAGTGGAGTAGAGATGTGGTAAAATATACAACAAGGGCGTTTTGAATCTTAGAATCAGTAACAACTGTATATGTGCTTTTGTGTTGGGGTTTGTTTCCAAGTCTAAATGTTATGTGCTTGATTTGAAATTTTAAAATATATAGGGTGTGTTGTATCTGTGCTTCGTTTGTTATATATAAGTTCACATTCTGATGAATTGATTTTTTATTATTGTTTTTATCATACTGTTTCTATAATGAGTTTCTCAATTTATTATGTAATGAATTGTGTTTTATTAATAAATGCAAATTTGTTTTTATAAAAAAGTCTGTGAACGTTATTAACTAGTTTTTGACCAGTGAATATGAATGAGGATTAAAATATCCAGAGTGAGTGATTGAATTCTCTATTCCAGGGATTATTTTTGACTTGAAGTCAATAAACATTACGCCTGAGGAGAAATAATATGAAATGTCTGCCGTACTGCATCTCACTTCATCGTAGATTAAAGTATATACAAGGTCTGCATTGATACCATTAAAAAGCCAGGATTCATTTACGGCAACTACAAAAAACAAAAGAAAAGAAAACACAAGTACAAGCACCAATTTCATGTATTGCAAGGTATGTCAACAAGTGCCTGTTTACTCGGCTTCAATACTGCTGCTGATATGGAGCTGCTATCTGTAAATTGCAATATGAATGCACATCAGGAGAGAGTGAATCAGTTTCTCTCATTATTTTATGGTTTAGACAAACACACTTCACCACTGACCTGGGCGCTATCGTAGGGGGTGCTGAGGCAGACCATAGCCTTCCACGCTGACCCTGTTGTTGCTGCCTCACTGTCTGCCGACTGCCTGCTGCCCCAGGACATCGCGGCGCGGCGGCGGCGGACCGGGGACTACATCCCCCAGCGGCCCTAGCGCCAGGAAGGCGCTCACGCCCTGTCCCGCCCCCGGAGGTGCCTGCAAGTACGGCGAGAGCTCCCGCGTCGCGGGACGCGCGCGGGCTAAGCCCGGGCAAAGAACGGGCCCTCTGTGGCCCTCTGTGGCCCTCAGTGGACTGAGGAGGACGGGACGGGACCCCCCCCTTGGCTCCTACTGATCAAGGTATAGTGAGACTCCGAATTACATCTCTTCACAAACTGCTGAGACACCAGGACTTTCATTGACTTTTTTCGGGACTCTGTTTGCTGCACCTTTGCCGTGTCTTATAAGGGGGCTCCCAAATCCAGTATTCCCCCAAGTGACTCTAGTAGGGGGAGGTCAGACTGCCTTGTAGACAGGGTATTATTACCCGTTATTCATGATTTGGAAGATCTAGAAACTCGTTTGCCCCCACATAGCGTAGCCTGCAAACATCCCGAGGCGCAGCTAGTCGACACAGCATCAAGTTTGTCCTGGTTGGAGGAATTGAACGCCCTATGTCACATTCGATATGCACCAGTCGAAACCATAGCAGACCCACCCCAAGCCCTTTCCAGCCCAATACTTCCCGTACATTTGCAGTCTAGATCAATATTGAATGCAAATGATAACATTTTGGCTGCCCCACCCTTATCCACGTCAGTAAAAGCAAACACTAAACAACTTGGGAACCCTAAAACTCCTATGGTCACAAGAAAGTGTTCCGGGGATAACAGCATGGGGAGGGAAGCAAAACTGCTTAAGCCTTGCACAAGTTCCTCACCGTCCGTCAGCACCCTATCTACAGCTTCCCAGGCCTGCGATAATATTGAATCCTTTGCACCCCCCTACCAGGCAGCTCTTCTGGACCTGATTGAACGCATGGTCACCACTCTAATATCCCCTTTGACTGCAAGAATCAACTCCCTAGGGGATAGGTTAAGGGATATAGAGACCTCAATCAGGGCACCGACTCAACCTAATAAGAACCTGGCAGGACTTAGCCAACCACAGCCCTTGCCCGCTACCGTGGTTTCTAAGTTAGCTCCTCAAAGAAGTAGCATCCCTCTCAACAGACCTACGGTCCCACAGAACCGCCCATGTATCTCCTCGTCATCCGACACCGAGCCCACTACCACCAAGAGTATCTTCGCTGATGTAAGGGTGCCAAACGTTTCCACACCTTATGAGGAGAAAGCTACTAACATAGATTATACTAAACATATACATTTGCCTCCAATGGCCGCCCCCTTTGTCTGTGTTCTCACTGGTGTTTTACCAATTACAAAGGGAAAAACCGAGAGATCAGAGGATCTAAAACACAAGGTCATCTATTGGCTGTCTAGGAATCGACCGTTGCCTGTGAACATTGATGGTACCATTCGAAGTGTTAGAAGGGTGGGATGGCTCGGCCCCCTTCCAAAAGATCTCCCAGGCGACCTGGTGTTAGTTAGATTCTGGAGTGATCAGGTTGTGCCTTATTTACAAACTTGGCTTCCACAGTTAGGGGATGGCCCGATCTCTGTCTGGGGACTCCATGATTTCTACCCTAGTGTAACGAGGTGGGGGCGCATACCTTACATGATTGGTGGGACCCTCGCAATGCTGACCACCCGCCGACTCCTTCTTTACAGCCAGGTCAGTGGAACGAAGGACGGAGCGATCCGAAAGAAGAAGACAACATCAGCGGCTCCTTTAACTGGGCGTATTCAGAGGATAAGGAGGGCCCGCCCCCGAGTGACGTGAGAGCGACGGGATTGGAGAAAAGCCGGGAAGTCCTGTTTGTCGGGGGTGCAAGCACCCCGGAGGAGGAGGAGGAGAGAAAGGCGGAAGCGAGCGGAACGGAGAACGGAGGCAGCGAGGAGAAGAGCGAGGAGAAGCGCGTGAAGACGACCAACCCGGAAGACCAACGCGGAAAAGACGGAGAGAAGCCAGGAGGCCAACGACCCTGCGGACCGCCGTGCCACGCTTCCGAGGGAGGAGTGTGGCTGTCACAGGTACGGCGGCGTTGGGCGGCTTGGCTGGGGAGGCGAAGTGAGAGCGTGTAGATCGTGTACAGCCCCTGTTTGTACCTACCCTGTGTTGTGTACCTTCCCCTTCCGCTCTCCCCTACCCATCCCTACTTCTACCTACTTTTCCCCTCCCCATCACGAGCACACAGAGCACTGTAGAGATAAGAAGCACTGTACACTGGGTTTCCCTCACATCCCCCGGAACCCCCCTGGTGCGACCTCATTGAAGATTGAACCCTAACGGCTCCCTTTCTGTTGGTTTCCTTGCATGCCCCGGAGACTGAGGCAGCGGAGAGTCGTCCATCTTCCGGAGACCCTGGGGAGGCCGAACCACCCCAACCTCATCCACTACCAAGGAAAGGAGCAAGCAGACCATCGCCACGGACCCCAGCGTGTTTGCCCGTGAAAGACTGACTCTTAGGAATAGAAAGACGTTAATGTCTAAGCCTACTAGGGTTATAAAAATTAAGCCATCGTTAACCCCTCAACTTGGTGTCACGGTCGTCCCTACTCCCACGCCAACACTGGTGTCAGAAGTGGGATCTACCTCCACAGAACCGACCATGGCAATGGAACAAGTGATCCAGACCCTCATAGACGGGCAACAAAAGCTGGAATGGGCAATAGGCCAGCAAATCAACACGGCGGATGCCGACAGAGAGTTGTTCAGAACGTCCATGACACAACAGATGGACAATCTCCATAAAGTTGTACAGGCCCCAAGTGCAGCGGTACCCCGACTAGGAGGACAACACCCCTCAGGAGTGGCCCTGCAGAAATATGTGACAGGGGAAGATCCGGACGCATTTCTACTAAACTTCGAGAGGGCGGAGAGGGCATGTGGGTGGCCTGAGGAGAAATGGCCGTTCTTTCTGGCTCCCTTGTTGACAGGAGAAGCCCAGACCGCATATCAAGTGGCCAACCATTCCGGTACCTCCTCATATGTCGATATCAAGGCAGTGATTTTAGATCATCTAGGCATGGATGCGGAGGCATACAGACTCCGTTTCCGAAAGGAGAAAGGAATCACTGGCGAGAACCCAAAAACCATGTACCTGAGGGTGAAGATGGCGTCAGAGAAATGGCTGAGACCTGACATCCATACTAAGGAAGAGATAATGACCAGTGTTATCCTCGAACAGTTCATGGAGGTACTGCCATATGGCACGCAAAGATGGCTTAGACAGCATCCAGGACTAACGGCCGCACAAGCCATTGAGATGGCCTCCAATTACAATAGGGCAGCTCCCAGGTCTTTTACATGGGATATGGACAAAAGTGGCAAGCCGATCCCGAATACTTCCAAACCGGAGAAAAAGAAACTAGTCCCCGAACCTCCTAAACTCCGGCAATATCGACCAGAAGGACCTTCCCCAATGAGAGGACCCCAATGCTATGAGTGTGGAGAGTGGGGACATATAGCCCGGATGTGCTCACATCGAAGAAACACCGAGGAACCTATGGAGGTCGGCTACATACCTAAAGCCGTGATGTACTCATCCGAAATGGGTCCTTCATTTTATGTACAGGTACGGATAAATCACAAACCAGTAAAGGCCCTCCTAGATTCTGGGTGTAGGCAATCAGTCATACAGGGGAAACTGCTACTTCCCGACCAGATAGGCAGGAATGACACCGTGCACATTAGATGCGTACACGGTGACGTCAAGTCATATCCTCTAGCCCGCATAACCATACACCCGATCGGTAGAGAACCCTGTTCGGTGAAGGTGGGGGTGGTGGAGACCTTGCCCGAAGAACTCATATTAGGAGTGGATAACCCTGATTTCCTGTCCCTTTTCAAACGGGAACTTAAAGACCACCCAGCAGAAGCATATCTGTCGGTTGAACCGTGGGTTTTAGATAGGGGTTTTAAGTTCGCTCAATCCAACGACCCTACTCTACTGAATGCGTGGGAAGCGGCTGATGTCGCACAAAGCACACCTACACAGGGGTTCCCCAGGTTCAGGATAGTGAATGACTTATTATACCGAGAAGGGAAAGCGGGCGATCCATCCCAGCTAGTCGTACCAAAAGAATTCAGGGAACAGATCCTATTTTACGGCCACACTCACCTTACGGCCGGACACAGTGGGGCAGAGAAAACAACCCAGAACATAGTATGCTTGTTCTTCTGGCCTGGGATCTACAAGGAGGCGGAGACATACTGCAGGCAATGCGAAGTATGTCAGAAAAAGAACTTGACACGACCCCCAGCAGTACCCCTACAACCTCTGCCGATTATCGGCAACCCATGGGATAGAGTAGGGATGGATCTCATCGGTCCATTACCCCGGACCACCAGAGGGCATACCTACGCTCTAGTGGTGGTGGATTACAATACACGGTTCCCTGAGGCCTTTGCTCTCAGCGCACCGACCACAAAGAACGTAGCGGAAAAACTCATAGAGCTTTTTTCCCGGGTGGGGTTTCCACAAGAGATCCTTACGGACCAGGGAACCCCATTTGTTTCTCGGATGATGGGGGAGGTGTGCAAGCTGCTGGACCTCCACCACATCAGAACGTCCGCCTACCATCCCCAAACGGACGGCCTCGTTGAGAGGTACAATAGGACGTTAAAAACCACTCTAAAAAAATTGTTGAGCGCAGAAAACAAGGATTGGGATAGGATGTTGCCCCTAGCCCTGTATGTGGTGAGAGCCCAAGTACAGAGCAGTCTGGGGTTTTCACCTTTTGAGCTCCTCTATGGACGGCAACCAAGATCCCTCCTTGAAATCACAAGAGAAGCCTGGGAGAGGGAGGAGGCGGCGGAACAAAGGAGTCTACTGGAGTACACTCAACAACTGAGGTCTAGACTGGGGAAGCTCCGAGACTTAGCGTATTCGAACCTAGAAAAGACCCAACGTGTCCAGAAGCAGTATTACGACAAGGGCAAGAAGTGGAGAACCCTAGCAGTAGGGGACTGGGCCCTTGTACTCCTTCCTTCTTCAACACAAAAGTTTAAAAGTGAATGGAAGGGTCCCTACAAAGTCCTAGACACTTATGGGAAAACGACCTACCAGCTACAAATGTCTCCCACTCGGAGGCAAACTTTCCACATCAATCACCTCAAACGGTGGCTAGGACCCCCTCCTCGAACCGCACATCTGGTGTTACCATCCAACGTCCCAACCACCACCTTGGGGGATCTCCCGGTAAACACCGAGCTGAAGGAGACAGAAAGAAAGGAACTGTTCAAAACACTGAACCCTTTTTCTGCTATATTCTCGGACACCCCGGGATGTACACATTTAGCAGAGCACAGGATCAAAACCAAGGAAGGACAGGTAGTAAAACAGAGGGCATACCGCATACCGGCTGCAAAAAGGGCAGATGTGAGGAGGGAGGTACAGGACATGCTAAACCTGGGGGTGATAAGACCTTCCAGGAGCAACTGGGCTTCTCCCATAGTCACGGTCCCGAAACCTGACGGGTCCACCCGTTTTTGTATGGACTTCCGTGCTTTGAATGCTATCTCGTCCTTCGATGCGTTCCCCATACCCCGGGTGGACGAATTGATCGAACGAATAGGGGAGGCCCGTTTCATCACTACCCTTGACCTTACCAAGGGTTATTGGCAAGTCCCATTGAGGGAGGAGGACAGGCACAAAACCGCCTTCGCAACAGAGGATGGTCTATTTGAATTTAATGTACTCCCTTTTGGACTGCACGGTGCCCCTGCCACCTTTCAAAGGCTCATGAACAAGGTGTTAGCTCCCCATGTCCGATACAGTTCCGTATATCTGGATGATATAGTCATTTTTAGTACTACTTGGGAGGAACACCTAGGACACCTGGCCAATCTTCTGAAGGCTCTACAGGAAGCAGGGTTGCACGTGAACGCAAGAAAATCAAGAGTCGCGTTCCCCAAAGTGAAATACCTGGGGTTCATGCTTGGGGAAGGAGTGATAGCCCCACAAGAGGAGAAGATCAAAGCTATCACACAAACACCCTTTCCGTCTACAAAAAGGGAACTAAGAGCGTTTCTAGGCCTAATAGGGTATTATAGACGCTTCGTTAAGGACTTTGCTGCCCTGTCCAGTCCCCTGACCGACCTACTCCAGAAAAACGTCAAAAACTCCCTACCGATGCCTCCCACCGAAAAGACCCAAACCGCCTTTCAGGCTCTAAAGACTGCAATGACTACAAGTCCAGTCCTCATACCCCCGAACTTCGATAAAACATTTTCCCTGGCCACTGATGCATCAGACAGCCATATTGGTGCGGTGTTGTCCCAAGAAGGGGAGGATGGTGTGGAACACCCCATACTGTTTGTGAGTCGGAAACTACACCCCAGGGAGCGTAAATATCCCACGGTGGAAAAGGAGTGCCTGGCCATTCGCTGGGCAGTTGACAAACTGCGATACTACTTGGAGGGCAAGGCCTTCGTTCTCTTCTCAGATCATGCCCCCTTGCAATGGATGCAGAAGAACAGGTCGCAAAATGCAAGAATCCTAAGGTGGTTTCTGTTCCTACAACCGTTCTCGTTCACAGTGGTTCACAGGAAAGGAAGGGACAATGGGAACGCAGACTTCCTTTCCCGGATGCCGATTCCCCCCAAACGGGAGAATCCAGGGGGGGAGGAGTGTAACGAGGTGGGGGCGCATACCTTACATGATTGGTGGGACCCTCGCAATGCTGACCACCCACCGACTCCTTCTTTACAGCCAGGTCAGTGGAACGAAGGACGGAGCGATCCGAAAGAAGAAGACAACATCAGCGGCTCCTTTAACTGGGCGTATTCAGAGGATAAGGAAGGCCCGCCCCCGAGTGACGTGAGAGCGACGGGATTGGAGAAAAGCCGGGAAGTCCTGTTTGTCGGGGGTGCAAGCACCCCGGAGGAGGAGGAGAGAAAGGCGGAAGCGAGCGGAACGGAGAACGGAGGCAGCGAGGAGAAGAGCGAGGAGAAGAGCGTGAAGACGACCAACCCGGAAGACCAACGCGGAAAAGACGGAGAGAAGCCAGGAGGCCAACGACCCTGCGGATCGCCGTGCCACGCTCCCGAGGGAGGAGTGTGGCTGTCACAGGTACGGCGGCGTTGGGCGGCTTGGCTGGGGAGGCGAAGTGAGAGCGTGTAGATCGTGTACAGCCCCTGTTTGTACCTACCCTGTGTTGTGTACCTTCCCCTTCCGCTCTCCCCTACCCATCCCTACTTCCACCTACTTTTCCCCTCCCCATCACGAGCTCACAGAGCACTGTAGAGATAAGAAGCACTGTACACTGGGTTTCCCTCACATCCCCCGGAACCCCCCTGGTGCGACCTCATTGAGGATTGAACCCTAATGGCTCCCTTTCTGTTGGTTTCCTTGCATGCCCCGGAGACTGAGGCAGCGGAGAGTCGTCCATCTTCCGGAGACCCTGGGGAGGCCGAACCACCCCAACCTCATCCACTACCAAGGAAAGGAGCAAGCAGACCATCGCCACGGACCCCAGCGTGTTTGCCCGTGAAAGACTGACTCTTAGGAATAGAAAGACGTTAATGTCTAAGCCTACTAGGGTTATAAAAATAAAGCCATCGTTAACCCCTCAACTTGGTGTCACGGTCGTCCCTACTCCCACGCCAACACCTAGGTCCCGTTACCCTCGGCCCTTAAAGTCAAGACTAGAGAGAAAACACCTTTTTCAAGAAAGAACAAGCTTAGAGATTAATTATCGGCCGGATCGGAGTGTGTATATACAGAATGGTTTTAATAGAGCTAGATATTCACAGCAGTAGTTAGTTAGACAGCCTAATATTATTGTTAATATTGAATACCCTGCAAAGCACTATGCATTATGTAATTCATGTATTATGTTGGTTCTAATGTTTTATTGTGTTTTATTCTGTGATGTCTTTTATGGTTAATTTTACCGAAATAAAGACTTATGAACTGTTGGTTTAGACAAACTGAGAACAATGAAAGTACAATTGCACATAAATGAGGGCGTTCGTCCTGTTGCTCAGAGCCATTGTCGAATTGCATTTTATTTACAGGAAGCAATTGAAAAGGAGCTTGAGACCCCCCTAAAGCATGATATTATTGAGAGATGGGCCTATGCCGTGGGTTTTGCCCTTATTGGCAGTGCCCAAAATGGACATTGGTGGGGCGTGTGGGGTGTGCCAAGCTAACAAGGCGATTGAATGAGAATGACATCCAGAGCCACACATTGGACGAGAACGACCTCCTGAGCCTCACATTGGACGAGAACGACCTCCAGAGCCACACATTGAATGAGAATGACATCCAGAGCCACACATTGAACGAGAATGACATCCAGAGCCACACATTGAACGAGAACGACATCCAGAACCACACATCGAACGACATCCAGAGCCACACATTGAACGAGAACGACCTCCAGAGCCACACATTGAACAAGAATGACCTCCAGAGCCAGACACTGAATGAGAACGACATCCAGAGCCACACATTGGACGAGATCGACCTCCAGAGCCACACATTGAACGAGTACGACCTCCAGAGCCACACATTGAATGAGAATGACATCCAGAGCCACACTTTGAACGAGAACGACATCCAGCACCACACATCGAACAACATCCAGAGCCACACATTGAACGAGAACGACCTCGAGAGACACACATTGAACAAGAACGATCTCCAGAGCCACACATTGAACGAGAATGACATCCAGAGCCATACATTGAACGAGAACGACCTCCAGAGCCACACATTGAACGAGAACGACCTCCAGAGCCACACATTGAACGAGAATGACATCCAGAGCCACACATTGAACAAGAACGACATCCAGAACCACAAATTGAACGACATCCAGAGCCACACTTTGAGCAAGAACGACCTCCAGAGCCACACATTAAACGAGAACGATATCCAGAGCCACACATTGGATGAGATCGACCTCCAGAGCCACACATTGAACAAGAACGACATCCAGAGCCACACATTGAATGACATCCAGAGCCACACATTGAACAAGAACGACATCCAGAGCCACACATTGAACGAGAATGACATCCAGAGCCAGACATTGAACGAGAACGACCCCCAGACCCACACATTGAACGAGAACGACATCCAGCACCACACATTGAACGAGAACGACCTCCAGAGCCACACATTGGACGAGAACAACATCCAGAGCCGCACATTGTACGAGAACGACCTCCAGAGCCACACATTGAACGAGAACGACATCCAGAGCCACACATTGGACGAGAATGACATCCAGAGCCACACATTGCCGATGTGATCACTCAGCTGAATGGTGTTAAAGTCTTTTCTCGCCTTGATCTGAACAAAGGGGATCATCAATTGGAACTGGAAGAAAGTTGCAGGTGCATTACTATCTTTTCTGCACATGTCTATTCAGATATAAACAATTACGTTTTGGAGTGTCATCAGCTGCTATAGTGTTTGAAGACGTCATTAGACGCATAATACAGCCTGTCACAAATGTCAATTACAGTGATGATATACTCGTTTTTTGGGCCACACGCAAAGAACATGATGAAGCTCTTACACAAGTGTGCCATCTACATACTAACTAACTTACTAATGCGGGTCTCACTTTAAATGCAGAAAGTTGTGAGTTCAACAAAACAAAACTAAAGTTCTTTGGCCATATTTTCTCAGATGAAGAATGACTCCAGATCCAGCTAAAGTGCAACCGTTGTGAGCTACGTGCCCGTTTCAAGATGTATCTATGCTATGATCTTTTTTTGGCAAGGCAAGTTACTGCTCCAGATATATATGGTATTTTGCCTCAGTAAATGCTCCACTGACAGACTTAACAAAATGAAATGCTTTATTTCACTGGTCACATGGATGCAAACAAAGTTTCAAGAAAATCAAACATGCAATCGAGAACGCCACCAAATTGGCCCACTTTGATCCAAAGCTACATATTGTGGCTCGTGCTAGCAGACATTTTTCACAGACTGAGCGTGCCTATTCACAACATGAAAAAGAAAGCTCAGCTGCGGGTTGGGCTTGTGACAATTGCCATGTGTTCCTCCATGGAAAACATTTGACTCTTGTTAGTGACCATCAAGCTCTGCTTATGATCTTTGGCAATACTAAAGCCAAGATGCGGCCTCACATTGAGAGGCGGGGTTTACGATTGCAGGAATATGATTACGCCACAGAGTCGCAGAACTTGGAAAAGCACAGGGATGTAAACACAGCAGGAATCTTCCCACCGGAGCAGTCTTGTCATCGGTCCTAGCTTGAAGAACAGCAGAGTTCCAGAGTCCACTAACAGAAGAGTCTTTGGAAAGTCTTCAGAAGACAGGTAGTCCAATCTAGAAGATGTTGTCGGGACAAATCCAAGAACCCATCCTCAGGGGAACGCTTAAATAACCCTAAAAAGGTTGAAGGACCATTTTTTCTGGTGATCCAGCTATCAGAGGGGGTCTGGGATACGGCTCAGCTGTTACAGCCAGTCAGATGCTCCCACGGTCCAAGATTCAACATTACAGAACCAAGTGGCCAACTTGAGGAGCTCTGGGCACCTCCCTATGGAGGACATGTCCTTTGTGTGGCTTCGCACCAGAGCGGCTGCCAAGGGTTCCTGAACTGGGCAAAACTGACCTATGCATGGAGGGCACTAACTGTGCCCCTCAATGCAGTCTGGAGGCATTCAGATGCTCCCCCACCCTACCTAATTCTAAAGGGGAGGTGGTCACACCTCTCCTTTGCAGGAAATCCTTTGGTCAGCTTCCTCTGCCGGAGTAAAGCTCATCGGCAGGGGGGTAGCAGCATGAGCTGTCAGGCAGACCCTTTAAGGCTACACAGGTAAGTACTGAGGTGTCCTCTAAGGACCACCAAAGAAAATGGCACCATGCTACTAACACTGGAATCAGTGTAGTTGCATGATTCCAACATGTTTGATACCAAACATGACCAGGTTTGGGGCAGTGTTAGAAATGGGATCCTGGCTGGCCAGGGCTTGCGCCAAAGTCAGTCAGAGACCACCACTCCTAAGTCAGGGCAAGGGAGTTACACACCAAGATAACCCCTACTCACCCTCTAGGTAACGTGGCGCGAGCAGCAAGGCTAAACTTGGAGGCGATATGAGTTAAGTATCTGCGCACGCACCCCAGCAACAACACCCAAGGCCCACCACAAAGGAAACTCCACACAAGGTTATATAAAAAATAGCCTTTGTATTACACCAAAACACATTAGATAAAACACACACTTTACAATGTGCCAACAGCACGGGCGGAATTTACAGGGGATATTTACAAGACAGGGCCACCTGGACCACTGTCAGGAATCAGCACTTTTAGAAGTAACACTTTTTAGAAATAGCACTTAGAATGTAAAATTACATTAGCACAAACTAATCACTGGTAACCAGGACCTCACTAGCACCACCTGTACTAGGGAGAAAACAACCACCTAAGTATCACAATACCTGTAGGGGTGTAAGAACATAACACATGATGCAATGCATAACATTCATTCAGAGGTGTAAGGGAGGAAAACACATGATGCATCACAATACATTCAGAGGTGTACGCAAAATGAACAATTGCGCCAAACTCACGTAAATCACCACCTGTGACTGTCCCTAGGCCCTCTGGCCTTGTTGGGGCTAGGACGCCCTGTGTCCAATGTCAGGGGGCCTAAACGTGGCAGTTGCCCACAAAGTGCTGGGCAACTGGGTAGCACAATGATGGGGCCAACACGATGGGGGAGCCTCACAGGCTCTGCAGAATGACTGTCCCCTTGGAGCCTCCTCTGGGCTCGAAAAACGTAGGACTGGCCCCTCAGGAACCTCTCAGACTCAAAATAACTGATGCCCCTAGAGCCTCTCCGGGCTCCTCAACACCGGAGGGTGGGGGGGGCGCGGGCACCGACAATGTGCCCCGACAAGGTAGAGCCTCACTGGCTCTAAACAAATGCCCCCTGAGCCTTCGGCTCGAAAAGATGCCGCCTGAAGCGTTGGAGCGGCCCTCTGCCAACTGGGGCCGCTCGGCGAACAAATAGGAACTGCCCCCAGAGCCTTGCACGGTCACGGAGCCCCCAACAGCCCTCCTTCACTTACCGGGCGGTTCGTGGGGGACTCCGGTCCTTTCTCCTGGGCGGCGGCAGTCGGAGGAGAGCTCCTGCTCCTCGGGGCTCTATGCACACTTCTCCCCTCTCTCCTGGGCTCTCCCTCGCTTTGGGAGGGGGGGGGTGGAAAGGACAGACGCCGGCTTCTTCTCCTGCAGGAGCGCGGGGTGGCCTCCCGTCAGCTTCCTGTTGTCCCGCCACAGCTTGCCTGACTTCGGGTCAGACCTCGGGGGACGCGCTGCAATTGGCCGGCCGGCCGAGCACTTCCGGGTCGCACTAGGCAGCGGCCCGGCAACGAATTCAATGCCCCTGGGCTGCGGCGGTGATTTTCGAGGGGCAATGCCGGGTGGGCACCGGCTGATTTAAAATCCTAATAAATCGAGGTGGGCACTCAATATTAGGGCGGCAATGTTCCTGGCAGGGTGGGCACCTGCCAGAGGACTCGAAAAGCGGCAAGGAGCGGGGCAAACGCCGGGTGGGCTCCGGCTTCCAAAAGTAAAGCGCTCCTAGCGCTGGATGCAAAATCAAGCGCTCGTAAGCGCTAGAAGGGGATGAAGCGCTCCCAAGCGCTATAAGCGAAAGAAAAGGGCTCTCAGGCGCTAGGCAGATGAATACAGCGCTCCCAGCGCTATAAATCAGAAAAGGGTCCAGAGAAAGCACTCCCCAGCGCTAGTTGACCCTTAGAGTCCAGCAAAAGGTCCCTACAGGCAGGCAGGGGGGGCAAGGCTGGGCCCAGAACCAGCACACTGGGTCTCCAGGCAGGGAGACACTCCAAGTGGCGGTCCTCTGGCCCAGCGACAGCAGCAGCAGCAGCCCCCTCAGGATCCTGGAAGAGAACAACTTCTGTGGGGACACAGCCCCATTTTTATACACCTAAATCCTTTGTTTGGAGGTGCAGGGTGGGGGAGAAACCAGTTGCAGCTGGTTCTTGAGTACCCTTGATGGCCCAACCACCCCTTTCTTTCACTGGCAGGGCTAGGGTCATCAGTCACACCACAGGGGGGTGGAGCCAGCATTGTGTGGGGAAAACCCAGCCCATCCAGGACACAGGTACACTCCTCCCACACATCACTCATGCTAATCTCACACTCACCACCGGGCAGACCCACCCAGCCTTCCAGGCTCACCAGCCAGCTCCAGCCAATCACACGCCAGGCATATTTTACATTAATATGCCAAGTCCTAGAAGTGGCACTTCTACATATGACACACTCATGCAACACACACCATTGTGAAGCATTCACTCTCACGAGTTCGCACATATCAGATTTGAACCTGTACACCCCACGCATCAGGAACTACCAGGGACACATACATTCCCCATGCATTCCTATGGGAGGGCAGGCCTATCTCATCACATGCACTCAGAGTGCGCACACACTTTCCACTGGGACACAGTGAAAGTGCGCAGAGCCCAAAAATCACCATTACCAGGTCACCATTACAAGCAAAAAGTCTAGGGGTGAACCTGCCATAAGGGCCACGTCCAACAGGCAGCCATTATGTAGTTAGACATCTCGACTTGCCAGTGACCACTACATACCTTATAAAGGCTCTCCCACACTTACAAAGCCCAGAGAATGGAGTCTAGGTTTTGTAGGGGTACATCTGCTTATGCAGGGTAACCCACACACTTAGAATCAAGCACCATGCCTTTGGACTGAAGAGCCTACCTTAGGGGTGACTTATAGGTTAAAAGTGATGTGACCGGGATATAAGGGAAACCTTAAATCCAAAGGGAAAGGTGCAAGCACCATTTCACTCTCAATTGCAATGGCAGCTCTGCAGACACAATTTGTTTTAGCCATCAGAGGGTCTGAGCAATGAAATGAGTGCCAAAGATGTATGGCTTCAACTTCTTCAGGGCCCAGACCACAGCAAAGGCCTCCGTCTCAATAGCTGAACAACATTTCTCTTTTGGGGTCAACCTTCTGCTGATAAAAGCTACTGGTTGATCTTGGCCCTCTTGATTAAATTGTGACAAGACTGCTTCTTTTTTAAATGCATCATCATCCTTTGAGGAAAACCAGCTGCATTTTAAAAAAACTGCTTTATTTCAAAAGCAATCCCAGACATGGTGGTCTGCTGACCTCAGCAGGCCACCATCCCTGTGAGTGCTGGCCATTCCCAATGGATCGAATATTGCGACCTCCCTCATGAATATTGATGAGGCAGGTTATTTGTGACACCATTGGGAATCGCTAAATGTGTCTGAGACACATTAGTACTTTTGTTTTGCGAGTCACAAAAAATCACAATTTGCGACCTGCAAAATGGAATGGTTGTACATCTGGCCCTCAGTGACTGCACTGAGGTCTTGTAGTGTAATTCCTATATTACCCATACAGGACCTGCGCGTTTGGATAATATAAACTGTGGGTTTGGTGGCAGACTGGTTCCGAGCACCCCCACCGAGAATGTTAGCTGTTTGCATTAGTTATCTCACCATGCCACTAGAATCTCCCCTTATCGGGGAGAGAATAGTTTCTGGCAACCGAAGAACATGACAACCCTGATCCCCCAGGATTGTGGAAACAATGTACTACTTTTCGCTCAGTCACTCGTGCTCACTTAGATTCTCTCCGAGAGTTACACAGAAGAAAGTTGGGCATGTTTAGAATTAGTATTTATTTTATTTTTCTGCGCTTAAACGGACCTGAGGAGGCAGTGATTCCTAGCAAAAATTAGACATCACAGAACAGGAAAGTTTTTAACAGTTTTCTGAATGTGAGATGTTCCGAACACTGTCTGAGGGAGAGTGAGAGGTCATTCCATAAAAGAGGGCCTTGATGGGAAAAGGCTTTTCCTCCTAGCCTGGCTTTTTTTTACAGAAGGTAATACCAGGAGGTTTTTAGCACTAGAATGGAGGGATCTAGGTGGAACATAGGCTACACATTTCTCTGCAAGATATAGAGGACCTAAGTTATGTAGTGCTTTGTGAATAATACAGCAAGTTTTAAACTGGAATCGTTGGAGAATCGGGAGCCTGTGAAGCTTTACAAGAAGAGGGTGGCAGGGGGTCCTTGGAGGAGCATTCAGGACCAGACGTGCTGCCGTATTCTGGACCACTTGAAGTCTATTTAATGAGCCTTCATTGGCCGATATCAATAGGCCATTGCAATAGTCCACACAACTTAATACTAGCGCTTGGACCAGGGTTCTGCGGGTCGAATCTGGAAGCATAGGGAAGGCTTGACGCAGTAAACCTATTACATGGAAACATGAGCCGATTGTCTGGGCAACATGTTCTTTTAGGTTGAGTGATCGGTCTAGACCAGGGGTCTCCAACCTTTTCTGTAGTGAGAGCTACTTCTGATCAGTGAAAATTGTCGTGAGCTACTAAAGGTCAAGCAACTCGCGCATTTTTCGAAGACACCTCCCACGCCCTACTTCATTGTCTTTAAGTCTAATTTCTTTGTGGCCCATACTGTGGTTTGAACAAAATACAACTATAGAGCTGTTCAAAGAGGTCAGCAGACTGAAAATCATAACATAGTAAACTGTATATCTGTCTCACACCTCATTCACCACACTGCTATGCAATGCGTCCCATAACATGATAACTGCAACTTGGTGTTTATCAGGCAAGACAAGGAAGCCCATCCAAAATAGGATAAAAATAAACTAAGAAAACACTTTGAACCCCCTACCCTGCCCTTGCCATAGCCTGCTAACCATGTAGGTAAGTGCTTCAGTGAAGCACATTAGTAAGCGCTATTAAAATGCTTCAATAGAAGGCATCCCCTTTCTTATCAAAAAAAGTAAAACAAAGCAAGAACCATGCTAATAAAGACAGAACATCAATGGGATCAAAGTGCATGGATAAAATCACTGCCTTAAGGACTTATGAGCCTTGCTCAGAAAAATCCCACACAAGAAGAAATTGCATCAACTCAGCCACTAAAATTGTAAACTGCCTCTATTAAACGCAAACCAGTAGAAGTACTTACAAAACAATTTGTTTTGCGTATCTGTTGTGCAGCAAAACACAGCTCCTTGTCACACAAGCAGAGCTGCCTTGGCACAAAGTTAGAGTGTGGGAGACAGAGACTGGGAGCAACAGGACACAGAGGGGAAGGGCCTGTTTTGGGAGGATTGGGTCAGTACATGTAAAGCGCTTTAAATTTGAAAGAAGATATAATAAAGCACATTGTCAGCTGATGTTAAAATCAAAGGGCCTTGCATGCACTGAGCCGCTTTAATTGACTACCACGCAAAGGCAAATTTAAAGCGTGCTGTAGTAGTACGTGAAAGTGGCTCTTGCAGACAAGAATCTTTGATTTTAACATTGTCTGCCACCGCAGTTGCTGCCCAGTGCCTGCAAGGACCTTGACTTTAATTTAACCTCGGCTGCCACCGTGCTTTGTTACTGAAGTCAAATATAAAGCATGTTTGCAGCCGATGTTAAAAAAGGTCCTTGCATGCACTAATCGTGAGTCACTGATGGCTACGGGTATGTATAGGTCAGGGCATATATCATATTAATTAAAAATGCAGACTGCACAGCTCTTGAGTGGTGGTCTTTTGATAAGGTTCTCCAGGGGATGTGACCCAGGACGGTTGAAAGGCATGCAGATTGTCACAGGGAAGGAATTCTGTCAACGGTAAGGACAGTCAATAAAGGAGACTCTCACAACTCGAGTACTGAGCAGCCAGCTGGAATGCAACAGCTGTCACCAACTGCCGCTGGAATCCAACACTTTTAGTAGATTAAGGACCAGTTTCCAAGTTCAAAATATGTCCCCTCTCATCCAAGGCTTCCCTGCTTGAAGAGCACAACATCTTCAGACTACCCTTGTGAGACGAGACGCCATTTAACCTAAGAGGAATGGCAGCCGGCCTGCTCACATTCATCTGCCCGGAGACATCACTAGCACCAAACTGTAAAGCTGCTTTCACTGACTTCCACACGAAGGCAAATTTAAAGCGTGTGGAAGTCAGTGAAAGCAGTTCAAGGCAGGCAAGGACTTTTGATTTTTAACATTGGCTTCCGCTGTTGTAGCAGCTCAGTGCCTGCATGATCTTTGCATTCACTGAGCAGCTTTCGAATTTAAAGCGTGCTGTAGTCAGTGAAAGCTGCTCAGTGAATGCAAAGATCCTGCAGGCACTGAGCTGCTACAACAGCGGAAGCCAATGTTAAAAATCAAAAGTCTTTGTCTGCCTTGAACTGCTTTCACTGACTTACACACGCTTTAAATTTGCCTTTGCGTGATAGTGAGAGTAGTTGGTGCAGGCAAGGACTTTGGATTTTTAAATCAGCTGTGAGCGCGGTAGCTGCTCACTGCCTGCAGGATCTTGATTTTATTATCGGCTGCCATCGCGCTTTGTTACTGAAGGCAGATGTAAAGCACGGTGGCAGCCGATATTAAAATCGTACACAGTTTTACCAACAATACTTCGAATAATCAGGGGGAACACTTACCAATCCTGCGCAGCTTCCCAGCGCAGGTTCCCAGGAGGATAAAATAGGCCAGATGGCAATTACGAACTGCGCCACGGCGCGGGATTTTAGGAAGAACGTCACGTTCTTTGGCCCGCCCCGCCCCAGCTAAGCTCATTCAGCTAATCAGAGCAGCTGGTTTGTGAGTGGGCGGGCAAGGTCTTAAAGCTGCGAAAGACAATGAAAGGATTAAAAATAGACTATTTAAATGACCTCTCGTAATTGGAAAGTAGCGCGAGCTACTCCCAGAGGGTCGGCGAGCTACCGGTAGCTCGCGATCGACCGGTTGGAGACCCTGGGTCTAGACGGATGCCAAGATTGTTTATAGTGAGTTTAGGGACAGGATGGAGACCCAACTCGGATGGCCACCAATCAGGGGTCCATAATAGAGGGGCTTCTCCGAAGAGCATTACCTCTGTCTTCTCTACATTGCATTGTAGAAAGTTATCTACCATCCAGTGGGATATTGCTCTCATCCCATTATGGAACACCAACTGAACCGCAGCTGTAAGTTTGTCAAATGGAAAAAGGAGCTGTGTGTCGTCGGCATATAATACGGGGATGAACCCATATTCTCTTAGGAGATTGGCCAAGGAGCAACATAGATATTAAACAAGGTAGGTCTCAAACATGAGCCCTGTGGTACTCCCTTGGTCAGTTCCAGTGGGGCTGATCGAAACGCACCCAGGTTAATGCTTTGGAACCGATCCGACAAAAAGCTCCTTATCCAAGCCAGAGCCAGATCTCTTAGCCCTGCCTCTTCCATTCTTCTGAGCAAGACATTGTGGGATCTTGTGTCGAATGCTGCGGATAGGTCCAACAGCACCAGAATCATAGAATGGCCTTTATCTATTGGTTCAGTGCATGAAGGACGAAGCAAAGGCCTCCCAGGATCACACGTTGTCGAGGAGCCAGGATTAGAATTCAGCTACCCTAAACCTATGACTGGCCATCTGACCACTACGCAGTGCCTATAACAATTAGCGCTTTCTTCCAAGCGATTTCAAAGGTAGCCTCGTTAAGTAAATGGTCTTTTTAAAGACCCGTGAAGTACTCGGGTGCGGCCGCAGTAAGACAGACAGCAGACAACAATAGCTCCTCTCCCGCCCCCCCACGTGAGCCAGGCATGGGGCCTGGTGTTACTCTGGCCCTCGGGCCATTCACAACTCAGCTCCCATGACACCTCTGCGCCAGGCCACCACAGGCAGCCTAATGCTTTGGCTCCATCAAGTGGCCAACTCTGAAAATCAGTGACACTCGGTTTAAACCGGGTCAGCTGATTTTCATCCGGTAGGGTACTTTCGGGCAGAGGCGGTTTTAACCGAATTCTGGACAGCCTACCCATAATCCATGATACAATTAAAATCACCCATCACCACCCGTTCACCCTCCTAATTCAACAGCTCCATATTTATGTTATCCACAACTGTAGGATTATCCTAGTTTAATGGAAACCATTAAAGAGATATTTTTCTAACATACACCACAAATGAATCCTTGCATGACAGATAGGATAATATGCATTTTGTGCCTCTTAGCCCGCCCCCTCTTTGTGCCATTCACAGAGCGCCTTCTTTGCCTCTGTCTCGGAAAGAAATATATAAGATTGGCCCCCACGAATCACTTTCAGTCGAGCTGGCTCTTACAAGTATGCTTGCACTCCAGTAGCCTTCATTGGGTCAATCAATTGCCTAAGCTGCCATCTTCTGTCCATTGTTACCTTACAGTAATCAAAGCGAAAGAAAATTGAATAGCCATCAATAGACATAGGCGATCTAGGACCAGCCTTTAAATAAACTGCCTGCCGTAGTAAGAAATTACCAAAATAAATCAAAAATGGTCTAGGATATCGATTATCCTGCCTCTTTTGGCCATTGGCAGTGTATGAGCCCTTTGAATCTGGCAGTCCCAGTCTCAATCCCAGAAGTCCGGAAAAGATTTCTGCAGTATTTGTTCTATGAAAGTTCTGGGATCTGACCCCTCTTGTCCTTCTGGAATGTCTAACATCTTCCGATTTTGCCTTCTCTGACGGATCTCTAAATCTTCTAATTTAAGTTGCATCGTGGCCAGCAGATGATCATGCTTCTCAGTTATACCAGACGTTTTCAGAGTCATTTCTTCCGTGTCCACCACTCTCTGTTGAAGTTCAAATATCTCTGCTGTCAGTGTCCCTACTTTAGTAGTAACTTCTTTTAAAGACTGCTGGATACCCTCAGTGTCTGATTGTACTTGGGCAAAGAGTTCTCTAGTTTCTTCTCTTTGGTCCTTAAGATTATGAAGAATCAACGAAAGCATCATGGCTTCATTTCTCTGTACTTCTTTATTTTCCGGATCCCCAGATAATTGCTGCAAGCTTGTTTCCTCCAACATAGCCATTGAAGCTGACCCAGGACCAGATTCTGGACCAGATTCTAGATCATCCGTACATTCAGCCAATAGCACCATTGCGCCACCAGCTTCGTCTGTTGTACCAGTCTCTGATAGCCTTGATATCATATTTTTGACCCTCTCTTTTGCTTGAACCCATCGCCAATTAGGAATTTCAGCTGAGGCTCCTTTTTTCAATTGTTTTATCCTCTCATCTACTAATTTTTTCATTTGTTTTATCCTCTCATCTACTAATTTCTGATCTGCCCCCCCAAAAGTTGTTTTCAATTCCTTCACAGCTTTAAACTTTGGGTTTTTCTTTTTAACAGATGCTAAGCATGGAGTTTGCTTCTGTTGTCCAGCCGCGACCGTATGTTGCGAGGCTGAGGGGGTTTGGCTCTGCTTTTGTATTTGGTCAGTAACAGAGCTCAAGGACGAGGTACTAAGATCTCTCAATATTAAATCATTAGGCGTGGTTGCTGGAGTGATAGGGCTTATAGGAGTCCCAAGAATTCCAGTGTCGTCAGGAATTAGGAGAATCTCGCCTTCAGACCCTCCTGTATCCTGCTCTAAATCTCTCTGATTTATATTAGCAGCCTCGCCCACCACCACGCCATCAACTTCCTTGGGAATTCTGGCCTCAATTGCCAACCTCCCACCCGCCCCCCAGGGTGTAGAACTCTTTCTTTCCGTTTTTAGGAGCCTTGGCTTCCCCGGACATTCCAGCTGAATCCAGAGTGATTACTGATTTGCCCATATCTTTTAAATTCATATCAGGAATCCTCCCGTTATCTGAACCTTCCTTGAGCTGAAGAGATACCTGCGAGTTGTTTAAAACATTGTGTCCAAGGGCAGCGGGAGCCACGCTACTTTGTTGCTCACTGATGGCCTGACTCGCCACATCTGTTAATGTGTTGCAATTATTAAAAGTAAAACACATAAGATGATGGACGGAATGTTGCACAATGGCAAATCATTCACTCCCAGTCACAGATCTGGGTGTAATCCATCGTTATTTTGCTCACCAAGCCGCCCCAGTTCAGACATGGCCATTTGCAAATCAGTCTTGACCCTGTGCCTCATGGGAACAGCCCAGCCCGAAGTGCCAAGCCATGTCTTCCCTGGACCGGAATGAAGCATCCTAGGACCGGTTTTTGGCTATCAGCCGTCTTCAGCCAGGATAGCTTGACTCCAGTGGCTTAGTGAGCACAGGTCCCACGTCTGGGCATACCCTTCCCACATAGGGTGAACAGGAAAACACACAAGATGATGGACGGAATGTTGCAAAATAGCTAAACATTCACCCCCAGTCACAGATCTGGGTGTAATCCATCGTTATTTTGCTCACCAAGCCACCCCAGTTCAGACATAGCCATATGCAAATCAGTCCTGATCCTGTGCCTCATGGGAACAGTCCAGCCCGAACTGCCTAGCTATGTCTTCCCTGGACCGGAATCAAGCATCCTAGGACCGGTTTCTGGCTATCAGCCGTCTTCAGCCAGGATAGCTTGACGCCAGTGGTTTAGGGTGCACGGGACCCACGTCTGGGCATACCCTTCCCACATAGGGTGAACAGCAAAACACGCAAGATGATGGATGGAATGTTGCACAATGGCAAAATATTCACCCCCAGTCACAGATCTGGGTGTAATCCATCGTTATTTTGCTTACCAAGCCACCCCAGTTCAGACATGACCATATGCAAATCAGTCTTGACCCTGTGCCTCATGGGAACAGTCCAGCCCGAACTGCCAAGCCATGTCTTCCCTGGACCGGAATCAAGCATCCTAGGACCGGTTTCTGGCTATCAGCCGTCTTCAGCCAAGATAGCTTGACTCCAGTGGCTCAGTGAGCACAGGACCCATGTCTGGGCATACCCTTCCCACATAGGGTGAACAGCAAAACACACAACATCTGGACGGAATGTTGCACAATGGCAAAACATTCACCCCCAGTCACAGATCTGGGTGTAATCCATCGTTATTTTGCTCACCAAGCCACCCCAGTTCAGACATGGCCATATGCAAATCAGTCTTAACCCTGTGCCTCATGGGAACAGTCCAGCCCGAACTGCCAAGCCATGTCATCCCTGGACCGGAATCAAGCATCCTAGTGTAAAGTTGCTCCTATCGGCGGAGCAATAATGAGGCAGACCAGGCTTATGGGGGGGAAAGACGCTTTATTTTATCTTATCACGCAGGGAGAGCGCCGAGCGTGCTTTCGCGCCGACACTCCCGTGAACTGGCGCGCATGCGCAGTCGCTCCGTGATTCGTGTCTTCACTTGTTGCGTTGTGACGCAACCCGCGAAGACTAGAGCGCGACTCTACATATCTCCCCTTTTTTACACACATTGAAATGAGTTCACCAAGTCCTCACGACTTAACATTCCCCCAGTTCAAAGTCTCTGAAACGATGGGGTTTGACTACCACTCTGCCCACGCAGGGGTTCACAATCATTAAGGCATGCAGGGGATGCTGAATAACTCCAAGGTATACATGTAATGCGCTGGTGATCAGACCTTTGGATGCGATACAAATTACAGTCTATGTGATAATTCCTGGACAATCCAGAGTAAAAAATGCCCCACCAGTCCTGGAAACAGGCTCACAAGCAGAAAAGAAGAGGTACAGCTGAAGGGGTTATGAGGCTCGGAAAGAACTCTTCATTAGGTGTTCCAGAGGTCGGACTGCCTGTCAGGTGGCAACACCCCTGTGCCTCCAGATAATTGTTGAAGTATTTCGAGAGAGACTGGCATGAAACACCTCCATGTGTTTTGCGTAAAGTAACTGGCACGCCCAGGCCTTTCTCAAGGCAATCAGAGAAACAATGAATAGTCTTGTTCATAGTACACATCACACGAAGGAATCCAAAGAAAAGTCTCTGTAACTTTAAATGACCCCCCCATGTGCGATGGCTCCTACCTCACCATCAAATTGCCCTCTAGTACTCTCTGACCACCCACCTATCCTGGAACCTCCCAGCACCATAGTGGACCCCACAGGTCTTCACCATGGCCCTCTGACACCCTCAGCCTCTCCTGCACCCCCTTCATTACCCAGTTTTGGCGGCACGCCTTGATGATATATCTCTACAACTGTTCCATCTCTTGGCGGAGTTACATGACGTGAAGGCCCTCTCGAATAATCTTTTCACCATGTTCAGTGGTAAAAATTGGCACAGAGTCTCTACAGGGGTTAGCGATCACAAAAGGCAGTTATTAGCCCCCACCATCTCGAAATCTACTCCCTCTCCAAAGTCGCCACCCTGCCCCAGAAGCAGTAAGCTCTGCCTGGCGTCTACTGATCCTCAAGACCATCTCACTTCCTGCTCCTCCTGGACCAATGCTAACCTGACTTCTCCGAGGCAAATACACTCCATCCTTCCCAACCCGAAACGAGATCCTTCCCGCAATCTGAGATCCAGCATTTCTGACAACCTCATTAGGGTGAACATCACCCAGGCTTCTTCCCCCCTCGAATCCCCTTCGCCTCAAGTGTGTACTATTAAACTGCAGATCAGCCAGTACACACGCCACAGATATCTTTGAGCTCATCCAATATAATGATTTAGATATTATCATCCTCATCGAAACTTGGCTAAATCCCACTTCTACTCCCACTCATGATATAGTCAGGCTTGACAGAAATTTGAAATTGGGTGGTGGTCTAGCCTGCATTTATAGCAATACTCTCTCGATGTCCCAGTTGGAGTCCTCTACCCCTCCTCTTGTGAATACCTCTGTCTCGGCATCTCAAGTAAGAACCTACCGATCTGTATACTACACACCTTTTACCACCCACCGGGAGACAATCTCCCTTTCATTGAGCACTTAATGGAAATCATCTCTAGCAATGTCGACTCCGCAGTATCACAAATCTTCCTAGGGGACTTCAACCTGCACTGGTTCAACCACAATGACCCCGCGGTATCCTGCCTCAAATCATTTCTAAATGATCATGATTTGTCACAGCACTGTGACCAACTAACCCACACGAAAGGGGAAATCCTAGACCTCATCCTCTCCAAGGAACAGAGGATCTTAATAGATTCCATAACCCTTTGGGACAGGGAGGTGATATTGAGGAAGGCTCAAACGCTTAAATCAAAGATATGGAAATGAGATCTCAGGTCAATAAACCCTGACAAACTAGCTGCCCAATGTACATACGTCCTTTCCTCCCAAGCTGACTTGGTTGAGGTTCAAACTCCCGCAACAACTACAATTCGAGCATCGCAAAAATCATGGACGACATTGCTCCACTCTAGCTTAAAAATACTCCATCGAAAATGTCCAAACCGTGGTATAACAAAAACTTAAACTCCGAAAGTTGCAACCTTAGAGCAGCTGAACGTTCCTGGCGATCCAATCCCTCCTCAGATCAACTAAAACTTCTGAGATATGTCAGAAGCCTCTATAATAAACAGATCAAGAAAGCTAAGGTTGACTATTTCAGACTCCTACTAGACCAAGCGGCAAATCGCCCCAAGAAACTCTTCAAATTGATTAAACAGCAATTTGTTACTGCTCCAAGTCTCTCTGATTCGAGTGGCAACCCACCCTCTTGCGAGGAATTTGATACTTTCTTCACAGAGAAATCACGACTCATCTCCATTGACCTCACCTCTGAGAAGGACCTATTGCCCCCCTCTATAGCTGCCTAGCCCTCTAACTTCCCTGAAAAGCATATCCCGACCGACTTTGATGATAAGAACAATGCTTCATGGGGCTCCTTTTCCCCTTTTAGTGAAAAAGACATTGAAAATATTCTTCAAACTATCAACCACTTCGGTGACCCGTTGCCTCCAGCCATCTTCAAAGAGATCAAGAGTGCTCTCATCCCCACCTGGACCAGGATTGTATGCGCCTCATTATCTTAAGGCTCGATCCCCGACTGCCTAAAAGCAGCCCAGGTCTCACCTATACAAAAATAACTCAACGCTGACAAATCGAATCTCAATAACTTCCATCCTATCTCCAACATCTCCACCCTAGCGAAACCTCTTGAAAAATGTGTCCAATCCCAGCTCTGCGCTGACACTGAGAATTACCAACTCCTAGACCATCATCTATCCGGTTTTCGGAGGGGTCACAGCACTGAATCGGCCCTCATACACATTATTGATGACATCCTGAAAATGCTTGACAATAACGAATCCTGCCTCTTGATCCTCCTTGACCTCTCCTTTGCATTCGATACAGTTAATCATGACATTCTCCTATCCATCCTACAAATCAGAATGGGTTTCTCGGATCGGGTGCTCCACTGGTTCTCATCCTTCCTTCTTCACAGATCTCAAAGAGTCAAGACAAGCCACTCTCTCTCAGCCCTCTCCAGTACTCATGGTGGTCCCCTAAGGATCCGCCCTTTCTCCTATCCTCTTCAACCTTTTCTTGGAAGCTCTTGCTAACTCACTTAACTCCATGAACATTCTCTTCCACATGTATGCCGACGACACTCAACTCTATTTGAAAATGTCATCCCCCGAAAACATCATCTCACTAAATTCTATCCTCACGTCGGCTCAAAATTGCTTAACGGGGAACCATCTCCTGCTCAACGCCTCCAAAACGGAGTTTCCTGCTCATCTCCCTACCTAACCACACCCCCAAGATCGATCTCTGGATGCCTCACCTCACTGCCCTTAACAGCACTCTGAGTCATAGACTCATCCAAATTGCTCGGAGTCAGAGAGGAGAAGCACCTGAGTATGAAGACTCATATTAGCAACGTTTGTAAGGGAGCCAACCACTTGACGAGGACACTCAGAAATATCAAACCCTTCCTGACACAAAATGATTTCAAGCAGGTGGTCCAAGCGCTTGTCTTACCAAGGTTAGACTATGTCAGTGCAACTCTCTGTGGCCTTCCTAAATACGCCTTGACTCCACTTAAGGCCTCGCTGCACTCTGCAGCAAGACTGACTACAAGCTCCAAACTAAATGAGCACATATCCCCAGTCCCTAAATCTCTCAACTGGCTACCCTTTGAAGCACAAATCCAGCTAAAGATTGCAATCCTGGCGCACAAATTCCTTCACTACAATACTCCCACTTTTCTGGTGCAAAAACTTGAACTATCCTGTTGGGAGAGGGCATCAAGACGCGCCTCTACTCTCCTCCTGAAACTGATCATCCTTAGCAAAAAGAGAACTTGTCACCGAGCCTTCTCTAGTGCTGCCCCTAAAATATGGAACTCTCTACCTCCGGTTGTATGCAGACTCTCCTCGACGACGGCTTTCAAACAGGAAGCCAAAAGATTCCTAATGAGCAACCTATAGTAAAGCGCTCTGATATCCTTCGGGATCTTGTTTGCGGTATATAAAACTTTATAAATAAATAAATAAGTCATTCCATATACTGCATGGCTCTCGCTTGAATTACTCTCATAAGCAGCCGACACCACAGCCCTCATACTGACCTGCGGGACCAGCCCTGGCGCTGCCACACTGTCCTATAGGGCAGTCCATCCCTCGACTGGAGATGTGAAGACAGCATGTGCTCAGGGTCAGAGACACTTTGAATATTGTTTCCGGACATGTGCGCCAGAACCAATGCACATGTATTGTTACAAGCTGGGCCCTGAAGACGTTTCCATGACAACCCAGCCACCTCTATGGGCCTAGCTCAGACTGCAATAGCTGCACTCAAGCCTCACTTCAAGCAAAGCGCCTTGAGAAATGCTAAAAAAGTGTGGCAAATGCATTTTAGTGTTGAAATGTGGTGAGATGCGCTACAATGTGTAACACTAACCCCTGATGTGTGGCACTTGGCACGGCTGATACTTGACAATGCCTCCTCCCTGGGTAGTCAAGTCAAGTCAAGTCAAAATATACTTTTATTTGATTCATTAAAAAAATCATAAAAGGATGGACAACCATCATAAAACGCAGTGCTTTGGAATATGCATTTTTAAAAACCTAAAAAGACTTAAGGTCGATGTCAGAATAAGGAGAGGCTTATTATTTTTAAAAATAATGACGAATATAACAATGCATTTGGGAAAAATCTGCTAATTAGTTGGCTGCTTGGCAGGGTCGCATTTTGCCAGTTCTTTTGCTGCGATTTTCCATAGTATTATGGCTCTATAGGACAGGGGAATTGACGACCCTCCGAGACATTTAATGACCTCTGCTCTACATGTTCTTGTTTGTTCCTTCCTTAGAGCCTCCCGGAGGATGGATTTTCGGGCTTCCAATAAAAAAGAGCAAGTACATAGAAAATGTAGTAGTGACTCTTCCCCTTGACCACAGAGACGACACTCCTTGGATGGCCATATTTGTTTCCATTTTGGGGTCAAATCCTTTGAGGGGAAAGACCCCATGCGTATCAAAGTCAGATAATGTTTTTTCTGATGGGAGAATTGTTCCAACAGGTATTGTTGCGGCTTCAGCCTCTGGTAATCCTTCCTGGGTAGAACATTTTAACTCTTTCGGCCAAAATGTCTTAAAGTGCCCACAGAATTTTCAAATTTGCGACTAAGCTAGGGGACCAACGCATCCATGAAATGCTGCACATCTATCGTTGTAGATGTGTGTCAATCGCATTATATGGATCCGGCGTTTGGGGACACAGTAGGCACATGGATCTACAGGTCGAGGAAAATGCTTTTATTAAAAGACTATTATGTTTACCAAAACCAGCCTCGAACGAGATTTCACACCGGGAACTGGGTTTGGATTTTTTGTCTGACCTAATCAGCCTAAGACCCTTGATGGTGTGGAGAGCAGTCTGGATGAAGGAAGAAACTGGCTTTACCAGGAGTATTATTCGTGATTGCCTTCTCCTAGACAAGTGCTCACTGATCCCATGGATCCACTATGTTGCGGTAACAGCTAGAGACATATTTAACCTAGATGTCAAGGCTGACCCCGATTGTTTATCTGATATCCCCAAGAAAGAGCTAAAGTGTCGCTATTTGAGTAAGAAAACTTATCTTCGGAGAGACACAAATATGTTGTTAACAACGTCACAATTATATTTCTCCAATGTAGTGTCACTTGGCTTCCAAAATTATCTGAGGGTTGTCACCAGACCATCCCACCGGTTTGTCCTCACTAGACTGCGATTAGGAATAGTTCACCATCTGGTGGCATTCCCTCGTATGAAAAATCATTCTTCCTCCCCCTGCCCTTGTGACAAGGTTACTAAGCAGAGCACTGTGCATTTTTTTCTTATCTGCGACCTTTACTTGCACTTTCGAATTATGTACTTGAAACCATTATTCAAGAAAAAGGCTGTAACAACGACAAAATCAGCAATGAGCCTATTGCTCTCCCTAGAGGATCCAGACGTATGTTTTTTTACGGCCGTATTTATTTTAAATTCAATGGCCATTAGAAAAAGTATGGTTTTTAACTCTTCCCAAGTCTTATCCCTATGTGCTGAACTATGTTTATATCTCTTTTATGTTTTTTATCTCTGTATTTCTGTACTGGTATTTTGAAATGATATTAAGAATAGAGTGTATATTGAGGAACGTAAATCGCACATATTTTGTACGCTTTTATGATTGTTTTGTGAAATAATCGAATAAAGCTTTTGAAACGAAACAAAACTCTTTCGGCCATCATGAAAACTCTTTCACCTAAATTCAAAACAAAAGTGAAAAACAGAATTAACATAGAACAGCTCTTGTAGTGTCTTGTGAGTTAGCGATGATGGGTATGGTCCCTGACGGACTCCATAGAACAGTGCATAAGAGATAGGGTGTGGTTAATAAAGATTCTTGAGGTAGAATATTCAGTCAACAGTTCATTCAGTGCAGAATAAAAATGTTTATAGTTGAGCTCTGTGTGTGGCGTGCTCATTTATATGTACCCAGGCTGGGAAGGAGGCTACAACTGGTGACAAGATAGGGGATACATAACCCGAGGAACAAGAGTGCTCCCCCAGAGGTCAGCAAACTGCTCAAGCGTGCCACCCGTGACTCAGTTGAATAGAAGATCGACGATTGGCGTATGTAGAGTCAAAGGCCGCTCCAGCCAGAGCAAAGCTGTCGAAGGAGACAAAAAAGCTTTTCAAAGAAATTTACATTTCCTCGGCCAGACACCTGCTTGTAAGGCCGTGCAAGAGATACCGCGCCACAACGTGACACAGATCCATAAGTCATAACGATCATTAACTCTAAATGCAGCAGCAACCAGGTACAGAGGAACTCTAAAAGCAACGACAGTCCAGTGCTAGGAAGCGCTAGCAGAGAAAATAGTCACACACTGAGAATCGCTAAATGAAGCGACAACCAGGAGCAAGGAAGCACTAAAAGACAAATAGCCGAACAGCGAGAAAACGCTAAAGGCAGTGGAAACCAAGTTCAATGCAGAAAACTGAGAATGGAGATGATCACTTGCAAGAGACAAAAGAGATACTCACTGTAAAAGACGAAGAAGGTGCTGTGTGTCCGGTGAGCAAACCAGTATTGTAAAAAGGTGCAAAATATTGGCGCATTGTGGACGGCCTACTTAGAAACGTTTGGTGATTTCATTGATGCACTGAAAGAAGTAGATAACAAAATGATAATCCAATACCTCAAGAACCTTGTAGGTGAAGGAGTGAAGCAACTGATAAAGAAAACACTACAAGCTAAAGAGGCTTCTTACCATTAAATCAAAAAGGGGCTCAATATAAAATTCAATCCAATTGCCAGATTTTAATTATGAGCAATATATTTTCAGCCAAGAAAAACAGAACATTGGTGAAACGATCAATGAATTCATAGAAAGACTTTATATGCTTTTCAAACATTGCTGATTCAATGAGCTCAACGACGAAGAAGCTATACGACGAAGAGTCATAGATGGTTGCTTTTCAACTTCCTTCAGACAACAAATGCTGAGAGAAAAGCTAAGTCTAGAGCGAGTCCTGATGGCCGCTAGAGCTGAGGAAGTTGCTGACAAACAAGCTGTTGACATAGAGGCGTAGGAGCTCCAATTGAGTCAGTAATGAATGTAAAGAGTAAAGAAAAACATACGGTTGAGGAACACAAAGTGATGTCTCCAAAGAAGAAGAAATTGTTCTTCAGATGTTGATTTTCCTTTGCACATGCTGGTAAATGTCCCACCATTGGTTAAGTATGCAAAGGTTGCAGGAAAGAGAACCATTTTCTGACATCCAGACCCACTCATTGAACGAGAACGACAACCAGAGCCACACATTTGACAAGAATGACCTCCAGAACCACACATTGAACGAGAAAGACATCCAGAGCCACACATTGGATGAGAATGACGTCCAGAGCCACACATTGAATGAGAACGACATCCAGAGCCACACATTGGATGAGAACGACCTCCAGAGCCACACATTGTACGAGAACGACATCCAGAGCCACACATTGGATGAGAACGACATCCAGAGCCATACATTGGATGAGAACGACATCCAGAGCCACACATTGAACGAGAACGACATCCAGAGCCATACATTGGATGAGAACGACATCCAGAGCCACACATTGAACAACATCCAGAGCCACACATTGGACAAGAATGACCTCCAGAACCACACATTGAACGAGAAAGACATCCAGAGCCACACATTGGATGAGAACGACATCCAGAGCCACACATTGAACGAGAACGACCTCCAGAGCCATACATTGGATGAGAACGACATCCAGAGCCACACATTGAACAACATCCAGAGCCACACATTGGACAAGAATGACCTCCAGAACCACACATTGAACGAGAAAGACATCCAGAGCCACACATTGGATGAGAACGACATCCAGAGCCACACATTGTACGAGAACGACATCCAGAGCCACACATTGGACAAGAAGGACCTCCAGAACCACACATTGAACGAGAAAGACATCCAGAGCCACACATTGGATGAGAATGACGTCCAGAGCCACACATTGAATGAGAACGACATCCAGAGCCACACATTGGATGAGAACGACCTCCAGAGCCACACATTGTACGAGAACGACATCCAGAGCCACACATTGGATGAGAACGACATCCAGAGCCATACATTGGATGAGAACGACATCCAGAGCCACACATTGAACGAGAACGACATCCAGAGCCATACATTGGATGAGAACGACATCCAGAGCCACACATTGAACAACATCCAGAGCCACACATTGGACAAGAATGACCTCCAGAACCACACATTGAACGAGAAAGACATCCAGAGCCACACATTGGATGAGAACGACATCCAGAGCCACACATTGAACGAGAACGACCTCCAGAGCCATACATTGGATGAGAACGACATCCAGAGCCACACATTGAACAACATCCAGAGCCACACATTGGACAAGAATGACCTCCAGAACCACACATTGAACGAGAAAGACATCCAGAGCCACACATTGGATGAGAACGACATCCAGAGCCACACATTGTACGAGAACGACATCCAGAGCCACACATTGAACAAGAATGACCTCCAGAACCACACATTGAACGAGAACGACATCCAGAGCCACACATTGAACAAGAACGACCTCCTGAGCCTCACATTTATTTATTTATTTATTTGGAAGGTTTTGTAGAGCACGGACAAGATCCTTGCGGATATCAGAGCGCTTTCCAGTATTCAGAATTACATAATACATAGGGAGAAGAATGACAAATTAAGAACAGGTAAAAAGAATTGCGTAAGGAATAATAAAAGGGTGCAGAATACAATACGTGGTGACAGAAACATAGGATAACATTAAAATCAGAGATCAAAAACAGTAGTCGAATACTTAACGTGAATGTCTCAAATTCTTAAGTTCTATAACGTGAGAGTCTCAAATTCTTAAGTTCCATGGCTTCCACGCTCCTGGGAAAAGTGGGAGGACCTCCCCCAATGGGCAGAATTATTCTTCAGATAGGTTTAGTGTCTAGTCACGTATATTTTGCCATGAGGATCGCTTTTACATCCTTTTTGAAGGAGACGGTAGAGGAGTTCAATCCTGTTTCTGGGGGAAGAGAGTTCCAAATCCTAAGTGCCATTCCTGAAAAGGTTCATTATATGTTTTCTTTTTGTTGAATCTTTGAGGTTTTAGAAGTAGGTTGGCCAGAGATTGTCAGTTTCTGAGCAAGGTAGATAGGAGCCTTGTGGTGTAAGGCCTTGTGTGTCATGCATGCTATTTTTAGATGAATTCTAGCTTCAAGCGGGAGCCAGTTCAAGGCTTTCAGAACAGGGGAGATGTGAGAGCTTCTTCTCGAGCCCGTGATGAGTCTTGCTGCTGTGTTTATTGAGGCTCTCAGGGGGGCTGTGATTACTTTTGGGAGGCCGCAGAGTGAGCCACTACTATAATCCACTCGAGGGATGACTAGCGCTTGAACAGCTGTCTTGAAGTCATTGGCTGGCAAGAAGGGCTTTAGCTTCCTCAAAATGTTGATCTGGAAGTTTGCTCCCTTTGTGGCATTGCTAATGTGTTTCTGCATAGAGAGATTACTGTCTAGGGTTATACCCAAGGATTTTGCAGAGTCAACGATAGTAGGTTGAATGTTAAATGCGGTGATATGTTGGATTAGGTCTTGCATGGCAGGGATATTAGCAGGTGGTGCAATAAGGAGGAATTCGGTCTTTAAAGTGTTCAATTTGAGGTGATTTTGTGCCAACCAGTTTTGGGTATTCTTGAGTGTGGTATTAAGCCGTTTAATGTCTTCTAAGGGATTGATCTTAAGATAAAGTTGTGTATCGTCGGGGTACATATGATATTGCACGTTAGACTCCTGTAGCATAACAGTGAGTGGCTCCATAAATAGTTTAAAAAGTATTGGTGATAGAGAAGATCCTTGTGGGACGCCCAGCCTTACTGGGTCTGGCTTGGAAAGGTTGTTGTTGATCTTGAATTGTTGTGTGCGGTTATGTAAATAAGAGGAAAACCAATTTAATACAACGCCAGCCAGACCCATCCTACAGTTGAGAAGATCAATCAGATTCTCGTGTTTGACCGTATCGAAAGCTGAGGATAGGTCTAGAAGAATGAGAAGGCAAGATCCGTTCTGGCCAAGGATTTGTAGCGCATCATCGATGATGTGTGTCATGGCTGATTCCGTGCTGTGACCTGCTCTGAAGCCTGATTGATGTGTGTTAAGAAGGTCAAAGTGAGCAATATGCTTAGTCAGTTGTTGGTGTACGCATTTTTCAAGTAATTTGGCTAAGGTGGGGATATTGGTAATAGGACGGTAGTTGTTAAGATCAGTGGGGTCGGCAGTAGGTTTCTTTAGGATGGGTGAAACCTGTCCGACTTTGAGGGCATTTGGGATGCATCCTTGATGCAGTGAAGTATTAATGATTTTGGTCCATAGCAGAAGAAGCCACAGTGATAGCTCTTTGACAGCGTTGGCGGGAAGTGGATCGATGAGGTGGTTGGAAGGTTTCGGGACATTGAGAATCTTTCCTATGGCCCCTTCAGTGTAGTTGTGAAAGGAGGACCATGTTGCTTCATTTTTCAGATCGTTCTTTGAGGGGATTTCGAGTGTGGAAGCAGGAATAGAAGGGGGGTTATGCAAAGGTAGTAGCGAGCACAGTAGACGATCATTTAGGAGATCAGTCTCAATGTTGATTGTCTTCTGAGTAAAGAAGGCAGGAATTGTTCACAATTGGGTTGCGGTTTGTCTGAATTATGTAGCCGTAGAGGTGCATCTTTAGCTTGAGATTTGATTAATTCAAAAAGCTTTTTAGGTCGATTTTTAGCTTGGTCCAGTTGTTGGCTAAAGAAGTCGGCTTTGGTACGCTTGATCTTTTTGTAATAAGCATTTCTTTTTTTCCTTAGTAGTTTAAGGTGATAAGAGGAAGGGACTGATCTCCAGTTACGTTCAAGGGCCCTGAGAGATCTTCTGTCTTCATTGAGTAGGCCATTATACCACGGTTTAGAGTCTTTAGTGGAAATTCTCTTAAGTTGAAGGGGGCAACCTCGTTCATATTAGAGATCATAGAATTGAGGTAATGGGTGGTGAGGTCATTGACGTCTGAGATGCCAACAGGTGGCAATAGCAGGTTGCAGCAGGTTGCTACGGGTAATGAGTTTAGGTTGAGGCGTTTTAGGTCTCTTTTCCATACCTTTGGTTTTGTGACTTGAATTGAGTTAAATTTTACTGTTTCTTTGATGAAGAAGGTGATAGCGTGGTGGTCGGACCAGTCACAGGGTTGTATCGATTCCAGCTGAATGACGTTAATTTTGGAGATAATTAGATCCAAGGTTGATCCTTTCTTATGTGTGGGGCTATTGCAGGTTTGGGTAAGAGCAAGGGTATCGAGGAAGCTTTTGAGGCCGTTGACCACTGAGTCTTTGTTGTCATTCCAGTGGAGATTGAAATCTCCAAGGTATATTTGGGTGATTTGACGTCCATTGTTGGTTGAGATCAGTTCCATGAGCTGTTCTGAGAATAAAAGGTTGTCGCCTGGTGGATGGTAGAGGATATGAAGTGAACATGCTGTTTTGCCATTGCTACTGACGTTTAGACAAAGATATTCGCATGTGAGGAAGATAGGGGAGATGGCTCTAGTAATAGTGATGCTACTCCTATGTATACATGCTATGCCTCCGCCTATCTTACCGGGTCTGTCTAATCGGATAATGTCGTAGTTAGGGGGGACTATAATGTCCAACAGAGGGGTGGAGGATTCCTTTAACCACGTTTCGGTTAATATTAGAAGGCCTAGTTCCTTTGAAATGATGAGGTCGGCTATGTCTGCAGCATGTCTAGCGGCAGATCTGCAATTTAGGAGAGTGCATTTGAGCTGGGGAGTGATGAGCAAGAGGGAAGGGTTTTGGGTGAGTGGGACGCTTTTAAGATTGCTGTCCATAACCCCTCTGTTGTTGTGTCTAGGGGCTCTGAGTGGGTTGGGGGGAATAGTAGAGATGGTTGACTGAGTGGAGGTAATGCATTTAGTGCGAGAAGGTTCGTATGAGTGAAGGAGAGATAAAAGATCACTTTCAGAAAATGGGTTGATGCTTCATTTAGGGCGGGAGAGTGAGTTGTGGAGGGGGATAGAGTTCCAAATGGGGGGCGCGAATATAGAGGTGCGCGTTGTGTGTTGTGCACGTTTGCTTAAGTTAAAGGCTCTTGAGGAGAAATTGCGCCCAGTTAGTCTCGAAATTAAGGTTTTGAAAGATTGGAGTTCATTTTTGATATGGAGAAGAGTTGACATTATTTCCTCCAGCCTATGGTCGGCTTCCGTTGTGAGAGGGGTTGGAGGTAGTGTTCTGGGTGGTTGAGAAGGTGAAGGCGTGGGTAGTGCTAGCGGGGGAGTAGTGCGAGAGGGAGTAGGAGGGGTTGGAAGCTGTGTTCTGCATGTGGGTGGTTGGGCAGGTGAAGGAATGGGTAGTGGATGATGTGTGGGAGAGGGAAGGGAAAATGGGGACAGGGAGAGTTCGGATGGTCTAGCATTATCAGTGGGGTAGTGAGGTGTCGAGATATGGGTTAAATCCAGACCTCGGCAAGGGTGGGTGAGGTGGGGTGGGTGGTGTGAGGAGTAACACTCTGGGCAGTGGTGCTGGGATCCATGAGAGATTGGAGGATGTAGAAGGTGGAATTGCGGGGGATGGTGGTTGTAATGAGGGGGGGTGGCAGTGGGAGGGGAGCATTCGGAGGGTGAGGAGTGAGCCCAGTCATGTGTGAGGTGGGTGAGTGACAGGAGTCACACTCAGGGACCGAGGTGCTGGGATCAATGAGAGATTGGAGGGTGTAGAAGGCGGAATTGAGGGGGAGGGTGGTTGTAAGGAAGGGAGAGTAGTGGAGGGAGGGGAGCATTCAAAGGGTGATGAATGAACCAAATCGTCATGAGTATGAGAGAGATGCGGTAGTGTGTGCAGTTGTGAGGAAAAGCTGCTAAGGGGTGATTGGTCGATAGGGTTAGCCTTAACGGGTGCTGAGACCAGGGAAGTATTTGTGTTAGGGTGTAGGGGAGCTAAATAATTGTGGTGTAGAGCATTGTTAGTTGGCGGGTTAGATGATGTAGTATCGGTGTTGGAAAGACGAAAGTGTTGGGTTGATGCGGTGTTGTGAGGGGGGATGTTGGGGGGAGTAATCTTGCTGTAAGGAGTGTAGGACTCCGTCGCTTGAGGTGGGAAAGTGATGGTGACAAGATTGGCGTGTAGTAGTGTGGTGCATTGGTGGGAGAGGAAGGTTTGGTGCAAACGACGGCATCAGATGTCAGCGGAGGTAAAGGTGGTAATGGGCTGTCAGGTGTGAACAATGGTGGGGTGAGTGATGGTGTGTTAGCGGTGGGGGAAAGTTGGGTGGACATCTTGGAGTGCTCCACGCGGGAGTCCGAAGTAGGAAGAGGAAAGGGTAGAAGGTGGCTGTCAGGCGTGTTGTGAGAAATGGGTGTGAATGAGAACGACATCCAGAGCCACACATTGGATGAGAACGACCTCCAGAGCCACACATTGTACGAAAACGACATCCAGAGCCACACATTGAACGAGAACGACCTCCAGAGCCACACATTGAACCAGAACGACCTCTAGAGCCACACATTGAACAAGAATGACATCCAGAGCCACACATTGGATGAGAACGACCTCCTGAGCCTCACATTGGATGAGAACGACCTCCAGAGCCACACATTGGATGAGAACGACCTCCAGAACCACACATTGGATGAGAACGACCTCCAGAGCCACACATTGAATGAGAACGACATCCAGAGCCACACATTGAACGAGAACGACATCCAGCACCACACATCGAACGACATCCAGAGCCACACATTGAACGAGAATGACATCCAGAGCCACACATTGAACGAGAACGACATCCAGAACCACAAATTGAACGAGAACTAAATCCAGAGCCACACATTGGATGAGAACGACATCCAGCGCCACACATTGAACGAGAACGACATACAGAGCCACACATTGGATGAGAACGACCTCCAGAGCCACACATTGCCGATACGATCACCCAGCTGAATAGTGTTAAAGTCTTTCCTCACCTTGATCTGAACAAAGGGTATCATCAAAAGGAACTGGAAGAAAATTGCAGGTGCATTGCTACTTTTTCTACACATGTTTATTCAGATATAAACGATTATGTTTTGGTGCATCATCAGCTGCTGAAGTGTTTGAAGACGTCATTAGACGCATGATACAGCCTGTCACAAATATCAATTACAGTGATGATATACTCCTTTCTGGGAGTATATCAACACTGCAAAGAACATGATGAAGCTCTTACAAGTGTGCCGTCTACATACTAACTAACGTACTAATGTGAGTCTCACTTTAAATGCAGAAAATTGTGAGTTCAACAAAACAAAACTAAAGTTCTTTGGGCATCTTTTCTTAGATGGGGTAACTCCAGAGCTAGCTAAAGTGCAACCGTTGTGAGCTATATGCCCCTCAGTAAGTGCTCCACTGAGAGACTTAACTAAATGAAATGCATCATTTCAATGGTCACATGAATGCAAACAAAGTTTCAAGAAAATCAAACGTGCAATCGAGAACGCCACCGAAGTGGCCCACTTTGATCCAAAGCTAAATATTGTGGCTCATGCTAGCAGACATTTTTCACAGACTGAGCGTGCCTATTCACAACATGAAAAAGAAAGCTCAGCTGCGGGTTGGGCTTGTGACCATTGCCATGTTTTCCTGCATGGAAAACATTTGACTCTTGTTAGTGACCATCAAGCACTGCTTACGATCTTTGGCAATACTAAAGCCAAGATGCCGCCTCATATTGAGAGGCGGGGTTTACGATTGCAGGAATATGATTACACCATTGTGCACTGGCCGGGAAAGACCAAACCCTGCGGACTACTTTCCATGAGTGCCAGTACAGAGTCATGGTACTACTTCCAATGTGGCTGAGGCCTATGTCAATTGCATTGTAAAATCAAGCACACCTGCCGCTATATCATTAGATCAGATTATTGCTGCTACAAGCATGGACAGACATGATATTAGGCTATACACTCAAAAGAATAAGACAGAGGTTAAATTACTTAATTTATGCGGTTCTAGCGAGATCCGGGGTGAGTCAGGACTGACATGGCAGTCAGGCACAATTAAGTACCTAGGTCTAGAATTCTCGAACTGCCTTATTTCCACACTAGAGGCAAACAAACTATTACTTATTTTAAAAAATCGTACCTTTTGGAAGGATGGTCACACAAATTCTCATCATGGTGGGGGAGAGTAGAAAGGGTTAAGATAATGATATCGCCTTTCATAAACTACCATGTTGGAATGCTCCCTAGGATGCTCTCTGATAGTTTTTTAAAGAAGGTAGATAATAATATCAGTACATTTCTATGGCAAGGGAAAAACTATCCCACTTGATTAACGCTGGCCACACAGTCTCAAGGATCTATAAATTACTAGTACCCTCACCGGGTAAGCATCATTTGAGCAATGTACCAAAGTGGGAAACAGAACCGAACAACAAAACACTTACACTGGACTGGTCATGAATACATATGATGCCATTCAAACACCAAATCTCCCCAACTCTCTCACAAACAAAATTTATGATTATAAATAGGAGCTACTGGTCTGTGGCCCATCGATCACTACGTAGACATGTGTATCATAAAGTATACTGATCTGGAACTGTTAAGCCTATATGAGCTCTCAGACCTGTCTATGTATTCTGTAACTGCTAGTCCTGAGTGCCATTGATATTATGGCTAGCTCACCAATCAACAGTTGTAACCCTCGCCAGTTCGGTAAGCCAACTCATTCACCCGGCGGCACTGTATCACTTGTAATACTATCTCATCCACCTTTATCCGAGGTGGCATTTGATGAATTGCTGTACATTTACCCTTTTGTTCTGTGTCTTTTATTTATTTTGTGTTTGAAAAATCCAATGAAGCTATTGAAATCAGAGACATGATATTACTTAAAGACTCGGAAAATGCACGGCCACAGAGTTGTAGAACTTGGAAAAGCACAGGGATGAACACGCAGCAGGAATCTTCCCATTGGAGCAGTCTTGTCATAAGTCCTGGCTTGAAGAACAGCAGAGTTCCAGTATCCACTACATATGGGCGAAATTAGCGCGAAATCGAATTCGCAATCCGCAAAATCCGCGAATTCGTTAGAATTTGCGGATTTTTGTTTTTTTGTGTGTTCGCTGGGTTTTTTGCGTGTTCGCGGACCGCTTGCATGGCGAAGTTATCCATGCGGTCGTGTATGGGCACAGCACCCTCTGGTTCACCACTGTCACCCTCTGGTTCATCACTGCCACCCTCTGGTTCACCCCTGCCACCCTCTGGTTCACCACTGCCACCCTCTTGTTAACCACTGTCACCCTCTGGTTCAGCACTGCCACCCTCTGGTTCACCACTGCCACCCTCATCACCCCATACTGCCCCATTCGCAATCTCAGATCTTCCCATCTTCATCTTCTTGCCACTCCTTCTTTCAAACTTGCGAGGATGGGAGGTCGGAGTTTCTCACATCTTGCCCCCACACTCTGGAATTCCTTCCCCCTGTCTCTCAAATCTGCTAACTCTCTTATTCTCTTTCGTAAATCTCTCAAAACTTGGCTTTTCCCCCAATCCGGTTAATTTCTATCTGCTATCTCACTGATCTCCCAATCAGCGCCAGGAAACTCACGGTGTCAGTGCGCTCTAGAAATATCCCCCTAACATAACATAACATAACCCTCTGGTTCATCACAGCACCCTCTGGTTCACCCCTGCCATCCTCTGGATCAGCACTGTCACCCTCTGGTTCACCACTGCCGCCTTCTGGTTCACCACTGCCGCCCTCTGGTTCACGACTGCCACCCTCTGGTTCATCACAGCACCTCTGGTTTACCACTGCCACCCTCTGGTTAACCACTGTCCCCCTCTGGTTCAGCACTGCCACCCTCTGGTTCACCACTGCCACTCTCTGGTTCACCACTGCCACCCTCTGGTTCACCCATGCCACCCTTTGGTTCACCCCTGCCACCCTCTGGTTCAGCACTGCCACCCTCTGGTTCACCACTGCCACCCTCTGGTTCACCCCTGCCATCCTCTGGTTCAGCACTGTCACCCTCTGGTTCACCACTGCCGCCCTCTGGTTCATGACTGCCACCCTCTGGTTCATCACAACACCTCCGGTTCACCACTGCCACCTTCTGGTTAACCACTGTCACCCTCTGGTTCAGCACTGCCACCCTCTGGTTCACCACTGCCACTCTCTGGTTCACCACTGCCACCCTCTGGTTCACCCATGCCACCCTCGGATTCACCCCTGACATCCTCTGGTTCACCCCTGCCACCATCTGGTTCATCACTGCCACCCTCTGGTTCACCCCTGCCACCCTCTGGTTCACCCCTGCCACCCTCTGGTTCAGCACTGTCACCCTCTGGTTCACCACTGCCACCCTCTGGTTCACGACTGCCACCCTCTGGTTCATCACAGCACCTCTGGTTCACCACTGCCACCCTCTGGTTAACCACTGTCACCCTCTGGTTCAGCACTGCCACCCTCTGGTTCACCACTGCCACCCTCTGGTTCACCCCTGCCACCCTCTGGTTCACCACTGCCACCCTCTGGTTCATAACAGCACCCTCTGGTTCACCCCTGCCATCCTCTTGTTCAGCACTGCCACCCTCTGGTTCAGCACTGTCACCCTCTGGTTCACCCCTGCCACCCTCTGGTTCATCACTGTCACCCTCTGGTTCATCACTGCCACCCTCTGGTTCACCACTGCCACCCTCTACCGAGACCTTTTGTGACGCAGCGGCAGCACAAAAGATGCGCCATGGTGCTGGGTATTAACAACGTGACGATTCTGAGAGATGCGTCACGTTGTAAAGCCCTGCGCCATCAGGAGGCGTTCCGGCGCAGGGGAGGGCGTTCCTGCACAGGAACGCCTCCTAAAAGTGGCTGAGTGAAATCTACAAGACTTCACTCAGTCACTTTTAGGCCAATGCTGCGTCAAAACCCTGCGCCTGCTAGAAGCAGGCGCAAGGCTTGATGCAGCATTGGGGAGATAGGGCCCCCCCAGAGCATTGCTGGAGCTGAGTCGCAGCTCCAGCAATGCGCTGCTTTTACGGCACAGATGTGTGACTCATCTGTGCTGCTTTTGCCACATGGTGCGCCGCATTGTAAATGCGGCGCACCATGGGTGGCGGAGCTGCGGCGCACAATAACTGGCGCATCCCTGGGGATGCACCAGTTATTGTAAATCTGCCCCTATACATTTAGCCAACGAGGGAGCACTTACTGATTAGACAGTAGACAGTACTCCAGTTGAGTAGAGGTATTGCACAAAAAGGTGGCATCTTCGTGAACAAACTCGCAGGGCGGGATACATTCTGCCCCCTGTTAGACTCGTTTTTTGTGCCCTTCTGCCCTCTGTTACACTCGTTTTTCCCTTGTTTTTCTGCCCCCTGTTAGACTCGTTTTTGTGCCCTTCTGCCCTCTGTTAGACCCGTTTTTGTGCCTTTCTGCCCCGTTAGACTCGTTTTTTGTGCCCTTCTGTCCTCTGTTAGACTCGTTTTCCCTTGTTTTTCTGCCCTTCTATCCTCTGTTAGACAGTTTTTTTGTGCCCTTCTGCCCTCTGTTAGACTGCTTTTTGTGTCTTTCTGCCCTCTGCATCACCACATCATCACTCAACACTACCCCAGCATCACTCAGCACCACCACATTATCACTCAGCACCCCCACATTATCACTCAGCACCACCACAGCACCACTCAGCACCACCACAGCATCACTCAGCACCACCACAGCATCGCTCAGCACCACTCAGCACCACTCAGCACCACCACAGCATCACTCAGCACCACCACAGCACCATTCAGCACCACCACAGCACCACTCAGCGCCACCACAGCATCACTCAGCGCACCACAGCATCACTCAGTGCCACCACATTATCACTCACCACCACCACAGCACCACTCAGCACCACCAAAGCATCACTCAGCACCACCACAGCATCACTCAGCACCACTCCAGCACCAATCAGCACCACCAGAGCACCACTCAGCGCCACCACAGCATCACTCAGCACCAGCACAGCATCACTCAGCACCACCACATTATCACTCAGCACCACCACAGCACCACTCAGCACCACCACAGCATCACTCAGCACCACCACAGCATCACTCAGCACCACCACAGCACCACTCAGCACCACCCCAGCATCACTCAGCACCATCCCAGTATCACTCAGCACCACCACAGCACCACTCAGCATCACCACAGCACAACTCAGCACCACCACAGCACCACTCAGCGCCACCCCAGCATCAATCTGCACAACCATTCAACAACAACTGGTTCAAATATGTTCTCTCAATGTTTCAAACTTTATTACAAATGTCACAAAAAGATGTTAATATTTCACTTCTGTTCTTGGATTTTTGTCACAATAAAATACACTGAACATAATCTTCACAAAAGTTATTTACAAAAGTTTAAGCTATTGCCATTATAAATTAAAGTCACTTTTATTTAAGTATTAATTATTTTAAAAAATTAAAAGACATTGTAATTTGTAATATCAATACAGCTAAGTCACGTAAATACAAAACATGTTGCATTACAAATGCTATAGGTGTCACATTTGCGAAAGTTATAACTATTGGCATTGTAAATGACAAAGCTATTAATTTAGCTATTTTCTAAACCAACACATAAATAAAAAAAATTGTCATTTACAAGACCAATAGCTAAAGCTTTCCTAATGCGAGACCTATTGCATTGCAAATGCTTGTTTTTATATCTGTCAGTGCTTCCTGTTGAGGTTTAATTTTCGTGACAGGCCCCTCGTTGCCTACTTGTAACTATTCTCTGACCCTGCTTCAAGGGTCAGAGCAGGGTCAGAGAATAGTTGCAAGTAGGCAACGAGGCACCAGGAAGCACTTACAGGCTTACAGCAGCAGGTGCCCAAGTTGAAGTTAATTTCTTTGTAACCCTTTTGTCAGTGGCGGTTCTTTTATATGGGTGGAGGGGCTACGCCCTCGTCCTTTTTCTGCCCCCTAGTTGTGCTTTTTACTTTACAAATGACTAAATATATTCCTGCAAGTAACCTGCTTCAGCGCTGTGAGCTCCTCAGCCGGCAAATCTAGGATTGGTGGCGCATGCTCAGAGTGCATGATTTGTGCCTGCCAGGTTTATGGCAAGCACAAATCATGCACTCTGAGCATGCGCCACCAATCCTAGATTTGCCGTCTGAGGAGCTCACAGCCCTGAGACGTGTAACGTTAGCACCTCGGCAAAGACATTGAAGTCCTTGCCGATAGAGTTAGCCCTGGGCGCTATCTGCTTCAGCTCTGCAGAGGCCAGGGCTACATGTCAATCATAGTTCATGAAGCCTCCCTGTAATGTTAACCCCTCCCTTCCCTGCCCTGTGACCAATGAAACAAGAATGGGTTAAAGTGGAAAGAAAGAAGCTGCGTCATGATTCCTTGCACCTCCGGTGAGTGAAAATAATTAAAATGTACATATTTATAAAGTGTTCAAAATGAGCGAGCTTTAAAAGTTATTAGTAGTGCTGAACTGTGTTTGTGCCCTCGTGTCAGGTATTTAAGAGGCCGTAAACTGTTGCTAGCATTTAGTTGCCAAATTGAAACCACGTGTGAAATCCTTTTTGAAAGGCGCATGTTGTTACTTGTTAGTAATTAATAAGTTGTCATCCGAGGCCAACATTGGGTGCTGACGGCTGTGGTTCAGGGCAGAGTCAACAGATCTCATGACCATAGAGAGCTGGGAAAGGCAGGAGGCGGACCGGAGACTTTGTTGGGGTGGGTGAACTCTGTAGGCTGGGTATGCATGCTCGAAACCTCCATTATTATCTTTTTATTCCTAGTTGGATTTGTAAGGGGCTTGGGTGAAGTCACTGTGCATATGGGCTCTTGGGATTTTTGTAAGGCACGGCAGGGTCTTTAAGTGGCTACAGCAGGGAGTATGACACCGGGGGTCACACTGCTCGGTGATTTGTAGTGGTTGGAAGATCATTGTCATACCTGGTGTCACACTGAGAGAGAAGCAAGCCAGCAATGCAGTAGACTAAATGAGTGCTGGCTGTGTAAATAGTGCTGATGTGTGTAATGGTTTGAGAGTGTGTTTTGGTGTGTAAGTCCACCTATCTCAGTGTGTATGGCTGCTGATGTGTTGTTTAACTGTAAAAAGGGCCTAAGTGAAGCGTTATTAAACACTTTCATATTGCAATTATGAAGGTACATTCCTTCTGCTTCAAAGTAGGTCATGTAACTGGTGCTCACAGAGAGCACTCCAATATTTTTGATTCAAGTTCGAAAATAGTTGTTTATCTTACTCTTGTACATAAAGTACGGTGTGAGTTAATCATTGATGTGCTGTCAATTACAGGCAATAGTTTAAAGACAAATTCATATATCTTAATTGTGGGACATTCATCAAGTGTAAATTGAATCAACCAACACCATATGTGAGCTCCCCAGAGCTTGCATGAAAAAAGACCGCCATGTCTAGACTGCGTCAGACAGCTGTCTGATGTTCCAGATCAATACCATATGCCAGCGTCACCCAGTATTAACTCAAAACCACTACATCCAGAGGCACAAGAGACCCTTGTACTACACCTACCAGTGCACGCCTTTGTATTACACCTGCCAGTGCACACCCTTTCATTACACTCACCAGTGCATACATTTGCATTCACCCACCCAGTGCACGTCCTTGCATTGCACTCACCTGTGCACCCCCTTGTATTACACCCACTAGTGTATGCCTTGTATGACACCCACCAGTGCATGCCCTTATATTACACCCACAAGTGCACGCCCTTGTATCACACCCACCAGTGCATACCATTGTATTACACCCTCCATTGGACACCCTGGTGTTACAACCACCAGTGCACACCCTTGTATTACAACTAGGGCTCCCGGTTTTATGGTATTTATTTTTTTACCATTTCCGTCTGTATTTATCCATATTTATTTTTATGTCGTTTTATCTGTATATATCTGTATTTATTTTTGTCGCATGCAAAAAAAGACATTCCAGCTAGTATTTTTCCACATTTATTTAAATAGATAGTGCACATGGTTGTTACGGGTTTAGCTATCTGCTTTAATTTAATTATTAAATTAAAACAGTGTTTTAAATGGATTTTTTCAAATAAAGCACTGCTCTCGTTTTAGACGCCTTGAATACCGCCATGCACAGGCATCTTTTAAAAAAAAAAATCCTCCTGACAACAATCCTGATGCCTGTCTGGTTATGCCTACGGTGGCAAGCGCTGCATCTCCTGTGCTGCGGAATGTAGAGTTAATTGTACATTCAAGGCTGTGGCTCCAGACGCCAAATCACGCAGGATCGTAGCCATAGCTGCCAAGGTCCTGGTTTGTTTATGGGTGATAATTACAGGTTTACTGTGGACATTCAAAGTATTATGTCTGACACTTTGAGTGACACTTTTTTACCAGGATAACAAGGTTTGAATGTCAGAAATTACCTATTTTCCCCAAAAATATTAGTGTTCTTTTAAATTCTGGGGAGAATTGAAAGACAAACAATTACAAAAAGGTTTGCACTTTCAATTTCAAGATTATCTGGATTATTCTGGCCACTTCATCTCCCTTACTCTTTAAAAACTGTATTCTTCACTTAAAGTCTACCGAACACATGTGGTGTCTTATTGTCCTGTAAAGCGATATGAGCCTGTTGTTTGGGGCACTCTTGTGGAGCGTGTTCCCTGCCTCTCCTCACGCTTTCTTGATTCAGGAGTATCAAATTAATGCTGGGGAAGGCAACATAGAGTTTGCCCAGCACACGAGGTTGCCAACAAATGAATTTAGTGCAAGCAAAGGGGAGTCGCTGGTCCAGTGCCATCCAGTGGTCAGAGAGTTTGCCGGATTCATCCCAGGCGTAAAAAAAAATACTTCAGCCTGCCACTTGCATGAGGCAGAAGAAAGGGCTTTACCGTGAGAGTTTATATTAGCTCAGTTTAGACCTGCCAAGTTGACAAAGTACAGTCCTTGCAGGGATGTGCATATTTCACTAATATGCGTTAGTTAGAGACTAACTACTGTAATACCACACAGTGTAGCTGTGCCCACAATTCTTCCTCGCACAGTGCAAAAAAATAAAACCTATTTCACTTGAAAAAGGGATTTCTCTTTCTCAGGAATGTTTTGTTTCTTCCTGCAGCACCAAGTCACGGAGGAAAATTTAAATTTAAGGTCTGAATGTATATGAAAACGAATGCGGCCTAATTTTCCTAATGTGTTTATACAGCCGGTCTTTCTGACCTTTTTGGGTTACACATTTCTGCTGGTCTTACATTAGTGCCAAGTACTCGCGCTACGAACCACCTCCCCGCCTCCCCAAATTTGTACAGCTGTAGTGGTGCAAATAGCGAAATACAAGTCCACCCCCACCCTTACCTGTGACCTAAAACTGAATGGGGTGCCTGCACAGTGCTCACTAGATAGCCAGCGCTCCAGAGATGTCGAAGGAACAGCTGATTGCTGGGCAGGCAGCAAGTCCGAGGGTTGAAAGCAAGTGACATCAGTCGTTTGGCAAATGAATTTCCTCAAGCAGGGTGAGCCAATCGGGGTCGTAGCGTCATCAGGGCTACGGTGGGCAGGTCAGAGGTCGATGCAAGACAATCCATGGAAGGAATTTCCCGCGCCTACGAGAGATTAATGGCCCATCAGGTGTTAATGTGACCAGGCAAACACCGCAATCAGGAAGAGGGTGTGGCAGGCAACCCTGGGCTGGAGCACAGATTGTCGAACAACTCTCTGAATCAGAGAATCCAATTTAGTTGTATTTTTCCGCTTCTATTTATAAATACAGACGGAAAAAAAATATTTTTCCGTCTGTATTTATATGTAAAAATCCGTTTAAACAGAAGACCGGGAGCCTTAATTACAACTAACAATGCAAGCCCAAACAACCAAAACATATGCAATGACAAATAAACTAGAGGACAGCACGGACATGAAAAACACATTAAGAAATATTTATGGTAATACGTAGCATCTGTTGTGCACTTAAGGTTTAAAGCATACTGATTCTTTCTTATATTTTAACAAGCTCACTTAGTGAACTTAGCATGCCCCTAAGTTAACACTGATGTCAAAAATACTGATTGACTTGCAAACCATGAATGTTAAAATTGTCGAGGGAACGCATTTCAGCAATTTTGTTCCTCTCTTATTTTACATGCTTTACTTAATCTTGCATTCCCCATGAGTTAGCTATTTTATAATGTTGTTGTTTATCTGTATTTTTTTCTCTGCACAATTTGAAGCTTGAGCCATGCCAGGTAATTATGAGGGGCTTTGATTGAGCGCTCAGGCGCTAAGGCTGAAGCCAGACAAAGTGCCTGTCAGTGGGTTGGCCTCTCTGCAGAGCACGCAGAATAATGTCTGTGTATTCCATTTTCAGCTAAAATTCTGTGGATAGGTGTCTGAAGGGGGTACACTGATGTCAAAATATATGCAAGGCAAAAGTAAGAGAAATGAAAGTGCTTACATTTGAGGGAGTGCAGTGCATGTTGGGCGGTGAAGTGACAGAGACGCGAGGAAGGACATCCGGGGAAGAATGAAAAGAGGAAGCTGAAGAGGAAAGAGAGGGGGTTGAAGATGTGCAGATGGACAAGATATGCAGAGAAAAAGAGAATACATTTCTAACATAAAGCACACATACTTGAAGGCCAAAACTCCTTCCACAGGCCTCAAAGCTATTTATTTCACAGACTCACTATTTCAGAATTTAAACATTTCCAATGTTAATTATTTATAAGAAATCATTGTTGTCACTCATTTATCTTAAAGAGCTAGCACCCAGTGACAAAGCCAATCAAATGGACAGGTTTTTGGTGTATGTCAGTTGCTGTGCCATTTATCTGGATTAAATTACATCTCAGAGAGAAACCAAAATACCGGTCTTATGGCTCATATGGGAATCGCAGAAATGTATTTGGCATGTTCCTTCTTCTGCTCCTTTTTCTCCAAAGTTTATATTATTCCTGTTCCTTTTTGGTCTTTTATCCCTCTAATATTTTTCTCCACTAATTCCTCCATCAGTTATTTTCCCCTTTTCTCTCGTGCTGGTTTTCTTTCCCTTTCTCTCGCTCCAGTCTCTTTTCCATTTCTCTGTTTTTTTGGCCTTCTTTCTTCACTTTTCCCTTGTCTCTACTCTGCTCTATTTTCTTTATCCATCTTTCTTTTCTCTACCTGCGTTTCTCTTGTCTTCATATACCCTTCTCCCCTCCTGTTTTTGTTCCTTACACCTTAGACTTCCATTTCCCTTTCTTTTCTTCCTGTAGATAGCTTTCTCCATCTCCTGTGTCTCTCTATCCTTCTTTTCAATAACCCCATCGCTTGCCCCCTCCTTCTTTTCCTTCCTGCCTGAAGACAGTATTGTTACTGAATTAGATAGCTAAGAAAATGTCCCACCTTTTCAGATTGGGGCAGTTTTTAACTTAAGACAAGCAGTGTAGTGTAGGTGTTTTGCAAGGTATAGTGGACTTCATGCATTGTTGCTTGCTGCAGGCATTGTTTGATACCAGAGAAATCAACAGTAAAAAATGTGTCACCTGACTCTAAAGCAGGCCCACAAAAAGCAGAAAAGATGGTCCACACACTGACCTGAAATATCAAATCTTCTGGCACTGCCTGATTACCATACACTGTATAGACCTGCTACTGCCCTGGACTGTGGTAATGAGAGAGAAGGTACTGAGCTCCATGGATGGCATTTATATTTCCAATTCCGTAGGTGGGGTACTGCCACCTCCCCTCTCCACTCAGTGTAGTTGGAATTCCACAACAAGAGCCTGACACATGGAAGGCTCCATGGATGCACAGCTCTTCGGCCCTTAATTGTAAATCTTTGGGCGTATTTCCTTGTCTTCACTAGCAGCACCCCTGATGAGGCGGCAAGAGGTGCACAAACAGCTCCCTGACACCGGCAGATGGACCGTCTTCTCTTGCACCTTAATGTGTGTGCTTCTTGCACTCCACTCACAGGATTTCATGTGCATTTCAGGACTGTCAGGCATGCACGTGGCTGGTCCGGAATGGTAAAGAAAGGAATAGTTGGACAAAGATCAACCGGCCTGGCCCACCAACCCAGAGGGTGGCACCTCTCTCCCTCACCTACAGCTTGCACAAATAGCCTCCAGCCACCAACTTGGACCAGCTGCCACATCGCTGACACAAATTCATAATTTGCCACGAGGAGGGGTATGTGGTAACCTTGGAAACTGGTGTGGTGGACTGCTTAGTGGAGGTAGTACCGGGCCAACTTCACCTTCACTCGGTCCATAATATCTCCACACACTTGTTTGGGATGTGCTGCTAAGTGCAAGTCAGCTTACTATATACACCAAGAAAGAGGTGCCGACTCAAGTTTGCAGCTTCAATACGAGTACCATGGTTGAGTAATTAGAGAGGTAGTAAGCCATGTTAGTAGAAAAAGCACTACGCATACCTTGCTGGGTCTATAAGAGACAGGCGTGTTGTGCATTTTCTTGAGCAGGCGTGCTTTCCGTACCACTATTTCCTTCAGGATATGCAGTTCGCACTTTGGGCACCACTAATGACAGGTGGGCGGAGTGGGGTATCAGTGGCATCAGCAGAGGGGGAGCTGCAGATAAGATGTGTGTGCAGAGTCCACTGGGCTGCACTGGCCTCGGCTCTCGTGTGAGCCTTGATGACTTCATCAACCAATACAGTAAAGAGGCAGAGATGTGTTACAGGTAGAAAAAATTTAAAGGTCCTGGTTCCATTGGTTGTATGTGCTTGGCTTGGTTGTCGTTTTGCAGGCAGACCTGTTAGAGTATTGGGCACATTTTTGATATGTTTCTAATATTTTCTTCACACTTGTGCTTTAAAATGCTAAGTTTAGATCCTGTTTTTGCAACAATTTGCTGTAAATATGTGGTGTAAAAACCACCATTTGAATACATTTTCTGAAAAATGTTCTTGCGGGGGGAGAACCCCCCGCACCCTCCTTTTTCAGTTTGGGCTCGCTCGCTGCGCTCGCTCGCACGTTGTACTAGGGTACGATTATCCGCCCACCACTTTCAAAATTCACCAGCCGCCACTGCCTTTTGTAAAAGGTTACAAAAAATTAGCTTCAACTTTTGCACCTGCTGCTGTAACCCTGTAAGTGCTTGGCTACAAATTCGTCCCCGCTGATTCGCGGATTTTACCGCGATTTCGCGAGATTCGTGGAGAATCCGCAAATTCCGCGAGCAGACGAATTTTCAGCCCATGCTTAGTATCCACCAACAGAAGAGTCTTCGGACAGTTTTCAGAAGACAGGCAGTCTGATCTAGAATATGTTGTTGGGACAAATCCGAGGACCCATCCTCAGGGAGACCTTAAGTGACCCTAAAAAGGTTGAAGGTCCATTTTTCTGGTGATCGACCTATCAGAGGGGGTTTAGGATACGACTCAGCTGTCACTGCCAGTCAGATGCTCCCAGGGGCATCATGCTACTAATACTGGAATCAGTGTATTTGCATGATTCTTACATGTTGGATACCAAACATGACCAGGTTCGGGGCAGCCGTTATGTAGTTAGACATATCGACTTGCCAGTGTCCGCTACATACCTTATAATGGCTGTTCCACACTTACAATGCCCAGAAAATTGAGTCTGGGGTTTGTAGGGGTACCTCTGCGCGTGCAGGGGTATCCACACAAGTAGAACCATGCACCCTGCCCTTGGACTTAAGGGCCTACCTTAGGGGTGACTTATAGGTTAAAAGTGCAGTGACGGGATATAAGGGAAACCTTAGATCCAAAGGGAAAGGTGCAAGCACCATTTCATGCCGACTGAAATAGCAGCTCTGCAGACACAGTTTGCATGAGCTCCTATGGGTGGCACAATACATGCTGCAGCCCATAGGAGACCCCTGGTGTACCAATGCCCTGGGTACCACAGTACCATACACTAGGACTTATGATGGTACCCCAGTATGTCAATTGTGCATTGTAGAAAGTACTTACCAGAAACATTAGAGGCAAGAGCACTGCCACTGGGGTCCTGGTTAGCATGTTCTCAGTGAACTACAGTGAAAACACACTGACACCAGGCAAAAAGGTGGGGGCATCTATCCCAGAAAGATCCTACTTTCCTACACAGCCCCCCTCCCAAAACAAAAGAAGATACAACTAACCTTGCCCAGTTGAGTCTTCATTTTCTAAGTAGAAATATCTGGAAAGTCCATCTGTGTTGGCATGGTTACTCCCAGGTCTATGTTCCACTGTATAGTCCATCCCCTGTAGGTAAATTGACCACCTCAAAAATTGGAATTTTCACCCTTCATCTGTTTTTGCCATCAGAGGGGCTTATGGTCTATCTGAGCAATGAAGTGAGTGCCAAAGATATATAGCTTTACTTCTTCAAGGCACTGCTAAGGATTCCCTCTCTATAGCTGACCACAATTTCTCTCTCTTGGGGTCAACCTTCTGCTGATAAAAGCTACTAGTTGATCCTGGCCCTTTTAATAAGTTGTAACAACACTGCTCCTATTCTTAACTCAGAGGCATCTGTCTAGACAATAAATTGCTTGGACTAGTCAGGACTCTGCATTATGGGAGCTGAGCACATGGCCTTCTTCAGGACATCAAAGGCCTCTTGATACCTAAAAGTCCAATTCACCTTCTAAGCATATTTTTAGAGGTAAGGTCAGTAAGGTGAGTCACAATTTTCCCATATCCCTTAACAAATCTCCTGCAATACCCAGGCAAGCCCATAAAAGCTCTGACTCGAGTCTGGGTAGGGGGAGCAACGCAATCCACAATGGTTTGGATTTTGCTCTTCAGTGGCTGAACTTGACCTCCATCTACCAGGTGGCCCTAGTACACAAACTTACTCTGTTCTATTTGGCCCTTACTGGCCTTGATAATGAGGCCTGCCTGTTGCAGGGCCTCAAATTGATTCCTGAATTGAACCTGGTGATTCTGCCAGGTTTAGCTAAAGGCAGCTTTAACATCAAGACATGCTGCACTAAAATCCTCCTGACCTGGCAGAACTTGATTCACCAACCTCTGAAATGTGGCAGGTGCATTCTTTAAACCAAAGGGCGTTAAAGTGAAATGGAAGTGCCCTCCAGGGGTTGATATTGCTGTCTTAGGCTTTGCAAAAGGAGCAGATGATGGTCGGAATGCTGAACAATGCAAACATTTTGTACATCAATTGTTCTTTTTGCATTTGTCACCCTGAGTGGGATGGGTGTGCCCAGAAGTGGGTCCCATGCTCTCCATGCACTGGAGTCAAGCTATCTTGGCTGATGAGGGCTGAAACCCAAAACTGGTCCTAGGATGCTTGTTTCCAGTCCAGGGAGGACCTGGCCTGACAGTTCGGGCTGGACTGTTCCCATTGGGCGCAGGGTCAAGGCTGATTTGCATATGGCTGGGTCCAAACTGGAATGGCATTGGGAGCAAACAAACAGTGGATTTAAGCCCAGATATCTGTACCTGGGTGATTGCATGACATTGTTCTGAATTCTGTCCATCAGTTGTTCTTATTGTCTTAGGCTTTGCCGTATCTGTGAGCCTGATTTGCCAATAGTCTGCAGTGAGGTCAATGGTGCTGAGATACTTGGCGGAAGCCAGAATATCTATCAACTCAACTGCCCTGGGGATAGGATGGGCATCAGTCTTAGGGCCAGATGTACGACTCTTTATCAGTCGCAAATGGAAAATCAGGCGGCTTGCAACTGCTAAAAAGGGTTGTGGTTTGTACAAACCCTATCTTGCAAGTCAGAAACCTATTACCGACTCGCAAAATAGGGTTAGCGAGTCGCTAATAGGAAGGGGTGTGTCAAGGGCATCCATTCCTGATAGCGAGTCGCACTAGTATGTACGATTGTTTTACGTCCGCAAATGCAGTCGCAAAACAATCCCAGTTACCACCTACTTCATGTAGGTGGTAAGCCAGTCGCAAATGGGAAGAGGTGCCCAAGGGGAACCCTTAACCTTTGTGTTGGGCAGCGAAAATAATTTTTTAAGAGCTGACAGTGGTCCCCCGGACTCCTTCATTTCCTTCCTTTTAGCTGGGATGCAGGCTGCATCCTTGGTGACTCAGAGGACGCACGGCCACAGAGTTGCAGAACTTGAAAAAGCACAGGGGCAAAGATGCAGCAGGAATCTTCCCACTGGAGCAGTCGTGTCATAAGTCCTGGCTTTACTTTAAGAACAGCAGAGTTCCAGAGTCCACCAACAGAAGAGTCTATGGACAGTCTTCAAAAAACAGGCAGTTGGATCTAGATGTTGTTGTCTGGACAAATCTAAGGACCCCCCCCTCCCCTTGTAGGGGAGCCGATAAGTAACCATAAAAGGGGGGGAACCTCTTACCTGTTGATCCACCTTCCACAGGGGGTCAAGGATGCTACTCAGCGGTCCTAGCCAGTCAGAGGCTCTCAGGGGCCAAGATTCAACAAGGCAGAATCAAGTGACCACCTGGAGGAGCTCTGGGCACCTTTCTAGGGAGGACCTGGACAGGGGGGGGGATGGACAATTCCCTGTCCTTTGTGTGGTTTCTCGCCAGAGCGCCATCCAAGGGCTCCTGAACTTTGCAAAATGGGGTCATGCATGGAAGGCCCTTCAGTGCAGTCTTGTGGGGCTGGGAAGCGCTCCCTTCCTACCTAATTCTAAAGGAGAGGTGGACATTCCACCAAGAGGGCACAGTTGGCATTGCCAAGGAGGCAGATTGCCCTTTATGCCCAGCCTGCGTGGTCATCCTTGGGGAGGGAGTTTCCTGAGTGTCTGGCCTGCTCCTCTCGCTTGATGATCTTAGTCAGGGGGACTACCATGTTCAGGAGTTTGTTCCGACGTGCTCACCATGACCTGTCTATTCTGTTTGTTGGATCTTTCATTTACTTTGAGAAGAAAGTACATAATTTTGGGTCGATCTCTGAGGTTGCTGTCACCCTATTGCCAAGGTACTGTCTAGGACATTCCACCCGTAGGCGCACTCTATCGTGTTTACTGAGGGGTTGGCGGCTTTTACTCGCCACGTAGTCCGACACTTTCTTCTCTGGGATCCACTCTGCAGAGCATGGATGGTAAATTCCCTCGGGTCAAACATGTCGCTATGGGTAGAGTCCCCCTCTAGTGATTCTGAACCGGTGGAATGCGGGTGCCAGAATCTGCGTGAGTCTTGGGCCTCATCAGAGGAGGCTTCGTCGTCCTCAATGTCACCCTCCCCCAACTCGGGGGACCCCTCCTCGGGGTCAAGATCCGTTGTGAGGTCATCACTCATTATCCTGGGAGTGTCCTCCTCCCGGTAGGTTGCGTCCTTTAAACGTGTGGGCACTCTTATTGAAGACTTGAGTCAAACGGCTGAAACCTTACAGGTGCTTCAAGTCACGTTTGCCGGTCTTGGTGTGTAGACCGAGGTCACCCCACTAGGCCCAGCCCCTTGTCTCCCAGTATACCAATGCCCTTGTAAACGTGGGATGACAGTGTTGCAACACTTTCCAGCAAAGGGGCAAGCACCTGGGATGTTGCCTGGGAAGGAAACTTGTCCACCTCTGCAAAAATGCATAGCTGGGGGGGAGAGGGGTTGGAACCTCCTCAGAAGTGCAAGAGGGTGAATAGTCATGTTCTCTTTGTGACTACATATTTATTTTAAAGGGTGAGAGTACCAAGTGGCCTAGTACACTTTGAAAAACCACTTTAGGTAGACGTTTACTAATGCTCAGCCGCACATGAAGTCTGCCACCCGTCAGGGAATGTCAGTGAGCTAAGCCCTAAAAGCTTACTGCTTCCGCAGTGTCAGGCGAGGGTTGGGGAGAGGAGGCACACAGCGGGCGGCTTCAAATCCTCTCTTCAGCGCAATGCTGCATAAGGAGCGCTGACAAGCCGCTCTGCAGCGCGAAGAGTCCGTTGGGAGGTGCGAAAGAGTGGCACCTAGCGCACCCGCGCGGGATACAATAAGAAACGCTAGGGCGGTTTGCGTGCTGCGCGGTAAGCCTGAGGTAATTAGGCAAGGGAAAAGCAATCGCTATAATAGAGCACTCAAGGCAATGAAGCAAGCATGTTCCACTCTCCTGCCAACGGTGTCAGGAAGGAAAAATAAGGCAACCTAACTAACGGCGTAGCAGTGAAGAAAGAGGAAGGACTACGTTTCATTTGGGTTTTATTGACTGTCGGACTTTGAATGGATTGGACTACTGGTTACTATGGTTACTCCCTAAGGTTCATGGGAGATGAAGTTTGTGTTTTATTTGACCTTTGAACCTGCTATGTTAATAAAGGTGAAGAAAGATATGCAGAATCCTCGCCTCTGGTCCTGACATGGAATTGGGGTTGTTTTGGTCCGTCAAAGACACAGTGAGCGGGTGTTTTGCAAGGTATGGGAGGCTTTGTGTGTTTGTTCGTGCTGCAGGCAATGTTTGTGGTCAGGTGAGCAGTCCCCATTAGGGTAAAAGAGCTTCAACCCCCCAGGGAAGCTGTTTTAGCCAGGGATGCTGTAGCTTCCAAAGTCAATGGCTCTGACCCTTATGCCACATCCTCTCCCATCAGTTAAGAGAGTGACACCTCAACTCAATGGACTGACTGGCCTACTTACTGCGAAGGATGGGCCCGCAGCCACACCGCCCATGAGGAAATGCCCTGCTTGAGGCAACAGCAGAACAATCTTAATCCTCCCACCACTCCAATACACCCATAACGGGAAACGCCGGTTCTTGACAAACAGCAAGAGGCAGGGGATGGAAATTAGCTCCTGTAAAAGCTTTGATGGACATGAGCTCCTGTAAAAGCTTTGATGGATATGAGCGCCTGTAAAAGCTTTGATGGTCATGAGCTCCTCTAAAAGCTTTGATGGATATGAGCGCCTGTAAAAGCTTTGATGGTCATGAGCTCCTCTAAAAGCTTTGATGGACATGAGCTCCTGTAAAAGCTTTGATGGACATGAGCTCCTGTAAAAGCTTTGATGGACATGAGTGCCTGTAAAAGCTTTGAAGGACATGAGCTCCTGCAAAAGCTTTGATGGACATTAGCTCCTGCAAAAGCTTTGAAGGACATGAGCGCCTGTAAAAGCTTTAATGGACATGAGCGCCTGTAAAAGCTTTGATGGACATGAGCGCCTGTAAAAGCTTTGATGGACATGAGCTCCTGTAAAAGCTTTGATGGACATGAGCTCCTGTAAAGCTTTGATGGACATGAGCTCCTGTAAAAGCTTTGATGGACATGAGCTCCTCTAAAAGCTTTGATGGTCATGAGCACCTGTAAAAGCTTTGATGGACATGAGCTCCTCTAAAGCTTTGATGGACATGAGCTCCTCTAAAAGCTTTGATGGTCATGAGCACCTGTAAAAGCTTCAATGGACATGAGCTCCTATAAAAGCTTTGATGGACATGAACACCTGTAAAAGCTTTGATGGACATGAGCTCCTCTAAAAGCTTTGATAGATATGAGTGCCTGTAAAAGCTTTGATGGACATGAGCGCCTGTAAAAGCTTTGATGGACATGAGCTCCTCTAAAAGCTTTGATGGACATGAGCGGCTGTAAAAGCTTTGATGGACATGAGCTCCTGTAAAAGCTTTGATGGACATGAGCTCCTGTAAAAGCTTTGATGGTCATGAGCACCAGGTAAAAGCTTTGATGGACATGAGCGGCTGTAAAAGCTTTGATGGACATGAGCACCTGTAAAAGCTTTGAAGGACATGAGCACCTGTAAAAGCTTTGATGGACATGAGCGGCTGTAAAAGCTTTGATGGACATGAGCTCCTGTAAAAGCTTTGATGGACATGAGCTCCTGTAAAGCTTTGATGGACATGAGCTCCTGTAAAAGCTTTGATGGACATGAGCTCCTCTAAAAGCTTTGATGGTCATGAGCACCTGTAAAAGCTTTGATGGACATGAGCGGCTGTAAAAGCTTTGATGGACATGAGCTCCTGTAAAAGCTTTGATGGACATGAGCTCCTCTAAAGCTTTGATGGACATGAGCTCCTGTAAAAGCTTTGATGCACATGAGCTTCTGTAAAAGCTTTGATGGACATGAGCTCCTCTAAAGCTTTGATGGACATGAGCTCCTGTAAAAGCTTTTATGCACATGAGCTTCTGTAAAAGCTTTGATGGACATGAGCTCCTCTAAAGCTTTGATGGACATGAGCTCCTGTAAAAGCTTTGATGGACATGAGCTCCTGTAAAAGCTTTGATGCACATGAGCTCCTCTAAAGCTTTGATGGACATGAGCGTCTGTAAAGCTTTGATGGAAATTAGCTCCTCTAAAAGCTTTGATGGACATGAGCGGCTGTAAAAGCTTTGATGGACATGAGCTCCTGTAAAAGCTTTGATGGACATGAGCTCCTGTAAAGCTTTGATGGACATGAGCTCCTGTAAAAGCTTTGATGGACATGAGCTCCTCTAAAAGCTTTGATGGTCATGAGCACCTGTAAAAGCTTTGATGGACATGAGCTCCTCTAAAAGCTTTGATGGTCATGAGCACCTGTAAAAGCTTTGATGGACATGAGCTCCTCTAAAAGCTTTGATAGATATGAGCGCCTGTAAAAGCTTTGATGGACATGAGCGCCTGTAAAAGCTTTGATGGACATGAGCTCCTCTAAAAGCTTTGATGGACATGAGCGGCTGTAAAAGCTTTGATGGACATGAGCTCCTGTAAAAGCTTTGATGGTCATGAGCACCTGTAAAAGCTTTGATGGACATGAGCGGCTGTAAAAGCTTTGATGGACATGAGCACCTGTAAAAGCTTTGAAGGACATGAGCACCTGTAAAAGCTTTGATGGACATGAGCGGCTGTAAAAGCTTTGATGGACATGAGCTCCTGTAAAAGCTTTGATGGACATGAGCTCCTGTAAAGCTTTGATGGACATGAGCTCCTGTAAAAGCTTTGATGGACATGAGCTCCTCTAAAAGCTTTGATGGTCATGAGCACCTGTAAAAGCTTTGATGGACATGAGCGGCTGTAAAAGCTTTGATGGACATGAGCTCCTGTAAAAGCTTTGATGGACATGAGCTCCTCTAAAGCTTTGATGGACATGAGCTCCTGTAAAAGCTTTGATGCACATGAGCTTCTGTAAAAGCTTTGATGGACATGAGCTCCTCTAAAGCTTTGATGGACACGAGCTCCTGTAAAAGCTTTGATGCATATGAGCTCCTCTAAAAGCTTTGATGGTCATGAGCACCTGTAAAAGCTTTGATGGACATGAGCGGCTGTAAAAGCTTTGATGGACATGAGCTCCTGTAAAAGCTTTGATGGACATGAGCTCCTGTAAAAGCTTCAATGGACATGAGCTCCTGTAAAAGCTTTGATGGTCATGAGCACCTGTAAAAGCTTTGATGGACATGAGCTCCTGTAAAAGCTTTGATGGACATGAGCTCCTGTAAAAGCTTTGATGGACATGAGCTCCTCTAAAAGCTTTGATGGACATGAGCGCCTGTAAAAGCTTTGATGGACATGAGCTCCTGTAAAAGCTTCAATGGACATGAGCTCCTGTAAAAGCTTTGATGAACATGAGCTCCTGTAAAAGCTTTGATGGTCATGAGCTCCTGAAAAAGCTTTGATGGACATGAGCTCCTCTAAAAGCTTTGATGGTCATGAGCACCTGTAAAAGCTTTGATGGACATGAGCTCCTGTAAAAGCTTTGATGGACTTGAGCTCCTCTAAAAGCTTTGATGGACATGAGCTCCTCTAAAAGCTTTGATGGACATGAGCGCCTGTGAAAGCTTTGATGGACATGAGCACCTGTAAAAGATTTGATGGTCATGAGCTCCTCTAAAAGCTTTGATGGACATGAGCTCCTGTAAAAGCTTTGATGGACATGAGCTCCTCTAAAAGCTTTGATGGACATGAGCTCCTGTAAAAGCTTTGATGGACATGAGCTCCTGTAAAAGCTTTGATGGACATGAGCTCCTCTAAAAGCTTTGATGGTCATGAGCACCTGTAAAAGCTTTGATGGACATGAGCTCCTGTAAAAGCTTTGATGGACATGAGCTCCTCTAAAAGCTTTGATGGACATGAGCTCCTCTAAAAGCTTTGATGGACATGAGCGCCTGTGAAAGCTTTGATGGACATGAGCACCTGTAAAAGATTTGATGGACATGAGCTCCTGTAAAAGCTTTGATGGACATGAGCTCCTCTAAAAGCTTTGATGGTCATGAGCTCCTGTAAAAGCTTTGATGGACATGAGCTCCTCTAAAAGCTTTGATAGATATGAGCGCCTGTAAAAGCTTTGATGGACATGAGCGCCTGTAAAAGCTTTGATGGACATGAGCTCCTCTAAAAGCTTTGATGGTCATGAGCTCCTGTAAAAGCTTTGATGGACATGAGCTCCTGTAAAAGCTTTGATGGACATGAGCTCCTGTAAAAGCTTTGATGGACATGAGCTCCTGTAAAAGCTTTGATGGACATGAGCTCCTGTAAAAGCTTCAATGGACATGAGCTCCTGTAAAAGCTTTGATGGACATGAGCTCCTGTAAAAGCTTCAATGGACATGAGCTCCTGTAAAAGCTTTGATGGACATGAGCGCCTGTAAAAGCTTTGATGGACATGTGCTCCTGTAAAAGCTTTGATGGACATGAGCTCCTGTAAAAGCTTCAATGGACATGAGCTCCTGTAAAAGCTTCAATGGACATGAGCTCCTGTAAAAGCTTTGATGAACATGAGCTCCTGTAAAAGCTTTGATGGACATGAGCGGCTGTAAAAGCTTTGATGGACATGAGCTCCTGTAAAAGCTTCAATGGACATGAGCTCCTGTAAAAGCTTTGATGGACATGAGCTCCTGTAAAAGCTTTGATGGACATGAGCTCCTGTAAAAGCTTTGATGGACATGAGCTCCTGTAAAAGCTTTGATGGACATGAGCTCCTGTAAAAGCTTTGATGGACATGAGCGGCTGTAAAAGCTTTGATGGACATGAGCTCCTGTAAAAGCTTTGATGGACATGAGCTCCTGTAAAAGCTTTGATGAACATGAGCTCCTGTAAAAGCTTCAATGGACATGAGCTCCTGTAAAAGCTTTGATGGACATGAGCTCCTGTAAAAGCTTCAATGGACATGAGCTCCTGTAAAAGCTTTGATGGACATGAGCTCCTGTAAAAGCTTTGATGGACATGAGCTCCTGTAAAAGCTTTGATGGACATGAGCTCCTGTAAAAGCTTTGATGGACATGAGCTCCTGTAAAAGCTTTGATGGACATGAGCGGCTGTAAAAGCTTTGATGGACATGAGCTCCTGTAAAAGCTTTGATGGACATGAACTCCTGTAAAAGCTTTGATGGACATGAGTGCCTGTAAAAGCTTTGATGGACATGAGCGCCTGTAAAAGCTTTGATGGATATGAGCGCCTGTAAAAGCTTTGATGGACATGAGCGGCTGTAAAAGCTTTGATGGACATGAGCTCCTCTAAAGCTTTGATGGACATGAGCTCCAGAGAAAGCTTTGATGGACATGAGCTCCTGTAAAAGCTTTGAAGGACATGAGCGCCTGTAAAAGCATTGATGGACATGAGCGCCTGTAAAAGCTTTGATGGACATGAGCTCCTGTAAAAGCTTTGATGGACATGAGCGCCTGTAAAAGCTTTGATGGACATGAGCTCCAGTAAAAGCTTTGATGGACATGAGCTCCTGTAAAAGCTTTGATGGACATGAGCACCTGTAAAAGCTTTGATGGACATGAGCTCCTGTAAAAGCTTTGATGGACATGAGCTCCTGTAAAAGCTTTGATGGACATGAGCTCCTGTAAAAGCTTTGAAGGACATGAGCTCCTGTAAAAGCTTTGATGGACATGAGCTCCTGTAAAAGCTTTGATGGACATGAGCTCCTGTAAAAGCTTCAATGGACATGAGCTCCTGTAAAAGCTTTGATGGATATGAGCTCCTGTAAAAGCTTCAATGGACATGAGCTCCTGTAAAAGCTTTGATGGACATGAGCGCCTGTAAAAGCTTTGATGGACATGAGCTCCTGTAAAAGCTTTGATGGACATGAGCTCCTGTAAAAGCTTCAATGGACATGAGCTCCTGTAAAAGCTTCAATGGACATGAGCTCCTGTAAAAGCTTTGATGAACATGAGCTCCTGTAAAAGCTTTGATGGACATGAGCGGCTGTAAAAGCTTTGATGGACATGAGCTCCTGTAAAAGCTTCAATGGACATGAGCTCCTGTAAAAGCTTTGATGGACATGAGCTCCTGTAAAAGCTTTGATGGACATGAGCTCCTGTAAAAGCTTTGATGGACATGAGCTCCTGTAAAAGCTTTGATGGACATGAACTCCTGTAAAAGCTTTGATGGACATGAGCAGCTGTAAAAGCTTTGATGGACATGAGCTCCTGTAAAAGCTTTGATGGACATGAGCTCCTGTAAAAGCTTTGATGGACATGAGCTCCTATAAAAGCTTTGATGGACATGAGCTCCTGTAAAAGCTTTGATGGACATGAGCTCCTGTAAAAGCTTTGATGGACATGAGCGGCTGTAAAAGCTTTGATGGACATGAGCTCCTGTAAAAGCTTTGATGGACATGAGCTCCTGTAAAAGCTTTGATTGACATGAGCTCCTGTAAAAGCTTTGATGGACATGAGCTCCTGTTAAAGCTTTGATGGACATGAGCTCCTGTAAAAGCTTTGATGGGCATGAGCGCCTGTAAAAGCTTTGATGGAAATGAGCGCCTGTAAAAGCTTTGATGGACATGAGCTCCTCTAAAGCTTTGATGGACATGAGCTCCTCTAAAGCTTTGATGGACATGAGCTCCTGTAAAAGCTTTGATGGACATGAGCTCCTGTAAAAGCCTTGATGGACATGAGCTCCTGTAAAAGCTTTGATGGACATGAGCTCCTGTAAAAGCTTTGATGGACATGAGCTCCTGTAAAAGCTTTGATGGGCATGAGCGCCTGTAAAAGCTTTGATGGAAATGAGCGCCTGTAAAAGCTTTGATGGACATGAGCTCCTCTAAAGCTTTGATGGACATGAGCTCCTCTAAAGCTTTGATGGACATGAGCTCCTGTAAAAGCTTTGATGGACATGAGCTCCTGTAAAAGCCTTGATGGACATGAGCTCCTGTAAAAGCTTTGATGGACATGAGCTTCTGTAAAAGCTTTGATGGACATGAGCTCCTCTAAAGCTTTGATGGACATGAGCTCCTGTAAAAGCTTTGATGCACATGAGCTCCTGTAAAAGCTTTGATGGACATGAGCTCCTCTAAAGCTTTGATGGACATGAGCTCCTGTAAAAGCTTTGATGCACATGAGCTTCTGTAAAAGCTTTGATGGACATGAGCTCCTCTAAAGCTTTGATGGACATGAGCTCCTGTAAAAGCTTTGATGCACATGAGCTCCTGTAAAAGCTTTGATGGACATGAGCTCCTGTAAAAGCTTTGATGGACATGAGCTCCTGTAAAAGCCTTGATGGACATGAGCTCCTGTAAAAGCTTTGATGGACATGAGCTTCTGTAAAAGCTTTGATGGACATGAGCTCCTCTAAAGCTTTGATGGACATGAGCTCCTGTAAAAGCTTTGATGCACATGAGCTCCTGTAAAAGCTTTGATGGACATGAGCTCCTCTAAAGCTTTGATGGACATGAGCTCCTGTAAAAGCTTTGATGCACAGGAGCTTCTGTAAAAGCTTTGATGGACATGAGCTCCTCTAAAGCTTTGACGGACATGAGCTCTTGTAAAAGCTTTGATGGACATGAGCTCCTGTAAAAGCTTTGACGGACATGAGCTCTTGTAAAAGCTTTGATGGACATGAGCTCCTGTAAAAGCTTTGATGGACATGAGCTCCAGTAAAAGCTTTGATGGACATGAGCGCCTGTAAGAGCTTTGATGGACATGAACTCCTGTAAAAGGTTTGATGGACATGAGCTCCTGTAAAAGCTTTGATGGACATGAGCACCTGTAAAAGCTTTGATGGACATGAGCGCCTGTAAAAGCTTTGATGGACATGAGCACCTGTAAAAGCTTTGAAGGGCATGAGCTCCTGTAAAAGCTTTGATGAGCATGAGCTCCTGTAAAAGCTTTGATGGACATGAGCTCCTGTAAAAGCTTTGATGGACATGAGTGCCTGTAAAAGCTTTGAAGGACATGAGCGCCTGTAAAAGCTTTGAAGGACATGAGCGCCTGTAAAAGCTTTGAAGGACATGAGCGCCTGTAAAAGCTTTGAAGGACATGAGCGCCTGTAAAAGCTTTGATGGACATGAGCGCCTGTAAAAGCTTTGATGAGCATGAGCGCCTGTAAAAGCTTTGATGGACATGAGCGCCTGTAAAAGCTTTGATGGACATGAGCTCCTGTAAAAGCTTTGAAGGACATGAGCTCCTCTAAAGCTTCGATGGGCATGAGCTCCTGTAAAAGCTTTGATGGACATGAGCTCCTGTAAAAGCATTGATGTAAAAGCTTTGATGGACATGAGCGCCTGTAAAAGCTTTGATGGACATGAGCTCCTGTAAAAGCTTTGAATGACATGAGCACCTGTAAAAGCTATGATGGACATGAGCGCCTGTAAAAGCTTTGATGGACATTAGCTCCTGCAAAAGCTTTGAAGGACATGAGCGCCTGTAAAAGCTTTGATAGACATGAGCTCCTGTAAAAGCTTTGAAGGACATGAGCTCCTGCAAAAGCTTTGATGGACATTAGCTCCTGCAAAAGCTTTGAAGGACATGAGCGCCTGTAAAAGCTTTAATGGACATGAGCGCCTGTAAAAGCTTTGATGGACATGAGCGCCTGTAAAAGCTTTGATGGACATGAGCTCCTGTAAAAGCTTTGATGGACATGAGCTCCAGTAAAAGCTTTGATGGACGTGAGCTCCTGTAAAAGCTTTGATGGACATGAGCTCCTGTAAAAGCTTTGATGGACATGAGCTCCTGCAAAAGCTTTGAAGGACATAAGCTCCTGTAAAAGCTTTGATGGACATGAGCTCCTGTAAAAGCTTTGAAGGACATAAGCTCCTGTAAAAGCTTTGATGGACATGAGCTCCAGTAAAAGCTTTGATGGACGTGAGCTCCTGTAAAAGCTTTGATGGACATGAGCTCCTCTAAAAGCTTTGATGGACATGAGCTCCTGTAAAAGCTTTGATGGACATGAGCGCCTGTAAAAGCTTTGATGGACATGAGCTCCTACAAAAGCTTTGAAGGACATGAGCTCCTGTAAAAGCTTTGATGGACATGAGCTCCTCTAAAAGCTTTGATGGACATGAGCTCCTGTAAAAGCTTTGATGGACGTGAGCTCCTGTAAAAGCTTTGATGGACATGAGCTCCTCTAAAAGCTTTGATGGACATGAGCTCCTGTAAAAGCTTTGATGGACATTAGCTCCTGCAAAAGCTTTGATGGACATTAGCTCCTGCAAAAGCTTTGATGGACATGAGCGCCTGTAAAAGCTTTGATGGACATGAGCTCCTGTAAAAGCTTCAATGGACATGAGCTCCTGTAAAAGCTTCAACGGACATGAGCTCCTGTAAAAGCTTTGATGGACATGAGCTCCTGTAAAAGCTTTGATGGACATGAGCTCCTGTAAAAGCTTTGATGGACATGATCTTCTGTAAAAGCTTTGATGGACATGAGCACCTCTAAAAGCTTCAATGGACATGAGCTCCTGTAAAAGCTTTGATGGACATGAGCTCCTGTAAAAGCTTTGAAGGACATGAGCTCCTGTAAAAGCTTTGATGGACATGAGCTCCTGTAAAAGCTTTGATGGACATGAGCTCCTGTAAAAGCTTCAATGGACATGAGCTCCTGTAAAAGCTTTGATGGACATGAGCTCCTGTAAAAGCTTTGATGGTCATGAGCTCCTGTAAAAGCTTTGATGGACATGAGCTCCTGTAAAAGCTTCAATGGACATGAGCTCCTGTAAAAGCTTTGATGGACATGAGCTCCTGTAAAAGCTTTGATGGACATGAGCTCCTGTAAAAGCTTTGATGGACATGAGCTCCTGTAAAAGCTTCAATGGACATGAGCTCCTGTAAAAGCTTTGATGGACATGAGCGCCTGTAAAAGCTTTGATGGACATGAGCGCCTGTAAAAGCTTTGATGGACATGAGCTCCTGTAAAAGCTTTGATGGACATGAGCTCCTGTAAAAGCTTTGATGGACATGAGCTCCTGTAAAAGCTTTGATGGACATGAGCTCCTGTAAAAGCTTTGATGGACATGAGCTCCTGTAAAAGCTTTGATGGACATGAGCTCCTGTAAAAGCTTTGAAGGACATGAGCTCCTGTAAAAGCTTTGATGGACATGAGCTCCTGTAAAAGCTTCAATGGACATGAGCTCCTGTAAAAGCTTCAATGGACATGAGCTCCTGTAAAAGCTTTGATGGACATGAGCTCCTGTAAAAGCTTTGAAGGACATGAGCGCCTGTAAAAGCTTTGATGGACATGAGCCCCTGTAAAAGCTTTGATGGACATGAGCTCCTGTAAAAGCTTTGATGGACATGAGCTCCTGTAAAAGCGTTGATGGACATGAGCTCCTCTAAAGCTTTGATGGACATGAGCTACTGTAAAAGCTTTGATGCACATGAGCTCCTGTAAAAGCTTTGATGAACATGAGCTCCTGTAAAAGCTTTGATGAACATGAGCTCCTGTAAAAGCTTTGATGGACATGAGCTTCTGTAAAAGCTTTGATGGACATGAACTCCTGTAAAAGCTTTGATGGACATGAGCTCCTGTAAAAGCTTTGATGGACATGAGCGCCTGTAAAAGCTTTGATGGACATGAGCTCCTACAAAAGCTTTGATGGACATGAGCTCCTGTAAAAGCTTTGATGGACATGAGCTCCTGTAAAAGCTTTGATGGACATGAGCTCCTGTAAAAGCTTTGATGGACATGAGCACCTCTAAAAGCTTCAATGGACATGAGCTCCTGTAAAAGCTTCAATGGACATGAGCTCCTGTAAAAGCTTTGATGGACATGAGCGCCTGTAAAAGCTTTGATGGACATGAGCTCCTGTAAAAGCTTTGATGGACATGAGCTCCTGTAAAAGCTTCAATGGACATGAGCTCCTGTAAAAGCTTCAATGGACATGAGCTCCTGTAAAAGCTTTGATGGACATGAGCTCCTGTAAAAGCTTTGATGGACATGAGCTCCTGTAAAAGCTTTGATGGACATGAGCTCCTGTAAAAGCTTTGATAGACATGAGCTCCTGTAAAAGCTTTGATGGACATGAGCTCCTGTAAAAGCTTTGATGGACATGAGCTCCTGTAAAAGCTTTGATGGACATGAGCTCCTGTAAAAGCTTTGATGGACATGAGCTCCTGTAAAAGCTTTGATGGACATGAGCTCCTGTAAAAGCTTTGATGGACATGAGCGGCTGTAAAAGCTTTGATGGACATGAGCTCCTGTAAAAGCTTTGATGGACATGAGCTCCTGTAAAAGCTTTGATGGACATGAGCTCCTATAAAAGCTTTGATGGACATGAGCTCCTGTAAAAGCTTTGATGGACATGAGCTCCTGTAAAAGCTTTGATGGACATGAGCGGCTGTAAAAGCTTTGATGGACATGAGCTCCTGTAAAAGCTTTGATGGACATGAGCTCCTGTAAAAGCTTTGATTGACATGAGCTCCTGTAAAAGTTTGATGGACATGAGCTCCTGTAAAAGCTTTGATGGACATGAGCTCCTGTTAAAGCTTTGATGGACATGAGCTCCTGTAAAAGCTTTGATGGGCATGAGCGCCTGTAAAAGCTTTGATGGAAATGAGCGCCTGTAAAAGCTTTGATGGACATGAGCTCCTCTAAAGCTTTGATGGACATGAGCTCCTCTAAAGCTTTGATGGACATGAGCTCCTGTAAAAGCTTTGATGGACATGAGCTCCTGTAAAAGCCTTGATGGACATGAGCTCCTGTAAAAGCTTTGATGGACATGAGCTCCTGTAAAAGCTTTGATGGACATGAGTGCCTGTAAAAGCTTTGATGGACATGAGCGCCTGTAAAAGCTTTGATGGATATGAGCGCCTGTAAAAGCTTTGATGGACATGAGCTCCTCTAAAGCTTTGATGGACATGAGCGCCTGTAAAAGCTTTGATGGACATGAGCTCCAGTAAAAGCTTTGATGGACATGAGCTCCAGTAAAAGCTTTGATGGACATGAGCTCCTGTAAAAGCTTTGATGGACATGAGCACCTGTAAAAGCTTTGATGGACATGAGCTCCTGTAAAAGCTTTGATGCACATGAGCTCCTGTAAAAGCTTTGATGGACATGAGCTCTTGTAAAAGCTTTGATAGACATGAGCTCCTGTAAAAGCTTTGATGGACATGAGCTCCTGTAAAAGCTTTGATGGACATGAGCTCCTGTAAAAGCTTTGATGGACATGAGCTCCTGTAAAAGCTTTGATGGACATGAGCTCCTCTAAAAGCTTTGATGGACATGAGCGCCTGTAAAAGCTTTGATGGACATGAGCTCCTGTAAAAGCTTCAATGGACATGAGCTCCTGTAAAAGCTTTGATGAACATGAGCTCCTGTAAAAGCTTTGATGGTCATGAGCTCCTGAAAAAGCTTTGATGGACATGAGCTCCTCTAAAAGCTTTGATGGTCATGAGCACCTGTAAAAGCTTTGATGGACATGAGCTCCTGTAAAAGCTTTGATGGACTTGAGCTCCTCTAAAAGCTTTGATGGACATGAGCTCCTCTAAAAGCTTTGATGGACATGAGCGCCTGTGAAAGCTTTGATGGACATGAGCACCTGTAAAAGATTTGATGGTCATGAGCTCCTCTAAAAGCTTTGATGGACATGAGCTCCTGTAAAAGCTTTGATGGACATGAGCTCCTGTAAAAGCTTTGATGGACATGAGCTCCTGTAAAAGCTTTGATGGACATGAGTGCCTGTAAAAGCTTTGATGGACATGAGCGCCTGTAAAAGCTTTGATGGATATGAGCGCCTGTAAAAGCTTTGATGGACATAAGCTCCTGTAAAAGCTTTGATGGACATGAGCGCCTGTAAAAGCTTTGATGGACATGAGCTCCAGTAAAAGCTTTGATGGACATGAGCTCCAGTAAAAGCTTTGATGGACATGAGCTCCTGTAAAAGCTTTGATGGTCATGAGCACCTGTAAAAGCTTTGATGGACATGAGCGGCTGTAAAAGCTTTGATGGACATGAGCTCCTGTAAAAGCTTTGATGGACATGAGCTCCTGTAAAAGCTTTGATGGACATGAGCTCCTCTAAAAGCTTTGATGGTCATGAGCACCTGTAAAAGCTTTGATGGACATGAGCTCCTGTAAAAGCTTTGATGGACATGAGCTCCTGTAAAAGCTTTGATGGACATGAGCTCCTCTAAAAGCTTTGATGGACATGAGCGCCTGTAAAAGCTTTGATGGACATGAGCTCCTGTAAAAGCTTCAATGGACATGAGCTCCTGTAAAAGCTTTGATGAACATGAGCTCCTGTAAAAGCTTTGATGGTCATGAGCTCCTGAAAAAGCTTTGATGGACATGAGCTCCTCTAAAAGCTTTGATGGTCATGAGCACCTGTAAAAGATTTGATGGACATGAGCTCCTGTAAAAGCTTTGATGGACTTGAGCTCCTCTAAAAGCTTTGATGGACATGAGCTCCTCTAAAAGCTTTGATGGACATGAGCGCATGTGAAAGCTTTGATGGACATGAGCACCTGTAAAAGATTTGATGGTCATGAGCTCCTCTAAAAGCTTTGATGGACATGAGCTCCTGTAAAAGCTTTGATGGACATGAGCTCCTCTAAAAGCTTTGATGGACATGAGCTCCTGTAAAAGCTTTGATGGACATGAGCTCCTGTAAAAGCTTTGATGGACATGAGCTCCTCTAAAAGCTTTGATGGTCATGAGCACCTGTAAAAGCTTTGATGGACATGAGCTCCTGTAAAAGCTTTGATGGACATGAGCTCCTCTAAAAGCTTTGATGGACATGAGCTCCTCTAAAAGCTTTGATGGACATGAGCGCCTGTGAAAGCTTTGATGGACATGAGCACCTGTAAAAGATTTGATGGACATGAGCTCCTGTAAAAGCTTTGATGGACATGAGCTCCTCTAAAAGCTTTGATGGTCATGAGCTCCTGTAAAAGCTTTGATGGACATGAGCTCCTCTAAAAGCTTTGATAGATATGAGCGCCTGTAAAAGCTTTGATGGACATGAGCGCCTGTAAAAGCTTTGATGGACATGAGCTCCTCTAAAAGCTTTGATGGTCATGAGCTCCTGTAAAAGCTTTGATGGACATGAGCTCCTGTAAAAGCTTTGATGGACATGAGCTCCTGTAAAAGCTTTGATGGACATGAGCTCCTGTAAATGCTTTGATGGACATGAGCTCCTGTAAAAGCTTCAATGGACATGAGCTCCTGTAAAAGCTTTGATGGACATGAGCTCCTGTAAAAGCTTTGATGGACATGAGCTCCTGTAAAAGCTTCAATGGACATGAGCTCCTGTAAAAGCTTTGATGGACATGAGCTCCTGTAAAAGCTTTGATGAACATGAGCTCCTGTAAAAGCTTTGATGGACATGAGCGGCTGTAAAAGCTTTGATGGACATGAGCTCCTGTAAAAGCTTCAATGGACATGAGCTCCTGTAAAAGCTTTGATGGACATGAGCTCCTGTAAAAGCTTTGATGGACATGAGCTCCTGTAAAAGCTTTGATGGACATGAGCTCCTGTAAAAGCTTTGATGGACATGAGCTCCTGTAAAAGCTTTGATGGACATGAGCGGCTGTAAAAGCTTTGATGGACATGAGCTCCTGTAAAAGCTTTGATGGACATGAACTCCTGTAAAAGCTTTGATGGACATGAGCTCCTGTAAAAGCTTTGATGGACATGAGCTCCTGAAAAAGGTTTGATGGACATGAGCTCCTCTAAAGCTTTGATGGACATGAGCGCCTGTAAAAGCTTTGATGGATATGAGCGCCTGTAAAAGCTTTGATGGACATGAGCTCCTGTAAAAGCTTTGATGGACATGAGCACCTGTAAAAGCTTTGATGGACATGAGCTCCTGTAAAAGCTTTGATGGACATGAGCTCCTGTAAAAGCTTTGATGGACATGAGCTCCTGTAAAAGCTTTGAAGGACATGAGCTCCTGTAAAAGCTTTGATGGACATGAGCTCCTGTAAAAGCTTTGATGGACATGAGCTCCTGTAAAAGCTTCGATGGACATGAGCTCCAGTAAAAGCTTTGATGGACATGAGCTCCTGTAAAAGCTTCAATGGACATGAGCTCCTGTAAAAGCTTTGATGGACATGAGCTCCTGTAAAAGCTTTGATGGACATGAGCTCCTGTAAAAGCTTCAATGGACATGAGCTCCTGTAAAAGCTTCAATGGACATGAGCTCCTGTAAAAGCTTTGATGGACATGAGCGCCTGTAAAAGCTTTGATGGACATGAGCTCCTGTAAAAGCTTTGATGGACATGAGCTCCTGTAAAAGCTTTGATGAACATGAGCTCCTGTAAAAGCTTTGATGGACATGAGCGGCTGTAAAAGCTTTGATGGTCATGAGCTCCTGTAAAAGCTTCAATGGACATGAGCTCCTGTAAAAGCTTTGATGGTCATGAGCACCTGTAAAAGCTTTGAAGGACATGAGCGCCTGTAAAAGCTCTGATGGACATGAGCTCCTGTAAAAGCTTTGATGGACATGAGCTCCTGTAAAAGCTTTGATGGACATGAGCTCCTCTAAAAGCTTTGATGGTCATGAGCACCTGTAAAAGCTTTGAAGGACATGAGCGCCTGTAAAAGCTCTGATGGACATGAGCTCCTGTAAAAGCTTTGATGGACATGAGCTCCTGTAAAAGCTTTGATGGACATGAGCTCCTGTAAAAGCTTTGATGGACATGAGCTCCTGTAAAAGCTTTGATGGACATGAGCTCCTGTAAAAGCTTTGATGGACATGAACTCCTGTAAAAGCTTTGATGGACATGAGCAGCTGTAAAAGCTTTGATGGACATGAGCTCCTGTAAAAGCTTTGATGGACATGAGCTCCTGTAAAAGCTTTGATGGACATGAGCTCCTATAAAAGCTTTGATGGACATGAGCTCCTGTAAAAGCTTTGATGGACATGAGCTCCTGTAAAAGCTTTGATGGACATGAGCGGCTGTAAAAGCTTTGATGGACATGAGCTCCTGTAAAAGCTTTGATGGACATGAGCTCCTGTAAAAGCTTTGATTGACATGAGCTCCTGTAAAAGCTTTGATGGACATGAGCTCCTGTTAAAGCTTTGATGGACATGAGCTCCTGTAAAAGCTTTGATGGGCATGAGCGCCTGTAAAAGCTTTGATGGAAATGAGCGCCTGTAAAAGCTTTGATGGACATGAGCTCCTCTAAAGCTTTGATGGACATGAGCTCCTCTAAAGCTTTGATGGACATGAGCTCCTGTAAAAGCTTTGATGGACATGAGCTCCTGTAAAAGCCTTGATGGACATGAGCTCCTGTAAAAGCTTTGATGGACATGAGCTCCTGTAAAAGCTTTGATGGACATGAGCTCCTGTAAAAGCTTTGATGGGCATGAGCGCCTGTAAAAGCTTTGATGGAAATGAGCGCCTGTAAAAGCTTTGATGGACATGAGCTCCTCTAAAGCTTTGATGGACATGAGCTCCTCTAAAGCTTTGATGGACATGAGCTCCTGTAAAAGCTTTGATGGACATGAGCGCCTGTAAAAGCTTTGATGGACATGAGCTCCTGTAAAAGCCTTGATGGACATGAGCTCCTGTAAAAGCTTCAATGGACATGAGCTCCTGTAAAAGTTTTGATGGACATGAGCGCCTGTAAAAGCTTTGATGGACATGAGCTCCTGTAAAAGCTTTGATGGACATGAGCGCCTGTAAAAGCTTTGATGGACATGAGCTCCTGTAAAAGCTTTGATGGACATGAGCTCCTGTAAAAGCTTTGATGGACATGAGCTCCTGTAAAAGCTTCAATGGACATGAGCTCCTGTAAAAGCTTCAATGGACATGAGCTCCTGTAAAAGCTTTGATGGACATGAGCGCCTGTAAAAGCTTCAATGGACATGAGCTCCTGTAAAAGCTTTGATGGACATGAGCGGCTGTAAAAGCTTTGATGGACATGAGCGCCTGTAAAAGCTTTGATGGACATGAGCTCCTGTAAAAGCTTTGATGGACATGAGCTCCTGTAAAAGCTTTGATGAACATGAGCTCCTGTAAAAGCTTTGATGGACATGAGCGGCTGTAAAAGATTTGATGGACATGAGCTCCTGTAAAAGCTTCAATGGACATGAGCTCCTGTAAAAGCTTCAATGGACATGAGCTCCTGTAAAAGCTTTGATGGACATGAGCTCCTGTAAAAGCTTTGATGGACATGAGCTCCTGTAAAAGCTTTGATGGACATGAGCTCCTGTAAAAGCTTTGATGGACATGAGCTCCTGTAAAAGCTTTGATGGACATGAGCGGCTGTAAAAGCTTTGATGGACATGAGCTCCTGTAAAAGCTTTGATGGACATGAGCTCCTGTAAAAGCTTTGATGGACATGAGCTCCTATAAAAGCTTTGATGGACATGAGCTCCTGTAAAAGCTTTGATGGACATGAGCTCCTGTAAAAGCTTTGATTGACATGAGCTCCTGTAAAAGCTTTGATGGACATGAGCTCCTGTAAAAGCTTTGATGGACATGAGCTCCTGTAAAAGCTTTGATGGGCATGAGCGCCTGTAAAAGCTTTGATGGAAATGAGCGCCTGTAAAAGCTTTGATGGACATGAGCTCCTCTAAAGCTTTGATGGACATGAGCTCCTCTAAAGCTTTGATGGACATGAGCTCCTGTAAAAGCTTTGATGGACATGAGCTCCTGTAAAAGCCTTGATGGACATGAGTGCCTGTAAAAGCTTTGATGGACATGAGCGCCTGTAAAAGCTTTGATGGATATGAGCGCCTGTAAAAGCTTTGATGGACATAAGCTCCTGTAAAAGCTTTGATGGACATGAGCGCCTGTAAAAGCTTTGATGGACATGAGCTCCAGTAAAAGCTTTGATGGACATGAGCTCCAGTAAAAGCTTTGATGGACATGAGCTCCTGTAAAAGCTTTGATGGACATGAGCACCTGTAAAAGCTTTGATGGACATGAGCTCCTGTAAAAGCTTTGATGCACATGAGCTCCTGTAAAAGCTTTGATGGACATGAGCTCTTGTAAAAGCTTTGATAGACATGAGCTCCTGTAAAAGCTTTGATGGACATGAGCTCCTGTAAAAGCTTTGATGGACATGAGCTCCTGTAAAAGCTTTGATGGACATGAGCGGCTGTAAAAGCTTTGATGGACATGAGCTCCTGTAAAAGCTTTGATGGACATGAACTCCTGTAAAAGCTTTGATGGACATGAACTCCTGTAAAAGCTTTGATGGACATGAGTGCCTGTAAAAGCTTTGATGGACATGAGCGCCTGTAAAAGCTTTGATGGATATGAGCGCCTGTAAAAGCTTTGATGGACATGAGCTCCAGTAAAAGCTTTGATGGACATGAGCTCCAGTAAAAGCTTTGATGGACATGAGCTCCTGTAAAAGCTTTGATGGACATGAGCACCTGTAAAAGCTTTGATGGACATGAGCTCCTGTAAAAGCTTTGATGGACATGAGCTCCTGTAAAAGCTTTGATGGACATGAGCTCCTGTAAAAGCTTTGATGGACATGAGCTCCTGTAAAAGCTTTGAAGGACATGAGCTCCTGTAAAAGCTTTGATGGACATGAGCTCCTGTAAAAGCTTTGATGGACATGAGCTCCTGTAAAAGCTTCAATGGACATGAGCTCCTGTAAAAGCTTTGATGGACATGAGCGCCTGTAAAAGCTTTGATGGACATGAGCTCCTGTAAAAGCTTTGATGGACATGAGCTCCTGTAAAAGCTTCAATGGACATGAGCTCCTCTAAAAGCTTTGATGGACATGAGCTCCTGTAAAAGCTTCAATGGACATGAGCTCCTCTAAAAGCTTTGATGGACATGAGCTCCTGTAAAAGCTTCAATGGACATGAGCTCCTGTAAAAGCTTTGATGGACATGAGCTCCTGTAAAAGCTTCAATGGACATGAGCTCCTGTAAAAGCTTCAATGGACATGAGCTCCTGTAAAAGCTTTGATGGACATGAGCTCCAGTAAAAGCTTTGATGGACATGAGCTCCAGTAAAAGCTTTGATGGACATGAGCTCCTGTAAAAGCTTTGATGCACATGAGCTCCTGTAAAAGCTTTGATGGACATGAGCTCTTGTAAAAGCTTTGATAGACATGAGCTCCTGTAAAAGCTTTGATGGACATGAGCTCCTGTAAAAGCTTTGATGGACATGAGCTCCTGTAAAAGCTTTGATGGACATGAGCGGCTGTAAAAGCTTTGATGGACATGAGCTCCTGTAAAAGCTTTGATGGACATGAACTCCTGTAAAAGCTTTGATGGACATGAACTCCTGTAAAAGCTTTGATGGACATGAGTGCCTGTAAAAGCTTTGATGGACATGAGCGCCTGTAAAAGCTTTGATGGATATGAGCGCCTGTAAAAGCTTTGATGGACATGAGCTCCAGTAAAAGCTTTGATGGACATGAGCTCCAGTAAAAGCTTTGATGGACATGAGCTCCTGTAAAAGCTTTGATGGACATGAGCACCTGTAAAAGCTTTGATGGACATGAGCTCCTGTAAAAGCTTTGATGGACATGAGCTCCTGTAAAAGCTTTGATGGACATGAGCTCCTGTAAAAGCTTTGATGGACATGAGCTCCTGTAAAAGCTTTGAAGGACATGAGCTCCTGTAAAAGCTTTGATGGACATGAGCTCCTGTAAAAGCTTTGATGGACATGAGCTCCTGTAAAAGCTTCAATGGACATGAGCTCCTGTAAAAGCTTTGATGGACATGAGCGCCTGTAAAAGCTTTGATGGACATGAGCTCCTGTAAAAGCTTTGATGGACATGAGCTCTTGTAAAAGCTTTGATAGACATGAGCTCCTGTAAAAGCTTTGATGGACATGAGCTCCTGTAAAAGCTTTGATGGACATGAGCTCCTGTAAAAGCTTTGATGGACATGAACTCCTGTAAAAGCTTTGATGGACATGAGCTCCTGTAAAAGCTTTGATGGACATGAGCTCCTGTAAAAGCTTCAATGGACATGAGCTCCTGTAAAAGCTTTGATGGACATGAGCTCCTGTAAAAGCTTTGAAGGACATGAGCTCCTGTAAAAGCTTTGATGGACATGAGCTCCTGTAAAAGCTTTGATGGACATGAGCTCCTGTAAAAGCTTCAATGGACATGAGCTCCTGTAAAAGCTTCAATGGACATGAGCTCCTGTAAAAGCTTTGATGGACGTGAGCTCCTGTAAAAGCTTTGATGGACATGAGCTCCAGTAAAAGCTTTGATGGACGTGAGCTCCTGTAAAAGCTTTGATGGACATGAGCTCCTCTAAAAGCTTTGATGGACATGAGCTCCTGTAAAAGCTTTGATGGACATGAGCGCCTGTAAAAGCTTTGATGGACATGAGCTCCTACAAAAGCTTTGAAGGACATGAGCTCCTGCAAAAGCTTTGATGGACATTAGCTCCTGCAAAAGCTTTGATGGACATTAGCTCCTGCAAAAGCTTTGATGGACATGAGCGCCTGTAAAAGCTTTGATGGACATGAGCTCCTGTAAAAGCTTCAATGGACATGAGCTCCTGTAAAAGCTTCAACGGACATGAGCTCCTGTAAAAGCTTTGATGGACATGAGCTCCTGTAAAAGCTTTGATGGACATGAGTGCCTGTAAAAGCTTTGATGGACATGAGCTCCTGTAAAAGCTTTGATGGACATGATCTTCTGTAAAAGCTTTGATGGACATGAGCTCCTCTAAAAGCTTCAATGGACATGAGCTCCTGTAAAAGCTTTGATGGACATGAGCTCCTGTAAAAGCTTTGAAGGACATGAGCTCCTGTAAAAGCTTTGATGGACATGAGCTCCTGTAAAAGCTTTGATGGACATGAGCTCCTGTAAAAGCTTCAATGGACATGAGCTCCTGTAAAAGCTTTGATGGACATGAGCTCCTGTAAAAGCTTTGATGGACATAAGCTCCTGTAAAAGCTTCAATGGACATGAGCTCCTGTAAAAGCTTTGATGGACATGAGCGCCTGTAAAAGCTTTGATGGACATGAGCGCCTGTAAAAGCTTTGATGGACATGAGCTCCTGTAAAAGCTTTGATGGACATGAGCTCCTGTAAAAGCTTTGATGGACATGAGCTCCTGTAAAAGCCTTGATGGACATGAGCTCCTGTAAAAGCTTTGATGGACATGAGCTTCTGTAAAAGCTTTGATGGACATGAGCGCCTGTAAAAGCTTTGATGGACATGAGCGCCTGTAAAAGCTTTGATGGACATGAGCTCCTGTAAAAGCTTTGATGGACATGAGCTCCTGTAAAAGCTTTGATGGACATGAGCTCCTGTAAAAGCTTTGATGGACATGAGCTCCTGTAAAAGCTTTGATGGACATGAGCTCCTGTAAAAGCTTTGAAGGACATGAGCTCCTGTAAAAGCTTTGATGGACATGAGCTCCTGTAAAAGCTTCAATGGACATGAGCTCCTGTAAAAGCTTCAATGGACATGAGCTCCTGTAAAAGCTTTGATGAACATGAGCTCCTGTAAAAGCTTTGATGGACATGAGCTCCTGTAAAAGCTTCAATGGACATGAGCTCCTGTAAAAGCTTCAATGGACATGAGCTCCTGTAAAAGCTTTGATGAACATGAGCTCCTGTAAAAGCTTTGATGGACATGAGCTTCTGTAAAAGCTTTGATGGACATGAACTCCTGTAAAAGCTTTGATGGACATGAGCTCCTGTAAAAGCTTTGATGGACATGAGCGCCTGTAAAAGCTTTGATGGACATGAGCTCCTACAAAAGCTTTGATGGACATGAGCTCCTGTAAAAGCTTTGATGGACATGAGCTCCTGTAAAAGCTTTGATGGACATGAGCTCCTGTAAAAGCTTTGATGGACATGAGCACCTCTAAAAGCTTCAATGGACATGAGCTCCTGTAAAAGCTTCAATGGACATGAGCTCCTGTAAAAGCTTTGATGGACATGAGCGCCTGTAAAAGCTTTGATGGACATGAGCTCCTGTAAAAGCTTTGATGGACATGAGCTCCTGTAAAAGCTTCAATGGACATGAGCTCCTGTAAAAGCTTCAATGGACATGAGCTCCTGTAAAAGCTTTGATGGACATGAGCTCCTGTAAAAGCTTTGATGGACATGAGCTCCTGTAAAAGCTTTGATGGACATGAGCTCCTGTAAAAGCTTTGATGGACATGAGCTCCTGTAAAAGCTTTGATGGACATGAGCTCCTGTAAAAGCTTTGATGGACATGAGCTCCTGTAAAAGCTTTGATGGACATGAGCGGCTGTAAAAGCTTTGATGGACATGAGCTCCTGTAAAAGCTTTGATGGACATGAGCTCCTGTAAAAGCTTTGATGGACATGAGCTCCTATAAAAGCTTTGATGGACATGAGCTCCTGTAAAAGCTTTGATGGACATGAGCTCCTGTAAAAGCTTTGATGGACATGAGCGGCTGTAAAAGCTTTGATGGACATGAGCTCCTGTAAAAGCTTTGATGGACATGAGCTCCTGTAAAAGCTTTGATTGACATGAGCTCCTGTAAAAGTTTGATGGACATGAGCTCCTGTAAAAGCTTTGATGGACATGAGCTCCTGTTAAAGCTTTGATGGACATGAGCTCCTGTAAAAGCTTTGATGGGCATGAGCGCCTGTAAAAGCTTTGATGGAAATGAGCGCCTGTAAAAGCTATGATGGACATGAGCTCCTCTAAAGCTTTGATGGACATGAGCTCCTCTAAAGCTTTGATGGACATGAGCTCCTGTAAAAGCTTTGATGGACATGAGCTCCTGTAAAAGCCTTGATGGACATGAGCTCCTGTGAAAGCTTTGATGGACATGAGCTCCTGTAAAAGCTTTGATGGACATGAGTGCCTGTAAAAGCTTTGATGGACATGAGCGCCTGTAAAAGCTTTGATGGATATGAGCGCCTGTAAAAGCTTTGATGGACATGAGCTCCTCTAAAGCTTTGATGGACATGAGCGCCTGTAAAAGCTTTGATGGACATGAGCTCCAGTAAAAGCTTTGATGGACATCAGCTCCAGTAAAAGCTTTGATGGACATGAGCTCCTGTAAAAGCTTTGATGGACATGAGCACCTGTAAAAGCTTTGATGGACATGAGCTCCTGTAAAAGCTTTGATGCACATGAGCTCCTGTAAAAGCTTTGATGGACATGAGCTCTTGTAAAAGCTTTGATAGACATGAGCTCCTGTAAAAGCTTTGATGGACATGAGCTCCTGTAAAAGCTTTGATGGACATGAGCTCCTGTAAAAGCTTTGATGGACATGAGCTCCTGTAAAAGCTTTGATGGACATGAGCTCCTCTAAAAGCTTTGATGGACATGAGCGCCTGTAAAAGCTTTGATGGACATGAGCTCCTGTAAAAGCTTCAATGGACATGAGCTCCTGTAAAAGCTTTGATGAACATGAGCTCCTGTAAAAGCTTTGATGGTCATGAGCTCCTGAAAAAGCTTTGATGGACATGAGCTCCTCTAAAAGCTTTGATGGTCATGAGCACCTGTAAAAGCTTTGATGGACATGAGCTCCTGTAAAAGCTTTGATGGACTTGAGCTCCTCTAAAAGCTTTGATGGACATGAGCTCCTCTAAAAGCTTTGATGGACATGAGCGCCTGTGAAAGCTTTGATGGACATGAGCACCTGTAAAAGATTTGATGGTCATGAGCTCCTCTAAAAGCTTTGATGGACATGAGCTCCTGTAAAAGCTTTGATGGACATGAGCTCCTGTAAAAGCTTTGATGGACATGAGCTCCTGTAAAAGCTTTGATGGACATGAGTGCCTGTAAAAGCTTTGATGGACATGAGCGCCTGTAAAAGCTTTGATGGATATGAGCGCCTGTAAAAGCTTTGATGGACATAAGCTCCTGTAAAAGCTTTGATGGACATGAGCGCCTGTAAAAGCTTTGATGGACATGAGCTCCAGTAAAAGCTTTGATGGACATGAGCTCCAGTAAAAGCTTTGATGGACATGAGCTCCTGTAAAAGCTTTGATGGTCATGAGCACCTGTAAAAGCTTTGATGGACATGAGCGGCTGTAAAAGCTTTGATGGACATGAGCTCCTGTAAAAGCTTTGATGGACATGAGCTCCTGTAAAAGCTTTGATGGACATGAGCTCCTCTAAAAGCTTTGATGGTCATGAGCACCTGTAAAAGCTTTGATGGACATGAGCTCCTGTAAAAGCTTTGATGGACATGAGCTCCTGTAAAAGCTTTGATGGACATGAGCTCCTCTAAAAGCTTTGATGGACATGAGCGCCTGTAAAAGCTTTGATGGACATGAGCTCCTGTAAAAGCTTCAATGGACATGAGCTCCTGTAAAAGCTTTGATGAACATGAGCTCCTGTAAAAGCTTTGATGGTCATGAGCTCCTGAAAAAGCTTTGATGGACATGAGCTCCTCTAAAAGCTTTGATGGTCATGAGCACCTGTAAAAGCTTTGATGGACATGAGCTCCTGTAAAAGCTTTGATGGACTTGAGCTCCTCTAAAAGCTTTGATGGACATGAGCTCCTCTAAAAGCTTTGATGGACATGAGCTCCTGTAAAAGCTTTGATGGACATGAGCTCCTGTAAAAGCTTCAATGGACATGAGCTCCTGTAAAAGCTTTGATGGACATGAGCGCCTGTAAAAGCTTTGATGGACATGAGCTCCTGTAAAAGCTTTGATGGACATGAGCTCCTGTAAAAGCTTCAATGGACATGAGCTCCTCTAAAAGCTTTGATGGACATGAGCTCCTGTAAAAGCTTCAATGGACATGAGCTCCTGTAAAAGCTTTGATGGACATGAGCTCCTGTAAAAGCTTCAATGGACATGAGCTCCTGTAAAAGCTTCAATGGACATGAGCTCCTGTAAAAGCTTTGATGGACATGAGCTCCAGTAAAAGCTTTGATGGACATGAGCTCCAGTAAAAGCTTTGATGGACATGAGCTCCTGTAAAAGCTTTGATGCACATGAGCTCCTGTAAAAGCTTTGATGGACATGAGCTCTTGTAAAAGCTTTGATAGACATGAGCTCCTGTAAAAGCTTTGATGGACATGAGCTCCTGTAAAAGCTTTGATGGACATGAGCTCCTGTAAAAGCTTTGATGGACATGAGCGGCTGTAAAAGCTTTGATGGACATGAGCTCCTGTAAAAGCTTTGATGGACATGAACTCCTGTAAAAGCTTTGATGGACATGAACTCCTGTAAAAGCTTTGATGGACATGAGTGCCTGTAAAAGCTTTGATGGACATGAGCGCCTGTAAAAGCTTTGATGGATATGAGCGCCTGTAAAAGCTTTGATGGACATGAGCTCCAGTAAAAGCTTTGATGGACATGAGCTCCAGTAAAAGCTTTGATGGACATGAGCTCCTGTAAAAGCTTTGATGGACATGAGCACCTGTAAAAGCTTTGATGGACATGAGCTCCTGTAAAAGCTTTGATGGACATGAGCTCCTGTAAAAGCTTTGATGGACATGAGCTCCTGTAAAAGCTTTGATGGACATGAGCTCCTGTAAAAGCTTTGAAGGACATGAGCTCCTGTAAAAGCTTTGATGGACATGAGCTCCTGTAAAAGCTTTGATGGACATGAGCTCCTGTAAAAGCTTTAATGGACATGAGCTCCTGTAAAAGCTTTGATGGACATGAGCGCCTGTAAAAGCTTTGATGGACATGAGCTCCTGTAAAAGCTTTGATGGACATGAGCTCCTGTAAAAGCTTCAATGGACATGAGCTCCTGTAAAAGCTTTGATGGACATGAGCTCCTGTAAAAGCTTCAATGGACATGAGCTCCTGTAAAAGCTTTGATGGACATGAGCTCCTGTAAAAGCTTTGATGGACATGAGCTCCTGTAAAAGCTTTGATGGACGTGAGCTCCTGTAAAAGCTTTGATGGACATGAGCTCCAGTAAAAGCTTTGATGGACGTGAGCTCCTGTAAAAGCTTTGATGGACATGAGCTCCTCTAAAAGCTTTGATGGACATGAGCTCCTGTAAAAGCTTTGATGGACATGAGCGCCTGTAAAAGCTTTGATGGACATGAGCTCCTACAAAAGCTTTGAAGGACATGAGCTCCTGCAAAAGCTTTGATGGACATTAGCTCCTGCAAAAGCTTTGATGGACATTAGCTCCTGCAAAAGCTTTGATGGACATGAGCGCCTGTAAAAGCTTTGATGGACATGAGCTCCTGTAAAAGCTTCAATGGACATGAGCTCCTGTAAAAGCTTCAACGGACATGAGCTCCTGTAAAAGCTTTGATGGACATGAGCTCCTGTAAAAGCTTTGATGGACATGAGTGCCTGTAAAAGCTTTGATGGACATGAGCTCCTGTAAAAGCTTTGATGGACATGATCTTCTGTAAAAGCTTTGATGGACATGAGCACCTCTAAAAGCTTCAATGGACATGAGCTCCTGTAAAAGCTTTGATGGACATGAGCTCCTGTAAAAGCTTTGAAGGACATGAGCTCCTGTAAAAGCTTTGATGGACATGAGCTCCTGTAAAAGCTTTGATGGACATGAGCTCCTGTAAAAGCTTCAATGGACATGAGCTCCTGTAAAAGCTTTGATGGACATGAGCTCCTGTAAAAGCTTTGATGGTCATGAGCTCCTGTAAAAGCTTTGATGGACATGAGCTCCTGTAAAAGCTTCAATGGACATGAGCTCCTGTAAAAGCTTTGATGGACATGAGCTCCTGTAAAAGCTTTGATGGACATGAGCTCCTGTAAAAGCTTTGATGGACATGAGCTCCTGTAAAAGCTTTGATGGACATGAGCTCCTGTAAAAGCTTTGATGGACATGAGCGCCTGTAAAAGCTTTGATGGACATGAGCTCCTGTAAAAGCTTTGATGGACATAAGCTCCTGTAAAAGCTTCAATGGACATGAGCTCCTGTAAAAGCTTTGATGGACATGAGCGCCTGTAAAAGCTTTGATGGACATGAGCGCCTGTAAAAGCTTTGATGGACATGAGCTCCTGTAAAAGCTTTGATGGACATGAGCTCCTGTAAAAGCTTTGATGGACATGAGCTCCTGTAAAAGCTTTGATGGACATGAGCTCCTGTAAAAGCTTTGATGGACATGAGCTCCTGTAAAAGCTTTGATGGACATGAGCTCCTGTAAAAGCTTTGAAGGACATGAGCTCCTGTAAAAGCTTTGATGGACATGAGCTCCTGTAAAAGCTTCAATGGACATGAGCTCCTGTAAAAGCTTCAATGGACATGAGCTCCTGTAAAAGCTTTGATGAACATGAGCTCCTGTAAAAGCTTTGATGGACATGAGCTCCTGTAAAAGCTTCAATGGACATGAGCTCCTGTAAAAGCTTCAATGGACATGAGCTCCTGTAAAAGCTTTGATGAACATGAGCTCCTGTAAAAGCTTTGATGGACATGAGCTTCTGTAAAAGCTTTGATGGACATGAACTCCTGTAAAAGCTTTGATGGACATGAGCTCCTGTAAAAGCTTTAATGGACATGAGCGCCTGTAAAAGCTTTGATGGACATGAGCTCCTACAAAAGCTTTGATGGACATGAGCTCCTGTAAAAGCTTTGATGGACATGAGCTCCTGTAAAAGCTTTGATGGACATGAGCTCCTGTAAAAGCTTTGATGGACATGAGCACCTCTAAAAGCTTCAATGGACATGAGCTCCTGTAAAAGCTTCAATGGACATGAGCTCCTGTAAAAGCTTTGATGGACATGAGCGCCTGTAAAAGCTTTGATGGACATGAGCTCCTGTAAAAGCTTTGATGGACATGAGCTCCTGTAAAAGCTTCAATGGACATGAGCTCCTGTAAAAGCTTCAATGGACATGAGCTCCTGTAAAAGCTTTGATGGACATGAGCTCCTGTAAAAGCTTTGATGGACATGAGCTCCTGTAAAAGCTTTGATGGACATGAGCTCCTGTAAAAGCTTTGATGGACATGAGCTCCTGTAAAAGCTTTGATGGACATGAGCTCCTGTAAAAGCTTTGATGGACATGAGCTCCTGTAAAAGCTTTGATGGACATGAGCGGCTGTAAAAGCTTTGATGGACATGAGCTCCTGTAAAAGCTTTGATGGACATGAGCTCCTGTAAAAGCTTTGATGGACATGAGCTCCTATAAAAGCTTTGATGGACATGAGCTCCTGTAAAAGCTTTGATGGACATGAGCTCCTGTAAAAGCTTTGATGGACATGAGCGGCTGTAAAAGCTTTGATGGACATGAGCTCCTGTAAAAGCTTTGATGGACATGAGCTCCTGTAAAAGCTTTGATTGACATGAGCTCCTGTAAAAGTTTGATGGACATGAGCTCCTGTAAAAGCTTTGATGGACATGAGCTCCTGTTAAAGCTTTGATGGACATGAGCTCCTGTAAAAGCTTTGATGGGCATGAGCGCCTGTAAAAGCTTTGATGGAAATGAGCGCCTGTAAAAGCTTTGATGGACATGAGCTCCTCTAAAGCTTTGATGGACATGAGCTCCTCTAAAGCTTTGATGGACATGAGCTCCTGTAAAAGCTTTGATGGACATGAGCTCCTGTAAAAGCCTTGATGGACATGAGCTCCTGTGAAAGCTTTGATGGACATGAGCTCCTGTAAAAGCTTTGATGGACATGAGTGCCTGTAAAAGCTTTGATGGACATGAGCGCCTGTAAAAGCTTTGATGGATATGAGCGCCTGTAAAAGCTTTGATGGACATGAGCTCCTCTAAAGCTTTGATGGACATGAGCGCCTGTAAAAGCTTTGATGGACATGAGCTCCAGTAAAAGCTTTGATGGACATCAGCTCCAGTAAAAGCTTTGATGGACATGAGCTCCTGTAAAAGCTTTGATGGACATGAGCACCTGTAAAAGCTTTGATGGACATGAGCTCCTGTAAAAGCTTTGATGCACATGAGCTCCTGTAAAAGCTTTGATGGACATGAGCTCTTGTAAAAGCTTTGATAGACATGAGCTCCTGTAAAAGCTTTGATGGACATGAGCTCCTGTAAAAGCTTTGATGGACATGAGCTCCTGTAAAAGCTTTGATGGACATGAGCTCCTGTAAAAGCTTTGATGGACATGAGCTCCTCTAAAAGCTTTGATGGACATGAGCGCCTGTAAAAGCTTTGATGGACATGAGCTCCTGTAAAAGCTTCAATGGACATGAGCTCCTGTAAAAGCTTTGATGAACATGAGCTCCTGTAAAAGCTTTGATGGTCATGAGCTCCTGAAAAAGCTTTGATGGACATGAGCTCCTCTAAAAGCTTTGATGGTCATGAGCACCTGTAAAAGCTTTGATGGACATGAGCTCCTGTAAAAGCTTTGATGGACTTGAGCTCCTCTAAAAGCTTTGATGGACATGAGCTCCTCTAAAAGCTTTGATGGACATGAGCGCCTGTGAAAGCTTTGATGGACATGAGCACCTGTAAAAGATTTGATGGTCATGAGCTCCTCTAAAAGCTTTGATGGACATGAGCTCCTGTAAAAGCTTTGATGGACATGAGCTCCTGTAAAAGCTTTGATGGACATGAGCTCCTGTAAAAGCTTTGATGGACATGAGTGCCTGTAAAAGCTTTGATGGACATGAGCGCCTGTAAAAGCTTTGATGGATATGAGCGCCTGTAAAAGCTTTGATGGACATAAGCTCCTGTAAAAGCTTTGATGGACATGAGCGCCTGTAAAAGCTTTGATGGACATGAGCTCCAGTAAAAGCTTTGATGGACATGAGCTCCAGTAAAAGCTTTGATGGTCATGAGCACCTGTAAAAGCTTTGATGGACATGAGCGGCTGTAAAAGCTTTGATGGACATGAGCTCCTGTAAAAGCTTTGATGGACATGAGCTCCTGTAAAAGCTTTGATGGACATGAGCTCCTCTAAAAGCTTTGATGGTCATGAGCACCTGTAAAAGCTTTGATGGACATGAGCTCCTGTAAAAGCTTTGATGGACATGAGCTCCTGTAAAAGCTTTGATGGACATGAGCTCCTCTAAAAGCTTTGATGGACATGAGCGCCTGTAAAAGCTTTGATGGACATGAGCTCCTGTAAAAGCTTCAATGGACATGAGCTCCTGTAAAAGCTTTGATGAACATGAGCTCCTGTAAAAGCTTTGATGGTCATGAGCTCCTGAAAAAGCTTTGATGGACATGAGCTCCTCTAAAAGCTTTGATGGTCATGAGCACCTGTAAAAGCTTTGATGGACATGAGCTCCTGTAAAAGCTTTGATGGACTTGAGCTCCTCTAAAAGCTTTGATGGACATGAGCTCCTCTAAAAGCTTTGATGGACATGAGCGCCTGTGAAAGCTTTGATGGACATGAGCACCTGTAAAAGATTTGATGGTCATGAGCTCCTCTAAAAGCTTTGATGGACATGAGCTCCTGTAAAAGCTTTGATGGACATGAGCTCCTCTAAAAGCTTTGATGGACATGAGCTCCTGTAAAAGCTTTGATGGACATGAGCTCCTGTAAAAGCTTTGATGGACATGAGCTCCTCTAAAAGCTTTGATGGTCATGAGCACCTGTAAAAGCTTTGATGGACATGAGCTCCTGTAAAAGCTTTGATGGACATGAGCTCCTCTAAAAGCTTTGATGGACATGAGCTCCTCTAAAAGCTTTGATGGACATGAGCGCCTGTGAAAGCTTTGATGGACATGAGCACCTGTAAAAGATTTGATGGACATGAGCTCCTGTAAAAGCTTTGATGGACATGAGCTCCTCTAAAAGCTTTGATGGTCATGAGCTCCTGTAAAAGCTTTGATGGACATGAGCTCCTCTAAAAGCTTTGATAGATATGAGCGCCTGTAAAAGCTTTGATGGACATGAGCGCCTGTAAAAGCTTTGATGGACATGAGCTCCTCTAAAAGCTTTGATGGTCATGAGCTCCTGTAAAAGCTTTGATGGACATGAGCTCCTGTAAAAGCTTTGATGGACATGAGCTCCTGTAAAAGCTTTGATGGACATGAGCTCCTGTAAAAGCTTTGATGGACATGAGCTCCTGTAAAAGCTTCAATGGACATGAGCTCCTGTAAAAGCTTTGATGGACATGAGCTCCTGTAAAAGCTTTGATGGACATGAGCTCCTGTAAAAGCTTCAATGGACATGAGCTCCTGTAAAAGCTTTGATGGACATGAGCTCCTGTAAAAGCTTTGATGAACATGAGCTCCTGTAAAAGCTTTGATGGACATGAGCGGCTGTAAAAGCTTTGATGGACATGAGCTCCTGTAAAAGCTTCAATGGACATGAGCTCCTGTAAAAGCTTTGATGGACATGAGCTCCTGTAAAAGCTTTGATGGACATGAGCTCCTGTAAAAGCTTTGATGGACATGAGCTCCTGTAAAAGCTTTGATGGACATGAGCTCCTGTAAAAGCTTTGATGGACATGAGCGGCTGTAAAAGCTTTGATGGACATGAGCTCCTGTAAAAGCTTTGATGGACATGAACTCCTGTAAAAGCTTTGATGGACATGAGTGCCTGTAAAAGCTTTGATGGACATGAGCGCCTGTAAAAGCTTTGATGGATATGAGCGCCTGTAAAAGCTTTGATGGACATGAGCTCCTGTAAAAGCTTTGATGGACATGAGCACCTGTAAAAGCTTTGATGGACATGAGCTCCTGTAAAAGCTTTGATGGACATGAGCTCCTGTAAAAGCTTTGATGGACATGAGCTCCTGTAAAAGCTTTGAAGGACATGAGCTCCTGTAAAAGCTTTGATGGACATGAGCTCCTGTAAAAGCTTTGATGGACATGAGCTCCTGTAAAAGCTTCAATGGACATGAGCTCCAGTAAAAGCTTTGATGGACATGAGCTCCTGTAAAAGCTTCAATGGACATGAGCTCCTGTAAAAGCTTCAATGGACATGAGCTCCTGTAAAAGCTTTGATGGACATGAGCGCCTGTAAAAGCTTTGATGGACATAAGCTCCTGTAAAAGCTTTGATGGACATGAGCTCCTGTAAAAGCTTTGATGAACATGAGCTCCTGTAAAAGCTTTGATGGACATGAGCGGCTGTAAAAGCTTTGATGGACATGAGCTCCTGTAAAAGCTTCAATGGACATGAGCTCCTGTAAAAGCTTCAATGGACATGAGCTCCTGTAAAAGCTTTGATGGTCATGAGCTCCTGAAAAAGCTTTGATGGACATGAGCTCCTCTAAAAGCTTTGATGGTCATGAGCACCTGTAAAAGCTTTGAAGGACATGAGCGCCTGTAAAAGCTCTGATGGACATGAGCTCCTGTAAAAGCTTTGATGGACATGAGCTCCTGTAAAAGCTTTGATGGACATGAGCGGCTGTAAAAGCTTTGATGGACATGAGCTCCTGTAAAAGCTTTGATGGACATGAGCTCCTGTAAAAGCTTTGATTGACATGAGCTCCTGTAAAAGCTTTGATGGACATGAGCTCCTGTTAAAGCTTTGATGGACATGAGCTCCTGTAAAAGCTTTGATGGGCATGAGCGCCTGTAAAAGCTTTGATGGAAATGAGCGCCTGTAAAAGCTTTGATGGACATGAGCTCCTCTAAAGCTTTGATGGACATGAGCTCCTGTAAAAGCTTTGATGGACATGAGCTCCTGTAAAAGCCTTGATGGACATGAGCTCCTGTAAAAGCTTTGATGGACATGAGCTCCTGTAAAAGCTTTGATGGACATGAGCTCCTGTAAAAGCTTTGATGGGCATGAGCGCCTGTAAAAGCTTTGATGGAAATGAGCGCCTGTAAAAGCTTTGATGGACATGAGCTCCTCTAAAGCTTTGATGGACATGAGCTCCTCTAAAGCTTTGATGGACATGAGCTCCTGTAAAAGCTTTGATGGACATGAGCTCCTGTAAAAGCCTTGATGGACATGAGCTCCTGTAAAAGCTTTGATGGACATGAGCTTCTGTAAAAGCTTTGATGGACATGAGCTCCTCTAAAGCTTTGATGGACATGAGCTCCTGTAAAAGCTTTGATGCACATGAGCTCCTGTAAAAGCTTTGATGGACATGAGCTCCTCTAAAGCTTTGATGGACATGAGCTCCTGTAAAAGCTTTGATGCACATGAGCTTCTGTAAAAGCTTTGATGGACATGAGCTCCTCTAAAGCTTTGATGGACATGAGCTCCTGTAAAAGCTTTGATGCACATGAGCTCCTGTAAAAGCTTTGATGGACATGAGCTCCTGTAAAAGCTTTGATGGACATGAGCTCCTGTAAAAGCCTTGATGGACATGAGCTCCTGTAAAAGCTTTGATGGACATGAGCTTCTGTAAAAGCTTTGATGGACATGAGCTCCTCTAAAGCTTTGATGGACATGAGCTCCTGTAAAAGCTTTGATGCACATGAGCTCCTGTAAAAGCTTTGATGGACATGAGCTCCTCTAAAGCTTTGATGGACATGAGCTCCTGTAAAAGCTTTGATGCACAGGAGCTTCTGTAAAAGCTTTGATGGACATGAGCTCCTCTAAAGCTTTGACGGACATGAGCTCTTGTAAAAGCTTTGATGGACATGAGCTCCTGTAAAAGCTTTGACGGACATGAGCTCTTGTAAAAGCTTTGATGGACATGAGCTCCTGTAAAAGCTTTGATGGACATGAGCTCCAGTAAAAGCTTTGATGGACATGAGCGCCTGTAAGAGCTTTGATGGACATGAACTCCTGTAAAAGGTTTGATGGACATGAGCTCCTGTAAAAGCTTTGATGGACATGAGCACCTGTAAAAGCTTTGATGGACATGAGCGCCTGTAAAAGCTTTGATGGACATGAGCACCTGTAAAAGCTTTGAAGGGCATGAGCTCCTGTAAAAGCTTTGATGAGCATGAGCTCCTGTAAAAGCTTTGATGGACATGAGCTCCTGTAAAAGCTTTGATGGACATGAGTGCCTGTAAAAGCTTTGAAGGACATGAGCGCCTGTAAAAGCTTTGAAGGACATGAGCGCCTGTAAAAGCTTTGAAGGACATGAGCGCCTGTAAAAGCTTTGAAGGACATGAGCGCCTGTAAAAGCTTTGATGGACATGAGCGCCTGTAAAAGCTTTGATGAGCATGAGCGCCTGTAAAAGCTTTGATGGACATGAGCGCCTGTAAAAGCTTTGATGGACATGAGCTCCTGTAAAAGCTTTGAAGGACATGAGCTCCTCTAAAGCTTCGATGGGCATGAGCTCCTGTAAAAGCTTTGATGGACATGAGCTCCTGTAAAAGCATTGATGTAAAAGCTTTGATGGACATGAGCGCCTGTAAAAGCTTTGATGGACATGAGCTCCTGTAAAAGCTTTGAATGACATGAGCACCTGTAAAAGCTATGATGGACATGAGCGCCTGTAAAAGCTTTGATGGACATTAGCTCCTGCAAAAGCTTTGAAGGACATGAGCGCCTGTAAAAGCTTTGATAGACATGAGCTCCTGTAAAAGCTTTGAAGGACATGAGCTCCTGCAAAAGCTTTGATGGACATTAGCTCCTGCAAAAGCTTTGAAGGACATGAGCGCCTGTAAAAGCTTTAATGGACATGAGCGCCTGTAAAAGCTTTGATGGACATGAGCGCCTGTAAAAGCTTTGATGGACATGAGCTCCTGTAAAAGCTTTGATGGACATGAGCTCCAGTAAAAGCTTTGATGGACGTGAGCTCCTGTAAAAGCTTTGATGGACATGAGCTCCTGCAAAAGCTTTGAAGGACATAAGCTCCTGTAAAAGCTTTGATGGACATGAGCGCCTGTAAAAGCTTTGATGGACATGAGCTCCTGTAAAAGCTTTGATGGACATGAGCTCCTACAAAAGCTTTGAAGGACATGAGCTCCTGCAAAAGCTTTGATGGACATTAGCTCCTGCAAAAGCTTTGATGGACATTAGCTCCTGCAAAAGCTTTGATGGACATGAGCGCCTGTAAAAGCTTTGATGGACATGAGCTCCTGTAAAAGCTTCAATGGACATGAGCTCCTGTAAAAGCTTTGATGAACATGAGCTCCTGTAAAAGCTTCAACGGACATGAGCTCCTGTAAAAGCTTTGATGGACATGAGCTCCTGTAAAAGCTTTGATGGACATGATCTTCTGTAAAAGCTTTGATGGACATGAGCACCTCTAAAAGCTTCAATGGACATGAGCTCCTGTAAAAGCTTTGATGGACATGAGCTCCTGTAAAAGCTTTGAAGGACATGAGCTCCTGTAAAAGCTTTGATGGACATGAGCTCCTGTAAAAGCTTTGATGGACATGAGCTCCTGTAAAAGCTTTGATGGACATGAGCTCCTGTAAAAGCTTTGATGGACATGATCTTCTGTAAAAGCTTTGATGGACATGAGCACCTCTAAAAGCTTCAATGGACATGAGCTCCTGTAAAAGCTTTGATGGACATGAGCTCCTGTAAAAGCTTTGAAGGACATGAGCTCCTGTAAAAGCTTTGATGGACATGAGCTCCTGTAAAAGCTTTGAAGGACATGAGCTCCTGTAAAAGCTTTGATGGACATGAGCTCCTGTAAAAGCTTTGATGGACATGAGCTCCTGTAAAAGCTTTGATGGACATGAGCTCCTGTAAAAGCTTTGATGGACATGAGCTCCTCTAAAGCTTTGATGGACATGAGCGCCTGTAAAAGCTTCAATGGACATGAGCTCCTGTAAAAGCTTTGATGGACATGAGCGCCTGTAAAAGCTTTGATGGACATGAGCTCCTGTAAAAGCTTTGATGGATATGAGCGCCTGTAAAAGCTTTGATGGACATGAGCTCCTGCAAAAGCTTTGATGGACATGAGCGCCTGTAAAAGCTTTGATGGACATGAGCTCCTGTAAAAGCTTTGATGGACATGAGCTCCTGTAAAAGCTTTGAAGGACATGAGCTCCTCTAAAGCTTTGATGGACATGAGCTCCTGTAAAAGCTTCAATGGACATGAGCTCCTGTAAAAGCTTTGATGGACATGAGCTCCTGTAAAAGCTTTGATGGACATGAGCTCTTGTAAAAGCTTCAATGGACATGAGCTCCTGTAAAAGCTTTGATGGACATGAGCTCCTGTAAAAGCTTTGATGGACATGAGCTCCTGTAAAAGCTTTGATGGACATGAGCTTCTGTAAAAGCTTTGATGGACATGAGCTCCTGTAAAAGCTTTGATGCACATGAGCTTCTGTAAAAGCTTTGATGGACATGAGCTCCTCTAAAGCTTTGACGGACATGAGCTCTTGTAAAAGCTTTGATGGACATGAGCTCCTGTAAAAGCTTTGACGGACATGAGCTCTTGTAAAAGCTTTGATAGACATGAGCTCCTGTAAAAGCTTTGATGGACATGAGCTCCTGTAAAAGCTTTGATGGACATGAGCTCCTGTAAAAGCTTTGATGGACATGAGCGGCTGTAAAAGCTTTGATGGACATGAGCTCCTGTAAAAGCTTTGATGGACATGAACTCCTGTAAAAGCTTTGATGGACATGAGTGCCTGTAAAAGCTTTGATGGACATGAGCGCCTGTAAAAGCTTTGATGGATATGAGCGCCTGTAAAAGCTTTGATGGACATAAGCTCCTGTAAAAGCTTTGATGGACATGAGCTCCAGTAAAAGCTTTGATGGACATGAGCTCCAGTAAAAGCTTTGATGGACATGAGCGCCTGTAAAAGCTTTGATGGACATGAGCTCCTGTAAAAGCTTTGATGGACATGAGCTCCTGTAAAAGCTTCAATGGACATGAGCTCCTGTAAAAGCTTTGATGAACATGAGCTCCTGTAAAAGCTTTGATGGACATGAGCTCCTGTAAAAGCTTTGATGGACATGAGCTCCTGTAAAAGCTTTGATGAACATGAGCTCCTGTAAAAGCTTTGATGGACATGAGCGGCTGTAAAAGATTTGATGGACATGAGCTCCTGTAAAAGCTTCAATGGACATGAGCTCCTGTAAAAGCTTCAATGGACATGAGCTCCTGTAAAAGCTTTGATGGACATGAGCTCCTGTAAAAGCTTTGATGGACATGAGCTCCTGTAAAAGCTTTGATGGACATGAGCTCCTGTAAAAGCTTTGATGGACATGAGCTCCTGTAAAAGCTTTGATGGACATGAGCGGCTGTAAAAGCTTTGATGGACATGAGCTCCTGTAAAAGCTTTGATGGACATGAGCTCCTGTAAAAGCTTTGATGGACATGAGCTCCTATAAAAGCTTTGATGGACATGAGCTCCTGTAAAAGCTTTGATGGACATGAGCTCCTGTAAAAGCTTTGATTGACATGAGCTCCTGTAAAAGCTTTGATGGACATGAGCTCCTGTAAAAGCTTTGATGGACATGAGCTCCTGTAAAAGCTTTGATGGGCATGAGCGCCTGTAAAAGCTTTGATGGAAATGAGCGCCTGTAAAAGCTTTGATGGACATGAGCTCCTCTAAAGCTTTGATGGACATGAGCTCCTCTAAAGCTTTGATGGACATGAGCTCCTGTAAAAGCTTTGATGGACATGAGCTCCTGTAAAAGCCTTGATGGACATGAGCTCCTGTAAAAGCTTTGATGGACATGAGCTCCTGTAAAAGCTTTGATGGACATGAGTGCCTGTAAAAGCTTTGATGGACATGAGCGCCTGTAAAAGCTTTGATGGATATGAGCGCCTGTAAAAGCTTTGATGGACATAAGCTCCTGTAAAAGCTTTGATGGACATGAGCGCCTGTAAAAGCTTTGATGGACATGAGCTCCAGTAAAAGCTTTGATGGACATGAGCTCCAGTAAAAGCTTTGATGGACATGAGCTCCTGTAAAAGCTTTGATGGACATGAGCACCTGTAAAAGCTTTGATGGACATGAGCTCCTGTAAAAGCTTTGATGCACATGAGCTCCTGTAAAAGCTTTGATGGACATGAGCTCTTGTAAAAGCTTTGATAGACATGAGCTCCTGTAAAAGCTTTGATGGACATGAGCTCCTGTAAAAGCTTTGATGGACATGAGCTCCTGTAAAAGCTTTGATGGACATGAGCGGCTGTAAAAGCTTTGATGGACATGAGCTCCTGTAAAAGCTTTGATGGACATGAACTCCTGTAAAAGCTTTGATGGACATGAACTCCTGTAAAAGCTTTGATGGACATGAGTGCCTGTAAAAGCTTTGATGGACATGAGCGCCTGTAAAAGCTTTGATGGATATGAGCGCCTGTAAAAGCTTTGATGGACATGAGCACCTCTAAAAGCTTTGATGGACATGAACTCCTGTAAAAGCTTTGATGGACATGAACTCCTGTAAAAGCTTTGATGGACATGAGTGCCTGTAAAAGCTTTGATGGACATGAGTGCCTGTAAAAGCTTTGATGGACATGAGCGCCTGTAAAAGCTTTGATGGATATGAGCTCCTGTAAAAGCTTTGATGGACATGAGCTCCTGTAAAAGCTTTGAAGGACATGAGCTCCTGTAAAAGCTTTGATGGACATGAGCTCCTGTAAAAGCTTTGATGGACATGAGCTCCTGTAAAAGCTTCAATGGACATGAGCTCCTGTAAAAGCTTTGATGGACATGAGCGCCTGTAAAAGCTTTGATGGACATGAGCTCCTGTAAAAGCTTTGATGGACATGAGCTCCTGTAAAAGCTTCAATGGACATGAGCTCCTGTAAAAGCTTTGATGGACATGAGCTCCTGTAAAAGCTTCAATGGACATGAGCTCCTGTAAAAGCTTCAATGGACATGAGCTCCTGTAAAAGCTTTGATGGACATGAGCGCCTGTAAAAGCTTTGATGGACATGAGCTCCTGTAAAAGCTTTGATGAACATGAGCTCCTGTAAAAGCTTTGATGGACATGAGCGCCTGTAAAAGCTTTGATGGAAATGAGCGCCTGTAAAAGCTTTGATGGACATGAGCTCCTGTAAAAGCTTCAATGGACATGAGCTCCTCTAAAGCTTTGATGGACATGAGCTCCTGTAAAAGCTTTGATGGACATGAGCTCCTGTAAAAGCCTTGATGGACATGAGCTCCTGTAAAAGCTTTGATGGACATGAGCTCCTGTAAAAGCTTTGATGGACATGAGTGCCTGTAAAAGCTTTGATGGACATGAGCGCCTGTAAAAGCTTTGATGGATATGAGCGCCTGTAAAAGCTTTGATGGACATAAGCTCCTGTAAAAGCTTTGATGGACATGAGCGCCTGTAAAAGCTTTGATGGACATGAGCTCCAGTAAAAGCTTTGATGGACATGAGCTCCAGTAAAAGCTTTGATGGACATGAGCTCCTGTAAAAGCTTTGATGGACATGAGCACCTGTAAAAGCTTTGATGGACATGAGCTCCTGTAAAAGCTTTGATGCACATGAGCTCCTGTAAAAGCTTTGATGGACATGAGCTCTTGTAAAAGCTTTGATAGACATGAGCTCCTGTAAAAGCTTTGATGGACATGAGCTCCTGTAAAAGCTTTGATGGACATGAGCTCCTGTAAAAGCTTTGATGGACATGAGCGGCTGTAAAAGCTTTGATGGACATGAGCTCCTGTAAAAGCTTTGATGGACATGAACTCCTGTAAAAGCTTTGATGGACATGAGTGCCTGTAAAAGCTTTGATGGACATGAGCGCCTGTAAAAGCTTTGATGGATATGAGCGCCTGTAAAAGCTTTGATGGACATGAGCTCCAGTAAAAGCTTTGATGGACATGAGCTCCAGTAAAAGCTTTGATGGACATGAGCTCCTGTAAAAGCTTTGATGGACATGAGCACCTGTAAAAGCTTTGATGGACATGAGCTCCTGTAAAAGCTTTGATGGACATGAGCTCCTGTAAAAGCTTTGATGGACATGAGCTCCTGTAAAAGCTTTGATTGACATGAGCTCCTGTAAAGCTTTGATGGACATGAGCTCCTGTAAAAGCTTCAATGGACATGAGCTCCTGTAAAAGCTTCAATGGACATGAGCTCCTGTAAAAGCTTTGATGGACATGAGCTCCTGTAAAAGCTTTGATGGACATGAGCTCCTGTAAAAGCTTCAATGGACATGAGCTCCTGTAAAAGCTTTGATGGATATGAGCTCCTGTAAAAGCTTTGATGGACATGAGCTCCTGTAAAAGCTTTGATGGACATGAGCTCCTGTAAAAGCTTTGATGGACATGAGCTCCTGTAAAAGCTTTGATGGACATGAGCGGCTGTAAAAGCTTTGATGGACATGAGCTCCTGTAAAAGCTTTGATGGACATGAGCTCCTGTAAAAGCTTTGATGGACATGAGCTCCTATAAAAGCTTTGATGGACATGAGCTCCTGTAAAAGCTTTGATGGACATGAGCTCCTGTAAAAGCTTTGATGGACATGAGCGGCTGTAAAAGCTTTGATGGACATGAGCTCCTGTAAAAGCTTTGATGGACATGAGCTCCTGTAAAAGCTTTGATTGACATGAGCTCCTGTAAAAGCTTTGATGGACATGAGCTCCTGTAAAAGCTTTGATGGACATGAGCTCCTGTTAAAGCTTTGATGGACATGAGCTCCTGTAAAAGCTTTGATGGGCATGAGCGCCTGTAAAAGCTTTGATGGAAATGAGCGCCTGTAAAAGCTTTGATGGACATGAGCTCCTCTAAAGCTTTGATGGACATGAGCTCCTCTAAAGCTTTGATGGACATGAGCTCCTTTAAAAGCTTTGATGGACATGAGCTCCTGTAAAAGCCTTGATGGACATGAGCTCCTGTAAAAGCTTTGATGGACATGAGCTCCTGTAAAAGCTTTGATGGACATGAGCTCCTGTAAAAGCTTTGATGGGCATGAGCGCCTGTAAAAGCTTTGATGGAAATGAGCGCCTGTAAAAGCTTAGATGGACATGAGCTCCTCTAAAGCTTTGATGGACATGAGCTCCTCTAAAGCTTTGATGGACATGAGCTCCTGTAAAAGCTTTGATGGACATGAGCTCCTGTAAAAGCCTTGATGGACATGAGCTCCTGTAAAAGCTTTGATGGACATGAGCTTCTGTAAAAGCTTTGATGGACATGAGCTCCTCTAAAGCTTTGATGGACATGAGCTCCTGTAAAAGCTTTGATGCACATGAGCTCCTGTAAAAGCTTTGATGGACATGAGCTCCTCTAAAGCTTTGATGGACATGAGCTCCTGTAAAAGCTTTGATGCACATGAGCTTCTGTAAAAGCTTTGATGGACATGAGCTCCTCTAAAGCTTTGATGGACATGAGCTCCTGTAAAAGCTTTGATGCACATGAGCTCCTGTAAAAGCTTTGATGGACATGAGCTCCTGTAAAAGCTTTGATGGACATGAGCTCCTGTAAAAGCCGTGATGGACATGAGCTCCTGTAAAAGCTTTGATGGACATGAGCTTCTGTAAAAGCTTTGATGGACATGAGCTCCTCTAAAGCTTTGATGGACATGAGCTCCTGTAAAAGCTTTGATGCACATGAGCTCCTGTAAAAGCTTTGATGGACATGAGCTCCTCTAAAGCTTTGATGGACATGAGCTCCTGTAAAAGCTTTGATGGACATGAGCACCTGTAAAAGCTTTGATGGACATGAGCTCCTGTAAAAGCTTTGATGGACATGAGCTCCTGTAAAAGCTTTGATGGACATGAGCTCCTGTAAAAGCTTTGATGGACATGAGCTCCTGTAAAAGCTTTGAAGGACATGAGCTCCTGTAAAAGCTTTGATGGACATGAGCGCCTGTAAAAGCTTTGATGGACATGAGCTCCTGTAAAAGCTTTGATGGACATGAGCTCCTGTAAAAGCTTCAATGGACATGAGCTCCTGTAAAAGCTTTGATGGACATGAGCTCCTGTAAAAGCTTCAATGGACATGAGCTCCTGTAAAAGCTTTGATGGACATGAGCTCCTGTAAAAGCTTTGATGGACATGAGCTCCTGTAAAAGCTTTGATGGACATGAGCTCCTGTAAAAGCTTCAATGGACATGAGCTCCTGTAAAAGCTTTGATGGACATGAGCTCCTGTAAAAGCTTCAATGGACATGAGCTCCTGTAAAAGCTTTGATGGACATGAGCTCCTTTAAAAGCTTTGATGGACATGAATACCTGTAAAAGCTTTGATGGACATGAGCGCCTGTAAAAGCTTTGATGGACATGAGCTCCTGTAAAAGCTTTGATGGACATGAGCTCCTGTAAAAGCTTCAATGGACATGAGCTCCTGTAAAAGCTTCAATGGACATGAGCTCCTGTAAAAGCTTTGATAACCATGAGCTCCTGTAAAAGCTTTGATGGACATGAGCGCCTGTAAAAGCTTTGATGGACATGAGCGGCTGTAAAAGATTTGATGGACATGAGCTCCTGTAAAAGCTTCAATGGACATGAGCTCCTGTAAAAGCTTCAATGGACATGAGCTCCTGTAAAAGCTTTGATGGACATGAGCTCCTGTAAAAGCTTTGATGGACATGAGCTCCTGTAAAAGCTTTGATGGACATGAGCTCCTGTAAAAGCTTTGATGGACATGAGCTCCTGTAAAAGCTTTGATGGACATGAGCGGCTGTAAAAGCTTTGATGGACATGAGCTCCTGTAAAAGCTTTGATGGACATGAGCTCCTGTAAAAGCTTTGATGGACATGAGCTCCTATAAAAGCTTTGATGGACATGAGCTCCTGTAAAAGCTTTGATGGACATGAGCTCCTGTAAAAGCTTTGATGGACATGAGCGGCTGTAAAAGCTTTGATGGACATGAGCTCCTGTAAAAGCTTTGATGGACATGAGCTCCTGTAAAAGCTTTGATTGACATGAGCTCCTGTAAAAGCTTTGATGGACATGAGCTCCTGTAAAAGCTTTGATGCACATGAGCTCCTGTAAAAGCTTTGATGGACATGAGCTCCTCTAAAGCTTTGATGGACATGAGCTCCTGTAAAAGCTTTGATGCACATGAGCTTCTGTAAAAGCTTTGATGGACATGAGCTCCTCTAAAGCTTTGATGGACATGAGCTCCTGTAAAAGCTTTGATGCACATGAGCTCCTGTAAAAGCTTTGATGGACATGAGCTCCTGTAAAAGCTTTGATGGACATGAGCTCCTGTAAAAGCCTTGATGGACATGAGCTCCTGTAAAAGCTTTGATGGACATGAGCTTCTGTAAAAGCTTTGATGGACATGAGCTCCTCTAAAGCTTTGATGGACATGAGCTCCTGTAAAAGCTTTGATGCACATGAGCTCCTGTAAAAGCTTTGATGGACATGAGCTCCTCTAAAGCTTTGATGGACATGAGCTCCTGTAAAAGCTTTGACGGACATGAGCTTCTGTAAAAGCTTTGATGGACATGAGCTCCTCTAAAGCTTTGACGGACATGAGCTCTTGTAAAAGCTTTGATGGACATGAGCTCCTGTAAAAGCTTTGACGGACATGAGCTCTTGTAAAAGCTTTGATGGACATGAGCTCCTGTAAAAGCTTTGATGGACATGAGCTCCAGTAAAAGCTTTGATGGACATGAGCGCCTGTAAGAGCTTTGATGGACATGAACTCCTGTAAAAGGTTTGATGGACATGAGCTCCTGTAAAAGCTTTGATGGACATGAGCACCTGTAAAAGCTTTGATGGACATGAGCGCCTGTAAAAGCTTTGATGGACATGAGCACCTGTAAAAGCTTTGAAGGGCATGAGCTCCTGTAAAAGCTTTGATGAGCATGAGCTCCTGTAAAAGCTTTGATGGACATGAGCTCCTGTAAAAGCTTTGATGGACATGAGTGCCTGTAAAAGCTTTGAAGGACATGAGCGCCTGTAAAAGCTTTGAAGGACATGAGCGCCTGTAAAAGCTTTGAAGGACATGAGCGCCTGTAAAAGCTTTGATGGACATGAGCGCCTGTAAAAGCTTTGATGAGCATGAGCGCCTGTAAAAGCTTTGATGGACATGAGCGCCTGTAAAAGCTTTGATGGACATGAGCTCCTGTAAAAGCTTTGAAGGACATGAGCTCCTCTAAAGCTTCGATGGGCATGAGCTCCTGTAAAAGCTTTGATGGACATGAGCTCCTGTAAAAGCATTGATGTAAAAGCTTTGATGGACATGAGCGCCTGTAAAAGCTTTGATGGACATGAGCTCCTGTAAAAGCTTTGAATGACATGAGCACCTGTAAAAGCTTCGATGGACATGAGCGCCTGTAAAAGCTTTGATGGACATTAGCTCCTGCAAAAGCTTTGATGGACATGAGCGCCTGTAAAAGCTTTGATGGACATGAGCTCCTGTAAAAGCTTTGAAGGACATGAGCTCCTCTAAAGCTTCGATGGGCATGAGCTCTGCTAAAGCTTTGATGGACATGAGCGCCTGTAAAAGCTTTGATGGACATGAGCTTCTGTAAAAGCTTTGATGGACATAAGCGCCTGTAAAAGCTTTGATGGACATGAGCTCCTGTAAAAGCTTTGATGGACATGAGGTCCTGTAAAAGCTTTGATGGACATGAGCGGCTGTAAAAGCTTTGATGGACATGAGGTCCTGTAAAAGCTTTGATGGACATGAGCTCCTGTAAAAGCATTGATGTAAAAGCTTTGATGGACATGAGCGCCTGTAAAAGCTTTGATGGACATGAGCTCCTGTAAAAGCTTTGAATGACATGAGCACCTGTAAAAGCTTCGATGGACATGAGCGCCTGTAAAAGCTTTGATGGACATTAGCTCCTGCAAAAGCTTTGAAGGACATGAGTGCCTGTAAAAGCTTTGATAGACATGAGCTCCTGTAAAAGCTTTGAAGGACATGAGCTCCTGCAAAAGCTTTGATGGACATTAGCTCCTGCAAAAGCTTTGAAGGACATGAGCGCCTGTAAAAGCTTTAATGGACATGAGCGCCTGTAAAAGCTTTGATGGACATGAGCGCCTGTAAAAGCTTTGATGGACATGAGCTCCTGTAAAAGCTTTGATGGACATGAGCTCCTGTAAAAGCTTTGATGGACATGAGCTCCTGTTAAAGCTTTGATGGACATGAGCTCCTGTAAAAGCTTTGATGGGCATGAGCGCCTGTAAAAGCTTTGATGGAAATGAGCGCCTGTAAAAGCTTTGATGGACATGAGCTCCTCTAAAGCTTTGATGGACATGAGCTCCTCTAAAGCTTTGATGGACATGAGCTCCTGTAAAAGCTTTGATGGACATGAGCTCCTGTAAAAGCCTTGATGGACATGAGCTCCTGTAAAAGCTTTGATGGACATGAGCTCCTGTAAAAGCTTTGATGGACATGAGCTCCTGTGAAAGCTTTGATGGGCATGAGCGCCTGTAAAAGCTTTGATGGAAATGAGCGCCTGTAAAAGCTTAGATGGACATGAGCTCCTCTAAAGCTTTGATGGACATGAGCTCCTCTAAAGCTTTGATGGACATGAGCTCCTGTAAAAGCTTTGATGGACATGAGCTCCTGTAAAAGCCTTGATGGACATGAGCTCCTGTAAAAGCTTTGATGGACATGAGCTTCTGTAAAAGCTTTGATGGACATGAGCTCCTCTAAAGCTTTGATGGACATGAGCTCCTGTAAAAGCTTTGATGCACATGAGCTCCTGTAAAAGCTTTGATGGACATGAGCTCCTCTAAAGCTTTGATGGACATGAGCTCCTGTAAAAGCTTTGATGCACATGAGCTTCTGTAAAAGCTTTGATGGACATGAGCTCCTCTAAAGCTTTGATGGACATGAGCTCCTGTAAAAGCTTTGATGCACATGAGCTCCTGTAAAAGCTTTGATGGACATGAGCTCCTGTAAAAGCTTTGATGGACATGAGCTCCTGTAAAAGCCTTGATGGACATGAGCTCCTGTAAAAGCTTTGATGGACATGAGCTTCTGTAAAAGCTTTGATGGACATGAGCTCCTCTAAAGCTTTGATGGACATGAGCTCCTGTAAAAGCTTTGATGCACATGAGCTCCTGTAAAAGCTTTGATGGACATGAGCTCCTCTAAAGCTTTGATGGACATGAGCTCCTGTAAAAGCTTTGATGGACATGAGCACCTGTAAAAGCTTTGATGGACATGAGCTCCTGTAAAAGCTTTGATGGACATGAGCTCCTGTAAAAGCTTTGATGGACATGAGCTCCTGTAAAAGCTTTGATGGACATGAGCTCCTGTAAAAGCTTTGAAGGACATGAGCTCCTGTAAAAGCTTTGATGGACATGAGCGCCTGTAAAAGCTTTGATGCACATGAGCTCCTGTAAAAGCTTTGATGGACATGAGCTCCTGTAAAAGCTTCAATGGACATGAGCTCCTGTAAAAGCTTTGATGGACATGAGCTCCTGTAAAAGCTTCAATGGACATGAGCTCCTGTAAAAGCTTTGATGGACATGAGCTCCTGTAAAAGCTTTGATGGACATGAGCTCCTGTAAAAGCTTTGATGGACATGAGCTCCTGTAAAAGCTTCAATGGACATGAGCTCCTGTAAAAGCTTTGATGGACATGAGCTCCTTTAAAAGCTTTGATGGACATGAATACCTGTAAAAGCTTTGATGGACATGAGCGCCTGTAAAAGCTTTGATGGACATGAGCTCCTGTAAAAGCTTTGAAGGACATGAGCTCCTCTAAAGCTTTGATGGACATGAGCTCCTGTAAAAGCTTTGAAGGACATGAGCTCCTCTAAAGCTTTGATGGACATGAGCTCCTGTAAAAGCTTTGATGGACATGAGCTCCTGTAAAAGCTTTGATGGACATGAGCTCCTGTAAAAGCTTCAATGGACATGAGCTCCTGTAAAAGCTTTGATGGACATGAGCTCCTTTAAAAGCTTTGATGGACATGAATACCTGTAAAAGCTTTGATGGACATGAGCGCCTGTAAAAGCTTTGATGGACATGAGCTCCTGTAAAAGCTTTGATGGACATGAGCTCCTGTAAAAGCTTCAATGGACATGAGCTCCTGTAAAAGCTTCAATGGACATGAGCTCCTGTAAAAGCTTTGATAACCATGAGCTCCTGTAAAAGCTTTGATGGACATGAGCGCCTGTAAAAGCTTTGATGGACATGAGCGGCTGTAAAAGATTTGATGGACATGAGCTCCTGTAAAAGCTTCAATGGACATGAGCTCCTGTAAAAGCTTCAATGGACATGAGCTCCTGTAAAAGCTTTGATGGACATGAGCTCCTGTAAAAGCTTTGATGGACATGAGCTCCTGTAAAAGCTTTGATGGACATGAGCTCCTGTAAAAGCTTTGATGGACATGAGCTCCTGTAAAAGCTTTGATGGACATGAGCGGCTGTAAAAGCTTTGATGGACATGAGCTCCTGTAAAAGCTTTGATGGACATGAGCTCCTGTAAAAGCTTTGATGGACATGAGCTCCTATAAAAGCTTTGATGGACATGAGCTCCTGTAAAAGCTTTGATGGACATGAGCTCCTGTAAAAGCTTTGATGGACATGAGCGGCTGTAAAAGCTTTGATGGACATGAGCTCCTGTAAAAGCTTTGATGGACATGAGCTCCTGTAAAAGCTTTGATTGACATGAGCTCCTGTAAAAGCTTTGATGGACATGAGCTCCTGTAAAAGCTTTGATGCACATGAGCTCCTGTAAAAGCTTTGATGGACATGAGCTCCTCTAAAGCTTTGATGGACATGAGCTCCTGTAAAAGCTTTGATGCACATGAGCTTCTGTAAAAGCTTTGATGGACATGAGCTCCTCTAAAGCTTTGATGGACATGAGCTCCTGTAAAAGCTTTGATGCACATGAGCTCCTGTAAAAGCTTTGATGGACATGAGCTCCTGTAAAAGCTTTGATGGACATGAGCTCCTGTAAAAGCCTTGATGGACATGAGCTCCTGTAAAAGCTTTGATGGACATGAGCTTCTGTAAAAGCTTTGATGGACATGAGCTCCTCTAAAGCTTTGATGGACATGAGCTCCTGTAAAAGCTTTGATGCACATGAGCTCCTGTAAAAGCTTTGATGGACATGAGCTCCTCTAAAGCTTTGATGGACATGAGCTCCTGTAAAAGCTTTGACGGACATGAGCTTCTGTAAAAGCTTTGATGGACATGAGCTCCTCTAAAGCTTTGACGGACATGAGCTCTTGTAAAAGCTTTGATGGACATGAGCTCCTGTAAAAGCTTTGACGGACATGAGCTCTTGTAAAAGCTTTGATGGACATGAGCTCCTGTAAAAGCTTTGATGGACATGAGCTCCAGTAAAAGCTTTGATGGACATGAGCGCCTGTAAGAGCTTTGATGGACATGAACTCCTGTAAAAGGTTTGATGGACATGAGCTCCTGTAAAAGCTTTGATGGACATGAGCACCTGTAAAAGCTTTGATGGACATGAGCGCCTGTAAAAGCTTTGATGGACATGAGCACCTGTAAAAGCTTTGAAGGGCATGAGCTCCTGTAAAAGCTTTGATGAGCATGAGCTCCTGTAAAAGCTTTGATGGACATGAGCTCCTGTAAAAGCTTTGATGGACATGAGTGCCTGTAAAAGCTTTGAAGGACATGAGCGCCTGTAAAAGCTTTGAAGGACATGAGCGCCTGTAAAAGCTTTGAAGGACATGAGCGCCTGTAAAAGCTTTGATGGACATGAGCGCCTGTAAAAGCTTTGATGAGCATGAGCGCCTGTAAAAGCTTTGATGGACATGAGCGCCTGTAAAAGCTTTGATGGACATGAGCTCCTGTAAAAGCTTTGAAGGACATGAGCTCCTCTAAAGCTTCGATGGGCATGAGCTCCTGTAAAAGCTTTGATGGACATGAGCTCCTGTAAAAGCATTGATGTAAAAGCTTTGATGGACATGAGCGCCTGTAAAAGCTTTGATGGACATGAGCTCCTGTAAAAGCTTTGAATGACATGAGCACCTGTAAAAGCTTCGATGGACATGAGCGCCTGTAAAAGCTTTGATGGACATTAGCTCCTGCAAAAGATTTGATGGACATGAGCGCCTGTAAAAGCTTTGATGGACATGAGCTCCTGTAAAAGCTTTGAAGGACATCATCTCCTCTAAAGCTTCGATGGGCATGAGCTCTGCTAAAGCTTTGATGGACATGAGCGCCTGTAAAAGCTTTGATGGACATGAGCTTCTGTAAAAGCTTTGATGGACATAAGCGCCTGTAAAAGCTTTGATGGACATGAGCTCCTGTAAAAGCTTTGATGGACATGAGGTCCTGTAAAAGCTTTGATGGACATGAGCGGCTGTAAAAGCTTTGATGGACATGAGGTCCTGTAAAAGCTTTGATGGACATGAGCTCCTGTAAAAGCATTGATGTAAAAGCTTTGATGGACATGAGCGCCTGTAAAAGCTTTGATGGACATGAGCTCCTGTAAAAGCTTTGAATGACATGAGCACCTGTAAAAGCTTCGATGGACATGAGCGCCTGTAAAAGCTTTGATGGACATTAGCTCCTGCAAAAGCTTTGAAGGACATGAGTGCCTGTAAAAGCTTTGATAGACATGAGCTCCTGTAAAAGCTTTGAAGGACATGAGCTCCTGCAAAAGCTTTGATGGACATTAGCTCCTGCAAAAGCTTTGAAGGACATGAGCGCCTGTAAAAGCTTTAATGGACATGAGCGCCTGTAAAAGCTTTGATGGACATGAGCGCCTGTAAAAGCTTTGATGGACATGAGCTCCTGTAAAAGCTTTGATGGACATGAGCTCCGGTAAAAGCTTTGATGGACGTGAGCTCCTGTAAAAGCTTTGATGGACATGAGCTCCTGCAAAAGCTTTGAAGGACATAAGCTCCTGTAAAAGCTTTGATGGACATGAGCGCCTGTAAAAGCTTTGATGGACATGAGCGCCTGTAAAAGCTTTGATGGACATGAGCTCCTACAAAAGCTTTGAAGGACATGAGCTCCTGCAAAAGCTTTGATGGACATTAGCTCCTGCAAAAGCTTTGATGGACATTAGCTCCTGCAAAAGCTTTGATGGACATGAGCGCCTGTAAAAGCTTTGATGGACATGAGCGCCTGTAAAAGCTTTGATGGACATGAGCGCCTGTAAAAGCTTTGATGGACATGAGCTCCAGTAAAAGCTTTGATGGACATGAGCGCCTGTAAAAGCTTTGATGGACATGAGCTCCTGTAAATGCATTGATGTAAAAGCTTTGATGGACATGAACACCTGTAAAAGCTTTGATTGACATGAGCTCCTGTAAAAGCTTTGATGGACATGAGCGCCTGTAAAAGCTTTGATGGTCATGAGCTCCTGTAAAAGCTTTGATGGTCATGAGCTCCTGTAAAAGCTTTCATGGACATGAGCGCCTGTAAAAGCTTTCATGGACATGAGCGCCTGTAAAAGCTTTGATGGACATGAGCTCCTGTAAAAGCTTTGATGGATATGAGCGCCTGTAAAAGCTTTGATGGTCATGAGCTCCTGTAAAAGCTTTGAAGGACATGAGCGCCTGTAAAAGCTTTGATGGACATGAGCTCCTGTAAAAGCTTTGATGGACATGAGCTCCTGTAAAAGCTTTGATGGACATGAGCGCCTGTAAAAGCTTTGATGGATATGAGCGCCTGTAAAAGCTTTGATGGACATGAGCTCCTCTAAAGCTTTGATGGACATGAGCGCCTGTAAAAGCTTTGATGGTCATGAGCTCCTGTAAAAGCTTTGATGGACATGAGCTCCTGTAAAAGCTTTGATGGATATGAGCGCCTGTAAAAGCTTTGATGGTCATGAGCTCCTGTAAAAGCTTTGAAGGACATGAGCGCCTGTAAAAGCTTTGATGGACATGAGCTCCTGTAAAAGCTTTGATGGACATGAGCTCCTGTAAAAGCTTTGATGGACATGAGCTCCTGTAAAAGCTTTGTTGGACATGAGCTCCTGTAAAAGCTTTGATTGACATGAGCTCCTGTAAAAGCTTTGATGGACATGAGCGCCTGTAAAAGCTTTTATGGACATGAGCTCCTCTAAAGCTTTGATGGACATGAGCTCCTGAAAAAGCTTTGATTGACATGAGCGCCTGTAAAAGCTTTTATGGACATGAGCTCCTCTAAAACTTTGATGGACATGAGCTCCTCTAAAGCTTTGATGGACATGAGCGCCTGTAAAAGCTTTGATGGACATGAGCTCCTGTAAAAGCTTTGATTGACATGAGCTCCTGTAAAAGCTTTGATGGACATGAGCTCCTGTAAAAGCTTTGATGGACATGAGCTCCTGAAAAAGCTTTGATGGACATGAGCTCCTCTAAAGCTTTGATGGACATGAGCTCCTCTAAAGCTTTGATGGACATGAGCTCCTGTAAAAGCTTTGATTGACATGAGCGTCTGTAAAAGCTTTGATGGACATGAGCTTCTCTAAAGCTTTGATGGACATGAGCTCCTGAAAAAGCTTTGATTGACATGAGCTCCTCTAAAGCTTTGATGGACATGAGCGCCTGTAAAAGCTTTGATGGACATGAGCTCCTCTAAAGCTTTGATGGACATGAGCTCCTGAGAAAGCTTTGATTGACATGAGCGCCTGTAAAAGCTTTGATGGACATGAGCTCCTCTAAAGCTTTGATGGACATGAGCTCCTGTAAAAGCTTTGATTGACATGAGCTCCTCTAAAGCTTTGATGGACATGAGCGCCTGTAAAAGCTTTGATTGACATGAGCTCCTCTAAAGCTTTGATGGACATGAGCGCCTGTAAAAGCTTTGATTAACATGAGCGCCTGTAAAAGCTTTTATGGACATGAGCTCCTCTAAAGCTTTGATGGACATGAGCTCCTCTAAAGCTTTGATGGACATGAGCTCCTCTAAAGCTTTGATGGACATGAGCTCCTGTAAAAGCTTTGATTGACATGAGCTCCTCTAAAGCTTTGATGGACATGAGCGCCTGTAAAAGCTTTGATGGACATGAGCTCCTCTAAAGCTTTGATGGACATGAGCTCCTGAGAAAGCTTTGATTGACATGAGCGCCTGTAAAAGCTTTGATGGACATGAGCTCCTCTAAAGCTTTTATGGACATGAGCTCCTCTAAAGCTTTGATGGACATGAGCTCCTCTAAAGCTTTGATGGACATGAGCGCCTGTAAAAGCTTTGATGGACAAGAGCGCCTGTAAAAGCTTTGATGGACATGAGCGCCTGTAAAAGCTTTGATGGACATGAGCTCCTGTAAAAGCTTTGATTGACATGAGCTCCTGTAAAAGCTTTGATGGACATGAGCGCCTGTAAAAGCTTTGATGGACATGAGCGCCTGTAAAAGCTTTTATGGACATGAGCTCCTCTAAAGCTTTGATGGACATGAGCTCCTCTAAAGCTTTGATGGACATGAGCGCCTGTAAAAGCTTTGATGGGCATGAGCGCCTGTAAAAGCTTTGATGGACATGAGCTCCTGTAAAAGCTTTGATTGACATGAGCTCCTGTAAAAGCTTTGATGGACATGAGCTCCTGTAAAAGCTTTGATGGACATGAGCTCCTGTAAAAGCTTTGATTGACATGAGCTCCTGTAAAAGCTTTGATGGACATGAGCTCCTCTAAAGCTTTGATGGACATGAGCTCCTGTAAAAGCTTTGATGGACATGAGCTCCTCTAAAGCTTTGATGGACATGAGCGCCTGTAAAAGCTTTGATGGACATGAGCTCCTGTAAAAGCTTTGATGGACATGAGCGCCTGAAAAAGCCTTGATGGACATGAGCTCCTGTAAAGCTTTGATGGACATGAGCTCCTGTAAAAGCTTTGATGCACATGAGCTGCTGTAAAAGCCTTGATGGACATGAGCTCCTGTAAAGCTTTGATGGACATGAGCTCTTGTAAAAGCCTTGATGGACATGAGCTCCGGTAATGCTTTAATCGCTTTGGGGCTTGGAGAGCAACCCATGACTTAGGGGGGTCCACTCGATCACACATCTGCCTTCAAATTGGAGGGGTGCGCAATCATTAAGGCATGCTGGGGGTGCTGAAACACCCGCAATGAATACAGACAATGCGTTGAGGATCCGACTTTTGGTTGCTCTACAAATTACTGTCCATGTGAAAATAAATGTCATGAAAATCTACAGTAGATAAATCTCCCCCCACTTCATGAAACAGCCCCACAGGCAGCCAACACCACGGCTCTCATACTGACCTGCGGGACCAGTCCTGGCGCAGTCACACTGTCCTACAGGCCGGTCCATCCCTGGACTGAAGAGGGGAACACAGCAGATGCTCAGGGTCAGAGACGCTTTTATTACTGTTTCCGGGCGTGTGCACCAGAAACAATGCCCATATATTGTAATAAGCTGGGCCCAGAAGACGTTCCCATCACAACCCAGTCACCTCTCTTGGTGCAGCCAAGACTGCAATAAGATTAAACAAATACACGCTGGCTGCACTCAAGCCTTATTGAAAGCAAAGCCCCTTCGAGAAATGCTAAAAAGGTGTGACAAATGTACTTTACTGGGAGAATGTGGTGAGATGCGCGACAATGTGTTACACTAACCCCTAATGCGTGGCACTTGGCACGGCTGATACATGAAAATGCCTCCTCCCTGGTGGAACATCATGAAAACTCTTGCATCTGCATTCAAAACAAAAGTGAAACACAGAATCAACAAAGAACATCTTTCGCCTACTTTAAATACAGGAAGGCAGACTCTCTGATCTCCAGATGGTAAGTGGAAGAAGCCATCAACACCCTCTCCCTTTAACGTACAACAGCCTGGAAAAACAAAACACCAGTGACATTAAATACAGAAGCTGTTTCCATCAAGATTAAATTGAAGTATCTAAAAGTGATTGAATTCAGCAAACTCCTCCTTTACTCAAGCATGTCCCTAAATTGCAGATTTGTAAAGTGTGACTTAGCACCCTAAGGGTATCCAGGCGCTGGGGCCGTCGGGAGATGAAGTGGATCACGGGCTCACGGCAGCCGCAGGGCCCTCAGAGGCAGCCAAGGCTAAGACTGAGGGCCCATTCAGGGTCACTTTGCAGCCCCAAGACACAGTGGGGGCAGGGGGGAGGGGGGGAGGGGGTCACAGGCTCACAGCAGCCGCAGGGCCCTCAGAGGCAGCCGCAGGCCCCAAGACACAGTGGGGGCAGGGGGGTGGGGGGTCCCTGCACAGGCCTCCTTTGATGTGCGCGGCGGCGGTGCGTCCATTGGGGCGCTGGGGCGTTGCCCCACTAATGCAAAAAGTAATACTCCTCTCCTGTACGTCTGGTAGACGTACACAGGTGTCTTACTTCAAGTCTGTGCCGGTCACTGCCGACGATCACTGGGCGACGCCCGAGCAATCATCAGGACAAGGGGGGGGTGACGTCAGGTGTGCGCACGCTCAGCTCAGTTCTGGGGTGGTCAGTTTTCTGACCAGCTCGTGGCGCACATGCGCCTTAGGCTGCAGATTAGAAGAGCGGGGTTGCTTCAGGGCGCAGCCCCCCCCCCCTCTCTAATGGGCGGGTGTGACCCCTGCCCAAGCCAATCCTGGCGCTGCTGGGGCAGCGTCTGGATTGGCTCAGTCACAGCGAGGCGCGGGATTTGGGAAACTTGAACGTTCACTGGAGTCCATAGTCGGACACACACCTCGTGTTCTGGTGCGAGGGCCGAGGCTGCCTGCTGCTCCTGCTCGCCGTGGGTGGGGGGCTCCGTGCTGCTGGGCGAGACTTCACCACATCATCATAAGGTAAGTTAAGTACGTCACTCCCTGTACACATTTGAAGACTTTTCTTACCTTACATTTAAGTTATTGGCAGCGGAGACATGCAGTGGATCGAGCTGCCTCCTGACGCAGCCCCGGCGCCTTTTATTTGTGCAAATGACCCACGAATAGTGCATCCACCTTTCCTCTGATATTGGAGGTGTTCCTCTGCCTCTTCTCCGAGGTAGGGCAGGCCCTGTCTGGGGGAGGGAGGAGCACGGGCCACTGGCTGCGGCGTGGACTCGCTGTGGCCCTGTCTGGGGGAGGGGGGAGCTCGGAGGGTTTGACCACTGGCTGCGGTGTTTATTTGCTGTGGCCTGTGGCTGGGGATGCTGATCTTGCTGTGGCCTGTGGCTGCGGTGTGGACTCGCTGTGGCCCTGTCTGGGGGAGGGAGGAGCTCGGAGGGTTTGACCACTGGCTGCGGTGTGGACTCGCTGTGGCCCTGTCTGGGGGAGGGAGGAGCTCGGAGGGTTTGACCACTGGCTGCGGTGTGGACTCGCTGTGGCCTGTGGCTGGGGATGCTGATCTTGCTGTGGCCTGTGGCTGCGGTGTGGACTCGCTGTGGCCTGTGGCTGGGGATGCTGATCTTGCTGTGGCCTGTGGCTGCGGTGTGGACTCGCTGTGGCCTGTGGCTGGGGATGCTGATCTTGCTGTGGCCTGTGGCTGCGGTGTGGACTCGCTGTGGCCTGTGGCTGGGGATGCTGAGGGCTTCGCTGGCAGGAATCTTGACTGATGGCCGGAGCAGGCAGTCTGGCGCTGTGCGCGCTTTCAGCGTCCAAGAAGGGCTTCGAAGCGCGCGCATTAATGTGCTCTGGGTCCGGTGCGGCCGGTGCAGCTGCGCAGGGGATGGTTGAGGTGGCTCCTGCTCTTCATCCTTGAAGCCCCCAGCACTCTGCTAGAGTTTGGATTGGTGAATCCCTCCCCCCGCTCTCGGAGACGTGACTGCAGAGACACCAGCTTCTGTCTCCCTGTGACTGCTTTGCGCGGGGGGCACTTTGGGGGGTTTCTTCGCAGGATACAAACGTGTCCTTTCTCTTCCAGTGGGATGAGCTCGGCTGGTGTTCAGAGGTCTTCTGGGCTGAGGAGTTGTGACGTGCATTATGTGCTGTTAATGCTCCTGTCCTCCCTCTGGTCTCGAGTTCACACCTGGCGCCGCCTCGTGGTTCCCTCTCAGAGGCAAGATGGAGTCTGTCTTTGAACGTGTGCTGGTTGTAGGTCAGATAGGGCACACGCGAGCTCTGCTTTTGTGTTTTTACGATATCTCTTGTCTTGACTTTAAGTGGGAAAAAAAAACTGGGGGTGCTCTAAAATGGGCGGGGAAACCACTTAAAGGGGCGTGGCCAATCCAAGTAGGGGCGTGGTCTAAATCAAGATAACTAGCATTGTGATAGGGATGGGGCAGGATCATGCAGACTAGTTCCTTTCTCTGCGTTTCAATTGTTGCTGGATTACACTGCAGCCTTGACGCTCAGTGTGAAAAGTCACAGCAGAGTTGTGCTGGAGCGGGCTGCCTGTGGTCGTCTCTCTCCTAATCATCCCATGATGTGAAGGCTGGCACCAATACGACGTTGTACATGCGCTGCAGGAAGGGAAATCCTGAGAGAAAATGGCTCTCTAAAGCTGCGTTCCTCCTACAACGCGCTCACTGCAGTCGAGGAAAAAAAAAAAACAGACTACCTTTGGAGGCCTGAAAATAGAGCCTGATAGAGCCCCCTGAAAATAACTGCCAGTGCTCAGACCCGGACAGACCCGGCCCACTTAAAGCCCTGTACTAAACATAGAACACAAACCGCTCTCTGCCAACCAAAACTGAGAATGAGCAGTTACATTAAGCACCTTATATCAGCAATAACATGTTGCACAAAGTACATGAAACAAATGCACTTTTAAAACTGCCTGACTCTAGGGCCCAAACTAAGCCTTGACATATGTCAAAGTAATTTAGCACACATTGGCTTTGTTTGAGTGCCTGGATGCGGGGGCCTTTTTTGTGTGTCATTGGCAGGGAAAGTTTCATTTACTATCCAGTGCTTCAAACGGGCATGTGCTCTCCTGTACAGAGTGCCCACACTTTTGTAACTTGAAGGGGAGAGAAAGAGTACCTGCACTTCTCAGCAAACAGCCGTTCTGTAGGTAGTAGGTACGTGAAGTTTTCTATTTCCATGAAATCAAATTGAGTCCCCAAGCACAAAAAAACTCATGTCACCACCCCACTCCTGTCCCAAAGGGCAGGTGCACATCTTTGCTTTTCCTCATTCGCTGTCAATCCTTTTCAAAATGGGGGTGAGGCCATTCAGCATTGGCTTACCCCATCTCTGCACGCGCTGTTAATGAAAGGATCGCAGGTACAGTTGGAAGGGTGCAAAGTGACTAGATCTGAAATAATTGTGAAACTGTCCAGACCTAGGCAGAAATACACTTGGTGAAAGGAACCACCCACATGTACTTTTCATTTTTGTTGCAGCCGGTACCGAAGTGCGAGGCAGTTGCAGCAGGTGGGGGCAGAGGAAGGGGTGACTGTGGTTTTTCGGCTGGCGGTATGAATGTTTATTTACTGCCTGCACGTTGTTTTTCAAGTGTCTGCCCAAATTATGCTCATCACTTTATATCAAATAATACGGCGAAGGAAGCACACTCGTATGTTTGAATAATAATATTTGAGGGTATGTTGTCGTGCCTTTCTGATCCGGGACAAAGAAAAAGCACAGTCATTAAATGAAAACGCTGTTCTATTTGGACACACTGCCTTTGGGGTAGTTTTGTGATCAGTTATGGAGGTTGGAATGCAAGGTTAAGAAACGCTTCTTCACATGCACAAAATTAATTCCAAGGACTTTTAGATGATCCTGTGCCAGTTACCACGCAGTTGCTACTGCTCGTCTTCCTGCCAGATGGAGTCGTGTCGTGACCCGGTGGCACTGCTGCCCCTGGCTTCTGCTGCCGAGTAGTGGGGGCGGAGAGACTGGAGAGGGAGTGTTGTGAGTTCGGGGACAGCGCAACAGCTACTGTAAAAGTGAAAGCGCGGTAAGGGGCGCTGTGAAAAAGTAAGACGTCAGTTCTTCTGAAGTTGTTTCTGAGCATGGGCACATCATGTGCATGCTCTCACTGCTGTCAAGAAAAAAGAAAAAGAAAACGGACTTCCTTTGGAGGCCTGAAAACAGAGCCCGATAGAGACCCGGTTCCAGGTCCCCTAAAAATAACTGCCGGTGCTCAGACCCGGACAGGCCCGGCCCACTTAAAGCCCTGGAAAGGCTGCAAAGCATCAGATGACGCACTGGTGGGCGCCACACCCACGGCAGCCCCCCCCCCCCCCGTGACTCGGGGTGAAGGGCTGTCGGGGGGAGGAGGATGAGGCGCTATACAGGGAGCAAAGCCTTCGCGTTATGCATGGGGGGGGGGGTGATATGAAGGACTCTCTGGAGGCGGATGCAGTGGGGGGGGGACCTTTGAGGCATTGTTTGTTATACAACGCGGAGGAGAGAGTGACAGGTGTGCAGGTTACAAAGGAATACAACTTACAAGTAGAGGTATAAGGCGCATTACAGGAGGAGAGAGTGACAGGTGTGCAGGTTACAAAGGAATACAAAGTACAAGTAGAGGTATAAGGTGCATTCCAGGAGGAGAGAGTGACAGGTGTGCAGGTTACAAAGGAATACAAAGTACAAGTAGAGGTATAAGGTGCATTCCAGGAGGACAGCGTGACAAGTGTGCAGGTTACAGAGGAATACAAAGTACAAGTAGAGGTATAAGGTGCGTTACAGCAGGAGAGAGTGACAGGTGTGCAGGTTACAAAGGAATACAAAGTACAAGTAGAGGTATAAGGTGCGTTACAGCAGGAGAGAGTGACAGGTGTGCAGGTTACAAAGGAATACAAAGTACAAGTAGAGGTATAAGGTGCATTACAGGAGGAGAGAGTGACAGGTGTGCAGGTTACAGAGGAATACAAAGTACAAGTAGAGGTATAAGGCGCATTACAGGAGGACAGCGTGACAAGTGTGCAGGTTACAGAGGAATACAAAGTACAAGTAGAGGTATAAGGTGCATTCCAGGAGGACAGCGTGACAAGTGTGCAGGTTACAGAGGAATACAAAGTACAAGTAGAGGTATAAGGTGCGTTACAGCAGGAGAGAGTGACAGGTGTGCAGGTTACAAAGGAATACAAAGTACAAGTAGAGGTATAAGGTGCGTTACAGCAGGAGAGAGTGACAGGTGTGCAGGTTACAAAGGAATACAAAGTACAAGTAGAGGTATAAGGTGCATCACAGGAGGAGAGAGTGACAAGTGTGCAAGTTACAGAGGAATACAAAGTACAAGTAGAGGTATAAGGCGCATTACAGGAGGACAGCGTGACAAGTGTGCAGGTTACAGAGGAATACAAAGTACAAGTAGAGGTATAAGGTGCATCACAGGAGGAGAGAGTGACAAGTGTGCAGGTTACAGAGGAATACAAAGTACAAGTAGAGGTATAAGGTGCATTCCAGGAGGACAGCGTGACAAGTGTGCAGGTTACAAATGAATATAAAGTACAAGTAGAGGTATAAGGTGCGTTACAGCAGGAGAGAGTGACAGGTGTGCAGGTTACAAAGGAATACAAAGTACAAGTAGAGGTATAAGGTGCATTACAGGAGGAGAGAGTGACAGGTGTGCAGGTTACAAAGGAATACAAAGTACAAGTAGAGGTATAAGGTGCATTACAGGAGGAGAGAGTGACAGGTGTGCAGGTTACAAAGGAATACAAAGTACAAGTAGAGGTATAAGGTGCATTACAGGAGGAGAGAGCGACAAGTGTGCAGGTTACAAATGAATACAAAGTACAAGTAGAGGTATAAGGTATACAAAGTACAAGTAGAGGAATAAGGTGCGTTACAGGAGGAGAGAGTGACAGGTGTGCAGGTTACAAAGGAATACAAAGTACAAGTAGAGGTATAAGGCGCATTACAGGAGGACAGCGTGACAAGTGTGCAGGTTACAGAGGAATACAAAGTACAAGTAGAGGTATAATACTGCAAGAAATGGCAGACACTGCAACACTACAACAGACGTTACGTAGGCAATGGTGGCACGGGGGCAAGTATCGAAAGCAAACAAAATGTAAGAGGAAGCAATCATTTATGGCAATGGCACGAGAAAGTGCCCACGGGGGGGGGACCCAGCTCGGCAGGACACGGGGCGTGGAGCTGCCGACGGGCGAGGATCAGTGGTTGCAGGGACCTTCATCATGCTAGGGTCGGTTGGTATGGGCTGGCGGTGGAGGATGCGGGGGTGGCCGAGGGGCCGCACATACAAGTGCCCTCGGGTGGGGGCGCCGGTGGGGGTGTGGCTGGGCGCTTAGAGGGGAGGATGGGTCCTGTCATTCAAGGCTTGTGACGGCCTCTTGGGGTGGGACCGGCGCAGGCCGGAAGAGACGGGCCTCGTGTCCAAAGCAGAATTGAGGGTTCGGCCCTGGAAGGACCCCCGCTGTGTGTCCACATGAGGTCACTGTCCAGCACCTCTCCCTGCGTCACACCGACGAGCTGTTGCGTCATGCAGTGCAGGCCACGACCCACAGGGTCACCCAATTGAAGATATGCCAGCCGCTTCCCCCAGTTCTTCATTTATTTATTTATTTATTTATTTATTTATGCGTTTTTCTATAGCGCGGACTTTACCCGAAGGCGTCAGAGCGCTTCACACAAGGAACAGAACTGTTACATGAGGAGAACATTACACGTGAACAAATTACAAAAGCGGACGTTAAGTTTCATGAGGAAAAAGTGACAAGTGTGAGCAAACAAAATACATGAGGAGCAAACGGTGCCATGAGGAAAAAGTGATAAGTGTGCAGGTTACAAGAGAAAACAAAGTACAAATAGAGGTAAAATACTGCAAAATACGCTAGACGCTCAGGCACAGGAACGAACGTAGCGCAGGCAATGTTGGCACTTGTGCAAGTATCAAAGGTAAACAAAATGTGAGAGATAGCAAACAGTGTGTTACAAGGGAAGGTGGTGTGTGCAAGTTATAAAAAGGTACCAAACACAAGTACAGGATAATACAGCAGGGAATGTTAAACACTCCAACCACAAGAACCCACTGGGAAGGCACTTCCGTCGTCAAGGAGAGTAGAATTTCCAGTGACGGGAGGTCTTCCATCAGATCATAGAGTGGGCGTGGATTACTTTTGGAGGTGTCTCTGGAGGAGGAGAACTTTGAGGTCCCTTTTGAAGGCCTGGGAGGAGGCGGTGGTCAGGAGCTGCGGCGAAAGGGAGTTCCAGATTCTCACCGCGTTGCCTGAAAAGGATTGGGCCATCGTTCTTTCCTTCTTGAAAGTGGGAGGTTCGGATCACTGAAATAATATCGAGGGACAAAATATCGACTTGCCAAAATATCGTGGACAAAATATCGACAGTCAAAATATCGAGTTTGTATCTACAAACAGGTAAGTACAAAAATATCGAGTACAAAATATCGTTTATAATAATATAGATGTAAAAAAATATCGACTTTATTAAAAACAGTGTTAAATTAAATTAATATTAAAATGTAATTACTAAAATATACTTAAAAATACTTACATTAACTTATAATAATTAAATAATAAATGAAAATAATAAAAAAAATGTTTTACAATCTTATTTGTTAAAACATATATATATAGTAACATACTATAATTAAATAAGATACTATTATATTACCGTACAATACCAGAAGTGTAAAAAATACTATTCCCACTCCAAAGAGTGCAAGCGTAGGGAAAGCGTTGGATAGCGTAGGGGTTAAAATTACTATTCCCACTCCAGTAGGTGCAACAGTAGGGAAAACTGACCCTGAACCCAAAAAATACCCCTTTACCCAAAAACCCAAAACTGACCCTGAACCCTAAAAATACCCCTTTACCCAAAAACTGAAAACTGACCCTGAACCCTAAAAATACCCCTTTACCCAAAAACTGAAAACTGACCCTGAACCCTAAAAATACCACTTTACCCAAAAACTGAACCTGAACCCTAAAAATACCCCTTTACCCAAAAACTGAAAACTGGCCCTGAACCCTAAAAATACCCCTTTACCTGAAAACTGACCCTGAACCCTAAAAATACCCCATTTACGCAAAAACTGAAAACTGACCCTGAACCCTAAAAAAACCCCTTTACCCAAAAACTGAAAACTGACCCTGAACCCTAAAAATACTCCTTTACCCAAAATTAATTAATATTATTTAATTACCAATTAATTATTAATTAACAATAACAATAAAGTAATTATATTAGCACATTAGCTGTAATTAATTTAATTTAATAATTAATATTATTTTTTCCCAATTAATTAATTAACAATAACTAAATATTATATATATAAATAAATTACTCTAATTAATGTAATTAACTAATTAATATTATTTAATTACTAATTAAAAATATGTACAAAATTATATTAATTAACTAATTAATATTAATTAATTGCCAATTAATTATTAATTAAAAATATTTACAAACATATATTAATTAATTATTAGATTACTCCCCACCCTTATCCCCTATTAACCCAACATCCCGCTCCTAAACATTAACTACAATTTATATTACTATTAATACATTTTTAAAATTTTTTTAACCTTTTTTCTACATATTATTGAAATATTTTACTTTGACTATTTATATATATTTTGTCGATATTTTTGTACTCGATATTTTTTTATCATTATTTTAATCGATATTTTGACCAAGGATATTTTTGATATCAATATTTTATTATTATCGATATTTTTAACTCGATATTTTGTCCATTCGATATTTTTGAGTCAATATTTTGTCTGTGCACCGGGAGGTTCAAGCAGAAGATTTTTCCGCATTACGTGATGGTCTAGAGCCTCCAGAGAGTTTCAGTTTATTCGCCAGGTAGCGGGGAGAGGAGGAGTGCAAAGCTTTGTGGGTGATACAAGCAGTCTTGTAGGTAGCTCCAGCCTCAATGGGAAGCCAGGGGAGGGTGGATAACTTCGGTGTGATGTGGTCGCTTCTTTTGGCCCCATAAATGAAACAAGCTGCTGAATGGAAAACAGATTTAAGGAGGGACAAGTGGGATTTGGGGAGGCCAGTAAGAAGAGAATTGCATTAGTCTAGTCTGGAGAGGACCAGCGATTGCACCAGGGTTATAAGGTCCTGCTCCGGGAAGAAGCGACAGATTCCCTAAAGAAGGCGCAGTTGGTATCGAGCAGACTTTGCAATGGAATTGATGCTCAACATCATCTCCTACGCCGACGACACCCAGCTGATCCTCTCCCTTACCAACGACCCCGCCACCGCCAGAGCCAACCTTCACGAAAGGATGAAAGAGGTAGCCGAATGGATGAAGAACAGCCGCCTGAAACTGAACTCAGATAAGACGGAAGTCCTCATCCTGGGATCCTCACCCGCCGCCTGGGACAACTCCTGGTGGCCCCCCGCCCTAGGCAGCGCACCCAAACCAACAGACCACGCACGCAACCTGGGCTTCATCCTGACTCCTCCCTCTCCATGACCAGACAAGTGAACGCCGTCTCCTCGTCGTGCTTCAACATCCTGCGCATGCTTCGTAAGATCTTCCGGTGGTATCCCCACCGAGACCAGGAAGACGGTCACCCAGGCCCTCGTCACCAGCCGTCTGGACTACGGCAACACCCTCTATGCTGGAACCACTGCCAAACTCCAGAAGAGACTCCAGCGGATCCAGAACGCCTCAGCACGACTCATCCTGGACATCCCCCTTCGCAGCCACATCTCCGGACACCTGAGAGACCTGCACTGGCTCCCGGTCAACAAGAGAATCACCTTCCGTCTCCTCACCCACGCACACAAAGCCCTACACAGCCAAGGCCCAGGATACCTCAACAGCCGCCTCAACTTCTACGCTCCCAAACGCCAGCTTCGATCAACCAGCCTCGCCCTCGCCGCCGTCCCCCGCATCCGAAGAGCCACAACAGGGGGACGGTCCTTCTCCTACCTCGCCGCCAAGACATGGAACTCCCTCCCCACCCACCTCCGCCTGACCCAGGACCACCTCGCCTTCAGGAAGCAACTCAAGACCTGGTTGTTCGAGCAGTAGCAGATCCCCCTCCCCCAGCGCCTTGAGACCTTCTGGGTAAGTAGTGCGCTATATAAATGCGATGATTGATTGATTGATTGTGGGAGATTAGATTTAGTTTTTTGTCGAGTATGACACCAAGGGATTTTGCGCTGTCGGCAATGAGGGTTTTAGTGTTAAGTAGATTCAAATGATCCATCCATGAATGAACCGGGGGAGGAGAGAGTGAGGAGGAGAAGAGGAGGAATTCAGTTTTGGCGGGATCAGAATCAGTTGATGAGTTGACATCCAGTTTTGAATGGAGTCGAGAGTCGAGCTTAGGATGGCGAGATCATGAGTGGAGGCGACCTTGAGGTAGAGTTGAGTGTCGTCTGCATAGAGATGATAGTGGATCCCGGATTTACTTAGGAGATTTCCCAGTGGTTCTAAATAGAGATTGAACAATGTGGGTGCAAGTATAGAGCCTTGAGGAACACCTTGACCCACCGCCACAGGAGATGAGAGACTGTTCGCTATTTTGATCAGAGATCAGAGAGGAAGGAGGCAAACCATTTGAGCACAGTGCCCTCCCTGCCCATTCTCTGTTGAAGAGTGTTGAGGAGGGTGTTGATTGACAGTGTCAAAGGATGCAGAAAGGTCAAGAACAATTAGAAGACAGGACCCCCCCCCACCGAGTCGAGTATCCTCAGCGCGTCATCAACCACTTGCAGTAGGGCTGTTTCAGTGCTGCAGTTTTGAATGAAGCCGGACTGACAGTTGTCAAGAAGATCATTGTCCTTCATATGACGGGAGAGTTTACCCAGAGGGCGCCTTTGGAGCTATGACTGGGGTCGGTGTAAGTCACAGGGGGCAGATTCACTCATGATTGGAAACCGGGCCTGAGATGAGGAGAAGATAGTGAACAGCTTCATGGCACACTAGGGCTATGAGGCCATAAGGGGCGTGCTTTCTTTGTGCACTCCTGTCCTGCTATGTGCATATGTGGCCACTGGCGTAACAACTTGAGGCTGCCCCCCCAGCCCTGCAAGATACGTGGAGGGGCCCCTCTGTGGGCCCCGCGGGGGTCCGATGGGGGCTGTGTGACACCACTGTATGTGGTAGGAAGATGAGTTTTTCATATAAACAGGTCGTTCAACTGTGTCTCTAATGATCTGGGCACAAGTCCTAAAAATAGAAGTGGAGGGGCTAAACTAATTAATCAGTGTGCGAGTGGCATCACAGCACGTGACATCATGGCACATGACATCGCGTTGCCTGAGGCGCGTGACATGACACCGCATGACATCACAGGAAGTGGCATCACAAGAAGTGACATCAGATCTTAAGCCCTCACAAATATGTTTAGCAGGTCTTTCATTAGTACACTTGAGCACATTTCGAGTTCACTTGCAAACTCTCCAGGTTTAGGCAGAAGATTCACACTTTTGTAAGCTTCACATAAACCAATGTTGCCTTTTGTCAGCGTGAAGCTTCCTCTACCCATAGTGATTTAAAAGAAAACATAGGGCTATTTAACAAAGATTGATTGATACATGAATCATAACATGCTGCCTGCACTTATAGGCCCTACTTTTCTAGACACTTTAGCACTTTAATCTACATGGCTGGATTAGTCGCAACAGTCTTTGATCAACCCTGCCGTCTGCGTCTCATCAAATAGCGACTGCATGCTGCTTCTGTACATGAATTTTCATCATGCAATTTGCACTATGAAAGATATTGGACCCCAGTCTCAGCAATTAGCACTTTGGGTTTAGCTCTTATACACGCATCGCTCATTTTTAGGTTTCGCCTGGCGAACAGCTGCGCAGCAGCGTTTCGCGCAGGCGAAATCTTTTGTTAGAAAAGTATGGCCTTAGTTCCGCCTCTCTCTTCCATTGGCTAGCTCCATAAATGGAGGCTAGCCATTGGAGAGACATCTGTCCGTCATTCACCAAGGCGATTCGTGGGCGTTCCGGCGATTTTATTTTTTTTCCCTCTCCACCCCTTTTTAAACGTCATGCGGCGGTGGGTGGATGTTTTTTTTTCCCCGTGTTGTTTTGGTCATTTTCGAAGTGCCTTTATCCGGCTGAGACTTGCCTACGTACACCTCACAATAAGGACAATAGACATCGTCCCCCAGTCCCGTGGTTCAACGACTCACTCAAAGAGGAAAAAACTAAATGCAAGGTACTTGAAAGACAGTGGCGGAAAAACTTCTCTCCCGAAAATAAAAGGAAGTACCAAATCGCAAGAAACCTATACCACACTGCATGCAAGAAGGCACGCGCCTTGCATGTCTCTAATACCATCACGGAAACTGTAAACAAAGCTAAAACACTGTTTAATACGGTTAAAGATCTAGCAGGGGCTCAAACTACAGCTCCTACCCGCCCACTTAATGAGAGACAATGTCAGGATCTCGCTCAATTCTTTTCCGATAAAATAGACAATTTAATCGTTGAAATCAACAGCAACAAAATTGATACTGCCTCTCAGGATGATTTGGAGTACACTCCTAGTATAAACCAGACCTTAGAACCCTGGCCGCCCATCACAATCGATACTCTAAAATCCATCCTCAAGACCATCAAATCTGGCTCTCCATGCGACCCTATTCCCATCAATATAATGAAACTATTGGATACCCCCTCCCTTGAAATCATTAAATCATTGTGGACACATTAAATTCGTTCCTGGAACTCGCTACAGTACCCACTCTCTGGAAGCATGCTATGGTGACCCCACTTTTAAAGAAACCAACAGCAGACCCTGAAAAACTGGCTAACTACAGGCCCATCTCACTTCTCCCAGCTTTTTCCAAATGTCTGGAGAGACATGTGCACTCTGCCCTAACTCTCTTTTCAGAAGAAAATTCCCTCCTCCATCCGACCCAGTCGGGATTCCGAACTGGCTTCTCCACGGAAACCGCTCTGCTGGGAGTTACCGAAACCATTCAGAAACTCCTTGACGACGGTCAAACGGTTGCGCTTATTCTTCTCGACCTAAGCGCAGCCTTTGACACTGTGTCGCACAAAAGGCTGCTCACCACGTTAGAAAAAAACGGGATCCGTGGCGATGCCTTGAAATGGATTAGATCCTTCTTGGACCAACGGACGTTCCAAATTGCATCATCCGTTGCGTGCTCTGAACCTTTCAACTCCCCCCCCATGGAGTGCCGCAGGGCTCTATCCTCAGCCCGCTATTTTTTAACCTTTATCTTAGACCCCTGGCGGATCTAGTGGAGAAATCTGGACTTACCCTTATGACATACGCAGATGATTCTCAGATTATCTTCTCGCTGTCAGAATCTCGTCCACTATCTCCGTCCCTCCTTAAACAAGGTCTCCTGAACATCTTTAGCTGGATGACTACCAACCAGTAAAAATTAAATGGAGACAAGACGGAGATTCTCCTTCTGGGCAAGCAGCGAGATCTCTGGAACGCCTCACACTGGCCTTCCCAGATGGGAAATCTCCCAACACCAGTCACTCATGCAGGGAATTTGGGGGTAGTTTTGGATAGCTCTCTGTCCATGAAACAACAGGTCAGCAAGGTGGTAGGTCTTTGTTTCACCATCCTGAAGTGGCTCAGAAAGATCCTATGGATGCTGCCCATCTCCACTCAGAAAACAGTAGTCAATGCCCTTGTTACATCTCGGCTTGACTACGGGAACATCCTGTACTTAGGTGCAAACAAAGCAGTTATACAGAGGTTACAGCTTGTACAAAACTCAGCTGCTCGACTTCTTTGTAACATACCAAAAACCACCTGTGTGTCCCCCTACTTGCGTGAACTACACTGGCTTAGGGTGGAAAACCGCATCAGATTCGAGACTCTGCACTATATGTTCAAGATTAAAGCAGGCATCAAACCTAAATACCTTCAGGCATTAGTTCATCCCTACCTTCCCAAAAGAAATCTACGGTCACAATCCGCAGCAAACTTCTGTGTGCCCAGATTCAAGCTTTCTAGGATGGGAGGGAGATCTTTTGCCCACCAGGGTCCATCCATTTGGAACGCACTTCCGCCCCATATACGCAAGGAGGGGAGCTATTCCAGGTTCAAAAAAGAAATAAAAACCTGGTTGTTCGATCAATAATCTTGAACGACCTCAGTGAACCCATTCCATCTTCTGTGCTGTGTTCTAGGCGCCGGGAAACCCTTTTTGGGTAGCTGTTTGCGCCTTATAAGTTTAAAAAATAAATAAATAAATAAAATAAAGTAAGGGATTCGTGGGACAGAGAGAGGTGAGGCATAGAGAAATGAGCTAGAAAGGAGAGGAGAATAGTGAGGCACAGAAAGGTATGGGAGAGAAGGTGAGAGAGGTTAGGTAAAAGGACGTGAAGAGAGGATGGAGGTGAGGTGAAGCTAGAGATGAGTTTGTGTGAGCAGGGAAATGGAAGGAGGAGAGATACAGGGACGTAATAGAGAAACAAAATAGTTGTGGTACAGAGATAGGGATGAGGTAGAAGGAGTTGAGTAAGAGAGCAGGGCTAAGAGTGATAGATAAAGATGTAGGTACAGAAACTGAAAGAGAGGCAAGGGCATGAGAGAGAGGTATAGAAAGATGGACCAGAGTGAGGTATATTGGATGAGAGATGAGGTAGACGAAGCTGAGGTAAAGAGATCAGAGATAAAAGAGAGGGTGGAGGTACATAGAGAAGTAGAGATAGGTTAAGCGGGACGGTGAGGTGAAGTACGGAGAGAGTGATGAAACACACTCATTGTAATTGCCACCAGCTGACGGAGAATGTGAGGGTTAAGACTAGGCAGACCACGCATGCACAAGAGACTGTGAGGGTTAAGTCTGGGCACACCAACCATGCACAAGAAAATGTGGAGGTTGAGGCTGGGCAAACCACGCATGTACAAGAGAATGTGAGGGTTGAGGCTGGGCATACCAAGCATGCACAAGAGAATGTGAGGTTTGAGGCTGGACACACTAAGCATGCACAAGAGAATGTGAGGTTTGAGGCTGGGCAAACCAAGCATGCACAAGAGAATGTGAGGGTTGAGGCTGGGCAAACCAAGCATGCACAGGAGAATGTGAGGTTTGAGGCTGGGCAAACCAAGCATGCACAAGAGAATGTGAGGTTTGAGGCTGGGCAAACCAAGCATGCACAAGAGAATGTGCGGGTTAAGTCTGGGCAGACCACGCATGCACACGAGAATGTGAGGGTTGAGGCTGGGCAGACCAAGCATGCACAAGAGAATGTGAGGGTTGAGGCTGGGCAGACCAAGCATGCACAAGAGAATGTGAGGTTTGAGACTGGGCAGACCACGCATGCACAAGAGACTGTGAGGGTTAAGTCTGGGCACACCAACCATGCACAAGAAAATGTGGAGGTTGAGGCTGGGCAAACCACGCATGTACAAGAGAATGTGAGGGTTGAGGCTGGGCAAACCAAGCGTGCACAAGAGAATGTGAGGGTTGAGGCTGGCAGACCACGCATGTACAAGAGAATGTGAGGTTTGAGGCTGGGCACACGAAGCTTGCACAAGAGAATGTGAGGTTTGAGACTGGACACACTAAGCATGTACAAGAGAATGTGAGGGTTGAGGCTGGGCAAACCAAGCGTGCACAAGAGAATGTGAGGGTTGAGGCTGGCAGACCACGCATGTACAAGAGAATGTGAGGGTTGAGGCTGGGCATACCAAGCATGCACAAGAGAATGTGAGGTTTGAGGCTGGACACACTAAGCATGTACAAGAGAATGTGAGGGTTGAGGCTGGGCAGACCAAGCATGCCCAAGAGAATGTGAGGGTTGAGGCTGGGCAGACCACGCATGCACAAGAGAATGTGACGTTTGAGGCTGGGCACACGAAGCTTGCACAAGAGAATGTGAGGTTTGAGACTGGGCAGACCAAGCATGCACAAGAGAATGTTAGGGTTGAAGCTGGCAGACCAAGCATGCCCAAGAGAATGTGAGGGTTGAGGCTGGGCAGACCACGCATGCCCAAGAGAATGTGACGTTTGAGGCTGGGCACACAAAGCTTGCACAAGAGAATGTGAGGTTTGAGACTGGGCAGACCAAGCATGCACAAGAGAATGTGAGGTTTGAGGCTGGGCAAACCAAGCATGCACAAGAGAATGTGAGGGTTGAGGCTGGGCAAACCAAGCGTGCACAAGAAAATGTGGAGGTTGAGGCTGGGCAGACCAAGCATGCACAAGAGAATGTGAGGGTTGAGGTTATTTTATTATTTATTTTATTTTTGCAATTTTTAAAGCGCAACAAATACCCATACGGGTGTCTCGGCGCTGGTGATCTCAGAACTCACTGCAGAATGACGGGGGAGTTAGGAGGAAGAGAAGAGCCAGGTTTTTAGGCTTTTACGGAATTTAAGAAGCGTGGGAGCGGATTTGATATGGAGTGGGAGAGTGTTCCATAGTTTAGCTGTGGCTGTGGTGAAGCATCTGTCTCCCCAGGTGGCCTTTCTTGTGCGAGGTACGTTCAGCAAGAGGGCTGTAGAGGAACGTAGCGTCCTGCGTTGCTCCACTGGGCGAAGAGCTTCTTTTAGGAACTGTGGTCCTGTATTGTTTAAGGTCTTATAGGCTATACATAGGGCCTTAAATTTGATTCTACTCCTGATTGGAAGCCATGGGAGCTTTCTGATGTGGTGGGAAGTGGAAGTGAATTTAGGGATAGAGAGTAAGGTTCTAGCCGCCGCGTTTTGCACGGTCTGCAGCTTTTTAAGAACCCCTTCCTGAGCATTCAGAAGGAGAGAGTTGCAGTAGTCTGTTCTTGAAAAGACTAAAGTGCTGATGAGAGTTTTGCCGGCTGATTGAGGTAGGTAAGGCAGAAGTTTTTTGATTTTTTTGAGGGTGAAAAAGGCGGAAGATACGACAGCATTAGCATGATGGTGAAAAGTCAGCTTATTGTCGAAGAGGACTCCTAGGTTGCGGACTTTTACCACTGGTTGGGGGGGGGAGCCCAACTCAGGTGGCCACCACTGCGGGGACCATGCTGGCTGCAGGCTCCCGAATGTCATCACCTCCGTTTTGTTGGAGTTAAGTTTGAGGCAGTTTGATGACATCCAGGAGCTTATCGCCTTCATTCCCTCCTGAAAGTTGGATGCGACGCTGGCTCCGTTGTTGTGCACCGATAAAACTAGTTGCGTGTCATCGGCGTACGTGGTAAGGGCTATTCCATAGGTTTTTATTACTCTCGCTAAGTCCGATACGTAGATATTGAAAAGCGTCGGACTTAGCGAGGAGCCCTGAGGAACACCACAGGGGAGAGAGAAAGTCTGCGAAGTGAAATTGCCTACCTTAACCGTCTGAGGACGATTGGCAAGGAATGAGGCAATTAGGTCTTTGGCTGTGCCTCCTATTCCCAAGGCCGAGACACGGTCGATCAGAGTGACGTGATCGACCGTGTCAAATGCGGCGGAGAGATCTAGGAGTATCAGGACAGCCGCCCCTCCCGTGTCCATGGTTGTTCGGATTTCGTCTGCAGCTTTCAGGAGTGCTGTTTCCGTCCCATGTCCTTGTCTAAAACCAAACTGGGTGTCATCAAGCAAGTTGTTGTCATTAATGAATTTCGAGAGTTGGGTGTTCATGGACTTCTCGAAAATCTTTGCTGGGAATGGGAGGCAGGCGATGGGTCTGTAGCTTGCGGGGAGGAGAGGGTCCAGAGTAGGTTTTTTCAATAGTGGCTTAATTATAGCTTCTTTCCAGACTACGGGATATATACCTGTAGAGAACATGGCATTGCAAATGGTAGACAATGCAGGAGAGATTGCTTCAGGGATGAGATTTAAAATGGAAGGAGGGCAGGGATCAAGAGGGGATCCGGATTTAGTGCTAGCTACCAGGCGTTGAATTTGATCCTGGTCTACGGCAGTGAAAGATGATAAGGTAGGCCGAGCATCCGTGAGGAATGCCACTGGAGAGGCTGGGGGGGCAGAGTGGGAAAAAGTGTAAAAAATAGAACTGACTTTTTCCTTGAAGAAACTGGCCAAGGCATCTGCCAGTGGCTGAGAGCCTTCTATGCGAGGCGTGGGGGGATTAGATAGAGAATTGACTCCCCGAAATAGTTCTCCTGTCGAATTTTTTGCCTGATCGATTTGAGTGGTAAAATAGTGACTTTTCTCGGTTGTTATCAGTCTTTTGTAGGTGGAGAGGGCATTTTTATAGTTCAGTTTGTCTGCAGTACTATAATTGCGACGCCAGTGTCTTTCAAGGTTCCTGCAGTATTGTTTTTGCAAACGTAGGGCTTCAGTGAACCATGGGGCTGAAGGTATTTTCCTGTTCTGATGTAAACTTTTAGTTGGAGCTAGCTTATTACATGCCATGTCTAAGTTTGTCAGGTAGTTGGAGGATGCTATAGTAGGATCTTGCTCGTTGGGAATATGGTTATCCTGCATTATTTCAGCTAGTAGAGTTAGATTGATATTTTTCCAATCTCTGTAAGATGAAGGAGATGGTGAGGTAGAATTAGGTTTAACAGGGTTGGTTTGGACTGTGAAACAGATGGCTGAGTGGTCAGTCCAGAGGAGTGGAATTATTTGAGTGACATTTACAAGGGGACTGTTGGTGAAGATGCCGTCTAATGTATGACCTGCCAGGTGTGTGGGGGAGGTTATTAGTTGTTTTAGGCCTGCAGCTGAAAGGTCTGTGAGAAGCTGTGCAGTATCATGGTTGTTCAGAGTCTCTAGGTGAAAATTAAAGTCACCTAGTAGCGTAAAATGCGGGGTATCTGCCGCCGCTTCAATTAGACTGCCTATATTGGCTAAGAACTTTGCTCTAGACCCTGGAGGGCGATAAATCAGCATGCCCTTGAAAGAAGGTTGGGCAGACCACGCGTGCACAAGAGAATATGAGGGTTGAGGCTGGGCATACCAAGCATGCACAAGAGAATGTGAGGGTTGAGGCTGGCAGACCAAGCATGCACAAGAGAATGTGAGGGTTGAGGCTGGGCAGACCAAGCATGCACAAGAGAATGTGAGGGTTGAGGCTGGGCAGACCTCGCATGCACCCGTACGGAGCAGATTTATTATTTTTTAGTGCACCGCAGTGCAGCATTTAGGTTCAGTGCTGTGAGGTGCAAGGAGGAGAAAGAAGCGCTCAGCCAGATTTATGAAATACAGCACGCTGCTGCTCACTACCCCTGCACTAGTACGCAACCTACCTAGTGCCACACAAAACCTTTCCACCATAGGCCAGAGGTGTGTGTGCTGTCTAGCATAGGATTCGTACTGGAAACACACCATTCCAGTACAAAATCCTATACATAGAGTAATCCTTAAACATTCCAGAGTTTGTGTTTGTGCTGTAAAGTGCAGCGCACATGCAATGTGTGGAGTGTTTGAAGAAGTGACAGTTTTTCTGTGTTGTGGTTAATAAAAGAGAACTAGCTATGTCTGAATGCTGTGTGTCTGCATGGGAAACCATTTGGTTTAGTATGAAGGCCCTCACCCACCAACCTTCATCATCGGGCCTCACCCATGGCACCAAGTGCGCCTCAGGTGTGCTGCGACGCCAGATTACTGCGGAGCGTTTTTTTGGAAGGTGAGTGTGCTGTGCAGGTGTGTTGCGTGAGATTTTAAAATTCTGTCCTTGGGGTCCCTAACGGTTACTTTATTGGTGGGGCCCAGGCAGAGCTGGCTTGGGACATGTAGGGGTTGACTTTTGGTCGCCCACGTCCAGTGTGCTGTAAGGTGCTGCACAGGTTGTGTTTGTGTTGTGGTGTGCTGCGCACATGCAATGTGTGGAGTGTTTGAAGAAGTGACAGTTTTTCTGTGTTCTCACCTGCTTCAGTGGCTTTTTTAACATAACATTAACAGATCCTTAGTACCTTCACAACACAATATTGAAGCCTTGTACATTTTTCCATATTTCCGCGTGTCGCTAATATATGAAGTATCGCGTGTCCATGGTGGTGATAGAAAGGAGGAGTTTATTTCTTACCGAATGCTCCACCCACAGATCTGCTTCCTCCTCAGATACTGACACCCTCCAACTCCCTCAGCAGCATCCCACATTGGGCGTTGCCTCAGAGACTCTGTGATGTCACAGCTCTGTTGAGAGACTGCAAGAACTTTGTCTGAGGAGTGAGCCGTGATTATTTGGGGTGTTACATGTGATTGTGCAGATCTGTGCCCACCCTGTGCCCACCCTGTGTGTAGGTCTCTGGGAGCTGTGAATGGCTTGGACGAAGCCTAACCTTTCAATACAAAATGTATGGAAGTGATTTGTGTATGCGAGACAGTGTGTATGTGCTTGTTTGTGATTGGTCCTCTTGAGTGGATTGAATCTATATGAGTGTGTAAGCGACTGATCCGTCTGATTACTTATTTCCTGTGTGAATGTGTAGGTCTTTGTGCCTGGAGATCAATTGTATTTCACGTGTGTGTGCACAGCAGAGCGCAATGCCTGTGTAATTGTGCAGCATTGAAGATGTGGTTAAGAGATATCTGGTTTGTTACATTAATCCATTTATAAATGAGGTGTGAGGCTATACAAGTGAGAGTTGGAGTTTGTGTCACATCAGTGAGTACAGAATTGAATGGACTTTTTAAAGAGCAGTTTTTTCTGTGTGCGTGTTTGTTGTAAATGTTTGCATGTGTGTTGCAAGCATTTTGCCAAAGACAAGCCTGTCTGCTGCCAGGCACACCTGGCTGCATCCGCTGGGACCAGGAATCAAATAGTACACTCAATATTTTTCATCTTCAGCATAAGGTCTATTGTCTCTCAGATACACAGATTTTAGTATCTCCCCCATGCTTGTCTCAACTTTAGAAGCAAATGGCGTGTATGCTAGCCACACATATCGAATAATCTGGTACTCAGCAGCCCTCACTCCGGACCAACAAACAATAAGACTCTTCTACATCCTCGGATTGAGGAGTCGTTAAAAGCGGCTTTACTAAACCCACCCTCCCTTGGCAAAGATAAGGTGGAAATACTCAAATTATTAGAATCTTCCTAGCCGGATATCCTGTTCTTAACTGAAACCTGGTTGTCAGAGGAATCTACTCCAGATCTCCAGAAGCCATACCCGAAGATAACCCAAAGAGAACAAGCTCAGAGAAAGGAGTGAGATAGCAGCAAATATTCACCAGTGGATCCACACATCTATTTTACAAATTACTCAAACTGAGGTGTAGATCTGCTTCCATTTCTCAATTTTGGAATTGATGACGACAACTCGGTCCCTAAAGATAATGAATTTGCTGAATTAATGGTGTTGTTGAGTTTACACCAACTCATTATATGCTCAGGTCACATAAAACGAAATCCCTTAGATCTGATCTAGGCGTATGATTTGAATCGACCCAATATAATCATCCCTCCTTGCTTACGTGTATTAGAACAGCGTTTGTATTCCGGTAGATTTTTCTAACTTAATCCACAAGCAGGAAATGAAACCATACACACATGGCGATACATTAATACAGAGCCAGTGTTATCAACACTTTCAAACCCCTCCCCCCTCTTCCCATCAATTGAAGACATTCTCTCCAAAGTCAATACTCCACTCTGTGGCTCAGACATGCTAGTGACCCACACCCCGCAAATCCAACCGCGTGTTATAAACCGCACCAGACCAGTGCCCTGGTACAAGCCAGAGTTAAAGGAGGCGAAACCTGCATTGCGTCGACATGGACGGGAAAGGGATGATGAAGAGAGCAAAATCACGTTTTAAATTGAGCTTGAGGAATAGAAAGCCAAACCTGTTCCATTCAAAGTCCTCTTAATAAGCAAATGATAAAAATTCTTTTTTGTTATCCTGAATGATTAGTCGCCCCCAGATGAAATGACAACCTCCCTGACTCCTATTGAGGCATTCTGTGACAATCTAAACACTTAACAAAAAAGTTGATTAAAGATAGTATAAACAAACGCAGCAGCGGTAATTCTAAAGTTAAGTCTGAAAGAACTCGAAGAAATTAACAAGCTCCATGAATTTATGATCCAGGTCAAATCCGGGTCACCAACTGACCCTTGCCTTCCAGCAGTCATGAAATCTCAGACCTCAAGAATCAATCAATCAATCGGCATTTATAAGGCATACCCCAAGGATATCTGGGCGCTGAGGGTGCTACGTCTCCATTGAAAAGCGAGGTCGTGAGCAGTCCCCTGCTGAGTATTCATCAATTTAGCAGCTCAAGCGATCGTTCCAAGCGCGTTTCAAAATGCTGTGGAGCTCACGATACTGAAAAACCAGGGAGAAGTCCCGGATATAACCAAGAATTATAGGGCAATATCTCTGCTGCCTTAACCTGCAAAAACTATTGGTCAGAGACCTGTCTGTAAGAGGTTCCAGGCTTTATCAATACACCAGCTCTCAGATAATTCTTATCAATGGAATGTTAGCCTCACCACTCCAGGTTCAGAATATGATGCAATTCGATGATTACTTGGTGAGGTCCAATCAGCTAAAACTGAACATTGACCAAACTGAGATTGTAATTTGAAAAAATAAGACCAACGTTTGGAGCCAACTTCACTCAACAACAAAAATGAGATTGTTACCGGAGCCTAAACCCATAGCTAAAAGCCTCTGAGTGATAATCGATAGTAATCTTAGCAAGAACCAGCTGCTGGAGCAGTAGGATCTAAATGCAGATTTATACTGAAACTACTTGAGAAAATAACCCCACTCCTCCCACTTTAGACAAGAAAAGCAATAGCGGTGGCCGCAGTCCTATCTAGATCGCGTTATGCCAACCGAGTATATGTAAGAATGCCCAATAACACCATTCATAGACTATAAGTAATTCACAGCGACGCAGCTTGTGTACTACATCATCTTCAGAGGTGGGCACGCGCCACACCTATATTGAAATAACAAATCCACTATCAGACCCTCTGCCTCAGCCCTAAAGGGTCGAGAGGTCTAGCCCCTCACTTCATTGCAAACCAGGTGGAAATGCATACACCCGTACAAGACCAGAGATCGCCTCGCTTGAATTTACTTTCTATTCTGAAATTACAGAAGATCAGATCAGTTGGACGCAGCTTTGGTACAAGCTCCTTCCATTCGGATCTCTCTCCCGGCGAAATCCATTTGAATCTAACTTCAAGTGTTTTTCCAGAAATCTAAAAAAATACAAGCCTACTCATCCTAGATTCTTCCCTGGTCTGATTCGTTGTATCCACTTTTATGTATTTCTGATTCAGTTCCAAGAAACCTCAGGTTGTGCATGCTCTCTATATATGCAGTGACATTACAAGCGTTTTGTAGATCCTGTAGAGGTTTGGTATGTTGGCGTGTGCTTCAGTCACTGACCTGAATACTGCAAAAGAGAGGTGTACAGTGCAAGTGAGGATGATAGCGCAGTCTTGTCTGCTAGGGTATTATAAACCTTTCATTGCTGCGAGGCTGTTACAGTATCAATTTCTTTCATAAAAGTGTGCAATTTGAGCAGACCAAGGAACAGACCTAGTGTTGGAACCGCATTTCAAATCCGTGCCTTTCATAATATATGAACTATGTAATGGATATTGTTAAATTTTAATGATTGAATATTTTTCTGGTTTTAGAAATTCGCAATTTCCTCTGATCACACTGGGTTGGTGAGACAGGAAGGAGTATTTTGATATAGTTTTCCTGTGATAACGTGTTGTCTTTTCTCTTTTCCTCTCCTCTGCAGACACTTGAGACTTGAACATCAATTTACCAGAATGGGCAGAAGACGGGCTCCAGAAAAGAAAGTGACAGCGCAATGTTCACGTGAATCCGTAAGAGCCACAGTCTCGTCTTTACCTCTCCATGACGTCTCAACTTCAAGATCCCGAAATGATGCTCAGAGGGACCAGGCCCTGGAACTGCTGTCAGAGAACCTGCCCCACATTATCCTTCTATCCATGCTGGAGGAGTTGGAAGCCAAACTGGATAACTTGATGAATACTGTGGAGGACGTACCTTCTAGAGTCGCTGAGCTGATTAAGAAAATCTGGATAGAAAAGGATCAAGATTCCCTAAATAATGGTGCAGTGTCTTTGGAGATGGTCTGTCCGGCGAGCATTAGAGATTGTGCTGTTAGCCGGTCTCCTGCGACACCTCAACTGCACAGGCCAGGGGTACTGAGCTTGTGTCTTCAGACAGTGTGTTATGATGGGCATGCACCAAAGCAGGACTGTACGCTCTCCTCGCCAACTGATGTTCAAGGGCGTCCTGAGGAGCCAAACCTTTGTCTACAGCCAGTGTTTCCAGATCGACGTCACCCACAGCAGGACCAGTGCTTGCAACCTGGGTTTCCAGATAGAAATGGAGTACAGCAGGATTGTACTTTCTCCAGGCACCCTCAGAGAGATCCTCCGGTCAGATCACTGGGGTCAAAGCTCTATCTTCAGCCGGAATTTGTTGATGGGCAGACACCACAGCAAGACCAAAGCATACAATCGGCGTTCCCAGAAAAGAGGGAACCAGATGAGCCCCTGAAGCAAGAACCATCTCTATTGTCTGATAATAGCTGCGACCAGCAACAGAACCTCTGCCCACACCCGCTATTTCCTGAAGGACACGAACCACAGCAAAACCACTGTATACAACCCGCGCTGCCAGATGGGGACGGACCTGATGATCCCTTGAAAGAAGAATTGATGTGTTTTGATTTCCAAGATCCCCAGGAGAACCGCAGCCTACAACCCGTGTCACCTGATGGGATGTCATCAGACGAACACTTAGAGTCTGGGCTGTTGTCTTTTGATGAGTTGGGGTCACCACAAACCCAGCGTCTACAGCAACACCTATACTTGAAGCAGGAACATTCTTATGCGCAGTATCCAAACATGAACTACGAGCTAGAGTCAGTGCTTCCTGGAGCACAGGAACCAGATCAGAACGACAAGCAAGAACAGACCTGGGCAGATGCACGGGGTTCAGATCAGAGCTACATAATCGAACCACTGCACCCTGAATCACAGCATCAAAATCAGAACTGCAAGGCAGAACTGCTCTGTCCTGAAGAGCGGGGTCAGCCTGTGCCTCCATCATGCCTAGGACTGGATACAAGTACTGCAGATGAAGACGCCCCCTCAGACTCAATGGAGACAGGACCAACACAGTCAGATTTATTGCCGTCCAAAGCCACCCCAGGTATGTGTTTCGCTATAAATGGACACGCTGAGTATACTAACACATGTAACCTCTTCAAAATGCATATGGGCAGATTTTAGAAAGTCTCCAAGGGGATCATTTGGGATTGGGTGGAACCTCCTGAGCGATACTGACCTCCAGAGTACACAGGGTGCAGATGTGTCCCTGCACTCTCCGCCTCTGTTTCCACACAGGACTGCATCCTTCCTGTGCAGGAACAGGCCTGGTTATGGGACTCTGCATGAGAGAAGTAGGCCAGTAGCTCTCGTCCTTCCTTGTCCGTCCCCATTCCAGGCTGAGGAACTGGAAATAGAGCCATTCATGGGAGGAGTTACTGGCCGGAATCAAACGTAATAGTCGAATGCAAGTGATGTGGTGTTAATTGAGAATAACCAACATGCACAGTCTAGAGAGGGAAGTGTTTCCTTTTGCACAGTTACATTGGGTAAAACACAGTCCTCTCCAGTTCCTGTTATAAAAATCCTAGCCTGTATTCAGCCTCAACAGCCGGGACAACCAGGAATGTTCTTGTCACTGCAGGGTTCTCCAGGAGTGCACACCTCCTCATGATAGACAGATACACAAAGTGATTTGTTATGTGACTTGTGAGCTCACCCACCCGCCTTCTAGCTCAGTCCCAAGTGTGCTACGAATGGTTTTAAGGGAAGATAAAAGTAGCGATGATCTCCCTACAGCAGCATCCTGCCTTTAGTAAACTCTTTAACTATGTAAAGCGTCATCGCATCATCTCATGTAAAATGCTGATTAGGGTTTGCACACCCGTAGTGCGAGTTATGGATTGTGGTTTTAACTATAACTTGCATATTGCAGTGGCTTGATCAGTTTTAAGTTTTATCTATAAATGCACTTTGCCCTTGTTTTTTAAGCACATTTTAAAGTTTTATTTTTTTAAAGATCCATTAAGGTGTTATAACAAAACCAACTATAATTTCACTTTAACCTTATTCAGTGAAAATATATTAGGGATAAAGTACCTCCGGCCACACATTATAAGGATATTGCATGTCAGTGAGGAGTTCCATAACTATATACAGGAATGAGGCCGAAGGCAGAGTTACTTTATAAGGTTATGGGACCCTGAGGTGACTTGCAAAAATCTTATAATGTGTGCCAGGTGGTACTTTATCTCATATAATACATGTTCACACCATCACCTTTCCCACAAACCACTTAAAACCTTGTTGCCTCGCTCTTTCGTATGAAAGAGCAAACATGTTTGCAAACATGAAGAATAAAAATAACGCCTCTAGTGCAGAATTAAACACATCAAAAACATGTGGGATATTAGAAACAGTTCAATACAAGTCATAAAAAAGCTGCAGTACCTCGGAACATGTAGAAACATGCAGAAAGATTCCACAATTCCACCTTTCCTCTCTCTAGGGAGTTGAAGAAATAAGCATGTTCTCTCTGCTTGTCACAGTAAGCTAGCAAAATAGAGCAGAAGAATGAAAACCAACGTTCCCTTTGTTGCTTTAAACAGCTGCTTTAATTTTGTTTTGTTAGACCTGGCATCATTGGCGTGGGTCTCCCTTCCTCTTTTCGCTTCCTATCTTTTATGTTGCCTGGATTTAAATGCTCTGGGCGCCGTGCCACTGCTAATCGGTGCCACAGCACAAATGCTCCCCGTGTAAAGATGTATGAATTAGGATAACCATAATGCCTAGGTCTGTATAGCATGTTCTAATAGCGACCTTCCATTTCACTGTTACTATTGTGAAGCTATCCGTTCTCATTGGCCAGAATGGGCAGGTTGACGATTACCTTCTATAATCCTATCTAACCCCCAGAACCTGATAGTAACTTTGAGTTTGATATGTTTATGCTCAGGACATTGAGATACACCTTTTAGTAAGAACCATTTATATATCCCATGTTCGAAAATGGCTCTTCTGGAAGACGCTGTATTTTCTTGCCTGATCTTTCCTGTAGGCTTTGCGAGTATGTGTATTGGTCGTCTGTTTTTGGAGCAGCAGGGCCAGCTGGGTCAGACCTGGCTGGAGCGAGAGATCAATATTCAGAGCATGGAGAGGGGTGACTCTTTGATCTGAGCAAGGCCGTGCCTGGCAAGGTGAATGATGGCTCCACCCAGTGCTTAATTTGAGCAGGTGCTTTCAGGTGCTCAGCACCTGCACTTCTTTCGCAGGCCCGGGACTACAATTTCTGACCCTGCAGGAGGTGGGCTCAATATTAATTGTTAAATTCAAAATAAAAAGAATAACATACATTGCATGGTGACTGGCTGGTAAATGTTCATAGGGCAGGACGACAGGCGCCTGTCTAGGCAGGCATTATTGTGTATCTCCACGTTAAATATCAGATATCGATGTTTGAATAGGGGGGCACCCTTCACTAATTGCTGCCCCAAACCCAGAAGCATAATTGTGGAAGTTATAACAATCGATATCCCAATAATTCTACTTAAAAACTGTTCTATATTAACAGTGAAATTCGCCAGATGACCACAACTAAAAACATGTAACATATCGGCGTTATCCCCCCAACATCGAAAACATTTTCCATCTTTCCTGTTCTCCATTTAGACATACGTTCCGGCGTATAATACAAATTGAAGAACGTTTTGTAGCATTGCACACGCAAATTGACAGAAAGTAATGATTCCCTTGACATTAAAATAGCATCTTTCAAAGATAAGTTGTCCACCCTCAAAGCTTCAGACCCTTTACCAGCATGTTTCTCTAAGTCATCTTTTCGCTATGATAACAATAAGTGGTACACTTGCCCAATTTTTGCTTGTCGTTGAGTGGCCTTTACAACTGGATTGGGAGTCAATGTAATTTTTTTCCGTAACTTAAAATCACAAATGTGCAAATATTTAAAGAATTGTGACTTCGATAAATTGTACAATTGTGACATATCTGCAAAAGATATTAAAGAACCATCTGTGCCTACAAAGTCTCCCAATTGAACAACGCCTCTAACCCGCCACCCAACAACACCATCCCAAAAAATGAAGGGTAAAGTTTGATAGCATTAGTAGGGGTATACCAAGATAATTTCTCGATTTGACATAACTTTCGTATTTTTTCCAAACATTGAAAGCCGCTATTAACACCGTAAACCTTGTCCGTTTAAAATTCCTTCCATCTATTTCTTTAAATAGACATTGTCGTGTCTCTGGTCCTAACAACATTTGAAAAATTGAAGGGGCCTCCTCCGCCTCATTACCTATATCTTCTCCAGTCAGGAGTATACGCATTCTTAACAGAAAACATGTGTAAAAGTAAAAGCAAAGTCAGGAATTGCTAATCCCCCACGTTCAATTGGCAGAGTCAAGAATCGCACAGCCCTTCTCGGTTTACCAGGTGCCCACAAGAATTTAGAACAAATAGACTGTAAATGTTGTAGTTGGAGTGTGGTGAATTCTAATGGAACCTCTCTAAACACATATAATACCTTAGCTAATACATTCATTTTAATAACATTGCTTCTACCAATTAATGTGAGGTGAAGTTGTGACCACTTATCTAGCGAATCCTGAATATTATCTACGAACGTAACCCAATTGACCTCCACTATTTCCTGCATCGATGCTCGAATTTTGATGCCCAAGTATGTCCCTTCTTTTTCGTTTCGAACATCATCCATTATAACCATTTCTGAGATTAACACTTGTGTTTTAGCTGCATTTAATTTATAGCCTGATACTTGACCAAAAATTGTAGCCAGCCGTTCTATCTCTTGGAGTGCCAAATAGGGATCCGAAGTAACTATTGCAACATTATCTGCATATGCAAATACCGAATTAGTGGTGTTAAGTACCAAAAAAGGTTTAATCAGAGCATTAGTACCCAGTCGCTCGATAAATGGATTGATGTACAATGCGAACAGCAACGGTGAGCAGGGGCACCCTTGTCGGGTGCCCCATGTGATGTTCGCTGTCTCTGATGATAATCCCTTAGCCGTAATTTTAGCGACCGGTGAAGTGTACAAAACCTGAAGGGCTGTGAGGAAACGTTGACCAAAGCCCAAATGCCGCATTAATTTCCACAGGTATGTCCACTCCACGCGGTCAAACGCTTTTTCTGCGTCTAATAGGATTAGGTCCAAATCCCGCTTCTCACCATGTGCGTCTTCAAACCGTGTCACTACCGTATTAATGTGCGAAGTTGTGTTACGTCCTGTAATAAACCCATGTTGGGACCGCGAGACAAAAGTACTAATAACTCTAGACATACGAGTGGCCAATATCTTAGAATACATTTTACTATCGCAATTCAACAGTGATATTGGCCAGTATGAAACAACCAGTTCCAGGTCTTTACCCTTTTTATTGAACACTACAATAGTAGCCTCTGCCCAAGATTTCGGGGCACATCCCTCCTGTGCAGCCCTGAATGTATTCAACATATCAGTTTTAATTAGATTAAAAAAAAATTATAAATCTCTGTGGGCAATCTATCAGGCCCGGCAGCCTTTCCCATAGCCGAGCCATTGACATCGATTTCTACCTCTTCCATTGAGATAGGCTCATCCAACAGTGCCATATCACTGGAGTCTAGTTGTGTCGTAGCCCCATCAAGTAGATTAATAAAGTGACTGTAATCTTGTTCTTGTTGAGTATATAAATCTGTGTAAAATTGATGCAAGATCAATAAGATCCCTTTAGGTTCCTGACAAAGTACCCCATGCTTATCTTTCAGAGCCTTAATCCGCCCATAGCTTCCTTCCTGCGTAACCGCCATGCCAAACAGCGGCCCACAGCTTCCCCATATTCATGCATTTGTTTTTTATTCGCCAAGTACTTGCGGGCATTTTCAGTGTTCCAGATCCCTTGTGTTTTAGCCTATACCTGTTCAGTGGCTTCTTCTAACTCTGAGATATTAGTTGCTCTTGATCTAACCCCCTGACTTAACTTACCCTCAGCATTCTTAAGCATTACATACAAGTCCTGTATCTCTGCTTTTTTTCTTCCGATTTTGTCGAAATACGAAGCTTAACACTCCACCTCTGAAGCATGCCTTGAATGAGTCCCACACTGTAGCGCAATGAACTGAATTTCTATTATTAGTGAAGAACTCACTAATCCACCTAGACATATGTTCTTTAAAATTCTCAATTTGACAGAGTTTTTGATCAAATGAAAATGTCCTCATAGGCAAATACGGAGTAGTAACATTAAAGAATCAATGTAATCGGAAAATGATCAGACGTAATCCTCGGGAAAATCTGAATTGCGACATCCCCCCTTAAAAAAACAGATAAGAAACAAAAATCCAGGCGTGCAAACTTTTTGTGAAGATAAGAATAATAGGTAAACCCCGGGTCTGTCGGGTTTAAGTTACTCCATACATCGATCAAACCATGATCATTTACAAGATTAAACAAGGCTTTAAACACCAGCGGTTTACGCCCATAATATCCCCGTGGTCCTTCCTGTAGGTCTAAATTTGTTAGATTAATATTTATGTCCCCACATAAGATCAACGGTGCCCCCCATAATGCCAATTCAAAATGTAACTCTTCGAAAATGGAAGCATCGTCCAAATTGGATCCATATATAACACAAACTGTATATTTAGCCTCACCCAAACTACATTCCGCAATGACCCATGTGCCACTTTTATCCGCTAAACACCGACCCGTTGTAACCCTATTATCCTTAACTAGTATTGCTACTCCTCTAATCATAGATGATTGCTGTGAGGCCACTGCCAGTGTGCATCCCAAAAACTGCCCTTTGTGCCCAGGGTATGTGCGTCTCTTGAAGACAGACAATATCATGCTGAGTATTACGTAATTCTGCTGTGACGCAACTTTTTTTACTCCAATTATTTAACCCTGAGACAGTCTAAGTGCATATTTCTACCCCTTAGCTGCCATAGTGATTGACCAATTAGCCTTTTTGTTAATTCTGTCTCATAATACAAATTAACACTATACATTTCCCAATATCTCTGTACTTGCCGAAAATTCTCGTTATTTATTTCTCGAAAAACTGGCATTTTTACCCTTTTTTCCCCACCTTTGTGACCCACACCCTTCACACCCCCCTCTCACCCCAAAGGATCCCTCCCCTGCACCCCCCCTGAAACAAAGCTTTAGGACTAATTGTCCTGTAGATGAAGACAGGCGTATACCCCCTTGCCTACCCCCATGACTCTGCCAATATTCGTACTCATGTGTACCTTCCAAACTTCATAAAGACAAAAAATGAAAAAAACACATTTATGCCAATATACACATACCCCTGTGTTACATAACGAGTTTCTCTGTTGCAACCACAGACTCAACATAAACCCTCCATTAAATTGATTTCAGGAACTCTTTATCAGAACCCTCATTAGTTAAAAAATAAGTGCGATCTTTATAAACTACTTTCAATTTTGCGGGATTCAGCAGATAGGACTGAGCTCCCTTGACCTGAAATCGAGCAATCAATTCACGCAATTGCCACCGAAGTTCAAATGTAAATCTGCAAAAATCAGGTTGTACGAAGAATTCAAAATTACCCCAGATCATTTCTTATAAGGACGAGCTAGCTGAAAAACTTCCTCACGTGCCCAAAAACTATTAAGTGAAATAAGGAAAGCTCTAGGTTTTTCGTTTGAAGACTCAGCACTAGAGGGAGTGCGTCGAGTGAAGGGGAAACAATGCACCCTCTCAATTTCTCGGTCCCAGTCCCATTTAGAAAGTTCAGGGAAAGCCTTTTTAAATAATTCCACAATATAGCATCGAGGATCCTGTCCTTCCTTCCCCTCTGGAATCTGAAGAATGCGTAAGTTATTCCTCCGTGCCCGATTTTCGATGTCCACCATTTACCAAGCTGTGTCGTCCCTGACTGCTTGAAAGGAGGCAGTCACAGTTTTTTGCTGGGCTAAATCATCCTCCAAGTTGGAGATTCGGGTTTCAGCCTCATTGAATCGAGAGATAAAGTCCGCATGAGACTTCGACATTCTCCGAACTGAATTCTGTAACTTTCTTCAAATATTTTGCATTCTCTGACTCTCTTTCCTCGTTTCAGTACGGTGAGACATTCTAGACTGATAGATTAGTGAAAGGGAGATATCTTCTTCAGCAAGTTAGTGTGATTGTATTGGACCCAAAACTTCTGCACTGCCCCCCCCATCCACCAATGTCAGCTCTAATTACTTGCAAACTGTACCCGACTTTCCTTCACTTTGCTCTCCCGATTCCTCCAGCAGTAAACTACTATGATCACTACCTTCATTAACACTCATTTGTGCCGCATACTGACGCACAAGCTCTTCACAAGACGACATTGATTGTTCAGATAGAGCGTAATAATCCCCCGACTCAGTATCATGCATCTGTAGCTGACCACCAGTTGCGCCAGCCTCTGCACCCTCTACATTGGTCTTAGATATTATGTCCCCATTCTGTTCACCTGTCAGCTGATCATGATGAGATCCTGAGGCATTTATGTCCCTGATATGCATATCCAGCCCATGTTCTCCAACCTCAATCAAGGTCCCTGAGGCTTCCTGGGTCGGTGTCACGTTCTGTGCCACTGCCTCTGCTTCCTTGCTCATATTCATACTGGCGACAGCATGCTTATCCCCTTGACTAAGTCCAGTATAAATAGCAATTAAAGGTAAAGGGGGCGAAAGAGGGGGCTGTTGTTTTCCACGTCTCTTTTCTTTATTAGCTGTAAATATTGCCGGTATTTTCTTAACTTCTGGTGAAGGAAGCAAAATATTACACTAACGGACTATACTCACCAATAGCCCATATACCTTATTCATAAGCAATAAGTCAGTTGGCAATGGAGAAGGTTCAATCGTTTATTCTGCAAATACAAACCCTGTCAGGGGAGCCTCAGTCTACACGACCCTCAGAGGTGCGCAGAGGAGACTGACTACATACAATTGATACCAAGCATATATAGGTTTCACACATCCCACAATGTCACCTTACTAGGAAAGATACAACTTGTCAGTGAGCCAGCAGGAAGACCCATATAAGGCACAATTGATTGCTAGTAGCTAAGCTTAAGCTATTCCGGGGGCAGGTCAGTAAGGTGCCTCCCTGTCTATCTGCAGCTCGGGGAGTACAAGAACGGGCTCTGCTAGAATGTGCGTATCCCACATGAAGGGCAGGTGTGACCTTGGGTTTCCCTAAGCTACAGGCTAGCAAGCAGAGCAAATAGCTAAGTCAGCTATCATAGTTTCGTGCAGAAAGTTTAATCACATGGTTTCAGGGAAACAGTACTTGCAATGGAGAAACGAAACAATCATGGCTCTAATCATGTCAATAGGTTTAAGCGGTGGGCAAGTGAATCATTTACAGATACAATAATATAATAATATAAAGTGATGCTGACGTGCGATTATAAGGTTATATTGTATATACTAGGCCAATATCATGCATATATCGTATTTATATCCCATGACTGGTGCCGTCTTTTCCCTTAACAGCGCGATCTGGAGGCTTTCCATTCTCTACAGCGCCAATACATTCAAAGCGCCGCCAGCTCTCGCCTCTGAGCCGGTGGTCCCAGTTCCTGGTTTCACTCCCGTAGTCAGCGCAGCTCCTGTGCCTTCCACGTCTTGAGCGGCGTCCCGCGCGTTATTTTGCGCCCAAGGTCTACCAAGTCCTCCCTTAGGGGGCATGATTCTTGTTTCAGGCGTCTGACAATAGTCTCACCCCCGCAAACGATCAGAGAACTCCTGGCGCGTTTCAAGCCAACCGCGTCCTCCTCAACGCTTCTTCGGCGTTTAGACACCCGCCTAGCTGGTTCAGGTCCGCCCACACACACAGCTGCACCGGAGAGTCTGCAGAAGCCACTGACTGCTACTACGAAACCAGCTTTGCAGAAAATAGTAGGAACTTTCAGAGAAATTTCATGAACAGGAGTACTCTGTATCTCGCGTCCCGAATCTTAGTCTTGCAACATTGTATCCATGAAGTTGTAGAGTCATGAGCGGCAAGAACGCTTGTCTTACACGTCCGCACTGGCGGGCAACATCTTGCCTCCCCCTGTCTGCTTTTATCCTCTGTCCTGTACTCCACATCCTTTCATTCTATCTTCTCTCTTCTTAATGCTCTCTTCTGCACAACATGGCTGCTTTCTCTCCAACAGGACCTTCCAGGTTGTGGCCCCCCCATTCGCCTCCAGAACCCATTCCAACAAACAAGGGGTTCCTCAGGGCTCTGCAGTGTTTGCAGTTCCTGTTCTGTCAGTTTGGATTTTGTCTGGGTTTCCCAGTAGGCCGTCTTTTTGTCGTTAAGTTTGGATTTGACGGGTCGGAGTAGCTTGTATAGAAGTGAGACTTGGTGCCATGTCTTATTTATGTTTTCCATGAACTGGAAGATAGATGGGGTTTGTCTATGTAGTTTTGATTTCGTTAAGGCTGTTTTGATAGCAAGGTAATTATAGAGTTCTATTTCTGGTAGGTTGTGTTTTTTTTTCTTCAGGGTGGTGAAAGTGTATGGGAGGAGGAGCTACGCTAGCAACCAAGATGGCCGTGTAAGCTCCCGGCTCCGCCGACCTCCGCCAGCAGCTCGTAAATCCTGATATTGATCCTGAATTCGCACCAGACTCCTGTGATCATGATGTGTTCCTGAGTCTAAAGGTACAATCCCGAGATTCCCATCTTCTCAAATGATGAAGATACGCCGTGTTTTCATTCTCGGCCTAACCCAGCGTGGAAGCCGAGGCCTCGATTTCTAACCCATCCGTGGAGTTGAACAACATGGGCCGCGGGACTTTGGCGGCGTCCGGTCTCCCGAAGTGGAGTATATCCTGACTGGTATGGATGGCGATACTGTGGTCGGTTGATTCAGAAGATACAGCGGCATGACGCACCGGTTGCTGTGGTCGGGGGTCCGATGCCGGAGACTCTGCTAGGCTCCCGGGGTCGACAGGCTTGGATCCTCGCTGGAGGCGAAGGTGTCGCTATTGCGAGATTGAGAGCGCCCACCGATGCCATCGGCCCCAGCTGTGCCTGTTACCCCGGAGTAGTCGACCTCCAGGGTTCAAGACCTGCTCTGTCGCTTCGCGAGAGGGGATGGAGCGGGTGGAATGTACGCCGTCGCTGCAGACCGTAATGGCCGCCATTGGGGCACTCCACTCGCAGGTCACCGCCCTCATCCAGAAAATGGTCGTAACAGTTGACAATATCTGCCTGAGACCGGACTACGACCCTTCGATAGGTTTTAAACAAGCTGTGTTACCCGCGAAGCAGGGTATGCCTGAAACTGAGGGCCCCGTGGGGAAGCATGATTTGGTGTTTTTTGTCGGCTCCCAAACAACAGCTAGCGAGCCTGGGACTACCATAAGCTCATTATGCTTAATGCCGATACCGCCCAAGATGGACATAGACTATTTTATACGCCATAATAAGTTCTTCAGTGACTATCGGAGTGATTCATCATCCTTTTCCTCCCACTTGGTTCAACCACGTTCTTGTGACTTATCTTTGGTGGACAGTTATCTCCGTTTGACTTGTGGACTTCGAGTACTAATATCTTGGTTTCGATCCTACCGTACTGACTTTGACTTTTTTGAGCGTTTTGATTCTTCTATTGAGATGGCGGTTCGAGCGGAGAGGGCTCGCACGAAAAATCGGAGTGGCCAGGGTTGAATTTGACTGTCTGGGTTTGATAAAATAGCTTCATTTGATACGGGACTTGTAGCCTATAATGATGTGGGAGTTGGGTGGTTCTCACAAACTCCCCCGGTTGGCTTGTAATCATAGCCTTATACTGTCTTGATTATATTTAGGGGTGGGTTGCTTCTGGCGGGGGGTAAGGGAGACCGGGGGCCTGTTTGATATCTCCTCCACTCTTTTCCTTCTTTTAGGTTTCGTTCTTGGGCGACAGGCACGCTGCTAGTGGGGTTAGGCCGTAGCCATTGCAGGGGTGCAGGGTGGGGGGTCTGGGGAGGGTTTTTTTATTTTGTCTTTGTTTAGTTCTATGGCCTTTTTCTTTCCTTTTTCCCTTTTACGAGAGGTGGGTTGTTTATCCTGAATCTATTTTCTCACTTATCTGGGTGTCTACTTTGTTCTTAATTATCCTGAATCATGGGTGGATGGGTCTTGCAGACTGCAGCTTAACGAGGTTTGTTTATCGTATTGTCTCTCCTTTTTCATATGCCTATCTACGTTGACGTCTTATACTCCTGTGTATTTAACTCTCTGCATTGGCCTATTCACCTACCTACTGTTGTAATGTATTCTATAGTATGGCACCTGATTTGTGTAATATCTCCTCTTGTTTTTCTCCAATAAAAAGATTTAAAAAAAAAAGAAAGTGTATGGCGTTCCTTCCGTTTTTAGTTGTGCTGGGAACTGAATTCCTCGCTTCTTCCATGTACTCATGTCTAATGTTTTCCGCCTGTATTTAATCTTGTGGTTGGACCAGAGTGTCCCCCACTGCAAGTTTTTTATGCTGATTTCTAGGTTACGGTCTATCCTCAGTAGCGCCTGTTTTGTGAACTTTAGGATCGGGTTGTTGTTGAGTGCTTGTTTGTTTGATGTTAGCAGTGTGAGTGGCTGAGTGTTGTTCAGCATGGTTTCCTCTATGGCTAGCCATGTTGGCGTGTATTTTTGTCTAGGGAGCAACCAGTGCATCCCTTGTCTGGCTACGAATGCTAGATCGAAATTGTCAACTATGCTGATGACACACAGCTGATTCTGTCCTTGGAGGGGAATGATCTTACCCCCTTGGAGGAATTCCACAGCTGCATGCGAGCCACTGCAGAATGGCTGGAAGCCAATTCGCTGCAATTTAACTCTGGGAAGACCGAGGTGCTTTATTGCCCTCTGCCTAGGATAAGTTCTTCCTTACCTGACAACTTTTGGCCGAAGGACTTCACCTCATTGGCTCAGCCGTTGAGGGCAGTTCGGAACCTGGGGGTCATGATCAATAGTGATCTTTCCTTGGAGGCGCAGGTCTCTAAGGTGGTAGCCAGCTGTATGGCAATTATTCGCCCTCCTGCCCTTGTTACCACCTACGGCACGGATAGAGGTGGTACGTTGCACTGTGTTAAACAGGTTAGATTACTGCAACGCCCTTCTGCTGGAGTCCCAGAGCTATCTTTTGGACAGGCTTCAGAGACTTCAGTCTGCAGCTGCCAAACTGGCCTTAGGCTGGCCTCCGAGATCCTCTTCTGCTATGGCTTTGGCGCAGCTACATTGGCTCCCAGTGAGGGAGAGGGTGACCGTCAAGTCCTTGTGTCTGACCATCAAAGCCCTTCATGGGTTGGGTCCGGCTTGCCTCCAACGGATGTTTTCATGGTATCTGCGCTCCTCTCTGGCCAGGGTGGTGGCTCTACCCAGGTTTAAAAGATCTAGAGCTGGAGGCAGAACATTTAAGGTGGCTGCGGCTAAGCTGTGGAATTCTTTGCCCGTGAAACTTAGGCATATTGATGATCTACCTGCTTTTAGAAGGCAGCTAAAAACTTGGCTTTTTTCACGCTTGCCTTAATCTTCAGCCGCCTCCAACTGTCCTTCCTCTCTGCTTTTGCTACTGCCAGCGCCAGGATGCCTCTTGAGGTGATAGCGCACTCTACAAGTACAATAAATAATAATAATAATAATTTTGGCTATATACAGGTCCTCAGTCTGCTCTGTCTCAGTTGAACCGACCACCGAGACCCTGGATGACTGCACTTGGGTGATAGCCTTTTGGCTTGCAGCCTCCCATATCTATTACCCAGGACATGAAAGGCGTGTCGCATTCAGAGCACCGCGTGTTCTGCTCTGTCTAAGTCAATGCCGGACAGCTGAGTGTGCGCAGTCTCGAGCTTTTGCCACATCCGGCGGCTTTAGTCCGTTGAGGGATATGCTTCAGTTCTTGTACCTGTTGTGAGAGTTGGCCCCGCTTGTCCCTGCTTATCTTATTATCAGCTGAGGTAAGCGCGATAAGGAATGCCACCCCGCTGACTTGATGGAATAGGAAGAGCAGAGCTGGTGGGGGAACGCCCTGGAGTGGGGCCTATAGGTGTCGCTAGCTTGGAAGAAGCAAATGTGGGCCTCAGAATACTCCAGGTAAGAGAGGATGGCGCGTCTATTAAGATGGTTGTTGAGACCCTCACATTTAGTGTGATGATTTGAAGATCCGGGGCCATCGAAGAGACTATAATGTGAATCTAAAGGCAATTGCAATCTGGAGTGAAGGGGAGTGTGGTAGCCCGTGAATCAAGTGGCACTGTGGTGTAGCTGTTTTGGACCTTCCCCGGGAGAACCCAGGAGTGGCGGGAGACCAAACATCACAATACAAACCTAACAAATGTTCAACACAACGAAGTAAACCTTATCAATGTCCTGGGCAAGAAGAACCATGAGAGAGGTGAAAGAGGCACTGACACCCCACCTCGCACCCCCAAACCCCCCAGGGCCCACCACCCATTCAGAAAGATAAAGAGAGAAGGCTGGAAGGAGAGCAGGCTCATATCAAAAACAGTGATCAGGAAATGTGACAAGAATCAGGGCTATGCTCGGGTAGAGAAATCCTCACCGAGGGATGCCAACACCGCCCGGCGCTCTCTGCCATTGACGGACCCGAGCTAGCGAGCGACCCATGGTCTTCTAGTCTCCCCACCCCTTACCAGAGGGGCCGCTCTGGGGATTCAGCCGGAATGTCCAACAGCTGGCAGGCCTCCTTGCGTGAGCAAAGGTGGTGGATCTTTCCATGTAAGCAGATGATCAAGTGGAAGGAATGACCCCAGGAGTAGGGAACTCTGATGAAGCGGAGATGGAACGTAATCGTCCGAAATGCCCTCCTTTTCAGGTATCGCCTGAGCCAGCGCAAGTGCTGTACTGACAAGACATTTAGTGTGTGGCTTTAAAAAGCTGACCACAGCTTTTTGTCTGGCATAGAGTGTGTAGTTACACACAGAGTTACGAACAGAATCGCAATCTGGCTTTCCTCTCTCGTCATGGTGCGAACACATCGCACACCACTCGCCAGCCTGCTTTCACTTTTGACGTTGCGCGCACGCGCACCACTCACATGTTTTTTTATTTTATTTTAGCGTGCGCACACAACTCCCGGCCTTGTTTTCGAGCACGCATGCACCACTTGTGTGCTTGTTTCCTCGATGCTGTGCCCTTTTCAAGAGCGTCTCTCCTCGTTTGGCAGTGTAATCACCTGGTGTCAAGACTCTAGTAGTGTCTCCCTTAACGACTGGTGCCCCGGCTGACTCTCTCCTTGTTATGTCATGAGTTTCTGTCTAATCCCTGGCCGTCTCTCTGAAGTGGTCATTTGCCTCTCTGGTGCTGTTGTATTTTTTATTGTTTCTGCATCCCTGGCTGTCTCGCTCCTTTCGGGTATATATATGCTCTCCGTCTTTCCTTCTTCTGTCTCTTCTTCTGCAGCCCTGTGTCTCTCTCTCTCTCTTCTTTGTTTACCCGTATCATAGAGGGTGTTGGTGGGTCATTCAGCAGTCTGAAAAATGTAGGTCCTTAGGTATAGTGGTGACTTGTTTGCCGGCTTATCCGCAGAAGCTGTGACCGTAAGAGACAAATTATTCTCTTCTTAGATGAATAAAGAGAACTGCTTTTTTTCACCATTTTTTAAAAAAGTATTGGGGTCGGAGGTGATATCCAGCCTTTTACGCCACTCCTGGGACATTATGCTAGGTGAATCCCTACAATACGGGCAGTTGAATTGTTTGAAATTAGGTGCGCATAAGAATTCATATACCTGAAGTTGTTCCCTCAAGTATTTTGCCTTTGATTGGATGGAACGTCTGCTGGCATAAAACATTCCACATGCTGCTAGAACAGTGTTTCCCTCATTGTTCAAATGGAAAATTTTAACCCTTTGGCAGGAGGGAGTAGGGATTTGCCAAACCCTAGTTACTTGCACAGTACAAGCTGACTATAGTATCTAGTTGCGCTTGAGGTAGAAGACCATACAGTAGGATTATTCTGCTCAGCCAAACATATCTCATGTGACATTTGTGTTCTACAAAAGCCTTTTGCCTGCAGGTGCCCCTGCCCTACAATTTAATGTACATAAAATCATAAATTCTGGACTGTTAGTGACTGCAGAGGTCCGTTATTTTCGAATCTTTTCAAATTTGGGGTCCAAACTCTGAATTCAGATGTTAATGATTTTATTCTGATAAAAGGGTTATGAGATGTATATTGTTTAATATTGTATATAAAGATTGAGAGCCTTATGACACCTCTACGCTCACAGAGATCAATTTAGGAAACATAATTGGTCAGCCAGTGACCCGAATTCTTCCCCAGCATCAAAAGGTTCCTGTACAGTAGAGGAATTAAATGGGAGGAGATTTCATCAGCAGAAACTAACTTTTCCCTCATTGCTCACATAGCACTAGTTGGGTATTGTATTTCATGATCCCCAGGAGACATCTTGATTGTTCAGCAGAGATGTGTGTAATTTATATGAGGTGCAGAAAGGTGGAATCATTGTCTAATAGGGGCCTTGATCTGAGAAGGAGGTCACTGCCACCTTGTTTAGACTGCACATGATGATTAAAACTTTCACAGCCAGAACACGTGGATGGCATCACGATTTTGGAAAGGGGGAGTGTGTCACTCACAAGGACCATCTAGGGATTATTTTAGGAGTTTTTCCAAAGTGTGTCGGTCATGAGCACGAAAAGTAAGCCAAGGTACAAGGCCGAGGGACACAATGTCCTGTCTCCAAAGAAAAAGAAAACCTGTTACAGATATGGACTGTCATTTCCACACGAAGGTAAATGTCCCGCCATTGGACAGATATGCATAGACTGTGGTAAAACGAATCATTTTGTGACGACTTCCAACACGAAGATAAAAGTAAGTGCGTTGCAGCGTGAAGACAAAATGGCTGACCAAACGCTACATCAGTACTCCCGGTCACATCAATTGAGGCAAATCAGCGCAAAAAGAAGTTGATCATCGTCTAAATAATCGAGAAAGAATTCCTCCGTGTCTGTTTACAATGAAAGGGACAATGACAATTGTGCAACATTGATGTTTACTTCAAAAAGGCATGCACATATGGGGCTAGTCGAATGTGAGAAAAAATCCAAAGTGAAGACAATTCAACATGAAGACAGCTGTGCGTCGATAAATATTATGCCGCTGGAGATGTATCACGAATTATCTCCGGTACCACAACTTACGAATTTAAAGACTAAAGTATACTCATGGGCTGCCTCAACGCTCTTCAAAAGTCAAATAAAAAATTTGTAGCCACGATGAAACATAAGAAAACTGTGATGAATGCGCCTATTCATGTACTTCAAGGAACAGCTTCAAGTGTTTGCTGAGTTTCCATAGTGCTGCTGATATGGGACTGATATCAGTGAACTACACTATGAATGCACCTCAAGTAATTGTAAGTCAATTTCCTTCATTATTTCTTGGGTCGGGAAAAGTCAAACAATGAAAGTAAGGTTACACATAAATGAGAATTTTAATCAAAACTATAGACGAGTTGCTTTTCACTTGCAAGAAGCTGTTGAAAAGGAACTTCATTTTTTACTTATACATGGCATCATTGAAGCCTCCATTGGTACGACACTATGGCTTTCTCACATTGTAACAGTGCCTAAAAGAGACGGGGAAGGAGCTGTACGCATAAGTGTTGACATGCGTCAGGCCAACAAGACAACTGAGTGAGAGAAACCTCACAGTCCGCACATTGCTGATATAGTAACTCAATTGAATGGCACAGAGCTCTTCTCTCGACTCAACCTAAATAAAGGATCTTACCAATTGGAACTCGAAGAAAAATCCAGATACGTTGCAACCTTTTCTACGCATATTGGTTTGTTTTGCTACAAGCGAATGAGTTTTGGTATATCCACAGCTGCAGAACTTTTCCAAGTCGTCATTTGACTTATCATATAGCCTGTAGTAAATGCATTTAACTATAGTGATATATTGGTATTGTGGGGCTGCACAGAAAGAGCATTACAAAACTCTCATGCAAGTATGTCGTTTGCTGAAGGATGCAGCCTTAACTCTGAATGCTGACAAATGTGAATTCCACAAGAAAAGCTTGAAATTCTTCAGCCATGTCTTTTGTGATGGGGGTATGAAACCTGATCCAGCTAGCGTACAAGCATTGTCTACTGCAAATCCCCCACAAGGCATTTCTATGATACGGTAATTTCTTGGAACGGCCTCATTCTGCAAGGTACACGGATTGTTATTCACCAAAGTCTCTGACAACAAGTAGTTGAATTTGCCCAAGAAGGAGATCGAGGAATAGTTGCCACTAAGAGAGCTCTCCGTGATCGAGTCTGGTTTCCGTATCTTGACAAAAGGGTCAAGAAAGAATTGAAGATTTGTCACATATGCAACTGCCTTTCATCTCAAGTTAGTCAACAACCTTTGATTATGTCTGAATTGCCCCATCATGCTTGGGAGAGAATTGCTATTGATTTTTTATGGCCCTCTGGATAATGGACATCATCTTCTAGTTATTGTTGATCAATACTCCCATTTTCCATTGGTAGAAGAACTTTCATCCGCTACACATGAGCAGGGTTATTCAAAAACTAGATGGCATCTTTGCGTCATGACTTGTACCTGCAATCTTAAAATCTATAAACGACCCACCTTTTAATAGTCAAGAATTCAAAAACGTTCTAAATCACCTCAATATAAAGAATCAAAAAAAGCACTCCCCTTTGACCCCAGGCAATGGCCTGGTAGAACGCCTCATGAGTACTCTAAAGAAAGCTGTTCAGCATTCTGCATTGGGGAAGCTCGACCTCGAAGGTGTTTTGAACACTATTCTTTGAGGTTACCGTTTGACCCCCTCAATCAACCACAGAGGAAACCCCTGCAACTATCATGTTTGAGCGGCATTTCTTGTTCAGCGTTGTCTTGGAGTTCTGGACTTTTTGGTTCCGTCCAGAGGTGTCAGGGAACAACACCCAAAGACCCCGGAGTTCCACCTGCCTTGGTGCACAAATGAACAGAAACACGGGCTTCTCGATGGTGGCGTCAAAGACCAAAGGTTTATTACTGCAGGGACACAGAAGTCACAGATACTACACACGGGCAGTAACTAGGAGCCTGTTCGATTTGTACAAGAAGGGTTGCTCCTTATATACTAAATTTTAAGCTGGGGGCAAATTCTTTACATGTAATACATTCCCAAAACCTTTGTGTCTAAAACAATAAATATTTGGCGTTACACAGGAACCGTCGATAATATCTGAGGCAAAACATTGCGAAGAGAAGGGTTCCCACTAGTTTGTCACAATTCTCTGTCAATATTGCATTCAGGACCCGGACCGCCTCATCGTAAAGTTCGTTACCTCCCCCTAATAAAGATTCAGAAAGAAAGAAACAGAGCCAGGTGTGGAAGATAGAAAAGTGGGATAAGGGATGTTTGTGGGTTGTAAATGGGCAAGGCTACCGGCTTCGGCCGCCTAATCATGATCAGGACAATGGACGCGAAGACCAGTTTGGCAGGACTGGCCTCGGGCAGAGGAGGCAACCTTTGTCGAGTCATGCAGCTACAGCGTGATCTGGTTTAAGGTGCACGTGTCATGATAGAGGTGAATCTCCGGCTAAGGCTACGTGTCCTTAATCGTAATGAAGTGATCAGAGGCTATTGCGTATGTGAGGGCAAGAAACACAAAATGGCGGCCATGATCTAAGATGGATGCCGTGGGTAGATCAGAAATGTGTTTATAAAAGGAGTGCTCTTGCTCGTAGCGTAGCGAAAACACCAGGATATACTAAATGGATCATTTGCGGTTCGCTGATACCAATATTATGTATTTCCGACAAACTTGAAAACACGGGTTCAAATCGTCACGGAACCGTCACGGAACCTCAGACCCTCCTTTTGCCCTTACATAGGCAATCACTCAGTCTATGTCAGAATCTAGTTCTATGCTCATCAGGTCAGTGACATGCTGTTGTATCATCATCCTTTCTCGTGCCTTTTCTCCAAACGCAGGTGGTTTTCTGAGACAAGTTGCAGCACAAAGACTACACAGAGCAGGACCACACTGGATAATCAGACAACATGAGAAAAGGAATACTAAGATGACACCAATGACCATCAGAACCTTCCATCCCCACGCTGAGATCAGAGTCCAAAACCACTCCATGAAGGACCAGTTTCCTTTGTCTACATGTATGGAGTCTGAAATCTTGTGTAACTTAGAGATCGCCTCATAGACTGTTGGAGCATTATTAGGAATAAAGACACAGCAGCTCGATTGGATCATTCTGCATACCCCACCTCGATCTGCAAGTATAACGTCTAGAACCATACGGTTCTGCAACATCATGAGTCTATCCGCCTGAAGCTCAGCTGTCAAGTTGCTAAGGGCACCAGCAGTTTCGGTGATAGTAGATTCAACTACCCGTGTTAGCTGACGTATGTTTCTACTATTGGCCATAGGCCCCCAGAACGGAAGGAAGCCTTTGAAGAAGTCTCCAGCTTCCTGACCAGCGGTATCTTCCTTGCTGAAGACACCTCTCGCTACTCTGGTTCTGTGGTAATCAGATGAAGCAGTGTATGTCGGAGGCAACAATCGAGCAATGTAACATGATCCTGAAAAGTCGGCAGGCAACCATGTATAAGCTCTGTCTCGACAAATGAAGTAGGTACCCCTAGCAGTGAGAAAGGCAGGGGAAGAGTTAGCCGGAAACACATAAGTCTCTACGCACTCACTCCTCCCTAGCTGAGCTCTCGGATTTCTCCCATTACCTTGCAAACAGACCTGACCTCGGTGAGGTACGACCCAGATTGGAGTTGAGCTTTTACGCTTGCTTTCTCCTAAACTAAGGCGATACTCTGAAGTATTCCAACTTAAATATACTCGCAATTCGTCTCTAGGGTAAGATGGAGTATTATTGACGTCCTTGACCATGTCAATAATTCCCTGGACTAAGGCTTTGTTGGCAGAGTTATATTTAGTGGAACGCGGTGGACGTGGAGGATAGGTTTCAAGGGCATAGGCAAAGATGGTTTGGAAGGCCTGAAATGATCCATTATAGCTGTAAGGCAAAACCAGATAGGGAATACCTTTATCCATAGTGTGGGGTATCAAACCACACACCCAGCAGTCTGTAGTGTTAACTACCAGTTGGTGTTGGTGCAAGAGCTGTACAAAAGTGTTGTTGGTGAATTCTGAGCGTCGGGCTTGCTCATGTTCCGGAAACGAGTGAAAAGAGTGAATAGAAGAAACAGTAGAAATAGCAGGATCAAGGGGAGGTACTGTAGTAACTGGCACAAAAATCAAATTTATACTAAAGACGATTCCACCCACCAATGTTGCTAAAACAATCAAAAATGTAATGGCACATTGCATCAAAAAGCATTTGCTATGAAGAATTCTATTAAGTCTGTTTCTGCGAACATAAATCACATTTTCTCGTTGCAGCGCAGGAAGCTCCATCTTCTACAATCCGCTCGCGACCACTGATGATGTGTACGTAGATGAAAATGCCTCTATCAGCCCTGGGAGTTCCCAGAACCAACAGAAAGATCGACCTTGTGTCAGACCCCTGCAAATTCAAACTAGGCACACAGCCACGACCCTACGGCTACCCAGACGGCAAGGCAATTTTAAAAACAATAAACAATAGCAAACTTCCTGGCTGAAGGCAAAAGTTCAATATATCAAAATCACAATATGCAGTTGCCTGCTTTATTTGTCCATTTTACGGCTTCTTAGGTTATATCTCTGCTTTGCTGGTACTGTCTGATCGGAAAATAGTGTATCACCAGCAGCTGTTGCAGAGTTTAAGTTCGCAGATAGCAAAGTTTCTTCTGATGCTGGAGACAAATGTTCAGTGTTCAAAGGAGTCTTTTCAGGAGGAGAGTCGGATTTTGGAGTGTCAGTAGTCAATTCGGCATCGCTGAAAGAGATGAACTTCGGTGTGCTTTCAGATTCGGAGGCACCAATTCCCTTTTTCACCCAATCGTCGTAAGGGAGCGGCAAAGGAACACGCTTAACATGAGAGGCGTGTATCCAGTGCTTACGGCCAGCTACACGAACTGCTGTCCTCGTTGTCAGTAGGACCTGAAAGGGCCCCACAAATCTCGGCTGAAGGTTCTTCGTCCTCACGAAGTTCTTGATGACAACCAGATCTCCTGGTTTCAGCTGATGCCCTGGACTCTCCGGAGGTTTTGGCAAAGCATCGAAAACCTGTTGATGAATAAGACTCAATTTAGCAGTCAAGTCGTAAAGGTAGTCTATCAACATAGGGTATTCTAGAGAACAAAACTCCTTAGGCCTTGGCACACCCCAGATATTTGCCGGGCGACCAAAGACTATCTCGTAAGGGCTAAGCCCTATTCTAGAATGTACCGTTGCTCTCGTTGATAACAAGGCCAAAGGAAGTGCGTCTGGCCAGGCTAAACCTGTGGATGCTTGTATTTTAGCTATTTTCAGCTTGAGGGTGCCATTGTAACCCTCCACTAAACCAGCAGACTGGGGATGGTTTGCACTGTGAAATTTCTGTTTCAGCCCTAGGCCGGCACACACACTCTGCATAACTTTCCCTATAAACTCACTTCCGTTATCTGACCATACAATCCGTGGCATTCCATATCTAGGGAAAAATTCTTTGAGAAGAATTTTGGCAGTTGATAGGGCAGTGTTGTCCTTTAGTGGGTATGCTTCTATCCACCTGGAAAAAGCACAAACTACCACCAGGACATACTTCAAATTATTGCAGCGCTCCATGTGAATGAAGTCTAACTGAATCACTTCAAAGGGGCAGGAAGGAGGAGCAAAATGACCAGCTGGAGTTGGAGTTCCCTTGCCAGGATTATGCATCAAACACACCATACAATTTTTCACCACCCTCTCTGCACACTTACTGATTCCCTCATTCTTCCAGACCGGAGCTAACATCTTACATATCCCTTTAGAACTTATATGCGCTACTCCATGCGCCATCGTCACTACTGCAAGCACATACGCATCGGGCAACATCCAACGCTGCTGTTCTGTCAAATCAATCCAACATCCATTCGAGTCCAACTTGCCCGTACTTTCTCTCCATACACGTTTCTCTTCCTCAGTTGCTTCTTTCTGAATTTCTTTCACACTTTCCATAGTATCCTCACACATTCCAGACTCAGCAATCCATCTTGCAGACGTAGCAACATACATTCTGCTCATCGTGTCTCTAGCTGTCTGTTTAGCAATTTCATCAGCAAAAGCATTCCCACGACCAACATCATCCGTGATTGCTTTATGAGCACTGCACTTCACAATCGCAACTTCAGTCGGCAAGGTTAGAGATTCCAACAAGTCATTAACTAGCTGACCATGTTGGATCTTAGTCCCATGGGACGTAATGAAACCTCTTTCTCTCCACAACCGGCCAAAACTATGGGCCACGCCAAATGCGTACTGACTATCTGTAAACACATTCACTCTCTTTCCCTCAGCTAAAGCACACGCTCTCGTTAGAGCTATTAATTCTGCAGCTTGGGCAGAATTCTGACTCACTCTTGCAGTCTCCACAATCGTCTTCAAAGTCGTTACCGCGTAAGCAGCAGTCACATCACCATTCTCCAATTTAAAACATGACCCGTCCACATACAGCGTACCATCCGGATCTGATAGCGGAGTATCTTTTAAATCAATGCGTCCTTTTGTCTCTTCCTCCGTTTTGAAATAGCAATCATGTGGCTCGGAATCACTCGACTCTTGATCAGTCGGCAACAGTGTTGCTGGATTCAATACATTGCATCTTTTGATCTGAATATGACTCGCTAGTAATGTCAGCTCGTAACCAGATAATCTCGCACTAGTAAGGTGTTGAGTCTTTGTTCGGTTCATGAGTGTATCAACTGCATGAGGAACCATGACCACTAGCATATTGTTCATCACCAAACCAGCAGATTGTCGGATGGAAGCTGCAGCTGCCGCTGTAGCTCTCAAACAACTAGGTAACGCTCTAGCTACCGGATCTAATGTTGATGAAAAATACGCACAAGGGCGTTGTTTATCACCAAACTTCTGTGTCAGAACACTCAATGCGCAACCTTCTCTCTCGTGAACGTAGAGCGTGAATGGTTTACTGTAATCAGGTGTACCCAATACAGGAGCTGAACACAATGCTTTTCGTAATTCAGAAAAACTCTCTTGACATTCATCAGACCATGGCACCGGACTCGGAACATTTTTCCCAGTCAAGGCTACCAACGGTTTTGCTAAAAGAGAAAAATTTGGAATCCACTGCCTACAGTAAGAGGTAATACCTAGGAAGGCACGTACTTCTCTCTGTGTGCGTGGAACACTCATCTGTTTAATTGCTTTTATTCTTTCTGGGGTCAACTTCCTTCCCTCCTTTGACAAGAGATGACCTAGGTAGGTCACTTCTTGGCAGCAGTATTGCATTTTCGAAGGAGACACCTTGTGATTCAAATTAGACAAATGATGCAATAAGGAAATTGTAGCTGTTTTGCAAGTTTCCTTGTCATCGGCAGCCACTAAAAGGTCGTCTACATACTGTACTAGGGCAGAACCTGGAGGAAGGACAAAAGAATCTAACTGGCTTTTTAATGCTTGACTGTAAATGGATGGACTTTCACAATAGCCTTGTGGTGCGCGTTTAAATCTAAAACTGCGACCTCCTAGACAGAAGCCGAAAATATCTCTACTTTCTTCGGCTATTGGAATGCTGAAAAAGGCATTCTTTAAGTCAATAACTGAGAAGCATGTGGCTGTGGCAGGAATTAATGTTAACAAGGCAGTAATGTCTGGCACTACAGGAAACTGCGGGATTACAATCTTATTAACTTCTCTAAGGTCTATGACAAACCTATAAACTGGAGGTTTTGTAGGATCAGTTCGTTTCAGAATCGGTAGTACAGGACTATTACAGACATTTCCTCTAGTTTCTTCAACCACACCTTTCTTAATCAAATCTTGCACAATCAATAGAAGTGCACGCTCACCTTCACTCGATATTTTGTATTGGGGAATTCTTGGAAATTTCACATTAGTTTTCAAAGTTACCACATACGGTGGAATTTCTAGGAGACCTACATCATTAGGACCAGTCGCCCAAAGAGAATCAGGGAGTGAACGTAGCTCTGGCGGGAGTGCATCCATTGACAAGTACATCGGAGAGGTGATATTTTTACCCAATGTAAGCTGTACTCCTTCCGGAGAACAGTACAATGTCGCATATAGTCGTTTTAACAAATCTAAGCCAAGCAGATTTTCATTACAACCTGTCGTCAAAATCAGGGGTGCTTTCAATTGACATGGTCCAACAGAAATAGACAAAGGACCAGATATCGGGTTGTAAACAGGGGCGCCTGAAAAACCTACGGAAACATTTGTTGAGCCGGACAAAGGTGCGCCAGGGAGTTTCGCATGAATGATAGAACTTTTTGCGGCACCAGTATCCAACAGAAACGGTTCGACTACACCTGATGTTGCTACTGCGACATAAGGCCCACTCTGATCCACTGGAACTGATACTACTCCCTCTCTCTGTCCATGGCTGTCCTAGTACCCATTTTGCTGAAATCCCTCATCTATTTCATTATAGTCCTCAACAAGATATTGTTGAGATCTATTCTGCTGAGTAGATTGTCCATTTCGTTGATCAAAGTGATTGGAGGGACGATCATTCGTTTGTGGAGGCATAGCACCTCGTCCTCGACCTCTAGAATTCTGCACAAAACCACCACGACCTCTCTGAGCTGCTGCTGCATTATTTTGCGCTAAGATCGGACATTCATTTTTATAGTGACCCTCTTTCTTACAGTACGCACACTGATTCCACTGGTATTGAGGTCTTGATGAACCATAATCTGTTTTTTGGTATGAACCTTGCTGCGTATTAGTCTGATTCATGCGAGGCGGATACGCCTGCTGCAAAAGAACTTTAGTTTTTAAATCTTTCGTTTTCTTCTCTGATTTTTCCTTTTCCTCTTTATCCCTATTTTCGTAGTACTGTGCAGTCGCAAGTATTTGCGCTGTTGTAGATACAGCCCACGCACTTTCTGAATCCTTTAATTTATTACATAATTCAGGTAAAAAATTATGCACAAATTTATCGACAAACAGTCTTTGTCCTCCTTCTGTACTCATGTCCTGACCACTATGATCTACAAAAGTCTCTTCGAACCTCGTGAAGAAATCGGAGACACTTTCGTCTTTCTTCTGCCTGCATGCTGACAGCTTGTCCCAATTTACACGCAATGCTGGCATCAGAGTCTTCATTAGATCAATTATTCTACCTGGTAAATTAGCAATTAGAGGTTCGGGTTTTGCACCACCTATTTGCTGACCATCTGCTGCAGTGATAGCTGCCCAATCACCACCTAAGGCAGCTTGATGATCCTCTCTACGAATTTTGGCCCACACTGGTTGCGGAACTACGTTACCAAACAACATATCGATGTCCGCCAAGTTCATTATACAAGCCTCAACTGTCTGTGTTAATTCCTTGTAATATCCAGCAGGATTCTTACGTGGATCTGGCAAGGCCTGTTTCACCGCTAGCACTTCAGCTCGCTTCCATGGAATGTGTATCCACACTCGTTGGAACTGTGCTGGAGCAGCTGCAATTCCTGCATTATCATCACGTTGTATTGCTTCGCGCCAGATTGGAGGAACCTCCCTCATAGGATATTGGCGACTTAGCTTCATTTTACCTTTTTCTAAATCTCTCAGCGAACGAAGAGATGGATCATTCCTAAAACTTAAAATAAGTTCCATCGCTTCCTTTATATTATCACCCACTATCATTCCAGCAGCGAACTCTTTCTGAATATTAATTAAATCTTCCAAATCTGATTCAACATCATCTTCTTCTATTTCTTCACGTAACAACGAGCACATCTCATCAAAGACATACCGTTGTGTTGGTTCCCCCCACTGCATAAATGTGTCTAACACATCTCTCGTACTATATCTTCTACTCTTCGAAATCCATCTGAGAGCCGTGGAATCTAAAATTCCCCGTTCCTCAGTACTTGGAAGCTGACTACGTCTCTGAACTGAACCAGGAGTAGGAGTCTTAATTAAAGTTTTATATAAAGGAGACAGCAGATTAGTAACAGAATCAGTGATTCTTCGACGAACAGAAAGTGGAGTTAGCACACTCGCAGACGTAGAGAACGCAGTAGAGGTAGGAATAGATAACGGAACAGTAGGAGTATCGAGGAAAATAGTTTTTGGAGCAGTAGGTACAGAGGTAGGTATGGAAGCTGGCAGTGCAGGAAGAGGAGGAGCTGAAGGAACATTCACATTCATTACAGGAGGTACGGGAACTTGATTCTGAGGGACAGGAGCAGGAACACCAGGTTGTCCAGCAACCGGCAATTGAACATTCGGGACAAGTGGAACCGCAGCACCTTGTGCGTACGGTGGAGGTGACCGTAACAGATAAGATAACAGAGGGTCGTTTTCGGAATCCTCCAGTATCTTAGCCATTTTCGATGGCAAGGCAGGATAGCACTTGTCAATCGCTAGATTATGCTCTCTAATGGCTACATCTATGGCCTTCTCACACTCGTTAGCCTGCAACTGTTTAGCCGCTTGCTCTAGAGTTAATTCTTCTTGTTCTTTCTGTTCTTTCTTCAACCTTTTCATTTCTCTCTGTTTGGATTCTTTTCGCCAGTAACGGAAAGAATCAAACATTGCCGGCCGGGCTTTCTTCCTAAACAATTTCGCTTCTAGGTTGTCGAATCTCGGGTTCAAAACTACCATGCAGTGGCCAACTAAGGACACCATCCTTCTTACAGTAACGGACCCATACCTCATTATAAGATATAGGACCCACACCAAATTTACAATATAAATCATATAGGGGAGTCCCAATCGGAGGAACCAGACAAGAGTCCTCCAATCGTGAGTCACGGTTGCAACCAAAACAAGACAACATTTTCCGACTTACCATTTTCAGTCCGGAACACAAAACGAACAAAACACGGAACAAATATGTGCACTCGAACCAAGAACTTAGGCCTACCAAAACGAACTGATGTATCGATACCCAAACTAAACCAAATAGATTATCGTAACTAGAACAACCAGTGATAATCTTACAAAACCAAACCAAACCAAGAACCGATCAAGGATTTTAACAATCCTCACAAAGTAACCAGCTAGCTATCACTAAATACTTAACTGAGTCACTGAAGACGTCACCAAGGAGAAACCCGTCACGTTTCGCTGTACTAAGGACTGCACCTCGGGTCCAAGACAGGGCGACGGTCAAGGCAACGGCCCACTGCAGCCGTCCTGAACGGGAAACCCTCGTGGAAGAGAACTTCAGGCCACTTTTGCGATATGCCGGGATCGATGAAGTGGGGCGCCTCCCTCAGGAATCTTCACACGAAGCTTCTCGAACTCTTCAGGCTTTTGGACCGGTACCGAATGACGTCACCCCACGTTGGGCGCCAATTGGAGTTCTGGACTTTTTGGTTCCGTCCAGAGGTGTCAGGGAACAACACCCAAAGACCCCGGAGTTCCACCTGCCTTGGTGCACAAATGAACAGAAACACGGGCTTCTCGATGGTGGCGTCAAAGACCAAAGGTTTATTACTGCAGGGACACAGAAGTCACAGATACTACACACAGGCAGTAACTAGGAGCCTGTTCGATTTGTACAAGAAGGGTTGCTCCTTATATACTAAATTTTAAGCTGGGGGCAAATTCTTTACATGTAATACATTCCCAAAACCTTTGTGTCTAAAACAATAAATATTTGGCGTTACACAGGAACCGTCGATAATATCTGAGGCAAAACATTGCGAAGAGAAGGGTTCCCACTAGTTTGTCACAATTCTCTGTCAATATTGCATTCAGGACCCGGACCGCCTCATCGTAAAGTTCGTTACCTCCCCCTAATAAAGATTCAGAAAGAAAGAAACAGAGCCAGGTGTGGAAGATAGAAAAGTGGGATAAGGGATGTTTGTGGGTTGTAAATGGGCAAGGCTACCGGCTTCGGCCGCCTAATCATGATCAGGACAATGGACGCGAAGACCAGTTTGGCAGGACTGGCCTCGGGCAGAGGAGGCAACCTTTGTCGAGTCATGCAGCTACAGCGTGATCTGGTTTAAGGTGCACGTGTCATGATAGAGGTGAATCTCCGGCTAAGGCTACGTGTCCTTAATCGTAATGAAGTGATCAGAGGCTATTGCGTATGTGAGGGCAAGAAACACAAAATGGCGGCCATGATCTAAGATGGATGCCGTGGGTAGATCAGAAATGTGTTTATAAAAGGAGTGCTCTTGCTCGTAGCGTAGCGAAAACACCAGGATATACTAAATGGATCATTTGCGGTTCGCTGATACCAATATTATGTATTTCCGACAAACTTGAAAACACGGGTTCAAATCGTCACGGAACCGTCACGGAACCTCAGTCTCTGCTCTGGAGATGACCGCAAGAATGGCGCAGGGCTGTTCATAGAGGAGAACTGCTGGAAGACTCAAGCTCAATTACTGTTTCGCGTTTAGTAGGTGCTCCTGCGCCGTACGTTTGGTTTCTAAATGCAATCACTTCAACCATGTTCACTACAGTTACCGTATGAAGTGTAATAGGAGCTCAGGTTCGCTGTGACCTATGTTTTTATAGTAATGTGTGTTTTTCTCTGTCAAACCTGCATTATTTGTACTAACGGTGTGATTTAAGTCATTTTGGTCTTGTTTGGTTTACAATATAGAATCTATTTTTACATAATCCTGCGTGGATTCCCTTTTGTGGTTTACTCACTGTGTTGCTGCTCGAGTGTGTTTCACAAATGCTCTGCACATTGCATCTTTAAACTAGCCTGACTGCTCTGCGCCAAGCTACCAGAGGGTGAGCGCAGGTTATCTCAGGTGTGTGTCTGGCTTACCCTGACTAGAGTGGTGGATTCTGCCTGGCTTAGGTGCCTACCCTAGCCAACCAGAAACCCCGTGTCCAACAGTGGTTCTTGTGAATCACTTGATTTCCCAGCATGCTCCTGCTGCAGGACCAGGTCAACGCACTTTGTGTAGGAGGACTAGCTTTCATTTGTGTCTCAAAGGGAAGTGTGACTCTTTTTCCTAGAACATATATTTTTTCCCTGAATTGTAACTGTTCACTTCTCCATATTATATCAATGCAGCTTTCTCAAGAAATATTTTCTTCATGTAATTTTCAATGTTTTTTCTATTTTGCAGAACAACAATCACATCTAGAAAGTATGAATGGGAAAGAAAGCCATAAAGGTTCCGGAGGCAAGATGAATTTTACTCAAAATATCTACTTAAAGAAACGGCGCAGAATGCACATGAGGGAGAGACACTTTGCTTGTAATGTGTGTGACAAAGGATTTATCAATGAGACACTTCTTGTGAGGCACAAAAAAAGACACACCAGCCTCGGGCCATATCCCTGCGAAACGTGTAAAAAGTGTTTCACTCAAAAGGCAACTTTTTTACAGCATCAAAGAACTCACACAGGAGAGCGGCCGTATCACTGCACTCTGTGTTCCAAGCGCTTTGCTGATAAGAAAGGCCTTGTACGGCATCAAATTGTACACACAGGAGAGAAGCTTTATCACTGCACTGAGTGTTCAAAGCGTTTTTCTCAGAAGTCGAACCTTGTACAGCATCAACGTGTGCACACAGGAGAGCGGCCTTATCACTGCACAGTGTGTTACAAGCGCTTTGCTCTTAAGAGAGGCCTTGTACGACATCAAAGCGTACACACAGGAAAGAGGCCTCATCAAAGTGTACACATAGGAGAGAGGCCTCATCAAAGCGTACACACAGGAGAGAGGCCTCATCAAAGCGTACACACAGGTGAGAGGCCTCATCAAAGCGTACACACAGGAGAGAGGCCTCATCAAAGCGTACACACAGGAAAGAGGCCTCATCAAAGCGTACACACAGGAGAGAGGCCTCATCAAAGCGTACACACAGGAGAGAGGCCTCATCAAAGCGTACACACAGGAGAGAGGCCTCATCAAAGTGTACACACAGGAGAGAGGCCTCAGCAAAGCGTACACACAGGAGAGAGGCCTCATCAAAGTGTACACATAGGAGAGAGGCCTCATCAAAGCGTACACACAGGAAAGAGGCCTCATCAAAGCGTACACACAGGAAAGAGGCCTCATCAAAGCGTACACACAGGAGAGAGGCCTCATCAAAGCGTACACACAGGAGAAAGGCCTCATCAAAGCGTACACACAGGAGAGAGGCCTCATCAAAGCGTACACACAGGAGAGAGGCCTCATCAAAGCGTACACACAGGAGAGAGGCCTCATCAAAGCGTACACACAGGAGAGAGGCCTCATCAAAGCGTACACACAGGAGAGAGGCCTCATCAAAGCGTACACACAGGAGAGATGCCTCATCAAAGTGTACACACAGGAGAGAGGCCTCATCAAAGCGTACACACAGGAGAGAGGCCTCATCAAAGCGTACACACAGGAGAGAGGCCTCATCAAAGCTTACAAACAGGAGAGAGGCCTCATCAAAGTGTACACACAGGAGAGAGGCCTCATCAAAGCATACACACAGGAGAGAGGCCTCATCAAAGCTTACAAACAGGAGAGAGGCCTCATCAAAGTGTACACACAGGAGAGAGGCCTCATCAAAGCGTACATACAGGAGAGAGGCCTCATCAAAGCGTACACACAGGAGAGAGGCCTCATCAAAGCGTACACACAGGAGAGAGGACTCATCAAAGCGTACACACAGGAGAGAGGACTCATCAAAGCGTACACACAGGAGAGAGGCCTCATCAAAGTGTACACACAGGAGAGAGGCCTCATCAAAGCGTACACTCAGGAGAGAGGCCTCATCAAAGCGTACACACAGGAGAGAGGACTCATCAAAGCGTACACACAGGAGAGAGGCCTTATCACTGTTCTGTATGTTCCAAGAGCTTCTCTCGAAAGAAAGTTCTTCATGAGCATCAACGCATACACACAGGAGGAAAGCCTTATTACTGCACCATGTGTGAGAAGAGCTTCAGTCAAAAGGCAACTCTTCTACAGCACCAAAGAAAACACACAGGGGATAAACCTTATCACTGCACTGTGTGTTCCAAAACCTTTTCTCAGAAGGCAACCCTTGTACTGCATCAAAGAACTCACACAGGAGAGAAGCCTTATCACTGCACTCTGTGTTCCAAGCGCTTTGCTGATAGGAGTACCCTTGTACGGCATCAAATTGTACACACAGGAGAGAAGCTTTATCACTGCACTGAGTGTTCAAAGCGCTTTTCTCGTAAATCGACCCTTGTACTGCATCAAAGAACTCACACAGGAGAGAAGCCTTATCACTGCACTCTGTGTTCCAAGCGCTTTGCTGATAAGAGTTCCCTTGTACGGCATCAAATTGTACACACAGGAGAGAAGCTTTATCACTGCACTGTGTGTTCAAAGCGCTTTGCTCTTAAGAGAGGCCTTGTACGACATCAAAGCGTACACACAGGAAAGAGGCCTCATCAAAGCGTACACACAGGAGAGAGGCCTCATCAAAGCGTCCACACAGGAGAGAGGCCTCATCAAAGCGTACACACAGGAGAGAGGCCTTATCACTGCACAGTGAGTTCCAAGCGCTTTGCTGATAAGGGATCCCTTGTACCGCATCAAAGCGTGCACACATGAGAGAAGCCTTTTCACTGCACTGTGTGCAAAAAGAGCTTAAATCAAAAGTCAAGTCTCGTAACACCAAACACACTGGAGAGAAACCTTATCACTGCACAGTGTCTTCCAAGCTCTTTTCTCAGAAAGAAAGGCCATGTATGGCATCAAAGTGCACACAGAGGAAAGAGGCCTTATCACTGCACAGTGAGTTCCAAGCGCTTTGCTGATAAGGGATCCCTTGTACCGCATCAAAGCGTGCACACATGAGAGAAGCCTTTTCACTGCACTGTGTGCGAAAAGAGCTTAAATCAAAAGTCAAGTCTCGTAACACCAAACACACTGGAGAGAAACCTTATCACTGCACAGTGTCTTCCAAGCTCTTTTCTCAGAAAGAAAGGCCATGTATGGCATCAAAGTGCACACACAGGAAAGAGGCCTTATCACTGCACAGTGTGTGAGAAGAGCTTTACTGGTAAGGCACATATGGAACGGAACCAAATAATACACACTAAACTGAACCCTATCACTGCACAGTTTATGCCAGGAACTTCACTCAAAACGAACGTTTCTACAACACCAATAAATACAAACAAGATAGATCCAGTTTCACTGTAACAATCTTATGTCCTGCTTACTTACCCCAAAGTAAGTTTTACTGGAATGTTGTAATTTAGCGAGGGCTTACAGTCATAAATTCCTAGTGGCCAGTGTTCCCTGTAGGGAGCGTGCATTTAGTGTAATAACCCTGAGTGCGCAAACTCCGTTACGAAGCGCATACACTTCATACATCACTGAGGCAGCTCTTGCTTTTAAAAAGCGAGCAGCGTGCAAAAAAAGATCTCTTGCGTGAAGGAGCACAGAGAGCAGATCTTGGGCCTAGCAACATACCACCGTGGAAGAGAGGAGAACGTTGCAGCGTGCCTCTTAAACTGCAGTGTATCGGATTGCCGAGGATCAGAAGTTGTGCAGCATGTTTCTTCTTCGCATTCTGTTTGCTGCACTAGTTTCTGAGAGAGGCTGCAGGGCTTTACAGGCAGCAGTGGCTGTCTGGGCACGATCCGCGCCTTGCAGATTAATTTATTTTAAAAGGCCATGCACTAATTAGCATTGTTCGGTATTTAAGGGCATGATGTGCGACATACTGATCTTTAAGTCCCAGCTAAAAGTGTTCAAAAGGCAAGCACTCCGTGCATAATGGTATGTCTGTGCTAAACTTATTTAGAGAAGTCATTTCTGACCCTGCCGCAAGCATGCTAAGGTATATATGTCCCCAGTGAGGCAGCATCATTAAGATGAGTCATCTTCTCGGCCTAGACCTGGGCTCTGTAATTGCAGCTCTGGTCACCTGTGAAGCGTGATTGCGAGCAGCCATACAAGAATGTAAGGAGATATGATCGGTAACCAATCACATCCTCGTGTTATTTCTTTATAAATGTTCTGAGTCTTTCTCACTGCGAGTTGATTCTATTGTACCATCCGAATATAGGATTCATTTACCACCTCGCTCACGCCATTACATGAGGGCACAGCCCCAACGCTCTCACACCGTCTTACAAAACACACACTAAACTACTACTTACACATCACTACAACTTTTAGCTCACAGCTAGGGCTCTCAGCACAGCCCCCTATTCGCAGATGCCAAAGTCCCAACAAATCGAAGTCCGATGCTCCTCTGTAGCGCACAGAGGTACTCTTGTCTCGGAACGGACTGGCTTCCATCTTCAGCCCAGGTGCTGCTCGCTCTTTGTGGTGTGTGATTACCGTTGGAGCTGTAGAAAGAAACGTGGGCTCTTTTCCCTTCTCATCATACCTTTTCCCACATATGTTTAAGAGTTAATAGTTGAACTGTGTTTATTGCAGATGTATGTAGACCTCTTTTCCTCAATAAATCCTGCTGTATCTTGCAATGCAATGGGTTCGAGTCAGCATTCTGTGCATTTAAGATCCCCTCCTATACGGCTCACATTTATTTTTGTGTCGCTCTGTAAGCTCTAGCGAAGAGCGCTGCCGCAACCAACTGCAAATCAGCTAACCCACCAAGCAGCCCCGTATCTATGAGTGCCGCCAGGTATAACTTGCTATATAACTAAGTAGCAAGTACTGTGTCCAGGCTGTTTTTTTAAATTTCTTTTTTTCATCCCAGCCCTTTTTTGCTTGCCTCATTCAAAGAATGCAAAATACTACAAGACTTAGGGCAGGATGTACTAGCATCAGGAATACCGATTTCCTATTTGCCATTCTCTATGAGTCGCAATTTTGAAATCTGAATTCCTTATGTATGAAAATCTTTTCAGTTTCCTTAACGATTGCTAGCGAGTGACAAATAAACCTTCTTCATGCATATTAGTGAGGTAGGTCGCAATTTGAAACCCATTAGGAATCACAACCATCACAGAAATGGCTGCCTGCTGAGGTCAGCAGACCACGACGTCTATGATTGGTTTTTAATAAAGCAGTCGATTTTTTTTTTTTTTTTAATGCAGCCCATTTTCCTTAAAGGATAATGGGAGTAGACAGTGGGGTCCGTGGGAAAACTGCCTGCTCTTCATTCTTCAAAGGACCCCTACCTATTTGCAAATGGGTTACCACCTACTTCAGGGAGTCAGTAAAATTTGACCTTAATTTGGTCGCAAAACATTCATACAGCCCATTCAGATTCAGTAATTGGAAGAAATGCCGTAAACACACCCCTTTTAAATAGCAAATCTCAAACGCAAATTGCGAGTAGGTAGCATGTTACTGAATCACAATTTTGTATTTGGTACATTTGTAAAAGCATTTTTGCGGTTGCACGTTTCCGACTGCAAAAATGCTTCGTACAAGTGGCCCCTAATGATTTACTCCCCCAGCAAGAGAATTAGCCAATAGGGCACTAAATTAATGGTTCAGCGCCAGCTTTGTACGTGTGCAACAACAGCGGTGGCATGAGCACCGGCACTATAGTTTTTTTATAAACAAATTAATCACTGCAAGCATTCATTTATTTGTGTTCCTCATGATTGAAGATATCTCTTTCAGTCTTGGGGTTAGAGATAATATTTTGTTTGAAGTCCATGTTCATGTTTTCCCAGCGGACGGCAGATGCTCCTGCTGTTCTTGGTCCATTCATCACACACTCCTGCTGGTGCTTGCTGACTCTTCATGCTTCTGTGCGCTTTATCAATGGTGCAGCAGGTGCAGTGGCACGGGGCCCAGGACTGTGAGGGGTCAATTAACCTTGTAAATTACTGTATATTAGCAGCCCAACAACAGTCAAATTGGTGATTTCCTTTGCTTGCACCTGAGCTCATGAAATCCTGGTCTTTCCACAAATATGCATAAACCTGAGCAGGACGTTCCTGCTAGCGCTGAGGGAGGGCTGTACGTTTTGGAAGGAGAGTCGATCTCTCAGGACCATGCTCAGATAAAATGATCATTATTACGAGTCACTGCACTGCTGACGCCTGAGCAGCAGGAACCCTTCGTCTACCTCTGCTTGGTTCATGCGGGACTTCATTCTACCTAAAATAAGGTTACCGTATGTTTCATTTAACAACACAGTTTGCTTCCTAAATGCAACGGCAAATTTAGATTTTAGTGCACTACCTTACATGCTTACTAAGACACAGGAACAATGGTGTATGTGTGTAAATTTTAACTGAGGATCACCTAAACCTTTTTGTTTAGTAGCTACGAGCACTTTCTTTCTTTAGCACTTTGCATTTCATGTTCACAGTGCTGCGGCTCACCATTACCTGTCCAAGAAAATGCACTGGGTGCGTGACCCGTTATTTCATCCTGCTTTACCTTAGAGGATTTGTGTTTCTAAATGTTGTGTAGTAGTTTAGTATGCAACACATGGCACTTGGGCAGTGTATACGGTAAACTGTGCTGTATCCAGGTGTGGTTTATTGAGTAGAAATGCTCCTAGCGTTGTCCCTGGGTGTTACCCTTCTCCGTACGCTCTGGCTACAGCTTACTGTCCCATATGCTGAAACTCCTGGGCTGCTATTTCATTGTCCTCTTCTAGTCTAACCTGGATGTACCTTAACGTTTGTTTATCTCCCAACCGTTGATGTTCCGTTTCTAGCTCTGATATTTCATTTTCTAGGAGTGTTATCCTACTCTGGGGGGATTTCAGTACCCCTGAGTGCTTTGATATAACCATCCCTCCGATATAAACTTTGAATATTTCCCAGACTGCAGCAAATGTATCCACCGAGCCTACATCGTCTGAGAAAAACTCACTTATTAGCTGGCTCAATTCCACTTTAAAGGTGGAGTCTAGGAGAGTGTACGGTGGGAATCGCCAAGTAAAGGCAGAGGTCTGGCATTGTCAGAGCTCCATGGTCAATATCACTGGCGAGTGATACTAATATGTACGGGGAGAGGTTCACGTTGGGTAACCCTAGGCACTAGGCTCTTAATGATTAACAAATAATCTATCCTAGTGGGTATGTCATGTACGGTGGAATAGTACAGATACCCGCCCCCCGTATTCGAGCAATGTCTGTGATGGCTTTTGCAGCCGCTGCCGGTCTGCGGGTCGGGTCCCTTGATCTATCCATAGCAGTTTCCAGGAGGCAATTAAAGTCGCCCCTCCAAATCTGAGGCAGGCCATCGTCCTGGTGCAGGTAGGCGCCGAGTGTGTGGTAAAACTGCGGGTCATCACAGTTAGGACCGTAGAGTCCAACCAACAGGACTGCTACGTCTTCCTTATAACAACGGGCCACCACAAATCTACCGCTTGGGTCAATGTGTACATTTTTTATCGTCACACCTGCCTTATTGTCAGCCCAGATAAGGACCCCTCTAGGATGTGAGGTAAATCCAGATGCAATAAATTGACATGTTGTCGTTTTGCCCCCTTTCTCATTGGCTCAAAGTCTGGTTCAACAAGGGTACCGCCCTAAATAGAGAGAGCCTAAGGGATTGTAGGGCTCTGGACCATGCCCACTACATTCCTTGGTTAAAATACATCCGGGGTGGATATAGGACTCTTGGTAGGGCGGATCTCTATAGTAATCCGAATTCAAAGAAAGAAAAGATCTTCTTTGGGCCAAGGAGACTTTTTTAGACAGAGGCTGGGGAACAGGGAAGAGCATGAGTTAATGAAGCCCAGTGTACGTAAATATATTATTCTTAAGACGTACCCACAATCGAACCGTATCTCCTAGGGCTTCCCAAAACGCATGACCGTTTTTTATTAATCGCTTAACCGCGGCGGCAATTCTGCCGAGGTGCGGTGGTTTAGCACAGTGGGCGGGGCTGCGGCGGCCAATGGGCGTGTGCAGCACTAAGAAGGTAGTGCGTGCGACAGCCGTTAGCCGACGCCAGCAGCGAAGGGGTTAACAAGATTACGTTTTGATTTATTTCACCTTCTCCTCGCCCACCCGCGGGGGAGTAGAAAAGGCGAGACTCTGTTGCTATGTGGTTGCGATGGCAAATCCCCTCAGGATATGACTCATTAGATCTTGCCTAGCAGCACGCAAGCGCTGCATACGAAAAGACCTATAGCCATCGCTTAGGCTTTCCAGCCAAAAACGTCCATTGCCTTCAATGGGAACGCATGCATGTGAGGCGATTCCCTTTCGTGAGCAAGCTTTTGACACCATATGTTTGTAATTAAGTTGCAAACATATGGTGTCCCTGCTCGTTCCCGGAAGGGAAAGAGGCGCATTCCCCCTCCTGTCTTCCCTCCCACCTCCTTCTTTAGCGCGAGTCATGCGCGGGTTTGTTTTCTTTCACTAATTCACCTCAAATACACGTCACTCAAGCAGCTGCTGGGTTGGATTTGCACTGCCATGAAATGCCTCGTGTTGTACTAAAACTGAGTCTTTAGTGCATGCACAGTGAATGACATCATCACAATGCGACGCTAGCTAAATCGGACTTTGTACTCTTTAAAATATATATATATATTCGTGCAATACTGGACTGCTGATTTTAACGCAGCATTGACGCAATGTTAGCCAAACAGAGATTCCCGGCCTTTTGTCTTATTATGAGCACACCTTTTCAAGTAGGTATAATGCACAGTGCACAGATGCCAGCCGTGTGAGGCGTGCAAATCTCTGCTCTTACTTTGTATGCCAAATGAGTGCAATGTTTGACTCGAACACTAAACTCCTGGGACTGAACGGCATCCGCGGGCAGCCATTGTCTTCAACCTAATTAAAATCACTACCTATTCTTTGGCAATCGTGCTGATTGCATGCTGTAGGGCTGTGCTCGTTTGTAATTGAAATCCGTAAAGAAATGGTTGCAAACAACCTGGTATGTCCTTTAAATAACAAAAAGAGCTGCACACTTGGCCTGGCGGATGAATCAGCTCCGAGTTTTGCTCATGGAGTGCTTTTCAGCACAAGGTTCCCATCCGACAGCGCAGCAGCGCATAACAGGTTTCATTTTTATCCAGATCCAAGGTATTTGAGTTATCGACCTCAGGAGGATGACAGACCGAGCCTCTCTCCGGCTGTGGCCCGCACGTGCCATCTTCATTGCAGACCAATCGAAACCGAGAGCCTTGACCCCTCTGAGCTCTGGCAGCAGCTGCCTGATGGATGGACACACTTTATAATCAGGGATTTGGCTCAAGCGAAGAGCTGCCTCGCGGCTGCTCGCTTCTTAAGACATTTAATAAATATTACAAACAGAACCAACCTGCGCTGGGCTCCTGTAAGCAGGCCGAATTCCCTCTTTTAAGAAGCCCTTGTAGGGCAGAGGTTGGGCCAATGAGGCCGTCATTCATGGTTATTGAGCTTGAAAGGTCTGGCTGCTGGCACGCCATCACCTTTGCCAGTGCGGTAGCTCATGCAAGGCTACAAAACATGTCACTGGACTTCATTGTGTGATTATGTGGCAGTTTTGCCACATACAGGGGTGCGAGCATAAGTGTGATGCGGAACATTAAACGACCATTTGCAGATATCGATCACATGAACCCTGATAAGGTTAGAATTCTTTCTGCAGTACATTCATGCTTTACATTCACTGTGCACCAGGATGCGTAGTTGGTTTGTGGCCCACCCATCATCAGCATGAGACCTGCTTGACTGCCCTATTCGCCCACCCATTCTTAATTGATCACCAGCGGTGAAGTACAGTGGCAGTCTGCCAATAGAAAGTGATCATCTGAGCAGCAGGTGTGTCCTTCCAGTTCTTATCATTCTGAGCATGTGGCCACCGTGAGGTGACGTGTCCTCTTCTACAGCCATCCCTAGTAAAGCACATGCTGGAGGGAGCTCAGCAGGGTTTTCATTGGCTCCCTCTCTTGCTTACATTGAGCGAGCCACTACAAACCATAACATTCTGCTCTGAAGAATCCCTGGTGCATGCGCAGCGCGCTGACAGGGATGCTAGAACAGAACGGAGTGAATGCTGCATTATGCAGTTCACCACCATCAGTGCCTTAAATGGGTTTCAGTTCAAAGTGCTAATCTATTTTTGGATTCCCAATTGCATTAAGAAGCCTAACGCAGCCTTGAAATCTCTGTGCGACGGAGGCTGGGAGGGACATATCCAAGGACACTGCTGTGGATGACATTTCAATCCAAAAGGCCAGTTACTCGTTGTCACCTTTGCTGCAGGGTGACTGGCATTAAATGCCACATGCATGCACCATGCACCGTGCCATTATCAATTAGACCAGAGTGAAAGTGCCTTAACGACGCAGCCTCTCCTATGCATGTGTGGCTTTGTAGGATGCCACTCAGGGGAACACACTGAAGGCTTTTCTCCCCTACGTTACTTACCCACACTTCTTTAAACCCCCAGTTCATGCCCCTACACACTCCTCCTTCCCGATGCTAAGTCTCCCACACTCCGCGCACCCATCAATCCTGCGCCATCCACCACACCCGCCCTCCCTGCCCCTCCTGCACACATCATTCATCCCACCCAGCAGGAAGCGGCACCAGCACCTCTCAGGCAGCTCGGGACCTTTCTGCAAACCCCCAGCAGAGGAATGATGTACCTCTCTGCACTGCCCCAAACTATAGAAGTAACAGACAACCTATAGTCTCTCACATAGCACCGTGTTGCCTCAGGTTTCCTAACAGCAGCAAAAAGGCTGTGGCGGCGTGCTACTCGCCAGAAAAGCGCTTCAACACCCATCAGGGGTAACAAGTGCTATATGAATGCAAATCTTTCTTCCCCTTTTATCCCTCCGCTATCCTTCTCACTCCAAGTAACAGACTAATATCCACCACTGAAATTACCTCATATTTCACCATATTAATTTACCACTAATACTTTATAGGCTTCCTGAATAGCGTTCGTCAACAAGCGATAAATAAATACAAACCTTTGTCCTCCTCTATCCTTCTGCTATCATTCCAAATCCAAATAATTGACTAACCTATTAACAGTAAGCCAACTGATAAAAACACCCTCCTGCATTATGGGAGCTTTCATCCCAAAGCCCAAAGGGGTAATATTCCCTTTGGGCAATTTCTTAGATTAAGACGTAACTGTTCTTCCATATACGACGTCAACAAACACTCAGAATTTTTAAAGCGGGAATTGATGGACAGGGGATATCCACGGAAACGTATTAAACAGTCCTAGAAAAGAGCAAAATACTATGATACGCAGTACATGCTGGATCGAAATAGAGTTTGAAATGATGACCAAAAAGTGGAAAAAATTGTCTTCGTGAGTCAATTTAGTAAGAGAAGTAACCAAATAAAGAATATCATTAATAAAAACTGGAAAATACTAAATGATGGTCAAGAAGTAAAACTAGATGGGCCTCTTTTGGCATACAGAAAAAATAGAAACATTAGAAATAGTCTGGTCAGTACCTATAGAGAAACGAATGCCATAACACAAAGCACTCTGTATAATACAGAAGCAATTGGAAATAATAAATGTGGCACATGCTCAATTTGTGAACACTGTATAGTTGCTAAGAGTATTACCCTCAATGGACAAGAAGTTAAAAGTAAGAGCCTAAATTATTGTGGGAGTAAAAATCTCATTTACCTCCTAATCTGCCCATGCGGACTTGGTTATGTGGGGGAAACGAGTAGGGAACTAAGACTTAGGGTCTTGGAACATAAATCCGCATTAAGAACAGGGAAGGAAAATGCCGCACTGACTGAACATTTCAAAAAATCAAAACATGGTTGAGATGATTTGAAATGCTTCATTTTAGAGAAGATCACGGGGAGTATGAGAGGAGGAGATTTAGAGAAAAAAAGAAAGCTGAGAGAACAGTGGTACATGTGTAGGTTTAATGCAGTTAGCAAAGAATTAAATACCAGAGAGGACTGGATGTCCATTATTACTTAATTTGAAGAAAAATAAATGTATTGACAAAAATGTTTCTTCACTGACCATTAAAACCATTAGTTGAACAGGCAAACAATGGGAGATATATGGTGATTGGATGTGGCTGTAACAGGTATTTAAACAATATGTAGCGATACTTGGAATATTATTTGCATTAGAAAACACATTCAAAAGAATTCTTTATAAAGAATGAGGAACCACATTATATGTAGATTTACTTCCCGTTGCTACACGTTTAGGGAGATCCTGTTATGAGAAAAGTTCCCCCTTGTTTACTTCAATAAAATTTTAAAGAGGAAAAAAAGAGAGCCCCTAGACAGGGAAATAACAAAGCAGCATGTTGCCTAGGGAACAATATACGCAGAGGAACGTAATAGCGTGTTTCTTACGCATTACACGTAGTCATGTGACTAGTTGCAAGGAGGAACACTCCGACGTTTAAAGGGCGTCCCTTGCACGAACGAAGTTTAGACGTGTCACACGAGTTCACGGGGACGCCATGTTGCTTGGAGATAAGCGTAGAGGGTAACCGGTTAATGAACAGCAGGCAGAGCTGATATCTAAGTGCATAATGCTCTGCAGGATTCTAGTAAAGACTTACTTAGAGTTTTAGCAAATATCGACGGTAATGTGTATGTCTGTACTATCTTTATGTACTTTAAGAACCCGGAAGTAAAAGAAAGGGTATCCCGATATCGAAGAGTGCGAAACAGCCACTATTTAAATTTCGACTACGGAACAGTTACGGACCACATTTGCATATCCGAGCTGTTTTTTTTAATGAAGGTAGGCATGATTAGTTTGGGTTATGTAGAGATACGGAAATAATACAGATATATAGGGAACTGATGTGATGCATTTTAAATCTTTACAGCGAACAAAGGCAGTTTCCCAATAGACACAAGTGCTGTACTAGATGAACATGTTTTCCTGAACCGGGGACACACGTCGCTATCGAACTTAGTAAGTAGGAGTAATAGACAGAAGAGCAACAAATAAGTCGAGGTCAGAGATAGGATTATTATAAATCAGCATGTCGATCTGTCCCTACAGAACAGAATTATCTTGAGAAGAGGAACCTTGACAAAAAGTTGGGCAGAGTGGGCCACACAGAGATTATTCAAAGTAAGTGTGAGACCGTAGATCGATAAAGTGAACTTGACCAGATGGTTAATTTAACACTGGTGTTACACCTATGGAATTTTTACCCAAGGGGAGTTAGAGTTAAAACTAAGAAAAGAAAAGGCAAAGAAATAATAAAAGAGGAAAGCCTCAGAAGCAATCCACCGAGGAGTCCTAAAATCTCCCTTTGGATTTCAGTCTATGATTTATACATGGAAATGGTATTAATTTGTTTAAATTAAATACGATTTAGGATAATAGTTCAAGGAATGTGATGGTGAAGTGGTATGAGTGAGAAGAGGGATCAGTAGGAGAGATATTGGCACAGTAAATCGGTAGAGAAAGGTTTTAAATTTATCAAAGCAGATGTATATTGAGAAAATGTTATGTTTAAAACCATAGAGAGGGAGTGAACGAAAGTATATTTAAAAGTAAAATATATGTGAATTGTAATGTAATTGCATTTATTTGTATTTTTAGATTGTGCAAAGACGATCGGGTGACAGAAGCGCTTTATAAGTGTGTTATACATATACATACATACATACGAGAGTAAAAATCACAGTCTTGAAAAAGAAGGTGCTGTAAGAATATAACCTTCGAAACACGTTGACGCAACCAATTGGTCCACAAATGTAACTGCTGTACTATCACCTTAGATGGTCGCAAATATGTGGTAACTAGTGGGGTGTATAGGTTATAAAATTGCATAGCAGCATCTAATTGTGGCATCTAATGACAAAGAGTGTTGTCTGTATAAACTCAAGTAGATATTTTGTTTATGTCCAAATGAGATTCTGTGTCACTGCCTAAGATTACGATGTGTTTTTAATATGCCAGAGTGATGTGTTTTTAAGATATAAACTTATCTATGATGTTGGATACTCATAGAATGTTTTTATAAAATATTGTTTGTCATAATACATTTTATATTGTTTTTTATAAATTTCTAGATATCTTGGGCCAATATTTGGGGGTCCTTAGAGCGCCAGTGGGTGGAGGAGATCAGTGAGTGTGTCACATAATAAGGTGAATGAGTCTTGAGGAATCGAATTGTACTCAGAGGACATTTTTGATATAGTTCTTGTATAAACCCTAGTCCTTTGGGTTACCAAGGTCCCTCTCTTTTTTTGATAAAATAGGTGTAGGGTGGCCATGTGCTGGGGTCGCAGACCAGTGCCCAGGTTCGCTCACTGGCTCGAGGACGCCTCGAGATGCCAGACCTTGCTATCGGAATTCTGGGACTTACTCCCTGTGAGGTCTCCCCAAATTGGCATATGGGGACCTTTTAATGACATACGTTTATTCACGAATTCCTTTGAGCTGTGCTGCCTCTCCCGCTCACCCCGCCGACACCCTGCCCGCGGCGGCCGCCGGTGCTGGTCAGTAACTGACTCCCTCTATCCATCTGTCTCCCCTGTTCGCTGAACTCGTCACCATCATTGCGGCTGTGCCATGCCTCCTCTAGGGTGGGAATTATCATGTTAATTTTGGTACCATGGCAGTACCTCATGGAATTTGTCTCTTGCATTTTGGGAATGTCTTTACATTATCGTTATTTGACTCAAAATGTGCTGTGTTTGTCGTTCTGATGCAAACTGTATTTTGACTGCATTGAACTTGTCAATAAAGGTTTTGAAAAAAAAAAACAAGAAATGACACCCATTTGAGCAACAAGAAACTCTAAAAAGATCTGTAAACTGCTGGAAGGCACCAGAAAAGAAAGAGTGTTAGTGACCATGCAACTTGATTGTAGTTAAACAAATGTGTAATCATGATATTAACAGACTGCAGGATTGGTGATGTGAACAGATTAGTAGGTTCGAATAATTTCTGGAAAATGCAAATATGAACTGCAGCATAAAGTACAAACAAAAGCTGCATTGCTGATTTCAATTACCTTCGGGAGCTTGATGCACACATGTGAAGGTCAGGGAGTTAGACCTGAGCTGATGGCTATAGAGCAACATTAAGTTGTGCCAAGGCAGGTGAACTGCTTTCCAAAAGTAGCCTTGGAATGTGTTTCATTTTCAGCCATTGATGACATTTCTTATCCAATATAAAATTGCATTCTGGGACATGTAGTATAACTTTTCTTTGTACTGTTGACTAAAAAGCCAGACCTTCCTGAATATGTTTGATACGACAGATTATGCAATGATAAATAAAAGTTGTTTTAAAGACAAGAAGACATAGAATGTATTCCGTTATTGAAACATGATGCTCCGCATGTTGTGTACTCACGAGAGAGCCCATTTGTACATGTTGCTGACACCACAGCTTTGAGGCCACATCTTTGGTTCTTTAAAGCATGCATATGCTTTATTCTGAGAAAGAATTAACTCAGCATGTTCTTATTGCCTGTGCAGGGCCCCTTATTACCTAATTATCTTCCACTAGGTCTCCCGGTTATTACTTCGAGTACGCCGTTCTCCCTTCCTGCACATATAACACCACAGACAGGTCACTGCCCTTATATGTAGGTGCTACTGCTTGCAACCCTTGCAACATCTGTGGCATCTCTCACCTTCCTGGGGGTTGCAGAGACGGGTCACTGCCCTTATATGTAGGTGCTACTGCTTGCAACCCTTGCATCATCTGTGGCATCTCTCACCTTCCTGGGGGTTGCAGAGACGGGTCACTGCCCTTATATGTAGGTGCTACTGCTTGCAACCCTTGCATCATCTGTGGCATCTCTCACCTTCCTGGGGGTTGCAGAGACGGGTCACTGCCCTTATATGTAGGTGCTACTGCTTGCAACCCTTGCATCATCTGTGGCATCTCTCACCTTCCTGGGGGTTGCAGAGACGGGTCACTGCCCTTATATGTAGGTGCTCCTGCTTGCAACCCTTGCAACATCTGTGGCATCTCTCACCTTCCTGGGGGTTGCAGAGGGATCCTCTAGTTAACATCAGAGACGGGTCACTGCCCTTATATGTAGGTGCTCCTGCTTGCAACCCTTGCAACATCTGTGGCATCTCTCACCTTTCTGGGTGTTGCAGAGGGATCCTCTTGTTTGGGGCATACACATGCGTACGGACTGGCCCAGAGTTCTGCTGACAGCTTCGGTCAGGTGGAGCCAGTTGCGGGGGATCGATTGCTCCACAGTAGCGGTTCTCACCCCTCAGAGGCGAGCAAGGGTTCCTCTAGACCATCCAATGGCACCAGACTAGGCTGCAGGATCGGGCACTCTGCCCCCGCAGTCCCTACTCCAACAGAATGAGGAGGTGCTACATTACACTGGGGATTCAGAAGCAGAGGTTGAACGCACTGCACCCCCTCCCAAGGATCTCCTGTCACTGGCTCCTTCTTCTGGGCTCACCCCGAGGCCTCCGCCGAGTATGGTATCAACACAGTGACCAAAATTACATCAGAGAGCATTGCCCAAAGGAATTGGTAGCTTTATGAATGACACAGGACCTTCTACCTTGATATCAGAGGAAAAGATATGAATTACAATTGACATTACAGAAAGCTGCCAGGCTCTGAAGCTGTGAAAATCACATACCTGGGGGCGAGGTTGTAGTGATAAGGCACCAGACCACCACCCCAGCAGCGGCCGCAAGAACGCTGGGAGGCAATCCGGGTGATCATTACGCTGAACAGTGCGGGCGGACAACGCTACCTGGGCTGCTGGTTGCTGAGGACTCTCGCTGGTGCTGCTGAGGGGACGTGGGGGTGTACGACGCTGGTCTCCCCCGCTGCCCTGTGTGATCTTGGTGCGCGGCCGCAGAGAGGGGAAGACTACACCCCACAGGAGTCCTTGCGGCCGGACGCCGCAAACGCTCATTTTGCACCCGCTGGCGCACAAAAGTCCGCCAGAACTCCTGTGGAGCGGGAGAGCTGAACAGTGCGGGCTGACAACGCTACCTGAGCTGCTGGTTGCTGAGGACCCTCGCTGGTGCTGCTGAGGGGACGTGGGGGTGTACGACGCTGGTCTCCCCCCGCTGCGGCTGCCCTGTGTGATCTTGGTGCGTGGCCGCAGAGAGGGGAAGACTACACCACCCAGGAGTCCTTGCGGCCGGACGCTGCAAACGTCCATTTTGCGCCCGCTGGCGCGCAAAAGTCCGCCAGAACTCCTGCATCGCGGGACGCACGCGGGCGGCGCCGGGCTAAGCCCGGGCAAAGGGCAGGGCGTCTATGGCCGTCCAGGGCAGACCGAGGCTGAGCTGGGCCTCCCCCTTCCATGTTCTGATCCTTGAGGGAGTGCTGAATCCTGTTGGTGCTGACCCCCTGATTGCTGATACAACGGCTGGTGCTTTGGACTGTGAGTGACTAGGCGGAGTCGCCATTACACTGTTTCATATTAAATACTATTTTGGGGAGGGGAGCCGCGTGGCACGAGACTTTGGTTACCAGGGTTGATTGCATCCAAGTCACAGAACAATTTTGGGGACTCGGACTTGTACTGTGATAGTACCTGTGAACCTAGGATTCAAAGTGTTTGCTGTGCAACATAATGGCCAGTACTGTGCAAACAAGATCAGCCAAAAGATGTCATGGTATCCCACCTAATCCCAGCTCGGCACTAAACATAAGAGAGCTCTCCCACCCACAACTATACAGCCCACTGCAATGACCAAATGTTGCAAAGGGCGATTGGGGTGGTTTCAAATGAAATAGAGCGAATGGAAAGACGCCTATCACTAACCCCAAAAATCGACCTGACTGCAACGACCCAAGAATCTGACATTGATATTACGGTTAATTCCCCACACAGTTTATTAGTCTCGCCATCTGTGGCTATTCCATGTGCCCAGAGGGTGAGCAATGCTGACTCTGTGAACGTCAAAGCTGGGAAAAAGGCATCTACCAGAAAGAAAAAGAGGGTTAGTCTTAGAAAACCTAGGTGCAAGAAGTGTAAAACGATCCCTGCGCCGAATGTAGTAACAAATGTGGTAGGGGAGGAAGTTGGGCATGTTACGAAATTGCAAGCACCCCCTATCTGGGTGTCCCAACTTATTGAAGATTTACAGTCCCACTTCGAGCAAGTGGTTAACACCCAAATGAAACTAATCGGAGTAGGTTGGACAAAATAGTAACCCTAGTGAAAACCAGGGGGGGGGGCCCAGGGTGGCAATATACCTCCTACTACTATAGCTAATCACAAAGCCCCTGAGACTACCGTAGGGAATGAGCACAGCAGACCCCCCGTTGTGCAAACCACCACTGCTATGGATCTACCATCATCCACATCTAGTCAACAACCAAGCACTGGCGGTTTCACCATGTATAGGGAAAATAACCACTGCCACGTTTATCACCACTGCACAAGTGCACAATAGTGGTGCCCCATCTAGAAGCACGCCCAGTATAGGAAAGGTGCCCACTGCCCCGCTAACTACTAACACACAAGCGCCAACGCACAAGCGAACTATCCCTGAAGCTCCACCTTTGGGTCACCCAAAAGGGTCACCCCCTAAGACGACTATTAACCATCCACCTAGTATAAACTTACCCCTGAGGCAGCCCCATATGTGGTTATACTTGCGGGAGTGCCAGAACTGAAGCCAGAACATACCGAATCCTATGAAGTACTAAGGAACAAGACTATGTCCTGACTAAACAAGCATAGGCCGCTGCCAGGGAACGAACAGGGGGAAATCTTGCATGTGCGGAGAGTGAGTTGGCTGGGGCACAGGAAAAAGGATATTATTGGTAATTGTGTGGTGGTCAACTTTAGAGACTGTAGATTAGTCAACCACATCTTAGGTGGTGGACTGGTAACCCACTCAAGCAGTATAACACCCCTGCCCTTGAGTTACTTTTACTGGAGGGGAACCCCGAGTTATAACCAAGACCCTGCGTACACAGGGAGAAGGGATAACCTCGACGATGGGATGAGACTATTACCTTTAATGCCCAGTGCCCCCTTAGGTAGCCCGGGTGCATTGAGTTTAAGAAACAGTTTTGAACCCTTGATGTCTTTAGAGGAACTGGATTGACTAATGCCCATTAGAGGTCACTCCAAGAAGGTTATAGGGGAAGAGGGAGGTCCCATTATTAACCATCAGACCCCACCTCTATCCCCCTACCTAGCACTGACTGAGTCTTCCAGGGTTGAAGATGATTTGGGTTGGGGCTTAGTCTACGCACAAGAATGATTCCTGGGATTTAGGAACAATGGCAGTGGTGCCCCCAATAACTGTGAATTCTAACAAGAGCCCCCCTTTACACACTAGTGTCTTAGGACCCCTGCTTGGGTCTTTACCTGCGACACTAGGGAGTGAGGATGTATTGGAAGTAGATCAATCCTCTTCGTCATCTCAACAAACAAATACCGTACCAGGGACCGGAAGACCCACTGTTGATCTAAATGGTGAGAGACCAACTGTTAATATCTCCGTTACACCGCAGCCCACAGAAAGTCACATGCAAGGGGGACTTAAATTAGTATCCTGGAACATAGCCGGTTTGTCAGCTAAGTTTGATGACCAAGAATGGAGGCAATACATCACAAGGTTCCAGATAATGTGTTCGCAGGAGACATGGGCAGTAGATTGTAGTCCCTTCTATCGAGCTGGGTATAAGCATTTCTCTGTGCCCGCTCAGAAATCAGGGTCAGGGAGAACTATGGGTTGACTTTCCATATTTGTTGATTTACACATGGAGGGAGTGTGGACCAATTTAAACTGGACCTCTAACAATATGCAGGCTCTTGGGTTCGCTAGAAACGGGTTGAACATGATACTGATCAATCTGTATAATGCTGTCGTAACTAAGGGGAAAGAATCAATAATCCGAGAAGTAGACGACAACCTAAGTATTGAGTTAGCTAGGAGGAAGGGGGAAGTGGCCCCGTTTGTAGTATTAGCCGGCGATTTTAACTGCCACTTATGTCCGACTTTATTACCCCCCAATGAAGAATGGTCCACCTGCCCGATTGAGGAAGGCCCGCACCTCGAGCATACAAATGAAGGTTTGGAAATAGGCAGTGTATTAAAAAGCCATACCCTAGAACACACTATTGATTTGATCACTATTGGTAGGAATGGCGCTGTCACTCCAACCTTTAAAGGAAGGGGATGTAGCTCGTACATAGACTTCATCATGGTATCAAGCTTATTTTAGGATTGGTTAATAAGGGTTGAGATCGAGTGGAACACATTTAGTGACCACAACCCTCTAGTACTCGAGATAAGGAATTTGTCCCCTAGGAAAGTCACGAGGGGAGAGATGGCAGGCAGTATCGAGAAGGTAGCGGACCAGGGAAGACGTCTGAGATGGTCTAAAGTTAATGGGGAGGTCTTCTATAAAACCCTAATGGAAAATGGGAAAGAACCTATCGGGGAGTGTCTAGACCCTTCGGTGGAGGGGCCGTCTCTGGTGAGGGCATTCGAGGAAGTGGCCCACCTGATAGACGGCCTGTTAAAGTCCACCACTCCTGGGAGGGTAAACGCTGTCCCGAGATGGTTCGATAAAGACTGCTCCCGAGCACAGAGGGATCAAGTTCAAGTTTCAATACTTTATTCGACAGCATTGTCATAAAAGCATTTTATCCCTATTCTAAACATATATAAATACTATGCTAAGTTTAAGATCAGCTTAAGATACACATTAAATACAATGAGATACAAAAAATGCTGGCGAATTCTTACAACTTAAAAGAATTTATACATTTTAAAAAATCCGAGTCACAGTGCCTAGTTCATGAAGAATGAGATTAATCTTAAAACTAAATATTTTCCATCATACATGATCAATTGCAGTTAAAGTGCGAGTGCGGATAATCCAGGCCCATCCCAAATATTTGGCTAGGGCGATTGCAAGATTGGGGGCACAATTTGATCTTAATATTCTTAGTGCTTCTAAATATTTTCTTACACCCAAATTCTTGCAAGCCGGTTTTAGCCATCTACTTCTTGGGGCAGCATACAAGGGGCAAACGAACAAAAAATGTGGGATGTCCTCAACGTGTACCTTACTGTAACAACATGTATTAACATTGCTTGGAGACCATTTGAAAGTAAAAGCATTTAAAGGTAGGGAACCAACTCTGACTGGAAATACAGGTTTCTGTCCAAGGGTTTTGTGATCAAATCCCAGTACTGTTCACATTTTGGGGTTAATTTAAACTCCAAATACTGGGATGTCAACATAGAGGGTTGATTGGAAATTAAAACAGATTGATATACCATGTCCCAATACATTTTTTTCAACAACGCCTTAGATGGAAAGGCGGAGGGGTCAGTGGTAGTCCATAAGTGGTCTAAGTGCAGTTTTTGAAGCAAGTTCCTAATTTCTTTAATCCAGGTTATTTTATGGAACCGATCAGAGCTAATGATGTCCATGAGAGCAGATGCATAATGACCCAATTCAGGTGTAGTCTTTATGCGCCTCCAATATAAGAGTGGGCGCAATCGAGCCATATCCTCGATCCTTTTTCTCCCAAGGCCATATAGGAGCGGGATCGATGGAGTACTCTGCGGGACACCAACCAACCGGCGAAGGAATTTGTTCTCTGCAATAGCCAAGACACTCATATTCGTGAAGCCCCATAGCTCTGAACCATAAAGACAAGAGCCCAGCACTTTCATACTATAAATCTCCATTATAGGCTGAATGGGTTTTGTTAATGAGGATTTATATTTTTGTGCTATGGCCCCAGCCAACTGATGGAACTTTAAAACCACGGAATCAATATGAGATTTCCAGTTCATACTGCCCTGAAAGGAGATGCCAAGGTAAGTGAAAGCGTTCACTTCTTCCAAAAAAGACCCATTCAAATGTATTTTTCCCTTGAATTGCTTAGCGGGATTCAAGTTCATAAACTTGGTCTTTGTGGTATTTAACTCCAGGCCCCGAATCCGACAGAAATCTCCAAATGCATCAATTGTCTTTTGTAATCCGCTAGGGGTCCGCGAGACCAGTAAAGTGTCGTCAGCAAACATTAATACCCGCTCCCCATCTAGCGTAGGGGCATCAGTTGGTGATTTCTTTAGAAAGTCTACTACGCCGTTGATATAAAGGGAGAATAAGGCGGGGGCCAGGACGCATCCCTGTCTTACCCCGCGCTCCACGGGGAAAGAATCTGTGACATCCCCCTGTGCAACCCACCTAATCCTTGCGTAGTTGTTTTCGTGCATACGCACAAGCAAAGTCAATAACTCGGGGCTAATTCCAAGGTCGCTAAGAACAATCCAGAGTTTTTGTCGGGGTACTAAGTCAAATGCTGACTTTAAGTCAACAAAAACAGCATATAATGGGCCATTTGTCAAGGTCACGTTTTTCCAATAAAGAGTTAAAAAATGGAATACCTGGTCGACAGAGCTAGTTAGGGGTCGGAAGCCAGCCTGGTACGGGGAGAGGATATCCTTATCTATCCAGGCTTGAATTTTATTTTGTATCATTCTACCAATCAGTTTTTGTGCTGAGTCGATAAGACTGATGGGCCTATAATTACTTGGTAAAGCCTTGCCCCCTTTTTTAAAAACTGGAATGATCTCCGCACCCTTCCATGAGGCTGGTGTCATGGCTCCTTGTGCGATGGAATTTGCAAGCCATACAAAATATTGGCACCAGTTAGCCCGGTCAGATAGAAATACATCTGCCGGTATTCCATCAATTCCTGGAGCCCTACCTCTAGTCACCCCGTCCAATGCTACATTTACATCTCTCAGTGTGAATATTTCATGGCTATAAAATACCATTTTGGGGCATGGGTGGGATGTCAAAGGCAAATTATCAGCATATTGCGGTGTTAGACGGACCGGGAGAGTCGGCCGAGGACAGGGGGAGAGATCTCCAGGGAGAGCCGTCTCCAGCGATCGTACAGACAAGTAACTTCCCCCCCACAGACGTACACCACACAAGGATAAGGTTCAACGATACTTTATAAGCAATTCTTTAAGTACGGTAAAATGGTACAAGGAGGTCTGGACTCAGGGGTCCCCTCGGTTCTGGTCTCTGGATGGGGAAAGGGGGTAGCGGGACAGTCTTGTTACCAATTGGTTAGATGAAATAGCTCTCAATCCTCGAGCTCGGCGTTCTAGATGATCGGGCCGCGGCGGAGCCGGCAGGTCCCGAGATGGTTGAAGGCGACGGTCCGCGGCGGAGCCAGCTGGTCCCGATGAAGGTGGTGGTTACAAACGGTCCGCGGCCACGCCAGCAGGTCCCGACGACGATGAAGGTTTCAGAAGGTTGCGGCAGTGCCAGCAGGCAGGACGATAGTTCGCAAGGCAGGGCTACGGCAGCGCCAGTAGTCCGTCAAGGATGAGTTCTTCACTGCGTCTCTCGACTCCAGGATACAACTGCCTTCCTGCTCTGGAGCTGCCCCAGTTATAGGTCTGGCGCCCTTTGATGTCCGGACCCTCGTACTTGGGGGTCGGGAGGTCCGGGATGAGGGAGTCCAGACACCCAGCAGGGGGGTGGAGCCAGCGCCTGGGGGAGCTGGGGGCGATCGGCACTTGGCGGGGGAGAGCCATCGACACCTCTTTCTCCCATTGACCTGCCAAGTAGTCCGCTCACCTCCTGGGTGGATGGTGGTGCCGGGATGTCGGGGCCTGGCCAGGCCCAGGGTTAGGGTCGATCGGAGGCCACGCGGCCTCGTGGTGCTGTGTCCAAGATGGCGCCCAGGTCGGCGAGCCGGCCGGTAGGGAATCGTGCCCATGAGGTCGAGATGTTCAGAGGCAGGGGTCCCAGAGGGGACGGCAAACGGGTCGTGGTGGCGTGTAACACTTGAGGAGCCGGGCTTGGGCCTGGTCGTGCGGGGAGGGAACGAGCCCTTCATGTGGCCTGTCCAACATGCGTCCCCCCCAGCTGAAGGCGGGGAGAGTCACCCATCCTCTTGGGGACTCTCCTCGTCGAGGCGGAAAAAGCGTGACAGGCCATCTGCGTTGGCGTGGTCTTGCCCAGGTCGATGTTCCACAGTGAAGTCCATCCCCTGCAGGGAGATGGACCAACGTAGTAGTTTCGGGTTTTCCCCCCGCATCTGCATTAGCCACTGCAGGGGCCGATGATCGGTCTGTACCCGGAAGTGGGTGCCGAAGAGGTAGGGCCGGAGCTTTTTGAGGGCCCATACCACGGCGAAGGCCTCCCTCTCGATGGTGCTCCAGCGTTGTTCTCGGGCCAGGAGTCGCCTGCTGATGAAAGCCACTGGCTGGTCAAGTCCTTCGGTGTTCAACTGGGAAAGGACTGCCCCAATGCCATGGTCGGAGGCATCCGTCTGGACGATAAATTCCCGACTGTAGTCGGGGGCCTGGAGCACCGGGGCGGAGCACATGGCGGCCTTCAGCTTCTCGAAGGCCGCTTGACAGTCTGGGGTCCAGTTGACCTTCTTTGGGTGGTTTTTGGATGTGAGTTCCGTGAGGGGCCCCACAATACTGCCATAGTCTCTCACGAACCGCCGGTAGTAGCCTGTGAGTCCCAAAAAGGCGCGTACCTCGGTCTGAGTGATGGGGGGCTGCCAAGACTGGATGGCAGCGATCTTGAGTTGCAGAGGGGCCACCAGACCGCTTCCCACCTGGTGTCCGAGATAGGTCACGGACCCCTGGCCAATTTGGCATTTGCTGGCCTTTATCGTGAGGCCAGCTCGTTGAAGGGCCTGTAGCACCTCTCGGAGGTGGTGGAGGTGGTCGGACCAGTGGTGGCTGTATACAGCGATGTCGTCCAGGTAGGCGGCGCTGAATTCTTCCAGCCCCGCCAGGACCTGATTAACTAGCCGCTGAAACGTTGCTGGGGCATTCTTCATGCCAAATGGCATGACCTTGAAGTGATAGTGTCCATCCGGAGTGGAAAATGCAGATCGTTCTTGGGCCCGGGGTGTGAGGCCGATCTGCCAGTAGCCCGCTGTCAGGTCGAAGATACTGAGGTAGCGGGCAGCTCCCATGCGGTCGATTAGTTCATCTGCCCGGGGAATGGGATGTGCGTCTGTTCTGGTGACCGCATTCAGGCCCCGGTAGTCGACGCAGAACCGGAGTTCTGGGGTGGCGCCGGGGGCGGCTGCTTTGGGGACCAGTACTACTGGGCTGGCCCAGGGGCTGTCGGAGGGCTCGATGACCCCGAGCGTGAGCATCCTGGCCACCTCCTCTTGGATGCAGGCCCGTACCCGATCTGGTACGCGGTAGGCCCGGTGGCGGATAGGGGGACTGTCCCCAGTGTCCACATCGTGTACGCACCAGGGGGTGACCCCTGGGGTGAGGGAGAACAGGCTGGCGAACTGCAGCAGGAGGTCTCGGCATCCCTGGCGTTGTTCCAGGGTGAGGGCCTCTGAGAGTCGGACCCCGTCCACGGAGCCGTCCTTCTCCCGGGTCCGTAGGAGGTCAGGGAGGGGTTCGGAGTCCTCCTCGGCTCCATTGTCTGTTGCCATCAGGAGGCTGAGTTCTGAACGCACAAAATGGGGTTTCAGTCTATTAGCGTGGAGAACCCGGAGAGGGTTCCGTGAAGATTCCATATCGATGAGATAGGTGACAGGGCCCTTGCGCTCGATTACTTTGAAGGGCCCCGTCCATTTGTCTTGCAGGGCGCATGGTTCGGTGGGGGACATTACCCATACTTGTTGGCCGGGTTCAAATTCGATGGAGGAGGCATTTTGGTCGTACCACCTTTTCATGTCTTCCTGACGGGCCTCCAAGTTTGCTTTTGCCATCTCTCGGAATCGTCGGGTCTGGTTGCGGAGGGTTAGGAGGTACTTGAAAACATCTGGAGGGTTCTTTAGAGGGGGCATTTCCCAGCCTTCTTTGACTAGGCTGAGCGGCCCTCGTACCGGGTGTCCATACAAGAGTTCAAACGGGCTGAAGCCGAGGGACTTCTGGGGGACTTCTCGGTAGGCAAAGAGAAGGCACGGTAGTAGCACATCCCACTGGCGACGGAGGGGCTCTTCCAACCCCCCAATCATCCCTTTGAGCGTGCGGTTGAACCGCTCAACGAGTCCGTTTCCTTGAGGGTGATAGGGGGTCGTGAATCGGTAGGTGACCCCACACTGTTGCCAGAGGGACTTCATGTATTTTGAAATAAAGTTTGTGCCCCGGTCACTGACGACTTCTCGGGGGAAGCCCACACGGGAGAAGATCCCCATCAGGGCCCGGCCGACTACCGGGGCTGTCACAGTTCGCAGGGGAACAGCCTCGGGGTAGCGGGTGGCGTGGTCCACCAGTACCAGGATGAACCGATGTCCTTGTGCTGTACGGGGGTCGAGGGGCCCCACAATGTCTATCCCCACCCTCTCGAACGGGGTGGTGACCACTGGAAATGGTTGCAGGGGGGCTTTCAGTTTGCGGCCGCTCTTCCCACTGGCTTGGCACGTGGGGCAAGACCGGCAGTGCTGGAGTACATCGTTCCTCATCTTAGGCCAGAAGAAGTGGGTCACCAGGCGACTGTAGGTTTTATCCTGACCCAGGTGGCCAGCCAGGGGGACATCGTGGGCCAGGTTTAACAAGAAGTCTCTAAAGCGGAGGGGCACCACTAGCACTCGACTGGCCCCTAACTCCGCGATTCTCTGTTCGCTGTACAACAGGTCATTGTCCCAATAGACCCAATGTGTTCCGGAAGTATCCCCTGCGCTCTGAGCGAGGGCTTGTTGGCGGAGTCCCTCGAGGGAGGGACAGGTCTTCTGTTCTTGGCGAAACTGTTCTTGGGTGGGCCCCCCCTCCTGCTGCCACTGATCCAGGCCGGAAAGGTCCTGAGGCTGAACGGGCCCCTCGGGAGTTGGTTCTGGGGGGACGGCACGGTCGGCGTCTTCTACTGGAGCAACCGGGGGAGGAGGTGCCGGCCATTCAGGTTCTTCGGGTCGGGGGATGGCACGGGCGGCCATGGACCGGGTGGTGACGCACGCCCAGTCCGGGATGCCCAACATCCCCAGGTGCTCTCTTCTTTCGACGGCGGCCCACGGGGAGCTTTCAAGGACATTCCCCAGGAGACAGTCTACGGGGGCGTCATCTCGGACCGTCACTTTCAACATGCCGGAGACTCCTCCCCACTCGAAGGGGACGCAAGCCATCCGACATAGACTCTCCGAATTGTCGGCTGAACGGACAGGGCAGAGAATGTTCGGCAGGATCTGTTCTGGGGTCACCAGGTGACAGCGGACGGCTGTTACACTGGCCCCGGTGTCACGTAGGGCTTCGGCCCGGCGTCCATTAATGCTCACCCATTGACTGTACTTCCGGGTGTTGGCGGGGAGGGGGACCCGCGGGACCATGTCTCTTCCCCCTAAGCAGGCTAGAGCCATGGCGGCTGGCTCCCATTCTTGGTGTTCTTGCTCATATTCTTCATGTTCCTCGGAGATTTGTTCTTCCCCCAGGGCGGCGGCAGCCATCTGGCGGGGCCTCGGAGTCTGGCTCTGTGGACAATTTGGGTCGTTTGCGTAGTGGCCGACTCGCTGGCATCGGTGACACGTGACATTGGCCCTGTATCCCGGCCGCGCCGGGGTGTTGCCCCGGTTGGCCGGGGGTGGGGTGCTGGTAGCGGGGGCGGCCGGAGCGTTGTCCCTTCCTCGTCCTTGGCCCCCTCCTCCTCCTCGGGGACGGTGCTGACCGTGGTGGTTCCGGTTCTGTTCATAGGACCCATTTCGGCCCACTCGGGTGATTTCCCACCGGTCAGCCTCGGCGGCGAGCTGCCGTGGATCAGTCAATTTGCTGTCGAGGAGGTGCTGCCTGAGCTCGATGAAGCAGTTGTTTGACAGATGCTCCCATACCATGAGATTGAAGAGTTGTTCGTAAGTTGTGACGTTGCTTCCTTTGATCCAACCCTCGAAGGCCCGGCTGAAATAGTTCACGTATTCCACCCAAGTCGTACCCGGGATTCGGGTGCAGTCTCGGAACCTCTGGCGGTACATTTCGGGTGTGAGCTCATAGCGGGTGAGGAGGGCAGCTTTCATGTGGTCATAGGAGGTCATTAGATGGTCTGGGAGCTGTAGCAGGGCATCGCGGCCCTCATTGAGGAACCTCCCCCATAGTCCGGCTCCCCAGTCGCTTCGATCGATCCGGTGGGAGGTCATAGCGATCTCGTAGGCCTTGAACCATTGCTGGATGTCGTCCTCTCGGAAATATTCTCGGACGACATCCTTGGGGATGTGTACCTTTTTCTCTGTTGTCCCTGGGGTGCGAGGTTGCTCGGGCACCCCTACTTCTTTGTTTTGCTTGCGTAAGTCTATCTCAGCTAATTTGCGCTCATGTTCATATGCCAGTCTCTTTTCCTCGAGCTCCCTTTGTCTCTGTTTCTCTTCCCGTTCTTCTCGGAGCCGCAGATGTTCTAGGTTTAGTTTCTGTTCGGCTAACTTGAGTTCACCATCCATTTTGAGCCGGGCCATTTCTAGTTCGTGTAGTCGGGTTCTTTATCGTTCTTGGATCTCGTCTTGCGAGAGACCCGTTCTTCGCTCCTCGGGAGCCGTGGTGTCTTTTTCTGCTGCTGCGACATTTTGGTCCGGGGGTCTGACGGCCCCGGTTTCTGCCCAGGACTCAAGGGCGTGCTTGAAATCGTCTTTAGTACTTAGACCGGTGGTAGCGATACCTAGTTCAATGCAGAATTGTTTCAACTCACAATGGCTATATTCTTCCAATTTCTCCATCTGGAATTTCTCGGTGGATCCGCTTTCTTTGGTTGTCATTGTGATTTCGTCGTGGGGTGAGCTACTCTCTGTACGATTATGCGGTGATTCGGATCGCGCCGCTGGCCACCAATGTTAGACGGACCGGGAGGGTCGGCCGAGGATAGGGGGAGAGGTCTCCGGGGAGAGCCGTCTCCAGCGATCGTACAGACAAGTAACTTCCCCCCCACAGACGTACACCACACAAGGATAAGGTTCAACGATACTTTATAAGCAATTCTTTAAGTACGGTAAAATGGTACAAGGAGGTCTGGACTCAGGGGTCCCCTCGGTTCTGGTCTCTGGATGGGGAAAGGGGGTAGCGGGACAGTCTTGTTACCAATTGGTTAGATGAAATAGCTCTCAATCCTCGAGCTCGGCGTTCTAGATGATCGGGCCGCGGCGGAGCCGGCAGGTCCCGAGATGGTTGAAGGCGACGGTCCGCGGCGGAGCCAGCTGGTCCCGATGAAGGTGGTGGTTACAAACGGTCCGCGGCCACGCCAGCAGGTCCCGACGACGATGAAGGTTTCAGAAGGTTGCGGCAGTGCCAGCAGGCAGGACGATAGTTCGCAAGGCAGGGCTACGGCAGCGCCAGTAGTCCGTCAAGGATGAGTTCTTCACTGCGTCTCTCGACTCCAGGATACAACTGCCTTCCTGCTCTGGAGCTGCCCCAGTTATAGGTCTGGCGCCCTTTGATGTCCGGACCCTCGTACTTGGGGGTCGGGAGGTCCGGGATGAGGGAGTCCAGACACCCAGCAGGGGGGTGGAGCCAGCGCCTGGGGGAGCTGGGGGCGATCGGCACTTGGCGGGGGAGAGCCATCGACACCTCTTTCTCCCATTGACCTGCCAAGTAGTCCGCTCACCTCCTGGGTGGATGGTGGTGCCGGGATGTCGGGGCCTGGCCAGGCCCAGGGTTAGGGTCGATCGGAGGCCACGCGGCCTCGTGGTGCTGTGTCCAAGATGGCGCCCAGTTCGGCGAGCCGGCCGGTAGGGAATCGTGCCCATGAGGTCGAGATGTTCAGAGGCAGGGGTCCCAGAGGGGACGGCAAACGGGTCGTGGTGGCGTGTAACACTTGAGGAGCCGGGCTTGGGCCTGGTCGTGCGGGGAGGGAACGAGCCCTTCATGTGGCCTGTCCAACATGCGGTTTAAAAAATTCCACCCATGCTTCCTTTGCCACATGATTTTTTGGACACTCTGCGATTCCCGCCCTGCCCCATTTTAGGATAGCCCAAAACTCTTTCTGCTGTTTAGCTGCACAGGCTTTTTTGAGATCTAACCATTGATTTTCTCCCCACAGCCTTTTTGCCCTAATTTGAGCTTTTCTATAATCGTCCCTGCCCTTCAACACTCCTTCTTTAGTCCTCAACGCTAGGCTGAGGTTCTGCCGTGCCTTTCTACAAGAATTTTCATACCATCCTCGATTTCTCTGGGGACAAGCACCCTTTCCCTGATGAGCTTTTTTAAAGAAAACCCCCTGTAAATTTACAAAAAACTTAGGGTGTGACTGTAGTGTAGTTCCTATTTTCCCAATAGGCCCTGCGCATTGGAATAACATAAACAGTAGTATCAACGTAGAAGTGCGGATCTTCCAGGCCTCCACTGACTATGCTAAACTTAATTGGGTTTGTTATCAACTAGCTCAGAGGTCACTGGAAACTTTCCTCTCTGAATAGGAAGTGATCAGCTTCCTTGGTACAGACAAGAAGGGATTCAGTTTTCCAACAACCGTGCAACATGACAACTTTGCTCCTCAGATCAAGAGTCAATCTCTAGGGTCGTGTGAAACAATAGACAGCTATTTTACTCAGTCAGTGGTTGTGCAGTTTACTTTCACAATATGTAGAGAATAGAGAGACGGGCGTTTGTCAATAAAGGGTAACATTTATTGAACAGTCTTTCTTCTCGTACAAGAGAAATGAATTGCCAAAATTGCAAGACTTGTTATTATAAAAGTACGTACAGTAAGATAAGTATTGCGAAATAATACTGTAAAAGCATTGATATGGTTTCTTAGCCATACAATGGTTTAAAATGAATAAAACATACATTCATATATACATTAGGCTAAAATACTCAACTGGTGCTTCTAACTACGCCTACCCCAGTGTACCTGACCTAAGCCTAATACTTGGGAGGGGAGTAAGTAAGTAGCTTTAAGTTAAGTTGGTTTTGCCAAGGTTTGTTTCAAGAATTCTCTTTAAGGGTTTAGTCAACACCATACCTCTGGAATAGAATGATGGAGGTCTGGTATCTCCTTCAGGGGTTCGATATCCCAGTCACCCGCAAGGGTAACCTGGAAACGCCGGAGCTGGATTTCTCTGCAGGAGAAAAGACAGCGTCTCTCTTAGCGCGTCGAGGAGGAGGAGGAGGGGCAGCGTCCGCGGGCAGCTTGCATCTGCTGGGCTCTTGCAGGGGGACGGCTGTTCAGCTCCTAAGTTCACCACATCATCGTTCGCTAGTTAGCAGCGATAGCAGTAGCGATAGCAGCTATGGTATCATCAGCATAACAGCAGCTTCTTCAGCAGCAGCGAGACAGCGTTTGCTTAAGGCAACCTTGGTAGTATTTATACCTGAAAGGTGCCTTGTTTGACGTAAGTTTTTGGACATAAGACGTCAATAAAGATGTCACTAGGAAGTGATCGTCTATCAGTGCTCATTAGAGTTCTATTACTAATCAAAACATAGCAAGCGGGGATTTCCCAGGTTGCTGAGTTTTTATCTTGTTGAAGAACTCGGAGTGTTAATCTAGGAATCTTAGATAGTAACTTCTGCTATGTCATTGCACTAATTGGTTGCAAAGGAAGTGGCAGAGAAAGCTATTCTGGAATGTGGCTCTGTTCGTGTGAGGCCAGAGACGAGTTTCTGAATATTGCACTTGAACGGTTATGCCAATATAGGGAACAAATGGATTTATGGCCGAATAGGGGCATAAGGTCACAGTATCGATCAGGATCCTAGATTAGAACGCCACACCCACTCCAGGAATTCATGTCCATCAAATTACTAAAACGAAAGCAATAAGACGCATGTGTAACATTGCCCACCCCAAAATACATATATGCATTTGAAATAGGCGTATATTGTAATACGTGAACATGTAGGTACTGTACGTTTTTGAAGCATAGAAATCATTCAAAAATTATAGCATATGAAATCAATGAACGATTATGCAAAAAGAATTACACATGAAATATCTCTGAAACAGAAGCAGGGCGAGATAATTTCATCACATATAAATGAAATGAAATGAATGAGACTTATATAGCGCACGACTTACCCTGGGGCATCTCAGCGCTTGCTTAGGGAACCCGTCCTGGTATTCCCCTGTGAGATAACCCTGGCAGGGTATCCACAAGGTGAAAGTCAGGCATCCCACCGCGAGGGGCCGTTGTGGAGATTAAGCAAGCTATTGCCCAGAGTCGCAGAGTGTGAACCCGTGAGTCGAGAAGGCACCAAAGCGTGAATTAACGAGTCCGTGGAATTTTTGAGCCCAAGACCCGCCGAGGCAGGGAATTGAACCCTGGTCCCGGGCCGAACTCAAGCTCCAGGTCTGCCGCCTCTAACCCCTGAGCCACACTTCTCCACAGATTGCAATAAAATGTGCTAGAGGCTGGTGTAAAGTTATTATGTCTCTAGATGTATTTTAGAAATAGAAGTTGAAGCTTCTGTTCTCTATGAATAGTTTTTACTTCAAGCAAAGAATTTTTCGTGCCAAAAAAGGGTGAATATTAAAAAGTGTTCAATTCAAAAGAATTATTGCTGACCGGGGAAATAGAGTTCCAACGCTTTTAGCAGTTTTTGTTGTTCAAAACTGAAGGCCGAATTCAGAGTCCATGGGAATGCTGTGTGTCGGAATGCTTCTCTAAAGTTATTATTTCTGTTCGGGTGAGAACATCATATCAGACAGGCTCTCAAAGAATTGGTCTACAAAATCAGGTGGCAGTTCGACCAAATTCGATAGCGCTGTAACCTGGCAAGTGTGAGAATGATTGCTGTCATCAAAGTGGGGATCAGCAATGCTCACAGATGGTCGTACCTGGGTGATGTTGCTTTTGTCACTCGCTCTACTGTTACCACCAGGCCGTAGCACAGGAGTCTCAACGAATGCCGTCATCAGGATTGGTAGCCGCTGGGACAACACAATGCGTGAGCCGTTATCGGACTGAGCAAAGTATCGATATCCATTGGTACTGCTGATGGAAGTGAAAGACAGATGTCCAACACGCACTCATCTCGGCATAGCATACATCGAAGTACAGGTAAGATGCAGGATTGCCATATCGGTCTGAATGAAAGGAACCAGGTCATGCTTAGATCTCTCAGCCTGGCCAATCCAAGGACTCTAGTTATTCTGTCCCGGTAGCGAATTGCTAGGATTGTTTCTTCCATTCCCATAGGAGTCATGTCTGAGCTGTGGCTTGCCATACCGAAGCAGGAGGGTCAAAAATAAAATCCCTGCTACAAGTCCCAAAAATAGGGGTATGCCGCCAAAAACAGAGTGGACAAAATTTGTAACAATTCCCAGAATTGCTTGAAATGGTGTTAGCAGTCCCGTAAAATTCGTCTTAAATATGCCTGGGATGCCTGTGGCACAAGACATGTTAAGGAGTTGGCTAAGCATTTCTACGAAATGCACGGGGCAATTTGTTGATAAAAGGTCATGAACCTCCGTAGCTGTCCTTGCAACTAGAAGATCATACGTCTCTTTTGATGACGTTATGGGCACTGTTGTCTGTAAAAGCACAGATTTCATTTTGCTTAAAGTATCAATTCGTATAGAAGAGAAATGCAGACGAGGCCAGATGGGAGTCTCTGTGTCTCCAGGCCCGCTAGGGAACAATGCTTGCATACAGCATTTGACCGTGGATGTTACGCTTACGAGATAACTTTTCCCTGGAACAAGGCCACAACATCTGTGATCCGTTCTTAGAATGTAACTCCCATTCGAAAGTTGCATAAAGAAGGGCTCTATCTGTGTTGCAGGTGTGACAAGCTGGTGGCATGAAAGTTTGTTAGAATTACCTTCACAGGCGCCGTGTAAATTAATACCCTGGCACAAAAGTATACCGCTTAGTGAACGTTTACAGTTTTCACCACTAAGAAATACATTTTTGTCGCTGTCACTATAGCATGAATGTGTGTATGGTAATTTCCATTCTGATTTTAAATATCCTTTACCCAATCGTTCATACTGGCCAGTAGGTATGTATTCAAGGCACTTTTTAAATCGGAAAGTTGTTATTGGAATAGTGATAATTCTGTGTATTATCCATTCAATGACAGGACTCCCTGACATTGTCAATGGTAATCTCTCAAGTTTTTCGATGCTCAGGATTGTATAGTCTGCTCCTTTCTGTGCCAAACTGATTTGTTTATCAGTAAGGTTAAAAATGGAAAATAATGACGTTGCGTTGATTAAACGCCAAGGCACATAGCCTGAACGAAGATTTTGCAGCGTCCAGCCCAATTGTACAATAGAACGTAATTGAGATTGGCCATGCTGTAACATTAGCAAGTCTCTGTCTATTATGTCAAAGGCAGAAGATACAATATTGTCCAACGAATATATTCTGGAGGACAGAGTCATTAACCCATTGTCCACTACAGAAAGTGATTTTTCCAAATTAATACGATCAATTTCTCGTATTTTTTCACCTGTTTCAATTTGTGTGACTTTCCAAGCCTCGTTGTACGCAACATAGATGCTGGCCACTATGAAACGTTTTTTACGCTGTTTGCGTGGTCCAAGAATGAAATTGCGCAAATTAGCACCATCTTTAAGTAAAGACAAGTGTTGCTTAATTTCAGCCAGTGTGGATGTTCCTAACCATTCGAGGCAGAGTTTCCCTACACTGTATGTTGTTACTATCCCTGGATGTTGTCTCTGGGAGTATCTAGGGTCTTGTCTGGTCATTTTTAACCCCTGTGTTTTATTCAGGAATCTATCTTGACAGTTGTTTGTGTCTGTAGGCCAGATTAACCACTTTTTCCAATCAGGATTTGTTCTGTTAAAATGTAAAATTTTAGTTACGTCTATCTCAATATCTGTTGTTGCATTTTCAGGTATTGGCTTCGGAATAGACGGTTTGTTAAGGTCTTTGATCTTAGCTAGGCCAAGACAGGATGTTTGGTGAATTGTGTCATTTAAAAACATCATTTGTTCTGGTATCATGCAGGTTCTGAATAGTGCTTCAAGGCCTTGTACCTGCCAATCTTTTGTACCCCAAATCGTTTTTGTTTCAATGTTATTTTTCCAATAATCAAAACCAAATGTCATCATTTTTTCATAAAATGCTTCTGAATATATTAATTTAGTGTTTGTCAGCATTGTTTTCATTCCTGTTTTATCTAACAGTTTGTAATAAAACGTTTCTGCATCACTAGTATTAAACCCTGAGAAGTACTTGAATTTCTTAAAGAATGTCTTAGAATTGCTTTTAGGTGGTGTAGCACAATGTTCCCATTGATTATACTTAAAAATATTTCTAGGCTGTACAGATTTATGCAAATAATGATCGCCATATTGGGTAAAACAGAATAACTGTTCATAACTAGATGAACCTTGTAAATAATCATGTTCTGTGAATCTAGCTGACATTACTAAATCAGACATCATGTCATTAATACTGTTAAAGTCCCAATCATCAGAGAATGTACTAGGATTTACAAAGTCACTTAAGGAAACCTTCAGTTGATGAGGATACTTCAGGATTTCGACCGGGCCATAGATCTCATAGTCAGTTTTCTCCCATACTACCCCACCAGGTATTGGAATTGCTGTGACATTTACTGTTGACAGTTCTCTTTTCTTCACGTGGGATGATCTGTGTGGTTTGAGGACTAGGTTGATGTTCTGACTTGCTGTGTCCATTGTACTATATTTTCCCTCAATGAATTTTCCCAAACAAAGTACCATGATGAGCCAAAGCAGGAGGAAGAATACACCTAGACCGAACCAGAACTCTAACCAAGGGGAAATAAAATAGATTTCCTTCAGTTGATGAAAGAGTTCCGTTGCCATATCTTTAAAAGTCTTTTTTGTTTCTGGCATCACTTCGGGGTCGTTTTGATCTACAGAGAAGTTGTCGAAGTTGATGAAATAACCAGAGGCAGTTCTGTCAATTGTTGGGATTGTTCTTTCAATCTGTCTCTCGGTAGCACTTTCTGATGCCACATTATTGTAGACTGGTGTTTCTTGACGAACTGTTTCAATTTGTGTCTCAAGAGGCACGAGCTCCATGGCATTATTGCATAGTCCTTCATTGTGCACTGCAGGCTGATCGAATGTGATGAGTCTTTCAGTTTGAACCTCTTGAATTTTTGCAAGTTTGGGTATTCTGTTGTTTCTTGGGAGTCCACTGGGCCTACTGTTGATTATAGGCCACATGGTTGTGGTTTTACCAGGTCGATAGACACGACTCTGTTCTCCTTTTTACCAGCAAGGGGCGGTAGTACCACTTATCTTGTTCCGGTGACTGCCAAGACAGGTACTGCTTTTCTGTAAGAAGGCCAAAATTCCTTCTTCACCGCGATTTTTTCTCTGACTAGATCCTCAATCTTTGGAATCCAGACAGGCCTTGCTGGGGCTGTTGCTTGTGGTGCCTCGTCAGTGGTATCTGGCTGTTGCTTTAACTTTATGTTGCTTAAGGATTTTCTTGTTTCATTCAGTTCCTGTAAAACAGCCAAACGATCTTTGATGTCAAAGTCTGTTTTCTTATCTTGTACCACTGATACCTGACTATCTAAGTCCTGAATTCTCATTCTAATTCCGAACAATAGCTCGTATGGGCTGAAACCTTTCAGAGATTTTCTTGGCAAATTGTTAAGTCTGGTCTGGACACTTATTAAATGTTTGACCCACCTAGCGCCTGAACCTAATATCTTTGCTGTTATAGATCGCTTTATGTCTGGGTTTTTTCTTTCTACCACACTATTCCCTTCGGGGTGCGACGGACAAGAATACCGCAACCCAATTCCCATGCTGGCCATGGCCTCCCTATAAGCTCGAGAGCTGAAAGCAGGACCCTGGTCAGAATGGAACGTGGTAATTGCGTATGTGCCGATAAAGACTCGCAAATCTTTTATAACCGTTCTAGCGTCAGCCGAGCGCTGGAGGCCACATTTTTTTAAGTGTGTTTAGCCTTAACGATTAATAGGACGCAGGATGGGGTGTAGACAGCGTTACGCTGTTCCTGATCGGTAGCCGGTAGCATGGTTCACCACTGCGATCCCTGTTGCAGTTTTCACAGTTGTTTGCATATATTTTGGTGTTGTACACTCATTCCCGGCCACCAGTATACTGATTGTAATTCAGTCAGTGATTCCTTGATCTCTCTGTGCCTAGGACCCAAACCCATATGTGCGTCTGCTATTAAAAATATTCTCCTGTTCGTGTTTGGAATTACCCTATCCCCCACTCCAGGGATTCGAGCAAAAGGAACAGAGTTTGCATCGATTACGTATGCATAATTGAGTGGATAGTTCACGGGCAGTGCTGCACAGTCGCCTTTTACGGTCATTTTTACTGCCAGCATGGTTTCCCCGTCTATGTATTTTTCTGTATGCTTTTTTGTGGCTACGGAAGCCGGTTTAGTTGCTTCCGCTGTGGCTGTGTTAGCCAATGAATTCCCTGCAACGCGAACGCCATCACGTTGAAGACTCTGTGCGTGTATCACGTGAGTCTTTTGTAGTTCTTTCTGTAAAAGAGCTACCTGTTTCCAGAGAAATTTATGCTTTATTGTGGCACCTGTGTCATCTTTGTAATCGTTTTCAATCCATCTCTGCAGTTTATTATTGTAAGAGTTGACGCATAAATGAGAATCGCACACGATAAGTGTCGGGAATTCACGTTCTGCATTTTCGAGCCCATCTTTAAAGATCTGATTTCAGCTCTCTGAGCCGAACAGTTTCTTACTGATTCCGTTTTTGTTACTTTCGGTCTGAATTTACCGCACAGCCAACGACCTTTAACAATCGCACAGGCTGCATCGTAGGATTTGCTCTCTACGTTGAAATGCTGTACAAATCTATCTGTATAGATTATACAGGCGTACTGTGGGAGAGGCAGAAGTTCGATTGGCAGAGGATATTTTTCTTCATATTCTAAATCATTCAGTTCTTCGAATTGGGGGGCGAAATAGTATTTACATCTTCCGCTCCTAGAGAATCTACATACTGTATCCATTTCGGATCCAGTGACACTGTAGGCAGGTATACTGGGCTGAATAGCGCCTCGAAGGCGAATTCCGCTGTGAGGATAATAATCCTTTTGCCGTGTGCTAGTTCTCGTTCATTTGCCAATGCAATTTGCACTGCTTTCACAGTTCTTTCTGTGTGACTGAATGTTTTTTCTGCTTGTGTGTACAAGTGAGATTTAATTGAAATTGGTACCTTTTCTCCCTCATTAGAGGTCAGGTACGTGAATCCGCATCCTCCTGGGATGACTCGGATTACAAGATCGCGTGTGTTGTCACGTGTATCTAATTTTGTTTTAGCTAACATGTCTGTTTGCAGTGATCTCAAAATTTCTGTGTGTTTTTGAGTCCAAGTGATTTGTTTAAAATCAGGTTTAATTAGTTCGTAAAGAGGTTTAACCATCTCTGCGTAATTCAGAATGTATGTTCTTCTGAAATTCAGAAAACCTAGTATGGATTGTAAATTCTTCAGTGTTTTTGGAGCTTGGAGTACAGCGTACTTCTCTAAGAAGTTGTGCGCTAGGCTTTTTCCTTTTCTTGATAATTCGTATCCTAAGAATAATACTGTCAGATGGGCAGTTCGAGACTTTTTAAAGTTGAATTTGTAACCCTCTGCTGCGAACCCAAGTATAATGGTGTTCACTCTTTTCAAGTGAGTATCCAAGTCGTCGTCTGTGAGATAGATATCATCTACGTAAGATAATGCCTCATCATCATATATTTGTAGTAACTCTGTTACCCTAGCTGAGAATAGTCCTGGGCTGTTCTTGAACCCCTGTGGGAGTCGACAGAATTTTTTCTGTGACCCAAATGCTGAGAAAGCGGTCAAGTATCTGCTTTCTGGTGCAATGTTTTGACAAAAGAAACCATTAGATATGTCTAATGTCGTTTTATATTTTTTCCTAACTATGTTATTCATTAGGGCTGCACTATGCGAGTTTTGTACTGCAAATGTTTTGCAACATGTATTAAGGTGTCTGTAGTCCAAAACTAGACGATATGAATTGTCTGGTTTGGAGACAGGAAACAAAGGATTGTTCATTTGAGAGGTGCATGTTTCAATCACCCCCTGGTATTCAAGTTGATCTAAGATCTCCCTGACTTGGTTTTTAGCTTCTTGCTTAATGGGATACTGCCGTTGGGCAGTTGGTTCACTTTTTAATTGTATTTTGTGGGGAGGTGAGTTCTCATCCCATCCTACATGATTTTTATATAATGCCGGTTCCTGGGCTACTGCCCATTTCCTTGCATAAGTATATTTTTTGTGAATCGGAATGTGATTCGAGAAGGCAGGCATAATCATTTCTTCGCCACGAGGGCACTCCCTGGCAAACTCTGGGGGCCAATCTTTTTCAGCTAACAGAATATCATAGCCTTTCGAGAGCTTATCCCAAAATAGACCCTTTATTTTCCTCGTCTTATCACCCTCTATACGCAATGTTATTTCGTATATTTTATGGGGCTTGCTAAGTCTGGTGTCGGCAGTTTCAACCTGAATGTATTCATTCGTGTCCACTGTCTCCAGATGACTCATCAAGATCTTGCGGGCTATACTGATTTCTGCTGCACTGTCTAACATTGTCTGTGCCCACTCCCCGTTTTTCAACTGTGTCCTCAGTATTCTCGGCATGGTTGATTACTCTAATACTGGCTACTTTCTTTTTTGGAAATTGAGATTTTTTACTCTGAGCAGGTTCCTTGTCTTTGGACTTGGTGTGCTCTCCTGGGTCTGACCGTCCTCTTCTTTCCGATTTCTGCGAAAAAGATCGAGAGGGACATGTATCAATACTTTGATATCTATCAGGTTTTTTCAGATTATCCCTATTTCTAAGGTTATATCTTTTCTCAGAGGGCTCCCTTTGGGGAGACTGGTGTTCTCGAGTCGGAGTTCTTTCCCTCCGTCGAGGAGACCTTCCTCTGGACTGGAAAACTTTTTCCTTGGGAGTGGATTGTTTATTTCCATCCCAGCTCTTTTTAGGAGTGTTTAAATTATTTTTAATAAATAATTTTTCAGGATTTTCGAGCAGTTGGGGCTTTACTGGTTTTCCACCCAAGCTGTCTCTACCTAATTCTTCATAGCACTTTTCTATGATTTCGGCAAGCTTAATTGGCTGATCTGTTATATCTGTTTCCTTCAACTTCTGGCGGATCGCCACAGATGCTGCTTCTCCCTTTATGTTGGCTAATAATATAGCCGAGACCTGCTTGAAGTCTTTCAGTGATTTCATACCAAGAGTTAAAGCAGGTTCTGGACCGTATTCATTTTGAATCTGTTTTAGCACTTCTGGTATTACCGCCATAGACGGAACACCATGTGTTTTTGTGTAAATGGAAGCAAAGACTGTACCCCAAGTGTCGCAGTCCTCCACGTGTGGTGCGATTCCCATAGGAAGGCAGATGGTCAAGATTCTGTGTTTCTCAATAGGGGTAGTATCTGGAAATACTGCCTCTATTTGAGTGATTTTCTGTGCTAACCAGAAAGGAATTTGTTCCCGTTTTACGGGTGTTTTACCAAGACATGACTGTATGTTCTGTGGTGTAATTTTATTAGTGTTCCCCTGATGAGGGGTCAGCTGTGGTACATTAACAGCTGGTTGGACTGTTGCAGTCCGCATTACATATTAGACTAATTGCCTATGTATTTTTATTAATGTTTTTAGCTGTACTAACAGCTCTTCCTTTGACATTTTTGCAATGTCCGGATGTGGTGTGTAGCTGGCTAGAACCGGCCACGTTGCTCCTGGTCTACCTAGTGGACCGAGCCTGGTAATATGATCATTATGTTTTAGGGCGCCATTAAACCAGAGCAGGTGCTCTTGGAATTTTAGTGGGATTTCAGTCTCCTCGAAAGGAGCGTACTCATCCGGAGGTTTCTCTATTTTGTAATAGTGAAACTCTTTTGTTCTAGCGTTTGCCGCTGGAAAGTTTATCCATGAATAGAATACCTCTGTCTGCCGATATTCGTGTGCCTCTATCACGAAAATTACTGTACCACCTTGTGCTGTCAGTCCATTTTCTATAAGTTTTAACGTTATAGATTTTCTTAAATGTACCGGGATGATAATTGCATCCGGTTCAGTGTCGTCGGGACCCTGCTGAGTCGCATCTGCTGCGGCCCTAGTGGTTCCGTTTTCTCCTGGCATTGTATAAATGCAAGGTTTGCAGAGTAGGTCTCCAAGGAGACAAAGATTAGGTGCACAATATTTTGGAACACTGTATCCGTCAACGTTGATAAACCAGAGCTTTACATAGGAATCTCTTCCTACTGAGTTCGGGCGGATTTTAACCTTTCACCCACTCCAGACGTCTATTGGAATATTTACGGGAGAAAGGGGTCTGTGTGAAATATGCACGACTGAGTTACTCTAACGTCTTGCGTTAGTTTATCGCCTTACCAAACGTTGAGCGCCATGTAGCGTAGTTCCTATTTTCCCAATAGGCCCTGCGCATTGGAATAACATAAACAGTAGTATCGACGTAGAAGTGCGGATCTTCCAGGCCTCTACTGACTATGCAAAACTTAATTGGGTTTGTTACCAACTAGCTCAGAGGTCACTGGAAACTTTCTTGACTGAATAGGAAGGGATCAGCTTCCCTGGCACAGACAAGAAGGGATTCAGTTTTCCAACAACCGTGCAACATGACAACTTTGCTCCTCAGATCAAGAGTCAATCTCTAGGGTTGTGTGAAACAATAGACAGTTATTTTACTCAGTCAGGTTGGTGCAGATTACTTTCACAATATGTAGAGAATAGAGAGACGGGCGTTGTCAATAAAAGGTTAACATTTATTGAACAGTCTTTCTTCTCATACAAGAGAAATGAATTGCCACAATTGCAAGACTTGTTATTATAAAAACTACGTACAGTAAGATAAGTATTGCGAAATAATACTGTAAAAGCATTGATATGGTTTCTTAGCCATACAATGGTTTAAAAGGAATAAAACATATATACATTCATATATACATTAGGCTAAAATACTCAACTGGTGCTTCTAACTACGCCTACCCCAGTGTACCTGACCTAAGCCTAATACTTGGGAGGGGAGTAAGTAAGTAGCTTTAAGTTAAGTTGGTTTTGCCAAGGTTTGCTTCAAGAATTCTCTCTCAAGGGTTTAGTCAACACCATACCTCTGGGATAGAATGATGGAGGTCTGGTATCTCCCTCAGGGCTCGATATCCCAGTCACCCGCAAGGGTAGACTAGAAACGCCGGAGCTGGATTACTCTGCAGGAGAAAGACAGCGTCTCTTCTCAGCGCGTCGAGGAGGAGGAGGAGGGGCAGCGTCCGCGGGCAGCTTGCATCTGCTGGGCTCTTGCAGGGGGACGGCTGTTCAGCTCCTAAGTTCACCACACCATCGTTCGCTTGTTAGCAGCGATAGCAGCTATGGTATCATCAGCATGACAGCTTCTTCAGCAGCAGCGAGATAGCTGGCAGCATCAGCTTCAGTGATGGCATTAGCGTAAACAGCAGCAACATCAGCGAACAGCAAACAGCGTTTGCTTAAGGCAACGTTGGTAATATTTATACCTGAAAGGTGCCTTGTTTGACGTAAGTTTTTGGACATAAGACGTCAATAAAGATGTCACTAGGAAGTGATCGTCTATCAGTGCTCATTAGAGTTATATTACTAATCAAAACATAGCAAGCGGGGATTTCCAGGTTTGCTGAGTTTTTATCTTGTTGAAGAACTCGGAGTGTTAATCTAGAAATCTCAGATAGTAACTTCTGCTATGTCATTGCACTAATTGGTTGCAAAGGAAGTGACAGAGAAAGCTATTCTGGAATGTGGCTCTGTTCGTGTGAGGCCAGAGATGAGTTTCTGAATATTGCACTTGAACGGTTATGCCAATATAGGGTACAAATGGATTTATGGCCGAATAGGGGCATAAGGTCACAGTATCGATCAGGATCCTAGATTAGAACGCCACAGCTCTGCGGATGCATGGTACGGTGGCGAGGGCGTGGCTGGTCGATCGTAGCTGGCGGGTGGGCGTGTAGAAGATCATGCGGTCGTTGAGGTACTTGGGGCCCAGGTCGTGGAGAGCCTTGTGTGCGTGGGTGAGGAGTCTGATCGTTATTCTCTTGCTGACGGAGAGCCAGTGCAGGTCTCTCAGGTGTCCGGTGATGTGGCTTTGTCGGGGGATGTTCAGGATGAGTCGTGCGGAGGCGTTCTGGATGTGTTGGAGTCTTTTTTGAAGTTTGGCTGTGGTTCCGGCGTAGAGGGTGTTCCCGTAGTCCAATCGGTTGGTGACGAGTGCCTGGGTGACGGTCTTTCTGGTTTCCGTGGGGATCCATCTGAAGATCTTGCGGAGGATGCGCAGGGTATTGAAGCATGATGAGGAGACGGCATTGACTTGTCTAGTCATCGAGAGGGAAGAGTCCAGGATGAAGCCCATGTTGCGTGCGTGGTCCGTTGGCTTGGGGGCGGTGCCCAGGGCAGGGGGTCACCAGGAGTCATCCCAGGCGGAGGGTGATGATCCCAGGATGAGGACTTCCGTCTTGTCTGAGTTCAGTTTCATGCACATTAGGCACAGTATATAACACTGCGGTACTGGGATGTTCAACATTTAGATGGTCAAATTTTTTTGGGGAGATGTATCCTAGGTCTTTGGCATTAGTGGTGACCTTACGTTTTTTATTTTTAATCAAAGGCAGTGGGTTTGTTGTAAGTTTTTTGTAATGCCTAGTGTCCATGATCTGTCTGTGAAGTTCAGTTTCATAATCAGTGCAATCTTAAATAATAATTCCACCTCCCTTATCTGCCGGTTTTAAAATTATAGACTTGTCATTCTTCAGAGATAGAAGAGCTTGCCTTTCACTAGGGAGATGTTGTATGGTAGAAAGTTTCTGGAGGACTTCAGGTCATTTAGGCCACAAAAAACAACAAAGGAAATTTTCTTCTTTGTTCAACTCTTGGTGACTTTTTTAAACCAATCCAAGCAGGGAAAACACATTCAAAGAAAAGATTCACTCCCGAAAAATCATTTTCTAAAGAAAAATAAATAAATCTGCTACAGTCCGATAAGTTGAAATCTAAGAAAATTGTTTTCAAACAGAGCAAACTCAGAAAGGAAATGCATAAAAAAAAGAATGTTGTATAAAGAAATCGCACAGAAATTCATTCTACAGAATAAATTCCCTGAACAAAATCTGGTAGTGGTCCAAATCAGCAATCTCAAAAACAAAATCTAGAAGGAAATGTTTGTTTTTAATAAATAGCAAAATAAAAAGCGAATCATTATCAAAATTGATACTCCCAGAAAACAATCCTGTAGGAATCCATCCACAAATTCCGAGTTTTTCCAGCAACCACATAGTCTTTGGCCTGAGAATTCACCCAACAGTTTAAAAAACATGACTCCAAAAATATAAAATGGTGCTTTTCTTTCAAACTGGTTTAAAAAGTAATATCGATTTCTTTTGCAACTTTTTTAACCAATTTTAAAAAAAAATCCTAACATGGGCATACAAACACAACCTGTATGTGAATAATAAAAGTGGTAAAACAAGCAAAACAAACATTTCTATACTACCTACCATCTAACTACCAATGTGGGGACGGCCTCTCCTTGCATGGTCTGGGATACGATGAAGGCGGTTATAAGGGGGATAACCCAGCAGTACACCTGGCGGCAAACTAAAGATCGGGAGGCTGTAGCCAGGGTTGCTCTTCAAACACTCTCAACTATCGAATTACTTCAAGTAGAGGCAGCCCGGGGAGGCACCCAAGACCATGCTCTACTGTATACCTCCTTAAAAAGTGACCGGCTGTCCATGAGCCAAATGGTGAGGGAGAAAGTAGCTGTGAGCTATAACAAGCACCGGACCTTACAAAATGACTACAGTGATCGCATCAGGAAGGTGCTTTCCCATCAGCTAGTCGACAACAGAGCTAAACCCAGATAAAGGCCATAAAAGGGGAGAACAGGGTGCTGTATTCGCCCCTTCAAGATACAATCAAACAATTTTCCAAGATATATCAAAGGCTTTGTACGCAATCTCTACCACTAGATGAGGGTGGCCTCCAGAAGTATATCAAGGGGCGCAACCTGCCGGTTTTGAGCGAGGAAGACTCTGCCTCACTTGAACTAGAAATCTCGCAGAATGAAGTTGTGGAAGTGCTATCTAGGCTCCGCCCTGGGAAGGCGGCTGATGAGGGCTGATACCAGTTGAGATCTACAAAGCCTTTAAGATCATCTTTGATCCACTACTGGTTGAGGGCATACCGCACATAGAGGCTAGGGGGTGGCTTCTGAATCATGGAACATGACTAACATAGACTTCTTTAAAAATAAGGATAAACCGCCCAAGTAGTGTGGCTCTTACCGGCAGCTATCCCTTTGAAACTCAGACGCGAAGATCTTCGCTAAAATCTTGGTCACTCACCTGGTGCCTATGATGCCAGGACTAGTATTCACTTACTCAAAAAGGGGGGGACAAAGGGCTTTTGGGACGGTCCACCGTACATGCCCTGTGTTGTAATTTAACAGCGATTAGATTAAGCATTAGCAGAAGACATCTTAGTTCTAGCCGTTATCTTGCCATTTAGTGGACTCCATTTTGTATTTACAGCAGCCATTTTGTCTACATGCTGCCTCGTGCCGACAATGTGGTTTGTTCTATCTTCCTGTTCACGGCGCTTGGAATCTGCCCGGCAACAAGTTATATTTAGCATCCCCCACTTTGCTCATGTCTATTAGGGTCCACATCTGTTAGTGATTATTTCCAGATAGGAATGTTTGTCAGCCCCCAAAACTGTTAGCTCCTCCCACTGATCGATTGTGCCTTTTAATATTACCTTATATGTACATAAATCATGCTCTTGTGTTTGTACCGCCTTCTTTTCAGCCCCTGTGCGGGTATAAATAAACCATGCTTTCTTAGCTCGTGGTGCTACTTCTTGCAATACCGAAGGGTACTGTCTGAACCATAGCACCTCATGAGGTGTAATAAATGTTTCTTTTTCTATTCCAGTTTCTGTGCCAACTTCTTCCTATTGGTCAGAAGACTTTGTGCAGAGGAGGGCGAACCCCTTGCACTAGTGGGTCTGGCTGAGGCTTGCTACAACAAATTGGCACCCAACACGTGGGGCTCATCAGCGCCCGAAGGATTGGTCGTGACAAAGGTTTGGAATCTTGCCACGGTGACGGACGTGATCACTGCCAGAAGAGACCGAGTCTTGGCATCCAAGGCGTTTCTTCCCTTCTTTCGGATCTGACCATCCAGGTGGCGCCAGTCCTCGACTGAGATATCTTCTGTCGATTCACTGTGCAGTGGCCGTTTGGTTGAATTTAGAACTTGGCAGTTGGAATCTGGGCACCCTATGATTGGTAAGAGCCGTTTTGCTGCACATACTATGGGGTTTTGGATGCCCTTGTATGGTAAGGTTGTTTTAGGAACACTTACAGTGGCATATTTGTATTTGGAAAAGACTAGTCTAATTTGAATTTTGTATTTGGTAAATATATGTGTTGCAACTCATATATGTATAAGAATAACAGGAGAGAACCCATAAACCTCGTTGGGATGGGTGTGTCGTGTAAGCAAAAACCAATTCCCAACAGGTATCATGTAAAGACAGTTTCAATAATGTATGCAATATGCATTACACAAAGGAAGAAACCAAGGAGTCATTTGAGTTTTTTTGAAAAAAGGCAGTATTATTCACCAAGAGACAGAAGGGAATGGTCTTTCACATGGCAATACAGTTAAAACAGCACTGTACAGAGCAGATCATGTGACAACCCAGTGGCACTTGGTGCAAGGTGCTATATACAATTGGTGATGGTGAAGGTGCAAGTGCTAAAGTGAACAGCGTGATTGACGCATGGACTAAAGTATTTACATCAAATAATAGCTCCACAAAAACAAGTTGTAATCACTTTAAAATAAGATTTGTCAAAATTTGAACAGGAGCACAAAACGTGAAATGCGTCATATAATTCCAGCTGTGAAGTCGACGGCGTTTCGATCCCCTTTAGTCGGGATCGTCATCAGGACAGGGTTGTCGATGGAACCAGTGCTGAGGGCGAGAGAAGGGCGTATGAGCGGGGGACCGAGGACTGGGGTATGGAGTGGGGTAGGTGAGTAGGTGGGTGGGTGGTCCGGTATAATTATCAGAACAGTGAAAGTCTAGATGTGGATGTGGCGTGGTGGGGGTGGAGGCCGGAGCAGGGAGTAGTTGGAGAGTGGGTTGGGGGTGACTACGGTGAGTGTAAATGTCAAGAGTTGGACAGTTAGAATAATATAATTCGCAGGTGAAACAGTAGAGTGAGAGTGATTCAGGATTACGCTAATAAGTGCGAGGTAAGAATTGGGTGGTGTGGGAGTGCGAAGGTAACGGAAGGGGGAAAAAACTTACAGTGGTACCCAGGCCGGGAAGCGAGGGTAGCCGAAGTCCAAGCGGTCGCTCAAAAGTCGAAAACTGCGGGGGAGCAAGCCGGGGTGGGGAGTTACAAAAACCTGGCCAAGTACAGGGTATAGGCTAGATGGAAAACCACGTTAGAAGTGGAGTTACCTGATCGTTGATTGTATCTGATCAGTGGGCGGGATTTTCAGCGCCTACGGGGAGGAAAAGTACTGGGAGTAAGAGAGAGTCGGTTTGCGTGCAAGACCGTTTATAAACCTCATACTCCGATCGCACCAAATGTGCGGGAAATGCGCTTACCTGAGTGAATCAGGGCTGTGGAAGGCAATTGGGGCTCTTCTGGTGGGTGGCTGCGAGCAGTAAATGCTGGAGCTACCTGAGCAGGTAAGAGGTCTGCATATAAATGAGGACGTAAATGGCAGGGGGCGGAGTAAGGTCAGCGCGGGAGGCGGAAAAGGTGGCGTGTCGCGATGTTACCGAGGTAACATTGGCAAACAGGAAGTGGCGAGGTAGAAGAAAGAGATTCAGGGTTTGTCGGATTGTTGTCATGGCAACACTGACAGACAGGGCTCAAAGGGAGGCCGTGATGGAAGGGGAGGTCTGCATGAGTCGAGGAAGAGGCGGGGTTGTACAAGCCGTGGTGGAATCGGGAACAGACACAGTACAAGTTACACAATACATCATATATACATTTCATGGTATCAAATTAGACATTGAGGGATCGGTCATGCATGAGCACGAGGAGGGGTATATGTACAGTTGAATGGTGTTCTGTTGGATAATTGGTCTGAAACCAGAGGGTTATGTACATCATGCTATGCTCTGTTTACAGGGAAAGAAAACTTGGACATAACAGGTAGTAGGGTCCAACAGAGCACGCGGTTTAAAACCAGGGAGTTAAGTACATGGTAATGGTTCATTTGGGTAGGAAATGGATTTAAACGGTGATAGTATTTGTCCATTCATCAAGAGTGTTTAACCCATGGTTGACCGAGTCAACTCGTGCAATCCATTTGCATTCAGCTCTATTGAGTAGAGTGGACATGTTTCCCCCTCTGATGGGTAGTGTGGGTTTTTCAATGACCATCCATCTGAGATCTGTGTCAGCATGTGATTTTTCCATGAAGTGTGTGACTAGAGGAGCAGTAAGTACTTTGCAGTTAATTCTGCTCTTATGTTGTATTATCCGTTGTTTAACCATTTGCGTGGTCTGGCCGATGTAGATAAGGTCACATGGGCAACGGATGGCGTAGATGACATTTTGTGTTTTACAGTTCGAGTGGTGGGAGAGATGATGGACATGTCCATTGTAGATGAATTCTTTTGTGTTTAGTGTCAGCTCACAGACACTACACGATTGGCATTTGAAGTGTCCAATGACTGGGTTCAGTCCCCATGCGGCTGTGATGGTGTGTTTTTCAGTTGTGGTGGTTGGCCAGGTAATAGCATGGACAAGATGGTTGGCGATATTGTTGCCTCTTTGGTATGAGAATAAAGGTGGTGCATGAAATTGTTCATCAAACCGTAGTACATGCCAGTTTTTTTTGATTATTTTGGCCACTTTGTTGCTGTCTGGGCTGAACACGGAGACAAAGGGGATTCTGGTCATAGATTTTTTATTTTGATTAGGCATCAGTAAATCCTCGCGGTGGTTGCACCATGCTCGCTTCTTTGCTTGTGTGACCAAGCGTCGTGGGTAGCCTCTATTGATCAGTTTCATAACCAAGGCGTCTGCCTCCCTGAAGTAGTCTTTACGCCATTTACAATTGCGGCGGATTCGTAAGAACTGGCCAAAAGGAAGTCCATCGCGTAGGCCTCTTGGGTGATTACTTGAGTAATGTAACAGGGTGTTACGTTCTGTGGGCTTGCGGAAAAGAGACGTGCCAAGGGTCCCCTCTTCTGCATGGATAGTGACATCAAGGAATGGTAGGTCATTAGATTTAGACTCACTGGTGAATTTGAGGTGTTCTTGTGCAGAGTTTAGCCATTCAATGAAGGGTTGGAGGGTATCAACTGTTCCATTCCAGATCAATAAAATGACATCTATGTATCGGCGCCATAGATGGATTTGGGGCCGATATGGATTGATGGGGTTTAGGATCAGTGATTTCTCCAGGTCATGTACAAATAGGATGGCAGAGTTAGGGGCGAAACAAGCGCCCATCGAAACACCCTTGATTTGCAGGTAGTATGTATTTTTGTACATGAAGTAGTTGTTTTGGAGGGCCACACGTAGAAGGTCCATCACGAAATCAGTGGGGATTTTGGTGGGTTGAGGTCTGGAGAGCAGAAGATTTTTAATTACTTCTAGACCTTCGTGGTGAGGGATATTGGTGTAGAGGGACTCGATGTCCAAACTCGCCATTATTTGGGTGTCTAGGTCGAAGGGCTGGTCTTCTATGGTGTTGATCAAATCCATAGTATCACATATGTAGGTGTCTGTGATAGGCACGAATTCTTTAATGACCGAATCCAGATATTTACCCAAGGGTTCCAGAATAGAGCCACATCCTGATACGATGGGGCGTCCGGGTGGGTTCCTTGCATCCTTATGTATTTTGGGGAGGACGTACAGGACCGGTGTTCTGGGATGTGGGTTGTTTAAATACTCAAATTCTTTCTTGGTTATGATGTTGATGTCTCTGGCCGCTGTGGTAATGGAAAGAATCTTTTGTCTGATGTCTAGTAAAGGGTCTTTCGAGAGAACACGATAATGTTCGATATTGGTGAGTTGTCGTTCAACCTCTTTGTCGTATTGTGTATTGTTTAGAATGATAATGCCCCCCCCCCCCCTTGTCCGCGGGTTTGATGACAATTTCAGAATTATTTTGGAGGGAGTTGAGGGCTTCTTTTTCAATCAGGGGCAGATTGTAGGGAATGAAACGTGGAGTGGTTTTGAGGTCCATTACTTCCTTCAAGACTAGTCGTTCAAACACCAGTATTTCAGGTGTCATTTGATTAGAAGGGGGGTTAAAAGTAGAGGGTAGCCGGAATGGGGAGATTTGATTCATTCTGGCATCCGGTTTGTCGGCAAAAAAGTACTTTAACCGGATTCTTCTGAAGAACTTTAGTAGGTTAGATTGTAGCTCCAGGAAGTTGGTTCTAACAGTTGGTACAAATGAGAGACCTCGGGATAGCAGTCTGGTTTCATCTGGAGTCAGAATGTGGTCTGATAAATTGAAAATGGGGATGGACATGGCAGTAGTGGTTGCCTCCTGGTTGTTAGTTACTGTGGTTGTCCCCATTGATAATATCGATTGCGAGTTTGGCGGAATCCTGGGACCGGGGGTTGGTACTGTTTGGCTCTGGTTTGGCGGGTCTGTGGTGGTGGTTGTTAGCCGCGTCCTCGGCCTCGTCCTAAAAAACCAGGTGGTAGAAGTGGCTGTGGTCCAGAGGATGTGGCGTCTGTGTCGTCTGCAGAGCTATTAGAAGAGACAGAGAACGTGACACGTTGATTGTTTCTGTATCGGCCCCAGTTTTGGTTTCTGGGAGGGTTCTGTTGAGTGTTGTAGAATTCCTCGTTGAGGTAGGGGTATGTGTTCTCAACTTTGTAATTCTTTATGCCTTTTTCTATTTTGTTGACCTTTTTGTTGACTTCAAAGGTGTTAAAGGTGGCGATGGTGCTATTGATTTTATCTAGGAGGCCTTTGGCGTCAGTGAGGGTGGTGTCAGCTTGGATGAGTTTTTCCAGTTCTTCAATTTCTTTTAGTTCCAACCGACTGTGTTCTATGGCTGTATCTATCCCCAGGACCATCCAGTGACGGGAACAGGTGGTCGCTAGATGGCTAAAGCTGGTTCTAAATTTGGGGTCCTGCGTGAAAATAGCCGGGGTGTTGCGAATTTGGAGCCCTAGAGGAGTAACGCCTGAGCGTAAGTAGTCCGTGAGCATTCGAGCATGCAGATCCGTCCTGATCTGTTTCTTCTTCAACTTTTCGAGTTTGTCCAATAGGACACGGGAGGTATTTGGGGCAGTGGATGTAGTCGCGACCTGAGGCGTGCCCGACAGTAATGAGGGACCGGTCAGTCGTGACTGGATGTATTCCTCAGAGTAGGTAAGGGACCGCTTGGACATCGTGTGTAGGCCGAATGGTAGTACACAGATAAATACCTCTTTGGCTGAGGTGTATAGGATGAAGTACACATAGGTACAACTCTCGCAGCTAAGCAGCTGCTCCTAATATGTATAAGAATAACAGGAGAGAACCCATAAACCTCGTTGGGATGGGTGTGTCGTGTAAGCAAAAACAATTCCCAACAGGTATCATGTAAAGACAGTTTCAATAATGTATGCAATATGCATTACACAAAGGAAGAAACCAAGGAGTCATTTGAGTTTTTTTGAAAAAAGGCAGTATTATTCACCAAGAGACAGAAGGGAATGGTCTTTCACATGGCAATACAGTTAAAACAGCACTGTACAGAGCAGATCATGTGACAACCCAGTGGCACTTGGTGCAAGGTGCTATATAGAATTGGTGATGGTGAAGGTGCAAGTGCTAAAGTGAACAGCGTGATTGACGCATGGACTAAAGTATTTACATCAAATAATAGCTCCACAAAAACAAGGATTCGGTCATTAAAGAATTCGTGCCTATCACAGACACCTACATATGTGATACTATGGATTTGATCAACACCATAGAAGACCAGCCCTTCGACCTAGACACCCAAATAATGGCGAGTTTGGACATCGAGTCCCTCTACACCAATATCCCTCACCACGAAGGTCTAGAAATAATTAAAAATCTTCTGGTCTCCAGACCTCAACCCACCAAAATCCCCACTGATTTCGTGATGGACCTTCTACGTGTGGCCCTCCAAAACAACTACTTCATGTACAAAAATACATACTACCTGCAAATCAAGGGTGTTTCGATGGGCGCTTGTTTCGCCCCTAACTTTGCCATCCTATTAGTACATGACCTGGAGAAATCACTGATCCTAAACCCCATCAATCCATTTCGGCCCCAAATCCATCTATGGCGCCGATAAATAGATGACATTTTATTGATCTGGAATGGAACAGTTGATACCCTCCAACCCTTCATTGAATGGCTAAACTCTGCACAAGAACACCTCAAATTCACCAGTGAGTCTAAATCTAATGACCTACCATTCCTTGATGTCACTATCCATGCAGAAGAGGGGACCCTTGGCACGTCTCTTTTCCGCAAGCCCACAGAACGTAACACTCTGTTACATTACTCAAGTAACCACCCAAGAGGCCTACGCGATGGACTTCCTTTTGGCCAGTTCTTACGAATCAGCCGCAATTGTAAATGGCGTAAAGCCTACTTCAGGGAGGCAGACGTCTTGGTTATGAAACTGATCAATAGAGGCTACCCACAAGCAAAGAAGTGAGCATGGTACAACCACCGCAAGGATTTACTGATGCCTAATCAAAATAAAAAATCTATGACCAGAATCCCCTTTGTCTCCGTGTTCAGCCCAGACAGCAACAAAGTGGCCAAAATAATCAAAAAAAACTGGCATGTACTACGGTTTGATGAACAATTTCATGCACCACCTTTATTCTCATACCAAAGAGGCAACAATATCGCCAACCATCTTGTCCATGCTATTACCTGGCCAACCACCACAACTGAAAAACACACCATCACAGCCGCATGGGGACTGAACCCAGTCATTGGACACTTCAAATGCCAATCGTGTAGTGTCTGTGAGCTGACACTAAACACAAAAGAATTCATCTACAATGGACATGTCCATCATCTCTCCCACCACTCGAACTGTAAAACACAAAATGTCATCTACGCCATCCGTTGCCCATGTGACCTTATCTACATCGGCCAGACCACGCAAATGGTTAAACAACGGATAATACAACATAAGAGCAGAATTAACTGCAAAGTACTTACTGCTCCTCTAGTCACACACTTCATGGAAAAATCACATGCTGACACAGATCTCAGATGGATGGTCATTGAAAAACCCACACTACCCATCAGAGGGGGAAGCATGTCCACTCTACTCAATAGAGCTGAATGCAAATGGATTGCACGAGTTGACTCGGTCAACCATGGGTTAAACACTCTTGATGAATGGACAAATACTATCACCGTTTAAATCCATTTCCTACCCAAATGAACCATTACCATGTACTTAACTCCCTGGTTTTAAACCGCGTGCTCTGTTGGACCCTACTACCTGTTATATCCAAGTTTTCTTTCCCTGTAAACAGAGCATAGCATGATGTACATAACCCTCTGGTTTCAGACCAATTATCCAACAGAACACCATTCAACTGTACATATACCCCTCCTCGTGCTCATGCATGACCGATCCCTCAATGTCTAATTTGATACCATGAAATGTATATATGATGTATTGTGTAACTTGTACTGTGTCCGTTCCCGATTCCACCACGGCTTGTACAACCCCGCCTCTTCCTCGACTCATGTAGACCTCCCCTTCCATCACGGCCTCCCTTTGCGCCCTGTCTGTCAGTGTTGCCATGACAACAATCCGACATACCCTGAATCTCTTTCTTCTACCTCGCCACTTCCTGTTTGCCAATGTTACCTCGGTAACATCGCGACACGCCCCCTTTCCCACCTCCCGCGCTGACCTTACTCCGCCCCCTGCCATTTACTTCCTCATTTATATGCAGACCTCATACCTGCTCAGGTAGCTCCAGCATTTACTGCTCGCAGCCACCCACCAGAAGAGCCCCAATTGCCTTCCACAGCCCTGATTCACTCAGGTAAGCGCATTTCCCGCACATTTGGTGCGATCGGAGTATGAGGTTTATAAACGGTCTTGCACGCAAACCGACTCTCTCTTACTCCCAGTACTTTTCCTCCCCGTAGGCGCTGAAAATCCCGCCCGCTGATCAGATACAATCAACGATCAGGTAACTCCACTTCTAACGTGGTTTTCCATCTAGCCTATACCCTGTACTTGGCCAGGTTTTTGTAACTCCCCACCCCCGCTTGCTCCCCCGCAGTTTTAGACTTTTGAGCGACCGCTTGGACTTCGGCTACCCTCGCTTCCCGGCCTGGGTACCACTGTAAGTTTTTTCCCCCTTCCGTTACCTTCGCACTCCCACACCACCCAATTCTTACCTCGCACTTATTAGCGTAATCCTGAATCACTCTCACTCTACTGTTTCACCTGCGAATTATATTATTCTAACTGTCCAACTCTTGACATTTACACTCACCGTAGTCACCCCCAACCCACTCTCCAACTACTCCCTGCTCCGGCCTCCACCCCCACCACGCCACATCCACATCTAGACTTTCACTGTTCTGATAATTATACCGGACCACCCACCCACCTACTCACCTACCCCACTCCATACCCCAGTCCTCGGTCCCCCGCTCATACGCCCTTCTCTCGCCCTCAGCACTGGTTCCATCGACAACCCTGTCCTGATGACGATCCCAACTAAAGGGGATCGAAACGCCGTCGACTTCACAGCTGGAATTATATGACGCATTTCACGTTTTGTGCTCCTGTTCAAATTTTGACAAATCTTATTTTGAAGTGATTACAACTTGTTTTTGTGGAGCTATTATTTGATGTAAATACTTTAGTCCATGCGTCAATCACGCTGTTCACTTTAGCACTTGCACCTTCACCATCACCAATTGTATATAGCACCTTGCACCAAGTGCCACTGGGTTGTCACATGATCTGCTCTGTACAGTGCTGTTTTAACTGTATTGCCATGTGAAAGACTATTCCCTTCTGTCTCTTGGTGAATAATACTGCCTTTTTTCAAAAAAACTCAAATGACTCCTTGGTTTCTTCCTTTGTGTAATGCATATTGCATACATTATTGAAACTGTCTTTACATGATACCTGTTGGGAATTGTTTTTGCTTACGCAACTCATATAGGCAGGCAATGCGGAGATTTTTCTTCAATGAGTCAAATTTGAACGGTGCAACGTACTAAAAGTACTTTAAGTGCTACTTTGTGTATAATACTGCATATTTTGCATTATTTTTGGCATGCCTTTTTTTAGCGCACTTCGAAGGATGTGTTGCCTTTGTAAAGGTACCAGACTGAGACTCGAAGAATCGCAACCGACTCCCCAAGAGGGTACGCCTAATAGGGATATGTATGTAAAATTTGGTCTTTCTCCCATAATGTACAGCACGTTATGGCATAAATACACTCGTAAGGATCCTGAATTACGTTGGCCTATGCATGGGTCATTTGATATACGAAAGATTGAGTATGTGGAGCAATGTATGTTTGAGCGGAAGTCTAGACATAATATGTTTGAATGTGTGCGTATGTGGGAGAAAGAAGTGCGTGAACGAGCGAAGCATGAGCAAGCATTGATTGAGAGGGAGCAGCGGAAGAATGTGTATGAGAAAGCGTTGGAGTTGAGAAAGAAAGAAATGAAAGAGTTGAAAGAGAGAGAGGAGAAAGATTGCATGTATCTGGCCAATACCCTGTACGACAACCTCTCTATCCTGTCCTTAATAAACCTCAAGATGATTTTTTGTTATTAGATCGACCTCCACCTCCGTATGCCGTTCCGTCCGCTCCGTCCGAAGGTGATGAGGATTCTGATGTAGATCAACGAAAGGCGCGGGACACTCGTTCTATGCTGCCTACTCATCGTGTGGCCGATATCAGACAGGCTGCTCGTAAAGCATTACGTAGCACTGATTCTGCTTCCGATCTTTTAGCTAGTATACAGGGGTGGTCGGAGAAAGAGCAGAAGTATTTCACTGAGACGTTTGCTTCAGAAGTTGTTGAATTATTTCGGAAATTCTCTCCAGATCTAGAACCTGATGATGTAGCAGCTGATTGTAAGAACATGCGTGATGGTCTTTTTGTTTTCTCTCAGGTGGCTGATACGATTAGACGGTTGGTTAAATTGCGAACTGATGCGGTTCACTTGAAGGAGAAGAAAAGGCTTGCAGACGCAGCTGCGCAGAAATCTCAGGCCGGAGAGTCGCAGTCCTCTATCTTCAGAACAGATAAGATAATGACAGTTGATATGAAGCCTATGCTGGAAGCCGCACCCTTGTATGTTCCCCCTAAAAGAGCAGGTGACAATGATGATAAAAATTCTGTTGATGCTAAAGGTTATTTTATTTATAATTGGGTATATACCCCTTGGAATAGGGAAGATGTAATGGCGCTTAAAGCAGCATTACCCGATCCACGTAAAAATCCAGCGCTTTCTATGAGGAAGTTGAAGGCGCTATAAATTCTTGTACCATGACTTGTTGAGATATTGATTTATTTTTCGGATTAATATTACCACCGGATATGTGGAGGACCGTCCGTAAAATTAATGATGTTGCTATTTTTGGCGCGGAATGGAAGGATCTAGAACAATTGGATGTGGAGAGGAAGCCCGCACAAAAGCCACATAAGTTAATATTAGATCTTCCTGCAGCTATAATAACTAAGCTTAAAACAGTTATCCCTTCTAAAAAGATAGATTGGACTGTTTTAGCATCGTGTAAACAAAAAGTAGACAAATCGGTTTCTGATTTCTTTACGCGCTTTGAGGAAGCTTTTTAACGATTTTAGCGGTCAGTCTTTGACGGATGATACAGGCAGACATCGTTTTGTCGATAAATATCTTACGAATCTGTTACCAGGGATAGCTAGCCATTTAAAAGCCAGTGAAAGTTATTGGACTACATCTTCTCCAGCATCTGTTTTAACGATGGCTCAATATTATGAGCGTCAAGAATTAGAGGCGAAAGGTAACGAAGAAAAGAATCTAGAGATTTGAAAATGAAGGTTATGTTAGCCCAAGTTTATGGTCCGCCCTCTAGAGGCTAGGATAGAGGCAGATGTGGATATTTTAATCTCCCCTATACTCGTACGAATCTGTCTATTATTCAATGTGCGTATTTTAAGAAATTTGGTCATTGGATGGCCGATTGCCCAGTGTTGCGTGCCCAACAGAATTCACAAGGACGGGGACAAATGAGAAATCGTTCAGGTTATTCAGGGCCTAGGGGAAATACGAATGATCGTGCTTGATTTGATACTAATGTGCGAACACAGGATGGGTTTAATACCTTTGACAGACGAAATCAGTATCAAATGTCTGATTATGTTCAGCCTGACCTTTACGATTCTGTTCATGCATAGGATTGCCTAGGATGGGGTAAGGAATCAGTTGAAGTTCCGGTAGATCAGACGGGTAACTATGATACAGCACATGTTTTGGGTTCTACTGATCAGTTTCCGGTTGATACAGGAGCTACTCGTAGCGCTTTGTCTAAACAATTGGTTCCAAGGGCTCCCCTGTCTGGCGTAACTATTACTTCGATGGAACACCTTCCCTTAGGTCATTGTCACAACCACTTGCATTCATTGTTGATAAATTTAGTGCCCCTTGTTCATTTTTGCTTTCTCCAAACACAGCAGACAATATTGTGGGTCTCGATATGCTCAAGTATTTCAGAGCCACAATACGATGTTCTCCTGAAGGAGGGCGTGTCATTTCGAATGATAATCATCCTGTGACTGAAAGAGCTTGTCTTGTTAAAGAGGATATTGCATTAGCCTCACTTCCTACAACTTTGTTGGCTACCTCAGACACTGATGTGGGTCAAATGGTTATCCCACTGGTACACATTAGCGTCAAGGAGGGAGCTGTGTTAGCTCGCTTGCCTCAATACAGAATTTCACAGGAGGGTGAAAAAGCACTCATACGAATTGTACATGATCTCATTCAGGTTGGGGATGTTGAGGAAGTTCCATTTAATGTCTGCAACAGTCCGATTCTTCCAATTTTGAAAAGGGACACTGACACTAGAGTTTACAGGTTTATCATAGACCTGAGAGAGGTAAACAAGATTGTTGTACCACAGTACCCTGTGGTTTCTGACATTACGGCACTTCTTACTTTGGTTCCCCCAACTGCAAGCACGTTCTCTGTTATAGACTTGAAGAACGCTTTCTTTTTGATCCCTATTCATCCTGATAGCCGATATTTGTTCGGTTTCACTTAGAATAATCTATAGGATAAATTTAGTTGAATTCCTCAAGGCTATACCGAGAGTCTGAGTATTAACCGTCAAGCATTGAAAAGACAACTTGATTCCTTTGTTTTGCCTGAAGGTATGGCTCTCCTACAATATGTCGATGACATCTTGTTGGCAGCCGATACCCCCAGAACAATGTGAAACGTGCACTCTGTCTTTGCTTTCTTTTCTTGCTTCATATCATCATAAAGTGTCACAAAAGAAATTGCAATATTGTAGACCAAAGGTAAGCTATTTAGGTCAACTTTTGTCTAAGGAGGGACGTGCATTGACATCGGATCATATACAAGCAATTTTAGATACTCCAGTACCTACTACACAGAAAGAAGTGCATGCATTTCTTGGTTTTACTTTTTTTTGCAGGCAATGGATTTTGGGGTTTTCGTATATTGTTAAGCCTTTGTTAGCACTTTTGACAAAAGACACTCCAATACCCCTTCCATGGACAGATGAATGTGAAACTGCCTTTCGACAGTTACGACAAGCCCTTTGTTCAGCACCAGTGTTAGGTTCACCAGATTACACGGTCTTTTATACTGTACGTGCATGAGAAAGATGGATGCGCATTGTCAGTTTTCGTCAAGTTACATGGTGATAAGCAACGTCCCAGTGCTTATTTTTCAGCAGTTCTTGATCCTGTTGCCCGAGCGTTGCCTGGGTGTTTTCGCTCAGTTGCGGCAACGGCTGTGTCAATAAGACAGAGTGAAGGAATAGTTTTGTCACATAAGCTGTTAGTGTTGGTACCCCATGCGGTTGATGCCCTTTTAAATCAAACAAAGACGCAGCACTTAACGAGTGCTCGTCTGACAGGATATGAACTGGCATTGTTAGCTCCTCACATTACATTGAAGAGATGTGCAACTTTAAACCCAGCTACTTTGTTGCCGTATGCGGCGACTCAGCCTCAGTCACAAGAAACACATGATTGTATATTCTTGACTGAGGAACAGACAAAGGGTCGCATTGATTTGCAAGATACGCCCCTTCCAGATGTGGATGGTGAATTGTGGGTTGACGGGTCTTGTTTGAAATTGCCAGATGGCACGACCTCAGCCGCATATGCAGTCACCACGCTTGAAACAATAGTGGAGACAGCTCGCATACCACAGAAATCGGCTCAAGCAGCTGAATTGATTGCCTTGACACGAGCTTGTGAGCTTAGTACTGACTTATGTGTGAATATTTATACAGATAGACACTATGCTTTTGGAGTGGCGCATGACCTTGGCCTGCTCTGGAAAGAAAGAGGCTTTCTTACATCTCACGGGATGCAAATAATGCACAGAGACCTAGTACATAATCTTTTGATTGCATTGACATACCTGAAGAAAATAGCTATTGTGAAGTGTAGTGCGCACAAGAAAGTGACAGACAGGATTGGACAAGGTAATGCCTTTGCAGATCACGTGGCACGTGAAACTGCGACACAAAGAAGCACTACTTCTATGTATGTAGTGAAGTCACAAGCTGAGCATTGGCACTATGCTAGGCAAGAGGTACGAGTGATACAGAAATCTGCTTCTGTAAAGGAACGTGAACAATGGTCTGAAGAAAGAGAGTTGGATGATGAGGGTTTTTGGCGGAATAAGCAGATGGATAGGTGGAAGCTGCCTATAGCCTTTGTACAACCTATGGTTCAGATGGCACATGGGCTAGCACATGTTGAAGCTTCAGCAATAACGAGATTCCTTACGCAAGTTTGGGAGCATCCAGAAATTGCTAGCACAGCTAAGAGAGTAGTACAGTCTTGTTTGATCTGTTTACAATATAACACTGGAAACGGGACGCGAGTTCCAGCTGGAGGTTTTGCTACATCAACTGCACCTTTTGAAGTCTTGCTAATGGATTATATTCAACTTGAGCGTTGTAACAACTTGAAGTATGTCTTAGTGGTGTTCTGTGCCTTCAGCAAATGGATTGAGGCGCACCCCTTGAAGGACAATACTGCTATCACTACTGCAAAGGTGTTATTGAAGGAATTCTTCCTGAGGTTTGGTGTTTGCAGACTCCTGTGGAATGATAACAGACCTCATTTTGTTGGGGAAGTTATCAAATATGTTCTGAAGGAATTAGGAATTAAACAGAAGTTCCATGCAGTGTTCCATCCACAATCAGCAGGATTGGTGGAAAGGTATAATGCTACTCTGAAGCTGAAAATAGCGAAAATCCAAGCTTCTACATCCTTGACTTGGCCAGATGCACTGCCACTGGCATTGTTGTCTATTAGATCAGTACCACACTCCAGAACAGGTCTTACTTCTTATGAGGTTGTATTTGGGAGACCGATGAACATTTGGGGAGTTCCGAAACCCAGTTCTGTGTATGATGTACCTTGTGTCTTGATGAATGACTATTTGGCACAGTTAACTGACAGCTTGGTTTCTATTCATCAACAGGTTCGAGAAGCACTTCCCGACAGATCTGCAGGTGAAGGCCATGAGCTCTGACCTGGCAACCATGTCATGATAAAGGCATTTGAGTGATCAAGCTGCCTGGAGCCAAGGTGGCGTGGATCGGAACAGGTGCTCCTTGCTACGAGAACAGCAGTTCGAGTCACCAACAAGAAAAACTGGGTGCATAGTACTCATTGTCGTAAGGTATTGTCGACCTTGGTGGAACCTGCTGTGCCGATCATCGAGAGATCCTGACTACGGAGAAAGGCCATGCTGTGTCACCTGACGAACCTGCGGAGTTCTTCCCGGACCAGATGATCCCTGGAGCATCACAATACAACTTGAGACCGAGGAAAGAATCTACAGTTTTGAGAAAGACAGGTTGAGCAACAGTTACGACAAGCCGTGGAAACGGAGTGCCGATATGACAAGGGGGGGGAGCAGCCCTGCGTAGTGTAGTGACACCAACGTCTACCCACAGGAGAAGAGCTCCTACAATTATTTTGTTTTTGTTTGATTTGCTTTTAGAAAGAGTTGATTTTGTTGCTGAAATGAATAAACAAAGGAAAATCTTATGTGGTATAGGTGTTTTTGCTGTTTTGCAGTAATCACCTGGTCTGTTGAAATGATGGCTCCTGCTCATGAGTTTTTTATAGTCACTACTCCAGTCCCAGAAGAACGCAAGCATTTCACTCTTCCATATCATGAGCAGAAACACCGTCAATCTTATCTCAATAACACATTTGTTCAGATGTTGCATCACACCCATAATGCCACGAACACTACTAACTATTGGGTATGTGGAATGCTTCCAGCGCATCAAAAGAAAGGAGGAACGCCTTTTATCCCACTTCCTTTCTCGCATAATGGTTCTTGTCGAGCCTGGTACACTCTTTTGTTTGCAACTAGAAAACCTGCAGTAGGTGAACTTCTTTTCCGTCTAAATAAGGAGTGTTATCAGGACAAAGATGGGTATCCTCAAGCAAAAGGAACTAAATGGGAATGGGAGAAATACCGACCGGACAATATTTCTACGCCATATGTCTTCACTCACACAAGAGACTTTGCCACAAGTGAACAATTTGTGATTACTGTTACAAAGACTAAAGCAGATTTATGTGTACAAAGTATTGGACGAATCTCAGTTGGAATAAGTGATTGTATTACAGTTTTAAATATAGATGGAATAAATAATAGTTATTTCTTAGCTTCGCATAACACATATCTAGTATGTGGCAGTCATGGATATCATCGACTACCATTTGGGTGGTCAGGTGTATGTTATGTATCTTTTTTGTTACCTCCTATTTTTCTGGCGCCTGCATCATATCATCGAGATTTTAAACTGTTCAAGAATATTTCATTGAATCGAAACAAAAGGACAATAAGTACTGATAAAGTAGACCATACAGATACTAGTCTACAGCAATATGTTGATTTTAATTTAGGTCTGTTTTCTTTTGTGGGTGCTGCATTAAATAGCAGGAAAGTGAGACGGTTAACTAGGGTTGTGGAAGCTGTTACTAATCAGACTGCTATAGCACTTGGAAACATCACTGAAGAATTACAAGTTACCTGAATTGCAGCGCACCAGAACATAATGGTTTTAGATGTGATGTTATGCCGATAGAGGTGGTGCATGTAAAATTATCGGTAGTAGTTGTTCTGTTTTTATTCCTGATAATTCGCCCTAAGTATATGACGCAATTTTTAAACTGCATAAGATAGCTACAGATATTCATACTAAGAATGGTACCTGGTCTTTTGCTGGATGGTTTTGGGCTCTAGTCTCTGCCTGGGGTTGGAAATTTCTGACTATTCTCTGTATTGTAATTACAGTGATTTCCATCTGTTGTATGTGTATCCATTGTGGCCCAATGCTATGGTCTATGTGCATTACTGCTTGCATACCAACCAGGAAGGATGCTGTAGAAATAAAAGCACAACACATGCTAGACAAGGAAGTAGCTGACATGATGCGTATAGATATACAGGATGAATATTTAGACTATCCCAGAAAAGCGAATGTCTTCAGCTAATGCTGAAAGGTCATCTGTTGTAATTTAACAGCGATTAGATTAAGCATTAGCAGAAGACATCTTAGTTCTAGCCGTTATCTTGCCATTTAGTGGACTCCATTTTGTACTTACAGCAGCCATTTTGACTGCTACATGCTGCCTCGTGCCGACCATGTGCTTGTCCTATCTTCCTGTTCACGGCACTTGGAATCTGCCCGGCAACAAGCTATATTTAGCATCCCCCACTTTGCTCATGTCTATTAGGGTCCACATCTGTTAGTGATTAGTTCCAGATAGGAATGTGTTTGTCAGCCCCCCAAAACTGTTAGCTCCTTCCACTGATCGATTGTGCTTCTCGATATTACCTTATATGTACATAAGTTGTGCCCTTGTGTTTTGTACCGCCTTCTTTTGAGCCCCTGTATGGGTATAAATAAACCATGCTTTCTTAGCTCGTGGTGCTACTTCTTGCAATACTGAAGGGTACTGTCTGAACCATAGCACCACCTCATGAGGTGTAATAAATGTTACTTGTTCTATTCCAGTTTCTGTGCCAACTTCTTCCTATTGGTCTGAGGACTTTGTGCAGAGAAGGGCGAACCCCTTGCACTAGCGGGTCTGGCTGAGGCTTGCTACGACACCTGGACTGTCAATTGAAGTAGGTTAAGAAGTTCCTTGGTGCGTTAAAACTCTTAGTCAGATACCTAGTCATGGTCACGATGGCAGGCTGACCTGTCAGTTAAGTAGTGGGAGGAGAGGAATTCCTCCTTTCGGAACAAGTGCCCTCACTCACCCAGCAAGCTAGGTGTCATGCTTCATCATATGAGCCTGCCCCTCGTCAGGTCGGCACTGCAATACCCGCGGGCACTCGCGAAAGGGCTCCTTATCTGAGATCTTTTGTTCCTTGCCGTTAGGTGCCGTGGGTGTGAGGGCCCTAGTGTGTTTGGATGTAGTAGTGAATGAGATAGTTAAAACATGTCAGGGGTCCTATGGAACCAACTTTATTCTAGCAGGGTCCCTGCCTGATTAAAATTCAAAACGGTAGAGGCGACTATCTGACTATAATGGGTCACAACAAGGGTGCTCTACTCCTGGTGGGTCAACATGTTTCTCGCCTATTTGTCTGGGGGTTCAGTGGTGATTCTTCAGGACCTTAATGTGAAAATTATCTACACCCAGTGGTAAGGTGAGAACCTACCTACCACTTTGTGGATCAGCGGGATATGTACCCGCAGGTTCAATGGGCAACCTAATCACTATTTAGTAGTGCCTCATCAGTTCCAGAGGACTCTGGACACATTGAAGATATATGTCTGGTTCAAGTAGAAACCGAGTGGTCGACCTACCCCGCCCAACATCATGGGGAAGGCTCTTCTAATAAATGTCACCCACTGCAGTGATAAAATCTAATATATTAATGTGAAATGCTTCGGGGTGTTAATGTAATGCAGTCATTGAATATTGAAACGTTTTTACCAAAGGTTTGCTGAACATTCAGTACACGATTGGCATTCATGCTAAATATGCTCCCAGCTCGGCTTGTGTTAAGTGTTTCTATTATTACAATCCCCGCCTCCTTTCACCCCCTCATTCAAGAACCTGTGGTGCTGCTTTTGCACTGGTGATATGGACAGGAAATGCACCTTATCTACTAATGTATGGCCCCTTTCTGCTCCCTCCTTGCCCTGGCGCACAGTTTGCATCCTAGCACCAGCGCTTGCATCCTTGCGGCATGATGCAAGGGCGCCTGCATGTCGAGTAGGATTGTTTTTGTGCGGACAGGAGTACCTTCCTGCATAAACAACCCCCCAAGGCATATCCTTTTTCGATGCGTGCTCCTCTTAACGTCAAAACCTTTCTCCAGCACACGTGCAGTGTTGTCATAGAACATGTCATGAGTGATGTAATATGTGAGGTCATAAGTAGAGCATTGCAAGGGTGTGAGTTATAGTTACTTTAGGGCATGTGGTATTTCTGCCAAACCCTGCAAACAGCCCCTGCTGGCAGCCAACCCTTGTGCAATGCAGAGGGAACATCAGGCAGATAGAAATACCTTCAGTGGCATCTGAAATCACATTATACCGCTAAGGGGTCATGACCCCCCACAATCACAGGGCCCCCACTTATACCAGATAGGACATCCCAATATCAGGGGGTATCACTTTCAATAAAGCTGTCCTATTGGCTTTGTCAAGGGCTCATCTCAGTATAATACAAGACAAGTTTGCTGGCTTTGCCAGGGTAACCACATCTATATATAGATATAATATTTATATTATAATAAGTATGTGGCCTATATTAAGTATCACCACATGAAAAGACTAATGACCATTTGTGAAAAGTCCCATTTTTACAGAATCATATTCCATAATTATGTTTAAATGCAACTAGTAAAGCATTTCTATGTTGACCAAAACACAAAAAACACTGTAAGCCATATATTATTAATAAAGCATTTAAAAGGAACTGAACTGCGCTTGTGTGTTTTTTAAACACCTTTAAGCCACATAACATGCAGTCATAAACCGGCCTCTGTATGTTCTGCAGTCCAGGCTGTAAACAAAAGTTCCAACCTGGGGAATGTTTGATAATGAAAGTAAAGTCTCACCTTGTCATGCTTCCTGGGAGCCCATGTTTAGAAACAAAACTGTTACTGTGGATTTACAGATGAACCCAGAATTTGTGGTAAAATAAAAAACCCACACACATTTGTAGCCTAGGATGTCCTAGGCACACTTTCTGGACCATGATTGAGCTCAAGGCCAAATGTAGTGTAACCCATTCAGCCGCTTGGACTGTAGCTGTGTCTAAATTTCTCTATAAAAAATTAATGGGGAAAACATGTTTTGGAATCCCGCCTTTTCTCGGCCCCCGGTTGACCGACCACCCTAAAACGTTCCTGGAAGGAGTTGAGCTGGATGAGACTTTTTTGGGAAAGATTTATGAAGATTTGTCAAGTTGCACCAAAGTTATGAGCAATACAAAGTTATAAGCAAACCAAAAAATGCTTTCGATATGGAAACTTGGTCCTAACTACAACTGCCCAGTGGTGACCAGATTGTTATATATATCTTCACTGAAAACAAACAAATTATAAAGTGATGTTATGGTTAAATGCTGAACTAATCGGTCAATGATTAAAAAAACACTGAAATTCCCCTGATTCGCCTGATTCGCTTGATGACTGCTGAATAGCCAGAAACCGGTCCCAGGATGCTTGTTTCTGGTCCAGAGAAGACATGGATTGGCAGTTCGGGCTGGACTGTTCCCATGAAGCACAGGGTCAAGACTGATTTGCATATGGCCATGTCTGAACTGGGGTGGCAGAGTGAGCTAAAGAATGGTGATGGATTAAACCCAGATCTTTTGACTGGGTGTGAGTGTTTGATTGGTTCAGATGCTCTGTCCATCCCCACCCCCTTTTGAACTGCTTTGTACGCCATAAGTTGGCAGTGTATGCTCAGACGTTAGTCCCTTGCTCACTTTGCCACTTGATTCAAGCAAGCCTGGCTGAAGACGGCTGAAATGCCAGAAACCAGTCCTCAGAAGCTTGTTTCCGGTCCAGGGAAGACATGGCTTGGCAGTTCGGGCTGGACTGTTCCCATGAGGCACAGTGTCAGACTGATTTGCATATGGCTGTGTCTGAACTAGGGTGGCAGAGTGGGCTAAAGAATGGTGATGGATTAAACCCAGATCTGTGACTGCGGGTGAGTGTTTGATTTGCTCAGACGCTCTGTCCATCATCCCCTTTGGTATCGCTATATACTGAATAAAGCTTGTTTTGATTTGACGTCACTGATGATGTTTCAAATGACACATTGGTGACATCAGTGATGACATGTCAAAGACACCATCCATTACTCCACAAATGCTCACATCATTTTAAAACAGAAAGGTGCTAGTAAAGGTCCTATCGTCACTTACAGTAGAGAATGGAAACAGAGTACGCCCTGGAGGCAAGTGTGGTGATGCAGCTTAAAGTTCTCTGGTGCACTTTTACAAACCAGTAAAGTCTGGAGTGCGAGTGGTACTCCACGTTAAACAAGGAAAAGGTTGAATGTGTCTGAAGTGAGTTACAGAGGAATAATTGAAAGTAGGTGGAAGCTTAAAGCCAAAGCCTGTTGCAAAAAATCTGTGAAAAAAGCCAAAGCCTCTGCTGACAACAGATTATCCTCGAGTGGTTATCTGCTTATGTGCGCATGTTATATAGTCGTAATATAGTGTGATAGGTATATTTATTGCCAAAACTCTGCTAAAGATTTTGAGATATTGCATATGAATAATGTAGAAAGTAGGAGTGCCCCACATAGAAGTGGTTTTACTCACACTGGGGTTGTAAGCGTGGCTCTGAGGGTTTATGCCGTGTCATCTCTGAAATGAGTGACGTGTTTGCAGGGTTGTCCTGAAGGCCTGGCAACAGATGAGTTTTACGTAGCAAATGCAGACCTCTCAACTTATTCACTTAAAATTACAGGCCATTTCACGTCTTCAAGAGGACGATTCTGTTAAGGTGAGCAGAGAAAAAACTATTTTTTGGGCTCTCCGGGGTCTACCATAGGGGGGACTGATATGTAACAAGAAGGGAGGGTTAAGCCTGGGAAAAGGTTATTTTTGACAGATTGAATTAGCAGTTTAAAACTGCACTACAGGCTGCAATGGCCGGCCTGAGGGATGTTTTAAAATGCTACTTTTAATTGGTGGCGCAATGAGTGGAGGTGCCCACCAGCAACATGTAATGTATACGCCCTGGGTCTCCGTGATACAATTTACAAAAAACGTACAAGTAAATTAAATAAACCAATCCAGCGTAAGATAATTGTACCATGGTATGGGAGAGCACAAGCACAGGTTCGGAAAACCTAACAAAAACGGTTTGAGAAAACAGGAGGGGTGAAGGCAAAATATTTGGTAGTGACCCTACAGAGAGTCCAACTTATGGTTTTAGGGCCCAGCAGAGTTGACCGACGGTAGCAGTGTAAAAAATGGTATTCAACCTGTCAAACCCCGAGACAGGTATCTCTTTTTAAAATATTATTAAATCATCACTACATAGGTCTTGTCACCTACAATGCAGGGATAATGGCATTTTAAAGTAGTATATTTAAAAACATTATGTTAGCATGACCTTAAAATGGCTAGCACCCAAAAGCTATTTTTCAGTGGCAGGCCTAGCTGTCCTATGTAGAAAAAAAAGGGTACAGATTAAAAATCCTAATACTGTATCTCAAAAATAAGGATTCACTAGCAAAATAATTAAAAATCTAAGTATTCCATTAAATTGTGAAGTTAATTTTTTACTAAACATTAAGGAAAAGTAACTTTTAGAAAATTACCTTTTCCTGGTCTGTTATTTCTGGAAGCTAATTTTCCTTTGATTTCACACTTCTCCAAGCCACTGATAAGCTTTTTAATAGGTGTGAAATGAATTCCAGAGCAAATAGGCCAACCTGAAAGGACAGGGAAGACCCATCTGAACCTCCCAGAATATGCCCAGGTGAGCGTCTTTGTTTACATTAAAGTGTCAGATTCTGATTTAGTGTTGCTGCAATCCAAAAGAGATACATTTTAGCAGCTTTGATCTAACTCCATTATTTTACCACAAATTCCAGAGGACAAAAGATAATACATTTTTAAAGGTCGGGTTTCTGTAGACTATACACACCTCATGAATGAAAAATGAAATTAAATGATAAAAGGATTTTTAAAGTGCTCACAATACTCGAAAGTCTCTCGGCGCTAGCCCCAAAAAAAAGATAACACTTGTGAAGAATTAATGATAGCAGAGGGAATTTACTGGTTAAAAAGCCAGGGTTTAATGTCTTTCTAAAGGCCAATAGAATGAGGTAATATGAATTTTTATGGTCAATCATGTCCCCTAACGTAGACCCCACCGTCTCCATGTACGTGCTTCTAGTACATGTAATTTCCCTCCATAAACAGCTATGAAGACGCAAATACATTTGCGTTCAACGTTAACATGCCCTCTTTCAGATGCACCATGAATGGATCGATAATTCAGTTCCTAAGTATGCCTTGCCACCGTCTTTACATGGTGCACTTCCACGTTTTCCTGGCTCTGTTGAGTTAGGCCCTGATTTCTGCCATCGAGCCCTTTCTGCCTTCCTGCCTTCTGCCTCTGAAAGCTGTAGCCTGGATCTGTATCCATGACCTCTGCCTTACTCCCTGCGCGGCGAGCGGTGCCCGGCTCGGCCTGCTTGCCTGCCAAGACTGTATCCAGCCTTCATGTTATCTGCTCCGCTCCTCGAAAATACATTCCTGTCTAGTGATTTAGGTAAACATCCTCCCAGCTGCAGAGCAAAGGGCCCGGCCTCACTGTCTCCGTGCAAGTAATTCACTGCTCCTGTTACCATGGTAGGCCTATGGCCCCTCGCACTACACGCAGACACATAGACGCTTGTGCACACACTAACAGTCAGTATAGAATAGCCTCTGCCCGAGAGACCTTTCCTTCTAGATAATACAGTTCCTCAAACACTAGATATCAGATATGATTGGGATTAGGTTGTTCTGACACGCCAGACTTCTGTCTCCTCTTTCGGAGCTAAATGTCAAGTCCCCTTCAACCTCCAGTTCCACGTCAATCACACGTCATATTGCCTGTGTGCGCATCCAGCCATATATTTCTGCTGACACTGCAGGATTCCTCTATGAATCCACCCACTTGTGACGCTTTCCTGTGACGTTTCTAGCACACACCTCCGTGTACGCCCTCGTGCACGCCTTCTGTTACGTACATGTGTTCTTATCTCGTTTCTCTCAGCTGTTACGCCTTCTGTATTCCATCACCATTATATGCATTGACTATATATATTGTACACTGTTAATAAAGCATTGTCTATCCCTTCCTGAACCTTCGTGGTGATGGAACATGATACCTGGTTCGAACCATTCCATTACATGGAATAAAACCCTTATAAACTCAGATACCACGGACTCTGCCTCTCATTTTGGATTGAGCTATTTTTATTTAACTTTACCGCATAAAATTCCGCATAGGTAAATCTTTATTTACCACATAATTTGGCGCCCGAACAGGGACCCCTCCCCCACCTTACACGCCGGCGGTGCGTTGCAGGCCTAGCCCCCTGCCACAGCCGTGACGGACAATTACGCGTACCCGCAGGATTTCCTGTATCTCCTTCAGGCCAACGGAGGTGACTGAGACTGCGATCGACACCCAGACGAGGCGGTGAGGAGTGCAGAGGATCCCGACCAGAGCCCAGCCGAGAGAGCAAGGTCCGAGGTGTCTAGAGGCCCACCAGTTCCGAAGTACCTACGTCACGAGTCTAGTCAAGTCCAGTCCGGTCCAGTCCAGTGTCGAGTTTCCGAGGCCTTCCGTTCCGTGCTTCCCGGTAAGTACCGTTGCTGGGGACGCATCTAGAGGGGTGCATTAATTTGTGTCCGGTCAAGACGGGTTTGGGTACACAGACCCGGTCTGCACTGTTTTAGCGGTGTATCTGTACTGTTTAGCAGTATATCCAGTATCCAGTTATCTAGCTATTCTAATTATTGTTGTTCCTTTATCGAAATGTTTAAATGTGTTTTAAATGTCGTGGTATGAGTGATTGTTTTGATCTTCATTACTGTGTTAATTGTGTTTAAGTTTGAGTAAGTAAGTATCAAGCATCAAGGCTCAGAATGCCTTTATTCTCTAAACTAAGACAGATAGGAACTAGAAAAGGGATACTCGAGGAAGCTGTTCCCATCCCACCCAGGGACACTCCCGGACATTTTATGTACCACAAGCACGGCTTAGATGCCGTATTATACCTCGACTTGTGGGTGGATTACTCCAAGGACTTAGCAGAGAATCAGAGATGGCCCGCTACGGGGACATGGGATGCCGAGTGCATCATGAGAGTAGAGGAAGCATTATGGAAAAAGAAAGCCAGACAGTCACAGAAAGATGCCATTGAATTATGGCGTAAAGAATCACATAGACGAACAGAGAAGGCACTCAGAAAAGCAGAGAAAGGTAAAGAGGATTCCGAAAAAGCTAAAGAAAAAGAACTACTAGAAGAAGGGAACGAGTCAGAATAGAACAACACGACAGAAAGAGTAATGCCATTATGACAGGACTGTATCCAGTCCTGGCCGAGGGCCTGCCCAAGGCGACCCCGGAAACACCGAAAAATCTGCCCCCTCCATTGGTTCCGACTAAATTACGTCACAAGACCGCAGCAGACATTTTCCTCTCTTCCTATTTAGACGACGTAGCCCCCGAATATACCAATGTTCCACCTGCACGTATACCACCCGCTGATCGTCACCCCCCTGATCGTCTTCCCCAACAGCAGACTCCTCCTCCACCACTTCCTGCACCCCCTATTAATCCGCTTAATCCTTTTGGAATTCCG